>NC_064834.1:66440000-71440000 GCF_024166365.1 Elephas maximus indicus
CTCGTTTTTCGCCAGTGCCTTCAGTGCAGCTTGGGATTCTTCCTTCAGTACCATCGGTTCCTGATCATATGCCACCTCTTGAAATGGTTGAACATCGACTAATTCTTTTTGGTATAATGACTCTGTGTGTTCCTCCCATCGTCTTTTGAGGCTTCCTGTGTCATTTAAATGAGCTAAAATAGGTAAAAGACCTAGCGTAATATCTGAAACAAAGTAGGGGCTCAACAATGAACCTTTCTTTCCTCTCTCCTTTTCTCTCTTCTAAGAGATATGGGCATTTCAAGGAAGCTTTGCCAGAAGGTTCTTTCCTCTTTCTTCCATCCAAGCTTTATCTTTTTAGTGTCTAAGATCACAATGACTAAAGAATAGCCAAATTAGGTATGGAAGAAACTGGCAACTGCCAGTATCCGGTCTTTATTGAGTATCTACTCTGTGCAGGAAACCTGGATATGAACTGTGGGGAATATGAGAGGCACTTGGCACACCCCAGCCCTAGCAGGAGGACCTCTGCTGCTTAGAAAAAGGAATAAAAAAAGAAGCTTCCTTTTCCTTCCTGTTTTAAAAACTTTTAGCAGACATGTCATTAAGCTTTGGAGTTTTATTCCCCTTCACTCAGGCTTCAGTGATGACTTCAAAAACCCTGTTTAGTCTTTTGGCAGATTTGCTGGGGTTCATATGACCTCATCCATGATGGCTGAAAGTGTATAGATGAGACAGCTTAATTGGATGCAGACAATGAAGTACTTCCTAGGTAATAATGAAAAGTTCAAGATGAAGTATTCGTACTTAGTGTAATGAGAAACTTAACACGGTAGTATAGACCTCAATACCAGAAATAAAATAATTAGAATTTAAAAATTCTTTCCTGAAGGGTAAACTTAGGGGGCTAAAACTTACCATTTACTTTTTTTCTTTATTGTAACATAAGTTGGGGAGAAAGAGTGCTTTTAACTCCCACCTAAAACTAAGCATCTCAAAAAATACTATAAAAGAGTATAATAATAAAAAATTACTCCATACTTGAGAAAGTAACCATCGATAATTTATATTGACAGGTCTAACTACAGAACATTTTGAGGTGTAACCAGTTAACCATTAAAATCATCATTCTGTAACAACTGTACTTTTGAATGATTTAGAAAATGAAAGCTTCTAGTTTTTCTAATTGTGCTGAAGTATCTTTACTCAGTCCTATTTAAATTACTGTAGTATTTATGAAATTAAATAAAAACTAGGTTGTTAGAAGCACTAATAGTTATAAAGGATTTGATACTGAAAATGTGCTTTTCATTTCTTTTTATGGCATTTACATAATGCGGAATAAAATTTCAGATGAAATGTGGGGTTCAAATTATTTGTACAAGTTATTGCAAAAATTATGCAATGAATATATTGTACTCGAATTCTTACCAGTGAGTTTATTTTTCTGTTTTGCATATACCGTTTAACCCTCTTACTCTATGCAGTTGATGTCACAGGTTAGGACTTTTTTATGAGTTAATGTATTTATTCATTCATTTATTCATCATTCTAAAATATTTATTGAACACCTGTCACAGGCCTGGCACTATGCTAAAACTGGATAGACAAAGATAAATAAAACTCAGGCCTTGACCCTGGGCACTGATAATCTGTTGACAGAGAGATACAGACACTTGACAATACAGCGTAATAATATAGAGGTGTTCAAATTCTCGGGAACAGAAAGAAAGGAGGTAGTAATTATGCTCAGAGAAGAAGTGGAGTAACCGTTTCAACAAGAGGGCAGTATTTGCTCAGGAAGGTAGTTAAGAAGGAACATGATATAGCTGACATAGCTGGAACATAGAATCAGAGAAAAATGACTCCAGAGGCAAGGAAAGGACATAGGGGATGATCACACAGAGCATTCCTCCTTTAGGCAGTGGGGATGTGGAGGAATTAGTGAAACACAATCAATTTGCATTTCGGGTAAATACCTCTGGCAGTATTATGGGGAATAAACTGGAGGAAGAGGACTGAAGGCAGAGAAAGATGTTAGGAGGCTGTTAGTTAGGTCAGAGAGGAAGCTGGAGTAAACTAAGGCTATTTATTCATTCATTTGTTCATTCAACAAATATTCAACTTCCAATTATGTGTCACGCACTGTTCGAGATTCAGCATCGAAAAAACAGACCAAGTCCCTATGCCCATGAACTTTATATCCTAGACATAAGACACTAGGACTCCTTCCCCCTCCCCACCTCAGTAGTTTTTCCAGGACAAAGGGGATTCCTATGTAAACTTTGTTTCATGTTGAATTTCCAATAAATTAAGAAAATGTGTGTGCATGTATATATTATATATACTGGGGATATACATATTGTTATTGTTGTTTTGTGCCATTGAGGCAATTCTAACTCACAGCGATTCTATAGGATAGAGTAGAACTGCTCCATAGGGTTCCTAGGCTGTAATCTTTATGTGAGCAGATTTCCCGTCCTTTTCTTTTCACCCGTGGAGCTGCTAGTGGGTTTGAACCGCCAGCCTTTCGGTTTGCAGCCGAGCACTTAACCATTGCTCCACCAGGCTCCATATGTACATATATGTATATCTATTTTTTAAATCTTCTATAGCATGAAGATACTTATGAGACTACCTCATTTTTAATAACTGTATAATGTTCTATAATAGTATAATTTATTTAACTGGTCCACCACTGATGGATAATTAGGCTCTTTCCAGCCTTTAGCTATTACAAACAGTGCTGCAGTGAATATTCTTGTGCAACTTTCCCTTTTTTTTTTGTTTTGTTTTGTTCTCTAAAGCTCTTATTCCCATCTAATATACTAAGTATTTTCCCTGTCTGTGTCATTGTCAGTCCCCACTACCACTCCACACTAGAATGTAGGCTCCAGAAGACGGAGATTTGTCTTTGTTTAAGCTGTTAACCCAGCTTCTAGAATAAGTGTCCAATAAATATTTGCTGAATGAATGAATTTTTCACATGTATGACTATACCTAGGAAAAAATCTGAAAAGTGAAATTGTTATTTGAAGAGGTATATGTATTTGTAATTTTGACATGTATCGCCAAATTGATCTCTGTAGAACAAGGTCTCTCACTCAACCTAGGCACTATTGACATTTTGGGCCAGGTAATTCTTTGTGGTGGGGGCCCTCCTGTGCTTTACAGACTGTTCAGCAGCATCCCTGACCTCTAAGCACTAGATGCTAGTAACATCTCCCTGTCGTGACAACCAGAACTATCTACCTGTTGCCGTCCAGTTGATTCCAGCTCACAGCATATAGAACAGAGTAGAACTGCTCCATAGGGCTTCCAAGGGAGCAGCTGGTGGATTCGAACCGCCAGCCTTTTGGTTAGCAGCCTGAGCTCTTACCACCGCACCACCAGGGCTCCTGGCATTGCCAGATATCCTCATTGAGAAGAGGTTATCTTGCCTTAGACTCCCACCAGCCATTACGACAATGACTGTTTCCCCACAGCCAACACTATGTTTTAGCGAACACGTTGCTTTTTGAAATCTGATGGTAAAAAGTAGTATCTCAGAGTTTTAATTTGCATTTGAAGTCGTATTTTTCATATGAGTCAGAATCGACTCAATGGCAGTGGGTTTGGGTTTTGTTTTTTTGCACTGTAGCGAATCCCCAGCATTTTACACTGTAGTAACAAAGACAAGTTTCGTTTTTCACTGCTAAGGGAAAGGAATAGAATGAATATATGAAATCAAAATCAACTGGAAAAAATGTTTTTTGATCTTACTTTTTTGTTAATTTGTAAATACTTATTTCTCTTCAGACTATTATGACAATAGACTAAATCTTCTCTAAAATTATATAAATTAGTTTTGATAAATGAACAAATTTGGAATCAACCTTGGATTTGAGTGCTGGCTCTCCTAATTACTAGTTGTTTTACCTTGAGGAAGTCCCATAAACTCTGAGCTGCAATTTACTTGTCTGAAAATTGTGGATAATAACATTTGTACTCTCTTCACCACTGGGTTATTGTAAAAATTAATGTTTTAGGCCATGAAGCCTTTGACAATTGCAAGGGGTTATAATAATTATTATGAAGATTTTATGACACACTGTTGTTATCTTGGACTTCCTGGGTGGTGCAGTTAACTTGCTCAGCTTCTAACCAAAAGGTTGGAGGTTTGAGTCCACCCAGAGGTGTCTTGAAGAAAGGCCTGGTGATCCACTTCCAACGAATCAGCCGTTGAAAACCCTATAGAGTACAGTTCTACTCTGACACACGTGGGGTTGCCATGAGGTTGGAACTGCCTTGACAGCAACTGCTTTTTTTTTGGTATTATTTCATGACTGATAGCGTACTGAGAGTTTGTCTCTTCTTAATGCTCCAGCAGTCATCTCAAATTGTTCTCACTGATTTATTTATTAAACATGGGTATTTTGTACCCTTAATGTAATGTTCCAACTCTATAGCCTTAAATCATTACTGTACAATTCTTACAACTAAGTTCCAGATCAACTTATCATTTCTTTCATTTATTCATTCAGTGCACATTAAATGAGCACTATTTTCTTTCCCCAAAATGGTTTTCCTTCCAAACAACCCCATTTTTGTCAATGTCATCGCTAATCTAGTCTCCAGGCTAGGAACATTGTAGTTGTCTGCCTTTCTTGTGTTCCCTGTCCCATGGATCCTGCATCCCAGGGCTGGACTTATTATGATACAGTACTACTTTCTTCAGTTCCCTCCCTTTGATTATAAGCGTGTAAGAGTCCCTGTTGGCTGTCACATTGAGTCCAAATGACTTCTTACCAGTACTTCTTTAATTACCCTCACCAACTCATTCTCCTTATTACTTTTCCTTTCTTTGCATCAGGATGCTTCTGTTCATAATGGTCTCCTCCCTAGAGTTTTCTTGATCCATTCTGTCACCTATCAATCAGTCCAATCTTTCAATGCCTGTTTATCCTCCATCTTCTCCATTTTTCACTATTTCAGCTTACTCTGGTCTCTTGTCTCTCTTTGGCATAGTAGTTAAGTCCTATGGCTGCTAACCAAAAGGTCCAGCAGTTCGAATCCACGAGGTGCTTCTTGGAAACTCTATGGGGCAGTTCTACTCTGTTCTTTAGGGTCACTATGAGTCAGAATCGACTCAACGGCAACTGGTTTTCTGGTCTCTTTATCACGCAACACTTACAGTACTTAACCAGTGTCACTTAATGTGTAACGATGGATCTCAATCCTGGATGCTCATCAGAATCACCTGAGGAGGGTTTTGTTTGTTATCTTACTATGCGTTCCCAGGGCCATCCTTGGAGATTCTAATTCTAGGTAGAGCTTAGTCATTATATTTTTTAAAGTTCACTGGCTTGAACATTTCTGAAGATGTATGAAGTATTTAATTGTTGTCTTTCTAACCAAGAAATTATAAATTCCTTGGTGATTGTTGTTGAGATGAAGTCTCTCCATCCATGCTTCTAAGGAGCATTCTGGCTATACTTCCATGATGGATTTGTTCGCTCTTCTGGCAGTCCATGGTATATTTGATATTCTTCACCAGTACCATAACTCAAAGGCATCAATTCTTCTTGGGTCTTTCTTATTTGTTATCTAGTTTTCTCACGCATATGAGGCGATTGAAAATACCATGCTTGAGTGAGGCACACCTTATTCCTTAAAGTGACATCTTTGCATTTGAACACTTTAAAGAAGAGTTTTGCAGCAGATTTGCCTGGTGCAATGTGTCGTTTGATTTTTTGACTGCTGATTCCATGGGATTGATTGTGGTTCCAAATAAAATGAAATCCTTGATAACTTCAGTCTTTTCACCATTTATCATGATGTTGCTTATTTGTCCAGTTGTGAGGATTTTTTCCTTTATGCTGAAGTGTAATCCATACTGAATGCTGTAGTCTTTGATTGTCATCAGTGTTTCAAGCCCTCTTCACTTTCAGCAAGGAAGGTTGTGTCATATGCATATCACAGGTTGTTAATGAGTCTTCCTCTAATCCTGATGCCCCATTCTTCTTCACATAGTTGAGCTCAGACTATTTGCTCAGCGTACAGATTGAATACATATGGTGAAAGGATACAACCCTAACACATACCTTTCCTGACTTTAAACCACGCAGTACCCCCTTGTTCTGTTCGAATAACTGCGTCTTGATTTATGTAGAGGTTCCTCATGAGCACAATTAAGTGCAATTACCTAATTTCCTGTGACTTTGAATGTATTACCTAATCTCTTTTTGCCTCATGTGTCTGTATCTGTAAAGTGGGGATAATAATATCTATGTTGCTAAGTGTTATGAGAAGTAGAGCTAATGTATCTAAATCACTTATCATGGTTAAATAGTTCATAAATGATGGGCATTTTATTAGTATAAATATTGTATATCCTCTCTGCTCTTTTGGAGATGCTGAAGACCCTTTTTTCCTTTTTTGTTTTGAGATTGCAATTTTATGAGTTGGTAAATTTGTTTATCTCCATTATTATTGGAATTAAGAAAGCAGGATATCAAGGCTCTATCAAATCACTGTAAATTTTTATGTCTTTTAAATCTAATTATACGTTCTTATTTCAAGGAACAAATGAATGTCCCATTTTTTAGATGATCCCTCTATTAAGTGTTCTCTTGATTGTAAGAGAATACACATCATTATAGTTGTCAGTAGCAACTCTAAACCACAGACGTTCTAAATTTATGCATCCTATCTATCAGTGTCAAGAGGCTGTTTCTTCATGTTAATTACACTTAGGGGAAGTTTTTGATTTGTTAATTTAGCTCATTATGATTTTACACTTTGTAGTGTTTCCATTTTATTTTAAAATTAAAGGAATTATAACATTATTCTACTAAATTTACACTCAATATTTATGATACTCTTGTGAGAATTAATGAGAAAACAAAGTATTTTGTTTTCCACAGAAGAAAGGTGTTGTGTAAATTAGCTTTATTATATTAAGTTCTAATGTCTTTAAATGATTTATTTTGCATCATTTCTTTTCTTACTGACAAAAAAGAACTGAAATTGTATTGTTTTTTTCTAATTAAAAATACAGATATATGAAAAACAAGTATTAGCTAATGACTTGCCTCCATTAAATAAGATGGAAACAATAACAAAGGAATTAACCAAAGTGGCACATTGCCAACTGTGAGACAGAAGAAATTTCCCAGAGCAATTAATTAAAATAATTTCTTCTACTATGGACATTTATACTGGTTTTTCAGATTTGAAGTTGTAAAAGTAATATATGGAAGCCATCCCCTCCTGCACTAAAATGTGAAACTGTACAGGTTTCTTTGGAATGCCCATTAATCATGTAAGTTATTCCCATAAAGAGTTAGTCAAAGCTAAGAAAATAGCATTTCTAAATAGCCCACATTTTCAGTTCCCAAAATATTTGTACCTGGAATTTATACAAATGTCAAGAATACCGAGGGCTCAGAGGTAAGATGAAAGTGCTCCAGGTATCTTGGGAATTACCCTTCTTATAGTAGATTTATGGGATCAGACAGACATATGTTTGATCCGCATCTCATCTGTAACATGAATATATTGATACTCTTTTTTTTTCATTGAGTATCAACAAATTGTTCACAGAATTGTTAAAAGGAATTAAATGCACTTAGCAGAAGGCCCAGTGCATAGTTAATGCACAATACATTGAGCTCTTTTGAGATGATGGTGTGGGAGAGGAGAAACCCTAACTGCAGTCTTCTCAGTGGAGCTTTGTGTTTTCACCTGTGTTTTATAGTGGGCTTTAAAATAGGATTTCTAAGGTAGAGCTAGCTCTTTGGATATATGTTTTGAATATCACCAATTTTGGAAACCTGGTTTCATATTTGGATCAATCACCTAATAGCTGGCTGATTTGGGGCAAGTTACTTAACTTTTCTGAACTAAATTTCCTCATCAATAAAATGAAAATACATAGCAGCAGACTCACAGGGTGATTCTGAAGATCTAATTAGATTATACATACAAGGGGCTTTATAGTGCCTGGTCTATCATAGGCACTCAGTAAGTGGTAGCTGTTATTCTTATTCTTACTAGTAAATATAGTGTCTTGGGTTTTAGGTTTCTTTGCATGTCGTTGAACAACATGGAAGGGTCATAAAACTGATGCCCCAGAAGTGGATTTACCTAGAAGCTAATGAGGCTTAAGCTTCAAGGCTCCTCACTTGCACAGGCACCTTCTAAGACATGGTCCTTAGGCTGGGTTCTCTAGAGAAGCAAAGCCAATAGAGCATATAAATAGAAAGAGATTTATATCAAGGAAATGGCTCACCCAATTGTGGAGGCTGGAATGTCCCAAGTCCAAGGATCAGGATAAAGGCTTCTCCTGCTTCATGTAGCTGCAGGGGCTGGCAAACCCAAGATCGGCAGGTCAGAGCGCAGGGCTCTTTCTCACAATCTGTGAAGATCGACAGATCCCAAGATCGGCAGATAAGCTGCTAATTCAAGTCCCGAGAACTGGACGTCAGACGAACAGGAGGCAGCTGCAGGATCCAGAGCAGGCAAGAGTCAGAACATCCACATATATTTGGATGCAGGCCACATGCCCAAGGAAACTCCCTTTCAACTGATTAGCTACTCACAGCAGATCCCATCATGGGAGTGATCACATATAAATACTGAGAATCATGGCCCAGCCAAATTGACACACAATCTTAACCATCACAATACTTAATAAAGGTTTTCTCTATTTTATATTCTTTCCTGGAAATGGGCCTCCAAACTTTTGTAAGTGTCAGACTCCACAAAACCTGCATCTGGGTTTTACTACCCTGAGGTTTTTGTTTCATTTTGTTTCTTTAACTAAGAAATCCAAGAGAAAGGCTTTATAAGACAGTATAAAAATTTCTGCTATCCAATGAGCCCACTGGTAACAATATTTACATAAAATTTCTATTTTAAGCCCAAATTCCATATATTCGGTATTGTACGTTCAACTTCAAAATGATACTTCAAATAAAATGGCATATTGTTGTAGTTGTTGCTAGGTGCCATCAAGTTGGTTCCAACTCATAGTGACCCTACACACAACAGAATGAAATACTGGCCGATCCTGCACCATCTTCACGGTCCTTGTTATTCTTAAGCCCACTGTTGCAGCCACTGTGTCAATCCATCCTGTCAAGTGTCTTCCTCTTTTTCGACGACCCTTTACCAAGCATGATGTCCCTCTCCAGGGACTGATCCCTTTTGATAACATGTCTAAAGTATGTGAGACCTAATCTTGGCATCCTTGCTTCTAAGGAACATTCTGGTTGTACTTCTTCCCAAGACAGATTTATTCATTCTTTTGGCAGTTTACGGTATATTGAATATTCTTCGCCAACACCACAAATCAAAGGCATCAATTCTACTTCAGTCTTCCTTAGTCATTGTCCAGTTTTCGCATGCATATGAGGCAATTGAAGACACCATGGCTTGGGTCAGGTGTACCTTAGTCTTCAAGGTGACATCTTTGCTTTTTAACACCTTCAAGAGGTCTTTTGCAGCAGATTTGCGCAATGCAATGTGCCTTTCGATTTCTTGACAGCTGCTTCTATGGGTGTTGATTGTGGATCCAAGTAAAATGTGGATCCAAGTAAAATGAAATCCTTGACAACTTCTTTTCTCTATTTATCATGATGTTGCTTACTGGCCCAGTTGTGAGGATTTTTGTTTTCTTTATGTTGAGGTATAATCTATACTGAAGGCTGTGGTCTTTGATGTTCATCAGTAAGTGCTTCAAGTCCTCTTCACTTTCAGCAAGCAAGGTTGTGTCATCTGCATAACACGGGTTGTTAATTAGTCTTCCTCCAATCCTGCTGCCATGTTCTTTTTCATATAGTCCAGCTTCTTGGATTATTTGCTCAGCACACAGATTGAATAAGTATGGTGAAAGGATACAACACTGACACACACCTTTCCTGACTTTATACCACACTAAACCAAAAACCCGTTGCCGTCGAGTCAATTCCGACTCATAGTGATCTTATAGGACAGAGTAGAACTGCTCCATAGAGTTTCCAAGGAGTGCCTGGTGGATTCAAACTGCCGACCTTTTGGTTAGCAGCCACAGCTCTTAATCACTACGCCACCACGTTTTCCTTAAACCACGTAGTATCCCCTTGCTCTGTTCAAATGACTGCCTCTTGATCCATGTACAGGTTCCTCATGAGGACAATTAAGTGTTCTGGAATTCCCATTCTTTGCAGAGTTATCCATAATTTGTTTTGATCCACACAGTTGAATGCCTTTGCATAGTCAATAAAATACAGTTAAAAATCTTTCTGGTGTTCTCTGCTTTCACCCAGGATCCATCTGACATCAGCAATGATATCCTTGGTTACACATCCTCTTCTGAATCTGGCTTGAATTTCTGACAGTTCTCTGTCAATATACTGCTGCAGCTGCTTTCGAGTGATCTTCAGCAAAACTTTACTTTGCATATGATAGTAATGGTATTGTTCGATAATTTCTGCATTTGGTTGGATCACCTTTCTTAGGAATAGGCATAAATAGGGATCTCTTCCAGTTGGTTGGCCAGGTAGCTGTCTTCCATAGTTCTTGGCATAGACGAGTGAGCACTTCCAGCGCTGCATCCGTTTGTTGAAAAATCTCAGTTGGCATTCCATCAATTCCTGGAGCCTTGTTTTTCACCAATGCCTTCAGTGCAGCTTGGACTTCTTCCTTCAGTACCATCCGTTTTTTATCATATGCTACCTCCTGAAATGGTTGAACATCAACCAATTCTTTTTGGTATAGTGACTCTGTGTATTCCTTCCATCTTTTTTTGATGCTTCCTGTGTCGTTCAATATTTTCCCCATAGAATCCTTCAATATTGCAGCTCGAAGGTTGAATTTTTTCTTCAGTTCTTTCAGTTTGAGAAATGCCGAGCATGTTCATCCCTTTTGGCTTTCCATCTGCAGGTCTTTGCACATGTCATTATAATACTTTATATATTTATACACTATAATACTCTGTCTTTTTGAGCCTTCTGTTTTGCTCTTTTACTTCATAATTTCTTCCTTTCGCTTTAGCTACTCGACATTCAAGAGTATGCTCCAGAGTCTCTTCTGACACTTATTTTGGTCTTTTCTTCCTTTCCTGTCTTTTTAATGATTTTTTTTTTTTTTCATGTATGATATCCTCGATGTCATTCCACAGCTCCTCTGGTCTTCGATCATTAGTGTTCAGTGTGTAAGATCTGTTCTTAAGATGGTCTTTAAATTCAGGTGGGATATACTAAAGATCATATTTAGGCTTTCGTGGACTTCTTCTAATGTTCTTCAGTTGCATCTTGAACTTGCATGTGAGCAATTGATGGTCTTTTCTGGCCTTGTTCTGACTGGTGATATTGACCTTTTGCATTGTCTCTGCACAGATGTAGTCGATTTGATTCCTGTGTATTCCATCTGGTGAGGTCCATGTGTATAGTCACCATGTATGAAAAAAGGTATTTGCAGTGAAGAAGTTGTTGGTCTTGCAAAATTCTATCATGCAATCTCCATCATTACTTCTGTCACCAATGGCGTATTTTCCAACTACTGATCCTTCTTTGTTTCCAGCTTCCCCATTTCAATCACCAGTAATTATCAATGCATCCTGATTGCATATTTGATCAATTTTGGACTGCAGAAATTGGTAAAAATCTTCAATTTCTTCATCTTTTCCTTAGTGATTGGTGCATAAATTTGAATGATAATTGTATTAAGTGACATTTTAGGCAATGAGAAATAGGGGTAACTTGGGTATGGCAGTAGAATTCAAAATAAATGTAATCAATGATATAGAATTGTCTAATTTTGCATACTCAATATTGTTTAGCTGTTTGTCAAAAGAAAAAGGAAAACAGTTCTAAAAGATCAGTGAGAAAGTTAACTGATTACACTCATTCAAAATAAATATTAGTCCTCTTCAAGTGAGAGTGCTTTAAAAGCATGTTGAGGCATAGATCCTCCAACAAATTATAAATTACATGTCTATTACTCACACATGCAATAATTGAAGCTGAGAAAATTACAGATTTGAAATCAATAAAACAAACTATGGTATAAAAATAAACTGCAGTCCACAGAAAATATATTCATATCTAAAACGTAGAGAAAAAATACGTTGAGGCCTTTCTGGTGATAGCAAATGGTGAGTTTAAATATAACTTGAATAACCCAAAAGCCAAACTCACTACCATCGAGTTGATTCTAACTCATTGCAACGCTGTGGGGCAGAGCAGAACTACCCCATAGTGTTTCCATTGCTATGGGTCGGAATCGATTCAGTGGCAACGGCTTTGCTTTCTTTTATTTTTGGTAATCTTTACAGAAGCAGACTGCCACATCTTTCTTCTGCAGAGTGATTTGTGGGTTCGATCTGCCAGCCTTTCAGTTAGTAGTCAAGTGCTTAACCACTGTACCACCAAGGATCCTCAACCTTAATAAAAGTTCTGAAAATACTTTGTCATTTATATTGTTCATCTTGATCTTTTGAAAGAATTTATTGGTGGATTACCTCAATATAGCTACATATTCAGTAGGTTTAAAATATGAAAAATATGTGAAGCTGTTCCGAAAAATATTATTGATTGGCAGGTCATTTGCTTTAAAAATATGTACCCTATCCTTCAAAAGTGCCCATTTACTTAAAGATAAACAACTGTATTAAAAATGTTTCAGTTGAAAACTATAAAATTATAATCTTATAAAATAGGTAGGATTATTTATTAACTTTTTAGGAAGCCAGATCTTTTAGAAAACGAAGCAGAGTAGCAGATAAGATTTACTATTGTTTATCAAATATATTGTGATAAGAAACCTCATGCTCATTTTGCAGAGGAAGAAAATCAGAGAAACTTGGGTTAGGTAACTTTCTCAAGGTTATTGATGCAACTAGAACTAGCATTCCTAGATTTCTGGTTTCCGGTCTGGCTGGTAGTCTTGCTAGGTCATATCATCTCTCAGCATTTTTAGAAAATGACCTTTTTGTTGTGTTTTCAGCAGATTGTGAATCTAATATACCAGCTTTACTCCTTGTATGCTTTCTTTTCTCAGAAAATACGTACAGGAGAGAAATCAGTAACAGTTTTCTGTCTCTTCCAAATAGTTAAAAACATAAAAGATCACAGATGTAGTACATCAGTTTAGATTAGAAGCTCGATGACTTGATTGGGATGCTCAATTTTACTATAATAGCCTAATCTGAAGTGTTATCTGAAATGCCTACTCCTTCCCAATTCTTTTATACACTGCAAAAATTGTTCATAACAAGAACAATCTTGGGGAAGAAAATAAGATGAGATGTTTCAGACAGCTGAATGGGGCTGCTACTGTACTAGATAACCACTGTTTAGAAGGAGCCTTGGATTAGCTGAAGGCTAGTGTAGACGGAACATGATAAACACTGTCTTAAGATGTACTTTAAAAGTCAGGATAGATAGTACTTATAAGAAATGAAAGCTCCTTTGGCCGTTATAGGTGTGCCATGGCTAGAGATGAACAAAGAACAGAACGTTAGAGATGAACAAAGAACAGAACAAAGCTTGCAATTTGTGATATTGGATTCCAAGGTAAAAAAGGTTAACATTTTTTTTTTAATCCTTCTTTCCTAGTAACAGAAAATCCAAAATTATTTCATTCAGTATTTGTAATGTAATGTTTATGTTGTACCTGATGCTTATAAGTAGGAGTTGTTGCTTATATTTAAGCAGGAGAAAATTATCATATTGCTCAATATTTCGGCAGATAATTACAAATGTCTTCCCAATAAAATCTTGCTGATTTGCTCCCTTAAAAAATCTGAACCTTGTTAGGTTAACTCAGTGACATGGTCCATTTAAAGAGGCAATTTATTAGTCTAATGGTTAACACCTGTTAGATGAAGCGGAGCAATGGAAAGATTTAATTAAAAGTAAATGTAGGCTCTTTTTTTCTAGTTTTATAGAATGATTGGAAATATATATATATCCTTTTTCCTAGACAAGTTTAGTACATTTTCTCTATGAGCTAAAAGCCATAAGTATCCCTACAGATTTTTTTTGCAAGTGAAATTGCTTTTCATTTGGCAAAAACTAAACCTGTGATTCATGGCAGCTTAGAGCACTCAAGGCCAAAGAGTACATCTTGCTTGCTTTGACTGACGTTTTGCAGGCAAATTAGACCTGCATGATTCAGCTGCATTGAGATTCAGAATGCTGCAAGAGGAGAGACTTGGGGGTGGCAGAAAAGAGCATAAAGAGAATTTGTCATGGAAATCATGGCTAGTGGCTGAGGTAAAAAGTGACCGCAACCAACAAGCAATTTCAACCGATATTTGACTGGGGAGACAATGTTTTCTTGCCACCCCCTTTATAACAGAGAGCTTAGCAAAAAACATTAGAAAAGATTCACTAAAGAAAACTATTGAGGGGGAGCCAAAAAAGAGAGACTTGCCTTTACTATGAGAAGCAAAATCAAGGTAGGGAACAGAGTGACTTTTTTTAATAGTCCTCAGGTCAGGCACTAACTAAACATAAATGTGTATTACATAAAAAAGGAAGGGTGAAGAAAAATCCATCACTAAAAAAAATCTTCTGTAAAAGCCCATCATTACTAATTCATTTGTTCATCAGGTTTTTTCACCAGTCCCTTTAAAATTCATATGCCCAGGAGTTAAAATCCTAAACCCTGATCTTCCTACATCAGGTGTTTTCCTAACTGGGTCTAGTACAAAGAAAGCACAAGAACATTCCTGGTGGCATCAGAAGAATGAGGTGTGCTTAGGAAGGATTACTACATGGCTTAACCTAGCGGACACGTCATTTTTGCTCAATGTTTACTTTATTCACTCTTCATATTGACATACAGAATATAACCTAGTCATGACGGGTTTTATTCAGGACATGCTACATAATTTGCAGGGCTCAATGCAAAATGAAAATATGGGGCCCCTTGTTCAAGAATAGAGCCCTGGTGGTGCAGTGTTTAAGAGCTTGGCTGCTAACCAAATGTCGGGAGTTTGAATTCACCAGCTGCTCCTTGGAAACCCTATGGGGCAGTTCTGCTCGGTCCTACAGGGTCATTATGAGTCGGAATCGACTCAACGGCAGTGGGTAATGGGGTGTTCAAAAATTATTAAGAATATCAAAGCGAGTATGAGGACCTACTGAGCATGGTGCCGTATGCAATTACATAGATGGCACGTCCACGAAGCTAGCCCCGATTTAATTTATTACAACAGTTGAAATGGTGAACTCTAAGCTTTGTTAATGCAAGTGACTCAATTAAAGGTTACCAATATATTGTGACTTGCAAATTCTCAACACTAATACCCAAAATTTGAACCTACAGTCTTTTTCACATTATTTTGAGGATTTTAAACCAAACCTGTTGACTTCAAGTTTTGGACTCATAGTGGCTCTATAGGAGAGAGTAGAACTGCTCCTTGGGGTTTACAAGGGGTTGCCAGCCTTTTGGTTAGCAGCTATAGCTCTTAACCATTTCACTACCAGGGCTCTATTTTGAGAATTTATTTATTTTTTATTTTTATTGTGCTCTAAGTGAAAGCTTACAAATCAACTCAGTCTCTCATACAAAAATTTATATACACCTTGCTATACACTCCTAATTGCTCTCCCCATAATGAGACACCCTGTTCCTTCCCTCCACTCCCTTTTCGTGTCCGTTTCGCCAGCTTCTGACCTCCTCTGCCCTCTCTTCTCTCCTCCAGATAGGAGATGCCAACATAGTCTCAAGTGTCTACCTGATCCAAGAAGCTCATTCTTCACCAGCATCTTTTTCTATCCCATTGTCTAGTCTAATCCCTGTCCGAAGAGTTGGCTTTGGGAATGGTTCCTGTCTTGGGCTAACAGAAGGTCTAGGGGCCGTGACCACAAGGGTCCTTCTAGTCTCAGTCAGACCATTAAGTCTGGTGTTTTTACGAGAATTTGGGGTCTACATCCCACTGCTCTCATGCTCCCTCAGGAGTTCTCTGTCGCGTTCCCTGTCAGGGCAGTCATCACTTGTAGCCGGGCACCATCTTCTGGCCTCTGGCTGATGTAGTCTCTGGTTTATGCGGCCCTTTCTGTCTCTGAGGCTCATAATTACCTTGTGTCCTTGGTGTTCTTCATTCTCCTTTGCTCCAGGTGAGCTGAGACCAATTGATACATCTTAGATGGCCACTTGGTAGCATTTAAGATCCCAGATGCCACTCTCCAAAGTGGGATGCAGAATGTTTTCTTAAGAGATTGTATTATGCCAGTCGACTTAGACGTCCCCTGAAACCGTGGTCCCTAAACCGCACCCCCCCCCCCCCCCACTACACTGGCCTTCGAAGCATTCAGTTTATTCAGGAAACTTCTTTGCTTTTGGCTTAGTCCACATGTGCTGGCCTCTTCTATATTGTGTGTTGTCTTTCCCTTCACCTGAAGTAGTTCTTATCTACTATCTAATTAGTGAAAACTTCTCTCCCTCCTTCCTTCCCTCCCCCCTCTCGTAACCATCAAAGAATATTTTCTTCTCTGTTGAAACTGTTTCTCAATTTCTTATAATAGTGGTCTTATACAATATTTGGAAGCCCTGGTGACATAGTGGTTAAGAACTACGGCGGCTAATCAAAAGGTTGGCAGTTCGAATCCACCAGGTGCTCCTTGGAAACTCTATGGGGCAGTTCTACTCTGTTCTATAGGGTCACTATGAGTCAGAATTGACTCGATGGCAACGGGTTTGGTTTTTTTGTTTTTATACAATATTTGTCCTTTTGCACCTGACTAATTTCACTCAGCATAATGCCTTCCAGATTCCTCCATGTTATGAAATGTTTCATGGATTCATCATTGTTCTTTATCTATGCATATTATTGCATTGTGTAAATATACCATAATTTATTTATCCATTCGTCTGTTGATGGGCACCTTGGCTGCTTCCATCTTTTCACTATGGTAAACAGTGCTGCAGTGAACATGAGTGTGCATGTATCTGTTTGTATAAAGCCTCTTATTTCCCTAGGATATATTCCAAGGAGTGGGATTGCTGGATCATATGGTACTTCTATTTCTAGCTTTTTAAGGAAGCCCCAAGTTGATTTCCAAAGTGGTTGTACCATTTTACATTCCCACCAGCAGTGTATAAGTATTCTAGTCTCTCCACAACCTCTCCAACATTATTTTGTTTCTTGGATTAATGCCAGCCTTGTTAGAGCGAGATGGAATCTCATTGTAGTTTCGATACACATTTCTGAAATGGCTAATGATCGTGAGCATTTCCTCATGTATCCGTTAGCTACCTGAATGTCTTTGCAGTGAAGTGCCTGTTTGTATCCATTGCCTGTTTTTTAATTGCGTTATTTGTCTTCTTGTAGTTGAGCTTTTGCAGTATCATGTAGGTTTTAGAGCTCAGATGCTGGTCGGAAATGTCATAGCTAAAAACTTTTTCCCAGTCTGTAGGTAATCTTTTTATTCTTTTGCTGCAGTCTTTGGATGAGCGTAGGTGTTTGACTTTAAGGAGCTCCCAGCATCTAGTTTCTCTTCTGCATTGTTAGTAATGTATTATCTACCATTAATGTCATGTATTAGGGCTCCTAGCGTTATCCCTGTTTTTTCTTCTATGATCTTTATTGCTTTACATTTCGTATTTAGGTCTTTGATCCATTTTGAGTTAGTTTTTTGTGCGTGGAGTGAGGTATGGATCTTGTTTCATTTTTTTGCAGATGGATATCCAGTTATGCCAGCACCATTTGTTAAAAAGACTGTCTTTTCCCCCATTTAACTGTTTTGGGGCCTTTGTCAAATATCAACTGCTCATATGTGGGTGGATTTATGTCTGGATTCTCAATTCTGTTCCATTGGTCCATGTATCTGTTGATGTACCAGTACCAGGCTGTTTTGACTACTGTGGCGGTATAATAGGTTGTAAAATCAGGTAGAGTGAGGCCTGCCACTTTGTCCTTCTTTTTCAGTAATGCCTTATTTATCCGGGGCCTCTTTCCCTTCCATATGAAATTGGTGATTTGTTTCTCCATCTCATTAAAGAATGTCATTGGGATTTTGATCAGAATTGCATTAAATGTGTAGCTTGCTTTTGGTAGAATAGACATTTTTATAATGTTAAGTCTTCCGATCCACGAGCAAGGTATGTTCTTCCACTTATGTCTCTCTTGGTTTCTTGCAGAAGTGTACTGTAGTTTCCTTTGTATAAGTCTTTTACATCTCTGGTAAGATTTATTCCGAAGTATTTTATCTTCTTGGGGGCTACTGTAAATGGCATTGATTTGGTTATTTCCTCTTTGATGTTCTTTTTGTTGGTGTAGAGGAATCCAACTGATTTTTATATGTTTATCTTGTATCCCGATACTCTGCTGAACTCTTCTATTAGTTTCAGTAGTTTTCTGGAGGATTCCTTAGGGTTTTCTGTGTATAAGATCATGCCATCTGCAAATAGAGATACTTTGACTTCTTCCTTGCCAATCTGGATGCGCTTTATTTCTTTATCTAGCCTAATTGCTCTGGCTAGGACCTCCAGCACAATGTTGAATAAGGCTGGTGATAAAGGGCACTCTTGTCTGATTCCCAATCTCAAGGGGAATGCTTTTAGACTCTCTCCATTTAGGATGATGTTGGCTGTTGGCTTTGTATAAATGCCATTTATTATGCTGAGGAATTTTCCTTCTATTCCTATTTTGCTGAGAGTTTTTATCATGAATGGGTGTTGAGCTTTGTCAAATGCCTTTTCTGCATCAGTTGATAAGATCATGTGGCTCTCATCTTTTGTTTTATTTATATGATAGATTACATTCATTGTTTTTCTAATGTTGAACCATCCCTGCATACCTGGTATGAATCCCCCTTGTCATAGAGAATTATTTTTTTGATATGTTGTTGAATTCTTTTGGCAAGAATTTTGTTGAGGTATTTTGCATCTAAGTTTATGAGGGATATAGGTCTATAATTTTCTTTTTTTGTGGTGTTTTTACCTGGTTTTGATATCAGGGATATGCTGGCTTCATAGAATGAGTTTGGGAGTATTCCATCCTTTTCTATGTTCTTAAATACCTTTAGTGGTAGTGGTGCTAATTCTTCTCTGAAAGTTTAGTAGAACTCTGTAGTGAAGCTATCTGGGCCAGGGGTTTTTTTCATTGGGAGTTTTTTTCATTACCTTTTCAATCTCTTCTTTTGTTATGGGTTTATTTAGTTGTTCTACCTCTGTTTGTGTTAGTTTAGGTAGGTAGTGTGTTTCTAGAAATTCATCCATTTCTTCTAGGTTTTCAAATTTGTGCAATACAATTTTTTTGTAGTAATCTGATATGATTCTTTTAATTTCATTTGGTTCTGTTGTAATATTCCCCATCTCGTTTCTTATTTGGGGTATTTGCATCCGTTCCTGTTTTTCTTTTGTCAGCTTGGCCAATGGTTTATCAATTTTGTTATTTTTTTCAGAGAGCCTTCTTTTGGCCTTGTTAACTCTTTGAATTGTTTTTGTGTTCTCTATTTCTCTATTTCTTTTAGTTCTTCTCTAATTTTTATTATTTGCTTATGAGTCGGAATCGACTAGACGGCACTGGTTTGTTTTTTGGTTTGGTGCCTGAGGGTTTCTTTGTTGCTCTCTTTCTATTTGTTCAAGTTGTAGGGATAATTCTTTGATTTTGGCCCTTTCTTCTTTTTGTATGTCTGTGTTTATTAATATAAATTGACCTCTAAGCTCTGCTTTAGGCGTGTCACAAAGGTTCTGATAGGAAGTGTTTTCATTCTCATCGAATTATATGAATTTCTTTATTCCATCCTTGATGTTTTCTATTATGCAGTCATTTTTGGGCAGGGTAGTGTTCAGTTTCCAAGTGTTTGATTTCATTTCCCTGCTTTTTCTGTTACTGATTTCTAGTTTTATGGCCTTATGGTCAGAGCAGATGCTTTGTAATTTTTCGATGTTTTGGATTCTGGTAAGGCTTGCTTTGTGACCTTATTCATGATCTATTCTAGAGAGTGTTCCGTGCACGTTGGAAAAGAAACTATACTTGTCTGCTGTTGGGTGGAATGTTCTGTATATGTCTATGAGGTCAAGTTGTTTGATCGTGACATTTAGATCTTCTATGTCTTTATTGAGCTTCTTTCTGGATATTCTGTCCTTTACCAAAAGTGGTGTGTTCAAGTCTGCTAGTATAATTGTGGAGCTGTCTATCTCACTTTTTAATGCTGTTAGAGTTTTTTTTGTGTATCTTGCAGCCCTGTTATTGGGTGCATAAATATTTAATATGGTTATATCCTCCTGGTATATTGTCTCTTCAATCATTATATAGTGTCCTTCCTTATCCTTTGTGGTGGATTTAACTTTAAAGTCTATTTTGTCAGAAATTAATATTGCCACTCCTGCTCTTTTTTGATTTTTGTTTGCTTGATATATTTTTTTTCATCCTTTGAGTTTTTGTTTGTGTCTCTAAGTCTAAGGTGTGTCTCTTGTAGGCAGCATATAGACAGATCGTGTGTTTTTTTTTTTATCCATTCTGCCACTGTCTGTCTCTTTATTGGTGAATTTAGTTCATTTACGTTTGGCATAATTATGGATAGGTGAGAGTTCAGTGCTGTCATTTTGTTTTCTTTTTGTGTGTGTTCTTGATAGTTTCTTTTTCCCACTTAATTTTTTGTGCTGATTATTTTATCTTTCTATATTTTCTTTTCCTCTTACTTGTTTTAGTTATTTTTGTTTCTGCTGAGTCTCTATTTTTTCTTGTATTTTATTTTGATGAATAGGATTGTTAGGCTCCTTTGTGGTTACCTTAATATTTACCCCTATTTTTCTAAGTTTAAACCTAACTCTTATTTCTTTATATCGCCTTGTCTGCCTCTCCATATGAAAGATCTATGACTGCATTTCTTAGTCCCTCTTAATTGTTTTAATGTTTTCTTCTTTTACACAATGACATCGCTGATTTTCTGTTTTGAGCTTTTTTTTTATCTTGATTTATTTTTGTGATTTCATTATCTGGGTTGACATCTGGTTGCTCTCTGCGGTGTTCTAGTCTTGGGTTGATACATGATTTTATTGATTTTCTAACCAGAGAGCTCCGTTTTTTATTTCTTATAGTTTTGGTTTGGTTTTTACAAATTTCAACTTCTGTTTATCCGGAAATGTCCTAATTTCACCTTCATATTTGAGAGACTGTTTTGCTGGATATAGGATTCTTGGCTGGCAAATTTTTTCCTTCAGCACTTTATATAAGTCATCCCACTGCCTTCTTGCCTATGTGGTTTCTGCTGAGTAGTCCGAGCTTATTCTTTTTGACTGTCCTTTGTATGTGACTTTTCGTTGATCCCTAGCTGCTCTTAAAATTCTCTCTTTATCTTTGGTTTTGGCAAGTTTGATTATAATATGTCTTGGTGACTTTCTTTTAAGATATACCTTATGTGGTGTTTGATAAGCATCTTGGGTAGATATCTTCTGATCTTTCACTATATCAGGGAAGTTTTCTGCTAACAAATCTTCAACAATCATTCTCTCTGTATTTTCTGGGAGGTACCAGTTATCCTTGGACCCTTTTCATGGGTGGCTGGGTGATCTGAGTGGAGCCCCCAGTTATTAGGCAGCTGTTGTGGGTAGGTGAGGACCCTGTTTAATAAGCAAAGCAGTGTCAAACATCAAACACCACCTCTGTAGCACATAGCTGAAACAGTTGTAGTCTGGCAACAAGGACCTATTCTCCTGAAATAGGCCCACACAGGTCCATGCAGGGAGAAAGGTCTTCAAAATCCACAGGCCATTTATGCCTGTACAAGAGCCACTTTTGTCCTGACATCTCCAGGTTAGTGGAGCTGGCAGATGGTCTTTTCCCCAATTGCAAATTTATTCCTTCTCCAAGGCCAGGAAAGTGGTCAGGATGCGCAACAGGGCCTATCTCAGGCTCAGGGAAATTTACAGCCACTGAAGCTGGCTTGGGGCCTGGGAGTGTGGTAAAATATACATAAGTACTTAGCTTTTGCTGAGAGCGCCATTCTTCTGTGGTTCCGGAGGTGTGTGTAGGCTGTGTGGCTTTCTGTTTCTCCCTGAGGAAACTGCCGCTGAAGGCTACCACCACCCCGCTGCAGCCTGAGGGTTCCCAGTGGTTCAGGTCCAGCAACTCCTCTCCTCTTCTGAACCATCTCTCCCTCCGCCTGCCGCTCAGTCCGTTTTCTAACTTTGCCTTTGATGTTCAGGGCTTCTGGCTTGTCATAAATGTAATCGTTTCATTTGTTTTTTCTGGTCTTTGTTTTAAGAGGGTTCACCAGAAACATCTGACTACTTCACCATCTTGGCCCCACCTCCTTTAATGTTATGCTTTTGTAGGTAATAATAAATTCTGTGTTTGATCAGTTGATCATTAAAAATTCTCCTTTTTTAAGTAATACTTATTGAGTAACTGCATTATATCTAGTGCAATTCTAAGTACATACTTACCTCCAGATTTTTCCTTTTAGAACTTGCAACTTTAGCTTGTCAGCTTACTGGTATGAATTTGAATAGTTTATTTAAAAAATGTTAACTCATCTTTGCAATACTTAGTTTTTTTTTTTATTATTTACTCTTACCTTTTTTAAAATGAAAATATCTAAGTAAGATAGTGCTTATTTTTGTGATTCAATTACTGTATACAAAGTGTTTCATTCTCAATAGATTGTTTTGACTTTAGGAAGCAGTACTTTCCATTCAGTCAAAAGATATTTATCTACTAAGCACCAATTTATGGAGTCAGAGTATTCTTTCGAACTGGGAACCTTTTTAATGTTTTATAGCCTTCTAGTTATGATGCAGTATAGCAAAATAAACATGAAAGCAAAGCCCTACAACAAAATATGGAAAGTTATAATGTTTGAACTGAAAAAGACAAATGAAGTATATGGACTTCAAAAATACAACAAATCTGGAGGAGTCCGTATGATAATTTGCTTGTTGTTGTTAGGTGCCATTAAGTTGGTTCCGCCTTACAGAGATCCTATGTACAACAGAACAAAACACTTCCCGATTCTGCACCATCCTCACAATCGTTGCTATGCTATGCTTGAGCCTATTGTTGTATCCACTGTGTTAATCCATCTCATTGAGGGTCTTTGTCTTTTTCACTGACGCTGTATTTTACCAAGCATCATGCCTTCCTCCAGGGACCGGTCTTTCCTGATAACATGTCCAAAGTACATGAGACAAAGTCTTGTCATCCTTGCCTCCAAGGAGCATTCTGGTTGTACTTCGTCCAAGACAGATTTGTTCATTCTTAAGGCAAAAGCATTTAAGGAAGAGGGATAAAGTAAATCTATAGGAAAGTCAAATACTCTTACTGAAGGAACTGCTATATGTTAAAAGTAACATTTAAGCAGTGTTATAGGATCACTATGAGTCAGAATTGACTTGATGGCAATGGGTTTAGCTTTTTGGTTTTATAGGCTGTCTACCTTCTTGTGATCTAGTCAGTGACCAAGCTTAATCAGGAATGTAAGATGACATATCTTTAAAATAAATGAAATAGTAGAGTGCATAGTATGTTGCTTAGCATGTAAACTCAGTATCAAAATCAGTCTCTAAAATCTTACTCCAGGCCTTTGCCTCCAATTATATGAAGCATATTATCCTGGCTTGTTATCTGGGCAGTGTTTCATTCTGTTGTACATAGTGTCGCTGTGAGTTGGAACTGACTCGAAGGCACCTCACAACAGCAACATCCTGGGCATGGAGTATCTGTAGATAGATGTCTTATGTCACCCTACAAGTGCCTCCCTGAAAGAATGTGACCTGGGAAAAATTTTTTTAAAAATCTTTCAAGATAATGTTTGATTGCTGAGTAAATTTGCAGGCTTTGTGGTAGGCTAACCATGGCTGCAAATCCTCTGACACTCCTTCCATCAAGAGGTGAGGTCTAGATTCCACTCCCCTCCCACCTTGAATTTGGCTAGACTCTGTGACTGTTTGACAAATAGAATACAACTAAAATGAAGCTTGCCTGTTTTGGCACCCAGGGTTTAAGAGACTTGTAACTTCTACATCCTGTCTCTTGGAATATTTGCTTTTGAAACCAAGCTGCAACTCTCTAAAGAAGCTTAGACATCTCCGTGTATGGAGAGACCCATATGGAAAGGAACCAAGGCCCTTGCTGAGAGTCTGGTTGAGCTGACAGGGGATAGCCAGCACCACCTTGCTAGGCATATGAGTGATTCATCTTGGAAGAGATCCTCAGAGATGAGCCACCCCTGACAAGCCCTGCCACCAAGCTGCCCTGAAATGACAGATTTAGTTGCAGGAGGGAATTTGAGGATTGGCTGCTGCCATTTGCAGCAATGATTAGTAATCACAAGAGTGTAGGGGAGGTAAGGAGCTAAGATATGAAAAACTAGAGAATTTGAGGATAAAGAGTACATTTCAGGCTTTCATCTTTTGCTAAGACATTTCCCCAATATCTCTTAAGATTGGGAAACAGGATAATTTCCCTGTTTTCTTAGGCAGGATGAATGTGGCCTCCTTGGCCCTTAGAATGGTGATGGTAAGCTTGTACACGTGCACCAAGTGTTGAAAACTGGCCTTGCCCCACAGCAAGGACAGTGTGCAACCCATACTTGTTCGGTAATAATACAGGCTGAATTGAAAAGAACATATCAGTGCATAGTTCACTAAGGTACTATCACAACGATCTAGTTAGAGCAACTTCTCTAAATAGATACCCGTTGTATCTTTCTAAAGTTACAAAACACATTTCATTATGCCTTCAATCATTCTCTTAATGCAAACATCCCAAAGGACTCAACAGAACTTGGAAGTAAAGCTCAAACTTTGTAAAAACTTGCATTAAATGCCTCTGAAACCAAGCACTATTCATCCTTCCAGCCCCATCTCCCTGTGCAACTCTAGGCCAAACCTCTGTTCTTAACCACGTTAAACCTGAATGTGCCTTCGTGCCAAGTTCTTGCTAAGCTCTCGGCCTTGATGCATTTTCTTACTCTCCTAAAAATCCTATTTATTTTTAAAGACCAAGTTCAAATTTTTGTACAGCAACCCTGATCACCCAGCTGCTGTACCTCATACTTTTCTTGCCACTCACAGAACACATCGGCTTCTTTATTTTATATTTCATTCTGTCCACATCTCCCTTCTCTAAATAGAGCCCGATATTCTGAGAGGCTGGGAACAAGTCCTACATTTCCCTCCATTCCTCCATGGAGTCTAGCACTGTGCTGAACAGAGTAGATGCTTTCATTGACTGAATATTCATTGTAAGTGAAGGCATCAGAAGAGAGGCTATTTATATCACAAGTGAGAAAGGATGGCATTACCACATTTCTTTTGCGCTCTGTCTCTAGTTTTTCTCAGCTCATGATTACTTTTGCCAGAAAGTTTCAGTGAAACTTCTCAGCCACCTACCCCCACCAACACAACACAAAAAATTATCTAAGAATTTTGTATGAATTAAGTAGATATGAAAGGTGTTGGTGGCCCAGTGGTTAAAGTGCTTGGCTATTAACCAAAAGATTGGCTGTATGAGCTCACCAGCCACTATGTGGGAGAAAGAAGTGACAGTCTGCATCCATAAAGATAACAGCTTTGGAAACCGTATGGAGCAGTTCTGCTCTGTCCTATAGGGTCGCTATGAGTCAGAACCGAGTGCTTAGAAGACACCTTATTGAATATGTAGATCACTTTTGTTATCTCAACACCATCACCAAACACCATTACAACTCTCTGGAGTCTTTCAGAGGCCAGTAGCACTTAAGTATGACATCACTGGCCAAAAAAAAAAAAAAACCCATTTCTGTCAAGTTTATTCCAACTCATAGCCACCCTATAGAACAGAGTAGGACTGCCCCATGGGGTTTCCAAGGAGCAACTGGTAGATTTGAACTGCCAACATTTTGGTTAGCAGCTGAACACTTAACCGCTGTGCCACCAGGGCAAGTACCACCAGGCAAATAAGTTATCATAGTGTGTATATATGCATAATCGTCAGTGAGGTAGGAAAACTTTAGAACACATAGATTGTGTTATCATCTGGGCTCTAGGAGACATCATGACATCACTGGCATTTTTTCTTTTTCTGAGTGTGTCTGTGAAATATCTTTATATTTGTATAAAAGAAACTGGACAAAGATAACATAAGTGGGCAATCATTTTTCGACCTGGGCCTGCCAGCTTAAAATTGACATAGGTAGTAGAAAGTTTGCCTCATTTAAAGAAGTTTGAGAAATGGCACTTTTCACATTATATTCTGTGTTTCATGGATATACATATATTTTGAAAGACTGAAAAAGTTTGAAGATGCATATTGCTACACCAGGAAAAGTGTTTCTTAAGATTTTCGAAAGTCCGTTGTGCCAAAAAAAAAGTGCTGTGTCATCAAATTAAAGTTCTCAGAACAAATAAGCTTAAGCATTGATCAGTAATATATACTGAAGGGTTTAGGAGTGAAATCCACTGATGTCTTCAACTTACTTTAACATGTGTCAGAAAAAAAAAAGATTGATAGATGGCAAATGACTAGATCTGTGATAAAGCTGGTAAAGCAAATAGAGCAAAACATTAAGATTGGGGTGATTGGTATATGCTGGTTACTGTAGAATACTTTCAACTTTTCTGCACACTTCAAAATTTTCATAATAAAATGTTGGAGGGAAATGTTTATCTGTAGAAAAGGGAAACAATCCTTTTGTTCTGGTTGGGAAGCCAGTCAGCCTACAGCTTGAGCACAGGCTTTGCAGTCAGGCAGACTGTGTGTTCTGTCACTTGTAGTCTGTGACTCTGGCCAAGTTATTCCAACTCACTAAGCTCTGATTTTGTCATCTGTAAAATGAGTGTAATACCTACCATATAGTGTGGATATACTATATAAGGATACTATATAAGGCTATAAGGATTCAATAAGATATGTAAGGCATCTGGCACATAGTAAATATTCAAAAAGGGCAAGTTATTGTCTTTTTTAAATTTTTATGCCTACTAGTAACTGAATAAAATAAAATTATTTTTACTTTTTAATTTCCCTTTAAAAATCTTTCTAAATTAAAAAAAAATTTCAGTATAGACACTGTGACTTTGATTGTTTTATCAAGAAATGCAAAGCTCTTGATAAGCACATAGTGTGTTTTCTATAATAGATCTCCAACTTCAATAACAATTCTATAGCACTGAGGAAAATTAATTATCAAAACTTCCATGGAATTTGATGTATTTTAAGATTAGTTTTACCAAATTTAAATTTAACTCTACTTTACTGAAAAGAAAGAAAGGGGAAATTCAGTATAAAATTCTAGCTGAACATATTGTTTTCAACAAAACAATTCAACAAAAAACAGCACTGTGCTAGATGCTATGAGAGAGAAACCCTCTGGGTAGAATGGAGCTTAACACAAGGCCTGTCTTCACAAAAGACTTTCAGTGTGGTTAGGAAGAAATATCCAGCCTCTGGGAAAAGAGAACAGTGTTTGAGTTAAAAATATGAAGCATGTAACAAAGAAGTAGATGATCAAGAGCCAAATGAATAATATAGTTAATATGTGCTGAAAGTTCAGAAGAGTGAAAAAAAAAATCATTATGGCCTTGAAGTAAGAAGTTTTGAGTATTATATCCCTATTTAAGCCCTGTGGAACATGAAAGAAACTTATTGGGAACATGTTTTTTTGGTGGAAGGCAAAAGCAGTTGTTCAGTGTCAGGCTTTTCCTTGGGGATTATGAACAACGGGGAGGAATAAGAATGGATAATTTCGCAACAATCACAAAATGGAATTGGAGCTGAGTGTTGTACTTTTTCTTCATTTCAGGTGGCGTTTGTTTAGTGTCTTAGTCATGTAAGGCATTGGGATAGGTGCTGAAGGTTGAGTAGGAATGAAATTAGACCCTATCCTCAAGGAGTTAACAACTGACAGTAATAACAACTATTTATTAAATTCCAAGTGTGTCAGTTAGTTGTAGCTTACACTCTATTAGAAGAGCTAAAAAAAAAACCAAAAAACTATTTGTACCTACAGAAATTTAAAGATCAGAAAATAGTTTACCTTGCCTACATTAGAACTTAATTTCCTAAAGAAATACCCTCAATGACTTATACTCAAATATTTCTTCCTCAGCATACCTCTAGGGTTGGTGTAAAAATCCATCAAAATTAGAACAGATAAATTGTAGTATATTCACCTAATGGAACACTGTACATCATCAGAATGAACAAATCAGAACTGCATGCAAGCATGTGGACGAATCTCACAAACAGAATGTTGAGTCAAGCCAGACACAAAAAAGAGTATCCCACTAAATATAAAGTTCAAACAGGCAAAAGGAATCTGTGATATTAGAAGTCAAGATAATGGTTACCCTCATGGAATAGGAGAACATGACTAGAAGAGGAAATAAGGCAAGTTTCTGGGACAATAAAAAAAATTATTTCTCTTAATATGGGTGAATTTTAAATGGGTCTGTTCACTTTATAAAATCCACCATGCTGTACACTTGAGATTTTTGTAGTTTTCTGCGTGTTAGATTTCAATACCTCACCGCTCTCTTGTCCAAAAAAAGTAATAGTCTTTCTCCACTGTCTCAAATCTAGGTTGGGTAGTTATGTTTAGCTAGTATCAATTCTTTTTTTATTCTCAATGCTTTTCATTCTATTTCTGCCTTTCTGCCCTAAATGACAATTCCTGTGGATTCATGGATATATTTAGAGAATTTAGAATATTTATGCCAAGCAGTGATCCACGAAACCAAGAAAGGCTAAAGGAAAGAATTAATATCACTTGTGCTTTTGAAAACAGAAGGCCTGCAAGTATCTGGGTTTAAGTGCCTTCATTCTAACTGAACACATACAGAGTGGTATGGAACGTGCCCATATGCTGCATGTAGTATGCCGTGGAACAGGATGTTCTTGAACCAGTAAACATTCTTCAATGATATCTTTAGCAGATCTTAACTGTTTCAAATCATAGCCACCTCAACTTCATGGCTTATTTAACTAAGCTCCTTAAAGACTTACAGCAGTTCATCAAAAGATGTTTTTAAGGGATCCATATTAATCTTTGTAAACCCTGGTGGCATAGTGATTAAGAGCTATGGCTGCTAACCAAAAACTCAGCAGTTCGACTCTACCCCAAGCACTCCTTGGAAACTCTATGGGGCAGTTCTGCTCTGTCCTATAGGGTCGCTATGAGTTGGAATTGACGTGATGGGAACGGGTTTGTTGTTTTTTTTTTTTTTTTGGTTTTTATGTTAATCTTTGAATCAAACAAATAAACAGGGAAAGTGATCACTCGTTTAGGTTTAATTAATATAAGTTAGCCCCTAATGATGACTGTTGCTCAGTTAGAATAATTATGGTGAAAAGGTATATTCACAATTTGCCATTTTGTTAATTATCGAAGTCACCGTCTCACAGTTTCTAATTCCATTCACCTGAGTAATAAGTAACCCATTTCATTCACCTGGGTATTGTAGACCAACTGTGAAATGACTGCGATTATCCCGTAGCAGGACTCTTCAGCGCTTAGAGCAAAGGACTATGTGGTCCAAACTGGGAGTCTTTCATGTTCCCGATTCCATTGTCCACCCTATTAGGCCTTTTAGGAAAAAGCATTTTACCTTTCTGGTTCCGATTTTCAATCTGTGAGTTAATAATAAGCTTTGGCAGTGAAATATCTTGAATGGTGACTTTTAACATAACAGCAGTCAAAAATATAAGATTATAGCTATATAAAAGGATTTTTAGGATCTTACCTTTGGGGCAAAATCTTTTTGCCACACAATATTTTTAAAATAAACAAGACAGTGATGAAAGAATCTGGAAGGTGTTGTCATGTTAATTGACCAAATGTATTTGTTGGAAGCATTTTTTTTTAAATCACTGCACATGACTTGGTCTTTTATGATCAGAATCTTTAAACCTTTGATATTCCATTTAAGAATATGAAAAGTGCTTGGTGATCTGGTTGGTGTTGTTCAACATGGATTCATATTTCTCCTCAAAGCAGACAACAAATAGAATTAATGGTGCACATCTAAAGTCTAATGGCTTGATAGAGAGGAACTGCCAGACATTGGTAATAGTTAAGGAACAAAACGAAGAATCAGACTCTTCGTTCCCATTGCCTGTATGATACTAAACACACAGACATGCACACAAACACACATACAACACACCTTTAAGTTGTGTGTGGAGGGCATGTAATAAAGAGAAAATATCAGTGCTTTAAAGTTCAGGATCTAGAGCACAGTTGTGATCTAATAGAAAGAAGACAGATGTGAAGACAGAAGGTATAGATTCAAGTTCTTTAGACATTCTAGTTAAATAACCTTGAATATAACATTTGACTTCCATGAATCTCAGCAGATTCATCTCGAAAACAGGGCAGTAGTTCAAAAGAGTTTGTCCTGATTATTAAATGTGTTAATGTTAAAATATGTATAAATTGCAAAGTATCTACAAATGTAAGGTATTGTTAAGATAACCTTTGGTTTTTAACATTCAAATACAATTTTATCTAGGCTCATAAGGCAGTTACTCTTTACCTGATTCTTGTGAATTAATTACAGGTGGTTAGCAGAAATTCCCAGTTCAGATTGTGGGAGAGATAGATAGCAAGTAGTTTGGAGTCTGAACTATGTTGAAGACCTGGCTCTGCCACTTGTTTACCACTTATTACAGCTTGTTTCATAAGAGATCAACATCTCTGAACCTTAGCTTCTTATTCTGTAAAATTGGGATCATACGCCTGCTGCAGTGTTATGAAGCTTTAAGGACACTAGGTAATCACTAGACGCTGGGCCTGTTAGCTATTGGGGTTAAGATTTTTATTTTTGTCGTGACCCTAGATTTTGGGGATACAAATAGGAAAAGACCCTGTCCATGCCTTGAAATCCATAGACAACTGGGGCGAGGGGATAACATATAAAGACCAAAAAAAAAACCCAGTGCCGTTGAGTCGATTCTGACTCATAGTGACCCTATAGGACAGGTAGAACTGCCCCACAGAGTTTCCAAGGAGCGCCTGGTGGATTCAAACTGCTGACCCTTTGGTTAGCAGCCATAGCACTTCACCACTACCATATAAAGGGATAATGTCAATGTTGTTGTTGTGTGGCACCAAGTCAATTCTGATTCATAGTGACCCTATATGACAGAGTAAAGCTGCCCCATAGAGTAGATCATCAGGTCTTTTCTCCTGCAGAGTGGATGGTAAGTTCGACCACTGACCTTAAACATTGCACCATCAGGGCTCCTATAATGTAGATAAACTCACAACACCAAACCCATTGCCGTCAAATTGATTCCACCTCATAGTGACCCTATAGGACAGAGTAGAACTTCCCTGTAGGATTTTCAAGGCTGTAATCTTTAAGGGAGCAGACTGCCACACTTTTCTTCCTTGAGACGGCTGCTGGGTTCCAACCACCAACCTTTCAGTTAGCAGTCAAGTGCTTAACCACTGTACCACCAGGGCTCTTCATAATGTCAATAAAAATGTCAATACAGAGTGATGAATCCCACAATAGAGGTATGCCCGAGGTGCCAGGAGATGTGGGATCAAAGCAGACTTCTTACAGGACGTGGTCCTAAGCTGGGAGTTGACAAATGAGTAAGATATGTGTCAGTTACAAGATGAGTTCTAATAGACCCCTGATTCTCTCCCATTCTCTCTCTTGGTTGACAACACTTAATATTAAGTTGCTATGATGACAGTGTATTCATTTGACCTATGGTCTGCATTCTAATACCTTATTGCTTTTCAAACTGGATTTCCTAAATATTAAATCTTTAAACTGACAGATAAACTGATGGCAATATCTTCAGAAATCTAAATATTCTATGTATCTGGAGATGGGAATTTTACCAAGGTGAGGTCAGAAACAATAAAACATCGTTTTTACTTTATTGGATTAATATGTCTGTCTGCTACTGACTGTGATTAAATAATAATCTTTGTTCGTAGTCACTTGCTCAAGTTGAGAATATCAAGGGTTCTTTAACTGATTCTGTGAATTGGTATTTAATTCATGGTCTGCCATGATTTCCCAGTCTGGGATTTGTTACTTTAACATATCAATCAATGGCAAAGTCAATGTGTAAGCTGCTAGTGATTTTGGAAATGTCTTTATATTCAATAGTTCTGTACCTTGTTTGTAATTGAAGGTCATTCTTGAAGAAAAGAATGATATCTAAGACTGTAAATTCATTGTACTTTCTAAGCTCCTGAGAGTGGAGATTTGCAACATCAATGTATAACTGAGCTTTGCCTGTTCAGGCTGTTAAGACTGATGCTCATAGCTTTAATTATTTGACTTGACATAGTTAATTCCAGGAATGTTTTTCTTCATTGCTTGACTCTTATCATTTGAAACCTATGAAAAAATAACTTATTTTTTAGTGAAGCACGTCTCCCACTTGTTTGATTTTACTTCTTATCTTCATAGCAATCCATGTGCTAAACCAAAAAAAAAAAAAACAAAAACCCAAACCCGTTGCCGTCCAGTCAATTCCAACTCATAGCAACCCTATAGGACAGAGTAGAACAGCCTCATAGGGTTTCCAAGGAGTGGCTGGTGGATTTGAACTACCAACCTTTTGGTTAGCAAACAAGCTCTTAACCACAGTGCCACCGGGGCTCCAATGCATATGCTAGGGATATTTAGAAATTCTGTCTCATACTACTAATAAGCTATATTGGAGTTTGTTTCCTGAGGTTCTTGATGAAGAAAACATAAGCTCCAAACTCTTATTTCATTTGGGCATTGCCGTAGGCTGAAAATGGTACTCCAAAGGATAGCCACATCCTAATCCCTGGAACCTATAACTGTTACCTTATTTAGAGAAAGAGCCTTTGCAGATGTGATTAGGTTAAAGAACTTGACATGTGACATTATCCTGGGTTATCTTGGTGGGCCCTAAGTGCAATCACAAGTGTCCCTGTAAGAGAGAGGCAGAGGGAGATTTGATGATAGACAAAAGAGAAGGCAATGTGACCACAGAGGCAGAGATTGGAGTGATATGATCACAAGCTAAGGAATGCTGGCAGCCACTGGAAGTTGGAAGGAATAGATTCTCCCCTAGAGCTTCCAAAGGGACACTGGTTGGCCTTGCCATCCCCTTGATTTTGGCTTCCAGAACTGTGAGAGAATAAATGTCTGTTGTTTTAAGCCACCAAGCTTGTGGTAATTTGTTATAGCAGATAGGAAACTGATATAGGTATATTACATTTTTCCTTGGAAGATATGAGATTCACCATGATCCTAACAAAAATCTAGTAATATACTGGATTTACACAGGATGTTGTTGTCAGGTGCCGTTGAATCATTTTGGACTCATAGCAGCCCTGTGTACAGCAGAGCGAAACACTGCCTGGTCCTGTGCCATCCTCACAATCGTTGTTATGCTTGAGCCCAATGTTGCAGCCATTGGGTCAGTCCATCTCCTTGAGGGTCTTTCTCTTTTTTGCTGACCCTCTACTTTTACCAAGCATGATGCCTTCTCTAGGGACTGGTCCCTTCTGATAATGTGTCCAAAGAATGTGAGATGTAATCTCACCATCCTTGCTTCTAAGAAGCATTCTAGCTGTACTTTTTCCAAGACAGATTTGTTTTTTCTTCTGGCAATCCATGGTATACTCAATATTCTTTGCTAACACCAAAATTCAAAGGCACCAATTCTTCGTCAGGCTTCCTCATTCATTGTCTGGCTTTTGCATGCATGTGAAGCAATAAAAATCATCATGGCTTGGATCAGGCACTCCTTAGTCTTCAAGGTGACATCTTTGCTTTTGAATACTTTAAAGAGGTCTTTTGCAGCAGATTTGCCCAATGCAATGCATCTTTTGATTTCTTGACTGCTGTTTCCATGGGCATTGATTGTGAATCCAAGTAAAATGACATTCTTAACAACTTCAATCTTACATATAATGGTTACGTTTATCAGTAGTTCTATGAGTAAGCACAACCTCTAAGTTGATACTGAGTTTGAGTAACATTCTTCCTCTTTGATCTAAGCATTAACACCTAACCTGGCTATCAAAATTAACTTTGAACTTCCTTACAGAATTGTTTCCTAAATTGGCAGACTATTGCAATGATGTCTTTTAAAAAGAGGTACATTTGCCCTCACCTGAATACCATTCAGATTCCTTCCTTCTGTAAACGCTCATATTCCTTTATAAAGAGTCAAGTCCTGTTCAGTTTTCATTTCACATTATAAATTACAAATCAACCCAAAGCTTCCTTTATGGGTGCAACATTGGTGGTACAAATAATTGTTCTCTCAAATGGTTAATTATATTTCTAGTTGCCTACTTGAAGGTCTAATTAGCCAATTGCAAATGCTTTGTACGGGCAAGGAGATAACTGGCATTCTTAAGCAGGTAATTAGAAAAGCAATACTAGTACCCACAACTAATTACAAGAATGAACGTTGTACCCAGCAAAATGATACCAGTATCTGCTGGGCAGAAAACCAGTCTCTGGAAAGTGTCAAAAGACTTCACTGCATCTGGTAATCCTAGAATGACAAGCAGTAAAACAAATCACATACTAGACCTACCTGGTCTATAAGTAAGCTTCTAGGAGGGGGCTGTCCAAAGCCTATCTGGCTCTGGCAAAGGGCTGCGCTTGGGGAGGTCCCCCCATTGACAATAATAACCTGCCAAAAATGTGCACATGCACTTACATCCAAATCAGGAACACTTCGGTCTTCTAAGTCCTTTCATTCCTGGAACTAAACGTGTTGTGAAATCCGTTCTAGAGCATTATGTTTGGTGATGCTGTGTTGTCAGCATCTATTTTGTGGGTGCTTTAATAAACAACCCTAGGAAGAGCATCACTTTGTTTGTGGTTGCCTTTCAACTCTCCCTGACCAACTCTTCAAGAAACAGAACTTCAGTTAAATGTTTCAGCAAATTCAACTTCAGCAAAAAGCTTCCTGTGGCTAGCTGGGTGTTGAAATCCCTGCAGCTTTCTGCCTGATTAAGCTTCTGATTGTGCTCTTTGTTCTTTGTTACCCAATCATAAGCCAGTTGTTCATGTAAATGAGAAGGGCTAGAAATTTTGTTTTGACCGATAGCAAGTCAAACAACTTAGCTCTCGTGTAACAATAAAATAAAATAAAACTTGTAGAGAAAGTCATTACTCTAAATACCTGAAAATATTAAATCTGCTGTCAAGAAAAAATGAAAAAGCCTGAATCACCACGTCTCCTGACACATTTCAAAATGGGTGTACACAGTACAAATTATAGTGTGCTTGATGGCGCTAGTGGTAATAGCCCTGAGAGTTCCTCCACAGCACTGAATATCACTGCTAAAAGGTTTCAGTTATGTGGGTTACGTGTGGATAGTTGTCCGGAAGAGCTAAGGAGTGCAAGGTCAAAGTTTCCAAAAATAGAGCAAGAATGCTAGAAGAATTAATGATTTAACTGGGAAAAACACCTTTGTCATTTTTTCCTATTTTTACATTTCTTTGCCCTGCCGTGTATTTTCCCATCATTCCTCTTGCCTGGTCTTAGTCCTTTAGTTCAGTCAACACCTCCTGGCTCGTAAGCCAGGGCAAAATGTCTATGGATGTGGAAAAAAACTTATCTTGAATAAAAGTCAAAACAAATGCAAATCTGTAATTATGGCTGAGCAGTTTAAACATTGCAGTACAACTGAGGATTAAAATCTGGAGAAGCATATCCAAAATGAATATACAACCAAGAGGTTATTTTTTAAATTAGCAACGATTGAAGGATAATACAGAAGGATTAAAGGCATTAATTACACAACAGATCAAGAATAAGCAGAACTTGCTTAAAATGTAGTATAAAACTGTTTTGTTAGCCAGGGAATAAAGATATTTTTATTCCATTAAGTTTGTTTTCTTTACTTTCATTTTCCAAAGACATTTCATGTGTGTGAGCATTTATGGGTTTTCCAAGTCAGTTTTGGGACCATAGAATTTTTCTGTGATCTGAGATGTCATCTTATCTCATCTGTCTCCCCAGAGCAGGAAAGCCCCTAATAAGTGATCATGCAGTCTCTACATCATAATGAAACCGGTGACTACCCCCCCACCCAAAGCAGACTTGTCAGTTTCCCAAAAAACACTCATCGTTTGGAAGAGCTTGCTTACTTTGAATTGAAGTCTCCCTTATTGTCCTATTTCTGTTCCCCCAATTTGCAACAGGAAGGGTCCGATCCTTTAAGATACCAGAAAGCGTACATGCTAAATCTTGCCTCCTGATCCCGACGGCCTTCTTTTATGCATAAGATCCATCATCACCTTACATATGCTTTTCTCGTTTTTATTTGTGAAATAATATCGTTCATGTTGGAGAGTGTACAAAATATATGTACAGTTTAGAGCCAACACCTGGGTAAAGCAAACACCTGTGTAACCACCTCCTGGCTTAAGAAATAAGAAGCTTCACCAAAACTATTCCACGAGGTCATCTTTCAACTAAATAATAGATTGGCTCATAAAATAAACAATATCACCAGTGAGTACTGTGGTCCTTTAAAAAATCATTTACATGAGACCAAACTGTCAACATTTACTCTAATGCAAAGACGAGAAGGCAAGCAAGGGGGCAGGGAAACTAGATTACTAGAAATGGAGCAACCACCATGGAAATAATGAGAAAGTTGACACACTGTGTAAAATGTAACCAATGCCGCTGAACAAATTATGTAGAAAGTGTTAAATGGGAACCTAATATTCTGTGTAAACTTTAGCCAAAAACACGATAAGTTTTTTTTTTTTTTAAAGAAAGAACAAAGAAGCCTCCATATGTTCTTCCCGGGGATAACCTCTATTCTGACTTTTTTGATTTTGCTTCTCTTACATTTCTTTATTGTTTTAGCATTTATTTATGTATAATTTATGCACTAATAACAACATAATTTACTTATTTATTATAGTTACAACAAAAGACCGAGATACTTGGAATTCTTTGTACAAATCAGTTTCTAGAAATACTCCGAAGTAGCCCCAAACCCATCCTTAACTCAGCCAGCTTGCTTTTCTCCTGTATCTTTCACCCTTAACCTCCCACTCCCTCTAACTTCTGTTCCTCAGCTTGGCATTGATCTCAACCTCTGGTATTTATCCTTGCTGGATTTTCTAATTCTTCCTCAATTCTCTTATCGGTATAATCTCCACTTTTGGCTTAGGTCAGAATCAACTGACCAAGGTAATATAATGTTACCAAAAATAATCCACATCTCAAAATCCAAAGTAACTATTGGGCAAGATGACAGGTAACTTCTTTCATTCCTAAAGCAAACGGAAGTCGTTATAGAGTTTCTGATTGTGTTAGCCATTGTAGTGCCAAGTACACTCAGGCTGGCTGATGGCTCGTGCCTCATTGTCCTGACAGTCAAACTCTGTTCTTTGGTCCAATCCTCCGAGTGATTTTCCTTTGCTTAGGGTTATCACATGAACAAGCTACAATTTCTATTTAGGTTTATTCCAAAGATCCCAGCAAGCATACTGCTTCACAGATGATCTCATTTTGTTTTGGTGATGTTCCCAATCATTTCATATACAATCAAAACGTGTAATCAGAGGTTATGCAAATGAAACTTTATCATCATTGGGACCTCTGCCTGTTTGCCAGTGTCCTCCATCCTCATCTCATTGAAGTTTGCTATAATTTTCTTCTACAGTTTTCAGTGGAACAATGTCCACCTTTTTTTTGTACACCCTAGAGAGCAGGGAACAGCGCCTATTTTCTTTTTGTGTTGTTCGAATTAGATGTATCATTCAGCTATAATCTGACTTCTACAATAGCTGCAATCACTGTGTCCCTGGCTCCTGATACGAACTCTTAGATTCAGCCATCACTACACTATCAGCATATATTAGGTGTAGCATCTAAATCTTCTGTTGGGAATATTGCCATTTTACCTATCCAAAGCAGTGTGCAGTCAGTATAAGAGTATCTATCTTAGTTAACTTCCCTTGTAGCAGTTCATCAGTGTTCTGCTTTCTCTCTGCATTGGTGCTGCTTTACTAGAAACAAAAGTTGTTGAGCAACAGAATTGCTATATGTAGCCTAGGAGTTCTGATAAAGAAGAAATAATGAAAATTCTCTAAGAAAATATATAACTGTGGCTTATTTTTTTGTTTTTTAGCTTCGGGTTTTTGCATTTCTTTCTTGGTTCAAAAAACAAAATTTTAAGTGATAACCGAGATCACTATACCCTCTGCTTAATAAATTGAAACTTAAACAGGCAGACACACACATACATACAAACTCTACTCAAAAAATATAACTGAAATATCTGTTTTTAGTTTGGGAAGTTTGCTTTACTCCAAAATAATTCTTTCTAGAGATAATACCTATCTTCTGTGGCAAATTAATTCAGTTCTTTGACAGACTTGTTACAGCCAGACATTTAAAAGAAATACCATGGTATAAAAGACTGTACCCATATAAGTGGTAAAATTCTGAGGAGATACTTTAAAGAGGAGGCTTAAACATCTTTTCATCGTTACCAAAGAATAATAACTTGACCATTTTTAAGAGCTTTGCAGTCATTTGATCATGAAAAGAAGGTCTTTGTGTTCAGTCTTCAATGAAAATAAAATACAGCTTATATAGAAAAGTAATAGTATGGTTATGCATTTTCTGTGCTCCTACTGCTTTTTTGTCACAAGTTTACATATGAAGAAATATGCTGTTTTGTAAATTTGTCTTTAGCTCAGCCTTGTAGGAAAATTATCCTACATTTGAAGAATTGGATTTAGACCATCATAGAAATTGATGGTGGGTTGCCAGTCTGGCAAAGCTTTTCCGTTCAAGCATGGTGATGATTATTTTCTGTGTTAGAATGACCTCAACATTTCCCAAAACATATTGATGTACTAGTAGCTCACCATCCATATTCCGTTAAACCTCAATTTTCACTACCACGGATTTTATAAAATAACTTTTAAGAAGCTGAAAGCTTCATTTAGTTTAGCAACAAGATGCTTGAGGTCCACTTTGTTGTTTCATGAAACTCTAAAAATCTAGCAAGTGGAAAACAACCATAAAGACACCAGTCATACGAAGCTGCAATATCAATCAGTTGGAAATTCATTCATTCATAAAATATTTATTGACTACTCACTATGTGCTATCACATTCTGTACCCATCATAAATTAAATACTGTTTAAAAATAGAAATATTGGGGGTGGGATTGAGAAATGATTGCTAATGGGTATGGGGTTTCTTTTGGGGGCGATGAAAATGTTCTAAAATTAGATTGTAGTCATGGTTGCACGACTCTGTAAATATACCAAAAATCTCTGACCAATGCGCGTGCACTTTAAATGGCTGGATTTTATGGTATGTGAATTGTATCTTAAGAAAGTTATTTCGAAAAATAAGCTTTATTGACAGAGTACGGAAAATGTAATGATATTGATTATAATGTTATTGACTCTGAGCCAGTGTTGACCAAATAGGCAAGTATGCATCAGTTTACACGGCAGTCCTGAAGAAGGCTACTTCTGAAGAGTGCAACAGAGGCAACTTGTTTTTTTCACAGAGACTGAAACTTCCATATAATATTTGCTGATAATGGGAATCAAATCTGTTGATTTATTTTTAAATCATAAATTCTTCTATTATAAGAACAGCAACATTAGTTAGATGCGCAGCTTTTATTCTTAGTTTCAGAAATCATGAGTGATACAAATTATGCCATATTTCCTCCATTTTCACAATACAGATAAATGGCTTAGCTTCTATGTATGCTCAGTCTTATAGCTAATCCCAGAAACATGATAAATCGGAAGAGAATTAAAATAAATGAAGTTTGTAATGAAGCATTACATAGAAATTACAAAAACTGTGAGTTCATTTTGAAATATACAGCCTTAGTTAGCTTTTAGTTCCTGGTATTGGCAGGAACAAGTTTTATTTGTTTATATCAATTCCAGGGGATTCATTTCATCCATTCTTGCGGAGTCCATCGCTAAATGAAAATTCAGAGCCCCTCCCTGTTCAAAAAGTAGGTAAGGTACCCTTAAAAATTGCCTTGAAGTTCATTACAACTCACTTGAAGTTCATTACAACTCATGGCAAGCCCTTAAAAATACTGAAATGTAAAAATTTTTCCCTTTCATCTGTAGTCTCTCTCTTGACTGAGACAGTGGTTTTTATATGTCACTTAATTTTAAGCTTCCTCAGGCACAAGAATACTCACCAGGCAAGCTCATAGTCAGGCCCACAAGGCTACCAGCTACAGAGATTCTCCTCTGGTCAGTCACTGGACCATCTCTGCGGCTCTGAGAGTGAACAAAATTTAACAAGGCCCTGCTTCGTGGAACTTATATTCCAGTGGAAGGCAGGGATAAAAAACAGTGTGTGTGTGTGTGTGTGTGTGTGTGCACAGTATCTATTAGATAGTGATGGGTCCTGTGACAATAAATAAACACACACACACAAATGAAGCAGTAAAGCAGAGCTAGAGGATATCCTCACTGTAGGGGTTAGACACGTAGGGGCTAGACCGTGTAAAATAGGGAGGTTAAGAGAGGCTTCTCTAAGAAGGTGACATTCAAACGAAGGCCTGAGAGAACTGAGGGAGCAGCCACGTATACACCTGGGGAAGGAGACTAGAGGCAGAGGAGCAGCCAAAGCAGCCTCTGTCTCCTCAGCGATGCTACAGATGTTTCAACTGATAACGTCCAATCTTTTGGGGTCACATTTGACTTTTCCCCTTCACTTTCTACCTTCCCCCATGTTACTAATCTTGTTTCTGGAATCTGTTCCATCTTCTTTCCCAATTTAACTATCCTAGGTGAGATTCCTGCCATATCTCACCAATTACCAGAGGCTTCTAATCCAGCCTCAAATCTCTCTGCCCATTGTATTGCCGCTCATCTTCCTCACTGAGACTGGCGCTAAAGTCTCAAACACTTGGAAAACCAGTCCTGTGGCTTTCAGATTTCTTTGATTACAGTTCTCTCTCTCTCTCTTTCTTTTATCCATCTTACAATCCATGTATATATGTAATGTAGTGGTCCCCTTTTTCACCACCAGTGCTCGAAGTGCTGTTTTAAAGGCAGTTGTGCACTTCAAATTAATGGCATCTTAGATTGAAAGAGCTGTAATAATAAAAAGGAACTTTGAAGCAAAGTCTAATGTGAATCTACTCTTATTGTATAGCCATGATTGGGGAAGGAGAGGGTAGAGGTTGAGAGATTGAGAAAGAGGACACTATTTTTTTCTTTGAGCAGGAGAAATGATTTAGAAACACTTGAAGTTTTTGGAAGGGAATAGGAGCAATTTTTTTCCTTCGTGATAGGAGTGAGATTCCCAAAGAATATAGGCTTCCATAGATGCCCAGGGAGGCTGTGTGTTTGTGCCAGTGCCACTTCTATTTACTAGGTAACCAGGCTTCCCATTCTACCCTCCTTTTATTCAGCCTTGAAAGAGTGATCAAGTCATCACCACTAAAGAATAGGAGAAGCCATCCTCCTGCCTGGACAGAATTTGAAAGATAAATAGGAGTTCCCTGGTCGGACAGGGCAGGAAAGTACATTCTAAGCAAAAGTAAACACATCATACCAAAATATGAAAGTGTAGGACAGCATGTTGTCTCCAGAGTACTGCAGACCTGCCGACGTGCCAAGCAGTATGTTTAAATCCTGTTAAGCATCATCACCTGTATATTTACACCTTCATGCCTTTACTCATCCTGGAACATGTTCATTCAGCCTCACAACTATTGAAAGCGTACTCATAATTCAGACTCAGCTCTACTGCCGTCTTTTCCCTGAAATGTATCGTGATCTCTCCAGAAGTAATTATTCCCACTGGGTATTCCCAAAGAACTCGGTTTGTGCTATGCTTTTAGGATATTTTTAAAACCTGGCTTTAGTTTTATTTAAATATCTTTCTGCACACTGGATAATAAGCTTTCTTTAAATCGGAGATTCTGTCTTATCCATGCTTACATCCTAATAACTATCTGTTTGCTTTGCACATAATACATACTTAACATATGTTTGTTAAATTTAACATTATTAATGTAACTAATATTATTAATTGTAACAGTTGTAAGACCCTGTAACAAAGCACCTGGAAATAATGAAAATTAAAATAACTTGAATTCAAACATAGCATAATTGGCAAGTGGCCTGTCTTCCACCTGATCACTTTTCTCAAAGTTCCTCAGGTAGGAGAGGGAACATGAATGCTAGGATGATACTGTATAGAGTAAAAACAGGCAATTTCATCTCAGGAGCGAGGAGGTGGAGCTAGGTCCCAGTGTTCTCCCAGGCCATTCTCTCTTAATCAGGCCAACAAAATTTGCATCAACTAGCCAAGAGACTTTTGGAATCACTGCTGCTGTCCCAGAAGTCCCAGCCAGCTACAGGTCCTAGAATTGTCCCCATCAATTTTTAAACTAGAGCAAACAGTCACCACTAGGTGGCGCCAAAACTCAGCCAAGAGTACAGGGAATTTGAATCAAACAGCCAGACTGAATTCCCAGGCAACTTCACAGGCTCACCTTGATCATTTCATTAATCTAGTAATAACACGACCCCACATTTTACACATGTGAATTTTTTGGACATCAGTTATTGCATTATGGCAGGGTTTTATTGCACCATTTTCTAAGTATTTCCCATTTACTAGTACTATGCCAGCCAGCTTATGTGCTTTATCTCTAATCCTCACAGTAAACCTGTAAGGTAGTACAGACTGTTATTTTTCTCCTATTAGTAAAGAACCTGATGGGAAGAAAAGTCCCTTGCCCGAGACTGAACAGTTAAGTGGCAGACCTAAGAATTGAATTCAAGAATTGAATTCAAGACTACCTGGCTTTAATGTTCATACTCATTTCATAATTCCACTCTATTTCTCATTTAATGGTCAAGTAAAGGAAGGAAAGCAGAGAAAAAAAGCAGGGAAAGAAACAGAAGAAAGAGAAGGAGAGAAAGCCATGTTTGAAATGGAGAAGAAAAGTAATGAAATCTGTTGCCATCTCTCTTTTTTCAACCTCAAAGTTCTGATTCTGCCCAGGAAGGGAGGCTTCCAACTTTCTCCTTCATCTCTAGTATTCCCCCTGCTAACCAAAAGGTCAGCACTTTGAATCTACCAGCCACTTCTTGGAAACCCTATAGGGCAGTTCTACTCTGTCCTGTAGGGTCGCTATGAGTCAGACTCGACTTGACAGCAAGGAGTGTGGTTTTTGGGTTATCATCCACACTATATACTCCCACAATGATTCTTTATTCTCTTGTAATAAGGAAGTGAAAGGCCTTTGGCTGAACCAGAACTGTCTTAAGAGACAGGTTCACATCCTAGTTTTCCAGTTCTTGGCCTAGATGGTGGACCTTTTGTCTAATTGGCCATTGTCTGAACCTCAACCTGAGGCTTCCCTTCTGTAGTCCTAGTCTGGTCCTTATGTCTGCTAAGGGTAAAACCTTTCTCTCCTGCTTTAACTCTCTGAATTCCATTAGTTAGCAGCTCAGACTTCTGGTAATGATCAGCTAGTCATCCTCCTGTCTTGTCTGACTTTAAATGATTATCTGTTTTGACCTTGAGAAAATGTGAGTCCTCTAGGAACTCTTTATGGCCATTTGGAAAACTTTAAGGTGGAATAGGACACTTTCCCAGGGAGGAAACAAATAAGGAGAGAGAGTAAAGCTCAGTAAGAGGAAGAGAGAAATAAAATTCGGGTACAGAAGTTTCTGAAATTGTAATGAATTATTCTGTTTGCAAATGTGTTTAATAAACCATTCTGTCCTTGATCTGAAGTAAGGGTGTTGGAATATTATTATTTTTGAAATGCAAATTGCACGGTTAACCATTGTTCACTTTTTTAAACTCTTTAATTATTTAACTTATAGATGGGGGATATTGTTCATGATTATATCGGTTAAGAGCCAAATCCATTTACACCCACACAGTTTAGTGTCTACATTAGTATGTCTTCATTAACATGACTTTACTGTTTCACTGTCTTCTTCAACATGACTGTACTATTCCAAGAAACTCCTGCCCGGGAAGATATAAGTTGCCATTAACTTTATTGTTCTTTTCAACAACTTTTGAAAATCTATTTAAAGGCATATTAGACCACTCAGCTTTCAATGAAAAAACATCAAACCCCTATTTACTATCCAAGATTCGCATTGAAACCCCCGCTTTGTGAGTCTATCAGTCCTAAACTTTTATATTCTAATACTTAACCATTCTCAAACCCTCCCCCATTGAAAAACTTGTCTTAAACCAGACTCATTCCCCCTCAATCTTCTTAAATATCCTGCCGTTGCCCTCCCCACCAGAGAGATACTAAAACTGTGTCAAGTAACCCATCTACTTTATGGTAGTGTATTAGTTTCCTAGGGACGTTGTAACAAAGCACTACAAACTGGGTGGCTTAAAACAATAGAAATTTAGTCGCTCACAATTCTGGAGCCTAGAAGTCTGAAATCAAGGTGTCAGTACACTCTGAAGACTCAGGGAGGAATCCTTCTTTGTGCCTTCGAGCTTTTGGTGGTCTCAGGTGTCCTTGGGCTGTGGCAGAATAATTCCAGTCTCTGCCGTGTCTTCACATGGCTGTCTTCCCTCTGTGTCTCTCCATCTTGGTGTCTCTTTTTCTCTTCTAATAAGCACACCAGTTATAATGAATTAGGGTCACTCTGCTCTACTGGGACCCCATGTTACCTTCACTGATTACATCTGAAGAGACTGTATTTCCAAATAAAGCCGCGGTACGGGGGGTTGGGACTTCAGCATATCTTTTAGGGGGATATAATCCAACCCATAACAAGGGGGTAAGCAATAAACTCACTTTACTTGATCAACAGGCTATAAAACACCCTATTTTGGTGATATCTTGCTAGTGCCACCACTCAACATTGAAAGTGATTGGAGTCATTTCCCTCAAGCTTATGGAATTAAACCAAAGGTCTTATTCTGCCTAAAAAAGAGTGTTATCAGCTTTACCCTATAGAATCTGTAGGTTTATCATATTTTTCTTTGAGGAGAAAGCGTACCAACTGCCAGAAGCTTATAACAGTAAGCACAGAAATGGAGAAAAGAATTAATCATCTTTGTCAGAGAAAACTTAGTGGAAAAAAAAAAAATCACAAAATCATTACAAATACAATTCATTTGAAGTTATATTTCAAGATTACATTATTTTCTCTCTGGCATTCAGACACCTGAAATTCACTTTAAAATATGTTGGTGAACAATTCTCATTGTCCAGAAGTACCTTTTAAAAACAGCAATATTTCATAATAACAGTACAAAATGAAAATAATTGACTGTCTCTTGCCTTGTGGGACTTGGCTTTTAATCTAAATAGATATGAAACATAATGCCATTCATCTATCTGAGACATTGGTAGACTTAAGAGAAATTAAGTCACAATCCTATAAGGCTTGTTTGTAAATCAGCAAGTTAGATAAATTGGTAAAACTTTTCCAGAACTATCCAGGGACTCCTTATTCCTTTGCAATTTCTTACCTATATTATATGTCCTTTTAGGAGGGTTCATCTCCCATTGCATGTTTGGGGAAAAGACTGAATAAAACTAGATTTTATAAGAGCTTACAACATTTGTATCATTTTTTGATTTTACCATTTTAGAAGACGTGTTCAAAAATTACTGGTGATTTTAGCTTTCTTTGAGGTTTTCTAAAATGCTGTTGCTGTCAGGACATACAATAAAAGCCGTACAGTCAGTAGTAGAATGTGCTGTCGTGTAACCATGAAGACCGCTAAGAGGCAAAATGTTGTATCTGAAAGTATCTTTAATGACTTGAAATCGCTTGGAGTGCTTTTTAGAACTAAAGGGGTGCTGACTGATTTACCCGGTATACTTACAAAATTAATTTGGCAGGATTATTTTGGTCCTAATCCTTTTACAATGAAATTTATATGTTAATATTTTTAAATGGTCCATCATATTTTTTTTTCTGAAGGATATAATATATTGCAATGACACAGATCTACCAGCAGTCATTAAAGAAAGAAGTAAATTAACCCTCCCCTGAAATATGAGCAATGTTTTTACATAGACTTCCTTTATGATTTTATGTGACCTTGCAGATAAAATATCACTTACGTACACTGTTAACGAGAACAAATAGAAACACATTATGTTCTTAGTTTCTCCTCAAGTATAGTGTTCACTGGAAATAGGGAAAGGGCTTTACTCTGACATTATTTTTTTTCTTAGTGCTTTTTTTTTTTTTACATTTTAAACAGGTCTGCATATCTTTCTGATTAAGCATATTCTTTACTGCAGATTGAATCTTAATGAACTTTTTAGCATAGACCATTTTCCTTACTTTATAGGAATAGTAATCATAATTACCAACACAGAAATAGACTCTTCCAAGAGCAAAGTCAGAACATGTGTATTTGTTATGTACACATTCACTTACTCTACTTTTATGTCTCTTTTTTTTTTTTTTTCCTGCAATCATGGGCATCTCCTTGGTACTTAGGACTGTGGACATGTTACTAATGTAAACATCATGAGATGTCTATGAACTAGGAAATACATTGTTGTTGTAATTAATAATTGTTGTGCATTTTAAATGAATGTGTTAGCTTCATAAACAAAAATAAATAAAAATAAACTCAAAAACTCATTGCCTTCAAGTCAATTCCAACTCATAGCGACCTTACAGCTTCATATAGCTGACATTTAGTTAGCTTATACTATGTGCCAGGTACTGTGGTGAGCATATCACATACTTATCTTCTTTAATCCGTACAGGAACCCTTGTTATCATTAGAAAGGAGCAAAACTGAAGTTTGAAAGTTTAAATAGCTTGTCCAAGGCACACAGGGGGTGAAAGGTGTGTCCAGGACATGAACCCAGGTTTGTCTACTACTCCATAGCTGGATTCTGAAGTACTTTGATGCACTGCCTTTCAAATTTACTCGTCTTATTTGTCGCTTTGATTAACACCTCCCCAGGAAATACAAAATACTGAAATCCATGCATAGCCTCCAAGAACCTTGCAATGAAAGCCAGGATTCTTGGAGTGGGTCGTGACAATATTTAAAACAAACAAACTTGTTGCCCTCAAGTCAATTCCGACCCATAGAACCCTATAGAACAGAGTAGATAGAGTGGCCCTGAACGGTTTCTGAGGAGTGATGGTGGATTTAAATTGCCGACCTTCTGGCTAGCAGCTGAGCTCTTAATCACTGCACCACTGGGGTTCTGTGACAGTATATATTGGAGGTAAATTTCCTCCCTCCCCTACACCCCCCAAGTGGAAAACATATTAAAATGATAGGGAGTCAACTTGAAAATATTATTCAACATGTAAATAATTTATTCTTTCAACTTTTCAGGAACATATCTCAATTGATTTTAAAGAATACATCTAATATATGTGTATAGGAAGACATAAGTGAGTACATGCATGTATAGGTGTATCTGTAGGCATATGTGTCTACATGTTTGTGTGTGCTGCATATATATCCGTATATATAACAAAGCATACACAGGGCACAGTGACAGACTTTCTGGGCATATCCACACAACTCTCAAGATTGGTTTACTGGGTTAAAAGGCGTAGGACTTAGGACTGTAGTATTATGGGACAGCTTAGTCAGTTGGCATAACATAGTTCATAAAGTTAATGTTCTACACCCTAGTTTGGTGAGTAGCATCTGGGGTCTTAAAAGCTTGTTAGTGGCTATCTAAAGGGTCAACTAGATGGCAATGGGTTTGGTTTTTGTTTTTGGTTGGAAGATACACTATTGGTCTCTACTCATCTGGAGCAAAAAAGAATGAAGGAAACCAAAGACTCAGAGAAGAAACTAGTCTACAGGACTAACAGTTCACATGAACCATGGTCTCTTCTAACCAGAGACCAAAAGAACTAGGTGGTACCCAGCTACCATTACCAACCGTTCTGACCAGGGACACAACAGAAGGTCCTGGATAAAATTGGAGAAAAATGTAGAACCAAATTCAAGTTCCTAAAAATGGCCAGACCTATTGGACTGATAGAAACTGGAGAAACTCTAGAGACTGTAGCCCTAAGATATCCTTTGAACTTGACACTGAAGCTACTCCTGGAGGTCACCTTTCAGCCAAATAATAGATGGGCTTATAAAATAAACAATATCACCCAAGAGTAATATACTCCCTTAAACCATCAACTGAATGAGACCAAATGGTCAACATTTAACCCAAAAGCAAAGATGAAAAAGCAAGGAGGGAAAGGGAAGCTAGATTAATGGAAATAATGAGAATGCCGACACATTGCAAGAACTGTAACCAATGTTATAGAACAATTTGTATAAAAGTTTTTTATATGGGAACTTAATTTGCTGTGTAAAGTTTCACCTAAAACAGAATAAAATAAAATGAAGAATACATTTATAAAAACCATGGCCATGGAGTTGATTCCAACTCATAGCAACTCCATAGGTTAGAGTAGAACTGCCCCATAGAGTTTCCAAGGAGCACCTGGTAGATTCGAACTGCTGACCTTTTGGTTGGCAGATGTAGCTCTTAACCACATCTGTAGGTCAATGTAATAAAGTATAGGTTAAATCTAAAGAATAATTTGCAAACTGTGTATATGTGTATATGTGTTGGGTGGGTGGGTAAAGAGGGAGTTGAGTGCAGTATACCTCCTAGGAAAATATGTAAAAACCTAGGAGGTATTGTTCAAGGTGGTCCACATTCCACGTCCAAACACTCCCCATCTCTCTACTAAGAGTAGAAAAAGATGCTCCTTCGTTATTCAGCCCAATGATCCTGTCTGTTCTTATCTACAACTCCAGTAGTTCATTCTGTTGACTTGGCAGGAGTCCCTGGATGGTGTGCCTTCAGCTGCTGATCAAAAGGTTAGAGGTTCAAGTTCACCCAGAGCTGCCTCGGAAGAAAGGCCTGGATATCTGCTTCCAAAAAATTGGCTATCGAAACCCTATGGAACACAGTTCTACTCTGACACACAAGGAGTCCCCATGAGTTGGAGTTGACTTCATGGCAACTCGTACTGGTTTATTCACTTGACAACAGGAAGCTTTGGGAATCCTCAAAGACTCTGAGATTGTTCTTGGCTGCTTCACTCTCCGGTTGAAGCAAATAGTGTTACTTTCAAGATGCTACTTTTTAAAAAAAAAAAAACCAGTGCTATGACTTTTTTCTCTTTCAGTCTTGGAATTATCTATTACAGGGTCCATTCTCTCTCCCTTTTTCACCATTTATGATTTTGTAAGGTAGTTTTCATAAATACGTAAAACAATGGTTAGATAATTGGGAACTTCCTACCACTGATGTTTTAGCTGTACTAAATCAAACATTCACTGCTTACTGTTTCTTTCCATCTATGTCACTCCACTGCAACATCACCCACTTGACTTAGTTGTGCAAGGAGGTTGGTGAGAGGGTGTTACGGAATTTAAAACCCGTTATTGTCGAGTCACAAAGCTGCTGGTGAGTTCAAACTGCCAACCTTTCGGTTAGCAGCTGAGCACTTTAACTGCTGCACCACCAGGGCTTCTTTCAGGGAGTTTAGTTCTGTGTAATATGGCAGAACAGAAAAGCAACGTTAAAGTGACTGGACCGTGGTTTCTTCAGCAGTGGGGGCCGGGGTGTGTGTGACACGTGTACGCACCAGCAGCACTGTGTGGCTTAAAGACATATCTGGCATGTTTGTCAGCTAGAGACTTTGACTGAACTAGAGTCTAAAAATCACCCGATAATAACCTAATATCATGCAAGAAAACTCCACAATGGAATGGATTTTCACGTTCAGAAATTAAGTGCATTTTCCCGGCATGGTATCCACTTACCTAACACTTTATGCCACATCAAACGAGAAATTATCCAGGGTGATCTAAAGCCATCAGAAGCATTTAAAAGTTTTACAGTATAGTATTTTAAAGTTTACTAACCATTATATAAAATTAATAAGATAGTTTATACAGTTCCTTGCTTTATTGATTGTGGGTAATAACCTGTAGATGAGACTTGAGTGGAATGATGTGACTTACTGCCTTTAAAAGAAACTTATTTAAGCTTTAGCTGTTTATTTCAGTGTTTCTCGGCTGCTTTTCACTTCTGAAGTCTTAGCGAGGAATGGTCAGATACTGAGTTGCTTTACTCACTAAAAATTTTGTGGAGAAATTCTTTAAGGAAATATGTGGCTTTTAATGCATAAATTTTTTAGACAGACTATTGAAGTTGAAATTTCATTTCAAGAGGCAGTCAGCTTTGTTTAACTCTATATTTTTAGTATCCAAAGTTACTGAACCAGATATTCCTTTAATTAATAACTATAGGATGTGAGGCAGTTCCAGTGCTGCTTTTTCTATTAACTTGCAATTTCCTGTAGGAAATTAATAAAATGAAAGAGGGGGTGGCCGGCAAGAATAAATACATGCTACAGTTGGGAGTCACTGAATTCATCAAAACAAATTAAGCTGCACGGCTTTTTTTTTTTTAATTCCATGAAGTTTCTTAATTCTTAAGGCAAATTTGAAAAAAGAAACAGGGCCAACTTCAATATAATATAATATATATATAAATATTTTTTTAAAACCTCTCAACTTCAATATAATATAAAAACCAAACACCAAGCCCACTGCCATTGAGGCAATTCTGACTGATAACAACCCTGTAGGACAGAGTAGAACTGCCCCTATAGGGCTTTCAAGGCATAAACCCTTACAGAAGCGGACTGCCACATTTTTCCCCCACAGAGCAGCTGGTGGGTTCGAACTGCTGACCTTTTGGTTGCAGCTGAGCTCTTAACCACTATGCGACCAGGGCTCCTCTCCATATAATATAAAAGACATTAATTGATTAGGATATAAAATTTTGCAAGGCAATATAGCTTAATGGTTAAGAATGTAAACTCTAGAAACAGACTGCCTGAGTTTGAATTCTGGCTCTGCCCTTTACTACCAATGTGACTTTGGACAATTTCTTAACCTTCTGTACCTTAATTTCCTTACGTTTAAAATGGGGATCATAATCTCTACCGTAACGGGTTGAGGATTAGATGAGTCGATATGTGTATCATCTGGAGCACATAGTAAGTGCCACCGAAGTATTGACTACAATCAACAATACTTAAATGTATTTAGTAAATTCAATTAATGCTTTAAAATATTAAAATTCAAGAAAAAATCATTTCTTAATGTAGCTATCTCCTTCTACAACCACTGGAGCCTCCTTTTTGGAAAACAAATTCAAGATTTTAAAATGCTCCCAAATTTTGTTTTGTTCTTCTAAGTCTTTCAGCATTAATATGCCTATTTAATAAGTGATCATCTGGAAAGCCAAAGGGTACAGGAAGCCCTGGTGGCACAGTGGCTAAGCTAGGCTGCTAACTGAAAGGTCGGTGGTTCGAACCCACCAGCCGCAGTCTGCTTCCATAAAGATTACAGTCTTGGAAACCCTATAGAGCAGTCCTATAGAGTTGCTATGAGTCAGAATCCACTCAATGGCAATGGGTTTCAAAGCGTACACTGTAGTTGTGTTTATATATGTTTAAGTCAATGTTAGGAGTTCCAAATCCCAAGTGTCTGATAAATTTTTCGACTGACTAAAAGGGTTCTTCTTTCTGAGATTCCAGAAATTCTTGGAAAAATGTTTGGAAGAGTATTGCCGACTGACCCAGCTCTACAGAGAGACACAGCGGCTGGGACCGGCACTTAGGTCAGCAGCTGAAACCACGTCAGTAAGGGTGGCAGGTTTTCAGAGCATGGCTCTATGACCAATACGGGTTGCAATTTAAATAAAGACACAATAAAACATAGAATTAAGGACTGTTACTGCTTTGACTATATTGTTCATCTAGTTAGTAACATTAACAAATTTTAGTTTTGGCTTCATTTGAACTGAATGTAAATGCCTAGTCAGTGATATACTTGAAATAGCTTTTTTGTTTATTGTTATTATGTGCTTATATGCTCATCTGACTGGGTCTTGTTACTAGGAAGGCTTGCATTATAAAAGTTGCTTTTTAATTCCCCACGTTAATTAAAGATTTCTCTTACGTTTCCAGGTTCCCTTGGTTTAAGGGTTTATTTTTTGTTGTTCTGTTTTGAATTTTGGTTGGTATAGTACCTTTTATCACTCCATCTTGTATAATTTATCTTTTCTGTATGAATTATTCAGATATTATTTTAATTAATAATAATGAAGATAGAAACATATTAATTGAATCCCTAAAATATATTTGCTAACAAATACACCTGAATTTTTTTCTTCCTAACACTGGTTTAAGTGAACTACATGGAGAAGGACAGCTTTTGGCAAATGTTACTAACTTGTCACGAAGGGTATCTTTTCAGGGTAATTCTACTACTAACATTCAGTATCTTTTCATGTGCAATTCATATAACTTCTTTGGGGAAGTATCTGTTCAATTTTGTTGCCCAGTTTTAATTGGGTTGTTTGTCTTAGTGTCAAGTTTTAAGAATGGTAAAATTTTTTAAAATATATTTTGGATACAAATTGTTCATCATATATGTACAGACAGTCCCCAGGTTATGAACAAGACCCATTCCTAAATCTGTCTTTAAACTGAATTTGTAGGTAAGTTGCACCAAGTACATACAGTTCTTATTTAGCCTTAGTCAAATGTTTGACTTAGTATATAGTATATATTTTACAATTGTATGCATATAAAACACTTAAGCAATTCCAAATACCTAAAACATCTTAAAGATAATAATACAGAACATAATAATAATGATACAGTAATAATAAAAGGGTACTTTTTTATTACTGTACTGGAGAGAGAGAATCTCTGTGTGTATGTGTGTAAGTATATGGTACTGTTAAAAAATTAAAGAAACAGTTCTTAAAAAAGTTTAGATAGAAAAAAAGATTAGGGTTAAAGGTTAACACTTACTCAGGTTCCGTCAATGTCTTGCATACCAGAATGGACATTCAAGATAAGATTTATAATTGGATGATACAAGAGAAGATGATGGACAGGTGGCTATTGTTGAAGATGATGGGCCTGGTGCTGGAAAGGATGAACCTGGTGCTAGAGAGTCAGGGTTTGATTCTGTTTCTGGAGTGGGGGAGTTTACTTCTTGAAGTCAATCTCTTGAAGTAGGCATCTAGGGAGATTTTGTACAGAGCTTTTATTTGTCTCATCATACATAGCCTTGTAGGAGCTGAGACCCTTGGTAACTGTACCATCCACTTTGGTGAATCTCTCTGCATTAGGATCTTGCTCCTCTAACTTTGCCATCCCTTCTTCAGTGACACTAAAGGCTTCAGCTAACTCTTTCATCAAAAACTATTTTGGTTCTGGAGTTCTTAGGTCTCAGTTTCTTCCTCAAATGCTATCATCTGCTGCTCTAGTTCCATGAGGTCTTCACTGGTTAGTTCTTCAGCATGGGAGTCAAGTAACTCTATGACATCATTTTCACTGATATCTACCTGCAGTTGATGTACCAGTATCAACCACAGTTGCCTGGCTTTGGCAATATTGTCAGCTGTAAACTCCAGAAAAGCATGCATGAACTGGGGGCACAATTTGTTCCACATTCCTTTCATATTTGACTGTTTCACTTCATCCCAAGAATCAGCAATATTTTTGATGGCATCATAGGTGTTATAATCCCTCTAGAACTCTCTGAAGCTCGTCACATCGTCTTGGGTAGCCCTGACTGCTTGTGAGAAGTTCCTTCATAAACAATTAGCCTTAAAGGAGGCTGTGACTCCTGGAGCCGTTAGCTCAAGTAGCAATGTGGTGTTGGGTGGAGTAAAACTATGAACTTTATATTGGAGTAAAGTTCATCTAAAGTGCTTGGATGGCCAGGTGCATTGTCAAGCACAAGGAGAGTCCTGAAAGAATTTTTCTGGCATAGCAATAATGTTCAGCAGCAAGGACAGAATGATTTAAGAGCCTGTCTTCAAAGATGGCAATTATAACTAGGGACAGATTAACCAGTAAGCAAGGTGCACACTGGTACATTAAGCAAGGTACCAGGGGCTTACTTGTGTTTACTTACTCATCTCTGGTGAACAGTTTCACATGGGTTTCACCACATTTTTGATACGGTGAAATTGTTTACTATGGATTGATAAGGATGCACAAGTAAGCCTGTGCGTACTTTGCTTATTGGGTAACCCAGCCGTTATTGTAACCCAGGCCTTTGCGTTTGCCTTCCAAATAACCAGAAGAGATGCCTTGATGATGTGGGGAAGTGCCCTCAGATTTAGGGAGCGATACACAAGCAATAACATTAGCCTATCCTGGGCAATGAATAAGGAAGACTGAGGAAGAATTGATGGCTCTCAATTATGGTGCTGGTGAAGGGTATTGAACATACCATGGACTGCCGAAAGAATGAACACATCTGTCTTAGAAGGAGTACAGCTAGAATGCTCCTTAGAAGCAAGGATGGCAAGACTTTGTCTCACATATTTTGGACATGTTATCAGGAGGGATCAGTCCCTGGGGAAGGAGATCATGCTTGGTAAAGTAGATGGTCGGCGAAAAAGAGGAACCCTCAACAGGACGGGTTGACACAGCGGCCGCAGCAGTGGGCTCCAGCCTAGCGACAGCTCTGGGGAGGGCGCGGGGCTGTGCAGTGTTTCCTTCTGTTGCACATGAGTGGCTGTGGGTCAGACCCGGCTCCACGGCAGCTGACAGCAAAGATACCCTTCAATGCCTTATGCCCTCGTCCATTTTTTACCTAAAGTAAGCCTTTCTCTTCTACGTTAAATATTTGATCTGGTAAATGACCTCTCTCTTCAAGATTTGTTTTCACCATTTCAGGAAAATCATTCGCAGCGTTTACTTACATCAGTGCTTGCCGCCTCACCTTGCACTTTAACGTTATGTGAATTTGCTCTCGTTTGAAACGGCTGAACCAATCCCTACTCGCAACAAATTCTTCATCACAATCCTGTTCACTTGCTGCGCGTTCAGCTTTTAAATAACTGAAAAGGCTTCAAGCCTTTTCTCCCACTAAAGTAAGGCTAATAGGCACATTAGGAGCCCTGGTGGTGCAGTGGTTAAGAGCTCGGCTGCTAACCAAAAGGTGGGCAGTTCAAGTCCACCAGCCGTTCCTTGGAAACCCCACGGGGTAGTTCTGCTCTCTCCTGTAGGGTCGCTGTGAGTCAGGACAGACTCCGCGGACAACAACAACAGGCACATTACACTGGTTTTCATCATCTAACAAAATTATCAACAGCCTTTCCATTTCAATAATGAAACCACTGCGTCACCCGGGCAGAGCCTTTCACGTGCTCCATCATTCTCATTTTGTCCTTTAAAATTGTTTCCATCGTTGACCGACTGTAGCCGAACACTTTTCCAGTGACCAGTGGCACTTCACCGCTTTCTGATCGCTTTATTTCCACTGTATTTTCAGTTGTGATTATTTTCCTTTTCTCTGAAGTATCACCGGCACTTGCATCAGATTTGTGCTTTGGGGGCATGGTTACCGGGGTAAATAAGAGGAGAATTTAAGCCAAATACAAAGTTCCATACTCAGCACAGTGTTAACAGCAATGTGATCAGACTTAAAAAGGTGGGTGGTGTTCTCCTTCCTGGAGCCGAGGAACTGCTGAAGCTACGCAGTGTTTTCACGAGCGTCACAAAGTAGTGTGTGCTTTCTTCATTGCATCTAACTCAAATTTTAAATCCAGTAGGCTTTTTTGGCAATCCATTCTTAAGTACAAGTTGTCTGTAACTTAGAGGTTCTTAACCCGGGGACTTAACTATTTTTAGTAAGTATGCCCTTCCCATTTGTAACTTGCCTTTTCATTTTCTTAAGGGTCTCTGTCCTTTAAAGAGCAGATTTTTTTTATTGTACCTTAGATGAAGGTTTACAAAACAAACTAGCTTCCCATTCAACAGTTTAGTGCACATGTTATTTTATGACATTGGTTAATAACTCCACGACATGTCAACACTCTGCCTTCTCGGCCTTGGGTACCCTATTACCAGCTATCCTGTCCCCTCCTGCCTTCTAGTCCTTGCCCCTGGCCTGGTGCGCCCCTTTAGTCTCATTTTATAGGCCTGTGAAGAGCAGATTTGTTTCTTTTTTTTTTATTGTACTTAAATGAAGATTTACAGAGCAAACTAGTTTCTCATCAGTTAGTACACACATTATTCTGTGACATTGGTTAACAACCCAGTGACGTGTCAACGCTCTGCCTTCTCAACCCTGGGTTCCCTATTACCAGCTTTCCTGTTCGCTCCTACCTTCCAGTCCCTGCCCCGGGGCTGGTATGCCCCTTTAGTCTTGCTTTGTTCCATGGGCCTGTTCAACCTTTGGCTGAAGGGTGAACCTCAGGAGTGACCTCATTACTGAGCTGAAAGGGTATCCGGGGGCCATACTCTCAGGGTTTCTCCAGTCTCTGTCAGGCCAGCAAGTCTGGTCTTTCTTTTTGAGTTAAAATTTTGTTCTACATTTTTCTCCAGCTCTGTCTGGGACTCTCTATTGTGATCCTTGTCAGAGCAGCCAGTGGTGGTTGCCAGGCACCATCTCATTGTTCTGGACTCAGTCTTGTAGAGGCTGTGGTAGATGTAGTCCATTAGTCCTTTGGACTAATCTTTCTCTTGAGTCTTTACTTTTCTTCATTCTTCCTTGCTCCCGAAGGGATGAGACCAGTGGAGTATCCTAAATGGCCACTTACAGGCTTTTAAGACCCCAGACGCTACTCACCAAAGTAGAATGTAGAACATATTCTTTATAAACTATGTTATTGCCAATTGAGCTAGATGTTCCCCGAGATAATGGTCCCCACACCCCTCAGCTGAGCCATCTGGTCCCTCAGGGAGTTTGGGTGTGTCTATGGAGTTACCGTGACCTTGCCTTGTACAGGTTGTGCTGGCTTCTCCAGTATTGTGTACTGTCTTGCCCTTTACCAAAGTTTCCACTTATCTATTGTCTATTAAGTGTTTTTCCATTCCCACCTCTCCCATACCTCGTAACCATCAAAGGTTTTTTTTTTTTTTTTATGTAAACCTTTTCATGAGTATTTATAGCAGTGGTCTCCTACAATATTTGTCCTTTCGTGATTGACTTATTTCATTCAGCATAATGTCCTCCAGATTCATCCATGTTATGAGATACTTCACAGATTCATCATTGTTCTTTAGCGTTGAATAATACTCCATTGTGTGTATGTACCACAGTTTGTTTATCCATTCATCTGTTGATGGGCATCTAGGTTGTTTCTATCTTTTTGCTATTACAATGCAAGAGCAGATATTTTTAATTTGATTAAGTTCAATTTATTGATTTATTTTATTTTATTAATTGTGCTTTTAATATCAGATTTAAGAAATCTTGGCCTAACCTGAGTCACAATGATTTTCTTGTGTTACCATCTTGAAATTTTATTGTTTTAACTCTCACATTTAGTTCTATATTGCATTTTGACTTTGTTTGTTTTAAATATAGCTAGAGGTAAAGGCCAAAGTTCTTTTTGGTTTTTTCTCATATGAATATCTAAATTGTTCTACCACTTTCCCTGCCCCTATTGAACTACTTCTGTTATTTTTTTGCAAATCATTTGAATATTTACATACATGTGATTTTTTTTTTTTTACTCTATTCTGTTCCATTGATATGTATCTATCTTTTTACCAATCCTACTGTGCCTTGAATACTTTGACTTTATAGTAAATCTTAAAATAAAGTAGTATGAGTCCTTCAACTTGTACTTCTCTTTCAAAATTGTCTTGGTGATTCTAGGTCTTTTTGCATTTCCATATAAATTTTAAAATCAGCTTTTCAATTTTCTAAAAAAAAAAAAAAAAAACAGTCAACTGGGATTTTGATTATGATTGGGTGGAATCTTTGGATCAATTTGACTTTTTAACAATCTTGTGTCTTCTAATCTGTGAACACAGTAATCTCTCTCCATTTATTTAGGTCTTCTTTAACTTCACTCAACAGTGTTTTGTAGCGAAATATTTTGTTAATTTGTCCCTATGTCCTTTTTTGATGCTATTGTAAATGGCGCCAGTTTTATTTTAAGTTCCAATTTTTTGTTGCTATCAAATACCAAAATACAATTAATTTTTTTATATTGACTTTTTTATCTTGTGACTTTGCTAAGCTCAGTTATTAGCTCGAGCAGATTTTTTGTATATTCCTTAGTATCTTCTATGACATTTTCATGTCATCTGCAAATTAATGCGGTTTTACTTATTTCTTTCCAATCAATCTGTCTATTGCACTGGCTAGGACCTCTAGTACATTGTCGAATAGAACTGATGAGAGTCAATTCACCATTGAAGCTTGATTCATTGATTTGAGACCTTTCTTCTTTCTTAGTGTAAGCATTTGGTGCTATAAATTACCCTCTAAGCACTTCCTTAGCAGCGTTTCACAAATTTTGACATGTTATGTTTTTATCTTCATTCAATTCAAACCATATTTCAGTTTTCCTTGTGATTTCTTCTTTGATAACCATAAAAAACCCCTTGCCTTTGAGTTGATTCCAACTCATAGCAACCCTGTAGGACAGAGTAAGACTGCCACATAGGGTCTCCAGGGAGTGGCTGGTGGATTCAAACTGCCAGTCTTTTGGTTAGCAGCCAAGCTCTTAACCACTGTACCACCAGGGCTTCCTTCTCTTTGATACTTGAATTATTTAGAAGTGCATTGTTTAATTTCCAAATATTTGGGGATTTTTCAGGTATCTTTATAACATTTATTTCTAGTTTAATTCTCTTGCGATCAAAGAATATTTCTGTACCATTTCAATCCTTTTACATCTGTCGAGATTTGTTTTATGGCTCAGAATATGGTCTGTCGTGGTAAAAGATCCATGTACACTTGAATAGAATATATATTTTGCCCTTGTGTAGAGTTCTAGAATTGTCAATTAGTTCAATTTGGTTGAAATGTTATTCAGGTATCTTACATCCTTAGTTTTATGTTCTTACTGATCTGTCAGTTGCTGAATGAGAAATGTTGAAATTGCCAACCACAATTTTGGTCTTGTTTATTTCTCCTTTAAATTCTATTAGTTTTTACTTCATGACTTGTGAAGTTCTGGTATTAAGCACATGCACCTTTAGGACTGCTGTGTCTTCTTGAAGGAGCCCTGGTGGCACAGTGATTAAAGCGCTCATCTGCCAACCAAAAGTTGGTGGTGCAATCCCGCCAGCTGGTCTGCAGGAGACAGATGTGGCAGCCTGCTTCTGTAAAGATGTAAAGCCTTGGAAACTCTATGGGGCAGTTCTACTCTGTTCTAGAGGGTCGTTATGAGTCAGAATTAACTCGATGGCAGTGGGTTTGGTTTTTGGTTTGGTACGTCTTCTTGATGAATTGACTTCTTTACCATTAAGAATGTCCCTCTTTTTGCTGGTAATATTCCTTGGTCTGAAGTCTACTCTTACTGATTATACTTTTGTTAGTGTTTGCATGATATATTTTATTTCATCTTTATACTTTTAACCTATCTGTATGTTTATATGGATTTCTTGGAGACAGCTATAATTGGGTCTTGCTTTTTTATCCAATATGACAGTTTCTGCCTTTTAATTTTTGTAGTAAAACCTGCAAAACCTGGAACCTATGTTTGGCAGAAACCTATCAGAGAAGGAAAACTCAAATATTTTCCACTAATAGAGAGTGATAGAAAAGTGTTAAGACTGTACCTTGTCAAAGGTGGAAAACTTGTGAGACCCAGAAAAACAACGCAGTCTCGTTGTGTTCTGGCCCTCACAGGTTTCACTGTGTTTTTAGACCATTGAAACTTCTTGTAATTATCAATATGATTGTGTTAAAATCTATCATCTTATTTGTTTTCAAGGTCCTTGTGTGGTTCTAGCCCTGTTTCTGTCATCTCATACGTATTTCGATATTTTTCTCCCACTCTACATGTACTTAGTATAATTTTTATTCTAATTCCTTGAATGGGCCACATTCTGCCTCCTCATATTTCTACGAGCTGTTCTTTCTGCCTAGTTCACCCTGCCCAGACTTCCCTAGTGCCTCAACCTCATTTAACTAATTCTTGCTCATCCATTAGATCCTAATAAAGATCTAGAGCTGTTCTCCTCTGCTCACATGTGGTTACCATGAGTCAGAATGGACTCAAAGACAACTAACAACAACAACAGCCACCACAACAAAGATTAGATTTCTTTAAAAAGCTTTTTTAATGTTTCAGGTCTAGATTTGGCCTTTACCTATAACCATATTTAAGATAAACAACAACAAAAACAAACAAAAAAACCCTCAAAATGCAGTATAGACCTAAATGTAAGAGCTAAAACAATAAAGTTTCTAGAAGGAAAGAAGAGAAAATCTTTGTGATCTTAGTTATTTTAGTATTTCAGGTCTGCCTGTCTTTGCTTCACCTACCCTAAAGCTTGCTATACAAGTATAGATTGCTTAGTTTATGGACTGTGTGGGAGGGACTGTGATAGAGAATGAATGACAGTGTCTTCCTCTTCTAGAGGAATACTTCCTCACCAGATTTCCATGCCAGCTTGCCACTCCATTACACCGAGGGAATCTCCTTTTGGAGTGCCTCTACAGGGTTCTTTTGCCCATCCTTTCTGAGGTCATCTCAGTTATAGTCATAAGAGAAACCTCTCATATCCCTGCAGAGATGTCTTTTCCTTACATATAATCTGTTCAGTTACAATGGAGTTAGGCAATTTTGTTTTATTGTTATTTAGAGAGTGGAACCCAAAGGAACGTTCTCTTTCAGATAAGTGCTGAACTCACCGAACTAAAGAAGCTTGTGTCTAAGTTTAGAAAACTGAAGCTGAGTTGGTGAAAATTCAGTGCTGTTGTTTTGCATTAATAGGGGCCTGAATCGTATCGCTGGCCAAGTACCAAAATCTGATTTTATGCTTTTACAATAGGATAGCTACTGGCTGTGCTTGTACCCTTGGGAAACAACATTCTTTTTGTGTTAGATTATCACAGAGCATTTAAATGACCTTTTCTAAATTGATTTTTTAAAATTTCTACAACAAAATTCATCATCAAGATAGCAGTGATTGTAAAATGGTACTAAATAATAGATATCTAAAGAACAATGTGTGGTTAAAAAAATTCTTACAAGACAAATTGTGGTAATAGGTAAAAAAAGGTATTGACTAAAAATGTGGTTTGTCTATTTATAGAAAACATAATTACAGCGGACATTTTATCTTCAAGTATATTTTTTCTTTCTCCCTTAATTAACTTGAATCAGACATTCTTAGAACATCTCATACTTACAGAAAATATTCCTTGACAACCAAGTGTACCCTGAAAAGAAAAATCTTAAAAGAATTATTTGTTTTTTCATTTGACCTATAACTGTGAATCTCGTTTTCATTTTCTTGATGGTAGGAAGCTACAGTTATGTTTTGTTTTATGGAAAGAAGAGAAAATTATATCATGTAAAAAAAGTTCAGCCTTCTAAATATTCCTCTCCTTCAATTTATGGAAAGTATATTTTTTTATAGTTAGTGAATCAGTTAATACTGTTTTAATCCTACTTGAATCATCACAATATCAGCCATATTGGGCAAAAATATGACATGATGTTGATTTGGTTAGCAGTGGTAACTTAGACCCCCAAAATATAATTTTTTTCTTTAAAAAGTTTTAATTTTAAAGAGATTTTTCAGAACTTATCATTGACTGAAGATCAGCATATTAGAAAAAAAGAGTACATTTGGTTTCTTTTTTAGTTAAAAAAAATTAGATGCTCATTTTAATCATTTTAATCTACCCATTGGATCTTACTAAAATAAAAATACAGTGTTTGGTTTTTGAAAATAAATCTTCTGATTTGCAGAAGCATTTCCGGTATGTAGACATGTGTGATAGCCACTTGAGATCCAAGTGTCTAAAGGAGCAACTGGTAGGCCAGGCAGAATGAATGTTTTCTTCTTTTGCTGTGATTGTTTAACATGCCTTTAAAGGCTAAAGCCAAGAGGGTAAGGCAGAAAGAGGAAAAGGAGTAGGCAGCCCTAGTGGGATCAGAAACAAAAGTGCTTTCATTTTCACACTTTAGTCCTAGGGCCTGGATTTGAGTTCCAATTGTAATGCCTACTAGGTGTAAAATTTGAGGCAAATAATGGAATCTTACTGAGTTATTGAATAATGTAAATGCCATAATCTTGTGGGGAGAGGGGGACTTTTTCAAATAGCAAAGCATGGTACATGTATTAATAACACCTCTCATACATGATCAGATTAGAAGAAAATTGGTCAAGCAAATTTCCAAGATTACTTGCCTACATAATTTTTATGTAAATTGGCCGAAGCTTTTAAACAAACACACACGCACACACAAACAAAAAAACCTAAATAACAAACAGTCCCTAGCTAATCTTCATGGAGGTAAGGACTCCATAGTCCATTCTTATATTCATTTCAGGTTTATCTGGTTCTTACTTCAAATCAAATATAATATACTCACAAGCCTAAACTTCAGCTTGAGAACCTCCTTCTAAACTGTGAGAACCCTACATTGTAGGAAAATACAGTTTTATTATTTGAAAGTAATAAAACTACTCTGTTCATGTCTTTTAATTTTATTTAAAATACCTAAAAATGAAGTTGGTATTGAATTGCACCACCAAAGTTCCAGACATCCATTGGATTGTCCAAATTATAAACCCTAATTTAGAATATGCTGAATTCATGAGTTTTTTTTTTTTTTTTTAATGTGGTCTCTTTAGTACTTTTCTTAAATCATAAGTTATGTGAAGCTTGACAAATACCCCAAAAGTTTTACTATTCTAGGTGCAAGATAACCTGCCATCTTGAGGCCAGTGGTAGTGGACTGTCTTTAAGTGGAGGTTGACTTCAAAACAGAGAGTTTTTATTTCCTTTAACCTATCTTTTTTCTTTGTTCCCTTTTTAGTCAGGATTTAACAAAACAAAACAGATGCATTCATAAATAGAAATGCTTGTCAAGAATAAGTGGTATTAGTGAAAGAAGCCTCTAAATTCATATCTATCTCAGAAAGGCTGGAGAAAGAAAAAGCGGTAGAATCCTGAATAGTTGTATGTTTGATTTTCTCAGTGATATCCTGCTTTATAATTCGTTTAAAAATCATGTTTAAGTCTCACGTTGCTGGGTAAAAGGAGAATAAATAGGAACCCAGGCCAATTCTATGAACTTTCCATCTTGTCCCACATAAGCGTATAGAGTGGGACTAATTATGTTCCCTGGGAGCGCTGTCCAGAAACAGGTTTGGTGAATTACAGTCTTGGGGTCAACTGAGACAGTTTTAAGCAAAAAGAAACCCCTCTCCAGTATGAGAGTAGAAAACAAAAAACAAAACAAACAAAAAATCCATGTTACCACTAAATTCAGTGAGCACAGCCTTCACTTACTTCACATTGAGATTTACCTGCCATGTTGTTGGGATTCTTTGTGTTTGTAGTCACACAACATGATCTGCCAAACATAGTTTCTCAGAGTCTACCACTCTGCTATGGAAGGGAAGCCTGACTGCATTCATTGTACCGTTAAGTTCTTTTGCCTGTTGTCCACATGAGTGATGCTAAACAATGGGAAATTAACTGAAACATTGCAGCAGCAGAGGAATCAGATATAAGTTTTTCATTCATTCAACAAATACTTAGGCACTGGGGCACACATTGGAAGAATTTTTATAGATTTAACATTATTAATACTTCATACATTTTAAGGAAAGAAGGTAGAAAATAGCACTACCTGTCAAGTTCCAGCACTCTATAAGGCATTTTTCATCTACCTCATACAACCACCATGTAAGATGGTGGGTAACTTGCCCAGGGTGACTGAGATAGCCAGTAGAAGAGCAAGATTTCAAATCCAGGTCTTTCTAGCTGTAGCACCTGTGCTCTTTCATCAGTGCTATATGTCCTCACTGTGGAGGATAGAAGGAAGAAAATGAATAACTCTGATCCATAATATACCGCTCCACTATTTTATCAACAGTTATAATTCAGTCATGTCTGGAGTCAGGTATTTTTCAAACCTTACTTCCATGTTACATCAAATACAAACCCTTTTCCTTGCCTAACTTTTCCTATTGCATCACTGGATAATTTACAAGGAAATTGATTCTCTAAACACAAATTCCAGGCCAGATTGAAAATAGAGTTCATAGTTCATTTTTAGGTGCTATGTATCAGCTATGTATCACCTCAATGAGGTGGATTGACACAGTGGCCGTGACAGTGAGCTCAAGGATAGTAACGATTGTAAGGATGGCACAGGACTGGGCAGTGTTTTGTTCTGTTGTGCTTAGGGTCGCTATGTGTCCGAACCAACACAATGGCACTTAACAACATCAGCTTACTACCCCTTCAGTATCCCCGTGCCTTCGTCTAGATATTTACCTGTACAGATTTGGCCCTAGAGCCAGCCAATGGACAACAGGAGAGTCTCTAAAGACAGTGTCATTAAAGCCAATAATTTAAGCTCACCTTCTGGTCTAGGCTTTTCTTTGACTCTTGAATTAAGGAGCAAATATGATTATCTTGGACTATTATTGGTTAAAAAAAAAAATCATGAAGTTATTTATGAAGTGGTAATAAAAATGATTTAGATTCCCAGTATGGGTTCCATGAGACTAGGTTATCTAAGGCTGCAAGCACCTGAAAAATCATTATTTATTTATTTAATCACTATTTATTTGGACATACCATTAGGAAAGACCACTTGCTAGGAAAAGGCTCCATGTTTGATAGAGGGTCAGTGAAAAAGAGTGGAACCTTCAATGAGATGGATTGACACCATAGCAAGAACATGGACTCAAACATACCAGTGATCATAAACATGGCACAGGTCCAGGCAGTGCTTTGTTCTGTTGTAGGTAAGGTTGCCAGGAGTCAGAGCTTACTTGACAGCAATCAACAACAACATTGAGCGCTAAGTATAAAATACGGTGCTAGGGCTCAGGCAACAATGAATGAGACACAGCCTTGGACCTCAAAGTTATTTACAATCTAATAAAGACAGACATGTATATAAATGATGAAAGGATATAAAAGGAGAGTGAGCCACATGTGTGTGCCCACTGATAAGTACTGTGGGTGATTGTGGTCAGGTTGACCGTGTTTTCTCTTTTTTTAATTGAGAAACTTTTAGCCTGGTGACATAGGCTACTACCTAAAATACAAAATTTTAACAAATGGCTTTGATTTTATGTTCTACTGCTTTCTGATTTAATGTACGGTCACACAAACTTAAAGTTATCTGGCTCCAACAGAAAATTCTAGGTGTCATTAGCCAGTGTTTTATCATCAGGGAGAGACTGTTTCAGAAGAAAATTCCAAAACAAAACTTTGCTCCATTACGTAGTACTCCTTCTCCACTTCCTCCTATTTCAGCTGCTCCATTAGCCTGTGCAAATTGCCTTTCATTTTATTGCTTTCCAAGGGCTGCTAAGTGCTTGTTTGGAAACAAATTTTCTTTAGTCCAAGCTAAAGCCCAGGATTTATTTGATTCAGGGGTTTTTGTTTGTTTTTGATAATCAGCCAATCATTTTACTTACTAGTTTTAGTTTCTGTGAATAAGAACCAGATACATGGAATTGCTGAAGCTCTCTGGAGTAAAGCTCCATTTGGTCCGTGAAGCCACACAGCAAGCAAGTCTTGCCTGTTATGTTTCTAAACGAGTTTCAGGTTAAGCAGCGAGCTGCTTCAGGCTGGAGTGTATTGGTTGTATTGTACTATTCAGGATTTGGAAATAACTTGGCATTCTATTGATGGCTGAATGCCCTGTTATTTTGTTTTATTTTTGTACTTTTATTATGCTATACCTATCTTATCCTGTATTCTATTTTCACGTCAGTGTGGCAGTCAGCAAGTAATTAACGTAATGTTACTCCATTTTAGTTAAACTTGTCAAAAAAAATTATTGTCTAGAAATTATGTGTTTGCTATCCCCTTTTTCATAGTTATTTACATTTATAATATTTTCAAACCCAGTGATATTTATTACATTTCCTTCCTTCCAACCACTTAACTTGTTCTTATTAACACTACCAGGAATCTCCTAATTGGCAAATCCAGTATCTATTTTCCAGTCCTTAACTTACTTGACTTGGTTACTCCTCCATTAAGTAATTTGCAAGTATGTCACCTTCGCCAGATTCTATGCTAGATATTGGAAAGACAAGGTGAACCAGATAGCCGTGGTCCTTGCCCATATAGAACTTGCTGTCTAGTGAAGGGTTCAAAGAAAGCAGGCAGTTACTGAAAACAAAACTCTCCCCTTTAATGTCATGACTTCATTCAATCCAGATTTTATCTACCTTATCGGACCTGTCCACCACAGCGTCTTTGGCTGCTTCCTCTTCCTTTGTGTTAAACATTACTGTTACTCCGACTTCCTTCCTAGGCCCTTAACCGTTCTCTGTAGGTAATCTCATCTACTCACCAGGCTTCAGCCACTTTCCATATGCCTGTGATGCCGGTTCTTGATCTGCAAACCCCTTCGCTAACAGCTTGCTAGACGTCTCCACCTCGTGTGGCTTTGGCACCTGAAACTGAGCATGTTCAAAATTGAACTCATTAGCTTTAATACCTGTTCTTCATACCTGCCCTCTCCTCCATTTATATTCTTTTTCTAAGTTAGTGGCATCACTGTCTACCTAGAGTATTTTCACTACTAAGTTCCATGAGGACAGGGAATGTGTTTGACCAGGTCTGTGTCCCTGGGTCCTAATAAATTTAGGCACTCAGTAAATATCTGTTAAGTAAATTAAGAGGCTTTCTTGAATATTCTGTCTCCCTTATCACTAATATAATTTTTTCAAGCGATTCTCTAGTCCTGTGACTTATACTACCAAAACCTCTCTAGAATTCATCCTTTCTTTATTATCTCCACCTCCAACCTTGTACTTAGTTCAGGCCCTTTCTTTTATACTACCAAGATAGTGCTTTCGTCTCTGTATCTCTGTCTCTATTGCTCTCTCTCTCAATAACATCCCACACCCATGTACTTTATATGCCAAATTGTTTTATTTTATAAAATACCTAGTACAGATACATATTGCTCAAGACATAAAGCATCTATTACGTTCTTCCACCCCAAGTGGACCTTGCCACCAAACACTAAATACAACACTAACCGTTGCTTTATCTCGTCAGCTGCCTTTTTTCTACTCGTCTTCCTTTTTTCAATTGTAAAGCAGAATTTTTATTTCCAGAAAACAGCAAATTTTTTTTAAAAACCCTAGTATCTGGTAAAAGTGAAGGAATAGGAACCATAAATGGGGGAAGGGGCAGCGAGGCATTTGATCTGGAACTGATAACAGGAGATATTCTGACACTAGATTGCTACAGTCCAAAATCCACATGTGGGTACACCTTCAGAATACGACCCAATATGAGAAAAATAAGCTCTCTTTTTATCCTTTATATAAACCTCTTTTCAGGGTTAAAGAGGATACAGTCTTTTCCCTTAAATCTCACTCTGAAAATCACGGTGGTTTGAATGTTGAGAAAAATTCCATAAATTATTGGAACATGATATTCATTTTCCTCTTCGTCATCTCATTCTGTCACACATAAGTAAATGTCATCTTCATGCCCATCAAATTCTCTCTAGTGCTGATTAGTAAGTTTTTGTTACAAGTATTAGCTGACTGCTCTCGCAGGACACATCTCCAGCTTTCCACCATGTTTATTGCAGGGAGCGCCATTACTTGTGTGCCCCAGAACTATAATGCTTCAGATAGTCCCTTCATCGGAATCCAGAAAGGACATGAAACCATCTTTGAGGAAAACCACCTTACATGCTTTTTGCCATTCACATCAAGGGCTTGGGTTTCAGTGAGTTAACAACTGACCTCTGAGAGTGTGGTTTGGTTTTGTTGTTAAACAAAGGGAGATAGGTCTGAACTATATCACATCTAGTTACTACAGTCTGTCAGAGGCAAAGAGCTCTGGTCCCAATGTTTCCTCTATCCAGTCCAAACTCCATACCACCTCTAGAGCTCTATCTCCAGACCCGCATCTGAGAGGCAGTGTAGAATCATGATGAGTATGCACTCTGCAGTCAGACTTGCCTGGCTGTATCACATACTACCTTTGTCACCTCTGCCTTCTCCTCTAAGCCTCAATGTCCTCATTTTCTAATGGGAGAATAAAAGCACCTACCTCATAGGTAGTTGTAAAGATTAAATATGTTTACACATGCAGTGCACTTAGAAAAGTACCTAGTGTTTAGTAAACTTTCTATGTATGTTAGCCATTATTAGCATGCCCTGGTGGCACAGTGGTTAAGAGCTCAGCTGCTAACCAGAAGGTCAGAAGTTCAAATCTACCAGCTGCTTCTACTCTGTCCTATAGGGTCGCTATGAGCCAGAATGACTCGACGGCAACAGGATTTTTTTTTTTTTTTAATATCCACACTTGGAGTTCTTGGGGAGCTCAAACAGTAACGCACTTGGCTACTAACAGAAAGAATGATGGTTGGAATCCATCCTAGAGGCACCTCAGAAGAAAGGCCTGGTGATCTGTTTCCAAAAGTTAAGGTCACAGCCTTTGAAATCCTATGGAACACAGTTCTACTCTGAAACACATGGGGTCACCGTGAGTCAGAATCAACTCAAGAGCAACTGGTTTATTTTTTTAACATCCATACTTAATATCTATGCCCCAGGCAGTTTCCCATTATCTGAAATATATTTAAAGTTTTAAATCCTTGGCCTGGTGTCTTAGTCATCTAGTGCTACTGTAACAGAAATACCACAAGTGGATGCTTTAACAAGCAGAAGTTTATTCTCTCATAGTCTGGTAGGCTAGAAGTCCAAATTCAGGGTGTCAGCTCCAGGGGAAGGCTTTCTCTGTTGGCTCTGGAGGAAGGTCATTGTCATCAATCTTCCCCTGGACTAGGAGCTTCTCTGCGCAGGAACCCCAGATCCAAAGGATGCACTCTGCTCTTGGCGCTGCTTTCTTGGTGGTGTGAGAGATCCCCCTGTCTCTCTGCTCACTTCTCTCTTTTATATCTCAAAAGAGATTGGCTCAAGACACAGTCCAATCTTACAGATTGAGTCCTGCCTCATCAACATAACTGCCGCCTATTCCACCTCATTAACATCATAGAGATAGGATTTACAACACACAGGAAAATCACATCAGTTGACAAGATGGTGGATAATCACACAATACTGGGAATCATGGCCTAGCCAAACTGTTACACCTATTTTTGAGGGACACAATTCAATCCACGACACCTCGCAATTGCACAGGAGTCCCTTTGAGATCTGTCCACATTCTGCCTTTTCAGCCTTACCTCTCGCGTTTTTCCTATCAATGACCCCTGGGTTTTAACCATGTCAAACTGCATGCCAGGTTCTCAGGATCTCACCCATAATAGTAAATAAACACTAGTCTTTTAAGACCCAGCTCTTAGGCTAAACACTGTCTTCTCTGGGAGGGTCTCCAGGCTCTAGCTGTCAGTCATGCTTGCACAGTTTACCAGCCTGTGCAAGTTTGCGCAGGGATTTTTTGGTTGCATTTTGACTCTTTTGTTTCTTTAGGTGTCTTTCTGGCTGAAACTACTCAGCCTAGTGAACTCGGTGCCTCGTACAGCATCCAGCAAACAAATAGTGCTCAATAAGTTTGCTGAATGAGTGAATGCAGTAAACAATTTATTATATATGTACATGATATTCAACTTGTGTTGATTTCACTTCTGGCTATTTATTTTTATATGTCTTGATGTCTTTTGCAAGGTTGGACTAACATGAAATATACACATCTGATAAAAACCAGCTCCTTGAAGAGCTGTTTCTTGGGGAAACTACAGATGGCCATGCTAGCCATGACTGTATCTCCACTGCATTTCAGAAGTGGACCCACCATATACTGTCCTGCTTTTTCTGCTCTATTGGCCTCTGAATTTATCTTAAGTTGCTGAACACTGGCAGCTTCTATTCAAATGTTGTACATCAGGAGCTACACTTTATCCAAGTGAGCTATTCCCACAGACAGATCTCTTTGTAAAACTGGATGGCATGAGCATCACAGGACATCATCACGCTCAAAGTCAGAGCTCCAGAAGACAGTGTTCTTGTGGCCAAGGGACTCCCAAAGTCTGAGAATCTGATAGAATGACTCCGGTCTATTGCTTTATTAAAAGTGTAAACAACTAAGCCCATGGGATAAGCAGTTAAAGTATTAGAGCTCATGTTGCCAATTGTATAGGCTCCACCCCTACAAACAGTTTTTGGATAGAAAAGTCATAACATTGGCTTGTGCTCTGGGATCTCACATTTTTAAAATATGCTTGATTAGTGCCTAAAATTAATGTGTTATCTAATCTTACACATGCCAGTTGAGCAAAGAATGCTGGCAGGCTTCATGCTGTCTCAGAGATTGCATTTCCCATGTTTTGTTGCATCAGTTGGAAGCCCTCTGAGGTCAGAGGCAGGGTATTGGTTGATGTTAACGTTGATTATTATCCAAAGGAATGAACACATTGCGTAACGTGGTGTGGGTTTTGGTCTTCTTACGGACAAAACAATTCTGACAACATCCTAACAGCTGGACCAAACTGCTGCCTGGAATAGATATTAAATCAGGGAAGGGATGAGGGTTCCCTTGTCAACAGAATAGCTTCCATGTGCCACATGTTGGCTTAGGTAAGAGATGGCATACGAATAAAGACAGTTGTCAGTTCCCAACACAAGGGAACTACACTGGATTCAGTGAGCACGCAGGTGGTCAGACATGATGCTCAGGCTAGCCTTTATCAGTGGTCACAATGAAATCATGGCTAAAGAATGTTCCTGTGGGGCTGCCTCTAAAGGCAGTACCACCAGAGCCGTTCCTTGCTCAGCACCCAAGGGAAGTGGACCAGAGAGAACTGCAGCAACCCAACTGGAGTGGAGGGCAGACGCTTTAACAAAGGTCCCAGCACATGCGCATAAACCATGGAATGAACATTTCAAGAAACACCAAGCCTGGCGCAAGACTCAGAGCAGCAGACTGTGTGCAGCTGTTAAGGTTGTGGAGAGGTACTGTCGAAAATGGAAATCAAGGAAGTAAAGCAGAGATTCTTCACGGCTTGTCAATTATTTTACTCTAAAGGACATTTCAAATGCAATGAAAGGTTTCGATAGATAGGTAGCTACCGTTACAACGTTTGTTTCTCACCCTGGCACACAACATGGTGGCAGCTGCCTACCTGTTTTTGTTGTTTTCTAATTTCTCTGGGTTTTATTAATGTTTTACATTTCTGTGTTCTTTAGACAAGCTCAAATTACAGTCATCATATTTACCTCCCTAAATTTTATTACTGTTTCAGCAGTCTGTCTGTGGGGGAAGTTACTTGCTAATCTAACCTTCACAATACTCGATTAAATGGCTGCCAAATTTCACCTCAGTCTAGTCTGTGCCAATAGTGAAATATGTATGTGTTTATCTGTCTATGTAAGGGATTTTGGAAAAATTTAAGAGTATTACTAAATTCTTTAAAAAAAAAAATGTAATCTTTTAGCCCTCTCTAAATTCCTAACGTTATTATAAACCTCAGTGTTTATCTTTTATATTTATATGTTTATAAACTTCATACTTTTATATGTATATATGTTGACGGCACTTTTAAGGGAGAGGACCCTGGATTGAAAGTAATGAGTCCTAAGTTTAGCAGATAGGTGTTACACTATAATCATCTTTTTCTTCATTTTTCCTCTCTGAACGATTTCCCTCTGTGAATATCACATAAGAACCAGAAGCAAGGAGTGATGATTTATAAAATATTTTGAACTTGAGAGTGATGTACCACACAGCATTTGAGGAAAACACAAATGCAAGGAATGACAGACCTACAGCAAGATGGCCCTTTATTCCTACAAACTTTCCCTACTCTAGGGAGAGAAGGAACGTATGTGTCATACAGAGGTTGAGGGCACCAGGGTGGCAGGGGGAGGGCTGGTGGTGTCGAGTGTGAGGAGGAAACCAAGAAAGCAAAGAGATCGAGGGGCAACGAGCAGGTGAGACACACAGGTGGATAAAGAGAAATTTTAGGAAGGTTTATTCTGTTATATGGAGCCCTGGTGGTGCAGTGGTTAAAGAGCTCGGCTGCTAACCAAAAGCCTGGCAGTTCAAATCCACCAGCTGCTCACTGGAAACCCAGTGGGGCAGTTTTACTCTCTCCTATAGGGTTGCTATTCATAGGAATTGACTTGATGCCAACGGGTTTTGGTTTGGTATTCTGTTATATGATAAGTTTATGTTGATTTTCCCTTTTGTAGTCTTTTCTTTAGGAGATTTCAGTAGGTTACTTTTTTTTTAATATTTAAAAAGTAAGGTACTGCTGCTTGCAACAAGAGCTGACAGCAGTGTTCCCTGAATCATGTAAACCCTTCCCCCTCCTGAGCCACCATATTCTTCTAAGCCAAAAAAGGGATACCCTTTTCCAAGGCCTTCTCGATTGTGTGCTAAGGAGTTTCACTTTGGTCGTTGTAGGGCTAGGGAATTATCTTTTGGTTTTCTTTATGGTTCTGGGGGCTCTCTGAGAAGTAAAGCAGAAAAAAGTCAACACTAGGTGGCCCTAGAAGATACGTTCTTCATGGTTCAGCCTCTTGTCAGATTTCCCCACACAGCCAAGCTACCCTGGCGCCCCTTTCTATGGACTTTAAATGACTAATGTTTTATAATTTTAGTTCCATGATAGGAATCCATCTTGGTCTATGCTTTGTAAAACACATAATACAGGGCCTGACCCTGTTCTGCAGTGTGTCCTGTTAAGTGTTAGCTATTTTTACTTAACCAGCAGACCTGCAGCAGGATAATCCTTTATTACCACAGAATTCCTCAGACCCAATACTGTTCCAGGCCTGCAGCTCTCGCTGTATATGTACTGTGCCTGGTGCAATAGAGGATCTCAATAAATATTTTTTAGATACACAAATAAAGAGAAGCTTTCACAGCGAAACCTATCTTGCCCAATAACTGAAGAATACGTGGAGATAGAGTTACAACCAGAAAAGAGTTCTTGTTTGCTCCATAAGTTTTTGGAAGTGGTTGAGGAAAGATTTGAGGAGTCTCCTTATTAGGAATTCAACAAGACCAACCTTCTCATTATATGGAGCAGCACACCAAGTAATAAGAAATCTGGCCTGGCTACAGTATCTTGCACATAGGTCATGGTCAATAAACATTTATTGAATGACTGTCTTGTTACCGAGACTTTGCAGCAATAAGCTTTAGGGGTTTTAGTCTGACCATCTGCTTGAGTGGGATGAGTTGTGATGATAATAGTTCCAATTGTGTTTGTGTTCACAAAGTCCGAAAATTCAACTGAGACAGATGCAGACCCTTTGTCAGAAAATATAGCACTATCTGAAAATCTGTGGAGTTGCAAACAAAGACGTGGAGGTGTAACTCTTTTTGCACTGATGATTTGAGATGGAACCAGGAACAGTGGGAAACATTTTGAAGAAGCTGCCCCAGTTGGGAAGATTTTCTCCTTAGGGAATCTTGGCCAACACTTCTTGGTCATTTCCCATGGATATCTAGCTGTTTTGGCTGGTTGTGCTAAGATGGCTTCTTGACAGCCTTCTGATGTCAGCTAATTCCTGTCCATCAGTCGAGTTCTCACTGTCTGAGTGATTTTTTTCTTGTTAATATAAGAGAATAAGCAGATGGAAAAACCGTAAAACGCAATTTCAGAAATTGCCTTTTTATTCCGTGGCTGTGAGCTAACGTTTAGCCACATACACTGTCTTACTTATTGTTCCTTCCCCCTCACTCCATTTCTTTACAGATTTCCCACTGACATATTTTATGAAGAAAATCAAGAATAGCTATTTTCTTTCCCCACCCCTTCGTTTGCCAGGAAACACATTTCGATTGATTTGTTTGTTGGTTGGAATTTGCTTGTTTCCCTTTTCTTGTTGTGGTTCGATGGCTTCTCAGAGACTTTGTTCAGTACCATCACTAACCATTTGTTACTGGGAGAGAAAGGAAGCACAGAAGGCCACTGCGTCTACTGGCCCTCTCCCTTCCTAGCACCGCTTAGCTTCTTTTCTTTTAATGTGTTTCCCTTCAACCTCTCAATCTTACGTCTTTCATATTTACAGTTGTACATAGAGTCTCTATGAGTCGGAACTGACTCATCAGCACCTAACAACTACAACAATGTAGAATTATTAGAGGAAAGAGAATTTGAGATATAGAACTTTTTTTACCACAGGTTATATTTATCACTATTATTTAATGAAAAGAAATAAGCATCTCTTTAAAAAAAAAACCCAGTGCCGTGAAGTTGATTCCAACTCCTAGCGACCCTATAGGACAGAGTAGGACTGTCCCGTAGAGTTTCCAAGGAGCACCTGGTGGATTCGAACTGCTGACCCTTTGGTTAGCAGGCGTAGCACTTAACCACTACACCACCAGGGTTTCCAAGCATCTCATAGATAAGTACAAATGACTGAGTGTGATACAACCCAGGACCCACATGATCACATAAGAGAATTCCTCTGCCAGAAAGGACAGTGGGGTAGGACTGGGGGCGGAGGGCGGGGTGGGTGTGGAAAGCAAGCCAATTGGCAAGGTGTGTATCTGTATTATGAAGTAGGAGAAAGAGTTCAGGAGTCAGAGTCAAATCTTATATCTGCTGACATAACCGAGCTAATTTATGCTCTTAAACAAATCTCTTAACTCTCAAATCCTCAGTTCTGTCAACTGTATGTTGTTGTTATTATTGTTAGCTGCAGTTGACTACGCCCCAACTCATAAAAAAACTCAGTGATCGCAAAAAGTCAATAGAGATTGTTATCACCAAGAGACACTTAGAAATTATTATAGCTACCTGCTATTAACTAAAAGCATTAAGAAACTTTACAACTAATACCAAGAGAAATAATGTGATTAAATTCTCTGACAGATAGTAATTTTATCATATTCAAATAGTCTTCTTCTGAGGTGATCTCAGAAAAATAGAGCTATTTACAGAGATTAATAGGTCCTTATTCATAAGGTTTTCACTGGCTAATGCTTTTCAGAAGTAGACTGCACTTACTGATGAAGAGCAAAATCCTTAAGTATGGATTGCACTTCAATGTAAAGAAAACAAAAATCCTCACAACTGGACCAGTGAGCAACATCATGATAAGCAGAGAAAAGATTAAAGTTGTGAAGGATTTCATTTTACTTGGATCCACAATCAACACCCATGGAAGCAGCAGTCAAGAAATCAAAAGACACATTGCATTGGGTAAATCTGCTGCAAAGGACCTCTTTAAAGTGTTGAAGAGCAAAGACGTCACCTTGAAGACTAAGGTGCACCTGACCCAAGCCATGGTATTTTCAGTCGCATCATATGCATGTGAAAGATGGACAATGAATAAGGAAGACCAAAGAAGAATCGACACCTTTGAATTGTGGTGTTGGCAAAGAATATTGAATATACACCATGGACTGCCAAAAGAACGAACAAATCTGTCTTGGAAGTACAACCAGAATGCTCCTTAGAAGCAAGGATGGCGAGACTGCGTCTCACATACTTTGGACATGTTGTCAGGAGGGATCAGTCCCTGGAGAAGGACATCATGCTTGGCAGAGTACAGGGTCAGCGGAAGAGAGGAACGCCCTCAAGCAGGTGGATTGACACAGTGGCTGCAACAATGAGCTCAAGCATAACAACGATTGTAAGGATGGTGCAGAACCGGGCGGTATTTCGTTCTGTTGTGCATAGGGCCGCTGTGAGTCAGAACCGACTTGACAGCACCTAACAACAACAATAGGTCCTAACTTCCCTTTTATGAGGTAAATGAAGGGAAAAAAAAAAAAAGCTAAGGTCATGGAAAATTTGAGGGCTTGCAGTTGCTAAGATTGGAGAAATTAATTTATATTTCTGTCTTAAAACCTGTTTAGGTTCCATGGAAAGGGGGGCATGATCCTTTTCAAATTAAAAATGTAGTCTAGGTCAGAGAGCTTCAGGGTAAATTAGGGAGGGATGTAGGATTTTCTCTCCAGTAGCTGGTGCTAATGGCTCCTGCCCCTGTGGACCTCCCCTTGGTCAGGGGCTGCCAATCACCTCTTCCACCTTCAGAAGCTCCAATGCCCAGTTGGGAAGACTGACTCCTGCCACTAGGAACCAGAGACAATGCTGATGGAGGTGTAGAAAGCTCTTTCTGTTTTGAGGTTCCTACTGGATTTCCTTATAACTTGGCATTCTTTTTGCCCGCGACTCATTCCTTCAAATCTCCTAGAATCTCTGGAATCTGAGCCTTGGACTTAAAACTGCCATGTGTCTGACTGTCTCCTGTGGTAGCTTGTAGCTTCTAGATACAAGTATGGTGAGGGGGAAAGAGCCCAGGTGTTAAAGTCATACAGGCTTTAAGTTCAAGTCCTGACTCTTCCACTTATCTTGCAGAGGCAAGCTAAACATTGGGCATTAACAAATATAGCCATTATTATCATTTGTATCACTTCCATACCCACAACTATCTTTGTTCATCCGTAATACTTTATACTTATCTTGTCCCCGCTTACTTTAAATCCACTCATTCTTGATACTTGGCCTCTGCTTCAGACTCTCATCTTACCACTGACCCCTGGCTGCCCCTGCCCCAGCTCTGACAATAACATGAATTATAGTTTCAACGTACAAAGATCTATGGTTGAGAGATGCAGTTAAGTAGCAAGGTAATTCCCTTCTAAATGGAAAATGACCGTCACAAGTATTTTTATGCTGCAGTATTTCATTTTAGTGAGAATCTTTTTTCTTTCTTTCTTTTTAATTCCTTCAAGACATGTAAGAAAAGAGAAAAAAGGAAATTGAAATAGCAAACTAAGAATTTATGGTGCTCAGTTGTTATAAGCAGGCAGGTTAAAGATATCTCTAATTAAAGAGAAAACAAGAGCTAAATAATAATGCAGCCACCACTGATTGCATGCCTCCCCTATGCCACAGAATATAACAGGTGCTTTTGGTTTCACTCATTGCAGATATCCTGTGAGTTATAGGTACCATTATTATTCTCATTTTACAGCTGAAGTAACTTGGGCCTGAGAAAGATTAGTTTACTTGCCTCAAGTCACACAATCTGTTAAGTGGTGAAACGAGGACTCAGACTCAATTTGATTTTCATAGTATAGTGTGCTGGATCTAGAACCTTCCTGCAAGAGCTTCTCCGAAGTCGGTGTCACACCAGAGCCTCATGTCAGTCCTCGGGCTAGTCTGTCTCAAAGTAGAAGATTTAGGCTACATTACAAGAAAATTTATTCTTATAGTAAAAATGTAAGTTAAACAGACCATGAAAAATAACACAATAAGATGACAGTAGCTAACATTTATTGAACATTTGCTGTATAACAGGTAGTATTCTAAGTATCAACTAATTTACTCCTCATAACAACCCTATAAAGTAGATATTATAATTATTGTCATTGTACAGATGAACAAAGTGAAGCACAGAGTTAAGAAAGCTGCTCAAGTTCACAGTGTGTAAGTGGCTGAGTTAGGATTTGAATCTAGGTTATATTGTTTCCTGGAGTCCTTGGGTAGCACAAATGGTTAAGCGCTTGACTACTAGCTGAAAGGTGGGCAGTGTGAACCCACCCGGTGGTACCTCAGAAGACAGTCCTGGAGTCTGCCTCTGAAAGCTCACAGCCTTGAAAACTCTGTGGAGCAATTCTACTCTACACACATGGGGTTGCCCTGAGTGGGAATCAACTCAACGGCAGCTAACAACAACAGCATTGTTCCAGAGCCCATATGTTTTTAATCACTCTTCTATACCAACTGCCTACTTAATTTTACCCCGTTATGGATTGAATTGTGTCCCCCGCAAAACATGTGTTATAAATTCTAATCTACCTATGGTTATAATCTCATTTGGGAATACGGTTTTCTTTGTTATGTTAATGGACCGTATTAGTGTAGGGTGTGTTTTGAATCAATCTATTTAGAGATATAAAAAGAACAGAATAGGCATAGGGAAGCAAGCAGAGATGGGGGAAGATGGATGCCACACCTCATGAAGATCACCAAGGAGCCAAGGAATAGAAGCGTAGAGACAAGGACCTCCCAGAGCTGACAGAGAGAGAAAGACTTCCTCCAGAGCTGGTGCCCGGAATTCGGCCTTTTAACCTTCTAAACAGTGAGAAAATAAATTACTGTTTGTTAGAGCCGCTCACTTCTGATATGTCTGTTATAGCAGCACTAGATAACTAAGACACCTACGTATTTTAATTTCTTTAAATCCTAATATAAAGTATGTCATTTTTTAAAGCTGCAGTGGAAGGGTCTGCCTCATAAGCAGCAATGACCTCCCTCCCACTGTGTTCACACCCTGGGATGTCACCACTGTGGTCAAGATGTCAGGGATGCTGTGGAGCAAAGTTTCCTGTGGATGGATTGTCCATGGCTGTTTCCTGCTCAACCACTTTCTATCTAGTTAAATAAAGAGCAGTTACTGTGCTCACAGGACCTGGCTGTCCATCTTAGCCTGCGTTTCCTACATCTTCAGCCCACTTCTAAGAGCTTGCTTACCGAGTAGGCCTGTTGTGTCTGTGATTCTATATTCTGGCTTACCACATCTCCATCCCATCAGAAACTCCTTTTCAGCCATAATTTTCCATCTTTATTCTTTATATTTCATATTTTAAGGCTTCCAATCCCTCAAGGTATATTATTTTAGATTCTCTAGCAATGACATTATTTTTTCTGAACTTTTTAAAACCCACTTTGTTAAAGTTCTAGTATACTTGTCTGAAATGGCATACTACCATTTCAGGAAGTAGCATATGATCAACAACCTATGGTACTGAAGGAAGAAGTCCAAGATGCACTGAAGGCATTGGCAAAAAAATAAGGCTGCAGAAACTGACAGAATACCAACTGAGATGTTTCAGCAAATGGATGCAAAGCTGGAAGCGTGCACTCGTCTATGACAAGAAATTTGGAGGACAACTACCTGATCAACCAACTGGAAGAGATCCATATTTGTGCCCATTCCAAAGAAAGATGATCCAATAGAACATGGAAAATATCAAATAGTATCATTAATATCACAGGCAAGTAAAATTTTGCTGAAGACAATTTAAAAATAGCTACAGCAGTACCTCAACAGGGAACTGCCAGGCATTCAAGCTGGGTTCAGAAGAGGGCGTGGAATGAGGGATATCATTGCTGATCTCAGATGGATCTTGACTGAAAGCAGAAAATACCAGAATGCTGTTTAACTGTGGCTTATTGACTATGCAAAGGCATTTGACTGTGTGAAACATAACAAATTACGGATAACGTTGCAAGGAATGGGGATTCCAGAATACTTAGTTGTGCTTAAGAGGAACCTGTACATAGACCAAGAGGCAGTCATTCAGACATAACAAAGGGATACTACGTGGTTTAAAATCAGGAAAGATGTGTGTTGGGGGTGTGTCATTTCATCATACTTACTCAATCTGTATGCTGAGCAAATAATCTGAGAAGCTGGACTATATGAAGAAGGACTTGGCATCAGGATTGGAGGAAGACTCATTAACAACCTGTAATATGCAGATGACACAACCTTGCTTGCTGAAAGTGAAGAGGACTTGAAGTACTTACTGATGAAAATCAAAGACTACAGCCTTCAGCATGGATTACACCTCAACATAAAGAACACAAAAATCCTTGCAACTGGATCAATAAGCAACATCATGATAAACAGAGAAAATATTGAAGTTGTCAATGATTTCATTTTACTTGGATCCACAATCAACACCCATGGAAACAGCAGTCAAGAAATCAAACGACATATTACATTCAGAAAATACGCTGCAAAAGCCTCTCTAAAGTGTTAAAATATATATATATATATATATATCATCTTGAGGACTAAGGTACACCTGACCCAAGCTATGGTATCTTCAATCGTGTCATATGCATGGGAAAGCTGGGGCAATGAATAAGGAAGACCAGAGAATTGATGCCTTTCAATTATGGTGTTGATGAAGAATATTAAATATACCATGGGCTGCCAGAACAAACAAATCTGTCTTAGAAGAAGTACAGCCAGAAGGTTCCTTAGAAGCGTGAAGATGAAGATACTTCGTCTTAAGTACTTTGGACACGTTATCAGGAGGGACCAGTCCCCAAAGAAGGATATCGTGCTTAGTAACGAAGAGGGTCAGCGAAAAAGAGGAAGACCCTCAAGGAGACGGACTGATACAGTGGCTGAAACCATGATCTCAAACATAACAACAGTTGTAAGGATGGCACAGGAACCAGCAGTGTTTTGTTCTGTTGTACATAGGGTCTCTATGAGTCAGAACCTACTCCAGGGCACCTGATAACAACAACATACTTGTTTAACTTTCGTAAGGTTCAGGGCCTCTCCTTTTCTGACCTAATTGCTCTAATTGAAACCTGGCTGTTCCCTGATGAACCTTCTGCAGTTCTCTCAAGTGGGGTTACCCGCAGTCCTTAGACCATTAGACCTAGGGGTGAGGTCTGTGCTCCTCTAGCTCCTCTGGAGCCTGTGCCATCACTGCGTCCAAATACTTGATTGCATACATCCATTTCTGATTCCTTTCCCCTGTGTTTCCAGCTCGCTTACTCTGTTAACCTCTACTCCAAAAATTCTCTGATCTCCTTTGAGACCTCCAGTCCAATCCTACCACTATTTCAATGGTGATTACCTCCCTCTTCTTACTTTTCTCCTCACCCAACTTCCATTTCCTTGTATGTATACACCCTGAACACTCTTGCTTCTCTCTCCCTCACTCCTATGTTTTCTCATATTTACCTGGAAAAGCCACAGCCTTAGTTAAACCCAACTTGCCCAATTCTCTGTATGTTCCAATCCTGTACCCAACCAGCAAAATGAGGCTGACACACCCCCCCACACACCCCCACACCTGTTTCTTAACCTGATGACTACAACTTTGATCAATCCTTGTGCTTTCCCTAAGTCAACTGGTCATGCTGGTGCTTGAATGTACCGCTTCCCATCCTCCCTCAGGGCCTTTGCCTTTACCATTACTTCTCCTTAGAACACTTTTCTAGATCTTCTCATGGCTCACCTCCTCACTACATTCCGTTCATGCTCAAATTTCACCTCCTCTGTAAAGTAGCACTCCTCATCACTCTTGATCCCTCTTAACCTGCTCTAATGTAATACTAGCACTATTTCTCCTTGATATTATGTTATTTATTTCTTTTTTAATCACCATTTCCCCTCCATGAAGGGAAGGATGCTACCTGTCTTGTTCACTGCTTTATACCTAGTGCCTGCAACAGCCCGGGCTCAAATTATGTACTTAAAAAGTACCTGTAGGTGTCCAGTATTGTAAATTCTAAAATACCATGATCACTCTTTTGAGGTTTTTGTTTGTTTGTTTATCATACTCTTGTGAACCTCTCTGCCGGTAGAACCAAACCAGAATCTCTGCTTCTTTATTCTTTTACATCCTGAGAAATAAAACTGTCAGCTAGTTAAGTTAGGTAATATGATCAGTTCCTCCTACTTGCTTTGAACAGAATGAGAGTGCCAACAGACATGTAGCTAGGGCCAGGTTTGGACTCAGTATTAGGGAACCATCAGCCTTATTTCTCTCTCTATGGGATGTCTACACTGTAGTACTACAATGTTGTTACTTCATACTTCACACTTCACCCTAGTACTTTCTACCTGCATCCATCCTCGGGGTTATGAATTTCACCCAGGTGAGCACCTTCTTGCCTTGCTGTAATAGTAACCATTCTTTATCCTAAAGGTGTTGATGGGAATACTCCCCTTAAAGAGTTTCATTTCCTTTGTGGCAGTGGTTTTTACAACCAAATATGACTTAATGTTCCCAAATATAATCCCATGTTGTGGGATCAGAAAATATTTTAATATTGCTAATACTGGGAGTGTGTGTTAGTACTTAGCCCAATATCCAGCAACTGCTTTTTAGTTTAATTACTCCCTCTGCCCAATACTCCAGTAATGGTAAGTGCTCAATAAATAATAGCTTCCATTATTATTATAAGGAAAAAAGCCATATAAATTAGTCATTTCCCGAAAGAGAATATGACTTAGCAGCAAAGAGAAGAAATTGGTATCTTCTTTGCCATTCCTTTGGATTCCTTCCAGAGCTTTCCGAGATTAATCATCCCATCTTCCATTGTGCCTGCATGTAAAATGAGGATGACCGCTTTCTCTGGAAGCTTCATGACTTAACAAAAAATAAGATACATTGAGTCATTTAAATAAAAAGTATGAAGAATAAAATATTGTTGAGTAATGCTTACTCAGTTCTTTATACTATTAACCTAGCCATGGAGTTAGGACTTGAGATCATAATTTTTGCCGTTTTCTAAAGAGAAGAATTATCATCAGAGAGTTGCTAGCCAAGGTAGGAAAATTAAAGAGGAAGGCTATCCTGAAGAGCAAGCCTTCTCATGGGAAGTTTAGCGATGGCCATTATGTTGCAGCTTCACAAAACCCTGTGAGGAAAGAGCCTGACCTATACCATAACATAAGGAGCCCTGGCGGCACAGTGGTTAAGCACTAGGCTGCTAACCGCGAAAGGTCAGCAGTTCAAACCCACCAGCCGCTCTATGGGAGACAAATGTGGCAGCCTGCTGCTGTAAAGATAATAGCTTTGGAAACCTTATGGGGCAGTTCTACTCTGTCCTATAGGGCCACTATGAGTCGGGACAAACTTGACAGGAGCAAGTTTTCTTGTTTTACTTTTTTTATACCATACTGTATTATGTATGTACCTACCTAAGGTTGCTTTCTTAGCTAATAAGGAAGATTTTTTTTAGAATTACGAGTACTGTAGTGGTGCTGTGGTGTGCTGCCCAGGTCCCCCGCTTCAGGGCTGAGCCTCTCATTTTTACAGCTCTCCAGGAATTGCTCTCTCCTGAACAAAGCTGCCTCACCCAAGGTTATGACCCTTCCCTGAGGGCATCCTACATCCATGGGGATGTTCCACGGCCAGAACACCTTGTCTCAATTTGAGGCAACTCTGAAGAGCTGTCTCACTCAGGCTGAGGCTTCTGTTGTAACTGCATCACAGGTCAGCTTCTCCCTCTGCCCGTCTCTGCTTCCCTTACCCCGCAGTTATGCCTGAGGACACTTCCCAGGAATCCCCTGCACACAAAGCTTGGAGTTTCACAGAATCTTTCCTAGAGAAGCTGACCTGCAATATAGACCATGTCTACATTCTGAGGAGCTCTCATTGTAACGATTTCCTCTTTTTTAAATGTCATCCATTTTTGATGATCACAAAACTCTCATAACTAAGTGAATTTTCCCATTGACATTTGTGTGGGTTGCATTTGCCATGCTATATGATATGTGGCTTATTCCTCAAATAAAAGTAATTTGAAGGCCCCCAAAATAGGGAAAATGTTATGAGAAATTAGGATTGGTCACAGTTTCGGTATTATGCTTCATGATCATTTCCAAAACAACAGAAAAAGGTGGCAGCCAGTCAACACTCTCTGGCCACCGTGTTAAGAGTTGGCTTGTGACTAGGGAAACCAAGCAAGGAAACAACCAAGATTTACATCCCTGCTGATACTTATATTTGTGCTGTGCTTCTTTTAATTAACCTATTGTCCCTTTTAAAGAAAACACCGTGAACCAGACATGTGCAGTGGGCCACACCCAGTGACGGAAGGTTCCTCTAAGGCTTAATCAGTTAGATAATTAGTCGGACCAAGAGGGAGTTGGTAAAGCAGCATGAGTAAAACCAGGGGAAGTATAATTACACAGACTCTGACCATTAATTGTTAGTCATTCTGAAAAAGGAGCTTTGGGGAAAAAACCAATTTGGAGAGAGATTTTATTCACTCTTACATACTGCACTTTCTAAAGCAAGCTCTGATAAGGTGTTGAGTTCATATGGTCACATGTTTTGAGGGCGAGGCCAAAAGGGATGCTATGCAAATATATTATGTTTGGCTACACACAGGACTGTACACATCTCAGGTCGCAGGCAAGGGCAGCAAGTCCTGTCCTGTGGGTTCCGCAGAGCCTGGGAATGACTAGGATGACTGGTGAGGACCCCACGGTCCTGCCAAATGCATCCTCTGCCTAACATTCTCTTTCCTTTCCTTTCCTTTTTTTTTTTTTCCCCGTCCTTCTTAGCCTTCTACTTTATTATAAAATTAAGGCAATTTTAATATACCAAATCATGGTGAGGGAGCTAGTGGGCAACCAGGCCACGCACAGAGCACACCTAGGAACCATTTCTAAGCATGTCTGTCCATAAACTATTTTTCTCTTTGCTGTGTAAGCAGAAAGATTTCAGTAGAAGATGTATCTTTTTAATGGCTTAGCCCCCTGAACTTTCCACCACTTGCATTAATCACTTATCATCCTCTCTACACTAGGCTAATGTCTAAGTGTAGAACTTGGTTCCAAATCTAATGCACACACACTAGAATACTGACCCCAAACTTTGTGATTGCATCTAAGGAAATGGAAGTACCTCAGCGGGGAAAATAAGACCTTGGCCCGTAAGCCTCCTTTACTGTCCTACAGTGGATCATCAAAACAGAGTTGGAGGAAGGGGAAGGAAGGATGAAGGTTGAACCATATGAAATTGCTGACATTTAATTTAAAACCTAATAAGTCTTTGTTTGCTTGTTTGTTTTTTAAATCACTGAACCCTATTGAAAAAGGAGTACGCGTAATGGGTTTTAGAAATTCAGATACTTCAAAGGGGGACAGTACAATGTGAGCTTCTCATGGACAGAGCCTCTTCTGCCCATGTGATAACCACTATTACCAGTTTTTTCATTCTCCTTTGGAAGTCTTCAATTCATAGGGGCAGTTCTACTCTGTTGTGTCATCCAGGAACAACATACATACAACTTTATGAATATACCTATCTTTTAATTGAATACAAGTAAGAACAGCCATATACATTGCTTTGTATCTAGCTTTTTGTACTTAATATGCCTTCTTATCAACATATATTGATCCACCTCTTTCATTTTAGCAAGAGGCTCATTGCACTTGGCTTCACTGCCTGACCCTACTTGTCTTCTCTGTTAGGTACTTCCAATCAAAGTTCAGGGACAGATAAAATGTGTACTTATTAAAAGTCATTTGCATTTACTAAAATTCAGTCAATGTAGGAATTGCATCTACTACTACAAGCCAAAGGAGAACCATCATAGCGCCATATTACATGTAGATGTTAAAGAACTTGAGCCGTTCCAGTTGCTTTTCCTACCATGAATATCTAGCCTATCGTGTGTGCCCTGGACCCTGTTCCCTTTGTCTTTTCTTTGGCTTCCTCTATTTTACTATTTGCCTATCTGTATATCCTGAAACATAGCAGTAGACACCCAGCAAGTAGTAGCTATAATTGTTGTGGTAAGTATCATTTGGAAAGTCTGCGACAAAAAGCTAGTAGTAAAACCAAGTACTGGCGAGAGAGTGCTGAGAGCCAGGTCTCGCTTAGAAGCTACCAAGAGCAACCCTGCCCATTGGCAACAGCATGTTAACAGGAAACAGCTCTGCTTTTGCTGCAGGTGGTGCTTTCATCTGCCTGCCCGCCCGCCCATACTGCCACACGGATCTGTGTGTGAGTCTCTGAATCTGATTCTGCAATGTTATAGGACATGAGGTTTCATGAAAAAGTTGTTCTGTCTTATAGCACTATTCAAGCTATCAAAGACACACTTTTTTGTGATTTTTTTTATTGTTGTTGTTGAGAATATGCACAGCAAAACCTACACCAACTGAACCATTTCTACATGGACAATTCAGTGACATTGATTACATTCTTTGAGTTGTGCAACCATTTTCACCCTGCTTTTCTGAGTTGTTCTTCCTCCATTAACATAAATTCACTACCCCTAAGGCTCCTATGTAATCTTTTGAGTTGCTGTTCTCAGTTTGATCCCATATAGATTTTAGAAGAGCATAATATTCAAGACAGACATTCTTTACTAGTTAAGCTAAACTGTTGTTTGGTTTTAAGATGACTTTGAATGTTTTTGGCTTAAGGTTTAAAGATTATTTCATGGCAATAGCTCTGGGGGTTCATCCAGCCTCCACGGATCCAGAAAGTCTGGGTTTCATGAGTATTTGAAATTCTGTTCTGCATTTTCCACCTTTTGATCAGTAGTCTTCTATAGAACTTTTGATCAAAATGTTCAGCAGTGATACAGTCAGGCACCATTTAGTTCTTCTGGTCTCATGGCAGAGGAGGCCGTTGTTCATGGAGGCAATTAGACACACATTTTAAAGATGCTTGAATCTGGAATTCTTTGACAAATTGGATATTGGAGAGTACTTGAAGAAAATTGAGGCTTGTGGTTTCATTTTCCATCAGATCATTTGGGCCTGATGAAGAATATCTAGAGTTCATAGTAAGATTACTTCCAAACTCCTTTGTCAAAATCCTTAAAATTAGAAAGGCTACTCTGCCCACAAGCTTCAAGAAATGCAGGAGGATTGTTACAAGCTGGCAGGAGTATCTGTTGTCCGTGGGATAGGTCATGGAGAATTCAGGCAGTACTTTGAATGATGCTGACAGGCATAGCACATCAATAGCAACAGGGAAGAATATACTGTGGAGGACAAAAAACCACTTGAGAAGATTGCTCTAATCTTGGCATCATTGGTAGGTTTTGCCATGTTACCCATTGGCAGCTTTACAATCTTTACGTTGATTTTATATAAAGAGATAAATCAGCAAGAAGCAAACTGGCTTTGGTGGCTTCTCAAAAAAAAAAAAAGAAACTGTTAGGGCCATAGTTGTGACATACTTATTCACACCTACATTTGTAACTCCATGTACCCTCTACATATCACGAAAACTGATATTCATAATGGTGATAATAGAACATCGAGATGGTATTAAATTATGTTTACTATAATCTGGTTGAAAAGTAGGGAGATATTTATTTTAAGCAACTGTATTTTAGTTATTCAAAACACCCTAAAATAGCAAAGTGTTGGTCCTTGTGGGGTTAATGTTCACCTTTCTGGGAAACCTCTGCCATCCCGAATGATTCATTCTCAGAGATCCAGGTAGGTTTTACTGTATGATAATTACATACACGCATCCGTAACAAGTCAAATAAGCTCTTCCATTCAGAGTTTTGTCCATACTTCTGTTACTTATAATAGTCTGTGACTGCTATAACAATCATAGTAGAAAGTCATTTATTATGCTGGGTCTATTAACATTTGATTCCTCATTAAGAATATTGCCAAATCTGCACTTTTATTCTTTCTGCTGACAGCTAGTTTTTACAGAGCTTTTTGATTTAGTTTTATGATGAAAGTTCTAGAAATAAATGTTTTAATTGAATGTTCACTCTGTGTAACAGATCTGACCAATTGTTTAAAAAAGAGCACTGTGAATCCCTGATAAGGAAAGGTTTGCTGATGTCCACTGGGGGTGATTTGCAGCACGTACTGATGAAGGTTACACAGAGACCCACTATGTGCTGCACTTGTCAGGTTACATCTGAGCATCTGACAAGGAGGCGAGAGTCCCAGTCATGTCCAGGAAGAATGTGAAAGGGCTGACATGGGACCTGAATTTCCTGGAGCATGCTGGTCTTCCAGTCTGGCCTTTTCTTGCCCATCTCTACTCATCATGTCCTAGACTATGTTCACAGTGGACTTCCAGCTACTTCCCAGATAAACCACGTGCCTTCATATCTCTGTGTTCATGCTCTTCCTTCTGCCAGGAAGCCCCATGCTTGCCCATTACTGGGTGACCTCCAAGTCATCCTCTTCTCTCATAGCACCACTCAAGGAAAGTCCTTCCCCAGGAGTGTGTCTCATTCCCTCTTCCAACCCCTCCCTCTTCCTGCCCCAGGGCTCCTTGCATCTTACAAGCCATCACTAATTCTCTCCTGGAGGCTAAATTTTTTTTTTTTTTTAATTTTTATGATTGTATTTTAGATAAAGGTTTACAGAACAGACTAGCTTCTCATTAAACAGTTAGTACACACATTCTTTTGTGGCACTCCTTACCAGCCCCACGACACATCAACACTCTCCCTTCTGAACCTTCGGTTCCCTATTACCAGCTTTCCTGTCCCATCCTGCCTTCTAGTCCTTGGCCCTGGGCTGGTGTGCCCCGTTAGTGTCGTTTTGTTTTATGGGCCGGTCTAATCTTTGACTGAAGGGTGAGCCTCAGGAATGACTTCGTTACTGAGGTAAAAGAGTCTCAGGGGTCATACTCTCGGGATTTCCTCAGTCTCTGTCAGATCAGTAAGTCTGGTCTTGTGTGTGTGTGTGTGTGTGTGTGTGTGTGTGTGAGTTAGAATTTTGTTCTACATTTTTCTCCTTCTCTGTCCAGGGTCCTCTATTGTGATCCCTGTCAGAACAGTCATTGGTGGTAGTCAGGCACCATCTAGTTGTACTGGACTCAGTCTGGTGGAGGCCATGGTAGATGTGGTCCATTAGTCCTTTGGACTAATCTTTCCTTTGTGTCTTTAGTTTTCTTCATTCTCCTTTGTCCCAAAGGGGTGAGACCAGTAGAGTATCTTAGACGGCCGCTCACAAGGTTTCAAAAACCCAGATGCTACTCACCAGTGTAAACTATGTTATGCCAATTGAGCTAGATGTTCACCGAGACCATGGTTCCCACAGCCCTCAGTCCAGTAATTCGGTCCCTCAGGGGGTCTGGAAGTGTCTATGGAGCTTCCATGACCTTGCCTTGTACAAGATGTGCTGGCTTCCCCAGTATTGTGCACCAACTTCACCAAAGTTACCACTTAGTATTTTTCCTTCCGCACCCCTTCCCTCCCTCGTAACCATCAAATATTGTTTCTATTTGTGTGTAAACCTTTTCATGAGTTTTTACAGTAGTGGTCTCATACAGTATTTGTCCTTTTGAGACTGCCTTATTTCACTCAACATGATGCCCTCCAGATTCATCCACGTTGTTAAATGCTTTGCAGATTCATCATTGTTCTTTATCGTTGCATAGTACTCCACTGTGTATGTACCATAGTTTGTTTACCCGTTCATCTGTTGATAGGCATCTAGGTGGTTTCCATCTTTTTGCTATTGTGAACAGTGCTGCAGTAAACATGGGTGTGCATATGTCTATTCATATGACAGCTCTTATTTCTCTAGGATATAATTTTAGGAGTGGAATTGCTGGATCATAAGGTATTTCTATTTCTAGCTCTTGGAAGAAGCACCATATCATTTTCCAACGCTTTGTACCATTTTGCATTCTCACCAGCAGTGCATAAAAGTTCCAATCTCTCCGCGGCCTCTCCAGCATTTGTTATTTCCGGTTTTTTTGATTCATGCCAGGAATGCTGGGGTGAGACGGTATCTTATTGTGGTTTTGATTTGCATTTCTCTAATGGCTCGTGATCGTGAGCATTTCCTCATGTGTCAGCCACTTGAAAGTCTGCTTTGGTGAAGTGTCAGTTCATTTCCTTTGCTCATTTTTAAATTGGATTATTTGTCTTTTTTGTTTGGAGGTGTTGGATTTTCCTGTAGATTTTAGAGATTAGACTGTTGTCTGATTTGTAATAGCCAAAATTTTTTTCCAAGTCTGTAGGTTCTCTTTTTATTCTTTTGGTGAAGTCTTTTGATGAATGTAAGTGTTTAATTTTTAGAAAATCCCAGTTATCTAGCTTATCTTCGGGAGTTTGTGTGCTGTTAATTATGGTTTGTATCCTGTTAATGCTGTGTAGTTGGAGCCCTGGCGGCACGGTAGTTAAGAGCTCGGCTGTCAACCAAAAGGTCGGCAGTTCACCAGCCACTCCTTGGAAACCCTGTGGGTCAGTTCTGCTCTGCCCTGTAGGGTCACTGTGAGTCGGAATCGAATCAACAACAACAGGTTTTTTAATGCTGTGTAGTAGGGCCTCTAGTGTTGATCTTATTTTTTCTTCTATGATCTTTATAGTTTTTGGTTTTATATTTAGATCTTTGATCCATTTTGAAATAGTTTTTGTGTATGGTGTGAGGTATGGGTCTTGTTTCATTTCTTTGCAGATGGTCATCCAGTTTTGCCAGCACCATTTGTCAAAAAGATTGTCTTTTCCCCATTTGATGGACTTTGGGCCCTTGGTGAAGATCAGGTGACTACAGGTGGATGAATTTACATCTGGGTTCTCAATTCTGTTTCATTGGTCAGTGTATCTGTTGTTGTACCAGTACCAGGCTATTGTGACTACCATAGCTGTACAGTAGGTTCTGAGGTCAGGTAGTACGATTCCTCCTACTTTACGCTTCTTCTTCAATAGTGCTTTATATATGTGGGACCTCTTCTCTTTCAATATAAAGTTAGTGATTAGTTTTCCAGCTCTTTAAATGCTGCTGGAGGCAGGGCCAAGATGGTTGACTAGGTAGAAGCTACTGCGGATTCCTCTTGCAACCCACCCAGTACCCAGTGCCGTCAAGTCGATTCCACCTCTTGCAAGAAAGACTCGGAAAAACAAGTGAATCGATCACATACATGACAGTCTACAAACCCTGACCATCAAACACAGATCTAAAGAGATGACCTGAGTGACAGGGGAGTGAAAAGCTGCGCCCTGAAGCAGCGACCACTTCTGGAACTGGCACCCCGCTCCACAGCCTTGAGCCCTCGCAGTTCCCTGGTGCTGAGTGGCGGGGCTGATTGCGGCTTACTGAGGTGGGGCAAGCATGGAACACAGCCCTAACCCCTAGCCCCCTGGGGTAACCACGGTAGAGACTCAGCCAGTGGAAGCAGGCTGCACACCGACATGGCTAACGAGAGAATGAGCAACCACAGAGAAGCAGTGACTGTTTTCAGAGCCTGGAGCGAGCATCCCAGTCAGAAAACCTTGGCGCCGGGCTTTGGACTAGGTGCAGAGGAGCTGAGCATGGCTTCCTGGGACGCAGCCCCAGCCCCCGAAGTAACCTCGGGGAAAGCCCAGCCAGTGCACGCAGGCAGCATGACGTGGCTGACAGGAGAAATCACTGGGAAGCAGCGACTAGTTTTGGAGCCTGGAGTGCAGCGTCCCAGCCAGGAAACCTTGGCGCTGGGCTTTGGACTAGGAGCAGAGGAGCTGACCACGGCTTCTGAGACAGCACAAGCACGGGACGCAGGCCTGACCCTGGGGGGCAATCTCCACCCAGCCAGAGCACACAGGCTACACGCCCCTCAGGAATCTCAGATAAAACAGTCATCACCAAGCAAAATAAGTAACTTTGTCTATATTGCTGGGTGCTACTCTCTCCTATCTATCTGATCCCTCCCCTCCCTGCCCCAGGCGGCTTCATTAACATTGGAATTTCCTGGGCCAGGGAGTGAAGTGCTCTGTGCTTTTTTTTCCCCCTTAACCCATTTTCCTGGCCTGAGAGAAGCAGCTACTAACAATCCAGGGACAAAAAATTCTTCCCTGACTTCCCTAAACTGGAATAAAAACACAGAACCAGCTCCAGCCAAGCATATGAGATCCACAGTCTTTGGCTTTCATCCCTACAGGCATCCACAGTCTTTGGCTTTCATCACTACAGGCAACAAGGTGGCTGTTATACTGCACAGGCAATTCTGATAGAGATCTGACTGTAATTATTTTAGCGGAGCACTGGAAAGACAAGTTTTCCAGGTCTGCTATCTCTACCTATTGAACAGAGCCCTCACTGATCCACAACGGGGAACTGAGGGCTGAAGCTCCACCCAGACCACCTAGCTACCTGCCAAAGGAGTCTGAGGATACTGATGCCTACCAATCTTTAGACGTACAAGCATTGTGTACCTAAGGTACAGCTGCAGAGCCCACCCACCAAAGTGCTTTAGGAATAGAGACACACCTACCTCACTGGCAAGTGGGGGAAGGCTGTCAGCATCCTGACCCCCTTGGAGTGTGACCCCCTGCTGCTACTAGAATCTGGTGCACACAACTATCACCACCACTCCTCTAAGTTAATAGGTGACAGTCTACACCACACACTTGGTGACCCAAAATCAGAACACCTAAGCTGATTCTGTTCAAGAATGGTGAATGGACTTTTAGGCTTATATATCTGGTCACAGCCCAAACCAGCTGGTAATAGGACATAAGTGATTCGAAGGCTACAACGATCAAGACAGCACAATCTAGTAGCCCACCAGGGTATATTGAAACAAAACAAAACAAGATAAGACTCAGTGAGCAAATATAAAATAAATCATTACAATATCTTATAGATGGCTCGGAGACAGCAGTCCATATCAAACCACATAAAGAAGTAGACCTTGATTGCTCCTACAACTCCCCAAATTAAAGAATCAAAATCTTTCCCAAATGAAGATACAATCCTGGAATTGCCAGATGCAGAATATAAAAAACTAATATACAGAATGCTTCAAGACATCAGGGATGACCTCAGAAATGAAATAAGGCAATCTACAGAAAGAGCAAAGGAACACACTGATAAAGCAGTTGAAGAAATCAAAAAGATTATTCAAGAACATAGTGGAAAAATTAATGAGCTGCAAGAATCCATAGAGAGACAGCATTCAGAAATCCAAAAGATTAACAGTAAAATTACAGAATTAGACAACTCAATAGGAAGTCAGAGGAGCAGAATCGAGCAATTGGAATGCAGAGTGGGGGAGCTGGAGGATAAGGCAATTGACACCAGTCTAGTTGAAGGAAAATCAGATAAAAGAATTTTAAAAAGTGAAGAAACCCTAAGAATCAGGTGGGACTCTATCAAGAAGAATAACTGGCGTGTGATTGGAGTTCCAGAACAGGGAGGGATAACAGAAAATACAGAGCGAATAGTTGAAGATCTATTGGCAGAAAACTTCCCTCGCATCATGAAAGACGAAAGGATATCTATCCAAGGTGCTCATCGAACCCCATATAAGACTGACCCAAAAAGAATATCACCAAGGCATATTATCATCAAACTTGCCAAAACCAAAGATAAAGAGAAAATTTTAAAAGCAGCCAGGGATAAAAGAAAAGTCACCTACAAAGGAGAATCAATAAGTTCAGACTACTCAGCAGAAACCATGCAGGCAAGAAGGCAGTGGGATGACATATATAGAGCACTAAAGGAGGAAAACTGCCAGCCAAGGATCATATATCCAGCAAAACTCTCTCTTAAATATGAAAATGAAATTAAAACATTTACAGATAAACACAAGCTTAGATAATTTGCAAAAACCAAACCAAAGCTACAAGAATTACTAAAGGAAATTGTTTGCTCAGAAAATCAATAATGTCAGATACCAGCACAACACAAGGTCACAGAACAGAACATCCTGATAACAACTCAAATAGGGAAATCCCAAAAACAAAATAAGATTAATTTACAAAAGAAAAAAATGCTCAAAACAGGGAATCATTGAAGTCATTATGTAAAAGATTACAATAATCAAAAAGAGGGACTAAATACAGGAGCCATAGATCTTCCATATAGAGAGGAAAGCAAGGTGGTATAGGACGATACACGTTAGGTTTTTACTTAGAAAAATAGGGGTAAATATTAAGGTAACCACAAAGAAGTCTAACAGTTCCATAATTCAAAATAAAAACCAAGAAAAACATAATGACTCAGCAAACATAAATTCAACTACTATGAAAATGAGGAACACAAAATTTACAAAGAAAAACTTCTCAGCACAAAAAAGTAAGTGGAAAAATGAAATTGTCAACCACACACACAAAAAGGCATCAAAATGACAGCAGTAAATTCATAAAAAAAAACTTATCTATAATTACGCTGAACGTAAATGGACTAAATGCATCAATAAAGAGACAGAGACTCTCAGATTGGATAAAGAAACACGACCCGTCTATATGCTACCTACAAGAGACACACCTTACACTTAGAGACACAAACAAACTAAAACTCAAAGGATGGAAAAAAATAAGCAAACAACAATCAAAAAAGAGCAGGAGTGGCAATATTAATTTCTGACAAAATAGACTTTAAAGTTAAATCGACCACAAAGGATAAAGAAGGACACTACATAATGATTAAAGGGACAATTTACCAGGAAGATATAACCATATTAAATATTTAGGCACCCAATGACAGGGCTGCAAGACACATAAAACAAACTTTAACAGAATTGAAAAGTGAGATAGACACCTCCACAATTATAGTGGGAGACTTAAACACTCCACTTTTGGAGAAAGATAGGACTTCCAGTAAGAAGTTCAATAGAGACACGGAAGATCTAATTGCTACAATCAACCAGCTCGACCTCATAGACTCATATAGAACACTCCACCCAACAGCTGCAAAGTATACTTTTTTTTCTAGTGCACATGGAACATTTTTGAGAATAGATCACATTTTAGGTCATAAAACAAACCTTTGCAGAATCCAAAACACTGAAATATTACAAAGCATCTTCTCAGACCACAAGGCCGTAAAAGTAGAAATCAATAACAGAAAAATTAGGGAAAAGAAATCAAATCCTTGGAAACTGAACGATACCCTGCTCAAAAAAGACTGGATTATAGAAGACATTAAGGAGCGAATAAAGAAATTCATAGAATGCAGCGAAAATGAAGACAGGTTCTATCAAAACCTCTGGGACACAGCAAAAACAGTGCTCAGAGGTAAATTTATATTGATAAATGCACACATACATAAAGAAGAAAGAGCTAAAATCAGAGAACTGTCCCTACAACTTGAACAAATAGAAAGCAAGCAACAAAAGAATCCATCAGGCACCAGAAGAAAACAAATAATAAAAATTAGAGCTGAACGAAATGAATTAGAGAACAGAAAAACAATTGAAAGAATTAACAAAGCCAAAAGCTGGTTCTCTGAAAAAATTAACAAAATTGATAAACCATTGGCCAGACTGACTAAAGAAATACAGGAAAGGAAACAAATAACCCAAATAAGAAATGAGATGGGCCATATCACAACAGACCCAACTGAAATTAAAGGAATCATATCAGATTATTACAAAAAATTGTACTCTAACAAATTTGCAAACCTAGAAGAAATGGATGAATTCCTAGAAAAACACTACCTACCTAAAACTAGCACAATCAGAAGTAGAACAACTAAATAAACCAATAAAAAAAATAAACCAATAGACCCATAAAAAAGGAAGAGATTGAAAAGGTAATCAAAAAACTCCCAACAAAAAAAGCCCTGGCCTGGACAGCTTCACTGCAGAGTTCTACCAAACTTTCAGAGAAGAGTTAACACCACTACTACTAGACCAAAACCAAAAACCAAACCCAGTGCCGTCAAGTCGATTCCGACTCATAACGACCCTGTAGGACAGAGTAGAACTGCCCCATAGAGTTTTCAAGGAGCGCCTGGTGGATTTCAACTGCCGACCCTTTGGTTAGCAGCCGTAGCACTTAACCACTACGCCACCAGGGTTTCCTTTCAAAGCATAGAAAATGATGGAATACTACCTAACTCATTCTATGAAGCCAGCATATCCCTGATACCATAATCAGGTAAAGACACCACAAAAAAAGAAAATTACAGACCTATATCCCTCATGAACATAGATGCAAAAATCCTCAACAAAATTCTAGCCAATAGAATTCAACAACATATCCAAAAATAATCCACCATGACCAAGTGGGATTTATATGCAAGGTTGGTTCAATATTAGAAAAACCATTAATGTAATCCACCATATAAATAAAAGACAAAAACCACGTGAACTTGTCAATTGATGCAGAAAAGGCATTTGACAAAGTCCAACACCCATTCATGATAAAAACTCTCAGCAAAATAAGAATTGAAGGAAAATTCCTCAACATAATAAAGGGCATCTATAAAAAAAAAAAATTTTTTTTTTATATGAAGCGTGGTTAAGTGCTACGGTTGCTAACCAAAGGGTCGGCAGTTCGACTCCGCTAGGTGCTCCTTGGAAACTCTGTGGGGCAATTCTACTCTGTCCTATAGGGTCACTATGAGTCAGAATCGACTCGACGGCACTGGGTTTCTGGGTATACAAAGCCAACAGCCAACATCATTCTAAATGGAGAGAGCTTGAAAGCATTTCTCTTGAGAACAGGAACCAGACAAGGATGACCTTTATCACTGCTGTTATTCAACATTGTTCTAGAGGTCCTAGCCAGAGCAATTAAGCTAGACAAAGAAATAAAGGGCATCCGGATTGGCAAGGAAGAAGTAAAATTATCTCTATTTGCAGATGACATGATCTTATACACAGAAAACCCTAAGGAATCCTCCAGAAAACTACTGAAACTAATAGAAGAGTTTGGCAGAGTTTCAGGTTACAAGATAAACATACAAAAATCAGTTGGATTCCTCTACATCAACAAAAAGAACATCGAACAGGAAATCACGAAATCAATACCATTCACAGTAGCCCCCAAGTAGACAAAGTACTTAGGAGTAAGTCTTACCAGAGATGTAAAAGACCTATACAAAGAAAACTACAAAGTACTAGTGCAAGAAACTAAAAACATACCTTGCTCATGGATAGGAAGACTTAACATAGTAAAAATGTCTATTCTACCAAAAGCCATCTATACATACAGTGCCCTTCTGATCCAAATTCCAACGACACTTTTTAATGTGATGGAGAAACAAATCACCAGCTTCATATGGAAGGGAAAGAAACCCTGGATAAGTAAAGCATTACTGAAAAAGAAGAAGAAAGTGGGAGGCCTCACTCTACCTGATTTTAGAACATATTATACAGCCACAGTAGTCAAAACAGCGTGTTACTGGTACACCAACAGGCACATAGACCAATGGAACAGAATTGAGAACCCAGATATAAATCCATCCACATATGAGCAGCTGATATTTGACAAAGGCCCAGTGTCAGTTAATTGGGGAAAAGATAGTCTTTTTAACAAATGGTGCTGGAATAACTGGATATCCATTTGCAAAAAAATGAAACAGGACCCATACCTCACACCATGCGCAAAAACTAACTCCAAGTGAATCAAAGTCCTAAACATAAAGACTAAAGCGATAAAGATTATGGAAGAAAAAATAGGGACAACCTTAGGAGCCCCAATACAAGGCATAAACAGAATATAAAACATTACCAAAAACAACGAAGAGAAACCAGATAACTGGGAGCTCCTAAAAATCAAACACCTATGCTCATCTAAAGACTTCACCAAAACAACCTACAGATTGGGAAAAAATTTTCAGCTATGACATCTCTGACCAGCACCTGATCTCTAAAATCTATATGATTCTGTTGAAACTCAACCACAAAAAGACAAACAACCCAATTAAAAATTGGGCAAAGGATATGAACACGCACTTCACTAAAGAAGATATGCAGGCGGCTAAAAGACACATGAGAAAATGCTCTCGATCGTTAGCCATTAAGCAAATTAAAACTACAATGAGATTCCATCTCACTCCAACAAGGCTGGCATTAATCCAAAAAATACAAAATAATAAATGTTGGAGAGGCTGTGGAGAGATTGGAACTCTTACACACTGCTGGTGGGAATGTCAAACGGTACAACCACTTTGGAAATCTATCTGGCATTTCCTTAAAAAGTTAGAAATAGAACTACCGTACAACCCAGAAATCCCACTCCTCGGATTATATCCTAGAGAAATAAGAGCCTTTACACAAACAGATATATGCACACCCACGTTTATTGCAGCACTGTTTACAATAGCAAAAAGCTGAAAGCTACCAAGGTGTCCATCAACGGATGAATGGATGAAGAAATTATGGTATATTCACAAAGTGGAATACTATGCATTGATAAAGAACAGTGATGAGTCTGTGAAACATTTCATAACATGGAGGAACCTGGAAGGCATTATGCTGAGTGAAATTAGTCAGGTGCAAAACGACACATATTGTTTAAGACCACTATTATAAGATCTTGAGAAGTAGTTCAAACTGAGAAGAACACATTCTTTTATGATAATGAGAGGGGGGAGGGAGAGAGGGTGGGAGAGGGTTATTTACTGATTAGATAGTAGATAAGAACTACTTTAGATGAAAGGGAAGGACAGCACTCAATACAGGGAAAGTCAGGTCAACTGGACTGGACCAAAAGCAAAGTTTCCTGAATAAGCTGAATGCTTCAAAGGCCAGTGGAGCAAGGGCAGGGGTTTGGGGACTATGTCTTCAGGAGACATCTAATTCAATTGGCAAAATAAATTCTATTAAGAAAACATTCTGCATCCCACTTTGAAGTGTGGCGTCTGGGGTCTTAAATGCTAACAAGCGGCCATCTAAGATGCATCAATTGGTCTCAACCCACCTGGATCAAAGGAGAATGAAGAACACCAAGGTCACAAGATAATTATGAGTCCAAGAGACAGAAAGGGGCACATGAACTAGAGACTTACATCATCCTGAGACCAGAAGAACTAGATGGTACCCGGCCACAACCGTTGACTGTCCTGACAGGGAGCATAACAGAGAACTCCTGAGGAAGCAGGAGAGCAGTGGGATGCAGACCCCAAATTCTCATAAAAACACCAGACTAAATGGTCTGACTGAGACTAGAAGAATCCTGGTGGTCATGGACCCCAAACCTTCTGTTGGCCCAGGACAGGAACCATTCCCAAAGACAACTCATCAGACATGGATTGGATTGGACAATGGGTTGGAGAGAGATGCTGATGAGGAGTGAGCTACTTGTATCAGGAGGACACTTGAGACTGTGTTGGCATCTTCTGTCTAGAGGGGAGATGGGAGGGTAGAGAGGGTTAGAAACGAGCAAAAGGGTCACAAAAGGAGAGACTGGAAGAAGGGAACGGGCTAACTCATTAGGCGGAGAATAAGTGGGAGTATGGAGTAAGGTGTATATAAGCTTATATGTGACAGACTGACTTGATTTGTAAACTTTCACTTAAAGCACAATAAAAATTATTTTTAAAAAAATGCTGTTGGTATTTGGATCGGGATTGAATTGTATTTGTAGATTACTTTGAGTAGAATTGACATTTTCACAATGTTGAGTCTGCCTATCCATGAGCATGGTTTCTTTTTCCATTTATGTAGATCTCTTTTGGTTTCTTGCAGTAGTGTTTTGTAGTTTTCTTGGTATAAGTCTTTTACATCCCTGGTTAGATTTATTCCTAAGTATTTTGTTTTTTTAGGGGCTATTTTATAAATGGTATTGTTTTCCTGATTTCCTCGTCATCATTCTCTTTATTGATGTGTAGGAATCCAACTGGTTTTTGTATGTTTATCTTATATCCAGCAACTCTGCTAAAATTTTCTATTAGTTCCAGTAGTTTTCTTGTGGATTCTTTTGGGTTTTCTATGTATAGTATCATATCATCTGCAAATAGGGAGAGTTTTACTTCTTTATTACCAATTTGGATATCCTTTATTTCTTTTTCTTGCCTTATTGCTGTAGCTAGGGCTTCGAGCACAATGTTAAATAGAAGTGATGATAAAGGGTACCCTTGTCTTGTTCCTAGTCTCAAGGGGAATATTTTCAGCCTCTCTCCATTAAGATTGATGTTGGCTGTTCGTTTTGTATGGGTATCCTTTATGAAGTTTTAGGAATTTCCTGTCCATACCTATTTTATTGAGTTTTTATCAGGAATGGGTGTTGCACTTTATCAAATGCCTTTTCTGTATCTACTGAAATGATCGTGTGATTCTTTTATTTATGTGGCGGATTATGTTGATTGATTTTCTAATGTTGAACCATCCTTGCATACCTGGTATGAATTCCACTTTGTTGTGGTGTATTATTTTTTTTTATATGTTGCTGAATTCTATTGGCTAGAATTTTGTTGAGAATTTTTGCTCAACATGAGAGATATTGGGCTGTAATTTTCTTTTTTTGTGGTGTCTTTGTCTGATTTTGGTATCAGGGTTATGCTGGCTTCATAGAATGAATTCAGAAATATCCCATCCTTTTCTGTGTTCTGAAATAGTTTGAGTAGTACTGTTGTAAGTTTTCTCTGAATGTTTGGTAGAATTCTCCAGTGAAGCCATCTGGGCCAGGGCTTTTTTTTGTTGGGATTTTTTGTTTGTTTGTTTTTGTTTTAATATTTTCAATGTCTTCTCTTGTTATGGGTTTGTTCTGATTTTCAACATCAGTTTGTGTTAGTTTGGGTAGGTAGTGTGTTTCTAGAAATTTGTCCATTTCTTCTAGGTTTTCAAATTTATTGGAGTATAGTTTTTCATGATACTCTGTTATGACCCTTTTTATTTCAGTTAGGTCTGTTGTAATGTCCCTATTTCATTTCTTATTTGGGTTATTTGCATCCTCTCCTGTTTTTCTTTTGTCAGTTTGGCCATTTTGTTGATCCTTTTAAAGAATCAGCTTTTGGTTTTGTTGATTCTTTCTGTTGTTTTTCTATTTGCTATTTCATTTGTTTCTGCTCTGACCTTTATTGCTCCCTTTCGTCTGGTGGCTGTGGGCTTCTTTTGCTGTTCTCTTTCTGTGTGTTCTAGTTGTGTAGCTAATGTTTTGATTTTGTCCCTTTTTTCTATTTTGTTGTGTGCATTATTGCTATACATTGATCTCTGAGCACTGCCTTTGCTGCGTCCCAAAGGTTTTGGTATGATGTGTTTTCATTCTTGTTTGATTCTAGGAATTTTTTTATTCCATCTGTGATTTATTCTATTATGCAGTGTTTTTTAAGCAAGGTGTTATTCAGTTTCCATGTATTTGATTTTCTTTCCTTGCTCTTCCCGTTGTTAATTTCTTCTTTGATGGTGTTGTGATCAGAGGGAAAAAAAAAAAAACACTACCATCAAGTCGATTCTGACTCATAGCAGCCGTATAGGACAGAGTAAAACTGCCCCATAGAGTTTCCAAAGAGCACCTGGCAGACTCAAACTGCCGACCTCTTGGTTAGCAGCCATAGCTCTTAACCACTACACCACCAGAGTTTCTGTGATCAGAGAAGATACTTTGTATTACCTCAATGTTTTGGATTTTGTTGAGGGTTGTTTTGTGGCCTAAGATATGGTCTACTCTAGAAAATGTTTCATGTGTGTTGGAAAAGAATGTTTACTTTAAGCTGTTGGATGGAGTGTTCTGTATATGCATATGAGGTCAAGTTGGCTGACTGTAGCCTTTAGATCTTCTGTATCTTTGCTGAGTTTCTTTCTAGATGTTCTGTCCTTTACCAAGAGCGGTGTGTTGAAGTCTCCTACTATTATTGTGGAACTGTCACTTTCTCTTTTCAGCACTGTTAGATTTTGTTTTCTGTATTTTGGAGCCATGCCGTTGGGTGTGTAGATATTTATTATGGTTATGTCTTCATGATGGATTGTCCCTTTAAATATTATATAATGCCCATCTTTGTATTTTATGGTGGATTTTGTTTTAAAGTCTGTTTTATCTGAGATTAGTATTGCCACTCCTGCTCTTTTTTGGCAGCTGTTTGCTTGGTATGTTTTTTCATCCTTTGATTTTTAATAAATTTATGTCTTTGTTTCTAAGGTATGTCTCTTGTAGCCTGCATATCGATGGATCATTTTTTTTTTAAAAATCTATTCTGTCACTGTCTGTGTCTTTAGCGTGCATTTAGGCCATTTACGTTCAGTGTAATTATTGATAGGTGTGAGTTCATTGCTGTCATTTTGTAGTGCTTTTTTTGTGGTGCTGATGTTTTCTTTGTTCCTCTTACTCTCCTGTGTTGAGTTCCTTTTGTTTGTGGGGTTTTTTTTTTTTTTTCATTTCTTTGGTTTTTGTAGAGTTTGTGTTTACTGAGACTTTATGTTTTCTTCTTTATTTTGATGACTAGGTTTGTTAACCTTCTTTGTGGTTACCTTGAAATTTACCCTAAATTTGAACCAGTTTTTTATTACTTGGTATCACTTTGTCTTCCTCTCCATTTGAAAGTTCTATACCTACATGGTTTATTCCCTCTTTTATTGTTCTGAAGTTGTTGTCATTTACAGATTAACCTCTCTGGTTCCCTATTGTAAATCTTTTAATTTTGATTAATCCTTGAGAGTTCATTACCTAGGTTGGTATCTGACTGATGTGGTCTTGCACCCTAGATTCAGGCTGGCATCTGATGTTATTTGTCCTCAAACCAAAGGACTCCCTTTAGTAATTATTGTAAGTTTAGTCTCGTTTTTTGCATATTCCCTTAATTACGGTTTATCTGGAAATGTCTTAATTTCACTATCATATTTGAGCGAGAGTTTTGCAGGATATATTATTTGTGGTTGGCATTTTTTTTTTTCTTTCAAGGTTTTATATATGTCATCCCATTGCCTTCTTTCCTGCATGATTTCTGCTGAGTAGTCAGAGCTTAGCTTTATCATTTCCCCCTCGTATGTGACTTTTTGTTTTTCTCAAGCCGCTCTCAGGATTCTTTCTTTGTCTGTGGTTATAGCAAGTGTGATTATGATATGCTTAGGTGATTTTATTTTGAGGTCTACCCTATATGGGGTTTGTTGAGCTTCTTGGATGATCACCTTTTCATCTTTCATGATATTAGGGAAGTTTTCTGTCAACAATTCTTCAATGATCCTCTCTGTGTTTTCCATTTTCTCCCCCTGCCCTGGAACTCTGATCACTCACAAATTTTTGGTTTTGATTTTATCCACATCATTCTCACGGTTTCTTCATTTTTCTTCATTCTTTTCTCTGATTTTTCCTCAAACAAAATGGTATCCAGATATTTATCTTCAGTTTTGCTGATCCTGTCTTCCATTGTTTCAGACTTGCTCCTCAAACTTTCTGTAATACTGTCCATTTCTGAAATCTTGTTATCTTTTGGATTTCTAATTGCTGTTTTTGTATGATTTCTAGTTGTGAATTGATTTTGATATTTTGTTCCTGCATTATTTTCCTGAATTCTTCCATTGTTTCATCTGTCCTTTCCATGATTATGTCCGTCTTTTCCATGATTTTGTCTGTTTTTTCACCCTTTTTCGTGCTTTTTGTTTCAACTCTTGAATGGCTCTGAATATTAGAGATTTGAATTTCCTATCAGGTAGTTCCAGTGCCTTTTCTTCTACTGGAAAGTCATCTGGTGTTTTATTTTGGATGTCTGCTGGCACCATCCTGTCCTTTTTTTTTTATGTTTTGATATTGGCTGCTGTCTTTGGGACATTCATTAGTTATTTTCTTCGTTTATTGGTTGTAGACTTGTTTGGTTTGTCCTGCTTTTTTGTTTTATTTGGTTATGTCTGAGCAGGCAGGCTGGGTATGCTTTATTGTTTGCTCATCTGTGGGTACAGTACTTACCACCTTGTCCAATGTGCAGGGCCAGTTGCTCAGCTATGGTGCAGCAGGGCAGGTCCAGCAGAAGAGGAGGGGCTGGGATGGTTTGTTTGTGGCATGTACTGGGGTCTACAGGACAGGACTAGGGGTCAGTGCAGGGCAGATTCCAGTAGACCATGCCTGTGCTGGTCAGCAGGTTGCAATGCCCAGTGTATGGTGCAGATAGGCAGCAGGGAGGGGGAAGGTTGTGATGTGTGGAGCTAAGTTGGTGTGGGAAAGAAGAGACAGAGGAGAGAGAAACAGCGGCCAAAAAAATAGTGTCGAGGGAGCCTACCATTGGAGTGGAGCAGACCCAGGGAAGCCATGTGTTGGTGGCTTTCTAGCCAGGTGACAAGGCACAGCCCATCAAGAAAGGACAGATATAGCACATGCAGCTAGGTGGGTGGGAGAAAGGAAAGGAAAGTGGGGAGAGAGAGATAAGAAACTAGATTACAAAAATAAAAAGGAGAAAGTCACATTTGGCTAGGTGGTTGGGAGAAAGGAATGGAAGGAATGTAGAGAGAGACAAAAAACCAAGAAGAAAAAGGAAAAAAAAAAAAAAAAGGATGCCAGGTGGTTGGGAGGAAGTAAAGGAAGGAAGGTAGACAGAGACAAGAAACTGAGGAAAAAAAGAAGAAGAAAGAAAGAAAATGCCCTAAGAGAACCTATCAGAAGGGGGTCCCCATCTGAGTAGCACCCCACAGCCTGTCAAGAAGGAGTGGAGATGGCACATGGCACCAGCTGTTCAGGAGAAGGGTAAGGAAGGAAGGTAGAGAGAAACTAGAAACCGAGGGAAAAAAAAGAAGAAAAAAAAAAAGCCCCAAGGAAGCCCACTCTGTAAATGGGTCCCCAGCTGAGCAGCACTGCATAGCCTATCAAGAAGGAGTGGAGATTGCATATGGCACCAGGTATTCATGAGAAGGGTAAGGAAGGAAGGTAGAGAGAAAAGAAACTGAGAAAAACAGAAGAAAGAAAAGAAAAAAAATGCCCCAAGGGAAGCACTGGAAGCAGGTCCCCAGCCAAGCAGCATCACACAGCTCATCAATAAGAAGTGGATATGGCACATGGTGCGAGGTGTTCAGGAGGAAAGAAGGGAAGGATGGTAGAGAGAGACAAGAAATCGAGAAAAGAGAAAAAAATCCCCAAGGGAGCCCACTGCCTTGGCAGCAAGGACTGGGGAAGTGGCTCTCAAGCTGAGAAGCACTGCACAGCCCATCTAGAAGGGGCAGAGATGCCACATAGTGCCAGGTATTCAGGAGATAGGAAAAGAAGGAAAGTGGAAAGAGATGAGACACCGAGAAACAAAGAAAAACAAAAAGGAAAAAAAGAAGTGCTCCCAGGATCCCACCAGTGTGGTGGCACGGACCAGGGAATTAGTTCCCTAGCTGAGCACTGCTTCACAGCCTGTCAAGAAGGAACAAAAATGGCACATGGAACCAGGTGTTCAAGAGAAAGGAAGGGAAGGAGGTGAGAGAGAGAGAAGAAACCAAAAGAAGCCGAGAAAAGCAACAACAAAAAGATGGCACTGAAGGAGCTGGCCAGAGTGGGCAAGGCAAATCCAAGCGGCAAGGAGCCAGCATCTCCCCAGCTGAGTGACCATGGCCTGCCGGAAAGTAGTGGAGGCCGAGCAGGGGGAAGAAAGGTAGAGGGTGGGAAAGTATGTATAAAGTAAAATGGTTAGGCTTCTTTTTGCATTGAGCTGTGGAGAAAACTACACATTGTTAAAAATCTAATTACAGTGATTAATAGATATTCTATTTCAAAAAATAGTATCAGTAACCAACTTTTGAAGATAATGTATTCAAAGTTTATTAATATTCATATTTATTGATCAACTCATGGCAAAGCAAGATTATGTAATACCTCAAAAGAGACAATAGAGTCCCCATTTTACTTTCTGGGACCTAAATGCCTGGGGAGAGAGAGGCAGAGAAACTGCTGCTATCATATCCCAGTCTCTTCACTTCCCAAATGATGGCCATCAATCTGAATAACAGCAAAACTCAGTTAAACCAGATGTTTACACCACAGATACGCACCTTAAATGTGTGTGTGTGTATGTGTGTGTGCAGTGAGAGTGAGATATTGAACAGATTGAGCATGGAAGCATTTCAATGAAGAAAAAATATTTGATTACTGTATGAAAATGAAGTTTACAATTGAAATACCTTCAGAAGCTCAGGAGCAGCATCCTGATTCTGTGAATATTATGTTTTATTCCTTTACCTGTTCCCACATGTAATACTTTATTCTCTTTGAATTTGCTCCCAACACAGTTTAACCTTGTTTCTGAAAGTGCCCATCAGCTTAATTTCTTTTATAAATATGAATTCTCCTACTGAGTAAAACCAGCTAATGTTCTTTTTTTCTTTATCATCGCTTGCAAAGCAAAAAGTAAACAAGGAAAAAATATGATTTTCCCTTTGATTTTTCCCAAGTCTAAACAATGAAAGCAGAGAATCTGTTTTTGAGATCTGGAATATTGGTCTTTTTTGAGCCTGTGGAATCAACACACTTGATTAGCTGTGAGCCACGCCATTGGGCTGACTTAATTTGATGCTCAGTAAATTAATTCTATTTTACTAATGTGACTAAAAACTAAATTTCCTATCAATGTAAACACTCATTAAACTGCAAATACCAAGTCATGCAAGCTGTTGAAAAAGACTACGCATTATTTATAGATGGATTCTGATAAGAATAGCGTGAGAAGTGTTTTAGTAGGGAGACGTTGGAGTGATTAATGTGCAGTTGTTTGCATTTTTAATATTTCACTCATATATCAGATTAGTATTTGTGCATACTGTCAGACTTTATTCTGTTCTTGTCAAAACACTTATTACTGCTGACAGGTATAACATATCCACATTAATCCTTGCTTCCTTGATTCAATTTTCTAATTGCTTTTTTGGCATGCAGTGGTGGCCATTTACTCTTATGTGATGTATTCATCATATGGTATAATAATGTTCTTTAAAAATTAGATGTGCCACTTAAAGTGCCTGAAGAGTAAAAAAAAAAAAAAAAAAGACTAAGGATTGGAAATGTCCAACTTCATTGTACTTAGGTGAAGTATTAGACATTGGTATGTTACACATTCTGGAGGTTGTCTGTATTTTATAGTCACGGAATGTTAAAAAGGAAAGGGACCCTAAAAGTCATCCAACCTACCTATTCATTTTCCATTTGGGGAAATTGCCTTAGTGCCATGGCCAGGATCACACTAGATTATAGCAGAGCTGGTTCTAGAACTCAGGTCTTCTGAACTCTGGTCAGATATGGAGCAGGTGTATGTACATAATTTTTATAGCCAATATCCCGAGTTGATTTCTACTATTAATAGCCAAATTGAGGGAATGAGATGATCCTTGGTTTCTTAAACTACATTTTTTAGCAGTTTTGTGCAGTGGGTAGGAACCTAGATTCTAGAATCAGACAGATCTGAGTTCCAATCCTGGATCTGCCCCCTTACTACCTGTGTTACCCTGAGAATATTATCTGACCTCTCTGAACTTCAGTTTCTTCATCTGTATGAAATGGGAAAATAGCACTATCCCCCTCTTAGAGTTGCCGTGTAGAGTACACACAGTAATGCATGTGAAATGCTTAGCACAGCACTTGCCATGTAGTAAATACTCAATAATGTCAGCTATGATGATTTCCTTTATTAATGTTTATTTATTTTGTCTTATTTATTATGTTTTATTATCCATTTATTACATTATACCTTAATAGTCATAATTTCAGTAGCAACTGAGTCATGCCTTACCCCTTATCTTACTATGTGACTTCTATCTCAACCTCACTCACTTATTCACCTACCATTGAATGCACTTTTGTAGATTCTACAGGTAAAACAGAGAAGGATCCAATATGATGCTTGTCTTGGAGGAGCAGAAACCTAATTTAAATAAAAAAAAAATCCATTGCCCTCGAGTCAATTCTGGCTCATAGCAACTCTATAGGACAGAGTAGAACTGCTCCACAGCACAGGGTTTCCAAGGAGCAACTGGTGAATTTGAATGCGTGACCTTTTGGTTAGCAGCCGAGGTCTTAACCACTGTACCACCAAGGCTCCATAAACCTAATGGGGGCATAATAAACATCAATACTTTGAAATGATTGGGCATTTCAAAGAGAAGAAGTACGTACAGGATCAAGAGAGACAAGTAAGGAAACAGATCAGCCCTCAAGTAGCATGCTCCAGCGGGGAGATAGAATATTTACCCATTGCTAAACGTCCAGTGATTCTTGTGACTGTAGGCTCACAAGATAGATCCTGGGCTCAAATGGCTGGCCTCACTTTCAGAACATGTCACTATGAATTTTAAGTACTGTAATCTTGAAAACTCCTTATGATTTCTGGTAAGTTGCTTATCTTTAATGGCTGAAAGATGGAAAGTCTCATCTACAGTTCAACATAGAATTTTGGGCCCCCAAAATGAGAACTTGAAAATAAGAGATTCAAAAACACTACAGTGAACAAAATAAGTCTTCTGTAAAAGTGCTGTTTGCTTAATAAACAAGGACTGCTAATTACATAGCTGTCAGTGTGTTTTCTGGCATGGTCTAACACTCGCTTCTTGAAGTACAACCAACATGACAATGCCGAGAAGTAAATCACAGTTGCTGAGTGCTGTGGGCAAACAAACTCAGGCCTTATCTCTTTGAAAGGCAGCCATGGAAAATGCATGATAAATTGTACAGTTCAGTGAACATGCATGTCATTGTGAAATGATTTTGATTCATGCTTATATATTTAACGTCAAACCACTGACAAACCTCACATATCAGAAACGTTATCATTTGTAGGTTTTTTTAGTTTTCTGTTTACAAAATTCAAGTACTATAAAGTTTTTTTTTTTTTTTTAAAGTCTGTATTGAAAGTAAGATTTACCCCAAACTCTTTGGAAATAACTTTTGAAATTACATGAATTCCTGCCAGAAGTGTCAAAGAGCCCTTAGTCACTAATATTTTAAACATAATGAATAATCCATATTTTTGCTAATATCCTTTTATGAAAATTCTTATAGTTAAAACCAGACAAAGTTATAAGCCAATTCGATTTTAAAATAGAATTATTATAATCTTCTTTCGTATACCTTATCAATGTAAGGTTTTCTCTATCATAGCAGTAGTAGAATGAATGAGAGAATTATTTTAAGGAAGACGTTTTCCGTGGTTAAGATATTCTACTACCCTGTCATTGTTACTGAGCCTCTAAAACTTAAAGGATTACATAATTAGGCCATTTTCTACCTGAAATTTACAGTTAATTTTTACTGGTTTTTCTCTCAGTTGCTGCTTTTGGTACCAACATTTGATGTTTCGAAATATTTTCTCCTAGTGTTAAAAAAAAAAAAAGCAGACAATAAGCTTGACACCACCATCAACTGATACACTGCCAAATTGTTGATTGTTTAAGTTCCCTAAACCAAGAACTGCTGTTTCTGTTATTTTTTTTTTTTGTAATCATAAAATTATACTGTTCTAATTTTGGAAACCTTGGTGGCGTAGTAGTGTGCTGCGGCTGCAAACCAAAGGGTCAGCAGTTCAAATCCACCATGCACTCCTTGGAAACTCTATGGGGCTGTTCTACTCTGTCCTATAGGGTCACTATGAGTTGGAATCAACTCGACGGCACTGGGTTTGGTTTTGGTTTTGGTTAATTTTGACAGTTTTTTTAATTGACAATTTTGGATATTCTGAACAGTACCAGTTATTGCATTGAGAACTTGAAAACAAAACAATTTGAAAAAACCTGATGGTAGAAATGATAAATTCATTCTTTCTTGGATGTAGTAAAAGGGATTTTGATATTTCTAATATAGTACCATCATTTAAACCTTGAATTGGTTTTATTTTCTCTTTGTGTGTTTTAACCAATTGACCTTTACATATACTTTGCATTTATTAAATTAAAATAAATTTTAGTAGCTTAGAAATATGGTTCAAAATATTCATAGTATTTTTCTTTTGGCCTAGGAATACAACAAGCCCATTCTCTGAATATTTACATCATTGTAGAATATCTATGTACTTACGCTGATTTTGACTTAACATTCAAAAAAAATAAGTCTGTTAAATTAAATGTAAGCTTTAAAACGTAAACCCATAGGTCATGTGACTTGATACAAGTATTGCAGCATGGCTCACAGCATGTTCTCGGAACGTTTTAATGCCCTGTGCTTCTGCCACGTGACTACTTTCACCTTTATATTGGAAACTCCCAAAAGGTGTGTGTAGGAGGATAATTTTAAAACCTGAGATTTATGTTGCTATAAAGGAGAAATCTTTTATAACCACATAAAACCGTTGTCACCAGAAATTTCAGTCTAAGTTTTACATGAAAGGGGACATATTTTATCTTTAATGCCTCGTTAAACTTTCTGGAAACTGCAATATTCTAAAATATTCTAGGTGAATGGCTACATATGTCTGTCTATCCTCTGAAAAGTGTAAATATCATCAGTGAAAAAGGCTAAACAACTCATGTGTTCTCATAATTAAAGCCATAGTATTTTTTCTTCTGGTTAAGTTTGCCCTTACCCAGAGTTGTTGCTTTGATAGTTCAACTCTCTCTCACCTGTAGTTCTTTGAGTGATACAGCCAAAATCACCTTCCAAAGGCTAACATGATATTCACCCTATTTTAAAAGTGATGTTGCCTTTCAACACAAATGCCTTGTGTGTGTTCGTGTGTGCACGTACGTGCATGTGTGTGCGCTTGTATGTGTGTGTGTGCATGCATGTTTGTATGTTTGCATTGATAACATAAGCTGCATTGTGTGGAGGTTAACAACATAGACTCCAAAACCAGCCAAAAATAACTTAGTATGTGTAAAGCACTGTGAACGACACCTAACTAGTAGTAAAAAAAAAAGGTACTTATTAAATGGTACTAATTACTATTATTATCATGATCATTTATTCGTTTACTCCATTTTGTTCCTAAAGACATATTATTTATGGAAGTGCGTTGGTGGGTTATTATTAAAGATGTATTTCACTATTTATGCAAAGCTGCATAGCTTTGTGGCTCAAAAACTGCATACCCAGTATCGCCCAGTGCATTCATTTATTCAAATGTAGGCTTACTGCATCTTTCTACTGTGCCAGGAGCCAGTGTGAAAATGGCACATATGGTGTGTCCCCGTCACTTGGAATGTACAGTCTAGCTGACTGGAGCATCGATAAGGTGAAAAGTAAACTAACAGTGGCATGTCAATTATGCAAACTTAAAATGGGTTTTCTTTTTCAGGGGGCGCCCAAACCAATAGCCATGGAGCCATGCGCCGGGAATAGAGCTGCTGTCCTGACAGTGTTTCTGTGTCTCCCACGGGCATCATCAGGCGCCCCGCCCCCTGGGCAGTCAGGTACGTTGAATGAGGGGCCATCAGCAGTTAAGCAGAACTTGCGGACTGAGCAGTACTTTTACAAGGTTCAAACTTAGAGCATGGTAAAATTTTATTAGAATACAAACATGTACTTAAATATCTAGATATGTGCATTGCCATAAAATCAAACTTACTAGTGTTTCTCTTATAAACACATCAAATGTGCGTATGTGCATTTGTGTGTATATAGCATAGAATGATATACACATATATGTACATTCACATACACACACTCCAGTTCACGGTTATATTTACAATGAGAAATTTCACCAGCAGGGCCAACAAGTTCTTGCCTCCCTGACCAGCTTCTTTTCTTTCAGTATGCATGTCACATGGGAAGCCAAATTATAATTAGAAGTTGGCTTTGTGACTATGGAACCAAGCTAAGGGAATTGCCGGCATGTTTTGAATGGTTAGTGGTATCAGAGGATGGTAGGTTGATGTGGCAATCTCAATATATTCAAGATGTGTTCTTGCTCCCAGACCAGATGGTGGAGTTCATAGACCAGGGGAAACCTTTCCTGTAGACGAGCACGGCCAGCCTTTGCCTCTGATTCTCTCTGTCCTACACTGAACACATGTTTTGAATTTTGGAGTAACTCGATGTATGCTCTTAGAAGTCTTCTGATGACTGTGATAGTGTCTGCAGTGTAAACATGCTCCATGCTGAGTGTAACTTGTACTTAAGCCCTTGCACTTGAATCTTTTTTTACATATATACTCCTACTTACATTTTCTCATTTTTCTATCTCCCGATTGTTTCCTCTATCCAAATCTTAATGGAAGGAATGCTTCTGAGGGCAAGGGTGATTTCAGATCTGTTTTTCTCTTCAGTTTCCCTTCAGCATAAAATAAAGTGCTAGACAACTGGACTAAACCAAAAGCAAAGAAGTTTCCTGAATAAACCGAATGCTTCGAAGGCCAGCGTAGCAGGGTCGGGGGTTTGGGGACCATGGTTCAGGGGACATCTAAGTCAATTGGCATAATAAACTTTATTAAGAAAACATTCTGCATCCCACATTGGAGAGTGGCATCTGGGGTCTTAAACACTAGTGAGTGGCCATCTAAGATGCATCAATTGGTCTCAACCTCCTGGATCAAAAGAGAATGAAGAACACCAAGGACACAAGGGAATTACGAGCCCAAGAGACAGAAAGGGCCACATAAACCAGAAACTATATCAGCCTGAGACCAGAAGAACTAGATGGTGCCCGGGTACAACCGATGACTGCCATGACAGGGAACACAACAGAGAACCCCTGAGGGAGCAGGAGAGCAGTGGGATGCAGACCCCAAATTCTCATAGAAACACCAGACTTAATGGTCTGACTGAGACTAGAAGGGCCCCGGAGGTCATGGTCCCCAGACCTTCTGTTGGCCCAGGACATGAACCATTCCCAAAGCCAACTCTTTAGACAGGGATTGGACTGGACAATGGGATGGAGAAAGATGCTGGTGAGGAGTGAGCTTCTTGGATCAGGTGGACACTTGAGACTATGTTGGCATCTCCTGTCTGGAGGGGAGATGAAAGGGTAGAGGGGGTTAGAAGCTGGAGGAGTGGACACGAAAAGGGAGAGTGGAGGGGGGAGAGAAATTGGGAGTATGTAGCAAGTTTTTTGTAGCAAGGTGTATGTAAGTTTTTGTGTGAGAGACTGACTTGATCTGTAAACTTAAGATAATTCACTCAAGAGACTTTTTTCCCCCATTTTGAGTCAGAAGGTCTCCATTACCTTCATGGAGCCTGAGGATAATCTTGTTGCAGCAATTTCTACCCAGAGTTCCTTTCTATGTGTTTATTCAAAGAATTGAACATTCTCTGTACCTTCTCAGGCATGGAGAGCATACCTCACTCTTCTTCCTGTACCACCAACGTAAATGGGATGCAGTAATAGAATCGTTTTGCACTGGTCAGATAAGATGGATAATTACAGGTGCTATGCCCAGCTAATGGACGTATTGTTTTAAAGCTGGGATGATTTCCAAAACAAACACTTCACTAATGAAAACAAGTCTATGTGATATACACCAAGGTTCTTCTAGATCCTTGACAAGATGACTTACTGATGGGCAGAGTGAAGGCAACTGCCAATATTCTGTCCCTTTAACCTTTGAAATCCTTTCTGACTGATTTAAAAGACGCAGAAGCTGGGTGGACCATTACCTCAGCTGTGTTGCATTACGGATGCATTATGATTACTAATGATAATGCTATCTTAGATGTACCTAGTGCTTTACTTTTTACAAAGTGTTTTCCTATTTATCACATCTGATTTTCATGACCGGCTCACTTTATAAATGAGGGAATTGAGGCATAGAAAGCACTGTATTTCTACACTCAGGGAATAATGGGGTTGGGGGTGCTAGGGTATAGAGCAAAAGAGCTTTGTTAAAAAAAAGTATAAGTATACCTAGAAAAAAGTTAATCTTTTTTTTTTTTACAAAGCTCATCCTAAATTATGCACAAAGATATTAATCACAGTTCAATCTGCAAGCTCAGTAAAAAAAAAAGTAAGGTGAATTATCTCAAGCTTTATCTTCCAGTTCTCATCCAAATTTTCAGCTCCCCTTCAAATATTTGGCTTCGTGAAGACATGAGATGTTGATCATAGAGAAATAAGCTCTCTGCTACAGGTTATCAGGAAAAATTACCTGGAATGTGACACTTACAGGAGCAGGGAGACTCTTTGATTCTACTCCTTCAAAATACAGTGTTATCTATGATCTGCAATCTACTTTGAAATTCATCGAAAACATGATACATTGATAGATGGGTAGTGGAATAGATAGATGGACAAACACATTATAAAATGAGTTAAGTAAAATGTTAATGGTAGAATCTAGGTAGTGGTGTTCTTATAAAATTACTTAAACTTTGCTGTATGTTTGACATTTTTTCATAATAAAATGTTGGGAAACAATAAAACAAAAAGCTCCTGTCTTCACTATTAAAAAAAAAAAAAAGGCAGTATCTGCAGAGAAAAAAATTTTTTTTTAATTTTTATTGTTCTTTAAGTCAAAGTTTACAAATCAAGTCAGTCTCATACAAAAATTTACATACACCTTGCTTTTTTTTTTGCTATATACTCCTAGTTGCTGTCCCCCTAATGACACAACACGCTCCTTCTTTCCACTCTCTATTTTTGTGTCCATTCAGCCAGCTTCTGACCCCCTCTGCCCTCTCATCTCCCATCCAGGAAGGAGCTGCCCACATAGTCTCATGTCTCTACTTGATCCAAGAAGCTCACTCTTCACCAGTATCATTGTCTATTCCATAGTCCAGTCCAATCCCTGTATGAAGAGTTGGCTTTGGTAATGGTTCCTGTCTTGGGCTAACAGAAGGTCTGGGGACCATGACCTCCAGGGTCCTTCTAGTCTCAGTCAGACCATTAAGTCTGGTCTTTTTACGAGAATTTGAGGTCTGCATCCCATTGCTCTCCTGCTCCCTCAGGAGTTCTCTGTTGTGTTCTGTCAGGGCAGTCATTGGTTGTATCCAGGCACCATCTAGTTCTTCTGGTCTCAGGCTAATGTAGTCTCTGGTTTATGTGGCCCTTTCTGTCTCTTGGGCTCATATTCGACTTGTGTCCTTGGTGTTCTTCATTCTCCTTTGATAGAGGTGGGTTGAGACCAATTGATGCATCTTAGATGGCCTCTTGCTAGTGTTTAAGACCCCAGACGCCACTCTTCAAAGTGAGATGCAGAATGTTTTCTTAATAGATTTTATTATGCCAGTTGGCCTAGTTGTCCCCTAAAACCATGGTCCCCAAACCCCCGCCCCTCCTACACTGGCCTTCAAAGCGTTCAGTTTATTCAGGAAACTTCTTTGCTTTTGGTTTAGTCCAGTTATGCTGACTTCTCTTGTATTGTGTGTTGTCTTTCCTTTCACCTAAAATAGTTCTTGTCTATTATTTTTTTATTATCCAATTAGTGAATATCCCTCCCCACTCTCCTAACCATCCAAGAATATTTTCTTTTGTGTTTAAACTGTTTCTCAAATTCTCATAATAGTGGTCTTATACAATATTTGTCCTCTTGCAACTGACTAATTTCACTCAGCATAATGCCTTCCAGATTCCTCCATGTTATGAAGTGTTTCACAGGTTCATCATTGTTCTTTATGGTGCATAGTATTCCATTGTGTGAATATACCATAATTTATTTATCCATTTAGTCGTTGATGGGCACTTTGGTTGTGTCCATCTTTTTGCTATTGTAAACAGTGCTGTAGTGAACATGGGTGTGTGTATCTGTTCATGGAAAGGCTCTTATTTCTCTAGGATATATTCCAAGGACTGGGATTGCTGGATTGTAGGGTAGTTCTATTTGTAACACCAAATCTATTTCCAGCAGTGCCTAAGTGTTCCAGTCTCTTCACAACCTCTCTAGCATTTATTATTTTGTGTTTTTTTGGTTAATGCCAGCCTTGTTGGAGTGAGATGGAATCTCATTGTAGTTTTGATCTGCATTTCTCTGATGGCTAATGATCTGTTAGCTACCTGGATGTCTTCTTTAGTGAAGTGCCTGTTCATATCCTTTGGCCAGTTTTTAATTGCGTTATTTGTCTTTTTGTAGTTGAGTTTTTGCAGTATCATGTAGATTTTAGAGATCAGATGCTGATTGGAAATGTCATAGCTAAAAACTTTTTCCCAGTCTATAGGTAATCTTTCTACTCTTTTGGTGAAGTCTTTGGATGAGCATAGGTGTTTGATTTTTAGGAGCACCCAGTTATCTAGTTTCTCTTCTGGTGTTTGTACATTTTAGTGATGTTTTGTATTCTGTTTATGCCATGTATTTAGGCTCCTAGCATTGTCCCTAATTTTTTCTTCCATAATCTTTATTGTTTTAGATTTTATATTTAGGTCTGTGATCCATTTTGAGTTTGTTTTTGTGCATGGTGTGAGGTATGGGTCTTGTTTTCATTTTTTTTGCAGACAGATATCCAGTTATGCCAGCACTATTTGTTAAATAGACTGTCTTTTCCCCATTTAACTGACTTTGGGCCTTTGTCAAATATCAGCTGCTCATACGTAGATGAATTTATGTCTGGATTCTCAATTCTGTTCTATTCGTCTATGTATCTGCTGTCGTACCAGTACCAGGCTGTTTTGACTACTGTGGCAGTATAATAGGTTCTAAAATCAGGTAGAGTGAGGTCTGCCACTTTGTTCTTCTTTTTCAGTAATGCTTTACTTATCCGGGGCCTCTTTCCCTACATATGAAGTTGGTGATTTGTTTCTCCATCTCATTAAAAAATGTCGTTGGGATTTGGATCAGAATTGCATTGTATCTATAGATCACCTTTGGTAGCATAGACATTTTTACAATGTTAAGTCTTCCTATCCATGAGCAAGGTATGTTTTTCCACTTATGTAGGTCTCTTTTGGTTTCTTGCAGTAGCGTCTTGTAGTTTTCTTTGTATAGGTCTTTTACGTCACAGAGAAAATTTTTAATGTTACATCTTGTTCTTCCCTGAATGAGGCAAATACTGACACCTGTATATAAACTAAATGTCTATTTTTCTTCACTCTTCTTCGGGGTATTTGGTGTGTACATAGCCTATTAAAACTTGATATCGTATCATCCAAAGTTTGAGAGGAAATACATTCTAATGATTATTTGGGAAACATACTTGCTGTTTGGAGGGAAATGCTGAGATCAGGTATCTCATTGCTGAAGTTTGACTTGCATCTTTGTAGGAAGGCCACGTATATGTTTGTGCTTATCACAATTCCCTACACATAGAAAGTAGTTCTTGAAGATTTTTGATGATGATGATAAACCAAAAAACGTGTTGCCGTGGAGTTAATTCTGACTCATAGTGACCCTATAGGACAGAGTAGAACTGCCCCATAGAGTTTCCAAGGAGCACCTGGCGGATTTGAACTGCCGACCTCTGGATTAGCAGTCGTAGCACTTAACCACTACGCCACCAGGGTTTCCAATGATGATGATAAAGCCAAAACCCACTGTCGTTGAGTCGATTCCAACTCACAGCGACCCTATAGGGCAGGGTAGAACTGCCCTACACCACCAGAGTTTCCATGATGATGATAAAAAAAAAGTTGAGTCAATTCCAACTCACAGCGACCCTATAGGACAGGGTAGAACTGCCCTACACCACCAGAGTTTCCATGATGATGATAGGCGACCTGAAATGTAACCTGAGCAACCACTTCCATCTATGAGCCTAAGTTAACTACGCTGTAATGAGCGATTAGATTAAAATTCATTCATGTGTCCCAGATTGCTCTCCTAGAGGCCCTGTGTTCTGAAGAGCCTCCACCAGTTTTGTTATAGAGTTGGGGGTGATGAGGAGGAGATGGAGGAGAGACTTCGTGGACAGACTCCTGAGCCCATTCCCACTGTGGGACAGACAGGGTGCCGGGAGTCTTCTCTTGGTTCTTGGGCTATGTTGTCTCCAAATGTTAACATATCTGTTCAGTGATTAAATTAGCATTCATTATTAGATTAAAAGTCCTCTTGCCTGCTAGGGATGGCTTATATAAATGATACTATTTTCTGGCTGCTTTGGTACAGGGAAAAATAAATATAAAAAAACTTTGCAGAACTTTAAAATCTTATCAGGCCCTTTTGTGAAATGTAGGGTCCACATGTTGTGTGATGCTTTTCATTATCCACTCTTCATTGCTATGCATAAAAGCTTTTAAGTGAAGGGTGCATTTGGGGATATGGGGAAGGCACTAACATCCTATGAACATGGTGGTTTTCTTACGGAAACTCAATTTCAGCACTCACATATGAGTGATTCAGTAACATGCAGGTGATAATTTGGCCATCTCTTTTCAGTGGCAGCTATTGATTTTTCTTTTTAAGTTTAAAATATGGCATTGTCTTTGGACTTTATTTTATTCCCTTTCCACCAGCAAGTATTTCAGTAATGTTAACAATAATGATTAGACACCCCTTTTAGTGTCTCCCTGAAATGTGCGAAGTCCCTGCCACAGCCCTCATCTTATACAGGTCAGAAAGAAAACTGTGCAGATTCATCCTTATGATTACTTCATGCATCAACTTTTTTTTTTTTTTTAACGTAATGAATTTAGGCACTTGTGAACAATTCTTCCTCTAGCTGATCAGAAGAGTAAAAGCAAACAGTATTAAATATACTTTTTGGCATTCCTAGAGTTGAGGTTCCCTGGAAACCATATGGGGCAGTTCTACTCTCTCCTGTAGGGTCCCTGTGAGTCAGAATAGACTCGACGGCAGTGGATTTTTTTTTTTTCAACCCCATAAACTGTGATGTTTCATTCCTGTATTTTCTGCTCGTAACTACTGCCAACCAGATTCTGTTGGGCTATACGTGGGTTTTATGCTGTTGACATATGTTCGCTGTGTAGCCACTTTCTCTTCTGATCTCAGAGTGGTTGAAAGACTGTCATCCCAATGAAAACAGAGCATATTAAGTAACACTGCTGCGTGACATTATAAACAACCAAGCGTGTCTCCAATCGCCCTGGACAGCAGAGTCCCAAAGCACTGGAGACTCACATTAAGATAAAACCTGGGAAAGTAAACAGAGCTCTTCAGAAGCATAAATTGAAAATGATAATGATCGCTCTCCCTTTGTGATGGAGGGTTATGGATTTCATAGTTTGTGGATTCTTCCCAATGAGAAGGAGATTAACTTTCCTCACTGGGTTAAAAATCCCAGTGACTCAGGTGTCCACTGCTGAAAAGAAGCTACATGCTTCAACTAAAAGCACAATTTTGTTGTGATCTTGCCTCATGTGCGATTGAGTCTAACATTACCAAAAAGACTACTAATAACGTAAGGTTTTAAAATTTTCTTGTTTAGGCTTAAAAATTGTAGCAGGAAGATCAGATTATTTTGAACAATCTATAAACACTATATAATGTTAAAAATGAAAGTCTACCCACAGTGTCCTAGACACCTGTCCTATTTGTGATGGCGATAGAAAGAGAACATTGGTTTTTAATTAAATGAAAATGGAGAAAGAGAACTAGTAATTGTGAGTATTCTAATAGGTTCCCTATATGTATACTTTTTCTATTGGTTTAATCTTTTTAATGAGTCTATGAAGTATCTACTCTTATCCCACTTTTCCAGATAAAATAACTGAAACTCAAGAGAGGTTAAATAGCTTTCCCAGGGCCAACACAGGTAGTGAGTGAGGGAACCAGAGCTCCAACCTGGGTCCCTCTGGATTCCCAGCTCTGTGACTCTCCCCCTCACTGTGCTTCTCTGGATATAGGGACTAGACATACTACAGAGAGCCTTATTCCTGAAAATGCTTTAAATCCAGAGTCAAAGAGCAATGACCTAGAAGGTACTGCTAAGCCTTGGGCTGAAGGAGCAGGAAGATAGATCTATCTTTCCTGGTAATTTAATTCCAGATATTTGGTAAAATGAGGATATATGCAAGCCATGACACATCTGCTAATGGATGTGTGTACTAGGAATAAGGGGCATGCAGTCAGAGGAGAAGAACTTTAGCTCGTACATTTCCTGCCCTCACAGAGGTTATAGCCTATATGGAAACATGATACAAATAATTGTGCAAATGAACCCTTATTACACATTGTATTAAATACTGTGAAGAAAGAGTAGGCAGTTCTCTGAGAGAGGTGAAATAAAACTGGTTTGCATTTGCTGAGTTTAATATTTTTCTATAGAAGTAACAGAGTGATAAACATAGCCATTAAGATCCCCTTTCCTGAACACAACAGAGAATCCCTAACGGAGCAGGAGAACAGTGGGATGCAGATCTCAAATTCTCATAAAAAGACCAGACTTAGAGGGACCCCAGAGGTCATGGTCCCTGGACCCTTTGTTAGCCCAAGACTGGAACCATTCCCTAAGCGAACTCTTCAGACAGGGAGTAGACTGAATTATAAGACAGAAAATGATACTGGTGAGAAGTGAGCTTCTTGGCTCAAGTAGACACATGACACTCTGTGGACAGCTCCTGTCCGGAGGGGAGATGAGAAGACAGAGGGGGGCGGGAGGTTGGATGGACACGGGGAATACAGGGTGGAGAGGAGGAGTGTAGCAGCTAGGAGTACACAGCAAGGAGTGTACAAGTTTTTGTATGAGAGACTGACTTGATTTGTAAATTTTCACTTAAAACACAATAAATAAATTTAAAAAAAGATTTAAAAGAGGGGAAAAAAAAAACCCCTTTCCTCAGTTCTCACTTGTACAAAGACAAAATGATGTCTTTGTAGTGTTCCACTGTTGAATATTCCTCACCTCACCTCCCGAACCCTTGGAAACGTTCTTCCTCCTCTGCTATTTTGTGCCTTGATTTATCTAAGATACATTACTCAGAATTGACCTGGAGATAATGGAGGTAGAACACCTCCTGTGTTCATTGTCTACTTCCTTTGCCCTTAAGAAGAAGTAGGCATTCCCCAAGGTTTGACCCTTAGCTAGACTTTCATTCTCTCCACTCTCTCCCTGTAGGATCATACCCTCACACTCACTTAGGGGAGCGCCTCTGTAGCTAACTCCCAACTATGGATCTCCAGCCAACACCTCTCACCTGCTGCGTCTCTTCCTGTATTTCCCACTGTCTAGGTATAAAATAAAGTATCCTAGCGGTGCAGTTGTAAAGCAATCAGCTGCTAACTGAAATGTTGGCAGTTTGAACTCGCCCAGCAGCTCTGAGGGAGAAAGATGTGGCAGTCTGCTTCCATAAAGTTTACAGCTTTGGAAACCCTATGGGGCACCTCTGCTGTGTCCTGTAAGTTTGCTATGAGTTGGAATCACCTCGAAGGCACACAGCAACAGATATAAAGTCAGCCTCCCTTCCCTTTCCCCTTCCACCATTACATATTTTCCAGATTTGCTCTTCCCCCAAATTTACTGTTTTTGTTGAGTCTGTTTCAGAGTGGTTTAGGTTTGAAATCTTGGAGTTAGCTTTTGTTCTTTTCCTCTCTCTCTCCCTGTGCATTCAGGAGGCCCTGTAGATTTTACCCCATAGCAGAGAGTAGGCATCTCCTCTTTCCGTTCTTACTCCCTCCATTTTTTTGTTCAGACACTGGTTGCCTCTCAACTAAGCTGGCTGCTGGCATAGGAAGGCATAACTCAAATCCTATCACTCCCTTCCTTGTAAGCTTTCGCTGCGTTTTCACTGCCTAATTAAATAAGTCCAGACATTTACTCTGGGATGTAAGGCCTTCCCTGACCTCTCCTCAACCTCCCTTCCAGGTTTAGCACCCACAGAGGCCTTGCCTACGCCTACCTGCACCAGGGGCCCCAGGGTAATTATTTTAACCTCTTAGATCCTCAGTTTCCTCATCTGTAAGGGTGATGACTAGATAGAGTAGCCTTAGAATTGCTGCGGGGCCTGTAATTCCACATTTACTGTTCCTCTTATGATTCTATGAGTGTATGTGTGTTCTCTGTGTCATACTTGTTGTTTTTGTACCTGTGATGCCCTTTCCTCTTAGCTGCCCGTTTCCAAAGCCCATTTCAAATGCTACTTCTTACATGAAGCCTTGTCACTTCCCACACGCTGACTGGACTTCATTCTCCTTGAAATTCCATAGAATTTGTTGATTCGTTTCTTTACTACCTTCTTTACTACTTTACTAGCTTTTACATATATCAAAGTCATTTGAGTACTTACCTTTATTCTCAGGTAGTAATCTCTCTGAAGTCAGGAATCTGTTTATCTTTGAATCGCTCACTGCTAACAGGTTCCTAGTATTTAATAGTTGCTTGATAAATACTTAATTAATGAATAAAATTACTTATCCTTACATGATAGAACTTCTTCACCAAAAAAGATGTAGAAAAGATATATACTATAGAAATGTAAGCTTTACTAGGTAAAAATTTCACTTTGAGCCCATAATTTTTGACAGACTGAATTTTATGCTTTTATGATTCATGTAGGATTCAAGCTACATATATTGGGAACTAAAATCAAGCCCAATATCATACCTTTGGTGGACTATATCTATTAAAGCTTAGTTGTTTAGTTTAAGATTCAATGAAAATCAGAATATTAGTGTAAGATGACATAAGACAATAAAGCACAGAGTATATTTCCAATGTAGCATATACTAAACATATCATAAAGCTATTCTATTTTCATGATTTGAACTTTTATTTCCTCCTTGGATAATAATTTTTTTAAGCCATTTCATTTAAGTTTGAAAGAGCACAACTAGGTTCTGTTCTTTATGACCAGGAAAATAAATTTATGGAATAAATGTCCACATAATAATTAAATTCAGGAAAGATAAGCTCACAAAATATTTCTGGAAAATTGAAAGTATTTGTTGTTGTTCTACTTATTATCATTAACACATGCCTTTTCTTGTGAATCTATTCTATGCTCAGTGTTTTATTCCTCGAATTCTCATAACCCTGTTATTGTTAGTACCTGAATTGGCTCAAACCCATGGCAACCCCATGTACAACTGAATGAAATGTTGCCCCGTCCTGTGCCATCTTCACAATCATTCATATGCTTGAGTCCATTGTTGTGGCCATTGTGTGTTTTAAGTGCCTTCTAACTTAGGGGGCTCATATTCCAGTGCTATATTGGACAATGTTCTGTTGTGATCCATAGGATTTTCACTGGCTGATTTTCAAAAGTAGATCACCAGGCCTTTTTTCCTAGTCTGTTGTAGTCTGGAAGCTTCACTGAAGGTCCACCATGGGTGACCCTGCTGGTATTTGAAAAACCGGTGGCAGAGCTTCCAGCTTCATAGCAACACACAAGCTATGACAGTATGGCAAACTGACAGATGGGTATATACCTGCAACGTATATCTTAACATTTTTCTTTCACAGATGAGGAAAATGAACTAATGAAGGTTAAGTAACTTGCCTACAGCCGTATAGTAGACACATGATGGAGCTAGAATTTAAAACCAGAAAAGTATTATGTGGAAGTGCTCTTTCCAAATCTTTTTTTTTTTTTTGGTGGGAGGTAGTGCCTTTGCCAAAGGCTACCAGCATTTGCCTTTTGGGATAACACAAGCTTCTTCTTTTACCAACCAGTGTCACTGTCAGGTGACATGGTCATGGTTCTCCCAGTTGAGATTTTTAAATTAATCTTTGTCCCACTGTTAATTTGAAAAAAAAATTGATTAATGTCTAATGGAAACAAGGAAGAAAATAAGGATGGGGAATAATGAGCATGGCTAATTAAACATGCTGCGGAAGTGAGTGAAATACCCTAAAAACTAACTCAAATAGTTCTAGGATAGGAGCAATTAGAAACAAATCCACATAAAGAGTCAGAATTTTTGGACATGAAAGATGAGACCACCAGCACTGAAAGTGTGAGCAGCACATTTTACTTTTCGCTTCCCCACCCCCCCATCCCTCACCCCTGTCAGGTATTTCTTGAATTGACTGGTAAATAATGACTGTGGTCAAAGAGAAAAACAGGAAAACATAAGCAACTCAACAAATCAACTTACAAAGCCAAAGGAAAATCAAGATTTGCCTGGAATGAGCAAGCTGCCCTTGAGGCAACACAAAAACAAAATAAGAGTTGTGTGGGTATGAGTAAAATATAAAGGGCAAATCAGCCCCCCAGTATTTCTTATGATGGCTAACACCATGGTCTATATGAAAGTGCTGATTAGTCAGAAAGTTTACTTTTAATTGGTCATGAAGTAGTCTTGCTTGACATAGTTTGAGAGAACTTATCGAAAGGCTGACCCTACTGCATTTAACAAGGATTAAGATGCGTAAGTAATCCTGAGTGTCAGGAAATTATAGAATTTTTGGAGTTGCAGACATGGCCCTAGAAATCGCCTAGTTCTAGTCCAGATTTTGTCAAAGAGAAACATGGAGAGTCAGAAATGGGGAGAGACTTGTGCGTTTGTAGCTAAACAGGGACTAGAACCTCGGTCTCTGGATCGCTCATACAGGGAGGGCCCTTACCCCTCCCTCATGTTTATTATGCCACGTTACAAAATCAAACCAGAACAAAATAATAATAACCCACCTCCTACGAGCAGGCAGTACTGCATACCTTCTGCCACAGGGGCCAGAAATGGCAGATAGAAGAGAAATCCCTAGGCCCAAGAAGGAAGATTAAGTGGCTTGGAAAAATATTTCTCCTTGCCAGCAAACTGGCAAAAAGCTAAGAAAACGTGGGTCAGGGGCCCTGGGAATTCTTTCTTCTCCCATAAACATTTTTTCTGGGGATGGGTTCAAATGGCCAATGGCCTTATAGCAAATTCAGTGGGAGTATATTCAAGTTTTGGTAAAAATCCCATACTTCACTGATGACTGAATCTCAAGGCTTACTGTTTACTGAAAAATGGTGCTATAGTATCCACCAAAGGTATTTTCGAGTTTGAAGGTCTTCATTATTAACAAAAAAACCCAGGGGAAGAACGAGCATCAGCTGTAGTAATTCTAAAAAAGGTCAATGTTGATTTTAGTTACATTAACTCTTTAAAGCCAGAGCGATCTTTCTTTGAAGGAAAAGAGTCAATGGCCCTCTGAAAGTGAGTGATTTATCTCCTTTCACACACTTTGTTCTTTGCAAGTGAGCCTAGTCCATGGAAGTTGAGCAGACATCCCTGACTGGTGGGCTGTGTATTCAGGGCTGTCACGCTACTAAAGCCCTGGCAAAACTGGAGAGCACATCCTCTTCCTTAGGGGCTGGGAAACTTAAATTGGTCCGCAGGACTCCAAGAAGGTGGTGTGAGCAGCCCTGCGTGGTTCCCGGATCATCGTTTAGAATCCTTGGGGAGTAAGTGGATTCTCATCTCCTGAACCTGCTGTCTGACACAATTTGAACTGAACCTTGAAGTCCCTGAAAGTCTGGACGCAGTGACCATACCATTCAGTTCCATTTATTCCACAATCCAGGCAAGGATCATCAAATCAATAACACGACTGTGCCATCTGCCTTTCCCTTGCTCACCATCATAATGAAAAATGACTCCTTAAGTGTTCTGCAAGGCAATTAGCTCTGAATGTAGAGCTGTAATGGGGAGAGCCAGAGTTACATTTGTATTCAAAACTTTACTGGTAAAATGGAAAGGAAGCTGTTGTCTGTATTAATAGATACATAAAATGTATAAATGGGGTGATTTGGTATTATACTATTCATGCATAATGTCATACAACTGCAGAAACAGAGAGATAGGAAGCGTACTGAAATGACATCTGGCCCGTCCAACTGCCTGTAGCCACAGCTGGTGACCCTGCCCAGAATCATCTTGGACAGACAGACTGTTTCTAAAGACTTCCCCAAAAGGCATGCCCATGACTTCCGGGACTCATTCATTCTGTTATTTAACAGTCTTCACGGCAATTTGATCTCATTTTCTTTTGTTCTCCTTCTTCTTGTTCGCATCGTGCCAGAAATAGAGAACAGCTGATTGTGCTCCCCATAATAGTCCGTTCACGTGGTAGAGGGCAGTTTGGAAATCAACTTCCAGTCTGCAGTTCAAGTTCAATACAGCACTCCCAGTGCTTCCGCCCTGGCCCTATAGAGCCCATGTCTCCCAGCTCAGGTGAATCTTGACTCTCAAAATGTTTTTCAACCTTCCCAAGTATCACTGGCTCACAGAACTGTGGAATACAAAAGGACTTTAGAGATGGCTCTGCCCCTTCATTTGCCAGAGGAGGAAAGGGAGGTTCACCTGAAGAGACTTCCTCAGAGTCCAACATTCAATCCATGGCCGAGCCAGTGCTAGAACCCGGGTGCTGCTCTCAGGCTTTATGCTCGTCATTCCTTTCTCAGTGCCTAACCTCTCTTTTCAAACCAGCTGCCCTGAACTGCTGGCTACCTTCCCGCTTACACTTCAGTAGGACCGCTCTGCCCTTTCTCACCTTTTCTGCCATTCTGCATTTTACATTTATGTCCACTGGGTTTTTTGTTTGTTTGTTGCACAAAAAAGGGAATGGTTAGTTTCAGCTAATTTCTCTGATGTTTCAAGGCCATTCTGAAGTTTAATACTATCCTTCTAAAGGCCTTTCTTGTACCCTATGCCCCATTTGATGTTATCTGCTAATATGATGTGTTTTTTTCCGGGTACCAATGATCGATTCCAACTTATGGCAACACCACGGGTGTCAAAGTAGAACTGTGCCCCATAGGGTTTTTAGTGGCTGATTTTTTGGAAGTAGATAGCCAGGCCTTTCTCCTAAGGTGACTCTGGATGGAACTTGAACTTTCAACCTTTTCGTTAGCACCCAAGCACATAAACTTTACAATACTTAGTGACTCCTATTGATAGTTTAAGAATATATTAAATGACTCATAGCTTTGGATTTCAAAGTACCTTTTAAAACACTGCTTGTTACGAATGTATCACACCTCTGTTCATACTAGTCCCCACTTAAGCCCTGGTGGTGCAGTGGTTCAATGTTCGGCTGCTAACCCAAAAGATGGCAACACAAATGCACCAACTGCTCTGTGGAAGAAAGATGTGTCAGTCTGCTTCTGTAAAGATTACAGCATTGGAAACCCTATGGAACAGTCCTACTCTGTCCTGTAGGGTCACTGTGAGTTGGAATTGACTCAACAGCAATGGTTTGGTTTGGTTAGTCCCCAACTTGAATTGTCTCCCCGCTACACACACACACACACACACACACACACTCACACCTTCATTTTTCCACCAAGAGAATTTCTAATTCAAGGGTTCTTCTTCTCTGTGCAAGTTTTCCCCGTCTCTAGCCAGCCTCAGGTCACCATTTTTTTTTTCATTTAATCATTATAAAAATTCTTGTTACACTGTTTCCTTCCCACTTCAGCAAGCTAAAGGCAGAGATTTTCTCCTTTTTTATTATTATGTTCCCAGGGGCCAAAAGTGGTATCAACAACATAATAGAAACTCAATATATTTGTGTAATTTATTATTTTCTTTCCTTCTTTTACTCACATGTCCCTGTTGGCGTTAACGTCCTAGAGTCTAACCCTTAAACTAGCTGTGGACTTGTACTTTTTATTGCATTTTGTCCTGTACTTATTATATGCACCTTCCAAAACACACACAGACCAAACTGTTTGCCATCAAGTCAATTCCAACTCACAACGATGCTATGGGACAGAGTAAAACTGCCCCATGGAGTTGCCAGGCTGTAAATCTTTAGGGCAGCAGATCACCACACCTTTCTCCCTTGAGGCGGCTGTTGGATTTCAACTGCCAGCCTTTCGGTTAGAAACCTGACCTTAACCACTGCACCACTAGGCTTCCTTCACATGTACCTTATTATAAATTAATTCTAGATGATTCTCAATTTTGAAAAATGAAAACAGTGTTATAATCTATGGCCTAAAATTTGACTTATAAAGTAGAATTGCAAACTTTACTGAGATTAAAACTACTGATTTCTCACTACAGACTAGGCCTGTTGGTACACAATCAGTTTGATTCTCAAGACCCATTTGTCACAAGTCATGTTAGTCATTTTGGTACGTGTAAATGTCTTCTAAACTTAACAGATTTCTTTGAGTCTTTTGCTATTTTTTCCACATGCAAAATCTTGCATTGATGGTTTGATCATTCCCAGATCATTATTTGATCATTTCTAAGACCATCTTTTTTCCTATTCTTAAAAAATGAATGCGTTGTTGATTCCTCTTTATTCTCAATGCTTTATGTTTACTAAACCATTTAATTTTTTTATTACAACTCATAGGGGAAATTATCCCTATCTTACAGCTAAAGTCTGGAGTCGTGGTGCAGTACTTAAAGCATTCCACTGCTAATCGCAAGTTTGGCAGTTTGAAACCACTAGCAGCTTCAAGGGAGAAAAATGTGGCGGTCTGCTTCCATAGAGATTTTTGACCTTGGAAACCCTATGGGGTCTCTATGAGTCCAGAACTGACTTGACAGCAGTGGGTTTGTTTCTTTTTTGTTTTTGTTTTGGCTTCATAGCTAAAGAAACTAAGCTTCAGAGAGGTTACTTTACTTGCCTCAATTTTTTTACTTGTCTAAGATTTAGAGCAAGCAAATTGTAGAGCTGGGATTTAGAGCCAGGCCTGTGTGGTCTGAGCTGCCTGTTGTTGGAGTATCTGAGGTCTCGTCTGCTACGGCGCTAGCTTACAGACAGACGCTGAAAATGAGTAGATCTTACAGACACTTCTGTGTTGTCCTCTTGAACCTTTCCCTTGATCCCTGAACTACAGGTTCATCTTCATTTCATTCATTAGAGTTGCTTATTCTTAAAACACAAACTTTTAAGTAGTTTGTACTTTTATTTTCTCTGATTCTGCCTTCCATCTTTCAGTTGTATTTTGCAGATAAATCAGAAAGTACGGACTCCCGGTAGCAATCTTAGGAGCAAGGTTAATAAAAGCTTAAAGCCAGATGATGTATATTTCCTGAATTATTTGTGTACTTACAACGTGTTACCATATTTTTATTATAATTTTTGATAATGTTGTAACTAATTATCTCAAGACCATGATATGAGACTGAGAAGTTCTTTTCTGTGAAAAACACCCATAAATTATGTTGACAGGAACATGTCGTTAAATTATAGCGAGGTAGAGTTCTGGATGTAAATGTCATTTCTATTATGACTTTTTCTCAGTTGGGAAGATATGTTTAGTAGGCTGTGTAAGTGTCCAAAATGAGCGAAGACACACAGGCAAAAACCAAAAGCCCCACGCTTTATTGTGTTTTTACTAAGAATCAGTCACTGTGATAAGCGTTTTCTGTATTTTCTCGTTCAATCTTGCCATAATCCTCTAACTTGGGTACTACTATCCCTATTTTACCAATGAGGAAAACTGAGGTTCAAAACTTAACCATAATTATTAAGCTAATAACTGACAGAACCAGGATTTGAACCCAGTTCTGTCTGACTCCAGAGTTTATACCTTTAATCCCTGGACTCTAACGCATACCTGACAGAGAAGTATTCAATACAGCATAGAAATCTAAGAAGGAAAAAAAGCCACTTAAGTGAAATTTGTTAAGCTTACCTTTAATTTGCTGTGCTTTCCTTTTTTAAGAGTAAAAGGAAAGCTACAAAGGATTTTAAAGAGTGACTCAGGGATCCAAGGTCATTTTAGCTTTTTGAAACTTGAGACTGAAACCCAAGGCCTCACTGCTGCTGATGCGCATCCAGCGCCGTCTTGTCATTTGTAGATTTACATCGTGCATGTCACCAGCAGCTTAGGAAAGGCGCAGATGCTAGCTTCAGGAAATCCTGGGAAAGTCAAGCCTGCTCCGATAAATTGGTCCAGTGGATAAAATGCTAATGAAAAAAATAAATCCCAACTTTACCATAATAACCCTGGATTCTGACCACAAAGATGGCTATACCTGCCTTTCTGACATCCATACATTTTCACACAGGAAAAAAAGCACATCTGTCCTTTTAAAAAATTGTTAGTGTTAAGTGGATAGTGTAAGAATTGCCAGAAATTGGTGCTGAAAAATTAGCTGCTTTATAAAATTATACTCTATGGTTACATTTCTTTAGAATAATAGTATTCAGGGCTGTCATTTGTAGGCTATAATGTCATCATGATAACACATCTAGGGATGTCAGGCAACTATCTGCCTAGGCATCAATGTCTCACTCATGTCATATAATCAGAAGAAGCTTCCATTTATGTACACCATCTTTAGTAGCAGAAGAATGGTACAAGAGGTCAAAGCCTGCTTACTGGAAGTAGCAGCCTGGAGCTGCTCAGGGTTCCTGGTATGCTTTTTTCCTCACTGAGCTGGGCTTCCTTTCCCTCTTCCAGTCTCAGCATCATTAGCATAACAGGTTCAGACAGCTAAGAGTTTGTCTTGTCTGGCCCTCTGGTCTGCACAGCGTCCATCTTACATTTTTAAACATTTCTAAAGATTGAGACTATACAGGTTCTCACGGTAATAATTTCCAGATCTTAATTTCCTTTTAGCATTTGGAATGTGGCCACTGTGTGATTGATTTTTATATAAACATTCTGGTGCTTATACATTGAATTGGTTGCTGCCCCTTCAAGGCTGTTGCCTTGGAAGGTTAAATATACCCATCTGAGTGACCTGAATCTTAGTATTTTAGAAAGAGAGAGGACTCTGGGACTTTTAACTCATTCTGTCTAGCTCTTTTCTTTCGTCTTCTTCAGAGCCAGACTTCGTGTGTTAATGCCAACTGTCACCATTTTCATTTACTCCCCCAGCCCACATTAATTTGGCTTCAGTACCCACGTCTCAGTTAAGTCTCCTACTGAGGACACCAGCGTCCTCCTATCTCTTAATGGGGGTGATTTGGTGAACTCTTGTTTTCCTTAACCCACTCATTCCACTTACAGTTATTTGTTTGTCTGCCTCCTTAGACAGACTGTAAGCTCTATCACAGTACCCTATACCCAGCACAGTGACTGACAAAGTCCAAAAGAAACAAACAAACAAAAAAACAAACGCGTTGCTGTCAAGCCCAACTCATAGTGACCCTGTAGGGCAGGGTAGAGCTGCCCCATAGGGTTTCCAAGGAGCAGCTGGTAGATTCAAACTGCTGACCTTTTGGTTAGCAGCCAAGCTCTTAGCCACTGACAAAATAGACCCTCAGTCATTAGCTGAATGAATAAATGAGCACATCTATTCTGTCCCTCTATTCTACATGTACAGAAACAGAAGCCTTTAAGACGGCACATAATCTGCCCAAGATCATACAGTATTGGCAGAAACAGCATGTAGCCCCAGGTCTGCTAACTCGTAGGCCGATTCATGTCGTAACATGCTGGCGTTCACTGCTCAGAGTAGGTTCTGGCTTTCTCTCTTGGATTGCTGTCAGAGCCCGTAGCGTAGTCTCCTAAACGTACCTGGTGGCAAATCTGTATCCTTCTGGCTGTGTGGGGTTACTCTCTTGACTTGATACTTAGAGTCGTCCAAAAACTACCAGGAGCCTCTGCGATCCGGCCTCAAACCAACCTTTCTTCGTTGCTGTTGTTAGTTGCTGTAGAGTTGGCTCCTACTCATGGCGACATTATGTACAACAGAAGGAAACATCGCCCAGTCCTGTGCCATCCACATGACTGTTCCTATGTTTGAGCCCATCATTGCGATTATTGTGTCATATCCCTCACGCCAAATAACTGAATATTCTCTCTTTCTCATACATAACCTTGTCTTCCCAGCTCTAGGCGTTTGCTTGTGATATTTCCTCCACCAGCAATGCCCTTCCTGTTCCACTCTCCAAATTCTCAAAGCCTGCTCCCCTCGGTTCATGTTCTTTCTAAAACAAAAATACGACCTAAAAAGACAGAAGGAGGAAGAAAACGAGTATTTATTGAGCTACATACCTTTTACTATTTTATCTTACACTGAATGGCCCCCAAAAGGAGCATAGCAACTTGGTGTTCAGTAGAGAAGAGGAAGAGATTATCAATGAGTGTCACAACTTACAACGAACTACAAAAATCTGTGAACATGTGTGTGTGAAAGGACTGTCCAGGCTAGCATTAGCCTAAAGAATTTAAGGCCTCATAATGGGAGAATTATTGGTCAGGCATTGGGTTTTTAGAGTAACTTGCATAAAAGTACCCAGAGAGATGATATGACTCTGTTCCCCTGTGTATGTAGTAGCCAGGAATTCGTAACTTTGTGGGAAAGAGCTGCGTGACATTGATAGGAAGGTGTTTGTATAGGCACGTGTGCACGTGAGTATGTGCTCGCGTGTACAGGTGCTGAGGAATGGGGGAATGGAAGAGGGTACAGGAGAAGCAGGATATTTCTTCTGGGGAAGGAGGACTCATTTCTCTTCTGCTGTCCACTTCCACCTACCTCCCACAGCCACAAACAAAGATCTGTCAGTTCTTCTACCTGTTGTTGCTGTTAGGTGCTTCTGGCTGGGGGGAACTTCCAGCCTTTCAGTTACTAGTTCAGTACTTAACAGTCTGAACCATCCAGGGACTCCTATTCTCTCTGTAGCTCATGTGTATTTATATTTTATATATGTTTCACGGTTGGTTTTCTGATTACAAATTTAACATCAGGTCATTATAGAAAATTTGGGAAAAGAGAAATTCAAATCTCACAAGCCAGAGAAAACCAACAAAAGGCATATTTTCTTTGGGAATTTTCTGTAGACATTTAGATTTTCGTCTTTTTACAAAAGTGGCATCATTTTTTATGAAGTCTGCATCCTGCTTTTTCACTGTTATATAATGAGTATTTCTCTGTGTCATTAAAAGTTCTTCAGAATCATAATTTTAATGACTGCATGATATTGCATTTTATAGATGTATCATAAACTTCTTAATTATTCTCCTCTTCTTGGCTGTTTATGTTTTGCCAAGCTTTGGGTTTTGTTGTTGTTTCCATTTTGCTGGGGTTTTTTTTTTTTTTTTTAGATGCTATACAAAATACTGGGATAAAGATTCTCATGTAAAACTTTTGTCTACATCTCTGATTATTTCCTTAGGATACATTACCAGTTTTGAAACTGGTAGATAAGAGCTCTTTTTTAGGTTTTTGATACATATTGCTAGATTCCCCCACGTGTCTATCAGTTTGCCGTACTGTGGGGGCTTGCATGTTGCTGTGATGCTGAAGCTATGCCACCAGTATTCAGATACCAGCAGGGTCGCCCGTGGAGGACAGGTTTCAGCTGAGCTTCCAGACTAAGGCAGATGAGGAAGAAGGAACCTGCAGTCTACTTCTGAAAAGCATTAGCCAGTGAAAACCTTATGAATAGCAGTGGAACATTGTCTGATACAGTGCCAGAAGATGAGCCCCCCAGGTTGGCAGGCATTCAAAATACGACTGGGGAAAAGCTGCCTCCTCAAAGTAGAGTCAAACTTAATGACGTGAATGGAGTAAAGCTTTCAGGACCTTCATTTGTTGATGTGGCACAACTCAAAATGACAAGAAACAGCTGCAAACATCCATTAATAATTGGAACCTGGAGTGTACGAAGTATGAATCTAGGAAAATTGGAAATCATCAAAAATGAAATGGAATGCATAAACATCAATATTCTAGGCATTAGTGAGCTGAACTGGACTGGTATTGCCCTTTTTGAATCGGACAATCATATAGTCTACTATGTGGGAGTGACAGCTTGAAGAGGAATGGTGTTGCATTCATCATCAAAAAGGACATTTCAAGATCTATCTTGAAGTACAACACTGGCAATGATAGGATAATATCCATAACGCCTACGAGGAAGACCAGTTAATACGACTATTATTCAAATTTTCGCACCAACCGCTAAGGCCAAAGAAGAAGAAATTGGAGATTTTTATCAGCTTCTGCAAATTGATCAAACATGCAATCAAGTGCATTGATAATTACCGGTGATTGGAATGTGAAAGTTGGAAACAAAGAAGAAGGATGGGTAGTTGGAAAAGATGGCCTCAGTGGTAGAAACAATGCCTTAGATAGAATGATAGAATTTTTGCAAGACCAATAACTTCTACATTGAAAATACATTTTTTCACCAACATAAACAGTGACTATACACGTGGACCTTGCCAGATAGAACACACAGGAATCAAATCAGCTACATCTGTGGAAAGAGACAATGGAAAAGCTCAATATCATCAGTCAGAACAACACCAGGGGCCAACTGTGGAACAGACCATCAATGGCTCATATGTGAGTTAAGCTGAAACTGAAAAAAATCAGAGCAAGTCCACGAAAGCCAAAATACAACCTTGAGTATATCCCACCTGAATTTAGACACCATCTCAAGAATAGATTTGACACGTTGAACACTAATGACCAAAGACCAGACAAGTTGTGAAAGGACATCATACATGAAGAAAGCAAGAGGTCATTGAAAAGACAGGAAAGAAAGAAATGGCCAACATGGATGTCAGAGGAAACTCTGAAACTTGCTTTCGAACATCGAGCAGGTAAAGCAAAAGGAAGAAACGATGAAGTAAAAGAATTGAACAGAAGATTTCAAAGGGTGGCTCAAGAATATTATAATGACATGTGCAAAGAGCTGGTGATAGAAAACCAAAAGAGAAGAACACGCTTGGCATTTCTCAAGCTAAAAGAACTGAAGACAAAATTCAAGCCTTGAGTTGCAATAGTGAAGGATTCTATGGGGAAAATATTAAATGACGCAGGAAGCATCAAAAGAAGATCAAAGGAATACACAGAGTCATTATACCAAAAAGAATTAATCGATGCTCAACCATTTCAAGAGGTAGCATAAGATCAGGAACCAATAGTACTGAAGGAAGAAGTCCAAGCTGCAGTGAAGGCATTGGTGAAAAACAACCCTCCAGGAATTGACAGAATATCAATTGAGGTGTTTCAACAAACAAGATGCAGTGCTGTAAGTGCTCACTCATCTATGTCAAGAAATATGGAAGACAGCTTCCTGGCCAACTGACTGGAAGAGATCCACATTATTCCTATTCCCAGGAAAGGTGATCCAACAGAATGCAGAAATTGTAGAACAATATTATTAATATCACACACAAGTAAAATTTTGCTGAAGATCATTCGAAAGCGGCTGCAGCAGTATATCAACAGGGAACTGCCAGAAATTCAAGCTGGATTCAGAAGAGGACATAGAACCAGGGATATCATTGCTGATGTCAGATGGATCCTGGCTGAAAGCAGAGAATACCAGAAGGATGTTTACCTGTGTTTTATTGACCATGCAAAGGCACTCGGCTGTGAGAATCATAAGTCATGGATAACACTGCGAAGAACGGGAATTCCAGAACACTTAATTGCACTTATGAGGAAACTTTGCATAGAGGCAGTTGTTCGGGCAGAACAAGGGGATGCTGATTGGTTTAAAGTCAGGAAAGGTGTGCACCAAGGTTTTATCCTTTCATCATACCTATTCAATCTGTACGCTGAGCAAATAATCCAAGAAGCTGGACTATATGCAGAAGAACAGGCATCAGGATTGGAGGAAGACTTGTTAACAACCTGCATTATGCAGATGACACAACCTTCCTTGCTGAAAGTGAAGAGGACTTGAAGCACTTATTAATGACGATCACAGACCACAGCCTTCAGTACAGATTACACCTCAGCATAAAGAAAACAAAATTCCTCAGAACTGGACCAGTGAGCCACATCATGATAAACAGAGAAAAGATTGAAGTTGTCAAGGATTTCATTTTACTTGGATCCACAATCAACAGCCATAGAAGCAGCAGTCAGGCAATCAAATGACGGATTGCTTTGGGCAAATCTGCTGCAAAGGACCGCTTTAAAGTTGTGAAAAGCAAGGATGTCACCTTGAAGACTAAGGTGCTCCTGACCCCAGCCGTGAAGTTTTCCTACAGTCTTAGAGGGGCGGGAGTGATTGCGTAGGTACTGGTATCTGGCTGCAGCAGAGGGTCATGCTGTGAACAAGGCCGGAGGGCTGAGAATCATCCCCCAAGTGTTTCTGAGGAAAGCACATTCCTCTTCCCTAGAGTGTGCAGGTGGGTGGGTTCTGCAGACGGACCAGGGGCACCCAGGGTTTTGGGTTGTAAGGACTGGGAGGTACCAGTTATCCTTGGACCCCTGTTGCAGGTGGCTGGGTGACCTGAGTGGCTCCACCATTCCTTAGGCCCCTGATGTAGGCAGATGAGGACCCTGTTTAACAGCAAAGCAGTGTCAAACGTCAAACACTCACCTCTCCACCCCACAGCTGAAACAGTTGCAGTCTGCCAACAAGGGCCTATTCTCCTGAAAAAGGCCCACACAGGTCCATGCCGGAGGGGAGAGGTATTCAAAGTCCTTGGACCATTTATGCCTGGATAGGAGCCACTTCTGAGCTCCCCAGGTTAGTGGAGCTGGCAAATTATCTTTTCCCCCCAGTTGTGAATTTATTCCTTTTCCAAGGCTGGGAGGATGGCTCCAGGTGCTCAACAGGGCCTATCTCAGGCCCAGGGAAATCAACAGCCACTGAAGCCAGCTTGGGGGCGGGAAGCACTGTAAAATATAGGCAAGTACTTAGCTTTGCCGAGAACGCCGTTCTTCTCTGGTTCTGAAGGTGTGAGTAGGCTGTGCAGTTGGCTGCTTCTCCCTGAGGAAACTGCGGCTGAACGCTAGTACCAGCCCGCCGCCACCGCTCTAGGAATGCTGCCTGAGAGCTCCCTGTGATTCAGGTCCGGTAACTCCTCTCTGCTTCTGAACTGCCTCTCCCTCCCCCTGCCGCTCAGTCCGTTTTCTAACTTTGCCTTTGATGTTCAGGGCTCCCCCCTCCCCCCCAGTGCTGCTCCTAGGTTGTCATAAATATAATCATTTCACTTGTTTTTTCGGGTCTTTGTTGTAAGAGGGAATCACAGTAAGCATCTGGCTATTCTGCCATCTTGGCCCCGCCTCTCCAAAGATCCAAGCCATGGTGTTTTCAGTCACATCATATGCATGCGAATGCTGGACAATGAATAAGGAAGACCAAAGAAGAATTGATGCCTTTGAATTGTGGTGTTGGTGAAGAATATTGACTATACCATGGACTGCCAAAAGAATGAACAAATCTGTCTTGGAAGAAGTACAACCAGAATGCTCCTTAGAAGCAAGGATGGCGAGACTGTGTCTTACATATTTGGACATGTTGTCAGGAGGGATCAGTCCCTGGAGAAGGACATCATGCTTGGTAAAGTACAGGGTCAGTGGAAAAGAGGGAGACCTTCAACGAGGTGGATTGACACAGTGGCTCCAACAATGGTCTTAAGCATAACAACAATTGTAAGGGTGGCACAGAACTGGGCAGTATTTCGTTCTTTTGTGCATAGGGTCGCTATGAGTTGGATCCAACTCGAGGATGCCTAACAAACAACTTTGCTAGATTGCTTTTCAGGGAAAGTTTTACCAATTTATTCAGGCAACGGAGACATTTTGATTGGCATGAAAACCATGTAATAAATTATGACCACATCCCACTCGGTAATGAAAATGTCCATGGGACATAGGGAGACAGACAGATTTTGCAATCAAGGGATTAACTGCAATTGAATAGCAACAGGACCCTGCATTCAGCAAACCAGAAGCCTCCATGGAAGGCTAGTGGAGGAAGGGTACTGTAGAAACAAGTGAAATTAAGACAACCAAAAAACCAAACCAGTTGCCATCGAGTCAATTACGACTCATGGTGACCCTATAGGACAGGGTAGAACTGCCCCATAGGATTTCCAAGGAGCGCCTGGTGGATTCGAACTGCTGACCTTTTGATTAGCAGCTGTAGCTCTCAACCAGTACACCACCAGGGTTTCCAAAATTAAGACAAGGCTACCATTTATTTTAAAGCCCCTGGATGGCACAAATGGTTTGTGCTTAGCTACTAACTGAAAGGTTGGCAGTTCGAATCCACCCAGTGGCACCATGGAAGAAAGGCCTGGGTATTTACTTTCGTAAGATTACAGCCATTGAAAACCCTGTGGGAGTGGAGTTTTACTGACACAGATGGGGTTGCGACTAGTCAGAATCGAGTCAAGGTCAATGGGTTTTTCTACCTGCCTTCTAAAAGCATTTGAGGTGAACACTGGTCACCACATCCCAATTGTCCCTGATGAAACTCCCCCACCCTCTAGCCTGCATACTTGAGTAACCAGATTCCAAAGCAGAGATTATTATCCTTGTTATCCCCATGTTCAGTGTGGCCTAACCAATCCATCTCTACTTAATTGCTGATTGTATCATGGGATATCTTAATACATCACGCTTTTATGAAAGGCAGTGAAGCATAAAAATGGTTAAGAGCTTGCTTAGACTCTAAGGCCAGTCGGCCTGAGATTTAATTCCTAGCTCTACCACTTAATATCTGTGTGTCCTTAGGCAAGTTGCTTTATCTATCTGTGCTGTAGTTTTCTCATCTATAAATTGAGGATAATAGTCCTTTCCTTAAGAACTGTCATGAAGAGTAAATGGGGTTAATACATGTAAAGTACTAGGAGCAGCATCTAGCCCACAGTAAGCACTATGTAAGAATTTTCTATTTTTATTATTTCAAGTTGCTAAGAATTAACTTCAACAGAGGAAGTAACATTAAAAAAAAAAAAAATGTTTTAAAGCTATCGATTGAGCTTTGGAGATAAAAGGAAAACTTTTTTTTTTTTCCAACTAGGTTCCCAAGAATATTCAGGTTGTGCCTTATAAGGTTTTTTTTATGATGACTATTTTTTTTTTTTTATACTAATTAATGGAGCACTCCTGGCCCGGTGGCTAAGAGTTTAACTGCTAATAAAGGGTCAGCGGTTTGAATTTACCAGCTGCTCCTCGGAAACCCTATGGTGCAGTTCTACTCTGTCCTATAAAGTCACTACGAGTTGGAATCGACTCGGCAGCAACGGGTTTGGTCTGGTTTGATTTTATAGTAAGTTAATGGAGGAGCCATGGTGATGCAGTGGTTAAGCGCTTGGCTGCTAACTGTAAGGTTGGCGGTTCAAACCCACTAGCCTTCTAAGGGTGAAAGATGCAATGGTCTGCTTCCATAAAGATTTACAGTCTTGGAAACCCTATGGGGCGGTTTTACTGTGTCCTGTAGGGTCACTAAGATTCAGTGTAGACTTGTTGGCAATAGGTTTAGTTTTTTATTTTAGTTTTGTATATTTAGTCAAATATTGCATTTCTCAGAATATTTGAAAGCAGTATTTTTTAGTGGAGATAATAGCAGTACCAACCCATCTGTATTTTCCCCTACACTATAAGAAGTAGTATACTTTATCATCAGGCATTTAAAAAAAAAAAAATCTAGCCCTATATTCTAAGTTAAAGGATTTCCTAAATTCACACTTAAAAATCATAGAACCTCCCACAATCTCACAAACCAGAGTTAATAATAATAACAACAGCAACAAAAAGCTTATTTCCTTTCAGAACTTTTTTTTGACATATACAGTTTCTCCTGGAGAAGCCTTGTGGTACAGTGGTTAAGAGTTCAGCTCTTAATGAGAAGGTCGGCAGTTCGAATCCACCAACTGCTCCTTTGAGACACTATAGGGCATTTCTGCTCTGTCCAGTAGGGTCGCTAAAACCCAACCCAGTGCCCTCGAGTCTGTTCCGACTCATAACGACCCTATAGGACAGAGTAGGACTGCCTCATATGAGTTAGAATTAACTCAATGGCAACAGGTTTGGAACGGGTTTTTTTCTCCTAGATTCATCTGAACAAATCTTACTGACAGGCTGAGATCTTCAGTGTATTTCTAGAATTTGACATTACCAGCCCTGGAAAGACGTGGTCAGGTCCTTCATATATATTGGACTTCTGACAACGGACAGTTGGAAATCTAATTCCAGTGAATGATCCTGGTGAGCAAGTGAGCTCACTGAAAAAGCGTCCAAGTAAAGGAACTGCTCAAACAATCAGGAACTGCTTGACCAGCAGAAATTGGCCATGGACTTGAAGGTTTATAAACTCTGGGTCATCACGCATACTTGAAAGTCATAATCTTCCAAAGGGCTTTAATTGAATATTTGAAAATCTGTACCAAAATAAACTGAGTCCATTAAATAAGAATAAACACAGCTAAACTAAACAGTATAAATCTTCAAAAGAAGAACCCTAATTAAAAAGATATATTTTACTTCCTGGATTTTGCAACCCTGGTTTTTTGTTTTTTGTTTTTTTTTTCCACTATATGCCACTGGGGGCATACAACTGTTTCTAATCAAATAATTTAAACTCCCATGCTGGAGCTTAAGGGTAGGTTCTCCGTTTTTCTCTTGCTACTTGTTTTGGGGATAAAGCCGTGCAAATTATTCAGACACCAATCAGATTTATCATCCTTGCCTTTTGATGACATCCATCTGTTTATCTAAGAAGCCATTAAAGACTTATTGAGTTACAGTGCTAGGGAGAAAATTGGGTTATCATCCATGGTTAAATCCAGTTCTTGCATCTGCCATCTTTTCAGCTTATGTGGTATATTCTGAAATTACCCTGACTTGCAGACCTGCACTACAAGAATACATTTGCTTCCTAGCCTTTTTATGTCATTTCTAGAGAATTTCTAATGCATGAGCAATTTGTGGTTCAGGAAAATGTTGACAGAAAGATGTCAGTGCTTTTTCTAGTTAAAAGTTCAAAAGCCTAATAGGGGCCTTGCCAGCTTAAACGTCTTATTTAAAAGAGGGCACTATTCCATTCAGAGGTTTGTATTTTAGATGGGCCTATTGAAAGAAAAAGTTTGACTCCGGGTCACAAAGGTAGAATTGTGTTAATCAGAAGATAAAGATTAAATTAATATCAAGTCAAAATTCAGATGGACAAAAAAAAGTGAGAGCTCATCACAAATGGTGTTAAATAAATACCAGCAGGTAAACTGATAAGACACAATGGACTCAATCTTGCTGGGGAATGACTAAGGTAGGAGTTGAGTGTTTATCTCGCACGTCAAGCAGTTTAAGCAATGGTAGAAGTCCTGTTTTCTGAGCTGGCTGAAGAGGCAGTGGACTATGTGGAGAAAACTAATTGAAATACAGTGAATATTTGCAGTTTCCTGGAGCTACTGTTATATCCTGACGGCAGGAGCCCCAGAGAAAGAGCAGCCGTAAATCAGGCAGATACTTCACTTTGCCAATTTTTCTAGCATTTGTCAGAGAAATAATGAAGAACCCACGAGTAAAACATTTCCTTGATTTGTTTATGTAAATTAGGCCAGAATTCTGGGAAGCCTAGATTTTCTGGGAACTGGTGAGGATTACAGCATAGCTGCTGTTCCTTAAAATCTAGCTGGACCTGCTCTTTATTGGCCATTTAAGACGATCCTTCCAATTATATTTCACAGTGTCCTCTCGCTTTCCTCGTTGTGAGATAAGTACCCTGAAATGGGAGACAATAGCCACACAACAGCTGAACATAATCAACTGCTACCTCCGTGGGGGATATGGCCGGTTCCAGAAAGACATTCTCTTATCTGTCTACCTGTCTGCCTGTGACCTTCATACAGCTTCTGTCTGTGTTGTGAGCAGAGATGCTGTTTGTGTACGTCACTGGTGATGCCACAGTGAGAGGAATCAGGACCTAGACCCCAAAGTAGCAAATATGAGGCCGAAGGGTCTTGTGGGAGTATTTCGTATCCTCATTCATAGACTCATCCAAAATGTGAATTTGAGGAGGACTGAAAAATACCTATGTTGTGGGACAGCCCCAGCAAGGGAAGACCCGCGCTGTGCATCCTGGCAGATAATCTGAAGAACTGACACATAGCCCTTCCAGATTCATACGTTCAGGGAAACTTACTGACACGGGCAGGCAGCTGCTTTCTCCAGTGGCAACCACCTGGAGTATTCTCCGCAACCACCTAGCAAGGGACCCAAGCTTATATACCGTTCCAGCTGGGACCAAGGCTCATCATTTTCTCCCATGCCCTTGGGCAGTCAGTGTTCCCAGGGACTCCAGGTCCAGGCCCAGATGTTTTCCTTCTTGTTGCTAAGGCATTTCTCGGCCTTGGCCACTGGCCCAGTCATGCCACTCCCAGCCTTTTACCTTAGCCCGAGTCCATCCCAAATTCATCCCCAGCATGCTTCGGGGAAGAGCAAAGCTGACTCCATTAGGGAGGGGATGCATATAGCTGAATAGCATTATCCTACAACCCAAGATCTCGCTCAGAATGAGAAGTCATACACTTTATGATTTTAAGAGCTGTGGCCTTTCTCTCCTCACCGTTGTAATCCACCATAAAACACTTCTCACAACCTGATCATAATGACATTCTGTGATTAACAATTATTTGGCTTAAGCTTTGTTAATCTTTTAAAATGCAAATGTGTATTGTGTTAAGTAAGTTTATTAGACCCTTTCCTTAAGGTAGTTTCTGATCCAGCAAAAGGAAGAGTGAGGGCCTGTCATGGATTGAATTGTGTCCCCCAAAAACATGTGTCAACTTGGTTAGGCCATGATTCCCAGTATTGTGTAGTTGTCCTCCATTTTGTGATTGATAAAATTCTCCTATGTGTTGTAAATCCTAATCTCTGACTGTGGTTAATAAGGCAAGATTAGATCATGTTAAAGAGGATTAGAGTGGGATGTAACACCCTTACGCAGGTCACATCCCTGATACAATGTAAAGGGAGTTTCCCTGGGGTGTGGCCTGCATCACCTTTTGTCTAACAAGAAATAAAAGGAAAGGGAAGCGGAGAGTTGGGGACCTAATACCACCAAGAAAGCAGCACCTGAGCAGAGTGTGCCCTTTGGACTAGAGGTTCCTGTGTGGAGAAGCTCCTGGCTAGACCAATGGAAGATTGATGACAAGGACCTTCCTCCAGAGCCAACAGAGAGAGAAAGCATTTCCCGAAAGCCGACGCCCTGAATTTGGACTTGTAGCCTACAGACTGTGAGAGAATAAATTTCTCTTTGTTAAAGCCATCCACTTATGGTATTTGTGTTATAGCAGCAATAGATAACTAAGACAGGGCCCTTTGGGATGTAAGAAGAAGACACTTTGTCGCTCCAAGCTTTTGTCTGGGATCTACCCAGTTGATTGTGTATTTAGGTGAGTATTTTTGTTTTCTATCAAAATGGCAGAGGAAAATATATTTTGCATTCATTCAAAGTTACAGAACATCTATGGACTATTTCCTAACACTATATTTAATTTTCTTTAGTGTTCATGTAGGAAAAATGTTATTGCGAATTCTTTAAGGTTTTTATTAATTCCACTGTTTTATCAGTTAAAAATGTTAACTCAGATACAAAGACTGCTGGCATGGCTAAGGCAAGGTTCTAAAGACACAGTGGAATTACTAGGGATAGTGGAGGAAGGCAGTGAGCATGTTTGAGGTACAGCAGCAGATTGTATGCTGGGGAGAATCAAAATGAGACAGCCCAATGGTGCCCAGAGGTGGTACTCCACTTTTCTCTCTCTCTGTCCTTTGCAACTTGGAGGCAGCCTGGTATAGAAGATTCTATTGCCTTTTCTGTCTATCAGTGACATCCTCCCCCACATACTGGCTCTACCTCAGTGCTGTCTTGGAACGCAGAGTCCAAGGCTGGATGAGTCTGGTGTTTGCTGGCCTGAGTCCTTCCAGCTTGAAGCTTACCTCCCCGATGGCTCTGCCTGCGGACTACACTTTCCATCGTCACCCTTACCAATAAACTGATAGCTTCACCTCCTGGTAGTCAGGTCCTCAGCTGATTTTACTAAGTTGGGAAATGGCAAAGATGCTATTTATCTTTACAGTCGTTCCTTGAGAGTCCCTTTCTCAAGTAGTAGGTACTATTAGAGAAGGAAATTAATGTTAATTATCCACAAACACTATGAATTCAAAAGAAATTTGTGATAATCACTTATCTGAAGGAGACTGCAGTCTCCTCAGGTAGATGATAAATAAAAATATGAAGCTTCCATTTCTACAAAAGATAAAAACGTAGATGAGAGAGAAGGAAACTAAACTAAAAGTTAAATGGAGCTAGCAGAACTTGAGATTTACAAATGACGGGCAGACAGGACTTGGGTGAGCAGCATAGAAAGAGAAGAACAATCGAAGCAGAGGGACACATGAGCAAAGAAGACTTAGAAGTTGGAGTGATCTAGAAGTGGCGCTGGCTAAGTCTGATAGAAGGTGATAGAAAGGCCCTCATTCCCAAGATGAGTTTGAATTTGATCTGGTGGGATTTGAGTAACAATTATAGGTTGTTGAGCAGGGAACGGACCTAAAAATGCAAGGTTTAAAAAAACTAACTTTACTGGAGTATACAAATTCAGTTGTCAAAGATAATTCCAGAAGGGGAAGAAGACTGGTTAGGAAAAAAATTACAGTTATCTAGGCAAGTAAAGGTCCAGATGGTGGTAGAAGAGGAGGGGATCTGATGAATTTGAACTGACAGGGCTTGGTGATAAAATTGAGTTATATTGAAAGTAAATCATTTAATCTTTGGTGCATCTCAACATTATAAATCTTGACCAGTGAACTCATAAGGAGATTTTCATGTTGATAGCAAAGCTCATAATATAAGTGGATTTGAGAATTCTTTTCCAGTTGAATAAAGTTAGCGAGTTCTTGGAATTACCCAAAAGGTCTTAGTAACCAAAACCACACTTATTTGGCATCGTTAAAGTTCTACTCTGACACACATGGGGTCATCCTGAGTCAGAATTGACTCGATGGCAATTGGTAAAAACTGTATGTAAACAAAACTTTCAAACAATTGAAACTTGCTGTCATCACCTGGTTTTAGGAGGCAGAGAAACTCGCCAGGTTAGATAGCACTTTGGGGTTAGATTATCCTGAGGGACAAAGGGAGGAATAAGTTCAAGGTCAGTATTTCTAAGAAGAATCAGAAAAGGAACTTCAGAAGAAATTCCCCCAAACCAGGATATCAATCCCTGAGACAAAATGGAGCATGGCATGAAGGTCAAGATCCAAGAATCTAAGTAGAGTTCATTCATTCATAAAATAACAATATTCCTAAAGGCTCTATGTGTAGATAGTTTGTTTCATTTATATGTATTGAGCTCTTACTAGAGGTCCATTCAATGGTGAACAAAACAGGCATAGTCCCTGCCCTTCTGGATCTTATGGTTTCATGTGGGAGACAGGCATCAAACAGTCACACAAATGCATACATACTTACAGATTGTGATAATCACCACGAAGGAACGTGCAGAATGGTATGAGACAGTATAACAGGGGCTCCTCGTTTAGATTTGGCAATCAGAAATGGCCTCCCTGAGTAAATGACATTCCAGCGGAAACCATGAAGAATGACCAGGAATTAGCCAGGCAGGGACTAGAAGGAAGAGATTCATTGCAGGGATGAGGCCAGTGATATGCGGGGGATCCAGAGGCCTAGCTGTTAACACTCCATATATGGCAGCATGGATTGGAATCTTGTCATCAAGAGACCAGAGTTCACTGGAAACGAGCTAATCACTGCATCTAGAACCCTGGATAAATGCAACTGTTCATGACTGAGGGCTTGACCTAGGGCAAGATTAAGTCACAGGAGTATAGAAAAGCAACAAAATACTGGGAACCCCAGATACATAGTGAAAATAGGACAGATGTAAGTCTAAACCAGTGAACCACTTACCTGTGAGGTCCTCATATTACCTACCCAGAACCTAACTAATGGACAAGACAGTGTTGTATAATGGTCAGAACATCAGATTTGTAGTCAGACAGATGTGATTTTAAATCCTAGCTTGGCCACTTCCTAGAGGTTCTATCCAGAGACGACACTTCACCTTTCTTAGCTTTGGTTTCTCAATCTGCAGAATGGGAGTAATACTACCTAACTCTTAAAGAAAAAAAAACTCTCAGGAATAACAAAAGGTTCAAAGAAGATAATGTTTGTAACGTGCTTAATGCAGTGCCTGACGTACAATATATGCTCTTCTTCATATGTCAATGCTTTTACTCTTCTATTTGGTTCATATTTATTGGGGTAAGAACATGAAAATATCTGCACATCTAGTAAAATTCATGACCTTTGTAACCAGCCTTTTCTTTGTTGCTCAGAAGCTTGTCTGAGCACCTTTCTTTTCCACCTGTTTCTGGGTTTGTAATTGTGTTTCATATTTGTGAGGCCCTCTGAAGTGAAAGCTCCAGATTGAAGGAGGAAGAAGGGATTCATATGAAAATCTACTCACTTAGGCATAGAGTTTTGTGAATACTCAACTAACATGTGATGAATGAATGATTACTGTATAATTGCAGAGATTTGACAGTGATAAACATAGTTAATTTATTGCTAAGATGGCATGCATTAAAAATAATTTTAAAGCATTTTTGGTAATTTGTGTATTTAAGTGGTTAGTAAACTGAATTCTAGCCTCTTGCTCTTGGAATATTCTCTTAGCTCTAAGCCTATGTTGCTTTAATTAGAGAACTGTTCTGATAGTTCCAGGAAAGGAACCATTTTTTCTTTTTAAAACATTTCTAACATTTCAGCTAAACAATTTATCTAGAATGATTTTCCCTTTAAAAGGAATAGTAGACAATTAGAAGCATAGTACAGTAAATTTTCTGCCTTATGGATCCAAGCCAAGAACCATACAACTTTTGTGCTTTATAAGCAATTGCCAACTAAAATGCATAACTGGTATACTGTAATAGAGGCTGCTTTGAGCTACTATTACCATAGAATACTTTCCGGCTTTCTAAGAAGCATGAGGACAAAATTGGGAAGAAGGCATCTATCCGATTGAAGTGAGGAGGTTACTTGCATTGTACTCTACTTCAGGCAGAATGGCAGTCATTTTATTTGCTATTAGTGTGAATAGAGAGATCACTTCTTTTCAGAATGTAGCTTGCAAAAAAGATCTGTACCACTACACACAGCTAGAAATGAAGCTTTCTATGTAGCCTGAGACATATCTGAGTCTGATCAGACCTTAGGAGACAATTCTGGAAATCACAGTGGGAACACTATAGATTTGCTCAAACCAAGAATGTCTGTAGAGAGTTACTGAAACTCCCCTTAGCTCCCCCTCCAGAATATGGGAGTGCAGGGAGGCCCAGTCCAAATGGTCCCTATTTGTATAAACAGTTGGATCAGGAATAGGTTAGTGTCAAGAAGACAGTAAGCTACAATGGTGTTCAAATATTGTCCCCTATTATAATATCTCTATGAGATTATTTTATTTGGACATTAAAACAAAAACATTGTTTGAGAATATTTAAATCCTGTTGGCACAAACAGTTAAGCTCACGGCTACTAGCTGGAAGTTTGGTGGTTGAAACCCACCCAGACGCACCTCGGAAGACAGGCCTGGTGATCTACTTCCTAAAGATCACAGCCTTTAAACCCCTACAGAGCAATTCTACTCTGCACACATGGGATCACCATGAGTCAGAATCGACTCAACTGCAACTAACAGCAGCATCAAAGATAAACCCCAAACCAAACCAAACCCATTGCCATCAAGTCAATTTTGACTCATAGCTACCCTGTAGGACAGAGTAGAACTGCCTCATAGGGTTTCCAAAGAGTGGCTGGTGGATATGAACTGCCAACCTTTTAATTAACAGCCAAACACTTAATCACTGCACCACCAATAAATACAATTTACACAAATAATTAACTTCAAATATTTCAACCAGACACATGGTATCTATGCAAATGCTATGTTGGTTTTAACCTCTCTAGGGATTTGGCAATATTTTTCCCTTGACAAGTAGATTTCACATATATTTTATTCATTTGTTCCAAAAATATTTATTGAGCACAAGCAAAATCCTAAGCACTGTGCTGAGCACCGGGTATACTGCACGAAGTCAAGTCAAACCGACCCTGCCCTGTGGACGGTCTAGGATAGGAGACAGACGTGAGTCAGGTAGTGCTGCAGTATCCCTTCTGCAAATGAATCCTAGGAAAAATCCAACAAACAAAAGTAGAGCAGCTCTGGTAGAAATGGATCTGAGCCAAGAGACCTGCCACTCCCCTTCTCCTCACCAGTCTGCCCTCTCAGCAAATATCCTTAGGACTCTGTGGACCTAGTTTGAAAACCACTTTACGAATGGCTCTGATGTCCAGAAAGAAAGGAGAATCTCTGTCTGCAGGCTGCCATCCTGGTTAAATCTACTTCAGATCTTGCTGGACAGCCTCAACACATTGGCTGCATACCAAGGAAACATAACTTCATTCCAGCCAACCTAATGCCACACAATTTGGTCCTTACATTGAGAAACACTATTTATTTATCCCCATGGTTTAGGCACACCACTTGTCTGTCAGTTTGTTTTACTGTGGTGTCTTGCATGTTGCTGTGATGCTGGAAGCTATGCCACAGGTATTTCAAATACCTGCAGGGTCACACATGGTGGACAGGTTTCAGTGGAGCTTCCAGACTAAAACAGACTAGGAAGAAGGATATGGAGGTCTATTTCTGAAAAAGAATGGCCAGTGGGAACCTTATGGATAACAGCAGAACGTTGTCTAATAGAATGATGAAAGATGAGCCCCTCAGGTTGGAAGGGACACAATCATATGATCTACTATACTGAGAATGACTTGAAGAGTAATGGCTTCACATTCATTGTCAAAAAGAACATTTCAAGATCTGTTCTGAAATGCAACTCTGTCAATGATAGAATAATATTCATATGCCTACAAAGAAGACTAGTTGATATGACTGTTACTTAAATTTACTCAGAAATCACTAATGCCAAAGATGAAGAAACTGGAGATTTTACCAACATCTTCAGTCTAAAATTGATCAAACTTGCAATCAAGATACATTGATAATGACTAGTGATTAGAATGTGAAAACTGGAAACAAAGACAAAGGGTCAGTAGTTGGAAATATGGCCTTGGTGATAAAATGATGCTGGGGATCACATGATAGAATTTTGTAAGACCAATGATTTATTCACAGGAAATACCTTTTTTCAACAACATAAACAGTGAATGTACATGTGGACCTTGCTAGATGGAATACATAGGAATCAAATCAACCAGTGTTTCCTTAAATCAGCTACATCTGTCAAAAGAGACAATGGAGAAGCTCAATATCATCTGTCAGAACGAGGCCAGGGCTTGACTGCAGAACAGACGATCAATTGTTTATATGCTAGTTCAAGTTCCAACTGAAGAAAATTAAAATTAATAAGTCAATAAAACCAAAGTATGACTTTGAGTATATCCCACCTGAATTTAGAGACCATCTCAAGAATAGATTTGACACATTGAACACTAATGACCAAAGACCAGACGAGTTGTGGGATGGCCTCATGACATCATACATGAAGAAAACAAAAGGTCATTAAAAAGATAGGAAAGAAAGAAAAGACCAAAATGGATGGCAAAAGAGACTCTGAAACTTGCTCTTGACCATACGGTAAGCTAAAGTGAACAGAAGAAATGATGAAGTAAAAAAGCTGAACAGAAGATTTCAAAGGGCAGCTCAAGAAGTCAAAGTAAAGTATTATGATGAAATATGCAAAGACCTGGAGTTAGAAGACCGAAAGGGAAGAACTCACTCAGCATTTCGCAAGCTGAAAGAACTGAAGAAGAAATTCAAGCCTCGAGTTGCAATATTGAATGATTCTATGGGCAAAATACTGAATGACACAGGAAGCATCAAAAGAAGATGGAAAGAATACATGGAGTCACTGTACCAAAAAGAACTGATCAATGTTCAACTGTTTCAGGAGATAGGTAGCATATGATCAAGAACCAATGATACTGAAGGAAGAAGTCAAAGATGCACTGAATGCACTGGCAAAAAACAAGGCTCCAGGAATACAAATTGAGATGTTTCAACAAACAGATGCAATGCTCATGTGTCTGTGCCAAGAAGCTTGGAAGACAACTACCGGGCGAACTGACGAGATCCATATTTGTGCCCATTCCAAAGAAAGGTAATCCAGTGGAATGTGGAAATTAATAAACAATGCCACTAATATCACAAGCAAGTAAAATTTTGCTGAAGCTCACTCAAAAACGGTTGCAGCAGCACATCAACAGGGAAATTCCAGAAATTCAAGCCCGATTCAGGAGAGTACATGGGAAGAGGGTTGTTGCTAATGTCAGGTGGATCTTGACTGAAAGCAGAGAACACACTAGAAAAATGTTTACCTGTGTTTTGTTGACTATGCAAAAGCATTCAAATTTGTAGATCATAGCAAATTATGGATAACATTGCAAAGAATGAGAATTCCAGAACAATTAATTGTGCTCATTTGGAACCTGTGCATAGACCAAAAGGCAACGGTTCGAACAGAACAAGGGGATGCTGCACGGTTTAAAATTAGAGAAGGTGTGTGTCAGGGTTGTATCCTTTCACCATGCTTTTTCAACCTGTATGCTGAGCAAATAATCCTAGAACCTGGACTGTATGGAGAAGAACGCAGTATCAGGACTGGAGGAAGACTCATTAACAGCCTGCGATATGTAGATGACACAACCTTGCTTGCTGAAACTGAAGAGGAGTTGAACCAGTTAGTAATGAAGATCAAAGACTACAGCCTTCAGTATGGATTACACCTCAATGTAAAGAAAACATAATTCTCACAACTGGACCAATAAGCAACAACATCATGATAAACGTAGAAAAGATTGAAGTTGTCAAGGGTTTCGTTTTACTTGAATCCACAATCAATGCCCATGTTAGCATTAGTCAAGAAATCAAATAGCATAGTGCTTTGGGCAAATCTGCTGCAAAACACCTCTTTAAAGTGTTAAAAAGCAAAGATGTCACTTTGAGAACTAAAATGCGCCTGACCCAAGCCATGATATTTTCAGTTGCCTCATATGCGTGTTAAAGCAGGACAATGAAAAAGGAAGGCCGAAGCAGAATTGATGCATTTGAGTTATGGTGCTGGCAAAGAATGTTGAATATACTGTGGACTCTCAGGAGAATGAACAAGTCTGTCTTGGAAGAAGTACAGTCAGAGTGCTCCTTGGACGTGAGAATGGTGAGACTTGTCTCACATACTTTGGACATGTTATCAGGAGGGACCAGTCTCTGGAAAAGGACATCATGCTTGGTAAAGTAGATGGTCAGTCAAAAAGAGGAATACCCTCAATAAGATGTACTGACACAGTGACTGCAACAATGGGTTCAAACATAGCAACAATTGTGAGGATGGTGCAGGCCTGGGTAGTATTTTGTCTTGTTGTATACAGGGTTGCTGTGAGTTGGAACCGACTCAATGGCACCTAACAACAACACAACATGGTTTAGGCAAGAGAGATCGTCAGTAGGAAGACTCTTTTCCTGTAATACAGACAGACAGATCCCTCTTACTATGTTCATTTCTATTGCCCCATTTTACACTTTCCCTTGACTACAAATGCTGAGAGAGCAAAGTTTTCTATTGAGACAGAGAAAAGTCTCCCTCACTGACTCTTAACTAGGTTTTACTTTCTACAAATGAGATAACTGTAAGAAACCTCAGTATAGCTACACACGCAGATACTCATATTAGCCAAATGCTTTGAACTGTCAAGGGTTTAAACTTGCAGAGTATTAGATAATTAGAAAAACTAGTGTGCCTCTCGTCTGGGTAGATTAATCTGGGGCAGGGGGCCTATACCCTACAAACAGTTTTCTGGTTCTCTTTCATGTTCGAGTACTGTTGATTATCGGGACCTCGAGATCTGCTTAAACATTACAGCAGCCCCATGGGGTACACATAATTATTATCCCAAGTTTAGAGATGGAGAGACCAAGATAAATCTACTTGCCCAAGATTACATAGCTAATGAGTGACAAAATCAGGATGTGAACCCAGTCTGGCTATCAAGTGAAGGCTGTCAGCACAATGCTATTCACCTATAGGGTTAGGATGTGTAGAGGGAGGATTACTTGTAAGCCAAATGGGGGGCATGAATGGCACAGTGGTTAAGCACTCAGCTACTAACCAAAAGGTCAGCAGTTTGAATCCACCAACCGCTCCTGGGAAACCCTACGGGGCAGTTCTACTCTGTATTATAGGGTTGATGGCAGTGGGTTTTTATGATTGGATAAAGGAAATTGTGAGGAAAGAAATGGAAATTTTGAAAGGAGAAGAGGACAGGGTAAATTGGGGAAGACCTGACTATGATTGACTAAAACTAAAAATAACAATAATAGTCATTTGGTTGTCTTAATTTTTTTTTTTACTGATAGTGGATAAATTATAAATATTAATCATCATGAGTTTCTTTGAAAGAAATAATAGAGATTCTTTCCACATCATTGCTCAAGTGGTTGCAAAGAAAGCAGTTTCAACCTGAATTTGAGGCTATCCTCATTCATGGCCATCAGTAAATCAGGGGATTCGAGAAGAGGCTGTGGGTGATGGATGGGAACAATTTTAAGAACAGTATATAGAAGCCCATAGTCAGGATGAGCTCAAAAAACCAAACCTGTTGCCCTCGAGTCAATTCCGATTCATAGTGACCCATAGGATAGAGTAGAACTGCCGCATAGAGTTTCCAAGGAGTGCCTGGTAGATTCGAACTGTCATCCTTTTGGTTAGCAGCCATAGCACTTAACCATTATGCCACCAGGGTTTCCAGGTGAGCTCAGGAGCCAGAAATCAAAATTCATCTGGTGGTAAAAGCTAACATAGATGATGCCAAAGGCGTCTAGAAAGGACTGCCTCAGACAGAAAGCCTTTTATATGGTAGACCAGGAACCAAAATTATTACCCAGGATAAAGTCATCTTGCTCAAGCCTTCACTGCTACATGTGACAGTAAGGTCCCTGGGTGACTCAAGTTGTTTGCCCTCAGCTACTAACCTAAAGGTCCACAGTTCAAACCTATCCAGTGGTGTCAAGAAAAAAAGACCTGGAGATCTGCTTCCATAAAGACTACAGCCAAGAAAACCCTATGAAGTATTTCTACTCTGTAACATTGCCATGAGTCAGAATCGACTAGATGGCAATGGGTTACATACAACAATATGGATGAATCTCACATACAGAAGAGTGAAGAAGAGAAGCCAGCCACAAAAGAGTATATACCATATGATTTCATTTATATTAAGTTTTTGTGGGAGACAACTAATCGATGGTGATAGGAGTCAGTTTAGATGTTATCTTAGGGGAGGAAAGAGCAAAGGGGGTCTTCTGGGGCCCTAGTGTGTAAAGAACTGTGACTTTTAAGGGCCAACTGTTCTGACTAAGCTTGGAACTTCAGCTTGGTAAGAAATGTGCAGAAATGGCTTGCATCCATCAGAGCGACTTGTCTTTTTGTTCCCTCCACACCCGCCTGTGGTAGGCATTCGAGGTAGACATGGAGAATGACATTCGTCAGTAGCTTGATGTCTACTCTGCTCATAGGAAGGAACCTGATGGTTGATTCGGTAAATAAAATTCCAGGGAAAAACAGTGTGCATACAGAGGTGGGCTTTGGTGCCAGCATTACTGGAGCTGAGGAAAAAGGGAACCAGCTGTCACAAACAGACAACAGAAAATAGCAATTTCCATCTGGACCTTACCTTTAGGTGGCTGTTTTAGCCATCATCATTCCAAATGGATTTGAAATTATATTTTACTTCATTTCTCTTTATATCTGGCTCAACATTTCTCTTGGTAATCCATGCTTATGAAGCACGGAGAAACAGAATCCTGGCCTACTTTCAAGGATGGGAGATACAACACACCAATTAACTATAGAAAGGTTTGAATTTAGAATGGCTTTATTTTTTTATTTTATTTTTTTTATTTCACCATGCAGAATGCTTAAGCTGTATCCCAACCTAGCTGGCTACTGCAAATTCCACTATCAGAATCACATTGCTCCCATGCGAATCCTCTAGCTGTCAGGAGATCCTCAGTAAACAACAATAACAAAAAAAAAAACATTAAGCTGCTACTTCCTAATTATGTCTCTCTCTAAATATCTAATTATCATTGAGAACAAATTGCACATTACAGAGATAATATTATGGGAAATCGTTAATCTGTTGGGCTCCTGCTTTTAAATTCCTGAGTCGGTGCTGCAGCTGCTGGAGCAAAAAATTTTGCCACCTGGACGCTTCATTATGATTTCATATTTAAATGCAAAAACTGCTGAATAGAGGTTCTGTTTGACGGACTTGGCTTCTGCAAGGACATTGTAGTTAGACATGCAGCACGTGTACATCTTCTCCAGATTTCTCAGGTAGCTGGGAATACTGAATAATCGAGCATTTAGCAGGACAGCGCTACAAGGGAGCAACGGGGATATAGTAATACCAATAAGGTGCTGGTGGAATTGACTTCTCTAATTATTCTTTCTTTTTATCATTGCACGAAGGTCTGCAGCTTTTTATGACATTCCTCAGTAACTACACGGGATTTCCTTAATAAGTGCCGATACAGAAAGTACACATTCCCAAAGATTACCTGATAAGTGCACCTACAGTAATATGCTTAAAGCTAATTAACATTCAATCTTCACTTAGAGAATAGAAATTACCCGGTACTTATCCTATAATTACATCTTTGTGCACTTGCTATTGTAATCCATGGCATTAACTGTGTAATTAAATGATGAACAGTGACTGGATAAATAATAGAGAGTACTTATGTAAAATTTGTGCCTTATCCAAAAAATAAAATAAAATAAACAGGTTCAAAGAAGCACGTCTCATTTTAAATTCCATTCTTCACAGGGAGATTCTATAGCATGTCAAAAATTAATAATAATACTGTTATCGCCTTAGAAGTAGGAAGATAATACTGGCCTCTGTCAGAAAGATGCCCACTGTGTTTCACCTCACCACTGGGCGTGAGTTGCACCAAGCAATTCCCACCGTTATTTCTGGGTGTACGTCAAATAGCAAGTACTTACAATTTGTCTGACTAAATATGACCTGACTGTAAGCTGCTAAGACTGCTAGCTTTTGTCAGACTTATGATGCTTTGTGTAAGAATTCCTTTTAAAAAGTAATATTTTATCTTAATTAAGCTGCTGATGTTTATTCATTATAGAAAGTTTGTAAAACATTGAAAAACATACAGAAGAAAATAGAACTCATTTATACTCCCATATAATCAGCATTAACTTCTTGTTGTATATGCTTCCGGTGTCTTTTCTAGATAAATTATATATATGTATATATATACCAGTTGCTCTCAAGTTAATTCAGACTCATACTGACCTTACAGGACAGAGTAGAACTGTCCCATAGGGTTCCCAAGGAGTGGCTGGTGGATTTGAACTGCCAATTTTGGTTAGCAGCTAAGCTCTTAACCTATATATATAATTTACCTAGAAAAGCGTGTGTATATATATGTGTGTGTGTGTACATATTTATGTATGTGTGTATATATACATGTTTTTAGGTAAATTATATATATACACATATTTCCCATGATGCCATAATATTCTATAATAGTGATAGTCCTTAAATTATTTAACCCATCACTTTTTAATAGATATTTAGGTTATTTGCAGGTTTTTGTTTGTTTGCTTTTATGATTAATCACTACTATTACTTTGCTGTTCACTGTAACAGTGTTCTCTAAGAGAATTTTTAAATGTTGTTTTTTTGTGTAAGCGTATTCTGGATCATCCATTCTAAATAACTACCTTGTGGCAATTTTGGTGCCCGAGTTTGCGTCTGTATTCACACCGTGCAAGAGCCATGGTGCGTTGCTTTCACAACACATGGTAAGGGGACTGATGAAGAAGGGAAGAGGCTGACTTAATAAGTAAATGACCATTTGCCACCAAGTGAGGCCAAAAGACCTCATAGTGTAAATGACAAATGGAAGTTCAGACAGGGAGGCATGATGGCAGGGTTGAGTCATCACATGGCAGCAGTAGAGGTACCTCAAACCAAAACAGAAAAAAACCCTGAGAAGTTGGTACCATATTCACATAGCAAGCAGCCATTGAGGTTCAAATAATGTCATCAGTTACCCTAAGCTAATATTGTTGATTTGAATTTTATTAGTGTTATACATATTGTATTTAATTTGTAGATTTATTTTAAGTTTGTTTCGGTTGTATAGTCATAAAAGAACCATAACAATAAGGAATTAATATATAATTTTATATTTTTACACATTTAAGTAACGTTATAGTAAAAATAATTTAAGTCGACACAGGGGCTGTGTAAGAATTTTTTCTTTTAAAGTGAATCCATACATTTTCTCAGTTTGGGTTTCACTGTTCTAAACAGCTACATATTTATGCATATCCTTAGAATAAATTATTTCCATAGGGAAAATTCTTAGACATAAAATTACTGTCAGATGCAGTAAACATTCTAAGGCTTTTGATGTTGCTGTTAAATTTGAGAGCAATCTTCAAGTTACTTTTTCTTTAGTCTCTCCTTCTTTTTTAATACTTTCTGCAACAGCCCATTCATTTTAGTTTATCACGTATTTAGCACAGCTAAAGAGTGCTCAGAGGTCAGTTTATATCAATAAATGCATACATACAAAAAGAAGAAAGGGCCAGAATCAAAGAATTATGCCTACTATGTGAATAAATAGAAAGAGAGCAACAAAGAAACCCTCAAGCACAAGAAGAAAACAAATAATAAAAATTAGAGCAGAATTAAATAAATCAGAGAACAGAAAAACAATTCAAAGAGTTAATAAGACCAAAAGCTGGTTCTTTGAAAAAATTAACAAAATTGATAAACCATTGGCCATACTGACAAAAGAAAAACAGAAGAAGCAAATAACCTGCATAAGAAATGAGATGGGCGATATTACAACAGACCCAACTGAAATTAAAAGTATCATATCAGATTACTGCGAAAAATTGTACTCTAACAAATATGAAAACCTGCCTAGAAGAAATGAATGAATTTCTAGAAACACTACCTACCTAACTACAAACAGAGGTAGAACAACTAAATAAACCCATAACAGAAGAAGAGATTGAAAAGGTAATCAAAAAACTCCCAACAAAAAAAAACCATGGGCCAGATGGCTTCACTGCAGAGTTATACCAAACGTTCAGAGAAGAGTTAACAGCACTACTACCAAAGGTATTTCAGAGCATAGAAAAGGACAGAATACTCCCAAACTCATTATATGAAGCAGGCATATCCCCGATACCAAAACCAAGTAAACCCACTACCACCACCCACTGCCAAAAAATTACAGACCTGTATCCCTCATGAGCTTAGATGCAAAAATCCTCAACAAAATTCTAGCCAATAAAATTCAACAACATATCAGAAAAAAAAAAATTCACCATGACCAAGTGGGATTCATACCAGATATGCAGGGATGGTTCAACATTAGAAAAACAATGAATGTAATCCATCATACAAATAAAACAAAAGACAAGAACCACATGATCTTATCAATTGATGCAGAAAAGGCATTTGACAAAGTTCTACACCCATTCCTGGTAAAAACTCTCAGCAAAATAGGAACAGAAGGAAAATTCCTCAACATAATAAAGGGCATTTATACAGAGCCAAGAGCAAACATCATCCTAAATGGAGAGAGTCTGAAAGCATTCCCCTTGAGATCAGGAACCGACAATGATGGCCTTTATTTACCACTCTTATTCAACATCCTGCTGGAGGTCCTAGCCAGAGCAATTAGGCTAGATAAAGAAATAAAGGGCATCCAGATTGGCAAGGAAGAAGTAAAAGTATCTCTATTTGCAGATGACATGATCTTATACACAGAAAACCACTGAAACTAATAGAATAGTTCAGCAGGGTATCAGGATACAATATAAACATACATTCCTCTATACCAACAAAAAGAACATCGAAGAGGAAATCACCAAATCAATACCATTTACAGTAGCCCCCAAGAAGGTAAAATACTTAAGAATCAATCTTACCAGACATGTAAAAGACCTATACAAAGAAAACTACAAGAGAGTACTGCAAGAAACCAAAAGAGACCTACGTAAGTGGAAAAACATACCTTGCTCATGGATAGAAAGTCTCAACATTGTAAAAATATCTATTCTACCAAAAGCAATCTATAGATACAATGCAATTCTGATCCAAATTCCAATGACATTTTTTAATGAGATGGAGAAACAAATCACCAACTTCATATGTAGGGAATGAGGCCCTGGATAAGTAAAGCATTACTGAAAAAGAAGAACAAAGTGGGAGGCCTCACTCTACCTGATTTTAGAACTTTTTATACCACCACAGTAGTCAAAACAGCCTGGTACTGGTACAACAGCAGATACATAGACCAATGGAAAAGAATTGAGAATCCAGACAAATCTATCCACATATGAGCAGCTGATATTTGACAAAGGCCCAAAGACAGTTAAATGGGGAAAAGACAGTCTGTTTAACAAATGGTGCTGGCGTAACTGGATATCCATCTGCAAAAAAATGGAAAAAGACCCATACCTGACACCATGCACAAAAACGAACTCAAAATGGATCGAAGACCTAAATATAAAATCTAAAATGGTAAAGATCATGGAAGAAAAAATAGGGGCAATGCTAGGAGCCCTAATACATGGCATAAACAGTACACAAAACATTACTAACAACAACAAAAAAAAAAAAAAAGAAGAGAAACTAGATAACTGGAAGCTCCTAAAAATCAAACACCTATGCTCATCCAAAGACTTCACCAAAAGAGTAAAAAGACTACCTACAGACTGGGAAAAATTTTTAGCTATGACATTTCCAATCAGCATCTGATCTCTAAAATCTACATGATACTCCAAAAACTCAACTGCAAAAAGACAAATAATCCAATTAAAAAATGGGCAAAGATATGAACAGGCACTTCAGACATTCAGGTAGCTAACAGATAACATAAGGAAATGCTCACAATCATTAGCCATTAGAGAGATGCAAATCAAAACTACAATGAGATTGAATCTCAGTCCAGCAAGGCTGGCATTAATCCAAAAAACACAAAATAATAAATGTTGGAGAGGTTGTGGAGAGACTGGAGCACTTACACACTGCTGGTGGGAATGTAAAATGGTACAATCACTTTGGAACTTAATTTGGGGCTCCCTTAAAAAGCTAGAAATAGAAGTACCATAAGATCCAGCAATCCCACTCCTTGGAATATATCCTAGAGAAATAAGAGCCTTTACACGAACAGATATATGCACACCCATGTTCATTCCAGCACTGTTTACAATAGCAAAAACATGGAAGCAACCAAGGTGCCCATCAACAGGTGAATGGATAAATAGATTATAGTATATGCACACAATGGAATACTATGCATTGATAAAGAACAGTGATGAATCTGTGAAACATTTCATAACATGGAGGAATCTGGAAGGCATTATGCTAAATGAAATTAGTTCCAAAAGGACAAACATTGTATGAGACCACTATTATAAGAACTCAAGAAATAGCTTAAACAGAGAAGAAAATATTCTTTGACGGCTTCCAGAGTGGGGAAGGAGGGAGGGTAAGGGATTTTCACTAATTGGATAGTAGATAAGAACTATTTTAAGTGAAGGGAAAGACAACACACAATACAGGAGAGGTCAGCACAACTGGACTAAACCAAAAGCAAAGAAGTTTCCTGAATAAACTGAAAGCTTTGAAGGCCAGCGTAGCAGGGGTGGGGGTTTGGGGACCATGGTTTTAGGGGACGTCTAAGTCAATTGGCATAATAAAATCTATTAAGAAAACATTCTGCATCCCACTTTGGAGAGTGGCATCTGGGGTCTTAAATGCTAGCAAGCAGCCATCTAAGATGCATCAATTGGTCTCAACCCACCTGGAGCAAAGGAGAATGAAGAACACCAAGGACACAAGGTAATTATGAGCCCAAGAGACAGAAAGGGCCACATAAACCAGAGACTACATCAGCCTGAGACCAGAAGAACTAGATGGTGCCCGGCTACAACCGATGACTGCCCTAACAGGGAACACAACAGAGAACCCCTGAGGGAGCAGGAGAGCAATGGGATGCAGGTCTCAAATTCTCATAAAAAGACCAGACTTAATGGTCTGACCAAGACTGGAAGGACCCCTGAGGTCATCATCCTCAGACCTTCTGTTAGTCCAAGACAGGAGCCATTCCCGAAGCCAACTCTTCAGACAGGGAATGGAGTGACTATGGGATAGAAAATGATACTGGTGAGGAGCAAGTTTCTTGGATCAAGTAGGTAATGAGACTGTGTGGACAGCTCCTGTCTGGAGGGGTGATAAGAGGGCAGAGGGGGTTAGAAGCTGGCCGAATGGACATGAAAATAGAGAGTGGAAGGAAGGAGTGTGCTTTCTCATTAAGGGGAGAGCAACTAGGAGTATATAGTAAGGTGTAAATAAATTTCTGTATGAGAGACTGACTCGATTTGTAAACTTTCACTTAAAGCACAATAAAAAATAAATTATTGAGTGCTTACATGTGCAGGCACCATGCTAGCCACTGGGTCTTAAAACATAGAAGGACTCAGTTTCTGTCCTGAAGGAGCCCATCTAATAATTGGGAAATGATAACACAAGACCATGGTCCTCAAATGTTTTGTTTTCCAGACACCTTACACTTCTATAAATGACCAAGGAGCCCCAAAGACCTTTTATTTCTGTGGGTTATATCTATTGATATTTACTTTATTAAAAAACTGATAAATTTTTCAAATGCAAATATCTTTCTTTTTGCTTGAAAGCTTGGATTTTTTCATTGGCCACAAATATTGTCAATTGTTTTCCTTGAAGTGACAGGCTTACTTTGCTCATTTTTGAGAAAATGTCTGCCATGCGCACGCATCTGAATAACCATCATTTGTCTGTCGCTCACGCATTTAAAAAGAAAACAAAAATGGTGTCCCATGAAAAATGTGGCTAGTTCAGCTTGCAGTTCAAGCTTCACACACGTGATTTTCCTTGAGACAACCATCATATTTAGTATGCAGCAGAAGTGCTTTGTGTACTTCCCATTTCATTACTTAGAATATTAAAAAGACATGTACTTAACAGCTGGGATTTAACAAAATTAATACATTCTTTTTAAAAATAATTTCCTTTTTGTTGTTGAAAACATATACCGATTCTACAATTTCTACATGTACAATTCAATGACATTGATTACATTCTTCAAGTTATGCAACCATACAATTAATGCATTCTTAAGAGAAACTGGAGCCCTGGTGGCGGAGTCCGTAAGAGTTTGACGGCTAACCAAAAGGTTGGCAGTTTGAATCCACTCATTGCTCCTTGGAAACCCTATGGGGCAGTTCTCTGTCCTCTAGGGTTGCTATGAGTGGGAATCGGCTTGATGGTGATGGATTTTTTTTTAAGAGAAATTGGTATTTTTTACCTCAGGCATGTAGCAGTGAAGAAAACTACGACTACTAGTAGAGTTTGTACCACTGCCTTGATTCCTGCTAAGGCTCCAGCAATTTGACCCACCATTTGCACCATCATTACAAATTTCAACACAAAGAAAAAGGCAAATAATATCTTGGTGTGATTTAGACAAATAGCCTCTTATTATTATTATGAAAACACTTTTACCTTGCAAACCGCCTAAAAGGGCCTCCAGAACCCTTAAGGGTGTGTGGTCACACTTTGAGAGCCACTGCTATAGGATATGATTGTTGTCGAAATACATGGATGCACAGTGTGCTAGGGAGTGCCTCAGTCTGCGTGGGAGTCAGGAAAGGGTTCACAGGGGAGTCGTGATGAAGCTGAAACTCAAAGAAACAGGAGTTTGCTTAAGGATATACCATTAAAAACAAAAAGTCTAACTCCTTCATCTCCTATCCTCCCACCTCCTCAACTCCCCAATCCTCTAGCCCCTCCATCCCCTACTATGCTTTATCTCTCATCCTCTCCACATCAAGATTCCCTGGGGAATTTTCTCTGTGCACGGTATCCATTTCCTCACCTTCCACCTAGTCTTCAACCCACCCCAATCTACTTTTTGGCTCCATTATACCATCAAAGCAACTCTTGCCCTCTCTCTCTCTTAAAATCCTCTCCTGCCTTGACTTCCTGGATTTCCTCCCTATGCCTTTTCTGCCTTCTTTCCAGGCATATATGCTTCTATCCAGCCACTAAATATTAGTGGTACTGAAGGCTCAATTCTAGGCCCTCATCTCTTATCACTGTATACCCAAAACCAAACCCATTGCCATTGAGTCAATTCGGACCCATAGCAACTCTATAGGACACAGTAGAGCTTCCCCATAAGGTTTCCACTGCCACATCTATCTCCTGTGGAGCAGCTGAGTTCAAACTGCCAGTCTTTTTGTTAGAAGCTATATACTCGCTCTAAATGCTCACATGCATAATCAAGGCTTCAATTACAGATTTCTCATGAAATTTAGCTCCAAACAGACCTGTTCTATAAACCGTTGCTACTCAAAGTGTGGTCTGTAGATCAGCAGCATTCACAGCACCTAAGAATATGTTAACTGTGCGGAAGCACGGGCCACACCTTTACCTTCTGGATCAGAACCTACACTTTAACAAGATCCCCATATGATTCCTGCTCATATGTAAGCCTGAGACACGTTACTTTAAGAGCTAGGTCCACAGGCGTACCTCCCTGGCATTTCCTTTTGGCTGCGTCAAAGACATATCAAACTCATTATGTTCAAAATAGAACTAATCATTTTTTTCAGCAAACCTACTTCTTTTTCCATGATTCCTTATCTCAATGAATAGCATAGCCATCCAATGTCATACAAGCTGGAATTCTTCCTCTATTTTACCCCCATATCTAATTTATCACCAAGTTCTCTATGTCTCACATCCCTCCTGTTCTTTCCATCTCCTTCTCCACTGCCACCATCCTTGTCTAAGCTACCTTGTCTAAGCCCAGACTTTTTTTTTTTCTTCTTCTTCTTTTGCTGTTTCTTCCTAACTGGTAACCCTGCTTCTGTTCTTTACCTCTTCCAATGTTTTCCACAATGCAGCCTGGGTAATCATTTGGATACACATATTTGATCTCGTCATCATCTTGCTTAAAATATCCCAGTGACCATCCATTGTTCTCATGATAAAGATGAAAATCTGTAACATGATCATGCGTGATCTGTTCCTCACATGACTGTCCAGACTTGTATGATGTTCTCTAAGGTAGCAGTCCTTTCACACCTTGCTGTCTCTGGCTGGCACTCTCACACCACCGTAATCTACTTACACAACTCCAGTTTTCCTTTAGCTCTTAGCTCCATCACTTCCTAGGGAACCTTCCCTGACCTCCTTAATTAGGTCCATTCCTCTTGTTCTGTGACTCATATTATACCAGTTATCCTCCTGCATAATAGTCAAGAGTTGTAACTCAACATTCATTTTTTGCAGTTATTATATTAACATGTCTCCCCATAAGACTACAAGCTTCATTAGAGCAGGGGTCATGCATGTTTTTTCCCACTATTGTAACCGTAGTACCTAGCTCAGAGCCTGGCAGCTAATAGGCACTATCCTAGAGGTTCTTACCTCTCTACTTTCGTTTGTGATCGGTCCTTACATATGAAATTCCCTTCTCTCCCATTGTTTATGGAAAAGTACCTGTCTTTCAAGATTTGACTAAAATGACATCTTCCCTACCTGAAGTCCTCTTCAAATCCTCTTATATGGTACTCATTACCCTCTACAATATTTAATATCATACATTTTTCCTGTCTGTATTAGTCAGTGTCGGTACCTATAAGCTGCCGCAAAAGATAAAATATGTTTGATTTTCACTCACATTCAGTTCTACAGTGGGCTGGCTGAGTCACCCTACCATTCACTGACTTGGGAATTTAGGCTTCCCTCATCTTATAATGTCATTTTTCCTATTGTGTGGCTTCCAAGGTTGCCACAGAGTATGGAGGTACCTTACAGTCTCTTAAATGCCCTGGCCCAGAAATGGTATGTCACTTCTGTTGACATTTCATTGACTGAAATTAGAAATCTGGTCCCTCCAACTGAATGGAATAGTGGAGTATAGTCTTCCATATGCCCAGGAAAGTGTATAAAACCAGCTATGAGTGAAAACTAATAATCTCTACCAGACTATAAACTCCTCAAAGAGAAAAAGATCCAAGTCTGAGTCATGTTTAGAAACCTGACTTGTTAGTATTGCACCATTCACATGCCTCGAAATTAATACAAGCTGCTGGTTCAATGAATAAGTAAAGATTTCAGAAAAGAAAAATAGAGAGGGAGATAACATCAGAGAGGACAGACAGAAAGATACAGAACTAGTAGACGCCACTTCTATCATAACCCATTGCTGTTTGTTTCAAGTACTGACACACATTTCTGCAATGCTAACTAAGCCCATCAACAGCCTGAGTCAAAACAAAATCAGCTCTTGTAACATTGTGGCTTCCTGTGCTGCAATGACCTTGATGAAAATGTTCAGAATAATTGTTTATGTGCTGGACAGTGTGCAAGGTGCTTTACATATACAGTTGGCCCTCGGTATTCACAGATTCTGCATCCGCAGATTCAACCAACTGCGGGCCGAAAATGTTTGGGAAAAAAAAAAGACTTTTTTTCTTGTCCTTATTCCCTAAACAACACAGTATAACTATATTTACATAGCGTTTACGTGTACTAGTATTGTAAGTAATCTAGAGATGGTTTAAAGAGTATGGGAGGATGTGTGTAGGTTATATGCAAATCCTATGCCATTTTATAAAAGAAACTTGTGCATTCTCAGATTTTGGTATTCGTGGGGCTTCCTAGAACCAATCCCTCGTGGATACCAAGGGACAACTGTACTGGCATTCAGTAATCCTTTCAACAGCTTTGCAATACAGGTATTATTATCTCAGAGCTTATCTGTCTTGTTCTAGACAACACAGTTCAAAACTGGCTGGCAGAGGCTGTGAACTCAGGTCTGTCTGACTCAAAAACCTATGCACTTAAGCATGCTGCTACATTGAACAGAGTTAATTAAACACCTGAATATTTATCAACCCTGAGAATGAGTACATATAAGTAGTGTAACTAATCTTCTCTTTGTAATCCTCTGACCTAAACTTGGAAAAGAGACTCTGATGGAACACTTACAGAATTTTGCTAAGATTGTAGCCAAATTCCAAAAAATGTAAGTTTAAAAAAAAAAAAACCCTGCTGTCAAGCCGATTCCAACTTGTAGCGACTGTATAGGATAGAGCAGAACTGCCCCATAGAGTTTCCAAGGAGCGCCTGGTGGGTTTGAACTGCTGACCACTTGGTTCACAGCTATAGCACTTAACTACTATACCACCAAAGTTTTTTTTTTTTCCTAAAGAATATAAACATCTGCATTTAATTGAGTTATGGTGATGTTCTCACAATAGGTGAATTTTCTTTTGATAATATGGGGAGGGTGCGTGGAGGTCCAGCCGAAACAAGGACCACATTGTGCCTTGTCATTTCCTTCTTTGATATCTACACTCATCCATGTTTGCACAAAAAAGACTAGCTTTTGGGTTTATGCTTAGCTTTCTATACAGTTGAAACATTAAATGGTGAACACGTTCATCATGGGAAAGCCAGAGAAACCCTCGTAGGGCCTTTCATCTTGTCTCCACATCCAGGTTGCTGGGTGGTGGGCCATCAGAGCATACCAGGAAGAATGGCAGCTTGTGTTGGGTTAGGAATGTGGAGCCTATTTAGTATAGAATGAGAAGTTGAAGGGCTCCATTTTTCACCAGTTTGAATACGGTTAATTTTAAAGCTATTTGTTGAACACAAAGACATTTGATTGAGCACTTGGTAGTATGAATCTTTCTCTACCACTCTCATTCATCACCTATTTTCATTCGTATCTTTGTTAAAATTTGCGATAATGGTGCCATATAAAGGCCCTTTATGTGACTCACAGTGCCTATAAAGTAAGACTTTTTTCCTCCCATCATCCCTTCAAAATTGTTGCTGCTAGTTATTTCACATTATTTTTTTTCCAAGTGCACTAAGTTTACCTGCTACAGGAAAAGATTATTTAGAGAAATGTACACTTCCTATTTCCTTTAATAGCTTGTGTTATGATATGTTTGAGAGTTCATGAAGGACACTGTCAGGTTTGGAGAAGGAGCCAATAAACTTTAGGTACTAAGAAATACAGACCCGTAATGATGCCTGCTCATATGCAGAGGTATTTTATCAGTTTAATGGTACATTTTAGTGTCTGACACCTTTGGTTTACAGGTTTGCTCAATAGCCTGTTTACCTCTGTGCCAAATGAGTGTTGAGGGAGGTTTCTGATGAGAGAATATTCAGGGTGGATATTAGAATTATGGTCATCAAGTTGGAGGAGGTCAGTCTGGTTTATCTCTGATGGTGCCTTTTACTACTGATGCTGACAAGGGACTCATGAAATGTCCAGGAAACTCTTGGGTGGGTTTCAAGGTGCAAATCAAGGTCTGTGGGCTTGTGAGAGCACCTCCTGCCCACAGCATTAACGGGCATTTTCTCTTGTCAAATGTGTTCTTTCATCCCCAGGTTAAAAAAAAAAAAAAAAGTCATATGTTCATCTTATTTTAAACATACTCTTTTAGTGGCAAATTAAAGCATGCAATCTAAAATAGCATCCATCATTATATGCAAAACCTGAGTGGCCAAGAGGGAAAACTGACAATGGGGACATTTATGGAGGGAGAAAATCAGCTCAGGGAGCAGAGAAAGCCAGGGACAGTGTTCTGGAAGTCTAGGGGAAGTGGGAAGGCCAATTGTTATCTCTGAACTGCCTAGTTCTGTGAGCTTCATCCAAGAACTGACCTGAGACTGGGTTGCTGGCTTTGTCTTTCTCTTTTGAAATGCAGAGTTTTGCAAATAAACAAGGACATACTTAATTATTTTCGTGCAAAAACTCCATGAGGACAACGTATCGAATTAAATTATGTATAGAATTATACCATGTTTGGAGCAGATGACTGAGTTTCAAGGTGACGTATCAGGAATCTCCTCCTATCACTTACTTATCTATCCTTGAACCTATTCATTAGATATTTATTCCTCAATTTATTCTGTTTCAAAATGCATCTCTCCAAATCCCGTAAGATCACTTAGATCCTTGTTGTAGAGAATTTGTGTCCTCAAAATGGGCAGGAACTTTCAAACATCACAAGAAAAACCAAAAAACCAAGCCCACTGCCATCGAGTTGATTTGGACTCCTGTCGACCCTATAGGACAGAGTAGAACTGCCCCATAGGACTTCTAAGTCTGTGGTCTTTGTGGAAGCAGACTGCCACGTCTTTCTCCCGCAGGGTGACTGGCGGGTTCAAACAGTTGACCTTTTGGTTAGCAGCAGAGTGCTTTAATCGCTGCACCACGAAGGCTCCTTATCACAAGAAAACTAAAAATCATAGCAACTACATAGGGTTTCCAAGACTGTTGATCTTTACAGCAGACTTGTCACGTCTTTCTCCCTTGGAGCCCCTGATGATTTTGAACCAGGGACCTTTCCTTAGCAGTTGATCGCTTTATTCACTGTGCCACGAGGGCTACTTTATCACAAGAAAGGGTAGGTTTAATTACTTTTGTCTTGGCATTAGGTTTTCTGGCTGGGGTTCATTTAACTTGATGAGGTAAGCTAGTAAGAGTCTGTGTTTCCTCTGTAAGACTGCTATTGTTTTGTTGCATGGATTGGATAATCTCGCGTATTCTAAATATTCCACAATTTAAATAGGATGTTATTAATTCTCCTTATTAGTCCTTTACAAATGTGTGGTGCAAATGCTCACACATTTACTTACTGAATGATAAATTCAAGGTAAGAGAAGCAAAACCAAGTTCATGGTTTTGGGAACCAAGATTCATATTAATGTCAATAGGGATAAGAAACTATGGAGTCTCCTGAAACCCTATCAAAATTTTTTGTTGCTTTCTGCCATCTTTACCCAGTTCATTCTAGAATTTTTTTCTCTCAGAAGGATATTTCTGAAATTTCATGATAGTGAAAAGGTGGTTCTCCTTCAAGCAAAATTTGATGTCATTTTTTTAAGAAAGTTGCTAGCTGAGCAAACACAGCCAGCTGTTCCTGTTCCCTGTTGAAGGCATCTGGTAAATTTTTGTGTAAGAGACTCTTTACCCAATAAGGGGAAATTTACAGTATCTAAAATTATAATGTAAAAAACTTTGTCTTTGTAATTTATACATCTGTTAATATATTTTCTGTTCTGTTCATCTACCAGTAATTTCAATATATATAGGAACCAAAACCAAACCCATTGCTGTTGAATAGATTCTAACTCATAGCAACCCTACAGGACAGAGTAGAACTGCCCTATAGAATTTCCAAGGAGTGGCTGGTGGATTCGAACTGCTGATCTTTTTGGTTAGCAGCCGAGCTCTTAACCACTGCGCCACCAGGGCTCCTAAATATGTATAACCCATTGCCATGGAGTCGATTCCAACTCATGGCAACCCTATAGGACAGAGCAGGATTGTCCCATAGGATTTCCAGGGAGCAGCTGGTGGATTCGAACTGCTGATCTTTTGGTTGGCAGCTGAGCCCTTAACCACTATGCCACCAGGGCTCCTCAATATGTATAGTAATTCTTAACAACTTTTATGTGACACAGAGTCATTCAAAGTGGTAATGCTTTAATACCTTATAAGTGGAGTAGTTAATTCGAGGCTAGCATTGTTCCATGCAGATGATATGTATCTCGTCAGATTATGAACTCTTTGAAAGCAGGCATAGAAGCACATCATTTAAACTATTTGTTGTTATTGTTAGGTGCTGTCCAGTTGGTTCTGACTCGTAGCGAGCCTATGTAGTATAGAATGAAACACTGCCCAGTCCTGGGCCATATTCATAATCGTTGTTATGCTTGAGCCCGTTGTTGCAGCCACTGTGTCAATCCATCTTGTTGAGGGTCTTTCTCTTTTTCGCTGACTGTCTACTTTACCAAGCATGATGTCCTTCTTTAGGGACTGATTCTTCCTGATAATATGTCCAAAGTATGTAAGACGTAGTCTGGCCATCCTTGCTTCTAAGGTGCATTCTGGTTGTACTTCTTCTAAGACAGAATGGTTCGTTCTTTTGGCAGTCCATGGCATATTCGATATTCTTTACCAACACCACAATTCAAAGGAAAGCCTTAATTCTTCTTCAGTTTTCCTTATTCATTGTCCAGCTTTCACATGCATGTAATGCAGTTGAAAATACCATGGCTTGGGTCAGGCGCACCTTAGTCTTCAAGGTGACATCTTTGCTTTCCAAACTATAAACACAAACCAAAACAAACCCACTGCAGTCGAGTCGATTCCGGCTATACTGAATATTTATTCGGGGAGGAGGCTGATGGAGATTATAGAGGACCTAAAGAGCCCCCTCAAGCCCCCTTAAGCCACCCATATTAAAAAGTCATATTACACATATTACACAATGTGCAATTACTGCATATTACACAATGGGTTTCAATTCTGATTGGAATATTTCATGGCCAGGGAGTATTTACTATAAATAAAGGAAATTCAGACAAGAGGAGGGATTGAGTTTTTCCACAAATCTGTTTATGCCTTTGTGCTTATAATTGTAACTCTGATAATATATGTTTTGTGTTATAATCAAGTGATCTCATTAAATATTCCATAAACTGATAAAACGTTAGCTCAAAAATTGTTTCTTTTAAAATTATATTAAGTGCTTGAGATAAACATTTTAAGCAAGTAGCTAAAATATTTCTGTTGAATTGTATGTGGAAGCCTGTGTCATGGACCTAGGAAGGAAAAGGGTATTTTTTTTTTTCTTTCTGGTGAATACTTTTTTTTTTATTTTTTATGGTGCTTTGAGTGAAAATTTACAGTTCAAGACAGTTTCTTATACAAAAAGCTATACACACATTGCTATGTGACCCTAGTTGCTCTCCCTTACAATAAGACAGCATACTCCTCCTCTCTATCCTATATTTCCCATGTCCATTCAACCAGCTCGTGTCCCCCTCTCCCTTCTCATCTCGCCTCCAGACAGGAGCTGCCCACATAGCCTCATGTGTCTACTTGAGCTAAGAACTTAGCACACTCCTCACCAGTATCATTTTATGTTTTATAGTCCATTCTAATCTTTGAATTGAAGAGGTGGCTTCGGGAATGGTTTTAGTTTTGAGCTAACAGAGAGTCTGGGGACCATTACCTCTGGGGTGCCTCCAGTCTCAGTCAGACCATTAAGCCTGATCTTTTTACTAGAATTTGAGGCCTGTATCCCACTCTTTTCTAGCAGCATCTGGGATTCTCTGTTGTTTTCCCTGTCAGGGCAGTTGTTGGTGGTAGCCGGGCACCACCTAGGTCTTCCAGTCTCAGGCTGATGGACTCTCTGGTTTATGTAGCCCTTTCTGTCCCTTGGGCTCATATTTTCCTTGTGTCTTTGGTGTTCTTCATTCTCCTTTGCTCCAGGTGGCTTGAAACCAATTGATGCATCTTAGATGGCTGCTTGCTAGCGTTTGAGACCCCAGACACCAGTCACCAAAGTGGGATGCAGAATGTTTTCTTAGTACACTTTGTTATGCCAGTTGACCTAGATGTCCCCTGAAACCGTGGTCCCCAGACCCCCACCACTGCTACTTTGGCTTTCGAAGCATTTGGTTTATTCAGGAACTTCTTTGCTTTTGGTTTAGTCCAGTTGTGCTGACCTCACCTGTACTGTGTGTTGTCTTTCATTTTACCTAAAATAGCTCTGTTTACTATCCACTTAGTGAATACTCCTCTCCCTCCCTCCCCACCCTCGTAACCATCAAAGAATGTTTTCTTCTGTGTTTAAACCTTTTCTTGAGTACTTATAGTAGTGTTCTTATATAATATTTGTCCTTTTGTGACTGACTAATTTCACTCAGCATAATCCCTTACAGATTCCTCCATGTTATGATGTTTCACGGATTCATTGTTGTTCTTTATCATTGCATAGTATTCCATTGTGGTGAATATACCATAATTTGTTTATCCATTTATCTGTTGATGGGCATCTTGGTTGTTTCCATCCTTTTGCTATTGTAAACAGCGCTGCAACGAACATGGGTGTGCACATATCTATTCCTGTGAGGGCTCTTGTTTCTGTAGGATATATTCCAAGGAATGGGATTGATGGATCATATGGTAGTTCAGTTTCTAGCTTTTTAAGGAAGCGTCAAATCGGTTTCCAAAATGGTTGTATCATTTTACATTCCCACCAGCAGTGTATAAGTGTTCCAGTCTCTCCACAACCTCTCCAACATTTATTATCTTGTGTTTTTTGGATTAATGTCAGCCTTGTTGGGGTGAGATGGTATCTCATTGTAGTTTTTCTTTGCATTTCTCTAGGGGCTAATGATCGTGAGCATTTCCTCGCATATCTGTTAGCTGCCTGAATGTCTTCTTTGGTGAAGTGCCTGTTCGTATCATTTGCCCATTTTTTTAACTGGGTTATTTGTCTTTTTGTTGTTGAGGTTTTGAAGTATCTTGTAGATTTTAGAAATTAGATGCTGATCAGATTTGTTGTAGCCAAAAATTTTTATCCAGCCCTTAGGTTGTCTTTTCACTCTTTTGGTGAAGTCTTTGGATTAGCATAAGTGTTTGATTTTTTGGAGCTCCTAAAAATGTACTAGGGATCCTAGTGTTGTCCCTAATTTTTCTTCCATGATCTTTATTGTTTTAGATTTTATATTTAGATCTTTGATCCATTTTGTGTTAGTTTTTGTGCATGGTGTGAGGTATGGGTATTGTTTAATTTTTTTGCAGGTGGATATCCTTTTATGCCAGCACCATTTGTTAAAGAGACTGTCTTTTCCCCCATTTAATGGACTTTGGTCCGTTGTCAAATTTCAGCTGCTCATAGTTGGATGAATTTATGTCTGGATTCTCAATTCTGTTCCATTGGTCTACATACCTATTGTTGTACCAGTACCAAGCTGTTTTGACTACTGTGGTACTACAATAGGTTCTAAAATCAGGTAGAATGAGGCCTCCCACTTTGTTCTTCTTTTACACTGTGTTCTACTCTGTCCTATAGGGTCACTATGAGTTGGAATCGACTCGATGGCACTGGGTTTACTTATCTGAGGCCTCAGGGGAAGGTTTTAAAAAGGAGGGTATGTGTGCTCAATTGTGTCAAATACTTCAAGAATAGGAGCAGGATAAAGAACAGGAAAAGACCACAATGGATTTGGCAGCCCCAGAGCCACTGACAGTCATGCAGGTTGGAGTTTTACTATATGGATGAGAACAGAAGCTGGATTTCAAGATATTAAACATGAGATGGAGGAGACGAGTATAGGACATGTAGCCTGTGATTGTGTGATGTGAGGAGGAAGAAGTTACAGAGGAGATAGTTTAAGGCTGGGAAGGACTTTATTAAAGAGTGTGGTGCAGAGGAAAGAAGAAGACTTAGGGTTTGCTAACTGCCTTTTACCAATGTACTAACCCCTTGAACCTCTGTTCCTTTTTCTCTAAAATCGAAATAAAGACATCTAACTCAGGTTGTTCTGTAAATAAAATTAAATTTAGATTATGTAACAGGATTTTTTTTTTTTTCCTTCTACAGCCTCACCTTTCTTCTAAGGTGGATGAGTTCTGTCTAACTGCAGGAATTTGTGTTCTACTGAGCATGTTGATAGATTAGCACTTTGGGAGAAGGTCTGGGAGAGCTGCACTTTGGGAGAAGGTCTGGGAGAGCTGAATTGCCCTACCTTTAGAGCTCAGAGGTCTGCAGTTCTCCGAGACTATTCAGGAGTCAGGGATGGGCTGTAGGGATGGCAGTAGGGAGTTGGGAGCCAGCAATGGGAGAAACAGCATGTCATTGTATGAAATATGACTCCCTCCCTAAGAATTTCTGCTAAAAACAAGTTTTGTGATGTCTACTGAACTCACAAATACCCGGTGTGAATATGTTTATGGTGTGAATCAAATAAGGGCCTTCGTTTCATGCCAAGTCACCATGAAAAAGGAAAGTTTCTTTGATAAGTAAGCTTGAATTCAAGAAAATTTCAAAGGGCCCTGTAACCTGACAAGAAAGAACATAAATCTTTGGGGAAAAAACTCACTGCCGTCGAGTCGATTCTGACTCATAGCAACCCTATTGCGAGCACAGAGTAGAACTGTCCCATAGGGTTTCCAAGGAGCGCCTGGTAAATTCGAACTGCCAGCCTTTTGGTTAGCAGCTGTAGCTCTTAACCACTACACCACTAGGGTTTCCTGAATCTTTGAAAGGGTTTTGGAATTCCACAGAATGAGGAAAGAGGCAAAGGGAGGAAAAGGGAATATTAACAAGATCTCAAAGGATGAGAAAGTCACAAGCTACATGTGAAGCCCAGTGCCTTGAATATAATTTATATTGCATTGGTGGTGCTGATTAGTATAGCCTTTGATTGAAGATGCATCAGAATGACTGAGCTGCTGTCCGCGAAGATATTGGGGGAATGGTACTGAGATGATGGTTAGATTTTCCCTGCTTTACAGGCCATGCAATTAATGACTGAAACAGAATTTCGTCATCATGTTGCTTTTCCCTAATTCTGCTGTTCTTTGGGAAGCCACATTGAGCTTTCTTCAAGAACGTGTTGGGTTGTCACTATTTATCTTATAAGCAATACTTTATTCTCACTTCCACAAGAAACTAAGTGCTTTGAAATTGGCTTCAGACAGGTGAAATGCATGTAAGCAGGGTAGCACCCAACGGAATTTTTATTCTTTCTCTAAAATTACAAAGACATTTATCAGGCTTCTGAAAACTACTGGAGTTGCAATATAAATGTTTGGTCAATCTCCAAAAAAAATCCCAAGGAAAATTAGTTTTTGAAGCAGCTACCAAGATATTGACCATTGTTGCATTGTTATAATGGCCAAGAATATGTTCATATAAAAGACCCCTTTATCTAATTTGTTTTAGTAGCAAAATAGTGTGGCATCTGTGTTGCCACCACATAACAATTCTTGGACGTTGAGAATGGCAATATTAGTTCTTTTAAAATCCATCACAAATATCTACCTCCGTGTGTTTATACAAACGCAACCATAATGGCTTTTGCTTCTGGCAGACTGAAATAACATGTGGGGGCCTGTGTAGAAACACTTGGAGTCTACAAAATGAGCTTTTAGTTTATCCCCTGGCAGTTAATTACTATACCTCTAGGTCAATTAGATGGCTCCTAATCACGCAGTTGTAACCGTGGTTTCACTCACAAGCTGTGTGGTAATTCTAGTTTACTTGTTTTCTTAAGTAAAACTCAAATTGCTGTGTGTATGAGATCCAGACTAATGATCAAAATTGGAGGACGCCAAAGTGGGCTATGTAATTAAAACAATTTCATCAAAAGCTTCTTGTTTTAAATTGCTGCTAGACCACTAATGTTCCTTTGGTTCCTCTGAAGACTATTCCTAAAAAAGCAAAATAAAAAGAGCATTTTTACCTTCATAACTTCAGCAGAGAAGATTGGAGATTTGCATGATCTGAAATTACATATGAGGCACAAAGTCCAAGGTGGCCGTGCATATCAAAGGAACAACTCTACATGGCCTACAGAGGATACAGCTGACTAACCTGGAGGTATTCGTTGTAATCCAGTATTCTCTACTGTGATACATTCCCAGCTGCCAGAAGGTTACTCAACCAGCAGCATACTGCACACGGACAGTGTTCATCCTGCTGTTCTAATGCGAATGCATGATTTCCAGCTCCTTGGAAGCTCCAGCAAGAGTTTACAATCATTTTACCTCCTCTTGCCTCCTCCATCTCAGAAATCCCTCCTCCCATGAAAGCCCTGCTTTGTGCATTCAACAAACACTTATTGAACACCTACTATACAGTAGACACTGCTAAATGCCAGGGACATAAAGGCCAATAAGACCCAGATCCTACTCTCAAAGATGTGCATGGCCCATGAAGGAGACAGACATGTAAACAAGTAATTACGAGAAGAGCTCTAATTGTGATGGGCATAAAGAAGAAGAAACACCTAATTGTATCCAAGGGTGAGGTGCAGAAGAGGAATCATTGAGGCTTCATAGAGGAGCAGATGCTCAAGCTGGGTCTGGAAAGATGCAGGGAATTCACCAGGTGGATCAAATGGGAAGCAGAGAATAGTGCCAGATAGAGGAAAGAACATTTGTGAAGGCGGAAAGAATGGCTTCTTGTTTCCTAGCTTGATCAGCCAGATAAATGAGGATGCCATAATCCAAGAAAAAAATACAAAATGAGAAAATGGGATGCCTGTAACAAGCCTAGTCTGGGGAATGATTTTAGCGTGCTCTGTTATTGTCATCATTGCTGTCATCATTGTCATCAAGCCATGTTGGTAAAATTCCCTCAGTACATTCAGCAGATAGATTGAAAACTTACATTGCCCCTTTTATAGGAATCTAATGGTGTGCTACCTTTGGTCATTGTTCTCTCTCTACTGTACTTTTCAAATTTTAAATAACTCAAGTTGGAAAACTTAAATTGACCAATAATCACAAAATAACTTTAGAAAGCTATTTTAAAGATACCCCCTAAAAATATTCTAGGCCCACATAGTTTTACAGGCAAAATCTCTCACACCTTTAAGTAATATGTAGTTGCAATGCTAATTAAGCTATTTCAGAACATAAAAAGTCGTCTTTTTTCTCAAGCAAGTATAACCATGATGCAAAGCCTAAGAAAGATAGCATGGCAAAAAGATAACTTGTTCAAATGGTTCTACAAATTATTTGGAAAAATAAAAGTAAAAAAAGTATTTCTTAAAAGTCTAGAAAAAAGAGTAATGAAAAGAAGAAAAATAATTATTATAGATATTAAAATATAAAGCTGTGTTGTTAGGTGCCATCGAATCAGTTCTGACTCATAAGGACCCTGTGTACAACAGAATGAGACTCTGCCCAGTCCTGCACCATCCTCACAATCATTGTTTGTTTGAGCCCATTGTTGCAATTGCTGTGTCGGTCCATCTTGTTGAGAGTCTTCCTCTTTTTCGCTGACCCTGTACTTTACCAAGCATGGTGTCCTTCTGCAGAGACTGATCCCTCCTGATAACATGTCCAAAGTATGTGAGACAAAGTCTCACCATCCTCGCTTCCAAGATGCACTCTGGCTGTCCAAGACAGACTTACTTGTTCTTCTGGCAGTCCATGGTATATTCAATATTCTTTGCCAACACCGTGATTCAAAGGCATCGATTTTTCTTCCAGCTTTCTTACTCATTGTCCAGCTTTTACATGCATATTAGGCAGTTGAAAATGCCATGGTTTGGGTCAGGTGCACCTTAGTTCTTGTCATAGATTGAATTGTGTCCCCCCAAAAACATGGTTCAGCTTGGTTCCCAGTATTGTGTGGTTGTCCTCCATTTTGTGATTCTAATTTTATGTTGAGAGGATTAGGGTGGGATTGTAACACCACCCTTACTCAGGTCACCTCCCTGATCCAAGGTAAAGGGAGTTTTCCTGGGGTGTGGCCTGTACCACCTTTTATCTCTCAAGAGATGAAAGGGAAGCAAGCAGAGAGTTGGGGACCACAAACCTTTGGACACCAGGTTCCTGCACCTGAGAAACCCCTCGACCAGGGGAAGATTGAAGACAAGGACCCTCCTCCAGAGCCGACAGAGAGAGAAAGCCTTCCCCTGGAGGCAATGCCCTGAATTTGGACTTGTAACCTACTAGGCTGTGAGAGAATAAATTTCTTTTTGTTAAAGCCATCCACTTGTCCACTTGTGGTATTTCTGTTATGGCAGCACTAGATGACTAACACAGTTCTCAAGGTGACATCTTTGCTTTTTAACACTTTAAAGTTAAAACTCCAGAAATTAAAATAATGTGAGGTGTAGACTAAATGCACAAATCAATAAAATAAGGAATACTGAAATAGGGACAAATATATATGGTAATTTAGTGCAATAATAGACTATGTCAAATAAGCAGAAGAAGGGGAGGACAGTTGGCTAGATATTCAATAACAGTATCAGGACAGTTGTTCAAAAAAATATGGAGTCAAACATCACTACTTACATTAAAATAAATTCCAGATGGATCAAGTAGTTTAATATTAAAAGACATACATAAATATATTAGATGCAAATATGAGTGAACATTTTTACAAGCTCTCAGTAAGGGAAGATCCATAAAGAAAAAGACTGATGGTTGTGACTGTAACACAGACATATACATTCTATAGCCAAAAACACTTTAACACAGTAGAGGACTGAGACCAAACTGGCAAACTGTTTACAATATTTAACGGTAGAGTCAATATCCCCGAAATAAGAGTCCACGTTAATTCATTTAAGGAGATGACTATGCCGATAGGAAACTAGGCATAGGAAATGAACGGGCAATTTACATACATACAAACTAAAGGGGGGAAAAAAGTCAGAATAGACTCTAAGCATAAGAAAATATATTTCAATTTGCTAATAATTAAAGAAATTAGAGTTATAAGTATGATGATTTCTCATTTATGACCTATGAGGTAAGCAAAGAAGAACCAAATTCATCATATCTACTACTGATGGTCTTTGAGGACGTGGGCAGGCTCACGCATTGTTAGGGGGATAATTTAGCAATCTTCATCAAAATTTGGAATGTACTTTTAAACACCTATAACTGGGAGACCCTCCATGAGATGGACTGACATAACAGCCCTAACAACGGGCGCAGACACCAGTCATCGTGAGGGTCACACGGGGCCTGGCAATACTTCATTTGGTGATGTGTCGGGAGCTGACTCCACAGCAACTGCAATAACAATACTTAGTGATTTTTGAGGGTTTACTGTGTGTCAAATACTGTAGTAAGCATGTTACACGTAGTAATGCATTTAACTTTCACACCAGTCCTATGAGACAGGCAATATTGTCATCCTCATTTGCAGATAGCAAACTGAGGTGCAGAGAGGTTAGGGAACCTGCTCCAGCCCACACGACCAGTAAGCAGCAGAGCTGGGATTTGAAGCCAGGCAGACTGCCTCCCTGGAAACCACATGGGGCACTTCTGCTCTGTCCTGTAGGACTGCCATGAGTCGGAATCGATTTGATGGCCACGGGTTCGGTTTTTTTTGGTTTTGTAGGCATATGGATATTATCCTATCACTGACAGGACTGTACTTCAGGACAGATCTTGAAATGTTCTTTCCGACCATAAACGTGAAGCCATTTGTCTTCAATTTGTCATTTCCAGCAAAGCAGACCATATGATTGTCTTGATTCAAAATGACCAGTACCAGTCCATTTCAGCCTAATATGCATGTAAAAGCTGGACGATGAATAAAAAAGACTGAAGACAAATGGATGCCTTTGAATTATGGTGTTGGCAAAGAATATTGAATATACCATGGACTGCCAGAAGGACGAATAAGTCTGCCTTAGAAAAATACAGCCAGAGTGCTCCTTGGAAGCGAGGATGGTGAGACTTTGTCTCACACACTTTGGACAGGTTATTAGGAGGGACCAGTCCATGGAGTAGGACATCATGTAAAGTAGAGGATCATCGAGAAACAGGAAGACCCTCAATGAGATGGACTAACACAGTGGCTGCAACAATGGGTTCCAACACAGCAACGATTGCGAGGATGGCACAGGACCAGGCAATGTTTTATTCTGTTGTACACAAGGTCACTATGAGTTGAAGCTGACTTGACAGCACATAACAACAACATTTAAAACGTTTATGAAAAAATCCTAATTTTGGCTCATTATCTCTTTATGTAACTTTTTTCTTTATTTTACACATTCAACATGGACATGAAATGGTTTCATTAAAAATAGAAGCAAATATTTATCAATTTATAAAATATGCATATAAAAAAAACAAACTCAGTGCCATCAAGTCGATTCTGACTCATAGCGACCCTATAGGACAGAGTAGAACTGCCCCATAGAGTTTCCAGGGAGTGCCTGGTGGATTTGAACTGCTGACCCTTTGGTTAGCAGCCATAGCACTTAACCACTACGCCACCAGGGTTTCCAAAATATGCATGTGGAGTTTATTAAATGACTTGTAAAATGTTAAATTAGTCTTTAAAATTGGAGAAATTGAGCCTCATTCAAATCTATTTTGATTAAAAGCTGGTGTACATGTGACTGAAAAAAATTATTTAACTTACTCTAAAGAGCCTAGTTAAGATAGATTTTTATACCAGTGGAGGAGGGGGTTGGGGTGCTGACAAAATGGAAACTTAATTGATTGAAAGGTTGTAGACTGTGGTTTTTTTGTTTTTTTTTTTTTGTCATCATTTAGGCTGGTGCCCTTTTGCCTCATTTTTCACGTTCCTTGCATATTTATTTTAAAATATTAGAATCGACAAGGAAAGTGTCAGAAGATTATAGCTCAGTTCATTCTCAAACCACTACATATCTTACATTGACCTGCAGGACAGTTTTAGTGATGTTGTTATAAAAAGACTAGAGAGATTAAAAAAAAAAAAAAAAGCATTACTGTCCTAGAAGGGTTCCAGACATCAGTGGTAAGAATCATCAGGCTTCAAACTATGTTTTTGGACTGGGTAATAGTGATAGGGAGCCCTGGTGGTGCAGTGGATAAGAGCTCAGCTGCTAACCAAAAGTATGGCAGTTTGAATCCACCAGCCGCTCCTTAGAAACTCTATGGGGCAGTTCTACTCTCTCCTGTAGGGTCGCTATGAGTCAGAATCAACTTGATGGCAGTTGGTTAGCAGTGACAGAGAGAACACCTCAAAAACCCTCAGTCCACCAGTCCTGCAGAATTAAGTCCTTGGAGGCAGCTCCTGTCCAGTTTCTTTAAGAAAAGATCCTAGTGCTGTGAACAGCTTCTGGAACCCAAACTGTAATAACAGGGTAAATTATGTTTTCTTTTCTACATCTACATGCTGAGATTGTTGTGGAGATATTTCAACTTAACTCATTATAATCAAGTTGTACCAGCCTTTGTTTTAATAAGATCCTAATCTCGAGGTCTATCCTTTGCATCAGTGACTTTACACTGCTAATTGCTTTCTTGTCCTCCATTAAATTGTGGTTGCAATTGCTTCATCTTAACAGGCACTTTGTGCTTTGTATTCTGCCCCATGCTCTGCAGACATACCTAGTAACATCATCTTCCTAAAGAACAAAATTACCTATTATCCCTTTAATCTAGATGTACTTTTTTTATGTATTTAGTTCCTAGCTAGTGTCCAACCAGGAAACTATATATTATCTTCTTTAAAATTAAAAAAAAAGTTTTTGTTTTTTTTTTTAAGGGCAGCATAGTATATATGGCTAGAATTTATTTCTAGATAGAACTCAGATAGTGCCTTCATTTATTGTTTTATAGGACCAATTAAAAAGACAAAGGGACCTATTCTCCCCTTGATACACAAGAGTGACTTCCATTAACATTAATGGGAGGGAAACACTTTCAGAGAGAAAAGAGGGCCCATCATAATAGAAAGGGAAAAAAGCAGACTCTGTAATGAATGTCTCCATGTTTTTAGCTAGAGAAGCTACACAAAAAGCAAATGACTCAATCCACAAATGTGTTTTCCCCTTACACTTTCTGCTTGTTTGTATATTCAAGAAAAGCCAGTGAATAATTTTGAGGCAGTTCCTTCCTTTAAAAACCAGTCAGATGCGGATTTGTTATTTTAACACAAACAACAGAATTTACAGACGGAATTCAGTAATGAAAAGCAATCGGGGAATTTGACAGGTTTTTGTTGAAATGGAGTCCTGTGAGACCTGGTTTTGGAGGCAGAGGTGAAGTAGAAATTGGTTACCTGAAGGACTCTGTACATAGAAGCTTAATTTTCAAGGGAGCCTGGCTGTCAAATGTCAAGCTTATCTTTTGACATATCTTACCTGAAATCTATCAAAATCTGGAAACTGCTTCTGACTTTTCAGTAGCCTCCGAATTTGTGATCCTCTTGGCCCCAAGCTTCTCCTGTGTACCTTATGAAATTTTTACATTTTACACTGACATAATCTGACATAAATTGGGGATGTTTCTCTTTTATCATTTTATTCTTTGGTTAATTACTTGGGAATTAAATTATTTACAGTATGACTAGCTCCCTACGCTATCACAATCTTTTAAAAATATTTTGACACATTCATTTTGTGTCTGGTGGATGTTGAGTTTAAATTGGTTTTTAGTTTTTGAAAATGTACTTCAAGGATACAAGTTATCTTCTGAGTAACTACCCTCTCCTTGGTGTCTTTCATTCTGTCCTCTATTTCCTTGGCTTGGACTTTCATTGAGCTATAAAAACTAGGTTCAGTAGCATCATTTCATACCCCTGATTTCTTGCTTTCCATGACTGTTAGCACTGTCTCTGGAATGTTGCTACTATTCATACTGACCTGGAAAATGCTTCTAACATATTTTCCTACCTTAATTGCTTCCTTTCTTACCTGTAACAAATTTTCTGCTTCAAAGTATTACCTGCAGCTTTCTTTTGGAGGAAAGAGAGGTTAAATTCCTTTAGCCAGAGTTCTTTTTCGGCTTATAATGTGATTGTATCCCTGTCTTTTATTCATCATCTTTAATAGCATCCCTTTTGTCTTGGGATCCAATTCAACCCTGAAACCTTGATCTCCTATTATCAGAATTCCCTAAAGATTCATCTTTATTTTTCATCTTACAGCAAAATCAAGTTTATTTCATACTTGGTATTGTGAAGTGGTTTGCAAAACCTGTCTGGTAGGACCTGGGGAAGGGAAGTAGAGTGGGCGAAAGGGAGGTCTCATAAACATTTCATTTTCATGTTACAGTTTTAAAGTACTTTTATCCCCTTTAATATTCCTCAGTGTGTTAATTCAGGTCCTCTGAGAAGCAGGCACCAAGGTGGGATTAGATATGCAAGAGCTTTATTGGAGGAATTCCCTGGGAAGGATAAAGGGAAAAAGTGTATATAAGTAAGGAGAGCCTCAGCCCACCGTGCAGGTCTGGCACTCTTAGGTATATATCCTAGAGAAATAAAAGCCGTGGCACAAATAGACATATGCACACCCATGTTCATTGCAGCATTATTCACAATAGCAAAAAGATGGAAACAATCTAAGTGTCCACCAAGGGATGAATGGATAAACAAACCGTGGTACATACACACAATGGAATACTGTGCAACGATAAAGGATAATGATGAATCTGCAAAACATCTCACAACATGGATGAATCTGGAGGATATTATGCTGAGTGAAATAAGTCTATCATAAAAGGACAAATATTGTATGAGATCACTATTATAAAAAGTCAAGAAAAGTTTTACACACAGAAAGAAACATACTATGATGGCTACCAAGGATGGAAAGGGGAAGGAGAGAGAATCACAAACTGGATAGTAGGCACATGTTAATTCTGGTAAAGGGAAAGGCAATACATGATATAGGGGAAGTCAGCACAGTGTGACCAAGGCAAAGGAAAACACTGAGAGGTACGAAAAAATACAGGGCAACTACAGTAAATACTGTAACACACAATCCTGCAACAACAGGAATAACAAACAATAATTTATGAGCAGATACATAGGTAGATATGTATGCTAAATAGGTGTGGAAGGTCATATGGGAGTACGCCCGCGTGCTTACATAGGTGTGGTTGTGGATATTTCTACATACATATTTGTGTATGCTACATATACATTCATAAATCTAATAGAGCACATAGGGGGCACACTTATGGAAACTTCTTCAACATAATCAAACACCTCATGGGACTGAAATACTGGGCTTGGGGACAAAGGAATATAGTCTCGGGGGACATCCAAGTCAATTGGCATAGTTCATAAAGATAATGTTCTACATACTACTTTGGTGAGTAGCATCTTGGGTCTTAAAAGCTTACAAGCGGCCATAAGATACAACTACTGGTCTCCTCCTGCCTGGAGCAAAGAAGAGTGAAGAAAACCAAAGACTTAAGGAAGCAATTAGCCCAGAGGACTGATGGCCCACATGAACCATAGCCTCCTTTAGCCTGAGACCAGAAGAATCAGATGGTGCCCAGCTACCACTACTGACTGCTCTGACCAGGCACACAATAAAAAAAATAGTAAATTTAAATTCATAAAAAAAGAAAAACAGACTTACTGGTCTGATAGAGACTGGAGGAACCCCAAGGCTATAGCCCTAAGACACCCTTCTAGCTTGGAACTGAAGCCACTCCCAGAGATCATCTTCCATCCAAATTATAGACAGGCCTATAAAATAAACAATGACGCCCATGAGGAATGTGCTGCTTAGAGCAATCAACTATATGAGACCAAATGGGTAACATTTACCCAAAAGCAAAGATGAGAACGCAGGAAGAGGCACGGAAACCAAGGAACAGAAATAAGAAGCCCAAGGTGGAAATGGGGAGAATGCTGACACATTGTGGGGATTTTTATCATTGTCATGGGATAATTTGTGTATGAATCATTGAATGGGGAGTTATAAAAAATCAATTGGGAACCACATCAAAAAAATAATAATAGTAGACTGCTAACACAAAGATGACCTAATTTTGAACATAAACTCCTCTACCGTTTTCATTAGCGTTGAACGCTAATGACCGAAGACCAGTTGAGCTGTGGAATAACATCAAGGACATCATACATGAAGAAAGCAAGCGGTCATTAAAAAGGCAGGAGAGAAAGAAAAGACCTAAATGGATGTCAGAAGAGACTCTGAAACTTGCTCTTGAACCTCAAGCAGCTAAAGCAAAAGGAAGAAATGATGAAGTAAAAGAACTGAACAGAAGATTTCAAAGGGCAATTCGAGAAGACAAAGTAAATTATTATAATGACATATGCAAAGAGCTGGAGATACAAAACCAAAAGGGAAGAACATGCTCAGCATTTCTCAAGCTGAAAGAACTGAAGAAAAAATTCAAGCCTTGAGTTGCAATAGTGACGGATTCTATGGGGAAGATATTAAACGATGCAGGAAACATCAAAAGAAGATGGAAGGAATACACAGAATCGTTAACCAAAAAGAATTGGTTGACATCCAGCCATTTCAAGAGGTGGCATATGATCAGGAACCAGCAGTACTGAAGGAAGAAATCCAAGCTGCAATGAAGGTGTTGGGGAAAAACAAGGCTCCTGGAATTGACAGAATATCAATTGAGATGTTTAAACAAACAGATGCAGCGCTGGAAGTACTCACTCATCTATGCCAAGAAATTTGGAAGAGAGCTACCTGGCCAGCTGACTGGAAGAGATCCATATTTATGCCTATTGCCCAGAAAAGTGATCCAACCAAATGTGGAAATTATTGAACAATATCATTAATCTCACATACAAGCAAAATTTTGCTAAAGATCATTCAAAAGCAGCTGCAGCAGTGTATCTACAGGGAATGGCCAGAAATTCAGGTCAGATTCAGAAGAGGATGTGGAACCAGGGATATCATTGCTGATGTCAGATGGATCCTGGCTGAAAGAATACCAGAAGAATATTTTATTGTTTTATTGACTGCGCAAAGGCATTCGACTGTGTGGATCATAACAAATTATGGATAACATTGCAGTGAATGGGAATTTCAGAACACTTAATTGTGCTCATGAGGAACTTGTACATAGATAAAGAGGCAGTTGTTCGGACAGAACAAGGGGATACTTCGTGGTTTAAAGTCAAGAAAGGTGTGCGTCAGGGTTGTATCCTTTTCACCATGCCTATTCAATATGTATGCCGAGCAAATAATCCGAGAAGGTGGACTATTTGAAGAACGGGGCATCAGGATTGAAAAAAGATTCATTAACAACCAGTGTTATGCAGATGATACAGTGTTGCTTCCTGAAAGTGAAGAGGACTTGAAGCACTTACTGATGAAGATCCAAGACCACAGCCTTCAGTATGGATTACACCTCAACATAAAACAAAAATCCTCACAACTGGACCAATGAGCAACATCATGATAAACGGAGAAAAGATGGAAGTTGTCAAGGATTTCATTTTACTTGGATCCACAATCAACAGCCATGGAAGCGGCAGACAGGAAATCAAAAGATGCATTGCATTGGGCAAATCTGCTGCAAAGGACCTCTTTAAAGTGTTGAAAAGCAAAGATGTCATCTTGAAGACTAAGGTGCGCCTGACCCAAGCTATGGTATTTTCAGTCACATCATGTGCGTGCAAAAGCTGGACAATGAATAAGGAAGACCGAAGAAGAATTGACACCTTTGAATGTGGTGTTGGCGAAGAATATTGAATATACCGTGGACTGCTATAAGAACAAACAAATCTGTCTCGGAAGAATTACAACCAGAATGCTCCTTACAAGCAAGGATGGTGAGACTGTGTTTTACATACTTTGGACATGTTGTCGGGAGGGATCAGTCCCTGGAGAAGGACATCATCCTAAGTAAAGTACAGGGTCAGGGGAAAAGAGGAAGACCCTCAACAAGATGGATTGACATAGTGGCTGCAACGATGGGCTCAGCCATAACAACGACTTTGAGCATAGCGCAGGACTGGGCAGTGTTTTGTTCTGTGGTACTTAGGGTCACTATGAGTCAAAATCGACTTGATGGCACCTAAAAATAACCATTTTCAAATACCTGGAGAAAATTTAAGTCAAACATTCAATAACTTTGCAAATTAAAGTTGAAAGAAAAAAACCTGAAATCAAATTCTCTTGCCCTGTTGTCTTGCACAACAGAACGAACACTGCCCGGTCCTGTGCCATCCTTATAATAGTTGTTATGCTTGAGCTCATCGTTGCAGCCACTGTGTCAGTCCACTTCCTTGAGGGTCTTCCTCTTTTCTGCTGACCCAAAAAAAAAAAAAAATTTTTTTTTTTTTTTCTACTTTGCCAAGCTTGATGTCCTTCTCCAGGGACTGATCCCTCCTGACAACATGTCCAAAGTATGTAAGACGCAGTCTCGCCATCCTTGCTTCTAAGGAACATTCTGGTTGTAATTCTTCTAAGACAGATATATTTGTTCTTTTTGCAGTCCATGGTGTATTCAGTATTTTTTGCCAACACCACAATTCAAAGGCGTCGATTCTTCTTCAGTCTTCCTTATTCATTTAAAAAATAATGAAAATCCAGAGTTCATCCTCTCTAATTTCCTGTATCGTTCAGTGCCAACTAGTGAGGTTCTTAATGTCTAGGAGGAGTAAGAGTCTTTTTCAGAAGCTTCAATCTATGCTGTCAATCACGGGAATGGATATAGATCCTTCAGTGCCTGGCTTTGAAAGAGTCCTAAGAGTTCGTGGGAATCTCAAGATGATGACAACCCTGGCCTCACATTTATCCTAACTAGAAAATGAGCTAGTCCCTGTCCCTAAAGCAATTACCCCAGCACCCAAAATGGCCTAAACATAGCAGAGATTCAGTGGTAAGTGAGGGAAGAGGGTAGATAGAAAAAAATCTTAGCTTTAGTTCCAATGATGCCAGCCAGTCTATGCCAGATGCCCAGAACCATGACCCCTGAGCATAAATTCAACTGGGAAGAATCACTTCACAAGAGGTTAATTTGACCATTTGTATCTATGAAAAAAAAAATCCATCTGTGTAAACGTTCCACTCTAGTAAATGTTCTTGACCCAATACTTTCCCTTCCAAAGCACTTATCTTGAGACCAAGAACCATATCTGTCATGTTCACTGTGGAATCCCTGGCATCCAGCACTGTGCCTAACATACAGAAAAAAAAAAAAAAAAACACAAACCAAACCTGTTGCCATCGAGTCGATTCCAACTCATAGCAACCCTATAGGACAAAGTAGAACTGTCCCATAGAGTCAGAATCCACTTGATGGCAATTGGTTTAATCCTGCCTCATTAACTTAAAGGACAGCTCATTCCCAAATACCATAACCACAGGCATAGAGGCTGGGGTTTACAACACATCACAAAATGGAGGATAATCAGATCACAGAATGGAGGACAACCACACAATACTGGGAATCATAGCCTAGCCAAGTTGATACATATTTTGGGGGGACATAATTCAATCCATGGCAATAAGTAAGAAAATTTAAAAGATTAATAGCTAGTTTTCTCATGCATTACCTAAATTATTTCTCCTTCATTTTCTGACTTGGTAATTCTGAGAAATCTTTCCTACAACAAGCAGCAGGTAAGAATAGCACTATAAGGAAGAGAGAAAGGAACTTGAATGGGATAGGACTGGGAATGACTGGTGAACCACCTGGATCATAAACTCTTAGAGGATGACGACACATCTGGGGCCCGGAAGACTTGTATTTTATGCATACATAAGACCACAGCCTTTAGCCTATGTCTCCCTCTAGTATAGTTCTAAGCATATTAGTTTTATATTATTAGTATTAGTATTTATGCTATATTAGTTTCCTTTTGCTGCTGTAACAAATTACCACAAACTATATAAAAATATATAGCTTAAAATAACACAACTTTATTATTTTACAGTTCTGGAAGTCAGAAATCTAAAATGGGTCGGCAAGGCTGTGTTCATTCTGGAGGCTCTAGAGGGATTCTGTTTCCTTGCCTTTTCCAGCTTCTAGAGTCCACCTGTATCCCTTGGCTCATTGCTCCCTTCCTCCATCTTTAAAGCCAGCAATGGCCACTTGGGTCTTTCTCACATCACTTTACTCTGACCAACTCTTCCGCCTCCCTCTTCCACTTCTGATTACATTGAGCCCACCCAGATAATCCAGAATAATCTCCCCACCTCAAGGTACTTAACTTAATCACATATGTAAAGCCCCCTTTGCCGTGTAAAGTAACATTTACATAATCATAGGTTCCAGGGATTAGGGAGTGGACATTTTGGGGTGCTGGAGGCATTATTCTACCTACCTCAGAAGCACTTGGCAAACTCTGGGTGAGCAGAGTCCACAGGGCACCTGAAATCTGCTGGGTGCGCTGCTTGGAGTGGTTCTCAGAGGCATCTCCGATTCATCTCGCTATTCTTCTACTACTTCCCTAATGCACCTTATATTATGTCTCTAAAGTTGGTACTGCCTCTCTCCCTACTCATTGCTTTTTTTTTAAACCTAATGATAGGGAAGTTGTATGATTCATTATCTTCCTTTTATTCTCTTGGTAATAATACCCTGTGAGATAGACCCTTGGGGGAGGGCGGTGTCCATATAGGTATGTGTACTTGTGTATGATGTCTACACACCCACACTGATATTTTTCTTTCACATTTTTACATCTATGATTTTACTAATTTTTATTCAGAAAATAATTATTTTTAAAAAATTGTCACATGCGAGGAGTCCTTTCAAGACTGTCTGAGTTTAGTGATATAATGATTAACAGTGAACTTGGCTTCTCTCTTTCCCTGCCTTTGCCCCACTCCCCTTTCTCCTGGTTCTCTGTCAGTGGCAAGTATCAAAGGCAGCAGCAGCCTAGAGGTTAAAAGTCTCCCTCTAGTACAGGGCACTGGAATAAAACTGCCAAATCCGGATCCTGCCTCTGCCACTTAGCGGCTGTGATAGCCTCAGCAAATTTCTTAATGTCTTTGTGCCTCAGTTTCCTTGTATATAACATGGAAACGACAGTCAATTTTCCACTTCATCCTGCACTCAGGAACCAGTGTTGTTATTTGTTTTTTTTTTCCTAAAACATTTTTGATTTTTAAAACAGCCATCGAGGCTGCCTAAACAAGCCATTGAGGCTTACAAGATGAAGGAACTACCTCAGCATACATACAAAAGCCATACCTGTTGCTGTTGGCACAGTGGTTAAAGTGATCAACTGCTAACTGAAAGGTCAGAGGTTCAAAACCACCAGCAGCACCACAGGAGAAAGATGTGGCAGCCTGCTTCTGTAGACATTTACAGTCTTGGAAACCCCATGGGGTCGCTATGAGTCGAAATTGACTCAATGGCAGTGGGTTAGCATACTTACAAGGCTCTTCCGAATCTGATCCTGTCCTCCCTTTCCAGCTTCAGTTGCCATCCATACGCATAACTTTGCCAGGCCCCAAACATGCTCCAGAGAGGAGAGGACTTACTGTTCTCACCATGGTTTTTTGTTTTTTAACCTGAATGAATAAGGCAAGTGTTGATCAGTGTTAGAGGGATTTTCTAAAGAATATTACAATGATTATCTTGCCTTGGAAAAGGAGAAGAAATATACTGAATGTGTTTAAATTCAGATAAAATGTATGTTTTAGCTAAGAACATACAGTTAATTAGAGATAACTTTGTAGTGGTCAGTGATAGCTGGCCAGAAGGATGTTTTAAGCATTATTAGACTTTATCTTTCCTAAATTTAGTAGATAGGAGAGCCAAGAATAATTGAGTCCCTACTTCACTCAGTGGGTGTTAGGTGTAAGTAAATAAATGGAAAGTCAGCTTTTCTTGGGATTTAGCTACCGGATTTGGGGAGGGGTGTGGAGTTGAATATGAGAAGTCTGTCCTCTGCGCAGGGCTTGGCACACCTGCAGGTTACCTCTTCTTAGTCACCCGATGCCTTGGCACCAAGGACAGCAACCAAAGACCCAAGAAAGGCTACTGACATTCCACCCTCCTTAGGCGACTTGCTGTGGAGGAAGACTTCCTACACCATGCTACAAGGACCTCCTGCTAAGGACCAGGGCTGAGAGGAGAGAGGAATGGGGTTCATGGCACTACAGTCTCACCTTCACTCTTTGTCCTCTATGCCCTTTACATGGACCTCTTACTTTTTAAGGGCTTGTGTTAAGAGGCTCACTTTGATCGTGCTAGGTGAAATTTTTACAAGCTATTTTCCCCAACACCCACCTCCCCCTCTAGAGAAGCCATCCAGGACACACGCCACACTCTTCTACATCTGCAGATATTTTATGTGCTGTTCCAGTAACTGAATCACCCTTGTACCACCCTCCCCACCATTTTCACACCAGGCAGTTCCTGCCCATTGTCAGACACAGGACATCCCTGTGAAGCTCTTCCTAATGACCACGCCCCAGCACACACACCGAGGAAAGGTCATTAATTAATTTTTTATGCTAACCTTTAATGTATTACATAGGATGTATTTGTGTATGACAGAATTTTCCTGAAACATTTTCATCAAAACATTTTGTTCTCAGGCTACAGTGGCCACTAGTGAAAACAAGTTAAATGACTACAGTACCTGAGTTTTAGGGAGATTTAGATGTTTATGTAAGGAGAAAAGAGCAGAAAGAAACCAGAGTAATCACTGAGAAAAGTCAGAGCTTTTCATGCTGCTGCCAATGAGTATCCCCATTAAGATACTAAATCACTGTGGTTAAATGTCCAGTCAAATGTATGGCTCACATTTCCTGTTTGCTTTATAGTTCACAAGTTATTTTCATATGCCTTTTATCTCATTGGGTTTTGTCCATAAGCCTGAGGAATCCCCGTTTTACAGATGATGAAGTTGAGGCCCAACCAGGGCAATAGATTTGTTGAAAATAACAAGGACAGTAGGTGGCAATCAGGAGAAAAGGGCATGGTCATCCATCCACCCATCCTCCACAAGCCCTTAGCAGACGGCTGATAGGTGCTGGGCCCTGAAACCAGCCCAAAGGAGGCACAGAGAGATGAGTACAGCTTCTCCCTTACAGGTACCGCTGCCTTGCTTTTCCATGCGCCATCCTGTGCTCCTCTTCCTTCCTCACTATTTGAGCTGCCGATTATTTTAGTGATTTGTTCCATGCTTAGTTGAAAAGTCTGAAGCCTGGAAAGTCATAATTTATGATTCATTTCCTAGGTCTGCATACCTAATAGAACTCTGTATGGTGTGCTTCCTTCATGTGCTGGTTTTCCTACCGCCACACCACGTGCTGACATCAGACTAGCGAATGATTTCATCTTGTGCTTTTGACTTAACAGCGGCCCACCCATAGGGGTGATAGGAAGAATCTGGTTAGAAGAACTACAGGTGACAGTTGTTGCCACCCCCATCTTAGAGGTCTTCATTGACAGTGAAGACATCAACTAGCCACTAAAGCAAGGCGGGAAATATTACCAACAAAAATGATAAAAAGTTGATAGCTTTATTATAGAGAAAGATCATAGAAATTGATAAGGAAAACCTAAGATATCAATAGAAAAAGGGACAAAGTATGTACACAAAGAAGCAATTGATAAATAATGACTAATAAAAAGTGAAAAATCGCAATTAACTAGTAGTCAATAAAATGGATATTAAAACAATGATCATCACCTGTCAAATTAGTAAAAAATTTAATTGTGTGTGTGTGTGTCCAGTGTCTGTGAGCACATGATCAGACAGACACGTCTTAAACACTGCTGGTGAGGGTACAGTACAATAAGCCTTTCTGTAAAATAAATTGGGACAGTATATCAAGAGCTTTGAAATAGTTCATACTTTTGGGCCCAATAATTTTTTTTTAGGAATCTAAGGAAACAATCAGAAATTTGGACAATCATAAACCGAAATGGTTAATCCAGTTTCATGTATAATAACAGAAAATTAGATAAACAACAGTAAGACCAATTTATATGAATTAGCATACAGATATGTTGTTGTATTATAATAGTACAAGGAATATTTAATGACATGGAGAAATATCAAACCACAATTCACTCACCTAAAATCATGAAGAATGTACAGTCTTCATGTGGTAGGCAAGGTGAAGTGAAAGGGGACCTTCTCCACACCTGAGAGGGCACATGAGGCAGACAGGGAGCACTGGACTGAGGACCAAAAGCCCTGGCCACTGCCACTTACTACCCACATGACCTTGGCCAAGTTACTGCACAGGGCTCCTGCACCTACCTCAGCAGGACAGCTGTGAGATAACATTTCCTCCTAGAGCCCCTGCACCTACTTCAGCAGGAGAGCTGTGAGGTGACGTTTCCTCCTAGTGCCCCTGCACCTACTTCTGCAGGAGAGCTGTGAGGTAACATTTCCTCCTAGTGCCCCTGCACCAACTTCAGCAGGAGAGCTGTGAGGTAACGTTTCCTCCTAGTGCCCCTGCACCAACTTCAGCAGGAGAGCTGTGAGGTAACGTTTCCTCCTAGTGCCCCTGCACCTACTTCAGCAGGAGAGCTGTGAGGTAACGTTTCCTCCTAGTGCCCCTGCACCTACTTCAGCAGGAGAGCTGTGAGGTAACGTTTCCTCCTAGTGCCCCTGCACCAACTTCAGCAGGAGAGCTGTGAGGTAACGTTTCCTCCTAGTGCCCCTGCACCAACTTCAGCAGGAGAGCTGTGAGGTAACGTTTCCTCCTAGTGCCCTGCACCTACTTTAGCAGGAGAGCTCTGAGGTAATGTTTCTGCTAGTGCCCCCACCATCTACCTCAGCAGGAGAGCTGTGAGGTAACGTTTCCTTCTGGTGCCCCTGCACCTACCTCAGCAGGAGAGTTGTGAGGTAATGTGTATTAGGGTAGTTTGTAAACCGCAGTGTGATGAAGAAGCTGTGATAGCAGCTGCTGTTGGCTCAGAATGCAGGAACTGGAGAGAGAAAAATTATTAGTGGGACGGATAAGATGCCGTGAAAGTATTTTATAAACTAGATTGCAGTATATATAAAACATTTTAACTAATTCCTAATTCTCTTTCCACATATTTAACAGTCATCTGCCCAGCTGTCCTATCTTAAACGTAATCCCAATTGCCTAATTATGCCGCTGCCCTCCTCAGACACAATTCTGAGTCCTTTGATCACTCCTACCAGTACCAGCTCCCAAAGACGGCCCCAGCCTCCCCCAGAGCCTTTCGGGGTAGCATTGTAGTTGATTTCACCAGCTCTGGGAGCTGTTTTGTCACATGCTAGTTGCAAAACCATAGGCAAGATGTTTAACTGCTCTAAAGCTACTATTCCCTCAACTATAAATTGAGGATAACATCATCTAACTCAAAGGGTTGGTGAGAGAATTAAATGAAATAATCCAAGTGCTTGGCTAGTGCAATGCCTGGTACAGAGCAAACACTCAATGGTGGATCTTATTATTGCTACTGCCCCTAACTCCTAGACAGCTTACAGCTTCCAGTTACAGAACCCTGCCTGTGCCCACCCCAGCACTCCCAACCTACTCTGGTTGAGGAGGATAGAAACAACCTCAGGATCCCAAAACAGGGTTAGCCAATGCAGAAAACATAGATGACATTACAGTACATAATGGATGTCCAGAGTGCCCATGGATGCCTCCAAACTGGGATTCCAAAACCGAGGGCCCTTACCTGATGTGGGCTTCAAGGATAAGTGCAAATTGGGAATGTAGTCAGTATTTGGCAACACTTCATGAAGTATTTGGTAGGGAGGGTGTGTTGGGGAAAACAGAACACACTGGGGAAGATGTGGATGGAGAGAAATAAATCTGGTATGGTCCATAGAACATGGAGGAATGATGGAATTCTGAGTTGGTGTTGACCACAGAGCAGGGATTTGGGGTTCTGGAATAGTCCACCAAATGAGTTGAAGCAATGGAGTTACATTTATGCCACATATGTACCCAGCTTGCATGGACACACCATCTGAGAGCAAGCAGACAAGTGGGCAGCACGGCCTTCGAGGTGCTTCATTGATTTCTGCTGAAGCGCCAACCCAGGCTGTGCTCTTTCTCATCACTTGGTTCCTTTTCAACTTTTCTTACACCCATTCGGTACTTCTCTATGCTGATAGCCATGCTCTAATCACTGCCGATTCTTTCTGTTTACTGGTCATAACCCTTTCAGTTTGTAAATGTGTTCCCTTTCCCTACTTTTCACCTATTAAACAGTGAGATATGGCTTTGGAATCAGAAGAGGACTCAAACTTCTGCCCCGTTCTTCCTAGTTCTGTGTCCTTAGCCACTGCTTCCATTTCTTGGTTGGTTACAGAAATGTAAAAGTACTACATCCCACTCCATTGTTGTGAGAATTGACTGAAAAAATATATATTTGGAGAGAAACCAACATAATAGTTGGTGGTTAATAAATGATATCTTCTTTCCCTTCAGTGGAGAAAAAACATGTTTACAGGCAAGTATTTTATTGTTCTTGTTGCTTATGAATGCTTAGTCAGATATTCTCATAAACGTCCTAATGATTAAAATCATTTGACAATTAAAATCAGATCAAGTGCTAAGGACATAAAGATAAATAAGACGTAGTCTTTGCCACCCAGGGCTTTCATTCTAGTTTGGAAAGACAGCAGACAAAGCTTTATGTAAATGATGCATACATAAATATGTTTATAGAAAAATAAGATATTCACATATGCTTAGTTGTGCATGACATTTATTTTTTCTAATTAACTATTTTATTGTCACAGTACCCAGTAAACAAAATGATGCTTTTTTTCCTTTAATTTATATGTATTTTTTTTTTTATTGTGCTTTAGGTGAACGTTTACAGCTCAAGATAATTTCCCATTCAAAAATTTATACACCTATTGTTTTGTGACATTAGTTGCAGTCCCCACAATGTGACAGCATACTCCCCCCTGCATGACTTTTAAATGGAGATTTTGCCCATTGATTGATTGATTTTCTTAGATAAATACATGTGAATGAAATCCCAGATTCCAAAGTATCAGGTCCTAAAGACTCACTAATGTGCCTACAAACACTTTAAAAAACTGTGGTTTAAATTATTCTCTGCTTTGAGCAGATATGTGACCCAGTCAGGTCCTAAACACCGACAAGGGGGATTCTGAGCCGAAAAGAATTCTTTAAGTTGAAAAATACAATATTCATAGATGCTTAGTTGACTTATATGATTTTTGAATGGGAATTTTGGGGATCAATTGATTGACGAGCTTAGCTGGTGATAAGGGCGTTTGAATGCAAGCCCAGACTCCAAGGGGCCCGATCCTCAGGGGATTAGCATGAGGAGGTAGATTTTGAGCTGGGAACTATCACATGTTGCCATCTAAGAAAATGCATTCTATAAATTGTGATACCTCTGAAAACAAAGTCAGCTGGGTTTCCTAGGCCAGCAAATTGCTGGTGCCCCTAGGGAATTGTGTGAGGCCACAATTTAAATCCGCAGGCTTTAAGAGATTGCCAAAGCCCTTTATTCCACCAAATGAACCTGCAGCTCCTTCGCTGCTCGCCTCCTTTTGAATATGCAATTCTCATTGATTTCAATGAGAGTTATAGACACAGAGAAAGGGATGAATTGGGCCAATTATCTGTTTGAAGCAGAGAATCGTTTAAAGTACAGTTTTAAAGTGTTTGCAGGTACGTTAGTGAGTCGGCTGCTTCTCATGTGTTTGTCCAGAAGCTTTTGAGTTTGAATGGGCCTTTTAAAGGGCAGCCTCCTTCCCTAAAAATCTCAGCGTTGCACTCGTGCATCAAGAATTTGATTGTGAAGAGGTGGAGCCAAGATGGCGGAATAGACAGACACTCTTTACAACAAAGACCCAAAAAAACAAGTGAAATGAGTATATTTGTGACAAGCTGGAAGCCCTGCCTATCAAAGGCAAGCTTAGACAACTAACTGAAGGAGAGGGGGAGGAAGAGACCATTCAGAAGCGAAGAGGAGTTACCAGACCTGAATCGCGGGGAGCCCTCAGGCACCATTCCGGGAGCAGCAGCAGCAGCGGCGGTGGCAGCAGGCGGGTACTAGCGTTCAGCCGCAGTTTCCTCAGGGAGAAGCAGCAGCCACACAGCCCACTCACACCTCTGGAACCTGAGGAGAAGGGCGCTCTCTGCAAAAGCTAAGTACTTGCGTATATTTTACCACACCCCCGCCCACCCCCAAGCCGGCTTCAGCGGCTGAATACCTGGGCCTGAGATAGACCCTGATGTGCACCTAGAGCCATCCTCCCGGCCTTGCAGAAGGAAAAATTTGCAACTGGGGGAAAAACATCATTTGCTAGCTCCATTAACCAGGGGAGCTCAGGACAGAAGCGGCACTTGTCCAGGCATAAACCGTCCATGGACATTGAGCACCTTTCCTTTCGGCATGGTCCTGTGTGAGCCTATTTCGGGACAATAGGCACTTGTTGGCAAACTCCGACCATTTCAGCTGTGCGGTGGAGAGGTGGGTGTTTGACATTTGACATTGCTTTGCCTATTAAACAAGGTCGTCACCTACCCACATCAGGGACCTAAGGACTGGTAGGTACACTCAGGTCACCCAGCCACACACGACAGAAGTCCAAAGATAACTGGTACCTCCCAGTCCTTACAACCAAAAACTTTGGGTGTCCATGGTCCCTCTGCAGGACCCACCCACCAGCACGCACTAGGGAACAGAGACGTGTTTTCCTCAGAGACACTTGGGGGGTTGGTTCTCAGCCCCCTGCCTTGTTCAGAGCGTGACCCCCTGCTGCAATCAGGGACCAGTGTATACGCCAATCACCCCTGCCCCTCTAAGACTGTAGGACAGAGCCTGTACCACACACTTGATGATCAGCTACCTGGAAACCTGACCTGAATTCATACAAGAAAACTGAATGGACTCCTAGACTGATATACCTGATACCAGCTCTGGCCAGCTGGGGACAGGACACCAGAGCTCCAAAGGAGAAAGCAATCAGCAAGCTCACTCAAGCAACCCATAGGGGTATACCAAAACAAAACAAAACAAAGCAAGCAGCTACGACACAGTAAGCAAGCATAAACTAGTACAATAACTTATAGATGGCTCAGAGACAACAGTCAGTATCAAGTCACATAAAGAAACAGACCATGATCACCTCAAGAAGCTCTCAAAACAAAGAATCCAGGGATATTCTAGAGGAAAGTGCATTCCTGGAGTTACCAGATGCAGAATACAGAAGTTTAATATACAGACCCTTCAAGACATCAGGAAGGAAATGAGGCAATATGCAGAACAAGCCAAGGAATACACAGATAAAGCAACTGTGAAGAAATTAGATCATTCAGGAACATAATGAAAAGTTTAATAAGCTGGAAAAATCCATAGGCAGATAGCAATCAGAAATTCAGAAGATTAACAATAAAATTACAGAATTAGACAACTCACTAAAAAGTCAGAGGAGCAGAACTGAGCAAGTAGAAGCTAGAATTTCTGAACTTGAAGATAAATCACTTGGCACTAATATATTTGAAGAAAAATCAGATACAAGAATTTTAAAAAGTGAAGAAACCTTAAGAATCATGTGGAACTCTATCAAGAGAAATAAACTACGAGTGATTGGAGTACCAGAACAGGGAGGGATACCAGAAAATACAGAGAAAATTGTTGAAGATTTGTTGGCAGAAAACTTCCCTGATATTGTGAAAGATGAGAAGATATCTATCCAAGATGTTCATTGAACTCCACATAAGGTAGATGTTAAAAGAAAGTCACCAAGACAAATTATAATCAAACTTGCCAAAACCAAAGATAGAGAATTATAAAAGCAGAGAGGGATAAATGAAAAGTCACCTACAAAGGAGAGCCAATAATAAGCTTGGACTACTCGGCAGAAACTATGCAGGCAAGAAGGCAATGGCGTGACATATTTAAAAAACTGAAGGAAAAAAATTGCCTGCCAAGAATCATTTATCCATCAAAACTGTCTCTTAAATATGAAGGTGAAATTAAGACATTTCCAGATAATCACAAGTTTGGGGAATTCATAAAAACCAAACCAAAACTACAAGAAATACTAAAGGGAGTTCTTTGGTTAGAAAATCAACAATATCAGGTATCAACCCAAGACTAGAACACTGGGCAGAGCAATCAGATGTCAACCCAGACAGGGAAATCCAAAAAAACAAAGCAAGATTATTTAAAAAAAAAAAAAGGCCAAAACAGGGTAACAGCGATGTTATTATATAAAAGAAGACAACATTAAAATAATAAAGAGGGACTAAGAAATGTAATCATACACCTTCTATATGGAGAGGAAGATACGGGGATACAAAGAACTAAAAGTTAGCTTTAAGTTTAGAAAAATAGGGGTAAATAATAAGGTAACCATAAAGGAGACAAACTATCCTACTCATCAAAATAAAATACAAGGGAAAAATACAGACTCAGCAGAAACAAAATCATCAACAACAAATATGAGGAAAGGACAATATATAAAGTAAATCTACTCAGCACATAAAATCAAGTGGGAAAAAGAAACTGTCAAGAACACATAAAAAAAGACATCAAAATGATAGCACTAAATTCATACCTATCCATAATTACTCTGAATGTCAATGGACTAAATGCACCAATAAAAAGACAGAGAGTGGCAGAATGGATTAAAATACAAGATCCGTCTATATGCTGCCTACAAGAGACACACCTTAGACTTAAAGACACAAACAAACTAAAACTGAAAGGATGGAAAAAAATATATCAAGCAAACAACAATCAAAAAACAGCAGGAGTGGCAACATTAATTTCTGACAAAATAGACTTTAAAGCTAAATCCATCAGAAATGATAAGGAAGGACACTATATAATGATTAAAGGGACAATACAGCAAGAAGATATAACCATATTAAATATTTATGCACCCAATGACAGGGCTGCAACATACATAAAACAAACTCTATCAGCATTGAAAAGTGAGATAGACAGCTCCACAATAATAGTAGGAGACTTCAACACACCACTTTCAGTGAAGGACAAGACATCCAGAAAGAAGCTCAGTAAAGACACGGAAGATCTAAATGCTGCAATCAACCAACTTGACCTCATAGACATATACAGAACACTCCACCCAACAGCAACCAAGTATACTTTCTTTTCTAGTGCACGTGGAACATTCTCTAGAATAGACCACATATTAGGTCATAAAGCAAGCCTTAGCAGAATCCAAAACATTGAAATATTACAAAGCATCTTCTCTGACCATAAGGCCATAAAAGTGGAAATCAATAACAGGAAAAGCAGGGAAAAGAAATCAAACACTTGGAAACTGAACAATACCCTGTTCAAAAAAGACTGGATTATAGAAGACATGAAGGGTGGAATAAAGAAATTCATAGAATCCAACGAGAATGAAAACACTTGCTATCAGAACCTTTGGGACACAGCAAAAGCGGTGCTCAGAGGCCAATTTATATCAATAAATGCACACATCCAAAAAGAAGAAAGGGCCAAAATCAAAGAATTATCCCAACAACTTGAACAGATAGAAAGAGAGCAACAAAAGAAACCCACAGGCACCAGAAGAAAACAAATAATAAAAATTAGAGCTGAACTAAATGAAATAGAAAACAGAAAAACAATTGAAAGAATTAACAAGACCAAAAGCTGGTTTTTTGAAAAACTCAACAAAATTGATAAACCGTTGCCCAAACTGACAAAAGAAAAACAGGAGAGGAAGCAAATAACCTGAATAAGAAATGAGATGGGCAATATTACAACAGACCCAACTGAAATTAAAAGAATCATATCAGATTACTATGAAAAACTATACTCAAACAAATTTGAAAACCTAGAAGAAATAGACGAATTCCTAGAAACACACTACCTTCCTAAACTAACACAAACAGAGGTAGAACAACTAAGTAGACCCATAACAAAAGAAGAGATTGAAAAGGTAATCAAAAAACTCCCCCAAAAAAAAAAGCCCTGGTCCAGACGGCTTCACTGCAGAGTTCTACCAAACTCACAGAGAAGAGTTAACACCACTACTACTGAAGTATTTCGGAGCATAGAAAAGGATGGAATACTCCCAAACTCATTCTATGAAGCCACCATATCCCTGATATCAAAACCAGGTAAAGACACCACAAGAAAAGAAAATTGTAGACCTATATCCCTCATGAACGTAGATACAAAAATCCTCAGCAATATTCTAGCCAGTAGAATTCAACAACATATCAAAAAAATAATTCACCATGACCAAGTGGGATTCATACCAGGTATGCAGGGATGGTTCAACATTAGAAAAACAATTAATGTAATCCACCATATAAATAAAACAAAAGACAAGAATCACATGATTTTATCAATTGATGCAGAAAAGGCATTTGACAAAGTTCAACACTTATTCATGATAAAAACTCTCAGCAAAATAGGAATAGAAGGAAAATTTCTCAATATAATAAAGGGCAGTTATACAAAGCCAACAGCCAACATCACCCAAATGGAGAGAGCCTGAAAACATTCCCATTGAGATCGGGAACCAGACAAGGATGCCCTTTATCACCACTCTTATTCAACATTGTGCTGGAAGTCCTAGCCAGAGCAATTAGGCTAGATAAAGAAATAAAGGGCATCCAGATTGGCAAGGAAGAGGGAAAAGTATCTCTATTTGCAGATGACATGATCTTATACACAGAAAACCCTAAGGAATCCTCCAGAAAACTACTGAAACTAATAGAGCTCAGCAGAGCATCAGGATACAAGATAAACATAACAAAAATCAGTTGGATTCCTCTACACCAACAAAAAGAACATCGAAGAGGAAATCACCAAATCAATGCCATTGACAGTATCCCCCAAGAAGATAAAATACTTAGGAATAAATCTTACCAGAGATGTAAAAGGCTTATACAAAGAAAACTACAGTACACTTCTGCAAGAAACCAAAAGAGACTTACATAAGTGGAAGAACATACCTTGCTCGTGGATAGGAACACTTAACATTATAAAAATGTCTATTCTACCAAAAGCGATCTATACATTTAATACAATTCCAATCCAAATCCCAACGACATTCTTTAATGAGATGGAGAAACAAATCAGCAACTTCATCTGGAAGGGAAAGAGGCCCCAGATAAATAAAGGCATTACTGAAAAAGAAGAGCAAAATGGGAGGCCTTACTTTACCTGATTTTAGAACCTGTTATACTGCCACAGTAGCCAAAACAGCCTGGTACTGGTACAACAACAGAAACATGGACCAATAGACCAGAATTGAGAATCCAGACATAAATCCATCCACATATGAGCAGGTGATATTCGACAAAAGCCCCAAAACAGTTAAATGGGGAAAAGACAGTCTTTTTAACAAACGGTGCTGGCATAACTGGATATCTATCTGCAAAAAAATAAAACAAGACCCATACCTCACTCCATGTACAAAAACTAACCCAAAATGGATCAAAGACCTAAATATAAAATCTAAAACGAAAAAGATCATGGAAGAAAAAATAGGGACATTAGGAGCCCTAAAACATGGCATAAACAGTATAGAAAACATTATAAAGAACGTAGAAGAAAAACTAGAAAACTGGGAGCTCCTAAAAATCAAACACCTATGCTCATCCAAAGACTTCACCAAAAGAGTAAAAAGACTACCTACAGACTGGGAAAAAGTTTTTAGCTATGACATTTCTGATCAGCACCTGATCTCTAAAATCTACATGATAGTGCAAAAACTCAACTGCAAAAAGACAAATAACCCAATTAAAAATGGGCAAAAGATATGAATAGACACTTCACTAAAGACAACATTCAGGTAGCTAACAGATATATGAGGAAATGTTCACAATCATTAGCCATTAGAGAAATACAGATCAAAACCACAGTGAGATATCATCTCACTCCAACAAGGCTGGCATTAATCCAAAAAATACAAAATAATAAATGTTGGAGAGGCTGTGGAGAGATTGGAACACTTCTACACTGCTGGTGGGAATGTCAAAGGGTACAACCACTTTGGAAATCGATTTGGCGCTTCCTTAAAAACCTAGAAATATTTGGGTGAAGGGAAAGACAACACTCAAAACAAGGAAGGTCAGCCTAATTGGACAGGATTAAAAGTAAAGAGGTTTCCGAGATAAAATGAAAGCTTCAAAGGATAGTGAAGCAGGGGCTGGGGTCTGGGGAACTTGGTTTGAGAGGACTTCTAAATCAATGGGCAAAACAATTCTATTATGAAAACACTCTGCATCCCACTTTGAATTGTGGCACCTGGGGTCCTAAATGCCAACAAGCAGCCATCTAAAATACATTAATTGGTCTCAACCCACCGGGAGCAAAGGCAAAGGAAGAACACCAAGGTCACACGGCAACTAAGAACCCAAGAGACAGAAAGGGCCACTTGAACCAGAGACCTACAATATCCTGAGACCAGAAGAACTAGTTGGTGCCCGGCCACAATTGATGTCTGCCCTGTCAGGGAACACAACAGACAACTCCTGAGGGAGCGGGAGACCAATGGGATGCAGACCCCAAATTCTCATTAAAAGACCACACCTAATGGTATGATTGCGACTAGAGGAATCCCAGAGACAATGCTCCCCAGAACTTCTGATGGCACAGGACAGGAACCATCCCCGAAGACAAATCATCAGGCATGAAAAGGACTGGTCAGTGGGGGGGAGAGAGATACTGATGAAGAGTGAGCTAATTAAATCAGGTGGACACGGGAGAGTGTGTTGGCAACTCTTGACTGGAGGGGGGATGGGAAGATAGAGAGAGAGGGAAGAAGGTAAAATTGGCACGAAACGAGAGACTGTAAGAGCTGACTCAATAGGGGGAGAGCAAGTGGGAGAAGGGAGTAAGATGTATGTAAACCTACATGTGACAGACTGATTGGAATGGTAAATGTTCACTTGAAGCTTAATAAAAATTTAAAAAAAAAAAAAAAACCTAGAAATAGAACTACCATACGATCCAGCAATCCCACTCCTTGGAATATATCCTAGAGAAATAAGAGCCTTTACACAATCAGATATATGCACGCCCCTGTTTATTGCAGCACTTTTTACAATATCAAAAAGATGGAAGCAACCAAGGTCCCCAACAACCGATGAATGGATAAATAAATTATGGTATATTCACCCAATGGAATACTACGCATGGATAAAGAGCAGTGAGGAATCTGTGAAACATTTCATAACATGGAGGAATCTGGAAGGCATTATGCTGAGTGAAATTAGTCAGTTGCAAAAGGACAAATATTGTATAAGACCACTATTATAAGAACTTGAGAAATAGTTTAAACTGAGAAGAAAACATTCTTTTGTGGTTATGAGAGCGGGAAGGGTGGGAGAGGGGCGTTCACTAATTACATAGTAAATAAGAACTACTTTAGGTGAAGGGAAAGACAGCACACAATACAGGGGAGGTCAGCACAATTGGACTAAAGCAAAATCAAAAAAGTTTCCTGAATAAACTGAATGCTTCGAAGGCCAGTGTAGCAGGGGCAGGGGTTTGGGGACCATGGTTTCAGGGGACATCTAAGTCAATTGGCATAGTAAAATCTATTAAGAAAACATTCTGCATCCCACTTTGAAGAGTGGCGTCTGGGGTCTTAAATGCTAGCAAGCAGCCATCTAAGATGCATCAGTTGGTGTCAACCCACCTGGATCAAAGGAGAATGAAGAACACCAAGGACATAAGGCGAATATGAGCCCAAGAGACAGAAAGGGCCACATGAACCAGAGACTACATCATCCTGTGACCAAAAGAGCTAGATGGTGCCTGGCTACAACCGATGACTGCCCTGACAGGGAACACAACAGAGAACCCCTGAGGGAGCAGGAGAGCAGTGGGATGCAGACCCCAAATTCTCATAAGACCAGACTTAATGGTCTGACCGAGACTGGAAGGACCCTGGTGATCATGGCCCCCAGACCTTCTGTTGGCCCAGGACAGGAACCATTCCCGAAGCCAACTCTTCAGACATGGATTGGACTGGATAATCGGTTGAAGAGGGATGCTGGTGAGGAGGAGTGAGCTTCTTGGATCAGGTGGACACATGAGACTATGTTGGCATCTCCTGGCTGGAGGGGAGATGAGAGGGTGGAGGGGAGATGAGAGGGTGGAGGGGGTTAGAAGCTGGCGAAAAGGACACGAAAAGAGAGAGTGGAGGGAGAGAGCAGGCTGTCTCATTAGGGGGAGAGTAATTGGGAGTGTGTAGCAAGGTGTATATGGGTTTTTGTATGAGAGACTGACTTGATTTGTAAACTTTCACTTAAAGCACAGTAAAAATTATTAAAAAAAAAAAAAAGAATTTGATTGTGACTGCTGGGAGGCAGAGACCCCACATTTTAGTCTCAATTTTACTGCTGAACTATTTTTCTTTTAAGCTATAGCTTAATCATAATTGTTGTTGTGTGCCTTCAAATGGATCTGACTCATAGCCACTCTGTAAGACAAAGTAGTCCTGCCCCCTAGGGTTTCCAAAGGCTGTAATCTTTACCGGCACACATCACTAGGCCTTTTCTCCTGCAGAGCCGCTGGTGGGTTCAAACTGCTAAACTTTTGGTTAGCAGCTGAGCGCTTAACCATTGTGCTACCAGGACTCCTTAATCATAATTCCTACAATGTCTGTTGGGTTCTCCGGGTGTTCCCACACAGCCAGTCAGGTGGACATAGATAGCCCCATCCCTCAGAGACCTTTTGTTTTGAATCATCTCTGTCCATCAGTCATGCACCAACACTGTGTAAAGAGGGAAGATGGTTGTAAACACAACATTTAAAGTGACTGAATTTGCACCGATCCTAAGCATGGCTCTGATTTCAGCTGTCCCTCACCTGCTGGAATATATGGGCTGGAGCTATCTGCACTGTAAATTTCTGTAAAGCAAGGCCTGTTTTCCCACTGATGTTTATTCTATAATCCCAGATGCATTAGAATTCGCAATAGTTTCATCTGCAAATGTCTGTTGGGGAGAGACCCTGGTGACATGGATGGCTGAACTCCAAGCCCCTGCAGCTGCTCTGTGTCAGGGCAGGGGTTCTCAGCACCAGGACAGGTTATAGCACTGAGGGCTGTAGAGTCTCTCTTTGAGATGCTTTGTCTTCATGCTTCCAACACCACTCCTTTTACTTTTGTCTGGGTATTATTAATGCTTAGTTGTATCAGGCTCAGGATCAGCCCCCATCAGTAGTTGTCTGTAGGTTTGGCACCAAAATCAAGTTCAAAGTGTTCACTTTTGCAATACAAATGAGGAGGGCTGACTACGCAGCTATGCAAGCTGTGCAGTACACACTATACAGGGCAAGACGGCCAGTGCTATAGTCTTGCAGCACGATAAAGGGAAAACTGAGGGACTTGGGAATGGGTTCTAATTCTGGCTTCAAGTTTAGGAGTTAGGAAACCTTGGGTAATCTTCAGGACCCAGAATTTCTTCCTCTGTAAAATAGGACCATAATATGCGCCTTTTAGAGTGATGTAGAGTTCCTGGGTGGTCCAAACAGGTAATGCACTTGACTGTTAACCATCAGACCGGAGGTTCAAGTCTGCCCAGAGGCACCTCGGAAGACAAGCATTGTGATCTGCTTCTGCAGATCAGCCACTGAAAACCCTGTGGAGCACAGCTCTACTCTGACACGTGTAGGGTCGTCAGGAGTTGGAAATGACTTCATAGCAACTTTTACTTTTCTAAAGTGATTGTATGGGCTCAATATGAAAAGTATCCAAAAAGTCTGCTCAATGTATGTGTTTTTGGTTTTTGTTTGTTTTGCATTCAGTGAGGGGATTATTTCAATGTATTACATATTTTCTATGGAGTAAAAAAGTCTATGATTCATATTTTAAATGAAAATTTTATATATTTTTCTCAAATGCCATTTTATACGGAACAAAGACCCTGTGGAACAGTTCACCAAATAGTTATCATAATCATGTTTTCTTCATAATCATGATTGAATTAGATTTTTCTTTGGGGCTTAATTATTATTTCAGGTCAGCTCAGTGCTTACTCACCTGGTATTCTCTGTATAAAAAAGTAACAACAATATAAATAGGCGCAACAAAAATCACTGCTAATATAGTGATCACAAACAAGTATTCTTTTCTTGACTGATTTTTCACAGGTAAAATTCTGTTGCCAATAATTGTTAAGATAGTATATAATAGATCATAGAAATAATGTTAATATTTTTTTAAACTACTTTTTAAAATTGCTTCTTGGCATGCTATATAGACTGAGATTTGGACAATACATGTGCTAGTTTACAGCAATCTATTTTCTAGTGTCTCCTCTTTTTAATTAATTATGTAAGTAAACAAGAAGTGCTAACTGCATTCCTTATGGAATATAAACCGCCCCCCCCCCCACCCCCAACAAACCAAACCTGTTGTTGTCTGGTCGATTCTGATTCAGCGACCTGATAGGACAGAGTAGAACTGCCCCATAGGGTTTCCAAGGAGCACCTGATGAATCCGAACTACCAACTTTTGGTTAGCAGTCGTAGCTCTCAACCAATATACCACCAGGGTTTCCTTATAGAATATAGGGTTAAGAAATTCTTGGGAAAAGATTCAATAATTTCAAGGCAGTTATTTCAGTAAGTTTTGAGAAATAATTATATTTTTTATTCAAACAAATTATACAGTAAGGGTGGACTGGGGCCAGGAATTTGAGGATAAGAGGGGAGAAAAAACTCACAGCTGGATCTTCCTCAGTCTTCGCTGATAAAACAATAAATAATAAAACTACCAGGGTTGAATTATTTATCCCAAGCTTCAGGTGCTAAATAAGTTCAGAAGTTTATGGTAATCAGAAAAGCTTGCTGGAGAAGCTGGGCCTTGGTCTGGGTCTTGAAAAATGAATAGAATTTGGTTGGATGAGTAGAGGAAGCATGTTCCTTGTTGTTGTTGTTAGGTGCTGTCCAGTCAACTGTGACTCATAGTGACCCCATGTAACAGGGTAGAACTGCCCTATAAAAAATCATGTAGGCTGTGATCTTTTTTTTAATTTTTACTGTGCTTTAAGTGAAAGTTTTCAAATCAAGTCAGTCTCTCATACAAAAACTTGTGTATACCTTGCTATATATGCCTAGTTGCTCTCACACTAATGAGCAGCACACTCCTTCTCTCTACCCTCTATTTCCATGTCCATTCAGCCAGCTTCTATCCCCCTCTACCCTCTCATCTCCCCTCCAGACGGGAGCTGCCCACATAGTCTCATGTGTCTACTTGATCCAAGAAGCTTACTCCTCACCACTATCATTTTCTGTCCTGTAGTCCAGTCAATCCCTGTCTGAAGAGTTGGCTTTGGGAATGGTTCCTGTCTTTGGCTAACAGAAGGTCTGAGGACCATGACCTCCAAGGGCCTTCTAGTCTCAGTCAGACCATTAAGTCTGGTCTTTTTATAAGAATTTGAGATCTGCATCCCCCTGCTCTCCTGCTCCTTCAGGGGTTCTCTGTTGTGTTCCCTGTCAGGGCAGTCATCCGTTGTAGCAAGGCACTGTCTAGTTCTTCTGGTCTCAGGCTGATGTAGTCTCTGGTTTATGTGGCCCTTTCTGTCTCTTGGGCTCATAATTACCTTGTACCTTTGGTGTTCTTCATTCTCCTTTGCTCCAGGTGGGTTGAGACCAATTGATGCATCTTAGATGACCACTTGCTAGCATTTAAGAGTCCAGATGCCACGCTCCAAAGTAGGATGCAGAATGTTTTCTTAATAGATTTTATTATCCCAAATGACCTAGCTGTGCCCTGAAACCGTGGTCCCCAAACCCTTCCCCTGCTACACTGGCCTTTGAAGCATCCAGTTTATTCAGGAAACTCCTTTGCTTTTGGTTTAGTCCAGTTGTGCTGACCTCTCCTGTATCGTGTGTTGTCTTTCCCTTCACCTAAAATAGTTCTTATCTACTACCTAATTAGTGAAAACCCCTCTCCCACCTTCCCTTCCCACTCTTGTAACCATCAAAGAATATTTTCTTCTCTGTTTAAACTATTTCTTGAGGTCTTTTAATTGTGGTCTTATACAATATTTGTCCTTTTGAATCTGACTAATTTCACTGAGCATAATGCCTTCCAGGTTCCTCCATGTTATGAAATGTTTCACAGATTTCTCACTGTTCTTTATCGATGCGAAGTATTCCATTGTGTGAATATACCATAATTTATTTATCCATTCATCCACTGATGGGCACTTTGGTTGCTTCCATCTTTTTGCTATTGTAAACAGTGCTGCAGTGAACATGGGTGTGCATATGTCTGTTTGTGTAAAGGCTCTTATTTCTCTAGGATGTATTCCAAGGAGTGGGATTGCTGGATCTTATGGTAGTTCTATTTCTAGCTTTTTAAGGAAGTGCCAAATCGATTTCCAAAGTGGTTGTACCTTTTTACATTCCTGCCAGCAGTGTGTAAGTGTTCTAATCTCTCCACAGCCTCTCCAACATTTATTGTTTTGTATTTTTTGGATTAATGCCAGCCTTATTGGAGTGAGATGGAATCTCCGCATAGTTTTGATCTGCATATCTCTAATGGCTAATGATCATGAACATTTCCTCATGTATCTGTAGGCTGTAATCTTTATGGAAGCAGATTGCCAGGTCTTTCTCCCACAGGGCTGCTGGGTGGATTCGAACCACCAACCTTTCACCTAGCAGCCAAGTACTTAGCTGTTGTGTTTTATACCCTATTCTGCAGTGGGAATCTGTGAATTCTTTCCCATTACAAGTGTATAAAATGTTTACAGATAATTAGCAAACATAAGAACTTGACTGTGAATGGCTTAAATGATGGGCCCTTACTCAGCAGTAAAACTTCATAGAGATGGCCCGTGGGAAGAAGAAATACTTCCATTGAGGCTACCATTCCCACTGGAATCCAGCATTGCCCTGCATTTTTGCATGCAGATCTTCAAAAGACAAGGGGTCAACAGATTGTATTTATGTAAATGAGATGTTCAAATTCTACTTGGGAGCACAAGTAAATCTGTTAACAAGAGAGCCTGAGAGTTAGCTAAATTGGAAAGCTGGCTGAAATGCTAAATAGAACTTCCTTGGTAAGAAATGATGGGTTCACTCAGCCTGGAGGAAGTGCAGCAGAATGGAGAATGTTCTCTAATACAGCTCTGCTCATTATGATCTCAGCTCCAAGTTCTCCAGTGATAGGTGTAGAACGCACATTGGAAACTTTCCACATGTCTAATTATTTCCTGCTACATCTATCACGAAGGAGTGCAAACATTTAAGAGTCACAATGAATTTTATCTGTTTTTCCTCAGATAAAATGAGGGTGAAGGAATTGAAGTTCAGGGCTAGAGAATGTACACTAATGAAATTGAGAGTTCCCTTAAGAGTCTGCTCACCTGTCTGTGTCCCCCAGTATCCTTTACTCATCTTACTCTACTCTTTTGCTTCCTAACTCAGCTCAAAACCTAGACCCACTGACCGCCACATTCACACTATTTCCTGTCACTCCGTGCCCATATTATACTAGCTTTGTGAGAATCTTATTAATTCTCTAGATCTTTCATATTCCAGACAGGGATAGCTTATCCCTGGCTTTGATGACTGTAGTAGTTTTAAACTATGTCCACAAACTCTTTGACACTCCTCCCTTCAAAAGGTAGGGCCTACTTCCCCTCCCCTTGAGGGTGGGCTGGACTCAGTGACTCCCTGCTAACAAATAGAAGAGAGCAGAAGTTACGGTGTGCCACTTTGGAGGCTAGGTCATAAAAGGCACTCATGTCCTCTCCTTCTCTCTCGGATCACTTGCTCTGGAAAAGGCCAGCTGCCATGTCTTAAGGACACTCATCTTTGGAGAGGCCCATGTGGAGAGGAACTAGGCCTTTTGGCCAGCAGCCAGCAAGGAACTGAGACCCCCACCCCCACCAGTAGCATTGAATGAGCTTGGAATCAGGACCTCCAGCCCCAGAAAACCCTTCAGATGACTGTCGCATTAGCCAACATCTTGGTTGTCACATCATGAGAGGCCCTGAGCCAGAACCACCCAGCTGAGCTGCTTCCAAATTATTAATCCACAGACACCATGAGGTTGATCGGCGTTGGTTATTTTAAGTATCTACTTTGTGAGTGACGTGTTATGCAGCAATACATATTACTACAGTGACCTAACAGAGTAACGTACACTCCTGAAGTAAAAGCCATACAAACAATTAGATGACAATTCCTTATTTTTTTTGATAGGCCCCCAAAAGGGCAAATAAGCTTTAGTCTACCATTGCTATTTTCACATCTTAACCAAAAGAACACATTTGGAGTAATGATTCTTAGTGGGGGCAATACCACCACCTAGAGTCTTTCAGAAATTTCCAGGACATAGGTTTTCATAATGATTGGGGCCACTATACAGGCAGTTAGTAGGCAGGGGGCAGGGATCCTAGGTGTCTAGAGATAGGTGGAATAGTACCACACAATAAAGAATCATCCTATCTCCCTTACTGGTTTCAAGTGCCCCCCTCCGCCCAGATATTCAGGAAGGTTAAAAAAAATTTGCTTAAAATTTTCTGAACTTTCAGCCATATTTCTGGTGCAGACAGTAACTATCACCTGTGCCGTACTAAAGGATATACAGTGAATTTTGGATCTACACTTCTCCCGTAGTCACCATGAACCCCACTGTCCACATCCCTCGTCTCCATGAGAAAACAGGCACTGTGGCTGTAGACATTAGAATTGGCATGTTCTGGTGCATGTTGTCTTCTGATCTCTCCTGTGGTGATTAGTGGACAGATGACCTTGTCTGATGCTAGCACACATGTGGAATCATGCTAAAATGGGTTCTGTCCTGACCTGAGTCCTCATTGCTGCTACTCGCGGAACTCGGGGCATCAAAAGCCAAAGCTATCGCAAGCACCTCCAAAAAAAATGGCAAAAGGTGGGTTGTTTGCAATTATGAGGTAGTTTTAAGACTGTAATTCGGAGATACTCAACTTTCCTCTGCCACGGAATAATAGAATTGCTTATCTGCTTTATGATACCCAGAGTCTGAGAAGGACCCAAGAACCCATCTAGGCAGATCTGGCATGTTTTAGAAACCCCTAAGGAGAATGCTCAGAAGGTACGGGGCAGCGTGAAATGAACTCAAGCCGCCATTCCTTAAAGGGACTTTGCATGGTTAAAAAAAACCAAAATCTGGATTCATTTTCATTGTGCTTTTTAAAAAATCACTTTCAGAACCTTAGACAGAAACATGAATAAAAAGCATTAATAAAACCTCTAATTAGTACAGGTTTACAAAGTAATAAAAAAAAAAAAGATACCCAATATTCTGCAGATGTTAGTACTAAAATTACAAAAAAAATTAGAGAAAACTGAAAATGTTGAAAGTATCAAATTAGTATGTCTTTCTATAACTGATAACATATATAGAAGATATTTAAATATACGTTTTCTATGAACCAATATGAGAAGTGAGCAATAGCACAATAACAGAAAGGGTTATTGAAAGCATGTGAAATTTTTAAGTTCCACAGTATCATATAATGATATGACAGTTTTAAGTTGCTCACAGCATAAGAAAGCGTCAGAGAAATTTTAGTAGACATTTTTGTAGTTTCACAAAAGGAGGTCCCTGAAGATTCAAAGATGGTTTAGATAATGCTATTATTTAATCAAAAATTTCAAATACCAGCCATCATACTGCCTTTAAAATTAAGGAAGCTAGGAAGAATAAATGACAAAAGGAAGAGAAAAATAATAATTACAGACAGTCTGTCAGGTGTAGGTTGGAGCTATGAATGTTTTTTGTCTCAAAAGTTGATATATGAGTTAAGATATATTAAAAGATCTAAAAGAAAACTGTTGGAACTTTTTTAAAAGGCCAAGGAAAGAGGCAATAGTTACAACAAGTTTCAAGTGAGCGGTCTATATTCCTTTATTCCGCCCACCTCCATGTTTCTGGGTTTAGCGTATTGAAGTTTGATAATACATTCCTCCTTTACTTCTTGCTACAAGTGTTCTTTCTTGTCAGGGTTTGATTCTTAAGGGGATTTCTCAGGTGTTGGATGCATCAAGTAACAAGTGCCACAGAAGTGTACCAATACCAGAAGAAATGTAACATTAGCAAACTTCCCTTCATGCAGCAGGTGATTTCTTAAAAAGTTGTGTCAATATAAAATGTTGGTGAATCCTGATACATGGGATTATCCCAAACTTAATAATCTCTTTTATAGCTCCACGTTTCCAAAGATGGTAAAATAAAACAGATTAACTGAGTATTGTGGATAATTCAGGTTTAACCAGCCACGGATTAACCAGTAAGCAAGGTACGCGTGGGCTTAATTGTGTTTACTTACTAAACTGTAGTGCCCAGTTTCACATGGTGTCGGTCATCTAGTGCTGCTATAATAGAAATACCACAAGTGGATGGCTTTAACAAAGAGAAGTTTATTTCCCCACAATAAAGTAGGCTAAAAGTCTAAATTCAGGGTGTCAGCTCCAAGGGAAGTCCTTTCCTCTCTGTCAGCTTTCTCATCAATGTTCCACCTGATTAGGAGCTTCTCTGCTCAGGGGCTGGTATTCAAAGAAACCACTCTGCTCCTGGCACTACTTTCTTGGTGGTATGTGGTCCCCATTCTCTGCTCACTTCCCTCTCTTTTTTACCTCTTGAGAGACAAAAGGTGGTACAGGCCACACCCCAGGGGGACTACATTGGATCAGGGATGTGACCTGAGTAAGAGGGGTATTACAATCCCACCCTCATTCTCTTTAACATAAAATTAAAATCACAAAATGGAGGATAACCACACAATACTGGGAATCATGGCCTAACCAAGTCGATACATATTTTGGGGAAACACAATTCAATCCATGACACATGGGCTTCACCATATGTTTGATGTGGTGAAAATAGGTGATGATGAGCACTACAGATTAGTAAGTAAGCCCGTGCATCCCTGGGTTTAACCATAAATTCATACCTAACTAGTGAAATTGTTTCTAAAACTTTAGTCAGCTTCCCTGCTCATAATTACTCACTCACCTAGAGTAGTAGTCTAAAGGGTTACTCTGCTGATGGAGGCTGCTGTCAAACTTGCTACCAGGACTGTAGGTAGAGATGGTACTAGACTGGGATGGAAGCTTCTCTGAACTCAGTCCAACATGCTTACCAAAGTTTTCCGGCACTAAGATTTCTTGAAGTGAAGAAATTCTGTAGGTGTACATAGACAGCTAGAGATTGTCTGGGAAAATATTTTTTATTTCAGTCCTTGTCTTTTAGAGGAGTGCTGGGTGGTGCCAACAGCTAATGCTCAGCTGCTAACCAAAACGTTGGCAGTCCAGCCCACCCAGAGGCACCTCAGAAGAAAGCCCTGGTCACCTACTTCCAGAAATACCAGCTGTCGTAAACCCTACGGACACAGTTTGACTTCGGCACACACGGGGTCGCCATGAGTTGGAATCGACTCAATGGCAGTTTGGGTGTTTTTGGTTTTGTTTACCTTTTAGAAAAACACTATAATTTGTTGACTGGGGTTTATATGTTTTAGTAAAGACAGTGGAGTAAAGAGTGGTCTATAATAATTTAGCTAAAATTTAATATCCTCAAAATTTTCTGAAGATAAGTAGCACATCAAAACTAAGTATACTTGAAAATAGCACAACCCTTTTACATATGTAAATAAGTAACCAGGATAGTTTCCTTTTTCAGAAGTCAGTAAGAATAATCTCTAGCAAAAATACCCCATCAGTACTGACGTTTTCATACTGACATTATATAGGAGTATAAGAATTGATTTTAAGATTAGAAAACTAATAAGAAAAAAGAAGGCCAGCTCTTTCATATAAAGAAACGCGTGTAGAGAAAACAGTTACTAGGTTAAGTGAAGAAACTAAATTGGTTTCTACACAAACAAAGACTCAATTAGTTTAAAAGAATTTAGAAGTTTTAAATACAAGGAAAATGCAACCTATGCGTGGCAGGTGGTACTTGGCTTATTCTCTTCCTGCCCTTAGGATAATAGTGATTTTTTACCCCAAAGTTAAGGGCAAGTATGAATCATTTCCATGAATCCAATATAATGTGTGAATCAAAAAAGCTTTTTGATTTCTTATTAAGAATATTCTGTAGGCACTTACAGTATTTTCTTGTCCAAAACCTTTACCTAAGGATTGAATTTCTTCTATTTGGTGTCTCATGATTTAAGTTAGTATATCAATATCATCATGTAACCCAGTTATGAATACATATGTATAGTAAGAAATCAAAATTAATTTCATTCAAAAAGTGATGAATAAGTTTGAACATTTGCAAAGAATATTGTGAATACTGTTGCTTTCAGTAACTTCTTTTATATTTTCTTAAAAATTAGCAAAAACGTAATGTGGTAGCACAACTTGAAGAATGTAATCGGTGTCACTGACTAATTGTATATGTAGAAATTGTTGAAATGATGTATTTTTGGCTATGTATATTTTCACCAATATAAGAAACATTATTAAAAAAAAAAAAGCAATAGGGCAGCAACATGTCACCAATATAAAAAACATTATTAAAAAAAAAAAAAAAGCAATAGGGCAGCAACATGTCAACATGGGATAACCTTGACGTGGTCTAAGAGTGGAAAAGCCATAAACATAGAGCCGTAAAGAAGATGTGTAATTTGAACTGCATATAAAACCATAAATTTGATGAAGGGTGGGGAGAGAGTAAAAAGACAATTAACAAAGCAAGAGAAATATTTGCAATACAATATGTTGCTGTTAAATGCTTCCTTAACCAAACCTTTTCACGGAGATACAAACCTGTAAATGGGTTTGACAATATTTCATTGACTTGTCAAAAGAGTCTGTGCACAGTGTAGGTGTTGGGCACGGCTTCCGTGCTGTTTTCATGCAATTTTTTTTTTTTATCTAAGTTCTTCAATGAGTGTTTCCTGCTAAGATTCAGCATCATCTCTGAGCTCAAACTGTACTCTGAAAACCTTAGGGAAATGAACTAGCATGGTTCAAGAGGAACCAAAGTAATTTAAAAGCCAAATTACTCGGCACTTGAACAATTGTAGCTTCGCTGGGGGTTTCCAATGGAGAAAATGAAAGTAGTCCCTCTTTCACTGCTCTGCCCCATGGATTGTTGGGTAGACTGACTTGTCCTTTCCCCATTTGTTAAATCTGGAAGTGTCTAAGGTTCTTTCCAGCTCTATAATTCTCTGCTTCTATGAATATCCCCTTATTATCATTACATCTCATTTTGCTTAAAGAATGTTAAATCGGTAGTCGCTTATCTTACATCTATCTTTGTGAGGAAAACTAAAGAAAATGGAATTCGGTTTCTTCATGATTAATGCATTTGTCAGATTCTTTCCAAGTAGCAAATTAATTTATTGTGTTTTTTCATGAATGCAAATTAAAGCTGTGCAAACTATTGTGGTAAAACTTAGCAGTCCTTTTTCATAAATTAAAGCTAACCAATTTGATGTTAATGAAAGGAGCTATAGTCAAACACAAATTTTAATAACTTGGGTGGAAAGAAAATCTTAGGTTTTATAAGCTTTTCCTTACATAAAATTCATGTAACTTGAACAGAAAGTCATTAAAATGTAATTTTGTATATTGAAGCCTATATTAATTACCTTGTAGAAAGTCTGAAAAGTTCCTTAGTAAATGTCTGGTTTTCTGTGTCCCTGGGAAGGAGAATTGTCTGTTGATAAGTTAATTATCTGAAACCAAGGATACCAGATTGAGTTTTTGGTGGTCACTGTCTTATCTTTATCCTTCTTAAGTATTCTAATCAAAACCAGAAATAAAATAGTTTTTTTTTTTTTTTTTTAAATAAGGGAGCATTTTCCTTCTCTTTACTGATTTAAAAAAAAATTTTTTTTTTTTTTTTTTTACTGATAATCACAAAAGTAAAATCCACTGCCATGCAGTCAATCCCGACTCATAGCAACCCTATAGGACAGGGCAGAACTGCCCCATAGGGTTTCCAAGGGGTGGCTGGTGGATTCTAACTGCCGACCCTTTGGTTAGTAGCCATAGCTCTTAACCATTGTGCCACTAGAGCTCCAAATTACAAGAGCACCAGTATAAATTTAACAGAATATTTTATAATTTGTTGGTTTATAGGGCTTCACTGAATATTCTCTGCGTATGCGTGTGTGTGCGCGCGCATGCATGCGTGTGTGGAGAAAGCATCTTGATTAGTAGGATGAGATTTTAAGAATGATTTTAGAGACATGTCCAGTGACCTTGATGCTCCCATACCTTTAAGATTATTAAAAGTCCCCTCAGTAGGATTGTAAAGGGTAGACGTTTCTAGAACTACTGACATCCTTGTGTTCTGCTTTGACATAATTGTCTGCAAACCCCATTTTGTAGAATATTTATCCTGAAGAACACGAGAAAAGTAAAATCAGTATTTTCTTTTGCTTTTTGTATCATAATTGCTTTGTACTTGGTTTTCACTCAACTTTTTTATACTGACTGTTTAGTCATGAACATAAACTATAAGGTTTAATTTATGCTTTACATTTTTAAAGGGAAAAATTGTAGTTGCAAAGATTAATTACACATATTTCTTACTGAGATTCAGGAATTTAAAAAAATTTTTTTTTTTTTAACTATACCTGATTTTTTTAATATTAAACTTTACAACGTTGACTAAATTCAAAAAGTAGTAGCTGATTGGATTTAAGGCCTACTTAATTCTAGGGCTAATTTAAATTGAGAAAGAGAAATTGAAAGCATCAATCTTTTGACACATTCTATCTTATTTTATGTCATACTAAAAGTCACAAAAATCAATAAAACAATGAAATTAAAACTGATACATATCCAAAATCTTTTTGGCTCGTCTGCCAAAGAGAAGTGCTAAGTATGAAGGAGATACTGGCTTGAGTGGGTCAGAGGGTCCAATTAGCTTATCCTGCCTCCAGCAATGGTCATTATCAGGTTTTATTTTAAGAGAAAATGAAGTCATGGACGAGCACTACAGGCTTTTAGTGATGAATATGTGTAATACTTTTGCACCCACTTTTTATTCTTATCTTGGCTGCCTTAATATCTTCTTTCAAAATGTCAGCAGTGATTAGGCTACATTATGGGATAATTAATATGAACTTTTATCTCAATGCTAATTTTGAATAACCTTAGAACAAAACATGTGTCAATATATTAAAGATGAAACATTGAACAAATTGCTTTTGTATATAAAAAATATCTATTTTCTCTTTTCAGAACACCTTATTTTTCAAATATCAATCCAATATACATGTTTGAGAAAGGCTAAATAACCTGTACAAGAAATACCTTCTGAAGGCTGACGGTATAGTTCCTAAAATCCTTCCATAGAATGTGGCATAGATTCTTGCATACTAAAATACTGATCATTTTAGGCAGTTTAGAAGACATTTCTCATCCTCTTCATGAACCTAGACTGTAGGGATATGGCTATCATTGATTAAAAAAAAAGCTGATCTAATTCACAGTTTAATGCCAGTTCTCCGGATTTTAAAATTAATTTTCATGTGGTTTTGTGTGCCTCATTGCCTTCTAAACAGAAATTTCCCCAATTAGTTAAAATTTCTAAACAACCTATTTCATCCCACAGTCATTCTAGAGGCTTGTTAGACTTTCTCCTTCTCCAAACTCGCTCCTGTCATGTTTAATTACAACCTTAAACAAAGGTCATGCTCAGAATTAGAGTGCAATACCTCTTCAGGGGAACTAAGGATGGATCCTAAACTTCAGAAATGATGTAGTCATACCTTGAGGGGCACCATATAACTGGATATTTATCTGAACAGTTCAGTCAAAACCCGAAAAAAAAAACCTGTTGACGTTGAGTCAATTCTGACTCATAACAACCCTGTGGGACAGAGTAGAACTGCCCCATAGGGTTTCCAAGGAGTGGCTGGTGGATTTGAACTGCCAGCCTTTTGGTTAACAGACAAGCTCTTAACCACTATGACATCAGGGATCTAGTTCAGTCAAACAACCAGGTAATTTGTCCACCTACAATGCAATCATTGGTTTATATTTGAACTAAAATTAAGTTTTGCATATAATTGGTTTAGCTAATATGTTGGATTCGGTCAGTTCTGGTCATACAAGTAGTTCTGTACAAAGACATAGCCATATTTTGTCTCAGGCAATTCACTCAACTTTTTTTTACAATTAACATTGATTAGCAGCATAGTCCCTTCAAAAAGAGCTCAGAATCTGCAACTGAGAGTAATGCTGGTAGAAGGTAGGCATCTAGGCATTAGGATCTGCAGCAATCAGAGAATTTTTGTACACTTTCCAGCCTTGCTAAATATAATGGGTAGCCCTTTGGTATGATGGTTCATTGGCATAGAATCTGTATTTTTACTTCCCCATCCCCTTCTCTCAATTAGTACCTGACCAAAGAAATAAAAGCAAACTGATTGGCTATTTCCAACTTTAGAAAATGAAATAGGAACACAATACAATTAATTAAAATCTGCAGATTTTCATAGGGGACTTGCTTTTGTACTGATTATTATGATCCCGATTTGTCAAGATGCTAAAAAAGAATCATCTTCTACAAAAAAAAAAAAAAAGACTCAAGGTACTAATCAATTTTAAATAAGCCAGTTATAGTTTGCTCTTTCAAGATTCACTTTTACATTGTTTGGGGCAGGTCAGAAATTCCTTTGGGAATAAAAATTATCATCTACGTTTCTCCTGACCTTAGTAAGTCAAAGTTTGGATTAAGAGAATATGAAGCCAAAAATATGATATAGAGAAAGAGAGATCCAAAACCCAACCCGTTGCCATCAAGTTGATTCTGACACACAGGAACCCTATATAGAGAGAGTGTGTATACACACACACACTCAAAATATGCATATACAGAGAGAGAGGAGACCTGATCACAAAGGGGTTAAGATTTATGGCTGCTAACCAAAAAGTCCTCAGTTCGAATCCACCAGCTGCTCTTTGGGAACCCTATGGGGCAGTGTACTCTGTCCTATAGGGACACTACGAGTCAGAATCGACTTGATGGCAATGGATTTGTTTTGTTTTGATAGAGACTTTTTTAAACCTTATAGTACCGTACTTTTGCTATACTTTTCCCCTTGCTTAGATTCAATGCCTCTAAAATACATTTCTTTTTTAAAAAAATAAAGAAAACTTTTCCCCTAATTATGGCAACTCATCTACCATTGTGCTATAAGTCAGTGGCAGCTGGGTGGTACACTGGCTACTTGCCCAGACCTCAGAGCAGGACTAATTTGAAACCTTTACAGAATGTAGCCCAGAGCCTGCTGCTCAGAAGATCCTGCTCTAATCAGCTATTGCTCATAAAAGATTTCCTTTATTGACCTGAAGGCAAGTGTTTTCATCTTCCTGCCAGCTAAGGCACTTACTGAAAGTAGGTAGGTAGCATCCAAAGGGAATGTGCCTCATAAACAGGCTGAAGTCTTCCATCACTCCCCTCAAATGACATTTCGATTCTCTCTCCTTTGGGCATTCTGCAATGACATATGCTAATGAGAATTTCTATCTCTGATCATCTCTTTCCCTAGTTCATTGCCACCCATATGAGGAACCATGGTTAGCAAGGTGTTCCTTCAACAAATATGCTTGGCAAATCACTTAGGAAACAGTAGGCAGGGACGGTGACACCAATACCTGAGAATTCATTCTCTTTGTGTCTGGGGATACCTCTAAGTGAATGCAGGCCAGTGTTCGCCCTCCCGGATATAACTTAAGAAAGTTCCAGATCACTCTGCAGTCTTTTCCCTTTATGATTTACCTCCCTGTGGAGCTTGAAAGGTTCCCACTAGCATTGACTCTTTGTGACACTTCTCAATTTAGAGTAGCTCAGAGGCCACTTGGATTGCTCCCAAAGGCAAAGTGGGGCAAAATGACACTTTTTTCACTGAGAAGGGTCAGCGTTTATGGGACATGTTCCTTAAATTCTCAAAATCGCTTCAGAGAAGAGCAGTTTCTTTTACACCAGCCTCTGTTAGATTAAAGGAGGTCATTTAAACAAACCGCTTCCAATAAGTCCCTGTTTTGAATTACTGGAAAGAATGTGTACTATCTGGGGCCCTGGATCACTTAGCAAACATCAGAGAAATGGTTTGAAGTCTTTTTTTGAGAAATATACTGTCCAACTATACTGCCTTTTCCTTCAGCAAAGGAGATTTATCAAGGATCAATTTGGCTACAGGCACATCTGTTTCTGTTAAAATGCCTTTGGCCATTAAGTTATCTGCAATAACGCTTGGCAAGGTCTAAGCAATTTATAATATTATTAATGGAAAATCATGATTTTATATGGCATTTCTCTTTTCCATTTTATCTAAATGGCTAGAAGTGAGGATTTGCATAATCCTACCCAGGTTCTTTTCTCCCGATTTGGCTATGATCTGGGAGTTTTATATATTAGTTACAGATTGGCTTTGTCGTTGGAATTTGTTAAAATGATATTTTTACTTTGCAGAAATAGTTATATATTTTTAATTTCTTTTAATGCTGAAATTACAGAAAAACATTGACTGCTATGAAATTATGACAGCAGAAACAGCACCTTAGAAAATACTAAAATTCATTTTTAGTCAATAGTTGGTATTTTAATATTCAAAGTGCTGTGTCTGTGCTGTGTGATTCTATAACTTTGCATCTGTCTCATAAACTCTTCCATAAATGCCATGGAAAAGCAGTGATGCATATCACCACCCAACACTGGTTAGCCTTGACTTAAAAGTATCATCAAATTTCTGTGTAAAGAGGTATTATTGTTATAAAAAATAATAATCGATGCTGGCTCTAACTTTGCACAGATATCCAAAGACAGATCAGAATATGAAAGGTGAGCTCATTTTTCCCTTTGGGAAGTAGTTCCTTCAGGAACTGAGGGACGCTTATGGTGGGACTTGCAAAGTTGATTTAAAACACTAAAAGTCTCTCCAAAAACATTTGAGGAGAATTGACTTGCTGGTCCTTTGACACCAAGCCCGTGTGGCAGCTGTTGCAATTTTCATTAATACTGTACACCCAGCTACAGACGTGAAAATTTGTCTGGGAGACAGTGTTGACCAACACACTAAGTCAGATGCTTACTAGCGTGGCTCTCACTCTCTGGGTGTCAGTATGTCCAGCCCTTTGGAAGGGGCAGTAACCTTTTTGGAGCACAGTGGCATCATGCAAGCCCATCTCCCCCGTGTCACCTTCTTGGGCAGTCTATTAACCGTAGCCACATTTGTGGTGCTATGGCGTTTCCCTTCTCTGCCCTGCATTTTTCCCACCCTCCACTCAGTAACTTCTGTGCCACTAAGTATAAGGACTCAAGAAATATAAGAGGCCAGCCTTATATTTCCAAATATCATCAGGGTAAAACAAAACTGAGATTTCTAATCAGAATTCACTTCCTGAACAGCACACAGCTCCAGGATACATTATTTCATTCTCATTCAACTGATATTATTGGCCACCTACCTTAGACTAACCATTGGTATATAAAGGTGAATAAAACATAGTCCCTACTTTGTAGGAATGTAAAATGGTACAACCACTTTGAAATTGATTTGGCACTTCCTTAAACAGCTAGAAATAGAACTACCATACAATCCAGTAATCTCACTCCTTGGAATATATCCTAGAGAAATAAGAGCCTTTACACGAACAGATACGTGCTCATCCATGTTCATCGCAGCACTGTTTACAATAGCAAAAAGATGGGAGCAACCAAGGTGCCCATCAACAGATGAATGGATAAATAAATTATGGCACATTCACATAATGGGATAGTACACAATGATTAAAAACAACGATGAATACGTGAAACATCTCATAACATGGAGGAATCTGGAAGGTATTATGCTGAGTGAAATTAGTCAGTTGCAAAAGGACAAATATTGTATGAGACCACTATTAAAAGAACTAAAGAAAAAGTTTAAACGCAGAAGAAAATATCCTTTGATTGTTACAAGGGTGAGGAGGGAGGGAGAGGGTTTTCACTATTTTAGGTGAACGGAAAGATGACACACAGTACAGGAGAGGTCAGCATAACTGGACTAAACCAAAAGCAAAGAAGTTTCCTGAAAACAACCAAACGATTTGAAGGCCAGAGGAGCAGGACAGGGGCTTGGGGACCATGGTTTCAGGGGACATCTAGGTCAATTGACATAACAAAATGTATTAGGAAAACTTTCTGCATCCCACTTTGATGAGTGTCGTCTGGGGTGTTAAATGCTAGCAAGCGGCCATCTAAGATTCATCAATTGGTCTCAGCCTACCTGGAGCAAGGGAAAATGATGAACACCAAAGACACAAGGTAAATATGAGTCCAAGAGACAGAAAGGGCCACATAAACCAGAGAGTACATCAACCTGAGACTGGAAGAACTAGATGGTGCTCGGCTACCACCGATGACTGCCCTGACAGGGAACCCTACAGAGAATCCCTGATGGAGCAGGAGAGCAGTGGGATACAGACCTCAAATTCTCATAAAAAGACCAGGCTTAATGGTCTGACTGAGCCTAGAGGGACCTCGGAGATCATAGTCCCCGGACCCTTTGTTAACCCAAGACTGGAACCATTCCTGAAGTCAACTCTTCAGACAGGAATGGTACCTCTTCCACCCTCTCATTCCCTCCTGCCACATAGATGTCAGTGCTAAAGGCAACCGTGGAAGCCTCACATTGAAGACAGCAGAGTCTTCATCAATCTGGGTCCCCAAATCACTACATAGAACAGAACTGCTCTTCCTACCCCTCACGCCAGTGTTCGTCATCCGGCTAGTTCCTTTTCATCTTCCAAAATTCAGCTCAGAGTTCATTTTCCCTGGGAATCCCCAACCTCCATAGCCACCTTAGAGACCTCAGCCCTATCTTCCTTTCATGTCTTGTGCTTCCTTCATAGAATTTGTCTCTGTAATTGTTAGCAAATCTAGGCACTCTTGCATCTTTGCCTTAGGTCGATGCTACTTGGTAGTGACTGACTCTGAGAGCGACCAGCTACAATGCTGCCTGCAATATGCCCTCAGTACGTGTTTATTGATTGAATATGTGTTGTCATCCACTTCCATCTGCATAAATGGATAAAATAATGCATATGAAATGCTGAGGGCAATGCCTGGCATGTGGGAAGCATTCAGTCACTGTTAACAGAATTGTTGTTTCTTGTGTTATTACTGTTTCCATTACTATCAGCATTAATGCCTTTGACCAGAACAGACTGACTACGAGTTTTTGTTTTCTCTTTTCTCTTTGAAATATTAGCACCGCTGGATCAAAATGAGGTGATAGACATTTGTATTGAAAAAGCAGTTTTCCGTCTTATCTGTCTAAGTGACCAAATACAAAAAATCAAACCTGTTTGCTGAGGATTCAGACTCATAGCGACCCTGTAGGACAGAGTAGCACTGCTCCATAGGGTTTCCAAGGCGGTAATCTTTGCGGAAGCAGACTGCCACAGTTTTTCTCCTGTGGAGCTGCTGGTGGGTTCGAACTGCCAACCTTTCCAGTTAGCGGCTGAGAGTTTAACCAGTGCGCCACCTGGATGGTTTCAGGTCCCAGCATTGCCATCGGCTGTGTGAGCCTGAACTAATCATTCAGTCACTCCATGCCTTGTTTTAGCCATCTGTGAAAAGGAGTAAAAATAGCTTCCTGACCCACTTTGGCAGAATAAGCTTGAGGAACAACCTAGATAATTAGTGTAAAAGAATTTTTTAACTCTGAAAAATGAATAAAGTTAGTTATTAGTGATATTTTCATAATGCCAGCAATATTTATATAAACTCTGATTTCTCTGTTCAATGTTGTCATCCTTCTGTTTTGCCGTTATCACTTTCAATTATTTTCACATTGTGTGGGCAACACAGGTAATTATCTAGATTTTCTGGCTTGAAACAACACAGTTTCACTGTGCAAATGATACTGCCCGAGACTGATGCTGCCTGTGAGTCTTTGAGTTCACCTTTTTATCAAATTTTGTTCCTTTTTTTGGTATTCCAACTCACAGTAAATGGTTTTTGAATGAATGAATAAATAAATGAATGAATGCTACTATAGAAGAGAGGCAAAACATCCATGAGTGCCCCAGCTTTTTTTGTATTGCAACGTATGTGATTTCAAGCATTTCGATGAGGGACATTTTGAGCTGTTATGTGCCAGGCACTTTTCTAACACTTTACATGTGTTATTTAATCCTCACTATAACTTGCATAAAAGAGTACGTGAGCTTGATCCACTATAAAGTAAGCTCCATGAAAGGCAGAATCTTTTATGCATTGTCTGTCTTGTTCACCTCTAAATCCATAGGGACTACAGCTGTGCCTGGCTTATAGGAGAAACTCAATAAATAATTATTAAATGAAGTAATTTGCTCTTTCAAACAATTTTTTGTATCTTAGGACTTTGGAGTTTTGTGGGAATTTTCAACTTGATTATGATTTATTTTTATTACTAATGTTGCTGGTAGGTGCCATTGTTTCAGTTCCAACTCATAGTGACCCTAGGTACAACACAACGAAACACTGCCCATACTATGCCATCCTCACAATTGTTGCTGTGTTTGAACCCAATGTTTTAGCCACTGTGTCAATCCATCTTGTTGAGGGTCTTCCTCGTTTTCGTTGACCCTCCACCTTACCAAGCATGATGTCCTTCTCCAGGGACTGGTCCCTCCTGATAACATGATCAAAGTACTTGAGGCAAAGTCTCACCATCCTTGCTTCTAAGGAGCACTCTGGCTCTATTTCTTCCAAGACATATTTGTTCATTCTTCTGGCAGTCCATGGTATATTCAATATTCTTTGCTGGTACCATCATTCAGATGCATCAATTCTTCTTTGGTCTTCCTTATTCATTGTCCAGCTTTTGCATGCATATGAGGCAATTGAAAATACCATGGCTTGGATCAGGCATACCTTAGTCCTTAAAGCTTTGCTTTTTAACACCCTAAAGAGGTCCTTTGCTGCACATTTGCCCAATGCAATGCATTGTTTGATTTCTTGACTGCTGCTTCCATGGACATTGATTGCGAATCCAAGCAAAAGGAAATTCTTGACAATTTCAATCTTATCTCCCTTTAGCATGATGTTCCTCATTGGTATAGTTGTGAGGATTTTTATTTTCTTTATGTTGATGCGTAATTCATACTGAAGGCTGTGGTCTTTGATCTTCATCAGTAAGTGCTTCAAGTCTTCTTCACTTTCAGCAAGCAAGGTTGTGTCATCCACATAATGCAGGTTGTTAATGAGCCATCCTCCAATCCTGATGCCACATTCTTCTTCAAATAGTCCAGTTTCTTGGATTTTTTGCTCACCATACAGATTGACTAAATTGGAAACAAAGAAGAAGGATTGGTACTTGGAAAATATGGCCTCGGTGATAGAAATGATGCTGGAGATCACATGGTAGAATTTTGCAAGACCAACAACTTATTCATTGGAAATACCTTTTTTCACCAAAATAAACGGCAACTATACACATGGCCTTCATCAGATGGAATACACAGGAATCAAATACACTACATCTCTGAAAAGAGACTATGGAGAAGCTCAGTATCAGCAATCAGAACAAGGCCAGGGGCTGACAGCAGAATAGACCATCAATTGCTCATATGCAAGTTCAATTTGAAGCTGAAAAAAATTAAAACAAGTCCACATGAGCCAAAGTACAACCTTGAGTATATCCTACCTAAGTTTAGAGACCACCTCAAAAATAGATTTGATGCACTGAACACTAATGACTGAAGACCAGACAACTTGTAGAATGATACCAATGACATCAAACATGAAGAAAGCAAGAGGTCATTAAAAAGGCAAGAAAGAAAGAAAAGACTAAAATGGATGTCAGAAGAGACTCTAAAAGTTGCTTTTGAATGCAGAGTAGCTAAAGCTAATGGACAAAATGATGACGTGAAAGAGCTGAACAGAAGATTTCAAATGGTGACTCAAGTAGACAAAGTATTATAAAGAAATGTGCAAAGACCTGGAGTTAGAAAACCAAAAGGAAAGAACACGTTTGACAGACATTTTTCAAGCTGAAAGAATGAAGAAAAAATTCAAGTATTGAGTTACAATATTGAAGAATTCTATGGACAAAATATTGAAAGATGCAGAAAGCATCAAAAGAAGATGTAAGGAATATGCAGAGTCACTGTACCACAAAGAATTGGTCAACGTTCAGCCGTTGCAGGAGGTAGCACATGATCTCAAACTAATGGTATTGAAGGAAGAAGAGTCCAAGTTGCACTGAAGAAATTGGTGAAAAACAAGGCTCTAGGAATTTTCAGAATACCAACTGACAACGTTTCAACAAACAGATGCAACGCTGGAAGCACTCACTTGTCTATGCCAAGAAATTTAGAAGACAGCTAGCTACCTGGCCAGGCAACTGGAAGAGATCCATATTTGTGCTCATTCTAAAGAAAGGTGATCCGATAGAATGTGAAAATTATCAAACAATATCATTAATATCACACACAAGTAAAATTTTGCTGAAGATCATTTAAAAGCAGTTGGAGCAGTTCATCAACAGGGAACTGCCAGAAATTCAAGCCAGATTCAGAAGAGGATATGGAACAAGGGATATTATTGCTAATGTCAGATGGTTCTTGGCTGAAAGCAGAGAATACCATAAAAATGTTTACCTGTGTTTTATTGACTGTGCAAAGGCATTTGACTGTTTGTATCATAACAAATTATAGATAACATTGCAAGGAATGGAAATTTCATAACACTTAATTGTGCTCATGAGAAACCTGTACATAGACCAAGAGGCAATCATTCAAACAGAATAAGGAAATACGCATGGTTTAAAATCAGGAAAGATGTGTGAGGTTGTTATCCTTTCACCATACTTATTAATAGTGACGTTCAAACAGATATGCATGGTTTAAAATCAGGAAAGATGTGTCAGGTTGTTATCCTTTCACCATACTTATTAATAATAGTGACTGATTATTTTATTATTGAAATTAAAAACTAACTTCGTACTGTACTTTATAGTTTATAAAGTACTTTCTACTAACCTCATTCAATTTTAAAAGAAGCAATGACATTTAACACTAGGAATACTAAATTTTATGGAAAATAAAATACTGCCATCCTTATAAAACAATCATAGCTCAATTTCTTTAATGAGAAAGTAGCACTTAAATTAAGGATGATTAGGGTTTAAAGTGAGGAATTATATCAAATTTTTATTTAATTGAAGGAGGAAAATACTAGAAAATATTTCCCCAGTTGACTTAGGAAAAGGGACTTAACAATGTGGAAAAGTAGCTGCAAGGCTGATTCTTGTAAATATTTGTGACTTCTTAAAAAAGAAAAAAAAAAAATATTTAAAATGAATCAAGTAAAGTTTCCTGTTATAGAATTAAAATTAGAACTGATGGGATGTAAAAGAAGCTGAACTTGGTAAGGACCATAATGATTTGCATTAAACTATGATTGGAAACAGTACCAGCCATGATTTACTCAGCACATTTTAACCAATGAGAGAACAGTTCATGCAAAATTTAGGGAGGGCTCAGCAACGACATGGAAAAGGTTGGGTAATGCATCCGTAGTGGGACAGTAGGATTACATTTTAAATAACTTGTACAGTATCTTTAAATGAAATTTTTTATTGCCATGTGTTAAAGGCCAAACACAATTTTATAACCAGAATACAATTTTCATTTGTATTTAAACCTTGGCACCCGTAGCTGCCACTGGTTTTTAGCAGGCGAGGGGAAACCTTTCATTAAACTCTCAGACAGATCTGACAAATCTATTTGTCATTCCGGTCTCTTCAGCACTGAAGTATTTCCATTTTTGTTCAACACTGTAACCTTTGGAGTTTTGCCTAATAATGACTTCAGTTGTGCTGGCCTTCCAACAGATAAATTAAAGTGGAAATGCATATTTTCTAATTATGCATCCAACCCTAGTTGCATATTGGCAGGGGTGGCCACACTGAATGTTAAATTAATTTTGCACAATAGCTAGAGTCTATGGAACGTTCAAAGTTTCCCAAAGTCACTTTCTTAATCATGTGAAGGATAGCCAAGACTCTGATCAGTAGTATGTAGCTATATACAATCAGAGAGAAAACATTTAAACATCGCAGCATGGTATTTCCATTTAAATCTGATTACAGTGAAATAAAACTGTAGCCATTAAAGGTTTAGAAGAACTACAAATACAAGCAGTAAAAGAAGACAGATAGTAAATGAGGTAGTAAAACATTTCAGCAGGGCAAACAGTTTATAGCTCTCATTCAGGCTTCCTGAAGCCAACTGTGCAATTCACTACAGACCCTGCACCGTTCCCTGAACTCCACTTAAACCTGCAATTAACCTTTCACGCCTAATGAAGCTGTTTTTCTGGAAAATTAAAATATATAGTGGTGCCTGCTTTTACACAGACTTGGGAGGAGAGCATTTCAAAATGAATGACTTTTCTGAGGCTTTTGTTCAAATGTAAAATGGAAGTGCTATGTTTGTATATAAAGCGGGAATGTTCTTTCCAAGGCAATTTAGTTTGATGTGCTGTATTTTATTACTGTACTTATTAATTGTTCCACATAATTGTAAAAAAAAAAAAAACACACATCAGTAATTTTATGATTAGATTGCTACTGCTGGAGTCTACTCTTACCAGTTCACTTCTGTTAGGAAAACCTGGAGTTTTACTAAAGATAACTAAATTCCTGATGTTTCCCCTTGGTGATATCATTGAGAATTTAGTGGTTTAAAAATATATATTTACCATTTAAATATTTACCTATTAGTTACATTGCTTTCTCTTGAAGGTATATTTACAAATGTTTACAGAGGAACAAAGTTCTTACATTTTAGGAAGAAAATATTGGGCTATTTTCTAAGTTTATTAAAGGTCTGATTTAGGCACATGTTCTACGTATTTGCAAAATATCTGTCGTAGCTCTTGACATCCGAACCAGTGATGACGGAAACAGTGCTCATTTTCTGAAGAAATCCTGATGGTCCCAAAGGAATTGGTTTCCTTCACAGGCATGCACCCTGGAGGATCCAAAGCAGCCGCTGGTGATGGTCCACATTAGCAGACACCATTTTCAAACACCAAGAGCCCGTGGAAAATGGAGTAAGAAACAGAAGATGGCACCTTCTTACTCATGGGTTTATATTTCAGATTTTTTTTTTTTTTAATGTCATAGTGTTTGATATTTAAAAACTAAAATTTTAAAAAGGTGAAGCTTATAATAAGCATTTAAGCCCCAGTTTTTTGTGAAATCTCCTAGCAGATTTTGAAGTGAATTTGGCTGGCCTGCAGCGTCTGTGCATCATCTTGACATGGTAAATGATATTCCTTTAGACTGCCAGTCTGAAATAATGAATTGTTCCCCCAGTTAATTGTATTGCTTTGATAACAAGAACTATGCTAGGCCTAGAGAACACAATAAGTGGATTTCATCAGATGATTTGTGTGACGTTTTGAAAAATTATCTTCTTGAGTGACCTGCTTTTAATGGAACTCTATGGGTACCCAGCATGCACCACCACCCAGCATCCACCTGGAAAGAAGCACTTCCTCCTTGGGTGCAGGGATGCATCAGCCATTGCGGACAACCCTCACCCGGAAGAAATTCCCAGGGAAACGTCAACAAGGAGAAAGGCTTTGCCTCAAAGGGCAATACAGCGAACGTGTTTCTGGGTGGCTTTTATTTTATTGATGCGTATTTTTTAAAAATCCAGAATACATCTTAAGCTACCTTTTACTTCTTCACTGCCAGAATATAAAAGTTACACTGTGTGTGGGGGGGCGGGGGGAGGTGTAAAGTCTTTTTTTAAAGAGCTACTGACTTGAATTTTCTCTTTTTATCAATTAGGAAAATCAGATTTTCTACAATAATAAAATGTGCTGGAGGGCAATGAAAGTTAGAAACTAATCTTTTTTTTTTTTTTTTTTTAATGAGCCTCCCCCTGCCCACTACTAAATAATTCAGGAAGACCGGGATCTTGTCCCTTATTCACTGTAGTGTCCAGGGCCTCTTGTAGGATGAAAAAGGACCTAACTACTTCTGGTTGTTGTCATTGTTGTTGTGTTGTTTTAAAAAGTTCTCCATATACTAAAAATGAAAAAATGCGAAAATAATGATACAAAATTTACAATTAACTTGACACTTAAGATACATACAAACAAATGCAATTTATGATTATTGTGCTATTTATAATTGAATTACAAGATTTATAAAGAAGAATAACTCATGTCCTTCGGTGAAGGATGCAGCCTTAAATCTGAGTAAAACATCATTTGGCCCAACAAGATGAGAAGGCCTGGGGCAAATAGTCCTCCGAGCCTCCTCTGTAAGTTTACATGGTGGACACCCAAATATTGCTGGTTGGAGGAAAGCAAGCTTTCCTACATACATATTGCCATTTATGCAGAATCTGAAAATGCAGTTGATTATTGTATTTTCATAGGTGTGTTAGGTGTGTAGTACTTAATGTTATTGCTGTTAGGTTCCATCAGGTTGGTTCCAACTCATAGCAACCCTGTGTACAACAGAACAAAACACTGCCTAGTCCTGTGCAATCCTATCATTGTTATGTTTGAGCCCATTGTTGCAGGCACTGTGTCAGTCCATCTCACTGAAGGTTTTCTTCTTTTTCACTGACCCTCTACTTTAAAAAGCATGATGTCCTTCTCTAAAGAAACTAAGTCTCACTATCCTTGCTTCTAAAGAGCATTCTGTCTGCACTTCTTCCAAGATAGATTTGTTCATTGTTCTGGTGGTCTGTAGTATATTCAATATTCTTCACCAGTTGGAATGCACCAGTTCTTCTTTAGTCTTCCTTATTCATTGTCCAGCTTTTGCATGCATGTATTGTTTTTGTTGTTAGGCTTCGTCAAGTCAGTTCTGACTCATAGCAACCCTCTGTACAACAGAACAAAACACCACTTGGTCCTGTGCCATCCTCATAATTGTTGTTATGCTTGAGCCATCCTTGCAGCCACTGTGTCAGTCCATCCCGTTGAGGGTCTTCCTCTCTTACGATAACGCTTTACTTTACCAAGCATGATGTCCTACTCCAGGGACTGGTCCCTCCTGATAACATGTCCAAAGCATGTGAGACTAAGTGTAGCCATCCTTGCCAGTAATGAGCATTCTGGCTGTACTTCTTCCAAGACAGATTTATTTGTTCTTTTGGCCCATTCCCATTGCCGTCGAGTCGATTCTGACTCACAGTGACCCTATAGGACAGGGTAGAACTGCCCCGTAGTGTTTCCAAGGAGCACCTGGTGGATTCGAACTGCCAACCTTTTGGTTAGCAGCTGTAGCTCTTAATCATTACACCACCAGGGTTTCCGTTCTTTTGGCAATCTGGTATATTCAATATTCTTTGCCAACACAGTAATTCAAAGACGTCAATTCTTCAATCTTCCTTATTCATTGTCTAGCTTTCGCATGCACATGAAATGATTGAAACTGCGGTGGCTTGGGTTTTTTGCTTTCTTTATGTCAAGGTGTAATCCATAATGAAGGCTGCAGTCCTTGATCTTCATCAGTAAATGCTTCAAGTCCTCTTCACTTTCAGCAGGCAAGGTGGTGTCATCTGCATAATCCAGGTTGTTAATGAATCTTTCTCCAATCCTGATGCTCCATTCTTCTTCATAAAGTGAAAAAACAAGAGGTCATTAAAAAGACAGGAAAGAAAGAAAAGACCAAAGTGGATGTCAGAAAAGACTCTGAAACTTGCTCTTGAACGTAGAGTAGCTAAAGCAAATGGAAGAAGTGACGAAGAAAAAGAGCTGAACACATGATTTCAAAGGGCATCTTGAGAAGACAAAATAAAGTAGTATAATGACATGTCCTAAGACCTGGAGTTAGAAAACCGAAAGGGAAGAAAACACTCGGCATTTCTCAAGTTGAAAGAACTGAAGGAAAAAAAAAAATTCAAGCCTTGAGTTGCAATATTGAAGGATGCTATGGGAAAAATGCTGAACGATGCAGGAAGCATTAAAAGAAGATGGAAGGAATACACAGAATCACTGTACTGAAAATTACTACCTACTGGAATTACTGGTCAACGTTCAGTAATTCCAGTAGGTAGCGTATGATCAAGAATTGATGGTACTGAAGAAGTCCAAGCTGCACTGGCGAAAAACAAGGCTTCAGGAATCGACGGAATACCAAGTGAGATGTTTCAGCAAACAGATGTAGTGCTGGAGGTGCTCGCTTGTCTGTGCCAAGAAATTTGGAAGACAGCTACGTGGCCAACTGACTGGAAGAGATGCATATTTATGCCTATTCCAAAGAAAGGTGATTCAGCAGAATGCAGAAATTATCAAACCATATCATTAACAAAACATGCAAGCAAAATTTTGATGAAGGTCATTCAAAAGTGGTTGCAACAGTACATCAACAGAGAGCTGCCGGAAATTTAAACTGGATTCAGAAGGAGGACTTGGAACAAGGGATATCATTGCTGATGTCAGGTAGATCCTGGCTGAAAGCAGAGAATGCCAGAAGGCTGTTTATCTGTATTTCATTGACTATGCAAGTTTGTTTTGTTGTTTGATGCAAAGGCATTCGACTGTATGGATAATAACAAATTACGGGTAACATTAATGGGAATTCCAGAACACTTAATTCTACTCATGAGGAACCTTTACATAGACCAAGGGACAGTTGTTCAGACAGAACACAGGGATACACGTGGTTTAAAGTCAGGAAAGGCATGCATCAGGGTTGTATCTTTTCACTTATTCACAAGCATATGAGGCAATTGAAATACCCTGGCTTGAGTCAGGCACATCTTAGTCCTCAAAGTGACATCTTTGCTTTTTAATACTTTAAGATGATTTTTGCAGCAGATTTGCACAATGAAGTATGTCATTTAACTTCTTGATTGCTGCTTCCATAGATGTTGATTGTGGATCAAAGTAAAATGAAATCCTTAACAACTTCAATTTTTTCTCCATTTATCATGATGTTGCTTTTTAGTCCAGTTGTGTGGATTTTTGTTTTCTATATGTTGAGGTGTAATCCACACTGAAGGTTGGGGTCTTTGATCTTCATCAATGAATGCCTCAGGTCCTCTTTGCTTTCAGCAAGCAAGGTTGTATCATCTTCAAATTGCATGTTGTTGTTCCTCCAATCCTGATGCCATGTTCTTGTTCACATAGTCCAGCTTCTTGGATTATTTGCTCAGCATACAGATTGAATAAGTATGGTGAAAGGATACAACCCTGATGTATTACTTTCCTGATTTTAAACCATGGAGTATCCCCTTGTTCTATTTGAAAGACTGCCTCTTGGTCTTTGTACAGGTTCCGCATGAGCACAATTAAGTGTTCTGGAATTCCATTCTTTGCAATGTTATCCATAATTTGTTATGCTCCACACAGTTAAATATCTTTGCATAGTCAATAAAACACAAGTAAACATCTTTCTGGTATTCACTGCTTTCAGCCAACGTTCATCTGACATCAGCAATGATATTCCTCATTCCATGTCCTCTTATGAATCTGGCTTGAATTTCTGGCAGTTCGCTGTCGATGTACTCCTGCAGTCATTTTTTAATTATCTTTAGCAAAATTTTACTTGCATGTGATATTAATAATAATATTTGATAATTTCCACATTCCTTTGGATCACCTTTATTTTGAATAGGCAGGAATATGGATCTCTTCTAGTTTCTTGGCCAGGTAGCTAGTGCTGCTATAACAGAAATACCACAAATATGTGGCTTTAACAAGCAGAAATTTATTTTTTCACAGTTTAGAAGGCTAGAAGTCTGAATTCAGGGTGCAAGCTCTAGGGGAAGGCTCTATCTCTTCGTTGGCTATGAATATAGTCCTTGTCTCTTCGAGTTTCTGCTCCTGGAACATCTTCATGTGGCTTGGCGTCTCTCTTCCCCAATCTCTGCTGTGGTAGTTGCCTAGATCCATCAGTCACAGGCTTAATCTCGTTAACTAAAGATTGTGTAGCCACATCCTCGATGTAAATCCTAGGACCCATGGCCTTAGTTTGTACAACAGAATTTTCCAAATATTTAAGTTCTGCATTTATTTTGCATAGTTCATTTTTAAGTCCATCTCTTTCCTCTTGCATTTTATTGTAAAGGGCAAAGAGAAACCAAGCAGTCCAAAGCTATCCAATTAAAAATAAGCATAGTTTGCTATTTTATTTGTAAATTAAGAGCTGAAATGTAGTTTATGATTTATTACTGTCCACTGAATGTGTTTCCAAGCTTAAGCATCATTAGTAAAACCAGGATATGTTGTGAGAGACACTACTTCAGTCAGGCTTTAGACTTCGTATACCCTGAAATACAAAGATACAATGACAGTTTTGAATTAGCATAAAATTTCCTGTTTTGGCATCTCACAATGCTGACTTTTCTTCTGGCACTATCTCTTCTGTAAGGAAGACAACATTCGCAGCCACATGTAAATGGAAAAGTCTTATTTTTCAAAGCCTCTTTGGACTAGGTCATGCAGTCGTTTAATGAATAAAATGATTTCATATTTGGATATGGTGATATTGAAATTAGTGTAAGTGGGCTCTGTCCACATTAAAGGAGACATATATTCTTTGTCATAGTTGGCTGTCTCTGGATAAGATTGGGCCAGGAATGAAATAGCAGAAGGTTGTAAATTATGACAGCAGCATGCCAGGAGATCTGTGGAAACTTGAGGTCTGCCTGAACTCAACTTTTAGTTAGCACTACCATGGCCCGTGGTTTTTTAAATAATATGCTTTAGCTCCATCAATTAAAGAAATGAGAAAATAATTATTTCCTACAGCAGAGCAAGTGGTTAAAACAACTATCTTGCACCATTCAGAATTTCATATGTGTTCCTGGAAGGTCAAGGAAGCAATTTTTGTTTACTCTTTCAACCTTTGAACTTCCATTAACTCTTGGAAATTCAAGATGATATTTAACATCCCAAAAGAATGAAGTTACTTCACAGGAACCCTTACAAGGTAACTTTGTAAGATGATCAGCCTGGCCAGTAATTATTGTGATTTTTGTAATCCCTTTCTTTTCTAGGAAACTCTGGGGGTATAGTGGTTAAGAGCTACAGCTGCTAACCAAAAAAAAGGCCAGCAGTTCAAATCTACCAGGTGCTCCTTGGAAACTCTATGGGGTAGTTCTACTCTGGTCCTGTAGGGTCACTATGATTTGGAATTGACTCGACAGCAGTGGGTTTGGTTTGGTTTGGTTTGGTTTTCTTCTCTAACACCATAAATCCCTTCTCTTCTGTTTTCAAACTTAATAGAGGCTCCTTTTTTCTTTCAAAAATATGTATGTTTCTATCATATCAAATTATAGATAACATTGCAAAGAACGGGAATTCTAGAACACTTAATTGTGCTCATGTAGAACCTGTACATAGATGAAGAGGCAGTCATTCAAACAGAACAAGGGGATGCTGCGTGGTTTAAAATCAGGAAAGGCGTGCATCAGGGTTGTATCCTTTCACCATACTTATTAAATCTATATGCTAAGCAAATAATTCGAGAAGCTAGACTATATGAGAAGAGTTGGGCATCAGGATTGGAGAAAGACTAATTAACAACCTGCGATATGCAGTTGACATAATCTTTCTTGCTGAAAACGAAGAGGACATGAAGCACCTACTGATAAAGACCAAAGATTACATACAGCCTTAAATATGGATTATACCTCAACATAAAGAAAACAAAAATCCTCACTACTAGATTAATAAGCCTCATCATGATAAACAGAGAAAAGATTGAAGTTGTCAAGGATTTCATTTTCTTGGATCCACAATCAACACTCATGGAAGCAACAGTCAAGAAATCAAACAACATATTGCATTGGGCAGATCTGCTGCAAATAACCTCTTAAAGTGTTAAAAATCAAAAATGTCACTTTCAGGACTAAGGTGTGCCTGACCCAAGCTATGGAAATTAAAACAATAATGACATACCACTACACACCTATTGTTTTTAAGTGCCATCAAGTCAGTTCCCACTCATAGCAACCCTGTGTACAACAGAACAAAATATCGCCCAGTCTTGCACCATCCTCACAATCATGGTTATGCTTGAGTCTATTATTGCAGCCACCTTGCCAGCCCATTTCTTTGAGAGTCTTCCTTTTTTTTCAATGACGCTCTATTCTACCAAGCATGATGCCTCTCTTCAGGGGCTGGTCCCTCCTGATGATACGTCCGTACGTGAGATGAAGTCTCTCCATCCTTGCTTCTAGTGAGCGTTCTGGCTGTGCACACCGATTAGAATAGCTAAAATCCAACACATTGACAATACAAATGTTGGTGAGGATATGGAGCAACAGGAGCTCTCATTCATTGCTGGTGGGAATGCAGAATGTTACAGCCACCCTTGAAGACGATACGGAAGTTTCTTACAAAGCTAAACATAGGCTCACCATACAATCTAGCAACTGTACTCCTAGGTATTTACTCATATGAGTTGAAAACTTATGTCCACACAAAAACCTGCACATGAATGTTTATAACAACTTTATAATTACAAAAACTTAGAAGCAGCCAAGATATCCTTCAATAGGGGGATGCATAAACTAATTGTGGTACATCCATACAGTGGAATACTATTCAACAGTCAAAAGAAATGAGCTATCAAGCCATGAACAGGCATGGAGAAACTTTAAATTCATATTGCTAAGTGAAAGAAGGTAGACGGAAAAGGCTACATATTTTATGATGCCAACTATGTAACATTTTGGAAAAGACAAAACTGTAGTAAAAAGTTAGGTGCTCAGGAGGAGGAAGGGGCGAATGAATGGGTGGAGCACAGGGCATTTTTAGGGCAGTGAAACTATTCTGTATGATACTCTAATGGTGGATATATGTCATCATGAATTTGTCAAAACCTTTAGAACTGTACAACACAAAGTGAACCCTAACGGAAACTATGGACTTTAGTTAAAAATAATGTGTCAGTATCAACACAGTGGATTGATACAGTGTCTGCAACAATGGGCTCAAGCATAACAACAATTGTGAGGATGGTGCAGGACCAGGCAGTGTTTTGTTCTGTTGTACACAGGGTCACTATAAGTCAGAACCAGTTGAATGGCACCCAGCAGCAACAACATTGGTTCATCAATTGTAACAAATGTGTCACACTATGCAAGATGTTGATAATAGGGGAAATGATGGGAGTGGACAGAGAGGGTATAGGGGAACTCTGTGTAATTCCCTGTGTAATTTTTCTGTAAATCTAAAACTGTTCTTTAAAAAAAGGCTATTAAAAATTCTTTATATGATGCATTTAACTCCTTAAACACAAAACAAAAAAATAACACTGAAAATTCATTGTACATCCAGAACCAACTTGTGTTCAGACATAGAAACTAAGGTATGGGGTCACATCTACAGCTGAATGTGACATTTTATCAGACACTGAATTCGATTGTCCAAAGTCAGGGTCAGTTAACCTTTTAGGCCCTTGTTCTTCTTCATGTGTGAAGTTCTTGTGTCCGAGTTAAGAAACATTTTAGATAAAGCGGAAAGTACTGGATGACTTCCAATAAACAGCTGAATCTTTGATGGCTGAATGGGAAATAATACCAAACAGGGTGCTAAGCTACTCATGCTGTCCTCCCAGAAGTATACAACCAAGCATTTAAATGTCTTTCTCCTTTTTTTCCAGGCCTTGCCATCGCCAGTGCCCTAATAGACATTTCACAACAGAAGCCTTCAGATAGTAAAGACAAGACTTCAGGAATCCGAAATCGAAAGCACCACCTCTCAACACGTCAAGGAACTTGTGTCTGAGATACAGAAACTGCTCTAGATATTCTGTAATGTTATACTTTATAAATGGCTTCCATTAAAGATGTTCTGTATAGCCTCAGTTTTTATGGAGGCAGATCTCTGTATGATCCCAGGGCCTGAGTACAGTTCCTTCCGAATGGCAATGACCTACGTGGCCAAAGAATGTCATGAGTCGGGCTTTTATGAAAGTAGTGGTGTCGACAGTCACAGGTGATAAAGTCAGTTTTTACGATGATCTTAGACTCATCATAGATAACTTTAAATTACTCCTGGAAAAAGATGTATATTGTTTCTTAATACAAATGAAAAATATGTAATTCATATGAACCAAACTGTTTATATCTCAAGACTTTGAAGAAAGACATTTTATAATGCCTGAATGATGAGAATTGTACAGTTTTTGCCTCATAAGCAAACTTGAATTGCCTGTATAAGAACAGGAGATGAGCAGATTACAATGGCTTTAAATGCTGTTTTGTCTCATTGTAAATGTGAAAGATTTTGATTTCCTAGGTGTAGGTAATGTATTTAAATATCTCACATGGCAATATCATGTCCAGACTCAGTCTGAGAACATGACAGTTTTCTGCCTAACTGGAATGCAGACCAAAATGAGTCCATTTGAATGGATGGTGTGTACAACTTCACAGGAAGTTTGTTAGAATTCAGAGCGAAGAGGACATTCCTGTCATCTATGCCAACTGCCTAACTCATTATCAGAGCTGATAGAGCATGGAGAAGCCTGTCCAGCAATCAGTTGTCCCCTGCCTTCAAAAACAGCCTCCGATGCCACAAACCCGAAGACCGCTGAAATAGTTATTTTACAGTGTGCAGGCTTCTGCTCCAGCATGGTAATTCTGTAATTGCCTAGGAGTTATTGGATCAGACCAAAGTGATCCATCTGTGTTTTTATGAGAAAAGGTCATCTTCTTTTGGTGTTCCTCTTCTAGCTGCTAGATTTGATCTGCCTTCACAGTGGTTATGAAATGTGTGTTAGAGGTGACACCTCCCAAGTTATAATGTGATTCAGGTTCCTTCCTGTCAACTACTTCACTGAGAATACATGCAGGGATGAGCACTTACTGGCAAGTATCAACGGTATTCTTAATCTCTGACATGAACCCACTGGTGTCAGGAGAGAAAGCCTCCCGTTTAAAAAATAAGCTCATTGTTGCCCATGTTCAGCATATTTTTAATGACTAAAAAAATCTGAATTATGGCAAAAGCGAGGAATGATATACAGCAGCTTTCATACTGGAACATAACATCATTTATGTCCTAATATTGATAAAGGTTCACTGAAGGCCAGTAGTATTAACAGGTCTTGTTTGGAATCATGGTTTCTTAACTTCAGGGTGACTACTAGGGACATGTAGAGAACCGTGACAGATAATCCAAAGTGGTTGTACATGATATAGTTTTGTTCAATATGAAAGCCATTTAAAAATAATTGATGTTTAGTACTATATATGTACTTTTCATGTTCTTTGGACTTTCTGGAAGGTAATGACACTTTACCGTTTACAGCTAATGCATAGTTACTTGCATGCTATGGTTGTGCAGTAGCAGAATACAACCCTATTGTGATATTAAGTGTTTATTTCATAAAGCCATTTATATATAGTCAGCTTAATTTGATGAAGATTGACTGTAAAACATAACCAGAATGATCATACAATATGTAGTTGCATCTGATACAAGACTGCTAGGTTGCATCTAAAACCGTGACTATGTCATTGTTTTTATAATTAGACATTCATGAATTATCGTATATATTCCTTATGTTGGCATGATAATTTTACTATTTTCCATGCGTTAAAAATAAGACTAACTCTTAGAGTAATTTTGTCTGTAGCCTGTGGAGCTTTTTGGGGAAGGGGGTGAGGCTGGGTGTTTTTACCTTCCTATGATGTTTTCTTTCTCAAAGGAACAGTGAGTTAAGTTTGTAAATGTCTCCAAAAAAACACCAAGTCATTTTTCCAGCTTCTTTTTGGACCCTTTAAATGTTGGTTTTTCTCACGGGAAAATAAATTGACAAAATTGGTGATTACAAAAATGTAATCATTTAAAAAGAAAACTATGGCCCAATTTGTTTAATTATGTAATAATTGTTATGAGAGAAAGCTCATATAACAAAAATGCAAAAACATACAGATTTGGATGTAAAATCTATTTCTGCTGTATTTTAGAGGCTAAGCAAATAGTATTACTCAGAAAGAATTATCAAGCTTCACCCACACTGAATCCCATTGGGTAATTAAAACTTGAAATTTTAAATTTTAGAGAATTATGGGAAATAATGCAATGTTAGGTTAAAGTCATACTATCCCTTTCTGGGCCAAATATTGCTAACTTTGTGACTAATTATGCAATATATTTTCAACTTATCAAAGCTTTTCCTGGCAATAAAATTCTTCACCTTCAGGTGAAGTAGATTGAAAAGACTTCAGGGATAATCAATTTGAATCTGTGTCTTGGGTTTTTTATTTGTTCGTTTGTTTTCCAGATTCCAAACACTGTAAATCTGATTGCTTTCATTTTTTTTTTTTTTTAAATCAAATACACCACCAAGGATAGCATATGCAAGTACTATCCAAGAAGTTAGCAGTTAAATGACTGATTCTCTTGAAAGCTTATCTTCATGGAATTCTGAGCATTTCAGTTTAGAATGACTTGGAAAAATTCTTTAGATTTTAGGATTTCTTATTTTACTGAATATGAAAAAATTTTAGAAAGTAGAATAAAGTTTTAAAAATTAACCTAGGGATGCTATTTGGAAAACAGAGAATTCTTGTTGAAAGAGATACACATGCTTACAGATGGGTTTAATAAATTTTAAGAGGATTGAAATTTTCATAATTCCTTTAAATGATACATTTTACTTTAGTGATACATAAAGAGAAGCAAAACAGATGCCATATACTAGTGTTATGTTCAATAGGAAAACTTCAAATAGAAAATATTTAAATATGTAATTGATATTTGTTGTACTTCACAAAAAGGAGCCCTGGTGGCACAGTGGTTAAGCACTTGGCTGCTAAGTGAAAGGTTGGCTCTTCAGGAGAAAGATGTGGCATTCTACTTCCGTAAAGATCTACAGCCTCGGAAACCCTCTGGGGCAGTTCCACTCTGTCCAATAGGGTCGCTATGAGTTGGAATTCACTCAACAGCAATGAGTTTGGTTTGGTTTGGTTTGGTTTGGATAGTTCACAAAAAGACACAGTAAGATATAGGTGACTTCATGGCTGTTGTCCATGCTGTTGGATCATTTCGAGTGAAGACCGGTGGATGGATGAGGAGGTGTGAGAACAGACTTTGGAAACACCTTTGAGGTGTCTGGTTGTGAGCAGGTTTTGAACCTTTTTGGGGCCTCTGGCTTTTGATCTGTAAAGGGAGGTAATGGTGGCCACTTTGCAGAGTGAGGTGAGAGCTATAAGGTGTGAGGGAGAAGGTACGAAACATAAAGCACACACAGCAGGCTCTCCAACAATCCTGCAGCCACCAGGCCGCTCTTCATAAATCCACCTATTAATTATTCATCTATCTTTGCACCATAGATAAGTTCAGTAGGTTTTTGCAAATGAAAGTTTCAAGAAAATCTCAAGTTCCTACATTTCTAGGATATACCAAAAAAAAAAAAAAAAAAAACCCGTTGCCATTGAGTCTATTCTGACTCATAGTGACCCTATAGGACAGAGTAGAACTGCCTCATAGGTTTTCCAAGGAGTAGCTGGTGGATTCAAACTACCCACCTTTTGGTTAGCAGCTGAGCTCTTAACCACTGTGTCACCAGGGCTCCTTCTAGGATATAGGGATTTCTAAAAAATGACTCTGATATTTCGGTTAATAGAGGCTTTAACATTTTTTTAAATAAATATTTACAGTAATTTTCAAATTGCTGTTTTATGATATTTACACAGGAACATCAGTTGTCACTTTTCACATACAAACTTAGGCAAGAAGGGGGTCAATCCTAACATTTTGTTGTCATAAGTGGTACATCTTTTTTCATTAAACATAGAACTACGATTTAAAAAAATTTTTACATAAAAGGTTTTTAAAAGGAAAACTGATCCAGTGAACTAATTCCACCCGGGCTTTAAAAAAAAAAAATCAACTTCCAAAGCCCATTTTGCATTTTATTAGGTAAGTTTAGAACTTATTTGATCATAAAAATCACCTAGGGAAACACATAAAAAGTGAAGATTCCCACCTTGGCCTCCAGAGATTGATTCAGAAGGACTAGCTTGGCCCCTGGAGATCGATATGTTTAGTGAGCACCTTGGTGACCTTTATGACCAGGCAAGTTTGGGAAACACCACTCTGGGCCAAAGAGCTGCCATTGTCTGCTCTTAGAGTGATTTCTTTAAACGATGATGATATCATCCTCATTCCAAAATGCTTTAAGTGATTTTCCAAGCAATACAGGCCATCCGGTTGGCGTAACAGCAATGTTTTCATCATAGTGTACACTTAGCATTTCAGTTTCATCACAATTTTAAATTAAAACTTAGACTCATAGCTACCCTCACAACGTATGTGTGCAGGTGTGCATGCCAGTGTTCAAAACAGATGGTGTAAAACTTCAAACCTGCTTTAAAAAGCCAACATTCTCTGATACATGTGCTATTAATTGGAACTTTAATTACTGAAATAAAAACATTGGATATGCCAACCCCCACTGCCAAATGCAGCTTTTTTTCTTTAACCCTTCCAGGATCATACAGGAAAACACTGAAAACCTGAAAAAGCCTGTCCCCATCTAAGACTTGGTTATAAAATTTGTTATTGAATTTCCTCATTTTACATACATTTTTCACTCTTTCTCTCTTCACCCAGTATTTGTTGGCCTTTCCTACATTCTCTCTGATCAGCATGTTGGACACTATACTGTTCCTGAGTGAGAAAACCAAAACAAACCTGTTGCTGTCAAGTCAATTCTGACTCATAACGACCCTACAGGACAGAGTAGAACTGCCCCATAAGGTTTCCCAGGAGCCGCTGGTGGATTCGAACTGCTGACTTTTTAGTTAGGAGCCAAGCTCTTAACCACTGCACCACCAGGGTGGAAGGGAAAACCTGGAAGAGCCTGAACAGCCAGGGTGCCTGCTGGTGCTGGCCCCTTGGTTTATTGTTTACATAAACTGATTTTACTTAAAAGTCAGCTTTCTGAGACTAGTGCAGCTGTGCCATAGCTGAGGAATTTTCTGAGAAAAGCCTCTTGTTCTTTGGCAAGTGCTGGGTTTGGTCCCCATGTCGCCATCTGGGCCTTTTGTCAGTGGTGCTGCTCTGCTGGCCTTCAGCCAGGTGTTGCTGGCAAGGGGCAGGCCAAGGAGGACCCACAGGCCTCTCTCTCTCCAACCCCACACCATCAAGCATCTGTAACCCCTCTTGGGCTGTGTTTTGACCTCTGTCCCCTGAACTGAAGCCTAAACCTAAGGTCGGCCCCTTCTGTGCTCTAGGAGATGGACTGGTGGTCTCCGCCTCCCAGGAGTAGGCCAAGGAAAGGGCTGGGATCAAGAGGTTCATCCAACCCTGAGAAACATGTCCAGCCTGGCTCGCTTTGCCCAGAAGCAATAAAATAAAGAAGCTTTTTGAGGGGCCTACAGCAGGTAGGGCCAGTGATAGAACCCTGGAGCCCCTTTCTCTTGCAACCAAACAGCAGCAACAGCCCTGAACGGTCAAGCCTTGTGGCACGCTCCTCTCCAGCTTTTTGATGGTAAACGAGTGGCTATCAAGAGAGTTAAAGATTCTAGCTCAAACCAGAATTTTGTCTGGCCTGAAAGTTTCCCCATAGAAATTACCTGTGAGTGGCTGACGGGCTGGCCTTTCAGCTCCTCTTAATAAACACACAACTCTTTCTCCAAATTCTAACCTGCTTCCCTACTTGTTTAAAATCAAGGTACCTGGCATATCCAAAGCAGCCAAGATTTTGATGAGCTTTCTCTAGTCCTACTATGAAAACAGCAAGTACCATTTTGCCTTCCAAATATGAAACTATGTTATAATTTTGAGTGAGCTCTTGTAAACTGCACCCCCTCTTCTGAACTGCCCGCCCTCCAGGGCTCCCCAGCCTTTGTTAAGGAACACTGCTGCCTTGAGGAAATAATCCTTCCGCATTTAAGGACTGGCTGTGGAGCAGTACTCAATGAACAAGAAAGCAGACTCTTCAAAGCCCATAGGAGAAAGACTACGTTCTACTCATCCATCCAAAGGTTTGACTGATTCTATTTCGTGCAGAAGTGGTATTTTACTCAGGCAAGATAGTTGTTCAAGCATAAGCTTCTTTAAACCAGCTATGTGCCTAGTCAGATAGGAGACCCTGCTCTACAAAATCCACCAAGGAAAATAGCGTTAGCAAGCAAATTCTTGTAACTGTTCTTTGAGCTTCTATAACCCCTGCTTCCCAAAGATATTTTATAGTTTGAGTTATAAGTTAGAATAGGTCTTCTGTGGGGACACAGTCAAGTTTCAATGTAAACTCAAATGTCAACTTTTCTCTTAATGACTTGGGCCAGCTCTCTTAACCATTTCTAAGCAGGGCTTCCAAGCTGTTGGGTCCTGGCTGGACCCCCTGCTGAGCATTTGGGTTTCCACTTCAGATACACTGAATGAGAATCTACATTTTATGATCTTGTTAAAATGCAGATTATGAATATTTGGGGTAGAAATGCAAATTCTTAGCAGGGGGCTGAACCTGAAAGAGCCAGTTGAAAGCCCTGTTTCTAAGTCAGCTGGGATAAAAACACAAACCTCCTTAACCTAGGTGTTGTGATGGGTTGTTGTTGAAATGGGAAATAGATGATAGTTAAACGTTTTTTCTTGTTACTATGAAAGGTGCAAGGTTAAATTCAGTGAACCACCAGCAATGAAGCTTCCCTTGAAATTATTTATTTTTTGGTAACACTCTGAAGTGTATGTATGTTCCAACGTTCCCAAATAATTACACCACAGTCAGAACCAATGGTACGAGTTGCCAGCTGATTCAGAGTTGTGCTTTTCAGAGCTTAAAAAAAAAAATCTCTATCGCGCATTTCAAATATTACCTTCCTGGATTTTAAATGGCAATTTTATAGCAAATACTAACAGATCATATTAGATTTTCTTTCCCATCACACATCTTTCCTGACCTTTTATCAGCTAGTCAGCTCATTTCCCCCAGCAGCAGGCTAGCACTCTTACACCTATAGCAATGCTTTACAAAATAAAGAAATAAAATAGGTCTTGCACATCTTTTTTTTCCCTTGTGACGGTGCGCTTGGCAGCAGTAATTTTTTTCTTTAGATCAACATGTTTGAAATACGATGGCACTTAAAAGTGAAGGCCGGCTGGAAGGACACCAATAAAAACACCAGCTCAGCTTAAAACAATTTGATATCAGCCCAAAATGAATTACCTTGCAAGGCAAATAGATAATGGCAAACAGGATATTCTACTTATCAAGACTGCTCCCCAATGAGAGTCAGAACTCTAGGCTCCTTTGAAGCTTGTTTCCCAGTGAGGATAAAAATATGGTCTTCCCCAAACATTCATGTGCAGATAAACTGGTTGGAAAGGGATTCACATTCGGGGTATCCAGTGTCCACTCCTTGCTGATTTCTCAAGTGACAGCTCCATTTGACCTTCTAATGAGAAAATGCAATCGGTATTGGCTGTTAAAGAAGTGATCACTTTCCTTAAAGGGACAACTACCAAATACATCATTTTATTTCTCACAAGGCAGTGTCTAGGATGAGTTTTACAAACCATGTGTGTCATGTATTGTTACACACGCTACACAATGTTTCTTTTCTGAACAATATTCAGAAGACTGCTGCGGAGTGGACCTTTCATTAGAAATTCTCATAAATGATAATCTATTTAAAATGTTTTGATTCTTGGATGGTAAAGAATTTATCTTTACCCAAAGTTCCTGAGAGATAACCTCTAAAACCTTGGAATTTTTCTGATGATTGAAGTGTCTTTGATGAGGTCCCCAGACCACACCTGAGGGTTTATGCTAATGAAGTGACTCAAGTCGGCCCTGACCAGGCCAGAAAGACCACCTTGGGGTATCAGCCCAATCTCAGGGTAAGGGAGCTGATTCAGTCAACCATGCCTAGAAATGAGGCCCCAACAAAGGCTCTGAACTCAGAAGATTCATGGGTTTCCTGGTTGGAGAAAGTTATCAATGCGTGTGAGAGGGTAGCATGTCCTTTGGGACACTGAAGATCCGAGTTGAGAACCCTCCCAGACTTTACCTTATGCGTCTTTTCATTTGTATCCTTTTTGTCATAATAAAACTATAATCATAAGTATAGCACTTCCCATCTGTTCTAGCAAATTACCAAACCCGAGCAGGGATAGATTACCCAAGAAGCAAGGTATGCACACTGTCCTAGTCATCAAGTGCTACTATAACAGAAACTATAACACAAGAGGATGGCTTTAACAAAAAGAAATTTCTTTTCTCAGTCTAGCAGGCTAGAAGCCCAAATTCAGAGCGTCAGCTCAAGGGGAAGGCCTTCTCTCTTTGTGGGCTATGGAGGAAGGTTCTTCTCGTCACTCTTCTCCTGGACTAGAAGCTTCTCTGTGCAGGAACCCCAGGAACTCCAAAGAACGTGCTCTGCTCCCGGTGCTTCCCCCTTGGTGGTATGACACTCCAGCTCTCTGCTTACTACCCTTTCCTTTTTATCTTTTGAGAGATAAGAGGCGGTGCAGACCACACCCCAGGGAAGAGGCCTTTACATTGGATCAGAGATGTGACCTGGGCAAGAGTGTTACATCCCACCCTAATCCTTTTTAACCACAGGCAGAGATGATGATTTATAACACATAGGAAAATCATAAAATGGAGGACAACCACACATGGCCTAACCAAGCTGACATGTATTTTGAGGGGACACAATTCAATCCATCACACACAGGCTTAATCGTGCTTACAGTTTCACCTGATTTTCACCACATCTTTGATGAAAACCCATGTGAATCTGTGCACTACAAATTAGTTGTTGTGTGCCGTCTAGTCAATTCAACTCATAGCAACCCTACAAAACAGAACAGAACTGACCCATAGGGTTTCCGAGAAGTAACTGGTAGATTTGAACTGCTGACCTTTTGGTTAGCAGCTGTAGCTCTTAACCACTGCACCACCAGGGCTCCTACAGGTTAGTAAGTAAGCACAATTAAGCCTGTGTGTACCTTGCTTACTGTAAACCAGTACATACGGTGCTTACTAGTTAATTGGCCCCTGAACCTCAGGGAGTAGTGGGAGCCAGCAGGTCAGAAGTGAGGGGAGCCCTGGGTACTACAAGCCCTGACATTCTGAAGGGGTAGTGGAAAGACCCCAGATTTTTAGCCAGCAGGTCAGAAGTGAGGATATTGTGAGGACCCCCAAGCTTATGGATACTGTCTGAGGTCTTGGGCTGAGCTGGTCGGCTGGAGGACCGTACTATTTGAATTGTGAGGTCTGCCCTGGCTCCAGCTGGTTAGGATCAGAGGAGAAAAGGGCTGTATGTGAATCTGACGTCAGACGGAAGTAGCAGAGAAATGAGATTTGATTTTCCCAGCGGTTTTACACATTAGTGAGCTGAGAATTATTTTGTCCTAAAGGGGGACGTTCGTAGCTTCACGAGAATCCCCTTGGAAAAGCGCACACACACACAATTTTTCTCGTGGTTCGTAGCACCGCAACCTTGCCGGCGGGCCTGCGTAGTGTATTTATACAGTTATAATAAGCTTCTCTTTTTTGTACCAATTACTTCGTGTACATCTTCTTGATAATTCCCCTTATAATGTAGGTTCTAAGGGACTATTTTCCATATTGTACATTTTTCAGATTTTGGCAATGTCAAGCTTGTTATCTTGGTGGAATGCAAGACAGGAAAAATAATGATTAATAACTTCTACAAAGTTTGAAAGGTACTAAGAATATTGGTGTAAATTTTAATTCACCTTGTAAAATATATCAGTTCATGTAACTACAAATTAAACTCAAATTCCTGAAAGTAGGTCTTAACTACATCAGTATCATCTGCGGTAGCAGCATTGTTTGGGACTTTTGTGCTGTATTTTATATGAACTAGTTTATAACTACGCAGTCAACAAAAAATACGCAAGAAGATAGAAGTAGTTGAATCAATTCTGTCCATTTTTTAAAGACTATTGAGGAAGCACGATCTATGGTCAAAGTAGAGACCTGGGCAAATTAGACTAAAACCAAGATTCTACTCTTGGCTGAATAACTAAGCCTCTGGTGATGTAGTGGTTAAGAACTCGGCTGCTACCCAGAAGTCAGCTGTTTGAGTACACCAGCTCTCCCTTGGAAACGCTTCGGGCAGCTCTACTCTGTCCTATAGGGTCGCTATGAGTCAGAATGAACTTGACCTGAAAACACTACCTGTTCCAGGGTATTTGTGAGGACTATGCTTCCACAGTCTTCAGAACTTGTACCACACCACGGTTCTTATGCATTTTTGGTAACATTCTTTACATTGTCATTACACCTGTAGCAATTTGGTTTCCTAAATGACATTCCCATGTGTTATTATTAGGTGTTTTCTAGATTTTGAATGTGGAGGGAAGCATCATGTCACACTGACCTGTGGAAGCTGTGGTAACTACTGTGTTGCTATATAAAGGAAAGAATGACTAAGATGTCCTATCATGATTTGAATTTATATTTGTCGCTGGTTTTGTGAAGTTTAACACTTTGGCATTTTCCATTCCATTGTTAAAACGAGAACGTTACTCATCTGCACATAAGCCTCTGAAATTTTATCAGGTAATTACATAAATGAACTATTTCACACAAAACCTTAAGATCTGTATAAGAAAGAACAGCTCGTATTATTTCTCCGTCAATATTGGTATATGCACACATTGTTAAGAATACAGCTTTCAGTATGGATTACACCTTGCGGTGCAGTGTATTACTTAATATGGCCTTCTAGTCATAGTCTTTGTGACTCACACACAATGATTGGGTGGATCCATGCAATAGGTGTATGGAACCTTAATGAGGTGTGGTGGTTGGTGTTGTGTGTTAGCTTGGCTAGGCTTGATTCCCAGTATTGTTTGGCTGTCCTTCATTTTGCAACTTAATGTCATTATCCTAATTATGCTCCATTTTATGTGTTGTAAATCCTAACCTCTGTATGTTAATGAGACAGGATTAGTGTGGCGTGTATCATGAGTCACAGCCTTGCAAGAAGGCATGACTCAAGTTCCACCCTTACTCAAGTCACACATTTACTCAAGTGGCTTGCATCCAATGTATATATATAGGTGCTTCGGTGGGGTGATCTCTCTCTCTTTCTCTGTCTCTCTCTGCATCTGGATCCTACATCTGGCTCATCACTGTCTGACCTCCAGTTCTTGGGTCTTGAGCCAGCGGCCTGCCGTCTGACGTGCCAATTGTGGGATTCACCAGCTTCCCCAGCACTGTGAGCCAACAGCCTATCGTCTGACCTGATTCACCAGCTTCCGCAGCCTTGTGAGCCAGAAGCCTGTTGTCTGGCCTGCCAATTTGGGCTTGTTGGCCCTTCAGCCAAGTGAGTCAGGAGAAGCCCATGCCTGACTCACAGATTTGGAATTTGCCAGCATCCACAACTGCATGAGCTGTTTACTTGATAGAGCTCCTAAGTTCTGTGAGACATTGCAGCAAACTACAGAACCCAAAGACATGAGCGAGAGTACTGAGGGGAGGAGGAGTAGTTGATGTTAGAGATGATGGAGTGGTACAGCAATTGGAAAAGTTGGACATTTGGGACATCTTTAACCTCTACCTCATAGGAACCAGCTTCGTTTTGATCCTACTAAAAGAATTTATTTACACCTCAACATAAAGAAAACAAAATCCTCACAACCGGACCAATAAGCAACATCATGATAAATAGAGAAAATACTGAAGTTGTCAAAGATTAAGTTTTACTTGGATCCACAATCAATGCCCACGGATGCAGCAGTCAAGAAATCAAACAAGGAATTGCACTGGGCAAATCTGCTACAAAAGACATCTTTAAAGTTTTAAAAAGCAAAGATATCACTTTAAGGACTAAGGTGCACCTGACCCAAGCATGGTATTTTATTTTTTTATTGTGCTTTAAGTGAAAGTTTACAATTCAAGACAGTTTCTCATACGAAAACTTATACACATATTGTTATGTGACCCTAATTGCTCTCCCTATAATGTGACAGCACATTCCTTCTCTCCACCCTGTATTTCCTGTGTCTATTCAACCAGCTCCTGTCCCTCTCTGCCTCCTCATTTCACCTCCAGACAGGAGCTGCCCACATACTCACTTGTGTCTATTTGAGCTAAGAAACACACCCCTCTCCAGTATCATTTTATCTCTTACAGTCCAGTCTAATCTTTGCCTGAAGAGTTGGCTTTGAGAATGGTTTTAGTTTCGGGCTAACAGACAGTCCCGGGGGCCATGACCTCTGGGGGTGTCTCCAGTCTCAGTCAGACCATTAAGCCTGGTCTTTTTACTAGAATTTGAGTTCTGCATCCCACTTTCCTCCTGCTCTATCAGAGATTCTCTGTTGTGTTCCTTGTCAGGGCAGTCATTGGTGGTAGCTGGACACCATCTGGTTCTTCTGGTCTCAGGCTGATGGAGTTTCTGGTTCATGTGGCCCTTTTTTTCTCTTGGGCTCATATTTTCCTTGTGTCTTTGGTGTTCTTCATGTTCCTTCCCTCCAGGTGGGTTGAGACCGATAAATGCATTTTAGATGGCCACTTGCTAGCCAAGTATGGTATTTTAAATCACCTCATATGCATGTGAAAGCTGGACAGTGAATAAGGAAGACTAAAGAAGAATTGATGCCTTTGCATTATGGCAAAGAATATTGAATATACCATGGACTGCCAGAAGAATGAGTAAGTCTGTCTTGGAAGAAGTACAGCCAAAGTGCTCCTTGGAAGGGAGGAGGGCGAGACTTTGTCTCATGTACTTGGGACACATTACCAGGAGAAACTGGTCCCTGGAGAGGGACATCATACTTGGCAAGGTAGAGGGTCAGTGAAAAAGAGTAATACCCTGAATGAGATAGACTGACTCAGTGGCTGCAACAATGGGCTCAAACATAGAAACAATCGTGATGATGGCGCAGGATGGGCAATGTTTTGTTCTGTTGTACACAGGGTTGCTGTGAGTCAGAACCAACTTAATGGCACCTAACAGCAACAAATATTTTTAAAGCTCTCATCGAAATAATAGGCTAAAACATTTTTCTCTCTTCCTGTTAGTTATCACCTAGATATTTTTCTTTTAGATAAACAATCTACAGTGTGTTTACTGAAGCTTGCATTGATATTCCCCAGTTGTGTTTGCAACTTGAGTTTTATTCCGGCAGCTCCATGAAATGAGTCCACAGTACGGAGCAGTCAGTCCCTGCGGAACCGGAGATTATTTGTTCTCTTGCTGTTCTAAAGGTAATTAAGGAGCATTGCATGTTTCTCAATTAATGATTTCTCATTCAACAGGGGATCTTTGATGCTAATTTGTTTTAATCAGGGCAGAGCCTGCTCAAAAACTCCAAACAATTCACTGAAGAGGAACTAGGAATTTTTAATCAAGTGGAAGAGATTTAAATGCTACAAGGGACGTATCCATCATATCCTTTCAATTCCTGTTCATGTAACTATGTTCTTTTGAGTTTTATAAACCAAAGAGAAAGTTATTAAATAGAGTATATTGTGTTACATAATACACTTTTGACATATACGTGTGTGTGTGTCTATAATGGACTTTAATGTTTCCCATTTAAAGTACATTTATATTCAACCTTTCACGTCTCTCTCTATATAGAATGTGCTTACACATACATCAGATGCCCTTGTTTATTAAATGTAGAAAATGTATTTGTAAGACAGTGTTTGTATGTAGCAAAAGAATGATGGAAGATACATTATAATTGAACCCAAACCCACTGCCACCAAGTCGATTCCAACTCACAGTGACTCCATAGGGTTTCCAAGGCTGTAAATCTCTACTGAAGCAAACTGCCACATCTTTCTCCCACAGAGCGGCTGGTGGTTTCGAACCACCAGCCTTTAGGTTAACCACTGTACCACCAGGGCTTCTTTTATAAGTGAGCGCTAGGTTTTAAGGAGCGTTTTTACCCCTCGGACGACTGTCACTGAGTGGTTGTTCATAATTTGAGCTGCTAAAGTCAAATTGGTGCCCCGGTGGTGCAGTGGGTAAGAGTTTGGCTGTTAACCAAAAGATTGGCAGTTTGAATCCACCAGCTGCTCCTTGGAAACCCTATGGGGCAGTTCTACTCTCTCCTACAGGGTCACTACGAGTTGGAATCGACTCAACAGCAACAGGTTTTTTTTAAGTCAGATTGCACCATGTGAAGGAAACACTTACAAGGTATGAGGCAATTGCACCTTGAAGAGGCATTACGGTATGATAAGCCTCTAGTTTGTAGAAAATAGGTGACCTTGTCTTATGAACATAAACACACGAAGTAAGGAAATTAGAATAGGGCCTTTCTTTTCTAATGATCACCTTTAGTATCATTCTGATGTTTTCAAAGCAAGGCTGCTTTGCAGAATATCAATCATGTGAAATGAGGGTTTTTTCTTCCTTCCTCTAACTGAGTATAGAAAAATCCCAAGAAATACTTGAGAGGCCTGACCAGTAAGATACTTATTGATTGACTGTGTGGAAATAAGTGAGAAAATGAAATTCTTTTTAAAGCCAGTAGTTCTCACATTTCAGAGTGCATCAGAGTCATCCATAGGGCTTTCTAAAACAGGTTGCTGGGCCCACTCCCAGAGTTTCCAATGCAGTATGTCTGGGGCGGGGCCTAAGAATTTTCACATCTAACAAGTTCCAGGCGATGCAGATGCTTGGGGTCAGGGACCCCACTCTGAGAACTCCTATAACCAAATCAAGAATGAGGTGGCATGGGTTTGAATGCAGCACTGAGCAAAGAATCTGGATTTCTTATGTACAAGTAGTCCCCGAATTACAAACGGCCACCTTACGGACAACTCATACTTAAGAAAGGATTGCAATAAAGTCTATTACAGTAACTCCCTGGGTTAAGAACATCCAATTTATGGGCAACTCCTACTTAAGAAGGACTTCCATAAAGCCTACTATATTCAAAATTTGAGTTAAATACAGTAAATAAATACAGTAGTTCATAATAATGGATGCACACCAGACAAGAACTGCCCGCATAGTCTTATGTGTCTATTTGAGCTTTGTGACACTCATGAAAATATTGCATGGTTTGGAAGGGTTCCCTAAGTGTTTTATGTGCATAAAAAACCAAAACCCATTGCCATCGAGTCCATTCTGACTATAGAAAGGTAAAATATATACTATATACTAAGACAAATACTTGACTAACTGATGCTAAATAAGAACCCTACATCTGTTCCTACTTACCTACAAATTCAACCAAAAGACAGACTTAGGAATAAATCTCGTTGGTAAGCTGGGGACTGCCGTATTCCCGGGTATTTTCCCAGGTTCTCTCCCAGAAAGTAGGTGGGTCTCCAACGTCTCTGTAGTGGCCTCGAGGTAAAGCTTCTGGACAGAGTTGGGCAGGTGCCAAGGGGTGACTTGGGCAAAGGGGAGACATTAGAACCATATATTAATTCATGGAGATTCAGCTGGAGGGCCTTGCTAGAATAATAAGCAGTTGAAAACCATTGCCATTTTGAATGGGAATGACATCTGGTTCACCTGTTCTAATAGACCATGCCAGAAACCCAACTGGCTTATAAAAAATTAGACCAAGGTGAAGCTGATATTACGAATGAGCTGGGGCCTTGTTGGGCTTCTGAGTTTTTAACAAACCAAATGAAAACCAAACCAACTGCTGTAGAGTCGATTCTAACTCATGGCAACCCTGTGGGCCCCAATTAATCCTTAAGAGATGAGTTTGGGGAACTACACTTAAGGACCCAGTTCTTTTTCTCGAGCTGTTCTTCAGATTGGAGTTCCAAGGCTCCAGAGGGAAGCCCATTTTTAAGACATCTGTCTGGGGCAGGTGCCTGCATACTACAGGGGCCGACCTTGTTTTCTTAGGCTTTCCCTGACCCATGCCATAATTGTATTGGTGGATGTGAACTGGCCCAGTGTGTTTTTAAGCTGTGGAAGCATCTCACATAGTGTGATAAGTTCAATTATGATTTGTTCTGTTCTGTCAATGCTGTGATGTTTTTCTGACTCCTCTATCTTAAGGCAGCGTTGCTGGGGAGGAGGGCTATGTCCTCATATATAATAAGTATGAATGGTTATTTAATTGCATTTATATTCACCCTTGAAATTAATTAGTGGACATGGAGTTGAATGTTCAAAGATGACCCTGTTTTAAAATGTAACTTCTGGAAGTTCAAATATTTAACAGCGCCTACTATGTGCCATGCACTTGTTGCTGTCGACTCAATTTCAACTCATGGCAACCCCATGTGTGCAGAGTGAGTAACCTTTTGGAAGTAGATCAACAGGCCTGTCTTCCAAGGTACCTTTGGGTGGGTTTGAACTGCCAACTTTTCAGCTAGCAGTAGAGTGCTTAACCATTTGTGCCCTTCAGAGACTATGCCAGGTTATTTAATCTTCCTACAACCAGTAAGAGAAGAATATTAGAGTCTTGGTTTTACAGATAAACAAACTGAGGCTTAGAGTGTTAACTTACCTAAGCTTACGTGGCTGGCAAGTGGCAGAGCTGGGAAACGATCAACTACGATATGTTGCTTCCCCCAAACCTGCAGGTGATTAATTAACACACAACCTTCAGACAGTGGTGGAAAAAATAATGTTGAAAACTCCCAACTATCATTCCCTTACCACACTTTCTAATGACAGAAGCATTTTTAATTGAAGGGATATTTTCCCATTTCCAATGAGCAATCTTTTGGAGTTATTTTGGCTTTCCCATGTAAAGAAAATGAGCTCTAATTTTACCCAGTCCCAGGCAGGCTCAGACTTCCAGATGCCGTGACCCGCCGTGCCCATGAATCTGCCTACTTAACCGCACAATTGTGTGTGTTCATTAGGGCTAGCTAATAATGTCACATTGTAGGGGCACAAAAGTGCAGTGATCTAATCCAAAGTGACTTTTACAATTAAAGTTATATCTTGATGGGATCATATTGTCAGTATTCCATTTTGCCAGGATCTACAAATCTCTAGAATGCAGTTGGAATGTTTTTCTCAGCCCAATGCACAAAGTCATCAGAACAATCGTCAGTGACTCACTTGTTAATACTTAATTTGGATAGTGCTAAGCACACCACATTTCTGTACGTTCTCCGAGGACCCTTACTGAGTAGTAGTCCTGTGCAGAACTCTCACTTACCCAGCTCTTCTCCCATTTTTTTTTAAATTTTATTGTGGTAAAATATATAGAGGAAAAAATTACCATTTCAACCATTTTAAGTGTACAATTCAGTAACAGTAATTATATTCACCAAGTTGTATTATCATCACCACTATCTATTTCCAAAATTTTTACATCATCCCAAACAGAAACCCCCAAAACCAAAACCATCAAGTCAATTCCAACTCATAGGGACCCTATAGGCAGAGTAGAACCACCCCATAGGGTTTCCAAGGAGTGGCTGGTGGATTTGAACTGCTGACCTTTTGGTTAGCAGCCAAGCTCTTAACCACTGTGCCACCAGGGCTCTACTACCAGAGCTTCAAACAGAAATGCAGTACCTCATAAATAATAACTCACCATACCCTTCTCCCTCCAGCCCCTGGTAACCACTGGTAAACTTTGATCTCTATGTATTTGCATATTCTAGATATTTTATGTAAGTAGAATCCTACAATATTTTTCCTTTTGTGTCAGTTCATTCAGCACAATGTCTTTAAGGTTTATCCATGTTGTTGCATTAACAACCTGCAATATTCAGAGGACACAACCCTGCTTCTGAAAGTGGAAAGGATTTGAAGCATTTACTGATGATCAAAGACCACAGCCTTCAGTATGGATTACACCTCAACATAAAGAAAACGAAGTCCTTACAACTGGACCAATAAGCATGTCGTAATAAATGAAGAAAATACTGAAGATGTCAAGGATTTCACTTTACTTGGATCTACAAACAAAGCTCATAGAAGCAGCTGTCAAGAAATCAGGTAATACACTACATTGGGCAAATCTGCTGCAAAAGATCTCTTTAAAGTGTTAAAAAGCAAAGATGTCACCTTGAGGACTAAGGTGGGCCTGACCCAAACCATGGTATTTTGAATCGCTTCATATGCATGCAAAAGTTGGACAATGAATAAGGAAGACCAAAGAAGAATTGATGCCTTTGAAGTATAATGTTGGGAGAGAACATTGAATATGCCATGGACTGCCAGAAGAACAAACTATCTTAGAAGAAGTACAGCCAGAATGCTCCTTAGAAGCTAGACTTTGTTTCACGTACTTGGACATGTTATCAGGAGGGATCAGTCCCTGGAAAAGGACATTATGCTTGGCAAAGTACAGCGTCAGTGAAAAAGAGTAAGACCCTCAGCGAGATGGACTGGCACAGTAGCTGCAACAATACGCTCTGACATAACACCAATTGTGAGGATGGCGCAGGACGGAGCAGTGCTCCCTTTTGTTGTACACTGGGTCACAATGAATCCAAACCAACCTGATGGCATCTAACAACAACAGCATGTAGCAGCATTTCGTTTCTCTTTATTACTGAATAATATTCCATTTATGAATATACCACATTTTACCACCTTTTGTTTGTCCATTCGTTTGTTGACATTTGGGTTGTTTCCACCTTTTGGTTCCAGTGAATAAGGCTGCAATGAACATTGGTGTACAAGCATCTGTTTGAGTCCCTGCTTTCAAATCTTTTGGGTGTATACTTAGAGTGGAATTGCTAGATCATATGGTCATTCTATGTTTAACTTTTAGAGGAACTGCCAAACTGTTTTCCACAGTGACTGCACCATTTTACATTCTCTCCAGCAATGCACAAAGGCTCCGATTTTTTCGCATATTCACCAACACTTGTTGTTTTCTGATAATAGCCACCCTGTCGTTTTCACTGTTGTGTGCTGTTGAGTCGATTCTGACTCATAGTGACCCTATAGGACAGAGTAGAACTGCCCCATAGGGTTTCCTAGGCTGTAATAAAATAAAAAAATTAAAAAAAAAAAATTTTTTTTTTTTAATCTTTATGGGGGGAGCAGATCACTAGGCCTTTTCTCCTGCAGAGCAGCTGTATGCTGGAACCACCAGCCTTTCAGTTAGTAGCCAAGTATTTAAACCATTTCACCATCAGGGCTCCTTATAACCACCCTAGTGGGTGTGAAATGACATCTATTTCTTGTGTCTTTGATTTGCATTTCCCTAATGAGTAACGATGTTGCGCATCTTTTCATGTGCTTATTGGTCATTTGTATATCTTCTTTGGAAATGACCAACAAGCACATGAAAAGATGCTCAACATCATTACTCATTAGGGAAATGCACATTTCTCTAATTGGGTTGTCAGTCATTTTATTGTTGAGTTGTAGGATTTCTTTATATGTTATGGGTATTAAATGCTTATCATGCATATTTGGTGATAAGCAAATATATTCTCCATTCTGTAGGTTGTCTCTTCAATTTCTTGATAAAGTCCTTTAATGCAAAAGAAGTTTTTAATTTTGATGAAGTCTTGTTTATCTATTTTTTTCTTTTGTTGCCATGCGTTTGGTGTTATATTTAAGAATACATTGTCAAAAACAAGGTATTGAAGCTTTCCACCTAAGTTTTATTCTACGAGTTTTATGGTTTGGGTTCTTATATTTAGTTCATTGATGAATTTTGACTTATATTTGTATGTAGTGTGAGGTATTGGTCCAATTTCACTCATTTCCAAGTGGAGATCCAGTTGTCCTGGCACCATTTGTTGAAGAAACTATTCCTTCCCCATTGAATGGATTTGGCACCCTTGTTGAAAATCTGTTGGTCATAAACGTATGGGTTTATTTCTGAACTCTCGGTTCTATTCCATTGACTTATGTATCTATCCTTATACCAATATCAGACTGTTTTGATTACTGTAGCTTTATAATATGTTTTGAAATTAGGTGTGTGAGTCCTCCTACTTTGTTCTTTTTCAAGATGTTTTACCTATTCAGAGTTCTCCAGATTTTAAGCTCTCAGAGAAACAAACTATGGGTTATAATGAAGGCTATAGGCTGGTATAAGGTCAGATCACATTTATGAGTTGCTGTGAGAGGCATTGAAATTCTTTCCTAGAACTACAGTGTTGCTATTATAAATATTATATAAGCTGGGAAATCTTTTCTTTGGGAACTGACAAAAGCACTTTTTTTTTTTTTTATGTGCATGGGATTAGGCGGGTTACTTCTTTTTTCTCAGCCTCATTTTACTCATCTGTCTAATTAGGGACCTTCTCAGGACGTATGTGGCTGGTTTGCTCTGGGTTCTTACCTGGTGACAATGCCATTGTGCTTACCTGGGTTACCATGCTTTAGACTTTTATGATATCAGCACTGAGAAGGCTGTGTTAGATTTCGGCTAGTTCAGCTTCACGAGAAATACATATTCTTAAAACAGCTCACGGTCTTCATAGAAATGGCATTTGCAGGGTCAAAGGTTTCGTTCTGTAACTTTGGACTCTTTTGGTTACCCTTTGGCATGACATCATAGCTTATTGAAAGACATGGGTCTTGCAGCCTTGCCTCTTTTCCTTATCTTTTCTAACAAAGATCCTTTACATTATACATACTTCAAACATTCTTTGCCACCACAAAAATACTAAATTCTTATTTTATTTCTCAGGGAAGTTTAATTTCTACCCAAAGAACTGCATATTGTAACTGAACTGTCTCTGCTGTGTGTTGAACCTTCATTGCCCCTAAAGGGACTTTATGAAATACGTTCTTTCTACTCTGAAAACAAAATGATATGTAGAAAATTCATAAATTATTTTGGCACCAAACAATTCTATGTAAAGAACCGCTAGTTAACAGAGCTAGGGATGTTAATGTCCTTTAGACACAATCTTCAAAGAAGAATGGTCGGAAATATTTTTTGCAGCGGCCAACTTTCCGGAGAAACATCACAATCGCTTTATGGTTAGATCGAAGAGGGACAGTCATCTTCTATTTGGAGCTGAAACAAATTATACTTCTCCACCAAGCGTGGCTGTAAGAGTTTAGAAACATGCAAACACTGGTAACTAGCTGGTGGGTTTATATGCATCATGCAGATGTATGACCTAGATACATCCCTAAAAATTAATTGAAAGAGGCTGTGCTGGGCCTGGCTAATATTCTAACAAGTTTTTTTTTTTTTTTTTCTCCCTTTAATTATGAGCATATGCCCTGAGGGCACTGTGTTTGATAGAAGTGACAGCTCTGCACAGTGCAGGCTCCTCCACCAGGGAATGTGCTGACTCAGAAAATGGAAGGGCTGAGCCAATGGTAGAATAGTTGTCCTGCAAAATCGTAACCTTCTAGATGAAAAGTTATGTAGCTCATCAGTGCTACAGGCATAATATAACCATCTCCCAAAGGAGGTGGTAGCTTCCTTAAGATTCATTTCTTAAAAGAAAAAATCTATACAGGTTCTATGTAGGACCCAGAATGTGCATTTTGAAATGAGCTGGTATCTTTTACTCTTAGGTTGTTTGCAATATTTTTAACTCCACGTCATCTGAATGAAGGTGTTTCTTTCCTTCTTTTTTTTAGTCTCAAGAAGATCCATCGTGTTCCAGAAAGTACACACAGGGCATTGAAATCTTTGTCTATCAAATATGCTTAGAAATAAAATCGCAGATGTTTATGTATTTCTAAGATATTACATAATTGAGTCTGATACCAACGAGGGAATTCAAACAAACAATTCAGCAAGAAAAATAGGTATTTTATGTCTGTTTGCCTGGGATTTTCTTCAAAGTAGCTTAAGTCCCATTCAGAATTAATTAATCATGTGGCTGATTGCAGGACACATGGAGCCAAAGGGACATTCTTGTTGTTTGGAAAGTGTGTACCGGAGACATGGCATACCCAGACTGAAATGAGCACAACTGAAGGGAGTATAGTTAGAAGGAGGGGCCGGCAAGGTGTGACTCCTATGGCTTAGCTGTTCCATGTGAATATCAGAGACCTAATTATTAAAGATGGGGCTTATTCAGTTCAGGTATCATTATGCCTGATGGACATTTTGAGTTGTGACTTAGAAAGATGACTACAAAATTATCGAGACTCTGGTTCCAAACAGAGGAATGAGAACAATACACATACTTACCATATAGTAACTCTGCACAAAGATGCAGAACAAAGATACAGGCAGCCCCCCAGGTTACCAACATTCCATCTACCTGCAACCCATAGTTAAGAACCAACCCTTGTAAAGCCTATTGTATTAAAAATTCAAGGAACATACACTGGTTCATAATAACAAATGGATGCAACTTTGTAACACACACCAAGACATTATTATTGTTGTTGTTAGGTGCTGTTAGATTGGTTTCGACTTACAGTGACCCTATGTACAACAGAACGAAACACTGCCTAGTCCTGCACCATCCTCACAATCCTCGTTATGCTTGAGCCCATTGTTGCAGTCACTGTGTCAATCCATATCATTTAGGGATTTACTCTTTTTCACTGACCCTCTGCTTAACCAAGCATGATGTCCTTCTTCAAGGACTGATCCTTCATGATAACATGTCAAAAGTATGTGAGACAAAGTCTCGTCATCCTTGCTTCTAAGGAGCATTCTGGCTGTACGAATTTGTTCATTCTTCTGGCAGTCCATAGTATACTCAGTATTCTTCACCAACACCATAATTCAAAGGCATCGATTCTCCTTCGGTCTTCCTTATTCATTCTCCAGGTTTCGCATGCATATGAGGCAACTGAAAGCATCATAACTTGGGTCAGGTGCACCTTAGCCCTCAAAGTGACATTTTTGCTTTTTAATACTTTAAAGATGTCTTTTGCAGCAGATTTTCCCAGTGCATTGTGCCATTTTATTTCTTGACTACTGCTTGCATGGGCATTGATTGTGGATCCAAGTAAAATGAAATCCTTTACAACTTCAATCTTTTCTCTGTTTATCATGATGTCGCTTATTGATCCAGTTGTGAGGATTTTAGTTTTGTTTATGTTGAAGTGTAATCTGTACTGAAGGTTGTAGTCTTTCATCTTCACGAGGAGATGCTTCAAATCCTCTTCAGTTTCAGCATATTACTAATATTATTATACTAAATTACTATATTATTATGTTAACGATGTTTTAGTGTTTCTTTAATTTTTTATGCACAGAAAGGTACAATATGTACTAAGACAAGCATTTGACTAAATGATGTTTGGATATGATCTCCTTACCTAATTGTTCCAACTTATATACAAATTCAACTTAAATACAGACTTCAGAATGGAACTCATTCATAACTGAGGAACTGCCTGTAAGGCGCTTTACTATGAAGAATTGCTGAGTCCCTTAGAGTGGCAAGAAAATAATCTCCTTCTGGTGGTTGGCTCTAGACCCCAGTTCTCTGTTGTTTTCCCCCATACTGTTGATTCCTTCTGAGGCTCTTATGTTTGTTTTATAGCAGTTAGAGTATATTCAGCTTCAAATATCAGACAACCTAACAGTGGATTAAACAATAAGGAATTTAGATTTAACTTATCAAGAAATCTAGCAGCAAGCTGTCTTGGGTTGTTCTGGTGGCTCAAAGACGATATCAGAGACACAGGGTCTACACTCTTCTCTTCCCCTCCTCCCCTATATACAGGGAATCGGTTTTATCCTCAAATGTGTTTATCTTGGTCACAAGATGGCTGCTATGGCTCCAGCCCTCACATCTCCACATGACATTGTACAAAGTAGAAGGGAGGGAAGGGGGCAATAGTGCTTTCTATTTAGCATTCTCTTGTTTTTCATGAGGAAGGAAAATCTTCCTTAGAAGCCTACCCTGCACTTCAGCAGATCTTCTCTTAGATTTTATTGGCCAAGACTGAGTCATATGTTTACACCATACCAACCCCTGATGAGAGGGAATATGATTGACATGATTGGCTTAGACCCTCTTAGGAGTGTGATCTTAGGAAAAGAGCATTGGCATCACCTGGGAGCTTGTTACAGGTGCAGTATCTCAGACCCCATCCCAGACCTACTGAGTCAGAATCAGCATTTTAACAAGAGCTCCCCACCCAAGGTGATGCATATAGACATGAAACTGTGGGTAACTCAGGCTTTAAACCAATGATAATACATCCCCCACAGATGGCACATCGCAACTTGGGCAATGTTAGCAAGCAAGGTGCGACCATCAGTGTTTGCTGCAATGTTCTAGTCCCTCATCACCTTTGCTGGGATTATCATTGGTATGGGTGCCAATTACTTTCCAACACGCTCTGCAAAATGCTGGTTCTTCTGTGACTGCTAACCCAGGGAATCGTTCCAGTCCATCCGTGGGGCCCTGCAGCTCTCCCTCACCTGCTGGCTCTTTGACCAGTGTCAGTATTCTCCATGACTACTGAGACTAAGGACAGGTCATGTCATCTGCTCTCTTTAGCAGGAAGAATCACTTTCTGCGTAGGCTCCAAGTTGAAACTGGTCCCCCATTGTTATAGGCTGAATAACGGCCCACCAAAATATCCAGGTCCTATCCCAGAACCTGTGAATGTTACCTTATGTGGCAGAAGGCACTCTGTAGATATGATTAAGTTAAGGATTTTGAGATAAGGGAGATCATTCTGTATTATCTGGGCAGGCTCTAAATGTAATTACAAGGGAGGCAGAGGGAGATGTGACTTCAGAAGACAAGAAGGCAATGTAACAACAGAAGCAGAGATGAAAGTGAGGCAGCCACAAGCCAAGGAATGCCAGCAGCCACCAGAAGCTGGAAAAGGTAAGGAATGCATTCTCCCTTGGAGCCTCCAGAAGGATCCTACCCTACTGACAACTTGATTTTAGCCCCAAAGGCTCTTTTGGACTTCCAGCTTCCAGAATTTTAAGAGAATAAATTTCTATTGTTTTAAGTCACTTAGTGTGTGGTAGGTTCACCTGACCCAACCATGCATATGAGGTGTTTTAAATGAGTAAGGAAAACTGGATAAGAATTGATGTCTTTGAATTATGGTGTTAGCAAAGAATATTGAATATACCATGGAGTGCCAGAAGAAAGAACGAATCTGTCTTAAAGGAAGTAGGGCCAGAATGCTCCTTACAAATGAGGATGGTAGGACGGTCTTACTTTGGACATGTTATCAGGAGGGACCAGTCCCTGGAGAAGGCCATCATGCTTGGTAAAGTAGAGGGGGAGTGAAAAAGAGGAAGACCCTCGATGAGATAGACGGCACAATGGCTACAACAATGGGCTCAAACATAGCAAAGATTGTGAGGATGGCGCAGGACTGGGCGGTGTTTCATTCTGTTGTACACAGGATCACTATGAGCTGGAACCAAGCTGATGACACCTAATAACAACAAGTGTGTGGTAATTTGTTACAACAGCAATAGGAAACTAATATACTCAACTTGTAGTCCGTGACATTCCCTGTGCCACAACTTTGAATCCAATAATGCACTCTTTAATTTTTTTAATGTAGTTTACAGATGGAATACAGATGGGAATTCCATAGAACATTCAAATACTATTGAAATAAGATCCTGGTTGGGTTAGGGTAAGAATGAAGATACTAGGAAGCCTAGAGAGGCAATGGCCCTGCCCGTCACAGTTGCAGGTTCTTGGTCACCATTGTCATCCTGCCCCCAACAACAGAAGGGCATGTAGACATAGGAGGGAATGCCTGAGGTTATCCAAACCCCTCTAGCTTGCCTTGACTTCATCAGCTCATAGGTGAGAAGAGGGCAATTAGAAAACCAACTTGATATGTTCTTTACATTCCGTCCTGGAATGAGCTTGGTAAATTGTACTTTTCTCCACAAAAAACGTTTGACAGGATAATGAAGACTGAGAAGAGTCTCTGAGAAGACTATACACGCCACTGAAGTGAATAAAGGCTGGTCATTAGCGACCTTAAAGAGACATCAGATGGATCTGGGAAAGACTTAGAGGGGGCAGGAATGTCTCATCCAAAGCAGTGACTGTGACCCAAGGGGGCAGAGGCAACAGCACGGGCCAGCAGGGGTGGCCATCACTCTGCGGATGGTTGGGCCTGACCTAAAGCGAGGAGAGGGAGCCACTCCTGGCACTGACATGTTTGTGCTGAGGGAGGCTTTTAAAGAAGCTCTTTGGACAGCATTCATCTCAGGCCATTTGGATAGAGATGGATGAGGGTCTGAACTGATGGAGACTAATGTGAAGAATAATTGTTTTCTCTGCTGGGAAGGAGGGGGAAGAAACTGTCACAATCTTGCAAGCACAGCTACTTCTCAGAAATGTGTTCTCAGACCTAAGCCTATTTCTGAGCTCCAAGGACTTCTAAATGGTGCTAGTATGTGGGGCCCACCCTCACCACTCACTCCGTGGCTGAGGATTCATGGTGCTCCAGAACTACCTCCTCCATCGCAAGTGCTGCTGGTATAGAGTCTGAGCCTCTGGTCCTGACACCTTTGTTTGGAAAAAGCCAGCTTACCCTTTCAGTACGTGGCTTCCATGCCAGGCACATCTGAGTCTTGTGGTGCAAACTTGTCATCAATGAAGAGGACTGATACGTAAAGTTTATAATGTGGGTTGCCTTTGTTATTTTTTTTAACTTTGTCTCCAAATTTTTTTTTTTTTTTTTAATGCCATCTAGGTTGGTGCACCTTCCCAAATAAAATACACAGTCAAGAAAACCAGACTTTGGCTCCTTCTTCCTCAAGAAAGAAGGCCCAAGTAAAAATACAAAGGGAAAGAAGGTATATTAATATTCAATCCGGCATTTCAAAATTCCTAAGGCCCAAGTGCTAGCATAAGCAGTGGATTGGACAGAATAGTTAACCAACAGTTCCCTGCACTCACCATGGAGAGAGACAATGATAGACAGTTATATGGGAGAAGGGGAAGAAACTATTGAAGAGGCAATTTAATAAGGAGTCAAGGCCTTGCCCCATTGCTCCTCTCCTTAGACTAAGACCAGAGGGGGAATGGGTATGTGTGTGTGTGTATGTATGTATGCACATGCATTTTGGGGGTCTTAATGTCTTGGCTGGGGCCCTGGTGGTACAGTGGTTAAGCATTTGGCTGCTAACCAAAAGGTCAGCAGTTCAAATCTACCAGCCACTCCTTGGGAACCCTACAGGGCAGTTCTACTGTATCCTATAGGGTCTGTATGAGTCGGAATCAACTCGACAGCAATGGGTTTAATGTCTTGGCTGGTGGAGGCAGCCTTTGGAGGGCCCGCTACCTCAGTGGATGCCAGCAAGGGTATATGCTGATGATCAGAGCAAGACAGGGTGGTGGACATCACCAGAGATGCCTCTATGGGACTGAAGATCATGGGGAACAGGAAGGGCCTTCCCCACTGATGAGGAGCCACAATCTGTCTCCTTCCCATCACCTTGCCCCATAAGAATGTAGACGTGGTTTAAGGAGAAAGAGAGGGACTCAAATAACTTTAAAACCCTAAGAGAAACCTCAAGTGGCTGAGTGTTATGGATTGAATTGTGTCCCCCCAAAATATGTGTCAACTTGGTTAGGCCATGATTCTCGGTATTGTGTGATTGTCCTCCATTTTGTGATTGTAATTTCAACTATGTGTTGTAAAATCCTAATCTCTGCCTATGGTTAATGAGACAAGATTATATTATGTTAAAGAGGATTAAGGTGGGATTGTAATACCCTTACTAAGGTCACATCCCTAATCCAGTGTAAAGGAAGTTTCCCTGTACCACTTTTATCTTATGAGAGATAAAAGGAAAGGGAAACCAGCAGAGAGTGGGAACCTCATACTACCAAGAAAGAAGCACTGGGACAGAACACATCCTGTGGACCAGGCTTCCTGCATGGAGGAGCTCTTAGTCCAGGGGAAGCTTGATGACAAGGACTTTCCTCTAGAGCTGACAGAGAAAGCCATCACCTGGAGCTGATGCCCTGAATTTGGCCTACTAGGCTGTGAGAGGATAAATTTCTCTTTGTTAAAGCCATCCACTTGTGGTATTTCTGTTATAGAAGCACTAGTTAACCAAGACACTGAGTTTTTTTTTACTTGCCTAAACTTCTGCCATGAGTTGGAATGGGAGCTTGAGAGAAAAAATAGGTTCACTTAAATAGCTACTTTTTCACACACGTTGGTATGTGGCTTGTAAAGTATTATGCCTAATACTCATTTTCATCGAGTCGATTCTGACTCATAGCGACCCTATAGGACCAAGTAGAACTGCCCCATAGGGTTTCCAAGGCTGTAATCTTTAGGGACACAGACTGCCACATTTTTCTCCCTCAGAGCAGCTAGTGGGTTTAAACCATCAACCTTTCAGTTAGCAACCAAGTGCTTAACCACTGTGCCACCAGGGCTCCTTATTATACCTAATATGCCAAGTTTATTCATACTGCTATGAGTGAGAAATAATAAATACCCTGAGCTCTAGATTTCAGCTCCCTGCTTGGAGAGAATTTGCTTTTTTTTTTTTTTTTCACTTACTTCTCTATCCCTCCTAGCAGAGCTGTCTGAACAGATTATGGTTTGCTATAAATGGTCTCATTCACCCTGTAACCCCGTGATCAAATGTTGAACGTGGTTTATATGTAATTAATAGATTCAGGACACAGATAAATAGCTATCCAAACGGGCTAACACTTACTACATTTTACCATGATGCCATTGTTCTAGAAACGTTATGTGCATTATTTCACTTAATTCAATCCGCACCAATCTCAGGTGACCTGACTGCTGTTCTTCTCCACTTGTGGAGGAGGAAACAGAGATTCGGTAACCTACCTAAGGAAACACTGCTTGTGCTGGACTGCCTTCCCCAATAAACGCAGAAATCCACTGAGCATAATATCCCCCAGAGGCCTGAGAGTGTCTTAGAAGGTAAGCAACGCCCAGCTTTGAACAAATTTGACTTTTGGCTGTCATCTTCCTTCTGCCTCAGTTTCCTCCTCCAGAAACATAGCCGCACAAGTGTTTTGGCAAAGGTGGAGAGTTTATGATGAAAGGGCATATGGGTAACAGTCCCCAGAATGAGTAGGGACCACAGCGATCAGTCCTGGAGTCTGTTCTCTCTGGAACAGAGATGAGGGCCTGAGTGAGTTGTTCCCTGGCAATGACAGATTTCCTTGGCAGCTCCCCTGTTGCATAGAAGCCAGAGCCTTGCGTTGACCAGGCCAAGAGCACCCACTCCGACTATACATTCTGGAGCCAGGCAGCCTGGGTTCATATCCTGTGGGGACCCTCGGCAAGTCATTTAACCTCTCTGTGCCTCAATTTCCTCATCTGCAAAATGGAGATAATGGTACCTACTTCAGAGCATGGTTGAGATGAGCAAGTAACATGCATAAGGTGTTCAGGAAAGTGCCTGGCATGTAGTTAGAAGTCACTGATTATAATTATTACCAAATAGTCTGATAGTATTCTCCAGCTCCAACACTCGGAAAGTTCCCCGAGGACCTGGTTCAGAGTCTAACTCTCAGGCTAGTCTTTTGTTACTGTGTCCTGTGGGATAGCATAAGACGTTCTCTTGAATAAAACGGGACCTCGAACGCATCCTTGCATTACATCTTTGGGAATTGGATGTGGCATGATTGCATTTGCTCCAGCAGAGGCCATGAGACCATTATTCAACAGGCTTCAGAGCCCTGAGGGGTGTTCTGAGTAACCAATCCGATATCCAGGCTAATAGAATGGAGGAGGCCTGGTAAAGGCATCATCCACTTTAATAAGGAAGGAAGCAGGCAAAGTGTTGGAGATACTACTGCATGCCTGCACTGTTCTCCCTGTCCCTCCCTCACACACTTCTCTCCCTTTTTGCTGAGGACAGCCCCTCGGTCTTGTGTGATGGTGTTTGAATCCCTGTTAGCCAGATCCTGACTTCCTCAGAGAGCTGCTACCAGGTTCAGAAAAAGCTAATAAAGTCGCTCACAACAGTATGTGCAAATGGGTGAAATAGTAGACTTCCTAGACACATGTGACAGGCCTCAACCCAGGGGACTGCCTCCTTAGGGCCGAGATTCAATCTGGTAGATGGTGCTAGAAAGAATGATTTGAAATGAGGCATAATCAGTAAATAGTGGGTCACAAAGCGCTGATGAAATGGGTGTTATGTGGAAAACCATAAGCCTGAAAATGGTCAAAGAATAAGTTGCATAGTAGAATCTTGTATAACCACAGCTTTTGACCCTTAACTGAGAAATCCAAAAGAGGTGGAGTTTGCAAGGAGTGGCTAGGCATGAGCCAAGCATCATTGTTTGCTGACCCAACTTCACGGCATAGTAGTGGAATGGGGAGGGGTTAGTCTGTAGAGGCATGCTTTGGTGCAGGAAAGCCTGCTATGATCTCTTCCAATGACCTTTCTTCTCTCTGGTGGCTCACCATCAGCACACACAGCTAGCCCTGGCATGGTCCTCAGGTTGCCAGCAGGATCTTGGATCAATTACTTCCTCTCAGCAGGTAGCCGTGTGATTAGGGATCAGAGTTACCTCTCCTCTCAATGTCTTCCTCTTCAAGACGAGAGCGTTGGGGAGGTCTGGGCCACTCCCAGTTCCAACATGCTAAGATTCGCTAACAGTAGTGAAGCGGGCTTAGCCTCGAATAAGATGCCACCTATGACACAAAAAAAAAAAAAATTTTTTTTTTTTTTTATGACAGTCTTCTGAAGGATAGGATTCTGACTTCAGCCTTGAGTAAGCACCATCAGTCTCAAATGTTCATTAGAGCCAGGGCTACCCTGGAGAAACAGCATGCCCCCTCTCTATGTCCTTTCTGCTGATGTCTCCCATCCCCAGATATCCTAAGAAGGAAAACCGGCGTTTTTTGTATTTTTTTAATATGTGATAAAACCTTTTTATACCTATTATCATAGTCTCAGAAAAGAGCTTGATAATCTTACCCACAATGCAGTTGTTATTGTATTGTGGTTTTGTGGCGTTGAGTGAATTCTGACTCATAGTGACCCTATAGGACAGAGTAGAATTTTCCCACTGGGTTTTCAAGGAACAGCAGGTGAATTCAAACTGCTGACCTTTTGGTTAGTAGCCTGCGTTCTTAACCACTTCACCACCAGGGCTTCCCACAATGCAGGGTGAATGTCAAAAATGTCTCTGAGTTGCTTTTACCAACGATTTGCATCCAGGGCTAGATTAAGGCACGTGAGGGCCCTAAACACTGATAATCTGTGGTGCCCCCTCCTCGGCTGATACATTCAAATGGGATATGTGAGTGATATATATACATGTATATATATAAATAAATAAACACAAAAGTTGTGTGTGTCTTAGCTATTCATGATGTGACTTCTTTTTTAAATGCAACTCTAATATTAGCGATTGAACGTGGAAGTGGCGTGTGCCATTTTAACAGAATGGGATAAACTGGATTATAAAAATTTAGTGGATTCAGGGCACAATATACCACATATTTTCTACACAAAGAATATTCCACGTATTCTACAACAAAGAAAATGAGTCGGAGAACTTGTTGTCTCAACAATCAATGTAAAATTCTGTTTATCTCTGACAAGGAAAAATTGACTTTCACCGATTTACTTTAAACGACTCAGACTTCAGTTTTGATGCTTGTTTGGTAATAAATGCTATAATTATAAATTAAAAATGAAAATATGTCATAAAAGAAAATTTAATGTTCAGAAAACAAATATTAAGACAAATTAATATATTTTATTTTTAGATCTTTCATCTCTGACATGTTATAATTAAAAACGTTTTTTAATTCTTTGCTCTTATAAATTCTTCAATGATTTCATTACATTTGAGCCACTGAACAACATCTGCTTCCGTACACAGTAAGGATAATGAATCGAGTCTTTCCTGAATCATCGTTGTACACTGAGGGATTGTGAGTCTCTCAGGGACGAAAATGAGCGTTCTGTTGTGCAGTTTGTGATCTTTAAAGTTAGGAATATGCATAAAGCAATTTCAGCATTGGGAGAATACGCATTGTATTTTATCTTCTATTATGGAATCATACATGCCTACATAAGTAAAATTTGTCTTTCCTGAACCTGTAAATTTAGTTCTCATGTAAGAATGGAATTGTCGCATTCTCCGTAAAGGTTTGTATTGAGCCATGGAGATAAGCCTGCACTAATTTCTCAGGTGCCTTCATGCATTCTTCATCAGGTATATCCACAGTGTTTAAGAAGGACATCTATTTGAAAGCACTTCAAACACTTTCACCCTTCTTTTCATGCAAGATTCGAGCGTGTCGATGATGGTGTAGTATGTAGTTATGCGAAATTGATCTCTGGCACTGTATAGTTCTGGAGTACTTTCATCACTTACTTGCTTCTTTCTAATGCTTCTTCGATGGTGAAATACTTGATAATCAGTATTTGGCAGTATTTATTTTGTTGCGTTTTCAAAATTTTTTCTTAAATTACGTAAATACCCTGTTAATGACTGGTAGAGATCTGTGCATGTCTTTAAATTTACTTTTGAATCTTGGAGTGCTGCAACATACTATTCTGTATAACCAACATAAATACATTGCCTCGTGTTTGCATTTGGTTGGCAATGTTTTCAGCTTCTCCTCTGGTGTCTCCTTTCTGTGCCTGGCCTTCACCAATATTTTCTAAGGCATCTAGAATCTGAGTGTACAATTCCAGGATTGCACTCATTGCTACAGCATGCGCTTCCCAAAGTGTATTAGAAAGACATTTTAATCCTTAATCATTGCCTAAGTATGTTTCAAGAACTACCCATCGGAGAGTAGAAGCAGCAAAAAGTGTTGGGAGTAACTGAACAGTAGAAAAAAACCAGCCGCTCCTGGACAATCATCTGCTGCTCGACATCCTACAAGATTAGGTCAATGCAAAGCACATGGTATGAAAATGACATATTCATTACATTCTCATATTTTCTGTTGCATGTCTTTATAATGCCCTGACATTTTTGGCAACATTGTCATACGATTGGCCTCAGCACTTAGAAAAATCAATTTTGCAAACTTCACAGAAATAGTGAAGTACTTAGTTTGCAATTTCTTCACCTATACGACTTTTTAAACTAGTAAATGTGAAAAATCCCTCGACAGGTTTTCCCTCTGTTAGAGATATGTGTCTTAAAACAATACTTGGCTCATCTGTATGACAAAGATCAGGAGCGAAATCTACAAACTGAAATATCGAGCTATACTTCAAACCAAACCAAACCCATTGCCCTCCAGTTGATTCCCACTCACAGTGACTCTATAGCACAGAGTAGAACTGCCCCATAGAGTTTCCAACGAGAGCCTGGTGGATTCGAACTACTGTCCTTCTGGTTAGCAGCCAAATCTTACCCTCTGCACCACATTTCACTGAAATTAGTACCACTCAGAAATTTCCAACACGGGTTTTCAAACGACCCACTGTGATTTTAACAATCACTTGGCCATCTTTCAATCCAATAATTTACATCATTAAAGGAAAAATTATTCTACAAAGCAGAGTCTGTATTTCTGTTATTTATGGGGTCTGCGGATGCAACAATTTCAGATTCTAAAATAGTTTCACTTTCTACACCATTATTTTAATATTTTTACTACAACAAGGAACGGATGCAGATTTTGGAATAAATTCTGTTCTATTTGTATTGCTGTTAGTAATTTCAGTCCTAGTGGTACTAATACAACAATTTGCACCCGTTAAACTTGAGCTTTCAACGGAAGAAGTATCTTCTGATTCATAACGTCTTAAAAAAGAAGGTAAATTTGGAATTGTCTTTAGAAATTGACAAATCCTTGTCTTTTTATCTTCTGTGAGCTTCTGCTTTTGCACTCCACTTCATTGTTGCCATTTCATTTTACCTGGATGTAAAATTATGTCACTTTTTAAATTTTGTTCTACTGTACCAAATAAATGTGAATAAAAATAGTTTATAAAATACGTAAGATTTATAAAATAAAATTTACATTCAAATTTGGATGTTAACACAAAAACTTGTCTTTGAAAATTAGTAAGTGAAAAAAATTGATCTGGAGCATGTAATTTTGTTCTTCAGATCTGAGACAGTCAAAAGAAATAGTACTTACAAGATAGTCAAATAATTTTATTCGTTCGTTGTACGATATTTGTTGGCAGGCCCTTCGCAGATCTTCACTGGTGTTTTTTGTCTTGAAATAACACTTAGAAACTTGCACATTCACTTTCTGTCCTTTGATACTGAGCCTTCTCTGTTCTCTGGACTACAGCTGATACCTGACAGGGGCAAAAGTGATCACAAAAAGCATGATACAGATACAAGGGTATGCTCAATCTGAAGATGTTTTGGTTCACTTTGCACAGGACAGAACCAGAGAAGTCACAAGACACATGATCATAGTGCTGCTGGCAGAGAGAACTGGATGTGAGGTCACACCTGATTCGTGTGAAATGAAAAGGAAAATATAATTGTTATCATACACAAAATGTATAAAATGTACATTTTGTTTCTTGGTGGAATTGTTCAACTCCTGTTTTGGAGATATGTACGTAATTCATGTAACAATAACACAATTTCTCAGCAAGCAAGTTTGTTTTGCTGGTCATGACAATATCAACCAACTTCTTAAAAGAAAGTCATTCTGAAGGGAAACAGAAAACAAAATACATTTGTATAATTTTTACTATCTAAATATGCATTTAATTTGTTCCCTCAAGGAATTAATTGTTCACTTTCCTTACATGGAGATACATAAATATTCTGATAAAATGGAAATGTAATGTTCTGATAAATGCCCTTTGTTGCTTTCTTGGAAGACAAATTTAGAAATACACCCATTGTTACAAAACAGAAACATATTTTGAATGATAAATACTGATTTTTGTGCCCTTTTAATATGCTTAAAACAAACCCAAACCCATTGCTGTCAAGTCAATTCTGACTTATAGCAACCCTATAGGGCAGAGTAGAACTGCCCCACAGGGTTTCCAAGGAGCAGCTGGTGGATTTGAACTGCTGACCTTTTGGTTAGCAGCCAAGCACTTTAACCGCTACACCACCAGGGCTCCCTTAATATGCCTCATACCTCATTTATTAGCATATATAGAGCAATATCAAGCACAGTGTCCCATGCAACAGACAATAAAAAACAAAACACACTTGATACATAAATTAAAACTTTTCAGGTTAGATAAATATTAATATTTCCAGTATTTTTTGGACATTTGCTATGTTAGTATTATATTAAATTATTACCCATGTTAGTATTATATTAAATGTATGCTAGATTTCATCCACATGTATGCCAAACATATTAAGTTAAAGTTATAAATATTATTGTTTACAAAATTTAGGACATAACCCTGTATGTAAATGCTGTCTATACAGTTAAAAAGTATCTTGACTGAAATCATTGCAATGGTCCACTTATTCAAGTTCCTTCGCTTTTGGGCATCACCTGGGACGGGAGTGCCCATTAGTTGTTTACCAGGATGTGTGCAAGAGCACACCCTTGTATTTGGATCATGACAAAAAGCATCGCTGCTCTCCCTGGCTGGAGTTGCTGGGTTAACAGACGTGGATATACAAAATGGTTCTCTCAAAATGGCTCAGAGTTCTGTTACCTATTAATATAATTTATCCTTGCCCAGTAACTGCTAAAGTTGGATCCAGTTGCATGTTGGATGACTGTAGCAAGAGTTAGACTCGACGGCCCACCGTCACCTTTCATTTATTAGAAAGAAATAGTATACTCCCAAGAGACCCACTGGGATAAAGAGTTTCAATTACACAGGAGGGGATCATAGGAGACAGAAGTCAACAAAGGTGTTGAAGTTGTAGAGACCTCGTAGCTTAAGCAACCTTGCAAGTGGGTGACCTTGTGACTCTGCATGAAAGTTATTTCCAGCCAGCTCATTCTCATTCATTAGAGCTGATATCACTTTCATTTAGTGCCTTGCCCGTTCCCTTCCACTGCAGCACTCACTTTTCCTTGTGTCCTGTCTGCCTGGCATGTACAGGTTTTTGCTTTGGTCACTTTTGTTGATGCCCTAAGCATGTGCTTAACTTGCTTATTGGGTAATCTGTCCCTGTGTGCACCCCATTTGCTCAAGTTCTTTCTTCCTTAATTTCATGCCCATTTCTCCTGTCCTACCTGCTAAAATTCTGTTTGTGTTTCAAGGTCCACTTAAAAGCTCCCATGATACATTTCCTGACAGCACTCACCACCAATGCATTGGTTTTTCAGCCTGTGCACCCATGAATTTGGTTTAACCTTGCACTACAGCCCTAACATCCTCACCTCCTTCTCCCCATGGCAGGGCGGGCTCCTTGAGGAGGTCGCTGAACTCAACCTCAGGATCTGGCTGCAGTCATGTTCCCCATAGGAAAGAACAGGGAGGGATGGTTCAGTGCAGGCTGGAGGCAGCAGGCTGGTTCTAACCCCTGTTTTGCCACCTCTTCACTTAACCTCACTAAGCCTCTTTTTAAAATTAGGATATAAAAGTAGCAATAGTATTCTCCTTACAACGGTTTTGTGATGCCTTTATGAGCAAATGCCAGCAATACGTAAGGTTTAATAACAGTTATCCGCCATCACCATCTTTCATCAAGACACCCACTAGGCTTGGGACTAGGCACCCAGCAACATGCCTGCACACAGTAGGTGCTCCAATATTGCAATGAGTGACTGAACCCAACCCAACCAAACCAAACTCACTGCCGTCGAGTCGATTCCAACTCATAGCGACCCTATAGAACAGAGTAGAACTGCCTCATAGAGTTCCAAGGAGTGCCTGGCAGATCTGAACTGTCGACCTCTTGGTTAGCAGCTGTAGCACTTAACCACTACGCCACCAGGGTTTCCAAGTGAGTGAACAGGAACACCAAAATAGAAACTCTGGGAGAGTGATATCAGAGCATATTCAGGGAAATACACCTTTCCCCCTTATTGTAGTTCTATTCTGGCCCTAATGTGGCTGGAGGAGTTCTTAATCCAGTTTTGTTTGACCAGGATATTGCCTTAACTACCAGTTTGACCCACACCATGTTGGATTCAAAGTCAGGTCCTTATGTCCATTAAGTCCGGCCATAAATATCTATTGAGTTTCTACTACGTGCCAACTCTTTTTCTAGGCACGAGGGATATAAGCCCAAACCTGTTGCCATCAACCCTTCTAGGGTCACTATGACTCAGAGTCAACTTAAAGGCACACAACAACTAGAGCTATAGCAGTGAAAAAAAAAGACAAAAATGCCTTCAATCATGGAGTAACTAAGATGCTTAGAAGGATTTGGTGTAACTACAGCTTTCAAGACAAAAATGTTTTCAATCGTGGATTAACTAAGATCCATAGAAGGATCTAGTATAACCACAACTTCCAACACAGAACTGAGATACACAGAAGAGGTTTAGTTTGCAAGAGAAAGGGCCAGGCAGGCTCTAGTAGAAGGAGACAGACAATAAATACAATAAGTAATTGAATAAAATCAGAGTAGGCGATAAGAGAAGTAAAGCAGGGTATGGGGAGGGATGGTCATCAGGAAGGTGACACTTATGCAAAAATCAAAGGAAGTAAGGAAGTAAGGCTTGCCTTAATCTGGAGAAGGATGTTCCACAGGGAGGTGCAGCTGGTGCAAAGGCCCTGAGGTGAGGGTTATCTGGCTTCCTGGAGCCCAGTGAGTAAGAAATTAAGAAGGGCCAGATCAGCCAGGGCACTGTGGAGCCCCATGATACTTTGGCTTTGAGTCTGAGTGACATGAGGGCCATTGGAAGGTTGTGAACCTAGCAGTGATAGGGCCTGACTTTCTATCCATTGTATCAGTGATATCTGGGATGAAGATATCAAGAAACTGGTATTACTACTCTCCCAGTCAAATCATTGTGAAAGCGTTGGCCTCGACACCTACCATTAAAAAACAGAAAGTAGAAAGTAAATACCCAGTGAAAAAAATTGTGTGAAAATTGTAATATCAGTACCAATTTTCTTTTCCAACCTTACTACTTTAATTTAAAAAGTACTTATCTCATACGTAGATACCAAACCCCAAACCAAACCTGTTGCTGAAAAGTTGACTCTAACTCATAGGGATCCCATAGGACAGAGTAGAACTGCCCTATAGGTTTTCCAAGGAGGAGCTGATAGATTTGAACTGCCGAACTTTTTTAGTTAGCAGTGAAGCTCTTAACCACTGTGCCACCAGGGCTCCACACATAGATACAAGGTGCTTAAAATTTGTACCAAATATTCTATGCCCAGAATGTATGAGCAACTACAGAAGTTTCATTATCTTCATTGCTGTCCATATTTAAATCTTAACTTTATGCAATTATCAAAGTTTTTTTTTTTCTTGGCTTATTGAAGTATAGCACATAATACACAGAAAAGCGCACTGAAGAGTACAACTCAGTGAAATTTCTCAGAGTTAACATGTCTGTTTAACCAGGACCAGATCAAGAAATACACTACAGCCTTCCTAAAGCACCCCTTGTGGTTTTTTTCTGTTACTACTTTGCCTCCTAGCCCCCAAGGGTAATTACTATCTTGACTTCTATCTCCGTACATTCAGCTGGCCTATTTTTAAATTTCATATAAATGGTGGATGAGATATATTCTCTTTTGTGTCTGGCTTCTTTTGCTCAACATTATGTTTGTAAGATTCATGTATGTTATTGCAAGTAGTTGTAGGTTGTTTCTTGTCCTTGCAGTGGTCATTGTGTGAGAGTGCACCATGATGTGCAGGATCCATTCATTGCACATGGGCTCTTTGGGATTCTTACAAATAGTGCTGCTATGAGCATTCTCACACATGTGTCCTGGTGAGCATGTGAGCACATTTTGGTGAACACATGTGCGTATTTCGAAGTGAAGTCAAAAGGTACACTGTTCAGATTTAGTTCTGTACTATGTTTGAAGAGAATCACTCTGACTTGCTGTGTTGAAAGCAGAATTGTAAAGGGGCAAGGGTGGATACAAAGAAGCCAGCTAGAGGGCTGAGGGGACAATCCAGGGTGAGATGAGGATGGCTAGAACCAGGGTGAAAGCAGTCCAGGTGGTCTCGGTGGTTGAAGTCTGGTTGTATTTTGCAGTTCTCTTGGCTAGAGAACTTTGGAGGAGCTGGTGGTCAGGAGCCTGGGCATTTGGCTTGTAACTTCAGGAGAGATACCTTGGCCAGTGAAGAAGCTGGAGGGCTTTGCCACTCAGAAAGCATTTCAGGGCATTGGCTCAACTGGTCCTGTGGGCTTTAATGCCTCATGTAAGGCCCACTCCTTAACATAGTAGCCACAACTACTCCAAATACTACTACCCACTGGGCCAAGCAGCAAAGCTCCCCTAGAAAGCTCTAATGGGCATGGTAGAAGATAAGGCAGATTAGAGTAGCTTTTAAGTGGTCTCCGTCCTGGAGCACCTACCACTCATTGTGATGCCTCTGCCATTCAAAGTTACAGGAGTTTGTTTGTAAGATGCTCTGCTTTTGTCTGAAAGGAGCTAACTGACGACATTGCTCATGTGTAACTCATTTTTCTAAAGTTTTTTAAGCACCCCAAAATCCATTGTATTCTAAAACGCCTGACTATAAACTTTGTTATCTTTGTGATGTAGTGGTTAAGAGTTAGGCTGCTAACCAAAAGGTTGGCAGTACGAATCCACTAGCTGCTCCTTGGAAACCCTATGGGGCAGTCCTACTCCGTCATACAGGGTTGCTATGAGTTGGAATGGACTCGAAAGCAAAGGGTATGATCTTCCTCAAGCATGGCTCCTCCTTCATGCAGACGAACATTTCACTTTGCCCGAATGTGAAAAGCCATCTTTAAGGTGTTTCTCCTAGCAAGAATTCATGTCTGCAGGTATCAAAGTGAAAAATGGGGAACATTCTCTCACAAGCTTCCCTCTCCCCCCTCAAGCCCCCGGGCGCTTGGGTTCATTTCTCTTCACTTCTACATTTCTTTTCACTTCTGAGTTTTATGAGAAAGTTTTCCCTCTCCTTTCAGACCATCGTTTTAGCTTAACTTCCGGCTTCTTCTGAAGTTATTTAGGGCTTAGACAGCACTTGATTTTTTATTCTACCCTAACAATTTTTTTTTAATATTAACAAAACTCTTTTGAACTCATGTAGAGTTTCTCTTTCACATAGTACAAGACTTCTTTTTCTTCCAAGTAAACAGGGTGACATACACTTGCTTAACTAAATCAATAAACAAATGAATTATCAAGTGTCCTTCAAATAAATAGCTCATATCACTCGGCTGCCAATGCGAGAGGCATTTTCAAACTAAATCTAATAGAGAAAGACTGGAATGGCTGATTCCTGTTTTTATTATTTATTTATTTATTTTCCTGAGATAAGATGGAACTACAGCCTTCAGACAACCCTGTCATTGATTTTACTCTTTTATCCTCCATGAAAGAAGCCCTCTTGTCCTAGCTTTAGCAGAACAGCAAATAGATTTTGCTCCCATTTTTCTGCCTTCCCTTGTATTAGGGGTTTGCATGACCCATGGTGATGCGGGGTAGGTAAAGAAACAGTGCTCTGACCTGTTCTAATCCGACAGGCACCTCTTGTCACCTCGTCAGGACATGCTCTGCTTGGGTAGCAGGAAGTTGGTAGGAAATGCTCATGAGTTCTTCAGGGAACAGGCTTAATGGCACAGGCTGTCGAAGAGCAGCAAGGTGTGCCACTCAGTGGGATTTAATATACGCGATGTGCCAAGAGATGGGGAAATATTCAGTTGTTAAAGCCAATGACATGAGCATCCTACCAATGAGATCATGGCACGCCCAGCTGCAACTGTTGAAAGGGGAGACAGAGGGGTCTTCCTGCAACGGGTCTTTGTATCTAAGCCTCCTTCTGATAGTATGTCCCTTCTGCCCAGGCTTTTTGGGAATTCTGGCTCCTCCCTGGGACCTCTTGCAAAGCAGCAGTTGATAATTACACTTGACCCTCCAGGGCCTCTGAACCAGGCCCACTAGCAACCCTGCCTTCTTTGTCCCCTGCCTCCAATGTTATCCATCCTTTACATGTTTGTTGGGCACCTACTAAGAAGTCAAAACTGTACCCAGGGTTGTAAAAAGGAAAAAACCACGGCTTTAAACATTTTATTATTTAATGGGGGAAGCCCTGTCTACAGTGCAGTGTGATGAAGAGTTACGTGACAGCTGTGAAGAAATAATCAGATCACACATTTGGGTGCTTCCACCTGCCCATGGGACAGGGTTTCTGTGCCCCCTTGTATCCACAGTACCTGGAACAGTACCAGGCATTCTAATGCCAGTTGCCATTGAGTTGGCTCTGACTCATGACAGCCACATTGAATCAGAGCAGAACTGTGCTTCACAGGGTTAAACAGCTGATTTTTCAGAAGTAGATAGATCACCAGGCTTTGTTTCGAGGCTGTGATGGGTGGACTCAGCCTCCAAGCTTTCCATTAGTAGCTGAGTGCCTTAGCTCTTTGTACCACAGGCATGCGAACAGGTGCTCAAAAACACTTGCTGACTGACTGAAGAGACTCCAGCCCTCAGTTCGTGCCCTTGGCTAATTTCTCATTAGCGCGGCAGCTTTATTTAACCCAGGTTGTTGCCTGGCAGCGGGAGTCCTGGGGAGCTGGCAGGTCCTCAGTCCCAGCCTCTGCTGCCTTGGGTTGGGGTGGGGTGGCAGTTAGGCAGCTCTGCCCCTTCTCCAGGTGCTCGCCTCCTGGGTTCTCTGCCCTGTCTGAGTGGCCTCTCTCGTCTCCTGTGGGGAAAGGCTCCTAGGGCTTAGGTCCAGCTCAGGCGGCACAGAGTGAAAGCTTTCCAGTACTTTCTAAAGATCCTGTCTGCTGTGGAGCAACATGGAGCCTGGGGGAAGGGAGCCGGCATGAGGCCCTTTCCGAGGCAGCCAGAATCTTCCCTACTTTTGGAAACAGCCTCTTGAGAAGGAAAGGCCTGTTAGACTAAATATCGTGCAGTCCCAAATTGTGACAATTTTGGAAACGCTGTTCAGGGTGTGCCTCTCCCTGGAAGAGGGATTTACAAACTCTTATTCTGAAGCAGTGCTGAGTACATTTCAGCTCAAGGGTTTTCAAAGGACCCTTCTGGAGGCCAGCTTGCAGAAATTGGACCTGCAGTAGCAAAGAAGCAGACACCCTAGACTGGGTGGGTCGGGGCTCAGCTCTGGTCTCTGTGGGGTGGGAGCCCTTGGAAGGCTGGGGCAGGGAGGCTGGGGATTAGTGCTGCCCAGGAGAGAACTAGTGCCCTGGAGGTGCCCAACGCATGCTTCCTATATAGTAGATCAAAGATTAAAAACAAACAATAGAACACAGCCTTTAATGTGTATCTCTGTGTGTGAGGGTTGGGACACTCTGGTATCAGATTTATTTTCTTAAAAAGTCTGATAGTTGCTTAATGAGCAGTCATTTGGAACACCTCCAGCTCACCCCAGCTTAAGTGTTTCCTGATCTGCAAACGTGGGAGGAAGATGTGTCAGTCTGCTTGCATAAAGATTAAACCGATGGCCAGAGAGTTGATTCCGACTCAGAGCCACACTGTAAGACGGAGTAGAACTGCCCCATAGAGTTTCCAAGCTGTAAATCTTTATGGAAGCCGAATTCCATGCATTTCTCCCACAGAGAGGCCAGTCGATTCAAACCACCGGCCTTTTAGTTAGCAGTGGACAGATTTGGTTTATTTCTGTTTGATCAGTTTACTAGGGAAATTTTTATTTAGCAACTCTTGTGTCTAGGACACACTCCTGGGCTCCATGGGGAAAATAAAGAGAGTTATCACCTATGAATGAATGGATGTATGAGTGGACATTAAATTCCTGGAATGCCCAGATGTGGGCAAGGCCTTCGTATTTTGTTTTCATCCTCCCAGCAAACTTGTGAGGAGCCTTCACAGAGGAGAAGGAGGCTTAGAGAGGTAAAGTGGTGGCTCAGGTTCCAAAGCGAGTGGCAGAGACGGAGTTTAGCCCGTGGGGATGAGCTCCTCACCTGGGCAACGAGCTCTTCTGACCTGGGTCACTAGCTGCCTTGGAGTCAACTCCGACTCGTGCGTGGCACCCCACGCGTATCAGAGTAGAACTGTGTTCCACTGGGTTTTCAGTGGCTGATTTTTCAGAATTTTTTTTTTTTTTTTTTTTTTTAAATCTCTAGGCCTTTCTTCTGAGCCACCTCTAAGTGTATTCAAACCACCAACTAGCCTTTCACTTGGTAGCCAACTGCTTAACCATTTTCGCCACCTGGGGACTCCTCTGTTCCAAGTAGAACTAGTGATTTGATTGCAAACCTCAGTGGCATGTCTCTCCCTCCTGCTTATTTGGGGGCAGGAAGTTTGCACAGCTGAGCTGCGGGGCTCTGGGTGTGCCACAGGAAAGAGGGGTGGGAGGAAGGAGGGAGAGAGGTGAACACAATGAAGGGGTTGCCTGCCATCTGTGATGGCTAAGATTGTGTGTCAACTTGGCTGGGCCATGATTCTCAGTGGTTTGACAGTTTTGTAATGATGAATTTGGCACTTATGTAATGATATAGTCATTCTCCATGATGTGATCAGCCAATCAGTTGTAAGAGAAATTTCCTCAGAAGCGTGGCATGCATAAAATATTTATATGAATGGTCTGGGAAAGCGTGCTTGCTTGCTCTGGATCCTACATGCAGCTTGTCATCATCTGACCTCCAGTTCTTGGTACTTGAACCAGCAGCCTGCCTGTCTTGGGAGTCATTGGCCACCCCAGATTGTGAGCCAGCAGCCTGCTGTCTCATCTGCCAAACTTGGATTTGTCAGCTTCCACAGACCGTGAGCCAGCAGCCTACCATCTGACCTGCTGATCTTGAGTTTGTCAGCCCCTGCTGCTATGTGAATCAGGAGAAGCCTCCAGCCTGATGCCAGACCCACAGACTTGGAACTTGTCAGCCTCTACAACTGCATGAGCCATTTTCTTGAGATAAATGTCTCTCTCTCTCTCTATATATGTGTGTATGTGTTTTGTTTATATATATATGTATGTATGTATATATATGGAAACCCTCATGGCTTAGTGGTTAAGTACTGCCAGGCGCTCCTTGGAAACTCTATGGGGCAGTTCTACTCTGTCCTATAGGGTCGCTATGAGTCAGAATCGACTTGACAGCACTGGGTTTTTACTGGGTATGAGTATATACATACATATACATACATATATACATACATATATATATGGCCCTGTGTGTATACATGTATATATGCGTGTGTGTGTGTATATATATATATATATGGCCCTGGTGGGGCTGTGGTTAAGCGTTTGCCTGCTAATCAAAAGGTGAGCAGTTCGAATCTACCAACTGCCCCTTTGAAACCCTATGGGGCAGTTCTACTCTGTCCTATAAGTTTGCTATGAGTTGGAATCAACTTAATGGCAACGGGTTTGGTTTTATATATATATATATATATATATGCTTCACTGGTTTGCTTCTCTGGAGAACCCAGCCTAAGACACCATTTTCCCCTCCAAGTTGCCCCCCGACCCCACACACACATCTTCCCAAATGATATTCTGATCCCTGACACCTTCTGTCTGGCGTCAGTAATGAGCAGCCTCCCTGCCCCTCCACTGCTTCTCTGTGCTTTTCCCTGATCCAGCACTTTCTCTGCAGTGCATTATTTTCTTCCAGATTTTCAAATTCCCTGTGGATGACAATCAGACGGTGAGCTCTGCAAACTTGGCAAGCTTCGAGTTTTAATAAAAAACCATATTTATTCCTGTGGAGACTTTTTTTTTCCTTCCCACAAATTCTCCTAACAAATGCAGTTTTCACTTGTTTGGGGAAATAGATTTTTAATGCAGATGTTATCAGTTAATGAAGTTAATGAGGTCATTCAGGAGTAGGGTGGGTCCTAATTCCTTCTGAGTGGTGCCTTGTGAAAGGGGAGAACAGACTGAGAAATAGAGTCACACCCAGGCGGAAGACAGATGCCACGTGATGACTGAGGCAGGTGCATTTATAAGCAGCAAAGAAAGTCCAGAGGTTGCCAGCAGCCACCAGCAGCCAATAGCAGTCCCTCTCTGAAAGCCTCAGAAGGAATTGATGTGGCTGATACCCTGATTTGGACTTCTAGCCTCCAGAACTGTGACAATGAATTCCTGTTCATTACAGCCACCCACCTTGTGGAATTTTGTTATGGTGGCCCTAAGGACACCAAGACAAGCACTCTATCGTCATGAGCAATAAAACACTGGCACCTTATACCATAGTTGAGAGCCATGGGTGCAGCTTGCCATCCAACCTGTCTAAAGCTCCTGACTCTGTCCTGGAGTCCACCTTGCAGAGGCCATCCTGCACTGCCGTGAGGTGGATGTAAGGGAAGGTGGAGTTCACAGAGCAACTGTGGCCCTTAAACCCAGCCGTTCCTCCTGTCCAAGTAGGTGGTGAGTAGCTTGTCCTCGTCTCCTGGGCTGCCATAACAAAATACCACAAAGTGGATAGCTTTAAAGAGCAGAAATTTATATTCTCACAGTTCTAGAGGCTGGAAGTCCGAATTCAGGGCGTTGACAGGGCTGCACTCTCTCTGTCAGCTCCAGGGGAAGATGCCTCCTTGTCTCTTTCAGTTTCTGGCAGCCCCAGGCATTTCTTGGCTTGTAGACAGATCCTCACATGCTGTCTTCCCTTGTGCGTGACTCTCCTTCCCTGTCTGTACTTTTTTATAAGACCTCACTCAGAAGGTGCTAGGATTGGGAACACTGTACTCTGTTAAGACTTCACTAACTTAACTGATTAACATCGACAGGAGAAAATCCTATTTCCCCAAACAAGGTCACATTCACCAGTGCAGAGGTTAAAGTTTTGGAGGACGTGATTCAATCCATAGCATAACTGAACACTGTTTCTTTCTTCTCTCCCTTCCCATCTCACCTCCCAGCATTGGAGGTGGCTGTCAGTGAGGTAGTAAAGAAAAAATGAGGATTAAGAGGTAGCACGAAGGGTTAAAGACCGTGGACTGCCAGCCTGCAGGTCGAGGGCTCACTACACTTGGGGACTGACACAGGGTGGGAGTGTAGGGGTCTGGCTCAACTTCCAGTTCGACTCTCACTAGCCTGTGACCACAGGAATGTGTCTTAACCTCCCTGTGCCTCAGTTTCCACCTTTGTACAAGAGAGACAAAGCCTACTGCCTAGGGCCTTCTCAGGATTACATGAAATAAGGCAAATGATGTTTAGCCTGGAGCCTGGTGAACAGCAGCTCTCAATATGTTATTACTACTATTCTTTTCAATGTAGGATGGTCATAGGTTACTCTGCGGCAGCATCTCTGACTCCGAACTGAGACAGCTTTGTGACCTTGGACAGTTGATTGATCATGTTAGGCCTTCATTTCCCCATCCGCAAAATGGGTACCTATAATGCTCACCTCACAGGGCTGTAGTGATGATTAAGTGAGGTGATACCCTGAGGGCTTACACTGGCACCGACACGTAGGAAAGGCTCTACAAATGTCAGCTGTTAGGGAGACTCTAATTACTGTTACAGAATCCAAGCCTCAGGGCAATGGTAAAAATGTCATTGCAAAGGCAAGTGATAAAGCACTGATGTTCTCCTATGTACACAGTGAACAGGGAAGCAGCTCTCTTTCCTTTAGTGGGTGGGGAGGGGAAAGAAAACTTTGAAGAGGAACTAACAGCTGTCTCCAGTTCCCAAGGGTCATTGTTTGCAGTGGCTGGGGCAGGGGTAGAAATCACAGGGGCACAGATATGCAATTGGACTGAATTCGAGAAAGAACTATTTCTTTAAAAATTAATTTAATTTTTATGAGAAAATAATATATTCATGTGGTTCAAAGAGCGAAGGATCTAAGGAGGGTTGCTCAGCCAAATTGTGTTCACTCCCCATTCTTGGCCACCACACCTCGCCTGCCACACCCACATCTGCTGTTATTAATTCCTTGAAAATTCTTCCCGTGTGAGCAGAAGCAAATACAAATTGATGTTGTTATTTTCCTCCTTCATTACACAAAAGAAAGGATACTTTATACACGGTTTTGTACCTTCTTGGGTTTGTTTTTTTCCTCTTAAAGTAAATCCTTAAGACCTTCCCGTGTCAATGCTGGTTCTTGGTTCTTTGTTAGCTGCATGGCAGATCCACTGGGTGGATGCAACATGATTTATTTATTCTCTACTGATGGACTCTTTAGCCTAGTGGTTAAGAGCTAAGGCTGCTAACCAAAAAGGTTGGCAGTTCAAATCCACCACGCACTCCTCAGAAACTGTATGGGGCAGTTCTACTCTGTCTTATAGGGTCGCTATGAATCGAGATCGACTCAACAGCAATGGGTTTGGGTTTTTTTTTTTTAGCTACTTCCAAACTTATAAGTAACACTTCACTGACCAACCTGGGCTGTATCTATGTGATATCATACATGTGTGGAGGGATCTGAAGAATACAAACCCGGAATTGGGATTGCTGGATCATAAGTTAAGTGAATTTATAATTTTGATAGATGTTGCCAAATTGCCCTGGACACAGATAACACCATTTTGTACCTCCATCAAACTTACATGTGACAGACTGATTGGATTTGTAAATGTTCACTTGAAGCTTAATAAAAGTTAATTAAAAAAAAAAAAAATGCCCGAGAATATCCATTTTGCCATGGATTCCTCAACTGTTATCAGGGTTTTGGATTTTTGCTGGAGAGAAATGGTATCCACAGGATGATTTTAATTTCTATTTCTCTCACGCATGAGGCTGAGCATCTTCTCATAGGCTTACTTGGCAATCATATTTCCTTTTCCATAGAATGTCTGGCCATGTATTTAGTCCATCTTCCAGTTGGGCGATTGTCCTTTTTCTTCTTGAGTTCTAGGAGTTGTTTTTATATTAACAAGATTGTTGTTGCTGTTAGCTGCCATCGAGTTGGCCCTAACTCATAGTGATTCCATGAACAATAGAACAAAATGCTGTCCAGTCCTGTGCCATCCCCATGATTGGTTGCAGATCAGACCATTGTGATCCACAGGGTTTTCACTGGCTGATTTTTGGAAATAGATCTCCAAGTCTTTCCTCCTAGTCCATCTCAGTCTGAAAGCGTCACTGAAATCCGTTCAGCATCATAGCAACACACCAACCTCTACTGACAGGTAGGTGGTGACTGCGCATGAGGTACACTGGCAGGGAACCGAACCCAGGTCTTCACATGGAGGGCAAGAATTCTACCACTGAACCACCACTGTCCCCATTAAAAAGATTAGCTCTTTCTAATCAGAGCAGGAGGGAGGGAAAGGGCTGCCCATTGGATTCAGGCAGGGGGCTGGACAGGCAGCTGTTACTAGTAATAGTCTTGTTATTGTCACTACACATATTTCGAGACCCAGTTCAGATTCTGCCTCTGCCAAGAAGCTCTCCCAGATCTGCCCAACGGGAATTATCCCCACGTATTGCCAGGGACCACCCCTGTGGGTGTCACAATCTGCTTTACATTGTTGAGTGGTCGGAACATGTAGGATGAAGAGCACTGGTCAGGAAACTGGGAGTTATAAAATCTACACACTGCAGTGATTAACCTGGTCATGTCTCTTCCCCAGTTTGGGCTTCAGTTTTCTCATCTGGAAAATGGGAAGATTAGATCAGCTTAGCATCCATTTGCCGTCTCACCTGGGAAGATTTTTAACAATACACACACCTGGGTCCCAATCTTAGATATGGTAGCTGGGAGGGTGAGGTGTCCTGTGTATTTTGGGTTTGAGGCTGGCTGATGAAGGTGATGACTGTTAGGGTCCCTCCCAATTCAGACACTTGGGAGTCATGGTGGTGCAAACAGTTAAGTACTCAGCTGCTAACCAAAAGGTTAGTAGTTAGAACCCACCCAGCAGCTACAAGAAAGAAGTACCTGGTGATCTGCTCCCATAAAGCTTACAGCCAAGAAAACACTATGGGGCAGTTCTGCTCTGTCACATGGTGTCACTTTGAGTCAAAAACAACTTGATGGCAAACAACCACCACCACCACCGATTCAGATACTTGGTCCAAGTGTGAGTCTCCCACCCAAGATGGTCAACTCCTAGGAGCTTGTTTCTTGCCAGGAGCAGACATGTCGCTCATCAACACATAGCAGGCACACAGGACCATTTGTGGAATTGAATCGATCAACACATGTTCTTCTCAAGTCTCATTTTCTTATTTCTACAAATAAACTGGGGGGAACTCACAGTTTTGTAACCTCTAAACTGTGTGGATTTGATCCATTTATAACACAAATTTAAACCATCTAGCCCAAGTCGATCAACCTGAACCTATTAGCCATTTGGAATTTCTCCGACGGAAGAAGCCATGCATTTACAACACGTGGGTTTTATGAATAATTGTTTCCTCTTCGATGCTGAGCTTGTGTTTTCTTGATGAAAAATCCATGACTTTTTCCTACCTGATTTGAGGCTACAGTTTGTGCTGGTGGGAGGCATCTCGTCCCTGCTTTAATAGCTCTGGCTTCTTTGACCCTTCATCTCTGCTCCCCTGCTTATGCCCCTAGACATGGTAGAAAAATCCAACCTGTGTGTCCAGCAAATGGCCTCCAGGGGGACTTGGTTTGTGAGCTTGCTGACTGCATTTTTGTAGAGTGTTCGCTTTTTAAAAGCTTCTAAACAAACAGGCAGCCCCCCTGGTCATTAGGGAAGCTGCGGACGGTGAGCCAGTGCAGCAGCCCAATTACCAGGGCACGTCCACCAGGCTTTGCTTCCTGGACTGGGGCTGCAGCACCTTGAGTGTAATCGTTACTGCTGGCAGCCTGAGAATTTATTTTAGGCTTAATTGGCCCGAAGCTGGTACATGATCCCCAGCTTTGTCCCCTAAAGCGATGTACTTGGCATTTCATTCTCAGAGTGGGTGAGCTGCTTCACCAAGGTCCCTATACAGTCGTGTTTGCCACATCAAAGGTATGCAGCATCGACCACCCACCGGCCACGCCACCTCAGGCTTGCTGGGTAATATGGCATCCTCAAGTACCTGAAACGACAAAAACAACATTTCTTTTTAATTCTCTGCTCCAACCGAATGCGTTCCCATGATGTCTTCCTTGCATGAATCAGTCTCAAGGATCAAACACGTTGAATACGAACATTTCTTAGTGTCAGTCTCTCCTTTACTTCTTCATTATAAAATAAACTACTGTGTTCCCCCCACACCACTAGCCCATTGTTGTTGTTGTTGTTGCTGAGTGCTGTCCAGTTGACTCTGACTCATAGTGACTCCATGTGACAGAGTAGGACTGCCCCATAGGGCTTCCTAGGCTGCAGTCTTTATGGAAGCAGATTGCGAGGGTTTTCTCCTGTGGAGCTGCTGGGTGGGTTTGGTTAATAGCCAAATGCTTAACTTGGTACCATCAGGGATCCTTATTGGCCAATTAGTGGGCAGGGAATCAGGTGGACGGATGGGCTGTGGCTTAGCTCTGCCCCTATGTGCCAGGTGACCTTGGCATTGCTGTTTAACCAGTTTGAGCCTCAGGTTACCCACCAGAACAAAGGAAACATACTAACTATCCTGTCTCTCTCACAGGGTAATTATTAAAACGGGGTGAAAGCATCTCTGACAAGTGCAAAGTTATCCAAATACCTACTGTTACTAATTTCACCACTGAACTGGGTATTACACCTTTGAATAAAGGTGTAAGGAGCTTTGGTGGTGGATATTTGTCATCCTGTACAGAAAGTTTCCTCAGAGCCGATGTGTCTGGCAGCAGAGGTGCAGTTCCCCTTCCTCATCTGTCACCATTTGTCACCTTTCTTGAAGAAGATCTCTGTAGATCATGCGTCAATTTGTTGGGGGCAGCTATCCATCAAGGCGGAACCTGGAACATTCATCTTTAGACCTGGCAGCTGCCGCAGACAAAAAGCAGACATGGCTCTGAGGGGCTAAGAAATGACAGGAACATTTCCTCAGAGGGAGCTGGCTACCCCAAGAAACTGAAGCACCCTGTGATGTGTGATGTGTGTGTTTGGGGAAGAAATTCCAAAGAGAGGAGGTGTATTTGAGCTTATTGCCAAAAAATATAACAAAACACCCAACCCTGTTCTGTGTATCCCCTACCCAAGTTTAACAGCCAAGGAGGAAGTGTGGGTCTCAGGAGAATCTGGTCCTATTTTGAGAGATCTTAAATGTCAACTTTATTATTAATATTCAGATCATAGAATTTATGAAAAACTCAGGTGAGGCTTTGTGTTATAACACAGGCTTTGAGGAATTATAGATCACGAGTGCGTGTATATCTGAGCGTGTGCTTGGTTCCTGGAGTACAGTGGTGAACAAGCCAGGCAGTCTTTGTTCTGAGGATCTGACAGTCCTGGGGGGAGAGGACGGATGACTAGTTACAGGCAACTACTGTATAATGTGACAGGCATACCCAGGATTTTAGAGGCAGAATCGTCTCAACAGCAATGAGTATGGGTAGGTTCAGTGTTAGAATGCTCACTTTTCATGAGGGAGACCTGGGTTTGATTCCTGGCCAATGTATCTCATATACCACCACTACCTGTCCATCCGTGGAGGCTTGCACACTGCTGTGATGATGAACAGGTTTCAGCGGAGCTTCCAGATTAAGACAGACTAGGAAGAAAGGCCTGATGATTACTGAAAATCAAATTCTACAGCTTCCAGTAGAAATTGATGTGGTAGGTGGAATGGCCCCCTAAAATGTCCATGACCTAACCCCTGGATGGATGAATATGTTGAACTACATGGCAGAAGGGACTTTACACATGTAATTATGCTAATAGGTAGGGAAATTATCCTGGATTATCCAGTTAAGACCCTCTGTCTCCCAGTTTAGCTGGGAGACAATGGGAGGAGATGGTGGAGAATTTGTTGACTCTGATTGGGCTGCAAGCCTGTTCCTGAATCAGCCAAGAGCAAGCGGAATGGAATTAGCCTAACTGTCCAAGACCAATCATCTGAGAGGTGGAATAAATGTTCAGGAGTCAACCAATCCACCTTGCTCATATAATATGCTAATGGAGCTATGGCTCATCAAGAGAAGGTGCAGAGCGCTCATTCCCCAATCTGGTTTAAGCACAAAACGGTTGTTGTACCCAGTTTGAGGAAGGCTGCCTAAGGAACCAGCGGCAGAAGAGTCTCCAGATAAATGACTGAGAAGGGAAGGCCAGGGAGAAAGGAGGAGAACAGACACCATGGCATCAGGCGTGTCAGACCCAGAAGGAGTGTTAAGGAAGTGGACACTTTCTCTAAAGACTCTATTTTAACCTTCTTCTGAAAGGAAGTTTACGTGTTGTCTTAGTTTCTTAGTGCTGCTGTAACAGAAATACCACAAGTGGGTGGTTTTAAAGAACAGAAATTTATTTTCTCACAGTTGAGGAGACTGGAAGTCTGAATCCAGGGCATCGGCTCTAGGTGAAGGCTGTCTGTCTGCCCTAGGGGAAAATCCTTGTCTCAGCTTCTGTAATCCTGGCATTCCTTGGTTCCTTGGCAATTTCCATGTGGCACCTACCTGTTCTCCATTTGTGCTTGCTTGGCTCTGTGCCTAGTCTGTTCTTTCTATATCTCAAAAGTGATTAGGTTTTAGACAGACCCTACACTGATATGGCCTCATTCACGTAACAAAGAAAACCCTATTCCTAAAAGATTACATTCACAGGTGTAGGGGTTAAGATTCCAACACATTTTTGGGGGCAGGGGAGAACAACACAATTCAATCCATAAAACATGTTGCCTAAGGTAATGAATATCTGTGTTTTGAAAAGCTCTCTTCTCCTTCCCACCCCCAGCCATCTATGCTCCACCTGCCCTGATTTAACAGATCCCACCAGCCAAGAGATTTCACCCCATGCATTGGCATAAAGGAGAGCAGAGCTCAAGGTCCAGGGCAACAAATGTTCAAGCAAACCATGACTGTTCTGGAGACAACTGTGTGGGTGCACTCCACATCACAGATGTAATCCTCCTGCAGTGCATGAGAGAGGCTGAAATTACCAACGAGAAGGTTAATGGCCAAGGTCAGTGCTGTTCCACACCCGCCAGGGAGGAAGCCAGAGAGAAGCAAAGGTCCCAGATGGAGCCCACTTAAGCAAAATGGCAACTGCTAACAACCAGTATGGGGCCTGTGTTAATTGCCATTCTGGGGGAAAAACAGAGGCTGTTCTACAGTAGAAGGGAACCATGGTTGCCTGACTCCAAATGAGGACTGCTCCTGGTCCTGCTCTGCTCAGCTGCAGACACATGCTGTGGAGGGAAGTACTCCCTGGAGTGGGTATTCAACATAAAGTCCCTGGCCTGATGTACACCATGCATTGCTCGCCGACCCTGGTGTCCTCCCTTAGGCTGCGGCAAGTGGCCCTGTTGCTGTCCACAAGGCTCGTTTGTTTGCGCAACCAGCTGTCTCACTGTAGAAACCTGAGGGAGTTGATGATGAGGAAATGAACTTGGTGCATGCACTTCTAATAGGTGTGGTGTCTGATGCCTGCAGATACACAGACTGCATTGTTGCTGGCTGGGTTTTTCTCCCAATGAGACAGAGATTAATTACACGAGGTAAGTGAAGAAGCCCCTTCATGAATTTGGGTCTGTGCAATGGTGGAGACAAAGACGAATTAGGAGTGCCTACACCTATGATGCCTGTCAGATGATGGCTCCAGCAGATGGGACTTTAATGCATGCACTTCTGAGGATTATTTCTTTCTCCACGGCAGGAAAAGCGTATCCACCAGGCTTTCTAAGGAGAGTATTTGGATACAGAACAATAATGGCCACCATCTGCATTTCAAATTGGCTACAGATGATGGATCAGGGATTTAAAGAGAAGTTTGAATAAATATCTCCTGGAAGTCACTTTTAATCATTGCTCTTGGAAGCAGCTCATCAATCAAAGCAACAACTACTACTGACGTGCAGCTTTCATAAATTTGGTACAAAAAGGTAGCCAAGAGACCCCATCCCTTTAAATTCACTTCATCCCATTAAGCTCCTCCCAGGGAATGGGAACTGGAGACCTTGGAAAGGGAAAATGATGAGGCTACTAAGAGAACTGCGCTGAGCTCACAAAAGATGGGATGTTGAGACACTGGCATGGCAGCATCTTCCCGATGGATGGATGTGTATTGATGAAACTCTATTTTCTCCCAGGCATATGTTTCTAAAGATGGCTAGGATTCTAGGGTCTGAGTTTCCAGTTCTCCCCAACTCACACAGCAAGATGATGGAGGAGCCAAAGGGCTGAGCACATCCTCTGCTTCCATCTCTGGACTGGGTCTTAGCACCAATGGGCCACACAAGCCAGCTCTAGCCCTTTGGCCCTCAGAAGGGAAATTCAGCTATTGTCTGGGGAAGAAGGATTGTATAGTAAGAGTAGGTGGGGCGAGTGGGAAAGGGAAAACCAGGTGGGTCTTAATATACCTTCCTAACACTAAAACTTAAGCTCTGCACCTATTTTTTTCACTCTTTCTCCAGCACCCAGAACAGTGTTTGGTCCATAGTAGGTTGTAGAAAAGCCATTGCACCTCTCCCCAAAGTCATTCTGTAGAATAGTAGTTTTTACACCTTAGTGCTCATTATAGGTTAAATTGTGTCCCCTGCAAAAGATATGCTGAAGTCCTTAACCCTGGTTCCTGTGAGCGTGACCTTGCTTGGAAAGGGGATCTTTGAAGATGTTATCGGGTAACATAAGGTCATACTGGAGCGGAGTAAGTCCTAATCCCCTCTGAGTGGTATTTTACAAAACAGGAGAACAGACACGGAGACAGAGGAAGGATCACGTAACATGAGCAGAGGGAACTCCAAGCCAAGGAATACCAGGATTGGTGGGATCCACCAGAAGCTAGGAGAGAGGCATGGGGCAGGTCTTCTCTCAGAGCCCTCAAAGGAATTAACACAACCAATACCCTGATTGGGACTTTAGCCACTAGAACTTTGAGACAATAAATTTCTGTTCTTTAAAGCCACCAATCTGTGGCATTTGTTATGGTAGCCCTAATACAGCGTTCATTCATGGATTCGAGGGTGGGAGTGGGGGTGGGGTGAGATTAAAATCTGCGTTTTCATAAGCTCCAAGATCCACAGGCTGATCTGAGGATCCCTCTTGTAGAACATCATGTAGGGTCTTAATATGAGCTTTGCTTCTGGAATGCAGATGGCACTGAGATGCGAAGACTAGCATCTTGTTCTTGGTTTTGAACTGTCTCATACATAAGCCAGGCAGTCATTATTCACTCATGGAAACTGATAGTTAGAAGGAAGAGAGGCATTAGGCTGTCTCTCTGTCTTGTACTATGAATAAGCTCTTGTATATTCTATCTTCGACAATGTGGTTGAAATTAATCAAAGACAATGTCTGGTTTGATTACAGGAGCCTTCCTTAAAGGAGAGCTGTTGCATGAAACACTAGTTGCAAGCAGCCAGTTGGGTGTCCAGGGAAGTCACCGTGGTAGCTTGAAATCAAGAATGGTGGGAGTACTTACACCACAGGAATTGGCAAGTGCTGCAAATCAGAGCTTTTGTTAATCATCTAATAGAACACCTTTGACTCCAAGGCTGACCAGCCAGACCTGTTCTTAAGGTGCAGAATCTTTCTTTGCTGCTCAGGGGAGTGTGAGAGAAGGAAACTGCCAGAACGAGGCCACACCAACACTGGGGCCAGGGCTAAAATCACAACCAGATATATCCCTACAGGATGCTATGCTGGGAGGGCCAATATGACCTTCTGTCTTACACTGTGGGCCTTTTGGTCACCCTCTAGTGCCTTTCTGTCCACAGTGTTCCCCTCCTCTATCCCCATCCACACTTACTTTCATTTATCCTATTGATTAGCAACATCAGCCAACAAACATTTCCTGAATACTATGTGCCTGTCCTTGTGCCTGGCACTGAGGGGCATGTGAAGGTGTTTGCGGTCCTATCTCCAAAGAAGTTGGGGTAAGAAAAACACTACAGTTAAAGCCTGTGAACAAATTCATGAGCAGTGAAGTGAAAAACTGGCAGCAACTTGAAGACCAGAGACCACAGAAAGCTGGGTGTGTTAGAGGCCTCTGAATTCAGCCCTTGCTCCTCTGTGATCCTGCAGACACCTGTGCCTCGCTCCATTATGCTGTCGGCCTCACTGTATTCTAACTCCATTCAGAGCTCTGTCTCCCCTGCTCCTGGGATCTCCAGAGAACAGAATTGGATGCAGATTATGGCTACTCTCTGTACATTGCAGAGTCCCTAATATGCTCAGCTACTAACCAAAATGTTGGAGGTTCGAGTCTACCCAAAGGAAGAAAGTCCTGGCAATTGATCTACTTCTGGAAAATCAGCCATTGACAGCCCTATGGAGTAAGTTCTACTCTGACACACATGAGATCGCCATGAGTTGAGTCTACTCAACAGCGTCCAGCTGGTACACTGCAGTGTCCAGAAAGATGATTGACATCCAGCAGGTGATGATGGTGGAGGGATGAGTGGATGGATGGAAGATTTGATCCAGAAGATGGGCTGGACTCAAAAGTCAGGAAAGAGTTGGGATTCCAGGCAGGCCAGCCGCATAAACCAAACACCTGAAATTATTTAATCCTGAGCTTAAGCCAAGGACACTGAGAAGTCAGCCTGCCTGGAGCTAGAAGTACACACTAGGGGAGCAGGGAAAAATGAGGTTGAAGGGAAACATAAAATGCAGATGAGCTTGGACCTGGACAAGTAGGTCAGAGATTTTCCAATTATGTTTTTTCCAAAGAACTCCAGGGCACCTCAGAGGTGCTTCAGGGGTTCTGTAAATAATTTAAATTTAATTTTCCAAATTACATATTTTAAATAGTAATACAATTACATCAGCACACACAAATTTGGTTTACAGTAAATTTTAACACATTGTCGACCTAAAGTGGGTTAACTTGTACGACTGGATCAACTCACTAAATAAAACCCTGGGTATAACTGTTTAATTGAAGACTATTCTGAGATTGCAACATTTGCTGTTAAGGTGTAAATGGTATCAGTTTTACTGGTGCGAATGAAGATTTTCTCCATTTTAGGCAACTTAAATCAAATACAGAAATAAATTACATGCTGAGGCTGTTACGAGATTGCCGTTTTCTTCCATAAACCCAGATTTCAAATTTTTATGTTTGTCAAAACAGCCTCATTATTCTCATTGACCAACTTGATTATATTCACAAATGTTTAATAATTTCAATTTATGGAATAAATTTAGACTAATGTTGCAAGGTACTTAAGCAGAAATGAAGACCCTAAAATTTTTGAAATCTTTTTGGGCTGAAGCTAAAAAGCATCAAATAAAACTCAACCTGCTTTTTAAACCTGCCCAACTGATTATGTTGTAAGAAGTGGTGATGCCAAAACTCCCTTGGGGTAAATGGTTTCTTTGTTTTGAGAAGGACACCCAACTGGGGCCTTTAGTTACGGAAATGAAAAGACAAGATCCATGCTGTCCCTTTAAGAAGCTAAAAACTGTTTTAATAGTGGTCGTTGTTATTCTGGAAAGCCTGGGGGCATAGTGGTTAAGAGTTTGGCTGCAAACTAAAAGGTAAAAAAAAAAAAAAGGTAGGGAGTTCAAAATCACCAGGCACTCCTTGGAAACCCAATGGGGGTAGTTCTACTCTGTCCAATAGGGTCGCTACAACTAACTATAAGTCGGATTTGACTTGACAGGAATGGGTTTCAGTTGTTATTAGCTGCCAAAGAGTTGCCCCCAACTCATGGTGACCTCGTATAGAACTGAATGAAACTGAGCTCAGTCCTGCACCATCCTCGTGATCAATTGGAGATCAGTTGTAACCCATAGAGTTTTCATTGGCTGATTTTCAAAAGTAGATCACCAGGCCTTTTTCCCTAGTCCAGCTTAGTCTGGAAGCTCTGCTGAAACCTGTTCAGCATCATTTCAACACATAATCCACCATGGACAAATGGGTGGTGGCTGTATATGAGGTGCACTGGCTGGGAATCAAGCCAGGGCCTCATGCATGAGAGGTGAAAATTCTACCACTGAAGTACCAATACCAATGACAAGGGAATTAACCAGGGTTGGGAGACAGAAGCAGAGCTGCTTTTGGAAAAGGCGATGGTGGGTATCATGGCATCTGTTGCCCACCTTACCCGCAGGACAGGGTTTGAGCCCCTATGGCTAAAAGGAAGAGGAGCCCTGGTGCACAGTAGTTAAAGCACTCTGCTGCTAATCAAAATGTCGGTGGTTCAAACTTACCAGCTGCTCCATGGGAGAAAGATGTGGCATTCTGCTTCTGTAAGGATTTACAGCCTTGGAAACCCTACAGGACAGTTTTAGTCTATCCTGTCGCTATGAGTCGGAATCGACTTGATGGCACTGGCTTTGGCATAGGGTTGTTATGAGTAGGAATCAACTCGATGGCAACAGGGTTTTTTGTTTTTTTTTTTTAATGAGGTCTCTATGAGTCAGAATGGACTTGACAGCAATGGCTTTGGTTTTGGGTTGGCTGGAAGGAGAGGATCAGCACCTGAGAGAAAGTTTTGAGGGATTCTGAGCACAAAGCTGGTGCTTTAGGGACCAATTTCGTCATATTGGGATTCTACATGAAGTTGTTTGAAAAAAGATTCTACACAAAGCTGTTTGAAAAAAGAATTGTCAGCACCTAATTAAGTGCTTGATTAAGTGCTTAATTAGGTGCTGACTATTGCACATCAAAAAGTTGTTTGATACTAAAAGAACTCTTGTGGTAAACCACAGAGAAATTTTGAGCCTTGAGGTGGTGAAACAAAAGAGGAATTTTAGGGAATCCATTTATTGTTGTCATGCAGTATGATTTGGAGTAAGAATAAACAGGCAGAGATCAGTTCAGAAGCTGGGGAACCAGTCCTGACCCATGGTCTATGCCCAGTGAATACCTTTGGATTGCATACTTAATGCATGGGGACAGTCAGGGAGGGTGAGAGGGTCTGAGTTTCACAGGTGTCATTTAGGAACTGCAGGACATCCCAGGACATGGGGAGACATGCCAGGCAACTGGAGTCACCCAACCTAGGGTAAACATAACTTCAGTCATTCAAGGCCCTGGCCTTACCTAGCACTAAGTGTCCTGGAAAAGTGATTTGGACTTCAAGCAAGGACTCTCAGGAGCCCCAGGTTACCATCCAAGGTCTAGCCTGCACCATGTTGCTGAGCTTTTTAGGCCACTGCAGCTCTTCAGTGAGGTGACTGAGGTAGTGAGTGGACAGTGCTTCCACTCAGGACTACTCAGCCTTTGTATTCAGGCTTCTCTCAAGCTGTTTATTTTGTGAAAGGGAGTCCCTGCTGTTCTGAGTACCCTCTTCTTGACTTGGTTTTTTCCCTTTAATCTACAGATAGAAAGGGGAGGGGGAGACAGGGATCTGGAACTTTTATCCAAAAAAGTAGCCTCTCTGATGGCCTTCTAAAGACTCCTCTCAAAAATATGGGTCCCTCTGAGCTTCTAGCAGTGGTTACTTTGACCTGGGCTCAGGAGGGCTCCCTTTTAATAATGTCACCCATCCTCAGATATGAGATCACCTGACTCCTAGTCAGTGCTGCTGGCTGGGCTGCTAATGGATGTGGGCAGATAGCTTCTCAGTGCCCTGTGTCACCACTGCAGTGGTCATAGAGCCTGAACGTTATAGGAGAGTCCTAATTTTAGACCAAACTTACTCTTTTCAATAAAATTCATGATATGCATAATTCAATGACACTTCATGTTTATACTTTATAGGACTTTGCATGAAAACTTACCCACAAACATCCTTTGCCAGAACTGATGTTCCAAACCTGTTTCCTATATATATATGTATATGCATATAAATGTATGTTCTATGCTAGACTGATGGCCAGAGGAAGTGGGAGTTAGGAAGGTCATCATTATATCAGGTTCATTAGCAGATGAGGTTTTTATGAGGCTCGAAAACACTTTGCCATTTACCAAGTGCTGTGCACATGTAAGAATTTTCTGTTGGCAGACATGCCATTACCAGCAGCATCATGAATGATCAGCACACCCTTTTTTTTTTTTTAATTTTTATTGAGCTTCAAGTGAACGTTTACAAATCAAGTCAGTCTGTCACATATAAGTTTATATACACCTTACTCCATACTCCCACTTGCTCTCCCCCTAATGAGTCAGCCCTTCCAGTCTCTCCTTTCATGACAATTTTGCCAGCTTCCAACCCTCTCTACCCTTCCATCCCCCCTCCAGACAGGAGATGCCAACACAGTCTCAAGTGTCCACCTGATACAAATAGCTCACTCTTCATCAGCATCTCTCTCCTACCCACTGTCCAGTCCCTTCCATGTCTGATGAGTTGTCTTTGGGCATGGTTCCTGTCCTGTGCCAACAGAAGGTTTGGGGACCATGACCGCCGGGATTCCTCTAGTCTCAGTCAGACCATTAAGTATGGTCTTTTTGTGAGAATTTGGGGTCTGCATCCCACTGATCTCCTGCTCCCTCAGGGGTTCTCTGTTGTGCTCCCTGTCAGGGCAGTCATCAATTGTGGCTGGGCACCAACTAGTTCTTCTGGTCTCAGGATGATGTAAGTCTCTGGTTCATGTGGCTCTTTCTGTCTCTTGGGCTCATAGTTATCGTGTGACCTTGGTGTTCTTCATTCTCCTTTGATCCGGGTGGGTTGAGACCAACTGATGCATCTTAGATGGCCGCTTGTTAGCATTTAAGACCCCAGACGCCACATTTCAAAGTGGGATGCAGAATGTTTTCATAATAGAATTATTTTGCCAATTGACTTAGAAGTTCCCTTAAACCATAGTCCCCAAACCCCTGCCCTTGCTCTGCTGACCTTTGAAGCATTCATTTTATCCTGGAAACGTCTTTGCTTTTGGTCCAGTCCAGTTGAGCTGACCTTCCAGGTACTGAGTATTGTCCTTCCCTTCACCTAAAATAGTTCTTATCTACTAACTAATCAGTAAAAAACCCTCTCCCACCCTCCTTCCCTTCCCCCCTCGTAACCACAAAAGTATGTGTTCTTCTCAGTTTATACTATTTCTTAAGATCTTATAATAGTGGTCTTATACAATATTTGTCTTTTTGCCTCTGACTAATTTTGCTCAGCATAATGCCTTCCAGGTTCCTCCATATTATGAAATGTTTCACAGATTCTTCACTGTTCTTTATCGATGCGTAGTATTCCATTGTGTGAATATACCACAATTTATTTACCCATTCATCCGTTGATGGACACCTTGGTTGCTTCCAGCTTTTTGCTATTGTAAACAGAGCTGCAATAAACATGGGTGTGCATATATCTGTTTGTGTGAAGGCTCTTGTATCTCTAGGGTATATTCCGAGGAGTGGGATTTCTGGGTTGTATGGTAGTACTATTGCTAACTGTTTAAGATAACGCCAGATAGATTTCCAAAGTGGTTGTACCATTTTACATTCCCACCAGCAGTGTATAAGAGTTCAAATCTCTCCGCAGCCTCTTCAACATTTATTATTTTGTGTTTTTTGGATTAATGCCAGCCTTGTTGGAGCGAGATGGAATCTCATCGTAGTTTTAATTTGCATTTCTCTAATGGCTAATGATCGAGAGCATTTTCTCATGTGTCTGTTAGCTGCCTGAATATCTTCTTTAGTGAAGTGTGTTTTCATATCCTTTGCCCACTTCTTGATTGGGTTGTTTGTCTTTTTGTGGTTGAGTTTTGACAGAATCATATAGATTTTAGAGATCAGGCGCTGGTCGGAGATGTCATAGCTGAAAATTCTTTCCCAGTCTGTAGGTGGTCTTTTTACTCTTTTGGTGAAGTCTTTAGATGAGCATAGGTGTTTGATTTTTAGGAGCTCCCAGTTATCTGGTTTCTGTTCGTCATTTTTGGTAATGTTTTGTATTCTGTTTCTGCCTTGTATTAGGGCTCCTAACGTTATCCCTGTTTTTTCTTCCATGGTCTTTATCGTTTTAGTCTTTATGTTTAGGTCTTTAATCCACTCGGAGTTAATTTTTATGCATGGTGTGAAGTATGGGTCCTGTTTCATTTTTTTGCAAATGGATATCCAGTTATGCCAGCACCATTTGTTAAAAAGACTATCTTTTCCCCAATTAACTGACACTGGGCCTTTGTCAATCAGCACACCCTTTAATGAGCTGGGTTAACTGGGTTAGTTTGCGTGATTTCAGCACTTAGCTCCTTTCCTATGAGTTTGTCTGATCCTTTTAATTGGATGTTGGTGAGGCACCATCATTGGTTCAGAGCTTATATAGGTTCAAGAGAACACTGACCCCCAGAGAAGGAAGCTAGTGCCTAAGCTGCCGGGTATGGAGCAGAACACCTACCTGGGGCTGATCAGGGCAGCCCACGGGACGGAATTCGAGAGCCTCCCCAACCCCAAACATCTCACCCACAGACCTGCACCAGGGCCAGAATTTCTGATAATGTGGTAAAACTTTGGGTTAATTAATGAGTTTGTGAAGAGGGCCCACCCTGGTGAGGGCAGACTGGTTTTCCTATATGTCTGTCCTTCACCCTACACTGCCAAGGATATACCCCATCATGGGATTGGAAAAGGTGAGTTTTGATGCAAGGAGAGAAAGGGAAGGACCTCAACACAAGCACCAGATGCTTATGGCTTTTCCCAGCACAGCCCTACCTTCTCCCCAGGCCTCAGGGGTGATGTCTTCCAGAAGCCAGCAGATCTACCCAATCTTGTCCTCTCCTGCGTACTACCTTAGCTTTTGACCAAGCACTTAATTAGGTGCTGACTATAGCACATCTAAAGAACACTGACCTTGGGCTCTCTTTGCTCCCTTAAATTAGTCCCTTCCCCTCTCCATGGTTACTTCTTCATCTTTAATAGAAGATTCTATGATTCTATAGCTCCTATTATCAGCTAGTGTGAAAGATTATTGGAGACAAAGGTGGTAGAATTACCCGTCATGGGTGTATTTTACCTTATAAGACCTAGCCTGAGGCAAAGCACATTCAGGGTGCTGCATGAGAGCTTGCTGGTTGGCTTGTGAGTGGGTCGGCTTTGACGTGTCTTGGTGAAGCCAGGATCATGAAAGAAGTCCTGACTCCCTTGGCCACGTTTTTTCTGAGCAGACCTGTTAGCAAAGTCATAGTGACCAGCATTTATTGAGCACTCGCTATGTCTGGCCTTATGTTAAGACATCTCATTTAACTCTTAGAGTTGCACTGTCCAATATGGTAGCCACTAGCCACATGTGGCTTATTGAGCGCTTAAAATGTGGCTAGACTGAATTGAGATATGCTGTGTAAAATATACACACAAGATTTAAAAGACTTAGTAAAAAAGGATTGCATAAGATCTCATGAATAATACTAATAATTTTTATATTGATTACATGTTGAAAGGCTACTATTTTGGATCTACTGGGTTAAATAAAGGGGCCCTGGTGGCACAGTGGTTAAGAGCCTGCTAACCGAAAGGTCAGTAGTTCAAATCCACCAGCCACTCCTTAGAAGCCATATGAGGCAGTTCTTCTCTGTCCTGCAGGGTGGCTATGAATCGGAATTGATTTGATGGCAACAGATTTGGGGTTAAATAAAAGGAGCCCTGGTGGAGCAGTGGTTAAAGCATTCAGCTCCTAACTGAAAGGACTGCAATTTGAACCCACCGGCTGTTCTGTGCGAGAAAGATGTGGCAGTCTGCTCTTGTAAAGATTTACAGCCTTGGAAACCCTATGGGGCACTTCTACTTTGTCCTGTAGGGTTACTATGAGTCAGAATCGACTCAATAGCAACACGTTTGGTTTTGTAGGTTTTTTTTTTTTTTTTCTGGTGGGATAAATAAAATGTAATTAAAACTAATTTCACCTTTTTTATATTTTTAATGTTGCTACTGGAAAATTTAAAATTACATACATGGCTTGCATTCATGGCTTTTGGGATGTTTCTGTTGGACAGCACTGTCTCCGAGCAACGATCACAGGGGAGTAAAATCAGACACGGAGAGGTTAATAAATGGCCCAAGGTCACATGAGCCGTAATCAGAGGAGCTGGGATTTGACCCCAGGTCTGGCTGGCTAGAGCTACTCTGACTGCTGCATTTACTTCCTCCAAAATTTATAATGCACTAGGTGTATTTTGTTTCTAAGCAAGGGATTAAAGTCCGCCCAGGGGCTCACAGGAGAGGGGGCATTCATGCTGTTGCACCCAGCAGCACCAGGCATCGTAAGCCTCATCTTGGGCCAGCTTAAGCTGGGGGATCTGCTGCTCAAGTTCAAACAATGGGTCCCAGCCTACAGGCTCCCAAAGCCTACACCACTGCAGGGACAGCTCAGAGCCCGCTTCTAGCAGCAGCACATGGAGCACCATGTCTAATAGTCCCTCTGTACGTGTTTGTTGATTGATGAAGGAGCAAGTGAAGTGAATGTTGCTCTGATATATTCCTGAGGTTAGACAGGTCACAGCCATGCTGGGCAGACAAAACAACCAGGGCCAGGGACACACTCAGACTTGTGAATCCTGTCAAGACCTTCCAACCTGTCACTCCGATTTATCAGCCTTTAACAAAAGGCACTTCCCTCTCCCTGATGGCCAGAGAAGCAATTTATCTGTGGCTTGGGATCTGACAGGAAATTAGTATTTTACTCAGGGAGGCCAGGTAGAGGAAGGGAGAGAGAACCAGAAAGCCACCTGGAATTTGTGAACGTTTTCTAGACATGTTTTCAAGAGCACCTTTAATTCTAGAAAGGGTGAGAAGAAACCTGCCTTTGAAGACAGAGCTTTTATTCCTGCCTCCAAAATACCCAAAGGCAGTGGGGTTTGTACAAGTGTCACAAAAGAAATTATGTTTCTCTTTTTTCCTTGCAAGAACAAATGTTTATAAGTGTGTCATTTGCAAGGTCTCCTGGTAAGGAGCATAAATAAAAGGGTTGCTTTTTTTTTTTTTGCTTGCCCACATCAAAAATGAGTGAAGGCTTGAGCGTGTGTGTTTTGGGGGTCGAGGCCTGGGGGCTGGAAGTAGCTTACAGGGGAGGAGAAAAAAGCCCTCGCCCTCTTTTGTCAGCCTGGCTAAAAAACCAATTAAAACTTTTCCTGTCCTTTTGTGGGGTTGCTGACAACAAGTTCCCTATCACTGAACTTTGGCTCCTGTTCTGCTCCTGGAATTACAGTGGGAGACTTCTAACCCAGCCCGGTGTTAATCAGGGCCACCGGATGGAGCTGCACACGCCGCTAGGGGCTCTGAGCCGGTATGTTCACGCATCTATCTTGCTTTTCCCCGACATGTTTGCTGTCAGCAGCAGAGCTAAATACTGAGGCATTCCAAGGTGGGTTAGGGTCTGCTGAAGCTGAGAAAATAGCTTTCAGAGCCCCTTATCACCAAATCAATCTAGCTGGTAAACCCCTGAAACGAAAATAATATGTTTTCGCAAATTCTCGCCTGGCATTTATTTGATGGCCCTCAGAAGCCTTTTTTTTTTTTTTTTATGTAGTTTAATTTGTCTCTCTCAATTTTTTTCTTATTTTTGCAAATTGAGTTTTTATTTCCCCTGTTCATTATTTAAAGTTCCTTTGGAGGCCAAGTTCAGTAAGAGCTTCACGTGGATTTTTCTGGATTTTAATCCAGTGCTGGCCTGCCCCCGGCTGCTCCCTAGTCCTGTGTGGTGAGAGGGAAGTGGCTTTCAGTGGAACCTAAGCCAGCCTGAGTACCTGGACCTCCCCTGGAGGGTACTTTTAGTTAACTCCTGGGCCCTAGGGAAACTGCACCCTCAGCAGTTCGTGCCCTAGAGCTCCCAGGGAAGGGGTGTGGCCTGTGACAACTGAGTCAGACCTTTGCAGCTTGCTGAGCATGGACTATCTGCTAAGACCACAGAGGGGTTTTGGGGTATACTGAGGCCTAAGACGGAAACCCTGGTGGCATAGTGGTTAAGAGCTATGGCTGCTAACCAAAAGGTTGGCAGTTTGAATCCACCAGTCACTCCTTGAAAACCCTGTGGGGCAGTTCTACTCTGTCCTTTACGGTTGCTATGAGTCAGAATTGGCTCGATGGCAAAGGGTTTGGTTTTTTGGTTGAGGCCTAAGTCAGAACTGTCCAGTCGAAAAAAAATGCAAGCCACATACGAAATTATCATTTTTGAATAGCTACATGAAAAAAGTAAAATGAAGCAGGTGAATTAATAATATTTTAATCCTATATATTCAAAATATTATTTCAACATGGAATATATATCAACAAGTTATTAATGAGATATTTTACATTTTTTTTTTTGTACTGTTTGTGAAATTTGGTGTGCTTGACACAGCACATCTCAATTCAAGCCAGCTGCATTTTAAGTGCCAAGTTGCCACAGGTAGCCAGTGGCTACCACTAGTTAACAGGGCCCTGCCTTCTCAGTGTCTATTGGCTGGCTGGGAACATCCACCTGATCGCTTAAGGTTGATTGTACAAAGTCAGCTTATGTGTAGACATGTCCCTGCACTGAATTACTAGGGACAGATGAGTAGGGTGATGGGGGCTGGAGACTGGAGTTGCCAAGAAAGGTTCCTCAGAGTGCTCAGGACATAGAAGACGCCATGACTTTACGCAGGACAGGGGAAACTGTAGGCTGGGCTGAAAGACTCAGCATCTCCGAGGCAGAGAAACTGGGGCAGGACTCTGTCCTCCCCCACCACCCCCAAACCACAAGTCAACATCCCGGTAGCCCAGGGAAAACCTCAGAAACATGACGCATGGTCAGGGGTCAGCCTCTCCATATAGGGTGACGCTGAGGACTTGGCAGGTATGGCAGCTTCCTTCCCTCTGAGACATTCCCTGCACCCAGCCCAGCATAGAGGGGACAACAAGGGCTTTGATGCCAGCCATCCTGGATAGGAATCCTGGTCTTGACACTTAACAGCTGCGGCCTTAGAGCAAACGGTCAAACCTCTCTGAGTCTAGGTTTGCCTTATCTGGAAGTTGAGGATGGTACCTACCTCATAGGGTAGCTGAAAGGGGTAAATGGAATCCTTGACACAGGGCCCAGCACCCCAACATGGCAATTCTTCTGCACTGTTGTTTAAAACTGTAAAAAGGAGTCAACCATTGCATTCTGTAATAGGCAGCATTAACAAATACATGTGTCTCTGGCCGGGGGGTAGGGGGGGAGGTGGCGTTTTCAAGTCTCTGAATGCTATGAGAGGAGAAGGACGCCCCGGTTATAGGGCCCTGTTGCTTCCTGTTTGTTGTTAGGATGGAAAGGCCCACCCCATGTACTCCGTGGACGAGTGACTGTCTTCCTCTCAGACTCATACACTTTATACCCACCCCACAATTCCCATCACTTATCTCCGATCACACAGCCGCTTTGTCATCTCACCCTCTGCAGAAACAGACAGCCAAGCTAGAGAAATGTATTTCGTCTTTTTTGGAAGGGGAAGTGATGTTGGGAGTGATCATTCTGGCATAATCTGTGTGTGTGTGTGTGTGTGAAAAACAGGAGCCAAACCCAACTCCTTAGGGTTATGACGTTTTTCACAATATCTGTATTTCTTTGAAATTCGTTTTCCATTCTCTTGCATGGGCTGTAATTGCATTTCAGGCTTGATCCAGTTGTGTCCCCTCTGCAACAGCACTGAATTGTAGCTTCTGGGTGGAAGGAAGATTGGGGGTAGGTCCTCTCCCTCTCTGAGGGCTCCTCTCCTTAGCCTGGCCTGTCTGTAGCACTGTGACACAGTGTCTGTGAGGCAGGACCGCTCAAAGCCAAGAAACCAGCCTGCTTCTCCAGGGCCGCAGGTCACAAAGGCCTTTACTACTCCTTTGCCGAGTCCCGTCAATCATCGTTGACATTATCATCTCTATCATTTATTAAGCTCTTACTATATGCCAAGCAGTTGCATGCATTTTCTCTAATTGTTGTAATAGTTGTACTAGGTGGGCATTATGTCCACTATGTAGGTCTCAAGAAGCCCTTGCAGTGCAATGATTAAGTGTTTGACTACTTACCAAAAGGTTGGCAGTGTGAACCTATCAGTGGCTCTGTGGGTGAAAAGATCTGGCCATCCGTGCCTACAGAATCTAGGTAATCCTATGGGGCAGTTCTACTCTGTCCTATAGGGTTGCTATGAGTCCAAATCAACTTGATGGCACACAACAACGTGTAGATCTCTGACTATATGACCAACCTATTATCCTCTGGGTCATCACTATAGGTTACCAAGGCTTGGAGTTATACTTAAAACAGCCAGAGAGATATAAGCATTGTTAACACACAATTCTGTTAGGGAATTGACTGCTTCCCTGCTTTTCTGCTCTGGGCACTATAATTTGATTGCAAAGTTGGGCAGGATCTGCTCAGTTCAGATACTTATCTGAAACAGCATGTAGAAATGTTCTTTTCCTGGGAACTTGATAAAGACAGCCCAACAAATTAGCCGAGAGCAACTGAAAACCCAGTATGGAGGAAAAGCTGTATACATTTTACCATAGTCAACTACGACAATTACTGGAACTACTCTTCTTTTTTTTTTAATTGTACTTTAAGTGAAAGTTTACAGTTCAAGTTAGTTTCTCATACAATAATTTATACACACATTGTTATGTGACCCTAGTTGCTCTCCCTATAACGTGACAGCACACTCCTCCTTTCCACCCCGGATTTCCCGTGTCCATTCAACCAGCTCCTGTTCCATTTTGCCGTCTCATCTTGCCGCTGGACAGGAGCTGCCCATTTAGTCTCCTGTATCTACTTGAGCTAAGAAGTACTTTCTTCACAAGTATCATTTTATGTCTTATAGTCCAGTCTAATCTTTGTCCGAAGAGTTGGTTTCGGGAATGGTTTCAGTTCTGGGCTAACAGAGAGTTTGGGGGCCGTGTCTTCCAGGGTCCCTCCAGTCTCAGTCACACCATTAAGTCTGGTCTTTTTACTAGAATTTGAGTTCTGCACACCACTTTTCTCCTGGTACTTCAGGAACTCTCTGTTGTGTTACCTGTCAAGGTGGTCATTGGTGGTAGTCAGGCCCCATCTAGTTCTGATCTCAAGCTGATGGAGCCTCTGGTGTATGTGGCCCTTTCTGTCTCTTGGGCTAATATTTTCTTTGTGTCTTTGGTGTTCTTCATTCTCCTTTGCTCCAGATGAGTTGGGACCCACTGATGCATCTTAGATGGCCACTCGCTAGCTTTTAAGACCCCAGATATCACTCACCAAAATGGGATGCAGAACATTTTCTTAATAAACTTTGTTACACCTAGGTGTTCCCTGAAACCATGGTCCCCAGACCCCCTGCCCCTGCGACCCTGTCCCTTAAAATGTTTGGTTATATTTAGGAAACTTCTTAGCTTTTGGTTTAATCCAGTTATACTGACTTCCCCTGTATTGTGTGTTGTCTTTCCCTCCACCTGAGATAATTCTTATCTACTATCTAGTTAGTGAATACCCCTCTCCCTCCCTCTCTACCCTCGCAATCATCAAAGCCTGTTTTTTTTCTGTGTTTAAACGTTGTCTTGAGTTTTTATACTAGTGGTCTCACACAATATCTGTCCTTTTGCAACTGACTAATTTCACTCAGCATAATGCCTTCCAGGTTCCTCCATGTTATGAGATGTTTTGCAGATTCATCATTGTTCTTTACCGTTGCGTAGCATTCCATTGCGTGAATGTGCTATGATTTGTTTATCCATTCATCTGTTGATGGACACCTAGGTTGTTTCCATCTTTTTGCTATTGTGAACAGTGCTGCAATGAACATGGGTGCTCATAAATCTATTCATGTGACAGCTCTTATTTCCCTAGGATATATTCCAAGGAGTGGGGTTGCTGGATCGTATGGTACTTCTAGCTTTTTAAGGAAGCGCCAAATCGATTTCCAAAGTGATTGTACCATTTGACATTCTCACCAGCATTGTGTAAGTGTTCCAGTCTCTCCACAACCTTGCCAACATTTATTATTTTGCTTTTTTTGAATTAATGCTATCCTTGTTGGGTGAGATAATATCTCATTGTAACAACTACTATTCTTAATGCTTCTCCTTTTCCTCCTCCTCTTCTTTATTATTATTACTATTGGTATTTAGTAAGATTCTGATTAATTTCTAGTTCTTTTTCGCTGAAGAACTAGTAAGCATTTCAACAAAAATGGCTTATAGAGAAGAGACTTCATGGTCAAAGGCTGATGAGTATTTTCAGGCACTTTCCAAGTTCTCAGATTCTTTCTGTGTGTGCCACTCTGTTCTTGTCCTTCCCATTCAGCACTCAGATGTTACTTCCTTACACTAAGCATCTTACTCTCAGCCTCTGCTTTTGAACTTGCTCAAATTAAGCACATACTTCATCCATTCCATTGCAAAGGAGGCTTTGGTTTCCTGCAAAACACCCCACTAAAATGCTGCTGCACTGTGCCCATGCTCTGATCACGGGGAAGGCATTGGATGTTCTGGGGGTGGTGGACAGGAATGCACAAAGTGTTCTTGATCAAGAGCTCACGATCTAGAGAGGGGGGTCTAGACAAACCCAGAGGACACCGTCCTTCAAGAACGGAGTGTCATTTGAGCCCCAGAGTGAGTACTAGAGATGAAGTCCTCTGGGAACTAAGCAAGGAGGAAAGCACTGTTGATTGGACTATCAGTAAAGCTTCTGGAAGAAGGTGGGATAAGGATTAGCCCAGGAATGATGGGTAGGGCTTGGATAGGTAAAGGAGAGCAGAAAGGGTAGTCAGAGTAAAGAAATAAAAAATGAAAATATTCACTGATAGAGACCATTCAAAAGACAGGGAAGAGACCAATCTGGTTGGAGAAGAGAGCTCATGCTGGGACAAAGTAGGGGAGATGTTTGGAAAGATAGAACAGGGCCCATCAGATTGTCTAGCACTGTGCTGTCCAGTACGGTAGTCAGTAGTCACATGTGACTATTTAAGTTTACGTTAAATAGATATATACATCAGTTCCTTGGCTGCACTAGCCACATTGCAAGTACTCAATAGTCACATATGCCTAGTGGTTTCCTTATTGGACAATGCAGATATAGAACATTTCTATCATTGCAGAAGGGTCTAGTGGACATCCCAGGATGTTGAAAGCTAAGCTAAGAAATCTGGACTTCTTCCTGAGGGCATTTGGGAAACATTTATGGTTTAAGAGCAGGTTACATGAGAGTAAAGCAGCTTAATTTTTTTTTTTTTTGTTAGTGAATATATTTTGGAGATTTTATTTAACTCATTAATTAGTGAGGGAACCAGTAAGATGTTATAACTAGTTTAGTAATTGATTTTTTTAATTGAGTAAGGTTTATATAACATATAATTAACCATTTAAAAGTGAGAAGCTTAATTTTTAGTTGCTAAAAAGTCATTTTTAAGTATTAGTTTGATGGCCACGTGAAGGATGTATTGGTGGGGCAGGTGACAGGTGACAGAGAGGCCAGCTGGAGGTCTGCTGCAGGGTGTCTAGGTGTGAGGGGCTGAGGCTTGTACCTGGGAGGTAGAGTGAGGAGAAGCAGGTAAGGAAGAGGCCAGCAACATGTAAAGAAAGAGCCAGACTTGCTGCCTGGGTGGAGGGATGAGTGAGACTCAAGAGTCAGTAATTCCTGAGAAGGAGAGAGGTTGCTGGTTTGGAGATAAGTTCAGACAAGTTCTTGAGTCAGAGGGAACAATGGTTCATCCAAAAATGGTTTCTACCAGGCACTAGAGGTGGACTCAGAGGGGCACCAACTTGTGGGGCTGGTACATCAGTGGCTGTGTGGGGGAATGCTGTAGAGGCACACTGATGTAGACAAAGTCAGGAAGACAAAGCTTGAGCTTTGAGGAACATCCACAGTTAGGGTGAAAGAAGGGAAGAGTCTGCAGAAGCAAAGGAGCAAGTAGAGAAGTGGCGTGGGGCTGGGCTTGATTCATTCAGCAAATATTTTATTGAGCACCTACTATATGCCAGTTGGTGCTGCAAATATGGTGGTGACGATAAAAAAAAAAAAAAAACGATCCTCGGCGTAGGGGTAGATTATCCAATAGGCAAGGTAAGCATGGACTTACTTACTAATCTGTGTTTACCATGCTTACAGGGTCATCTGCCCTTGTGAGGGATTGTACATTTGAAAAGAGGCTTTGATTCTTTAGCAAGGTGCTGTGGGGTTGGGAGGGAGACAGATGCCAGCCATACCTAGAAGCAGAATCTTTGATGTGTTGAAAAAATATGAAATTGTTCACTACAGATCATCTGGTAAACAAGGTAAGCACCACGCTTACTTTGACTATTGGATAATCCACCCTTGCCTTGGTGCTCACAGTTCAGTAAGGGAAGAATTTCAAGAATGGGAGGTGGTCAGCATTGCCAAATGCAGCCAAGAAGCCAGTGAAGAATAGAAGCACTGAGTGCAGCTTCCGGGTTTGGCAAGCAGACAGCAGTTGCCAGGGCCTTGGAGACAGCAATCTGGGGAGAGTGTGAGGGCAGAAACCAGATTGCAGAGGGATCAGGAGTGATTGGCAGGCAAGGAAGTGGAGACAGCAGGCTTCACCACCATTTCAAAAGGTTAATCTGTGAGAGAAAGGAGAGAAAAAGGATCTCTGGAGGAGGGAGCAGAGCTGAGTAGAGGCTTTTGAGTGGGATTGTACTCCTCCAAGGATAGATGGGAAGCTGGTGAGGAGCAAGCTGTTGAAATTACTGAAGAACTAAGTAAGAAGGTGAGGTTCTCAGACGCTGGGAAGGAGGAAATCTAGTGTATAGGTGGAGAGGGTTTTTTTTTTTTTTTAATTAACTTTTTATTTTTCAATGAAAAGTTATGCATGCTCATGGTAAAAATTCAAAGAATCAAAAGGTGTCTCTCCCACCCTTCCAAGACCCAACTATTGGTGCCAATTCTTATATATCCTTCCAGCACTGTTTATGCATACACAACTCTGTGTGTGTCTCAGTGTGTATATACAATTCCAGCCCCCTTTTCATTTACACAATTTCGAGCAAACTTGGTTTTGCGTCTTGCTTTTTTCCATTTTACAAATAAGCTTTGGAGATTATTTTCTATCAGTACATAGAGAGGAGCCTAATTAGTTTCAATGGCTACATAGTTTTTTAATATTCTATAATTTTTGTCTCAATCTCCAATTCACAACCAAATTCTCTAGGTCGTTTCTGGTCTTTTGCAGTTCCATACGACGTTGCAGGAAATATATTAATATTTTACACATATTTATAAGATGAATTCCTGTCTGTATAATTGCTAGGTCAAAGGCTAGGTTTATTTGAATTTTTTATACATATTGTCAAATGGTCCTCCAAAGAGATAGTATGGGCTCTATCAATGTGCACATTTTCTAGAATTTATGTGAATAGAATTATGCAGAATGAACTCTTGTTTGTCTTCTTTCATTCAACGTAACTGTTTTGAAATTTATCCATGTTGTTGTTTGTTATCAATAGTCCATTCCTTTTTATTACTGGGTAAGTGGCCCATTGTATAGATGCAAAACAACTTGCTTAATCCTTTCATCTGTTGGTGGACATGTGGTTTATGTCAAGTTTTTAGCAACTGCAAATAAGCCTGCTATGAACATTTGTTTATAGGTCTTTATGGGAACACATGCTTCCATTTCTTTTGGGTATATACCTATGAGTAGGATGGCAGGGTCATATGGTAGCTTCAGGTTTTAAAGAAACTGCCTAACTGTTCTTCCAAGTGGTTGAAAGAGCAGCATATCAGAGTTCTGGTTTCTTCACATCCTGTTCTTGTCGTTGTAAGGTGCCATTAAGTCAGTTCCGACTCATAGCAACCCTAAGTACAATACAACAAAACACTGCCAGGTCCTGTTGTTGTTATGTTTGAGCCCATTGTTGCAAACACAGTGTCAATCCATCTCATTGAGGGTCTTCTTCTTTTTTGCTGACCCTCTACTCCACCAACGATGATGTCCTTCTCCAGGGACTGATCCATCCTGATAACATGTCCAAAGTATTTGAGATGCAGTCTCACCATCCTTGCTTCTAAGGTTTCTGGTTGTACTTCTTCCAAGGTAGATTTGTTCTTAGCTGTCTGTGGTGTATTCAATATTCTTGGACAATACCACAATTCAAAGGTGTCAATTCTTTGATCTCCCTTATTCATCATCCAGTTTTTGCACGCATATGAGGTGATTGAAAACATCATGGCTTGGGTCAGGCGCACCTTAGTCTTCAGGGTGACATCTTTGCTTTTCAACACTTTAAAGAGGTCTTTTGCAGCAGATTTGCCTAATGCAACACGTCATTTGATTTCTCCACTGCTGCTTCCCATCGGTGTTAGTTGTGGATCCAAGTGAAGTGAAATCCTTGACAACTTCAATATTTTCTCAGTTTATCATGGTGTTGTTTATTGGTCCAGTTGTGAGGATATTTCTTTTCTTTATGTTGAAGTGTAGTCTATACTGTCATGGATTGAATTATGTCCCCTCAAAAACATGTGTATCGGTTTGGCTGGGCCATGATTCCCAGTATTGTGTGATTTCCCTATATGTTGTAAATCCTGTCTGTATGATATCAATGAGGGAGGATGGGTGGCAGTTGTGTTAGTGAGGCAAGACTCAATCTACAAGACTGGATTGTGTCTTCAGGCAATCTCTTGAGAAATAAAAGAAAGAAGCAAGCAGAGAGACAGGGGGACCTCATACCACCAAGAAAGCAGCACAGGAGCAGAGCACGTCCTTTGGACCCTGGGGTCCCTGCGCCTGAGAAGCTCCTTGACCATGGGAAGATGGAGGACAAGGACCTTCCTCCAGAGCTGAAAGAGAGAGAAAGCCTTCCCCTGGAGCTGATGCCTTGAATTTGGACTTTTAGCCTACTTTACTGTGAGGAAATAACATTTCTCTTTGTTAAAGCCATCCACTTGTGGTATTTCTGTTATAGCAGCACTAGATGACTAAGACACATATTAAAGGCTCTCATCTTTGATCTTCATCTGTAAGTTCTTCAAGGCTTCTTCACTTTCAGCAAGCAAGGTTGTGTCATCTGCATAACGAAGGTTGTTAATGAGTTTTCCCCCAATCCCGATGCCTCGTTCTTCATATAGTACAGCTTCTTGGATTATTTGCTAATCATACAGATTGGATAAGTGTGGTGAAAGATACAACTGTGATGCACACCATTCCTGTATTTAAACCACACAGTAGCCACTTGTTCTGTTCAAATGGCTGCCTCTTGGTCCAAGTACAGGTTCCTCATGAGCACAATTAAGTATTTTGGAATCCCCATTCTTCACCACGTTATCCATAATTTGTTATGATCCACACAGTCAAATGCTTTTGCATAGTCAATAAAACACAGGTAAAAGTCTTTCTAGTATTCTCTGCCAGGATCCACAGACATCAGCTATGATATCCCTGGTTCCCTGCCCTCTCCTGAATCTGCTTGAATTTCTGGCAGTTTCCTGTCGCTATATTTCTGCAGCTGCTTTTGAATGATCTTCAGCAAAATTTTGCTTCCATGTGATATTAATGATATTGTTCCATAATTTCCACATTCTGTTGGATCACCTCTCCTAGGAATAGGCATAAATATGGATCTCTTCCAGTTGGTTGGCCAGGTAGCTGTCTTCCAAATTTCTTGGCACAGATGAGTGAGCACTTCCAAAGCTGCATCTGTTTGCTGCAACATCTCAATCGCTATTGCGTCGATTCCTGGAGCTTTGCTTTTCACCAATGGTTTCAGTGCAGCTTGGACTTCTTTCAGTACCATCGGTTCTTGATCAAATCCTGCCTTCCAAAATGGTTGAACATCAACCAATTCTTTTTGGTATAGTGACTCTGTGTATTCCTTCCATCTTCTTTTGATGCTTCCTGCATCATTTAATATTTTCCCCATAGAATCCTTCACTATCATAACTTTAGGCTTGAATTTTTTCTTCAGTTCTTTCAGCCTGAGAAATGCTGACAGCGTTCTTCACTTGGTTTTCTATCTTCAGGTCTTTGCACATGTCATTATAATACTTCACTCTGTCTTCTTGAGCCACCCTCTGAAATCTTCTGTCCAGCTCTTTTTACTTCTTCCATTCGCTTTAGCTACTCGACATTCAAGAGCAAGTTTCAGTGAAAACCGTATGAATAGCAGTGGAACATTGTCCAATAGAGTGCCAAAAGTTGAGCCCCTTATGTTGGAAGGTACTCAAAAGACGACTAGGGAAGACCTGCCTCCTCAAAGTAGAGTCAACCTTAATGACATGCATTGAGTCAAGCTTTTTGGACCTTCACTTCCTGATGTGGCACTACTCAGAATGAGAAGAAACACCTGCAAACATCCAACGATAATATGAACGTGGGATGTATGAAGTATGAACCTAGGAAAATTGGAAATCGTCAAAAATGAAATGGAATGCATAAACATCATTATTCTAGGTGTTAGTAAGCTGAAAGAGACTGGTATTGGCCATTTTGAATCGGACAATCATATGGTCTACTATGCTGGAAATGACAACTTGAAGAGGAAGGGCATTGCATTCATTGTCAAAAAGAACATTTCAAGATCTATCCTGAAGTACAATGCTGGCAGTGATACAACAATATCCATGTGCCTATAAGGAAGGCCAGTTAATATGACTATTATCCTGATTTATGCACCAACCATTAAAGCCAAAGATGAAGAAACTAGATTTTTACCAATCTCTGCAGTCTGAAATTGATCAAACATGCAGTCAGCATTCAAGAATAATTACTGGTGATTGGAATGCAAAAGTTGAAAACGAAGGATCAGTAGTTGGAAAATATGGCCTTGGTGATAGAAATGATGCCAGAGATCACGGTAGAATTTTGCAAGACCAATGACTTATGCATTGCAAATACCTTTTTCACCAGCATAAATGGCAACTGTATACATGGACCTCACCAGATGGAATACACATGAATCAAATCAACTACATCTATGGAAACAGTGGATGAAAAAGCTCAAGATCATCAGTTAGAACAAGGCCAGGGGCCAGCTGTGGAATAGACCATCAATTGCTCATATGCAAGTTCAAGTTGAAACTGAAGAAACTAAGAACAAATCCACAAGAGCCAAACTATTACTTCGAGTATATTCCACCTGAATTTAGAGACAATCTCAAGAATAGATTTGACATGCTGAACACTAATGACTGAGGATCAGATGAGTTGTGGAATGACATCAAAGACATAAGGTCATTAAAAAGACAGGAAAGAAAGAAAAGGCCAAAGTGGATGTCAGTAGACACTCTGAAACTTGCTCTTGAATGTTCAGTAGCTAAAGGGAAAGGAAGAAATGATGAAGTAAAATAGCTTCACATCCTGGTTAATGCTTATTATAATCAGGCTTTGTAATTTTAATCACTCCCGTAGGTGTATAGTATCTAATGTGTGTGCGTGTTTTAATACACTTTACTTTTTTAAGAGAGGTTTTAGGTTTACGGAAAAATTGCACAAAAAGTACAGAGAGTTCCCATACACCTCCTCTTTCTCCTGTATATGGTTTTTCTGTTGTTAATTTCTCCCATTAGTTTGCTACATTTATTATAATTGATCAACCAATATTAATACATTATTATTAACTAAAGTCTATAGCTAATATTTTGGAGCACTGGTGGCACAGTGGGTAAGAGTTCAGCTGTTAACCAAAAGGTTGGCAATTCGAATCCACCAGCTGCTCCTTGGAAATCCTATGGGGCTGTTCTACTCTGTCCTATGGGGTCGCTAGAGTTGGAATCCACTTGACAACAACAGGTTTTGTTTGTTTGTTTGTTTTTGGTTTATAGCTAATATTAGGATTCATTCTTTGTGATGTTCAGTTCTATAGGCTTTGACAAACGTATCATGTGATGTATCCGCCATTACAGTATTATAAAGAATAGTTTCACTGCCCTAAAAATGCCTTGTGCTCTACCTAGTCACTCTCCCTCTTCTCCTCTGAAGGACTTGACTTCGTTAAATTTAGCCACAGCCTTAGTGGGAAATCAGAGCAATTCCAATCTCAGGTCTTTGTCATCTGGGGACCCTTGCCTGTTGGAGGACTGCCCATAGCAATGGCTTCAGGGCTCGATACAGGCACAGCTCAACATTCCAAACAAGTGCTGATTTCACCCAGTCTTCTAAATGGGGTGCTGGTTTGCTACAAACTCTGGCCAGTAATTAGTTTGCACACCACTGTTTTAGAACTCCTAATACTGGGAAGCAATTTCTTTCCTTCTTCTTTGACCTTTCATCGGATTTGTGAACTTGCCTTGAATCTGGAATAGTTCTCATTTTTGCCAGAAATATCCTTCTTTCTCTTGACTAGTATCTGCTTCTTAAATCCTAACATGATTTGGCTAGTAGGCCAGCCTATTAAAACAAAACAAAGTGGTCAATATGGGTCTGCTAGGATTGGAAAAAAAAAAAATTTTTTTTTTTTGGTTGGAAGGGTTTTGGAAAAAGTGCTTCCCTAGCTCGTTGTCAAATCTTAATTCAGGGAAAAATACAACCCCAATGAAAACCTCAGTAAGTTTTTCTCTACCATTATAATCACTGAGAGGGGAACAATAAAAACCACGAAGCTTTGTTTTCACAACATTTTCTACCACCAGCATTTAAGAACTTGAGACATGCTTGTTAGAGCTGATGTTAAACAGAGGCTTGACAACCTCCAGAAGTTTTGATTCTTGGGTTACATTTCCTCATCGGCCACCCTGAAGATCACAGGCCCCTCAGACCCTGATGTGCTGATGATTCTGACCCACAGCCTTTCTCTCAGGGGTCACCAGAAGTTCAACAGAGCTGTCTAGAAAAAGATTCCACAGCAGATACTCTTCGGAAGAGCTGGACTTTTCAAGTTGTATTTCTCACCTGGAACTTGTGACTCCCTACATCAGCTATGGAAATGCATGCTTATTTGCCATTAGACGAAAAGAGAAAACTGCTTGCCCACATGCACAGAATTACACACTGTCAGTCAAACCCTCATCCCTGGAGAATATCTGATGAATAAATTAGCCTTCCATAAATATATGTTGTGAAAGCTGGACAATGAATAAGGAACACTGAAGAAGAATTGATACGTCTGAATTACGGTATTGGAGAAGAATATTGAATATACCACGGACTGCCAGAAGAACAAACAAATCTGTCTTGGAAGAAGTACAACCAGAATGCTCCTTAAAAGCCAGAATGGTGAGACTTCTTCTCACGTACTTTGGACATGTTATCAGGAGGGATCAGTCCCTGGAGAAGGACATCATGCTTGGTAAAGTGGAGGGTCAGCGAAAAAGAGAAAAACCCTCAACAAGATGGCCTGACACTGTGGCTGCAACAATGGGCTCAAACACAGCAATGATTGTGAGGAGGATTAGGACTGGGCAGTGCTTCATTCTGTTGTACATAAGTTCACTGTGAGTCAGAATTGACTGGACAGCACCTAATAACAACAACAAAATATATGTTTCAAGCACCCTTGTTCCATTCAGAACCCTTATTATAATTCATCAAAGCAAGAAAGTAAATGGGACAGCTGCGTCAAGGAGGAAAGCATTGTCGTTACGTGCTGCAGAGTTGTTTTTTACTCATAGCAACCCCATGTGACAGAGTAGAACAGCCCCACTGGGTTTTCTAGGCTGTAATCTTTATGCAAACAGATCACCAGGTCTTTCTCCCTTGGAGTCACTGGGCAGGTTCAAACCACCAACCTTTAAGTAGCAGCCGAGCGCTTAACCATTTGCACCACCAGGGCTCCTTGGGGACGCATTAGGAAAGAAGAATTTACCCACATGTTTGGGCAGATCCTTGCCTTCCATGTGGTATCCTCAGTACTTGGACCTTACCAACACCCTTGATAAACACAGCAGCTCCTTACCTGGCCACCTTCCTACTTTCTTGACCTTTTTGCCTGGTATACCACACATTGTGTATGATGCCTGGTATTTTCCACTGAATAATGCTTCAGGCTATTTTTTAAGCCAAGCACTTAAGCTGATAAGAGTCATATTTTTCCCATCTGTATTTCCAACATATTGCCAGAGGTTCTGGGCAATAGATATGCTTTTGAGTAAATAGAATACTAAATTGAGGCAATGGATCATAAGTCTAAGGCAACGAGGCTCTCTCTTCACCATCCAATAAAAAAGGTCACTAGACAATGAGAAAGAAATAAGATGGTGGCAGGTGGAAAGTTTTTAATAATGTAGTCATCAGAAGGATCAGTCAAGCTTTTCTTCCTCCTCCTGGACCCAAGAAGATAAAAGTCCTCATCACAGCACAGGAAATATGCCTGTTCTCATCCCAAATGGCGTGTGGTTCTGGGGATCGATCACAGCAGTCCTTGCTCTAATCTCCTGAGAATCTATCTAACTTGTCTCTCCTGGGTTCAGGGCTTGAGTCATTGCCCTGAGAAAGTATGGAAGGCACCTATTTATTGGTCTTTTATTTGCTTTTTAAAAAAATAGGACCCAGTCAATCTTTCCCAGGGAGGCAAAGCTTTCCATCAGCTGCAGGACCTTCATATCTAGGTGTTCTCTTGCCTTTGGCAGGAGGCAGTGGAATAGAACAGGGTAAAAAGAAATCCATGTCATATGTGGCTGCAGAGGTGAGAAGTCTGCATAGAAATGAGGTGGAGTCCCTGAATGGCGCAAATGGTTAAGCACTCAACTATTAACGAGATGGTGTGCCATTTGAACCCACCCAGAGGTGCCTTGGAAGAAAGGCCTGGCAATCAACTTCTGAGAGATTAGGCTAGAAAACCTCTTCTCACCTCGTTTCTTCCCAATCACACACCAAAGCCTTTGTGTATGGTCTGCATTTAGACTGCCAGAAAAACTTAAGGAAAGTTCTTGGTCAGGAGGGGCCAGAAAGTTAGGTAGGGACAGAAGGCTAAAATCTCCAGGAGCTGGTATTCCACTTTCTCTGCATTTTTCTCTTTGTGCTATCATCAGCAACCCACCTCACAAGCTTGAAATTCTGTACTCTGGCCTTGTTTTCTCAGAAAAAGTTGACAAAAGGAGTTGTTGATTTTTTTTTTTTTAATTTAATAAATTCAGCAACAGTGCCAAGTGGTGTTGATTGTGAATTACCTCTTGCGGTGCAGATGCTGCTGCTGAAGAGTTCTGTTGATCAAACAAACAAATCATTTTTTCCTGTAATAGTTCCTTGCTCAATGGTGGCTTAATTCTGCTTATTGTTTACGCATTCATTTTTCGAAGCAATAGGCAGTAATACAGCATCTTGGGAAGTTGGCTTCTATCTTGAATTTAACCTTAGGTGTCTGTGTCTCCAGTAACTTTTTTTCCTCTATCCTACCGCTTCTAAGCTTTATGTGATGCTTCATTTAATATGGCATGCAAGGTACTCGTCTTCACTCCAAATTGCAGTTTCACATCAAAACCCATTCGCCTGACAGTTGCACGTGGATGGCCCGTTCCTGGAGTTTACATGGTGTCCTGGGCCATGAGGGAAAAATGGAATAGCTCACCTACCCTGATATTTTGTTCAGTAAAAAAAAAAAGAATTTTTTTTCCCCAACCAGTGTGATGTATTTTACCAGTCTCCTTCAAGTGCTTTGGCGCAATAAGGATCGTGTTAAAATATTGCAGACATTCCCCAAGAAACAGGTCAACTGGCACTTTCAATCTATACTGGCACGAATCCCTAACATGAGCAAGAATCTGGGGTGACTGAAGCAATTCTCTATGAATTTTTGAGTTTCTCCTGCACAAGATCTGGGCCCTGGATGGCCTCCCATCTCTTTGTGGAAGGGGCAACTTGAGCACATGTTTTATTACCAGTCTTGTCCATGACAGTTGGGGCAAAATCAGTGGAAGAAAAAATTAAAACACACATGCTGGGTATCTTTTCAGCTCTAGCAGCATATAAAACTTATCCCAAAATGGTTGATTATGAAAAATAAGATTGCAATTTACACAGTACATTAAAAATTGTTCTTAAGGTCAAGGTGAACAGAAACACCCTAATTCTCTATGGAACATTGTAGGCAGGTATTCCTTTTTCTCGAAGGTATGACCCCAATTAGCCTTCCAATTTTATCTTCTACTACTTTCCTGTCATGATTAATTTATCCAGTCTGTGCAACCAGTATTTCTTGGCAACTCAAGACACTCTGAGCACCTCTTAGGTGCCAGGCCCTGTGCTGATTACAAAGTAAACCTTCCCTCTTTTTCTCTACCTATTTGGATGCTGTCATCCTTCAAGGTGAGCCCTGGTGGTAAAGTAGTTAAGAGATTGGCTGCTAACCAACAGGCCGGCAGTTCAAATCCACCAGCAGCTCCTTGAAAACCCTATGGGGCAGTTCTACTTTGTGCTGTAGGGTCGCTATGAGTCACAATCGACTCGATGGCAATGGGTTTGGTTTTGGTTTATCCTTCAAGGAATATTTCCACTTATTATACCTTCTCAATGCCCACAGGCCATAGGACTGTCTCCTGCCTCCTCTAAATCCCCCGATAGCTCATTTTGCACTTGACCTCTTGTTCCCCAAGTAACTCCTCCATTTTTCTGTATCTTGAGTCACCAATGGGGTTGTTAACTCTGTCTGGGGTTGCTTCTTTGTGTTTCCCACAGGTGCTACAGCTCAGTGTAGGCACTCAGAGCCTTGGAATCCCTCTGCCCCTACATCCAACCATTCTCCTTCATGTTCCTGCCTGCTCAGAGGCTCTGTACACTGTGTTGACTGGAACACTCTTCTCTCAGTACCTGTATGATTCTCTTCCTCGCTTCCTTCACGTCTCTGCACTGCATCAGAGACGTCTTGGTTTTTCCTGACCACTTTGTATGAAACAGCACCACCCCTACGCTGCTGCATCCTTCTCTAACACCAGCTTCCGAAAGTGTAATTTGCTTATGGGTCTGTCTGCCACCCTTCACTACAATATAAGCTCCTTAGCTTACAGACTTTTTTCACGGTTATAACTCAAGAGCCCAGAGCAGTCTGGTTCATGGGAGGTGCTCCTGAAATAGTTGTTGAATTGCTGAATTGTACACGTAAAATGTTGAAATGGCAATTTTTTTGTTGTATATATACTAGTCACAATAAAAAGAAATTAATTTAAAAACACTGTTCAGTGAATGAATGAAAAAGCCTTTTTTGGGGGGTGGGGCCTTTTGCCCTTGGTGTAGGTCCCTCCTGAAGTATTAATGACGTCTAGTGGAGTGGTAGTTGTCAGCACCCAGTGTCAGGTGTTCAACTTTAGTTGGTCTTGATCTAGCCAGTTTTGTCAGCATGAACTCTGGAATCTACTACCCTGTCCATGTCTCAGACCTGGTCCACCTGTGTCTTCTGGCCAGTTAACATCTCCCAGCCTCAGTTTCCTCACCTGCAAAATAGACAGTGCCACCGTTGTAAAGGAGAAATAAGATAGTGCTGCAAAGTTGCTGGCACAGTTCCTGGCACTCAGTAAGTGCCCCGTCAATGTTAGTTATTACTAAAGTGGACAGGAAGGCTTCGATAAGCTCTTATTACGTGTTAGCTGCTAGAAGGCAGTGTAGACAGTGAGGTAAGTGTTGGCTCTGTGAATGTGCTTAGTTTATGACTTTTTGAGATTAACTGTGTTTGTTACTATCCTTGAAACCCCACCTTGAATGGGAGTGGACTTTTATTGACAGGTCTGTGGGTTGCAAGTCAGCTGCCCTAAAAAGAACATGAGAGCCATGAACTTGGCTATGCCCTTTATCTATGCCCATCCTTTAGGTTGCTCCTAAAAACTCAAGTTTGGGGAGGGGGGGTTCTGAGTTTGCCACTGGTTAGAACAGGCATGCCACAGAGACAGTACAAAAAAAGAAGACGTATCAATTGGCCCCAACCCATCTGGAGCAAAGGTGCATGAAGAACACCAAAGACGCAAGGAGAGTATAAGCCCGAGAGACAAAAAAAAGCCACATAAACCAGAGACTCCATCAGCCTGAGACCAGAAGAACTAGATGGTACCTGGCTGCCATCAGGGAACACAACAGAGAGTCCCTGATGGAGCGGGAGAAAAGTGTGGAGCAGAACTCAAATTCACGTAAAAGGACCAGGCTTAACGGTCTGGCTGAGATTGGAGGAACTCCCAATGCCATGGCCCCAGGACACTCTTAACCCAGAACTAAAACCATTCCTGAAGCCCAGTCTTCAGACAAAGATTACACTGGACTGTAAAATACAAAATAATATTCATGAGAAGTGTGCTTCTTAGTTCAAGCTGATACACAAGGCCAAATGGGCGGCTCCTGTACAGAGGCAGGATGAGAAGGCAGGAAGGCACAGGAACTGGTTGAATGGATACAAGAAACCCAGGGTGGAAAGGGGGAGTGTGTTGTCACATTATAGGGATTGCAACTAATGTCACATAACAATATGTGTATAAATTTTTGTATGAGAAATTAACTTGAGCTGTAAAGTTTCACCTAAAGCACAGTAAAAAAAAAAAAAAAAATTGAAGTGTACAGTTGGAAAAAAAAAGGAGAGGAAAACAGGAGAAAACGCCAATGTCAAAAGCTGAAGATGAATTTTTAGGCTGATTGGTTTTGGAAGGCTCTCTGCCAGGCTGTTTTAACTACACAGTTTGGCTTTTTTTTTTTTTTTTAAGTGTTCCTTTCATTGCCTTTTTTTCAGAGAGGGAAAGGAGACGAGGGCTTCTAGAGTTTCCTGTGACAGCTTTCTCTCTTGTTCCCATGGTAAGTACAAGTGTGTTTCCTTGCAACGTAACAGAGCTTATTGTAACCTGAAAACACACACAGGCCATTTGGCCTAGCAGCACCTCCCATGTGCACGTCAGAAACTTGGCATTAACCAGCATTAGTGCCAAAGCAGAACTAACTCAGAGCCCCCCCTCCACCCACTTGCCCCCCTCAAATAGTATGTCTCTCTTCACACAGCACATATTTTTCTCATTATCTAAGTTTAGCGTTTGATTAATTTTCATAATAACTCTAAAAAGGGATTGAAGTTCTTTTCCTACTGCCTACCATTAGGATGCCAAAAAGTAATTTTCCTTCAGTGGTCCCAAATATTCTTCAAAGACTAATTTGACCTTGAGGAGAAGTCATTTCCATAGGCAATTTGACAGCAGATTTGAAAAATCACTTCTGTGTATCCTAACGGGCGCTCTTTGGGAAAAGCCAAGAGAAGCTGAGAAATGAAGTACAGACTCTCTTCAATCATGTTTTCTCATAAGGCATATCTGCTCTGGAAGTGATGGAGCCAGGGGGAGAAGACAAGCTTAAAAAAAAAGAGAGAAAGGCTAAAGGTGTTTACTTTGCTTGATGAAGTCGAGACATGGTGGTCAGACTTTTTTCTACCATGCTACTATCCAGCATTAAGGATCCCTGGTTTCGCAGTGGTTAAGTGACCAGCTGCTAATTGAAAGGTTGGCTGTTTGAACCCACCAGCCACTTTGTGGGAGAAAGATGTGGCAGTTTGCTTCTATAAAGATTTACAGCCTAGACAATCCTGTGGGGCAATTCGACTCTGTCCGATAGTGTCTCTCTGAGTTGGAATCGACTCAAGAAATATTTCTTACCTATCAGAAATTGAAATAAAAAAGAAATAAAACAATTACCTATCAGTTTCTTGCAAGCATCTTAATTTTTATGAACAGTACCTTCATTCCTTTCTTGAAAATGGCTCGCGGGAGAGGCTCCAGCCCTCTAGACAAGGGGACCAATTAGGTGAAGAGAAGATGTTTCGTCAACCTCCATGTTCTTGGCTAAGGCTGTTGGACTTCAGCTCCCTTGTGAATTTCTCAATTTCAGGGCACTTAATGACATGAGCATTGAGAGATTGAAAGTTTGAGGCCGTAAAGTATGTGTAGTGGTTAAGAGGACAGGCTCCAAAGCCAAAACCAAACCCACCGCCGTCAAGTCAATTCTGGCTCGGAAATGCCCCATAGGGTTTCCAAGGAGTGGCTGGTGGATTCAAAATGCCGACCTTTTTGTTAGCAGCCAGGCTCCTAACCACTGCTTCACCAGGGCTCCAAAGCCTGACTACCTGGGTTCAAATCCAGATTCTTCCATATGCTAGTTGTTCAATCTTTGTGTCTCAGTTTCTTCATCTTTAATATAGGGACAATAATTTCTCCCACAGGAGCATTTGTGGCTGGAATGAGATAATATGGGCCAAGGTCTTAGAACAGGGCCTGACCGTCTATAGTTCAGATGTTGTCGTTGCAGGTTCCAGGATTTCTGGAAGCAGGCTTTTGGCCTCGAGGGGCTACTTTTAAGTCATAGAATTCAAAGTCACACGTATTATTTAAGTTCTGCTTTTCCTATTTCTATGCCAAAGTTGAAGCCTGGCTTATAATTGAGGCCCTCATGTTGACAACCCTGGGAATGCCAACAGTATGTTGTTGTTAAGCCCGCTGGGGACCACAGATGTATCTGAATTCAATTTGAGCGTTTGGCACATGAAATTTAAACAACTAACCCTCATCCCACATCTCTCTCCCCAGTGAAAGGAGCCAGGGCTTCTGTCCTATGTGTCTGGGACAAGGCAATGGCTCATAGCGGTGGTTTCCAACACTCAATCATTTTCAGACCGTCTTCCTGCCATGTCTGAGCACCTCCTGGGCTATTATTAACTTATTGTTATCCTTTACATTGACTTCAATACACTCACTTTTATTACTTTGCCTCATGCTATGCAATCCTACCTCTGAAATCACACTTGCATGTGCTGCTGATATTTTTAATAACACAAAAGAAAGTAACTACAAAGCATTTAAAGTAAATCCCCACTTGTCCCTAAACTCATCTTGCATACACCTTTGAAACACAAAGCACCCTTTGGGGGGACATAGCCCTAAGGGTCGGGTAGGCATAGATTTCTAGAGCAGAAATGTTCTGTTTGAGGCAGAACCGTGACCAGAGGCCCCCACAAAACTGCAGCCCTGGGCCCTGTGGTCTCGCTCTACTGTCAGCGTGGAGCCAAGGACTCTGGAGGGGCAGACTTCGAGGGACCGTTTTGTCAGTGACGAGAGTGTGTGTCTCTGACAGCTGTCACTGAACAATTAATCTTCAAAATGAGAGCTCAATTACCAAACATGTGTTCCTGTGAGCAAAGCCGTCTTCTCATCATCCCGTGCTGCTATTAGACAAAAATAATATATATTTTTTCCATTCATAATTATCTCCTCTTAATGCAGCTTCCATGATTCTGATGTACGCTGTCACTATTGACTCCTCACAGTCGGAATTGTTAACATATTGTGAAAATATGCACAGTATCATTCTCTCCAAGCTGACTTTGGCTGTTAAAATTAGAAAGACCAATATGAGTTTGAACAGCGTGAATGGGAACAGTAGACGATCAATTCTGGTACTTGGAAATGCAATTGCCTCTCTGGTGCCAGGATTTCTTGCTTTCACATTTTATATCTTCTTGTGCTTATTATAATAAAAACAATAAAATAGAGTAGAAAGGGGTGGAGGCTGAGAGGAAATAACGGAACATTTTAGTATAAAATGATTTTGATTTTCGTATTTATTACTTGTATTAGTGGATAGACTTAACTATTCAAAACTTGCCACAAATCAAATGAATCTGGTTTTTCCAGGCCTTTGGAAATGCATTTCTGATTCTAATATCTGTTGGTTTGCTGCATATCTAGCTGTAAATCAGGAGAGGGAAAAAGTATTGAAAATTAAAAGGAAACTCAGACAGTACACACATTTTAAAAAGTTGTCACAAGTTAAACACTCATCTATTGAACTGACAAAGGCCAAACCCATTTATTCAGATCTGGAACTCAGCAGTGGTGGCTCCCAAGAGACCAAAGAATCCTTTGATTTTTAATAACAATTACCACCCCCCCCCCAAAAAAAATAACAATTAGGAGTTCTATTTTAACAATAGGAACTGGATGAAAAATACTTTCTTGCTCCATTAAGAAAATAACCAGTTTCCGTTCTTTCTCCCATCCTCTTTGAGAATCTCAGCAATTTCCTGCCCTGGATTGGTCTTCTTTCTGCTACTGTTCTGGCCATTTTGTTCTGTGGAACCATTAAGGAACAGGTCAGTCATTCACAGAAGCAGCAGTTAAGTGTGTTTTGAGCTCTTTATTCAGGGAACATTCTGTGACCCACAAGTCCTGGACTGAGGGCTAAAAGCAACTCTGTACCCACCTCTCCACCCCCACACCGTGAAAACTCATGTCATTCCTCATGGCAACTGACCTTAAGAAGATCTTCTCTCACTGTGGGTGGACAACAGTGCCTTCTTCTCCATGGAGGCTCTTGTGTTTATAGGAGAGCACCTCTTCCTGAGAGTCTATTGGGCCTGACTTCTGGAAATTGGAAGCCTGCCTTGGAGGACCCCCAATGCTTGTTTGGAAATGTCAAGACTTTCCCTGTTTCAAATAGTAAGCAGAGATTTGTCACAGCTCAGCAGGAGAGCTGTATGTCCCTCCTGCCTCAAAGAGGTATTTTAGAACTTGGGTATTGTACTCATACCCAGCACTAATGAGAACTGGAGAATTACGGACATATTATGAAAATTAATGTCATCCAAATCAGACTACCTGGACAGAAAACATGTCTTCTGTAATAAATGAGAGTGGGTGGAGAAGCTTCTAATTGGAGTTTCAATCCTCCACCCAGATCTGTGTTAAGGCATTGAGTAATTTTTTTTTTTTCTTTTTTAGTGTTTGGTTTCATTATGGGAATTTTGCTTAACACCAGGGTCTGCATTAATTTTTAGCCCCTCAAAGTCTGGGTTTAGGGACTGGAGCTCTTTGTGAGAAAACAAACAAACAAAAAAACCCAAACCTATTGCCATCAAGTCGATTCTGACTCATGGCAACCCTATAGGACAGAGTAGAACTGCCCCATGATGTTTCCAAGGAGCACCTGGTGGATTCGAACAGCCAACCTTTTGGTTAGCAACCGTAGTTCTTAACTACTACACCACCAGGTTTCCCCTTTGTGGGAAACGACTTAGCTAAACTTCCAGCTACAATCATTCTTTTGGAAAACTTTTAAATTGTAAAAAAAAAAAAAATGTATTATTTGAAATTGCATATAGCGTTTTAAGGAACCATACTTTTCAAAGTTAGGATAACCTGGCTATAGGCATTTATTTCTGGGTTTCATCGGAAATATCTGGCGTTTAGGACTTTGGGGACTTACAGAAGTGAAGGTCTAGGATGTTTTTGAGAGAGCCCTGGTCATGTTTGCTCTAAGGTTGGTACGTAAGTCATCTTTGCTTAAGTGCTTTCTTTGGTGGGCTATTGATTAGAAGTTGCATACGTGGTTTTACTTGTGCTGTGACCATTACAATGGATTAAATGTATTTCAAATAGATAAGCTAGAAGATGGGTTTTTAAATATGCAGAACAGAGCAGGAAGTCCATATGGCATGGAATAAAGGCATACACACTTCTGAAAACTTAAAAGGCTGTCATCTGCTAAGACTGCCTGTTTAATAGCCACTCTCAAAGATAATTGCCACCCATGTGTCCTTGATGAAAACTGCATCTCTAGCCCCAGGAAATTGGCTCAAACAGCAGCAAGAAAGATTTAGATTAGCTAAGGCAGAACTTCCTGCCTGAATGACTCTGGGTTTTGAGAGTGTCCCAGCCCTAAATTCTCTGAGACAGGAGTAGGAGGTGGAGGCTGAGATGAGCCTGTGTCCTTAGACTCCATTTCTTCTTCTTTTCTTTGGGCCTTAAGCTTCTCCCTGAGCTGTCCAGTAGACAGGTTGTTACTGTGTCCAGCATAACTGGAGATGTGGGGAAATGAATTTTAAGGAGCTTGGCTTGTTTCCTCACTTCTTTTATACCCAACTGTGATGGATTCTGATGGAACCAACCCACAGATAGTGATTGGGCTGGCTTGTGGATTCTGGGGCTCTGTTCTGGGTGTTGGATGCCTGTCCTCAACAGCTTATCATCCGCTGAGAAGGGAAGCCACAGGCAGCACAACAACCTCATACTACAGGCAGAGCAGCAGGAAAGTCTGGAGAAGGGAAAGGTAGGCAGTGGGGACCATCAGGAGGTGGTTTAACCCCTAGAGCAGGACATCTTTGAGGATGAGCTGGCTAAGGTATTGGGAGGTGGATGAAGAGCCAGGCTTGAATTCATGGGTTGCCCATCCATGCCTACCCACCCATGAGGGTTGAGGATGAATACAATCAAAGAGGGAAGCAGCCCAGATAGAAGAGCTTACATCCTGGGCAGGATGGAGTTTATAGCAGGCCTGTAAGACCTAAGCTGGGAAACCAGTGAACTGTATTTTTAGGTGAAAACTTTAGATTCCTAAATATTTTCTTGAATCTCTTGAAAATGTTGTTTTTAGGTGCTGTCGAGTCAATTCTGATTCATAGCGGCCCTATGTTCCACAGAATGAAACACTGCCCAGTCTTGAAACTGTAGGTCAAGCAAAATCCACCTATGGTCTGGACACCCATGGCCTGCCCGCTTCTGTACACAGTAAATGTGTCATTAACCCATTCTTTTGTTCGTGTTAACTGTCATTGAGCTGGTCCCAGACACATGTGACCACATGCACAAGAGAACAAAACACTGTTGCAAATCAGGGTTTTCATTGGCTGATTTTTTGGACATAGATAGCCAGGCCTTTCTTCCTAGTCCATCTTAACCTGGAAACTCTGCTGAAATCTGTTCAGCATCATAGCAACAGACAGCCCTCCAATGACAGATGGGTAGTGGTTGGGTATGAGGTGCACTGCTGGGAACTGAACCCGGGTCTCCCACATCAAAAAACCAAACCCATTGCCATCGAGTCAATTCTGATTCATAGCAATCCTATAGGTCAGAGTAGAACTGCCCCATAGATTTTCCAAGGAGTGCCTGGTGGATCTGAACTGCCAACCTTTTGGTTAGCAGCTGTAGCACTTAACCACTATACCACCTTCTACCACTGCCCTCTAACCCACTCTGGGGTACCTTAAACACCTGAATGTGCAGATGAAATGCTGGTGACTTTTGTGGATGCCTCAAAGCCTCTGGCAGTGGGGTCACTCTTGACCTCAGAGCACTACCATCTGCTCATGGAGAGCTAAGGGTGTCATCTGGAGGAGGAAGGGAGCAGCAGGCATCTGTCCTCAGGGGTGGGAGTGGTCACAGAGGCCCATCCCCCCCAGGTGAACCACAGTCTTCTCAAGCACACTTCTTGGAGCTGCTTTCAGGGTGGGGGTGCCAGGTAGCCAGCGGTCTGCCCCCTCCCAGCTCTACTTCCTAAAGATGGGGATCTTTCCCTTCCCAGGCCCCATTTCCTGCAGACAGGGGTCTGCCCCCTCCCTGGCCCCACTCGCTGTAGATGGAGCCCCACGGCCCGCCCAGCCGTCGGTGGCATCAGAATTCACCACAGCACCTCGCCGTCTGCCTGAGCACCCCGTACGGTTCAGGCAGTCCTGGCCAATGCCCTTGAGCGGCTTCATTTTCATGCCTGCTTCCAGGACCACAGTATCGGAGAGAATCATAAATGCCCCTTTCTGTGGATTCTTGGTTAGTCCACGTATTTGGGGTAATAATTCTCATTATGCTTTGTGGTCCTTTTTAATAAAAATGACATTCCCCTTATCTTTAAAGGTTGGAGTCTCAGCCTAATGTATGACCCACACTCTTCCTTGGAGAGTTATAAAAATTAGATTATATAACCTCACATTTCCCACTAATGAACATGGGGATGCTTCGGCCCAATGAGAGGAAGACAAGAGATGGGAATTTATGCTTTAATAACCCCACTTAGATTGGTGTGTGTAGCTGTGGGCAGCAGGCTGCCAGCAGGCACAGCAGGCACTGAGGCTCTCCTGGCCAGCAGGACAGTATTTTTTATGGCTGTAAATCTCTCTCAAGTGAGGATTCTCACACTGTACCAGGGGACAGCTGTGGCCATGGCTTAGTTTATGAAACGCCTCTAAGAATAAGACTATTCTTATCATCTAGGAAACTATTACCTGGTTCCCATGATCTTTGGGTCTTAATGTGTAGATGTGGCTCTGGACACCAAGGTACCATGCTAGTTGCCATATATACTTTTTTTTTTTTCTATTTATTCTAAATCTTCCTATGAGGTAGGCACTTAAGTTTCCCCATTTTAGACTGTGACCTTCCTGAGAGTAGGGGACCATGTCTTAATTTTTCAGTATCTCCAGTGCCTGGGGTATTACCTGGTAGGTAGGTAGTTAATGTTATTGCATAATGAATGAATAACCCAACAGGTTCTCAAAGGCGGACCACATGAGAAGCACCTGGAGCATTTCTAAAAAATACTGATTCCTTTGGCCCCCATTCCCAGTCTCATTTTTTTCTTTCCTTTCTTTCTTTCTTTTTTATACTTTAAGTGAGAGTTTATAAATCAAGTCAGTCTCTCATACAAAAACTTACTTACACCTTGCTATGTACTCCTAGCTGCTCTCTCCCTAATGAGACAGCACACTCCTCCTTTGACCCTGTGTTCCCTGTGTCCATTCTACCAGCTCCTGTCCCCCTCTGCCTTCTCATCTCACCTCCAGACAGGAGCTACCTACATAGTCTCCTGTGTCTACTTAAGCCAAGAAGCTCACTCCTCACCAGTATCATTTTCTGATGTATAGTCTAGTCCAATGCCTGTCTGAAGATTTGGCTTTGGGAATAGTTCCAGTCCAGAAGGTCCAGGGACCATGACCTTGGGGGTCCCTCTATTCTCAGTCAGACCCTTAAGTCTGGTCTTTCTTTGAGAATTTGAGGTCTGCATCCCACTGTTCTCCTGCTCCATCAGGGAGGCTCTGTTGTGTTCCCTGTCAGGGTAGTCATCGGTTGTAGCTGGGCACCATCTAGTTCTTCCAGTCTCGGGCTGATGTAGTCTCTGGCTTATGTGGGCCTTTCTAGACATTCTAACTTAATTGTTCAGGGTATAGATAGGAAACCCATATTTTTAAAAACTTTTCAGGTTGCCATCAGGGACATGCAAATCAAAAACAGAATGAGACCACTTCACACCCACTTGGATGGCATTAATAAAAAAGACAATAATACGAATTGTCAAGTATTGTGAAGAAATCTGAGCCTTCATACATTGACAGTAGGAATGGAAAATGGTGAAACCACTTTGGAAAACCACCTGGCAGTTCCTGAAAGGTTAAATACAGAGTTACCACATGACTCAGTGATTCCATTCCTAGGTATATACCAAGAGAAATAAAAGCATACATCCACGCACACATAAAAAACAAAACAAAAACAAAAAACTTGTACATGAGTGTTCACAGCAGCATTATCATAATAGCCAAAAAGTGAAACAACCCAAATGCCCTCAACTAATGAAAGCACCCCTATGTGTCTGTCAGTTTGTCGTACTGTGGGGGCTTGTGTGTTGCTGTGATACTGGAAGCTATGTCACTGGTATTCAAACACCAGCAGGCTCTTCCAGGGTGGACAGGTTTCAGCTGAGCTTCCAAACTAAGACAGACGAGGAAGAAGGACCTGGTGATCTACTTTTGAAAAAGATTAGCCAATGAAAACCTTATGAATAGCAGTGGAACGCTGTCTGATATAGTGCCAGAAGATGAGCCCCTCAGGTTGGAAGCCACTCAAAACACGACTGGGGAAGAGCTGCCTCCTCAAAGTAGACTAGACCTTAATGATGCAGAGGGAGTCAAGCTTGCTGGACCTTCATTTGCTGATGTGGCACAACTCAAAATGAGATGAAACACCTGCAAACATCCATTAATAATCGGAACCTGGAATGTGTGAAGTATGAATCTAGGAAAACTGGAAATCATCAAAAATGAAAAGGAACACATAAACATCAATATCCTAGGCATTAGTGAGGTGAAATGACCGGGTATTGGCCATTTTGAATCGAATAATCATACAGTCTGTTAGGCTAGGAATGACAAATTGAAGAGGAATGGCATTGCAGTCATCATCAAAAATAACATTTCAAGAGCTATCCTGAAGAACAACACTGTCAGTGATAGGATAATATCCATATGTCTATAAGGAAGACCAGTTAATATCACTATTATTCAAACTTATGCACCAACCATTCCTAATGCCAAAGATGAAGAAATTGAAGATTTTTACCAAGTTTTGCAGTCTGAAATTGATCGAACATGAAATCAGGTTGCATTGATAATTACTGATAATTGGAATGTGAAAGTTGGAATCAAAGAAGAAGTACTGGTAGTTGGAAAATATGGCCTTGGTGATAGAAACAACATGTTTTTTTCAACAGCATAAACAGTGACTATACATGTGGACCTCACCAGATGGAATACATGGGAATCAAATTGACTATATTTGTGGAAAGAGATGATGGAAAAGCTCAATATCATCAGCCAGAACAAGGCCAGGAGCCGACTGTGGAACAGACCACCAATTGCTCATATGCAAGTTCAGGTTGAAGCTGAAGAAAATTAGAACAAGTCCACGAAAGCCAAAGTACAAGCTTCAGTATATCCCACCTGGATTTAGAGATCATCTCAAGAACAGGTTTGATGACTGAACACTAATGACCAAAGACGAGTTGTGGAATAACATCAAAGATATCATACATGAAGAAAGCGAGAGGTCATTAAAAAGACAGGAAAGAAAGAAAAGACCAAAATGAATGCCAGAAGAGACTTTGAAACTTGCTCTTGAACAAAGAGTGGCTAAAGGGAATGGAAGAAATGATGAAGTAAAAGAGCTGAACAGAAGACTTCAAAGGGTGCCTCGAGAAGACAAAGTATTATAATGACATGTGCAAAGACCCGGAATTAGAAAACCAAAAGGGAAGGACACGCTAGGCATTTCTCAAGCTGAAAGAATGGAAGAAAAAATTCATGCGTCGAGTTGTAATAGTGAAAGACTCTATGGGCAAAACACTGAACAATGCAGGAAGCATCAAAAGAAGATGGAAGGAATACAAAGAGTCACTGTACCAAAAAGAATTGGTCAACATTCAACCATTTCAGGAGGTAGCATATGATCAAGAACCAGTGGTACTGACGGAAGAAGTCTAAGGTACACTGAAGACACTGGCAAAAAACAAAGCTCTAGGAACTGATGGAATACCAACCGAGATATTTGAACAAACAGATGCAGCACTGGAAGTGCTCGCTTATCTATGCCAAGACATTTAGAAGACAGCTACCTGGCCAAGCAACTGGAAGAGAGTCATATCTATGCCTATTCCCAAGAAAGGTGATCCAACCAAATACAGAAATTATCAAACAATATCATTAATGTCACAAGCAAGTAAAATTTTGCTGAAGATCATTCAAAAGTGGTTGCAGCAGTGCATCGACAAGGAGCTGCCAGAAATTCAGACCAGATTCAGAAGAGGATGTGGAACCAGGGATATCACTGCTGATGTCAGATGGATCCTGGCTGAAAGCAGAGAATACTAGAAAGAAGTTACCAGAAAGAGGCAGTTGTTTGAACAGAACAAGGGGATACTACATGATTTAAAGGCAGGAAAGGTGTGTGTCAGGGTTGTATCCTTTCACCATACTTATCCAATCTGTACGCTGAGCAAATAATTGAGAAGCTAGACTATATGAAGAAGAATAGGGCATCAGGATTGGGGAAAGACTCATTAACAACCTGCGTTATGAAGATGGCACACCTTGCTTGCTGAAAGTGAAGAGGACTTGAAACACTTACTGCTGAAGATCGAAGACCACAGTCTTCAGTATGGATTACACCTCAACATAAAGAAAACAAAAATTCTCACAACTGTACCAATAAGCAATATCATGAAACATGGAGAAAAGGCTGAAGTTGTCAAGGATTTCATTTTACTTGGATCCACAATCAACACCCATGGAAGCAGCAGTCAAGAAATCAGAGGATGCAGTTCATTAGGCAAATCTGCTGCAAAAGACCTCCTTAAAGTGTTAAAAAACAAAGATGTCACTTTAAGGACTAAGGTGCGCCTAACACAAGCCATGGTGTTTCCAATTGCCTCATATGCATGTGAAAGCTGGACAATGAATAAGGAAGACCAAAGAAGAATTGATGCTTTTGAATTATTGTGATGGTGAAGACTATCAGATATACCACAGACTGTCAGAAGAGTGAACAAATCTGCCTTGGAAGAAGTACAGCCAGAGTGCCCCTTAGAGGAGAGGATGGTTAGACTTTGTCCTACATACTTTGGACATGTTATCAGAAGGGACCAATCCCTGGAGAAAGACATCATGCTTGGTACAATAAAGGGTCAGTGAAAAAGAGGGAGACCTGCAACGAGATGGACTGACACAGTGGCTGCAACATGGGCTCATGCATAAAACATGATCATGAGGATGGTGTAGGACTGGGCAGTGTTTTGTTCTGTTGTATTCATTGGGTCCTTATGAGTTGGAAGTGACTCAATGGCACCTAACAACAACAACAATGAAACAAAATGTGGTCTAGCCATACAATGGAATATTATTCAGCAATAAAAAGAAATGAAGTACTGATACATGCTACAACATGGCTGAACCTCTAGAATATTATGTTGAGTAAAAAAAGCTGGCCACAAAGGACCATGTATTGTTTGATTCCATCTATATGAAATATTTAGAGCAGCCAAATCAATAGAGTTAGAAAGTAAGTTAGTTGAAGAAAGGGGAAAATGGAGAGTGGCTGCTAATGGGTGTGGAGTTTCTTCTGGGGGTGATGAAAACATTCTAAAATTAACTGTGATAATTGTTGCATAATTTTGAATATACTAAAAACAATTGAGTTGTACCTTTTAAATAAGTGAATTGTATGGTATATGAATTATATCTCAATACAACTGTTAAAAAAAAAAAGACATTCCCCAAGTGATTCTCATGTGGCCAAGATTTGAGAAACACTACTACTCAACGTGTGGGCCACAGGTCAGCAGTACTGGCCCTACCTGGGAGCTCCTTAGCTATGCAGATTGTCAGGCACTACCCCTGACTGGCTGAGAATTTGCATCCTAACGGGAGTACCAGGTGCTTTCTAAAAGTGCCTCCCAGGCTTCTGGAGTCACCCATTGCCTCTGTCCACCCTGCAAACCCTCATTCTCTGCTGCTGAGTCTCTTGGATGTTTTGAGAAGTTTCTCCATGAAAGAGGAAGTCACTAGATCAGCTTCCCTGGAGTATAATTTGCAGGAAACTTCTACCTTGTATTTGGACAATTTTCCATTATAACTTTTCCGTGGCCGACTTATTTTATGTTTGTAGTTTTTTGGTGATGTCATGTTTTTTCACTAATGGAGTGCATGCTGAGTCATTGAGTGTTGGTAATTTTTTGTTACCTATGATGGATTTTTATAAATATTATATGGGACAACGTATGTCCTGGTGGACTCAGAATCTTCCCCACTTTCTGGCACTTATTGGCACCCTTGAGCAGGAAGGGGCGCTTACATTGCTTTGAGCCATAAAATGTCTTACTCACTTGAGTATCAATGAATCCTGGAAATCTCACCTTCCCAACAACACACATGAAATAGCAAATAAACTTACAAGCCTTATCTTGATGTGTGTTAGGCCAAGAAGCAAACAATGAATGCTAAGGGCACTTACTGGCACCACAGACCAGGAAGTACATCACAAATGCACGCTTATACTATTTTAACCCTGAAAATAAGTCATTCAGTTGAATATTTCTGCATGCCAGTAACATACCTTCCCAGTAACACAAAGTAGATAGTATCTATACTTACAAGACTTACCTCTCTGTACAGAAACCCAAAGACATGAAAGCTTCACAAAATCACCTCTCCAGGATACGTCCGCTCACAAGAATGCCTCCCAACCCTCAAACGTGGGCGAGCAACTTCTTCGTTTTTTTTGCAGTTAGGCAAGTTTCCGCCCCATGCCAATGCTTATTTAAAGTGGTTCTAACTCTTGCCAAGAAACCTTCAGAGGCAGAAAAAGTACTTGGTCGCTAGTCGTACCTGTGAGCACCAAAGGGATAAAAAGTGATGAACCTTCTCCGGCAGTTTTCAATTCTTCAGATGAACTGTGAAGAGGACAAAGGGGAAAGAGAGAGAAGTCCCTGTAGGAGGCTGCATGGGCTCTCTGCCTCAGGACCCAGATGGTGGTCGGGGGAGTGGTAGGGGGTAGGGGATGAGGGGGACATGGTGGTGAGGGTGGGGAATGGGGGCGCGGGGGTAAGCTTGGCTTGGATTTAGAAGGCAGCACTTTGACTAGTTGCCCTTCTGGGGCTCTGAGGGTGAGGAGCTTGTCCATGTAGCTGCTTCGTAAGGCATTCATTTCACTCATTCATTTCAGCTGAGCTCTTTATGACCCGGTAGGAACCACGTCTTATGTGACCCTCAGCAAATGCCTGGTGAGTGTGTGAACGATGAAATGATAGCAACACTTTCTGAGGGTGAGTTTCCTCTATGCTAGTCCCTGTATCAGCTGTAACCCTTCCTCCTCATCACAGCTCCAGGAGGTGAAGGGCCTTCAAATCCATTTGGTGAACGAGGAAAACAAGCTCAGAAGTAACTTTTCCAATGTCACCCAGCTAATATTTGGCAGGGGCAAGATTCTGATCTAGTGTGTGACTCTAGTCAATGGGGGATATCAGGATATTTTGGTTGGTTTGGGCTTCTTGGTGTCTGGGAATGCTGCAAGGGTTATGAAGAAGTGAAGCCCTGTGGGGCTGTCCACAGGGGGATTGGGAGAGCTAGAAACTAAGGCTGGTGCCCAGAGAAGGTTAGCCAACTCCGCCCTCCATCTCCCAATCCCCAGCAGCCATTGACTTGGGACAAATGAGGAACCTGGTCTGTCCTTCCACACCTGTTCACCACCACTTCCCACGAGGGGATCCCAATAACTCCAGACTGCCCTCCGCCCACTCAGATCTTTCTTTGTGATCCTTTTATTGGAACACTGAGCCTCTGATAAAAGAGGCCAGTGGCAGCAGATGGTATTCAGAAGAGCTCCTGCAAAGTGCAAACCTCTCTCTTTGATCCTGCTGATCGTTAGTAGCAGATTTCTGTTCTACTAATTGCAGAAAAAAATGCCTCCAAGTGAGGGACTGTTGGTGTCCCTGGCTTTCTGCAGCCTCCACTTAGCAAGGATGTTCTGCAGGCGGTCTGCTCAGGGTTATTTGTCTGTTTTTTGTTATTTATTTTTTGACTTTGGTTGTTGTAAAAATATATATAACAAAACATCTTCCAATTCAATGATTTTTGTGTGTACAATTAAATGACATTGATTACATTCATCATGTTGTGCAACCATCACCACTCTCCTTTTCCAAATTATTCCACCACCATTAACAGAAACTCTGCCCCCTGAGCAATGACTCCCCACTTCCTCCTTCCCTTCTACCCCTGTACCTGTTGCCATCGAGTCAATTCCAACTCACAGCAACCCCTGGTAACCACTAATAAACTTTGTTCTCTCTATGTTTGCCTATTTCGTATAAGTGGGATCGTGCAATATTTGTCCTTTTATGATTGACTTACTTCATTCAGCATAATGTTTTCAAGGTTTATCCATGTCACAGCATGTATTAGGACTTCATTTCTCTTTATGGCTGAGTAGTATTACATCGTGCATATATAGCACATTTGTTTATCCCTTAATATGTTCATACATATGTAGGTTGTTTCCACCTTTTGGCCATTGTGAATAGTGCTGCAGTGAACATCAGTATACAAGTTTGTTTGCATTCCTGCTTTCAATTGTTTTGGATATAGACCTAGGATTTTCTGTCTGTTCCTCAGATTGGATGATCTCAATTAACCTGTCTTCAAAGTCATTGTTTCTTTCTTCTGCCTGCTTGAGTTGGCTGTTTAGCCTCTCCTATGGATTTTTTTTTTTTAATTTGTTGTGCTTTTCAACTACAGAATTTCCACATGGTTCCTTTTTATAATTTCTAACACTTTGTTGACATTCTGTACTTGGTGAGACACTGTTCTCATACTTTTCTTTAGTTCTTCAATCACGATTGCCTTTAACTCTTTAAACATATTTTAAATAGTTGTCGTAAAGTCTTTGTCTAGTAAGGTCAACATCCAGGCTTTCTCCATGACAGTTTCTATTGATTGCTTTTTTCCCTGGGTATGGGCCATACTTTCTTGATTATTTGTATGCCTCGTAGTTTTTGTTGTTGTTGTAAACTGGACATTTTGAATACAATAATGTAGCAACTCTGGCAATCAGACTTTCCCCCACCTCAGTTTGTTGTTATTGTATTTACTTGTTGTAGTTATTGTTCGCCAGTTTCTTTATTGCTATCATAGAGAGGAGGAATTTTGTAGTTACTCACTCCATCATTTTTGCTGATGCCACCATGGCGTATTGATTTTAATCCCAGTGACCTTACTAAATTAATTATTTCTGATAATTTATCAATAGATTCTTTTAGTTTTTTTGGCAAATTATTATCTGAAAATAATGGCTACTGGTTTCTTCCTTTATGAATCTTACTTTTTTTTTTCTTACCTTACTATGTGGCTAGGACCTCCAGTACAATGTTGAACGGGCATGGTGATAATGTGTTCTCCTGTCTTGTCACCATCCTAAAGGGAATGCTTTCAATATTTCACCACACCATTAAGTATGATATTTTCTGTTTCAGAAAGTATATTTTTAAATAATAAATGCATGTGGAGTTTTATCAAATACATTTCCTGCATCAACTGAAGTGATAAGATTTTTCCTTTCCTCTAATAATGTGGCTATTTTCATTAATGTATATTTTAATATTAAAACCAACCTTGCAATCTTGGGATAAACTCAACTGGGTCATGATCAACTTCATTCATGTTTTGTATATTTCTGGATCTGTTTTGTTCACATTCTATTTAATGTATCTGTGTATATATTCCTGAGTAAGGTTGGCCTATAACTGCACTTCCTTATACTTTACTGTTAAGTTTTGGTTTCAACATAATTTGTCTCTAGTACATTGAAAATAACATTCTATTGTCTTGTTGTTTCTGTTTTTTGCAGCTGTGAAGTTGGCTGTAAGTTTTTTTGGAGGTGGTCCTTTTCCTCTGACTGTCCTTTTTTTTAAAACAACAACAACAACACTAATTTGGAAAATTTCAAAGAATACAGAATATTATAATGAATTTTTATGTACCTATCACCCAATTTTAACAATTACGAACTCATAGACAAACTTGTTTCATTTACCCAATATTCATCTCCCCCCCCAAAAAATTTTTTTTATATTATATTGAAACACTTCACAGATCTCACATCATTTATCTAAAAATATTTAGTATATATCTTTAAAAATAGATTTAAAAAAAACCATATTACCATTATCATACCTAGAAATATATTATGATATTCCTTAATAATATCCTTTTGCTGTTTATAGATTTAAATTTTCTCTTTTGTGTACTGAAGTTTCATATGGTGTTCTAGGTATGGGTTTCTTTTTATATATCTTTTTTGGGGGGATTCATTGAGGTTGGCTTCTTTTATCTCTTCAGATAATACTTCTGTCCCATTTTCTCTTTACTCTGATTCTGGAACTCCATGTAGATCAGGGTTTCTCAACCTCAGCACTATTGACCTAATTCTTTGTTGTGATTGGCTGTCCAAAACAATACAGGCTGTTAAGTAATATCCCTAGCCTCTGTCTACTAAATGCCAATAACATAACCCACCCACAGATATGACAACCAAAAATGATTCCAGACATTACCATATGTCCCCTGAGGGGATAAAATTGCCCCTAGTTGAGAACCACTCATTTAGACATATGTTAAACCCTTTTTTTAAAAAAAAAAAATCTACCTTCCATGTTTCTTAATGTCTTATTCACACATTCCAAGTCTTTGTTATCTGGTCTGGACTACAATTTTGATGATTTCTTCACTAATTTTCTCTTCAGCTATACCTGTTAGTTTTTTTTTTTTATTAATTTGATTGTGCTTTAGGTGAACGTTTACAGCTCAAGTTAGTTTTTTTCATTTAAAAAATCATACACGTATTGCTTTGTGACATTGATTGCAATCCCCACAATGTGTCAGCATGCTCCCCCTTTCCACTCCAGTTCCCTGTGTCCATTCGTCCAGTTCCTGTTCCTTCCTCGCCTTCTTCTTGCTTTTGGGTGAGTGTTGCCCATTTGGTCTTGTACATTTGATTGAACTAAAAGGCATGTTCCTCATATTTGTTATTGTTTGTTTTATAAAAAACCCACTGCCATCAAGTCGATTCCAACTCATAGCAACCCTACAAGGACAGAGTAGAACTCCCCTGTAGGGTTTCCGAGGAGAGGCTGGTAGATTTGAACTGCCAACCTTTTGCTTAGCAGCCAAACGCTTCACCACTGCACCACCAGGGCCTCATTTGTTTAATAGGCCCGTCTAATCTTTGTCTGAAAAGTGAGCTTCAGAAGTGGTTTTAGTACTGAAGGGTGTCGAGGGGCCATAGTACTGGGGCTTCCTCCAATCTCTGTCAGACCAGTAAGTCTGATCTCTTCTGTTAGTTTGAATTTTGTTCTACATCTTTCTCTTGCTCTGTCCGGGACTCTCTGTTATGATCCCTGTCAGAGTGGTCAGTGCTGGTAGCTGGGCACCATCTAGTTCTTCTGGGCTCAGGCTGATGGAGGCTATGTTTCATATGATTCTTTAGTCCTTTAGGCTAATATTTTCCTTGTGTCTTTGATTTTCTTCATTCTCCTTTGCTCTGAACATGATGGGACCAATAGATGCATCTCAGATGGCCCCTCACAAGATTTTAAGACCCCAGATGCTACTCACCAAGGTGGGATATAGAACATTTTCTTTGTGAACTATATCATGCCAGTTGACCTAGATGTCCCCCAAAGCTGTAGTTCCCAGCCCCCCTGGTAACTTGGTGCCTCAAAGTGTTTGGGTATATCTAGGAAGCTTCTATGCCTTTGCTTTGGCCAAGTTGTGTTGACTTTCCGTATATTGTATGTTGTTTTTTCCTTCACCCGAGTTGACACTTGTCTACTATCTAGTTAGTGATTTCCCCTTCCTCTCCCTCCCTATCCTTGTAACCATCAAAGAATGTTTTTTTTGTGTGTGTAAACTTTTTCTTAAGTTCTTATAATAGTGGTCTCATATAATATTTGTCCTTTTGCAACTGACTTATTTCACTCAGCATAACACCTTACAGATTCGCCCATGTTGTGAGATGTTTTGTGTCTATTAGTTTTTTCTAAATAGTTTTTCACTGCTTATATTCAGCTTATTTTTTTGTTTCTATAAATATAATTAATGTTCTGTCTCTGATGATTTCAATACCTGAAATCATTGTTGCTGATTTTTGTTTCTGCTAATTCTTACTTATGGTCCCTCATTTCCTTGTATGCTTGGAAGCTTATTTTCCTTGAAACTTTATCTGTGGGTTGAAGGTGGGATTCACTCGCCTTCTCCAAAGAGGATTTGTTTTTGCTCTTGCTGGCTGCCTGGAATCACTATTAATTTAGGATCACCTAAATTGTTGGTCTGAGTATTTTCAGACCCCGACTCTGCTAAACGAAAGGCTGGAGGTCCAAGTCCACTCAGAGGGACCTTGGAAGAAAGGCCTGGTGATCTACATCTGAAAAATTAGCCATTGAAAACCCTTCGGAGCACAGCTCTACTCTGATACGCATGACGTTGCCATGAGTTGGAATTGACTTAATGACCACTGGTGGCGAGGTCCTAAGAATTCTAGCTGCAAAACAACGTGAGGGCGAGGCTATGGGTAAAAATTCTCAGGGGCTCTTTCCCTCTTCTCTATGTTCCAAGGTTCAAGAGAAACAACATTTCTGGTAGTCCCATTGATTGTAAGGAGAGAGTGGAGTCATTTCTAGTTCATTCGATTCCCTCCTCCCAGGTGAACCCTGCACTTTGTCTCTTGTGCCCTGTGATATTGTGCAAAACCTAACCTGGTTATGTAAATGGCCCCAGGCTGAAAGCTGTTCAATTTTTTGTTTACCTCTTAGATTTACATCTTTATTTCTTTTTTTTTTGTCTTAGTGTTCCTTTTTTTCTTACTACATCAGTGCACTTCAGAAGGTGTTTACAATTTTTTTTTTTCTGGCATTTTTGGCTATTTTCAGTGGAAAAAACTGTCAAGGTACTTACTTTGCAATTTTGCAGGCGATGGGTATAGGATTGCCCCTTTTTCTTTCCCTAGTCACAGACCAGTTAGTTTATTGGGCATGCCATTTAAAAACTACGCCTGTTTAACCTCAATGCATGATACATGGTTAGCCTAAACTTCCTAGGTCAGTGTTCTACAGACTTTGCAGAATGAGAAATAAACCAGGAGCACTATTACATTGTGGATTTTCACAGACCTTTCCTTTGCCTTTCACTTTCAATTATGCACCAACATGTATAAACTTAATGAAGTCCCCAAGTTGTTGGGGCTTGTCCAGAACATACACTGAGATGTCCCTGAGTAAATCACTGCCTGCACACAAATGGTCGCTGGGATGGTCAGTGAATAGCTTCCAGCACTGGGGAAACAATTTCTGACATTCACGTCTTTTAAACTTGTTCCTCAGTGACTGGATGCCGCTTTTGAATGAGCCATGAGTGTGTCCACCTGCGATGAAGACTAGAAGAATATGCTAGGGAGGGTGTTTGCTGTTTCTGGCTGGGAATAAAAAAATGGCCACCAATAATAACAATAATAATAATAATGATCACAGTAAGTATGATGATGATGACAGTGGTGTTTACTCTGTACCATACACCATGCTTGGGACGTAGCTGGATTAATCAATTCATATGATCTCATCTAATTAATCTCAACAACTGGCCCTGCTATTTAGTCATTGCCAGATTCAAAACTGATTAATAACTGCTTTATAGCTAATAAGCCACCTCAGTAACCCATTTCATTCTGTCATCCTGGCATTAATTTTGGCAACTAGCTCACAGAGACCAGACCATCGGTACACAGTATTGTACCTCCTGGCTCCTTCAAGGGTGCATTTTTATGAATGAAGGGATAGATTTAGTTTTTCTACTTCATAAAAACCCTAAGATAAAAATATTGCAGCTATGCTGTATGACATGAAACTTTTCGACATTGATCCTGTATTTGTCTGTAAGAGAAAATGTTTTAAGACATGCCCTAAGGATAATCTTAGCTCTGTATGCAAGTATGTCTTGGATCACCTGAGTAGACATGGAGTAGCTGCTTCTTCGAGGTACAGGACTTTAATATGCAGCCCATCCATTCTGATAGATTAGGAATTTTCAGACTTTTAGTGAAACAATCTGAAATTTACTAAAAAAAAGTTTGGCAACTGTAGTACAAATAACTTTTTTTGTCCTGAGACTTACTTGAGAGTAAGTTGCTGTTGTGATACCCATCACCCCCAAATATTTTATTATGTATTTTCACATGTAAAGACATGATCACATATTACATGATATAGCCAACAAAATTAGGAAGTTAACATTGATATACTGCTACCCTCTAAAGCTCAGACTTTCTTCAAATTTCATGAATCATCCCAGTAATGCAAAAAAGACCCAGTTCAGAATCACAGATTATACCGTATTTTCTTGTCATATCATTTTAATGTTTTGCTTCTTAGTATTTCCTAAACTTTTATGACCTTGACACTTTTGAAAATTACGGGTCAGATATTTTGTAGAATGTGCCTCAATTTGGGTTTGTCTGATGTTTCCTCATGATTAGATTTAGACTGTGAATCTTTAGCAGGAATGTCATGGAAGTGACTCAAGTTCTTTCTTTCCCCTCTATCAGGTAGCACATGATGGTGATTTGTCCCAGCTCTGATGATGTTGACTTTAGGCTATAATCTTTATAGGAGCAGATGAATAGGTAGTTCTCCCATGGAGTTGCTTGGTGGGTTCTAACCACCAACTTTTTGGTTAGCAGTTGAGCACTTAACCGTTGTACCACCACAGTTAGTGCTCAACAAAAATTAGCTTTTAAATGTTGGTTTCACCATTTAAGGGGAAGTCAGTGGCCATTCTAGCATAGTTTGTAAGTGGGAAATTCTCACTCCTTGAACCAAGCTCTTCCATGATCTCCACCAGAGAGGGGTAATCCCCACGTCACGGGCATCCCATCATGGAATTTGGACAATAGGTCATCTCAGCCCTCTGTCTTTGGAGTTTCTCTGGAGCTATTTGAACATTTTATCACCTCATTATTTTTGTTTGCATGTTGGCAACTCTTGTCTTCTATCACATTACTTTTGCCTCCTTTGTGGGTAAAGAAGAAGGACACTTAATGAGGTAAAGCCAGATGACACCAGTCTTGCGAACAAGAAGGGAAATGACCCTATCTGTGAGGAACACAGACAGCAGCGCTTGCCAGCTGGGCTTTGGCTGTTACACCTGTTCTTGGCAAGCTGGATAAAATATCTAAGAGGCAGGGATACCATAGCTCTAGTTATGAGATCTGAGCCTTGGAAGACTTGATGAAACCTTGACATGTGTGATACCTAAGGGGAGAGTTACCTTTCTAGGCAAGTTGCCCAGTGTAATAAGGTATTTGGTGGTAATAGGAAAAACCTTTCCCATTTCCTGCCAGATTTGTAGTCCTTACCTGTTACTTTGGCCACCTTGGGTAGGATTTCAGCTTTCTGGACTCTTTTCCATCTACTCTCATGTTTAGACAACTTGCCTCTCCCTGCAGGAAGGATGAGCCCAAGCTGGGGCAGGCTTTGAGAAGTATCCGAATGTCCCAGCTGGGTTGTTGTAAATTAGAGTAAATGGCAAGTCCCATCTGTCCAGTTTATATGTATAACTGAAGCTACTCTACCTTTGGTTGCTTAATTCTTAAGATGGATTTGGGTCTTGACTATGTTATCACAGGTGGAGACGAAAGTGCATGAACATTGGAATGTCACTCCCCAACATGCTCACTTAGCATTTATTATCTCTACCTTTTATACAATGGGAAAATAATTGTGTCTTCCTCATGAGCTGTCCTGAGGAACAAGTGAGGTGATATTTAAAGTGCTTTGTCAGTGCCTGGCACATGGAGGTGTTCAGTGAGAAATGCTGATGGTGGACCTTGAGTTCAGTGAGTCTTCTCTTCCAAGTCGGCATGGTATAAGTGCAGACCTCTTGGGGCTGGGGCAAGACAGTCCCTGGCATAGCAACCAGCACAGAGCAGGCACCCAGGTCCTTCTGACCCTCGCTCAGGAACCAGTTGGCCATCGGGTCTAGAGGAGAGAATTACTTGGACACAGGTGATTCCAAAATAAATAGCAAATCTCCCACCCCCAACTTCTTTCCTCACCTCCAGATGTATTTTCCCACCAAAATCTCTTGCCCAGAGGTTAGGAACCCTGGGTCCAGAATCCAACTCAACCTCATCCCCCTGCCCTATCACGTTTCTGGAAGCATCTCTGAGGTTGCCCTTCTACCCACTACCCCTTTCCTTGCTTGCCTAGAGCCAGCTATTTTTCAAATATTTTATCAAGCAACAATATTTACACACACACACGCACACGCACACACACGACAAAACAGAAAAAAAAAAAACATGAATGAGAATTGGGGATATAGAATAGGGGCAACAGGATGAGGAACCCTATCTAAAGCCCCCCTCAGCATTGACCCTGGGGCACACCCTAAAGCCTCCAGGGCTCTGGGGAGCAGTTTGAACGCCATTGTGCTGGACAACTGAAGCTGTCTCCCAGAGGGCTTCTCTGGACCCACCCCCAGCCCTGCTACACACTGCTGTTACTGGAGAAATCTTTAGCACTCGATGGTGGCCTTCCCCTGCCTGATCATGTCCAGTCAATCCCTACTGCCTACCAAATCGGGGTTGCCACTTGTTGGCTGTGTAACCTTGGGCAAGTTAATTGATGTCTCTGTGCCTCAGTTTCCACATATATAAAATACTCAACCCTGTGCTGGAAATTTTATATGATGGTATTATATTTATTATTTATATACATGTCATGCTTTTCTTACTAGATTGTAAACATAATCTAGAGGATTTTGACTCCTATATAGTTTTGCATATACTGCAGTTTACATAGCTTATACATATAGTCCTAAAAGTGTCCTGGTAGTGCAGTGGTTAAGAGAACAGCTGCTAACCAAAAGGTCAGGGGTTTGAACCCACCAGCTGCTCTGAAGGGAAAAGATATGGCAGTTGGCTTCTGTAAAGATTACAGCCTTGGAAACCCAGTGGGCACCTCTACTCTGTCCTATAGGGTCACTATGAGTAGGAATCGACTCAAGGGCAGTGGGTTTTCGTAGTCCTAAACTATATTGAGGAGCCCTGGTGGCACAGTGGTTAAAGCACTTGGCTGCTAACCAGAACGTTGGTAGTTGAAATCAAACAGCCACTCCACAGAAGAAAGATGTGGCAGCCTGTTTCTGTAAAGATTAACAGCCTTAGAACCCAATGGGGCAGTTCTACCCTGTCCTATGGGGTCGTTATTAGTTGGGATCAACTTGAAGGTAACAGGTTTTTTTTTTTTTTTGAAGCTATATTATGGCTTAGGGCTTTGAAATAATTTTTTTCTCAAAGCATGGTCCTCAGACCACCTTCATCTGAGTACATGCAGATGCCTAAGCCCTATTCCAGACCTACTGAATCAAATTTCTAGGGGCAGGGCCCAGGACTCTGCATTTAACACAATTCTTCAATGATCTTGTGTACCCTGTAGCATGAGAACTCCAATAAGGGTGTTCATTCCTTGCTCCTCTAGTTCCATTCCAGACTCACAGGATGCCTCTCAGCCTTCAGATGGTAATTCTTTGGTCCCAACCCCAGCAATTCATCTGCATCAACATTTAATTTTATTTCAAAAGCCTCCTCCACCACATGCTGGCATACAATCAGCCCTATGCCGGAAATATTGAGTTCAGCCCAACACATTCTTGCAAAGTTATTTCTCTTTTGGCTTAAGATGTTGTTTGGGGGGGGATCAGGTCTCTTTGAGTGTCCAAGTCTGTTTAACAGTTCACTGGTAACAACAAAAGGCTCTCCTTTTTTTATGCACTCACCATCATGGTGAAGGCTTATTCCGGTATCACAGTGGCAACTAAGTAATTATTTGCTGTTCTTTTGTGCTTTTACCAACATTAGGCCAAATTTACATTGTGGAACAAGCCATCCATGCGGTATGTGTCATAATTACTGTTTTGCAATTTCACACCAGCAAAAATTTATTAAAACTTCACGACTCATTAATAGTAAGCGACCATAATTGCTTAATAGAAAAGGAAACTGCGTTAACGATGGCGGCTTTGATTAACGTATTTGACCTTAAGTCACGAAGTCAAGTGAAATTAATATTGCTGAGTGTTGAACATAAGGTTATTTACAGTGCACAGCATTTCAATCATCATAAAAGGCAAATAAGCTAGTTTTGAGTTTGACGAGATTTGAAAGCCTTTTAAGTCTTCACAACAAATTAAGGGAAAGTTAATGAACTCCTATACAATGACAATTAAGTGACAGGATGTGAGCAGGCACAGAAATGGCTGTTTTCTGTCAAGCACTGGAGCAATGCCATTCAATCGACTGCGTAAACATGAGCATCCTTCCTAGGTTAGGGGTCTGTCTGCAGAAAATTCCTTTTGGTAGGTAGGGACTTGGTGATCTTTTGAAGACTTTAACCTCTCCTAAAAAGATAAATTCTTAGAGTGGCACAAATGGATTGCTAACCCTAAAGGTTAGCAGTTTAAACCCACCCTGTGGCACTGGGGAAGAAAGGCCTGGCGAAAAGATTACAGCCAAGAAAACCCTATGGGGTGAAGTTCTACTCTGCGACACAAGGGGTGGTTCTGAGTCAGAATCGACTGGTTCTCAAATGTTATTTTGGGGGGGTTGTTATTGTTGGGTTCTGTTGAGTTGATTCCGACTCATAGTGATCCCATGTGACAAAGCAGGTCTGCCCCTTAGGGTTTTCTAGGCTATAATCTCTACGGGAGCAGATCACCACATCTTTCTCCCATGAAGCCACTGGGTGGGATTGAACTGCCAACCTTTTGGTTAACAGCTGAGTGCTTAGGACCCACTCTAATGCAGTATGGTCTTCTCTAGATCCTTAACTAATTACATCTGGCTTGAGGAGATGGCCGGCCCTACTGGTAGGGGGTGGAGACACGGAACTAGAGGCTGAGTGAAGTCACACTGGAGGCAGCGCTTGCGTCATCTGATCTGCTCAGGGTGACAACGGGAGCTATGGAGCTGCAGAGCTGGGGAATGGATGGGCTCTCCAAGGAGGATAGGAAAGTTGGAAAAGAGCAGAGACCCGGGGATGGACCTTTCCCGAGTAGGGAGGGAGCTGTGTGTGAAGTTATCCAGGCAAATGTTGGAGTCAGACTCATTAAAACGATTGCCTAAAGGAGAGTTACGTTGTGCTGTCGGTAAATCCCAAATTAAGGAAAAACTCCAAACACATACATTGGTTTACCTTATTCCAAATCCTTATTACAAAAGGATTACCAATGTGAAACTTCAGGTTTCCTTAGAGATCTAATCCCTTTGTGGCTTTGAAAAACAACAGGATTTGCAGGAAGCCTCTTCCAGTGTGGGGCTGTTGCAGGATAGCACAGAGGTTACAAGGCCAACCTTGAAGTTGGAATGCCTGGGTTTGAATCCTGGGTCCTTTCGGAACTGTGGGGCTTGCAGCAAGTTACTTAGTCAAGTTCTTCATCTGCAAAATGGATGTGTTGAGAAGAACCAATGAGATCATCAGTGTTATTTAGCAGAGTAAACACTAATTTGTGGAGTCCAGGGGAAACAGGTCTTTGCAGGCAGGAAAGAAATCCAGACCAAAACCAAAATGGACTCAATGGTGGGGGCTGAGGGCAGGCCTGGAGGTCCCAGTGTCTGAGCCACTTAGGGTTTGCTAGCTGTAGGCTCTTTCTTTGGATAAAGGGAAGATGAATGTGAGTGTCTCCCAGCACCAGGGGGTGTAGCCAGGCCACCGAGGGCAGTGCCTACCCCCCTTGTCACCTCTCCCCTGCACCTTGGTTCCCAACCTCAGGACATTTTGGTGTCTGGTGAGGAAGCCATCATCCCATCCCTCTACTCTGTTTGTTGGTCCACAAGGGCTGAGACTTATCAGCAGGTGAGCAGCACCTGGCCAACTCACGCTGGGTATCAGGAGTTGGTTGTCCCCTAAATCACAGAAGGTGTTATTCAAAGAACACTTAACACTCTGCAAAAACTGCCTGGAAAAACTCAAGGGCATAGAAAAATCAAGGTGATAGATGTGCGTAGCAAAAGCTGGTTGTAAATTAAAATGGTTTGCAATCCCTGTGTGAGTAGGAGAATGCTGGAAAAGGAAGACTGGAGGCTGAAGAAGGCCACGTGGTGGGGACCTTGCTGGAGAGCTGCAGGGCTACAGGGCCTCCTCTGCCCTTGAACCAACCAGTCCGTTTCTGGGCCTTTCTCTCTGTATCCATAAATGGAGGTGACCCATTGGCTCCCTACCCACCCCCAGGAGGGTCAAGGGAGAGCACAAGTGAGGATTCAAGCGGACTCCAACTCACAGTAACCCCGTGTGTGCCAGAATACCGTATTTGTACGCAAATAACGCGCAGTTTCTACAGTTGTTTGCTGGCTGCACCCTCCCCCCATGAGGCCCCTCACAAGCACCGCCGTGCCAATCTTCCACATGTTGCTGTAAAAAAAAAAAAATTAGCATAGCATGCTTACAAAAATACCTCGAGGGAAGAGGGCGAGGCCGGCAAACAAACACAGGAGGCACACGTTATTTGTGTGAAAATACGATAGTGCTGCACTCCACAGGGTTTGCGATGCCTGATTTTTCAGAAGTTTTTTTAGATCACTAGGCCTTTCTTCTGTGGCACCTTGGGATGGACTCGATCCTCCAACCTTTCGGTTAGCAGGTAAGCACTTAACTGTTTGTACCACCCAGGGATTCCTGGAAACTGTATGGGGCAGTAAACTGTAAAGCGCTTCCAAATTAAAGAGATGTTATTTGAGTACCTGAAGCATCTTCCGTTGCCAGCAATGTTTTGGAAATATGAAAACAAACCAGCTTCGTACAGAGTGTGGCTACTTTAATATTCAGTGTTGGGCACTCACAGAAGATGGATGGGGTCAGTGTTTCTTTTTCAATTGACTGGAAGGGGAAACAAACTTAGATTAGAAACATGTATCACCAGAGCGGCCTTTTTCTTATTGCCCTTTTTACATTTTCTCCTCAATTTGGGTAATATTTTCTGAAGACTGTTTGCTGGAGCTGGAATGAAATCCTTGCAAATGAAGGAATAAAACCTGCTTTCCATCCACTGATCTTGGTCTGATCACTTCAAAAGAGCTGTATTTTTACACAAATAACGGCATGCCTTCTACGTTTGTTTGCCAACCATGCCCTCCTCCCATGAGGTATTTTCATAAACATGCTATGCTAATTTTTTTACAGCAACATGTAAAAACAATTGACATAGCAGAGCTTATGAAAATATCTCAAGAGGGGAGGGCATGGTTGGCAAACAAACATAGAAGGTGTGAGTTATTTGCATAAAAATACGATAGATGCCCCTGTCCTGAAATAAGATGAAGGAAATGGCTTTAACTGTTTGATAAAAGTCCTCAAGCATAAGTCTGCCTAACTGCAATGCTCTCTTGTCCTCTAGTTTTCAAGATGTGGGGCATGTCTTAGGGTTCTGTAGAGAAACAGAACCAGTAAGATATATATATCTCAGAAAGAGAGAGAGACAGAGATTTACTTCAAGGGATTGGCTCATGCACTTGCAGAGGCGGAAAAGTCCAAAATCCATAGGTGAGGTGACAGGCTGGAGACTCCTGCTGGCTCACAGGACTGTAGGTGGCTGGCAAATCCAAAATCTGTGGGTCAGGTGGCAGACTTGTGTTCCAAGATCCTCAGGTTGGTGACACGAACAGTGCAAAGTCAAGAAAGAGATCAAGTTCTGCCAAACTGCTTATAGTCTGAAGGCAGACCACACCTTAGGGAACTCCCCTTTCAGCTGACTGATTACATTATGGAAAGTGATTACATTAAATTGCATTAGATTACATTATAGAACAGCAACTAGTCTAGTGTTTGGCAAAACCATTGAGAAGCATAGCCTAGCCAAGTTGACATCTAAAATTAATCATCACAGGGCATAAGCAGGAGAGGTCAAAATTTAGCAACTAAGGAGTAAAGGATTTTCCTGAGCCAGCCACCCTGCTAGAGGTCTAGTTCCACCCAAGGCAGAAACACAAGCCCTGCTCTCCACCAAAAACCCAATGGCAAGAGCTCCTGCCATCCTTGGATTGAAGACAGAATAGGTGCAGAGCATGATGGCTGCAGGGGAGCGGGGGAGTCCAAGGAGGAGAACTGGACACCCTGTGAAGTTGGAGTTGGGTCAAGCACTTCCAAAGTTGTACGATAACAGGAAGCAATGTTTTTCTGAGCACAGCCTGTGGGTAAATTAGATCTTTAAAACACTTAGGCAGGCTTTTGTCACTGGGTGTTAACTGTGGACGCTGCAACTACTTTAATTGGTTTCGTGCCTAGAATGAGGGACGGAAATGGAAGTGGGACTCTCCAGGGAGCAGTCCTGGCACTCAGATGTGTTGTCATATTTCTTTTTTAATCTGCTGTTCTTTTCCTTAAGGCGAGGGAGGTAATCTCATTATCCTGCGAGGACAGGCTCGTACTGCAATATGTCAACTTGGTTGCTCTCATAACGTGGCCCCAAGAGGAGAGGGAAAGAAGTGGGGATGTGGGGTGTCCTGTGAGTTTCCTGGCCAAAGGCCAGGGAACTTTCTTTCCACAAGGCCAGAGAAAATAGTTTAAAGGGACGCTGGCATCAGAAAACTGGATTTAATCCCCCTCAGCCTCTCCTGGCTGTGTGACTTTACATCAGTCATTTGCCATCTCTGAGTCCCAGTCTCCTGGCTGCAAAGTTAGACTAATCCTGTCTTAGAGGTACTCTAAGGATGGAGTGAAATCATGTGCATAGAGCCTGTCCATTCCTGTGCTGGGCACAAAACTGAGAGCTGTGCTAACAGGAGCCCTCTGAGAGCAACGTCCCCAGAGCAGGTGACACTTGACACTCCTGTCACCAGAAGGGCTGACCCAGCCTCCCCTTGGCTCGGGTAGGCCCTCCTTGGAGATGACTCACCCATGTCACCAACCACTGGGTGAAGAATTGTTTAAAAACCCTCCCATGCACACACCATACAGCAGGTGACCGGAAGGTGCTTCTTCCCCAAATTGCAGCAATTAATCTTGGGAAAGCCACTTTGTTGGGCTGTGCAGGGCTTTCCTGGAGGCAGGAAGAAATGCTAGTCCAGGGTGTGCAGGCTGCATCAGCCTCTTTCCTCCAGTGAGCAGAGGTCAGATTCAGAGGTTGGATTCCAGCAGCTGCACAGCTCTCACTTCCTTTACTTTTTATTCTTTAAAAAGCAGTTTGTAAAAATAATAAACAGACATAGTAAAACTGCATATCCAGGCTCTATATCTGTACCTATAAAACCAAAAAACCCATTGCCATCAAGTCGATTCCAACTCACATCGACCCTATAAGACAGAGTAGAACTGCCCCACAGGGTTTTGAGGCTATAAATATTTATGGAAGCACACTGCCACATCTCTCTTCCGTGAAGTGGCTGGTGGGTTCAAACTGCCGACCTTTTGGTTGGCTGTTGAGCGCATTAACCACTGCATCACCAGGATTCCTCCCTATACTTATACCTTGAAGATTTTTACCAACTTCTGCAGTCAAGATGCATTGATAATCACTGGTGATTGGAATGAGAAAGTTGGAAACAAAGAAGAAGGGTTAGTAGTTGCAAAGTATGGACTTGGTGATAGAATTGATGTTGGAGATTGCATGATACAATTTTGCAAGGCCAATGACTTCTTTGTTGCAAATACCTTTTTTCAATAACATAAATGGTGACTATACACATGTTTTTTATACACATGGACCTTGCCAGATGGAACACACAGGAATCAATCGACCATATCTGTGGAAAGAGATGTTGGAGAAGCTCAATATCATCAGTCAGAACAAGGCCAGGGGCTGACTGTGGAAACAACCATCAATTGCTCATATGCAAGTTCAAATTGAAGCTGAAAAAATTAAAACAAGTCCATGAGAGCCAAAGTACAACCTTGAGTATATCCTACCTGAAGTTAGAGACCATCTCGGGAATAGATTTTACACATTGAACGTTACTGACCAAAAACCGGGCAAGTGGGATGACATCAAGGATATCATACATGAAAAATGTAAAAGGTCATTAAAAAGACAGGGAAGAAAAAAAAGACCAAAATGGATGTTAGAAGAGACCCTGAAACTTGCTCTTGAATGTAGAGGAGCTAAAGAAAATGGAAGAAGTGATGAAGTAAAAGATTTCAACAGAAGATTTCAAAGGGTGGATCAAGAAGACAACATAAAGTATTATAATGAAATGTGTAAAGACCTGGAGTTAGAAAACCAAAAGGGAAGAACACACCATTTCTCAAGCTGAAAGAACTGAAGAAAAAATTCAAGCCTTGAGTTGCAGTATTGAAGAATTCTGTGGGCAAAACATTGAAAGGTGCAGGAAGCATCAAAAGAAGATGACAAGAATACACAAAACCACTGTACAAAAAAGAATTTGTTGATGTTCAAACTTTTCAGCAGGCAGCTTATAATCAAGAACCAGTAGTATTGAAGGAAGAGGTCCAAGCCGCACTGAAGACATTGGAGAAAAACAAGGCGCTAAGAATCTTTTTTTTTTTTTTTTTTAAGAATTGACAGAAAACCAATCGAGATGTTTCAACAAATGGATGCAACACTGGAAACGCTTGCTCGTCTATTCCAAGAAATTTGGAAGACAGCTACCTGGCTAGCCAACTGGAAGAGATTCATATCTGTGCCCATTCCAAGGAAAGGTGACCCAACAGAATGTGAAAATTATTGAACAGTATCATTAATATTACACTCAAGTAAAATTTTACTGAAAATAATTCAAAAACAGTTGCAGTAGTATATCCACAGGCAACTGCCAGAAATTCAAGCTGGATTCAGAAGAGGACATGAAACGAGGCATATCATTGCTGATGTCAGATGAATCTTGGCTGAAAGCAGAGAATACCAGAAAGATGTTTACCTGTGTTTTATTGACTATGCAAAGGCATTTGTGTGGATCATAAAAAATTATAGATAACATTGTGAAGAATGGGAATTCCAGAACACTTAATTGTGTTCATCAAGAACCCGTACATTGACCAAGAGGCAGTCCTTCGAACAAAACAAGGGGATACTGTGTGGTTTAAAATCAGGAAAGCTGTGTGTCAGGGTTGTATCATTTCACCATATTTATGCAATCTGTATGCTGGGCAAATAATCTGAGAAGCTGGACTATGTGAGGAAGAACATGACATCAGGATTGGAGGAAGAATTATTAACAACCTGCGTTAGGCAGACAATACAACCTTGCTTGCTAAAAGTGAAGAGGACTTGAAGCACTTACTGTTGAAGATCAAAGACTACAGCCTTAAGTGTGGATTACACCTCAACATCAAGAAAACAAAAATCCACAACTGCACCAATAAGCAACATCATGATAAATGGTGAAAATATTGACATTGTCAAGGATTTCATTTTACTTGGATCTATAATCAATGCCCGTGGATGCAGCCATCAAGAAATCAAATGACGTGCTGCATTGGGCAAATCTGCTGCAAAAGACCTCTTTAAAGTATTGAAAAGCAAAGATGTCACTTTGAAGACTAAGGTCATCTGATTCTAGCTATGTTTTTTTCAGTCGCTTCATATGCATGGAAAAGCTGGACAATGAATAAGGAAGCCTGAAGAATTGATACCTTTGAATTATGGTGTTGACAAAGAATGTTGAATATTCCAAGTTTGTCTTGGAAGATGTACAGCCAGAATGCTCCTTAGAAGTAAGGAATGGAAGACTTCCTCTCTTGTACTTTGGACATGTTATCAGGAGGAAAAAGTCCCTGAAGAAGGACATTGTGTTGGATTGAATTGTGTCCTCCAAAATATATGCCAAGTTGGCTAGGCCTTGATTCCTACTATTGTGTGATTGTCCACCATTTTGTCATCTGATGTGATTTTCTGGTGTGTTTTAAATCCTACTTGTCTGATATTAATGAGGCAGGATCAGAGGTTGTCATGTTAATGAGGCAGGACTTAATTGTTATTAGGCTGTATTTTGAGTCAATTTCTTTTGAGATGTAAAAGAGAGAAGTAAGCAGAGAGACGGGGGATGTCCTACCACCAAGAAAACAGAGCCTGGAGCAGAGCACATCCTTTGGACTTGGCGTCCCTGCACTGAGGAGCTCCTAGACTAGGGAAAGATTGATGACAATGACCTTCACCCAGCGCTGACAGAAAGAAAGCCTCCCCCTGGAGCAGGAGCCCTGAATTTGAACTTTTAGCCTCCTAGACTGTGAAAGAATAACTTTTCTTTTTTAAAGCCACCCACTTGGGATATTTCTGTTATAGCAGCACTAGATAACTAAAACAGACATCGTGCTTGGTAGAGGGTCAGCAAACTAGAGGAAGACCCTCCATGAGATAGATTGACACAGTGGATGGACAATGGGCTCAAATATAGCAACGATTGCAAGGATGGTGCAGGACCGGGCATTGTTGTGTTCTGTTGCACATAGTGCCGCTATGAGTTGGCACCAACTTGGTGGTACCTAACAACAACAACGACAAACACCTATAACTTTATCTATGTTGTTGTTAGTTGTGGCCCAGTGAATTCTGACTCATGGTGAACCCATGTGTGCAGACTAGAGCTGTTCTGTAGGGTTTTCAAGACTGTGGCCTTTTGGAAGTGGATCACAAGGACTGTCTGCTGAGGTGCCTCTGCGTGGGTTCAAACTGCCAACCTTTGGGATATTTGTTGAGTGCTTAACCCTTTGCACTACCCAGGGATCCTATCTCCATCTTTATCTCTATCTGGAGTCTCTGGGTGTTGTAAACTGTTAATGTACTCAAGTCCACTGAGAGGTACCTTAGAAGAAAGGCCTGGCGATCTAATTCCAAAAAATCAGCCATTGAAAACCCCATGAAATAGTTCTATTCTGACATGCATGGGGTTGCCATGAGTTGGATTTGACTAGGCAGCGACTGACACTGGTACTGGTCTACCTGTCTTTCTAAAATATCTCCCAGTAGGCTGTATTTTTCATTGTCCCGTACGTACCTGCCTTTTCACTTGATAGACCTTGCACTGCTTTCCATTTCAGTGGACGCCCCCCTACTTTCTTATCAGCCGCATAATATACCCTCATCTAGATGTGTGGTAAATTCTTTAACCAGTTCACTGTCCAGGTTGTTTCAAGTTTCTTGCTATTATGAATTATTTTGCTGTAGAAATTCTTTTGCATGGATCTCAGTACCCTGTGTACGAATGTGGAGTAAATTCCTTGCAGTAGAACTGTTTGCTCAAAGGGAGTGTGGATTTTAAATTGTGGCACGTATTGTCAAACAGTCCTAAAAAGATTGCCCCTATATATATAGCCACCCAAGCTATACTATTTAAGAGTACTGGTTTCTCTGTTCAAAGGCTCACCTCCTTCTAATGCTCGGAGTATTCTTTGTCTACCAGACTGGACGGAGAGGCCAGTCTTGGTGAGGATAAAACCCATCAGAGCAGCCGGCACCGCCAGTTTCTGTGACTTTTGTGGATACTCCTGCCTGTCTGTATCTTTTGCATCACTGTGTTTTCATTTATGCCTTATTTATATCTCCAAACACAAGCCGTCTTGTAACTTGTTTCCGTCGCAGTTTGTATTCACTTTCTTGGCATTTCTCTCAGGGTTTTATTAGTCATTTCTTGTTTCAGCTCCTAAAATTTCTATCACCTGTGTCCTGGGGATTTGGTTGTATTCGAAGGATGGTTAGAGGAGAAACAGGCTGGAGGCGGAGGCCTGAGGTCCCCAGGGCGCTGTGTCTGATCCCTCATTTCTATTTGATGACTCAGGGATGTCCCTGCCCTCCTCCTCCCCATAAGCCCAGCTCTCCTATGTAACAGGCGGGACTTTTCATTTCTCCATGAATAAACGTGGGGGTTTCTGTAAAGGCCACCCTGAGAAGCAAGGGCCAGATGAGCTGTTGGACCTGGGGCTTTGCTGTGTACCTTTAAAACAACAGGCCCAGATCCACTGCTCACAAACTTTTGGTCCAGACCAACTTGGGTATTCTGTGGACCAAAAAAACCAAAACCCAGTGCCGTCGAGTCGATTCCGACTCATAGCAACCCTATGGGACAGAGTAGAACTGCCCCATAGTGTTTCCAAGGAAGCTGCCTAAAATCATTCTAAACTTGGTTGTCTGGAAACAGGTTCAGGAAGCAAGGGAGAAGGAAATCCCCGTGGAATGAAAAATTACAAAGAGAACAAAAGCTTGTTCTGCAGGTTTCAAGTGAATTGCAGGCTTTTACAAACAGCTTTTTTTAAGGTCTTCTTGCTGTTTAGTGGACTGGGCGGTGCATATGGGTAAGGTCCATCACTGCTAACTGAAAGGTTGGAGGTTTGAGTCCTCCCAGAGGCACCTCAGAAGAAAGGCCTGGTGTTCTATTCCAGAAAAGTCAGCCATTGAAAACTCTGTGAATTGAAGTTCTATTCTGACACACGTGGGGTTGCCATGAGTCAGAAGAGACTCAATGGCAACTGTTTTTTGCTTTTTTTAAAAAGTTGCATAATGAAGCAAACCAGGGTAGTGAAATTAATTACTATGTTTTGTGTTTTAATACACCGCCTAAAAAATCCTGGTGGTGACTAGAACACTAGAGATTATAACTGTCCGAGGAAGTAGGGCCATAATTTTTTTGAGCAACCAGGATTATGATCCTAATTCAGAAGGATAAAAACTAGCCTCATGTGATGCTAAGGGACCAGGGACTCTTCTTTGTCAGGTACTGAACTAGATGCTGTAAGTAAGAAAAATGACCCACTCTAGGTCTTCATTTTTTTTATTAAAATACTTAGTATTTGTTAGTTTATATAAATAACTCAATAAAAATAACTAGAGAATGCACTAGCCCTACCTACTAATCATACAATTGTACTTTGAGGACATAAAATAAACACCACATGTGTGTGGCCTCCACGCTAGAAACTGATTTCCTTCCGGTGTTCATGAGTTATTGGGTTGGGTCTAAAAGAGTGGCTCTCAACCGGGGGTGATTTTACCCCTCAGGGGACATTTGGCAATGTCTGGAGATATTTTTGGCCACAACTGGGGGTGGAGGTCTGCTATTGGCACCTACTGGGTAGTAGAGGCCAGGGATGCTGCTAAAAATCCTACAATGCACAGGATAGTTTTACCCCACCCCCTGCTATAAAAAAAAAAAAAAAGCCATTACCATTGAGTCGATTCTGACTCATGGCGACCCCATAGGACTGAATAAAACTGCCCGCTAAAGTTTCCAAGGAGCATCTGGTGGATTCGAACTGCCACCTTTTGGTTAGCAGCCGTGGCACTTAACTACTTCACCACCAGGGTTTCCATCCTGTTATACATACACACTAAAGAATTACCCAGCCCTGCATGTCCTATAGGGTCGCTACGAGTCAGAATCGACTTGACGGCAGTGGGGTTTTTTTGGGCATGTTGATAAGGAGTCACTGAGTTAAGCACTTGACTACTAACTGAAAGGTTAGCAGTTTGAATCCACCCAGAGGTGCCTCAGAAGACAGGCCTGATGATCTGCTTCCAGAAGGTCACAGCCTTGAAAACCCTGTGGAGTGCAGTTCTACTCTGCACACATGGGGTGACCATGAGTCCCAGTGGACTAGAGGGCAGCTTGTTTGGTTTGTTTTTCTACATGTCAATCATGCCCAGGCTGAGAAACCCTAATCTCCCAGCCACGCTCAGTTCTTACGAATCTTACTTCCTCTCCTGCCTCAAAACCCCAAGATCTCAACACTGGATATCTTCATGTGCTTGTAGATTTCAAGATTGTTAGCTAAGTGCTCGGCTGCTAACCGAAAGGTCAGCGGTTTGAACCCACCAGCCGGTCCACGGGAGAAAGACATGGCAGTCTGCTTCCGTAATGATTTACAGCTTTGGGAACCCTATGGGGCAGCTCTACTCTGTCCTACAGCGTTTCTATGAGTCAGAACTGACTCGATGGCAACGGGTTTCCAATGAATTTAGGGTAAAAGAGAAAGACGCCCAATACTCTTTTTATTTTAAAAAAGAAAACAATGTTTATTAGGATATTCTGGGGTGGGGAACGGTCAAGGGGAATACATACATTCTGTAGTGCTTGAGCAATACGCTAACAGAAAATTCAAACGTTACAAAACCACTTCCAAAGTCCAAACACCAGAACTTGTACTTCTACGTGTAGATGTTCTTCCGTGGCTGTGTGGGTGAAAAAGTACGTTGCAAAACAGCTGTGTGAGGACGCCATGTGGGAATGAATGCGTAGGTTTCCTCAGAAAAGCAGATACTCTTTGTATGTATGACCGTCTAAACGAGGAAAACGTGGTAAACACACAATATAAAGGAGGGCAGAAGGAGGTGATCCACCTGTAGCTTCTTGTAATGGGAGGTTTCCACTAAGCCCACTCCACCCCTCACCCAGCTCTGACAAGGCCTGGTGTCTGAACCCCTCTCCTGGGACAGAATTGTAAAAATACACTCAAAATCAGACTCCTTCTATTCCACCTGTACTGTTTCAACCTGCATGAAATAGAATGAACAAAACTTGAGACATGCCCTCGGGTTAAAAGTGAAAAACGCAACACCATCCAATAGAAGAAGAAGAAGAAGAAAAAAAAAATCCCACATCCTAAATCTCACACAGCTTCTCAGCAGGAGTTGGATTAAACAGAGAAAATAATTTCAATATCAAGGGATAATGCACATGAGACGGCAAAGAACTCTTTTAAAGCAAATTCCGTGGTGAAAAGCCTCTCCCCTCTTGCTTGGGGGAAGGAAGGGAGAAGAAGAGAAAAGAAATAATTGGGAGAGCTATAAGGCCCTGGATTTCAGGTTTCTGAAGCCATTTCTTCAACCCTCGGAGGACAATCAGCTATTTCAGAATCCAGGAAAACACATCAGAAATGCCTGATTCCAGTAAGACCACAGCCAAATAAGGCAGGGCCAGCTGTGATTTGGATCTGCAGTTTCCATTCTTTTTTTTTTCCCACATTTCAGAAATGCCTTCAGTTGAAGCTAAAAAATAAAAAAACAAATTCCAGATCAAGCACGCTTTGTATGCCAGAAAGATAACGCTGGATCATACTACCTTGCAGCAGTTGTGACACAAGCTGCTGTATCTATCTAGCCTTACATGCTAGTGTGTCAGAAGGCCCACAGCACCTTCCCGTCCCTGTGATGGACACCCTAGTCTGGACCCTGTGACAGACCTGCACTGACTTCTAATAGCCCTGGGTTTCCTCTATCCAGGGAATCCACTGGATCTGCCAGTTCTTCTACTTCATTCTAGTCTTATGAGCCACGTTGTGTTTGGCACATTCACAGTTGTTATTTTGAAGGAGTACTGCTGTTTGCTTTCCTTGGCTAAAGCAGCTTAGGTGCAGCTTATTCCCACCTGGCATCCTTGCTGGTACCTGACAGCTGTGGCCTGCTTGGCTGAGCTCACGGCCCTCTGAGGCTCAGTGGAATGATTCTATTGGTTCCTCTCTGGAGGCCTTTCTGGCTCATCTGGAGGCCTTTCTGGCTCAGGGTGGCTGTGTTTGCCTTGTCCCCAGCATGTGTTGTGGGTGGGTGGCTGTACACACATGGGTGGCTTGGACTTGCCTCTAGGTGACCGATTGGTGACTGAGCTTCAAGGAATATTTACAAAGAGAATTAAATTCTCTGAATGGTGTCAAACTGAAGGATTGTGCAAATCTGGGAGAGATGGTGTTTCCCTCAGCTACTCTCGGAAGGCCCTACACTCTCGAGAACAGGGGGAGCCTCAGAACAAGACTGGCTCACCTATCCAGAGAAAGTGAGCACCCAGGTGCTGCGTGGGTCAGCACTGATTCTGCTTCTCAGAATGCTCACAGAACGGCTGTAGTACCAGGGGCTATGGAGTGGCCACCTTCCTTGTGGCATCCTGCACTTGAGGTCCATTTAACCTCAAAGCCTTCAGCAGGCTCACTGGCTAATTTCCCAAGTCTACCCCATTTTAGGTCTTGGCCTTCCTGGTAGGTGTGGTGAGCTGCCTGGGATTGGCTGGTCCTGGGACAACGGCCATTTCTTCACCTCTCAGCAGGAAACACAGTGGCTGACTTAAAGCTTCTTTGATTCTTATGTTTTATGAGACCCTTTTTTTTTTTTTATCCCAGGCCACCCTTCATAACCTCAGGGGATACATTCAGAGTCAATGTATAACAGCTCACTGCCAGCAGGACTATGCAAACAGAACAGGTCACAGAATGAAGCCCTTCAAAGTCCCAAAGTCTTTCATTCCACCAGTGTTTACTAAGTACCTACGACATGTCATGCTTTTTGCTAGGAAAGGGCTGGGTGAGCGGGAAATGTCAAAACCCAGGACAAGGCTGATGAGGTCTGTGGCCAGCCTCCAAGCACTCTCTACAAAACAAAAACTAGGGGGACGAGTAGGGAAGCCCAGCCTAGGATGAAGAGATTACAATCGGAAAGAACCTTCTGTTGATGCTGGTGCTGGGCTTGGCAGCTACCCTTGAGCAAAAATAAACTCCTCATGGCAGTGGGACAAGATGCTGATATTGGCACCTGCCAGAGGCAAACAGCCGAAGTCGCAGCTGCACTGGTCAAATGAGCTTGGGGACCTCAGGGGGCTGAGACCTCAATGACTATTCGCAGCTGCGGTTCTCAGCAGGCAGCTTATTGAAATAGAGATGGTGATCCTTCTCCACCCCTGCCGGCTGGGTCTCAGAACAATGGAGAGTGCAGGTGGTGCATCCTGCTGAACTACCACCCTGTATTGTCTCTAGAAGGGCAGAGGGAGCTCATCAGGGGGCAACAAAGAGATTCCTGGTGACGATTTGGCAGACAAGACAATCCTAAGCTAAACAGAGGGCACTCAGGGAGGGTTACATAGACAAACTTCCTACTTGGGGATTCAGCATCATCTTCAGGTCTCCTGGCTCCTGAGACAGGCTTCTGCCTCTTCTAAAAGCCAGGGTTAAGTGTAAAACACGCATCTGATGGAACAAGAATTCACTTGGGTAGGACTACCTTTAGAGTGATAAGGATTAAGAATTGACAGGAAGGGACACTCTTAAATACTAAGCAATAGAGAACAAGGATGAGGTGGGGGCATTAGTAATCAATATGAAAGAGAACTGAGTCAGCCAGTATCTTCAGAAGACCAGTAGCCTTGCAAAATGGCTCACTGAATACATCCTGGGACAGAAGCAGGAAAAGCCCACAGATTTAAGTCCTCTCCATGAGAATGTATTTCAGAAGTGTGGTTCTCACAAAGAACTCTCGACAACAGACTAAAACAAATGGTCCCTTGAGAAGAAAAGCTGCGTCAGAGTCAAGAGTTGTGAGATATACACATGAGATGCCTATCTTAGGGAAAAGAGAAAAATGTAGCTTCTAAGAGTATCCAACAGTCAGCTGTTTTATTACATTTTAGAATTTCTAAAAAGAAATGCCTCTTCTGGCATCTAGATATTAGCTCTGGCTTCTTGCTTGCAGAGGAACTGCTATCTAATTCACAGAACTCTGGCTCTGTTTGGAGAAGTTCCCTACTGTGATCAGTAAGGAGCGTCAACAGACTGTATGATCATTCAACTGTGACAGGCACCATCATGGTATACCTTGATTCAGCTTCATCTCTCAAAATTCAGAGTCCAGTGCCGCCAGGCCCTTCTGCTGTAACTGTGACCGGGCCAGTGGTAAAGTCACTCCCATCTGTTGCTTTTAGATCTTTCTAGAAAAATACCAAAGTCCCTACTCTTTACTCATGATGACCCCAGAAGATGGAGCTCACAAGGTCTTGTTTGATGGCAGAAGCAAGAGCCACAAGATCACAGGGGTATGAATCCAGAAGATGGACAGTGTTGAAAAGAATTAGAAAATGTAATTGATACACGCAGCCCTTTCCCGAACCAGTTTGTTTACTGACTCATCTAAGCCGTGCATGTCTGACTACATGAATGAAAATTTCTTTTCCAAAAGACAGCTCCTCTGAGGGAGGAGATACAGAAATACATTTGAAGCTGGATCCCAAGAAAAAAATTTGCTAATTATATCAACTCTTGCTGCGCTTAAGTCTTTTTTCCAGAGTACTTTACACAGACACAGAAATGCTTCCATTCTCCCACTTTTCTAGTTCAGCCGATGGAGTGCTGGGAAAGTCTGATTTAGCGTACAAAGAGGCACATGAGAAATGGGATGCAACTGCAGATGACCCCTCCTTGGAATGTGTGGAAGACAGGAGCAGTTTTAATATGGGGCAAATCTCAGGCCACAGCCACCCTGGAGGAGCCCTGTCCTGTGTCTGATAAACTCAAAGGCCCAACTTCTAAGACATTTTTTACTACAGGATAAAGAATTGTAAAATTAAAAAAAAAAATTATATAGAGACCACAGTGTGATATAAATCACACTGTGAATATAGTTTGTTATACTTAATGAAAAATAATCTATGTGATTTTCAACTTATACTTCTATCAGAAGCTTGGAAAAACTCTGATATGGAAAAATAAGTATTCAGTTGGCATTCAGCAACCCCTCTCTCTATTGTGCACGTCCTCCTTCGTGTGCTCTATTCAAGACACTCAAACATAGGTTGGTCAAAGATATTCACCACCAAAGCGGAATAAATGTGCTTCTAATCAGTTTGGCAAAATTGCCATTTTCTTTTTTTCACGAAATCGGTAGGGCGTAGCTGGACTTGATCTGGGAAGTCCTGTTCTACATGGACATAAGTTACTGTCTTGGTTTTATTAAAATCAACTAGGACGAGATGCTTTCTGTGAAAGGCTCAAACCCTGGCATACACCCCTTGTATTTGGGGACACCCTGAATGTGGGGAGCAAAGAACAGGAAGTAGTGAACCATTTTTGCTTTCTTAGCCCACCATGGAAGAAGTCAGATAGGTGAATGACTGGAATCATTTGCCTCCTCTGGTCTTGGTGCAAATAATGGTGTCACACTGGCACCACACTGAATGGCAGACACACTTGCTTGCCAGGATTCTCTAAGAACCTCTCTAAAGTGTTGCCACTGAATGTCCTTCCCCCTGTTTATTTAACAATTTATTTTCGAATTGAGGATTTGGTAACTCTAATATGCTTTTATCTCTGAAGAAAAATGAGATCTTTGTTGGTGATAGATGAGACTTTTCAAAATTCAATTTGTGTTGCACATGCATGCACTCATCACTGAAGGCTACCCTTGTTAGGGCTGATAGCTCCCATTTCCTCTCTGGTCGTCTGAAGCTAATTAGAGTCACTGTTTAGTGCAGAAATAATCAATAGCTTTCTTCAGGGGATCGCAAAGAATCAAGCCCATATGTAATTAGTCCAGTATAGACACACAGAGATACCTTAATTAAAACGAAATATGCTCTGTCACAGATAGGCTGTCATAGATGACTAGCATCCCAGATATTTTGACACACTTAACGTGTTTATTCAAAGGAAGAGCTTTACGAAACTTTCCACTGATCAAATACAGTTGGACGTTTGATGAATTTTCCTTGAAAACATTTTGAAGTGAAAAACGGTGGCACTTAGTATTACACATTTGTGTCTATTAACATTTGGATATAAACGCACTTCAAACACCAATAGAGCTAAAAGACAATGCCTTTATCTGGGACTTAATAGACTTTTCTCTCAGTAATTTGATTAATTCTTACAAGGAAAACATCACTGGGCAAAGGGGACCAACATGAAATGTGCACCATGGATTTCCCGCTCCAACTCCTCTACTAATGTGGAGGAAAGCTAGTGCTTCTGAGCACTCTATTAAGGTGCCATCTCTTCTCTTTATCCACTTTAGGAAAAACATGACGTTAGTACTCAATCTTTGTAGAATCTACATCTTGCCATCAAAAACCAGGCTTCAAAAGTGCACTTTAGGATATATTCCTTTAAGGAAGAGAACAATGGAAGATGGTGTGTAGTTAACACAGCTAGTAAATCACAAGCCTTATAACAAGCGTCCTGTTGCTGTTCTGTTGATCTGAGCCAACCAACTCATCTCCACCTAAGATTGACTGTCTTAATCCATGAACCTTCTTTCTTTCTTGCATGATCACAATTTGTCATGGAGGACATGCAACATAATGCGAGGAGATTCTTGATGATCTTTACACCAAACTGCTCTAAAACAGGGACCGTGCCATCAAGTTGGGGGTAATGACAATCCTTAGGAAAGAATTGTGGACCCTGGGATAGATCTACTTCAAAAGAGAGAGCAACACCCCACCCTCCCACCCGAGTCAAAGCTACCTTTGTCAGGTATCATGAATACCAGGGTACTGGGTCCTGTTAACTGGCAAGGGTGCCATTACACGTTTCCAAACATTTACCAATGGCCGCCATTTTCCTCACAGGTATGCATGCTTGCGTTTCTAGAAATGTCAGAAGACCAAGCCAGGGCTGCTCTGTTTCCTCCTGCCTGTCCACAGTAATGTGATACAGAGTTTTCTGCTACAGCACAAGACCCCTTGGAGTCTGCTTTTGAAGAGTTTTGTTTGTAAAGTTAAGATCAGAGATAATGCTACTTACTGTGAGGAAAACGAGCTCTAGGTATTTTGTATTAAACCATCAGTAAAAAAATGAAGACAATATCATTACTTTCAAAATATAGAAAGCCAATAGTTGAAATCATTTAGTAGTAAAATTTTTTTCTACATATAACCTCATAAGTGTAAAGAGTATTAGAGTGAAGCTTCAGCTATATTTGACTTGTGTTAGTTTAAGGGCTTCTCACTCAGGTAAGGCTTAGGAGAGCATTGTTCAATGATCAAGATACTGCGGCGTTTCAAGCCCACTCTCTCTGTCTGTTTTGACTACAAAACAGACATTACATTTGGAGGTGACAGGTGTTTTTTTGTTTTGTTTTCCGGAGAGCGCAGAGCTGTTTACAGTACATAAACTTCGGCGAGGAAAATGCGAGTACGTACAGCACGGTGAACGTCAGTACAAGCTTGTTTTCACAAAGCCTACTCTCGATGAGACTCTTCGCTTTGTGACAAAAAAGCTTAGCGCCCACGATAGGCTGCAGTTTCTGTCCTTAGAAATCAAAGCCATTGCGTGAGATACGGAAGATTCTTTAGAAATACTAAGTCATTCTCTAGCTAGGAAGGGCCAGATTTAAACTATTCAAATCCTCGGCAGCAGCAGCATCACCCCAGCTGGTTTCACCACCCAGATTACAGACTGTCCCTTCAGAATACAGCATGCCCTAAAGCCTTCTGTGTTTGGAATATAGCACTGCATCAAGTATGCCACAGAAGCCCCTAAGTATCACAAGAAGCTTTCTTTAAAAAAAAAAAAAATTCCAGTTGGATGAAACCATTTTAACAGTGTCTCAACTGAGCTCCTAAAACTGGAATTTCAGATATACAAGAAGACAGGAAACAGATAACTTGATTTTTGTCTTTTTACATGTCCGTGTTGTCTTGTAAATGCAGCTACAACACTTCTGCCAAAGAAAAAGATAACAGGGTGGACAGGGCTGTTACCACCAGGACCAGCAGTGGGCACGGGCTGCAGCTTGGAGGAGCAGCCATTGATTTTGTGGTTATGTGGCTGGAAGCACCAGCGAGACCATCCTTTTCGTAATCACGCTGTAAGAAAGAACATTTTCTTTATCACTCACTGTGTGTATTTATTTTACCACAGTATATTTTAACCACATCCTTTCTCTCCTGCCCCCCATTCCTGACTAGCTATAAACCCAAACCCAAACCAAACCTGTTGCTGTCAAGCTGATTCCGACTCATAGTGACTAGCTCTACCACTTGCTAACGCTGACCTAAGATTTTCCCACTGAAACTTCAATTCACACACTTAAAGGTTTTATGGGAAGTAACCATGAACTTGGGTGAGAACTGGGTAATTTTAGTAAACTGTTTGGCCAATGCTTACTTCTTCCTCCTCTGTTAGGGCTTATTAAAATCCATTTGGGAGAAGAGATTTGGGGGAAGGTATCCTTGCCATTCTCCACCTCTGCTCTGCAAATCCCCCAGTAGCTGTATAACATGGAACACTTCCCCTTTTGGGTACCACTGATTGAGGAGGAATGCTCCCTGTCTCTCCCCATCAGGGAGGGAGGGCAAGTTGTACCATCTCAGAAAACTTCCCCGGTCAAGTAATGGCTCATGCCAAGATACGTCTCCAATAGCATCAGAGATGGGCAGTCTTTCTCTCCATCAGCCAGCTCAACCCTAAATTTTCTAGATGAGGAATCAGAGAGGGGAAGGAACTTGCTCTGCTCAGCAGTGGGAAAGCCCAAGCTAGAACCCAGGTTTCCAGACCCAGCCACCACAGCTTTTCTTTCCAGGATTGACTCCTTCATCCCCATCCCTACCTCAATCCCCTAGTGTGTCATTCCCAAACCCTGAACGATAATCACCACATAATGGAATGGCCTATCTCCTCACCTGTAAATCGGAGAGGAATCTCACCTGCCCCTATCTACCTCTGAATTGCTGTGGAGAGTCAAAGGCACTGTGGATAGAGGACGTGTGGGCAAACAGTGAGAGTTGTTGGGTATCACCTCTGTGCTGGGTGACTGTGATTACAGAGTCTCATGGCACTGCAGCCACGGTATTAGTGCTGGACCAACTCTGAGATGAAGACCCCGGGTCCCATACTTAGTTCTGACATTTTGCTCTGTGCCATGAAGTCTGTACCTGGTTCAAAGGGCAGAGGGATAAAGGGACAAGGAGGGTGGCTTAGCTTTTTTCTAGACCTAAAAGTTTATTTCTCTGAGCTCTTTAGGCCATATCATGTCCCAGCAGCCCAAAGGCTCTGTCTTTACAAATGGGGAAGACCCAGAAAGAAAAGTAACTTACATCAGAAAGACAGAGGTGTGTGCTGCCTGATACATTAGATTTCAGCTTCTGTGCCTGGAGACAAAAAAAAAAAAAAAAGCTCATAGGTATAAAGCAGAAGAGTAATTACTGATGATCCATTAGTCAACTGTCAGAGCAGCGTCATCCAATAGAAATGTGTGAGCCACAACTATAAGCCTCATGTGTAATCTGAAATTTTCTTGTAGCCATGTAAGTAAAGGGGGAACAGGTAAAGTTAATTTTAATAATAAATTTTTTAACCCAATATGTTACCATTTCAACATGTAATTGATATAAAATTTATTAATGAGCTAATTCACATTTTTTTTTTTTTAATATTAAGTCTTCAAAATAAAAATGTGTTTGACATAGCCCATCACAATGAAGTGGACCAGCCCCATTTACCCTAGGGGTGGCACAGGACTAGGTTACTAAAGAAAAAGTTTTTTTAATGATCACTCATTTGTATTTCTGAATGTTAATTTTTTAGAAGTATCTCCTAGGTAAAAATGTTGCAATAAAAATTCCCATTTATTAGTAACAATAAAGGTAGGTCTTTCTGAAGTTCGTTTGGTTGTTCATTGTTTGATTCGTTGCTGCATTCAACAAACACTATCCAGTGCAGTATAACCAGAATGCTCCTTCGAAGCAAGGAGGGCGAGACTACATCTCACATACTTTGGCCCTGTTATCTAGAGGAGTCAGTCCCTGGAGAAGGACATCATGCTTGGTAAAGTAGAGGGTCAGAAAAAAGAGGAAGATCCTCAGTGAGATGGATTGACACAGTGGCTACAAAAATGGGCTCAAGCATAATAAGGCTTGTGAGGATGGCACAAGACCGGGCGGTGTTTCGTTCTGTTGTACATAGGGTCACTATGAGTCAGAACTGACTCGGTAGCACCTAACAACAACAATAACCATCTTCCATTGCAGAGAATACAGTGATGAACAAAGACTACATGGTTCCTGGGCTCAGGGGGCTCCCCTCTAGGGAGTAAACCACTCATTGCTTGGAAGCCAAGGCACAGGGACTCGCTCAGACGTACAGTACTCTCGAGGAACTGTGCAGCATCTCTGACCTAGCAATTTAAAGACTGCTCCCAGGGCAGCTGCAAGGGGACTGATCTGTGAATCAGTCCTATTTCCCCTTAACTGAAACTAGGTGTTTACTCAATTTAGGTGAAGAAAAAAACTACAGTGAAAACATTTCTGAAGGCTCGGCCTGTACAACCCTCTTGATATACAAAGGAAAAAAATTATGTAGAAGTTAAGTGACTTATCCAAGGCCACCAAGCAATTTAGTTGTGGAGTCCGGATACAGACCAGGTCTCTCCACTGTTGAATGAAGGTATGTTTTCCTGCATTCCAGGGCTTCTCCCAGGAATTCATGGGTGTTTGACTCTTCCTACACCACCCTCCCCAAAGTCGACCAAAGAACCCCTCTGACAATCCCCCTAAGATAGAGCCCTTGGGCACTGACAGAGAGACCACTCTCCAGCAGAGTGACCCTGGTTAAACATCACACCAGAGTCAAGGAGTACCTGGGCATCCAACTCTGTGAGAATGACATGGGCCAACTGCCTATTGCAAGAAGACTTTTTTTTTTTTTTTACAACTAGTTGAAGACATGCTTGGCTGCAATGACAGCATGTTCACCCAAGGAGTAATTTATTGGCCATAATGCTACTTGGGAGGCATCATAATCTTTATCTATATTTGCATACACCAACTGTGAATATGAAATAGAAACCTTTAAACAGGCATCAAGAATAAGACACTGTAAAGCATTCCCGGGCTGTTAAAAGGTCACTAAATGTTATGTATAACAAGAACAGAAGGGAAATTGGAAGAGGAATTGAACCTTACTCAAAAGTCTACTTTTAATCTATATTAATAGCAAATTGGGTCTATTGCGTTGTTACCTACAGAGAATATGTAGAGCTTTACATGTTTTATTTCTCTTCAAGATTGGAATTGTGCCCAGGTACCAAAATGGCCCTAAAACATCACATTCTCTTTTTCTTTTCTAGGCCATAATCTAGAAAAGACATAAACCCTGGCTAAGAGCCTTTGCATAACTATAAGTTCACTAAACTATGCAGAGAAGGCAGCATGGCTTCCAGAATGGGACCTGTTATGCCTTCGTGTTGTGGTCACAGCTAAATGGCACCTCAGTGCCTTAGACCACAGTGGGGCGTCTTCCAGCTTTGTTCTGTATGATCAGCTCTGGTGTGCGGTGTTCTGCTGTTGTGTACCAATTCTGCAATACTCATTAGCTGCACGTCTTAGTCACGTCAAGAACCTGTTGTGCACGCATCCACTTCCATTGAGTCAATCCCGACTCATAGTGGGGACAACTGGCCCATAGGGTTTCTAAGGCTGTAATCTTTACAGAAGCAGACTGCCGTATCTTTCTCTAGTGGAGCGGCTGGTGGGTTTGAACCGCAGACCTTTTGGTTAGCAGCCGAGAGCTTAACCACTGTGCCACCAGGGCTCCAGAACCTGTTGAAGCACTAATATATGTGCCCACTATTATTAAATGATTACAAAAGGGGCTTCCATAAATGGCCTAGAAAAGGCCTCTATCTTAATGGATTTTCTTAAGTGGACTCTGTATCTGCCAAAGTGGATTTCTGGCCCTCGATGGCTGCTGGGATTTTCACACTGGGTACAAGATAAACATGCAACCTGGTAGACATGCATGGGCCTAAATTCATAGGCTCTTCCCCTCCAAGTGGGAACGGCTGGAATAACTGTTCAGTCACATGGGAAAATGCATTTAGACCCTCTTTTTTTTCCTAACCCTAGGCTCTTCTTCCCACAAAGCAGACATATTCTCTTGGCCTCTGCATGAAGAAAATGGTCAACTTTGGCCTTGTCTCCCTATAGCCTCATTGCTCCTTGATTAAAGCCTGAGGCAGCAGCACCTCCCCCCCATCTTGGCCCCTACGACCATTATGGATCGTATAAGTGGGTTGCTGTGTGATTGATTACTTTTGTGTGGCCTTTCTAGCCATGGTCTTATAACTTTCACCCAGGTGATTGGGTGATAGGGTAACCATGGTCCACCAAGGGAACTGGTCAGTTTTGCCTTAAAAGAGAGCCAATTCCAGAGCAGAGAGAAGAATCCTACCACAAAGGAAGAGCAGCCAGGAGCAGACAACGTATCCTTTGGACCTGGGATCCCTGCCCTGAGAAGCTCCTGGAAGCAGGAGACTGAGAAAGAGAGAGAGCTGTAACCCTGAAGATGGTGAGAAGCAGTGGCAGCAGTGACCCAGCAGCAGAAGACGGGCAAAGTAGGCTTAGCACCTTTGGGGAGAGGCCTAGGGCCAGGGAGAGCTGTGCCTGTGAGCACAGTTGGGAAGAGGCTGTCCTGATGAAAAAACTGTATCCTGAGTGTTCCTGAGCCTGAACTGTAACCGTTGCTTCCCTAACAAACCCCATAATCGTAAGAATTGACTGTGAGTTCTGTGTGGTCATTGCAATGAATTATCAAACCCAGTAGAGAGTGCTATGGGAGGGACGGTTGGTGACAGAGTTGGTAAAAATGGAGGAGAGAGACAGTATGTCTGATCTCTTCCTCATAAGAATCTGCCTTGGGCTGTTGATCTGGGTTCTCCTTTCCCCTTGTGGGGTTGGAGGAGGTCAGACACTGCCTCTATGCTGTTTTTACAGGGGCGAACTGCTGAGTAAAGGCAATAATGTGCAGCCAGGTCCCTACCCATGCTCTGTAGAACATGCCTTCTCTCCTGCTAAACACCTTCTCAACCCACAGCGGCACTTAGCACTCCAGAGGCTTAGCAGTCCACACACAGGTCTTTAAACACTGTGTTGACACAGTGGATTACTACAGCTGCTACGGGGAAATCTGGGTACCCGGGAAACCCCCATGAAGAGGATAAGGTCCACGCAGCCCCTGAGTTCCACCTTAACCAGACACAGACCATAGTAAGATCTGTGAGGCTGATTCGAAGGTGAAAGGTGAACGTCACTGGCTACTGGAGTGGGGTGGCACATGGGTAACACAATCAAAGGACTGCACGTAGACCTGAGATCTTTGCAAATCCCGTACCAAGCCTGTGGTGCATGTTACAAGATGAAGGCCTGATTGGGTCAACTGCCTAGGCTGAATGGTGGCAACTATGACAGGGCATTGCCACACTCACACTGGGCATCCAGTGCCTTTAATGGTGCATAAGCTGCAGATGGAGAGGCAGAGACTGGGAATTTACACCTACATGTGTCGAGGGGGTTGCACGATTAGCAATCCTATAAAACAAAATAAAAGCAGCTGCTGTCGAATCAGTGCTGACTCACGTGGGCCCTATGTGTTTCAGAGTAGAACTGCACTCCATAGGGTTTTCAATGGCTGTGATATTTTGTAAGTAGATCACCAGCTCTTTCTCCTGAGGTGCCTCTGGGTGGATCTGAACAGCCAACCTTTTTCATAACAGCCAAGAATGTTAACCATTTGTGACACCCAGGGTCATAAATCTACCTATGCATATACAGTGTCCACTTAAGAAATCTGGCTCTTACAGCTCATTACTGGAGCCTGAACAACCTGTGTTTTCCACATTTTAAAGGTTTTTATCCTGAGCATCTACTACTCATCTGTCAGTTTGTTGTACTGTGGTGGCTTCTGTATTGCTGTGACGCTGGAAGCTATGCCACCAGCATTTCAAATACTAGCAGGGTCACTCATGGTGGACAGATTTCAGCAGAGCTTCCAGACTAAGAGAGACTAGGAAGAAGAACCTGGCAATCTACTTCTGAAAAAAATCAACCCGTGAAAACCTTATGAATAGCAATGGAGTGTTGTCTACCAAAAGATGAACCCCCTCAGGCTGGAAGGCACTCAAAATGCGACTCAGAGGAGAGTCAAGCTTAATGCTGTGGACAGAGTCAAGCTTTTGGGACCTTCATTTGCTGATGTGGCACGACTCAAGATGAGAAGAAACAGTTGCAAATATCCATTAGTAATCGGAACATGGAATGTACAAAGTATGAATCAAGGAAAACTGCAAGTCTTCAAAAATGAACTGGAATGCTTAAAGATCAATATCCTAGGCATTGGTGAGCTGAAACGGACTGGCATTGGCCATTTTGCATTGGACAACCATACAGTTTGCTACGACAAATTGAGAGGAACAGTGTCGAATTCATCGTCAAAAAGAACATTTCCGGATCTATCCTGAAGTACACTATCAATGACAGGATAATATCAAGGAAGACCAGTTAATACAACTGTTATTCAAATTTATGCACCAACCACTACTAATGCCAAAGACGAAGAAATTGAAGATTTTTTTTACCAACTTCTGCAGTCTGAAATTAATCAAACATGCAATCAAGATGCATTGATAATTACTGGTGATTGGAATGTGAAAGTCAAAACAAAGATGAAGGACCAGTAGTTAGAAAATATGGCCTTTGGTGATAGAAATGACACTGGAGATCCCATGATAGAATTTGCAAGACCGATGACTTATTCATTGCAAATACTTTTTCTCAGCAACATAAACTGTGACTATATACGTGGACCCCACTGGATGGAATACACAGGAATCAAATCGACTACGTATGTGGAAAGAGACGATGGAGAAGCTCAATATCATCAGTCAGAACAAGACCAGGAGCCGACTGCGGAAGAGAACACCAACTGCTCATGTGCCAGTTCAAGTTGAAGCTGAAGAAAATTAAAACAAGTCCACGAGAGCCAAAGCACAACCTTGAGTATATCCCACCTGAATTTAGAGACCATCTCAAGGATATGCAGGTACCCAACACAGAGCTTTGTCCATCTCTATCTAAACACCAAATCTTCCAGTGTGTGGTTTTAAAATATGGTATCTCTTTAGAAAAAGAGACTAAAAAATTGGAGAGAAAATGTATTTCATTTTTCTAAAAGCCAGTTTTAACCACTGTTACAGTATGCTGAAAAATGAATTATTTAATCGCTTTTATAATGGAGAGTTTCATAACAGCTAATACAGAATTACATGTTGTGGGGAAAGCCACCCGATTTCCCAACAAAAGCCAAACCCAACCCTGCAGGGTTTGGCTCCTTTTTTGAGAATGGCAAGATGAAAAGGATACTGAAGAAACCAGACCCCAAACCAACAGCCCTCCATCATTTGGAAAACCAAGGGAAGCCTTTGCTTCAGGCACTCTGTAAGCCTTGCCCCTCCACCAACCGTGGCTCTCATGTTATAAAAGTTGTCACTGGTGCTAATGTGGAAGTCCAGGCACGTTGCCTAATAGAATTTCCTCGGTGCTGTAATTGCAGGGCCAGACTGCGCTAGTCCCTGGCACCAGAGGGTTAATAAATGCATTAAATGCTGTTAACCTCTGTTACCTGGAGTCAGAACAGTGAGGCTCCTGCTCTTTACCGCAGTGATTAGCATTTGGAAAACCTGCCTCGGTGCCAAAGGCTTTCCTGTACCAAACACACAGGCACACACAGAATTTATAGCTCTCTGTAGAGCCCACTCATTGGCCATGGCATCCACACATGGATCTGCTCATAGCAGGCTCTCCCCAAGCCTGGAGGATGGGTCAGGCTCGCAGGCAGCACGTTTGCTCTGTTTATGGAATTGGAGACTTAAAAGGCACCCGCTCAGAGCCTGGCCTTTGCCATCCCAGGACTCCAAGGCTGTATAGAAACCAGTGTTTAATCTGGGGTTTTTAGGGAGCTGTCAGCCAGCAGGGCATGGAACATTTTTCTACTCTCTTCCATGCAGCAGGAAAGCCTATTTCTGCTCTACCTCCAGAAAACGAAACCGGAGGAAGCTGCCCCATCCAATAGCAACAGACTGTCCAGGCTGCAGCCAAATAGTCATAATTAATGATGCTTCTGGTTCTTTTCTCTCTTGCTTTACTGATTAGAGAGATTTGCTATATTAGGAACCTGTTTGCTTAATGACAGAACACAAGCAATAAACAGAGAAATACACAGACTGTAAAAGGCAATCCACTTAGCTCTCTAGCACTCACTAAACAGTCTGCCACATCTATCGCCCTGGTCAGTACTGGCTTATTATCACACGAGTCTCTTTTGCAGCACAAACTGGACCTCTGCTAGGGAAAACCACTGGAAGGTTCTTCCTGAAACAGTCCAGAAGCAAAAAGTCCAAATTCAAAGCCATGTCTTAATAATACCCTATACACCTTACAATCTCCCATCAGGCAAAACACAGGAAGGAGGGTGTGCACCTAATTCTGAAGGATAACTGAGCAAAGTAACTTGCTTCAGAATTTGTATTTTCACATTTTATTTTAATAAAATATAGATGTACCTGATCATTGACGTTTACGGGTAGTACCTACTACACGGAGTCTCTTGGTAGTGTAAATGGTGAACGAGTTCAGCTGCTAACACAAAGGTTTGAGGTTTAAGCCTACCCAAAGTGCCTCGGAAGAAAGGCCTGGTGATTTATTTCTGAAAAATCAGCCACCGAAAGCCCTATAGAGCACGGTGGTACTCTGACACACATGGGGTCACCAGGGGTCTGAGTTGACTCAACAGCATCTGGTTTTACCTAACAATTTTATTCTGTATCTGGTAAGTATTTGCCCAGATTCATTTCTGCACGTGAAAAAGACAAAAAAAAAAAAAAAAAAGATTTTGTCTGTTAGTGAGTCCACCCTAAGGAACAGTGGTCAGCCTAGTGCTCTGCGGCCTTATCATCTTCTCAGCCTTTTTGATTTTGCCAGTTGGCTTTGGGAGAGCTGGGGAGGTTTTATGGCTAGCCTGCTCACAAGCCACTGGCCAGCCTTTCTAAAATCCCTGTGACTATCTCTTTCAAAACTCTCCTTCTTGGTGATTTGCTTTTCCTACAAACTTGGTAACAAACACTTGAAACCACTGGTCTGAATAATGTGCACTAAAGTCGGCCGCGTAAAATAAGTGGACACATAAATAAGGCCTGCTTGGAGCCCTGAGCACGGGTATTTGTCTTCCAGAGACTCTGCTGGACAAGAAAGGGGTCCAATTACTTCACGCTGATTTCTGCGGAGCCCCACGGAACCTGGCCCATGCCGGGGAGGGGGGTGCGGGCCTGTGAGCACAGCCAGGGTGAGACGAGGCAAATACCCTTCTAAGAATGGGGTAGGCAGCTTTTCTTCCACCAAGCCCACTTCAGCTCCTACACCTACTTCCACTGGAAGACACTGTGACTACGTGTTGCCTGAACCTTGGCCAAAGGGCTCTCGTTGCTTTCAACTCTAAGAAGTCCTCATAAACATAGTTCACTCAGCACAGGCTTCAGGAAGGCCCATGGTGCCGAGTTTTATGAGTCTGGGCAGGTTGAGTTTTGGTCATTTAATGGGTGGCAGGAATTTTTTAGGAAAGGGATCTGAGGGGCTAAGTCATGCTTCCTTAGCAGGAAGAAGCCTACACTCTGACCTCAGTTGGGCTATGTTTAAATGAGGCCTCCAAAAATGCCTGTGCAATGCACTGAAATGAAGCCAGATTGAGTGTGAGGCGGGCGTGAGGGGAGGGTCACAGCCATGAAGGCGACTTGGGGACATGCTCTCGAGTCTAAAACACCTTGGATTCTTGGCACCTGTGAGGCATTCAGAGTTTAACTGTGGCATTTAGGTTGAGGTTAGGGCAAAGCCTAGAGTTGTTGTTGGCTGCTGTTAAGTCTGCCCTCAATTCATGTGCACCCCATGCACGACAGAACAAAATGCTGCCCGGTCCTGCACCATCCCCACGATCTGTAGGGGATCAGACCATTGTGATCCACAGGGTTTTCGTTGGCTGATTTTTAGAACTATACTACTAGGCCTCTCTTCCTACTCTGTCTTATTCCTGAAGTTCCACTAAAGCCTGTTCAGCATTACAGCAACACACAAGACTCCACTAACAGATGGTACGGGCTGCGTTTGGGGTGTGTTGGCTGGGAGTTAAATCCAGGTCTCCTGTATGAAAGCGGAAAATCCTACCACTGAACCACCAGTGCCTCAAGCCTTTACCTGACGGAACTGTGGCCAGGGCTTGTAGGTGATGGGTCAATTGAGAAATTAAGTCAGAGAATCATTTTAAATGACACATTTGTGTCAAACACTTTATTTTAATTTAAAATCTAAATGCCATTCATTTACTGATTTTTGGATATATGCCCAAGGCTGCCTTCTTTTTTTTAAAGCAAGAGTCTGCTGATTGGCATTCCTTGTGTTATGTTTTGCATAAAACTACATGAACCCACCAGCTGCTCCATGGGAGAAAGGTGTGGCAGTCTGCTTCCATAAAGATTCCACCTGGGAGACCCTATGGGGCAGTTCTACTCTGTCCTATAGGGTTGCTACGAGTCGGAATCAACTCGATGGCAATGGGTTTGGGTTCATAGTCTACAATTTCCAGTCTCGCCGTTTCTTTAAAGTGGGAGTAAGATTTGTGTGACGCCCACAGAGGAATCTAAGTGTAGACTCTTTCTACATTTTTATAATTTTTCTCCGTCTTTTACAGTTGTCTCGCTTACACCTAATCCAACAGCATTTTTTTTCTTCAGGAATTTACATTATGCTTTTATCAATGTGTTCAACGTAGTCTGCATTGAAACTACCGTGCTTTCTTTTGAGCTCATATTTCACTCATTCATGTACTGTTTAATTGAATTACGCGAGCAAAACAACAAATACAATCATCATAAGAAGGTTTGCGAACAAATATACCTGACTCCTGGTAAGCCTATGTCTCAACAGGAAAGACCAGATGGGCAAGGTGAGCAGAGAAGGTAGCCCACTCGCTTGGAGCATTCAGTGTGTCCTGGGCATAAACGTTTACAGGGGAATGGAGAGGCTGGCTTGTCTGGTGAGCTGGTTAAATAAGGGTCAGTGAGAACAGCTTCAACTATAATTTAGAACTTGCCGCTAGTACTGGCTTGACTGATACGGATTAGGAGGCTCCTAGTGTCAGCCTTTTGCAGGCAGTGTGTGACGGACTGCTAACCTAAAGGTTGGAGATTCGAACCCACCCAGCTGCTCCATGGAAGAAAGGCCTAGAGAACTGCTTCTGTATGGATTACAGCCAAGAAAACCCTATGGAGCAGCTCTACTCTGTAGCACATGGGGTCACCACGAGTTGGGGCTGACCAGATGGTAGCTAACAACAACAGCAGCTATGATTAGAATAATCCCTGCCCTACTGTCAACCTCACAGAGTTGTGAAAATCAAATGCAATACTCTAGATGGACGTCCTTTTAAAATCCAAGTTGCTGTGGATATTCTCTTAGCCATTCTGTCCACGTCATCTGCGGGTCCTATGCTGGTCATTCTGGGGTTAGGGCCAGGGGTAGGAAAATGCAAAAACCTCAGGCTGATTTTGCTTGCGAACATGATATTGGATGTAACTGGCTCATGATTTTGTGTGATTCCGTGGATTTAAAAATGAATACAATGAAAGAGATACAGTCCAGTGAGATATATCAACAGACCTCCATTAGCTAAGCAGTCCCTCGGGCTTCCCTGTCAGTCTCTGGCGCTCCATAAAAAGGATGCCTGCAGACTTGTAATTTAACACTAATGGCAGGATGGCAGGGAGGGCTGGGTGCAGACAATGTCTCCAACTTGGAGATGAACACAGCACTCAAGCTGGGCTTTCTTTGGCTTTTCACAACTTCACAGGATCACCTGCCACCTAGTTTGCTTTTCCCCCAAGCTGGGGCAAACACAAGTTACAAAATACACCAGAGAGCTGTGTGTTTTCATTCACGGTTAACTTGCCGGATTGGTAAAATAGTCAGATAAGAAGCACTTATGAGCTGTGTTTCAGGAAATGATGCCCAATTAACAATAAGATTATGCCAAACTGTGTGTGAAAGGCATCTGGGTGGGGGTGGGGGGAGGGTGGTGTTTAGTCGCGCAAACATTCTGCAATAATCGTGGAAAGAGGACTCTAGAAGGAAACGGTTGTTTTCTCAGCCTGTGCAGTTGGAAATGCAAATGTGTAAGAGCAACAGAGAAGATGCAGTGTGGTCCCTGATGAGGAGTGCATGAAGCCTATCTCACCGGACACGCGTCCTCATCACCATCAGATACTATTTATTAAGCCTTCCATTCTCCTGTGGGTTTATGTGCAGCTGAGGGCGGCCCTGTAATGGCTCTGTGACTTATGGTAGTAACTAAGGTTTGATATAAAGTGCCTTAGTCTGGAGACATTAACAGACCTGGGCTTTTGTTCACCCTCTGGTTCAGAAGATGGAGCACTCTAGGTGCTGTGAAAACAAGGGAAAAAGCAAAAAAAAAAAAAAATCCAAAAGGCTTTGGAAAAGATGAGTTTTTAGAAGACCGAGTTTTTAGTATTCCAGAGAATACAGGAAAACCAAGTAGGGTCATCATGATGATGACGGTGGTGATTACTATTAAGGGGAACCTCTGTCAATAAGGACGCCGGGCTCAGGCTTCCTGTCCTGAACTTCACTGAACACTTACAATAACTCTCTGAAGGGGGCGCTATTGTTCCCCCTTCTTGTACAGATCAGGAAATGGGGTCCTGAGAGGGCATGACTTGCCCATTTTCACAGTGTGGAGTGGCTGTACTGGGATTTGAACTCAGTTTCTCTGACTCCAGCACCCACGTATATTCACTCTATGCCAGACACTGTAGACTTCATCTCACAGGCTCCTTTCATTAAGCTTTAGAAAGGGCTGTGCTTATCCTGCTACAGCTGAGGAAGGGTTCCAGAGGTAGAGTAACAAGGCTGAGGTCACACAGACAGCATGGAACGGAGCCATCACGGGCAGCCTAGAGTCAAATGAATCACTGAAAAGGGCCTGCTGAGTACCAAGCACTAGGAGGTCCTCCCAAAGTTCACCCCAGAAACCAGAAAGAACTTGTATACATGCATGCAGCTTCTGCTGGAAGTCAGGGGTCAAGTCGGGCAGCCCAGGGATGGGAGCTTTCTGCTCTGCAAGAGCCCTAAAGGTGAACTGGTCATGTCAAATCCCTACAGCCGAGGGGCTGGCAGGGGACAGCCAATCTGGGGACACTCCTGCAATGTCCATCCAGTCCCCACCATCTCGAGCTTTCTTTCTAGATGTCCTGGCCCATGATAAGGTTCCTCCTGGGTCTTAAATGTAAGGAGTGATGAGGAAGGAAGCCCTCCATCAACCCCACCCCCAAAAGAACCAGAACTCTTTTCCTCCACCTCCCTGGGCTCCAGAGTTCAATCACAAGGCAGAGCCTATCGTTCAGGAGAGGGATGGTTGGTTAGAAATCCTAGAGATAAAAGGTCAGCAGGGGATATAAGAAACTGGATGTATTTATGGTATGGGATCTAAGTGTGCTCAGAGGTATTCTCAAAGGTTACCCAGAACAAGAAAGCATATTTATGGCCAAGATGGTACAGATGTCCTCTTGCTTTTTATTAAGCATGTTTATTACCCAGCAATTGGGTTAAGCAATTGTCCAACTGCTGAATTATTGTCCCACTGATGGGCTGGCTGGGCTGGCCTCACTGCCCCCTGGACCACAAGTGTGGGGGCCTAGCAGCTCTTCCCCAAGTGCATGGAGGTGGGGCCAAGTTTTCCCCATACCACCCTTAAATTGTTCTAATTTTTTGAGAAAAGTGGTTGTTATGGATTAAATTGTGTCCAAAAATATACATTGAAATCCTAACCCCTGTACCTATGAATGTGACCCTACTTGGAAATAGATTTTTTTTTGTTACGTAAGTGAGGCCATACCTGAGTAGGGTGGGTCCTAAACCTAATCCCTTCTGAGTGATGTCTTATAAAAAAGGAAAACAGAGAGACACACACAGGGGGAAGGGACCACATGTGGAACTGTCTACAAGCCAAAGAATACCAAGGAACACGTGGGGCAACCGAGGAGGAAGGACCCTTCCCTACAGCCGATGCTCTGATTTAGACTTTTTGGTCTCCAAAACCATGAGATAATAAAATTCCTGTTCTTTAAAGCCACCCACTTGTGGCATTTTTGTTATGGCACCATTAGCAAACTAAGGTAAAAAAGATGCTTAAGAGAAGGCATCATAAATGGGTGATCATAAAAAAAACTGTCACAACAGACCTGTGTGTGCAGGGTAGCATACCCTGTATGATGCCCAAGTTCATTCCCAGGTGAATTCTGGGGTGAAGGTCACTGAATGCCCTCTCAGCACGGGTTCCTTCTTGCTTATTGCCAGCACAGACTGCCCAGGAGGATAAAATAATAATAAGAGCTGCTGTGCTGGAGGCCCAGCAGATTTTAATGTATTTAATTATTACCACCCTCCTGTAATAATGGTGGTGTTCATTATTCCCACATTACATATGATAAAGCCAAAGGCTGAGGAGATTAAAACGACGCTCCATCTTAGTTCACAGAGGGTCTGATTTTCATTGTGTCAAGAGACCTGGCCCTTCAGTATCTTTTACTCCTAAGCACAACAGCCTCTTTTTCTGGAAAAAGCCACTTTGAGAACTAACCATCCCACTTTTGGCCTGTCTATTGTGTTTGTCAGTTTGTCATACTGTGGGGGCTTGCCTGTTGCTGTGATGCTGGAAGCTATGCCACTGGTATTCAGATACCAGCAGGGTCACCCATGGAGGACAGGTTTTAGCTGAGCTTCCAGACTAAGACAGACTAGGAAGAAGGACCCGGCAGTCTACTTCTGAAAACCATTAGCCAGTGAAAACCTTAAAAATAGCAGCGGAACATTGTCTGATATAGTGCTGGAAGATGAGCCCCCCAGGTTGGAAGGCACTCAAAAGATGACTGGGGATGAGCTGCCTCCTCCAAGTAGAGTCGACCTTAATGACATGGATGGAGTAAAGCTTTCGGGACCTTCATTCGCTGATGTGGCACAACTCAAAATGAGAAGAAACAGCTGCAAACATCCATTAATAATCGGAACCTGGAATGTATGAAGTAAGAATCTAGGAAAATTGGAAATTGTCAAAAATGAAATGGAACCCATAAACATCGATATCCTAGGCATTAGTGAGCTGAAATGGACTGGTATTGGCCATTTTGAATTGGACAATCATATACTCTACTATGCTGGGGATGACAACTTGAAGAGGAATGGTGTTGCATTCATCATCAAAAAGAACGTTTCAGGATCTATCCTGAAGTACAATGCTGTCAGTGATAGGATAATATCCATACGCCTACAAGGAAGACCAGTTAAGATGACTATTATTCAAATTTACACATCAGCCACTAGGGCCAAAGACGAAGAAACAGAAGATTTTTATCAGCTTCTGCAGTCAGAAATTGATTGAACATGCAATCAAGATGCATTGATAATTACTGGCAATTGCAATGTGAAAGTTGGAAACAAAGAAGAAGGATCAGTAGTTGGAAAATATGGCCTTGGTGATAGAAACAATGCCACAGATCGAATGATAGAATTTTGAAGACCAGCGACTTCTTCGTTGCAAATACCTTCTTTCACCAGCATAAACGGCAACTATACCCACGGACCTCACCAGATGGAACACACAGAAATCAAATTGACTACATCTGTGGAAAGAGATGATGGAAAAGGTCAATATCATCAGTCAGAACAAGGCCAGGGGCCAACTGTGGAACAGACCATCAATTGCTTATATGCAAGTTCAAGCTGAAACTGAAGAAAATCAGAGCAAGTCCACGAGAGCCAAAATATGACCTTGAGTATATCCCACCTGAATTTAGAGACCATCTCAAGAATAAATTTGGTGCATTGAACACTAGTGAGCGAAGACCAGATGAGTTGTGGAATGACATCAAGGACATCATACATGAAGAAAGCAAGAGGTCATTGAAAAGACAGGAAAGAAAGAAAAGACCAAGATGGATGTCAGAGGAGACTCTGAAGCTTGCTCTCGAACGTTGAGCAGTGAAAGCAAAAGGAAGAATTGATGAAGTAAAAGAACTGAACAGAAGATCTCAAAGGGCGTCTGGAAAAGACAAGTAAAGTATTATAATGAAACGTGCAAAGAGCTGGAGATGGAAAACCAAAAGGGAAGAACACTCTTGGCGTTTCTCAAGCTAAAAGAACTGAAGAAAAAATTCAAGTCTCAAGTTTCAATAGTGAAGGATTCTATGGGGAAAATATTAAACGATGCAGGAAGCATCAAAAGAAGATGGAAGGAATACACAGAGTCATTATACCAAAAATAACTAGTCGATGTTCAACCATTTCAAGAGGTGGCATATGATCAGGAACTGATGGTACTGAAGGAAGAAGTCCAAGCTGCTCTGAAGGCATTGGCGAAAAACAGGGCTCCAGGAATTGGTGGAATATCAACTGAGATGTTTCAACAAAGAGATGCAGCACTAGAGGTACTCACTTATCTATGCCAAGAAATATGGAAGACAGCTTCCTGGCCAACTGACTGGAAGAGATCCATATTTATGCCTATTCCCAAGAAAGGTGATCCACCTGAATGTGGAAATTATAGAACATCATTAATATCCCATGCAAGCAAAATTTTGCTGAGGATCATTCAAAAACGGCTGCAGCAGTGTATTGACAGGGAACTGCCAGGAATTCAGGCTGGTTTCAGAAGAGGATGTGGAACCAGGGTTATCACTGCTGATGTCAGATGGATCCTGGCTGAAAGCAGAGAATACCAGGAGGATGTTTACCTGTGTTTTATTGACTATCCAAAGGCATTCGACTGGGTGGATCATAACAAATTATGGATAACATTGGGAAGAATGGAAATTCCAGAACACTTACCTGTGCTCATGAGGAATCTTTACATAGATCAAGAGGCAGTTGTTCGGGCAGAACAAGGTGATACTGACTGGTTTAAAGTCAGGAAAGGTGTGTGTCAGGGTTGTATTCTTTCACCATACCTATTCGATCTGTATGCTGAGCAAATAATCTGAGAAGCTGGACTATATGAAGAAGAACGGGGCATCAGGATTGGGGGAAGACTCATTAACAACCTGCGTTATGCAGATGACACAGCCTTGCTTGCTGAAAGTGAAGAGGACTTGAAGCACTTACTAATGAAGATCAAAGATCACAGCCTTCAGTATAGATTGCACCTCAACATAAAGAAAACAAAAATCCTCACAACTGGACTGGTGAGCAACATCATGATAAATGGAGAAAAGATAGAAGTTGTCAAGAATTTCATTTTCCTTGGATCCAGAATCAACAGCCATGGAAGCAGCAGTCAAGAAATCAAAAGACGCATCGCATTGGGTAAATCTGCTGCAAAGGACCTCTTTAAGGTGTTGAAGAGCAAAGATGTCACCCTGAAGACTAAGATGTGCCTGAACCAAGCCATGGTATTTTCAATCACATCATATGCGTGTGAAAGCTGGACAATGAATAAGGAAGACTGAAGAAGAGTTGACGCCTTTGAATTGTGGTGTTGGTGAAGAATATTGAATATACCATGGGCTGCCAAAAGAACGAACAAATCTGTCTTGGAGGAAGTACAACCAGAATGCTCCTTAGAAGCAAGGATGGCGAGACTGTGTCTTAAATACTTTGGACATGTCGTCAGGAGGTATCAGTCCCTGGAGAAGGACATCACGCTTGGCAGAGTACAGGGTCAGCGGAAAAGAGGAAGACCCTCAATGAGGTGGATTGACACAGTGGCTGCGACAATGGGCTCAAGCATAACAACGATTGTAAGGATGGCGCAGGACCGGGCAGTGCTTCGTTCTGTTGTGCGTAGGTTGCTATGAGTTGGAACCGACTCAACGGCACCTAACGACAACAACAATATCGTTTGCAAGATCCTTGGCAAGCATGGGAACGATGGACACTGGGTTTTGCTTAAGTTATATTATCTTAAAATGAGTTTGGTTTGGAGTAAAATCAATGATGGTGGTGCCTCCACTAAAAAAAAAAAAGTTGTCATCAAGTCTCCTCCAACTGATGGTGACCCCTGTGTGTCACAGGAGAACTGTGCTCCATAGAGTTCTCAGTGGCCGATGGTTCAGAAGTACATTGCCAGGGCTTTCTTCTGAGATTCCTCCGGGTGGACTCAAACATCCAATCTTTCATATAGTGAAAGAGCGCGTTAACCATCTGCGCCACCCAGGGACCCCACTCTCCATAGGACCTCAGAATAACGAAGCACTGGCACTCCCCGCTCTTGTTTCTTCTCCCTTATAACATGGAAGTGACCTGTGCTGGGGTATTGATTAGACAGAGACAAGTGTTACAGAGTAGAGCCACTGCCTGCCCCTGGGCAGCAAGAATGCCATCCGGCCACGGCATTATTGCTGAGATGACCATGACCTGCCCAAAGATACTCACAGCAGGCGTGGATAGCCTTAAGTTGTTCAAAAACGAGGCCCAATTCCAACCCAGAATATCCTGTAGCCAAGCCGAAAAGAAGGGCCAAACAACTGAATGAGAGTCAGAGAAAGGGAGGCCCGTTATCCTGTTGGGGTGATGAAAGAGAGGGGTCCCAGCTGTTGCAGGTGACCTCTCCCCAGCTTACTTACCAGGTGAGGTTCAGAGTCAGCCTTTCACCCTTCACACATGGGGTACCACTGCTTATAGCACAGTGTGGTAATGGGCTGTGAACCCCACATCCCTGGCTGTGCCCCAGAGAGGAAACAGCCCAGCTCCACGGAGTACCGTCTGACCGTTGGTCTTTCTGGAGAATGGAAACTGAGCTCCCAACCACAGCTGTTCTGCCAGGGACTTTCACTGCACCCAAGGGGCCTGGGACCACATTTCCCACGGTGTGCTCCACCTGCTACGTGTAACCATGTTTGTGTACCCGGCCTAAGGCCCCCTCTCATATTTACTTTAGTCGTCTGAAAACACACCCCTGGTAAATCCCATAAATATGATATAATAGTATGAACAGTAATTCCAATGTCAACATGAGACAGTGCCTTCTCCCGATGCTACACGCTAACACTTTTATTACCTGTAGTGATAGTGTAAAATTAAATTATAATGTAGGGCTTCCCATTTTGCCGCTCACTTCACAGTATGGTGGAGTATGGGTCATTTGGAGGAGTTAATAAGAGGCTTTATGAGAGTTAGGAGCCGAGACTGAGGCTGCGTGAATAAGGAACCATCTATAAAATGAAGAACCTTCTCAAGAAAGAACCAAGTTTACTCTCTGTTCGTGCTGAAGTTCTTCCGGCCTAGCTGTGCTCACATTGTACTTGGCAAATAAGCTTACGTAGCTACAGAAAAAAAAATAAAAGAGTAAAAAGGGAGAGAAATTATACTGTACTCTGTGTGCTTAATTTGCAGGGCATCTGGCTACATTGTCTGTTGCCATTGAGACGATTCTGACTCATATCGACCTTATAGGACAGAGTAGAACTGCGCCATAGGGTTTCCAAGGCTGTAATCTTTATGGGAGCAGACTGCCACATCTTTCTCTTGTGGAGTCGCCAGTGGGTTTGAACCACCAACCTTTCAGTTAGCAGCTGTGCGTTTTAACCACTGTGCCACCAGGGCTCCTTGGTTACAATGCAGTTGGGGGAAAAAAGATCCCACAACTTTCCTTTGTTGAGAAGGTGAAACTGGGTTCATTAAAGGTGTGCAATAGATTCTGATAAACACTATTTTTTGAAGTCACTAAATTAGTTTTCAGGAACTTTACACTCTCCTTCATTTGAACAATTATTAAGTGATAAAATAGAATTGCACAATGGCTAAAACCATAATCAGATATTTTACAGCCAACCATAAAATGCTATATTATTAAAATATACTGAAGATGCTCAAGACCATTACAACTTTTTAAATGAATTATAAAGGCCTTTACTGCTGATAAAATAATCTTAAATTACAGTATTATGTATTCTAACATATGCTGAGCCAAAGTTTCCTACAATGCAAGCACACCAATCACAAAATTTGGATTAAGTTTGCAGAAGCTGCAGTCTGACAACACCTGGTTCAGCATGGCAGCGAGCACCTATGTTTGTAGGTGGGGACGGAACAATTCCTTCTACCATAGGACCAGCCAAGAGTCAGAGCCTCTCACATTTAAAGGCTGTACAAGTGACACTTAGGAGGGCCCTGGAGAGCAAGGAAAGGCTGTTGCAATAGGAATTTGTTTCTTCCCTTGAAGTCTCCTGGGTGGTGCAAATGGTTTGTGCTTAACTACTGTATTTTTATGCAAATAATGAACACCTTCTATGTTCGTTTGCCAACTGTGCCCTCCCCCCGGAGGTATTTTCGTAAGCACACTATGTCAATTTTTCGTTATAACAACATGTAAAAAAAATGGGCATAGCGGTGCTTAGAAAAATACTTCGTAAGGAGCGAGCGCAGTTGGCGAACAAATGTAGGAGGCGGGTGTTATCTATGTAAAAATATGGTACTAATCTAAAGGTTGGCTAAACCTACCCAGGGACGCCACGGAAGAAAAGCTTGGTGATCTGCTTCTGTAAAATTATACTCAAGAAAGCCCTATGGAGCAGTTCTACTCTGTCATGCACGAGACTGCCATGAGCTGGAATCAACTTGACAGCAATGGGCTTGGTTTTGGTTTTTTTAAGTCTCCCCATACATGAGATTTTAAAAATGCCAACTGTTTAGTTACTGGGGACCTGCCCCCTTCACGCACAATACCGCGATCTATGATGGAGGGTGATGCATACACGTACCTGCCATGAAGCCTGCGCCCCAAGAAGTTTTCCAGCTCATACTTTATTCCCAGTTTTAAATTCCTTTTTTCTTGGTACCCAGTTATACCCTGCAAGCTTCTGTCTCCAATAGGGCTTGAATACACAATTGAAAACGCATTTCAGCAAGCTGGACGGTGTGGCTGCCTTCAAGGAGTAATGCCCAGCTCTGAGCTCTGTATTCACACGCTCTCCCGGATGAAGAGCTTTGAAAATGCTCTCTAAGCAGCTATTTCAAAGTGTTTTTACAATAGGTGCTTTCCTCCCAGGGCTAACGTGGGTGGATTCTGGGATGCAGCTTCCCTCTGAGCACATCTGCTGGCACCTGGAGCCTGGAAGACAGAGTCTCAGAGGGCCACCAGCAGCCTCTCTGTGCTGGGAGTAGCCAGGCCCATCACACAGGGACCCAGGCCCACTTGGCAGCCTGGTCCAGGGCTCCCCCACCATGAGGCTTCCAGGGGAGTCCAGAAGCAGGCTGATTGAGGGCCTGGTGGCTCAGCCCTTCTGTAAGGGTAGACCCCCAACAGCTCATTTCTCCCTGAGCCCAGGGTGGCCGGGAGGAATAGGGGAAATGCACTCATTCTGAGTAGGAGAGCATTGTGCAATGGAAACATTAGATGTAGCCAAGGTTTAGATTTTTTTTTTTTATGAAACAAAAACAGTGGGTACTAGAAAACACTGTGTTTTACACAGAAATGATGGATACACCTCACAAAGGCCATAAACTGAATGCCACAAAGAACACATGGTGCCAAGATTATTCACTTAAACAAAGGCCCAGGAAATGGTATCCACGTTGCCACGGTCATTTAGATTCAGCATGTGTGCTAAGGGCTGTGTGGATCTGTCTGGTGCTGGCTTTATAACCCCATTCAATCCCTACCCCGATCCTCAAACTCCATGTGTGAGGAGCCTGACTGCAGTTTGATATAAACATTGCCATCACCATGGTCATCTGGCAAATATCTCCTTTGAAAAACCTGCAGGGTACTGGCCCAGGGTAATGGGCAGGTGGAAATATCACTCAGAAGAGGTGACGGTGTGAGGCCCCAGGAAACTCTGGGCTCCTGCAGGTTCACGAATGACAAGAACCAGCTCAGGGGCCTAAGTTAATGTCACTGACGATACTATCCATGGTGCCACTCTGAGGGGAGTGATGCCATGGGAGAATTAATTTAAGTCTCCCAAAGTGGGTGACTGGTGATAATCTCAGCTCCCTTTCCCTGTTTCTGCCCACATGACTTAGGAAATGTTCAGTCTGACACACCAATTTGCTCTTACATCTTCTTACCATATAAACCAAAGGAAACCCGTGAGGACTCTCAACCCACTCCATTTTCCTTGTTAGTATAAAGAAAAGGGGGGGTCTTTGAGGCAATCCTAGCTTCCTGAGCAGTGGTCCTCAACCAGGGACAATTTTGCCCCCAGGGATATTTGGTCACATTTTTGGTTGTCACAGTTGGGGAGAGGTGCTACAGGGATCTGGAGGATAGAGGTCAAGGATGCTGCTGAATATCCTACAATGCCCAGGACTGCCCCCACAACTAAGAATTATCCAGCCCCAAACATCACTAGTGCCAGTGGTGAACAAGCCAGAACTTGAGAACGGTTTTCAATTCATGGTCAACAGGTTACTAAACAATCCGCATCCAAGTCTCCAAGGTTGGCATAGGGGTGTGCAGCCCATAGAGGCCATCAGCAAAGAATGCCAAGGGAAGCAAGGGACTTTCCGTGGAGAAGCATCTGCCTTTAAACAACATTTCAAAAGTACCACTCTGGCAGGGACTTGTCTCCTTTTCTTACCCATAACAAGTCTTCTCTACACATGCAAAATTCCACGGGCCACCAAGAGCAGAAAACCCGCTAGAAAACAGAACCTAGAGTGCACTGAATATTGCAGCCTGTTCCTTCAGAATACTTCTCTGTGACGGATGGGGGAACAAAGGGGGCTGTGACATCCAAGTGCCAAGAAGCTGTCAAAACTTATAACTGATGAACTTCCATAGTACCCTCTCTGGGCCAGGCGCTGTTCTAAGTATACTTTATATGCAGAAACATGGCTACACCTTGTAACAACCCCATGAGGTTTTTCTACTATCCTCCCCATTTTACAGATGAAGAAGTTGAGGACAAGAAGATAAATAATTTGCCTAAAGTTTCATGGCCAGTTAGTGATGATGTCAGCCCATGCTTCCTGAGGAGAAATTTCAGGATGTCACTAGGATTAAAATTACATTTCAGAACACCCAACTCTGATAAGGCATGTTTACCCTTCTTTATGCTGGTTTATGAACCAGCCTGGCATCTCATTCTGCCAGATGCTCAACCAGAATTGAAGGACTGATGTAATCTATGGTGATGAAAAATGTTATCCAGAAACAAAACGTGAAAGTGCTCTGATTTAAGTTTTTTTTTTTTTTTTGAATGGGTTCTGCCCGAATGGACCCAAATTTTAAAAATGTGGGTGAACCAGAATGAGAACCAGAACAGGAAAAACTACTGGTTGAAACCCTGCTGGAAACTTAATCCCCCTCTTAGAAAACAAGAGCAGCTTGCGCGTTGCATAGCAACCAAATCTCTTGACCCGCAGAGTCAGGAACAGAGGTACCCTGCTCAAAGATGGCGGCTCACCACACTCCTTTGAATATGTGTCGCTTTCCACAGTCCTGCCAATAATCCAATCTCAGGCATCAGCCTCCTGAAAGGGTTCACCGTGCCTCTTCTGAGTCTCCCATTCCAGGGCTTTGACCTATAATTTTTCCTATTCCGGTTCTCATTCTTCTTCACCCAAATTTTAAAAATTCAGATCTAATTTTGCTTCGTCAGCCATGACTGATCTGGTTCAAAGCCCTGGATTTAGGTAACACAGTGTAGCCACTTAAAGTGCATTGAGGGAAAAATGTCAGTCTGCTGTTTTTCCTCACCTGATCAAGCCTCTCTGTGCCTTAGTTTTCTCATCTGTAAAATGGGAATAATAATAGTGCTGGCCTCATGAGGTTATCATGAGGATTAAATGAGTGTGTGTATATACATATGTGTGTGTGTATTTGTGTGTGTATGTGTGCTAAGAATAGTGCTTGACTCATGGGAAGCACTATATACATGCTACTTTATTAGTATCAAACCATAAAAACAGAGGTGACACAAGTTATTAAAACAAATAGTTCTGGGCTCTGTCACATGATTAGATTGCTTACAATGTTCCCCAAAGTAGGGTCTGTGGACCACTGGTGGTATATGAAATTATTGTAGGTGGCATACAAACTTTCGTTGTTTTAGTTTTAATACTTGTACGTCATTTTTAATATATATACAACTAACACACTGAATCCATGATTTCACATGTTATTAAATGGTTAGGAGAAGTCTAACAGGCAGTTGTTGTTGTTAGGTGCTGTTGAATCAGTTCCAACTCATTGCAACAGAACAATACACTGCCCAGTCCTGCGCCATCCTCACAATCGTTGCTATGTTTGAGTGTATTGCTGCAGCTACCATGTCAATCCATCTCACTGAGGGTCTTCCTCTTTTTTGATGACCCTCTACCAAGCATGATATCCTTCTCCATGGACTGGTCCCTCCTGATAACATGTCCAAAGTATTGTATATATAAAGAAGCATATCTAGTAACTAAGTAAGTAAGTAAATAATAGTATAGGTGGAATGCAGATATGCTTAAGGCTGCTGTACAGTCTTTGAGGCTAAGAGGCAGGGCTAGTTCTCAAACACATGTATTCTAGTCTGCTGCCTTTCCTGTTTACAAATGTGTCACCTCTTCCCAACATTATCACTGGTTAAAGAGATGTAGCAATAGCTGTTGACAAACAGTCCGACTGTGATAATCAGGCTGGCCTAAGATCTGACTACTGTTTCAGCTCCAAGAAGGAGATTGTTAGGATGATGCTCCTAGGACACTCCTTGTTGGAGAGATGGGATTTGGAAGAGTTCTAACTCTAAAGGCCAGTCCTTCTTTTTTTTTTTTTTTTTTGGCTTTTCCTTCCTTCCTGGCCTGGTGTCCAGACAGAGAACATTCCATCTCACCCATTTCCCTCTTTCCTTGGGACTTTCTACAGCAACCACATCTCAGAACTGGCATGATATCATTTGGTTCAAACCCTTCTTAAAATTAAGAAGGCAAGACTCAGAGAGCTTCTGTCTTTTTTTTCCTCCATTTCCCCATCTCCCGGAACCACCCTTTCTTAAGACCCCAGTGTCCAGAGCTAAAGCTCTAACACTGCTACATCTCATTAATCATGGTGGTAACGGTGGCCACTTCCCAAATACTGAGGGTTGGCCAGTCATTGTGCTGAGCCCTCTATATACTGGCATTTATTCTTTATCCTCACAACAACCCTGAGAGGTTGGTGGTATTATTGGTATTTTCCAGCAGAGATTCAGAGAGGGTAAGAAACCTGCCCCAGACCACAGAGCAATAGGTGGTAAGTCAGGATTCTGACTTTAAAAAGAAAGCCTGAAGATGTACCTGAAGATGTAGCCAGAAGAAAGAACTCTGAATCAGGTGGCTCCAACCCACTGGGAGAGGTGGGGTCATGCCAGGGGCCTGATGTGAGTACAACCCCCCCCTTTCCCTCTCAGCCTCCATCTTCCTAAGGCTCTCCCATGAGGCATCCTGCGCAAAATCCCACCACCCTGGCCTTGCTCTCAAGCACCTCATCTCTGGTGGAAGATTAACGGGATGCCAAAGCACCCCACTGCTCTGCTAGCATAAATTGCAAGAAAAACATTTAGAATATTGATTAAGTGCTTCATGCTAGAAGATTTAAATTTACCTCCTGTATTTCCAGGATTAGCTGACATAATGGGGTCAGTCGGCTGGCACAAATGATTTACAGAACACCCATTGGCAGCTTTCCTTTTAAAACTCAACACTTAAAATTTTCACTTGGTCGCAGCCAGTGGAGTCCTGGGTATTTAGCAGGTTTGGATAATCGCCTTCCTGCCACATCTAGACTTTTGGGGTTTGGCTTCGGGAAGTGTTACGGAGCTGTTTCCAGTCTGGTGCTATCTGGTCCAAATGGACTTTATTTAGGTCTGATGAGGTCCTGGAGTGGTGGGAGAAAGGGGACAGGGATGGGGACACTGTTCTTCTTGAACTGAAACCCTGAGTTAAGAAGTCAATTCATTTCCATATTCTAAAGCAGAATACACAGAAGTTACAGGGATTACAAGGAAGTGTTAAAGACAGGCAAATCCTGGATATCCTCCACACCTCCTACCAATTTGTTAACATTGTATATTCTATTTTCCAGTGGCCAGCCCATTTCTATGAGGTTGAAGCTATACTCTGGGAAGCAAAGGAAATGTGTTGAAGCTTCCTGGGAGACCAGAAGGTGTGGATCAAGACTGAAATCCAGTGAATGCCGCAGGTTCTCTGTGCCAGGCAAGATGCCACCCCAAGGCCTCTGCACCCACAGCCCACAGAAGGGCCAGCAGTGTCCCCATTGTCACGCTAATCCGGGTGGGCCACTTATGGTTAGTGTGATCTGCCCATCAAAGGAGATGATGCTTTTGGGGAGCAGGGGATGCAGCTGACCTTGGCATTGCTGATTTCAGAAGAAAACATTCTTACACAGGCTGCCCATCTGGACCCTTGTTGTTGTTGTATGCCATTGAGTTGATTTGGCTCATAGTGACCCCATGTGATAGAGCAGAACTGCCCCATAGGGTTTTCTAGGCTCTCATCTTTACGGAAGCATATCACTGGGTCTTTCTCCCATGGAGCCACTGGGGTAGGTTTGAACTGCGAATCTTTTAATTAGCAGCCAAGCACTTACCTGCAGCACCCCCAGACCCTGCTCGCGTCTATTTTGTGACTGCGCAGGCTACTTTGCTGGTTCCTTTCTAGAATGTTGTCTTAAAAGTCCCATTAGCACTCCCATCAGCTGCCTGTGGCTACCCTGCTGGCCTCTGGTTCTGAGGCTGAGCCCCGTGGTGTATCAGACTCGCTCCTCTCAACCACCCTTCACATCACTTCTGGGACCAAAGGGGTGAAGAGGGGCAGGGACAGCGAAACTTTCTCAGGGGTCCTGAACACTGGCCCCAAGGCTGTATTTCCCAATCCCTATACTCTATTATGGAAACCCTGGTGACATAGTGGTTAAGAGCTATAGCTGCTAACCAAAAGATCGGCAGTTTGGATCCACCAGGTGCTCCTTAGAAACCCTATGGGGCAGTTATAGTCTGTCCTATAGGGTCACTATGAGTCGGCATCAACTCGATGGCAATGGGTTTTTTTCATTTTTACTCTATTATAAGGAACCCTAGTGGTGCAATGGTTAAGCACTTGGCTGTTAGCCAAAAGATTGGCAGTTCAAACCTATCAGCGGCACTGCGGGAGAAAAGGTCTGGCAATCTGCTCCTGTAAAGATTAAAAAAAAAAACCCAAACCTGTGGCCATCGAGTCGATTCCAATTCATAGCAACCCTATAGGACAGAGGAGAACTGCCCCATAGAGTTTCCAAGGAGCACCTGGTGGATTTGAACTGCCGACCTTTCGGTTAGCAGCCATAATACTTAACCACTATGCCACCAGAGTTTCCCCGTAAAGATTACAGCCTAGGAAATCCTACGGGGCAGTTCTACTCTGTCCTATAGTGTCGCCATGAGTCAGAATAGACTCAACGGCACAAAACAGAAACAAATTATTTGATCGACGAGATCAGAGGTCTACAAAAAACAGGTTAAGAGGCCTTCACTTTAAGCCACCAGAGGTAAACAGTGTACAATGATGCAGGGCAGAACTTTTTCAAGTGCTTACTTACACCTCACAAAGGTATTTATTTTAAATAAGCGATAAGTACGGTCCATTTTGTTTAAAAATCCTGAGCTTTTTCCAGACCACTCAAGTGCCCAGGAGATGAAGTAATTGGTAGAAGTATTAGTGTGTCTTTGTTTTTCATGTGACCATTTTGTACAAGTCAAAGGGGTATGCCAACAATAGCACAGTCTGTGTCAGGCTTGTTACTAATACAACTGCCAATTAATCCTGACACGGGAGCTTGGCGGCATAGCCAAAACCCTGTACTTTGTCACCTCAGGGGGTAAGCAATTGGACATTTCTGTGACATTTTATACTAATCAATCAACTTTCCTTTTTTAAAAGCAGAGTCCATTCATAGAAACTGCAGATGAGTCCTTTATGTGTGACACCCATCCCACCCGTTTCCCCAAACCTCATCAGGTTGGCTTTATTAATAATTACCCTTCAAGCAGACTTTTGAAAATGTTTATTCTTATTTCTTCCTTTCCAAGAGGGAAATCTCTCTCAAATGTTGAGAGAAATGCACGTCCCCGAGAGTTTTCTCATATTATCTGTACATTTTAAAATATTACAAGAGGGTGCTTCTCAAGGGACGTGAACTTTCGAGCTGCCAAAGAGAGTTGACTTTCTCCAAATCTGTTACCAATGGATCCCAAGCTGGTTGAAGTCAGTTCTATCCTGAGTAACGACACATGCGGCTGGGACAAACGCCATTCTAAGATATTTCTAGGACCCCCTGGCAAATGGTAATTCATCTGGAGACAGCCAGGTAGGCAAGGCAAGGACACATGGGGAGAATGACTCTCCTGGGGGTTCTACGCAGAGACAGGAGTCCTAAATCAGCACGAGAGCCACGTTCTCACATAAAGGCCTTCGCTCATCACTCCTTCATGCCCTTCCCCCAAATCCTCTGGCCTCAATGATTCTTTCAACCATTCTTAATATAGGTCACCCTAAAAAGATCATCAGGCTGCAAAAAGTTCTTCTGTCAACATTCCAGTCCTTCCCCTGTTCCTTGTCTGCTGGAATCTAGGCCTGAAGGAACCCAGTCCCACGTCACTGACCTCCAAGAAGAACTAGGACATACATCTCTCTCAAAACCAGCGTCTCCCTTCCTCCTTTTCCATTCTTTATTTCCTTCTGTTCATTTCTAACTCAAAGGAGGTGGCTGGGTTATCCAAGGACCATGAAACCATGCAAAAGTACACTGGACTCGGAGTGCAAAAACAGCTCAAACACGTAGTGTTATCTTAGGGGTAAAAGCAAGGTTCTGTGGAACTCTTAAGGATTCCTGGAAGCAAAATGCTGTTCAGCTACAAGGTTCATGGATACTGGGTGTGTGTTACAGGGAGGAGAGGTGAGGCTGCCCCCTCACTCCTCCGCACCTCTCCACCTCCATATCTCCCTCTGCTGAGAAGTTAAAAGGCAACCCTGGGATAAACACCATGCTCTAATTCTACTTTTGCCCCTCTGTTTATGAAGCAGAGTTCCTATTGCTAACACAGGGAAGGAAAGGTGCAGTTTCTGGGGAACAGAGCTTACGTGCTCCCTGACGTTGCCAGGGCAACCCTACAGGACACAGCGTTCTCCTTGAACTTGGAGCGGTGGTTTGGCAGATCTGTATTGGAGGCAAAATATCAGAGGTCTGTGTGGCCAACCCAACCACGTACTTCACCACAGGAAGCCGGAGTCAGGCGCTGTGATCTGGCTGGGGGAAATGCCTCCTAATGGCTGGTGGACTCCTTGCCCATTCGTGGGGGAAAAACTAATTTCACGATGTTTCCAGTGGTGGCTTTTCCTCTGAGATGCCATCTATTAACTAAGTCTGACCTTCCAAAAATGTTGACAAGCCACATCTTGCTCACTCTATTTAAGTCCACAGAGGAGAGAATTTATTTTTGAATGCCCATCTCCACCAAGTTTCCAAAGCAAAGAGGGGCTTAGTAAGCAGGCTGAATGCCATCTCTGCAGTCATGCTCTGGGCACTTAAACACGTGCAGAGAAGAACTTGGTTTTGCCACAGCAGAGCTCACCTCTTCTACCTGCAGGAACCACCATAGAGTCACCGTTATCACCTTAGGGTGACAAGTTCCTATCCCTCAGCTGGCACTTGTCTTTACTGACACTGGAATCTGAGTGGGCCTGAAGAGAACAGGAGACTGGCCTAAGAGGAAGCAAGACACCGAGCAGTGACCACAGATAAAGAAGAGACTCTGTGGGTGCCATGTCTGACCCAAGATCCACCTGTAGCCGGCTGGGAGACTTCGTGCAAGTCACTTCCCTCTGACCTCAGGGCCCTGATATAAGCTGAAGCAGTTAGATGCCATAGTACTCCTTAAGCCTCCTCCTAGCCCCAGCATTCTCTGCACAGTGCTTTGGACATGGTAAGTACACAGGAAATGTTTTTGAAGTATGAAAGCTATCTGGTTGACCTTAGCCTATGCGGTTTCCCTACCTGCCTTCTCCTTAGTGGTGTGTGTGTATCTCAAGATGCATGTTGGGGGCTGGAGACCCAGGAGAAGAAAGGACAGAAACCAAAGCTCAGATGGATGACGTGTAGGATATCTAAGAAGAAGAGGTAAGACATGGGAGATGACAAGACAACAAGTCAATTGGAAGGGGCGGAAAAACTGCCACAGTACTATCTAGAGGACAAAGTGGGTTGTGGGTCAAGATGGCATTTGGCAAAAGAAAGCTTCTGGTGAGCATTCTGGGGAGGCTGATCCATGGGGAAGGGAGAAGGAGAAGGGAGGGTGTACTGCAGTGACAAGTGTGAAGTGACGGCACAGTGCTTGGAACATGGGCCATGGAAGTGTCCCCTTCCCCAGCATGGTGGGAGTCAGATGTCACTACATCGTCACCACTGCCCACCAGGTACAGGAAGAAATGTGAAAAGAACGAGGCTCTTGGATTTCCAGCCCTGGCTCTGCAGCCTCAAAGCAAAACCGTGACCTCTCTGAGACCCCCTCCCCACTGCCCATTTCCTCAGATGCAAGAGCCAGGCTGACGATACTACAACAGTATCTATCTCCCAGCTGTCAGGGGGGTGCCATCCAAGGATGTAAAGGGTATGAAACTACCTTGTGAACATACAAATATGTCTCGCCAAGTAGCTGAATACTCATTACTATGAAAAATCAACAAAACGGCAAATAAACCCTCTGCTTTGACCGAAAGCAGGAAATCACTATTTGTATGTTGTTGTGGTTCTGCCCTTGGAGACCTGGCTTAACCCCAAAGAAGCCTCTCGGCCATTCTTGCTGGGACACCATTCACAAGAGGGATTTTGCAGGGCTACATGTGGCTCCTCGCTGCTCTGCTTGTTGACCTAATAGCATGTGCTTTTCCTTCCTGACGAATAAATCCATCCAGGACTCTACATCTGGGCTAACACATAACCAATAATGCGGACTCTGGTTTACCTCTAAATGACTTCCCTTGAAGTGACTCCAACTCATGGTGACCCCATGTGTGTCAGAGTAGAACTGTGCTCCACAGGGTTTTCAATGGCTGATTTTTGGGAAGTAGATTGCCAGGCCTTTCTTTTGAGGTGCCTCTGTATAGACTTGAACCCTCCAACCTTTTGGTTAGTAGCTGAGTGTGTTAGCCATTTGCACCGTCCAGGGACTCTGGTTTACTTTTAGATACAGTTATATACTCTTCATTAATGTTTAAATTGCAGTGATAGCGAGAAACCCAAGAGCTCCTTCCTTTTCAATATATGTTGCTGCTTTGTAGAGAACACAGGACAAGTATAATAAAGGAATAAAGAGCCAATGCAACCCTTCTACTCCACCATCAAAAAGATTTCACTCATCTCGAGAATTCATCTGCCCAACTCCCTCATTTGACAGATGAAGAAACTAAGGCCAGATAGGCCAAGTGACTGGACCAAAACTGCCCCCAGGAAATGGTAGAGTCAGTTAGAAAGTCCGTCTTTCTTCCCACTATGTAGCACTTCAGAGCCCCAAGACATCATGTTAAAATGCACTTTTCAGACCCAAACCTGAGCAGCACTGCCATCTCTCTGTAAATGCCCATCAGAAAGTGGATCAGTGTGCCCCAGTAAGTGGGCTCTAGCAGGCAGGGAGGGCCCAAATCTCACCTGTAAGTTTGCACAAGGTGGTAACACGTGAGTGGGAATTTCATTCGCGGACCCTGGTGGCCCCAGGGGCTTGTTCTTGACCCGGAAGGCTGTGGTGGTGGTGGCAGTGGTGGTCTGTACTGGGAAGGCTGGCTGCCACACAGTCACATCGGAGCCATTGCCAAAGGCTTGAATGGCATTTTCTGCAGTAAAACAGGAGAGAATCCCATTTCAAAGGCAAGCAGCAAATGTAACAGTCAAGATACACACAGCTGGAGAGGTATACTAGAAATTCTGATTATGGCATCGGACTTCTCTGAACAAAACCCATCCATCCATCCATTCATCCTCTGCTTGCTGAGGGCCAGTCACTGGGTCAGATACTCAAAAATCAATTCACTCATTCAGCAGCGAGCTGGACACTTAGCTGTGCTCCAAATGCACCAAATATTTATCACGCTCCTATTTATGTGCCAGGTGTTGAGCGAGGTGCTTCCCCTGAAATCCTCCTCATTCGAGCTCTTTGAGACTCAGCCTCAGCCCTGTTACTTGGGCTTATAATCATTATTCCACCTTCCAAGAATATCCTCGTGCTCTGTCAAAACTGTATTAAAAGCAAACTAATTAGCACTTTCTTTTAAAGTACAGCATCTCTAATTATGAGACAGAGATAACTCAGTAGCCTTTACCCTCTAATCTCGCAGGCAGTGATATAAAACAGCCCACACTGTGAACCACTGTAATAGAGTGCCTACTAAGCACTGAAGAGCCCTTCTGGCATAGTGGTTAAGTCCTTGGTTGCTATCTAAAAGGTCGGCAGCTCGAAACCACCAGCCGCTCCACGGGAAAAGATGTGGCAGTCTGCTTCCATAAAGATTACAGCCCTGGAAACCCATATGGGGCAGTTCTACTCCACCCTATAGGGTCGCTATGAGTTGGAATTTGACTGGACGGCAATGGGTAACTATGTGTTCGGCACTGCTGAAAGTACAAATGCCACCACTTTCTTTAAAAGAAAAATCAACCCCAAACCTCCTCAATATACGGGGCAAGTTTAAGCAAGATTATTTTTTCCCTTTCTGCTCCCAGACTTTCAAACAAAATCTGCATAATTAGGTAGGAGCAGCCCTGCGTAAATGAGAAGTTTAAGAGGTAAAACTTTGAAAGCTTATTACAATTTCATGGGATTAGATTGTTTTTACGGCAAGAGTAAATTGGTTGTGTGTTGTTCCCCTCCCCAAAATGAATAAAAAACAGCTTTTAATCAGGTCTCCAGGGATTTGGCCTGGATTTAGGAATTTTTTATTTTATATTCATTGTATAAGAAATCAGCCTTTTCCATTTGGGACCTGAATGTGCAAATTGCTAATATATGACTCTTAGGTGGCATTTTTCAATACACAAAACAGAATAATTTAAGCCTAATCTTCCTCTTAGAAGTGACATTTTGTTCTAAAATTGTTATCCTTTAAATTCTAGCAAATTGGAAGCTTGTTTTTTGAAACTTTTACTTTTTTTTTTTTAGGCTGTGAGAGAGCAAAAAAAAAACCCCAGAAAACAGAAAAACCCAAATCTTCCTTTTTTTCTTGTTAAAACATGTAGATTCAAGAGATTTTTGCTATTTATTGAAACTACCTTTGCTTTCCTGGTGTGTCTGCTTTGCCACTTTGGGAGTTCATTTGTTCATTCAAATGTCAATAAATATTAAGTACTAGGTCTTGCTCTATGGGCTGAATGACAACGGCAGCAACAAAAGACAAGTCTTGACCTCATGGAGTCACATTTGGGTTGAGGAGTCAAAAAAGTTAAGTAGACAATACATTGTTGTTGTTCGGTGCCGTCAAGTCGACTTCAACTCAGAGCGACCCCATGTGAAAGAGCAGAACCGCCTCATAGGGTTTTCTAGGCTATAATCTTTATAGCAGATAGCCAGGTCTTTCTCTTAAGAAGCTGTTGAGTAAATTCAAACTGCCAACCTTTTGGTTAGCAGCTGAGTGCTTAATCATTGCACCAGCAGGGCTCCTTAGATAATACATTAGGTGGTGGTAAGTGCTTGGAGAAAAATGAAGTGAGGGCGGGCACAGGGATTATAGAGTGAGAAGGGAGAACTGCAATTTAGATAAAGTGGTCAGGGGAGGCCTCCAGGCGAAGGTGACATCTGAACAAAGACTTGAGTGACAGCAACTGACATCTCACCTCCACCTCCACCTCCACCTCATTCTCCTCCCTTCCTTTTAGATCTGCCATGCACTTGGCTTAAAAACAACTGTTTCTTTCCCGACAACCAGAAGTAAACACATTTGGTTGAGGTTGTGTTGATGATAAGGGAATTTGGGAGCGGTCTGGCTTCATCCGAAGGGAGCAGAAATTGAGTTACTGCATTTGGGTTGGAATCTACAAATTCCAATTCCTCCTACCTTAGGGCCTTTTGCAAGAGACTGAATTTACAGCCCCGTGTCATTAGTATGCTGTTGCCCCTCCTAATGACAGTATAAATGGAATGACTGTGAACAATTCTGGCTGGCTTTGGCCCCTGTTGCAGACCAAATGCATTTATTTTTATTGAAAAGTCATTAGCAATAAGATACCAGACTATTCTCCCCTTCACCAAAATGTTATTAAGCAGGGCCAACTTTAATTTCTCTGTGAGGAGACGTTTGCCAGCCAGTATGAGTAGAATCTTTTCTCACACTGACCTGTATTGTCAATGCTTTATCTTCATTAAAACTTGTATTCTGCCAGAAGTGTGCAGGATGTGAAAAAGAGCGGTGAGGTATATATATATACATACGTGTGTGTGTTTATACAGTGAAACCTGTGAGAGCTAGAACTCGATGGGACTGCCTTGTTTTTCTGAGTCTTGCAAATTTTCCACCTCTGACAGGGTGCAATCTTACCACTTTTCTATCACTCTCTATTAGTGGAAAATATTTGAGTTTTCCTTCTCTGACAGGTTTCTGCCTTACAAACGTTCCAGCTTTTGCAGGTTTTACTGTATTTATGCTTAAATATATTTAAATCAAGACCAAACAAGATGGCCAAGGTACAATTCCTTGGTACACCCCAATGTCTTGGAGAGTGCCTCCATACTTGAGACTAGTTTTGTGGGTTTGAACTTTACACTTAAGTGTCCAAAAGCTTCCTTTATTTTTAAGATGACCAGAGCAATCTATTTACAGTCATAGTCCTTCAGGCACCTTGTGAGCAAATGCCTTAGGTTTTTCTCTTCAACAAAAGAAACGATGAGGAGGACTTAGAAGTAACACTTAAATGCTTTTCCACATGCATATGGTAGACTGTTAGCTAATTCTTTAAAAAATTAGTCACCTTATAGCAGAGCATCATGGAAACTGTCCTGGAGGACATGCTTTCAAAGGGGTGGCTGAATCTTCATTCCTAGAAACTTGGTTTGTACCTCCCATCAGGAAGACATATCTGGCCCCTGATATTCAGGCATATGTTCTTATCCAATGGACCCTTCAGTGGCAGGCATGGAACAAAAGACCTCAGGAGAAGAGTGCTACAGTAGAAGGAGCTTGGGCTTTGGACTCTAACTCTGGCATGCATAGTCTATGTGAATACCAGCTGTTTACTCAACTGTAGAGCGCAAACGATCATACCTACATCTCCTAGGATTCTTGTGCAGATCCCAGTAAATGATATATATATTACATTTTTATGGAGTGAGTTCACAGAAGGCACCTAAATGATAGCTGCTACACAGCGTGAGTGCAGACACTGAAGTATCTCAGCTGGATCATCATCTAGAGCATGCCGTCTTGGTGGCTATAAAGAAGACCTGACACAGGGCCTTTAGAGTTTGTTTGTTGACTATCCATTGTTGATACCCTTACGTTTCCCTCCATCCCTTTCCCTTTGAGAAAAATGTTTCCAAATTGCCAAAAGGACTCTGCAATAATAATCGATGCTGTTTCCAAGCCCATCAGTGCTCATGATATCTCCCAAGATAACCGACATCCTGCATCTACTGGCTTATCCCACTCAAGAATTACTGCTCCTAACTCTGAGCCAACCCTGAACATCTAACGGGGTATTGATGTTAACATTCTAATTTTTCTCAGAGTCCGTAGAGGCCTATCCCCATCTAATTTGTCTGAGCTTCTCACATTGTATATTCCTCCTAGGTTTTAAGGACCTTTGGAACAGACGCTCCTCTGACTGCCAAGATCAAAATTTGATCTGTGGGTAGAAGTGTTGATTCCCATACAATGTACCCTGAATTATTTGCATCTCTTGCTTTCTCAGGCCTTTGAATTCACAGTCTTGGCAGCACCCAGTTCATCACTTGCTCTGTGCTCTGCTGCTTTACCTTGTGTGGCCCAAAACAGGCTGCAGTCCCCATCCATGCTCAGAAAAAAGGGAAAGAGAGAGACCAACACAGTAAGCAGACACAAGAAACAAGAAGGTTCAGCTTATGTTTGGAGAAGAAAGCTTTTTTTTTTTTTTTTTTAAATCTTTTAAAAACTCACTGAGAGCAACAGAGGAGGAGGAAATGGAATGTGTGGCTGTCTCCGTGATAATTACCTCCTTTGCCATGAGACCAGAACTGGATGGTGCCCCGGCTACCCATTACTGAACATTTTAATCAAAGATTCTATAGAAGAATCCTGATCAAAAGGGAGAAAAAGCAGAGCAGAATTTCAAATTATCATGGAATCCAGACTTTCTGGAGCCACAAAGGTTGAACGAATCCCCAAAACTATTGCCCTGAGATAATCTTTAAATCTTAAACCTTCAACCACAAATATTCCCTGAAGTCTTCTCAAAAGCAAAACATAGTTTAGTTTAACTAGTAAAGAATATCTGCCTTGAGCACTGTGCTCTTTTAAGAACTATCTATATAAAATCAAATTGGCACCATCAACTTGAAAGATAGGAAACTTAGGGGGCAATGAGTCTATGTTAATGGAGGGAAGAACAATTCGGAAAAGGAGGGTAAGGAACAGTTGCACAACTTGAAGAATGTAATCAAGGTCACTGAATTGTACACAGAGAAATTGTTGAATTGGTGTATGTTCTGCTGTGAGTATTCTCAACGAGTGCAAAAAAATAAGACAAATGATTAAAAAACAAAACAACACTAAGAAACAAAACTCACTAAGACACGTGTTGTCCTTGAAGAAATTCAAAAACTTCAGGCACTCGTCAAGGTCGTTCCCACTGTTGTTGCAGTCACACCATGGGGCCACGCTGAGGCTGCTGGAGTCGATGTAGTTAGGGGTCATGACGGTGCCTAAAAGAGTAAACACAAAGCGTTCCCTCTCGTGGGGTGATAGGGATGTTTCTGTAGCCTGGAAAGAAACAAATGCTCCTCTGACAGCAGAGGCACCGTGGAGAATTACAAACATTGTGTTTGCTGAGTGGGAAATTATGTTAAGTAGTGCATTTTCTTGGCAATTTATCTTGAGCACATAAAATAATTTATGCATTTACTTTAAAAATTATAACCAAGCTCCTTGAGCTGCACTTAGGGCATTTTTTTTTCCCTGCACAAATGGTATGGATGACACGGAGTAGGAGAGAATTAACTTAGAATGTATGAGTTGCCAAATCCCTTGTATTTTCTTGAAAATGTCCTTAATCTTCATAAATAGATAGAACTGGTTTTACATATCTTAACAATCCTTTTAGGACTTTGAATCCACTTCCTTCAGAAGCAAATGGCTTCCTCAGAGTAACACAGGGAAGCTTAGAAGCTCTCCTTATGGGTTACCCCACATTCTGGATGTTTATAATGAGGCGCCTGCTCACCAGGGTCTCAAATGATTTCAGTGAAGTCTTCCAAGTTATGAAAGAACTGGAAACAAACAGTGGAAATTCTCTGAGTCGATGGTTCTTACTGTCGATCCCCAGTAGTCCTCTAAGAGTCGCTGGGTGGTCCTTCCTGCCTATGCCTTCCAGTGTTCCATTGTTTTGTCTGATTAGTTCTATATTGGCACGAAGAACAATGTATCTATACTTAATACAAACCAAATGTCTTCTCCTGGGTGGCTCACACTGGGAAGTGCCCATGGATGCCAAGAAGTCTTCTGTTTTTAAATATTTTGTAGAAGAAGTAATAGGTGATCGGTGATCCACAGGATATATTTGGTCCACAATCAAAAAAGGATTCTGGTAAGTTCCTCTGGGTTAAGGGCATGCTTATCTTCTTTGTCCTGCATTCTGTACTGACTTGAACAAGATAATACCCCATTATAACTTGGGATGAGAACTGTATCCCACAGAACAGAGGGAGCCCATCACTTTGGTTGAGAAACATCTTCTAAGGAACAGGCATCCTGAACACAGAGTGAGGAGGTTGAGGAGTATCTACTAAGCACCCATTGTATTCCTGGTACCATAGCGGACCTCTGGCGAATGGAGGAAGTAGGCAAAAGTTGTGTCCTGAAAGAAGTTAGAATCCAATGACCCAGGAAGCAGTGAGGAGGGATTGATCCAGACCCAAGAGAGAAATTAATTTTTGTCTGTATAATACATTGCCTCTGCCAGTTGCTTCCTTGATTTCTCATCCTCAGGCACATAAGGGTTTGCCCAGCCTAGAAATGAGCTCTCAGGAATGTCCAGCGGGACCGGGCAAGGTTGCTGATGGAGGAGTTCAGTGAGTGTGTACGCCAGGAAGGACAGAGATGAAAGTGTTCATGGTGATCATGTCTGCAGGGTGGGGTTGGAGATCCTTCACATTTTCTCCTTCACTCTCCTCTGTACCTTTTTTTTTTAAAAAAAGCTTTTTACAATGAGCCTGTCTTAATTACTTTCATAATTAGAATGGAATACACAATGCTATTTCTTAAACCTGTAATTCCATAGTTGATAAGTAATTTCTAATACACTAATTTATTTCAGAAGGGGGATGAGTGAATGCAAATTCTGAACACTGACTTAAGGAAGATACATTCATTGGAAATACCAATAAAATGGTAAGTAACTGGGGAAAGCTGCTATCCAAGAGCACACAGTATCGTTTCAAAGCAGTTGGAGCAACAATTGTGCCAATCACTTATAATATCCCTGCATTAAATACTACTGGTTTTTTCAATCGCTCTTGCTAAAAAAGTCTGGTAAGAAAGAATTTAGTCTGTACCATCGTTCTTTTCTTTCTTTTTTTTTTTTCATGTTTCATTGCATTTGTTTGAACTTCCAAGGCAGTGTCAAATAATTAAAATAAATGTGGCATCATCGTGATTTCTCTTTTTTTAACTCCCTTCTCCACTCCCTCTAATGTTTTGTCTCAATGGATTTACCTATTCTAGATATTTCACGTAAGTGGTGTCACACAATATCTGTCCTTTTGTGTTTGGCTTATTTCACTTCACGTAATGTTTTCAAGGTTCTTCCACGTGGTGGCGTGTTTAAGAACTTCGTTTCTCTTAACACCTGAATAACACTCCATTGTATATACATACCACGTTTTGTTTATCCATTCATCTGCCGATGGGCATTTGGGTTGTTTCCACCTTTTAGCTATAGTGAATAGTGTTGCTATAAACACTGGAACAATTTGGAAAAGGAGGGTGAGAATGGTTGCACAACTTGAAGAATGTAACCAAGGCCACTGAACTGTACATGTAGAAATTGTTGAATTGGTGTATGTCATTCCTGGTGGGAAGTTTTTCCTGCCTGATGACTTGTGTGAAACTGACATAGACACCTGGTAGGGACACACACCCTGGCAGGGCCATCAGGCTCCTGACAACCATGATTTCCTTCACCCCTACACAGCTTTCACCTCGCGATCCTTCTCAAGTGCTATCAGTGACAAAGCCTGGCCACTGGGGACGTCTGCCTTCCCCCTGCCTGCTCAGTTGATCTGTGGGCACAAGTTTGCCCCGGTCCAGTCCTCTTCCAACTTCCCCGTGCCTTGTCTAATTACACTGTTCTCCTGAGCATTCAGAACTCTGTTCTTCTAAAGCCTCAGGTCTTAAAAGAAAAAAAAAATACCATTTCTGCTATATCTGTTTCCAAGGAAAAAAATTTAGCCTAAATCACTCCCTGTATGCCAGGAGTTGAATTACCAAGAATATCAACAGAGGGAAAGACCCCAGCATTTAGAGTTTTTGTTTCCGAAGGGCCCACTTCTGGAAAAGAACCTTTTTGACTTTCCCAGACTGAGGCACTTCCAAGTGCCGCTTTTCCAAGGTTCCTAATTCAATTCACTTTGTATGACTTGCTCTCTTCTTCCATAACCATTCTTTTATACAGACTTCTGCTCCTAGCGAGTCAGTTCCCCAACTGAGCCTCTTCACACGTCTCCCCACGCTCGCGCTCTTCCTGCTCTTTAATAATCCCAGCTTCCTGCCTTTGGCTGTGAACGTCCATTATCCTCTTCTCTTCACAGACGTGTCCTAAAGGGCCTCACATCAAAACCCCTGCACGCAGGGTTCCTGGGAGATTTTTTGATTTTACAGACATTGGACAGTGAGGGATAGTCTGTGAGTATTTGTAAACCAGATTTGCTCCCGTCTCCCCTTCTCCCCATCTTACCAATAAGCCCTGAGTAGGCGAGGAGGCAGTCAGCATAGTTTTCCTTCAGACAGCTGCTGACAGACCTTGACTCCGGCTGGCAGTTGGTAAAAAAATCTGCAAGGCGAGACCTGCGATATGAAGAAAGGGGGAAAACGTGTTTTAAAGCCTTGTAAACCTCTGGACTGCCATCATTGTTCTTTACTCCTTTGTTCAAATGCCTCTTTACACACACACACACACACACACACACACACACAATGTATATAGAAAAATGCAAAATATCGAAATATTAGCATTCTTTCATATACAACCCCCAAGCATCCTCTGTGCCCTGTATCCCCCGTCCACCTCTGTGTGTCTGCTTATTTGGAGAGAAGTCTTCAGGGCCTATAACTGGGGAAATCTTGACGCTTTGAAGTTTCCATTCAATATTTATTTCTGACTAGACTTATTTACATCTTTAGGAAATATGCTTCGCCACACATTCACCGGAGATCCACGCTGGGAAAATATTTACTTTATACAGAAACATGTCCCTGGCATCAAAATAGCATCCTACAGCCCATCTGCTTCCGTAATTCCTACTGGCTTTAGAAATATGTATATCTGTCTTGTGAGTCTTCTCCCATCCGCCAGCCCAGGGAGCCCTGATGTATTCCAGCTAAGCGATGCCCATGAGCTTGCCTTTCTAGACCTGAAGGGAGAGGCAGGAGGGACAGGAGACACTCGCTCTGGGAGGGGTAACACCCATCCTTGATGGGATGTGATGGGCCTGTGATTGGAGGCAGCACCTAGAGAGTCCACGATCAAAGAATCAACATCTGTCTGTAATTTGGGAACTCTCCAGAGGCAAGCGCAGTCCAACTGGACGTTCTGGGTGGTGGAAAAGTTGCCCCCAGGTGCCATTGAGTTAACTCTGACTCACGGCAATCTCACGTGTGTCAGAGTAGAACTGTGTACCATAGGGTTTTCAATGACTGATTCGTTGGAAGTTGATCACTAGGGCTTTCTTCTGAGGTGCCTCTGGGTGGACTCGAACTTCTAGCCTTTTGGTTAGCAGCCAGGTGCGTTAACCGTTTGCACCACTCAGGTACTCCAGGGAGGGTGCAGAAACTCAGACATGGAGAGATGCTGCAAGCACGCCACACAGATCTGAGGAGGAAAAGGGCTCTTTGTGGCTAACTGGTTGTTTTTTAACTCTGAAGAGGTTATTGTTACAGAAATCCTGAATGAGAGTTGGGCCCCCTCTGAGGTCACATCAGCAGACAACGGCTCTGATTCTGTGTGAAGAACACAATGCACTTCGAGAGAATTTAAATTATCTGCCAATTACGGGAGACAATGGGAGGTTGTCCCAGCTTTCTTCTGTCTTCAGCTCACCGAGTTGGCAGCTGATATACTCGGTGCCGTTTTTACTTCTTTCCACCCAAGAGCTGTATTTACTTAGTGCACTCTGTAATATAAACAGCTTGGTCTAGGGGGATCATAAAGGTTTGCAAATGGCACACGGGAAGCACGTTACATACCCCTTTAGGACAATTTTAACATGAAGGGGGATTAAAGGGCCTGATGAAATTATCTCAGTCACAGTACACTGCAAAGGCAGCACAGTGTTCGTGTGGGGTGGGTTATCTCCTTGAACCCTAATAAACAAGGCCTGCTCAAGCCTCCCTTATCTGTGCCCATCTGGCGCACTCTGTGTTCTGTGTGCCTGGTGCATCCCAGTGAGTCCCTGGGGCAGGTGGCAGAGGGCTGCTTCATTTTCCTTGCACAGCACCTGACACTCCTCAGAGAGGCCCTCTACAACGCTTCCCTAGCAGGGCCATGTGCTGAAGCTAACTGCCTTGGCCAAATCCTCCAGATGAGGCTTGTGCGTGCATGTGTGTGTGCCTGGGTTCCACCCCAGCCCGCGGTGCACTGGTGTTTTCTGACTCTAATTGCACACACTGAAGGGTATAAAACTTTGCCATTTTCTGTAGCCTAGTTAAAGGATTTATTTTTCAGAGGCAATCCCTAAAGGTGGTTCACGCTTACTCAACTGGCTCTGATCACATCCAGCTTGGGCTGTGTGCTAATTTCATAAGAATTTTTATGGTCATGAAAGTTAACGACCTAGTAGTATCGGGCTTCTAATTTCTCAGAGGCCAACTGTGGTTCAGGCAGCTGGGGTCCCGGTTCTGCACCCAAGCTGGCTGCTGAATAGCTCTCTGACCTGGAAGCTCCATACTCCCAGCCCCAGCCCCCAGAGACGGCTGAAGGTCGCTCTGTCTCTACATCTCCTGTTTTTCGTAGTCTCTTGAGCAGACTATTAACGGAACAACAGTGTGACATGGATTACTGTCTTTCAGCGTGAGACTAATGCCACCAGACTCATTTTGCTCAACAACCTCAGAATTGACTCACAATTGGACTCTGGAATGAAAGGCTAATTGAGTCAGTCTGCTGCAGAGAGCATACCCTGATTGGGAGGATAAAACTAAATATACGGCTCGGAGCAGAGCCCTGGACAGGCAGCTTTTTGACAGAAGATGGTCAGCACAGATCCTGGCCCTAAGATGAACACAGCCAGTGGATGGGAAGAGGCTTTCCAAACAATACTGTGCAAACACAGCGCTGCTAAAGCACTAATATTCCGTGGCTCTTTCTCCCTGACACTTATGCCTGGAAACAGAATGGGAATATTACAACATTCTCATTTTACAGATGGAAAAACTAGAGTAAGAGGTTTATAAAGTGGTATGTTCAAACTGGGTCACTGGTAAATTTTCAGGAATTTTGAGAGTTGGTTAAGAATCACAGTGGTAGCTTGAAATCGACCATGGTAAGAGTATTTACAACTGTCCCCGGGTGGTACAAACGGTTAGGCACTCAGCTGATAACTGAAAGGCTCAGAAGAAAGGCCTGGGAGCCTAGTTCTGAAAGGTCACAGCCATTGAAAACTCTACGGAGCACAGTTCTACTCTGATACATACGGGGTTGCCATGAGTCAAAGTCAACTCAATGACAACTGGTTTGATTTCAGAGTATTTAAACCATGGAAATCAGCAAAAACTACAAATCAGGGCTTTGTGTTGTTCTTAGAGAAGCAGTCGTTAACATTTACCAGCAGAGTCCTATTTAAGAACAGGATAATGCAGCCAATCTCACTGATCAAGAATGTGTCATGGCCCCAGAGTCCAGTCTGGTCCTTCTGGGACAAGTTTCCTCTCCATCTCTGATCATGCTTATGCTAAATGAATGGTATAGTACCAACTAACCTCCAGGCTTCAGTCCTTTCTAAAGGAAGGAAATAATCTCCCCCCACCAAAGATCCTTTCTGGCTCACAAGATCTTCTCTTGCCATCACCATCCTCTAAAATCTTAAAGTAATGTGTGCAGCTGGTTACATGTATGGACAAAGCAGCTACATTCTAGTTCATTCCATTAGCTGAATGATGCGCAAAGAGCCTGTGATATAACAACAAATAAGATCCTGTCCTTGAACTTAAGTAACTCACAGTCTAGAAGTAAAAACATAGAGACCAATAATTAAAGTGGTTATAATAACACAGTGGCTAATTCTTGATAGAATGTAAGAAGGGTTCTTAATAAAAATAATACCTAACATCAGTTAAGGATTTAGTATATATTAGGTATGTTTTTAAGCACTTTACATTTGTTTCCTGACAACTCTAGTGAGGTAGGTACTATTGTTACCCTAATTTTACAGATGGAGGAAGCAAGGCTTAGTGAGGTTAAAAAAAAAAAAAAAAACAGGCAAAACCAGTTGCCGTCAAGTCGATTCCAACTCATGGTGACCCTACGTGTGTCAGGGTAGAAGTGTGCTCCATAAGATTTTCAGTGCCTGACTTCTTGGAAGTAGATCACCCAGCCTTTCTTCTGAGGAGCCTCTGGGTGGACCCAAACTGCCAACCTTTTGTTTAGCAGTGAGTGCATTAAGCGTCGGTACCACCCAGGGCCTCACAATGAGGTTAGACCAGAGTAAAATAGTGAGCAGGTAATAAATAGTAGAACCAGGATTTAATTTAAAGCCGCACATTCTAACCCCATAACTTAAGCTTTTAACTTCCATGCTACACAGCCACAGGAGCTAGTTTCAAGAGAGGCTCTGATTTGGGGGCTGAAGCTTGAAAAATGGGAAGAATTTGTCAGATAAACATAGGGGAGGGAGTTCTGGGCAGAAGAAACAATACATAATAAAATAAACATGCTTGTAACAATTTCAGAGTGTTCATGCTAGGTGCTGATTTCAGTTCTTCTCAAGTATTGACGCATTCAACTCTCATGACAACTTTACTAGGTGATACTTTTAGCCCAGTTTTACAAAGGAGAAACTGAGGCACATAGAGCCTAAGGCATTCTCTTCATATTGAAGAATTCCTTGGTGAAGCTAGAATGTGACAACATTCAACAAGACTCCAGTGCCACAGAGCATTCTTAACCACTATACTTAAAACATGCACCATCCAGAAATTTTCTAGGCATTCATTCACTCAGCGTGGCCAGGCCACCGGACACAAATGGAGAATGATGGGAGGTGAAGTGGGAGAGGTCAGAAAAGGTCTGATCATGAGAAGCCTTGAATCAGAGCTGGGAGTTTGGATTTTATCCTAAAAGCAATGTGACCCATTAAAGGATTCTAATCAAAGAGGCAACTTGATCCAATTTGCATACTAGGAAGATTCTTCCACCTATCATTTGTTCAGCAAAGATTTGCTGAACACCTGTTCTTTGCCCCAACTGTTCCAGCAGCAATGGGGAGAGGGTCTGAAGAGGGAAACTGGCCAAAGCAAAGAGGGATGGTTACCTAGGAGACTGCAGTGGTGAACCAAGGGGAAACGAGGAGGGCCAGAGGGAAGAAGCAAGGAGGATGCGCGGAGTGGTAGGTATCTCTAAAATGGATTCTGCAGAAAGGTGGCACCTGAATCAGAACTGGGACAACTCAGTTGACAGGGCAACAGTGGTGTAGAGGACAACAGGGGAGGACATTGGTGAGAGAATGGTGTCTGTACTGACTTCATGATACTCATGGGGAGCCAAGAGTCTAGTAGGCTCTTAGCCCTCTGGATGCTTCGTCTGTCCAGCACCAACTGCTGCCTGAGCACCAGTTGTGGGGCAGAGAGAAGAGGGGGCATGCCCTATCCCAGCAGAGCCCCATATACACTCCCTTTACCCCCACTGAGTTATGAATCACATTATGTTTCAATGGCTTCCCTGCCTGGGCTGCAATGATCCAAACAAGGAATCTTAACTGTCTGTCCAGTATGGGATTAACAAAGAAACCCCACAACTGGATTTCTTCGGGGAACATGAAGTGTCCATGACTACAGTAGTGATGAACCCTGATTGTTTTTCTCTGAGAAAAAGAAAAGGAAATGAATAGGCACGAATGTAGAAATCTATCTCCCTCAGAAAGAGAAAAGCTTCCACCCTTAAACAGGAGGAAAACGCAGGCAAATGCCAAGTTGGCCTTAGGAAATCAGCTGAAGAGAAGACAGTAGTTTATGCAGAAAATATCACATTAAAGTAAGCATGCTGCTAACTGGAAATAGAAAAATGATTATAATGATAAAATCTAGGAAAATCTTCTCAAACGGCAGATGGTCTTTTGACAGTGGGGAAAAATCATTTACCTACATTTTCTGTAACAGTTTTTGGAAAACAGTGTTACGACAAACAGGTAAAAAAAAAAAAAAAAACATAGCAGTAATGCCCAGTTTATGTCATCCTGGATTTCATAATCCTTTGGATGTTTTTCCAGGACAAATCCCATACTTGGACACAAGCTATGTGGTTAGTGGAATTGAGCCCTGGACTAGGAATGGTGAGAACTTGACTGAGATTCAGGTTCTGACACTAATTAACCAGAGTTCCTGAGTATGTTGCTATTGGATTTCCCATCCTCTTTCCCACACCTCCACATCGGAAACGTAATCCACAGGACACTTGGAACTACTTGGAAAAAAAATCCACTTGTTTTCAAAGAATTGTTACTACTGTTATTACCCAAGATCCCATTCTGCCATTACCCCTGATTTTACGTCAAAGCATTTAGTTTCCTTTGAGTCTAGAGAACAAGATTTTTCTAGTGGATTCCTCATCTCACGGACAAGAAAAGGGAGGGCCAAAGAGGTTAAGTGCCTGATCAAAGATACATGGTGGGTGGTGGCAGATGGCATTCAGCGGAAGAGCTGCCAATGACCTGTAACATCCCTGAAAAGAAGAAGCGGGGAGGATGTTTGCCTTCAGTTTCCCTAGGGTTTGATTTAAGTCATCATAATTGCTCTCCCCTGGCACCACAGGCCCAGCTTGTTCTTCAGAGTCTCCTTCCTAATGTTCCACTGACTTTGCATATACCTTGAGTACCGGGGGGACAGAGGATGCAGGATGAGACTCTGCACAACAGCGTGGGGGTCTGTCAATAAACAAGATAGATAGACTGATTGGCTGGTCAATCAATCAACTGATAGACGGATAGCTGGGACTGAGTTGACTCCAATTCATGGCAACCTTATGTACAAAAGAACAAAATGGTGCCCGTTCCTGCGTCCTCCTCATGATCACTGGCATGTTTGAGTCCACCGTTGTGGCTATTGTGCCAATTCACCTCAATGAAAGTCTCTCTCACACTTGTGGCCCTCTACTTTACCAAACACAATGTCCCCCTCCAGCGATTGGTTTTTCCCTATGATATCTCCAAAGCGAGCAAGTCAGACAATGTTCTGTTGTGATCCATAAGGTTTTCATTGGCTAATTTTCAGAGGTACCAGGCCTTTCTTCCTAGTCTGTCTCAGTTTGGAAGCTCCACTAAAACCTATCTACCATGGGTGACCCTGCTGGTATTTGAAATACTGGTGGCATAACTTGCAGCATCATAGCAACATGCAAGCCACCACAGTAGGACAAACTGACAGATTGGGTGGTAGCAATCAATTTTGGATCACACCACTACCCTTACAGACTTGGGTACCCAGGAGAAACTCAGAACCTTGCAGCAGGATCCCTTTATCAATCTGCTTACATAAGACATCACCAGAGTTTTTCTGAACCCAGTGTGAACGGTGGGGCTTCAAAGTCTTAGTTTCCAGTTCAAGTCATTTAGTTTCTGAAAGGTTTCTCAGTGGGTCAGCTGGAGGGAACAGAGTAGGAGAGGTAACCAAGCATGGGCTTGGGAGGGACACACAACCTGGTTTATAATCCCAGCTCCACTTCTTATGCTCTTACACCTTAGTGAGTTACTTGACTTCTCCAACCCTCAGTTTCTCCACGTGGGAAAGAGGCCAATGCTACCCATAGTTGCTTTAAGTGGCTGCTCTGAGCCCTGCTGACACATTGGTTAAGAGACTGGCTGCTAACCAAAAGGTTGGCAGTTTGAATCCACCAGCCACTCCTTGGAAATCCTATGGGGCAGTTCAACTGTGTCGTATAGGGTCGCTCTGAGTTGGAATTAACTCAATGGCAATAGGTTTGGTTTTTTTGGTTTGAGACTTTAATAACAATTATATAAAGTACCCTACCAAGATTACAGACTATCCCAATTGCTCAGTACATTTTTACTTCCCATCTCTTCATCTTTTCTCCCCAAATTCCTGGCTCATTCTAATGTTAAGCCCTCGCAGCAAAAGCACCCAGGAGAAACTCAACACAGAGAAACATATCTTTTTCTAGCTTCTGGTCCTTATATTACATACTCATAATGGCCTACATTTCCATAACTGAAGGCAGCAACATTGACCAAAACAAATTTGGTTAAGTCCGAAGCCAGGAACCCTGAGGTGTGACTTAAAACCTCCCAGTCATATGAGCTCAGAGGCATTTTAAGAAAAGCTCCTTTCTCCAGGGGCTTAAGGGAGAAGACATATTTTAGAAATGACTAAATATCAGCAGGTTTGTTAATACTGCTGATCTCTTATGCAGAATAAAAACAATTTGAAAAACATGCTGCTAATATTAGACCCTGGATGACAGAGCATGAGCACCGGAATGGTAATTTTCTGGAACAGTGACACAAAACAGATTTTTTTCCTCTGTTTTTAGAGCATTACCTTAGCCCTTCTTCTCCAACAGCTACTAGAGAGCACATCTGGAAAGCATCCTTCAGGAGATCAGCCTCTGTACGAAAGATATTTTGCAGGCGGTGTTGTCTTGCTGTCCCTCACTCTGCGCAATGCATTGTGGCTTGCCGGAGCAAAGACCTTGTGTTTGCCCGGGAGCAAGCTGTGAGACTGAGGACTCAGCCGGCCCTGCAGAAAGCCGGGGGCCACCCCCTGCCTTGGAGTGAGTGTGGGAAACTAGCCAGGCCCTGGGGCTGGTTCCCAGGCTGGCGTGCCCCAGGGGCAGATGCGCAGAGTTCCCACATCTTGTCTTCATCACTAATTCTCTGTGGGATTATTAGAGCCCCAGACCCATTGATGAGCTTTTAGGTGACTAGCCAGCCCATGGCCACATGGGAAAGAGCACTATGAGGTACAAGGAGCCTTCAAGACTTTCCTAAAGGCTTTGTTTCCTGGGGCAGGAAGGCCTCTCTGGCCAAGTACAGATCAACGCCTGTTCTCCCAAATCTCTGCTCAGCCTCATTCTCACATTCGTGAAGCTGCAACCCATTTAACCAAGACTACGTGCCTCTCACTTCCCCCTGGAAGCCCTGATCTCCATGGCTCCCTCTGGCTCAAGGTCTCCTTGCAGTGTGCCCAGAACACGGGTCATGGGGGGCTTCAGCCCCTGCTCTCTGAGCTTGACCCATAGGTGCTCCAGCAAAACAGCACCATCCGAGTAAGGCACTCAGCTGGTGCAGGTGGAGTCACGTGTCATTTAGTCCCTGGCTCCTGCCTTGGGTCTCTCTGCTTGCTGACGGTTCAGGGAAAGTAGATTGTGGTGGAGATGCGATGCTTCCTTAGCCTTGTGCTCACATCAAACTGCCACGTGGTCCTTCTATTGCAGCAGCCCCCAGAGAAATCCAGGGCAGCATCTGATCCATCTCGGCAGCCCTCAAGAAGCCACCTTGCATGAACACTGACAGCCATCGATCAACATCTGCAGAGCAGCTGACAAATCTTGACACTTAATCTCTACCTGGCAAATCTGAAAGGCAAGTCAGGGTGGTTGGCAAGGAAATCCATTCCAATCCAGAAGGGGGTTTCGGCAGCCTGATCTGATGCCCAACAGCTGCCCTTTGGTCAGGACTCATGCCCCCTCTCAGCCCTGAGCCAGTGTCTCCAAAGGTACAAACTGATAGTCACAGCATCGGCAAACGGTTACAAGGAATGGGAGCATGGGAGAATCACAAACAACCCTCTAATGCACTGCCAACTCAAATAAGTTGTTTTGTATTACCCATGTTACACTATGCCCATTAGTGCAGAAAATCTAGCTTTGATGGTACTTGTTTTTAAAGGAAGAAAGTGAAGGAGAAAAGGAACGGGAGGTTTTCTGGATGATGAAACTATCATAAAGCTCTCAAATATCCAATAGTTGTCTCCTTGGATAAGTGTGGCTGACAAACACGCTAAGACTATTTAAGAGTAAATCTTACCCAATAAATAAGTCTTTTATACTTCTGCAGGGACACTTAGGAATCAGTTTAGTGACTTTAGGCCACAAGGAGAAATAGAAATTCAACCAATGTTTCTGCAGCATGGAGTGAATTTTCCTCCTGTAGAATTCTGCAGGCACCTCCATCATCAGGAGTGAATTGCAGGAGCTGCCTTGGATTCATCTTGGAAGTCTAAGAAGGTCTACCTCAACTGCTAAGGAACCCTAAGTAGCAAAGCTTTGCCACCCACCATGGCTTTGTTGAATTACCTATGCCCACATTTGCATCAGAAAGAATTTACAGAAGCATTCAAGTATAGCCACAATGAAATAGACTAAAAGTAAAAACGAGTGAGGGACTTAGGAGCCAGAGAGAGACAAGATGGAGGTAGAAATGAAGGTGGTACAAAAGACCTCCTGCTAGCTCTAGAAACCACTTGGAAGAGAGGAAAATAACTAGTCCCACATTCATGATATCCATAGAATTAAAAAGAAGATAGATGCTCAAAAGAAAAAGAAGGTTGTTGTCGTTGTGTGTCATCAAGTTGATTTTGACTCATAGTGACCCTATGTGATAGACTACAATTTCCCCATAGGGCTCCCAAGGCTATAATTTTTACAGGAGCAGATCGCCAGGTCTTTTCTCCTGTGGCACCACTGGTGGGTTCAAACCAACTTTTTGGTTAGTGGCCCGGAGCTTAGCCACTGCTCCACCAGGGCTCCTTGGTAAGAAGATTAACGGCTCTCAAAGATGTCCATGCCCTAATCTCTGGAATCTATGAATATGTTACCTTACATGGCAAAAGGGATTTTGCAGATGTGACTAATGTTAAGGATTTGAGATGGTAGAGAGATTATCTTGGATTATCCAGGTGGATTCAGTGTAATCACAAAGGTCCTTAAAAATGGAAGTGCGAGGCAGAAGAGGAGGTCAGAGTGATGCCGTGTGAAAAAGACTTGACTGGTCATTGCTGTCTTGAAGATGGTGGAAGATGGCCGTGAGGCAAGGAATGCGGTACCTGAGCCTCAAGCTATGCTCAATGGGTGTTAATTTACTTTTGGCCCATTGAAGGAGCCAAGTTTCTGTGTTCCCTGGGAGCGGGTGAGGGAAGGGGATGGTGAATGAACAGCTGAGTGGCTAATAACCTACACTTGCACAAACAGACTTTAAGCAAAACCATGAAAAAAAGACCTTCTATTAATCTTTAATAGGGTTACAGGCTTCCTAAGGAAAATTATATTCAATAGTAAATACACAGTAGGTCATTTTTCTTCCAGGCAAGCAGTTTTAAGGTCAACAGAGACTTTGTGCTTAACGAATAACTAGTCTCTAATAGCTACCTTCCTAACAGGGCATTGCATTGAGAATATCACTGTTGCTCAGGAGACTGGGGATTGTGGCGTCACAGGATCATAAGAAATTGCTTATTCCATTGTTGCCAAATGACAATGCCCACTTTTTATAAAACCCATAACTCTTCTTAGAAACCCATTCACGTGTTTAACATCCTCTTATTCCATCTATACTGCCCATTTTCTGCATTTTATCTGAAGTTCTCACAGCTGAATTGATAACTAAATTTCTCCTTTTTTCTTTCAAAGCAGAAGATTTGATTTCCATGGTCCACATAAGCTGCTTTCTAATAAGGTGGTCTCCCCAGCCACCACCACCCCTGCCAGGGCTTGTTTTGACCCGTTTACAGTGATCTTAAGGGTCTCCTCTGAGCCTTCCCACCCAGCCCCCATCATTGGCTCTAAGATGCCAGCAGGATGCCAACGTAACCTCCTTTTCAGTGCTTTCTATTTTATGTCTTTACTTTGTTTATAGTAAAGTATAATCTATAATATCCTTGGGGGGGGCAAAAAGTTAAATGCTCAACTGTTAGCTGACAGGTTGGCAGTTCAAACCCACACAGAGGTGCCTCAGAAGACAGGCCTGGTGCAGCAGCATCACTAGGGTTGGTATCACCCAGTCTGGTAACTCCTGGTGTCACGCCCCATGCTAATTACCACAATAAAAAAAAAAAATTTTTTTTTTTTTTTTTTTTTACAATACTCTAGCTAAAACACCAGAAAATATGACAAAATCAGCGACTGTGAAAATACCGGCTGCAATGAAAACAGCAGCACTTATAGTGAGTGCAGACAAAACCACGTGTTTCAAACCCTCATCGTAATTGGATAATAATGATAGCTCTGATGAAGCGCACTAGAAGGTTCAAAAAGTAAATCAGCATAGAGTTTTAGCCTAGTTGATACATGTAAGCTGGGCTTACAAAAAATTTTTTGTTGTTATAACTAACTTCACGGATATTTTTATCAAAAAAATACATTTCTGCTGAAACACTGCACGAAAATTTTATAGACAGTCATTTTGGCATCACCCCTTCTGACAGTGTCACCCAGTCTGCAACCCCCATACACCCTGAGTGATGCCACTGGCCTGGCGATCTGCTCCTGAAAGGTCATAGCCGTGAAAACCCTGTGGACCAGTTCTACTCTGTACACATCGGTTGCCATGAGGTGGAATCTACTAGATGGAAACTGTTAAGGATTGAACTATATCCCCCAGAAATATGTGTTGTAAATCCTAACCTTTATGCCTGTGGTTACAATCCCATTTGGGAATGGGCTGTCTTTGTTATGTTAATGGACTGGATCAGTGTAAGGTGTGTTTTGAGTCAATCTCTTCTGAGACTTTTGAGATATAAAGGAGATTAAACAAGCAAGCAAAAGAGACAGGGGTAAAACAGATGCCAAGACAAATGGAGATCTCCAAGGAAGCAGGAAGCAGAAGTTGAAGAGACAGGGACCTTCCTCCAGAGCCAACAGAGAGAGAAATCTTTCCCCTAGAGCCGGTGCTCTGAATTCAGACTTCTAGCTTCCTAAACTGTGAGAAAATAAATTTCTGTTTGTTAAAGGCACCCACTTGTGATATTCCTGTTATAGCAGCACTAGATAACTAAGACAGCATCTAACATAATATACTAACGTAACATACTATCCCATTGCCATGGAGACAGTTATGACTCACAGCGTCCCTATAGGACAGAGTGGAACTGCCCCATAGGGTAACCCAGGCTGTAATTTTTACAGAAGCAGATTGTCGGGTCTATTCTCCTGGCAGAGTGGCTGGAGAAAACATGACCTTTTGGTTAGCAGTAAGGCGCTTAACCACTGCACCACCTGTGCCTCTTTAGTATGCTATAATCTATAGTACAGTCTGCCTCCATGAGAATGTGTGTGCCTAGAACTATGCCCAGCAGACAGTAGCTGTTGAGTAAATATTTGTTCAGTGTATGAATGAATGGATGAATCTAAGTGCCGTGCACCATGGCTCCACACACCTGCAGATCAACACTCATCAGTCATCTTGACGGTACAGGTTCAGCAATGTAACAGGCATCAAAAACCAACCAAATCCAGCGCCGTTGAGTTGATTCCGACTCATAGTGACCCTATAGGACAGAGTAGAACTGCCCTGTAGAGTTTCCAAGGAGCGCCTGGAGGATTCAAACTGCCAGCCCTTTGGTTAGCAGCCGTAGCACTTAACCACTATGCCACCAGGGTTTCCTGTAACAGGTACCAGATGAGGCTAAATAGCAGCCCGAGCCTAACTGCTCCAGAAACAGTGCTAACAACAGCAACTGTGTTCACTTAGTGCCGGTCACCGTGCAAATGCTCTGCAGGCCTGTGTGATTTGACCCACGATAACCTGATGAGCCAGGTTAGACTTATTTTACAAACGAGGACGCTAAGGCCCCAGAAAGGGAATAACCAGCCTAAAAAGCTGGTAAGAGAGTCGGGTTTTGAAAGCAAGCCCTCGGATTCCCAAGCTCGTATTCATCCCCACGGTGCTGGAAGAAGAATTAAAGTTCAACCTTTTACATTTAGTCCTTGGACTTGGCAATAATTTTGATGTGAACTGTGTTCTGGAGAAGTGGAAATCCGATTTAGGTGGATTTGAGTGACCTTTACTACGCCCGATAAGGTGTAATGACAGAATTAGTCCACGTATTTTTGTTTAACAGTGCTTGCCATTTAAAAACATAAAAATATAGTATCTGTTGCTACTGTTCAGTATGGCTCAAATGCAATTCCACTCACGGTGTTGTGGAGAAGTCATCTTGGCCTAGGCCTTCCTTTCTCTGATCACCTCCTTCCCCAAGCTTTGTGAGTGGCCACCCCCTCCGCAGGCTGCGTGCGTGGTTACTCCCTCCCTGGGCTGTGTCAGTGGTCACCCTCTCCCCAGCCTGCGTGCGTGGTCACCCTCTCCCCAGCCTGCGTGCTTGGCCACCCTCTCCCCAGCCTGCGTGCGTGGTCACCCCCTCCCCAGGCTGTGTCTGTGGTCACTCCTTCCTTGGGCTGTGTACCTGGTCACCCCCTCCCCGGGCTGTGTACGTGGTCACCCTCTTCCCAGGCTGTGTACCTGGTCACACCCTCTCCCTGGGTTGTGTATCTGGTTACCCCTCCCTGGGTTGTGTCCATGGTCACCCCCTCCCTGGGCTGTGTATGTGGTCACCCCCTTCCTGGGCTGTGTCTGTGGTCACCCCCTCCCTGGGCTGTGTATGTAGTCACTCCCTCCCTGGGCTGTGTCCGTGGTCACCCCCTCCCCGGGCTGTGTGCATGGTCACCCCCTCCTACCACCTGCCTGCTCCTCTGACCCAGCAGTGAACTGAGGAATGTGACAGCACCATGCTCTTGTATAGGCAGGTCAAGGTGCATAAGGTACATGGTGACCTTGGCTCATGAGAGCATGCATAGTGCTTTTGATTCTCAAGTACATGTATGTGTTTGTGTGAGCAATCTGGACGACAGCCCCACTGTAGGCACTGACTCTAAACACTGCCCATCCCACCTTCCCCCTTGACAACCTGGGACATGTGCACAGGGACAAAGTGGCAAGAACAGCATAGCAAAAAAACGTCAGCTCTCCTTTGGATCCCCCAGGTCGAAGGTTGCTCTGAAAGTCATTTTGGAAGGAGGATTTCTTTTCAGGCAATTCCCTTAAAGCCATCTATTTTGCTTTACATTTTCAGGCATAACTCAGCCAAATGGATTCTTTCTCAGGCTAAGCTCAGTCACAGACAGCTGGTTGTCAACGTCCTCCTGTGCATGGAGGGCAAGGTCCTGGCTCACACTGGGGCCTGCCAGGACAATAACTAAACAGATACCCACGACCCATGTCTCTGTCCCTAGTTTCTGAGGTGTTATCACCCAGGCATTAGAGCCCTGCCCAGTGACTACCCACTCTGCTCCAAATAGAGCCTAGCTTTAGTGCAGCACAAACTTCCAGCATCGTCCCTGGTCCATGGCACTGGCTTCCCATCCTGCACATCGCCCTCTCCCCACCTGGGCAGGCGCCCTACTCCTAGCCATGGCGGTGTGCTATCCTTTCCGTGCCTGTGCAGTGTCGATCTGGCTGTCTACTCCTGCCCACCCTCAGCTCTGCAGGCCCCTCAGAGAGCAGGTAAGGCGCACCAACCTAGCTCACCTGGTCAGCATTCCCTAAGGCAGTGGGCCCAGACCCGCAACGGCATTCCCTGGGGTCTGAGTTTCCTACAAGGCTTCAACCAGTTCAGATTTTGCATTTCCACCTCCAGACATACTGAATACATTTTACCAAGATTCCCAGGTGACTCTTAGGTATAATAAATTTTGAGAACCACTGCTCTACTAATTGGTCTCAGGGTGGGTCCCTAACCAGCAACATCAGCATGGCCTTGGAACTGGTTAGAGATGCAAATTCTCAGCAGGGGTTCAACCAGAATGAACTGGTTCAAACCCCTGGTTTCCTAGTGCTGTCATAACAAGTAGCACAAACTGGGTGGCTTATAAGGACAGAAACGTACTGTCTCACAGTTCTGGGGGTAGTGGTCTGAATTAGGTTTTGGCAGGGCTATATTCTCTCTGAAGGCTCTAGGGGGAGATGCTTGTCTTTCCTGGCTTCTTGTAGCCCCAGGTATTCCTTGGTTTGCAGCTGCAGCGTAACTCACAGAGTCATCTTCCCCGTGTCTGTCTCGGTGTCTCTTCTCTTTTATAAGAACACCACTCAGGTTGGATTAGGATGCATCATACTCCAATATGACCCCCTGTTGACTGACAACGTTTTCAAAAACTGTGTTTCCAAATAAGATCACATTCACACATACTGGGGGTATCATGTCCCCCCCAAAGTATGTCAACTTAGCTGGGCCATGATTCTCAGTATTGTGTGATTGTCTACCATTCTATGTGATTGTCCACCATTTTATGTGATTTCCCTTTGTGTTGTAAATCCCATCACTATGATTGATAAGATGGATTAGCGGCAGTTATATTGACGAGGTCTACAAGATTAGGTAGCGTCTTAAGCCAATCTCTTTTGAGATATAAAAGAGAGAAGCAAGCCGAGTGACATGGGGACCTTATTCCACCAAGAAAGTGCCAGGAGTAGATCGCGTCCTTTGGACCTGCGGTTCCTGGCTGAGATGCTCCCAGGCCAAGGGAAGACTGATGCATCACAAGGACCTTCCTTCAAGCCAACAGAAAGAGAAAGCCTTCCCCTGGAGCTGGTGCCCTGAATTCGGACTTCTAGCCTACTGGACTGTGAGAGAATAAACTTCTCTTTGTTAAAGCCACCCACTTGGGGTATTTTTGTTACAGCAGCACCAGATGACTAAACAGGGGGGTTAGACTTCAACATATCTTTTTGGAGGGCACAATTCAATCCATAATACCCAGGAACACTCTGAAAATGAAGATGCTCAGACTTCATGAATTAGAAATTGGTCTTGATTCAGGCTACGGTTGAGAATCATTGCCCCAGAGCGATGCCCTAGGCCAGAGCTGCACCCATGAAGATAATTCCATGTCCCCTTTAGGCCCAGAGAATGCAGGCACCACTCATTTCTGCAAATCCTAGCCCAGCAAAGCACTGGGCTCTTCAGTTCCGCTGAATCACTGTATGAGCCCACTACCAGCAATGGCAAAATCACCAGCTAGTTTGCTAAGAAAAAAGCACACCATATCTCAAGCCATATCCCTTACCTGTAGGTAAAAATGTTTCATCCTGAAATTATCGACCGTGGAAGAAGTGTTTCCCCTTTGCTTTTGTCTCTTTCCACAGAAAGGTTTTCCAGGAGGGCAGTGTCAGGATCCTTTGCTAGAGAAAATATGCTGCTCCCACTGCCACATAGACGGTCCGGCGCCAGGCTCCAAAGTCCTCCCACAGCCTCAGGATCCTTGACCTGCTGGAGCTAAACCAGGAGGGCACAGCCAGGTGCCATCCAGACAGTCCTGGTTCAAGGGGCCCATAGGAATGCAGTGCACACCCGTCTTCTAGCTGAAAGTTATGCTGGTCCTTCTAGTGCAGCGGTTCTCAAAGTGAGGGCCAGGGACACTGGCAGTCTCAGAGAGCCTTTTAGGGGGTCCGCAAGCTCAAAACTATTTTCATGGCAATGGGCTCAGGTAATGGGAGAATTGCTGAGCCTCTACCATCCACCTCTCCTTCACAGCAGGGCGGCATGGCAGTCTGGAACATGGTCATTCCCACAGCTTGGCTCCTTGCTCTGAGATGCCCTGACAGACAGTGCCTTCACAGACACTTCTTACCAACACTCCAAAGGATTTCAATGCCATATCCAGCTCAGTGGGGCAGAGCTTTGAGCCGATCTGTAAAAGCCGTCTGTGTCCAGAAAGACTTGATGGAGCACTCCTCTTGGCTAAGGGCTTGGGAAATGTCACAGGTAAACCCGTGGCCCCATGGAATGCTGGGCAGGGGGATGCACTTGATGTGGGCCATCTCAGGGGTAACCCTCTCTGTTCCTCCTCCTCTGTGATGATTTGTCATGGCATAAACTAAAGGATTTAGTGACTTCTGGCCTGGGCTTATCCTTAGAATCGGAAATGCCAGAAAGCTACACGTTCGAGATTCCTGTGGGCATCCAGTAGTTGGAATTCCTACTGAAGAGTTCGTCAAATAGCCTTAAACTTCTTAGACTGGAGATTTGGGGAGAAAGAATCCCATCTCACCAAGCTATGGTTGTGTGCTGTTGAGTCAATTGTGACTCAGTGACCCCATGTAACAGAGTAGAACTGCCCATACTGTTATCTTGGCTGTGATCTTTACAGGAGCAGATCGCCAGATTTTTCACTCACAGACTGAGAAGCTGGGTGGGTTCCAACCGCCAACCTTTCAGTTAGCAAGCTGAGTGCTTAGTCACTGCACCACCAGGGCTCCTTCATAATAATACTAAGACCTTATTTACCCTTTCACTTGCATTCTCTCATGAGAGTACCGTGGAGTTTTTCCAGGGGCTACATGACATGAGATACCACAAAAGATTGAATACAGAAGCCAATATATAAGAATCCAGCCGTCTTTCAGCCAAGCAGAAATAGATTTGTGAACACGTAAAACAATGCTACGTGTCTCACTATATTTTTCTGTTTAGGAAAGTGTATTTCTTTTTTAAATAAAAATATGTTCTGTTACTTATGGTAACATGTAATGGGCTTAATGTTATTACTTTTTAAATAATAAATTTACAAATATTTCTTCAGCTTTGCTTTCTAATAAGGTAAGTATTGATAGGTTCAACCCACATAAACAAAAGCCTTTTGGGAGCCTTGGTAATTTTTAAGAGTATAAAAGAGTCCCGAAGCTGAACAGTCTGAGAACTGTTGTTTGAATGGGAAAATGAAACATGTTTGGTGAGGGGCACTTTAGCCCTATCATGACAAGATTCAAAAGTCTCTTATTTAAAATACATATATATATTTTAAAATGAATAAATAAATAAAAAGTAAAAACAAAATCACCTCCAATATCCAATTCCACACACAAGAGCCTTTGGAAAATTATGTGGGTGTTTACGAGAGATACACACTTTGTACAGGAAATGGGGAGCACAGCTGACAGGAACACAGCTCCCACAGACCCTCAGGGTTCGAAGGCCAGCTGCATGACTTGGATCGCTTTGCTCAAATTGCTCAAGATCTCACCTCATCTGTGAAATGGGGAGGGACAACAGTAGCCCTCATTGGAGGTGTTGTAAAGTACTCAGCATAGTCCTTGGCACACATTAAATGTCAAATAAATGTTGCTCTCCTCATCATCACCCTCATCACCCCCACCATCATCCTGAAACTCCTGCCATGGTGCCCCTCTCTCCGGGCTCTCAGCTCCTGCACCCTGCACAAGGAGGCACTCAGCCCCCGGTTGTGGCGTGCTTCCTAACAGATGATCTGATGATTCACAACAGAGAACCATCCAGAAGAGAGGGAGGTGTGGACTCAGTTGCACTGACTCAGTGGCTGCCCTTTGAAGGAATCCTTCTATCACTGAGTCACGCAAGCACCTCTAAAAACCCCTTGTTCATGGTCACCCCAGGTCACGGAAGCAGCACGTGGTCCCCCCACACCCTATTCAGTTTGAACAATGATGAATCTCACCATCCCACGCCCGGCAGTCTCATGGCCAGCTCCGCTCACCTCTTACTGCGTGTCTCTGTGTCAACAACTGCATCTTCTGGACAGGAATGTTCTTGAGATGACACACGCTCTAGACACCTCTGTGCTTTGTCCCCTGCCCCCTCCCTCAGTTTTCCCTTATGCTTCAAAGACTGGAAAGATGGTGACGTGCAAAGCTTAGCAATGCAGCCTCACATGATGGTGCTGGCATTTCCACATTCTGCTCAATGCTGTGGGTGCGTAAAAGTGTAAGCAGTTAGAATCTGCACCCCCAGCATACACAGAGAAATCCCACTTTAACGATCTCTTTGTCTACTACTGGGGGAAATGTTACATCTGCAATCTTAAGCTCTCTATGTCCTCTTCAATAGAATCTGGGAAAAGTGAGGGAGAGTGGGTATCTTAGTCATCTAGTGCTGCTATAACAGAAATACCACAAGTGGATGGCTTTAACAAGAGAAATTTATTTTCTCATAGTCTAGTAGGCTGGAAGTCCAACTTCAGGGTGTCAGCTCCAGGGGAAGGCTTTCTCTCTCTGTCGGCTCTGGAGGAAGGTCCTTGTACTCAATCTTCCCCTGGTCTAGGAGTTTCTCAGGCACAGGGACGCCAGGTCCAAAGGATGCACTCTGCTCCTGGTGCTGCTTTCTTCGTGGTATGAGGTCCCCAACTCTCTACTTGCTTCCCTTTTCTTTTATCTCTTAAGAAATGAAAGGTGGTGCAGGCCACACCCCAGGGCAACTCCCTTTACATTGGATCAGGCATGTGACCTAGGAAGGATGCTACAATCCCAACCTCAACCTCTTTAATATAAAATTACAATCACAAAATGGAGGACAACCACAGAATGCTGAGAGTCATGGCCTAAGCAAGTTGATACACATTTTTGGGGAACATAATTCAACCCATGATGTGGGAAACCTTTATGGAGCATTTCCTGGTGCTCTGGTGCACACTTGCAGATTTAATCCTCAAACTAGACCTGTGAAGATGGGGTCACTGCCTGCATTTTACAGATGTGGAAACTGAGGCCTCAGGCTGCCTATGTCTTAGAGCTAGCAGAACCAGGATGTGAGCTCAGGTCTGTCTGCCTCGATCACAAACCTTACATTGACAGCAACTAAGGAAGGGAAAAAAGGCAAATCCCAAAACATTCACTTGGGGCGGTACTTTTCACATTGATGGTTCTTTTTAAATTCTTGTTTTTCTTGGATGCAAAATTTTCTGCATAATTAATTGCATTTGGAAATTACAGAGCTGTTTCCCATTCACTGAGTTGGAGATGTTCGGTAGAAATGTAAATGCAAGCCTGACTGGAGGGTGCCTACCACAGTGTAATGTTGGGGGAAGAGGAGAGTCTGGTCTCCTTGGGTGGGGCAGGACTCCAAGCCCCGCTGGCCTGAGCGGCAGGGAGGGGCAGGCAGAAGTGAGTCTGAACTGGAAGCCACAGAGGAGAAGGGTCAGAGCCAGTTTCCAAGGCCAGGCCAGCAGGGTAAGAAGGGCCCATTCTGGCCAATTGGCTGTGGCACAGGCAGGTGCCCTGGTATCCACGGTGTCCAGGCCTGTCCTATCCTCCTCGAGCCTCTCCTTAAGTCAGCAGGCGCTAATTAAACACGAGACATTATTCCTTCCTTGAATACATGACATGTACCCGGCAACCCAGCGCAGGTTCCCCCACAAATACAGGACTTCTCTGGGTCACAGGCTTACGTCAACTGCAAACCATGGCAGGAACAGAAAAAGACATCCTGTCTCCTGGGGTGTGTGGGGGGTGGCAGGGGGGGAGAACCAGGGGGCAACAGCATGCTGGCCATCATGGGGTTGCCCTTAGACCCTGCAGGCTGCTGGCCTGGATGAGGGTAGCTCCCACGAATGCTGGGGTTTCCTTTCTCCCCATTCTTTTTCTTCTCATTCCTTGTTCTGAGGATGAAACACATTTGGAAGTAGAGCTACCCGAAATGGAAGCATCCCTTTCCCTTGGAATGAAAAACAGAGAGTGAAATCTATCCGGTTGGGTCTCAGTATGGGCTTGAGGGTGGCAGCTAGTTTCTATGTCCATGAACCTCATGCTTCTTAGGACGTGAACTGAACAGTCGTTGGGCAAGAAGGGCCCCTTCTGAAGAGGCCCGGGCTGTCCAGAACAGCAGTGAGGATCCACTGGGGTCTCTCTCAGCTACCCGATGCCTTAGATAAGACAGTCTTGGGTATTAGGAACTCAGAGGCCCCTTTCAAATCCCCCACACCTCCACTTCCAGGAATGAGTCCAAGGTCTTTCCCCCACTGCCCCTTTTAGCAGGAATATCTCAAGATGCAATCCACACATTTGAGGTTTTTCCTAATGATTAATGAAATGGCCACAGGGCAGAAAGGAGGCAGAAAGGCAAAACACCTGGATAGCCCCAACCTGGTGACAATACCAAGGATTATTTAGAGCTGGTTGTCACTCTGTGACAGCAAAGAATTCATCTATCCTGCAGCCAGGTCTCTGATACCCACTGCCTTGGGGTAGGTGAGGGTGGAGGACTCTGCCTTCCAATGACGGGCCAGCGGGCAGTTGAGGAATCCAAACCAGCTAGCTTGAGCTCCCGGGAGAGGGGCACACGATGTACACATCCTGGCACCCTTGGGGTCAAGCAGGCTGAGCGCGATAAATGTGCCGTGAGTGAGTGATTGAGTTAATAAAAAAAAAGCGTGGTCTGGGAGGATTTTTCTCCTATTTGTAGAAATGACTCTTTTGAAATCAGTAAGCTGTCACTGAGAAATCACTGTATAATAAGCAATGAATGCTCAAAAAGAAATTAGATAAAGTAAGAACCTAATGACCATGTATTACCTGAGTAGCTTTTTTTTTTTTTTTTTAACGATGCTAAGAGGCTCTGGCGAACATTATGTTCTGACTCCCTGTGAAAACTCTCTTTACAGCCGATGCTGTGTTAGTTACTGCACCACAAAGTGCATCTGGATTCAGAAGCAGTCAGGACTGTCGTTCTGGCCATCTGGAACTAGAGGCGGTAAGGCTGAACAGAGTAAGAACATTATATTCTTGTCATGAGAGACGCTCACATTTGGTAACAGTGACAGGAGCCAGGTTTTGGGGTTAGCAAGATCGAACTGGTTTCCACTGCTCCACTTGGGAACTGAGGTATCCCCAGGCTAGTCAGCCCACTGGTTTGCTCCCTGCAGGGTGGCTGGGCTGATGAGAGGTCACCTTTGGGAGATGGGTAGCCCAGTGCTGCTCACCATCAACATGCAGTAAATGGGTTGTCCTCCCATGTCTTCCGCAAACCCACTGCCCTAGCCTTTGTGCATTACTACTGAGGTACTCTCTTCCCTGCCACTTGCCCTTCCAGCCGCAGCTCAGGTGCCACCTTCTGCAGGACGCTCTGCTGACCCTTGAGGCTGAGCTGGCTATTCTCAGCTCTGTTCTCCCATTGCAGTGAGTACCTTCCTGATCACAGACTGTCACACCGTGTTGTAACGGGCATATGTGCTTTCCTCTCTGCACCGGAGCGGAGAAACCAGGGCTTTATTCCTGGCACAGTAAGTGCAGACCAGCTGGACGGATAGATGGATGGAGGAGGTAGGGATGACTTGCCAATGTGCTACGTCAGCGTCACTCTGGGTTCTCCTTTCCCACCCTCTGAATGATCAACGCTGATGACCACTGCCCTTTCCTCCCTCAGACTGTGTCCCCTGGGCTTTGCTGAGGTCTTCGCTTGTTCTCCACTCTCCAACTGCCTCCCTTTCTCTAAGGCCTCTTCCACCACCTTTGCCATAAGCTTGGTGTCCACAAGGTGCAGTGTTTGGCCTATTCTTCTTCCATCCACTTCCCAAAAAACCAAAACCAGACCCACTGCTGTTGAGTTGATTCTGACTCATAGTGACTCTATAGGACAGGGTAGAGCTGCCCAATAAGAGTTTCCAAGGAGTGCCAGCTGGATTCGAACTGCCAACCTCTTGGTTAGCAGCCATAGCACTTAACCACTATGCCACCAGACTTCTGCTGGGGAATAAATCCTCTCTTCCATCTTCAGCCACCACCTCTATGCTGATGATTCTAAAACCTTGCCCTCTCCTCTAGCCCAGCCCCTTCTCCAAGATCTGGTCATGGTTTACACTTGTTTAGTCGTGCACTCATTCAGCATATATTTAGTACTAAGTACATCATATTGGCCAGACACAGCTTTAGGCACTTGGGACACATCAGAGAAAAAAGCGACAAAGGTCCCCAACTCTATGGAACTCTCATTCTAGCAAAGAAAAAAGGAAAACAACAATCAAAATAAGTAAATCATATAAGCTGTTGGAAGGTGAAAAGTGCTTTGAAAAGAATAAAAGTGAAAGCAGGCTAAGTGGGACTGAGTGTGTGGAAACTGACAGTATTAAATGGGGTGGCTATGGCAAGCCTCCTCCAGATGAGATTTCAGCAAGACTTGGAGGTGAGGGAGCTCTCCAGGGAAGTATCTAGGGTGAGAGTGATCCTGGCAGAGAGAACAGACAGGGTAAAGGCCTGCTCATTCCAGGACCAGCAAGGACACCCATGTGGCTGGAGCAGAGTAAGCGGAGGTAGGGGGCCAGGTACGAGGCAGGCAGGTAACTGGGTAGGGTAGTTCGTGAAGGGCTGTGAGGGCCTTTGAAAGGACTGTGCCTTTGCCTTGATGGCCTGCCTGTACCATACTTCCACATGCAGTGCGCTGAGTGCACGGAGGTCTGGACCTTGTTTTCCACGGCCTTCCACTAACAGACTCTGCCGACCCAGCTTGAGACTATCCCTTGGCCTCAGAGACTGGTCCAGGGCTGGGTAACTGACCCAAGCAAGGCCAACGAAGTCCTTGCCTGGGATTTTTCAGCAGGTTTCAGTGGGGAAGAGTCTCTTTGTGATCCTGAGGTGACAGGAGGTGGCTGTGTTCACTGGTAGATTGTACTAGAGAAAGAAGCAGACAATCAGAGAGCAGCAGGGCGGCGAGGATGCGGATCGCAAAGCCTCCATTTTGGCTGTCCCCAGTACCCCTCCCTCCCCAGCCACATGAGTCAATAGACCCCTCCCCCGCTTTAGCCCTAGGAAATTTCTAGCATGGATCCAAAGAGTCAGGTGAACACACCCTTCAAAGGCAGCATGGACAAAGTAATTCATTTTCTTCTTGCCCTGCCTCCAACTCAAGTGACAATTCTGCCCCTCTTTCCTCTATTCCCCATTCTGGCTATGGAGACTATCATCTGCCCAGTCCCCACATTATCTTGTCTATTCCCAGCATTTGGGAGTCATTCCTTCCTTCCCCGGCATCTATCAAGTTTCTAACTTCCCGTCCAGCTTTCACTGCTCACTGGCCTCATCACTTCTCATCTACTCTGCTTCCAGAACCTCCTAACTGGCTCTTGGCCACCAGCCTTGCCCTCTGCAAACCTCCCTCTGCACCAACACCTGGGAGCCGTCTATAAAGCCCAGCCAATCACTCCTCTCCGCTCTCAGGGACCTTTGATGGGTAACATCCACACGCTGCAGCATGGACTCAAGGTCTCCAACGTCTTGTCTTGCCTTTAAATCACACCGATTTTTTCCCTCTGACACTAGGATGGTTGTCGATGAATCGTTTTGCCCTGGGTGGTGAAAATGGTTAATGCATTGAACTATTAACCAGAAAATTGGTGGTTCAAGTCCATCTAGAGGCACCTTGGAAGAAAGGTCTGGTGATCTACTTCCAAAAAATCAGCAATTGCAAACCCTATTGAGCACAGTACTACTCAGACACCCATGGGGCCACCGTGAGACGGAACTGACTTGAAAGCAACTGATCTGGTTTTGGTTTTTTTTGGCCCCCAGGTCCCTACTTCCCACCCCAGCACTACATCCCCCCAAACTGAGCTTCCTTCCTTCTGCTTGACTTTTCCTGCTTCTCAGCCACCAAGATCTGACCCTAAAATGGCTCTTATGACTCTCCACTATGACACTCCCCTCCGCCCCGAGAAACCTGGGGCTCTCTGTTAGGGCCTTCTGGACAGACTCATCCCATTCCTTTCACGCTCAAAGGTTGAAAAGGAAGTTCTGATGTCAAGACTCCACCTGTCTACATGGATCCAATAACCCACAGAATATACAAATGTGGAAGAAAGGGAGTCCCTCATTCTGTCTCAGGGCCAAGAGTAGAAAAAGTGATTTTGGTGAGGATGTGGGCAGGTGAAGGAAGGTACAAGAAAAAGGAAGCCAAAAATCTGAGCTTGGGCAGACATCGGGAGGGGCCAACTGAGAGAAGGGTCCTCGGAGTAAACCTAGACAGGCGTTTTTTAGCAGCAGGCTCCAGCAGGAACAGACAAATGGCTTTACACCACCTCCACCAGAGGAGAGATAAGGGGAGATACATGACGACAAGATGGAGCGTGTTGTAGCTGGCTCCCGCCTGGTCCACAGCTCAAGTTACCCCGTGAGCAGAGAGACACCAGCTCTGACACTGCTTAGCTGGGGCTGCCTGGCCACATGTCAAGAGGCACAGGCTGGGGACAGAGGGTCCAACAAGAAGAATGCTTATGCCCCTAGGTAGAATCAAAAGAGGGCCACAGCAGATGTCCACGGACACCCTCGCTCTTGAGGGTGGTGTTGAATCTCTGGCACACACACGCAGCTTCCAACACAGAGAAAAGGTGGCAGGCGGCTCACACAGGTGGGGCACATTAAAACGAGCCGCTTGGCACTCTGAATGCATTGCTAAAGACACCCATGTAATCATTTGAAATGAAAACTGCTCAAATGAACTGGAAAATATTTTACTTGTATTTTCTCATATCCCCGAACCTTTCTTTCCATGGTTCAAAAGTTTGCATTGTCTAATTGCTGATTTCCATTTGTGAATGAATCAGTGTAAAATAAAATTAAGTGCCAAATTAATCTACCCATCTCTTCTGAGGCATTAATTATCCTTGGAGCCATTTTCTCCTGTGCTTGCCACACGTCAAGACAAGCTTGGATACAGTGATACAGAATCCAGCTTTCTACTCAGGAACTTAGGCCATGAGGGGGAGGATGGCCTTGATCTCTAAGATCAGCAGTTTACTGTGGGAATGGGGTCTGACTCCAGGCAAATGAGACATATTTCCCACGTTTTCAAGGTGTACTAACACTGTCAGACCAAGGAAGTTACCAGTGCAGTAATATTCTGCGTGGTTTTGTAGACAGGTTTCCCAATGGCCCCAGTTAACACATTAACAACAATCTATTTCCTCTAAATATAACAGGGTCATCCTCAGAGCGGAAATGGCTAGCTGGGAATGAATCTTGAAAATTACATATGGTGTTCTTCTGTATGAAGGATCTTTGTGGTTCTGCCAAGAGTCCCCCAAGTCTCCACAGTACAACTATCATATCCTTGACCCCTGGGAAAGTTACCCGTTGCCATCAAATTGATTCCAACTCACAGTGACCCCGTAGGACAGGGTAGAACTGCCCCATTGGGTTTAGAAGGCTGTAATCTTTATGGAAGCTGACTGCCAGATCTTTCTCCCGTGGAGCTGCTGGTTGGGTTTGAACTGCCAATCTTTCAATTATCAGCTGAGCATTTAACTACTACGGCTCCTCTGGGAAAGGTAGAGCCAGGCGATCTGTGACTTCATCAAAGCCACCACTATTGACACTATGGGCCTGATTCCTTCCCCTTTCAGGGTCAGCATTATCAGAACCTTTCTAAAAGGATTGAAATAGCCTCGAACAAGCACTGCTGGTAAGAAAGAATGCAAACAAAACCGAAAAACCAAACCCAGTGCCATCGAGTCGATTCCGACTCATAGCAACCCTATAGGACAGAGTAGAACTGCCCCCATAGAGTTTCCAAGGAGCACCTGGTGGATTCAAACTGCTGACCCTTTGGTTAGCAGCCGTAGCACTTAACCACTACACCACCAGGGTTTCCAAAGAATGCAAAAGCAGCGCTCAATTCCACCTAGGAATGTAGTGAAAGGAAGGGAGAGTCTAGGTTACTGGTGTTCAAGGCAGAGGGCTGGCTCTGATTGGAACTCTTTAAGACCCAACCCTCCTGGCAAAATGCCATGCTTTGGGCAACAGTGGTTGCATACCATACATGAATGTGCACTAAGAGTTGTTAATCCGGTGCCCAAATGGCCGAGAAGGGCACAGCCACTGAACCACGAAGCAGCCTTAGGGCTGTGTTCAACAGCGACACCGTGCGGCAGCAGCGAAAACAACAAGGTAGATGGGCTGCTCGGTAGCCTCAAGCTCTCCCTTTGCTCGGCATTAGAAGCCTAGTGGGCTTTGGAGTATTCCTCTGTGATTCTTAGACAAATAGAGGAGGAAGCATGCTCAAAAGGAAGATGATAGACCTAACCTCCTGTTAATTAAGAGAAGCTGAGGTGCCTGGGTGATTAATTTGTTGTGTTGTTAGGTGCTGTAGAGCCAGTTCCAACTCATAGCAACCCTATGTACAATAGAACGAAACACTGCCTGGTCCTGAGCCATCCTCACAATCACTGTTATGTTTGAGCCCACTGTCGCAGCCACTGTGTAAATCTGGTGATTAATTAGAAATATAAATGGAATATGAATGTATTTGTGGCACCTTGAACCAGTGCTCAGGTCCCTGGGTGATGAAAATAGTTTGTGCTTGACTACTAGCCTAAAGGTTGGCAGTCATACCTGCTCAGTGATACCACGGTGGTACCACAGCTGAAAGGCCTGGCAATCTGCTTCTGTAAAGATTACAGCCACGAAAACCCTACGGGAAGAGTTCTACTCTGTAACACATAAGGTTTTCAAGAGTCAGAATCAACTCAACGGCAATGGATTTGGTGTTCCGTTTTTGAAGCCAGTGCTCGAGTAATGAGCTAATTCTGGATGTCAGAATTTTGGGGGAAAGGAGGTAAGGTGTAAGTTTAAATTATGTATATATAACAATTTGCATCAGGAATAAAGGTATTTTCTTTCATTACAGCCAAACCCAGTCCTGACATATTTCCAGACGCTAAGGAAAGCAAGCAGAGGAAAACTGGCATGGGAGACTCCATGCTTCAGGGAAAGGACCTGAGGCTTTGAAATTCCATCACACCCTCCTAATAACACCTCCGCATTTTCTGTAGACAAGCTTGGAGGCCCGACAGTCAAGCCTATTGCCTCTCCCCAAGCACCCCAAGAGTACAGGTACTTGTCAGCTTCCCTAAAAGGGAGAAGGAATAGGAAAACAGAGTCAAAAGGAAAAGCTAAAGAAGATTTTCAAGCTGTTTAAAGGGACAAGGAGGGAGAGAGGCAGGTTTTGCACAGAGGCACATGGGGCCCTGGGGAAGCAAACCTGTATGCCACTAGTTGAGCTGGAAAACTTTAAGTGCTGGGAAGTTTTACTGAGCTGGAGCAGCTCTCTGACATTCACTGACGTTGAGATGGAAATGGAGCATTTGAAAGTGTGCGCTTTCAAAGAACACGGTTTTTAGGAAGCAAATTTCCCTCTTGCCAACCCTTCCCTTTGGGGACATTCAAATTAGGCCTTAAGTCATCATGTCAGGTGGGGTCTCCCTCTGAAGGGGGTAAAGGTTAGAGCAACAGGAAACGTGCAGAAACCTCCGTCTCCAACTCCTACCAGCTGCTGCTTGGGCATTAGTGACAACAGCCGCCTCACCAAGATGGACTGGGCAGGAATGGAATCAAAAGCTGAAAATTAAAGATGCGATTAATACAATCTGATGAAAGAAAACACTGCTAGCCAACCTATCAGCTAAAATTACGTTTACTCTATCTGATGGGGAGGGGTTGATCACGAGCAGTAAGTCCAGGTTCTGGAAAGACATTTGGGCTAAAGAACTTAACAGCGGGGCAACAGCAGGGCAAGTCACTGATTCACCTTCCCAGGAAAGAGTCAAGACAGGGTGGAAAACCCATCGATCACGCGGAGCCAAAACTCACGTGGTTCAGCACCTTGGCTGGTTTAAGACCCAGGTTCCCAAACAGCCCCTGAGTTCTACCCAGATGCAGAAATGTGACAGCAGTACAAATCTTCCTTCCTGCCTTCACCTTACTGCAAGGGGGCTCTTGTCCACGACACCTGGACCTTGGTATGATCAGGCAAAATCAGTTACTCTATTAGGCAAGGTCTGTCTTGCTGCTCCATCAACTGAGTCTACTTTCTGCTAGTGGGAGTATGTCAGCACAAATGTCCCTCCTACAAGGTCTGTCTGGGCCCTCAAATAGCATCCAAACCATCCTGTTATCTGCAGGCTCCTCCTGCCACCTCCCAGAGTATCCCGAAGTTCCCAAACTCCCAGTTACTTTCCCCTATAGCTTAGCACAAAAATAATCTGATTTATAATTCATACCAACCCTCTAAGGATTCTGTTTTTTGAGGAGCAGGCCAGGTAATGCTAACTAACCACTAAGGGTGGCCTTTCAGCCTGTGTAGGGGAGGTAACACACCTTCTCTGGACCCCGCATGTAAGCGGAAGCTTGTGAGGAGAGAAGGAAAAGGTTCCACCAGCGGGACCTCTCCCACCCCTTGCTCAATGAAGGAAGGATCATCTATGACTCTATTTCCTCCCCTATAGCTTCTCAACTCAAGGCAGGACCAAAAGCCCAGGTCTTCTGGCCTGGACCCATCAGTAAGCAGGATGACATTTGAATGTACAGGTGACGAGGGGTGGCCCTGCCTTAAGCCGTGTAACACCCTGGAACCCCAGTCCTTCAGCAGGAAGATGAATCCCTGAAGGCTAAAAGGACCCAGGGATCTGGGTTTCAGATCCAGGAGCCTTCTGAGGAGGATGCAGAACTCTCTGCCCCTCACATGACTGAACCCTGAGTGAGACTCCTACAGCTTCTCCCCTGGGTCCAGCTCCTCAGTCAACTCTTCAGCAGGGGCTTCCTTGGACACCCTGATTGACTGTCTGCCCCAGGCCACTGGCTATGGCAGAGCCCTGCTTCTTCCTCTGGACCCTTCTAGCACAGCCATCCCTGGCCTTAGTCTGCAGCTAAGAGGGCAACAATGGACCAGAGGCTTGGAAGTGAGGAAGAGTCCCTGGAGGAGACTCTTCCTTTGCTTGTCCGTCTGTCTAAGGTTTACTGAGTGCATAGCATTTTGTCAGAGATGTCCATTTGGAAGGCTCCTGGCTTTGATCCCTGGGGACAAAGTATAGGTGTTGTCCAAAATGATGCCCCTTCTGAATTTCCAACCCAGGATCCAGCCTGCTCTTCTAAATGAGGCCCCGGAGCAGCCTCAGTCTCCAGAGGTGGCAAGTCTCTGCTTACCAGCTGCATTCAAGCCTAAGTTCTGGAAGGGCACACATCAACTGTTAACTGTGATCACCTGAAGGCTGGAGGTGAGAGGAGTGAAGGGAGCATTCCACATTGCTTAATTTTGTTTTTACACTGAGAATGTATTCATGGACTACATTAAAATAAACCAATAAATGGCCCCAAAGGAAATGGAAGTCAATGTTCTAAAAACACATTCAAGGCTCAGCAGGATTTCTGATGGACGCGGAATTATCTCGAAGCATGGCTGAGTAGGAGGTACCCACTCTTCCTAGCTGGGTAGATGGCTACATGACTCAGAACAGAATCAGGCATTCTCAAAGTTCTCCTCTCTAGGGCTGGATACCATTCAGTCTCTCTCGGTGGTCTCTTCCAGTTTCTGAACTCCAAAGGCCAAGAACCTCCATAGCTCCAGTCAACTCCCCTCCTAATTGTACTTTGCTCCTCGGAACCCCTGGGAGCCACTCAGGGCTTGAGAAGTGAGCACAAGCCTTCACGATCACCTCACCCACAGGTGACTCTCTGTGCTCACTAAATGCAGTCGTATTTGACTGCATCCCAGCACCGCTCATGGAGCATCACGTATTAAAGACAGAAGCTTCCTCAGCATGAAAGCCTGAACCACTTCTGAACAACCATGTGTCACAGGCAGAGGTCAGTATTTTTGCCAGTCCTTTAAAACCAATTTCCCTCCACCTCCAGCCTCCACCCAGGTACAAATACAGAAAACGAGCGCTTGGCAACTGCGACAGCCACCGAGGTTCTCCAGGCCACCTCATTAATCACCCTGCTGCCGGGCGCTTGCTTACCTGCAGATGTAATTCGTCTTGCAGGAGTCCTGCAAATGCAAACAGTTGGGCTTCTCCCGCTCTTCATAGGAGCACACAGGCACGATGGTCTGCCGCCTGCGCTCGGTGCAGGCGATGTCCCGGCAGGAACAGAAGAGCATCCCGTAACTGTGCTTGGCGGGAACCTTGTCGAAGAACTGCCGGAGGGCCTTGTGGCACTTGCGTCGGTTGCAGACTTCATTGGACATGCTGGTGGTGCAGGGGGTGATATACGCAGACCTGTACTTCTTGCATGTGTCGTCGAGGTTGCAGGCCTTGGCAGCATCTAGGCAGTTGTTCCCCTTGGGTATGTGCTCCACTGCAAAACAAGAGAAAGGCAGCAGCCATGATCACGGTGCTCAGACTCCAGGCAGCTCACACGTACTCTGTTCACATTGAGATCTTGCCATTTACCTCACAATGCTGGGTGCTCTAATCAACTCACCTCCATGTTTCAAACCTAATAACTAATGAGTTCATGGCAAGCAGAATGCATTAACAGTGCTGGGAGTCCAGGGCCACAGCAGGTGGCTCATATTCTCTGGGATGTGTAATTAGGAGGTACTGAGTGCAGAAAAAGGACCTCAGGCACCTGCCCGGCTATGCGCAGACAAGGCAATAGGAGACTAAGTTTCCAGCTCCTGGTTTGTAAACTGAAATTAGAATAACAGGAAGCAGCAACAAATTATATACTTGTTCATTATACAGTATATAAAATGATATGCTGAATGCAAGTATAATTGCCATGCAATCCTCCAGGAATATAATTATGTAATAAATGCATATAGTACATGCTAATTACTATATGATTACAGAGTAATTACACAGTTATTCGAGCCCAGAAGACAAAATATTATGCCAGGCTCTCTAAACAGGAAGAAGCAACTACAAGGAAGCTGTATTTAAGTTCAAACTCACAGACCATTGGAACGAAACCAGAATTAGAAAAAATTCGCAAACCTCAATTACCATGTAACTCACCACGTACAGAATGAGGTCTCAACAAGTACTTAAGTCTCAGATTAGAAAAATTCAGCTAGTGTTTTGGATAGCATTTCCATGAGTTTACAAACCACAGGCTTTAGGACTCACAAAACATATACTGCCTTTGGCCCAGCTCCTTTGTACTCAGACCATCAGAGAAGCAGTGCCATCCACTGCTGGACTGCCCACTGTGCACTCTGGAGAGAGAGCCATTGTGGAGGCAAAGCCCACTAGGGTGCTTGAACAGGCTGGTCAGGGCAACAGGTGCCTGGGTGGTGCAGGAGGTTTGTAATCAGCTGCTAACCTAAACGTTGGAGGTTCAAACCCACCCAGTGGTGCCACGGAAGAAGAGCCTAGCAAACTGCTTCCACAAAGATCATAGCCAAGAAAGCTCTATGGAACAGTTCTACTTTGTAACACATGGGGTCATCATGAGTTAGAACTGACTTCATGGCAATGAGTTGTTTTTTTTTTTCTTTTTGGCCAGGGGCAAGCCCAGTGGCCAAGTGAAAAGAAGATTGGGCAGAAGAAAAGTGAGCTCCATCCCCAGAACACAGATGTTTCTACAGAGAGGGAAGTGATAGAGAAGACTTCCCAGAGCCAACTTATAAAGTAGTCCATGGAAGATGGATAATTCCACGTAGCAGTGATTCGGAGGAGATGGTAGACAAGCAACACACAGCTGGACTAGCCAGCCCAGCAAGTTCCTGCTTGGCCTCAGCCCCTCCACGGATTCCGTGACTCCCTTTCATTCTGTTTATGTGCTCCCTCTAGACGGAAGCCAGGAAGGCATTCGGGAAACCACAGGAGGCTAGAGAATTGACTTCCCTGGGTAGTGCGGTTAATGTGCTCGGCTGCTAAGTGAAAGTTTGGAGGCTCGATTCCACCCTGCAGAGCCTTGAAAGAAAGACTTGGTGATCTACTTCTGAGAAATCAGCCATTGAAAACCCTATGGAGCACAGTTCTACTTTGACACACATGGGATCACCGTGGGTCAGAACCGATGTCATGGCAGCTGGCAAGAGAAATGACAAGAGAGGAGAGTCCAGGTGGGTCAGGTGGGACTGATGAATGGGACAGTGTAGTTAGTGCAGGTTTAAAGGGTATACGCAGTCTCCATATTCTACAGAAGATGTGCCTTGCTTTAAGAAAATTCACTATGCAAAAATCTGAAATTACAAAATGACTGTATACCCTGGTACCACAAGTAGTATTTTATTGTGCCCCAGGTTCATGTTTCTGCCTATCACATCTGAGTCCAAAAAATTGAATAGGGAAGGCAATAAACAAGACAATCAAGCCCTTCTCGGGTAAGCAGTACAGGAAGCTAGCAGCTGGAAATGCATGCCTGCTGGTTTAACAAGCACACCTGGTGTTCCTCCCCATCACACTCTTTCCAAGCCTACTTCTCTCTGGCTCCTCTGCTCCACACTGAGGTTCCTAAGGACTCAAGGGGTGGAACAGTTACCACGCAGAGGTGTATCTAAGGTATGGCAGGTATGGCAAGTACCCTGGGTGTGGCAGTTTCTATTGGCCTCTGCAGTTTTCATTGCCAGCTGTGAGAAATTACTCAACAATTTAAAACTAGTTGCCATAGGCACTATGTTCTGTACATACACTGCTGTCACCATGTGTCCTTATGTGGCATTATGTATTAAACTCTCTCCCTCAAAAAGATGTGTTGAAGTCCTAACCCCAGTACCAGGGAATCTGACCTTGTTTGGGGAAACAGAGTTTTTCCTTGCAAATGTCATCAAATTAACAAAGACATACTGGAGTAGGGTAGGTCCTAATCCTAACCCCTTCTGAGAAGTGTCTTATAAAAGAGAAGGACAGAGGGGGGCATAGACTCAAACATGGAGGGTGGACACCATGTGGGGATCTGTCTATAAGCCAAAACACCAAGAAATGCCAGGGCTGCCAGAAGCTGAAGAGACAAGATATGATCTTCCCCTAGAGCTGTAAGACAGCATGGTCCTACTGGTGCCCTGAATTCAGGCTTCTAGCCTCCAGAGCTGTTCTTTAAAGCCACCAGCTTCACAGTATTTTGTTGTGGCAGCCCAGGAAACCAAGATACCTGGTGATCAGGACCTCTAGGCCTTGGTGACACTCTAGCTTTCTCCTCTTTTGAGACTTCTAATCTTGCCACTGTTGGGGCCTAGGGAAGTGATTTACATTCTTGAAGGTCTGGGGCTCTCTAGGAGATTTCTAAATTACACATGTCTTTGGATAATAACCTAAAATAAATTGATATGACCATATTCTGGATCACCTGGATTTACTGCTTAAGGCTGGATCTTGGTACACAATTTCACTACTCGCAGTTACATTTGCACTCGCTGTCAAATGGTACTTTATGATCTCTGGCTCAAAGAAAGAACAGAGGCACAGGGGTGGACTTAATTCTTAAAGGATGTAGATAGTGATACATGAACAAACAGCTTATGTTAGTTCAAATGGAGAAAAATGGCAGAAGAATTAAGTCATCACACACCTCAGTAATACAGGCCTGCCAAACTGAAAAGAACCCATACTGAAACAGAATTCCACATTCAGAGTAGAAGCACCAATTTAGTTTCAGCAAAACAGTATCATCCCTTGTGTTAATGTTATTAACTTGCATTTTATTGTTTTCAAAGTTTTGATCATACTTAATTTGTGTGTGTGTTGCTTTAGAGTTGTGTAAAAGCAAAGAATAAGACCTTAAAGTTTTATGTTTATGAATTTCAGATAACATTATAATAAAAATAAGAGTCCAGGTAATTTTTTTCTCTCTGAAAGTAGTCTGTACAATATGCAAGCTTTAAAATAATTGGCCTACGTTATGCCTTCTTTGCTGTAACACTGGTAGTGTCCTTTGTAAAGTTGTTAAATTTATATAACCTACTAATTTTTTCTTCTTAGTGTTATCAAAAAAGAAAAGGAATATTTTAAAGGAAAAGCTTTGTGTAAAGTAGGAATAGGATATAGCATTTTATGCCCAAAACTGCAGCTCTAAGTTTCCCCATTTAACAATGGGTGTGACTTAGCCTCACTTTCTGCTGATTCTGCTTTCCTTAACATACAACCCAATGGCAGATCCCAAAATGCACAATCTCGAACATTCAGAGGTGAAAAACTACTGATTTATTTCCAGCTTACAGCTCAGTGTTGACTTTCTTTGTGTTTCTGATTTTTCATTCATAGAAAACTATCTCAAAACTCTTCCCAACTTCACATATGAGGCTAGCATAAACCAAATACGAGAACCGGAAAAAGAAAATTATGGACCAATATTCCGCGTGAATATACATGCAAAAATTCTTCACAAAATTTTAGTAAATTAAATTTAGCAACATGTTAAAAGGACAATGTATAATGACCAACTAGGGTTTATCCCAAAAATGCAAGGTTTGTCTAATATTTAAAAATTAATATAACTCACCATATTAACAGGATACAGGAGAAAATCATATGATTATTTCCATTCCCAACCAATTGCCGTTGAATTGATTCCAACTCCTGGTGACCCCATGTGAGCACAGAGTAGAACTGAGCTCCACAGGGTTTTCAATGGCTGATTTTTTTGGAAATAGATCACCAAGTCTTTCTTCCAAGTCACCTCTGGGTGGACTTGAATCTCCAACTTTTTAGTTAGCAGCCAAGTGTGTTAACAGTTTGCACCACTCAGGGACTCTACTACCTCCATAGATGAAGAAAAGCATTCAACAAATTTCAGCATTCATTAATGATAAAAACTCTCAGCAAGTTAGGAATATAAGAGAACCTCCTCAATCTTATAAAAAGCATGTATGAAAAACCTGCAGCTAAAATCATGTTCAGTGGTAAACTACTGTTTCCCCTGAAATCAGGAACAAAGGAAGGATGCCCTCCATACCAATCATAGTCAACATTGTATTAGAGGTCTTAGCCATTGCAATAAAAGCAGTGGAAAGACATAAAAGGAGTAACAGTTGGAAAGGAAGGCATAAAATTATCTCTTCACAGATAATGTAAAAAATCCTAACTGCTAGAAGTAATACATGAATTTAGCAAGGTCAAAGGATACAGGCCTAATATACAAAAATCAATCATATTTTCATAAGCTAGCAGTAAAAAGAAACTAGAAAATGAAATTTAAAAACATAATTCCATTTATAATACCACCAAGAAATAAAATAAAAGAAAGCTCTTAGGAATGAACTTAGCAAAAGACATGCAAAACTTCTCCATTGAAAACTACCAAACACTGATGAGAAAAATTAAAGAAGACCTAAATAAATAGGGATATATACCATGTTCATGGACTGGAAGACTAAATATTGTTAAAGTGTCAGTTATCCACAAATTATAACCTATTTTGAAATTAACAAGCTGATTCTAAAATGTGTGTGGAAAAGCAAAGGACGTAGACTACCCAAAGCAATTTCAAAAAGAACAACAAAGTTGAGGACTTAAACTGACTTCAAGATTTATTGTAAAGCTACACTTATCAAGACAATTAGTACAGCATACCCATTGCAGTCCAGTTGATTCCAACTCATAGTGACCCTATAGGACAGGGTAGGACTGCCTCACAGAGTTTCCAAGGGTGCCTGGTGGATTTGAACTGCCAGCCTTTTGGTTAGCAGTTGCAGCACTTAACCGCTACACCACCAGGCACAAACTGAACAATGGAATAGAAGACAAGATTCAGAAATAACCCAAATAAATGATTTTATTTTTGATGAAAGTGCTAAAGTAATCCAAACGGGGAAAAGAAAGTACAAATGGTGTTATAATAAGTGAACATCACCATGGGAAAAAAAAATCTCAACTCCTACTTCACACCATACACAAAAATGAACGCAAGATGGATTACAAGCTTAAACATAAAAGCAAAAATGATAAAGCTTATAGAAGAAAACAAGATAATATCTACATGACTTGGAGCAGGTAAAGATTTCTTAGACAGGACACAGACAGCAATAATCATAAAAAAAAATTTAAAAAGAATAAGTTAAATTTCCTCAAAAATAAAAACTTCTGCTTGTCAAAAAGACACTTAAGTAAATAAAGACAAACCACAGTCTGGGAAAAAATACTCACAAAACATACATCTGACAAAAGACTGGTACTTAAAATACATAAAAGAATGCCTAAGACCCAAAATTAAAAGAAAATAAACCAATTAAAGAATGAGCCAAATATTTGAGACATTTCACATACAAAGAGACAAATGGCCAATAAGCACATCAAAAGTGCTTAACATCATTAGTTTTAGGGGAATGCGAATTAAAACCACAACAAGATACCACTACACACCCACCACAATGGTTAAAATTACAGACTGACAACACCAAATGTTGTAAAAGATGTTGGTGGGAGTGCGAAATGGTCCAACCACTTTGGAAAAATATTTGGCAGTTTCTTATACAGCTACACATATGCCTACTCTACAACCCAGAAATTCTATTCCTAGATACTTACCCAAGAAAAATGACAACATACGGCCACAAAAAGACTTGATAATAATGTCATAGCAGTGTATTGATAATACCCCTAAACTGGAAACAGCCCATGTATCCATTAACAGAATAATGGCTAAATCAACTCTAGTCTATCCACACAGTGGTATACTACTCAGCAATAAAAACAGCTACTGATATACACAATAGCATGGATGAATTTCAAAAGTAATATGCTGAGTGGAAAAAAAAGCCTTAGCCAAAAATAGCACACACTTTACAATTCCCTATATTGAAGTTCTAGAACAGGCAAAACTAAATTACAATAAAAAAAATCAGAACATACGTTGCTTTTAGAGGGTAGGGGTGGGGATTGGTTGAAAGGGGCAAGAGGGAACTTTTTTTTTTTTTAACTTTTTAAAAATAATTTTTACCGTGCTTTAAGTGAAAGTTTACAAATCAAGTCAGTCTCTCACATATAAACTTATATACACCTTACTACATACTCCCAATTACTCTCCCCCTAACAGCCCGCTCCCTCCTTCCAGCCTCTCTTTTCGTGACCACTTTGCAGCTTCTAACTCCCTCTACCCTCCCATCTCCCCTCCAGACAGGAGATGCCAACATAGTCTCAAGTGTCCACCTGATGCACGTAGCTCACTCCTCATCAGCATCTCTCACCAACCCATTCTCCAGTCCAATCCGTGTCAGACAACATAACTTTTGAATGTCCCACCAGGATTCATGTAGGCGAATAATCTGTTTCTGATTATCTGAATCTCAGACCCATTGTGTTTTTTTTTTTTAATTAACTTTTATTAAGCTTCAAGTGAACGTTTACAAATCCAATCAGTCTGTCACATACAAGTTTACATACATCTTACTCCCTACTCCCACTTGCTCTCCCCCTATTGAGTCAGCCCTTTCAGTCTCTCCTTTCATGACAACTTTGCCAGCTTAAGAGGGAACTTTTTGGGTTGACGGTATTGTTCTATATCTTGATGGAGGTTTGGGTTGCATGGGTGTATGTATCTGTCAAAACTCAGAGATTAGTACACCAAGGTTTGTGCATATATAAATTTTTAACAAAACTACAAAGAAATATTAAACTCCGGTTAATGGTATTTATTCTGAGGTATTTTTAGTTTAGCAACCCTGGTGGTGTAGTGGTTAACTGCTACGGCTGCTAACCAAAAGGTAGGCAGTTTGAATCCGCCAGGTACTCCTTGGAAACTCTATGGGGCAGTTCTACTCTGTCCTATAGGGTTGCTATGAGTCAGAATGGACTCGATGGCAGTGGGTTTGGTTTTGGGTTTTGGGTACTATGTCGGAAACCCTGGTGGCATAGTTAAGAGCTACAGCTGTTAACCAAGATGTCAGCAATTCGAATCCACCAGGCACTCCTTGGAAATCATATGGGAGTGGCTCTACTCATAGGGTCGCTATGAGTCGGAACTGACTTGACAGCAACAGGTTTGGTTTGGTTTGGTACACATACGTCAATGGAGCCCCAGTGGTGCAATGGTTAAGAGCTATGGCTGCTAATCAAAAGGCCAACAGTTTGAATCCACCAACCACTCCTTGGAAACTCTACAGGGCAGTTCTACTCTGTTCTATAGGGTGGCTACGAGTTGGAATCGACTTGACAGCAATGGGTTTGGTTTTTTTGATCTATACTTATGTCAAACGAGCCCTGGTGGCACAGTGGTTAAGTGCTCGGCTGCTAACCAAAAGATCAGTGGTTTGAATCCACCAGCCATTCTGAGGGAGAAAAATGTGGCAGTCTGCTTCCATAAAGATTACAGACTTGGAAATCCTATGGAGCAGTTCTACTCTGTCCTATAGGGTCCCTATGAGTCAGAATCAACTCAACGGCAATGGGTTTGGTTTAACTGGCTTATTATACTTATGTTTGCAATTTACTATGGTACGCATAAACAATTTTAGATGGAAAAATAGAAGAATGGATAGATGGATAGACAGGTGATAATGTAATTACGTGCAAACATTAGTAGTAGAATCTAGGTGGTGGATAAGGAAGGGGCCCTGGTGGTACAATGGTTAAAGGGTGTGGCTGCTAACCAAAAGGTCGGGGGTTTGAACCCACAAGCTGCTCCACGGAAGAAAGATGTAGCAGTCTGCTTCTGTAAAGATTACAGCCTTGGAAACCCTCTGGAGCAGTTCTACTCTGTCCTATGGGGTTGCTATGAGTCAAAATCGACTCAATAGCAATGGGTTTGGTTTGGTTTGAGGTGGTAGGTACAAAGGTTCACTGTAAAAATTTTTTCACTTTCTCATATCTTTGAAAAGGTTTGTAATAAAATAATGAGAATGATAGATGCACTTATGCCCGTATCATTGCCATCAAGTTGTCTCTGACTCACGGCGACCTTACGTATGATCTAATGAAACGTTGCCTGGTCCTACGCAATTTTCATGGTCTTTGGTATGTCGTGGGTATTGTGTCAATCCATCTCATTGAGGGTTTCCCTCATTTTCGCTGACCGTTGATTTTACCAAAAAAACTTCACATGCCAATTACGTACAGCAGTTGGAAAATAACTCTTCGGTACCCCTTTCCCTTCCTTCTAATTTCTGTCAAAAATCTACCCTCAACTCCCTCTCCGGCCCTACTATTGAGCATCCTACTGCGGTGAAATCCAAAATAAACACTCCTGAAATTGCAGGACATGTACATTAGAGGGAAACCCTGGTGGCATAGTGGTTAAGTGCTACAGCTGCTAACCAAGAGGTCAGCAGTTCGAATCCACCAGCCACTCCTTTGTAAATTCTATGGGGCAGTCCTACTCTGTCCTATAGGGTTGCTATGAGTAGGAATCAACTTGAAGGCAGTGGGTTTGGTTTTGGTTTTTTGGTGCATTAGAGTTGGTTTTTCACCTGGTAAGATGATTGATTCTCTACATCTATTAAATGGCACCTCAGTTACTTGAAGAGGAAGAGGGGGAGGGGGAGAATGGCCCAATTTACACAACTTGAGTCACACCCAATTCTCCATCAACTCACACACTGCGCCAACAAACAGCAATGTGCCTCTGTTTTATGATCTGGGCAAAAGCACCTTCTAGTCTGCATGGGAAGGCTTTGGAACAGCTTTTCCATAACTCTGAGTGCCATCCTCTCCACAGTTCATTTTGGAGCTCAGCTTTAAAATGTTGTTTTCCCCCCTCCTCTCCACCTCTAATCTCTCCTTCCATCTGCTGTTATTCAATCTTTAAGTTGGTGGAATGTCTGGGATGCCGTCTGAATGGGAAGTATTCTCAGAATGAAGGCTGTTGACTAGAAATTCTTTTTTCTTGAGGGAGGGCATATGCACCTTAGTTGGGCTTGGCTAATGAGATCCTCTCCAGCATCAGCACTGTATGACAGAGAAGGCCATTGAACCAGCTTTTTCCTCCAAAGTTAGTCATAACTATGTTGTTACTTTGCAGATTACAGATTGCTTTCTCCATCACCATTCTATGCCTTTCTGGCTGTGATCACAGCTGACTGACTAGTTTCCTGTTTTCTTGGGCATGGGAGGAGTGAGTAACTGCCATAGCAATTGAAGGCCAGGCCCCAGAACATGGAAGAAACAGAGTCAGGTGCTGATGAAGGAGCAATGAATTAGGAGTCAGGGGGATAGGGGGCTTAAATTTATTTGGTCCAATCATCTGAGTGTCTTTGTACACACTAGCTCTCTCCCTGTGGGCTTCAGTTTCCCTGTTCGTGAAATGATATAACTAAAGTCCTTCAACCCTTAAGGGTCTTAGATTCGATGGTCATAGTGTTGTTGTTAAGTGCTCTCGAGCTGGTTCTGACTCATAGTGACCCTACGTACAACAGAAGGAAACACTGCCCGGTCCTGCACCATCCTCACAATCATGGCTATGTTTGAGCCCATTGTTGCAGCCACTGTGTCAACCCATCTCATTGAGAGTCTTCTTCTTTTTTGCTGACCCTCTACTTTGCCAAACATGATGTCCTTCTTCAGAGACTGGTCCCTCCCGATAACATGTCCAAAGTATATGAGCTGAAGTCTCACCATCCTTGCTTCTAAGGAGCTTTCTGGCTGCACTTCTTCCAAGACAGATTGGTTCGTTCTTCTGTCAGTCCAGAATATAGTCAACATTCTTCGTCAACACCACAATTCAAATGCATCAATTCATAGTGTAGTTTGCCTTTACTGATAATAACTTCAAGTATTTAGGCTGAAACTTGATGACTGGGGACAGAATATACAGCCTCAGTTGGAGCTTCTATCCATGTTGGCCATTTGCTGCTGTAAAGAATACATGGACCAAAGATTTCAACCCTGACCCACGAGCACAGCACATGGAAATGGATCCTGCCTTCTCAGTCTTCTCACAGATCCACCTCCAGCTTTCTCTCAGACCCTAGTGTTAAGGTGTCAGGGATGAATTATGCACTGGGAGAAGCTTTCATATTCTAAACTCCTCTGAGCACGGAACTGCCTTTATCCCAAATACAATCCTCACACTGTCTCAAGTCAAAGAGGCTATCACTGTGGTCGGCAGCCTCTCGTTATTTACATGTAGAAAATGCCACCATTATTGGCAAATGCCAGAGCCAGCTAACCAGTCAAAATGATTCAGGATGCAACACAGATGCAAGCAACTAGAAATCCGTTTCTATAGATTATGAGGCGGAATGAAACAATAAATACATTAAAATCAGCGGAGGCTGTACCAGCTGTGACTTTTTAAGCAAAAAGTTCACGAGACACAGTGTGAGGATCTTGTTTACAAATGCTAATTTCTGGGTATCTTTCTGCCTTTCGTTTTAGGGGCTGCAGAACTGAATTCACAACTTGTTTCCTCTTTCTTTCCAACTTGATTAATTGCCATGTTAACATAACTACTATTCTTCTTCTTCTAATAGGCTCCCTCTAACGTATCATCCCAGCAAATAAAAAACAGACAAAAGACTCCCAAGAGCTACGCAGGGATAAGGCAGGCTTTTCTGGAAGCTCACATTTACAGTCTGGTCTTTCTGATATCCACGAGGATCAGGTGGCAAATCTGATCATACAAGGTTGCGACCCTTGTCATCGATCCTTCAAGAGCTTGGCCTTTTCCAGCTGGGGTGCTAAAAATTACATTTAAAATGCACATGTTGGCTCTTTGGAACCCATTTTATCATTCATACATCGTTTCAGAAATATTATATTACATGATGATGAATTTCCTCCAAGTCCTGTTTTTTTCATACCTTACACAACAACATTACACCTCAATCCCTACCCAAGTTTCCTCTGGGGTTCCAGTGACTGAATTATTTTGAATACCTGTAAATTTGAAAATAATTCTTCTGTCTGGTGAAGGCGGTTCCCAATGTTAAGCACAAGCCATGGTCTAGCCTCATCCGTCACAGTTTCCATTTCCTTAATGCACACGCTGCTGGGGCCACTGTATACCTTAAAAAATTAGATGTCTCCTGGAAGTGGTGGGCAAGTCACATGACTGCGGCTACACAGTGATTAATAGTGCTGTCTCAGCAAATGGGATCATTACATTTTTAATTAACCTTTCCAACCTCCCCCACCTTTGCCTTTTGTTATACATTCGATCTCTGAAGTTTTATACTTGTTTATGTTCAACTGGGTTTGAAACAAAGGCATGAAAAATGATGACAGATGACGGGCACCAGGTGAGATGCCTGCTGAGATGCTGTGCCTCATTGTACATCAGATGTGGGGACAGGCGCTCAGAACTTGGTGGCTGGGTTCCCACCTAATTTTTGTTTTGGCAGCTTAGTGTTAGTTAATGGCCTTGGCTGCCAGGAAACTGGCTTTTTAAAATCTCTTTCAACCTAATTATAATTACTGTGTATAAATCATACAATGATCAATTATAAAAATCTCGGGTTCATAAATATTTAACTTAGCATTTAAATCCACATGGCAGGAGTGCCTGAAACGTCTGAGCCTATCTCTTTGCAAACAACTGCTTTATTACAATTCCAATGCCAATTACTGCAAACTGAACCAAGTTTGTCTTGCAACATGTTCAGGCACCTATTTAAGCATAATGCCTTTCAGTGTATTAAGATGGCACAAGCTAGTTATTTCTAAAATATGCATGCCTCCTATTAAAAAGATACCTTGCAAAGTCTTCTATCACCATCTTTCAATTCCTCAAGTATGGAGGGGCACGATTATGATATTAGACATAAAAAACACTCATTAAAATAGATTTTATCTAATGTAAGATTGATTCCGAGATAACTGATGTCAGATTTGTTTGGAAAATGTATTGTGACACGTGCAAACGCTGATGCAAAACGGAGATGATCTGCCACGAGGACTTCAGCAAAACAGTGAAATATTTTTCGGCAAAAAATAAAACCATAATTGGATTTCAATTTAGTAATAGTCCGCCTAAGACAGGCCATTTTTAATAATCTAATTATGTGTTCAGGGCCTACCCCAGAACTCGACGACTGCTTCAGAACCATTAATTGCGCTCAATCCTGTTGCATCTTCAACCATGAAATTTGCTACTACAGGTAGGACTGGCTCTCAGTTGCGGGTTTTTTTTCCCCCCCAATCTCAGATAATCTTCATAAGATCCAAAAATGCCTACTCCTTTCATATTCTAAAAGCAAAATCTTCTAATGACTTTCTCTGGACCTGAACATTTGATCTCCAGTAGCTCTGATTTCTGATTCTTCCACAGACAAAATTCACAATGAGATCTATAAACATTTTCCCTATTTTTATGAAGATACAGAAAGCAGCTCTCGCTTTTGTCTGATTTTCATTAATTAAAGGTATTTAATTGCTAACATCTCATTAGCAGTAAAATTAATGAGTACTTCAGCTACAGGAAAAGATCTGCATGATAATATAAACCTAATTCATTTTATGGGGTACAAACTGTAGCTCTGCTAATATTTAGCCTGCTCAAGCTCCACGAATATTTAACCATTCCAACAGGAAAAGGCTAAATTAGTCTCCAGAACCAGTACGGTTTCTTTTTTGTTTTGAAAAAACAACATATGTGAGTCAACCCAAGTAACAAAGAATCTGAGCTTCCCCTCAGCTTTCCACCAACATATAACCACAGGGAGGACCAATTGGAAGGGAAATGTGGAGTAGTTTGTTTTCAGTTTTTTCTAAGTTATTATTAAATAAAAAGGTAACATTAAACTCAAGTGCCTGAACTTGTGAACCAGCATACTGAAATTCAGGAATATCTAAGTGTGTGCCATGCAAAGTCATCGCTCTGGGAAGCTGGGTGGGCACTTACGCCAAGGAGGCTGCCAGAGCTGAGAACATTCCATGGGTCTCTTCCCCGGGAGCCCAAGGCATGTTCTTTGGAATACCCTGAGCCACAGTGAATCTGCACTGCGGGCAGCTTTAAAAGCCAAGTGTCATTTAGTGCTAAGCCATTAGTCAGAGTCAACCAAATGGCATCTGGTTTTGGAGTTCCTGGGTGGTACGAGCAGTTAACATACTCAGCTGCTAACCAAAAGGTTGGTGGTTCATGTCTACCCAGATGCACTTCAGAAGAAAGGCCTGGTGGTCTGCTTTCGAAAAATCAGTCATTGCGGAGCACAGTTGCCCATGAGGTCACCATGAATCTGAATAGACTCAATGGCAACGGTTTTTTTGTTTGTTTGTTTTTGTTTTTTTGGTGGTGAATGAAGTAGGTGATGATGTTCAGCAAGGCTTAGAGGTATAAAATCAGGGATGAATATATATATACATGAAAACCTGGTGGCCTAGTGGTTAAGTACTCCAGGCTGCTAACCAAGAGGTCAGCTGTTCAAATCTGCCAGGTGTTCCCTGGAAACTCTATGAGGCAGTTCTACTCTGTCCTATAGGCTCACTATGAGTCAGAATCGACTCGACGGCAGTGGGATATATATATATATATGGATTTTTTTTTTGTACAGGTGATTTATAAATCTGCTCTGAAAATAATCACTGAAGTGGCTTTCTTGAAAAAGACTTTGAATCAAAAATAGCAATGGAATAAGTGTTACCCTTCTCAAGGTAACTACTCTGAAGGACAGTATTGATTTGGATGTATATGTTCTTGGTGTGCTCATTATCCACGATCTCACTGTACATTTCCTGGGTTCCTCTAACAAGTTAGAGCAAAACAATGCCACCTGAAGGAAGGCTAGAGGCCTAAATGTCACTTCTATTACACAGTCTACAAAAATGGTTCTCATATGCATAGAGAGGAGAATAAGTATTGATTCTAAAGCCAAAGAATCAGCTGGAACAATGAAAAATGAAGAGGTTGAAGATCCTATTAAGTAGCCAGGATGATGCTGAGATAATAATGAATCATTGATGATGTTGGCGGTTGTCAGGACCCTCACAGAGCGGATTTCAGCACAGATAAGCTAAATATCAGGTCTTTATTTTTAGTTAAAGAGCATAAAATTCAATGCTTTTCCTCCCACGAGCCTATTTACATACCTGCTGAGCTACCTATTTGCCTTCACCTGCTTCCCAATTAATACCCCATTAAGCAGCTCCACCTGCAGTGGCTTTTACCTTCACCACAGCCCTGCAACCATCACTCTTCTGCTACAGTTCAACTGTTTCTTTAGGGAAGACAAACAAAAGTGGCATGAATAACGACGGCAGCGCTTCGCATTTACAGGGTGTACATTATCTTAAGATGGTAGCCAGAAACTGAGGTCCGTTTCCAGGAAAGCCAGGCCTAATTGTCTAGAGTAAATGTAACAACGTTCCAGAAGACTAGGGGGAGAAGGAATGTCAATCTTAATTAGTCAGATATGTGAACTCAAGATTGTATCTACTATCTATCCATCTAATCTATCTTATCTATCTGTCTATCATCTATAGTTGATATTTTGCTTCATTCAAGAAAGTGTTTCATGTCAAGCGGGGTTAATAAAATTTTGCTTGGTTAAGGGCCATTTTAGGTGACCTATCTTAATGAAGATTAGCACTTTATTTCTCTTTTATGTAAACAAGTTTTAAGGGTTTGAAAAGTTGGTTCCTTCCAGCAGTGATAGAACCTAGGGAGCATCAGAAGGCCCTGGTGAACAATCTTTTGTTTTTGTTTTTAAATAGATGTGGGCCCTGCCCCACCTTCTGATAATCTGCATTTTAAAGAAGTTTCCAGGAACTTCTGAGAATCAGGCTTGGTATTTGCTGCTCTTCAGTAGGTTAAACCCTTCCTTTGTACTCTCCCACCTGTATCTCCATCTATTAGTCAATCCTGGCTTTCTAGTCCTTGTTAGCTGCAGTCGAGTCAACCCTCAACTCATGGCAACCCCAGGCACAATGGGACCCCGCACACAATGGAATGAAACGTTGCCCCATACAGTGTCAAACCTATGATCGATTGTGGAGCAGATGGTTGGGATCCACAGGGTTTTCATTGGCTGATTTTCAGAAATACATAGATAGCCAGGCCTTTCTCCCTAGTCTGCCTTAGTCTGGAAGTTCTGCTGAAACCTGTCTAGAATCAAAGCAACACATAAGCCTCCACTGATAGGCAGGCTTCACAGGCTGGGAATGGAACTTGGGAATCACCCCCCCCCACACACACACATGGAAGGTGAGAATTTTGCCACCAAACCACCAATGTCTCAGCTTTCTAGTTGGCTCTGGTCAAATTTTTTATCAGTTTAGTCCTTAAGGGATGCCTTCCTGTGGAAAGCTCACCCAGCCCTCATTCCATAAAGATCTTGTTGGCGAAAGATCTTCTTGACCGATGTTTCCAGTGTAACTTCAGGATTAAGGCTAGATTAGACATAGCAGGAGGGCCTAGCACAACGTAGCAAGACATCAGTACCTCCACCCATCCCGCACCGACCCCATGGCCTCCGGGTGACTGCAGAGGAAGCAGACAGCAGAAAGGGCGTGTAAGCGCCATCTCCACGCTCCGGTGAGCTTTTGTGTTTTATTTTGATGGTGTGTTGGCAAGTCTTTCTGCTCATTTCATTTCTAGCTTTAAATTGGTTCCAAATGCATTCACACACTTGCCCTTCTGAGCCCCGGTATAACTCCTATTATATCCCCATTTGAAAAACTACACCAGTTTAGCTCAAAGATTAAGTTTAAACCACAGAATTTTTACATTAAAATTCCTTTGTGTCTCTACAACTTAATCCGAGGTTCTGCCTCCCGCAGGAATTGCAGAGTAAATACGGCCATATTCTCATGGTATTCCGTGGGCATCGAGCCACCTCTCCGTGGGGGGTGCTCTCACACCTGCCTCCTGTCCACAGATGCCAGTCTACTGAGGCAGGTGAGGAACCCAGCACTTTCAGCCTGCTTCTGGAACCTGAGTTTCCTTAGCCTCTCTCACAGTTGTGTCAGTTACAGGGTTGCTGTGTCCCTACTGTGCATGGACACTACACAAATTAAGGCCCCTGGGCTCAGTGAGAACAAGCCCATCACCTAGAGAATACTTCCACCTAGCTGTTTGCTCAGTAAAAAGCGAGCATAGTTTGTGCAAAATTGTATGTGTTCTACCCCAAACTCTTTCAGGCTTCACAATGTGCTTTTTTTCTGATAGAGATTTAGACTTGCATACCAGCCAGTTTTTGTGAGAAATTGTCACTTGAATGGTTCCATTTAACCCTGGGCGAGGTTGAAGCTGAATGTGAATGTTCGGGTCAGGATGATTCCATCAGCTTTGTGCCTGGAGACATGAGGATGACAATAAGCACAAGGGCCAGCTTCAGGCCAGCACGAACGCTGCACTCGGCAGCCCCGGACAAGCCCAGAGGTACAGGGCTGCCCTTCAGCTAGGGCAGTCAAGGTCAACAGAAGTGAGGAAGGCCAGGCTGCCCTTTCGTGGTAAGGGTTGAAAGCTGAAAGTTGTGGTGAATTTCTGCCCTGTAGGAGAATGGCCTGGGTCCCCGCACAGCCCTACGCTAATGGATGAGGCTCTGTGTTGCAGGATATCCTCTTTTAAGACACAGGAAGAATCACAAAAAGCCAGACCTGGTATCTCTATGATTTCATATTCTTACATGCGATACTGCCAAACACAGGTATTAGCCTTTTACCCTTTGGTCTTAAAAATGAATAATGAATGGCCCCTGAGAATTTCCACTGATGTGTCTAGGGCTGCCTCCCCTTACCAGGAAAGATCATTCAGTCTCCTCTCTATTAGTTTAGCTGATGAACTGACCCAAAAGAACTGAGCAAGTTCCTTAGGTAGAAAACATGGTAGAAAAGTGGGCCCTATAGTGGAAACATGGAGGTGGAGCTGGGGACTGGTTTGACTCTGTGAGAAAGCTGGCATTCCCAGTACTTGAATGTGCCCTCCAGGTACCAGTTGCTGCCAAATCGACTCCGATTCATGGAGACTCCATGTGTGTCAGGGTAAAACTGTGCTCCACTGGATTTTCACTGGCTGATTCTCCTGAAGTAGTAGATCACCAAGCCTTTCTTCACAGGTGCCACTAGGTAAGCTCAAACCACGCCAGCTTTTGGTTAGCAGCCTAGAGTGGTAACTGTCTACACCACCCATGGACTCCATCCCCTCCAGGTAGTTCTTGATTAAAGACAAGATGGAAGTCCACTCAGCTTTTTGGTGGGAAACAAGGCTTTCTCCACTTCTATTTTATTTAAAGTGGGAAACAGACGATCTTCACTGCCAGGCTTACGAGCTCTTCACTTCCTCTGAAAGGAGACAAATCCCTTAAAGTCTGCTATGAGCCTTTTGAGGGTCTCATGTCAGAAATTCTGTGAAATATTGTAAATGGTACCATATTTAGTGATGTTTGGAGGTTGTCATGGTGGCTTTATACAGTTCCTGAAGTTCAGAGATTTGGTTTAGGGATGCATCTGTAAAAAACTGAAAGTTAAATGTGACTTTGGGAAAGATAGGTCAAACAGCATAATAAAAGAGAGCAGAAGTTCTGGAAATCTAATATATATCCTGCAATTGGGAATCCATTTCTAATACGCTGTCTGCATGTTAGGGGAAAGAAAAAAAAGCAAATGTCTAAATCTATTTTTTGACACCAACAAGAGGTCCTCTTTGTGTGGGGAAGCCTTCTTTCACATGCCAATAACTCAGGAGTGCGACTGCATTTTGAGAGACAATAGAAAGGAAATTACAATTTGATGACAAGCCCCACACAGCGCTCTCAGGAAAGGGATCACAACCATCTGCTAAAGCGGAACACCACAGAGGGGAAAAAGGTATCTAGAGGAGATTAGTGTGTCAGTAAATACATAAAGCACAGAAGTCCCACATATTTGACATTTGAAGAACAAAGCTATCCATCAACATTCTGGCACAGATCGATCAAACAGAACGGGACTGCTGAAACCCTAATAGTATGATGGTAATAATGTAGCCATAAAACCTCTAGTCTATAATTGACTGCTTCCACTTGAAGCTAACATGTCTAAAACAGTGACGAATGTTCACCTGAAGATTTCACTTGGGTTGAATGACAATCTGTTACACCTCACACTATTCTCAGTGAATGGCTTGTGCTGGATAACGGCTCAGGGACAAACACAAAGCGGGTGGAGGGAGGGTATATCCCTGAAGGAGCAGCCCAGGTATGGGATGGTCACACATGGATCTCAGGTACGTTTTCTCTTGGCCGCCTCCTTTACGTGTGATGAGGCTGCCACATGCTGACAAAGTAACCCAATTAGAAATGCACAAGGCTGTCAGTCCAGAACCATTACTGCAAGTTCCTCAGGGTGTCCAGATCTTCGTTGTAGTCAAGTTATGTAGTGAGCATATTGGTATAAATCGCATTCTGCACTGCAGTGTAAGAGCTTATGCCCTATCTCTTCGGAATCAGTAGTAACTAGACCCACAGAACCCCGGGGAGGGGAGAGAACAACATACACATAGTTTGGCCCTTGTCCTATCTTTTTTTTTTTTTTTTTGGTAAGCTCCTGGACTGTCTGAGAATGTTGGTTGCTAGTCAGGTGAACAGTTTGGTCAAAATGGTCTACTTGGACAAGAGAGGTGGCTGGGCTGTTGGTAGTGAGAACCGAAATTTGGAAGGAAAGCTTATTGAGCTAGATAACAAAAAAAAAAAAAAAGAAGATGACATACCTCTCAGCACAAATCCAGAGCTTTCCATTAGTATACTGGCTGCAGAATGGACAGGGACCAAGCAGTGGAGGGTTATGCACTGTGGGCATTTGCCACAACCATACTGATCAAGGGCCATGACTCCTGGCCACACAGCAGGACCGAGAAAGGGCTGTATTACACACACCGTGGTGGTTTTGTTTTGTTTTTCTAATCTCCAGTGGGGTTTTATCTGTGCTCCCTGAAAGCGATTACCACGTTGCTAACGCTCTATTTCACTACATAGGAATGTCTTTCTGCCCTTCACCGCACACAGGAGAGAAGCCCTCTGAATCTGTCAGTTCACAGACCTGAGTAAAAGCCATTTACGTGCTGGATTCAAGTAAACTATAAGTCATCCTGGGGTTTCATTATGGCTAAATCCTCCATAAAACCCTGTACCCAGATCCATTTGCAACTGTCAACTTTTCAGTTAACCCGTAACTATTTTTGGCTAAAGCAGAAATTTTTATTCCCATTGTAAGGTTCATTGTAACTAAAAATTTTAATTAATGTGTCTGGCAGCTTCTAATGGACTTTGAGTATACGTCAGATTGCTTTGTGCCCTTTGATATATACTTAAAGGTAATTGGGTAGTCTTACTGATGTATTTTTAAACAGCAAACTATTGATTAATAATGTTTCAGTATTAATATAACCACTTCGTGTGGATCAAGAAACATCAATAGTAGAAAACCCATATTTATCTACATATTAACAACTCTATATAGATCTGTTACTTTAAGCTAAATGGGGTGCATCCACTCATTACCTTCCAACAGCTAGGAGACTCCTCCTAATAAAGATTAAAGCCAAAGCTGGCCTTATTTTTCCACTGCATGAAATGAATGCTATTCACCACTTCGTGCCCTAAAAATATAGATCTGTTACTTTAAGCTAAATGGGGTGCATCCACTCATTACCTTCCAACAGCTAGGAGACTCCTCCTAATAAAGATTAAAGCCAAAGCTGGCCTTATTTTTCCACTGCATGAAATGAATGCTATTCACCACTTCATGCCCTAGTGGAGCTGAAAAACAGCAAAGTAAAGCACAGGTCCACGTCCCCCTCTGACAGGCCGAAATTTTTAATGCCTTACTTGATAAAAACATTTCATACTTTGGGAACTTTAATTGCTGCTACTGCCGAGCAGAATGAAATAAAAAATGATTGTGCCATACAGGATGGAGGTGGGGATGAGCCCAGCTTTATCCCTGCTTAAAACCAGTTGTACGGTTCATATACTCCAAGTGTGTGTTCATTCAAATCGAATTACTGCAAAGAGGAAAAAGCTGGAGTATTCTGGAGACATGATGAGCCAGTTCCTAAGGCTGGTTTTTAGGACGCCAAACAAAGCTCTTCTGGAACAACAAAGTGGCACTGTCAGTTCCTTTTTTTTTCCAAATACCTAGAAGGCTAATGGCTCTACTAAAGAGGGTGGTTTGAATAAAATTCCTTGGTTGTCTTTAGCACAGGACAGTGGGTCTACTCACCCTCAGGCAGTCTGTGTAACAATCGGTTGAGTGGCCAAGACACACGGCAGCAATGGCAGCTTTCACGCCCAGTACCCCAAGTCACATTTCTGAAAAGGTTACTTTGCTGTGAGTTGAGGACAAAATTCCATACACTGCAACCACTACCTGAATATCATTTAGATTTATGGTGAGAGGAAAATATACCAGCTGGCAGGGCTTCCTGTCCCAGTTTAATTCTCTCTTCCCTAAAAGGAACATGGCAATTTTAACTGTAACTCTCTAACACACTGGAAAAGTCACAGATAGGCAAATTAACATAAGGAAGACTAAGGATCTTGCAGTAGGTCATGTTGATAAGTTAATAGCTTCCTTAAAAGAGGAACTGAACATGGTACCCCACGAGGATGTCCTCTCCACTCTAATGTATTACGACCTGCAAGTGGTGGTGGTTTTGCTAAAAAAGGTGTGCTGGCCAAAATTGTCCTTGTCACTGCCCTGTTTGGGAAAGCATCTGCATAAAGGCTCTGAATGACATTCCATTAAACCAGCAGTTCTTACATTTTTGGGGGGTCCCTTCCATTCCCATAGATACTGATTTGGTGGATCTGGGAAGGGGCCCAGAAATCTGCATTTTAACACACTTGCCATGTGATTCTGCTAGATCACATTTTGAGAGATACTGCACTGCTAAAAAAAATGGCTTCCTCTAACACTAAGTCCATTGACATAAATTTCCTACAGTATAAGTCAATGATAATTTAAGCTATATCAAGTACTCTTTAATCATTCTATTGCACCATTTGCTCATTCATTCATTCATAGTGTTTATACTAACATTTATTGTGTTTACTATTGGGCTAGGCCAGGTATATATCTTATCCCTATTTTTCCAAGACCAACCTACCCATTCAAATTCAGTTCAAATTAGTGAATATTAATTAAATAATGGACATGTTGTATACTGTTGGGCTGGTTACCTACAAAGAATACAAGATAATGTCAGCTAAGCAAAAAGTAGTCCCTTCATGTTAAAAATGCAAGTTGTAAACAGACACAAGGAATAAAACAGATAGCTCAGAAAAAAAAAAAAAAAACCTATATATATATATGAATTTGGCAGAAACTATCTGTTGGCAAGGGATGAACTACTCAAGAACAGTCCAGCAACAACTGTTTATCCCCTTGGAAAAAGATAAAATTAGATTTCTATGGCATCCATACACAAAAATAAATCCTAAATGGATGAAAGAATGAAGTGTGTAAAACAAAACTTTAAAACTTTTAGAAGAAAACACAGGAGAATATCTTTATAACTTTTAGATAGGAAAGAAATTTTTAAACAAGACACACATGCCCCTAAACCATTAAAGAAAGACTGATACATTCGCTACACTAAAATAAAAACTTAGTACAACAACAACAAAAAATCCCCTGAACAATGTATAAAGATAGCCACAGACCAGGAAATGATATTTGAACTCACACAACGACCAAAGAACGATATTCAGAAACTGCTAGAATTATTACAAACCAATGTGAAAATGAGAAATATGATGAGGAGAGCAATAAAACACGGTTAAACATAAAAATATATTGCATTAAGATAAAATTCTGTGTATGGAAGGAACAGAATTTCAAGTTCAAAGTACAAAAGGAGTGATAAAAAAATTCTAACAAATATGCTTGTGGAAGCCAAATCATTACATAATTTTCATTTCACTGGATTTACTGAAAAGAGATCTTTAGTTTTATTTTTAAGTATCTGTATTACAATGTTATGCATGTTACATCTTTTCCAACTACATAATCTTTTGCTGAAATGTTTTAGATGTCAATTTTTAAATGTCTAAGGAGATCCACAATTTTCCAAAATTCTTTTAGGGGATACCTGAGCAAGAAAGTCTGAAGACCATAGTTCCAGAGAACCTCTCACACATAAGTACACTGTTTGCTTCTAATTAGTCACTATTATAACCCAAGAACCTACTGGCAGAAAGCAGGACAAATAAATTATGTATTCCATTCACACAATGGCATACTATAAATGGTAGTGAAAATGAGTAAGCAAAATGAATAAATCTCAAAAACAATGTTTGAAAAAGAAGCAAGAATTATATGTACTGAATGGTAACATATGTATAAAACATAGAAACCTAGAAAACAAGTATATACACACGTACACCTGCACCACACATGCGCACACACACACACACACACGTGGAGCCTTCGTAGTGCAGTGGTTAAGTACTTGGCTGCTAACTGGATGGTCTGGGGTTTAAACCAACCAGCCACTCCTTGGGAGAAAGATGTGGCAGTTTGCTTCCGTAAAGATTACAGCCTTGGAAACCCTATGAGGCAGTTCTACTCTGTCCTATATGGTTGCTATGAGTCGAAATCAACTTGACAGCAACTATAATATATACAATTAGGAGCCCTGGTGGTGCAGTGGTTAAGAACCTGACTGCTAACCAAAAGGTCAGCAGTTCCAATCCACCAGCTGTTCCGCAGAAACCCTACGGGCCATTTCTACTCTGTCCTGTAGGGCCGTTATGAGTTGGAATAGACTCGACAGCAACGGGTTTGGTTTATATATAAAATGAAGATATGAAAACATGCAAGAGAGTAATAAACGCCAAATCAAAGGGGAAACAATTCAGTATCTGGGTGGGTCCCAGGTTTTGTGGGGTGAGAAGCTTATATAATAGGGCACTGTCTTTAAGAAAACGAAAACAGTTTTGAGCAGAAAAAAATATGATATGTTTATAACTGTATATGTGAAATTATGAAGCTGTATTAGTTTCCTAGGGCTTCTGTAACAAAATACCACAAATCAGGTGGTTTATAAGAACAGAAACTCATTGTCTCACAGTTCTGGAGGCTACGTACGAGTCTGAAACCAGGGTGTCAGCTGTGTTGATTCACTCTGAGGGCTGTGAGGGCAAATCTGTTCCATGCTTCTCTTCTAGTTTCTGGTGATGGTCCATAATCCTTGGCGTTCCTTGGTTTACAATGCATCAGTCCAATCTCTGCCGCCATCTTCCCTCCGTGTGCCTCTCTTCTCCTCTTTTATGAGGACCTCACTCAGATTGGATTAGGACCCACCCTACTCCAGTGTAACCTCATGTTAACTGATAACATCTTCAAAGACCCTATTTCCAAACAAGATCACTCTCACAGGTACTGGGGATTAGAACTTCAACTTATCTTTTGAAGGGACACAATTCAATCGTAACACAAGTACATTCCTAAGATTAGAACACTTTCATGTTGGGTAGGAATTGATGATAATAACAAAAAAAAAAATTACAATTTGACATGTTTAATGATCTGAAAGAATGGGAATTCCAGAACACTTAATTGTGCTCATGAGGAACCTGTACATAGATCAAGAGGCAGTTATTTGAACAAAACAAGAGGATACTGCATGCTTTAAAGTCAAGAAAGGTGTGCATCAGTGTTGTATCCTTCACCATACCTATTCAGTCTGTATGCTGGGCAAATAATCTGAGAAGCTGGACTGTATGAAGAAGAATGGGGCATCAGGATTGGAGGAAGACTCATGAACAGCCTGGGTTATGGCACAATGACACAATCTTGCTTGCTGAAAGTAAAGAGGACTTGAAGCACTTACTGATGAAGATCAAAGACCATAGCCTTCAGTATCTATTACACCTCATCATAAGAAAACAATAATTCTCAGAACTGAACCAATAAGCAATATTGTGATAAACGGAGAAAAGACTGACGTTGTCAAGGATTTCATTTTACTTGGATCTACAGTCAACATCCATAGAAGCAGCAGTCATCAAGTCAAAAGATGCATTGCATTAGGCAAATCTGCTGTGAAAGACCTCTTTAAAGTGCTGAAAAGCAAAGGTGTCACCTTTGTCACCTTGAAGACTAAGGTGCACGTGACCCAAGCCATGGTATTTTCATTCACACCATATGCATGAGAAAGCTGGACAATGAATAAAGCAGACGAAAGCAGAATTGATGTGTTGAATTGTGGTATAGGCAAAGAATATTGGATATACCATGGACTACCAAAAGAAGGAACAAATCTGTCTTGGAAGGAGTACAACCAGAATACTCCTTAGAAGCAAGGATGGCAAGAATACATCTTACATATTTTGGACATGTTATCAGGAGGGATCAGTCCCTGGAGAAGGACATCATGTTTGGTAAAGTACAGGGTCACTGAAGAAGAGGAAGACCCTCAATGAGATGGATTGACACACTGGCTATGACAATGGGCTAAAGCATAACAACGATTGTGAGCATGGCACAGGATGGGGCAGTGTTTCATTCTGTAGTACATAGGGTCGCTATGAGTTAGAACCTACTCTATGGCGCCTAACAAAAACAACAACAATGACTTCAAAACATTTCCATAGACTAACTTCTGGCTAAATACATTTCACACTTTGTTTCTCCTTTACTATCCACAAACATCAAATGTAGGCACCAAAGGACAGAGTTATATCACTCTATGACCCCTGGACTTGTAACTGCGTGTCACATTGCTGTTGACTCAGACAAGCAGGTGGTGGGAGGATTCCTAGAAGCTATTCCACCATTCCTGCACTGGGACATCTAGTAATAATTCAACGATACACAAAAGTTAACTGGGAACCACATAAATACATCCAACTAAGCCCAAGCTAAATGTATCCCCAGCTCAGGTTCCCCTTAGCCAGATCCTCAAATATCTGAGGTCTGTCTAGTGCCACAGGACACAGGAGGGAAAGTGTGAGAGAAGAAAGGTCAAAGTGGAAAAAGACAGTGGCTGTTATCATTCACAGCTAAAATGTCTTATTTTTGCAAATTTTACAAAAACATATAGTCATGTAAACACATTGCTAGGGTTCTCCTAGGGTTCGTGGAAGAGAGGGCCAGAATCTTAAACTTCATTAGCTTCACAGTAAAACACCTCTGGTGCAGTGGTTAAAAACTCGGCTGCTAACCAAAAGGTCGGCAGTTCAAATCCACCAGCCACTCCTTGGAAATTCTATGGGGCAGTTCTACTCTGGCCTGTAGGGTCGCTTTAAGTCGGAATTGACTCAACGGCAACAGGTTTGATTTTTTGGGGGGAGGGGAGGAATAAGGAAGGGATCTGTAATGAGTTATTTCTGTACGTGTGTTTGTGTGTGTATGTGAGAGAAAGACAGAAAGATCAAATGATTAGAGGCTAATATGACAAAATGTTAAGATTTGATAAATCCGAGTTGGTAGGTACTTGCATATACATTTGTATTATTATTTACTCTTCTCTGTATATTTGAAATGTTCCATTAAGAGAGATTCAGGATAGAGCCAGAGAACATGCTGAGTGTGCTTATATTCTGAGGTCTCCTGGGGAATAGCTGGTGGAGAGTTCTGGAGAAATGGCTTTGAGAGAGCTGTTTGGCCTGGGGGTAGACGTAGGGGGAGGAGGAGAGGACCCAATAGATCCTGTGACAGCTGTCAGTCACCAAAGGTCAAGTTCATCTGCAGTACTAGTTGGCAGTTCATACCGTACCATCTCATCTGAAAGCATGCTCAGAGATCTATCCTTTTCTCCAAAACACACCACCCTATGCCCCGGCCCTGGACTCCCCACAGAAAAGGCTACCTGTTTTATCAAGCCAAAAGAAATTGCTAGTGCCAAGGGTGACTCTGTCTCCACATGTCACTTCACATCGGCTGGCACATGTCAAAGAATGACACAGAAAGCTGCCACCTGCCATCCTCTCACAGAGCACATCAAACTTCTTTTCGTAGAACACTTCAACAGCAACCAAGAGAGAATTTTCTTTATGAACCACGATGCCATCTCTGTGAATGAGAATAAGGTGAAATCTCATTTGCTAAGAACTAGAGACAAGAGAGGAGGAAGCAGCTCTGCAAAAGTCTCAAGTTAAAAATAGACCCGCCACTATTCCCACCTACAAACATTCCTCCCCCACATATCCGTTTCCTGCAGATCACAGGGAAGGTGTCAAGAAGCCACATGTAGCCTTTTTTAAATTTTTTTCCTGAATATGAGTTGTAACAATTTCTGCCTAAAATGAAGGATTTTATAAGATGTCACCGCTGAGATTCTTTCTACTGGGGTTTCATCGAGTGTAACAACAAAGAAAATGGTTGGAGTAGGGATGTTTTAAAAATTTTGCCTTTTGTCTTCGGGTTTACCCCTAGAACAGATGAATAATAACAGCTAAGAATTACAAAATTTTAGAGATAAACATGACCTCAGAGATAATCCAGTCCAATATCCTAGTTTAAAGATGAGGGAAAACAGCAACTTGCCTGAACCCACACAGCAGAGCCAGAAGAGCCCAGATCTTCCCATAAATGGTAAACAGCAGCAGTGTGCAGTGGTTACAGGCAGGCACAGCCTCTGCAACCAGACTCCTAGGGCTGTACGCCCACTCTGACCCCCAAAATCATGAGACCTTAGGCAAGTTACTTAACCTCTGTGTCTCCATTTCTTCATCTGTTAAATGGGGGTATAGTAATAATAGTAGGAACCTCCTAGGGGTGTTTTGAGGATTAAACGAGATAACATATGACTAGCACCCAGCCAACTGGTTGCCCTCGAGTCAGTTCTGACTCATGGTGACCCCATACATGTCAGAGTAGAACGTGCTCCATAGGATTTTCAATAGTTGATTTTTCAGAAGAGGATTACCAGGACTTTCTTCTAAGGTGCCTCTGGGTAGGCTCCAATCACCAGCCTTTTGGTTAACGGTCACGAGCATTAGCCATTTGCACCACCCAGGCACTCTGCCTAGCACACAGCAAGTGCTGTTGTTGTTGCCGTGTACCGTCCAGTCAATTCCAACTCAGAGCGACCCTATAGGACAGAGGAGAAATGCCCCATGGGGTTCCCTAGGCTGTAATCTTTACAGGAGCAGATCACCAGGTCTTTTCTTCTGAGGGGTGTCTGGTAGGTTCGAACTTCCAACCTCTTGGTTAGCAGCTGAGCACTTAACCACTGCACCACCAGGAGTGCAATGCTACTAGTAGTTATTGTTGGTTTTTATCATTAATCAGTTCACTTATTCCTTCTACACAGTCATGACTCCCACCATTACAGGTTATTATGGAAAGGGCTTTTCTGGGGGTACATATTGACAGCCTAATAAATATAAAACGGCTGTTTCTGCATGACGATTTTTGTGAAATAATTGGCTTTGATCTTAAGAAAAAGAATCATTGAACAAGAGGAGGAAGTTTATTCCAGGCCATGGAGAAAAGGGAGGAAGGATGAGAGAAGTTGCTGGGAGAACCAGAAATGCAACAAGTGAGAAAGATGCACCCGTATGCTAATGGGATCAATTTTTAACTTCATCCAAATTAAATTTCAAACACATGATTTTTTTTTTTAAGGAAAGAAACTGTTCTAATAATAAGAGCACAATGGGTCTGAGGGCTGCTGTACACATCTGGAGGAGGCCTGGCTGGGCACTGTCCCACACATGTGCCTCCCAAGCCTGGGGGCTCACCAACAAATTCTATATATCCACTACCTCTGACCTTCTGCCCATCTCTACAATATGCTTCCTGTAAGACAGAGCCACTGTCCTGTTGGAGAAGTTGCGGCAAATTAATGAGGATCTCGACTTGGCTTGAGAATACCTGGAGTGTAACAATAGTGCCATTACTCTTTATCTCCTTGGATTCTGAGAAAGCAAGAAATAGTAGCACAATAAAAAAAATCCTCCGTAACAGTTGATTAGAAAATATGGCCTGCGGAAAATCAAGCTCTCGTCATACTTTGTGCATTAAAAACACAAACACATTAGAGAAACTGGGATTTTTAACCCCCCATAGCTTTAACACAAAGGATCACATTAATAAGATACAATTTAGATTTGCATTTTTTAATAAGCTGGGGATCAAAGGGAACACATAGCTGAAGGGGTGCTAAGCTGTGTGCACACAAACTGCTTACCACGCGCTGGAGGAAGAAGACTTGTTTCTCCTGCGGGAAGACACCTTAATTTTAGAAGTAGAAAATGCATTTTTTTCTTTAGAGCATCATTACTGCTTAATAACTTCCAAACATTTCAAAGAGGTCCAGGTAAAATTCACCTGGGGATCTACCTAATGGGTTCAGTCTGTACTAACATTACAGATTTCATTGTGTTGTTAACTCAGGACATCAGTGAATGAATGAATTTAGGATTTAGCCTCGTATGTATTTTTCAGCTACGTAAAGACCAGAATCAGTTCCTTAATTCCTAAGGATGGATAGGATACGAGTGTGGTTTACTGTTTATTAAACCATTCCTTATTGTCATTAAAAAATGAAAACACACCATTTTAAAGCTTGAAACCAGGAGTGCAGGGGGCAGGCGAGACTCACACAAAAACTCCTTCTTAATGTGTTGAAAGCACTCCAAGAGCCGATTTCACTGGGGCAAAAGCAGTTATATCCTTTTAGAGATTAATGATAATATGAATTAATATTTGTTGTTGTCAGGTGCCGTTGAGTCGATTCCTACTCATGGTGACCCTATGTGACACAGGAGAATGGCCCCATAGGGTTTTCTAGACTGTAATCTTTATGGGAGTAGGTCTTTCTACTGTGGAGCCGCTGGGGGGAGGGGAAATTCGAACCACCAATCTTTCATTTAGCAGCCATGTGCTAAACATTTGTGATTACGCATGGTACCAACTAAGCACTCTGCATGCATTATCTTACTCTTGTTCTCTCCCTATTTTAAAGATGAGGAAAAGGCTAAATGGTAGGGCTGGGATTTGAACTCTGGCAGACAGACACCACAGCCTAACCTCTGGGTCTGCTGCATCCCTGAAGACTAAACCTACTCCCACTCTCTCACCCACTTGTTGCCCATCTCCCAGCCCCCAGTGCACCATATTCCAAGCCATCTCAATAGTGGTCTGGATGGTTCCTCCTCCCTCCATCCCAGTGAGCAAGCTTCTTCAACCTCTTTAGCTGTCCCACTACTCTTCATTAAAGAAAAAACCCTGGCCAAACTGCATTTCCTTCAGGAACCTTCCCAGGTCAGGGGTGGCCATCCTTTCCTGCTACTGTTCAGGACATGGAAATGCCTCTGATAAGTTCCATAGTAGGTGTCCTGGTTTTCTGCACAGCCCAAGTCCCCTGAAGTACTGTTCTTCCCATTCGAGGAGCATCTGCCTTGCAGCCCCACCCCTACCACCCCCCAGTCACAGCTGACCACACCAGGGTCACCATCTGGATCAATCAAGTGCTCTCTACCAGAAATCTGGTCTTGGTACTATCTTCTGACCACTGAAACTGGGAATGGGTATGAAGGCAAGGCCTCTCACAAGTCCTAGATGTGCTTTCTGCTCTTAGATTTCCATAAGACACCCTTAGGTTCAGTGGCTGCAACAATGAGCTCAAGCATAACGATAGTAAGGATGGCACAGGACCGGACAGTGCTTCGTTCTGTTGTACATGGGGTCACTATGAGTCAGAGCCAACTCAACGGCACCTAAGAACAACAACACCATTTAGGTTCTTGTCTTGGTCATTTAGTGCTGCTACAAGAGAAATACCGCAAGTAGACGGCTTTAACAATGAAGTTTATTCTCTCACAGTGCAGTAGGCTAGAAGTCCGAATTCAGGGCATCGGCTCCAGGGTAAGGCTTTCTCTCTCTGTTGGCTCTGGAGGAAAGTCCTTGTCATCAGTCTTCCCTTGGTTTGGGAGCATCTTGGCACAGGAACCTCAGGTCCAAAGGACACGCTCTGCTCCCGGCACTGCTTTCTTGGTGGTATGAGGTCCCCATGTCTCTCTGCTCGCTTCTCTCTTTTATATCTCAAAAGAGGTTGGCTCAAGACACTAATCTTGTAGGTCTCATCAATATAACTGCCACTAATCCGTCTCATTACATCACAGTGATAGGATTTACAACACATAGGGAAATCACATCAGATGACAAAATGGTAGACAATCATACAATACTGGGAATCACGACCTAGCCAAGTTGACAGATATTTTGAGGGGACACGATTCAATCCATGACAGTTCTTATAGTAAATTTCCCTCTATAACTTAACCAACTTAAGTTGTTTTCTCTTATCTGCAACCAACAGACCAATTGACAAACATTCCAAAGGAATCCTGGAAGTTTATGTTACTGAATGGATGATATAACAAACTTTCCCAGATCAGGGGTTCCTGGTAGGGATGAAATGAACACACCCACACTTACTACAAGGCCACTGGGGAAGACGGTTCATTATGTTACAAACACTCATTCTTCCTTCGGGGAGAAATGACGAATGATCATTATGTGGGACTGGAGCAGTAACTTTTGTCACTATTTAAAATAGAATTTAAGGAGAGATTTCAAATGGAGACAGTGCATCTTCCAGGGAGGTGAAAGGCTGCAAGTTGCTATGGCAAGATGGAGGGAAGCAGGGCCACCTAAAATTTGTAAATGACACTGAAGGGGGCAGAGAGTCAGCCTTGTGGTTAGTGAGAGAAAGAGGCCGGACGATATGTACAACACGATGAAGACTTGGCAGGCTGGTGGACATAAAAACCCAGGATGGGGAGAGGCTGGTACCAAGTAGTCATTCATTTATGTAAGCATTCACTGAGCATCTATTTGTGCCAGAAATGAATTACACAGTTTAGATTCCAGTAGGCAAGGGAGAGAAGAAACGAAAACAAACAAATAGACAAGATATGTATTGTGGAGGGAGGGTTGTTGTTAGGTACCACTGAGTCATGTCCAACTCATAGTGACCGCATGTACAGAAGAGCAAAGCGGTGGTCAGTCCTATGCCATCCCCATCCTCATAAGAAGAGATATGCTTGAGCCCACTGTTGCAGCAACTGTCAATCCATCTCATTGCAGGTCTTCCTCTGTTTCACTGACACTCTACTAAGCATGATGTCCTTGTCCTGATAGCATATCCAAAATAAGTAAGTCGAAGTCTTGCCATTCTTGCTTCTAAGGAGTGTTCTGGCTATACTTCCTTCAAGGCTGATTTATCTGTTCTTTTGGCAGTCCATGGTATATTCAATATTCTTCACCAATACCATAATTCTCAAATGTGTCAATTCTTCTTCAGTCTTTCTTTTTCATGGTCCAGCTTTATCATGCATATGAGGTGACTGAAAAGACCATGGCTTGGGTCAGACATAGAAGGAATAACATCATGATAAAACGAGGAGTCAACTCTACCACTCAACTTGAGAGAGCATAGCCAGGGAGGAGCTCTCTACAGTGAGAGTTGAGGCCAGCCTTGGGGCAGGGAAAAGCTAAGAGATTTGGAGAAACCAGGAAGGAGGCTATTGTGTCTTGGGCAGGGGGAGGGACAGGGGAGAGGTAGGAAATGAGGCTGGAAAGGCTGGCATGGGCCATACCACACACGGATTCATCAGCGGCGGTGGGGGGGCGGGGGTTTATCCAGCAAGCAAGGTATAATGCGCGGGCTTAATTGTATTTACTCACTAATCTGGGGTGCACAATTGTACATGGGTTTCAACACAACAAAGATGTGGTGAAATTGTACACTACAGGTTAGTAAGTAAACACAATTAAGCCCTTGCGTACCTTGCTTACTGGGTAATCCATCCCTGTTCGTCAGCATGGAAAGGTGTTTGGGTATTATTGTACCTGCGCTGAGAAATCATCTCAGGCTTCCAAGCACAGTAATCAGATCAGTGCCATGACCTGATTCATTTTTGAAGAGCTCACTTTGTCTGCTGGGTGGAGAAGGCATGAGTATGGTGGTGTAAGGTAGACTGGAGAAGATGCAGGGACATCAGTTGGGAGGATACTGAAATAATTCTGTACCCTATGCTTTGTAATTACACTGCATCTTTAAAACGTTCACCAAAAGACACCTCTCCAACAGCATATTCACCCACCCACCTGACAGAAGTCAGGTATACTACAATTTAAAAATTGTAAGGCAGTATCTTTTTTTGGTGTTGTTTCAAAGTCACACGTATTTTCTACCACGACCATAAGGCAAACCTACTCTGTGGACATTTTGGCATAATTTAGATTTATTTTACTATCTGCTGTATTAGGTCTTCTAAGCTGATGACATTTTACTATTCAGGAAATGATTATTGTTTGGTAGGAAGAGAATGGAAAACAAGTACTTTTCTTGAGTATCGAACTATATGTCAGGCACTGTACTAAGTGCTCTATAAACTTTGTCTTATTTAATAGTCAGCACAATGAACAATTCAACTACCCACGCAGCCACCCAGCCACCCATGTACCCACCCACCCATCCATCCATGCATTTATGCATCCATGCATCTATAAATACTTCAAGTGGTTCTCCTTATTGCCGTGCCTTTATAGATTAAGAAACAGGATCAAAACAGTTAAGTAGTTGTTTAACACCATAAAGCCAGTAAACTATGGATTTCCAGAGCCAGGAGAGCAGGTTTGGAAGCCGGACACATAGGTTCTAAAAGATGCAGAGACAAGGTGAACGAGTAGACTGCTAAAGAAAGGATATCTTTTCCGAAGGCCCCCAGAGGTACTATTTCACCATGCCTCCCTCGCAGTCCACATCTTTCTGGAATTCCTAGAGCAGGAGCGGGTTGGTACAGATGAAGACTAGGGCCTTGTGAAAAGCAACCTCCCATGGTTACCTGGCCAGCGTCAGGCCCATTGCAGAGCAGCACATCTTTGTCAAGTATATCCCACTTAAGCAGCCCTAGGGGCCCTAGTGGCGCAGTGGTTAAGTGTTTGGCTGCAGTTTGAACCCACCAGCTTCTCCTTGGAAACCTAATGGGGCAGTTCTACTCTGTCCTGTAAAGTCACTATGAGTCGGAATCAACTCGAGGGCAGTGGGTTTTGGCTTTTGGTAACCAACCCTAGAAGGAGCCCTGGTGGCGCAGTGGTTAAGTGTTCAACTGCTAAGCATAAGGTCTTCAGTTTGAACCCACCAGCTGCTCTGTGGGAGAAAGATGTGGCAGTCTGCTTCTGTAAAGAGGTACAGCCTTAGAAACCCTAAGGGGCAGTTCTACTCCGTCCTACAGGGTCACTATGAGTCAGAATCAACTCGACAGCAATGGGTTTGGTTTGCTTTTTTGTTAACCAACTCTAAAAGAGCCCTGACAGTGCAAATGGTTAAGCGCTTGGCTACTAACCAAAAGGTTGGTGATTTGAACCCACCCAGTGGCTCCACGTGAGGAAGACCTGGAAATCTGCTCCCATAAAGACTACAGCCTAGAAAACCCTATGGGGCAGTTCTACTCTTTCACGTGGGGTCACTATGAGTCGAAATCAACTCCACAACACCCAACAACAGCAACAACCAACCTTATAGTTCCTGACAGGTTGGCTGTTATCTGTTGCTTTGGAACTTAAACCTCCGTCACCTTAAGATACCACTATGGACAGTTTTCCATTTATTTGAGAGCTCTGATGGAGCAGTGTTTAAGGGCCTCATGCTGCTAACCAAAAGGCTGACAGTTGGAATCTACCAGCCAGTACTTGGAAACCGTATGAGGCAGCTCCACTCTGTTCTATAGGATCGCTATGAGTCAGAATCGACTTGACGGCAACGGGTTTGGTTTTAAAAAGCAGCGACTCCAAATTGTATGGTGAGTTATATCTCAATAAAGCTATTAGAAGAAAAAAAATAGTGACTCCACTAATTGTGAAAGATAAATAACAAAGCTTCAAAAAGTCAGAAAATATATTCATGACATGGGATAGGCAATGAACAAAACACAAAGAGCACTAAACATAATGGAAAAATGGGTAAGTTGTACTTCTTTAAAATAAACAGACTTCTTTTCGTTAAAAGGTACCATTTAAACAATGAAAGACAAGCTACCATGTAGGAGATATATTTGGAATATGTTTATCTGACCAAGGTCTTGTGTCCAGATTTTATAAAGCACTCTGACAAATCAGCAAAAAAAAAGACAAGTGGAAAAACAAGCAAGTACTCAAACATGCATTTGACAAAAGAGGCCGTTTGAATGGCAAAAACATATGGGAAGACGCTTAACATCATTAGTCACCAGGAAAATGTTAAACAAAGCTATGTGATACCACTGTACCTCCACCAAGACGGCTAAAAGGAAAAAAAAAAAAGACAAATGTGAGTGTGAACGAGAATTCTGACAGCCTGCTGATGGGAGTGTCAACTGGTACAACCACTTTGGAAAACTAAACCATTTGGTAGTACTAAAGCTGAAGATAAGCTTTATGACCCAGCAATTTTATTCACTAGAAATGTGCATATATGTTCACCAAAAGATACGTACAAAAGTTTTCACCCTATCATTGTTCATTATTGGTAGCCCCAAACTGGATACAACAAAATACCCAATAGTCTAATTATACAATGCAACATTCTACATCAATGAAAATGAACAAACTATTGCTACCTGCAACATGAATGAATTTCATGAGCATAATAATGTTGAACAAAAGAACCCAGTCTCAAAGAGTACATATTGTATTATTCCACTTATATATGGTTCAAACAGGCAAACCTAATCCATGGTCAGAGGAGTCAGAATGGTGATTATCTTTGGAGGGGAGTGTTGGCTAGAAAAAGCAAGAGGAGGCTTCTGGATCCTAGAAATCTCTTATTACCTTGGTTGAGTGGTACTTACTTACATGGCTGTGTTCACTTCGTAAAATTGCATCCGCACACTTCGGGTTTGGTCAGTATTCCACATGTAGTTGTAATCCAATAAAATGTTCACTGAAACACAGTGAGCTCCCAACACCTGCACCACAAGCACTTACTGAGCATCTACACACCAGGTCCCAGGCTGGAGCAGAGCAAGTGGGCATCTACCCATTTATAAGGCCAGGTCTACCTGTGGTGTCCTCCACAGTTTGAAGTGCCTGGCCATCTCCACCCTTGGCTGCTGCTGACTAACCAACAGAGACTATTGAATGCAGAAAGGAGACTCTGCTCAAATAAACACACTGGGAGTTCTTCAGAAAAGGGAATCATTTAGAGTAATACAATTAATTGCCCCAGATCTTACCTGTTTTCTATAGTATTTATATACCAGACACAGTAAAGCTGAAAACACTTGCCTTTTTTAACCCTATTTTAAAATAATACTACTGTCTGTAGCTTTTCAGAATTCATTTAATCTTCACAGCAATCCTATAAAATGTGCATTATTGTTCCCATATTAAAAATGAGGAAATAGACTAAAAACAGGTGAAATAATTTGCCCAAGGTCACAAAGCTGGTGCGTGGCAGAGCACAATGGAGCAAAGCCCCATCTCTTGGGCTCCAACACCCTTTTGACAATTTGTGGTGCTTCTCTAAGGAGCCCTGGTGGCATAGTGGTTAAAGCGCTCGGCTGCTAACCAAAAGGCTGGTGATTGGAACCTTTCAGCCACTCTGAATGGGGAAAAATGTGGCAGTCTGCTTCCGTAAAGATTTACAGACTTAGGAACCCTATGGGGCAGTTCCACTCTGTCCTGTAAGGTCGCTTTGAGCGGGAATTGACTCAATGGTAATGGGTTTGAGTTTTTGGTTTGGTGCTTCTCTAGACGCAGTGACACACAGTCCTTCTAAACCTTTCACCCTCTAGTGAAAGGAGGGAAGAAACAAGCAACAGACACCATCGGTCACCTGCGCCTTACTACTAGGCCAGGTGGGCCCAAGATGAGAGTGACTGGCTTCAAGTTCCTGACAAACGTCTAGGGAAGGCCCCAAGGAAAACAAAGACCTTTCTCCTAGATTCCCAGAAACTGATAAAACATTAATGAAGTAAAAAAATCATAAAGTATTATTTTTCCTTCACCCCCAAACTCGCTGATTTGATGAGCAACGTTCATCCTTCAAGCAGGGCCAGGTTCAGCAAAACACGGTAACAAAGGCAGAGCCCTGAAAGCAATGTGCTGAGGAAGATGTGGGAACACACAGCTCTTCTTCTAGCACCCCATGAAAAATTGAAGGTTTGGCTGTTGGGGTGTAAACGGCCCTGCATCTGTGCCATCAAATCATCACACTGGATGCAGGCTGGAACTGTAGGCAATGTCAGAGCCATCGAGGTTTAGGGACTTGGTAAAAAATAGATGGTTGTAAAGACCAACTCTGGTTTATGAATCTGGAGGCTTGGAAAGGGTGAAGCACCCTATCATAAAAGGCTCTCCAGGACACATGCTGAAAGCAAATGCTAGAAAACAAAGAAGGTCACGATCCCAGGCTGGCCTGAGCAGCCCAGACAAATCAGCTTAACGTGATCCAGGTACCGAATCAGATGCCATTTCCACACACACATGCGTCTCTTCGGCCACCAAAGAAAGCAACCCAGTTCCCCCCATATCAAACCAAATGGAACAAAGCATGTCCCTAAAGACAAGGAATGGAGCCACTGCTTTCTGAACTATCCCTGGTTAGATATTATAGATGGTTGATCGGTAAACAACAAAGGAATATTCCTTTTAATGAGAATAATCTATCACCACTACATCAATCTGATTAATGTAATGGGACCATTTCAAAAGGAGGAAATTACAGGTCATTAGGGGTAATTTCAAATTAAGTTATGGGTTTAAATGATTTTCTTCAGTTTTCTGAAGAATTTACCCAGAATTTTATTTTGCATGTTTCATTCAGAGAACAAATAATATTTACATGATTTTATAAACCTTTCATGTGTGGAGGCCTGAATGCTGGGATGCAACTGGAACCGTTTCAAACATCTGTCTTGCCCTCCCCCCACTTCCCAGGCAATGTCTTTCTGGTTCAATCTAAGATGCATTTCATTTCTACCTCTTCTTTATTTGATTCAGCAATAAAACAAACACCTCACTTTTAGGTTGTTTACAAAACAGTTGGATAACCTGATTCCAATTAAACGGCTATGAAGTACAATAAGAACCAAAGTCTAAATCATGTTAACCATCTGTTTTGGGCTGACAAAAGGCGGCAAACGGAAAGGTTAAGTTGATATTCCGCATTTAATCTGTGCTATTGTGAAAGGAAAACCCAATTAGAGATGATATTTTATCACAGGCTTTACACAGTTTCCCTTTTGTTCTTTAATTTGAGTTATATCCATTGTGTTACCAAACTAGGGGTAGGGTTCATTATCTCCTCCCCCTCCCGCTACAATGGTGCACCCTCGTTTATAAATTTAACATCACCAGTGCTGGCTAATTATAACCAGCTACTCTCAACTGCAGAATAAGTCCTTTTCAGAGTTTAGCAGCCTCACTGTTTTATTTGTCTTGAAATGATCAAACTACAATGGACTCAATTAAAAACCCACTTTCCTCTCCCAGGTGGAATGAATAAGGTAAGACCACAGTGAAAAGGTGCTTTTAAACAATAAAAATTTAAAGGAAAGGTTAATCCAAATATTTCCTCTGGCGTTTGCTCACTGGACACCTGGGAGCAGACCGAAGTCCACAGGTAGGACGTTTAGAAGTTTATTGAGGTAACGCTCCTTCTGCTGACTTGAGTTCATACTGCCCTCAATGTGGATTCCAAAGTAGGATTGTGGCGACATCTTCCAAGACTCAAAAGCTGCTAGATCTGGGTATCAACTGTCCAGAAGGGGTGGACATGTGATTTCTTACACGTCCCTGAACTAGCCATGTGGCAATGGTGGTAAGTACCCAGCATACAGCTGTCTGGTGGCTGGCAGTGAAAGGCGCTATCAGACACACCACTCGCCACAAAAATCTATGCCTTCTAGCCCCTTGGAAGGGGTTAGAACTCTGCTTGGCCAAGCCTTAATGCTCTATGCATGCTGTCCCTGTGCCTCGGGTGTCTCTTTGTCCTCCTTCAAGAAAATGGGTGGAATAAACCAGACACTACATCAGCCTGAGACCAGAAGAGCTAGATGGTGCCTGGCTACTACCGATGACTGCCCTGACAGGGAACACAACAGAGAACCCCTGAGGGAGCAGGAGAGCAGTGGAATGCACACCCAAATTCTCGTAAAAAGACCAGACTTAATGGTCTGGCTGAGACTGGAAGGACCCCAGTGGTCATGGCCCCCAGACCTTCTGTTGGCCCAAGACAGGAACCATTCCCAAAGCCAACTCTTCAGACAGGGACTGGACTGGACAATGGGTTGGAGAGGGACGCTGGTGAGGAGTGAGCTTCTTGGATCAGGTGGACACTTGAGACTATGCTGCCATCTCCTCCCTGGAGGGGAGATAAGAGGGTAGAGGGGGTTAGAAGCTGGTGAAACGGTCACAAAAAGAAAGAGTGGAGGGAGGGAGCAGGTTGTCTCATTAGGGGGAGACCAATTGGGAGTATGTAGTAAGGTGTATGTAAGTTTTTGTGTGAGAGACTGACTTGATTTGTAAACTTTAAGCACAATAAAAAAAAAAAAAAGGGTGGAAACAGTTAATGTACCTGGCTGCTAATTGAAAGGTTAGCAGTTCGAATCCACCCAGAGTTGCCTCAGAGGAAAGGCCTGGCCATCCACTTCTGAAAAATTGTCACTGAAAACCCTACGGTTCTATTCTGATACACACGGGGTTGCCCATTAGTTGGAATCAACTCAATAGCAACTCTCTTTTTTTGTGTGTGTGTGTCCTTCTTCACTATCCTGCCTTCTCCCCCCGTCAGGCACCGCCTACTCCAGGGCCCCCAAACCTGTTGCCTTCGAGTTGATTCCAACTCATACCGACCCTATAGGATAGAGTAGAGCTGCCCCATGGGGTTTCCAAGGAGCAGCTGGTGGATTTCAAACTTCCAACCTTTTGGTTAGGGGCAAAGCTCTTAACCACTGCACTTCTAACACTGCCTCTGTGGAGGGTGGAGTCACCAGGATCCCTCCTTGGGCCCAGGTCATTCTAGTCCCATCTATCTTCTAACCCAGCAGTTCCCAGTGTGTTCATAGAAACTGGATGTTAAGTGGCCACGTGAAAAGGATTTTTTTCTTGGCCAAAAAAAAAAAAAGGAAAAGTAGTCCATCCTGGTACAAAGAAAATGAAACATATTTCACCACTGCACAACTTATTAAACCCTCTAAATGCTACCATGCCGTAGCTCCCCAAGCAAGTAACAATGTGTACTCTGCTGTGGTTCCCCCCTTTATTTCATGGAAAGTGTCACAGAACAGGGGGAGTGCTGCTCTCACCCCTGTGCAGAGTGTTGTGTCACGGGAACCTGCCCCAGAGTGAGGTACTCATTTCAGGGTATAAAGCTTGTGTTCCCTGGGCCCTGGGGCTGGCTGGACACCAGGTCCTGGCCAGAGACGCGCACTCTGAACTTGCAATACCTGCTACACTGCTAAGCCCACCATGTACAAGGAAGGACAAAGACTTTGACTGCAGGGAGTCCAGAGTAGAAAGCCTGCTCCGCTGACCTCCAGGTGCCCTCCTGTGGTATGCAGGCCACAGGTGACCACACACAGAGGTTCAGAGGGACAGCAAGCATGTCCTCACTCTCCCAACTCCCACAGACCAGCTCTTAAAGTCAATTCAGAAAACAAATGGTGAAGACCACCTATAATTCCACAAACCATATAAATGAGTAAGTAATCCCACCTCCTCCTGATAACTGAATCATAAAAGTCCCAATATACAGAATTTTTTTTTTTTTTTACAAAAACAGAACCATGTGAAACTTTCTTTTTTTTTCCATTGACCAGCATATCAGGGACATTTGTCCTGGCCTGGCTAACACATGAAATGCCTCATCCCTGGGACAGTTTCATTCTACTCCAGTGTAAGAACTATCACGTGCTCACCAGTTCCCAATTGTTGCATATAAAAGGCTGTTTTATTATTTGTTATTATAAATAATGTGGTAAACATTCTAGGATTTATGTCTTTATGTACTACATTTATGTGGATTAAATTCCTAGAAATAGGATTGCAGAATCAAATGGAAGGCTATTTTTAATTTTAACAGATATTGTCAAATTACCCTCCAAACTGCTATAACAGTTTTACCTTCTCGCCAACACTCTACAAGAAGGGTGCTTAGCACTTTCCCATAATAATTATTTGGATACAGGTATATCTCATTTTATTGCACTGCACTTTAGTGCACCTCACAATAAATTTTTTACAAATTGAAGGTTTGTGGTGACCCTGCGTCGAGCAAGTCTACGGGGGCCATTTTTCCAACAGCATGTGCTCACTTCATGTCTCTGTGTCACATTTTGGTAATTCTCACAATATTTCAAGCTTTTTTCATTATTATTACATCTATTATGGTGATCTATGATCAGTGGTCTTTGATGTTACTGTGTAATTGTCTTGGGGCACCACGGACCGCACCCATAAAAGATGGTGAACTTAGTGAATAAATATTGTGTGTTCTGACTGCTCCACCAATGGGCTGTCCTCCCATCTTTCTCCCTCTCCTTGGGCCTCCTTGGTCCCTGAAACACGACAATATCAAAATTGGGCCAATAAATAATCCTACAATGGCCTCTAAGTGTTCAAATGGAAGGAACGGTCGCACATCTCTCTTTAAATCAAAAGCTAGAAATTATTAAGCTTAGTGAGAAAGGCATGCCGAAAGCCAAGACAGGCTGATAGCTAGGCCTCTTGCGCCAAATAGTTAGCCAAGTTGTGAATGCAAAGGAAAAGTTCTTGAAGGAAATCAAAAGTGCTACTTCAGTGAACACATGAATGACAAGAAAGGGGAACAGCCTTATTGTTGACAGGGAGAAAGTTTTAGTGGTCTGGATAGATCAAACCAGCCACAACATTACCTTAAGCCAAAGCCTAATCCAGAGCAAGGTCCTAACTCTCTTCAACTCCATAAAGGCTGAGAGAGGTGAGCAAGCTGCAGAAGAAAAGTCTGAAGCCAGCAGAGATTAGTTCAGGAAGTTTAAGGAAAGAAGCTGTCTCTGTGACATAAAAGTGCAAGGGGAAGGAGCAGGTGCTGATGCAGAACCTGCAGCAAGTTACCCAGCAGATCCAGCTAACACGGTTGATGAAGGGGCTACACTAAACAGCAGGTTTTCAGTGTAGTCAAAACAGCCTTACACTGGAAGAAGGTGCCCTCTCGGACTTCCATGGCTAGACAGGAGCAGTCGATGCTTGGCTTCAGAGTTTCAAAGAACACGCTGACTCTCTTGATAGGGCTAATGCAACTGCTGACTTTAAGTTGAAGCCAGTGCTCATTTATCATTCAGAAAATCCTAGGACCCTTAAGAATTACGCTAAATCTACTCCACCCGTGCTCTATAAATGGAACAACAAAGCCTGGATGACAGCACATCTGTTTATAACACGGTTTACTGAATATTTTAAGCCCACTGTTGAGACCTACTCCTCACAAAAAAAGACTCAAAATATTACTGCTCATGGACAATGCACCTGGTCACCTAAGAGTCCTGATAGAGATGTAAAAGGAGATTAATGTTCTCATGCCTGCAAACACAATATCCATTCTGCAGCCCGTGGATCAAGCAGTAATTTCTATTTTCAAGTCTTATTATTTAAGAAATACATTTTATAAGGCTATAGCTGCCAGGGAAAGTGATTCCTCTGATGGATCTGGGCAAAGTAAATTGAAAACCTTGGGGAAAGGATTCACTATTCTAGACGCCATTAAGAACATCTCTGATTCATGGGACGAGGTCAAAATATCAACACTAACAGGAGGCTGGAAGAAGTTGATTCCAGCCCTCATGGATAACTTTGAGGGGTTCGTGACTTCAGGGGAGGAGTGGCTGCAGGTGTGGTGGAAATAGCAAGGGAACTAGAGTTAGAAGTGGAGCCTGAAGATGTGCTTGTATTGTTGTAATCTCACGATAAAACTTTAATAGATGAGAACTTGGTTCTTATGGATGAGCAAAGAAAGTGATTTCTTAAGATGGAATCTACTCCTGGTGAAGATGCTGTGAACACTGTTGAAATGACAACAAAGGATTTAGAATTACATAAATTTAGTTGATAAAGCAGTGTCAAGGTTTGAGAGGATTGACTCCAATTTTGAAAGTTCTACTGTGGGTAAAATGCTATCGAATAGCATGCTACAGAGAAATCTTTCATGAAAGGAAGAGCCAATCAATGCAGCAACCTTCATTGTTGCCTTACTTTAAAAAGAAATTGCCATAGCCACCCCAACCTCCAGCAACCACCACCCTGACCAGTGAGCAGCCATCAACATTGAGACAAGACCCTCCACCAGCAGAAGAATTATGACTTGCTGAAGCCTTAGAGATGGTTAGCACTTTTTAGCAATAAAATGTTTTTTAATTCAGGTATGTACATGATTTTTTAAGACATAATGCTATCGCACACTTAACAGACTACAGTATAGTAGGAAATAAAAAAATTCGTGTGACTCAATTTATTGTGATATTCACTTTATTGTGGTGGTCTGGAACCTAACCCACCATATCTCCAAGGTATACCTGTATATGTGACCAGTCAAAACACACCTTGAAGGCGGCAAACATCACTATGCATCCTGTGTACACACCAGCTTGGCGTTTCACCTCACTCACAAGAGATGCTCAAGGAATATTTGCTGGATGAATGTCAGTAGGAAATCATTAGACATCATTCAAATGCCTTGGATGAAACCATCATCATCCACAAGCAATAAACTAAGATCCAGTGTTATACAACATGACAAAGGCATAGAATTATCTGAAGAGTAACCGCCCTAAATGGATTGGAGATCAATGACCAATTAATGGACAATATAAGTTTCACAAAAGGATGTATTGCCTTTAACAAATCATGCATTTAGACAACCCCCAAGTGGCGGGGACCACCAGGCACACAGCCATGAATAGATCTGGATTTCCACATGCCACATTCAATTCTATACAAGCCAATGTGGGTTCCTGAAGGAGGACACCTGTCAATAGTAACAATGAATTATTCATTCTTTGGTTACAAGAGCTTAATTTACTGCTCACCTCTCACAGGAAATCCATGCAAGAGAAGCAACCAGGGCACACCCAGGACTCGAATCTCTTTCTCAGGAGATTTCTGGACAAAATGGCTCAGGTAACCAGAGATCAGAGGTTTCCAGCATGGAGAATGGGTCTGGGAGGCAGAATTCAGGGTTGGGCATAAGAGCTGTGTTGCCAGGACATGGGGGGTGAGCCCTGTTGCCCCATGCTTTATCTGTGAAGCTGCCTATGTTAAGGGGAGGCTTGTGATATGCATCTCTAAACATAAGTCTAGGAAAGTTCCATTTGAAGACACATTACTGATGGTCTTCTAGAACTCTAGGTTTTCCCTGGTGTGGTCACTAGAATGTCAGTTCTCCAGCCTGATGCTTCTGCCCTGACTCACAGCATTTGCTGTGCTTATGTTTTCCCTGCTGGTACCCGAATCCAAGCCCCTTACCTTCTAACTCATAAACATGCAAGATTCTCACTTATGATGAATCCCACCATGTTCTTTAAGAACCAATTTGGAAATAACAGCATTTCTTTAACGAAAAGAGCACGAGGAACCTCTATTCCAAGACAGGTGCTTACAACTATGTCATGAAATGTATATCCTGTATACAATTATGGAAGGCAGCGGCGGTTCAGTGGTAGAATTCTCGCCTTCCGTGTGGGAGACCTATTTTCAGCTCCCAGTCAATGAACCTCAAGCACAGCCACTACTCATCTGTCAGTAGAGGCTTGTGTGCTGCTATGATTATTAACAAGTTTCAGTGGGGCTTTCAGACTAAGACTAGGAAAAAAGTCCTGGTGACCTACTTCTGAAAAAAATCAGCCAACGAAAACCTTGTGAGTCAAAATGGTCCCGTCCTATTGTGCCATGGGTTGGGGCCGACTTGACAGCAGCTAACGATATACAACTGCACTACCAAACATGCAAAAAAAAAAAAAATGACACACCAGTCTCAAAATGGGACACTTGGCCATGTTCAAATAAGAAGAGGCATTTAGGACTATTTAAAACAATTAGAATTATTTCCAGTTACAACCTCAGATAATAACACCCTGGCTGAGAAGGGGCTAATCATCCAGGTTGTTTTCTGTTTATCAGCTCTTTCTCAGACTCACAGTTCTGAGCAGGGTTCACCCCAGACTTTGTCTTCTGGGATTATCCCAAGTGCTGACCATATGTTTCATCGGTTCTCCCAGAATTTAGACGGCACCAGAACTGGGTTAACCAGCATTAGTTGAAGGTGGAGTGCTAGCCTGCCGATCCTGGTCTGGCCCCCATCACGGGTCTGAGCAGGAGGCAGTTAAGGCAGGGAAGAGCAGAGACCTGAGGTCTAGACGGAGAGAGGCTGAGGATCAGAGAGAACCTATAAGAGCACCGTTAACTCTGGTCTCAGAGCCCAGGGCATGCATTTCTCCACCAGCTTGAGCACTCCGTTAATCACTGCCAGTACGTGGCTAGAGGTCTGAGGCCACCTTGACCTGCCAGCCTCCCAGCAGTGCTGGCCTTCGAGGCAGAACATCCCAGCTATGGCAGGCTCTGGGCTCCCTTCTTGCCAAGCTCCCGTGGTCAGGCCTCACAGTCCTCTCCACAGAGCTGCATCTGGAAAAGCTCTGGGGAGAGCACGCGTGTGCGCACACACATACACATACACACATACACACACGGGCACTTCCCTTAGTGGAAAAAGCTCACAGCAAAAATCCCCAGTTGAAACTTTCAATTATCAAAGGACAATTATTCCTCTGGTCAAAAGAACTCTGGATGGTGATGATTGCACAACCGTGTGTGAATATACTAAACCCATTGAACTGTACACTTTACCGGGCGAATAATTTTATGTTGGGTGAATTATATCCTCACCCCCCCGCCCCCACCAAAAAGACTAACTTAGGAAAGATCTCCTTGCAGGGCTCCTTTGGGTCGTGCATGCCTTTGGCAGGGGAACAATAGGATTCACAAACACAATGTGGGATCTACATCGTCTGCCTTTCCAAAAGCAACCTAGACCTTCCTGGGGAACAGGACAGGAGGACAGCCATCCCACACTTTCTAATGACCGCAAGGCTGGACCCCGTAGATGCTGCTGCTGGCAGGCAACCCTGGTCCACAGTGTGGGAAAGGCCAAGTGCCCTGCTCTTAATCTCCCTGGGCTGGATGAGGAAAATCAATGTAATGACCCATAAGAGGAAACCACTCATAAAGAAGGTCACTAAACACTTCTAGTGATTCTCCGGCCCCTTAGGAAAGAAAATACCATAAAAATCTATGAGTAGGGCATAACCCCATGCTCTATTGACATGTGTGATGTGGGGAGGAGAAAGACTTGTGGGCCTCCGTGCTAACATTTCCTTCCTCTTTTCTGTCCATACCAACTGCCCTGGCTTGTATTCATGAACACTCCCTAAGCGCCCACATACCAGCCACTTGTTTGAGAAACACCAGAGGCCAAAGCACAACTAATGCCGCAGACAAGCCTATTTGTTCTCCATACATTGAAGACCTTGTTGGAAAACAATTTATCCACAGACCCAGATTTCCAGTGCCACTATGGTGCCTTTAAAGCCCATTTCATCTCGGTTGCTAAGTGCAAACTTGAAGCAGCATCTTGAAATTCATGTGTATTTATGAATACATGCAATTTGTTCCTTTGAACAATGCCTTCTCCTTTCCCACAGGCCCCCATTGCCCCTGGCTGTGCTGCTCACCTCCCAGGTCAGAAGGCCTGAGGAAGTCCACAGAGCCCAAAGCACCAGGCCTCCATTTGGTTGTCCTGGTTGCTTCACGGACCCGTTTCTGGCTAAAACAAGTGGTAAATTGGTGAGCCATGAAGGAAGGGGGATACAGAAAAGCCTTAAAATATCACTCTTTTCAAACATTTGCCAAAGATTTCCTTCATTCAGAAATTCTAACCGAAGTGAGCTCCCAAAGGTTTCGGTGTCCCCAACTGTCACGTCTCTCCCAAGAGAGGGAGATGGTAGGCACTGAATGCCACTAGTCCTTATGCAGTGACAACAGGTCCTTGCCAGAGATGTCTGTAAAGGCTCCCACTGATTCGCTTGATGCCAATTCTGAGCTGACGCCACTCTAGATGGTAGCACAATCTTGAGTGAATATACTAAAATCTACTGAATTGTACATGTTGCAGGATGAATTCTTTGGTCTTTAAATTGTATCTCAGGAAAAAAAAAAAAAAAAAGGGCTCTGACTTAGAAAAGATCTCCTAGCAAGGCTCCTTTGGGTTGTGCATGGTGGCGTAGTGGTTAAGAGCTATGGCTGCTAACCAAAAGGTCGGCAGTTTAAATCTACCAGGCGCTCCTTGGAAACTCCATGGGGCAGTTCTGCTCTAGCCTATAGGGTCTCTATGAGTCAGAATTGACTTGACGGCAACGGGTTTTTCTTTTTGGTTTTTGGTGGATGGACAATAGGACTTGATGCACAGACACAATTCGAGATCTGAATCACCTGTCTAGCCAAAAACAACCTAGAGCTACATGTGGAATGGGACAGGGCGACAGCCACCCCACACAGCAGCAGCAGCACTGGGCGAGGAGAGGTGGCTTCTCACTTTACTGGAGAAAATCAACCAAGGACAACCACTCTTCTCAGCCCTCCTCCTGGCCACCGTTTGCCACAGACAGAATGCTGTCTAATTCAAGCTGACGCCCCAAAGGTCAGACTCTACTGGATGGCCTGATACACCCCAAATCCTCATTACCAAAGGATGTCTGCATAAAAACAACAAAAAAAACCATTGCCATTGAGTCGATTCTGACTCATAGAGACCCTATAGGACAGAGCAGAACTGCCCCACAGGGTTTCCTAGGAGTGCCTAGTAAATTCAAACTGCTGACCTTTTGGTTAGCAGCCATAGCTCTTAACCTCTACGCCACAAGGGTTTCCTATGCCTGAATGCACAGTATCAATTAACGACAGGCCACACCCTGAGGCATAGAGTCGCTCGCTGGGCTTAAAAATTAGCAGTACCTCCTGAATTCTGCATTTTCCTTTAAAAAGAAAAAAAAAATCAACACTGGCCCAAAAAACCTCCGATTGTTTTGTTTTTCAGTACTTTTGTGTAACCAATTAATGTCTTTTGTGCTCTTGGTCCTGCTTTGGTTTGGGTAAAAGTGAACAGCATTTAAAATGAAGCCATTGTTTATTCACAAATCAAATAAGCTCCCGACAGCTGCCCCAGTGGCTTCCTCATTCAGTTAAATTAATGCCCAAGGCCTCAGGGTGAATGGTCTTCTGGGGAGAATGTGGGCATTTATTTTCGGATTCCCATTCAGTGTTGGGTCCTTTAATGCCAAAACCTATTTAATGTACTCGTGTTATGTTAAACTGTGTGCAAATTTATTCTATGGACTACTTGACAGGATTCGTACTATTAAAGTCACATATGATTTGCACTTGAAAAATAAGGTCTTTACTTCACTTTCAAACAGCAACAACCCAGTGTTGCCAGCAGTGGAGTTTAAGTCTGACCAAAACTCTGCTGGCCCACAGAAACCCAAAGCTTTTTCTACCCAATGACCATCATTTAAAAGTACCGCAGACATTTTGTTCCTCACTCACGAAACCACTGACACAAAATTTTTATAAGTTCCTTATAAAAACTGTCATTCTTTTTAAGTATGGAACCAGCACTACTTTCTAAATTGTGCTTTCTCACTCCACCCTACAAAAGACAGACGGTTCTTCATAATGTGTTATTGGATTCTCTAGCTACCTTTCGACTTTGTATTCTCTGGAAAGGCAGAGCCTCTGAGAGCCTGTGGCCAGGAAATTTCTGAATCTGAGGTGATTTTTGAATAAACCAGAGTCTGTGTTTCTTCAGGGGCTCTATATTAAGTATCTCAGTCTACCCTCAACACTTCCTAGCCCGCATAACATCTGAGGAATGTTCAAAATGGTGGCTATGTGGAGACGCTATGTTGCAATAATTTATTTCTGTCACTCTGCTATCCTCCTCCTACTGTGGATAATAAAGAATCACTTTCAATATTCCTGAGCTGTTTGGTCCATTTTTCTCCTTTTAACACTGGGGATGTCGTAGGAGAGAAACTCTTAATCATAGTACGAGGCTGTAACTCACACAAAGTGGTGCTTTCTGCTCTCTCACATGGTCATTCACATCAGCTATCAAACTGTGGCCGTTAACAACATTTTACTTGCTCCTTGAAATCACTTCTAACCAAGGTAAGTTTGGTGGCTTGTTGTTACTCTCAGCCCTTCCCCCCCTCAACCCCATGCACACACATTAACTCATGGCTATTTAAAATCACTACACTAACGCTCCCAGGTATATAACTGTTCTCTGGGACCACTTCGCTTCTCTCTGGCACTTTCAATCTCTCTCTGTGTCTTCTCTCTCCATCCCTCCCTCCCTTTCCCTCTCCACAAAGTCTTCTTCAGTGCATAAACATTCAGATCCCCTCTCCTAAAAACACTTTCCATCAGCCCCTCAAGCTGCCATCCTCTTGCCAAATATCCACTACCATACTGTGGAGAGAAGACCCCACTGGTCTGTTCTGTCTCCTTTCCTCACCTGCCATTTTCTCCCATTCCTTAAATTCTGGTTTCAGCCAAAATCTGCCATTGAATTTCTTCTCTTGAAGGATCCCAACAGTCTCCTAAAGCTTAAATCCAACGGCTTTCTCTCAGACCATAATTTCTTTAAGCTTTGAATAGAAGACTCAACTGTCTGCTTCTTCATGAACCTTTCTCCCCTCCGACATCAGATTCTCAAGTTTCTCCTAATTTGCCAACTGCTCCTCAAGCCTATCCCATATCAATACTTTTGCTAAGAAATTCCTAGGGCTTGAACTTGTCCTCCCTGCCATCACTTGCTGTTTAAATCAGCCCACCACTTCAGGTCCAACTCCATTAGGCCTTCCCTTTGCCCCCCCGTCCCCCACCCCAGTCGTCTTCTCCTCTGAACAACAATCACATGTCTGACATAGCCCTCTTACTTCTACTTCATGGTTATCTATTTCCGGTCTTCTCTCCCTGGCCAGATCCTAAACTTGTGGTAGGTGGAGACTGCCCCAATTCTCTTAAAATCCCTGTGGATTTGGCTCAATGCCTGGCATATAATGTCTCCTGAATGCTGGATGAATTCATTTGCAAAATTAGTTGTAATTAAAGTAATGTTTTTCCTTCCCAGTGTCTTTGGTAGACTCTCATTAGGCACAACCAAGGCTCTTCTTAGCCTTCATTGTGGAGAAAAACCCTGGGAGCCTGAGTTTAAAATGGAGATTCCCAGGTTCCACCTCAGATAAGCTAGCCCTGGTGGCGTAGGGGTTAAGAGCCTGGCTGATAACCAAAATGTTGGCAGTTTGAATCCACCAGCATGCTTCTTGGAAACCCTATGGGGCAGTTCTACTCTGTCCTATAGGATGGCTATGAGTCAGAATCAACTCAATGGCAACAGGCTTATTGGACCTATGGTAGAACCCAAGAATCTGCTTTATTAATAAGTATTTCAGGGAACCAAGCCATGCTTTGAGAACTGATGCTTTCTATCCATGATACAGCTACTACTATGAACTGTCCATGAGAGGTCATCTTCAGATCAAGGGGCAAAGTTCACAACTGATTCATGAAATTCTTAAGTCAATATGATTCAAGATTCAAAAATGTCATCAGTTGTGTTTTTAGATTTGACAGGCCAGTGTGACTGTCATTCAACAATTATTTATTGAGGGCCTACTAAGTGCAAGGTACTATTCTTAGGTACTTGGGATATGGCAGTGAATTAAACACACCAAACAAAAACCTCTGCCCTCCAGGAGCTTGCCTTCTTATGGAGCATGGGTGCCAGGGCACCCTCCATCATAATAGCCATTTGCGTTAGTCTTGAGAGAGAACTGAAGGCAAGGCAGGGAAAAACTAGCTCCTGAAGTTCTCAATACGGTCAAAGCACGTGTGTTCTCACAGTATGCATAACCAATTCCCACACGAGGCAACCTTGGCCCAATGTCCTTCTAGGTCAGCTCTTTCCTTCCCAAATGTCTACCTGCTGTTGGGTCACCCTGTGGTCCTGGCCTCATACTGTCTGCTCATTAGGCCTCCACAGAAGGGGCATGCATTCTGGCCTTTTAAAATAAATTCTCAAGTCCTCTCCAGGTCCTGGCAACTACTGCCAAGGGGAGGAGCATGGGCCTAAGAGGGCTGGGCAGGGAATTTATCCTAAGGTCCTCAGACAGCCTTTCCTCCCTGCTGTCAGGCAGGGGCTGTGCTGATGGCTGTGGGGCTGGAGCTGAATCTTTCATGTGTATTGGCTGCTGCTAGGGTTGTTTTATTCATCATTACTTTTATTTGATCCAACTGTTTCTTGAAGCCATCCACATCCAGCATGCAGATTACATGCGTACCAGATTTTCTTTCAAAAATAAAACCCACTATGCTGTGTAAACAACCTCCCAGTACTCTGGAGCACTTCAATAGCTTCCTTTTGAAAACAAAACCCTAAGTGACATCCCTGGGTTCCAGATGGGGCAGTTAAGTGTAGCACGCCCTTGGGAAATAAGCAGCAGCTCCATTGCTGCACGGGCGGGCGGCTGGGCTCCACTCCCTGGCTGTGCCTCTCTGTCTTGGTCACCTCCTATCCTGTTTCCTATATGGGTTGCCCTCACCACCACTGAGACCTGCCTCCAACCCCAGACACAGGATTGCCTCCAGAGCCCATCCCCAGAATGCCACTGTTCAGATGGGGCAAGAACCTGACAAACTCACCCAGCACCCCCAAGATCACCAGTATAGTCATTCTTTGCCTTCCAAAGGCTATCTTGGATCTAGAATTTTAAAAAGTAAAATAAAAAATTCCTTTCTCCCAAAGCCGATCCTAATCACCCCCTAATCAAAGGCTTCCAATGAGCTTAGTTTAAGGTTAGGACCAGGAAGGAACGCACCAGGGTTATATCTACAATGTGATGCTGAGCTTCGATCTTCATACAGACTCCACTAAGTAAATGCGACAAATCTAGTGAGAAACCTTAGCTATTTTGGGGGGGGCACTCATCAAACATTGCAACAATTACAAGGATGGTGCAGAACCAGGCAGTGTTTTGTTCTGTTGAACTTAGGGTCACTATGAGTCAGAACCAGATTGACAGCACCTAACAACAACAAAGCGTTTAGAGTCCCTGGGTGTCAAGAATGACTAAGCACTTGAATACTACCTAAAAGGTTGGTGGGTCAGACCCACCAGAAGCACCTTGGAAGACAGGTCTAGTGATCTGCCCCTGAAAGGTCACAACCTTGAAAACCCTCAGGAGCAGCTCTACTTTGCAACACATGGAGCTGCCCTCTGTCGGAATCGACTTGAGGACAATTAACAACAATGTGGAGCCCGGTGGTGCCGTAGTTAAGAGCTCAGGCTGCTGACCAACAGTTGGCACCCACCAGCCACTCCTTGGAAACCTGATAGGGCAGTTCTACTCGGTCCTTTAGGGTTGCCCTGAGTCGGAGTTGACTCAACAGCAACGGGTGTGTGCTGCTGAAAACGATGGTGGGAGGATCGACCTTATTATCTCTCCGAGTTATATTGCTCACAGGTGTCTAGCTCTTGACTTTCAAGCTCTGCACTGAGATAGTTCACATAAAATACCTGGAAAATTACTTGGACATCACAGCTACTCAACAGATGGTGGCTCCATCCTTCCTTCTAAACTCCTGGTTTTTGTACCAAACGAAAGAAAAGTTACTCTGCTTGTTATTGAGTGCAGTTGCTGAAGCCTCCCCCACCTTTCAAACATTTAAAACGCACACTCTCTGCCCTGTGACCTTTGGGAGCTCAATAAATGTTGGATGGCAAGTATTCAAGCTCATGCAGGCTTTGGGAATTTTGGATTAAAGATTCAAAACAAGGAGACTCAAAATTCTGTTCTCCAACGAGCCCACCCTTTTTCCAACCTGATTGTACTAGATCAAATGAAACAAACCCTACTGTTTATATCAATTTAAACCTAGTGTTGATAAAACCGGGCTCAGATAAGCAAGAAGACCCAAGAGTTTAGACAAGAAGACAAAGAGCTTCCCCTGAAATCGTATCTGTTCTCTTAGGGCCTTGATTTCAACAGCTGCTGTAGCTTTGTGTCTAAAAACCCTGGAAGAATGAATTTTACATCTCAAATATTCAGATATTTCCTTTTGCCAACACATTTCAGCCATCCTCCCAGTATTTACAGGCTAATCTTTCCACGTTTGTTTGTAAAAGACGTCAATTAGGAAAACCTCCCTCTGACAGCCAGGAACTGCACCCTCTCTCCGTGTGCACGGGCCCACAATGAATCACGGGCTTCACTAATCCTTTAAGGGTGTTAGAGGTCCCACAGGACCATTCCAAAGAAGGCAAAATCTGCCCTGTATTATGCTATTTCCTCCTAATCCTAGGAAAATGAACGTTAATTTATCATGAAAAAGGGTTAATTATGCATTTATTTCCGACGTAGGTACATGAGATCAGGCTCAGAAATAATACTGAGGATAATTCTCTTTTAAACGAGGATTCCACTTGAAGCATTTTTTTTAATCAAACATGTTAAATTCGGAGCAACTGTGCCGAAGAAAAAGAGCGGCTGGATAATGACGAGCCCCAACTATAATTTTAATTAACCTTCTGATCCTGCTTAAATATATTTTGCCTTGTAAAGAATCTGTAATAACATCTACTTCAATCTCCTCTGCTATTAGTTATTAAATTGAAAATGGATGCCCAGACGGATTGGGCAAAGATATTTGAGAAATTTTTCTTTATTCTCTCTGGTTTTATTAAAGCAATAATTTGTAGCATAAAAATTTCTCTGATTAAGTAATTTACTGTAATTAAATCAGCAGATGTATTAGGCTTCCTGGAACAGCACATACACAGCTGGAATGATGAGTGGCTGTTAGTAGATGCTCAGCCACAAGCACAGCTTTGTGGTGCTTTGCCTTGAACTTCCCTGCTGCTGGGACCAAGGATTCAACCAGTGTGACATCGATTTCTCTCCCACAGTCTCTGAAGGCCTCTGTCTACTGACTCACTCCTGGTCACAACCAGAGATGTGTCCTCAAGGAGGACACTCTCCACCTATCAGTGTGCCAAGGAGCAGAGGGAGGTGTGCAAAGGAAATCACTGCTTCAACTAGCTCAAACCAAAAAAACCAAACCCATTGCCGTCGATTCAGACTCATGGCAACCCCATGTATTTCAGAGTAGACCTGAGCCCCAAAGGCTTTTCGTGGCTGTGAACTTTTAGAAGCAGGTCACCAGGCCCTTCTTCCAAGGCACCTTGGGTAGGTTCTAACCCTCAACCTTTTGGTTAGTAAACCTTGTAAAACCCATTGCTGTAGAGTCGGTTCTGATTCATTGCGACCCCACACGTTACAGAATAAAACTGAGCTCCATATGGTTTTATTGGCTATGATCTTTATGGAAGCAGATCCCTGGGCCTTTCTTCCATGGCGACACTGGGTGGGCTCGAACTGATAACCTTTTGATTAGCAGCTGAGCACAAACAATCATTTCATGGCTCAGTTTGGTAGTAGCTCCTCTTCCCTTCTCCTGGATCCACTCAGATCACCAACAGCTCCATTCTGAAAGCCTCCCTTCCCCAAGGATACACTTCAAGCACTTTAGTCTTATCTTCAGTCCAGAAAACTCCTTAGGAGATGGGACCAAGCTGAGCATTCCTGAGCTAGAATCCGTCATCTTCACAAAGCCTTTGGAATCTTTTTTTTTTTTTTAAAGCCTTTAGAATCTCGCTGGAAGAAGAACAGAATCTAGGACTACTCACAATTCTTCACAGAATATGCAATAACTAATCCCTGTGAAGTACCATTTGTTCCTGATAGTTAATACACCAGAAGTTAAAAGGTGGTAGCTTACATATATTCACCCATCCATCCACTCACCCACTCAACAAATGTTCACTGAGAGCCTATGATGTGTTTCCTACTGAGGTGGTATGGGAAGAAATCAGGCCCCACTAACTACTCTCAATACACTCAGAGTCTGGAAAGGAGGGCAGACACCAAGAACGACTGGAAAATGTGGTAAGGCTGTCAACAGGAAATGAGGAGAAACTCCAAACTCAGTTGGAAGATGGTGTGCAAAGGTTTCCAAGAGGAGGTGGCCTTTGAACTACTTCTTGAAGGAAGAACGGGTTGGGGAATAGAGGGTTCAGAGAGGGCACACAAGCCAGAGGGGAGAGCAGGTGAGAAAGCAGGAGGCCACAGAAGGACTCACACATTTGGGAGACTCAAGTAGTTCAGCTGGCCTGAAGTGAGGGGTGGATGTGAGGAGAAGGCGGGAGAGTTGGCAGGAAGCAGGAAATCCAGGGCTTTGTGTCCCATGAAAGAAGTAGGACCTTTTTCTGATAGAGTCGGGCGGTCACCATCTGAGGGCTTCCTCTCTAGAATGAACTGACTTGTTCAGAGTTACACTTCAGGAAGAATTCTCTGGTAGCTGAGAGGAGATAGGTTGACAAAAAGGCACACACACTCAGAAGCCAAGAGCCCTTGGGAAGGTGTTACAGGCACCCAGAGGTGTGAGGACAAAAAACTCACATGAAAATTTCCATAATGGGCTGTGAGCAGCTCTTTCAGGGGTCTACTCTGAAGGAGACAACATTAATTTTGATATATAAATTCTTCATTCACTCACACAACCAACATGTGGAATATATTCTCTGTATCTGGTACTGAATACGTATTATTTATTTTTAAAATGGGGAATGGTTACATGCTAAGTTTCTCACATCTATACACTTCTTGAGCACTTCGACATGTAGGATTTTCATTTTAACCTCACATAAACCACACAGGGTGGTGGGCACACCTCAGTGCCTGGGAACGGAGGCAGGGAGGCTGCTGTTCCAGTGCTTTTCCTGGGTGCTGAACTCCTTCTCTGTGATCCCTGTATAGGAGAGGCCAGGTCACAGTCCCCAAGGACGTCTTTGGTGGAGGCACAATGGGGTTAAACCAGTTACCATCAAGCCAGCTCCGACTCCTGGAGACTCCAAGCGCATCACAGTAGAACTGTGCTCCAAAGGGTTTATAAGGGCTGATTTCTTGGAATTAGATCACCAGACCTTTTTTCCAAGGAGCCTCTGGGTAGACTCAAACCTCCAACCTTTCTGTTAGCAGCCAAAAACGTTAACCATTTGCACCACCCAGGGATTCCAGAATGCTGGGCTAGGGTTCCATTCAACAGATGAAGAAAGAAGGCTGAGTGTTAGCTGAATGCCCAGTGTCGTCCTCACTGCCGAGTGACACAGCAGACAAGCAATGCCCCTTCTGACCTTCCTAGTCCAGTGGTTCTCCTGTACTACAACGCCTGTGGCATAAGGCACATATTATAGTTTAGCCCACATATGGAAAGAAAACACCTATGGCTTTCACAGAACTGCCCTTCCCAACAATTACACCTTCCCTCCAAAGGCATTCAGAAAGCTTCCCTATTCTCAACTGAGGCACAGAATTGGATTTTTTTTTTTTTAAACCTTGCATTAAAAACCAGCCTGAACTACAGAAAGCTCTCTGTAATGTGTCTGCTTAGTTTGGGCTGAAGTTTTATTTTGTTTCCTCACCTTCCCAGGTAAAAAAAGTCATCCTGTAGCTCAATCTGTCAGCCCTGATCTTTTCGACAAATTAGACTTCTCCAAAAAAAAAAAAATTGCTTTGCCCTTTCTTTGCCAACCTCCAAAAAGTGATTGTATCCTTGCGGGCTAAAATATGATTCTGGCATATTTCTTATCCATATAAATTTACCATGGAAAACCAAGAAGCGCTTTTCAGACTCAGAGATGTCTATATTTCAGGAAAGAGTGCTAAGTGGATTCTAACGAAGAAAATGAGCTAATTTTGTGACTCTTCCAACTCGTCTTTGCCCTGCATTCTTCTGCTTAATAACCTATAAATTTTAGTCATGAGAATCATTCTTCAGCATCTAGGGCAGTAAAACTCGTGCAAAAAAAATCAATAGTCTGCCTACTTTGAAGACTTCAACATGTTGTTAGGCAGCAGAGACCTTTTTATATATATATATATATATAACTCCATAATGGCCTAAAACAGATTTGATTCTCGAAATCAGAATTCTCACACTAATAGGCTCTCATTTAAGAAGACTCTCGTAGCTGAGAACAGACTACCAAATGGGTTAGATTTTTCAATTTTATACCTTGGTCCATAAGTGCTACTTTCTTATTGGAACAGTCAGATAATATACTACGAGAGATCACTGCAACCTCTAGCCACTGTTCCGAATTATTAATTTAAAAGCTTATGCACCAGTGCTAATATAAATTATCTTTAAAAAACCATCTATATGGGTAACATTTTAATAAGCTTTAAAGCATGATTTTTCTCTCTCACTGCTGAAAGCAAAATATAATATACAATGACTCGGCGTGAGCTATGGATTTATTGTATTTTTTTTCCAAAAGATTTGTGCGACCATTCCCCATAACTGATGAGAAAGCCCAGCCTGTGTCCCGCCTGCAAATGCACTATCCTAATCAATTTAAGGCGACAGGTGCGAGCTGCTCTCCACCCTACCCCCCAACCCCCAACCCCGTCCTAGGACTTCAAATGAAATCTCACTCACACACACCCTGGGAAGGGGCCTCTTTCTCCCATAACCTGTTAGAAAACCTGTGCGTGGCATTCGAGCTTCATCAGAGCACATCACGGGAAGAGACAGGATATGGACAGACCCCAAGGGAAGCAAATAAAATACCAACACTGTGGCAGCCTGCAGAAATGTCAGCTTTCCTCCAGGTTAGTAGCGTTTGTTCTGTGGCTGGTGTAGAATATGTCCTGGGCTTTCTCCGCATCCTTGGGAAAGAGGATGACTTGGAGGAAATATGTGACTTCTTAGCTGTCTATCTAGGTGCTAGCTCCAAAAAATGGCTTGGCATTTATCAGGAAGCCTGAGCAAGGGGGAGCCTAGCAGGCTGCCTTCCGCCAAGGACAGAAGAAAAAAAAAATGCAATGTTAGATTACCATGCGTAGATCATTAAAGGGCGAGATTAATGCTGGTTGATTTTATGCTCCTTACAAGCCTCACCTGGGAACCTCATCCAGCATTTCCTTGCTAGCTCTGCTTCGTGAGCTAAATTAGAAGCTTCAGAAAAATCGGTAGAGGTAGCTGGCCCAGACCTCCACCATCCTCAGGGTCCCTTTGTTTTGGCATGGTACTGACACTGGGAACTGTATCCATCATCGCTCACAACAGGCCTGTTCCATTACCATAGCTACAAAATGTAAACGTCAATATGGTAATAAAAGGAAACAAAGAATTGGGTTGCACAGCTTTTCAAATTCAGGAGGAAATGAATGGGCCCAGTTTTTCTTTTTGTGTTCATTGCCTTCTTTTCCAAAGGGACCTACCCATTTCAACTCTGCAGAAACTAAGCATTAAGTCAGAAGGCAGACTCGCATGTGAGATGGCATTCCCAGCTGGTTACCAAACGACCTTCCTTTCACTTTTTCCTAAGTGGATGTTGAAAAAAAAAAAAACAATAGGGGCTACTAATGTCTGATGCAGGCAGACTGTTTCTACTACAAATAACCCAGCAAGTGCACTATTTTCTTTTTTAAAGACAACAAACAAAATCTTCAATTTATAAGCAGACTGAACATACCCAGTTGCCTGTTTTTTTTTAACAGCTGTAAATTTTAAAGCATATTTTCCACAAACATATCAGTTTGCAAATGTTCACTAAGAGCCTACTATGTGCTAGAGCTCGTGGCTACATTTAGAACAGGGAACAAAAAAAGTACGTGGCATCCTTAGGCATTAGGGAGATGGGACAGAAGTCCATGCAAAGAGAACACTTTAGGATTCTGAGTCAGTAAAAAAAGATTCCTCCCTCCCTCTTTTCCCTCCTTCCTTCTATGCATCCTTTCTTCCTTTCTCCCTCCCTCCCTCCCTTCTCCTTTCATTCTTATACCCATCCACCCTTCCATCCTTCCTTCCATCTATCCTTCTATCTTTCTTTCCATGTGTCCTTCCATCCTTTCCTACATCAGTCTTCCCACCCACCCTTTCACTTTCACAACCAATGTTGGGTCTCCTGTGGACTACAGACTGGGCATCGTGGATAAGATTCAGTCCCAGCACTCATAAAGTTAACTTCCACTAGAAGACAAATACATAAGCAGGAGGTTGTCTGAAGTATGGTGGGTCTGCAGTGGAGTTGTGGTTAGGGTGCACGACTTCTTAGAGAGGGGACTTTTGAGCTGGGTCTTGAAGGGTAAACTGGCATTCACTAGGGAAACAAGGTGGACAGACACCAGTGGGTAGTATGAGCAAAAGCACAGAGGCTGGAATATAGCTGGCTTGTCTGGAGAAAGGTAAGTTGTCACGTGCGCCTAGAACACAGAGGACACAACAGAAGATGAGGCTGGAAAGAAAGATGGAGGCCTGGATATGGCAAACATTGTCAGACCTGATGAGAAATGGAGGCTTCCTCATCAGGCAATGAGGAGCCATCGAGGGTCTCAAAATAGACAATTACAGGAGAACATCGATGTGTTATAAAGGTGACTCTAGTTTTTTAGTGACAGTGAGGAAGACAGAATGGAGGAGACAGAGAGAGAGTGGCCTATTAGGCTTGGGCAATTGTGCAGGCAAAATAGTGGGGCCCAGACTACGAGAAATAACACAGGGATAGAGACAAGGGGAAACATTTGAGATGGACCCAGAAGGTAGAATCCAAGATCCTGATGAGGGTCTGATGTGGTCAGCGGAGGTGAGGAGGAGCAGGAGGAAAACAGGCTGATTCCAGGCTTGGGCCAAGGCAGCGCCATCATCTGCAACAGGAAACACTGGAGAAGGCAGGGCTGGGCTTGGGGGCAATGTTTAGCCTGATTAGGCTGAGGGAAAGCCATCAGAAATAAAAACCAGGAGCCTGAGACGAGGGTCTGGGCCAGATGTGGTAGCTGTCAGTACAGGTGGGTAGCTGAAACCATGGGAGTAGTTGAGCATGCTAAATGGACAAAAGGAGGCACCAAGCATCCACTTCCACTCTCCAAAGGACCACCAGGTACCTTCCCTCAAAGAGATGGTAGTTTAGCTGGGATAATGAAACAATGACTGAAAACAATACAACTAGGTCCTGGGTATCTGAGAGGCATCACTATAAAATCTCTGGGAAAGGACATCATGCTTGGTAAAGTACAGGATCAGTGAAACAAGCAAAACCCTCAATGAGATGGTTGACACAATGGCTACAACAATGGACTCAAACACAGCAGTGACCATGAAGACGGCCCAGGGCCAGGCAACGCTTCATTCTGTTATACATAAGGGCGCCATGAGTTGGAGCCAACTGACGGTGACTAACAACAACATCATCGCTATAAAAGAATAAAACAACACCTCTGCTCACCCCCTGATATTTTTTCTACTGGTAAGTATATATGCCACGTATCTGGTTGTGCTGAGGGCACAGTCTTAACACTGTGTTAAGTTCCAATTCCTGAGCCAGAAAGGGAATATGCCATGAAATAGTGGCCACGAAAGGGCCCAGGTTCATGGCAGCCAGAGACCCCCAGGCTCCCTAAGGCTCATTCTGCCATACACACCAACAACGGGGACAAGCACCTACTGCCAACGATTCCATTTTCAAAAATCCATATTTTGGTACCTCTTCCTAAGATGCACGTGAGCCTTATAAAGCAAACACACACTTTCCAAAGCAGGGACAGTCTGCCTGCAGTGTACCTGAGCTTGAACTGCCTACAGATCTCGTTTGGACTTGGCTCCTTCCCAGCTGATAAATTGGAACATTTTCAAAGAAAGCTAAATTATAAGCTACTCGTTCTGCATCCCCTAAACACCGTGGTCTTGGCTGTGCCGGGAGTCCTTCCCCAGAGCACTTCAGCCCACGGAAGTGGGGGACCCTTTCACACCCCCCAACCCCTACAGTAGCTACTGTCTGTACTATCTTGTACTGCTGATTAACACTGGTTGAGCTTATTATTATTTGATTGTTACCTGGCCAGATGTCAGGTTTCTTGAGAACCCTGGCTGAGTCACACTTTTCTGTGTACTACAAGGAAGCACTCAGTGATGCAGGCTTCAGGAATCTCATTCAGTACTTCAGGGAGGAGGGCCAGGGTTTCCAAATCAGGTGCAGGACAGGGATTCCTACCCCATGAGTAACCAAACGAGGAGAACTGCACTCAGAGTTCTAAGAGAGATAGACACAGAACACAGTAGACGCCTGGGAGAGGACGCCCCCCTCAGATCTGACTGGGGTCACCATGGTGTGTGCCTTTGCTGATGTCAGTACATAAATCCAAACCAAAGGAGCCCTGAATGGAACTGAAAAAACACTCTTTGGAAAGGAAGAGAGATGTGCAAACAGAAAAGCATTCTGTCTCTTCCTTAGACTAAGGACTTGCCTGCCTGTTTCACTCTAGAATTCTTCCCTGATGGGGCCGTCCTTTCTGGGTCCCTGTGGGGAGACTCTCAGGTACCCGCTTTGGAGCCCCTGTATATATTAGCACCGAAGAAAGATGTGGCAGCCTGCTTCCTTACAGATTACAGTCTTGGAAACCCTACGGGGCAGTTCTACTCAATCCTGTAGGGTTGCTATAAGTCCGAATTGACTCAATGGCAACAGGTACATATGAGAGCACTCTGTCCTGTTGGTGGAGAGCACCCATTTGCAGGAGCCTGCAGTCCCTCTGCAGAGCTCCCCTCCAGCCAGGCAGGTCTCTGCTCCCCATCTGTTCCCTCCCTCGATGACTGCTGATGTGTAGGACACAGTGTTAGATGCTGAGCAAGTTAGAAGTTTGAGGCTGGCTAGCCCACAAGCAGCTTACAGACCAGACAAGAAGACCAAATACAGATGGCGGCGGGGGGAAGGGGGTTACTGTACAACCAAAAAGCTAACCAACTACAACTTCAGTATTTGATTTAACAAACACTTCTATCAAGTCACCTATATGCCAGGCACTGATTTAAATACTTTGCAAACAGTAACTCATCAGCACCTCTTAACAACCCTGTGAGGTAAGTACTTTATTAAGTGACTAGCTCAAGGTCACACAGCTGGTAAGTGGTAGAGCTGGGATTTGAACTTGGGCAGCCGGGCTCTAGAGTCCATGCTCTTCACCACCACAATACACTGTCTTGCACTCATACAGACTCCTGAGGTGGATGCTGGCCGAAAGATGTGATGGGCCTTTGGGTTCACTGGTCAGAGATAACAGTCTGAGGAAATGGTCTGAGAAAGAGAGATATGAGTTAGGCCTGGAATAATGCGTGGGATTTAGATAGGAAGAGAGGGCTGGGAAAAGGCCACTCAATGCAGAAGAAATGTCAGAACGAGAACCAGGAAAGTGCACACAAGGGCTTGGGGACAGTGAGTTAAATGGTTTGCCTGGAGTATTGGGAACATGGCAACAGTCCGTGAGAAAGAAGGCTGGATCGTATGCTGGGCACACACAGCAAAGGGTCGACCCTAAATGGTGCCCGGGGGTGACTTGTTCGACTCCTGAAGGCTGTGGAGAGCTACCAAGGGTATGGAAGTGAGCAGACACTGTGTCCAGATAGAGGTACTTGTTTTGTGCCTACAGAAAGGCAGAATGCAGATTCTGGATTCCAGGGAGTACCAGTCCAGGGGAGGCCAGCCCTATGCGCTATCCACTAGAGAAGAAACCACAGATGCTGGGTCTCACCCTCTCACCAGACCTTGCAAAGGGACATCATGTTTCCTACACTGCCGATCTTGTAACTCTGGCAATCCACAATTTGTCACGTGAATTAGGCTCCTTAAGAGTCATTATTCCAATCCATGCCAGTTAGCATATACCTCTTTCCAAACAAATACATAATTAATTCAGAGGCCTTTTTGACTCAAAGGTTTTAAAGTGCCTGGCTGAGGTGAACATTCAGGAGAAATAATGGTATTTCCAAAGGAGAATTCATACATGGTTCAATTTACAATATTGTAATAAGACTCTGCAGCATAAATTCCAGCACACTGGACAGAAAATCTATTTGTGTAGCGTGTGAGGACATAAATAAAAGCCAAATAGTTATACTGTCCTCACAAATATGAAATTTTCTTTTGTGAATCTACGTCCCTGACACATATTCCAAGAAAGTTGGGTCCTGTGATAAATTTCTTGACTTGAAGGTCTTCATCAATCTCAACCCTCTCTCATTATTCAGTTACTAAATAAAAAGGGTGGTAATAATACAATAACAAATAACAGAACAATATAATTAAAGTTATGTGTCAACCCTTCATTCAATATTCGGTCACTATAAATTTTGTCACTAACTTCTTAACTTTTTCTCCCAACAGAACTAATTATCCCACCCTTACTTTCTAGCTTCTACACCAACTGATGGCCAATCATTGGCCTTTCTTTCTCTGTTTCTCATCTCCTTCCACCTCTTCTGTTATTGTTTCTTTCCAAGTGCCCTGTTTGGGTTTTGAATTCTGGAGCTAGATAAAAACATTCTGTTATTGTCCCAGTTGGAGGCTCCATTCCATCTGGGCTTCCACACACTTGCCATTACCCCTTCCAATTCTCTTTGAAGACCCTTCTATATAACTGCATCTGCAGTCTCTTTTTTCTAGAAAGCATCCTTTTCTGAGATCTTTGTTCCATTTCTGAATAGTTTTTGTAAGCCTTTCAAGGATCCACTTTTTTTTTTTTTTTTTAGCAAAGAAGGGCTTTGAGTTCAGTAGCCCAATCTTTCTACTCCTTCTAAATCGTCACACGCAGTCACTGTGGCCCACAAATAATGTGTTTCCTGGTAGAGAGCTGATTTTGATGAAGCTCTTGAGGTGGATGATTATACTGAATGGAAATAAGCCTACTGGACTCCATCTGTAAGAACCTAGGAACAAAAATGTTATTATTCTTAGACCTATAAGAATAATAATCTGCTTATAAGAATAATTATGTGCTTGCGATATTACTTTTATTCTAGTGTGTAGGAGGTACTGCTATCTCTTGTTGAGTAGCAAAGAGCAGAAAACACGGGTAGAAATGCTGTGAGCACAGTCGCATGCACAGAATAAGAGACTGGGGTGAGGAGAGGCCAAAGGCTTGTCCTCTGCTGCCAAGTGTTGATTAGGATGCAACCATCAAAGGTGGTCAAAGTGATCAAGGTCAGACATTTTTACAAGCTGAAGTCACTAGGGGGCTTAAGAACACCAATGTCACTGGCTTAGAAGTGGAGAGGGTACTGGACCACCAATCAGGAGTAAGGCCCAGTTCTGCCGCCCACTTTGCCGTACGTCCTCATGCTAGAAGCCTTAGTTTAGTCATCTGTAAAATGGTCACAATAACACTTCATTCAGCTATTCGCGCGTTGTTTCTTTTTTTCAAGAAGTTATTCAAAAGCCCCACACAGCAGAAGCTATGAACTAACTATACACAGGAAAACATAGGTTGACCCTTAAAAGTTTTGAGTAAAAAGGCAAGAAACTTAGCAAACTCTGTAGCGCAATATCATTTGTATGAAAAACAACAAAAATACTGGGCACATAAACCGTATCTTGTTTCAGGGTACATACCTATTCAAGGACACAGATTAAAGACAGGGGAGTGGGGGTGGAGGCAGCGGGGAGTGGAGATGGGGAATGAAGGAGGAAACCCAAAATAAACTGAAGTGAGGGTTGTCTCCCTGTTATCACGATAGGACTTTACAAACTAAGGAGAAGTAACTGGCGCAATGATAAGAAGATTATCATTATTAATAACAATAAGATGAAGAATAACACAACAACTGTTTCCTCAATGACAGGCTCTTGCTGGAACTATTTTATTTAGGAACCTGAAGGAGCAAACATGTCTTAAATGTTTAGTTAAAGAGCAGGCATGTCTTAAGCGACAGAGTTTGGATCTGAGCATAGCTCTGTCTGGAATCACTCTCTCTCATCCCCCCACCCCCAGAAGTCAAATGCTTAATTAAGCTACATAAGCAAACACAGCAGAAAGTTGCCAAGTGGGGGATCTGGACAGCTCTTGATTCTCTGGCCAGTAGCATTCGCTGAATTATATTCAACCCAAAACAAAATTCAGGAATGCTCTAAATGCTAAGGCTGGCTCCAAAACAGCTCCAGCTGTTTCCCATCTTCTGAATCAGAGATGATCTAGAAGCTGATGCATGACTCAGGAGCCCACACACAGCCCTGTGCTTCATGTCAGATTGCCAGAAGTGATGGAAACCCCACTCATCCCATTCCTAAGCATCACAAAATGAAATAAATGACAAGGTCCTGTCACTGTCTCTGAGAGATGCCCAGTTCTGAGAGATGCCCAGACCCAAGCTGAGACGGGCAGCAGGAAGCAAGCAAAGCCTAGGTGTGAAGGCTGCAGTCACAACAATATCAGACAGCGATACCCACCTCCAAGCCTCACCAGAAATCATCCATGAAGACATTCACAAGTATCACGAGATCATGGCTTCCCCCATGCTTCCAGCTGGAGTGGCCAAGGAGTTTTGTGAGGACCTTACACTGGGCTATTTACCTTTTGGAATCAAGGCCATCCAAGGGGCTTCCCAGATGTCTGCCTAGACACAGTTTTCCCTCTTCATTGTTCTTTCCTGACTTTTTCTAAGTCAGAAGGGAAATACGCATTCTTTTCCTCTGAAGGAATAATCATGGCATTTGTTAATCAATTTCCTTTTCTTTCATGATTTCAAAACCATTTTATGAGCAAAGGAAGCTTTGCTCGCTGGGCCTGAGGTTCAAGGCTATTCCCCTCAGGTCAAATAAGGTCTGGTGGGTAAGGACAGCACCTCACATGGGAGGTTACCCATCATTCCAAGAACTACCACAATGGGTCCAAGCAACTCTAGTAACTAACATTCATTGAGTGTGGGCCATGTGCCAATGTCCGATAAGGACTTCAACTACATCACATCATGCAATCATTTCAATAGTCCCATGAGCAGCCCTTGATTATACTCATTCCATGAGGCTCAGAGAGGTTATCTTGATGAAGATCAAGAGGGTGGATGTGAACACTGTTGGTCTCAAATCATGCTTTCTTTGCCATGCCCATCCCTGACGCTCTTTCAGCACCAAGTGGGCAGAGTCCTATGGATGGAGAGTTAAGGTGCTTGACATTGTCAACCAATAAGGGCATGAAACGATGTAAAGAACACCACAATCCGGGCTCTCCTTTTTCCCAGCACCTTCCTCTCCAAGAGAGGCCACCAGGCTCTTGCAGCCTAGGCGGAGACCCACCCCTTCTTATTTTGCTCCCATCCCTTCCCTCTGCTTCTAGATCACTCACCTAGTCTTTCTTTAACATCTACCTGGGTGTCTTACTCAGAGAGGGCAACAGAGCCTGATGCTGCCTGGCATAACGTTTTGCTCCCAGGCTCCTCTTTGGTAACATACCAGGGGCTGCTCTGAGCATCAGTTCCAGGGGTCCCTAGGCAGTTTCTGCTCATGCTTCCTAGAGGCTGGGACAGTGTTTGGTCCATCTCAGCTTCCCCAGGAGCATGCTCTATTCTCATTCTCTAGACCTGAAGCAGGTCTCCAGATCCCCAGGTCAATGTTCTTCACATCACCCCACTGCCTCCGTGGGCAAACTGACCAGAGTGAGGGTCACGCCATGGTCAACCAACCTGCACACCATGCTTGGAAGCACTCCAGGGTGTTGGCTGCTGAAAGCACTTCCCAAGGTTGCATGGAGTACATTCATAAAACATAGTGCTCACACCATATGCAGACCTTCTAAAGAAAGCTCAGCTGTTCATGAAGTGTATGCCATTAGCAGATCCTTTGATTCTCCTACACTGTAAAAACTGGCCCAGACAGGCAGCCTTTCTACCTGCTAGGAACTGGTGCATGGAATCACCAGGCATGCAGAGAAGCTGCCCGCCAAAGCCCCCGATTAGCTTGGGGGAGTCCCCGCAAATCAAGGACTGCCAGGGACAGCCATCTCCTTGGCCAGCTGTCAGTAGTAAGGTCCACACAACTTGGAGGATGGATGGCAGTGTCCTCCCTGGGCCCACATGCCAGCATCCATCAGCTTCCCCGGTTCTCAGGAACGACCTCACTCACCAAGCTGATAGATGAATGTGCTTCCCAGGGGAGCGACGTCTCTTCCTTTACTAGGCCTGGTAGGGAACTGCAGCTCCCGGGTACAGCCCCAAACCAACGAACCAGGAGGCCAGGGGTGGCTTCAGGGGTAGCTTCTGGCCACCAGAGAAGGCTTCTTTGCTCACCAGGCCCTGTTCTCCAACAGGGCGTGGTGCTGCAGCTGGGCTTCCTGGCTAGCTGCTCCAGATCTAATTGAAATGTCCCTTCAGAGGGCCACAGCAGAGAGGGGAGGCCCCCTCAGTGCATCTTTTCTGTCCTGATGGGAGGTTGGATGGACAGCTCAAAGCAGAGGCCCAGGGAAGACTAGTCTTATCAGTCACCCTGAGTTCCTCGATGTATACCCAGAGCCTGGTCCAACAGGAGCTGGGAGCCTCTCAGACCAGGGACAGTGCAGAGGGCTTCTTTCATGGGACGCCTTTTTCACCAAGAGCCCATATGTCCCCAACAGACACTGTCCATCTGCAGGGCAGGGGTCAGCCACAAAACCTTGCCAGGTCCTCATGCAGCTCCAGAGGTGGGCCCATCAGCCCAGTACTCTTGTGCACCAAATTCTCCATTTGTTTTCCTGTTTAATTTTTTTTGCCTTAAGAATTTTAAAGTCCTCAAAGTTTAGCTACTTTAAGGGAAGACCCTTACTGTAGTGAAGAGCTACAACTACTGGAATTCAGCATACAGCATAGTGGTGGCAGAACGGAAAGGCAAAGGAGTTTAAAAAAAAAAAAAGAACCACCTGGGTTTGAATCCCAGCTCTGCTACTTCTTAGCTTTGTGATCTTCCATACCTTCTGTAACCTCTTGAAGTCTGTTTCTTATCTGTGTTGTTGTTGTCAGCTGCTGTTGAGTGGGCCCCTGAGTCATAGCGACCCCAAGCGAAATGGAACAAAATGCTACACAGTTGGGGACTGGACCATTATGAATCATAGGGTTTTCATTGGCTTATTTTCAGAAGTAGACTTCCAGGCCTTTCTTCCCTGTCCATCTTAGTCTTGAAGCTCCACTGGAATCTGTTCAACATCATAGCACCACACAAGCCTCCACGGTTGGTGGTTGGTGGCAGCGCATTAGGTACAGTGGACGTGAATGGAAGCCAGGTCTCCCACATAGAAGGCGAGACTCTACCACTGACCCACCACTGCCTCATTTTCCTCCTCTGTGGGACAGGCTACTAACAGCCCCTAATATGATAACACATTGGACAGCACACTGCTGGGGACGTCCCACCCAAGTCCTCGCAGATCTCTCTTACCGTTCTTTGCACCAACTCCCAGCTTCTGTGTGTGTGGCTGCTCAGATCCTGCACCTGTGGCCTTAAAAGGCTTCCCTCTGGGCACTGGAGCTGCCTTGGCCATCTGCTGGGGAGCTGGAAGTGCCTGCGAGTTTACATTTCCCAGCTAGGCTAGGGGCTCCATAACCAATGACCAGCCAGTGAAGGAGTTCAAAAGCCCAGCTCTTCTGCCTGGAGGCAGGACAAACTCTGAGGTATTACTCATGCTCAGACCTCAGCCTGCATCAGGCTGGGGCCAGGCCTTCACAGGAATTTGTACCCTTGCTTGGCCTCCTCCCCTTCCTTTTCCTGCTTCTCCTTTTTAGCTTCTTCAGGGAGCAGGTCCTTAATAAATCATTTGCACACGAATTCTCATCTCAGAGCCTGCTGATCACTAGCATAACTACTTGCTGTTAAGTTGACTCCATTTATGGCGACCCCACGTGTTGCAGAGTAAAACTGTGCTCCACGGGGTTGTCATGACTGTGATCTTTCTGAAGTACATCACCAAGCCTTTCTCCTGAGGCACCTCTGGGTGGGTTCAAACTGCCAACCTTTCAGTTAGTAACCCAGCATTTAACCATCTGGCCACCTACAAAATGTGCAATAAAGGTCAGATGGCATTATGGTTGTTATTTTAATTATTATCATGCCCGTCTCAATGCCCTGCAGGACTGGATTCCCCCAGTTGAGAGCTGGGCATGGATTCTGATGTACCTCTCTAAGAAAGCCGCAGTTTTGATTTTTGATCCTTTTTTTTTTTTTTAATTGATTAATTTTTTGACAAGAGGGAGATGGGGAGCAAGTACCAAGGGAAAATCCCTCCCAGGGCCTTGCAGCCAGCAGCAGCTGTTCTATGGCTTGACCAGGTCCTCAGCACAGGACCCAAAAATGGCAACCCAGGAGCAAAAGTCTCCTGCGCTCAGGGGAGATGTCAGCAGGAGTTATGGTGACAGTGACTGTCTTGGAGAAGGGAGGTCCTTCCGATGGTTAAAATGTAGTTAAACAGTCCTGAGCCACCTTGCCATCTTCAAATAGGTCTGTATTTTGCCAGTGATAAAATGTGAGTCTCCTGCCAGCCCCCAAGGAACTAAGTGACAGGAGAAAAAAAGCCACATTACTTAGCACAGAGGTGGTGGCAGTTCCTAATTACTGATGCACCACTAAGCAAGACTTTGCCAACAGCCAAATGGGCGGGTGCGTTTACAAAATGAGGGCCCAAAGCACCACTGATGGGGTTACACACGTCTATGCTATGACAATTCTGAAAGGCCAATCTCTCTATCTATATACGTCAAAGGGGAAAAATCTCCTTCAAAAAAGCCAATCCACATTTGAATGTCATATTGTTTCCCATCCGATTATCTCTGTATTCTGTATACAGACGGGAAAATGCTGAATGTTCATTTTAAGTGCCATGCAGCATCTGCTTAATTAATCGCAAGCAAACTCCTATTTGCATCTCAGGTGAACGGAACATAAAAGAAGTAAGATTTTCCTTGGCAAGTGAACGTACTGTATTTATGAGGAATATGACTTTTCTCCCAAAGAAATGAAACATTTTAGCTGTACTTCAAATCTCAAGCTCCGGTGAGCGTTAGCAAACTTCCAAGTTCTTCTTCCCCTCACTGGGCTCAAGCTAATGTCCCTTCAAGCTGTGATACTGAAAGCTGGAAGATGTCCTGTGCTCACAGGGCCATGTCTTGGTTCTTTTCCCAAGAACCAATAACGTTCCCAGGAACTTTAACGTTAAAACGCAGCCAGGGAGGCACCCGAGGTTTTTCTCAGGTGTGTTCCGATAGCTGTGTTATTATGTAATCAAAATGTTGCATTTGGATGGAAGATGGGGTTTTAAAGGCAACGAGGTATAAAAAATGATGATTGCAATACTGGCATTAGTTAATGAAAGCACCAAGTATTCTAGAAAAAAAACTGAACTCTCTGTGAATGCAAATATTCTGTGAATAGTTTGTACTTGTACATAATTTTTTTTTCTTTCAAAAATATCTATTTGGGGTTATGAGGCCAGAGCCCTGGGCTCCGTGCACACTCTGCCAGAGTCTCTCTGGGGGACCTTGCATGGCCCCTGGTCTCACCTGCCTGCCATTTTCTCCTTTGCATGATGAACCAGTTGGACTACGTGCTCAGTGAGCCCCCTTCTAGAACTAACATTCTGTAACTTCAGCCTTATTCCAGGAGTTATGTTCTAATTCGCCAGCCCTAAAAACTGCTACATTATTTTTAATATTAATAAAGTCTAATTAACATACTAATCTAGGAGTTAGTGGCTTGGATAATCCAATAGAGGAGATCATCCAAAAGCTATTTTATCCAGCACAAGAATGTGGCGATCGACTTTTCTACAGCAGGTTTCAGCCTTTAACTGTGTTTTATGTAGGATGATATGAAAATTCAGTTATCTTCTCTGAGTGCACATCCATGCAGGGACTAGAGCAAAGCAGTCCAGAACCCTGTCAGGCTATAAGAGGGGAGCTGTTTGAAATCTAACAAGTTGTCATGGAAACTCTATATGAAGACAGTGAAGACTCTAATGAGAATTGGTAGGATTAAGTAAGCATTTATCTCTGAGGGCCTCCAAGTACGGCCACATGGATGATCTCAGGCCGATCCCTGATGATGGCAAGAGACAGAAACTCATTCCTTCACCCCTTGCTCCCACTACAGATGCTTACTTAGCACTCACTGTGTGATAAGCGCCATGTTACGTCCCAGGTGATAATCTAAATGATAGCATTCCTGCCCTCTCAGACCTTATGATCTAGTGGTCCAGTGAGTCAATGAAGAGAAACCATACTCCTACATGTGATTACACACTGTGAGAGCAGAAACGATGGGAAGAACCGGAGACAGGGGCAGAGTAGATGGGGAACAGGGATCTTTTCAGGTAGGATGGTTGGGGTACGAGCCTCTTCGAGGAGGCACATTTAAGCTCAGACCTGCAGGGTGAGGGGCGCAGCCATATGCAGAAGTGCCTGTGCACGCTGAGGTTCAGGTAAATGAATCCCAGTACCCCTGCTGCCAGGAGTCCCTGGGTGGTGTAAATGGTTAACGGGCTTGGCTGCTAACCAGAAGGTTGGAGGTTCAAGTCCACCCAGAGGCACCTTGGAAGAAAAGCCTGGTGATCTATTTCTGAAAAATCAGCCATTGAAAACCTTATGGAACACAGTTCTACCCTGACACACGAGGGGCCTCCATGAGTCAGAGCTGAATCAATGGTAATCCCGCTGCCACCAGATGCTCCTGGCTACGCTAAGCCAGTCTTGAAAATGCCACATGAGCAAGCAAATGAGCATTTTCAGTGCACCTAAGCATGTTCCCTGGGCCAGTAAATGAATCTACCTACAGGCAGAGAAGTGGTTCTGCTCTCAGAAGACTTAGAGCACAATGAACGACCACAAGCAAGACAACTGCTTGAGAGGATGGGTTTCATCAGCAGGCTCCAGATACCAACGTGCGTCTCTGTTGGTTCAAATTGTAGCTCGAGAAACATTTCCTCCAAGGAGTTCCCTTGATTGACACATCGTATTTTCCAAAAGAACAACATCCCCTGAGCTTCAGCATACTCATTATTATTATTGTTAGGTGCCATTGACTCATAACGACCTTGGGTACAACTGAACGAAACACTGCTAGGTCTTGTGCCATCCTCACAATCATTACTATGCTTGAGCCCATTGTTGCAGCCAATGTGTCAATTCATCTCCTTCAGGGTCTTCCTCTTCTTCAAAAACCCTCTATTCTGATCCCTCCTTCTAATAACATGTCCAAAGCATGTGAGACACAGTCTCACCACCCGTTCTTCTAAGGAGCATTCTGGCTGTACTTCTTCATTAGTGTGTTCATTTTTGTGCTTGCCTCTGTCTATCCATCTTGGGAGGAGCACTCATCCTTCCCTCCATCCACTCCCTCTCTCTCTCTAGCTACCTTCATTTGGAACTAGATAAATTAATCATCTTAAGTTTAATTCCCTTTAAGTGTCAATCATAGCAGAATTATTACATAATCAGCTTCTAAAATCCATTCATTCATTCACTCATTCATTCATCCATTCATACTTGCTGAATGAAACATCTCTTCAAGCAATGGGAATAAGCAAAGCTGGTTGAAAACCATTGACTTCCACAATTTTATTCAACGCTTTTACTTTGATTTTCTATTACAATTTACATCTCCAGTTTTATCTGGTACAATGTTTTTTCCCAAGCCAAAGACAGAATTTCCTACGAATCATGGTTATACAATAGTTATCTATTTCTCCATTTATAGCACTCATCATTTTAGATGGTCAAGGCAAATGCATTAGGCCAGAGGTTTTTTTAAGGTCTCTTTTCCTGATGAGGGTGGGTAGAGACAGAGCTCTCTATGAGAAGGCAAATGCCCCTCACAGAGGCATCTGGAACCAGATGAAAGCCCCAGGAAAGGCAGAGAGGAGAATCAAAGCTCAGGGAGAACTACTGTGGGCAGTAACTGCGATGCAACTGGGCTCACAAGGTGAGTCAAGCCCTGGCCAACATGGCATACGAACACAACAGCCTTCCCCACTGAATCAGAAAAGGCTCCTTTATGCAACGCACTGACTGAGACTCTTCTGCACTCATGAAGCCAAACCTTTCAAGTCTTAGTGCCCAGCAAGACCTTGCACAGGTGGACTCAAAACTTGAGTGGAGCTTGATGGGTGTTTGAAATCAAACTTTTAGCACTAGATAGTCACCACACTGTTCCCCTCTCTACTTGGACACGAGAGCTCATCAGTGCATCCCACCTGTTGGGGTCCAGAAGAGTGATGGGCTCCCAGGAAGTCAGCTTCTATCCTTAGCCAGAGCTCCACCGACAGGAGATGGAAGGAAGCCACGGCTCACAGCCTTCTCCAAACCAGTACCAGTACCCACCGAGTCAACTCCAACTCATAGTGACCCCGTGTTTGTGAGAGCAGAACTGTGTTCCAAAGTGTTTTCAATGGTTGAATTTTTGGAAGCAGTTCACCAGACTTTTCTTCCAAGGTGCCGCTGGGTGGACTGGAACCTCCAAACTTTTGGTTAGTAAATGAGTATAAAACCATTTGCACCACCCAGGGATTCCATAAAGGTGCAGGCCCAGGAACTAAAGTTCCTGTAAAGACCTGGAGAAGGCTGCCCAGATCTCACCCTTGGTCCCACCTTCTGTGCTGGGAAACTGCAGGGCAGGACCTTGTGATTCATTCAGTCCTTCCCCAAAGTCGCAACAACTAATCCTTCAAAACCACACAGCATCAGGATCTACCAATCCCCAGATGCCATTTACAAGCTGCTCTGAAAGTGAAAGAAAGGCAAGGAGGGGGGTGAGAAGGAGCCAAGAAGGAAGGAAGCTAGATCTGTCTTCACCTAAAGAAAACACATACACCCACAGCCTTTCCTCTCCCATTTGTGCCACCAAGGTACGTCACTTGTTGGGTGGCAAAGCTCTGAATGTTAATTGAATGCATTAAAAGGCATTATAACACAAGCCAGAGAATTGTTTTGCTATATTTTTAAACTTCCAGCATGCTTGGCTGCCTACAGCTGAACAAGAACAGGTAAAAGAGTTCCCTGAAATAAAAACAAGGGGAGCCAAAGGGGGAACCAGATGCCGACTTGAGAGTTCACCAGGTTCCCATGGAGAAAAGGGCAACTGCCTGGTACAAGGCAGTTTGGTATCAGTGCAATAATTTCTGGATAGCTGCCAGTGCTAAGGTTAAAAAGCAATATTATAAGGCTGCTATGATGACAGCCTACTGGGAGACATTTGTGGAAAATTGCTTTGCCTATCATTTAGTCAGCAAAAAAAAACCCAGAGTACTAGTTATGCTAGAACTCTGTTGAGTGTGCATCTATAAATGATTCAAATTGTAAGCACATAAAGCCCCCATACAGGTAGAGGTAATCACCATAAAAGCCCCGAGCCTCGGCTCTGTTCTTTCACATTGATAGGCTGTATAAATTTTCACCACATGTTGCCAAATAAGAAGCATAATTATCAAGAAAGTATATTCTGAGTTTGAAATTCAACTTTTGAAAATGAAATCAAAATGACTTTTTTGGCACGAGGCAACAAACTTTTCAATAGCCACGCTGTGAAAAGCTGACACTCTAAGCCTTACAGCATCAGACAGACTGGCTTCCGTTTATACCTCTTCACTGTACAAGAAGGGGTGACTTATGCATTGCCAGGGGAAAATTACAAGGTTTTAACTAGGCTGTCTCCTTCAGTCTCCAAATACCTGAAAACATTTTAAAGTGAGCTAAAGCATTCAAAAAGAAAGTACAGGCCTGCTACTTCATGGGCTGGGACCCTGTACACCAATCTGAGTTAGTTTTCAGTTAACAAGGAGTTAGACCTAGTCCAAATGAATCCTTTCCTTCATTCCTTACAACGAGATAAGGAGTAATTTAATTTCTTAGTGGTTTGGGGCTGATATAAACGCCACACTGATATAAATGTTCTTGCCTTAAATGGACACCCCTATTCCTCACTCCCACAGGCTAGGAGTATAGAGCTTTACACAAATAAACAAATACTCATTCCCACTACAGAGGAGGAGTTTGGGCTTGCAGGCTGGGTGTCCACTGGTGTGTGCCTAACATCTCTGACCTGGGGTAGGCCTCACTTGTACTCCTGCCTGGGGCTCCCAGATGCTGAGGGTAGGCCTGCCCAGAACCTCCATTCCACACACCCACTCTCAGCACCACCACCAACCCAAAAAAAAAAACACCAAACCCGTTACCATCGAGTTAATTTTGACTCATAGCAACCCTATAGGACAGAGTAGAACTGCCCCATAGACTTTCCAAGGAGCTCCTCCTGGTGGACCAGAACTGCCGACCTTTTGGTTAGCAGCCGTAGCTCTTAACCACTACACCACCAGCGTCTCCAGCACCACCACCAGCCCTGGAAAATCCATCTGAGATGATTCTCCTTTCAAGTCCCTACTTCCAGGGTTATCGCAAATTGGATCAACTCATGGTCTGGTGCAGTGTGAATGAATTGTCCAAGGCAAACACAGAGCTGGCTTTGTTTGGAGGCTGAAAGCTCAAAGAGTCACACTGTAGAATCTGAGAATGGGAAGAGGCCGCCTGGTGAACCTTCACCCGGTGGGAATCCCCCCTCACAGTGCTGACAAGCCCTTGTCCATTCGGCCACAGCCAGAGCACATTCTCTTAAAAGTGTGGTTCAGAAAAGCACAGAAAACTCCAAGTGAGTGTGGCTGGGCTCTCCATGCCACCAAATAGCCACCTGGCCAGCCCAGCAAGCAGTTAGGGGCTCCAAGAAGAGATGAGGAAGGGCCATTTTCCTTCGTCTCAATCCAGCCTGGGGAAACCAAGGTTGTCCAGGGGACTGTGTCCAAGTTGGAAAGTATTTTCTATATTTATGCTTCCTTTAAAAGTGGTCAAGAGAAGACAGAAACAGTTGCCAGCTGGGAATCTAATCCCCACCCCCACTTGTGTAACTTCAGCCCCCACCACCTCACCTCCAAACTCCCCTCCACCACCCCCCCTACACACACTGTCACCCAACCCCCTCCCTGGACAAAGCTGTTCTTGGGTCAAGCTGGGAAACCGCATTTGTCAGGCTAATTTTCTGAAGTTACTAAAGTGGCCTGGAAAAATGGAAGCCAAGGAGCCTCAAGATTATCAAACAAAAATAGATTTTTTTTTATTATTATTATTGAGGCATTTTAAGAGCAATTATGTTGCTGCAGTCATAACAGCCACTTGTGCAAACAGCAGGTTTAGAAAGTACAAAGGACTCCTGCCACTTCCACACCTACTCCAAGGGCTATTAAAGTTTGGGGAGGGGAAGCAAACAGAAAGCATTTTTAAGACTTTGGGGATTTTCGGGTTGATTCTTAAAAATCTATTAACTTTTTTTTTTTTTTTTTACCATTCAAAGGAAATAAAACGAGACACCACTTGGTGAGGTAGAGTAAGAAAACACTACAGGCTGGTGATAAAAGATAAAGGGTTTCATCAAGTCCCAAGTTCATGGAAATGTCACCAGCCTCTCACCATCAATCACATCTGTTTTGTATTTTCTGATGTTGCCAGAAGGACCCGTCTCCTAAGAGACGCAAATCCTGCTTTTGTTGGGAAAATCCTGTGCCCTGCCACCTGAGAAGACAGGCAGAGGGATCCAGACAGTCTAGTCTGTAAGCCAAGCCCAGAGGGGGTATTCTTGCATTTAGACCTGCTTCCAGATATCCTTGTCCTACCTCCCACTCCCCACATACCTGTGCCAGTCCTATACCAAGGCCCAGGAGAGCCGGTGATCTATAAATAGGAAGCTCATTTTAAAGCCTGGACTGAGGAATCTTTAGGATGGCCTCCAAGTTACTAATAATTGCCTCTCATCTATGCAGAAAGTGGGTTCTAAATATTCCTGCGGATTTGTTTTACCATTTACAGATTGGGTCTGTTAGGTAAATCGATGATGCCAAAGTTGACTGATAAATGTGAATAAAATGTGAATAGGCGATCTAAAAATAACCACATGAATTCTTTCCCACTGGGAAGTCAAGTAAACAAAGCTGTTTGCAATGAATCGTCCCTGGCCCAGCTACCTTTCTGGGTCAACTTTAAACTTCCCCTCACTGCAGATGAACCCAGTAGCCACTCCATGTTTTCTAATTTATCCTGAAGAAATCGAAAGGGGGTTTGAAAGGTTAATTAAAATCTCTGGTATGGTTCTTGTCGATAGGTAACAAAGTACACAATGTTTAGCTAGATCAAGGATGGGGTTTCTGAATAATTAAGTCTTCTGGTTGATACAGAATTACACCACCATCCATGGATTGCCAATGCTCAATCATTAGAATAAAAACAAAACCACTGAGTGACTTCAATTTTTTTGATGATTCAATCCCTAGCCTACTGAATCACACACAGCAAGGGATCGATAATTGTTTGAAACTTGACTGAATTAAGAAGAAACTTCAGCATTCAGGAGCATCTCTGAGCCACTAATCGCTCCTTGAAAATCCTATAGGGCAGTTCTACTCTATTCTACATGGTCGCTGTGAGTCTGAATCGACTCAACGACAACCGATTTTTGGTTTCTGAGCTACTGGTAGGCTCATTTTGTCACTCTATCAATATCTGCAGCTCAATTGTTATGTCTGAAACTTCTTATTCATTATGGCTTCTGATCAAAAACTTGCTATGTAGACACATGAAAACAGGGGTCAGCAAGCCATTTCTGTAAAATGCCAGATAGTAAATGTTTTCAGTTTGTGGGCCATTACAGTCTCTGTGGAAACTATTCACATCCGCCACTGCAGTGTAAAAGCAGCAATACATAGTATGTAAATGAGTGGGAGTGGTTGTTTGCCAATAAAACTTTATTTACAATAGATGGCTAGCCCCTTTGCAATCCCTTCACTAAAGTAATGTTTTCTTTGCCTTCATGGTCAAGTTTTAGAAAGCCCCTACCCCATGGAGTCTTCTTAAATGCCTTCCAAAAGAACTCTCTCTATTCTAAATTGTCCTATCAATTTAGCGCTATCTTTTTTGTTATATTTTCACAGGCAGGCTGAGACATATAATAGACCAGGCAAACTGTTGGTTTTCTACCCTTCAAACTGATAGCCTTTAAATATTTGTTCAACATCCTTGCAGGAGGAAGATGAGCACTATGTCAGGGAAGGCTAGGAGGGGCCACGAGGGGGCAGCCTCACATTCTCCTGCCTGTTGTGGTTAACTGCCATCAAGTCACTTCCGACTCATAGCGACCCTATGTACAACACAACTCAACACTGCCCAGTCCTGTGCCATCTTCACAATCATTATTATCCTTGAGCCCATTGTTACAGCCACTGTGTCAGTCCATCTCGTTGACGGTCTTCCTCTTTTTGGCTGACCTTCTACTTTACCAAGCGTGACGTTCTTCTTCAGGGTTTGATCCCTCCTGATAACATGTCCAAAGGATGTGGGCCAAAGTCTCACCATCCTTGGTCCTAATGAGCATTCTGGCTGTACTTTTTCCAAGGCGATTTGTTCATTCTTTTGGCAGTCCATGGAATATTCAATATCTTTTGCCAACACCATAATTAAAGGTGTCAGTTCTTCAGCCTTCCTTATTCATTGTCCAGCTTTTGCATATATATGAGGCGACTGAAAACATCACGGCTTGGGTCAGCAATTCAGCCCAGGCCCCAAACCGGCAAACCCTATGCAGCAAAACCAAAGCTTTCCATAAGACCGATCCTTGAAATTTTACTTCACATCCCAAACTGCTTATCAAACTATTTTTTGCATACACATTCCACACTTTTTCTAAGAAGAGTTTGTTTAATCTTTTCCAATTTTATTTGATGATGTTTTGGTTCCCCTTATAGATGGGTTTCCTAGGCAGCTGCCTGGCTGGCCCACCCATCATTTATACACTGACCACCTTCAGCTGTGTGATATTATTCTTAAGCTTGTCTTATCTTTCTTATAAAACTGTGAGCTCCTTGAGGGCCAGGTCCGTGTCTGATTTTTTTTTTTTTTAATCCAGCATGCCCACATTGTGCCATACACAGTACCTCAAAACAACATAAATTTACTATCTTATAGTTCTGGAGGTCAGAAGTCCTAAAATCAAGGTGTCAGCAGGGCTGTGTTCCTTCTGGGAGGTCTAGGAAGAAATCTATTTCTTTGTTTTTTTATTCTTCTGAGGTTGTCTACATTCCCTGGCTTGTGGCCCCTTCCTCCATCTTCAAGGCCAGCATTGTCTTTAAATCAATAATCTCTCTCTCACACACACGCACCTTCTGCTTCTGTCATCACATCTCCTATTTGACTTTGATCTTCCTGTTTCCCTCTCATAAGGACCCTTGTGATTCCATTGGGCCCACACAGATAAACGAGGAGAATCTCCTCATCTCAAAATCCTTCATTTAACTGCATCTGCAAACTCCCTTTTGTCATGCAACCTAGCAGATTCTAAGTTTCAGGGGTTAGGACACAGACATCTTTGGGGGCTATTATTCTGTCTACCATATTATCTTTTAAAGTCTAAGAGAATAGGTGGGGTGGGGGGCAACATGAGAAAAAAAGAGATAGGCATTAAAGTTTCTAAAGGAGAGATGTGCTGAGCCTCCCCACTGGGAATCGCAGGCAGACACAAAGAAGGGCATGGATGAGGACTCTTGGCTTGGAAATCTTTAAGGTAAGCCTTTAAAATCTCCCAACAAATTCTGATTGCCTACACATAACCCTGGTGGTATAGTGGTTAAGAGACAGAACTGACCCTACAGTACCTAACAGTAACAACAGCGCACACATACATACATATAAATCAAAAATCAAACCCAAACCTATTGTCGTTGAGTTGACGTATGCACATATACCACCACTCGGCTGTCAGCTTGTCATACTGCAGTAGCTTGTGTGTTGCTGTGATGGTGAAAGTATTCCACCAGTATTTCAAATACCAGCAAGATCACCCCTGGTGGACACCTTTCGGTAGAGCTTCCAGACTAAGGCAGACGAGGAAGAACGAGCTGGTGGTCTACTTCCAAAAAAGAGTGGCCAGTGAAAACCTTATGGATAGCAGCGGAACACTGTCTAATACAGTACTGGAAGATGGGCCCCTCAGGTTAGAAGGCACTCAAAATACGACTGGGGAAGACCCTTGAGTAGATGGATTGACATAGGGGCTGCAACAATGGAGCTCAAAGTGATTGTAAGGATGACACAGGACCAGACAGCATCTGGTTCTGTTGTCCAGAGGATTGCTATGAGTCGGAACCAACTTAACAACACCTAATAACAACAATAGATATATGTGTGTGTGTGTCTGTGTGTGTGTATTTGTATCTATCCAGACACAAACCTCACGCCTTTCACAAAATTTTACTTAAGATGGATCATAGGCCTAAACGTAAAATGCAAAACTATAAATCATTACATGCCTGGTACTGTTGTAGACACTGGGATACAGGGATGGCTAAGACTTTGCACTCATGTAGCTTAATATGCAAGTTAGGGAAACAGGCAATGAACAAGTCGACAAACAAGAAAATGAACAAAATAGTTTCAGACAGCCTTGACTCCTGTATTACTTTCCTGGGGCTCCTACAACAAGCTACTAACAAAAGTGGTGGCTTCAAACGTCAGAAATTTATTCTGTCACAGTTTAGGGGGCTAGAAGTCTGAAATCAAACTGTCAGCAGGGCCGCACTTCCTCTGAATGTTCTAGGGGAGAATCCTTCCTCGCCTCTTCTAGCTTCTGGTGGCCACAAGCATTCCTTGGCTTGTGGCAGCATCACTCCAACCTCTGCCTCTGTCTTCTCTGTGTATCTCTCTGTGTTCTCTCCTCGTCTTATAAGCGCCCCAGGCCCATTCTAAATCCAGGATGATTTCATTTCAAGATCCATAACTAATTACATCTGCAAAGACCTTATGTCTAAATAAGGTTACATTCTGAGGTTCCAAGGAGATGTGAATTTGGGGGCACTATCGACGGCACTGGGTATTCAACCACTACAGGTGCTATAAAGAAATTAAAGAACGAAATGAGATAGAGTGTCTGGGGGTAAATCTTCAGCCAGGATGGCCAGGGAAGGCTTCTCGGAGGAGATGACTGCCTGACAAAGAGTCATCAAGTATAAGAGGAATGTTCCAGAGCCCTGAGGCAAGAGCAACCTTGACCAACAGGTCTGAGGCTCAGAACAGAGGCCCCAGGAAGTGGCTCTTCCAGGTAAGGGAGGGAGACACTAAAAGAAGGTTAGGTCAGTGGGGTGGCAGGGGCCAGCTCATGCAAGTTGACATGAGAGCTGAATGTGGTCAAAGATCTAAAGAACTAGTATGCATTAACTCCTTCTCCAAAAGGGCGGAACTTATAATTTGTCCACCAAAGAGAACGAGTGGACTAAGCCAAGAAAGGCCCAGACCGCAGCATGTTTCCCGCTGTTCCGGAGGGCATTAATTTATAGACCTCTCCCATCCGCTCCCCCACAGGTGGTTTCCTGATGCAAGATATTAGCTTTTGACTGCTGGAGGTCCCTAACCTCCATGCTGGCCTTAAAGGTTTTGTCAGGTTTGGATAAGCCTCAGATAAGGAGCTGAACTTTTGCAGGCTTATGAGAACTGCACCTGCAATCCTTCAGAGATTCACTCATCGTGAACCTTAATCCATCTCAAATAAAACCTGTGCATACAGACTTGGTTTCCCACACATAGCTGTTTAACAAGGAAAAAGAACAGCTTTGTCTGTGCGGCAAAAGCTTCCCCTCTTTACACCGTACCCATGGATTTAATTTCCGAGATTTACATTTTAATTCTTTAAAATATTCAGGAGATAAATCGATAGAGAGGCCTATGGTTGAGAAATAGCCCCTTTCCTCTCAAACCCAGTTGCTTTGTTTTCCTCTCTCCCAACCCCTTGTTTCTTTCTCTTGCCAGGTTTAATCAGGTTTCCTTTTCCACCCTCCCCAGGTTTTCCTCCCAATCCTCCAGCCCCCGACACTCTCTTCTCTAGATCTCTATCTATGCACTCCCTTCATTATGGGCCCCCAGTTGGTTGGACATCTGTAGTTGAATGAATAGTGTTTCCCCAAAATTCATGTCCACTTAGAACCTTGGAATGTGACCTTATTTGGAAATAGGGTCTTTGCAGATGTAAGTAAGTTAAGACTATAGTGGATCAGGGAGAGCCCAAATCCAAAGACTGATACCCTCATATGAAGAGGAGAGGACACACAGAGACCCAAGGAAGAAGGCTATGTGAAAACAGAAGCACAGATTGGACTGGTGCAGTTACAAGCCAAGGAACGCCAAGGAGTTCCAGGAGGCAATGAAGGCAATGAAGAACACTTTCCTAGAGCCTTCAGTGGTAGCATGGCCCTGCTAACACCTTGATTGTGGACATCTGGTCTCCAGAACTGTGGGAGAATAAATTTCTGTTGTTTTAAGCCACCAAATTTGTGGTCATTTGTTAGAGCAGTCCTCGGAATCTACTAGCATTTCTGAGTCCAGAGCCTCCTCATGCATTTTGGACCCTCGGCCTTGGCCTCCACTTCACCTAGAACTCTGAAGCCAGACCCCAGGCCTGCCTGCCTCCTTCAGGTGGTCCAACTTTGACCAACATCTGCACTCATAGGTACTGAGGCCACAGGACTGCTATTTATATAAGCACCTCAGCTGGGATCCTTTTTTTCATTTTATTATGAATATTTTCAAACATATAGCAAAGCTGAAAGAATTTTACAAGCAACACCCACATGTCTACCACCGAGATTTTATCATTAACGCTTTACTATACTTGCTTTGTCCTATTTCTACCCGACTACATTTCTACCTATCCATCAATCCATCTTGGTTTGTTTTTTCATTTTATTCATTTCAAAATGAAGCACAGACATCAGAACACTTGCCCCTAAATATTTCAGTATACAACAGTATTAACCAGATTTCAATTATTTGTTTACAGTTTTTTCCTTTTAAGGTAAAATTTACATACAGTGAGATACATAAATCTTTTAGGGTACATTGAGTTTTGACAAATGCATATACCTCTCTAGCCTAAACTCCTATCAAAATAGAGAACATTACTATCCTCCCAGAAAAGTGCCCTCTTGCCTCTTCCAAATCAATACCCACTCCCATCTCCCAGAGGCAAGCAGGGCTCTGATGTGTTTGCACCCTAGATTCATTTTAAGAATTTCATATGAATGGAATCACACAGTGTCCTCTTCTGTGAAAAGCTTCTTCACTCAGCATGCTTTTGAGATTCATCTATGTTGTGTGTATCACTACTTTATTCCTGTTTGGTTTTGAGTAGTATTCCATTGTATGACTCTGCCACAGGCTGTCCTTTCTCCTACTTAACTGGTGAACACCTGATTTCCAGCTTGGGGCTGTTATGAATAAAGCTGCTATGAAGATTTGTGGGCAAGTCTTCTTGCTGGACTTATGCTTTCATTTCTCTGGGGTTTGGCTAGGACGTCTTGCCTGATCATTGCATGATCTGTCCTGACCCACTGGCAAGCCCAACTCAGGTTCCTCCCATCCTTCCAAGACTCCTATGCACCGCAGTCCTTAAGAATTCAGGCTAAGTCCAATTGCCTGGATCTGAACCCAAACATGGTCTTTACTAGCTCTGAGATCTTCTGAATTAAAACTACTTAACCTTTCTGAATCTATTTCATATCTGAAAACATGGGGATACAAAAGGAGATAAACAAGTATGTGAACCTCACAGAGCTGTTCTGGAGAGGAAGTGAGTTAACGTGTGTGCCTGACACACATGAAGCACCCAGTAAGTAGTGCCTATCGTTATCCACTGCCACCATGGACAGTTTGATCGTGTGCGTGGTACATACTATTTCTCTGCTTAAAAAGCTACCACAGCTTTCTTGGGCAAATGAATGAGTCAAAACTTGGCTGCCTAGATTTTAAAATAACCAAGAAAAATCATTGCTCAGGCTATCTAAAACATCAAGCTCTTTTTCTATGGACTAGAGTTTTATCAGCCCAGGGACATGACAATCACTGTGCTGATCAGGAATATGATTGGCTGATGGGTAGCCCTTGAGCAATAAAAAAATGGGAAAACTCAATAGCCAATACTATTCACTTGGTAGACAAAATCTATTCAATCTAGTGAGGGTGTTGGGATGAGCAGACAAGGAAACAAGGAAGTTTATGGCAGTAAACAAGCTGAGAAGGTGCCATAATCTGGCCCTATCCAATGACAGCCCAGAGCCTGTCAAGCTGACTGCCCTCTCAATGTCCCATAAACACAACACTGTGCTTGTCCCCACTTCCATATGACTCTCCTCCTACCACAACCCCTAGGCCTGCACTTGTCCTGCCCACTCAGATCCTCCCCTTTCTCCGGAACCATCCCAGTCAGCCTTGCCACTCTCTTAGCAACCTCTCCCAACTCCTGGAACCCCATCCTCTACGACTTCCTTCAGCACCAGGAGAGGTCAGCACCCACCTGCCCCAAACATTGTCTGGCCTTGGGTCTCCAACAGCTCTTGGAAGTTAGGGGCAGTGTCTGCTACATCTCCCCCACTCCTGCTCAAACCTTGCTGAGCAGACAAATAATTGCTGAAGTCATTTTAGATCCAAATACTGATTCCCCCAAAAAACACTGGTGGGAGAACAGAATAGAGAAAGATGTCAAGGGTCAGAAACAACTTGGCTTGACTGTCAGCGTCACTATCTATACTGCCACACTGCCAGCATTCTATCTCACCAACGTTGAAGGACCTATACTTGTTACCTCTTTTCCACTTTCATTCATCATATATTCATTGAGCACCTACTATGTGCTAAACACTGCACCCAGTGCTAGGGATTCAAAATAGAGAGACATACTGCCTTCTCATTAGGAGCTCCTCTGGTGAGGGAAGGCAGGTGTTCAAGCAGATCATCACGCAGTGTGAGAGAAGTGTTGGTGGAGGCTTAGGGAGGCAATGGTAATTCCAGAGTGGAGGCAGAATTCCCCTGGGAGGAGTCAGAGGCAGCCTAGCAGAGAGGACCTGGGCTACGTTTTGAAGGGTAAACAGGAGCTAGGGCATATCTAGAAGTGAAGCTGGGTGGCACCATCTCAATTATCTCAAGGTAAAATGTTGGCACGATGGTTATGAATATCATACCAATAAGACATTAGAGGGAGACATGAGAAAATTAAAGTCCGTCTCCCCCACCTAATTGGAAGCTTTAGTGGTCAGGCTGAAGACCCACCTGCCCCAGCCCCGACAGCCACCATGACAGCAGAACCCAGGCACTTTTCTGAGGGTGGGTGCAGAACATGACAAGGGCTGCTGAAAAGGGGAAGATAGCTTCATATTGAGGAATCAAAAGACCCGAGGTCACATAGGTGCGGAGGAGCATCTTGAAGAATCAGGATCAAGCTGCTGGAGCCCGACCGGGATGAACAAAGGTGAGATAGGGGATGGGGGCGGGCCCCAGGTGGAGGAGGTCTGGCCTTTGTGTCCCCTAGAAGAAGGCTGCTTATCAATGAGCGCCCACATCCAGCCACCTGCAGGGGACAGCATCATCAAACTCACTCTTATGGACAAGGAAAACATTTCTATCGACTGGCAAAATGCGTCCCCAAAGATTGCTTCAGCTATGAACAAAAACATTTGGATGGGTCAACTACAGTTGTTCACAATGCTCTGTGGTTTCTGGGAACCCACAAACAGTGGGAGTGGGGCTTCCTGACATCACGAGTCCACGCAGCTCCATCCCCTGACTGCTGGGCTGGAGGGGATCAGGTGCACTGGAGGTAGCAGGGGGAACTGGAAAATGGGTGCCACCTGTCTCTGCAGACACCCCGGCTGCCAGCTGATTAATGCGGCCATCGCCGGTGGGCCTCCAATTCAGAGCATCTTTCTCCCACAGGGGACTGCCCATCAGCACCGCATCTGGGAAGGGTGTCACAGGGAGGAGCTGGGGAATGCTGGCAGCTGGGTGCAGCCCAGGCACCAATATGCTCAGCCAATCACATCCAGTAAATACCCCACTGCCTCCTACTGTCCCCAGGACAAACTTGGTGGCTTAAAGGATGGCTCTACCTTGTTTCCAATGAGCAGCAATCAATCTAAGGAAGGTGCAAGGGGCTTTCTGCACTCACTAGCTGGGATATTATAAACAGATCAGTTGTTATAACCCTGCCTCCCATGTGTGGCTTACCCAGGCTATTAAGATAAAGTGTAAATGACTACATTAAGAAACAAGGCCCTCTGCAATACGGCCTCTGCTTTAGATAAGGCAGACCTACTTAAAAGTTTGTGGAGCTGGGACTGGTTGAGGGGTTGTGAGTATAAGCCTAGGTCTGGTGTAGAGGCAGAGGAAATCAAAATCAAAACCCACTGCCCTCAAGTCAATTCTGACTCATAGCGAGCCTTTGGGACAGAGCAGAACTGCCCCATAGGGTTTTCAAGGCAGTAATCTTGACGAAAGCAGACCGCCACATCTTTGTCCTGAGGAGTGGCTAGTGAGTTTGAACTGTAGACTTTTTGGTTAGGAGCTGAGTGCTTAACCACTGTGCCATCAGGGCTCCTAAAAAACTCATCCCTCTGAACCTAACTATGCTGGGCCTCAGGAAAGTCAAGGCTTTGTGACTGTGTGCCACTGGAGGTAGACAAAAATACTTGTGTAAGAGCCAGAACAGCATATTGCAGGTCCTGAAGTCAAACTACCTGGGTTCAAAATCCTGCCTCAGGTTTCTCAGTATTGGAGTGGGAATTTACAGAGAAGCGAGGGCAGGAAGCTAGACTGATCCGTGTGGTAATGGAATAGAGTTAGAGACATCGGTAACAGCTCCTGTCTAACTTAATATAAATATATATATATATATAAAAAAAAAAGTTGCCACTGAGTCAATTCCAACTCATAGTGACCCTAAAGGACAGAGTAGAACTGCCCCATAGAGTTTCCAAGGAGCAGTTGGTGGATTCAAACTGCCTACCTTTTCATTAGCAGCTGAGCTCTTAACCACAGTGTCACCAGGGTTCCGATACAGATATAGCTAGTTACATACAGAAATACTTACAGATGTGTATATACACCAATTAGTATCAGAAAGTAAGGAAGTACTCAAAACAAACAAAAATTGATGAGGGTATATCAAAGGGTCACCAGAAGCCAACTGAAAGGGCTTCCAGTGGCTAAAGCTAGAATGATTTGAGCAACAAAATCAATGAAGGAGTACTGGATTATAATCTAAAGTATAAAATAAATATTCATGAGTCCATATTGATATAAATAAATGATTAAATAAATTAATAAATGGAGAAGAAGAGACAAATCTGCTGTGCAGAATAATTTATGTAGATACTCCGCCCTCGATGAGATGGAACATAACTCCCCACTTCTTACATGTGGGCTGTACACAGTGACTTCCTTTCAAAGTACAGTATGGAAATGGGAGGGGGGAGTAACTGTACAGTAGAGAAACCTGACAACTACTACCTCACTCAGGTGATCAAGGTCAATGTCAACAGTTACAAGTCATGTTGATACCTTTGATACGATGTGATGAAAATGGTACTTTACTTCTGTGTTCTTCTTCCCCAAAACCCATAAATTCAGTCTACTCATGAGAAAAACATTAGAAACATTCCAAAAGAGGGGCATCCTACAATCTACCTAACCAGTACTCCTACAATCTACTTGACCAGTATTCCTCAAAACTGTCATCAAATACAAGGAAAGTCTGAGAAACAGTCACAGCCAAGAGGAGCCTAAGGAGGGAGACATGATGACTAAATGTAATGTGGGATCCTGGATGGGATCCTGGACCACAAAAAGGGCACTAGGCAAAAACTCAGAGCCCTTGTGTCACAAGTTAAGTGCTCAGCTGCTAAACTGAAAGGTCAGCAGTTAAAGCCACCCAGCAGCTCCATGGGAGAAAAGACCTGAAGATCTGCTCCCATAAAAATTACAGCCTAGGAAACTCTATGGGGAGATTCTACTCTGCCTATAGAGTCACAATAAGTCACAATAGACTCAACAGCACACAATGACAAGGTTTTAAAAAAAAAAAACTAGGGAATGACAGGGAACACAACAGAGAATCCCAGATAGAGCAGGAGAAAAGTGGGATGCAGACCTCAAATTCTAGTAAAAAGAGCAGACTTAATGGTCTGACTGAGATTGGAGGGACCCCAGAAGTCATGGCCCCCAGACTCTCTGTTGGCCCAAAACTAAAACCATTCCCAAAGCCAACTCTTCAGACAAAGATTAGAATGGACCATAAGACATATAATGATACTGGTGAGGAGTGTGCTTCTTAGCTCAAGTCTATACATGATACCAGTGGGCAACTCCTATCTGGAGGCGAGACGAGAAGGCAGAGGAGGACAGGAGCTGGTTGCATGGACATGGGAAATACAAGGTTGAGAGAAGGAGTGTGCTGTCACATTGTAGGGTGAGCAATTAGGATCACATAACAATGTGTGTATAATTTTTTTTTCTTGGTCTTGGAAAAAGTACAACCAAAGTGCTCCCTTGGAAGCAAGGACAGTGAGAATGTGTCTTACGTACTTTGGACATGTTGTGAGGAGGGATCAGTCCCTGGAGAAAGACATCAAGCCTGGTAAAGTACAGGGTCAGCAGAAGAGAGGAAGACCCTCAATGAGATGGACCGACACAGTGGCTGCAACAATGGACTCAAGCATAATAACGATTGTGAGCATGGCACCGGACTGGGCAGTGTTTCATTCTGTGGTACGTAGGGTCACTACGAGTCAGAACTGACTCGATGGCACCTAACAACAACAACAACATACGTTTTTGTATCAGAAACTGACTTGAACTGTAAACTTTCACTTAAAGCACAATTAAAAAAAAAAACTAGGGAAAACTGAATAAGCTTTGGACTTTATTAATAACAATGTATCAGTAGTAAGCTATTAATTTTAACAAATTTATCACACTACTATAAGATTTTATGAAGGCCACTAGTGGCAGAGCTTGGCTGCTAACCAAAAGGTTGGCAGTTTGAAACTACCAGCCGCTCCTTGGAAACCCGATGGATCTGTTCTACCCTGTCTTATAGGGTCGCTATGAGTCGGAATCGACTTGACGGCAACAGGCTAATGTAAGATTTTAACAAGAGGGAAACCTGGGTGTGGGGTGTGGTGAAATGAATTCCTTGGTTCTTTGGAAAAACAGCTTAAGAGATTTTCCCACTAAGCCCTGAGGAGTTATCTTTGCCTTAGTTTTATACCCCACGGTTTGTTACATTTCCTGGGTAAACTGTAAACAACTTGGTTTGATACTTTTTGTCTGATCCTGGGCTGCAGCCTGCCCTGTGATCAGTATGTACCTTGCAGGGATTGGTCAATAGACTATGCAAATGGAGTGCCTATAGCCTACTATGCAAATGAAATGTCTGTAGCCTACTGAGAAAGGACTGGTCAGTTCAAGGCCCTGGTGAGAGAGCCATGTCTTGAAGTTGATCAGTAGTTTATGTATATATACAGCCAGCCCCATGGAGGTTTTGGAGGCAGACAGGAAGCAGGAGAAGCAGAAAGAGAGAAGGCAAGAGGCCTCCTAAAAGAGCTGTAACACAAGTTAAGGTCTGTAACACTGAAGACAGGAAGAGACTCAGAAGGGGCCCTGTGGCAGTGTCGGTGATCACAGGTGGCCAGGTCAAGAGGAGTTTGTCCTGAGAGGGCCAAAAGGAACCTGTCCTCAGGTGGCTGAGAGGAGGTCTGTCCTGTCAAGAGGAAATGAGAGAGCTGTCCTGCACTGAAGAAGCAAGACTTTTGTCCACATGCTTCCTGATCCTGATCCTGAGTTATACCCTGTTCCTTAATAAACCACTTAACTGTTAAGTATAGTCTGTGAGTTCTCTGTGGCCATTGCAACGGATTATCCAATTCAGCAAAGAAGTACAGAGTGCTATCGGAGGGACAGCTGGTGTCAGAATTGGTAAAAAGTTTGGAGAGTGGAAGTATGTCTGATCTCCACCTCATGGGAATCAGCTTTGGGCTGACCCTGATTATCATCCCCACCGGAAATTAGACAGGTTCTGATGCTACTACTGTCACTGTAACCACCCTTTTACAGGGGTATACGGGAGCTTCCTGCACCCTTTTACAGGGGTATACGGGAGCTTCCTGCACCCTTTTACAGGGGTATACGGGAACTTCCTGTGCTATCTCGGCAATTTTTCTGTAAACCTAAATCTGCTCTAAAAAAATAAAGTCTGCTAATTAAAAAAAAAAAAAAAATCCTGGCTCTCCCACTATTTATATAACTAACCCTAGATAATTCTATTCTTTGCCTCAGTTTTCTCCTCTGTAAAGTGGGATTACTGGTTATAAAGTTTGGAGGATGATTCAATGAGAAAACATGTATAAAGTGCCTAGCCCAATGCCTGGCACACAAATGTTGGCATTGACATGATCATTATCATTCAAATAGGATAAAAAAGTATAAATTGCTCTTCCTATTAGCAACCATCTTAACAGAAGCATCTAGAAGTTTACCCCAGCCTGACCTAGCAATTTTGAAACACAAGTTACTAGGATGAGAGGCTCTAAAACCACCCCAAACTCATGCCCTGGGATTGGAGAGGGCGTACAATTAATGTGCTCCAAAGAAAAATCTGTTCAAGGTCACCCAGCAGGGAACAGGCGGCCCTGCACAGCCCCCACTGAATGTAATAAAGCTCCTCAGAGAATGTGATTATTTAAATACGGCTATCATTTTCCTCATACATCACACACACACAAAGTGAATCTATTTAAAATTAAATGGTAACGTTGTTCCGTCTGTGCTAGAAAGATGGATGCATTTCCTATGTGACTCAGAATATTCTACTGATTCTGGACAGAATGGGGAGATGGTTTACATACACAGTAAATATTACCATATAGGAAGTGAGGCCAGGGAACCAACCACTTTCCACCATAAAAATGCTAATGCATTTTTCTCATTTACTAGTTAACCATCATAAGACAACTCGGGACTTTTACCTAGAAATGGTTACAATAGATTTAATTTATTCACCCAAATCCCACTCTCATCAAAAAAAAAAAAAAAAATTTCATAGTGTATAACATTATCAGGGGAACATAATTCATGGAGAAGGGGTCATAGCTTCATAATAGATGGGGCTTCTGAACTGGTTGGGAAAAACCTACAATCCAGTCCAAGCAGTTTGACCAATAAGTTTGAAACATGAAAAAGCGCTTATGTCAAACATGTTATAAATGGCAGCGGTCCCCTGTCACCACTAGCCCACCCCAACAATTAACAGGCTTGGCTTGGCTGCCAGAAGCCAAACTATGATTTATTGTCCTCTTCAAATTAATGAAAGCAATGCCATCCATTCTGAATTCCAGTATTAATCCATGTGGGAAAGAGCCAATGTTTTAAAATGGCCATGTGAGTAGGCTGCACTTTTAAACCCACATTCTTTTAACCTTAATTCTCAGCCACTAGGGACTCCTCTGCTTTCACCCAAGGTCTCTAGAGAAGAACCAAATCCTGTAGCATGGGAATTTCACATTGTGGGTATTTCTGTACTTTATTAACTGAAATCCACATAAAAATTCTCAAGATGGCAGGAGCAGGAAGCCCAAATGGGTCATTTTATAGACGGGAAAGCTAAAGCCAGAGGTCAAAACAACTGGCCTAAGCTTCCCCACACTAGGAGCAACCCTGCCGGGAGCAAAGCCCAGGTCTCCTAAGCATTGTCCACCAATCTTTCCAGAAGTTAGAGGCCATTCTGACCACGGTTAGGTTTAGTTGCTTTCTTTAAGCTTTATTAAAAGCTTAAAAATAATAAAGTTTCACATACAACCCCAGATTTTTTGCTTCTCTTGAAAATCCCAAGGAACTGACACCCCTGGGCCCCAATTCCTGCCCAGCTTCAATCTGTGGAGCTGGGGATGGCTTCCTGTGGCAGATGGGCATGTGGTCTCCAGGAGGCCACAAGCCACAACCCTAGGACCGCCTTTCCTTGTACTACTTTTGACTATAGACCTTGGACTTGCTACCTTTCCTCTCCAACATATTCCACTGAGATTTAAAACAACTTATACGCATACATTAACATATGATACATATAACACACACACATATATGTATGTGGGTATGCATTACAGAGGGCAGTGGTGGTTCAGTGGTAGAATTCTCCTGCCTTCCATGAAGGAGAGCTGGGCTCGATTCCCACCAATGCACCTCATATGCAGCCTGTCACTGGAGGCTCGCATGTTGCTACGATGCTAAACAGGTTTCCGCAGAGCTTCGAGACTAAGAAGGACTAGGAAGAAAGGTTTGGTGGTCTACTTCTGAAAATCAGTCAGTGAATACCCTGTGGAGCACAAGGGTCCTATCCACAACCGATCATGGGGATGGTACAGGACTGGGCAAAGTTTCATTCCATTGTGCTTGGGGTCGCCAAGAGTCAGGGGCCAGCCTTAATGAGCATCATTTGCCAGGAAAGGAGACATAAGCCATGGGCACAAGACTCCCCACAGGCAAAGCAAGCACAAAGTGGGCACCTAGTAGAGGCCAGCTGGCTGAAAATGGGGCCACCTGTTTCCACTGCCCAGGAGAGCAGACACCCACCAACGGAAGTGCTCAGGGCCTGGGGACAGGGCCCCATCCCAGCCCTACCTGAGCCCGCTCAGTACTCAGCCCCTGTCCTTACTTTCCACGCACGTTCTTGTGCATTTTCACAGCCATCAATGATAGTGCCACTCTTCTGCTTAAAGCCCACCACTGAATTCCTTGCTCTCACCCTAGACTACCACCCTGCCTTCCTCTTCTGGGTCCTGTCACTCAACTCTCTCCTTCACTCAGGAGTGCCGGTTACACTTGCTTCCTTCTATTCTGGGACATCCGGGGGTTCTCACCTAAGATGTTTCCCTTGCAAGGCCCTCTGCTGTTCCCCCAGGTCCTCCAGTAGCTGGTCCTTCTTGTCAATCTCTGGTCACCCCACCTAAAGTGGCCCTCCCAGCCACCATCACATCACCCTGTGTTATTTTCTTTACCGCACTTATTCCTCCATGAAATTATTTATTTCCATACTTGGCTAACAAGTATCTCTCCAACCTAGGCTGGAAGTTCCATGAGAAGAGAGGCCTTTGCTGTCTTCTCTTCCTTATCCCCAAGGCCTAGAAAGTACCTGGCACATATTTATTGGCTGCAGAATAAATGACTGTACGATGTTAGAGAGCTGGGGGCGGGGGTGGGGGGGAAGCCTTTCCTTTAGCAAGATCCCAGCTCCAGGTGAGAATTGGGGAAAAAAAGCTCTGGTCTTTGGGCTCCACGTATTTAAGGGACTTCAGTTCACAGCACAGAGCAGAGAATTAACACAATGGTGAGATCTTTACACTGTACCCACTTGGGCTTTAAAGCGTCCTGCTGAGTGGTATTGCTCTGATTACCGAGCCACTCACTCAGGTTTTCTATTCAATTTCAGAATCAAGGTTCAGCCTATGGAGGAGCATTCAAAAGGTGCTTCAGTAACTTCAAATGAGGCATGCGTGTGTGGTCCTCACTTCATCATTATTAAACAATTGGTATAAAAGTGCTCTAAAACTCAAAATTCTAGACACGTGTGCACAGACAACATTTTCAATTGCGTTCGATGTTGTGAAGAGCAGTTGTGTGGCACGTCGGAATTCCTGAGAGCCATCCAACACCTTGTGAGCTCCGTGGTTACCTGGAAATGTGGGTCAATTAAAGGCTCTTTGAAAACTTGGCCCCACGGCCCTGGAACTCACACTTTTGAAAGGCCCTGCTGTGGGCCCCACAAGTCCTTGGCTGTCCTCATACGTGGTGATCTCCACACCATAGCAAGTGGCATTTACAGATGAAAGAACTGAAATAAGCTATGAAATGGCACAGGAGCAGGGTAGGCACACACTCCTGCGTGCACACACCACAGATAATGCTGAGAAAAACCCAGCAGTAGCCACAGCGCTGTCACCTACTATAACAAGATTGATCTGTAGCGAAATAAAAGATAATGCAATCCACAGGAAATAACTCCCGTTTCCTCAGAGAATGTCTGATGTTGTCAACTGCAAGTCTGCCTCCCTCTTCTGCCTGCCACAGCGCACAGCAACCCAAACATTGGGACTCCTCTGGGCAAAGGGGCCTCAGATCCTCACCGAAGGAAACACATTTCCAAAGCAGCACCCCCCACAATTTCCTGAGATTCCTTGGCCATGCCAAAACAAGCAGGGCCTGGATGCCACACTATGATCAGGAGGGCAGAGCCACTCAGAGTCGCCACAGTGCGGGTGGGCTTCAGGGGCTAGCCCAGTGGCATCTGTTCATTTGAAGCCACATGGTTTTCTGCCAGTTCCCTTCTAGAACAATGCATCACTCCCATATTGCCAGTTAAAGGCACGATTCTGGCACTGGGTTTCAACCACCAAAGCAGTTGTGGGGATCACATTTTAGATCCTGCCTGCAAGACACAGAACATTCCGTCTTGGTCTGATGTGACTGCCACCGGCTGTATCTTTCACTGAGCATTCATTTCATAGGCAGAATGGCCCAGAAACAAAAGCAAGGCATGGGGAGGAGGGGGTACTGGCTGGTGAGTTCTATGCCATCATTTCAGAGACGTGTCTCCATACGAAATGATCCAATAAGGTCAGAGCCGTGTAATAATTCATAAAAGTGAGTTCAGTTCTCTCCATCCGAAATCCTAGTAAAATCTTAGAAGGGAGTAGGCACCACGCCATCATACAGGGCAACGAGCGAGCGGCTTCCATCTCCAGCAAATGCTATTAAGTCTGGATAGTCAGTGATTTGTAGATGATTACAACTTTTCCTCTGCCTATCATTGTTACTGACAGGCAAATCCCATCCACTGAATGGCATGGCTGATTAACAAAGGAGGCCAACTTAAATGGAGGGTCTGATGAGCCTTTCTGATATCCAGGACAACACCATGAACTCTCACCATTGTGCCCGGAAAAGCCACAGCTGATATCAGCCTCTTCCCTTGTTCTCTAGAAGCCTCGCCACACATGCTTTAGAAAGGCTACCTAAGCTCACATGTTTCATGGTTCAGGAGGAGAAACGCAATTCAGCATTGGGTGGTGCTGGCTTTCTAATTCATAGAAAAAATATTCTCCTCCCAGAGCATCCCACCGAACCCCCAATCTGTCAAGGCAGAAATCTTACGGTAGCAACAGGCCCTGACAGCCGCACTTTCATTACACCAACAGACACGGCACCTTTTCAATTTTGTTCATCTCTTAGTCTCTAGCCAAATGGAACTTATTACTTATAGCTTGTTGGGATTTATGAATTATTTATAGATGTAGGTCTATGACTCCAGACTCAAAAGACAATACTACAGTCCCATGGCTGTAACCCACACTGCACTTCTATCAGAGGGAGCAGACAGACATTCCCCGTAACACACTCTGCGTGTTTAGGGTGAAATAACAGTTGTGAAAATATCAAGCCTGGAAGATTATTTGGAAGCTATTTCTGAAATGCCTGGATATGTTTTGAAACCAGTCTTTTTTATTCTAAGGCAGACTTGGATTCAAGAAAGGCATAGCAGACGGGTGTTACAAATATCTTTCCCAGCTTGAATGCAAACAGTTATGCCCTGCCACTTTTATCAAGTCGTTTCAAACTGTGACGGCAAAAAGCAAAAAGGTGGCCCCCCTTAATGTGCGTCTAGCAGGTTAGCCCGTGCCATGACCTGTGAGTCTCTTCCTGCAAGCCAGAGCTCAGTAGCGGTGCATCCTGATGGCAGACTGAAACACGGTGGGGTGTTAACGCCGCCAGCTCGGCCGGGAGACGCAGTCTGGGTTCAGGCTTTCTGTCACCAGCTCCCCAGACATATGACCTTGACTGGTGGTGGGACAATAAGACATTGCACACCCACATCTGGCCCTGTCATAGGCCCAGTTGGGAGGGGGTGAGTCACAGCTGGGCTAAAGGGCACGAAGTGACCAGGCGGCCATGGTCTTGACCACACCTCCACAATAGCAACGTGTTTGAGCTGTCATATGGAGGCCCACCCAAAGCAGCAGCCAGCCCTGATACGGGAGCCCCACAGGATGACTCAGAGGCTGGGAGGCTACTGCCAAGAGGCCTTCCACCTGACACATTCCAGAGACACCTGCTCCTTACCAGCCTTACAAGCCCCACGTCAGTCCTGCCCCTTCCAGGGGCCCAGCTACAGACCTCTCCCCAGCCACCCCACGTCAGTGGTCTAGTTCCCCACCCTACACCCAAGTGTGATCCAGAGGAAGAAGCAGAGGTTGGATACCAGAGGCTGAGTGAGGCTGATGGCATTTCAGGCTACCTCAGGCCACTGTCCTCATAGTGTCCCCCAAAGGCCACGTGACATCTCCACAGAGAATGTAAACCCCATAGCCTCTGCAAACAGACTACACCCTTGTTCCCAAAAGAGCGGGGCCAATAAAAAAGCCACAGTATGCTGTGAGACTTACCTTGCTGAAAAACATCTGCCAGGAGAGAGGAAAAACAGGGAGGAGGGAATGAGAGAGAGAGAGAAGAAAAAATATTAATAATGATGTTGAATGTGACAGTGATGATATTCACAGCTAACAGATGCTAACTCTGCTGGGCACCTATGGACAGTACTTCCTTTAACAAGGCAGGAGGTGGTTAAGAGTTCAGGTTGTGGAGTCAGACTTCCTGGGCTTAAATCCTGGCTCTACGCTTGTTAACTCTGTTACCTAGAGCTCCCTAACCTATAAAATAGACAGGAGTACTGGCAAGATTAACAAATTGTGTCATACATTTTAACAGTGCCCAGCACATATAAACATGCAAAATTTGGCAACTTTTATTAATATGATTATTTTTATTATTCACAACAACCCTATTTATCATCCTCATTTTAGAGACGGGGAAACTGAGGCTCCAGAAGGTTAAATAACTCATCCAATGCGACAGAGGAGGAAGGGATGGACCCAGGGTTGAACCTAGGTATGTCTGATTCCAGTAACCATCTGCTTACCCACTGCTAAGCTGCCTGACTTAGTTTATAAATAAACAATACCAAGAGAATAAACAGAGGAAGCACCTATAAATACACTAAAGCTCCAACTTAAAATCATATAAACAAAACTTTTGTATGAATTCTCTACATTATAACCCACAACTAATAATATCAAGTCTTCATACTAAATCTTAGGTCAAAATCTGCTTAAAAAGGTGAAACAATATTAACCTTTTTTTTTTTCAACAAACATTTGAGAAGCTCTTCTATGCCAAGCACCACGTGTGGCTCTGAGAAGCATGCACCTACCAGGCAGGCAGAGAGAACACAGCATGAGAGTAAATGCAGAGTCCATGGGGCACAGGCAGATGCTGAACCAGAGTGAGAGTCCTGGAGGACTTCCTGGAGAAAGTGACTTTGGAATTGACTCCTCAAGAATGAGGAAGAATTAATCTTGGAAAAATTGGGGGATGCATGGCCCCAACAAGCAGAGAAAGAATGGAAATCTCCACATAATCCAGCTGAGCTGATCTGGCCACCTGGCCTTCCCATTACTCTTTTTAAGTATACTTTTTATTGGAACATAACACTTACAGTAAAATGCACAAATTGTAATCATACAGGTAGGTGGACCCACCTGCATAACCAGCATCCAGATCAAGAAACTTTCTGTCCCTAGACTCTCCTGTGCTCCGCTAGTCACCAACATCCCCCGAAAGGGTAATCACTCCCATGACTTCTAACGTCATACATTAGTTTTGCCCATTTTTTAACTGTACATGAATGGACTCACACATTATGCATTTCTTTTACGCCTGGCTTCTTTGCTCAACAGTGATTGTGGGAGTCATCCCTGCCACAGCACGTGGTCGGTCATTCATTCTCATTGCTGCGTGGTATTCTACTGTGTGACCACACCACAACTGATTTCTCCATTCTAATGCTGATGGACATCCAGATTGTTTTCAGTCTTTCACAGTCAGGAATTGTGACAAACATTTTCATACATACTTTTTGATGACATATGTACATATGCCAGGTACTTTTCGACATCTCTCATGTGCATTCAGGCTCACCTTGCTTCAATCACCCCTCAGTCACCCCCAAAGTGTCCTTGTCTGCCTGTACTTTGTCATTCAGTAACTTGGAAAGGCCAGAGACTCGGACATGGATACAGACAGCACAGATGTGAGCCAGTTCCTGCCCCGCTGCTGGGATTGTATATAGTATGAGACTTCTAGACAACAGTTTTGATGGCCTGTACAAAAATGGAAAGAGCCCTGGTGGTGCAGTGGTTAAGTGCTGGGCTGCTAACCAGAAGGTCAGCAGTTCAAGCCACCAGCCACTCCATGGGAGAGAGATGTGGTAGCCTGCTTTCATAAAGATTACAGCCTAGGAAACCCTACGGGGCAGTTGTACTGTGTCTTACAAGGTCATTATGAGTTGGAATCGACTCAGTGGCAATGGGTTTGGTTTGGAAATGTCAAATATGCATTCCTTGACCCAACAATACCACTTCCAGGAATTTAATCTAATGAAATAACTAAAAGCACAAAAGAAGTCTACAAGTATGTTCATCATGGCATTATTTATAGTGGCAAAACACTAGACACTGCCTAATTGCTCACCAATAGGGTACCAAACAAAAAATAACATATCATGCAATGGATTATGGTGCACCATTTAGAATGATTATTTAAAGCCTTTGGTTACATTTGAGTGAAAATACCAGATAGCAAAATGGAACATATATCCTGAACTCATTAATGTACATGCATGCCTGTGCACAGCTACATGAACAAAGCTCTGTGATGACGGTCACGGAAATGTTTACCTTCAGGTGATGGAATCTGGGTTTTTTTTTTTTCTTTGAATATCATGAGGCACAAATGGTTAAGTCCTCGACTACTAACAGAAAGGTAGGTGGTTCAAATCCACCTAGCAGCATCTCAGGAAAAAAACCTGGTGATCTATTGAAAAATCACAACCACCGAAAACCCTGTGGAGCACAGTTCTACTCTGCCACACATGGGGTTGCCATGCATCAGAGTCAACTCAGCGACAGCTGGTGGTGTGGTGGTATTTCTGTATAATTTTAATTTTGAACAATGCAGATGTCGTACATTGATAATCTAAATTTTGAAACTAAAGTTATTTGCATCTTGAAAAGCTAATAAATAAGAACTATAGCATCAGGGCCCTGGTGGTGCAATGGTTAAGTGTTTGGCTCCTAACCAACAGGTCAGCAGTTTGAATCTACCAGCAGCTCCTTGGAAGCCGTATAAGGTGGTTCTACTCTGTCCTACAAGGTCGCTATGAGTCAGAATCAACTAAATGGCACACATTTGGTTTATATATATATAATACATATGTGTACATATATACGCATATATATACATACATATACAACATCTAACGTTGTACTTCATCAACAGCTGAAGCATCAGCTCCTACAAGGCCACAAAGAGCCAATGGCCCATGAATGGTGTGGATGAAACATGCCCGTGGGAGGTTAACAGGCTGCAAGGAGAGCATATCCACGGGAGCGGTTTTCACTCCACTGGGACACACATGACCTCCATGAGGGGTGTCATTCACATGCAATACACAGACTCCCAAGGGCACATCCAGGCCAAGGGCCGTGGCACAGGTAAGACAGACGGCAGACTCACAATTCCCAGGAGCTGGCTAAAATACCACCCCATTCTCTTCATTCAACAAAGCCAATTGGGATGTGAATGGACCATGTTGGTGCTGTTACAGGACAACCTTGACTCTGCTCTAATTTTACAGGCTCTGTATTATTCGCTAAGCCCAGTAATTCATCATTAGTACAAATTCTGACACAGCAGTGGAATGCTGCTGACCTCCAGTCCCTTGATGCTGCCCAGGGACTGTGAGAAGGTACGTGTGCAGCTCCCTAAGTACACCAGTTCACTTGCATTCGCTTCCTGGTATGCATGGTGAGAACCACCCACCCTCTGAAGGTCTGCACTCCTGTAGGAGCCTGTCTACTCAGGCTTCAGATGTCACTGCCACTGTGAAGTCTTTGTAGAGCCTATCCCCACACAGAGAAAACTCAGTTTCTGCCTCAATGCTCCTACAGTGATGTGTGCAAGCTGCAATTACAGCTCCTATCCTAATTAAAGACAAAAGCTGAGTGTCTTAGTCACCCCCGTGGGTCCTCAACAGGGCAGCGGGAGAGAGGGCTCCACTGCCTTACCACTCATCTGGCCCATCCCCTCATTTAACAGGTGAGGAAACGGAGTCCCAGAGAACTCTGAAATTTTTCTCAAGGTCACAAATGGAGTTAAAATCTGAGCCAGGACTACACAAGATTCATTTAACCTTAATGAAGCACAAAAGCACGTTCCTATTATTAGCAAAGTACAAATTAGAGATTTATCATTCTCCTCTAATGAATACAGACAAAAGTTTCCACCCTTGAAAACATCAGCGAAATAAGATTAGCCTTTCAAATACGGATCCCGTCTCGACATCTGTCCAGAATCCTCAACCTCCTCTCCATGGCCTTTGACAGAGAGAACTTCCTTCAAAATTCAGCACTGATTTGAATCACTGGGAAGTATCAGCAGGCAGGGAGGAAGGAAATTCAGGCAGGGATTGGGTGACCTTATTCCTTCTGATTCCATCGTATATTTCACGCTTTAGTGGACAAATCTGCATAGAGTACAATACCCTCTCTTCCAAAAACCTCTCTCAGTTTTCATATAAACTGTGCTAGTTTTTTTTAAAACAATCTTTTCCAGCTTCATTTACATTTTGCACCTTTTATTCAAATGTAAATTTTAATAAACACTCATATAAATATTGCAACAATTTTGCACATGAGCACTCTTGTAATTTACACTCTAAATTTCTGTCTTTTGTGGTCTGTGGCATAAATCATTCCATCCTTAGCATCATTTAGCTCTTTGCTCTGTATAATAATGGCTTGGGTACCTTCTTTAAAATACCACTTTTCCAGACTGAAACAGCCTTCCAGACTCAGGCTCAAATGATTCATGGCTGGAAGAACGAAAAATAAGTAAGAAGAAGGTGGTTTCTCTGCTGGTTGACTACATTTTACCTGCAACAAAACTTGTGGACCTCAGAGGATATTAGCCATAGAAATACCCCTACCATTTCCTACTCTGCTGTCCAAGCCTCCTCCCCCTACACCATCCCCCTGAGCCACAGGGAATAACCACTTATAAAGAATCAAAGAGCCTCAACTATAGGTATGATATTTTCCTTTCAGACTAACCAACTACAAATAATTATTTGTAGGTCAATCATTTTCCCTCTCTGGGTTTGAGTGTCCTTGCCCATGACTTGTGCATATTCTAATACCCTGGCCATGGTGTTGGGAAGGCAAAATTAAATAATTTATGCCAACAATGTTTCATCACCTACTGTGGGAGATTACTCCAAAAAAACAAAAAAGACTCAGGGCCATCTTCTTTGTTCTCACAGGAATCAGAAATCGTATAGAAGTAGAGCTGGGAGTTGAGTCATCTAGCCAACACCAACCCTAGCCACAACAAGGTTAAGCCCAGAGGACACCAGGGACATTTGTGCAGAGGAAATGAACTCTTTCAGACAAACCTCTGCTCATACTCACTTCCCCAGGGAGAAAACCTCAACCCAGTCATTCAAGTGAACAAAGAAAGCCTGTTCTCCAGCCTCCAACCCCACCCCCTGGAGCCATTCTGGTCCTATAAATACAGGAAAGGGCATGTATAAGTTGGTGATTCAGACATGGGAAGAAGAAAATAAAAAAGAAGGACTCAGATTTGCCTTTCTGAGCCACTATGTCCAGTTTCTTCAGTTAAGAATAAGTATCAAAGATCCTTGTTCCCCTCCCCCTCAGCTACTGAGAGATTCACATTCCAGAGATCTTGACAGCATGGATTCCTCCAGAGACAGGGGTCATAAAAAGAGACTAGATTATTTATTATTATTAATAAGCTATGGCAATTAGGCTGGGTGATTCCTAAACGTTGCTGATTAAAAACTTTCTTGAGTGCTACTTGTCCACATGGCTAGTGTTTACCTCTATTAAAAATGATTTAACTACACTCTGGGCGAACCTCTCTCTTGTGCCCGGGTTAATAATTAGCAGCGCGCAGAGCCACGTGGGTGAAGTAAGTTGGTACTCCTTTATTTATCTATTGTTTTGTTTTATGAGGCAGACTGGATAGCAGTCTTCTTGCACATTCAGTCTACTAGGAATAATTTACTATTTCAATCCACAGTCTATACCTATGGTTAGAGAAAGCCTCACTGTTATTACAAGATCACACTTAGCCCACGTCCCACAGCATTAAAGACATGCCAAACAGTGAAAGTGTGCATGACTTCCAGAAGACTGGGGGAGGTAAAGTTACTAGTTCTCAAACAATGTAATCATACTACTCTCTCAATTTTGCTCTCCTTTCTAGGTTAAATTATATATGAGGGGAGTTTAGTTTCTTGAAAATGCAGGCACTTAACTCCCATTTAAGGAGTCTCACCTGGGGAGACAGCTGTCTTGCTAATCCTCCTGTGGTTTGAGCTACAGAAAGAAAATTCTCTTTCAAGTACAAGTGCTTTTACAGGAAAGCACTGTAAATTTTACTGGGACGCGGCTAACCAGGGTCCAACGAAAGGGTCTAGGGAGCAGGCAGTTTCTTGAATAGGGACCAGGTTCACCATTAACCAAAGTCAATTTCATGATCAGCAAGCTCTGTACATGGCTATGAAGGGTAACTAAAATTCAGCATATATATTTCCCCTGCAAATCTCTGTGAATGAAGCGAACTGTTCCTCTTCCGTGTTGAAAAGTGGGGCCTGCCAATGCATTCCCTCTCACTGAAATATCAGTGCTCCCGAGTAGTTCTGCTCCAGAATGACAAAACCCAGGTGCAAAAGTGACACGTGAGCTTCCCAAGGAAGACAAGGGTTGACTCCTTCTCTCGCCAATATGATCTACTGCTGTGTCACCAAACGACTTGAAATTAGGTCCCAGCTCCTTAGCGGGTGGAAACCTGGGGTAATCACTCAACCTCTTGGACCTTCTGTAAAATGAAGATGGCAGGAACAAGCTTTTTCTATACCACAGGGAGATCATGAAAATCTAATTGGTTAACTAAGAAGCATAGAGCACATGGGCTTTGGAGTCAAATAATACTAGGTTCAACTCTTAGCTCTCAGTTAAATCACCTTCCAGCCATATGATACTGAGCTAGTTATCTAAACTCTCCCAGCCTCAATCTCCTCATTTATAAAGCTCATCATTCAGCATTCCTATAAGAATAACCCAAATCATATAGGTAAAGCAGTTAGCACGTGGTGGCTAGTTTATAGAACATGTTCAATAAATAAAATTTAATGTTATTATAATAGCAAGCAACAGAACAGGGTGTAAAAAGCTCAGGTCCTGGAGTCAGAGCTGGTTCTACATCTGACCAGCTGTGTGATCTTGGGAAACTTCTGTAACCTCCCCAAGCCTTGGGTTTCTCTCATGAGTTACATGCAGATAATAACAGCTAAATGTTGTCCTGCATCATAAACTGCTAAAGACACTAAATGAGGAATATATATAAAAGTACACAACAACTACTACACACAAAATCTTTTATAAATGGTAGTAATATTATTCAACAAACAGTTATTGTCAACTATGTAAAAAACCTAATGACCTATCTAGGGCCTGTCATCATGTAGCTACATTCCCTAAGAAACTCTAAAGTCAATCCCAATATTACCTTATTCTTATGAAACAATAAAGGGCAACAATGAGTTATTTTTACGCTCTAGTGACAACCTACCTTCAAACACCAATTGATCTGTTGTTGTTGTTAGGTGCTGCCGAGTAAATTACAACTCACAGCGAACCCTATGTGACAGAGTAGAACTACCTCATAGGGTTTCCAAGGCTGTAATCTTTATGGGAGCAGATCACCAGGTCTTTCTCCCACGGAGCTGCTAGTGGGTTCGAACTGCAGTCCTTTCAGTTAGCAGCAGAACACTTGATCATTGTGCCACCAGGGTTCCTTAAATGACCTCAGGAGTTGTGATTAGAACCAGGAATTTCAGAAACCCAGTCCCAGAGCTTGGCCTCTGTTTTTGGTACCTCTGTGACATACCCTTTCTCCTCTGGACCTGTCTCTGTTTCTCAGGCCACCACTGAAGGGGCTCAGCCAGCCCTGCCCTGGGCTTTGATCAGTGTTTTAAGCCAAGCTTCCTGTAGGTCAAGGCTCAAAGAGGTAGGGACTGCAGGGGGGCAGCTGAGTTGGCAGTGCTTCAAAGAGAACCCTCTGTTCTGCAGCTTCATGGGGTTCTATGGAGAATCTGCCTGAGAAAAGGGTTCCACTGCTTAATTAAACAAATTAGCTCAAGTTTGAACACAACAAGCTTCCTGTGCAGGTGCAGGTCTGTGCTCTCCTGGAGTGCAGCCAGAGTCCACGGCTCCGGAGCCCCGGCTTGGCCTCAGTGGCACCATACCGGGGCCATGATTAGTTTTCTGTGTCTCCAAAGCCAGACAGCTGGGGCAGTGTTGTGGCCACTCAGCCAATATCCCCAACCCTCCCACTTCCTCCAGGCACGCTCAGGCAGCTCAAACTAAGCAGAGCCCCCATGAGTCTTCGGAACAGCTTTAAAGACCAAGCGGAAGGTTTAGTGGCTCCTCAGTTTCTAGCCCTCAATGCCAAGGCCTTTATCACCCTCCTTTTTCTTCTGTCTCGTTTGGGATGCGGGCTGGGTAAAGTTTTGTTGTCTTCCTTGCTCCTGGCCTCCCCTCCCCTTTTGTCATGTAAAAAATGAAGATCAACCCTTTGTCTGTCATTGTCATACCTCTGAAGGTACACAGTGCTCAGTACATGTCTTTTATTTGTGAAAAAGGAAAAAAAAAAAAAGAGCCCTGAAGTATCTTCCTGCGACATTTTTTTAGGCAATGTGCAGCCAACATCAATCTTAGTCCGCATGCGTGTAATGCATCAGCCCACACAGACCAGGGAAGGCAACGCAAAGGACGCAAGCTAGTAAGTCCCCAACATTTTTATGACACTCTATTCCTAGTGTATCTCATTCCTAGCACAGAGGGATAAAGCTCTTAACTACTGAAGGAACATAAAAAAAATAGATTTAGGAATAATACTTTTTATGATTGCATTCTGTATACTGGGAAACTTATGTTCAAATCTGCTAGTACTTTATGGAGCTGATAAAGTAGAACAGTATGGCTTCCCAGCTAACAGTGTATTTTATATCCATTTAAGATGTTTTCTCTTAAATTGAATTACTTTTTGAGTAATTATAATAAGACTAATCTGGGCTTAATGAATTCATGTACAAATACTTTAGACTGCATTATTAAAACCTCTATGATATGAAACAATATTAAACTCAATTCCTCTAGCTTCCAGTGTTTTTCTTTAAAAAGACCAGTATACATGACTTTCTCTAAATTCTTTCAAATCAGTTAACTGAGAAATCATACGAAGCCTCATAAATAGCCCAAGCAAAAGAAGAGGCTAACAAATAATAAAAAAAAAAAAAACAAATAGTAGTGTTCTAATTCCTCTAAACTTCTTACCAAAAAAAAAAACCCAAAGCCCTTGCTGTCAAGTTGATTCCGACTCATACCGACCCTATGGAACAAAGTAGAACTGCCCCATAGGGTTTCCAAGGAATGCCTGGTGGATTCAAACTGCCCACCTTTTGGCTAACAGCTGAGATGGGCATTAATTTGGAATCACAGGAAGTATTTTTATTAAGCGCATGTAAAGTCTGAAGAGTCGTCCCACCTTTCAGAAGAAATCATGTTGTAGCTGTGATTAGAAATGACATAAAATCACTTGGCAAACCCTAAACGCAAGCCGTGGGTATCAAGCCTTCTGTTCTAAAGTATCTCTAAACACAGCAGTCTAGATATCTGGATCCTAGTCTTCACTGTGGAAGCCCTGGTGGCGTAGTGGCTAAGAGCTACGACTGCTAACCAAAAGGTTGGCAGTACACATCCACCAGGTGCTCCTTGGAAACTCCATGGGGCAGTTCCACTCTGTCACACGCTGTCATTATGAGCCAGAATCGACTCGACAGCAATGGAGTTAATGCTTAGTCTTCACTGTAGGCAAAACCACCCACCTTCTCTGGGACTCAGTTCTACCATCTGCAAAATGATTTGTACTGAATGATCTCTCAGGCCCATTCCAGCTCTAAAACATGATGGTTTGAAGTTTAAAATTACACGCATTGTATCAAATGGGCTCTTATTGCATATAGCTTATTCGTCACCTTACCCACACTAAATTACATTCACAGAAAAAAATTCCATTCCCTGCAATTCCTGTACATTCACAAACACGTCCATAATATGACTGATGATTTCAAATTTATCCTAAGATATTATCTTGGTGGTAAAGTATTTCCCCATTACAGATAAATTATAAACCATCTGAAACCTTAAAGGTTATAGTGCCTTCTTAATCAATTCCCCTCAACCCCTGGTAATATACTTCCTGAAAGATGCTCTTTCGACTCCATCTGTAAGTCGACTGTTTAACTTTATCACATGTGTCTTCCTCAGGCAGGTATGTGACAGCCAGGTTTTAATCTAATTGGTAACTCAGTCTCCTAAATCCAAACTGGATATTTAAAAATGTCCAGCAGAATACACCTCTCTCTTTGCGAGGTGATCATTATCAGGATGGGCAACTTTAAAGTAAACACAAAACAATGACCATCATCATTATTCTGATGGCTTGGCACAAATTACTATCAAGAGAGCTCCCAGGAGCCAGAGACAATTAAGCTCTGAGTTCTGAGAAGCTGCCCCAACATCAAGCACTGCTGATCACAATGATGTGGGAGTTAATTTGTTTCAGCAAATTGGCCTAAGTCTTTATTCAAGGAGGAGGTCTGGTCACGTGATACGCTCTGGCCTCAGCTCAGTGTCAGGAGGCACAGGTTCCAGCCTGCCTCTACCATTAATCGCCTGAATAAACTTGGACAAATCATTTAAGCACTCCAGGTCTCAAAGGGAGTTTGACCGAAAATCTCCACAATCCCTTTCAGCTCTATAGTTCTAGAATGGACATCACCAGGGTCTTTCATTAGGACCCTCTGCTACAGCTTCCCACATCATCCTAAGCGTTTCTTTCGTACACTAACAGACGCTGGTGAGCACCATGGTGCCAAGCACCATGTTTTGTCTATCATAGTCCCAAAGCTCAGGTACAAGACCATGTTTCTTGTTGCTGGTGCTGTCGAGATGATTCTGATTCATTGCGACCCCATGTGACAAAGGAATGTCCCATAGGGTTTTCTAGGTTGTAATCTTTAAGGAAGTAGGTTGCCAGGTCTTTCTCCCATGGAGTGGCTGGGTAGGTTCAAACCACCAACATTTTGGTTAGTTGCCAAGTGTTTAACCATTTGTACCACCAAGTCTCCTTACAAGAATATAGTAGGCACATAATAATATCAAAGATAACAAATATGTTTTTCCACCACCCGTGTGTTGGTTTGCCGTACTGTGGTTGCCTGCGTGTTGATTTGATGCTAGAAGCTATACCACAGGTATTTCAAATACCAGCAGGGTCACTAATGGTGGAGAGGTTTCAGCAGAGCTTCCGGACTAACACAGGCTAGGAAAAAAGGCTAGAAATCCACTTCCAAAAACTAGCCAAATGAAAACCTTATAGATCACAACAGAACACTGTCCAACTTGCTTGCTTTGGACACGTCATCAAGAGGGATCAATCGCTGGTGAGAGACATCATGTTTGGTGAAGTAGAGGGCCAACGAGGGCAAGGGAAACCTTATGATCAACTGGCACAGTGGGTGTAGTGATGGACATGAACTTTCGGTGAAAGTGAAGCTAATGCAGGAACAGGCAGCATTTTGTTCTGTTATATGTAAGGTCACCATGCGTCAGAGTCAACTCAACGGCAGCTACCCAACTATCTGTTTTCAGAGTTCTCCGTATTGCAGGCACTATTTCAAGTACTTTACATAGATTGCCTTAAACCTTTCAATTACTCTAAAAGGTAGCTATCATCATTATCTTCATTTTACAGATAAGAAAAAAGGGACCCAAAGAGGTTAACTAAAGTTGCCAAGAGTCAAGGGAAAGCTAGTAAGCTGGGATTCCATCCAGGCTGCCTGGCTTCAGAGCCCAGCTCTTAACCACTATGCTACACTATCTTTCAATGAATGTCTGATAGATGGTTGGAAGGAAGGATGGACAAACAAATATGCCTCATTTCTTCCAAAACACCCCAGAGATAGTTAACTTGAATCACATCCATCATGCTTTTAATATCAAAATCATCCTCATATTTCTAGAACCCTAATCATACTTTTTCCATAATTTTATCATCCATGGAGTTTGGATCCAGCAGTAGACACCACTGCGATGTGCATTTACTTTTTAAACCTTCACAAATTCTCTTTTTAAAAAATACAACCATTTCAGCATGCTTGTGGTGATGGGTAAGGTAGGTTAAAGGTGTGGGGAAAGCATGTGGAGCTGAAGGAAAAGATGAGAATCCCAGGAAGAAAGCCAGGAAAGGGGCACCACCACAATACCCCACATCTAGATCACATAGGTGCTAGTGTTTTTCAGAGGGAATTGGAAGCAAATAATTAAATGTGAGCTATGGGTACTGCAGGAATCATTCAGACCACAAGCCTTGCTTCTAGAGAACAGCCCTGTTTCTAAAGTCACCCACTGGCAGGCTCAGTAGCTAACACGGGTCCTCTCTCTCCATCTGTCCCATGCCTTGGCTCTGCCTCCGGACAACACACTGTCTTAGTCATCTAGTGCTGCCATAACAGAAATACCTCAAGTGGATGGCTTTAACAAACAAATTTATTTTCTCACAGTCTAGTAGGTTACAAGTCCAAATTCAGAGCGTCGGCTCCAGGGGAAAGTTCTCTCTCTCTGTCGGCTCTGGAGGAGGGTCCTTGTCCTCAATCTTCCCCTGGTTGAGGAGCTTCTCCGGCATAGGAACCCTGTGTCCACAGGACATGCTATGCTCCTGGTGCTGCTTTCTTGGTGGTATGAGGTCCCCAACTCTCAGCTTGCTTCCCTTTCCTTTTATTTCTTGAGAGATAAAAGATGGTGCAGACCACACCCCAGGGAAACTCCCTTTACCTTGGATCAGAGAGGTGACCTGAGTGAGGATAGTGTTACAATCCCACCCAAATCCTCTCAACATAAAATTACAATCACAAAATGGAGGACAACCACAATACTGGGAATCATGGCCTAAGCAAGTAGATACACGTATTTTTGGGGGGGACAGAATTTAATCCATGACACACACTGAGCTGGGCTCTTCCGCAGCGAAGCCAGGCATTTCACAGAAAGAGACAGAGTAACAACAGTAGAGCAGAGAACACCTTACAAATGTCCTCTGCAGCTGTAAATGGGGGAGCGCCACAAGTCATGCTTGTGAAGAAGAGGCAGCAAGCGGTCAGTGTCGTTGCCATAGATCATACCCCACTCAGTGTCTTTTCAAAAGAGAAGGGGGAAATTGATATGGCAGTTTCAAATTCTTTTAATTCTTTCATGACTATGTGGCTCAACACAGTCATGAAACGTAAATGCCGTTTTTGTGAAGGACTTGTGGGGCTGGCTTGCCAGGAGCCCCCTGAGGAAGGGATTCCAGTATCTTCCAGAGCTTAACAAATTTTCACTATGCTTTAGATATTTTTTTTAAGCATTGTGGCCTAGGAACAGAAACTTGATTTAACGGGATGGTCATTATTCAAGTGCAGAAAACTAGGTTCTAGCTCTAGCTCTGTCCCTAATTGTTTAAGGTTTAGCCTCTCTTGGGGTACCTCAGTTTCCTCATTTGTAATCAAGGATAAAAGTCACCTTAACTACTTGTTAGGGGAAAAAATGAGATTGTGGATAAGATTGTACTCAGAAGAATTAAACTTACAATTTCTGAATTCAGAGACATCTCTTTAGTGTCCAATGGAACTGATGCATTACGATAAGCAAATAATAGACCCAAAGGTACCTAAAATGCAGCCCCTCCAAGCAAGGAGCTTATAACAGAAAGGAGGAGGCAGACACACTCACGCAATGGTGCTAGATTCTACACTAAGAGGGAAATAGCACAGTGAGGGAGAGAAAATCCTGGTACGGAGCTCTGAGCAGGCTTCAGGGACCACGAAAGTCAGTCCTAGGAAAAGCCAACACTTACTGAGCCCCACTCTATGTTAAGCCTTGTTCTAAGGCTTAAATATTTCATATAATATTCCCCAAAACAGTATGAACTAAGTACCAGGAAAACACATGAGTCAGAAAAAAGAAAACGAACATGTGAAATTAAAGAAGACATAAATAAACCCAAAAAGCCAAACCTGTTGCCATCGAGTCGATTCTGACTCATAATGACCGTACAGGACAGGACAGAACCGTCCCATAGGCTTTCCAAGGCTGTGATCTTTATGGAAGCAGACTGCCATATCTTCCTCCCATGGAGCAGCTGGTGGCTTTGAACCGCTGACCTTTCTATTAGAAGCCAAGCACTTAACCGTGGCACCACCAGGTCTCCTTCCTGGATGTATCCAGATATATACCATGTTCACAGACTGCAAGGCTCAAATGTTGTTAAAATATCAATTCTCCTCCAATTGATTTATAGATTCAACACAATCCCAACCAAAATTCCACCAAACTTTTTGTAGAAAATAATAAACCAATTCTAAAATTTATAAAGAATATAAGAACCCAGAATAAAAAAAATAAGGAAGTGCAAAAGACCTAGGACACCCAAAGCCAATCTCTCAAAACTGCATCACAGCTCTTCATCCTATGAACGCATCTAAAGAATGACCTTATGTGCCAACCACCATGCTGGGCACAGAGAAAGCTATTGCACAGATTGGAGTTTGAATCCCCATCCTCAAGGGAGTACTGTGTGGTGCCTTAGCTCACACCTCTGCTATCCCCTGTGGTAGCCCTAGTCACATGGCCAGTGAGGACTTAAAACATGGTGAATCTGGACTGAAATGTGGAGCCCTGGTAGTGCAGTGGTTAAGAACTCAGCTGCTAGCTAAAAGGTCAATGGTTCGAATCTACCAGCTGCTCTTTGGAAACCCTGTGGGGCAGTTAGTTCTACTCTGTCCTTTAGGGTCCGACTATGAGTCGGATTCGACTCAACGGCAACAGATTTGGTTTGGTTTTATTAAGTATAAAATAGATACCGGATTTCAAAGACTTAGCAAAAAAGGTAAACAATTCATTAATAATTGTTTCTATCAAACTACATGCTAAAATGATGATATTTTCGATAAACTGGGTGAAATAAATGTTATTATTAAAATTAATTTCACCTGTGCCTTTTTATATTTTTAATGTGATACTTAAAAAAAATTAAATTATATAGTGGCTTGCATTATTATTTCCATTGAACGGCACTTGTCTAGATCTTTAAAAATAAATGAATCATTGAAACTTTGCTGATACGCAAAATTTGGGAAGGTTATTTTATTCAGACTTCAAAATGGTAATTAACGTAGAAGTACACTCAGCAGTTATAAAATGCTGCTACTCTGTAATTACGGAGGCACAAAAGTTTCCTTGTTTGCTGCCCTCCACCAGTCGGTTCCTTTGACTAGGGTAGAAGATACCCGGCATGGACTTTTAAATATTGGCGTGCCCAAGTCTTTACAAAGCACAAATGTTTCCCAAATAAGACAGGACCACAGAACTTTGTCTGAACTCTCTAAGATTCATGATGAAAAAGGTTGCCTTTTGATTATGATTAAAGATTATTCTGATATGATAGACCACTATTCACAGAAAGGAAACTTCTGCTAAAAGGGATTTCTTCTAGAAGGGTCTTTGAGTTTCGTCTGTGTCTTAGTTATCTAGTGCTGCTATAACAGAAATACTTCAAGTGGGTGATTTTAACAAACAAATTTATTTTCTCACAGCTTAGGAGGCTAGAAGTCTGAATTCAGCATTCCGCCTTTAGGGGAAGGCTTTTTTTCTCTGTAGATTATGGAGGAAAGTCTTCGTCTCTGTCGAGCTTCTGCTCCTGGGTGACCTACATGTGGCTTGGCATCACTCTTCCCCAGGCTCTCGCTTGCTAGCCTTCGTTTAGTCTTTTGTATCTCAAGATACACCCTACACCGATCCTGTCTCATTAACATAACAAAGACAAACCATTCCCAGTTGGGATTACAACCACAGGCATTATTGTTGTTGTTAGGTGCCATGGAGTCGGCTCCAACTCAAAGTGATCCTATATACAACAGAGCGAAACACTGCCCGATCCTGTGCCATTCTCACAATCCTTGCTTGTGCTTGAATCCATCGTTGTTGTCACCATGTCAATCCATTTCATTGAGGGTCCTCCTCTCTTTCCATGACCCTCTACTTTACCAAGCATGATGTCCTTCTCCAGGGACTAGTCCTTCCTGATAACATGACCAAAGTGCATGAGACAAAGTCTCGCCACCCTTGCTTCTAAGGAGCATTCTTGTTGTACTTCTTCCAAGACAGATTTTTCTCCATTTCTTCTGGAAATCCATTGTATATTCAATACTCTTTGCCAACACCATAATTCAAAGGCATTAATTCTTTGGTCTTCCTAATTTATTGTCCGGCTTTCGCATGCATAAGAGGCAACTGAAAATACTGTGGCTTGGGTCAGGCACGCCTTAGTCCTCAATGTAATATCTGCTTTTTAACACTTTCAGAGGCATACCAAACCAAAACTAAACCCACTGCCATCAAGTCAATTCAAACTCACAGCCACCCCATAGGGTTTCCAAGGCTGTAAATCTCTACAGAAGCAGGCTTCCACGTCTTTCTCCTAGGAGCCGCTGGTAGTTTCAAACCACCGACCTTGCAGTTAGCAGATGATCACTTTAACAACTGTGCCACCAGGGCTCTTTTTAAAGAGGCATAGAGGTTAGGATTTACAACACATGTCTTGGGGGGACACAGTTCAATCCATAAGTCTGTGAGAGCTCCTCCCTCCCCACTTCATACCACATTTGTGAACCCTGAATTGTTTAAGAAGGTTTTTGTTTCTCCTTCCCTAGGTTTCTCTTGGATACACAGCCACGAGGCAATGAGAACAAGACCTGTGAGACAGAGGCAAGTTCTAAACTTCTGGCTCTGCCAAATTTTTATAAAAAAATCCAGACATGAATGAGATACCATCTTACCCTGGCATCACTGGCACAAATCAAAAAAAAAAAAACAGAAAACAACAAGTGCTGGAGAGGCTACAGGGAGACTGGAACTCTAATGCCCTGCTGGTGGGAATGCAAAATGGTACAACCATTTTGGAAAATGATATGGGGCTTCCTTAGAAAGCTAGAAATAGAAATACCACATGATCTAGCAACCCTACTCCTAGGAATATATCCTAGAGAAATAAGAGCCATCACCCAAATAGACATAAGCACACCCATGTTTATTGCAGCATTGTTCACAATAGGAAAAATATGGAAATAACCTAGATGCCCATCAACAGATGAATGGATAAACAACCTATGGTACATACACACAATGGAGTACTACACAAAGATAAAGAACAACAATGGTAAAACACTAAATAGACAACAGATCGGTGGTAACTTTAGTGAAGGGTAAGACAGTACACAATACCAGGGAAGCCAGCACAATTTGTACAAGGCAAGGTCAGGAAAGCTCCATAGACACATCCAAACTCCCTGAGGGATCGAATTACTGGACTGAGGGCTGTGGAGATCATGGTCTCGGGGAACATATAGCACAATTTGCGTAACACGGTTTATAAAGAAAATGTTCTACATTCTATTTTGGTGAGTAGCTTCTGGGGTCTTAAAGCTTGTGAGCAGCCATCTAAGATACTCTGCTGGTCTTACCCCATCTGGAGCAAGGCAGAATGAAGAAAATCAAAGACACAAGGGAAAGATTAGTCCAAAGGACTAATGAACCACAACTACCACAGCCTCTACCAGACTGAGTCCAGCACAACTAGATGGTGCCTGGATACCACCACCGACTGCTCTGACAGGAATCACAACAGAGGTCATGGTCAGAGATAGAGTAAAATATAGAACAAAATTCTAACTCTCAAAAAAAGACCAGGCTTACTGGTCTGATAGAGACTGGAGAAACCCAGAGAGTATGGCCCCCAGACACCCTCTTAGCTCAGTAATGAAGTCACTCCCAAGTTTCACCCTTCAGCTAAAGATTAAAACCAAAACCAACCCCATTGCTGTTGAGTCAATTCTGACTCATAGCGACCCTACAGGACAGAGCAGAACTGCCCCATAAAGTTTCCAAGGAGCGCCTGGTGGATCTGAACTGCCGACCTTTTGTTTAGCAGTTGTAGCTCTTAACCACTACACCACCAGGGTTTCCAGCTAAAGATTAGCTAGACCCGTAAAACAAAATAAGACCGAAGGGGCAAACCAGCCCAAGGGCAAGGATTAGAAGGCAAGAGAAGACAGGAAAACTGGTAATAGGGAACCCAAGATTGAAAAGGGGAGAGTGTTGACATGTTATGGGGTTGGTAACTAATGTCACAAAACAATACGTGTACTAATTGTTTAAAGAGAAGCTAGTTTGTTCTGCAACCTTCACATAAGGTACAATTAAAAAAAAAAAAAAATCCAGAGGTGAGTATGGGCCCCAAGCCAGGAAACAAAAATGGACCTCAGGTATAACAGGCTCTCCTCATCAAGACACCACCACAGAGGAACATAGCTGAGATCCTACCAGCATGTCTTGTTGCTTCTTCATTACCCAGTAAATACCCAAAGACCTGTGTCAACTGACCCTTTCAGTCCTGGGTCGCTGGAGTTAAGAAGGCAGATTTGGAAGTGAAGTAACTGCCCAGAGACACAGTGCTGATAAATGGCACAGCCCCACTTCAAACTCAAGCCTACCTAATTCCAAAGCCAATGCCCTTAATTAGCACTAAGCTATGCTGTCATTAATGGGAGCAGCATTGGTTCAATGGTAGAATTCTGCCTTCTGTGCGGCAGACCAGGGCTTGATTCCCAGCCGATGTACCTCGTACACAGCCACCACTCATCTGGCAGTGGAGGCTCGCATTTTGCTATGATGCTGAACAGGTTTCAGCAGAGCTTCCAGGCTAAGATAAACTAGGAAGAGAGGCCTGGTGATCTACTTCCAAAAATTGGCCAATGAAACCCTACAGATCATAATGGTCCAATCTGTGGCCAATCATGGGGTGGTAGTATCGTCATCAATAACAACACTGTTATTCTTTCATTCCACAAACACTAGTCCCTGCTGTGTGCTGTGGGGATAGAGAATTATAGCCACCTAGGAAAAGAAACATGAACTAGAAATCTGCGTCCTCTAATGAAACACTGTTAAATTCCTATATCTACTTCTGTTTAGGATCTCCAGTAACCTGGATAGAAGAGAGTTTCAATGGCCAAAATGCCTCCATCCTGTACATTATAGAACCCTCTCCCATCAAAAAAAAAAAAGAAAAAAAACCTCATTGCTGTCAAGATGGTTCTGAATCACAGCAACCCTATAGGACAGCTTAGAACTGCTCCATAGGGTTTCTAAGGGGCGACTGGTGGATTTGAGCTGCTGACCTTTCGGTTAGCAGTTGAGCTCTTAACCGCTATCCCACCAGTGCTCCAACCAAAATATCCCAAGATCCTTAATCTCATCTGGGCACACATGGGTATAGGTGGGAAAGAGTCCATCTTTCCATATTCTGTCACATTAGACCTGTTTCCGCTGCATGCCCATAAATGACTGAGGGTTCCATGTACCATGCTGGTTCTAACACCTAGGACAGGCCCTGTGTTGCACTAAGTCCTGGGCAAAGATGGATATACCACGCTCTCTCCCCTCTAGGACGTTCCTCAGTTAGACCCTATCAAGTCATTTTAAAGGGCCTGTGCTTTGGGCAAAGTGTGCTGTAAAGAACAAAGCTTGTTTCTTGAGCCAGTTTGTGGATTGAGATATCTTCAAATCATAGCAGTTGTTACGAAATGTCCCTGACTCAGAGTTTCAAAAGAACTAGCTGTAACACAGCTATTTCTAGATGGACTTCTCCAGGACCTGGATAATCAAAGCCCTCATTTTCCACTCTCCTCCCCTCATTCCCATTATCTCCCAGGCCTGGTAGTCAGTAAGCAGTTGGCTGGCTTAGAAACCTCTGGGTGGTGTGATTTGGAAATTCAAGGAAATTGTGATGGAAATGTCACTGCAGGCCATCCAAGGTCTGGAGGCGTCTGATAAAGAGGTTTAAAGGTGCCTCAATCATCTCCCAGCTAGAGATTCCTGAAGCCAGGGTGGCCCTAAAAGATGACCAGGGGTACCAACCCCTTCTTTCTCTTTTCTGGCTGAGTGACAGAGTAATGCCCCCCACAAAGATGTCCATGTCTGTATTCAAAAAAACTGTAAATACGTATACCTTACATGGCAAAAGGAAGTTTGCGTATGTGACTAAATTAAAGATTTTGGGATGGGGAGATTATCCTGAACTATCTATATGGACCCCGTCTAATCACATGAGTCCTTAAAAGCAGAGACCTCTTCCCTATGACATGTCCTGACGACAAGTCCAAAGTAAGCAGCCAATGTCTCACCATCCTCCTCTTCTAAGGAGCATTCTGGTTGTATTTCTTCTAAGACTGATGTGTTCATTCTTCTAGCAGTCCACAGTATATTCTTTGCCAACACCACAATTCAAACGCATCAATTCTTCTTCTAGTCCCCAATTCTCACTAGTTGGTTCTGTGACATAGCCAAGTTACATCAACTTCCTAAGCCTCAGTTTCCCTCGTGCTTTAAATGATGAGGCTGACCGTCACAAATGATGATGCTAACGTCACATCTACCTCTAAAATGTTACAGTTCAAAGTTATAAATTTACACACATGAAATGAAATGTGCCTTTGTATTATAAAAAGACATCAGGATAAGAATTCCTAAGATTATTGTGGATAAAAATTATACAGTTTATATAAAGTATTTTTAAATGTGTATGTCAGGCAAATCCAGGTTAAAGCTTCTTGTTTGAATGCTATATTGATTAAATAACGTTTACCTTTCCAAGTCTTTTCCCTCTCCCAAATTCTAGACCTTTCTCTTTCATCTTAACTAAAAATAGCTACCACCTTTTCCCCAACTCACCTGTTTAGCAAAGAAAAATAATCTGTTGGAATAGACCCATAAATTTAAATTCTAACTACAATATAAAAACTAATGCTCTGTGACAGGTCTATTACTTCACAGTGCCACAACACCTAAATCAAGAGCTGGGCACACAAGCTCATTTAAAACTAATTCAACCACGCTGGGAATCAACTGTACTTCCTTCTGAAAACAGAACCACCCAAGAAGAATTTCCTTAAATTGTGGACAAGTACACTTTATTACTGGGATCCAGTGGGGAGCCCAGTACAGAAAGGACAGAGGGGGAGAGAGAGAGAAGGCCAACCTACCCATTTCTTCCTCAACGGTTAACTTTCTCTTCTCTCCAAAAATGATCTGAGAAGTCAAAACTCTTGGGAGTTTCCGAGAAGTGTTGCCCTAGTATGTCAACCTATTCAAACCTACTGCTGCACTCTGTAACTTGCTCAAATAAACAGGTTAAGAATCAAACGCATTCCATACTACTGAGAAATAATGTGAGCAAAAAATGCCAGAGATTTCAACCTCCCGGGGAATATACATTACAGAATGTAATTTGGCTCCCCTCCAGGATCTTGTCTTAAATAGCTGTTGGGTGATTTAAAGCGATGAGTATTTTAGTGCCTTGACTTCTTTTTAAATATGCACCATTTGAATGAATCCATTTAGTGTCAATATGGAGGCATTGTGTTTCAAATTTCATACCTAAAAAAAAAATTTCTCTGCCATTTTTCTTCAAACCTTTTAAGAGATTTAAGTGATTCCTAATTTAAAAAAACTAATCCTGGTATTTAATGATGATAAAGGACTTGCCTATTTTTGTAACAAATCACCAGAACAAAAAGCTATTACGGAGTAATTAAACACTACATTCAGCATAGATATGGAGAAAGGAAGAATTGCAAATTACTTTTTACAGCTTGTTCTGAAGTTTTCTGAAGTGGAACACATTTTAATCATTAAACTCCTCAAAGGTGTGAAAAGTAATCAGGAGGTTCTGTGATAACCTCCAATTCCAGGGCTCCCAAGTCTCAGATCTTCTGAGGGATTCCATCTAAGAGTTGCCACCAGTCTCAGGGAACTGCTGGGAAGTTCACTTTTCACGTGTTTTCTTGCCTTGGGGACCCTCAACGGGGCCGCAGACATCTCTGACCTTCAATTAAGTATATTTTGTTCATTGAGGCCACAGAACATGTTATTTTGATCTCAGGCCTAAACCAGGATCCAAACAAGCTATATTTAGTTCTTTCTTCTTTTTATTTAAAAAGTGTAATTATTTTTAATCGTGTTAGCTTTCTGAGTACACCTGGCCGTGTGTAAGCATATTAAAATATAAAAATTTCCTGCCCTGGGGAGTTCCCAGGGTTAATTCCCAGCATCTTGGAGCAATCCAGTTAACGGACTGACCACACAGACATACTGGGAAAATACTGCTGAAGTCTGTCGTGGCATGTCACCACCTGCCCTCATGATGCTCTATCCACCTTGCCTTGTTGTACCAGACTCGTTCTGGAGGCAGAGCTCCTCTGTTACTTGTCCCCTCTCCCCACCTTACCAGGGCCATGACCAATCAGGTCCTCTCAACCTATCAGCATCTCCCTCCTTCAAGAGCCCCCATCCAGCTCAACTGGCTTTCTCTTCCAAAACTGTATAATCTAAATGCTTTGCCTGGGTTCTTTTAACAAACGCACATGATTTTTCCATTTCCCCCCAACGTAAATCATGTATAAATGCCCATCTTACATAAAAGGAGGAAAAAGAATTATTATTTTCCTTACACTCCACTGTACACGGCTTTGGGGAAGAGTCTGTCATTTACTATAATCCACGTTCCTTGCCGGGGACCACAGGATCTGCAGACCCCGGATCGATTCATTTTGGGATATGGCTCCTTTTGTCTCTTTCCTCAGCACCTGAGTTGAATGAGCCTTTTAAATCTCCCTACTCTTTTGGAGAAGGTAAAACTGTACTTATATTTACAACTCTGAGAGGCAGGCTTTATGTGCTAAACCAGAACAGAGTGCTGATCATCCCACAGTCATTTATTTTTGTTACCTTTTGAGGAAAATGCCTGCAATCAGGCTACCTTATTCCCCCTCCAGTGAAACTTTTACAGTCCCAGGAAAAGCTTCCAGCTATGGGAACCCATTTAACTAGGTGTGACCCTAGTTCTAACCAGGCAGCCTTTTAGGAATCTATAGAAATAAAGAGACGAGTGTAAAAAAGGAATCAGCTCCAATTTCCATGGGGGAATTAGAGTCTGGAATCCTAAAATCTAGCCAGCCCTGTGCACCTGGAACAGGTGTCTTGGAATACTCAGCGTATGGTTTAAAAGCAGAATACACAACAAATAGGACCTAGCTCAGGGGAGGTTTCAGTTGGGTCCAATTCAGTTAACTATTCATAGGCAGTGGGCCTGCAAACCTAGTTGCGACTCTCCATTAAATCGCTCGGTGACCTTGAGTGCTTCTGGTACAACAGGACATTCAGCCCCTTAATGCCCCTCCAAGTATAGCCATACACTCTGTAACTCAGTATCACTCAGGCCACTGCATAGCGCCTGGGGTGGTGCGAGGACCCCACTGAGCACCACTAAACCTGGGGTAGAACAGGAAAACCTCAATATTGGGCACCAGACTTGCTGAGTCAACGTCATCTGCACCTCTTTCAGTGAGCAGACAACCCAACCAAATGATACCCCTTGAGTTGATTTGCAAAGGCCGGTGAAGGGGGAGAGCCATAGGTAAAATGGCCACTGCAGCTTGCCTGAAAACTCATGGGTAGCTAGAGTATCCCCAGGCTCCTAAAAAGAGATTTTTTTTCAGGTCCACAAGTTTCTTTTTATAAGAAACGGGTCTCAGGGTACATATTCCCTGTCTCCCTAAAAATGATAAAATAATGTTGACAACCTCTGATTGGACATCCAAATGCCTTGCTACATGCCTGTACAAAAGATCACTGCACCTCTGAGCCTCAAGAAACGTTCCCCCCACCACCACACACTCCAGCACTTGGACACAAAAGCAAAAACCAAACCCACTGCCATTGAGTCAATTCTGAATCATGGTGACCCCAGGTCTTATAGAGTAGAAGTGCACACCACAGGATTTTCTTGGCTTAATGGAAGCAGATTCTCAGGATTTTCTTTCATAGCACCACTGGGTGGTTTTGAACTGCCAACCTTTAGGTTAGTAGATGAGTGCAAACCTTCTGTGCCATCTACCTGGAAGGTTAATCCAAAACGAAGGAAGTGGTTGTGGTCAGAGGCTGCTGCCACACTGGGGGAGAGGGGAGTCTATCATAACTCTACTGTAACGACTGCTCTTGCCCAAAGCTGACAAATGCCCATGCCACCTATCTCTGTGGGCTCTCTCATTACCCTTCTGGACAGTGGCAGGGGAGGAAGCTATGTCCAAGGATATGTCCAAGGATGGACACTATGAAGGCCACCTCTCTTCTGAACAGAATCCACCATTGCTTTGGCATTGGTAACAAGCACAGTACCAGCAGACCACAAGCATGGGCGCCCCCTAGTGCCCTCCTAGGATAACAACCCTAGCCCATGGTCCCAGAGGGGGTCCTGCCCCACACGCAACCCACAATGGTGGTGCTGCCAGTGCTCCCTCCCAGGCCTTGCCCAAATGGCTTCCGATCAGCCCTGAAGTCCAAGTGTTTGCCAGAAACCACAGAACTGGGAATAACAATTCTCTTTCTGTAAAGAAAAGGGCCTGTGGTGGAAATTTTCCCCTCCATTCCAGAAAGAATGCTGTCAGTACCTTCTCAGACACAAAAGGAGACAAGTGTATACTGTTTCATATTTATAAAGAACTACCAAGTAAGCACAAATCATTATGACGAAAAGCTAAATTAATATGGTCCCTGGCTTCCTGGAGGCTGGTGATCTGAGAAAAAACAGACACAGAAAAAAGAAAATGATTAAAAACAGACAACTGACAAAAAGTATGAAAAAACCCCCCAATATGTATACAAATTAAACATACCCTATATGTATGCCATATGACGGAAGTGGCAGCTGTTAGGATTAGAGGAGCAACTGTCAGGATTAAATAACACATTTATTTAATCAAAGAAGGAATTGAAGACAGAAAATAAAGCCATGGTGCAGTCTAGTCACCACCTCAGCCAGGCTTCCTGTCTTCCCTGAAAAGGCAGAGCTACAGCCTCATCTGTGCTCTTCCCAGAGCACTTTGGTGACATTCTGTGTGTATCTTCCCTAGCCTGGAAAACTGAGAAGTTTACTTCTTCATTGCAATTTTGTTTCAACACTACCATCACAACAATAATTGAAGAACTTTAAGTGTGTTATCTCTTTGGAGCCTCACAAAAGGTCCTATTACATGGTTTAACAATACAGAAACATAAAAAGACACCATGGTAAAATCTCCCTCCCACTCTGTCCTCCATATGCCAAGTTCCCACACCCCCTTTCACATATAATTATTATTGGTGTCTCATGTACCCATAAAAAAAAAAAATTTTTTTTTACACACACACACACACACACACACCCCTATTCAAAGGAGTGCTGGTGGCACAAATAGTTAAGCAACTAAAGATTGGCAGTTGGAGCCCACCCAGCTGCTCCATGGGAGAGAGACCTGATGATCTGCTCCCATACAGATTACGGCCTACAAAACCCTGTGGGGCAGTTCTACTCTGTCACGTAAGTTTGCCAGGAGTTGAAATTGACTGAGCAGCACTTAAGGACCACAACATGTATCAATTTATAGTTGTTGGTTTTTTTTTTTTTTTAACACACTCTTTATTTATTTAGTTAGTTAGTTGTTGTTGAGACAAAACACAGCAAAACATACACCAATTCAACCGTTTTTACATGTACAATTCAGTGACGCTGATTCCATTCATTGAGTAGTACCACCATTCTCACCCTCCTTTTCTGAGTTGTTCCTCCCCCATCAACATAAATTCACTGCCCTCTAAGGTTCCTAGCTCATCTTTTGAGTTTCTCTTGTCACTCTGATCCCATATAGATAGTTTTTAAAAGAGCATAATGTTTAAGGCAGGCTCTTTTTACTGGTTAAGCTAAACTGCTGTTTGGTTTTAAGAAAACTTCAGGGGATATTTTTGGTTTAAGTTTTAAAGATTATCTCAGGACAATAGTTTTAGGGGTTCATTCAACCCCCATGGTTTCAGAAAGTCTGGAGTCCATGGGAATTTGAAATGCTGTTCTACATTTTCCCCCTTTTGATCAGGATTCTCCTACAGAATCTTTGCTCAAAATATTCAGTAATGGTAGCCAGGCACCATCCAGTTCTTCTGGTCTCATGGCAAAAGAGGCAGTTATTCAAGGAGGCAATTAGCCACATACTCCCCATCCTCCTCCTATTCCTGACTTGCCTTCCTCCTCTACCCAGTTTCTATTTTCTTTATACACAAATGACAGCATATTGTACAAAGTGCGCTTTGAGTTTTTACTTAACCAGGAGATCTTTACACAGAGAGCCATCTCATACTTTTTATAGATGTACAGTATTCCATTCTGTGGTTGAACCATAAAATATTTAACCATATCTCCATTGATGGAGACATGGATGCTTCTATTATTATATTTTACAGACGAGCAATTGGGGCTTAAAGGGGGTGAGTGACTTGTCCAAAGTCACACTGCTGATATGCCACAAAGGAGCAACCCAAACTGAAGTTAGTTAAATTCAGTTCTAAGCTCTTAAGCAATTTTCTGTATTTATTACCTGGCACAATACCTGGTATGCAGTAGATACTCAATAAATATTTGGCGAATAGATTAACGAACCCACAAACCAGTGGCAAAAAAGCAAGAAGCGCGATTCTACTCTCTCTCATCTCCATTCTTCCTTGCTATTCCATTCTTCTTTTTCCCCCGTAGGTGTTTCCCCCTGTAGATACCCACTCCTGCGTATTATCAGAGTTGTTGTATTTAGCTGCTATCGAGTCAGCCACCAAGCCATGGTGACCCCATGCACAAAAGAACAAAATGCTACCCAGTCCTGCACCATCCCCATGATCAGTTGCACATCAGACTGTTGTGATCCCTAGGGTTTTCATTGGTTGATTTTTGGAAGTAGATCACCAGGCCCTTCTTCCTAGTCTGTCTTAGTCTGGTAGTTCCACTGAAATCTGTTCAGCATCATAGCAACATGCAGGCCCCCACTAACAGATGAGTAGTGACTGCGTATGAGGGGCACTGGCTGGGAATCAAACCTGGGTTTCTGACACGAAGGTGGGATGTCTACCACTCAACCATTAATGCCTCATATTATCAAAGTAGTTGAACAAAAAAGGTTTCAGCCATTCAACATTCTGCAAAGACCTGGGTCCCTGCCTGATCCCCCCACATTCATTTAATCTGACCCAAGCCCCGGATAAAAGAACATGCTAGGATGAATGCAAGCTTCACCTCTTCGGGCCCAAAGCCCCAAAGCTCTGTTCAACAAGGTCACAAGGAAACAGTGAAAAGGGTTCCTGGGGGCAAACAACACATATGCCTACATCCCCAAGCTCACACTTCACTCTGGGCGCCACTCCTTGCTCCAGGGCTTCCTAGCGCCCATTTCCTCCACAACGCAGACATTCTGGAAACTTTAAACTCCTTCCAAATGTGCCATAAAGTTGACACGTGTCGCCTTGATTTTTTACACTGTGTTTTACATTAAGCTCAGTCGTCCATAAATTTAACACCGGAATTATATACAACATCAAGTGCATTCGAACACAGCTGACTTCTTCGCAGGCTCTTTTGTGCGCAGCTGCCAGGAAGGTGCAGCCTCTGACGACAGGAAAGCCGTGTCTGTTAACGTTCCAGGCCCTGGAGAATGCTGGCCTGAAAGCTCACCTCCTTGTGACCTCACAAGGTATCAGAACAGTTTACTTCATCTGACGTTTTAAGTTGGAAGAAGGCTGCAAACTTGCCAGCTGCATTTGGCCTTCCAATGATATGGAACGCCTGCCTTCTGAAGAGCCAGACTTAAAATTACTCAGTGTGTGTGTCATGTATATTTACATGTGACATACACCATCCCCTGTCTACGCTCTCTGTGTATGTTCCGTATACATATGAAATTTCTGGAGAGAGAGAGACTGCGTCGGAAAATGCACGCCCCGTCTTTCCTCTGACACTTAGCTGTCACGATTGATAATAAAACCAAAAAAACCAAACCCAGTGCCATCGAGTTGATTCCGACTCATAGTGACCCTATAGCACAGGGTAGAACTGCCCCCATAGAGTTTCCAAGGAGCCTGGTGGATTCGAACTGCTGACCCTTTGGTTAGCAGCCATAGCACTTAACCACTACGCCACCAGGGTTTCCTGATTGCTAATAAGAGGTATTTATTTAACAAGGGCTCAGAATTACGATGTAATTGGTTGTAATCTGTTCGATGAGGGAATAATGTCCCCCACAATTTTACTAATCCATTTAATCTAAAATCTATGGGATATTACAGATTGTTCAGAGATAGAATATTGAAACCTCTTCCTCCACATTTAATGTGAAGCCACTGACATGCAAAACAAATGGCCATTCCTTTAAAAAGATGAAAACCAAAAACCAAACCCACTGCCCTTGAGTCAATTCTGACTCGCAGTGACCCTGAAGGACAGGGTAGAGCTGCCCCATAGAGTCTCCAAGGAGCACCTGGCAAATTCAAACTGCCGACTTCTTGGTTAGCAGCCATAGCACTTAACCACTACGCCACCAGAGTTTCCTTAAAAAGATTACAACACACAAAAAAAAAATTCTATATACTTTTTTGCCCAGGTTGAAGGCTAGCTTGCTAGCTATAGGATTAACCAGCACAGGCTGCCGATGAGTCAATTCCAATTCACAGCTACCCCATGTGTATCTGAGTAGAACTGTGCTGCACAGAGTTTTTAATGGCTGATATTTTGAACGTAGGACACCAGGCCTTTCTTCCAAGGCACCTCTGGGCGGACTCGAACCTCCAATCTTTCAGTTAGCAGCTGAGCGCATTAACTGTACCACACAGGAATTCCAGCTTCAGGATTAGCCTTTGCAACTGCCCTAAAACGAGCACCTTATAAAGCTTACATGTTTGTTTTGCAGTCTCCTCAACTGGGGCTCACACTGAAATACGTGGAACAAAAATCTCTAAGCAGAAATATTGTGACCATGTCCAGCTATATTAGAAGCAAAGGGGAAACTCTATTTTACTAAGATGACCAGAGAGAGAGAAAGACAAAGAGAGACAGAAAGAATTCAGCTGGCTGATCAATGGACATGTTCATCATTTGTCAGTGTCCATTAAACTGTTTATATTTACGGCTCCTCCTAACACATAATTTGACCAATTCCATTCAAACAAAGCCTTGTATAAACACCGCCGTGCTTTGCATGCCTTGTGTTTCTCAGGTTTCATTTAGAGTCAAAACGCAGATCACGATGGAACAATTTCTTGACATTTTTGTTTTATAATTATTATTATCACAGTGCAGTTCTAGTGGGGCTTTGCCGGATATATATCAGAGGTGAAAATCTTTTTAAAGTAAATCATTATAAAACCCCTTTCCTTCCTACTGTGCTGGAAGTGCAGTGTCTAAAGGTCTTTTGGGAAAATAAATAATGGAAATTTTGTTATTGATCTCATGCAGAGGCAGTGAATCTACTGAGTTATTGTTATTTTACCCATAGCAAATATTATGAGGTTCAAAATAATAACATTCAATTAAAGAAACAAAGCCAGATAGGGTAGAAGATAAAAAACATAACTTAACAATGAATTCCTTTCAGTACTTCCTAAATACTAATTTAGTCTGTCATACATTCAGAATGAAATTCTGTTTAAAAAGTTGTTTCCCATGCCACACTAATAATTAAAAATTGTTATTTATCTGGTGAAAGACAAGTATCATCTTCAACAAAAGAAGGTTATGGCGCCTCATCAAAGAGAAATTAATTTGGATTTTTAAAAAAAATCTAACGGCAACAACAACAAAGGCTTAAACGGAGAGCCAAGTCTCCTAGGATTAACTCGAAATTTTTGAAGAGTCAGATTTGAGCAAAACTAGAGTCTTGAAAGTATTGCATAATAGAGCCCTGTTGGCCGGCTCGTCATTACACGAGCTAAGGTCCTCAGACCAAAAGGTCACAACGTGTTCCTCAGAGCTTAACTACATTGGGGAAATCACAGCACTTCATAGGGGGAAAAATACAGTCTACAGACAGGTGTTTGTTCCATTTGCCTATGTTCTATTCTTTAAAAAGGGGAAACCACTGTATTTTGAAATCCTGTATCTGGCTTATAAACCACCCAGAAAACCTAAGTGACTGAGTTTCAGAAAGCAGCTGGTATAATTTTATGTCCTCAGGACAAAGCTCCTACTGTTCCCTCACGGGCTGACCTAACACACTCGCCTCTGACTCCCATCGTTTTGACCTAAGTGCCCCGCTGCTGCTTGGGTTCTTGTTGGGTGATAGGACCTCCCAGCACCATGAGAAATTACTCCACTTCATCCTTACATGAGCCTTCATGCAGCTCAGATAATGCCCCGCCCACCTCTCCACAGACAGAAAACTAAGACTGAGCCCTTGGCACCAAGCAACTATTTTCTTTCTTATTAATAGTAACAAAACCATACTTACAAAGAAGCATTTTCTAGAGACAGATTTCTCGTCAACAAGTCCAGTTCTACCACGTCTCAAAAATCAAAGGAGCTCAAGAGTCAGTTACTCGCTTTGAACTTTTGCCCTTCGCGGCCACCTAATAAAACACTTGGGCAGAACACAAAGAAGGCCCTCAAGTGTGTGGGAAGTGACTCTAAAGGATACGTCTCAAGAACCCATGAGCTATCTGCCCTCCACTCACCACATGGTATCACTGTTAACTTTCACGTGCTTTTCTAACCTGTTAGCTCCTGAACTGCTGATTAAGGAAAGAGACTAAGTCTTACACATCTTTGCAGACTGGCATCCCACATAGTACTTGGCACTCAACAAATGTCTGCAGCTAAAAGGAATAAATGAATAAATAGCAGCTAACATACAGAAAGCTCACTCTAAGTCAGGGATGACACTACACATTTTCATCTTCAACACAATCCTATGAGGTAGGTACAGTGAAGATCATCCCATTTTATAGATAACAACACTGAGGCTTAGAGAGGTTAAAATTACCCAGCAAAATTATATTGTGGAGTTGGGATGTGAAACCAAGCCACGTGCTTCAAGGCCTTAGGCTCGCAACCACTGAACTAAAGTGCTTAACAGATTAATGAAACACCTCTCAATCCTCAAAAATAAGCCCTTATTTAAGATGCACCTATTTTCATATAATGAAAAGTTTACAGTTTCATAATACATTAGATTCCTAAAACATGTTCTAGCAAAATAACACTCTAAGATATTGAGGTGATACAGCGTCTTCTGCCAGTATTTAAAAAACTTTTTAAACCAACAATGGGGGGAAAAAAGCAATTCACACATTTCCAAGAACCTGTCACCAAGAGGTTCATGGTTCCCATGCTTCTGTCCAACTATCTTGTGAGCATTTCAAATTGCCTGGAAGAGACTGAGAAAACGGAGAGGCCTCATAGAGCCAAATCTGTCAAAGCAAACTTCGACCACTCAGTTCCTCAGCTCTTCTTGACGCAGCCTTCATTCTGATGCAAAAATGCCGATTCCCCACCGCCCCCAGCCCAGCGTCTCTGCATTGTCCCCCACCGCCACCTTAGCATCCTCAGCCGACCAAAGCCTCAGCTCATGCGTATTAGTACACATTGCCACAGGACGCTGAGGAACTCGGGAACGGAATTAACACGCACTGGCTGAGGTTTCACTTTGGCCATAAACAGGCTCTCATCAGAAACAGGTACCATCTGGACCTGACGGGAATGGCCAAATTGGTTTTTTTTTTTTTTCCAAACATGGAAACATTTGCTTGCTTCTTGCCGGACTTGTGATTCTTAGGTACAGGTGGAGACTGAAGCTTTTCTGGGTGCAGGATTTGTTAGCACTGGCTGGACTACTGCTCTACTTTCTCTAACGGCTAGCTAGTAATATCACTTGCTCCAAAAGGAAGTTCTAACACTAAGAACAGGAGCACCAACTGCCTACCCAGCTATTTTCACTGGGAGACACCAAGTACTATTCAAGGATCCTAAAAGTGAGCTCAAGTACACACTCCCCGAGCAAGAACAGTGATCTTGAAAAATGGTTACTTCCAAAAGTGAGATTTAAAAAAGAAAAGGTCATCAATCATACAACAGCTGTGTTGACACATACAAAGTGAAGTGGAAAACTAAGGTAATTATTCAGATGATTCCAATCAAATCATCCCCTCAACTGAAATATCCAGAAAATTGAAGATATGATATGGAGGATTCTTATTTTTTTGGCTTGAGTTATCCAGATAGTGGCTTCATCTCTCCACTGTTCTTTAGAGAGCCACAAGACCATCCTGTGGGTTGGCAACTGGAAGTACAATTATCCACAGATGCACCAGTATCTATGGTTACAATTATGTGCAGATGTAACTCAGCACAGACCAGAGTCAAGTCTGAAGTTTTGGAAGCCTATTTTGAACATCTGACTATAAAAAAAAAAAGATAATTCCTTTTAAACCCCAGTCCTTGCAAAAAGTCACTTAAGCATGTAATGACATATCTATCCCCCCAAAATGAATTCATATACAATAAGACATGTCCTTAAAACTGTCCTAATGACTCTTTCACTATTTGACAAGGCAATGTATTTATAAGAACACAGTTTCTAGTAACAAAGAACTCCTATAAAAGCTGCCCCCTTTTTGCTTCAGAAGCCAAATTTACATCAAGTATATTTTCATAAATCAACTAAAAACACTGCCTCCCTCCTAAATATTACTCTTTCACCTTGATTTTTGCCAAAAAAAAAAAAATTAATCATTTCTTTATGTGGTATTTTAAATTTTACTCCATTTATATCCCCCAAATTTAACTTATTTTTGGAATATATTCTCTAGCTACACAATCTATTTAAATATTTGTATCACAAAGGGATAGCAGAGAATGCCACTAACTCAAATTCAGTCCCCGAACTATAAATTCATGTTAATTAAAGATATTTGATAAGCACGCGTGCTGAAAGAAAAGAAGGGGAGAAGGTTCCAGAAAATGAGTTATCTTTTCCAAAGAAAATAAAAATTGTAGAAAGAATTCAACAACCCAAAGTTCTTCTAAAACCATCTGTTTAGGTCCTTTTATTTAAACACACTGGTTGAAATGTGGTGCTTCTGACTTCTGGTCAGTAAGGTAGCCTGGACTAATGTAGGTATACTTGCTCCCAGCCATACCACATACACACACACACCGCCTTCCCAAAACAAACGAATAGAGAAAATACTAAAAGTAATATAAAAAAAACAATTATTGAAATCAAGAAAAAACTGGGGAACTAGGCACATGCCTGTAAGGCAATAATTTTCAACCTGGGATGCACATTCAGAATCATCTGGGAGCCTTAATAAATCTCTGTGAGTGGGGCCTAGGCGTCAGGATATGTTAAAGCTTCCAGGTGATTCAAAAATGCAGCCTGTTTTGAGAACTACCATGACAGGGCCATGCAAGAGCAGCCATGGCCACAGGAAGCTCTGAAAAAGCTCTTTACATGAAATCAGCATCCCAGAAGGTTCAGATCTCGAAAGTAGGCCCAAAGTATTTCTTTTCACTGGCCTGGAGACAAGATACAGAAAGAAATCTGAACCTCATAATAGTGTTTAGTTCCAAAAACATTCCTCACATCATGTGGGAACTCCAAGCCAAATTAACTTAAACATGGCCCAGAATTCATGAAATCTGTAGGGACCAGCCAAGCAAATAAGGTTATTTCATAGGGATGCCTCCAAGCCCATCTGTAGGACTCCTAGGGAAAGCCACTGTCACTGAAGATAAACTTAGTCAAAATATTAAAACACATACATACACAAGTTATGATAGCAATTCTGCAGAAGCAGCACACAGGAGAACTAGAGAGAACATCAATCTGAAACGAGGCTTTAAAATAAATATGTTCAATAAGGTAGACGAAGGAATAGGAACCGCAAGAACACATCTCATAAAAAAGAAAAATATTTTTAAAAAACCAAATAGAAATTCTAAAACTAAAATATACAGGTGTCAAAATAAAAACTCATAGATGGGTTCAGTGAAACAAAGAAAAGGAGATAATGACTAAGATAACAGATCTGAAGACCTGACCCAAAACACACATCAGAGAAATAGAAAACATGAATCTAAAACTATGAAAAATGGAGCAAAAATAAGAAGCTGTATTTGACAGAAGTTCCAAAGAAAAAGAATTGCAATAATAGAAGATCATCAGAAGAGATACAGAATGTTCCAGAACTAAATAAAGATATGCCTATTCAGTTAAATCATACCTAATGCCAAACAGGAAACATTAAAAACAAAACCACATCTAAATTTCAGTGAAACAAGTGAACAAAGACAACAGGGAAATCTTAAAATATTAGAAAAAAAAAAGATAGCTCAAAGAAACAATATCAGACAACAGCAGACTTCTCATCAGCAACAACAGATACCAGATGACAGTGGAATACTACTGTAAAAATAATGAAAGAAAATTGCCCAACTAAAATATTATAACCAGGTAAAATATTATCCAAGAATGAAGACTAAACAGAGACATTTTCAAACATGAAAAGACATATTGAAACACACATCTCATAATGGACTTGAATCCAAAATTACAAAGACAATAAGAAAACAAACAACCCAATTTAAAAAATGGGTAAAAGAGTAAAAAGACAACCTACGGACTGGAAAAAAATTTTGGCTACAACAAATCCAATCAGTGTCTAATCTCTAAAATGTACAAGGTACTGCAAAACTTCAACAACAAAAAGACAACTAAAACACAACTAAAAAATGCGCAAAGGATATGATCAGGCACTTCACCAAAGAAGACATTCAGGCAGCTAACAGATACATGAGAAAATGTTCACGATCATTAGAGAAATATAAATCAAAACTACAATGAGATACCATCGTACCTCAACAAGACTAGCATTAATCCAAAAAACACAAAATAATAAATGTTGGAGAAGTTGTGGAGAGACTGGAACACTTATACACTGCTGATGGGAATATAAAACGGTATAACCACTTTGGAAATCAATTTGGTGCTTCCTTAAAAAGCTAGGAATAGAAGTAGCATACAATCCAGCAATCCCACTCCTTGGAATATACCCTGGAGAAATAAAAGCCCTCACACGAATAGATATATGCACACCCGTGTTCACTGCAGCACTGTTTACAATAGCAAAAGATGGAAACAACCAAGCAGCCCATCAATGGATGAATGGATAAACAAATTACGGTATATTCACACAATGGAATACTACACAACAATAAAGAACAATGATGAATCTGTGAAACATCTCATAACATGGATGAATCTGGAAGGCATTAAGCTGAGTGAAATTGGTCAGTTGCAAAATGACAAATATTGTATAAGACCATTATTATAAGAACTCAAGAAAACATTTAAACACAGAAGAAAACATTCTTTGATGGTTATGAGGGTAGAGAGGGAGGGAGAGGGGTAGTAGACAAGAATTATCTTACGTGAAGGGAATGACAACACACAGTACAGAGGAAGTCAGTACAACTGGACTAAACCAAAACCTAAGAAGTTTCCTACATACAACTAGACACTTGAAGGGACCGAGTAGCACGGATGGGGTCTGGGTATCATGGTTTCAGGGGTCACCTAGGTCAATTGGCATGACTAAGTTTATTAAGAAAAAGTTCTGCATCTCACTTTGCTGAGTGACCTCTGGGGTCTTAAAAGCTAGCAAGCAGCCATCTAAGATGCATCAATTTGTCCCAACCCACTTGGAGCAAAGGAGATTGAAGAACACCAAAGACAGGAAAAATATGAGCCCAAGAGACAGAAAGGGTCACGTAAGCCAGAGATTCCATCAGCCTGAGACCAGAAGAACTAGCTGTTGCTTGGCTACCACCAATGACTGCCTTGACAGAGAACACAACAGAGGGTCCCTGACAGAGCAGGAGAAAAGTGTGGTGCAGAACTCAAATTCTAGTAAAAAAGACCGGACTTAATGATCTGACTGAGACTGGAGGGACCCCAGAAGACATGGCCCTCGGATTCTCTGTTAGCCCAAAACTGCAACCACTCCCAAAGCCATTTCTTCAGACAAAGATTAGACTGGACTATAAAACACAAAATGGTACCTGTGAAGAGTACGCTTCTTAGCTAAAGTAGCTACATGAGACTAAGTGGGCAACTCCTGTCTGGAGGCAAGATAAGAAGGCAGAAAGGGACAGGAGCTGGTTGAATGAACATGGGAAATAAACGGTGGAAAGGAGGAGTGTGCTGCCACATTATAGGGTGAACAGCTACGGTCACATAACAATGTGCATATAAATTTTTGTATGAGAAACTAACGTGAACTGTAAACTTTCACTTAAAGCACAATGAAAAAAAAGGTAAAAGATTTGAAAAGATACCACTTATGGCAAATAAGCACGTGAATAGGTGTTCAACATCATATGTCATTTTTGTTGGTATGTGCCATTGAGTTGATTCCAACTCATAGCAACCCTATATTACAGAGCAGAACTGCCCCAAAGCGTTTCCTGTTGTTGTTAGGTGGCGTCAAGTCAGTTCCGACTCATAGCGACCCTATGCACAACAGAATGAAACACTGCCCGGTCCTGCGCCATCCTTACAATCGTTCTTATGCTTGATGTCATTGTTGCAGCCACTGTGTCAATCCACCTCGTTGAGGGTCTTCCTCTTTTCCGCTGACCCTGTACTTTGCCAGGCATGATATCCTTCTCCAGGGACTGATCCTTCCTGACAACACATCCAAAGAATATAACACACAGTCTCGCCATCCTTGCCTCTAAGAAGGATTCTGGCTGTACTTCTAAGACATTTGTTCATTCTTTTGGCAGTCCATGGTATAGTCAATATTCTTCGCCAACACCAAAATTTAAAGGCGTCAATTCTTCTTCGGTCTTCATTATTCATTGTCCAGCTTTCACATGCCTATGATGCCATTGAAAATACCATGCCTTGGGTCAGCCGCACCTTAGTCTTCAGGGTGACATCTTTGCTCTTCAACACTTTGAAGATGTCATTTGCAGCAATGCATCTTTTGATTTCTTGACTGCTGCTTCCATGGGTGTTGATTGTGGATCCAAGTAAAATGAAATCCTTGACAACTTCAATCTTTTCTCCGTTTATCATGATGTTGCTGATTGGTCCAGTTGTGAGGATTTTTGTTTTCTTTACGTTGAGGCGCAATCCATACTGAAGGCTGTGGTCTTTGATCTTCATTAGTAAGTGCTCCAAGTCCTCTTCACTTTCAGCAAGCAAGGTTGTGTCATCTGCATAACGCAGGTTGTTAATGAATCTTCCTCCAATCCTGATGCCCTGTTCTTCTTCATATAGTCCAGCTTCTCGGATAATCTGCTCAGCATACAGATTGAATAAATATGGTGAAAGAATACAACCCTGACACACACCTTTCCTGATTTTAAACCAATCAGTATACCCCTGTTCTGTCCGAACAACTGCCTCTTGATCTATGTAAAGGTTCCTTATGAGCACAATTAAGTGTTCTGGAATTCCCATTTTTCGCAATATTATCCATAATTTGTTATGATCCACACAGTTGAATGCCTTTGCATAGTCAATAAAACACAGGTAAACATCCTTCTGGTATTCTCTGCTTTCAGCCAGGATCCATCTGACATCAGCAATGATATCCCTGCTTCCACGTCCTTTTCTGAAACTGGCCTGAATTTCTGGCAGTTCCCTGTCGATATACTGCTGCAGCCATTTTTGAATGATCTTCAGCAAAATTTTGCTTGGGTGTGATATTAATGATATTGTTCTATAATTTCCACATTCGGCTGGATCACCTCTCTTGGGAATAGGCATAAATATGGATCTCTTCCAGTCAGTTGGCCAGGAAGCTGTCTTCCATATTTCTTGGCATAGACGAGTGAGCACCTCTAGCTCTGCGTCTGTTTGTTGAAACATCTCAACTGATATTCTATCAATTCCTGGAGCCTTGTTTTTCGCCAATGCCTTCAGAGCAGCTTGGACTTCTTTCTTCAGTACCATCAGTTCCTGATCATATGCCACCTCTTGAAATGTTTGAACATCGACTAATTCTTTTTGGTATAATGACTCTGTGTATTCCTTCCATCTTCTTTTGATGGTTCCTGCGTCATCTAATATTTTCCCCATGGAATCCTTCACTACTGCAACTCGAGGCTTGAACTTTTTCTTCAGTTCTTTCAGCTTGAGAAACACTGAGCGTGTTTTTCCCTTTTGGTTTTCCATCTCCAGCTCTTTGCACATGTCATTACAATACTTTACTTTGTCTTCTCAAGATGCCCTTTGAAATCTTCTGTTCAGTTCTTTTAGTTCATCAATTCTTCCTTTTGCTTTAGCTCCTCAACTTTCGAAAGCAAGTTTCAGAGTCTCCTCTGACATCCATCTTGGTCTTTTCTTTCTTTCCTGTCTTTTCAATGACCTCTTGCTTTCTTCATGTATGTCCTTGAGGTCATTCCACAACTCGTCTGGTCTTCAGTCACTAGTGTTCAATACGTCAAATCTATCCTTCAGATGGTCTCTAAATTCAGGTGGGATATACTCAAGGTCATATTTTGGCTCTCGTGGACTTGCTCTGATTTTCTTCAGTTTCAGCTTGAACTTGCAGTTGATGGTCTGTTCCACTCAGCCCCTGGCCTTTTTCTGACTGATGATATTGACCTTTTCCATCGTCTCTTTCCACAGATGTAGTCAATTTGATTTCTGTGTGTTCCATCTGGCGAGGTCCATGTGTATAGTTGGTGAAAGAAGGTATTTGCAATGAAGAACTCATTGGTCTTGCAAAATTCTATCATTCGATCTCTGGCATTGTTTCCATCACCAAGGCCATATTTTCCAACTACCAATCCTTCTTCTTTGTTTCCAGCTTTCACATTCCAATCACCAGTAATTATCAATGCATCTTGATTGCATGTTCAATCAATTTCCGACTGCAGAAGCTGATAAAAATCTTCTATTTCTTCATCTTTGGCCCTAGTGGTTGGTGCGTAAATGTGAATAATAGTCATATTAACTGGTCTTCCTTGTAGACGTATGGATATTATCCTATTACTGACAGCGTTGTATTCAGGATAGATCTTGAAACGTTCTTTTTGACGATGAATGCAACACCATTCCTCTTCGAGTTGTCAACCCCAGCATAGCAGACTATATGATTGTCCAATTCAAAATGGCCAATACCAGTCCATTTCAGTTCCCTAATGCCTAGGATATTGATGTTTATGCGTTCCATTTCATTTTGGATGATTTCCAGTTTTCCTAGATTCATACTTCATACATTCCAGGTTCTGATTATTAATGGATGTTTGCAGCTGTTTCTTCTCATTTTGAGTCATGCCACATGAGCAAATGAAGGTCCTAAAAGCTTTACTCCATCCCCATCGTTAAGGCCAACTCTACCTTGAGGTGGCAGCTCTTCCCCAGTCATCTTTTGAGTGCCTTCCAACGTAGGAGGCTCATCTTTCAGCACTATATCAGACAATGTTCCACTGCTATTCATAAGGTTTTCACTGGCTAATGGTTTTCAGAAGTAGACTGCCAGGTCCTTCTTTCTAGTCTGTCTTAGTCTGGAAGCTCAGCTGAAACCTGTCCCCCATGGGTGACCCTGCAAGTATCTGAATACTGGTGGCATAGATTCCAGCATCACAGCAACACGCAAGCCCCCACAGTACAATAAACTGAGAGACATGTGGGTGTTTCCTATGCTGTAATTTTTATGGGAGCAGGTCACAAGGTCTTTTCTCCCATGGAACTGCTGGTGGATTCAAACTGCCAACCTTTCGGTTAGCAGCTGAGTGCTTAACCACTGCACCACCAGGACTCCTTTCATTTGTCATTAAAAAAATTTTTTTTTATTTGTCATTAGGGGATTGAAAATTAAAACAACAATGAGGTGCCACTACACACCTATTGTTGTTGTTGTTGTGTGCCATTGAGTTTATTCTGACTGATAATATTGTAATGGTGAGTACATGACATTATGCACTTGTCAAAACCCAGAGAACAACAACACAGTGTGAACCTTATTGTAAACTATGCAGTTTAGTGAATAACAATGTGTCAGTATTTGTTTATTAATTGTTACAAATGTACCATACTAAAGAGAGACCTTAGTAATAGGGGAAATTGTGCATGTGTGTTGGGGGGCAAATGGGAACTCTCTGTACCGTCTACTCAACTTTTGTGTAAATCTAAAACTATTCTAAAAATAAAGGCAAATAATTAAAACAAAAAAGATAATCCTTCTTGCTGGTACATGCACAGATAAACACTGGATGAAATAACTCTTAAAAGCTATGTGCCAGTAAAAAGCATACACAACCCAAGGAAGTCAGCAGAGAAGCTGGTTACATACGTTGGTAAATAAAAAGATACACTGACTATTGAAAAACAAAAACTAATTTTGGAGGATTTAAAAACAAAGTGAAAATGTGCATCCCTTTGTAATGGTATATGGATTACATCTCAATAAAGATGTTATTAAAAAAAAAAAAAGTGCATGTCCCATAGCCCAGTAATTCTAAGTATAAAATGTATCCTCTTAAAGATACCCAAGTAAGAACATTATGGCAATATTGTCTGTAATTTCAAAAACAAGGAAACAGCCTAGTGCCTGCCAAGAGTGGAGTATTATTCAAGGAAACATATACATATGCTGTAAACGCATAAAATATGGACAGGACGGACAAGAGCTCCATGAACACTGAATTCTGGAGAAGGGAGGAAAGACATCTACTCAGATAAACAAATAGCCTCTGAACGATGTAGGTTTTAATTGCCGTCAAGTCAGCTCCAACTCATGGTGACCTTACGTATAACAGAATCAAATGTTGCCCAGGCCTGTGCCATCCTTGTAAGCGTTAGTGTTTCTGAGTCCATTGTTGTGATTATTAGGTCAATCCATTTCACTGAGGGTTTCCCTCATTTTCACTGACCCTTTCCTTTACCAGCCATGGTGTTCTTCTCTAGCCATTGGTCTTTCTTGATGACATGAGAAAGTAAGCAAGCTAAAGTTTCACCAGCCCTGCTTCTAAGAAACATTCTGGTTGTATTTCTTCTAAGATTGATTTGTTCATTCTTCTAGTAGTTCAGAGTATATTCAATATTCTTCACCAACCATCTCAAGGTTAACATGTCCAAAACTGAACTCCAGATTGCCATCTCCCAAAACAAAAATAGCACTCAATCCCAGGCTTTCCAAACTGAAAAGATGGCACTATCATTCATCCATGTGAATGGTAACAGCAAAAATGCGTAGACATCATTCCTGGTTCTCTTTCTCTCTCACCCTCTGTACACAACCCATCAGCATGTCCTGTGGATCCCTGAATGGCACCACTTCTCACCACTAAAGTGAATGCAAGCTACCTTCAGCTCAAGTGGACATCACAACAGCCTTCTAACTGCTTTCCTTGCCTGCCTACAGCCAAGTGATCTTTCTAAAACATAAATGAGATCATGAGGCTACCCTGTTCAAAACCCTCCAAGAGCTTCTCACCACTCTTGAAACAAAGTCCAAAGTTCTTGTCATGGCGTGTGGCCCTGCAACCTGGTGACTAGGACCTTCGCTGCTCAGTCTCACTCTAACTGGTCATCTTGTTCCCTGGACACATCAGGGCTTCCTACCTCTAAGTCTGTGAACTGGCTGATTCCTCAACCTCAGAGGTCTTTACCAGATATTCTATTATGTGGCTTGCTCCCTCATTTCACTGTGATTTTTGGTCAAATGTCATCTCACCAGAGAGGGCTTCCTGAATCTTAGCGTCCATCTCTCTATTACTCTCTCCCCACTACCCTCCACTGTTCATCTTCACTTTATATTCATTTCTCTCCCCTAGCCAGAACGTAGGCTCCTTGAGGGCAGGGACTTTTTCTGGTTTGTTCTTCACTGTACCTCCAATATATAGAACATCTGGACCAGAGGAGGTGTTCAGAAAATATTTACAGAATTAATTCATTATTCAATGATACTTTAAGTAGATGTCAACTTTACTTAAAATAATAATTAAAAAACCAAACACGTTCCCGTCAAGTTGATGCTGACTCATACCAACTCTATAGCAACCCCATAGGACAGAGTAGAACTGCCCCATAGAGTTTCCAAGGAGCACCTGTGGATTCAAACTGCCGACCTTTTGGTTAGCAGACATATAGCTCCTTTTAAACAAGATATGGGGCAAATATGGCAGAGTGGTTCAGTTTGTTCGTTCTGGATACTGGGTGCGTAGGCTTTTGTTGCTGTACTCTTGACTTTTTTGTATGTTTGATATGAGACACTAATTCCCAGTCAAGACTTGAGGAGCTGACTGACTCCGACTGAATCTGTGGTCCCACACTTCTTCCAGAATATGGCCTGGGTAGGGTAAGAGGACTGGGGGAGATGGCCTGGGTAGGGTAAGAGGGCTGGGAGAGACGGCCTGGGTAGGGTAAGAGGGCTGGGGGAGACAGCCTGGGTAGGGTAAGAGGGCTGGAGGAGATGGCCTGGGTAGGGTAAGAGGGCTGGGGGAGAGGTGAGGAACAGCCACAGAGGGTAGAGCACAAGGCTCATTTGAACTCTGCCTTTCGTACGCCATTAGCTTGCGGCCAAGTCACCTCCGATTTCCAGACCTGAGCTTTCATCTAGAACATGACTAGACCCCAGTAAGGGCTGGAAGAAGAGCAGCCATTCTTTCTCTACAGCCTTAGAGGGAGCATGAAGGGGACACCCTAACACAGGAGACCAGGGGAGATGGCCGACAGCAAGATGACCACACACCCCTCAGAGGTAGACAGCCTCAACAATTCACACCTTGCCATCAACAGTTTAACCAAGAGGTCCCTCAAGCTCCTTCCAGCTCCAAACTTCCTGGACTTTGATTCCAACTCCCTTGAATCCATATCTCTTCCCACAGCTGAAGAAAAATCAAAACAACTGAAAGCAACTTACTTTTGAGCTCTGGAGTTCACAAAGCACGTTGCCATTTGTCATCTCAAGCTAGCCTGCCAACAAATCTGTGAGGAATCTAGGGCAGCTATAAATATTACCAGAATTTCAGAGTTGAGGAAACTGAGGCTAGGAGAGTTAAGGGGCCTGCCTCAAAGAATCGAGTTCTTTTTGAAAAACAAGTGAATTAAATCTCCAGTCCTCACCACTTGTGCTCGGGGGCTTCTTTCCCCAGACGGGTGTAGCTGCTCAAATTTGACAATGACGACAGTGGGATGAGAAAACAATGCAGGCCCCTCAGTCCCTTCCACGGTGCATTCCAATGTTTAGCCGCGCATGCCCTGGCCAGGCCCGCCAATTCCTAACTAGCCCAAGATGACCTCTCCAGACTCATCTCACACTAATCTCACACTGGTCTTCTGTCTCGCCTGCTCTCTCACATGGCTTGACCTTGGCTTTTCTCTGCCTGGACCGCCCTTCCCACCCTCTTCTGTCACCCTATCTCACTCCTCGCTTCCTCAGAGAAGACTTTCCAGACGTCCCTGGCCAAGTCTGACTCCCATTACAGGCTCTCCTTTAGACCAATTTTCTACACTTGTAATTGTCTATGTATCTGTGTGGTTATTTGATTAATGTCTCTAGAAGCTCCGTAAGGGCAGGGCCAAGTCTGACTTTGTTCACCATGTTGTTGTTGCTGTTAGTTGCCATCAAGTCAGCTCCAACTAATGGCAACCTTATGTATAACAGAATGAAACACTGCTTGGTCCTATGCCGTCTTCATAATCTTTCATATGTTTGAGCCCATTGTTGAAGCCATTGTATCAATCCATCTCATTGAGGGTTTTCCTCATTTATGCTGACCCTCTACTTTACCAAGTAGGATGTCCTTCTTTAGCAAATGGTCTTTCCGTAACGTCACCAAACACCTAACCAGGGATGGAGTATGCAAGGCCGTGCAGTCAGAGCTCAGATTAGGCTCTTTTGCTTCCATGAGGAAACAACATTGACGTGTTGGAAGATATTACTCTGTTGATCCTGAAGACACTTTCATCGCCAAGGGCAGATCCAAGAGCTGGAGGTTAAGAAGTCATGTTCTTTGTAACAGTGTTTACTGGAAAGCTGCTCTACCTCTGGACCACTCAGTTCATAAGCTAATAAATTCTCTTTATCATCCAAGTCTGTTTGAGGTAAGTTTTCCGCCATTCATAACAAAGAATCCTAACAGATGCACCTCTTTAACAAGACTATCGGTCCCTAATAGCATAGTTTCGTATACTTCGATCCTATTTGTTTTCACCTATCTGGCTTATGTTCACTGTATATTTGTTCATTCATTTATTTATTTGGCATATATTTATTAAGTGCCTACTATGTGGTTTTCTAGGAAACCCTGGTGGCATAGTGGTTAAGAGCTAGGGCTGCTAGCCAAAAAGGTTGGCAGTTCAAATCCACCAGGCACTCCTTGGGAACCCTGTGGGACAGTTACACTCTGTCATTTAGGGTCGCTATGAGTTGGAATCAATTTGACAGCAATGGGTTTGGTTTTGGTTTTGATGTGGTTTTCTAGCATTATAGACAGAGACGTGAACAAGCCAGATGAGGTTCTTTCTTTTATTCTAGTAAGAGAAACAGACACATTAAGTAAATCAAAATAATTTTGGATAGTGGTAAGCTCTAGGAAGATAATAAAGTAGGGAAATGTAATAAAGATGGGGCGGGAATATTTTGCTAGGTGCTCATGGAGGGCTCTGGATTGGAAATGGCATTAAGAAAGGAGCCAGCCAAGTGACGATCATGCGAAGGACATTCCAGACAATGGGCAAAAGCAAGAGCAAAGGCTATGAGACGGAACAGGATTGATGTGTGTGAGGAGCAGAAAAAAATAGAGTGGCTTAAGAAACTCTTCACAGGGAGAATAAAACCAGATGAGGCCAGGAAAGTGGGCAGGGACCACCTTATTTAAGAATTCTTCTTCTGAGGATAGTATAATGTCTACAGACATAGAGTCTTCATTCCTTTGGGCCTCACTCTCCTTCAGGCATGTCTCATTTGGCCATAGCTGAGTATGTCAGCTGAGTAGTGAAGAAAGAGTGTTGGAACTCACACTAGAACCAGATTGTCTCCTAGAAAGTTCCTTAACCATTCTGGTCTCTAACTCCATCATCTATCCATCAAGTAACGACCTGGATTGGTGACCACAAAAGGCTCAACTCCAATATTCTGAAGTTATTTTCCTTTGCATTGTCTGTAAGAAAATGAGACAAAGGAATAGAAAACATGAACTTGACACTAAAAGAGAATTATCATTTAAGAAGTACATTTTCAAGGCATGTACCTCAAGTGGAACAGGGCCAAGTTCATCACACCAGGTCACACTCAGACACAAAGTCTTCAATTCAGACAGTTTTTTTTTTTTTTCCTCACGTCTCAAAATTCTAGAGTGGTGAAGTAGTCATGGATGCTTTCTTGTTTAAGGTACAGGAGCTCCCCCAAAGCAGGTGCCATGGCCCTGAAGCGTCCTCATGCTCCCAAAACCTCAGGGCCATAGCACCCTACTGACCCTTGCTGGTGGTCTTGCCCCCATAGCCTGCACTGCTGACCAGGGTAGCAGAAGATCGTCCCTTGCAACAAGGTATGAGGTTCCAATCACATTTGCCTCCCTGTTTACGGAAAACACACCAAGCATGTGGTCACCTTAGGCCTTTGCACTCTGATGACAATATTCCTCAACCGGCATGCAACATAGCCAGCTCCTCCTTGTTATTTAGGTCTCAACTCAGTTGCCTCACCAGAGAGGCCCTACCTGTATAGACTGGTTCCCTCTCCCCTCTATTCTCTATCACATTGACTGGTTTATCTTCTCCGGAATAGTTAAAACCCGCTGCCCTCAAGTACATTCCGACGCATAGCAACCCTATAGGACAGAGAAGAACTGCCCCACAGAGTTTCCAAGGAGTGACTGGTAGATTGGAACTGAACACCTTTTGGTTAGCAGTTGAGCTCTTAACCACTGTACCACCAGGGCTCCAACCATCACCAAAATTATTTTAATTCATTATGTTCCTCCTCCTAGACCACAAGCTTTATGGACACAGAGGCCTCACCTGTCTCTCCATGCCCATGTCCGCAGGGCCTAGCACAATGTCCAGCCCATAGAAAGTTGGATCAGTGAATATTTGTTGCTAGGCTGAAGGAAGACGTCATCCAAAGATCTTTGATAAAGCACAGAAGAGCACATGGCACACCAGAACTAGAAAGTTCCTGGGAAAATCGTCTAGTTTAGCACAACAATTCTCAACCAAGACAGCACATCTGGGGACAAGGAAGGAAGCTACCGGAATATCATACACCTCCCCCATGGAACAATGACTGCACAAAATCCATAACGTTATAGGTTAGAACCACAGAAGCCCAAAATGCTGTTTTGCCAGGGACGAAAAGAAGGTCTAGCAAAGGAAAGTAACTTATTTAGCATGACATTCAGAAACTTAAGGAGTTCCCGGGTGGTGCAAACCATTTATGCTCTTGGCTGCTAACTGAAAGGCTGGAGGTTCAAGTCTACCCAGAGGCACCTCAGAAGAAAGGCCTCACGATCTACTTCTGAAAAATCAGCCATTTAAAACCCTATGGAGCACTGTTCTACTCTGACACCCACAGGGCCGTCAGGAATTGGAGTCAATTCAATGGCAACTAGTCAGAAACTCAAACCCTGGTGTCTGACACATACAAAAGTGTTCTCAAGTCCGATGCCGGCCCTTCAGAAATTTAAACATCTTGGTCAATAGACTTATTTTACTCTTGGAAGCTGTTTGGAAGGTAAAATGTGCAAATGCCAGAGTCAAATACTCACCATGTGGAGATTCACGGCGGGGAGGCAGGCGAGATGGTGCTACGCCCACGGTCAGGGATTAAAAAGTGAAAGCTCCACAGTCATTTGAATTATTGGGGGGGTATATTTCTGAGAGGGGGACTGGGATGGAGAAAAGAGGCTGAGGTCACTGAGTGAGGGGGCAGGGCAGGCAGGCAGGAAGGGAAGCTTCTTCATCCTTCCCATGTTGCAAAAGGCAACCCTGAAGAAATGGAAAACAACAGTAGGCCCCCCTTTTTTTTTTTTTAAATACCAAATATAAAAGGCTGAGTGTAAATTCTTCTATTTTAGCATTTCCTAAACAGCATTTAACTTGGTATGTGTTTTATATCTGGGGTAAATATTTGCTGGGCATTTCTGGCCCATGTTAGAGTGCTTATCTAAAAAAGCTGTTTTGTGCTGCTTTTAATAGAATTCTCCATTCAGCTCAGGAGACTCACCCTGCCCATAGACCCACAACACTCACTCTGCTTCCCTCAGGTTCCCAGGTGAGCCCCTACTACCAGCGAGCAGGAGGCTGGACCTGCGTAAGGGTCATTTCTGGGAGGGCTCTCTGTGCGCACTGCGCTTTCTCTTAATTAAGCACGAAGGCGGGGAGAACAAGTCAGTGAGGGCCCCTTTGCTCAGGGTGCTCTGTGTCGGCTCCTTAGAGCTGTGGGAATGTTTGGGGACATTAAGTGAGGCAGGACTGCAGATGAGAACAAGCGAGGGACACAGCTGGGGGCCAGCCTGGTGGGGCTGCACTGTTTTACAGGCAAACCAAGCAACCAGTTGTCATGCATCTTAGCAAACCTCCAGATGGCAACCACGAAGTCAAGATGCATCTTCACAGCCTCGACTGTGGGAAGCTGGAAGGACAGGCGCCTGGACCACCATGCCCTCCCTTGCTGAACTGAAATTTCTTGAAGCCACTGAATAAGTTCTTATTTTTTACTAAGGACTTCTACTATCTTGAGGTCCCTACCCTTAGTGCCAATATGAGCCATTAGTGGTTCAGTGGTAGAATTCTCACCTTCCCTGTGGGAGACCTGGCTTCGATTCCTGGCCAGTGCACCTCAGGCACAGCCACTGCTCCTCCGTCTGTGGAGGTTTGCGTGCTGCTATCATGCTGCTATGACGAACGGGTTTCAGCTGAGCTTCCAGACTAAGACGAACCAGGAAGAAAGGCCTGGTGATCTTCTTTTGAAAATCAGCCAATTAAAACCCTATGGATCACAACAGTTCAATTGAAAACTGATCAGGGGATGGCACAGCACAGGGCAGCGTTTTGTTTCATTGTGCGTGGGGTCGCCAGGAGTCGGGGGCCTACTTGACGGCAGCTACCACCACCACCTCCACACTGTGTTATATCCTTAAACACACTAACAACTCAGATCCAATCCTCACAATGACTCTGCACAGTAGATACTACCCACATTGTACAAATGAGAAAACTGAGGCATAAAGAAATTAAATAACTTGAGCTAAATTAAGAAATGATAAAGTCAGATTGAAAACCCAGATCTCACTCCAAAGTCCACATTCTTTCCAATATACCACTGCTACCCACAAAATACCAAAATACCTTCCTAAGATTCTAAAACATCTCTTCCTCTTGTCCTAGGATTCAGAGAGAAGGCAAGTTCAACGTGAAACAGGTTTGAGTTATGGCCAGGATATCTTGGTGTAACTAAACCAAAAAACCCGTTGCCATCGAGTCGATTCCAACTCATAGCGACCCGAGAGGACAGAGTAGAACTGCCCCACATGGCTTGCAAGGAGTGGCTGGTAGATCTGAACTGCTGACCTTTTGGTTAGCAGCGGTAGCTCTTAACCGCTACACCACCAGGGTTTCCTTGGTGTAACTAGTATGTTCTAAAAGAGGCCTCATCAAATTTGAGATTTCAGAGGCTCCCCAGAACACATCCATCAATTCCTGGGGGACCTCGGAATCCCACAAAGGAAATACTGGACTGAAGCACAGAGCAAAGGACTCAGCAGAAACTCCGTGGTGGGGTCATGGGCACACAGGTAGAAGCAGAGACCATGAAAGCACGAGGTCCCTCGAGGGCTGTGCAGTCAGTCCAGCCAGCCTGCAAGGCCAGGTGCTAGACAAACTAAACCAGGGTCAAGGGCAAGGAACCATCCACAAAAACTTCTAGCCAAGGACCTTCTTCCCAAACTCTCTAATATAACAAAAATGCATTTTTTTCTGTCAAAATATAAATTGATGCTTGGACCAGAGATATCTCAGAATCCACCTTCCAATCAGTGGTTTTTTGCCTAGTTCTAACAATCAAAAGAGGCAACTAGGAGGACGGCATGCAAGGAGGAGCTAAGCCTTGGGAGCTGGACAAGCCTGGCTCCAACTAGCTGTGTGGCCTGAGGGAGGTCACTCAACTTCTCTGAGCTGTCGTTTTCCTCTTCCTTAAAATATGAATAACAGCCTCCCTTCCGCCCCTGCCAACACTCAGGGTTTCTGTGAGGGTTAAATGAAATAACACATGAAGACATCTAGTGTCCTACTGCTGGGCACCCAGCAGGCATTTCACAATTAATGTTATTTCATAATTGAGCTTTGGCAACTGCAGCTAGTTTGGGCTCTGACCTGAGGACTGGGACTTGAGTTGGAGGCATCCCAAAAATGTTCCTGTGGACTGCCATAGCTAAAGGCCTTTACCTTCAAGCCTAAATAGGCTTCCCATTGAAATCTTGATTCTTGCTGGCGATTCCCATTTTCCCAAAGAGGAGCCTTGTTATAGGAAGGGTATTCTAGGACCAGACCCCCGGCAATGCCCTTCTAAAAGGGTTCGAAGATCTCAAACCCAGACAAAGCGGACTGAAAGGAGTCGACAGTGCCCAGGCATTCTGACCCTCCCTTGACCTCACGCACAGCATAGGGGCAGAAAGCTCACTCTCTCTGCAGAGCGACACAGCCACCAACAGCTGTGGAATGTCAAAACGCGGCTGCCTGGCTCTAAAGTTACCGCCCCCTCCCCTCCACGACAAGAGGAAAGAAAACATATTTCTGGGGCTTCTCCATGTTTTGCTTATGAGGAACAAATGTCGGCAAGATAGAGGATGCAGTGCTCTGTGTGCCACCCAAATGCACAGAACATAATTTTATATGAAGCTACACCCGCTTAATTGTGATGCATTAAGTATTATGTTCATTGTTTCTGAAAGAAATGAATAATTTATCTCAGACAAAGAAAACTCTTGAATATGAAATGCCTCGTCTTTTAAAATTACAATTTGGAAGACAAGAATGAAAAAATACCCACAGCCAGTGAACCTTATACTGCTAATACAAAACAATGGTTCAATTGTTTGTACTCTGTTTGCAAACATTACATTTTTTTTAAACATTCTTGAGAATAATCAGTGAGGGGAAAAAAAGCAGTTTTCAGCTTTTTCACATCCGCTCAACACAAGGCTTGCACATCTAATATTAATTTCCTGGGCCAGGTGCATACCCTTCCCAGTCCCACTGGTGTGCTTTGGCTCTCACCTGGACTCCACACCCCTTCCCCACTCCCCAGTCTCTGCCATCTCCTTCCAGAACCTTCTTCCACTCCAGCTTCCTCCATGGCACTTCATCCTACTCTGCACTTTCTCTCTGGTTCTCACCATCTCCCCAGCAATCAGCACAGTGCCTGGCACGCAGTAAGCTCTCCAACAGTGTTAAAAAAAGTTAGCTACTGTTAATTTCAGAGAAGATTATCCGTGTTTTCATGTGAACTGGCAATCATCATTTCAGGTATCATTACTGGTGCAGGAGTAATCTACTATTCCTGTTTATTGCTAATAAATTGGGGGAGGAGGGGCAAGGGTGTTAGGGTGCACATAAAAGGAAGGACCCGCAGTCAGTCACTCACCTACCATTTCCTGAGCACTTCCTGCTGGCCAAAACACGCGCTAAAGGTTTTTTGCGTATTACCTCCAACAACCCTATGAAAACCAAACCAAACCCACTGCTGTCCAGGTGATTCCTACTGTCATGGATTGAATTGTGTCCCCCAAAAATACGTGTATCAATTTGGCTAGGCCATGACTCCCAGTATTGTGTAATTGTCCACCATTTTGTCATCTGATGTGATTTTCCTGTGTGTTATAAATCCTGTCTCTATGATATTGATAAAATGGGATTAGTGGCAGTTATGATAACAAGGCAGGACTCAATCTACTAGATTGGACTGCATCTTGAGCCAATCTCTTTTGAGATATAAAAGACAGGAATGACCAGAGAGGCATGGGAAACTCATACCACCAAGAAATAAAAAGATAGAAGAATAGTGTGTTCTTTGGACCCAGGGTCCCTGCGCTGAGATGCTCCTAAACCAAGGGAAGATTGATGACAAAGACCTTCCCTCAGAGCCGACAGAGGGAGAAAGCTTTCTTCTGGAGCTGGCACTACGAATCTGGGCTTCTAGCCTCCTAAAGTGTGAGAGAATAAACTTCTGTTTGTTAAAGCCATCCACTTATGATATTTCTGTTATAGCAGCACTAGATAACTAAGAAACCTACTCATAGCAACCCTAAGGGACAGAGTAGAACTGCCCCATAGGGTTTCCAAGGCTGTAAGTCTTTAGAAGTCTTCCTCCCGTGGAGCAGCTGGTGGGTTCAAACTACCGACCTTTTGGTTAGCAACCAGGCACTTAACCACTGTGCCATCTCACTATCCTCATTTACAGAGAGAAGACCTAGGACAGAGTAAGTAACTACTCACCTGTGGTCTCATAGCTAGTAAGTGCTAAGGAGGTGGAATTCAAATTCAAGTGTGTTTAACCAAGACCTTTGCTCCTTACCACTGTGTTCTTCTGAATTTCATAATTTCTTATGACCATCGGGACCTCACCCACTGCCCCTCCCATCCCCACCCGAACCTCTGCAATGATTGCAGATGATCACCCTTGTTCTTCATGTCAGAAAGTGCTGCCAGGCTCTGGGTGGGTTTCTAACAAAGGTTACTAGCAGTCAAAAGTGGGTAGCACCACCTCTCTCCACCTCCACACCACAATGTCATAAAAACAGTATCATATATGCACTCTGGGCTCAAGAAAGGGCACGGGGAGAGTGGGTCACTTCTTAGGAAGCAGCTCTATGAGCTGCGGTAATTACTGGCTGCAGTCCCTGGCTGCAGTCCCGACGCCCTCCCTCCTCATCCTTCCCTCCCAGGCCATGCCCTGGGGTTTGCGGCATCTCTTTCAATTAAGACAACTCCCTGCATTTAGAATCTTTGAGTTTTTATTCAGACACTGTCTTGCGAAATGTTCTGAATTGAGTGGAGAATTCAGCATAGAGAACAGCCAAGTGAGACAGGAAACTAGGGAACCGCAAGAATCAAACTGTAAATAGAAAATAAATAAGAAAAAAAAAAGCCCATGCGTCCATTTCTGCAAACAGGCACTATCCGCCAGGGTTCCGAAGGGCCTCAGAGAAGCTGGGCAGCGCCATTCCTCCCAGCCAGGAGGGCAGCAGTGGCCTGGGGGGCCACACCCCCATGACTGAGACGCCACCCCCAAGTGAAGAAGCAGACGTCCATCCTGAGCCCAGAGTCCCAGGGTGGTGCAAACGCTTTACACACCCAGCTGTTACCCAGAGGTGCCTCAGAAGAAAGACCTGGAGATCTACTTCCAAAAAATCAGCCAGTGAAAACCCTCTGGAGCACAGTTCTACTCGGACACACATGGGGTCGCCATGAGTCAGAATCGACTGGATAGCAGCTGATGGTGGTAGTGATCCTCAGCCCCGGACAGAGGCCAGCGTGTGGGGCTGGAGGTGGGGCACAAGAAAGGCAGGCAGGGAGCCATTCCTCCCAGACTGTCCCCGCACCCACCGCCCACCGGGGAGGCAACCTTTCACCAGCTGCTCACTCAAAGTCCATGGGGCCCCCACTTAACAGTTTTCTGTGGCTGCCTTCCTCCAGCACAAGCCAAAACATCTCCCAAACTTGTGGCCCTACATTATCTGGCTCCAAGCCACTAGCCTCATGTTCACACTCATTCCTGCGGACAGCGCTCTGCCCAGATGTCAGTCCACACAACTTGTGGCCCACCCTCTTCCATGCGGACAGTGCTCTGCCCAGATGTCAGTCCACACAACTTGGGGCCCACCCTCTTCCATGCGGACAGCGCTCTGCCCAGATGTCAGTCCACACAACTTGGGGCCCACCCTCTTCCATGCGGACAGCGCTCTGCCCAGATGTCAGTCCACACAACTTGTGGCCCACCCTCTTCCCCAGGACCACATGTAAGCCCCAGGCGGCCTCCCTGACTCCCTCTCCTCTGCCTGCCTCGGGGTCTTCATGGTAGACAGTGTGGACTCCTCAAGGAGAAGACAAGTCTGGGAGGGAGGAGCTTGAACTTGACCTGCACTCTCTCTGCCTCCACCAGGAGCTGTGGACAATAGCACTGCTCTCCTGGCCTCTTTTTTTTTTTCTTTCTTCTCATTTCCGTAGAAGGTGTCTTCTGTGACAGGTGTGACTCATCCACAGTAGGCCTTATGACGTTCTTCACTCTAGATGCACCCAGGAGCCCTGTATGGGCTTTTATAACCCACAACTATGTTAAGTGGGACCATATAAAATTTCTGCTCTTCTACCAGGCTGACCTACAAAAACGACAATTTCATATCATTCAACCTAAAAATCCCAGCAATGCTGAGATAAATTAGCCATCACCCTTCCTCAGTTTTGCAAAGACAAAGTCCAAACTCCTGAGTAAGGTAAACCTGCCTCCCTGTTCAGCTTTTCTCCCACCACTCCTCAGACCTCATGCTCCAGTCACAGCAAACAGCTTATTACTAGCACCCTGGACACTCCATGCCTTTGTCCATTCTATTACCTTTGCCTGAAATGCCCTCCCCAACCATATCTACTTACCAAACTCCTATCCATCCCTTAAAACCCAGCTCAAAAGTCACCTTCAGCAAGCCTTGTATGATCCACAACTCTAGTTAGTTAGTTATTCCTTCCATAGGGCTACATCTGAGCCTTGTACAGAGTTTACTCATCCACCTGCCATTTTGCATCATGGTTTCTTTTGTCTATATATATACCCCTAAAACAATAACAACAACAAAAGGGTTCCTATAAGTCAAGGGCAGGGTCCTATTTACCTCTGAATCACTAGGCCCATAGTAAGTTCTCAGTAAATAGCTGATGAATGAATTTGGCAGGAAAGTCATTCTATCACACTGAAATACAAAAAACGGGTAGAAATCACAAAAAAAATGACAGACTTGTCTTCTTATTCTTAATATGTGTATATACCTATATGTAGATAAAACACAGTATAAAATATCTAAGAATCCATCATTAAGTCATTTTCACAGGAACTCGCTTCTGTTATATGTATGCAAAATGGGTGTAACAGTGTGGGTTCCAGAGATAGACTGCCTGGGTAAAAATGCTAGCTCTACCACAGACTACTTGACCTCAGACAAGTTTCTTACTTGGGCCTCAGTTTCCGCATCCATCAAATGGGGCTAAGAGAACCTACTACCCTCAATGAGATGGATGGACACAGTGGCTACAATGATGGGCTCAACCATAACAACAATTGTGAGGGTGGCTCAGGACCAGGCAGTGTTTTGTTCTGTTGTACACAGGGTCACCATGAGTCAGAGCCAACTCGACTGCACCTAACAACAACACGAAAAAGTTATCACACGTAAAACACTTAGCTCACTGCCTCTCACAGCTGTTGTAATTATTTTTATTTCTCTTGCATTATCACAGGCAAGGCAATCACTTCCAGTAGGGAGTATGCTTAGATTTTCAGCCTGGTCATCCCTTTCCCATTCCTGTGCCACCTGCCATTCCTAAGCTTCCAGGAACAGAACGGTTCCATCCAGGGCTCTGAAATTCACTCATCTCCTGGTATCTTCTTCAGCAAAAGTTGATTTGAAAACTTGTAGTAACAGGGATCAATGAAACATTTCATAAAACATGGGCTTTGAGCAACCTGCTGGCCTAGTCCTTCAAAGAATACAATCAATACTTATTTTCATACATTATTAACTGTACACAAAATGATAATGCACAAAGGGCAACAGAAATCGCAGTCGGCACGATGCTTCATAGACAATTCACAGGGACGCAAAGGAGAGCAGTACCAGCATGGCGGAAGACAAATGAATAGTGTATTAGGTCACCTTAAAGTGGGACTAACCTACGCATTCCTTTCTTTACCACTGTGTAATGCTATTTATACAACAACATGACAAAAAATGGCCCTAGGCATCCTGCCCCACTTTAGAGCTTCCATCTCACACTGAAATGAAAAAAGATACAATCCAGAAATTGCTTCTTTGGTTAATATTTCTGCAGTTCCGCAGGAATGGTTTTAATAGCACGCGTGTTCTGGATTTCAGTTGTCAATTAAGAACCCATCAGAATTCAGGGCTAAATATTACAATAGTAAGTATTGGTTGATACTTCAACTGTAAAGTTCCTTTGTCAAAGAGCGTTTTAAGGTGGAAGACAGTGGAGGAGAAATTGGGAATTAGGGAGGGAGAGAAAGGACTACGCATCTCCTCCTTAATGAAGGATCCAAGTCTGCACGAGCCCTGGTAGTATGATGGCTAAGCGCTCAGCTGCTAACCAAAAGGTCAGCAGTTCAAACCTGCCAGCTGCTCTGTGGGAGAAAAGGCCAGGTGACCTATTTCCGTAAAGATTGTTGTTTGCTGTTGAGTAGATTCTGATTCAAAGGAACCCTATAGGAGAGAGGAGAACTGCCTCATAGGGTTTATTAGACTGTAATCTTTGAGGTAGTAGCCCCTGGTGGTGCAGAGGTTAAGCTCGGCTTCTAATTCTTTGAAAGGTCTGTGGTTTGAACCCATCAGCCGCTCTGTGGGAGACAAACTAGAGTCTGCTTCCATAAAGACTCTAAAGCCTTGGAAACCCTATGGGGCAGCTCTGTTCTCTCCTGTAGGGTCACTATGGGTCGGAATAGACTCGAGGGCAATGGGTTTAAACTTTAGGGAAGGAGGTTGCCACATTTTTCTCCCGTGGATCGGCTGGTAGGTTCAAACCACCGGCCTTTCGGTTAGCAACCAAGCATTTAACCACTGAGCCACCAGGGCTCCCCTGTAAAGATTACAGCCTAGAAAGCCCTATGCAGCAGTTATACTCTGTCATATGGGGTCACTATGAGTCAGACTCAACTCGATGGCACACAACAATGGCAAAAGAGCACAGACTTTGGAGCGTGTGATGTGAATCCAAGCTCCTCCACGTGCCTGCTGCATGGGCCTGAGAAAGTCACTCAACCTTTCTGAGCCCAGGTTTCCTCACCAGGCTCAGTGGGTAGCCATTACCATTACCTGTTGCCGTTGAGTCGATTCAGACTCATAGCAACCCTGTAGTACAGAGTAGAACTGCCCAGAGGATTTCCAAGGAGAGGCTGGTGGATTTGAACTGCTGACCTTAACCACTGGCCCACCACTGTGGGTGAGAGACAGAAATTTAACAGTGTACTGGGGAGGGCATTCCAGGCAAACAATGAGATAAACAGGCAGGGAGGCAGGACACACAGCAGGGGCTCCCCAAGGGTGATTCCTCTTCCACTCCTACCTTCCTTTGAAGCCAGTGTGGTTTGACCAAAAATAGGCCATGTGACCAAGTAATTAAAAGTCTGTCACATGTTAATGACTGGATGGCGCGGACCTTTGGCCAGTTTAGTAGGAGTAAATTGCAATTGATTTTCGAAGGAATTGCTTGTTCTCTTGTCTTTCCTCAGCTGTGTCACACTGTCTCACACACAGCTGCCTTTGTCACAGCCAGAGCCACTGAAACACATGTCGAAGAAGATCTTTTTGAGGCAAAAAGATAACATACATATACATATATAGAATATATGTGTGTGTGTGTATATATCTAGACACTTACACATGCTATAAATATACATACCCGTGAGCAGGCATATATACAAATATGTGTATGTGTATCTGTATATATACATGTTCACATAAATGTTTTAGAGGGCTTACATTTAGAAACAATTATGCCGCCACTGCCATAACCCTCTGTATGCTTTGTAAATCCCTTGGTGGTTGGCAAGCCACCCTGAGTCATTTTTATTTTTACAACATCCTACTATTTGAAGAAAGATCATAAAAGAGCACAGCCTTGCAATCTCTCCAGGCACTCCCAGCCCTCTCTATGTAAATCCCTCAATATGAAAAGAAAATGGTTAAAAGATCACAGAGGATTAAAAAAATAAGAATAATAAAGGTTAACAATGGCTGCTTTCACCCCTCATTTCTGATATGGTGATAGACCTTCTTAGAACATTAATTAGAAGAGAAAGAGAGATGAAAGAAAAGCCCAGGGGACATAATAAATTAGCCCTTTATGCAAATCATCCATTGGTTTTCATCACTGACCCAGCTAGTTGAGTCTTTAAATTACGGGAAGTGGTTCACTTCTTAAACAAAAAAATTCAGATGAAAGATTAATTTAAAAAAAAATAATAATGTGAGGGCTGGGAGAGCTCAAAGCAACAAATGATTTCTCATTTCTCCTCACAGGCCACTCTGAAGGGGGCCCAAAGATAGGAAAATAAACATTCTAGCCACTGGTTCAATTCCTGCTGCCAAACAGACTTCTTAATTAACCATTGTTCTGAAACAATTGGAAAACATGGGCAACCACCCCCTTAACCAAAGTCGATGGCTTGGTTCCTGACCTCACTGCAGGAGAAATAAAGCCTATCGCCTGAAGGGACCACAGGCCCGGACAGGTGAAGGACAATTTAAATGGGGCGGGGAAATGCCAGGATATGGTGAGTTTCAAATATCAATTTAAAAACAAACACACACCTAATATGACTTGTCATCACTGTTCTAGGCAATTTATGTTGTACTGTCCTAGAAATTTATGGAACTCTCGGTTTTCTTATCGGTGAAATGAGGGGACTGGACTCGAATGACCTCCAGAAGTCCTATGGCATCTATAATCCAGTGATTTTATGTGCCTCTTCGCAAAACAAACGCAGCCCTTCCAATCACTTAATTTATTTAAATATAACCTGGTGGCAGACATTCCGTTGACTGAACTCACCCCGGCTTCGTTTTATCTTTCCTACTTCCATTTTCCCCCTTTTCCCTATTTTCTCTGTTTACATATTTGTTATTTTGTTCTATCTTCTTCCATGTATCAAATAAGATGCCTTAAACGCAGTCTGGATCAAAGTAAGGTGTACATGGAATAAATCATGCTTTAAAAAATGCTGTTAATATGAAAAATATATATGCCAAGATCACAAGTTTCTTGGGTAGGAAGAACAGTGAGTTCAGAAATAATACAAGATTCAATACACAGACCCTTAGAGAAGGGGGAGAAATACATTAAAGACTGTCCTAGTTCACTGCCCTCATGTTGTAAAAAGAGGAAGTTACATCTACTCTCAGAAAGTGTAGATACTTGGCCAAGGTCACCCAGCTAGTCAGGAGCAAAGCTGGAATCAGAACACAGTTCTCCAGGCTCCTAGACCAGTGCTTTTTCACCAAACAATCTCGATTTGATACCTCCTCTTGAGAATTTGGTACTGTATGCCAGAGAACAAAAAAAGGACACCCTTTGGAAAGAACAAGCTTCGACAGCAGAAAAATTAAGAGACGGCAGAAAGAAATACTTCAGAGGACTACGGAGGATTGAGGACAGACATATTGCCTATAAATAATTGTGCACCTTGTAATAATCTTCAGTTCGTGCAATGACCTGTCACTCACTCATGTTTTATCTCCCTTCTTCTGGCAACAGGCCCGCAAGGTACTTCGGCAACTCTGTGCAAAAGGTTTGACTGTTTCTACTTCCCTGATTTTACAGGCCTTTGCCAGAGGTCCTGAGATACTTGAAAACTGCTGCTTTATTCATGAAACTTCTAAGGTTGGCAGTTGCTCTCAATAATAAAATTTGCCTTTGGGAACTGATCAGCAACACAGAGAAACACAGATTCCTGACGTCATCAGGCAGGTACAGAACGTAAGAGCAGGTATGGACCATGACCCCATTTTTGTTACTAAAAAAAAAAGTGTGTTTGTGTGTATAGAGAGCTGTGACTGCTAATTAAAAGGTCATCAGTTCAAATCTACCAGCTGCACCTTGGAAACACTATGGGGCAGCTCTACTCTGACCTATAGAGTCACTATGAGTCAGAATCGACTCGACAGCAAAGGGTATATACAAATCTGAAAGGCTCATATCAACATGTTTACAGTGGTTATTGAGGAGCCCTGGTGGCACAATGGTTAAGTTTTCACAGCTGCTAACCAAAAGGTTGGCAGTTCAAATCCACCCAGCAGCTCTGTGAGAAAAAGACCTGGCGATCTGCTCCCATAAAGATTGCAGCCTAGGAAACTCTATGAGGCCGTTCTACTCTGTCACATGAGGGTCACTGGGAGTCAAAAATTGACTTGACAGCACCTAACAACAACTGGTTATCTTCAAGGGGTGGAATTATGGGCGATTCAAAGTTGTTTTCCTATTTACCCTGTTTGTAATTTCTCCTTGTCACATAATAAAAATGGCCTGCTAAGGGGGCAGGAGGGGAAGAGGATAAAACTAAAAGTAGTGGTCTGTGAAAGTGAAATGTAAGTGTACTTAGCCGAGCCTGTGGAGACGGAAGCACCTCCCAGGTTTAAGGCATGCCCTTCTCAGGGAGCAGTAATTCTTCCTGCTATGAGGGGTATTGGAAAGAAGATTTATGGGAAGAGGTTAGAAGAATGCGAGTCAGTCAAGCTGAGACGGGAAGGCTGATCACAAGAATTCTTAAGCACAGGAAGAACTCCCATCCCTGTGATCACCAGCTGCAGCAAACTCACCTCTCACCATAGAGCATAAGGGCACGGGCCAAAGGAACAAGAGGGATTCAGAGCAGGAATAAGGAAGACTTTCCCCAAAGGGTAGTTAAACCTCAAACTGAGTTATTAAGAGACAGGACTTTCCTCCAGGGCCCTTTAGATAGAGGATAGATTTTTCATTTCTTGTCCTAGGTAGTTTACGAGCAGGCTTCCTGAAAGCTCTGGGTTGCTATCTCTTTCAAGATATAGAATCATTGTTCCATGATCACGGGATGTGTTGTACTGAAAAGGGTCCTAGTCTTCGAGTCAGGACACAGCAGGCCACTAACGTGACACTGGCCAAACCAAAACCAAACTCAGTGCCATCGAGTCGATTCTGACTCATATCGACCCTACGGGACAGAGTAGAACTGCCCCATAGAGTTTCCAAGGAGCACCTGGCAGATTCGAACTGCTGACTCTTGGGTTAGCAGCCATAGCACTTAACCACTACCCCACCAGGGTTTCTGTGACACTGGCACATCATTAAAAATGACAGATATTATTGAGGACCAAGTGTGTTTCAGGCACTATGCTAGCTATTTTATATATAGTATTGGAAAAGGCACTATGCTAGCTATTTTATATATAGTATTGGAAACCCTGGTAGCATATTGGTTAAATGCTATGGCTGCTAGTTAAAAGGCTGGCAGTTCGAATTCAACAGGCGCTCCTTGGAAACTCTATGGAGCAGTTCTACTCTATCCTATACGGTTGCTATGAGTCAGAATTGACTCGACAGCAACGGGTTTGGTTTTTTTTTTTTTTGGTCCTTAGTCCATAAGAATTAAAAAAAAAAAAAAAAAGACCCTTTGCCATAAAGTTGATTCCATATTATAGCAACCCTATAGGACAGAGTAGAACTGCCCCATAGGGTTTCCAAGGAACACCTGGTGGATTCAAACTGCTGGCCTTTTGGTTAGCAGCCAGGCCTTTAACCATTATGCCACCAGAGCGCCACAAGAAACTATAAGGTAAAAAAAAAAAAAAATGTAGGCAGCATCAATCATTTCATTTTACATCCAAGGAACCTAAGGCTCAGTGAGCTCAAGTGATCTGTACAAGACCCAGTGAGCGACAGGGCTGGGATCCACCAAGCTGGGTGGAACTTTAGAGAGTATGTCCTTTCTCTGGCACCAGCATGTGAAAAGGTGTGAAAGCATGAAGCTGCCTAGAGCACTGGTGGAATAGCAGGAGGTCAACCTGGCTTGCTTAGAACATAGGACAGCTGGGGCAAGACGGAAGGCTACGATTAGCAGAAGAACCTGTAAAGGATCACTGAAGCCAGGTCATTTCTGTAAGTCACTAAGGTGCTAAGGTAAGACATGGCACTGCGGAGGCCAGACTGAATTAGGAGAAACTACATACAAAAAAATAAATAAATTTTTTTTTTTTTTTTTTAGATACAAGGAGGCCAAAAAGAAGGACTTCGCAAAGTTTAAGTGAGAGCTAAGGCATTTGTGAAGGGAATGAAGAGAGGGGAGCAAATTCAAAAGACACATCCAAGGTAGTTTCAGCAGGACTTGGTGATGGGTCCTGCTGAAGAAGTGAGCATGGTGGAGGAGATAAAGATGACCCCAAAGTTTACAGCTTAGATCACTAGGTAGGTGATAAGATTATAATGCCATTATATAAAATAGGGACTCCTGAAGAGAAGGGTATAAGGAGAAAAGGAAAGAGATAATAATATCCATTTTGGATGAGCTAAGTTTGAGATGACTGAGACACATCCAGATGGCTTGGTCCAAGACTGAGATGGAAACACTGGTTTACCATAGTGCTCAGGAAAGGATGGAACAGGAGGGGAAGGCTCTGTGTCATCTTTGTAAGTGGTAGCTGAAGTCCCAGGAATGGATGAAGTTTGTACAAAACAGTAAGAGGCCAACATTGGCCTCCCTAGCAAAGGTCCTGGAGGCTGCCTTCAAGCTGCGCAACCCTGGCCAAATCACTTCTCCTCTCTGAACTTCAATTCTGTAAAAGCAAAGTGTTAGACTAGATCCCAAGGTCCCTTCTACTCAGATATTCAACCAACCATCATTTCTGCGACACCAGCTTAGAACCAGGGAGGATGAGTGGTGCTAAGCAGATGCCCAGCATACCAAGCAAGTCACTGATGTTCCAGTGGGAAGGGCAGACACATAAAAAGTCCTCCCAATACACCGTGATTAACGGCTCTCATAAAGGCAAGAGCAAAAGGCAGAGTGAGGGAGTCCTGAGTTGGAAGTGCCTGTCTGGGGGAATTCCAGGAAGGCCCTTAGAGATGAAATTTGATCTTGCTCTTGGAGAACTAATAGAAACTTCCCAAGCAGAGGCAAGACCATATGCAAAGGCACAGAAATGTGAAAGCACATGCAATACTTGGGTAATGGTTGAGCTCATCGCGCTTGAGTAGAGAGGAGTGATGATGCTTGGAGAAGGCGGACAGGGTCAGGCTGTAAAGGGGCTCTACTGGCCTTCCAGGCTTTCCCACATATCAGAAGAAGTGGTACAGAACCAGCCAGGGTCCTCACATATAGGAACGACACAATTAGGTTTCTGCTTTAGAGAGCTGAATGAAAAGGAATGGACGAACACATACCCCTAGGAGCTGGGACTTATAAGCCCTTCTCTCTCACCACATTTTGAGGAGACAGCAGATGATATTATAAGGCTTTTCTCCAACATAGAAAACTTTTTAAGAACTTTTGAAAAAAACAGTTACATAAACACGACGGTACATTAAAACATAAATGACTAATTAGTTACAGCATAATTCAGAAAAAGAGGTTGGACTCAAAAGAGAGTATAGGGGCATCTCATCCTGGAAGAAACCATTCCCATTTCCAGGTACTCCAGCTTTCTGGGAAGGTTTAAGCCACTCCCAGATCCAGCTGAAAGACTGGCGGTTCAAACCCACCCGGAAGATTTGTGGGAGAAAGACCTGGTGACCTGCTTCCATAAAGATTACAGCCAAGAAAACCCTATGGAGCAGTTCTACTCTGTTACATGGGATGACTATGAATTGGAATCGACTGGCCAGCACCCAACGACAACAACAGGACTTGGTAGGGAAATGATGTCACAGCCAGAGGGCAGGGGCTTTGGCTTTCACTAAATCAGATTTAGAATGCTCAAATCCTAACATCACCCTTTCCTTACAATCTATTCGCTTGATTCTTGCTTGCGGTATCATCAACTTGGATGACATTCTAGGAAGGCCTGGCATCCCTTGACTCTTCTCTACAAAATCCCATTTCCCAATCCATAGTTTTAAACCTCGGAGCCCTCTTTTTCTCTTGCTGCTGCTGAGGCACTTGTATCCTCCCTCTGATCGTCCATCCTCAGACTTTTCTCCTGGCACCCAACTCTACGCCGCTGCCTTTCAGAATTTCTCGCTGCTTTGTTCTCCCCCTCCAGAGGGTCCAAAAAATCGTCAATAGGTTCATCTTCCTTTTAAACCAATGTTTACTTCTTGCTGCCTCTTGAACTTCCGCGAAAAACAAAAGGGAAGGCAGAACGAAGGTTAAAGAATAGCTGGGAGAGACGCAGATGTTAAGCAGTATATCGGGGTTTCTGTCTCCTGGGCCTCCAAGCTCCCACACCGCTCTGCCCTCTTGGTTCCCAAGACACTTGCTGTGTTCTCTCTTCTACTCCAACATCTCCTGCAACTGGCTCACTTTTTTCTACGTGTGCTCCCACTCCCTGTCTGACTCTTCACATTCAAACCAAACAAACAAAAACCCACTGCCATTGGATCGATTCCAACTCATAGAAACACTATAGGACAGAACAGAACTGCCCCCACAGACTTTCCAAGACTGTAAATCTTTACAGAAGCAGATTGCCATGTCTTTCTCCCCTGGAGTAGCTGGTGGGTTTGAACGGCCGAGCTTTTGGTTAGCAGCTGGACATTTAGCCACTGTACCACCAGGGCTCCTATCTTCATGCTCAAGATCTCGAAAATCCACTCACATCAACCCTCAGTAAACACACCTCCTCAAGGCCTTAAAAGTGCCTCTGAGGCCAAATGCTTCCACTATCAAGTTTCCACAAGAGTCGTCCCTCCAACCTTCCACTGCAATTCTCGTCTGGGGAGGGGTGATTCATTTATTTCTCTTCTGCAGTTCAGGCTTCAGAACAGAGATGACAGTTTTAGATTCTACCTTATTTTTACTCCCTTCTTTGTTCCCACCCAGCCACGGATGGTAATACTTCATCATGGCCTTTAATCTGGCTAGCCAGTAAACAATGGCAAAGATGGCTGCAGGTTGAAGGAGTCTGAAGAAAATGGAAACGCAAGACGTCAAACATGTCTTGCTCAGTGAGGGGATTCAGCCCACGCTTAATGGATGTAGATAAACATTCTCTTCACATTGGGCAGAGAAATCCAAATATGGAAACTCTGATTACTACCATATCTGTAAAAAGGCAGAGGCCCTGTTGTCCTGGTTTCTTCAGGGAAATTTTCAAGATGGAAAGAGATGTTCTAGAAACTCAGATTCAAACCATGAAAAGCAATATTTATCATCTTGTTCCTCTGTCCTTCCCCATCCTACAAATGCCAAACTGAATAATATGCATTATTCAATGACTTAAAACCTCTCAGGGCTCCATTTGGCTTTACTACACGCACTTAAGAAACACAGTCACTGTCAGAGGTCAAATCTCATTAGTGCTGGAACCTAAATTCAATGCCCTTGAGATATGAAATGTGGCTCTACAGAAGGCCTTCCTGCCTCTGGTTAATTTCATTATGACTTCTGGATTCTCAGCGGGACAAGTCTCACAAACTCAAGATCACGTTTGCTATGGAAAAGATCCCTGGCTAAGGGGTGGATCCAAAAACCAAACGACTGAAATTTGGTCCATGCAGAAGAATTTCAGATACTCATGAAAGAAATTCAGATGAACCAATGGTATCTGAAAATGACGGAGCCACTTCGAGTACAGAAATGAGCACAAGGATTGAAAAGGCAATGCAAGAGCACAGTGGAGAGAGTCAGGAAGGGACCTTGCCCTTTCCCTCAGAATCATGGACTGTTGGGACTGGAGATTATATCATTAAACCAATGAGAAAAGAGTAACCCAAGGAGGGAAAATGAGTCCATTAAAGCCGTATAGCTCATATCAGGTCTGACATTAAAACCCAAATGACTCTTCCTCCTTGTCCACTTCCTCATGTAAGGATGACCCTGGCAGGCATCAGCAGAAAAACCGAGGAGTCATGCTTCCATGGGGCAGACAGCAGGCAACAAGAACTGGCCCACACTAGAAAGGCCAGCTTCACCTCCAGTACGCCATCTGTGACGCCTCATTCTAGTCCCTACAGACCTGCTCCCATGAAAGCCCAGATGGTCACATACACTTGTCTGTGTGTCCCTTGTACACGGCATGGGCCACTGTCCTGCCTGGGCCCAGGGAACAGAAAGCATCAATGGGGATTTGGAGTGGAAACTATCAGCATTATTCAGGATAATATATGGATGCTTCTAATACCAGATTTTACCCTTACTGTCCACCCTGAACCACACACACATAGACACACACACTTTTCCACTGAATTGAAAGAATAATATAGACCAAGGCTTCTGATGCTTCATGTACATAGGAAGCACTCAGGGATCTTGTTATATATGTAGATACTGATTCAGTGGATCTGGGGTAGAGTCTGAGATTCTGCACCTCTAACCAGTCACCAGATGATGCCAATGCTGCTGGTCTGAGGACCACACTCTGGGTAGCAATTAGCAAAGGGTAGAAGTTGTTAATGCAGGTCGAGACTCCGACAGAACCAAAAAAACCCAATGCTGTCAAGTAGATCCTGATTCATAGTGAACCTACAGGACAAGGTAGAACTGCCCCATGGCGTTTCCAAGGACCAGCTGGTGGATTCGAAAAGCCGACCTTTTGGTTAGCAGCCAAACACTTAACCACTGTGCTACCAGGGTCCCAAACAAATCAGGGTGTAAATCCTGGTTCCACCACTTAGAAGCTTTATGATCTTGGGTTGGTTCCTAACTTCACTATGACTCAACCTTCTCATCTATAAAATGGAAATGATAATACCTAACAAGCACTTGATGATGATTAAATAAGTTAATGATGTAAAGCTCTTAATACGGTGCTTGGCATAAAAAGGGTTTAATAAATGTCAGCTGCTGGCTGCCTCTAAGATTCATGAGGGCAAAATCCATATCTGTCTGGCTCATTGCCAAACCCCCAGTGCCTAGAGCATAGTAGTTGCTCAATGGATGTTTTGTGAGTGAATACATGAATATATAACATACCCACACACAATGTCAGTATTTATGGACCCCTTCCTTGGTTCTGTGGCTCTTCTGCAGTAAACCATAAACCGTTTAGAACACTCTCACGAGTAATGTGTCATTTCATAGGTTCAAATTCAACATCAACCACCATGTTGAACCATCGAGATATATAATTTGGGTTTTGGGTTATATCTAACTAACTGTAAACAAATAAAGACAACATCTGTCTGGAATCTGCCTGCCATTAAGAGAAATTACTGCCTTGATCATTACTTATAGCGTTGTTTGAATGAAGATCTTATGACAACTTAATTCTAAAACAACGTACACTTCCAAACTAAGTGTAGCATCAAAGAGAAAAAAAAACAACCCATGGGAAGCAAGACTACTTTGTAAAGGGTCATACATTCTCTTATAAATGCAGACACTTGTTCAAGAAACATTAGAAACAAAAGAATTTCTAACAAATGGCAGAGCTTAATCTTTTAAATCAAAGGCAGATAAGTGAATCCATCTGAAATTCTTCAGCAATCTAAGATTATCTGCAGACATCTCGTAAAGTAAATGGCATCATTTGGCCAGATCCCATTTCCAAGGAGGCACTGTCTCAGGCATGTAACAAGAAGGGAATACGATTGCCACCTACAGACAGAAGAGGCACTCCTTTGCAAAAGCTGGCCAATCATATTTTAATGTGAAGAAAAAAATTCGACCAAGTCACCTCCCTCCAACCGCTTCCAAATCACCACACCACATTACTTCATTTAGAATTACTTTCAAGTCATACAATCATCTCTAGGCATTCTGCCTCTTCATTATCATCAGCCTATTTCTAATTTCCCAGAAACACTGCACCATTCAACTCTCTACTTATACACTATTTGAGAGCCAAAGGGAATGCAAGCCAAAGAATTTCAAGCAGGCAAAGGCAACAGAGCGGAAGTATAACTCTTCTTACCTGGTATGAATGGGACCACCCGGAATATATCGGACAATCTGCTGTTAACAGGTTCATATGGGGAATCTTCCAGCAGGTCATTTCCTGAAAACAACAAAAAGATTGGGATCCCATTTGGAAAACAGATATACTTCGGGCAGTTTTTCACTACTGAATCTGAATTCTAATTATGTTGTGATTGTGTAACAAAAAGATGCTGAAACTTCCAAAGATTTCAAATGCATCTGTTTATTCGGTTTGGGTTGTTTCTTTTCATTCCCTCTTTGTTGTCCTTGCTCTCCCAAGAGTGCCATGAAAACACTGGAGAGCAACCCAGCCTGATCTTGCCAGAAAACTCTCCCACTCTTTGCAAAGGAATGAAATCAAGAGGAAAAAGCCAGTGACGTCACAAGCCCTGCTTGCTTCCAGGAGCCAATGGAAGAAAGGTGACCCAGAGGAGGCCCCATCTTGGTTTACTCCCAAACATGGCATGAAAGCAGGTGTCCTAAGCTATTTGCACTCATAGGTTACAGAGCAAGTGGAAGCTACTAAGTCAAATCTGTGTATTACAAATTTTTGGTGTGAGTCTCAGTGGAGAGTGAGTGCACAGATGTCCGTGGTAGATTCACAAACACAAGCCTCCTCTGGCACACAAGGACCAGAGAATTCCCGTTGGAATGCATGCTTATGGCAAGTGGATCGTTCTCTCCCTGAACTACTTCCTTCTGTGTTAACCAAGGTTGAACCACACCAGCTGCTAATCTAAGATGACAAATGGTTTTTCACACATCAGCTTTTGATCAGGTTTTGGGGGTGGGGAGGGTTGTGAAGATAGGATTCTATTGGACCTTTTACACTTAATTCTTTATCATATGCCAGAATAGGTTGAGGGGAAGGAGACAAGAAGCAAGGTAAGCCTTTGTATTATTATTCTGTGAAGTTAGCTAAAGCCTCAGGCTGGATCTCCCTGGAGAGAAGTTGCCGGTTTCTTGGGAGGCCTTTAATGGGATCCTAGTCCGAAGCTCCGACCAGGTTTCAGAGAGGTCAGCGGGGGTCTCCCGAGTACCGAGTACCCGAGCACCCCCACAGGGTTCTCCGACAACCAGGCCACACCAGTGCTACTCGGGCTGCAGCAAACACCAGCTGCCCTGTCCCTGGGGACCTATGAAAGGTCTTCTTTCTGCAGCTGGGGAGAAGTGAGTGGAGGATGAGGTCAGCCGGCCCGGGGGCCCAGAGGCCGCCTGCCTTCGCGGAGAGAGCGAGAGTGGGGCCGGGCAGCCTGCGCGTACCCTGCAGGCTCTGGTACATGCTCCAGTAGATGCGCAGGCAGTTCTTCTCCTTCTTCATGCCCCGCTTGCAGCGGCAGTTGTAGAGTGACTTCTGCTTGAGGGCCTCCATGGCGTTGCGGCACTCGTCCTTGGCCTCGAGGCCGGACGCCAGACTGAAGTTGGTCTCCTTGCCCGCCACGCACTGCCTCAGCGTGCGGTACTTGGTGCTGCAGCTCTGCTCCTTCAGGCACTGGTCGCTGGCTTTCACGCAGTCCAGGCGGTCTCCACCGCTCACCTCCGCCGACAGGAGCAAGTCTGCTGGGCCAAGAACAGGGGCGTGAGTGCCGCGTCCGGGGAGGAAAAGCGCGGTTCCAAGACACACGTCCTGGGCGGGGGTGCCTGCCCAGCCTCCCGGGGAGCCATGCGCAGGGAAGGAGCCCGCCTCCCCAGGAGTCCGTTTGCCCGCCCCGGGAACTCCTGCGCCCACCCCGGGCCTAGGGGAAGGCGGCGCCGGCTCCCCGCGGGGTCTGGGGTGGGCGGGGAGCCTGTGACGCCCCCAGCACGCGCCAGCCCCCTCCCGCCACCCGGCTCCCGCTGCGCGTTCGGCCCGCCTGGCTGAAGCCGGGGGCTTCTAAGGAGAGCAGCAGCTGGCGGGGCGCGGGGCGCGGGGTGCGCGGAGCGGGGAGCGGGGCACGGGTGAGCCTCGGTCGGCTGCCGGCCGGGCGGGGCGCGCCGAAATGCTGTTCTGGGAAAAGTTTTCCCTTCGAAGTTTGCTCTCGCAGCCCGGTGCTAGCCCGCACCCCACCTGCTCCCCCGCGCCTCAGAGCTCCCTGGGACTTGCCGGGGGCGCCAGGCCCGGGGCTGGAGGTCGCGGACCCCGTAGGTCCGCCACACTGGGGCATTAAATACCACAGAAAATCAAAGGCCAAGCACGCAAAGCTGCGGTCAAGTGCCGCGCCGCCACCGCCTCCCGAGCCTAGGGCGTTGAGCTGAAAGGCGTTATTACCCCTTCTCCTCCAGCCAGTCGTCGCCCTCCCAAGTCCACCCACCCGTGCCCTCTGCAAAGGCTCAGCGGGTACGAAACCAGCGACAGCCTCGACTTACCCAGGAGCGGCAACGCGAAGTACAGGGTCGCTAGGAACATGGTGTCGGCGCGCAGCTGGTCCCCCGCCCCCCCAAAATCACAAGCGGCCGGGGGGTCTCGCCCGGGAGCTCAGCAGGCAGCGATGCTGGGACGGCCGCGCTGCTCCGGTCGCCCAAAGTTCAGCTCCATCCAGCTCGAAAGCCAACTCCCAGGTCAGCCGCCGCCACCACTGCCCGCGCCACTCAGCTCCGTGCGGGCGGCGAGCGCGAGGGCGGGAGGCGGTGCCGCTTCTCCCCGATCAGGTCCGACCCAACCTGGAAGGGAAAGCGTTCTTTGAAATGAGAGCCGAGAGCACTAGAGCCTCCCTTGCCCCCTCCCTCCCCCGCTCCCGCCGGGGGAACTTCCCAGCGCCGGGGGAGGACCCACCCCACCCCACCCGGGCCGGGCACAGGGGTGCCTGTGCGTTATCCCGGGAGCCCCGGCAACCGCGGGCAGGGGCTGGAGAGGTCTGACGCGGACTCGCAAAGTGCTAGGGGCTGTCTGCCCAGCTCCAACCCAAGCAAAGAAAGAAAAAAAAACGTTACTTTCCGAGCACCGGGAGTGGAGCTGGCAGATGCCGGTGATCCGAGCCCTCGGCGGCGGCGGCGGCGGCTCGCTCGCCAGCCCGGCGAGGAAAGAGCCCCTCTCCGGGGAAGTTGGCCGCCCCTCCTCGCACCTCTCGCTCGCTCAGCCGCTGCCCCCCCACCACCCCCACCAAACTACCAATCGCTGCGCGGGTCGTCAAGCCCCCTCCCCGAGCGCGCCTCCTTTCTGAGGCAACCGGGAAGCGACGTCCCGGCTGGGGCCTGCACCCGGCTCGTGCAACCCTACCCGCCGCAAGTCTTCGGCTCGTCCCGGGAGTCTGCGCCTTGCACACCCTTGCCTGGCGCCCAGGACTCAGACGCATCCACACCACCGCCCAGGCGAGCTGGCCGGCCCGTAGCCTCCCCCCACCACCCCACCCGCGCCCTCCCGGACAGGTGCAGCCCCGCGCCGCCCGCCCAGCGCCCTGCGCCCCCCGCTCGCGCTGGGCTCCAAAGTTGGGGGGCACCTGCAAGAAACGAAGAGGTAGCAGGGATGCGGGGAAGCGGCGATAGGTTCCCGAGCCGACAGAACGAGAAAACTCTCCAAACGCCACCAACCTGGACTCAACCGACCGCGTCCAGCTGCGGCGAGGAGCGCGTTTAGGTGTTTATTTATTTATTCGGTAGGGGGTGTTCCCACCCTCTCCTTCCCTTTCCCGGCTCACTTTCTCTGCGCTAGGCAGGAAAATGCGGTCATCTTCGCGAGCGCGGAGGGCCGAGTCGGGTCAGGACTGTTTCCGAGCAGAGCGCTCGGCTCGTCAGCCGGTTAGGACTGATAGTGGTTATTGGAAGCCCTACGGAGGATGGAGGGTTACGAGGCTAGATTGCTCCTGGCCAGAAGCCCCTCGCCTACCCCTGCTCGCGCCGCCCCGCAGCGCCCCACCAGCCCCTCCGAACCTCGCCTGCTGGAACTGACAGACTCCGCAGACGCAGACACCGGCCCGCCGTGGGACCCCGGCCAGACCCCGCACACACGCACTGGACACGCGCTGCGACGCCGCAGACCACGGGCGCCGCTAGTGTCTCTCTCTCTGTGTCTCTTTCTCATACACACTCAGAGACACAAAAGGGCGCGATGCACAAGGGCTCTTTCGTCCTGGTACAATGAAGCCAGACCCTTCTTCGGAACAGAAAGTTTTTTCTCCTTGTCACTCGCGCCTGTGACTCAAGACTTGGCTTTTTAAAGACACACTCATACGCGGGCCCCCGAAGCAGCGATCGCGAGATGCGTCCACCCGCTCCTCCACGCCAGCGCGCGCACACTCACTCACACAGACGCGCGCAGTCTCCCTCTCTCCTCCAGCTTGGACAAGGAGACAAAAGCGGAGCCCCCAACCCACAGCATTTAAGCGGGGCAGCACCTGGCTTTAGGAAATTTATGAGCTGACCCCCTTCTTGGCTGTTTCAATAGTAAATTAAAAAAAAAGAAAATACCCGACACCTATACAGCCCCTCACCCCAAGCCCTGCAACGCTAGTTCTCAGCGGGTCTGCAGACCGCCCCTCTCTTTCCAGAGACTCACCTCACCTCCCCCCTCCTGGGGACGCCTGGCCCGAGGGGGGGTGGTGGTGGTGGTGGTGGTCGACCCTGGGCCCAGGGAGAGGGCCTGGGGGACAGCCCACATTGGCGGGTGGCCGTCAGGCTGTTCAGGGCTTGTATTCGAGATCTTTGCTAATGTCCAAGTTCATCTCTCAGGGAAACCGAGTTTGAATCAAGTCTGGGCGAGTCCAGCTGTCAAATCTGCAAACCCATCACACCAGACAATAAGCCACGCAGGAGAGAAAGGAAAACTCTCATTTTGATCGAGGGAGGTTAATTGAAAAGGGCATCGGCTTTGGTTGAGATTGGAGGCCGGGCTGTAAGGGCCTGGAGAAGAGGAGGAGGAAGGGGGAGGAGCGGGTAGTTGCCTGTTCAGCTACCCGTTTGTGTTACGTGCCTCTAGGCTGCGGAGGCTGCTTCAGTGCGTCCTTCGTATTGTTTGGAGTCGCCAAGGTACGTCTGGGCCTATCCACGCATCCCAAACGCTGGAGTTGTCCCACTATTCGCGTGCCTCGTTTGCTATGCACGTGTTTCTCAGGGCAAGGTTTGAGGAGATTGCCGCCCTCAACCAGCTCACCCCAACACACACGTACAGAGTCACCATACATAGATTTCTAGTTCAGTGTATCAGTTTACACTGGGTTGTTGAGTAAACAAAGCAAACATATGTCACATTTTCACGACAGATGGTTCAAATCAAGGGCCATTTAAGTTCCCTGTCTCTCACAGTCTAAGTTCCAGAGCAGACTAAGTGAAATGAAATTCAGTCTTCAAATCAGCTTCTTCACCTTGTTAGCTGTTGTTAGGTGCCAACTCATAGCGACCCTATGCACAACAGAACAAAACACTGCCCAGTCCTGCGCCATCCTCACAGTCTTTGTTATGCTTGAGCTCATTGTTGTAGCCAGTGTGTCAATCCAATTCCTGGAGGGCCTTCCTCTTTTCCACTGACCCTGTACTTTGCCAAGCAAGATGTCCCTCTCCAGGGACTGATCCCTCCTGACAACATGTCCAAAGTATGTAAGACGCAGACTCGCCATCCTTGCTTCTAAGGAGCATTCTGTTTGTACTCCTTCCAAGGTAGATTTCTTCATTCTTTTGGCAGTCCATGGTATATTCAATATTCTTCACCAACACCACAATTCAAAGGCATCAATTCTTCTGTCTTCCTTATTCATTGTCCAGCTTTCACATACATATGATGTGATTGAAAATACCATGGCTTGGATCAGGCATACCTTAGTCTTCAAGGTGACATCTTTACTTCTCAACACTTTAAAAAGGCCCTTTGCAGCAGATTTGCCCAATGCAATGCGTCGTTTGATTTCTTGACTGCTGCTTCCATGGCTGTTGATTGTGGATCCAAGTAAAATGAAATCCTTGACAACTTCAGTCTTTTCTCCATTTATCATGATGTTGCTCATTGGTCCAGTTGTGAGGAATTTTGTTTTCTTTATGTTGCGGTGCAATCCATACTGAAGGCTGTGATCTTTGATCTTAATTAGTAAGTGCTTCAAGCCCTTTTCACTTTCAGCAATCAAGGTTGTGTCACCTGCATAAAGCAGGTTGTTAATGAGTCTTCCGCCAATCCTATTCCCCCGTTCTTCTTCATATAGTCCAGCTTCTCGGATTATTTGCTCAGCGTACAGATTGAATAGGTATGGTGAAAGGATACAACCCTGACACACACCTTTCCTGACTTTGAACCAATCAGTATCCCCTTATTCTGTCTGAACAACTGCCTCTTGATCTATGTAAAGGTTCCTTATGAGCACAATTAAGTGTTCTGGAATTCCCATTTTTCGCAATGTTATCCATAATTTGTTATGATCCACACAGTTGAATGCCTTTGCATAGTCAATAAAACACAGGTAAACATCCTTCTGGTATTCTCTGCTGCCAGCCAGGATCTATCTGACATCAGCAATGATACCCCTGCTTCCACGTCCTCTTCTGAAACTGGCCTGAATTTCTGGCAGTTCCCTGTCGATATACTGCTGCAGCCGTTTTTGAATGATCTTCAGCAAAATTTTGCTTGGGTGTGATATTAATGATATTGTTCTATAGTTTCCGCATTTGGTTGGATCGCCTGTCTTGGGAATAGGTATGGATCTCTTCCAGTCATTTGGCCAGGAAGCTGTCTTCCATATTTCTTGGCATAGACGAGTGAGCACCTCCCGCGCTGCGTCCATTTTTTGAAACATCTCAATTGATATTCCATCAGTTCCTGGAGCCTTGTTTTTCACCAATGCCTTCAGAGCAGCTTGGACTTCTTCCTTCAGTACCATCAGTTCCTGATCATATGCCACCTCTTGAAATGGTTGAACATCGACTAATTCTTTTTGGTATAATGACTCTGTGTATTCCTTCCATCTTCTTTTGATGTTTCCTGAGTCGTTTAATATTTTCCCCATGGAATCCTTCACTATTGCAACTTGAGACTTGAATTTTTTCTTCAGTTCTTTCAGCTTGAGAAATGCCGAGCGTGCTCTTCCCTTTTGGTTTTCTATCTCCAGCTCTTTGCACATGTCATTAAAATACTTTACTTTGTCTTCCTGAGCCACCCTTCGAAATCTTCTGTTTGGTTCTTTTACTTCATCATTTTTTCTTTCTGCTTTAGCTGCTCAATGTTTGTGAGCAAGTTTCAGAGTCTCCTCTGACACCCGTCTAGGTCTTTTTTTTCTTTCCTCTCCTTTCAGTGGCCTCTCGCTTTCTTCATGTATGATGTCCTTGATGTCGTTCCACCTTAAAGAAGTTTATTCCCATATTTTCACACACAAACCAGAGAAATCCCAGGGAGGTGGTTTTGCTGAGACGAAGTTGTTGTTGTTGTGACCCCTCAAGTGGATTCCAATCATAAGGACCCTATAGGACAGAGTAGAACTGCCCCATAGGGTTCTCTTAGCTGTGATCTTTACCGGAGCACATCACTAGGTCTAGCCTCCCATGGAGCCACTGGATGAGTTGTAACCATTGGGTGGGGTCAGAACTATTGACCTTTTAGTTAGCAGCTGAGCCCTTAACTGTTGGGTCACCAGGGCTCTGAATTAAGAGTTTATCTGAGAACTGTGTTTCTCCATGGACATCCAAAACATAAAAGTCTTTCATCATTCCATTCATAAGTGGAATTTAAAATATCTGCAGCTCCAATAATATTTTAGAACCATTCACTCACACTATTCCTCATTAAATTTTTCCCAGCAAATGATGAAAACAGATCTTTGTTTAAAATAAATAGCCCACCAGCCCTTATAACTGTGTTGTCCAACATAACAACCACTAACCATGTGGCTATTTGAATTAAAATTAACTAAAAGGAAAAATTTCAGTTCTTCAGTCACACTAGTCACATCTCAAGTGCTCAATAGCGGCATGCGGCTAGTAGCTACCATTCTGGCCAGCACCGATATAGTGCATTTCCATCATCACAGAAAGTTCTGTTAGACAACACTGACCCATAAAGTTGGTATGAATTTTTGGTTACTTTTTTTATGATGTACGTATAAAGCTTTTAGGATAGTACAGGCATAGAGTGAGTGCTTTCTAAGCTGTAGCAGTTGTGGTAATGATGATGATGGTAATTTGTTACTCTGCAAGGAAGCTGAAGAATCCATGAAGGCACATCCCACTATTGGTGTGTCTTCTACTCAGAAGCCAGTCAGCAGGCAAAGAAACCAAGGAGAGCCCATTGCCATCAAGTCGATTCTGACTCACAGCGATCCTATAGGATAGGGTAGAATTGTCCAGTAGGGTTTCCAAGGCCGTAAATCTTTACAGAAGCTGACCGTCAATCTTTCTCCCATGGAGTGGCTGATGGATTCGAACCTCTAACCTTTTGGTTAGTAGCCAAGCGCTTAACCACTGCACCACTAGGACTTCTTAACCAAGGAGTAGGGGAATGGATATGTTAAAAGCTGATCTCCTTAGAAGATCTGTGAACAGAAAGACATGACCCTTGCTCTGGCCTAAGATGTGTTATAGTGAAAGCTAATTATTTAAATTAAAAAAAATCCCTGCTTTACAGTGTTATATACAACTGTATCCACTAACTTGGAATATGGAAGATAGAAATACAGTATGACTTACTGGATTAATATGATCTCTGTTCCCTTGGAGATTATCTGTTCCCACGTGTACAGGACCGATCTCAGGATGAAAGGTGACATCAAAATATCAAATATTATTAATAATTATAAAGGTTCATGCTATCCTCTGTGACATGTTTTCTCGGTGGGAAATTGGTTTTAATGCTACAAAATTAGGTTCAATCCACCCATAAGCACGTGAAATGAACAATTTTCTTGCTTTTCTTGATGTAAGGGTATTTTCATAAGTTAACAGATGAGTCATAGGGGGAATGACAGTTTTATTCCATGCAGCATTTTGTCTCTTACTCTCCTTGCCTTGGCCCTATACAGTATAACGCAAAATACATTTGTTTTGTAAAATTATACTGCTCGAACATCATTCAAGTTCCTTTAACTCAAACCGGTCCATCAAAGTAATTGACATTAGACAGTTTGACAGACTTACCTCTCTAACTACACAGAACCACTCACAATGCCCTAAATGTGCCGTGCAAGTTTCTGCTGCCCTGCTTCTGCCTGTACTCTTCCATCTGCCTAATGTGCCCTTTATCTTGATATTTGAAGGTACAGCTCAGCTCAGACAGGCCACTAAGGATAACAAGGAGTCCTTTGGCCAGAATTAATAGTTCCCTGTAATGTACCCAACAGCCGCAACAAGGAACTCAAACATACCGATGATCATGAAGATGGCACAAGACTGGGCAACATTTTTTTTGATTGCCAAAGGTGGCCATGAATCAGAGCCAAATCAACGGCAACTAGAAACAACCACAGCAGCAACAACGTAGTGAACCCACTTGAGTCTCTGTTATCACTCTTGCGACTTTGCATTGTAGTTAGCGGCCGCATCTGCTTCCTCATCTGGAATGTAAGTTCCTTGAAGGCAGGAAGATGTTCTAATCTTTTTTTTTTTTTGCATCCCCAGCATTTAGACTGATGCCTGGCACACACTCACCCCAATAAATGTCTATCGATTGCATGAATACTGAGTGATACTGTTTCTCATTTTGGTCTGCCACCATAATTTTACTGAAAGGTTTACATAAAATCCCTTTACCCTATGAACAATACTAAATATAAGTGCCTCATGCAAGTACCGGCACTGCTGTTCCAATAATAGTATCAAATATGCACTATTCCTTTGGGGATTTGACATTTACATTTTTTTTTAAAAACAAAACCCATTATTGTAATAGAATGCTCTTTTTCTGGTTCACTTTAATAGTAACATATGACATATTTCATTTCTGGGAAATGATAGCTTGCCTTAGGTCATATTTTAAGGCATAAAGCCAGAGGCAGAGTAACGTTCCCACCTGAAAATCTCTAATCATCTAGAAATGTGTCTCCCTCTGGGAGAGAGGGATTTAGAAGGGCCAGATCACAACTACCCTGGAGCCTTCATCCTTAAAGGCAAATTTGTAAAAGCCAATTGGCCCAGAAGTGTTCAAATTCTTCTATAACACTCAAGTGCTTTTGTAATCTTTAAGGAAAATGAGATAATAGTGATCACCCAAACCTGCAAGGCTGGTGTAAGGCTCTATCTGGGGACAAAGATTTCACGTTCTGACCCTAGACTTTGACATTTGCCCTTCGGTGATTCAGGAAAAGCACCTCGGTCTTGGATTTCAGAGCCCTTTTCCAGGCTGACTCTATTAAGATGCGTCATTCCAACATTACTTGCAAATGAAAGTTTCTTATGGGCAGTCCGGGTACCTGACCCCCTAGGAACCTGTCTCAGGAAACCTCTCTATCTCCCTAGTTTTCAAGTAATCGTCGTTTCTTAGTACTAATAAGCCCATGCAAGGATTTTAATGCGTTTGCGGAAGAATATTGCATTTCATGAAAGTTGAAGTCATTTGTACTTTGGCCTTATGCCACAAAACGCTTTCAAGGTGTGCAGTCTTGCTGAACTAAAGTGCCTGTCATATCTTATTGCTTGAATATATGGCAAAAGATAGCACATCTTAGGGGACTTGCTGGGTTTTCCTAGTGATTGCCAAAGGTGGTGGACTAAAAGCTCTGTACGTTCCAGCCATCTTTATCCAGAAAGGATGGGAACGCCTACACTAAGAAAACACCTTTTCTCTTCACTACTCCACTAATAAGCCCGAAAGACTGCTCCAGAGGGACTGTTCCTTCATAAAAGCGAGAGAGAGAAGCTTAATCCCCAGCTTTGTCCAGTAATTAGCCTCTCTCTCTTTGGAGGCAGCAAACACAGATGCCGATCCGGATGGGCTTTGGGCCTCGGAATAAAAACAAGACTGAAAACACTGACTCATTTCTCCAGAAGCCTTTTAGCAGCTTTTACGACCGTTAAAAAAAAAAAAAAAAAATTTGGATTTCAATGGATGCTCATTAGGTTTGAAGTGATGGGATGTGGCCTATCCCAGCAATGAGGAAGCAGGGGAAGCAGCAAAGGCCACCAGAGACTTGGGCGTGAGTGGCCCGGAGGCCCTGGCTGCAAAAGTGAAAGGCTCTGTTGTCCGGCACTGTTCTCATTGGGCCATTTACTCAGGCATCTCTCAAGAAATGCCATGGAAATGCACTGCTTACCAAAACTACAGCCTCTGTTAGCACTGGCTGATGACCCCACTAACACAATTAGTGTGTAGTTAATGATGAAGCCCCTCAAAGAACTAATTAAGCCGACCGTTCTTGTAACACAAAGGATTTTGGGGCCTGTTTTAAAGCCTCTACTGTGACATCATTTAAAAGTCATTTCAAACTCATCCAAAACTATTGCTTAGAAAACAAAAGCAGTGTAATATTCTTAGAGTCGTTGGTATTATTTTCCCCTGTCAAAAACCTGACAAAAGTCAGTTGCAGCTGTCAAGGAAAAACATCACACAATATGAGGTTTTCCTCAAATTTGAAGTATACAGAAAGAATGACAAATCTGTTATATAGGTTACTCCAGCACAAAAGTGAATTAGGAAAGTCTGGGAGATACACTATCACCACGAGTATATGAGGTTGCCCTTAACACTGTCCATAAATTTGAGGCCATGACAAAGAATTAAAATGAGATGAACTTGACTTTGATCTGAATTATCTGTTAAGCTCAAAGTACAGGAGGATCCATGGGATGGGCATTTCTGCAGGTGTTTTGCCTACATACAACCCATGTTTAGAGACAAAAAGAATTTCTTCTCTTCCCATCCCTAGAGGGTCTCTTGGTGAAAAGGTCCCTCTGGTCTTCAATTTGGTTTTCTGAAGTGTTGGTAGAGGATTCGCCTGTACTCTCTGAGATTTCCCTCATTGCTTGATTGATGGTTTTGGTTGACTTATTCATTTTGAGTGTATGTCCAGCGGCCAGTACCATGATGTGCACTACAAAGAATACAGGTAAGTTATCAGTCTAGCCTAACGTCAAATTCCAATGCTTCCTTCTCAGTGGTGGAGACTCTTAGTTGCTCCCTAGGATTCTTCTCTTGTCCTTTCATAGTAGTGTCTTTCAAACTGCAGGTCAGGTCCCATTGTTGTTGTTGTTGTTACATGCCATCAAATCAGTTCCGACTCATAAGGATTTTATGAACAACAGAACAAAACGTTGCCTGGTCTTGCGCCAACCTCACAACTGTTGCTATGCTTGTGCCCACTGTTGCACCCACTGTGTCAATCCATCTCATTGAAGGTCTTCCTCTTTTTCACTCACCTTCCATTTTACCAAACACGATGTCCTTCTCCAGGAATTGGTCCCTACTGATAACAAGTCCAAAGTAAGTGAGATGAAGTTTTACAATCCTCGCTTTTAAGGAGTATTCTGGCTGTACTTCTTCCGAGACAAACTTGTTCTTTCTTCTGGCTGTCCATAGTATTATCCAATAATCTTCGCCAATACCGTAATTCAAGTGCATCAATTCTTCTGTCTTTCTTATTCATTGCCCAGCTTTCACATGCCTATGAGACAATTGAAAAAAACATGGTTTGAAGATTTTTACCAGACCCCATTGCAAACCCAAACCAAACCTATTGCCATCGAGTTGGTTCCAACTCACAGGGACCCTATAGGACAGAGTAGAACTGCCCCGTAGTGTTCCTAAGGCTGTAATCCTTTTTGAGAGAAGGCTGCCTCATCTTTCTACCACAGAGCAGCTGTTGGGTTTGAATCACCAACCTTTCAGTTAGCAGCTGAGTACTTTAACCACTGTGCCACCAGGGTCATTAAAAAAAAATTGAAGCAAAATTACGTTTGTTTTATAAAATAAAAACAAAAAGGAAGGTGCATTACACAAAGTAGAGATAAGTATTGTTTCATAAAATTTTTATTTCATTTTTATATGTATATGATGCCTTTCTTTTTTCTATGATGCCTTTACAGGGACATCATGTAAAATGCGTTTCTTATTGTGAATCAAGGTTAAAAAAAAAAAAAAACTTTGAAAGCCACTGCTCTGTAGTGATAATACTCTGATTTTTAGCGGACTTCTGGCCACATAGAATGAAGACCGTATTTCTCAGCCTTCATTGCAATCAGTTAAAGTCACGTGGCCAGGATCTCAGGAATAAGATGAACAATCTGAGGAGAACCCTTACACTACCCCCTTGTATCTTCCTTCTTCCTGGTGTTTGGAGTTGTGTTATGTTGGATCAGGTGGGTGAGAACAATGCACTAGGGATGGCAGAGTGACAAGATAAAAGAGACCTGAGTCCCAGGATGACCTCCAGTAGCAAACCTTGCACCCCAATACAATTATATGAGGGATAAATGAAGATGTCTTATTTAGGCACTGTTGTATTTGGTCTCCAGTACATCCAATCCAGTGCAGTTTTGCAGAACTAGTTCTTCCAATTTCTAACGAAAGAAAGAAAATAAATTCAATTCAACAATTATTACAGTGATTATCTATCATGGAGGAGGAATTGGTGGTTCAGTGGTAGAATTTTTGCCTTCCATGCCAGAGACCTGGGTTTGATTCCCAGCCAACACATCTCATGGGTGGCCAGCACCCATCTATCAGTGGGGGATCGTGTGCAGCTGTGATACTGAACTGGTCTCAGTGGAGCTACCAGGCTCAGGGAGGGTGAAAGACCTGGTGATCTATTTCGATAATTAACCAATTGAATCCCAGCAGTCCAATCCGCAACTGACCATGGAGATAGTGCAGGATGGGGCAGTGCTTTCTCCCATTGTTTATGGGGTTGCCGTGAGTTGGGGGCTGACTTGAGGGCAGCTAACAACAAAACAACAACATCTCTCACGGACCAGCTCTCTGCTAGGCTGCTGTGGGAAATACAGAAGAGTTTAGACGGTGAAGTAAAGTGCAATCTCATTGGGAAAACAAGCTCAGCATCTGAAATAAATAATGGGAAGGACTGTGGGAAACATAAGGCTCTATAGAGTCAGAGAAAATAGATGGAAAATGTAGAAAAGGAGGGAAGAAGAGAACATGAAAGGGGAGGAATAACTTTGATGAGAAGTTTTCAGCCACTCTGAAGAACTGAAATAAAATTAAAGACCTCCAGAATGGAAGTAGAACGCCCCTTTATCTTGGATCTCTCATTTCCAACCCTAAATAGCACTCAACCAGGTGATCAACAGGAGTCCATGCTGTGGCAAAGTGGCCAGTCTACAGTCTACAGACTTGTTCCTCATCTAGGCAGATTCATTCTCATTTTTCAGAAACCCTTGTTACCGTCACAACGTTGCAATGTCCCCTTCCTTAGAACCTCCTGCAGAACAGGATGCTTTCCTTGTGGAAAATCACCCTGGATTTCATGAGAACTGCCTCTTTATGGGCTCATACATACCTGTCCCACCTAGACACACCTCCACTTTAGGATCCATTGGTCTGCCCTATTATACAAGATTTTGGTGAGACTTCTAATATTTCCTTGGTAATTTTACCTGCCAGAGATGTCGATATTGTGGAATTCTGTTTTCTGCAACCCAACAAAACAAAAAGCCATTTAGCACTTGGGCCTCCCTACTTGGAAGATACATGGCTCCAAGATGCCTCACTGGCAAGGCAGGGGCATGTTAAAAGGAAAAATGTAATTTCAGCAGACTTACCACAGAGGTATGTGTTAATTAAGTTAATTGTGCCATCAGTGATGCAGACGATGACAGTAACTGCTCCCCATAACGGGACTGAGTTATCGCCATCATTTATAAAATGTACTTTTTTTTAAAAAGTAGTCAATTTTCCTTATTCTTTAAGATCTTATACACACACATACAAATTCATAGTTTTTATCAACCACTTTCACATGAATTATTGCCTTATTTGATCCTTATACCTACTCTGTGATGAAGGGTAGAAGTTATCTTTACTGAGCTGATGATGAGGCTGAAGCTCAGAGCTGTCTAGTGATTTGCCCAGGGCCACCCATCTCCACTTTTAAAATTTATTTTTGTTATTATTTTTTGGTGAAACTATTCACAACAAAGGCTACACCCATTCCACATGCTTTTATATGTGCAGTTCATTGACAATGGTTACATCACATTGGGTTGCCATACTCCCTCTCTCTGCCCATATTATTTAACCACTGTTAACTTAGACTCTCTGCCCTTTAATGTTCTCAGCTGTGTTTTAGAGTTACTGTTGTCCATTTAATCTCATACAGGCGTTTCTTTAAAAAAGCATGATGCTCAAGGTGAACATTCTTTTCATTAAATAAGCTTGATTGTTGTTTAAAGATGACTTTATAGGGTAGTTTTGGTTCAAGGCTTAAAAGTTGCTTCTAGCCAATAGATCCAGGGGTTCCTCCAGTCTCAATGTATCCAGTGTGCCTGTGCCTGTGCCTGGTATCCTATAAAAATTTGAAGTTCTGTTCCACATTTTCCTCCTTTTGATCAAGATCCATCTATTGTGTCTTTGATCAAAATATGCAGTAACGGTAGGCAGGCACCATCCATTTCTTCTGGTCTCATGGCAAAGGACCGACTCCACTCTTAATGGAGGAGTCAAGTTTCAAGTAGAGTGTCGCTTCCAGTGTGCCACACCATCTGTCCAAAGTCCGTGCTATTCTTAATGGCAAAAACCAAAATTATATATTTATTAGAGCACCTAGCACATTGAAATGACAAGTGTTAAATAATAATTTATCTTTGAAAATTCGATAAATTGCTTAATTGCTCTATTCATAGAATATTAAGGCAGTAACTCATACATATGGGTTGATCAAGACCAAATACAATCTGGATAAATAGAAATCTGGATAAATTGGAGAGTTATCCAAGGCTCCTTCTCTTGGATGCCTCTCCAAAACATTAGGAGACATTGGCTTAACCTGAATTATTCTCAGTGTCATTACTATGAAGACTAAAAAACGGTTAAGAATATCAGGTCAGCACACAGCCTTTAAATGGACAAGGCTTCTCTTGAATGTTTTCAATCCCACCATGAGTTGAATGTCTATTCAGGATAGCTCCCTGTGTTACTGAAATGACTCCCTACTTTGCTGGCTGATGTGTGAGGGTCCATCTTTAAAGCTTTGATATAATTAGTGTCCCCTGTCAAAACATATGTATCTTTGGAAGACTTTTTGGTCAGTTTTACTTTAGTGTCACTGAGTTGATGACCCCTTGGCTGGGAGGAGAAAGGGCTGCAGCACGGCCCAACATGGTGGTCTGGAGTGGATGAGCACTGACTCCCAAAAGAGATTTCTGGAAACTGGCAGTCAGACTTGGGTTTGGTGTACAGAGGTCAACCTCAGCCGTGGCTTGCTTGTTGTTTTGTTGACCCCCAGCTCATGGCGGCCCCATGTACAACAAAACAAAAAGCTGCTTGGTTCTTCGCCATTCCCATGATGGGTTGCAAATTGTACTGTTGTGATCCACCAGGTTTTCACTGGCTGATTTTCAGAAGTAAATTGCCAGGCCTTTTTTCCTCATTTGTCTTAGTCTGGAAGCTCCACTGAAACCTGTTCAGCATCATAGGAACACGCAAACCTAACACAACACAAATGCTTGAATGTAAAGCCTCTTAAGAAGGTGAAATAAGCTCTCATTTTTACCTCATGCCCAAATGAATCGTAGAAGCAGACGGTGTAAGAAAGTTTCTTGATCAGATAACTGAGGCTCACTCATGGGTCATTTTTTACAGGCTTCCTAGAGGAATTGTCTTAAATAATTGAACAGAAGAAATCTGAATTCCTTGGCAAGCGTGTCCACTCAGCCTGAGTAGGAGAGTGTTCAGCTGATTTGTGTCTAACTCACCATCACCTGTTAACTTAAACACTTATTAGTGAGATTGAATGAATTTTAGAAAAAAATAAATCTTCTGAATCTGTGCAGACAAATAAGTTAATGTAGCAGGCCAGAGACTACTATCTTTAGAAAACCCTACTTGCAAGTAGACTCCTTGGCTGGTGTCTGGGAACTTGGATTTGGGAGGGTTCCCACCATTCCCTGATAAGAGTGCCTCACTGTGCCCAAAACTGTGCAAACAATAATGGTTGATGCAAACCCACCTGCCTCCTTCTTGGAGCCTGGAGTTTTGGGACGTGCCAGGCAACGTACCTGCATGACCAGGTCCCGAGCTCCCAATAAAAACCACGGGCACTGAGTCTCTAATGAGCTTACCTAAAAAACTAAACAAGCAAACATTAAAAAAAAAAAAAAAAAAACCTGTTAATGAAGAGTTGACTCTGACTCATGGCGACCCCATGTGTTACAGAGTAGAACTGCTGCATGAAGTTTTCTTGGCTGTAATCTTAAGGAGCCCCTGGGTGGCATAAATCGTTAAGCACTCGACTACTAGTCAAAAGGTTGGCAGTTCAAACCCAGCCAGAGGCTGCTCGGAACACAGGCCTGGTAATCTGCTTCCGAAAGGTCACAGCCTTGAAAGCCCTATGGAGCAGTTCTACTCTACACATATGGGGTCACCATGAGTCAGAATTGACTTGATGGCAAATAACAACAATCTTATGGAAGCAGGTTGCCAGGCCTTTCCTCCAGGGCACCTCTGGGTGGGTTCAAACTGCTAACCTTTCTGTTAGTAATTGAGCACAAACCCTTTGTGCCACCCAGAAATCCTGGTAGACAACAGTTCACAAGTGTTGTCACTACTCCTTGCTGGGGGAATTCAGCTTGTCCTTTGTGACTCCATTTGGAAAGAACTCTTGGAAAGGACTCCATGGGCCTTCTCCCTTTGCTCATTTTGCTTTGTATCCTTTTGCTGTAATAAATAACAGCTGAGCCCTGTGAGCCCTCCTAAAGAATCATCAAACCAGAGGTGGTTTGGAGATCCCTGACACAGAAACGTTCTAAATGTAATTCAAGAAATTAAAAAGGCAGGTGTGCAAGACTTATGTTGCAGACTTACGTTGGACCAGTGAAGGCAGGGCCAGCTCCATGAGCATGACATCTGTGCTATTACATAGGGCCTTGTGCACAGAAGGGGCCCGCGCTTGAAACCATGCTCTGCTGTTGTCATTTTAAAATTCTTCCTAGTTTAATGAATAAGGGGTCCTGTATTTTCATTTTGCACTGTGCCCTGCAAGTTGTATAAATAAATGGTCCTGGGTCATGGTCATACTTAAAGATAAAAGACTAGGACATCTTGTCACCCCAAATGCTTATTCTTCCACCACTGGGAATTTTTCACTCAGTTTTGTGGAGGAGAATGTTCCAGAAGTGTTAAAATGCTGTCAGCCATTCTCAACTTAGGGCAAACTTGCTTCCTAGTTTGCTCACAGCATATTCTCTTCACTAAGCTCAGGGCCCTAGGTTTGCATTTCCCAAATTGTGGCCTTCAGAATGCTGGTCCCCATGTGATACTCCGGGGGCCTGGGGGTTGTTGTCAAATAAGTTTGGGATACTGTATCCCTGCTCTTGGAGAGTCAGAGTGTGTATTTGCATATTAAAGACTCTGAAAGTCTTGCGCTGAAATAAGCTATTTAACTTTAACAGCATTTTCCAACATGTTTGACTATTTGCAGGCCTAACTCCTATTAGGAGCCTGGGTAGCTCAAGTGGTTTGCAATCAGTTGCAAATCCGTGGGTTGGCAGTTCGAACCTACTAGCAGCTCCACAGAAGAAAGGCCTGGCGATCTGCTTCTGTAAAGATTACAGCCAAGAAAACCCTATAGAGGAGTTATATTCTGTAACACAGGGGGTCACCATGAGTTGGGGGCTGACTCAACGGCACTACTCTGGATTCTGCCTAGTGGGCAAAGAGGACTTATCAGAGGTCCATCTAGGATTTCTCAGGGATTTCTGAACAGGGAAGTGACATTGCTAAACCTGGCAGCAGTGTGGAGGTTGGCAAGGAACTGCCCCATAGGATTTTGCAGGCTGTAATTTTTCTGGGAGCAGATCACCAAGTCTTTCTCCTGCAGAGCCTCTGGGTGGGTTTGAACCACCAAACTTTTGGTTAGCAGTGAGCACTTAACCATTGCACTGCCACCAGGACTCCTTAAACCAAGTGGTAGTAAAGTGTAAAAGATACACGCACACATATATTCATATATATGTTTATATATAAAGATGTGTGTGTGTGTGCATGTGTGTGTCTGTCTACAAATGCCTTTGTTTTGCCTTGCAAGTGGCACTCAGTTGAAAAATTCACAGAGGGGTGTCTGGGAGATGTATCAGGCTGGGCGGACCCTGTTTCACCCCATGAGTGGCAATGACTGTGCTATGAATTCTAAGTCCAGCCTCAAAGCTTCGGCCATCTTGACCTCAGAGTTCTGAGCTTGCTGTTACCTTGGCCTGGGTCTAGACCTGATCTCTTTTGTTTGGCTCAAGGTCCCAGCTCATGGGATACTTCTTCAGGGAAGCCTTCTCTGCTATTCCCCTACTGAGCACTGGGAATTCTCTCATCAGACTTGCAACCAAAAACAACCAAACCAATTCCCATTGAGTAAATTCTGACTCACGACGACCTATGTGTATCAGAGTAGAACTGCACTCCATGAGGTTTTCAATGACTTCAATGACGTTTCAAAGGTTTTTTAGAAGTAGATTGCCTGGCTTTTCTTCCACGTTATCTCTGGGTGGACTCAAACTGCCAGCCTTTTGGTTAGCGGCCAAGAATGTTAACCATTTGCACCACCCAGGATCTCCATCAGACTTGCAATCCCTTGTTAAGTATCTCTTTTCTCTGCTAGACTCTAAGCTCCATGAGGACAGGAAGTATGTCTGCCATGTTTTTGTGGTATCTCCAGCACCTAGCATGGGACCTGGCACAAGTAGGGACTCTAAATAAGTTGACTGATGCAGTGTTTAATACACAAAAAGGATTTGAACTATAAAAAAAGGAAATGATAAAAATAGGTGAGGAACTAGATGAGCTGGTAGGCTTAGAAGTGACTGTACAAACTGCTGTTACTGAAATGACTTCTAGACTTCTAAATGTGAAGCCAAAGTCAAATCTTCAGGGTGTACTTTAATCTTATCCAAAAGAAACTTTCTCTTTCTAAGAAAAAAAAAGGACCAAGATTTATTTTTAAAAGCTTCTTAGCCATCAAGTCACTTTCATATGGAAAAGCACAAAGTTTGGGGGGTGGTGAGAGCTCTTCAGATTAATGTATTTGAATTGAAGTGGCCAGAAACATGAGGATTGGGGACCCTTGGTGGCGCAGTGGTTAAGAGGTTGGCTGCTAACCAAAAGGTCAGCAGTTCAAATCCATCAGCCACTTCTTGGAAACCCTGTATAGCAGTCCTACTCTGTCATATAGCATTGCTGGAGCCACGGTGGCTTAGTGGTTAAGAGCTTGGCTGCTAACCAAAAGGATGGCAGTTCAAATCCACCAGCCCCTCCCTGGTTCTATTCTGTCCTGTAGGGTCACTACAAGTTGGAACTGAGTCGATGGCAACTGGTTAAATTCTCACGGGTTTGCAAATAGGAAAGGATGGTCCAGACCAAAAATGCATTTTCTATTTTCCCGAAGTCAGTATATTTGGGCAACAGCAATGTTTGAGATGTTCAGGAAACGGAAAATCTGTGCGGGTGCTTGTTTAAGTACTGTGATTTCCAGTAGACTAAAGTGGCTGATAAGAAAGAGGAAGTGAGCATTTAACATCTGAAAAGAACCAATTCAAAAAAAAATTTTTCTCCCTGTGTAGCTTTCACACAAGAGAAATCACGCTCTGCCTCCCCCCTTGACCACAATCAACGTTTTCAGGGGATGAAGGCAGGAGGAGGGAAGTTTATTCAGCCTTTTGTATTCCACAGAGCAGTGGAGCCGGGAGGAAGATTTTCCTAAATCTGTCCATTAAGTGCCTCTAAGTGCTTTTAAAACATGTCCTAGAGCAGAACGGAGGGCCGAAGAAAGTGAAGCTGGGAATTAAGGCTAAATTATTACATTTAAGTGTCTTGATAGTGGAAATGTCAGACAAAAAATAAGCAGGCGTGACGAGCAGATAAAACTTCAGATGCCCCACTTAAACGTTCTTTTGCGGAGCATCTCTCAAAGCTGAAAAGTTGTTTGGGTTTTAAAATGGTCGAATTATGTCATTTTTGTGGAATGAAATTTTATTTTTCCTGTTATCTATCAGGATCGATAGATAGTTTTTTCATAGACCTACAGGATAAGAATTGGGCTAAAATATATCAACCTAAGTGCTAAAATGTATTCACCATATCAATAGAAATTTATTGTCTAATTTAGATATTTAGAAGAACATGTTCACCATAAAACCATGAAGCTTTATGGCATATAGGAAATCTTTTTAAATGTAAAGGAGAGAATGTGAAACAAAGAAAAAAACCTTTGACAAGGAAGAGCAGTAATTTTTTACATGATTAAACAATGTTTAGGTAATATTAATCTATGAATATTTAGAGATAAGCATGAGAAGAGTCATCTATTTTCAGATTTGAATCTGTTAGAGCAAATCCCTTTGTATGGGAAAGGTGGGCTGCTAGAGCCCCCTAGCTGTTGGAAATAATTCTGTCCCTGGGTTTTTTTAGTGGTAGTGGAGATAAGTCACTGGGTTTTTTTTTTCAGTGGAGATAAGTAACCTACCTGCAAAGCAGTAAGCAGTTCCCCGAGAAACCTGCTGGAAAACAATTCAATAAAAGCTTGCAACATGATCTTCTCCTATTGTCTTACCACTTGGTTGGTAGTAATGTCAGCATGGCTGTGAGCATCCGTGGCATTATCCTGGTCTTCCATGCCCCATATGAACTTCTCCTAGACAGTCACTAGTAAGCACACTGTCACCACCTTTTCTGCTATTGTTTTGGTTGGTTTGAACTAGATGGTCTCCCAAACCCGGGAGTCCAGCGAGCCCAAGCAAGGTAGATGATTCCAGTTCTATTTTCAGTAGAAGTAGGGTCCATTCCAGAGACCTGGAATACCCTAAGCCTTGGGATAAATCAGAGGACACAACTCATGGCTCAGGGATAAACTTGCTTTATTTGGCTTGAACAGAGCTTTAAAAACCTTGAATAACTAGACAACTTTATAAATTGGGGGCATTTCAGAGTAAGGTCTGTATTGTTCTGGATCTGAGCACCTGTAGAGCACCAACAGGCAAGAGTTAAGAAGTGACAGCTTCTGTAGATGGCATGGACACAGCTCAGCTCACCACAGTTCCTGCCACTTCCTACTGGAAAATGCAAAACCAACATGCCAAATGCAATGACAGGACCAGTTTAGAGGCCGCAGGCATCCGAGTTTGTAACTCCTGGTCTAAACCCTGAATAATTATGCTCCTCTTCCCCCAGTGACGACGATGATGCTGATGATACCTGTGACAATAATAAAAATTCTAGTGAGCCAACATTTATTACGGCAGGCATGGTGCAAGTTCCTTTATGCGCATAATCTCAGATCTTCATATCAACCATTGAAGACAATTTATCCTTATTTTACAAATAAGAAATACGATTCTCATGTTCAAATCAAGTAATTCAACAATTATGTAATGAATGCCACTCTGAGCCAGGTATTGTACTAAATGCTGGAGATACAGCACTGAACGAGACAGCCAGAGTCTCTGCCTTCTTGGGGCTTACAGTCTAATTACAAGCATGATTACAAAAGTGAAAGTGTAGATTGCTACAGGAGGATTCAATGCGTCTATCTCAAAGTTTTATATCAGAGTCACTTGGAAGCTTAGAGGTTCCTGCTATGCTTTCTTCCTCCATTCCTTCCCCTCCTCTCAGTTTTCCAATTTAATAGGCCTGGGTGGAAGCCAGAGTCCCTGGGTGGTACACATGGTTAAGAACTCAACTGCTAAACAAAAGGTTGGCAGCTTGAATCCACCGAGAGGCGGAAGAAAGGCCTGGTGATCTGCCAAAAGATCAAAGTCATTGAGAAACCTTACGGAGTGCTGTTCTCCTCTGAAACATATGGGGTCATTGTGAGTCTGAATTGGCATGATGTGATGGTGGTGGATGGAAGCCAGGGATTTGCACTTTTAACAATAACCTAGTACGTCTGCTACAGGTGGGTCATGAACCAGACGTTGACAAATGATGGTCTAGGAGACAAGGAGAGCCTCTGAGAAATCAACATTTGAGCCGAGTCTCAAAGTCTGAGTAGAGTCGAGCAGGGGAAGAGCAGAGAATAGCAATAGCCTCATAAACCTGGTAGCGTGGACTGAGATAGTGGAATTGCCATCAAGAACATTTCATCAGCACTGAGGACTCTAAATGAGTTTCAGAATTTAGTTGAGTACTTAAAATGAGAGTTATTATTCAATCATTTCTTTAGCATGTACTTGTTAAGTGCCTTCTGTATACTGGGCATATTGCTAGGCCCAGGAAATATCTTGCGTTCATTCACTGACGATGAGGTGGGTGCTGTGCTAGGTGTAGGAAAATTACAGGAAATTGTTGTGCTATATCATTTCGTTAATTGTTTCACAAAATTCATATATATTTCTTATTAATATTGATTATTTCCATTCATGATGATCACTGGGAATGACAAAGAATTATTTCATTTTTTATTTCTAGGCTCCTGAGCTGATGACATTAGAATTTTTCTCTTGGCTATAAATGAGGGAATTATTGCTGGTGATGATTCCTGAGTTTTTGAGGCATTTATTTCAGTTGTTAATCTATCCTTGTGTTGCCAATGAAACATTGATTGATTGACTTCTTGGTGTCCACATTGGAGAATGACTTTCACATTTACCAGCGTTCATCAATGCTACAAGGGTTATCCCAACATATTGGCTAGTAAGGTGTGGTTCTTTCAGAGTGAAAACACAGAGGAAAACTTTCAAGACTGAATTAAGAGCTAATACTGTGGAAAAAAATGCCTGGCAGGACGAAATTTTTAAAAAGCCCAAGACAGTGATAAAAGCTTGAAACTGGAGGAGTCTCAAAGAAACTCAGATCACTTTTCTGAAAACTTACATCATTTGACTTGGATGTTATTTGTTAAGTCTACCTGATATTATGGTTACTGTGTCACATTTATTATATCCTCTACTAGATGGCAGATTTCTTGCAGGCAGGGGCTATTTCTTAATCATCTTCGAATAGCTCTCAGCATCAACTTGGAGTAAATCACAGCATTGAATAGCTCAAAGTGACTGGCACTGAATATTTCTCAGAGCTAAATCATGTCCCAGTTACTGCTTCATTGGTTTTACTGGGAGTTCAAGATAAGTCTTGAATCTGAACTCAAAGTGTCCAGCATGTAATAGGGAAGCCAATAAAATCTCCGTGAATGAACAAATAAACGAACACGATTCACAGAGTAGCAATTTGGAAAGAAGAAAAAATAATGAGTTGCCCTTTGCTTAAAAATTAATAAATGTCTGCATTACAGAAGATAGGCAGCAAAACAATTATTTTAATATGAAAATAAAATGTTGCCAATAAAATCACTTTTAAAAGAAGAAGAATAGGTGCCTCAAGGAGCTCATGGTTTAGTGTTTGGAAAGAATCCTTCTCAGAAGCGGGAATACCCCTGTCTGGAAGGGCAAGACAGACTAAGTGGCAGGCTGAGAGAAATTAAGTGTCCCCTACTGCCTGGAACAGGACTGTTCAGAATGAGTTATAGAATCCGAGAGAGCAAATCTATGCATTTTGTAGACTGTGCACTGAAGAGTCTGGTGGCTCAGACCGACACAGGGCCAGTACTTTAGCCAGAGAAAGAGATGGAGGGCAAGGGACACAGGAGGGAAAGGAAAGGGAGGAAGCTTTAACTTGACATTTGAAAGGGTCTTTTCCCCTATTCCAGAAAGAGAAAGAGAATTAAATGAAACAGTTAGTAGAATGAGCATTGAACCTCAAAATATTATTTTTAAATGACTTTGACGTCTTTTTCCTTTGTCTGGAATAATCTTTTTTTAAAAATATATTTTCCTATCTGTCCATATTCAGGGGAGAAATGCTTGCAGTCAAAGTTAGGTTGAAGTTACGTATACCTGCTTACCTCCCATCCACTACTTCTGAGAGCTGAATTATGTCCCAGTTACTGCTTCACTGATTTTAATGGGAATTCAAGAAAAATCTTGATTTTTTTGTTTCCGTAGACTGTTAGTCACTGACTTCCTGGGATTTTTTCTCCATTGCTTGATGATTCCCAGTTTCGAGACCCCGTTTTAGCCAGAACACATACTTTTAGATAAACCTACTTTTAGGTAAAGGCCAAGTTGAGCTTAATTAGCAAGGTAGGGGAGAATCAGGGAGAAGACTTGGAAAGATGGTTGGAAGGGTTTGCAAATTCCTTCAGTTCTCTCCAAATGGGAAAACGAAAAGGTCACTTTGGCTGACATACTGTAACTTAAGCCATATTGTTTCCAGACAGTATAATGCTTGTGAATTTTTAAATCCTGTCTTCTTATAACAATGACTTAGGGAGTCAGGGCAGAAGGGGTTCACAGTGTATGTTGGCAAATCAAAATCAAGTGTGTTGCTTTTCCTTCAGCTTGTTTTGGGTTGGATTTTACGGAACGGGGAATAAAGCTGGAAATGGACCAACTTCGCTCCACCATTGATGCCATCCCTCCACCATCTGACTGCATCTCATATATTATTCCTGGTACTTCATGGGCTCTGCTGAAAAGGTGGGAGTTGTATGAAAAATTTGGGAATTATCAGCATAGGAAAATGACCATGTACAACACCCCACTTACAATAATTTCTTCAAAGTTTCTAAAAGGACACAATCTGAGGTGCGACTTCAGCCACCAGAACACTGTGCCCTGGAGAAAATCGACAACAATGGGGAGCATCTGGCTCTTTTATTCCTGTCTGAATCCCTGGCACATTGGGAAGCTCCATAAATGTGGAGTGGAGTGAAGCGGAGTGGAATGGAATGTACAGATTCTTGTATGACATATAATTAAATACATACATAAATATGTAATTATATAACATACATATATATAATTAAAATTAATTTACAAAGCAAGCAGTTGCCCATATGAAGTAATTACCTAATGTAAGTTGTTAATTACTCAGCCTTTTGGATTACTTCAGTGTTGCCGACACAATACTGTTTTTATTAGGTTGGACCTAATGAATTTGCCAATACTCGATCATTTTTAATCTCCCCAAACGGCAATTTGATATCATTTAATCTAATTATCACATTAGTAGTAGTGGTTGTAGTAAGTTGAACTATATGAGACTCCCATTTTTCCCATTTTGTATAGTCAAACACAGTTGACATTTTGTATAATCAAACACTGCTGGCTACCAGCATTTTCATATGGTTCAAGTATGTTAATAATAATAAAATATTATATAATAAAATTATTGCTATTTAGGTATTAGATAAGTATCTGTCATTCTATAATAATAATATCTACTGTATTTTTTTTTTAACCTATTCAAGGAGCCCTGGTGGCACAACGGTTAAGCACTCGGCTGCTAACTGAAAGGTCAGGAATTTGAACCCACCAGCCGCTCTGCAGAAGAAAAGACCTGGTGATCTGCTGCCAAAAAAATTTCAGCCTAGGGCAGTTCTGCTCTGTTCTATAGGGTCATTATGAGTCAGAATTGATTGGATGGCATACAACTACTTACTGGGCACATACCATGTCCAGGTACATTGCTAAGTGGCTTACATACTTTTTATCATTTATTCCCATGAGGTAGATTCTAATATTATCCTCCAAATTATGCAAATATTCCGGGAAATAGTATGACATTAACTGCTTGTCACTTTCACCTCATGAGATCAGCTTATCATTGGGCCTGCTGGCATGTTTCCAGGTAGAGACTAAAGGTAGAGACCACAACCTTGAGGGGAAACAACTCCAGCGGGGTCAGCTTGGGGCCTAGTTCTCAATTCCATGTTGCCATTTGTGGAGCACATCCTGGGTTTCATATATGGCGTCCCCAGTGGGTGTGAGGACACGGCCATGCCCTGGGAAAGGCAGTGCTTAAACTGATGGGAGACAAGCCACACACGGCCCCTTGAAAATAGGGAGGAGGTTGGCAGATGGTGCACTGAAAGTTAGGGGAGCTGTACATCCCATCATGCCTGGGAAAGTATGATTTATGCCTGTTGTGCTAGTATAATTACTAAAGACCTCCATTTCACCCTCAAAAGCAGGGCTGGAACTAGAATGAGGTAAGTAAGCTACTCCCCTTGGGTGCAAAATTTAAGGAGGCGCCAATAAACTCAGTAATCAAGATAAATAATATTTTAATGCAACATTTAAAAAAATTCAAATGAATGCAAAGACATCCATGATTCACAAAATATTAAAATTTTAAATAAAAGCCTCAGGCTCCAATATGGCACTGCTCAAAGCCACCCTGATTATAACAATAAATTATACGATCACTTTAATTGAGAGCATGTTGTAAAATAATGACTAATGTTTACACAGTGACCGCAAGGCGACAAGTACTATTCTAAGTGTTTTATATATACTAACTATGAGGCAAGCACTGTCGCTACCCCCATTTTACAGCTGAGGAAACTAAGGCTTGGATAGTCTAAGTAGTTTGTCCAAAGTAGAGGGTCCCAGATTCGAACCCTGGGTGGCCTAGTTCCAAAATCCAGGTCTCTGAGAAAGAGCTCAATAAATGTCTCTACTATTAATGTTATTGTAAGTAATAAAGAAAGAGAGGTCAGGTTCTGAGATAGGGAGGCAGGAGGACAGGGAAAAGAAACTTTATCTACTTCTTCACAATTTGGACCGAGTTCAGCCCAGGGTGCAGCTGTTAGCCAGCTGTAATTTAACCTTTTTTGAGCCTCTGCTTCCTGTCAAATAAAATGATTGGGCCGACTGATCTCTAAGGTCTCTTTCAGCTCCAAAGAATCGTCTTTTATTTCATGAATCCTCGTAACTACATAGCATTTCTCTGGCACTTAATAGTCTTCCAAAGTACTTCCTTTTTTGCCTTCCATTTTTATGCTCATCCTCTGTCTTCCCTCCATATGGTTTTTCCTTGGTGATCTCATCCCTTCTTATGGCTTCAGCACTCACCTCTCTGTGGCTGACTCCCAAATCTTTGTCTTAGCTCTGTCCTCTCTCCCAAGGTCCAGAGCCACATTTACAGCTGTCTGCTGGACTTTGCTCCTAAATCTCACACCGGAAACTTTAAGTCAACGTGTCCAGAATCAATCACTTCCCATCATGCTTTCAGTTTCCAAACTCAACACCCCCTCATCTGTCTCTTGCATCCCCACCAGGGCAGTTGCTGAGACCTGACAGTTCTACTGCCGCCATCTCTCCCTTGTTGCTCCCCTTCTTTTCATTCCAATCCTCCCCTTCCCAATCAAGCCCTCACTACCTTCCCCTGGACTTGCTCCCTCCAGTCAGCCCCAGCTGTCATGTATAAGAAGCATGCTGCTGGGATGAGCTTCCTGATCTACACCAGGATCCTATCTCTCCTACCCATGAATACTCTGTGGTTTCCCAGTGTCTGCACAGGAAAGTCCAACTCCTGTTCTTGTCATTGAAGACCTTCCACTTTTGGGCTCCAAACTTCTTTTCCAGCCTTACCTTCTACTTCACTTCCATATATCTTACATGTGGGGCAAGCTGGACTACTCCAAAGCTTCTTCAATATGCTATATATTTTCCTACCTTTTGCCTTATTACCTTTGCTTAATGTTCTTCCTTCTGTCTCTTCCTGCCCGTCCTTCAAGATCCAGCTCAAATACCCACTCCTTTATGAAGCCTTCTCAAATTTCTCAGGGCATGGATTATCTTTCCTGCTTCTGAATATTTATAGCACCTTATCTATACATCACTTCAGGCACTTATCTCCTGCTACATCATTGTGCATTTACAGGCATTGACTTTCGATCCACCATTGTAGGGACCTCTTAGCTGCCAGGATTACATCTTCCACCTTCCTCACCCCTATTCTCCCACGGTGTCTTTCACATCAGCACACAGTAGGTATTTGATAAAAATATGAGCACTACATTGCTCAGCATAGTATTTTTTTAAATTATCATGTCCACATGATATCCAGTAACTGACCAATACATTTGAGTAAGCTCAAGAACAGAGTCTAGGTGACCATTCTCTCTCCCAGAGTTTAGTTACCTTCTATGAAGAGTGTTCTTCTCTCACTGGCAACTACCATTCCATGACAAGCTTGCATGCCACACCTAAATCCCTTTTAATGGCATGAGAGGATCTCATCCTCTTTTAAGAGTCTGAAGTCTTCCTTCTTCTTTTTGAGAATGTTCTCAGAGTTCTTAGGTGACAACTCTTAGATCTTTCTTATTCCCGGGTATGCTGAACCCTCACTTTGTAAGAGTCTATTACCCCACTATTTCTAACTGCAAACCTGTAGGGAAGAAAGATTTTTGTTTAGTTTTAGTTTTTTGTTTGTTTTAAATAGTACTGTGTGTGTGAAGGAGGTCTATTTTGGGGAGGGGGGCAGAGGCAGTTTGAGATCGCCTGCTCTTATGTCTTATGATTACTACCTGAAAACAATGACGATACTTAGAAATGGCTAAAGGTAATTTTCCACACTATATTTATATTTGGACTAAGATCAAACAAGAGAAATGAATTACAAAGACAAGAGGAGCCGATCATGAAAGGTCACTCCCTCTTAATCTAACAGCTAAGAGACTTTTTTTTTTTATATATATAAATGCATTTTCTGCTTGAGTTTGTCCTTGAACTAACAACTGATTATGGAATTTTAATTTAATATTACAGCATATGTTACCTTTCTGTAGTTAAAAAATCCATGACTTGACTCCAGCATTTCTTCAAGTTCTGCCTAAGAACATCCTCACCAAAATAAGGTCCTCAGTGGTAGTATTTATAATAAATTTACAATTTCTGAAAAACAGAATCAATATGCACAATTAATATTGCAAATAAACGTCAAAATGATATACTTCCCACTATATAAATGAGCCCTTTTTCACACATAAATGTGCTTTGTGGCAATGGTTCAAAATCCTTTTTCTTCAACAGTAAGCAGATTGAATGAAATAAAAAATGATGTGCCAGGACTTAAAGGTACAAATGGTACAAATTTCAAATTATTGATTGCTGACTGTGCTTACAGACATCAAACAATAGTTTTTCAGGCCGCTATAATAGTCCACTTTGATGGAGACATGATATATTACAGGAAAGTTGAAAATGTGGGGACTATTTGACTGGCCAATGGTCATTTTAAATTATTAAATTTTGGAAGGTTTTTTTTTTTTTTTACTTATAAAATACCATGCAAATGAAGAGGAATCTCACTAACTTTCAACCTTTCTTAGCAAGCACTCTTGTTTGTAGTTCGAAAAGTACCAAGATATTCAGTCAAAATATAAACTCACTTTATATTAAAAAAGTGCATATTTGGGCAGAATCCATAGGCAGTAAGGTCCCTTAATGGAAACCCTAGCAGGCCAACGCAATCATTCTTGAGGGGCTGAAAATGTATCTATGTAAGTAGGAAACTTTCTCAGGGACTAACTTCTGATGTATAGGTGAGACGTGTGCTCTAATAGAGTCTGAATTTGGACTCTTTCAAGCTGCACACTCTTTTAGAATCATTAGGAAACACCTTCCCAAAAGCAACAGTCAAGTACAGCACTGAAATTAAGTCAATGGTCCTGCTTTATTGTGCTTGGAGTGCTCTTTCTGTAACCTGCAAACGGGAAGCAGGTTTGAGTATTAGCAAAGGCTATTACTCAGGACGCTTTCAGTCGCAAGTGACAGAAACCAAACTCAAACCAGCTGAGGCCAAAAAGAGGATTTATTGCGACATGTTATTGGAAAGTCCAGTAAAGCAGGATCCAGGGTTCAGATGATGTCATCAGGAACGTGTCTGTTTTTCTCTACCTTTCAGCTGTGCTTCCTTTATGATTGCTTCGTTCCCAAGCTGTATCCAGGTGGAAGCAAAGATGAGCTAACCCTCACAGTTACTGAGAGGGGGTTCAGGTCTGAGGAAATTTTTTTCCAGGCTAAATAGCCAGGATAAAACAACAACAACAGAAAGAAAAACCTCACTGCCGTAGAGCTGATTCTGACTCATGAAAATTTCAGGTGTTACAGAGTAGAACAGCTCCATAAGGTGTTTTTTTTTTTTTGGCTGTAATCCTTATGGGAGCAGATCACCAAGACTTTCTTCTTCAGCGCCATAAGGTGGGTTTGAACCGCCAACATTTAGGTTTGTAGTCCAGCACAAACCCTTTGCATTACCCTTATAGCCAGTGTCTTAGTTATCTAGTGCTGCCATAACAGAAATACCACAAGTGGATGGCTTTTACAAAGAGAAATTTATTCCCTCACAGTCTGGAAGGCTAGAAGTCCAAATTCAAGGTGCCAGCACCAGGAGAAGGCTTTCTCTATCAGCTCTGGGGGAAGGTGCTTGTCATCAATCTTCCCTCGATCTAGGAGCTTCTCAGCGCAAGGACCCCAGGTCCAAAGGATGCACGCATTCCTGGCACTCCTTGCTTGGTGGTATGAGGTCTCCCTGTCTCTCTGCACGCTTCTCCCTTTTATATCTCAAAAGAGATTGACTCAAGATACAACCTAATCTTGTAGATTGAGTACTGCCTTATTAACATAACTGCCTCTACTCCTTCCTCGTTAACATCATAGAGGCAGGATTTACAACGCATAGGAGAATCACACCAGGTGACAAAATGGTGGACAATCACACAATACTGGGAATCATGGTCTAGCCAAGTTGACAGATATTTTGAGGGGATACAATTCAATCCATAACAGCCAGGTACCTTATAACCAGAATAGACAGTTTTATAATCTTGACACTGTATTTGTATTGATCTGTACATTGGGGCCCAGAGCATTCTTCTGGATACTGGCCCCAGTAATATGTACTACCTTTTTCCCGACCCCCCCACCCCAACTCTCCCTCTCTCATTGGCCCAGTTTTATATGCTTATAATTTTATTTATAATTTCACAACAGTCTATTCCCTCCCTTTCCTTCTTTCCCCTCCCCTCCTCTCTTCTCTCTCTGTATCTGTCTTTCTTCCCTCCCCCTACCCCCAGCCATATCATGTTACAAAACTGGACACCATTGGTCATGCTTGGATAATACCCTCAGCCCTGATCAATCACTTTCCCCACTGAGATGGAGTATTCTAGTTGGCCTATGAACTGCCCATCCCTATTGGAAGTGGAGGATGTGTTGATGGGCAGCCCCACCAATAACGTGCTGTTGAGCTAGAGGAAACAGTCCTTCAGAGGAAGTGTTCTATTGCGCACAAACAAGAAATAGACTCAACCCCCACCTCAATCTGAAACCACCATGAGGAATCAGTGTTTGCTGTTTTACAAGGTTTACCCGGAGCCCAATTTTCCAACTCAGCTGAGACCCATAAAGCCAGTTGAACTAAGTCAAATCTGGAGAACTAAGTCGAATCCAGGAGCTCAGTGTGGAGAGGAAAGCTTGTTCCTCCTTCATGCCATAATGTTGATTCTGTCCTCACCAAAGACTGGTGTCTTAATCACCTACTGCTGCTATAACAGAAATACCACAAGTGGATGGCTTTAACAAAGACAAATTTCTTTTATCACAGCCTAGCAGGCTACAAGTCCAAATTCAGGGTGTCAGCTCCAGCGGAAGGCTTTCTCTCTCTGTTGGCTCTGGAGAAAGGGCCTTGTCTTCAATCTTCCCCTGGTGGAGGAGCTTCTCAGTGCAGGGACCCTAGGTTCAAAGGACACACTCTGCTACTGGCACTGCTTTCTCAGTGGTACAAGGTCCCCAACTCTCTGCTTGTTTCCCTTTCCTTTTATCTCTTGTAAGATAAAAGGTGGGGCAGGTCACACCCCAGGGAAACTCCCTTTACATTGGATCAAGGATGTGACCTGAGCAAGTGTGCTACATCCCACCCTGATCTTCTTTAACCACAGGCAGAGATTATGATTTATACCACATAGGAAAATCACAAAATGGAGGAAAACCACACAATACTGGGTATCATGGCTTAACCAAGTTGACACATATTTTGGGGGGATACGATTCAATCCATGACATTCCACTCTTTGGCCCTCCAAAATTCATGTCCTTGCCACACGTAAAACATATTCACCCCATCATACCATAGCAAAAGTCTTAAACCAACTCCAAGTCCAAAATCCAAAAATTCCTCTTCAGCCGTGAGATCTAGAATACAAGTTATCTGCTTCCAAAGTACAAGGGCAGAACAGGCACAAGCTAGACATTTCCACTACAAATAGGAGAAATTGGAGGAAAAGAAGGCATAGCAGGCACCACGCAAGTCAGCAGAAGGCATTACATTAGCCCTCAGGGCTTGAAAATAATCCTCTGTTCTCTGAGACCATTTACACAAAGGCCCTGCCCTCCAGACTCTAAGTACTATGAGCGGAGGCCCCTTGGCCCTGGGCTTCAGCTCTGCCTTCCAGGCCCACTGGGATGGCAACTCTGCTCCCTTGCCTTAGGTGCAACATTCTTCTAGTCTGTCTGAGTGGCCACTCCACCCTTTGAAACCCCAGAGGCCGAGACCATACCTTTTGAGACTGAGGCAGCTCGCCTTCCTGGGTTCCTTATCCCTTTAGCTTTTGCTTTCTGGTTTCTTGGTATCTAGGCCCTCGGGCCTCATGCCCATATCTGCCTTGCTGTGGTGAGTGTTCCAAAACCAGTAGCTCCACTGATAAGTGCCTGGAGGCACCCCACTCAGCCAAGAAGCCTTCCATGCACAGGCACTCAGCTCTATCTCTGTGAGTTAGCAAGCCTAGTCCCACTGATAAGTTCCCAGAGGTATCCAGCTCCCCAGGAAGCTTCCTGAACACAGGCATTCAGCAATCTCACTCTGTGGGTCAGGTCCAGCAGTGTCTGGTGCTAGTCTCCTGGTTCTGCTGCTGCTGGTGTACTGCTGCTGCCAGTCCTCTGCTACTGTTTCTCACCGTTTGTGCCTTCTCCAGTGTTGACAGTTCTCCTCACTTCCTTCTGAGTCTTCTACCCATTTACAGTTTCAAAACTGCTTCCACATTTTAGGTATCTGTTAGAACAGCACTCCACTCTCTCAGTACCAAATTCTGTCTTAGTCATTTAGTGCTTCTATAACAAAAATACCATAAGCGGATGGCTTTAACAAAGAGAAATTTATTTTCTCACAGTCTAGTAGGCTACAAGTCCAAATTCAGGGTGTCAACTTCTAGGGAAGGCTTTGTCTCTCAATCTACGACAACTGGCATTGCTCAGACTTGTCCATGTGTACATAGACTGCAAATTCTGGACATGGGGTAGGGCCATGTAGTAGTGGAGCTGGTGTTTACTGCAGGAAATGAGGGTAGGCACTGACATGGGGAACATTCTCTTTCCCTAGTTTTGGTTCAGGTGGTGATGATATCATTTCTGGTGCAAACCTGGCCAAATAGGCTTGTACTGAGCATATTTTGGAGTTCCCGGGTGGCACAAATGCCTAAATGCTTGGCTACTAACCCAAAGACTGGTATTTCAAACCCATCCAGAGATGCCTTGGAAGAAAGGCCCAGTGAGCTGCTTCCAAAAGGTCCCAGCCATTGAGAACCCTATGGAGCACAGTTCTACTCTGCAACACATGGGGGTCTCCATGAATCAAAAGCAACTAGTTGGTTTGAGCACCTCTTAGGTAGCAGGCATTACACGGGACATACTGGTGAGTAATTAAAAAAAAAAAAACAAAACCCTGCCTTCAAAAAATTCACACATTTTTGGAGAAGACAGAAAAATAAATAGCTAACTTTAACACAATGTGATTAGTGCTATGAGAATGGTATAAACAAAGCACTAGAGGAGCAAAGAGGAAGGGGTGATTAATCTTGCTGGGACAGAGGGGGCAGGCAGTAATCAGGGAAGAGGGGATGGAGGGATGTCAGTGTAGGCTTCCCAGGGGTGGCGGCATCTGACCTGAAGAATGAGAGGGAGTGTGATAACCTAGAAGGGGTAGAAGAACATTTCAGGCAGAGGAAACAGTTATAGGAGGAAGGGGGGAAAATCAATCCAACATCTCTTTAATAGTCGCTGGCCAAGTTTCCACCGCCAGCACAAGGGGGAGGATTGAAGCAATTATTGAGAAAACTGTCTCAATCTTTCCTTTTCTCCTGGCAGTGGAAATTTGGCCATTGCTGCATTTTTCTGTAAGAGTCTTGATTCCAGAGACCACACAATGGTAAGTGATGGAAAAATTATTTTTTAGACAGAACAGAGAAAAACCACAGCACCTGAATTCAACTGGGAAAAGCTAGATTTTATAAGAAGGGAAAACTGAAAGCTCTGTTTCTCTCCCTTTCTCTTTCTTTCTTTGAGATTTCTTCTGACATCAAATCCATTGAGCACGAACTATGCATACAAATGCATTTTGTATACTGTAGGGGCTTAACAGATGCTTGTAGTAGGATAATGGTAATTGTTCAAGTAATTTTTTCAAGAATTTACTAACATCAAAATTAAAATCAAGTACAACTCCAGGAACTGATTCCTGTGCCCTCTCCTTCATTATTCCATCTTCTCAAATGCCTGGGTAGCTTGTTAACATTCAACACTTCCTTTGAAGATTAAATAGCATTAAATTCTTGCCTTGCAAGGAAAGAGATTATGAATTTATGTGAAAACAAGATTTTAGTAGAAATGTATGCAGCAATCTGGAAGGGGAAAATCTGGCTTCATTTGAAGGAAACGTACTGCCTATGAACAGAAATGGAATAGACTTTAGTGTGCGTTCTGCCACCACCAATCATTACCTGTGTGACTTTGGGCAAATTTCTCAACGTCTTGAAACCTCAGTTTTAAACTGGGAGTAATAACAGTACGTACACTGTGGAATTGGTTTTGAGGATAAAAAGGGATAATCCATGATAAAAAAAATGTTTAACATAGTGCCTGGCACATAGCATTATCTTGAGGTCAACAGAGAAAAGGAATTACCAAAAAAAAAAAAAAAAAAAGTCCCAGAAATGGTACTAACCAGAAGAGCAGACCTTATAACCAAGAGCCTAATCTGGTCCATTTATTTCATCTGTTTGTTTCTCCATCAAGGTGTTGACATTAACACAATTTGGGGACTGTTATTATGACATTGATCTATGTTGGATATCAAGAGCAGACCAATGGACAACCTTCAATACTTTTTGCCCTTCAGTTATTTGAACAGAGAAAAGGGAAGGTCTTTGGACTCCCTCACTGAAAGCTCTGGCTAGTTGGCACCACAAGAGTTTGGCTGTAGAGATAGGAGGGAAGGTCCTAACACAATGGTTCCAAAAGACCACGACACACAGCCCTTCTCATAGCAGAACTTCTTCCTGTTATCTGAAAATATACTTCAGAAACAACACATGTCACTTTGTGAGCATTAGGTCTTAGGTTTTGTTAATATTTGTTTCATTTTTGGTTCGAGCTGCGTACTCTGTCTATGATGTGGAAGGATGCAGACGCTCTTTACTGAAGTGTAGCATGTTCTATGGTTCAAAAACAAGTATGAACGTTCCCTTTATGTTACACTTGAGAAGTAGGTTCGGAATTCAGAGCTGCAAATCTTTAAAATATATTTACCTATTGGGCTTTTGACTTTGAATTGATTTCTTACAGAGGAGCTAAATTATGAATTTATGTGTGAACAGAAGTCATGTCCCCGTGAGACACCTTCACAAGCGCAGCCATTCCAATCCTCTTCCACACATTGCTGTAAAAAAAATTAGTATAGTGCACTTTGAAAATACCTCATGGGGGAGGGGGCATGGCCAGGAAACAAACGCAGAAGGCACTGAGTTATTTGTGTAAAAATACAGTAACTTAGACTCTGAGTATCTCAGTTTCCCCATCTGAAAGCCGTGAAAAATTATAGGTTTGTTCATGTAGGTTAAATGAGTTTACACCCAAAGCACTGAGAATGTTGTCTCTACTTGTTGTTAGTGCCCAATGTTAATTGTTTTTAATAGACAAGTGGTAACTTTGGTGAAGGGTAAGACAGTAGTCAATATTGCGGAAGACAGCACAACTTGTATAAGGCAAGGTCATGGAAGCTCCATAAAAAACCCATTGCCATCGAGTTGATTCTGACATAGCAACCCTATAGGACAAAGCAGAACTGCCCCATAGAGTTTCCAAGGGGTGGCTGGTGGATTCGAACTGCCAACCTTTCGGTTAGCAGATGTAGCTCTAACCACTACACCACCAGGGTTTCCGCAAGCTCTATAGACACATCCAAACTCCCTGAGGGACTGAATTACTGGGCTGGGGGCTGTGGGGACCATGGTCTCGGGGAACGTCCAGTTCAACTGGCATAACATAGTTGTTAAAGAAAGTGTTCTACATTCTACTTTGGTAAGTAGCATCTGGGGTCTTAAAAGCCTGTGAGCAGCCATCTAAGATACTCCACTGATCTCACGCCTTTAGGAGCAAGGAAGAATAAATAAAACTAAACACACAAGAGAAAGATTAGTCCAAAGGACTAATGGACCACAACTACCACGGCCTCCACCAGTCTGAATCCCGTACAAACAAATGGTGCCTGGCTACCACCACTGACTGCTCTGACAGGGATCACAATAGAGGGTCCCGGACAGAGCTGGAGAAAAACGTAGAACAAAAATTCTAACTCTCAAAAAAAGACCAGATTTACTGGCCTGACAGAGACTGGAGAAACCCCGAGAGTATGGCCCCCGGACACCCTTTTAGCTCAGTAATGAAGTCACTCCTGAGGTTCACCCTTCAGCCAAAGATTAGACAGGCCCATAAAACAAAACAAGACTAAAGGGGCACACCAACCCAGGGGCAAGGACTAGAAGGCAGGAGGGGACAGGAAAGCTGGTAATAGGGAACCCAAGGTTGAGAAGGGAGAGTGTTGACATGTCACTGGGTTGTTAACAAATGTCATAAAACAATATGAGTACTATTTAATGAGAAGCTAGTTTGTTCTGTAAACCTTCATCTAAAGTACAGTTAAAAAAAATGTTAATTGTTTTTATCATCAGGGGGACCTATGTGTTAGCAGCAAAATTATCAGTGGCGATTTACTCTATTCAAAACATACACTTATGCCCTCTGGCCTTGGCCAGGAGCTTTTACAGCTCCTGGCAGAAGGAAGCTGAGTGCCTTTCGACCAAGGCCTCTATAGCTTCCTAAACAGAATACCCTATCCGGGCTTGAGCCATAAGCTGTGTTTTGCAGAACATCATTGGCCCTTAAAATGGCTAAGTACGCGTCCTGAAAAAAAGGGTTTCATGGTCAAAATAAGTTCGGGAACACTATGTTAAACAACGAAAGTTGGATTTCTTTATCGCAGAATATCTCAGAACCTTTGACAAACAAATATGCATGTGAGTCTCCAAGAGGACTGACTACAGAATGCAATTTCCCAACTTATTTTCATATTAAAAAAACCCACAGAATTACTGTTTTTTAGAGAAATCTTGAGCAGTATTAGGTGTTCCTTAAGGCACAGTTTAGAAAACACTTTTTCATGTAATTTCTTCTTGAGTTCAGATATTTTCAGCTAGTACATTTTTAATAACAGGAGAGTAAAGAACCAAAAGGGAGCCGTGGTGGCGCAATGGTTAAGCACTAGGCTGTAACCAAAAGGTTGGGGGCTCAGATCCGCCCAGCAGCAATGTGGGAGGAGGATCTAGTGATCTGCTCCTATAAAGATTACAGTCTAGAAAACCTTATAAGGCAGCTCTATTCTGTCACGTAGGGTCAATATGAGTTGAAACCAACTTGACGGCACCCAGTAACAAAGAACCAAAAAGACCCAATAAAATGCTCTTTTGGGGGGCTCCTTGGAATCCTGCGTCCTCCATAGGAAAGATCCTGGGGTTATCTCTGTTGGTAATGAGTTAATTAAGGCTTGTCGGTGGTTTTAAAAAGAAAATTCCTCAAGCCCTAGAGATTGCTGTTGAACATGGAACAACGTGCAACATGAAAGCCAGACCAAAGTGTGATCTTTTGGGAACCTGTTTGCAAAATGGAGAGACGATGAGAATTACTTTTTTATGGATTAAAACAAAATTGTTAACTGCAGAGCAGAAGTCAGGTCAGACAGAAATACTGCTCCAGAGAATGTGCTGATTACAATTTTTATTTTATGGTAGCCGAAGAGTTTGAGCTGCTTGTTAATGAGATCAAGCACCATTACATATATTACTGGCAATCTCAGAAGCTGCAGATCTATTTTGAAATATCTTTATGCTACATTTGTTCAAAGCATTGTCTTTCTGTTACAAGAATTCACCTGCACATTAAATTTTCTCTATAATGTACTACAGAGAGTTTGAAGAGGTATTTCTGTGTATCTTTTTGTCTGACTGTGGAAGCTATGTGTTTTCCTTGAGTTCTGTTTCTTCTGAAAACTAGTTGTTGACAAATACGACTGCCACAATGATTGTAGGACTGAATTACCCTGTTGATTTCCTAATTTGTTGCTTAAATTGTAATGCCTCAAAATAAGAGCAGCCTTTCTAAAATATTTTGTCATCTTATGCTCTTTGAAAGATAAATGGTCTTAAACAGAATAGCTGCTGAAATTCTTTGCTAGAACTGAAGCTTTAACATCAGGTCTCTAGGCAAGAGAATCTAGGTGACAGGAATTTCTCTTTTTAGCATAGTGTCTTAGTCGGGGTTCTGTAGAAAAATAGAACTAGTAATATAGATAGACAGACAGATAGACAGACAGCTAGATAGAGATACAGACAGATAGACAGACAGATACTTATTTTAAGGAATTGGCTCACCCAGCTGTGGGAGCTAGTGAGTCCAAAATCTGTAGGTCAGGCAACAGGCTGGAGATAGGTCAGGCCACTAAAGAGTGGAGCAGTTCTGACAAGACATCTATTTTTAGTCTGGAGACAGAATACACCCTAAGGAAAACTGCTATTTTTTGCTCTTAAGGTCTTCAACTGATAAGATAAGGCCCACCCATATTATGGAGGGTAAACTGCATTATTTAAGGCCACCTGATCTCATCACACGTAACTACCTCATAGCAGCATCTAGTCTAGTGTTTGACCATAGAATTGGGTACTATATCCTAGTCGAGCAGACACATAAAATTAACCATCAGAGGTAGGTTTTTCTAATCCAAGGAGTGGAATTCTGCAAAGTCAGGTCTAAAGTAAAGAAGAGAAGATAAAGAAAGTGAATTTCCAAGACAAAAGGAGAGCCGGCATGTGTATTAGAATGAGTACAGGGTTCAAGTCTGGGTCTATTACTAAGGCCTGAGTAAATCAAACAGCTGAGTGTTAATTTCGGTACTTATGAGCTGCGAGGAATGAATAGCTATCAGTAACTATAAAAAATAACCTTTTTCTTTAGAAACTTAGTATGAAGGAGAAAAAAAAGGAATAATGTGTAATCTAGCAACTAACTAGAGAATTCATTGTAATACATGGAAAGAAAGTCATGTTACTAAGACTCATCATTTCTGTATCCTTTGGTTACCATTTCAAATGTAGATTACCAATGGCTATTGCTTTGGGGGATACATCTGTAAACTTGGCTCAGTTTTCTGCCTAGAGATTTGTATGTTGTTGTTGTCTGCCTAGAACATATACACATATAATAATAGATATGTATGTATACTTTTTTTTTTGCCACTCTCGTTTGAAAGGCTTCCATTTACTACGCTTATGATATTAAGGCTCGATGCCAGTAAAGTTTCAGAGTAAAGAGTGAGAAAATTATTTAAAAGGACTACTTTTTAATAATGGCAGTGTTTTGACAGCTTTTGACAGGCAATTTGGAATAATGCAACCTTCTGGATTACAGCCAACCTCTGAAATGGGTTATGATTTAGAGTGATGGCAGCTTCTATGACCTCTACATTGGAGAGTCACTGGAATAAAAAATAAAAATTCTCCAAAAAATTAAGGTCTATATTTGAAAACCTGGCTTAAATGTTCTGATGCTCCGCCATTTTATTCAATGAAAGGATTTTCTTGCCCTATGCACAGCTCTGGAAGCCCCGGGGGGGAAGAGTAATGGCTGCTAACCAAAGGTTCGGCAGTTCAAATCGGCCAGTTGCTCCTTGGAAAACTCATGGAGCAGTCCTACTCTGTCGCAATGAGTCGGCATCAACTGGACCGCAACGGGTTTAGGCACAGCTCCAAACGCTTACCCCAAAGCTGGGGAAGATTTTCTGCCTTTTTGTGTGTGGTAAAGCTCTTCTCGGATTCTCCTCCCAACCCGATTACCGACATTCTGATGAACTGGTTGTGGATCTCCCCCTTCCCTGCCCTGGATGAAATTAGACCCTCTCAGGCCTCGGTAACTATATCATGCTGTCATCCCGCAGGTCAGGGCCGTCTTGGGCTGTTATGCCTTCCAACTGTCTGCTTTCAACTCTGCTGTCTCAGGTTCTGAGTTTGGTCCTTAAGGCCCCTTTGAAAAATAGATTCTATTACTCCTTTAATTCTGAGAGTTAAATGCTTTTTAAAGAGTTGTGTAAGTTAAATATGAGCTGGGTGTGCAGTGTAGGATTTTTAACTGAACCGCAATTCTCCAAATATACCAATATATTCCAAAATTGCCAGTTGCAAGCCATAAAATATTTACATTGCAGAGTAAATAATGTATGTTTAGTAAGAAACGAGGAAATATTTACGATTTTTCTAAAGATACTGTATGGGTTTTTCCCTCTGCCATGGCTCTTTTTCCTGAAGCAGATGAAATAGGCAACTTGAGCTCCAAGAACACCATGGAAGCACCTATGAAGGAAGAGATTGTTCTGAGGTAGTAAGTGGATAAGTCTCCATAAGGAAAAGAAACAATAGCTAATCCCAGGTATCAAAATACATATTTCTTATGGTGGAAGACCTAAGGAGACATTAGCAAACAATTTTGGTGTCTTTACCATTTTTTTTTTACCATTACACTGAAGAGTTGCCGGGCCCAGTTCCCCTGGCACAGTTATATGCCAGAACTTTTTTGTGAGAATGTTTTGGATCTTAGAGGATAGTTGGACCTTCCATGCTTCAAAAACAACAAAATAAAAGCCCTCGCCCACATACTCATTGCCCCCGAACAATAATCTAGAGAACTCAGTCTCTGACGGTGTTACTAAATCCTCGCTGCGTGCGTTTGGCAAAGAGCCTGAGGAAGCTCTTAACAGAGGTTTTCAACAGAATCACCTGGAGGGTATTTTACAAATAGCGATTGCCAGGCCTGCACCCTAAGAAATTCTGACAGGGTGGTCTAGTGCAGGGCCTGGGAATCTTTATTTTTGAAAAGCTTCCCAGGTAATTCTGATAATTATCTAGATTTGGGAAAGGGGATCGGTTGAATAATGGCTCAGGAGGATATCCATGTCCTCATGCTTGGAACCTGTGAATGTTACCTTCTATGGCAAAAAGAGAGTTTGCAAATGTGATTGAATTAAGGCCCTTGAGATGGCGAGATTATCTGGGATTATCCAGTAGGCCCTAAATGTAATCATAAGGGAAAAAGTGAGGCATAGGTAGACTTGACTACAGAAGAAGAAGGCAATGTGACCTTGGAAGCAAGATGCTCTACTGCTGCCTTTGAAGATGGAGGAAGGGACCACCAGCCAAGGAACATTTGTGGCCTCTAGAAGTGGGAAAAGGCAAGGAAAAGGATTCTCCCTTACAGCCTCCAGAAGGCACCCACCCTGCTCACACCTTGCCTTTAGCCCAGTGAAACTGATTTTGGACTTCTAACCTTTAGAACTGTAAGAGAATAAATTTGTGTTGGCTTTAAGCCACCGAATTTGCAGTAATTTATTATAGCAACTATAGGAAGCGAGTACAGGAACCATTACCCTAAAATGACCTCTGTTTTAATGTTCTTTTGTTGCTAAACACAACCCTTCAAGCCAGAGCTTTCAGGCCCTTGCATTTGTCCGGTTCCCCAACTCTGGAGGACACAAGAGCAACCATCCCTGTAGAAAATTCTGCTGCCCCCTCTTCCCATCTGTGTTCAGCAATTCTCCAATAGTCATATTCCCTTGAGGGCACATCGCTGCCAGAAAAAGACGAAGCAGCCTGAGTGACCACGGCCAATAGTTCCTTCCTTCAAATTTGGACATCAAGCCACAAGAATTCAATTCATCTTACCCCGCCACAAGGATTCATCTTTCCCCTCCCGTGTGCTCAGCATTCTGTGAACCACTGTGGGGAATTCAGAGAATCGGAGAGGTCACTCCCCATTCTCCTGCTGAGCACAGACTTTGCAGGGTGATTACAAACACTTAGGTTCCATTTATTTTCCAGGAATGTCAAAGCTAAGGCTCTCTTGGCTATGAAGGATATTGTCTCATTTGGGGACAGGATAACTGGCATCATCGCAGTTTAGGGGAAGAAGATGATGTCAAAGCCTGCACTATATACTCTGATTAGAAGATCTGGAAATCAGATGATTGTCCATAGTTTTAGGCTCTCAGTTAGCTGAGGGACATATTAATGGATTATTTATGCAACATTTGAAAACGTAGCTCTATTTTCCAAGGTGGGCGAGTGTGCGTGTGCGGGAAATCTCTGTATTTTATCGGTACTTGTTCCTATCAGAACTCCACACGTTGAAAAGAAAAAAAAAAAAGGCAGCTGCATAGAGCTGGGATAGCATCTCGTTTCTATGACAACAGTGTCTGCTCTTCTCCCAAGCTCCATCTGGTATTTTCAGGCCTAACAGCCAGGTAGCATCTAAATGCCTAATGGAAAAAAAGGCATCTATAGTCTTTGGATCAGGCTGAAATGAATGCAGCAACACTGTGCCCTTTCTAAGAAAAACAGTGACTCACTTTACCAGCAACAGAGGCTTATGAAGATAGATCGCTAAGTACAGAAAACATGCAAACTCTATTTTATGGACTAAACAAGAGCAACATGCACATACATTAGAAGTAGCTGTTGAGGCGGATACAGGGCTTGTTCCTAAAAGACACTGTATCAGTGCCCTGTGGGATGGTTCTCTCCTTCCTCTCTTGCTCCCTTTCCTGGGCCCGCCTTGTGGAGTTCTGTGTGCTTTAGGTAACATGAACACAGCCACTCTTACCTGCCTCCCTGACCTTCCTTTCAGATTTTATCCTTACTGATTACTGTTCCTTGGTAGCTTTGCAGAAATTAGGAGTGTTTGAATTTCAGTTCTTCTCTGTGGGCACCCACTCTCAGAAAAGCAGGTTTTTAAAACAGAACAATACAACAGAGCTGGTCTCCACCTCCCCCTACCCCCATTTTGTACACAATCTAATGGCAGCATTTCCCTTTACTTCCTTCATAATGCCATCATTAAGAGTGTATCATCCTTACAAAGTTATAACATATCTAAGATATAATACAATGTGACTTTATAAACCTGGTACCGTGTAATATTTGGGATATACTTATATAAAAAAAAAAATCTTGTTGTTTATCTGACATTCAAATTTAACTTAGTGTCCTGTATTTTTATTTGCTAAATCTGGCAATCCTATTTGTAGACAGGAGTAAATTCATTGGATCACTTAAACATTGATACATCCTATGAAAATGCCAGTATTGGCTTCTAGCATTTCCTGGCTATTAAAATTATCACTTCAATGTAAGACTGTTGTTTACACCAAGCGTTTACATATATTCATTTGCCTTTATTTATTGAACACAAAGTTATTGGACATCTGCTGTTTGCCTGACACTGTTCCAGGAGCGGGGAGTTGGAGGCACTAAGACCAACAGGGCCTCCCTCCTGGAGTTCACAGTTCACTGTTGCTCCTGGCTTTTTGTTTTGGGACATTTACTCCCACTGTGTACAGGCAATGTTTGGTATATAAAGACCCATCAGATATGATTCCTGCCCTACCAGAGCAGATGAATTGTCCCTTGTTATTGTTGATAGCTGCTGTTGAGTTGGCCCCCAACTCATGGTGACCCTATGCACAATGGAACTAAACGCTGCCTGGTAACAGATCAGATCATTGTGATCCATCAGGTTTTCCTTGACTGATTTTAGGAAGTAGATTGCCAGGCCTTTCTTCCTAGTCTGTCCTAGTCTGGAAGTGCTGCTAAAACCTGTTCAGCATCACAGCAGTACGAAAGTCTCCACTGACAGGTGGTGGCTGCACATGAGCTGCACTGGCTGGGAATTAAACCTGGGTCTCTTGCACGGAAGGCAAGAATTCTACCACTGGACCACCAGTACTTCAAATTGCCCCTTATACATCTTAATATCTCCCCCAAACCGCCACAAACCAATCCCAGGTATTTCCTTGGACATTAAATTGCAGGGGACATTCAAACTGTCATTCTCTTCCTTGGTCCATTTTTTTCGTGTTCGTTGTCCCGCAGTATCCCGGATTAGGAGACAACTGATCCTGGAAGGCTTGGGGATTAGCTGGCAACCCTGCCATCAGTTTCTGGAGTCTTGTCTTTGCTGAGATACATCCTCTGGAGGGTTTGCCATTCTGTCCCCCTCTCTTCTTGAGCCCTAACAGGATATTTAGATGTACAAGTGATATTTTCATTCTCTCCCCTCTTCCTCACTCCTTTTTGCGATATTGCCTCAACTCTTCCCTCTTTTTAATTATTTCATCTGTTGGTACTGGTCACTACTAAAGCAGAGAGGGAAATGACGTTTGTGTAGTATCCTAGAAAGTTCTGGAGATACAGGTCTACTTTTAAGTTTTTCATGTATGCCTCAGAGGTTTCCCCCTCATATCTTACCTTCTGACTGTGGAACACTCAGTTTTCTTTGATGAGAACTGTATGTTTATTATTGTATATACTAAGGTATGATATTTAAAATATATAACTGCTGTGGTAGGTAGAATAATACCCCCCAAATGTCTGCATTCTAATCCTGAGACCTATGAATATGTAGCTTTACATGGCGTCTTAGTTATCTAGTGCTGCTGTAACAGAAATACTGTAAATGGATGGCTTCCACAAACCAAAGTTTATTCTCTTACAGTCAAGTAGGCTAGAAGTCCAAATTCAGGGTGTCAGCTCCAGAGGAAGGCTTTCTCTCTTTGTCAGTTCTGGAGGAAGATCCTTGTCATCAATCTTCCCTGGTCGAAGAGCTTCTCAGTGCAGGGACCCCAGGTCCAAAGGACATCTATGCTCTTTCTTGGGGGTATGAGGTCCCCAACTCTCTGTCTCTTGTTAGATAAAAGGTGATGCAGTCCATACCCCAGAAAAACCCCCTGTACATTGGACCTGAGAAACGGTGTTACATTCCACTCTAATCCTCTTTAACATAATCTAATCTTGCCTTATTAACCACAGGCAGAGGTTAGGATTTACAACACATAAGAGAATAACACCAGATGACAAAATGGTGGACAATCACACAATCCTGGGAATCATGGCCTAGCCAAACGGACAGATATTTTTTGGAGGACACAATTCAATCCATGACATATGGCAAAAAGGGTTTTTGCAGGTATAATCAAGCTAAGAATCTTGAGATGGGAAGGTTATCCTGGATTATCAGGATGGACCCGATGTAATCACAAGTGTTCTTCTAAGAGGGAGACAGGAGAATCAGAGCAAGAGAGAGATTTGAAGATTCTATGCTACTGGCTTGAAAATGGAGAAAGGGACCAGAGCCAAGGAATACAGGGAGGCCAGGAAACGAATTCTGCCCTAGAGCCTCCAGAAGGAATGCAGCCCTTCCGACATTTTATTTTAGCCCAGTAAGACCCACTTCTCACCTCCAGAACTATAAACTTCCAGAACTATAGGATAATAAATTTGTTGTTATTTTAAGCCACCAAGTTGATAGTAAATTGTTACAGCAGCCATGGGAAACTAATACAACCACCTGCAGGATGCAGGCGCCAGGCAACCAGAACTGACACTGAGAAGGGTCTTTGAGGCCCTTTGGTAAGGAAGGTGTTAACCATATAGTTGTCAGATTTGAGGGAGAGCTATATGGTCATGGGGAGCCCTGGTGGTACAGTGGTTAAGAGCTATGGCTGCTAACCAAAAAAAGGTTGGTGGTTTGAATCCACCAACTATTCCTTGGAAACCCTACGGGGCAGTTCTTCTCTGTCCTACAGGGTTGCTATGAGTCGAATCGACTCTATGGCAACAGCTTTTGGTATATGGTTGTGGAGGTGGGGCCAGGAGAGATTCGATGTGGTGAAACCCAGGTGAAATTGTGCACTACAGATTAGTAAGTAAGCACAATTAAACCTGTATTTACCTTGCTTGTTGGGTAATCTGTCCCTGGTGATGGATATTGGTATACAGAGGACTGGGCAGTAGTTACCAACCAGTATAGAGTACTTTTGTAGTTAGTATGAATGTACCAAGTATCTCTGGTGGCACAATGGTTAAGTGCTTGGCTGCTAACTGAAAGGTCGGTGGTTCAAATCCACCCAGCAGCTGCATGGGAGAAAAGACCTGTCAATCTGCTCGCATAAAGATCACAGCCTAGGAAACCTTACACGGAAGTTCTACTCTATTCTATAGGGCCGCTATGAGTTGGAATCCACTCAATGGCACAGAACAACACAACAATAATGTAAATGTACCAGTGTGAGTTTCTCTTGTATATGCTTTATATTTAGTTGTACATGCTTATGTACAACTAAATATAAAGGATGTAGACTGGATTCTAGCATCACTCTTGAATTTTTTCCCTAAGACTCTAACAATAACCCTAAGCCAAGGTGGCCAATGCAATGATTCTAATAGATTTCTAGATTTTTTCCTACATGACCTTTGTTGTTTTTAGGTGCCATGAAGTCAGTTCCAACTTATTATGACCCTGTGTACAACAGAATGAAACATTGCCCTGTCCTGCTCCATCCTCACAATCATTGCTATGTTTGATCCCATTGTTGTAGACACTGTGTCCATCCATCTCGTAGAGTTGCTGTCTCTTTTTCGCTCATCCTGTACTTTACCGAGCATGATCCTTCTCCAGGAACTTGTCCCTTCTGATAACATGTCCAAAGTACATGAGACTAAGTGTCACTATCCTCACTTCCAAGGAGCGTTCTAGTTGTACTTCTTCCAAGACAGATTTGTTTGCTCTGCTGGCAGTCAATGGTATATTCCATGTTCTTCGCCAACACCATAATTCAAAGGCATCAATTCTTCTTTGGTTTTCCATACTCATTGTCTAGCTTTTGCATGTGTTTGAGGCGACTAAAAGTACCATAGCTTGGGTCAGGTGTACCCTAGTCCTCGAAGTGGCACTTTTGCTTTGACATCTATATGTGGGTTAGAATGATCCTTCTTGCTTAAGGACTTTTATTACTGAATTTTTAGGTTTTTTTTTTTTCCAATTTAATATTTCCAATTTCCAACTATTTCTAACCATAAAGGCTACTGAGTATTTATTTATTTTCTCTCTTGTATTTCCTCCCTTCTTTTTCTCTACCCTTTTCTATCCCCATTTTTAAAACAAGGGCAATAAAAGGAAAAGAGTCAATGACTTGCTCCAGGTCACACAGCTAGTTTTCAGCCAAACCGAGCCCAGGACCAGGGTAGCCACTCTTCATCCCCATATACTGTGGTGTTTAGTAATCCCTCCATCAAGGGAACAGCACTTATCAGTCATCTTCTTATTCTTACAATGCAATTATTCCCCTGCAATACCTTTCTGTGGTCTGTCACTGCATTTAGAATAAAACCCAAACTCCTTACACAGACTTCAAGGCCCTGCGTGATCGGGCCCACTGCTTCACCAATGCTCCAGTCACACTGGTTTCCTCTCAGTTCCTAAGATGCCAGGCTCTGCCCAACTTGAGGGACTTTATTGAACTGCAAACTCTTTGTCCACATGTCTTCACCAGGTTTCTACCCCACGCTGTAAAAGTCCCTGGGCGACATGAACAGTTAAGTGCTCAACTACTAGACAAAAGGTTGGCAGTTCAAACCCGCTCAGAGGTGCCTCAGAAGACAGGCCTGGTGATCAGCCTCTGAAAGGTCGCAGACTTGAAAGCCCTCTGGAGCTGTTCTATTCTACACACATGGGGTAGCCATAAGTCAAAATTAACTAACAACAACAACCCTACACTATTAGTTTTTACACCTACACTTATTCTATTTGTATTGAATTAATGAATTTGTGTTCTTTGTTTCATGTTGCCCCCTGGGCCCTGTAGGTGCCATGAGCTCAGAGAGCTCATTTATCACGTCCACTGTTGTGGCATAGGGCCTGGTGCACAGGGGGTCTTCAGTGAACACTTACCGAATGCCACTTGTAGTCATTCCTCATGGCCTCAACATAAAGCTATAATGTCACTCCCAATGCACAGAGTTCCCAGGCCATCTTGGAAAGCATGGAGACAGCTTGCCAATTAGAGGCTGGTACTAGTGGTGCAACAGTTAAGCACCAGGCTGCCAACTGCAAGGTCAGGAGTTCGAACCAACCCAGAAGCTCCATGGGAGAAACACCTAGCTATCTGATCCCGTAAAGATTACAGCCTAGGAAACCCTATAAGGCAGTTCTACTCCGTCACATAGGGTCACTTTGAGTTGGAATGGAATCAGTGGTACCCAACAACAGCAACAATAAGTGAATAAAGGAAAGAAAAGGTCTCTGACCAGTTAGGTAAAAATATCACAGCCAGCACTTAATTTGAGGGAAGTTGAAACTAGCTTTCTGACCTCTATGGTAGTCAGTTTACACAATGAAGCAGCAGATTTGGACCCCCTTATCTACTTCTGGATGAGACTATTATGTCTCATTTACAGTTACAGCCTTCTGGACTGAAATATCATATTCTATGAGTAATAGCATCCGTAAGTAAGATAAAAGACACCACAAAAGAAAATGAAAGTGTTTCAAATATAACAATTACTAGAATAAAATCATCTTTAGGACCTTCTTCTGACAAGTTCTCTTAGGTTTTATTAATTTCTTCTAAGAATATCACTATGAATCTTTTTTATGAGTGTTCGGATCCTGGGTGCACAGCCCTTGCATTTTTTCACTAGAGGCTGAGACACAATACAGTGCAGGGATCTCAGCTGTTTCCTGTTTTTCTCTGTGTTAATGCCTTGAGAAAGGAAATGGGAAATTACCAAAAGGTCTAGGGAATCTGTGCATGTTCACATTTTTTAAGTAAAGTAGAGATATAACAGGCATGGAATTATAAGGCTGTCAAAAGACAGAACATTGGTTTAGTCTTGACATTTTTAAAGGATGACAGATATACAACTTCTTTTGTAATTCTAATATTTTGCAGTATTTCCTTAAATGTTTCCAGACATTTAAATTCCTCTCACTCTCTTTACTCATTCCATTCAATTCAGTTCCAGAACTGCTTACTATTACCTATGAAGTAACCACTTTGTTTTCTGTTTAAAATGTTTCTTCGTGAGATCTTTTATTTAAATGCTAATTAATTGTTTCCTTTAACCATTACACAGGGCTTTCTATATTCTATTATCAACACACCTGCAATGTCAAATAAAAGAGAAGGTTTATGAGCCATGTAAACTGTGATAAAACATTTCAAACTGTCTGTGGCATCATGGAGGGAAAATAATGGAAGTGTCTGGCTTTTAAAATGTAATACTATTGCCTAAGGCCACTAAAGTCATGTTAAACATTGAAAGCATAATGCAATTTTATCTTGATAATTGAAAAATTTAGCTAATTGCTGTAAGAAACAAGGATTTATGTTTCACTGTGCATTTATATATAATACACTTTACATTATAAGTAATATTAATATAAAAATTAATACACACTTATGTGTGTGTTTTTTCAAACTTTTCAAATAGTCATTGTAAATAATTCATAGAAAATTACATACATATTGAAATTTCCTGCAAATTTCCAAATAATCACTATGAATAACTCACGGAAGTTAACAGAAATTTTCATAGAAATTCTAATAAAAGACTAGATGGAGCAGAATATGTTAATTGTTGGTTTGGGTTTAGGCCTACTCATAACTGAAGAGTCAATTATTTAGTGGGTAAGTAACCATGTACTTATTAGGTAGGCAAAGAATAAATTAATGACTAAAACAGGTAACTGGTAAGGAAAAAAAAACTTAAATTTTTTTAAGTTTAAATTAAAATTTCTTAAATTTTTCTGTTAATTATTTCTACATAGGCCCATACCACCGAACATACTGTCATTGAAATTACAACTTGGCACAACTAGAGTTCAGGCCCCTTGTCTTATTCACCTTTGCATCCCCAAGTTCTAATTGCCTTACATGTAAAAAATATGCAATAAATATTTACTGAATAAACAAATGAATTATACATGATGTCATGGATTGAATTGTGTCCCCTAAAATATCTGTCAACTTGACTAGGCCATGATTCCCAGTATTGTGTGATTGTCCACCATTTTGTCACCTGATGTGATTTTCCTGTGTCTGGTAAATCCTGTCTCTGTGATGTTGATGAAATGGGATTAGCAGCAGTTATGTTAATGAGGCAGAACTCAATCTACAAGATTAGATCGCATCTTAAACCAATCTTTTTTGCAAGTGGAGAGACATGGGGACCTCCTACCACCAAGAAACAAGAGCCAGGAGAATGGCACGTCCTTCGAACCCAGGATCCCTGTGCTTAGAAGTTCCTCGACCATGGAGGATTGATGACAAGGACCTTCCTCCAGAGCCAACAGAGAGAGAAAGGCTTCTTTTGGAGCTAGCACCCTGAATTCGGACTCCTAGCTTCCTGGATTGTGAGAGAGTAAACTTTTCTTTGTTAAAGCCATCAGCTTGTAGTATTTCTGTTGTAATAGCATTAGATAGCTAAGACACACAGTGAGCAGTGGCTTCCACATTTTGCTTTTCTTGTGTTTTCTGGAGCTGGCAGGCTAATCTCTTGGGTAGGATACCTGGGGCAGCCTTCCTGGGTCCTGTGCTTGGGTTCTGGACTGTGAAAAATATGAAAATCCAGGTTCACAAGCCACACTGCAGCTTTTTTTTCCCTGAAGATTTTAATATTTAATGACTACTAATGTTTTTTAATGTGTTCATGGAGTTTCTTCATCCAACATATTTCACAACCAAGAAAAAAAGGTAGCTTTTTTAACCAGTAATTAAGAATGAAGAGTTTACCTTCATTTCTGCTGTACAAGTGTGAACCTGTTTGAAAATAAAGTTGACACTTTTAAGGATTTATACTTTTACATATATGGTTTTATCATATGTGTGTGTATGTATATATGTATGTGTCTATGCATCTATGTACCTATGTACATATGTACATGAGAACGTACCTACCTACCTACCCAACTACCTACCTATCTACCTACCTACCTATCTCTCTCTCTCTCATCTACCTCTATCTATCTATCTATCTATCTATCTATCTATCTATCTATCTATCTATCTATCTATCTATCTATCTATCTATCTATCTATCTATCTATCTATCTATCTATCTATCTATCTATCTATCTATCTATCTATCTATCTATCTATCTATCTATCTATCTATCTATCTATCTATCTATCTATCTATCTATCTATCTATCTATCTATCTATCTATCTATCTATCTATCTATCTATCTATCTATCTATCTATCTATCTATCTATCTAAATCCACCACCCATCTGTCAGTTTGTCCTACTGTGGTTGCTTTCATGTTGTTATGATGCTGGAAGCTATGCCACTGGTATTTTAAATACCAGCAGGGTGACCCATGATACACAGGTTTCATTGGAGCTTGCAAACTAAGACAGACTAGGAAGGAAGGCCTAGAATTATACTTCTAAAAATTAGCCAATGAGAATCTTATGAATCACAACATAATATTGCCCAACATAGTGCTGGAAGACGAGACCCCTTGGTTGAAAGTCACTCAAAATGCACAGCGGCTATAATCATGGACTTGAGTGAAGATGGCACAAGACCTTTTTTTTGTTCTGGTTTACGTGGGGTCACCACGAGTCAGAACCGACACAATGGCAACTGACAATAATGACATCCACATAAATATGTATCTTCTTAATAGGAAGGATTTCTGCAGTAGATGAATTGCTCCAGACCAGCCCTGCATTCTGGCTGTCAGACCCTTCCTTCAAATTCTTATAACAAAGTTCAAAATAGAAAACAAATCAAAGAGGAGTTGTTTTAGCTGAAGTGGTTGAAAACCACTGGCGAACAAAAGGATCTTCCGTTGGAGTAGGAAGGAATTAGGAGAAGGTTCTAGACAAAGCTCTGATGTTAACTGCTTCTGCATTGTTGGGAAAATCCAACATATCCCTGGCCTGAGGTATATTAACACATACCTAATAAAAGAATTGTGCAGGATGCTTTCTAAAGTCACTTAAACCACCAAAAATGCTTTGATTATAATAGAAGTAAATCAAAGTCTTGATTCACTTTCTTTTCTTAAAATCAGAATTTATTTTCCACATCTTACCTTTTAAGGTCTTTATACACAGATTTCATTTTTAGTTTTACATATTAGATATGTAGCTAGTTAAATAAGCACTCTCGATTCTTTACCCTTGGATCACATTTGGTCTTAATTTGTTACAGACGCTTTGCATTACTAATCCAAGCTCTAGAAGTCTGAGAGGTTTCCAAGTGTCTTCAGAAAAGATAATAATTTGTTGGTGACGAGCATTGTTTAGGAAATTCATCTGCCTTGAAATGAAACTGAGCTGCCAAAACACTTTCATTTCCTTTTTTTTCTAGCTTTTAGGGGCGACCAAGTGATGTAGTTAAGGATGCGCCTTCTAGAATCAGACTATCAGGGTTCAGATTGTGATTCTGCTGCTTCCTGGCTACTGTTTTGACCTTGGACAAGTTACTTAACCTCTCTCTGCCACAGTCTCCCAACTATAAAGTGGAAATAAGAAAAGCATCAATCTCGTAGGGTTGTTGTGTAGATTAAATGAGTTAATGTTTGCCACGGTCTCAGATGGTGATTGGCAAATACCAAGCTATTCAATGCATAGGCTGTCAATATCTTCCTTTTTAGTGTTTCTAATCCACTGCCAAGAACTGACTGCATAAAACAACTCTTACATGTCACTCACCTGCTTGAAAACATATGATCTTCCATCATATACATGAAAATGTTCAACACCTTCTAAATATTGGCCTCGCCTAACACTCTACCCCCTTTTCTCCCTTATTCTCTATCTTTTGAAGTCCCGTCCTCCTTAAAAACCAATCGCATAAGTTATACTCTCCTGATAAGTCTTCCCAGATCACACTTGTAAGGCTTATTCTCTCCCTCTGCCATATTCTCATAGCACAAGAGTGAAGCTCTATTGTACATAGCCTGCCTGGGAGTTATTATATATGCTGTGTCCCATTTGACAGATTATGACCTCCAGGAGGGCAGGGCCTGTATCATTTTTGACTTTGTATCCCCATAGTACCTAGCAGACAGTTTTACACTTAGTAGATACTCAATAAATGGTTGTAAAACTTGGTTGAACCCACATAATTTTTTTTTTTCTTTTTGGCAGATGCCGTGAGTAAAACATAAAATAAATGAATTACTTTTCCTCTTTCCATTGCAATATATATGCCCTGGGTTAGTGGGTATTTGCAAGCCTGGTTTAGAACTTACGGATGTTATCAATCTAAGAATGGAGAGGAAATGCATTTTAAATTACAAGAACAATACAGCCTTATATAAGGCCTTCTAGCAAAGCAATTACCAATTGCTCAATAACCCAGGTGCTAGAGTTATTATGAACAAAAGTTTGAGGTTGAGAGACAATGAGTGTTCTTAACATTTATATTCCATAGGTATGCAATTCAATGAAATATGTACAGATGGAAAGTTTAGATCTGAGAATCATATGTGGGTATCATAATGCAAATAAGAACATCTGTTGAAACATCTGAAAGCAGTTGTTTATACTCTTGCCAAAATGTTGAAAAATATAATAATTCTCCAACGAGGTTAGATATATCCGGGGGAAGAAAAATACTTTTTTATGTAGTTCTGTTTTTATTAAATCTTGTTGTTGTTTCTCAAATATGGCACATAAGAGATACTCAATAATATTTGTTGGTGAATAGCAGAGAGTCATTAAACAGTTGTTGAATGAATCATTTCTTTTTTTTAGACTTAAAAGATCGATACACTTCCAGAAAACAGTATGCCCAAGTTTTACCACATCATATACCATTTTTATTTGGCATAAATTTAAGAAATGCCACGCTTTCTCTGAACATTATAGAATGTAATCAGCAAGTAGGTCTACAAGAAAAATATCTTAATGCTATAGAAAATACATGAAGAACACTAAATATGATAATGGCATTTTAATATCTTAATTATGGTTCTTTTATTCATTATTGTGAAACACTTGAAGTTGGAATCGTGGGCTTGCATAATAATGTTATATCAACAAAACAAAATAAAAAACCCTGCTGTTGTCTATAGTTGTGGTACTTCTAGAATACTCTAGCTTAGTGTTTAAAAGCACCAAATATTCTGGGCGTGTGAAGAAGACCACAGAAGATGAAGAAGCAAACCATCTCACCCCACATGTCCTTTCCTGAAATTCCAACAGCTCCCTTCGACACTCCTGTGTGAGTGAGGCAACTAGACTCCCTAAAGGCTGCCCAAATCTCACTCTGCCAAGTTTCAGAACGGAAAGAGAATGTTAAATAATATATGTGAGTTTGAGTGTAACTAATAAAATTGGAATGTTAAATAGCAGCATGCTTTTGAAAACCAGCCTCCTTGTGAGGATGCTCCCTGTGCAAGTCCATAGGAAATAATTCTGAAGGGAGTGATATTAATTAGTAATATAATTTATCTTCTGGAAGCCCTTTCCTTTGATGGCAGCCGTGGTACAGTTCATAAGCCTCCAAACGAGTGCTCAAAGAAAATGGCTCAAACCACAATTTCAGCTTTGTTTTTCATCCTTGAGCAAATAAAAGAGTCAAATTTATTCCTATATATCTAAATTTTACACGTGTCTATATGATGGGGAATTATGAAGTTCTAAAAATGCTTTTATGAAGCTTTCAATGAAATAGTAAAATACTTGTGATATAATACAAGGAAAAAAGAGCGGAAACAAAAATTAAATTCATGGCCTCTGATCACAGATTTCTTGGGTTCAGAGCTCACTCTGCCATATAGTAGATATGCAACCTTGGCAAGATACTTAACTGTTCTGTACCTCGGTTTCCCCCGCTAAGCAATGAAAGCAATACTAAAATCATTCTCAAAAGGATGTAAAGTGTTTGGAATAGTGCCTGGAAAATACTCAGTAAATACTATTGTTACCATCATTGTCATCATATACTCACAGTAGTTTTAAGTTTACAAAGGAAAAATGGCAAGGTGCAGGGGATTAGCTGGCAATAGCCAAAATGCCATTAATATTTGCTTCTGATTTGTCAACTTATGGGTAATTCTTTTCAGCATCATTATACTTTTCAGTATGTATTCCTTTATAATAAAGTTTAAAAATCAAATTATGCATACACGGCTTGATGGAAATTAAGGTGGAAATCTGGAATAGATTAAAAGTTATAATCAATTATACTACAGCATTAAGGAAATACATAGATGGTGGGGCAGAATTTACATCTACCTTATTTTACTTAATTCTAAATACATTCTAACTAGAAAATACTTTTTAAAGTTTAACCAACGTCAATTTAACATTCAGAAGTGGAGTCAATTGTTTATTCAAATCTCAATATTTTGACCTACTATAAGTAAAAATATTTTATTTTTTAATTTTAAAAATCTCATGCAAAAGTCCCAAAGGTGCCTTTCATGTTTAAGCTTTAATTAGCAACCACTTTGGTCTCTGACACATATTGCACAGATATTGAAGTGTTAATATAACCGCAGCTTGATTACAAAAGGCAATGATTAATTTTAAAGCAGACAAAAAAGATATGCCCTGATTACAAAGGAATGATTAAGGTGGAATGTCAGACATTGCACATTTATAGCAGTCTTTGCCATATTCAAAGGATAAGACTTTGCAAAAGTTTATATTTAGAATCACGGGTACATTGTACTTTATAATACTGGGCGTTTGACTAACAGAGACAGATCACCTCAACTGCATGTAAGGCCTAAGACTTCAGGGAGTTACGTAGCCCACAGGAAACCGCCTCTGAGGTAGAATGGGCCCAACGAGACACCGTAGTGTAAGCTCTCTCCTGGCAGAGCCTTATCTGCCGAGGCACCAGCTCTGGCCTTAGCGAAGGTTTCTTTCTCGGCAGTTTTTGGTAAGTACACATATTGCTGAGAGAAGGAAGTCTCCAAAGATTTCATCCCTAAAAAGAGAAGGATTGAGCGGAAAAGGCTTACCACGGAAAGGGCCGCTGTCGAGACCCACTAGGAAGCCAAGGCCCAGGGCTTCCATTTTTATTTTGCCCTGGGACAAAAAGCCAAACCTGGAGTGGGGAGAGGCCTTCTCTGAGGGGAAAAAGGCAGAGTTCAAACTATTGTCCTAGATGAACCGAGGATTTGAGGGAGAAAAAAACGGGTTTGTGGACTATAACAGGGGAAACAAAGGCAGCGAGAATGGACTGCGAGCAGAGGGTGAGGAGCCAGGAGGCTGCCCCGAGCGGGGTTGGGGTCTCGGCCCCTCCCCGGGCCCCGGCGGTGCCCCAAGACCCCCAGGCCGACTCCATCCTATGTCGGGCTCCTGCCTGGGCGTGGGGAGGCAGTCAGGGTAGTGGAGGCCGATCTGGGAATAGCTCAAGAATAATCTTTCTGCTTTATTGTGCTTTCCAGGATCCTCCGCCTTGGTTATAAAATACTGAACGGTGAAAAAAGGATTCACAGGAGCCTGGGCCTGAGATGAGTTTAGAGTCCTTGTTTCAACACATCATCTTCACCGAGCATCAGGCTGAGGAGAGCCGTCGCTTGATGCGAGAAGGTCGGGGGATTGCTGTCATTGTGCACGAAGCCTTATTGTCTCCTTGAGTTGGGTGCTTGGAGCCGAAGGAAATCCTGAAAGCAGTGGTCAGAGCAGTTAAAACCCCAAAAAAACCAAACCCGTTGCTGTCGAGTTGATTTTGACTCATTGTGACCATATAAGGACAGAGTAGAACTGCCCCATAGAGTTTCCAAGGAGTGCCTGGTGGATTCGAACTGCTTACCTTTTGGTTAGCAGGTGTAGCACTTAACCACTACAGCACCAGGGTTTCCACACAGCAGTTAGGGGAGTTCGTTTTCCACCTTGGGAAATAAAGCTGAGATTTGCCTTACTAAATGCTACCCAAAAAAGGGGATTTTTAGAAAGATTGATCTGTATGTGAGTCAGAATCGAACTGACTGCAATGAGTTTGGTTTGGTTTTGGGTTGATGTGTTTAAGGATTTAATTTCTATTACAGTCAGGGCCGAAACAATCAGATGTCGTGAAAAAATTAAGAAAGCAACGGTGGAGCTGAATGAAGAGAAGATCAAGTTGGAATCTAAGGTATTGACCATGGAAAGCATGCTAATTAGCACTTGAAAAAAAATCAGGTTTAACTTGACCTTTTAGGAGTGTTTCACTTATTAACTGCTTGTCCTTCAAGTAAGAAGCACACTATTTCTGTGCTGGTTGATGTAGCTCCATGTTGTCTGGTAATATTTAAAAGTCCGAATCCAGTGTACCTTCAGTTCTAATATGAACTTGCTTTAAAGAAACAGTTCAAGTAATGATGTAAATAATGAAGAGTTCATCGTCCATTTTGAAGACTGGTTAAGATTTTTAAAGTGTAATGTCATTGGAAAAATAATTGTTCAATAAGTAGTTGGCATAATATATAAACTTTGAATAATAAATAACTTAAGAAGCATGCTGTATTGATACAACTGTTGAATGTAACTTTCGAATGAGTTTCTGCCTTTTGTTTTTCAATTCTCTGCCAATTTTGGACACCATTTGTCATCCAAAAAGGGTAATTTTTCAACTAACATGTCTCACTTTTCTGCAGCTTTTGTAAAGTGTGTTTTTTGAACTGGAAGTAAAAGAACCTGGTAGCTTCTTGAAGGAGGATTTTGAAGTGTGGGAAGAATATTGGAGAGGCAAAGAAAATAGGAGAAAAACATTGGGTTAAGAGGATATGAACAAAAGGGAGAAAGTAGAAATGCCTGAGGCATATTGGGAGAGAAAGCTAGTCAAAGCAAGGCTGATATCTGGGATTAGAGGAACCCATTGGTTTTTATCAGGGAAGGTATGATAAAAGCAGTTTTAGGAGAATCTCTCCCAGCTGCGATAAGGAGGATGGGAGCAGCATATAGTTAGGAAGCTAAGGACATCATCTAAATATATCACAGTGAAGGCCTGGCTATGGGTGGGGACAGACAGCCATACAGAAATACAAATTTGGCACCTAATGATGAACTAAGCAAGCAGTATGCCATGGGAAGTCTGTTTGAGAAAGTCTGTGTGCTTAAGATAAACATATCTATTTTAACTTACCACTGTGAATAATTTCCATTTTTCTTTGTGAGTAAAGTAATCACAGAATCCTTCTCCACCTGATGAGGTTCTTCTCTTCCTTTCTAAATCTAGCTCAGACATTACCTGTGAAGCCATTCCATGAACATTTTGGAAAATGTACAGATGGCATGGGGGCAGTGTCTGACCTCTTCTTACTCACAAGGGAGAAGGAGAATCAAGATCAACAGCCCAAGGCTGAGTCCTATGAGGCGGAGGTCAGACATACCACCTCTTTCTGCCGTCTTTACCAATTCTGACACCAACTGTCCCTCCCATGCATTCTGTACTTCTGTGCCAGGTTCGATAATTCATTGCAGTGGCCACAGAGAACTTACAGACAATACTCATGATTTTGGGGTTTATTAGGAAAGTAACAGGTTACAGTCCAGGTTCAGGAATGCTCAGGATACAGTTCTTCCATCAGGACAGGCTCTTCCCAGTCGTGCTTGCAGGCATGCCTCTTCTGGCCTTTGGCCCCTGCCCTGCATGGGCTAGTGTCACAGAGCTCTTTTAGCTCTGCTGTTAAGTGCCCGGAGGTATGCCACTCTGCCAGTAAGCCTCAGCCCAAAGGCACTCAGCTCTAGCTCTGTGGGTGGAGGAAGCCCACCATGCTGTCTCCTGGATTGCCAAGCCTAGCGTCACCAACTGCCTGGAGGCACCTTACTGTTCCAGCAAACCTCCTGCCCAAAGGCACTCAGCTTTCTTGCTTTGTGGGCTGGGAAGCTCAGCACACTGTTTTCCTGCTGCAGGTCTCTGCTGCTGCTGTTTCTCTGCCACTGCTTCTCACCATCTTCAGTGTAAAAGCCCTCTCAGTCTCTAGATTCCAGGAGCTTCTCAGTCCAGGGATTACGGGTCCAAAGGACATGCTGTGATCTTGGCCCTTCTTTCTTGGTTGTGGTGAGATCCCACCTCTGGGATGGCTCATTTTAAGCTCAGTGGGATGGCAAAACTGACCAGTCCCCTTGGTGGGCCACAGTTACACTATTTGTACAGTCCCACTCAATCACTTGGGTGGGCGTTACAAGCCAAGGCAAGAAAGATGGCAGAAAAGTGATCCATTGCACCACAAATTTTTTTTTTAATATTTTACTGCATTACCTTACAACTAAATAATATTACATACTTGTGTTTGTGTCTGTTTCCCTTACTGTTTTGTGAACAAAATATCTGAAATTATTTTTCTTACTCATATTTTTATTGGTTATAGGATGGTGCCTGTATCTAATGCCTAGCACATAGTCTACATTAATGTTTTGAATGAATGAATGAGTACCAATAGTGCGATAATAGGGACAGTGTTGTTTTTAAAAATAGGAGTTGGAACTATTGTTCAGTGAGACCCTAGCTCTTGCTTTGCTTGTGAATAGCAGATACGCTAGCTGCTACCAGCAATACTAAAACTGGTGCGATGGGCAAAACATTAAGAATGTCATGATATAGGCTTATCTTTTTCCTTAAAAAGAATTGAGATGCTTTCAGAATTGACAACTAGAAGCTAATAAATGTAGTAGGCAAAACGTAATCAATCAGAACTAGATAATGCATAGCAAACATTTATTGAGCACTTGCTGTGTGCCCATGATGAGGCACCATAATTATCTCCCCTTTACAGGTGAGAAAGCTGAGGAACAGAGAGGTTAAATGACTCGCCCGTGGCATATAATTTAAAAATGATCCAAGTACCATAATGAAAGTAACAATTGAGTAATGACAGTATATGTTATTAAAACTGATTTCTGGAGCTCACCTTAAAGCATTTCTCGTCATGAAATTTACATATAGTAGTGTATCTGAAGCTTTCTAATCAAGTTGTGGGCAATATTTTGAAAAGGTCACTTAGGTAAGTTTTTGTACAAAATTTATTTTTCCCTGTAATGGTGAAGATACTGACCTGACAGATAACTAATGTTAAAAAAGGAAAGGTTTACTCTTTGTAATATTTTCTTTGGAGTAGTCTCTTTTGCCTGAAAATGGAAATGTAATTTGTTGATATTTATATACACATAAAAAATGTTGATTCCAGTGTTTGTGCTGGAGAGATGACAGAGCAAATGCCTAACATTATTTAGAAACATTTGCTGAAAATACTAATTAATATAGGCTCATATATGTGCATTGCTTTTTAATCAGCTCATATATATGTGGATAATAACACAATTGTATCTTACTAATAAAATTAACATGTGAGGTTCACAGTTCATACAATAGTAATTTGTAATTGAGATGATTTGATTTATAATTAGAGTCAAAATGATATGTATGTGTGTGGATAAAGATTTTAAAAGAGGAACCACAATTATGATGTAAATGACTAATGAGAAGAACTGAAGAAGTAATCATAAATTGATTTTTTATTTCTTTTATTCTCAGAGTTAATTATATGTCTACCAATAATAATGAAAATGTATTTACTTGAATATTTGACTTGGCGTTTATTGACTAATTTATCAAGTGGAAGCAGCATAAGGAAAAACTAGAACATAATTTGAATAGGGCAGTGCTTGAGCTCTTTATACAGTGATACATTCAGAAAAAATTGGGGGCTTTTATTTTGGAGGTTGTTTGTGGTCAAAATATGTGTTTAGGAAGTACAGAATTTTTTCTCCTCTGTTCTATAAAACCCAGGTAGCATGTAATTAGAACTTGAATGATAGCCTTTGCCTTTCAGGGCTCAATGAGTCCTTTAAAATACATGATTGCAAAAGTCTCAGCTTATGTAGTGGGAGTATTGGACAGCGGCAGTGTGCCTGGTTAAGCTCAGTAATATGAAAACAGAAAGATGAGCATGCCCAGGATTTGCCTTGAAGCTTACCAGTAGTCCTGAATCTTCTGATAGTCGAGGAAAGGTTTATAGTATTGATGACAGAGAAATGACAGACTCACGGAATAATTGTAGTTTCTTTTAAGCATCTGAAAGAGGTTCCTCTATTTTAAAATGGGCATATAGTTAAGATTTGGACATTTAATCTTCATAAACATATTACATAAAACCCAACATCATGCCATACTCCCTCAGGAGGGATTAAATGGAGGAAAGTTTGAGGCTGTTTTGTAAGTATTTTGTTTATGTTTTCATCTCCCAATTTTAACTTATTTCACAAACATAATAATAGAATTTTTCATGAATTTTTAAAGGAAAATTATATTGAAATAAGTAATTTAAGGTTGGTTTCTTTTACTTCTTTCCCTAATCTTCAAAATGTACACACTCCTTTTTTTTATTGGTAAAGTTAGGAATCCTCCCAGAACAGCAGGCAAAGTCATATCCTTTCACACTTTTATTACCTAATAGGGAAAGAACAAAATCACAGATTATTATCATTTATAACATTGAAATGGAGTTTTGAAATTAAGGCTTTTTTTTTTTTTTTTTACATTTTATCAAAGAAATTTAGAGAACCTAAATGTGCAAACTAAAACCATAAAATTCTAAGAAAATGTAGGGCAACAGTGTCAGGCCTAACTTTTAACAATTACAATTGTTGTTGTTAGGTGCTGTCGAGGTAGTTCTGATTCATAGCAACCCAGGGTGTAACAGAACAAAACACAACCAGGTCCTGCACCATCCTCACAATCGTTAAGCTTGAGCCCGTTGTTGGAGCCACTGTCAGTTCTTCCTCTTTTTCATTGACCCTGTACTTTACCAAGCATGATGTCCTGCTTCAGAGACTGGTTTCTCCTAATAGCATGTCCAAAGTATGTGAGATGAAGTCTCCCCATCCTTCTAAGAAACATTCTGGCTGTATATCTTCTAAGACAGATTTGCTTGTTCCTCTGGCAGTCCATGGTATAGTCAGTATTATTCATGAATACCATAATTTAGGTTTTAACAATGGTCTATGTAATAACAAAAGCAAAAACAGCAAAAGACAAAATAAATGGGATCTTATAAAAAGTAAAAACTTTCGTTCGTCAAAAGACTTAACCAAAAAAGTTAAAAGACAAGCTGACGACTGGAGTGAATCTTCAGAAACCACATCTCCGATGAGAGTCTAATAACCAAAATATATATAGAACTTTGACAATGTAACAACAAAAGGACAAATAACTGAATCATAAAATAAGCAAAGGACTTGAGCAGGCATTTCACCAAAGAGGACATTCAAATGGCCACCAAATACATGAAAAGTTGCTCAGCGTCATTAGCCATCAGAGAGATGCAAATGAAAACCACAATGAGATACCATTTCCCTTCCACTAGGATGGCTAAAACGAAAAAAAAAAAAAAAAATGTTGGCAAGGATGTGGGAAATTGGAACCCTATCCATTGTTGGTGGAATGCAAAATGGTACAGACATTGTGGAAAACAGTGTGGTGGTTCCTCAAAAAAATAAAAATAGAACTACCATATGATCCAACAATTCCACTCCTAGGTCTGTACCCAGGAGACTTGAAAGCAGACTTAAAAAGAGACTTGTACACCAATGCTCATTGCAGCGCTCTTCACAATAGCCAAAAAGTAGAAACAACCTAAATGCCCATCAGCAGATGAGTGCATAAACAAAATGTGGTACCTAAAAAAAAAAAAATTTTTTTATATATACAATGGAATACTACTCAGCCAGTAGGATAAATGAAGTCTTGATACATACTACAATATGGATGGAGCTGGAAGACATCCTGCTGAGTGAAATAAGTCAATCACAAAAGGGCAAATACTGTATGACCTCACATACATAAAAAGACAAGAAAAGGCAAGTGTATGGAGACCAAAGTTTGTTAGTGGTTACCCAGGGGCAAGAAAGAAGGAAAAGTGGTATAAATGTGATGGAAAAATCACATTGATTAAGGGTAGGGTCAGTTGCATAGCTGATTATTGTCACTGATGTCAGTAAGTTGTACACCTTAGAAAGTTGAATTGGCAGAAGTTCTGTGATAGATACATTTACAACAATGACCAAAAAAAAAAAAAAAAGGCTGCTTAGTCTACTTATGGGCAACCAAACACCTCATGGGATTTGGTCCCTTGATTTGGAGGTTTAGGGTCTTGGCTTCATGGGTCACCCCAGTTAGTTGGCCTAATAAATGTGTTTAGCGCTTCTGTCTCCTAGTTCATTGCATAGTGCGTGGTATCTTAAAAGCTTGCAAGCAACCATTCGAGGCATGATGGTTCATCTCTATTCACCTGCAGCAACAGAGAAAGGAGAGTCAGGGATAGGAGGATGATAGGAAATATGTGGCTAATTGCTTCAATGAACAACTGTCTCCTCTGCCATGAAATTAGATGAACTAGATGGTGCCAGGATACCATTACTGAACGTTTTGATCAAAGATTCCATAGAAGAATCCTGATCAAAAGGAGAAAATGCAGAACATAGAGTTTCAAATTCTCATGGACTCCAGACTTTCTAGAGCCATGGAAGGTGGATGAACCCCTGAGACTATTACTGTGACATTATCTTTAAACGAATGAAAAATATTCCTTGAAGTCTTCTTAAACCAAATATTTGTTTAGCTTAACTAGTAAAGAATGTCTGCCTTTAGCATTATGCTCTTTTAAGAACTATCTTTATGGGATCAAATTGACAGCAGCAACTTGAAAGATTAAGGGGCAATGAGTTTATGTTAACATTAACCTTAATTTTAGGAAGAAAAAAAAACTGCTTATCCAAATTTAATACTTAAACCCATTTCTTTTGATGGTTACCAAGATAATCTTCAGGAGAAGTTACACAGTCACCACATATGTTACTTATGGTTCCTATGTATTTTTCATGTGAAATTCTTTTAAGCCATATCTCCCTGTCTTGACTCTGTGGTGGTGGTGTTCGGTGCCGTTGAGTTGGTTCCAACTCATAGCAACCCTATGCACAACAGAAGGAAACATTGTCCAGTCCTGAGCCATCCTTAAAATCGTTGTTATGCTTGAGCTCATTGTTGCAGCCACTGTGTCAATCAAAAAGAGGTAAAAGATTTGAAAAGATACCTCTTATGGCAAATAAGCATATGAATAGATGGTCAACATCCTATGTCATGGTTGTTGGTATGTGCCATTGAGTTGATTCCAACTCATAGCAACACTATATTACAGGACAGAACTGCCCCAAAGGGTTTCCTGTTGTTGTTAGGTGCCATCGAGTCGGTTCCGGCTCATAGTAACCCTATGCACAACAGAACAAAATAGTGCCCAGTCCTGAGCCATCCTTACAGTCGTCGTCATGCTTGAGCTCATTGTTAAAGCCACTGTGTCAATCCACCTCGTTGAGGGTCTTCCTCTTTGCCACTGACCCTGTACTCTGCCAAGCATGATGTCCTTCTCCAGGGACTCATCCCTCCTGGCAACATGTCCAAAGAATGTAAGACACAATCTCGCCATCCTTGCCTCTAAGGAGCATTCTGGTGGCACTTCTTCCAAGACAGATCTGTTCATTCTTTTGGCAGTCCATGGCATATTCAATATTCTTCGCCAACACCACAATTCAAAGGCGTCAACTCTTCTTCGGTCTTCTTTATTCATTGTCCAGCTTTCACATGTATATGATGCGATTGATAAATACCATGGCTTGGGTCAGGCGCACCTTAGTTTTCAGGGTGACATCTTTGCTCTTCAACACTTTGAAGAGGTCCTTTGCAGGAGATTTGCCCAATGCAATGCGTCTTTTGATTTCTTGACTGCTGCTTCCATGGCTGTTGATTGTGGACCCAAAAGTAAAATGAAATCCTTGACAACTTCAATCTTTTCTCCGTTTATCATGATGGTCCAGTTGTGAGGATTTTTGTTTTCTTTATGTTGAGGTGTAATCCATACTGAAGGCTGTGGTCTTTGATCTTCATTAGTAAGTGCTTCAAGTCCTCTTCACTTTCAGCAAGCAAGGTTGTGTCATCTGCATAACACAGGTTGTTCACGAGTCTTCCTCCAATTCTGATGCCCCTTTCTTCTTCATATAGTTCTTGTATTATTTGCTCAGCATACAGATTGAATAGGTATGGTGAAAGAATATAACCCTGACGTACACCTTTCCTGACTTTGAACCAATCAGTATGCCCTTGTTCTGCCTGAACAACTGCCTCTTGATCCATGTAAAGGTTCCTCATGAGCACAATTAAGTGTTCTGGAACTCCCTTTCTTCTCAATGTCATCCATAGTTTGTTATGATCCACACAGTAGAATGCCTTTGCATAGTGAATAAAACACAGGTAAACATCCTTCTGGTGTTCCCTGCTTTCAGCCAGACATGAGCATTGATATCCCTGGTTCCACGTCCTCTTCTGAAATCAGCCTGAATTTCTGGCAGTTCCCTGTCGATATACTGCTGCAGCAGTTTTTGAATGATCTTCAGCAAAATTTTGCTTCTGTGTGATATTAGTGATATTGTTCTATAATTTCCACATTCAGTTGGATCACCTTTCTTGGGAATAGGCATAAATATGGATCCCTTCCAGTCAGTTGGCCAGGAAGCTGTCTTCCATATTTCTTGGCATAGACAAGTGAGCACCTCCAGCGCTGCATCTGTTTGTTGAAACATCTCAATTGATATTCCATCAATGCCTGGAGCCTTGTTTTTCACCAATGCCTTCAGAGCAGCTTGGACTTCTTCCTTCAGTACCATCGGTTCCTGATCACGTCTTGAATCTGTACAACTGTATTTTTAAAGTTGTAATATAGAACTTTAAATATATTGTTTCTTTTAGATTTCATCTTGTTCATCTAGACTATTTCCATAGCTTGTCAAGAGATTTCTGAGTCTGGAGTCCTTTCTTTGTTAGTTGATTATTCCTTCACATGAGATACCTTATTGTTGGAGGTTTGGTTGCTGTCTTCCTCACTCCCCAGTGCCATTTCCAGGACATTATTTCTGCATATGCTTTTGGTAGCTCATGCAGCATTCTAGACTCTATCCTCCCCGCCCCCCGCCCTATTTCTGTCATTCTGCTAACTCCCTATCTACTCCCTCATGTTATTTAGACTTTCACCTGACTCCCAAAGTGCACTTTGAACTCATGCCATCTGATCCTGGATGATATTGTCTATAAGGACTACTCAGTTACCACCCTGGCCTTTGTCTCCACATTTTCCATGACCTTATCAACATTCTACCTCAGCCACCTACTTCCATAATTATACCCTGAACATTGTCATCACCTAAATGTACTTCACTTTCAAAATCAATACCAAAAAAAAAAAAAAAAACCCATCGCTGACTCATAGCAGCCATATAGGTCAGAGTGGAACTTCCCGGTAGGGTTTCCAAGGAGTACCTGGTGAATTTGAATTGCTGACCTTTTTGATTAGCAGCTATAGTTCTTAACCACTACTCCACAGGGTTTCCAAGCATTTTGTTTTCTCCCACTGTATTTGTTCCTTACTTTCATCAGGACCTTGAACCCGTTTCTGTCTCTTTCTCTCCATTAGCACCTGCCCATGTATTCATTTCCTTATTCTTAGTTTTCATGGTTGACCAGTCCACTCTTACGCCTTGACTCCTCTCTCCTTTCTTTGCACTCATCTGACCAGACTCCAGCTCTGGGCGAATCAGTTATCTGCTGCTCTGACAACACTTCAGGCAATTCTAGGAGAGACAAGATTTCAGCATATATTCATGGACTTTAGCCTCAAGTAGGACCTCCACACTACTTGGAAGTGTTGTTACATTTCTCTCTAGCACTCTGCAATGATTATTGTAAACCTTATCCGCCCTTCTGAACTACTTATCCTCAGGAAATAACCTTGCCTTTTATTTCAGAGGGAAGATAGAAACCATCCAACAGGAACTTTCCCATCTACAGATCTCTACATCTGCATAAGTGAGGATCTTTTACTTTCTTTTATGGAGAAAGTGCCCTTTCTCTTGACAAAGGACAATTCATCTACCTGTGATTCAAATCCTATCACTTCCTGAATTATTACTAATGTTTAATTATCAGTGGGAAGGGTCCTATGGAAAGACGTTGAAGGTTAGAGAGGAAAATAATAGTTAAACTTTCCTGAGGAGACAGAAGGAAGATACTTTGCAGAATGTAAAGTAAGAATTAGCTTTAGACAAGAGGAGTGTTATGGATTGAAGTGTGTTCCCCCAAAATATATGTTATAAATTCTAACCTCTGTGCCTGTAGCTACAGTCCCCATTGGAAATGGGTTGTATTTGCTGTGTTAATAAGACTCAATTAGTGTAGGGTGTGTCTTGAGTCAATCTTTTTTAAGATATAAAAGAGATTAGATAAGCAAGTGAAAGAAGCAGAGATGAAAAGATGAAGGAAGAGAGATGCTAAGCCACATGAAGATAGCTCAGGAGCAGAAGCTCAGAAAAGACAAGGACCTTCCTCCACAGCCGACATGGAGAGAAACCCTCCCCCTAGAATGTACCCTGAATTTGGACTTCTAGCCTCCTAGACCATGAGAGAATAAATCTCTGTTAAACCATTTACTTGGGTCATTTCTGTTATAGCAGCACTACAACTATTATAACAAAAATACCACAAGTGGATGGCTTTAACAGATTTATTCTTTCACGGTCTAGGAGGCTAGAAGTCTGAATTCAGGGTGCAGGTTCTAGGGGAAGGCTTTCTTTCTCTGTGGGTTCTGGGGGAAGGTGCTTGTCATCATCTTTCCCTGCTGTAGGAGCTTTTCAGGGCAGGGACCCCAGGTCTAAAGTAAGCAGTGTTCTCCTGGCTCTACTTTTTGGGTCGTATGAGGTCCCCATAAAGCAAAAGGAAGAATTGATGAAGTAAAAGAACTGAACAGAAGGTTTCAAAGGGCCTCTCGAGAAGACAAAGTATTATAATGACATGTGCAAAGAGGTGGAGATGGAAAGCAAAAAGGGAAGAACACGCTCGGCGCTTCTCAAGCTGAAAGAACCGAAGAAAAATTCAAGCCTCGAGTTGCAATAGTGAAGGATTCCATGGGGAAAATATTAAATGACGCAGGAAGCATCAAAAGAAGATGGAAGGAATACACAGAGTCATTGTACCAAAAAGAATTAGTCGATATTCAACCATTTCAAGAGGTGGCATATGACCAGGAGCCGATGGTACTGAAGGAAGAAGTCCAAGCTGCTGTGAAGGCATTCGTGAGAAACAAGGCTCCAGGAATTGATGGAATATCAATTGAGATGTTTCAACAAACAGATGCAGCGCTGGAGGTGCTCACTTGTCTATGCCAAGAAATATGGAAGACAGCTTCCTGGCCAACTGACTGGAAGAGATCCATATTTATGCCTATTCCCAAGACAGGTGATCCAACTGAATGTGGAAATTATAGAACAATATCATTAATATCACACGGAAGCAAAATTTTGCTGAAGATCATTCAAAAACTGCTGCAGCAGTATATCAACAGGGAACTGCCAGAAATTCAGGCTGATTTCAGAAGAGGACGTGGAACCAGGGATATCATGGCTGATGTCAAATGGATCCTGGCTGAAAGCAGAGAATACCAGAAGGATGTTTACCTGTGTTTTATTCACTATGCAAAGGCATTCGACTGTGTGGATCATAACAAACTATGAATGACATTGTGAAGAATGGGAATTCCAGAACACTTAATTGTGCTTATGAGGAACCTTTACATGGATCAAGAGGGAGTTGTTAATACAGAACAAGGGGATACTGATTGGTTTAAAGTCAGGAAAGGTGTGCGTTAGGGTTGTATTCTTTCAGCATACCTATTTAATCTGTATGCTGAACAAATAATATGAGAAGCTGGACTATATGAAGAACGGTGCATCAGAATTGGAGGAAGACTCATGAACAACCTGCGTTATGCAGCTATCACAACCTTGCTTGCTGAAAGTGAAAAGGACTTGAAGCACTTACTAATGAAGATCAAAGACCACAGCCTTCAGTATGGATTACTTCTCAACATAAAGAAAACAAAAATCCTCACAACTGGACCAATGAGCAACATCATGATAAACGGAGAAAAGATTGAAGTTGTCAAGGATTTCATTTTACTTTTGGATCCACAATCAACAGCCATGGAAGCAGCAGTCAAGAAATCAAAAGACGCATCGCATTGGGCAAATCTCCTGCAAAGGACCTCTTCAAAGTGTTGAAGAGCAGAGATGTTACCCTGAAGACTAAGGTATGCCTCACCCAAGCCATGGTATTTATCAATCGCATCATATACATGTGAAAGCTGGACAATGAATAAGGAAGACCGAAGAAGAGTTGACAGCCTTTGAATTGTGGTGTTGGCGAAGAATATTGAATATACCATGGACTGCCAAAAGAATGAACAGATCTGTCTTGGAAGAAGTGCCACCAGAATGCTCCTTAGAGGCAAGGATGTTGAGACTGTGTCTTACATACTTTGGACATGTTGCCAGGAGGGATGAGTCCCTGGAGAAGGACATCATGCTTGGCAGAGTACAGGGTCAGTGGCAAAGAGGAAGACCCTCAACGAGGTGGATTGACACAGTGGCTGCAACAATGACCTCAAGCATAAGAACGATGGTGCAAGACCGGGCAGTGTTTCGTTCTGTTGTGCATAGGGTCACTATGAGTCGGAACCAACTCGATGGCACCTAAGAACAACATAAGAACATGAGGTCCCCATGTGTCTCTGCTCACTTCTCTCTTTTATATCTCAGAAGAGATTGGCTTAAGACACAACCTAATCTTGTAGATTGAGTCCTGCCTCATTATCATAACTGCCTCTAATCCTGCCTCATTAACATAATAGAGGTAGGATTTACAACAGGTGGAATAATCACATCAGAAGACAAAATGGTGGACCATCACACAATACCGGGAATCGTGGCCTAGCCAAGTTGACACATAGTTCTGGGGGACATAATTCAATCCCTGACAATAAGAATTTGGTGCTGTAAGAGTGGGGTGCTGCTCTAACAGATAGAAAAATGTGGAAGCGGTTTTGGATTTGGGTAATGAGTAGAGGCTGGAGTAGTTTAAGGTGCATAATAATAAAATCTTTGAAGAGACTGTTTGTAGAATTATGCATGTCAAAGGCAATTCTGGTGAGAGCTCGGAAAGCAGTAAGAGCTATAAAGAAAGTCTCGTCCGTCTTAGAGAACGCATAGAGTGCCAGCAGGAGAATGCTGATAGAAATGTGGGTGTTAAATACGCACCTGGCAAGGTGTTTAAGAAAATGGTGAGCATGTGATTGGACAACAGAGGAAAGATGATGCTTCTTATACAGTGGAAGAGAACTTGTCTGAATTATGTTCAGATGTTTGGTGGAAGGTAGAACTTGTAGGTGATGAACTTGGATATCTGGTTAGTGAGATTTCTAAGGAACATCTTGAAAGGGCCACGTGATTTCTCCTTGTGGCTTATAGTAAAATGCAAGAGGAAAGAGATGAATTTAAAAATAACTGTGGAAAGGGAAAATAGAACTTAAAGATTACAAAATTCTGTTGTACAAAGTAAGGACACATGTATTAGAATGTTCATATGTTCACAAAGGACATGGCTGCACAATTTTTTGTTTAAAAAGGTGAAGCCTGTGACTGATGGATCTAACCAACTGCCACAGCAGAAAACCCATCAGCTTAGACTAAAGGGGACAGAAAGAACAAAAGGAAAGAATGCTGTCTGCCTCGTGGAATTCTACAGACAGGAAACAGACCAAAGGAGCTTTATCTGTTGTCCTTCAAGAAAAGAATCATCCTTGGAGCAGCTTGGAGACCAGTAGAACTGTTGGAAGGAACAGGGATTGCAGGAACTTCTTGGCTTCAAAGGGTGGAGCTATGATCTCCTGGATCTCAAAGGATGGGAAGATAACTTCCTAGGTTTCAAAGAGTCGGATTTTCACCAACTCTGTTCCAGAGTGTGGGGCTGCCATTAAGGTGTACCAGGGGCATGGGGCCACTACCCAAAGCTGAGGAGCAGGGCTTCCATGCCCAAGGCAGAAGAACGAGCCTGCTGGGCCGAGGTGGGTGGGTCACCACTCAAATGGGCCAGGAGAATGTGGCTGCCTAAAGCAGAGTTGCCTGCCCAGAGGGCCAGGATGGCAGCGCTGGAGCCCGGGGCCGAGAGATCTCCCTAGAACCCAGAGGAGGTGGTTAACACTCAGAGTCTGGAGGGCAGGCCATTGCCCAAATGGTCTCAGTGAACAGAGGATTATTTTCAAGGCTTGAGAGTTAATGTAAATTGTTCTGCTGGGTTTTGGACTTGTTTGGTACCTACTAACCGTTCTTTCCCTCCAGTTTTTCGTATTTGTAGTGGGAATGTCTGCCTTGTGTGTGTTCCCCCATTGTACTTTCGAAACATAACTTGTTGTCCAGAGATTGCAGGTTCACAGATGAAGAGAATTTTGCCCCAGGATTGAATACCCCTAAGGGTCTCACCCATATTTGATATAGATTATTCAGAAGACAAGATTTTTGACTTGGAGTTGATATAAGACTTTTGGGATGATGTGATGGGGTGAATGTGTTTTGCATGTGGCGACATGAATTTGGGGGAGGAAATGGGTGAAATGTTACGGATTGAATTGTGTCCCCCCAAAATATGTGTTGTGAATCCTAACCTCTATGCCTGTGGTTATAATCCCCTTTGGGAATGGGTTGTCTTTGTTATGTTAATGGTAGGATTAGTGTAGGGTGTGTCTTGAGTCAGTGTCTTTTGAGATACAAAGCTTAGACAAGTAAGCAAAAGAAGCACATATGGGGGAGGAGAGATGCCAAGACACATGAAGATTGCCTAGAAGCAGAAGCTCAGAGGAGACAATGACCTTCTTCCAGGGCTGACAGAGAAAGCCTCCCCCTAGATCCAGTGCCCTGAGTTTGGACTGCTAGCCTCCTAAAATGTGAGAAAATAAATTTCTCTTTGTTAAAGCTATCTGTCTACTTGTGATATTTCTGTTATAGCAATACAAATGACTAAGTCAAGGATAAATATCTCTTCTGTTGTAAAAACTAAAAATAACAGGTAAAATTCATTAAATGATTGTTTATTGTTTGTGACATAAAGTTATTTTCCTTTCTAAATTATCCCTTAGTCAAGGAGTTATTTATATTGGAATCTTTAAAAGCTTTCCTATTATGAAATGCTCTCTAAATTCTTTTATTTTGAACAAGTGGTCAGTTAATAATGGTTTTGGTTATGAAGAGATCACCAGATTGAATTGATAAAAAAGGAGACAAAGACATTTAACAGATTTAATTATTATTCCTGGGAGTATGACTTCAGATTTCCAAGTGCTAGGTGTCATTGTACAAAAGCCATTTAAGGGTAGCTTAACAATTTGCAAATTTCTAAAATATCCTATGTGAGAAAAAACAAACTATGAAAGGATACATAAAATAGGATAGGTTCCTTAAAAAAAGAAAACATACAATACTGTAATTTGTGAGGGATATGTAAATAGTGAAAGTATAATGACATGCATGGGAATGATAAATATCACCAGACATGATTATCTCTGATGGGGTGGAGGATTAATGCAATCAAGGAAGGGTATACAGAGCACTGGAGCTGTACGTGTAAAGTTTTATTTCTTAATTTCTTAAGCTGGATGTGGGAACACAGCTGATATGTTACTTTCCTCACTCCAAGATTGTAAACGATGTCTTTTTCTGGTACTTTCGTGGTTATTTTTTTTTCTTTACTATTGTTGGATTTAAAAATAGTAACTCATTGTCCCCTGCGTAATGTCATGTTTCCTATTGATTTGAAGCACTACCTGTGTGATATACTAATGCATAAGTATATGTGTAAGGAGCCCTGGTGGCACAACAATTAAGAACTCGGTTGCCAGCCGAAAGTTTGGCAGCTCTTACCCACCCAGAGACTCTGAGGGAGAAGGGCCTGGCAATCTGATTTTGTAAAGATTACAGCCTAGGAAACCCTATGGGGCTGTCCTGCTCTGTCACATGGGGTCTCTATGAGTCGAAAATTGACTCAATGGCACCTAACAACAGCAACGTGTGTGTGTGTGTGTGTGTGTCTAGATTTTCTTTTTTTTTTTTGGCACTCGTATCATATTGCCTTAATTATGTTAGCTATAAAGTATTTTTGGCTCTTCTGAAGGACAGTTCTTTTTTTGAATTTTCCTGATTCTTTTCACAGTACCTTTTTTTTTTTTTTCTAGAAAAATTTGAGAAGTATTTTGTTAAATTCTAACAAAACAAAATTAAAAAATTGGAATTTTGAGGTTGCACTGAATTGATAATGATGATTTGGGAAGAATTGATGTATTTACAACTCTGAATCTTCACATTCAAGTATATCCTTCTATTTATTCAAATCTTCTCTTATGTCCCTAATTTTTTTTTTTCATAATGGTCTCAGATCGTTCTTTTTTTAATTGATTTTTTTGGTTGTATTTTTGCTATAGTAAATGGAATATTTTCTATGCTTTTTTCTATTTATTGTTGGTAACTAGAAAATATATTTGGTTTTTAGTATTTGGTAGTCTCTTTACTGAACTCTTTTTTATTTCTAACCATTTCTCAGATTTTTTATTAGGTATATAAAAATGGCATCTGCCCCAACAAACAGAGAATTGTGTCTCAACTTTTTGATAATTATATCTCTTCTTCTTTTTTTGCCACATTTTATTGACAAGAACTTCCAGAAAAAAATCTTAAAAGCAGTGGTAGTTTCAGGTCTCTTGATAATCCGTAACGAAAAAGTGAGATTAGAGCAAAAAGACTTGACAGAGGTGAGGGAATGAACCCTGGGGAATCTGAGGAAAGAGATTTCAGGCAGGGGGAGCTAGTGAGGAGGGAATGTAACTAGTGTGTTTAAGGAACAGCAAGGAGGCCAGAGGAACCCTGGTGGTGCAGTGGTTAGGAGCCTGGCTGTTAACTAAAAGCTTGCTGTTCGAATCCACCTACCACTCCTTGGTAAACCCTGTGGAGCAGTTCTAGTCTGTCAGAATTGACTTGGTGCCAACGGGTTTGGTTTTTTTGTTTTAAGAAGTCCAGTGTGGCTGGAGGGGAGTAAGCGAGGAGGAGACTGGTAGGATATTAGGCTAGAGAAGTAGTGAGTGAATACAACCATGGAAAGCTTTGAAAGCCATTGTAAGGACTAATATTTCCTAATATTAGGATTGCTTCCTTGCTTACTGTATTAGGATTGCTGTGTCATAGTGAGTAATTTTTTAAGCATTACATGTGTTTTAGAAAGAGTATTTATAAAAATAGCTTTCTAAAAAATGTAACATTTTTTATTAATACTATAGTCACTGATCTACTCCAGTGTTTGAAACGTCTCTTTATCATAGCTCTAACAAATGAATTTCCCCCCTAACTACTACGAATCTAGGAATGTGAAACCTTCTCTATAACGCTCTTTATGTTTTCTTATGTAAAGTTGACTATTCTGGTTTTTTTTTTTTTTTTTTTTTTAGGCAAAGCATTTAATCAGCAAAATGTCAGTTCCTCAAGACTAAGATTATTTTCAACAACAGTAATCACAACAAAGAGTAGCATTGTGCTTTGCTTATTTGGACCAAAACGTTAATTTAAAAGCTTCAGTCATATTCAGTTTTCAGCTTCTTCTGGTACAGAAATACCTAAAGGCACACCAGCAGCTAGAGTAGTGAAGAGTCACAAATCATGGCTATGCTGGAGGCTGACCTAGTTGACCAGGTAATCGACTTCACTGGGAAAACTATAAGCTCAGTTAAAAAAATCAAATATCCCAAGAGGAATAAAACAGAGAAAGGAAAAAAGAATCTTTACTGCTGAGAGAAGCAGAATGAACTGGGGAGTTGGCACTGCTATACATTAAAATTTTCCAAAACAGTAATATTTTCTGACAAAGCATGGCTACTTGATTCTAGAAGGTAACTTTAAGGCTGCATGCAAATATTTTTTTCTTTATTTCAGGTCAGAGGAGAGAGAGAGAGATGAGAAAAAGAAAATTGTATCCCTGCAAATAGAAAATCATCCGCTCTCTTCTTTCATTGTTTGTAGCCCTTTGGGGTCACTGGATACCTTAGGAGGCAAAGTCAGTAGTTTTTAAGTTCTTATTTATCAGAAGATGTTCAACTACCACAGATATGATAGTCCCTGAATTCAAACCTGACTGAGAGAGATACATTCAGATATATTTTCTAAGCCATAATATTGTGTATTTTCTAGTTTCATCCTGATCTCCACCTATCACCTTTGCATTACAAAATGATCAGAAAGAGAGCTTCTGATAATTTGTGAAATCACTTCATCTTTTGATCCCATCAGTATGTTCAGGGTTGTATCTCGAATATTTACCTAAATCTTACACATCTGTAGATCTGGCTTCCAAACACAGGAATGTGAATAAACAAGAAGTTAGTTGAGACAATATAAAGAACAAAAGGAACAACCAGAAATTCATTCTGCAAGTAGGTGGCCATGAAGAACTATTTTAGTTCAGAAGTTTTTTTGTATCTGCAGTTCCATTAAAATATGATAGGTCTGTATGAATAATACGAAGCCTTACGTAATTCTGCAACCTTAACTTACTGATGTCCTCAGCATTGTGAACCTGTGGGCATCTTTTCTTGCTTGACCTTCCTACTTCAGCTTTCCCAGACTCTTGACTTTTTCTGTTCTGGTTATTTCCCTTACTTGCTAAGACCTTTTTATATTAAATGTTTTCATGATAAGTCCTGAGTAAATTTAAAACTTAATGTCACTGTAACCTTTCTGTGGAGTCCCTGGGTGGTGCAAACGGTCAATACACTCAGCTGCCAACTGAAAGGTTGGAGATTCAAGTCCATCCAGAGACACCTCAGAAGAAAGGCCTGGTGATCTGCTTCTGAAAAATTAGCCATTGCAAACCCTGTGGAGCACAGTTGTGCTTTGACACACACGGGTCACCATCGGAATCAACTCGACAGCAGCTTTTGTTTTTAACCTTTTTGTAGTTGTTGACTCTGGCACTTCTTAGGTCTTGATTAAAAGAGGAAGATGTGGAAGCAAAATGTGAAAGGATGAGAGATAAAGTAGGAATAAAGAAGGGAGATTAATAATAAATGTAATAAAATAAAAACAGAAGCAGAGAAGACCTCAAAATGGATAATTAACGTAGAATTTTAGGGAAGAGAAGATTGTAGATAATACCCTTCTTATAAAATCTTTTGAACCAAACCAAACCCGTTGCTGTTGAGTTGATTCTGACTCATAGCGACCCTATAGGACAGAGTGGAACTGCCACATAGAGTTTCCAAGGAGCGGCTGGTGGATTTGAACTGCCAACCTTTTGGTTAGCAGCTGTAGCTCTTAACCACTGTGCCACCAGGGTTTCCATCTTTTGAACAGCTGTCTACTTTTCAGTCTTTGGTATGTAGCTTTATTTTTTCAGCTTATGGAAAAATATACCAATTAAGTGTCAATATGCCATTAACAGCTCTCTTTTTAACATTAGTTATTTTCCATTTTAAGAAAGAGGATAATGAGCTCAGTGGAAATTTTGGTTATTTTAGCATTTTTTTTTTTTTTAATAGAATTTAGTAGGTGATCGATGGAGCAGAACACCTTCGCTTCCAAGTCCTTAACATAAGGCTTTTCTGAATTTGAATAATTAACTTGCTTAGGTCTTAAATTATTAAAAATTTCTTAGTTTGATAAGTAGTATTTTCTTCATTTTAGGGTTTTGACACAGGCCTTTTACTACAGATCAGTGGCAGAAACAGAATCAGAACTCTGGAATTTTGATTCAGAAATGCCTAATACCTCGCATACCTTACTGAATCAAACCGAAGTTTATCCAGCCCAGTGCTTAGTCTCTAGAGCACTTTTGTGGGGGCTCATGGTTACTGTCCAAAATAGCAACTATGAGAATTAGGTATATACTGCAAGCAACCTTCTCTCAGTAACCTCTGATGGATCTAGTATTCAATAATTTTTCAAAATGTTTCTTAATTTACATACTTTCAATTTTTACTGTGGTGAGAGACCAAAGTCTTTTTTAGCACCAAAATTACCTTTTTACTACTTTGAAATAGTTCTCCTATTTTTGCGTTAATGTCATGATTCAGAAGAAAGGAAGTCAGAAGACCTGGATTTTTGTCCTGGGTTTGCCGCTAACTGATTATATAAACTTTGTTAAGGCATTTAACCTCTCTGGACCTGGTTTTATTCTCATTTATATAATAAGTTCTAAGCCGTGAAGCGTTTCCTTATTCTAAATACACGTGAAAGAACTCATGATCATACGCTTATTTGCCCTTGTTGCGAATTTCTATTTGATTTAATAGATTTGGCTGTAAGTTTTCTAATTTCTATCTTATCAGACAATAAAATACTAACTGCACCATTCCCTTTATGCTGAATTTTAAAATTATTTTCCCAGTTCCTTTGATCGTATAAATTGCATGTCTCTACTCTTTCTCTGTAGATGTCTTTCTTAAGATGTGGTTGATGAGAATAGCACCAAGTACCGAGGTGTGCGTAGATGTGCCACGATCTTGTTTATTTCTGCTACTTTTTTTTTAAATGCCAATATTTTTTGGACTTTTCAGCCATAACATTTCAAAATCTCTTTTAGGCCAGCGCTTTGCCTCTGGACTAGACTATCCCTAAGCATTTTACTCTTCAATTTCTTCCGGGACAGAGATTTCACAACCTGTCTCTCACCTTGAGGAAGTTCTTATAGCTAACATAAATCTTGCTTCCTGCAATTTAAGTTGAATTTGTTCCCTTTTCTTCTCTCTCTGGAGATGGGAACAGTCCTAAACTGAAAGTGATGCTTTCTTATGAGGGCTAACACTGAACATAGTAGGAAGATTATTTCCAGGCTAACATCATACTTATTTTAACATTTATTTTAGAGCTTTCTGACTTGCATTTCAATATTCATGGTCTCAGGTGATACCATTCTTTAAGGCCCAAATGAAATAAAACAGTTGTATGTCTAATATTAATATTTATTATATCTTATGCTATTTGGAACCAAATGAATTACAAAGATAAAAATGAATTCTCAAGCCCATTTGAGGACTTAAGCAGATTTATGTTTTATTTATATAATATATGGACTATAGTCATGGGACTGGTTTTTTGCCCGTGGTTTATACATTTTATCTCATTTTTATTAGTCATATTATGGACACGATTTATTTATCTGTATCTTCCTTACAACATGTGAAAACAAAAGCCCATTCTTTAAAACAAACTATCTTGAAGCTGATTTCAATGTGTGTAGTCCAAAGAAGAGGGTCCCTAGGTGGTCTAAATGTTCATGTTCAACTAGTTTGAACCCACCCAGTGGTACCATGGAATAAAAGGTCTGGTGGTCCTTTCAGTAAGATTAAAGCCAAGAAAACCCTAGGAGCGTTTCTTCTGTTCTGTGACACGTGGGGTCACCATAGGTCAAAATTGACTCAGTAGCAACCAACCCAAAAACAGTCAAAAAACTTGAGTACAAAAGCTAAGAACTGTCTTAAGTATTAGAGGGGAAAAGGAGAACACATTCTCTGCTCTTCAGCAGCCTATAGGCTTATTGGGGGGAGGGATTATAAAATTAAAATCATGGAGCTCTTATGAAATAACACAAGAGAATGCATATAAAATAATGTATTTTAAGTGAATTTTACTTTGCATTTTAAAGACTAATACAAAAAACGTTTATACTATGCAGATCTGTTCTATTAACTAAAAAAAAAAAAAAAAAAAAACTATTAACTAAGGTACCTGAAAATGTCTAAGTGTTTCATTCTAATTTCTGTGTTTTTTTGCTTTGAAGGTTCAACAGTGTTCTGAAAAATCCTTCCTCTTACAGCTTTTGAAAACTCATGAAAATGCGTTAAATAGACAGTATAGTGAAATTACAAAGCAAAGGAATATACTTCTTCAAACCTTTGTAAGTTGACAGCCACTTAAAAAATCTGTTTCACTAATTTTATCAGAAAGTTGAACTTTTTTTGTGTACTTTTAGAAAATTATCCATATGTACATTGGCAGATAGTCTTGTTCAGATGTGGAAAAGTATTAAGAGCTATTTGAAACCAATTGATAGGGTAGTATAGTTAGAAAGAATTATATAGGAGTTATTTATAATTGTAGTAAGTATAAAAGAAATGATGAAACTGATTGGAGTTGCTCAGGCTTTCAGAACTTGGTTTTAATACTTTTCAAAGGCAGAGAGTTCACGCTTGAGGTATATTTATGGGTGTGGGTGAAAAGATGGAATTTATCTTTTTATCTGAAGTCAGAGCCAACAGAAGGAATAGTTTTGAATGATAGGGCCAATTTCTGAATATTGCTTATAATTAGTTGACATTTCTTATAAAAACACAGTAATATTTTGGTCCCAGCTTCAGGTTTTGATTAATAGTACTAGAGGAGTGAAGCACTTTTGTGATAATACTAGAAAGTATAATTTATGCTTTTGTTAATTCCAAATTGTTGCATTTTAAATCACTAAGGAATAATACAATTGTACCTAATACCTACATTTGATCTTTCATTTTTGTTTTTCAGGAGGCTACAAAGAAAAAAGCGGAAGAGGAGGAGGAAAAATTTATTAAGGAAATTACAGACTTCAATAATAAATATGAAATAACAAAGGAAAGAGAACTTTTGATGAAAGAAAATGTCAAGATTGAAATATCTGACTTGGAAAACCAGGCAAACATTTTGAAAAAAGGTATGATTGCACCTCATTTGTCTGGCATTAATGAGAAATTATTTATTTTGAATCAATTAATTTTCTAGAAATTGAACTTTTTTCATAAGCAGATTGATTTATTGCATAGCTATTCTTTTATTTTTATCTTAATTGTCTTAATCATTATGTATCTTTGTTGTAAGCAGTTTCAGTTTCTTTAAAAGTAGGTGTAACACGAGCGTTTAGTCATTCATTCAGTAAGTATTTATTTATGACCTGTTATGTGATAGGCACTGTTCTGGCTCCTGGGGATATAGAAGTAAAAACTGGAGAAGGGATATGTGTAAGTAGATATTCAGGGTGCAATGTGATGGATACACGAAGTGAGGAGGGAATGAATTCAAGAGACATTTAGGAAGAATGACTGGACTTTGCAACTGATTAGATGTGGACAGAAATAGGGAAAGTCAAAGATTAATCTCAGTTTTCAAACTTCAGAAATTAGACAGAATGATGGTACCAGGAGTTAAAAAAAACAATGGTGGGGTAGACCTGTCTGAGTTATAGCCTTATCCAGACAGAAGGGTTGAGTGTTGTTTCAGGTATTTTTACTTGGCCATGCCTAATAGGATATATAGGTGGCGATGCCTAATGGGCAAGTAGAAATTTGGTTGTGAAGCTGAAGAGATAGAGATTAGATTTGGGGGTGAATGCAAAGGAGTTGGTGGCATCATTCAAAGGGAACATATGTAGGGAACATGGATGAGGACCAGAAACCAAACAGAAACCTGGGAAATCACAGTGGTTAAGGAAATGAGAAGATTGAGACAGAGTAGTAAAAGAGGGCAAGAGGAAGACCAGCACAGTGTAATATTTTGGAAACCAGATGTTCAAAAGGTTTTCCTCAAATCAATGGAAATCAAAAGTGGGGTATTAATTTGGCAAACAGAGATAACTATTATACTATTCAAGAGCATTATCATGGATTGCAGTGGGAACAGAAGGCAGAGAGTAACGGAGTGAGGAGTGAATGGGAGTTGAGGAAGTAGAGAGTACAAATACAAATGATATTAAATGGAAAACAAGTTTTTAGGGGAAGCCTATACAAAATGTACTGTTACTTATATTATGCCTTTAGTAAATGGAGAATTATAAACACATTTAGCTTTTTTATTGACCAGTAGCTATTATTATAAATCATTCATTGTTGTGCTTTAAGTATAACGATTATTATTGTAGGTAACATTTATTAGCTTTATACCATGTAACAACCACCATCTGGAATATTACAAATGCTAAAAGTCAGACTTACTGAATTTAATCTTGACTTTCCCCCTCAATAGCTGTGTTACTTTGAGCACGATGCTTACCTTTTCTGTGCCTCAGTTTTCTCATCTATGAAAATGGAGAAACAATAATGGCCTTATAAGATTGTTGTGAGGATTCATTGAAATAATATTTAAGTTCCTAGAATACTGCCTGGCACATGATTTGTTGATGTTGTGTGCCTTCGAGTTGATTCTGACCGTATATAACAGAGTAGAACTGCCCTATAGGGTTCCTTGGCTGTAATCTTTACGAGAGCAGATTGCCAGGTCTTTCTTCCTGTGGAGCTGCTGGTGGGTTCAAACCACTGACCTTTCGAGCACTTAACTATTGTGCCACCAGGGCTCTTTGGCATATGATTAAGCCCTCAATGTTACTGAGATTATAGTTCTTCATTAGTTTCAATTTGTACATGAAGGAAATGAGGTTCACAGAGAAAAATTATTTTGGACAAGGAGTATAAGACAGAGATTCTTAACCAGAAATACTTACAAAAACCTGGGAAGATTTTAAAAAGTTTGTAACTTTTGAAGTCTCATTCCCAACCTATCGAACCAGAATCTCTGTGGTTGAGGGCCATTGAATGTGTTTTTGTTGTTGTTGATGTGATACGTACCCCTATTTAATAACAGAGATGTGTAACAGAGTTAAATAGATATTAAGCTTAGAAGATATTCTGGAACTAACTTTCTTTCAAAAGTCATGGATGGGAGTTCTGCTTCTGATACGGAGGAAAGGAGAGAGGATACCTAACAACCAAATCATCCCACAAATTATAGCTATAAACTCTGAACCAAAAACAGACAAGTGAGTAAAACTTGGAGCAAGAGACTAGAAAGGAGTGAATTCTGCGTGTTTTTTTTTTTTTTCGTGTGTGACATTGCACAGTCAGAGGGGGCAGATGCAGTCAAAGGGGTGGCTGTACAGGAATTGCTAAACACTGATAGAAAGCTCCATCATTCTTGCCACAGGTCCAGAGGAAGAAGTTCTGGCCATCAGTACTATAGGAGAGTGAAGGGGAAGAGGACCCTGGAAGGGAGACAGCCAGAGAAAGAATCCCAAATTCTGTGTTTAAACTTAGTCCGAGTCTCTGGTTGACCCCTGAACCACGCATGTGTGGAACAAACTGAAACCCTCCCAGAACTGAGACCTGAGCTAATGCCCACCATAGGTGTGACAGTGTGCAGTATAAATTCAACCAAGTTAATTGCTTGCTTATAAAAAAAAAAGAAGTCAATACTCCTTGAGCAAAGTAGTGGAACCCAAAGTCTCCACAACATGATACACACAGTGTTCAGTATATAATTCAAAATTACTTCACCTGTGAAGAACCAGGAACATGTGATCCAGTCTCAAAAGAAAACCTTAGGATATCAAACCCAAGACCACCAAATTAACTTAAATAGAATGGGTAAATTTCTTGGAAGAGTTAGCTATAAAAAGCCCACTCAAGAAGAAATAGATAGCCCTGTATCTCTTAAGAAATTGAATTGGTAGTTAAAAATACTCCTTCACAGAAAACTCCAGGGCCCAGATAGCTTCACTGGTAAATTCTAAAAAAAAAATTTGAAAAAGAAATAATGCCAATTCTACACAAGCTGGTTCAGAAAATAGAAGATAATACTTCTCAACTCATTTCGTGAGGCCAGAATTACCCTGATGTAAGAAAACTACAGAGACATATCATTCGTAAGCATAGACATAAAAATTGTAACAATGTTAGCAAATATAATCCAACAATATTCTAATATAATACATAATGATATAGTGGCATGCATTATAGGAATATAAGGCTGATTTAACATTTTTAAAGCAATCAATGCAATATTTCATAATAACATAATGAACAAGAAATTATAATTTTAATAAATATAGAAAAAGCATCTGACAAAATTCAACACCCATTTCATACATAATCAAAATGCTTAGCAAATTAGGAATAGAAGGGAACGTCCTCAATCTGATAAAAAAGCCTGTCTGAAAAGCCTACATCTAACATCATATTTAATGGTGAAATATTGATTACTAACATCATACTTAATGGTGGAATGTTGAATACTTTTCCCCAAAGAATAAGAATAGGAGAAGGATGTTCATTATTACCACTTCTATTCAATATAGAAGTGGATGTCCTAGCCATCTGAGCCATTGCTAGGAACAGTGGTCATGGACAGCTTTCTTAAGGAGATGAGTCTTAAAGAATGAACTGGAGTTTGTTGTGGGAAGAAAGGAAGGATGGACATTCTAGAGAGAGGAACAGATATCAACAATACTGCAGAAGCTTGTACCCATTTGAGTACTAGGCAAAGCCTTTTTAAACATGCTTTAAAATTTTTTTTCTTTTTTTTTTTAGTTAGGGAGGATAGCGTTTTCTTATCTGATTGGGAAGCTCCTTTTACTTAGTGTTAATGACATTGTTTTCAGTTCTCCTTTGGTAGCCTAACCATCAATTAATTTCCTCTTTTTATCTAGTTGGTGCACAATGAATCCTGGTTAATTTATTAAAAAGAGTTCCTAGGTGGTCAAGGGAAGACGGGCTTAAAATTGACCAGATGCTGCTTAAATATTTCCTGTGTAAGAGAAAGTTAGTAACAAGTAACTGACATATTTGCTGTCATGTATAAGGCAAAGCCTAAATACTTAACATACGATTTTTCTTTGTTTCTAGAAATGAAGTCAATGGAACATGATAGTGGCCTGTTAAATGAACTTCATAAGCAAAAGAATGAATTAGTACAAGAATTATTTACTCTCCAGAGAAAACTTAAAGGTATTACCTTTATGAATTAGTTTATTTTGCTGATGAAAATACTAGTTATACCCACGTGATAGAGTAATATTATGCTTTAAATATTTATTAGCCTTTTGGGATATAGTGCTATTATTCACATTAAAAAGAAATAAAGCACTAAATCAGCGTTACATCTCGTGTTTATAGTATCACAACTTTTGTTAAAATCACTGGTATTGTCTTTACATGCAAGCACCGAAAATTAAAGTAACGTTCTTATGAGTGAATAAAGGTAATTTTTATGCTTAGTTTGAAAAGATTGTAAGAATTTTTTTAATTGTTCAGTTTTTGAAGATAAGGAGAATGAAGCCATTTGCACTACCAAATACCTAGAGGCAGAAAAAATTAAAATCAATGAAAAGCCTCAAAATGATGCCGAATGCTTAAGGTAAGTGTTACTTGTTATACTTTGGTATAAAATCTGGTAATTTTTCGAGTTGTCAAGTAGATTTCAGACTAAAGCTCAGTGGGTAGATTTTTTTTTGCTTTCAAGTTCCAGATGGAGACATTGTTTCTTTCTGTGAGTACTCTGAAACATGCTAATAAGCAAACACTTTCCTGGTTGAAAAATTGCTACTTCTGAGTTTCAGAATACATAGAGTTGATAATGTTAAAATCAGTTTTATCTTTTCTTGTACCCTATATTTTTATGGCCCCAGTGTTACTGACATCACAATAGATAAGACAAAGTATTGATTCTTCAACTCCCGCTTCTGTTAGTCTTAACTTTTTTGAGAAATGACTAAAAAAAAAAAGTCTAGATTCCAGGAAAAAAAAAAAAAATCACAACCTACTGTCTTACTTCAAATTTATTACTCTGATTATGTGCCTAAAAAATGAAAAAATATTTTCTTAATGGAATATTTAGATGCTTCTTACACATTTGGATAATGAAAGAATGGCTGATGTTTGAAATGACATGCTCATAAACACATGGAGATAAGGCCTCACATTTACTAATTTGACTACTATTTATTAATAATTTGGTGTTATGTTTGTTGGCTCAATTTTAAAGACTTTGCTATACTTCCTAGCTTAACGTAAGAAAAGAAACGTTACTGAATCTATGAAGAAGCAAATGAAGCCTTCTTTCACATAAATCATATAGGAAATATGTCCACTAGAGCTGAACAAATGCTTCATATTAGCAGTGTATTGCCATAGGCCATAATTTAGTAGATTGTGAAAAAAGATTTGCAATTTAGTTTTATGTAAAGTTTTATAAGCATAAAATATGAATCTCTTGAGTGATATGTTTGATGCACAATGAGTTTCTGTAATGACAAGCTGCTCATTGATTTTTTTACGCTTTTGAAAATGGCAGTGCCCACTGGTATCATTATAGTTAGTAGAGGAAGGGCGTCCAACGTGAACTCCAATTTTGTGGGTTCATCACTTAGTCATAAGAATTCTCTCTTGGTTAAAATTAAACACACGAATTATGTTAGAGAGTGCTTTTACTTTCACAAATGTTGGCAGAGGACATTTGGATAGAAAAACCATCAGTCCATATACATAGTCAATTCATTGCATTTTAGCACTTATAAATTAAATGTCAATATTTATCCAGTCTCACTTTAAATTATTAGATATGCGTAGCTTAGCTTAGTTTCCCTATCAATATGTTCCATAAAAGTTATCCTAAGTGTGAAGAGCAAACTAGTAAGTGTGAAGCTTTTAGGAAGACAGCCATCAGCCTTATAATTAATGCAATAACAAGAAACTGATGATGGCAACAAATGATATTACGTTATCATACAAAATCATGAAGGCCAAAATCAAGTTAGTTTTATCCTTAAAGTTTGGAATTGAATAGTCTTTCTCATTTGTGTGTTCACACATATACTGAAATATATAATAGTTACATTTTAACTAAGTATTCAGGCTTACCTCCTGCTGGTATGGATGTGGAGCCCTAGTGGTGCAGTGGTGAAGAACTCGGCTGCTAACCAAAAGCTCAACAGTTTGAATCCACCACCTGCTCCTTGGAAACCGTATGAGGCAGCTCTGCTCTGTCCTGTAGGGTCACTATGAGTCGGAATCGACTGGATGGCAGCGGGTTCGTTTTTTTGCAGGGGAGGTAATAGATGCTTTTATAGCAGAGTTTCTCAAACTCAGCACTATTGACATTTTGTGGGGGGCTGTCTTATGCATTGTAGGATGTTTAGCAGCATTCCTAGCCTCTACCCTACTAGATACCAGTAGCATTTCCCTTCCGAGTTGTGACAACAAATATGTTTCCAGACATTGCCAAATGTCCCTGCGGGGAGGGGGTAACCGCTAACTTGTAGAATATGGCTGTCATTAGCATATAAGCTAGGGGTTGTGTTAGTTCCTCATAAACTTCTGAAAGGGTTGTATGACCTTGACTGAGCTAGTTTTTTCATATAGCCTGAGGAGCAGCATATAGCCTGAGGGCTGCTATGTGTCAGAATCGACTCCTTGGCAATGGGTTTGTTTTTCTGTTTTGTTTGTTTTTTCTTTTTTAGGAGCACAGAAATAATAAAGCTCAGGGTCTTGAGAAGTGGTAAGTGTAGTGGTGAAGATCACAGACTCTTTCGAATCCCAGCTTTGCTACTTACTAGGTTAGTGACCTTGAACAAGCCATTTAACTTGTCTGTGCCTCAGTCATCACACCTATAAAATAGGGGTAATTATAATACATACCTCACAAGGATATAATAAAAAATAAATGACTTAATATGTATGAAGCCCTTAGAACAGTACTTGGCATGTAGTAAGTACTCTATAAGTCTTAACTGTTATCACCTAGGGTTTCATTTTTATTTCATACTGTCCAGGTAGATTTCATGCCCTTTCTTTGTCATTTCTTCCCCTGAATGTTCTTTATGTAGATGCTCCCCAAGGTTTAATCATTGGTACTCTTCTTACTTTGTACTTTACATGGGCTACCTCATCTGGTCCAATGACTTTAGTCATCATCTATAGATAATTTCCAAATCTTTGTCCATAATTCCACTTCCTTAACCTCCAGTCCTAAATTGACAATAGTCTAAAATAAACAGACGTAGATCTGAAGTGATGCTGTCCTGAATTAAGCACAAATAAAAACAACCTTATCTAAAGTTCAAGGCCCTTCATAATCTTTGCCTACGCATCATCTCCTTGTATTTTTATCACATACTTTATACTGCTAGTACATCAGAATACTATTTGTGTTATCCCAGATATGCCGTAGGCTTTCACATCTATGTATCCTTCTCTCCTTTTATGTCAGCGGAGCCCAACTCAGTCCTCAAGGCCCAGCTCAGATGCTATTTTTTTCTGTGTATTGCACAAGTTAGAAAGGTACCAGACATTTCAATATGTTCACAAATCTCACCATCCTTACCCTGCCCCAATTCATCACTAAGTCTTGTTGCTTTTACCTCCAAAATATGTCTTGAGTCCTTCTACTTCTTCATGTCCCTTGCTCCCACCCTAGCTCTAGCCAGCACCCTCTCTTACCTGGATGACTGTAACAATTTCTTTCCTGCTCTCCACTCACCCTCTCTTATACCCTTCAGTCCATTGTAAATTGAATCATGTCACTCCCCTTAAAATCATTCAGTGGCTTCATAATGACCTTAGAATGAAACTCTTAAGGTGGCCTAAGTGGCTCTTCACAATATGACGTTTTGACCTCCCTCCTGATGTTACCTTCATCCATGATCCCTTCTCTCTCTGCTCTCTCCAAACTTTCTCTCACCTCTGGACCTTTGCATATGCCCTTCTTTCTCCTGAAATTATCTGTCTGCTGCTTTCTCTGCTGTCTCCTACCTGGTGGAACAATACCCCCATCCTTTAGGTCTCAGTGGAATTTTTTCCTCAGAGAAACTCTCCCTTACCCTTTGATCTAAATTATGTAACCTCTGTTATTTTCCCTAATAGTGGCCTGTATTTTTCCCTTTATAACACATATTCTATTTTGTAATTACGTATTTGTATGCTTAGTTTGTTAACATCTGTTGCCACTATGTGAGCAATAAGAGGAGTGATCTTATCTATTTTATTCACCATCTTACACTCATTATCTACTACTTTGGTAGACAGCTTGACATATATAGTAGGTGTTGAATAAATAAATGGAGGAATAAATGAATGTAATAAAAGTATGAAAAATTTTCCCCCTCATTCCTTTCTCTGTGTTCACAGAGAACTTGTTTGTGGTTCTGTTATATCAGTAGTCACATTTTGTGATATTTATCTGTGTATCAGTCTATCCCATGGAACTGGGCACTCTCACCACTTCTTACTCATTTTTCTATTAGTCTTCCTATCTATCACAGTCAGGCATTATTCCGGTGGTTGGATCTACATGCAGTTGAATTTTCACTACAAAGAAGATAAAAGTTCTGCATATATTTTCAGTGGTACTTGGAAAGGTATGGTGTGTTTACCCACCAAAGTATCCCCATTTTAGAATGGAATGCTTCTTTTTCACCCCTGATTTTTTGTTCCATGTGGAAAAGGCTTTACTAGTTTAACTCTTTTTGCCTCCCTCCAACTCCTTGCTCTTTTCTCCTGAATTGGGGAGGAGTGACTCAGTCTGATTGGTGAGTTTGGAAGGGTAAACTAGGTCATGTGGAGCCCAGTCCTTCCTTTTCCCTATCTCTTTGAAAGTTGGGCTGCTGCTCTGGAGAGCTTGTGTTCCATTCTGCTCCTCCATCCCTTGCATTCTACAGTGGTTGGACTCTATGGGAGAAAGTTTGTGGGGTCCAATGCTGCCTTTAATGCTGTGAGTTAAGTTAGTCTAATTCTGGGGTTCAATATTTGAAAGCCCCTTGCCTGCAGATATAAGCCACATTCTCCAATATCTTTATGTCAGTGATAAGAGATATAAGCTGCACCTTCCAGTATTTGCTGTATCAGTAATAAATGTGACATTTTGGCTACCCTTCTGCCTTCCTTATATCTTAATTGGGCAGAACTCAGGCAGGACAGGAGTGTGTTATATAATAGGCCCCCTCAAACTCCCAATAGCTATTATTTTCATTATTACCCAAAATCAGGGGATATAGTTCTTAAATATGATTTTAGTTTACTCCAAACAGTAATGTAACAGACTAAACATTTCAGGCATTTTCTTCACCCACAAACTTCTTTCTGAAATGATTTACATTTCTTATAACCAATATTTGTACTTATTTAATATACCAGGAAGCTTGTTTCAGAAATAAAGCTGCAAAGTCAACGGCATGGGGTTTTCCCTCTGACCACCTGAAGATAGTGTGGTTTTGTTGAAGAGCATATTTGCAATGGAAACTCCACAAAAGTTAATATACACCTGGTACTGAGAGACTCTTAATGCATTTACATGAAGTAGTAAATCGATGCTGTTGCCTTTTCAGTGAAAAAGCCATCCAGTTAAGTTGGTCATAGAGGTCACATTGATAGTCGTTCAATTTATAAGACAGCATAAGCAGATTATGGTATTAAAATACTTTCAACCTCTCTAAAAGATACACGGATAAATATGTATAAGTCAGAATTGATTTGACAGCAGTGGGTCTGGTTTTTGGTTTTATCCATATATTTATTTTACTAAGCATGTACATATGTGTTTTCTAAATTATGAGAGTAGGTTATGTTGATTGAATTAGAATTCAGACAGTACAAAAATGTGAAATGTCGAAGCCTCCCTTTTCATCACCTCACTCCCACATCCTAGGTAGATCCATTGTTAGAAGTTTGACGTATGTCCTTTCAGAGTTTATATGTCCCTGTGCCTGTGTATTCAACAAAGATGGGATTGTGTGATCACACTCACTGGTCTCCAGTTTGCTTTATTACTTGCCAAAATATTATAGACATTTTTCATGTCAGTTTGTACTGATCAACTTCGTTCTTATTACTGCCATTTTATGGAAAGCACTGTTTATATTACCAGTCTCCCAGTGACAAATATCCAGGACAGTTCCTGACTAGTCACAGTAAAAAACAGTCTTATAAGTATATCCTTAAATAGCTGTGGAAGTGTTTCTATAACATTGCTTAGAATAAGCATTTTATTTAATAAGAATGAAAAATTTTACTCGAAGTCCTATTATCAACAAGAATGAACTCAAAGTGAACAAGTGCAACAGGTCTCACTCAGTTCTAAAGTTTCTGAAAAATAATAATCAAATAATTATATATCTGTACCCAATCCATATCACCGCTCTCATTTTTTAACAGTTATAAAATATAAAAATCCTCATTTAATTCCAGGATCATTCTTAGCTGTGTATTATGTTGAATGTTTCTGTTGACTCTGCATCTTTTCTGGGAAAACTTCATCATTTATTCACTAACAGAAGTGTCTCTACAGCATTGATTATGTTGCCTTCTAGCTAATAGAGATCGCTTGTTTTGTGAATTCTTGGCACATATATAGTTATTAAAGCTTCTAAGTATATACAGTGAAAATTTTGATGGTAGAATCAATTGATTATTTTAAAGGGTATATTTTGATATAAATGTGCCTATTTGACCCCAAACTGAAATAATTTTGCTTGTTGTACAACCTAAATACAGTATTTCAATGACCATGTTCCAAATTTATTGGTACCTTTGATACCATAATACCATTTATGGGTTTTTCTTTATTTTCATAGAGAAACATCTCTTGGTCTGAGGGCTGGGAAGGGAAGACAAAAAATATATGGTAAATGGAAATGTCTAACAAAACCAACCCAGGTTTTAGAGTAAAGAAGATGCTGGCAAGACCCCTTTCTCCACCTCTTCCTACTCAGCAGTTGCCTCTGGTTCAGCCCAGGGTGCCTATGAAAGTTTACCTGTGTCAGCTGGTGGGTTAGCAGCCAAGCACTTAATCACTGTGCCACTGGGGCTCTTGGCCTGGGCTGAGGAAGGCATAATTAGAAAATTGGTATTTCTGCTTCCATAATTCAGCTTTCAAACTCATGATCAGAAATAAACTATATATGAAAGAGGACCACATGTAATTTTAAAAAGTTTTGTGTTTAAATGGCACTAAAATAATTTCCATGTTAATTAATATAAAGCAATGGTATAAAAAAGTTAATCCATTGGAAAACTGGACAAAAGTAGAAATGAGTACTTATTAAACCTTTGGAGTCATTAAGGAAACCAAAAAGGACAAGATGAATAGATACATAATTAAAAATTCAATGTGTCAGAAAAATAAGAACATGAATAGTAAACTAGGGGAAAATTGTAGTAATTATAACAAACAAGTTTATTAAATAATGAACTGATAAAAATAAGAAAATACTAAAATCAATAGTTTTTCATTCATATTTTTCGAACAAACGTGTTAAACGCCTACTTTGTACCGTACAGTATGCTAGTTGCTGAGAATACCAAGATGAATAAGACAAGGTTTTCTTGTTCCCAGAAAGCTTGTGATAATGGAAATAGATAAAATGAAATGTTTAAACAGAGAAGTCACTAACAAAGAGATGTAACTCATTTAATAAACAGTGGAAGAAAATTTCAGTTATACACTCTCACATCACTTACTGACATGGTTAGGTTCCAAAGACCAGGTCGTTAAGCAAAATAGTCATTATGCAAAAATAGAGGATGACTACATTCCATAACTGCCTAATTACATCATTACATAACTGCCAAATTTTATCATTACATAACTGCCAGATTTCATTACACAACTGCCAAACCACTGAGAATCATGGCCCAGACAAGTTGACACATAACCTTAACCATCACAGCCAGCATTCTTGCCTCATACCTGTGTTCATTACTGCCAGACATACATCGTTAAAGCAAAAAACAGTCGAATAGTAGATTTTTTGCTGTTGTCGTAAATATGAAATGTCGGATAACAAGGAATAGGTACACTGCTTATCAATGAAATGCAAATTTAAAACTACTGATTATTATTTTTTCTATCAGATTATGAAAGACTGTTTAAATGACCATAATCAAAATTGACAAGGGTGTGTTATAAGAGTTGACTCCATTGCTGGTGGTAGTATACATTGCATATATTTGGAATGCAATTTGTTGTATAGAAATTATTGTAAATGTATTAAAAGTATTTATGCTGTTGACCTAAGTCCACTATGAGCTCTATCCCAAGGAAAATAATTCTAAATACAGAATATTTTATGCATAAAGATGTTCATATTAATGTTATTTTTGATAGAAAAAAATAGAAACAAATATCCTACCACAAATGAATAAGTTAACAGTGATGTAGCCACTTGGATTAATATTTATTTTAAATTGTATTTAATGTGGCATGTGTAGTTTACAGGGGAAATGTATATGATAGCATTAACCACAGGAAAAAATAGAAGGCAAAATTGTCCAGACTGTATAATCACAATATATGGAAACAAAAGACTGAAATGAAGTACACCTAAATTTTAACAGTATTTGAGCTGGGTTAATAGGACTTTGGGTAAAATTTTTCTTTCTTTCTACTTAAATAGTAGTTTTGTATAGTTCTATAGCTTAAAATAGTGTTAATGCTTTTCTATGACACTGAGAAGTAACTGAAAAAAGTTTTAGAATGGTGCAGGTAGTGATAAAAATACATGGAACATAAGTTTTGCTAGATTAGCAATGTTGGCCATCCTGGTCATTATTTGATGATTGAGGAAAAGGTGACAATAGCCCGTGTAAGCTGCCTTCACTTCTTGTGCAGTGGGCGAGGGAAGTCCTTCTTGACTCCAGCGGGTAATCAGTCCATGCACTGAAGCATGAGATCTGCTTACCATTATATTGCTTTGCCTAGATGCAAATATATTAGTATTCATACCATTATCATCCTATCTCTTTTAAAGCTAGCAACAGCAATCTTTTCTTTAAGTGCAGATCTAAATTATACAGCTTGATTATATGCTGAATAGAGAAATACTTTCTATAATTTGCTTCAAATGCCCTCCTTAATTTCAGTAGTCTCTCATTCTTATTATTAACTAACTAAAAAGGAGCATGGTCACCACCCAATTCGGGTGGGCACGAAAGATCTTAAACAGTTTGTGGTCCATCTCAACTGAAAAGAGGAGGGACATGTATTGTCGCTGATATGGGGGGAAGAAAAATCCTTGTCATTTCATTTGAAAAATTAATATATTAAAATGAAGCCTTAAGTGTAAACATAGCAGCATCCACAGTAGTTTGTAACTGTCTGTTTAATCTTCCACTTTCTCTTTAAAAATATTTATTACATGGGTTTTTATGCTCATGTAATCTAATGCTCAAAATTAGTAACTTGTTATATCATTCCTGATTGAACATTTCTTCGGAATTCATGTTTACTGTTAAATTCCTAAAAGTTCAGAACACAGTGTACCTCACATATATAAATGTACTGTTTCCCCATATATCCCCAATATAAATGTTATGCTGGCAGAGTGGTTAGGAGCTATGGCTGCTAACCAAAAGGTTGGCAGTTTGAATCCACCAGCTGTTCCTTGGAAACCCTATGGGGCAGTTCTCCTCTGTCTGTAGGGTCACTATAAGTCTAAATTGACTCAATGGCAATGAGTAGGTTCTTAAAATAATATATATATCGGATGAATGGGTAAATAAATTGTGGTATATTCACACAATGGAATACTACGCATCGATAAAGAACAGTGACGAATCTCTGAAACATTTCATAACATGGAGGAACCTGGAAGGCATTATGCTGAGCGAAATGAGTCAGAGGCAAAAGGACAAATATTGTATAAGACCACTATTATAAGATCTTGAGAAATAGTAAACCTGAGAAGAACACATACTTTTGTGGTTACGAGGGGGGGAGGGAGGGAGGGTGGGAGAGGGTTTTTTATTGATTAATCAGTAGATAAGAACTGCCTTAGGTGAAGGGAAAGACAACACTCAATACATGGGAGGTCAGCTCAATTGGACTGGACCAAAAGCAAAGAAGTTTCTGGGATAAAATGAATGTTTCAAAGGTCAGCGGAGCAAGTGCGGGGGTCTGGGGAACACGGTTTGCGGGGACTTCTAAGTCAATTGGCAAAATAATTCTATTATGAAATCATTCTGCATCCCACTTTGAAATGTGGCGTCTGGGGTCTTAAATGCTAACAAGCGGCCATCTAAGATGCAGCAATTGGTCTCAACCCACCTGGAGCAAAGGAAAATGAAGAACACCAAGGCCACACGACAACTAAGAGCCCAAGAGACAGAAAGGGCCACATGAACCAGAGACCTACATCATCCTGAGACCAGAAGAACTAGTTGATGCCCGGCCACAATCGATGACTGCCCTGACAGGGAGCACAGCAGAGGACCCCTGAGGGTGCAGGAGATCAGTGGGATACAGACCCCAAATTCTCATAAAAAGACCAAACTTAATGGTCTGACTGAGACTGGAGGAATCCCGGCGGCCATGCTCCCCAGACCTTCAGTTGACACAGGACAGGAACCATCCCCGAAGACAACTCATCAGAAATGAAAGGGACTGGTCAGCGGGTGGGAGAGAGACGCTGATGAAGAGTGAGCTAATTATATCAGGTGGACACTTGAGATTGTGTTGGCAACTCTTGTCTGGGGGGGGATGGGAGGATAGAGAGAGAGGGAAGCCGGCAAAATTGTCAAGAAAGGAGAGACTGAAAGGGCTGATTCAAGAGGGGGAGAGCAAGTGGGAGTAGGGAGTGAGATGTATGTAAACTTATATGTGACAGACTGATTGGATTTGTAAACGTTCACTTGAAGCTTAATAAAAGTTATTAAAAAAAATAATATATATAACCAAATTTTTTATGTATATGTTGTAGAGTATAATACACCCACTCCTCACTTATCAACATGGTTAGTTTCCAAAGAACAGGTCATTAAGTGAAAATTGGCACTTTGCAAAAATGGAGGCTGACCACATCCAATCACAAAATGGAGGATGACTACATCAGTACTTAATGCCAAATTTCATTATTACATAACTGCCAAACCACTGAGAATCATGGTCCACCCAATTTGACACATAACCTTGACTGTCACAGCCAGTGTTACTTTTGCCTCACACCTCGGTGTTTGTTACCACCAGACATACATTGTTAATGCACAAAATAGTCAGGTAGTAGATTTTTTACTGTTATCATAAATGCGAAATGTCAGATACTGAGATAGCCATAAGTGGGAGTAGGTTTAATATAATGAACACCTGTGAACCAAACTAAAACATTACCAGTAACTTTCATTAGCTGTGGGCTCATCCCTATCCCATACTCCCTTTTTTATCCTAGATATAATTAATGTCCTGCTCTATGTTTCATTTCCATGTTTGTGTGAAACGACTTATTCATTCTTGCTTATAATTTTGTTACACTAGATGATTTATTTAAATTTATATGGTATATTTATATATGATGCATTTATCATATATATGCATGTTCCAACAATGTATTGGTTATTTTTGCTCATTTGAGTTATGTAAAAATGCTATCATACTGTCAAGGGCTTGTTTTTTAGTTCAACATTGTTTCTAAGATTTACCCATGTTGTTGAGTGAAGATGTGTGAATGTACCAGTTTTTTTTTTTTCCTCTTTTGATGGACATTTGAGTTGTTTCCAAGTTTTTGCCATCACAGACAGTGCCGGTGTGAACATCATGGTGCTCGTGTGTTGTAAGAGTTTCCTTAGGATATAAGCCTGTTGGAATTGCTGGTTCATTGGGTGTATGAATGTTGAACTTTACAAGATATCAAACTGTTTTCCATAGTGATTAAACCAATTCTTACTCCCATTAGCACATTATAAAAATTCCCGTTGATCTCCATCCTCTTCAACACTTTGTGATTTCAGACTTATTAATTTTTGTACCCATCACCCAATTTTAACAGTTATTCATGCTAATCTTGTTTTGTCTATATCTCCACTCACCTCTCCCTTTCTGTATTCCTTTGAAGCAAATAATAGACATCATGTCATTATTTTATTATGTTTTTGTAAATTAAGAACTGTAAAAAAATGATAACCACAGTACAACTATTACACCTAAAATATTTAACAGCAGTGAACTAATACCATCAAATAACTAGTCAGTATTCAAATTTCCAATTATCTATAAATGTCATCTTTTTTCTATTACAGTTTGTTTATCTGAATTAGGCTCCAGATATGGTCCACACTTAACAATTAGCTGATATATCTTTAAATCTCTTTTGTGCTTGAAGACATGCCCCATCGCACTCTCCTTTTTTTTAACTTGCAATTTATTTGTTGAAGAAATCAAATTTTTTATCATGTAGCATTTACCATGAAATTATTAAATGTCTATTATTTATTCAGTTTAGCTTTTTTTTTTTAATTGTACTTCAGATGAAGGTTTACGGAAAAAAATAGCTTCTCATTAAACAATTGGTACACATATTGTTTTGTGACATTGGTTACCAACCTTCCAACATGTCAACACTCCTTCTTCTCAACCTTGGGTTCCCAATCACCAGCCTTCCTGTCCCCTCCTGCCTTCTAGTCCTTGCCTCTGGGCTGGTGTTCCCCTTTAGTCTCGTTTTCTGTCATGGGCCCATCCAATCCCTGGCTGAAGGGTGAACTTCAGGAGTGACTTCATTACTGAGCTAAAAGGTTGTCCGGGGGCCATACCCTCAGGCTTTCTCCAGTCTCCGTCAGGCTAGTTAATCTGGTCTTTTTTTGTGAGTTCGAATTTTGTTCTACGTTTTTCTCCAGCTCTGTCTGGGACCCTCCACCGCGATCCTTGTCAGAGCAGTCGGTGCTGGTAGCAGGGCACCATCTAGTTGTTTAGCTTATTTTTTATGGGAGTTTTTTCCCCAAAATTTTATACCGTATAGAATTACAGAGAATTAAATTTTCTTACCCAATTATTTTTAACTTGAGATTCTAATTACGGAAGTTGCAAACATGGCACTTTCTATGTAACAAAGAAGTATTATAATACATGGCTTTCTGCTAAACTGATAAGGTGAATTTTTCTTTGAAAACAGACTTAAAAAAGAATTACAACTTTATGAAGAAGACGACGTGGAAAGTATTTACGAAGCTCTCCAAACAGAAATAGAATTTTTGGAGTTGGTAAGCCGTCATCAGTTCTTTTACTTCAGTTCAGCATTATTTTACCTACTGGTAAGAGTGGTTTTACTGGTATACATATCATTGAACTGGTGTTTGCCCTTCATGTGGATTACTATTAATACAAAAAACAAGATAGCAACAAAAATAAAACTACGATCAGAGTGTAAATCTGTGATGTGTTTTGTGTTTCTGGAGAGTTAGATGCTACATAAACCAAAATGTATTCAAAGAGAATATGTTCAGTTTCAAACAAGTTAGAAAATATTCAAATGTGACCTCACAACATTGCCTGCTTCAAGCTGTTGTTAGAGGATCCATACACTGAAGGAGGTTAACTATCATAATGCTTCAGAGCTTTTTGGTTTTGAATAGGCATAATATACTTTTACTGTATTTGATTCTAAAGCTTTCTTTATTACAGATCTCTATGATCTCAAAAAGCTTGGATTCAATTATTGGAAATGTATTTTCAGATTGTGTGGGAGCACTTTAAATTGCTCTTAACCTCATACTTTGGTTGTTTGTAAAATGAACAGGATATTTGCCATGCTCTATTTTAATAATGACTTATTCATTGCAAATACTTTTTTCAACATAAACAGTAACTATACACATGGACCTTGCTGGATGGAATACACAAGAATCAAATTGACTACATCTGTGAAAAGAGACGACAGAGAAGTTCAATATCATCAGTCAGAACAAGGCCAGGGGCCGATTGCAGAACAGACTATCAATTGCTCATACGCAAATTCAAGTTGAAGCTGAAGGAAATTAGGAAAAAAAGTCCACGAGAGCCAAGTATGACCTTGAGTATATCCCACCTGAATTTAGAGACCATCTCAATAATACATTTGACATATTCAACACTAATGACCAAAAACCAGACGAGTTGTGGAGTGACATCAAGGACATCATACACGAAGAAAGCAATAGGTCATTAAAAAGACCAGAAAGAAAAGAACAAAAATGGATGCCAGAAGAGATTCTGAAACTTGCTCTTGAACTTAGAGTAGCTAAAGTGAAAGGAAGAAATGATGAAGGAAAAGAGCTGAACAGAAGATTTCAAAGGGCGGCTTGAGAAGGCAAAGTATTATAATGGCATGTGCAAAGACCTGGCATTAGAAAACCAAAAGAGAAAGAACACACTCAGCATTTCTCAAGCTGAAAGAACTAGGAAAAAAAAAAAAACCTCAAGCCTTGAGTTGCAACAGTGAAGGATTCTATGTGCAAAATACTGAATGATGCAGGAAGCATCAAAAGAAGATGGGAGGAATATACAGAGTCACTGTGCCAAAAAGAACTGGTTGATGTTCAGTCATTTCAGAAGGTAGCACAAGATCAAGAACCAACGTTACTGAAGGAAGAAGTCCAAGCTGCACTGAAGACATTGGTGAAAAATAAGGCTTCAGAAACTGATGGAATAACAATTGAGATGTTTGAAAAAATGAATGAAGCTTTGAAAGAATTCACTCACCTATGCCAAGAAATTTGGAAGACAGCTACCTGGCCAACTGACTGGAAGAAATCCATAGTTACACCTGTTCCAAAGAAAGGTGATCCAACTGAATGCAGAAATTATCAAACAATATCATTAATATCGCACGCAAGTAAAATTTTCCTGAAGGTCATTCAAAAGCAGTTGCAGCAGTACATCGACAGGGAACTGCCAGAAATTCAAGCTGAATTCAGAAGAGAACGTGGAACAAAGGATGTCGTTGCTGATGTCATATGAATCCTGCCTGGAAGTGGGGAATACCAGAAAAACGTTTACCTGTGTTTTACTAACTATGCAAATGCATTTGACTGTGTGGATCATAACAAATTATGGATAGCACTGCGAAAAACGGGAATTCCAGTGCACTTAATTGTGCTCATGAGGAACCTGTACATAGATCAAGAGGCAGTTGTTCGAACAGAACAAGGGGATACTTCGTGGCTTAAAGTCAGGAAAGGTGTGTGTTAGGGTTGTATCATTTCGCCATACCTATTCAATCAGTATGCTGAGCAAATAATCCAAGAAGCTGGACTATATGAAGAAGAAGGGAGCATCAGGATTGGAGGAAGACTCATTAACAACCTGCTTTATGCAAATGTCACAACCTTGCTTGCTGAAAGTGAAGAGGCCTTGAAGCACTTACTGATAAAGAACCAAAGCCTTCAATATGAATTACACCTCATCATAAAGAAAGCAAAAATCCTCACAACTGGACCAATGAGCAACATCATGATAAATGGAGAAAATATTGAAATTGTCAAGGATTTCATTTTACTTGGATCCACAATCAACACCCATGGAAGCAGCAGTCAAAGAAATCAGAAGACACGTTGCATTGGGCAAATCTGCTGCAAAAGACCTCTCTGAAGTGTTGAAAACCAAAGATAGCACCTTGACGACTAAGGTGTGCCTGACCCAAGCCATGGTGTTTTCAGTCGTATCATATGTATGTGAAAGCTGGATGATGAATAAGGAAGACCGAAGAAGAATTGGCACCTTTGAATTGTGGTGTTGGTGAAGAATATTGAATATACTATTGACTTTCAAAGGAACGAAAGAATATATCTTGGAAGTACAGTCAGAATGCTCCTTAGAAGCAAGGATGGAGAGACTTCATTTCACGTACTTTGGACATATTATCAGGAGGGATCAGTCCCTGGAGAAGGGCATCATGCTTGGTAAAGTAGAGGGTCAGCGTGAGAGGAAGACCCTCAATGAAATGGATCGACACAGTGGCTACAACAGTGGGCTCAAACATAACAACGATCATGAGGATGGCACGGAACTGAGTAGTGTTTCCTTCTGTTGTACATAGCATCGTTATGAGTCAGAACCGACTTGACGGCACCTAACAACAATTTTAATAGAAGACATACATAAATTTAATGTAAGTTAAAATACAGTTTTAATTTGATGTATTACATTTTGTTTCATGTTTATTTTCTGTAAATATTTGCTTGTTCAAAAATGTTCTAGTAGCATATGTCAGGGTTTATATTTTTTCGAAAAACTTTCAAAAAATACAGTTCAGAAAAGCCTAGAGTTATTATTTGTTCTAAATTTAGGCAAATTTTATGTAATTCTTTCATAAAGAATTTAGTTGTATCTATGAATAATTATTATATTTTTTCTTTTTAGACTTTGGCACAGAAAGGACTTCAGGAAAATGATGTGTAGAGAATTGATTGGCCATCTGAGAATTGATCAAAGCATCTTAGAACCAAACCTTTGTTATAGATACATAAATGGTCTCCATTATGACAGATTCTTGTGTAAACCATGTGATCCAGATGTTCAGAGATATTGTTGATATCTAGAGTTGTTTTATTGTCACTTTAAAATAATGTTTTGTTTTTTTTTTTTGCTCCTGTCATGTACTGGATCTTTAAGGTTTCATGCATGGTTTGATTTTGTTTTTAGAGGAAGAGAAACGATAAGAGATATTTTGTTCCTGGGCTGCTTATATCCCCATGACCCTTAAGGTGATCTATACTTTCTGATCTATACTTTTCATTCTTTGTTGCAGCTTAACTTGGGTCAAATCAAACACACATAGGAAGAAGTGCTCAGATTATTGACCCAATTTTGTTGGTGCTGTTTCTGCCAATAAAGGTGGTTACTTTTGTTTTAATCCTCCACTAATCATAAGATGTCTGTTGACAGAAGTTCCCTGAGGCCTTTATCTGCCAAAGCTGGTTTTCTCCATTTTTCTCTGAAGTGTCTCATCAGACTATAAAGTCTGGGACACCTGCAGCCATTTTCTAGCAGTTCATGCCTGCCAGTTTACTTTCTAATGCCAGTGTTGTTTCCAGTGAAATAAGTTATCCACTTGGGGAGGTTCATAATCTTCTTATGACCATTGGGACTCATTTTACCTGGTGACCTGAAACAGTGCAACTGAGGACGGGTTGGATCAAACTTAGTATTGCCTACAATTTCTTTCTGCTGTTAGCACTCCTGACTAGGAAGATTTTCAGTAGTTTCTAAAAGTATGTTTAAACTTTTCAGTGACCCTCGAAGTCCTTGATGGGGGAGGTATACAGAGGAGAAGAAAACTCATTTGGGATATATTTCAAAGCACTGAGTGAGAATGTTAGAGCTATGTTTTCCTTTGTGGTTGTAATTGAATTAGCTTATTAACATTAAATATGAAGTGTTTGCAAATGTCTTTTATTTACTGAGTACAGGACTTACATGTAATTTTCAGAGCAAGTCTTATTTTACCATAGCTTTTTTGTACATGCTCTCCACACTTATTTTTTTTAATTAGCAAAGTTAAAACACTCTTCCTTGGGATGTGTAGCAGTTGCCATCTGTTTAAATAATTTGTATTCTTAGAAGGGATTTCTGTTTTGATTTTTAAAATATTTGAATTAATAGTAAATTATTTTTGCTTAAGAAGAAAAAAAATTAATGGTACCAGGGAATCACAGTCTCTATTATTTGCAAATAGGGAGTGGGATGATTATTGGGATTAGTCATGACTTTAATTCTATCTTATATTAGTCTGTTTATCCATCACATTCTAAGCTTTATGAATATCTATTATGTGTGTATCTTGTTATTAATATGCAGATTGAGTTTACACATAAAGCCTTTTTCCACTTACCATTAATTGTTGTTCATTACTGGTTTTATAGATAAAATATTAACGTGAACTAGAGATCTGCCTGCTTATTTGCATAACTAACACCCGATGGCTTACATGGAGAATAAACTATTATGGATACAACTGTTATTTCATGTGTGTGTTATATAGAATATCTAGATTTAAATATTCAATAATGGAATCAGGAGCCATATGAATTAAACTTCAGAAAAAAGTGAGGGTTCAGTATTTTCATTACTTCAGTATTCTTTAATTTTCAAACAATTCAAATGAATGATTATGTTAGCATTGCATGGTTAAGTAATATAAAACACTAACCATGTGGTACCAATCAAAATAACTGGGACTGTTAGAATCAGCATAATCAAAGGAACAAGTTCACTGAAGCAAATGAAATACAACTATCAATAAAAATCACAGTGTATGAAACAAAACCGTGCCATCAATATAAAATATCAGCAGTAGATTAGGTCCATTTTTAGTTTTGTTAAAATTAGTAATTAATAAAATTCTTATGTATGAAAAATAACTCAAATTATCTGGGTAAAAGTGTGTCTCATATTTAATTATTCTGAAAATAAGACTTTAGCTGTACAGAAAGACAGTTTTTAAATTAATGCTCATTCGCTAAGTAAAAAATCACTAAATTTTCCATATACCATATTTTACACAAATAATGTGTTTTATCCCCCACGTGTCTGTCAGTTTGTCGTACTATGGGGACTTGTGTGTTGCTGTGACGCTGGAGGCAATGCTGGAAGCAATGCCACCGGCATTCAGATACCAGCAGGGTCACCCATGGAGGACAGGTTTCAGCTGAGCTTCCAGACTAAGACAGACTAGGAAGAAGGACCCGGCAGTCTACTTCTGAAAAGCATTAGCCAGTGAAAACCTAATGAATAGCAGCAGAACATTGTCTGATGCAGTGCTGGAAGATGAGCCCCCCAGGTTGGAAAGCACTCAAAAGATGACTGGGGAAGAGCTGCCTCCTCAAAGTAGAGTTGACCCTAATGACGTGGATGGAGTAAAGCTTTCGGGACCTTCATTTGCTGATGTGGCACCACTCAAAATGAGAAGAAACAGCTGCAAGCATCCATTAATAATTGGAACCTGGAATGTACGAAGTATGAATCTAGGAAAACTGGAAATTGTCCAAAAAAATGGAATGCATAAACATTGATATCCTAGGCATTAGTGAGCTGAAGTGGACTGGTATTGGCCATTTTGAATCGGGCAATCATATAGTCTGCTATGCTGGGAATGACAATTCGAAGAGGAATGGTGTTGCATTCATCGTCAAAAAGAACATTTCAAGATCTATCCTGAAGTACAACGCTGTCAGTGATAGGATAATATCCATACGCCTACAAGGAAGACCAGTTAATATGACTATTATTCAAATTTATTCACCAACCACTAGGGCCAAAGATGAAGAAATAGAATATTTTTATGAGCTGCTGCAGTCTGAAATTGCTCGAACATGTAATCAAGATGCATTGATAATTACTGGAGATTGGAATGCGAAAGTTGGAAACCAAGTAGAAGGATCAGTAGTTGGGAAATATGGCCTTGGTGATAGAAACAATGCCGGAGATCGAATGATAGAATTTTGCAAGACCAACGACTTCTTCATTGCAAATACCTTCTTTCACCAACATAAATGGCGACTATACACATGGACCTCACCAGATGGAACACACAGAAATCAAATTGACTAAATCTGTGGAAAGAGATGATGAAAAGCTCAATATCATTCAGAACAAGGCCAGGGGGTGACTGTGGAGCAGACCATCCATCGCTCACGTGCAAGTTCAAGCTGAAGCTGAAGAAAATCAGAGCAGGTCCATGAGAGCCAAAATATTACCTTGAGTATATCCCACCTGAATTTAGAGACCATCTGAAGAACAGATTTGACACATTGAACAATAGTGACTGAAGACCAGAGGAGTTGTGCAAGGACATCATCCATGAAGAAAGCAAGAGGTCACTGAAAAGACAGGAAAGAAAGAAAAGACCAAGATGGATGTCAGAGGAGACTCTGAAACTTGCTCTTGAGCGTCAAGCAGCTAAAGCAAAAGGAAGAATTGATGAAGTAAAAGAACTGAACAGAAGATTTCAAAGGGCCTCTCGAGAAGACAAAGTAAAGTATTATAATGACATGTGCAAAGAGCTGGAGATGGAAAACCAAAAGGGAAGAACACACGGTGTTTCTCAAGCTGAAAGAACTGAAGAAAAAATTCAAGCCTCGAGTTCCAATAGTGAAGGATTCCATGGGGAAAATACTAAACGACACAGGAAGCATCAAAAGAAGATGGAAGGAATACACAGAGTCATTGTACCAAAAAGAATTAGTCAATATTCAACCATTTCCAGAGGCAGCATATGATCAGGAACCGATGGTACTGAAGGAAGAAGTCCAAGCTGCTCTGAAGGCATTGGTGACAAACAAGGCTCCAGGAATTGATGGGATATCAATTGAGATGTTTCAACAAACAGATGCAGCACTGGAGGTGCTCACTTGTCTATGCCAAGAGATACGGAAGATAGCTTCCTGGCCAACTGACTGGAAGAGATCCATATTTATGCCTATTCCCAAGACAGGTGATCCAACCAAATGTGGAAGTTATAGAACGATATCATTAATATCACACACAAGCAAAATTTTGCTGAAGATCATTCAAAAACGGCTGCAGCAGTATATTGACAGGGAACTGCCAGAAATTCAGGCCAGTTTCAGAAGAGGACGTGGAACCAGAGATATCATCGCTGATGTCAGATGGATCCTGGCTGAAAGCAGAGAGTACCGGAAGAATGTTTACCTATGTTTTATTGAGTATGTAAGGCATTCGACTGTGTGGGTCATAACAAACTATGGATGACATTGCGAAGAATGGGAATTCCAGAACACCTGATTGTGCTCAGGAGGAACCTTTACATAGATCAAGAGGCAGTTGTTCAGACAGAACAAGGGGATATTGATTGGTTTAAAGTTAAGAAAGGTGTGCATCAGGGTTGTATTCTTTCAGCATACGTATTTAATCTGTACGCTAAACAAATAATACGAGAAGCTGGACTATATGAAGAAGAACAGGGCATCAGGATTGGAGGAAGACTCATGAACAACCTGCGTTATGCAGGTGATACAACCTTGCTTACTGCAAGTGAAGAAGACCTGAAGCACTTACTAATGAAGATCAAAGACCACAGCCTTCAGTATGGATTGCACCTCAATATAAAGAAAACAAAAATTCTCACAACTGGACCAATGAGCAACATCATGATAAACGGAGAAAAGATTGAAGTTGTCAAGGATTTCATTTTCCTTGGATCCAGAATCAACAGCCATGGAAGCAGCAGTCAAGAAATCAAAAGACGAATTGGGCAAATCTGCTGCAAGGGACCTCTTCAAACTGTTGAAGAGCAAAGATGTCACCCTGAAGACCAAGGTACGCCTGATCCAAGCCATGGTATTTTCAATCACATCATACGTATGTGAAAGCTGGACAACGAATAAGGAAGACCGAAGAAGAGTTGACGCCTTTGAATTGTGGTGTTGGCGAAGAATATTGAATATGCCATGGACTGCCAAAAGAACGAACAAATCTGTCTTGGAAGAAGTGCCACCAGAATGCCCCTTAGAGGCAAGAATGGTGAAACTGCATCTTACATACGTTGGACATGTTGTCAGGAGGGATGAGTCCCTGGAGAAGGACATCATGCTTGGCAGAGTACAGGGTCAGCAGAAAAGAGGAAGACCCTCAACGAGGCGGATTGACACAGTGGCTGCAACAGTGAGCTCACGCATAAGAACGATTGTAAGGATGGCGCAGGACCGGGCAGTGTTTCATTCTGTTGTGCATAGGGTCATTATGAGTCGGAACCGACTCAACGGCACCTAACAGCAACAATATGTTTTATACATTTTTGCATACCACGCAATCCCCCGTGTGTTATTTTCATAAGTGCACTGTACCAGTGGTTTTTTATTGCATGTTGCTGACCTCAATTTCAATTTTTTTTTTTCTGTCCAACGGATTTAATATTAAGTCTTCATCTCGGTACCTGCAGATGCAGAGGTTTGGTTTCCAGCAGCAGACCCTCACCAGCCAACCCTTGTTTCTAAAGCGGCCGCTCTCCCGCAGAATTCCTTCCCTGTTCTGCAAACCACTTTCTCCAATGAAGGAAGAAATCACTTTTTCTGCCCCTACACAGCCCTCAGCCAGGGTGGCCAGCCCCAGCCCAGGTGGTGCATAGGTCTGTGCACACTGGCCAGAGAGGCCATGCAGGTGGGCGAGGCCAGTGCACCACAGCTGTGAGCATTCTACTGCACCATCTGGCTGGCTGGCTGCCCCGCTTGGGCCATTTAACTCTCCCACCCACGTGGATGCCGCAGGGTAGACATGAGAGCCACAGGTGTAGAGGGGTTGCTTATATGAGACGGGTCTGAATGGCTTCCCAGGGTCCCTGCAGGCCAGGGCAGTGCTTTCCCACACCTTCCTGCTGCCAAGTTTCACGTGGGGCCTGCACCGAGGAACCCAGGGGCCCCTGCCTGCCATGGGACCAGCCGGTGCTTGGGCTGTGACTCAGCGCTCAGCCCTCTGAATGACCGTCTGCCCGTCTTGGCCTGACGTACCTGGGCATAGATCAGTTACAAGGAACTCCACTGCTCTCAGGCCCAGCGCAAACCACCTGAGAGCAAACACAGTTTCAACTGTTTATTACCAGGATATTACCAAACTTGATCCATGACTTCTTGATCATGGCTTATACTTTATTACACAAATATAATCAAGAGTAACATTTTTGTACAGTTGAGGGTGAATGAGGCCGAAATTCACTTCTGGAAATGTCATGAGACCTGTGGTATATACATGGACGCACCGTGCCACAACCTTTTCTACATAATTCCCTCATTTCCGCACCAACTCCATATCTGTGGGTTCCACATCTGCAGATCCAACAACTCGCGGGTTGAAAATATTGGTGGGGGGGGGTGTGGTGGGGGGAGAAGAAAGTTCCAAAAAGTGAACCTTGAATTTGCCATGTGTCAAGCACGACACTGAATGAACGCTCAGCTGAATGAGATGATGTGTAGCCATACCCTGCTGTAGCCTCCCGCCATTTCACAGATCCTCGGTCTCTTCAGCACCCGTTGCTTTAGCTTGCAAAGACTGAGGAAGCATTGGTAAGTGTAAGCGTTAATAACTATTTACTCAGTGTTTACATTGTATTAGGTATTATAAGTAATCCAGAGATGATTTAAAGTATATGGAAGTATGTGCATAGGTTATATGCAAATATTATGCCATTTTCTATAAAGGACTTGAACATCTGAGGATTTCGGTATTGGGGGGTGGGGGTGGGGCCCTGGAACCAATCCCTCGCGGACAGCGTGTGCACGTATTATTCATGTGGGCTCTCTGTGGAAAAAATACAGTGCTCAGTTATAACCAAAGCTCAAACCCAAAGTAACGCTGATACTGCTCTGAGCGCCATCACATACCACCAGAATTCTTTAAAGTAAAACAAGTTCTTTCAGAAGCAGCTTTCTAATTCTCAGCCTCCGTTGGGAATAATATTAGAATGTATAAATAGTTTGCTGCATATTTTTCCTGCTGATTAATGGAGCTATTTGGTTGGGGGGGGGGGGGAAACAGCAACAAAATTGTAGGAGCATGACCACTGGACTAGAAATTTCTTTCTTCAGTCCCTGGCCTAATTATTGAGACAGAAATAAAAAGCAAAGAAAAGGAAAAGCTTTAAGGTATGTACTATAAGGAAAATTACTATACTATACATTATCTTGTCAATAATAATTTTTTTGCTGTAAAAGAAACAAAAATTGAGCACTTCGCCTGCCTACCTTTTTCCCCTCAGAATTTGAAACCCGTGATGAGATTCTACAAAGTCTAAGATAAGGTTGAGGTCATTATATTGTAATGGATTGGTAGCTAGAAGTGTCTTAAAAGAGAGTCAGTTTGGGATTGGTAATTTATTATAGATGGAAATTATGCTGTGAAAATATATCGAGTCTCTTACCAGAAGGGTAATCAGTAATTGAGCTGCCAAGCTGCAGATGGACAGACAGCGTACACTAGACAGGCCCTGTTCTAAAGCTCATGCCCAGGACAAAGTCTCTTTCTTTTTCATACCAATCAATCATATGTAACTGTGTCACATTATTATGAATAAATCATTTATTTGTAGTCCAGGCAATAGTCACAGCTCAGTGATAGGATTAGAAATAATATGGGATGTTTTTTATTCTGGATTTACCAGCACAAGGTGTTCTGTCATGCAGATATTTACTTAATAATCAAAAATTTGAAAATTGAAGTTGTTCAATGTAATAAAAAAAGTATTTTAGGATTTGGAAGTTGATCTATTTTAGGTCAGTTTTTATGTTTCTTTTGACCCATTTCTTGCCTTTGTCATCCGGAAGGACTTAAGTGAAACAAGAGTGTTTGCCTCTCAGAGTCTAGTTCAGTACTTTTTTCGTCATGGGAATTTTTTTTTTCCAGGATGTGAACTAAAAATGAAAAATATTTTTTATCATTAGCCTGAAGCAGGGATTAAGCCTTGGAGTTTCGTGGCCCTTTTATCTTAGAACAACAGAGATTTTTTTTTTTTTACTGGAAGAATGAAAAGGATAATGTTATTTTTTAAAAATGTTTGAGGTAGGAAAGTATAGTTAGTTGCATTTGTGCTTTCTAAACATTATGTTTTCAATAAGTTTTGCTTAGTCTGCTAATGGTCAAACCATTGTACCAGTGAAGGGACTATTATTTATTTTACTGACATTTGTTAAAATACTAAATTTGAGACCATATTGGCTAATATATAAAGGAAATAATGTGATAACTTTCCCCTGTTCTGTAATGAAGAATGAGAGTTTGTTCATTGTACTGAGGGCTACATTTCTTAAACATAAGGAGAAACTTTGCATGGTAATGCTTGTTGTGAGAACATATTTACTTTGATTGGAGGAAAAAAAGGAAGCGTAACAAGGAAAGCCATGACTGATGGTAAAGCGCTGTCCCAGCTGCTGCTGTGAGAAGTATCAAGAGCAAACCTGTCAGAACTGAATGCTTATTTAAACTACTGCTTTTGATACACAGCAAATTTATCTCTAAAAGGCCTTTATGAAATTGACAGCACCAGAATTCAGATGTCTGGGAAAATAGAGAGTAAGTAAAAATGTGAAATTAATAACAATGATTGATGTAAATAGCTGTGCCAAACAAGGCGCTTAGAGTGGGAGAAAAATGGTTTTCTTTTTTTTATAACCAGAAAAGCTACACTGCTCTATTAATTCTAAATTAATTATTTTCATACTTGTAATAAATTGTCGTTCTAATTAGTTGACAAATAAAACCCTCAATCTACATTTAATAGATGCAAATACAATTACTAATGAATATTTCTGGATATGGCTTTGTGATTGCTGAAAGTCTTTGCAAATTCAAACCACCATTAAATGATGTGGTTGTTAAACAGCTTTTGAGGACTTTAGACAAAGCCCCTGACTGGAAATGGGTGACATGGGAGTAATCATAGGGTCGGTCAATATCAGCTGTAAAATCTGGTGCCAATTAAAATTTGAAAATACCAAGGTCATATTTATAAAAACACTTCTTTCCAAAAAAAATCAAAGCTCTCTCTTGAGATTCTAGTTGGAAGTCATGCGTTTAATCCCAGGTTTTGCAGGTGGAACTAGATCTTGATTGTTGATCTAATTTGGGTGAGGTCACAGGGAGCAACCAAACCCATTGTTGACTCAATTCCAACTCGTAGCAACCCCATAGGAAAAAGTAGAATTGCCCCACAGGGTTTCCAAGGAGCTCCACAGACAGCAAGTGATCTCTTTATTTACAGTTTAATTGCTTGGGTTTCAGTTCTAACATACATTAAAAATATATTCATTTTGAAGTTTTGCCTACAATAAAATCTTCACAACAAGTAAATATTAGAAGATAGAGAAATTTGGGAGCCCTGGTGGTGCAGTGGTTAAGCTTTCGGCTGCAAACCAAAAGGTTGGCAGTTTGGATTCACCAGCTACCCCTTGGAAATGCTATGGGGCAGTTCTGCTCACCTTTTTGGTACCAGAAAACATTGTTTAATCAGAATCAGTGAATGTTAATCTTTAATTTACTGATAGGACTATCTTTCCACACTCCTTGAGGAGAAAGGGGCAAATCAGTGCAAAACAGACACAAATCAAACATTATTGAAAATTCACCTTGTAGGTATTTATACCCATCATATTACAGTTTCTACAAATGCATTTCTACAAATGTTACCCTGTGGTCACTAATACTTAAAGTAATAACCTGAGGGAGAGCACCTTCTTAAAATACAAAATAATGAAGTTATGTTCATCCTTCAGTACTTGCTAAGGCAGGAATGTGACGAATAGAAAACTTCCAGAAAGATCAACATGAAAAAGAATTTCTCATTAACCTGAGGTTACCACTGTTGCCCATTGCTTTCTTTTCCCCTTCCATGTTTCTCTCTCTCCATTCTCTTATTCGTGCATTCATCTATCCATCCTGGCCCCCAGCTACCTGGTCTCCAAACTCATTGCATTGCGTATCACTCCCCCGCGTGCACTCTTCTCCAGCCATACTGGTGTTCTTTCTGTTCCCCAAATAGGCCAGACATGCTCCGACCTTGGGATCATTGCACGGATGTGTTCCTGCAGCCTGGGAACGAACCTCCTCCTGCAGGTCTCTCTCCTGGTCATTCAGGTGTCCTCTGAAACGTCACCTCCTCAGAGAAGCCTTCCTTTAAACACTCAGTCTAAAGTCACAGGATCGTGCTGTCACACACCTAGTTTACTTTCCTTCATAAGGCTTACAATTTCTCATATCTTTCTTTTTTTCCTTTTCTGTTTATCACCACTAAAACGAGTTCCCTCAGAGCAGAGGCATCATTCCTCAGATCCTGGAACAGTGTGCCTGGCATATAGGAAATGTTCAATAAATATGTGTTGAAACATGGGTGGAATTAACTTATTTCTTCAACCTGCAGTTATTAACTGAGGACTTAAATATAAATTGTTGATTATCTAGTTAATGCAGTGATTCATTCATTGTTGATTCTATTTCTTGGCGGAATTAGCCTATCTTCTCATTTCTTGCTCTTTCTGAGCTCCTGTTTACTGAGCTGAAAAACGGTGGTAATAATGTTTACTCATTTCACAATCTATCTACAAGAACCAATGAAAGCATTGAAAAGAACCTACAAGAAAATAACGACTCCGCATCCCATGATGGGAAGTTTGTGGGTCTTTCAATGGTCACTTACAGCTTTCTGTTATCAAGCTGTTGATTGGCAGGTAATAGTTATGAATGCTTGCTTTCCACAAGCTGCTAGAATAGGAAGTGAAAATTGTAAGTTATTTGCAAGCTATGAATGTACACTAGAGCAGCTTAAAAGCATTATTTCTCCACAGTAATAGAAAATTTAGAAATGCATTTACTTCTGACTATGATTTATTCCATCGTCCTTGTCTGAAATACAAAGTTCAAGCCATCCTGTTTTTATTCGGCACCATATTTAGAAAAACATATGAGTGCCATCTGCTGGATGTCTCTGGTACCACATTGAACAAGATGATACGACAAATTTGGAGAGATTGTTTCAAGTTTGGGAATGACAAATTTCTTGTAAAAGAGCCTTCCTTCCTCTGTTTATGTAGATATGAATTTTAAATTTTCGATTTTTCAAATATAATTGTCAAGTGTATATTTTATGTGAATTTCAAAATTAGAATATACCCTACAGAAAATATAAGTCTAAGAAATCTGGGCAAATCTGGGGCAAAAGACCTCTTTAAAGTGTTAAAACGCAAATATATCACTTTGAGGACTAAGGTGTGCCTGCCCCAAGCCATGGTGTTTTCAGTCGCCTCCTATGCATGCAAAAGCTGGACAATGAATAAGGAAGACTGAAGAGGAATTGATGTGTTTGCATTATGGTGCTGGCGAAGGATATTGACTATATACTGCCAGAAGAACGACCAGGTCTGTCTTGGGAGAAGTACAGCTAGAATGCTCCTTAGAAGCGAGGATGGTGAGACTTCGTCTCACATACTTCAGATATGTTGTCAGGAGGAGCCAGTCCTTGGAGAAGGATATTATGCTTGGTAGAGGGTCAGCAAAAGAGAAGAAGACCCTCAACAAGATAGATTGACACAGTGGCTGCAACAGTGAACTCAAACATAGCAATAATTGTGAGGATGGGCAGGACCAGCAGTGTTTCATTCTGTTGTACACAGGGCCGCTGAGTCAGACCTGACTCAATGGCACCTGACAACAATAAGATATCCAGAGTGAAGTTTTAGTAATATCGAATACTGTTTCCACTTTTGCTAACCTTAAAAGAGACTAAATCTGTTTAATTAATACATTTCCTTTCTATTTGAATTAAAAAAATTTAAGTAGATGACTTCCCCTTAAGATCACATAAAAAGTTGGTGTTAATTCAATGATGCTTGAGTTCTGGGTATTCCCTGACCCTTGAACACTTGATTGATTAATCCAGGATAATTTCCCCATGTCATTTATATATCTGCCTATTGATCCATCGATGTTGTTGTTAGGTGCCATCTAGCTGGTTCCGACTCATAGCGACCCTATATACGACAGAAGGAAAGACTGCGCAGTCCTGTGCCATCCTCACATATTTAAGCCCAGTGTTGCAGCCACTATGTCAATCCATCTCATTGACAGTCTTCCTCTTTTGTGCTGACCCTCAATATTCAATATTCTTCTCCAACACCACAATTCAAAGGCGTCAATTCTTTGGTCTTCCTTATTCATTGTCCAGCTTTCACATGCCTAGCAGGAGATTGAACATACCATGGCTTGGGTCAGGTGCACCTTAGTCTTCAAGATGACATCTTTGCTTTTCAACAGTTTAAAGAGGTCAAAATTTCCCCAATGCAATGCGTGTTTTGATTTCTTGACTGCTGCTTCCATGGCTGTTGATTGTGGATCCAAGTAAAATGAAATCCTTGACAACTTCAGTCTTTTCTCCATTTATCATGATGTTGCTCATTGGTCCAGTTGTGAGGATTTTTGTTTTCTTTATGTTGAGGTGTAATCCATACTGAAGGCTGTGGTCTTTGATCTTCATTTGTAAGTGCTTCAAGCCCTCTTCACTTTCAGCAAGCAAGGTTGTGATAGCTGCATAATGCAGGTTGTTAATGAGTCTCCCTCCAATCCTGATGCCCTGTTCTTCATTTATTCCAGCTTCTCAGATTATTTGCTCAGCATACAGATTGAATAAGTATGGTCAAAGGATACAACCCAGACACACACCTTTCCTGACTTTAAACCACGCAGTATCCTCTTGTTCTATTCCAATGATTGCCTCTTGGTCTAAGTACAGGTTCCTGAAGAGCACAATTAAGTGTTGTGGAATTCCCATTCTTCACAGTGTCATCCATAGTTTGTTATGATCCACACAGTCGAATGCCTTTACGTACCCAATAAAACACAGGTAAACATTCTTCCAGTATTCTCTGCTTTTAGCCAGGATCCATCTTACATCAGCAACGATATCCCTGGTTCCTCATCCTCTTCTGAATCCGGCTTGGATTTCTGGCAGTTCCCTGTTGATAAACTGCTGCAGCCACTTTTGAATGATCTTCAGCAAAAATTTACTTGCATGAGATATTAATGATATTGTTTCATAATTTCCATATTCAAGTGGATCACCTTTCTTTGGAACAGACATAAAAATGGATTTCTTTCAGTCAGTTGGGCAGGTAGCTGTCTTCCAAATTTCTTGGCATAGATGAGTGAGTACTTCCAGCGCTGTGTCCATTTGTTGAAACGTCTCAATTGGTATTCCATCAGTTCCCAGAGACTTGTTTTTTGCCAGTGCCTTCAGTGGGGCTTGGATTTCTTCCTTCAGTACCATTGGTTCCTGCTTATACCTCCTGAAAGAGCTGAATGTCTAACAGTTCTTTTTGGTATAGTGACTCTGTGTATTCCTTCCATTTTCTTTTGATGCTTCCTGCGTTGTTAAATATCTTCCCCATAGAATCCTTCAATATTGAAACTTGAGGCTTGAGCTTTTTCTTCAGTTTTTTTAGCTTGAGAAATGCAGAGTGTGCTTTTCCCTTTTGGCTTTCCATCTCTAGGTCTTTGCACATTTCATTATAATACTTTGTCTTCTAGAGCCACCCTTTGAAATCTTCTGTTCACCTCTTTTACTTCATCATTTCTTCCTTTCACTTTAGCTACTCTGTATTCAAGAGCAAGTTTCAGAGTCTCTTTTGACATCCATTTTGGTGTTTTCTTTCTTTCCTGTCTTTTTAATGACCTTTTGTATTCTTCATCTATGATTTCATTCCACAACTTGTCTGGTCTTCAGTCATCAGTATTCAGTGTCTTTAAATGGTCTTTAAATTCAGGTGGGATATACTCAAGGTCATATTTTGGGTCTCATGGACTTGTTATAATTTTCTTCAGTTTCAACTTGAACTTGCATATGAGCAATTGATGGTCTGTTCCACAGTCGGCCACTGGCCTTGTTCTGACTGATGATACCGTGGTTTTCTATCGTCTCTTCCAGTTTTTTTTTTTTTCTTCCCACAGATGTAGTCGATTTGATTCCTGTGTATTCCATCTGGCAAGGTCCACGTGTATAGTCGCCATTTGTGTTGGTGAAAAAGGTATTTATAATGAAGAAGTTGTTGGTCTTGCAAAATTCTCTCATGCTATCTCTGGCACTGTTTCTATCATGAAGGCCATATTTTCCAACTACTGATCCTTCTTTGTTTCCAGCTTTTGAGTTCCCATCTCCAGTAATTATCAGTGCATGCTGATTGCATGTACAATTAATTTCAGACTGCAGAAGTTGGTAAAGATCTTCAATTTCTTTGTCTTTGGTCTTAGTGGTTGGTGCAGAAATTTGAATAATAGTCGTATTAACTGGTCTTCCTTGTAGGTGTATGGATATTACCCTATCACTGACAGCATTGTACTTCAGGATAGATCTTGAAATGGTCTTTTTGATGATGAATACAATGCCATTCCTCTTCAGGTTGTCAATCCCAGCATAGTAGACCATGTGATCATCTGATTCAAATGGCCAATGCCAGAGCATTTCAGTGCACTAATGCCTAGGATACCGATATTTATGCGATCCATTACATTTTTGATGACTTTCGACGACCATTTTCCTAGATTCTTAATTCGCACATTCCACGTTCCAATTGTTAATGGTCGTTTGCAGCTGTTCTCATTTTTAGTCATGCCACATCAGCAAATGAACGTCCTGAAAGCTTGACTTCGTCCACATCATTAAGGTGGACTCCGCTTTGAGGAGGCAGCTCTTCCCCAGTCATTTTGAGTGCCTTCCAATCTGAGGGGCTCATCTTCCAGCAATATATCAAACAATGTCCTACTGCTATTCATAACGTTTTCACTGGCTAAATCTTTTAAGAAGTAGACTGCAGGGTCCTTCTTCCTAGTCTGTCTTAGTCTGAAAGCTCAACTGAAACCTGTCCGCCGTGGGTGACCCTACTGGTATTTGAATACCGGTGGCAGAGCTTCCAGCATCACAGCAACATGCAAGCCCCCACAGTATGACAAACTGACAGACATGTGTGGGCATCTATCCATTGATAGATAGATATATGTATAAAGTATGCTGGTACAAATTCAGAATTCCATCCTTGACCTTTCATGCTAGATGCTTTATATAAATCAGCTCTAATCTTCACCATTAACCTAATATATTGGAATACTGACTGTTTTACAGCCAAGAAAACAGAGGCTGCAAGATTAAAGAAATTGCCAAGATAATACAGTGTCAGTGTCATGATGCTATGAGAATGATGCTAGGTACTAGGAATATTTAAATGCCCTCTTCCCTGGTGGAGACCACTGTTTACTCCTTCTTATCGAGTGTGGAGGTAAGTGGAATAGGAATACTGATTCAGATTTTACACTATGTGTTTCTTTCTCTGCTAAGTGATAAAAAAAAAAAAAAAAAGTGATACTACCAGGCAAACCCTCTGTGTCCCATAGAGCTTTTTCTGAATGTGCATCATAGCATTATCTGGCAGTGGTATACTTATTAGTCTCCTCTGAATGGTGAACTACATGATAGCAAGAATTTTTATTCATTTGTCTGTGCATCTCCAGTTCATACCTTGCATATCAGGTACTCAATAAAAATTGAAGACGTCATGCATGTGATGAATTTATCCTTCATGTAGCTAGTGGAGTAAATGGCTTAAAACAGTACACAGTTATTGTCTCACAGTTCTGGAAGTCAGAAATCTGATGTAGGTCTCACTGGGCTAAAATCAAGGTGTCAGTAGGACTGCATTGTTTTCTGGAGGCTTCAGGGGAGAATCCATTTCCTTGTCTTTTTCCAGCTCATAAAGTCTGTTTGCATTCCTTGGCTTGTGGCCCCTTTCTTCTATCTTCAAAGCCAACAATGTCAGGCTGAGTCCTTTACATGCTACATCCCTCTGGTTCTCCCTCTTCCTTGCTATGCTGCTTAGAAGGACCCTTGTGATTACAGTGGGCCCACACAGATAATCCAGGATAATCTCCCCGTCTCAGAATCCTCTGATTAGCAACTGTAATTCCATCTGCAGCCTGAATTCCCCTTTGTCATGTAATATAACATATTCCTGAATTCTAGAGATTAGAATGTGGACACCTTTAGGGAGGGGAGGACATTACACTGCCTACCATATCAATGAAATGTTTGTGTTTTTAAAGACAGGTTAAGGTGTCCTTCTAAATTGTGCCAGACATTTTGCATTCATTTTCTTGGAAAAAACTTTTGAGTGAAAAATTCAGTATTGATCAATGATATTTTACCTTTTGTGATTCTGTGACCTATCTCCTAACCTGCAATGGAGTAAATATGTGATGTAATTGAGTGATCCCCACCCCCAACAGGAAACAGGACACTGTGTTGTTGTAACAAAGACATTTCATGAACAGTTTTAAATTAGCACTTTTTCTTCTTTTCCATCTCCCTCTTCTCCAATTCTTTGTCCTTCTTCTCCTCATCCTTCTCCTTCTAGTTGTCAAGATATCTGCTTTTCCTTTCTGAGATTTTCTGAAGCACTCCTTTAAAATTTTTTTGTTTTCTCATTTTTTTACCTTCTATTTTGTTTGCACACACTTATGTCTTTTATATATTTTACTGGATTACTTCCACTCTTGGGTAGTAAATAAAGCTGTGTTCCCTTTGTTTTTTAGATTTTAAAACTTGATAGTTACTTCCTGGCTGAATCTCCCTTTTCTGGTAAAAATCTCCAAGTGGAAGTTTCCCTAAAGAATATAAAACCTTTAGAGTGACCTATATAAGCCAAGGCAAAAATATCCATCCTGAAAGTATCCTTTAGGAAAACCACCTTGCAGTTCAAATGTTTAGAATATGTTTTTATTTGAAAAGACAGAAAATATTACAAAGTAATGTTATGTATCAAGGTCTGTGTGCCTCTGAAGGTTTTTCTGTGATGTCGATTCCCTTGACAGATATCCATCTAGTGACTCACCATACATATTTGTAATAATCTTGAATGAACTTGTTCAGGTGCAGTTTTCACAGAGCTATTAAGTATATTATAACAGTCTTCAATTTAATGAGTATGCCTTGAAGTTTTGCCCTTGGAGGTACTGTGTGGGTCACATACATACAAAAATAATAAGATATGGTCTAAGTGTGTAAGAAGCTTATGGTCAAGAAGTCTGTGTTGCATTATAAAATCAGGTTGGGTTGTGAGTTCGTGATAAGTATGTTTATTTGGTTTTACCTCACCTATTCCAGAATGGTCACATGGCAGCTTTAGAATGAGGTAGGCCTGTAATCCTTTTCTGGCTCTGCCCTTTCTGCATGGCCTTGGGCAAGTTACTTAACTCTTCTGGATTTCAGTTTCCTAATTGGTAATAAGAGAATGCCTGTTTTGTCAGGTTGCTGTAAAGATTCTACGGAGACGGCATGCGTAAAGGAGCTGGCATATTGCCTGACAGTATATGCTCAGTGAATCATAGCCATTTTAATTGTTGTTGGGCATAGGAGGCGTCGTAGATTGAATTGTGTCCCCCATAATAAGTGTCTACTTGATTAGACCATAATTCCCAATATCTTATGGTTGTGTTCCATTTTGTGATTGTAATTTTATGTTAAAGAATATTAGAGTAGGATTGTAATACCCTTACCCAGGTCACATCCCTGATCCAAAGTAAAGGGAGTTTCCCTGGGGTGTGGTCTATACCACCTTTTATCTTTCAAGAAATAAAAAGGAAAGGGAAGCGAGCAGGGGAGGGGGGACCTCATACAACCAAAAAAGCAGTGCTGGGAGCAGAGCGCATCCTTTGGACCCAGGATCCCTGTGCAGAGAAGCTCCTAGTGTGGGGGAAGATTGATGAGAAGGCCGACAGAGACAGAAAGCTTTCTCCTGCAGCTGACACCCTGAATTTGGACTTTTAGCCTACTTTACTGTGAAGAAATAAATTTCTCTCTGTTAAAGCCATCCATTTGTGGTATTTCTGTTATAGCAGTGCTAGATCACTAAGATAGGAGGGTATAGGATAGAGTGTCTTAACATGGTACTAATGTTTATAGTGTGAAGACCTGATGGCACAGTGGTTAAGCATTCAGCTGCTAACCAAAAGGTTGGCAGTTCGAATCCACCAGCCGCTCCTTGAAAACCCTATGGGGCATTTCTACTCTGTCCTATAGGGTAGTTATGAGTTGGAATTGACTAGACGACACCTTTTTTTAAATTTATAGTGATGCATTTTATATACAGAGATGAATTTATTCATTCATGTGCTTTGATTTCTTGCTGTGAGCCACCAGAATTTCATGTGTGGCTTGTATCCCAGACCCTTGACACACTTGGCCATGGTAAAAGTGCAGTCTGAAACTGTGAAAAGAATTACCCTCTGCAAACATAACTGACATCTTTTGCCAAGCCTGAAACAACTGAACTGACTGGCTGTCATGGATTGATTGAATTGTTTCCCCAAAAATATCTGTTAACTTCCCAGTATTGTATGATTGCCCACTATTTTGTCATCTGAAGTGATTTTCCTATATGTTGTAAATCCTATTTCTATGATGTTGATGAGATGGCATTATTGGCAATTATGTTAATGAGGCAGGACTGAATCTACAAGATTGGATTATGTCTGAGCCAATCTCTTTTGAGATATAAAAGAAGCAAGCAGAAAGACATAGGGACCTCATATGACCAAGAAAGTAGAACCAAGAGCACATGTCCTTTGGACCCAGAGTCCCTGTGCTGAGAAGCTCCTGGAGCAGGGGAAGATTGAGAAGATTGATGGCAAGGACCTTTCTCCAGATCTGATAGAGAAAGAAAGGCTTCCCCTGGAGCTGATACCCTGAATTTGGACTTCTAGCCTGGTAGACTGTGAGAGAATAAATTTCTCTTTGTTTAAGCCATCCACTTGTGGTATTTCTGTTATAGCAGCACTAGATGACTAAGACACCAGCCTAGAGAAACTTTTGAGATGGTTCCATTTGTTTTCAAGCTAATCCTGTTTGCTTTATAAGTCAAGATAAGACTTTCAGTTTCCAGTTGAAGATGGCAGATAAACAAAATTCCTTCCCCAAACTCCACTAATAGTAAAATGATTTTTTTTTTCTTTTAAGACCTAAAGGGCAAAGAGAAGATGATGTAGAGAAGATATGATAACAGTATGATTTTGGAACCTGGGAAGTAGACAGATTAGTGGGAAATGGCTTAGCAAACCCAAGAAAGTGAATCCCAAACTGGCAGAGGGAAAGATGAAAATCAACTTGATTTGCCTGCGCAGAGTCCTCAAAACGCTAAGGAGCTGGCAAAACTAGGTACCTCTGGAAGTGAAGGTGAAGGGGGAATTGAAAACAAAGGGTTGATTGAATAGCCTAAGATCCCATTCCCAACTCCAGCTGGGGAACAACCTTTCCCCAACTGTCATGGATTGAATTATGTCCCCCCCCCCCAAAAAAAATGTGTGTATCAATTGGGCTGGGCCATGCGTGATTCTTGATATTGTGTGATTTTCCTATTGTTGTAAATGTTGCCTCTATGATGTTAATGAGGGAGGATGGGCGGCAGTTGTGTTAGTGAAGCAGGACTCAACCTACAAGATTGGATTGTGTCTTGAGGCAGTCTCTTGAGATATAAAAGAAAGAACCAAACAGAGAGACAGGGGGACCTCAAATCACCAAGAAAGCACTACTGGGAGCAGAGCGTGTCCTTTGGACCTGGTGTCCCTGTGCAGAGACACTCCTAGTCTGGGGAAGATTGATGAGAAGGCCAACAGAGAGAGAAAGCCTTCCCCTGGAGCTAACACCCTGAATTTGGACTATTAGCCTACGTTACTGTGAGAAAATAAACTTTGCTTTGTTGAAGTCATCCTCTTGTGGTATTTCTGTTATAGCAGCACTGGATAACTAAGACACCAACCCTGACAGAAGATTTTAGGTTTATTTTCTGGAGAGTATAAAGCAGAGAGTCTCTGGACAGAGGGTACCAGGCACTGTTGAGGGTAAGTGTCATTAACGACACACATTTATTAAAAAAAAAAGTTTACATTCTGAATGTTGCAATTCCCAACCCTTTACTCTAACTCCGGTCTCAGATTTGGGCAATCAGATTTATACCCTCCAGGCGAAACTGTGTGTGTTCAGGACCAGCAGCATCAGCATCAGCATCGAGGAGGAAATTGTTACAAATGTGTGTTTTTTTTTGGACCCTACCCCAGACCTACTGAATCAGAAACTCAGCAACCTGTGTTTTCTCAAGCCCTCCAGTAATTCTGATGCACACACAAGTTTGAGAACCACTGCTCCAAGCAAAAGATTGGAATGTCCATCTTTGGGGAATCTCACAAGCTCAAAAAACTTAAGAGATCTTTCAATAAAATAGTGCAGCCATATGACCTTAGAGTGAAGCCCAGAGTTGACACGATTCATAAGACATGCCTGTAACATGAAGGAGATGTAACCAAAAAAATGGAGGGGAAACAATTTGGAAGAAAGAGACTTTGCAGAGAGCTAAAAACTTTGAAAATCATTGATATCCTCAGAGAGATGAGAAAACATTTGTATTACAGGATACTACTAATAAAAGAAATTAAAAGTGTTAGCAGAAGTTTTAAAAAAATCAACAAGTGTTATAAAGTTGAGAAATCCTCCCAGAAAATAGAGCAAAAAGACAAAGAGATGAAAAATAGAGAAAAGATAAGATTAGAATTAGTTCATTTGTTCAACATCAGAATAATAGAGGTTTAGAAAGAGCAGGAAAAACAGAAAAGAAAATTCTCAAGAATTAAAGGACACGAGTTTTTAGATTGACAGCACCCATTAAGGGCCCATTGGAAAGATGACCCACTGTCCGTGGTACATCATCACAAAACTTCAGAATACGGAGGACAAAAATAAGATTCTAAAAACTTGCAAAGTAAAAAATAGGTCATTGCTAGGAAAAATCAAATCCCCACTTCTCTGACACCATACTGTACTGATAAACCCAAAACAATTTATTATCAGTTCTGTTCCCCTGTCTTCCACTTCTGTCAGACACCAGCTGCACAAGCAGCACTCCCTCCTCTGACCCTAATCACCAGGAGCCAGGTCAGAGCTCCTAAGTTAGAGGGCACAGTCCCCCAGACAAACTCTACCCAAGATTCCAGACACTAGCTGTAAACTTGGGAGTCCCCGTGACACCCTCACTTCTGACCTGCTGGCTCCCACCACTCTCTTGGGTTCAATAATTTGCTAGAATGACTCGCAGAATTCATGGAAAATGTTATAGTTATGATTACAGTTTTGTTATAGGAGAAAGGATTCAAATAGAGCACAGAGCCACCTGGCGTGGGAGGTTCCCACTGTGGAACTTCCATGTCCCAAAACAGGATGCCCTCCCTTTCACGTGCATTGATATCTTTTACCTATCAGGAAGCCCATGGAGCCTCCCTGTCCAGAGCCTTTATTGAGGCCTCATTAAGTAGGCATGACCTATCCCACTCTTTTACCTGAGGTCAGCTGATATCAAGAGGTGGTCTTTCTGACCTGGCCAGCCCCTACCCAAAAGGTACCGCATTAGCATAAACCCTCAGGTGTGGTCTGGAAACCTCATCAAAGACACTTCAGTCAGGGGGGAAATTCCAAGGTTTTTAAGGTTGTCTCTCAGGAACCAAGGACAAAGACCAAATTCTTTGGGTAAAGTTAAATATTTTACCCGACAGACACCTATAACAGACCAGGTGTCAGGGTAGCTTTGGACTCCTCAACAGCAACACTTGGATGACCCCCAAATAATTGGTTTACCAATTTAAAAGAGAAGTGATGAAAATCTCCTACATATGGGGAATAAATCTCAGATCATAGCTGTGCACCCAACACAGAAAACAACCAGTCCAAATTACAGCAGCCTCATGAGAGATGTTTCCAAGAAGATGAAATTACTAGAATACCTGGCATGTTTGAATTATTGTTTGAACAATTGGGGTAGAGTTTTTGGTATAAATCAGTGATAAATACATAGAAAGCTAAGCAAATGTTAAAACAAAACAGAACCAAAAAAAACAAAACAAAGAACAAGGTGATCATTACCTCCAGGGAAAACAAAAAGTTGTGCAAGGAGGAAAAAGCAATCATAACACAGACAGCTCACCTGTGAATATTTTCATAAGCAAAATAGTGTAAACATTGACTGTCTAACTAAAAGTATAATAACAGTATGCTGGAAAGATGAGAGTAGGTGAGAAGGTGTTTGTGCTGGTGGCAGAAGTCCTATCTTCTATACTGGGAAACCAGTAGATAATGCTGAAACGGAAAAAAAAAAAAAAAGCATAGCATGTTATCTAGTGACATGGAAGTAAGTCCAAAAATAAACAGCCCAAAGGTTCAAATTATTGCCTGAGGGTTGGGAGGGATGGAGAGAAAGAGGGAGCAAGATACTGACTGTTTTCATTAATAACCGTTGTAGAACTTTTTTTTGAATTTTTGCTTTGTAACTCTAAGCATGACATCCAAAGCAGATCTTTATTTTAATATAATTCAATGTTGTGCTTGTAAACCAGTTCTCTGGAAAAACAAAATCAAACAACCCTGATTTGTAGCATGTTATAAATATTTCTGCCACAGCCAATTTCAAGCTTACAGTGATTTAACAGCTAGCTTGCGAAGTTCTTGAAATTTCACCATCGGCCCTCTTGGGCCAGTGTGTGCCAACTTATAATAAATCCAATAATAATATATATTATTTAAAGAAAATAAGTCCTCTTTGGCTTTCATGAAAAGTTCAGTATTGCTATGTCAAACATAGTTCTATATTTTTCTTTTTTCTTTAAGGTTGAATCAACTATTGAGGAGCAAGTCACATAAAATGAAATGCACCAATTTTAAGTGAACAGTTGGATAAGCTTTGACAAAAGTGCACACCCACGTAGCCACCACCTGAGCCAATGTATAGAACGCTCCCATCATTCCAGAAAGTTTCCCATGCCTCCTTGTAGTCACTTCCTACTCCTACTCCTTCCTCGCCTCAGGCAACCACTACTTTGATTTTCCCCACTATAGATTAGTATGGCCTGTACTTGAGCTTTATGTAAATGGATTCTACACAACGTTCTCTCTTGTATCTGGCTTCTTTTACTCAACATAGTGCCTGTGGGATTCACCACTTGTACGGGCATTTCCTTCAGCTGACTAGCATTTCACTGTATCTATAGACCACTTTTTTTTTATATAGACCACAGTGTTTTTCACTGTTTGCTAGATATTCTGGATGGTACCTGTAATGAGGTGGGATTATGACATCTTCCTTTAAGGAGTGTTTTGTCCTGATTAAAAAAAAAGCTAAACCCACTACCGTTGTGTCAATTCTAACTCACGGTGGCTCTATAGGACAGGGTAGGGTTTCCAAGCCCCATAGGGTTTTCAAGGCTGTAAAACTTTAGGAAGCTGACTGCCACATCTATCTCCTGTAGAGCAGCTGGTAGGTTCGAACCACTGATCTTTTGATTAGCAGCTGAGCGCTTTAACCACTGTACCACCAGGGCTCCTTTTTGCCCCAAGGGATGTTTAAATTACTGGCAAGTTCTTTTCATCCCATCAGTCTGGGTTTTAGTCTTTGTTAGGGTGGTCCTTTATTCATTTTGAACTTAGTTTTAGGCCTTGGCCCTTACTATTGGGTGTGGTCCATATACTAAGGTATGGGCTTTCCGGGGTCTCAATTAAATTTCTGATGTGCTCAGCAAGGCCTCTTCAGTCTGGCTAGGCTGCAGCTACAGAATCTTCCAGCACTGCATAGTCTTTGGTGTCTCAGGTCAGCTCTCAAACTACAACAGGCGATCTCCCCTAGGTCTCCCCGTGCAGCTCAGCCCTCGTAAGGACCTGCAGTGACCGCCCCTCCCCCAATGCAGGCCCCTTTGCTTCTACCCAACCACCTATTTGTGGGGCAGCCTTTTCTCCAGTACCCTGCCACACAAATTCCAGCTGCCTCTGCTGCCTGGAATTCTGATCTCTGCTTTCTCAGCCAGAAAGCCCACGTAGCCTACCTCTCTCTGCTTGACTCTCACCTCTCACCATGGTGTCCTATCGCTAAAGGATCCTGAGCTGGCACTGCCTTCCTGCTTGGAAATAGTTGCCTAATATATTTGTACCATTTTATAGTTGTTTTCAGTGGAGGGCAAGTCCTGAGCCAGTTACTCTCTCGTGGTTGGAAGTGCAAGGGTGTAGACAATTTGACACTTTTTAAGCTGTAACTTGGATAAAACTAAAAATTGAAGAAAATAGAATCTCTCCCTTTCATTGCCTCTTTTGAGAAGGCTTTGAGTGGAGACTGAATTCCTACAGGGAGAAGTGGTGCCTTATCCATTTTTGTATTCCAGGGCCTAGGTCTGACCCGGCACAGAGTCAGCTGTCAACGAATGATTATTTAAGTGACTGAATGCACAAATGACTGAGTGGCTACATGTGCAACTATGCTAAAATTTTTGAAAAATCTCTGAGCATGATGTATTTTTTCCTTTGAAATCCCCCCTGCCCCCCGCCCAGCAGAAAAAGAATAGCTGGCTGATTTAGTTGAGGGTAAGATATAACTGGTGGTAGGTGATGCGGGCCTAGTCTAAGGATCATTCGCCTGTTGTGTCAAGGCACAAAGAAGACTTTTGTTGCTTGTGGCATGGAGAGAGAAGAAAAAACTAAGTCTCTACTACCACTGCCATGGGTCTAGCAAGATGTGGTGCTGGAATCCTGGCCTGCATCTGACCTCTGTAGCAACCAAAAAAGTTTTTTGATTCTTATCAAAGAAAGGTATACTGGAAATAAGACTGCCTACATTTGGAAACTAATCTAAACTAGTCTCATTCATTCACGTAAAACTGAACTAGATTTGGATTATGTTAAGTAACGGAAATGAGGTTTTGTGTGTACAGAAAAGTTGCAACATTGAAATTGCACAAGATACGTTAAGAAGACCTGATTCAATAAGTTTGCAACTTGATGATGCAGAAAAGGTAGTGAAATCCTGTCATACCGAGCAGGCAGTGCCCTACGCCTAATACATGCTGTTTGAATATAGCATGGGTTATACAAATCTTTCAATTATAAATTAAGACCAAGATTTATTTCCTGGTGCTTGTCAGGAAGACTGCCATCATAATGGTTAGTTTAAGGATTGATTCTTATGGCTTAATGTAGATACAGTAAACGAGTTCTGTGATGTTGCTCTGAATCTTTTTCTTAAGGGCTTGAACAAAATACAGAGCCTTCTTTGAGCAAAGCTAGACAAACCATTCCTTTAAGATGGACCATGATTCTATGCATGAAAAGTTTGAGAGACAAAGAAGGATCCTTCAGACAGGTGCCTTAAGAGACATAAAAAATCTTGCATGTTGGGATCACAATAGAGGGTCCCAGACAGAGCGGGAGAAAAATGTAGAACAAAATTCAAATTCACAGACAACAACCAGACAGAGACTGGAGAAACCCCAAGAGTATGGCCCCCCGAACACCGTCTTAATTCACCATTGAAGTCACTCCTGAAGTTCACCCTTTAGCCAAAGATTAGACGGGCCTATAAAACAAACAGTAACACAGGTAGTTGAACTGCATATATGAGACGAAATAGGTACGCCAGGCCAAAAGCAAAGATGAGAAGATAGGAAAGCTGGACAAATGGAAACGGGGAACATGAGGTCAAGAAAGGGAGAGTATTGACATATCGTGGGGTTGGCAACCAATGTCACAAAATAATTAGTGTATTAATTGTTTAATGAGAAACTAATTTGCTCTGTAAACTTCCACCTAAAGCGCGCGCGCACACACACACACACGTCTTGCGTGTTGAGAACAGGACTGTATCCCCTCCTCCACTTTTAAGAAAGGTTAAATTAAGCTGTATCAAACTTAATTTCTTCCTTTGCTTATGCTGTTTATATTTTTGACTTGGAATCTCTTCTGTGCTTCCTGCCTGTCAACATTTTATCCATTTTAATGGAAATTTATCAGGCACTGAATAAGTTGGGACATTTTATTTGCAAATCACCAGACAACCAACTCAAATGATTTAAAAAAAAAAAAAGACTGTACTGTCTCACAAGTCCTAGACTATACCTTGACTTCAGGCATCGCTGGCTCCAGGGCTCAAACATTACCAGACGAGTTTCTCTGTTTTTTTTACTGTTTTGGCTTCATGCTCAGGCAAACCCTGGCCACATGATGGTAAAGAGGGCTGCTGGCAGCTCTAAGCTTTTATGGTATCAATTTAGCTATCCCGCTAGGAAGACAGCACCTTTCTTTAATAGTTCCAGAGAGTCTCAGAACTGGCTCTCATTGGCCTGACTTGAAACAAGCGTCTATTCCTCAACCTATCTCTGTGATTCTGTTGGCCAGGCCACATGGAGGGGTGGGGCAAAGGAACAAAATCACTTAATCCAAACCTCGCCTATCAGAAAGAGGAAGCATATTTCTCCAAAGGGAAGTGGGAATGCTGGTACCACATGAAGGAAAAATAAATGCTGGACAGGACCAGTAAAAGCACTTAAGATGTTCCAAGTACTCTGAACATCTACCTATTCTTCAAGGTTTGGCTTGGATGTCATTTTCTCTATAAAACATTTCTGTCCCTTTATCAACTGTAGGTAAAAATCCTTTAAGTTCTTTTTAACTTTGATATATACCTATATTATGGCATTTCATTGATGTTCAGTTCTAATCAGTTTGCCTTTCTGTTTCCTCCAGGCTCTTTGAGGGCACAGAGTGTACTTTATTCCTGTTTGAATTCCATTTAGTCATTCATTTAGTCAGCAAATATTTATTGAGTGACTGTTATATACCAGACAAGGTATTAATGGTAGGAAGACGGTGGAGCCCAGTATAACATTTTCCCTGCATTAACAAACCATATTCTTAGTAAGGAAGATGAATGAATAAAGCAGAATTACAAAGTGAATGTGCTGAATTTTATGATACAGGTTTTAATGGTTTATGGGAACAGACGCAGGGTAAGGGAATGATTCTTGAGAAGGGTGACGTTTAAACCAAAACCTAAAGAATGAATGAGTTAACATGATGGAGGGTGGATTGGGGGTGGGAGGTGGCCATTTCAGGAAGAGAAAATGCCGTACATGAAACGTCCGAGGCAAGAGGTGACACCGTGAGTTTTCAAGGAACTGAATCCTGTGTAGATACAGTAAGCATAGGCCAGATCTTTGGATGCTTTATAAACTGCTCTCACTAGTTTGGATTTTACCTTGAGGACAATAGAAAAAGGGTTTTAATAAGGGGAATAACATGATCAAATTTATATTTTAGATCATTCTGATTACAAAATTGGGGGAAAAAAAAGAAACAAGACTAAAGGCAGAAAGACTAGAGGCTATTGTAGTAGTCCAAGTGAAAAATGATAGTGACTTGGACTAGCATGACTGTGGAGGTGATTGTGAGAAGGAAACAGATCTGGGGAAATTTAAACCCTAAAATTATTATTTTTTTTAAATTGTGCTTCAAGTGAAAGTTTACAAATCAAGTCAGCCTCTCATACAAAAATTTATATACACCTTTCTATGTACTTCTAGTTGCTCTCCCCCTAAAGAGACAGCACGCTCCTTCCCTCCACCCTGTATTTCCTACATCCAACTAGCCAGCCTCTGTCCCCCTCTGCTCTCTCATCTCCCCTCCGTAGCTGCCCACATAGTCTCATGTGTCTACTTGAGCCAAGAAGCTCACTGCTCGCCAGCATCATTTTCTATCTTGTAGTCCATTCAATTCCCTATCTGAAGAGTTGTAAGCCCTAGAATTAAGAGGCCTTTGTGAATGATTGCGTGGGAGAAGGGACAAGGAAGAAATGAAGGAGGCAGAGGAATTAAACTTGTCTTCCAGATTTCTGACCTGATGACTAGGTTGCATTATTGTACTATCTTTGAGATAGGGAAGAGTGGGGCAGCAGCAGGTCGAGGGGAGGTTATTACGATGAGTATTAACTATTTGCAAGATACTTAAGTGGAGAAGTCCCTAGGCTATTGGATACACGATCTCAAGAAAGAGAACTAAGTAGGAAAAAAAATTTTTTTTTTTTGTCAACATATAGGCTATAATTGGAGACTTGGGCATGGATGGGATGGCCTGGGGAGAGTGAGTGGACACAGAAGGCCCATGGCAGTCCCCTGAGGAACTACCAAACTTTATGAGTGAAGTAGAAAAGGAGGAGCCAGCAAAGGAAAATGAGGATTGCCCTAAGAGGTAGGAGAAACATAAGTGAGTGTGACCTTGAGAAAGCCCAGCAATGGAACTTTCAAGGAGGAAGGAATGGGTAACTGTTCGATGCTGTCAAGGAAGGTAAGGATTAAAACATGTTCAATGTCTAGCACAACAGCTGATTTCATTCATTCATTCCTTTGTCAAATAATGTTTACTAAAAAGCAACAATTGTGCCAAACTCTGTGCTAGGTACTAAGAATCCAAAAGTGAGTAAAAATTTTAGTAAGTGGTTACTATATGTTTGTTGAAGAAATGAGTAATCTGAATGAATTGTTTTTGTTAAAAATACAGATCAGGCTGCTTGAAGATGGGATAAAGCACACAGGGATACACTTCATTAGAATGCTGACTGTCAGCCAGCTTTCTGCCTTTCCCAGTGGCTAAACACTCTGAATGGAAGCAAATTGTTTTCAGCTTAGTTAATCTAGGCCAAAGGAAGGTGTCGTTGGTAGGGAAAGGACTCATTGGTAGGGCCTGGCGGGGTCATTACGATCTCTCACATCAAAAGCCATGTTCATAAGGATAGTTGGCTCTCTGGTCTCACCCTCTGTTTTGGTTCCTCAGGGGACCTCTATCAGTTTTTCATCTAGATTCATATGGAGCCTGCGATTCTTTTTAAAAAGTGTCCATCTTATCTAACAGCACCTGTGGAAATTTCTTATGTCATTGAAGCCTTTTGGGTCAAGCCAAGCAAGATAGTCCATTACAATCTTTTCCTTGTGGCAGAAGGTGGAGGGTACATCAGTGTTCTCTCTGTCTTGTCCAGGTATGTTACTCATCATCTGGGAAGCATGAGACAGTGACTCAAAGGCTGACTGACACCTGTTACACTGTTCCATTGTCTGAGGACACTTTTAATCAACTTGATGTAATTAAAATTTATAGAACACACTACATCCAACCGCAGCAGAATAAACATAATAAGTGCACATAGATTGTTCACCAAGATAGGGCATATGGTGGGACATGAAAGAAGTTTCAATAAATATCAAAGAATTGAAACCATACAGAGAATATTCTCTGGCCACAATGGAAATAAATTAGAACTCTGTAACCATAAAGTATCTAGAGAATCCCCAAATGTTTAGAAATTGAACAATGCACTTTTAAATAATCTGTGAGTCAAAGAAGAAATCACAAGGGAAATTAGAAAATATTTTGAACTGAATAATGAAAGCACAGCGTAACAAAATTTGTGGGATACAGTGAAAGTAGTGCTTAGGGGGAAATTTATAGCTATAAACTTATATTAGAAAAGAAGAAAGGTATAAAGTTAATTACCTAAGCTCCCACCAAAAGGAGCTTGGAAAAAAAAAAGCAAATTAAAATAAGAAGAAAGAAAATAATAAAAATAGGAGTGGAAACCAACAAAAAATAAAACAGACAAATTGAAAATGAAATAGAAAAAGTCAAAAGTTGGTCCTTTGAAAATGTGAATAAAATTGATATGTCTCCAGCAAGTATGATCAAGAGAAAAAGAAAGGAAACACAAATTGTCTATATCTGAAATGAAAAAGGTGACACCGCTATAGATTCTACACATATTATAAGTGAATACTATGAACATCTTTGGAGCCCTGGTGGTACAGTGGTTAAGAACTTGGCTGCTAACCAAAGGTCAGCAGTTAGAATCCACCAATAGCTCCTTGAAAGCCCTGTGGGGTGGTTCTACTGTCCTATAGGGTTGCTGTGAGTCAAGGTCAACTTGACGGTGACTTTTTTTTTTAATGAACATCTTTATGCCAATAAATTTGGAAATTTAATTTCTAATTTAAAATTATAATTTATAATTTCCCACAAAGAAAACTACAGTCCCAGCTAGTTTCATTAATGAATTCTACCAAAGATTTAAAGAATAAATGAAATTAATACTACACAAAGACTTTCAGAAAATAAAGGAGGGAATACTTTCCAATTTCTTGTTGAGGCTAGAATAACCCTGATACCTACCAAAGATATAACAAGTAAATTAGAAACCAAAGACCCTGGTGAACATAGGCACAAAAATCATTGCAAAATACTAGCATATTAAACCCAGTAATGTACATTATGACAAAGTGGAGTTTGTTCCATGAATACAAGATTGATTTAACATTCAAAAAGCAAATCAATGTAATTCACCACTTAACAGAATAAAGGAGAAAACTCACAATAGATACAGATAAAGCATTTGACAAAGTTCAATACCTCTTCATGATTAAGAGCTCTCAGCAAACTAGGAATAGAAAGGATCCTGCTCAGTTTGATAAAAGGCATTACAAAAAACTTATGGCTAACATTCACTAAACCAAAAAGCAAACCTACTGCCGTCGAGTCAATGCCAACTCATAGTGACCCTATAGGACAGAGTAGAACCGCCCTATAGGGTTTCCAAGGCAGTAAACCTTTGCAGAAGCAAACTACCACATCTTTCTCCCCAGAGTGGCAGGTGGTTTTGAACTGCTGACCTTTTCGTTAGCAGCCGAGCACTTTAACCACTGTGACACCAGGGCTCGTAACACCCAACAGAATGGCTAATATCAAAAAGACTTAGAAAGCCAAATGTTGGTAACAATATGAATCAACCAGAACTTTCATACATTGTTGGTAGGAGTATAAAATGGTACAATTACTTTGGAGAATTGACAGTGTCTTATGAAGATAAACATACACATACTGAGCAATGACTTGGCAATCTCATTCCTAGGGATTTACCCAAAGGAAATGAAAACATGGTGACGAAAAGACTTGTGTATGCATGTTCGTAGCAGCCTTATTGAGAGTGGCCAAAAACTTCAAACAACACAAACACCTATCCTCAGAAGAATGGGTAAATGATGGTATGTTCATATAGTGGAATACTACTCAGTAGCCAAAAAGAATTAACTACCAATACCTACAACAACATGAATGAATTTCAAAAGATTATGTTAAATGAAAAAAGCCAGACAAAGAGTGTATACTTGTATGCCTTCATTTATATGAAGTCCAAGAACAAGTAAAACTAATTTTTAGTGATAGAAATCAAAAAGTGATTGCCCAGAAAGGGCAAGGGTATGGACAATAAACTGGACAAGGGCATGAGGAAGTTTCCTGGGGTGATGGATACGTTCTATATCTTGTTTTTGTGGTGCTAACTTGGAGCACTGGTGGCGCAGTGACCGAAAGGTCAGCAGTTCAAATCCACCAGCCGCTCCTTGGACACCCTGTGGGGCAGTTCTACTCTGTCCTGTAGGGTTGCTATGAGTCAGAATCGACTAGGCGGCAACTGGTTTGGTTTGGTTTTGGTTTAACCTGGATATATATAATTGTCAGAACTCTGAACTGAATATGTAAGATCTATATTTTTTTTTGGATGTTAAATTTACCTTAATTTAAAATATTAAAAAAAAGAAAGAGAGGACTAATGTTACACTAAAAACCAAACAAGCAAACAAAAAAACTGGTGCCGAGGCTTCTAAAGCTCGCAATTCACAGCGCTGAGGCTGAGAAGTACTTTCTTAATAGTTCTGGTATTGAGTTTCTTGGGGGAAACATTTTTGCAGTTGGCACCCTTTGCTGCTGGCCCATCTGCGCATTGTCGTATGCATTTCAAAGTTAGATTCCAGTGGCAAAAAACAATCATGACCCAGCTCCATCCACAGTTCTTTGCAAAAATCCACCTGTTAAAGACGAGTGAAGGGTAGGTACAGGCAGACCCCCTTTGGAATGGGGTGTTGTCTTGTGGGCCATGGGGACAGCTGAAGCAAGGGTGAAGTATCGTCCCACTTGTATCCATTGAACAGACTCTGGTTGTCAATATGGAACATGGCAGCCTGGAGAATGATGAGAAACCCAGTGAGTCTTGGTGGCAATCTTCTTTACGCTGTATGTTTGGTGATAATCTTTGTTATCTGCACATTCATCCATTCAGCGTGAGCATTTGCTAGAAGCAACCATGAGGGCAGTTCAAACAATCCTGAGTTCACAGACTGTAACATCAGTGAGACTCACTGATTTGTTCAGACTCTGATAGTAACTACGTTATCTAGTGATCTGCCAGTTGCAAGTAATATCAATAGAACCATGATTGTGCCATAAAAGTCTGTTTTTCCTGCTGGTGGCTCAGAGCCAAAGATAATTATTTTATTTTACACACCTTTGAATTGCGCTCCTCTAGGCTGTTGTGGAATTGGGGCAGCATAGGTTATACTAAGGAGTCCTGGTGGCACAGTGGTTAAGCACTTGACTGCTAACTGAAAAGGTTGATGGTTCAACCTTCCGCAGCTGAAAGATGTGGCAGTCTGCTTCTGTGTAGATTACAGCCTTGAAAACCCGATGGGGCAGTTCTACTCTTTCCTATAGGGTTACTATGAGTCAGAATTGACTCAGCCCAAAACAACAACAACATGGGTTATACTGATGCATCTCCAACAGCTGAGTTTTTTTCACCTCTAAATCTCTAGTGCTTGGTTCTCTTGCCCTCTAGATTCCTTTCCTGCTATCCTTTCTATTTGGGGAAAAATCACTGGGTATTGTCTGGGGATCCTGGCCACTAGGGGACATTTCCCTGAGCCTGGATGTTCTCTTCTGGTTATGTCCTCTCCACTAAGGCCCTGATATCTGACTTCATCTGAATAAGGCTGAGATTCTTCTTGCCATTCCTGTCAGAAGGTTTCAATCCTATTCATCCAATCACCCTTTTGCTACTTCCACCAGGCTTAACTATTCCCCCTAAGCCCCTCACAATAGCTTCTCTCTGTCTGCAAGTCCAAAATATAAGTATTCTCCTTGTAGCCCAGGAAGCAACTTGTAATCAATGTAAATTATATAGATGTAATTGTGGACATAATTCTAGAGCCTCCCGACCGTGAGATTGAATCAAGGGCTTCTCTTATTTGGTTCCATTTTGTAGATGACACTGTCCTTTAAGAATAAACATTTGTCCTGTCAGCACCAGCTGATTTCTTAATGTGAAGCAGAGGAAATTATGGCTTGTGTTTGTAATGTCCTGGCACGAATTCAGAACTCAGTGCCTGCTTGATATTCCAGAAAGCATCTCTGTGCTGGTGAATTTAATATTGTGGAGCAACATTTTTCTGGTGGGCTGTAAAATAATTCAACAGTAGTTCACATTTACTGAATAAAAATACCGTAAAAACTGAGTAGCTTGTGAGCACTAAATATGGGCACTTAGGTTCTTATTTGATGGATCACTGGTAGCCTCTCAAAACAGTCCTGTGACCTTAGGTTGGAATCTTTTTGAAGTGACTTGGTATATCCCATTGCAGTGGTCCAGCCTTCTTTTTCCATTAACTTATTAGATTTTCAAGTTTTGTTTGTTTGTTTCCTTAGAACAAAAGATATGTTTTTTTGCTTCCAAATAAATTGGTCCAATATCAGAATCTAGGTGGAATTATACTGGCTCCTATTTATAGGCTCCCAGTTCCTCAGATTAATTAAAAAAAAATCTGTCAACAACTTGCTGAGGTCCTATTGCTTGGATATTATCAGTTTTTTAGACCTGAATTCTTGATGATGTGACTGACTTCTTTCCCAAGATATTTTCTAAGGCATCCCCCTGCTAGGGGTACAGTTGTCCTCTGGGGGGGTGGCTCTGTGCTTCTCTGCACCATTTTTAGCTACATCATCTGTGGTGCTGATCAGTGCAACAGACCATGTGAGGAAGAGTTTGCTGTTGATTGACCCCCAAGAACTGCAATAGACATTGCTCAGTTATGGCCATTTTTGAGGGCTATTGCTAAAGTTGCCCTGCCCTGAGGTCTAAGCCCTAGTTTAGACAATCTGAATAAGACACTTACAATCAATACCACGTAAATTTCCACGTACAATCGTGAACAATTACCACAATATCTGAATGCTATTATGAGGTTGTCTTCACCCTAATGGCATAGTGGTTAAGTACTACGGCTGCTGACCAAAGGGTTGGCAGTTCAAATCTGCCAGGTGCTTCTTGGAAACTCTAGGGGGCAGTTCTACTCTGTCCTATAGGGTCGCTATGAGTCGGAATCGACTTGACGGCACTGGGTTTGGTTTTTTTTGGTTTTCACCCTAATGGCAGGTTCACTCAAAGTGGTACTTCCGGAGAAAATGTATACCCTGTATCCTTAAATTTGTGGAGAAAGCTTCAGATAATACACAGCCCAAGCCTCATTTGGCTTGCCTGCTTGTATCCCAACTTAGGCATCTCCTGCATTCTGCTGATTTGGTGGGCAGCCACTTTCTGCCTGTGTAGTACAGACAACATTCATATCAGAATGTGTTTCCTTAATTATTGTCATGTTTGGTTGTGCGGTTTCACTGGCTGGGGATTTTACTTGAGATGAATTCAGTGAGGAATTATCTTGGTCTTTAACATAAGCACTACAGTTCTTGATTCCATTTTTGAAGGGGGAATCTCTGAGCATTCTCTGATGTCATTGCTCTAATATTCAATTGTGCTATCCTAAGTGAAGCAATAATGACAGAAGACCTTATTAGGAAGTGGTTAAGAGCTATAGCTGCCAACCAAAAGGCTGACAGTTCAAATCCACCAGCCACTCCTTGGGAATCTTATGGGACAGTTCTAGTCTGTCCTATAGGGTCGCTATGAGCCAGAATTAACTGAACCACAACGGGTTTGGTTTTTGATTTTTAAATACACGAGTCCTGGAGATACAGTGGTTAAGTGCTCGGCTGCTAATCAAAAGGTTGGTGACCTGAACCCACCAGCTGCTCCATGGGAGAAAGATGTGGAAGTCTGCTTCCATACAGATTACAATCTTGGAAGCTCTGTGGGGCAGTTCTACTTTGTCTTAAGGGTCTCTGTGAGTTGGATTCAAGGGCAATGGTTTATTTATATATTTTTCAATACATAAGTGGGTTCCACAAACTTTTGTGTAAGGAAAGCCGTCAAGGAAATCCTGGAATGTATATTGATCAACATCAGACTCATCAGTATGTCCCAAATTGCTCATTTTAAAACAAAGTATCTACTTAAGTACTAGGGTGGAGGTGAGAAGGACTGAGAATTAGTTAATTCTCCCCTTTTTTGTCCAATTTTCTTTTCAATAGAATCCCATCTTTGTATCCATTGTTCCATATAAGCCTTTACTGGGTAAAAACAATTCTAATCCCACCTGTTCTAAAATCTTACCGTATACAATACATGAATCCAAAAGGAATAAAAATTCCAGCAACTGATCAGAATGGTCCTTGACATGTGTCTTAGTTATCTAGTGCTGCTATAACAAAAATACCACAAGTGGATGGATTTAACAAACAGAAATTTACTCTCTCACAGTCTAGGAGGCTAGAAGTCCAAATTTAGGGCACCAGCTCCAAGGGAAGGCATTCTCTCTCTGTTGGCTCTGGGGGAATGTCCTTGTCCTCAATCTTCCCATGGTCTAGGAGCTTCTCAATGCAGGGACCTTGGGTCCAAAGGACGTGCTTTGGTCCCAGTGCTTCTTTCTTGGTAGCATGAGGTAACCTCTCCTCTTTGCATGATTCTTTTATATCTCAAAAGAGATTGACTCAAGATACAACCTAATCCTGTAGATTGAGTCCTGCCTCATTAACATAACTGCCTCTAATTCTGCCTCATTAACATCAAAAATTTAAATTTTACAACACATAGGATAATCACATCAGATCACAAAACAGACAAATACACAATACTGGTAACCATGGCCTAGCCAAGTCAACACACATTTTGGGGGGACATAATTCAATCCATAACAACATGCAAAATTTTTGTTTAGTTCCTAGTCCCATGATATTTCTTTTATCCCTATCCTATAGTTGGTCATATACCAACACAATATTTTAGACCTCAATAGATGAATGTCAATTTTAGGGTGATTTTCACCAATTATCTTCTGTACTTAACCAATAATTCCTTATTTCTTCTTCTTTAGGGGTTATCCTATAGTAATTGCTGAGATGTTGTCTTCATTTTTTCTTCTGAAGAAACTTATGGCCATGGCTGCAATTAAAATCTTAGTCATTAGCCTTTCACCAACTCATTAATTCCTTCAACACTCTTCCTGAGTTCCTCTTCCTAATTCCTTTTGCAATGTGCTAAATGCTAGGGATAAAAAAGATGAGTAAAACAGAGCCCCTGCCTTTGAAGAGCTCACAGTCTAATGGGGAAGATAGACTTGTGCATGACCTTGGTTCCTACCCATTTAGGAGCTTACAACTGAGAGGTGGCAAGGAAATGTTTCTCTTTTTTTGAAAATTGACTAGAATTGGTTTAATCTCTGCATTATGTACCACCCTTTTCTTTTCCCATACCCCCTCAATATGAGAAAAAAGGGAGTGAAATCGTTCTCAGAAAAAGTTCCTCTGACACAGCAGTAGAAATGATATTACTTCCTAAAGTAATAGATTAGGTGAAAGAATGTTACGATTTTAAGTCCACTCATGATTTTGAAAAGTCAGTGAGAGATAACTGGAGATAGCTAGTATAGTTCTATTTAGCACTAAATCAACCAGTTGTTTTCATCCTCTGTTCCTTAAATGATGGTATCACTTTGGCTCAGCATTAGTTATTTCATTTTTTACTTATGCCTGCATTTCATACCCCCACGTGTCTGTCAGTTTGTCGTACTGTGGGAGCTTCCATGTTGCTGTGATGCTGGAAGCTATGCCACTGGTATTCAGATACCAGCAGGGTCACCCATGGAGGACAGGTTTCAGCAGAGCTTCCAGACTAAGACAGACTAGGAAGAAGGACCCGGCAGTCTACTTCTGAAAAGCATTAGCCAGTAAAAACCTTATGAATAGGAGCAGAACATTGTCTGATAGAGTGCTGGAAGATGAGCCCCCCAGGTTGGAAGGCACTCAAAAGATGACTGGGGAAGAGCTGCCTCCTCAAAGTACAGTCAGCCTTAATGATGTGGTTGGAGTAAAGCTTTTGGGACCTTCATTTGCTGATGTGGCACGACTCAAAATGAGAAGAAACAGCTGCAAACATCCATTAATAATCAGAACCTGGAAAGTACGAAGTATGAATCTAGGAAAACTGGAAATCGTCAAAAATGAAATGGAATGCATAAACATCAATATCCCAGGCATTAGTGAGCTGAAATGGACTGGTATTGGCCATTTTGAATCAGACAATCATCTAGTCTACTGTGCTGGGAATGACAACTTGAAGAGGAATGGTTTTGCATTCATTGTCAAAAAGAATGTTTCAAGATCTATCCTGAAGTACAATGCTGTCAGTGATAGGATGATATCCATATAACCAGTTAATACAGCTATTATTCAAATTTACGCACCAACCACTAGGGCCTAAGATGAAGAAAGAGAAGATTTTTATCAGCTGCTGCAGTCTGAAATTGATCAAACATGCAATCAAGATGCATTGATAATTACTGGAGATTGGAATACGAAAGTTGGAAACCAAGTAGAAGGATCAGTAGTTGGGAAATATGTCCTTGGTGATAGAAACAATGCCAAAGATGGAATGATGGAATTTTGTAAGACCAACGACTTCTTCATTGCAAATACCTTCTTTCACCAACATAAACGGCGACTATACACATGGACCTCGCCAGATGGAACACACAGAAATCAAATTGACTACATCTGTGGAAAGAGATGATGGAAAAGCTCAATATCATCAGTCAGAACAAGGCCAGGGGGCGACTGTGAAACAGACCATCAATTTCTCCTATGCAAGTTCAAGCTGAAACTGAAGAAAATCAGAGCAAGTCCATGAGAGCCAAAATACGACCTTGAGTATAGCCCACCTGAATTTAGGTACCATCTCAAGAATAGATTTGATGCACTTAACGCTAATGACCAAAGACCAGACGAGTTGTGCAATGACATCAAGGACATCATCCATGAAGAAAGCAAGAGGTCACTGAAAAGACAGGAAAGAAAGAAAAGACCAAGATGGATGTCAGAGGAGACTCTGAAACTTGCTCTCGAACGTCGAACAGCTAAAGCAAAAGGAAGAATTGATGAAGTAAAAGAACTGAACAGAAGATTTCAAAGGGCCTCTCGAGAAGACAAAGTAAAGTATTATATTGACATGTGAAAAGAGCTGGAGATGGAAAACCAAAAGGGAAGAACACGCTCGGCATTTCTCAAGCTGAAAGAACTGAAGAAAAAATTCAAGCCTCGAGTTGCAATAGTGAAGGATTCTATGGGGAAAATATTAAACGACGCAGGAAGCATCAAAAGAAGATGGAAGGAATACACAGAGTCATTGTACCAAAAAGAATTAGTCAATGTTCAACCATTTCAAGAGGTGGCATATGATCAGGAACCGATGGTACTGAAGGAAGAAGTCCAAGCTGCTCTGAAGGCATTGGCGAAAAACAAGGCTCCAGGAATTGATGGAATATCAATTGAGTTGTTTCAACAAACAGATGCAGCGTTGGAGGTGCTCACTTGTCTATGCCAAGAGATACGGAAGACAGCTTCCTGGCCAAATGACTGGAAAAGATCCATATTTATGCCTATTCCCAAGACAGGTGATCCAACCGAATGTGGAAATTATAGAACAATATCATTAATATCCCATGCAAGCAAAATTCTGCTGAAAATCATTCAAAAACGGCTACAGCAATATATCGACAGGGAACTGCCAGAAATTCAGGCCAGTTTCAGAAGAGGACATGGAACCAGGGATATCATTGCTGATGTCAGATGGATCCTGGCTGAAAGCAGAGAATACCGGAAGGATGTTTACCTGTGTTTTATTGACTATGTAAAGGCATTCGACTGGGTGGATCGTAACAAATTATGGATAACATTGTAAAGAATGGGAATTCCAGAACACTTAATTGTGCTCGTGAGGAACCTTTACATAGATCAAGAGGCAGTTGTTAGGACAAAACAAGGGAATACTGATTGGTTCAAAGTCAGGAAAGGTGTGCGTCAGGGTTGTATTTTTTCACCATACCTATTCAATCTGTATGCTGAGCAAATAATCCGAGAAGCTGGACTTTAGGAAGAAGAACGGGGCAATAGGATTAGAGGAAGACTCATGAACAACCTCCATTAGGCAGATGACACAACCTTGATTGCTGAAAGTGAAGAGAACTTGAACCACTTACTAATGAACATCACAGATCACAGCCTTCAGTACGGACTGCACCTCAACATAAAGAAAACAAAAATCCTCACAACTGGACCAATGAGCAACATCATGATAAACAGAGAAAAGATCGAAGTTGTGAAGGATTTCATTTTACTTGGATCCACAATCAACAGCCATGGAAGGAGCAGTCAAGGAATCAAAAGACGCATTGCATTGGGTAAATCTGCTGCAAAGGACCTCTTTAAAGTGTTGAAGAGCAAAGAGGTCCCCTTGAAGACTAAGGTGCACCTGACCCAAGCCATGGTATTTCCAATCGCATCATATGCATGTGAAAGCTGGACAATGAATAAGGAAGACTGAAGAATAATTGACAACTTTGAATTGTGGTGCTGGCGAAGAATATTGAATATACCCTGGACTGCCAAAAGAACAAACAAATCTGTCTTAGAAGAAGTACAGCCAGAATGCCCCTTAGAGGTAAGGATCGCGAGACTGTGTCTTACATACTTTGGATATGTTGTCAGGAGGGATGAGTCCCTGGAGAAGGACATCGTGCTTGGCAGAGCACAGGATCAGTGGAAAAGAGGAAGACCCTCAACGAGGTTGATTGACACAGTGGCTGCAACAATGAGCTCAAGCATATCAGCAATTGTAAGGATGGCTCAGGACCAGGCAGTGTTTTGTTCTGTTGTGCATAGGGTCACTACGAGTCGGAACCGATTCAACGGCACCTAACAACAACAACAATGACATGAATTTCATAAATGGACATAAATGCAAAAATGGACAGAATAAACTAGGTGGTACGACCCAAAGTTTTCATTCGTGATAATTTAGAGTTTGAAATATAATGCAGGTGTTTAAAATAATTTAAATTACTTCCGCATGTAATTATTTAAAACAAAGATATGTCTGTGTATATCTTTAGTTTTATGTAGCTATAATAACAGAAGTTAGAAAAAGAGACGCTTATAGATTATATGACATAATATTTCTTTTCAAGAACAATAAAGTAGAAAATTTAGCAATGGTAGCTAAGCAACACGTTAAAGAGCACACTGATTTGGGGGAAAGAAACCTGTTCATGTTGTATGAAAGACTTAAAAATCTTAGTATCTTACGTAAGATGGGTGTGTTATGCATTGATGCTACACTGCTGTTCATTTATTTGATACTTATTTTAACTAAAAGTCTAAGTTTATTCTCCAGGTTAATGAAACAGAAAAAGACTCCGTTACAGTAGAATATTTTAAGAGAAGTTCAGAAAGATCCCTGTTTGTCTAGAGCAAAACATCCAGAAAGTGTGCATTTTCACATTTGTAGAGCTTAGACTGGCTGAGGTGTTTTGATTTTCTTTATGCAATTAAAAATCATATAACATCATTTTTTATTTTCATACTTTAATAGTTTGAAATTAGTTGAATATGAGATGATCAATTGAGAAAAACATATTACAAAAATTATCTGATTATAGTTGATTTTTTTTCCAAGAAAGCCTTTGAACTACTTTATTTTTATTTTCAAGATGAGAAATTTCATTACAATGATTACTCTTTTAAAACATTTTTGGTCTGTTTTGTTAAGCAGACTGGATGACATTCCTTGTATACATTTGATCACTAGGTATTATTAATAATAACTTAGATTTTTTTTGAAATTTAAAAAGCTTATGTATGATATATATTCACTATTTCATGTGATTCTTTAAAAAAAAGTGAAGTTGATTCAATAGGTGATATTTTCTGCATTTTATGTGTGAAAAAACTGATCAGTTAAGTGTGTTGCCTGAGACTAATTAGCTGTTGAGAATTAGTTATTGAATCAAATTTTCTAATTTAAGTACAAAGCTCTGTGGCCATAAGGTAATACTATCAAATTATGAACTTTATTACCCTTATGTAAAATGAATTTAACACGTTTACTATCTACCTTTTATTTGCATTTATTGAACTTTCAGATCCAAAAGAATGAGAATCCTAGATTTTAACATGGAAACCATCTTGCTTTGTAAGTTACTTTCTCATCATTTTGAATCAATATTTTAGCAAATTTTTTTGTAGGCATGATTAATAGAAAAGGAAGAGAATTTCTATTAACTGTTGTGAGAATTAATTGTTTTTCTTTAAAAACTACTTTGATTCATCCATAGATTCACTTTTGTAGATTTTAAAGAACTTCTCCAATACAGCAATTATTAAGTTAAAGTGGAAAAAAAGAATTTGAGCTATTCATGCCTTATTGTATATAAAATATTATCCTTAAGAGGACATTGCTGTATATTTATATAAAGGAAGAAAATATATTTTGAATTTGAGAATTAAATCAAAATATTACAAAGTTATATAAAGAATAATATCATTATTTTTAAAATTCTAAATGATAATGGTGGTTGATCCAAGTCACTCTGATTCATATTGATTTGTAAACACATTTTTAAAGCTGACTGGATCAACTGACAAGAGGGTCAGTGAAAAAGAGGAAGACCCTGAACAAGATGGACTGACAGTGGCTCCAACAATGGGCTCAAACATGGCAACAATTGTGGGGGTGGCGCAGGCCTGGGCAGTGCTTCATTCTGTCGTATGTGGGGTCGCTATGAGTTGGAACCAACTCGACGGCACCTAACAACGTATGTAAAGAATCATTACTTAAAAGGCCATTATGAAGTAAACCATATAAGATCTATGACTGGTAAATAGAGAAGATGAGGGATGAAAAACTTAAGCTGAAAAAAAGACTGAAATTTCAACAAGCAATTGTTTTGAATATGAATAAAATATGATGCTACTATGAATGAAGTTATATATTAGGAGAAATCGTTGCCCAGGAAACAAAAGCTTTTATTAATGATGAGCTTATAAAAGAGCATTCATATAATACAGCAGAAATTATGTGTCCTACACTGAGACAATTTAAGTCTTACTGGAAATACTGTTGACCAGAATACTGAAGGTCTGTCTCAGCACTTACAGAAAAGTTACATAAAAAAAGTTAAATTGTTTGTAGCATTTCCTATTGTAGATAATGAAGGGACAGATATAAATAGCATCACCTAGTTCTGGGTTAGTTAGCTATATTTTTTTTGTGGTATTGACAAGAATGTTTATGTGTTAGAAGATGAGAGACCATGACTGGAACTCAGCAAATGATCTCTTTATTGATGTCAGTAGGAACATTGTGCATAACGTAACACAGCTGGTCAAAATCAGCAAGTGTGACTCAGCTCTTGCAATGGACAATATTAATGTAAAAACTTAAATTCAAAAAGGCAACATTTTCCAAGAGACATAAAATTTAGGTCTACTGATTACATTATTTGCCAGGAATTGCTTTATGTCAAAAATTTTAATTAACACTATGAACTGAATAGGATACTATTCTCTGAACTATGGATGGCCCAGGGCTTCTCTTCATGAATTAGATGTACAATGCAGTAACCTGTTATAGTTCATGTATTTATGTGGCTGGGTGCTGACATATTTTTGGACACTTTCCTGTCAGTCAAGGGAAAAGCCCTACTTTGGGTTAATAATGAAGACTGAATCAAAGTCTTGAGCTTTTTGGCTGATGTTAGAACCTGTCAGCTTTGACTATTTCTTTGGGAGGGCATTCACAAACAACTACACAAAAGTATGATTTGATTTGCTCATTCAAGTGAAATTGTATCTTTTAAGAAATTGATTTGGTAAGGAATAATCTAGCCCATTTTCTTACACTGAAGTGTTAGTTGTTAGGTGCCGTCGAGTTGGTTCCAACTCATAGCGACCCCATGTACAACAGAACGAAACACTGCGCAGGCCTGAGCCGTCCCCACAATTGTTGTTATGCTTGAGCCCATTGTTGCAGCCACAGTGTCAATCCATCTCATTGAAGGTCTTCTTTTTTTTTCTCTGGCCCTCTATTTCACCAAGTATGATGTCCTTCTCCAGGGACTGGTCCCTCCTGATAACATGTCCTTGCTTCTAATGAGCATTCTGGCTCTACTTCTTCCAAGACAGATTTGTTCATTCTTCTGGCATTTTTTGCCAACACCATAATTCAGCTGCATCAATTCTTCTTTGGTCTTCTTTACTCATTGTCCAGCTTTCACATGTGTATGAGGAGACTGAAAACACCATGGCTTCAGTCAGGTGCCTCTTAGTCCTTAAAGTGACATCTTTGCTTTTTAACACTTTAAAGAGATCTTTTGCAGCAGATTTGCCCAATGCAATGCTTCTTTTGATTTCTTGACTGCTGCTTCCATGGGTGTTGATTGTGGATCCAAGTAAAATGAAATCCTTAACTACTTCAATCTTTTCTCCTTTTATCATGATATTGGTTATAGGTCCAGTTGCGAAGATTTTTGTTTTCTTTGTGTTGAGCTGTAATCTATACTGAAGCCTATGGCCTTTGATTTTCATCAATAAGTGCTTTAAGTTCTTTTCACTTCCAGCAAGCAAGGTTGTGTCATCTGCATAACAGGGTGTTAATGAGTCTTCCTCCAATCCTGATGCCCCATTCATCTTCATATAGTTCAGCTTCTCAGATTATTTGCTCAGCATACTGACTGAATAACTATGGTGAAAGGATACAACCCTGACACATACCTTTCCTGGCTTTAAACCACACGGTATCTCCTTGTTCTGTTCGAATGACTGCCTCTTGGTCTAAGTATAGGTTCCTTGTGAGCACAAGTGTTCTGGAATTCCCATTCTTCACAATGTCATCCATAGTTTGTTATGATCCACACAGTCAAATGCCTTAGCATAGTCAATAAAACACAGGTAAACATATTTCTGATATTCTCTACTTTCAGCCATGATTCACCTGACATCAGCAATGATATCCCTTATTCCATGTGCTCTTCTGAATCTGGCTTGAATTTCTGGAAGGTCCCTGCCGATGTACTGTTGTAATCATTTTTGAATGATCTTTAGCAAAATTTTACTTATGTGTGATATTAATGGTATCGCTCGATAATTTCCACATTCGGTTGGATGTCCTTTCTTTGGAATGGGTACAAATACAAATCTCTTCCAGCTGGTTGACCCGGTAGCTGTCTTCCATATTTCTTGGTATAAATGAGTGAGCGCTTCCACCCCTGCATCTGTTTGTTGAAACATCTCAATTGGTGTTCTGTCAATTCCTGGAGATTTGTTTTTTGCCAATGTCTTTAGTGCAACTTGAATCTCTTCCTTTAGTACCATGGGTTCTTGATCATATGTTACTTCCTGAAATGTTCGAGCATCAACCAATTCTTTTTGGTACAGTGACTCTGTATTTTTTCCATCTTCTTTTGATGTTTCCTGCCTCGTTTAATATTTTCCCTGTAGAATCTTTCAATATTGCAACTCGAGGCTTGAATATTTTCTTCAGTTCTTTCAGCTTGAGAAATGCAGAGAAATGTTCTTTCCTTTTGGTTTTCTATCTCCAGGTCTTTGCACGTTTCGTTATACTTTACTTTCTCTTCTTACCTGCCCTTTGAAATTTTCTGTTCAGGTCTTTTACTTCATTTCTTCCTTTCGTTTTAGATACTGTACATTCAAGAGCAAGTTTCAAAGTCTCTTCTGACACCCATTTTGGTCTTTTCTGTCTTGTCTGTTTAATGACCTCTTGCTTTCTTCAGGAAACCCTGGTGGCATAGTGGTTAAGAGCAGCAGCTGCTAACCAAAAGGTTGACAGTTCAGATCCACCAGGTGCTCCTTGGAAACCCTATGGGATAGTTCTACTCTGTGCTATAGGGTTGCTGTGAGTTAGAATCAACTCGACGGCAGCAGGTTTGGTTTGGTTTTTTGGTTTGCTTTCTTCATGTGTGATGTCCTTGATGTCATTCCACAACTCATCTGGTCTTCGGTCATTAGTGTTGAATGTGTCAAATCTGTTCTTGAGATGGTCTCTAAATTCTGGTGGGATATACTCAGGGTTGTACTTTGGCTCTCTTGGATGTGTTCTAGTTTTCTTAATCTTCAACTTGAACTTGCATGTGAGCAGTTGATGGCCTGTTCCACAGCCGGCCCCTGGCCTTGTTCTGACTGATGATACTGAGCTTTTCCAGCGTCTCTTCCACAGATGTAGTTGATTTGATTTGATTCCTGTGTATTCCATTTGGTGAGGCCCATGTGTATAGTTGCCGTTTATGTTGTTGAAAAAAGTATTTGCAACGAAGAAGTTGTTGGCGTTGCAAATAACTTTCCTTAAATGAAAGTAATAGCCCAAACTACATCCCCAAAGCTATAGAGTTGAAAACAGAATTTCAGAAAGGTTTTCTGATTTTTAACTTTATGAAAATAACTTTGTATTACTTAAGTTTGCCTTTGCAGTTTGATATTGATAATATGAATGAATAGTTATTAAACTGCAAACTAATTAAGTGACTAAAAACAAGATGCAATATTGTTGGAAGCCCAGAATTGAACACATATCTCTGGATAATATCCATCATGTAAAGAGAGTCTATCCATGTTAAGTAACACCAATGTTTCTAAACTCTGTTTTTGGATATGAAAATGAGTAAAACAAATTATTTTTCCCAGTTGGCAGATTTGTGGTTTAGTTTCATTTGACCAGACAATGATGTCTTATACTAGGTTATAATAACAAATCAAAGGAATGACCAATTATGATAGAAAACTCCAATAGGGAAATATTCCTAATTTTCCGATTTTTAAAAAAATTTCTAATACTGTATTTTTACACAAATAATGTGTGCCTTCTATGTTTGTTTGCCAACCATGCCCTCTCACTCATGGTATTTTCATAAGTGCCTCTATGCCAAATTTTTTTTACATGTTGCTGTAAAAAAAAAAAAAGTGTGCTTATGAAAATACTTCACAGGGGAGCGGGGAAGCAGGGGAAGGCCCCTTTGGCAAACGCACGTACAAGGCGCACATTATTTCTGAAAGAATACATCATCTCTAATACCATACATACTTGTTTGTACTTTTTTACATGCTTAGATCGTTCCTCAGGAAATATAAATTAAGCTGGTTGTTTTTCTGGTACTTGATTTCCTTTGCATCTAGTTGGCTTCATTTATTTACGTGACTGGCTGGCCCTGTTGTTATTGGAGTAAGTGGCCTCTGCCTTGACCTAATCCTCTAGATGATGCTCTGCCATCCACTGATGAAAAACAACATTCAAGATAAGAACCTGTATAGTGTCTGTGTCTGTAATCAGAGAGTCCAAAGGGTAAGAACTTGTCAGTGTGTCTCCAGCACTATCTAGGGGAAAATGTACACAGACCAATGGCCTCCAGTACAAATTGTCTTGGCAGATCTATCCTTACTGTGGAGATAGATGCATTAGTCTCTCCTAGACGGATAATGGTGGCCATAAATATCATTCAAATAGTCTCCTTGATCAGATGCTGTGCTCACCAAGCTGCAAGAACATGATTGATCTGGCTTGAGAAGGAGACCATAATTAACAGGCTCCAGAGCATCTTGTCTCCTCAGATGTGAAGTTTTTCTCTATATGTTGTTTGCTTCCTACTTTACGTAGCAGCCTCTTGTTAGTTTGGGTGCCTAAATCAGCCACAGGAACCTTATCACCCTTGGACATTCTGAAAGTTAAAGTTTCCTGATCTGTAACAATGGACCAGCTCCTGGCTGGCTCTGATCCAGCCAATGCCCTGTCCCAGGTGGCTCTACTGAGCACCCATCTGACATTCCACGAGGACCACGTCAGGTTTGTTTACCCATCCATTTTACAATTATTTCTTTACGTATTTATAACTCTGTGTTCAACTGAACTTACATATGAGTGTCTGGGAATACTTTGAGAGGCTTCCTTACCATAAGAATTTAGAAATGAAATTACTCTTTGAAATCCTACATAAATGGATGAGCTTAAGCACTGGTGGAGACTGGTGGAGAAATTTTGGGACTATTCCAAGTGCTGATCAAAGTTGCTAGTGTGTAGTTCCAGGAAAGAATATTTCTACTAATGCTTTTTTTTTCTTCTTTTCATTTCAGTCCGACCCAGCAGCTTTACATTGTGAAAAATTGACCCAGTAGGCTAGCTAGATACGAGGTTACTGCTATAAGAAGTCACATCAAGGTAGAGAGGGCCATCTGCAGAGCTCCCCACCAGGGCCCAATTGACTGTGGTTAATGGCCCCGGTAGGCTTTTCTACAATAAATTAATTAATATGGGTTTACATCCTTCTCAGAGGTGAATTGGCATTCTCTGACATGCACCTATTAATACATGTTATGAGACAAAGTATTTTAATTATATATCATGCCACATAAGACTTTATAACTTATACCAAGTCTGTCAGTATTGAAGTCAATAAAAGTTGAGTGACTGTGAAATAAGGTTCTGAACAATTAATCTTAAAGCTGAAATAGTAAGAAGAGTGAATGGAAATTAAAGATGTATGTAAGCTTATTTATTAGCCCCACCCTTTTTGATTTGTATTATATAAAATAATTAAATTTTTCTTTTAAAAAAAAATCCGTCATGATTATATTGAAAAAAAAGTTCATATCTGTCTTTTAGAAATCATTTTAAATATGCTCTGTTGGGTTTTTTTGATTCAATTCTTTCACGTGTTTTCAGTAAAATTAAGAATGATTGTTCTAAGAACTAATGTTGCATCGTGATAATATATAATAGAGACATTTCTGAAGGAGAAAACATCTGAGACGTGAATGGAACAGGAAAGCATACAAGCCTGGATTTTTAAAATCCTCACTGTAGTGATAGTCTTAATAAAACCACAAAGCATTTGTTGGAAGAGATCTTGAAGGTCAGGTTCTTTTTAACATTTTACCGGATGTATGACTCTCCCTTACGTCACCCCAAATAGTCATGCAGCCTCTCCTTGAACATTGCAATGACATTGGATTTGTTACCTTGCTACTCAGTTCATAAATTTTGCCTTCTATCTAGTTTTAGAGTTCTTTATGTATGTGCTGTAAGACTTCTACTAGGTCGTAATCTCCTCGAGGGCAAAATCAATATTTAAATCCCCGTCTTCCCCAAAATAACATTCTCAAATATATTACTGAAGTAATCAATTAATGAGTTCCAATTTGGGGGCACTGGACTTACTAGATTTCTCCTTACTTTGAGCCTTTTACCTTATGCGAACTGGTCTTTCCTTTCCTAGGAGTCCCCCAGCCTTAGGGTGCATCTTCTTCCACTAAGGTGGAGCTTAAAGGTATTTAGCGTCTTGTTATCGCTTTCATTATTCCTTTCTACGTAGGAAAAAAAAAAAGCTGATCTCAGTTTCTGTCGTTTTGAAATAAATGGGTGGTAGTCCATTTCCCCATCATGCCACTGCAAGGTCTCAGATTTGATTGGCTGTAAATCAATCCTTTGACACATCAAGACACATCAATTCTTTGGTTATTTTAGTTGAAGTTCAAGTCACTCTCCATTCCTAAAATTGCCCAATGATTTCCTGCTCCAAGAGAGGAGCCCTTCCTGGGTGGTGCCAAGAGCCACCAGCTATGATAAACACTGAGTCAGCCTAGGTGGCAAGAAATAATTGCATTTTAGGATGATTTTGTGGTTATAGAGCCAGCAACATTCTCAGAGAGGAAGCCAAATTGGTCAAGTTCCCTCCCCTCCCTCCCTGCTGCTCAAGAAGAACCAAACCCAAAACCCATTGCCATCAAGTCAATTCCAACTCATAGTGACCCTACAGGACAGAATAGAACTGCCTCATAGGGTTTTCTAGACTGTAATCTTCACAGGAGCAGATTGCTGGGTCTTTTCCTCCTAAGGAGCCAATGGTGGGTTCAAACTACTTACCTTTCTGTTAGCAGCCAAGCAGTTAACCACTGTGCCTCCAGGGCTCCTCCCAGAAGAAGAGCTTACTCAAATGCCTATGCATGTGACCATTAAAATTCAAAGCATGTACTGTTTTAGAACCACAAAGGACATATCAGAAAGTTCAACTTCTCATTTTACAGTCAAGAAAGCTAAGACTTAGGGGGTATTGTCCTAGGTCATAGCTAATTAGTAGCAACTCTATGGGACAGAGTAGAACTGCTTCATAAGTTTTCCTAGGCTGAAATCTTTACGGGAGTAGGTAGCCAGGTCTCTCCTCCCACAGAGTGGCTGGTGGGTTAACAGCAAAGCACTTAACCATTGCACCACCAAGGCTTCTGCTAGTGGCAGTATCAAAAGTAAAGCCCAAGACCCTTTATTTCTAGAATAGTGTCCTTCTCACACTGCTCTCTTCAGATATCAAATTGAGTTGTCTTTTCCGTATCATGTCCTGCCATATAAAATGTAAATATAAAATCTGCCAGAGTGCTTTGATTAAAATGTGTTTTGTGATTTATCATGCTAAAGAGTTTAAGGAGTCCTTGGGTGGCACAAATTATTATCATGCTTAGCTGCTAACCAAAAGGTTAAAGTTTCGAGTCCACCCTGAGGCACGTTGGAGAAAGTCCTGGTGATTTACTTCCAAAAAATCAGCCATCGAAAATCCTATGGAGCACAGTTCTGCTCTGACACACATGGGGTCACTGTGGGTCGAACTCAACTCGACAGCAACTGGTATTCATAAAGAGCTTAAAAATAAGTATGAAGTAAGTGTCAACTAGTAGCATGTCAGAGCCATGGTGGCACAGTGGTTAAACATAAAGCTGCTAACCAAATGGTCAGCAGTTCGAATCCACCAGGCACTCCTTGGAAGCCAGATAGGGCAGTTCTACTCTGTCCTATAGGGTTGCTATGAGTTAGATTCAACTTGATGGCAATGGGTTTGTTTTTGTGGGTTCTGAGTAGCATGTCATTTTGTCTATAGCAGCCTATGTGTTGTTGGCTCTCGTGTGAAAAGAGAAAATTCAGTTGGTCTCAGATTACCTCTAAGTCATCTTTTTCTCAGAAAATTTAAATTCACTAAGATGGAAACTAGTCATATTTTTTAAATATAGATGCGCAAATAAGTAGTTAAGGAAATAACCCAGTGTCCTTTATAGAGGTCTAGCAGTCACCAAAGTTGAATTCCTGGCATTATTTATTATGGGAATATATATATATATGTCATATTAGGGCTGTTGTTGTTAGTTTCTATCAAGTTGATCCCAACTCATGGCAACCCAATATACAATACAATGAGACATTGCCCAATTTGAGTCCATTGTGCCCACTGTGTATTTGGAGTGCCTTCCAACCTACGGGGCTTATCTTTCAGCACTATATTTGAGAATATTCTGTTATGATCCATAGTGTTTTCATTGGCTCATTTTGGAAGTAGGTCACCAGGCCTTTTTTTCCTAGTCTATTTTTGTCTGAAAGCTCTGCTGAAACCAGTTTATCATGAGTGACTGGTATTTGAAATACCAGTGGCATAACTTCTAGTATCACAGCAACATACAAGCCAACACAGTACAACAAGCTGACAGACAAAACAAACTGACAGGGTAGTGGTACACATATACCTTTTTTAGTATATATTGTTAGTTGCTGTGGAGTTGATTCCAATTCATAGTGACCCCATGTGAGAACAGTAGAGCTGCTCCATAGAGTTTTCAAAGTTGTGACCTTTTGGAAGCAAATCTTCAGGCCTGTCTCCTGAGGTGCTACTGGGTGGATTTGAACTGGCAGCTTTGCATCTAGGAGTCAAGTGCTTAACCATTTGTACCACTCAGGAATTTGTTTTTAGTATGTAGAGGAGATGATATATAATAGTGATCCTTGGATTTCAGAGAAAAGGAACCTGGCCTGAAATTGATTTTTTTTTTTTTAATCTTTGAGCCTGGATGTACTAGAAAACATGAAGAATGAAATGAATAAATGTGTGGGGTTGTTTTCTTCCCCATGATTTGCCAAAGATTCTAATTTTAGGAGTTTTAATCCACAAAAAAATTTCAGATTTTTTATATGCTTAATCAACTCAAGATAAATTAATATTTAGTTAGGTCTCTTCATTCTTTTATTTAAACTTTTTTAGTTTTTTTCACTCATTCCTTCATGTGTTGGAGTACTTGTTCAAGAAGTACTGAGTGCCTGCCATGTGGCAGGCCTCTTATCTGGCACTGGAAAACAAGAACATGACTATGAGGCATTGATTTCCTTAATATTGAAGAGGCGGTCAGGTGGCACAGTCCAACATGCAACTAATAATAATGCAGAATTAGGGTTTTCTCCAAGGTGTAGGGGGAGCCTGGAGTAAGGAGTGAAAATTTCCAATGTAGGGGCTGGAGATGATTTCACAGAGTAGGTAATATTTGAGCTGGATCTGGATGGAGGATTAGGATTTTACCTGGTGGAGGAGAGGGAGGGAAATCGTGGTGAGACTAGCAAGAAGGAGGAACAGAGGCATAGGCACAGCTAGCTTGTTTGCAGTGCCCTGTGTGGTTCAGCTTGACGGGCACTTTGAGAGGGCTGGGGAAGAAAAGCACAGGGAAAGGAGGACTGGGGTCAGTTTGAGGAAGGCCATGCATGACATCTTTATGAGTTTGAATTTTATCTCAGAGACAAAATAGTAGAATGAAATGATCAGACCTGTGTTTTAGAAAGAAAACCTGTATTCATCAGGTATTATAACAAGCATACACATATATACTCCTGGACTTCAAGCTTACTATTTAGTAATGGAGATGAAAAAGTATTTTTAAAAAAGTAAGTAATAAAAAATGTGGTGGGTATTCAGAAACTGGAGAAATCTTGTATGACTGAGAGGAATCAGAAAAAAAAAAAAAATCCAGGAAAGAGATTGTTACGTTAAACTGGGCCTTAAATTATGAGAAGGACTCAGACGTACACAGAACTGTGGAGAAGGACCTCCACAGGAGAAGGAACAGCTTAAACAAAAGCTCAGAAGGTAGAAGAGGAGTGATGGGTGTGTGAAGGGGAATGGGATTATGACTCAGAAGGTAGACCTAGGAGAGGACATGAAGGTCTTTGCCTTAAGTTGAAATAGTTTGAGCTTCACTCAATAGAGTTGTTTGAGGAGAACATGATCAGAGGTGATTTAAGATGTATGTAATGTCTAGGATGCATGATTGGGGATACAGAAACCTGGGACAGCAGCAATATTTCAGGTAAGAGAAAAGATCTTGAGAAGGAATTTTGACCGGAGGAAATGAATAAGGGAGACACCCTAAAGGGAGAACCAACATGACTTATTGAATGTGGGAGGCAGTGACCTTGGGAGCGTCAGAGGTGATGGGGACATTTCCAGCTCAGGTGACTCAAACAATAACAACTGCAATAATACGAATGAGGAAGGCACGAAGAAGACCCTTTGGAGAGAAAAGAAGTGCTTAGGCTTCAAATATGATGACTTTATAATCTGGATGAAACACCCACATTTTATTATTTGCAAGTAAAAACATCCACAGTGGTAATGCTGGGCTGGAAGCTTTGAAAAGAAGATGAAGGGAAGTTTCTGACATATAGACAAAAGGTGAAGTCAAAAGGGGGCATGGTATTGCCAAGTGTGAAAATATCTAGGAATCCATGGAGCATAGAGAAAGGAGGAGAATCTTGGGGAGTAACTGTATGTGAAGAATAAGAAAAGAAAAAGAAAGACTCACCAGCATTGGAGCCAGAGAAGTAATAGAAATAGGTGAGAAACAGGTTATTTCCACAAGAGAAAAGACCTGGCAATCTGTCCCCATAAAGATTACAGCCTAGGAAATCCTATGGGGTAGTTCTACACTGTCCAGTAGGGTTGACTTGATGGCATAAAACAAGAAGAAGATAAGGATGTGTTTCAAGAACCAGGAACCAGGAAAAGTAAATGTAGCAGAGCTGTGGGAGGATCAAAAATTTGAAAAGTCTTTTGCAAGACATTGAAGTGATTGCAGTTCATACTAGGTTCAAATCCTAGCCAGCTGTCATAATTATCTTGGAGATAATTTATGTAACCTCTTAGAACTTCACCTTCCTCACTGAATAAAAATTGGAGTAAGTATCAATTTTGTAGGGCAGTTGTGAGAACAAAATGGGGTAATGTATGTGTAACATCTAGCACGGTTACTGATAGGTAAACATGCCTAATAAATGTTATCTCCTTTCTTTACTTCCTTTATTTCATTGCTGACCTACAGTTCAATCACACCTATATAATGTGTCATATAACAGGTGCTGACTTAGGTCATACCTAAAAGATCACCAGCTAATTAACAGGGCCACTCCTTTGTTTCTGTCATTTCATCTTTCAATTGCCAAAACTGATTAAGTAATAATGATATCAGTCTCATTAGTTTGCCTGCACTCGTTTTATTTTTAATGTTAATATTGTTGCCTTTTCTCCCTAATCTAAATGTCATGGATTGCAAATGTCCCCCCAAAAATGTGTGTATTAACTTCGTTAGGCCGTGATTCCTAGTATTCTGTGTTTGTCCTCCATTTTGTGGTTGTAATTTTATGTTAAAGAGGATTAGGGTGGGATTGTAACACCCCTCTACCAGGTCGCATCCCAGATCCAATGTAAAGGGAGTTTCCCTGGGGTGTAGCCTGCACCACCTTTTATCTTTCAAGAGATAAAAGGAAAGGGAAGCTATCAGAGAGTTGGGGACCCCATACCCAAGAAAGCAGTGCTGGGAGCAGAGTGTGTCCTTTGGACCCAGGGTCCCTACATGAAGAAGCTCCTAGTCTGGGGGAACATTGATGAGAAGGCTGACAGAGAGAGGAAGCCTTCCCCTAGAGCTGACACCCTGAATTTGGACTTTTAGCCTACTTTACTCTGAGAAAATAAACTTCTCTTTGTTAAAGCCGTCCACTTGTTGTATTTCTGTTATAGCACCACTAGATAGCTAAGACAAACAGGTACTGACTTAGGTAATACCTAAAGATCTCCATTTAACTGGGCCACTCCTTTGTTTCTGTCATTTCATCTTTGGATTACCAAAACTGAGTAAGTAATAATTATATCAGTCTCATTGGCTTCCCTGCACTCATTTTATTTTGAATGTTAGTGTGTTTTCCTTTCCTCCCTAATCTAGCTATTCATAGTATTCATGGCACTACTTAAGATGAGAAGAAACAGCTGCAAACATCCATTAATAATTGGAACATTGGAATGTATGAAGTATGAATCAAGGAAAATTGGAAGTTGTCAAAAATGAAATGGATTGCAAAAAGATCTATATCCTAGGCATTAGTGATCAGAAATGGACTAGTATTGGCCATTTTGAATCAGATAATCATATGGTCTACTATGATGGGAATGACAAATTGAAGAGGAATGGTGTCACATTCATCATCAAAAAGAACATTTCAAGATCTATCCTGAAGTACAATGGTGTCAGTGATATTCATACGCCTACAAGGAAAACCAGTTAAAATGACTATTATTCTAATTTACCCACCAACCACAAATGCCAAAGATGAAGAAACTGAAAATTTTTACCGACGTCTGCAGTCTGAAATTGATCAAATATGAAATCAAGATGGATTGATAATTACTGATGTTTGGAATGGGAAAATTGGAAACAAATAAGAAGTATCAGTAGTTGGAAAATATGGCCTTGGTGACAGAAAAGACTCTGGAGATCTCATGATAGAATTTTGTAAGACCAATGACTTATTCATTACAAATATCTTTTGTCAACAACATAAATGGCGACTATATACATGAACCTCCCTGGATAAATATGAAGGAATCAAATTGACTACATCTGTGGAAAGAGATGATAGAGAAGCTCTATATAATCAGTCAGAACAAGGCCAGAGGCCGACTGCAGAAAAGACCATCAATTGTTCACATGCAAGTTAAAGTTGAAGCTGAAAATTAAGTCCATTGGAGCCAAAGTATGACCTTGAATATAACCCGCCTGAATTTAGAGACCATCTCAAGAATAGATTTGATGTATTGAAAACTAATGACCAAAAACCAGACAAGTTGTGGGATGACATCATACTTGAAGAAAGCAAAAGGTCATTAAAAAAGATAGCAAAGAAAGAAAAGACCAAAAAGGATGTCAGAAGAGACTCTGAAACTTGCTCTTGAATGTAGAGTAGCTAAAAGAAATGGAAGAAATGACGAAGTGAAAGAGCAGATTGCAAAAAGCAGTTGGATTCCTACACACCAATAAAGAGAACTATGAAAAGGAAATCAGGAAAGCAACATAATAGCCCCTAAAAAAACAAAATACTTAGGAATAAACCTAACCAGGGATATAAAAGACCTATATAAAGGGAAATACAAAACACTACTGCAAGATACCATAAAAGACCTATATAAATGGAAAAACATACCATGCTCATCAATGGGTAGACTCAACGTTGTGAAAATGTCAATCCTACCCAAAGTAACCTACAAATACAATGCAATCTCTATCCAAATACCAACAGAATTCTTTGATGAGTTAGAAGAATTATATAGAAAGGAAAGAGGCCCTAGATAAATAAAGCATTTTTGAAGAAGAGCAAAGTAGGAGGCCTTGCACTACCTGACCTCAAAACCTCCTATACAGCTACAGTAGTCAAAACAGCCTGGTACTGGTACAGTGACAGACTCATTGACCAATAGAATAGAATTGAGAACTCAGATGTAAATTTATCCACCTACAGCCACCTATGGAAACCCTGGTGCTGTAGTGGTTAAGAGCTACCTCTGCTAACCAAAAGGTTGGCAGTTTGAATCCACCAGGCACTCCTTGGAAACTCTATAGAGCAGTTCTACTCTGTCGTATAGGGTCGCTATGAGCTGGAACCGACTCAGTGGCTTTGGGTTTGGGTTTGGGTTTGGTTTATGGCCACCTGATCTTTGACAAAGGCCCAAAGTCCATTAAATGGGGAAAAGACAGTCTTTAACAAATAGTACTGGCAAAACTGAATGTCCTTCTGTAAAAAATGAAACAAGACCCATACCTCACACCACACACAAAAGCTAATTCAAAATGGATCAAATATAAAAACAAGAACTACAAAGACCATGGAAGAAAAAAAAGAGGGGCTAGAGACCCTAATATACAACACAAATACAATACAAACCATACCTAACAATACACAAACACCAGAAGATAAACTAGATAATTGGAATCTTCTAAAAATTAAACATTTATGCTCATCAAAGAGCTTCACCAAAAGAGTGAAAAGAGAACCTACAGACTGGGAAAAAAAAATTTTGGCTATGACATAGTCGACAAAGGTCTAATCTCTAAAATCTATGAGAAAATCCAACACCTCTGCAACAAAAATGTAAATAATCTGGAAGGTTGAGCCAACATGGCTCTACAGACAGAAGCACCATGCTGTCCCTCTGTAGCAAAGACCCAAAAAACTAAATAAAACAGATACAAACGTTAATTCTGGAACTCTAAGCATCAAATGAAGGGATAAAGCACTAGGTCCAGCCCTGAGTGGAAGAAGAAAATGACAGAGAACAGAGAATGAAGAGAGCTACAGAGTGGAGGTCTCCTACCAGCTAACATGGTGGCTTTGCAATCTTGGAACACAGCCAACAGTGACCCTGGATAGGGAGTATGGGAAGGCAACTTCTCAGAGCTCCCAACAGGAGTACAGAGCACCCAGTAACCAGAGATACACACTTTCCAACCCCTCATCCTTCTGCCCTGTACACTGCCTCCACTGCTTTCCAATGGGCCACTGTTGCTCGGCTGGGGAGACACCAGTATGCTGCCATCCTGGGCTCTGCCCCACCCCTACTGGCCAGCTCTCTCAATGCCATATATGTTTTTGTTTGTTTGTTTCTGTTTCAATTTCTTCCTTTTACTTCTCCCTTCCAACTAGCCCCTTGCATTGCATATGCCCCTTACTGATGGGCTGTGCTGAACTGCCCAGCAAGAGAGACACAAGCTCGCCACCGCCTTGGTTCTGCTCTTCCCCCAACGACCAGTTCCCTCAGTGCCATATTCTTTTTGTTTTGTTTTCTCTCTCTTTCTCTTCCTTCCTTTTGTTTCTCCCACCCACCTAACCACATATGTCACCGCCACCCCTTCTCGATGGGCTGTGCTGCACTACTCAGCTAGAGAGCCAGTGCACACAGCCTCTCCAGGTCTGCTCCCACCCTCTTCCACTGCACTGACATTTTTTTATTTTTTGCTTTTGTTTCTCTCTTTTCTTTTTTTCTTTCTCCCTCCCACCTAGCTCCACTCATCACATCCTCTCCCTTCCCTCTTGCCACTCTGCACTGCCTGCTGAGTGCCATATCCCCAAACAGCACAGGTGCAGATCTCCAGACCCCCAGACTCTGCCCTGCGCTGCCCCCCAGATGTGCTCCACCAAGTGCTACACCCCCGAGCAGGACCACAACAGACTCCCAGACCTCTGGACCCTGCCCCGTGCTGCCCCAGCCCCACCCCACCAAGTGCTATGCCCGTGACAGAATTGGCACAGATCTCTGGATGCCTGGACTCTGCCTTGTGTCATTCCCTGGCCTTGCCCCACCAAGCACCATGCCCCCATGTGAGACCAAGGTGAACCTCTGGACCTCCAACCCCACCCCACTGTGCCAACCCAGACCTGTCCTGCTGGCCCTGGTTCATGCTGCAGACAAAGGACCCATCCCCACCCCTCTTCCCCCCACTGTACTTGCCCTGCTGCACAGTAGCTGAGCGACAGGCCCTACCCACCTGGGCAAGGTCATAACTATTGTGCCCACAGACAAGCAAGCAACAAAACACACCCAACCCACCCACCCAGACATAATCAAATAAAACAAAAAAAAAAGAGGATGAAACAAATCTACAATCAATAAACAAAAAGAAAATAATTCCTGAATGTCTCAGAGACAGAAGACAACATCAAAACATAAAAAACAGGACAGAATGGCTCCAGTAAGTGGCCAAAATAAGACACCAAATGACCTTCTGGTAGAATAAAAAGCATTGAAGCTACATGATAGGGAATTCAAAAGCCTAATATCCAGGGGCCTCCAAGAGATTAGGAAAGAGAGCAAAGAAAACACAGACAAAACTAAGGAAAAAATAGACGAAGTCAGGGAAAACACAGACAAAGCAATGGAAGAATTCAGGAAAGTAATACAAGAACAAAATGTCAAAATAAACAATTAGAAATCATACGAAAACAGCAATTAGAAATATTAAAAATCAACAAAATTTCAGAAATGGACAACTCCATAGAAGGTTTTAGGTGCAAATTAAAACAATGGAAGACAGGATCAGCAAAATTGAAGATAAATCCATTGGTACCACTTTGTTTGAGGAAAAATCAGAGAAAAGAATGAAGTAAATCTAAGAACTATGTGGGATACAATCAAAGGCAAGGATTTTGCATGTGATTGGAATTCAAGAACAGGGGGAGAAAATGGAAAACATAGAAAGGATCACTGAAGATTTGCTGACAGAAAACTTCCCTAACATCATGAAAGATGAAAAGCTGTCCATCCCAGAATCTCAATGAAACTCACATAGGATAGATCCCAAAAGAAAGCCACCAAGACATATCTTAATCATGCTCTCCAAAACCAAAGACAAAGGAAGAATCTTGAGAGCAGCTCGAGAAAAATGAAAAGTCACAAACAAAGAAGAAGCAGTAAGATTAAACTCCAAATCATTGGCAGAAACCATGCAGGAACGAAGGCAACAGTATGACATATTGAAACCTCAAAAGAAAGAAATGGCCAAGAAAGAATAATATATCCTGCAAAACTCTCATTCAAATATGATGGTGAAATTAGGACATTTCCAGATAAACAGAAATTAAGGGAATATGTAAAAACCAAAGCAAACTTACAAGAATTATTAAAGGGTAAAAAAAATTTTTTTTTTTCTTTTTGTCCTTCATTTAGAGAACCGACAACAATCTGAATCTAGGACACAGGACAGCATCAGCCAGATACTATCCTAGGTAATGAACTCTCAAGGATAAAACAAAGCTAAAAGATTTACAACAGGGAACCAGAAAGGTCAATCTGTAATTGTCAAAACAATAAAAGGGGGAATGAACAGTATTGGTACAGAATTTTCAAAGGGAGAGGAAGTTAAGGAGATATCAAGTAATAAAAGACTGGTTCAAACTTAGGAAGATAGGGGTAAATTTCAAGGTATCCACAAAAAGTTAAACCTACTCATCAAAATAAAGAAGAAAAACATAAAGCCTCAGTAAACACAAATTCTACAGAAATGAAAAGAAATTCCACAAACAAAAGGAACTTAGCACAGGAGAGTAAGAGGAACAAGTAAAAATCAACACCACACACACACACACACAAAAAGACGAAGAAAGCACTGCAAAATGACAGTAATAAACTCACACTTATTGATAGTCACATTGAATGTAAATGGCTTAAATGCACCCATAAAAAGACAGAGAGTGACAGAATGGATTAAAAAAAAAAAAAGATCCATCAATATGCTGTCTACAAGAGACACACCTTAGAAACAAAGACATAAATTAAAAATCAAAGGATGGGAAAAAATACATCAAGCAAACAGCAACCAAAAAAGCAGGAGTGGTAATACTAATCCCAGATAAAATAGACTTTAAGGCAAAGATAAGGGATGGCATTATAAAATAACTAAAAGGACAATCCACCATAATGACATAACCATAATAAATATCTTTGCACCCAACGACAGGGTTCCAAAATACATAAAACAAACTCTAACAGCACTGAAAAGAGAAATTGACAGTTCCACCATAATAGTAGGAGACTTCAACACACCACTCTCGGTAGAGGACAGAACATCTAGAAAGAAACTCAACAAAGATACAAAAGATCTAAAGGGCACGATCAACCAATTTGACCTCATAGATATGTATAGAACATTTCACCCAACAGCAGCAAAGTATAAATTCTTTTCCAACACATATAGAACATTCTCCAGAATAGACCATATCTTAGGCCACAAAGCAATCTTCAACAAAACCCAAAACGTTGAGATAACACACAGCATCTTCTCTGATCACAATGCCATAAAAGTAGAAATTAATAATAGGAAGAGCAAGAAAAAAATTGAAAACATAGAAACTGAATAAAACCTTGGTTAAAAACCACTGGGTAATAGAAGAATTCAAAGATGGAATAAAAAAATTCCTAGGGTCAAATAAGAATTGGGACACAGCTAAGCAGTGCTTGAGGTCAATTTATAGCAATAGATGCACACATCAAAAAATAAAAATGTTAGCATTATAACTCAAACAAATAGAGAACAGCAAAAGAAGTCCACAGCCACCAGAAGAAAGGAAATAATAAAGACCAGAGCAGAAATAAATGAAAGAGAAAATAGAAAAACAATAGAATCAACAAAACCAAAAGTTGGTTCTTTGAAAGGATCAACAAAATCGACAAACCATTGGCCAAATTGTCAAAACAAGAGAAGGAAATAACCCAAATAAAAATTGAACCTGGGACATTACAACAGACCTGACTGAAATAAAAAAGATCATAACAGATTACTATGAAAAACTGTACTCCATCAAATATGAAAACTTAGAGGAAATGCATAAATTTCAAGAAACACACTACCTACCTAAACTAACACAAACTGAGGTTGAAAATCTGAACAGACCCTAACAAGAGAAGAGATTGAAAATGTAATGAAAAAAAAAAAAAAAAAAAAACTCCCAACAACAAAAAAGTCCTGGCCCAGATGGCATAACTGGAGAATTCTACCAAACATTCAGAGAAGAGGTCACACCACTGCTACTCAAACTGTTTCAGAACACAAAAAAGGAAGGGATACTTCTGAGTCATTTCTATGAAGCCAGTATAACCCAGATACCAAAACCAGACAAAGACACCACAAAAAAGAAAATTACAGACCAATATCTCTCATGAATAAAAATGCAAAAATTCTCAGCAAAATTCTAGCCAATAAAATTCAGCATCACATAAAAATACACCCTGACCAAGTGGGGTTCTTGCCAGGTGTCATGGATTGAACTGTGACCCCAAAAAATATCTGTCCACTTGGCTAGGCCATGATTCCCAGTATTGTGAGATTGTCCACCATTTTGTTATCTGATTTGATTTTCCTATGTGTTGTAAATCCTACCTGTATGACGCTAATGAGGCAGAATTACAGGCAGTTATATTAAAGAGGCAGGACTCAATCTACAAGATTAGGTTGAGTCTTAAGCCAATCTCTTTTGAGATATAAAAGAGAGAAGTGAGCAGTGAGACATGGAGACTGCATATCACCAAGAAAAAAGAGTCAGAAGAATAGCACATCCTTTGGACCCAGAATCCCTATGCTGAGAAGTTCCTCGACTGGAGAAGATTGATGACAAGGACCTTTCTCCAGAGCTGACACAGAGAGAACGCGTTCCCCTGAAGCTGGCACCCTGAATTCAGACTTCTATCCTACTAGACTGTGAGAGAATAAATTTCTCTTTGTTAAAACAATCCGCTTGTGGTATTTCTGTTATAGCTGTAATAGATAACTAAGACACCAGGTATGCAAGGATGTTCAACATTAGGAAATCAAGCAATGTAATCCACCACATAAATAAAACAGAAGAAAAGAATTGCATGATCATCTCAATCGACACAAAAAGGCATTTGAGAAAGTCAAACACCCACTCCTAATAAAAGAAAAAAAAATTTTTTTTTTTTTTTTAGTAATTTAGGAATAGAAGGGAAATTCCTCAACACAATAAAAGGCATCTATACAAAACCAACAGCTGACATCATTCTCAATGGAAAGAGGCTGAAAACATTCCCACTGTAAACAGGGATGTCATGGATTGAATTGTGTCTTCCCAAAGTATCTGTCAACTTAGCTGGGCCATGAGTCCCAGTATTGTGTGATTGACCACCATTTTATGTGATTTCCCTATGTGTTGTAAATCCTGCCACTACAATGAAATGCGATGGATTAGTGGCAGTTATATGGATGAGATATACAAGATCAGATAGTGTCTTAAAGCAATTCTTTTTAAAGCAATCTCTGAGATGTAAAAGAGAGAAGCAAGCAGAGAGACAGGGAGACCTCATACCACCAAGAAAGCAGTGACAGAAGCAGAGCGCACCCTTTGGACCCAAGATTTCTGTGCTGAGATGCTCTCAGACCAAGGGAAGATTGATGACAAGGACCTTCCTCCAGAAGACAGAAAGAGAAAGCCTTCCTCTTGGAGCTAGTGCCCTGAATTGGGACTTGTAGCCTACTAGACTGTGAGATAATAAGTTTCTCTTTGTTAAAACCATCCATTTGTGGTATTTCTGTTACAGCAGCACTAGATGACTAAGACAAGGGACAAGACAAGGATAGCCTTCATCATCTCTCTTATTTAACATCGTGCTGGAAGTCCTAGCTAGAGCAATAAGACAAGAAAAAGAAATAAAGTGCACCCAAAATGGAAAAGAATTAAAACTATCCCTATTTGTGGATGATATGATACTATACATAAAACCAGAAAAACCACACCCATTGTTGTTGAGTTGATTTTGACTCATAGTGACCCTATAGGACAGTGTAGAATTGCCCCATAGGGTTTCCAAGGAGCACCTGGTGGATTCAAACTGTCAAATTTTTGGTTGTCAGCTGTAGTTCTTAACCACTACACCACCAGGGTTTCCAACATGATACATACAGAATCCTAAAGACTCCAAAAGAAAACTAATGGAACTAACAGAAAGATTCACCAGAGTAGCAGTTTATAAGATAAATATACAAAAATCAGTTGGATTCCTATACACCAATAAAGAGAACCAGGAAAAGAAAATCAGGAAAACAATACTGTCTTAGTCATCTAGTGTGCTATAACAGAAATACCACAAGTGGATGGCTTTAACAAAGAGAAATTTATTTTCTCACAGTCCTGCAGGCTGGAAGTCCAAATTCAGGGTGTCAGCTCCAGGGGAAGTCTTTCTCTCTCTGTTGGCTCTGGAGGAAGGTCCTTCTCGTTAATCTTTCCCTGGACTAGGAGCTTCTCCAAGCAGGAACCCCAGATCCAAAGGACATGCCCTGCTCCCAGTACTTCTTTCTTGGTGGTACGAGATCCTCACTCTCTGCTTGCTTCCCTTTCCTTTTATCTTTTGTAGGATAAAAGGTAGTACAGGCCACACTCCAGGGAAACTCCCTTTACATTGGATCAGGGATGTGACCTTAGTAAGGGTGTTACAGTCCCACCCTAATGCTCTTTAACATAAAATTACAATCACAAAATGGAAGACAACAACATAATATTGAGAATCATGGTCTAACCAAGTTGACACATATTTTTAGGGGACACAATTCAATCCATGACATTCCACTCTTTGACCTCCCCAAAATTCATGTCCTTGCTACACATAAGACATATTCATCCCATCACGTCATAGCTAAAGTCTTAAAGCAACTCCAAGTCTAAAATTCAAAAATTCCTATTCATCTGTGAAATCTAGAATACAAGTTATCTGCTTGCAAAGTACAATGGCAGAACAGGCATAAGCCAGACATTTCTATTACAAGTGGGAGAAACTGGAAGGAAAGACAGGATAACAGGCACCAAGCAAGTTAGCAGAACGCATTACATTAGCCCCCAAGGCTTGAAAATAATTCTCTGCTCTCTAAGACCATTTACACAATGGCCCTGCCTCCAGACTCTAGGTATTGACCATACTCTCTGGATTCTGAGTTGTTATCCCTTGGCCCTGGGCTTCAACTCCGCCTTCCAGGCCCACTGGGACAGCAACTCTGCTCACTTGGTGTCATGGATTGAATTATATCCCCCCAAAAATGTGTCTATCAATTTGGCTGGGCCATGATTCCAAGTATTGTGTGATTTTCCCGTATGTAGTAAATCCTGCCTCCATGATGTTAATGAGGGAGGATGGGTGGCAGTTGTGTTAGTGAGGCAGGACTCAACCTACAAGTTTGGATTGTGTCTTGAGGCAATCTCTTGAGATATAAAAGAAAGAAGCGAGCAGAGAGACTGGGGACCTCATTCCACCAAGAAAGCATCACGAGGAGCAGAGCACAACCTTTGGACCTGGGGTCCCTGCGCCTGAGAAGCTTCTCAATCAGGGGAATATTGGTGACAAGGAATCTTCCTCTGGAGCCAACAGAGAGAGAAAGCCTTCCGCTGGAGCTGACACCCTGAATTTGGACTTGTAACCTACTAGAATGTGAGAGAATAAATTTCTCTTTGTTAAATCCATCCACTTGTGGTATTTCTGTTACAGCAGCATTAGATGACTAAGACACTTGGCTTTAGGCGCACCATTCTCCTAGTCTATCTGAGTGACAGACCCACCCTTAGAAACACCAGAGGCCATGACACCACCTTTTGAAACCTCAGAGGTCATGGCCATAACTTTTGAGACTGAGGCAGATTGGGTTCCTGTGTTCCTTGTCTTTTCAGCTTCTGCTTTCTGGTTTCTTGGCGTCTCGGCCCTCCAGCCTCTTGCCTGCATCTGCCCTGCTGGGGCAAGTGTTGCAAAGCTCCGTAGCTCCACTGATAAGTGCCTGGAGGCACCCCGTTCCACCAGGAAGCCTTCTGTGCACAGGCATTCAGCTCTCTTGCTCTGTGGCTTGGCTCCAGCACTGTCTGGTGCCAGTCTCCCTGTTCTACAGCTGCTGATTTGCTGCTGAAGCCAGTCCTCTGCTGCTGTTTCTCACCATCTGTGCCTTCCTTAGTGTTAACAGTTCTCCTCATTTCCTTCTGAGTCTTCTATCCATTCACAGTTTCAAAACCCCTTCCTCATATTAAGGTATCTGTTTGAGAAGCACCCCACTCTCTTGGTACCAAATTCTGTTTTAGTCATCTAGTGCTACTATAACAGAAATAGCACAAATGGATGGCTTTACCAAAGAGAAATTTATTTTCTCATAGCCTAATAGGCTAGAAGTCCAAATTCAGGGTGTCAGTTCCAGGAGAAGGCTTTCTCTCTCTGTCAGCCCTGGAGGAAGGTCCTTCCCATCAATCTTCTCCTGGACTAGGAGTTTCTCTGAGCAGGAATCCCAGGTCCAAAGGACAGTCTTTGCTCCTGGTACATCTTTCTTGGTGGTATAGGGTCCCTACTCTCTGCTTGCTTTCCTTTTCTTTTATCTCTTGTAAGGTAAAAGGTGGTACAGGCCACAGTCCAAGGAAAGTCAAAACAGCCTGGTACTGGTACAACAACAGACACATTGGCCAATGAAACAGAATTGAGAACCCAGATGCAAATTCATCCAGGTAAGTTCAGCTGATCTTTGACAAAGGACCAAAGTCCATTAAGTGGGGGGAAAGACAGCCTTTTAAACAAATGGTGCTGGCAAAACTGGATATCCATCTGTAAAAAAATGAAACAGGACCCATATCTCACGCCATACATAAAAACTAATTCCAAATGGATCAGAGACCTAAATATAAAACCAAAAAAAGTAAAGATCATGGAAGAAAAAATAGAGTCAACACTGTTGTTGTTGTTATTAGGTGCCATTGAGTCAATTCTGGCATAAATAGAATACAAACCATGACTAACAATACACAAGCACCAGAAGATAAGCTAGATAACTGGTATCTTCCAATAATTAAACACTTACGTGCATCAAAAGACATCACCAAGAGTAAAAAGAGAGCCTACAAGCTGTGAAAAAAATTGGGCTATGAATATCTTACAAAGTTCTAATCCCTAAAATCTATACAAAGATTCAGCACCTCTACAAAAAAAGACAAATAATCCAATTAAAAAATGGGTGTCACTTTGGTGAGTGGTGTCTCGGGTCTTAAATGCTAGCAAGCTGCCATCTAAGATGCATCAGTAGATCTCAACCAACCTGGAGCAAAGGAGAATGAAGAACACCAAAGACATATGGTAAAGATGAGTCCAAGAGACAGAAAGGATCACATAAACCAGAGACTACATCAGCCTGAGACTGGAAGAACTAGATGGTATAGGCTACCACCGATGACTGCCCTGACAGGGAACACAACAGAGAATCCCTGATGGAGCAGGAGAACAGTGGGTTGCAGACCTCAAATTCTCTTAAAAAGACCAGACTAGTCTATTAAAAAATGAAAAAAAAAAAAAAGACCAGACTTAATGGTCTGACTGAGACTAGAGGGAACCCAGAGGTCATGGTCCCCAGACCCTTTGTTAGCCCAAGACTGGAACCATTCCTGAAGCCAATTCTTCAGACAGGGATTGGACTGGATAATAAGAAAACAATACTGCTGAGGAGTGAGCTTCTTGGCTCAAGAAGACACATAAGACTACGTGGGCAACTCTTGTCTGGAGGTGAGATGAGAAGGCAGAGGGGGATAAGGGCTGGTTGAATGGACATGGGGAATACAGGGTGGAGGGGAGGAGTGTGCTGTCTCACTAGGGGGGAGAGCAGCTAGGAGTACATACCAATGTGTGTATAAGTTTTTGTATGAGAAACTGACTTGATTTGTAAACTTTCATTTAAAGCACAATAAATAAATTTTTAAAACATGAGTGAAGGATATGAGCAGACACTTCATCAAAGAAGACATTCAGGTGGCTAACAGACAAATGAGGATATGCTAGCGATCACTAGCCATTGGAATAATGCAAATCAAAACTACAATGAGATACCATCTCACCCAGACATTACTGGCACTAATCTAGAAAACACAAAATAACAAATGTTGAAGAGACTATGGGGAGATTGGAACTCTTATTCACTGCTGGTGGGAATGCAAAATGGTACAACTATTTTGGAAAACAATATGGTGTTTCCTTAAAAAGCTAGAAATAGAAATACCATATGATCCAGCAATCATACTCCTAGGAATATATCCTAGAGAAATAAGAGCCATCACACGAATAGACATATGTACAACCGTGTTCATTGCAACACTATTCACAATAGCAAAAAGATGGAAACAACTTAAGTGTCCATCAACAGATGAATGGATAAACAAACTATGATACATTCACACAGTGGAATACTACAAAACAATAAAAACAATGATGAATCTGTGAAACATCTCACAACATGGATGAATCTTCAGGGCATTATGCTGAGTGAAATAGCCAATCACAAAAGGACAAATACTGTATGAGACCACTATTATAAAAACTCTAGAAAAGGTTTAAACACAGAAAGAAACAATCTTTGATGGTTACAAGGGAAGGGAGGGGTGGGAAGAGAAAAACACTAACTAGATAGTAGTTGATAAGGGGCAACTTTGGTGAAGGGTAAGACAGCACACAATACTAAAGGGAAGTCAGCGCAACTTAACCAAGGCAAAGGCATAGAAGCTTCATAGACGCAGCCAACCTCTCTGAGGAACTGTGTTACCGGGCTGAGTGCTGGGACCATGGTCTCAGGGGACATCTAGCTCAATTGGCATGTTGTTGTTGTTGTTAGGTGCCATTTAGTTGCTTCCAACTTTTAGCGACCCTCCTAGGACAGTGCCCTGTTCCATTCCTGTGTTGAAACATTTCAACTGGTATTCTTTCATTCCTGAAGCCTTGTTTTTTGCCAATGCCTTTGGCGCAGCTTGGACTTCTTCTTTCAGTACCGTCAGTTCTTGATCATATGCTACCTCCTGAAAAGCTTGAATGTCAACCAATTTTTTTTTGTTACAGTAACTCTGTGTATTCCTTCCATCTTCGTTTGATGCTTCCTGCATTGTTTAATATTTTCCCCCATGGAATCCTTCAATATTGCAGCTCAAGGCTTGAATTTTCTCTTCAATTCTTTCAGCATGAGAAATGCCAAGCGTGTTCTTCTCTTTTGGTTTTCTAACTCAAGGTCTTTGCACATGTCATTATAATACTTCATTTTGTCTTTTTGAGCTGCCCTTTGAAATCTTCTGTTCAGCTCTTTTACTTCGTCATTTCTTCCTTCTGCTTTAGTTACTCTGCATTCAAGAGCAAGTTTCAGAGTATCTTGTGACATCCATTTTAGTCTTTTCTTTCTTTCCTTTCTTTTAATGACCTCTTGCTTTCTTCATGTATGGTGTCCTTGATGTCATTCCACAACTCATCTTGTCTTCAGACATTAGTGTTTAATGCATCAAATCTATTCTTGAGATGGTTTCTAAATTCAGGTGGAATATGCTCAAGGTCATACTTTGGCTCTGGTGGGCTTGTTCTAATTGTCTCCAATTTCAACTTGAAATACTGATGGCATAGCTTCCAGCATCACAGCAACGTTCATGCCACCACAGTATGACAAACTGGCAGATGTGCGGGGTCAGTTGGCATAACATAGTTTATAAAAGAAATGTTCTACATCTGATTGTGGTAGTTAGCGTCTGCGGTCTTAAAAGCCTGTGAATGGTCATCTAAGATATATGTGCTGGTTCCATTCCATTTGGAGCAAAACAAAATGAAGAAACCCAAAGACATAAGGGAAAGATTAGTCCAAAGGACTAATGGACCACAACTACCACAGCCTGCACCAGACTGAGCCCAGAACAAATAGGTGGTGCCTGGCTACCACCACCAAATGCTCTCACAGGGATCACAATAGAGGGTCTCAGACAGAGAGGGAGAAGAATGTAGAAAAAAATTCAAACTCGCAAAAAAAAAAAAAAAGACCAGACTTACTGGCCTGGCAGACTGGAGAAACCTCCAGAGTATGGCCCCCAGAGACCCTTTTAACCCAGAACTGAAATCACTCCAGAGGCTCACCCTTCAGCCAAAGATTAGACAGGTCTATAAAACACATGTGAGGAATGTGCTGCACAGTCCAACCATGTATACAAGGCTAAATGGAAACACCAGCCCAAAAGCAAAGACAAGAAGGCAGGAAGGGACAGGAAAACTGGAGGAATAGAAATGAAGAACCTGGGGTAGAGAAGGGGAGAGTGCTGACACCTCATGTGGTTAGCAACCAATGTCACAAAATAATTTGTGTTTTAATTGTTTAATGAGAAACTAATTTGCTCTGTCATCTTTCACCTAAAGCACAATTAAAAAAAAAAAAAAAAAAGAGCTTAACAGAAGATTTCACAGGGCGGCCCGAGAAGACAAAGTAAAGTATTATAATGAAATGTGCAAAGATATACCAAACACAAACCAAATCCACTGCCATTGAGTCGATTCCGACTCATAGCGACCCTGTAGAACAGAGTAGAACTGCCCGATAGAGTTTCCAAGGAGTGCCTGGTGGGTTCGAACTACAGACCTGTTGGTTAGCAGCTGTAGCACTTAACTACTATGCCATAAAGTTAGAAAAACAAAAAGCAAGAAGGTTGACAATTCTCAAGCTGAAAGAACTGAAGAAAAAATTCAAGCCTCAAGTTGCAGTATTGAAAGATTCTATGGGCAGAGTATTGAATGATGCAGGAAATATCAAAGGAAAATGGAAGGACTACACAGAGTCACCGTACCAAAAAGAATTGGTCAATGTTCAGCCATTTCAGTAGGTAATATATGATAAATAACTGATGGTATTGAAGGAAGAAGTCCAAGCTGCACTGAAGGCACTGGCGAAAAACAAGGCTCCAGGATTGACATAATACCAGTTGAGATGTTTCAACAAACGGATGCAATGCTTGAAGCACTCACTTGTTTATGCCCAGAAATTTAGGAGACAGCTACCTGGCCAACTAACTGGAAGAGATCCATATTTGTGTTCATCCCAAAGAAAGGTGACCCAACTGAATGCAGAAATTGTAGAATGATATCATTAATATCACATGCAAGCAAAGTTTTGCTGAAGATAATTTAAAAACGATTACAACAGAACATTGACAGGGAAGTGCCAGAAATTCAAGCCAGATTAAGAGGACATGGAATAAGGGATATCAGATGGATCTTGGCTAAGGCAGAGAATACCACAAAGATATTTACCTGTGTTTTATTGACTATGTAAAGGCATTTAACTGTGTGGATCATAAAAAATTATGGATAACATTTTGAAGAACAGGAATTCAATAACACTTAATTGTGCTCATGCAGAACCTGTACATAGAGCAAGAGGCTGTCATTCAAACAGAACAAGGAGATACTGCATGGTTTAGTATCAGGAAAGGTGTGTGTCAGGGTTGTATCGTTTCACTGTATTTATTCAATCTGTATGCTGAGCAAATAATCCGAGAAACTGGACTGTATGAAGAAGAATGGGGCATCAGGATTGCAGGAAGACTGCATTTTGCACTTGACACAATCTTGCTTACTGAAAGTGAAGAGGACTTGAAGTACTCACTGATGAAAATCAAAATCCTTCAGTATGGATTACACCTCACCATAAAGAAAACAAAAATCCTCACAACTGGACCAATAAGCAACGTCATGATAAATGGGGAAAAGTTTGAAGTTGTCAAGGATTTCATTTTACTTAGATCCACAATCAATGCCCATGGAAGCAGTAGTCAAGAAATCAAACAACATATTGTGTTGGGCAAATCTGGTGCCAAAGACCTCTTCAAAGTGTTAAAAAGCAAATATATCACCTTAAGGACTAAGATGCACGTGACCCAAGCCTTGGTGTTTTCAGTCACCTCATATGCGTTCAAAAGCTGGACAATGAATAAGGAAAATTGAAGAATTGGTTCCTTTGAATTATGGTGGTGAGGAAGAATATGGAATATACCATTGACTGCCAGAAAAACAAACAAATCTGTCTTGGAAGAAGTACAGCCAGAATGCTCCTTAGAAGGGAGGATGTTGAGACTTTACCTTATGCACTTTGGACGTGCTATATCAGGAAGGACTAGTCCCCAGAGACGAACATCATGCTTGGTAAAGTACAGGGCCAGCAAAAAAGAGGAAGACCCTCAACAAGATGGATTGACACAGTGGCTGCAACAATGAGCTCAAAGATAGCAACAATTGTGAGGATGCTGTGGGATTAGGCAGTGTTTTGTTATGTTGTACATGTGGTCACTATGAGTTGGAACTGACTTAAAGCCACCTTACAACAACAGATTTGCCTTTTCTCCTTTATCTAGCTGTTCATTTCTTTTCCACTTAACTAACATTTCTCTGTCCTCTTCCCCCCAACCCTGGGCTTGCTTCATAGATCATAGCTACTGGAGCTGAGAGGAGCATTAAAGACCAACCACAGTTAACCTAGTCCACTCATTTGGGAGTTGAAGAAACATGATACCTAAACATATTAAGTACCATGTCCAAGTTCACAGGGCCAGGACCAGAATATAGGCTCCTTCTACTATGATGAACATCCTCTGTGGTTAGTATCAAATAGGATAAGAACTTTCTTTCCCATAACACTCAGACTCTGTGCCTTCCTAGACTCTACCTAATATGCTTCTGTTGCTGCTTTGTGTTTCCATTTGCAAATATTATTTTTTATATTGTAAAGTAAGTATTGAGATCTCTGTGGATTCAGACTTCTCCTAAATCTTTGCGGTGCCATTCCTTGGATGTAGCTCACATCCTCATGGTCCAAGATGAGTTCTAGAACTCTGGCTATTACACCCAGGTAATGGAAGGAAGGAAGAAGATGGGCTCTTCCCTTTTAAGAAGGCTTTTCAGAATTCTCATATACAATTTCCCCTATTACTATTAGCCAACTTTTAGTTCTATGACTACATGTAGCTGCGAGGGAGGCTAGAAATGAGTCTTTATATCTACAGATAATGTGTAAAATAAAATCCAGGGTTTATGTTACTAACAGAGATGGGGATAATTAATATTGGAAGGTTATTAGCATCCACTGCCACAGTACTTCATGGGACTACTGTGATGGTGAAAGGAGGTAATTCTCATAAAGCCTTTAGCATAGTGTTGACACGTAGAAAGAGCTCACTGCATGTTGGCTATTGCTGTTCTAATACTGTTTGCCTCACTGTATAGCACCACCTATGCGTCTTAATTCAGTGGTGTTCAGAGTGAGCACCTTCCGGAAGTTCTGCCAATGACTCCAAAATGTAAAGCGATGCACTGATGTTTAGTTATACATTCTCTCAGCATAGTAAGAAAAAAAGGAATGCAATCTACTCTGAGTGCCTTTAGTGTTGGGAACTCACCAACTGGCTTGAACACAAGGAGGACAGTTGCTTCAAGGATGCTGACTCATGCCAATTTTGCAATTAAAAGCTAGGCAGTGAGTTCATCAAAAGCACTAGAAGTTTTTGACCTGGTGATTCCACTTCTGGGAATCCATCAAAAGGAAATAACATTAAACATGGAAAACAGTTTTATGTACAAAGACATTCTCTGCTAGACTATTTATAATACTGAAAAAATTAGAAATATCCTAAGTATCTTACAATAAAGAAGTGGTTAGGTAAACAGCATTATAGTTACATTATAGAATATGACATATCCATTAAAATGTTACTTACAAAAAATGCATGCTATAATGTTATGTGATAAAATACAACAAAATTACAATACATACACTATTGACAGAACTGTAAAAATGTACACAGAAAATAATTTGGTAGAAAATGTATCAAAAAGGATTTTGGATGATGACTAGTCACACCCCTGGGACTATGCATTTATTTATTTTTAAAAATAATTTAGGGACTTATAATACAACAGTATTTTCATAATCACATGTAAATATTCTCTTTGGTACAGGTATTTAATTTTTTTAAAGGTGTGATGGTTAATGTGTGTCAACTCAACTAGGTCATGATTCCCAGTTTTGTGTGGTTGTTCTCCATTTTGTGATCTGATGTAATAACCCTCCATCGTGTGTTATTATGTAATTATCCTTCACTTTGTGTTGTAAATCCTAATCTCTATATGTTAATGCAGCAGGATTAGTGTGGGGTATATCTTGAGTCACAGCCTTACAGGAGAGTGTAACTCAAGTCACACCCTTACTCAAGTCACTCCCTTACTCAAGTCACACCCTACTCTGATGTAGGGGGAGTTTTCTTGGGGTTGTGACCTATATCCTATATATATGGGTGCTCTGGCAAGGCTCTCCCTTGCTCTGGATCCTGCATCCAGCTTGTCATCATCTGACCTCCAGTTTTTGGGAGTTGAGCCTGTCTTCTGACCTGCTGATTCTGGGATTCACGAGCTTCTGCAGCCGTTTGAACCAGCTGCCTGCCGTCTAACCTGTCAATTTTGAGATTCACCAGCTTCCGCAGTCCCATGAGCCAACAGCCTACTGCCCAACCTACCAATTGTGGGTTCATCAGCTCTTGCAATAAAGTGAGTCAGGAGAAGCCTGATGCCTGACCCACAGATTTGGGACTTGCCAGCCTCCACAACCATGTAAGCCATTTCCTTGAGATAAATCTCTTTATATAATATATATGGATGTCAAAGGCAATTCTGGCAAAGGCTCAGAAGGAAGTGAAGAGAGCTGTAGAGAAAGTCTCTATCATCTTAGAGAATACATATGGCACCAGCAACAGCATGTTGCTAGAAATGTGGATATTAAATGTATTATCCAGAGAATACATCTTAGAGAATACATACGGCACCAGCAACAGAATGTTGCTAGAAATGTGGATATTAAATGTATTTCTGGTGAGACTTTAAAAGAAAATAATGAACATGTGATTGGACAATGGAAGAAGGGTTATCCTTTTTATGCAGCGGCAAAGAACTTGTCTGAATTATGTTTAAATGTTTGGCGGAAGGTAGAACTTGTAAGTGAGGAACTTAGATATCTGGCTGATGAGATTTCTACGCAAGATTTTAAAGGGGCAGTGTGGTTTCCCCTTGCCACTTATAGTAAAATGTGAGAGAAAAGAGATGGGCTTAAAAATGAACTGTGCAAAATGATAAAAGAGCTTAAAGATTTGGAAAATTCTGTTGTACGAAGTAAGGACACATGTCCTTGAATGTTCACCAAAGATGTGGGTACACAACTTTTTGTTAAAGAAATTAAGCATGTGACTGATGAATCCAATCAACTACCACAGCAGAAAACCCCTTAGACGGCAGGGAACAGAGAAAGAACTAAAAGAGAGAACATAGCCTGCCTCTTATAATTCTAAAAGCAGGAAACAGGCCAAAGGAGCTGCATTTGTTGTCCTCCAAGCAAAGAAAAAAAACATCTCTGGAGCAATTTGGAGATCAACAGAATGGTTGGAAGGAGCACAGGACGCAGAGCTGTCTCATTCTCAAAGGATGGGGCCATGGCCTCTGGGGCTTCAAATGGTGGGGCCACAGCCTCATAGGTTTTGAAGAGTCGGATCTTCACCAACTTGGTTCTGGAGTGTGTGGTTGCCATTAAGGTGTTTTAGGGGATAAGGCTGCTGCTCAAAGTATGGGGGGGCGGGGAGGAGCTTCCATGCCCATGGGGCCTGCCAGTGCCTGAGAGGGTGGGATTGCCACTCAGATGGACTAAGAGAATGGGACCACCCAAAGCTGAAGGAGCAGAGTTGTTGTCCCAGTGGGCCTGGAAGGTGAAGCTGAAGCTCAGGGCTGAGAGGCCTCCACCCAGAATCTGAAGGGCATGGCCAACACCCACAGTTTGGAGGGCAGGACCATTGCCCGCATGGTCTCAGTGAACAGAGGATTATTTTCAAGACTTGAAAGCTAATGTAAATTGTTCTGTTGAGTTTTGGACATGCTTGGTGCCTGTTATCCCTTCTTGCCCTCCAATTTTTCCCGTTTTTAATGGAAATAGCTATCTTGTGCCTGTTCCACCACTGTACTTGGAAAGCAGACAATTTGTATTCTAGATTTCACAGGTTCACAGATGAGTAGGAATTTTGCCCCAGGATGGAATACACCTAAAGTCTCACCCATATTTCATTTAGGTGCTTCAAAGGATGAGATTTTGGACTTGGAGTGGGTTTAAGACTTTTGGGATGATGTGATGGGGTGAATGTGTTTTTCATGTGGCAAGGACATGAATTTGCGGGTCCCAAGGGGTAGAATGTTACAGGTTGAATTGTGTCCCCCAAAAATATGTGTTGTAAATCTTAACCTCCATGCCTGTGGTTATAACCCCATCTGGGAATGGGTTGTCTTTGTTATGTTAATGAGACAGGAATAGTGTAGGGTGTATCTTGAGTCGATCTCTTTTGAGATATAAGAGTTTAAACAAGCAAGCAGAGCAGAGATGGGGGAAGAGTGAGCCCAAGCCACATGAAGTCTGCCCAGAAACAGAAACTCAGAAAAGACAAGGACCTTCTTCCAGAGACAACAGACGGAGAAAACTTTCCCCTAGAGCTAGCACCCTTAATTTGGACTTCTGGCCTCCTGAACTGTGAAAAATAAATTTCCCTTTGTTAAAGCCATCCATTTGTGGTATTTCTGTTATAGCAGCACTAGATAACTAAGACAAAGGGAAATATGGATCCTTTGGGTATGTGGAATTTAGTCACTTAATCCAAAATATATTAATTTTACACATATGCGGATCCAGGAATTGACAGAATACCAATTGAGGTGTTGCAACAAACAGACGCAGCGCTGGAAATACTCATCTATGCCAAAAAATTTGGAAGACAGCTACCTGGCCAACTGACTGGAAGAGATCCATATTTATGCCTGTTCCCAAGAAAGGTGATCCAACCGAATGAGGAAATTATTGAACAATATCATTAATATCACACGCAAGTAAAATTTTGCTGAAGATCATTCAAAAGCAGCTGCAGCAGTGTATCAACAGGGAACATCCAGAAGTTCAAGCTGGAATCAGAACAGGACATGGAACAAGGAATATCATTGCTGATGCCACATGGATCTTGGCTGAAAGCAGAGACTGCCAGAAAGATGTTTACCTGTGTTTTGTTGACTATGCAAAGGCATTCAACTGTGTGGATCATAAATTATGGATAACATTGCGAAGGATGGGAGTTTCAGAATACTTAATTGTGCACATGAGGAACCTGTACATAGATCAAGAGGCAGTTGTTCAAATAGAACAAGGGTATACTATGTGGTTTAAAGTCAGAAAATGTGTGCATCAGGGTTATATTCTTTCACCATACTTGTTCAATGTGTTTGCTGATCAAATAACCCGAGAAGCTGGACTGTATGAAGAAGAATATGGCATTAGGATTGGAGGAAGACTCATTAATAACTTGTATTATGCAGATGACACAATTTTGCTTGCTGAAAGTGAAGAGGACTTGAAGCACTTACTGATGAAGATCAAAGAATACAGCCTTTGGTACGGATTACACCTCAACATAAAGAAAACACAAATCCTCACAACAGGACCAATAAGCAACATCATGATAAGTGGAGAAAAGACTGAAATTGTCAAAGATTTCATTTTACTTGGATCCACAATCAACACCCATAGATGCAACATTCAAGACTTGAAAAGATGCACTGCATTGGGCAAATGGTCTGCAAAAGACCTCTTTAAAATGTTAAAAAGCAAAGATGTCACCTTGAAGACTAAAGTGCACCTGACCCAAGCCATGGTGTTTTCAGCTGCCTCATATGCATGAGAAAGCTGGACAATGAGTAAGGGAGACTAGAGAAGAACTGATGCCTCTGAATTATGGTGTTGGCAAGGGATGCTGAATATACCATGGACTGCCAGAAGAACAAACAAATCTGTATTGAAGAAGTACAGCCAGAATGCTCCTTAGAAGGATGGAGAGACTTTGTCTCACAGACTTTGGACATGTTATAAGGAGGGATCAGTCCCTGGAGAAGGACATCATGCTTGGCAAAGTGGAGGGTCAGCAAAAAAGAGGAAGACCCTCAACAAGATGGACTGACACAGTAACTGTAACAATGGGCGCAATCATAACAAGGACTGTGAAGGTGCCGCAGGACTGGGCAGTGTTTCGTTCTGTAATACACAGGGTCACTATGAGTCGGAACCGAAACAACAACATCTAACAACAACAAATATATATATATAATCTTTTTTTTTTTTACTAAATATGGATTCTGGTCTGCAAAATGGGACAGACATGCACTTATCTATTGTTAGGCTGTTTTTTTTAAAAAGACAAATTTTTATTTTAGAATTTTAGATTTATAGAAAAGTTACAAAGATAATAAGAGAATTCCTGTGTACTCCTGTACACTTCACACCCAGCTTCTGCCATTGTTAACATCTTACATCACAATGGTACATTTCTTCTATAGGCACCTGACCTCTTCCTTTCCTACCCCTCTGCCTTTGGGCTCATCTTTACTTCTTCTCCTCCTCCTCCTTTCCCAGTTTTCTCCTCCTTCTTGTCCATTTAAATAAAGCTTACCATGTTTTTACTTTAATACACACCAACTGCACCCGCCCCCCAGGAGGTATTTTCGTAAGCACACCAGGCTAATTTTTTTTACTGCAACATTTTTTACTGGGAAATGATGCTTTGTTATGCAAAAATATATTTCATTCATTCTACCTGAGAAGAAGGATTGTCAAGTCCATTAGATTGTCTATTTTGTTATCTAAATATTTCCACCATGCAAACCCTACCCATGCTCCAAAGCAGTGTTCCTCTCAGACATTACCATGACATAATCCACAAATATTTATGGCATTTATACAGAGTCACTTTTGGTTTTGAGGACAGAGAGCAAGAAACGTGGAACAGCATTTACCTGGGCCTGAACAGTGTTAGTCACAACAGTGGATGTTTAGACTTTCCCATTTTTCCAGTGTTGAATACCAAATCCCTAATGACAGGGGCACCCATGTATAACATCAATAAGCTAATTTCGTACGTGTATCTTTTGTTACCCAGAGTCCTTTAAAGCACAGGGCCCTAGACGGGGAACCCTCGGGTCTGGGTCCAAGTATGTTACTGTTTATGCCCAAACTAAATGTGTTGTGGCCATTCTTCAGATAGAAGATGAACCTCTACCCAACATTTCTCCAAGAGGATATGAAAAGGTTTATAACTAACATAATGCAGCTTTCTGGGGAGAGTAGGGAAGGCCTCCTACCCTAGTCTGAAAATGGCTTAAGAAAGCAGGAAAAGGAAACTGGCTTAGGGTTTTGTGGTGGTTACAAGGTAGGACTGGAGTGAGGGTTCCTGCATGAGGGTACAGGCTTGCATGATTTGAACCTATCTCTGGAGCCAAAGGAAGGAGTGCCTAGGCTTTCTTATCAGCTTGCCCAGATGTAGGCAGAAGGGAAGGAGGGAGAGGTGGCACTTAAAAACTGGACACCAGAAATACCCACAGCCAAATGCAAATGGTACAACCATTTTGGAAGGTGATATGGCGGTTCCTTAAAAAGGTAGATATAGAAATACCATACAATCCAGCTATCCCACCCCTAGGAATATATCCTAGAGAAATAAGAGCCGTCACATGAATAGACATATGCACGTATATGTTCATTGCAGCATTATTCACAATAGCAAAAAGATGGAAACAACCTAACTGCCATCAATGGATAAGTGGATAAACAAATTATGGTATATACACACAATAGAATACTACTCAACAGTAAAGAACAATGATGAATCTGTCAAACATCTCACAACATGGATGAATCTGGAGGGCATTATTGCTGAGTGAAATAGCCAACCACAAACACTGTATGAGACCACTATTATAAATATTCATGAAAATGTTTACACACAGAAAGAAACAATCTTTGATGGTTATGAGGGAGGCGAGGGGTGGGGAGGGAAAAAAACTAACTAGACAATAGATAAGTGGTAGCTTTGGTGAAGGGTAAGACAGTACAAAAAACCCATAGCCCCTTCAGCACCACCACGAGGAGAGGAAGTGTGATGGAAAGGAAGCCAGAGTGGAAAGACACTTCAAGTCTCCTACAACCAAAACATTTTAGCAAGGCAAAACATGGCCAAGACCTCTTCCAAAACCAAAAAAAAAAAAACCAAACCCAGTGCCATTTAGTTGATTCTGACTCATAGCAACCCTATAGGACAGAGTAGAACTGCCCCATAGAGTTTCCAAGGAGCGCCTGGCGGATTCGAAATAACGACCCGTTGGTTAGCAGCAGTAGCACTTAACCACTACCCCACCAGGGTTTCCAGGCCTCTTCCAAGGCCTTGAAAATGCCTGCCCAAGTAAGAGCCCTGAAGCTCCATGGTGAATCCTTTTCTGGATTTCAGTTGTTTCAAAAATTGCTTGGCTGGATTTACACTAATCCTCTTAGGCTCTGGTTTCCCTTGTGATGGGTGGAAGTATATGGTGTAACTATAACAAAATTAGGAATGCTGTTGATCATGAAATAAGAACTTCATAGGAACAAGTTTAATCCAACTGAAGCAAATCATCATCCCCTCCTACCACTCTCTTACCTATAATTAACCTTCTTGTTACCAGTTCTTGGGCATATTTTTCCTGTTTTTCTTCCTTAAACCCCACTTAGCAATAATCCCTTTCATCACCTATTTCTAACTGCATCATCATGCTTCCTAGTGAGCCTCTATTATGACTCTCTCTCCTTGTGGTTCATTTCTACTGGGTCTACACTTCCTTAGGAACCTCATAATTACATGAGCTGTTCACATCCAGACTTCTCTATTGTCATTACACTGTCAGAGAGTACTTACCCACTTGGCCCCATTCCTTCCCTTCCAGTTCTGCCTTTCTCCTGGACTTGTTGAGACAAACATGGCAGCCACTCTAAATTAGGTTCATTGAGTGCCACTCCACATGTAACAGGAGATTGGGTTGGACCTAAGATAATAATAATTATTATAAAAAAATTATTATAAAAATAGCTCCTATTTATTGACTATTTACGTATGTCTGATGCTGGGCTATGCTCTTTATGAGCATGATCTCATTTAATCTTCATAATAATTCTCTGTGGTACATATTATCCCTGTTTCATGGATGAGAAAGCTGTGGCTCAGAGAAGTTAAGTAAGTTGCTAAACATCACACAGCTAAAGAGACTCCACCAGACTATGAATGCAGATCCAATTCCAGAGTCTAGGCTTTAATTCACATACTACACTCTCCCTGTGAGAGCCTGTCTGTAAATTTTAGGCCATATCTAAATGTGTTGAAGTCACATATGTGATTTGCCAATTCTAAACCAGTTGCGGTTGAGTTGATTCCAACTCATGGCGAGCCCATGTGTATCAGAGTAGACCTGTGCTTCATTGCCATTCTAGAGATAGGTATAATTCCTCCCAATATCTTCTTTTCTTGCAGTTGCCTCTTTGATGACATTATTTTTGTACATTCTATTACTCCAATTTCTTTGCTGAATGTGGAAGAATTTAAATTAATTTTTCAAAGTAATTTTAATAGAGTAAATTCTAGTATAGTAAATTACTATTATGAAAAGTGAACTACTTGGAAACTTCCAGTAGCCTTCTGGAATAACTTGTAATTATAATGAATTGTGTTGACGCTATGTTCATTTTTATTGTATATAATTTCACAAGCATGTGATGAGTATCTAATTATAGTCTATAGTTCACAAAGTAATTGTTTGCAACAATATTTCCTCAGTAGAGGTTATACTTCCATATGAGATGCTTGTTTTATGTCTCTATGCAAGCAATGTATTGTTGCAAAATGTGCATACAAATAAGGCCTTATTAAAAAGATAGATGTTAGAGGTATAATCTATTTTACAAGCACATAACAAAAAATTTTCAGGAAAAATTACATCCCTTGAACCACTTAAGCTAAACCAATTCACTAAAACGTTTTTGTCCCATCAAACAGGCTAAGAATCCGTCTGAAGATACTCAGGAGAGAAAACTCATTGTTATTTGAGAATAAAACAGAAAAGAAAGTGAATTTTCCTACCTCTGCACACGTACTGAGGGCTTACCTGTATCATTGTATCCTTCAAGCACTAAGTTAAAGAATGGAGATAATAACAAAGGAAACTCTGTTGGCTGTACCTTCAAACTGTTGTTCTTAGATGTCATCAAGTTGGTTCCGACTCATAGTGACCCTATGCACAACAGAATGAAACACTGCCTGGTCCTGAGCCATTCTTACAATCATTGTTATGCTTGAGCTCACTGTTGCAGCTACTGTGTCAATCCACCTCGTTGAGGATCTTCCTCTTTTCCGTTGACCCTGTACTCTGCGAAGCATGACGTCCTTCTCCAGGGACTGATCCCTCCTGACAACATGTCCAAAGTATGTAGGACACAGTTTCACCATCCTTGCCTCTGAGGAGCATTCTGGCCACACTTTTTCCAAGACTGATTTGTTCGTTCTTTTGGCAGTCGATGGTATATTCAATATTCTTCGCCAACACCACAATTCAAAGGCGTCAACTCTTCTTCGGTCTTCCTTATTCATTGTCCAGCTTCCACATGCATATGATGGGATTGAAAATACCACGGCTTGGGTCAGGCACACCTTAGTCTTCAAGGTGACATCTTTGTTCTTCAACAATTTGAAGAAGTCTTTTGCAGAAGATTTACCCAATGCAATGCATCTTTTGATTTCTTGACGGCTGCTTCTGTGGGCGTTGACTGTGGATCCAAGTAAAATGAAATCCTTGACAACTTCAATCTTTCCTCCGTTTATCATGATGTTGCTCACTGGTCCAGTTGTGAGGATTTTTGTTTTCTTTATGTTGAGGTGCAATCAATACTGAAGGCTGTGGTCTTTGATCTTCATTAGTAACTGCTTGACGTACCTTCAAACTATATTGTATCAATTTGCTACTCACCCCCTCCACTGCCCTTGTTCCAAGACACCATCATCTCTCACCTGGATTATTCTAACACCCTTCTACCTGGTCTTCCTATTACTGTATCACATATACAACACGTGGCATCAGTGAAGTAAACATCTTTCTGGTATTCTCTGCTTTCAGCCAAGATCCATCTGACATTAGCGTGATATCCCTTGTTCCACATCCTATTCTGAATCCAGCTTGAATTTCTGTCAGTTCCTTGTCAACGTACTGCTGCAACTGCTTTTGAATGATCTTCAGCAAAATTTTACTTGTGTATGATGTTAATATTGTTTGATAATTTCTGCATTCTGTTGGTTTACCTTTTCTTTGGAATGGGCACAAATATGGATCCCTTCCAGTCAGTTGGCCAAGTAGCTGTCTTCCAAATTTCTTGGCATAGACGAGTGAGTGCTTATAACAGTGCATCCATTTGTTGAAACATCTCAATTGGTGTTCTGCCAAATCCTGGAGACTTGTTTTTGGCCAATGTCTTCAGTGCAGCTTGGACTTCCTCCTTCAGTACTATTGGTTCTTGATCATATGATACCTCCTGAACATCGACCAGTTCTTTTTGGTACAGTGACTCTGTGTATTCCTTCCATCTTCTTTTGAGGTTTCCTGTGTTGTTTAGTATTTTGCCCATAGAATCCTTTAGTATTGCAACTTGAAGCTTGGATTTTTTCTTCAGTTGTTTCAGCTTGAGAAATGTCGAGCATGTTCTTCCCTTTTGGTTTTCTAACTCCAACTCTTTGCACATTTCATTATAATACTTTACTTTGTCTTCTCGAGCTGCCCTTTGAAATCTTCTTTTCAGCTCTTTTACTTCATCATTTCTTCCTTTTGCTTTAGCTACTCTACATTCAAGAGCAACTTTTAGACTCTTTTCTGACATCCATTTTGATCCTTTCTTTCTTTTTAATGACCTCTTGCTTTCTTCATGTATGATGCCCTTGATGTCATCCCACAACATGTCTGGTCTTTAGTCGTTAGTGTTCAATGTGTCAAATCTGTGCTTGAGATGCTCTGTGTTTTATTGACTATGCAAAGACACTCAACTGTGTGGATCATAACAAATTATGGATAACATTTCGAAGAATGGGAATCCCAGAACACTTAATTGTGCTTATACAGAACCTGTACATAGACCAACAGGCAGACATTCAAACAGAACAAGGGGATACTGCATGATTTAAAATCAAGAAAGGTGTATGTCAGGGTTGTATCATTTCACTGTAGTTATTCAATCTGTATGCTAAGCAAATACATGAGAAGACAGACTATAGGAAGAAGAATGTAGCACCTGGATTGGAAGAAGACTCATTAAAAACCTGCAATATGCAGATGACACAACCTTGCTTGTTAAAAGCTAAAAGGGCTGGAAGCACTTACTGATGAAGACCAAAGACCACAGCCTTCACTATGGTTTACACCACAACATAAAGAAAACAAAAATCCTCACAACTGGACCAATAAGCAACATCATGATAAATGGAGAAAAGATTGAAGTTGTCAAGAATTTCATTTTACTTGGAGCCACAATCAATGCCCATGGAAGCAGCAGTCAGTAAATCAAATGACATATTGCATTTGGGCAAATCCGCTGCAAAAGATATCTTTAAAATGTTTAACAACAACAAAAAAAAGATGTGACTTTGAAGGCTAAGGTGCTCCAGACCTAAGCCATGGTATTCTCAATTACCTCATATGCATGCGAAAGCTGGACAATGAATAAGGAAGACCAAAGGAGAATTGATGCCTTTGAATTATGGTTTTGGCAAAGAATAGTAAATATACTATGGACTGCCAGATGAATGAACAAATTTGTCTTGGAAGAAGTACAGCCAGAGTGATCCTAAAAGCAAGCATGGAGAGACTTCATCTCACTTACTTTGGACATGTCATCAGGAGGCATCATGCCCTGGAGAGGGACATCATGCTTGGTAAAGTAGAAGTTAGAGAAAAAAAGGAAGACCTTCAGTGAGATGGATTGACACAATGGCTGCAACAATGGGCTCAAACATAGCAACAATTGTGGAGATAGCACAGGACAAGGCAGTGTTTCATTCTGTTATACATAGAGTTGCTATGAGTCAGCACCAATTCGAGGACACCTAACAACAACAACAACATAGCTTGCTTACAAAAATAGCAAAGGAGTATTGTGCAGTTGGCAAATAAATGTATAATGTGCTCATAATTTTCGTAAAGATATGGTATGCCTTTGCCCTACTTGAGTCTATTGACAACAGAGTAGTCAGAATGACCCTCTTAAAAGTGAATTTAGGCCAGGACACTTCTCTGCTTAGAGCCCCCCAAACAGCTCTCTTTCCTCTGAGAGAAAAAACTGGCATTGCTAAGATGACCTATAAGACCTTACCCACTGTGGCCTTAAGTTTCTCTGATTGCATCCTCTGCTAACCCGCCCTCTGCCCCTCTGCTCCCAACACAACGGCCTCCAAGACACAAGCACACTCTGGCCTCAGGGCCTGGGCTAACTTGTTTCTCTGCCTGGAAGACTCTTGCTCCAGCGAATCACTGGCTTTGATTCTTTGCTCAAATGTCACTTTCTCAATGAGGCCTCTCTGGACCACCCAAATTAAAACTGTTGCAATAGCAACCCCTCCTCCAATCAAATCCCAAATTACCTTATCTCCTTTACCCTGTTCTACCTTTTTTTCCATAACATTTACCACCCTTCCAAATGCTCTATAATTTACTTCTTTACTGGGTTTATTGGCTGCCTCCCTTGTAATATGATATCCCAAAAGGCAGGGTCTTTATTATCTGTTTTGTTCATTGATATATCACCAGCACCTAGAATAATGCCTGGCACATAGTAGCCACTCAAATATTTGTTGAATGAATGAGTGAAAGACAAGATGGCTCCCGTGTTTGACTGTGTGTTTCACTCTACCTTTGCTTCCCCCAAATGGCCATGGTGCTTGTCTCCTTGAAATTTGAGATGATTTGAAAAACTATGCATTAAGAAATCACCTAGAAAGGGATTTTAAAATTACAGCCATATTCTTCAGCATTCTGATGTTAACATTGAAATAATCATCATGACATCTTGGGAGATTCTCTGCTTTACTAAATACTGAAAATAATTTATCATGTCAGAGACAAAATTAATTAAATTGTTATCTACTGTGGGATCAAGAATTCAGTCGAAGTGAAATTAGTCAGATGCAAAAGGACAAATATTGTGTAAGACCACTATTATAAGATCTTGAGAAATAGTTTAAACTAAGAAGAACACATTCTTTTGTGGTTACGAGGGAGGGAGGGTGGGAGAGGGTTATTTACTGATTAGATAGTAGATAAGAACTAGTTTAGGTGAAGGGAAGGACAATACTCAATACAGGGAAGGTCAGCTCAACTGGACTGGACCAAAAGCAAAGAAGTTTCCTGGATAAACTGAATGCTTCGAAGGTCAGTGGAGCAAGGGCGGGGGTTTGGGGACTATGGCTTCTGGGGACATCTAAGTCAATTGGCAAAATAAATTCTATTAAGAAAACATTCTGCATCCCACTTTGAAGTGTGGCGTCTGGGGTCTTAAATGCTAACACGCGGCCATCTAAGATGCATCAATTGGTTTCAACCCACCTGTATCAAAGGAGAATGAAGAACACCAAGGTCACAAAATAATTATGAGCCCAAGAAACAGAAAGGGGCACATGAACTAGAGACTTACATCATCCTGAGACCAGAAGAACTAGATGGTGCCTGGCCACAACCGATGACTGCCCTGACAGGGAGCACAACAGAGATCCCCTGAGGGAGCAGGAGAACAGTGGGATGCAGACCCCAAATTCTCATAAAAAGACCAGACTTAATGGTCTGACTGAGATTAGAAGAATCCTAACGCTCATGGCCCTCAAACCTTCTGTTGGTCCAGGATAGGAACCGTTCCCAAACACAACTCATCACACATGGAATGGACTGGACAATGGGTTGGAGAGAGATGCTGATGAGGAGTGAGCTACTTGCATCAGGTGGACACTTGAGACTTTGTTGGCATCTCCTGTCTGGAGGGGAGATGGGAGGGTAGAGAGGGTTAGAAACTATCAAAACGGTCATGAAAGGAGAGACTGGAAGGAGGGAGTGAGCTGACTCATTAGGGGAAGAGTAAATGGGAATATGTAGTAAGGTGTGTATAAGTTTCTATGTGAGAGACTGGATTTGTAAACTTTCACTTAAAGCACAATAAAAATTATTTTTTAAAAAAACAACACTTAGGAATAAAAAGATGGAAAATACAAAAAAAAAAAAAAAAAGAACTCAGTTGATTTGCTCTTTTTCCTTACTTTGGTGTGCTGTCATATGTAGACACAGCTTTGATTTTGTGATGAATTTTTTTTATCATTAACTGCAATGTGCAGCATTTTCTCAGCAGAGCTGCCATGATTTCAGCAAGCCGATCCTTGTTAAGTATAATTGCTAGAGTGAGTCTTTATCTTTGAGATTGATAATCTCTCTAGAATAAGAATTTTCCTTGGACAATATGAGATCAGTGAAATCTACTGCTATTTTTTTTTTTCTTTCAATAAATGTTGAAATCTGATAGACCTTTTTCTAGATGCTGGGGGCCCAGAAACGAACAAAACCCAGCCCTTGTCTCAGAACAGAGCATTCTAGGGGAGGAGATGAACAGGTAAATGCTTAACAAGTCTGTGATATATGAAGTGCCATAGCAGGTTCAGGAGCACTAGTGGCACAAAGGTTACGTATGCTCTTGACTGCTAGCTGAAAGGTCAACAGTTTGAACCCACCAGTGACTCTGTGGGAGAAAAGACCTGGCAATCTGCTTCTGTACAGGTCACATACAGTTTCCAAGGATTCTTGGAAACCGGTGGATATGAACTGCCCACCTTTTGGTTAGCAGCTGTAGCATTTAACCACTACGCCACAGGGTTTACTAAGTTAACATAGTAGCAAAAAAAAAAGCAAATTTGAATTTTACTAAAGTATAAAAGGAGCCCTGGTGGTGCAGTGGTTAAGCTGTTAACCAAAAGGTTGGTGGTTCAAACCCACCAGCTGCTCTGTGAGAGAAAGGTGTGGCAGTCTGCTTCTGTAAAGCATACAGTCTTGAAAACTCCCTGTGAGGCAATTCTACTCTGTCCTGTTGGGTTGCTATGAATTGGAATTGACTCGATGACGATGGATTTGGGTTTTATTTACTATATAAAATTATGTAAATGTGTATTTACCTACATGGGAACTTAAATTTGCCCATATGAACATTAACATATTTTAAAATGACAGTAATACAAATTAACAATATATTACTTCTGTACCAGGTACTGTACATATAATAAGTAATTTAACCACTTCAATGACCTTATGAATTAGGAGCCATAATCATCCCCATTTTACAGATGAGGAAAAGCACAGTGAGACTTAATAGCCCAAAGCCATGCTGGCAATAAGTGGAAGAGCCCAGGGGTCAGGCTCTGGGGTCAGCGATGATAACTGCTATGTGATATTGCCACACAGGTAAGAGGGGCAGATGAGCCGTGTATCATTTAACTCACGACTTACTTTAGGAGGGTATGCTTGTATTAAGTGGATGCTTATACTGAGAAATGTTAGGGAAAAAAAAAACACTGAAAATGTCTCATCACAGTCTGGAAAAATTACCATTTAAATGTTTATTATCTAAAATCTTGAAGCCTTAAAGTAAGTTTCTGGAATGACTCCGTTTGTGTCTAACCAAAATATTATTAATGATGAAACAACAAACCCTCGGAAGTTTTAGTCACCAGTTATGTGATGTAAGGCACACCCAGCTAATTATATTTCTTCATATGGAGCCAGGAGTCTAGGCTACAGCACATTTCACTTTGTAGGCATGAGAATTAAAGGCAGTGTGAGCTACGTGCTCTTCTAGACCTAGAGCTCCTATATCGAGTGGTGGCATTTTGAAGAAAACTTTAGTAGTTTATAGGGAAGTGACTTTGTAAGTAAAGTTCTTTAGGAGATTTTTGTGTGACTTTTTTTTTTTTTAATCAACTTAGATGTTCAGAATTTGGATTGCTGCACTCTTATTCTTTGGCACATCAAGAGGTAAGACTTATAACGTATAATAAGTTCATTAAAAATAATGAGTATATTCATATCCAAAATGCAATCAACATTGACTTTATTCTTTAGAAATGACTAATTTCAGTCTAGAGAAATGTCCTATGTTTATGGATATAATTGAAATATTTGCTTGTAATTCTATTTGTCATCAAATTATCTAAGGAAATGTGCCTTTTTAAAAAAACTACTGAAAGAACTGAGCACATGAGAAGTATCTATTTCCAATAATGTAAAAGTCCTGGACAGTCTCGTATCAGGCTCCCAGCTCTGCCACTTACTAGCCTCATGGACTTGGACAAGTAACTCATCTATTAAACTCTCAATTTCTTCACTCATAAGTTGCAGCAGTAAATGACAAAATATGTACTTACCCATTTCAGTACCTCACTCATGATAGAAGCTTAATAAGTGTTTGAATGAATAACGTTGATTGAAACTTCCATGTTGATTTCTTCCATATGGGTCAAGATTTTGTGGAGGGACCTTTCTCATACATTAACTCAATATACATTGACTTGAGCTGTTTATACTGTGGACTTCTACGTAACTTATGTAGTTGTTACTGGTTTTGTCTGCTCCTATTTCTCTGGTTTAATACTATACCTATAAGCACTAATTATTTTACTTGTTTTAACCAAAATAGCATCAACAAATTTTAGTGTCGAAAGAGGTCATGTAGCAGACTTTTAAAGTACAGTGTAGTGGTTCAGATATTATAGTGGCTAATTTTTTTTTAAGAAGGTAGTCATCAAATCTTACCTTCGGTTCAGCCATTGGTTTGAATGCTGTCTCTGCTTGGGTTTGAATTCTGGTTCTGCTACTTGGGTATTTGTTTAACTTTAACAGTACTTAACCTCAATGCTTCATCTATAATACTAGGACAATCATAGTAACAACCTCATAGGGTCACTATGAGTCGGAATCAACTCGACGGCAACAGGTTTGGTTTAGGGTTGTGAAACAAGTTAAATAAATAAATTCACATAAAGTGTTAACTGCAGGTTCTGGCCCCTATTAATAGTGAGCAATCAACAAATGTTAGCTCTTATTTTCATAGGTGAAGAAAGCAAAACCCAGAGAGGTTAGCTGCATAAGGTGTCGGCGCTACTTGGTGGCAGTGGCCAATCTCTGACTTTCAGTTCAGCATTTTCAATCCCCGCCCGCCAGCTATCCTCTGTGGGATAGAAAGTGATGGGATGGAATTACATTAATTTTCACTTTTCAATTCACCAATTTAACAAATATTTATTGAGCACCTACCCCACACTGTGCCCTATTTTGCCTGGTTTTTCTGCCCCAGGGTACTCCGGATTGAATGCTGAAAGCAGTTAGGCTGATGAGTTCCAGGGCAGGATGAAGAAGTGTGCCAAGTCTGCCCTGGTCTGCTGCTTTCTCCTGTTGTCACTTTCTCCTCCTTCTTGACCTCAGTGTCCCCTTTTCTATCTCCACTCACAGCCTGCCTCTCGAAATCTATTCTTCACAAAGATGGTAGTACATATTTGAAAAGTCAGACATAAGTTCATTCAACAGTCACCTACTATGTGCAGGCATTGTGTTAAGCTCTAGGGACACAATTGTGATTGATAAAACTTCCCTAAAATTTCTCAGAAATATTTGCATTTCAACAGGGAATGACTTCTGTTTGAAAGCTAATTGAATTAAGCACAAATTGTAAAATGTAAGGTACCAGAGGGCCGGATGCAAATCTGTTACAAGTTTAGTATATGTAATATAAAGGTAATAATACAAAAGTAATATAGATTCAGTTTTTTAAGTTATGGCCACTGTGCAATGGACATATGTGTGCTGTACAAATACACATATTATCTAAATTTTATATAACTGCATATTTTGTTTAAAATTTTCTTTTTATCTGGTAGTCATCTCTTCTTAGTTCCCTCTTTACCCAGTTTAAATCCTGTGGCCAATCACCATAATCACTTCTTTGCATATACCCTGGGCTTCCCTGACACTTTTGATTTGCTTTATTTCATCCTTTAGTGATCCAGTTATTACCTGCTTGAATTTTTTGTTGATACCATGTTTTCATTAATGGAAGCATGCTGAATCGTTGAGTATGTCTGAATTTTTGGGAGGTGCTACGGATTTTCGTTGTTGCCCTCTCCCACACGCCTACTCTCAGTGTTTATAGGGTTGCTATGAGTCGCAATCGACTCAATGGCACTGGGTTTGGTTTTGGTTTGGTTTATGAAATAGCACTAATTGTATCCCAGAGTCCCCACTGGGATCTGTTGGTACGTATGTGTTACAAATTAAAATCTTCAAAATTTCTATTCTTTGTACCAAAAATTCAGACACTTCATACAATACCCTGTAAAAACATGCCCATTTCCTCAGTTTCAAACAATCATAAAGGTCCCTGCCTTGTGGTAGCATGCACTGTCAGTGGTACAGAAGCTTCCCAATAAACCCAGAAACTAAAAATTTCATGGTTGGTGTATGTGCCACTGGGCACAAAAGGGTTAACCATAACCTTGGTTGAACCTGACTCTTCACCTACTCTCCACCCACACTTGCAACCTGGAGAAAAATGCAAACCATGCAGACCGTCTTACTTTAAATTCATGGTCATTAAACTAAAGAGGGCCCTAAAGCTTCTTAGCCATTTTACCATATTTCCCTAGGCCATTCGGTCTTCCAGGCTCCTGGGCTATTTCATTCTCTTTGCTACTCAAACCTCCTTGCCCACTACATTCTTGGCTGATGGTCTTGTTTCCTATTTCAATAAGAAAATGGAAAGAGAGAGAAAAGAGACTATCCACAAGCTCCCAGCACCACATCTATCCATCTACGTGAACATACCTGCCCGTATGCTCTGCGTTTTCCCTGTCCACAAGAGATGAACCATCCTCGTTCCAAGCAAAGGCCAACCTTCAACCTCTGTATTAAATTCCATGCCCTCTCACCTCACTCAAGGATAATACTCAGGAATACGCCCTTCTCTTTCCCCTGCTTCACCGAGTACCCTTCTCTCTACTGGATCATCTCCGTTGACACACAAACAGGTTATTATTTCTCCCACCTTGGAAACTCCACGTAAGAACTGTCTGTATCGCTCTTTCCTATCCTTCCTCCTCACTCCCACCTTCTTTCTTGAACCTACTCCAATCAGGTCTCACCCCTGCCAGTCCACTGAAACTGCACTTGTCAAAGTCACCAATCACTCCATGTATAATAAGCTGGTGGTCAGTTCTCCATTTTTATCTAATTGGACTTTGCAGTATTTGGCACTCTTGATCACTCCCTTCTCTGGCAGTCCTTTTGTAAATAGCCTTCCTGGATGCCACCTTCTCCTGGATTTCCTCCTGTTTCACTAACTGTTTCTTAGCAGTCTCCTATGCTAGTTCCCCTTCATTTCTTGATTTCCTGATGATGGAGTGCTCTGGGACTCAGTCTTTGGACCTTCCCTTTTCTCTACCTGCAGTCACACCCTTGGTGATCTCATCCATACTCATGGCTTTAAATGTTATCTTTATGCTAATGACTTCCAAATTTGTATCTCCAACTGAACCTCTCCCTTGAATTCCATTCTCATATATCCACGTAATGCCAAGATGAGGAAATAGATTTTTACCAACTTCTGCAGTCTGAAATTGATCAAACATGCAATCAAGATGCATTGATAATTACTGGTGACTGGAATGCGAAAGTTGGAAACAAAACAGAAGGATCAGTAGTTGGAAAATATGGCCTTGGTGAGGGAAACCACGCTGGAGATCAAATGGTAGAATTTTGCAAGACTGGTGACTTATTCATTGCAAATACCTTTTTTCACCAACATAAATGGTGACTATACACATGGATCTCACCTGATGGAAAACACAGGAATCAAATTATCACTACGTCTGTGGAAAGAGACAATGGAGAGCTCAATATCGTCAGTCAGAACAAGGCCAGGGGCTGACTGTGGAACAGACCATCAACTGCTCATATGCAAGTTCAAGTTGAAGCTGAAGAAAATTAATATGCCCCAAACTGGGCTCTTGATCTTTATCCCCAAAGCCTGCTTCTCCAGAAGTTTACTCGATCCTGGTTAATGGCAATTTTAGTCTTGTTTGGGCCAAAAACCTTAGCACCATCATTGGCTTTTCTTTCTGTCACACCTCACTACAATTGATCAGCAAAAAAAAAAAAATTAATCCTCCTTCAAAATATATCTAGAACTTGACCACTTCTGTCTCCCTCCACTACTATTACCCTGGGCTTAGCCACCATAGCCTCTAACCTGGTTTATTACAATAGCCTCCTAGATGGTCTTTTCCTCCACTGTTGCTCTACTTCTGTTACTGGAGAACGGCCTCGGTTCTTGTCTTTGGTGTAGGAAAGAACTCAAACACAGACAAATAGTGCCAAGGGAGCAGAGGTTTATTAGCAAGCAGAGGGTTAGTTGTAAAAGTACACTTGACTAGGAAATGTCAAGCAGGCTACTCAGGTAGAGAAAGAATCTGAGTGCACCATAGTCTTTTTCTTAGGGTTCTATACTCCTTTTGTCTCTTGATCTGTCACTATTAACATTTAAAAGCCAGGACAAGACCCCACCCATGAAGACTATTTCCTTGGCTTAAAGTTTAACTATGTAGGGACCATCTTATTGAGGAATGTCACCACCTCCTATCTCTTCCTTTGTTGGGATTGTCTTATTGAGGAATGTCAGCATCACCCTGCCTCTTCCTCTTCCCGAGTGCAAGCTCTCCTCCTCCTCCTTACACTTCAGTCTATTCTCAACACAGAAGCCAACCTAAATCAGTCTATGTCACTTTTTTGCTAAAAGCCCTACAGTGACTCCCCATCTTATTTCAGGGTAAAAGCTAAAGGGCTTACAGTGGTCTACCAGGCGCAATGCGCTTTGCCCCTATCTAACACCATCCCCTGCTACATATCCAAGAGGCCTTATTCAAACCCCCTGGGGCCAGCTGCATTCCAGAAGCCAGATTTTAGAAAGTCACTGTGGGAAACACGCTGTATAATACATAAGCCCCCAGAGGGATACGGGGCAGCACCTCATAAACAAAGACACAAATATTTCTGCAGTAAAATAGATGAATATTCACATTAAGTGGTATAAAGAGTATAAATAAACTAAAAGTAGCTTTTTCTGCCAAATGGGTTGGATACACACTAAAAAAACGAATGATGGAACAAACAAAAAACACGGTTTTCTTCCCTCATAGAGATATTTGGATTTTAAAAATGCAGATAATGGGTTGTGGACTTGTCTCTCCCCCTTGTTCATTCAGCTCCAGCCACAGCGACCTGCTCTTCATTCCTCAACCACACTAGACGCATCTGTCTCCTCCCTCTGTCTGGAATGCTCTTCCCACCCAGTTTGTGGGCTTCAGATTGTGATTCAAATGCCACCTTCTTAGTGAGGTCTTCCCTGGCTACCCTATTGAATTGCAGACCCCTCCTCACCTAAACATGCATACTCCCTGCACTTCTTCAAGGCTCTGTTTCTCCCACCACCAGTCACTGTTTAGCATACGACATATTTTATCTCTCTATCTATTCTTACGTATTCTCTGTTCCCACCGCTTCTAGACTATACATTCCATGAGGGTAGGATTATTTTTTCCACTGCTGAATCCCCAATGCTAACAGTATCTGGCATATAATAGGCACTTGAATAAATATTTCTTGAAAAAAATTAATGAACCTACTTTCCAGCTTTTCTGTTTCATTGGAAAAGGCTGCTCACAGTAAGGTACAGAAAAAAAAAAAAAAAATTTAGAAAATGGGAATTAGGAAAGTACAAACTCACATGCCAATTTATGTGATTTCTAAACCTAATAACACCAGCTTCATGTAATATGCTGCATTTGAAGTGGTCTCTGAAAATAGTTGATAACCTTTATTGATGTAAACCACTACCCTTGTTTTTCAGTAAGTGCTTAATTTATCTGATCCAGCAAACTAAATAGATAACGTAAGGCTGTATTTAGTGTTTAGATAACATGCAAATTAGCTCTTTCTACTTGAGGAACTTTGGAGATGTTTTGATTATGTCCTGCTGAAATAGTATGATCAACAAAACAGGCCCTCTATCCATTCTGGGCAAAGGGCTACAGGTCCTTTCCATAGTATCTAAGTACTCATTGTCATGTGTAAGCGCCCTGAGGAAAGCAAGTCCTTTCCTTGCCCCTTTCCAGTAACAGATGTCTTTAGAAATTGACTGAGGAGATGAGAAAAGGTAAGGAGAAATGAGTTTTTATGAATATTTACTTGGTAGGTACTTAAGTATTAACTCTTAATCCGTCCAAGAGCCTACTTTGTCTTCCTTGAAATATTTCCCAAGTAGTATATGAAAATATTTGATATGTATTTTAAAAACAATACCCACATTTTCCTTCATTTTTTTCTTTGTTTCTTTTTACAAATAAATTTAAGTTTGGGGATTTAATGTGGGTGTTAGGAATGTGTGGTGCAGTGAATTACTTAATATGGCCCTTTTAGCCGTTTATGGTCTTATGACTTCCACAAAATGATGGGGTGAGACTATGCAAATAAGGTGATTGTGGCCCACCATGGGGATTGGACAGCTTGCTAACAATGCAAATAAGGTGCATAGAATGCTTGTGGGGGTGGGACCATGCAAATTAGGTGTATGGAAACCTAACAAGGAGATTGATCAGTTTTGTCATCCTGCTAGGCTTAAGATGAGCCACCCCAGAGGCAAGGAGAGGGGACCTCACTACCTTCAAGAAGAGCCAGGAGTGGTGCACATCCTTTGGACCCACGGTCCTTGCACCAAGAACCCCCTAGACCTAGGAGACAGAGAGCTGTAACATCCAAGATGGCGTGAGACAGAGAGAAGTGGTAGCAGAGAAACAGTGGCAGCAGAGCCAGGAGGTCAGCTCAAGACAGCACGGGGGCTTCCTGGCCCGTGGAGTGAGTTGGCTATAGTGGGCGTGCTGACCCATGGAGTGAGAGAGCTGATTACCTTCGGGCAGGAGGCTTATTGGCAGGATGGGGTGCCTCTGGGCAGGTATTGGCAGAGCTAAAGAGCTCTGCAACACTTGCCTGAGCAGGGCAAAGGCCAGGCCAAGGGGCTGAGGGGCCAAGGGCCGAGGGAGAGCCTGCTTATAGGCACGGCCGAGAAGCTGTTCTGACCAAAGAACTGTATCCTGAGTTGTTCCTGCCCCTGAACTGTAACCTGTTACTTCCCTAATAAACCCCGTAACTGTGAGTATGGTCTGTGAGTTCTATGTGGCCATTGCAATGAATTATCTAACCCAACAAAGAAGTAGAGAGTGCCCTGGGAGGGACAGCTGGTGTCAGAACTGGTAAAAAGATTGAAGAGAGGAGGTATGTCTGATCTCCACCTCATAGGAATCAGCTTTGGGCTAATACTGATCTTGATTCTCTCTCCTCCTTCTCCTGAAGTTTGCTGGGGAGGTCTGGGACCACCATGCCATCTTTTTACAGAATGAGACATTATACTTTAAAGTTCTGGCACTGAGTTATCTTTAAATGCTTAGTGTGTCCTGTTTTATTATTTTAATTATTCATTTCTATGGTAATAATAAAGATATCTGGTAGAACAATTTTTAGTAAAGAATATTCTTTGCTTTCAAGTAGTATATGTTTGCATAACTTACCACAAACAAACAAACCCTACGATAACAAAATGAGGGCATGTCTGCAATCCCAAATCACAGAAGCAAATATCTATTTACCAGATACAATGAAATATGGGCCAGGTTTTAAAAGGACAGTAGAAGTTTGACCCATATCCTCCAATCTTGAGCAGGGAACAAATTTTACAGAGTTGATGAGAGGGTTCAGAAAGGCTTCCAAGAGATGAAGACCAAAAGTATGGGTGAGCCACAGAGGTGAGGAAGCTTCTGCTTCAAACTTACTGCTACCCCCACAGAATGCCAGAGGAAGACAGACTAAGGAGGTACTACATGCCATACTGAAAGGCCAAAGGAAAGAAAACTAAGAAAATGAAACCATTATGGAAGTGAAAACCGCCTTAGAAGCAGCAAGAAACAAAGGCGCATGAGGACGGGCTTGAGAAAATTCACACGAAGGTGAAGGGAAAGAGCAACTATGTGAAAATGACAGCAGAAATAATGACACACATGTGAGACAGACACACAAATACACATAACTGGTAGTTCTGTAGCCACAAATGGAGCAGAAAAAAAAATATATATATATAAAACATATATTATAAACATTTATTTTATACATATACATATAGCCAGAAGAAGCAAATACTCAGGGGAGTTCTAGCTAAATGCTGTGATAAAGAGGTGTAACTTAGGATGGTCAAGGGTATAAGCCATAATGAAAGCTGAACTATCATGAAACTGTCCTTGTGAGCTTTATGACATGTGTAGAATGACCTACTGCCTAGGGCTGAGAATTAAGTGAGATGGGAGGCCCACACTACCTGGCACACAGCATATGTATGTGAATAAATGAAGACATAGAAAAAATGATTATCTTGCTCAGTTTTGCATTGCATCCATTATAATGAACCATAATGCAGATTACTCTATAACTAAGTGGAATTGTATTAATTTGTGTGTATTTGTGTGTCTGTCTCACGTCTCTCATCATCTCTCCTGTCATTTTCACGTCTTTGCTCTTGCCCCCCACCTTCATGTGGATTTTTTTAAGCCTGTCCTCAAGCCCCTTTGTTGTATTAAAAGTTGTATTAATTAGATTTTTCTAGGTTAAGTTGTGGTAACAGATAGTCCCCAGATCTCACTGGGTTACAAAAATTAGGGTTTATTTCTCGCTCATGTTATATTTTGGCTGCAATAGCCTTAGGTTGGCTGTGGCTCTGGTCCAGCAGTCTTCTTCCAGATCCAAGCTAAAGGACTAGCCCCTGCTCAGAACATGCTGCTCTTGGGGCAGTGGGACAGGATGCAATGGCTGAACCATACAAAGACGATTAAAGCAGGCATTCAGACTTGGCATACTCTCTTCCACTGGCAAAGCACAGGTAGGCACTGCAAGGCACGTGCCTAAGGTGAGAGCGTCTAATCCACTTAGAGGGAGGGAGAGTAAAGCAGTGGGAACAATAAGGCCATCTACCCTGGAAAGGTATGAAGATTTAATGTATACCACCAGGAGGAACACTTTTTGTTATTTTAATATGCATTTCTTTAATTACCAGGAAGTTTAAATATTCTCTTGTATGTTTCTGGCCATTTGTATATCTTCTGTGGATGAGATCTTCATGTCTCATGTACGTTTTTCTAAAGTTTGCTTTTTTTCTAATTTATTTATAAAAACCTGGAATAGTAATTTGTTCTTTTTCAGTCAGATATTTGGCAAACATATTCAAGTTTGTTGTTTACATTTCTGTTTTATTTAGTTTACTTCTCATCGTGTGAAGTTTAGCATTTTATGAAATCGAAATTATCCATCTTTTTCTTTATGGCTTTTGGGCTTTTGTGTTGTTGAGAAAAGCCTTCGCCATTCCAAGATTGTGAACAATTGTACTGTTTTCCTTTCATGATTTTATTGCTTTGCTTTTTCTTTGAAATCTTCATGTATCTGAGATTTATCTAGGTGTAAGGAGTGAGATTTGACCTGGAATTTCCATTTTCTTACCATAAATTTGTATAAAATATCAACATTTTTATTTCTTCCACATCTTTGGCTCTTGCCCTCTATTTATTTAAACGTGCCATCTCAATTATGATCTGTCTTTCTGGTTTTATTAAGCAACAACCACATAACCCGTTGCCATCAAGTCAATTCCGACTCATAGTGACTACCACATAGATTTATCAATTCAATTGTTTTTCCATTTCTCTAATTCATTATTTTCTTTTTATTTTTGCTAATTAAATTCTTTCTTCAACTTTACTTGTTCTTTTTCTACTTTCTTGAGTTGAACTATTAATTCACTACTTTCCTTGGTTTCTAGTTTAGGAACAGAAGTGTTTAAAGCTATACCTTTTTAAATGAATATACCGTCCGTTTTATTTCAGAGATTTTGAACTGTGTTTTCCCTATCATTATATTTTAATGTATTCTGCATTTGAAATGTTTTATTTGCTCTCTGACCTAAGAATTCTTTAAAGGAGCATTTGAAATTTTCTACTGCAGTGTCTCCTTTTGTCTTTTCAGTTCTCCAGTACCTAATTAGCAATTCTTACAGTAAAATAACTGGCATGGTTTCTGTTTCTTGACGGAACCTTGGCTGATACAGGAAATAAGAGAGTCAACTCCTCATTTATTACTGCTGAAAGTTCATTGATCATGTACGTCTGAAGTTGATCAATAAAAATACTGATAGTATAAGCACATTGAAGGAGTCCAGGTGGTGAAGTGAATAAGTGCTAGGCCACTATCTGAAAGGTTGGCTGTTCGAACCCACTAGCCACTCCTTGGGAGAAAGATGTGGCAGTCTGCTTCCATAAAGATTACAGCCTTGGAAACCTTATGGGGCAGTTCTACTCTCTCTTATAGGGTCACTATGAGTCAAAATCAACTTGAAGGCAGTGGGTTTGAGGTTTTTTGTAAGGACATTATATACAGATATGGAGGTAACCACCAGAAGTGCTGCTGCTGCTACGACCCACTGCCATCGAGTTGATTTCGACTCACAGCAACCCTATAGGAAGAGAACTGCCCCGTAGGATTTCCAAGGCTGTAGTCTTTATAGGAGCATACTGCCACATCTTTCTCCATAGAAGAGCTGCAGGCATGTTTAGAAGTAGTTTCCACTGGGGAGAGAGATTGTCATTGGGAATGGGGAGGGTATTTGTTCATCTGTACAAAAAATACTTTGATTAAAAAAATCATTTTAATCCCCTATCCTCTACATTTATTGATGTGAATCTCATGCTTAGGGAGTGGAGAAACTGCAAATCGCCTAAAGTTTTGAAGCTCAGATATGGTGGATTTGAAACTCAAAGAATTATTTAGTATTTTTGGTAAATGATAAAAGAAAATACTCAAACACAAGTCCTCAAACAACTCTAACCAACACTGACAAATAATACTAAAGATTTAATTGAATAAATTCAACTATCCCTCCGTAAAAGGGTATAACATGAAGTTATTTTTGTGTTTTAATTCTTCTCTGGGTGTTAAATGAAAATGTAAATGAAAGGGCGTAGTAAAAGGATAAATCAGAACCCAAGGCCGAGTTTCCCCAAGGTCGAGTTTCCCCAAAGCCTCTCATTTTAGAGATTAGTAAACTGCGCTCCAGGAAGAAGACAATTGGTTAAAATTAAATGAAGTTTTGCTCTCATTTACGCTTTCACTCCTGAAACACATGCATATGGGCTGCCTACTGTGTACCAGCCATGGGGCTTGGCTCTGGGAACACAGATTCCTTTCACCAAGAGGTTTCCGGCAAACGAGAAAAGCAGAAGCACAGGGAAAACACAGTCCCTTTTCCATCTTACTTTTCAGGTCCTTTACAGTGGTTTTGCTGTGTAATGACTCTGTTAGTCTTCACGACAAGACTCTAAGGTAAATGGTATGTTCCCATTTTGCTGAGGAGGAAACTGAAACTCAAGGTGGTAAAATAATTGCCCGAAGCCAGGAATGTTTTATTCCAAAGCCCGCACACTCTCATCTGCGGCACCGTGATCTACAGAGTCATAATGTGTGCTTTGGGATGGAGCAGGGGAAGAGAGAAGAGCATGTTTTGACGAGAATCTCTGTGGGTCAGACTGTGTTTAACTTAAAAACTAATTTAAATTCACCCTCACAGCGTGAAAAGAAACAAAGCCTCTCTCCAGGCCTGATTCCTATAAAACCAATACTCCATCTTTTTTGTTGCAGGAAAAGAAGTTTGTTATGAAAGGCTGGGATGCTTTAAAGATGGTTTGCCGTGGACGGGGATTTTGTCAGGACATTTGACAGGTTTACCCTGGTCTCCAGAGGAGATAAACACTCGCTTTCTGCTCTATACTATTCATAATCGTAATGCCCCCCAGGTAGGCTAACTTGCTTCCTTCACGCATAGACTATTCTAAAATATAAGATGTATGTATAGATGAAGAAGGTATAGATATGTAGATACAGTAAGCTACTCTGGCATTAGCTGTTGATTTAAAGGCAAATATTTATTTTTAGTATGTGAACCAGATTCCCATATTATTTTTCTAATATTTAAATAGGAAGACATACGTTGTTTTACATAAGAGAAGTTTGATATTAAGTTCAGGTAAATGTATTGAGAACCTTCCACACAGAAGACTGTGAACAAGCAACAGTGCCTATTACGTATCGAATTGAATTGATCAAGACTGTCTTAACTACATTATAAAAGGGGAAATAGGGTACTTATACAGATCCTTTAATGCAATACAAATTATGATCTGTGATGTAAGACACAGATAAGAGACTCTGGGAACAAAGAGCTTACCTTCACCTTGGGGATAGGGATGGGAGTTAGCAAAGGCATTGAGGAGGACATCATATTCGAAGGGTGTCCCGAAGTACGGACAGATCTTTATAACCAGAGATAAATGGGGGGGGTTGGAACAAAGACGATGGCATGAATAAATACACAAAGGAGAGAAACTTCAGGGCATGCTTGATGAATGATGTGTTGGGATCGGCTGGTCTCAAAAGTAAAGTTAGTCAGAAAAGTAGTTTAGGGATAAATTGTATCATTCCTTCCTGTGGAGTCCGGGCTTTTTCCTGTGAGCCATGAGTCCCCATTGAGGGTTTGGAAGAGGTGCTTTAGCACACTGACTCTGTCAGAAGTGCACCCTCTGTCTGGAGCTGGGAGAGACTGGAGGTGACCAGGAGATGATTTAGAGCTGTGCCATCCAATGTGGTGGCTACTACCACATATGGTTATAAAATTTAAAGTGAAATAAAAGTAAAAGCTCAGTTCCTCAGTCACACTAACCACGTTTTAAGTGCTCAATAGCCACACATGGCTTAGAGTGGCTGCCATATTGGACAGAACAAATATAGACTATTTCCATCAGCACCGAGAGTTCTATTTGACAGCACTAAATAGAACTATAGCACAGTTTAGATTAGACATGGGGAACTAGCTTAAACTTGTATAAAGAAAGTGAGTAGGATAATATAAAACTGACATGATAAACATCAATTACTGTCCTGAGATTATGAATGGTTGGGAAAACAATGACCCTCTTATCATAAAGAAGAGCAAATTTTGGGTAAGAGAGAATGGGCTAAAGCCTGAACAAGTCAAGTCTGGGCAGACTTTTGAAAATTTTCCTCTCACACCTTAGTGGTCAGTCTGGACCTGGAGAAAGAGAATCAGAAGTCTTTTACCTGGAAGTGAGAGTGGAAACCCAGGGAGTATATGAGATCCCAGGGGTGAGGACAAAGCATGAGACTAGACCCAGGTGTTAGCTGTTCCTGAGTCAGTTCCAACATAGAACAACCCTGTATACAACAGAATGAAACGCTACCTGGTCCTGCGCCATCCTCATAATTCAACTTGAGGGGCTCATCTTCCATCACTATACTAGACAATGTTCTGCTGCCTTTTTTTTTTAGAAGTAGACTGTCAGGTCCTTCTTCCTAGTCTGTCTTAGGCTGGAAGCTCCGTTGAAACCTGTCCACCATTGGTGACCCTGCTGGTATTTGAAATACCGGTGGCACAGCTTTCAGCATCACAGCGACATGCAAGCCACCACCGTATGACAAACTGACAGGCGAGTGGTGGAGACAAGTAGTAGACCCAGGTGGAGCATCTGCATTTAGAGAACAGGAGAGAAAGGGGCCTGAGAGGGAATACCCCCCAACACGAGATCATTTTGTCTTCACCTGCATCTATAACCCTGAGGCTTGCTTTCTATCTGACCCATCACACACACGGGAGGCCTTCACATCATATAATCATACAAATATAGTCTGATTTGTAGCTGTCTGCTTATCACACACACACACACAACTCTTTACTGAAATAAACATCTGTTCTGTAGAACTGACTCTACCTAGGGTAGAGAAGAAAACTTGTTTTGGGTTTAAACCAAAACCAAACCAAACCTGTTGCTGTTGAATCAATTCCGACTCATAGTGACCCTATAGGGCAGAGTGGAACTGTCCCATGGGGTTTCCAAGGAGCAGCTGGTGGATTCGAACTGCTGACATTTTAGTTAGCAGCCGAGCTTTTAACCACTGTGCCACCAGGGCTCCTGTTTTGGGTTTAGAGAAACTTATAAAAAACCTATCATCAAAAGTTTGATTTTTATAACTGTCAAAAAGTTGAGAAAATCTATGTTGAATTCAAATGTTTTTAAAGCACAGTAAAAATAAAAATATTTTGAGGGACCTTCTCTGTCTATTTAGGACTCTGAGGGCACATCTGTCCATTTAGGACCGTGTCGCCTGGTCATGACCCTCAGTACATATAGGGCCCATTGATCCTTTTGTACATGTGGTCATACACATGAATTTTTTGTGGAGTAAGTAAGAGTAAGTAAGTAGGTACAGACGAGTCATTGGTGAGGCAGCATAAATCCCTAAGCCAGTGAAGACAAAATTGGGAAACCCAATATTTCCTTGATAAAGAGACCATAAAACAATATTCTTCAGGTCTTCTCCCCACCCTTCCTCCCCACCCAAAAAAAAAACTCAGTGCTTTCAAGTCGATTCTGACTCATAGCAACACCATAGGACAGAGTAGAACCGCCTCCGTAGGGTTTACAAGGAGCATCTGGTGAATTCGAACTGCCAGCCTTTTGATTAGCAGCCAAACGCTTAACCGCTACACACCAGGTCTTCTCCACACCCTCCATTTGGACAGAATCATGTGTGGCTAAAAACCAGTCCTGTACCTGAATCTTGCAATGATAGTTTGCTGTTAAAATGTTTTTTGTTTTTGTTTTGTTTTAAAGCTAGGATATAGGATGAGCCAAGGTGTGATCCTTAAAGCAAGGATTGTCCCAGCCCTGACCAATAAATTTGACTGCCTTTGTTCATGAGAAAACAGACGTAAACTCTTCATAAAATGGTTTGTCATACTCTCTTCTCCGCTACCTTCTGTAAGGATGCAGCCACCCACTTTCCCAGGAGTCCATGACTCCTTAACCAAGTGGCTCATGTGGTCACTGGTGGTGACGCGTATTGGCATACTTTTACCAATTTCTGTGTCTGCAGCTGTAGTTAGGGCTGGAGCATACCTACCTGTTGACTATTTTTGACTTACTAGGAATGAGATCACCTGGAATGCAGTGAGCACTTGTAGAATGGGTTTCTCCAGCACCAATTAGATTCCATCAGTCAAGAAGAAGAATGTCAAGAGGAAAGGCCTGAGCGCTTAGCTAAACTTTGATGCTTTTAGTCCTCTCTCTCAATAACCTGTTCTGAATGATATTGACACTGTTTTTAGTTTCTCTTTGTGCAGCGGCAGAGTCTGATTCCAGGATGTTGAATGGAGTTTCCCGTTTTCTATGCTAGTATGCTATTTTAGAGGGTTTTTTTTATGCCAGATTGAATGTGAGGTGAACAAAAATGTTTTTTCTATCTTTTCAACTTTATTCAGTTCTGACAACAGAGGATGTTAGTATCCCACAGTACGTTGCCACTTTGAGGTTTGAGTGAGGTCCCACTTCTTCAAACTAGGGAAAGCATACACAAACGTCTACTAAACTCCCTCTCCAAAATAGGCTTTTCTGACGTAGAAACAGAAATATAGCAGTTGTTTGAAGGAGTTGGGGATGTTTGTATTTGCATCTGGGTTCTTTTAGATATATTAGATGGACATCTCTGCACTGGGATTGCATTATTTAGCACAGAAGGATTTCTTAGAAAGCCTGAATAGAATTGATTTTACTCCCTGCCTCAGCAAATGCCACACCCAGTTTGGATCCTATCAGCAGAGAACACTATGATCAGAACACAACTTGAGAGCCCAGTGGTTAACACGTCACATGGCTTCAGAGACAGACCATGTGGGTTTGAACCCCGATTCCAGGGCCCATTAGCTGCAATACTTGAGGGCAACTTGACCTCTCAGTGTCCCCTTTTCCTAATTTGTAAAATGGGATGATGGTGATAGTACCTACCTCCAAGTGTTGTGAGGGTAAAACAAGCTACTCTGTAAAGTGCTTAGAAGAATGCCCAGCACACGGACAGATAGGGGTGTTAGCTGTTACAATGACTGTGTAAAGTACCTTAAGATTCTTGTAATCTTTTTCTTACAGTCTTGGAGATACTTTAGCCAGCATGTTTTATGATTAATTGCATATTACTATTAAACACAGGTAGTAATGGGCTCTTTGTTTGAATCTCATCAGTATTTAAATGTGTTGCTTCTCCCGTTATGGGATTCACCATTGAAATCTTGCTATTTGCTGATTACAGTATTCATTTTTTCAGTAGAATTGCCTATAATTATGCCTTTTAATTTTTCTATTAATAACAAAACCACTTAAATTTCTAGTATTCTAAAGCCATTGAGAGTTTGGTTATTAAAACTAAATATAAGAAATACAAAAGAATATTTAACATGCATATAAATTTATCTTTAACATCCTGTTTTGAAGGAGCCCTGGTGGCGCAGTGGTTAAGTGCTTGGCTGCTAACCAAAAAGTCAGTGGTTTGAACCCACCAGCAGCAGTCCCATGGGCAAAAGATGTGGCATTCTGCTTCCATAAAAAAAAAAAAACCTTGGAAATACTGTAGGGCAGTTCGACTCTGACCTATAGGGTCGCTATGAATAAGAATGGCCTTGACGCACACAACATGCTGTTTTATTTCCTGTGATGAGATTCTAATTTCTATTCCTCATTCATAATGTGGGTGGACGATCCTATTGCCACCTTTGCTGGATGTTTCTAAGCTTCAAATAAGATAATTCCCATGAATTACACTGACAACTGAGAAGTGCTAAGTAAAGTTCACTGAATGTATGATCTAAACTCACCCAACAATGACTTATAAACATTGCCTTAGAACCAAGCACTTCTTTTTCCTCATGCTTAAGTTTGCATATTGCATTTTATAATACATTAATAATTTGTTGGTACTTTTTGCAATATGTAGCAGTAATTTTTTTGATTGAAATGTAATAAAACAGATGGTTACAAAATCAAATTTAGTGAAAGACTTTGGAGCAGATTTAGAATAATTTTACTAAAGATTAGATGATTTAAATCATCATCTTAATCTCTTTTCATTTGAAACAGGAGATCAGTGCAGTGAATTATTCAACTATCCAAGCCTCCTACTTCGGAACAAACAAGATGACTCGTATCAACATACCTGGGTGGAAAACAGATGGGAAATGGCAGAGAGACATGTGCAATGTATGATGTGAACAGTGTCCTCTTTACACTAGAATAAACGCTTTATGTTTAACATGAATATACTTTGCAAGGTAGTAATCATATTCACAGGAATCCTCCATTCAGTTATCCACATTGTCCATGTTCCTGGGCCTCAAATGAATTACCATTTTCTGTTTACTTTCATTTATTATGAATTGCATAGGTTCTAATGGGAGCAGATTTTTATTATCAATTTTGGTGAATTCTTACCTCTGACAAAGGATTAAATGGTATGATCAATTTCTTATCTGTGGAAAGAAAATTTTCCAAGTTTACTCCATGAAATCAATTTTCCTCTCTTATACCTGAGATTAGTAGATGGAAAACATCATAAACAATTAATTATTCATAGGACCATATAGTGGGGTGGAGTCGTCTGTCGGGATTCATGTCCTGGTTCTCCTACTTACTAGCTCTGTGATCTGGGGCAAGTTACTTAACCTGCCTGTGCCTCAGTTTCTTTATCTGTAAATTGAAGATAAGAGTAATACCTATTGCATAGAGTGGTTGTGAGGATTAAATAAATTCATGTATGTAAAAAGGTTAGAACACTGCCTAACATACAGTAAGGTCTCAAACACCAGCTAAGGTTGTTTCTCATTATGGAGCCAATTGTTTAAACACTTTTTTTTAAAAGCAGTTATTTCTTTAATACTTAATCTATACTATCTGATACTATAAGCCTTTATTCTAGGTGTTGCTACAAGCGGAAGACGTGAACTGCGTTAATGTAGACTGGATTAACGGTTCACTGGAATACGTCCACGCTGTAAACAATCTCCGCGTTGTCGGTGCTGAGGTGGCTTATTTTATTGATATCCTGGTGGTAAGAAGCGTTGATTTTTACTTAAATTATATCTAACTGGTTTTGAACTGTAGCATCCAGAATTTTTGACAACTTTATATTCTTTTTATTAGCTTAGACGAGTACTGAACACGTGAAATAATAAAGCATAGTAGAGAGAGAAAAGGGGCGTTACTTCTACTTCTTCCGGTTGAAAGAAGTGCCTGTGCCTATACAAAGCACCACTAGGTGGCAGTGTCTCTTCACAGGCTCCTTACCAGAAAGTTCCCCAAGGACGGCTGCCTTAGTCAGCGTGTAGGACCAAGTTGGTTAATTTTCACCACACTGTAAACCTCTTTTTGATTATAAAGCATCCCCATCTTATGGGTACTATTTCTTCACAACGTGAAATGAAATTTCACACAGAAACGGGGTTCTGTGGCAGTGAATTATTTAGGATTCTAGGCCAATCCAGAAACAACTATTTAACCTACACATATTCTAAAAGAATAAAGTCGAGCTTTGCTCTTTATGAGAGATACACCTTGAGACACTTACAAATCTCCAAGTGCTCTACCATTGTAGAAGGTAATTTCCCACCATTAAATGCAGAGAAGTAAAACTTAAGGACTCAATGACTCCTTCAGACTTTCAAGGAGAGCTTTTTAGTTCATTCAACAGACACTACCCTCAGCACTTGCCAAGGGCCGGCACTGAGGATACTACTGTAAGCAGGACAGTGTCTCTGCTCTGTCAGAGCATGAAGTAGAATGAAACACATAAATGAACAAGAAAATGTCAGCTGGTGACAAGTGCTGTGAAGAAAACCCAAGGCAATGGGATGAAAAGTGGCAGAAATGGAATCTAACTTAGGGTATTCCAGGAAGGCCTCTCTGAAGAGGTGATGTCAAGCCCTGACCAGAATGAGGTCTCTCCCAGTTGGTAAACACCCTGGAGAAAGGATTGGGGACAGAACAACTCACCTAGGCCCGCACCCTTCTCCTGTCCCTGCTCTGTGCAAGGAGGTACTTACAGTGCCCGAGTCTTTGTATACAAAGGATGAAGAAGATTTATCTACTCTTCAGAGAAAACCCAGTCTAAAGCCTCTGGGAATTTCTGTGTTGATCCTGGGGTTTGATCTGTGGGCTCTTCTAGATTCAGTAAGTAAACAGTAGTGGCTTGTAGGAAGTTGGGAGGAGAGGGTTGCTGAACTGAAGGAAAAGTGTTTGCGAAATTAAATGTCCACTGAATTGAATGGGCAGTCTTGGAGGCCCAGGGTGAGGAGTGGGAGAGGCCCTGGGGTGAGGGGGTCTTGGGAAACCCCCGGGAATAATGCAGAAGCCAGGTCTGAAGAAGGAACAGCCAACGAAATGGCTGTGGGCCTCTTCCCTGTCTCTCTTCTGCCATCTCACCTCAGCTAATTAGGCACCGCACTAACCCACCTGGACTGGTCCTGGGGCCAGCAGAGGGCGAAGTAGATGGAAAGGACGAGAAGCATAGAAGCAGAGGAGGGCCAAGAGCCCATCTCAGATACCAACCTGTACAGGAGGCCAGGAAAGAAAGCGGAAATGTAAAATGGCGGCAGCAGTGGAGGAAGGGACACCGTAATGATCAGGAACCATTCCTGGGTAGCCATCCCAATATGTAAATGAGAGAGAAAATACTCTTTGTAAAGCAACATATAATACTGTCACAGCTAGTGAAAAAAAATGCAACATTTCATCAAATGACGGATTTACACAAGTGAAGGCAATTACTTCATTTTCACTATTTTTATGAAGAGAACCTAAAGCTTAAATGAAACAAAAAATACTTGTTTTGTTTCCCATTAAGTTGGTTGGGTTTTTGTTTGGTTTGTTCTTCTAACTCTTAAGCATATAGCCTCCTTGTAAATATTCTTCAAAACTCCCCTTTTAAGACCAAAGTCATCCCAGACGTTTCCTAGTGGTACGTGCCCTGGAGGGCTAACAGCATAGGTGTGTGCTTCCTTTTGGCCCGTTTTGGGCACGTGCTGGAAAGGTTGGCCCACAGGGAGGGTGGACCCAGGGCTCGAAGCCACAGATGCAGTAGTTAGATGTTCTGTTTCTCCTGAGGACAGCGAGGCCCTGCGGACAGAAGAATCATGCCAAGAGAGTCATTCCTCCAGGTCCACCTGATGCTCCTCCCTGTAGGTGGCAGCAAGTGTCGCTTTGTCACTTTACCAGTCCCCACTCTGTATGCCAAAGAACCATGCCAGCTCTTTTTTTTTTTTAAAGCATATTTAAGCCATTCTACCTGCTTTTCTAAGAATACTTGTTCTGTTTTCCTTTAAAAACTTCTATCAGACAAAATTTGGATATTCACCTTCTCAAGTGCACTTGATTGGCCACAGCTTGGGAGCGCATGTGGCGGGGGACGCTGGATCAAGGACACCAGGCCTCGGAAGGATAACTGGTGAGCGTGCCCCAGAGTTGGGCTTTGCATTTGTTTATGTACTTTGTTTACTCATGATATCGAACATCGGAACAACCGTCACCAAATGAAGCAGCAGAAGCAAGTGTAAGAGTCGTCTAAAACAAAGCACGAAAGTGTTTTCAAAGTGTGACTGTCCGGGGTGCCCAGTGCAGCACGGTCTGTGTGGCAAAATAATGGGAACAGTGTGACCGCCTCCTGTCCAGGGGATGGCTGAATGGATTATGACACATTCCATGCTTTGGAATAGACCCAGAATCAAACCCGTTGCTGTGGACTTGATTCTGACTCATAGTGACCCTATAGGACAGAGTAGAACTGCCCCATAGGGTTTCCAAGGCTGTAATCTTTACAAGGGCAGAATGCCACATCCTTCTCTCACAGAGCTGCTGGTGGATCCGAACTGCTGACCTTTTGGTTAGCAGCGGAGTGCTTAACCACTGTACCACCAGGGCTCCTTTGCTTTAGAAATAGCATACCTCTACTACAAAGAACAGGTTGGAACCCCACTGACTGTCCCGTAAGGGTGTCCATGACACCCAGGGCTGGAGCTCGCCCGGTGTGCACTTGTGCTACTGAGCTGGTTTGTTTAAGGCCAGTGCCCATGCCCTTCCAGTTGCTAAAATTTTGAATATTACTCCTAGATATACTATTAAGTCTGGAAATAATTTATAGAGTAAAACATTTATAGAGTCAGTGCAGCTGTGCCCATGGCTTCTCACTCTCAAAACATATATGAGTTGAGTGTTTTTGAGGGTGATAATTAAGCATATTCCTTTCCTGCACCCTGATTTCCAAGCCAGTTGTTGAGTCAGATGGGTGGAGATAAAAATATTAGCTCCGTTAGCCCCAAGCTGGGCCAGTCTCTCCTTCAGCAGCACCCCCCTCCACCAGTCAGTCACCAAGCCCCACGTCTCTTGCATCTGCTTTGTGCCCCTCCATCCCTGGCCACTAGCCGAGCTCTTGCTGGACTTTGGCCTGGCCCCCAGCTGGTATCCCAGCCCAGTCCGTCTCTCTGCAAGCCATGTCTCGTTGTGTTGCCAGGGTCATCCTTCTGGATACAGGCCATGCCACTCCATGGCTTAAGACTTCTCATGACTTCTTAGCTTGCTATATAATTTTTCACGTTTCATTGTATTTTTCCATGTTTTGGACCTTCGCACATGGCCTCTCTCCCTAAACATCTCCTGTTCATCCTTCAAGATTCACGGCAAATGTTTCTTTCCCAGGCAGGCCTAGTTCTCCGTGCTTCCCTTAATCTTTGAATTCTGCCTCTATTAGATTTGAAAAGACAAATATCATATCATATGGTCTCCTAATTATTTATGTGCTTGTTATTTTCAGTTGACCATGAACTATTCAAGAGCCTCCTTATCCCACAGCCACTCTGGGCCTGGCACATTAGTTGTTGTTGTTGTTGTTAGGTGCCATTGCATCCGTTCCAACTCAGAGCAACCCCCTGCACAGCAGAACAAAACACTGCCCGGTCCTGCAACATCCTAACAATTGTTGCTGTGTCTGAGCCCATTGTTGTAGCCACTGTGTCAGTCCATCTCATGGAAGGTCCTCCTCTTTTTCACTGACCCTCTGCTTTACCGTGGCACATGGTAGGTGTACACTTTCCTATTGTAAAATCAATTATCTGCAGATGTGTGTGTGTGTTGCATTAAATTCAGGTTTTCAACTTATAATGTATTTTTCTAAAAATATATAAGAATTCCAAATTGGATTAACGTATTTTGCTTCTGCCATCTCTTGGTGTGTAACAGACTTTTCCTGCTGAAAATACCCTCTTTCTCCCAGCTCCCTGCTCCCAATTCCCCATTATTCTTATTTAGGATAATAAAATTGTATTTTTGCTCTGAAGTCAATGGGTGGCACAAATCCCCTGCTGGCTCTCAGTTTTCAAGCCCAGGGGGAAGAAGAAATGGTCACAGCTTTTGAAGGAGGAACCTTATGGGGGCCCAGGCCTTCTGTGAGGCATTCCAGCCTAAATGAAGGGAAGAACATTGCCGTACAAGTATTAAGAACTCCTACTGGTTACGATAAATTCATGGAGATTTTGTTTTCATTAATTCTTATTCCAAAAATCAGACACTATGTAACTTCCATTTTTCCAGTGAGGTAAATTATCCTTTTGGGTAAATAGAAAACAGTAACTTTTAAAAGGCTCTGTGACTGTCCAGAGAACATATATGATTTGGATGTTGCAATCTATGTTCCTTCTAAGTAGTGAGTGTTTGAGCAATCATGTTTCTTGAATAACAGAGAACTGAGACCTCAGAAACAGAATTTAGCTTTATCATAACACCACTTAAAACAAAATTAATCTGACACACATTAAGGACATTCATACATTTCTGTGTCTATGATGATTATAAATGGTAGACACTCCTCATAAATGACTGTAATTAGGGAGTTACTCAGATGATTCAAGTTTTTCTTTTCTTTTTATCTATAAACAGCATCAGTGTTTTCCCTGTTTGAGAAACAATTACTCCTCCTATGCTGACCCACACATCCACACAAATGCATGCACGTTAATAACCTCAGTCCCCAGAGGGGTAAGTTCTCATGCAAGTAGTTGAACCTATTGGTTCTCCTTTTCTCCTGAGATATCCCAGAGCCACAGATGCAAATGCTAACCCCTCTCTGTCACTTAGAAGGACCAGACCAGTCTTTTTTGTGTTTTTTTTTTTTAAACTTTTTATTTAGGGTTTCTTGCCCTCCAGCAATACACTCTGAGAAACAAACAAAAAAAACCAAACCAGTAGCCTTCAAGTCGATTCCAACTCATGGTGACCCTTTATAAAGGACAGAGTAGAACTGCCTCATGGGATTTCCAAGGAGGGGCTGTTGGATTAGAACTGCTGACTTTTTAGTTAGCAGCCAAGCTCCTAACCCCTTGCGCCACCAGGGCTCATAGTCTGAGGCACACCTGCTATATTTGAATGTTTCTCTCCAGGGCACCTGACTTCATCAGATTGTATCTAATCAGTGCTTGCCCACCATCAAAACAAAAACAATTCTTGCAAGAGTTGAAATTTAACAATTCAGTCCTAGAAAAAATTGAGAGATCAATTTTTTTAGTTTTGTTATTTTATTTTATTTTAATTAAGGATGGTTATTTTGTTCAGATGCGTCTTGGTTTACTTCATTGACCCTTCTGTCTCATTCTGTGCTGCAAATTCCACCCCCTCTTTGGGGGTCTTGCTCTGTCATTTGTCAGCTTTTTCTCCAATATCTTCAAGCTCCCTTTTTTTTTTTTACTGGCTTTACCTATTAGCGTTGAAACACGCCCATTCCTCCCTGACTTCACATTCCCTTCTATCCGGTGCCCCCGCCCCTCTTCCTTCAGATCCAAACTCCTGGAAAGCCTAGTGGCTCCATTTCCGCAGGGTTCCTTCTCTCCTCAACGCACCGCGGTCTGGTTTCTTTCCCCACCTTCTACCAAAACCGCTTGTGCTGAGGTCACAGATGGCTTTTTAGTGCAAGTCTGACATAACAGACCTTTTAAATCTTCATCCTACCTAACCCTCTGTAGAATTTGACCTGGTTGACCCCTCCCACCTTGGTGAAATACTCTCTCTTCTTGCTTACTATGGTTCCACATCCTGATTTTCTTTGTTTTACGCTGACTGCTTTTCTCCAGGCTACTTTGTAGGTTTCTTTTCTACCGTCTTGCCTTGAATGTGACGTTCTTCAGGGTTCCATCCGAGGCCCCCCTTCTCTTCCCCTCCCCCATCGTCTCCCGTCTTCTCCCCTCCACTCCTCTTCCCATTCTCCAATTGCTCTTTGAATGATCATAACAGAACAACAAAGACAAGCAAACAACCCCTATGACAGGCTAAGTAGTTGAGGCAGTAAACACCCACCACTGTGGCACAAACATTTATTTCTTGTTCATATCTCATCTCCAGAGGGGTCAGTGCAGCTGTGCCCATGGCCTCTCACTCGGGCCAGCCTCCACATTACGACAGAGAGTTTTCTAAGACACAAGTCTGATTACCAGTCTCCCCCTCTTGCAGACTTGCAAGAACTTCCCCAAACCATATTGCGTCCAAACTCTTTAATATGGTTCAGATTACATTTGGCTCCTGTTTACAATGCTGTCTTCATCTTTTTCCAAGTTCTAGAACTCTACACACTAGCCTCAGCAAACTAGTTACGGTTTCTCAAATATGCTTAAGTCTCTTACCTGGAGGCCATGTACAATTCTCTTTGCTTCCCCAGCATGCTGCCTACCCCATCTTTGTCCTGGCTAGCTCCCTCACATCTCTGCTTTTATGTCCCATCTTAAGTAGAAAAAAAAAACAAATCAGTAGAAGCGTGTCCTAATTCCCCAGGACTGGGTTATCTGTTGCTTCTCTGTGCTCTCCTCCGTCTCTTCACACTGTGTTGAGGTGCCTTCCCTACCAGATAGGAATCTCTGTGAGAACAAGGCTAGCCCTCATTCCTCATTGGGCCAAGAGCAAAACCTAGTCCTGGCACTAATACCCAAAACCAAACCCACTGCCGTCAAGTCAATTCCTACTCATAGCGACCCTATAGGACAGAGTACAACTGTCCCATAGGGTTTCCAAAGAGCACCTAGTGGATTCGAACTGCCAACCTTTCAGTTAGCAGCCAAACTTTTAAGCACTATGCCACCAGGGTTTGATAAATAATTGTTGAATGAGTAAATGGTTGGATATGTGAATAGACACAATGTTTTAGCCACCTCCAGATATTTTACCTTTATTTTACTGAACATCTGAATATGAGACAATGGGCAGAGAATCCAGCCATCTGGGCTCTTGGTCCATTTCTCTCACATTCTCTTTCCTTGGCAACTCACTTCACTTCTCAGGGCTTCAGATTTTTCATTTGTAATATTGTGAAGTGGAACTAAGTGAGCCTTAGCGAAGGACGGAAAGTCTGTTATTTTAACTGTGTTGCTTTGTAGATCCATCTTTGCATATTGAAGGGCCTTATCTTCACTTTTATTTATGTATTTTTTTGCACACAGATCTTGTCACATGCCTGTAATCCATAACCTTTATTATCTATCTAGCATTCCGTATACAGACCCTAGAATAGCCACCGTGAGATTTCTGACTTCCTCAACTATTTTGGCATTGTCTAGACACAGGCTTATTTGTATGTAGGAATCTAACATTGCAGTGTATACAGACCGCATTTATATACTCAGTTCTTGTATCTGTACTTGGTCCTGAGTGGTGTTTGACCTTTCTCTTATCTTCTTTCTATCTGCATTACATAGGAAAGAATACTTTGCCTTCACCATCTATCCTTCCAAAATAACATCGCAATCAAGCATGCGCTTGTATAGCAAGTCCTTCTGTGTAATAGACATGATGCTTTCTCCTAGGGTTGGACCCAGCTGGGCCGTATTTCCACGATACTCCAAAGGAAGTCAGGCTGGACCCCTCAGATGCCAAATTTGTCGATATCATTCACACAAATGCAGCTCGCTTTCTCTTTGAGCTTGGTAAGTTTTTAACATTAGCAGAAACTTCATCGAAACACAGAGATTTTTAGAAGCATTTACCCTGCTTTGATCTACTTTAGGTGCTGGGACTATTAATGCCTGTGGTCACCTTGACTTTTACCCAAATGGAGGAAAGTACATGCCCGGATGCGATGACTTGCTAACACCTTTATTTAAATTTGATTTCAGTGCTTATAAGAAAGGTAAATACTTTCTAAAATATGAAGGCTACTCATATATCATCCATTCAGCTCCATCCTTGGGTGGGATCCCACATCCTTTCTGTATGTATTTATATTTTAGCCCCAAACACAGTTGCATGTATGAAGCTCCCCACTAGTTGTGACATCTTTGAAGCCAGGGACCGTGTCTTAGTTACCTTTGTATCCTCAGTGCCTGGCACAATGTCTAGCATATTGTAGTCACTCAATATAAATGCAGAGAATGCATTCATTTATTCCCCACATGTGTACTGAGTACTTACTATATGCCAGGCATTATTGTAGGGACAGCAGGCATAGGAACGAATACAAAAGGCAAAAATCTCTGCCCTGGTTCTAATCTGGAAGGAAAACAATAAACAAAGAGTGTAAGTGCTAAGGAGACAATACAATGCATAGAAGGGAAAGTCACGTTTTGGTAGCAGTGGGGGTGGAAATGGGGGAAGGAGATTTTAGTAGGAGGCCAGAAGTCTTTACTGAAAAGATGGCTCTTGAATAAAGATCCAAAGGAGTTAGTCACGTAAATACCTGGGGAAATGGCATTCCACATTGACAGGGGCAACAAGTGCGAAGGATCTGGGGCAGGAGTCTAACTGTCAGGTTCCAGGCAGTGAGGTGGCTCTTGTGGCTCGAGTAAAGTGGAAGAGAGGAGGCTATTAGGGATGAGACCAGAGGGGGAATAAGGCAGAGGGAGATAACACAAGATTCGATGGACTTCAGTTTTTCTAAAGTGAGACCGGAGCTATGGATGGTTTTGAGCAGAAAAGAGACATGGATTAACTTTTTTTTAAATAGAATCACTCTTGGAGGCTGTACTCACAAATTAAATTAATAGCTTTTAACCTTTTATAGTGGTTGCCAATAATAGTAATATTTATAGGACACTTAGTTATAAGGCACCAAAATTTTATTATTTGGGAATTCTCTTCCCTTCTCTCTCCACATATCATCATGATGTAAAATAGTGATGCATAACATATCATACATAATACATAATAATGTAACATGTATTTTGATATGATGATGATAAGGTGATATGATATAAAATATTTTTGTGCCTCGTATAAATAACTGATAACTCATAACTGAGTGCCCTATAGATGTGTGCCTTATAATTGGAGATTTCCTGTCAAGCAAGAGTTTTCCAGTTTGACAAGTGAGAGTTAACCAGTACCACAAGTAGGCTTACCTAACTTTGTAAATTACTGGGCACAAAAGGAATATATGGTTCAGCTTGTGGTGTTTAAACACCTGGATAGTAAAAGGAAAAATTCGAACGATTCTGTGCCTTGCCAGCTGAATGGTGGCTATCTCACCAGCTGATCCTGTGTGGCCAGAATATCTTGATGATGAAACTATTAGATCTTTCATTTGGCTGTTTTAGAATAAAGACCGTGACATTGAGAGTAGCTTGCATTTCTTTTTCACCAGAGATAAATTACAAAGTTTTAATATTTGTGCAAAGAGTAAATGCAATTTGTAATGGCTGCTTTTTTATGAACTGATGAATCTACAGACACTTAAAACAAGAATTAAGCTGATTCTACCTAGTTCAAATAAGCAAAAATAGGCCTATTGTAAAACTGATTTTTCTCTTATTTTTCTATATTGTAATTTAAAATCATTGCTATTAGGATAAAATATAGAGCATAAGACTTCTTACCCAACTATAACTATATTAAGTATTATACATAAAGCATTTGGCATTCTGTAAAGGATCAATTCAAGTAAAATATACATTTATCATAAGCTATCATTTTGAAATGTTCAAAGATTTCCTACAACTTTATTAGATTAAAAGCATGTTTATCTATCATTCATGTTAAGTCTTTAGATGAGTTTTAAGGCTTCACAATATTCTATTTTACATTATATTTGTTACTAAGAAACCATTTACCTTTAAAATCCATCTTGTCCAAATCACAATCAATTGTGACTATAAATATGTATATATAATAACCTGATATAGAAGCATTTCTTTAGGAAAAAAAAAAGATAATGCCAAGTATTGATCTCTGCTGATTCTATTGCATTTCTGAAATTATGCTGTCTCAGTTATCCATTGCATAACAAACCATTGTGGCTTAAAAGAACAATCATTTTATTGCTCATGTTCTATGGGTCAGGATTTGGTCAGAGTTCAGCAGAGTCTACTCCGGGTGATGTCAGCTGGGATGACCCCTGTGGTTGCATCCTGCTGGGAGCTGGGCTGAGTGGGGAGCAGAGGCAGATCTACAGAAAAGGGTGCCTATGGCAAGCACTGAGATTGCCCCTCTAGTGAGAGTAACAAGCACCCAGGGGCAATCTCTAAGTTGCACGTGCCCCCATTTCAAGATGAATAGACGTTGATAGCAGCAACACACACCTTCCCCCTTCTTGTCTGGCTGCCTCAGTTAGGCGCCTTTCATATCTGTGGCACCACGGAATGTCATTCCGTGCCTTGTCTATCGTCCCCTTGGACTTGTACTTGCACTTGGGGGCAAGTGGTACCCTCTACCTCCCGTTGTGTGCCTCTGTGTCTATGGTACTTGAGGAAGGACAGATGTTGGGTTGTACTGGGTTAATAGACAGCTCAGTGGCACACCTCCCCGCCCCTTCAAGTGACGCCCAGGGCAGGTTCCAAACCTGCCATACCTGAGACACACCTCTGCACTGGGGAGCTCCAAAGTGGCCTTGTCACATGTCTGGGACCTTGGTATTAATCCTCTAAGTGGCCTGTCTCCCCACATAGTCTGTTATCCTTCAGGGTCTCACTCCCCAGCCAGGTAGCTGGGACTGCTTTACATGGTGGCTCCATTCCATGAAAGGCAGAGTGGAAGCTGGCTAAGGCTAAGCCTTCTAAGGACTAGGCTCTGGAATTTAACCAGGTCACTTCCTCCATACTCTCTTGGTCAAAGCAATCATAAGACAAGTCATATTCCAGAGGAGTGAAAAAATAGGTGCAATCTCTTGATGGGAGGAGGGGTAACATGACATTGTGAAAGGGTAAAGGCCCACTATTCTAGTATAAGGGTCTACCACATGGACCATCCTTCTGGTGACCTATAATTTAAGAGACTAGAGTTTCTTAAAGATCAACTAAACCGTATAGGTCACTGGAAGAATGGTCGATGCCATATAGTAAGAACGTTACTTATGCAAGGTAAGGAAAGCAGAAACGACTAGAATGCTATGATGACTTCAGATGGCACAAATATATTTAGATCCCTATTGTTTATTACTGCAATATCCTAACTACTGGTGGCAACGATATCATGCCTGACAATGGCAAAACTCATATGCTATTAACATTCTTTATAATATGCCCCACCTCCCTCATCTCTAGGTACTGCTAAAGGGATGTACTGACTAATGTGGCTGGATAGTTTGTGACTGAGTAAGAGGGAACTCAGTCCTTGCTGCACGAAAGGGGAGACAGGGACTTAATTGTTCTAGAGTGGAGCTGCTGTGTGCACAGGGACTCTTAAAGCTCTAAATGCTTTTGGCAGAGATCCGGGAAGTGCTTGGGGATATTAGTGTCAGAGGACAAAGTCATCTACATTTGCTTTTGCTTCTTTACTCAGCCTGAATGTCCCTTTAGATTCACACAAAGAATCCTTTGGTGCAAAGATAAGAATATGAGAATATTGATGAATGCTGTGCAGTATCCAAGCCTACACACAAGGTCTGGCTGTCTAGCCTCTCCAAGTCCAGAAACTGCATTTGAAGTTACTCTAAGAAATGGTTCACGCCATCTGTTATCAGTCAGTTGCTTTCAGTTAATTGGTAATTAATTGTTTTCGCAGAAGTAACTTCCTTCTTTGACTGTAACCATGCCCGGAGTCATCGCTTTTATGCTGAAAGCATTCTCAATCCGGATGCATTTATTGCTTATCCTTGTAGATCCTATGAATCTTTTAAAGCAGTAAGTAAAACACTTTGCAGTGAAATTTAATTATCAACTAATTTTTTGAAACATGATCCGCCAACTTGAAATTAGGGCTTTTGAGTACGTAGCAAAAAAACCTATCTGCCATTCTGAGAAATAATGGATTGTTTCTCTGCTGAGTACTGAACAGTAGCTGAGATTGCTGAAGGGCTGAAATAACTGAACCCACTATTTGTATTCTGGTTGTTTCAGCTGTTTTGAAGATTATATCCAATTTTGCTTTTTTGGCCATTTGTTATGCAGTAATTAGGTGCTACTGTGTAACAGGCATAAGTCCAGGGCAAAAATATTTCTGTGCATATATTTTAAATATCATCTTCAAAGATGCCCTGAGAAGGCTGCACCAATCAATAACTATAACTGAATATATTACCGTGTACTTGGAACATGGAAATTATTTTATTAAAATTCAGTTATTTATACATAGCAGAACTAAGGCATAAGAGCACTACACAGATCAATATGTGACAAAATACCAAATCTGATTTTGCTTGTGTCATAAAGCATGTGCCAGATCTGAGCTAAATGTGTTTTTCATTGGGTATAACTATGAAAAGGAAAAAGAAAATCTATTTTCTAGTGGGAAGTAGAAAAGACTTTTGTTCTTGTGCCTTGGAGACTTAGTCCCCTGTTTTATTGGGGTGGAAAACGTGGGGTTTCCAGCTCAAGTTCATTTAAGTAACAGCACTTTGTGAATAAGCTCACTATTGGGACAGAACACGCCTTGCCTCCGGTTGCAAACGAAGGCAGGTGGATGAGCTCAGGGTGTCTGTGTCTTCTCAGAGTTTGTCCTTGCTTATAATGAGCCCTGGTGAACTGCTGTTCTCAGGAAACTTGATGGCATTTTGGAACATCCCACACACTGGCACTTCCCAGATAAATCCTCTTTTTCCCCAACTTCGCCTTCTTCCTGCCACGGATGCCACCCCTGAGAAGCTAAGAGGTCATGGCATTTCCTATGCTGAAAGTGGTGTCAGAGTCATATATTCAGAGATAATGGGCATCACACCGCCAGACTGAAGAACCCTTAGGAGCTGACTCCGGTGCCATGTGAATGCTAATTTTGGTTAAAAACTAGACAACTTTGAGTCAATTTCCTTGATATGTTTTATTCTACTTTTACCCAAGTTGTCTTTAAAAAAAAAAAAAAAAAGAGTAGGACTTGTGTTAGAATGTCAGGGCTCGTATCTGTCCCCTCACTTACTAGATGATAAACATTAGACAAATTGCTCAGCTTCTCTGTGTTTCTGTTTTCTCCTTTGTAAAATAGGGAGAATAAGAACCCCTACCTCACAGGGGCATGACTCAAAATGAGAAGAAATAACTGCAAACATCCATTAATAATCAAAACCTGGAATGTACGAAGTATGAATCTAGGAAAACTGGAAATCATCAAAAATGAAATGGAACGCATCAACATCGACATGCTAGGCATTAGTGAGCTAAAATGGACTGGTATTGGCCATTTTGAATCAGACAATCATATAGTCTACTACGCTGGGAATGACAAGTCGAAGAGGAATGGTGTTACATTCATCGTCAAAAAGAACGTTTCAAGATCTATCCTGAAGTACAACGCTGTCAGTGATAGGATAATATCCATACAGGTACAAGGAAGACCAGTTAATACGACTATTATTCAAATTTACGCATCAACCACTAGGGCCAAAGTTGAAGAAATAGATTTTTATCAGTTGCTGCAGTCTGAAATTGATTGAACATGCAATCAAGATGCATTGATGATTACTGGCAATTGGAATGCGAATGTTGGAAACAAAGAAGAAGGATCAGTAGTTGGAAAATATGTCCTTGGTGATAGAAACAATGCCAAAGATGGAATGATGGAATTTTGCAAGACCAACGACTTCTTCATTGCAAATACCTTCTTTCGCCAACATAAATGGCGACTATACACATGGACCTCACCAGATGGAACACACAGAAATCAAATTGACTACATCTGTGGGAAGAGATGATGGAAAAGCTCAATATCATCAGTCAGAACAAGGCCAGGGGGCGACTGTGGAACAGACCATCAATTGCTCATATGCAAGTTCAAGCTGAAACTGAAGAAAATCAGAGCAAGTCCACGAGAGCCAAAATATGACCTTGAGTATATCCCACCTGAATTTAGAGACCATCTCAAGAATAGATTCGACACGCTGAACACTAGTGACCGAAGACCAGACGAGTTGTGGAATGACATCAGGGACATTCTACATGATAAAAGCAAGAGGTTACTGAAAAGACAGGAAAGAAGGACCAAGATGGATGTCAGAGGAGACTCTGAAACTTGCTCTTGAGCGTCAAGCAGCTAAAGCAAAAGGAAGAATTGATGAAGTAAAAGAACTGAAGAGAAGATTTCAAAGGGCCTCTCGAGAAGACAAAGTAAAGTATTATATTGACATGTGCAAAGAGCTGGAGATGGAAAACCAAAAGAGAAGAATATGCTCGGCCTTTCTCAAGCTGAAAGAACTGAAGAAAAAATTCAAGCCTCAAGTTGCAATAGTGAATGATTCCATGAGGAAAATATTAAAAGAAGCAGGAAGCATCAAAAGAATTTGGAAGAAATATACAGAGTCATTATACCAAAAAGAATTAGTTGATATTCAGCCATTTCAAGAGGTGGTATATGATCAGGAACCAATGGTACTGAAGGAAGAAGTCCAAGCTGCTCTGAAGGCATTGGCGAAAAACAAGGCTCCAGGAATTGATGGAATATCAATTGAGATGTTAAAACAAACAGATGCAGCACTGGAGGTGCTCACTCATCTATGCCAAGAAATATGGAAGACAGCTTCCTGGCCAACTGACTGGAAGAGATCCATATTTATGCCTATTCCCAAGAAAGGTGATCCAACTGAATGTGGAAATTATAGAACAATATCATTAATATCACACACAAGCAAAATTTTGCAGAAGATCATTCAAAAACGTCTGCGGCAGTATATCAACAGGGAACTGCCAGAAATTCAAGCCAGTTTCAGAAGAGGATGTGGAACCAGAGATATCATCGCTGATGTCAGATGGATCCTGGCTGAAAGCAGAGAGTACCGGAAGAATGTTTACCTGTGTTTTATTGACTATGCAAAGGCATTCGACTGTGTAGATCATAACAAACTATGGATAACATTGCAAAGAATGGGAATTCCAGAACACTTAATTGTGCTCATGAGGAACCTTTACATAGATCAAGAGGCAGTTGTTCAGACAGAACAAGGGGATACTGATTGATTTAAAGTCAGGAAAGGTGTGTGTCAGGGTTGTATCCTTTCACCATACCTATTTAATCTGTATGCTGAACAAACAATATGAGAAGCTGGACTATATGAAGAAGAACGGGGCATCAGGATTGGAGGAAGACATTAATAACCTGCTTTATGCAAATGACACAACCTTGCTTGCTGAAAGTGAAGAGGACTTGAAGCACGTACTGATGAAGATCAAAGACCACAGCCTTCAGTATGGATTACACCTCAACATAAAGAAAACAAAAACCCTCACACCTGGACCAATGAGCAACATCATGATAAACAGAGAAAAGATTGAAGTTGTGAAGGATTTCATTTTACTTGAATCCACAATCAACAGCCATGGAAGCAGCAGTCAAGAAATCAAAAGACGCATTGCATTGGGTAAATCTGCTGTAAAGGACCTCTTCAAATTGTTGAACAGCAAAGATGTCACCTGAAGGCTAAGGTGCGCCTGACCCAAGCCATGGTATTTTCAATCACATCATATGCATGTGAAAGCTGGACAGTGAATAAGGAAGACTGAAGAAGAGTTGACGCCTTTGAATTGTGGTGTTGGTGAAGAATATTGAATATACCATGAACTGCCAAAAGAACAAACAAATCTGTCTTGGAAGAAGTGTGGTCAGAATGCTCCTTAGCGGCAAGGATGGTGAGACTGCATCTTACATACTTTGGACATGTTGTCAAGAGGGATCAGTCACTGGAGAAGGACATCATACAGGGTCAGCGGAAAAGAGGAAGACCCTCAATGAGGTGGATTGATACAGTGGCTGCAACAATGAGCTCAAGCATAACAACGATTGTAAGGATGGCGCAGGACCGGACAGTGTTTAGTTCTGTTGTGCATGGGGTCGCTATGAGTCAGAACCGACTAGACAGCACCTAACAACAACAACAAACCTCACAGGGATTTTGTGAGGATTAAATTAGTTAAATACACACAAAGTGTTTAGAACAGTGCCTGGCACGTGGTTACCAAAAAGAAAAAGAAAAAAAAAGACACTGCCATCAAGTCGATTCTGACTCAGAGTGACCCTATAGGACAGAGTAGAACTACCGCATAGGGTTTCCAAGGCTGTAAATCCTTACGGAAGCAGACAGCTACATCTTTCTCCCGTGGCACTTGATTAGCACTCAATAAATACAAGCCCTTACTATTATTTCCCTTTATTAAAAATGGTATTTAAATAATGTTTTCCTGTAGTCCTAGCATAAGTGTCCATGTTTTATAAATTTAAAAGCCCAAATGCTCAATCACCCGCTACACAGATTCTTAGTTACACTTTAGAGTTAAAAACTTACAGATAAAATGAAGAAATCAAAGTCCCTTATATCCTTCACTTTGTACCCTAAGGCAGATTTTGAGGTGAATTTGACATGTATCAAATGAATGGTATCCCATTATAAATATCTTTCTGGGTTTTCTTTTTTCACAAAATATTATAATTTCGAGATCTACATTGATGTGCATTTATTTTATAAGAACCAACCACCACTTATTTATTCATCCCCTTACTGATGTGCATTTTGGTCATTTCCAATTTTTGTTATTAAAAGAAATACTGCAATAAATGCCCCTTACATGCCTCCTTACATACTTGGAAGGAAATTTCTTTATGACATATATTAGAAGTGAAATTTTCAAAGTGTATGTGCTCTTTATTAGATGTTACCAAATTGCCGTCCACTGATAGCAGTTTATACTCCCACCAGCAGTAAATGAGAATTCTCTACTCTCTGTCTTCACCAGTACTTGGTGTCGTCAGTTGTTTTAATTTTCAGTTCTGCTGAGTATGAAGAGTAGGAAAGAACAGACTAGGTGGCAAACACATTCGTTCTGCTGACTTCATTTCTGTATGAGACATCTGCTGAGAACCTGAAACCCTTAATTATTCTTAAAAGAGGATTGAATAACTATGCAAAAATATCACAAACAGATTCTTTAAACATTACCAAAACAAGTACAGAAATGTCACAAACACTCCCAAAGGGTAGACAAACCCCTGAAACTATTGCCCTGAGATAATCTTTAAACCTTAGACCAAAAATATCCCCTGAAGATTTCTTAAAACCAAACAATAGTTTAGCGCAACTAGTAAAAAACATCTGCCTTGAGCATTATGCTCTTTTAAGAACTATCTTTATGGTATCAAATTGCAACAACAACTGGAAAGATTGGACAGGAAACTTAGGGGGCCATGAGTTTATGTTAATTGGGGAGGAACAGCTCAGAAACGGAGGGTGAGAATGTTGCCCAACTTGAAGAGGGTAATCGGTGTCACTAAATTTTACATGTAGAAACTGTTGAATTGATGTGTTTTGCTGTGCATAGTCTCAACAACAAAATAAATAAAATTGAAAAAAAAAAAAAAACTTCCACAAATCTTAAAAGGAGCACACTGCATTTCGTTCCTACCTGCCCCTCGTATCTTTTATTATTTAGCATTTTCCTGGTAAGTATTGAGGCTGAGCATCTTTTTACATAGCTACTGACTATTTGGGCTGGAAACCTTGGTGGTGTAGTGGTTAAGTGCTACGGCTGTTAACCAAAAGGTCAGCAGTTCGAATCCACCAGGCGCTCCTTGGAAACTCTTTGCGGCAGTTCTACTCTGTCCTATAGGGTTGCTATGAGTCGGAATCCACTCGACGGCACTGGGTTTGGTTTTGGTTTTTTACTGTTTGAGCTTCCTCTTATGTGGGTTATCTATTCATATCCTTTACCCATTTTTATAATAGGTAGTTTATCTTTTTCTTTCAGTTCTTTCTGTTTTGCTTTGTTTTTGAAAACTGGCAACTTGGTCATTTTTAAATCATATACTTTATTTACTTAGATTCCAATGATTTATTATAGCTTAGTAATATATCATGAGTTTAATGAAGAGAAAAACTTCTAATTAAATAACTACTTATTTTCTGTCCCCAGGGGAATTGCTTCCATTGTCCCGAAGAAGGTTGCCCAACAATGGGTCACTTTGCTGATAGATTTCACCTCAAAAACATGAAGGATGATAGACCATATTATTTTTTAAACACAGGGACTCTTTCCCCATTTGCCCGTAAGTATTATAACTAAGTTTTATTGTAATGCTTCGAGGTGCTTATCTTAAAAAATTGAAAAGTTTTTAATGAGTGTCTACTGAGTATTGGGCATTGGAACAGTGAAGAACAATACAGCGAAGTCCCTCATTGAGTGTAGGCTAGTGGGGAAGACTACAAATAACATCTCAGTTTCAATCCCGAGTAATAAACTTTATGCCATGAGACATTCAGGGAGCTCACAGAACACTAAGGAGGAACTTCCACAACCAGCTCAGAGGAGCCTTCTGAGGGAAAGTGATTTCTAAACTGAATCCTGAAGGATGAGTAGGACAGAGAAGGAGAGGAATATTCCAGAAAGAAGGAACAGCATATGTAAATGGTGGAGGTAAGAGAGAGCAGAACTGAAGGAAGATGCCCCTGAGGGAGTGTAGAGGACGAGGAGGATGGTAATATGAGATGAGGTGGGAGAATTAAGTTGAGAATGAAGGGCCTTGTGTTCCATGTGGTGAGTTTGGGCTTTTTCTTTGGGCCAATAGAAAGCACGTAAAGGGTTGTAAGAATTAGAAAATGACTCTAGTTGCTGCTTGGATTAGAGGGGGGCAAGATGGAGGCAGAGTGACCTGTCAGGCAGTTGTAACACTCCAGGCAGAAAGGTAGAGAGAAGTGGAGAGATTACAGAGATGGTTAGGCAGTCGAATCTTAAGTAGACCTTGGCGAATAGATTTGAGGGATGAAGAAGAGGGAGAAGTCAAGGATAATTCTTGCTGGAGGGATGATGTGGGACTCCCTGAGGTTGGAAACACGGGAAGAGTGGCTGGTTTGAGTAAGATGAGAGGTTCAGTTTCTAACATGTTACGTTTGAGGTGCCTTTGGGGCTCGGGTGTGTGCGTACCTACTAGGCAGTTAGAGATAAGGGTCTGAGCCACTGGAGATAGATATGGTGTAGAGATGGAAGTTTGGGCAGCACCTATGTATAAACACTAACCCACTGTGAAAGTAGATGATGTAACTACCCAAGGAGATGTGCCAAATGAGAAGAAAAGAAAGCAGAGAAAGAAGCCCCTGAAAAGCAGACTGAAGAATGAATGGGTAGAGAGATGGAAGGAAAACAAGGGCCGAGGGGGTTGTTAGAGGAGCCAAGGAAACAAAGACAATGAAGAAGAGAATATGCATTCATTCCACCAAACCTGCTGAGAGGTCCGCTGAGACAAGGGCTCAAGGGGTTTATTGTATGGAAGCAACAACTCAATCTCTGGTGAGCTTAGTGAGAGTGGTTTCAGTGCAGAGATGGTAGTGGGAACCAGACTTCAGTGAAGTGGATTGAAGAGGGGAAAGGGTCATTGGCATTGATTAACTCAATGAATTAAATACTTTTCTCTGGTAAGTTCTCCCTCCCTTTCTGGTGCTTTTCAAATTTTATGAAGAATTGCATTCTTCATAGTTAAAGTTATTAAAAGTTACTAAGCATACAAGAATTTCAGGATACAGGATGAAAGGATAGTTTAGCTCTAGGTTTTTAAAAAAGTTATACTTAACCATGTTCAAGGGAATTATGCTATTGCCAGGTAAGCTGCAGACCCAGATCTATGCCAGCTAGGTGTTCTTAGCCTGTATCCCTGCAGGACGGCAAAGACAATGCACTCTGCCTCTAAATGATTATAAAAGCACAGACCTTCTTGCCCCTGGGGTCTTCTAGAATGTTTATGAATTGTGAAACTATGGTGAATAAAAAACCTGGCGATAGAAAGTATACATGTCACAGAATACAAGTGAAATCAGCGAAAGAAGACACACAACTTCTATTTTAAAAAGCGATAAAAATGCTTGGCAAATGAACACATTTTCTTTTTGAAAGATCATTAAACTATTTACTTTTGGAAAACTAAAATGTGAACATTTATATATGTTTTGAAATGTAGTTTTCCCACCATATTCACTCAAATTATATTAAGTTGTATTTCTTCATGAATTTATCTAAAGCCTTGTTCTGCTTTAGCCCTATAATGTGTATTTCATTAAAATGCCCAGGATACTGTGCATTGCCAGTATTTTTAACCCTTCATTTTCTTTTCTTTTTTTCTCTTTATTTCCAGGTTGGAGGCACAAATTATCTGTCAAACTCAGTGGAAACAATGTCACCCAGGGGAGCGTATTTCTCCGTGTAGGTGGAACGACTGGGAAAACGGGGGAGTTGGAGATAGCCAGGTAGGGGTAAGAGTGAGGAGCTGGCAGCTAACACGGTGTGGGCACTCGGTAAACACTCATTAAGTATCTCGATCTTCACTTTTCCTGCAATATGGGCTACTGTGCGATGTGTGACTTTTCTTTTTATTTCCGGTTTTCCAGATATAAAGTAGGAATCCTAATGTCTATTTTCTTGACAGTTCCAACTAGAAACTGAAAATGGTAGGAAACTGAGATGTGAAAATGCAGGCCTAGGTAATAAGCAAGTGGAAAAAAATTAACAATGACATACACAAGACATATTTTTAATCCAGTCCATTTAACATTATGCAAACTACAGCGTGTGTCTTTATCTGCATAGGTCATAAGTTACATGTGAAATTTTAAAAATGTGTACCAGTTGCTAAATTTCCAGTAAACTCCCTATAAGTCATACCCACAGAGATGAGACATGTGTCGGCACAGTTAGTCGTAGGAATGATTCAGTACAGACATTCACTGTGTGTCTTTGGCTAAATTTCCCCTTTACCTTGCACTTTCTTGAAGTTTTATTTGATCAACCCTAGCATCTTTGTGTTTCACTTCCATTGTTTAATTCTGTAATTCATTTCAGAATTAGCATTACACACACTAACTAGATGCTACTATTTGCTAACAGATGAATGGATTAGATGTTTTGCTTCTGTGATTTTCATTATCTTGAAATAATGGTGGAGGCATGAGAAGCAGAGATTTTGTGGTTGTTTTGTCAGCCGTGGGATGCATCGGTTTAATCACTCTGGCTGAGTTCCTGCATGTCGTCTCGGTGTAACTGGTGTTAAGTGTGGATTCTGTCAGTGATTTTCGGCATCCTAGGTTGATGGACAGGACTCTGGCCCAGCTTTCCAGGGGTGTTTCATTCCTCTTCAGCTTAGCCAGGTTACACCATTTGCGCTCCTCAGCATTAAATAGATCCCACTCTTGCCTCCCTTCCTGATTTTGCCCGTGCTGTTCTTTTCCAACTACCCTTCCCTGACTTAGCATATCTCGCTTCTACCTGTTCTTCACGGTTCCATGAAGCCACCCGTCTGGTAGCAGTTTAACGTAAGAGTGTGCCTGTGGCTTGGTGGCTCATAGGCTACTGCATAAGGCTGTATAGGTTGTTCCATTCACAAAGACACCTGGCCTGGGGGCAGGTGGGGACGAATATGCAGTGCCTGCCCCTTTGAAGATTTGTGGGAGTGTTTTGACATTTCTGTACTTCTTTTGATAATGTCTAAAGCAGCTGTTTGTAATGTTGCATAGTTACTCGATCCTCTTTTAAGCCTTTAAGGTCCCCAGCAGATGCCTTGATATCCTCTTCTTCAGTTAAGCTGTAAGGGTCTGGCCTCACCGCAGGTTATATCTGAGTTGTTTGAGCTTCTAACCCAAAACCCAGTGCCAGTGCTTCTAGTGACACTTTAATGAAGGGCTGCATTGTATGGCACTGAGAGAAGGCAGTTCATGGAGCCACCAAGACATTACCCTTAAGAACTCGAAAGTAAAGTTGCCTTCTGATAATTAAATCAATAAATGCTGCATTGTCATGGAATAAAACCAGCCCTAAGAATACCACATTCATGCATTTATTCAACAAACATTTAAGTGCCTCCTGTGTGGCAGGAAAAGCCCTGGTGGTGCAGCGGTTAAAGCGCTTGGCTGCTAACCGCAAAGGTTGGCAGTTCAAACCCACCAGCCGCCCCTCAGGAGAAAGATGTGGCAGTCTGACTCATGGGGCAATTCTACTCTGACCTACAGGGTCACTCTGAGTTGGCATCGACTTGGTGGCAGTGGGCTTGGTGTTTTAGTTTGATGTGCCAGAAACTATTCTCATTGCTGGAGTACAAACACAGTTCCTACTTTCATGTAGCTTATATTTCAGTTAGAGGGAAAGACAATAAATTAGCAAATGAGTAAGGAAGTAGCAGATAGTGACAGGTATTATGAGGAAAATAAGGCTAGGTGATGTAATAGGGATCAATGTGGGTACTAGGTTAGATTGGACTGTAGCTTAATCAGTTACTAACTACAGCTTAATTTATTTTACCTACACAACCAAAAAAGGGACTGTATCATCAGAAGGAGGATAGTTATCAGTAGATAGAGAAAATGGGGAGTCAGGTAGCCCTTGTGGAGGAGGTAAGAGATGTTGATCTGGGTGATATGAGCAGTCTGGCCCATGTTGTTGTTGTGTGCCTTCAGAGAAGGATTTTTGCTCCGTACGGAGGGAAAGTTTCATCTGGTCTCATTTTGGCTTGGATGGAACATGCCCCAAGATAATTCACCTCTCTGTTCTTTTGCCATGCTCACCAAAACACCTTCAGATCACTAGTTTGGTTACCCGTGTTCTTTTATATGGATAAAGAAGGTGCCAGGGATCAGGTAGGAGAACAGTCTGGTTCGTAAAAAGGAAACATTTCCCCATTATGAATTGAGAAACAGGCTTCTGGCTTATAGATCAGTCTTGTGTGAATTTCGTCCATTGTTGACAATGTGATCATTTCCCAGTGTCAATAAAATCTGTTTTCTGATACCACATAGCCAAGACCAGCTCTTTCACGGTGGAAAACTCATCAAGATAATGCCTCTCTCTAGGCATTATCTGGAAGTCAGCTAGCCAAGCTTCTTGTTCACCTCACCCTTCTTTCAAGCTTCAGAACCATACTATTCTGAGATGCTGATCAGTGTGAATGGAAAGAACCCATTCCATGGTACACACAGATGTTTTCTTTCACAGTGCAAGCTTATGAGGCTTTTTCTTCTGTTTACAGTAGAAAACTTAAGCCAGGCATGACTTACACAAAATTAATTGATACAGATGTTAACGTTGGAAACATTACAAGTATTGAGTTCGTTTGGAAGGAGTATTCGTTTGGATATTCTCAGAATAAGTTGGGAGCAAAAATGGTGATAGATATATCTGGAAAATACGGATATGAGTAAGTATTGCTTTTTCCTTTGCATTTCCAAGCATAGTTTAAATTTTATAAATAATATTTAAAATCTATACATAATTAAAAATTTGCAACTAGTATAAAAATTTGCACATCTTGAAATTTTGCAATTAAGGAATGATTAAGAAGTCAATAGTATATTTGTAAAAGTATTTACAAAATAATAATTAGTCTTTATAAGAACTACCAATGTCCTTTTTTTCCCCCCAAAACATATAAAACACCATTTATTTTTTCTTTAAAATTTTCAGATCTACATTCTGCAGCCAAGACACTGTGGACCCTGATATTGCTCAGATTCTTACACCATGCTCATCCCAGATACAATTTTGATGGATGTATTTAGTGGGAGCAATGGGAAAAAAAGAGCCTTCTTCCTGTTGGTATCTGGACCAATCTTGGCCTTGTAAGTGAGATAGAAAAGTACAGATTTTTTCCAAATAGAATGTTCTTCTCACTGATAAATTTCTGTGTGTGCCTTGAAAACAGATCCTGTGCCCTGGAACTGAGTGTAGTCATGTAATGTATAAGAACCTGGCTATCAGTGACAAAATAGACAACCCGTGTTAGAATTTCCCCGAAGAGGAGTAACAGGTGCAGCAAAAGTATAGCTGAAAGCAAGTCTTGGTCTGGTCAAGTTCTTGAAATATGTTTAGGAGTATTTCCAGCTGGAATAATCATTGTTCTAAAATGATTTAAAGAGTATTTATTGTTAAATTTTGCTGAGACAAATTATGAATATATTTCATGATATATAGCAGCTCATAACCCTGTGGGTTGGTGTGTCTATTTATTAATTATGAAAACTAATGATAGTATATTAGTATTTCCATGATGTTTCTTGGTCTTCAGGGTGTGTGAGGTAAGAGATTTTGGCATGTCTATGATGTGTTAATCAGAGTAAGCAATGGACCCTGGAGACCACCAGCCCAAGGTGTGGCCCCCTTCTTCCAGAAGCTCCCTGCCACAGGAGAATTACTGGTTTCCCTGGGTCTTGACACCCTGTTGTCAATTTGTATTTAGCCTGAAGATAGCATTTCATTTGAAAAGCACTTGGATAACCCTTTGTATCTGCAATAATAATATTGTAATTATTTAAATGTGTCTGTTGCACTTTTTTCTTTATTTTGCTTCAATTTCTTCTAATTCTCTTGTCCTTAGCCAGTGAAATGGAAAGATGAAATGTCTATATTTGTTCTGCTTTCTGTTGCTGGGCTAAGCCCAAACACTATCGGCAAGAAACGATGACAGATACTCTGTAGAGGGTTTCTTGGTTCTCTTTGGTGCCTTGCTGCCAAATGAACCTTGAGAAGAAACCCGTGGATGCACATAAATAAACCTGAGTTGGGACAGAAAGCAGAAAACGAAGCGGGTGACTCTTCATGGTATGTAACTAGGGGATGGAAGACTGATGGGAGCACTAGGCTTGGTGAAAGGAGGGAAGGAGATGGACACGTTCGGCATGATATGGCAGAGTAGCCTGCCTGCACTGGCAAGCTGGGCATATCAGCTCTAGGCCTGGACAATTCTGGGCCCAGCCCCAGAAGGGATGGCCATAAGCCATACTGAGTAACTGGGTCCTGGCACCAATGCTCATTAGCAACGTGGCAGTGGAGTCAGTTCCATGACACCAGGGAGGGACGTCTTCCTGGATGAGCACCTGACCTGAGTCTGCACTGCTCTCCGCTCAGGCTTTCTTCCTTTCAGGAAGGGCTCAGCCAACCAAGAACGAGAGTTATGAATCAGGACAGCTTTTAAAAAAAAAAAAAAAACCAAACCCGGTGCCGTCGAGTCGATTCTGACTCATAGCGACCCTATAGGACAGCATTAGGCTCTGGAAAACCTGGCTTGCCTCCTTGACCAAGAGGTCCCTTGGCTGGCTCTTTCTAAGCTTGAAAAGGCAAATGGGAGTCAATTAACTTCTGGGAACCCTATTTTAACAAAGTATAGACTTTCTGTCCCATAGTTCTTAATATCTGTCCCCTTTTTTGTATTAGAAGAATGTTGTGAGGATGAAAAATAGTTCATGAGCTATCTAGGCAAAGGAATTCCCAAAGTTCAAGGTCACACCATTATTTTCTATATGTGTTGTTCTCTAGGAATGCTCTAAAAAATGATTCCTTTTGCCTCTTAGTGCCCTGGTTTATCTTAGCACAGGGTCTGTGGCCTGTAACTGTGGGGGGCAAGGCCAACCCCTCTTCTGTGCTGTTGGCTCTCACTTCCTCCTACTTTCTCAGGAAACTTACCCTATGGGTTTCTTTTTCTTTCTCTTGTGTATTCAACCTCTCGTTGCATCAAGTTTTAAAAATCCTAAAGTCTCTTCCTATTAAAAAAAAAAAAAAAAAAAAACTTGTTAAACTTAAACGCGCCTCTACTCCCATCTGGCCTTGGAACAGCTCTCACCAAGATTTCCAATGACCGCCAGTCGCTAAATTGAGTGGAAAAATTTTATTCATTTACTCCACCCCTCTTTTTTTTTTTTTTACTTTTTATTGTAGAAATTTTCAAATATTCACAAAAGCAGAGAAATCAGTGAAATGAACTTCAGGACTTATCATTCACCTTAACAATTCTGAAATTTTGCCAAGCCTATTTTATGCAGATGGACACACACACACATACATACATACACACACTCCTGGGTTTTGTTTTGTTTTGATAGAGTATTTTAGAACAAATTCTAGACATAATACTAGTTATTCCATATATATTTCAGTATTTATCAATAAATGATAAATTTGTTTGACGTAACTATACTATCAATTTTATAAAAATGAACAATAAAGCCATAAACCAAACCCATTGCCATCAAGTCAATTCTGACTCATACTGACAAAGTAGAACTGCCCCATAGGCCCATAGGGTTTCCAAGGAGTACCTGGTGGATTCAAACTGCTGACCTTTTGGTTAGCAGCCAGAGCTCTTAACCGCTAAACCACCAGGGTTTCCATAAAAAAAATTCCCCCCCCCAAAAAAGGTTTCCAAAAAAAAAAAAAGAAGAATGATCTTTAAGTGAAGTTAAATTTTTTTTTTAAATTAACAATAATTCCTTAATATCATCTTATATTCAAGTTGTATTTTTAAGTTTCCCAGATTGTTTTAAAAATGTCTTTTGGCAGTTAGTGTGTTTAAATTGGGATCCAAACAAGGTCCACAAATTGCATTGGTATTTGTCCTTATCGCTCTTTTAATCCACAATGATTCTCTCTCCCCCTTTACTTCATGCCAGTATTTAAGTAGACCAGGTCACATGTTCTATGAAATGTCTCACCCTCGACTGACTGAATCTCCTCGGTTTCATTTAACGTATTCCTCTACCCCATTTACTTCCTGTGAAGTAGTAGTAAGGTGGAGGGGCTTGATCAGATTCAGGCTTCCCTTTGCTAGTCGGTGGGAATTGACTACGTACACGCTGGCCTGCAGGATGGGCCTTTTTCCCACCTTACTCACAGCTCTCCTGTTGTTGTGTTGTTGTGTGCTGTGCCCAGAAGAAAGTTTGCAAGGGCTTATGCTCTAGAAAGGCTAGAGGAAAGGAAGAATGGTTGGGTGAAGACGCAATTATGTAGGAAGCTTTGACCTTCCGACTATGCCCAGGCCTGGGGGAGGGGAAGAATGAAGGCCCCCGCCAAAGTGAAGAAAAGTTCAGACACCTGGTGGAGTCACAAGGTTATTTCCCCAGGCTCCTCTGACCTGCATGAATAATAGAAACTCCCTTGTGTAATAGAGCCCTCAGGTTTTGTTGACTCTGCAACCCTCTGGAACAGGCAGGGGCCTCGGGAACAGGACTATAATTTATGCCAAGTTAGTGTTCTTCAGCCTTTTAAAACCAAAGCTTATGTTAGATAAACATGAAAACCGCACATCCCTCCTGGGGTCTTTACTCCTCCACTTGGGAAAATCAATCTTTCTTCATGTACCCTCTCGCCCAGAAGATTTTGTAAATCTTTACTTTCTGTAGATGGCGTAATAAAAATGATAGGTGTGGTTTTTGTGGTGGTGTGTTTTGCTTTTTTCCCCTAAATATATACTTACATTATAATACCAGCCGGGCTTCTTTATTTTACACCTGCTCCTCTAGAGTTCTGCTCTAAATGATTTAAGGGTTATTTATACTCAGGGGGAGTAGAGTCTCTCTACTAGATTACATTCCAATAATGTCTATATAGATGATGCCAGTACTTTTTGACAAATTTTCTTCCTGTCTACAGGGTGGCTATGAGTCAGAATCGACTCGACGGCAATGGGTTTATACAGCCTGCTTTCTATGTGTGATTTTTGTAACCAGCTTTCCTTTATATAGTCATATATTTTCCTATTTTTTTATTCACTCATTTAACAAACATTTATTGAACGATCCATGTGTGCCAGCCATTGTGCTAAGCAATGAGATTATATGAAAAACAAGAAATAGTGCCTGCTCTCAAGGAATATGGAGCCCTGGTGGCGTAGTGGTTAAGAGCTATGGCTGCTAACCAAAAGGTGACCAGTTCGAATCCACCAGCTGCTCCTTGGAAATCCTATGGGGCGGTTCTACTCTGTCCTATAGGTCACTAGGAGTCGGAATTGACTCGATGGCAAAGAGTTTTTTTCTCAAGAAATACATAGCATAGAGGAGGACCCAGGGAAGAAATTCACTGATTATGATACAACAGGGGAAGGATTGTAATAGAGCAGGCGCTGGGGTAAGAGTAGCACAGAAAAGAACCAGTTTACTCGATCCTCGTAAGACCTCCACCCTTTACTCCCTGATGTCCTATGGGAGCAATAGCTACTAAGAGGGAAGCCTACTAGATTTTCGTTCCTGACTTCTGTGATTACCATGTGTATTGTTATAAGTGATCCCGTTTGAGAATTCAGTGCACTTTCTTTTTCCAGTAGCGGTGGTCCTGGAGGAATAGAATTGACATTTCGCTTATCATCCCACACATATATCCATCCATCGAGGCGCTATTGACTGTCAGCTGTGGCCAGAGCAGCAATCATTTCCTTGAGGATCCCAGGCAGGGGGAGCAAAGGTCATGCCCAATAGATTTAGGATGAAGCCAACCAGAGCCAACTAATGCACTCATCTCTGGGTCCTCTCTGACACAGTCCAGTGGCCCGCACTGAGTCAACGGCAGAACCCTTCCCACTGATCATGAAGACAGGTGCAATTACCCACCTTCAATCCATCATTCAGGAATAACTACAGCAAAACTAACATTTAAAATAATTTAAGGCTAGAGATGTATGTGTGAGAAGAAGAATGTCCCGTAAAAGTAAAGAAAACACCATCATTCCCTGACTCTCAGCTCAGAGAGCATGTGGGCAGCGGTGATAACTCCTGGACGCTGTTTCTCAAGCTCTTTGTTTAAATAAGGGCTCCACCCAAGTCACTTTTCTGCATGTGAGAGAGAGAAAAGGGAAGCATCAGTGATTCCGTTCTGGCTTGAAAATGCAGGAGTATTTGTAGTTTCTGGAGAGCAGAAAAGAATTTAAATTTTATTTCCAGAGCAAAACATTTTTAAAGTTAACCAATCAGAATTAGATCTTTTACAGAATGAAGGTTACTTTTACAGAACATAACATCCATAGTTAAAGATTAGGTGTTTTACGAAACTCTGTTTAGCATTTAGGAATAGCATTTGCAACAAAGTTTTCGTGGTACAGGATACCATTTGCTTCCCTCTGAAACTGCGGGGGGAAATGCAGCACTTCTCCTTAGATACAGAGGTTTCTTGATCGTGGGTTTCCAAGGCCAGAAACTAATTCCATTGCTCAGCACAAAGAAGAAAAGAGAGACCAAGGGGTCCACAACATACAGCTTGGAAAAAGAAAAACACAAAAGACGACAGAAACAAGGACATTCTAATTTGTGCCAACAATGAAAATGACTTTTTCTGAAATCTCAGAGGCAGAAGTTTATTTCTTTTTAAATATCTTAAAACTTAATGTAGTGAATACAGCCTGTAATTGTGAATTAGAGGATCTTAGTCTTGTCCTGACTCCACCGTCAGTTAATCAATTAATGATGCAAATTATTTCTTCTTTTTGAGTCTCAGTGTGTCATCTGTAAAAACGAAGATAGTATTCATAGCTTCTGGGATTTGTTTTTCATTTCTAAGCCCTTTAGGGACTACGTGAGACATAAATTCCCAATGGATTTAAGATTGAGAAAGAAATCCCAGAAACTATGAATACTGTCTTCATTTTAGAGATGATACACTCAGGTGCAAAGAGGAGAAGTAATTTGCTTCATTAGTTGTTTAATTGATGCCAGAGTCAGGGCTAAACCCCAGAGCCTCCAATTCATAAAGGGCTCATAGGTGGTTCGATTCTCAGCCTGTGTACCTCATGCATAGCCACCACCCGTCTGCCAGTGGATGCTTGTATGTTGCTGTGATGCTAAACAGATTTCAGCAGTGCTTCCAGACTAAGATGGACTAGGAAGAAAGGCCTGGCAATAAACTTCTGAAAATCAGCCAGTGAAAACCCTATGGATCACCACAGTCCAATCTGCAGCCAGTCGTGGAAATGGCATGGAACTGAGTAAGGTTTTGTTTCATTGTGCACGGGGGTCACCATGAGTCGGGGCCAATAACAACAACGTGCATATCAATAAAAAATTTAAAAACGTGCAAGCAATAAAAAATAAGGTTTGGATTTTCTTGTGTGGTCATGGTTCTCTGCCACCATATAACACTCTAATTAGGTATTTATCTGTTTTTATGATTGTACATGTTCTCCAAAAGTTTGTCTTTTTGTTGTGTGAAGGCTTTAATATGTTTATTAAGGTGCCCTCTAGTGGAAGAAAGTGCATAGTGTCAAATCCAGTGACTGCTTCATAAATCAACAAACCACAGTACCATATTTTATACATTTTTAAAATGAATCAGATCTCTGTGCTTGTTCTATGCTCTGTACAGTGAAATTTTCAAGACCTCACTCTGGTTGAAATTCCATTTTGGAACCAGTCTTGGCATTTAAGAAAAGTACTCTTCTGATTGATTGTTGCTCTCGGATTAACAGTACGCCTGATGCCATAGACAACATGGAGAACTCTTCATTGTGCTCACCACATGCATTAATTGTTGTTAGTTGCTGTGGCGTCAATTTCAATTTATGGTGACCCCATATGTTACAGATTGGAACTGCTCCATAGGGCTTTCTTAACTGTAATCCTAATGAATGCAGATCCCCAGGCCTGTCTTCTGCAGTACCACTAGGTAGGTTTGAACCGCCAACGTTTAGGTTAGCAGTTGAGCACAAACCTTTTGCACCACCTTGGGACCTTATACGTTATTTAGTAGTAGGGTCCCCGGTGGTGCAATGGTTAAGCACTCTGCTGCTAACTGAAAGGTCGGTGGTTCAAACCCACCAGCCACTCCACAGGAGAAAAGACCTGGCGATCTGCTCCTGTGAAGATTACAGCCTAGGAAACCCTGTGGAACAGGTCTACTCTGTCCTATAGGGTCACTGTAAGTTGAAATTGACTTGACAGCAGCTAACAACATAGAAGGAGAAGGCCTTGGAGTGCTGAGCTATTTGCTGTCTTCACAGAATATCTGGGTCTGGGAGCAGAACGGACAGATGTGTAGATGTTCGGGTATCTGCCACCAGTTTATAAAAGAACTTACAGAGGTTACTCACCAGCCTCTGTTACAATGTACTTGCTTTTGGGGTAGTAATCAGCAAAGGTATTTCTTTACGAAAATAAACATTCCCCTTGGTTGAACAGCAAACAGCAGAGTGTGAGGGCAGCATTTAAGCTGTATCTACAAACCAATTTAACACAATTAATCGCTCAGTGTTGTTTTAAAAAAAATGATAAAGACAATTTAATCAGGCAACAAAGTTGTGGGTTTCTGTTTTTGTTTTTAACTGAATTCCTCCAGTTACTGATTTTAATTTTAATATATACTAATTCATCTAAAATACCACATTGGACATGGGTATAGAGTGTTATAGATTAAATAGAAAGCTAAAATGAGACATGGAAACATGAATGTCATGGATTTAAATAATTACCTTGACTAGTATTTATGGAGCCCTGTGTGGCCATTGATACAGCAAGTTTCTATTAACAACTCTTCGTATTAGACTTGGATCATGCCTCACGGTAAAAGAAAGCAAAACCCTATGATAACTAATTTAAAAGTAAGATGCATTTCCATTTTTAATGTAACTATGAAAGTCATAATTAATGCATCTTTGGAGTGCTGATACTCCTTGCACTGAGGGGGACGAAATCCCACCATTTCTCTGTAGCTCTTGTCGTCTTAGGAGATCACGTTTCCAGAGAGGTTCTCCACATCTTTAACCCTGATGTGTCATGTTCTGTCCCGGTGCTTACATCGTTGACAAAAGGCTGGGCTCCCACGCTGCTAGCGAGGTGAAGGAGGATAAATGAGACCAGTAGGTGAATCATAGGTTGGTAAAACAATGAAAACTAGAAAATTACACTGTGTTGTTGTTAGTTGCTGTCGAGTCCAACTCACGGCGACCGTACGTATAACAGAACTAAATGTAGCCTGGTCATGTGTCATTTTCATGTTCATCGGTAATCCAGGCCACATTTACAGGAAGGAAGCCCTCTTTGTTGCAAAAAGTAGCTAATCAGGTAAATACATCTCCCTTGGGCTATGTCCCAGGCCCCACAGCTTCACAGGCCCACGGACACCCTGTTAGAAGCCTACTTTCTTAGCTCAGAAAGCCAGTTTATGATCCAGAGCCTGAGACTGGAGCATTTCAAGAAAAAATAACTGTGTTACATTTCCAATTACTTTTTTTTTCTCTCCAACTATCTGGGTCTTATTTTTCTTTTAAAATATTAGATATTTAGAATGCCTAGTCTCACAATTCTGAATACCTGGTGGCACAGGGGTTAAGAGCTCGGCTGCTAACCAAAACATCGGCAGTTCAAATCCACCAGACACTCCTTGGAAACCTTATGTGTAGCTCTGCTCTGTCCTATAGGGTTGCGTTGAGTTGGAATCAACTCCATGGTAACAGATAGATGGATGAGTCACAGGATTAGGAAATTTCCAGCAGATGTGTTCGTAGGAGACAAGAGCTTCGTAGACGTTAAGCTGCTTTAGAGGGCCAAAGTCTCTTTCAACCTGGTAGGAATTGGGCATTTTCTCAGTACTTATGGGGATTGTCGCTACTTCCTAGGTATCCATGGGTAGAAGCAACAGCTTCTGAGAGCCTTTACTGAGAGGCTACCATGGGCCAGGCACAGAGCTAACCACTCTACATGCATTCTTTTGTATGATTATCACAGAACCCTATAATGTCGTGACATATGGGGTCGCCATCAGTGAAAATTGACTTGATGGCAATTTTTAAAAATTTTATTGTCCCTATTTGACAGATGAGGAAACCAAGGCTCAGAGAGGCAGAGACAAATTTTGTGGATTGGCAAAAATTCCTTCTGTTACATAAGTGGAACTTAGGAGTACACTGCACTTCAGAAAATGGTAAGATAAGGTAGATCCAGTCTGTCTCTTCACAAAAGTATATGTATGCAGATTATGTAAACTCCATACATGTACATCTTGCAAAGCAAGGAAAGTGCATATCCAGTATTAAAGGGGCATGCACATCTCTTTTAAGGTTGTATTCAGCTGAGCCTTGTTTGCAGGCACACCTGAAGAAGGCTGACCATACTGGGCAGCGATGATGCCACACCGTGGATGTGGGTCATGGTGAGGCTCCCTAACGCCCCCACTGGGTTGAGCTCCTTCACTGAAGTCTTCTCAAAGTGCCCACCTAATTTCCATCTTGTGGGGTTATTTGAAAATCATCCTCCCCTTGTTTAATATCTTAGGTTTTTAAATGAGCTAAACTTCAGGCCTTCTAGAATTTTTCCCTAGTTAAAAAGAATTATGTATATATATATATTTAAATTATTTTTATCAAGATAGATCCTTGGAAGGTAAAATCATGTATATAATGACAGTTTCTAAGGAAAATATTAAGTTATATTTTGACATACTTGCTAAATATCTTATTTTGTTCTTGATAAGACAAAGAACATCAAATATAGTCCAAATGAATGTATGTGTCTCATGAGGTTCTGATTTGGAAAGAAAAGAGGAAAAAAGTGTTTGAAAGACACACGTTTGTTATAACTTTCTATTGGACTTACCTAGGTTATTTATTAAGAAGTTACATTTTCCTGTAAAAGAAACCATAGTTACCCTCATTTACCTATGGCCTAACTATTACAGTCACAAACAGCTTTTGTTAACTGCAAAAAAGACACAAACTTAAATGATTCTTTGTAGTCATAATGTGTTCCAGATCAATTATTCTAATCTTGGAAAACATAGTGACTCACGTAACAGTAATCTATCTCATCATTATATTCTGATCAGAATACCAGCCACAAGAAGATAATGGTCACTCTTGTGAGATCATGTCTGATTTCATGGGGGTGTGTGCCTGTCATCACTTAAGAAGCTACAAATATTGTTCTGATAGCATCCTCACCTCAGATGGTTGCCAGATACCCTTGCTCTTCCTGTAGTGTTTTTATTACAAAAAGTAGTTATCAAGTTCTGGGCAGCAGTAAAAGATAACATCCACTAAATAAAATAATGGCATGTCAAACTAATTTTTATGATGAATACAATCCTCTTCATATTATGTACACTCAAAATATGTTGCTATATGAATAACTAGCATTAGCATACTTTTTTAGCATTAGCATACTTTAAGCAAACTTCCCTTTTCAACTGAATTAACCTGAAAACTGCTTTCTTTGAGATTCTTTGTGTAAACCTGCATGATTAGAGATGGATTTGTGGTTTTTATATAAATAAAAAATATAATTGGATTCTGACTCACAGCAACCCTATAGGGCAGAGTAGAACTGTCCCATAGGGTTTCCAAGGAGCCCCTGGTGGATTTGAAATGCTGACGTTTTGGCTGGTAACCGAGCTTTTAATCACTGTGCCACCAGGGCTCCATATTTAGTGGAGAACATTTAAATACAATATTGAAAATGAAATAATAGTTATGTCTCTTGTTTTCAATATTTATTAAATATAAGCATTTTACTTGTTAAATGGCACCATGTATCATTTCACAAGTAAACCACTGGGTTATATGTTGAGTGGGTAATATTGATCAGATCTGTTGCACTGAAGGAGGAAACATTATTTGGTTTAGTTAGTAGAACAAAATGAATTCCACTAGGAAATGTAAGGAAGATTAAACAGGTTGCCATGGACTAGTATAGAAACAATATAAATCAGCTGCAGCAGTGGGATCCCTGGAGGATTGTCTTTTCTTTTCATTTTTTTCCTAATTTTTGTTTATTCATATATTTCCCCCTTTTCTTTTTTTTCTTTTGATTTTCTCCATTTTTCAGTTTCTCATCTCTCCACTCCAATGGCAAGCTCCCTTAGCACTCTTTTTGTTTGTTTTTGGCTCCTGTTTCTCTCTTCTCTTTCCCATGCCCAGATTAGCACCACACATCACAACCTCCCTCCCTTTCCTGCCTATCTGCACCATGTGCTGAACATAACACCTCCAAACAGCACAGGCAAGGCCTACTAGAACCTGCCCAGGACTATTCCTGACCCACCCTGATGGCCCTAATACGTGCCACAAACAACATATCCCAGCCCCTCCCCTTCAGCCAGATGTACACTACTGCACCCAGCTGAGCAACTGGCCCTGCCCATTAGACAAGGAGGTGAAAATTATTGTGTTCCCAGATGAGCAAACAAAAAAGAACACACAGCCTGTCTGCTCATACATAACCAAATAAAACAAAAAAGCAGGACAAAACAAATATTTTATAATCAATAAACAAAGAAAATAATTTCTGAATGTCCCGAGGACAGCAGACAATATAAAAAGTTTGATGTTTCCAGTAGGCTTCCAAAATAAAACACCAGATGACTATCCAGTAGAAGAAAAGGCACTAGAACTATCTGATAGGGAATTCAAATCTCTGATATTCAGAGCTATCCAAGAACTGAAGCAAAAAGCAGACAAAAATGAAGAAAAATAGAAAAATTCATGGAAAAGACAGACAAATTAATGGAAAATACAGACAAAAAATGGAAGAATTCAGGAAAATAATAAGGGAACAAAATGCCAAAATAAATTCACAACTAGAAATCATACAAAAACAACAATTAGAAATCCAAAAGATAAACAACAAGATTTCAGAAATGGACAGTGTCATAGAAGGGCTGAGGAGCAGGTTTACAAAGATGGAAGATAGGATCAGCAAAGTTGAAGACAAACACTTGGATAAAACTCTGTTTGAGGAAAAAAAAGAATGAAGAGAAATGAAGAAACACTGAGAATGATGTGGGATACAATCAAGGCAAAACCTTGAGAGTGATCAGAGTTCCAAAACAGGGAGAGAAAACAGAAAGCACAGAGGATCACTGAAGAATTGATGACAGAAAACTTTCCTAATATCATGACAGATAAAAAGCTGGGCATCCAAGAAGCTCAAGAAGCCCATATAGGATAGACCCCAAAAGAAAATCACCAAGGCATGTTATAATCACACTCACTAAAACCAAAGACAAAGAAAGAATTCTGAGAGCAGCTCAAGAAAAATGAATACGGAGGAGAAACAATAAGAGTAAGCTCTGCTTATCTGCTTATCTGGCAGAAGCAATGCAGGCAAGAAGGCAATGGGATGACATATATAAAACCTTGAAAGAAAAAAATTGCCAACCAAGAATAATATATCCTGTAAAACTCTCATTCAAATATGATGGTGAAATTAGAACATTTCCAGATAAACAGAAATTAAAGGAATATGTAAAAATCAAGCTAAACTTGCAAGAATTATTAAAGGGAGTCCTTTGGTATGAGAACAAACAACATCAGACCACAGCTGGAAGCTAGGATGCAAGATTGCACCAGCTAGATACCAACCTAGGAAATGAACTCTCAAGGACTATCCAAAACCAAAATAATTACAACAGGAAACCAGAGAGGTTCATCTGTAAATGAGAACATCAGAACAATAAAAGAGGGAATAAATGATGTAGGTATAGAACTTTCTAATGGAGAGGAAGGCAAGGTGATACCCAGTAATAATAGACTGGTTCAAACCTTTGAAGATAAGGGTAAATTTCAAGGTAATCACCAAGAAAGTTGACAAACCTACTCATCAAAATAAAGAAGAAGAACAAAGTCTCAGTAAAAACAAAATCTACGAAAACAAAAGAAATGAAAAAAATTCAGGAATTCAGCACAGGAGAGTAAGAGGAACAAAGAAAATGTCATCACCACAAAAAAAAAGCACTACAAAATGACAGCAATAAACTCACACCTATCAATGGTTACACTGAATGTAAATGGCCTAAATGCATCCATAAAGAGACAAAGAGTGACGGAATGGATTAAAAAAAAAGGGGGGTCCATCAATATGCTGTCTACAAGAGACACACGTTAGAAACAAAGATGTAAATTTATTAAAAATCAAAGGATGTAAAAAAAATATATCAAGCAAACAGCTACCCAAAAAGAGCAGGAGTGGCAATACTCATCTCAGATAAAATAGACTTTAAAACAAAATCCACCATAAAGGACAAAGAAAAGCACTATATAATAATTAAAGGAAGGTCCATCATGAAGACATAACCATAATAAACATCTATGCACCGAATGCAGGGCTCCAAAATACATAAAACAAACTCTAACAACAATAAAAAGAGAAATTGACAGTTTCACAATAATAGTAGGAGATTTCAACACACCACTCTCGGTAAAGGACAGAACATCTAGAAAGAATATCAACAAAGATACAGAAGAGCTAAAAGGCAGAAACAGCCAACTTGACCTCATAGGCATATGGAGAACACTCCACCCAACAGCTGCAAAGTACACATTCTTTTCCAACGCACATGGAACATTCTTCAGAATAGACCACATCTTAGGCCACAGAGCAACCAAATCCAAAACACTAAGACAATACAAAGTATCTGACCACAACACCATCAAGGTAGAAATTAACAACAGGAAGAGCAAGGAAAAAAAAATCAATTACATGGAAACTGAATGACACCCTGCTTAAAAACCACTGGGTAATAGAAGAAATCAGAGATGGAATTTTTAAAAAATCCTAGAATTAAATGAGAATGAAAATATATCATATCAAAACCTTTGGGACACAGCAAAGGCAGTTCTCAGAGGTCAATTTGTAGCAATAGATGCACACAGCAAAAAAGAAGAAAGGGATAAAATCAAAACGATAGCTACAGAACTTGAACAAATAGAAAGAGAACAGCAAAAAAGTCCACAGCCAACAGAAGAAAAGAAATAATAAAGATCAGAGCAGAAATAAATGAAATAGAGAATAGAAAAACAATAGAAAGAATCAACAAAACCAAAAGTTGGTTCTTTGAGAGGATCAACAAAATCGACAAACCCCTGGCCAAACTGACAAAAGAAAAACAGGAGAGGATGCAAATAACCCAAATAAGAAATGAAATTGGGGGACATTACAACAGACCTAGCTGAATTAAAAGGGATCATAACAGAGTATTATGAAAACCTGTACTCCAACAAATTTAAAAACCTAAAGAAAATGGACAAATTTCTAGAAAAACACTTTGTACCCAAACTAACACAAAATGATGTTGGAAATCTGAACAGATCCATAACAAGAGAAGAGATTGAAAAGGTAATTTAAAAAACTCCCAATAAAAAAAAAGCCTTGGCCCACATGGCTTCACTGGAGAATTCTACCAAACATTCAGAGAAGAGCTTACACCAGTACTACTTGAACTATTTCAGAACATAGAAAATGAAGAGGTACTTTCTAATTCCTTCTATGAAGCCAGCATAACCCTGATATCAAAACCAGGCAAAGACACCACAAAAAAAGAAAATTACCATTATCTCATGAATATAGATGCAAAAATTCTCAACAAAATTCTAGCCAATAGTGTTCAGCATCATATCAAAAAAATAATACACCACGACCAGTAGGATTCATACCGGGTATGCAAGAACCGTTCAATATTAGAAAATCAATCAAAGTAATCCACCACATAAATAAAAGTAAAGAATCAATGATCATCTCAATGGACACAGAAAAGGCATTCGACAAAGTCCAACACCCATTCCTAATAAAAACTCTCAATAAAATAGGTTTAGAAAAACCAAATCCATTGCTGTCGAGTCAATTCCGACTCATAGCGACCCTATAGGACAGAGTAGAACTGCCCCATATGGTTTCCAAGGAGCGCCTGGTGGATTCCAACTGCCGACCTTTTGGTTAGCAGCCGTAGTTCTTAACTACTATGCTACCAGGGTTTTCATAAGAAAAATAGGTATAAAAATAGAAGGGAATATAAAAATAAAAATCTCAACATAATAAAGGGCATTTATGCAAAACCAACAGACACCATTCTTACTGGAGAGAGGCTGAAAACCTTCCCCTTAAGAACAGGAACAAGGCAAGGATGCCCTTTGTCACTACTCCTATTTAACATTGTGCTGGAAGTCCTAGCTAGAGCAATAAGGCAAGAAAAAGAAATACAGGGCATCGAAATTGGTAATGAAGTTAAATTGTCCCTATTTGTGAATGATATGATACTATACATAGAAAACCCAGAAGACTCCCCAAGAAAACTACTGGAACTAATAGAAAGATCCAGCAGATTAGCAGGATACAAGATACACATACAAAAATCAGTTGGATTCCTATACACCAATAAAGAGAATGATGAAAGGAAATCAGGAAAACAAATACTGTTTATAGTAAAAAAAAAAAAAAAAAAAAATTTTTTTTTTTTTGTTTATGGTAGCCCCTAAAAATATAAAATACTTAAGAATAAATCTAACCAGGGATGTAAAAGATGTATACAAAGAAAACTACAAAACACTACTTCAAGAAACCAAAAGAGATCTACATAAATGGAAAAACATACCATGCTCATGGATAGGTAGACTCAACATTGTGAAAATGACAATTCTACCCAAAGTGATTTACAAAAACAATGCAATCCTGACCCAAATACCAACAACATTTTTTAAAGAGATGGAAAAAGTTATCATTAACTTTGTAAGAAAAGGGAAGAAGCCCTGAATAAGTAAAGCACTATTGAAGAAGAATAAAGTAGGAGGACTCGCACTACCTGTCCTCAGAATGTGCCCTACAGCTACGGTAGTTAAAACACTGGTACAATAACAGATACATTGACCAATGGAACAGAATTGAGAACCCAGATGTAAATCCATCCAGCTTCAATCACCTGATCTTCTACAGGGGCCCAAAGTCCATCAAATGGGGAGAAAACAGTCTTTCTAACAAATGGTGCTGGCAAAACTAAATGTCTACCTGCAAAAAAAAAAAAAAAAGAAAGAAAGAAACAGGACCCATACCTTACATCATATACAAAAACTAATTCAAAATGGATCAAAGATCTGAATATAGAGCCAAAAACTATGAAATTCATAAAAGTAAAAATAGGATCAACACTAGAGTCCCTAATACACAGCATTAACAAGACACAAACCACAACCAATAATGCACAAACTTCAGAAGATAAGCTAGATATCTGGAATCTTCTAAAAATTGAACACTTATGCTCATCAAAAGACTTCACCAAAAGAGAATCTACAGAGTGGGAAAAATTTTTGACTATTACAAATCAGACAAAGTTCTGATCTCTAAAATCTGCAAGAAAATCTAACACCCCTACAACAAAAAGACAAAAATAATACAATTTAAAAATGAGCAAAGGAAATGAACAGACACTTCACCAAAGAAGACATCGAAGCAGCCAAAAGACACATGAGGAAATGCTTGAGATCAGTAGCTATCAGAGAAATGCAAATTAAAACCGCAATGAGATACCATCTAACCCCGGCATTACCAGCGCGAATCAATAAAACAGGAAATAACAAATGTTGGAGAGGCTGTAGAGAGATTGGAACTCTTATGCACTGTTGGTGGGAATGCAAAATGATCCAACCATTTTGGAAAATAATACGACGCTTCCTTAGAAAGCTAGAAATAGAAATACCATATGATCCAGCAATCCCAATCCTAGGAATATATCCTAGAGAAATAAGAGTCATCGTACAAATAGACATATGCACACCCATGTTCATTGCAGCATTGTTCACAATAGCAAAAAGATGGAAACAACCTAGATGCCCATCAACAGATGAATGGATAAACAAACTATGGTACATACACAAAATGGAATATGACACAACAATAAAGAACAATGATGAATCTGCAAAGCATCTCATAACATGGATGAATCTGGAGGGTTTTATGCTGACTGAAACAAGTCAATCACAAAAGGACAAATATTGTATGAGACCACTACTGTAAAAACTCATGACATGTTTACACACAAAAGAAACAATCTTTGATGGTTATGAGGGAGGGGAGGGGTGGGAATGGAAAAACATTAAATAGACAATAAGCGGTAACTTTGGTGAAGGGTAAGACAGTACACAATACTAGGTAAGCCAGCACAACTTGTACAAGGCAAGGTCACTGAAGCTCCATAGACACATCCAAACTCCTTGAGGGACCAAATTGCTAGGCTGAGGGCTGTGGGGACCGTGATCTTGGGGAACATCTAGCTCAATTGGCATAACATAGTTTATACAGAATATGTTCTACATTTTACTTTGGTGACTGGTGTCTGGGGTCTTAAAAGCCTGTGAGTAGCCATATTGATACGACACTGGTCTCACCCCTTCGGGAGCAAGGGAGAATGAAGGAAACTAAAGACATAAGGGAAAGATTAGTCCAAAGGACTAATAGACCACATCTACCATATCCTCCACCAGACTGAATCCAGTACAACTAGATGGTGCCCAACTACCACCTGACTGCTGTGACAGGGATCACAATAGAGTGTCCAAGATTAGCTTGAGGAAAATGTAGAACAAAATTCTAACTCACAAAAAAGACCAGACTTACTGATCTGGCAGAGACTGGAGAAACCCTGAGAGTATGGCTCCCAGACACCCGTTTAGCTCAGTAATGAAGTCACTCCCGAGGTTCACCCTTCAGCCAAAGATTAGACAGCCCCATAAAACAAAACAAGACTAGAGGCACACCAGCCCAGGGGCAAGGACCAAAAGTCAGGAGGGAACAGGAAAGCTGGCAAAATGGAACCCAAGGTCAAGAACAGAGAGCGTTGACATGTTGTGGGGTTGTTAACCAATGTCATAAAACAATATGTGTACTGTTTTATGAAAAACTAGTTTGTTCTGTAAACCTTCATCTAAAGTACAATTTAAAAAAAGAAAAAGAAAAACCTTAAATACTGCCCCTAAAATGTATGATCTGATAGGTCTCAGTAGAGGCCTAGGAAATGATTTTATAAACTTCCACAGGTATTTGTGATGTTCATCCAGTATGGCAACCGTTGATCTGTGCCTCTTATTGTCCAAAATGCTTCGCCTAGTACTCTGCATGGCAGGTGAAGCCTTGGGATTTTTGGAGAATTCATCAAAAAGCTAATATCCTCAACCACCCCTTCACCTCATTGCTGGCACCTTAAATTCCATCATCAGCACTTAGAACATTTAGCTTTTTACTGTCAAAATAACTAACTAAAGAAGAGGATTGGAACCTACGTGGCAAAAGTGATGTCATTTTTCACTCCCAACCCATAGCCCCATCACTAACTGATCATCATACTCTTTTCTATTGAAATTAAGTATGATCTCAGAAACCTTCTCACTCCAGTGCCCCTGGCAGTCACTACTGGTTAATTATTGATGACACACAAGTCAAAACCTATTTGTCACCCTTGGCTCAAAACACTACTGTTATCCCTTATGCACTCTGTGTAGACAGAAGAATATAATTTTCTTGCATGTATTTCTTAACTTGCACTAGGGGCCTGAGAGTAGATGATGATGATAAACTGAGAGAAATCATGACCACTTCATGTACCTGAGGCTGATAGTGGTGGTGTGTTCATTCCTTCAACAAATATTTATAGAGTTGACAATGTCCAGTTCCCATGCATGGCTGTAGAGCTCAAAATGTAGAAATATAGATATAATTCCTGAAAAAATGGTGTGGCAGAGGCATCTGACCTCCTTTAACTTCACAAAGGGAAAAGAGAATCAAGGTCAGCACCCCAATTAGGATTCCTATGAAGCAGAGGTCAGGCATACCTCTTTTTGCCAGTCTTTTTACCAATTCTGACACCAGCTGTCCCTCCCATGGCACTGTCTACTCCTCTGCTGGGTTCTATAATTCATTGCAGTGGCCACACAGAACTCACAGACAATACTCACAATTATGGGGTTTATTAGGGAAGTAGCAGGTTACAGTTCAGGATCAGGAAGAACTCAGGATACAATTCTTCGATCAGGACAGCCTCTTCTCAGCCCTCCCTGTAGGCAGGTCTCTCTCTGGCCTCTGGAGCCGGCCCAGCCTCTGTCCTGCTCGGGCAAGTGTTACAAAGTTCTTTAGCTCTGCCAGTAAATGATTGGAGGAATCCCACTCTGCCTGCAAGCGTCCTACCCAGACGCGCAGCTCTCTTGCTCCGTGGGCTGGGAAGCCCACCCTGCCATCTCCTGCCAGTCTCCTGGTTCTGTGGTCTCTGCTGCCACGTTTTTTCTGCCATTGCTTCTCACCATCTTTCCCAGTCTTCCACGTTACAGCTCTGTCTGTCTCCTGAGTCTAGGAGGCTCTTAACACAGGCATCCCAGATCCAAACGACATGTTCCACTCGTGGCTCTTCTTTCTTGATTGTGGTGAGGACCCCCTTTCTGCCTCTGGGATGGCTCATTATAAACCTAGTGAATGGCAGAACTAACCAATCCCCTTTTTAGGGTTCCGTACGTGTTATTTGCATAGTCCCACCCCTACAAGCGTTCTGTGAACCTTATTTATATTTTTTGCAAGCTATCCAATCCCCTTGGTGGGCCACAAGCACCTCATTTGCATAGTCCCACTCAGTCATTTGGTGAGGATTACAAGACTATGGCTAGAAGGGCCATATGAAGTAACTCACTGCACCATAGTTCCTATCCTCATGGTGTTTCCTGCTCAGTTCTTCTCAGAGGCAGTTCTATCTAAGGGTACACAGACGGTTCAGCAACATCAGATAGGTAAAGGAATGAAACAATTTTGTTCACATACATTTGACAAATACAAAATGTAATATTAACTGTGATTTCCACAGAAGTCTCATTCCCTTCTTAGTAAATTTAGCATGGACCGTGAGGGTGAAATCCATTGTTTAGCCTCAGCTAGCATTTTACTTAACAGGGAGACGTTCTTCTCAGCTAATGGATTTTCATGTCATTTGGGGGTTATTCTTCAACTGAGCCTGTTAATTTGCACAATTTATTGTTACTTCTGTGTTGGTTACATCCCCAATTTCACTAAGAAAGATCAATGGCTCAAAAATTGTTCATTGAGGTGGAAAATCAGAGATGACAGTAGCAACAGAAATACCATAGCACAGACTAACAAAATAAAACCAGCCCTAGGTCAAGTGAATCTGGAAGTACGAGAGGAATAAAATGAACAGCCAAAAATACTTTCATTTTTCTTTCAGTGTGAGGAAACGACATCAGAGAGCGAAGAGACCAGATCTGTAGAGATTATAAGGATGAGGCAAGGAACTTGAACATCATTCCAAGGGAGATGGGAAACCACTGGAGGGTTTTGAGAATTTTACATAAGTTTCTAACTCATTAATAGAAACAACTTTGCCCCTAACTTTTCCAGACACAGAAGAAATGTCCCCACTTTCGCGAATTTGATCACCAGCAACAGGCTAATGTAAACCTGGTGACCTTGGTAATCTTGTGCTTTTTTTGCTTTAAGTATCTGTTGTGTGACTGTGTATTTATTTAATGACCCATCCCTTCTGAAGAATGACTTCCTTGCAACTTCTTTGCAAGTAAACGTCTTCTTTTCTTTTCTAAATGCTTTTGACTCTGAGCCATCCTTTCACACCACCCACAGGCCTTACCACCATCCCTGTGCTCAAAAAGAACAGCTTCATGAGTTCTGCCTTCCTTCCTGTTGGCATCTGTGACTGGTGCCTAAGTTGGGCAAGGGTGACCATAGTTGGCTGTCTTGGAATGTGATATGCAGTGGAGACTTCAAGAGAAAGGTTTTGGTGGCAGGGCTAAGCAGTCCACCTGTGGTGACACTTGTATACCAGCCCATGGGGCAACTTCAACCTCCCACGTATGGCATCTGGGACCCAGGCAGCAGGGGTTAATCTCCACTGAGATTTTGAGTTTTGCTTGACCTCAGGCTGCCTGAGACTCACAAGTCCCATAGGTATGATAAATAGTAAGGGCTGTATTTGAGTGCTTTACCAAATCCTGAGTTCTGGATAATTTAAGGGCAGCAAATGGAAAAAGGTAATTTTTTTTTTTTCTAATATAGAAGACCTCCTTTCAGGATATTAGGGTTATGCACAAATATTATTTCTGTAAAAATATTTACAAATACTGCCCAAACTATTAATGATGTTTGCAGCCCAGTAGGAGATGTTTTTTGTACCTGAACTTTCAATGGACTCTAAGGGGGAAATCAGTGAATAACGAAATGCTGAAATACTCTAAACTATTTCTCTACTGGGAAATAAATGGCACTCTTGAGGCCTGAATAAATCATTCTGGTTAATAAAATTTCCTGCTATGGCTTCTAGTGAATTTGCACTAGGAAGATTGAATTTGAACAGATTTATTCAGTCCAACAAGGTCAGGCTAGATAAAGGAAAGCTGTTTATCCAGCATTCAGGCAACATAAATTTAGACTATTCATTATGTAACCACACTTGTGATGGTTGCCCTTTGTAGCTTTCCTTTGAAATTGGACAACAGAAGGCTTACGCTGCTAGTAATACTCATTACTGCTAGTAAGAGACGGCACTGCAGGATTCAGTCCCAGGTTATTTGACTCGAAAGTCTATGCCTTCAGTCATTGCATGCTTCAGATTTTTTCTTGACAAAATAATATCTCATTTTAATTTACATTTTTCATTATTATATTTTCTATATTTTGCCTTATAAATATCATGTTGATTATTATATTTTATTAAACATTGTATATGTTTTTAATTTCTGAGTTCCCTGTTTATGTGCTTTGCCTATTTTATCTGGATGGTTTGTCTCTTCCTTATTGATTTGTAAAAACTCTTTGCATATTAGGGATATTATTTTTTTCTGACATGCGTATTGCAAATGTTTCTCCCAGATTGAGGCTTGTATTTTGTCTTTGTTTTTATGTTTTGAGATGCTTGTAATTTTTATGCACAATCAGATTTTGTGTAAGAACTGAGGTTAGGATTAGCTCTACTTTTTTATTCAAATGGGTCACCAGTTATCTAAAATCCATCACTGTCCACTGATTTAAAATAACACCTCTATATTAAACTATATTTCTATAGATACTTAGGTCTAATGCTAGATTCTCTACTCTGCTTTGTTCAGTTGCCTATTTTAGGGTTTCTCAACCTTAGCACTATTGGCATTCTGGAACCAGATAATTCTTTATTGCAGGGGAGTAGGGTGGGAAGCTGTCCTGTGCATTGTAGGCTGTTCAACAGCATTCCCGTCCCTTACCAACTAGATGCCAGTAGCATGCCATCCCTCAGTTGTGGCAATCAAGAATTTCTCCAGATATTGCCAAATGTCTTTAAGGGGTAAAATTGTCCCTGGCTGAGAATAAATGGGCTTTTCTGTCCTAATACCTCATTATTTTAATGGTTGTGGCTTTTGGGTTTATTTTAATATCAGCTAGGACAAGATACCTTCTTTTCTCAGAATTTGCCTATTTAGACTTTCATATTTTAGAATCATTTTGTGAATTAAAAAAAAAATCCTATTGTGAATTATATCACAATAAAGTTTTTATTTAAAAATCCAGTTGCTATGAGTCGGAATCGACTCGACGGCACTGGGTTGTTTTGATCAGAATTATTATTGGGTTTGCATTTAATTCAAATATAATTGGAAAAGAATTGACATCCTTCATAAGATACAGCCGTCCTATTCAAGACATATCTCCTCCTCTCCTCCATTTAGTCCTTACTAGAGTTGTACAGTTTTCTTTATAAAGGTTGACTGGCAGTCTTGCCCAATGGTTAAGATCATGAACTTTGGATCAGACCCTGATTCTGCTATATTCTGTAAATGATCTTGGCAAGCTCTTTTGTTATTTTTAATTAATTTTTGTTGTGATTTAAGTGTAAGTTTACAAATCAGGTCAGTCTGGCAAGTTCTTGAACCTCTCTGAAGCTTGGTTTTCCTATTTGCAAAATGGATATAATAAAAACTCCTATGCATAGTTTGCTTTGAGGATTAAGTGATAATGTAAAATTCCCTTAGCCTCAACAGGTGTTTGTTACTCTTGTGATTCCTTGATATTCCAGGTCTTAATGTTTTTGTGAATAAAGCCTTCTCTTTCCTGGTACTAATTGTTTCCATACAAATAAATCTATTTTTTGCATATAAATTTTGCAACTAACCACCTTGCAGAATTCTCTTATTGTTTTCAAAGGCTTTCAGTAAGGCGGTGATAGCATTTGGAAATAATGGAATATCGTCTTCTCTTTCCCAGCTGGTATACTGCTGGTTATTGAATCATTGCCTTGGTTAGCACTTCCAGAACAATTTAAATTATAATGAAAATAACGAGCATCTAGTCTCATCTAGCTTAAATGAAAATACTCCTAGCCTTTCACCATTTAGCACTTGTTCCTGAGAGTATTATTGTTATGTTGAGGAAAAAGCCTTCTATTCTTACTTTCTGAAGTGTTTTTTTTTTTTTTTTTTTTTTAAATCAAAAATAAGTGTTGGGTGAAAGGGTAGACAAAGGAACCAATGGAGGAAAATAGAGGCAAGATACAGACCCACAGAAATATAGAAATGATACACTATTGAACTGACCATTCGTATTGGGGGACATACTGGACTTTGTAATAAATAGCACTTGGACAACTGGCTAGCCACATGAAAATGGACCCCCTACATCCCACTATACATAAAAACTCAACTGTAGGTGGACTAAAGACTTAAATGTGAAAGGAAAACCCATAACACTTTCAGAGGAAAATATTGAATATTGTTATAACTTCTGAATTGAGAAGGATTTCTTAAACATTTATATTTAGAATATATAAGAGATGCTTACAAATTAATAAGAAAGAGAAAAACAACCCAGTAAGAAATGGGCATATGAAATGATCACGTGAAGGCTTTAGCTTTTCCTCTGAGGGAGAAGCAACACTACTGGGGGGTTTGGAGCAAAAGAGTGATACTCACTGTATCATGATTCTTTGTATCATACACATAGTTTATAAATATTCTTTTGTGACTATCCAACATTTAATTTAAAGACTAAAGGGGAATTTCTTATTCTCTTTCTTTCTGGGGCTTATTCCCATGGATTTATAGAAGGGGAAGTAGGTGAACTGCAATTCAAATGTTTCAATTAGTAAATAAGCTTAGAACTTGATTATAAATAGGAAAATGCTGTAGTCAGTAAGGATTTAATTTTGTGTTTTCTAAATGGCTGCTCAGGGAATGCTGTGCAAAGTTCACATTTGTGACAAACCCCCTACTTAGTCACTTGCTCTTCCTGGCTGTGACTAAAGGGTTAGCTTGATGCTTAGTGACCAAATGCCTTGAAGAATTAGGACTCTGGTTCTTAGAAGTGTCTGTTCTCTGATGTTTTCGCCTAGTTTTGAGATAATGAGAGCTCATTAAAATCCCAGTGTCCAATTTTATAGGCAGCGGGTGTAACTGGGCCCGAGATAATTTACTCTTTATATCTCCATAACTAATCCAATCTTATCAGAACTGTATCTTTTCACAGTGTCACATCATTACCAAGCAGGACACTCACCAAACCTCTTGACCATTCAATATTTACAAAGGTACCTGCCCAACACTCTTCTGTCAGTTTGTTGTACTGTGGTGGCTTGTATGTTGCTGTGATGCTGGAAGATATACCATATGTATTTCAAATACCAGCAGGGTCACCCATAGTGGACAGGTTCTGGCAGAGCTTTCAGGCTAAGATAGACTGGAAAAAAGAATCTGATAATCTACTTCCAAAAAAATTGACCAGTGAAAATGTTATGGATAACAGCAGAACATTGTTTGATGAGCTCCTCCAGTTGGAAAGCACTCAAAATACGACTGGGGGAAAGCTGCTTCCTCAAAGTAAAGTCGACCTTAATGATGTGGATGGAGTCAAGCTTTCTGGACCTTCATTTGGTGATGTGGCATGACTCAAAATGACAAGAAACAGCTGCAAACATCCATTAATAATTGGAATGTGGAATGTACCAAGTATGAATCAAGGAAAATTGGAAGTTGTCAAAAAATGAAATGTAACACTTAAAGATCGATATCCTAGGCATTAGTGAGCTGTAATGAACTGCTAATGGCTATTTTGAATCAGACAATCATTAGGTCTACTATGCTGGGAATAACAAATTGAAGAGTAATGGTGGCACATTTATCAAAAAGAATATTTTAAAATCTATCCTGAAATACAATGCTGTCAATGATAGGATAATATCCATATACCTGTAAGAAAGACCAGTTAATACAACTATATTATTTAAATTTACACACCAACCACTAATGCCAAAGATGAAAAAAAGTTGAAGATTTTTATCAACTTGTACTGTCTAAAATTGATCATGCATGCAATCAAGATACATTGCATTGATAATTACTGGTGATTGGAGATCGAAAGTGGGAAACGAAGAAGGATAGGTTGAAAAATATGGCCTTGATGATAGAAACAACGCCAGAGACCACATGATAAAATTTTGCAAGATCAGTGACTTACTCATTGGAAATATCTTTTTTCAACAACGTAAATGGTGACTATACACGTACACCTCACCGAATGGAAAACAGGAATCAAATTGACTACATATGTGGAAAGAGATGATGGAGAAGATCTATATTATCAGTCAGAACAAGGCCAGGGGCTGACTGTGGAACAGACCATCAATTGCTCTATGCTTGCTGGAAGTGAAGAGGACTTGGAGCACTTACCAATGAAGATCTAAGACTACAAATGTTGTATTACATTTCAACATAAAGAAAACAAAAATCCTCACAAATAGACCAATACGCAACATCATGATAAATGGAGAAAAGATTGAAGTTGTCAAAGATTTCATTTTACTTGGATTCACAATCAATGCTCATGGAAGCAGAAGTCAAGAAATCAGATGACTCATTGCATTGGGCAAATCAGCTCAAAAGACCTATTTATTTATTTATTATTGTACTTTAGATGAAGGTTTACAGAACAAACTAGTTTCTCATTAAACAACTATTACACATGTTGTTTTGTGACATTGGTTACCAACCCCACAACATGTCAGCACTCTCCCTTCTCAACCTTGGGTTCCCAATCCCCAGGTTTCTTGTCCCACCATCACCCCTGCCCCGCCTTCTAGTCCTTGCCCCTAAGCTGGTGTGCCCATTTAGTCTTGTTTTGTTTTATGGGCCTGTCTAATCTTTGGCTGAAGGGTGAACCTCAGGAGTGACTTCATTACTGAGCTGAAAGGGTGTCTGGGGGTCATACTCTTGGGGTTTCTCTGGTCTCTCTCAGGCCAGTAAGTCTGATCTTCTTTGTGAGTTAAAATTTGTTTTTTTATAATTTTTATTGTGCTTTAAGTGAAAGTTTACAAATCAAGTCAGTCTCTCACACAAAAACCCATATACACCTTGCTATACACACTTCCAATTACTATCCCCCTAATGAGACAGCCTGCTCTCTCCCTCCACTCTCTCTTTTCATGTCCTTTTCGCCAGCTTCTAACTCCCTCCACCCTCTCATCTCCCCTCCAGGCAGGAGATGCCAACATAGTCTCAAGTCTCCACTTGATCGAAGAAGCTCACTCCTCACCAGCATCCCACTCCAACCCATTGTCCAGTCCAATCCATGTCTGAAGAGTTGGCTTTGGGAGTGGTTCCTGTCCTGGGCCAACAGAAGGTCTGGGGGCCATGACCACCGGGACCCTTCTAGTCTCAGTCAGACCATTAAGTATGGTGTGAGTTAGAATTTTATTCTACATTTTTCTCCAGCTCTGTCCAGGACCCTCTATTGTGATCCCTATCAGAGTCAAAAGACCTCTTTAAAGTGTTGAAAAGCAAAGCTATCACCTTGAAGACTAAGGTGTACCTGACCCAAGCCATGGTGCTTTCAATTGCCTCAAATGCATACAAAGGACCGGACTGTGTTTCCTTTTGTTGTACATAGGATCACTATGAGTTGGAACTGACTAGACAAGCACTTAACAACAACAACAGCAGGTTCAAGCTGAAGCTGAAGAAAATGAAAACAAATCCACAAGAGCCAAAGTATAACCTTGAGTATTTTCCATCTGAATTTAGACACTATTTCAAGAATAGATTTGATGCATTGAACACTAATGACCGAGAACCAGGTGAATTGTGGGATGACATCAGGACATCATACATGAAAAAAGCAAAGGGTCATTAAAAAGACAAGAAAGAAAGAAAAGACGAAAATGGATATCAGAAGAGACTCTGAAACTTGCTCTTGAATGGAGAGTAGCTAAAGTGAAAGGAAGAAACTAAGTAAAAGAGCTGAGCAGAAGATTTCAAAGGTCAGCTCAAGAAGACAAAGTATTGTAATGAAATATGCAAAGACCTGGAGTTAGAAAACAAAAACAGAAGAACATACTTGGCATTTCTCAAGCTGAAAGAACTGAAGAAAAAAAATCAAGCTTCGTGTTACAATGTTGAAGGATTCTCCCTGATGGCACAAGGGTTAAGAGCTTATCTGCTAACCAGTGGTTGGCAGGTTGAATCTACCAGCCACCCCTTGTAAACCCTATAGGGCAGTTCTACTCTGTCCTTTGGGTCACCATGAGTTGGAATCAACTTGATGGCAATAGGTTTGGTTTTGGTTTTGGTTTTTATGGACAAAAAATTGAAAAACACAGGAAGCATCAAAAGAAGATGGAAGGAATACACAGAGTCACTGTACCAAAAAGAATTTTTTGATGTTCAAGCATTTCAGGAGGTAGCATATGGTCAAGAATCAATGGTACTGAATGAAGAATTCTAAGCTGCACTGAAGGCATTAGTGAAAAACATGGCTCCAGGAATTGACAGAATACCAGTTGAGATGTTTCAACATAGAAATGCAGCACTGGAGGTGCTCACTCATCTATGCCAAGAAATTTGGAAGACAGCTATTCCAACCAACTGGAAGAGATCCATATTTGTACCCATTCCAAAGAAAGGTGATCCAACAGAATACTGAAATTATCAAACAACATCATTGATATCACATGCAAGTAAAATTATGCTGAAGATAATTCAAAAATGGTTACAGCAGTACACAGACAAGGAACTGCCAGAAACTGAAGCCCAAATCAGAAGAGTGCGTGAAACAAGGGATATCATTGCTGATGTCAGATAGATCTTGGCTGAAGGCAGAGAACACCAGAAAGATGTTAACCTGTGTTTTATTGACTATGCAATGGCATTCAGCTGTGTGGATCATAACAAATTATGGATAACACTGTGAAGAATGGGAATTCAAGAACACTTAATTGTGCTCATGAGGAACCTGTAAACAGACCAAGAGGCAGACATTTGAACAGAACAAGGAGATACTGCATGGTTTAAAAGCAGGAAAGGTGTGTGTGACAGTTGTATCCTTTCAGCACACTTGTTCAATCTGTATACTGAACAAATAATCTGAGAAGCTGGACTATACGAAGAACAGGGCATCAGGATGGGAGGAAGCCTCATTAACAACCTGCATTATGCAGATGACACAACCGTTCTTGCCGAAAGTGAAGAGGACGTGAAGCACTTACTGATGAAGATCAAAGACTACAGTCTTCAGTAGGGACTACACCTTGATATAAAGAAAACAAAAATCTTCACAACTGGACCGATAAGCAACATCATGATAATGGAAGAAAATATTGAAGTTTCAAGGATTTCATTTTACTTGGATCCACAACCAACGCCCATGAAAGCAGCAGTCAGAAAATCAAATGATGTATTGCATTGGGCAAATCTGCTGCAAAAAAGAAAAAACTCTTTAAAATGTTAAAAAGCAAAGATGTCACCTTTAGGACTAAGGTACGCCTGACCCAAGCCGTGGTATATTTAATCGCCTCATATGCATGCAAAAGCTGGACAATGAATAAGGAAGACCAAAGAATAATTGATACATTTGAATCATCATATTGGCAAAGAATACTGAATATACCATGGAATGCCCGAAAAATGAACAAATCTGTCTTGGAAGAAGGAGAGCCAGAAGCGAGGATGGCGAGACTTCGTGTTACATATTTTTGGACAAGTTATCAGGAGGGACTAGTCCCTGGAGAAGGACATCATGCTTGGTAAAGTAGGTCAGAAAAATGAGGACGACCATCAAGGAGATGGATTCACATAGTGGTTGCAACAATTGGCTCAAACATAGCAACAATTGTGAGGATGGTACGGGACCTGGCAGGTGTTTTGTTCTGTTGGATATAGGATCGCTATGAGTCAGAAACAACTCAACGGCACCTAACAACATCAACTGCCCTTTTAGTCGTCCTTTTCTTTTAGGGCACCTGAGAATGTTCCAAGGTTAATATGAGGTCATACCAGGGTAGGGTGGGTTCTAATCCTATATAACTCCTGCCCTTATAAAAGTAGAGAATAGAGAGGAACAAATAGTCGTAGAGAAGATGCCATGTAAGATGGGTCTGAAAGTCAAGGGATGTCAAGGATTGCCAGAAGCCACCCACCAGAAGATAGGAGAGAGGAGCAGAACAGTTTCTCTCTCACAGCCCTCAGAGAGAATACCGTGATTTGAACTTCGAGCCTCAGAACTGTGAGACGATAAATTTCTGTTCTTTACAACCACTCATTTTGTGGTATTTTGTTACAGCAGTCATAGGAAACTAAGACAATTCCCCTTTCTATTTTTTTCCTGGATTGAATTTTTCAAGTTGAATTTCAGCTCATTCTTTTTCTCATGGAGTCCCGGGGTGGTGTAAACAACTCACTCGATTGCTAACCGAAAAATTGGAAGATCAAGTCCACCAAGAGGCACCTTGGAAGTAAAGTCTGGTGATCTACTTCCAAAAAATGAGCCATTGAAAACCCTAGGGAGCACAATTTTCCTCCGATACACGTGGGGTAACTGTGAGTTGGAAATGACTGCACAACAACTGCTTGTCTCTTTCTCATAATTTCATTCGTGGCCACAGCCCCTCTGTCAACTCACTCTTTCTTCTACATTATTACCGAGAAGTAAATGGGCTAGCTACACCTCTTTCGGCAACACTCTCTTCTCTAGAATGACTGAGTTATCTTGTTGGATTAGCAGCGAGGGATTATCTTTAATTTACTATTTCTGAATTTACTGTAGGTTAGACATGCTGGTCTTAGAAAAACTATGTGGGCAGATAATTTTTTAATATTTGTTGCCAGGCTCCCCTAATAGGCTCTGTGGTAACAAAAACACTTCGAACCACAAACACATATATACCCAGAATTGTGAAATAAAAAGCTGAACTACATTATTTCTCAGATTGCTTCCTTTATAACAAATAATATTTGGAACAAGGTAAGGGTAATTAAACATTAATTTAAAAAAATTTTTTTAAAAGTCTCCATCCATGAGGACCACTGGAAGATTCTATTTTTTCATTTTGCTTATGACATTCTCTTCTGACCATAATACCCCCGAATTCTAAAGCCCTAACTGAACATCTGTGTGTTTTCCCTGCGAAATAATGTTTCACTCACATACAGTAAGTAAAGATTTTAAAGCTTTATCGATAAAAAATAATAGTCTTTTTATTGATTCCTTTCAATTGTTTTGTTGAGGAGCCCTCTAGTGGAAAAGCTTCATATAACACTATAACAGTTACTGCTTACAGATTCATACCACATTTTACACATTTAAAAAAAATATTTATGCATATATTACAGTTAAAGTTTCAAGAGTCAAGGTTAAATTTCTAATTTGGATTCAATATGAAAATGTCTAAGAGACTGTCTGTGTAGGATTATAACATTTAAGCATTTTCTGTTCCAATGATTGTTGCTATTGGGTTAACAGTGTGAGAACGCATAAAATGGAGGACATTTTCTTGTACCCTTCAAATATATAAAAAAATAAAATAAAATAAAGACAGCTGGATCCTGAATTATTTACCTCTTTCCTATATACTTGCTGCACATTGTAGGTGAAACAGAGCACCACATGGTGTGGACCAGAGAGAAGGGGCACTAATGAGAGAACCCAGGCCCTGCAGGATGCTTGTGGAATGAATGTGGCACCTTTGGAAGTATTCTTCAGGTAACTGCCTCCAGGTTACATAGAAGCCACGGGCTCTGCCCTTTAGGGTGTGTTGAAAGCCATTGCTGTAGGAGTGACAGTGGGTACAGAAGTTTCTCTCCTGAAAGCTGGCTTTCTCCTTAATTGCACAGGAACACGCTGTGAATAAGAAGTCTTTTTAAGCTTCATTCAGAAGCCAATTTTATGTAATTGACTAGTCAATTCTGTTTAAAAAATGTATCTAAGGCAGTTTAATTAAACAATTAATCAGGCTTATAAACTGAATTTCATCCATAATTAGTTTCAATTTTAATAAATTGATATAATTTGCCCAAAACATCAAATTGACTGTGTTATAAGGAACCTCGTGGAGTAAATAAAAAGCTAAACTCACTTATCAGGGAGAGATATGAAAACCACCTTGGGTATGAATTTCATGGGATTAAGCAATTACTTTCATTATTTTTCTTGATGCAATTTAAGTGGAATTAAACTTGTAGAGCTCCAAATTGCATAATTAATTAAAGTCAGTTTCAATTGCAGTCATTCATTGACACAGACCTGCCAGCCCAACCCCAGGCAGCAATTACTCAAGAGTTGTGAAGGCAAGAGTTCAGGCTGTCCAGTTCGCGTTCTCAGGGTTATCAGTATACTATGTCCTCCAGTTAGAATTCTCTGAGTCATCAGCCTTAGGTGGGCTGTGTCTCTGGGCCAGGCAGGCCTCAGTGGACCCATGGGTCAACCTGCCTGGAGCAGTTCTGTTGCCTTGGTTCACAGCATCAACTTTGCACCTGAATTATGCTGCTTCCGAAATCTCCCAACGGATGAGGAGCGTTTCCGGAAACAGCAACCATCTCCCTGTATCATCTTCTCTGTGCTAATGTGAGTCTCTTTTGTGGCTTCCCTAAAACTTGTGAGTTCTTTAGGAAATTTGTCTTCAAAGAGATGTTTGGTGTTTGAAACTTCCATAGGTTTATTGACTGGCGAGCAGTTGTCTATCACAGAGAAGTCCCCACCTGTCTGGACAGCCTGGGTAACTACCCCAGGGGCGCAGCTAATCCTCAGGTCAGGTATCCTCAGGTATTTGTAGGAGCTGCCTTTGCTGACAGCCTACTGTGTGCCAGAGACTGTGCTAAGCCTGTACATGCACCTTCTCATATGTTCCCCACAATCACCGTGGAGAAGTTGTATTTACAGAGAACACCGAGGTTTAGAGAAGTAGAGGCAGATTCTGTGGATTCCTTCTGTAACATAAATAGGAATCTAGGAGATTTCACTTCAGAAAATGTGTAGTGGAGATGGAATGCCTCTCTTCCCATATGTAGACCCAGTTATAACACTGGTGTTTATACGCACATTCACACCCAGAAAAGAAGCCCTGTGGCATAGTGGATAAGTGCTGGACTGCTAACCAAAAGTTCTATGGTTCAATCCCACCAGCCCCTCCTCAGGACAAAGACGCGGCAGTCTGCTTCCGTAAAGATTTACAGCCTTGGAAACCCTGTGGGGAAGTACTCTGTCCTGTAAGTTCGCTGTAAGTCATAATCAACTCATTGGCAATGGGTTTGGTTTGGTTTTTTGTATGCATTACATGACGTGTACCCATCTGTTTTAAGGTTGGATCTGACACAACCTGTTTTGAGAAGCTTGAAGATGCCATGGATGCTGTATTCATAGATGTGAATCACGTGGACGCTATTCCCATAATCCCTAAATGGATATACTCCTCAACTCCATTTCCCAAAGGTGATCAGCTATTAATCTTTGGTTGGCAATTTATTAAACTTCACCTTCTCCCTTCTAAAATATCTCAGGTTTGGAATTAGCCAGATAGGGGCCGTCCAGATTTGCTTTTCTCAAACTTGAATGTTTGAGAATAAATGAACATGAGAGTCCAGAAGATCATATTAAAATGCAGATTCTGATTCAGCAGGTCCAGGCAATTTTTGCCTTCCTGACTAGCTCACTCCAGGTGATGCCGAGGCTGTGGGTAGACGGACTAACCTTTGAGTAACCAGGATCTACATTTCCTTCCAAATGGAGGAAAAGAAATACCATATGTAAAAATAATTTTCTCTTACACTCCGTAGATGGAGACTAATCTGGGACTGTAAAACCATAATGTGTATAAAGGGGTTTTCACAGGGAAAATACTTGGTTTTGCCAAGTGTGCTAAATATTTGATATTACCTAGTTTTTATTTTCTTAATTTAAAAGGAATTTCAAATATTGTTCCAAAGAATGGCAGTGTTCTGTGAAGATTCTACTAGAATGATGGAAGACAAGAAAATTGTTGGGGAAAGTAAGTTTGTTATAAAAGTTTCATTGAGGTAATCCAGGTTGTCCATTAATGAGTTGTCTGTCAGTTGACAGCGAGTCAGCTTGGACTCATGGAGAACCCGTGTGTCAGAGTAAAATTGTGCTATACGGGGCCTTCAATGGATGGTTTTTCAGAAGTAGATCATCAGGGCTTTCTTCTGGCACACCTGTAGGTGGACTTGACCTCCAACCTTTTGGTTAGCTGCCCAGTGAGTTAACCGGTTGTACCACTCCGTGACGTTAATGAGTTAGAGTCATCTAAATGGATCAATCATTTCCTATTAATTTGTTTCACACTTTTACCTGAGTCCTGTCTTTTGGAAACAGCCCTTGGGAACTACGAAGTGGATCACAAGGCACAAATTACCCTTCGTAACTGTAATATGTCTCTTAATTATGAATCTAATTCCAATGACAATAGTGCATTCCACTGCTATATTCTGCTAACTAGGAAAAAATAACATTGTCATTAATATGTGATCAACTCCTATTTAATAATTTTATGATGTGTAGACCCTTAAGAAGTGGTCATTCCAGATAGCTTTACAGGACATCCTTGCTGTTCCTGTAATGTTTAATTGAGGTAAGTATTTCTTGTGATATGGCAGTGACTGGGGAATGACATCACCCATGAAAAAATAGGATATTATTTCCAGTAATTTTTATGACTCATGCAATTTTCTGCATACATTATGCATTTAAGAAATACTTTACATAGCTACTTACCCAGGAAAGGATATTTTAGAGAAAATTTAATTTAATTTAACTTTAAACTACATTTAATTTAACCTCAATTATCCAAATGACTGTCTCATCTGAAATATTTTCTTTTCATCTACATGTTTGGTAATCTCTAGATAAAGCTGTAGTCTTGATATAAATGAAAAAAATGTAATTGGCTTAATTACCTAGTGTTGTGTTAAATGTGGTGTTCAATATGCAATATTAATTACTTGTCAGTTATCTTTTAGAATCACACTTTTAGACATATATTTATTAAACTCAGACTTGGTGATGTGTATCATTTCACAATTAAAATATCAAATTATGTGTTAAGTGTGTGGTATTCATCAGAGGAGGGAATTACTGGCTTAGAGAAGCAGAGATATTGAGCTTAATAAGTAGAAATAAAATAGATTGTTAGTAAATTTTATGAGGCCTTTAAGAAACACACATAAAACAGGATGGGTTCAGCAGAATAACACAATAATAAAACCAAAATACAATAATAGCAGGTGACATTGATTGTGTGCTTATGATGTTCCAGACCCCTATTCTATATACTTCCTCTTTCCTGTCTCACTTATTCTTCATAGGAACCCAATGAGATAGGTTCTTTATATAGAGAATACATGAGTGCACAATATTTCTGGTGGTGGGAAATGTCAGTAAGTACTTTTAGCGGGTTAATTATGAACCAGGTGCTAGTCTAGGCACCAGGAAACTAACGTTTAATATATAGACCTGATCCTTAGCTGTTATGGATTGAATTGTGTCCCCCCAAAAGATATTTTGAAGTCCTAACCGCCAGTACCTTGGATGTGGCCTTGTTTGAAAATAGGGTCTTTGGAGATGTTATAGTTAACGTGAGGTTAGACTGTAGTAGGGTGAGCCCTGATCCAACATGAGCAGTGTCCTTCTGAAAGAAGAGATACGAAGAGAGTACAGAGAGAAGACATCCATGTGAAGATGGAGGCAGAGATTGGAGTGATGCATCTATAAGCCAAGGAACACCACAGGTCTCCAGCCGTCCTCAGAAGCTAGAAGACAGGCATGGAACAGATTCTCCCTCAGAGCCCTCAGAAGGAACCAACACAGCCAACACTCTGATTTCTTGACTCCTACCCCCTCCAGGACTGTGAGACCATAAACTTCTGTTCTTCTAGATTACCCAATTTGTGGTGTACTTTGCTACAGCAGCCCTGGGAAACTAATAAACTACCCTCATGGAGTATTCTCTCTAATTCAATGTTTCTCGTAGCATGGTCTATGGGGTAGAACCTAGGTCATGAATCCGTGAGCTAGTGCTGCATAGCAAATCACCCCCAAAATTCAGTGACTTAAAACAATAACCATTTATTTTTTCTCTGTGGGTTTGCAGGGCAGTTCTGCTGATCAGTAGTTGTTCACACAGAACGTTAAATTTGCGTTTTATGTCATTCCTATTCTGTTGAGTTGTATTTCATTTGTAAAAAAAAAAAAAAAAGGATCGGTGGCTTAAAAGGGGTTCATTGAAGTGAAAGATCCATGATAAAATAGGAACACAAATATAGCTCAGAATAAGCTCATAAAGCTAAATAGTGGACAAGACTCCAGTGAGAATCCCACATATGAATCCTTAGGCTTTGGAAAATGTGATGGTGCTAATACAGTGCACAATACTGAACAGCTTAAACTTGGATTTTACTAGATCAGCATTCATTTATCCTATACAGCCCACCCTCAGCTTGCGGTAGTTTTACTCATGAATATTTGTCCAAAATGGAATTGATGATGTTGCTGTTTTCATAATGTTTTCAAATAGTATATTGGTCTGCTCAAATAGTTTTTTTTTTTCCCAGAACAAGTGAAAAAATAATGCTTTCCAAGATGCAATGAATTAATTTTGCCACCAAAGGTGGAAATCAACCCAAGACTACACAGGCATTATTCAAAATTGCACTTCTTATAGTGAAAACAGTTGCAAATCACACTGTCACAGAGGAGCCTGTAAAACCAGCCGCAACGATAATGACACATAGCACTTTTGGAAAGAAAAAAGAATGAGCTATCAGCACTATTCCCTTGTCAGATAATATTGTTGGATGTTCTATAGTATAACTGGCATACTATGTGAAATTATTATCCTGAGTGTGCTAGAGAGATAGTTCATGTTTCAGTTGGCTGGTCCCACTCATGTACAGAGTAGGAATTGGTTCCTGGCACACATGGTATAGGGAAGAGAGACACAGTTAATGATTATTTTGTGATCCATAATACAGACTGAAAGAGATGTGCTGGGATCAGTAGGACCAGAACACCAGCTGTGTTTGCAGCAGGGAAGAGTGTGGTTATCAACTATAAAATGTGGCGTAAAATTCTGAGTCCCAGAGACCAGATAGCAGTCAACTAAATGATCCATGTCCCTGATTCAGTGTTGTAGGAGGTAGTGAAGATTGTAACTACAATACAAAGCTACCTTAATCAACTTCTACTTGCCAAATTGCTGTATTCCCTCATGTCTCCATTCGTATGGTAGTTATCATTCTTTCCTATGAGTCTTTTGACCATCTCACCTTGAAACCCTTCTCTTGGGGTCCATGACACTACTCTCTCTTGGTTCTCCTTCATGATTTCTAGCTGCTGCTTCTCAGCGTCTTTGGTGGTTCTTCCTCATTTCCCTGAGCTTTTAACATGCAGAGCTTAGTGCTTGAACATCTTTCTCAATGTGATCTCATCTAGAACTAAAGGCTTTATGTAAACCTAATGCATCCTAAATTTATATTTCTTGCCTGGACCTCTCCCATGAACTCCAGAATAACTTCCTACTCTATATCTCCACTTAGACACTAATAAACATCACTTTTTAACATGTCCAAACTGAACTCTGGATCTCCACCCCCAAACCAGCTTCACTGACATGTGGTCATCCTTGTATTAGTTAATGCACTCTAGCCTTCCATAAAAAAAAAAAACCATAGTTAAGCCAAAATCTTGGGGTCATACTTTACTCTTCTCCACTTCCCTGGGGTATGTTCCACTTCCAGAATATATAGATATTTCACTCTCTTCCTGTTGCGTCTCCAGTGGAGCTTGGAGTGCAAGCCTGATCTACAGATTTTAGACTTGCCAGTTCCCAAGATCAAGTGAGACAATTCCCTGAAGTAAGTCAATCTCTCTCTCTTTTCTCTCTCTCTCTCTCTCACACACACACAGAGGTTCTGTTTTTCTAGAGCACCCTAAGATACCAACCGTGTGTATGTTAAACTGCTTATCATTGTCCCATGGGTCACCACGAAGACTCTATTAAATTTTTTAGCCTTTTTTTCCCTCTCCGTACTTCAGTTTGGGTAGTTTCTATTCCCATGTCTTCAATTCACTGTTCTTTTTTTTTTTCAGTAGTGTGTAATCTCCTATTAATTCCATGATTGTTGTTGTTGTTAGGCGCCATCGAGTCAATTCTGACTCATACTGACCCTAGTACAATAGAACGAAACACTGCCCAGTCCCGTGACATCCTCGCAATTGTTGCATTATCGGAGCCCATTTTTGCAGCCACTATGCCAATCCATCTCACTGAGGGTCTTCCTCTTTTTCACTGACCTACTACTTTTTTTTTTTACTACTTTACCAAGCCTGATGTTCTTCTCCAGGGACTGGTCCCTCCTGACAACATGTCCAAAATATGTGACATGAAGTCTTGCCATCCTCGCTTCTAGGGAGCATTCTGGCTGTACTTCTCCCAAGACAGATCTCTTTGTTCTATATTCAATATTCTTCACCAACATCATAGTTCAAATTCTTCAATTCTTCTTTGGTCTCCTTTGTTCATTGTCCAGCTTTTGTATGCATATAAGGAGACTAAAAATACCATGGCTTCAGTCAGGTGCACCTTAGTCCTCAAAGGGATATATTTGCTTTTTAACACTTTATTTTTTTTTCACATAACTATTTATTGCACTTTAGATGAAGCTTTACAGATCAAACCGGTTTCTCATTAAACAGTTAGTACACATATTGTCTTATGACATTGATTAACAACCCCACGACATGTCAACACACTCCCTTCTCAACCTTGGGTTCCCTATTACCAGCTTTCCTGTCCCCTTGTGCCTTCTAGTCCTTGCCCCTGGGCTAGTGTGCCCATTTAGCCTCATTTTGTTTTATGAGCCTGTCCAATATTTGGCTGAAGGGTGAACCTCAGGAATGACTTCTTACTGAGCTGAAGGGGTGTCCAGGGGCCATACTCTCAGGGTTTCTCCAGTCTGTCAGGCCAGTAAGTCTGGTCTTTCTTTCTGAGTTAGAATTTTGTTCAACATTTTTCTCCAGGTCTGTCCGGGACCCTCTATTGTGATCCCTGTCAGAGGAATCAGTAGTGGTAGTTGGGCACCATCTAGTTGTACTGGACTCAGTCTGGTGGAGGCTGTGGTAAATGTGGTTCATTAGTCATTTGGACTAATCTTCATCTTGTGTCTTTAGTTTTCTTCATTCTCCTTTGCTCCCAAAGGGATGAGACCAGTGGAATATCCTAGATGGCCGCTCACAGACTTTTAAGACCCCAGACGCTACTCACCAAAGTAAAAGGTAGAACATATTCTTTGTAAACTATGTTATGCCAATTGAGCTAGTTGTTCCCCAAGATCATGGTCCCCACAGTCCTCTGCCTAGCAATTCAGTCCCTCAGGGAGTTTGGATGTATCTGTGGAGCTACCATGACCTTACCCTATACAAGTTTTGCTGGCTTCCCCAATATTGTGTACTGTCTTACCCTTCACAAATGTTACCACTTATTTATTGTCTATTTAGTGCTTTTCCATCTCCACCCCTTCCCTCCCTCATAACCATCAAAGATTGCTTCTTTTTGTGTGTAAACATTTCATGAGTTTTTACAGTAGTGGTCTCATACAACATTTGTCCTTTTGTGATTGACTTGTTTCACTCAGCATAATGCCCTCCAGATTCATTGATGTTATGAGATGCTTAACAGATTCATTATTGTTCTTTACCCTTGCGTAATACTCCATTGTACGTATGTACCAGAGTTTGCTTATCTAATTACCTGGTGATGAGCATCTAGGTTGTTTCCATCTTTTTGCTGTTGTGAACAATGCTGCAATGAACATGGGTGTGCATGTGTCTATTTGTCTGCCGACTCTTATTTCTCTAGGATAGATTCCTAGGAGTGGGATTGCTGAACCATAATGTATTTCTATTTCCAGCTTTCTAATTTATTTTTTTTTTTAAGGAAGAGCCATATCATTTTCCAAAATGGTTGTAACATTTTGCATTCCCACCAGCAGCGCCTAAGAGTTCCAATCTCCCCACAGCCTCCCCAGCATTCGTTATTTCTTGTGTTTTTGATTTGTGCCAGTAATGCCGGGGTGAGATGGTATCTCATTGTGGTTTTAATTTGCATTTCTCTAATGGCTACCGATCTTGAGCATTTCCTCATATGTCTGTTGGCCACTTGAATGTCTTTTTTGGTGAAGTGTCTGTGCATTCCCTTTGCCCATTTTTTAATTGGGTTATTTGTCTTTTTGTTGTAGAGATGTTGGATTTTCTTGTGCATTTTAGAGATTCCATCTTTTGTCTGCTTTGTACTAGCCAAATTTTTTTTCCCAGTCTGTAGATTCTGTTTTTACTCTTTTGGTGAAGTCTTTTGATGAGCATAAATGTTTAATTTTTAGAAGATCCCAGTTATCTAGCTTATCTTCCAGAGTTTGTGTTTGTTGGTTGTGTTTTGCATCCTATTAATATCATGTATTAGGGCCTCTAGCATTGATCCTATTTTTTGTTCTATGAACTTCATGGTTTTTGACTTTATATTTAGGTCTTTGATCCATTTTGAATTAGTTTTGGTATATGGTATGAGGTATGGGTCCTATTTCATTTTTTTGCAGACAGACATTCAGTTTTGCCAGCACAATTTGTTAAAAAGACTGTCTTTTCCCCATTTGATGGACTTGGGTGCTTGTTGAAGATCAGGTGTTCATAGGTGGATGGATTTACATCTGGGTTCTCAATTCTGTTCCACTGGTCAATGTACCAGTACTAGGCTGTTTTGACTACCGTAGCTGTATAGTACGTTCTGAGATCAGGTAGTGTGAGTCCTCCTACTTTAATCTTCTTCTTCAATAGTGCTTTACTTTTTCAGGGCTTCTTCCCTTTCCATATAAAGCTAATGATAAGTTTCCCCACTTCTTTAAAGAAATTTGTTGGTATTTGGATCAAGATTGCATTGTATTCGTAAATTGCTTTGGGTAGAATTTTCATTTTCACAATGTTGAGTCTACCTATCCATAATCATGGTATGTTTTTCCATTTATGTAGATCTCTTTTGGTTTCTTGCAGGAGTGCTTTGTAGTTTTCTTTGTATGGGTCCTTTACATCCCTGGTTAGATTTATTCCTAGGTATTTTATTTTTTTAGGGATATTTTTTTATTATAAATGGTATTTTTTTCATGATGTCCTTTTCATTGTTCTCTTTACTGGTGTATAGGAACCCAACTGATTTTTCTGTTCACCTTGTATCCTGCTGTTCTGCTGAATCTTTCTATTAATTCTGGTAGTTTTCTCTTAGAGTCTTTTGGGTTTTCTATGTATAGTATCTGTCTTAGTCATCTAGTGATGCTACAACAAAATTACCACAAGTGAATGGCTTTGACAAAGAGAAATTTATTTCTTCACAGTGAAGTTCAAATTCAGGGTGTCAGCTCCAGGGGAAGGCCTTCTCTCTCAGCTGGCCTTCTGATCAATCTTCCCCCAGGCTAGGAGCTTCTCCACTCAGGGACCCCCAGTCCAAAGGACATGCTCTGCTCCTGGCACTGCTTTTTTGGTGATATGAATCCCCCCTGTCTCTCTGCTTGCTTCTCTCTTTTATATCTCAAGAGATTGCCTCAAGACACAATCCAGTCTTGTAGATTGAGTCCTGCCTCACTAACACAATTGCCGCCCACCCTCCCTCATTAACATCACAGAGGCACACTTTACAACATACAGGAAAACCACACAATACCGGGAATCATAGTCCAGACAAATTGATACATATATTTTTGGAAGAACATAATTCAGTCCATGACAGCACCATATCATCTGCAAATATGGGCAGTTTTATACCTTCGTTGCAAACTTGGATGCTGTTTATTTCTTTTTCTTGTCTTATTGCTCTAGCTAGGACTTCCAGCACAATTTTAAATAGGAGTGGTGATAAAGGACATCCTTGTTTTCTTCCTCTTCTCAAGGGGAATGCTTTCAGCCTCTCTCCATTAAGAATGATGTTGTCCATTGGTTTTGCATAAATGCCCTTTATTATGCTGAGAAATTTCCCTTCAATGCCTATTTTATTTAGAGTTTTTATCAAGAACGAGTGTTGGACTTTGTCGAATGCCTTTTCTGCATTGATTGAGATAATCATGTGATACTTTTCTCTCTTTTTATTTATGTGATGGATTACATTGATTGATTTTCTAATGTTGAACTGTTATTGCAAACCTGGTATGAATCCTACTTGGCTGTGGTGTATTATTTTTTTGATATGATGCTGAATTCTATTGGCTAAAATATTGCTGAGAATTTTTGCATCTATATTCATGAGAGATATTGGTCTGTAATTTTCTGTTTTTGTGGTGTCTTTGCCTGTTTTTGATATCAGAGGTTTTTTTGCCTGTTTTTGATATCAGGGTTATGCTGGCTTCATAGAATGAATTAGGGAGTATCGTGTCATTTTCTATGTTCTGAAAGAGTTTGAGTAGTACTGGCATAAGCTCTCCTCTGAAGGTTTGGTAGAATTCTCCAGTGAAGCCATCTGGGCCAAGGCTTTTTTTGTTGGGAGTTTTTTTTTTTTTTTAGCTTTTCAATCTCTTCTCTTGTTATAGGTCCGTTCATATTTTCAACATCATTTTGTGTTAGTTTGGGTAGGTCGTGTGTTTCTAGAAATTTTTCCATTTCCTCTAGGTTTTCAAATTTGTTGGAGTACAGTTTTTCATAATACTCTGTTATAATCCTTTTTATTTCAGCTGGGCTCTTGTAATGTCCCCCATTTCATTTCTTATTTGGGTTATTTGCATCCTCTCCTGTTTTTCTTTTGTCAGTTTGGCCAGTGGTTTGTCAATTGTGTTGATCCTTTCAAAGAACCAACTTTTGGTTTTGTTGATTCTTTCTATTGTTTTTCTATTCTCTATTTCATTTATTACTGCTCTGATCTTTATTATTTCCTTTCTTCTGGTGGCTATGGGCTTCTTTTGCTGTTCTCTTTCTATTTGTTTGAGTTGTGTAGCTAATGCTTTGATTTTGTCTCTTTCTTCTTTTTTGATGTGTGTGTCTATTGCTATAAATTGACCTCTGAGCACTGCCTTTGCTGTGTCCCAAAGGTTTTGGTGTGATGTATTTTCATTCTCATTTGATTCTAGGAATTTTTTTTATTCCATCTCTGATTTCTTCTATTACCCAGTGGTTTTTAAGCAAGGTGTTATTCAGTTTCCATGGAATTGATTTTTTTTTTCCTTGTTCTTCCTGTCATTAGTTTCTAGTTTGATGGCGCTGTGGTCAAGAAGTTACTTTGTATTATTTCAATGTTTTGGATTTTGTTGAGGGTTGTTCTGTGGCCTAAGATTTGGTCTATTCTGGAGAATGTTCCATGTGCATTGGAAAAGACTTTGTACTTTGTAGCTGTTGGGTGGAGTGTTCTATATATGTCTATGAGGTCAAGTTGGCTGATTGTACCTTTTAGCTTGCCTGTATCTTTGTTGAGTTTCTTTCTAGATGTTCTGTCCTTTACCAAGAATGGTGTGTTGAAGTCTCCTACTATTATTGTGGAACTGTCAATTTCTCTTTTCAGTGCTGAGTTTCTGTATTTTGGAGCCCTGTCATTGGGTGCATAGATGTTTATTTTGGTTAAGTCTTGATGATGGATTGTCACTTTAATCATTATATAATGCCTTTCTTTGTCTTTTATGGTAGATTTTGTTTTAAAGTCTGTTTTATCTGATATTAGTATTGCCACGCCTGCTCTATTTTGGTAGTTACTTGCTTGTTTTGGTTTTTACATCCTTTGATTTTTAATAAATTTAAGTTTTTGTTTCTAAGCTGTGTCTCTTGTAGACAGAGCTGATAGGTCCTCTTTTTTTTTTTTTATCCATTCTGTCACTCTCTGTCTCTTTATGGGTATAGTTAGGCCATTTACATTCAGTGTAATTATTAACAGGTGTGAGTTTATTGCTGTCACTTTGTAGTGTCTTTTCTGGTGGTGCTGACATTTTCTTTGTTCCTCTTATTGTCCTGTGCTGAATTCCTTTTGTTTGTGGATTTTTTTTTCATTTCTTTTGTTTTTATTGAGACTTTTTGTTTTTCTTCTTTATTTTGGTGAGTAGGTTTGTTAACTTTCTTTGTGGTTACCTTGAAATTTGCCCTTATCTTCCTAGGTTTGAACCAGTCTTTTATTACTTGGTATTGCCTTCCTTTCCATTAGAAAGTTCTATATCCACACCACTTATTCCCTCTTTTATTGTTTTGACATTTGTTGTCATCTACAGATGAACCTCTCTGGTTTCCTGTTGTGATTCTTTTGGTTTTGTATAGCCCTTGAGAGTTCATTTCCTAGGTTGGTATCTGGCTGGTACAATCTTCCATCCTAGATCCAGGCTGTGGTCTGATGTTGTTTGTTCTCATACTGAAGGACTCCCTATAATAATTCTTGTAAGTTTGGTTTGGTTTTTACACATTCCTTTAATTTCCGTTTATCTGGAAGTGTCCTAATTTCAACATCATATTTGAACAAGAGTTTTGCAGGATATATTTTTCTTGGTTGGCAATTTTTTCTTTCAAGGTTTCATATATGTCATCCCATTGCCTTCTTGTCTGCATGGTTTCTGCCAGATAATCAGAGCTTGCTCTTATTGTTTCTTCTCTGTATGTGCCTTTTTGTTATTCTCAACCTGCTCTCAGGATTTTTTCTTTGTCTTTGGTTTTAGTGAGTGTGATTATGATAAGCCTTGGTGCTTCTCTTTTGGATTCTATCCTTATGGGGTTCGTTGAGATTCTTGGATAGTCAGCTGTTCATCTTTCATGATATTAGGGAAGTTTTCTGTCAGAAATTCTTCAATGAGTCTCTCTGTGTATTCTGTTTTCTCCCGCTGCTCTGGAACTCCAATGACTCACAAGTTTTTGCTTTTGATTGTATCCCACACAATTCTCAAGGTTTCCTAATTCTTTTTTCTGATTTTTCCTCAAAGTTGTCTCCAAGTGTTTGTCCGCAATTTCGCTGATCCTGTTTTCCATCGTTTCAACCTGCTGCTCAGCCTTTCTATAACACTGTCCATTTCTGAAATCTTATTGTTTATCTTTTGGATTTCTAATTGTTGTTTTCGTAAGAATTCTAGTTGTGAATTTATTTTGGCATTTGGTTCTTGTATTATTTTCCTGAATTCTTCCATTATTTTGTCTGCATTTTCCATGAGTTTGTCTGCCTTTTCCATGAATTTGTCTATTTTTCCCTCATTTTTGTCTGCTTTTTGCTTCAACTCTTGGATAGCTCTGAATATTAGAGATTTGAATTCCATGTCAGGTAGTTCTAGTGCAATTTCATCTGCTGGAAAGTTATCTGTTGTTTTATTTGGGTTGCCTACTGGAACCGTCCTGTCTTTTTTTATATATATATATGTTTTGATATTGTCTGCTGTCTTTGGGCCATTCCGTAGTTATTTTCTTCATTTCTTGATTGTAGATCTGCTTGTTTTGTCCTGCTTTTTTGTTTTATTTGGTTATGTCTGAACAGATGTGTTGTGTGTTCTTTGTTTCTTGCTCATCTGTGGTCACGATATTTTTCACCTCCTTGTCCAATGGGCAGGGTCAGTAGCTTAGCTATGGTGCAGCAGGGCAGGTCCAGCTGAAGAGGAGGGGCTAGGTTGGGTTTTTTTTTTTAATAATTTTTATTGTGCTTTAAGTGAAAGTTTACAAATCAAGTCAGTCTCTCACATATAAACTTATATACACCTTACTACATACTCCCATTTACTCTCCCCCTAATGAGTCAAAAAAAAATTTTTTTTTTTTAATGAGTCAGCCCGTTCCCTCTTTCTAGTCTTTCCTTTCGTGACTGTTTTGCCAGTTTCTAACCCTCTCTACCCTCCCATCTCCCCTCCAGACAGGAGATGCCAACACAGTCTCAAGTGTCCACCTGATGTAGGTAGCTCACTCCTCATCGGCATCTCTCTCCAACGCATTGTCCAGTCCATTCCATGTGTGATGAGTTGTCTTCGGGAATGGTTCCTATCCTGGGCCAACAGAAGGTTTGGGGACCATGACTGCCGTATTCTTTTAGTCTCAGTCAGACCATTAAGTCTGGTCTTTTTATGAGAATTTGGGGTCTGCATCCCACTGTTCTTCTGCTCCCTCAGGGGATCTCTGTTGTGCTCCCTGTCAGGGCAGTCATCGGTTGTGGCCAGGCACCATCTAGTTTTTCTGCTCTCAGGATGATGTAAGTGTCTAGTTCATGTAGCCTTTCTGTCTCATGGGCTCAATTATCATGTGACCTTGGTATTCTTCATTCTCCTTTGATCCAGATGGGCTGAGACCAATTGATGCATCTTAGATGGCCGTTTGTTAGCATTTAAGACCCCAGACTCCACACTTCAAAGTGGGGTGCAGAATGTTTTCTTAATAGAATTTATTTTGCCAATTTACTTAGAAGTCCCCTTAAGCCATAGTCCCCAAACCCCCGCCCTTGCTCCACTGACCTTCGAAGCATTCAGTTTATCCAGGAAACTTCTTTGCTTTTGCTCCAGTCCAGTTGAACTGACCTTCCCTGTATTGAGTATTATCCTTCCCTTCACCTAAAGTAAAAAAATTTTTTGTTTTTTTTCACCTAAAGTAGTTCTTATCTACTATCTAATAAGTAAATAACCCTCTCCCACCCTCCCTCCCTCCCCCTTCTCATAACCACAAAAGAATGTGTTCTTCTCAGTTTATACTATTTCTCAAGATCTTATAATAGTGGTCTTATACAATATTTGTCCTTTTGCATCTGACGAATTTCACTCAGCATAATGTCTTCCAGGCTCCTCCATGTTATGAAATGTTTCACAGATTCGTCACTGTTCTTTATCGATGCGTAGTATTCCATTGTGTGAATATACCATAATTTATTTAACCATTCATCCATTGATAGACACCTTGGTTGCTTCCAGCTTTTTGCTATTGTAAACAGAGCTGCAATAAACATGGGTGTGCATATATCTGTTTGTGGGAAGGCTCTTATTTCTCTAGGACATATTCCGAGGAGGGGGATTTCTGGGTTGTATGGTAGTTCTATTTCTAACTTTTTAAGAAACGCCAGATAGATTTCCAAAGTGGTTGTACCATTTGACATTCCCACCAGCGGTGTTTAAGAGCTCCAATCTCTCCACAGCCTCTCCAACATTTATTATTTTGTGTTTTTTGGATTAATGCCAGCCTTGTTGGAGTGAGATGGAATCTCATCGTAGTTTTAATTTGCATTTCTCTAATGGCTAATGATCCAGAGCATTTTCTCATGTATGTGTTAGCTGCCTGAATATCTTCTTTAGTGAAGTGCGTGTTCATATGTTTTGCCCAATTTTTAATTGGGTTGTTTGTCTTTTTGTGGTTGAGTTTTAACAGAATCATATAGATTTTAGAGATCAGGCGCTGGTCAGAGATGTCATAGCTGAAAATTCTTTCCCAGTCTGTAGGTGGTCTTTTTACTCTTTTGTTGAAGTCTTTTTAGATGAGCACAGGTGTTTGATTTTTAGGAGCTCCCAGTTATCTGGTTTCTCTGCGTCATTTTTGGTAATGTTTTGTATTCTGTTTATGCCTTGTATTAGGGCTCCTAATGTTGTCCCTATTTTTTCTTCCATGATCTTTATCGTTTTAGTCTTTATGTTTAGGTCTTTGATCCACTTGGAGTTAGTTTTTGTGCTTGGTGTGAGGTATGGGTCCTGTTTCATTTTTTTGCAAATGGATATCCAGTTATGCCAGAACAATTTATTAAAAAGATTATCTTTTCCCCAATTAACTGACACGGGGCCTTTGTCAAATATCAGCTGCTCATATGTGGATGGATTTATATCTGGGTTCTCAATTCTGTTCCACTGGTCTATGTGCCTGTTGTTGTACCAATACCAGGCTGTTTTGACTACTGTGGCTGTATAATAGGTTCTGAAATCAGGTAGAGTGAGGCCTCCCACTTTCTTCTTCTTTTTCAGTAATGCTTTGCTTATCCAAGGCTTCTTTCCCTTCCATATGAAGTTGGTGATTTGTTTCTCTATCACCTTAAAAAATGACATTGGAATTTGGATCGGAAGTACATTGTATGTATAGATGGCTTTTGGTAGAATAGACATTTTTACTATGTTAAGTCTTCCTATCCATGAGCAAGGTATGTTTTTCCACTTATGTAGTTCCCTTTTAGTTTCTTGCACTAGTACTTTGTAGTTTTCTTTATATAGGTCTTTTATATCTTTGGTAAGATTTATTCCTAAGTATTTTATCTTCTTGGGGGCTACTGTGAATGGTATTGATTGGCGATTTCCTCTTCAATGTTCTTTTTGTTGATGTAGAGGAATCCAAGTGATTTTTGTATGTTTATCTTGTAACCTGAGACTCTGCTGAACTCTTCTATTAGTTTCAGTAGTTTTCTGGAGGATTCCTTAGGGTTTCCTGTGTATAAGATCATGTCATCTGCAAATAGAGATAATTTTACTTCTTCCTTGCCTATCCGGATGCCCTTTATTTCTTTGTCTAGCCTAATTGTTCTGGCTAGGACCTCTGGCACAATGTTGAATAAGAGCGGTGAAAAAGGGCATCCTTGTCTGGTTCCCGTTCTCAAGGGAAATGCTTTCAGGCTCTCTCCATTTAGAATGATGTTGGCTGTTGGTTTTGTATAAAAAAAAAAAAAAATTATTTTTGTATAGATGCCCTTTATTATGTTGAGGAATTTTTCTTCAATTCTATTTTGCTGCGAGTTTTTATCATGAATGGGTGTTGGTCATTGTCAAATGCCTTTTCTGCATCAATTGATAAGATCATGTGGTTTTTGTCTTTTGTTTTATTTAGATGGTGGATTACATTAATGGTTTTTCTAATATTGAACCAACCTTGCATAGCTGATATAAACCTCACTTGGTCGTGGTGGATTATTTTTTTGACATGTTGTTGAATTCTATTGGCTAGAATTTTGTTGAGGGTTTTTGCATCTATGTTCATGAGGGATATAGGTTTGTAATTTTCCTTTTCTGTGGTGTCTTTACCTGGTTTTTATATCAGGGATATGGTGGCTTCATAGAATGAATTAGGTAGTATTCCATAATTTTCTATGATTTGAAATATCTTTAGTAGTAGTGGTGTTAACTCTTCTCTGAAAGTTTGGTAGAACTCTGCAGTGAAGCCATCCGGGCCAGGGCTTTTCTTGGGCGGGGGGGGGGGGAGTTTTTTGATTACCGTATCAATCTCTTTTTTTGTTATGGGTCTATTTAGTTGTTCTACTTCTGATTGTGTTAGTTTAGGTAGGTAGTGTTTTTCCAGGAATTCATCCATTTCTTCGAGGTTTGCAAATTTGTTAAAGTACAATTTTTCATAATGATCTGATATGATTCTTTGAATTTCAGTTGGGTCTGTTGTGATATGGCCCATCTCATTTCTTATTTGGGTTATTTGTTTCCTTTCCTATATTTCTTTAGTCAGTCTGGCCAGTGGTTTATCAATTTTGTTAATTTTTTCAAAGAACCAGCTTTTGGCTTTATTAATTCTTTCAATTGTTTTTCTGTTCTCTAATTCTTTTAGTTCAGCTCTAATTTTTATTATTTGTTTTCTTCTGGTGCCTGATGGATTCTTTTGTTGCTCACTTTCTATTTGTTCAAGTTGTAGGGACAGTTCTCTGATTTTGGCTCTTTCTTCGTTATGTACGTGTACATTTATTGATATAAATTGACCTCTGAGCACTGCTTTTGCTGTGTCCCAGAGGTTTTGACAGGAAGTGTTTTCATTCTCATTGCATTCTATGAATTTCTTCATTCCCTCCTTAATGTCTTCTATAACCCAGTCTTTTTTGAGCAGGGTATTGTTCAGTTTCCAAGTATTTGATTTCTTTTCCCTGATTTTTCTGTTATTGGTTTCTACTTTTATGGCCTTGTGGTCTGAGAAGATGCTTTGTAATATTTCGATGTTTCGGATTCTGCAAAGGTTTGTTTTATGACCTAATATGTGATCTATTCTAGAGAATGTTCCATGTGCACTAGAAAAAAAAGTATACTTTGTAGCTGTTGGGTGGAGTGTTCTATATAAATCTATGAGATCAGGTTCGTTGATTGTAGCAATTAGGTCTTCTGTGTCTCTATTGAGCTTCTTACTGGAAGTCCTATCCTTCTCTGAAAGTGGTGTGTTGAAGTCTCCTACTATAATTGTGGAGATGTCTACCTCACTTTTCAGTTCTTTTAAAGTTTGTTTTATGTATCTTGCAGCCCTGTCATTGGGTGCATAAATATTTAATATGGTTATATCTTCCTGGTCAATTGATCCTTTAATCATTATGTAGTGTCCTTCTTTATCCTTTGTGGTGGATTTAACTTTAAAGTCTATTTTGTCAGAAATTAATATTGCTACTCCTGCTCTTTTTTGATTGTTGTTTGCTTGATATATTTTTTCCATCCCTTGAGTTTTAGTTTGTTTGTGTCTCTAAGTCTAAGGTGTGTCTCTTGTAGGCAGCATATAGATAGATCGTGTTTCTTTATGCAGTCTGAGACTCTCTGTCTCTTTACTGGTGCATTTAGTCCATTTACATTGAGTGTAATTATAGATAAGTAATTTTTATGTGTTTAGTGCTGTCATTTTGATGCCTTTTTATGTGTGTTGTTGACAATTCCGTTTTTCCACTTACTTTTTTGTGCTGAGACATTTTTCTTTGTAAATTGTGTGTTCCTCATTTTCATAGTAGTTGAATTTATGTTTGCTGAGTCATTATGTTTTTCTTGGTTTTTATTTTGAGTTATGGAATTGTTAGACCTCTTTGTGATTACCTTAATATTTACCCCTATTTTTCTAAGTAAAAACCTAACTTGTATCGTCCTATATTGCCTTGTTTTCCTCTCCATATGGAAGTTCTATGTCTCCTGTATTTACTCCCTCTTTTTGATTATTGTGATCTTTTACATAATGACTTCAATGATTCCCTGTTTTGAGCATTTTTTTCTTTTTAAAATTAATCTTAATTTGTTTTTGTGATTTCCCTGTTTGAGATGATATCAGGATGTTCTGTTCTGTGACCTTGTGTTACGTTAGTATCTGGTATTACTGATTTTCTGATAGAACAATTTCCTTTAGTAATTCTTGTAGCTTTGGTTTGTTTTTTGCAAATTCTCTAAGCTTGTGTTTATCTGTAAAAATTTCAATTTCACCTTCATATTTGAGAGAGTTTTGCTGGATATATGATCCTTGGCTGACAATTTTTCTCCTTCAGTTCTCTCTATACGTCATCCCATTGTCTTCTTGCCTGCACTGTTTCTACTGAGTAGTCTGAACTTATTCTTATTGATTTTCCTTTGTACGAGACCTTTCTTTTATACCTGGCTGCTTTTAAAATTTTCTCTTTATCTTTGATTTAAGCAAGTTTGATGATAATATGTCTTGGTGATTTTCTTTTTGGATCAATCTTATATGAGGTTTGATGAGCACCTTGGATAGATATCCTTTCGTCTTTCATGATGTCAGGGAAGTTTTCTGCCAACAGATCTTCAACTATTCTCTCTGTATTTTCTGTTATCCCTCCCTGTTCTGGAACTTCAATCACATGCAAGTTTTTCTTCTCGATAGAGTCCCACATGATTCTTAGGGTTTCTTCATTTTTTTTTAATTCTTTTATCTGATTTTTCTTCAACTACATTGGTGTCAATTGCCTTATCCTCCACCTCCCCCACTCTGCATTCCAATTGCTCGATTCTGCTCCTCCGACTTCCTATTGAGTTGTCTAATTCTGTAATTTTACTGTTAATCTTTTGGATTTCTGAATGCTGTATCTCTATGGATTCTTGCAGCTCATTAATTTTTCCACTATGTTCTTGAATAATCTTTTTGATTTCTTCCACTGCTTTATCAGTGTGTTCCTTGGCTTTTTCTGTAGATTGCCTTTTTTCATTTCTGAGGTCATCCCTGATGTCTTGAAAAGTTCCGTAAATTAGTTTTTTATATTCTGCATCTGGCAATTCCAGGATTGTATCTTCATTTGGGAAAGATTTTGATTCTTTAATTTGGGGAGTTGTAGAAGCAATCATGGTCTGCTTCTTTACGTGGTTTGATATTGACTGCTGTCTCCAAGCCATCTATAAGACATTGTAATGATTTATTTTATATTTGCTCACTGAGTCTTATCTTGTTTTGTTTTCTTTCAATATACATAGATGGGCTACTAGATTGTGCTGTCTTGATTGTTGTAGCCTTTGAATCACTTATGTCCTATTACCAGCTGCCTTGGGCTGTTACCAGATATATAAGCCTAAGAGTCCACTCACTGTTCTTAAATAGAATCTGATTTTGGGTCACCAAGTGTGTGGTGTAGACTGTCACCTATCAACTTAGAGGAGTAGCGGTGATAGTTGTGTGCACCAGATTCTAGTAGCAGCAGGGGGTCACATTCTGGGGGCGGGGCAGGATGCTGACAGGCTTCCCCCAAGTGCCAGTGAGGTAAGTGTGTCTATATTGCTAAAGCACTTTGGTGGGTGGGCTCTGCAGCTGTACCTTAGGCACCCAATGCATGTACCTCTATAGATTGGTAGATGTCACTATCCTCAGACCCCTATGGCCGGAGGCTAGGTGTTTTGGGTGGAGCTTCAGCCCTCAGTTCCCCTTTGTGGATCAGTGAGGGCTCTGTTTAATAGGTAGAGATATCAGACCTGGAAACGTGTCTTTCCAGTAATCGGCTAAAACAATTACAGTCAGATCCCTACCAGAATTGCCTTTGCATTATAATAGCCACCTTGTTCCCTATAGGGATGAAAGACCAAGACTGTGGGTCTCATATACTTGGCTGAAGCTGGTTCTGTATTTTTATTCCAATTTCGGGAAGTCAGGGAAGGATTTTTGGTCCCTGGGTTTTTAGTAGCTGCTTCTCTCAGGCCAGGAGAATGGGTTAGAAAAAAAAAAAAAAAAAAAAACGCAGAGCACTTCACTCCCTGTCCCAGGAAATTCCAATGTTAATGAAGTCACCTGGGGCAGGGAGGGGAGTGATCAGATGGACAGGAGAGAGTAGCACCCAGCAATATAGACAAAGTTACTTATCTTGCTTGGTGATGACTTTTATCTGAGATTCCCGAGGGGAGGGGCGTGTAGCCTGTGTGTGGCTGTCTGGGTCAAGATTGCCCCCAAGGGTCAGACCCGCAGTCTGTGCTTGTACAGTCTCAGAAGCCATGGTCAGCTCCTCTGCTCTGAGTCCAAAGCCCAGCACCAAGGTTCCCCAGCTGGGATGCCCCATTCCAGGCTCCAAAACTAGTCACTGCCTCCCGGTGTGTTCTCCTCCTGTCAGCTGCGTCGCTGCGCTGCCTGCATACGCTGGCTGGGCTTCCCCCGAGTTCACTTCAGGGGTCTAGGGCTGCATCACGTGTTTGTGCCATCTCAGGAAGCCATGCTCAGCTCCCCTGCACCCAGTCCAAAGCCCAGTGCCAAGGTTTTCTGACTGCGACACTGGCTCCAGGCTCTGAAAACAGTCGCTGGTTCCCCATGGTTGCTCGTTCTCTCCTTAGCCGCGTCAGTGTGCAGCCTGCTTGTGCTGGCTGAGTCCCTACTGAGGTAACCCCAGGGGGCTAGGAGTTAAGGCTGTGTCCTGTGCCTGCCCCTCCTCAGCAAGTCACAATCAGCTCTGCCACTCGGCACTAGGGAATCGTAAGGGCTCAAGGCTGTGGCGCCGGACACCCGTTCCAGAGGCTGTTGCTGCTTCAGGACACAGCTTTTTGCTCCCCTGTTACTCAGGTCAACTCTTTAGATCTGTGTTCAATGGTCAGGGTTCATAGATTGTCATGTATGTGATTGATTCACTTGTTTTTCTGAGTCTTTGTTGCAAGAGGGATCCGAGGTAGCTTCTACCTAGTCAGCCATCTTGGCCCTGCCTCCTCCTGGATTGGGTTTTTATGGCATGTACTAGGGCCAACATGGTGGGACAGGAATCAGTGCTGGGCAGGTTCAGGTAGGCCATCCCTGTGCTGCTTGGAGATGTGATGTTCAGCACACGGTACAGGTAGGCAGGAAGGAGGGGGGAGGTTGTGATGTGCAGAGTTAATATGGGTATGGGAGAGAGGAGACAGAAACAGGAACCAAAAAAAAAAAAAAAAAGACTGATAAGGGAGCTTGCTATTGTAATGGAGAAATAAGAAACCGAGAAATGGAGAAAAGCAAAAAGGAGGGGGATAAAAGGGAAAAAGAAAAAAACTAGATAAAAATTTGGGAAGAAGAAGAAGAAAGAAAAGAAAATCACTCAGTGGTCCCACCAGTGTGGCTGCGAGACTGGGGAAGTGACTTCCAGCCTGCACAGTATAGCCTGGCTAGAGGGGGTATAGATGCTATACAGCACAAGGTATTCAGGAGACAGGAAGAGAAGATAAGTATAGAGAGATGAGAACTGAGAAATGAAGAAAGAAAGGAAAAAAGTGAAAAAAAAAAAAGAAAAAAGAAATACCCCCAGGGAGTGCATTGACATGGCTGTGCAGACTGGGGAAGCGGCTCCTAAATCGTGCAGTGCAGCTTGGCTAGAAGGGGCTCCCAAGCCGTGAAAAGAAAAAGAAAGTGAACAAACAAAACAGAACAAAGCAAAAAAAGCCCTGGGGATCCCACCAGCGTGATGTTGCAGGCCAGGGAAGTGGTTCCCCAGTCAATCAGTGCTCCACAGCCTTTCAAGAAGAAGCAAAGATGGCACATGGAGCCAGGTGTTGGAAAGAAGGGAGAGGGAGGTGGTGCAAGGTGCAGAAGAAACCAAAAGAAACAGAAAAAAACAACAACAGCAACAGACAAATGGCACTCAGGGAGCCGGCCAGTGTGGGTGAGACAAATTCACGTGGCCCAGGGCCAAAACTGTTGCCTCCTGGCCAAGACAGTGTGGCCAGTGGGAAGCAGAGGAGGCTGGGGGGCGGGGAGGAAGGGTAGGAGTTAGGAAAAGGTATATGGCTGGTTACCAGGTGCTCTGTCTCCTGCCAGGAACCTCTTGAAGCTGCTTTCCTGTATTCCCTGCCCACTGATCTCCAGTGTGGGCAGGGCGAATCCAAGTGGCATGGATGCTGCGCTTCCTGGCTGGCCAAGCTACCACTGCCAGCCAGGAAGCATGGAGGTAGAGCAGTGGGGAAAGGATGTGGGGTGGGAAAGTGCGTACCGCTGGTTACCAAGTGCTCTGTCTCCTTCTGGGAGCTCTGTGAAGCTGCTTTCCTGTGCTCCCTGTCCCCTGATCTCCGACAAGAGTCCAAGGTGGTGAATCCATGTTGCATTAGCTGATAGGGGACCTCTGCGTGTATCTCTCCTCACTCGCTGTTCTTTGTCAGTTGCTCATTCTGTTTGATGCTTGGCTGAGTTCTTTGTCTCTTCATTTGACCCTTCGGGTTCCAGGATTGACTTTTGTCTCTGTTTTACTTAGCTTTTTGGGTCTTTGCTGTGGGGGGTTGGGGGGGTGGCGTGGTGCTTCTGTCTATGGCACTATAATGGCTAGAAGTCCTCTCATTTGATTTCTTGACTGCTGCTTCCATGGTTATTGATTGTGGATCCAAGTAAATGAAATAATAGAATCCTTCAATATTACAACTCAAGGCTTGAATTTTTCTTCAGTTTTTCAGCTTGAAAAATGCTGAGCCTGTTCTTCCTTTTTGGTGTTCTAACTCCAGGTCTTTGCAGATTTCATTATAGTACTTTACCTTGTCTTCTCAAGCTACCCTTTGAAATATTCTCTTCGGCTCTTTTATATCATTATTTCTTCCTTTCGCTTTAGCTACTCTCCATTCAAGAGTGTCTTCTGACATCCATTTTGGTCTTTAATTTCTTTTCTGTCTTTTTAATGACCTTTAACTCTCTTCATGTACAATATCCTTGATGTCATCTCACAAATTGACTGGTTTTTGGTCATTAGTGTTCAATACTTCAAATCTATTCTTGAGATAGTCTCTAAATTCAGGGATGTTATACTTAAGGTTGTACTTTGGCTCTTGTGGACTTATTTTAATATTCTTCAGCTTCAACTTGAACTTGCATATGAGCAACTGGTGGTCTATTCCACGGTGAGTCCCTGGCCTTGTTCTGACTGATGATATAAGAGCTTCTACATCATCTCTTTTCATAGATGTAGACAATTTTATACCTGTGCATTCCATCGGTGAGGTCCACAGTGTTTATGTTGTTAAAAAAAAAGATATTTTCAATGAATAAGTCATTGGTCTTGCAAAATTCTATCATGCGATCTCTAGTATCATTTCTATCACCAAGGCCATATTTTCCAACCTCCGATCCTTCTTCTATGTTTCCCACTTTCGCATTCCAATTACCCATAATTATCAATGCATCTTGATTGCAGTTTGATCAATTTCAGACTGCAGAATTTGGTAAAAAATCATAAATTTCTTCATCTTTGACCTTAGTGGTTGGTGTGTAAATTTGAATGATAGTCATACTAACTTGTCTTCCTTGTAGGCATATGATTATTGTCTTACGATTGACAGTGTTGTATTTGAGGATAAATCTTGAAATGTTCTTTTTGACCATGAATGTGATGCTATTCTGCTTCAATTTGTCATTTCCAGCATAGTAGACCATATGATTGGCCAATTCAAAATGGCCAATACCAGTCTATTTCAGCTCACTAATGCCTAAGATATCAATCTTTATGTGTTCCATTTTATTTTTGATGACTTCCAATTTTCCTTGATTCGTTTTTTATATATTCCACTTTCTGATTATAAATGGATGTTTGCAGCTGTGCCTTCTCATTTTGAGTCATGCCACATCAGCAAATGAATTTCCCAAAAGCTTGACTCCACCTACATCATTAAGTTTGACTCTACTTTGAGGAGGCAGCTCTTCCCCACCTGTATTTTGAGTGTCTTCCAACCTAAGAGGCTTACCTTCTGGCACTATACCAGACGATGTTCTGCTGCTATTCATAAGGTGTTCACTGGCCAATTTTTTCAGAAGTAGATTCCAGGTCCTTCTCCCTAATCTGTCTTAGTCTGGAAGCTTCGCTGAAACCCGCCTTTCGTGGGTAACCCTGCTAATATTTGAAATACCAGTGGCATATCTTCCACCATCACAGCAACGCGCAAGCCACCACAGTCTGACAAACTGACAGATGAGTGGTAGAGTCCATGATTACTAGTTTATGTTTCTCTTTTCATTATGTTCATGTTTCCCTTTAAGTTCTTGAGAATACTTATAAGAGCTGTTTTAAAGCCTTTGTATGCTAATCTTACCATCCCTATCATTTCTGAATCTGTTTCTATTGACCGTAAAGCCACATTTTCCTTGTTTTTTGAATGGCTAATGATTTATCATTGGATACGGCACACTAAGAATACTACATTATTGAGTACATTATTGTCTTCTTTTAAAGAAAGTTGCTAGTTGTCATCAAGTTAGCTCTGACTCATGGTGACCTTACGTGTAAAACAACAAAACATTGTTCAGTCCTGTGCCATCAAGGGAATGCCAACAAGAAAGGTATAGGTGTTTAACTTTTGTTTGTTTGGTTGGGAGGCAAGCAGTTAATTTACCTACAGATCAGCTTGATCTTTCTGAGGTTTATTTATTTATTTTTGCTTTTTAAAGGTAAGTTGAAATTAGTCCTTACTCAAGGGGTATTTTAGCCCGACGCCTAAAGCATTACCTTTTGGAGTGTTCACTGAATGCCCCTGTTGTTCAATGAATTTCTTACTCCGTTTGTCTGAACGTGAATGTTTCCCAATCATGTATGAGCTCAAGTTGTTCAGATTATGAATTCCCCCAGTAGTTGTTCTTTTTCCTGATAGTTGTTCTTCATTCAGCATCACAAAAGCTTACTTTTCGCAAGTATAGCTTAGTATTCAGCCAAAGACTTATATGGATCCCTCTACCAATTTCTGGGACTCTTTTTCTTTTTAGGGTCCTCTTCTACAGCACTCTGCTCTGCAAATTCCAACTACTTTGTTGCTATTGTTGTGTGTCATCAAGTTGATTCTGATTCATAGTGACCCTGGGTGACAGAGTAGAACTTTATCACAAATCCCAGTTTTCTTAGGCTGTAATCTTTATGGAAACAGATTGGCAGGCCTTCTCTGGTATGGAGCCACTGGTGGATTTGAAATGCTGACCTTTTGGTTAGCAGCCAAGTGCTTAACCATTGCACCACCAGGGCTCCTTCCAACTACTTTAGACTCCCTAAATAAACTATGACCTCTCTCTCTTCAGCTCCATGAGTCTTCCATAATCTACTTGGGATTTCTTTCCTTGCGCTGAAGCCCAGGAACTGCCTCCAGGCATGTAGCCAGTGATTAGAGGGCTCATCTCATTTGTTTCCCTTTATGCATTTATCACAGCCTTGCACAGCCAGTTGTTCAGTATCTAAAAACTATTGTTTCATGCGTTTTGTCCAGTCTTTTAGCTATTTATGGTTAAAGTGCAGGTGGTCCCAGTTGTTCCATCATCGCTCATAGTAGAAGGCTCTCAGCTTATAATTTTTGAAAGAGACTTGCTACTTGTCTTACAAGGTTGGTTGTGAAATGCACATGGTATTAGAGCCTCTGTCTTGGACTGCCCCTTGGTCAGGAGTCTCAGATCATTTCTAATTGTTTGATTTAAAAAATATCTTTGATTTGGAACAAAAATGACAACAAATATTTGACACAAATTACTGATTTAATTTTTTATTTCTTTTTTCCCTTTTCCTTATTCTGGGTTTTTTGTTTATTTGTTTGTTTCTCTCTTAGAATCTTTATTTTTTCTTTCATCACAAATCCCAGTATCTAAGCCATGATTACTGAGTCTGTTGAATTTTGTGTCTCTGTTTGCTCTGTCTTCTTGCTCAAAGGCATCTGGAAAATCTTATTATTCCATTCTTTAAGTACCCACTGGTTGGCTCCCATCCCAAACTCTTTCAGACCTTACATTTTGAAAGGAATTCAGAGTGACCGAAAATGGGCCAAGTGGATATGTGACAGGGCTGTTGAGCTTAGAAAACTAAGAGAACCTGAAAAGCCTCATTTATGATGTTAAAAGAGTTGAACTTGATCTGAAATGGTGCTGTCCAATACATAGCCACGTGTCCCTTAATCACCTGAAATGTGGTTGCTGACACATGTTGAAGTGATAGTATTTTTGATAGCTTAAATAAAATATGTTATTAAAAATTAAACATTCAGAGAAGAGCAGTACTATTAAAGCTATTTCAGAACATAGAAAAGGAAGACTTACTCCCAAATTCATTCTATGAAGCCAGCATAACCCTGATACCAAAGTCAGGCAAAGACACCACAAAAAAAAAAAAAAAAAAAAATTACAGACCAATATCTCTCATAAATATAGATTCAAAAATTCTTAACAAAATTCTAGCCAATAGAATTCAACATCATATCCAAAAAAAAAAAAAATACACCACAGCCAAGCAGAATTTAGCTTTAGAAAATCAATCAGTGTAATCCACCATGTAAATAAAACAAAAGAATGACATGACCATCCCAACTGACACAGAAAAGGCATTTGTTAAAGTCCAACACCCATTCCTGATAAAAATTCTCAATAAAACAGAAATAGAAGCAAAATTCTCCAACATAATAAAGGGCACCTATACAAAACCAGGAGCCCTGGTGGCACAGTGGTTAAGAGTTATGGCTGCTAACCAAAAGGTCAGAAGTTCAAATCCACCAGCCACTCCTTGAAAACATTATGGAACAGTTCTACTGTGTCCTATAGAGTTGCAATGAGTCGGAATCAACTCTACAGCAATGGGTTTGGATTTTATGGTGTAATACAAAACCAACAGCCAATATCATTCTCAACAGACAGAGGCTAAAAGCATTTCCCTGAGAATGGGAATAAGACAAGGATGCCATTTATCACCACTTCTGTTTACCATTGTGCTGGAGGTACTAGCTAGTGCAATAAGAAAAGAAAAAGAAATAAAAGGCATCCAAATTGGAAAGGAAGAAGTAAAGCTATCCCTACCAACAGATGACATGATCCTATATATAAAGAACTCCAAAAATTCCACAAGAAAACTACTAGAACTGATAGCAAGATTCAGCAGAGTAGCAGAATACAAGATCAACATACAAAAATCAGTTGGATTACTATGCACCAGCAAAGAGAACTTCAAAAAGGAAATCGGGGAAACAATACCATTTGTAATAGGAAAAAAAAAAAAATTTTTTTTTTTCTGTAGCCCCCTAAAAAACAAAATACTTAGGAATAAATCTAATAAAGGATATAAAAGACTTATACAAAAAAAGCTACAAAACAGTATTGCAAGAAACCAAAAGAGACCTACATAAATGGAAAAACATAACATGCTCATGAATAGGAAGACAAAACATTGTGAAAATATCAATTTTACCCAAAGCTATCCACAAATATAATGCAATCCCAATCCAAAGACCAACAGCATTCTTTAACAAGATGAAAAAAAAAAAACAAAAAACTAATCACCATCTTTATATGAAAAGAAAAGAGGCCCTGGATAAGCAAAGCATTATTGAAGAAAAAGAACAAAGTAGGAGGCCTCTCACTACCTGAGCTGAGAACCTACATACAGTCACGGTAGTCAAAACAGCCTGGTACTGGTACAACAACAGACACATTGGCGGATGAAACAGAATTGAGAACCCAGATGCAAATCCATCCAGGTGAGGTCGGCTAATCTTTGACAAAGGACCAAAGTCCATTAAGTGGGGGAAAAGATAGTCTTTTTAACAAATGATGTTGACAAAACTGGATATCCATCTACAGAAAAATGAAACAGGACCCATACCTCACAGCATATACAAAAACTAATACAAAATGGATCAAAGACATAAATATAAAACCTAAAACAATAAAGATCATGGAAGAAAAAATAGGGACAACACTAGGGGCCCTAATATATCGCATAAGTAGAATATAAATCGTAACTAAAAATGGGAAAACACCAGAAGATAAACTAGATAACTGGGAGCTCCTAAAAATTAAATATCTGTGCTCATCAAAAAACACATTGCTGTGGAGTTGATTCCGACTCATAGCAACCCTATGCTCATCAAAAGACTTCATTAAAAATATGAAAAGAGAACTTACAGATTGGGGAAAAATTTTTGACTATGGTCTCCCACAGGTGATGTGATCCTATACATAGAGAATCTCTGAAATCTATAGAATACTTCAATACCTCAACAACTAAAAGACAAACAATCCAATTCAAAAATCTGCAAGGATATGAACAGACACTTCGCTAAAGAAGACATTCAGGCAGCTAAGAGACACATGAGGAAATGCTTACAATCATTAGCAATTAAAAACAAAAACAAAAAACAAACCCATTGCCGTCGAGTCAATTCCAACTCATAGTGACACTATAGGACAGAGTAGAACTGCCCCAAAGGGTTTTCAAAGAGCGCCTGGTGGATTCAAACTGCCAGCCTTTTGATTAGCAGCCAAGCTCTTAACCACTACGCCACCAGTGTTTCTAATTAGCCATTAGAGAAATGCAAATCAAAACTACAATGACATACCATTTCACCCCACATTACTGGCACTGAAAAAAAAAAATTTCTTTTTTTTACTGGCACTAATGAAAAAACCCAGAAAATAATAAATGTTAGAGAGGTTGTGGGGAGATTGGAACTCATGCACTTCTGGTGGGAATGTAAAATGATACAACCACTATGGAAAACAATCTGGCACCTCCTTAAAAAGCTAACAATACCATACAATTCAGCAACCCCTCTTCAAGGAACATATTGTAGAGAAATAGGAGCTGTCACACGAACAGGCATATGCACATCCATGTTCATTGCAGCATTGTTCACAAAAGCAAAAAAGATGGAAACAACCTAAGTGCCCATCAACAGAGGAGTGGGTAAACAAATTACGGTACATACACACAATGGGATTCTACACAAAGATAAAGGACAATGATGAGCCTGTGAAATATCTCACAACATGGCTGAATCTGGAGTGCATTATGCTAAGTGAAATAATTCAATCACAAAAGGACAAATACTATATGAGACTGCTATTATTAAAAGTCAAAAAATGTTTACGCACAAAGAATCTTTGATGGTTACGAGGAAAGGGAGAGGTAGGGAGATGAAATCACTAACTAGACAGTTCACAAGAGTTAACTTTAGTGAAGGGAAAGATAACACACAATACAGGGGAAGCCAGCACAACTTGACCAAAGCAAAGTCATAGAGGCTTGCTAGACACATCCGAACACCTCGAGGGACAGATTACTGGGGCTGAGGGCTGGGGCCATGGTCTTGGAGAACATCTAAGTCAAGTGGCCTAACATAGCTCATAAATAAAATGTTCTACACCCCACTTTGGTGAGTAGCATCTGGGGTCTTAAAAGCTTGTGAGCAGCATCTAGGATATATCTGTTGGTCCCATCCCATCCGGAGCAAAGGAGAATGAAGAAAATGGAAGACACAAGGAAAATATTAGTCCAAAGGACTAATGGACCACATGAACCACAGCCTCCACCAGCCTGAGACCAGAAGAACTTGATGGTGCCTGCTACCACCACCAACAGCTCTGACAGGGATCACAATACAGGGTCCCAGACAAAGTGGGAGAAAAACGTAGAACAAAATTCAAATTCACAGAAATGACCAGACTTACTGGTCTGACAAAGACTGTTGGAACCCCTGAGACTATGGCCCGTGGATACCCTGCTAACTCAAAACTGAAGCTACTCCCAGCGTCCTTCTTTCAGCCAAAGACTATAGACAGGCCTATAAAACAAACAATACCACACCTGAGGTACATGCTTCTTAGTTCAATCAAGTATAGGAGACCAAAGGGCAGCACCTGTCTAAAAGCAAAAATAAGAAGGCAGGAAGGGACAGGAAAACTGCACGAATGGACACAGGAACCTCGGGTGTAAAGGGAAAGGGGGAGAGTGCTGACACATTGCAGGAATTGCAGCCAATGTCATAAAACAATTTGTATATAAATTTTTTTAAGGAGAAGCTTATTTGCACTGTGAACTTTCACCTAAAGCACAATAACATTAAAAAAAATAATTTCACCTATTTCTTTTTTAATGTGACTACAAGAAATTTTAATATTATTTATGTGGCTTGCATTACATTTCTGTTGGACAGTGCTGACCTAGAAAGCATGGGGTTGGGGAAGGGACCAGGGTTTTGAGAAGGATAGTAGTATGGCCAATCTGCATTTGAGAACTGATAGTCTGGCAGACAAGAGAGAGGACAGTCTGAGGGCAAGAAGAGCAGTTAGAAGGCTACTGTGATGGCTCAGGAAGGAAATTGTTGCAGTAATCAATGTCACAAAAGTTGTGTATCTGCTTGGTAAAATTGCCACTTTCTGCATTAGTTGTAGGGAAGCAAAAGACAAATAAAACAAATATAAACCCGTTGACCTGTTGCCATTGAGTCAATTCTGACTCACAGCTACCCTATGAAAACAAATATATATATATATATATAATCAAAAAAATATGTGTGCGATGTGTTTTGGAAAGCAGATACCCTACCTTGCGCACGCATACGTACTAACAAGTACCCTGTGTGCACGCAGACGCACACATCCTAACACCTCCGGCTGTGCTCATTCTTCACCATTTTTTAGATCAGCGCTACATTCACAGCACCTGGTAAGATGGCCTTCTGTGCATGGACACAGACAAGTCATCTGGCGGTGGGAAGCTCTGCCCCTCCGGACTCGGCTCTGCCGCTTACCAACTGAGTGACTCTGGGCAAGTTGCTCTGAGTCTCTCTATCTTCATAGGAAAAATAGCTAAATCTTTTACAGATTCTGTGGGAGATTTAATGCAAAAATATTAGAAAGTATGTAACACTAATAATTAATTCTGTAAAATCTTAGGATGCTCTTTGTTCTAATCTGCAGAGCATACCATCTCCACTCATAATGGAGGAGGACTGACTGTAATTTCAGGGTAAACTAAAATGCTCACCTTTGGCAGAGTAGTTCCTTTGGAAGGTTTGGAGCAATACCAAGCCCCAGATCCTTCTGCTCAGGGTAGTTTGGCATCCTCATGTAAGCACGCCTGCCCTCCCCTTGATGGCTCTGGCTGTAGGCTGAATTGGATAAAGAGGATAGACCAGGTCTCTGAAGGTTAAGTAAATGAGACTCAGTTTGGATAACATGCTGGTTATCTGGCCACACAGGTGTTCCGTGACTTTCTTCCCCTTGATGGCCCTGGCTGTAGGCTGAATTGGATAAGGAAGATAGGCCAGACTGCCTGAAGGTTAAGTAAATGAAGACTTCGTTTAGCTAACATGCTGGTTATCTGGCCACACAGGTGTTCTACAGCCTTTTTTTTCTTTCCTGGAGGTTGGGGTCACATGGTTGCCAAAATTGAGCCTTAACTTACGTCAATATTTAACTCCTGTGAAAACATAGCTACTGGATTAGAAACTTCCAAGTCTGGAGTTTTTATTTTTAAATGTCCGAGGTTTCAGCGTCAAAGCTAAGTCAGTGTTGTATAATGCTATGTAAATTAAGGAAATGTGGGATTGTTTTCAGACAGGAACCCACCTCAGTTTTCAGTGCCATGAGGTTGAGGTAGCTGGGGAGGGCTGCCATGATTCTGTCACTTATTACAGGGCCCATTTTCTACCTGCAATCCCCTCAGATGTGAGAAGCAACAGAGGCTGGTTGAGAGTAGGGTTTTGGTAATAGCTCCAATCTATATACCTATGGTATTTGAGTCTACTATGTATCCAGCACATGGAGTTGATTCAACTCATATAAATTGCATCTGGGGACCCAGGCAACATCGGGTGAATTTTCACTAAACCCAGGAGTTTCATATGGCGTCAGATTGCCTGTGGAACTAAGGCGGAAAAAAAATGCCCATTAAAATTAAAATTCTACCAAAATGGAGAGAAGAATTGAACAATTAATTTTTATAATTTGGGGGGTTGAGAGAGAAGAGATTTTAAAAACCAAGTGATAAATCTGTCAAAGTTTAGTGTTATGCCTAAGTACCCTCCAGTTTCCATGATGAAATTTATATCCCTGAATTAGATGTTTGGTATTTGAACTATTAATCAGTGACTAATAAAACACTCTATATTAGTTAAACAATGCTAGTTGCTATAATCTTGAAACCTCAGTGGCTTAAAACAACAGGAGTTTATTTCTTACTCAGGCAAAGGGTGCTGGTGATTGATGGATGGCTTTCCTCCAAGTAGGAACCCAGGTTCCTTCCATCTTGTGGCTCTGCCGGCTTCAACACAGGGCCTTCAATGTCACTGTCTGCTTATGGCCATGGAAGGCAAGGCACATGGTGGATTATGTATGGTTTTTGGGGGGTAGGATGGGGACTAGTGCACATCCCTTCTACTCAAGATGCATTGGCCAGAATTTGGTCATGTGGCCCCATCTACCTGAAAGGGAGGTTGGAAAACAGAACCTAGTTCTATTCTCTACAGGAAGAGGCAAGCAATCTCTGCCACCTACTCTACAAACAGATATTCCTAGATAGCACGCTAGTGATCTGAATGTAACATTTCACAACCCGGCTAAGGAGTTTGGTGGGATTGAATTTAGGGCAAGTCATTCATCTAGAGCTGACATGATAGACTGTCGACTATGTAACCATGCTCTTCTTAGCTTTTATAAGAGTTTAAGAAATTGAATCTTCCTGAAACATTCTAAAATTTGAACTTAATTGAGTTTACAAAATCAATCCCCAATGACTCTAGTCTTTGTTTTGGAATTTGGTGACTTTTGTCATGGATTCTACAAAGGTTGCCGTAATTACAGATTAAATTCTGCACCGTATAAAATGTCACCTTAGAAATTTTATGTAAATTATCTGGTAATTCACACAAAATATTAATTACTTCATGGTAAACCCCAGAGTGGACACTGGCTCCTGTAAATTATGACTGTCGGGGCAATATAGCATTGCCATGAATAAATATTATAGAGACACAAGACCTCAAATCTTAGAAGTTTCTGGATTTTTGCTGGCTTTGAGTAAAAGAATCTTCATAAAACTACAGTGCTTTTCTGCAAGATTTTGTAGGTGATTGTTACTACAACCATCATGCAAAATAAATTGCATTTCATGTTCATCCTCTGTTCGTTCATTCAACAGGGATGCATTAAGGATGAATAAGTCGGAACCGTTCCATGGCAATGAGTTTTTTTTTTTTTTTTAATGTATCAAACTAAGATCCCTGAGTGGTGCAAATTGTTTGCACTTGAATGCTAACCTAAAGGTGGGCGATTGGAACCCAACCAGCTGTACTGAGGAAGAAAAGGCCTAGCAATCTATTTCCATTAAAATTACAGCAAAAGGGGCAGGGGGAACCCTGTGGAGCAGTTCTACTCTGTAACACATGGGGTCACCAGGAGTCAGGATCGACTAGAGGTCAACTAACAACAACAAAGTATCAAGCACTGAAGTGGATGCTAAGGTACGACAACAAAGCCCAGAGAGTTCCAGCCTTCTCTGAGTTTATGATTTACAGCTAACTGTAATGGGTCACAAATGAAGAAGCTCTGAGGGTAGGCATTCTTAGAGGGGACAGGGAGAATCAACCTAATCAGGGCTAGCGGGACTCCATGAGGAAGGGATGATGTGCTGAGGTATAAAGAGTTAAATGGGAATTTGCCAGTCTCTCATCCATGGATTTCCTTCTCTGTCCCTTCTCTCCTGATATTAACTTTTCCCTTACAGGGGACTGAATTATTATTTGACCATTTCGACCTATAGAAGTAGGAATGTCATATGGTTCAACCTAACATCTGTGATACTGTCAGGCTAAATAGCCTTGGCCTTTCAAAATTATGGTATCCCACTGCAGTCTTTTCAACATTTATTTTAGGCAATCCGTCACAAACTAAAAACACTCCAATTCTTCCTATCAAACGCTCTTTCAGATTATTTTTCCCAAATTATTTTTTCCCAGTTGGATTTTATCTTTCCCTTGTGCTCGTAATTTCACCTGGTGTGGTGTCACTGGTTCCATCTCTGTGCTCTTGGGAGTACCCCCAATTCCTTTGGTTAGTTCAGTTATTCTTTCCTCCATGTTATTGTTGAGAAATAAATTAGTTCTACGGACTATCAAAATAAAAAATCAACTCGTTTCCTGGAAGGAATGAACTCTCTTGAATTGCCTCTATTTCACTGTTTTTGGAGGGTAAGGCAAGGTTACACCAAAACAGCATGAGCCAGTAAACTTCTAGTAGTTGTTTTCAAGTCTGCTGTTATCAAATACGTGAAAACAATTTAATTTCACCAAAGCCCACAGACCTGCAAAGAGAATTGTAAACTTTTAAAAAAGAGGCAGACTAGAACCTACAAGGAAGTTATGGTGATTCTGCGCCTTGTACAATCACATTGGAAGAGAACTTTTCATGTGGACCCCTTTGTCGTCTTCCCACATGTACTGTGGAAAACTTTCCCTTCACTGTTAATCTGGTTTATCTATGATTAAAATTATAAATACATCCGTGGAACCTTCTCTCTTCTCATGCTACTTTTCCATGGAACTACTGAAAAAGATAAGGTCTGCCTATAAAAGGACCTTTGGGCGCTATCTGGTTGTGTGCAGAACTGGACAAAACTGCCACGGTGAGTCCGGAACATGTGTTCCAGGCTTCATTTACTAGAATTTACCCAAATTCTAGTGATTTAGGTCTAACTGAACTTGAATTATTCCAATTTTTTAAAAAACTGATTTAGCCAAGACTAATTCGTGTTTTTAACTTTATTTAGATGCTGCTAATTTGGACACTCTCAATACTGCTGGGAGCAGTGGCAGGTAAGAAAAATTGCCCTGGGGGTACAAGTGTTAAAGTGCCCGCTACTAACCGAAAGGTGGGCAGTTCAAACCCACAGGCCGCCCCACAGGAGAAAGATATGACAGTCTGCTTCTATAAAGATTAAAGCCTTGGAAATCCTATGGGGCACTTCTACTCTGTCCTAAACTGTTGCTATGAGTTGAAATTGACTCCACAGCAAGGGATTTGCTTTGGTTTTTGGTTGGGGAGGGAGTCACTGCTCAAGGCTTTGAAGAAGGGCTACGACAGGCAAATTCAAGCCACCCTGAGGATAAGAAGTAGAGTGAGGAAGAAGACACACTTAAAGAACACAAGCACTTGGAGTAGAGTTGCTGGATGAAATCCAGGATGCCCAGTTAAATTTGAATTTCAGATAAATAAGTATGGGACATGTTTACACTTAAAAATATTTTTGTTTATATGAAATTCAAATTTAATTGAGCATTTTGTATTTTTATTTGTTAAATATGGCAACACTAGCTTAAAGTCAAATGTGGGGTTTGAACTCTGGCTTTACCACCTACAACTGTATTACCGTGAACAAAATTCTTAACCCCTCTGTGTTTCAGTATTTTCATCTGTGAAGTTGGGATAATAATACACCTCTTTCGTAGGGCCGTTATAGGGCTTAGAGGAGATGAGTCATGTAAATAATTTTGCCCAGCAACTGGCATTTAGTAAGATCTCAGTAAATGCAGCCCCTTGTACAGCTACTACTCCTACTCCAACTATTAATCTAGACTTTATCCTTCCTAATAACCCTTCCCTTGAGTTGTTCCTTTATAGGGTAACATTCAAGCCTAGAGTTTTGTCAAACCACCGGTTGTTGTTTATTTGTTTGTGAACAACTTCTTCATCTCCAGAATGCCCCTCAAACATAGGTTAGAGATCTAACTGCTCACCCAGAGTGGAGATAAAAAAGTTTCAGACCTTGCATGAAACTCGAGCTCCCCATCTAAAGCCTAAAGCCAGAAGTGGCTAAAAGAAGTTGAGAGCCTCTTTCCTTCCATGAGGCCTGGGGACACAAGGCCACTCTTTCCTTAGTCACCAATGGCCCGTGGAAGACATCCTAGTTGAAAGACCAAAACAGATCCTAGCATGGGACTGAGCGAGAGACATGGGGCAAAGGAGCCCTGTGTGGTGGAAATGAGGAGAGCAGCCCTGTCGCTAACAAGAACATTATTGCCCTTTGAAGTTTTTTATCGGTGTGTGGATGAAAGGGTGTTTGGGGAAGTAGAGGAAGAAAATTTGCCACAAAATATAATTTAACTCACATTTAGGCAGAGTGACAATTAAATACAGTGTTCTGGTCAAACTAATATCCTCGGAACACTTCTGGGTGATTTCAGGAAAAGAAGCCTGCTACGAGCGACTTGGCTGCTTCAGTGATGATGAGCCATGGGCAGGAACTACAGAAAGACCACTCAAAATCCTGCCCTGGGCTCCAGAAGATGTCAACACCCGCTTCCTCCTGTATACCAATGAGAACCAAGACAACTTTCAAGTAAGAGCACTCTTGGTTTTTAGAACCAAGTTCCTTCGATTTCAAGTCATGAGAACTGAATATTTGAGGCTTTTAAAGAGAATAAATCAAACAGTGGAATATGCACTTTTGGGACAGTGAGCTTAAGTATTATTTAATGTAACTTATTTATAAAAGGTTCACTAACTTGACATTATTCTTGTCCTACCTCCGTAATACCATTTATCTAGCAGACATATTTTTCCAAGTTGAACAACTAAAAATTTCATGATGGCTGGAAGGTAGCAACTTGGTGATGATTGTGAATAGCTTGGTTTTAGTGGGAAGATCCTTACTCAGCAGGATCCCAAATTCTGGCAGCCTTCTTCCACTTACCACCTCCCTCCATGTACAAATAACTCTGTTAGATACCATAAGAAACTTGACAGTAAACACTTTTCTCCCCTACAACAGGAAGTGACTGCAGATCCATCAGTTATCAAGGGCTCCAATTTCAGAAAGGATAGAAAAACCCGCTTTATTATTCATGGATTCCAAGACAAAGGAGAAGAAAGCTGGCCGTCCAGCTTGTGCAAGGTGAGACGTGGTAGTCTCTTAAGGCAAGGGTGTTTCTGGAGAGATAGTTAACAACTGGTGAGGCACAGACCCTAAACAATTAGAACAAGGGCTGGAGACCTCATAGCACTGGAGAAACTCAAGAGCACTGCTGGGCCTGGGTTTCCCATGGAAGGTCCTGGAGATGGGGTTAGGGGAGGGAACCTGAACATCGGGTTGGCAGGCATTTTTTGGCTCCTGTTGCGGTTGCATAGACTCTGATTCATAGTGACCCTATAAGACAGATAGAACTACTTCATAGGTTTTCAAGGAGCGACTGGTGGACTCAAACTGCCGACCTTTTTTGGTTAGCAGCTGAGTTCTTAACCATTGTGCCACCAGTGGCTCCACATAGTCATTATTTAATAACAAGTAAGGAGATATTTCAAAATTTTAACAACAGATGCTGCCATACTGATGCATATTAGTTCATCATAGGACCTTGTTTTTTCAATAGCTTTTACTTTTCATGTGAGGAAGTAAGATATCTCATTTTGCCCACACGAGTTCTTTTCCTTTGATTTTTACTTGTTCATCTTTGATCTCCTATGGTAACAATATCTAGGAAAACTGGATAGGTTTTCATTTCCAACTTCTTTTGTTTTAACGTGTACTGTAAGCAACGATTCCATTTTCTTTAATTTGCCTTTGACTCTGTGCCCTGTGATAATGAAGAATTACAAGACAGAAAATCAAAGAGAATAATTTCTCCTAACAGCTGCCAGTGCTTGAGGAACATTATTGATTCATTTATTCATGTATTTATTCATTTATTTATTAAGTTTTCATGGCCAACTGTGACACAAAGTTTTTCAGAGGTCTCAAGAAGAAAGACATAAAGGTCATCCTAAAACCCATTTCATTTCAGGCCTACCTACAACTCAAGTAAAAACTTGAACTGAGTCAACTCCAGAGAGTGTCCTTTGATCCAGAAGATAAATGAAATAAACAGGCTAGAGTCATTCACTTCACAAGTATAGAAATAGAGTAAAACCATAACCTGCCTTCAAAAATAATTTAAAGCTGACAATTATTGGAGGGATTAAGCATATAATTCTGTACAACAGTGAAGAAAAAAATTGATTCATAGCTCAAAAGAATATAGATTTTTAGATATTTCTATACAATTTATTTCCAAGATCCCAGAAGCAGACATGTTTTTTCTTGCATTTGATTTGATTTTGACCACTCCATTGCATTATGATAGAGAAGCAAGTGTATTAAACTGGGCTGTTAAAGATCCCAGATTCCATCCTTGACTCTGTCATGAGCTAACCACGACATTAGCAAATTATTCCTCCTCTTTGGATTTTTCCATCTGTACAATGAGGGAGTTAGAGATGGCTTCTAACATTGCTTTGTTTTTCTCAGATTCTTTTTGGAACAAGGTGGAGGTATGTATAAACACGCACTCAAACAAACAATTCCTGCCAGATCTACAATTTCTGTAACCATGATTGATCCCCATGAAAGAGGACTTTCAGTGGGTATCTAGTAGTTGAGTTTTTATGTGAAATAAGTCTTCAGCGATGTATAGTAAAGTATGTTCATCTAAAGACTTTGATTAGTCTTTCCATCATGGAAAAGCTTACCTTCAACATATTGAGCTAAGGGGTCCAAACATAATCTTTCATAATCATTCAAGAGATATTTATTGATCACCTATTACGTGACAGGAACACTTCTGGGCACTGAAAATACAGCCATCGAACAAAACATGCAATGTCCTTGAATACATTCTAGTGTAAGACAATATAGCGTTAATGATATTTATAATGATCTATGAGACAACCGACTGTGCCACATTTTAGGCGATATTCCATGAATCAAATTTCTATGCCTACATTGCAGTGGAAATCCCAAGTATCCAGTTCCCGCTATACCCAAACCTCAAGTTTGGAGCCAGTGTTAAACTTCAGGAGTAATTTCATATCCATAACTGACTAAAGACTTTGTTCATCACTTAAGGGTTAAAAGCAAGCATGATATTGTATAGCTCAAGGTAGGAATTTATCCTAGCACTCAAATGTGTAAATTAGTAACTAATAAAGGTCCTGCATTGTTTACCTATTTATTTGTGTCTCTTCCAACAGAACATGTTTCAGGTGGAAAGCGTGAACTGCATCTGTGTGGACTGGGAAAAAGGGGCCCAAACAGGATACTCACAGGCTTCACAGAACACCCGGATTGTAGGGGCAGAAGTGGCGTATTTTGTTGAAGTTGTTCAGGTAACTGCCTCCAAGTTCTTGCTCTCTGAATTTCAGGTTTTTTTTTTTTTTTAATGTGCTGTAGGTGTGATAATTGGTAAAGACATTTCTCTCTTGAGATTTGGCTTTTCCTTGAGTCAGCTGAAAAGAAAAACACACAAAAAAATCTATATTTGGGCTTCATCAATAAACCCATTTAATTCCTGAAGCCAACTCTTCAGACACGTATTGGACTGGACAATGGGTTGGAGAGGGATGCTGGTAAGGCGTGAGCTTCTTGGATCAGGTGGACACTTGAGACTATGTTGGCATCTCCTGCCTGGAGGGGAGATGAGAAGGTGGAGGGGGTTAGAAGCTGGCAAAATGGACACGAAAAGAGAGAGTGGAGGGAGGGAGTAGGCTGTCTCATTACGGGGGAGAGTAATTGGGAGTGTGTAGCAAGGTGTATATGGGTTTTTGTGTGAGAGACTGACTTGACTTTTAAACTTTCACTGAAAGCACAATAAAAATTATTAAAAAAAAAAAACATTTAACTCAGTAAACTAATTTGTTTTTTAAGTAAATTTTTCTACGAAGTCAGGTAGGTTGTTTTTGCTTAAAATTCCCCCAGGATTTGTTTGAATTTTACCAGTTGACAAGCCAAGTTGACATGACAAAGTCAACCTCAAAATTAAACTAGCTTTTTTGGTTTTTTTTTTTTTTTTTTTAAGAGAAGCACCATGATAACAAGATAACCTGACCTCGTAACCAAAAATATAGGAAATTAAACTTGCATGTGCTTGAGTAATTGCTTTCATTATTATTTTCTAATCCAAGTTCTTGTTGCATGATCTCTGGGTAACAATTCTTCATATTGATTGTATCTATTAAGGATGCTCTCAACATGTAAAATGAAAAAAATAAAACCCTACTTGCAATTGTTCAAAAGTTAGACCCATTTCCTTTTTTAAAAAAAATGTAATTATAGAAAAAAAAACATGAAAAATAATTGCTTTGATGAGGCGGTATATCTTCTTATAATTTAAGTTTTCAGAGGTTCCCCTTCTGTACCCATCTTTAATCCTGCAATACTTGAAAACATTCTGAAGAGATTTCCCTTCTAACAGTCAGCGTTTGGGTACTCACCTTCCAATGTCCACATCATTGGCCACAGCCTGGGCTCCCATGCTGCTGGGGAGGCTGGAAGAAGGACCCAAGGGACTGTTGGACGAATCACAGGTTGGTCAAAACAGTGAAAGCTTAAAGTGAGACTAAATGCAGCCTAAACAGAATCTAAAAGGGACTACAGGAAGGAAATTTGGTGCAGCCCTACTTTTCACCTGAGGAGACAGACTTCCACATCTTCCAAATTGCATCAGAAATCAGTGGTTCTGAGGTCTTGGGAATTTTTACTGATACAAATCTTTGGTCTACGGAGCCCTGTTTAATCCATAAATACTGCATGTGACTAAAATGTGAATTAAGAACATCTGCAGGCCTCATTTGTACCTATTTTCCCTGTGGCAGGCTTTCACAAAGCACAAGCTTCGTAGTGTAACTTGAGTAGAGTTAATACTGAAGAGTTCAAAATTGTCTAATTATATTCTACTTCAGTAGAAATTGCTAATTAGCCCAAACTTCATCAATGACCCAAGAGTTGTATGTGTGTATTAGTGGGTTAGTGGGGGGAGGGGAGGCGATGGTTAGTTGGTCAGTTTTCCCTGACCTGCTGGTTGTTCCTGCTGCTAATTAGATGAAAAAATATTATTTTAAAAACCTCAGACTGGATGCATTGGGCCAGTGGGATCACATGCTGGATACCCAGGTCCTAAAACAATGCTATAATCCTATGAGAAAGATAAGAGGTGAGTATTTTAAGGAACAACCACTTGCCTCCTCCATCTTCTGTCTCTGAACTCCTGATTCTCAAAAACACATAATACATATATTTTTTTATACATATACGCACACACACATGCACGCTTGGGATAAGTTGGTTTCATTTGGATTGGTGCAGAAATTTGGAATGTCTATCCATTCATTTGCTGGTGAAGAGCTCTACCCAGAACATTCTTTCCTATCTCTGTAAATGTTTACAAGAGCCTGCTCATCCAGGTGCTATGAGAGGCTGTGGTCGTGGCAACTGTGAGAGCCAAGGTCCTTTCCCTCATGGGAGTTTACAGTCTACAGGAGCTATTCTAGCTGTATAGCTTTTAGGGGTCCAGTATGTCCCAGAGTCTCCGTTTTCCCTGTGGCTGCAGCTAGTGATGGGTATTGTCCTCAGTGACTATGGTTTGGGGAAAAGTCACTTTAATGCAAATAGCAAACTAAAAGCAGATTTTTGTTCAAAAAATGGTGAGGTAAGAAAGAACTGTGGAGCCCTGGTGGTGCAGTGGTTAAGCTCTCAGTTGCTAACCAAAAAGCCTGTGTTTCCAACCCACCAGCCACTCCAAGGGAGAAAGATGTGACATTCTGCTTCCGTAAAGATTACAGCCTTGGAAACCCTATGAGGCAATTCTACTTTGTCCTATAGAGTCACTGTAAGTCGAAATTGACTAGATGGCAATGGGTAAGGAAGAACTAGCATGTTTCTTCCCATGGATAACTCACAATTACAGCCAGCGTTTGCCCTCAGATCTGTAACTAACGAGGAAACGCGAGTGTGCATAAACATGGATGAGTATTAATGTGACACATCTGCTTTACTTTAGGATTGGATCCAGCTGAACCTAACTTTCAGGGAACACCTGAATTAGTCCGATTGGATCCCAGTGATGCCAAGTTTGTGGACGTAATCCACACGGATGCTGCCCCCCTTATTCCCAACTTGGGTGAGCTCCCCAACTTGTCTTCCCTGAGTGATCAGCTGCTCATCAGTTTAATTCTATATGTTAACATCAAACGTCCCTTATTTTAAAATCTCTCAGGGTTTGGAATGAGCCAAACTGTGGGCCACCTAGATTTCTTTCCAAATGGAGGATTAGAAATGCCTGGATGTAAGAAGAATATTCTCTCTCAGATTGTTGACATAGATGGAATCTGGTCAGGTAAAACCATTATGTGTATGAAGAGATTTCCTAGGGGAAAGTTTCTGTTTTGTTTTGCCAAAATTGCTAAAAATTGTACAAAATTGCTAAATATCTTACAGGTATCGGATTTTATATAACAAAGGACTTTTAATGGTCTTCCTGAGATACTGAGCCTTCTGTGAGGCATTTAATTGGGGAAAGAGGGCATGAGGAAACCATTGGAAAGAAAATGTATTTACAGTCAATTTTCCATGGTTCTTATTCAGGGAATATATAACTAAGCTACACTTAGACATCTATACAGACCAATCTTTCCCTTCTAAAGTTTTCCCATTTCATTTCGCTATGAACTAACTAGTATAATCTTAAATGGTTCTTGTTAACTTATGATTGCATTTCAAATCATAGATACACTTCCTAAATAATTTCTATCTGTGACATCCATGAATTGATACTGATCAGAGAAAAGTCAGGAAAAATAAAATGTCACTGATGTGTAATCATGTCTAATTTCAAAGGACTTCGTGACTATGTGTCCTGTAATCACTTGAGAAGCTACAAGTATTATTCTGATAGCATTCTCAACCCTGATGGCTTTGCTGGATTCTCTTGTTCCTCTTACAGTGACTTTACTGCAGTAAGTACATTCTGCCTTTCACTCGAAAAACAGAGCGACTGTCACTTCTCAGGACTGGTATGTCTCTCTGTAGCCAGCATGCATTCAGACAATGTTACCCCGTCACTGCCAAATTACTGTTACTTTTAACCATATGTATGCATTTGTAGTGATAAAGCATTAGGGAATTTGAGATAAAACGGGCTTGAAAATGGAAATGCTTTGTATCTATCTCATTCTCTATCACTGCTGTTTGTATCGAGTAACTTTTCAAACTTGTTTTGAAAATAGCTCTAAATGAGGCACATTCTAGGGAAACCTGAGCTATGTCTACAGGATGCTAATGAAAACGTAAAAATGTTCTTAAATGCTTACCTTCAAAATCTATATAGCTATAGGTATGTGGGTATTTCCGTGTAATCTCACACTTGCCAAGGTATTTTTGAGTTTCGTCTTCTTTGGTATTCTCTAGATATCTAGGTTGAGATTCTTAAGAGTGACCTTGAATATGACATGCTTTTTTTATTGCCTGTTGTTTATTGAACTGGCTTTTTACTATAAATTCTATCAAATCAAAATTTGTAACCTATGCAATTTAATAAGAAAAATTTTAAATAATGTGCCAGGTGCTGTCATAAATTCCCAGGAGATACACCTTCCTGATTAAAAGAGAGGATGTGAATCCTCATTTCACCATTAAATAGCTGAGTGACTTGGGCAAAATACTTCTTTTAGGCAGTATTGTCATTTGTAAATATGAATAATAATGGTATGATTCCATAGACTTTGTGGGAGGATTTAGTGAGATGACATATGCTAATTGCTTAGCTTGCATATATAAAAAGAACGAACCTCCCCTTTCTTTGGTCTAACTTTCTTTGTCCCAAGTTCTTGTCCTCTAGTTAGTGTGGAACACTAATCAACAACAACAACAAAAAAAAACTTAGGTCTCATTCAGTTGAAACTTAGTCTGATTCAACTATATAAACAGTTCTTGTAGGTAATGCTTAGTCACTTTTATAAGAAAAAAATCTCAGTCTTGTAGATTTCTCAGCCTTTGAATCCTCTCCACAGCTCTTCTCCAATTTTGCTTTGAGGCAAGGTGATTGTGATACTGGTATTCAGTGTTCATGTTTGACAGAGGGGGAGATTTGGGAGTCCATGGGTGCAGGGTCATCTGGCTCCATCAAACTCTGGCCAACGTCCTTGTCTGCCTTATTGATGGGAGCACCGCTGCATTTGCAATTGAAGTCTGGGGCTTGTCTATTCTTCTGGCCCAGGCAATGCCCTCAGAGAGCTTTGGCTATTTCTCCCTTGCTGGATGCAGACCCCTGAGATTCTGCCAAGTCCATTATCTGGTCCACTGATCCTGCACTCCACCTCTTGCCTCTACTGTGGAGTAGTAGCCTAGCCCCTCCATAGTAGGAATTGGGTTGCTTTCCTCCACACTCTGTTGCTCCTGCTTTCTCTCTTTTCCCCACAATTCCTTGACCTAGAAAGAGTGGACATTCTCCTATGTTACATTCATCTTTGCCAGACTCCAACCTCATAGCTAATCCTTCATGGCCAACTGGGGCATTTTCTCTCCACCTTGGAAGAATTCTGGTATCTGAGTCTTTAGTATTTTGATTTACTAAATAGGAGCTAAAGGAATTGAGAAAAGCCTGACTTTTGAGTCTATTGCTTTCCTTCTGGATCCCATTTTGCATGTCTGGAGCTCATTAGCACCTCCTGTTCTTTCTTTTTTGCAAGTTTTATAAAAGAAATCCTTATTGTCTTGCAGGCAGATGGAAATCTGGGGCCAAGTGGGGCAATTTAGAGGCAAGAGAGAAAATATAAATCCTCCCATGTGTGATTTTTGTAATATTTTGGTTGATATTATGTTATTTAACAGTGAAATTGCAGATTTTTTCATTGTGAATAATCCATTCTCCTACGATGCACTTTTAACTTTTACTGAGACACTACTAAAAACTATCGGAACAGAATTGGCTGTAGAATATCTGAATTGCAACAATATGTGCAAAGAAGGAAAGAGCATCCTCATTCATCACATGTTTATTTCCACTAGAACAAGTGCTTCCCCTGTCCAAGCGAAGGCTGCCCACAGATGGGTCATTATGCTGATAGGTTTCCTGGAAAAACCAGTGGAGAGGGCCTGGAGTTTTATCTAAACACTGGTGATGCCAGTAATTTTGCCCGTAAGTTTCTATTTTGCCTACCTTCAATTCTTAATGCTAAGTATTTTGTTATGTCTATTGAAAATGGGTAAAATCGATTTTCTATACAAAAGCTTTAACCCCTCTCCAAAGTGGAGAAAATCCTCAAATGCAGGGCTCAAGGTTTATTATGGCTAGTTTAGGTGGCAGAACAGCTTTGCGCCTGAACTATCAAAGATACAAAAATAAATTGCTTCCTTTGAGCATTGTGCTCTTTTTCAGATGTATCTATATGGGGTGAAATTGACAACAGATTAGATAGGAAACTGAGAGGACAATGAGTTTATGTTAATGGGGGACGAACTACTTGGAAAAGGAGGATGAGAATGGTTGTACAACTCGAAGAATAATCGATGTCACTGAATTGTACATGTAGAAATTGTTGAATTGGTGTATGTTCTGCTGTGTATATTAACAACAACAATAAAAATTATTTATTTAAAATAATAATAAATTGCTTCACCTTTGATTCTGGTGCTGAATTCAGGAGTCTTCCTCTGCTCCAACCTCTTCGTATTCAGTCGAGTTTCACTGAGTAAAATGCTGAGGTTTAGTACAAGCAGAAAAAGTAATGCAGGAGAGATGTGGCAGAGGTTGAGGAGATGGAAAGGAGTTGGCAGCTTGGAGAGGTATTTAGGACTGTAAACTCCTTGTAAGATCGGGGTGGTGAGGGATAGGGGACAGGATCCAGGTTTCTTTTCTGGGTAATAGAGGAAGAAAATTAGGTAGATGGGAGTCAGTGGGGTAGCGCATTCCAAATACTAAAGACAAATTTTATCCCCCTTCCAATCTGGCCCAAGCTAGCTTCAGTCGGAATCGACTCAATGGCACTGGGTAGCTCTAAATGGCAAAGCTGGGAGTACACTATTGAGTAGCACCAAAGGACCTCTCTTTCGGTTACCAGAAAGTAATACATTTCCAATAAATTTGAATTATAGAAGAATTTTAAATGTAGACTATCTAGACAAAAGAAATGACAGTACTCTAAAATCTGGTTATCTCTGAAAATGAACTGATGAACTTTTGAACTTTTTAACACAAGTTCTTGTAACACTTAAGAATAAACAGATTAAAAACTTGAAAGCAAAATGGATTGCATTTCAGCCCCTTGGTTTTAAAAAAGACCTATTGACTTTGGAAAGATCTGTGACCCTCCCAATGCCAGTCTCCTGAACACTGAGATAAAGGAATGTCTATTAAGAAATTAAGAATTACCAATACCATATATTAATTACTCAAAAATTTGTGGCAGTAAAATCCAAATTAACCTGTTGCCAGTGAATCATCTCTACAAGCTGACTTTTATGATTTTTTTTTTTTCATGCAGGTTGGAGGTACAGGGTAACTGTCACACTGTCAGGAGCTAAGGTTACAGGACACGTACTAGTGTCTTTGTTCGGAGACAAAGGAAACTCTAGCCAGTATGAAATTTTTAAGTAAGTGAAATATTACTCTGTTTCTAAAATGTTGGAATAATTCTAATGTATAATTTTTTTATCTATATTATAGTTTATTCACTACTATATAAATGAGTTTAGTAATACCATATATAATTAAAAGAAGAGCCTTTCACCCCTTACCTTACATTTCGGGATTCTGTTTTGAAATTTTTGTCTTTGCTACTTCCTGAAAAAACCATTGATGTTGACTTTGGTGTCTGACATCTAATAATCGGACTTACAATCAGTAAAGAATTGTGTTGCCCACAAAACAGCTGGTAAAAGATGATATAGTAATGTCATTATTTATGAAAGTGTGGGGGAATTGTGACTAAAACATGTTTAAGGTTTTATGAAAGTAAGAATGACTTTAAAGTAAGATGAGGCATGAATGGCAAATGAACTGCACTGAGTTAGCATACATGTCTGCATCTGTTTAATACATTAAAACGACAGATGCAATATCAATTATCTTAGCTAGATATACATTACAAGCTGGTTTTCAAAATATCTACGTATGTATTTATTTATATGTATATTTATGTATGTTTTTGTTAACTTTTAACTCCCAGGGGCTCTCTCCAACCAGGCAATACCCATTCCACTGAAATTGACTCAAGTGTGAATGTTGGGAACGTGCAGAAGGTTAACTTTAATTGGTATACCAATTCGATCAATCTAACTCAACCCAAAGTGGGAGCATCCCAGGTTGTGGTGGAAAGGAATGATGGGAAAGTGTAAGTATATGTGCTAAAAATCCAAAGGGAATTTGTAGTATTGAGTCAGTTTATAATTTTATTCCCACTGAAAGTCTACGTTATGTTAAACATCTAGCAGTCGTTCTCCAACTCCCTAGTTACAGCTGCTTCCTTTTGTTTCTTTAGAGGAAAATGTAGAGCTTCAGCAAAATGCTTTGATAGATTTGTAGGTAAGTGTTGTGTTATCTGGTACAAATGAAGAATTAGAATGAGAATCTGGCTGCATAATCATAACATGAGAAGAATGATTTCACTTGGTAGCTCTGCCTTGTGCTATCCTTGTGTTTAATATGTTCTAATGGTTGACCAGTATCTCCCCCAAACTTCCTGTGTTCACCAAGTTAACACTTATATTGTCAGGAAAAAACTTAACTTCAAAGGATACGAATAGACTTCTGAATCACTGGCTTCCTGAATGAAGTCAGAGGTCTAGGAAATCAACCCTAGTGAGTAATAAAGACTGGGATGTGTGTGAGCCAAAAGGTGTCTACCATGATAAACTACCGGAAAAGGTGAACTGATGATGATAATAAAAATACCAATATTAGCTCAAGTTTGAGTCTTAAGTTAAATTCTGAGGCACAGTGCAATGCTTCTGTCATCACATCATGCAGTCCTCAGAAAACTCCAATGATGGACTTTTGTTTCTTGCAAAAATGAAGACACAGACTGGATTTGCCTTCCCAACTGACACCAAAAATTCAGACAAAATATGTGAAGCAACAGTTCTCAAGATACTGAACATTAGGCAAAAAAAGGACAGTGATCCCTGAGAGGTAAGATATAAGTAAGCTGAGACTTAACAATCGCCTCAACGTACTGCTTTGAGAGAATTCCAGGATGTGGCACAGGGAGAAGTGCAGAGAGAGTCCAGTGGACTTCCTGAATTGAGGAGACATAGCTGTGAATCCAGAAAGACCAGGGTGACTAGATTTTATATGACAGAGAACCAGAGAAGCAAGAGCTGCACAGAGAGAGAACACCAGAGATCTGCAAAGCCCCCTTGAATGTTCAGCAGGGTACTGATCAGTATGTGTGTGTGAGGAAATTGCTCAAAGCCAGTAAAATATCCATTTGAAAGGATTAGACGCAAGAGTGCCCAGTACTCTTGCAGGACTGAGAATAGTGCCTGTTTCCACCAACCAGACTGGAAAAATGCATAATTCAGGGGGCACTGAGTAGAGTGTTTAGGAAGGTCTTGCCTCAGTAATGGGGAATAATTAGCCTAGATTGAGGAAGACCTGAAAGGATCAAACTATTTCCAAATACCTGCATGTGAGAAAGCTCAAGAAGATTTATAGGAATACAAAAGGAATACAAAATTATTCAGCAGACAACAAGGTAAAATTCACAATATCTGATATTCGATCAAAGATTCTCAAGAATGCAAAGAATCAGGACAACACAACCTATAATGAGGAGAACACTCAATCAGTTGAGACCAAACTAGAACTGACACAGATACTAGAAAAGCAGACAGTTATTACACCTGTGTTACATTTGTCCAAAAATCTCAGAAGTGTGGAATATATTTTTAAAAATACCAAAATTGTACTTCTAGAGATGAAAACTATAATGTATGAGATAAAAAAAAAAAATGCACTGGATGCAATTAAAAAGAGAGTGAACATTTCAGAAGAAAAGATTAGTAAACTTGAAGACATAAAAATAGGAACTATCCAAAGTTCAGCACAGAAAAAAAAAAAGCATTTTTAAAATGAAAAGAGCATCAGTGAGCTGTGGGACTTTAAGCAACCTAATATGCTTGTTATTGGAGTCCCCAGTGGAGGAGGGACAGAAAAATACATTTGAAGAAATAAAGACCCCAAATCTTTCAAGTGTGGTGAAAACTATAAGGCCAGAGATGCAAGAAAAATGAAGAAAACAAACACCAATACACATCAAAATCAGATTGCTCAAAACTACTTACAAAGAGAAAATCTTAAAAGCACCAGAAAAAGACATAACACGCTGAAGAACAAAGATAAAAATGCAGCAGATTTCTTGTCTGAAACAATGCAAGTGAGAAGAAAGTGGTGCAACATTTACAAAGTGCTGAAAGGGGAAAACAAAAACAAAAAAACAACTATTAACCTAGAATTCTATACCCACAAAAATAACTTTGAAAGACAAAGATTAAATAAAGACTTTTCAAACATACGAAAGCTACAGGAATTCATCACCAGCAGACCAGCACTATAAGAAATGTTAAAGAAACATCTTCAGACAGAAGGAAAATGACACTGGCTGGAAATGGATCTACAGAAAGAAATTAAGAGCACTGGAAATGATAACAACATTGGTAAATACATAAGATTTTAAAAATATTATTGTCTCTTTAAAAGATAATTGACACTTTAAAAAATAATATCATTATTTTGGGGAGTAAAATGTATGACAACAGTACTATAAAGGGTGTTGCATTGTTGTTATGTGCCATTCAGTCAATTTCAACTCATAGTGACACTGTAGGACAGACTAGAACTGCCCCCCCAGGGTTTCCAATGCTGTAATCTTTCTCCTGCAGAGTGGCTGGTGGGTTTGAACCACCAACTTTTTGGTTAGCAGCCAAGAGCTTAACCATTTAACCAGGGCTCCTTACTGTAAAGGGTAGAAGAGGAAATACTATTGAAAGTTCTTATACAATATGTGGATTGATACAATACACTTGAAGGTATAATGTGATAAGTTAAAAACACATACTATAAATGCTAAACCGAGAAAAAAAAAAAAAAAAAAAACCCAAACCAGTTGCTAGGAAGTTCATTCCGACTCATAGTGAAACTATAGACAGAGTAAAACTGCCCCAAGAAGTTTCCAAGGTGTGCCTGGTGAATTTGAGCTGCTGACCTTTTGGTTAGCAGCCGTAGCACTTAACCACCATGCCACCAGGATTTCCAGGGTTAAAGCAACCACTAAAATAACAAAACAAATAAATAAAGCTAATAAACCAACAAAGGAAATAAAATGGAATCATAACAAATAATCAATTAATCCAAAATAAGGCATAAAAAAGAGGAAAAGGGGAACAAAGACACAGGTGAAAATAAAAAATAAACAATAGACTCATTGTTGTTAGTTGCCTTTGAGTCAATTCTGACTCATGGCAATACCATGTGTGGAGAGTAGAACTGCTCCATAGGGTTTTCAAGGCTGTGACCTTTTGGAAGCAATCGCCAGGCCTGTTTTCCAAGACATCTCTGAATGGGTTTGAACCTCCAACCTTTCACCTAGTAGCCAAATGCTTAACTGTTTGTGCCACCCAGGTACTCCTCACACTGCAGTAGTTAGTCTCTAATTGGTAGTTTCATTAGCCAATGTAACATCAGTTTCGGGAGAACAGACGTTGGAATTTTTTACTCAAGGCTGATTTCTTATCATGTTGTTTAGCCTGCTCGTGCTTATTTGTGTTAATTGACTATTTGCCAAGTGTTCAGTTAATGCTTTTCCCAGTGCCGGACCCAGTGCTGTCGAGTCGATTCTGACTCATAGAAAACAGCCCTCCCTGTCCTTTGAGTGTCCTTTCTTGGGAGTCATTGACGGCTCCTCTCTTTGTTATTGCACAGCCATGAAAGAGAATGGAAAAGGAGAATCCAATCCTTTCTACAGAAGAGGTCTTCTCAAAGTCAATATCTGGGTTTCTGGCACAGATTGTGCCCCTCACTCAGACGAGGGAGAGAGCAGAGTCTACCATGATTATGCTCAACATACCAGATGTGTGCCAGTAAAAGTTGATATTTTTGTTGTTTTCTCTCCACAGGTTCAACTTCTGCAGTCAAGAAACTGTGAAGGAGGATGTTCTGCTCACCCTCACCGCGTGTTAGGCGCGTGCAGACGTGTGACCACTGAATTTTATTGCTAATAAAATCTAGTAGTGCAGCAATTCATTCTTTTGTCATCAGTGTCCACTATTTCAATAAAAACTTTTTGATTTCAATAAAAACTTTTTGATAAGGTGATTAAAAATCCAAAATTTAGAGTTGGTCTGCAAATCACAAATGATTGTTGATTTTTGTTATGCAAGTAATCTCCAGCTTACAATGGGGTTCAATTCCAACGACTGTTGTAAATTGATTCTGATGCAAGTAGAATACCTCAATTTTTTTTTTTTTTTAGTTTTCATTGTTACTGCCTTTTATTATCAGTTTCTTTATAAACCTGATCTCTATTTGTCTTGGGGAGTTGGAAACATTACATATAAACTTATAGATGCATTTTAACACAAACATAAAAAATACTCAAATTATTAATCAAAAAGACCAAAAGTTGGTTCTTTCAAAAGATCAATAAAATCGGCAAACAAATGGCCAAATTGACAAAAGAAAAACAGGAAAGGAAGCAAGTAGCTCAAATTAGAAATGAGATGGGGGACATTACATCAGATCCAACTGAAATAAAAAGAATCATAGCAGAATACTAAGAAAAATTGTACTCCAACAAATTTGAGAACCTAGAGGAAATGGGTAATATCTAGAAACTGCTTCCAGCCTATATACATTCAGTTTCAAAACTGTTTCCATATTTTAGATATCTGTCAGAGTAGCATCACACTTTTGGCACCAAATTCTGTCTTAGTTGCCTAGTTCTGCTATAACAGGAATACCACAAGTGACTCGGCTCTAACAAACAGAAGTTTATTCTATCAGAATTTAGGAGGCTAGAAGTCCAAATTCAGGGCGCCAGCTCCAGGGGAAGGTTTTCTCTCTCATTTCGCTCTGGAAGAAGGTCTTTTTCATCAATCTTCCCCTGGTCTAGGAGCTTCTCAGTGCAGGGACCCTGGGTCCAAAGGACATATGTGCTCCTGGGTCTCCTTGCTTGGTAGTAATGGGGTCCCTCTGTCTTTCTGTTCACTTCTCTCTTTTATATCTCAAAAGACATTGATTCGAGATACAAACTAATCATGAATATTGAGTCCTGCCTCATTAACCTAACTACCTCTAATCTTGCCTCATTATCAACAGAGGAAGGATTTACAACATATCGGAAAATCATATCAGATGACAAAATGGTGGACAATCACACAATACTGGGAATCATAGCTTAGACAAGTTGACTCACATTTTTGGGGGACACAATTCAATCCATAAAAATGAGATACCATCTTACCTGCATATTACTTGCAGGAATAATAATAAAAAAAAAACAGCAAATAACAAATGTCGGAGAGGTTGCTACAGATTGGAACTCTTGTGCGCTGCCGGTGGGAATGAAAAATGGTACAACCACTATGGAAAATGATACAGCCCTTCCTTAAAAAGCTAGAAATAGAAATACCATATGATCCAACAATCCCACTCCTAGGAATATATCCTAGAGAAATAAAAGCCATCACATGAATAGACATATGCACACGCATGTTCATTGCAGCATTATCCACAATAGCAAAAAGATGGAAACAACCTAAGTGCCCATCAACAAATGAATACCCCAAACCAAACCCACCGTCGTCGAGTCGATTCTGACTCATAGCAACTGTATAGGACACAGCAGAACTGCCCCATAGAGTTTCCAAGGAGCACCTGGTGGATTTGAACTGCTGACCTCTTGGTTAGTAACTGTAGCACTTAACCACTACTCCAACAGGTGAATGGATAAATAAATTATGGTACATATACACAATGGAATACTATGTAACAATAAAGAACAATGATGAATCTACAAAACATCTCACAACGTGGATGAATCTGGAGGACATTAAGCTTAGTGAAATGAGTCAATCACAAAAGGATATATATTGTATGAGACCACTATTATAAAAACTCAAGAAAAGGTTTATGCACAGAAAGAATCAATCTTTTTTTATGGTTACAAGGATGGGGAGAGATGAGTAGGAGAAATCACTAAAAAAAAAAAGATAGTAGACGCGTGTTAATTTTGGTGAAGGGAAAGACGGTGCACAATATAGGGAAGTCAGCACAACTTGACATTGAAGCTTCACAGACACATCTAAACACCTTGAGGAATGGAGTTACTGGGGCTGAGGGCTAGGGACTGTGGTTGCAGGGGTCATCTAGACCAATTGACATAACATACTTCAAAAAGAAAATATCCTACATCCAACTTTAGCTAGTAACATCTGGAGTTGTAAAAGCTTGTGAGCTGCCATCTAAGGTACATCTACTGGTCCCTTACCAGCTGGAGTAAAGGAGAATAAAGTAAATCAAAGACACAATAGAAATATTAGTCCAAAGGACTAATGAACCACAAGTACCACAGCCTTTTACCAGCATGAGCCCAGAATAACTAGATATACTCGGCTGCTACAACTGACCGCTCTGATAAGGATCACAATAGAGGGTCTCAGACAGAGTGGGAGAAAAATATAGAGCAAAATTAAAATTCACACACACACACAAAATCCACCAACTTACTGGTCTGAAAGAGACTGGAGAAATCTCTGAGACTATGGCCCCCAGACACCCTTTTAACTCAGAACTGAAGCCACCCCCACAGTTCACCCTTCAGCTAAAAATTAGACAGGTCTATAAAACAAACAATAACGCAAGTAAGGAGCATGCTTCTTAGTTCAATCACGTATATGAGATTGAAGGGCAACACCTGCCCAAAAGCAAAGACAAGAAGACAGGAAGGGACAGGAAAAATGGACAGATGGAAATGAGGAGCCCAGGGCAGGGAAGGGAGAGTGTTGACACATCGCGGGGATTGCAACTAATGTCACAAATAATTTGTGCATAAATTGTTGAATGAGAAACTAATTTGTTTTGTAAACTTTCGTCTAAAGCACAGTTAAAAACAAACATAAAACACAGATCATAAAAATTTACTCCAATGGTGAAGAAGAGTTGGACAACATTGGAATTTTGTCAGTTGTGGTGATAACTACACTTGTGGAAGGTTCTGGATCATCTGGATTATCCCTGGGAGTGGGAATGGCATTTCTAGTCAGAAAATTAATGAGAGTTGTCTGTATGGTCCTTTTCTTTTTTTCCTCATATATTTATGATAACATCTCACTGCTTCCTGAATTGGCCTATAGAATTTTAAAAAGCGATCAGAGTTTGGGTTCATGTTTTTAAGCGACTGAAGCCCCTGGTTTAGTTTAGAAAACTAAATCAATATGGCAGTATTTTGAACAGTAAATCACAAAACTGAAAATCTATGAGTGAACATCTGAGAATGATAACATCGCCAAGTTATGTGCTGCTCCATAGAGTTTCCAAGGAGTGCGTGGTGGATTCAAATTGCTGAACTTTTGGTCAGCAGCTGTAGCACTTCACCACTACACCACCAGCGTTTCCTGCAATATTTATGCAGTACATATTACTAACAATAAGAAGTCCAGAAAAAAAAAAAAAAAACGGTTGTAAGTGTAATCGTTGTAATTCAAATGCATAGTAAGTCGGGGACAGCCTGTATATTTTATGGCATCTGAGCTTGGGTATGTTAGTCACATGATAGTGTCCTTATGTCCATTAATAATGTTGCTGGTGTCACTCTGATTATTTCAGGTATATGTCCAGGTCCAAAATGGACCCCACAGAGTTTCTGCCCCTTGGTGGGCACATGTAGAAAGTACCTTCGAGTTGATTCTGACTCATGATAACCCCGTGTGTGCAAAGTCGAACTAATCCATAGGGTTTTTAATTCTGTGGCCTTTCGGAAACATCTCCAGGCCTGTCCTTTGCCACTTTTTCTATCATCTTTAAGTTCTGTGTCTGCTCTTAATCAGATAACTCAAGGGAGATAAGACATAAGGAGATGAGGACTGGGCAGATACCGTGCTTCACAACTGCTCTCCCTCCTCCCAGTTGAGTTCCCAGGTCTTGCTGGGTGATCCAACAGAATGTGGGAATTATCCAACATATTATAATATCACACACAAGTAAAATTTTGCTAAAGATCATTCAAAAGCAGTTACAGCAGTACGTCAACAGGGAGCTACCAGAAATTCAAGCTGGGTTCAGAAGAGGACATGGAACAAATGAAATCATTGCTGATGTCAGGTGGATCATGGCTGAAAGCAGAGAATACCAGAAAGATGTTTACGTATGTTTTATTGACTATGCGAAGGCATTCCACTGTGTGGATTATAACAAATTACGGATAACATTGTGAAGAATGGGAATTCCAGAACACTTAATTGTGCTCATGAGGAATCTGTATATAGATCAAGAGGCAGTCATTCAAACGGAAAGAGGGGATATGGCATGGTTTAAAGTCAGAGAAACGTGTGCATCAGGGCTATATCCTTTCACCATACTTATTTATTCTGTATGCTGAGCAAATAATCTGAGAAGCTGGACTATATGAAGAATGGGGCATCAGGATTGGAGGAAAAATCATTAACAACCTTCCATATGCAGATGTCACAATCTTGCTTGCTGAAAGTGAAGAGGGCTTAAAGCACTCACTGAGGAAGATGAAAGACCACAGCCTTCAGTATGGATTACACCTTGTCATGGAATGAATTGTGTCCCCCGCCAAAATATGTGTCAACTTGGCTAGGCCATGATTCCCTGTATTGTGTGGTTGTCCTCCATTTTGTGATTGTAACTTTATGTTAAAGAGGATTAGGGTGGGATTGTAACACCACCCACTCAAAGTCACCTAACAACAATTACTGTTATTGGCGATGTCTCTTTTATTTTTTAATTTTCTTTCCCATGTGCAGCTTCAGGTATCTGTCTAGTGTGATTTCCTTTCCATCTGAAGGACTAATGTTAGTAATTTTTGCAAAGCAGCTCTGGTGGTAACAAATTCCCACAACTTTTGTTTATCTGGGAATGTTCTGATTTCACCCTCATTTTTGAAGGACAACTTTGCTGGGTAAAGAATTCTTGGTTGACAATTCTTTTCTTTCAGTATTTATATATGTTGTCCATTGCCTCCTGGCCTCCGGGGTTTCTGAAGAGAAATCAGCACTTAGTCTGAATAAGGACCCTTTATATATTATACTGTGCTTTTCTCTTGCTGCTTTCAGAACGGTCTTTGGTTTTCAAGAATTTGATTACAATGTGTCTAGGCGTAAATCTCTCTGGATACATTCCGCTTGGTGTTCACCTAGCTTCTTGTATTTGCTGGTTCAACTCCTTGTTGAAGTCTGGAAATTTTCCTGTCATTATATCTTGGAATTTCTTTCTATCCTTTCCCATGATCATTATTTTGGATTTCATGATTGTGTCCCACAATTCCATTTGGCTTGTTTGCTTTTCTTTATTCTTTTCTCTTGCTTCTCTTGAGACTTGATAAATTCAGTTACCATGTTCTCTAGTTCACTTATTCTGTCCCGTGTCTGCTCAAATATATTATTGATTCCCTTCCTTGCATTTTCAATTTAGTTATTTTATTTCTCAATTCCAGTACTTCTGTTTAGTTCTTTTTTGTGTGTGTGAATTCCATCTCATTATTGAGTTTCTCTTTTTGCTTCTTGATTGCCATTAGTTTATTGTCTCTGTGTTCTTTGCATTCTTTAAACATGTTTAATGTTGCTATTTGAAAGTCCTCTATTTTTCCCATTTTCCTTGTCTCCATGGGATTAATTTCAGCTTCTTCAAAATGTTCTTATAATTGGGCCAACTTTACCTATATTCTTGTATGCCTTGTAATTTTTGGTTGAATGTGAGACATTTGGATATTTTACTGTGGTAATTCTGGGACTCAGAATTGTTTCTCTCTTCAGGGACTTTCTCTCCCTTTATTTCCTCTTTTTTCCCCCTAAATTCTACTAGAGAGCACTCTGGCTTTTTAGCTGTTCTGGCACTGACTCAGCTGTTTTGGGAAGGTGTGCTCCCCTCCCCACTTCTGTGGCAGGGTCTCAGGCATTTCCTTTGTTGATATAAGGCTCTGATCTGGTTTTACAGGTTTTAAGAATTTGTTAGAGTTTTAAGTCTCTAGGGACAGGCTCAGAGAATCACCCTATTTATCTCTGCTAAGTTTCAATGCATCTCTGTTTGTGTGGAGCCTAGAGGCAATTCAAATTATTTTTCTGTCCCTTTTTTTTTTTTTTTTTTTTTTTTTAGTCTCGTTGGATCAGGAGGGGGTGTTTCTCCCTGGTTGCTCCCAGAAATATGTTCAGACTTTGAAGAAGCAGATCATTGGTAAAGGTAAGTCCCTTCACTGCTTTCCTGTCCTAAGGAGCATGTTTGTGGCTCACAGTTTACGTGGGTACAGAGCTGGAAGGACTCTCTTAACAGATGAAGAGAAAGATTTTCCTAACTGTATTCTTGCTTTTCCTTCTGCCTTCAGTCAGGTGCTTTATTTCTTGGACTAGTCATTAGAGTTCTGAGTCCATCAATTCGATTGTATTTTTTGTGCTATTTTGTTTCTCTTTTCCTTCGATTGTGGGAGAATGGAGACGTTTAACTACCTACATCTGGAGAAAGGAGTCTCTGCTCTAATTGTTTTAAATGGATTGTTTACTCAAATTATTTACCTATTTCTGAACTCAGAAAATTTTTAGGAAATATTCTTATTTCTAGAGCCCCAAATCAAATTTTTCTCTTCCCTTAAACAGGAGAGATAAGTCATTTTGAAAGGATTGGCCTGTCATACACAGATGATTCCATTTCTGCAGATGATTTTCAATATGGTTTTTTACTTGCTGGACTATATTTCTTTCTCTAAGCCTGGTGTAAAGAGCAGATTTCATTAGATTCTTCTCTGAGAGGGGCCTTAGAAAACAACTGACTTTCAGCTTTGTGTTTCTATTTTTTCTTTTGTTTTTGTTTTTCCTAACACATGCATAGTACTGAAAGTGGCCCAGGCACTATTCTAAGTGCTTTATGTATACTTACTCATTTAATTCTGACAATACCCTGTGAGGTATATACTTTTATTATTCCCATTTGCAGACAAAGCAAATGAAGCACAGAGAGGTTCTATAACTTGCCTAAAATCCCACTCTATTAAGTGGTGGACCCAGGTTTTCCCAAGGACAGCTTGGAAATTAAATTTTCCATCTGTTTCTTTTAATCTGCTGGACTACTCAGTGGCCTTTGGGCAGCCTCACCATTCCTGCTCTAGTAACAGCTGCTGAAGTTCAAGACCCTGCAGAAGGATCTCTTCCCCTCCCTGTTATTCCATAATATGCACGAGCACACTCACATGTTATAGCCAAAGAAAAACTGAGGGAAATTAAAAAGCGAACTTGTAAAGTGTCAACGAAAAAAATAATTAATATTTTTGTCTACTACCTACATATAGGGTCACTATGAGTTGGAATCAACTCAATGGCAATGGTTACAGGTATAGGACTGCTTACATAGTTATAGACATCCACAACATAAAACTTCCAAAACCCCTGAAGCTAACATATGGTACAATGACAAACATTTACAGGAATGGAATATTCAGTGCAAATAATAGGGTGAGGGCTCACCTAAATGATGTCAGGCTATATGATGATGCCAGGTAGTAGGCAAATTACCTGGTACCTCCAGAACAGGTATAATCATCCCTGTGGGAGCTCATTTCCTAAATAATATAGTATTTTACAAGTTTGAGAAAATCCAGCTACTTGGATTTTTCTGACTTACTCAGAAATGTGTGTTTCTGAAGCTAAGGCTCTTCTCTGTTCCCCCACTTACTACTCCCTCCTAATGATTACTGCATCTCTTCATAAAGAACCAAAAACCAAAACAAGTTGCTGTTGAGTTGACTTCATCTCATGGCCAGCCTGTGTGTGTCAGAGTAGAACTGTGCTCCACAGTGTTTTCAATAGCTGGTTTTTGGAAGCAAATTTTGAGGCCTTTCTCTTGAGGTGCCTCTAGGTGAACTTCAACTTACAACTTTTTGGTTAGCAGCTAAGCACAGTAACCATTGGCACCACCCACGGACTCCATTTATTTAAAAAAGCAGTGTTTAAAGTGGGTGATGGTGGTGGAGGGTGCTAAGGTTCTTGCATGTTACTCTCCTAGGTTGGAGAGATTCACTCTCCTTCCCCAAAAGGAAGGAGGATTGATTTCAAACACACATATGTTTACCTCCACCCCAACTAAAGCTCTGTGAAAAAAGAAATATAAGGAGAAATTGAATGACAAAGAGGAATGTCTCTTTTAAATTTCGAGATATAGCACAGAGCCCAGGAAAATGTCCACTTAGGCTCCAAACTGCTTCTTTAAAATAGCCTATTTCAAAACTTGCATTTTCCTTCTCATTCAGAAAATGAAATATGAACATATTTTTCTAATCTAGGCTCCATCAGAACCAAAATATCACTTAGTGTACCTTGAACTGTCTCTGGCATTGTGGTTGTTGTCATTAGTAGCCATCAAGTTGATTCTGACTCATGGACACCACATGTGTGCAGAACAGAACTGCTCCACAGCGTTTCCAAGGCTGTGACTTTTCAAAAGCAGATCACCGGGCCTGTCTTCCAAGGCACCTCTGGGTTCTAACCACCAATCTTTTGACTAGTAGGCTAATTAAGGCATCAAGGACCTTAATTTAAAAAAAAGAATTAACAGTATCCGGGTGTCTTAGTTATCTAGTGGAGCCCTGGTGACACAGTGGCTCTTTTTTTGGTTCATTGTCTTTTGGCTTTTGTAGAAAATGAAGTGCTTCAAATTAGCACATTCTTATAAAGAACTCATTCTGATGAATACACAGTTGCTTCTTAAAACAACACAGCAATGCTAATCAGATTTCTCTGCTACTGGAAACCAGGAAAGCCAGTCTCCGGCGTTGTCATTCATCCTTGATAACTCCTCCTTATATCAAGGCGTGATGAACACAAATAATACTTTGAAGAAATCTGCTCTTCATTGGCTTCGAGCCATGAACTGTGCACTTTTGTACTAATTGAGTCAACTGATTGAGAATAGTTATTTTATAGCTGCAGAACCACCCACCTCTTGCAGCAGCTCACAACTTCACCTCTCTCTGTGGATGCAGGGTGCGCACCCTAGTCATTTCTACCAATGTGACCCACTCCTCAGAGCTAATTAGTTCAGGAAGGGCTCCTGACCTAGCCAGGACCAATCACCTGGTTATTCAGAATTCTGAACTAAGATGCACAGTGCCAGGGAGTCTCTGTAGCAGAATCCAGTAGAGGACAGAGAGGGGCCTACAGCTACCTGTGCCAGGATCTCCAGAGTGGCCCTGATTCAACTATTTCATTGATTCCATGAGATGTCCCAATATTCTTCTGATAAATGTCTCTCTTTTAATTTAACTGGCCAGAATTTACTTCTGTTGCTTACAGCCAAAAGAACTATAACTAATATACCTCTTGAAAGTCATCTGCTTAAATAGCTAATGGCCTCTACCTCACTGTTGTTTCAGGGGTGGTTGTGAGGGAGGGGATAGCTAACAAACACTGGGATTGCTGATAATGGGGCTTACTACTGAAAACCTGGGGCAGCGACAACTATCAACATGTTAAAGGTACGTATATTTTGTGGTCTAAATTCCACATATAGGAATTTATCCCACAGGTATACCCACCCATGTGGAAAATGACAGACACAGGAATATTTATTAAGGAATTGTTTTTAACAGTAAAAGATTGGAAACAACCAAATGTTCTTCAATAGAGGACTGGCTAAATAAGCATGCATATACCAGAATCAAGCTGGTTAAGCACTCAGCTGCTAACTGAAAAAGTCGACAGTTTGAACCCACCCAGCATGTGCTCGAGATAAACACCTGGTGATATGCTTCTGTAAAGATTCAAAAAACAAAACAAAGAAACAAACAAACCCATTATCATCGAGTCAATTCAGACTCATAGTGACCCTATAGGACAGAGTAGACCTTCCCCAAGTGTTTCCAAGGAGCAGCTGGAGAATTCAAACTGCCTATCTTTTGGTTAGCAGCCGAACTCTTAACCACTGCGCCACTGAGGCACCATAAAGATTACAGCCTAGGAAATCCTATGGAGCAGTTCTACTCTGTCACATGGGGTCGTTATGACTTGAAAGCAACTCAGCGGCACCTAACAAGAACATCACACCAGAATACTGTCCAGCTGGTAAAAAGATTGGGGCAGATCTATGTGGGATGATTTTCCCGACTTACATAGCAGATGACCCTCATTATTTGCAGATTCAGCATGGTGAATCAGCTGCTTCGCTAACAGTTCATGCAGGTTTGTTTGAGCCTTCGTGAACACATACAGGCATAGAGTAGCAAAAAAGGCCCTAGCTGAGGTCAAATTAAGGCTGATTCATCATTCGCTAATCCATATTCGCAGGGACTTTGCTGCCCTTGGCTACAGAGAATGACGAGAATGAACTATAAATTCTAAAAACTCAGGTGGCAGGACAGCATGTAGATTGTTAGCCATTTAGAGTGGCAAGGTGTCTGTCCTCGTAATTGCATCCTAGGTCAGAGGAAGAAAGGTTGCAAACAGATAAACAAGTCAATAATTACATCGTGACAAATGATTACAAAGGAAATGAAATATGGCCTGGGAAGAAGTGGTCTGAGTCAGGGTCAGAGGCTGACAGTGGAGAGGCTTCAGGGATGGTCATTAAAGGCCCCACTGCAGAAGTGACATTTGAACTATTGTTGAATGACGAGAAGGAGCTAACCCAGTGGAGGTCTGGGCAAGAGAGTTTCAAATTCTGGGAACAGTAAGTGCAAAAGCCCTGAGGTGGGAAAGGACTTGGCATGAAGTGGGGATGGACTTGGCATGTTAAATGGAAGGACTTGATATACTCCATGGAAGAACTTGGCATGTTCCATTGAAGAACTTGGCATGTTCCATGAAGGCCAGGGTGGCTATGTGCAGAAGGCAAAGTGGAAAGCAACAAGATATGAGCCCAGGGAGGCAGAGAGCCATCCAACATTGCCTACCAAGCAATTTACCAATTTATCCACCATTTGATTATCATGAGGCTCTTCATGCATCAAGTACTACAATGTAGTATAAATGAAAAGTATAAATGCCTTAGACTGCCATAAACTGTTGCCAGTGAGTTAATTAAAACTCATAGAGACCCTACAGAACAGGGTAGAACTGCTCTAAAGGGTCTCCAAGGCTGTAATCTTTACGGAAGCAGACTGCCACATCTTTTTCCCTTGGAGCCGCTGGTGGGTTTGAACTGCCAACCTTTCGGTTAGCAGCCAAGCATTTTAACCACTGTGCCACCAGGGCTCCTTTGAACTTTGGCATTAGGACATATTTAACTTGAGGGGTAGTGCACCAATGGTGTTTGCCATGTGAAGGCTTATCTGCTTTGTTGTGTGAACCAGCCAAGCTGCTCACAGATGTATGTCTGTGGGTAATTCATGACAGGCCTCCAGGGGCCAAGTCTTGGAGGACAGATGTGCAACCTTCAGAGGATCTGGGGAACTCAACGGACTCGATGTGGTCTGGTGACGTGGGCTTTTGGGAGCTCCTGAACACAGCTATTCAAATTTACAGTGAGATCACAATACAACAACTGCTGTTGTTTTAAGCCACTAAGTTTTGGGTTGGTTCATTGCATAGCAATAGATAACGGAAGCAGGTGGTTAATGGAGGATTGTGGTCAGAGGCTATTACACGGTCTATGAATGCCTGGTTACATGGCAGAATGTCGTCAAAGCTTACGTGCCTGGTATTGCTCATCTGCCAAAGATAGCAGAAGGGAACAGTAGGGGAGAGAGGAAGAAGGAGGAAAGGAAAGAAAGAGAGAGACTTTTCTTAGTCAGACACTTCCTTTTACTTTGTGTTATTTGGGAGCGTGTATATCTATGCACAGATGGATCTTGGCTGAAAGCAGAAAATACCAGAAAGATGTTCACCTGTGTTTTATTGACTATGCTAAGGCATTTGAATGTGGGGATCATAACAAATTATGGCTAACAGTGCCAAGAATGGGAATTCCAGAACACTTATTCGTGCTCCTGAGGAACCTGTACATAGATTAAGAGGTAGTCGTTCGAATAGAACAAGAGGATACTACGTGGTTTAAAGTCAGGAAAGGTATGCATCAGGGTTGTATCCTTTCACCATACCTATTCAATCTGTATTCTGAGCAAATGATTCGAGAAGCTGGACTTTAGGAAGAAGAACAGGAAGCATCAAGATTGGAGGAAGACTCATTAACAACTTGTATTATGCAGATGACACAACCTTCCTTGCTAGAAGTGAAGAGGACTTGAAGCAATTACTGATGAAGATCAAAGACCGCAGCCTTCAGTATGAATTACTCCTCAATAAAAAAAAAAAGAAAAAGAAAAACTTCCCAACTGGACCAATAAGCAACATCATGATAAATGGAGAAAAGACTGAAGTTATCAAAGATTTCATTTTACTTGGATCCACAATCAACACCCGTGAAAGCAGCAGTCAAGAAATCAAAAGACACATTGTGTTGGGCAAATCTGCTGCAAAAGAACTCTTTACAGTGTTGAAAAGCAAAGGTGTCACCTTGAAGACTAAGGTGCACCTGACCCAAGCCATGGCATTTTCAATCACATCATGTGCATGTCAAAGCCGGACAATGAATAATGAAGACCAAAGAAGAATTGGCGCCTTTGGATTGTGGTGTTGGCGAAGAATATTGAATATACCATGGACTGCCAAAAGAATGAACAAATCCGTCTTGGAAGAAGTACAAGCAGAGTGTTCCTTAGAAGGAAGGATGACTAGACTACGTCTTATATACTTTGGACATATTATCAAGAGGGAGCAGTCCCTGGAGAAGGACATCATGCTTCGTAAAGTACAGGGTCAGTGGAAAAGAGGAAGACCGTCAATGAGATGGATTGACACAGTGGCTGCAAAATGGGCTCAAGCGAAACAATTGTGAGCATGGTGCAGGACCAGGCAATGGTTCATTCCGTAGTACATAGGCTCGCTGTGAGTCGGAACCAACTCGACAGCACCTAACAACAACAACATCCATTCTAAGCAAGAAATGCTACCTTCCATTATTATGATTTGCTGCTGTGTCTTTATTAGGACTTGCAAACTATTGATGAAATAGAATACTGGAAAGCGAGGCCCACTTGGCTCAAAATCACATCTATAGCTACACAGGCACACAGTTAGAAATGTTTCCCTCCTTTTTAATCAGACTTTCTTTTATCTTGTGGAAAGATTGACTATTATTACTAATATTGGTTTGTGTATTTGTGCAGATTAAAATATTAAGTGCACACAACACATTCTATCTGTTGTTCCCTTGAAGTGCTGTATCCAAATGATAAGACCGGAGTATAAAAAGTTGTCTGGGCACTTGATTGAGTGGAGGGACTGCCTGGAGCATTGGACAAGGTAAGCCACTTGCCATTGCCCCACCAGCAGTAACTCGGACACCAGGCAAGATGAGCTCAGTTCCCCGGTCTGCCCATTGCTCTGGGAGTGCTCGGAGGAGGCTGAGCATGTTTGCATTTATTGTAGATGCTGAGTATCTGGACAATCACACTTCTTCTGCTGGAAGCAGCCAGTGGTAAGAAACACCACCCCTGCCCCTCGGGAAGGGCTTAAACCCAAGATCTCACCACTAACCAGAGAAAGCCTTAGTTAGCCACAGCAGGGCTTCCAGTGGCTCCAGGAAAACTCAGGGAGCTGACTCTTTGCTGGAAGGGTAGCTGGATGGCTTGAGGGGGACCTGCTCTGCTGGCAGCCTGCCTACCTGCTCAGGTGCCCAAGGCCAGTCTTTTCCAGGTAAGGCATGAAACGCTCCTATCAAAATGCAAGTGTGATACTTGCCTGGGTTAACCGATTGAGATAGCAATGCCTGTTGTCGCATCCATCAGTCACCATTGACTCACAGCAACCCCTGTGTATCACAGTAGAACTGTGCTCCAGAAGGTTTTCAGTGGCTGATTTTTCAGAAGTAGATCACCAGGCGTTTCTTCCAAGGTGCCTCTGAGTGGACTTGACCCTCCAACCTTTTGGTTAGCAGCTGAGCGTGTTAATCATTTGCACCAAGCATGGACTCTGTTGTCACATTAGTTGAATGTCTATCAGAAGAGCTAGGGATGGGGCACAGGACTGAGTGGAGGCATGTTGAGTCTCTGTGGGACCCAGTGGTGCTGGTCCTAGGCCAGTAGGTGGGCACTGGGGGCAAGAAAAGTGGGTAGAGCACAGGGGGCCATCCATTGTCTTCAGACTCCCCCCAAGCAGGGGACTGACCAGGCCTGAACAGCAACACCCTGGAGCCCGGCCTTGGGAACCTCGCAGTAAGTATTTATCTTCTCACTCTAGGAAAAGAAGTTTGCTATGATGACCTCGGGGGCTTTTCCAATGCGGAGCCCTGGGCTGGGACTACAATCTGGCCCTTGAAAATTCTCTCCTGGAGCCCTGAGAAGATCGGCACCCGCTTCTTGCTCTATACCAATGAAAACCCAAACAACTTTCAAGTGAGCCCTCTTGTCATTTTCACATCATCGTAACTGGGCGAGGGGCTGTGCCCACCCCACAGACCAGAGTTCCTTAGAGCAAGAGTCTGTTGATCTCTGTGTCCCCTTCTTCTACCACACCCTGCCCCACCCCACCCCCTTGCCCTGCCTCCACCCCCAGGCCTAGGCAAACTTGGACAGAGTAGGTTTCCAGTGTTTGCGTGAATGAACAAAAGGTTCACTTTGGTGGACTATGGCTGGTTATAGGATCCTGGTCTGGGGCGAGGATCTTACAAGAATGATAAGGAAGGCAGGACAGCAGTATCTGCTTTCGACACAGATGGTGAGCTGGACCATAGCCCAGACCCAGTGGAGGCGGCGATTACTGACTTGGGGAGTTGAGACAGAGAGGAAGTCAAGGTGGGCTTCATGGAAGAGGTGGTTTTTGTGCTTTGCTTTAAAAGTTCATGGGGTCGGGATAGGAGGAGATGAGAAGGGGAGAGACAGGCCTGAGAGGCCGTGAAAACATGCCACACTTCTGCGTTTGTCACAAATTCTTCTTCCCTCTGAGCCATCAACGATTGAGTCTTCGAATTTTCAAACAGACAGGAAGACCCGGTTCATCATCCACGGTTTCATAGACAAGGGGGACGAGAGCTTGCCGCTGGACATGTGCAAGGTGGGGACCCTCTAATCCCTGCCTCCTGCCATGGGGGTGTTACCACTGCCTCCTTCTAATCCCCCTCCCTCATTTTAAGCGACCTCAACAAATGAGCTCAAAGACAACTCCACCCCTAAAACCTGTTGCCTTGGAGTTGCTTCCAACTCATAGTGACCCTACAGAACAGAGTAGAACTACCCCATAGAGTTTCCAAGGAGCGTCTGGTGGATTCGAATTGCTGACCTTTTGGTTAGTAGCCAAGCTCTTAACCATTGCGCTACCAGGGCTCCAGGAATTCCACACAGGTACTCAAAGAGAGTCTTTACGTATTAGGCAAGTTCAGGCAATTAAAATGCCTTTGTTCACACAAAAACAGAAATCCCATACCACATTCCCGGAACACGTCAGTTGCCTGAAGCAATGATATTTGCTGGGTGAGCAAACTCTTCCCCTCTGTCATTTCTGGGTAAATCAAGGCTAAGCGTTTTCTGCTCCCATTTTCAATGAGATTGCCTTGTATTCCTGTAAACGAGGCATTCTGTTCTTTGTGCTCAAATCAGTCCCACCTCCCTGAGAGTCAGAGGTGTGTTGCTGTGACCACTTATTAGAGATACGGAGAGCAAAGATCGACTGGGCAACCAAACTAGTAGAACAGAAAGTGCCAGAATTAGGATACAACCTAGCACCTCTGGGTCAGAAGGACAGGCAACCTCCCGAGAGTGTCTAACCTTTCAGTTAGCAGGCAAGAGCTTAACCATTGAGCCACCAGGACTCCCTTCCACACACCTTCAAACCTAGTAAATGCCCAGCTGACCGGGGTGAACTCTGGCCCAGGAACCGACAACTCTACCGTGAGACTGAAAGGACTCCTCGTGGTCAAATCTTCAAGGGCCATTTAGACACTGGCCACCCGAGACTGCATTTAAAGATTTTCCTTTTCAAAATAGGACAAAGCGATGCTTTTTTTTTTTTTTGGTTATTGGTTTTTTTAAATCAACCTTATTGAATGTGGTTGAAAATCAGAGCAAGCATGGCCAGTCTTTAATTAATCTGCAAGCTAGAGAGGGAATCAATGCCTGCTTGTAGCATTAGCCCTGAGGGATAATTCCAAAGTGACAACAGGATTCTCTTACAAAGTCTAGTTTATCTCCACGCCCCTGGGAGGAGAACAGGGATGGCAGCCCTGTCTGAAGACTGTAAGCACCATTTTTGACCCTGGTTGGATGTCATTTCCAGTGCCCTGATGATAACACCCCGATGTCTCCCAACCCCGGAACATGTTCCAGGTGGGGCAGGTGAACTGTTATCTGTGTGGACTGGAAGAAGAGCTCCCAAACCAGCTTCACACAGGCTGCCAACAACGTGCGGGTGGTGGGTGCCCCGGTGGCCCAGACGCTCAGCATTCTCTCGGTGAGTCCTGGCGGGCACTGTCAGGGTGGAAGCATTGCCCACTGGTGTCTGCTGGGTGGCGATGCAGCTGGGAGTCACATATTTGAAGAAGAAATAGAAATAACTGACATTTCTCTCAGCTCTTACTTCTAAATCTCTGACATGTGTCTCGATAACGAAACACCTGTGGAAGAAGAAATAATAATAACTAACACTTAGGAGGTAGGGCTTCTGGTATCACCTTCAGTTTACAGAGAAGATTGAGGTCCAGAAAAGTTAAGTAGCTTGCTGAAAAATCAAAGACTGTGAGAGAAGAAGAGCAATCATTTGACCCAGGCTGTTTAGCTCCAGGGCACATAGTCTCACCCAAAACCCCAGGGGGCTCTGTTTGCCAAATGGAGACACACTTCATAAGCACCAACTACCTTGGCACATTGAGAAATTTTTTTCTCCCACAATCATGTCCATCTTTTCTCCCTACCCTGGCCCTTTTAGTTAATTCCTTATGACTATTTTCTAAGTCAGGTAAAGGTCCCAGCCATTTCTGTCTTATAGTTAAATTGTTTACAAAAGACCCTGCTAGTTCTAATTACTCCTGGTCACTAAATCATCACCCCTACACACCATTAAAACCCAACATGTTTGTCCAGGGTCACTGTAAACCAGAGATATTTGAGGACACAAAATCATATGTGGTGTCTAACTTTGCCACTAAATGAAATGCCTTTGGGTAAACACCTCTGAGGCCAACACATGCAAATACCTCATGGCTCTGTGCCATTTGTTTATTCCTCCAATATTTTCAGAGCTGAGCTAGGAGGTAAAGAGGAGGGTTGAGGTCCTAGCCCTTAGGAGCTTACAGCAAAGACTTGAGAGGGAAATACAGTGTGATCCTGGGTCTCATGGGGGCAGTGCAGGGTGCTATGGCAGCACATGGGGAAAGGGCCCCTAACCGAGACTGGGGTGGGGGAGGGGAGTTAAGTCAGTCTTCCCAGAGGAGGACACATCCAAGTTGAGAGTGAAAGTTGGCTGTGTCACTTTAGCTGGGCAAGTGGTTGGATACCTGCGGAAAAGCTCAGAGGTGAGAGAATATGAATTTTTGAGGGACTGAAAGTTTAGCGAAGTATTTGGCATAAGAAGAGTCTAGAGAAACAGGTGTTGGATCAGCAGAGGCTTATCTGAGGTATCACAGATATGGCACATGCCCTGGGCACCCCTGGGAGGAGGGAAAGGTGTCACCAATGAGCAGTTTCTATTGGCCATCCCAGTTTCCATCAGCAGCTGTGACAGGCCATTCAGCAATTTGGAACTAATTGCCATTAAAAAAAAAAAAAAAAATCGCCATAGGCACTATTTTTCCGTACACACTCCACTGTCAGCAAGGCTCTGAGGCCATTGTAATGAGTTCAGGCTTGATCCCAAGGGCAATGGGAGCTGTGGAAGTTTTGCAGCAGAGGAGTAACACTTCTGAGTTTGCATTAAAAAAAAAAAAACGCTAGGGTGGCACAAAAATGCCCTGAAAATGCAATTTTCCCTCTCCAGAAAAACTACAGCTACTCCCCTTCCAAAGCGCACCTCATCGGCCACAGCCTGGGGGCCCACGTGGCTGCTGGGGCAGGCAGCAGGACTCCAGGCCTGGGCAGGATCACAGGTGAGGCCCAAGGGGCAGGGACCCCAGGTTTCGTCCACGGTAACCCCAGAGTACAGCAATAACACAGCAGCCCAGCTGGAAGCTGCCCTGAAGGAGACCATCCCTCTCAGCTGTGGCAGAACTGGATACAGGCTGCACAGAATACTTTAGAAAGCCCCCAAGAAGCCCATGGTCCTTCTTCACCGTGAGGAGGCAGGTGGTGACTTTGGTCCCCAGTGCTTCTTCTGTCTCTATCCGGTTCCTCCTCTCTAGATCCAAGTTTCCCAGAGATATGGGCCACTCAGCACAACTAGGCACCCAGGAGTGAGTTCTCAGGAAAATGCAGAGTAAGGCTAGTATGGACAATGGGCTCAAACATAGCAATGATTGTGAGGATGGCGTAGGACTGAGCAGTGTTTTTGTTCTTTTGTACATAGCGTCACTATGAGTTAGAACCAATTCAACAGCACCTAACAACAACAACCATATATTAAGTGACTACTTATTCCAAATACTGTGCAAGTGCTTTACATATATTTTCTCATTTAATCTTCAAAGCTGAGGAAACTGAGGCTCAGGGAAGCAAGTAACTTGCCCAAGGTCACACATGCAACTAGTTAGTGTTGAAACTGAAATGCAAACCTATTCTTGCTGAGTCTTGGCTCAAGCAGCTCTCTACCTTTATAAGAACTCTCCCTTTCATTTTCAGCTGCTCTGAGCAAACCTTCAAAGAACCGTTGACAAATCCAGGATCCCTATCAGGAAGAAAATATAGCCAAGGCAAATTAATAGTATTTTACTTACATGCCCTGACTGTGTGCCAGACACTGTGCTAAATGCTATATATATGAACTCACTTGATCTTGTAAGAGCCATATAAACTGGATGTTTATTATTGCCCCATTTTATAAATGAGGCACAGAAAAGTTCAATGACTCGCCCAGGATCATGCTCTTGCCCAAGAAGCCTTGAGCAGAGATGTGAACCCAAGCAGCCTAGGCCCAGATTCTGTGCTCTTAACTATGATACCATAATGTTTCACCCTCTTTTTTTTCAAACTTGGGGAGAAAAAGAGAATTTTCAGAAAGAAAGATGATACAAGTAAATAGGGAATCTGATGTGGAAAAAATCCTCAGGCAAGCAAATCTAAGTTTTCTTGACCCTCTGCCCTTCTCTATTTACTTCTAATGAGCAGCATTGAGACTATACTTTCCTATATTCAACACCCAAGGCCAAGGCACTACATAACTCCAGGGTGTGGTACCCCTTGAGTTGGGCAGTGTGTGGCCTGGGCACCTTGGTCCTGCTGACACCTCCAGCCAGGCCCATTGTTCTCAGCTTTGACCTTCTCTTTCAGGGTTGGATCCCACAGAAGCAAGTTTCCAGGGCACTCCCGAAGAGGTTCGACTCGATCCCTCTGACGCTATCTTTGTAGATGTGATTCACACGGATGCAGCTCCCCTCATCCCATTCTTGGGTGAGCCCCCCAACCCCTTCTCCCAACCCCCACCCCGTGCCCTGGCTGTGAGCCTGTGCATTTGGGTTTTATCTACGAGACCCTGGATGACAATCAGCTCATTGCTGTTCCAAACATTTCAGGTTTGGGAACGAATTAGCTGGTGGGCCACGTTGACTTTTTCCCCAATGGAGGGGAGGAGATGCCAGGATGCCAGAAGAATGCCCTGTCACAGATCATAGATCTCGATGACATCTGGACAGGTAAAGCCACAGCAAGGGGTGTCACTGGCCTGGGTGAGCAGCGTCTTTCCACTGCTAATCTCAAAAATAAAAGTGACAGTTCTCTTTAAAAGTATGCAATTCCCTCTTCTGGGCTTTACTTCTGAAAAATATAGACACGCCATTTGTTACATCTTAGTTCTACTGATTTTAATACTTTCTCAAAATGTAGTTTCGGATGCTGTGGAGTGTACAATTAAAAAAGAATTACAAACTGTCACGTAAAGGTATAGCCCCAACAATTAATTAGTAGCTACCAGTTACCTAATTTAAAATTAAAAACAAATTGCCATTGAGTTGATTTTGACTCATGGCAACCCCATGTGTTTCAGAACAGAACCGCTCCACAGGGGTTTCAAGGCTGTGACCTTTTAGAAGCAGATCGCCAGGCCTGCCTTCCAGGGTGCCTCTGGTTGGGTTCAAACCACCAACTATGGGGTAGTGGTCAAGTGCTTAACCACTTATGCCAAAATTTCCAAAAATATGCTCCAATTTTGGAACCATACCCCTTGAAAAGAGTGGCAGAGGAGCTGCCACAGCCACTTGGCCTTCTTCGCTGACTTCCTGATTTGTCTCCCCAGGAACCCGGGACTTTGTGGCTTGCAATCACTGAAGAAGCTACAGGTACTACTCAGAGAGCATCCTCAATGCCGACAGGTTTGCTGCGTACCCCTGTGCTTCCTGCAAGGCTTTTACATCTGTAAGCCCTTGTCTCGCCTTGTGCAGCGGCACTGCCCCACCGCGAAACTGTTGTCCTGCGGTGTTCGGGATTTACACTTCCCTCCCCTGAGTTTCTCTTGACCGTCTCCTACATGTTTGTTAATATGCCTCAGAGCTCCTCGTCCTATACCTGTTGCTGGCAAGTCGATTCCAACTCACAGCAACCCTACAGGACAGAGCAGAACTGCCCCATAGAGTTTCCAAGGCTGTTAATTTTAACAAAAGCAGATTGCCACAACTTTCTTCCACATAGCTGCTGGTGGGTTCAAACCACCAACCTTTTGATTAGCAGCCAAGCACTTAATCACTGCGCCACCAGTGCTCGTTTTCATGGTCCTGTAGAGCAGAGCAAAAATAAACACAAACAAAAACTTTAGGCAGGAGCAGCTAAAATTCCAGATGAGACATGTGAAAGAGGGAGACTCTGGGAAATCAGACAGAGGAGCTGGCAATTCAATGGTCTGGGAAAACTACCAGCAGGAGGCAACATTCAAACCTGGCCCGGAGAACGGTGGAACTTAGAAGGAAGAGCAGAGGTGCACATTTATGTCCAGGGCAGAGCAGAAACAAGAGAATGGGTGGCAGCCATCAGAGAGCTCCCCAGAGAGAAGAGAAGGTAGATGTGGGGTTTGATATGCCAGGCTGGGCGTTCATGCCTTTTCCAGCTGGCAATGAGGAGACAGATGGAAGAAACAATGTGCTGGAGTCCCCCTATATTTTGCATGGCTTCGCAGCCCTGTATTCAGCAATATCATGTTGGTAGCTTGAAACTGGCCATGATCAGAGTATTTACACCACAGCAATTGGCAAATGCTACAATAAGGACTTTTTCCCCTGGAGATCCACTGTTAAACATTTACCAGCACACCACGAGTGGGAGGTATGATTGATCTATCCAGGGCCTGGGCATCAGTATTTTGTAAGGCTCCCAGCTAGTCCTAATGTGATGTGCTTCGGGGCTGGGAGCCATTGCCCTGGAAGAAGGTAATTTAGAGATGGTCAGTTCCAACCCCCTTTCTGTTACGAATGAGAAACTGAGGCTTCAGGAAAATTGAGTTCCTACTCTGCCACATGTATCATTCACTCACCACTCTCTCTTCTCCTTAGAATAGGTGCTTTCCCTGTCCAGATGAAGGGTGCCCGCAGATGGGTCACTATGCTGACAAATTTGTCGGCAAGGCAAGTGATGAGCCCAGAAATTCTTTCTGAACACAGGAGATGCCAGCAATTTTGCTCGTAAGTTGCCAGTTTGGCTTTCTCTCCCATGTAAAGAAAGTTTAGCTTCTGTTATAAACGAAGGGGTTTCCTTTGGCCTGACATATTTCTGCGCACATTTTGATTATCTTAGAAAACTCAACTAAGTAACATCTCAGCACCTGAAATGCATTTTTTTCATCTGATTATTCTTTGTAAGTATATACACGCACACACACGCACACTCACACACACACACAGACAAATGCCATGTTAACATTTTTACGTGTCCCATTCAGCGACATTAATTACTTTCATCATGCTGTGCAGACTTCGCTTCTATGCGTTTCCAGTTTTTCCATCACCCTTATCAGCAGAAGCGCGGTGCCCCCAGGCAATGACTTTTTATATCACAGTTTGATGCATCAAAGAAAAGGACACATCCACCCAAACTATCCCATTTAAGACAACTGAGGGTGCCTGTCTCCCAACTTATGTCTATGGCCCTAATTGAGTAGAAGAAAATTGCATAATTAACGGGATGATGGCAGTTTCCCTGTCTTTGGGGCCACCTATCCTGGCTTTTCACCACTTCACAGTTCATCATTCAGACTATTCCTTTTTAAGACTGTCTCCTATGCCCCTGTTCTTTTATTCACTCAGCAAACATTTATTTGGTGCCAGCTCTTTGCTGAGCTGGGCTCCTTGAGAGGCCCACCTCCGATCTCCCCACTTCCCACCCCACCCGCCTTGTTCCATGGTTCCCTGATACTCAGGGTTGCCCCTGGTGGAGGAGGGTGGAAACTGGGCAGGGATAGGTATGATTTCTCTCAAAAACTCACTGAATGGAAGAGGACATAGGATAGCCCAAAACTCAAGCCAAACTTGTTGCTGTTAAGTCAATTCTGACTCATAGTCTGGGCATATTTGGGCTCCTTTATACCACTCTGTCCTATGGTGGGGCAAACAGCTAAGTGTTCAGCTGCTAATCAACAGTTTGGAGGTCTAAATTCACCCAGAAGAAAGGCCTGACGATCTAATTCTGAAAAATCAGCCATCGACACCCCTATGGAGTACAGTTCTACTCTGACACACGTGGGGTCACCATTAGTCAGAATTGACTTGATGGCAACTGGTGCTGGTCTTACAGTAGCTCCATCAATGCTGCACTGTAAAAACAGGGACTGTGAATATACAAATGTAATACATGTCTCGTAAACTTCTCAAAGTCAGGTTTATTGAGATATAATTTATAGACAGCCAAAGTCACCCTTTTTAGTGTGTAGTCCTATGAGTTTTGACAAATGAATGGTTGCGTAACCACCACCACAATCAAGATGTAGAATATTTCATCACTATATCTAGTTTTTTTTTTTTTTTATATATATGTACATATTTTAAAGACAACATCGGTTAATCAATCCTTCCACTGAGGCAGTGCTGCCTGAAATACTTGCCCGTATTTTGACAACAACAAATTAAACATTCGAATCCAGGCATTCATTCCCCTACTCGCATTTATTTATGGGCCACAGACTAAGCTAGACACTGGGAGTGCAGGGATGAACAAGACACCATACACATGAAATTTATAACCAGCCGAGAAGACAGAGACCGAGCAAGTGATTAGAAGTGTGTTGGGCTTGGCCAATGACAGGTTGCTCTTGTGGCATTGTGGGACGGAGACCTGGCTCTGACCAGACAGATGGATAAGGACAATGTCTCTGAGGATGTGTGTGTGCTTGTATGTGTATGAGTCTGGGTGTGTGTGTCTGTATACTTGTGTGTCCGTGTGTGTATATATGTGTGTTTATGTGCAGGTATGTTTTTGTGTTTTTATGTGTGTAGGTTTGTTTGTATATGTGAGTGTTTTTGTGTGTGTGAATGTGTGTATTGTTCCTTTCAATACACAAGTATTAAACTTTCTTCAACAATAGAAGGAGTGCGTGTTTATGTGTGTATATGGATATAGGTTTGTGTGTATGTGAGCATGTTTATGTATGTGTATGTGTAGGTATGTATGTGAGTGTCTGTTTACGTGTGTGTGTATGTGTGTGTGTGCAGGGGCACAGGGCCAGAACTCCATAAATCTGGGTGAGGACTGAGTACCTGCTCTGTGCAGAAACTGACTGCCCAAGGCCCAGGAGGTGCAGACAAAAGACAAGCCTTGCCCACGACGTACTCATAAGACTGCACTCTTGAGCTACATTTCCAAACATGGAGACCCTCTCTTGTTCCTTCTCTTTCCACTTTAACTCATAGTAACATCATTGTAGAGCAGAGCTGTCCAAGAGAAATTTCTTCAATTATGGGTGTGTTCTACACTGTCCAATATAGTAGCCACTAGCCACAGGTCGCAATTTAGCATTTGAAATGTGGCTAGTGTCACTGAGGAGCTCCATTTTGAATGTGATTGAATTTGAATTTAAATAGCCACCCGTGGCTAGTTGCCCCTATACTGGGTAGCACAGCTGTAGAGGAAGACACTGCTGCTGTGTGGCAACTGCCCCATAGGGTTTTCTAGGCTGTAATCTTTACAGGAACAGATTGCCAGGTCTTTTTTCCTGCGTTGCCACTGGTGGGTAGGAACCAACGACCCTTTGATTAGTTAGCAGCCAAGTGCTTAACCATTGCGCTACCAGGGTTCCTTAGAGGAAGACACTAGTAGATATGTACTTTCCCTTAAGGCCTTGAATTGTAGACTAACAAGTTGAATTTCTTATATTTTCATGCTTCAGTGTGAGGGCAGGGACAAGAACCCAGGGTTTGGGGCACCTCTTTTTGTGGGAATAAATTGAGCTCCTTTCAATCATTTGTGCAGGCTGGAGATACGGGGTTTCTGTAACACTGTCTGGAAAAGCAGTCACTGGTCAGATTAAAGATGCTTTGTTTGGAAATAAGGGAAACACTCTCCAGTATGACATCTTCAGGTAAATTCTGTATTTTAGTGCTGTATCTCATTTGATGAAGTATAAAACCTTCAATGAACAAGTCTATGCACTTAGCTTAAACACTTATCTTTTATTTATATATCAATGGATTTTAAATTCTTTAGGTACCGAAGCTAATTGCAGACTTTTGCTAATATTTTTTCCCTTCTATTATAAATCCAAGCATTCAGTTCTTTCTCTACACATCAGTTTTTTTTAAAAATAAACCTAACATTACCTCAGATATCATGGTTGCTGATTAGTAATTCATGCTTGCTGTGTTAAACTAAGTGGCTAACTTTTTACTGTACAAATAATCCCCCCTCAAAACAAAGCCATATGAAGGAATTATATATTTTTCTATATAAAGTATTAAGGAGAAATTAACATGAGCTTGAAGAAATGATTTAAATAATAATTTGAAGCTACCAGCATATACCTGGCTTTTCCATTTCTCCATTCGTTATTCGGGAATTACTTTGGAAAAATAATTTTGTTAATCTATAGTAGAAAAAAAAGTGGCATGGCCTTGTATTGTCATTTGACCTTGACATGTGAACAGGAATGTTTCTATTTCTCTATTTCAAGGGGAATTATCACACCAGGCTCTACCCATTCCAATGAGTTTGATGCAAAGCTCAGTGTTGGAACCATTGAGAAAGTCAAGTTTCTCTGGAATAACAACGTGGTAAATCCAACCTTCCCCAAAGTGGGTACAGCGAAGATCACCATGCAAAAGGGAGAAGAGAAGACAGTGTATGTATCTTTGCTGGCTTGTATCTAAGGATGTCTGTAGGTTCATGTTTGTAATGAAAACTCACCCCAGAAAAGCAGTTATACTTAAGGCAGAAAAGCCAAGAAAATCTCCCTTCCTTCCCAGGCAAGCAAGCTGCTGACAAAGAGCATCAAACACTTCTGTTGGGGGCACTTGACTGGTGTCCTTAGCATGGCTGTGGGGATTAGGAGATATGACACTGCCTTCAAGGAAAAATATGACAGAGGTTGATACGTTACATAGTGTCTGAAGGTACAAGGTTATAAGCATACACTAGGGAGTGTCTACAGTTGGAAGAAGGGAAGATCAGAGAAATTTCAAGATAATAGAACAAAAAAGAAATCAATTTTATTGAATGATATTAATTTGAGGTAAGGGAAGAGAGCTAGGTGGCAGTGCTTGTAGATCCCAACCTGTGGGCTGCTTGCCTCACTTTGTACCACTGGGGTCCTTGAGCAGGAGGAAAGTGGCAGCTGGAGAGAAAGACGTGGATGGAAGTAGTCACCTGAGAAGGTCAAGGCACTGTCTCCCAAAGCAGAAACACTCCCCTGCCACCCTCCTCGGACCCCAGCTCTGGCCTGCAGGACATTCTTGGCTTGTAGGAACAGCAGCCTGGGCTCTCAGCCACTTATGGTCTCAGGGTTTGGGGGTTAGGTTGGGCCAGAGCTGCCCCAAGCTCAGCCCCAGGGAATGTGGCTGCCCAGGTATGGGGGTTGGGATGGCAGAGCAGAGCTGAGGCTGAATTTGCAGCCTTCTCTCATCAAGCTGAATGACCCCTTCTGAGTCCTCCCTATCCGAGAAAGAGAGGACAGAGTCTGCCCAGATAGGTGGTCAGTGGACAATGTGGCCCCCTCAATTAAAGCACACAGAAGCCAGGCCAGGCCAGGCAGGGGCCTGTACAGGCTGGACATATGTCCAAGGCCATTCTTCTATGTCCCCATTGGAGGACAAAAACCAAAACCAAACCAGTTGCCCTCAAGTCGATTCCACTGTGTGTCAGAGTAGAACTGTGTTCCATAGGGCTTTCTTGGCTGTAATCTCTACAGAAGCAGATCACCAGGCCTTTTTTCCGAGGTGCTGCTTGTTAGGTTGAAACTGCCAACCTTTCGGTTAGTAGCTCAGTGCAAATGATTTGTGCCACTCAGGGGCCTCACTGGAGGACACTCTTGTCTAAAGTCAGTTCCTCAGGACCCCACTAGGAAGTGGACCTGAGGCCTGGATCCTGGAGACTGTGTGGTTTAAGATGTGTCAGGAGAAAGTGGTATCTTTGGAATCTTAAAAATGAGAGATGTTCCCAAGGAGTGACGTGCTCACAGGGAGGTTTGAGGAAGGAAAACAAATAAGAGACCAAATCAGCCAGGAGGCTGCACCTTCCAGGTTTTGTGAGCAAAGGCATGGCTTCCTGTACTTCCTAGAAATGGAACAGAATGTCCTTGAGGGCACCCCAAGGTGCTGAGTATAGCTGCCACCCAAATCCCTCAGTGGCATGAGTGCAGCTTCTGTCATGTGTGGACTCAAGAAAATCTGTTTTAAGAGAATCTGATTTTAGACAGAAGATGTTTCAAATATAGGAAAATCAAAGTCACACAAACTAGTTAGGGGAGTTAAAAAAAAAAAAGCTGAATTAGTCAAATTATTTAAATATCTGGTAGAAATGGCCAGTAATTGATATTTTAAAATAATAATGATAATTGGAGGGCCAAAGGAAATCGAGATTTTGGACCCACCTCTTCTCTCAGCTTCCCCTCAGATTTTTTTTCCCATGTCACTGGGGTTTCAAGTCCTATCAAGTTGCCTGCTGACTGGAGTTCCCTTCAATGAAGTGGCATCAAGAGAGAAATGTGGTCCCCCTTCCCCCTCTTCTTCCCTCCTTTCTCTCTGACTTTATTAAGTACCTGATGCACCTGGCAAACAGTGGGGAATGCAAAAAGAAACCCTGCTCTCAAGGAGTTTACAGTTTAGCTGGTGGGGAAAATTTGCCTTGGAGTTTCACAGGAAAGGTCAGACAACAGAATAAAGAGTTCAAGGGTGAGGAGCTCAACAAGTGTGGCCAGGAAGAAAGCAGAGAGGCTGTGCTGGAGGGGAGGGGCCCATAGGCTTCTCTAGATTGAGGGATTTCAGAGATAGGAGAGGACAAGCTTGAGCAGGGGCATGAGGCTGGCGTGTGAGGGGTAGGGGGAAGGCCAGGCTGCTGAGAGCAGGGATCAAGGTGTGGAGAAAGAAGAATATGATAGGAAGCCTTCAATGCCAGGTTAAGGCTCCAGGGAAAAGCAAATGAAGTACCAAAAAAAAAAAAAAGAGTGGTGAGGGACCAGTGGAGACGAGCAGAGCAAAACTTCAGAGCTCAAAGGCAGTGAGGCCTGAGTGAAGCCCATGAATTTAAAATCTTGGAGATGTCCCTTGAAAATACAGCCCAGTAGAGTAATGAGAAGGAGGCCGGTGTCAGGGAGGAAGGAGAAGGGGCAGCCATAGATTAAGAAGATTAGTGCCAAGAGCTGAGCAAGCTCTCAGGATAGCCATACTCCTTACTGATAATATCACTTACACCTGCATTTTTTTTTTTTTTAATTTTTAAAACTTTTTTTGCATTTATTACGTCATTGGATTCTCAACAATCATGGGAGGGAGCCATGCCCTCTTCTACAAAAGAGGGCATTGATGCTCAGAGACATGAAGTAATTAGCCCCATATCCCGGAAGGTGGGGGAGCCCAGGGGAAAGCTAGGCCCTCTGACTCATCTGTAGGCAAGGCCAAGGAAGGTTAGAAGTGTGAGCTCACCATAGAAAATTTGGACTAAGGTGTCAGACCTAGATTTACATGTTGGCTTTTTTCTTTCCTTTTTTTTTTTTTTTTTTTTGCATCACTTACTAACTGTGAAATCTCAGTGCCTCAGTTTCCTCTCCTATAATGTAAGGGTGTTAATAGCATCTCCTCACACTTGGGCTGTGAGGGTGAAGTAAATTGTTAGAAATAAATCATTTAGAGTAGTTGGCCTGCAGCTAGTAAAAGCACAATATAGTGTAGCTACCATATTGTTCAAGGAGTCCCTGGGTGGTGCTAACCAAAAGGTTGGAAGTTTGAGTCCACCCAGAGATGTCTTAGAAGAAAAGCCTGGAGATCTACTTCTGAAAAAGTAGTCATTGAAAACTCTACGGAGCACAGTTCTACTCTTACACACATGGGACCGAAATGAGGCAGAGCTGACTCAACAGCAGGCAACTGGTTATATTGTTCAAATGCATCCCAAGAGTGAATGAGCAAAGAGTAGTCCAACTGTAAACCAATGCACTGTATTTATGGAGGGCCCGCTGTGTGCTTGTGGAGAATGAAAAGAAGCAGGAGGTCACTGCCTCAAGGGGCCCACAATCTGGTGGAACACAGGGTCTGCTCTTTAGCCATTTGGGTCCTCAGACTGGAAGCCAGGTGGCAGTCAGATCTCCAGGACCTGGTTGAAGCCACCTTCCTCATTCCTTTTGAATTGCAAATCATCAATTATCTTTGCCTAAGTAATTGAAGAATCTAATCTCCACAGCTTTCCCAACTCTTAAAAAGCACTCACTTTTCTCCACAGGTACAACTTCTGTAGTGAAAGAAGATGTGCTGCTCACTCTCACACCCTGTTAAACTCCAGGCCCAATGTGCTCCCTGTGTTTACGTCAGCAAAACCCATTCCCTGTGTTAACATCAATAAAATCCACTGATGCATCCATCTACTCACAAAGTCTGTCGCTGATGCCAGGTGCTACCTGTTGGGGACATTTGAACCTCTAAAAATTTCTTAAGCATTTCCACATCCTTGAGTTTCTTGCCATTGACTTCCCACCAAACACCCTTGTGTTCCCAGCGTTCTTGGTCATCACACCCACTGTCTTCTCCTTATCCGAGCAGGGGCGAGGTGAGAAATTAACAGCAGAACTAGAGTACGAGCATTCAGGGAGCCTCAGCAGAGCCTTTAATCCTGCCCCTCATTTTATAGAGAGGGGGAGTTGTCTGTTCAGACTCACAGAGTGATGAAATGTCACGTCAGGACAGAGGGTCAGGCCCCTGACCCCATTCCAGTGCTCCTCCCCTGACCCTGGCATCACCTTGAGGGATCATGGAAAGGCCTGCTGTGGCGTGGCCCCTTTGTGGTCACAGAGTCTGTGGTGATGGGACTGATCAATGCCCTTGGGTCTTGGTGACGTGTAAATTGCTCCAGGGCCCACAGACTGGTCCCGGCTCGTTTGCAGAGTGCCAACAGGGTTCCAGCTACCACTTACCCTGGGCCAGGGCTACATGGAGTTCCTCTCTCCTCCATCCACAGAACAAGTCCAGGCACTAAGGAGGGAACCAAAGGAATGGTTTCTGAGAGGAACATGCACACACAGAGCAGAGGGGAACTTTTCTTCCAGCCAATCAGCTGAGACTGCTGGGGAGTCCTTAGCCAGTCAGTCGTCACCATGCTTCTGGCCCAGCCAGATACCAAAGAGGAAGTGTTCTCCTCACCACGGGCCTACCCCAGACAGACCCTGAGGAGAGTGTTCTCCTCCCCATGGGCCCAGCTCAGACAGACCCCAAGGAGATAGTGTCCTCTTACTACGGGCCCAACCCTGACAGTCTCTGAGGAAAGTGTTCTCCTCACTATGGGCCCAGCCCTGACAGCCTCTGAGGAAAGTGTTCTCACTATGGGTCCAGCCCAGACAGACACCAAGGAAAGTGTTGTCTTCATTATCTAGTGCTGCTATAGTAAGAACAAAAGGCTGCCCGTTCTGTGATGGAAGGGATCCAATGTAATCAACCTGCCACCAGATTACTGGCTGATCACCTTGAGGAATGGTACCATACCAGGGACTCAGTGTTGATCTCTGCTGCTGGCAGGCTGGGCATTCAGGAGTTGTTGTAGCCAAGTAGGCCTTGGTGAGTGGAATTCCATGTTGCTGAACCCAAGCATAGCCTCCATCCCTGTTACCATGGCCACTTTGTTCATGAGCCCACTGGGCAATGATGGGAGTGGCTGGGAAAAGAGGATGACTGGTTTCCATAGAATGCGTCATTCTATCCACTTGATTGTTAAAATCCTCCTCTGCTCAGGTCACCTTTTGGTGAGCATTCACTTGAGACACAAATATCTTCACTTCTTTGGCCCATTCAGAGAGGTCTATTCACACACCTATTCCCCATACCTCCTAGTCTCCAATTTTCTAATCATGTTCCTTTCACATCCCCAACCATCCAACCAAAGTCTTGGCCACAGCCCATAAATCAGTATACAATCACACATTTGGGCATTTCTGCCAAGCAAAGTGAACAACTAGGTGCACTGTTCAAGGTTCTGCCCATTGAGAGGATTTCCCTGCAGGCAATACTTCTGCTAAAACCACCATCCATGAACTTACAGAATGCCTTATCCACCATCATGGCATCCCACATAGCCTTGCCTCGGGTCAAGGAACTCAATTCACAGCAAATGAAGTGCGACAATGGGCTCATGCTCATGGAATTCACTGATCTTCCCATGTTCCCCATCATCCTGAAAAAATTGGTTCGATAGAACGATGGAATGGCCTTCTAAAGACCCAATTACAGCACCAGCTAGGTAACAATACCTTGCAGGGTTGGGGCAATATTCTCCAGGAGGCTATATATTCTCTAAACCAGCATCCAATACATGGTGCTCTTTTTCCCATAGGCAAGATTCATGGGTCCCAGGAATCAAGTGGTGGAAATGGAAGTGATACCACTCACTATTACCCCTAGTGACCCACTCACAAAATTTTTGTTTCCTGTCCCCATGACCCTATGTTCTGCAGATTTAGAGGTCTTAATTACAAAGGGAGGAATGCTCCCATCTGGAGACACATCACTGATTCCATTGAACTGGAAGTTAAGAATGTCACCTGGCTACTTGGGGCTTCTTATGCCTCTGGATCAACAGGCAAAGAAGGGAGTTACCATATTGGCTGGTGTAATTAAACCTGGTTATCAAAGGAAAATTGGATTGATATTACATAATGGTTTTTTAATGGAGGTAAAGAAGAGTATGTCTGGAATGCAGGAGATCCCTTAGGGCATCTCTTAGTACTACCATTCCTTGTGATTAAAATCAATGGAAAGCTACAGCAACCCAATTCAGACAGGACTACTAACAACCCAGACCCTTCAGGAATGCAGGTCTGGGTCACCCCATCAGCCAAAGAATCAAGATCAGGTGAGATGCTTGCTGAGGACAAAGGGAATAGGGATGGGTGGTGGAAGAAGGTAGTTTTAAATACCAGTTATGACCACATGAACAGTTGCAGAAATGAGGACTGCAATTGTTATGAGTATTTCTTCCTTCTATGTGTGCATCAAATATTTTTGTTTTCTTCACTTATAAAATATAAGATGTAAACAAGACTGGTGTGTTTTCGGTTGTACACATGTTAGTCATATCATGTCAGGTGCAAATATGACTTTATAATTGTTTTTATTCAGAGATTATGTATGACTTAAAGAGATGTGCACAGGTACCAAGTTAACGAAGGATGGACTGTGATCATTAAGGTTGTGTGTCAACTAGGCTGGGCCATGATTTTCATTGGTTTGGCAGTTACAATGTAGTTTGGGAATCATATAATGATGTAATCACCTCTCTGATTAGATCTGATACAATGTGATCACTTCCATGATGGAATCTGCTGTGTGTAGCCAATCAGTTGAAAGGGAGTTTCCTTGGAGGTGAGGCCTGCATCCAATATAGGTGTACTTTCTTGGAAGGCTCATGGGTTCTTGCTTGCTCTGGATCCTGCAGCTGGCTCCCATTCATCTGACTTCCGGCTCTTGGGACTTGAGGTAGCAGCTTACCTGCCAATCGTAGGATTCATCAGCCTTTGCAGTCTGTGAAACAATGGCCTACCAGCTTACCTGCTGATCTTGGGATTCATAGGCCTCTGCAGCCTGTGAGCCAGAGGCCTGTTTCCTGACCTGCCAACTTGGGTTCACCAGCCCCTGTAGCTACACGAGTCAGAAGAAGCCTCCAGCCTGATTCATGGACGTGGGACTTTCCAGCCTCTACAACTACATGAGCCATTTCTTTGATATAAATCTCTCTCTCTAAAAATATACACACATATATATATATAGAGAGAGAGAGATGCTTCACTGGTTTTGCTTCTCTAGGGAACTCAGCCTAAGTCAGTGTTTTCTTCACCATGGGCCCAGCCCAAAGAGATCCTGAGGAGAGTGTTCTCCTCACCATGGGCCCACCCAGTCAGTCTCTGAGGAGAGGGTAGCCCAACCTGCCCCATGATCATCCCCGGGGACATTGAAGAACCCAGAAGTCACCACCTTTTGGTGCATCCCTCCTTTTGGTCATCAGCCCTCACATTCCATCCTGGCTTTTGTTTCTAAACAGTGGTGGCAGACACACTATTATTGAGCCTTCAAGCTTGCACATGGGAGGACTCCAGGTTGTTCCTTGAAAGCAGATGTTACAATTAAAGGAGTGAGTGCAGTGAAGGGCCTCACAGTCAAGCACATGAGGCGAGTGTTCAGTATAGAGTGGCAATGACAATGGTGACAAAGATGACAGTGGCAGTAGGAGGGCACCAAACTCCTTCGGGTGAGGGTGCCAAGCAGGAGAGCCAGGAGCTCAGAGCAGAGACTGGGGCTGCCAAATGGCCAAATTTTGCCCAACACTGGCCTTGAACCCACAGTCTATGCACGGCAGCACCCTGCTGGCAAAGGAGCTCAATGTAATGTAAATTCTGCAAACATTTATATCAATTAACGGCTCTGTGCCAGCCACTGTGAAAGCAAAGCAGAAGACATCAACTCTACCCCCATAGAGTACACATAGTAGGCAGATCAGCACTTAAATAAACACTGCTACGCTGCCTGAGAGACGCAAAAATCAAGGTATGTCCCAGGACAGACAGCCCAGAAGACAGAAGGAGGAAGATGGGAAGGGTTGCACAGAGGCGATAGTTCTAAGCCCCAGCTTGAAGACAGGTGTCCTACTGAGATTGGAGGCTGGGAAACCAGCCAGCAGGATGAAGAAGCCCCTGCAGATATCCAGACAAGTGGTGACAAGGACCAAATGATGCCAGTGAATGGGGCCAAGGTATAATGGAGGTTGTGTGGCTGGTTAGCGAAGGGTGAGAGCCCTTCTCCTGGTCAAGAGCAGCCTATTTTGCCTTGCTCCCCAGATTACAGATATGGAAGATGACTTGGGAAAAAGATTTTAAAGCAAGTGGGAAACTGAGAAAAGTGTATAGCCAAGGAATGAGGAAGCTTGTAGGGGAGACTTCCCAAGGCCATTGGCCACACCATGAGCACTCAGCCGAGGCAATGCCCTGAGCCTCCAGTGAATGGGGTCCAACTACCAGTGTAGTGGCTGGTGGTCACATGCTCCCAGGCAGGGGAGGTAGCAGGTAGAGACCTGAGTTGGAGTGGGGCAGGCCTTCTCCCATGCCCCTTTCCTTCCACCTATGTTATTTTATCAGCTGTGCAACTGGAGAAAATTCCCAGGAAGGCAAAGAGCAGTTTCCAGGGTTACCACCATGAACCTGGGCTACTTATCAGCATAGTTATCAAGCACCCACCTCCAGGCACTGAGGCCCTCTTAACACCACTGGAAGTACAAGTTCAGCCCTGTAGGTCCACGCCCCAAATACATGGTCCTAGGAAAACGGGAGTCTGGGGCTATATGTGACCACTCTGGGGCAGGACCGCATTGTATACACAGCCCTGGCCAAATCTGCAGATTTAAGGGCTCACATGGGGCCAGTTTGATTGAGCTTTGATTTTATTTTGTTTTAAATAAAAAAGTGGTACAGTGTTCAGAATGTACATGTCAGGGTTTTGGGAGAAATGAAAATATGCCATATTAATGTTCAGTTTATTGGCACAAAGCTCAGATGGACACGCAGTTTGGTTGGAAGCGATAGAAAAAAGAATTGAGCTAGCAGTCAGGATTCTAGCCAAGACAGGTAACTTTGGGCAAGACATTTCCACTTCTCTGAGCCTCTGCTTTCTCATCCATAAGATGGAGGCAACAGCTCCAGCCCTGCCTTCTTCATATCATTGTCTTAAGTGAATGAATAGTATCAGTGTGCTGCCACCCAAGCAAGGTAACCTAAGCCATGTGGCCACAGTCTGATCCTTGACCCCAAAGCTACCAGAAAGCTGCTAGCATGTAGCTTTGGGTCCCTGGACCTGCTAGGCAGGAGTGCTTGTTAACGTTTGCTTTGCGCCCACTCAACTCAGGAGGTTCACAAAGTTGGCCACTGCCCCATGGGACATCCAAGGGCTCAAGGGACTAGCCAAGAGGTCAACATCTCAATCCAGGTTTTCTCCATCCTGGCTGCCGTCTAGAATCACTCCACTCAGGAGCTTAAAAAAGAATGGGAAATCCCAAACCCCACCCTGGCCAATTAAAGGGCAATCATACAGCTTACTGTCGTTAGGTGCTTTTGAGTCATGCCGACTCATAGCAACCCTATATACCACAGAATAAAACACTGCCCTATCCTGCACCGTCCTTACAACCATTGCTATCTTTGAACCCATTGCTGCAGCCATGGATATCCTTGATATCAATATTTTCTCCATTTATCATGATGTTGTTTTTTTTTTTTTTGCTTATTGGTTCAGTTGTGAGGAATTTTGTTTTCTTTAAGTTGAGGTGTAATTTTTACTGAAGGCTATAGTCTTTGATCTTCATCAGTAAGTGCTTCAAGCCCTCTTCACTTTCAGCAAGCAAGGTTGTGTCAGCTGCATATCGCAGGTCGTTAATGAGTCTTCTTCCAATACTGACATCACGTTTTTCTTCATATAGTTCAGCTTCTCATGTTATTTGCTTGGCATGCAGACTGAATAAAACCAAACCAAATCCATTGCTGTCAAGTGGATTCTGACTCATAGCTACCCTATAGGACAAACTAGAAGTGCCCCATAGGAGTTTCAAGGAGCAGCTGGTAGATTCAAACTGCCGACCTTTTGGTTAGCAGCCGGACACTTAACCACTGCACCACCAAGACTCCACACACTGAATAAATGATGTGACAGCGTAAAACCCTCACACACACCATTCCTGCTTTTAAACCACAGAGTACACACTTGTGTTCAAACCACTACTTTTTGAACTACATATAGGTTCCACATGAGCACAATTAAAAACCCACTGCCGTTGAGTCAATTCTGACTCATAGTGACCCTACAGGACAGAGCAGAACTGCCCTGTAGAGTTTCCAAGGAACGCCTGGCAGATTCAAACTGCCGACCTTTTGGTTAGCAGCTGTAGCACTTACCCACTACGTTTCCAGGGTTTCCAAGCACAATTAAGGGTTCTGGAATTCCCGTTCTTCACAATATTATCCCTAATTTGTTATGATCCACATAGTCCAATGCCTTTGCCCAGTCAATAAAACACAGGTAAACATCTTTCCGTTACTCTCTGCTTTCAACCAAGATTCGTCTGACATTAGCCATGATATCCCTCATTCCACATCCTCTTCTGAATCTGGCTTGAATTTCTGGCATGATGTACTGCAGCAACTGCTTCTGAATGATCTTCAGCAAAATTTTACTTGTGTGTGATATTAATGGTATTGTTTGATAATTTCCACTTTTTTTTTTTTTTTATTGAATCACCTTTTTCTGAAATGGGCACAATTATGGACCTCTGCCAGCTGGTTGGCCAGGTAGCTGTCTTCTAAATTTCTTTGCATGGAAGAGTGACCATCTCCAGCATTGCATCTATTTGTTGAAACATCTCTATTGGTATTCGATCAATTCCTGGAGCCTTGCTCTCTGCCAATCCCTTCAGTGAAGTTTGGACTTCCTTCAATACTGTCAGTTCTTGGTCATGTGCTGCCTCCTGAAATGGTTGAATGTCAACCAATTCTTTTTGGTACAGTGACTCTGTGTGTTCCTTCCATCTTCTTTTGATGCTTCCTGTGTTGTTCAATATTTTACCCATAAGTCAAACCAAACCCATTGCTGTCAAGTTGATTCCAACTCGTAGCACCCCTATAGGACAAGGTAGAACTGTTCCATAGGGTTTCCAAGGAATAGCTGGTGGATTCAAACTGCTGATCTCTTGGTTAGCAGCCATAGCTCTTAACCACTGCACTACCAGGTCTCCATTTTGCCCATGTCATTGTTGTTGTTAGGTGCCATTGAGTCGGTTCTGACTCATAGTGATGACATTGTACAACAGAAAGAAACCCTACTCGGTCCTGCGCCATCCTCACAATCGTTGTTATGCTTAAGCCCATTGTTGTAGCCACTGTGTCAATCCATCACACTGAGGGTCTTCCTCTTTTTCACTGACCCTCTACTTCCAAGCTTCACGTCCTTCACCAGGGACTGATCTCTCCTGTCAACATGTCCAAAGTATGTAAGACGTAGTCTCGCCATCTTTGCTTCTAAGGAGCATTCTGGTTGTACTTCTTCCAAGACAGATTTGTTCATTCTTTTGGCAGTCCATGGTATATTCAATATTCTTCTCCAACCCACAGTTCAAAGGCGTCAATTCTTCTCTGGTCTTCTTTATTCATCGTCTAGCTTTCACATGCATAGGAGGTGATTGAAAACACCATGGCTTGGGTCAGGCACACCTTAGTCTTCAAGGTAACATCTTTTCTTTTCAGCACTTTAAAGAGGTCTTTTGCAGCAGATTTGCCCAAAGCAATGTGTATTTTGATTTTTCTTTTTTTTTTTTTAGTTGTGCTTTAGTGGTAGTGGGTTTTTTGGTAGGTTAGATGAAGGGTTACAGAACAAACTAGTTTCTCATCAAACAGTGCACACATTGTTTATGAGATTGCTTAACAACCCCACAACATGTCAACACTCTCCCTTCTCAACCCTGGGTTCCTTATTACCAGCTTTCCTGTTCCCTCCAGCCTTTTAGTCCCTGCCCCAGGGCTGGTGTACCCCTTTAGTCTTGTTTCGGTCTATGGGCCTGTTCAATCTTTGGCTGAAGGATGAACCTCAGGAGTGACCTCATTACTGAGCTGAATGGGTGTCAGGGGGCCATACTCTCAGGGTTTCTCCAGTCTCTGTCAGGCCAGCAAGTCTGGTCTTTCTTTTTGAGTTAAAACTTTGTTCTACATTTTTCTCTAGCTCTGTCCAGGACCCTCTATTGTAATCCCTGTCAGAGGAGTCAGTGGTGGTAGCCAGGCACCCTCTAGTTGTACTGGACTCAGTCTGATCGAGGCCGTACTAGATGTGGTCCATCAGTCCTTTGGACTAATGTTTCCCTTGTGCCTTTAGTTTTCTTCATTCTTCGTTGCTCCCAAAGGGGTGAGACCAGTAGAGTATCCTATGTGGCCGCTCACAGGCTTTTAAGACCCCAAACACTACTCACCAAAATAAAATATAAAACTATGTTATGCCAGTTGAGCTAGATGTTCGCCGAGATCATGGTCCCCACAGCCCTCAGCTCAGCAATTCAGTCCCTCAGGGAGTTTGGATGTGTCTATGGGGCTACCACGACCTTGCCTTGCACAGGTTGTGCTGGCTTCCCCAGTATTGTGTGCTGTCTTACCCTTCACCAAAGTTTCCACTTATCTATTGTCTATTAAGTGTTTTTCCATCTCCACCCCTCCCCTCCCTCATAACCATCAAAGATTGTTTCTTTTTGTATGTAAACCTTTTCATGAGTTTTTACAGTAGTGATCTCATACAATATTTGTCCTTTTATGATTGACTTATTTCACTCAGCATAATGCCCTCCAGATTCATCCGTGTTATAAGATGTGTGCATATTTTGATTTCTTGATTGCTGCTTCCATGGACATTGATTGTGGATCCAAGTAAAATGAAATCCTTGACAACTTCAATCTTTTCTCTGTTTATCATAATGTTGCTTATTGGTCTAGTTGTGAGGATTTTTATTTTCTTTATGTTGAGGTATAATCCAAATCAAAGGCTGTCGTCTTTGATCTTCATTAGTAAGTACTTCAAGTCCTCTTCACTTTCAGCAAGCAAGGTTGTGATATCTGCATAATGCAGGTTGTTAATTAGTCTTCCTCCAATCCTGATGCCCTGTTCTTCATTTAGTCCAGTTTCTCAGATTATTTGCTCTGCATACAGATTGAATGAGTATGGTGAAAGGATACAACCCAGACACACACCTTGCCTGACTTTAAACCACAAAGTATCCCCTTGTTCTGTCCAAACAACTGCCTCTTGATCTATGTAAAGGTTCGTCATGAGCACAATTAAGTGTTCTGGAATTCCCATTCTTTGTAATGTTACCCATAATTTGTTATGATCCACACAGTCCAATGCCTTTGCATAGTCTACAAAACACAGGCAAACATCCTTCTGGTATTCTCTGCTTTCAGCCAGGATCCACCTGACATAAACAATGATATCCCTGGTTCCATGTCCTTTTCTGAATCCAGCCTGAATTTCTGGCAGCAACTTTTGAAGGATCTTCAGCAAAATTTTACTTGCGTGTGATATTAATGTTATTGTATGAGAATTACCTCATTCGGTGGGATCACCTTTCTTAGGAATAGGGATAAATATGGATCTCTTCCAGTCAGTTGGCCAGGTAGCTGTCTTCCAAATTTCTTGGCATAGGCAAGTGAGTACTTCCAATGCTGCTTCTATTTGTTGAAACATCTCAACTGGTATTCCATCAATTCCTGGAGCCTTGTTTTTCACCAGTGCCTTCAGTGCACCTTGGACTTCTTCCTTCAGTAGCATCGGTTCCTGGTCATATGCTACCTCCTGAAATGCTTGAACATTGACAATTCTTTTTGGTATAGTGACTCTGTGTATTCCTTGAGCTTCTTTTGATGCTTCCTGAGTGGTTTAATATTATCCCATAGAATCCTTCAATATTGCAATTCAAGGCTTGAATTTTTTTCTTCAGTTCTTTTAACTTGAGAAATGCCAACCATGTTCTTCCCTTTTGGTTTTCTAATTCCAGGTCTTTGCACATTTCGTTATAATATTTTCTTTGTCTTCTCAAGCTGCCCTTTTAAATCTTCTGTTCAGCTCTTTCACTTCGTTTCTTCTGTTAACTTTAGCTACTCTACATTCAAGAGCAAGTTTCAGAGCTTTTTCTGACATGTATTTTGGTCTTTTCTTTCTTTCCTGTCTTTTTAATGACCTTTTGCTTTCTTCATCTATGATGTCATTCCACAACTCGTCTGGCCTTCAGTCATTAGTATGCAATGTATCAAATCTGTTCTCGAGATGGTCTTTAAATTCAGGTGGGATATGCTCAAGGTCATATTTTGGTTCTCATGGACTTGTTTTAATTTTCTTCAGCTTCAACTTGAACTTGCAAAAGAGCAATTGATGGTCTGTTCCACAGTCAGCCCGTGGCCTTGTTCTGATGATACGTAGCTTCTCCTTCATCTCTTTCCAGAGGTGTAGTCTGTTTGATTCCTGTGTATTCCATCAGATGAGGTCCACATGTATAGTTGCAGTTTATGTTACTGAAAAAGGTATTTGCAAGGAATAAGTCATTGGCCTTGCAAAATTCTATTCAATCTCTGGCATTGTTTCTATCAGCAAGGCCATATTTTCCAACTACTGCTCTTTCTTCTTTATTTCCAACTTTCACATTTCAACCACCAGTAATTATCAATGCATCTTGATTGCATGTTTGATCAATTTCAGACTGCAGAAGTTTTAAAACTGTGCAATTTCTTCACCTTGGCATTAGTGGTGGGTGCAAAAATTTGAACAATAGTCATATTAACTGGTCTTCGCCATAAGTTGATGGATATTATCCTATCAGTGACAACATTGTACTTCAGGGTAGATCTTGAAATGTTCTTTTCGATGATGAATACGATGCCATTCCTCTTCAATTTGTCATTCCCAGCATAGTAGAGCATATGATTGTCTGATTTAAAATGGCCTATACCAGTCCATTGCACCTCACTAATGCCTAGGATATTGATCTTCATGTATTCCATTTCATTTTTGACAACTCCCAATTTTCCTAGATGCATACTTCGTATATTCCATGTTTCAATTATTAATGGGTGTTTACAGCTGTTTCTTCTCATTTTGAGTCATGCCACATCAGCAAATGGAGGTCCTGAAAGCTTGACTTCATCCACATCATTTGGGTCGATTCCACTTTTAGGAGGCAGCTCTTCCCTAGGAGTGTTTTGAGTGTCTTCCAACCCGAGGGGCTCATCTTCCAGCACTATACCAGATAACACTCTGCTGCTAATCAAAAGGTTTTTACTGGCCAATTTTTTCTGAAGTAGACTGCCAGGTCCTTCTTCCTAGCCTGTCTTAGTCTGGAAAGTCCCCTGATTATCCTTTGATAATAATTTCTTTTTGTCAGTTATAGAAACAAAGCTTTCTCTTTGTTGTGATTATTTGCAGTAAGACTTTTATCTTCTAAGTTGACGGTTATTAAAATGAGGCCAAAGAGAATGTTCCCAGGGCTGTGATAATTTTTTGGCAAGGTTGGAGTCCGTGTATTTACTTCAGTCTAAGAAACCTTGGAGATTGTGATCTGGGATAGAAATGTGGAGGAGACGTCAGGTGAGAGCAGAGAAAGGTGGTTCTGGGGCCAGAAATGGAAGAGTAAACAGGGTCAGAAGGAGCAGGGAGGGACAAAACCAAACCTGTTGCTGTCATTTCTGATTCACACCGACGCTATAGGACAGAGTAGAGCTGCCCCATAGGGTTTCCAAGGCTGTAGTCTTTACAGAGGAAGCCCTGGTGGTGCAGTGGTTAAGCACTTGGCTGCTAACCAAAAGGTCAGCAGTTTGAACCTATCAGTTGCTCAGCAAGAGAAAGATGTGGAAGTCTCCCTCTGTAAAGATTACAGCCTTGGAAACCCTATGGGGGCAGTTCTACTCTGTCCTACAGGGTCACTATGAGTTGGAATTGACTCGGCAACAACAGGTTTTGGCTTAATCTTTACAGAAGCAGAGGTAGAGAAGGGTCTGAATTTAGGGGACATCTAAGCTCCTAAATTACTCTCTTTAGAAAAAGCCCAAATTACAGAGCCTACACGCAAACCCTCCTCACTGTGGATTTTCTCCTTAGCCATTGATAATTTGTAGTTATGAGCTGATTTGTGTAGATAATTCAGTGTCTCTGTCCCAGAGGACCGTCAGGCCCACAGGGCAGGGAAGGAGAGACTGTGGGAAGCTGACCTACGGGGGAGGCTGCAGAGGTCCCAGAGAGGCGATGGCAGCTGCACCAGGGCCAGGGTAGGGGACAGATACAAGAGGTGTTAAGCGTGAGAAATAAGCAGTTTCAACAGGCCTCAGGGTAGGGTATAGGAGAAGGAAGACATAAGTCACCCTGCCCAAACCCTGGGGGGGTAGCTGTGCCAGCAGGCAAAGCCAATAAGCCCTGACTGTGCCTCCTGCTAACCATGTGTCTGGGGAAAGACTTTTCCCACAGGTGCTGGCCTTCACTTCCTTCCCATGGCATCCAGCTGGCAGAGCCATCACTATGCCCACAAGTAAGGAGCGGAAAGGTGAACTGAGCTGGCCTTGCAAGCAAGTGGGAGGCCTTTTCCCTCCCTCCCTCCCTCCCTTCCTCACTCCCTCAGTGGCAGCCTGGGTCCCAACTGGCCTGCCATGGGTAGCCTTACCAGGCAGAATCTGGACTGTGTGGGCATACGCTGTGGATCTGCCCCGAACCACTGGTGATCACGGCACAGCTTCCCATCCCTCTTTAGGGATCAGCCTGGTACAAGGTCAAAGTTCCCAAATCAGCCAAGATTCCACCCGTTTCACAGATCAGCAAACTGAGACCTGCAGGAGAGACAGTAGCACCATAGTACAGGTGGAGCCCTGAGATCAAGGTCTTACTCTTCTATTCACCCTTAAACTAAACCCTTAAACCTTTCTGGGCCTCTTGTTATCTCAGCTATAAAATGGGAATAAACAAGGTGCTCTATTTCTTGAGTATTTTACATCTCTGAAGCCAGCCCTGGTGGCACAGTGGTTAAGTGCTCAGCTCTTAAACGAAAGGTTGGTGGTCCAAACACACCAGCCGTTGTGCAGGAGAAAGACCTGTCAGTCTGCTTCCGTAAAGATTTACAGCTTTGGAAACCCCACGGGGCAGATTTACTCTGTCCCATAGAAGTGCTGTGAGTCAGAATCAACTCCACGGCAATGGATTTTGTTTTCTGGGTTAAAGCTCCGAGAGCTCTGATTCAGTCGCTGCCATTTTCTGCCAGCAGCCACCTTACTCCTTTCTGACATTTAGCATGGCCCTGAACATCTGTCTCTGAGATTGTAGTTCCTCAGATGTGTTTGTTCTGGTTATTTCTCATTAACTTGGGTTGCCTTTTGGGTGAATTCTTATCCTCTTTAAAAAAGGGTTCACTTCTTTGGGGTGATTCTTGCTTGAATCAAAAGGTAGCATCCTTTTTCCATGTCACAGTTTCTAAGTCAACCCTTACCTGATGCTTGACTTCTGTCTCCCTTCATCCAAGTTGTAATGTCATTCAGGTAAGGCAGGGAGCTTACTTCCCACCAACAAAACCCTATTTTATTTCCCAATAATTCTAAACTTTGGAAAAATTTTCGTTATATTGAGCAAATCTGCCTCAGTCAGTCCTTGAGGGCAGACTGACCAAGTCCTGACCTTGGCACTTAGCATAGAGCCTGGGACCCTCACAGTAACAAGTGTTCCTTCTCTCCTAAGCAAACCGTAACCATTCCCCCTCTTTTCAGATCTACCCTCTGGGTGGAAGTTGATCAGATGAAGCACCACTGTCCACTCAGGTGAGTAGGTTTCCCCGAGTTCCTTGACTGGCCTATGGTTGGACTGATGAGAGCCTTGATGATGGAACCCACAGATTACCTGAAAGTCCCTTAGCCAAGCTTTTGGCAAAAACTACACTCAAGTCACAAAATGAGTTGGCTGGAATCAGTATGAGTAGGAAAACCAAAAATCTAAGAACTACATAACCTAAAATCCTCTGGTGAAGAGGCTAACAAGGATGAAATCCTCACTGGGAATATATGTCAGGAAAGGGTGGTGCCCAACACCTGTATAATCCCCCCAAATGGTCCACAAATCTCTGGACCACTGAGTGGTCAAGAGACCACTGCAATCATTCTGTGTCAGGGGAGTCCATTGGCCAGCTATATCCATCTGGGCCCCGGTGGTAAACATAGGGCCCACTCGATGAAATGAGTGTTTACAGGGGTGTGGACAGGGTCGAGGGAATCAACCAGGGATGGATAATACCACCCAGGGATTAGCGGCAGCTTGAAGCTCTTACTTCTCTGTGGTCTGAAGAAGTGAGAGAAGGAGCTACTATGAGAACCTCGAAAAAGCTTTGACTGTGGGAGAGGCTGTTTGAGAGGAGCTATGGCCCTTGCGAGAGGAGTACATCGCCAATCACAGCAAAGAAGGGAGCGACTGGGGGGATAAATACTCTACCCTCTCCCTCCTCCCACCTCTGGCCTCCTGATAGTGCCTCCCATTGGCTGAAACCTACCAGAAAGCCAAGAACAAAGTAGCCCAGGGAGACAGTCTACAGAGCTCTTTGAGATAGGGAGGTTCACTCCTCAGTTTCCGTCAGCTCCACACAGCTCACCTCCAGCCACAGAGTTCTTAGAAAGGAGTTTCACAAAAAAAAAGAAGCTGTTTTCTATGCTCGAAACCCTTGAGAAATCACCAGCAATCTTAGAGCTTCTGAGAGTGATCAAAGGGCAGGATTGGAATGTGGAGCAACGGGAGCTCTCATCCAACTGCTGGTGGGAGTTTACACTAGTGCAACCACTTCGGAAAACCATTTGGCAGTATCTCCTAAAGTTAAGCTTGCACAAACCCCATGACCCAGCAATTCTACTCTTGGGTATAAACCTGAGAGAAATGAGTGTATACATATATATAAAGACATTTACAAGACTAGAATGTTCCCAGCAGTATTCTTCAAAATAGCCTCAAGCTGTCCCAAATGTCCATCAGTAGCAGAATGAAACACTGACACACTCACACAGAAATACATCATAGCAATACTACACAGCAGTGAAAAAAGCACAACTACTCATGCATGTAACAGCATGGATGAAACCTAAAAATGTGTTGAGTAAAAAAAGGCAGGACACTAAAGAGCATATATTGTATAATTCCATTTACATGAAATTCTAGAACCTACAATGAATCTGTGGTGACAGAAATCAGAGCAGTGGCCATGGGGTGGGGCGGGAGATAGAAGAATCAAAAGAGAAACTTCTGATTGCTGGAAATGTTTTGTATCTTGGTTTGCAAGTATATATGGCAGTATATGCTTTGCCAAAACTTATTAAACTATATGCTTAAGATTCGTGCACATTGGTGTATCTAAATTACGTATCAATTTTAAAAAATGGCAGGACAGCTCCTGCCTATTCACCCAGGTTCCCCTCTCAGCAGTGAAGGGAAGAAATTCCTCCACCTTCTTGTCTCCGGGTCAAGGTCTGATGCAATTCAAGTATACTACTTTTAAAAAGATGTTGTTGTTGTTAGTCACCTTCAAGTTGGTGCCAACTCATAGCAACCCCACGTACAACAGAAGGAAACAGTCCCCAGTTCTGCGCCATCCTCACAATCACTATTACATCCAAGTCGATTGTTGCAGCAACTGTGTATTTTGAGTGCCTTCCAACACAGGGGGCTCATCTTTCAGCACTATATCAGACAACATACTGTTGGGATCCACAGGGTTTTTTATCAGCTTATTTTCAGAAGGAGATCACCAGGCCTTTCTTCCTAGTCTGTCTTAGTCTGGGAGCTCCGCTGATAACATGGGTGATCCTGCTTGAAATACCAACTGCATAGCTTGCAGCATTACAGCAACACGCAAGCCATTACAATATGACAAACTGACAGGCAGGTGGTGGTTTAAAATATATACATACTGTAAAAGTAGATCATGTATTTTTTTTCCTAAACAAAGCTGTACTCAAACAGGGTTCATTTTATTCTAACTTCTCGGTCAGCAGAGTTGTCTTGATTTTCATCCTAAGTTCATTGGTATACATGCTTCCAAAGTGAGCACTTCCTAAGTTCAGCCAGGGAATGCCCTCCACCCAACCCACCCCAAAGTAAACAAGGCATGTGTCTTCACAGACATGCACTTCGCCTGACTAACAAGTCCTTAGTCTGCCCTTTCCTGCAGGCCTGTCAACAGCTACTGGCCACAGGGAGGGTTTGTCGTCCAGGTTCCTGAAGGGATTTTCAATAGGAGGTGCTGCATGCTGGTGTTACCTGTTATCACTTGGGGAACATAATCTTTTGGTAACTGAATTTGTAAATTCTGATTAACTTGCCTTTGCCCATCCTTGAATCTCACTTTATAAACAGTCCTGCTCCTGGATTGAGAGGGCTTTATGTGTTTATGATAATTGAGGTGCAAAGCACACATATGCCAGGCTCTACCTATCGTCCCCTTTCCCTCCCACTAAGGGATGTCCAAAGGATAAAGCCTGGTTATAAAAGCCATGTTCACCCTGCTGGGCTGAGAGTGGAAGCTCTGGTGCCAAACGGTAAGTCCCAGCAGGGAGCTTGGCAGGGCTGGGGCAGCCAGGCTGCCACAGGTGACCTGGCCCAGAAGGGGGATGCCACTGCAGGGGAAGAACCCTAAGTCCAGGGTCCCAGCACACCACTGCCCACTCCCTGTGGATTGGGAGGCCTGGGCCTCAAGCTCCTCACCTTGAGGGAGGGCCCGTATGTGCTCAGGGCCCCCTGCCCTGTCTAGGGTTCCTCCCCCGCCAGCCTCATGCCTGTGCACGTGGGTGTCTATGTGTGTCTGTGTTTTCATCCATGTAGATGCTGCCCTCTTGGACCCTCAGCTTTCTCCTGCTGGCCACCGTCAGAGGTGAGAACACTGTTACCTACCTTTGGGGAGAAAGTGACCACGCCTGGGCTGGGCTTTGGGTAATGCAACCCAAGGACAAAATAATCATTATTATTAGTATCATTAGCTCAAGAGAAACAACAAGGTCTACCTCAGGGAGTATTGATTCTGCAGCAAACACAGGGCAACATGCTCAACACAGACTTTCTTGAGTGACCTCATGCTGAGTCCATGCCTCCGGCACAGGCTGTAGTGGCTGCAGGGACTGTCCATAGGCAGCAAGCGGCTGGGCAGTGGAGGGTGGGGCATCCTTTCAGGTCCCCCATCTCCTCCATTCCTCCCCATGGACAAGTGCATGTCTCAGCCTAAAGCCGCCTGGATGTGCTCCCCTGAGCACTCCCCGTCCCACCAGCCTGGCTAGATGAGCCGAACCTCCTGCCGGCCACCCCCACTTTCACCCTTCCCACAGGTATGCGATCTGCTCCTCCCACCTTCAATTTCTCCCTCTCCTCTGGCTTCCGTCCAAAGGAGATTCTGATACCCAAGTTCTATTTCTCCTAAAACAAAACTAGCCTCCCTTGCCACCCAAGCCCCCTTAGCGCCCAGCCTTTTCACTCCCTGTCTGTCCCCCGAATTCCTCACAAGACCTCTTTCCCTCTCTGCTTGGGCCACCTCGCCTCCTCTCCTTATTGTCTGGCCTGGGCCCCCCTAACCCACTGAGGGATCCTCTCCTCAACAGCAGACATGTTCTCTTCAGTCCCTGCCAGGGCTTTCCTCTGCATCTCAGCCCCTTCCCCTTTGTCTCCTGACCCTCCACAGCCCGCTTTTAACCTTCTCTTCCCTCCTGGCCCCTGAGACCTGGCTTCTGACAGTAGAAGTGAGGGTCCGCTGCTCCTCAGATATTTGCCACCCTTTCATCTGCTTTGCTTATCACCTGCCTCCTCCTGCCCCACAGGCAAGCACTCACTGCCCTCCAAGGTCACTCCCAGGCCATTTCTCTATTTGCACTTATTAAACTTGTTATTTTCCCACCCTAGACGCTTTGAATCAAAATCTCTGAGGGAGAAACCTGGGAATGTGTACGTTCAATATGCAGATACAGCCCAATGCCCAGGTGATTCTTATCACCACAGAAGTTTGGGGAACATTTGGCGAAGACAAAGACCAACATTGGCCTTAGCCAGACCCAAGCTCCATCCTGTCAGCTGGTTTGTGGAGCTGAGATGACTTTGCTCCTTTTCAGAACCTCACAAGTGTCATGTTTGTGCCTCTTCTTGCCCCAGGGAAGGAGGTCTGCTTTGAACATCTTGGCTGCTTTTCTAATGAAAAACCATGGGTGGGGATCCCTCAGCGGCCTCTAGATATATTTCCCTGGGACCCCAAAGACATCGACACCCGCTTTCTTCTGTACACAAATGAAAATCAGAACAACTACCAAGTAAGCACGGGCTTGGCAATGGCTGGATGGTGGGTGGACCGGGGCCTCACACTGGAACCTTTACGTAGCCATCTAGGGCATAATTCACTGCCATGGAACTTTCCAGATGATAGCTCCCTCGCCAGTGTTAGACCTAGAGCCATCGTAGCTCTTGCAATCATAAACCCTCATGAATCTATGGATGCATAACCCAGAAACACACATTCACACACAATTATGCTCAGACTTCAGGAGCTTTACCAGAGTAAAAACCCTGTTCTAGGGCATGGAAAGGAGCCCTAGTGGCAGTGGTTAAGTGCTTGGCTGCTAGCCAAAAGGTCAGTGGTTCAAATCTACCAGCCGCTCCGCAAGAGAAAGATGTGGCAGTCTACTTCCATAAAGATCACAGCCTTGTAAACCCTATGGGGCACTATGAGTCGGGCTTGGTGTTTTTGGTAGGGCATGGAAAGAAGTATGAGCAGCTTTTATAGGGAACCCAGGCCTGGTGTATCCCCAGGAGGAGGGAATACACCTCCACAAGGTGGAGGAGAGAAGTCCCTTGGGGGATGTAAATCCTTCTTAAGGAGCTAGAAGATAGATGGGGGAGAGGGGCTATTGAACCAGAAAAGACCCTCACAGCACCTTCCCTTCCCAGAAGGCCTCCTGGGTGGAAGCAGGACAGGGTTATTCCAGGTGGTTGGGAGAGACCAGGAGACAGTTTCAAGGCCTCCTAAGTAAGAACCTGCTAAGAATTCGATCAGCTCACAGCTGCTATCACTGACAAAGTTTAGAAAGTTAGGTGTCTACAGATCCCTGAAGTCACCTGGTAAGAGAGACTAGGTGACAAATTTCCCACTCAGTGCCCTCCGCAGAGGCTCCGTTTGGGCGTGGTCACTGAGTTGTTTCCAATTTGTGATCCTGATCCTTCTGCCTGCATCTTGTCCATGTGTAGTGGTGGAAGGAGGCCGTTTGGGAGCAGGTTTGTTTTTAAGTCTCACAGACTGGAGATCACTCCTCACAGCTCCACTGGGCTGGCTTTGCCCTCATGACCGAAGCTTCCGCCCAGACATTCTTCACCTTTGTTTTGCCAGGACTTCTTTGGCCATCTGGAGAAGCCTATGGATGTCACCTTAGAATAATCTTTTTAAAGGCATAAAGCAGCATACATAGAGTTACAAAGAAAACCAATTATGCTGAAAAATAACTATCAAAATATTTAAAAAATACAAATATGTAATCGAGAAATACATGTGCAGATACATTTCCTCATTAAACCAGACTCAAGGACTGGTCTAATAACTACTGTATCCTGAAATAGTAATGCATACAAAGGATATTTTGAGATATCTGCAACAACTGTGATCCAACATGAAAACGTCTGAGAACGCCAGTGGTGATAGGGTCCCAGGTGCTGCTAATATCACTGTACTCTGTTACCTACTTTCATAATTAATGCAAAAGGCTAAATTTCAGTTAGGGGTTAGTGAGCATAAAAAGTCCGTGAGCTTGGACTTTCTGAGTACCATCCGGGAACCCCAGGTCAGAAACTCTGGTTCTAGGCTAGCCCAACGTCGTAGGAGGTGAGCCCGTGACCTCGGTCTTACGGAAACTGGGTCTACCAGCCTGTGCCTTGGCAAGTCCAACATTTGAATTCACCTTTTCTAATTAAACCAGCTGATCACTGCCACAGACCCAGACACCATCAGGGCCTCAAACTTCCAACCAGACCGCAAGACGCGCTTCATCATCCACGGCTTCATAGACGAGGGGGAAGAGAGCTGGCTGCTGGACATGTGCAAGGTAGGGGCCACCCTCCTCGCCTGGCTGTTCCTGGTAAGAACAGCACCCAGCACACAGATTCAAATGCTATAGCTCTAAGAACCCTGAGATGGGAAAGGAAACACTCCCTGAAGCCACCGAGGAAAGCCTGGGTTCCCCGGGGCATCCGCTTCTAGGTTCTCCCAACCCACCACTTTCTAGCCAACTACCTCCTCTGAGGCTGAAGAGACCAGTGTCCACTAGGAAGCCCCAGAGGTGGAGACTATAGCAAACTACCTGGCATTTGTCTCTGATGGTTTATATAAAAACCCTTATGTGACATAAACTTTACCGGCTTTCTGATACCACTTTCTGCGATGATGGAAATGTTCTATACCTGCACAGTCCACATTAGTAGCCACATGTGGCTAGTGTGCCTGAGGAACTAAATTTTATTTTTTTTTAGTTAATTTAATTTAAATTTAAGTAGCCACATGTAGTTAGTGGTTACTGTATTGGACAGTACAGCTCTAAGGTTATTACGAAGAGTAGCAATGAAGAACTGTTTGCAACAGCCACTCACTGAGCACTCTGCGTTAATCACTTCATATTGCATTTAATCTAATCCTCCTAGCAACCCTGTAAGGATGGTGTAATTATTGTTCCCATTTCAAAGATGAGGAAAATTAAGGCACAAAGGAGCTCAATACTTGCCCAAGCTTGAATCCAGAGGTGGAAGGCAAAACCAGGTCTCTGTCCACAAGATACCACAGTCCCGTGGGGAGTATAGCAGGCACTGCTCGTAAGGGACTCACTGGACTGCACTGGGACGGACCCCCAAATGGCCTCTGCCCTCAGACTTCCTGCTCCTCTCAGGGCTGGAGTGTTCACACTTGGCTCCTGAATTCCAGGGATAGGCTGGAGGCCCGGGCAGAGGGGGAGGGGTCTGCCAGGATTCCCTGGCCTCCAGCCAGTCTCAGCTCACCCCCCAAACAACGTGCTGCCCAGGGCATCCCAAAATGAGCAAAGGGTGGGCAAGGTCCTTTCTGGCATTTGCTCGCCCACCCCTTGGGGAGTCACTATCTGTGCTTGAGCAGTAGCCTGCGGTCACACTGTGTATATAATATAAAAGATACATTTATTCATAAGAGTTGTGACATGTCTCTGTCCGAATTTTATTTTCTTAGGCTTTGCCCTCAAAGCCTTATATCTCCAACCAAACTGTAGATGGAAACATAAATGCAGCACCCCGCAGCTTCAACTACCTAGTGGAGGGCTCAGTAAACTGTTCCTATAAAGGACTAAGGAGTAAATTGTTTTAGGATTTGTGGGTCACATGGTCTCAACTCAACTCTGGTATGGTGCAAAAGTAGCCATAGACAATATGTAAACAAATAGGCTTGGCTGTGTTCCAATAAAACTTTATTTACAAAAACAGACAGATTTGGCCCTCAGGCTGTCGTTTGCTAACCAGTGACCTAGCTAGTGATCTTTTTGACCTAACCAAAAAAGCCAGCGCTGTCTGGCCGTGTCAATAACCATCTGTGAGACCTTAGACAAGTCACTTACCTATTCCAAGCCTCAGCTTCCACATCTGGTGAGTGGAAATAACTATACCCAGGTGGCAGGGTTGCAGTGGATATTAGGTGGTGAGGGGTATGAGGAGTAATAAAGCTCTGGCACAAACTAGGTGCTTGAGGAATGTGAATTCCTATCTCTCGGGTGTGCAACCTACGGCTGTTCATAAACTGGTTTTTCCCTCTTGAATGTCTTCCCCAGAACATGTTTAAAGTGGAGCAGGTGAACTGCATCTGTGTGGACTGGAGAAAAGGGTCCCGGACATTATATAGCCAAGCTGTCCACAACATCCGGGTCGTGGGAGCGGAGATAGCTTTCTTAGTACAAGTGCTGTCGGTAAAACCCTGCCTGGGTCACGTTCTACGGGTAGGGACAGAGGGAGGGGCAGGGAAGGACCACATTGTACCAGAAGCAGCATTGGGACCCTGTGGACAGGGGCTGGAAGCCAGGTAGCCCAGATTTTAACCAAAAAAGGACTTTGCTGAGAGGAACCTTCCTGCCCCATGGATTTTCCTGAACACCCCAGACCCCATCGTTACCAAACTGTGGGAACTGAAGCAACCTATTTCACCTCTTAGGACCTCAGCTCCTTTCCGGCTGTTCTGGGGATAAAAGCCCCCTGGGGTGCCCAGCAGTTCTCCTCCCGGGAGATGAATCTTCACTCCCAGGCGGTCTGCGAGGGAAGGCCCTGTGCATCCTTCTGGAAGGCCTTCCCAGAGAACCCCAGAGCCCCCCTCCACCCCCAATACCCATGATCTCCTAGACAGGCACAACCCCCGGCAAGAATGAGGGAAGGGAACCTGCTGTGGGGTGATGGTGGGAGCAGGGAGACAGTCGTTCCTGCGCTGAGCGGGAGTGCAGTTGACGCGGTGGCCGCTGGTCAGCACTGTTGCCCCGCGCACGAGCCCGCCATGGGACCCGCAGAGCACGGACCCAGGGGCCCAGGGTCCGTTTAGAACCTGGCTCCTGCACCCGCATCCCTGCCAGGGGCAGGACTCCCCTCCCAGACCAGGCCCATCCTCACCCGGTCCTCTGGCGACCTGCGCTACTGCGCAGCCTGAGGTTCTGTCCCTCCGCAGACCGAGGTGGGTCAAGACCCCAAGAACGTGCACCTCATCGGCCACAGCCTGGGCTCGCACGCGGCCGCGGAGGCGGGCAGGAGGCTGGGGGGCCTCCTGGGCAGGATCACAGGTAAGGGGCGCGGAGGGCCGGCCGGGCACCGGAAACCCCGGGGGAGGACCCCAAAACACGCCGGCGAGGGGACCCAAAACCCGGAGGTGGGGGGCCCAAAACCCGGGTGCAGGCAGCCGAAGCCGGATCCGTGCACTTCCCAGGGGAAGGCTGCCCCTACTGGTCCTCTGGGAACTGATTTTAGGTAAGATACTCATCTTTTTTTTTTACTCATATGTTGTACATAATTTTAAAGTGTATTAAAAATATATATAATTATAAATAAAAATACATTTAGAAAGAAAAGAAAAACATAAGTAGAACCCTAAACACATGACTTCAGAGCTCTTAATTCTGGTGTATGGCGTAGTGTAAGTAAGTCACAAGTGAGCTGACTTGAACAAAAATTAATTCATCAGTTCCACAGCTACTGTGCCAGGCACAGGCAGAAAATGAAAGAGGATAGCTGAGACCTGCCACTAGGAAGTGCTCGGTAAAGAATGAATGAATGAATGAATGAATCCCTAGGCAAAAATGTATGCCCACAACACACACACACAAAAAGGCAAAAATGTATGCCCACAACACATAGGCATAGACTATTTATTTTGTGCAGCCAAATCAGTACCCAACTTTGGCAAAGAGTTTAATTCAACGTTTAATGAGTGCCAGCTTTGCTCATGACGCTGTGGTCAGCACTGGGTAAAGGATGAGGGGATGATAATGATAGTTGGTGTTTATGCAGAATTTCAGTTTGCAAAGTCCTTTCTCTTACACCTTTTCGTGTGTCGGGTAGTTTGTTGCCACTATTCCCACTTTCCAGATGAGGAAACTGAAGCTCAAAAAGGTCAGGTGTTTGACCTGGGGCAGAGCCATGGTGGGATGTAGGTCACTGAGTCCTGTGAGCCTCACTCCTCCACCCCTGTGCTTCTCTTTGAAGATGAACTGGGCCTGGCCCCTGCTTCAGGGAATTCACAATCTAGTCTGGACGGCAGACAGCTAAGTAGGCAAAGAAAATTAAAGCAGAATTAATAATTGCAAAATAGTCCTCTACAGTGTGGATGGAATGGACTGAGAAAGGGGAAACTAAAATTTACATGTTAGGATGAAGGGGATCTCACTGAGGAGGTGGCATTTGAGCTGAGTCTTGGAGGAGAAAGATTTCGATGAAGTGAGAATGAGAAGGGCACAGCAGGCTAGGGAACAGCATAAGCAAAGACGCAGAGGTATAGACTGGGCAGGGCTCAGGGACTGGGGAGTAGCTGCATGGAGCCAGGGAGCTTGCTGTCTCCAAAAGCAATAGCCAAACAATAACATGTGTGAGTAAAAAAGGAAAAGGGGAATGAGGGGGCAAGGGCACCACCCGGCTCCTCCATGGAGCCAACCGCTGGGGATGTCTGACTGCTCTTGGACAGGCAGTTGCTCTGCATCAGGTCTTTCTGTCCAGCCTGTCTCTCCTGGGTAGATGGGGAACTATAGACCCGTTCCTCAAACCACAGATGCTGGGTCCAGGGCCCTTTGCCCAGGAATTGTCATGCCCAGTTTGTAGGTAGAGGGTTTAGGTCCCAGGTTGTCTGTCTATCTCCTCCCTTTTAGGGTTGGATCCGGCAGAGCCGTGCTTCCAGGACACACCTGAGGAGGTTCGGCTGGACCCATCTGATGCCATGTTTGTGGATGTGATTCACACGGATTCTTCTCCCATAATCCCTAACCTAGGTGAGCTCCTCACTCCACCTCCTGGTGACCAGGGCTGTAGCCCAGGTGTCCCCTCCTACCACACACACATGAATAATGCTGGGGTGACATTCAAAATGGTTAACACAGGAATGGCTTGGGCACCCACCAGTCAAAATGGGTGCCAGCAACAAATAAACAACTAGGCAGTGCCCGCAGTATCAGCCTGCAGTCCCTAGAGGACAAGAAAAGCACTTCTATAGTCTATCAAAGGCATTGCTCAGTCTTCAAACCCTCCATCCTTCCCCAACCTGCCATTAAACGTTATGGGGGATTTTTTTCTTACTTCTTTTGTCAAAGCTTTGGTTACAGTTTGTTTTGTTGGCGATTAAATATATCCCTTTTTCAATCCTTCTAAAATCAACGTTCTCTTTTTGATATTCCCCTGCATAAGCATTCATTCATGAAACTTGCCACTAAAGGGTATTTTTTTAAATGATGATAATAATATCACTTAGTGTTGACCAGGCACTGTGCTGAATGGACATTTTCACATATCACCTCATTGGTCCCTTGTAACAACCCTGAAAAATGGGTACGATTCTCACCATTTTGTAGCAGAGGAAACTGAGGCTCAGTGAGGTTAAGTAACTGCTCAACATCACGAAGGCAGTAAGTGGAACCAGAATTTGATAACAGCTATGTGTGCTCTGAAAGCTCACCAGTATGCTATGGCTCTTGATACAATGTTCTATAGTCTCAGTACAACATAGAAATTAACGTTTTAAAAAGAAAAGAGTAATAAAAACTGCACCAGGTTGCACAGTTTGATATGATTCTACTGCTACATACTGGTATCAAGGGTACATCAGTATTGCCCAGGGCCTCTCCAAGACAGGCAGACACACATACACACAAACACATAAGTGCACGCATGCGTACCTCACCCAGAGCCCACCCTCCCCTTCTCTAGCTTCCTTTGCCCACTCCTCCCTCCTCATTTTCTAAGTGCTCATCTTCTAGAACTTTCTGCAGAGTGGGGGCAGTGGTGGCTGTGCTGAGAGGGGAATTTGCTGAGGAGGCTCTCGCTCTGGTTGCTCTGCAGCCGTGACCTAACTTTGGGATGGCTTACCTCCCTGCTCACTTCTGCTTCCAATCTTTCAGGCTTTGGAATGAGCCAAAAGGTGGGCCATTTGGATTTCTATCCCAATGGAGGAGAGCAAATGCCAGGATGTGAAAAAAATGTTCTGTCAACCATCGTGGATATCAATGGAATATGGGAAGGTATGTAAGTTAAAGAAGTAAGGCAGCAGCTGCTCCATCTGGGGAGAAAGCAGAGTGTACAGCTGGGCCTTCATGATACTGAATTAGCCACCGTTTATTGAGTGCTTGTTCTGTGTCCTGGAGGCGCAGTGATTAAGAGCTCAGCTGCCAATCAAAAGGTCGCAGTTCGAATCCACCAGCTGCTCCTTGGAAACCCTATGGGGCAGTTCTACTCAGTCCTATAGAGTCGCTATGAGTCAGAATCCACTCAACAGTAATGGGCTTGGTTTTGTTTTATTCTGTGCCAGCCATTTTCACAACAATGTCATGAAGCAGTTACTCTGAGTAGCTCTATTTGACAGGTAAGAAAACTGGGGCTCAGAAAAGTTATATAACTTGCCAAAGGCCACCCTATACTCAAGTCCAATTTCTGGAGGCAAAGCCCCAATCTCATCTTCCAGCCTGTGCTGCCTCCCCCAGTTTACCAATGTGCCAGCCCATGCACAGAGGCTGGACTGGCACGTAGGCAGGATTCCAGCTCTGGCTTTGGCCGTTAGTCCTGCTTCAGCTCTTGCTCCTTAAAGAACCATAGGACATAAGCAAAGATTTGAAGGGCTTTGAATTTCTTGCCATTTGCTGTTGTGAGGTCTTAGAGATGAAAAGGGAATGAGTGAGAAGACAAAGGCGGTATGAGCTCTCTGGCTTGGGGAGCACGTGCTTGAAAGGGGGGCAGCCGGACCCTGGGAGACCCATGGTGGCTCCTAGGAGCTTTGTGTGTGTTTCCATTTATCCGAGAGAGCAGGCTCAGTACCCCTAATATTGTTGTTGTTAGCTGCCATTGAGTCAGCTCCTGACTCATGGCGACCCCACGCAGAATGGAATGAAACGTTGTCCATTCCTGTACCACCCCTGTGATCTGTTTCAGATCGAACGGTTGCGATCCACAGAATTTTCACTAGCGTATTTTAGGAAGTAGATTGCCAGGCTTTTCTTCCTAGTCTGTGTTAATCTGACAGCTCTGATGAAACCGTTCAGCATCATAGCAACAGGCAAGCCACCATTGACAGACGGCTGGTCAGGAGGCCCACTGGCCAAGAATCAAACCTGGGTCTCCCACATGGAAGGCAAGAATTCTACCAGTGAACCATCACTGCCTCTGTTGTTGTTGTGTGCCATCAAGTCAATTCTGACTCACAGCAGCTGCCCTGTAGGATGGAGTAGGACTTCCCCATAGGAATTCCAAGCCTGTAATCTTTGTGGAAACAGACTGCCACGTCTTTCTCCTGTGGAGCCACTGGAGGGTTTGAACCACCGACCTTTTTGTTACCAGCCAAGCGCTTAACCACTGAACCACCAGGGCTCCTCCACTGCCCCTGTACACCTAATATTAGATGGCATCAAAGCCCCATCACATTAGCCGCGCTTTGGCTCGTTCTTCCTGCTGCCCCTCCCCTGAGACTAGGCTTTCCCACTCTCCTCCCTGAAAGTGGACGCTTCGGGCCTATAACCAGTTTATTTCAGTCTTTATTTTTCTGAGCCTGGAGTTCCCAGAGGCTCGGGACTGTGGCATGGGCATCCCAGACACCCCAGCATCCCACTCAGGGCCCAGTAAGGTCTGTTAAATTGAGTCAAATGGCCTTGGGTGGTATTTTAATATTCCTTTTTCTGCTTAAAGAGCTGAGTCAATAAAGCAACAGCCACAAGCACAGGCAAATAATCAGAGTCTGACCCCTCCTGAGCTCCGCACCAGGTAACCTCAGGCAAGACGTGGCTGTTCCGCGCTCCTTGAAAGAACCCTACAGTTACAATAATAGCCGCCCCCTCCCAGAAAGGGCGAGCAGGCACACATCATAGAAACAAGCCCAGGTTTAATTAAAGAGGCAATTTAGAGGGAACAAGCCCGTGAACTCTGCAGTGTGTTTCTATTGTGTCGAGCTCCGAGCCATCAGGCGCTGGGCATTGAGGAACAATTAAATCCACTTTCTCCTCTATTATGGGATCCCCTGGGCAGCAATTTGGGATGAAAGAAACAATTAAGTTAGAAACAGGTTCTGCCGTCTGGTAAAGAGCACCGGCGTGGGGCGTGCAGAATTCGACTTCAGCTGGAAGGCGCTGGGCTGTGGGGCCTGGTGGGGCTGGCTGCTGTGGACGGCTAATCCCCTGGGCACAAAGAGGAAGGATCCTTTCTCAGAGGCGGTGAATAAAGCCCACCAGACCCCCTTCAGATGTGTGCAGGGTCACCATGGACTACGCCATTGGATGTTTTCTACCAAGTAGCTGGAGAAATGGAAAACAATTTTCCAAACAAGATGACTTTGGTCTAAAGACAAATCTGGTAAATAAAGGACAATGAACAAGTGGCCAGAGGGCACAGTGACCTTGTTCTCCACAGCTCTTACATTGTGGCTGGAACAGGAAAGAAGAGGAGCAATTTCTCAGTCTGAACCCACAGGCACAGTAAAGTTGGTTCGTGTGAAGGGCCTACTCGTGTGGCCCAGAGTTCTCACACTGCAGCCTATAGACAGGATGGAGCTCACGGCAGTGTCTGGCTGGCCTTCACCGTGACTATTTTAAACACGGGAATGCATTGCCAACATCGAAGCAGAGAAAGATTTTCATATAAAACTGAAGATTCTGGATTCTCATGAAAAATCAGAAGATGAAGGAAATCTGGGTCTATCTTTTAACATGGCAATAGCTGGCCGAGCTGGGTAGGGTCCCCTTTAAAAGATGACACACGCCCCCCTCCTCTCTCTCTCCCTCAGCAATCTTCTCATTCATTTCCGTTACCTGTCTGGCCCCTGGAGGATTGGAGAAATGCACTTGTTAAAACTTATCACTCCTCAGTCGGGTGGCCAGTCCTGAATAGCTCTCCTCAGCAAATGGACACAATGGTGGGAAGATTAACTTCCGTTACGAAACAAGTTCCTGAAGCCCCTACTTGCCTCTAAGTATGTCAAAGTCAATGACAGAAGTTTTGAATGGTGACCAAGGCGCTCAGGAATGCTGACGCCGTATGCGATTCCTCACTTGGTCAGAATGGTTCATGCTCCTAAGCGACGTGCCTCTCGGGAGCTCCCGTGGTCTTTTCTTTCCCAGGGACCCGGAACTTTGCAGCTTGCAATCACCTCAGAAGCTACAAGTACTACTCGAGCAGCATCCTCAGCCCTGACGGCTTCCTGGGCTACCCATGTGCCTCCTATGATGAGTTCGAGGAGGTAAGTCTCGCTGGGATCCTCGGAAGATGCTGTTGGTGGTGTTTTTGTCTCTGTGGCTGAGAACAGGGCAAAGAGATAGAAGCTGGCAACTTATGAGGGAGGATGTGGGACTTGCTGAGCCTCGCAAAGTCGTCCTCGGGGCACAGGGTGGGCAGAGAGGAGACCACACATACCCACCTGTGCTGGACTGTCCCCCGGCTCTCCAGCTTCGTATTTTGGAAAATTTCAAATCTACACATAAGTTGAAAGAAGCAGACAATGAATACCTGTACAGCCATCACCTGTTGTTATCATCTTTGCTACATTTGCTTGGGCTCATTCTCTCTCTGTCTCTTTCTCTCTCTATATATATACCTACGAGGTGGAGGGGGCAGTCAGACATGCCTCCTCTCTCCACCATCTTTACCAATTCTGACACCAACTGTCCCTCCCACGGCACTCTCTACTTCTGTGCTGGGTTCGATAATTCATTGCATTGGCCACACAGAACTCACAGACATACTCACGATTATGGGGCTTATTAGGGAAGTAACAGGTTACAATTCAGGTTCAGGAACACTCAGGATACAGTTCTTCCATCAGGACAGCTTCTTCCCAGTGGTGCCACAGGCACGCCTCTTTCTGGCCTCTCAGCCTCTGCCCTGCTCAAGCAGGTATTATAAAGCTTTTTAGCTCTGCCAATAATTGCCCAGAGATACCCCACTCCACCAGTAAGCCTCGGCCCAAAGGCACTCAGTTTTCTCGCTCCTTGGGCTGGGAAGCTCGTAGTGCCGTCTCCTGCCAGTCTCTCCTGCTAGTTATTCTTGCTGCTGTTTCTCTGCCACTGCTTCTTGCTGTCTGCAGTGTTATAGCTCTCTCTCTGTCTTCTGATTCCAGCAATTTCTCAGCACAGGGATCTTGGGTCCAAAGGACATGCTCTGCTCTTGGCTTTCCTTCCTTGGTGGTGGTAGGATCCTCTCTTTCTTGCCTCTAGGATGGCTCATTTCAAGCCCAGCAGGATCACAAAACTGACCAATTCCCTTGGTGGACCACAACCACCCTATTTCCACAGTCCCACCCAATCACTCCGGTGGGAGTTACAAAGACCATGACTAGAAAGGCCACACATAAGCAATCCATCAAACTGTAGTATATGTAAGAGTATATATAACCCAGTGCCATCGATAATATATAGAAAATATAGTGTATATATAGAGAGAGAGGAGACCTGGTAAGACCAGTGGTTAAAGCTCTCAGCTGCTAATCAGAAGGTCAACAGTTCGAACCCACCAGCTGATCCATGAGAGAAAGAAATGGCAGTCTGCTTCTGAAAAGATTTACGGCCTTAGAAACCTTATGGGGCCGATCTGCCCTGTCCTATAGGGTCACTATGAGTTGGAATCAACCCAACAGCAATGGGTTTGGTTTTGGATTTATATATATATATATATAAACCAATACATGCCATTGTTGAGTTGATTCCGACTCATAGAGACCCTATAGTGATTCTATAGGTCAGAGTAGAACTTGCCAGGTCTTTTCTCCCATGGAGTGGCATGTAGGTTTGATCCACCTACCTTTTGGGTAGCAGCAGAATGCTTAACCATCGTGCTACCAGGGCACCTTATTTACATATATATTTACGTATGTCTTTGTATGTGTGTATATGTATGTGTGTATATGTATGTGTGTACATGTGTACATATATGGGGGGGGAGCCCTGGTAGGACGGTTTATAGCATATACAGCATCCTGGAGAACATTGCTGCAACTCTGTAAAGTATTACCACCTAGCTGGTGCTGTAATAAATTAGTCTTTAGGTGGCCATTCCATCATTCTATCAAGCTAGCTGCTTCAGGATGATGGGAAACATGGTAAGACCAGTGGTTAGGCTCACTGTGGCTAACCAAAATGTTGACAGTTTGAACCCACCAGCCGCCCTGTGGTAAAAGATGTGGCAGTCTACTCCCATAAAGATTTTCAGCCTTGGAAACCCTATGAGGCAATTCCACTCTACCCTATAGGGTTGCTACGGGTCAGAATGAACTTCACAGCAGTAGGTTTGGTTTGGGTTTTTTTTTTTTTTTTTGGCTTGGTGTGTATATATACACATATTCTTTCTATATATGTATATATATATATATATATGGAGCCCTGGTGGTGCAGTGGTTAAGAGCTTTGGTGAGCTACAGCTGCTAACCACAGGTCAGTTTTGGATATATATATATATATGCACACACATATATAATATATGTATATAATAGACATACATCTTTTCCCAAAATTGTGTGACAGTGAATTGAAGACCTTATGACATTTTACTCATAAATACTTCAGCATTCATCTCTTAAGAACAGCATTGTTCTCCAACAGAACCACATTCAAGAAATTTCACGTTTGATACACTAATGTCTTCTAACATATAATCCATATTCAGATTGCTCCAGTTGTCCAAACAATGTCCTCTGGAGCTGTCTGCCTTTCTTTCCTTCCTTCTTTCTTTCTTTCTCTCTCTCTCCCTCCCTCCCCCTCTCTCTTTCTGTCTCTCTTTTCCTCACATTGCATTTATTGTCTTATCTCTTTAGTCCCCTTTAACCGAGAACAGTTCTCTTCATTTTTCTTGGTCATTGATGACAATGATAATTGTGAGAATTCCAGACCAGTTGTTTTGCAGAATGTCGCACAATCTGAATTTGTTTGTTCGCTTCCTTGTGATTGAATGAGTGGTGTTGTGCCCTGCCCAGTGCATCCCAACCAGAGGCATGTAAAGGTAGTTTGTCCCACTATTTGGTGATGTTAAGTTTGAGTGCTTAGTTAAGTAATCAGGGAGCAGGGGGAGGCAGATGGTGTCTGCCAGATTACTCCATCACGAAGGCACTTTTCCCCTAACTGATCTGTGGGGTGATACTGTCTCCCAGCTGCCTTTCACCCAGTGAAAGGTTTGAGCTTCTATTGATGATCCTTATCTGAATCAATTATTACATTTGGGGTTTGCAAAAGTTTGAAATTTAAAAATTTTTTCTCAAAAGTGAAATTTAAAATGTTTAGATTCACATTTTTCCTTTCAAACTACACTTTCTCCTCACTTATCGATTATTTTGTTATCCAACATTTCGTATTTACGACAATAGTAAAAAATCTACTATCCAACTATTTTGCACATTAACATGACCAGTGGGACATATAGTGCCCATCTACATTTCCACCTCTCAACGTTATTGGGAAGCTGCTGTCCCGCTGACAGTATGGACCTGTGTAACTGTTTGAAATGAAAGAAATGGACACTCTGGTTTTGCATAACACCAATTTTGTATAATGGTCTGGTCTTTAGAACCTAACCATGTCAATAAGTGAGGAGAGGGTATAATGAATGTTGACCTTTACACTCTTGGGTTGAACCCTAAGGTCATCAGGACACTGTATTCTAGTTCCAAGATCTGTTGCGTGATCAGTGAGTAAAGTGTTTTTTTTTTTTACTACCTAGTTATATTGGGGACATGGGGACATGGCTTCCAGCACTTGTCTTATGCTCTACAAATTACAAAATAGCTTTCCCCTCAGTGCAGGATGGACATGGTGGTGATGGACAGAGGACGAGTGGCACTGTGGAGTAAAGTGCTAGCCTTATCTAAAGGGAGGAAATTGCCTCTTCCAGTCTCAAATAATGAACTGCCATTAGGGAAACATCAAATGGGAATCAAGTAACCTGGACAAATATTTCACATTGTAATGAAAATGCTCACAGATCTTTTCTTCCTCTCTTCTTCTGAAGTAACTTGCTATTTATCCCATTTACTTCTCCCTAGAGATTTTCTCTTGCATTTCCCTTACATATTTTAATTTACTGTTTCGTGAATATGATTTGTCTCCCCAACTACACTCTAAGTTTTCAGGGTACTTCTGTGAGTACCCTTCAGGGCCTAGCAGATTTCTATCTATAATACTGAGCATGGACAGATGAATGGATGGGAGGTCAGTGGATGGATGGATGGGGGGGGCCTGGGGGGGGTGGGGGGGTGGATGGATGGATGGATGGATGGATGGATGGATGGATGGATGGATGGATGGATGGATGGATGGATGGATGGATGGATGGATGGATGGATGGATGGATGGATGGATGGATGGATGGATGGATGGATGGATGGATGGATGGATGGATGGATGATGGATGGATGGAAGAATGTGTCGGTAAATAAGATGATGAATGAAGGATGAGTGGGCACCTGGATGGTTAAATGGGTAGATGAGAGGATGAGTGGTTGAGTAGATGAATGAATAGACGGCTGGGAAGATGGATGGAAAGATAAATTGGTCAAATAGTGAGTGAGTGATTAAGTCAAAGGTTTATCACTAACAGACAAATTATGTTTTTTGGTTTTTGTTTTGTTTTTTACTAGAGCGAGTGTTTCCCTTGTCCAAGCGAAGGATGCCCCAAAATGGGACACTATGCTGACCAATTTAAGGGGAAAACCAGTGCTGTGGGACAGACTTTTTTCCTGAACACAGGAGACAGTGGTAACTTTACCCGTAAGTTTCTATTTTACTCATTTAAAAAACTGTTGCAAAAAATTTTTAAATGTATACCAGCCGTATTGGTAAAGGATTGTGCTGAATGATAGTATTTGTTTACCTCTGAGTCCCTCACTCCCTCCTAGAATCTGGATTCCTGGGCCTCCAACTTCATTAAAGGAAACCATCAGTCACATTTCCCCTTTCCTCTCATCTGCAAGGGATTTGGAGCTTGGGATAAGAATGCTTCCATGTATCTATATGTTCATATAGATACATATATATATATACGTACATAAATGCTCAGAGAATGATCGGATCACAGCTTTGCAGCCTCAGCACTATTGACAATTTGGGCGAGAAAATTTTTTGTTACAGGGAGCTGTCCTGTACATTATAGAACGGTTAGCAGCATCCATGGCCTCTCTCTACACACTATAAGCAAGTAGTACACCCCAACACACCCCACCCCAGCTGTGACAACCAAAAAGTTCTCTAGACATTGCTAAATGTCCCCTGCAGGGCAAAATCACCCCCAGTTGAGAACCACAGGTCTAGATTAAAGATAGAAGTCAAACTGGATACCTCAGAGAAGAACCTGGAATGGGGGTGGGCAGATAGGGTGCTGATTAAGGAATGTTTTTAACTTTGTGTTGTTTTGCTTTTGAGACTAGGTCTATTGCATGTGAAAATAGCAAAAAACTAAAATGAGAGAGAGAGGAGTTAGGTGATTTATCCAAATGGCAGTGCCACAAACATCTTCGCTCCCTGTGGCCTTTTCATGTACAGATGTGTATCAAGGGTACACATGTCCAGCCACCCATTTGCCTACCAGGGCATGCACCTTGCTGTATTGGTAAGGGATTGTACTGAACTATACTATTTACTGCCATCTGAGTCCCCCATTCCCACCTAGAACTGGATTCCTGGGCCCCCGACTTCATTAAAGGAAACTGTTAGTCACATTTTACCTTTCCTCTCACCCATGGGAGAGTCAGACCATGGGGTCCTTGTTTAACAAGATGAGTTAGTTAATTGAAGTGATTGTATTTCTCTGGACAGGTTGGCGATACAGGGTATCAGTCACACTCACCGGGAAAAAAAAACTGAATGGGTACATCAGGATTGCTTTGTATGGAAGTAATGGAAACTCAAAGCAATATGAGATTTTCAAGTAAGTCAAATATTAAAGTGAAATGAGCATACTTTCCATAATAGATTATTCACACGCAAGAAAAGGGGGGGGGTTATAAACTAGTTTATAATCCAGGCATCTGTAAAACAGAACCATTGAATCCTACAGTATCAGAGCTGGAAGGAAATCTTAACTCGTCACCCATTTTACATATAGGAAGGTTGAGGCCCAGAAAGCAGGACACATTATATAAAAGGAGCCATGTGCCAACTCCTCTTGGAATGTCAATCACTGCTTCTTGACTTACGTTTTAGGAATATCAAATTCTCTTCAGGTTAGGCACGTCGACTACCCTTCACCCCACCACACACTCCATCCCCCACCCCCAACTCTTACTCCATGAAGCGTAGGGCCCCATTCTTGTTGCTGTAGGAGGTTCAGCACTGGGCATAGTGTGGGCACACGAGGCGCTTGGTAAATATGCACTGGATGATTGCATAAGCTATGGTATAAAATTAGATTCTATTTTTGCACTAAATTTTACATAATAATTTTCATGTTCGGTTGAAACTATTTGACAATTTCTTGTGCTACATATGAAAACCCGTTGCTGTGGAGTTGACTCCAACTCACCTTCACCCCATGTGCGTCAGAGTAGAACTGTGCTCCATAGGGTTTTCAATAGCTGATTTTTCAGAAGTAGATTGCCAGGTCTTTCTTCCGAAGTGCCTCTGGGAAGACTCAAGCCTCCAACCTCTTGATTAGCAGCCAAGCTCATGAACAGTTTGCACTACCCAGGAACTTTGTGCTACATATGAGATGCTAACAGGTGGCCTCAGCTGACCTGCATGCAAATTTAAGCATGAGACACCACATAAATTAGTGTTGTTGTTGTTATGTACTGTTGAGTCTGTTCCCACTCCTATCAACCCTATAGGACAGAGTAGAACTGCCCCATAGGGTTTCCAAGGAACGGTTGGCTGGTGGATTCAAAGTGCCAACCTTTTGGTTAGCAATCAAGCTCTTAACCATTGAGCCACCATGGCTTCTGTAGAGTTAATATGCCACCTAAATACTTGACTCCCCTCTAGGGGCAAACTAAGACAGTGAAAATCTAAAGTTCAGTACTTTTTAAAGACATGTTCTGCACAAATACATTTCTGTTTGGGCTGCTCCTGAATGTGTACCTAGTTACTGGAAGCATTCACAGAAAACCAACAGCAGCAGCCACTGTTTGGAGAAATGATACATTGTTATCACCCTATGTATCCATATATCCAGCTGATGTAACATTTTATGTCTATATTTTCAGAGGATCCCTTCAACCAGATGCAAGTCATACACTTGACATTGATGTGGACCTCAATGTTGGAAAAATCCAGAAGGTTAAGTTCCTCTGGAACAGCAACGTGATAGCTCTCTTCTCGCCCACACTGGGGGCTTCCCAAATCACGGTGCAAAGTGGTGAAGATGGGACTGAGTGCGTGTCTTTTACTCCATCAAAGTCTGTTAATTTATATTTATTTATTCATTTGCATACGCATCCATGCATCCAATCTGTCTTGGTTATCTAGTGCTGCTATAACAGAAATACCACAAGTGGATGGTTTTAACAAAGAGAAGTTTATTCTCTCACAGTCAAGTAGACTAGAAGTCCAAATTCAGGGTGTCAGCTCTAGGGGAAGACTTTCTGTGTTGGCACTGGGGGAAGGTACTTGTCATCAATCTTCCGTTGGTCTAGGATCTTCTCTGCACAGGAACCCTGGGTCCAAAGGATATTCTTTGCTCCCAGTGCTGCTTCCTTGGCAGTATGAGGTCTCCTTTTCTCTGCTCACTTCTGTCTTTTATATCTCAAAAGAGATTGATTTAAGACATAATCTAATCTTGATGATTGGGTCTCATCAACATAAGTGCTGATAATCCCATCTCAGTAACATCATAAGGATAGGATTTACAACACATCACATCAGATGACAAATGGTGAACAATCACACAATATTGAGAATCATGGCCTAGCCAAGTTGACACATATTTTTAAGGGACACAATTCAATCCATGACAAAATCACCCACTTACTCATCTATGTATCCACCTACCTATTCATCCAACCCCTATCCACTTAGCCAATAACCCGTCCACCATCCATCCAGATTCTATCTTTTCCTCCTTCTGGCCATCCATTCACTCTCCCATCCATCCATTTATCTGCCCAGCTATTCATCTCAAATCTTCCTGTATCCATCTGCTTTACTTTGAAAAATCAAACATAATTTCCCTGAGGCCAAATTCAATGTGGCAGGGGCAAGGCATATAGACAAGAAACTGGCAAATATGAGGCTATTTTATTTTATCTCAAGCAATAGGTAAAACACCTAGGCAGTGCTTAGAGGAAATTTCTGAGTTAATTTCAGTGGGTGTGCAGTTATTCTTATAAATTGGTTTGTTTGGAGACCATGACATGAAAGCGATATGGAATGTACTGGAAACCGATTTCGTGGTGGCCCAAGCTCTTCTCTTTCTGAGGGAATAGAATCTTGCTTGGTAGGCAAAGGGAGGGAACATAACTGCTTTTCAAATATAAAAATATGGAAAGGGCATCTTAAAAGAGGATAATAAGAAAAGGTTACGGTTTAAAGGAAAATTTAGGTGCCACCTCTCAACTGCTCTCATTTTAAGATGAGGAAAGTGCAATTCACAGAGTCCAGAAATTTGTCCAAGGTCACACAAGGGAGCTAGTGGAAAGAATATTGGACTTCCCTATACGTTCTGAAACACAGAACAGATCTTGCTCAGCCAGGACTTAACTTTGCTTGCTTTGAACTAGTAATAACCTCAGTCCTTTGGTATGTTGTTGGATCAGGTGTGGTTGTGCCATTATTTTACATACTCAAGAGCCGAACACAAGTGTGACACACAAGGACTTGGAGCCAGGTCTCGTGGTGCCCCGTTGTACTCCTTTCTCTGTATTGTGCAGCTCACACAGGCAGATGGGGAACTGAGAAGTCCATAAGGCCTGGCTGTGGAATGTACTTTGGAAAAGTTGAGGTTTCACTGTTTTAGGTAGGGATGGAAAGGGAAGTTTTTCTTTTCAAGTACACTATGGACCACACACTATATAGTCCAAACACCCAAGTACCTGCCCCATATCAGGTTTTCCACATGATGATCTACATTCTGACGCCCTGAGGGAGGGCTGGCTGGCTTGGCCACACTCTCCCCCTGTAGCCAAAGACACCAACAAGGGAAGGAGGACCCCAAAGCACCTGCATTTCATGGCTCGGTGGGTGCCTTAACTTGACCAGGCTCTCACCCTCTCAGGAGCAAAAACCTTCCATGATCTTTTTTTTAAAAAAATAACTTTATCGAGATATAATCCATACACCATACAGTTCACCCATTTAATATGTACAATTCAATGGTACACATTAGCTGTCGGTATAGTCAAAGTTGTGTAACCACCGCCACAATCAATTTCAGAACATTTTTATCACCCTATAAGGAAACTACATACCCATTAGCCATCACCCGCAAGCCCCCTACCCCAGCGCTAGGCAACCACTAATCTACTTTCTGCCTCTAGATTTTTCTATTCTGTACATTTCATATAAATAGAATCATACAATATTTGTGCTTTTGTGTCTGACTTCTTTCACCTAGCAAATGTTTTCAAGGTTTTATCCATGTTGTAGCATGTACCAGGACTTCATTCGTTTGTATTGCTGAATAATAGTCCATTGTATGAATATGCCACATTTTATTTATCCATTCATTATTTAATGGACATTTGAGGCATTCTAATGAATACTTATGTCCCAGTTTTTTGTGTGGACCTATGTTCTCATTTCTCTTGGATTCTACCTAGGGGTACAGTTGCTGGGTCACATGATAATTCTAGGTTTAACCTTTAGAGGAATCTCCAGGCTGTTTTCCAGTGTGGCTGCACCATTTTATATTCCCACAAGCGGTGTATCTTCATGGTCCTAACTCGACAGGGAAAGTCCCCCTGGGCAGCTGGGAACTCATTCCCAGGCCTGAAGCTTCAGGCCCACTGGAGACAACCTGAGTTCAATAAAGCCTTGATTTGACATGGCTGATTCACTTTGTTTGTTAAGAGCCCACAAGGAGGGATTTTCCTTCAGCAGATTTGTTTAGGGAAAATCACTGCCTGGGGTAACAAAGATCTTCAGTGACAGCAATCTGAATTATAGGAAAAAAAAAAAAAAAATAGGGGCTTGGCTAAATGCTGTTTATTTATCTGAGATCACATTTCCACAAGCAGAAGGGCCTCATGCCAAAAATGTTTTTTCTCCACAGGTATACATTTTGTAGCAGTGACACTGTGAAAGAAGAAGTTTTACAATCTCTTTACCCTTGTTAAAAAGGTGGTGCTGCTCTTTTATCTCTGTGGTAATAAATTTTGTGATGCACTTGGTTTGACATTGTGATGTTAATTTAACATTGATGTATAATTCTTCTCCATGTTCTGGTGTCACATTTCAGAAATGGTTACTAGGACTGGAGCCAAGCTGGCCACACGTATTGCCTGGGAGTTCTCACCCACCTACTTCTGCCACCACTGGGGAGCTTTAGGAGAAAATCCCCATGTCCAGGCCATACCCTAGATCATCAGAATTTCTGGGGTAGGGCCAGGCATCAGTATTTTTTAAAGCTTCCCAGGAGATGTAGAGCAAGTGTTGAGAACCACCATGGGTGTTTCCATCTAAGCCTTTGTAATGAACATTCTAGTCTTCACTCTTACTAATTCTCATGGTATAATATCAGGTCAAACACTCAGCCTCTGGAATCAGGCAGAGCCAGGCTTGACTCCCAGCTTCCTCTCTTTCTACCTGTGCAGTCTGCTTGGTTACTTAACTTCTCCAATGGCAGCACTTACCTTACCCTGCTGCACAGGGTGATTGTAAAGAATAAATAAGATAAGGCATGCAAAGCACTTAATACAGTGCCTGGCACACAATAAATAGGCAACAAATGGAGAAGGAAGGGCTGGCAGACACCAGTTGTTCTTTAAAAGTAACAGAGACACCAAAGACAAAGAGAAAGACAAGCCATCAGCTCAGAGAAGGTATTTGAAATGGGCACAGCAGACAAAGGATTAGTATTCAGAATATATAAAGAAGAGACCAACCCAAGAGAAAAATGGACAAAGGACATAGCAGGCAATGAGAAGCCTGAATAATAAATAGATTATGAGATTCGATCTCACTAGTAATCAGGGAGATACAAATTAAAGCAACACAACGATCACACCCATCAGATTCTACCCATAATTTCAGCAAATAAAAGAATGAACTAGGACGATGTATCAAAATAGCTAGATCCCCCAAATGCCCTGCTGAATGTCCTTGTTTTTCTCAAGCAAGTGTCAGGAAGTTGCCAGATACAGAAATTATCATGTATGTACATTTTGATTGACAAAATGCTACTACTCACTGCCTATATGGTACAAAGTATCCAAACATAGCCTAGAAGGATGTTTAGAACACTTCTTTATCAATAGGGTCATATTTATTTTTCATTACTAGAGAATTTGAAGCAAATATGATAAAAGTTTCATCTTTGCTAATTCCAGGTCATGGTTATAGTGGTATTTGTCTACGTTATTTTGTTGTTGTTGTTGTTATTGTTTTAATTTTTTAGCCAAATTTAAGAGAAAAGGGGGAGAAAGAGACAGAGAGGGGCTAGAAGGGTTACACAGTTGCACAGATGGATGAAATCTGTATTGTGGAGTTCAGGACCTGTGGCTGCTGGGAAGGGTCACTGATAAAAGGTAACTGAGTGGGTTTCCCCAGCTGAATGCCCCCAAGATGGTCCCATGTCTGTATTTGAATTCAAATCCCGATTTATCTGCCACTGTTCCTGAGACACAGCAAGAAGAGCCTCTTTCTCTTGGGGACCTGTATCTGCAGCATCAAAGCCCTCCATCCTCAATCTCTCAGTCTTGCCACCTGTCCCCAGCATCATGCTTCATCCCTGTACCAAATGGCACTACTAGTGAGGACCACACCCAGGACTAGAGCAGCACCCTGCTGGAGCCAATCTAGACCACAGTTGTATAGGCAGTTTTCTGTCTTAGTATAACCTGCCCTGGCACAACCCACATAATTCTACAAAGATCTCACTGATTCCAGATGTTAACAATAACAGAGGTGCAATTAAAAAAAAATCCCCTGTTAAGAACCAGGCATCTTCATCCTGTCTTTTCAGCCTCCACTGGGGGAAATAAATGAAAACTTTACAAAGCCAATTCATAAAATGTTATGTTAAATGAACAACACATTACTTTTTCTTTTACTAGCTTTTTAATGCTAATAGTGCCATTTATTCCTGACCTTCAGAAATATGAGATATTTTAAATGACAGCATAAAAAGACTTCTTGTTTGAAAACACAAGCTACTTTAGACTGCATATTATCGCTTATAAGTACAGTGTGTGCAGGCATCGCTCATTTTAGCATCCCATTTCTAGCTAACTGGTATATATTTCAGTTGATGTTTATTGTTCTCTCGCCTATGTGTCAAATTCCTTAATGATGACTCTGACAAAGGCCTCGCGCTCAGCATATATAAATTACATTTGCTACCATATAATCAGCATTATCTATTAGAATGCTATTTGTGACAAATCATGTTCCAAATAAAAATTGAATTGATTTTTCTGTGATTTTAATATTGTGGCGCCCATAGCAAGCCTTTGATTGAATCTTAAACACTCTAATGCTCTATTTGTGTTCGAGGCAGATCAGAAATGGAGTTTGTACTATTCACAAGGCTAAAACAATTTGCAAAACAACAAAATCAAATTTCAAAAAGCATCTTTATTTTCGAGCAAATGGAATAATTTGGTAAAGCGCTCGTTAAGGTATACAACAACGAAAGCCTCACATGGGCTTTCAATTTCTGTGCTTCCGTTTTCATCTGAATTAGATTTTTACCTTTAATGCAGGGTATGAAAAGCTTCTACGAGGCCTTTGTTTCTACCTTTTCTCTCGAGCGGTGGCAGGCCTTCTCCCCAGCTGAAACAAGCTCTACCTCACCCTGGTAGAGCTCCCCTCCTTGTTGGCAGTAGCTTTGGGCTAACTTCTGTGTTTTGGGTGTTGAGGGGTTACGTGTAGTGTATCCTCCACAAGACTGTCTTAGTTTCCCAGGGATGCCATAACAAAATACCACAAAGCGGCTGGTTTTAAAGAACAGACAGGCCAGGTGGCAAGGCACCTTCAATCCTTAACTCTGTTTGCTGTTCTTATTCAGTTTCTCCTTCTAGTTGGTGTTCCGTCTAATTCTTCATCCTTCCTTTTGACGTTCAGAGTTCCACAGTTGTCATCTGTATCTGTTTCACTTGGTTTCTCAGGTCTTTGCTCCTGGGGGATGGCATGGTGTATCTGTCTAAACTACCACCTGGGGCCATTCTTGCCAGGTCTTTCTTCCTAGTTCATCTTAGTCTGGAAGCTCTGCTGAAGCACATTGGTGGTTCAATTACAGAGTTTTTTCTCCCATTTGGGGGACCCAGCTTCGATTCCAGCCAATGCACCTCGTTCGCAGCTACCACCTGTCTTGTCAGTGGTGGCTTCCTAGTTGTTAAGATGTAGAGCAGTTTCAGCTTCTGTAGCCCCAGGCATTCCTTGACATTCCTTGAGTTGTAGGTGGATCTTCATATGCTGTCTTCCCCCTGTGTCTGACCCTATTTCCACGTTTGTCCTTCTCTTCTCTAAGAAGCCACTTAGAAGAGATTAGGATGAGAGCCCACCCTACTCAAGTATGACCCATTTAATTTACCTGATAACATCTACAAAGAAAAACCCTATAAGGATTGGCGGTTCAGAGAGGTTAAGTAAATCGTCCAGAGTCACACGGCCAGAAAAAGGCAGAGATGAGATAAAAATGCTCCACGACCTTCACAGCTGTACTTGAGCAAAGGTAGACTGGTGATTGAGATTAGAGTCAGCTAGTCACCACTCTGTGGGGTGGGAAGCCAGGACAGAGAACTGGGGCCATTTCTCAGCCAATGCCCACGGAAAGAAAGAATTGACCCCAATGGAATGCCTTAATGGCCTGGGAGGTCCAACTACCTCGACGAAAGACTTGGTTGTCATAAGAAAACATACAAACCTGCATGCTTGGTTTCCTCAGCATTTCCAAACCCAGGGAATTTTGTCTTATCAGGTAATGGAATTATTTTTAGTGGCAAGCATGAGCCAGTTCGTGCTAATAAGGCTAATTTGCAGTGCAGTGAAGTCACCTCTCTAAGTCCCCCCCCCGCCCCCGACAGATGACGTTCTAGAAATTATAGGCCAGGGAGAAACAGAAAAGATAAAGATTAGGGAAAAGAATTGCAATGGGCAAATGCTTAAAAGGAGTTACGGATTTGCACGTTGAACTTGATCTGAATCGTGAAATTGTAGAATTGGATAATATTAAGTAATTTTTAAAACTGCCTATATTCAATTTTGTTATCTCTACACTGGGTTTTGGGGACCATTAGAATATTGTTATTGTTTTAAAGCACAAGCCATATTTAAAAGGTGGATGCAAAATGAATGGGTGAGTGACTTAAATATTGAGCACAACATATTCCCGGGGATAAGAGCAAGATGAGGCCAGTTGCAAGGAGCCAGCTCAGTCACAGCAGCCCCTTAAGTTCACAGGCAAAGATCTCAATAACCTTGAGCCCAGAGAAGTCACTTGCAAAGTGTGCACATTTGGGAGAGGGGAACCGACAGATGTGCCCTTCATGTCCCTCATCTCTGATGAGCAGGTGAGGGACCTAGTTTATCTCCTGGTGTCCTATCTGGTACTGCAGGGTCACTCTTCCAGGGTTTCAAGGAAGCTGGAAAAAAACCCAAACTCTTCACTGCACTGTTCCCCAGCCCTTTGAAGAGAATTTCAGCTGCCTTCTATTGAGGTGTGTGTATGTGTGTGTGTTTTCTTTTTTCTTTAAAGATATATTTGCAAAAAGGGTAAAATATCTTTTGATTGCTTCAAATAAAGATTGAAAAAGTAACATCTTTTCCTCATTATGAAAGCAATACCTGTTGGTTATGGGAAATCAGAAAAAAAACACACACACACAAAAAAAATCCATAGCACCATCATCCAGATAACCACTCTTAGCATTATGGGTAACTTCCCTCTACCTTTTTTTTTTTTTCCTTCTTTAACAAAAACATATATAGGTATGTGTGTGTACGTATAGATCCCTAGTTGGCACAAATGGTTTGCACTCTACTACTCTCCTAATGGTTGGCAGTTCACACCCACCCAGCAGCCCCATGGAAGAAAGACCTGGTGATCTGCTTCCATAAAGATTACAGCCAAGAAAATCCTACGGAGTCCAGTTCTACTCTGTAATACATGGGGTTACCATGAGTTGGAACAGACTCAACGACAACAGGTTTGGTTTGGTTTTTGGTATACGTATATATGGATGTATATATATATATATACAATATGAGTTTGCTGTTATTGTACAGTTTTTGACCTGCTTTTTCATGTACTGTAACCTAAATATTTTTCCACAATATTCTTCTATTAGATCACTTTCAATAATGGGATATACTGAAATTTTGTACTCAAGTCCCTTGGGATTTGGACTTTTTAATTGTTTTTTGTGATAATCACCCTTTGCACACACTGTGGGTGTTGCCCTGCACAAGGGTTCTGTGCCAGGGACCACTCTGGCTGTTTGGCGAAGCCCGTGAACCTCTTCTCAGGATACAGGTAGTTCCCAACTTACAACGTATTCTAGTTACAAGGAACCGCACTTACAATCGTCTGGGTTTTTTTTTTTTTTTTTTGGTATCTTGCCTTTTGTAATATGTCCTACATACAGCGTTACAGCTTGTAATTTGCTGCTGTTATCATTCTCAGGTGTTCACTCGCAGATGTTCAGTGTTAGGATTTACTGTTCAAAATACGGCCGTATAATAGGCTATAGCAGTGATAATGAAAACTAAAAAAAAACGAGATATCCAACTTACGTCAGAACCGACTTATGACGGAGTCGTCAGAACGGAACCCATCGTAAGTCGGGGACTACCTGTAATGTTTTTAAATGCATAAAACAAAGTACGTAGGATTACAAAGGAAACCAATTAATTACATTGAAATACATTATCAAAACAGTAAAAACAAAATTGTGATAATTATATGTGTTCCTGATTCTAGCACCAAATAAGTGCTAGAAAGTAAATACAGAAGTTCCAATAACTACTGTAATTATAAAGTAGGGATAAGCATTATCATCATCTCAAGATTGTTACAACAAATGTCATATGAAACAAAAAGGTCCGTGATTCTGTTGGGATAAGGTGACAGGTATTACTATCATTTGTTGCCTACGTTCATAGTTGAAGGAAATATTCAATTTCACTTAGAGGTTGATGAAAACAAAGATGTAACTTTTTCTCATCAGAATTCCCAAACCTCCTGATTTCTACTCATGGAAGCTTGTGGGTCCAGGGAGTCTCAGGGAAAACTCCTAGAAGTAGTTTGCTGCATCTTTGCGCCCTGTATGGTTCTGAGCCTTTTGACATCTATGGCCTCGTTGCCCGGAGGAGCTGCCTTTGATTTCCTCTGAGTCCTGGTGGCTGGGGAGTGGGATCAGAAAGTGCCTGCCAGTGACAAGAAAGGGTTAGCTGTGCTTGCCAGCTGAGGTCTCCTGGGGACTGGATTCCAAAAAACCAAGGTTGAGGAACTGCCAAGCCAGGGCCCAAAATGAATGCTATGGATTGGATTGTGTCCCCAAAATATGTGTTAGAATCCTGCTCAGCTGCTAACTGAAAGGTTGGCAGTTCGAACCCCTCCACCAGCTCTTCAGGAAAAAGAGCTGGTGTCTTGGTTATCTAGTGCTGCTACGACAAGAAATACCACAAGTGGGTGATTTAACAAAGAGAATTTTATTCTCTCACAGTCCAGTAGGCTAGAAGTCCAAATTCAGAGCAATGGCTCCAGAGGAAGGCTTTCCCTCTCTGTTAGCTCTGGAGGAAAGTCCTTGTCATCAGTCTTCCCTTGGTCTGGGAGCATCTCAGCACAGGAACCTCAGGTCCAATGGACGTGCTCTGCTCCTGATGCTGCCTTCTTGGTGGTATGAGGTCCCCCCTCTCTGCTTGCTTCCCTTTCCTTTTAATCTCTTGAGAGATAAAAGGTGAAGGCCATACCCCAGGGAACTGCCTTTACACTGGATCAGGGACGTGACCTGGGTAAGGGTGTTATAATCCCTCCCTAATCCTCTTTAACATAAAATTACAATCAAAAAACGGAGGACAACCACACAATACTGGGAATCATGGCCTAACCAAATCGACACATAATTACCCATGACACCTGGTGATCTGCTTCTGCAAAGATTACAGCCAAGAAAACCCTCTGGGGCAGTTCTACTCTGTCACATGGGGTCACTATGAATCCAAAGCAACTCAACTGCACACGATGACAACAACAACAACAACAAAATACCTGTGGATATAATCCCTCTGGAAACAAGATTTTCTTTGCTATGTTAATGAGGGCCTATCAGTGTGGGGTATGCCCTAAACCTAATTGCTTTTGAGTTATGAGGAGCAGCAGAGACACAGAGGAAACCCAGCGAACACAAACAGGGGGAAGATAGATGCCATGTGAAGATCACGAAGTAGCCTGGGAATGCTGGGAGACAAGGACCTTCCCTTAGAGCCCACAGAGAGAGCCTTCCCCAGATTTTGGACTTCCAGCCTCCTGCAGTGTGAGAAAATACATTTCTGCTCTTTAATGCCACCAACTTGGGGTATTTTTGTGACAGCAGCACTAGGTAACCAAACCAATGAGTGACAGGGCCTGACTAGCTGGAGAACTGGGCTAGGGCTTTGATGTAGAGCCAGTTCCGGCTGGACAATACCGGAAGTTAGCAAGAGACGGGCCTCACCCTGGCTTCTCTGAAAGCCGACACAACCCACCCTCCCCCCTCAAAAAGCCCTGCAGAAACCTTCAGCACGCTGAGGAGTAGCCTCTTTATTCACACTACAATAAAAGGTCTAGATTAATTTATATAACGAACCTTTCTATCTATAGTCTGTATCATGAACGTCATTCATTGCCAACTGCTCAAGGTGCAGGCAGCAGCTGAAGGGATTCATGTGAGGTTACATCTCCCTATTGCCTACTGGGGTGTAGGTGGAGGGCTGGTCCTGATGTGAGAATGGCAAGCTTCAGAGCCCACCTGGAGGTTCACTGCGCTCTCAAGACTTGAGACTTTTAGCCTTCTGCGTATTTTGCTGAGGTCAGTGGCCCCAGATAAATCTTCCCATTGCCTGACGTATTCACCTGGCCACAGCCGCACCCCACCGGAGGTATAGGGTCCTCTCTCAGGGGTCTCACAAGGGCAGGACAGCTTCCACCTGGAAGAGAAACCATCCGCAGGAGCTGTGGGCAGGTGGCCAGCTAAACAGAGAGGCCACTGCAAATAGAATTTCATTTAAAAGAAGAAACATATATACATGTACGAAAAGAAAGAGTGCTTCCTTACTTGGAACAGAAAAATCCGGATATTTTGGCAGCAGCCCATCACGCTGGAAGACTTTTGGAGGAGGAGCAAGAGGAGGTTGTGTGGAGCTAACTCCGTAGATTCTACAGAAAGATCCAGCGTCACAGAGTATCCCTTCGTTTTCATAACCACCGGAAGAAGAACTATAATCTATGCGGGTCCTATGCATGCACGTTTTTATTTCTAATCCTTACAGCTATCCTAGAGGTAAGGATTATCATGCCCATTTTACAGAATAGAAAAACTGAGGCCATGGAAGCCAACTTACTAAGTGCTCCAGTGTCCCCTGCCACCGCCCTCCCCAGCACCCATGGGCCCTGGGCTGCTTTCTGAGACCTGTTGCTCTGGCTGCTGCTTTTTATTCCCGGCCCCTCCCTGCAGCCCAGCAGAGACCACAGGGAGGGCTGCTGGGGGACGCTGGGGTGTGGGCGGGGAGCAGACGGTGGCCGCCTACTAGGAAGGCCCAGCAGTTACGAAGAAGGCACCTCTATTAGACAAATCAGACACAGAAATAGTCCCAGCCCTGGAACTGAGGCATCTGAGAAACACTGGGCTCTGCGCTTCCCCCGTTCTTGTTACCTGTGCTTTCGACCTGAGCCAGACTTACTCTTCATATGGTTTCAGGCGCGCTCTCTTGGTCCGCTCCACTATGTCCAGGAAGTCCTTGTAGCAGTTTCTGGCCATGACAGTGTACCTTGTGGCACAGCCAAGTTCAGTGACCCTGGCTCTGGGCAGGTAGCCCGCCCAGCCAGGGATTGGGGGCTCCTCAAGGGGTTTCTTTACATATTTGCATTCTGTAAAAAGACACCATGCTTCCTGAGGGCTTTGGGAAGCCACCCAGCAGGCAGTGTTCCCAAGTTGGCTGGCAGCCCAACAGTGAGCCCATGCACACCTGCAGATGTATTAAGGGCAGCTGGTTCTTTGATTCTGTGTGCCAGGCACCTTGGTAGGGGCTTTACACGTACGGTCTCATTGAATTATCTTAAAAACCGTAAGAGGTTGGTACCATTATTATCCCATTTTTTGGATGAGGAGACTGAGACCTTAGCAAGGTTAAGACTTGGCCAAAGGCACAAAGCCAGAAAGTGGTAGAGCCAGGATTCAAACCTGGGTCTTTGGATCCCAAGTCCTTGCTCCTGAACAGATTGTTCTCCTTTCTCAGATTAACGAAAAAGCTTCAAATGTCATTCTTCGACATAAGGAAGGTTAGGAGAAAGATTATCCTCAGCACTAGGAACCTGACTTTGGGTCACGATTCTAGCACTGCTGGCTGTGTGACCTTGGGCAAGTCCCTTTCCCTTTCTGAGATTCGGTCTTACATTTGTGAGACAAAAGATTACTGACCCATCTGCCTCCTCCAGTTGCTGTAAGGATCAAACTAGGCCATCGAGTCTCAGAACATCAGAGCTGGAAGGCACCTTAGGATGCATCTAGTCTATTCTTCCCTGCCCTGCATGAAGAAACTGGAGCCCAGAAAGGGAAAGCAACCTGCCTTAGGTCACACAGCAAGTAGTTGCACAAAAACTAGTTGCACAGTGGGCTAAATTCCAAAGTCTTGGGCCAATGTTATTTCTAATGGTCTGGAAATTTTTAAAGCACAGCAAACATTTAAATTATCATGTGTTCTTGAAAATTTCCATTCCAAACTAAATAATAACAACCACAGCAGCAATCAACTTTACTTTTCCTATGGGTTTTTAGATCTTAAAAATCATCTAGGTCAAATTGCTCATTTATGAATGGTAGCTAGCACAGGGAGTTGCCTTGTGATTAACATTATATAATCATAATCCGTTTTTATTGTAATTGGGACTGTTATTCAGTGACAGGCCCCCAACCTAGGAGCTGGGTTTAAACCCAGGTCTGCAATCAGAGGCCAAACACCGACCTCAGGCAAGTGGCCTTACCTCTTGGAGCCTTATTTCTCCCATCTGTGCAATGGGAATATGTTGACCTCATAGGGTTGTTGTAGGTGGTTAATGAATTAAGGGTGTTTTTTTTTTTTTTTTTTTGGTACAGAGAAAGCAACTGAAAAAGGGGACCTGCTGATAAGAAGACGGTATGTCGGAAAGTTTGTGTGACTTGCCCAGGGGCTCCTGGTTTCCAGACCAGCACCTCTTCCCTGACCAAGACTCTGGGCTCTCCCCCTGGGAAATGTTTCTCATTTTGAGAAACTGGGCCTTTGACACTCCACATGGACTCCTGGGAATTTGGAACTGTGCTGGATTTAGTGCTCTTTCTGGAGTCTCTGGGTGCTACAAACAGTTAACACGCTCACTGCTAACTGAAAGGTTGGAGATCTGAGTCTACCCAAAGGGGCCTTGGAAGAAAGGCTGGTGGTCTACTTCTGAGAACTCAGCCAGTGAAAACCCTGTGGAGCACAGTTCTATTCCGACTCACATGGGGTCGCCATGAGTCAGAGTCAACGCACCAGCAACTGGTCTTCCTGGTGGCAGCTCAGAGGGCTGGCCAGGATCTGCACTTGGGTCTGGGGGCCGGGGGCTGGGGAACGGGCTGGTTTCAGGGTGCGGTACCTAGACTCATGGGGTGGTATTTCTGGTAGTACTGGTGCAGTGCCTGAAGGACTGTCTTCTGGGAGCAGATGGGCTTCAGTTTTGGAGCAGTGGCCACAGAGCAGTGAAGTTCCTCCAGCTGGTCTTTGTATCTCCGCGTGTTCTCCTGGAAGGCTTTCAGACACTGGGACATGTTGTCCTCGCTGGGGGTGCCCTGGCAGCTGAGGAATGGCACGAAGCCTGCAGGAGCCAACAGAATCACAGCGCTTACTTAGCAAGGCCTCCAGCAAGGAACTGCAGCCGGTCTCAACACCCCAGATGTCGGCCCACCACTTGGCAGTTCTTCCTTGGGCAGCAAGCTGTAGTTTTCCAAAGGCCATTACTACAAGCAATGCTATTGTTTGCACCGTGGTCGGGCCTCCCAAGGCCGCCAGAAACGACCTTGGGGGTGGGGAGGGAAGGCCCATTTCAACAAAGGCAGTGACAGTAATATTTTTGATAGCAAAGACCCTGATGTCAGTAGGAGCAGCAAATGGGGAAAGCGTTTAATGGGCCCAAATCATAGTCTGAGAAGCAATTGAAACTATTCATCTTTTTAGAGAGAAAGCTGATTTTCCTTGACACTTCCCAAATGCAATTTTGGATCGTTCATGTCGGGCCATCAGGAAATTGCAGGCTTATTAAAAGCAGAGAGACCTATTACACAAAAAGGTAAACTCATTATCTGTGAGACCTACCCCTAGAACAGTTTTTCACCATCTCCCACAAAATAACATATAATCATTACAATTAAAAAAACACAACTATTTATTTAAATTGGATGCTGAATCCTAAGTACTATAAAGTTGTCACGATAAAACCATTTTTTAAAAGAACAGATGAGGAAAAAACTGGTTAACAACTTGGTTTTAAACTGCAAAAATAATAATTATTATCTCTCAGTATTGAATAATTATAAATATCTCTCATTTTTGCCTTTGTCTTAGGTAAAGAAAACCTGACTTCCCAGCTAAATACAGCAACCCCCAACTCCCTGCTCTCTGCAATAGCTGCCTTTGGAAAAATCTAATTGCTGGACTGATCTCGATGGTACTGGTAATCCTCCACTCACCATCCAGTCCCCCCTACCTTTAGGCAATTAAGAGATCCCTAATGTCATGAGGGAGTCTCTGGGTGGTGTCAACGGTTGTAACATGCTGGGCTGCTAATCAAAATGTTGGAGGATGAAAGGTTGGAAGTTGGAGTCCACCCAGTGGTGCCTTGGAGGAAAGGCCTGGCAATCTACTTCTAAAAAATCAGCCATTGAAAACCCTATGGAGCACAGCTCTACTATGACACACACGGGGTTGCCCTGAGTCAGAATCAACTTGATGATAACTGGTTTTTGATTAATGTCACGGGGGAGGAGGGAGCAGAGAGTAGAAACCCAGGGGCCCTCCCACAGTGCTTTCTCCACCCCCCAGGACCTACTTTGATCTGCCTGTAGATATCTGATACAATTGTGTAGGTGCACACACATAATAGGAATCCAAACTACCCTACTGAGTCTTGCTAAGGGCCAGGGCATTTTACAGGGTGTGTAGGCAGGCTCCTTTAATCCTCACGACTATCTTATCAGGAATCTGTCATTACTCCAAGTAGTGAATTGAACTATATCTGCCCAAAAGATATGCCCAAGTCCTAACTCCTGGTGCTATATGACCTTATTTCCAAATGTGACCTTACTTGCAAATAGGGTCTTTGTAGATGTAATTAAGTAAAGGATCTTGAGGTGAGATCATCCTGGATTTAGGGTGGGCCCCAAATGTAACTGTGGGTGTCCTTGTAACAGAAAGGAGAGGGAGACTTGACATACACAGTCAGAGACGCAGGTGAGAAGGCACGTGGACACCTGGGCAAAGACAGAGGCAGAAATTGCACGGATGCAGCCACACACCAAGGATTACCAGCTGCCACCAGAAGCTAGGACAGAGCCATGGATAGATTCTACCTCAGACCCTCCAGAAGGAACCAGTTCTTGATTTCAGACTTCTGACATCCAGAACTGTAAGAGAATACATTTCTGTTTATCAATTTAAGCCACCCAGTTTGCGGTAATTTGTTATGGCAGCACTAGGAAATCAACACATGCCATTTTATTAAAAAAAAAAAAAAAAAAAACAAGAGGTGAGACATAGAGAAATAAGTCGTTTACCTACCTACAGTCACACACGTAGTGGCCAAGCAGAGACTGGAAGCCCAGTTTGTCAGAATTCAAAGCCTGTGCTCCTACCCAGCCAGTAGGATTAGGGTGAGACTGGGCAAACTTTAAGATATCCCCATGCACCACCCTGCTGAGAACAGTGGTGTACGAGAGCTGAGTGTCCATGGGAACCACTGGGCTTGTCAACCACAGGGATGTAAGTTCTGAGTAACCCAGAAGCATGGGGAGGAGGAGCCTTTAGGTAGGGTGACCAGCTGTCCTGATTTTCCAAGACCCGAGGAGCTCCCAGGACAAACGACTTTTAGTCCTGGCCAAAGCAGGACAGTTGGTCACCTCCCTTTACGGGAGACAGAAAGGAAGGGGACCAAAAGAATCGCCCTTGTGCAATTCTTGAGACAGCCCAACTTCGGAAGGATTGGTTCTCAACTTATTGTGTCTATTCTCATGGCAACTGGTCCAAATTCATGCAGCAGACATTACGTGTCTCCTGTATAGCAGCCGGTGCCCTGGAAGCTCCTACCTAAGTCCCTCCATTCATCAGAATCCAGCTGTCTTAGTTATTTAGTGCTGCTATAACAGAAATACCGCAAGTGGATGGTTTAACAAAGAGAAATTTATTCTCTCACAGTCCAGGAGGCTAGAAGTCCGAATTCTGCGTACCTGTTCCAGGGGAAAGTTTTCTCTGTCACTTGTCATCAATCTTTTCCTGATCTAGGAGCTTCTCAGTGTAGGGACCCCGGGTCCAAAGGATGTGCTATTCTGGCTCTTGTTTCTTGGTGGTATGAGGTCCCCCTGTCTCTCTGCTTGTGTCTCTCTTTTATATCTCAAAAGACATTGATTTTGATTTAAGACTCAACCTAATCTTGTAGTTGAGTTCTGCCTCATTAACATAACTGCCTCTAATCCTGCCTCATTTACATCATAGAGGTAGGATTTACAACACATAGGAGAATCACATCAGATGACCAAATGGTGGACAATCACACAATACTGGGAATCCTGGCCTAGCCAAGTTGATGGATATTTTTGAGGAGCACAATTCAAACCATGACACCAGCTATCAGCCATCTTCAGCCATGGAGTGATCTCAACATGGGTCTTAAAAGCTAGAGCATTGCCCAGTTGGCTGGACAGATGTGGACAGTGGGCCAAGGTGGGGACAGTGACCAGGGCCAGAGTTCTCTTATCTGGCACATCTGCAGGTCATGTTACCACTTACCACAGTAGCCTGGTGTGATCGGCAAGTTTCTCATGAAGGTCTTGGAAGACTCCATGATTTGTTCTCTGTTAATGAAGGGAAGGGGGAAGGAAAATGTCTCATCAAATGTCCCTGCCTCAAGTACTTACTGCATGTGTGTGAGAGCCGTGGGGTTCAGGGCACAGTGGAAAGAAGAGTTATCTTGCCAGGGAATTGGGACCAAGGGATAGTACCGTAGGCTTATACCAAGTTGGCAGATACGGCTGGCTTCTATTATAAAATCAATGACCTAGGGCCCTTGCTTTTGCCATTAATTTAGATAACAGGCATGCAGATCATCACCTACCAGCTGTCTCTCCTGCCCTAGAGGCCTCCTCCCATCCATCCACCCATCCACGCAGCAATCGGGAACTACACACACACTACGGCCATGAACCATAGACAGAGGTTGGGGATATAAAGATGAGCAAGACCCAGGAGCCTCCACGGAGAGGAAAGACCAGGCCTTTCTTTAACCAGGTGGAGTCAGGCTGCAAGGCTCCCAACAGGGAGAGAATTTGCCTCCCGCCCCAGAGACATCTGGCAATGTCTAGAGACATTTTTTATTTTACAGCTGGGAGAAGGGTGCTAGTGGCATGTAATGAATGGGTAGAGGCCAGGGATGCTGCTAAACATCCTATAAGCCCCACCCCGACCCCACCATAGACTTATACAACCCAAACTGTCAACTGTGCCGAGGTTAAGAAACCCTGAGTTAGTGTAAATTTTGATTGAAGGGACGAGGAAGTCCCAAAATGCCAGCATGGAGCCCAAGATGAGTGAGCAGAGGGTGGTGGTGGGCCCATTCTAGCACCAGTTTATGTGATGCTGCCTCCCAGGTGAGACCCCTTCCCTCCTTAGGGACCGCCCATGGCCCCCCAATTTGTGCCAGGCCTGCATCTGGCATCTGTTGGTGCTGCCATGTCTGTTCCTGCCAAGCCAGTTCATCTCTCAAGTGATGCTTGGTGATCAGAGTGGCCTCAGGGGTGAAGGGGAGGGTGACAGTCCTGGGCTGGTCGGCAGTGATGGGAATTTTTCAGTTGGGTCCACACCAGGCTGAGAGCAGTGACAACTGGAGGGTCCCTGGTGCACATCTGACCCCAGGCATCACGTGCCTGGCAGACAGGAGGCACTGGTCTTAGAGTCAGACCCAAAACCAAACCCATTGCCACTGACTGAGTCGATTCAGACTTGTAGTAACTCAAAAGGTCAGAGTAAAACTGGCCTACAGGGTTTCCAAGGCTATAATCTTTACCGGAAGCAGGCTGCTACATTTTCCTTGCAGGAGGTGGCTGGTGGGTTCAGACAACTGAACTAGCAGCCGAGTACTTAACCACTGCACTACCGGAGCCCCTTAGAATCAGACAAGCCTGACTTATTCCACAAATACTTACTGACCACTTGCTTGCCGAGATGTTCTAAAAGCTTTACCTGTGTTAACTCTTAATTCTCTGGACAGTCTTATAACACGTGTGGGACATGGCTGAAGAGGAAACCTCACTATCTTGTTTAATCTTCACAGCTGCCCTAAGTTCCTATTCCAGGCCCCATTTTATACTGTTGTTATTAGGTGCCCTCAGTTGGTTCTGACTCATAGCGAACCTATGTACAACAGAAGGAAAACACTGCCCAGTCTAGCATCATCCTCACAATCGTTGTTATGCTTGAGCCCATTGTTGCAGCCACTGTGTCAGTGCATCTCGTCGAGGTTCTTCCTCTTTTTCACTGACCCTCTACTTTAAAAAAAATAGATTAGAAAAATAAAGCACACAGAGGTTAAGCAACTTCTTTGAGAATTCACAGATCTAAGGGGGGTCTGAAAGGAGCCCTGGTAGTGCAGTAGTTAAGCGCTTGGAGCTGACGGAAAGGTCAGCAATGCAAACCCACCAGCCCAGCCGCACTCCGTGGGAGAAATATGTGGCAGTCTCCTCCCGTAAAGATGACAACCTTGGAAACGCAGTTCTGCTCTGTGGCTCTCTTTGAGTCAGAACCCATTGGACACGGCAACGGGGGTAAGGGGGTCTGAACGGATGATCTCTAAACGCTGAGGGTCAGGATTCCATTTTCCAGAAGTGTGACAGTGGGGTGGGGGCGGTGCCCGGGGCTAGGTGGGTGTGGACCACACCCCGGAGGACTGCCAGGAGGAGGTGGGCAGGGATAGGCCTAGAGGTGTCCCCAGGTCGGGAGCCGGTGAGGGGTCAGAAGACGCGGACACGGACCCCTCCTACACGTCCTACACAGCCCCCCACTCCCTGACACCGCCGCCGCCCGTGGCTCACCTGGGCCGGCCAGACCGCGGCCCCGGGGTCTCCGCCCGCCGCTCTGGTCCCCGCGCCGCCCGCCGGCCTCCCGGCCTTTGTGCGCTCACTGCCGGGGGCGGGGCGCCGCCGAACCCCGGGGCCTCCTGGAGCCGCACCCGCCTTCCACAGCCTCCCGCGCCCGGAACCCAGGCACCGTGGGCGGCAAGGCGGGTGGGACAGGGCCTCAGGCCGTCAACTCGGAATGAGGGGCGCCTCCCCCGCTCCCCGCCAGACCCGTGTGGAATTCGGGATTTGCCCTGCAAATATTTAGCCTCTCTCACGGGGGATGCCTTCTGGGTTTTGGTACTGGGGAGAGGAGGACGCGTACGGAATCAAGGTCAAAGCCGCCGTTTTAACTGATGTAGAAACCCAGGCTGCCTGGGCCTGGGCCTGGGTCTGGGTCGGGCCTGGAAGAAGGTGGCAGGAAGGGAACAGGCCTCCCTCGACCAGGCCTGGAAGTCAGGGCTGTGTGAGGCGTCCGGGGAGGGGAGGCGCCCAGGAAGGGACAGAGTTGCCTTGTGTCCCTGGGGGCTTCCGAATACAGGCGCTTCCCTGGGCTTATCAAACCCCCTCCCCGCTTTTTTTTGTGGTTTCCCAATAGGAAAGGCTGGATTTCCAGGGTGTAAGGGGCAGGTAAAGGGCCTGACGCAGGCAGAAAAGGCCCAATGCACCAAAATGGAGGAAGGGATGTCGGAGAAGTTGAGTCACACAATCCACTCCCTTCTAACCACCAGAGGCCCATCATTTTATGGGGGTTGGGGAGGGCCTTGGAGTCCTTAGGTGGCACAAACGGTTAACCGCTTGGCTACTGACAATTGCCCAGTGAGCGCTTTGAATTCTACCAGCCATTGAAAACCCTGTAAGGCGCAGTTCTACTCTGAAAAACATGGGGTCGCCAGGAGTCTGAATCTTTTTTTTCCCCTCCCTCAGGAGGGGGGCCTGAGCTTCAGTTCATTGGACTGAAACCCACCAAGCTGTCCACAGCATGAACCAGGTTGTTGTTAAGTGCCATCAAGCTCATTTTCAAGAGTTGAACGGCCCCAGACAGTTTTCTGGGCTGTAATCTTTACAGGAGCTGATTGCTAGTTCTTTCTCCACCTGAGTGGCTGTGTGAGTTTGAACCACCAACCTTTTGGTTAGCAGCCAAGGGCTTAACCTCTGCGCCATCAGGGCTCCTTTTAAACCGTTTAGATGGCCCTTATGGAAGGCTAGTTCTACGGCTCCCTTTACAGAGGAAGATGGCCAGGGTAGATGACCACAAGGGGGCACTATTTTCCAATAGTGTTCCTTTGCTGTCCCTCCCAGCCTTTCCTACCTTGACTCTCCTGGAGGTTGAACTTCATGCCTGCCTTTGAGGAATAAGCCATTTAAATCCTCTCAGGGCCATCCAGAAGCTTCTAGCACTACTTCTGGAGGGTGAAGCAGATAAAGCCTGGAATAAATCCAAGTGGCAAGCAGTTAAGCATTGCCTGCTAACCAAAGGGTCAGCAGTTCCAATCCACCACCCACTCATTGGAAACCCTGTGCGGCAGCTTTACTCCGTCATATAGGGTCGCTATGAGTCGGCATCGGCTCAGCCACAATGGATCTGAGCCTCAGCCAGTTTGGTGTGCCTGCTACGATGCCAGAAGCCCCAGGCTTTCTGTTATGACTTGCTTTGGGTGTGGTGGAGTCGGCAGTGGCAACCCCAACTTACCTGCTTCCTCTCCAGCTAGATCAGCTTCTAGCTTGGAAGGAAAAGGGGCTCCGAGGACATTAATCGAGCCTTGGTTCCCATCTAACAAAGGAGCTGGTCTTGTTGGATGACTGTTAATAAAGCTAGGATCTGAAAATCAATCTCCACCCAAGTTAAGTAGCGGGGTGGCTGTCTCTAATTTCATTTACAAATCCAGAGTACACACACACACACACACAAAAATATCTGGGCCACATGAGATCCAGAGTTTTGCTTTATTAGACGTCGTGAAGACAGAATTTGCAGATACAACGCTGTCCAGTTGTATGCTGCTGCAAAGTTCTGTGAAGTTTGAATTTATCTTGAAGTGAACAAAGCCCAATGGGTGATATTTTAGATTACAGTTCCGTGTTCCAAGCAGATGAGAGGTGTGACGTTATGGCCAACAATGTTTATATACTAGTCATTCACCTAAGTCATTTCCCAGCATAAATATGCAGCTTAATCACAGTTATTACATCTCTGCAATGTAAAATTCGATCTTCAACTAATATTGCATTTTGACTCCTGTTTATATTGGTGCATGCGATTCTTTGCTACCCTGGCAATTCACCAGACCTGGACTCTAAAGGCTAAACTTGATCTAAATAACATTCTAAGGGTAGGGCAGGCTCTGTACTTTGAACGCATCTTAACCATGACTCTGCAAATTCACTTGTGTGTTCCTTCCTCTTTCCTATCAGTGTAACTTGTCTGTCAGCATTTATTAGCGCCTGATGTGTACAGACAGGGCAGTTACAAAGGAAATCCTCGAAGCTCTCCTTCCCAGAGATGCAAACATCAGATAATACGCCAGGGACAATTGAGTAATCCATCAAGACAACAGACCTTCTAGAAACTCTCTAAGATAAGAAAGTGTGTCCGAGTGTACTTACTCAGTGCTCTTATTCTAGAATATTTCAGTGGGTGAGTGGGGGATAGACTCGGGGGTTTCCTTTCAGGAGTTTTGACTCTTGGGGTTGTATCTCTTCAGCCAGAAGAAAGTCCAATAAAATTATCACCTGCTTGATCATCTATTTGACAACACTGCAGAGTTCAATCAGCTCATTTAAGAGAAATAGATAAGGTGAGAGCCTCAGTGCAAGGTCCGGAAGGCCTTACATTAGCCAAAAAAAGTGGGGCTTGACTATATTACTCACACACTGAATCCAATGGAAAAGCTAGATTTATGCACCCTTAAGTCCTTCTTTTAGCCCTGGCATGCTGAAAGCATCACACATGGCGGACCACTCTTTGCTCTCAGAGTGACTACTTCACCGCCCAAGGAGAGATCGATACCCCTGCAGGAATGCAAAGAGTTTTCGTGGGTTTTTCTGCACAGACACATTGTTCATGGCACCAGAACGCTCTGCTTTCAAAGAACAGGAGAATTGATACATTATGATGACCCTTTAAATATACACTGTGAATCTTTCAGAAGGATGTTCATGTAGAAGGGTCTAAAGAAGCTGTTGATCCAGGTGGCATTTGTTCAAAGAGTTTTCTGACCCTAGGCACCTCTATTACTCAGTGTTGCCCACATAGTCCATAGCTTGGTATGGGTACAAATCTATGATTAGTGAGCACAATTAAGAAATGAAACCGTGAAAAACAAAGGGCAGCAATGTAATCAAAATCAAAGAGCATTTCTCTTTTTTTATATACAAGAAAAGCACATTGTAGAAATAAAGATTCTGTAGTCTTCTGTGTTGTATGTACATAAAATTATATTACTCGTAACTGAATTGAAAAGTCCTACCTGTAGAGTATGGCTGGCAATACCAAAGAAAGACCCAGAACATTTAGCTTTTGAAGCAGAGCAGGCAGCAAGAAAGAGAACACCAGCAAACACATCTTTGTGCCTGGATGTGAAATCCCGCTACCAAATTGTGTGACTAGCTTTCTCTAGTTCTGTGGTTTGTTCATGTTTCACATTCTAGTAGGGAATTCTGCAGCAGGCGATGTGAAAAAGACATATTAAAATGAAATGGGAAATGCTATTTAAAAATCTGCATACCAACTATGACCATGGGTTTGTGAATCCAACTTGCATTCTAAGTTAGTTTGCTTATTCTCCGTTCATTCATTATGATGCCAGTGATTTAAAACCAGGATGAATTCCAGTAGGTGGCAAAAGCAGCTTTGAACAGATCAGATGGCTACTGTGAGTCAGATCCTTGATTCTTTTTCCTCAGTTTGCTCCCGGATGTTGGAGAAGACTGGCTTTGTACTGTGGTGAAGGATGGAAGGCAGATCCACTGGTCGATTCTTTATTCAGTCTGAATCCTAGGGTTCTTTTCTTCCAATCATTCTCCACTGCTGAGGGGCGGGGGGAGATGAGCAAAGCAGGGCACATGCCCTGGGTGTTGCTTAAGGCAGGGCACCAATGAGTAATTTCTATTGGCCATCATAGTGTCCATCACCGGCTGTGAGAGATTATTCAGCAATTTAACACTAATTGCCCTAAGTACTATTTTCTGTAGATAGGCCCCTGATCCCCAGGCCCTTCCTAAAAGGGTTAAAAGTGCCAGCATCGAAGCCAGGCAGGGGACAAGCCCCATCCACCTAGAGGGCAAGGTGTGGGGTCACCACTCTTCATGTGCAAACCCTCTCCCTATGGGAACCTAACAGGAAGACTTGGTGTGCAGGCTGTAATTTGTTGCAGTTTTCGACTATAACTAAATTTAGTGATTCCCAATTTTCAGCTGAACCACAGTTCGCTGTGGTGTACGCTAAAAAATGCAGATTCTGGGTCCCTCCCCTCCCCCCAAAGATTCTGCTTCAGTTAGTAACATGGTGAGGATCCAGGAATCTGTTTTTAACAAGCACCCAGGAAATTCTGATGCAATTCTGACCTGCTTTAGGGAAAGAAAAAAAAATCTGGCTTAATTCATCAAGTATAGATCTACAATTTATTTTTGGACAGACTTTAAAAACTGAAGAATTTAATGAAACATAGAAAAAGCCTCACGTTTCACCAGGGTATCCCTTTTGAAATGTGGGAACTGGCGGCCACAACTCTTAGGGGAGTGAGGGTGAGCTGGAGGAGGGACTTAGTTTAAGAAATGTGTGCCTTCAAAGCAAGGGACCATTCCAGACACCTGGGCTTGGTGATGTGAACTTGGCAAGTTGCAACCCCATTTTCTCATGCAGAATTCCTACCAAGATTAACTAGAATTAATTATGGATTCAGCAATCAGGATTTGCATTCAGGGAATTATATCAGCATAGGTATAATTTGGGGCATGTTGGCTGCTCTTACTAATATCCACTTCCACTGAAGCTGAGAAATTGAGGTACCAGCTCTCCTACTCACAGGAACCCTGGTGGATTACCCAAGGCCACGGTCTATGGTGGTTCTTCTCGGAGCCTCTTTGGAATTTAAATGACATGAGAACCTAAAATAGTGCCCAGTGTAGGCAGCCTTCTCCTACCAGCTAAAAACGCTCCAAATTCTCACTGAATCACCACTTTGAATCACATGATGATGGAAAGAAATGAACTGCAGATGGGTGACTTCTTATATGGGCTGCCATCCAAAAAATGCAAAAAGAAAAGTCTCAAAGAGATAAGGAATCTTCTTTAAGCTCAAAGGTCTCATTCAAAGCTAGCAAGAGAGCAATAGGGCATCCTGAATTCTCCTTCGCTGAGATCTGTTCAAAGCAGGTTCCACCACTGCTGCAGAAACGTACGGATTCCCTTGTCGATGGTTGTTTCTCCACGTGTGGACCTATGAAGACAAGCAGCTCTCCCAGGGCCCAGGAGTTCCCTACTCTCAAACCTCAATCTCAGTGTGACTGTTTTTCCCACTCCAGTGTGCCCTCAAAAGTTCCTAGTTACTTCTAGCCTTGCTTTTTCTCATCTTTGCAGCTGAAATCAGGCGGGTCATGTCAAGGGTCAAGGTCAGGGAAAGAACAGTCAGGACTGAGGTCTGCAAGTACAGGTGAGCTGAGTCCAGGTGAACAGGTGGCAGGGAGGGCCGCTTAGTAATTCAGGAAGTCGATCCCAATTTTGACGCTCTTGGAGGTGGCTATGTCGATGGCCGTGGCCTTGATCTCAGTGTCCCCAAACTGCATGAGGGTCTGGATCTCCCTCCTGGGGGGCACATTGGTGCTGCTGGTACCAGTGAGATCCAGGCGGAGCGTGCCGCACTTCTTCACGCTGGGGTCAGTGATAAAGCTGACGTTGTCAAGCTCAGAGCTGTAGATGTTGATGACAATGACCAGCTGGGACGGCTTGGCCGGGGTGTAGCTCCGCTTGACCAGCTCGCCCAGGGCCACGGACTGGTCAGCGGAGATGAACTTGTCGAAGACATCGGTACACCAGCGGGTGCCATCCTTCACCAGTAGCTTGTCAGGCGGGTGCTTGCCCTCCACGTAGCGGTTCAGCACACCCACCCCATAGGTGAGCGGGGACCGACGCACCTTGATGACAGTTGGGTCCAAGCCAAAGAGGACGGCGCCCTTGAGGATGGTGAGGCCCACGTCCTGGGGGATGATGATCCGGCACTTGTCACCAAAGGCAGTCTGCACTGCCTGCTGCAGGAGGGGCGCCTCTGCAAAGCCGCCCACCAGGAAGAGGAACTTGACAGTGGACACCTCGGGCTTCTGAAACAGGTCCCCTGAGAGGGAAGAGGTAGGGAGAACATCTCGTCAGCTAGGGCCAGCAGGCAGGCAGATCAGAGAGCTGAGCCTGCAGGGACCCGACAGAACCACTTGGGCCGAGTGGAGGACAGGCTTAGTCTGAGCTCTTAAACAGAATTTCTGTAGAGCTGGTCTTTTAGAGAAAGGGGTTGACTTCCGGTTTCCGGCTGGCATGTAAAGACCTTGGAAGTCATCACTCCTGTCCCCACAACAAGGAGAGCTGAGAAACTAAAAATCAACGACTCCTCTCAGAGACAGGAGGGAATTAAAAGTCACAGGAAAACTCCGCCACCAGGAAAACTGAATGATTTCAGGCTGATGTAGACTCACCACTTACCAGGAGCAGCAGGGCCCAGAGCAGGAGGGATACTAAAGGGTAAATGACTAATTGGAGTCCCTGGGTTGTGCGAATGGTTAACATCCCAGCTAGGCTGCTAACCCTAAGGTTTGGAGGTGGGAGTTCACCTCGGAAGAGAGGCCTGGAGATCTACTGCTGAAAAAATCAGCCATTGAAAACTCAATGGAGCACAGCTCTACTGTGACACACATGGGGTCACCATGAGCCAGAATCCCCTCAACAGCAACTGGCTTAGTTAAATGACTAACTGCTGGAGACTGAACACGAGCAAGCTTGAGAAAAAAAGGCCCTGGAGGCCCAGCCTTAGGGGGCCCCACATTTTCACAAACTTTGCCTCCAAAAGCCCCCACAGGTTCTCACTGTGAAGCTCAGAGAAAAACTCCCTTGGGCTTCCTACTGTCAGGGGGAGGAGAAAAGTAACCATTTTGAAATAGCCATCATTCTCCTTAACAATGGACTACCCTCAAGGGGAACTATTTCACCAGAGCTAACAAAGGCGGGCTTATCAGAGCCCCCAGATTGGAGGACACTCAAAATACACAGTGGCTGCAACAGCAGATATGAGCAAACCAGCAATAGTGCAGGGCTGGGCAGCGTTTGGTTGTGTTGTGCATAAGGTCTCCATGAGTTGGGGGTGGCTTGATGGTAACTAACAACTAACCAACTTGGAGGAAGGGGATTACCCAGCTCTAGCCCCCTTCTAGCCTTCCTGTTTCACCTAGTGAGAGGAAGGGGGTTTGTGAACTAATATGCTCAGGAATAAAAACCAAAGCTGCTGCTAAGTGGAGACTCGTTTTAACGTAGATGGTAATAATTTTGAGTAATAATTTTAAGTAGTAATTTGTTATGCACAAGTGAACACTTTCGTGGGTCTATGGAGTTAGTAAAGACAATCTGTTATAAATATTATTCTTTGGTGTTCATAACAATCCCATCCCACACTAGGGGTTCTGATTTGGTAGGTGGGGAGGCCTGGATATTGATAAGGGTCCCCATGCAAGTTCACTGTGTGTCCCTGGGTGAGGACCACTGCTGCGGTGGGTAACTACATAACAGTCTTGCTTGAGATCTTCCTTGGTTCACAGAACAGTTCCTTCTCCCCAGCAAGTGTTATGATTCCCAATTTGTCCTGATAAAAGCAAAGCATGTACATCCTCTAGGGCCTGTCGCTCTAGGATACTACTACTTTAGAGCTCCCAGCTCTCTGACTTTTGAAGCCAATCTGAAAGCCCAGCAACCTCCCTCAGCCATGCCCAGGCCCTGTCCACTCCGGGGCTCCCGCCCTGGACCACCTGCCAACCTGTCTCCTCAAGCACCAGTTGATGATGCTGGAAAATCAATTCCCATTCCTGTCTCTGCCCACCTAGTGGCCGAGCCCTGGGAGATACTTACGGAGATGCTCAATGATGCTGTCGATGGTGGGCTTGAAGAGGGCGTTCATGGCATCTGGACTCATCCTCAGCATCCCCTGCGAGGACCACTTCACAAAGTCCACACTGTGGAGCGCGGCACGGAGAGGAACACGCAGTAAGTGTCTAAACAATACCCACGCTTATCTGCACAGATATGAGCCCTGGCAGAACACCCTGGCCTCTAAGCAGGCAGGGAGAGGTTTGAAAGTCAAAAGCACCCTTGGAAATCCCCTAAACCGCCAGGACCTGGACCCTTAGAAGCTCAAAAGCAAAGACATAACCTCTTCTATCTTCATTTTTGGTTTGGGCTGACCTTCCCCTAGAATCCAAAAACCAAACCCGTTGCCATCAAGTCAATTCCGACTCATAGTGACCCTATACGACAGAGTAGAATTTCCCTATAGGATTTCCAAGGCTGTGATCTTTACAGAAGCAAACTGCCACATCTTTCTTACTCGGAGCAGCTGGTGGGTTTAAACCACTGACCTTTCAGTTATTCCCCTGGGATAATGGAGGTCAAAGTCTAGTGCAAAAGACCAGGCAGTAAATAAATGGAGCACCTTCTTTTGGATGACCACAGATGTTTAGATTTGAGTACATTAAAGGCTCACAGGACATGTCTGTGGTACTGCTATGTAAGGCCACACATGAGCACTGGGTACACCTCCTGCAACCTCCCAGGCACCAATCATGTGACAGTGATAAGCCTGGTTGTCCCCTCCCTGCCTTCTCTGTCAAAGGGGTGGCAGGTGCAGAAGCAGTGGCATGGAGCAGAACAAACACGGACAGGGGGTTGGACTGCTGGGCTCCAGTCCACCCTCCACCATCAGTAGCTACAGGACTTTAGGCAACCTGTCTAATGTTTTCTCTAATGTCTTGTCTGGAATCAAGGATAATACCATTTGCCTTACCTCCCTCACAAGGGTTGTTGTGAAGATCAAGTTAAATACTATGTAAAAACACTTGGGAAACCTTCTGGTACTGAAAGAATGCCAAAACAAACAAACAAAAAAAAAACCACCACCACCACCAAACCCATTGCCACCGACTCTGACTCATTGCGACCCCATGTATTACAGAGTAGAACTGTTCCATAGTTTTATTGGCTGTAATTGTCAGGCCTTTCTTCCATGACACTGCTAAATGGGTTCACACCAGCAAACTTTAGGTTAGCAGTCAAGTGCAAACCGGCTGTGCCCTCCAGGAACCCTTAAATGAATCCCAAGGACTGTCTATTATCCAAACCCACAGTGTATAGCTCTCCCGTTCTATAGTTCAAATGGCATCTCTGTCCTTGAAGCAAAGCACATGCCAGCTGCTTCCTGGCAACACATTCTGGATGCTTCCAGGCCTCCCAGACCAGGGATTCTTTCCATGCCCTTGGCCAAAGGACAGCGTAGTGTGGTACAGAATGACCCAATGGCTGTCGGTGGCCACTTTCCTAGTAGGAGCATGAAGGCTCTTGGGCATACAGGTGGTACTTGGGGTTCAATTCAGAGCAGGTGCCCTCTGTGGTGGACCAGAGAAAGGATCAGACTAGTAAGAGAGTCCAGCTAAGACCCTGCTTCACAGACAAGAAGTGCTGGGGTCAAATCCACTTTGTTTCCGCTAAAAGGAACCAGGGCGTCTTAGAGAAATTGCCAAAGACTTCAGGCCTCAGGGAGGGATGGTACAAGATAAGCCTGGAGAATCTTCACACACTGAAGAGCAGAGACACTGTGTAAGACTGCTAGAATCATGTCAGAAGGACTCAGACCTGAAGAGGCTCCTACTTGCCAAGATGGGACAATTTGAGCATCAATAAGGATACAACTACCGTGCTTCAAAATACACAAAATTTGCCTAAATCCTTTAATTCTTAGTGATACCCTTTCCTCACGCTCTCTCAGGAGAAAACTCATTAGTCATTTTGGAGGATATTAGGAAAACAACTCACTTTTTTTTTTTTTTTTTAACTTATAGATGGAGGAAAAGAACCAAGCATTTATTCTGTCTTTCCTGTACAAATTGAATTTCTGGGCAACCGAACTGTTGAGGAGAAATTTTTCCTTTCTAGAAATAGTCTAGCTAATAAATGAAGAAGGAATGATCATCTAAGAAGATAATGCAGACCCTCAAGTTAATAGACCTGGGTAATGATCAGGACTTCACGCTTGATAAAGTAGAGGGTCAGCCAAAAAGAGGAAGACCCTCAAGGAGATGGATTTACACAGTGGCTGCCACAACGGGCTTAGGCATAACGATTGTGAGGATGGCGCAGGACAAGGCAGTGTTTCATTCTGTTGTACAGAGGGTCGATATGAGTCAGAAGTGACTCGATGGTACCTAACAACAATCATGAAAGCCTACTAACATCACAAGAGACAAGCCTATATTAGCGGTTCTCTGATATGCTGCAATAGGAAAGACCACCACCCATGGAGGAGACTTGTCCAAAACTCAAATCTGATCTGACTGAACTTCTAGATGCTTCTACCAATTTGAAAAGAAAAAACATCAGGAGACAAAAGAACATATTACACAACACCACAAGGATGTAAGGAAGAAAACCCAGACTACAGGACACTCTACAGGACAAACAACTGGTCTCATCATCTAATAAACTGCAAGGAAAAAAAAGGAAGGGGAAACTACACATTAAATAAGACATAAGAGGCCTGTTGAATAATTACTATAAATGACCCTTACTCAGATGCTGACGATGCGAACCATAAAATACTTCATGAGACAACTGGGAAATTTTGAGTGCTAACTGGATATCTGATGATATTGAAGAGTTGCTCATTTGTAGGTACGATAATGGTACTATGGTTATATTTGAAAATTTATCTCCTTAACAGATATATACTGACATATTTATGAATTAAAAACAAAAAAACCAAACCTACTGCCGTTGAGTCAATTCCGACTCATAGCGGCCCTACAGGACAGAGTAGAACTGCCTCATAGAGTTTCTAAGGAGCGCCTGGTGGATTCAAACTTCCAACCTCTTGGTTAGCAGCCATAGCACTTAACCACTGCACCACCAGGGTTTCCATTTATGGATTAGATGATATTATGTCTTAGATTTGCTTTAAAATAACTGAGGGAAGTATGGGTGAGGATAGAGACTGGCCAGGAGCTGACAATTACTGAAGCTGGATGACAGGGCTCATTTTGCTTCAGAAATGTTTGAAATTTTCCATTAAAAAAAGGTTTTCAAATGTGGCGTCTGGGGTCTTAAATGCTAACAAGCGGCCATCTAAGATGCATCAATTGGTCTCAACCCACCTGGAGCAAAGGAGAATGAAGAACGCCAAGGTCACACGACAACTAAGAGCCCAAGAGACAGAAAGGGCGACATGAACCAGAGACCTACATCATCCTGAGACCAGAAGAACTAGTTGGTGCCCGGCCGCAATCGATGACTGCCCTGACAGGGAGCACAACAGAGAACCCCTGAGGGAGCAGGAGATCAGTGGGATACAGACCCCAAATTCTCATAAAAAGACCATACTTAATGATCTGACTGAGACGAGGGGAATCCTGGCGGTCATGGTCCCCAAACCTTCTGTTGGCACAGGACAGGAACCATCCCCGAAGACAACTCATCAGACATGAAAGGGACTGGACAGTGGGTGGGAGAGAGATGCTGATGCAGAGTGAGCTAATTATATCAGGTGGACACTTGAGACTGTGTTGGCATCTCCTGTCTGGAGGGGGGATGGGAGGATAGAGAGAGAGGGAAGCTGGCAAAATTGTCACGAAAGGAGAGACTGGAAGGGCTGACTCATTAGGGGGAGAGCAAGTGGGAGTACGGAGTAAGATGTATATAAACTTATATGTGACAGTCTGACTTGATTTGTAAACGTTCACTTGAAGCTCAATAAAAGTTAATAAAAAAAAAAAGGTTTTCAAGAATCTATGATCTTTGTCTACTATTTTTTTCATTCATCCTTAAAACAGCTTCCAAATATGTTCATTTTGCAACAAGCTGAGCCACAAACACTTGCCTACAGCCCAGGAACTCAGCATACGGGAAACCCAGACTTCTAGAGAATTCACTCAGCAAACATTTCCTGAGTACCTATGACGTACTGGTTTCTATGTCAGATACTGGGGATATAGCAGTGGCCCAAAAAGACAAACTTCCCTCCTTTCACAAAGCTTCTGTTTTTTAGTGGATTTTTTTTTTTTTAATAACAGGTAACACATAGATAAGCCATCCCTAACATATATGAACTCATTCCATCCTTATAACCACCCTTTAAGGTAAGTGGAATTATTATCCCCATTTCCAGGTGAAAAAACTGAGGAATGGAAAAGTTGAGTCACTCACCCAAGGTCACACAGGGAATATGTAGAATTGGAACCAAGGCCATCTGGTTCCACAGCCCATGCCCCCTCCCTCCTTCCCATCAACACAATCCACCCCACGAACATCTCAGCCACCAGCAAGCCTGACTCACTTGCTCTTCCTCAAGGCGTGCTCCACGCTGTGCCCCCGGAACTTCTTGTAGTAGTCAATGAAGGAGAAGGGCAGGGTGATATTCAGCGGGTTAGTTCGGTCCGGGGCAGCTGCCCTCTTGCGAGACTCAAACGCAATCATTAAGTCGACCCAGGCCGCAGGACGCTTGATTTTGAATTGTTCAATAAAATCCTCTCCAAATATTTTGCACAGAAGTTTTTCAAATTCAAAATCTACTCCTAAGGAGCCATAGGGTCCACCTGAGTCAAGGACAAAACGGGAGACAACAATGTTAAAACCGTCAGACACCAAATCCAAACTCTGAGAAGCAGGTCTGCCTTATGTTCTTCTGGGAAATACAAAGCAGCAGGAACTTAAACCCACCTTGTGCCCACCCAGTGCCGTTGAGTCGATTCTGACTCACAGCAACCCTATAGGACAGAGTACTGCAACTATACATTTTAAGTGACACTTCAAAACCCTTAGGCTGTTCTTATTCCATGTGAAGTAATTATTTTTCCTACAGAAATCACTCAACAACAATCTGTTTAAAATCAAATACATTTTAAATAAAATCAACACATTTAACTAGCTGTGAGCATCACGGTATTCCCAATCAAGAACTCCAAGGACAGGAAAATCAGCAGACCTCACATACCGCCCGTGAGGTACTCATTACTCATGACCCTCCTCCCCACTAAGGTAAAGAACACGCTCTTTGGTTTGGCAGTCTTGGTCCAAAATCAGGCGTCCTGGGACCTCCCTAGAAAGCTAGCTTTAGCAGCTAAATCATAGTGGGCATCACATTACAATCACATCCTTCCAGGACTTTCAGAAACCAACTCCCTTGGCCAGATCTAAAACAGGTTCCCTTTATGCCAAAACCCAAGTTGTGTTGCTTTGTGTTTTAAAGAACGTTTTAACTACAGTTTGTGTTCCGATTCCAAATAGGCTTTAGTATTCTCTACTGCCTACAACCCCCCATGCTGGCAGCATTGAGAGTAATCTGAAATGGGTGAATGGCAACTGCGTGGAAACATCTCAGGAGTGAAACATCTCAAGAGCTCACCTGTTGCTTTATACAGCTCCTTAAGGTGTCCCTCTGGTAACCATATCTGATGGACTGTCATGTCCACAGTGCCACCTCCACTGTCCACAACCACATACTTGTCACCTGGTACAAAAGCAAACAGCCATGTTTTACATAGATGGCCTGATCAAGCCCATCCTGAAACACACTGATGAATGATGACTTGGAATAGAACTAAGCACTATCAACATTTTTTAGAGTACAATGGCTTTGCTAATTAGCAGCACAGAGAGTTATTTGTGGCTAAAGAGAAGGCAGTAGTATTTGGTCAGGAGTGACAGTTAAGCATGAATGATAAAGGACCCAGATAAGTGAATCTTTAAGACTAAGGTATTCATGTTACAGTGCTGCGTACCTGGCATGCCCACCATGGGCAAATCCCTGTCATGTTCACAGCACCATAAAATCAATTACCAGCTATTTAACACAAGACTTCCCCTGGAACTGGTGAGTTCCACTTCCTACCTCTCTTATGAAGTCTACATGATCTTACGACATGCACAGCTACAGCTCCAAAAAGAGCTCTCTCTGGGTGAGTAGTCTTTAAAACCAATTAATTTTGAACACTTCCCAAAAGTGCAAAAGGAACAAATGGGAATGCATTTTTTGCCAGCAGCACAAAAAAATCCAGCAAGAGCAAAGGACATTCACGGACACTACCTTCTTCCAGCTCGGACCAGATTTCTCCTATGACATTCTCCACCAAAAAGGTCCGACTCTGCCGGTTACGCCGTACGTGTTCCTTAGCTAGTGGCCAAAAGAAAGAAAATGATGAGGGGTAAGAAGGTATGAAAAAGCAGACAGTCAGCTACAGTCAGTGGAGGCAACAGCATGAGAGGTTTAGGGATGGAACATTTAGTGATACTTGATCAAAATGATTCAATAAACACAACATCAGGAATTGCAAAGTCTGCTCTTCCCAGAGAAAGCCGCTCTTTCCACCAGCCCTCGTCTAGTCATCGGCTTGGCAGATCTGCCCTGTGCCCTGCTGAAAAGCTTACTCTGATGACATGACATTCCCATCTCCGATGACAGTTTTTTGGGAATGGTTAATAAAATCGATCAATTTCCTGGTTCTGCTGTCCCAGGGAGGAAGCTGTCTGCCAAGCAGCTTGCAGCGCACTTGGTTAAACAATTTCTCATCAAGGAACTTGGTCTGCTGCAAGGAATGTGGGGTATGTTTTCCTAATCTGGATCCTGGATGAACCGGACAGGAGCCATTTTCAGACACTATTGAAGCCAATATGAGCTTCAGCCACAAGGTGGCGTTTCCGCCCCAAGCAGACACATCTGAATGTAGTGATACCCTGTACCCCTTCTTCATGAACCCTTCCAGGACAGCCTCTGCTTGAGTCAGCTGCCCTGACTGTGGCCTGGGGTAGTTTGTGCTGCGACACCTTGCACGGGATATTTTACCTCTCACAGCCCTCCCAGCAGTCCTCTGAAGCAGACAGGGCACAAATTACTGTCCTTACGTCAGATGAGGAAACCAGGTCAAGAAAGGTTAAGGGACTTGCAGTTCCCATGACACCATCCTGCTGCTGGACAGTAACCCTCGGACAACAGACCCTCATGCCTTGGAGATTTAACAATTTGCAACAAAGTTTGAAAAAGCAGAACAACGGAAAGTTAAGAGGTGGGGAAGGTGCTATAGGAAGGCGTGGGCAAGGTGGGGCCAAGGTGGACAAATCACTTAACCACTCTGGCCTCAGTCTCCACATCTATAAAATGGGGATGATGATGCTTGGCCTAAGCTCCTCACAGGCAGGGTAGGGACCCAGTGTGGCATCTGTCACATAAAAACCAAAACCAAACCCAGTGCCATTGAGTCGATTCCAACTCATAGCAACCCTACAGGACACAGTAGAACTGCCCATAGACTTTCCAAGGAGCGCCTGGTGGATTCGAACTACTGACCCTTTGGTTAGCAGCTGTAGTATTTAACCACTATACCACCAGGGTTTCCATCTGTCACATAGGAGATGATAATGAAGGCAAAGCATCTAGTATGAGACCTGGTACTCAACAAAGAAAAATTATTACAGGGTCACTATGAGCCAGAATCAACTCAATCAACAGCATGGGATATGAATAATTTAGAGTAATCCCTGGTACTGCTGACTTTCAGTTGCCCTACAAATCCCTCTGTTATAGCATATATCTCCCAGTATAGCATTCTTGGAAACCCTGGTGGCATAGTGGTTAAGAGCTACGGTTGCTAACAAAAGGTCAGCAGTTCGAATCCACCAGGCACTCCACATGAATTTATTTTACAGGTCTTGTAGTCGGAACTTGGTTTCCTAAAACACTCTAGATAGCTAACTAAATGGCAGCCATTAAAAAAATGACTAAGCAAGGCTAATAAACCATGCTCTGAGCTTAAAAAAAAAAAAAATTATCCTGTTTTTCAGGCAAATTAAATCCAATATTGTGGAAAATATACCCTATATTGACCTCATTTAATTCTCTGAGTGAAATAATACAGACTGCAAATCCTGTGGCCATGGAGAGAGAGGGGACAGGCACCGGGTCTGTTTCTCCTCAGCCGAGTCCAGAAGAATGGTCGGGGGTCTCAGGCCTCGAACATCTCGGGTGCTCTTGATAAAGTGCTCTCTCGGGCACTCCCGTGCAGCACCCCTTCCTTCTGGGGGAGATGTTCTAAGTGTAAAGCGGTGCTGAGACCGGACTCTGGGCTTGCTGCCCCTCTGAGGATGGCAGCGAACAATTCGAAGGTTTCAAAAACCAGAAAGGGAGGCAACATGGAATTCCACAAGCCACAGGACACAGATACAGGGCAGCAGGGGAGGGGAGGCAGGAGACGTTAAAGGGAAGGATACCAAAACCTGAGCTCTGGGGGAGGCAAGCTCTCCAAGGCAGATTTGTTCCCCTAAAATGTGAGTGTCACGCTTCAGAAGCATTCAGGAGAGTTAGTTAATGCTGACATGAATTTCTGTTTAGGAACAACTGAGTGAGGATCAGCAGGTAAGATATAAAAGCCGGTCATTCTTCTTATTTCCCATGAAAACAAGGAAGAAGAAATTTAAATAAATATATCACCCTGAGTCTTCAAAATGTTAATGCATTTGATTTACTTAAAAGTAAGACTGGCCTGGCTGTGCCTTGGCGAAGGCCCAGCATTGCTAGAAAAAGGCAAATGGAGCCCTCGGATTTAAAGGGAAGCCTGTTTCCATTCATTTCAGCTAAATCAAAACAGAAGGTGCTAATAATGCAGGTCCCACTACCAAGGGAAGGCAGCAGCTTGGGGACAAATAAACTTTCTGCCACAGCCATGTGCCTGAGGGTAACAGCCTCCTAAATCAGAGTTGAAAATGGACAGAGGTGAGCCCTTGGGCAGAGTTACCCAGGTTACCTCTGCGAAGAGGAAGAGGGAAGGCTGGGAGAGACCACCAGTATCATGTGGGCAGGGATCTTGGCTGCTAAGGGGGAGATCTGGGCCCAGGGCCTCGGGGTGAACAGAACGATGGGCTTCAGGTGTGGGGATTGAGGGAAACTTGGGAACAAGGTTGTAGGAGCAACTTGATGACAGTCCCCATAGTCTTCCCTGTTCTCCTGGGCCTGGGGCCTTCCAGGGCAGGATGGGGTGGCCATGGGTGCAGGGTGGGTTTCTGCCCTCAAGGCCCTCATCTGGGTATGGAACACAGCTCAGGGCTGCACACACAGAGCCATCCCCAAAGCTCTGCCCGCTAGCTCCCATAGCCCATCGACAGCCGTGCTCCTGACCCAGCATGTCTGCAAACTCTGCGGCCCTGGACAGACCCACAGAGCCCTAGACCCTGGAGACAGCAGTTCTGGGGACTAAGACTGGGGACAACTGACACAGTTCAACCAGTTGCCAAAGAGTCGATTCCAACTCATGGCGACCCCAGGTATGTCAGGGTAGAACCACATACAACGGTCCCACTCTGACACAGTTAGCAGGTGACTATGAAGAAGAAAGAGCTCCTTCCCTGAACGAGCACCACCTGGGGCCAGGAAAAGACCGCTGGACTCGTCTGTAATTTTTTTCATCCACATTCTAAACTCTCAGCAGCTTGCCGGCTAAGGCACACAATGAGCTTTATCACACATGAAAGGAACGGCCGGGCGAGTGAGTCAGCCATAAGTCAACAGTCTTAATGGAGCAATTAATAACAGGTAAGTGGGATTAGATTGAGAATCAGTTAGTAAATAAGATTAAGAGCCTAGGAGAATTATGCAAGGCCCAGAACTGCTCTCAGGCCACCCTCAGGGGTCTTGAAGAGAAGCCTCCCAACCCTCCTAAGGCACTAGGGTGGATGGTGAACCCTGATAACCACAGCTTAGTTTACAGGGGTCCTTGGAAGGGCCAGGTAGGGGGCTGAGCACAGAGGTGCTTAAAGCCAACCTTCTCCCGGGCATTATGATTCTTTATTCCAGCACTAAATGCCTTTAAAATAATCTAAGATGAAGAACCACCTAGGGGGTAGGAGGAGAGGGGAGAGAAGGAGGGAGGGGAAGAGAGAGAGCGCGAGGTACCCTGTGCAAACCCAGCTCCTACTGTGTCACTGGCGCTGTACCCATTGACCGCGGCCTTGCTGCTCAGCTCAATCATCTGGTGCAGCCGCAGCTTCCGGCAGTAGATGGAGGCCGCCTCAGGCTCCAGGGCAATGATGAGCTGCTCCGAGTTCTCAGGGGAGGCCAGGCCCGCCTGGAAGACAGAAAAGGGGGTTGGGGACTGGGGCAACCTGCACAGGCCCACTTGGAGTGCAGCCACTCCAGAGATCAACACCCCTTAGAAAGGGACGTTAGTGTTGTGTCTTTTGGGGAGGTTCCCTCCACAGACCTCTGCAGAGCATAAAAGTCAAGATTTGAAGATCATCAGACTGCTAGGCCCCAAGCCAGGTACCTTCAACACCTCAGGGTGGGCCAAAGAGAACACAGGGCACTCTCAGGAAATGAGAGGCTCTCTGGGTCACGGAGCCACTTGCACATGGGGGAGTGCTTGGCCCAGAGCAGAGCCCCTGGATAGTGCAAACAATTAAGTGCTTGACTGCTGTCTTAGTTACCTAGTGCTGCTAGAACAGAAATACCACAAGTGGATGGCTTTAACAAACAGTAATTTGTTACCTCACACTTTAGGAGGCTAGAAGTTTGAGTTCAGGGTTCCAGCTCCAGGGGAGGGCTTTCTCTCTCTGTCTGCTCTGGGGGAAGGTCCTTGTCACCAATCTTCCCCTGGTCTAGGAGCCTCTCAGCACAGGGACCCCAGTTCCAAAGGACACACTCCACTCCTGGCACTTCTTTCTTGGTGGTAATCAGGTCCCTATCTCTCTGCTTGCTTCTCTCTCCTTCTATCTCTTGTAAGATAAAAGATGGTAGAGGCCACACCCCAGGGAAACTCCCCTTACACTGGATCAGGGCTGTGACCTCAGTAAGGGTGTGGCATCCCATTCTGATCTTCTTTAACATAACCTAATCTTGCCACTTTAACCACAGGCAGAGATGAGGATTTACAATACATACGAAAATTACATCAGACCACAAAATGGAGGACAACCACACAATATTGGAATCGTGGCCTAGCCAAGCTGACACATATTTTGGGGGATACAATTCAACTCATAACATTCCACTCTTTGGCCCCCCCAAATTCATGTCCTTGCCACGTATAAAACACATTCACTCCACCATATCATCCTAAAAGTCTTAAATCAACTCCAAGTCCAAATTCCATCCCGGGGCAAAATTCCTCTTCATCTGTAAAATCTAGAATAAAAATTTATCTGCTTCCAAAGTACAATGGTGGAACAGGCACAAGCTAGACATTTCCATTACAAATGGCAGAAATTGGAGGGAAAGAAGAGGTAACAGGCACTAAGCGAGTCTGCAGAACACATTACATTAGCTCTCAAGGCTTAAAAATAATCCTCTGTTCTCCTCGAGACCATTTAGGCAATGGCCCTGCCCTCCAGATTCTGGGTGTTGGCCACACTCTCCGAATTCTGGGTGGAGGCCCCTTAGCCCTGGGCTTCAGTTCTGCCTTCCAGGCCCGCTGGAAAGGCAACTCTGCTCCCTCGTTTTTGAGCAGCCTCATTCTCCTAGTCTACCTGAGTGGCAACCCTACCCCCTCAGCCTGGCAGGCCCGGTTCTTCTGACCCTTGAGCATGGAAGCCCCCTCAGCTTTGGGCACTGGATCTGGCCCCATCCTCCTGGCACTCGTGAAAGGCAGCCCCACACTCTGGAACGGAGCTGGTGAAGGTCTGACTTTCCGAAACCTAGGAGGCTGTGACCCCACGTTTTGAGACCCAGCAGGCCATGGTTCCACCCTTTGAGACCCCAAAGGTTGTGGCCCTGCCCTTTGAGACTGAGGCAACTCTGCTTCCTGTGCTACTTGTCTTTTCACCTTCTGCTTCCTGCTTCCTTGGCCTCTTGAGCCAGCCTGGCATCTCTCTGCTCAGCCAAGTGTCTCAACGCTCTTTAGCTCCACTCCACTCTGCCAGTAAACCTCGGCCAGAAGGCACTCAGCTTTCTTGCTCAGTGGGTCAGATCCTGCACCGTCTTGTGCCGGTCTCTGGGATCTGCTGCTATTTCTCTGCTGCTGCTTCCTCACTTCCTTCTGAGCCCTCACCAGAATTGTCTTTGACGTCCATAATCCCACCAACAGTCTCTTCAAGGCAATTTAGGCTTTTACTATTAGGCACTTTAAAACTCCTCCAGCCTCTAACCATTCACAGTTTCAAATCCGCTTGCAAATTTTAGGTATTTGTTAGAGCAGCACCCCACTCTCCTGGTACCAAATTCTGTCCTAGTCATCTAGTGCTGCTAGAACAGAAATACCACAAGTGGATGGCTTTAACAAGCAGTAATTTGTTACCCCACAGTTTAGGAGGCTAGAAGTTCGAATTCAGGATTCCAGCTCCAGGGGAGGGCTTTCTCTCTCTGTCAGCTCTGGGGGAAGGTCCTTGCTACCAATCTTCCCCTGGTCTAGGAGCTTCTCAGCATAGGGACCCCAGTTCCAAAGGACACACTCCACTCCTGGCACTTCTTTCTTGGTGGTAATCAGGTCCCTATCTCTCTGCTTGCTTCTCTCTCTTTTTATCTCTTGTAAGATAAAAGGTGATAGAGGCCACACCCCAGGGAAACTCCCCTTACATTGGATCAGGGCTGTGATCTGAGTAAGGGTGTTGCGTCCCATTCTGATCTTCTTTAATATAACCTAATCTTGCCACATTAACCACAGGCAGAGATTAGGGCTTACAATACATACGAAAATTACAACAGATCACAATATGGAGGACAACCACACAATATTGGGAATCATGGCCTAACCAAGTTGACACATATTTTTGGGATACACAATTCAATCCATGACAACTACTAAGTGAAAGGATGGCAGTTCGAACCCACGCAGAGGCTCCTTGGAAGAAAGTCCTGGCAATCTGCTTCTAAAAAATCAGCCACTGAAAACCCTATGGAGCAGTTCTGCTCTGCACACATGGGATCGCCACGAGTCAGAATCGACTTGACGACAATGGGTAGGCCAGAACTACGAAGCACAAGAGGGGAAAGCCAGGAGAACACAGACTGTGGAGGTGCGGTGGGGGTCTGTGCTCAAGGGGTGGGAAGAACTGAGCTGTGAAGGTCCCAAAGCTCCTGCAAACCATCACAGGACTGAAGGCAGATTATCTGCTTCCAGTTACAATGGGCCAAAGGATCTGACCCAGTTGGAACAAATCACAGACTTTGGTGGCTGAAAAATCTACACTTGGGACAGCACCATAGGGAACCCAGGAACTTGGTATAAAGGAAGAAAGGCCAAGGCTTTTCCAACTTAAAAGTCAGATTACTGTTATACTGTCCCACTGGGACATCAATCTATAGGCAGCATTTACCACAGCAAGGCCCTCACATGGCCGAGAGCAGTGTGGGCCCAAGTGGTGGCAGCGGGGGACAGGAAAGGAGAAAGAAGAGCAGCAAAGAAACATTCACCTACCCACACCTCTGCTGAAGGTCTAGCAGGAACTCTGGTTCAGATGTGAAACGTGTATATGCAAAATCAAACCTAGAAGTCAGCAGGGTGAAGAGCCTTGAGGGAAATGACACAACTTGAGGGCGTCTGAGCGGTCCTGGGGTATGACTGACACGTCCAGCGAGCTGACCCCCCACAGGGACAATCCCACATCCTGAGGAGTGACCCGAATCTGGCCCCGTGTACATCTGCCCAAAGAAGCAAGGGCTGGCCCCCTAAGGGGAAGCCTTTCATCTGTCCTTCCCCAGCTGGGCTGGCTCAGCTCCAAAGCACAAGTTTGACCCATTTCCATAGGGGGTTCCCTGTGGTACCCACAGATAGGAGAGCAGAAAGAGAGAGGACCCCAAAACAGAGTGGTCGGGGAAGGTCACAGTTGGCCTGTGCAGGGTCTGGGAAATCCTGTGAAAGTAGCCATACTCCTTTGCTCCAGTTGGCCCCCAACAGGTCTCGAGCAAGAGAGAGAGGGGCATGTCCCCCCAGCAAATTCCCATGGAGGTCACAGAGGAGCGCTGACAGAGAGAGGCAGGAGGGAGGCAGCTGGCTCTAGACAAGGCACAGGGGAGGGTCCCAGAGCTGCTGGTGGACTCCAGAAAAAAAGAAATGCAAAAGAATCCCCTGGACTCTGGAAGACCCGGATGTCTCTATCTCCCTGCACTCAGGAGGATGCTGCAGGAAGCGTAAGCTGGCTTTCTGTATCAACACTTGCAGACTCTCTCAGCAGAAGCTGTCAGGCCTGGCAGGTGGAGACGGTGGGTCTATGTGCCCCAGAATAAGCCGAGTCAGCTGAAGCAGAACACTCCCTCTGCCTTTTCTCATGTCCCCGTGGAGCTGGTATCTCGGGCTTCTGTGCGCCCACACCCAGCCCTTAACATAGTCTGCCTCAAACTGCGGATGGCTGCCGACTTGTCTAGCCTCTCCTGCAAGATGGTACCCTCCTAAAGGCAACGCATGGTGCACAGCAGCTGCTGAATGAATGAACCGACCCTCCCCCCAAAACACCAAGCCAGTTGCCATGGAGCTGATTCTGACTCATGGCAACCCCGTGTGTGTCAGAGTAGAAGAGCAATCCACAGATTGTGATGCAATGACTGTGATCTTTTAGAAGTAGATAGCCAGGCCTTTCTTGTGAGGTGCCACTAGGTAGATTTGGTTAGCATCTAACCGCTTAACCGTCTGCACCACCCAGGGACTCCACCATCCCCCCGGCCAGTCTTGATTCTACAATTTCCTGCCCTTGCCTCTGCTGAACATAAGCATTCCACAGCCATGACCTGGAGATCCTTCTCCAAAAGGGAAGTGTGAACCAAGAGTGTGCTTCGACTCCTCCAAGAATCTGGGGCAGCTGAGCGTCATTGTAGCAGCTTTTTAGAGCCCTCCTTCGTGGCCATGAGCTCCACCTGGGGGAGCAGGTGAGAAAGCCGCACTCTAGGAAGGCCCCAGCCTGCAGTCTGCCAGGAAAATCCACCACGGGACTGTGTCCACAGCTGAGAGAAACGACCAGAAGGGTTAAGTGCTCCGCTGGCCTGATGTCAAGCTGTGAGAGGGCTACAGCAACCGAGCCCTGGGTTTATTTTCCTTGATATGGTGGTGTTTCACTGCAGTCCGTTCAGAGCAGGCCAATGCAGGCTGCCTCTCCGTGATAGGTGAGATCATCCTACACATGGGAACATAATTTCTTTAATGGGTTTCTGGAACCTACTACCATTACACATTTTAGGCAAAATGCCTCTAGAATAAACTGGACTATTTCCCATCCGTGATCCCCCCCAGGGCTCAAGGGAACTATCCTCCCACTGGCATTCCAGGTCTTTTCTGAAGGCCTCGGAAGAGGATCCGCTGTTCTTTTTCCTACCATCTTGAGACTGAATGCTCTTCAAGAGTCTAACGGTGTCCCAAATCTGTGGATTGTGAGAGACAGAGATGGAACCCATTTCTTCAACAACCACTTGCCACCAGAGGATTTTTGGGGTTTCAGAACTGGACTTGTCAGTGCAGACTGTGCTCTCAGGAAGTCCCTAGCACCCATCCACTCTACACCAGCTTCTTCCCACATCAGAGGCTGCCCAGGGCCTCTTTTTCCTCCTCCGACTGGTGAAGGCCTGACGCTCAGCCAACACGTGGCTGGGCTCTGACCCTGTGCTCCTACGAGCCTGGAAGGAGAAGCTCCTTTTCACGTGCAAGCAGGGCGGACCCGAGCAATTTCCCGACTGTCCCAATGGAACACCCCATTCTACCCTATTCTCCGGGCTCTTCTGCCTGAAGAATGGGATGCAGTTGGGGTGCCAGGGTTGGTGGCCAGTCATCACTTTGCAGAAGGAAACAAATACCTGCCCGATTAATTACCATCCACCCAGGTGGGTGCCCAGTGAGACTGCCTGGAAGCTGGCTGGGCCAAGAACTGTGTTTTTTGCTCAGTTATGTATCTTTCTTATTCTGTATAATAAATGCGGGTCGTGGGAGGGGCCTGTTAAAAAACCCGAAGTCATCGAGTCAATTCTGACTCATAGCGACCCTATAGGACAGAGTAGAACTGCCATATATGGTTTCCTAAGCTGTAATCTTTATGGAAGCAGACTGCCATATCTTTGTTCCTGTGGAGTGGCTGGTGGGTTGGACCCAATGACCTTCTAGTTAGCAGCCGACCACTTTAACCACAGTGCCACCAGGGCTCAGATAGGAGAGGAGGAATGCTAATTTTGGCCACAGAAGAGCAAGCTTCATTTCCTTTTTGCCCTGGGGACTCTTCCAGAAGATGGGCTGAAGAGGCCACAGAAAAGGTGGTAAAGTAACACCCAAAATTAACAGAGGCTTCAATGATCTGCTCAGCTGAGGGCAATTTGAGAGCAGGGTCTTGATCATGGAAATGAATTCAGCCCCTACCTCAGTGCCTGGCCGGTGCACAGAAGGTGCAGGGTGCTGTTTGCTGCCATTCACTCAGCCCCTGGCTCATGGCAATCCTATGCACAATGGAACAAAACACTGTGCAGTCATGTACCATCCCCATGATCAGTTGCAGACTGGACTGTTGTGATCCACAGAATTTTCACTGGGTGATTTTCAGGAGATTTCCAGGCCTTTCTTCCTACTCCACCTTAGTCTGGAAGCTCTGCTGAAACCTGTTCAGCATCAGAGCAACATGCAAGCCTCCACTGACAGACAGGTGATGGCTACACATGAGGTACATTGGCCAGGAATCAAACCTGGGTCTCCCGCACGGAAGGTGAGAAGGCAGAAAGCCCAGGATAGATTTGTTTAATGAACAAATGAGTGATTGAATGATCTCTACCATCTTTAAATCCATTCAGTGACTGTAAAGTGAATGTAAGTGTAAATCAGAAATACAGAGCTAGAAATTAAGCTGCAAAAACATTGCATCACACAAAGGTTACCAGCGTGCAGATGACTGTCCTTGTCTGAAGTGTGTCCCCAGCTTTCAGAAAGCAAATCCCCCACGTCCATACATGCTGGACACCTCCATCCCTGACAAGCAGCTGCTGGCTGCTTCATTCTCTGGGCACCATTTTGATTCCCTCAAATCCCGTCCCCTCTGCTTGGTTTTCTCCTCAGGGTCCCCGGTGTAAGGGGCTGCACACTGCCTGGCCCCCACCTGCTCAGAGAGGCTGTCCTTGGAGGAGTCAGCCCAGGGCTCCAGCACCCTGACAAATTTACTACCCAAGGCACCTCTTTCTTTTCTAAGCTAAAAATAAGAATTGACCCTTTTATGGGTCACATGTTTGTTGAAGTCTTCTTGAAGGCTGGGAAATGAAAGTCCAGAACACGAATCTTGAGTATCCTTCCTGGGAGGACCCTCAGAACACTCTGTGTCTTCTGAAGACAGCGGGTCCGATTTCTCACCCTGAGCCCTGCCTGAAGGTTGAGTCCATGGAGACATTCCCTGAGATCTAGGGTTTCTGTGGATAGCTAAAGGCACTTTTCACTCTTTTCAAAGAAACTGCTTCCTCCTCGAACATCCACCCGGTTCCATCATCCCTACGAAAGCAAATCTATTTTTGGCGGACACATACACTGAGCCAGATTCTCACGCTCGGCAGAGGATGAGGGAAAGCAAAGAAGGCCTGGGGAAGGGAGGATAGAAGGGAAGGGGAGACAGTGAGGGGAGGGGACACTCTCCTTGTCTTACTTAGTTCCCTAAACTCAAAGCCCATTGCCATCGAGTCGATTCCAACTCATGGCTACCCTATAGGGCAGAGCAGAACTGCCCCATACAGTTTCCAAGGAGCGGCTGGCGGATTAGAACTGGTGACATTTTGGGTAGCAGCTGAGCTCTTAACCACTATCCCATCAAGGCTCCCTTAGTTCCCTAGTGCTGCTATGACAGAAATACCATAAGGGGGTGGCTTTAACAAACAGAAATTTATTTTCTCACAGTTTAGGAGGCTAGAAGTCCAAATTCAGGGCACTGGCTCTGGCGGAAGGCTCTATCTGTCCATCCAGTCTGGGGGAAACTCCTTGTCTCAGTCTCTCTAGCCCTGCCACGCCTCGGTTCCTTGTCAGTCTCCACGTGGCATCTATCTTCCCCCATGTGTGCTTGCCTGTCTCTGCGCCTAAACTGCTCTTTTCGTATCTTGAGGGTGATTAGGAGTAAGACACAACGTACACTGATACGGCCTCATTAATATAACAAAGAAAACCCTATTTCAAAATGGGACTACATCTACAGGTATAGGGATTAGAATTCTACCACATATTTTGGGGGGACACGATTCAATGCATAACACCTTCCTTGACCTTGCATGCATTAAGCTCAGCTTGCAGTATAAATTAGTGCCAAGTGGTGAATGCCATTCACAATGCTGAGGTTCAAGTACTCCTTTTACTATGCTCTGGTGCTCAGGCTTTAGTCTGTACATGTTTTGAAAGGAAAAGGCTCATACTCGTGGCCACAAAGTCAATGTCGGTTATGTTGTTGATATTGTTGTTAGCTACCTTCAGGTTTTCCACTCATAGCAACCCCATGTGACAGAGTACCCATGTGACAGGGTAGAACTGCCCCATAGGGTTTTATAGGCTGTAATCTTTATGGCAGCAGATTGCCCGGTCTTTGTCCAGAGAAGCCACTGGGTGGGTTTGAACTGCCTACTGTTTCAGTTGGCAGCTGAGGGCTTAACCATTGTGCCACCAGGGCTCCTTGCCAGAGTATGTCCCCTGGGAAAGGTGGACAGGCTATCTTCTGAGGCTGGGCCAGGCAGGAGGGGCACCTACTGCCTTGGTGACTTTCCCAGCACACAGAGTGGACCAGGCCCCAGTGGGGGAGGAGGGTCACATTCACCCAGAGGCTTAAGTACAACAGGTGCCAGCATTGTGCTGCCATCAGAACACCTGGGCCATGCTTGCCACAAAGTCAGCCCCTCCTGGAAGCCCCATCACATCCGATGTTGTCTGCCAATGGGGAAGCTGAGTGTGCAAGGTGGAGGCCTGAGACTGTGGGGTCAGCAGTGCCCCCAGTTCCCACAGGCACAGGCTGCCATTGGCACTGGAGTGTTCTGTCTCCATGGCTGACGAGCACCATGTGGACGCATGTTCCTCAGCCCCATCACTGCTCTCATCCGGGGGTCTGCCACCACCCAGGTCTCCAGGGTGACTGTTTGTGTCCCTCTGGGCCGCTCCCACAGGGAAACCTGCAGAGGACAATCTTACTTCCTTTATTCTCAGCCACAGAGGTACAGCTTCCAGTCTCCACACCAAGCTGATCTGCCTGGTCTATGGCCAGTGAACAAGACTTTATTCCCTTCTTATTCAAATAGTCCTGTTTCCCAAGCCTCTTCCTTAATGTCCTCACTTCCATTTGCCCGTGGGGAAAGGTCTCTGAACTCCATTTTGAAATCCTGGCCCCCAAGAATCTACAGCGGAAACACAAACTGGAAAACGCATAAAGCCAGAAAGAAAACTGAGCCCAACTCTTCTCATCTGACTGGCCCCTATTTCTCCCCCAGGTAGAGCAGAGACACTGGGAGGGCTCCTTGTCTCCCTGCCTATGGGGGTCTCCTCACTGCCCCTCAGGATGCCTGTGGATGCTGGGAGACCTTGTGAGTGGGGTCAGAGGCACCACTGTGGCTAAAGCACAAGCAGGACCCAGCCGCTCTCACGCTCCAGAGATGACATCTCCAGCCCTTCTGCCCCTTCCTTCTCACTCCGGCCCCCACTCGCCCCACCCCCACTCACCTGGTAGGCAGCTTGTCTCATGAACTGCTTGGCAGGCTGTTTCCAGATGGCTGGCACCGTGATGACCCATCTGACGTCAGAGTTCTCGAAGTCTGAACCCGCCTGGTCACTCAGCTCCTGAAGCCAAGGAAAAGGCAGCAGGTCAAGTGGGTGCAGTGGGTCCCCGAGGACATGCCTCCTGCAGTGTCCCTACCATGAACTCCAAAGCCTCCTGAACTTATCAGAGTCAGGGAGGAAGAGTCTGTTTTCTGAATATTCAACAAGCAGGCTGCTCCCAGCACTCCTTCACTCACTGAGGCAGGCAGATCAAAAGGAAATCACTTTGGCCACCTCCTAGTCGTGTGACTTTGACTACCTCCTAGTCATGTGACTTTACTACCTCCTAGTCACATGACTTTGACCACCTCCTAGTCATGTGACTTTGGGCAAGTGACAATTTCTCAGACTTCAGTTTTCTCATCAGTATAATGGGGATAATAATAACGATACCTAGCTGGTAAGACTGTTGGGAGGATTGATGATGCTGGTAACAGCAATGGCAGCTACATTTACTAACAGCTTATGTATCAACCACCCTGTGAAGCACTTTCCTGCCTTATCTCAATGAACCCATTCAAGAATCCGATTAGGAAGGGATTATAACTGTGCCCCTTTGCTACAGATGGGAAAACTGAGGCTTAGACATGTTCAGGGCCTTTTTAACAATCAGAGAGCTAGAAAGTGGTAGAGTCAAAATTTAGACCCAGGCCAGGTTTATCGTGTCTCTAAAAACCAAGGCCTTAACTAAATTGCTACATGTGGTCTCATATCTAGAACAATGCCTGGCCCATAGCAATGGTTAACAACTGGTAGCTGTTATTATTATAGTTGTCACTGTCAACAACCTTACTACAACTCCAGCCTATCAGGGGAGTTTTCCTGACAGAACGAGAATGATATGGATGGCATGGCCTAACCAAGAACTGTGTGGCCCTTAACTTTTGGTTAAAGATATATCACATCAGTGGGCCCCATCTATGGGTAAGTGGGACAGGTGGGTCCAGAAGCATCAGAGTTTTCTGCCAGGTCCATATGGAGCAGAATGTGTCATTGGAATGTTCCAAGACCTCAGTACTCCCATCTGTAAAATGGGAATAATAAACCTAACTCACAGCGTTACTAGCAAGGCTGAATGAGAATGCGTGCGGAGCATCTAGCTCAGAACCTCGTCCAGGGAACATCCCTGATAATTACTATTTCCTTCCCTTCTTTCGCCTCCTGTCACCACATTCACCAACCAAATCTGAAATCACATCTAAGTGCACAGTACTGTACATATGCACCAGAACCGGCCCTGCGGACACACTTCAGAAGAGTCATAGGCTGGTCAAATATTTGTTTTGCTTTTTCTGATGGGCGTCTCATCTTGCTTGTTGTTTGAAATAGTTATCTTGGGTCTGACCTAATTTCTCACTGAACTACTTTCCTCTTTGATCAATAAACTCTTTTAAAAACGTGTTTTAAAAACATCCCTGCTTTGGGTCCACATGAAGCAAACATTCTTTTTTTTAATCACAACGTTTTACTTCCTTGCAGGGGTCCTTAAAACAGGTGAGCTGTGCGACAGGTTTGGGAATGGCTCCAAGCATGGCGCCATTACCTTCCAGGCTATTTAAAGCTCTGGAAACAGGGAACATGAAGGAGGCTCTTCCTCCGGCTGTTGGGAGGGCTGTTTAGATAAGCTGTGCCTTCGCCAGTGGGCGGAAAGCAGCTTGGAAGGGAAAGGAACATGACAAGGGCTCAGCTGCTAATCAAACCTCACTGATTCGAACCCACCAGCTGCTCCGCAGAAGAAAGATGTGTCAGTCTGCTGCCACGAAGATTACAGCCTTGGAAGCCCTATGGGGCAGTTCTACCCCCACCTATAGGGTTGCCATGAATCGAAATCAACTACATGCCAAGGGGTTTGTCTTTGTTTTGTTTTTTATTATGTCTGGTACTTTCACTTGGTTTCCTTCATGAACAACTCAACTGCTTCGTTTACTGTGATTTCTGAGATCTTATTTTAGTCTATTCTGGTCAAACATCCCAAACCCCCTGCCCTCTGTGAATCCTTTTGTCCCTCAAGCACCAGCCAGCCCTCTTATGAAGGACATAAATCAGCTAAAAAACCTGCTGCCGGGGAGTCAACTCAGACTCATGACAGCCCATGCACACCACCGCCTACCACGCAAAGTCGCTTGCCATCAGTCCTACCTTCAGTGCCTGCTCCTTAAAGTACTGCAGGGCATAAGCAAAGATTTCAAGGGCTTTGACTTTCTTGCCATTTGCTGCAGTCAGGTCTGTCTCCATGGTGAGGTCCTGGGGGGCGGGGGGCGGTCAGGAACGAGAGTGAGAAGATGATGCAGGAAAGACCCACCTTCTGGCTTTGGGGGCTGCTACGTGGAGGTCTGGGGAATCTCAGGGCCATCTTGCATCTCCTGATGCTTGAGGAACAGAGGCATCCCCCCAAACAGGGCCTGGCACATGTTCCCTTATTGTGGGGGAGACTCTACCCTGCACCCCCACCTCCACTCTCCCTCTTTCCCTCTCTCTCTCTCCTGGATCCTCTAGGAGCAGAGGTGTGGGGTTAATGACAGCACCAGGAAAAGAAAAAAAAAAGGTAGCAGGCAGCACTCCTGATGAAATTTGCATACTATCTCCACAGACGAACACACACAGTCACCCTTGGGAGCCCCCCTAATTGAAGCCCAAATCAGCCACCTCACAGCCGTGTATGATGCTAAACAGACGTGAAGCTTTCATACCCCAATAAGCTGCCAACCAAGTAACCAAAATGGAAGTGCGCCTGTTTTAAGGCTGGTGCTGCCTAATCCCCTGGGGGTCCGGCATCACCACCTCCCTCTCTCCGCCAGAAGCTAGAGCAGCTGCCAAGCTCAGTCCTTGGATGGAGGATGCTCTGTGAGAACCCAGGTGCCGGGGGGGCCAGAGGTCATTAAAAGGGATGAGGACAGTCCCCGGATGATGGGGAGGGGCAGAGAGTAAAAGCAAAACACAAAAGGAAGACCCCCAAGTCTCCAGGAACCAAAATGCTCCTTACTGCCAGGAAAAAGGTCAGTGGGGACTCCAGATTGATCCAGACTGGGTAATTTATGCTTTGCCTCTGGACCCTGAAGGGGTATTGAGTTACTAAACTCACCCTCCTGACGTATCTGCACATGCTCATGCCTTCTGCCCAGCCGCCTCCCGCCCCTGGTGTGAGCTGTTGGGTGGTGGCTCCCTGGCTCGGGAGGGGAAGCCCCTAGCTTGGAGGGGAAGCCTGTGCCGCGCTGATAGTCAGCACTGAACTCCATTAGGGGAAGTGGGAGCGATTCAGACCCGGCCGAAAGCCGTCTGCATCGGAAAGGGCCAACCAGCCATACCAGTGAGCACAGAGAGCCCCGGAAGATGGTGCTGGTGGCTGAGCTTCCCATTAAGACGTGTTCTGTCATCTGCAGCACATAACAGCAGACACGTGAAAGCAATAATAATACAAGCTAGGACCTGACTAAGGCTTACCATGTACCATGAGGAAGGCACCATCATTACTCCATTTTACAGACAGGGAAAACTGAGGCATGGAGAGACTGAGTAATTTGGATTTGGTATTATAAATGGAGCAGAGGTAGGATTTCAACCCAGGCTGTCTGGCCCCAATGGCCGTGGTCTTAAACATTGCAGCCATACTTTCTATTCTAAGTACAGATGGCTAATGAAAATTGAGGGAAGAAAATATTTAAATTGAAAAAATTCTATCCAATGCCCCACCTTTTCTCTGAAGCCGCTTATGTGACTTAGCTTGCTTACTTGTTGACATCAAACACCCTGGTCCAGCTTACAGGACACTGGCTTGTTGGGAGCAGAACTGAGGGCGTTGCTTTGAGAGTTGACCTCCGATTTTTGGGCACTTGATTTCCCGAGCTAAACGCTTTCTCGCACAGAAAGCTGATGCACCAGTTGTAATGGTTGTTACTTCCACACTGGCCAGTTAATAGCCACTGTCCCAGACCCCCCAGGTGTCCCCAGGCCCCAAGTTCTTCTTCAGGACCCCTGATGTCCCAGCAACCCAGAAAGTAAAAGAGTAACTCCTGGCACAACAGGGTGCACCCTGCACCCTGCTCCCAAGTTACAGCCAGTGTCCATACGGACCAGTCAGTGTCCAATCAAACAAGTTGTCAAATACGCTGCATAGCTCCCTGCCCACATGTTCATCAGCAAGTGCTGTGTATCCACAAAGTGCGTGCACTCCTGGTTGTTTCTAAAATCCAAGTGCATGGACATCAATGTCTGCTTGAGAGAAGCCTGAGTACCCCTAAGGTGGAAAGCTCCACAAGGCTGGAGGACCCTTGGCTCTCCAATCTAGGGAACCTGGGGACGGGGCGAGGCTTGCTCACCCCAGTGGTATGCAGCTTCATCTTGAACTTCTCCAGGTACAGCCACTGCTTGGCTTCACTGGGGTCCAGGTCGTGGTAGAAGTCCCTGGCAGCGTAGCCGAAGCTGTGGAATTTCCTCTCAGGAGTCAACAAGATGGTGGTCGGAGTCTTCTGGTTGGACACACCAGGATCGCCACCTTCCCATCGCCTGCCACCAAGGAAAGGGTGGAGGTCATGAGACCCCTGTTACCCAAGCAGCACTGACCTGAGCACCTACTGTGCACATGACTGTTATAGATGTGGGTGCTCACAGGAGCTGCTACAGATACAGCCTAGTCCAGCTGGCTGAGTGAGTGGCTCAAGACTCATCTACAGTTCAAAAGACAAACAAAAGGGGCAAGTTCTCACTCAGTAACAAAGGTCTGCCTTTATCCTCTCACTCGACACTTATTGACCATCTACTGTGTGCTGGGCGCTGGTGACAAAGAGACGGAAGATCCATGTCTCTGCTTTCAACCAACTTACAACCTAGCAACCAGTTGCCTGTGAGTGGATTCCGACTCATAGCAACCCCATGTGGGTCAGAGCAGAACTGGGCACCACAAGCTTTTCAATAGCTGCTTTTTCAGAAGCCAATTACCAGGCCTTTCTTCCAAGGCACCTCTGGGTGGGCTCAAACCTCCAACCTTTCACTTAGCAGATAAGCTCACTAACCATCTGCACCACCCAGGGATTTCTGCAATGTAGCAGGTAATCTATTTTGTTGTTTGTTTCATTTGCAAGCACTCAATAGCAGACATATACAAAAAAAAAAAAAAAAAGAAAAGAAAAACTAAACCCATTGCTGTCAATTCCAACTCACAGCGACCCTGTAGGACAGCCTAGAAGTGCCCCATAGAGTTTCCAAGGAGCAGCTGGTGGATTCAAACTGCTGGCCTTTTGGTTAGCAGCCGTAGCTCCTAACCACTGTGCCACCAGGACTCCAGCAGACATACAGCTGGCTGAAATCCTCTTTGAGACGAGTTATAAGTAGTGCATAAGCAAATGCAAAAATACCTATCTTACCAGATGGGAAATAAGAGGCCCAGAGAAATGCTGCCAAGGCTAGAGAAGGTAGAGGGGCCAGCTGGAGGGGGAAATCGAAGAATGTAGGAAGAAGGTAGGACCAGGGGACACTTGAGCAAGTGATAGACAATGGGATCTTGAAGGAGGGAAGGATCTGGGCGTGCTGTAATGGGAGTCAGGGAAGCATACTCCAGGCTGCTCCAGAGGTGGAGGGGAACAGAGGCAAGGACAGGGAATGCCAAGTGATAGAGTGAGTCACAGAAAGAATACAAATGAGAGACGTGGAAATGAGATTGGGAAGGCGGGTTAGAACCAGGCTGGGAGAAGCCTGAGGTGTCAGAGATCTAATCAGTGAACAATGGGGAGCCACTAAAAGCTTTAGAGCAGAAGCATGGCAGAATCAGAGCTGCTGCTCAGGACAGCAAACTGGCAGTGGTGTGGGGACTGGACTAATAAAGCAAGGCTGGGAGCCAGGACAAGGAGGCTCTGCCCTGGTCTGAGCAGAGGTGAGAGAAGCCAAACAGGGCAGAGAGCTTCGGGGACAGAGAGGAGAGGACGGAAGCGTAACGGCTCATTCCAGAGGGAGAACGGAGCCATGGTGCTGTGCAGGGGCATGGCGTGCCCCTCATTTCCCTGATCGGTAAAATGGGGATATTAATAGTACCTGCCTACACACTACACATAAAGTGCTCACACAGTGGCTGCCACTTACTAAATATTCAGTAGTTTTATTACGATTATATCAATAAATAAATCCAGTTGTGTCAAGTTGATTCTGATTCATGGCAACCCCATGTGTGTCAGAGTATAACTGTGCTCCATAGGGTCCCACCACCACCCCCTGCTCCCCCGCCTTGGCTGATTTATTGGAAGTACATTGCCAGGCCTTTCTTCCAAGTTGCCTCTGGGTAGACTCAAACCTCCAGCCTTTGGTTTAGCAGGCAAGCATGTTAATCATTTGTACCACCTAAATGGCCAAATTAGCTTTTTTTACATTATCTTTTTTTTAAGAAAATTAAACATGTGGTTTGTTGTCTAATTTTTCGAAACTGTCATGTGTATCTGCCCTAAATATGCTGAAATGCTCTTTTGAGGTTGGAAGGGAACCCTTTTTAAAAAGGGGTAAAGAACAAACTAACCACACACTGTTGTTGTTTTTAGGTGGTATTGAATCAATTTCAACTCACAGTGACCCCATGTGACGGAGCAGAACTGCACCGTAAGGTTTTTTAGGCTATAGTCTTTATGGGAGCAAGTTGCCAAAATTTCAGAGGCACCAGGTGGGTTTGAACTCTTAACTGCTGGTCCACCAGGGCTCCTTATCCATGCCCAGCCTTCCTTTACTGAATAGTAATGAATTTTTCATTACTATGCCAGTGACACGAGCTTATTCCCTTCCTGGGTTGATGCCTTCATATTAGCTTTCTCACTCATAGCTTTTCTCAAAAAATGAAACATTCATAACTTTATCAGTATGTTTTTTTTTTTTATCATGGTTACATTACTGTGTTCTGGTGGAAATAAAATTCAGGGGTAACCTCTCTCCGAAATCTCTGCAATAACTAAGATCACATCCCTGAGCTATAGTACACTTTATAAGTATCCCTCCCAAAGCAAGTTCAAAGCTATTTCCTGTCTTTCTTTTCTATTTTCCTTGCATGACTATCCTGTGGAAATAACATTTCTGAGACCAACTACCTAGAAACCAATAAACACTGCCTCTAGTTTTTAATGGTGTATTCTTTTCCGTTCGGGTTTTCCATCCGTGGGTCGGTGACAGCAGAACAAACTCTCACAGCCTCATGACAACTGAAAACTGAGGGCTATGCTGTCACCACGTTCTCTAATAGAACTGGCTTTTCATTATAACCTGCTGAGAGGACACTCAAGGGTCTCTGGGGCCTCTTACAACAAGGGCCTCCGGCTGAGCTTCATCTGGTTTTCGAAAGGAGAGGTGGGGCCTACACCAAGACTGGGGTGGGGATCATCTTTTTCATGACTTGTGTTTTAAACAGCACTTTATAAAAATTTCTAAAATCTTAACCTGGGAGCTATCACTCAATTATGCAATTATTTAGTCAAAGGAATTACAAAGCCAATTACAACACATTTTCAGAGCCATCCCTTGAAATGGCAAATTGGGATGATAAATCTCTGGCTTCCAAAGCTTTGAGGGGCAGCTGACTTTGCGGGAAGGCCATGGGCCAGACTGATGGTGGGGTAGACCAGAAGGCCTCCTGTACATTCGCTCACAGTGGACAGGGTGGATGTGAGGGGGGCGTGGAGCTGGTGTGCAGCTAGCATGCACTGGGGAAAGGGTGAGTCTGGAGCACAGAGTGCATCCCAGGAGACACTAGGCAACTTTGCCTTTTGGGTTCACTCAGCTGCAATGTGCCCCACGCTGCTTTTTATTATCCATGGTGCTTTCTGCTTCCAGTTACTGTCACTCGTGACTTTCTTTTCACTTGGAAAAGTTATCACCTTCCCTACTTACATTACTTACATAACTATCACCTTCCCTACTTAGCTAAGGAGCCCTGGTGGTGCAGGGGTTAAAGCGCTCAACTGCTAACCAAAAGGTTGGCAGTTCGAACCCACCAGCCGCTCTAAGAGAAAGATGTGACAGTCTGCTTTGGTAAACATTTACAGCCTTGGAAGCCCTATGGAGCAAGCCTGCTCTGTCCTATAAGGTCTCTATAAGTCACAATTGACTCAGCGGCAGTGGGTTTGGTTTTCTACTTACATTTTACTATGCGTAAGCACTTGATGGGCATCCCTGGGTGGCACAGTTAATGCACGTGGCTGCTAACTGAAAGGTTGGGGGTTCAAATCCACCCAGAGGCACCTTGAAAGAAAGGCCTGTCAATCCACTTTCAGAAAAAAAAAAAAAATCAATCACTGAAAGTCCTACAGGTAGGTTCTCCCACTGTTCTGCCTTGGATCCCTGCAGCCCCGGCGGCGGGCGGAGCAGCAGCAGCCAGGCAGCCCAGCTTCATGAAGGCTCTCAGCAAGTGGCAGCCAGCGGGAACCTGGCACACACCCTACCCACCAAGATGCCCAAGAGGAAGGTCAGCTTGACCAAAGGGGTGGTGGAGGAGGTGCCCAGGAGGAAGGAGATAGTGAAGCTGTCAGCTAAACCTGCTTCTGCAGAAGTGGAAACAAAGCCAAAAAAGGCAGCAGGAAAGGATAAATCTTCAGACAAAAAAAGGACAAACAAAAGGGAAAAGGGGAGCAAAAGGAAAGCACACCGAAGTGGCTAACGAAGAAACTGAAGATTTGCCTGCAGAAAATGGAGAGGCTACGACTAGGAGCATCCAGCCTCTGATGAAGAGGCGAGAAAGGAGCCAAGTCTAGTCAATGCTTATCCATCACGTCTTCCCAGTGGTCCCTGTATTCCCCCTCATCATGGTTCTCCCTGTCAGCACTGTACTCACGGTGGTCCAGGTTTCTGAATAGCTTTGTACATGCTGTGAAAGGTTGACCATTTGAGTGTGTAGTGTGTGTGATAATAAACTGTGAATTAGTGGGACTTATGATGTAACTGCTCATCAACAATGGAAGATAATTGGTACTTGATAGCTTCTTAAGGAAAATTTGCCTCCAAATTTAAAGCTGGAAGGTAACTGGAATCTAAAAAAGAATGAGAACGACATGGCTGTTTAAGATTTTTGGTATGTACATTAAGAACTGTGTACAAATCTTAGGTGATGAGAAGGACAACACACAATACAGGGAAGTCAGCACAGCTGGACTAAGCCAAAAGCTATGAAGTTTCCTGAACACAACCAACCACTTCAAGGGACGGAGTAGCAGGGGCTGGGGTCTGGGGACCATGGTTTTGGGAGATATCTAGGTCAACTGGCATAACAAAGTTTATTAAGAAAATGTTCTTCATCCCACTTTGGTGAGTGGTATCTGGGGTCTTAAAAGCTACCAAGCGGCCATCTAAGATGCATCAATTGGTCCTAACCCACCTAGAGAAAAGGAGAATGACGAACATCAAAGACACAAGGAAAATATTAGCCCAGGAGACAAAAGGGCCACATAAACCAGAGATTCCATCAGCCTGAGACCAGAAGAACTAGATGGTGCCTGACTACCACCAATGTCCACCCTGACAGGGAACACAATAGAGAGTCCCTGATGAAGCAGGCGAAAAGTAGGGTGAAGAACTCAAATTCATGTAAAAAGACCAGACTTAACGGTCTGACTGAGACAAAAGGAACCTCAGAAGACATGGTCCCTGGACTCTCTGTTAACCAAGAACTAAAACCATTCCCGAACCCAATTCTTCAGACAAAGATTAAACTGGACTAAAAAACATAAAATAATACTCATGAAGAGTGTGCTTCTTAGTTCAAGTAGATACACGAGACTAATCAGGCAGCTCCTGTCCAGAGGCAGGATGAGAAGGCAGAAAAGGAATAGGAGCTGGTTGAAGGGACATGGGAAACCCAGGGTGGACAAGGGGAGTGTGCTGTCACATTATAGGGATTGCAACTAGGGTAAATAAAATGTGTAAAAATCTTTATTTGAGAAATTAACTTGAGCTGTAAACTTTCACCTAAAGCACAATTAAAAAAAAAACAAAACTGTGTGAACATTGTTCATAATGTCTCTGTACGGAACCTCAAAACAATCAATAAAATACCAATTATATTAGTAAAAAAAAAAGAAAGAAAACCCTATGGAGCACAGTTCTTCACTGATACACATGGAGTCTCCATTAGTTAGAATCAATTTGACGGCAACGGGTAAGCACTTGATAACCCATACCAAACCCATTGCCGTTGAGTCGATTCTGACTCATGGTGACCCTATAGGACAGAGTAGAACTGCCCTGTAGAGTTTCCAAGGAGCGCCTGGTGGATTCAAATTGCTGACCTTTTTGTTAGCAGCCATAGCTCTTAACCACCGCACCACCAGAGTTCCCAAGTACTTGATAGGAAATCTCATTTCATTTGAACATGTACCCTGTAAGGCAGGTCCTGTCATCATCCCCATTTTACAGATGAGGAAACTGAGGTTACCAGGTTCAGCAATTGCCTACAATTACACAGTAAGTGGCTGAGCCCATGCCTCAGTCACCTCCATCACAGACACTCTAGGTCAGAGCCCCTCATCCTGGCTGCACCCTGGAATCACTGGGTGGGGGTGGGGGAGGCAGGTTTCAAACATACCATTGCCCAGGCCCCATCCCAGACTAAATCAGAACTAAATCATCCTTTTTCAGACCGGAAACCTAGAGCCCAGAGGTCAGAAGTGGCTTGCCCAAAGTGGCACAGTGAGTTTGGGTGAGTTGGACCAGAGCCCAGGGTGCCCTCCCATTATGTGCTCATTGACTAACGCCTCTCCAGTTCCCCAGCACCACCCCCCACACCCCACCCACAGCATCACCTCATCACGTGGATGCATTCTGGCTCCTTGGTGAAGCTGTAGGCATAGCCACTGGACGTGGTCCCAAAGTCGATGGCAACCACCACGAGAAACGTCTGCTGCTCGGAGACGTTCGGGTCGGTGTCGTTCTGCAGATATGAAGTGAGACGCGGGGGTGCAGGAAGGGCAGGGAGGCAGGCCAACCCTGGCTTTTAGGGAGACACCCCCAGTGGTTCCATCCTGCCCAGCCACACAACCACTACAGACAGAAGGGCGTTCGGCTCAAGTCTGCCACATGGAGAGCCCTGGGGAGGAGGCTGGCCAGCCTCGGCCCCCACCTGAGTGGCTCAGGGAGGTGCCCTGGCCTGCTGGCATCTCCCAGCCTGAGTGGAGGGCCAGGCTGACTGGGCCAGGGCACCTGCCTTCAGCTCGCCCACTCCTTCCTTCACCACCTGCAAGTGGGCATGGCTAATGACAGACATTCTACCAGCAGGGCCGGAAGCCCAGTGTTTCCTGAGGAACCCAGTCTCCACCCCTGTCACCCTCTCCGAGCTCCTGCGCAGACCCCAAGCCCCTGCCCAGAGCGCCTTGCCTGTGCCCTCTGTACCTACACTGTACCTATACCTGTCCAGTACCTGTACAGGTACTCCTACTTGCTCTGTGACAGAGGGAAGTGCAAGAGAGCAGCGCCTGGCATACCAGGGGCCAGCCCAGTCCTGCCATGACCAGCTCCTCTCTGGGCCCAGAGCCTTTCCTTCACCTGTCCAGTAAGTCGGTCAGGCCAGTCCAGTCCAGGTTTCCAAGGCTTTTCTTTAAAGCAGTGTACTTTTTTTTTTTTTTTTAACTCCTATGGAACTCCGAATTATAAAACTGACAAAATTTGGATTTGGCATGTCCTGGGTAAAGCAGGGATGAGAACCCCACCCACGGCCTCTCTTCACACTGGCCCCATCCCCACGCACCCCAAGGTGAACCCTCAAGCTCTTCCAGGGAGCCCTCAGGAAGCTGGTGACAGGTCACCAACTCTCCCAGTTTACCTAGGACTGGGACAGTTCCCAGGTGCAGGGCATTCAGGGCTAAACTCAGGACAGTTCTGGGAAAACCAGAACGAGTTGGCACCTTTTCTAGTGGTGGCTCCAAAGTTCTCAAGGGGGGCCTTCTTCAGGGATCTGAGCCGCTAAAGAAAAGCCGCTCTTTCTTCTGGGTGCTCATCCTGTGGCTGGCTGCATGTGAGGCTCTTTGACCAGCTGCCCCACCATATCCATCTGCTTTTGCAGTCCAAGGTAGAGTGGGAGCAACAGCCCAGCTCCAGCCCTTCTCAGGGTTGGCAAAACCCTGCACAGGCCTCCCTGGCAAACTGTTGCAGAGGCAATTACACAGGCATAGACTTTGAACAGGACAGTCAACTGCAGGTGGCAAAAGCACTGTCACAATGAGGCAGTCTCACTGGTTCACCAGCAGAGACCGCTGTTTCACTCCCAGTGGAGGCTCTAAAAGGCTGCTCCCACCTGCCCACCCATACCCAGAACCCAGTGCCATGGAGTCCGTTCCGACTCATAGCGACCCTGTATCATCCCCCAAATCAATGGCTGCAGAAGCACCAGGCACAGCATGGAAAGCTGGCTCTTTGGATGCTGGCTACAGTGGCCCTGCAGAGTCAGCCCAAAAGCACCAAGCCCTTTCCCTCGCACAGAGACCCAGCCCTCCCCACTGTGACAAAGGACACAGGCACAGGTGACCTATAGCTCCCTCCACCAACGGCTCAGTTTGTGATGCTGACCAGCAGCTGCCGAAATGAACTTCCACATGTATCACTGAGAACATTCTCTGACTCTAACTCACTGGTTCTAAACCGCATCTACAAACCAAAACCAAGCCCATCATTCATAGCGACCCTATAGGACAGAGGAGAACCGGTCCATAGGGTTTCCAATGAGCAGCTGGTGGATTCGAACTGCCGACCTTTTGGTTAGCAGCCAAGCTCTTTACCAGTGCGCCACCAGGGCTCCTACCATATTTAGCATGGGGCTGGGCCATGGTAAGTGCTCATAGACATGAGACGTAGTTATTGTCAGGATTAACAAGTTCAACCTTTTCAGGTCCACGGTGGGATAGGGACTTGTCTGGGCTCATAGGCTTGTGCCAGTTCGGTTTATTCTCTTCCCCGTAAGCATGAGGAGTCTCTTCCCGTAAGCATGAGGAGTCTCTTCCCGTAAGCATGAGGGGCTGCCCAGTAGCCTGTCCTATGAGAGCGACCCAGAAGCAAAGGTAGTTCAGCACAGCCCCCTCCCGCCTCCACACACATACACACATTTCTTACCACAATATGAGAAGGGGACAGAGGCGTTATTCCCGTGTCCCCCAGACTCCGGGCAGGAGATGAATATGCAGATGTGGGAGCCGTTTCTGAAAGGAAAGACAAGTACATTCCTTAAAAGGGGCACCTGCTGAGCCAGGAGCAGGAAGGGGGCCGGGTAGCTTTGCCTGAGAAAGCCAGCTAAGGTGGTAAAAAGGTGAGGTCAAGCCCCACCATAAAGGCTGGGGGTCTGTTCCAGCACCCCTCGTAGCTGGCATTTAAAACTGGACCAAATGAGAGCCTCCTTTTCTCCCACTACGTGCCGCCAGGCTCCGCTAAGCACGAGGCACTGTACCTGGTGGAGTCCTCTGTCTAGCCAGTTGTTAACCTGGGCGCCATGACGGACCAGAGGAGCCTGTGGCCACCTGCGAGTATGTGCACATTTTTGTGTGCATTTTCTGTGAAGACACTCTATAGCCCTCAGCTTCCCAAAGGGGTGTGGGACCTCCAAAAGATTAATAACCCCATTGGTGGTTCAGTGGTAGACTTCTCCCTTTCCATGCAGGAGACCCAGATTCGATTCCCAGCCAACGCACCTCATGGGCAGCCACCACCTGTCTGTCAGTGGGGGCTTGCGTGTTGCTATGATTCTGAACAGGTTTCAGGAGAGCTTCCAGACTAAGAAAGACTAGGAAGAAAGGCCCGGCGAGCTACTTTCAAAAAATCAGCCAATGAAAACCCTAAGGATCACAAAGATCCAATCCACACAAACGACCATAGGAATAATGCAGGGACTGGCCAGTGTTTTGTTCTGTTGTGCGTGGGATCACCATGAGTCAGGGGCTGACTTGACAGCAGCTAACAGCAACAACAATTCTAGAAAAGTAGGATGTCAGTTCAAATTCCAAAAACAGGTTCCTTGGCTGGTGGATCCATCACCTCCTCCCTCCCTCTGGCCTGAGGGCCCACAGGAGCCTGGTGATCTCATCTCTCTTTAGTGATGCTAAAGCTTTTTGACATGCAATTAGTAAAAACCTAGCAAAAAGACAGCTAGATTAGCATTTCTGGACCCCTACAGACAGAGCCCCTCAACAGACACAAGGTCAAAGGGTAGCAGGGCTGCTTGCTAGCAGCAGGAACACCATTTTGTAGATTGCCCTACTGCCCCTGCAATTACTCAGACACAGACATTTGTTCTGGAATGCTGCCAGAGCTCAGTGGCTTCCCCCAGGGATTAGCACCCAAGGAGAAGTCACACTCTCCCTGGCCAGGGCTGGAAAGCTCCACAAGTGCCTCTCCCTGCCACTGCCCAGGACTGGCAGGGCTGGCAGAGCTGTGAGCATGACTTCGCACTCTCACCACTGCCAGACAACAGGGCACCTGCAAACACTAGGCCCGGCACGGGGTGCTCTGCAAACTGGCTCCATTTAGATGACAAGACACAGGGCACCTGTAAACACCAGGCCCTGCGTGGAGTGCTCTATAAATCTTCTCCATTTAGACAGCCAGACACTGGGCACCTATAAACACCAGGCCCTCCACGGGGTGCTCTGCAAGCCTGCTCCATGTAGACAACCAAACACTGGTGCCTACAAAAGCCACATATTGGATGGGATGCTAATTCCTGGTTTGAAAAAAAATGGGTATCTTGCTAAAGAAGAGCCCTGGTGGAACAATGGTTAAAGCACTTGGCTGCTAACCAAAAAGGTCGGTGGTTCGAAACCGTCAGCCACTCCAAGGGAGGAAAATGTGGCACTCTGCTTCCATAAAGGTTACAGCCTAGGAAACCCAATGGGGCAGTTCTACTCTGCCCTGTAGGTTCACTATGAGTCGGAATCAACTCGACGGCACACAACAACAATTTGCTAAAATACTTGTAGCCAAAGAAATCCAGAGATTTGAGGTGGCATAAAAAGGCCTGTCTCCTTCTAGGGGGGCACTTGAGGTGGTTCCATCTGCCTCTTCTAATCCCAGGTTTTTACTGATTTTTTTTTTCCTGCTTGGTAGAAACACCATCATTACAGTGGGTACTGATGGAATGAAAAGAATCATGAAAGAGTGAATGTGAAGCCTCAAATCTGGCAGTCACCTCCCTCTCTGCCTGCTGATGGTATCTCTTCTGATGAGGTTCGATTCCAGCCTCTGGCAGACAGGTGAATAACCAGGTAATTTCAGAGGCAAAAACTCAACTTGTTCGGAAGCTTTTTCCAATTCCTATTAGCATCCTGGCCCAGTGCTCTTGAAAACAGAATTTGGAAAAATAAGCCTGGCTCCAGGAGTCCCTGGGTGGCGCAAATGGTTAAGCACTGGACTACTAACAGAAAGGTTAGTAGTTCAAACTTACCCAGAGGCACGTCAGAAGCAAGGCCTTGTGATTTGCTTCTGAATGGTCACAGCACTGAAAACCCAATGCAGTGCAGTTCTACTGTGCACACATGGGGTCACCATGAGTCAGAACTGACTCCACGGCAACCAGCAACAACAAAGACTGGCTCCAGGACCTGCCTGCTAAACTCCACCATCACCTCTGTTTGGAAGCTCCCAGCTCAAGGGCACCTCCTTCCATAAAGAAAGGGGGAGCTCGGCCTCTCCACTAGGGGGCGCTGCTGGATGGTTCTTCCACCTGTTGACAATAGCCCCACCCAGCCCAAGGTCCCTGAGGCAGCCCTTAGAGAGATGCCATCCAGCAGCGCTGGGAGCATCTTCTCTCCACCTGCTACCTGGAAGGCCTGCAGCCATGTGTCCACATTTGCACAGAAGGTCTTGGAAGAAACCAAATGTCTAATTGCCCAGGAAATCTGGTGTTGGCAATTAGCAAACAAGCTATTATCTGCAGACAAACCATCCACCCCGCTGTCTGCTTGGTTCTAATTATCCCATCACTCAGCCCTGCTCAGAGCATTGCAACACGGACTTGCAACAGAGCATGTGTCAGGCCACACACTGAGCACATGCCTTGGGCCCCCAGGGAACTCCAGGATACTTGAGGGCAAAAACCAGTAATTTTTGGGTTCTCCCTGCACCCCCCTCCCTGCCACATCTGGTACAGTAATACATAAATCATCTGACTTGCTCACCACTCAGCCAGGCCTAGAAGCAGTTGGACTGCATGGACTTTCTCCATCCAAAACTCAAATTCAGCTACATTGTGCAATGCTTTAACTGATCGGCATACAAGATATGGAGGAGTGACATTTTTCTAATACAGATACATGCATCTCCTGCACGCCCACATCCATATTTCTATATATTCCAAAGCACAGATAATTCGCCAGTTACTGTCATCAATTCAGCACGGGAATACATAAACCCATGGTGATGAATATGTTCTCAAGCTAGTATTGTTCCACTTATTTAGGACATCAAAGTGGTGTTCAAAATTCTTGGGGAAAAGAACATGGGAAAGCATACCTTATCCCTGAGGTGTGTGGGAAGCTTAATTCTGGTGTGCTAAGAGTCCCAACACGGCCAGGGATCATTCGTTCAATGGGTAAATGATTAGGAATGAAAACAAAAGGGCCAGCGGAGTATCATTAATTAATCTATTGATTTTTGACGATCTATTTGATTTTTCCTGCTAATAAATGGCAGAGTTGATACACGGCATGGGTATATGTACAAGGAATCTGCTCTGTGTCGTGGCTACCAATTATACTTAGGCCATGACCCACAGTAAGAAATTCCAAATGGTATTAACTGTGGCCCTGTTTATACTTCTGTAAAACTAATACAATAGTTTCTTCCCTGTAACTTACTTCCTCCTATGTGATAGCATAGCTCAGTACAAATAGGTTGGCTTCGGCACATGGGGAAGAGAAGAAAAAGGCAAAGCCAAAAGTCCAGAAGGAATAGATGTTTTCATAGTGCAGGTTTGGAAGAGGAAAAGGAAGCCAACAAAAAGAAAATTCAAACCCATCTGTGGAGTTAGGGAGGGAAGACTGGTAAGAGATTAAAGTAAAATGCTTTAGTAGCTCAGAGGCAGAGCGGAGAGTTCTGAGAATTTTAAGAATTACCTATGCTGCAGTTCCAACAAGATTAAAGACGACCCAAAGCATCTTCCATTTCAAGCCCTAAGTTACCCCGAAATCTGGGAGCACAGAGGGATTCAGTGATTACACGTCACAGAATCAGAAAAACACAGAACATTTCAAAAATACAAACTATCAGCCACAAAGACTACTGAGAGGTATGGAGTTAAGCAGAGGAGGAAGAGACCCTGAAGCTTTCTAGTGAGCAAATAGAAATTAATTTTTAAGTCTCCTTCGTTGTTGTTATTAGGTGCCGTTGAGTCGATTCCGACTCATAGCGACCCTGTGTACAAAAGAAGGAAACGCCGCGTGGTCTTGCACCATCCTCACAATCGTTGCTGTTGGAACCCACCATTGCAGCCACTGTCAATCCATGTCATTGAGGGTCTTCCTCGTTTTCCGACACTTTATCAAGAATAATGTCCTTCTCAAGAGAAAGCTCCCACCTTATAATACACCCAAAGTATGTGAGCTAAAGTCTCGCCATTCTTGCTTCTAAGGAACATTCTGGCTATACTTCTCCCAAGAGAAATTTGTTCATTCTTCCAGCAGTCCATGGTATAGTCAATATTCTTCATCAACACTGTAATTCAGGGCATCAATTCTTCTTTAGTCTTCGTTATTCATTGTCCATCTTTTGCATATGCATATAGGGTGATTGAAAATATGATGGCTTGGGTCAGATCCATCTTAGTCCTTAAAGTGGCATCTTTCTAACACTTCAAAGCGGTCTTTTGCAGCAGATTTGCTCAATGCAATATGTCATTTGACTTCTTGACTGCTGCTTCTGTGGGCGTTGATTGTGGATCCAAGTAAAATGATATCCTCTAATTTCAATATTTTCTTTGTTTATGATGATGTTGCATATTGGTCTAGTTGTGAAGATTTTTATTTCCTTTATGTTGAGGTATAATCCATACTGAAGGCTGTAGTCATTGATTTTCACCAGTAAGTACTTCAAGTTCTCTTTGCTTTCCACAAGCAAGGATGTATCATCTGGATATCACAGGTTGTTAATGAGTCTTCCTCCAATAATCTAAGAAGCTGGATTATATGAAGAAGACCTTGACAATGGAATTAGAGGAAGACCTCTGTTACTAGCTTTAGATAATTAAATGTCCCTCTGTCTTATATACTTAAGGTACAGGCAATCCTTTTTAGTCTATATTTTATTGTTAGCTGCCATCAAGTTGGGCCCAAATCATGGTGACCCCATATGCAACACTCAATGGATCAGATCATTGTGGTCCATAGGGTTTTCCCTGGCTGATTTTCAGAAGTAGATCACTAGGCCTTTCTTCTTAGTCTGTCTTGGTCTGGAAGCTCCAGTGAGACCTGTTCAACATCACAGCAACACACAAGCCACCATTGACAGACAGGTGGTGGCCACACTTGAGTTGCACTGGCCTGGAATTGAACCCCGGGCTCTCAGACGGAAGGAGAGATTCTACCACCAGACCCACTAGTGCCCCCTTAGTTTATATAGTGAACATAAAAATAAGTTGATAAGGGTGTTCATAGGTTCAGTCTTACACCTGGACCCCCCAAACACATTCTTCAATCAAGTCATTCATAAGATAATTTTTGCAGCAAAGCAGAATGCATAAATAAATAAAAGTATTAACCCACAAGTCTCCTGCCACAGAATTTTTTAAAGCCCCAAACCAGGTATTTGAGGAGGAGCTAGATTAACTTATTAGTTGAACACTCATCGTCTGCCTTAGTCATGCAAGAATTAGAACATATGCTTCATCTCGCTTCCCGCTATAAAATGCAAGACATGTAAACTTCAGACACATTTTTATTTGCTCCCAGCTCTAATGGCTTTAATCAAAGCAGACGTTCTTAAAACAAAAAACAGTCTTGATAAGAGAAACTCGACAAGAGCCATTATTTATGAACTTGCTTGTTGCTCTTTTCCGCTGGAGACATTAGTCAGCAAACGTCGTGAGCAGAATTGCAGACTTTCTGAGATACATGAGATCGACCCTGGCTCCATAAATACAACATTTTGAAAAGACAAAGACAGAACCAACCGGCTGACTTTATTCCAAGGCTCCTGGCTCTTGTGAACTGTGACAGGTGGCTGGCCTCAACAGTGGTAATTCCCTAGCTTCTCCAAAGAGGCCTTCTCACTAGCTTCCTGATTTATGTATCTATTAAAGAAATGCTCAATTTCAAAAGGATTTTTAGGGTCTGGTCTTTACGATTTAAAAATATGTAATATGTATTTTCATTTCCTTTCTCCTGCTGACTGGGAGATGACAGGTATTCACTGAAAATTGCCTAAAATCAGGCTCTGTGGGAAAAAATGCTCCCCTATCTCCTACACACCCTCCCTGCAGTGTCATCTTTGAAAATTGATCAGCTCAAGGTCATGTGTAGGTTGCTGCAAATAGCTTTTAAGACGGAAAATAAAAAATCTTTTATTACCCTTTAACAGGCTTCATGGCTAGCTGAACTAATGCATTATTACTGTAAGCTGAACTTCCATTTCAGTAAATAATTTATGGGATTTTTTTAATCACCATGGTCAGTGTCCAGAGTAAATGGAAATTTTATTGGTATGAACCAGGAGACCCTCTCACAACAAAGAACACGGAGTGTGAAGTAACTGCTCTCCAAATGCTATACAATAATTATGGAAGTGAGCGTTTATGCATTACAAAAACCACAGCACAAGTGCAGATGCCTATTTTGATATGGGCAGCATCTTCCCCTTACCCCTCCTGCTTCCCAGGATGGTCCAGGAGATGAGAGGCCCATGACAAGAAGCGGGGCTATTGAGTTTTCCCAGAAGCAGTGAAAGCCCCAAGTCCCTACAATCCCAGACTGTCAGTGGGGGTGGTTCATGTTCTCTCTCTGGACCGCAGGTTCATGGGCCTCCGTCTTGTGTCTCTGTGTGTCCAGGCAACTGCTGGTGGAGGTGAGGAAATGCTTTCTAGACCAACCATTCTTCCTACTAATTTTCATGAATTACACTCAGCAACCTCGCAGCCCCTGTCCACCGACACCCAGCATTTTGAGGGGTTCCACCAGAAGACCCCACATGTGATATTAAGATTCTTCTGTCTGCCTTGCTATCTCTCCCATGGACTCTGGGCTCACCAGGACAGGGTCCTGTCTTATTTCATCTCTGATTCCTGAGTTAATGATATATAATAGACACTCAATAAACATCTGATGGGTGGATAGACATATGGATTGACTGATGGAGAGATGGATGATGGATGGATGGATGGATGGATGGATGGATGGATGGATGGATGGATGGATGGATGGATGGATGGATGGATGGATGGATGGATGGGTGGATAAATGGGTGAGTAGGTGGGTAGAGGGATGGATGGGTAGACAGATGGACATACAGAAATATGGATGGATGGATGTTTCTATATGTGTCCAAAGGTGAGCCCAGTGACTATCCTCAGACATGAAGCACCACCAAGGTCTTGCCCAATAGAGGCACTGACCACTCTGAGTTGAGACATTAGTAATACACATGCTGACTTACCTCCAAAGATATGGGATCAGCTCTCAAATCACCCAGACCTGCCTCTTTCCACAGGTGTCCACCATTGCTTCCCTGCACTAACAGGAGGGGGGCTTTCCTAGCTTCTTCCTCACTTCTCATCCTGTTGCCAAGTCCTGCCATTCCTACTTCGTAGCATCTCTCACATTTGCCCCCCTCTGCACCCTCATCACCACAACCCTGGTACAGATCCTCCCACTCAGCAGGCACCCTGCAACTTCCCTGCCCCAAGTCTGTCCCCTTCAGGCCAGGATCCCCTGTAGCCAGAGCCATCTGGTCAAAGCCAAGGTCTGTTCAGATTACTCAATGGTGTTAGGGCCTTGGATTCCCATCCCCCAGAGGACAAAGTCCGGCACACTGCTGGCACCCCAGCAAACCATTTGTGCCACCCAGGGACTCCTTTATTAGTTCATTCGTGACCCTACACGAAAGAGTAGAACTGCCCCATAGGATTTCCAAGGAGCGGCTGGTGGATTCGAACTGCTGACCTTTTGGTTAGCAGCCATAGTTCTTAACCACTGGGCCACCAGGGCTCCCATTAGTTCATTAGAACAAACTGATGAAAATACATGCGGATTTGAAGGCTTGGAAGGGCTTCAGACCCAGGTCTCCGGGATCGGGCAGGGTACATGTCCAGTCTGCTTCCCCAGGGCTGAGGCTGTTGGTCCATCCCTGACTAGCCCTTTTAGGAACCTGAATCTCAGCAGGCACCACAGACAGCAAAACAGGCATCCAGCCCTCACTGAGCGGCCCCCATTCTAGAACAGGCCCATCGGCCTCAGCGATCTGGCCCTCGGGGGGATCAGCCCACGCTGCCTACACTTTGCAATCCCTGGGGCACCTGGGGCCTCAGAGGTGGTAGGGAGCTGTCCTCCACCCACTGCTGGGTCCCTCCCAGTCTGAGAAACCCAGGAGCCTGGCTCTACAGAGAGGTGGGTTGCTTTAAGGATCAGGACTCGCCCAGTTCGCTTTGTCCTTGAGGCAGGCTGGGATCCCACGCCGTATGGGAGGGGTACAGTGAAGGCCCAGGCCTCTTCTCGGCATGGTTCTCACCCTAGTGAGGAATGGTGACCCGAGATACTGATGTCAGATGTCACTCTGTGGCCCTCTGTACCGCAAGAGCAAGCTCTGGGCCCGCCAGAAAGAAGGGGGTTCCTGTGGGGGCCAAGGGTACAGGCACAGGGTCTTGCAGGCCTTGTGTCTTGTGGTGGGTGGAGGAGCCAGGCCAGGCAGCCAGCTAGGGCTGCGTGGCCAAGAGGCGTGTCTCCTAAGAATCAGAGCAGCTTTGGAACAGGAGCGAAGCCTCAGTTGGCTCCTTGGCTGGTGTTCTTAATGGAACCTACACAGTGGCATCACTAGGGGGGTGCAGGGGGTATGGAATGTTCTGGGTGACAGTCAGAGGGGGTGACACAAAAATGGCTGTCTATAAAATTTTTGTGCAATATTTCAGCAGGAATTTATTGTTTTTTATAAAAATATCCCTGTAGTTATTTACAACAACAAAAACATTTTTCATAAGTCCAGCTTACATGTATCAATATACCTACTAGGCTAAAACTCTATGCTAATTTACTTTTTGAACCTTGTAATGCGCTCTGGTCAGAGTTGTCATTATTACCTGATTACAACGATGTGTTGAGTCACGTGGTTTCCTCTGCACTCGCTACAAGCACACGCTGTTGCTTCTGTTGCTGCCAGGGTTTTTAGTCACTGATTTTTTCAAATTTTCTGGTGTTTCAGCTACCATATTGTGGTAATTAGTATTTATGAACCAATATCAATAACTTCTTTGAGAATAAAGTAGTAATTAAAGGAAAAGGGGAAACATCCCTTACTAACAATGTTATAATAATGTTGTAATTCAATGTACAAAGATTTTACAAAACAATTTTGTTGTTAGTACTCACATAATCCAACAAATATTAAATTTAAGCAATTTACGACTCTATTTATCACATATTATTCTATGATTAAAATTGATAGTAAACATTACTAAGGATTCTGTATGATCTGGCAGGGGGAGGAGGTCCGCGGGGGGGTGACACCATGAATTACAGCACTAGGTGACACCAACCCTAGTGATGTCACCGACCCACAGAAAACAAAATGGCTTCCAGTGAAGACAAAGACGGGGTGGTAGCACGGAATGTGGAGGTGCGGTTGTCCATGAGCTGAGGAAGCCAGGAAGCTGCATTGCCTCTCCTGGGCCCACCTCATCCCTCTGTGAAGCGAGACTGGTATCCTCGGGGCCTCTATCACCGTGCTTCAATGATAAAGGCGGTAATGCATGAGAAACCTGCAGAAATAAATTGTTGCTGCGTGCCGTTCAATCAATTCCAACTCATGGCGACCCCATGTGATAGAGTAGAATTGTCCCGCAGGGTTTTTTTAATCTTTCCAGGAGTAAATTGCCAGGTCCTTCATCCCACAGAGCCGCCAGTGGGTTCAAACCAGGGCTTCAAACTGGTTCATTCCGGTTTGGACTCCTGTGGAGAGTTTGCCTTTCCACCCCCAGATATACTGAATCAGAATCTACAGTTTAACAAGATCCCCAGGTGATTCTTATGTATGATAAATTGTGAGAACTACTGCTCCACTAGTGGTTTTCAGAATTGGTCCCTAACCAGTAGCCAAATTCTCAACAGGGGTTCAAACCAGAGGGAACTCGTTCAAAGCCCTGGTTAAAACCAATGACAAATGCTTAACTATTGTGCCACCATGGCTCCTTGACAGAAGTAAATAAAAATAGCCCCTGCCATTTGCTGAATCCCTTCACAGGGTCATATACTTTATGCATATTTTTTACCTTAGGCTCCTTTGCAAGTGTATTCAAATGATCAATTTGAAATTATCATAAAGAAATGGACAAACCCAGAAATCTATCAGGAAAGCTAACAGTCAGCACTCACTGAATGGGTATTTCATGCTAAAGCTAAGAGCTTTACTGGTGTACAGGTAGTGTCCAATTACAACACCCTCCAGTTAGGATACGTGTCTGCAACTTCCTGTTAGCAATATGTACTACAGACACCGTTGCAACACATGATTCACTGTTATCATTCTCAGATGTTCACTCACAGGTATTCAATGTCATGGTTTTAGTGTTCAAAACACTGCAGTATAGTAGGTTATGAAAACTAAAAAAAAAAAAAAAGGTATTCGACTTAGGTCAGAACTGACTTACGACAGAGTCCTCAGAACATAAATAACCCCATGGTAAATCAAGGACTACCTGTATCTCATTAAATCTTGCTTTGGCAAATTGCTGTGAGGTTCTGTCATTATTCCCGTTCTATGAGTGAGAAAACTGAGGCCTAAAAGATTATGAAACAAACCCACACGATCAGGACCCACTAGCTTGATTTAGAGCTCTCCGACACCAAGCCTGCACCCCTACTCTATGCCAAGCACCAGGTTTGGAACAGGCAGCATTTCTCATAACAGGCAACAGAACGAGATAGATGTCGATATAAATCCCCATTTCATAGATGAGTAAATAGTGTCAGGGGCCCCGCTGACTGTCTCTGCTCCAGGTTCATGAGACTGTGTGTCACATTCTTCTTAGGGTCCCAAAGTTAAACAGGGGCTCCCCATTTCAAAAGCTTTCATTCTTCATATCCAAAGATCGAGGTGGGGGCGTATATTGATAACTCAGAAGTTCAAGTTCAGAGTCAGAAAAGCCTGAGCTCAGACCCCGGCATGGCCACTTCCCAGATGCATGCCTTTGGGCCTCAGTTTTCTCACCTGGAAAATGGGGGCGATGATGCTGATTGATAGTGATACATTTTATAGGACTGCTATGATGAATAAATGAAAAAATGTCTATAAAATCTGGTTCATGGCAAGTACTCAATAAATGATGCTGCTGTTGTGTGCTGTCACACAAGGACAGAGCAGAACTGTCCCATAGGGTTTCCAAAGCTGTGAATCTTTACAGGAGCAGATTGCCAGGTCTTTTTTCCCACAGGGTGGTTGGTGGGTTTGAACTGCCAATCTTTCAGTTAGCAGCTGAGCACTTAACCACTGTGCTACCAGGGGTCCTTTGATAAATGATTAAAAAAAAAACATTGCCGTCGAGTCAATTCCAACTCATAGTTAGAACTGCCCCATAGGATTTCCAAGGAGCAATGGTGGATTCAAACTGCCAACCTTTTGGTTAGTAGCCATAGCTTGCCGTGGCTCTTAACCACTACACCACCAGGGCTCCTCAATAAATGATCCCCGTGATAGGTGTTATTTCTTATCATCGTCATCGTCCTTATTAAATTGGTCCAGCTGCAGCTGGGAAAACGCCACGTGCTTACACCAGGAGCCAGAGCCCTCGCCCACGCACAGGATCAGCAGACGCACTTTGCTTCCCCAGGTTTGCTAATCCAACAGTAACTTGGCAAATGGAGCCTTCAGGAAAACTCCCAGTGATGGGGGCTGGTGCTGCCAAGGGTGAGGGAGATGGCTGCCCGACTTCCCACTCAGGCTGTCTGCTCACCCCAAGCCACTTTCAGGATAACCAAAGAGAACTTGGGAAGCCGCATGGCCCTCCACTCACTCCATTAAACTCAGGCCATGACTGCAGCCTGCCTGTCCTCTAAAAGGAGGCTCAGTCTCCCATCTTAAAACTGACCAGTAAATGTGAACGCTCTCTCCCACTCCAAGGGAAAGCTTCCCCCTGCCTGGCCTCAGGAAGTCCCCAGGTTTAGGCGGTCCCAATCCGTCTCATGAACAGCCTTGGTCAGTCTTCAGAGGCCTCAGCTCAGCTGGTACTCACTGTACGGAGGCTACAGAAAGGGTCGATGCCACTCCTGGCCAGCTGGCATCACAGAATCTTTCACCTCCCAAACATTTCCATTTCCATCTGTCCCTGGGGAGGGTAGAGGGAGAGGCAGAGCAGGGTGGGGAGACAGGGCTGGGTGCTTAGTCACCCACCCTCAGCTGAACCCTCCTGAAGAGGGAGTTGTGCCTCCTCCAGGCAGGAAGGGGTGCCGTCAACCCCCACATGCCCCAAGGGTGGGGGACTAGAGCACAAGCCCTCCACTCCCACTGTCAGTGCCTTGAGGGCTGAGGCGAGGCTGAGGCTTGGGCACGTTCAGAGCACCTCCATTCAGTTCTTAACAGAAGAGATGTCCCTTAAGGGCAGACTTGACGAAAACAGCTATATGGCTTGTGCACTGCACTAGGGCACTCAGGCTTGGGGAAAGCAGGGACTGGGTTCACTCTGCCCCGTTACAGGGCTGCATTCACCCAGAGGTAGGCACACCATTTTCTTACCACAAAGGTGCCTTCTAAAGTCACAAACTGAAGGGCTACATCTGCCCATTAAAAAAAAAAAAAAAACTGTTGCTGTCGAGTAGATTTCAACTGATAGCGACCCTATAGGACAGAGTAGAACTGCCCCACAGAGTTTCCAAGGAGCGCCTGGTGCATCTGAACTACAGACCTTTTTTTTTTTTTTAATTAACTTTTATTAAGCTTCAAGTGAACGTTTACAAATCCAATCAGTCTGTCACATATGAGTTTACATACATCTTACTCCGTACTCCCACTTGCTCTCCCCCTATTGAGTCAGCCCTTTCAGTCTCTCCTTTCGTGACAATTTTGCCAGCTTCCCTCTCTCTCTATCCTCCCATCCCCCCTCCAGACAAGAGTTGCCAACACACTCTCAAGTGACCACCTGATATAATTAGCTCACTCTTCATCAGCATCTCTCTCCCACCCGCTGACCAGTCCCTTTCATGTCTGATGAGTTGTCTTCGGGGATGGTTCCTGTCCTGTGCCAACAGAAGGTCTGGGGACCATGGCCGCCGGGATTCCTCTAGTCTCTGTCAGACCATTAAGTATGGTCTTTTTATGAGAATTTGGGGTCTGCATCCCACTGATCTCCCGCTCCCTCAGGAGTTCTCTGTTGTGCTCCCTGTCAGTGAACTGCAGACCTTTTGGTTAGTAGCCATAGCTCTTAACCACCACGCCACCAGGGTTTTCATCTGTCCATAGTGAGGGCTTTTTCCATATTTTTGCACCCTGAGCAGCATCTTTTTCTAACTCATCCAAAAGCACCATAAAATGTAGCCATGGTGCTTAATGATGGAAAAAGGGAGGGAAATGCCTGGTAATTTTTTTTTATATACTGAGTTCCCCATCACCAGAGGAGTTCAAGCAGAGGCCAGGCAACCACTTACCTGAACAATAGAAGAAGAGAGGGTCAGAAAAACTCAGAGCGGGGTGGGAACTGGACTTTATGGATCAGTGTGTTAAACTGAGATTCACTGAGCACCTACAACACACTGAGAGCTGTGGAGGCCGTGTAGCATTGTGGTGAAGCCCAGGGAGTACTGGACCCAGGAAACTGCTTCAAGTCCACTCTAAGCTACTTCCTGGCCCTGGTGAATGCTCCTAATTGCTCATCCAAAATCCATTTCTCCCTTCCTAACTAAACCCCAATTTTAGATGGTTGGGAGGATGATCCTTCCCCAAACCCATCCTGATTAGTCTAAGCCAATCACAGCAAGCCCCACCTCCTTCCAATGCCATGAGAATGGGTTTGTGAACCACAGCACTGGCCAATGGGACATGAGGGGAGGCTGCTGGGGGCTTCAGGGCCCTGGGAAGAGACGTGGCCGTGTAGGTGATGAGGCCAGCACCTGTGGCCGCCATCTTGCCTCCCGCCTGAGGACATGGCCTCCACAATGAACAGCAGAAAGGAGGGGTGGAAAGAACCTCCATCTGTACTGGGTGGCGGGGGGGGTCGTTGAGCCGCCAAATCAACCTGCCTTGGAGCCTGCTGGACATTTGCACTTGCTGTTCTAGGTCACAATTTTCTTTTTCTTTAAACAAGACAAAGTCAACTTTTCCTTTTTTTCCAGCTAAAACGGATCCACAGCTATGCAACGCTGAACAATTTACTAAACTTCTCTGTGGCTCGATTTTCTGTATGTACTAAATAGAGATAATAATAACTCTCTTGCCCTCCAGGATTAAAGAATAATTAGGTAGAGGTTTTAACACATGCTAACTAAACAGTGGCTCGTTTTATCCTTATAGACTACTTGATGAGTAGGAAATAGGTAGTCGTTAACCCATTTAACACCAGAGGAAACTGAGGCACAGAGAAGTTAAACGTCTTCCAGAAATCACACAGCTAGTAAATGCCTGTCTCCAAAGCCTGAGCTCCTTCTGCCACATTCCAACCCTGAGATTCTAGGACTCTGTGACTCCCCTCAGGTCCCTGAGTGGCACAAACAGTTTGTGGTTGGTTACTAACCCAAAGGTTGGAGGTTCGAATCCACCCAGTGACACCGTGGAAGAAAGCCCTGGTGATCTGCTTCTGTAAAAGTTACAGTCAGGAAAACCCCATAGAACTCAGCTCTACTCTGTAACATGGGGTCGCCAGGAGTCAGAATCAACGGGTGACTCCCCTTGAGGACCTACCATTGGCAACTCGCAACAAAGGGCAGTGAAAACTCTCTGCTGCAAACAGCCTTGTAGAAAAACTGGACCACAGGATAGTCAGCCTTGCCCCCCAACCCACTCATCTGCTTGCCTCTCTCCTCTGCCCCTCCCTCCCTCCAGCACATTGCAACCACCCTGTCTGGCAGACCCTGCAGCAGTTCTCCAGGAACTCCAGACTCTCCAACCGGGCTGGCACTGGCCTCTCCCCAGATACTCTGCTCCTTGACAATACAGGAATGCTGGCCCAGAGCGGGGACTGCCGTTACCAGCTGCATTTTCACTTTCCCCAGATGCTCCAAAGCCAGCTGGCCAGGACTGACTGGTCCAACTACTCCCCAGGGCCCGGCATGTTGATAGGGGTGCTGCGGACCGAGGGCTTGCTGTGTGGGGGGAGTTTTCCCCACAGATAAGCAGTTTCCAGGCCTTTTGGAAGAAACGTCAGGACAAAATGCCTAAAAACCTGCAGCCATAAACCAGAGACTCAGCCCCAACTCTGTAAGGCAGGAAAACGTGTGGCACCGAAGCCTTCCTTCTCTGAAACTGCGTGTGCCGGTGCCCTGGGCCAGGGGCACATTACCCTATAAGCAAGGTAAGCATGGGCTTACTTGTGCTTACTGGGTCATCTGCCCCTGTCAGGAATTGTAAATTTGAAAAGAGACTTTGATTCTATAGGAAGGTGCTGTAGAGTTGTAAGAGAGACCGATGCCAGCCACACCTAGAAGCAGAATCTTTGATGTGGTGAAAAAATGTGACATTGTTCACTACAGATTAGTAAGTAAGCACAAGTAAGCCCATGCTTACCTCGCTTATTGGGTAATCTGACACTGGCCCTGGCACCCAGTGGGGTTGAGGAGCCTGCCTGAGGAATTGTTGCTTCCAGAAGACAAAGGAAGGAGAAGGGCAAATGCCAGAAGGGGCCAAAAAAAGTCACCAGGGAGGACAAAACAGGACCACCTACTGGAGTCTGGAGTTTGGGGTGGGGGTTGGTGCATGGTGGGAGCTGCCCAGGAGGTCGGGACACTAAATGTCCCCCCAGAACAGGCAGCCCCACACCAGTGTGCAGTGTGTTCCCGCCGTGGGGGACAAAGACCTCCAGGTTATCAGGAAGCAGAGAAAGTCCTTTTCAGAGTGTTTTGTTGTTTGTTTTAAGTTTAAAATCCCTAAATACACCTCACTTTTTTACACAAAATCTTCAGTGATAGATTTCCAACATTTTGTCTTCAATTTTGAGTCCCTGGGTGATACAAAGAGTTAACAGGCTTGGTTGGCTAACCAAAAGATAAGTGGTTCGTGTCTACACGGAGCATGCAGGAAGAAAGGCCTGGCGATCTGCTTCTGAAATATCAGCCACTGAAGACCCCACGGAGCACGCTCTGCTCTGACACACGTGGGGTTGCTACGTGTCAGAACTGACTCAGCAGCAACTGGTTTTGGCTGGTCTTTAAATCTGTTATTTTCCTTTATCACTCAACACAGCTGATTAGTTTAAGTCAAAGCGTGGACCGTTGTGTTAGTGTTTACTGAGTGCCCACTACATCCCAGGCCCAAGCTAGGTGCCTTATACACCTGCCTTTTCATCCTTCCAACCCAAGGAGGCAGAGGCTCAGGCATGAGGTCTCATGGATTCTAACCTAGGCGTGTGTGACTCCCAAGCACCAGATCACTGAGGAGGGTTCCCAGGTGCCTGGACCCTGATGCTGTCCCCACCCCCTCCGCCTCTCCAGGCATCTGTCGCAGCCTCACCTGGACACTCCACCAGTCCCTCAGATCCAACGACTCCAACCAGAATCTCCGTCCTCCCCTGCCAGTCCCGCTCCTCCCCGGGGACCCTGTGTAGATTCACACTGCCCCAGGTTTCAGTCTTCTGGACTCAGAGCCCTAGGATGAATGTGGAGCCAGCAACGGTGGCCCCTCATCTCTGCTCCTCCCACTCCCTCCCCCTCTCCCATCCCCACCAGCCCCCATCTCCTCCCATCCAACCACCCAACAGCCTCCCAAGGAGTGGCCTACTACTTGGTTCTTCCATCCCTTCCTAACCCATCCCCCACTACCCGTGTTCACTGCTAACTTTCCAGAGCTCAGCTCTGACCAGGACATACCCAAGCTCAGAAACCTTCCATGGGTCCACATTACCCAACAGTCAGCTAATATTTATTGAGCAGAACAAAACCTCATCCTGACACCTGAACCCTGCAGAAGATGCCTCCAGCTTCACCACCCACCACGCCCCACCCACAGGAGCTCCAAGAAACCAGGCCACGCACTGCTCACTGTTTCAGAAACACCTAATTTGCTCCTTCTTCTTCACCTTCATCCATATTGTTCCTCCTTCTGGTTCCCCTGCCACCACTGCTTGCTTACACATCTCTCAAGGCCTATCCTAAATGTCCTTTCCTCACAAAGCCATTTCTGATCTCTTTCCCCCTGTGAACACTACTGTTCCTGCCTGTATAGTTCTCGGGGTCCTTGCCATATCTAACTCAAAAGCTCCACTCTCTCTATTAGTCTATTATGTACTGCTTACTCCTCTTCCAAGGAGCCCTAGTGATGCAGTGGTTAAGCGCTTGGCTGTTAACCAAAAGGTTGGTGGTTTGAACCCACCAACCACTCTGCAGGAGAAAGATGTGGCAGTCTGTTTTAGTAAAAATTTACAGCCGAGGAAACCCTATGGGGCAGTTTTACTCTGTCCTATAAGGTCGCTTTGAGTCGGAATCAGCTAGACAGCAACGGGCTTAGTTTTGTTTTGTTTTGTTTAACTCCTTGTCCCCCACCAAGCAGACTGTAAGCTTCTGTCAGGCAGGGACCTGCTCCTGCTTCTCATCTCTGGGACCCCTGCTATGTCTTATACAGACCCTGGGACAAATGGGCCCAAAGAATGTGTCTTAAAGAATACTGAATGAGGGTTCTAATTCCAACAGTATGGTAGCCATGGTACTTAGCTGGGCCTTCACACACTAAACATGAGTTGTGACGTTGTATTTAGGTGCTGTCAGTCAGTTCCAACTCATAGCAATCCTATGTACAACAGAACAAAACACTGCCCAGTCCTGCACCATCCTCACAATTTTTGCTGTGTTTGAGCCCACTGTTGCAGCCACTGTGTCAATCCATCTCATTAAAGGTCTTCCTGTTTTTGTTAGACCTCTGCTTTACCAAGCATGATGTCCTTCTCCAAGGATTAGTCAGAAGAACGAACATATCTGTCTAAGAAGAAGTACACCCAGAATGCCTCTTAGATTTGAGGGTAGTGAGACTTCACCTCACAAAACATTCAGCATCTTCAAAAAGGAAATTAAGTAAAGCACATATGCTTTTGAATGCCTTATCAGTAGGCCTGCAGGAAGTAAGCAAACCCCGCATACATGATTTTTTTTTTTTTTTAACTTAGCAGAAATTGGGAAAGGGAATAGCAGACAAATGATAGAAGTCTTCTCAGGAAATTAAGCCTTGGCCTGATTCAGAGATGCTCATTAGCCTGGAGTCTTCAAAGGGTGATAAATCCTATTTCAGAAGTCACCCTAGGCAGAAGCAAATGAAAATCCCTCTGGTGAACATCATCTCCAATTCTTTAGGAGTCCCACAGAATATGATCAAACAAACATGTTGAAATCATCGATAATTAAGCACACAAGGAAATAAGCCACCAGGAGTGAGGGCTCAGGAGAAACAACTAAAAACAGATCACACACTTCCACCAAGATTTCAGATGTTAGATTTATCAGATACAGAATATCAACAACTGTGTATGAAATATCTAAAGAAAAGAAAGATATATAAAAAAAAAAAAAAGATCAAGAAACAATAAGCTACCAAAAAGGATCTGGCTGACATGAAAAATAATCAAATTGAGCTTGTAGAAATAAATGTTGAAAGTAAAAATTCAATGAACAGGTTAAACAGCAGATTAGACACACCTAGAGAAAATATTTGCAAACCACATATCTGACAAAAGATCGGTACCTAGAATGCATAAAGAACTTTTAAAACTCAACAGTAAAAAAAAAAAAAAAAAATCCAATTAGAAAATGGTTAAAAGGTATGAAGAAATATTTCATTAAAAAGAATATACAAATAGCAAATAAACAGATGAAAAGATGTCCAATATTACTAGCCATTAGGGGAATGCTAATTAAAACTACAATCAGATACCACTACACACCTATCAGAACGGCTAAAATAAAAAATAGTGAGAACACCAAATACTGGCAAGAATGTGGAGAAACTGGATCCCTCACACACTGCTGGCAGGAATGTACAACAGTACAGCCACTCTGTAAAACAGTTTGGCAGCTTCTTTAAAAACTAAACATGCAATTATCATATAATCCAACAATCACAGTCCTGGGCATTTATCCCAGAGAAATGAAAACATATGTCCACACAAAAACCTGTACGCAGATGTTCATAGCAGTTTTATTCATAATAGCCAACAGCTGGAAACAACCTAAATGTCCTTCAGTAGGTGAGAGGTTAAACAAACTGCTGTAGATGAAGACCATTGAATACTACTCAGCAATAAAAAGAAAGAAATGATTGATATGCACAACAGTGTGTACCGATCTCAAGGATATTATGTTGAGTGGAAAAAAAAAAGCCAATCTCCAAATATCACGTACTATCTGACTCCATTTGTTTAACATTCTTGAAACGATAAAATTAGAAGGACAGAGAACAGATCAGTGGTTGCCCGGTGCAGGATGGATGGGGGTGGGTGTGACCATAAAGGGGAAGCACAAGGGAGATGGTCGTGGTGATGGAATGATGGAATAGTTCTGTATCTTGGTTGTGGTGGTCATTATACAAATCTACACCTGTGATCAAATGACACAGAGCTCTGCACACACATTGTACCAACGTCTATTTGCTGGTTTTGATATCGTACTATAGATACCGCATTACGAAATGTAACCATTGGGGGAAACGGGTTAAAGGGTACCTGGGGCTTCTCTGTACTATTTTGCAACTAACTTCACATGACTCTATCATTACTTCTAAATAAAAAGTTTTTAAAAAAGGAGATAATTAGTAACCTGGGTTAAGATACTGATTAACTTGAGACTTTGCCAAGTATGCATGGTACAACTTTGAGACTCATGAAAGGAGCTGAAATTGAATATCTAACTTCCAGAGCAGTAAACCAAACCAAACCCACTCCCGTTGAGTCGGTTCTGACTGAGAGCAACCCCATAGGGTTTCCAAGGCTGTAAATTTCTACGGAAGCAGACTGCCGCATCTGTCTGCCTCAGAGCCGCTGGTGGTTTCGAACTGCCGACCTTTCCATTAGCAGTCAGTCACTTTAACCACTGTGCCACCAGGGCTCCAGAGCAGTACAGGGAATTTTTTAAAAAAAGAAAAATGGAATGAGCATTGTCCCCTCAAGGACTGAATTTGTTCAGTCTTTCCCCAAGGAACAAAGGCCACCTAAAGTAACTTTCCAGTGAAAGGCATTTATCTCCCAGGTTCCCTCTAGACAGAGCAATGGGAAAAACCCCAAGCCCAGGGAGGGTCACCCAAGGCATCACCCGGAGGGTCACAGGGCCTACCTAAGGGTCCACCTTTACATATACAGTCCTCTTCCCACTTTCACACTATACCCAGCCAGCTCCTGTTCTAAGCAAGGCAAACAATGACCATCAAATTTTGATATGCCTATGAATTTGGACTTAAAACAAGTCAAATTCATTAAAAAAAAAAAACCTGGTGTGAATGACTACAGTAGCAAAATGGAACAAACCACAAGCCCCTTCCAATGCCCACCCCCCGGCCCCCGCCACCCTGAAATGCAAGTATGAGCCCCTGCAAATCCTTTGCTGAGCTGAGGTGGGGACCTAGCAGACTTCACACCCATTTGAAGCCCGGAAATACCGTAGTCACTATGTTTAGGTGCCCCGCACAGGTGTCCCCAGCTGCCAAAACATTCAGACTCACAGGGCCCATATCCCTGGTGCACGCATGTCATTCAAGCATCAGAGGGCTAACAGACATGTGCTTGACCTCCCAGGACCCCTCCTTTCAGCCCTGGCACCCCAGCCCCTGCAGTGCTTGGGAGGCAAGAGTTAAGGTCCAGGAAATGGGACTCTGTACCCTCGCCTCCACGGATGGATGAACACCGCCCAAGCCTGGGCTCAGGGAGGAGGCCTTGGGGCTAAGCCCAGGGTGGTCTGCCTCTGGCTTTTCATTACTGCTCCCCACAGGCCTGTCCCTCCCAGGATGCAGGCCTGCCGCTTCATTAAGCCTAACCAAGGGCAAGGACAGCTCCTCTGACTGCGCTGTTATCTTTAACAGCTCTGTCTGGAACTCAATTAATGCCGACCAGCTCCTCCGCAGAGCAGAGTGCTCCAGCCTGGCCGCCTCACACACCCACACTGAGCCCAGAATGACTGCACCCAGGGGGATGACCTCGGACGGGTGCCCACAAGAATGCCTGGGATCTGAAAGAGTGGGGGCTGGTCACAGGAACTTCTACACTGGCTCCCTCTCCCCACCCCGCCTCCCTGCCTCTCTTCCTCTCCACAGACCTTCGGCCTAGTCTGGGGAGGTCCTGAATGGTGTGGACGCAACTCTGAGGACATTCTGGGTTAGTGAGCAAGAATTGTTCCACAGCGAAACGTGCCGTGGGAAACAGGTGGCTGGACACTGAGCAATCACTTTCGCATCACCTGGAGAGTTCATCAGCAGGAGGAAGTAGAGCCCGCGTGAAACGACCCCATACCCCTGTGTCTGTCCCCCGGCCTCCTTGCTCCATCCCCATCGGGCTGCCATTTGTCTAGTCTGACCCACCCTGGACATGCATCCTATGTGTACTTAATTCATGAGAATCCCACCACGCGTTCTCAGGCCAAAAAAGAAAGAGTAGTTCAAATTTAAATATTGTAATTAAAAACACTAAAGTTCCATTTTAAGAGACTACTGGAGCCATGGTGGTGCAGTGGTCAGGAGCTCGGCTATTAACCAAAAGATCGGCAGATGGAATCTACCAGCCATTCCTTGGAAACCCTACCGGGCAATTCTACCCTGTCCTAGAGAGTCGCTGTGAGTCAGAATCGACTCCACGGCGATAGGTTTGGTTTTGGGGGAGAGTGATGGGGAGTTCTTGCTTAATAAGAAAAGAGTTTGTTTAGGGTGATGAAAAAGCTTTGGAAGTAGACAGTGGGTGAAGGTTGCACAGCACTCTGAATGCAACGAATGCCACTGAATTGCTCACTCAAAAATGGCAACTTTTATGTTATACATATTTTACAACAATATTTTTAATTGTATTTTGCACACCAGCTCTTTACTAGACACTGTGGTAAGTACACAGTGGGGTTAGGACAGACGGACGCCCCCTAAGGAGGGGTGGGGGACGCGCCCCCAGGAGGTGAGGCTTGCCTGGCTGGCTGACGGGCAAGTCTGCCGAGTGAAGAAGATGGGGAGGAACACCAGGCAGAGGGAACAGCATGGGCAAAGGCAGAGCGGTGTGCCGAGCTTCCCAGAGGGCCTTGTACCCTCCCAGCTGGTCTCAGCCTCCAGGCTGCCACCCTGCATCACCATGGCAACCACCAACTTCATCCCATCCCTCCCAGCCTCAAGCACCTTCCATGGTGACCCTCATATCAGATCTAACTAGTCAATCAATCAGATGTCTCTATTAGCCCCTTCCCCTTCCCCTTCCCTCCCTCACTACTGCCCCTACACAACCCCTTGCACCAGCTGAGCTTCGTTCTCTGACATCTGGGAAGCCATCTGCCATCCCCCCCCAACCCCGCTGTCTCGTGCTCCTGTCCCCAGGCAGAAAAGTCCCCGTTGCCCTTCATGTGAGAGGGCTGGCGCTCATGACCGCCCTCCAAACAGGCACAGATGGAGAGATGTTTGCTCCTAGGTGTACCCAGGAGTGGGCTCAGGGACTACCCACAGACCTGGAGGCCATCAAGGTCTTTCCCAACTGAGACGTCTACCCCTCTGAAGCCAGGATATTAGCAACGCGAGTCACCCCCAAAGACATGAGAATCAGCTGCTCCTGGGGCCACAGAGCTGGTCCTGCCCATGGTCGCACTGCAAGCTCCCGTATCCTGAACAAGCTTCCTCAGGCTCCATCCCCTCCCAGTGACCATCCTGGCTCCCAAACCCCAGAGACCAACTCTCTGCCTGAAAATCTCCCCAAGGACCCTGGGAGTAGGTTTCACTTCTCAGGCCCGTCCCATAGGCAGGAAGAGGAAGCTCAGAGGGGTTTCGAGGCCTCACAGTCAATACACAGCAGGGCTGACACTCCAACCCAGGACTCAAGCTCGTCCCTGATACCACACTGCCTCCCAGAAAGCTCCCCTCAGAGGCCAGCCTGGAAGGTCTCTCAAGTGCCCTGGCCTCTCTCTCAGCCTCCCCCAGGCCCCAAGAGCCACCCTTTATGGGCATTGTTTCTGCCTTCAATACTCAGCACTCCAAATGTCCCTGTCTGAAGTAGGCTATCATCAGTGCCGAGACCAAAAATCTCACTGCCCATAGGGTGAGGGGCTTTCTGCTTGGGCCCCACACCAGGCTTCACCCCAGGCTCCATTGCTGGTTCCAACCTTTCCAACTGACTGTGTCCTTGGCTCTACCCATTTCTATCAGGTCAGAGTCCCAGCATTCCGTTGCTGTATTTGGGAACTTGCCTGGAGCAGCCACAGCCATATGGCCCTATCCCACTCTGGGCCCCCATCCTGCTCTTGGCCCTGTGGGGAAGTGGGCGGTGCATCTTGAATCGTAAGCACATTCACAAATGGAAGCAGGTTCACAGATTCTTTCTGAGGGAGAGACCAGCAGCAAGAGCCCAGCGCTGCCAGAAACCTGGAGAGCTGAGGAGGGAGGAGCTTTGCTGGGGTGGGGGTGGAGGCTGCTATCTTGGGACACAGATTTTGAAGGAAGAAAGCACAGAAACCCTGACTACTTCTCAATGAGTCGCAGCAGAAGCAGGAGATCCTATTGCCACAGTGATTGTATTTTTGGTTCCTGTGTTTGTGTTTTGCAGCTTATTTTCAGCCTCAATGCTAATATTTCATTAGAGAGGGACTCCGCCCCCTCCACACACATATACACTGAAGTTTAGAGCGGGGAGGGGGGACTTTAAAAGAATCCCAGCTGCGTTCTTCAGCGTGATTGTAGTCCATCTTAAGGTCTTATTCTGTAGGACGGTATCTCCATTTTAACCATGTAACTCAGTGAGGGAGTCAGATTTTATATATGAATATTCAGCCAACATACAAGGCTTAGATACATGAACTAGGCAAAGTAGGACAAAGTGAGTTCTGACATTTCTGCTAACCAGTAACCAGCTGCTGTCCAGTAGATTCTGACTCGCGGCAACTCCATGTGTGTCAGAGCAGAACTGCTCTATAAGGTTTTCAGTGGCTGATATTTCAGAAGTAGATCACCAGGCCTTTCTTCCTGGGCTCCTCTGGGTGGACTCGAACCTCCAGCCTTTCAGTTAGCAGCCAAGTGCATTAACTATTTGCATCACTCGGGGACTCTGACATTTCTATTGTTCCTTACTAAATCCCATCCTGCCAGCTGGTTTTCCTTCCCTCAAATGTCAGGCTCTGTCCCTCAGCATGTGACACTTAGGGGATCTCACCAGTGAATGTTCCTCGAATGTCCAAGGAGTGCAGTGTGGGCGCAGGATCAGTGGCCATGGCTAACCATGTCCTTGTAGGCTCAAGTTTAAATGAACCATATGAACCCCAAGGGAAGACCTACTGGAAGCATTTAGCCTCTCTCAGTCTACCCTGTATCTCTCTGTCTGTCTCTCTCCCTTCTCCTCCATCTCTGTCGCTCACTCGCCCTCTCTCTCCACACCCATATGTATGTGTGCCCACGTACACACACACACACATTCCCAGAAGCCTTTCCTGAGACAGGTCTGAAGGACGGAGAAGTCCCAGCAGCATGAGGTCATTGGCCCCACTGTCAGCCTTCTCAGTGCTTCCCAAAAGCTTGTTGCCCTTGGGCAGACAATCCCCTACTTTCCACAGAACCCTCCAGGGTGCAAGCCATTAGGCCTCAGCTGGGTCCTATCCTCAGCCTCCTCCTACTGCCAGTATCCCAACCCAGACAGGCAGAGTCCTAGCTTGCTGAGAAGGAAACAGCATGGCCCAGTTCTGCCACTGAGGCACCGTGTGCTCTTAAGGTCACTGCCACCGTCTAGGATTCTGTTTCTTCGTCTGTAAGTGAAGAGGTTGGCTCACAGGATGCTGGAGGCCCCACCTTTATCTCCAGCTCTAACCTCTTCTCACTGTAACCATCTCACACTAACAACTGATAAAGCCTCAAAGCTGCACAGCAACTTTTCCCTGAGATCTGCACTAACTCAATGATTCCAACATCCCTAAGCTTTTGGAACAATAAAATTTCCCCCCAAAATTGTGGGCCTGACACAGTGTTACCAAGCTTTTATTTTACCAAGAAAAGACATTAAAACTATTTTTTTAAACCTACCATCTACTATTATATTGAATTCATACAAAAAAAAAAAAAAAACAACACTGTATTGGTTAACTATTGCTTTTTTTATTTCTTATTTTTTAACTCTGAGACTTAATAGCTTAAAATAACAACCATTTATTTATACAAGATTCTGCAATTTGGGCTTTTCTTGCCTGGGGTCACCCAGGCAGTTAAAGTCATCAGGAGTCTCAGTTGGGCTAGATGGTCCGAGACAGCCTCACTCATGTCTGGTGCTTGCCTGAAACTGTCAGTTGGAAAGCCTCAGTTCTCCTGTGTGTGGTCTCTCCAACAGGATAGCCCGGATTTTCTACACAGTAGTGTAACAAGCAGGGAGGTCCCAATGCACAAGCCTCTGCTTGTATCATGTTTGCTGATGTTCTATTGGCCAAAACAAGTTACATGGCCAAGCCTGGATGAGGTAGGAGAAGACTACATAAGGGTGTGGATACCTGGAGACAGGGTCCCTGGGTGGCACAAATGCTTAAGTGCTTGACTACTAACCAAAAAGTTGGCAACTTGAACCCACTCAGAGATGCATCAGAAGAAACGCCCACCCAGCAATTTGCTTCCAAAGTTCACAGCCTGGAAAATCCTATGGAGCTGAACATTTTTTTAATTGTAATTTAAATGAAGGTTTACAGAGCAAACCAGTTTCTCATCAAACAGTTAGTACACATATTGTTTATGGCATTGGTTAACAACCCCAGGACATGTCAACACTCTCTCTTCTCAACCTTGGGTTTCCTATCACCAGCTTTCCTGTCCCCTCCTGCCTTCTAGTCCTTGCCCCTGGGCTGGTGTGCCCTTTTGTCTCATTTTGTTTTATGGGCCTGTCTAATCTTTGGCTGAATGGTGAACTTCAGGAGTGACCTCATTACTGAGCTGAAAGGGAGTCTGGGGGCCATACTTTCAGGGTTTTCTCCAGTCTCTGCCAGGCAAGTAACTCCGGTCTTTTTTTGTGAGTTAGAATTTTGTTGTACATTTTTCTCCAGTCCTTGTCCAGGACCCTCTATTGTGATCCATGTTAGAGCAGTCAGTGGTGGTAGCGGGGCACCGTTTAGTTGTGCTGGACTCAGTCTGGTGGAGGCCGTGGTAGATGTGGTCCATTAGTCCTTTGGAGTAATCTTTCCCTTGTATCTTTAGTTTTCTCCATTTTCCCTTGCTCCCGAAGGGATGAGACCAGTGAGTATTCTAGATGGCCATTCACTGGCTTTTAAGACACCAGATGCTACACACCAAAGTAGAAGAAGAACATTTTCTTTATAAACTAAGTTATAAAGCTGAACATCTTAATAAAAGATTCCATAGAGGAATCCTGATTTTAAAAAAGGGGGAAAACGCAGAAAAGAATTCAAATTCTCATGGACTCTAGACTTTCTGGAGCCATGGACGGTGGGTGAATCCCTGAAACCATTGCCCTGAGATAATCTTTAAACCTTAAACCAAAATATCCCCTCAAAGTCATCTTAAAATTGAACAATAGTTTACCTTAACTAGTAAAAAAGGTCTGCCTTGAAAGGTCATGGACGCTCCATAAACACATCCAAACTCCCTGAGGGATTGAATTACTGAGATGGGGGCTGTGGGGACCATGGCCTCAGGGAACATCCAGCTCAATTGGCATAACAGTTTATAAAGAAAATGTTCTACATTCTACTTTGACGAGTAGAGTAGCGTCTGGTGTCTTAAAAGCCTGTGGGCAGCCATCTGAGATACTCCACTGGTCTCACCTCCCTCAGGAGCAAAGGAGAATGTTGAAAACTAAAGACACAAGGGAAAGATTAGTCCAAGGGACTGATGGACCACAACTACCATGGCCTCCACCAGACTGAGTCCAGTACAACTAGATGCCGCCCAGCTACCACAACCAACTGCTCTGACAGGGATCACAAAAGAGGGTCCCAGACAGAGCTGGAGAAAAATGTACAACAAAATTCCAACTCACAAAAAAAGACCAGAAATCTATCTGGCATTATCTTAAACAGTTAGAAATAGAACTACCATACAACCCAGAAATCCCACTCCTCGGAATATACCCTAGAGAAATAAGAGCCTTCACACAAACAGATATATGCACACCCATGTTTATTGCAGCACTGTTTACAATAGCAAAAAGCTGGAAGCAACCAAGGTGTCCATCAACGGATGAATGGTTAAATAAATTGTGGTATATTCACACAATGGAATACTATGCATCGATAAAGAACAGTGACGAATCTGTGAAACATTTCATAACATGGAGGAACCTGGAAGGCATTATGCTGAGCGAAATTAGTCAGAGGCAAAAGGACAAATATTGTATAAGACCACTATTATAAGATGTTGAGAAATAGTATAAACTGAGAAGAACACATACTTTTGTGGTTACGAGGAGGGGAGGGAGGGAGAGGGTTTTTTACTGATTAGTTAGTAGATAAGAACTACTTTAGGTGAAGGGAAGGACAATACTCAATACACGGAAGGTCAGCTCAAATGGACTGGACCAAAAGCAAAGAAGTTTCCGGGATAAACTGAATGCTTCAAAGGTCAGCGAAGCAAGGCGGGGGGGGTGGTGGTTTGGGGACTATGGCTTAAGGGGACTTCTAAGTCAATTGGCAAAATAATACTATTATGAAAACATTCTGCATCCTACTTTGAAATGTGGCATCTGGGTCTTAAATGCTAACAAGTGTCCATCTAAGATGCATCAATTGGTCTCAACCCACCTGGATCAAAGGAGAATGAAGAACACCAAGGTCACACGACAACTATGAGCCCAAGAGACAGAAAGGGCCACATGAACCAGAGACTTACATCATCCTGAGACCAGAAGAACTAGATGGTGTCCGGCCACAACTGATGACTGCCCTGACAGGGAGCACAACAGAGAACCCCTGAGGGAGCAGGAGATCAGTGGGATGCAGACCCCAAATTCTCATAAAAAGACCAGACTTAATGGTCCAACTAAGACTAGAGGAATCCCGGCGGTCATGATCCCCAAACCTTCTGTTGGCCCAGGACAGGAACCATTCCCGAAGACAACTCATCAGACATGGAAGAGACTGGACAATGGGTTGGAGAGAGATGTTGATGAAGAGTGAGCTACTTGTATCAGGTGGACACTTGAGACCGTGTTGGCATCTCCTGTCTGGAGGGGAGATGGGAGGGTAGAGAGGGTTAGAAACTGGCAAAATTGTTACGAAAGGAGAGACCGGAAGGGCTGACTCATTAGGGGGAGAGTAAGTGGGAGTATGGAGTAAGGTGTATATAAGCTTACACGTGACAGACTGACTTGATCTGTAAACGTTCACTTAAAGCTCAATAAAAATTATTAAAAAAAAAAAAAAGACCAGACTTACTGGCCTGACAGAGACTGGAGAAACCCTGAGAGTATGGCCCCTAAATACCCTTTCAGCTCAGTAATGAAGTCACTCCTGAGGTTCACCCTTCAGCCAAAGATTAGACAGGCCCATAAAACAAAACGAGACTAAAGGGGCGCACCAGCCCAGGGGCAAGGACTGGAAGGCAGGAGCGGACAGGAAAGCTGGTAATGGGGAACCCAAGGTCGAGAAGGGTGAGTATTGACATGTTGTAGAGTTGTTAACCAATGTCATAAAACAATACGTGTACTCACTGTTTAATAAGAAGCTCATTTGTTCAGTAAACCTTCATCTAAAGTACAATTAAAAAAAAAGAAAAAAAGGTCTGCCTTGAACATTAGGCTCTTTTAAGAACTATCTATCTAGGATCAAATCGACAACAGAAACTTGAAAGATTAGATAGGAAGCTTAGGGGGCTATGAGTCTGTGTTACTGTGGGAGAAACAACTCAGAAGAGGAGGGTGAGAATGGTTATACAACTTGAAGAATGTAATCAATGTCACTAAATTGTACAGGTAGAAACTGATGAATTGGTACATGTTTTGCTGTGTATATTCTTAACAACAACAAAATAAACAAAAGTTAGAAGAAAAAAAAAACCTATGGAGCACAGTTCTACTCTGCAACTCAATGGGGTGACCATGAGTTGGAATTGACTCGACAGCAACTGGTTTGGTTTGGTTTTGGTTTATATACAGCCTAAGGGAGGCTGGAAAGGCCTGGTGATCTAATTCCAAAAATCAGCCAATGAAAACCCTATGGATCACAATGGTCTGATCCGCAACACATCATGGGGCTGGTGCAGGACAGGGCAGTGCTTCATGGGGTTGCCAAGGTTCAGAGGCTGACTCAACAGCAGCTAACAACAACAGCATTAACGTAACAATCTACACAAGGGAGTAACATCAGAAATTCTTTTTTTTTAAGGAGTAAATTTAGCTTCATGAAAACCAACTACACCATTATTCGTGTGACTTCCTCACAGACTCATACGAGTCAGAATCGACTCAAGGGCACTGGGTTTGGTTTTGGTTTGGCTTCCTCACAGACCAGTGGAGGTCTCATTTATCAGGGACCAGTACTAGTCCAGAGGCTGGCCTTTGGGAAACACGGTGTTATCTGCTCGTTCCTTCCAGTCGAGGCAGAAGTGGCCTCAGAATCCTCCTCAACATGGCACTCCAGATAGCTTCTTGCTAGTCAGTCAGAGATGGCGCATAAAATTCAAGTCTATTTGCTATCGCTTACCTAAGGGCTAACGATCCCTGGTGGCGCAATGGGTAAGCGCTCAGCTGCTAACTAAAAGGTCGGCAGTTCAAACCCACCAGTAGCTCTGCAAGAGAAAAGGCCTGGCAATCTGCTCCCATAAAGATTACAGCCTAGAAACCTTGTGGGGCGGTTCTACTCTGTCCTATAAGGTCGGTATGATTTGGAATTGCCTCGACAGCACACAACAACAACCTAAGGGTTTTACCCTCAGCGCAGGGGTTATATTTTAAAAGAGGACAGCTGAAGAAGTAATGGTTAACCCAAAGGAACGTGGCACCAAATCAAGTCTGCATAAGCAGAGGACTCCTTAATGGTGCAGCCCCAGGCACTGTGCCTAGGGCCGGGTATAGGGACCTTTCCCATGTCCTCAAACCACACTCACCAGGGCCCACTGTAAAGGCCTCGTGTGGGCCAGGCAACCAGCCCCTGGGCCAAAGGGTCTCACACGCCTGCACCGGTGGCCATCTGGCAAGTAGGGCCCAGCCCCCTCACCATGGACCACACACCTCACTGGCCCTGACTCCCTGGGTACTTCAACAAATGTGGGCTTGATTTTAGCCCTTCAATTCAAGCAGGCATAGTCAGCCACCACCTTGCAGCACCATGCCAGGGCACCGAAGACAGGCAACCACCAAGGTCAATGCAGGGGATATACACAAAGGTAGAAGAGCAGGGCTGTGCCTGGAGTTCACCAGTAAGGAGTTTTCTACTCACAGCAATTTGATTTGGTGCCTAAGTCCTCTGGAAAAAAAAAAAAAATTTTTTTTTTCAAGTCCTCTGAGTTAAGCATTATTTCTTCAAACGCACATTAAAAAAAAATCTAATTCCGCAGGGAGGGACAAGTCTTTAACTTATGGATGGCAAAGAGGTTTCCATGTGTGTGCCTTTGAAGACTGATTGGGAGTGGCTGGCTGCATGCTGTGTTGCAAAGGACTCTGAGGCACCTCTGGGCTCAGGAGGAAAGCGTGTAGAGGAACTCAGCAGACCTGGTTCTCATCCTGACTTTGCAATGGGTTTGGGAGCAGTCTCTTCCCCTCCCTGACCTCAGTTTGCCCATCTGTAAAATGAGAGGGTAGGCCCAGCCCAGATATTTGACGACTGGGTTCCTACTTGGCTGAAAATGCCACTCACAGCTCTATTTCCAGACAACAACTTTTATCTCAACTTTGGGAACATGACTCTTGACATTTATGCTCTAGATAGTTTCCTATTCTAACTGGCAGAGATGGCCTCCCAAGGACAATGAGAAAAGGAAAAGAAAGGAAGGAAGTGACCAGAGGAATTTAGTCTTTAGCCTGAGGAAACTGTGGAGACAAAGATAGACCAGTCTGAGGCCTTAGATATGGCAGGCTTGAGCTAAAACACATACATCATCTGTGTCCCAAAAGGGGCCCAGGACTCTGGGTATAGGAACTCATGTGTGTGGCCTCCAGCCCAGCTGAGCCATCAGATGGCTACAGTCACATCACTGCCCCCAGGTAGCCCAGCAAAAGAGCCGCCCATCTGAGACCTGCCCAGAGAATCATGAGCAAATAAAATAGTTGTTTTAAGCTACTAAATTTTGGTATGGTTCATTAACATAGCAGTAGCAAACATAATGTGATGTTTTGTAGACATTTCACTAATCCTTTCATAATTTAATCGTTTTCACCTCTTCGGAGGCCAATAACCCTTTTATTCAGGTCTGGTCTCAGTGACTCCATGGGTCTCCGAGAAGGTGCTAAGCCAGCCCTGAAAGTGGCAACATCTCCAAGAACCCTACTGGCTTGATTAAAAATCAAGGGCTGGCCAACAACCCAAGCCCCAGGAAGGTATCACATGGCAAATGCAAGAAGAAACTTTTTATTTTCTTCTTTTAATTTACAAAACACCAAAGAGGAACTATTTCTAACTCTCAAATAGCTCCTGAGGGAGACAGAAGGCTCTCTAGAACTCCTACATCTAGGCAAAAGCCCAAAGACATCCATATTCAAGTCCCCAGAACCGTGACTATGTTACTTTACATGCCAAAAGAGACTTTACAGATGTGATCAAATCATTACCTAGAGATGGGAAGATGATCCTGGATTATCTGGGGTGGACACAATATAATCACAAAGGTCCTCTTCAGAGGGAAGCAGGAGGGTCAGAGTCACAGAGGAGATCTGACAATGAAAGAAGCAGCTGGACTGATGTATTTGAAGCTGAAGGAAGGGGCCATGAGCAAAAGAATGCATGTGTCCTCCACAAGCTGCAACAGGCAAGAAACGTACTCTCCCCTAAAGCCTCCAGGAGGAACGCAGCTCTGCTGGCCTCTTTGGCTTTAGCTCCTAAGACCCATTTTGAGCTTCTGAACTTCTGAACTGTCAGATAATAAATTCATGCTGTTTTAGCCACTAGGTTTGTGGTCATTTGTTATAGCAGCAGTAGGAAACGAATACACTGGATAATTCTCCTGCCTACAGAAGTACAATATGCAGACTGTTACTCATAATAAGAACAACAGCTAGTAATAATCAAAAACCAAATCAGTTGCCACCAAGTCAATTCCAAATCATGGCAACCCTGTGTGTTACAAACCGGAATTGCCCCGTAGGGCTTTCCTGGAATCCTTATGGACGCAGATCACCAGGGCTTTCTCCCCCAGTGCTGCTGGGTGGGTTCAAACCACCAAACTTTTGGTTAGTTGCCAAGAGCAAACCATTTATGCCACCCAGAGATACTGTTTATTCAGTGTCTACTTTGTGCCTGGCCCTGTTCCAAGCACTTTGCTCATATGATCTCATTCGATCCCCACAAAAATCACATGAAGCAGACACTCTTACAAGCCATGCTTGGCAGATGAGAAAACGGAGCCTGGAAGAGGTTATGTAACTGACCTAGATCACACAGAGGGTAGGTGACACTGCCTGGATTTGAACTCAGGCTGGCTGGTTCCAGATCCAACACTTAACTGCTCCACCTCCCGAATAAAATGCACAATGATAATAATAAAACGACTGGCATTTATTGAGCACCCGTCTGTACCATGCCCACGTTACGCACTTTACATATATTCTCTTACTTCTCACAGCATCCCAATGGTGTTGTTGTTGTTAGTTGCCATTGAGTCAGTTCCAACTCATGATGACCCCACGTGTATCAGTGTAGATCTGTACAAAGGGCTTTCAAAGCTATGACCTTTTGGAAGCAGATCCCCAAGCCTGTTTTCTGAGGTATCTTTGGGTAAGTTCGAACTGCCAACCTTCTCGTTAGCAGCCAAGCACTTAACCATCTGTGCCACCCGGGTAGGATTATCAATCACCCTTGTTTACAGAGGAAGAAATGAGGCTCAGCAATGTTAAACCCACATGTGTCTGAGCCCAAAGCCTGGGCTTAACCACATACCTTACTGCCTCCTTGTCCCACTTGAGGCCCGGATGGCTGAGAAGTAGACGAAGTTAAAAAGGGTAACCAGATCACTCATCTTTCATACTAGGATACTTAGAAAGTGAAAGGTACCACCATTAACAGTTCACTGGAACAGAGGCATAAACCGGAACTGTCCCAGCAAACCAGGACACACTAAAGATGAGGGGCTAAAACCAAGGCCCACTCTCTGCAGCTCAGGGATCCCCGGAAGGGGCGCAGAGGAGCAGCCCAGCCCCACTGCCATCTGCAGCTGCCGTGGTTCACGGTCTACAGTCCACGGGCCAGGCTGGACAAGGAGGGCTGGTCCTGGCAGAGCTCAGAGCAGTGTCTGCAAAGCTGCAGATCTGAGGTCTCAGTACAGTGGGGCAGAGCCTGCCTGACGGGGGGAGGGCAAGGAAGGGGGGTCCATCTGAAGGCAGAGTCCTATAGTGTCTGAGCTCTATGGCCTCCAGCTCTGCACACAGTCCAGCAATGCAAAGAGGCTTTGAACCCCAGAGCTGCCTCAGGCAGGAAACTCAGCAGGGGACTCGGAGTCTTGGCAAGTGAGAGCCAAACAGGACCAACAACCAGCCTGACAAACCCAAGGGTTCTGGGCCTGCCAGACAGGAAGCTTTGCGGCCTGAGGGTCAGGCTGGGTTCTGCCCCTTCCTGGCTATCAGGCCAGCCCTTTTCCCTCCGAACTTCCTGGATGAAAACCAGTCATTGATAACTGCCTCCACAGGAGTTACAATCATAAATGATAATAACAGACAACAGCAAGCATTTACCGTAGGCGGGCAGTAAACTCTGCACTTAGCATGGGTTATAGGAGTAAATGAAGTCTGCTCTGAGATGGGTACTATGATTGTTCCCACTTTACAGATGAGAAAACTGAGGTAGGGGTCAGGTGAGTAACTTGCCCAGAATTCCATGACTGGTAAGTGGTGAAGCAAGCTAATAGGCCCTGTAAAATCCTGCCAGAACAGTCTTTCTTCCCCGTCAGGTGTCCCCAAAGCAGCACCTCTGGTGCAGGAACCTTCAGAGAGAAGGCCCTATTCCCCTCTGGGGGCTTAGGTGACCATGGTTGTACATAGACAAAGTAGCCACATATTACACCAGAATAAGGCTCATTGGAGTGCTTTACAAATATACATCCCTGGGCCCATTTCCCTGGAGGGTCTAATTCAGTAAGCCTGGGAACCAGAATTATAACAAGCCCTCTGTCTTAGTTATTCAGTGCTGCTATAACAGAAACACCACAAGTAGATGGCTTTAACAAAGAGAAATTTATTCTCTCAAACTTTAGAAGGCTAGAAGTCCAAATTCAGGGTGCTAGCTCCAGGTGAAGGCTTTCTTTCTCTGTCATCAATCTTCCCTGGTCAAGGAGCTTCTTAGCACAGTGACCCCAGTCCAAAGAATGTGCTATTCTTCTGGCTCTTGTTTCTTGGTGGTATGAGGTCCTCATGTCTCTCTGCTTCCTTCTCTCCTTTCTATCTCAAAAGAGATTGGCTTAAGACACAATCCAATCTTATAGATAGGGTCCTGCCTCATTAACATAACTGCCACTAACCCCTCCTTAATGACATCACAGAGGCAGGATTTACAACACAAAGGAAAATCATATGAGATGACAAAATGGTGGACAATCACACAACACTGGGAACCATGGTCTAGCCAAGTTGACACACATTTCTGGGGGACACAATGCAATCCATAACACCCCCTCCCACGGTGATTCCTAAAGTCATTCTCTTCCTGTTCAAGACCCTTTCAAACCTGATTCCATCAAAGGGAAAGTCTCATTCTTAACTCCCTCTGTTATATACTGAATGGTGTCCACCAAAATACATATTAGAATCACAACCCCTGTTCTTGTGGGTATAAGCCCTTGGGAATAGGGTTTTCCTTGTTACATTAATGAGGCCATAGCAGTGTAGGGTGCATCCTAAACCTAATCATTGCTGAGATGCATAAGAAGAGCAGATTAGACACAGAAGGAAGCCCAAAAGGGGGAAGACAGATGCCACATAAAGATCACCAAGGAACCGAGATACACTGGGGCTACAGAAACTGAGAGAAAAGGCCCTTCTCCCATAGCTGAGACAGAGAGAGCCTTTCCCTAGAGCTGGTACCCTGAAATCAGCCTTCTAGCCACTGAACTGTGAGAAAAAAAAATCTGTTCTTTAAAGCCACACATTTATGGTGTTTCTCTTACAGCAGCACTAGGTAACTAAGACACCTCTAAAAATTGCAATTCTCCGTTTGTGCCAAGTGCAGCCTCAGCACAAAGCCCTCTGCAGGCAACAGATCTACCTAGAGAGCAATGACCTCGTTGGGCTTCCAAGCCTTTATGCTGTGGGTACCTTCTGTTGAAGGTCAGTGACACTGGTTTTCAATTTAGGGAACTGAAATAAACAGTCCCCTTAAAGTGAGTACATTTAAAAAACGGTGAATTAATTTTAAAAATAACAAGTCATGGTTTGGGCAATCCATAGACATGGTGGGATCAGGAAGCTGAACTTCAAGGGGCTGAAGTTTGGGAAACATTCCCTGAGGATAAGATCGCCTGTGTCTGACAGCCCTCAGCTCTGTTCTGACATCTCTCCTTAAAAGCCGAGTCACTCTGGGGAAATGAATTTACCCCCCTGAGCCTCAGTTTCCTTTTGAGTAAAATCACCCACTTCTTGGGGTGTTCGTGAATATTAAATGAGATGATACAGGTGAAGAATTTAGCCTACTGCCTTGCAAAGAACTGATGCTTAAGGAAAATTTGCTGACTCAAGGCTGCCCAGCACCAAGTAGAGACGAACCCCTCCCTGCACGTGCTGAGAATCCCAATCTGAAACCCAGATGTATAGTAATTCACTGGTTCTCAAACTTGACTGTTCACTGGAATTGTTGTTGTTGTTAGGTCAAGTTGGTTTCAACTCATAGCGACCCTATGTACAACAGAACAGAACACTGCCCGGTCCTGCGCCACCCTCACAATCGTTATGCTTGAGCCCACTGTTGCAGCCACTGTGTCAATCCATCTCATTGAGGGTCTTCCTCTTTTCCGCTGACCCTCTACTCTACCAAGCATGATGTCCTTCTCCAGGGACTGGTCCCTCCTGATGTAATCCCTCCTAATAACATGCTGAAGTATGTGAGGTGAAGTCTTGCCATCCTTGCTTCTACATTCACTGGAATTGGGGAGTTCAAAAGCCTGATTCCTGGTCCCACCCCAGAGGTTCTGATATAATTGGCCTGGAGTGAGGCCTGGGCATTGGGACTTTTCAAAGCTCTCATTATAATGGACAGCGAGGATTGAGAACCACTGTAGTAACTAACCCGAGAGAAACATCCAGTGACAGATGGTGTATCTCCAGACACTACCTCCTCCCAGCCCCCCAGAACCAGCTCTCCAGCTGCCGTCATTCTTGTTTCCTTCAGTGGAAGCTGCAGAGATGGGGGGACGGCGTGAGAAGGACTGATCTCATGTTTGCCAGAAAATTCTGAGGGTCTTGCTTCAGAGAGTGGAGTGACTGAAGATCCCAAGGAATCAGGACCTGAAAATTTTCCTCACATAGCCCCATGTCTAAGAAAAATCAGAGCAGAATCAGCCCCCTTCCTAAAGCCTCCAAAGAAAGCAGATCAGCTTGACCCAGGACCACATCATACAAGGAAACAGCAATCCCAGTGGGCACCAGGGTGGTGGAGGCAGGAAGGCCACTCTCTTTTCTTACTGGCTACGTGATCAATAAAGTACAAAACCACGTCCTGCCCACCATTATTTCCACGGTCCTCCACAACAGACCTGGGGCAGGTGGAGTTTGTATGCATCATGCGCCCCCTTCACGGATAAGGGAGGGAAAGTTCAGCCAGAGTTCACACCAGTCTTTGGGCTCCAAAGCCACTCTGCTTCTCTGCCCACCGAGCCTGTTACTGCGCATGGCAGAGGAGAGCAGGACTGCATGTCGTCTGCAATAGAAGGAATGCAGCAAGGATTTGCCGAGCCCACTTGGGGGGTGGTTCATTTCTGAGCACTGCCTGAGCCTCCTTATCCACTTCCATGTTTCACCCTGCTCTTGGCGATGCCCGGGCCCGGGGTGCCATGGGTGGGCAGTGCTCACCCCCTGCCACGTGCTCCCCATTCATTAAAAGCCCCTGATTCCTCCCTGCCACCCTAATTATGTGCAGCGCTAATAAAGCCGCTTTCTCCCTTAGCAAAGAGGCTTATTTATGAGATGAGAGAGCATTTCGCCCCCACAAGATTGAGTTGTCACTCACAGCCTTGTTGCAATCAAAGCAGCATCTCTTCACGGACTGTCCCAGCCCTGTCCTCCGCCCCCTCTCTCCCCCAGCTTCAGCCCACTCCTGAGCATCCTCCTTTCTAGAAGAGGCACTGGGGAGGGGGCAGGATGCAGATGCCATTCCCCACTGCAGTGTTCCCTCATGTCTTACTCACTGATAGTCAATCAACACACAGTAGGACATTTATTGAGCACCTACTATGTGTCCTTACTAACCTGTTGCCACCTAGTCGATTCCGACTCATAGCAACCATACAGGACAGAGTAAAACTGCCCCATAAGGCTTCCAAAGCTGTAATCTTTATGGAAGCAGACTGCCACATCTTTCTCCTTGGAGCAGCTGGTGGATTCGAACCACCGACCTTTCGGTTAGTAGCCAAGTACTTAACCACTGTACCACCAGGGCTCTGTTGTGCCCTTACTAGGAATATGGAACTGTGTGGGGAGGCAAAGCATTGAGGGAAAGACCACAAGCTTTTAGGCTCTGTGCCTGGCTCATATCCCAGCTCCAGCCTTCATTGGCTGAGTGATGTGGGAAAAGTTAGTGAATTTCTCAAAGGCCTCATTGCCTCATTTAAAATGGGGTTAATCATAATGTCTATCCCATAGAGGTGTTGGAAGCATAAATGGATACAGACATACAAAACTGGCATATCGAGTCACTCAATAATTAGTTGGGATTACCCATGGTTAAGTACCCAAGATTGGGAGCACAGGTGGGAATCCTATCGAGATGGGTGAGTCAAGGAAGGCTTCCTGAGGATGTCTGAACTGAGTTTTGAAGGATGAGCAGGAGTTTGCTAGACAAAGGGAGGAAAGTTCCAGGCAGGAAGAACTGCTTATGTGGAAAGCCAAGAAGAGATCACCGGGCTCTGGGAGACACAAGACACTGTGTGGGGAGCATGCAGGGACCACCATGTCAGGGGACACAGCTGCGGAGGTATATGTTGGCACAGGCAGTGAGACCCCGCAGCCAGAGTCCTAACCAGTAATACCCAGAGCCTCATCCCCACCCTGACTACTTTGAGGGGGCCACAATCAGCACCCTTCTGCTCCCATTTGTAATTCAGTGATCATGGGAAGTGGGGCAGCCGCACATTCTCTATGTCACGCAGTCATTCTCTCAGGCACTCAACACAATTCCCTGAGGGACTATGACATGCCAGGCATGTGCTAGGAGGAACTGTACAGCCCAACCACCTGCCCCCAACCCTAGGTTCTAACCCTCACTCAGCCCCTTTCCAGCCGTGCGAACCTGGGTCCAACAGCTTTCTCCTCAGTGAAATGGGTTAACAATGCTCCCCTCACAAAGATGCTCATTCAACAACGAATGGGCTCAGGGTTACATGAGATAATCCAATACTCCCAGCATAAATCAAGTCCTCAACAAATGTCAGTGTTCAAGATTTTTTCTTTTACTATGATTAGTTGCTAGGGGGAAACCCTGGTGGCGTAGTGGTTAAGTGCTAATGCTGCTAACCAAAAGGTCGGCAGTTTGAATCCACCAGGTGCTCCTTGGAAACTCTGTGGGGCAGTTCTACTCTGTCCTATAGGGTCGCTATAGGGTCAACTTGACACAATGGGTTTGGCTTATTTTTGGTTAGTTGCTAGGATAACAAGAATCCCATTTCCAAACCCCAGTGCAACGCCTCCAGAGGCACCCCCAACCCAGGTGAAAACCCCTGCCCAATGTTCTTCTCTTCAGCCCCTCAAAGGGAGAATATTACTTCAGTTTCCACTCCTATGCTTAGCCCTGAAGTGGTCACCATCAGCACTGGGCCGGCCTGAACCACCCTGTAGTCCCCCTAAAGCCCATTCATCTCATCCTTCACTGGGCTCCATGCGTCAACCAACTCAGGTCAGAGGAGGAGGGAGGGGTTGGAAGTCACCTCAGTTCCTGTTGTCCAACCCACCAGGGATTAAACGGTCGACTTGTGACCTGGCCCTTCCGATTTTGTAGATTAACTGATTAATTTAAACTTTCTATCAAGAAAATTTGCAAACATATACAAAATAAACATAACAGCATAATGAACAGCCACGTATCTATTGCTCAGCTTCAACAACTCTGAACACCGCCATTCTGGTTTCCTCAGCACCTCCACCCACCCCCCACCCAACCCCCGCTTGATTTGTCCTGGGAGACTTTGTGGCCAGCCTCTCCAGCACACTCCACCACCCGTAACTCCCTCTTCTCACAAATCTCAACACAGTGTGATGCCTGTGGTTAGCATTATTTTCTCATTTTTTTGCCTGAAGATGTTGTTATTGTTGCCGTTAAGTGCCATCAACTCAGTTCCGACTCACAGCGACCCTATGCACAACAGAATGAAACACTGTCCGGCCCTGCACCGTCCTCACAATCATTGTTATACTTGAGCCCACTGTTGCTGCCACTGCGTCAAGCCATCTCATTGAGGGTCTTCCTCTTTTTCGCTGGCCCTCTACTCTACCAAGCACGATGTCTTTCTCCAGGGACTGGTCCCTCTTGATAACATGTGCAAAGTATGTGAGATGAAGTCTTGCCATCCTTGCTTCTAATAAGCATTCTGGCTGTACTTCTCCCAAGACAGATTTGTTTGTTCTTCTGACAGTCCACGGTACGTTCAATATTCTTCATCAACACCACAACTCAAAGGCATGGACTCTTCTGTGGTCCTTCCTATTCACTGTCCAACTTTCACGTGCATCTGAGGTGATTGAAAACACCATGGCTTCAGTCAGGTGCACCTTAGTTCTTAAAGTGGCATCTTTACTTTTTAACACTTTAAAGGGGTCTATTGCAGTAGATTTGCCCAATGCAATGCACCTGCTGCTTCCACGGGCATTGATTGTGGATCCAAGTAAAATGAAATCCTTAACAACTTCATTGTTTTCTCTGTTTATCGTGATGTTGCTCATTGGTTCAGTTGCGAGGATTTTTGTTTTATGTTGAGGTGTAATCCATACTGAAGGCTGTGGTCTTTACCTTCACTAGGAAGTACTTCAAGTCCTCTTCAGTTTTGGCAAACAAGGTTGTGTCATCTGCATATTGCAGGTCGTTAATGAGTCTTCCTCCAATCCTGATGCTGCATTCTTCTTCTTCATATAGTCCAGCCTGAAGAGTATCCTTGAAATAATCCCCTGAAGGGCATCCATTTTTATTCCTGGCAACAGGGGACCTTGGTGGTTCAGTGGTAGAATCTCACCTTCTATGCAGGAGACCCAGGTTTGATTCCTGGCCAGAGCACCTCAGCGCAGCCACCATGTGTCTGTCAGTGTAGCCTTCTGTGTTGCTATGATGCTCAACAGGTTTCAGCAGAGCTTCCAGACTCAGACAGACTAGGAAGAAAGGCCTAGCAATCTACTTCTGAAAAAAATCAGTCAATGAAAATACTGTGGATCACAACAGTACAATCCCATTGTGCACTGTGCATGGGGTCAACATGGGTCGGAGGCAACTGGACCGAGGCTAACAACAGTACAACAATAGGATAACCACTGGCCACACCCACAAGTGCTACACAGGATGGTGGTGAAGGCAGGAGCCCTGGAACCAGACCGCCTGAGTCCAAATCAACACTTCCTAGAGGCATGACCTTGGAGAGGTCATTCAACCTCCATGAGCCACAGTATAGATTAGCCACCGAGTAAATGAGGAATGTTGTTAACAGGTTGGCTGTGAAAAAACACGTTTGGTGCTCAGTACACAATACATAATGAGGAAACCTTAGAAATAGATGTGTAAGATGGTGGGTGAGAAGGCTCTGCTCCCCATTTTACAGATGAAGGAGTGGGAGCCCAGAGAGGTGGGGTGAGTTGCCAGGGACGCCTGCTCTTCAGAGTGAGAACTCAGACCCCAGGGCGCTCTGTGTCCAAGCCCATGTGCCTGGAATTCTCTCAGGCTGCCTTGGACTGCGGATGGAGAGGAGGAACCGCTCTAGCACAGACGCAGGCAAGCAATGGCAGACGGCCCAGCACACCAACATGTGTTCCCCCATTCTGAGTCTCTCTCCCAGCCCTGAGGAGAGACAACCACGCAGAGCCTCAGTATGTGCGTGTGTGTGTGCATGTGCGTGTGCGCGGGGTGTGTGCAGGGTGGGGTGCTGAGTTCTATTTTACAAAACAAAAAAGGGGTTAAGGGGTACGCATCCCCGCTCACTCTTTCAGTTTGACAAATCTTAAGGCAATCTCCCATTTGATCCAGCCACCCACTATCTATCCCAGCATGAGAGGCAAGAAACTGGTTCACTAACTCTCAAGCTTTAGCAACTTGGATGCCCCTCCCCATCATCCAAACGATTTTTCAACCTAAAGGAAAAAGGTGAAAGAACCGAGTCAATCCAGTTGCTGAGTGATGTTCAGACAAAGGCAGGCAGCCCCTTGCCCGCATTGGCCAGCTGGGGAAGGGCAAGGCTGAGGGGAAGATTCGCGGTGCGCGTTCCAGCTCTCCACCGCCCCTCCCAGGAGTGAGCCCTGGCAGGACTCCCCACCCCCCGCCCCACTCCCCCACCACTGCAGTGCTCTGTGGGGAGGCCCCTCCCAGATCCGCAGGAACAATGGGCTGGGGAGGGGGCAGGTGCGGCTCGGAGCGCAGCAGAGGGCTGGGGGCTCGGCCACAGACAGCCGGACCCGGAGAGCAACGCGACCGCGGCTGCGCTGCTACCGGACTCGGTTTCCCCGCAGAGCCGAGCGCTGCTGGCCTGGCTGGATTTTCCTTAAGTCCGGGCATTTTAATTTCATCTTTGCTAGGTGGTGTGCCTGTCGCTCCCGGAAAGCCGCAGGGCCGCGCTCCCCTCTGGAGGCTGCTCCCGCCGAGGGCCAGCAGGTCAGGGACGCGCGGCACCGCCGTGCGCCCAACTTTTTCCTCGTGGGACCCGCAGAAAGACCAGAATCTCGACATCCCCGCCAGCCCGTCCCCTCCGCAGGCGAAGCCTTGATTTACAACCCTGGCTGCCGAGGTGCGCTTCCTCCTCCTCCCTTCCTCCGGGTCCTCTCCGGCTTCTCCCCACGGTCCGAGCTCTAACCACGCTCCCCAAATAACGCGGCCCCTGTACATTTGCAAACTGCGAGCAACGGTCCACTGAGCAGGGAACGGACATTGCAGTCGCCGCCGTTTCGCCACTCCCCAGCCCAGAGCATCCCTGGGGTCGGGCGGGGAGGGAGTGGTGAGCTGCAGTGTCGCCCGGAGCTGCAGCCTCCACCCCCGACGCATGCCTCTGGGTCAGGGTGGGGCGAGGGGACAGGTCCAAATCTCCGCTCCCCCAGGCTCCCACCCCCGCCTCGCTGAGTCACGGAAAAGAACCGCTAGGGATAACGGGGCCACCCTGCGGCCAGGCCGTCACCCGGCCAGCGCGGGCGCCCCAGCACAGCGCGCGGGGGATGGACTTGGGGGGTAGATTTCACCCCGGCTCGCAGCCAGTTCCTCAGGAGGCGCCACCCCGCGGCGGGGACAGCCAGGGTGCACGGGCCGGGACTGCGGTTCCCGCCGCAGTGTCCGCAACTGGGCCGGGAGCGCAGCACGTGACCGGTCGGCTCCCGGTCCCGCCCGCGAGGGCAGCGTGCGGCAGGGAGCCCCTTTCCCACGGCTGCGGGGGTGCAGGGAACGGGACTGCGCGCCGTGTCCCTCTCCTTCACTCCGCTCCGCAGCCGCGGGACCCGCGCCCTGCGCTCACCTCGCGGCCCCGCGTCGCCACCGCCCGCCTCCTTGTCCGACATGGTCGCGAGTCCCGGCCCGCGAGAGGAGCCCCGGCGCAGCGCCCGTGTCGGTGTCCGAGTCCCAGTCCGCGTCCTCCGCGGCGCTCGGGCCGGATCTGAGCCGCGGGGCAGCGGGAGTACCGCTCTGACGCCGCCGCTCCGCAGCCCCGGCTCCTCCCGGCTCCTCCCCGGGCTCCTCCCGGACCCGCCCCGCGCCCCGCCCCTCCGAGGCCAGCCCCCTTCCCCCGGCCTGGGGACCGAGCGCTCTCCTGTGCGGCCGCTGCGTGGTGGCGCGGCCCAGGCTTCCCCGCTGGCCCGGGGGCCAGACGCGGCCGCGCGCAAGGGAGGCGCAGCTCGGCCCCAGCGCCTGCTCTTTGGGAGGCACCGAGTGTCATGGCCTGAAACCTTTCGGCAAGCGCGCACACCCTACTCTCCCGAGGAGCCTCTCCGGTCTCCACTATTTTATTTCTTCCCTTTCCTTCCCCGCGCGGGCCCCAGAGAAAATGGCCAAGGGCGGGCGCAAAGGCGAGTCCGTGGAGCCCGGCTCGACCAGGAGCCAGGCTGCAGACCCAGACCAGGAGGGCTGCGCGAGGCCCAGCCCGGGCACCGCCGCAGGCGTCCGCCCCCAGGCCGCCTGCGGGGTTCCATGGCAACTCGGATCCCAGGGAGGCGCTTGCCTCGGAGGCTGCGTCGCGCCTTCCATATATGGGCTCCCGCCCGGGCCCTCGTTACAAGTCTGAGAATAACGACATTAATAATGTAGGGCTTTGGCGGTGAGTGATTCATCCGCCCTGTCCTCGGGCTCTGCCACACACGCGCCAGAGCCTGGGCAGGCGGCTCCTGGTCCGCTGTGTCCCTCACCTCATCTTGGCAATGAGGGCGGTGGTAAGAATGTAATGACCATTGCTGGGTCCTTCCCGTTTTCCTACGCTAGGTGCTTAAGTGCCTTATCTCATTTCCTCATTCTTTATACAGCTCTAAGAGGTGGGGACTGGTGGGCCACATTTTACAGAAAAGGAAACAGGCTTAGAGGGTTTAAGAAATGATCCTACTGCCATGGACAATTAGGTGAGTGGCCAAGCTGAGATCCCCACCCAGGTCGTAACCATCAGCTACCCTTCACTCTCTGAGATGGGTTTATCTCCCAGAGGATGCCTAGGGGAGGGGGTGGGCAGAGGGCAGCTGGAGAGCCCAGAGACCTGGCTCTGCTCAGGAGGTGGTAGGGTGGTGAGTTAAAAGGAAGAACCTTGCTCTCTGACTGCCTGCGTTAAAAACCTGAACTCCACGGTGCCTCTGTGTGAGACCACAGGCAAGTTACTTAACCTCCCTGAGCCTCCATATCCTCATCTGTGAAATGGGCATAACAGGGAGACCCCCACTTCAAAAGACTGGGGAGGATTACATGAGACGATGCATGTAACATGCTTAGCTTGGGGTCTGGCACACAGTAAGCAGTCCAAAAAGCATTCACTATTATTAAGTCACAGGCATCTTTTTAACAGTGGACATGGCCATTGCTCAAGGCTGTGGACAGTGGAATGACACATGAGGACACTCCTAGAGGGGAACAGTGTGTTCCCAAAGAGCACCATCTCCCCACCTAAGCTGTTTGCTTGCTGACCTGGCACCCCACCATTTCAGGGGGAGACCTGAGAGATGGGTTCCCAGTGAGGGACCTGGAAGTCAGGAGCTTTTGGCCCCCAAACACAGGCAGGAGGAAGGATTGAGGCTGTTGTCTCAGGTGACAGCCTGGCTGAGCAGGCCGAGGGCAGAGAGGGGAAGGGCCAGTTCCTGACCCCTCATGGAGCCCAAAGCTGCCCTCCTGGCTCTGCTCATATATCGCTATTGAGGGAAGCTGGCTGGGCTGAGGCTACATGGGTTGGGACATGAGAGGACAGGACAGTCATGGGCACTCTGTCACTGAGCACCAGCATCACATGGAAACACATCTGGGTAGTGACACCAGAAAGAGCTTTCTATTAAACATGGTTCCACTGAACTACCTCGTGCTCAAAACCATGTGGGTCCTCCTCCATCTACAGGAAAACATTCTAACTCATTAGCATGACATTCAACGCCTGTGATAACAGAGTGAGCCCCAGCCTTCCTCATCTGTAGCCTCTCTCCCAAGCAGCCTCCCCTCCACCCAGGCCTCCTCTGCCATGTTACAGCTGCTTCTGTCGCCCTATTTGGCATCCCCTTCACTTCCCTCAGAAACTCTGGTGGCGTAGTGGTTAAGTGCTACGGCTGCAAACCAAAGAGTCAGCAGTTCAAATCCGCCAGGGGCTCCTTGGATAACTCTATGGGGCAGTTCTACTCTGTCCTGTAGGGTGGCTATGAGTCAGAATCGACTCAACAGCACTGGGTTTGGTTTTTTTTTGTTTTCACTTCCCTCCTCTACATGCCCACATCTGGGCATTCTTCAGGGACCCAATCCCAGTCGCCGACCCAGAAGCCCCCTCCCAGGCTCTATACCCGCACACGCCACTCTTCGTTTTTCTCCTCCCTTTACACGCTTTGCTGCCCAGGCAGCTCAGCACTCCTGGAGGGGTCTCTGTCTCCCTGCTGGATGCCAACCTCCACACCCAAGGCTGGGGCTTGCTCCAGAGCTCCACAGCTCCTGGAAGTCTCCCCAGGGCGCCTCCCAGGCCGCTCACACTCAACCAAAGCCCAGCTCATCCTCTCTTGCTCTCCCTCCTGGGTGCCAGATCTCAGTCAAGGCAGCAGCACCCCCTAGTCGCCAAGCTGCACTCCTGGGCATCTGCTTTCACTCATCCCTCTGTGTCCATCCAAGTTGCCCGTTCTACCTCCAAAATCTCCCCTCCATCCGCACCACCCATATCCTGGCCAGACTACCATCTTACTCACTGCCTGCTTGTCTCTAACAGCCTCCTCCTGTCCTACCCCTCAGTCCTTTCTTTGCAAATTCGTTTGTCCCTGCCCACTTCTCCCGTTCCATCTCTCCCACTCACTTCTTCCCATCCCTCCTCTTATTCAGGGATCTCAAACACATCGAAATCACTCATCTCTACATCCCACCACCAGAAGCAGCCTGGAGAACTACTTCCATCCTCAGCATGAACCGCCGCCCCCCCCCCGCCGACTCCAGGAAGCCTTCCCTGCCCCTCCCGTTCTAGCTTAGGTGCCCCTTAGTGTCTCCACGGCCCCTCCCCATCAAGGACCTGACCCCCCGCTGACAAGACATTGGACTTGGCACCAGCTTGTCAGAACCAGCAGGCGCAGCACAGCCCCGCCCATCTGCCCCCTGCTGTGGGAAGGCCTGGGGCGCCTTCTGCCCTCACCACGGACCCCTGGCCACAGTAACATCAGGGCACGTGAGGAGATGGAAGATGACATGCACGCGCAGTGCTGGAGGCAGAGAGCAGACAGTTTTGATTTTCAGGGAAGCACAAAAGCAATACGCACTCAACCTTGGGTTTGCCTTCTGTAATAATAGTCAGAGTCGTTAAGGAACTCCCTTGTTGACCACACACCGGCCAGCCAGGGCTCACCTGCTTCTCAGTGGCTCTGCCTATTTTTGTTGTTGTTGTTACCTGCCATTGAGTCAGCCCCGGCTTATGGAGACGCCATGTACAAAGGGAAAAACACTGCCAGGTCCTGTGCCATCCTCTCCATCAGTTGCAGATTGGACCACTGTGACCCACAGAGTTTTCGGTGGCCAATTTTCGGAAGCAGATCACCAGGCCTTTCTTCCCAGTGTGTCTCAGGCTAGATGCTCCACTGAAACCTGTTCAGCACCATAGCAACACACAGGCCTCAACTGACAGGTGGCAGCTATGCTTGAAGTGCATTGGCTGAGAATCAAACCCGGGTTTCTCGCATGGAAGGTGAAAATTCTACCACTGGACCACCAATGGAAACCCCGGGGGCATAGTGGTTGAGAGCTATAGCTGCTAACCAAAACCCAGGCAGTTCGAATCCACCAGGCACTACTTGGAAACCCTATGGGACAATTTTACTCTTTTTTTTTATAGGGTAGCCATGAGTCAGAATCGACTCGATAGCAATGGGTTTGGGTTTTTTGGAGCCACCAACGCTTCCTCCCCATTTTACAGGAAGGAAAATAGAGGCTCTGGAAGACTGAGGCCCTTGCTGGGCCTTCTTCAGCCATTAGCAGCAGAGCTGGGATTCAAGGCCAGGCCCATCTCCGCATCACCTTCCACCATCCTCCCTGTCCCCTATGGTCTTGTACCCACCCAGCAGTCACGGTGAGATCATGTCACTCTTCTGCTACCAGGTCCTACAGGAATTGGCCCCCCAATGCCTTGGTGACCTCGACTCCTGCTCTCCCGAGTCCAGAGCTGAAACCCACACACACTTCATGAATCTGAACATGCCAAATGGGGTCCCACTTCAGGATCTTTGTTCTTGTTAGTCACACTGCCTAGGGCATATTCCCCAAGAGAATCGCAGGGCTGGCTTCACATCCTTCAGGAAATGTCACCTTCCCAGACCACCCTATCTAAAATGGCTGCCCCTGCCCCACGTGGACAGCGTGACTCACGTCCATGTCCCAGTGTCCAGAAGAGCACCTGGCACAGGACAGGTGCTTGATCACCAACCAACTGAATCAAAGAAACAGAACTCAACAGGTTTTGCCCACCTGGCGACAAGTGCTACCACACGGACATTAGGGTGGCTCTTGGGGGCTGACAGCCTCTCTGCTTTCCCAACTATTTAGGACATGCTCAGACTCGTAGGAGGCTGCTTTGCAATAAGTTCCCACCACCTCCCCTCTAAACACCCCTCCTCCAGTGCTCCCTGTGGAGTCTGCTTCAGCATCGTCCCTACAATCTCTTCTCCACCCTCCGGGCCATCGGGGGCCAGCTGTGGTCTGTGATGAAAGATAGCAAAAATGTCCCCACCCCACCAGTACAAATCACAGATCTCACTTGGACACCCAAGTCCCCAAAAGGGGCTCATTCCAAAGCCAAGTCATGCCACTTTCCCATCCCCACATACTGGTCACTCGGGTCACATGGGCCTGCCCACGGGTCCCCAAAAGGCTGGTGCCTCCACCAGGAACTCATTCTTCATTCATTTTACCAAGTAAACCTGTCCTCCTAAAGGTCTCAGCTTGAATGTCACTTCTTCCAGGACACCACCTGCCCCCCAGGATGACATGAGGCTCCTCTTCTGTCCTCTGGCCCTCCCCTCCCCCATGTACTCTTATCATAGCACTTCTAACAACTCTGAGAACAGTACTATTATTAACCCATCATATAGGTGACAAATTTGAGGCCCAGAAAGGTCACCCAAGGTCACCTAGCTAAGAAGTAGGTGAGCTGAAACTAGAACACAGGTCTTTGCAATGTCAGGCCGCCCATCTTCCCCTCTAGTTTAAGCTCCTACAGGCAAGCTAACCGTGTCCACATTTGTAGCCCCCAGGCCCTAGCACAGTGGCTGGTGCAGAAAGTGACATACGGCTCCCTCAGCTTCAGACAGCACCCATCTCATCTCTCTGAGATCCTCTGCCCACAAGACAATTCCCTGCCAACAGACTCCCTCTTTGTTATTTGCTCCCAAACAGACACTCCAATCCAGTTTGTGCAAATACAAGTCACAGCCCAGAGGCAGGCCCAGCTAACACCACCAGGCAGCCAGGATACCCTGCCACCTACACCAACGCCAATGGCCAGCTGTGAATGGGCTGGACACACCGAGGAGGCGGCAGCTGAGCTCTCCAGCCCTTGGCTTTCAGCATGGAACTGTGGAACATTTGTTGATGGCTCAGCCGATGAGGGCAGTGAGTCCTGGGGCACAGGGGGTCCAGGTAAAGGGAGTGTTTAACAGGAGGGAGCATGGGGTCAGCCAAGCCAGGGTCCAAACCCAGGCTCAGCCACTCCTCGGTCCCCCTTCTGGTGACCTGAAGACACATCTCTTGGTACCTGTTTCTCTACCTGCCAAATGGGGCCAATTATTCTATGCAGGATAATTGCATGAAATAATAAAAGCAGTCAGCAGAGGGCCAGGCAATGTACAATGTAAAATACGACTTCTTATCATATCTATTATAATTTACATAGTCAGGCCAGGAAAATGTCTATTCCTCTTGTATTATAAATTACCAAATAAAGCCAAAAAAAAAAAAGAAAGAAAGAAAGAAACCAAACTCGTTGCCATCAAGCTGATTCTGATTATGGCGACCCAGAATAGAACTGCCCCTTAGGGTTTCCAAGGAGTGGCTGGTGGATTTGAACTGCCGATCTTTCGTTTAGCAGCCATAGCTCTCAACCACTGTGCCACCAGGGCTCCAAATTACTGAAGAGAGCTTGGAAAATTTTTCTTGGCTGGTATAGATCCACAGAAGATACGGGGGTGAGTGGATTTTTTTTTTTTTAATGTTTATCAAAAAAATTGTTTTTGAGTTTGAGAAACACTGGTACTAGTCCAAACCTCAGCTTTTATTCAGGAAACTTCCAGCAAAAGCTGTTCCAGACCTTATGTCACCAGGGTGCTATCTATAAGCTGAATATTAGAAAAGTGGCTCCTTGATAACAGGACCAAGAAGATTTAGACTAGCTAGAAATATATAAAATCTTTCAGGGAAAGTCCAGGCATATGCCATACTCCTTCACCTCTGACCTTTGGTGCATTTAAAAATTGGATCTCTGAACCAATCACCGTGGTCAGTTTACACATCCTTTCCTGCTTGGATTTCCATCCCATCTGCTGTGACTCAGCCCCTCCATTTACATTCCAAAACACAGTTCATGTATACAACGTGTGCTGCATCACGGCTCTTCCTGGGGAGAAATCCACAGGCCAGAGGAAATGATTTCTCAAAATACCACAATCACTCACGCCTGCAATGTAAACTTTAGAACTGCCTGCTCAGGTAATGGAGGGTTATCCAAATATTTTTCATAAGCATTTCAAGCAGCAGAGGGAATGTCTATGCTACTCACTCGGCAGCATTCTCAGACCTGCTCAAACCCTGGCCCTGCAGAGCTCCTGGTTCCTAATAAACTGGGCCATTCCAGAAGCCGCAGCTCAAGGAAGACAGAGCAAAGCGAGACAAGGCTCAGAGAAGTAAAACTGAGATGACCACATGTCCAGGAGAGCTTTCACAGGGCCTCAACGAACCATAGACTCAAAGCTGAAAGGTTTCATGTTATAGAGAAAACTGACATCTTTCATCTTCTCCAGCCCGGTTCACAACCTGCCCAACCGTACTCAGTACCTGATACTACTCTGGCCTGCTTTCGTTCTCTAACAAACACAGCTCGTCCCCCTACCTCCACCTCTGCCTTGTATCATCCGATGGGCTCACCTTAAAGGTCACCTCCCTGTCCCCACCTGTTACTCTGAATCATACCACGCAACCCCATTCCTCCACAGCACTTACATACTTTATTCTCATTTTGCTTATTTGCTTATTGTTAGCCGCCCCCACTAGGCTATAAACTCCCTGGTGGCGATAATAATGAACATTTATTAAACACTTGCTGTGTGCTAGACATTGCCCAAGGCACTTTACATCCATTGCCCCATTCTGTCTTCACGGCAATGCCGAAGAAAGAACCATACTGTTATTGTCCCCATTTTACAGACGAGGAAACTGAGGTGCATGGTGGCCACCCAAGGCATAAGTGGCAGAGTCAGAGCTAGTACCCCGGAATTCCGATCTCAGCAGAGCACTCCTGGCTGCCCTGCCTCCCCATGGAGAACTTGTGCACGGCTGTGTCCCCAGCACCTGGCCCGGCACCTGGTACATAGCAGGTCCTCAAGAAACATGTGTTGAGTGAATGAACCAATGATCAGATTGGAAGGCACTTCATAATTTACAAAGCACCTTCACAGCCTTTGTCCTGACTTTTTAATGACATTTCTAAGATGAGAAAACTGAAGGCCCTGTGAGATCCTGAGCGACTTTGGCCTGAGGGCGTAACGCCAAGGGGCTGCTTTAAGTCATTCATTTCTCTCAAATCTGGGTTTTGTTTTAAAATTGTATATATACTTTGCTTTCTATCCCACAACACATCTGTGTTTGTTTCCTAAATCAAATTAACATTTTAAATTTCTATGACTTGTTTTTATAATGTTTTATTGTGGAAAATTTCAAGCATCCACAAAAGTAGAGAATACGGTATAATAAACCACCAGGTACCCATCACCCAAATTACTTAATTAAAAAAAAAAAAAAAACCTTTTAAGTAAAATTGACTATCTCAGGAAGAAATCACAGTAACTCTCATTTACACTCAATGAGCAAATTGTTGTTGTTAGCTGCCACAGAGTTGATTTTGACTCATGGTGACCCCCACATGTGCAGAGTAGAACTGCTCCACAGGGTTTTCAAGGCTGTGACCTTTTGGAAGCAGATCACTAGGTCTGTCTTCCAAGGTGCCTCTAGGTGGGTTTGAACCACCAATCTTTCGGCTAGTAGTTGAATGCTTAACCATTTGCACCATCAAAGGACGCCTATGCTCAGTTCATTTTCACAGCCCCCCTTCTAAGAAGTCCAAACTGATGTTATTTCACGCGGGGAAGTTGAGGATGATGAGATTAAGTCACTTGCTTGAAGTCTTGGAGCTCGAGGGGACAGAGCAGGGAGTCGCCCAGGGCCCACAGGCTTAACCACCAAGTGGTCTCCAAAGGGCAGTGGAGGTGAAAGTAGGTCTTCAAAGATAAATCAAGGGTGTGGGTCCATGTCCTGTTTCCTTTAAATCTGAAGCTACCATTAAAGTTGCAGAGTTCCCAAAAGCATCCACACCCAATCGGCCAAGACATCTGGCCATTCATTCACCTTCTCCCTCATTCATTCTCTCATTCCATCAGATACATGTGATTTCCTCACTGTGCCAAGACATGAAGTCTGTCTAGCCCAGAGGAGTGCCCAGCCTCGGTGGGAAGGAGAGAAACTGACAGCTACAATCAGAATTCAAGGCAGGCCTTGCCCCATGCAAAGTATACAAGGAAAATGCTCCACGGCCACAGGTATCCTCCTCCGTCTCCACCATCAGAAAGCAAGGCTGCTGAGGGCAGGGAGCTAAGTGGTTAAGCTTGTGGGTTTGGGACTTAGATTATACTTGGGTTTGAATCTCTGCTCTGTCCCCTCCTAGCTGTGTGGACTTGAATAAGTCACCTACCTTCTGTGACCTATAACCCCCCCCCCAAAAAAACCCAAACCCATTGCTGTCCAGTCAGTTCTGACTCATGTTGACCAAGGTTGGTAAATCCCCAGATCCTAGAGTGGTTGGAAGATCGCATTAGATCATGCTCAACCCAGTTTCTGCAACAAAGGAAGCTCTCCATCAATGGTAGCCATTATAACTGGCTATTTTTTTATTACACATAACCAGTTCTCAGTAATGAGTCCCAGCTTGCCTGAGAGAGGCAGAAGCTTTGTAAAAGCGCCTACACATCGGAGAGCCGGCATCTCCTCGGAAAGTCTGTAAACATGGAAAATAAATAATAAAACTCCTCAGCCTTCCCGATTCAGCTGGCCAAGTGATGTTGGCCGCATGTGAGAAGAACAATCTGGTGGTCAGTGGAGCAGAGACAAAGACTCCCTGTTGTGTCCTAGCTGGGCGCTGGCACGCTGGCATGTTGGCACGCTGGCTCACATTCCATGATTCTGCAGGGCAAACCCATGGCGGCTGGGCCAGGATGGCCAAGGAAGGGCTTCAGGCTCAGGCAAGCCTGGATCCAAGCCCCGCATCTCTCCAGGACCCCCTCCTGGGTGGTTGAGGACCAAGAGGGCCCCAGAAGCGCACCTGTCACATGGTGGGCACTTTGCTAGCTGCACTTTCTGCTCTGATCAGGGTGGAGAAGTAGACCTGGTCTCAGGATTCCTGGCTCCAAGACCGGGCTCGGCCACAGGCTCACTTTGTGGCCTCAGGCACGTCACTGATGCTCGGTCTTTTCATTTGTATAATGTGGGTGAAAATCATACGTCCTCTTCCAGCCTCATCCTCCCTGTGATGGAATCATAGGGCAGAGCATGGACCTGGGGTGGAATCCCAGCTTTGCCACTTCCTCGTTTGTGATCTTGGAGTCCCTGCATGGTGCAAATGGTTAAGACACTTGGCTGCTAACCAAAAGGTTGACAGTTCAGAAGAAAGGACTGAGGATCTACTTCCAAAAAATCAGCCATTGAAACCCCTATGGAGCACAATTCAACCCTGACACACATGTTACCATGAGTTGGAATCCACTCAAAGGTAGCTGGTTAAAAGTATGTGCTCTTAATTACTCTAGGCCTTACTTTCCTCATCCGTGAAATGGGATCATTATGTCACCACCTCCCAGGTTTGCTGTGAAGATTAAAGAAGGCAATGTGTATAGAATGTTCGGCCCAGAGCCTGCACATAGTAAGTACTCAGTGATGGAGAACAGATGCTCCATGGTAGAGGATGGCTCTAACACGGAGCTTAATAACAAAAATATTAATAATCGGTTCCCTTTTTGTATTTGCTTTTTTTATACTGGGCAACAAGCCAAGCACTCAACTTGTCTTACCTCATTTCCACCTTCCCCAGTGAGCAGGCCTCATGCACAGGACAAGGTGTGCCTTCTTGGGCAACACGGCAGGTCCCGTGGCCAGCCTTTCCCTGCTCCACCCCGCAGGGTCTGTGACACGCAGTTTAGTCACTAGTGTCTACATGCCCTGGTAATGGCCCAAAACTCCTCCGCCATAGGCCTTCCCAAGCTGGCAGAGTGGGTGGAAATAGGATTAGGGTCAGTAGACCCCAACTCCTGCCCTAACAAGCCTGCGCCCAGACAGTCTTTGCTGTAAATGGGGAGCATTTGTCAACACTCTGTACTGACCCCCAAGATCACTGTGAGGATGGAAAGCCCGAAGGTCTGGGGAAAAGTTAAGAGAGTGTTATTTACTTTACCCCCCAAAAGGGTTATCACTTTCTTCATTTCTATCTCATCCAGTGTCCTGAGAAAGTGCTACGGTTGGAGCAAGGGGAGAAATTCAAGAAAGAAATCAAAATACTGAACTTAAAAAAGTGAAGTTTCTGTTTTTTTTTGTTTTTCAGAAACTAAGAAAATTGAGGAAAAGAAGGAAAATAGATGAGGAAATAGGTTGCATCACAGGTGATCTAACAGATTCATGGTGAGTCTCAAAGCCCAAGAGCCGAAGAGGCAAAGGTCACAAAGAAATATTGCCAAGTGAAAATAAAGTTAAACAAGCACATGGAAATCCATCAATCTCACGAGTACATCTATATCTCTAAATATTTACATCTATATATATCTATCTACCTATCTGGAGCCCTGGTGGTACAGTGATTAAGAGCTCGGCTGCTAACCAAAAGGTCAGCAGTTTGAATCCACCAGCCACTCCTTGGAAACCTCATAGAAGTTCTACTCTTTCCTACTGGGTCACTGTGAGTTGGAATTGACTTCATGGCAACAAATATTTTTTTGTTTTTTGGTCATCTACCCATCTACCTATCTATCTATCTAGACACACACACACAGTTAAACACTTATTAAACCCATAGAATAAATTTTAAAAATATAATATCCAACGGTGATGGAATTGTGGTAAAATCTATACTTTCACACATATGTAGATCATGCCATCATAAACTAGTTTCATACCTTAGAAAATCATACGGTAACATTAAAAACACTTTGATTAATCCTTCTCTGAAAAATTTATCCTATGTCAAAAAAAAAAAAACTTTTATTCATCCACATATTTTAAAATGTCATTTCATACAAGGAGCACAATTGACAGAAATTACAAAGTATGAAGGCCATGTAGCAACAGGGGAAAATGTCACAATATTAGGTGAAAATAAGTAGGACAAGCATACACACATCATGATTCTGACTCTAAAATGGTCCTGCAGATGGATAGATACTGGCACACAGAAAAATTAACAGCTATGCTAAGGTGGGGGATAGCGAAGGCAGTGTTTGTTCTTTGCAGATTCCTTTTATAATTTCTTTTCTACCACACTCTTTCTCCATACTGTGCCTGAGGCCACGCCTCACTTCCCAGGAAGGGTGGGGAGCGATGTCCTGGACCAACAACTACTCAGCTCACACCGTTTCGTTTGGCTCCTAAATTAATTGTGCTGCTGTTTCTTGAAACTGCAGCTCTCAAAACAAAGCCACCGGTGTGTGTATGAGAACAGACGCCAACACACTCCAGCAAATACTTCATTAGAGCAAACACACTGGACTCTGTGCTGGGGCCAAGGAATTTTGCATTTGGGCAGGAAACGTCAGTCCCCACACAAAGGCCTTCTGAGGGCCCCACGCGAGTGAGCTCAGAATGGCTGACCTTCCCGGAGCTGGCTGGCCGTGGGCACTGGGGCATCCCCAGGGCAGCCCCCTTCCAAGGCCTTGTGGCCAGCTCTCAGCCTGCTCTGGGCTACGTGCTTCTCTGGGATCTGATAAATGTTCAGACTTTGCAAACCATTTTGACGGGTTCGTAGAGCTACTTAAATCCAGAGTCCCTGGGTGGTGCAAACGATTAACGCACTCAGCTGTTGACCAAAAGGTTGGAGGTTCAAGTCCACCCAGAGCCACCTCTGAAGAAAGGCCTGGTGATCTTCTTCCGAAAAATCAGCATTGAAGACCCCATGGAACACAGCTCTGCTCTGACCCACATGAGTTCGCCATGAGTCAGAGTCCACTTGGCGGTAACCGGTTTTTAGGGCCACACTAAGCAAACCTGTGTGGACAGCCAGGTCCCTCTCCCAGGGTTAGTACACTAACTTTGTGTCCTTCCCTCCAACTGCTAAGGAGCCACAGTGAGCTCTCCAGAGGCAGACTCACCGAGTGCACACAGACTAGATGAGGTTAGACAAATTCCAATCACAGTTAAGACAGAGGATGTCTTTCAGGCTAAAATCAGGAAGAAGGAAAGGCCATATAGGTCACAGGCAAGAGCATAGGCTGAGTTTGACTTTTGCTGTGTGACTTTGGTACTTCTTGTATTTTAGCTTTTTCATCTGCAAAATGGGGATAATAACTGTACCTACTTCATGGGGATGTTTTGAAGATGAAGTGCATTACTACATACAGGGCAAAGGACAGTGGCCGGCACACAGGAAGTGCTCAATAAATGTCAGTGACTATTGATTACAGACTGCTTAATCCTATTAACATAGCCACATATCCAGATAAATACAAATCACATGGATTTATTTATCTATCTCGCTATCTACTAATAGCTATACCCCAAAAAAAACAAACCCACTGCAGTCGAGTCGATTCCAACTCACAGCAACCCAGTAGGACAGAGTAGAACTGCCCCATAGGATTTCTAAGGCTGTAAATCTTGACAGAAGCAGACTGCCACATCTTTCTCCCAAGGAATGGCTGGTGGGTTAGAACCACTAACTTTTTGGTTAGCAGCCAAGTGCTTAACCACTGCATCACCAGGGCTCCCAATAGTTATATATGCATTGAAAAAAAAAAGAAAAAACTGGAAGGAAATACACTAACATCTGAATAGTGATAATCTCCACACAGAAGGATTATGGGTGATTTTTTTTCTTTACACTCCACCCTCCACACCCTTTCAACAGATAATATGGTTTTCTTTCATAAGCAGAATAAAGCCAATAAATAATTAAAAAAAATCGAATCGACAGAAGCAGGGTAGGTGATTTAGAAACAGAAAAGGGGTCAGAAAGATCTCAACACTAAGGTACCTAACACCCTTCAAGGAAGGGGATACCTCGGTGCGTGGATCTCAATCTCTCAAAAAACCTCTGAGTCACCCTTAAAGCTTCAGTGCCAATGTCTTGTCTTCTGAGAAACTGTTGCTAACTTGGCTTACCCCTGCCCCATACTTGGTCCCCTTGCATTATGCATATGTCTGAGCCTCCTTGAAGGCAATGCCCTCTTGTGACTTCTGGTTGCCATTTCTGAATCACTTGCTAGGTGCCAGGCCCTGGAATAGTGACTTTCCTGAGGTGATCTCGGAGCTGAGGTTCAGAGAGAGCAGATGAGTTGCTCAGGACCACCCAGAGAGAGGTGGCCTGGCTGGAATTCAAACCCTGATCTGCTCACTTCAAGTCCAGCGCTCAAGTCCAGCTTCTCCATGCAGGGAAGTCAATGGTTATTGGAGGTTATTTTGGGATATGGTCGGGGAATCAGGGAAGGTGGTTCCTATTTTCTGGTTAGAAATCTTACCTTTGAGTAATTTTGGGTGATAATTGTCAAGTGTGTTTGTGTGCATGCATGTGCATGTGTGTCTATGTATGTGTTAGACAGAAGAGAAAGTGTATAAAATGTTTGTCAAAGGCTCTTAGATAGCAGCACATGTAGCTTGTTCAGGTTTTTCAAAGAATCAGAGACTCTGAATTAGAAAGGCAAGAAAATAAAGAGGATGGACTCAGATGAGTAGAAAATAGAAAAGCCTGCTCCTGCAAAATGCTTCAGGATGGAGGCCTAAGCCAATTCTTGATCCTTCTTCCTGGCCACAGAACCCTAGAAGCTTAAGGTCAGAAGAAAACTTTAGAGATGATTTTGTTGAATCTTCTGCTCCATGCAGAAATCCCTTGTACAGCATTCCATATAGCCAGCTTGTTTGAATGCCTCCTTTGATGGGGAACTCAGTTGAAGAAGCAGTACATGCCTCCATCTCAGAGTGATGCCAGCAAGCTCTCTCTTTCATAGTTGAAGTATCTCCCCTGTAATGTCACCCTTTTGTCTTAGTTCCATCCTCTGAAGTAATGCAGAATAAGTGTACCCTTCTAGCAGTTAGAATACCTCCAGCTGCGAGTAATAAACAACTCAATAACAAGCAATTTCAGAGGTAGCTCTATCTCCACCCTTCTGGCCCACCCAGTTTTACTGTTGGCTTGACCTCAGGAGGGCAACAAGATGGCTGCTGCAGTTCCATGTGTTCTGTCAGCCATTAAATGTCCAGAGGAAGAAGATAGTATGTCTTCCCGTGGGTCTTTCTTCCCAGAAGTACCTCATCAGTCCTGTCCTCACTTCTCATTGGACATAACTGGGTCACACGACCACACTGAAGTCTAAACCAATACTGACAAGGACAAAGTATTATCTTAATTGACTTAGATGGATTTGAGTTTACCTCTGAACTGGTACAGGGTCACCTTCCTTGAGGATGAACAAAGTCAGGGTTCTTCCAGTAAGAAATAAGAGGGAAATGGATGTTGAGTAGACAACTATAGTTGCTTCTACAGCACCCAGTATGTGGTTTGTGGAGTGGTAGGCAGCTCTGAGAGGTAGACTGCTCAGAATCCATTCCCTTTCTACTGTGGCAACGCCTATTTTTGCTCTGAGGAATTATCTCTCCTTGAGATGAGACCCTCAGTCCACATCCTCTCCAAGGCCTTCTTGATCCACCTGGGTGATCTAGTGATTCTATGAGCTACCCCATATCCTTCTAGTACGTTCTTTTTTATAGATTAAGTAGCCAGACCCAGTCAGTCTCTGTTGCATGCAGAACTCCAACTAGCCTGTTGGATTCAAGGGCACTGAGAGCTTCGAGGTCCACTCTTCGGGGCTGGCAGCAGCCTAGGACAGTTTGTAAAGCCCCAGAGATTTAGAACTCAGAATCTGGTTTTGATTCCCAGCAATCCTCTGACTAGTTGTGTGGCCTTGGATAAATGACTGATCAGTTAGTTATGACATTTAACTTAATCCCAGTAGGGATTGGAAAAAAAAAAAAAAAACAAGCAAACAAACATAAACATTCTACATGAATGTACCCATCCAACTTAAAAAATCTGGAGGTGGAGCCAACAGGGTGCCCTAGACAGACGCTTCATGCTGCCCCTCTGCAGGAAACACCCGAAAAAATAAGTAAAACAGACACAAACATCAATTCTGGAACCCTAAGCACCAAATGAAGGGATAAAGAACTAGATCAAACACCAAATGCAAAAAGAAACTGAAGGAAAACAGAGAACGAGGAGAGATACGTAGTGGTGGTTTAAGACCAACTAACATAGCATAGCATCACCATCTTGGAACATAACCAGCAACAACCCCCAACAGGGAGTATAGGAAGGCAACTTCACGGAGCTCCCAAAAGGAGACAGAGCACCCAGTAACCAGAGAAACATGCTTTCCCACCCTCACCCTTCTGCTGCATATGCCGCCTCCACCCCTTCCCACCATGCCATACCACGCTGCCTTGGCTACAGAGCCACTGCTGCTACCCCAGATCTGCCCCATCCCCATTCACTGACTCCTGCCATGCCATTTTTTTTTTTCCTTTCTTCCTTTTCTTTCTCCCTCCCACGTAGCCCTGTATGCCACATACACCTCTTGTCGCTGGGCCATGATGCATTGCCTAGGCTAGACAGCCACTGGCCCACTGCCACCCCAGGTCTGCTCTGTCCCCACCCATCCTCTCCTGCCACTCCTTTTTTTCCTTTTATTCTCTTTCTTCCTTTACTTTCTCCCTCCCACCTCACCCTGTACACTACCTCCACCCATTCCTACCAGCCCCTGCCACACTGCCAACAGCTAGAAGGCCACTGGCTCACCACTGTGCTGAGTCCACCCAGTCCTCACCTGCTGGCTCCTGCCACGTCACCAATTTTTTTTTTTTTTTTTTGCTTTTTTTTCTTTCTCTGCTTTCCTTTCTCCCTCCCACCTAGCCCATATGTTACCTCCCCTCCCTTCCAAATGGCCCTCAGGCCTGCCCACTCCCACTTACTGGCCCCCACCGCACAGCCAATTTTTTAATCTATTTTTATTTTAATTACTTTTTTCTTTCTGACTTTTCTTTCTCCCATCCACCTAGCCCTGTTAGCCACCTCCCACCTTCTCACTGGACCTTGCTGCACTACCACAACTAGAGATCCACCAACGCACTGGCCCATCACTGCCCCAGGTCCACCTGGTCCCCCCCGAGACCCCCACCACGCTGCCTTTTTTTTTCTTTTCCCTCTTTTCTTTCTCCCTCCCACATAGCCAGTATGTCACTTCCCCTCCCTTCCCACTGATCCCAGGATCCACGCCACCCCCACTTGCCAGCCCCCACCATGCCACCATTTTTTCCTTCTCTCTTTTCTTTCTTTCTCCCTACCACCTAGCCCCATGTGCCACCTCCCCCACCTTCCTGCCAGTCCCTGCTGTGCCACTGCAGATAGAATGCCACTGTCACACTGTCCTGCCACTGCCCCAGGTCTGCCCCACTCTCACTCGCCAGCCTCCACCACACCATTTATTTTATTTCTTTTTCTTTCTTTTCTTTCTACCTCCTACATTGCCCTATACAGCACCTCTCCCCACTTCCCACTGGCTCCCAGACCCGTCTTGTCCCTACCCACCTGTTAACCTTTTCTTTTTTATTCTCTCTCTCTTTTCTTATCTTTCTCCCCCGACCCCAAGCTAGCCCCATACGCTACCCCCTCTTCCCACTGGCCCTCGAAATGCTGCCATGGCTAAAGCGTTCCCAGCACTCAGGCCCACTGCTACACTGACCTGCACTGCCCCTCCACACCTGCCACTCGATCAGCTGCTGAATGGTTGGAAGTGAGCCTATATCACTCTTTGTCCAACACTCCTGCCTATCTGGTGAGGGGCTGTATATGCTCCCACACTGTTAAACCAACATCCTGAGGCAGACAGCACCTGTGCAGTCAGCCTTCAGCCACCACACTAAACCAGTGTATAGTGAAATAGGTTCACCCTGCCTGCTGCTGCCCTGCCCACCCAGACAAATTGGTTAGAGCTGTCATGCCCACAGACTGGCAAGCAACAAAGCACAACTGGCTCACCCACCATGACATATCAAAACAAAACAAAGAAGTAGGATGAAAACAAATGAACACACAAACAATAAATAAAGAAAATAATACCTTAATGTCTTGGAGACAGCAGACAATATCAAAACATACAAAAAAGCAGGTCAAGATGGCTCCAGCAAGCCACCAAAATAATCATATGACCTTCTGGTAGAAGAAAAGGTAGTAGAATTACCTGATATGGAATTCAAAAGACTAACAGTTATGGATCTATGTAATTAGGAAAGAGATCAAAGAAAACACAGACAAAACCAAGGAAAAAAATAGACGATATCATGGAAAACAGAGAAAAAAATCAATGAAAACATAACCAAAATCAAGGACAACATAGACAAAGCAATAGAAGAACTCAGGAAAATAATACAAGAACAAAACATGAAAATAAATAAATTAGAAATCATACAAAAACAGGAACTAGAAACTGAAAAGATAAACAACAAAATTTGAGAAATGGACAACTCAGTAGAAGGTTTTAGGAGCAAATTTGAAACAACAGAACACAAAATGGAAAAAAAATCCATGGATGCCACTTTGTTCGAGGAAAAACAATGAATGCAGAAAAGTGAAGAAAACCTAAAAATTATGTGGGACACAATCAAGAGCAAAAATTTGCACATGATCAGAGTTCCAGAACAGGAAAAAATAGAAAATACAGAGGGGATTGTAGAAGATTTGCTGGGAGAAAACTTCCCAAATATCAGGAAAGACAAAAGTTGACCATCCAAGAAGTTCAATGAGCACCATGTAGGATAGACCCCCCAAAAGAATGTCACCAAGATATACCATAACCACACTTGCCAAAACCATAGACAAAGAAAGAATCCTGAAAGCAACTCGAGAAAAATGAAAGGTCACTCGCAAAGGGGGAACAATAAGATTACTCAGCGGAAACTATGTAGGCAAGAAGGCAAAAGGATGACATATATAAAACCTTGAAAGAAAAAAAATACTTCCAACCAAGAATAATATATCCTGAAAAACTCTCTCTCAAATTAAAAAAAAAAAAAAAATTTTTTTTTTTTTTATATGATGGCAAAATTAGGACACCTCCAGATAAACTGAAATTAAGGGAATTTGTAAAAACCAAACTAAACTAGCAAGAAATATTAAATGGAGCCCTTCAGTTAGAGAATCAACAACATCAGACAGCAACCAGAGTCTAGGACATGGGACAGCATCAGGCAGGTACCAACCTAGGCAAAGAGCTCACAATAATAAAATGAAGCTAAAAGACTTAAAATAGGTAAATGGAGACATCAATCTGTATTTAACAACAATGTCAAAAAAATAAAAGGGGGAATAAATGGCGTAGGTTAGAACTTTCAAATGGAGAGGAAATCAAGGTGATACCAAGTAATAAAAGACTGTTTCTAACTTAAGAAGATAAGGATAAATTTCAAGGCAACCACTAAGAAAGTTAACAAGCCTACTCATCAGAATAAACAAGAAAAGAAACATAAAGTCTCAGTAAACACGAAATCTATAATAATGAACGAAAATCCACAAGCAAAAGGAACTCAGCACAAGACAGTAAGAGGAACAAAGAATATGTCAGCATCACAAAACACACACTCACACAACAATATGACAACAATAAACTCATACCTGTTGATAATCGCACTAAATGTAAATGGCTTAAATGCACCTGTAAAGAGACAGAGAGTGGCAGAATGGATAAAAAAGCACAATCCATCAATGTGCTGTCTACAAGAGACCTACCTTAGACACAAAGACCTAAATATACTAAAATCAAAGGATGGGAAAAATATATCAAGCAAACAGTAACCAAAAAAGGGCAGAAGTGACAATGCTAATCTCAGAAAAAATAGACTTTAAGGCAAAATCAGCCATAAAAAACAAGGAAGGATGAGATATAATGATTAAATGGACAATCCACCAAGAAGACATAACCTTAATAAATATCTATTCACACAATGACAGGGCTCCAAAATATATAAAACAAACTCTAACAGCACTGAAAAGAGAAATAGAGTTCCACCATAATAAGAGGAGACTTCAAAACACCACCATCAGTAAAAGACAGAACATCTAGAAAGAAACTTAACAAAGATATAGAAGATCTAAAGGCCAAAATCAACCAACTTGACCTCATAGACATATATAAAACACCCCACCAAACAGCAGCAAAGTGTACATTCTTTTCCAATGTACATGGAACATTCTCCAGAAGAGACCACATTTTAGGACACAAAGCAATCCTTAATAAAATCCAAAACATCAAAATAATACAAAGCATCCTCTCTGATCACAATGCCATAAAAACAGAAATCAACAGGAAGAGCAAGGAAAAAAAAATCAAATACATGAAAAATAAAAACACTGTGCTTTATTAAAAAACAACTGGGAAACAGAAGAAACCAAAGAGGAAATTAAAAAAATTCCTAGCATCAAATAAGGATGAAACACATCATACCAAACCTCTGGAACACAGCAAAGGCAGTACTCAGAGGTCAATTTATAGCAATAAACACGCACATCAAAAAAGAAGAATGGGCCAAAATCAAATAGCCCTATAACTCTAACAAATAGAAAGAGAACAGCAAAAGAAGCTAACAGCCACCAGAAGAAAGGAAATAGTAAAGATTAGAGCAGAAATAAATGAAATAGAGAACAGTAAAACAATACAAAGAATCAATAAGACCAAACATTGGTTCTTTGAAAAGGTCAACAAAATCGACAAACCATGGGCAAACTGACAAAATCAAAACAGGAGAGGAACCAAATAACCCAAATAATAAATGAGATGGGGGACGCTACAACAGATCTAACTGAAATAAAAAGGATCATAAAAGGATACTATGAAAAATTGTACTCCAACAAATTTGAGAACCTAGTGGAAATGGACAAATTTCTAGAAACCTAATTTAACACAAATTGAGATAGAAAATCTAGACAGACCCATAACAAGAAAAGACACAGAAGAGGTAATAAAAAAAATTCCCAACAAAAAAAAAGCCCTGGCCCAGATGGCTTCACTGGAGAATTCTACCAAACATTCAGAGAAAAGCTCACACCAGTACTATTCAAACTATTTCAGAGCATAGAAAAGGAAGGGATACTCCTGAATTCATTCTATGAAGCCAGCATAACCCTGATACCAAAGTCAGGAAAAGATACCACAAAAAAAGAAAATTACAGATCAATATCTCTCATGAATATAGTTGCAAAAATACTTAACAAAATTCTAACCTATAGAATTGAGCATCATATCAAAAAAATAATGCTCTGTGACCAAGTGGGATTCATACCAGGTATGCAAGGATGGTTCAACATTAGAAAATCAATCAACATAAACAGAACAAAAGGAAAAGAATCACGTGATCATCTCACTGGATACAGAAAAGGCATTTGATAAAGTTCCAACACCCATTCCTAATAAAACTCTCGATAAAATAGGAATAGAAGGTAAGTTTTAATAAAGGACATCTATACAAAATCACAGTCAACGTCATTCTCCATGGTGAGAGACCGAAGACATTCACCCTACAAAGGGGAACAAGACAAGGATGCGGTTTATCACCACTCCTATTTAACATTGTGGTGGAAGTCCCAGCTAGAGCAATAAGGAAAGAAAAAGAAATAAAGGGCATCCAAACTGGTAAGGAAGAAATAAAACAATCCCTATTCAGAGCCCTGGTGGCACAGCCAGTTAAAGAATTCAGGCTGCTAACCAAAAGGTCAGCAGTTCAAATCCACCAGTCGCTCCTTGGAAACCCTATGGGGGCAATTATACTCTGTCCTATAGGGTCACTATGAGTCAGAATCAACTCGACGGCAATGGGTTTGGTTTGGTTTTTTGATATTCGCAGATGATATGATCCTATACATAGAGAATCCCAACGATTCCACAAGAGAACTATTGGAACTAATAGAAAGATTCAGCAGAGTAGAACACAAGATCAACGTACAAGAATCAGTTGGATTCCTACACACCAACAAAGAGAACTTCAAAAAGGAAATTAGGAAAACAATACCACTTATAATAGCCTCTAATAAGATAAAATACTTAGGAATAAATCTAATCAGGTATATAAAAAACCTATACAAAGAAAACTACAAAACAGTATTGCAAGAAATCAAAAGAGACCTACATATCATGCCCATGGATAGGAAGGCTCAACGTTGTGAAAATGTCAATTTTATCCAAAGCAATATACAGATACAAGGTAATCCCTATCCAAATACCAACAGCATTCTTTAATGAGTTGGAAAAACTAATCACCAGCTTTATATGGAAAGGAAAGAGGCCCCAGATAAGGAAAGCATTACTGAAGCAAAGAAACAAAGTAGGGGGCCTCACACTACCTGATCTCAGAACCTACTATACAGCCAGGATAGTCAAAACAGCCTGGCACTGGCACAACAACAGACACATTGACCAATGGAACAGAATCAAGAACCCAGACGTACATGCATCCACCTATGATCAGCTAATCTTTGACAAAGGACTAAAGTCTATTAAATGAGGAAAAGACAGTCTTTTTAACAAATGGTACTGGCAAAACTGGATGTCCATCTGTAAAAAAAAAAAAAAGAAACAGGACCCATACCTCACACCATACACAAAAACTAACTTGAAATGCATCAGAAACCTAAAACCATAAAGATCATGGACGAAAACATAAAGGCAACACTAAGGGCCCTAATATATAGCATAAAGAGAATACAAACCATAACTAACAATACAAAAACACCAGAAGATAAACTAAGATAATTTTTAGGCAGCTCCTAAAAATTAAACACTTAAGCTCATCAAAAGACTTCATCAAAAGAGTAAAAAGATAACATACAGACTGGGGAAAAAAATTTGGCTATGACGTATCTTAAAAGGGTCTAATCTCGTAAATCTATAGAATACTTCAACACCTCAACAACAAAAAGACAAATAATCCAATTTAAAAACAGGCAAAGGTTATGAACAGACACTTCACCAAAGAAGACATTCAAGTTGCTAACAGGCACATGAGGAAATGCTCACAATCATTACCTATTAGAGAAATGCAAATAAAAACTACAATGAGATACCATCTCACCCCAAGATTATTGGCACTAATCAAAAAAACAAAATAACAAATGTTGGAGATGTTGCAGGGAGACTGGAACTCTTACGCACCGCTGGTGAGAATTCCAAAATGGTACAACCACTGTATAAAATGATATGGTGCCTCCTTAAAAAGCTAGAAATAGAAATACCACGTTGTTGCTGTTAGATGCCTTCGAGTTGGTTCTGACTCATGGTGACCCTATGTACAACGGAATGAAACACTGCCCAGTACTGCGCCATCCTCACAATAGTTGTTACGCTTGAGCCCATTGTTGCAGCCACTGTGTCAATCCATTTAGTTGAGGGTCTTCCTCTTTTTCGATGACCCTGTACTTTACCAAGCATGATGTCCTTCTCCAGGGACTGATCCCTTCTGATAACACATCCAAAGTATGTGAGACATAGTCTCCCCATCCTTGCTTCTAAGGAGGATTTTGGTTGTATTTCTTCCAAGACAGACTTGTTCATTCTTTTGGCAGCCCATGGTATATTCAATATTCTTCTCCAGCACCACAATTCAAAGGCATCAATTCTTCTTTGGTCTTCCTTATTTATCATCCAGTTTCACATGCATAGGAGGCAACTGAAAAGACCATGGCTTAGGTCTGGCGCACCTTAGGCTTCAAGGTGACATCTTTGCCTTTTAGCGCTTTAAAGAGATCTTTTGCAGCAGATTTGCCCAATGCCATGCGTCTTTTTATTTTTTGACTGCTGCTTCCATGGGTGTTGATTGTGCATCCAAGTAAAATGAAATCATTGACAACTTCAATCTTTTCTCCATTTATCATGATGTTGCTTATTGGTCAAGTTGTGAGGATTTTTATTTTCTTCATAATCCAGCAATCCCACTACTAGGAATATATCCTAGAGAAATAAGAGCTGTCACACAAATAGACATATGCATACCCATGTTCACTGAAGCATTATTCACAATAGCAAAAAGATGGATACAACCTAAATGCCCATCAACAGATGAATGGATTAACAACTTATGGTACATACACACAATGGAATACTATGCAACGATAAAGAAAAATGATGAATCTGTGAAACATCTCATAACATGGACCAATCTGGAGGGCATTATGCTGAGTGAAATATGTCAATCACAAAAGGACAAATATTGTATAAGACTGCTATTATAAAAACCCAAGAAAAGGTTTACACACAGAAAACAATCTTTGATGGTTACCAGGTAGGGGAGGGGTGGGGAGGGGAAATCACTAAACAGATAGTAGACAAGTGTTAACTTCGGTGAAGGGAAAGACAACACACAATATAGGAGAAGTCAATACAACTTGAGCAAGGCAAAGTCATGGAAACTTCCTAGACACATCCAAGCACATTGAGGAAGTGAGTTACTGGGGCCAAGGGCTGGGGACCATGGTCTAAGGAGGACATCTAGGTCAACTACCGTAACATAGTTCATAAAAAAAAAACATTCTACATCCTACTTTGGAAAGTAGCATCTGGGGTCTTAAAAGCTTGCGAGTGGCCATCTAAGATACATCTATCGGTCCCACCACATTCAGGGCATAGAAGAATGAAGAAAACCAAAGACACAAGGAAAATATTAGCCCAGGGGACTAAGGGACCATGTGGACCACAGCCTCCACCAGTCTGAGCCCAGAAGAACAAGATGGTGCCTGGCTACCACCACTGACTGATCTGACAGGGATCACAATAAAGGTTCCGGACAGAGCGGGAGAAAAATGTAAAACAAAATTCAAACTCACGGAAAAAGACCAGACCTACTGGTCTGACAGAGACTGGAGGAACCCCTGAGACTATGGCCCCGGGATACGCTTCTAATTCAAAACTGAAGCTACTCCTAAAGTCCACCTTTCAGCCAAAGACTAGACAGGCCTATAAAACAAACAATAACACATGTGAAGAGTGTGCTTCTTAGTTCAATCAAGTATACAAGACCAAATGGGCAACACCTGCCCAAAAGCAAAGACAAGAAGGCAAGAAGGGACAAGAAAACTGGACGAATGGACGGGGAGAACCCAGAGTGGAAAGGGAAAGCTGAAGAATACTGACACATCACAGAGTTTGCAACCAACGTCACAAAACAATTCATGTATAAATTTTTGAATGAGAAACTAATTTGCGCTGTGAACTTTCACCTAAAACACAATTAAAAAAAAAAAAATCTAACTGCAGTCAGGGGTCCTAATAACAGGTCACTGGTCGGCAGGTACATACTTAAAGAATTATCAAATTTTATGTCACATCACCTCTTCCTGTTGTTAAAACAGGAATACTAATACCATTGCACAGGGTGTTTGGATAATTATACAGAACGATATTTGTGAAGGTACTCTCTACTCTGTTAAGTGCCACAAGAATGGAAAGGATCAATATTCCCAATATCTGCTAGAAACATAAATTGATTTATTCAACACGTGGCAGTTAAATAAATCATATTAAATTATTAATGTGTGTTATTGTCCCCTCTCTCCTTGTTTTTAAAAGGTTTCTGGGTGCATACTCGGTTCTTGGGTTTCTCTGTGGTATTAATGGAGGTAAAGGAAAAAATGCATGCATGTGCACACACACACACACACATGCATGCGAGTACGTACACACACACACGCGGATGTACACACACAACTAGAGAAGCCAGAGAAGCTGGCTGCATGTGGGAAAGAGACCTGTAATTCTCATGGGAGATGAAAAAAAAAAAAAAACAAAAAACCCTTGATATAAAAGGTGAAGGTGGAAGGAGAGAAAAAGAACAGACACTAAGAAAAAAGCCTGCCAATCTAGACAGAGAAGGGAGAGACGCTGGAGGGAGCTTCCATGAACGTGTGTGTATTTGGGGGAGGGGGGGTCGGAAACAAGGATCTTTAAAGGTTTTGCTGAGTGATACGAATGTAATCCCTCTTTATACTTTCTTAAGAGGCAGCAGTAAGGTTTGAAACTGCTTTCAATTATTTCGGGAAGTGACACTGGCCCTTCTTTGAACTTGACATTGTGTTAAGACTGGCTTGTGTAGCAGCCCACCTTTTTTATGGATTCCAGCCAAATATGTATTGAGCCCTTTGCAGGGGTGAGGCACAACCCTAGGCTCTGGGACCACCAATCTGAACACGCATGGCCAGCGCCCGCACAGAGCTAGTCATGTAGCAAAAGCAACTGGGTCCCCCTCTCTGCCTCACTCTCCCCTCCTGGCAGTCACTAGGGCCTGCAGAATCACTCCTCTTCAGCCCCCTGGTACCTCCTCCAATAGGCCCATCATCTCTTGTCAAATCGCTCTGTCTGTTGGTCTCCCTGTTCCTTGTCTCAATTCCCACCCCCCCCCAACCCATTTTCTACACTTCTGCCAAAGAGCTTTTTCTAGAATACAAATCTGATCATGGCTTGCCCCTATTGTGAATCTTGATTTCCTCCTCCTCACTTAGAGGATGAAGTCTTAACGCCCACGCTCCCTGGCAAAGCCTTCCGGATCTCGGACTGGCCTAGCCCATGACCCTCTCTCTCTCATATTCCCACAATTCCACATGCCTAGGAAGCGCTCCATGGCCCTCTTTTCACCTTAAACACTCCTCTTGCTCTTTCAGAACCCACCTGGCAGCACTCCTCCAGGAAGCCTTTCCTGGGAATTGTTGCCCTTGCCCCTGCCATGGACAAAGCCAGCCCTACCCTCTCTAGGGCAGGTCTTTCTGTACATTCAGCAGTGATTTGTGCACGTCTGCCCCTGAAACAGAGCCCTAGTGGCACAGTGGTTAAGAACTCGGCTGCTAGCCAAAAGGTCAGCAGTTCGAATCCACCAGCCGCTTCCTGGAAACCCTATGGAGCAGCTCTACTCTGTCTTACAGGGTTACTATGAGTCAGAATCGACTCAACAGCAATGGGTTTGGTTTAGGTTTTGGTCCCTGAGACTTAACTGCCATCATCCGAAGGACAGCAGCTATGTCACGATCATCTCCAGCACAGCTCAAGACACATGGCAGATACACAATAAAGTCGTACTGTTGATGGTGATACAGATGGCAAGGGATGGAAAAATACTTCCTGCTGTTGGGAGGTGGGTGGTGCTATCAACTAGTAATTCATCTCAAGCCTGTGCATGGTGGGAACTCGCTGCTTCTGAACGGCCTTTTCTTTCCTTCCTTCCCTTCCCTTCCTTCCTTCCCTCCCTCCCTTCCTTCCTTCCTTCCTTCCCTCTTTTCTTCTTTCCTTCTTTCTTCTCTCTCTCTCTCCCTCCCTCTCCTCCTTCCTTTCTCATGGGACTTGTGGGCCAGGAGAAGCCAATGACCTTTTAGCCAATATTTTAAATTTCAATTGTGTTCTTATTACACCAGTAAAATATGATTGTTTAAAACAACAAAATAAATGTAACAAAAAAATAAAATCTCCTGTGAACACATCACCCAGAGGGAATCACTGCTACCATTCTGCGGATCTCTTTCCCATGTATATACTATATCCGTCTGTACAGTGTCCTCTGACCCAGTCTCTCCATCCACACAGGGCCCCAGCTTCCCAGAATCTGGTGGAATTGTCCCAGCAGGGTGGGGCTGGGGACCTTCCATTTTGAGCCTTGGCCCTGGATAAAGACAGAGTTGGCCCCCATCCCAACTGGGGGCCATCTCCAGGCAGACACAAAGGGGTCATTTTTCTTGCCCTCGTGTACAAAGTGTGTTCCGGACAGAGAGTTTTTCTGGGTGATGAGATTCAACCCAATTGGGAAAGATCATCTGAGGTTTCCCAAGAAAGTCAGATTTATAGACAGCATAGACTGAAGCTTTATTTTTGTCCAAAATAATCATGAATTATGAAAGCCACTGGCTAGAAGCCAGGGAAACAGCAGGCTTTTGTGGGGGAAAGAAGAAGCATGGGTAAGATCTAGACTGTTGAAAGAATCTGAAAGGACCATTGAGTTGTAGGAGGGGATCAGCCATGGCCTCCCTGGCTTCCCTGTATCCTTCAGGAGGGGTGGTTTCCCTAGAAAATCTGTGACTGAAGGATGCAGGTAAGTTAACCTCAGGGCTTGCTCGATGCCAGGGCTGAGTCCTATAGGACCTGCCAGAGGTCCTCTGTTATTGCTGCCAAGGCAATGCGGAATTTATCACCCAGAGTGGGGAAAACTTTCTCCTGATTTGCCTGGGACTGTCCCTTGTGCAAAAACTGAGTCTTACCTCCCAGGTATTCTCTCAGTACCTGGCAAACCAGGATGATTGGATGCCCTACCTGGGAGCAAAGTGGCTGCTGGGCTGGAGAGGAGGCAAAATGTGCTCCAGAGCAGACTTTACCCTCCCCCAGACAGACGTCACTCTGCCCTGCCCCCGGAAACCTCCTGGATGCCCCAGCCCAGGCTCCGGCACCTGATTACCTGGAAGTAAGACAGGATTGCTTCTCGCCCACTTGCATCTTCATACAAGGCCCTTTCCCCAGGCCTAGTGTCCTTCCCGGGGCATTCAGAGCAAAGCCCATTGCTCCACCTACTCCCCTCCCCCTACTCCCCAAAAGAAACCGGTTGCCAATTCTGATCCACACAACCCCATGTGCGTCAGAGTACATTTGCACTCCATCGTATTTTCAATGACTGACCTTTCAGAAGTAGATCACCAGCCTTTCTTCCAAGGTACCTCTCGGTGAGCTCGAACCTCCAACCTTTCTGTTAGCAGCAGAGTGCGCGTTTACCATCTGCACCACCCAGGGATTCCACAGCTCCCCCAGTGGCTTTACATGCCTGGAAAGCAGCTTCAAAAAATGAACCCAGATTGCCGTTTCCTTCCAGGATTCAGTCAGCTTGGCCAGCTCAGGGGAATCCCCATCTTTTAATCATGTTTCTCTTCAAAAATCACTCTTGCTAGGAGCAAGGAATGCCATCCACGTATCTGCAGTTCAGATTATCTCTCACCTATTCTGGTCTCGTAATTTAATAAACTAACAACTTTGTTCAGGGAGAGAGGCTCCTTCAGATAAAATCCGGAGACTGAAAAAGTGAACATTGGCACAGGCGGTTCCCCAGGGAGCTGCTGGGTTTGCATCCACATGTCATCCCCAGAAAGATCCATCAGGCCAACAGCAGCCCCATCCTGGGGAGGGTAGAGGGCTGAGGTTCCCCAGGGCTGGAGGAGGGGAAGCCTGCTGCGACACACCCCCCACTCACTCGTGAGTGACCAGAGATGGTCTGGAGAGGTAGAGGGCTGTGGTCCCAAAGGGCTGGAGGATGGGAGACCTGGTGCGACCCACCCCTATTGCTCATGGCCCTGAGATGGCTTGTGGGGTGGAGGGCTGTGGTTCCCACGGGGCTGGAGGAGGTTCTGGTGAGCCAGCTCCATCCTGTCTCTTTCTCTCCTGATTGACCTGGAAGGAAGGCTGGCCCAGGAGACACAGGCCCTGAGGAGAGGTCTAAGGGGCCATCAGAGGACAGGGGCTGGGGCTGTGAGCTGGAAGGGGCAGGGCTGCATCCCAGAAGGCTGCCACTCTGACTCCTCCCCTTGGTCTAGGCTCTAAGTCAGCTCCCTCCCCTACCAGCAATGGTGGAGGGGCAACCTAATGCCTTGATCAGGCAGAGCTCCACCCCAGGCCAGGCCAGACAGGAGAGGGGGACTCTCCTTCCTCCCTCAGCTGGAGTTTTGGGGTCTATGGCCTAGGGATCCTCCCCAACACTCGTCGCCCTACTGTGTCCTATCCCAGCAGGTTCGGCCACTAGGCCAGTCCTGCATAGCTGCTGCAGACAGCCTGGGATGGGGACCATGCTTAATGAATTTGTCTGCAGAAACCCACAAGAAGGAAGGAGAGCAGTATTAATAAACCTTGCACTGTTAGCAGGGAGTTAGGCTGCTGAGAAGAAGCAGGTGTGGGTTTAGAAAACCAAACTCAGAAATCCAAGCCACAACAGGGATTAATCCTAAACCCAAGCAGGAGAACCCAGTTCTCTGCTGCCTAATATGTAGCTTCAGCCCTCAGGGGCCTAGGCTGTGAAGCTTCTGGCTCTCCCAGCAGGTATGACTCTTCCTGTCACCCCGCGCCCCTAAGGGCTTTGGTCCCAGCCTAGGGCCCAAGTGTGAAGGTTCAATGCAGGAGAGCTGGGCACTGTTGCTGGGCTCCTTCCCACCAGCTCCTCTTCCCCTGCCTTGCCCCAGGCTCTAACTCCACCCATTTCAACAAGGAGCGAGTGTCTCTCCCAACATTTTGTACCACAGTATCCCACCTAAAAAAAAAAAAAAATCTACAAATTCAGCCCAAGAAAACTTCAGTTTGGCAGTTTCTCACTAAGTTAAACATAGAATCACCATGTTATTGTGTGCTGTGCAGTCGAATCCAACTCATAGAGACCCTATAGGACAGAGTAGAACTGCCCCACAGGGCTTCCTAGTGTGTAAAATTTACAGGAGCAGATCACCAGGTCTTTTCTCCCGAAGAGCCACTGGTCGGTTCGAATCACTGACCTTTTATTTAGCAGCCAAGTGCCAACCACTTCAACACCAGGGCTCCTAGAATTATCATACAACTCAGCAATTCCACTTCTAGGTGTATAGCCAAGAGAACTGAAAACACCTGTCCACATAGAAACTTGTACATGAGTGTTCATAGCAGCATTGCTCATGATAGTCAAAAGGTGGAAACAACCCAAATGTCCATCAACTGATGAATGGGTCAACAAAATGTGGTCTATCCATACAATAGACTATTATTCAGCTGTGAAAAGGAATGATGTACTGATATATGCCATAAGGTGGATGGACCTCCGAAACACTATGCTAAGTGAAAGAAGCCAGACACAAAAGGCCACATAGTGTATGATTGCACTGATATGCAATGTCCAGAATAAGCAAATCCATGGAGACAGAATTAGACTGGTGGTTGCCAAGGGCCAGAGAGAAGCTGAGAGGGGAGAGCGTGAGTGACTGCTAATAGGTGTGGGCTTTCCCTCTGGAATGATGGCAATGTTCTGGAATTAGGTAGTAGCAGTGCTGTACAACATAGTGAATATACTAACACCCCCTGAACTGTACACTTTGAAATGGTGAATTTTATGTTACGTGAATTACATCTCAATTTTTTTTTAAGCAGCCTTCTGTGGTCCTCCTGACGTTGACCACAGCACACCCCAGATTCCCGGGCAAGCTTCCTCCTCTAGGTCTTCTCGGACTCCAAGTCCCACTTCCACAGCCCCTCCTGCTCTGTGCTGCGCTCTGCTGCTCGCATGCGCTCATTCTCTCTCTCTCTCTCACCTGCATTGGCCTCACTTGTTGGCATTGCCAGATTCCTCCCCGCCCCAAATACCCACCCTGTGCAGGGAGTGGACTTTGGAGCACAGTGCTACTCTGACACACACAGTCACCATGAGTCGGAGTCAGATCCACAGCAACTGGCGGTGGTGGCAGTGACTGGGGAGGGAGGGGTGACGCCTGGAACAGCCAGACAAATCAGACCATCCAGTACCGCTGTCCTCGGAAGCCCCTTGGCCCTGCCACTGCCGGGCTCTCCTCACTGACCAGCCATCCCTGGCCTTCCCCTTCCTTTAGGCATAGATGTCCTGCCCACTTCCTCTGCTGAGCCGGGTGGCAGCCACTTGGGCTGGCCCAGGCATGGAGGCACACTGGACCCGGAAGGCCTCCTCCCAGTCCAGCAGGCCTGAGGGTGGTGTTAGAGGTCACTTCTTAAACAATACTTTTTCTTCCCTCTCTGCTCTAGTGTTACCATCAATCCCTTCATCCAGCCAACGTAAAAGAGGCTTATTGTTGTGTACTGTTGAGTCGATTCTGACTCATATCAACCCCATGTGACATAGCAGAACTGTCCCATAGGGTTTTCTTGCCTGTAATCATTACGGAAGCAGATAGCCAGGTCTTTTCTTCCACAGAGCCACTGGTGGGTTCAAACCGCCAACCTTTCACTTAGCAACCGACCGTTTAAGAAAGTCACTCAGCTACCAAAAGATGGAGTCAGTCTCAGACCTAGACCCTTGTGGGCTCCCATTGTGAGTGCTAGGGCTTGGGGTGGCCAAATCACCAGGCACTTTCCACCAGGAGCTGAGTCTACCTGTCCGGCGGTTCCTTTTACTAGGAATTAGGCTGTTGGTCAGATTTATCCAGTCCCCCACTCCCCACCATTTACTTATTCAGAGCAGCTGCGCGATCAATTCCCCCATCAGAACGCAAGACTCAGAGCTCTTCGTAGCTCAGAAGCACGCTAATTAGGTTTAGGCAATAGAGCTCAATAAATTAGAGCCAAACAGCTATTGATTCAGTTATCAGCTCTCCTGGAGATGCACAGAGAAGCACTTCAAAGACAACAGGAGAGAAAGAAACAAAACACCACAGAAGCCGGTTGGCTCTGCAAAGATTTGCTTTTCATAGTAATTCGAGTTTTGGGGGGTTTGTTTTGTTTGCTTGCTTTTTTAACACAGGCTGGGGGAAGACATCTTAACAACTGCAGGTCTCAGCTCCTTGAGCTTAAAATTCCTTCTGCCTCCAGCACTCTCAGGAACGTGCCAGTCTCCTTGGAGAACACTACAAGAGCCAGGTAGCAGCAGAGCTCCGAGCCATTCAGGCCATTCCCCTGCCCCAGAGTAGAGCTGAGCTCAGACCACCTCCTTGTCTCATCCAGAGAGGTGAGCCAGCAGGGAGGTGACCTTATGAAGTGTGCCCTCATTCCAGGCACTCAGCAGGCCCCAGCCAGTCCTCGTAAGATCCTGACGAGAGAGGTGTGGGGAGTATTCCATTTGTGGATGAGCAAACTGAGTGTCAGAGAGGCCGGTGGCTTGCCCATGGTCACACAGCAGGCAGGCCCAGAGCTGGGACTACTGCCCTGTATAATTACAAGGGTTTAGTTTATATGGATCCCTGCGAGCCCTCCTGAGGAAGTTAAAAAGCAAGCCCTCAGATGAAAGGTTTCCTGTAGAACTATCAACATCAGCAGGAAGGTGCAGACCTGGGAGGTCCGAGACCAGAAGCCGCCCCTGAGCCTGTGAGGTGGCCGGGCAGAGGCTTGAAAGCCAGGCAGACCAAGTGTGGACAGCTCCCTGGTGGGCCGATCAGATGCCCACTTTGGGCCTATGAACCGGCGAGATGCTCAGAGAAGGACATGGAATGGACAGCCCAATGCTCCAAAGCCGGGAGCTGCACAGCAGGAATTGGACCCCAGGGGCAGCAAGGTGGGGGGCGGGTGGCCAAGGCAAAGTAGCAGGAACCAGGTGGCAGAGAGAGACACCCAGCCCCCACTGTGGCCCACCCCCAGAGCTGAGACTGCCCCAGGATGACAAGGGTCCCATGTTCCAAAAGCCCACCTGGCTTCGTGGTTGGCCTGACAACCCATTGCCCTCCCACCTCTGTGCTTGTTCCCTAAGTGCCTAGGTGCCCAGAGCCACCACCATCCTTGAGAACAAGCAGAACCTTCTCAGTTGGTACCGCCCTCCCTCTCTCCAACGTCCTCTGAGCTTGCTGAGAATACAAAAGCCTCACAGCCCAAGAGTCTTTCTGAGCATGCCTTCAGGTCCTTCCCGAATTCTCTGGAGTAAATTTAAAGGGAAGAACTACTTCTCTTTGCCTTGGGCTCTGTGTGTGCTGGGAGGGGGGCAGCGGGCAGCAGGGAAGGGGCTTCTCAAGTGGGTTCCAGGGGCTGCTCCTGAAGAGGGGGTCGGGGGGACAGTGAGCATGACCATGTGTACAGACGGCAGGCAGAGGCCATCCCAGCCTCAGAAAAAATCTAGAGATGCCCCGTGTCTATAGTTCAAAGGCCCCACCAATTTTGCCCCTGTAGAGGGCTGGCCACCACCCCACTGACATACTGTGCAGAGTCACATTCACAGAGAAGATGAAACAAGGAGGCTTACCTTGGAGCTCGTGTGAGCTGCTCCCACTGGCTGAGGAGGCCAGAGAAGGTGGAGGAAGGGAGGACGGGAGGCCTGACCCTATCCCTTCTCTTTCCCCAGATGGTAGCTGTGTGCCATGAGGGGAGCTAATGCAGCCTCTGGGGGTGGTGGTTGAGGGGCTTCAGGCCCACCTGCTGTCCTCTGGGTCCTTGCTGGCCTCCAGTTAGGTGTCCCCTCCCACTTGTCTGCCCTGGTTTATCTACTGCCCTACCTGGCCTTTGAAGGTTTTTTTTTTTTTTTTATGGACTGCACTCTATTCCCCAAAATGAGGGCTGAAATCCTACCCCCTGGGCCTGTAACGTGACTCTGCTTGGAAATAGGGGCTTTTGTTTTGTTAATGAGGTCATGACAGAGTAGGGTGGATCCCAAACCTAATCACTTCTGAGTTATAAAAAAGAGTGGAACAGACAGAGACACACAGAGGAGGAAGACACCATATGAAGATGGATACACAAAGCAGATGCATCTACCAGTCCAGGAACTCCAAGGATTGCCAACAGCTACTAGAAGATGAAATAAAGGAGCCCTGGTGGTACAGCGGTTAAGCACTTGGCTGCTAATTGAAAGGTCGGTAGTTCAAACCCACCAGCCGCTATGCAAGAAAAAGAGGTAGCAGTCTACTTCCATAAAGATTACAGCCTTGGAAACCCTATGGGGCAGTTCTACCCTGTCATATAGGGTCACTGTGTCGGAATGGACTCCAAGGCAGAAGAATAATGACAGAAAGCTGAAATAGACAAAAAATAAAAAGGACCTCCCCCTAGAGCCACACCCTGAATTTGTACTTCTAACCTCCTGAACTGTAAGAAAATGAATTTCTGTTCTTTAAAGCCGCCCACTTGTGGTATTTCTGTTACTTCAGCTCTAGGTAACTAAGATAAGTGTCCACCAGCTCCCACTGCTACCAACCACAGACTCTGGCTCCCAGACCCATGTCCTCCGTGGCCACCTCACCCCCTCCTGGTCTCCACTTGCCCAGTTGACCTCTCAGCATCTTGGTGCTCCTTGGGTGACACCCAGGAATCTCTGACTCATTTGTATGAGACACGCAGACCACAGGCAACTAGAACACTGTCTTGGGTTCATCCACTTGGACATCTCCCTCTACCAGTGCTGTCACCCTCAGTCCCCAGACTGCCATCAGAGCTTCTGTGATCTTGCTACCCCAGCTCTTAGCCACCGCCTCCTGCTGGTCTCATCACCTCCCAACCTCTCCCGGGCAGGGTGGAATACTTCTTCGTCTTCTTGTCTTCTGGGAACTTCACTCACATTGTATCCTGAATTTGCTCTCTTCAGGGCTTAGAGTGATGTTTGGAGCTGTTTCCTCCCATTTTGAGTCATGCAACATCCTCAAACGAAGATACTGAAAGCTTGACTCCATCCATGTCATTAAGATTGACTCTGCTTTGAAGAGAAGGCTCTTCCCCAGTCATATTCTGAGTGTCTTCCAACCTCAGAGGCTCATCTTCAAGCAGTGTATCAGACAGTGTTCTGCTCCTATTCACAAGGTTTTCACTGGCCAGTTTTGTTTTTTTTTTCCAGAAGTAGACCACCAGGTCCTTCTTCCTAGTCTGGAAGTGCAGCTGAAACCTGTCCACCATGGGTGACCCTGCTGGTATTTGAAATACTGGTGGCATAGCTTCCAGCATCATAGCAACACAGACACAAGCCACCACAGCACAACAAACTAACAGACAAGTGGTGGCAAAGACGGCACAGGACCAGGCAGTGTCTGGCTCTGTTGTACACAGGCTCTCTACGAGGCGGAACTGACTCGAAGGCACCTAACAACACTACACGGCTTAGGGTAAAATCTACCACCAAATTCAGTCAGGATTGACTTCATATTCAGGGGGAAGCTTTGGGATTTAGAAAATCTGTTTCTCTCCTAATAAAGCCTGGTTTTCAAGACTATTGTTTTGTCAAGGAGATTAAAAAAATCTAATTTTATAGCCACTGCTGAGCAGTTAATTTACTTTTAGCAAAAGCCTGCCCATTCCCTGAAGCTCTTAAACCTATTGATTCTGTGGACACCACAGGGCATCAAAATTTAAGGGCAATTAAAAATACATCTGTTTAATTTTTTTAAATTGTTATCTTCAAGTGCAATGTTTAAAACTCTAAACACAGGTACAACGTGGACTTAATGCAATCTTATTTAGTTAGAACAACACGCAATATTTAGGAACATATTTATTTTCTACGGATATCTTTAAAAGGGTGATGCAAGTGTAATAATTTTGGGATGAAAGGCATCATATAAACTGCTTAACGACTATATGAGGAATCTAGTCTGGGTTCCAGAATGGGACATATAGACAAGCCGGACTCAGTTCAAGGCTGCTTTTAGCTTGATTTACTCCTGAAGCATCAACTAAGCAATGCGAAGGACAAAGAGGAGCTAAGAGAGCCTCTAGGTAGACACTGCTTCCACGAGTCTCACCAAGTCGCACTGCTCTCTGAGTAGCGGGAGATGGTGGCCAGGCTGGCAGAGCTCAGAGCTGCAGACTCACTCCTTTTGTTCCCGAGCCTCGTCACCACGTCACCACCGGTTGTTAAATCCTTGCTGTGCCGCAGGGGGCACTTTCCCCATCTGAGCCTGCACTGCAGTCTTCTCCATTTTCTGCCCTCGCAGGAACTTTTCATGGGCAGCTCAGAAATGGACTGCCACACTGACAAGTGGCCAAAGCAATCCGAATTGTAATAAAAGAAATATTTTTAAATAATATATTTTAAAAATAGTCATTGTTGCCTGTTTCTTTGTCAAACTCTTTCCCAAAATTAGGCAACAAGACGTCCTTCTTAAAATTCAGAAACCAACCACCATCATCCATTAGGCAGATGGGTCTTAAAGCCATTCCTGTGCCTTCACCAGCAGCCACCTCCCTTTGCAACATCACAGACCAGCACGTGTCATGGCTGCTGGGGGAGCTTACGGTAACCTGCCAACACTAAAGTCCCATCCCAATCTAGACTGGAAGCAGATCTGGGCACCTAAACCAAATGGAACAGTATGAGAGTGCGAGAGACAGATACCAGCTGAGGAGATGGGGGGCAAGGTGGGGCAACAGGCCAGTCCTGAGGAAGGGACAGGATTTCCCTGACAGGGATAGGATGGTATGGTGAGCATGGGGTTCCTCAGTGCTGTGCTGCCCACTTCCTACAAGAGACGGACATCCCTGCTCCCCTGAACTCAGGTATGACCATGTGACTCGCTCTGTCCAGAGAGGTGACAGGAAGTGTGATACTCAGGGCCTGGCCGCCATGTTCTTGGTTCCCTTGCCACAGGACTTGAGAGGTTCCAGGAAGAGGCTACTCTGTGAGCCAGGTACTCAAATGAAAACAACCTGGAGCAAAGCCATACCCACCCCACAACGAGACCTGGGGGTTGTTTATTCCCAAAGCTTTCCTTAGTCCCTCCTGATTGATACATTGACAGATGGAAAGCATGAGCAAAGTTTCACTAGTCAGACAATGTAGAGTATGCTTGGGGAATGACACAGGGTCCAGCATGGATAGAGACAGGGTAGCGTGCATCTCAGTGTGTCTATGGCCAGGCAAGAGGAGATGGCAAGGAGAGAGGGGACCAGGAAGTTGGGTCGAGGACAGACTTTAAAGGGCTTCCAACACTCTCACAGCCCATCTCTCCCCTCCACACACACCATGTAGGCCCTCAGCACCACCCATTTATATGACTGCAACAGCCCATTCCCCCAGGACATGGTCAGGGGTTAGCCTGCCCCCAGGTAGCTTACAGTCTACTATGAGGAGACAGCAGGCCAGACAGACCATTGATTAGGGAAGGGTGGTATGGAGGTCAGCACTTACACTCAGAGCAAGCTGTTTCAGCAGACAGAGACTTGTTCTCACTCAAAGGCCCAGGACCCACGCTCCCCACAGGGCCTGCTCAACGCTGAGCAACTAGGACAGCAGTCACTCCTCACGTGTCTGCAAAGCGTGATCACACATATCCTCCCTTCCTCCATACACCCTTAGCTCATCTGAGACCACAAGGTTCAGAGACATAAAATAAATCAGGTAGGATTACAAAAGAACTCAATCATTGGGCAATGCTGCTGCTGTTGTTGTTAGTTGCTGTCAAGTCAATTCCGGCTCATGGCAGCCCTGGGTGTGCAGAGCAGAACTGTTCCATAGAGTTTTCAAGGCTGTGACCTTTCAGAAGCAGGTCACCAGACCTTTCTTCCAAGGTGTCTGTATGTGGATTCCAACCGCCAACTTATGGGCTAGTAATCACGAGCTAAACTGTCCGCACCACCCATAGCTGGCAATACGATTATCAAAATGCTTTTAAAATCCATTTAAAATTTGTGATACAGTAAAATCTGTGCTTCTTCATGAACACATTCAGTAACAAACTCTAGAAGTATACAACACCCATGATTTTGAAGTAGATATCTCAAAATATCTACAACAAAATAATATGATATAAAAATGTCTGATTTCTATCACGGCAAGTCACAGGCACTGCTAACACTTTTTGGTTTGCTGCCTTGGGTCATAATTGAAGGAATCCTAAAATTCAGCTGGAGGTTAGCGAAATGAAGAAGTAAAATTTTTCCCTTTCAAGTACACTGTCCCCTTAAATTCTAGCCCCAGTAAGGACTTCTAGACTGCCCAGTGGTCACTGCTTCCACTACCCACTTGGTGCCATGTGTCCCTATCAATTATCATTATTATTATCATTGTTTATTGTTGTTATTATTAACACTGCTCACTCTGCCCTGAGCAATTTCACGCAGCGCTTGCTCAGGCCCTCTCCTGGTTCTTTATTGTTTTCCTTTCTGGGGAGAAGACGCTTGTTGCATCTCAATGAAGGCTGCCTGGGAGGGGTGGGAGACGGGCAGCAGTAAGAGCCATGTGGCCATGGGCCCCAACTGAGGCCAGGGGTGGTTGCTCATGCAGCCGGTCTCCCGTTCTCTGGAAGTTTCTTCCTCCACCTATCCATGGTGATGGCTTAATTGTTGCTAAAAGGATCAAATTCAGAGCACTCAGCCTCTCCTGTCCTGCCTCACTCGTGTTCTAATCAATTTCTGTCAGCCACATGCAAGCCCCTGGCCCTCTGCACAGAGCTGCTGTCCCTGCTCATGGGTCCTCTGGGCCCACTGAATTTGATTCAACAGGGAAGGTTTCTTAAAACGAGACTCAAAACCTGCAAACCATTTTTTGAAATATTAACGTTGTTGGAAGAAGATGGAAGGAATACACAGAGTCATTATTCCAAAAGAATTAGTTGAAGTTCAACCATTTCAAGAGGTAGCATATGATCTGGAACCAATGGTACTGAAGGAAGAAGTCCAAGCTGCACTGAAAGCATTGGTGAAAAACAAGGCTCCAAGAATTAATGCAATATCAATTGAGATGTTTCAACAAACAGATGCAGTGCTGGAAGTGCTCACTCATCTATGCCAAGAAATTTGGAAGACCGCTACCTGGCCAACCGACTAGAAGAGATCCATATTTATGCCTATTCCCAAGAAAGGTGATCCAACTGAATGTGGGAATTATCAATGTCATTAACATCACATTCAAGCAAAATTTTGCTGAAGATCATTCGAAAATGGCTGTAACAATATCAACAGGGAACTGCCAGAAATTCAGGCTGGATTCAGAAGAAGACGTGGAACCAGGGATATCATTGCTGACGTCAGATGGATCTTGGCTGAAAGCAGAGAATACCAGAAGAATGTTTACCTGTGCTTTCTTGACTATGCAAAGGCATTCAACTGTGTGGATCATAACAAATTACGGTAACATTGTGAAGAATGGGAATTCCAGAACACTTAATTGTGTTCTTGAGGAACCTGTACATACATCAAGAGGCAGTTGTTTGGACAGAACAAGGGGATACTGAGTGGCTTAAAGTCAAGAAAGGTGTGCGTCAGGGTTGCATCGTTTCACCATACCTATTCAATCTGTATGCTGAGCAAATAATACAAGAAGCTGGACTATATGAAGAAGAATGGGGCATCAGGATTGGAGGAAGACTCATTAACAACCTGTGTTAAGCAGATACTTGCTGAAAGTGAAGAGGACTTGAAGCACTTACTGATGAAGATCGAAGACCACAGCCTTCAGTATGGATTACACCTCAACATAGAGAAAACAAAAATCCTCACAACTGGACCAATAAGCAACATCATGATAAATGGAGAAAAGACTGAAGTTGTCAAGGATTTCATTTTACTTGGATCCACAACCAAAAGCCATGGAAGCAGCAGTCAAGAAATCAAAAGACGCGTTGCATTGGGTAAATCTGCTGCAAAGGACCTCTTTAAAGTGTTGAAAAGCAAAGATGTCACCTTGAAGAGGAAGGTACACTTGACCCAAGCCATGGTACTTTTGACTGCATTGTATGCACGTGAGAGCTGGACAGTGAATAAGGAAGACCAGAGAAGAACTGATGCCTTTGAATGGTGGTGTTGGCGAATATTGAATATACCACGGACTGCCCAAAGAATGAGCAAATCTGTCTTGGAAGAAGTACAGCCAGAATCCTCCTTAAAAGCAAGGATGGCAAGACTGTGTCTTACATACTTTGGACATGTTGTCAGGTGGGACCAGCCCCTGGAGAAGGACATCATGCTTGATAAGGTACAGACAGGATCAGTGGAAAATAGGAAGACTTTCAACGAGATGGACTGAGACAGTGGCTGCAACAAGGTCTCAAGCATAACAACGACTAAGGATGGCTCAGGACTGGGCAGTGTTTCCTTCTGTGGTACACAGGGTAGCTATGAGTCGGAACCGACTCAACAGCACCTAGCAACAACAACACAATGTTGTTGGGTCCCATTGAGTTGATTCTGACTCATACTGACCTCATGTGACAAAGTAAAACTGCCCCTAGGGTTTTCCAGGTTGTAATCTTTACGGGACCAGACGGCAAGGTCTTTCTCCTGCACAGCTGCTGAGTGGACTTGAGCCACTAGAGCTGCTGGGTAGATTTGAACCACCAACCTTTGGGTTACAGTCGAGCTCTTAACCATCGTGCCACCAGGGCTTCTTAAAAAAATCAATTCTACTATACTAAAATTAAGAACATACTTCCATCCAAAGACATCATAAAGAGGATAAAAAGAACCGCCCAAGCTGAGAGGTGATATTCTGTTATACCTACAACTGACAAAGGACTAGAATGCAAGATGAGTAAGAACACCTACAAATCAATAAGTAAAAGACAAGCGATGCACTAGAAAAATAGGCAACAATGACGAGCTGGGGCTTCACAGAAGAGGCTGCGTGAGTGGCAAAGAGACATTTGCGAAGATGCTCAACTGCAACTGGGACCAGAAAAATGCAAAATGAGACCATAACGAGATCCAAGTTGCACCCACTAGATGGGCAAAGGTTTAGAAACGTAACAATCCCAAGGGTTGGTGCAGAATGGGGGTGAGGATTGGGAACCTTTCTGCACAGCTGGTAAGAGGGTTACTGGTTTGACGACTTTGGAGAGATACTTGGCAATCTCTAAAAAGTCTCAGGTATGTGAACTTTGGCCCTAGCACCTGTGCACCAGACATCAATCACAAGAATGCTAAGAGCAGCATTCCTCATAACAGCCAAAATCCAGAAAGAAATGAAATGTCCCTGGACCAGAGGATGGATAAATACATTGCGGTATAGATGCCTGATGGACTATTATATAGCAGTGAAAAGGGATTAGTTACAGGTACGCACAGCAACACGGATGACTTTCAGGATTGAAAGGTTGAGCAAAAAAAAAAAACCAAGTTGCAGAATGATACATACTAAATGGTACCATTTTCTTAAAGTTCCATCCAAGCAAAGCTAAACATATCAGCTAGATGGGGCTCACACATATGCTTTAAACTACTAAAAAAAAAAAATTCATGATGGGGCTGGGCAGGACAAGGGAAGGGAGGGATGGGCTCATCAAGACTCGCACAGAGAGATTGATGCACAATTATCAGTAACGTTCCACTTAGGTCAAGCAGTGGGTTCATGGTTTGTTTCAACAAAACCACTGAGTGTGTCTGACTCCCAGGCATGGTGCCAGGATGCTGACAGTCCAGGAGGACTTGTCCTAGAGGATCCAGCGGCAGTGTGATGAGCACCCCCTCAGTGAGGGTCTCCCTGTCCACTCCGTGCAAATGAACCACCAGGTTCTAGTTCCTTGTTCTGCTGAGCATTTCTTATGGCCTGATGCATTAGAAATTCTTCTTATGAGTTTGTTTTTCTCTTCTTCCAAGAGTGTAAGCTCTATTACAACTTGTTCTCTTCTGTATGCCCAGCACCTAGAGTGGTACCTGGACACTATGGGTGTTCAGTAAAGGTTTGCTGGATGAATGAATGGAAGAATGGAAGGAAGGAGGGAGGGATAGAGGGAAGGAGGGAGGGAGGGAGGGAGGAAAGAAGGAAGAAAGGAAGGACTTCTAATGAATATGTTTGGAAGGTCAGGTCAGCTGTGGTTGGCACCTATAAGATTGTCAATCTACAAACCCCTTTAACCAGAATTGCCCCTTACACTTTCCAACCACGTGGCTGTCCTTCAGGTTACCATGCTTTTAAAATGGGGCCTTGCCACAGTTGATTGGCTGCACCAATGAGATCCTGGGATCTTTGCACTGAGATGAGATAAACAAACAACCACATAAATGGAGTCTCTCTTTGTGGGAGCTGGTAAATCTGGAACAATGGCAAGAATTGATGTCATGCCAAGGTAACATTCTGCCACCATAGCCAGGTGCTTTGATGGGAGGAGCGGCCTAGCACCTAGATCTGCTTGTGGATGTGGGGAGAGGGGTCATGGGCACACGGAGGGACCCATGGGTGCCAGGCTATGTTGGCAGGCTGCAGAGCCTGGCATCAGGGTGGAGAGTGACGGAGAAGCTGTCCTATCTCAATCTCCCTTGCCCTCAGCTCCAGGACTGCTGCCCCCTCACCTGGATCCTGCCTGCCACTCTGGTTGCTCCCTCTCGGGCTCCTGAATGCAGGTGTCAGCAGGCATCCACCTCAAAGCCCTGCTCACTCTCTGGCCTCAGGGGATGCACACTTGTGTTCTGCAGTCTGCCCACATCCTGCTGGTTCTGACCTCTCTCTCTCTCTCACACACATACATACACACACACACACACTGCCCACTGAGCCCTCTCATGCCCTCTGTCCCTGAGCCTCCCTGGGGAATGCTCCCAACCATTCCTCAGCTACCCGACCCAGAAGCCAGATGCAAGCTTCATCGTCTCCCCCAACCACTGAGCCCTGCCCCCCCCACCACCCTGATACCTCCAGGGCCAGCCTCCCCCGTCCCCACCATCACTGACTGATGCTTCTAGCCCACCTCCCTGCCAGACCCCTGCCAGAGTCTCTGGTCTAAAATCCCATCACACCCCTGCTTAAATCCTTCTGTGGCCCTAGGGAAAGTCAAGCCCATTCATCTGGCTCAGGAGGCCTTTTTTGATCTAACTCTCACCTCTCTCTCCTGTCTCCTCTTCCACTCCAGATCTTGAGCCTTGGGCTCCAACACCCCAAACTTGTCACAGCTCCCTGCACTGGCTGTGCTCACCCACACCCCAGGGGCTTTGTATCCGCTGCCTCCTGGCCCACAAGGACCTTGCTCACACCCTCCACCCCCTCATGTCCCCTTACCTGCTGGCCCTGCTCATCCTTGAGGCTGGCCTCCGGACTCATCTTCCCCTCAATCTGTCCTCCACTGAGCTGGTGACCCTCCTCTGCACCTCCATCGTCATAGCCCTCGTCACACCCAGTAGCACTTGCCTGCTTACTGGCCTGTGGCCCACGCAAGACCATGAACTTTTGAGAGCAGATACCGGGTGCTATGAATTCACCCAAAGGGTTGGTATCAGAGACACCACACGCAAAGCATCACGGATTATGCTGCAGGTGGACAGAGGGCACCCTGGAGAAGAGGTTGTGAGCAGATCTCAGCAAGTGTGGCCTGAGGGAAGGGCCAGAGCCAACCCAGGCCAGGCAGGGCTACAGGAAAAAGGTCCACTGCTGGAGGTGAGGAGACAGGGCTTGGAAGCACAGCTGTGGGGTTGGGGCTCCTGGCCTCCGAGGAGGGTTGTGGAGGAGCTCCAGAGGTCTGTAACCAGCTTCATTTGAAGGCAAACATGAGCATGCATTTTCCAGAGAGAAGGTCCAGCACTTTTGTTAGACTCTCAAAGGGATCTCTGATGCAAGAGAGGTCTAAGTAAGTCACTGCTCTCAATGAAAAATATCCATCCTCACTGATAATTAAAGAAAACTACATTTAAATCAACAAGAGATTTTTCATCTCTCTCGGTGGTTTTCATCCCTGTCTGCCCATTAGAATCTCCTGGACACATTTTCTAAAATGCCATGCCCAGTCACTGCACCCCTCCCTAACCAAACACGATGGTCAGAGTCCCGTTTAATCAACATGGCTCAGGCATAGGCATTTTTTAAAAGCTCCCCAGGCAATTGTGACTGGAGCTGAGAGCCAGTTGACCTGTCAGATCTGCAAAGGACAGAACCTTCCATTGAGCACCGTGCTCGGGCTGTACTTCCCGAGTTCTGGGCAGGAGTGCCGACTAGCCAAACGTTCTCTGGAGGGCATTCTGGCAGTGAACGTCCAGGCTAAGGGGGCTGCACCCTCTGACCAGCAACCCCTGTCTAGAATTCAGATCTTAACCTGGGCTTAAAGCTGTGTGCACAGGATATTCACAGCCTGCTGCTGGTAATGGCAAAGGGTCAGGAACAGCCCCAATAACCCTGAATCAGGGATGGTTAAATCTATCAGCCACATCTACACAATGGTACAGTCTGCAGCCAGTAAAAGGCACTGCAGCTGTCTGTGTGCTCACGTGGGGAAATTCCCAAAATGAAAATTGAACCAGGAGCAGGGTGCAGGGTGTGGTGTTTGAACGCATAATTGTGCCTCTATATTCGGGTATGCCTCCAGCTTCTCTGGAAGGACATGCATTTCTAACACCTCGGAACACTTACTGCTTTAGGGAACAAAGGGCAAGTGAAGGTGGGAGAGGGGAGACCTGGTTTTTACCCATTTCTCCTTTTGTATTCCTTGAATTTTTGTCATGAATACATATTGTTTTTTTGAAAAATAAATATGGGGAAAGAAGCAGTAATGGAGAAGGGAGGTGAAGGAGGCGAGAGAAGACTGGGGATATACTTGGCACAGGGGGTAAGATGTGGAGGGTCCTGGTCACAAATGGGGCCCCAGAGCTCCAAGCCAGCTTCAGTGTAGGGGGGCTCCCTAAATTCCCTAGCCCAGGACCGGCCCTCGAGGCAGGAGTCAGTTGAACCCAGGACGGAAGTGGGGTGCAGTGACAGGGCTGAGCAGGGAAGAGGGTTGTGGCAGCGACAGGGTGGGGTGGGGTGGGGTGGGGGTGGGGGTGGAAGGAGAGGAGAGGAGCGGAAAGATCTGGGTCCTGCTAGCGAATCCCTACCTCGTGCCACCTCCATGCAACGCCGGCAGAGTTAAAGTATATCTTTAGACGCTACAGCAAAAGCAAACCTAAGACAAATGCCTGTGCCACGGCGCACAATGTATGCCACAGCACATACACCTCATCTCAGCTCTAGCCGAGCAGAAAAAAGCACATCCTGCAAAATTATAGACCCTGGTGAACAGCGGCCGGTGGCTGTGCACACAATATCCTGCAAACACTGTCCTCTGGTGGTAAGGGTGGTGAACTGCGCTCAGGTCCACAATCGCCCTGCTTACGTGTCGGCAGCCAGAGAAGCAAAAAGTGTAATTTCTCAAGTAAAAACAAGCACTCAGTAAGAAAAGTACAGAACCAAACGCAAAATTCATTTTTAAATGTGTGGGAAGAACCATCTTCCAACTAACTTTTCCCCCAAAATAAAAATAGCTTATTTGATCCAATTACGAAAATATATATTCTCATTGTAAAAAATTGCTAATAATACTGGAGAGCACAAGAGAAAGGGTAAGGGACACCTGCAGTGACTAGGCTGTGATAGAGCACTCCTGCCAGGGTTCTCCTGAGCATCCCTCCAGACTCTCTATAAATACATTTAAAAAAAAAAAAAAAAACATAGACACCCCCCCCCAAAAAAAAAATACCAGCTGTGTCGAGTCGATTCTGACTCATAGTGACCCTATAGGACAGAGTAGAACTGCCCCACAGAGTTTCCAAGGAGCGCCCGGCGGATTCGAACTGGTGACCCTTGTGGTTAACAGCCGTAGCACTTAACCACTACGCCACCAGGGTTTCCACATAGACACCCAGATACATGTAAATTGACGTTAATGACACCATGAAATTTGCACTATTTTGTAATCTTATTTTTTTCTCTCGATGATATATTGTTAACATTTGCACCCCCCCAAAAAAAATTCTTCATCATCATTTTTTTCATGTTTTAAATTGCAGGTTATCTATCCCATTGTCACTGAGTTGATTCCAACTCACAGCGACCCTATAGGACAGAGTAGACTGTCCCATAGAGTTTCCAAGGCTGTAATCTTTACGGAAGCAGACTGCCACATCTTTCTCCTGGGGAGCCGCTGGTCGGTTGGAACTATGTGCCTTTTGATTATCGACCAAGTGCTTAAGCACTGGGCCACCAGAGCTCCTTGCAAAAATTATACTTGTGAAAATATACCTACAGAAAATGGACAAAGATAAATATACAAAAGGAATAATTAACAAATTGGTTGAATGAATCAGTGGTATTTCCATCCAGTGGAATCCAGTGAAACTGGAATGACTGTCTGTCAAAGATACACAATGAGATAAAATCACATTGCAAAATAGGTACAGAATTAGCCTATTTTAGCTTTAAAAGAACGGAATCGACTCGATGGCAACGGGTATATGACTATATAAAGAGAAAATCTCTCTCAAAGAAGACTCAAGAAAATGCTTAGAAAATATGATTGGGGAGATGGAAGATGAGTGAAAATTTTAACTTTCGCTTTTCCTCTTCTGTGCTGTATGATTTTTTAAAATATTATCATTTTGATGATGACATATTATTCCAAGGTCTGAATGTTCCGTGACTTATTTAAATAACCCCCTATTGATGAACACTTGGTTGCTGGTAATTTTTCTACTGCCAACAGAGCTCCAGTGAACACCTCGTACATGAGTCATCACGCACTCGTCTGGTTACCTCCTTTGGGTAAAGTCCTAGGAATGGAATTGCTGGGTTCATTTTTTTATGTTTGCATCATCAATGACGTGAGCTGCCAGTACTTCTTGGAGTGAATTTAACATGACCGCCCGCTGCCCGCTCAGGTTCACGGAGTGCAGTGTCTGTTTCTGGAGTCCCTGGGTGGTGCAAAGAAGATGGTGGTACATCCTTCATCTTTGCAATCATATTTTCGAAGCTCCTAAGCTCGGCTGCTAACCCAAAGGGTGGTGGTTCAAGTCCACCCAGAGCACCTTGGAAGATCTACTTAAATAAAAAAAAAAAAATCAGCCATTGAAAGTCCTATCGAGCACAGTGCTACTCTACCACGAGTTCAAAAGTGACTCGGTGGCAACTGGTTTGGTTTTTTGGTCAATGTCTGTTTCTAGATGGGGAGGGCATTGCCTCTGTCTATGTTTTGCTGCCTCTGGAAGCTCTATTTCCCCAGACTGTGGGTCAGGCTCGCTGGATCTTTTATGTTCCAATGTCCCTTTACCTGTCTTGCCTCCATTTACTGCGGCTGCTACCCTTCATCTCTACAGTCTATTCTCCCCTCAACCAGGACAGGGAGTTTTGACTTTTCCATCAGACCCTATTCACATTTCTCCAGTGACTTCTACTCTACACTGAAATCAACCCAAGGTCCTACACAACATGATCCCTGATGATCTTTCCAATCTCATCTATTCCTCCCCTTTCCACCTTCCTCTGACACTCCCAACACACTCCAGCCTCAGGGCCTTTGCACTTGCTCTTGCCTCTGCCTGGAATACCAACCCCCTTTTACTTGGATCACAATCAATGCCCATGGAAGCAGTACTCAAGAAATCAAATGACTTATAGCATTGGGCAAATATGCTGCAAAAGACCTCTTTAAGATCTTAAAAAACAAAGAATTGATGCCCTGAATTATGGTGTTGGCGAACAATATTGAACATACCATGGACTGCCAGAAGAATGAACAAATCTGTCTGGGAGGAAGTACAGCCAGAATTCTTCTTAGAAGCTAGGATGGCGAGACCTTGTCTCGCTTACTTTGGACATGTTGTCAGCAGGGATCAATCCCTAGAGAAGGACATCATGTTTGGTAGAGGGTCACCAAAAAAGAGGAAGACGCTTAAGGAGATGGACTGACACAGAGGCTGCAACAATGGGCTCAAACATACACACTATTACGGGAATGGTGAAGGACCAGGTAACGTTTCCTTCGGTTGTACATAGGGCTGCTATGAGTAGGATCCGACTTGACGGCCCCTAACAACAACAATAGTCACAAGGCTCTTTCCATCACTTCCTTCAGATTGCAGCCCAAGTGTTTCATCCTCAGAGAACCTTCCCGACACCCTACCTTCAGGAGCACCTTCCCCCTCCTGCACTCAGTCTCCTGATCCAGTTTTCTTCTGCAGAGCCCTGATAACATAGATAACTCTTATGTTTATTTGTCTTTGGTGCTTTTCCCTCACCAAGTTACCAGCTCTGTGAGAGCAGGGCACTGTCTTGCTTGTGCTGTGTCCCCAGCACCCGGCACAGGGTTGGCACGCGGGGCCTTCAGTAAGTAGGCACTGCTCGAATGGACAAGAGGCTGTTAACACACCGGTGTCTGAAGACTGAATAGCCCAGATATACAGTTTCTCTCAACTGCTCCAGAACGAGGCCAGGCGTGTTTAAATTGTCTTCTCCATCTCTAGGGAGCTTTATCAGGAAAATCTGACAGAGTCTTTTGAATGCAACAATTTGGGGGGAATGCAAATAGGTTATTATTCAGGAAAAAATACCTTTCCTCCAAGCCGGAGCAGCACATCTACCCAAAGTACTTGCTCCTTTAGAGAAAAACAGAAAGGTTAATATTGCCCCGTCAGAAGGAAGGAGCCAATTAGTGCAACTACAATTCAGAAGAAGAATAGAGGTTAATTGCTTGGAGTCCACATGTCTCAAACGCCTAATGCTATATCATTATTTTTTAGCTACACATTATTCATTTCATACATTCAAGTATTCTTACCTTATTACTAATTAGTAATTCCTTATCCTTAAATTTTACCCAATTCAGGCTGTCATCATAGGGCCCTCGTCAGCCCCCGATTCCCCCAAGATGTAACAGAATTCTTGAGAAAAAGTTGGCACCTCCTATTCATTACCTCCCACCTCCAACCCCCACCAGCGTCCCCAGGGCTTCACCTCTCCTCTTCCTTAGGAGAACCTCGTGTATTCCTTAGATGTTAGATTTTGCTGCCTGCTGAATCTTCTGTCTCTACAAACAGGCTTCACTCCTGCACAGATGTTTCCTGAGCACCTATCATGTACCAGGCATGGCTCTAAGCTGGTCTACGACTTGAGCAGAAGATACAAATTCTTCCTGCTCAGGTGACCTTGTTCTTGAAAAGACACACAATTTGGAAGCTTGGAAATGTTAACTCAGCAGATCTGTATATTCTGGGAATGTAATGGTAATGGTAACAATAATAATGATGATGGCAGTCAATACTTTTTGAACATTTTTCTCTCTCAAGCACTACACTAATAAATTCTACATGCGTGATTTTAATCCCTATGAAGCCATGTACATTCATGTACATTAATCGTCTGAACCAATGAGTGGGGCAACACCAAAACCAGACCCTGTTCTGCAACTACTCTGCACAGGAGGCCCTGGGCAAGTCATTTCCTCATTCAGCTTCCTTCTTTGTCAAATGGGTTGTCTGAAGCCACCACTCTCCTACTCCTTCTCAGATCTTAGGAAGGCTCCCATGTGCCTGGAAAGCTTTCAGAGCATCCCCTCTCCGTTTTAGCTGGTCTATCTGGAATTGAAACCATGCTCTTCCTGTCTCCATGTCACAGAGACGTGGGTGGGCACGTGGAGGATGCAAAGCAAATCCAAATCCCTGCCCTAATTGGACTTACTTGATGGCAAATGGTTCTCTCTAGGAAATGAGACCATTTTCAGGGTTACTGCTGGAAGCAAGTGGCATGACGAGGTACGTGATGTTGGGGCTGCATTTGTTCTCCTCTTAAGGAGATTACGCTTCAGATAAGATAAGCTGCACGGTGGTCCCTCTTTTTCTGGAATTATCAGACATAGACTACAGAACCATTACACTTACCAAACGATAAGCTTGAAAATGTGTGCAGGGACCAAGAAGAACCTATAAAGAGGGACAAAGCAGATTTGAAAAGGAACCTAACAGAATTCCTAGAACTGAAAAATGTAGTAAAGTTAAAATTGCCTGGACAAGAGAATAAGTAATTGGAAAACAGTCCTTAATAAATTATTTATTGAGGGGCAAGAGTTGGAAAATATGAAATGATGTTAAGAGACAAATGGTATAAGAATCTCTATAAGGAAAAGAGAATGAACGGGGGCAGAGGCAATATAGAATGAGGTAATGGCTAAGAACCTTCCAGAAGTGAAAAAAGCTATTGATCCCTAGATTTAAAAAGCCAAGTAAATCTAAAGTAGGAAAAATAAAAAGAAATCCATGCCCTGACACATCATAGTGAAACTGCTGAAGACCAGAGACAATGAGAAGATTTTAAATACAGTCAGAAAGAAAAGACAGATTCCCTTCAATGGAACAATAATTATACTGATGGCTGATGTCTTGTCAGTGAGAACAGATGTTAGAAGAATGGAATGACATATTATCCAATGTGCTGAGAGAAAAATAGCTGTCAACCTAGAATTCTGTGCCCACTTAAAATATATTTCAAGAACATGGTAAAACAGACATTTTCAAAGCAATAAAACTGGGAGAATTTGCCACCAACAAATCTCACTAAAGGAAGTTCTAAAGGATGAATTCCACGGAGAAGGAAAGTGATTCTAGTTTGAAGGTATAAGATGTAAGAAGGAGTAAAAAGCACACAAATTTAAACACTGATTGCATAAAACAACAATAATAAAGTCTTATGGAGTTAAAGAAAAACAAAATAGAATTAATCACCACCACAACAACAGCATGAAAGTTAAGACAAAGAGGATAAAATTAAAGTGTCTGAGATACTTGAATCACGCAGAATTGCAGTAAAGGTATGAATTAGATTTTGACAAATTTAGTGGACATGTTGTAGTTTCTAGGGTAACCAACCACAAAATAAAAATAGAGTATATAACTTTTAAACAAATAAAGGGGAAAAATGGAACGGGAAAAAATAAACAATCCAAAAGGGGACAAGAAAGGGGAGGAAAAGGAAAAAACAGCATAAAATAAGATGGTAGGTACATCCTAATATATCAATAATTACAATAAATGTAAAGGAGCCAGATGCTTCTGGTAAAAGATAACGATTGTCAAACAAAAATTTTTTAAATTCAACTATTTGCTATTTACAAGAGTCACAATGAAAACTTAAGGATACAGAAAGGTAGGAAGTAAAAGGGCGAGGGAAAGACATACAAGGCAAGCAAAGAGAAGATTAAAAAAAAAATACACATTGGGTCATACAGCAAGTTTCAACAAATTTAAAAGGATTGAAAACATAAAGGTCATACTCTCTGATCACAATTCATTTAAATCACAAATCACTAGTAAAAAGGATTATTATTTTTAAAATACCTATGTTTGGAATTAAAAAAAAAAACTTCTACAAGACCCTTTGGTCAAAAAAAAAATGAAAATTAAGAAAATATTTAGAACTGAACAAAGAAAATGCTCCATATGAAGCTTTATGAGTATAGCTAGAGCAAAAGAGGGAAATAAAAAAATACCCTTAATTACTTACCCTTAAAAAAATAAAAAAGAAGAAAGCCTGGAATAGGAAAAGGAAGAGCAAAACATGGCCAGATATTTTCAAAGCAGATCTCTACGGAGCCCAGTTCACACTCACACCCAGAAATGCCAAACGGACCTCTACTACTTTGAAGGGGTGCTTTCCGCTTTCTTCTAAGGCAATATTTCCCCAAACAGGCTAGGCTGTCCATTGGTCGTACAGAAGATGATTTTCAATGGTATCCAAGCACACGGTTATTTTAATAGGTTTTCTTTTAACAGTTTCCTTCTACTTAAGATAGGTAAAATGCTAGTTTTCTACTTATAATAGTAAAATATCGTTTCTCCTTATATTTATTTAGTAAGAGGGTGAAATTCAAAGGAAAATACTAAGTAAATAGTCTTACAGTATTATTTGGTCCAAAAAATTCTCATTTCTGAAATGGAAAGAATCATAGTTCCTAGCTCATAACATTGTGATGAAGTTTAAATAACTTATATGCAATATAAACCCTGGTGGCATAGTGGTTAAGTGCTACGGCTGCTAACCAAAAGGTCAGCAGTTCGAATCTGCCAGGTGCTTCTTGGAAACTCTATGGGGCAGTTCTACTCTGTCCTATAGGGTCGCTATGAGTAGGAATCGACTCGACGGCACTGGGTTTTTATATGCAATATAAATTAACACCTAAGCACCTCAACAGTCATTGGCATTTAATAAGAACTCAGTAAATGCTAGTCATTATCATAGTAATAATTATTACTTAAATGATGAAAATTAAACCAACCAGTGGCCATAGAGTCGATTCTGACTCATGGCAGCTCCACAGTGTCAGGGTCTTCAATGGCTGATTTTTCAGAAGTAGGTTGTCAGGCCTTTCTTCCAAAGTGTCTCAGGGTGGACTTGAACCTCCGACCTTTCGATTAGCAGCTAGCACTTTAACCGTGTGCACCATGCAGAGACTCCTGATCTAATTAAGACTCCAAAAATAAACTTTATACCAGGGGCAAACTCTGTGGGGCAAAAGTAAAAGTAGGAGAGGCTGGTCTTCACAGCACACCCCCCTCTCCTTTGTAAACCCTATCTCCTATGGTGGCCTTGTGCTTCGGGACTCTGGGTCCACATTGCCCCTGGCCTACACTCTGGTCCTGCTCCTGCCTCACCATCCCCATCAAGACTGAGTCGCCTCCCATGCTGACAAACTCGTTCATGTTACTGAGGAGAGAAAAGGGCCCATGAAGCTTTCTCCAAAGGCGTTATTTAAATGGGGAACGCCTTTAACGCTGAAAGAGGAGCCCTCAGTCTTGGTTTGCAGCATCCTAGCTGAGCCACAGGGTAGACATTTGAGGATGAGGCACCCAGTCCTGGGGCAAGGACTACCACTGAGATCCTCAGCCCGCCCTGCTTATCAAATGACTTGCCGGCTTGAGGTGGAGAACACAGTTCCAGACCAATCCAAGGACGGCCCTGTGTGAGGGCAACTGGCCTTTACGACTTAACCAGAGTGATACCTCTGGGTCTTTGAGGTCTTTTCACACCACGAAAACTTCCAACCTGTCAATCTCAAACTCGAACTACGCTGCTTTTCCTTGCTCTCCAAAGATGATTAGCAGAATCACGTAGGGCCTTCTCCATTGCAAAGCTTTTATTTTTCCTGAAGGTTGTTCGCGCTCCTTGAGGCTATTCGTGAGGTCTTCCAAGGAAACCCCATAGGAGTGAAACCCACCACGGTGGGATGTATTTCCTGTGCATGGGAACTAGTGAGAGCACTGACTTTCTGCAACCACCAGGGGGAGCTTCAGCCTTCTCTTTGGAGCCGCAGAACTCTGCTGCTGGAAGTTCCTTATCATTTTGTAAGCACAATGGCTGGTGACCAGGAGGCTGGTAAGACGCGAGGACACATAATCAGACTCGTCCGTTAAATCCTACCATTTCAGTGGCTGGTGCATAGGGCTGACAAGGCCTAGCTGAGGTTGTGGGCCACAGTCCCTGACCTCAGGGGGCTTACAGTCTGATTGGGGTGGCAGGAAGACCAAGGGACCAGGGGCAGACACTTGTGGTCCATCCGATTGTCAGGTGTGTACTGTGAACTAGGGGCTCCTGCTCACTCCAGGGCTATAGTGGGAAGAGAGGTGTGAACAAAGCAGTCACAGTCATGACAAGTGTAACATGGACACAAACGAGGTAGGATCCATCAACTTCTTACAAGCATGAACGTGGGGAAGCCTCCCCAGAGGGCCTGAGGGGATCACAGGCTTCAGCCAGAAGACAGAGTCCAGCTGGAAGGACGGTCCAGCTGTGGGCACCATCTGGGAAAGACATAGGGGTTGAACCTTGAGCATGAGCAAAAAGCTTAGAGATTTGGGAAGAAGAGGCCAGGACCAGACCAGGCAGGGCCTTCTAAGCCCAGCTGAAGACTTTGGCTTTGATGCCGTGGTGGCAAGCCATCGGGGGCTTTCAGCAGAGGAAAGAAATGATTGGGTCACTGGTCTGCAGTGTGGAGGACAAGAGGGGCAATGGTAGAGGTGGGAAGTCCAGGTGAGAGGCCACTGCAATGGTCTAGACGCTCATATAGATGATATGGCCAGTGGGTGGCAGGCTAGGCCAGGCCAGCCACTAGGATGATGGCCCATCCATTTCTCCTGACACTGAGGAGGTTCCAGGGACTTGAGACTCAGTTTCAAACCAGGAAAGTGCCAGGCAAGCCTGGATAAGTAGGTCCTGTACTAGCCACCAGCCAGTTGGGTCACTCACTTTGCCTCTTGTAACCTTATTTTCTCATTTGTGATCACAGCCCAGATCAGCGATTTGCAGTGAGTTTTCGTAGCAGAGCCCCACCTATAAGCAAAATCTTCCGTGGAGACTAAGTGTAGAAAACACACAAAAGTGGAACCGCTTAGGCTGCAATGGAGGGTGGAATAGCAGTAGGGGTGGGGAGACTGACCTGCCCATTCCCCCAGGTCCTGACTTACTTCTGCAAAACCACAGACCTGAGTGATCAGAGGCCCCACCCAGCTTTATGATGCGACAGTAATTGGGTGAACTAAAAAATCCAACTGAATTCAAATCATGTTTCGATTCAACTGCAGACTAAAGATGAACATTTAAACCCGCTACAAAACTGGTCAACCCCTTTGAACTGGAGCTGAGTCCATATTGTTTCTCCAATGACTGTCTTGGAATAAAATCCAAACAGTCTCTGAGCTGATCTTGAAGCACACCACCATTTCCTTCTCCTGCAGTTCCTGGCCACACACTGCCCAGCCTGACCATCCGTGATCCCTCTCTTAGCCTGGGCCATCGTCAGGGAGGGGCGGAAAGCCAGCCAGCCGGTGAGAGGTACCTGCTGCTGGCACTTGCTGAGCCCCAAACCACCCTTGGGGGGCTGACTGCTCCCCTCACACAGCTGGGTCAGGAGGCCCCAAGCCCCATCCAGCCTCTATCTTCTTCCCCACCCTCACCTTACCCCCAGGGTGTAACGTTTCACTGTCCCAGGTTTGGGATATCTCCTACTCCTGGGCACCAACTGGACTGGCTCAGCCCTGACCCACAGCCCCAGGTGACCAACCATCTCTGAGCCTTGATGGCCATTCCCCCTCACAGCCCTCAGTACTCTCTGCAGCTTCCTTGGCCACCTTCCAGTCTACTCGGGGCTTCCCCCTGAAAACAGGGGCATCTGTCATTTCATCTACTAGACAGCATCTGTGGTACACAATTTGCAGAACTCACATTGCATTTGGAGGCAGGAGATGTGGGTTCAGAGTCTACCTTACCACGTACTGTTGGGTGATCCAAGCAAACACACACCCCTCAAGGTCTTTCTTCTGTTCTTACAAGGCCTGATCCAATGGAAAGGGCACTGGGAGCTCCTTATCAAGAACACATTAAACCTCTTAGCTTTTGGAAATCTCAAAAATGCGCTGCCGAGCCCTCCAAAGGTGGCCCTGCTGAGCTGCTTCTGCGCCACGGATGTCCCATACAGTGGTGACCTTGTTGCTGATCTGTGTCTCCTCTAGGCTCCAAGCTCCCTGAGGGCAAGGGCTGACCTTTGACCTCTGTCTCCAGAAGTCTAACATGGAGCAGGTGTTCAGCAAGGGTTTGATGAATGAATCATTTCCTCTCATCTGGAAATATTTCTTGGGCACTATGGGCCAGTCAGGAAACCCTGATGGCATAGTGGTTAAGAGCTATGGCTGCTAACCAAATAGTTGGCAGTTTGAATCCACCAGCTGCTCCTTGGAAACCCGATGGGGCAGTTCTACTCTGTCCTGTAGGGTCGCTATTAGTCAGAATCGACTCAACAGCAATGGATTTTTGGTTTATGGGCCAGACACTGTTCCAGAGGTCGAAAATGCGGCAGTGAACAACACAGACCAAAATCTCTGCCTGTGTGGCACATCTAGTGGCTGGGTGGGTACGTGGTTGGGTGAAGGCTTTTTGTTTCTGTGGTGTGGTGTGGTTTGAGTTCTTTCCATGGTATCCATTAGGAAGCTCACTTCCTCCAACACCAATTCCATCTCTCCTTCCCAATACCCACAATACCCAAGGATGGAAGAGAAACCCAACTTCTCCCAGGAAATGAGAGGCAAGAAAGCTGATAACCATGGGGAAATGGGTTTTTGCTCATAGAAGGTCCCAGGTTGGAGCTATGGGTGGCCCTGGGTTCAGCACTAGCCAAGTTCATTCCCCGGCAACAAGGTGGCCTTGGAGGGAAACAGAGCTTTATACAGTGCTCCCAGCCCTGCCACCCTCCATCCCTAGCTGTGAGAGCTCCGACCCCAGCCTCCTCCATCGCAGGCAGCTCACAGAGACTCAATATGTGCCATCAAGTCACTTATCACCATGACAAAAGGGTTGGACTAGATAAGCCCCATGGGCCTCTCCAGCTCCTAGGTCCTTCTGGGCCCACTGGCCCTCATTCCTCAGGCAGGGGGATCAGCTCAGCATGGAACCCTGGAGATCCCTCTTGGGAACTAAGGCTGGACTGTAGGTGAGAGGGACCCATAAGCTGCTGTTATGGATTAAATAATGTCCCCCAAAATATGTGCTGGAATTCTAACTGTATTCCTGTTTGGAAATAGGGTTTTCTTGGTTATGTTAATCAGATCATGCCCAAGTAGGGTGGGTTCTACATCTAATCACTTCTGAGTTACAAAAAGAGCAGAATAGACACAGAGACACCCACTGAGAGGAGACAGAAGCCATGTGAGGATCGTCTACAAGCCAAGAAATGCCAAGGAACCAAGGAATGCCTGGGGTTACCGGCAAGGAAGGAATCGACATGGCCAAGACCCTGATTTGGATTCCTAGTCTCCAGAACTTTAAGAAAATAAATTTCTGTTCTTGAAAGCCACCCACTTGTGGTATTTGTGTTATAGCAGCACTAGGAAACTAAGGCAGCTGCCTAGCACTGCCCAGCTTTGCAACCACCCCTCTGTCCTCACTTCCCCAGGATGTCCCTCATTCTTTCCCTTTCTCATTGGAGTCCCAGCCTATACCCAGGGCTCAAGGATGCCTTGCACTCCACCTCCTGGGTTGACGTCCTGGCTGGAGGAGACAGTCATTTACGTGATGCCCAGCACCTGGCCCCACACCCCAGGGCTACATGGCCTCAGTGATCCCATCACCCACCAGGTCATGTGTCTGCACAATTCAAATGGAGGCCCTCGTGAAGACCCCATCTGGGTACAGAAAGCAAGAGTGCCATCAAAATATGCAGCCTTCAAAAATTCTCATTTCAGTCCTAATGCATCAGAACTGCAGCTAGGGGCTCGGCGGGGCAGAGTGCTTCAAAAACCACATCTCTGTGCCTGGGACACGGTCTGCCTACAATTTGCTCACACTCTCTGTCTTTTTATCTGTTTCAGAGAAATATGAATCACAGTTAAATTCCACCAAATAAACAAGCTATGTTTTAAAGTTCTGTAAAACCTACAATTTCAGGAAGGCTTGATGTGGTTGACACTAAATTGATTTCAACACGTCATATTTCCAGTTTAATGCTGGGTTCCTTTCATCCAGAACAAACAAAATGTGCTCATAATGGCTTGACTCAGTATAAAATATAGGAAGTATAGCACTCCCATTAATTTTCAGCCCATCTTTTTAATTAAAAGAAATGTTTTGTGTGAGAGACTGACTTGATTTGTTAACTTGCACTTAAAGCACAATAAAAATTATAAAAAAAAAAAATAAAGAAATGGCATGTTATTACTTCTCAAAGACTAATTCCCCATGAAGTTTTCATGACACGCCTATCTAGGGTCTTCAGGTCTAAATAATCATGCTGCAGATGTGAAGTCCACTTTGGGGTTTTCACATTTAATGGGCAACAGAAGTCTACTGTGTACAGAGGTCAGGAGGTGGTGCTGGATGAGAACCCCTGTCCTACGAGAGCTCAAGGAAAAACTGGAGAACAAATTTCTAGCATCTGGTCGCCTCACACTGGAAAAATGGTGACCTGTCTGTTCTGAATCGAAAGTCATGTATGCCCATCCTCACAGTAACTCAGAAGAAGGGTGTGGCAACTCCAAAAATAAATTGCACAGGAAAAAAAAATTATTTCTTATTAAAAACCTAATATGTATTAAGTTAAAAAGGTTTGTGGCCAATCTATACATGTGATCCAATCTTATAGAACTATTCACCAAAAAGAAAAAAAAAAAAGGGAGTGCATGTAAAAACTGGTGAAATTCTAATAAGATCTATAGGACAGTTAAGAGTATTATATCAATGTCAATTCCTGGTTTTGAATTATACTTGGTTAAGAAAGAAGCTGGAGTCCCTTTGTGTTGTTGCAAAGGTTAAGCACTCAGCTGCTAATTGAAAGGCTGGAGGTTTGAGTCCACTCAGGCACCTCGGAAGAAAGTCCTGGTTACTTCCAAAAAACCAGCCACTGAAGACCCTATGGAGCACAGTTCTCCTCTGACACACACACAGTTACCATAAATCGGAACTGACTTGACAGCAACTGGCTGGGTTTGGTTCTTTTGGAAATTGCTTCCTGGGTTGCCTAGCACAGAGTAGATATATCAGTTAGGATAGGACAGGTTATGCTGATGTAACAAACAATAAATCTCAGTGGGCTTAAAACAATAAACGTTTATTCCTTGTTCCCCTTTATGTCCAATGTGGGTTGGCAGGGCTGGGACCAGATTGTCTCCTTGTCATAATCACCCAGGCTGATGGAGGCTCCATCACCATCTCAACAGTAGGCTTCAGGGTTCACCGTGCCAAGAAAAAAAGATCAGGAGAGTCAAGCACTAGAAATTGAATGTGTTGGCCTAGAGGTGATGCACATCACTTCCATTCATGTTTCACTGACCAAATTCATCACATACCCACATCCAACTTCACAGGGCAGGAAAGCCCAATCCCGAGTTCCCATGTGTCTAGCAGTGCCCGGTATCGGTAGGCATTGGGGATGTACCCTGGTGCGCACTCCACATGTGATGGGAAGTAGGACAGGGCAGGTGCCTGACAAGCAGCACCAACAGTAACTGCTGTGCGAGATGGAAGCAGGAATCGCTGACAAAGGGCAGGCTGCATGGAGAGCTTGGTTTCTGGGCTGTGATGGGCTGGGTGGCAGCAAGTGGAGAAAAACGGATGGGGTGGAGGGAGCTACAGGTGAGTGTACTGCAACGTGATGGCCTAAGCTCGAGGCCGGTATTGGGAAGGAGCAGGAGACCCAGCAGAAACAGAGGCTGGGACACACCTCGGAGGGAGAGGATCAGGGAGACTCAGTTCTTCACCTGAGCACTTTGGCACCGTGAGAGCCAGGGCCATAAAGATGTTCTGGGAAAATGGCAGGATGTTCTTGGACTGAGAGGGGCTGGAGGGCCACCATGTGCCAGGCTCTGCCCCAGCTGGTGACACATGGCCTGGCCTGGCAGTGGGAACAGGGAGGGAAGAAGACCTGAGAGGCCAAGTCTGAGGCCCAGCCTCTCAGTGCTGGCATCTGACACCTACATGCACTCAAGGAGCTTAGCCCAGGGATTTTCATAAAGCCCCAGATCAACCACTAACAGCTAATTACCCTCCCTTGTAAACCAGCAGTTCCAGGAAAATGTCCCCCACGAGAGACTCCGGGCTGTGCCTTCAGCCACCTGCTCTCTGTACTAGGTGAGAACTGTTCTGTGTCTCTCGGAAATGATTGGAGCGTGAACTGTATTTCCAGAAGCCAGCTGTTTCCCTTTTGAACAAGGCACATCTTTGCGTGAAAAGCATTCTCTTAAAGGAGACAGAGGGATGTGGACTGGATGAAAGATATAAATACCAACTTTTCCTTCATCTCTGCTTTTATCGTGTGACTCTGGTTCATTCATAACCTGCTTTACCCAACTAGGCCATTTCCAATTGTTCTGCCCAAATCTGGACATTTCTTTTTAATGTCACGATGATATTGTTGCCCTCAAACTCACCCCTTACCTGTGAATATTACACACCTTGCCTATACCCTTCCTTCCTCCCTCCCTGCCCCCACCCTTTTTTGAAAATGACAAAGAGAGGTTTTACCAGAGCTTCCAGACCAAGACAGACTGGGAAGAAAGGCCTGGTGATCTACTACCAAAAATCAGCCAGTGAAAACCCTACGGATCAGAACAGAACATTGTCCCTTACAGAGCTGAAAGAGGAGTCTGTTAGGTTGGAAGGCACTCAAAACACTCAGAGGCTACAACGACAGGCTCAAGCATACCAATGATTGTGACGACGGCGACGGACCAGGCAACGTTTTGTTCTCTTGTACGTGGGGTCGCCATGAGTTGGAGCCAACTTGATAGCAACTAATGACAACAAGAGCAAAGCCATTATTAGATCTCTGGGTAAAAGATTCAAACCCATAAGTACACAGAGCAAAATGGGAAAACCTCCTTCATCATGCTCCTTCTAGCTATTTCTAGGTCGATTTCCTGAAGATCTGAATTTGTTTGTTTTTTGGGCTACTATGGACACTTAACTCCTGAAACACACCGATGTGTTGTGGTCTGCCAGGAATACCAAAGGCAACAGTAAGGAGAATTCAGGCTGGGGAGCCCTGGTGGCACAGTGGTTAAACACTCGGATGCTAACTGACAGGGTGGTGGTTCAAACCAACCAGCTGATCCATGGGAGAAAGATGTGGCAGTTTGCTTCTGTAAAGATTATAGCATTGGGCTAGCAAGTGGCCATCTAAGATGCATCAATTGGTTTCAACCCACCTGGAGTAAAGGAGAATGAAGAACACCAAAGACACAAGGTAATTACGAGCCCAAGAGACAGAAAGGGCCACATTAAGCAGAGACTACATTAGGCTGAGACCAGAAGAGCTAGATGGTGCCTGGCTACAACTGATGACTGTCCTGACAGGAAACACAACAGAGAACCCCTGAGGGAGCAGGAGAACAGTGGGATGCAGACCTCAAATTCTGGTAAAAAGACCGGACTTAATGGTCTGACTGACTAGAATGACCCTGGAGGTCATGGTCCCCAGACCTTCCGTTAGCCCAAGACAGGAACCATTCCCAAAGCCAACTCTTCAGACAGGGATTGGACCGGACTGTGGGATAAACAATGATACTGGTGAAGAATGAGTTTCTTCGCTCAAGTAGACACATGAGACTATGTTGGCATCTCCTGTCTGAAGGGGAGATGAGAGGGTACAGGGGGTCAGAAGGCCGAATGGACACGAAAAGAGAGAGTGGCAGGAAGGAGTGTGCTGTCTCATTAGGGGGAGAGCAATTAGGAGTACATAGCAAGGTGTTTATAAATTTTTATATGAGAGTCTGACTTGATTTGTGAACTTTTATTTAAAGCACAATAAATTTTTTTTTTAAAACTAGAATAAATGCTTATTCCAAGAAAAAGGAAAAAAAGAAACTCTATGGGGCAGTTCTACTCTCATATAGGGTCAAGATGGGTTAATGGATTGCCATGAAGTTATTAAAGGCCACCTTGGGCAAAGGGAGGTGTCTATGGCTGGTGCAAACAGTTAAGCGCTTGGCTACCTAAAGGTAACTGAAAGGTTGGTAGTTCAAATCCACCCAAAGGCACCTGAGAAGAAAGGCCTGGAGATCTACTAAGGAGAGATCACAGCCATTGAAAACCCTATGGAGTGCAGTTCTGCTCCAAAACACATGGGGTTGCCATGAGTTGGAATCAACTCAATGGCAACTGGTACTGGTTGGGAAAAAGTGACCAGCAGAATCCTCCCTTGTAGGATTTGAGGAGCTAGGCCCTGGGAAAGCAAATTTGGGGGTGCTGTTGGGTCCTGCATTTCTAGAAGGGGCTGGAGAGCCTTCCACCTGTGCTGGATATGCCCTCCCTGAGTCCTGGGGACTCCCAGCTGACCACCATGGTCTCACTACCCTCACAGCTCCCTTCCTTCCCCCTCACACCCTACCCAGGGCCTGCCAGCCCTGTGCCCGGGCAACAGCAAGCTCCCTGGGCTGAGGCTTTGGCTGCGTCTGTGGGAAGCAATGTTCCAGTGTGTTCCTATGCAACAAAATCAAGAGTATGTGTAGGTGTTCTGTGTTTTTACAAACTCTCCTCCTCGGTTGTTATAAGATTAAAACAATTTTCTCCCTCAGTAAACGCTTCCCTTCAAAACCACTGGAAACACGTAATTCACCAGCCCATTTACGGCTCCTATTTTCTTGGGGCCGGGAGGAAATAGTGATTGTGGGCCCTGTTTCCTCCTAATAGGCCAGGGCTGAACAAGCGATGGACAAGAAGTCATGTTTCAATGACAGCTCTGATGAATGTTTCATTTATTTTGAAGTTCAAAAAAGATAGGTGAGCAGCCTAGGTACGTTGGGAAGGCAGGGATAGTGTGTTCTGAGGCAAATGACTCTTTTATCCTCAGTAAATTTAATGGACACTTTCATTAAAGCTGCAGGGAATTTTAAGGTAGTTCTAGTCCTATTTGAAAACTACGGTTGAGGATTTTTTTTTTTTAATGCCTGGATCATTTTCGCTGCTGAGAAATAAAAACATTTTAGAGACGCCACACATTTTATTTTCTGTAACAATGATGGGAAATTCACGAACACGTGAGAACCCAGAAACTTTACTTAAAATCACAACCAATTTCAAGGAAAACGTACACAAAAGGAGGAAATGAAAAAGTTGGCCCAGCTGATGTCAGGTGGGATACCAACTTGCATTTGTCCTTGGGGGAAAAAAAAATTTACCTGTCACTGATCAACTGTGCAAGTTTGCCACCGTGCTATTGAAAAGGAATTCCTGCTGACTGTAAACGGCGCCACTTCTGTGACTGTTTACATAATTACAAAGCGAAACGTTGCAATTTTTTGGATTTAATGTGTGTTTTAACAAGCCCTTCAACGGCAGCATAGACTTCCATAATCAAATCTTTTCAATTACAACACAATTAGGAAAGGTGTCATGGTGTCGCCATTACACATTGCCATGTGAAAAGACTCAAGAAACACTTGGCTGGAAGCTGAGCTAACTTGAGATGCCCAAGCATCCTTGCCATGTCGGATCTGGAGGGGCCCAAGCTGTGGGCCATTGGTCCCGAGCAGGAGACTCAGGCCATCACCCTTGGGTCCTCCCTTTGTGATGGATTGAATGGCAGCAGTTAAATACCCAGGGCAGCCTGTAGACCTTGAAGATGCCTGTGGCTCTGAACTGAACCCCAGGTGACAGCAACTGGGCCACATGGCCACAAAGTCACCAGTGAGATATACACCTCACTCTAGCATTGTTGTTGTTGTTATGTGCAATTGAGTCAATTCTGATTCATCGTGACCTCATCTGTGACAGAGAGTGGAACTGCCCCACAGGGTTTCCTAGGCTGTAATTTTTTTTTTTTTTTTTTTTTAATGTTTATAGAAAGCCCTGGTGACACAGTGGTTAAGAGCTTGGCTGCTAACCAAAAGGTCGGCAGTTCAAATCCACTGGCTGCTCCTTGGAAAGCCTATGGGGCAGTTCGACTCTGTCCTGTAGGGTTACTATGAGTTGGAATCGACTTGACAGCAGTGGGGTTTTCAATCTTTATGGGAGCAGATCACCAGGTCTTTCTCCCACAGAGGTGCAGCACGAGTTTGAACCACCAACCTCTCAGTTAGCAGCCGAGCGTTCAACCATTTGCACCACCGGGGCTCCTTGCCTTGGCATTGGTTCTGGAGAAACGGGGTTCTACAGGCAGAAACTATTATAGACTTCACTTAATCTGGCTTCTTGATTTCACAGTCGTCAAACGGGGACTCCCAGAAGATTCTTGATTTGCAGGAGGCCATAATGTCAATAGTTCTGTGAAACAAAGTAAAATGTGCACCCCATACTGCACACCCAATTTAAGGATCCTTGTCTATTTAGAGCAGACATGCAGAGGGGCTCCAACTACAGAGCTAGGGGTGGCCCTAGTTCTGAGAGGCACCCTCTCAGATGACATCTCAGCAACAAAGGTTGGATGTGGGAGGTGGGTGTAGTGAGCTGAATAGTGGACTCCACATGAAGTCCCTGGACCCTGTGAAAGTGACCTTATTTGGAAAAAGGGTCTTCACAGATGTCATTGTGTTAAGGACCTTGGGATGAGGAGATCAGTCTGAATAATCCATGTAGGCCCTAAATCCAAAGACAAGTATCTTTATAAGAGAGAGGAGGAGACACACATGAAGGAGAGACACACAGACACAGGCAAGACAACGTATGAAGACAGAGGCAGAGGTGGAGCGACGCAGACCCAAGCCAAATACCTCCTAGAGCCACCAGAGGCTGGAAGAGGCAAGGAAAGCCTCTTCCGTAGAGCCTCCAGACACCTCGATTTTGGACTTCTGGTCTCTGGAACTGTAAGAGAATATGAGTCTGTTGTTTTAAGTCACCCAATTTGTGGTACTTGGTTACAGCAGCCACCAGAAACAAATATAGTTGGCAAAATATGATGGTCATGTGCCTGCTCTGTTCTTCACCTGGGAAGGCTGATCAGATGGACAACACCCAAGGACATTTTTAGCCTCTGGCTGGCCCAGCTAGGGCAGTGACTGGAGCGAAGGAGGAAGTGATGTGAAGATGAAACTTTTATCCCTTCCATGGGATCACTGTGGGCTGGCCATGTCCCTCTACCTGAAGGTCACAGCTCCTCTTGAAGGGACTCTCTGCTTCTGGGTCCCAGTAATGGCTCCCTCCTCTCACTCTTTCAGGCCTAGGCCTGGGATCAGTCCTGCTGCTATTAGGTCAGTGGATCGTCACAATTTCTCTGTGACGTAGGGTGGTGGGTGTTCCTGTGCCACTTTGCCTCTGAGGGAACTGAAGCTCACAGACGTCAACTGTCTTTATGACTGCTACGCAGCAAGTTTGAAGCAGAGCAAGGCTCACAATGTGGCCTTTAAGCCCCACTTCCAGGCTCTTTTCTAGACTAAGTTGTAGGCCAGGGATGGAAACCCATGGTCCTCAGGTTGCCAATGCCCCCTCCTTCACTGCCACGGCAGACATCACTAATCAATCATGATACTCCTTCAGACTGAGTCCCAGTCCTGGGATCTTTCCCAACAACTCTCCAGAAGGCCATACAATCAGCCATCAGTCAGAATTAGTGGGCAAGGCAGCCTCCCTTTCCTGTACCCACTGCGCATCTCTTCTACTGATGTCTCAAGGACATGATTTCACAGAGTAGTTCTAGCAAGTTCTGGGACTAAGACATCTCTGTCTTCGGATGTTGTGCAGTTTGAGGTCTGGGAATTACTTGAGGACCTCCAAGGCCTGTGGAAAGAGCAATAAGCACTTGAAATGTGGCTGATATGTCTTCAGTTTTGCTGATGTGGAATATGAGCTGAAGAGGGCATAGGGAGGGGTAAGGAGGTGGAGAAGGAGAGAGCCAGCTTGGCTCACAGAGGCTAAGAGTGGGATGGGATGTGTCAGCTGATGCTGGGAGAGGAAATTTGGGGGGACATCAGGAAACCGAAGGAGGATTTTTAGGAAGTTTAGATACAAGCTGGGTGATATAACTTCCTTCGCTGCCTGTTGCCCTAAGAAACCTTCTGGAAAAATACTCATCACTGTGATTCTTTTGAACCTGATTTGTGTATTTGGATGCAATGTAGTGTGAGACTGATTTTCAAGGATAGCATTACAATTACCCCCATTGTAGAGGCTCTAACATGTCCTAAAGTCATGAGACCTGTGGGATTTTAACACAGCATTTCCCCAAACCTGCTTCCTTCCACAACCACTTTGTTCACGGTTCAACTTATTACCATCCATTGGACCTCCTGTTCCACAGAAAGTCCCTGGGGTAATCACAAGATCTGCAATTATGCCACCATCTTTCTTTATTCTAACCCTGGTTTAAAAGTCCCTCATTTGGAGCACAGATGGCCTTTCAGATCCAGGTCGTCTCTGACTTTTGCACATCCGACTCTCAGCAGCTCACGTCCTTATACATGATTTACTCATGGACACTCCTCCATGTGCCATGTTCAGACTTTCCTACAGTAGCTGATGGACATGTAGGGTTATGCCATGGTGCTATGGACTGGATTGTGTCCCCTGAAAAGATACACTGAAGTCCTAACCCCTGTACCTGAGAAGGTGACCCTGTTTGGAAATAGGGCTTTTCTTTCCTTATATCAGTGAAGTCATACCAGAGGAAGATGGGTTCTAATCCTAATCCCTCCTGAGCGGTGTTTTATAAAGTGCAGAACAGACACAGAGAGTCACACATAGGGGAAGATACTGTGTGAGGATTTGGCTACAAGCCAAGGAAAGCCAAAAAACACCCGGGGCTGCCACATGCTGAAAGAGACAAGGAATGATCTTCCCCTAGAGCTGATGCTCTGATTTGGACTTCTTCTAGTCATAGAGTATAGGCCTCCAAAGCCGTGAATCTGGACTTCTAGCCTCCAGAATTGTAAGAAAATAAATTTCTGTCCTTTAAAGCCACCACTTGTGGTATATTTTGTCACGGCGCTCCTAGGAAACCAAGGCATATGGTGAGGCCACCCACCCACCAGATAACTCAGTGTAGTTCCCACTGTGGCTGGCTGAGGGGGAGGCAGGGTCAGGAGGGAGTCCCTTCCATGTTTCTCTAGTTTCTTCCTCATCTCCTTCCTCCTGTTACGGAGGTTGTGCCCTACTCCAGCCACAGCCAGGCTGGGCTTCTGCTTCCTGGGACGCCTGCCCATCTCCAGGGGCAGGGAAGGCATGAGGGTAAGACGCAGCGAATGGCTGGGGCAAGACTCAGGGGAACTGCTTCCATGCCATTGGCTCTATTGTGCCGGCTTTTCTTGACATGTTGATATGGCATGGTTATTGGCGAAGGCGGAGCTGCCAGCACAAACCATCACTGTGCCTATTCATAATTACAGATCTCTGGTCATTTTACCATTACCCCCGTCAAAGGGAAGCGCCTTGTACCCTTATGAAGGCAAAAACTCCAGAGTCAGACATAAACAAAAAAAAAACCAAACCCAGTGCCGCTGAGTCAATTCCAACTCATAGCGACCCTACAGGACACAGCAGAACTGCCCCATAGAGTTTCCAAGGAGCGCCTGGCAGATTTGAACTGCCAACCCTTTGGTTAGCAGCTGTAGCACTTAATCACAACGCCACCAGGGTTTCCTAATATCTAAGTTCAAAACCAGCTTTGTCTCTTTCTAGCTTGAGTTAACTTTCTAAATTTCTCTAGGCCTTAGTTTCTTTATCTATGAAAATAGAATTTGTGCTCTCAGCATAAGGTGAGTTTTAAATGAAGAGTCCAGTAGAGTGAATAGCCCAGTGCCGGGCACCTAGTAAGTGCTCAACAGATGTTAGCAATAATGATGACAATGATGATGACGATGGTGGTGATGTTTTCAGCAACCCATCTCAGCAGCGCAGGGGACTGCCTAGGGAAGAAATCGTCTCAATTCTGGGATTCAGAAAGATTCGTGGTTCAAACATTTGCTATGTGCCCAGCCATGGCTTCAAGGGCATTTTGCTTTTTGGCGCCTCCTCAAGGGGGCCCTTTGTCCCCTTAAAGAGAGTACTAGTAAAGAGAGATGTAAAGACACTCTCCCTAACGGATGCTTCCTCTTGGGCACATGCAGAACTGAAAGGGCGTTGGAAAAGGGTAAACTTTGGAGAGAAAATGAGCAGTTAGCTAAAATCTTTCATGGCGTTCAGGAACAAGTATTTTAGAGTCTAATTACAGTTGTTTAGCTGCCCTCGAATTGGCCCTGGACTCATCGCAACCAAAGCACAATAGGATTGGACCGCTGTGACCTATAGGTTGTTTTTTGCTTGGTTTGTTTTACATCTATCTGTTTGTCTGTCTATCTACCTATCATCTACCTACCTACCTACCTATCATCCATCTATCTATCTATCTATCTATCTATCTATCTATCTATCTATCTATCTATCTATCTATCTATCTATCTATCTATCTATCTATCTATCATCTCTCATCTATCTCTCATCTATCTGTTTATCTGGAAGCCCTGGTGGCGTAGTGGTTAAGAGCTGTGCTTGCTAACCAAAAGGTCAGCAGTTCGAAACCACCAGGTGCTCCTTGGAAACCCTATAGGGCAGTTCTACTCTGCCCTATAGGGTCTCTATGAGTCGGAATTGATTTGATGGCAATGGTTTTTTTTTTTTTTTTAATCTATCTATGTATTTATTTATTTATTTTGGTAAAAATCTATACAGCAAAACATACACCCATTTGATAATTTTTACATGTACAGTCATTGACAATGGTTACATACTTCACATTGCGTCACTATACTCCCTATCACTACCCATATCATTTCACCACTGTTAACTTAGACTCTCTGCCCCTTAATGTCCTCATCTGTGTTTTAGAGTTACTGTTGTCCATTTAATTTCATAAAGATATTTCTTTAAAGGGGCTCAATGCTCAAGGTGAACATTCTATATTAAATGAGCCAAACTATTTAGTTTAAAGATGATTTCATGGGATAGCTTTGGTTCAAGGCTTAAGAGTTGTTTCTAGGCAATAGATTCAGAGGTTCCACAGATTTTTCATTACCTGATTTTCAGAACTAGATCACCAGGCCTTTCTCTAGTCCATCTTAGTCTGGAAGCTCTGCTAAAACCTGTTCGGCGTCATAGCAACATGGAAGTCTCCACTGACAAACAGGTGGTGGCTGAGCTTGAAGTGCATTGGCTGGGACTCAAACACGGGTCTTCCGCATGGAAGGGAGAATTCTACTACTGAACCATCACCAACCAAAATCCGTTGTCATTGAGTTGATTCCAGCTCATAGCGACCCTATAGGACAGAGTAGAACTGCCCCGTGGGATTTCCAAGGGGCAGCTGGTGGATTTGAACTGCCGACCTTTTGGTTAGCAGCTGAGCCCTCTTCTAATTACAGAGGACCCTAAAACCCGTCCCCCTCAGGAGAGACATGGGTTGGTCTGTGGAAAGCAGTGCAGACAGGAAAAGTGGTAAGCAACTGAACACCACCAAGTGCAAACTAGGAAGAATGTAAACTCCAAGGAGCACTTAACAAATAAAACATCCAGCCGGAGGAAGGCAGAACTCCAAGGTCATGAGGTGTTCTATCCTCACGAGGCGCTGTTTCTTCTTTTGTTTTGTTTTCCCCTTCGTTTGGACTCTAAACTTCCCTTATTAATTGTGATTTTCTAGTTTTACCCTCCGGGGTGGAGATTAAATGCTGAGCTGGCGGGAAGCTCTCCTGAAACCTCCCGGCTGCGGGAACGCCTCATTTTCCAGCATTGTTCCTGGAGCCTGGGCTCGGCCCCACGCCCTGGTCGCAGCCACCTCCATTTAACTGACCTTTTGCCATTATAAACCCCATCAGTTGCTGTTAATCCCTCCTGATTCAGAGAATTCAGAGAAGGCTTTTTTTTTTCTTTTCCCTTTCTTTTCCTTCCACCACCGCCCCCATCCTTTGATTTTTGAGGGTAAAATTCCGATGTTTCAAAACATCTCTTGCACTTAGAGAGACTGCTTTTATAAGCACAATACTTTTCATATTTGTTATTTCAATCTAGAAAAATTAGAGATGTGGGCTAGAAGGGACCTTGAGATGTTCTAACCCCGTGGTTCTCGAAGAACAGAAGTGTAGTACCCGAACCAGCAATATCAAAACCACCTAGAACTTGGCAAAAAGGCAACTTTCCTGTCCCTGCTCCAAACCTACTGAATCAGAAACTCTGAGGGCGGGGTCCAGCAGTATGGGTTTTGTCAAGCTCCCCAGATGATTCTGATGCCCATCAAGTTTGAGAATCATTCCACTAATAAAATTTCCACTACAATTGCTCCCATTTAACCGATTAGAAAACTGAGACCCGCAGTAATTTAGTCAAGGTCATTCAGTCATTCATTCAGCAAGTATTTAATGTTGTGCTAGGGAATAGGGAGACATTATTGAAAAAGATGAATGTGGTCCTTCCCCCATGGAATTCACTTTCTATAAACACACAAAACAAAAACCAACTAAACAAGGAAGATAATCAGAGATTGTGGTGAGTGCAGTGAAGGAAACAAACATGGGGATAAGGCTGACATTAACTGTGGAAGAGGTGGTCAGGGAAGGCCTCCTGGAGGAGGTGGCATTTCAGCAGAGGTTAAAGAGTGAGAAGGAACTGACCATGTGAACAGGAGGAAAAGCATCGTGGCAGAGGCCACAGCTTGGGCAAAGGCCTTGGACTGAGAAAGCATTTGGCCTGTTCCAGGAACAGAAATGCTGGTGTGGCTAAATGCCTGGTGAGAGAGGGGAACTGAGGCAGGACCAAAGGGAGACAGTCTGGGAATGAGGCTTGAAGGGCCTTGAGGGCCTCATACCCAATTCCCACAACGTATGAGGGCTAGTTCTCCTGACCTTCGGGTCACTTCTGCAGGGCTCCTCCTGTTATCTGCACTCAGACTCCACCCGCTGGAAGGGACCTCGGACAACTGCGCCCGAGTCCCCTAGTCCACCTTCCATCTGGACCCTCCAGAACCAGGGAGGCTCACTACCTCCCTCACAACAGAGGCACAACAGTTCTGAGCTTCCTTTACGTTGAGCCCAACTCTGATTCTTCTTCCCTTTAGGTAGCTGAAGACTGTGGCCAGTCTACCCCACTGCCTCCTCCTCTCCCCACACACCCCGTCTCCTCTTTGTCCAGGCCAAACATCTTTATGTCTATTACAAAGCCATGTGGCAGCATGTTTAAGAGGGAATCAAATTGTCTCTGCTCAAGTCTGGCTCTGCCACTTAAGCATGACCTCTGAGCCTCAGTTTCCTCACATGTAAAATTGGTATAATAGTAATAACCACGTTATTACTATAACCTGTTTAAATGGCATAAAGCAAACAGCCTGGCCCCAGGTAGGTATTCAGTGAAGGCTAGCCCTTAGTATAGTTCCCAAGCAGTCTGATTTCCATTCACTGTGCCATCCTGGTGTCCCTCCCTACGTGGGCCCTGTTGACCAGTGGTTTCTATGCAGCCAGGCTAGGCCAGAACACAGTGGGACTACTTCCTCTCTGACCTGGCCATAAAACCAGAGTCTGAATAGAACACAGAGAAGGCTTATCACTATATTCGTCTGGGAAAAGTGACCCTTTTCCCGTAAGCCCCTCCACCTGTGGCATAAAGACATTTTGTACATTTGCCATTCGCCTTAGTAAAAGCAGGACCCTTGTGATCATCAGGAAAATGGATTTTGTCTTCTAGCAGTAAAGATAGACAGGAGCAGCTTCTGCTTCTATGCACAACGAAGATCATCACTCCCACTGAAATCAGTAAGAACAGCCAAGATAAAACACACAAACTTGTTAGAAGGCATCAGAGAACTGTTGAGGCAACCAGGACTTAAGGGGACAAAAATTTCAGAGAAGGTGCAATTGGATAGCCAGGTGAGCCAACATTCTGCTATCACTTTTTACTGGAAGGAATACGCTAATCCTGGGGGAGAAGCAAGAGGCTGAGGATCTGGCAAAGGACCCAGGTGTGGACCACTATAAAGAGGCAGAGAAACAAGGAGAGCTTCAGACAGTCTCATGGATATAGAGGGACAAAACTTAAGAAATCGGAGGGGCCTGGAATTGCTCTAAAAAGGAAGGACACATAAGATCCAACATGCTGCCAGTTTACCCCTTGAGACATTTGCCAGATTCTGAAGCTTTGTGGGGTGGGAGGCTAAGAAGCTAAGCAGAAAGACTTTGAAAAACACAGTGGGGTTTTCAGGAGTCTTGTGATGCTAAGGACATAAGGATTAAAGTCCAGGACCTGCCAGAGAGGACGGGCCCAAGTGAATACCCTAGGTTCTCAGTTGGAAGACACGAAGTGCTATGACCTATAAACGGGGTAAACCAAAGGTGGACAGAGCTAAGTTCTGATATGATTACAGTGATCATAGAAGGAAACAGTCCATTCAGAGCCTCTTCACTTTTTAAATACATGATGTCCTTCGTTCATTAAAAGAAAATTACCAGACATGTCTATTAATGGAACTAAATGACCAAAATCCAAGAGAAAAAAAAAAAAATAGATTCAGATACTGAAATTAGCAGACAAGGACTTTAAAATAGCTATAATTGGTATGTTCAAGAAAATAGAGGAAATAGATTTAAAAAAAAAAAAAGATGGAGAATTTCATCAGATAACTCACCAGATATTTTTAAAAATAATTAAATGGAAATTCCAGAACTGAAAAACATAATAACTAAAAATAAAATCAATAGATTATTTTAAGAGCAGATTAGATGCAGCAGAAGGTATCAGTGAACTTGAAGACATGTCAATAGAAAATAGACAAAAGCACAGAGGGGAAAAATGTTGGAAAAGAAAGGAAAGAATGTAAGAGACATATGGGGATACACCTAAGGGTCTAGTCCCAAAATACCAGAAAGCCAGCTGTTAGTGGGAGTCTAAATGAGGACCATTCCCTCCCAACTGCAGGTCACCTGTAAATCCAGCCAGAGTAGTGGATTTCCTCTGCTTCAGATCCAAAATACAAACTTGAAACAAAACAAGCGAACAAATAAAAACCTCTGGAGGAGGTTTCACACAAGTTGAGTGGATTGTCCACAATACCGTGGGGCAGAACGAAAACCCTGCTACTTTCCTTTGGACTGCTCACTCCTGACGCCCACAACAAGCTCTGATTGCAAATTCTAACTTCTCAGTGCAGGGCAGCCCCACCTTCTGCTCAACATCAGCTGTCAATTGTGCTCAAAATCAGAATGGTTGTTGCTGGAGGACTGTATTCCTAAGCAGGGCACCTACCAGACAAAATACGTATCTTCATAGGATTCATGTTTCTGCCCTGGCTCTCAGCTTCCACACCCCTAAAACGAAGGAGTTAAACCATTTATATTAACAAATACTTATTGAGCATTGACGAGGCATTAGTAGCTCAATGGTAGAACCCTCTCCTTCCATGCAGGAGACCTGGGTCTGATTCCTGGCCAATATACCTCATGTGTCAGTCGTGGCTTGTGATGCTGAATAGGTTTCAGTGGTGCTTCTAGATTAAGACTAGGAAGAAAGGCCTGGTGATCTAGATCCAAATATCAAAAAAAAAAAAAAAGTCAAACCTGTTGCTGTCGAGTTGATTCCGACTAATAGCGACCCTATAGATCAGAGTAGAACTGCCTCACAGAGTTTCCAAGGAGCACCTGGTGGATTTGAACCACCAACCTTTTGGTTAGCAGCCATAGCACTTAACCACTATGCCACTAGGGTTTCTGATCCAAATATCAGCCAATGAAAATTTTATGACTCACAGTGGTCCTATCTGCAACTCATCATGGGGATGATGCAGGACTGGGACAGTGTTTTATTCCATTGTGACCAACTCAACGGCAACTAACAAAAACAACTGAGCGTTTACCATGGCCCAGGCACTGTGCAGAGCTCTTTACATGTGTCTTCTCAATTAATCCTAGTAACAATCCTATCAGGTGCATACTGTTTCTTTGTGTTAAGAAACGGGAAACCGAAGCTTGAGAAGTAACTTGCCCTGGTCATAGAGCTAGTAAGTGGCTTATCTAAAACGTGAATCCAGGCCACCTTGATGACATCATCCTCATGCTTAAAATCACTGGTTTGCCCAGCCTGGGTGATCTCCGAAGGCCTTCCCAGCTCCAAACCATCCATTCTTTCTTAAAACATTTGTATCCTCTTCCCCCTGACAAGTGGAACGATTGTACAACCCCCGAAACCATTGTTCTCCTTGCTCAGCTGCCATCTCCAGAGGCTGAGGACGCCTGGCTCAGTCCCGGCACCTCCGCATCGGGAGCGGAGAAGGTTGGCCAGGTGCCAGACCCAACGATGCTCCAAATTACAGTTTGTTCAACGCACTCTCGACCTTTTCTCAGAGGCACCAGAGTTTTCAATAGCATCAACCCCCCGACCTCACAGCACCAAGTCATTTCACTGAAGGAGCACGGAGGAGGCTCTTTACGTCTCCTGATCCTGACTTACTAACGCAGGCTGGCGTAACACATAGCTGCTGAAAGCAGGAAAGGTGCCATCCTGCCTGAACAAAACAGTTCTGACGCCTCATCTAAGTGGTCTGAGCTGCTATGGCCTCCAGGAAAATCTGTCTCTCACAATGTTTTAAAACAGGGATTTCCTCCTCTTTGGGGGATGATATCTTTTAGGCGGCTGGGTGGTGCAAATGGTACGGTGTTGGACTACCAATCAAAAGGCTGGTAGTCAAACCCACCCAGAGGCACCTCGGAAGAAAAGCCTTGGTCACCTGCTTCCGAAAGGTCACAGCCTTGGAAACTCTACGGAGCAACCTACTCCGCACACATGGGGTCGCCAGGAGTCAGAATTGACTCGATGGCAACTAACAACAACAACGTAAGTCTTTCCAAGGAGAAATACCAGAAGGTTTAAAATTGCCTGGGATCCTCGACAGAGTTTTTCGGGACCATGGTTTAGAAGACTTATTTTTATGCTGTAGGTTACAAAATGCTCCCAACTACACATTTGCTCAGCTGTTGTATTGTGACTGAGTTTATTTTTCTACTAAGGAAACTGATCCTTGGGCTGTTTTAAAACGATGCCCTAACCAGCTGATGAAGGGGAGAAAATCCAGTCACTTGAAAAGAGAATTGAAACACCATTTTAGCAACTCAAGCCATGGCGTCCATGTTTGATATCTTTTCTCCTTTATCATGACTGTTGAGAAATGAAATCTATAGTTTGCCAGAACCATCTGAATTGCTAATTTTAAACTGAATTCTGGAGTCAGGCAGGAGTAAATCAATAAGTATTGCTGGCTATTCTCCACACCATCCAGAATTGTTTATTTCATACTAATTTTTTTTTTTTTTTTTTTTACAGTTAACAAAGGCAGAAGCCCCGTCTGCAATTCTTCCTTGGGGATCTAGAATGGAAACTTCCAGTGCAGCAGGCTTGTGAATTTCCCCAGCTCTCTAAAAGCTTTTGAGATCTATTTTTTTCTAACAGAGGCTTTATCTGTACTGAATGAACCCTGACTACTAAGTCTGCTTGCTTAAACAACGGAATTAAAGAGACAATACAAAGCAAGGTGCTGGCTTCTGAGCACTAACCTCCAACACAGCCATCTGGGGTGATCTGAGCGAAGCCACTCCTGAAGCTGTGTAAGGAGTTCAGGGACAGGCTGGTCTTCTATTCACCCCTTTCCCGGCTCGGCAGAGGAAACCCAATTGGGGAGTTTGGCATTCTCCCAGCCACATGTAAGGATTCTCTAAGATTTCTCTGGGCTCCACCACTCCCAACAAAACGTAAGGCTGCTGGTAGAGTGAAAAGTCAAGACCAATGTATATTTCAGGCTAATGTCCCCCACCCCAAAAAAATCTCTGCCTGAAAAATGTGGGTCATTCAAGATCATCTGCAAAATATGAAGATGGTGAAGGTTATCCACTATTTTCTTGAGATGTGTGGGAGTTAAAAGTATCATCATTGACTTGGTTATCCAGGTTAGAAACGTGGCAGTGATCCTAGACTTCACCCCACAGGATCCGGCCTCCACAATGGCTCTCTCCACCTCCACCTTCCTCTTCCTCTCCATGGTCCCTACCCGTTGCTGTTGAGTTGATTCTGACTCGTAGTGACCCTACAAGACAGAGGAGAACTGCCCCATAGGGTTTCCAAGGCTGTAATGTTTATGGAAGCAGACTGCGATATCTTTCTCCCACAGAGTGGCTGGCAGGCTCAAACTGCTGACCTTTGAGCTAGCTGCCCAGTGCTTATCCAGGGCTCCTTCCACTGTCTCTGTCCTGGGCTAAGTCCCCAGTATCTCTCATCTCAGTTCAGCCTCCTGCGTGGTCTCCCTGCCTTTCCCCTGACCCCATGGTACAGCGGGTTTCTGCAAATAGGAACGAGTCTGATCACATCAGTCCTCACCTTAAACTCTTGGCCAGCTGTCTCTCAGCCTCAGAATAAGGTCTAAACTCCTTCAAGCAGTACATTAGATTCCTTGGCTGCTGTATCAAATGACCACAAACAGGGCAGCTTAAAAACAACAGAAATTTATTTTCTCAGAGTTTTAGAGGTCAAAAGTCCAAAATCAAGGTGTTGGCAGGGCTGGTTCCTTCTGGACAATCTGTTCCATGTCTCTCTCATAGTTTCTGGTGGTTGCTGGCAATCCTTGTCGTTTCTCGGCTTGTAGTCACATCACTCGAATCTCTGTCCCTACCTTCACATGGCTTTCTTCTCTGTGTCTTCGTGTGTTTTAGAACCCATCCTAATCCAGGATGTTCTCATCTCGAGATCTTTACGTCAATTACACCTGCAAAGGCCCTTACTTCAATTAAGGTCACATTTTGAGGTTCCGGGTGGGCATAGCTTTTGGGGGGACACCATTCACCCGACTGCACCTGGTGTATGAGCTCCATCAAAATCTGAAACCTACCACCCTCGCCTGTTCTTCTTGGCTCCTTTAGGACTCTGCCACAGCCTGGCAAGGCAAACCAGGGTCTGCCCAAAAGCAAGCCCAGGTCATCCATTGGTTCTTTTCTCCACTCTGCTCAGCTGCTCAGTGTCAATCATAACTGCACTGATGTAGGAAAGGGGGACACAGATGTAATTGTGCTGAATGCCACGGCATGTCCCCAAAGTACATCAACATAATTGCCTGATGTCCCAGAGGGACAAACGTAGCTGTCAAAGAGACGAGAAATGTTAGAACAAAGAACGTGGCTGTATGAGATCCATAAATTATAGTTCTATTTAATTAGCAAGGGTAAAAATTAAAATTTGTTTCCATAAGACAGAAATTTAAAATAAGGAAAATTTTTAAAAATAAAAAACCAGTTGTTGTCAAGTCAATTTCTACTCGTGGCTACTCCATGTCGTGTAGAACTGAACTCACAGGGCTTTCAGTAGCTGATTTTTCAGAAGGAGTTCACCAGGCCTTTCTTCCAAGACAGCTCTGAGGAACCTCGAACCTCTAAGCTTTTGGTTAGCAGCTGAGCACATTAACCATGTGCACTACCCAGGGATTCTGCCTAGCATACAAAAACCAGAAAACCTATTTCCGTCGAGTCGGTTCCAACTCATAGGGACCCTATAGAATAGAGTGGAACTGCTCCACAGAGTTTCCAAGGAGCACCTGGTGGATTTGAACTGCCGACCTTTTGGTTAGCAGCGGAGCTCTTAACCACTGTACCACCAGGGTTCCTAAGGAAGGAGGTGCGTAGTAAGTATTTGTTGAATGAGTGGATGAACAAAGCATAACTGTCAGAAGCTGCAAGCAAGCAGTCTAAGGAGGAACTTTCTGAGGGTCAGAGGTGCCTACAGATGCAATCAGCTGCCTTGAGGGACACCATGCCTCCCATCATTGGAACTGTTGGAGCATGTGGTAGACAAAGGTGTCAAGGGGCAGAAAAAATACCAAACAGTTAGGCAGATGAGATTTTTTTTTCCCTTTCTGTTTCAAAATCTCATAAATCATTCATACACCCTGGAAAAATTCTACAAAAACAGATAAGAAAAGCAATTAAATCAAATCACCTGTCATCTCTCTACCAAGAGATAAGCGTAGTTAATACAACATACTCTTCCCGACCTGGGTTATGTAGCTTTTCACTGTATAGATAAACAATAATTAGCCAAAACTTCATCAGGTAACATTTAGGATGGTATTTATAGACCACATTGCGATGAACAGCCTTATTTATTGCACGCTTATCTGATCATTTCCTTAAGACAGTTTCCCCAGACAGGAAAAACCCTTTTGAATGAGAACACACATTTTAATACATCTGATTCATATTTGACTAGATCATTTTTGAACCCTATTCTGAGATTCTTCAACTACCCATTCTTCCTATCTCAAAGAAAAAGTCAAATAGGAAAACGTTTATTAAATGTGCTTTGAAAATTGAAACTAGTGTGTAGAAAGGTAAAATACGATCCAATGCCTACTTGTTCATTAAGGTTTATCTATGGGTTATGATGTCAGTTTACCTAGAAAACACTCTTTGATCAATGCAACCTATGTTTATTTCTTCTTCCAACGAACTTACAGTGCTTTTTTCCTTCCATTCATTTGGCGCTTAATGACACACTACCTCATGACATCTCTTGTTGACGTGGAGTGTTAACCAACTTCTCATGAGCATGAGCCTTGTCGTTCAAACTTGAAGGCAGGGATCCTAGGTACCTGGGCATCTCCGGAGGTCCCACAACCTTTAATTATAGCTCACATTTACTGAATGCTTAATTTGTTCCAGATACTATGCTAAACACTTAATGTTCATCTGATTCTCCAAAAAACCCAGTGAGGTAGATAAACCAAAAACCAAACCCATTGCCGTCAAGTCGATTCCGACTCATAGCAACCCTATAGACAGAGTAGAACTGCCCCATAGGGTTTCCAAGGAGCACCTAGTGGATTTGAACTGCCGACCTTTTGGTTAGCAGCTGTAGCTCTTAACCACTATGCCTCCAGGGTTTCCAGTGAGGTTGAGAGTAAATATTATTTATATTTCACATTAAAGATGGGGGAACTGGGGTTTAGAGAGATCAAGTAACTTGCTCAATATCATAGGCTAGTGAATGGCAGAGCCAAATTCAGATCCCAAGCAATCTGACTCCAGACCCTAGCAGGGTGTTAGCAGATGTTTACTGAATGAATCACTCAGTGAATGAATGAATGTGTCCTCAACTCCCCACACCAGGAAAAACTGGGCTTCTCTTAGCTGGCTGGTGGGTTCTCATCTTACGAATGCTCTCAGCCTTATGTCACTCATATCTCCCTGGGTCACCCCTGCCAAAGCTTAAAATGGGATCATTTTAATAGGATACAGAGTATTTCTTTGGCTCCAACTCCCACCGGCTGTTGGAGAAGTCCTTCCTCAAGGGGAGCCTTGACTGCCTCTTTGGGTAAGACTCTCTGCTGCCTCTTGTTGTCCATGCTTCTGTCACCACAGAGCCAACACAGGGGACTCCCCTCTGCTGGTAGAGACTTCCACTTGCTGAAGCTGGTGGACCCCAAAGCCACTTCGATGCTGCTGAGTCCACTGCAAAGGTGCTGTGCCACCTCCTGCTGGTATAGGCGCCGCCAGTGCTGGTGCCACCGCCACCGCCAGTGCTGGTGCCACTGCCACCATGCAAGTGCCACCAATACTGCCAGCGCCGGGCTCACCGCCTCTGCTGCCACGTCGCTGGAGCTACTGCCTCACGTCAACCCTGCAGGGTTGAGGGCAGCAGAACCCTGTTCCCTCTGGAGCACACAGAAGTGGAGAAGTACTGCAGAAACAATCACCCGTGGAAGTGACTTTTTTTTCCCCCAAGCTCCAGTCAGTATGCAGCTAAGACAAGGGACAAACTGAGGAAAAAGACATCAGGAAGTACTCAAAATTACCCTTCTCATCCAAATGAAGCTTCACTCTGGTCTTAAAAAACTCATCGCTATCAAGTTGCTTCTAAATCATAGTGACCCTATAGGGCACAGTAGAACTGCCCCATAGTGTTTGGTTAAGCACTTGAGCTGTAAATCAAAAGGTCAGTGGTCTGAACCCACCAGCGGCTCCAAGGGAGAAATGACTTGGTGATCTGCTCCCATAAAGATTTCAGCCTAGGAAACCCTATGAGGCAGTTCTACTCTGTCATATACGGTTGCTATGAGTTGGAATCAACTCGAGGGCACAGAATAACTATTGTTACAGAAGCAGACTGCCACATCTTCCTCCCATCCAGCAGCTGACCTTTGAGTTAGCAGCTGAACATTTAATCACTGAGCCACCAGGGCTCCTTGGACTTATCTTGGGAGGGGTTATTTCCTGAGAGATTACTTTGTCCCTCATGCAAACAGATTCCTGGCAAACTCAACACTGTTCCCAAGACATCTGTAAATCTTAAAGGGGGAGAGAGTTAAGACCAGATTGGGACCTGTTCCCTAGCCCACCCTTCTCCCGCACACTTGTAGTCAAGCATGTATGTCATGGATTGAATTGTGTCCCCCCAAAATATCTGTCAACTTGGCTAGGTCACGATTCCCAGTAGTGTATGACTGTCTACCATTTTATCATCTGTTGTGATTTCCCTCTGTGTTGTAAATCCTATCACTATGATACAATGACATGGATTAGTGGTAGTTATATTGATGAGATCTACATGATTTTTTACATGATTAGATAGTATCTTAAGCCAATCTCTTTTGAGACATAAAAGAGAGAAGCTAGAGAGAGACCTCACACAACCAAGAAAGCAGAGCAGGTAGCAAAGCGCATCCTCTGGACCTGAGTTTCCTGTGCTGAGATGCTCCCGGACCAAAGGAAGACTGAAGACAAGGACCTTACTCCAGAACCAACAGAGAGAGAAGGCCTTCTCCTGGAGCTGACACCCTGAATTCTGACTCCTAGCCTACTGGACTGTGAAGGAATAACCTTCTCTATGTTAAAGCCATCCACTTGTGGTGTTTCTGTTATAGCAGCACTAGATGACTAAAATAATATATCTTTTTTGGTGTTGGCTACCAGGAAGCTGAAAGACATGTTTGTGGCCCATCCTTTGAAATTGAACAAGACCTCAGAGTATGCACTTGTGAACTAACCTTACTCTTGATTTCATCCTATTTCCTTTCAGTCCCATTTCTCACAGGCACCATTTTGATGATTTTATTATGTCTAAGTCTAAAAGTCTCTTTTGAAATATGACAGGAAGTTGTAAAGGCAAAAAGAAATAAAACGAAGAGCTAGAATAAGCACTTGGGTACACACATTACAAAAGGAAAGTCCATTTCCAAATTTGGTGTGTTTACTAGCGATGTTTTCTGAAGACTTCTTCAAACAAGTAGAAAATCATGGCCACGTGGCTTGGCAGTGCCAAGTGAAAAACAGGGCTCTCCCAGGAAGCTTTCCCAAACAGGAATTACTCAATGACTGTGCGCCTCCTTGCCTGTTGTAGACAGACATTGAAAATACTGCTAGGCACAGGTGACCCTGGGCAAAGTTCACATTCCTGACCCTCTATCTCCTTCAGCTTAGAACCCTTTTCATAAAGAACCCTTATGCAGTCGTTGTGAGACAGAATTGACTTGACAGCAATGGGTTAGTAGTTCAGTTATATGACAGAGTAAAACTGCCCCATAAGGTTTCCTAGGCTGTAATCTTTACAGGAGCAGACCGCCGCATCTTTCTCCCACAGAGTGGCTGGTGGGTTTGGACCACAGACCTTTCATTTAGCAGCCCAGTGCTTAGCCAGTGTCACCAGGGATCCTCACACTGTCATACAGAGTTGCTATCAACTGGAATCAACCCAATGGCACACAACAATATATTTATACACACACAGTGAAATTCAACTGTATTAAATTCAATTAACATCTAGAGTCTTGGCCAAGTGGGAGCGCTATGCTAGGTTAAAAAAAAAAAACGAAAACCAAACCCATTGCTGTCAAGTCGATTCCGACTCCTAGTGATCCCACAGGACAGAGTAGAATCAACCCATAGGGTTTCCAAGGAGTGGCTGGTGGATTTGAACTGCCAGCCTTTTGGCTAGCAGCCTGAGTGCTTAACCACTGCACCACCAGGGCTTCCTATGCTAGGTAGTACAACACAAAGTTACATAAGACAGTGTCACCAACCTCAAGGAGCTCACCATCTAGAAAACAGACAAACTAAAACAAACAAAAACACATCTGTCAGCATGGTGGCTACTTATACTGTAAGGCAGTGTGGTTTGGGGCCTTCAGGTCAAGGGTGGTCAATAACGTGTGCGGGAGTTCCACTGGCTGGGGGCAGCTCTCAGCTCCACCACTTTCTAGTTGTATGACATTAAACACATAGGTTGAGCCTCAGGGTCCTCATCTATAAAACAAGCATCTCCACCTTTTTCACAGGGTGGCAAGGATTAAATGAGGTAACAAGTGAAAAGCACTTACCGTGACTGGCACACAGAGGCACTCAAGGAAAGGGAACTTTGGCTATTACTCAGATTGTTATTATTATTATTATGAAGAGGAATATAAGGTTCTGCAGAGGGTCACAAAAGACAGCAAGGTCAACCTAATGTGCTAAGTGTCAGGAGAAGGGCATGGACATGAAAAAGGTGGCCTGGAGCTGAATCTTTAATCATAAGTAGGTGTTTTGTGAGGATAACTAAGAGGGAGAAAGGGCATTCCAAGAATAAGAAAGGGTTTGTTCAAAGGCCCCGAGGCATGAAACCTCCTGCGTGGCCAGAAAACCGCCAGTTGACCAGGACGACAGAGCAAGGGAAGCCAGAGCCAGATCCAAAAGGGCCCCTGGAAAATCTTACACAAGGGAATTACATAATCAGATATGTCATTCAGAAAGATGTAGGTAACATTCAATAGCCTGATTTAAGCTGTCCTATAAGATTTTTTTTTTTTTTTTTATAGGGTCGCTACGAGTCGAAATCAACTCGATGGCACTGGGTACTGGGTTTAGGGTCACTATTGTGATGGTCAGTGATCATGAATACCATTGGTTTATATTAATCCAGAAAACTCAGGGTGTATTATAATTCACATGCCTCCTTCCCTCTGTTCTCGAGTCTTTACAAGTTATACGCTTGTTATACTTTTAATAACTAATTGGCTTATTTTTCCATGCTGAATTAGTGACTACAGAGAGTTTCTTTACCACTAATATCTTCCAGAGTGATTTTGAAATACTCATCTTCTTAACTATAAACAGAGTCTTTAAGTGGCCACTTCTTAGCATTCACGAGTCAGAGAAGAATTATCCCCCTCAAAGTTCGAGTATAGCAATGCGGCTTTGCGGATCGGGACTCGGAGATGGAGGCTGAAGTGCGAGGCGGAGCCACAACTGGAGAAAGAACTGAAACTAGAAATGAAATAAGAGCTCCAGGGAAAAGCAGTCTGAGTAGACAATAGTCTACAGGAGGCAGAGAGAAAGACAGACACAGTCACTGAGGAAGAGGAGAAAGAACACAGGCTATGGTATGAAAGGGATGGGCAGCTACAGGAAAGCGGGTCTTTTAAGGGAATTCAGTGACAAAGGACGTCTATGGGGGAGAAAGTTTGAGACATTCAACTAACCTGTTTGAATATAAACCAAAAGCCCAAACCAGAGTCCAGCTCATGGCTACTGTGCTCCAGAGGGTTTCCAAAGCTGTGACCTTTTGGAAATAGACTGCCTGGGCTTTCTTCCAAGGCATCTCTGGGTAGGTTCAAACTACCAACCTTCTGGTTCGTAGTCGAGAGCTTAACCATTTGCGCCACCCAGGGACTCCTTGTTTAAATATATCTAGATTCATTTGTTCACTCTTCATTCATCATTTATGAGGTCAGCCGTCTAGTCAATTCTAATGGCTCTTTGTTGAAATACATACTGGGTACCCTCTATGCGGAAACCCTGGTGGCATAGTGGTTAAGAGCTACTGCTGCTAACCAAAGGGTTAGCAGTTCGAATCCACCAGCCACTCCTTGGAAACCCTATGGGGCAGTTCTACTCTGTCCATAGGGTCGCTATGAGTCAGAATCGACTCGACGGCAATGGGTTTGGTTTTTCACCCTCCATGTCATGCTCTAGAGACTCAGTCAAATTGGTGTCTGGTCCCTGTCTTCACTCGTGTAACTCAGCTTCCGGCAAACTGAGAAAGTAACAGGACACCACAGAACAGCACGTGGTCTCCAAGCATGAGGTGAGTACAGCAGGGAGAGAATTAGCCACGATTGGGCACCTGAGATGTGCCAGCTCCTGTCCTAGGTTTGATTATATTCACAGTCACATTTAACTTTCATAACACTCTTGATAAAACCAAGAGACATGAACAGCCTATTTATCTGGCCCTGATTTTCACTGTCCCACACAGGAGAAAACAGAGGCAGCAGAAAGGAAAGAGGCCTTCAGGCGAGGAAAGGAAGCTGAAAACAGCTTTTCAGGCACCCAACACTTTAGACTCCCCCTCTTTCCCAGAATTGTAACCTTTTAATGTGGACTTAGATGATCATAAAAACAAACATTGCTTTTATCCAGGTCCCTTTTCCCCTCTTAACTGAGCACAGTGCTACTCCCAAAAGCCCATGTATTCACCCCGTAATATTCCTGGTATGAGACCTGCTCTGTCCGTGTGAGTGTGTGTGTGTGCTCAGACGCTGGGATGTTCAATCTGGGCACAAATAGGGAGGAAGTGCCGTCGTTCCCGCAGGAGATACCAGCGCATCCAATCCCAAACCTGGAACATGATTTCCTCTCATTGCCGCTGAACTAACTGCCTCTTTGTGTTGTGGTTCCCACAGCCTGGGGGTGCTGAGCACCAGAAGTATGTGCTTGTGCTAAGTTGTTAAAAAAAAGAAAGAAAAAGAAAAGTGGGGGGAAAAAGGATAAATATATATATAAAATATATATTATATATATACATACACACACTAGGAAACCCTGGTGGTGCAGTGGTTAAGAGTTCTGCTGCTAACCAAAAGGTCAGCAGTTCAAATCCACCAGGCATTCCTTGGAAACCTTATGGGGCAGTTCTACTTTGTCCTACAGGGTTGCTATGAGTTGGAATTGACTTGACGGAAATGGGTTTTTTTTTTTTTTAGGTATGCTAGGCCAGACCCTGCTCCTCCTGAGCGTGGAGAACGACCATTCCAGACTTCGGGCAGGTGGGAATCCATTTCCTGATGATATATATGTGTATAGCCCTGGCGATGCAGTGGTTAAAGCAATCGACTGCTAACCCAAAGGCCGGTGATTCTAAACCCAGCAGCTGCTCTTCAAAAGAAAGATGTGGCAGTCTGCTTCCATAGAAATTTACAGCCTTGGAAACCATATGGGGTCACTATGAGTCAGAATTGACTCAATGGCAGTGGGTTTATACATACATACACACACGTATATGACATTTGCACCATAATGTGGCATTCCAACTTAGCATGCATTGTATGTTTAACTGGGAGATTTTTAAAGAGCATTGTGGAAACAGTTAAAATAAGGAAGAAAATGGCAGGACCTTAGCAATCGCTCTGTTTCTCTGATAATAATTTTTCTCCTGAATTAATCATATCAAACAATATTTAGTGAGCATTTACTACATGACAGGTACTATACAGATGAACATGATAGGGTTTCATTACTGTCTTTTCTTCTTAAAAAAAAAAAAAAGTTAAGTATTTATCAGGATGCTTTTGTTGTTTTCTCTCCAAGCAGTTTTATTATGATGAATGTCTTCAGAAGTTTAACACTTTGATGGCTACGCAGTTTTCTGTTTTTTTCTTCATACCACTGTTTTTTTCCCTAAAACATTTCCTTTCTTTTCTTACTCCCTGATTTTTAGGGAGAAAAAAAAAAAAAATCCAGCATCTGGGGTCTGAGACTACTTGAAATGTCTGGGCCAGGGATTGCTAATGACCTCCCAGAGATAACCCAAATTGCTGATTTAGCAAAGCCCATTCTTGACCTTGACACAAGACAAGGCAGGCAAAGGGGAAGGACTTGCAAGGGAGGGGCAAAAGAAAAAGGATCATAGAAGAGCAGGGATCTCACCAAGCCCCCTCCCCCATTCAGCAAACACCTGGCGGAGTTGGAAAACATGACCGGCCCAACCTTCCGATTGGAACCAATTGAAGCTGTCAGCTCTCGGCTTGTCACCAGTTGCACTGGGAGGCCCCGGGCAGCCACAAGAGCCCTAATTAGGCAGAAATGACACTTCTACAACTGACCTGCCAGGACCTTTGGCAAACCATTTAACATCATTAGTTAACATTTTTTAAAAGTGTGAATGTAAATGAACAGCCAGAGGCTTTCAATGGAGTTTGTCGGTGGCATCTCCCCCCTCCTGACTCACTCTTTCTCTTTTTACATGAATAGTCCACTTGTTTTCTCCAAAATTGGAGGGAAGGGCTGAGGAAGACGGAGGAAGAGGCCTGGCCCTCCAAGAAGGGAGACACATTAAGGCATAAACAAGCTCAGAAGAGCGAGAGAGACCCAGCTCTTCCTGCCTTTGCAGGGGCCCAAAGCTCCCAGGGCCACCCAGAGCAGAGCCTGTGACAGGCGTGAGCCCAGCATCCTAGGCTAGGCCCTGCTCCACCATCCACCCTCCTGAGCAGGGAGCACGGCCACTGAAGGCATTGGACAGGTGGGAATAGATTCCCTGACTCAAGGGTGCCTCTGAAATATACTCTTTCCCTCACATCTCTTACCACTTGTTGCCATTTTGAACAAGCAGGTTGTTTGCAGCGGTTCAGCAAATGTCTGTGTGCGCATTTGCCTCATCCTCTGTGGGTCGCCTAGGTGGCCTGTATTAAAATGTGCCCCACCTCCCTCTAAAGGAAGGAAGTTCTAGGTGATGGTTTCAGACGCCCATTTGATGCTTGCACAAATTAGCTGGTTTCCTACCTGAAGCGGTTATTTCCCACCTTGAATCACACTTCAGTTTGCTCCTGGCTTTACACCCACAGAGTCCATACACGCCAACACTCTCCATCTGCAGGAGGGAAAACAAAGAGCCTCACTGTGCGCGTGTCACTTTGTTTCCACGGTGCGCTTAAGCCGCATACTCGTGCCGAGGGACAGTTTTAAGAGGCAGCTCAGGGTGGGAGAGAAGCAAAGCTTTAGGTGGGCGACAGAGGAGCTGGGTGCCCTGGTGGGCCTTCACACTTCCCACCCATTTGTGTGTGGCCTTGGGCAAGAAGCTTAGCCCTTGGTCTCAGAGGCTTTCATCTGTAAGACAGAGATAAAGCCTTAGTAATCTGAATGATGCCACCAACACTGGACAGCATATGAGGAGCTGCCAAAATTGACAAACTACGCCAATTTCTCATCTGTCATTGGTCTTGGAGAGAGAAAATGGAGACTGGATCCTTTTGCTTCCCAAGGAACATGGGACAAAGCCACTACCCCACCAGCACATCCTAGGACCCTCCCAGTCTTAATTCTTCCACTCCTGTTATTCTCAAAATGGCTACAGACATTAAAAAGCGCATGGGTGCAAAACAAATACCTGAAAATGTATAGTTACGTTATACATATAAAGCCTATCATTATGCGAGCTATTTTTAGCCCTCTGCTGGACCCTAAAATCTTGAAGGGAGAGAAGCATGTCTTGCTCATATCCAGATTTCCAGAAGCACCGAGAACAGTGGTGAGTACACAGGAGATTCACAATAGTGAGCTGAAAAACAGCTCAGTTTCCAGATGTCGGCCTAAGGCAGTCGGAGCGTGCGCTGGATGAAGGCAGCACGCATCCTAAATTTGGAGAGCTTTACTTATCCTGGAATCAAAAACGATGTGTAAAACCAACCAGGCGGCGTGTTGCGGGGAAATGCCTGTTAACTAGTAATGATTGAGGGGCAAAAGAAAACAATCTTCGTTTGGGGCAGAAAGAGTGAAAATACTGGAATACGTCCTTAATAACAGTAAATGGGAACGGGAGAAACCTGCTCCTGGTGATGGACTATTTAGTGCTTTTAAGCTAAATACCTCAGCATATTAAGCAAATAGAGAACAGCCAGCCAGAAGATGTCAGCAAATTGAACCGAACAGTGCTCAGAAAGCCGATAGGAGGTGCCTGGTTTTGACCTCTATTCCCATCACATGCCTGGTCCCAGCCTGGTTGTTTAGCGTAGCCTCTCCTCTCCAGCTGCGGGGCTTATTGAAAAGCTCTTGCTCCCTGCCAGGTTTTGGCACATTTTCTGCAGGTGCCTCCTACTGTGGCCACAATGGGCTGCTAGGGAGGTTTAGACCTGTCAACAGCTACAGGGGAGGGGCTGGCAAGAGTAGGGGGAGTCCAGGCATTGTCTTAAAGGGCCAGTGACATTGTGTGCTACCGTGGGCCCGGCAGCCCTGGCACCTGCTAATGAGATGAGTCCTTTCTCCCGCTCTCGCTTTCTCTCTTTAATGATTTAACTTGATCGCTTTGGTTCCTTTCTGGAAGGGGAATTGCTCCATTGATCATATAAAGTAATTGCCTGTAAAACATTGCTCTGCAACCAGTACTACTTTCCTGGCTGAAAATGTCACGGCAATTGAAAAGCTCTTAGCCCAGTTCAAGAATGAGGTTGCTGAAGAGAACAGTCTTTGCAAATACCCACAAAGTACTTGTGTGTTCCTGGAGTTATATGTTTTTGGTGACTAATGGATTTTTAAGAGAAGTTCCCTTCCTGAGTTATGACGTGATTTTGGTTATCATACTGTACTGTTGTTATTGTGTTTTGGACAGTGGGATTATGGGAAACTAACCCAACATACAACTTCCTCAACCCTAAAATTAGACACATGCATTGTGAGAAAGCGATTATTCTCTTAATCATCCAAGCCATTCTTCCCTCAGCAGGCGTGAATTCAGAGGGACACCCACGTGGGTCAATGGTGAGGTGTTCAGGAGACATTATCTTTTCTCGGAGGTAACAAGGGCCTGGCTTTGGAAGGAGGAATTGATGCTCTAATTGTTTATGGTTTGCTAATGTTCCAGACTGTCACTTGGCGGCAGCAGTGACACATCTCTGGGAAGGGAACCACACACTTAAAAGAGTTTTCATAAACAGCTTTATTAAAGAGTCACTTTCATGCCAACATGAGGGAATAATTCACTTGCCTGGGTTGGGGGGCAGGGGGAGAACCATTCTTTCAGGCGTGAACCTGCCAGTAAAATAAACAGCTGCTTGTGATGGTTTCGTTTTCCTCTGACAGGTGAACCCTAAGTTCCTATCTGAATGAGACTTTCTTCCAATTTAATTGGTGCTAAAAGGGATGCTGCTGCTTTACTGATTTGGGAACAAAGCTTCCGGTGAGCCACCCTCCGTTGGGATGAGCCCTGGGTATTTTTTGTAGCAGGTGGAGTAAGCCAGTAGATGGGCTTATGAGTGTCATTTTGAAAAAGGCAAAACCGTCTTCCTGCCAGCAAACAAGAGTACATACAGAGAATGGAGCTATAAAAAGGCTGCTTAAAATTACAAAGCTGAAGAAAGCCATAGAACTTTTTTACATCTAAGCTCTCTGAGAGGCCATGGTACAACTTCCATAACTGTACATAGATGGAGCATTTTCCCCCCCTTGGAATTTAGCAATTTCAGATTTGAGGCTTTAAAATCTTTTAATACTGTCCGAATATACACAATACCACAGTAAGGACAATCACACATATTACACAAATACATATGGCATATAAAAGGTATTTCCCCTTTATCTATCTATATAGTGAAAAGAATGCAAAAAAAAATCCTTGAAATGTAAACACATTAAACAAACTGATTCCTGGATATGAAGAATGGTGTTGATCGCCTTTTTGTCTATTTGTTTATAATTGAAGTCTTAGGGGTTTGGGTTTGTTTTTTTTTTAATGAAGATGCGGAAGCAGATGACCCCAAAAGTTCTTCCCGGCTCTAACATTCTATGACTCCCTCATCTAAAAAAAAAAAAAAAGATCCACATAATGGGAAATAGACAGATGAGGGGTAAATATTGTCACGTGGTTATGTCTAGCAGTGCTGCCTTTTGGATAGGTGGTCAAGATAGAATAAAAGTGGGTTGAGTTAAGTCTCTGTAGTCAAGACTAGGAGAGCCTGGACTACCAAGCCTAGAAACAGAAACCCCATTCTAAAAGAGCTAAGAAGGAGGCAGGAGTGTGCAGGGGAGGGCGCAGGAAAGGTGGCATTGACGGGTGGGGAGCCCAGGCGTGGCTAGCCTGCAGCTGGTCCTCAAGCCGCACGTCTCTGCGTGAACTCCCACAGTGAGAGTGTGCGTGGACAGTTTTAACACCATATCACCATATTTCTGGGGCGGGGGGGAATAAAAGAACATATGAAGACAAGCAAAACGAGCCAAACAAGCGCATCGCCGGTGGAATGAATGTCAATCTGACAGCTGCCATACGACTGTTTTTACTTGGGCACCCTCCTCTTTGGTTTATTTGTACATGTTGCAAGAGGTCTGAACAGAATTCTAAAGCCCAGAGACAACAAAATCAGGCTTTCCATTGCAGTCCTCATGTGGATCTTCCTACCACATGATTTCGCAAGGTATAAATCAACCTCTGGTTAAACTTAATTTGAACTTCATATTAAATAGAGTTTGTAAAGATGGTGGGCATGCGTGAAAAAATAACCAGATGCATGTTAAAACGGTGCCCCATTCCTTCTCCATGCACACCTAATCGCTGAAGTGTACACAGGATAACAAGAATTTACCCCAAGCTTAAAAGTGACTGCTAGGAGTGAGAGCAAACACTCTTCATGACTCAGATTTGTACATTCACTTACAGTGACAGCCACAGACACTTCCATCTGAGAGATTTTATTTACTTAGATGTTTCCATCTGAGTACTTTATTTACTTAGAACGTTCACGTGTTTACATTTATTACCAGCGTTGTCTCTCATCCACGGAAAGTTAACACGCAAAAATATTAGGATTCTTTAAACTTAAAGAACCTGTTGAAATGTTTGCATCCAATATAATATTAGGAAACAAACGCTATCCACCCAAACTTTGCTTTGTAATTCCTGAATTAACATAGAACCGTTGGCTAAGGGAAGAAAAGGATTTTACTCTGTTACGTCTTTGCAGAATGCCCAGAATTGTTCTAAGTAAACATTTCAACTGCAGTTTCTATGACTAAGTCAGACCTGACTGAGACTATGAGAACACAAGCTTCACTCACCCCCTCCCCTTGTAGAGTCTTGCTCTACTTTTTTGTTCTCTTCAGCTTTCTTAGAATTACATGCTGAAAAGTTTCCTTTCATTCAGAAGTCAGAAGCACAACGCACCCAAAGGCGTTTTCCTGCACTCTGCTTTTTCTGTTTGTTTGATCCAGGTCACAGCCCCTTCCCTCCAATCACATCCTTCCAGAGTTATCGCTGATTTTAAAATATTCATTTGAAACAGATATACTTTAGTAATCAACTCAAGTATGATGGATTCCGAAGGACTGGTTATAGATGCCTACCATAAACATACCTAAGATTTGCCTACATATTTTGCCAAAAATAGATGAGATACGGTAACATGGGAGTTATAACCCTAAAATCTAAATTTGGGGAGCAAGGCAGGTCTATCATAAACGTAATAATCTATATACGTCATGGCAAAACAGCTGAGCCTTAACTCCTGAGAGTACAGGTGTGTGTGTGAAATACTCTGACCCACCAGCCGGGGTCTAGTTTTATGGAGAAGGACAGTGTTTTTTCTTTCTTAACACCAAAAAAAAAAAACACTAGGGCTTAGAAAAGAGTGTGAGAAGTTCAAGGCATGCCCCTAGTGATTTAGAGTCAGATCCAGTTATTTTTAGTTTAAAAATTTTTTTTAAAAGGTGATTCTTTTCATTCTCATACAACAAATACTATATGGAGGCTGTTACCTTACCACAAACCTAAATTAAGAGTTTTTAAAAAAATAATTTTGAATTCTTCATTTTGATGGCAATTTCTACTTGTGCAGATTAATAATTATCTAAAAAAAAAAAAAGACAACTGATTTTCCAACAACAGGTTTATAAGAAATATACAGAAAAAAAAGTGATCAGTTGAACATGGTATTTTTCATGCAATGGTCTTAAGAATTTGAAATGGCTATATCTGCAGTATCTTAATAAATGATGATGCATAGGAAAATATTCATTCTAAAGATTATAAATTGATTAAATAAAAAAAACACTGACGTCGATCCTGACTCATAGCAAACCCTATAGGACAGAGCTGAACTTCCCTATAGGGTTTCCAAGGAGCGCCTGATGGATTTGAACTGCTGACCTTTTTTGGTTAGCAGCTGGGGTTCTTAACCGCTTCACCACCTCAAACATTATTCTTTAAAATAAAAATTAAGGTTTACGACCCTTTGTTCTTACTCTAAAAAATCCAGTCTTGGATTTCGTAATCTAAAAATCAGCACAGGGCTTTATTTTTCCTTTAGATCCTGCTAGCTCGGCTATAAAAAAGCATTTAGGATTAGGCTATCAAAGTTCAAGTCAGATCCACATAATAATAAAAACTCCAACAAATGTTGGCACAGAGTAAGTTTACATCAAAAAGAAATCCACTGCGAGTTCCCTCAAACAGGAACTCTGAACGCTTTGAAGGCAGAGAAGTTCTTTAGAAGTCCAGATAGCTAAGGTGACCTCAGGTACCTCTGTTCTATGAAATTCCCTGCCTCGTGAGCTTCTTTCACTCTCTGCTCTATTTTCAGATTCCCGGCACGTTTTAGTAAGGACTAGAGGTGCAAACATTTGGCCGTGAACTTTGAGAAGGATAATTACGTAGAGTAGCTCAGGGATATTTTAAATCAATCAGTTTTTCATAAATCAACTCGAATTTCTAGAAGAATCTGACGTAGCTGTCAGATGAAGTGCGGCTCCTCCAGAGAGCTTTGCTAGATCCAACAAGGGCCGTGAGAGAGAGTGGAGCCTGCAATACTCCCGTTGCTTCCCTTGGCAGTTATCTCCAGGCACACACACACAAACCCGGACCAGCACAGGCACCCAGACACTTCTATTCCAAACCTCACTTTTGCCTCGATTATTTATTTCAAGTAAACGTACATTCACACCAAATTATCCTAATGTCTGATACAACTGTGTCAGCTTCTCTCTCACTTCCTTATTCTTTCCTATTCCCAAACTGTAGCACTTAAAATACACTCAGGCTGATTGCAGCCCAAACTGAAGATAAGCATCGCTAACGAAAACGAAATGCACGTCTAGTTTAGAAATAATATTTCAGTCTTTCATCCTTACTACTCTTCTCATTCAAGTATTAGTGCAAACATTATTTTCCTGTGAAGTGGGTTCTGACCATTACCACTTTTATTTCTATAATATAGTCCAAATGTGTTGAATGTAAAATCACAAAATATAATAATTGTATCATTCAACTAAATGCAGGCTCAATTATACATTATCTCTTGTTGACATATAACCCAATTCAGTTTGTTTTGTAAAAATTTAAACAGAAATTTAACATTTTTTATTGAGATTAGAAATTCATTCACATGTGTCATCTTATATACTTTTTGGAAGCATGTAGGGCTCTGATGATGATAATTTATATGACAAATCAAATCAATATTAATAAATTTGCCTGCAAATGGTCTCATTTGCTAAAAAGTCATAGGAATTTACCCTCTCAGATCACAATCCTCTGAGAAATTAATTCTCATTCTTCTGTGATTAGTTTTTTTTTTTAATATTCAATCGACTAGAACTCAAACTCTTTCACAAGACGAAATCGGTAGCATTTCTATAAGGCAGTTTGTGGGAGAAAAAGAAACAACCACCAAAAAAATACACAATCACAAAAAAAAAAAACTCATACTTTGCTAACAATAAATGTGAAGAGCCAAATCCTAAATTTTGACCAACAAATTTTAGACATCTCCCAAATAATTTTTTGAAGGTTTAACATGACCATAAGATTCATGACCAGACCTGTAGAAGTCATCCGTTATAAAGGCCTAGACCGTCTTTTGATTTTGCTAATAAGAAACAGATAATTCCTCTTAAGCAGATTAACTTAAAGTGAATTTTCAGGGAAGTGAAAATCCCCTTCGACCAGGTTCTTAAGTTTAATTGCAAAAATCAAACAATTTATTAACCCTCATTCAAGTGCAACAACAAAATAGGTCGGCACAGAACTCTCAGAGGCTGGGAAACAACCCGATCAGTATTTGCCACAGTTACAGAGAAAACATTTTAGCTGTAACTCGATAAAACATCTCACTGGTCCTTCTAACCGGAATTCTTCCTCTCCTTCTTCTTGGCTGCCCCCTATGTGCAAAGTATGTTTACCATTTTCTTCACACACAATGATAGCCATTATCATGTTTATTTTGCTACTTTTAGAGTAAGAAAAGAACAAATTGAAAACACTGGCTTTTGTAGGATATTTTATATGTATTCCTTTTGCTTTATTAGCCCATAATTATGTCACAAAAATACCTTTAAATTGTATCTACTTGTAGAAAGTTAAGAAATTATCTACTTAAAAATGGCAAAATGGCTTGCTTGAAGGATTTTTTTTTTCCTGATTTTGTTCCTTTTCACTTTACTGTCTGAACTCACGGGGATAATTGCCCTGTTTGCAGTTTCCATTCTGCCTATACAGAAATTGTGTGTCTATACCCTGAAAAATGCCAATTAAACTGCCGGCAGTAGCATCTCCTACAGTATCGTATGGTCTTCAGTGACAAAGGTCTGAACAAATGACCGGAAAACTGCATCTAAAACAGGCTCTGACAGGACGGTTGCTTTGAATCCTCCTAGTAGGTCTAGGGCTCCAGCTTTCTGCTTTCTTTGGGAAGCAAGAGAGAAATAACATACCAACTTGATAATTCTGCACAAATGTTAAAGGTTAAAATAAAAGTAATAGATTACTAAAAGGCTTAATTACCTCCAAAGATCACTAACATTGTTTTTTTCAAGGGGACTCCCCTTCCTTACCATTATCATTTAATTCAATTCAATCTGAGCTCCTGTAAAGCAAAGGCTTTCAGAAAAATACTGAAAAATTGCTAAAATTGCTACATTTTCCTTTTCCCTAACTTCTTGGGTAATAATAACAGTGTTTACTATGTGTCGGACACTGTGGTGAGACATTTACGTGGATTTCTAAGTTTAATCTCATACTGATCCTATGAAATAGAAAATATTAGTAGATGAGAAAATGGGCTCAGAGGGGTTAAGTAACTTGTACAACGTCACACAGCTAGAACTTGAAGGGCCTGGACTTAGCCTATGCAGTCTGATGCCAACCCTCAATAGTTCTAGGCCTTCTTGACTTGCGTACATTATCGAATCATTCCCGGATGAAGCCTTAGCTATCGTCTTTCGGATATGACCCACGTAGAAATCTCGTAGAGCAGTGGTGCTCCACACTGGCTGCACATTATCATCGTATATAACAAATACCCGTGCTTGGGCCCCACCCCTGAAGATTCTGACCTCAGAGATTTGGGGTAGGGCCCAAGCATCAGTATTTTCAATGCTGTAGCAGTGAATAAAATAGATAACTCTTCTCTTCATGGCATGTAAGTTCTAATGGTACGGGTGGTTCTAACGTGTAGCCCAGACTGAGAACTAGTGATCGACAGGTTAACGCCACTTATAAAACCAAAACCAAACCAGTTGCCGCTGAATCAATTCCTGATTCCCAACTCGTCGCAACCCTATAGGACAGAGTAGAACTGCCCCACAGGGTTTCCAAGGCTGTAAATCTTTACGGAAGCAGACAGCCACGTCTTTCTCCTGCGGAGCGGCTGGGGGGTTTGAACCTCCTACCTTCTGGTTACCAGGCGAGCACTTAACTCCTCTTTTCCCCATCCCTTCAACTGGCCCGTCCAAAGAGGCTGGGCAAGAGTCTAGCAAGGTTGACTCAAGGCAGCAGAATGTGACTAAGAGAGTTGTGGATGTGAGAGGCCGCAGGGTACACCAGGACATGAATGAGTACTGAAGTAGACAGACCTGGGCTCAAATTCCATCTCCACTGTTTATTAACTGTGTAATCTTGGGCCAATCACTTACCTTTTGTGGTTGTTTTGCAGATTCAACAGGATGATGTAAGTAAAGCCCCAGGCATATAAAAGTGCTCAGTCACTGGTAGCTGCCGCTGTGGTTTTTGTTGTGGTTTTGTTATTAGTACTATAGTGGTAACGGCTACTGCCGAAGACATCAGTAAAGAAAACATCAAATTAAACAACCCCAAAACTTTCTTCTATGAATTAAATCAGCCCTACTTTTATTACTGAGCGTTTAATTTACAGCCATTTCTATTTGCGATTAGCTTGACAATCGTATTTCTCAGTCATGACAACTGGGTGAGGAGAGTTAACTTCATTACTCTCATTTTCTAGATGAGGAAAAGGCAACATTTCCATCTATTCTGTCTCCAGCTTCTAGGATTCTCTGATTAAAGGCACCTGCCATCATGCTCATTCATTCTCCATGAAAAATGATATTCAACACAGATGTCAAATGCAGGGGAGAAGAATTAACAAGCACTTGACAGCAACCCCAAAATACCATCAGAATAATCACTTCTGAACATTAAAGTCATGGCAAATCAGTTCCAATTTAAATAAAAGTCCTGGACAGGATTAAGGAAAAATGAACAAATACATTTTTCTTTGTCCTCATTCACTTAGGGAACATCTGATGTAACTCAGACATTCTTTTTGAAATGCGGACTGAACAGTTGTTAACTTCCTCTATGAAGGGTCTTCAATTAGCAGGTTGGAATAGACTAATGTGTCCTGAAATTCTATCTTGAAACAGAACTACAAAATAGAAGAGAACTGAGACAGAGACCCAGTTCAGTGGTTACCAACCAAGGACACCTGGAAACCTGTGAACTCTGTGCAAGGGAACCACAATCCAAACATCACCATGCACTGGACACCAAATAAAGGCTTGCCCATGTATGTATTCTTTTCCACATGTAGTTTCCATTAATGAAATACAAATGCCTTTAAAAGTACTACTCGACTCATAGTCACTATATTTAACTCTGGAGTCCCTAGTGGTGTAGTTAACATGCTTGGCTGCTAACCAAAAGGTTGGAGGTTCGAGTCTACTCAGAAGTGCCTCGAAAGAAAGTCCTGGTGATCTACTTCCAAAAAATCAGCTACTGAAAATCCTATGGAGCCCACAGTTCTACCATGACACACATGGACCAAGAGTCAGAGTCAACTCAGTGGCAACTGTTTTGATTTTGGTTTATATTTGTAACTACTATTACATAAGGGAGTTATCAGTTGTTGTGGTTAAAAAGGGGTCTCCATACTCAAAAAGGTTGGGAAACACCGATCTAGTCCAACCTCCTCATTTTACTGTTGAGGTCCCAGAGGATCTTGGGAACATCTCTTCCAATGCAGGCACCTATCTCATACGAAGTTAACAGTCACAGCTATATGCCTTCTCTGATGCCCTTTCCTCTTTTTAAAGGGGAAAGTGCAGTCCCACCCTCACTCTCTGGGTATGTTCCAGGAACTTTCTATATCTCTTAAGCCTTTCCTTTCCCTCATCTTCCCTAGACTTCCATCCCCAAGTCTCCAGCTTGATACCTTTAGGGTTGGCACCATACTCAATCCCTTCAAGCTTGGATGCTCTGTAAGTGCCCTTGGACACTTTGTCTCAATGTGAAATGGAGTTATATTCACCAGTGTACTAAAACAAGGAATGTGTCAAATATGTATAAAATATATATATGAATGAATATATTTTACAGCTAAAACCCCAGTGCTTGTAATATCTTTGGAAAATAAGAAAAGTGAAATATTCGTGAAGTCATTTTATTTACTCTGGATTTATCAACATTAACAGGTTGCTAATAAACCCCTAGCATACCACTTTTCAAAATGCCTTCATGTCTATTATTTCGGTTTATTGTCCTGATGGTTCACGAGGATGATACTGGAATCTAAGCCTCGTGAAGAGAAGAACTGCTATCTATTTTATTCACTGCTATTTTCCCAGTGCCTAGAACAGTGCCTGGGCACATGGTAGACATTCAGTAAATACTTGTTGCATGAACGGCAGAAATAGACAGGGATAGGTAGCTTTATTTTTATTTGAGAAAATAGACTGATTCTTTAAGAAAAGGGCACCGATGAGTTCCTAATAATCTTTTTGGTCTTCCATCCTCCTATAACATTTGACTTAACATCTCTCAAATATTTTCTACAGAATTTGTCAAAATTAAACAATACATTCATTTTAAGAAAATCAGATGTGGCCAATATATAAAAAGAATAAAAATTCCATGGTCCCATCACCCAAGGGCAACACAATTAACATGCTCAGACTTTTTTCTGGGCATATGCACACATGCAAAAACACGCATCTGACATTCCTGAGACTATATGCCCTAGCCTCCACAACTTGGGTATTTTCCTTTTTCTCTAAGCCCTTTTAGTTCGTTTCCTGTTATTGCTCCTTGCTCTCCTCCTATGCCCTAAATATATTGCTTCCCCCAGTATTTAGGTCCTTAGTTCAACTTTTCCCTCCAGAGCATTTATCTATTCTTACTTCAAGCTTAAACTCTACGTGGATGGCTTATATGTGAGTCTTCCATCTTCCCTTTCTCTGGGGTACATCTCCAACTCTACACATCCAAAATTCAACACATCAGGTTCCCTTCATTAGCAACAAAGAACTCATTTATTCCATTTCTGTCAATTCTAACAGGATTCTAAGAGTTATCCTCAATCATCATCTTTGGTTCTGGAATCCCACATCCAGTTAAAATCCTTTCTATCCTTCCTTTCTATTATTCTCTCTCTCATCCATCTCTTCCCTTTGCTGCCATGATAGTTCAGGCCTTCACATCTATATTATTTTCTACATGGGTCTCCTGCTTTCTGTATAACTAAACACTACTCCCCCCATCAACAATACCCACTGTTGTTAACTTCCTAAAGCACAGCTTCCATCTTGCTCATTCTATATTCAGAAATGTGTGGTTGCTTCCTACTCCTACAGAAGGGTATTCCAGGCCCTTCACGATCTAGATCTAGCCTCGGGCTACTTTCCCATCCTTATTTCTCATTATTCCTGAAAACAAACTCTTTGCTCTGGCTGGGCTGGTGTACCCATTATTTAGCCAACTTAAAAAACATTTGATTGTGAGTCACATTCTTATTAAACATCTATTATGTGAAAAAAGCCCATTCGTTCTTTCAATAAATATTTATTGAACATCTATTCTGTCAGGTAATGTACTGATGCTGGGGACACAGTGGTGAACGAGACAGACTAAGTCCCCGTCCTTTGAGTTTACAGGTCAATGGGTTATAGAGGGGACACATCCAAGACATAGTGGTTTCAGGTCAAAATACTTCCGATCTTCCATTCAAATGCCAAATGAGTTAAGATAGCCCCACGGGTTGAATGCTGTGGCCCTCAGGAAGGAGTCTGAGAGAAAGGGAGGCAGGGCGAGAGCTGGAGTCTGGAACATGGCTTCTTTGAAGATGTGGGACTCAACTCAGGCATTAAAGGATGGGCATAGGAGACAAAGGGGTGCCTTCCACCCAGGGGTATATGAGGAAAGGCAGAAAGGTGGAATGGAAACAACAGCAGCAATGGTACTGGCTTACTTTGTATAAAGGTCCATTCAACACCTATTCAGCAGAGAACACACTCTCTCCCTGTGGGGCCGACTCTGCAGTGGATACACAGATGACTCAGACTCAGATCCTACCATCTAGGGGTTTCCATCTAGCACAGAGGATTAGGCAGGTCCATGGTGATCATAACACCACAGAATGTGAGACATACGGTAAGAGAGATGCAGAGAAAAGAGAGGATGGTCTGGGGGATGTGCATGGCTGGAGTCATATAACGAACAGTATCCACAGAATCACGTTATTTATATACCTCTACACCCACATCGTACAGGTACTAAACATGACTACCCGTTTCAAAGTGCTTTCTCCCTCACTTTCTCATTCTATCCTAAGTGACTTGTGAAGCAAGAAGAGTAGGTAAGATCATGTTTTCCAGTTAAGCAAAGTGAAGCATACATCTTTTCAGATCTGCTTAGGTCAGGAACACAAACAGGCAGGAGAATAAGAACACCCTGTCCCTCTGGGCCCATTCCTGCAGCACAAGACTCTAGAGCAGAGGATGCACGGTAAGAAGTTCTATAATTGCCTGTAACACCTGGCAGGCAGTGAAACCAGGTGAGGCAGTGTGGATGTAAAAGGGCAGCTCTGAAGGAATCGGAGAGGGAACAGGACCCAGTGACACTCCTTCGCTCCCACTCCTCCTTCCCAAATCTTGCCTGTATCATCCCTCACTCCCAGGCCTGTCCAAACCCTAAACATCCCTTAAGGTTTACCCCCAAATACTCTCGGCCCACATTGGTTTCTCCTTCCATTGATTTCACCCATGTTAAGCACTCATGGACGGGCGCTTAGCCGTTTCTCTCCTGGACACGACACTTCGCCCAGCCTAACCCACTGCTCGGCTCAAGGCAGGTGGTTAACAGTACCCGCCGGATGGAAGAGTTCCTCCGGCCCCTACAGCTTAGTAAGCATACCCTGGTTCTTCCATCCCTCCCGCAATGGCGTGGGCCTCTCCGCAGTGGCCGCCCTCGCACCCGGGGACGCTCCCTAACCGCATGAACGCAGGTGGGAAAGGCGGCGTAGCCCGAGTCCCAGGGCCACCGGGAACTCGGTACGAGGCTCGAGCCCCAGCTGGAAGCCGGGGCTAACGCTACGCCTCCGCAGGGAGGTCGAGACGCAAACCCATGGAAGCTCTTTGACACCGAAAAAGAGCTTTATAAGATCGTTCGATGTTTCCTCGTCTGGAAAACAGTCGGGGGAAGGTGATGAAAAACGAAAACGGGAGGGCCTTGATCCCCGGAGCCGAGGGGTCCCCGACCCCGGACCCAATTCCTCCAGGACAGGGCTGGGCGGAGAGGTCAGGAGTCCTTCCCGCTTCGGTGAGAGCGCGCGGCTTTACCGCAAGAACCTAGGCCTGGATGCCTCGCGAGATCTGGGGTCGGGATCTCGTTGTGTTGCCTAGCGACGGGGAGGACGCTCGCGGGCCCCCAGGCTAACCCCCGCTGTAGGCTTAAATCTCCTACCATGGGGGAAGAAGGCGGCGGCCGCAGCTGTGGGACCCCTAGGGAGCTGCAGAAGCTGAAGCAGGAGGCGATGAAGTACTACCAGCAGAACGACGTTCCGCGCAGGCTGGAAGAGCTGCTAAACTCCACCTTCTACCTCCAGCCTGACGATGTCTACGGGCACCTGGTAGGGACCTGGGACAGACACCCTTTTCCCTCTAGCCCCTCTCCCCCCGCCCCGCGCTGCGACAATTCAGTGCGCACGCGCTGCAAAGTCGCGCACGCGCACAGCTGCCGCCGTGAGGTTGGGCGGGCGGCGCCTTGGGTCTGTGGAGCAGCGACTCCTGAAGGGGAGACGCGGAGAGGATGTTGAAGAGAGGAAGCAGTGGGAAGGAAGCAGCCAGAGGAAGAGGGATTCTACTGCGCTGCTTCGGCGGCAGATTTGTAGCTACGGCGAAAGCTCAGGGCCTCGCTACCTTCAGGCGGGTCTGCGGTGGCTGCCAGTTGTCTTTTTAAACACAGATCTTAACACCAAATAGCTCAGCTTAAAAAGCTTCAGCGGCCCCCTTCGGACCATCCTTCCACTGATTCCCTTCGCAAAGTGCTACCAGAGAACAGTGTTCCCAATACTCAAGCCCGATCATCATTCTCTTGCTCAGAAACCTTCCTGTGGCTTCTCCCTGGGCTGCTGAGAAAGACCAGATCCCTTAGTGTGGGGTTCATAGTGCTTGGCCCCTACCTTTGGTAATAGGCGTAGCCCCCACCCCCTCTACTGCTCCTTCACAGAACCCTCACCATTCCCTGATAAAGGCTGAAGTTTCCCACTATCTTCCACTTTGCTTATCTTGTTCCTCTAACTGAAGTACCTGCCCTGGACTTCTCCCCATTCAGGCTGTTGAAATGCACATCTTCCAATGTTCAGCTCAAATGCGCTTCTTTCCTTTTACCTATTAATGAATTTGGGGGATGGGGAAGATCCCTGTAGGCAATTGCAATACTGTTTATTCCTTCACCATAAAACTTAGGGTTGAAAAGAGTTTGGGATTGTGAATCAAGCAGATCTGGGCTTAATCCTCGGCTCTGCCACTTACCGGTTGTACTAGACTATTATTTTGACGGTGCCCAATGAAACCCGCCTCCGGTATGAATGCTCTTAAATAAGCCCCTCCCACGTTGACCCTGGACTTGGCCATATGACTTGCATTGATCAATAGGACCTTGTCAAGCATGATTCAAACAGGCTTCATAAGTGCTGGCACATTGAGGCTTGCCCTCTTGGAACACCTGGTCTTGGAAGTCAGTCATCATGCTCTGAAAAAACTCTGATTACTCTGCTGGAGAACAAGAGACCATGTAGAGAGAGACCCTGGCAGATTTGAGACCTCTGGATTATGAGAAAGACAGAGACTCGTGTACCCCTAGCTGTTCAACCATCCCAGCTGAGGCAGTAGACATGTGAGGGAAGCCATCTTGGATATTCTGGCCTCAGTCAAGTCTCCAGATGACTGCATCTGCATGGGAGACCCTAGGCAAGACCAGCAAAAGAATTACCAGCTGAGCCCAGCCCAGATTGCAGAGTCATGAGCAAATAAATGGTTTCAGCCACTAAATTTTGGGATGGCCTGTTACATAGCAGTAAAAAAACCTAGCAGTAGATAACTAAAACATTGGCTGTGTGATCTTGGACAGTTTACTTCTGAGGAATTCAGTTTGCTCATCTGTGGAATGGAGGTGATACCACCTACCTTATAGAGTTGTTTCTTGAATTTAATGACAGATTGTATACAAAGTACCAAGGGATGTGTCTGCCATTCATCTATTTATACAAGACTTGTGGAATCCTTTATATGCCAGGTACTGTGATGTGTGATACAGTGATAAACAAGACACAGCCACTATTTTAAAGTACACATTAAGCACTCAAAAAATGTTAGTTCCCTTCCCCTCCTAATATAGTATCTGGCACATTGTAGGTGTTGTATACTTGTTGAAATGAAGTCACGATGATACACAAAGTGGAAGCTAGACAACATTTTTCCTTCCTCTGATTCTGTCTGAATTCAGTTGGGCACTCTAACATGCAAACCATCCTTAAAATGCATGCATGGGAAAATTGGTTTTTGCTTTAGTTCTGTTGGAGTGCCACCTCTGAGCTGGCACGTTGCTGATGAGTGTTAGAGGACCTGTTGCGTAAGTTGAGGTCATTGGATTTTTGAACTGAAAGATCAGATACCTGCTCTACTAAATAAGAGTCCAATACTATCTGGTAATATTGTTGTTGTTGTTAGGTGCCATCAAGTCAGTTCCGACTCATAGTGACCCCACGCACAACAGAACAAAACACTGCCTGGCCCTGCGCCATCCTTACAATTGTTGTTATGCTTGAGCTCATTGTTGCAGCCACTGTGTCAATGCACGTCGTTGAGGGTCTTCCTCTTTTCCGCTGACCTTGTACTTTGCCAAGCATGATATCCTTCTCCAGGGACCGATCCCTCCTGACAACATGTCCAAAGTATTTAAGACGCAGTCTTGCCATCCTTGCTTCAAAGGAGCATTCTGGTTGTACTTCTTCTAAGACAGATTTATTCGTTCTTCTGGCAGTCCATGGTATATTCAATATTCTTTGCCAACACCACAATTCAAAGGCGTCAATTCTTCTTCGGTCTTCCTTATTCATTGTCCAGCTTTCACATGCATATGATGCGATTGAAAATACCATGGCTTGGGTCAGGCACATTTTAGTCTTCAGGGTGACATCTTTGCTCTTCAACACTTTGAAGAGGTCCTTTGCAGCAGATTTACCCAATGCAATGCGTCGTTTGATTTCTTGACTGCTGCTTCCGTGGCTGTTGATTGTGGATCCAAGTAAAAGGAAATCCTTGACAATTTCAATCTTTCCCCATTTATTATGATTTTGCTTACTGGTCCAGTTGTGAGGATTTTTGTTTTCTTTACGTTGAGGTGCAATCCACAGAGCTACTAGTCTAACCTTGGCACCAGGAATGACACTCAGGCTGTGGTATTTGATCTTTATTAGTAAGTGCTTCAAGTCCTTTTCACTTTCAGCAAGCAAGGTTGTGTCATCTGCATAACGCAGATTGTTAATGAGTCTTCCTCTAATCCTGATGCCCGTTCTTCTTCATATAGTCCAGCTTCTCGGATTATTTGTTCAGCATACAGATTACATAGGTATGGTGAAAGAATACCCTGACGCACACCTTTCCTGACTTTAAACCAATCAGTATCCCCTTGTTCTGTCTGAACAACTGCCTCTCAATCTATGTAAAGGTTCCTCATGAGCACAATTAAGTGTTCTGGAATTCCCATTCTTCGCAATGTTATCCATAATTTGTTATGATCCACACAGTCGAATGCCTTTGCATAGTTAATAAAACCCAGGTAAACATCCTTCTGGTATTCTCTGCCTTCAGCCAGGATCCATCTGACATCAGCAGTGATATCCCTGGTTCCATGTCCTCTTTTGTCTGGTAATATTACTACCTGGTAATAAAGAATCTGAGGTGGGCTTGTCTTCACGTGCCTTTCTCTCCTCTCCTAGCTCCTCTGCATAGAAACACCATCTTGAATCTTTTTATTCAGACTCCTTGAACAGGCTTTCTACCCCAGCTCCATTTCCTTTCTTGGATTATTTCCAAATGGCTTCTGCTTTTCCACATCTATGAAACTGCTATTAGTAAGATCCCCAACAATCCTTTTGAACACCTAGGACTATGCATAAACTGGCAGTAAGTGAAATACAGCTGCTGTGTAAGTCTTCACCGTTATAATACCAGATGCCTTGCTAGGAGGAATAAAAAGCAGTCCACTTCAGATTTCTTAAGTTTGAATGCATCATAGTGTTCTAGAGACCAACTGATTTATGCATCTTGGACAGAGGGATGGGTTAGGGAATTGGGTTGACTATAATAAGGCTTAGTAAAGAGTGACACAAGTCATTTAAATTAAAAAAAAAAAAGATGCAAGTTTCTACTGAGAGACAAATTGCCCCGTGTACCAGAGACTCAGCATCGAACTGAATCCAGGTGTGAGCGCATTATGGAAGGGCAGTTCCCACAGAGCTACTAGTCTAACCTTGGCACCAGGAATGACACTCAGAGGCTTGGTAAAAACTAAAAAGGGTAAATGTGAATGATCTTTTGAAGATCAGTTAGATGTGGCATTGTAATTTTTTGTTTTTTGTGTTGAAGGCAAACTGCTTTTCTAAACTTGCAAAGCCTCCTACCATATGCAAAGTAGTGGGGAAAAATGTGCTGGATGGACTGGGCCTTCCAACCCTACAAGTGGAAATATTCTGCACCATTCAAAATTTTCCCAAGGTATGAGGAAGCTTCAGTGCGTTCTTCAGTATGTCCTGGCACCACTGCATTTATTTGCAACTCTTGTCTAAATTGTCACCGTGTGTTAGAACCAACTCAAAGGCAACTGACAACACCCTGTCGAAACTGTAGAAAATGATCGGTTTTGAAATTCAGTGTTTGCAAAATATATATTAATACTGTTCATAGGTAGTCTTGTATAGAAAGCATGAATCTATAATCAACTATGATGGCTTCATTATCTTTAAATGTAATTTTGGTACAGACTTGACTGCTGCCTGAAGATGATCCAAGATGGAGGAAGGAAGTGAGGCAAACATAGTTTTAAATTCTGACATTATCAATGCAATCAGTTCTATATCTACATGTAGATTTATAGATTCATATATTTATATGTAAGTTTATATGGATTTATAGATACGTAGTCAGAATCGACTCGATGGCAATGTTTTTTTTTTTATGGGTAGGCTGATGTACATAATTTAACAGGTTTTATTGCTAAAAGTACTTTTGTGTTTAGCATGCTTATTTGTTGTTAGAAATAATTATTTGTTGTTAGAAATAATTTTGCTACAGTCTCTTGGAGAGTATTTGTAATTAAATCTGTTAGTATTCTTTTAGCTATTTATTGGTAAGGAAGTGATAAAAATGAAGTTCAACATAGAGTTTTTATAAGGGCATTTTAACAAGGTAATAATTTTAAATGTTCCTTGAAGCTGGGTTCTACAGTGTTTCAACAGCTATAGAAATATCTCAAAGAAAATTATATATTCTCATTTTCCCCTTGAAATTGGTAATAGAGTATTGTGCACATTAAAAGCTGGATTAATTGAATTTCCTGTTTTCTGTGAGAGCTAGGACAATGTAGACACGTATTATTTTCAGAACATATGTTCTGTGGTGATCTCATCTCACTTTGAAGTACACGAGAACGCTTTGCCTGAGCTAGTGGAAGCGGAGGAATTAGAGAGGAAGGACGCCATCAGCACCGCTGTGCAGTGGGTCAACGAAACAATTGCTGCAGAGCTTCAGGGCATCGAACCCTCCAACCAGGCTGAAGTGGATCAGTTGCTGCGGTAACTCTTCTACTTTGAAATATAAATGTGAAATATAAATCTGTATCTGTTTTTTTTTCCATTTCACGTGCCAATATAACGGGTCTGTCATATCAGCAGGTTAGAGTTGCAAAGTCAATTGAAGAAACTCCAAAATTTAGCATAATTTTTTTTCTTCTGAAAACCGATTTATTAAAATCTTACTGTGTAAGGCTACATTAGGCCTTTCGGCCTCTTTTCATGCAAAGAGATTTCCTGTGATTCAGTAAAAAGTATCCCAGGAAAAGGATCAAGTGAAGAATCCAGATGAGGTCCTTTCCCTCTCTTCATTCCTCATATCCCACTTCCTGAGCTTCTCATATCCTTTCATGTAGTTGCCATTGCTCACACTTAAACATTCTGTCTTCCAACCACAACCAAGCCTTCCAGGTTTTGTCCAAAGATTAACTCTAAAAATGGAAAACCAAGGACATGTTTACCTTACTAGGCCAACCAAATAATGTGTTAGAATTACTTTTCCTTTTGTGCAGGTCTCATGCCACAACCCCTAATCCAACCAAAGGTCAAATGGATTCTCTTTCCCTAAGCTTCACCACTTGCTCAATTTTGCATAATGTCACATTTTCGTTTGCTTCAGAAGTAGAGCATGACTTTTGTAAAGAGCTTTTTTGAGTAGATTTTGTTTTCCTTAGAGTTCCTAAATGCTATTCCTTTTATTTATTTTTGCCCTTATTTGCTATTATCATATTAATTTTTTCCAAGCTCCCAGTCAATAATTCTGTTATATCCTTTTTTTTTTTCCTGGAGTTTTGCCACTCCAAATCTCCCATCTGGACTTGTTCCTCTCTTGGAGAATTAGAAAGATGCCATAAAGACTTCTGTCCCTGGTCTGCTATTTCCCAGGTTCTATATCTTCCCTCTTCTTGATTTGCTGGATTACATCCTTTAAAAGCAAGAATGAGAAAGAGTATGTGGGATATAAATTTTTGAGTTCTTACATGTGTGGAAATGTCAGTACTCTGCCCATGTGGTTGATAGTTTGGTTAAGTATAGACTTCTCGGCTGAAGTCAATTTTTCTCAGTACTTTGAAGTCATTGCCCCATTGGCATCTGGATTATTGATAAGTCTGATGCAAATCTGATTCCCATGTCCTTATTGTTTATTTCCTTGTTCTTATTTGTGGAAGCTTTTAGCCTGTTCTCTTTATTATGGAGGGCGGGGGTGAAATTTTAAATGGATGCTCCTAAGTGGGATTTCCCAAAGTTTTTAACTACTCCTTTAAACAAAAGTAAGGAAATGAAGTCATAAAGTGCATGTAGTGCTACGTTTCACTGACTGCTCTTGCCTCATTGTCTTTTGATGGTCATTTGTTAAAAAGGAAAATCCAATAGACAGTCCTTATTCAAAATATGCTTTCAAGGTTTACTTTTAAAATACAAACAGGGCTCAAATAATTTAAAAAGTGAGCACCTGAAATCTCTAAGTTTATTTCAGCTCTTGAGCACAGTTATATAATAGCGTCATTATTTTTTGGTCTTGGAAATTGAGGTTGATTTGTCCTTAAGCATCCCGTTCTAAAGCCGTATTTTCCTGCCATTAAGGACATTCTTTGCAAATAAAGTGCAAGAAGATCAGGAGAGAAAAGAATTGGAAAGTACAGTGGAAGACTCAACAGTGCCTGTACCTCTACCTCTAGTACCACCACCACCACTTCCTCCACCTCCTGCAAAAAAAAAAGGACAAAAACAAGGTTGGTGGCTTATCATTTTGTAGAACCTTTAGTGACAAATGTATGAGAAAGAAAGACTGAAGCTTGGACTGCCTTCCTGAGTCAGAGTTTCTTTGTTGCAGACCTAGGTTAGGTTCCTAACCTGGTGCCATCCATCTTCCATGCCATTTCCTCTCTAGAAGATGCAATGTTGAGTGGGCAGGGTTTTGCCCCATTCCACCCTCTATTTTTATTTATACAATAAAAAATTTCTCACCCAGAGGCGAACACTTACACATTGCATTGAATAGTGGCAATGTCAGGGAGTGTGGCATTGGAGACCTCTAAACAACATTCTCCCACCCCCACATTTCCATTATCTCACCAAAAAGCCACCCCATATTTTACAGAATAATCATATGGACAACCAACATTCAGTCCTGATTAATAAAATTCTCTTTGGAAAACTTTGCTATTTTAAAGCAAATAATCTAAGTAATTGCTGCCCTTTTCTCCACCCCTTCAACAGATTGCTAACCTTAGCCCTCCAGTATATTAAATCTAGAGCTGCTGCTAGTATTGTAACAGTGTTTGTCCACCCAGCTAAAGCATGCTCCTTGAGGGCATGAATCATGGCTTGGTCACCTCAACATTGCCAGTACCTAGCATGGTGCCAGGCACAAACTAACCACTTAATAAATTTGGGTTCCATTGAGTAAGAGAGCACCAGAACCAGTGACCAAAATATCATGGAGACAAGGTTCCTTGTCACAGATGTGGATGCTGAGGTCCAGAGAGGGGAAGAGAATTGCTCAAGGCAAAAGAATTATGTTAGACCAATCTTTTCTTGGGAAAGCAGGAGTGGCCACTACTGAGTAATAGGTAATGGCCACCAATGATAGTTCATTTGGCTGTTCCTTTTATTCTGATAGGACCTGGAACTTAAGAGAAGAACCAGGAAAGGGATAGTAATTTGCTAAGCATTTATTATGTGCTAGGTGTTAAAAAAAAAAAAAATTATATATCTTATCTCCACTGGGGACCTGAACCAGGTCAGTGGGAGATTGGAGGGATGCTAGAGATTATATGATCAACACGGTGACTAAGAACTCATTAGAGTGAAACATGGGTAAGAATTCTGGGTGATAGTTAGATCTGGAGGGCATTTCTAAAGTCAGCAACAACATAGAACAAGGTATTGATTTGGGGCTAAGAAGAAGGACAGCAAGTAAGACATACTTATAAAGAGATGGTCAACAGAAAATTGGATATGGATATGGTGGAATAGTTTTCAACAACATAAATAATGACTATACACATGGAGCTTGCCAGGCGGAATATACAGGAATCAAATCAACTACATCTGTGGAAGGAGAGAATAGAGAAGCTCAACATCATCAGTCAGAACAAGGCCAGGAGCCGAATGCGGAACAGATCATCAATTGCTTACATGAAAGTTCAAGTTGAAGCTAAAGAGAATTAGAGCAAGTCCAAGAGAGACAAGATACGACTTCGAGTATATGCCATCTGAAGAATATATTTGACTTACTGAACACTAAAGACCAGAGACCAGATGAGTTGTGGAATGACATCAAGGACATTATATATAAAGAAAGCAAAAGGTCATTAAAAAGAAAGAAAAGATCAAAATGAATGTCAGAAGAGACTTTGAAACTTGCTCTTCAATGTTGAGTAGCTAAAGCAAAGGGAAGAAATGATGAAGTAAAAGAGCTGACCAGAAGATTTCAAAGGACAGCTTGAGAAGACAAAGTAAAGTATTATAATGAAATGTGCAAAGACCTGGAGTTAAAAAACCAAAAGGGAAGAACACGCTCACCATTTCTCAAGCTGAAAAAAACTGAAGAAAAAATTCAAGCCTCGGGTAGCATTATTGAAGGATTCTATGGGGAAAATATTGAATGAAGCAGGAATCATCAAAAGAAGATAGAATGAATACACGGGGTCACTGTACCAAAAACAATTGATGTTCAGCCATTTCAGGAGGTGGCATATGATCAAGAACCGAAGATCCTGAAGGAAGAAGTCCAAGCTGCACTGAAGGCATTGACAAAAAACAAGGCTCCAGGAATTTACAGAATGCCAATTGAGATGTTGCAACAAATGGGTGCAGTGCTGGAGGTGCTCACTCATCTATGACAAGTAATTTGGAAGACAGCTACCTGGCCAACCAGTTAGAAGAGATCCATATTTGTGCCCATTGCAAAGAAAGGTGATTCAGCAGAATGCAGAAACCACTGAACAATATCATTAATATCAAACACAAGCCAAATTTTGCTGAAGATCATTCAAAAGTGTTTGCAGCAGTACATCAACAGGGAACTGCCAGAAACTCAAGCCGGATTCAGAAGAGGACATGGAATGAGGGATATGATTGCTGATGTTAGATGGATCTTGGCTGAAAGCAGAGAACACCAGAAAGATGTTTAAACCAACCAAATAAACAAACAAAAACCAAACCTGTTGTTGTCAAGTCACTTCCAACTCATAGCCATCCTGTAGGACAGGGTAGAACAGCCCTGTAAGGTTTCCAAGGAGCAGCTGGTGGATTCGAACTGCCAACCTTTTGGTTACCAGCTGAATGCTTAACCACTGTACCACCAGGGCTCCAGAAAGATGTTTGCTTGTGTTTTACTGACTATGCAAAGGCATTCAACTATGCGGATCATAACAGATTATGGATAATGTTACCAAAAATGGGAATTCCAGAACACTTAATTGTGCTCATGGAGAAACTGTATATAGACCAGGAGGAAGTCATTCAAACAGAACAAGGGGATGCTGTGTGGTATAAAGTCAGGAAAGGTGTGCATAAGGATTGTATCCTTTCACCATACTTTTTCAATCTGTATGCTGAGCAAATAACCCGAGAAGCTAGACTGTATGAAGAAGAACGGGGCATCAAAATTGAAGAAAGACTCATTAACAACCTGTCTTATGCAGATGACACAACCTTCTTTGCTGAAAGTGAAGAGGACTTGAAGCACTTACTGTTGAAGATCAAAGACTACAGCCTTCTGTATGGATTGCACCTCAACATAAAGAAAACAAAAATCCTCACAACTGGACCAATAAGCAACATCATGATAAATGGAGAAAAGATTGAAGTTGTCAAGGATTTCATTTTACTTGATCCACAGTCAACACCCATGGAAGCAGCAGTCAAAAAAAAATCAAGCAACATCTTGCATTGGGCAAATCTGTTGAAAAAGACTTCTTTAAAGTGTTAAAAAGCAAAGATGTCACTTTGAGGATTAAGGTGCGCCTGACCAAAGCCAGGAAACCCTGGTAGCATAGTGTTTTAGAGCTATGGCTGCTAACCAAAAGATCAGCAGTTCGAATCCACTAGGCGCTCCTTGGAAACCGTATGGGGCAGTTCTACTCTGTCCTATATGGTTGCTATGAGTCAGAATCGACTCAACGGCAACGGGTTGGGTTTTTGACAAAAGCCATAGTATTTTCAGTCACCTCATATGCATGTAAAAACCGGACAATAAGGAAAACTGAAGAATTGACACCTTTGAATTATGGTGTTGGCGAAGAATATTGAATATACAATGGACTGCCTGAAGAACAAACAGGGAAGAAGTACAGCCACAATGCTGCTTAGAAGCAGGGATGGTAAGCTTTGTCTCATGGTGTTTGGACATGTTATCAGGAGGGACGAGTCCCTGGAGAAAGACATCATGCTTGATAAAGTAGGGGATCAGCAAAAAAAAGGAAGACCCTCAGCAAGATGGATTGACACAGTGGCTATAACGATGGGCTCAAGCAAAACAATGATTGTGAGGCTGGTGCAGGACCAGGTAGTGTTTTGTTCTGTTGTACGTATGGTCGATAAGAGTTGTAAATGATTTGATGGCACCTAACAAGAACAATGTGGTGGAATATAGCAAAACAAAGGATTTGGAATTTGAAGATGTCCAAATCCTATCTTTACCATTTACTGTTAGATATTGGGCAAGTCTCTTATCCTCTAAGTCCCAGTTTACTTATATGTGAATGTGGGAAAACAATGTTTACTCCACGGGATTGTTGAAGGAGTTAATATTGAATGGCCTAGAATTTCTTAAAAAAAAAAAAAGGCAAAATCCATGGCTAAGGATTATTCTGGGCATTAGGGGTAGTAAGTGAAATCAAACAGAACACTTGGAGGTTGAGATAGGGAATATGTTCTTCCAACCTCATTTTTTATCCTTACTTTTTGCTGGGCTGTCACATCTGTAATTAAGGCATTAAAAATACAGTTTTATTATAGTCAAACTTCTTAGGAAGTAATCTTTTATCAATATGTTACCCCCCAGGAAGGAAGGATACTCTTCCAGAGAAAGCTATCGTACCTGAAGAACCTCCTGAACCTATTCTCTGTGGCAGCATGGCCATAGGGGCTGTGTCACTAGCTGTTGCAAAAACCAGTGCCATACTGGGCAATAATCCCCTATACTTAAATATTGCATTACTGAAGCACAATCAGGTTAGTATCTATTATATTCCATTATTAAAACACATTAGTATCTCAATATGAATGAATCATGTTTCTTATTTTTCCTTGCTTTTCCTATATTCCAGGAACCGCCAAAAAAGCTAACTGTACCTTTGCTGATGGTATCTCTGGTCAGCTGTGGGAAGTCATCTCCTGGGAAGCTCAATTTAATGAAAGAAGTGATTTGTATCCCCCATCCTGGATTGAGCACCAAACAAGTACCTTACGTTATCTTAAACTGCTTTTTCTATTAAAAAAAAATATCCCTCAATAGATAGATAGATGGATAGAGGGAGAGAGATATTCCAGCATCAGTGAGTTTTTAGTGTAGGTCCCTAAGGCTTATGACACCAGGTGAGTGGGAATGAAGTAGAAAGTAAGAAAAATTATTTTAGGAAATGAGGATAAGTGGGAAGAAAGTCAAGACCTCAAGCAAAAGGGAACGTGTTTAGACCATCTGAGATCTCTGACTCATTAGAGCACTTACTCATGCTGGTGACTCATGGAGAAGACATGGGCGAGTCACTTTGCAGGCTTTGGTTGTGCAGGAGGGAGGAGGTGGGATGTCTTTATTTACTGGTCTATGTACTACAGCAGTAGCAGATGGAATCTAGCATATTCCTAGCAACTCAGTCTGTTAGTAAGAACTCTAGGACCTGGATCTTTCCCTTGGTTAATATCTGTTGTGCTATCTGCGTACCAAAGCACTTGGCGTGCCATTCTTCATCTTAGTATGCAGACCCTGTCATTATCAGAACACACTTTTCAATCACTCTAATCTAGACTGCCTTGGTGACCAGTGACATGTATTGCAAGAAGGTTATCCAGGTTGGTCAAGAGACCATGAGAGAATGAAGTTAACTTGCTCCAACCAACTGAATGAGTCAGTTCTGAACAATGAAGAGCGGTTACTAAGGAAGAAGTGCCTCTGTCATTCACTTTCAACTGATTGAAAATTGGGGGTCAAAGATTAACATATAATTTTCTGATTTTGTAGAACATGTTGTCCACTAAGCAGGGTGCCTTATCAGAGATCCTACCAATATCCTGAGTTAGGAATAGCTATATATGGTATAAGTTTTTATATTTGAAATTTCTAGACTACAGTTGTGGAAGATGATGGTTATTCTACTTACAGGGTGTGGAGATGCTTCTGGAAATTCAGAAACATGTAAACAGAACTATTGAAATGGTATGTAAAGAGGTTCTGTTGTATCTACTTACCAACATACACTTACACATCTGCTAGTATCTAATCGGTAGTTGATCATGGAATTAAATCAATATTGTTTTTATTGATATGGAAAATATATTCATTTGCCTTGATTTTCCCATATGAACCAACATTACACATTCCATCACTGGCTAGTTTCTAATAGTACTTAACAATCTCATTTAGATTCTGAAGCCACTGGCTCTATGCTAAAATCATCCCTGAGGATTTGCAAAGAAGGAAAGGATTTGGCCCCTAGCAGATGAGAGGCTGTTTAGCATAGTGGTTAAGGCACAGGCTCTGGAGTCAGACCGCCTGAGTTGGGCAAACAAGGGCCCTTGGCTGAGCAGCCCTTCCGGGGGAAGCCCTGGAGGCAGGATGAGAGGCAGGGATGTGAGCAAGCACTTCTCCCCTCAGAGTCTATCTTAGGGCAGGGCACAGTAATATGGCAAGGCTGATCTCAGACTCCTGGAGAGAGACCCTGTCCTTGCCAGAGAGTGTCTTAGTCATCTAGTACTGCTATAACAGAAATACCACAAGTAGATGGCTTTAACAAAGAGAAGTTTATTTCCCTACAGTAAAGTAAGCTAAAAGTCCAAATTCAGGGCGTCAGCTCCAGGAGGAAGCCTTTCTCTCTCTGTCGGCCTTTTCATTAATCTTCCCAGACTAGGAGCTTCTCCGAGCAGGGACCCTGGGTCCAAAGGACATGCTTTGCTCCTGGCACTGCTTTCTTGGTAGTATGAGGTACCTCCTCTCTGCTTGCTTCCCTTTCCTTTTTATCTCTTGAGAGATAAAGGATGGTGCAGGCCACACCCCAGGGAAACACCCTTTACATTGGATCAGGGATGTGACCTTAGTAAGGGTGTTATAATCCTACCCTAATCCTCTAACATAAAATTACAATCACAAAATGGAGGATAACCACACAATACTGGGAATCCTGGCCCAGCTAAATTGATATACACATTTTGGGGGGACATAATTCAATCCATGACGGTGGGGCTTTTTTTTTTTTAATATACTTTTTTATTTTGGAACATTAGATTCACAGAAAAGCTGCAAAAATAGTACAGAGTTCCTGTATACACCTTACCTAGCTTAAAAAAAAAAAAATCTTACCCAGTGTTAACATGATAAATCATCATTTTACATTTGTTAAAACTAAGAAACCAAAATAAGGCCTTGTTCTTGTTAGATGTTGTCAAGTTGGTTCTGACTTACAGAGACCATATGTATAATAGAACGAAACACTGCCCAGTCCTGCGCCATCTTCACAATTGTTGTTATGCTTGAGCCAATCATTGCAGCCACTGTATCAATCTGTCTCGCTGAGGGTCTTCCTCTTTTTCTATGACGATCTACTTTACCAAGTATGACGTCTTTCTCTAGGGACTGACCCCTCCCGATAACATGTCCAAAGCACGTGAGAGAAGTCTCACCGTTCTCATTGTCAGGGAATACTCTGGCTGTACATCTTCCAAGACAGACTTGTTGGTTCTTCTGGCAGTCCATGGTATATTCAATATTCTTTCCCAACACTATAATTCAAAGGCAGCAATTCTTCAGTCTTCCTTATTCATTGTCTGGCTTTCACATGCATATGAGGTGATTCAAAATATCATGGCTTGGGTCAGGCACACCTTAGTCCTCAAGGTGACATCTTTGCTTTTCAAGACTTTAAAGAGGTCTTTTGCAGCAGCTTTGTCCAATACAGTGCGTCATTTGACTTCCTGACTGCTGCTTCCACAGGTGTTAATTGTGAATTCAAGTAAAATGAAATTCTTGACAACCTTAATCTTTTCTCCGTTTATCATGATGTTGCTTACTGGTCCAGTTGTGAGGATTTTTGTTTTATTTATAATTTTTACTGAAGGCTGTAGTCTTTGATCTTCATCAGTAAGTGCTTCGAGTCCTCTTCACTTTCAGCAAGTAAGGTTGTGTCATCTGCATAGAGCAGGTTGTTAATGAGTCTTCTTTCAATCCTGATGCCACATTCTAGTTCACACAGTCAAGCTTCTCAGCCTGTTTGCTCAGCATACAGATTGAATAAGTACGGTGAAAGGATACAACCCTGACACACACCTTTCCTGACTTTAAACCATGCAGTATCCCCTTGTTCTCTTCGAATGACCACCTCCTGGTCTATGTACAGGTTCCTCAAAACGAAGACCCTCAACTAGATGGATTGACACAGTGGCTGCAACAATGGGCTTAAACATGATTGTGAGGATGGTGCAGGACCAGGCAGTGTTTTGTTCCACTTTACATAGGGTGACTATGAGTCTGAAATGAGCTGACGGCACCTAACAACAACAATGTCCTTTTTCTCTTCCAAGATCCACTTCAGGATCCTACATTGCATTTAGTGTGAGGCTTTGAAGTTTCATGATGAAACGCATCTGTTGTATAGTGTGGCTAGGATACAACAGCAGTCTGGCACGAAGGAACCTTGGCTCCAGTGTCATCTTGCCAGCATAGAGTCTGCAACTGCAGGCAGGCAGCACCAGCCACTCCCCTGCAGTGATGGGGTGGGTTTCTGGGGTCCAAGCATCAGGTACTCTAAGCACGAGGCTGGAACTAATTTCCATGGAACTTTTCAGGAAGCTGGCTCCTTTTCTGCATGGCCTGCCTGCATAGGATCAAACTTGGACAAGTTAACCCTGATCTTCACTCTGCTTTGCCACTTACTGGCTGTGTGACCTTGGGCCAGTTTCATAAGGAGTTCGCCTTGGGTTCCTCGTCCATAAAACGGAGATGATGAGTACCCATCTCATGGGACGATTGTGAAGAGTAAATGAGTTCAGTATATGTAATGTGTTTAGAGCAGGGGCTAGCACAACAGAGAGTGATGCATAGTGCTGGTTATGAGAGAAAGTGGAGACATTCAGGTTAAAATAGTAGGAAATTCAGGATATCTGAGCTTTAGCAGTTCATCCTGACTTTTAAATATTTTACTGATTTTCAGTTGTACAACTAACTCACCAATGTTCTCTTAAAAATTCATACTGACAGACCTCTCGCTCCCCCCACTGCCCCCACCCACTACCACTCTCGATCCCATCCTTTCTCTAGAGGTAACCACTGTTAAAAATGTAGTGTGTCACCTTTCTGCCTTTTTCTTTGTATTTATACACTCATAGATAAACACAAACCATTGTGTTTTTTGTGTTTAATATAAAAACAACATGATTCTGTACAAATCATTCAGCAACTTGCTTGTTATTTCTTTGCCCTTTTTAATGAATGTTTATCTTTTATGGATATCTAGGACTTTATATCATAAGGGATATAATCCTTTTTAATATGTTATACATATTTTTGTCTATCATGTTGCTTGCCTTTTCACTTTTTCACATACTATTTTTTTTTTTTTTTTTTTTACTTTCCATGTAATAAGTTGTGTCAATCTGATCTTTTAAGGTGACAGTTCTCAGCCAGGAGTGATTTTGCCCAGGGAGATATTTGGCAATGTCTGAGACATTTTTGGTTGTCACAACTTGGAGGGAGGGTTCCTACTGGCATGAGGTGGGTAGAGGTCGAGGATGTTGCTAGACATCCTACAATGCACAGGACAGTCCCTACAACAAAGAATTTTCCAGCCCAAAGTGTCAGTAAAGCCAAGGTTGAGAAGCCTTGCTCTAAGGCTTTTAGTTTTTGTTCCTTATTTAATATGGCACACCCTCTTCCTATAATACTAATAATTGACGAGTACTGTTTAAGCTTACTAGGTGCCACTCCAAGGATGCCTGGTGGCACAGTGGTTAAAGCGTTCAACTGCACACCAAAGGTGGGCAGTTTGAAACCACCAGTGGCTCTTCAGGAGAATGAAGAGCCACTGGTCACTCTGAGTTGCAGTGGACTCCATGGCAAAGGGTTCGGTTTGGTTTAGGCACCATTCTAAATGCTTCAGCATTTTGACTCATTGAATCCTCACAACTCTATAGGTAGATACTACTATTATCCCCACTTTATAAATTAAGAAACTGAGGTTCAGAGAAGTTAACTAACTTATCCATTGTCTCATAGGTGGTAGAGCTGGCATTCAAACCCAGGAAGTCTAGACCCAGAGTCTGTGATCTTAATCATATGGTAGGCTGCTCCCAAATCATAGGATACTTTTAACACTTTTATAATTTTTTAAATATATTTATATTCAAATTCATTGGCATTTATATGAATGGTGTGAAGCAAGGATCATATTCCTACTGACTTTCCACATGGAGTTACATGTTTGAGGGCTGCAGTGGGGTCCTTAGTAATAGCTCCCACTAGCTCATTTTTGTTTGAATAAAAAGCAATAAAGCATGTAGAGTATGCTTACGTGTAAAAAAAAATCACTACCCCATCAATGTTATGAATTTCTGTGAAAAAATTTTAGTTGCCAACAACACGTTAAAAAAAACAAACCCACTGCCATTGAGTCAATTCCAACTCATAGCAACCCTATAGGACAGAGTAGAACTGCCTTATAGAGTTTCCAGGGAGCACCTGGCAGATTAAAACTGCCGACCTTTTGGTTGGCAGCCGTAGCACTTAACCACTACACCACCAGGGTTTCCAACAACACGTAGCACAGTGGAAAGAATGTGGTCTTTGAAGCTAAAGAGATTTGGGTTTCAATTTTGGCTGACCACTTACTAGCCATCACTACGAACACCTTATATAACTTGCCAGTGCTTCAGTTTCCTCCTTTGTAAAATAAAAATACTTCCCTTAGAAGGATTGGAAGCAACGTATGGAAAGAAGCTGACTTGGTCTCGCCAGTGGCATGGCACCTATTGATATAACACTAACAGAATACAGAAGATGTTTAATCTTCCCAGGTGATTGTAGGTTATACTGATACCAGATTGTTCCCAACTTTAACTTAATCCTTCCATTAAATCTTAATTTTTTTTTTTTTTTGAGGAAAAAAAAAATCACTAAAGAAATGATACATTTCCTCAGGGACAAAAAACCCCAAAACATGTTTGTAGAAAGCCTTAGCTAAAATCATGGCTTTCATTTTCAGAATGCAAGATGCTAGTACTGGAACCAGGGTTTACTGCAATCACCCTACTTTGGTTTAGCAATAAAATATGATTGTTCCTGATGATATCGTTTGGCTGATGGCATAGATAAGCAAGTTACTTCATGCCAGATTTATTTTAGCGTAAACTGACTTTTTGCCAGAACCCTCTAGATAACTAATTCTTGCTAAGGAAAGGCTGTATTTGTTTATTTGGATGTTTAGCTATTTTTAAACCCACCTAGACGGAGAACAGTCATTGGAGAACAAATTGCATCTTGTCTGATTATAAAGGCTGGAAATTTTGGCTCTTTACCACTATTGAACAGTTATATCCTTACTACGTTAGAGAGAAAAATGTTATGGGTTGTTTTTCTCAGTGATTTATTGCTATTACAAGGCCCTACACTAGGTGTCACAGGGTTTAAAAGATAGTTTCTGCCCTCAGGCAGTTTAAAATCTGGTTGGGAAGCCATGGGAAACACAGGCACAAACCTGAGTGTGAACCATACTGATTCTTGACAAACATGCCCCAGACGATAAAGCCAGTAAATGCTAGGCATCGAAGTGCATCCTGTAGAAGACTAGAGGCTTCCTAGAGTATGCTATTGAAACGCTGTGGCAATTCCTCTTTAGGAATTACCTTTGCTTTTCACCTCAATGACATCACACCCACCAGACTTACCAGATTTAATGACCTTTGGCTAGTTCCAGAAGTCAAATCCACCTGGCAGGAAAAAGTGTTTTTATTGTGAGGATATTCAAAGCCATGTGTTAGGCCTACAAAAGCAAATCCCACAGTGATGTTACTTCTTAAGGGCAAGGAGGGAACTGGAGTACACAGACAGCAAGAGCTCAATATACCATGTAGGAATAATTAGTCATATGAGTAGAAAGGACCTGGGTGGCGCAGTGGTGAAGCACTTGGCTGCTAGCCAAAAGGTCAGCAGTTTGAACCTACCAGCTGCTCTAAAGAGAAAGATGTGGCAGTCTGCCTCCCTGATGATTACAGACTTGGAAACCCCATGGGGCAGTTCTACTGTCCTGGTAGTTTTTTTATAGGGTCGCTATGAGTTGGAATCAACTCAACAGCAATGGGTTTTTTTATATGAGTAGAAAGCCATGAATATATATATACACATAACCCAGTGCCGTCGAGCCAATTCTGACTCATAGTGACCCTCTAGGACAGAGTAGAACCACCCCATAGAGTTTCCAAGGAGCGCCTGGCGGATTCGAACTGCCAACCCTTTGGTTTGCACCGTAGCACTTAACCACTACACCACCAGAGTTTCCATATATACACATACATCCCCATATATGTGATGGGGGAAGAAGGATGAACTAAAGGGAAGCTGTGCAAGTGAGTGGCATCGTCCATGTGTGGGTGTGTGAGAATGCACCACTCATAGTATGGCTGGCCTGGCCCCAGAGCAATGGACAGCCCAGAGTTTCTGAAGCAGCCAGGGACATGTCTGAGATCCCCAGTGATATGTTTTTGTATTCTGTCTCACAGCCCCCTCCTCCAAAACCAGAGGTGAAAAAAGGGCATAATGGAGGCAAAAGGGGTCAAGTAAGTATATGTATTTATCACCCTTCTATGTGATAGGATTCATCTATATATTCCTGGCCCCCATTCCTCTCCCATAGTCCTTTTGCTCCAACACAGGGCTAATGCAAATGGAAACTACGCAGCGATATTTCAGAGCACTAACCAAGGCAGCCTCAGAGCTGGAATCTAATTTGGTCCGTACCTCTCCCCAGCTGGCTGCCTAGCGAGGGCTGGGAGAAGCACTTATGAGCAATAGGATTTGTCTTGAAGTGATGTGTTTGGGAAGTTGAATTTCTCTGATAACTAACTGAAAGGCATATAGGATGTTTTAGATCTTTACTACTTGGAGCTTGGTGGTGCAGTGGTTAAGAGCTCAGGCTAACCAAAAGGTTGGCAGTTCAAAGCCACTAGCCATTTTACTACTATTAGAGAAAGAAAGAAAGAAAAGGCACAAAAAGGTGATCTTCCATCTGGTCCATTTTAGGTGATCCATTGCAGGAATCTAGATTGTGTCAGGAGAGCCAGGCAAACAGTCTGAAAATGGGAGGCTGGGGAGACCATTGGACTTGGTCAGTCAATCACTTTGTTGATTGTAGGTGCTCCGACATATTCACCTACTATATGGTTGAACTTTCAACAATATAAACAGAACAGCCAAAAAGAACCCTCCAGATAATGATGAGGGAAGGTCACACACCTGCAGTAATTGCTCTGTGAAGCCTGCAGTCACTGCCCTAACCTGATGGCAGGGACTTCAGAATCTGTCATCAGCAATAGGGGCTATTAAAGGAAGGAGTGGGTCAAGATTTTAAAAAAAAAATTAAGTTCCTCCCCAAAATTGGGAGAGAAGAGCAATACGTAAGTGCAGCCATAAGTAGAATACTTGACAGTCGTGTATGTTGGAATGAGAACATTTGGCTTTGCAAGAGACGTGGGAGATGGTGAACAGTAACCAAGTCTCAGTGCTGCTTGTTTCATTCCAGCCAGGTTGTCTTCTGTGTCCTGAGAAACTCAGACCACGATCAGCCGCTTCCCAATCGGCTTTACTTTTTCCATTAGGAACAGGTTAGATAGAGATGCTCGAGAGGCAGCCATGCTAGAGTTATGGGCATATATTCTGGAGCCACATTCCCTGGACTGAATTCTGTTTCAAGCTACTTAAAAAAAAAAAAAAACCAAACCCAGGGCTATCGAGTCAATTCCGACTCACAGCAACCCTATAGGACAGAGTAGAACTGCCCCATAGAGTTTCCAAGGAGCGCCTGGCGGATTTGAACTGCCGACCCTTTGACTAGCAGCCATAGCACTCAACTACTATGCCACCAGGGTTTCCTCAAGTTATTTAACTCTGTTAAATGGAGGCAATAATAGTGCCTTCTTCATGGGGTTGCTGTAAGGAGTAAATGTATTTACTTTATGCACTTAGAGTAGCACCTGGCATTCAGTAAGCAGCAAGAAGTGATGCTTTCATAGTTTAGAAGACTCTGGAATAAAATGCCTCAATTGATACACAGAAATTTCCCCAACTATTCCTTTGTTTGCTGAATCAAAGTTTCCACTCATTGACATTAAAAATGTTGGATGGTTCTCACAATTAACTAAGGCTCTCACCAGTAAAAATGGGATATTTATTCCTGAGTTCATGTTTACTCTTGGGTTTGGTACACACACACACCCTGCAGCCTTCAAAATCACTGAGATTTCTGTATCTTATCATTGCATAAAAAAACCCAATGCCATCGAGTCGATTCCAACTCAGCGACCCTATAGGACAGAGCAGAACTGCCCCATAGAGTTTCCAAGGAGCGCCTGGTGGATTTGAACTGCCGAATCATTGCATAGTAGCATACTATCATTGCATAGTAGCAATTTATGGCAAGGGCACATCAAAGCTGACCTTGTATTAGAGGCACACGGCTGTCTTTCCCAGAATCCATCCTCAGTACTGTAGACTTTGAGCAGAAGTCTCCAATCTTTTAAAAAATACACGATTTCCTGAAGGAAGGTTACATTTTAGGCTTTAACAGTCATGTCCTTCTAAAGAAAAGCAGAAGATAGTGAAGAACAGATTTGGAGAAGGGAATGGAGGAGGAGGAAAGGTGGAGTTTAGGACAGAGGAGGGACATTTATAGGGATAGCCTCAAGATTCACCAGCCGTGTGGCTGTGGTTCAGGTTAGCCCCACGGACAATGGCAGAGCTAATAAAGACAGTGTAGGCACACTGAAGGGAGACAAGTGTGCTCCAAGGCCAAACTTGAAAACCTCCGGAGTAACAAGATCACTCCCAGATAACTGCAGAGGAATCATATGCCCAAAAGTCACGTGGAGATGAATGGGACCCAGGGCTAATCAAGAATCAGAGGGCCTCATCTTTGGAGAGCTGGGTCTTGGTGTAAAGTATGCCAATCAATGAAAGCTCCAAGAACTTTAATGCACTGTGTTTACATGCATCGTTTTCTTTTGATCTTGCAGCAGCAAATCACTGGTAAGATGTCCCATCTTGGCTGTTTAACCATTAGCTTTGACACCATAGAGCAGCCCATCCTCCTAATACAAGGAATCTGTGCAAACCTGGGGCTGGAACTGGGAACAAACCTGCATCTGGCCATCAACTGTGCTGCACACGAGCTGATGGACTATGTAAGTTTTCACTCCAGAACTTTTACTGTAAAGGTCCTTTTTAAAATGAGTGCTCAGAAGAGGGGCTAATCTGACTCTCAAGCAGACCTTTTTTTTTTTATTATTATTAATATTGTGTGAGGAAGCCAAAATATGGAGTTGAGACAGCCAAATTACCCAATGACCAAAGAATAACATAACCATATAATTAAAAAAATGAAAAACAGAATTTTTTAATAAAATTTAGATACAAAAATTCTATAATAAAAATGAATAAAATGAGTGGGTTACATTGTAATCACCACAGCTGCTGCAAAATAATTTAACAAACTGGTCTCATCCCCTGAGTAGAGTCATTTGGTTGATAAATACTATATTTGTCAAGCATGAAGAGTCAAGCACAGTTCTAACTGTGACTTGCTAGGCTCTTTTAGACATGCGGTTCTCAAAGATTATGCTATGTAGATATAAAAATATTGCCAAGTTATAGACATTTATGCAGAAAATGTTTTAATCTAATTAAACACATTAAAGAGGTATTCACAGCCTGGGTTAGGAGGGCAGGGCCTTAACAGCTTCACCAGGGGAACCACACTACCTGGAGGAAGTTATGAGAGAGAGAGACAGAATGGAAAACTCAAGCCATGCATCGAACAGGTTCATCAGAAAATGTTGCAGTCCTCACTTCCTGGGGGTAATGCACCAACAATTAACCTTTAAACTTGGCAAAATAGTGTGTTAGGGAAACCATTAGAAGCTTTCTATCTTATTACTCCCACTTATACATGTCTTAAACGCATACTTACCATTTAAAAGTACACAGATGCTCAGCATATTGATGTACGTTTATGGTGACTTTGTTATCAATATCAAATTCAGGGGGATATGGCCAAAGAGTCTGCTTTGATGTGTACTTCTTACTTTAACTACGAAGGAAATTTTGAACAATGTCTAAGAATCCGAAATTTCAGATGATTTCTAAAGGTTCTTTTACTTTTTTAAAGAAACTAAGTCCATAAAGGAATGTTTAAAAGTACATAAAGGAATGTTTAAAGTAATTTCCTTTTCTTCACTTAATGATTGGTTCCTAGGCATACCATTAAGAAAAATTGCATGTTTTCATCCACAGCGTATACCAAGAACTATGAATATACTGACTGCTAGTGCTAGCTAGAATGGGTATGTCATGCTTATATTCAGTAAAATGTATTAGCTTGATATCAGATAATTCTTAGAATAATGTTAGTTCAAAGTCATCAGCACTTCCTCACTGACAAGATAGGCCTTTTAAGCTTTGCATTCTGGAAACGAAAAGTTCTTGGTGCCTTTTAATGTGAAAAAAGTATAAAAGCCCTTCAGTTATGGATGTCTTAGGAACCTGCCTAATTCCAGTGGAATCCATTCTATCATCATCAGCAGCAGGAAGGCTTTAGCAAACCAAACATCCTCTCTGGTCCATCCCACCTGCCTCCAGGACCTAAATGTCCCAGGTGCCATCCCTCATCACCGACTTGGAAGTAAAGTGCTTTGTTTTGCAGAAAGACATTATTAGATCCTTCAGCCACACTTATTTCTATACTTAATGACTTGGGGGCCTTCCAGACCTAAATGAACTGATTACACTCAAAGTCCCCTTTCAAGACCATATTGTGAGTGCTAGAAGTTACATGCTATTTGAGAAAGAAATGCCTTCACATAAGTCACTTTACATTTCATATTAGTTTTGGTATTTCAAAAGCCTAGACCTGGTTTCACATTTTATTTATTCACAGTAGAGGAAGTTACTTGTTCACTGCGAGTTGAAAGACGGCGTGTTCTAGAGAGTGGGCAGATGTGCATGGCTTTTCTGTTTGCAGTTTTATGAATTTATGTTATTGTCCACCCACCCAGGCCGCCAGGTAGCTGGCACCAGGTCATAAACCCAAATCAGACATTATTCCCGGCCCACTCTGGCCTGTTGGTTCTTTGTGCAAAAAGCTTCATCCCAAGAAGTCAGTGGGAAGAGCGATACGGGTATCAAGAGGAATAAGAATCTGACTGAGAGCAGCTGTTTCTCTTTAAGTGGTGACCTGACTCCCCCAGGTTAATATTTAACAGATATTTAAAGTAAAATGCAGCGATTTCTCAGGCGAATGTGACCTGAAAAGAATCTGTTTACCAACTTTTATGATTATCTGAATTCGAATCCCATCTTCATCCCTTGAAGAATTCATTGTCCACCTTTTAATATTTTCCTTACCCACGCCAGAGTAAAGGGAAGTATGAAGTGATGGCGGGAACGTTAAAAAGTGCTGCTGAGATGGTTGACCTGTATGTGGATCTGATCACCAAATACCCTTCAATTATTGCCTTAATTGATCCTTTCAGGAAGGAGGTAAGCACGACTCACCTGGAATTTTATAACAAAACATAGAACAATACAGTCTCGTTCTTTTGGACCTCTGTGCATTCAAAATGTATTATAATTTGGGCTGGGGCTGAGTTGCTTTATTTCACCATTTATGAGTAAAAGACACTTACGAAGTGAATGAATAGCAGAAGCACAATTACATAGGAGTGTGCCTGTCTACAGAATGAAACAAGCCATTCCCAAGCACTTTAGGTGTACCTGTGTATTTACAAGCAACCTAACTGAGGGAAGCCGAGCCCGCTGTGCTAGCTGGTGCTTCAGTAGGTCAATCATATATCATTTTCACGTGCTCATGGAAACAGGCCTCGTGCTAGGCCAAATATTTGTTAACCTAAATCCAGCGACTACATATGCATAGAAATAACAAAGCCATACTTGTCAAAGTTTGAGATATTTCTGATCTATTTAAACTAATGCATCTGACCAGGGGTGTTTCTGTGCCACAGGAGACGAGCTCTTTCCTAACCCCCGTTTTAGCCTCCTAGTGCTGCTGTAACACAAATATCACAAGGGGGTGGCTTTAGAGAACAGAAATTTGTTTTCTCATAGTTTCTGGAGGCTGAAAAGCCTTATCTAGGTCTCTGCCATGTCAATTCCTTTGTCAGTAGGCCGGTTTTCCATGGTTCCATGGCTAATGGAGGATCCTCACGTGGCATCTATCTTCTCCAGTATATCCTCCATTCTGCGTCTCATCTGTTCTTTTTATAACTCCGGAGTGATTAGGTGTAGGACACACCCTACCCTGATATGGCCACACTAGCCTAACAAAACCCTCTTTCCAAATAGGATTACATCCACAGGTATGGGGTTAGGATTCCAACACCTACTTTTGGGGGACACAGTCCAATCTATACCACCACTTTAACTCCAAAACTTAAAAAGTCTTGATTTTTTTGAATTTGAGAACTATTAGATATATTGAATGAATATGCTGAGCAATACTTTACCCTCTTAGAGTTAATTGTTTAAACACTGGGGACAATAGGAGTGGTGGATCTAATCTGGACTACCGGGGGCTCTCAGTCTCAACCTGCACATCTGGCCTTTCACAGCCCATGCTAGACACCAGCACTTTTGAAAGACACTGATTGGGCTCAGCTGTCACCTTGCCAGGTCTGCCTTTGGATAAGCATGTCCCGAGGCTCTGACCACAGCTTTTATAATCCGGTAGATGTACCTGCATGGTTTGTTCAAATGGAAGAGGTTGAAATCTGATAGAATGGCTGGGATGGCTTTGTATATTGTTTTCTTTTTTTAATAATAAGCATTTAACATAGTGGCCTCACCAATAAAAATAGGGATGCTGAGAAAGAGGGCCTTGCAGGCTCTTTTCTTCTGGTTGTCTGTTTACCAGAAATAACAGCAAAATCTTCTAACCAGGTAGTCTTTAGAAGCATTATAGATAATACAGTGGATGGGAAGAGCCTGTATGAAGAAGTCTGGAATCAATATTGGGAATAGCATTTAGCGTCTATTTACAGTTTATTCACTAGACCTTTAAGCTCAAATCTAAATCACTTTGTTTCTGTCTGTGAAGCTGATTTGTGGCTGTGGTAGCAGATGTCATTCAGCCAGAGATTAAAAAAAAAACCCACAGGGTTTGTGTATCTCTCAGGAAAGTGTGTGACTTTGATCATGTGCTATGTAATTCCTATTGTTTTGAGATGATGTTCAATACATTGTAACTATCAATTCTTAAATATTTACCCAGGACTCGGAACAGTGGGACAGCATCTACAATGCTCTTGGTTCCAGGTGTTACATAATTGCAGGAACTGCATCCAAAAGCATCTCTAAGCTTCTGGAGGATGGAGATATCAGCAGGCCCCGAGCCAGCGGGCTCATCATAAAACACACAAATCAAACGACAATATCTGATTTGGTGGGAATAACCAACCTCATTGACAGTGAGTAAAAGTATGACTTGCAAGACCCATAATGAACTTAACTTGGTTTTACAAGACATCCAAAATAGGCAGTATTTCAAAGTTAATGTAAGTATCAAATAAACCTTGGAAGAAAAAATTCTGCGCATTTGTGAGAGATTTAGTGCTGGAAAACAAAATGCAGCTTACCAGTTCACTTTATAGAGTTCCAATAACAGCCTCAGTTCACGAGGTCATCCCCTTCTTGAGGGCGACCACAGCTGGGCAGCTAAGGCTGTTGCCCTGTCAGCTGCACAGGGCGAGGGCCTTCTGCCCCTAACAGTAGGACCAAGGCCTCTGAAAGAGTGTAACCTTCAGCATGTTTAGCAGTTTGGTTTGGACTTCAAGTTTGGGCTACAGAAAAACTTTAGAGAAACACAGAGGGATAGCCCAAACCTTACTGGTAAAGAACAGGGCTCAAGCTTTGATTCATGGTCTGTAGAACACCTGGGTGCCCACCTGCCTTCACCATGTCTTCAGGCACAATGCACTATTCAAGGTGAGGAAAACAGCTTACCATCCAAAAAGGGCAAGGCTTCCTACACAGCATCAGGGCAGCAGGGAAGATGTGCTTAGCCTGCATCACATTGCTATGTAGGGTATTGTAAGTTCTCTCCTATTTCTTACTATCACTTTATGCTCTAGATTTGTCTCCTAGCATCTTAAGAACAGGGACCACAGCTCTGCCTTCCATGGAGGTGCAGCCCAAGTACACAATAAGGATGTAGTAATACTTGATTGAAAATAAATTTAGCTAGTTGTAATCTACCAAGACATCAGCAGGCCATCTTAATTTGCAGTGACTTGGGAAAGTCGAGGAAGGGCCCAACTTTGGAACTCAATCACCTACTGCAGGGAGTGGTTCTGCTTCAGCAATTAGGCAAACAGGGTAAGAAGATCCGATCAGAAGCAGCAGGTGGTCTCCTGTCAGTAGAGAGACCTGGGGTGGGCACGGGTTCACCACTAACAGGAAGCATTGGGAAGCAAGCAGGCAGGCAGGTTAGCAAGGCCATGTAGCATCAGGGAAGCTTCTGGAAGCAGATCCTTAGCCATCAGCCTGGGATTCAGGAGAATGCCAGACACTGGGGAATGAGAGGTGAAAACCAGAGCTCCAATACTGGTGTATCTGGGATGCCAAAGGAGAGAGTCTTTATTTAGTGCCAATGTGTCAGCCACTGGAGTTGATCCTTAGAGCAATCCTATGGGGTAACCATTATCATTTCCATTTTACCGTTGAGGAAATGAGGCTTGGAGAGGTAAGGTAAAGTCCCCCATGACCCCACAGTGATCCCACTTGCCCACACTAGCCCTTAATTCCTTAAAAGCTTCAAACTCTTCACTACCTTAAGGTCTTTGAACCTGCTGTTCCACCAGCCTAGAGTGCTTTGTCCTACACTTTTTTATATGGCCTATGCTTATGCTTCATGTCTTGGCTTAAATGAAATTTCTTCAGATATATATATATACCTTCTCTGACTTCCCCCACCCCAAGCAGGTTCTGCTCTGATCCTTTCTCATTGCATCCTATACATTCTTTTTATGGTACTCACTACAATTACCTGTACCGTTATTTAATGCCTGGTCTCCCCCACTAAACTGTAAACCCCCATGAGTTCACGGGAGTCTTGTTCACTTATGCCAGTGCCTGAAACATAAATATGCATGGGGGTGAGGAACTAGGCAGAAGGTTAATCTCAGACCTGGAGCAGGATTCGAGCCAGACTGGCAGCCAGGGGCCTGGGCTGGTGTCAGGGCTGGAATGAAATGCCTGAAGTCCCTCAGGCTGCAGCATGCCCTTGTCTAGGGCCCCAGGTGGGGCTAGCCTACAGGTGGTAGACTGGGAGGCTCAGCTGTGGCTTTTCTTCCTGGTCTTCCCACTCCTCAGCCATCCTGTCATCCACCTTGGACTGCAGCTGTATCCCTGCCTTCAAAACACAAATGCCATCACTGTAGGGGGAACGCTGGCTTGCACTCTTTGTAGATTTGGGCAGATTTCAAGGGATTGAGATCCTCAAATGCTTGATGAAATACCATCAACACTACTCATCTAATAAGTAAACATTCAGAGTGGCAGCTTCCTTTGAAAAAAATTCTACGCCAGCAAGTGTGAAAGCCATTGTTTATACACATGAACTTCCCATACAATGCCCTTGCACTTATCATATTTCATTGACTCAGAGGTGGCATTTTTTTCTATGTTGAACCCGGATGAAATTGAATCTGGTCTTAGAGCTGTGGTTTTACAAATATGCCAACCTAATTTGAACATTTCCCCCCAAGTGGTAATAAAAATGGTGCATCTTACAAGGTATGGTACCTTAAATTTGATGGGACACCGTACTTATTTACTATATAGTATCTAAGCTGTGGGAATAGGGGTAAACAGATAAAACCAGGGCAATGCAAATGCAAATGTTTGGGTTAGAATTCTTAGGTGATCAAATTGTTTGATTCTTAACAAGAAATGTGTATCTCTGGCCAATTTTAAATTTTGATCCCAGAGGTTCATATATAGGCTGTTTCCACACTGTATAAAACTAACACAGTTCCTTGCTGACAGGTAAGAAGCGCGTTTCCGTCTTTGGAAGTACAGAAGGAGAGTCATCTGATGATAACCTTGTCGATTTGGTAAGTGCTGAAAGCTGGTCAATTGCAGAATTGCCAAAACACGGCTTTTATCACGAATTGGTATTTCAGGGAAATGCAGTCTTTGGTGGAGAAAGTCATGTAAGCTTTTATGAAAGAGACTTGCTTCCTCCCAGACAGCTGCCTTTTGCAAAGAGCTAATCTCTGAACTTTTAAAAAAGAAGAGAGATCGAAGTCCAGGACAAATGATGAGCCCACTTAAATGACCGGGGTGCGCACCTGCAATCTTACCTCCTAAAATGAAGCGAGAAAGGCCAGCCTGTGCTCAGATAAAATCAGCATGCTTATGTGACTAGTAAAGCGTCTAATGTATAATTACACCATCTCTTTACCTTTTGACATGCTCAGTTTGTAGGCAGGCTACTTTTATGTAAAGATAAAAAACTAAGTTATTAAAAAAATTTTTCCTCTCTAAGGAATTGTGTCTAGTTTAGCAAAACATGACGCCTGCATTTAAAGGAAGTTGTTTTCCCCCTTCAGGCTGTTGGACTGGGTGTCCGGTTTATCAAGTTGGGAGGTCTTTCTCGTGGCGAACGGGTGACTAAATACAACCGCCTTTTTACTATAGAGGAAGAACTTGTCCAGAATGGAACACTGGGTATGCGCTGCTTTCCTGCTTTGTTTTCACTTAGCCATGAATAAAGAGAACAAAGATTGGAAGAGGGGGAGTAGAAGTCCCTCGGCGGGAGGGCAGGGGAATCCAGAGAGTACAAATAGGTGCTGACAAAACTAAGATGGCATTTGCCACAATGTACATTGTTGTCTTAATGGATTATCTATTTACCTGAATGTTTTAAAACCCTCGCCCTTCTTCTTGTTGAATAGGCTGCGTGATGCTTTTCAATAGAATTAATTGATTGGAATCTCTAAGCCTACCTTTTGTTATGGTCCAGATTATACTTTAAGGTTCCTCTGCACAGCCCAGGCAAGTTAAAGGCAGATGTTTTCCTCATGCGCCTTGGAAACAACTCGTTCCCCTTAAACGGAGGAGGCGGCATGCTAATTTTAATGTTGTGCCTTGGAAAGGCAAAAGTCTCAAGAGACATAAGCCAATCATAGATGAAATCAGGCCTCTAAATTTTCCTAGGAAGAAGTACATCGTGTCCTGGCTCACTGGAGAGAAATACCCCAAATGTGCGTTTTTGTTTTTGGTATTACTGATTGTGACAGCTAAAAGGAGGTCCTCAGCATGCAGAGACATGTTAAAGAGACCAACAGAAATTGTGACTCTAAACTTACCATGTTTGACATCAGCAGTGAGTTTGACAACATGCTGACTCATAGAAAACAAGATGTAAGTGGGAGACGTTTCTGTTCTGAGTCATGTAAAGCCCGTCAGAAGTCTGCTTGTGTTGGTCTGTGTGTGTGCGCAATGCAAGGGCTTATTTTTTCAAATAGGTAAAACTGTATTATTCCACCTGTCACCTGGCTATGTTTTATGTCATCCTGACTTGTGGTGGCCTCAGGTCCCTTAGCTAACCTATCACATTTCCAGTCAGATTTCACTACCAGGGGAGCAGTTACTTCAGGGCATCAGAAAGAACACTAGTGACCATAGGCCCAGCCCCCTTCTTGGTGACAGTGCACACCCCTTAGCATTAGAGAATGGATTTAAGGATTCACTAGAATTTGTGACACCACCAGTGGTCAATAAATGGGAAGGGGACCAAAAAATGGAAAAACAAATCTCCCTGTGCCCCCACTTTTGAGTGGAAAATCTTGGTGAAATAAGGTCATTACCTACGATCACCTGACTACAACAATTCAAGTCTGCGATCATTTACCTTGGAATAGTCAGCTGACACCAGTGTGTCTTCACGTACACTACTGGCCTTTCCTCCAGACCACCTCCTTCCTCTTAGCCTTTTCTGCGAAGACTCTGCCCCAAAGTCCACTGCACATCAGAACGTTCCAGAATGTTGGACTAAGCTAGAAGATAAATTGAAGTTGCACTGCACGGATGTCATAGAACCAAAGGCAGGCCCAGTTTTAAATGGTTCTGGAAGCCCTTCTGATGGCCATCTTTGCACTGTCAAGGGCAGGATTGCTATGTGACATGTCTGGGCAGTTAAGATCATCTAACAAACACCATCTTAGCATTAGCACCCTTGGAGCAGACAATAAATTTTACTGTTGCTTTTTTAACAAAACAGGTCTCAATGGAGAACACAACTTTTTTTACTTTAATGAGGAGGCCAAGGCACTGGAGGCTGCTGCTACCATGGCTGGTGACCAGCCCAAGCCCCCGGAGCCCATCTTCCCCACGGAAGTTGCAGAGGAACCAGCCAACGCACGAGCATCTTCAGGCTAGCTTCTCGCCAGTTCATAGCCTGGGAGATGTGAAGCATGTCTCCATACTGATTTGACTCTAAAATGTCGCTAACGCGTGTATTCTTATTCTTTTAACTTCCTTCTTTAATAAAATACATATATGGCATATTTGTCCAAACTACACCCGAGAACTTTGTTTTATAGCCATTGTATTTCCACAGGGGTTTTGTTCGTCTGGTACGTAGCTCTACTGTCTAGTTTTGAGGTCATGGCCTAGTAAAGGGGGCAGTTACCTTTATTACTGACTCCAAACTCAGTGCAAAACACCTCACACTTTACAAATTAGAACATCTCCGAAACAAGGCCTAGCTGAACGAGAGGTGCTGTGCTGGAACAGGTGCACATCTGGGTTTGTCTCCTGGCTGTCTGCTGGAAACCACAGATACAGCAGTGTGTTGGCAGCCCCAGGCCCAAGCCTGCGCGCCTCTGTCTTCTCTAACAGCCTCCCAGCTTCATCCCCTTCTCCTACTCTTCACTCTCTTTGCCCTCATTCCTCCTCTTTTTAAATTTCAGTTTTCCTTGTATTATTTAGACCTTTGTGTGTCTCTTTGGATCCTTTTTTGGCACCAGAATGGGTAGGAATGAACAAACATATCTACGGACGAATAAATATTCTTAAGGCTACTAAAAGCCAATTATTTATACTATGGTATTTAACCGTAATAGGAAATAGCAAGTGATTAAAAAAGATGCGAAGTGTATGTGGACTGAACTGTCTCCTGTATAAGCTAGTGTTGGGATTATAACAGAGGAGTACCCAAAATAAACATTCAAACACATACCTACACATACAACATCCAACTGCTTTACAGGCTTTCCGTTCTTTGTTCAAAGGGCTACTATTTGCCTTTCTCCAAAATTATACAGATTGCTATGTACTGACCTATAAGAGAGTTGGCTGAGTTTAGATTTCTGATATATTCTATACATTTTCCCTCAGCACAGTAAGACCTCTCCTTTTGAAGAGTCCTAAACAAGGGAACTTAATGTCCTCATGGTAGAGCCAAGGACCTACTCTCAAAGCTATGACTTGAAACTGGCTCAGTGGCAGACCTGCTCGGAACATGGGGCAGGAGAAATGGTTGGTCTCCTCTAAGTAGGGAGAACTGTATCTCAGTCTGTGGTTGCTATTTCCCTCCCCGGATGCTTAGCAACAGACTATGGGGTATGAGAAACCTAGAAGGAAAATTCATTTTCAAGGCAGGAGGAACATGACTGTTTACACAGCCCTCACACATGTCCTCCAACACACACACAAATGGATTATGGGAATATGCCCCAGAACTGTGATATAAATTATAATTAAATGAAGAAAATGATAGCAAAAATGTACAACCAAGTTAATAACCAATTAACCAAAGAGGTGATTTATTACCTCAACCAGGTATGACCTTTGATTTCAACACAGAGCATAGCCTACTTACCTTATCCTCACTTGAGATAGGTAGCATTTTAACGTAAATTTCTTCAAGTGCTAGGCACTGTTTCTACTTAAATTTTTCTATAGCTAGATAAATATAAAGAGGAAAATAAAGAGGTGAAAGAAACTAGTCATATCTGATTTTTAAAAATGACAGTGGGATGTGGACATGTTAATGCCAGGAAGAACCGTGAAACCAATAGCATCCTTCACGGAGGACTGCTTGATAAGCCTTCCAAGGTCGGTGACGATGAAGGCTATCTACTCTCCACAACTTACTGGCATGTAATCTAAACTCATTACGCGATGAAAATGATTAAACATGTACACTGTACCTTTGGAAAAATTACCCACATTTTGTTTTTAAAACTCTGTGATATAGACTATCATTTTCCTGACACATGACCTAAAAATGGTCTGGAAAGATCTACTCTGTTTCCAACAAACTTTTTACAGGTAGTCCCTGACTTAACGACGGGGTTGTCAGAAGGGAACCCCGTCCTAAGTCAGTTCTGTCATAAGTCGAAATATCTTTTTTTGTTGTTAGTTTTTATCACTGCCTTTTATTATCAGTATCTTTGTAAATGCAATCTTTGAACACTGCCAGTGAACATCTGAGAATGATAACATCAGCAGATTACATACTGCAATATTCTATGTTGTGCATACAGTTATCCCCCGCCTTTCGAAAGTTCGCTTTATGCCACTTCGCTTTTACAAAAGACCTACATTAGTACCTGTTTTCGCTAACTGAAAGAAGACGATTTTCCCTTTTATGAAAAAGGTGAAAAGCGGAAATAGCACTCAGTGTTTATTTTGCAGCGAGCCATTAACGAGGCAAGAGTGGCCTCTCCAAGCTCCTTCCTCTGGAACTACACTCAGCGTCTCAGCATCAAGCTGCCATAGCTTTGAGCTGTGTCTGTGAACATCTGTGCTTTATCTCCATTTATTTTCTGCATCCATTAGCAAGATGTATCCTAAGGTATCAGAAAAGCCTAAGAGAGCTCATAAGGGTTTTATGTGTTATTTGGTATGATTTGGTAGGTTACTTTTTGGGTCTGGGGACAATCAAAGATTTTTCTCATATAAATTAATGGTAATTGCTTCTTTACACCATTTTGGCTTACACTCTGCTTTCAGATAGCAAGGGAAACCTGCATTACTAACAATAAGATGTACAAAAAAACACCAAACAGTTGTAAATGTGGTTCGTTGTAACTCCAGTATGTCGTAAATCGGGGACTACCTATACTGTTAAAAAAGAAGGTTAGGAAGGAGGAATTACTAGGTTACATGAGTTGTAGTTAACTCAGTGGCAGCTGGTTTTTTTCGTCACAGCCCAAATATCCATCCTTTCTACTCAGGCCAAACCAGACTGGATGGGCATAGCCCTACTGACCTAGCCAATCCATTTCCACAGGGCTGACCAACTGCCCACATGACTGTGGAGATTAAATTATTTAAGACTAGCCCAGATATACAAGGATGCGAGAATTTTACTTATATTACTCTTTGTGCAAGAGCACAATGTACCTCTATTCTTTTGCCTCACTCTGGCCATAAAAATGTATCAGCATTAGTTAAGAAAACTCTGTAGAGGATGAGACCGAATTTATATTTCCAAAACAAAAGGAAGAATAAACAGTCTTTTAGAGAAAACAAAAACATAAAGATGGCAGCCCCTTTCAGCCTTAAAGCAGTATAAGTAGAAGACATGCAATTTTCCCTGCAAACATGTTGAGGAGACAAGCCCTACTAGTCTTCTCATCTGGGACTAACTGCAAATGGCACCCTACCAGGGGCAAAAATACCCTCAAAAGTGAGGTGAAAAAGGAAAAAATTCAGGTGGAAAGGGTGAGTAAATATCCTTCCTCAAATACCTTTAAACATCAGATTAATTTAAAACATTTTGTGATCATGGTGAAGGACAGTAAGCAGCTTAGAAAGAAGCAAGAGCATTTTCACAGTATGGTTACTAAGCAGCTGTGGCCTGGTCCAGCTCACACATCTCACCAAATGGTTAACTTCTTACCCAAGAAATAATGGTTAACATTCTATCGATGTGTGTGATGAAATATGGACAAGTGTATGTAGCTTTATACTCCTAAATATCGCTAAGGTGTGTGCCAGCAGATGGATGAGAGACACACGGGGGAGAGTATAAAGAAACATGGAACAAAATTCCTCAAATAAACCATTTTGTGGATTATTAAAAATTACTAGAGTTATCAACTCTCACACGATTACCCTATTGAAGAATATCAAGCTTGAGGAAACAAACCAAAAATGTCAATAACCACAACTGACCCTTCGTGGGAAACTGTTGGTGCTTTTTAATAGGTTCTGGTGAGGACAGTTCCAATCACAGCAAAACAACTCGTTTGAGTGAATCAATGCAGTGTGTAGTTAGCAGAACATATAGCAGGACTATTCAGTTAGGAAAAATTACAATTGAAAAACATCACATCTTAATTCCCCATGAGTAAGCAGGTAAGGAACTGTAAAATTATCACTGGAAGAATATGGAAAGAGTCAAGCTAACAAACCTACAGAAAGATAATTATCTCCAAGTTGAGGAAGTACATTTACCCGCCTGGCCACCTCTTCAAACCTATGCTTTAACGCACGTGCAAAAATAAAATACAACGACTGAAATTATTACTATCATTTTCTTCTGCCCTTAGGTGAGAAACACCTGACAGCTACATGCTGAGCCATGCTAACAAAAGTAAACCTTTCACTGTCTTTAATAGTAAAATTACCATTACTGAATCATTGTCATAAAAAAAAAATGCATTCAAGTACATTACCACATATTTTAAATAAACACCAATTTTGAAACAATCAACTTTGAAAAGCTGTGTAAGTTAAAAAAAGAATCCCTGATTACATTTCTATTTATCCACTGTGGTAGCCTGAAACATTGTATTTTTAGAGACTAACTACCACTTAATTTCTTTAAAAACACACACACACACAAACTCCTGTGTAATGTAGATCAGCAGCAAAGCAAGAAAACTGTGTGCTTGTCACTTGTCTTTGCTGTACATAAGAACTGTGGTACAATATGGTACTTGGGCCACATTAATACATGAGAAAACACAATTAACCTAGCACAGAGCACATGGCTTACCAAGATAATACTGTACTGTATTGAATTCAAGGATTGGACTTCGGCACTCCCTTCCATTCTGTTTCAGCCACCAGAGTATTCCCACCAAAGTCCCTGGGAAGCTTTGGACAGGATCAATCGCATGTATTGTCACCCCGGAGTTAACAACGTGTGTAACTAACATTGACTATGGGACCACTAACTTGATGCCAGCTCCTGGATTTTAAGCTTATCTCAGTATCTCCAAGAAAGTCATCTGTAGCTACAATGCCCCACAGTTCCCATGCTACTGCAATTTCTCATCAAACGTGGATCAGATCCTAAACAGAAGCTTCTTTGGGGACCTTTAAGTCACACTTAGTTCTGTTTGTCCAGTTACCCAGAAGTACCAAAAATGTTCTGTGTTACATCTGATGAGTGGTATGCACATTACCTAAAAAGATACCAACATCTGGATTTTTTGTAACCCTTTAAAAAGAAGCCACGCTTAATACAATAACTAGAAAAAACCTTATCCCTATAAAGATCAAAACCAAAAACTACTTGAGTGAGTTTGTTTGCTAAGTAGCTTACTTATGTTTATAGTTGAGCTACGTACTTACAAAGTGACGTTTAAAAAGAACCTGTATTCTGAAGAGAGTTACAAGAACAGAATGTCCATAGCCCTTGCCAATATGCAAAACTAATCACGTGCTTATTGCAAAGGACTTCGGAATATGTCAACTTCCTGGTTTACCGATCAGCAGCTGGAGCTGTCTGTCTCTCTGATTTTTTCAATGCTGTCTTCTTTGCATTCTGGTTTAATTTTGCCGTCATCCTCCTTGGGTTGAGTTGGATCTTTGTCAGCCACCTGATCTTTGGTTTGGGATGCATGTGTGGAAATAGGATCTAAAACTACAACTGGTCCAGCTTGGTTTTCACTGCTCACGTCTTTTCTCCTGCAGCCAGTGTTACTGGGAGGCCTATGGAATGAAGAATTAAACAAACAAAAAAGCAGAGAGAAAAAATATTTGTCTTTCATATTCCAGGATTCAGGCAAACATAAAAACCAATATGTGCTAAGTCTAACCAACATGCACAAAGTTTTCTTTGAGATGCCAGCCATTTAATAAAAAAAAAAACGTAGCTATCAGATTACATATTAGGAGCCCAAGGAGAGAAGAAAGAAGGCAAAAAAGTCAGAGCAATTAACTACACAAGTGTTAAAAAGCGAAACGCACCTACCTCCTTAATTACATGTTCTTCTCAGGAAGTGCAAAGCTCGGGGATGCACTGAGCATTCCTCTGTATGCGCCTAGACTCCTGCCAAGTCCTCACTTAGCGGAAAGGAGCCCGTTAACCCCCTTTCCTGTGTCCCTGGCTCATGTGGCTACAGATTAGCTCTGAGGAGACTGCCTCCATGAGGGGAAGTGACTCACCCTGATCACGGATGGACAGCTGCGAGGTGTGCCAGCTGCTGCCTTTACTGACTAGAAGAACCCTGGTCACAGCCGGGGTGGGGCAGTAGAGGGCCAGGGCAGATGGGAGAATCCAGAAAAGAAGCTAAAATGCTACTAAGTTACCACATGCTTTTTTTGAAAAGGAGAATCAGATTTTTGAGAGATTTTATATCTAGATGTAGTTTCTTTTTCCTTCTCTACTGATGCAGGAAGCTATTGCTTCTTCAGGTAAATGAATAGCGATTTTGTTGTGGAGACAGAGATGTCCCTGAAACACTCTTCTCTCACCTCGTGACAGGAAATTAGGCCATTGGCACCTAGTCCTCTCCGAAGTCATGCTCAGAGCCCACCATCTGAAGGTACTGGGCTGCTGGCCTGATTCCTGAAGGTTGAGGTAACTGGAGCGGGCAGGGCTGCGGCTAGTCAGACTTGTCTGGTCTTCTTACCCAACACTCAGATTCAGGCTCTTTGCCCCAGATATTAAACATTTACCAGCACACCACTGGTCCTCCCTCTGGATGTCAGGACGCGTCTTGGGGAGCTGCATTACCAGATCCTCACCAGGAGTTAACGTCTACTATTCCTGACCTCCAGGTCAGATCTCCTGGTTAGACACTCTCTGACCACCGGAAGTATTTCTCCCTTGCTAGACTTCGCACAATTACAATTAAATGCACGTGCAAAGAGTTCTTTAGTGTCTGTCTCTTTAAATAGACAGCATCCATGAGGCCGGGGCATATACATGTATGCTGTAACGTCCACGGTTATATTCCCCACCACTCGGCTCAGATCCTGGTGTTTTGGAGTAAAGAAAGAAGTAGATATTAATAACCTGTGAAAGGCTCAGAACGAATGAGGAGAAACGACAGCTTCGGTACGAGCAGGTCTGAGGGCCTCTCTTACACAATGAAAGCAACAGAACAAACGATCAGCTATTGAGAGAAAGTGGCCTGTGTGACCAGCCACAGGTACAAGAATCTCAAACCAATGATCACAGTTTCATTACTCTCTGACCAGTAGCATACCACTCCATCTTGCTATCGGGTTATACAAACTGTGTAACTTGGTCATCAACATCATTAACACTTAGCTCTGTCTGTCTTGGAGGTGGTAAAAGCAAAGAGATGCCCTGAAGCCTGGAAATAAAGCTGTGCTGTTGTGAGGACAGATTATTTTAGCCTGGATTTGGTCATGCCTTGTCGTTGGAAAACACCATGACATTGTTCACCCACCCTGGCCAAGGAGCCCCTCCTCTAGACGTCAGTTTCTATGTTTGAAGAATCAGTTTCTCTCACTGTAACACAACAGCCCTGCCTGAAGTTGGATGCTGTTTAAAAGCCATCCTTTCCCAAACACCATCCTCGTGGCCTGCCTTGCTCATGACTTGGGTGTAGTTTCCCCAGTGCTTTCTGTTGTTTGACATTCTCTGCCCAGGAGACACCTATGCATTAGGGGTTGATGAGAGAAGCAGAACACTGTAAGAGATATAAGGCAGTTATTACAGAAATGAGACCTTAGGCAATGGAGGGAGCTAATTAGGCAGTCGGCGTCTGGTGCTAGGTCTGAAGTCAGCAGTTCTGGCAGCTGGGAAGGAGAATGGACATTAAGTGGGAGAGACCCAGGACAAACCAGAGCCACATCTGACTCTTGCCACCTCCAGTCCTGATGATGAAGACAAACTGCAGGATAGGCCGGAGCCCTTCACCATGGAGCTAGCTGCACGTATATCTGGCCCAGGATCTGAAGAAGCTGAGGGAGGAGGCCTGGGTGAAGCTAGAGGAACTGTGGAGGAACTGTGGGCCCAGCTGCCACCATATGCCAATAAGGAGAGTCAGCATATCAGCTGTAAGCCACGTGAGCTGTAACGCGCCTGCCCTACACGGAACTTCAGAGCATTTAACAACAACAAAAAGCTACTACTTCACTTCCACCTTCTAAATGTCATGCAAATTTCCCTTGTGGCCAATCCTAACCTGGAAACACCTGAGCAGAGGAAATCTAGGAAATGAAATTCCAGCCCAACTAAATTGTTATAGTTCAAAACCAGTCCAGCTCACCACCTTGGGTCTAAGCCCACTGTTTCATATGCTAGCCAATCCACCTAAGTGTGCAAAGGTTAAGTATTTATTTCATTCTAAGGTGAGTAACTTCCATCAACTTACATTGACCTTCACCATGTCTGTACAGCTACCACAAATGCTGTCATGTCCACGTGTGTCTGCAGGTGAAGGGCTGGTGAACACATCCTAGAAAAAGCTCTCCTCGTCAGCTGGTGGACTTCAAAAAAGTGCCCTCAGCACTCCACGAAGGCAATAAATGCCTCTGTGAACTGGAAACTCAGACACCTTAAAATGCTGGGCTGAACTGTCTTGAAATTATCTCAGTGTAAAGAATTGTTCTTCTGAGAAGTAACCTTCTCAACTGCAGATTAATCTATTAGTAAACCACCAACAAGCTACAATCTGAGAAACTCTCTGTTGATCATCACTGAGCTAGGCACGGTGGCCAATTTCTCTGAATCTATGCACCGAGACCCAGAATACTTGGCTTCTTAAGGGTAAAGATCACTGACTTGGAGTTCCATTGGGTTAAGGCTGAAAGGAATGATGGCAGTCATCTGGTCCTGCCCGTCCTTTTGACAGAGGAGGAAAATGAGGCTTGGAAAGGGAGGCTGGCCTAAAATCACACAGCCTTATCAGTGGCAGAGTCAGAGCATGGATCAGGGGCTCCTGGGTCCCCATTCCTGCTTTTCCCATAGCCCCATGTAGTTCATGAAAGGCAATTTTTCCTAGAAACACGATGACGATGCCATAGGCTAATTTTGGCATGTTAGATGATTTCTTTCTTTCTGAATCCCTGTCCCTGAATCCATCTTGATTTGCTTCTTTCAGGTCTGTAAATAAAATCTGTCCCTTGTAGCTATTCCTTGATTTCTTTTTTTCCCTTCTGTGATTTGTACCTCCTCCCAGTTTGACATCAGTGGGCCCATTCCTGGCTCTCATGGGGAGCTGCCAAGGGCTCTTTCTGGAACAAAGGGCCTTCCTCCTGGACCTCATTCTACTCCATTTCTCTCACACAAGGACAGCCAGAGAGCCCCACCAGTGATGGTGCCAAGGACCCAGGCTCTTGCTCCAGGCACCCATGGTGGCAGGTTCCAGAGGATCAAATCTACAGCTTGTCCCCCAGGTAGAAATCCCAGAAGCTCAAATCCAATAGGAATTGTCATTATTCTGTCCAATTTTCCCATTTTAATTCAACATCTAAGGACAATAACCACAAATAAGGAATTAAAATTCAGTACTCATGAAGAGTAATGTCAGTTCTTCTCCTGTATGCTGTAAAATCTTCAAGTAAAATAAACTTTAAGGGTGATATAAAGGAAGACGAAAATCATGGGATGTTCAGGCCGAAAGGGACAACAGCTATGAGCTTGTCCAAACTCTTCATTTGTGAAGTTAAACAAGGGCACACAGCTTGTTAGTAGTAAATCCAGGACTACAATTGTGGACTCTTGATTTCCTATCCAATATTGTTTTCCTACACAACATACTGCCTGGCTGTATGTGATACTAGTGGTCATTTATGGTCCATTCAAATAAATATTTTTCATGGCTGATTCTAGACCCTGTGCTCAAAGGCTATTTCAAGACAAAACTAAAAGCTAGAAGACTATATTCCAACCTATACCTCTCTACAAAGGCCGATGCCCACGTTCAAGGTGGGTTATAGAAAGCGGCTACTTTTCCCCAACTGCAGCGGAGCCAGAATGTGGGGGTCGGGCAGGTGAGGCTGCTTGCCGGTGAAAAGACCTGACTCCAAGCCATACTGGTACCAGAAGCATCAGAACAATTGCAAATGGTTATGCCAAAGCTGAACCTGATGAAGGGACTCAGTGATTTCTCCGACTATGTGACAAGAGATGAAAATGCAGCATTCTTATTTTTAAAAAGCACATCGTTGTTTGCATTCAATGAAATTCCTTTCAAAATCAACTTTCCACATTCCAGTTATATTCAACAACACTCTAGCTAACATTTCGGCTGCAATTCAAATTAACTAATGCTCAAAAGAGCCCTAATAGGCCGTGGTTCTGAGCTGAATTGAATACAATCAAAGCTCATGAAATGAAGGGGGAAATGCTTATTTCATGCAAATTCCGCGTATCACTCAAGCTTAATTTTACTGAGAATATAAAGGTGGGACATTTTGAACATTACAGTGAATGAAACTTTTAAGCGGTGAGAGTTATTTTATAAAATGCTACCTCTGAAAAGCTGATTGCCAAACAGTATAAAAATGGTTTGAGGCATAAATGCCAAGTTCATTTCTATTTCACTTCTGAGGTAACTATCTTTCAAATCGCAACAGCTGGACTATTTAATACAATCTGGTGAATCAAAGTATAGTTCTTCTCTGGTCTCCCAGTGGGACGTCTGCATTAGTCTGTGGCAGCCATCCAATAAATGACGCACAGCCTGACGGTCTGAACTCTGTTTCATTTACAATAAAAATGGATAAAACCACAATCATATTTACCACCTTCAAGGACAGAAAGCGGAAAGACTTAAATTTGTCTTTATAAAGTAGTTTCCTGGGAAAACTCCAAAAAGGAAGTCGGTTTTCTATTTTCTCCAGTGTAAAAATAACGTCTTTTTTTTTTTCTTTTTTTCTCCCCAGGTCCTTTACATAGTTTCTACAGCAGTGGCCTTACAACAGAGGTAGTTTCTATTGTTTCTCTCAGTAAACCTATTTTTCGGGAGCTTTTCACACACTTGCCGCAAACTTCACAAAAATAAAGTTTCAAGCATTAGGTGACACTTTCTATATTACTACTAATTCTAATAATTTTAAATAGCAGTAGAGGAAAGCTCATGTCTTTTGCCTTTGTACACTTCTGGAAGCTCCATTTTAGCTCAACGAAGAAATTAGTTTGTCAGTTCGGGTGTGCTTCTATTTAAGGGAAAACTAGATATAATTTTTAATTATGAAAACAACACTGTTAAACAACAGGATACCACCCATGGTTGAAAATCTGGCGCCAGCCTCTGGATACTGATTTGCCCTCAAGATTAACAAGAATTCCTCTTTAACATATGGAATAATGGCCAGGCAAAGCTCTCTGTGTCCACACTTAGAAATAATTCCTGGAGTTGAGTGACTGCCGTCCAGGTATCCTAGTACACGCTCACATCCGCGACAATGTGCTTCGTACCAATCTTTTATTCTTCTAGTGTAACCTGGACTGCAGACATTTAGATATTCCAGAACACACTGGCATGGGGAGATTCAGGAAACTGGACCATTCTCTCCAGCAAAATCAACACCGATCATGCACAGATTGCAACTGATTTTAGCTCAAAGATTCTAAAACGTGTGTGACATCTTTTCCTAGGCTACTCCGTTAGCTTTTTGTTATTCTGCTCAACTTAAAGTCACCATGGAAAATCGATTCACATCTCAGCCATTAAAAGCCCAGTGTAATTTAAAAGATGTATTTTAAAAGGCATAAAGTCTCCCACAAAATTCACCACCTATGACACTGGCTCCTAAAAAATAAAGCTGCCATGCTCAAAAATGTGTACGTTTTCTTTTTCAGGACAATATATATTTTTTAATATTTTAAGTTGTTTCTTTACATTTACTCTATCATGTACTTTAAATCATCTTTTAGGATGGAAAGTCACAAAGAATGCCGTTTGCTACTTTTCACACAGTTATATGACAAAGTATAATTCAAAGGAAAGGTGTGTATCGGGTTTCAGAAGTTAGGTCGATTTCTCCCTAGATCTGAAGTTGTGTTTACTTCTACTTCTATTTGAATAAATCACCAAACTCCCCTCTACTCCCTACACACAAGTAATAAAAAACGCAAACACTGCAAACTATTGAAAGATGGTTAAATCAAAACAACAAAAAAGACAAGACACCAAAAGCAATTTTGTTCTCTCTACAAAAGTGGCATATTTTATGGGAAGTCTCTTAAAATCATAGGGGCTGGCCATTGGAAGCAACTGTTAGAAGGCAATTAATTCTTTGAGAGACTTGAGAATGACTCAACAGCATTTAACAGTCATTTTTACACTAGGGGTAACGCATCCTCAACAATTACTCTGGGAGAAGTTGCTCTCTGCACCACAACTGGGAACACTTGTAAGACAATACTGACAGGCTGATCTTCCGGCCTGTCCACAGGGTAACTCCTTGGCGGGGCACTAAGTGAGGGGATCTCAACTTCCAGAGCATCCAGTTGTTCTGCTAATTTTGTTGTTAAAACTTAATTGTCCATGTACAGGGCGCACACGGAGAACCTTTGTGGCAGTGCTTTGCTGAGGCAGAGCTGTTTCCTGCAGTGTCAGTACACCATTCAGCAGTACTGAGATTACAGCTGAGAGCAGGGCAAATCCTTTAATTGTATAAGAGCATCAGATTAAGCAGTAACTCCCATGCAGTTCATTCTGCTAGCTGGTAGTCTCCTCTCAGAGTTAAGTATAGGGAAGGTGCACCCTCACACACACCATTGCAACACACACATCATTGCCTCCCGCCCCACCCACCCACACACCCACCCACACACACACACACATACACCCACCCACACACACATGGAAAGAAAGAAAGAGGAGGAGCTGAGGAAATGGTGAAGGTAGGAATAACAGGAAGAAAACCCAGCCTTTTCCACCATGGGGGCTAAAAGAACTTCGCTGGTCTCTGTTTCAACAGAATGTTGACCCCAACCTCTCTTACGGAATGGCGATGGCCAACCAAATTAATTTCCAGTTGAGAACAGCACTTGAGAGAATAATCTGACACCAAGTTTCCCTGAAAGTAAGTTAAGAATCTCAATTTCTACTTGGTAACATATCCCAAAACCTCAGATTCTCCAGCTCTGGTAAAACTAACCAGCACTTTCCAATCAAATTTTTCTACATTAGTTTCACACTAGAAATAATGAAAAAAAACTGGAGAGACCAATTAGAGGTCAAAAAATGATAAAAACCAACCTTCCTTTTAATTGAAAACCTGAAAGGCAATCAGGTTTTTTTTTTTTTTCTTTTATAGAAATGTTTGACTGATTCACACTAACCAAGAGACATCTAAAATTTATCTTTTATAAACTACTCTTTGGTATTCAGTTTATGGCCCAAACAAGATGAACTCTTAGAAAAATAAATCTGAGTGGGGCCAAAAGTTACATGTACTTAGAGACACCACAGATCTAGAAATTAAATGCAAATTAAAATAAAAATGGTTTTGACTGGAAATGGACATTTTTCTATTGAAATCGAAGTCCTATAATTGCAATGTAGGCTTTAAAAAAAATTCTTCTAGGACAGAATGTGACCTGTTCTGACCCCCTAAATACAAAAGCAAGCTAACTGCCTGTCTGGTGGTTAAAAAAGAATTTTAAAAGAGCCTGACAAAGCTTACAGTTTGGGAGGTGGTGTGGAGTAGAAGGGAAGCGTGATAAATTGGAGAAGTGATTCCTGGAAGGGTTTGTGGCCATTGAAGCTTACAGGAATCTTTGAGAATGAAGATAAGGACACAGCTATGAAGTTTACTGTGAATTAGCCAATTACAATGGAACCTAAGTTCCCCTTCAAATGGGTTCTCCCTTTGGAAGCAAGGTTTCATAAAAGTTACTAGATGAAATGAAAAGTCATTTGAAGCTGACTGCTTTGTCTCATTGAACTGTTGGAAGGATATTCACCTTTCTGAAAGTAATTAATAGGAAAAGTGAACATGAATAAACAAAGCTCAATACAGACAAGTAGAGCCATTTCTAGATGAGACCATTCTGAGAAAAAAAGCAAGATGGTGAGAACGCAAGATACTTTGGGCACCTGCCTGATTGTGATGCAGAAAAATCTTAAGATCTGGCCATCTCTTCCTCTATTATACTGCATGACTTACTTCTCCTGACTTTTTATAATTAAAGATGTTCTAAAACATGGTGACCCATGAACACTTAAGCACAATCTCATAGGAGCTAACTGGTAGTTGCCTAAAGATGGAGCGCTTTCAAACGGCTATAGCATAGTAAAGTGGACATGATAAATAAAGTTGATTCTGGGCTCTAAAGTGCATGTTTTTAAAACTGGATTCGCAGATGGTGATTCATCTTAATATTATCTTATCATTTAGCAAAGCACCTTTCTAATCCAATCGTTAGAGTCAGAGAGTTTCAAGGTGTTGAACTTCTGGGAGTAAATTATTCTTCACCATGTTTGAAATGTCCATGAAAATAAAAAAAAGCATAAATAATATTAGGGCAGAAGCCTGAAGTAGCTTAGGCTGGTGTTCTGATATGCTGTTTTCTAAGGTTTATTTATGAAGCATGCCTTTTTATTGAACATTTGGCATGTAAAACATTAAAACTATGATTCCAACTATTCTTTAAGAATTTTTGCTGGTTCAGGTTGGCCATCCTTTTCAGAATTCTTGATGTTTTACTGGGGAACATTTTCTTCCCTTGGCAAGAGACCCTTTAATTGCTTAGGTTAGCTGCGGGAAGATGAGGGTAAAAGGTAGAGGTGACACTACCTATGGTATATAGGTTCAGAGAAACAAGATGTGGGTATCACAGGGCAAATTTAACTGCAAAATCATTGCTTCCTATAGAAGAAATCGTCTGGTCATTCTCCTCACTCCCATTCTTTTAAGTTCTTAATAACGCAGTATTCCATAGTTCAAAAAGCATGGGCTTTGGATATAAAACAGCAAGGGTTCAAACAAAATCTGGCTTAACTGTTGATCAGGAGTATAATTTTGGGCAAGCTGTTTACCTCACTGACCCTTGGTTTTCTCATCTGTAAAGTGGGGATAATGTTCACTTTATAGGGTTGTGAGAATTTAATAAAATTAACATTCGAAAGTACTTTAAAAATGTTGGTGAAATACAACAACAACAAAGTGTCACAGAAGCAAATTTCAAAATCCTCAATGTCCAAATTGGAAACCAGTTCCATTACTCACAGCCTCCATTTATAAATCCAACACATACATCCTGCCTACTGCAATTTAAGCACACTTCCCCTTGGATAGATATTATTTTAACATGAATATATATTGATGAAGAGTAATATAAAATATTAACTAAAAAAAGAGAAAAACATACACCATGGAATGTCATGGGTTTTTCCCCAAAAAATGTTTTCCCAAATTACTTGGGATAAAAAATCAATCAAAAACAACAGACTTTGGTATTCTGTTGATAATGGAGCTAATGTGTTTCAGGTACCTAGCATAGGATTAAAGTGGAAGACAACTTTACTCACATCTAGGTGTGCTGGTTTGTCTTATTTATTATTCAACTTATATTTCTGTTTCTAGAATATTCATTTTCTAGTTTCCATTAACGTCTCAGAATGTATACATTTGGGACTAGTCAACCTAATTGGAGAGAAAGAAGAAAGGCTAAGTAACTACTAGCTTCACCTTGGCTCTACGGTACAACATTCTTCTGTATATTGCGGTTGGGAAGTACATTAAGAGTCTCGTGTCACATTTAAAAAAATATCTGTAATGGTGGCAAACCGAAGGCTATATTCAAAAACGGAATCCACTTTCAGCCAAAGTCACTGGGAAACATAATGTTGAATGCATATAATGGACCATACCGTTTTTTGATCAAAATAGGTACTGACACTAATTCTGTTACACAACAAGTAGGGTGGCTCCGAAGGCTGCCTGACTTCTCACCTACTTCCTCCACTTCAAAATATCAAAATAAACAGACAGAAGGGGCTGCCAAGTTATTTCCCTTGCAATCAGGTATCCCTAATCCAAAGTAAAAAAACCATTTGGGGCAATAGTGACATAGTTAGAATAAGTATCTTGACTCTTAAGAGTAATACTCTGAAAGATAACAATCATTTTGATTTGGACTTTTAAGTTCTGATGTTTTTTTTTAATTAATTATTTTACATTTCTAATATGTATACTTTACTGCAAATTTATGCTAAGAGACATGTTGGTAAAAAATATGTACTTACCTCAATGTACCTTATCCTAACTGTAAACACCTTTACCAAGTAACCACATTTATTAGGAATTGTTAGGACACAAGCGGTTCTAGAGCTGAAAGGGACTCTAGAGAGTATCTAATCTAAATGCCTCAATTTTAGATAAGAAAAACTTAAATACAAACAAAAAGAAAACAAAACAGAGAGGTTAAGAGACCGGCTGAAGGTCGTCTGGCCTATTCAACATCTCAGGTGTCCTGTATCTTAACTTTCAACCCTGACTTTTGTTCTTGATTATCCATTAATGTCCTAGCATGATAATTTTAACATAGGAATTTACTGAAATACTTTTCATATGTTACCTAATTTATATGATGACCCTCATTTTACACAAGAAGAAACAGAGTCCTAGATTAAATAACTTGCCCAAGGCCACAAAGATAGTAAGTGGTAGATTCAAGATCTTGAACCTTAGTCTGTCTGACAGTAGACTAGTTCTGGAAATAGCCCTATGTTGCTTGCCACTCTGTGTCTATCCGGAAAGGCACTGGTTCAGAAAACTATTCACACTGTTTCCTTGTTACTCTCCATTCTTGTCTACAGGTTCTTACTGATGAAAATACAAACGCTTCTAGTTTTTCTGACCCTGTGCAGCGCTCAGTTAGCCTACTTCCAGGAACAGTAGTTGTCTGAAAGTAATAAAATAGAATCTTTTAAAATTTCTATGATTTAGAATTTTTTCTATTTTATATTGGCCATACTACCCATTGATTAGCTTGAATCAATGAGTTTCACCATATTTTAACATCGTCAGATTAATCTACAGCAACAGGAAAGACATGAAAGCCAAAATCGAGTTTACCATTGTTCATTTGCTTGGCCAACTCTTTATCCCTAATAGCATAAAGGAAGATTCCCAGCATAATTCCTGTCTGAATTTTAACCAATCGGAATTAATGAAATTCAAACTCACTGTCAGAGTTAAGATATTATGACTAAGTAGTGTATATTTGTTAAAAATAATTAATAGAATGCAAATTATTAAAGCTATTATTAAAATAGAAATAGAAACAATTAGGTTTCCTCAAGCTCTGATTATCTTTTCTTTTTCTTCTTTTTACTTAAACACCTTGCTTTGCTTAGGCTGGTGACAAGAACGCTCATTTTAATTATGCCTTGCAATTAACTATTTTTTTTTAATTAACTATTAAAAGTACCTCAGCTCTCCTGCCTTCTCAAAGGTCCCTAGGAAATAAATCAGTAAATCTCTGACTCTATAACTTGCCAGACGAGCATTACTCAATTATTTGGAATACATACATACGTTGATTTTAGGAATTTATTAACAGAAAAAAAAAAAAAAACTTTTCAGGGCTAGCTTGGTGTTATTTAATTTTTTGGTTAAGTGAAGATCTTACGCAGACAGCATCTTTCCTTGTACCCTTTCACATAAAATCTTTCTTAGACAGCAAACTTTTCTGTCCATCTGAGGCCAATCAAATGAACATTGCTGAATGTTTCTTTCACAACTGAGTATTCTGTTGTCTTTGATAACTTTATCTTGTGTAGGTACAAAGATGCAGATCAAAGATTGAACTGAATGTAAATGACTCCTGACACCTAAAAATGCTGTTTTAAAAAACATATAAGCAAATCGGACAACCAACAAACAAAAACCTCTAACATCTAGGTGTGTGTATGCATGACTGTTGAATAAGGGGGAATGCTGGTTAACTGAATATTCTGATTAACTGACTTCTACTGTTTTATTGATACTAAAAATGTGTTAATTTATTCAACAAGTATTTAATGAGAGCCTACTATATGCCAAGCATTGTTCCAGGTGTTTCTGAGATAAACCAGTGAACAGGACAATCCCTGCCCACAGAGAGCTTTCACCTAGCAGGGGAGACAGGTAATGAACAATAGATATAATAAATAAAGTCTGTAGTATGCTAGATGACAGCTGCTGTGGGGAAAATGGAGTAAGGTTTAGGGGAGGGATGGTTGCAATTTTAAATAGGTGGTGGTCAGGGTAAGCCTCATTGAGATGATATCTGAGCACAGAATTTATGGAGGGGAGGGAGTAAGCCATGAAGCTATAGGGCGATGGTGGCGGGGGCGGGGGCAGAGCATATCAGGCAGAGGAGGCACGAAAAACAAAGGGCCTAAGGTGGAAAGGTACCTGCCAAAGGTGCCAAGGTAGAGTGGTAGGTGCTGGGGTGTGTGTGTGTGTCAGGACAATAGTGTACGTATTAGAGGCTGTTGTGACTTGTGTGTGTGTGTCAGGGCAATAGTGTATATATTAGTGGCTGTTTGTGTGTGTCAGGGCAATAGAGTATGTATTAGAGGCTGTTGTGGCTGTTGTGTATGTGCGTCAGGGCAAGAGTGTATGCATTAGAGGCTGTTGTGACTGTTGTATGTGTCACAGCCATAGTGTAAGCATCAGAGGCTGTTGTGACTGTTGTATACGTGTGTGTGTGTCAGGGTAATAGTGTATGTATTAGAGACTGTTCTGGCTGTTGTGTGTGTGTGTGTCTGGGCAAGGGTGTATGCATTAGAGCCTGTTGTGACTGTTGTCTGTGTGTGTCACGGCAATAGGGTACGCATTAGAGGCTGTTGTGATTGTTGTGTGTGTGTGTGTGTCAGGGTAATAGTGTATGTATTAGAGGCTGTTGTGGCTGTTGTGTCTGTGTGTGTCAGGGCAATAGTGTATGTATTAGTGGCTGCTGTGTGTGTGTCAGGGCAATAGTGTATATATTAGTGGCTGTTGTGTGTGTGTGTCAGGGCAATAGTGTATGTATTAGAGGCTGTTGTGACTGCTGTGTGTGTCAGGGCAATAGTGTATATATTAGTGGCCGTTGTGTGTGTGTGTGTCAGGGCAAGAGTGTAAGTATTAGAGGCTGTTGTGGCCAGAGTCCTCCCCTGACCTTGACTCCTTACCAACATGTATAGTGATGCTCACCTGGAACACTACAGTGGTGTCCCTACAGATCAAAATAAAGGTGCAAGAACTAGAGTGCAAAGGCAGCTTTAAAAAGCAAAGGAAACATTTCACTTTTTCATTGCTGACCTGACATCAAAGGGCATTGACAATTCAGGTCTATGAGGTAAGACAATGTGGTTGCCTTCACCTTCTGGTTAGAAGAGCAGGGTGGACCGATTAGTTAAAACCAGTCAGAAACAGCCCTTGTCATTCCCAGCAGCTAGGCCGGCTTCAAGGGATCCTGACAAATAAGTTTTTAAATAATATGAATTTTTATTTTTAAAGCTTTTCTATAACTATGTTAATACCTCCTTTAGTCATTCAAAAAAAAAATGGCTAAGTTTAAATATGAATGAATGAAGTCTGCCTATCTGGGAAGAGAATAATTACCATGCACACATACAAAATTCTTGGACTCATTTGGATAGTCTAATTGTACTTAAGAAACAGACTTTTCAAAAAGGCATTCTTATTTGCTAAATGACTGTCGATATGAAAATCCATGGTGTTAGTTATTCCAGCTAAAGAATGTCAAGAACTGAGTAATCACGTGCATTAGGTTGCAAAGTTTAAAAGTTAATACAGCAGCACACAGTATTTGTATTAGTGCTTTAAGCAGATAAATTAAATTGAAATGTGTCTCTTAAGCAGTCATTGAACAAGCAAGATGAGAAATAAATTGAGCTTCACACGGGCCTTTATGGCACCTAACAACTGTGGCTGTCAACACACGGATCCTTTTCACTGTCAATTCAACACACACTTTGCAGACCTTGGGCCTGCAATTATTTCATTTCCTTTCTTGGAAATGTAATTTCCACTTACTTCTGGAGAATAAAAGGCAGACAAAAGGAGGAAGGAGTTGCAGTATTTTCTGATTAAGATTATCTGTGTAAAATAGTAAACGGAAAAAAAAAAAACCTATACACACACAGTGAAGCATTTCTCAGAATCAAACTTGTCTGAGTCAAATTGCTTTTGTGTCTGGATATTGGTTCAAATGTAGCCAGATTGTTGATGTCAAATTAGGTGCTAAACAAATTTAATAGGAAAGATGAAGAATGAATATAGATCATCTTTCTGTTAAAACTGTTCAAATGGCTCCAGGCAAAAGAGAGGAAACACATGACCGCAGAAGAGAAGGTGCCTTTTAAACACAACGAAATTAGATAAAACTGTAAGTCAGCAAAGAAGGCCATTCATTCCCAAAGGGGTGGGGGGGAACTTAATAGTACCAATGAGAGAAATATAAGAGTGGAAGAAAATACCAGTTGGCAAAAATAGATCAAAACTGAATTTCAACTTCATTTGTCCAGGTTTCACCCTTTCAGCTAAGAAAGCAAGAGCTACAAAAAAAAAGGGGGGTTCTTTCTCTCCTGATAGAACAGGAAATCAGAGGTTTAATTAACCATGATTACAATATTTGGCTGATCTGATTTGTCTCACCTCTTCCTTTTCTTCAAGTGACAAACTAGTTGACATCCTGGCAAGGGAACTAAAGCAAAACGGTAGACTAATTTCAAAAAGAGCTTCTTGCCATTGTTATAAAACAAATTGATCCTCTACCAGAGCTGTCTGAAACAGTGAAGAGCAGGATTAACTCTCTAGCAATCGAAGTGCCACTGTGAAGATTCAAGTCTATACAGATAACTCTCCACACAGTAGTATGCTTTCTTCCTCAGCAGTCTGAAGGCCCATTTTTAACTGAGGACCAGAAAATGAGGCTGTAAAAATGTATCCTTTGAAGTGGCCTCTGATAGATCTAGTTTCATCTCGGGGGGCTCGTGAACCATTAAGAGGGATGATCTAAACATCTGATCTTGAAAGAACGACTAAGAGTCTTCCGATGCAAAATAAATATCATCCAGGTCAATTCCTTGTATAGAAAAAGAACCTAGTTACCAAACCAGTTTAGGGGAAGGAATTCTCTTTAAACATGGTGTCTGCTTTGAATCTGAATGAGACCTCTAGGTTAGAGGCCTAGAATCAAAAGTTGGCTCATCAATTAAAGGAAGTATTTACTGGCTAACCAAACCAATCTGTCTCCAAAGAGAAGCAAACCGAAGTAACACACAAGTTAGTCATCACAGATTCTTCTACACGCTACTTAATAAAGAGGCATCGTTACTTACTGAAATGTAACCTTGGAACGCGTGCATTCTTCCAATTTACGGGGCCCTTCACCTGGCTCAGGTGTTGGGGGGGACGGGCTGTTGAATTCTGCCTCCAGAGTTTTCTTGTTCAAGGCTGTTTTTGTTACACTGGATACAGAACCCAACACTGGCATGGATTTGGACTCTGAGGTGGCTAATATCCCGGTTGGACCTTAAAACCAAACACATACCTCAAGTTTAATAATTCCGTGCGATGCTTATTAATACGCTACTGAAAAACAGATTAGTCGAAAAATCCCTCAGGAAGTGAAAAGGCCAAGTTTGTTAAAACCTCAAGAGCATGCTGAAAAATGTTCCTATTGGACATTTGCTCTGCTTTAGTGGTCCCACTGCTTTTCAATGAACTGGGATGACGCTGAGGAATTGTGTATAGACCTTTAAGAAAATCACAAAACCCCTGGCCGTGGTTCTTTACCTACCGGAGTCGTCAGTGAAACTGGAACTGTGAAAACTCTTTTCTTCTCACAGAGTATGGCTTTCTAACAGCCTGCTCGAACCATTTGGCCCTCAAGAGTTATTTCTTCCCAAAACTCAGCTCCTCATTTTCAACAGAAGATGGAAAGAAGTCAAAAGGTTCTCTTAAAAGGCTCAGGAAGGCTTCTTGAGTATTAAACAGCTTTTATGAACATTTTCATTTTAATGTGAATGAGAAGTAAGTGGATTTATTTCCTCTTTAAAATGCAGATATAGGGTTATAAAAATTAAGTGCCAAAAAGTTTGGCTGTTTACCTTTTTGGATTTTTCAGCTCTTTGGGACAGAATTAAGAAACCATAATGGGGCTTGTTAAATGAAATTACTGGCATACCAATATAAAAATTCTGAGCACTGAAGCCAAGTACCATCGTGGCTTGTTTTTTTTGTTTTGTTTCTGTCATTATGTAGAAAGAGTCTATCCTGACCAGTTTTTCTCAAAGCAAGATCCTAGTATTTTTTTTTTAGAACTTCAGTAGGAACTCTTTTTAAAACAAAGAGAGTTATGAAATAAGTCACAAATGTGCAAATAAAATGGGGAATCCTTAAAAATGAAGCTAGAAGACAATCTTGAAAGAAATGTCAGATTATCTGCCAGGATGGAAAGTTCTGGAAGGTACAGTCCAAAATGTTAGTTGATCCCTGATCCTTAATATTAAGCAATGGAATTTTATTCTTACATTTACATATGAATGTGTTGATGTACTATAACAGCATAACATGTCAACTCCAAAATGAAGTTCTAATTTGAAAAACCTACCTATGAGGGGCTGGAAAATTACTTCACTGTTCTGCTGGGCACCTCCTTCAGCCTGACTCCACAGGAAGACACAGATATGCTCTGGTCTAGCGGAAAGCCCCAGCCCATAAAGCATTAGTGTCTGTCTTCTTCATTATCCATTTCATCTATACCATTCAGGCAGACAGGTTTGTAACATTATTCAATAGTCTGGTTTAAAAGGCCTTTCCCTTCCAGCTACGTTAAGCATGGGGACGTGGGAGTAAAGAGAAAAGGGCAGAAAGATCAAGAAGGAAAGTTCCTGAAAATATAAACATGAAGCTGAGTTCAAGGTTTGCTTGAGATCAGCTCTATTCTGCCCTTGGATAATTGTTGACTACAACACTAAAAAAAAAAATGGCTTTAAACAAACTTGTCAGGGACAAGATCTGCTTCTGAATACACCAACGCCTGCTGCTTGTCCTGGAACTGAAGCCACATTAAAAGGGATGGGACGGTGAGTGAGCTGAGCAGAGCGCTTATTTTTCTTACATATAAAAAAAGAAAAAAAAAAAGTACAGTGTTTAAATTATTATTACTGTATCCTGTTTAAGCCACTCAATGTTTTCCAAGAGGCGCCTGCCACTCTTTGAAATGTCAGTTTGGTAGGCCATAAGGCTAGGTATAACGAGGGAACATCACTTAAACCCATAAGAAGAATTACAAAGAAAAAGATGCCCCTAGGCTCCTGGAGGAGAAACCCACTAATCTGGGATCCGAGTTCTACTACAAACCTCAGGCTCTTCCCTTTGCCAGTCTTAAAATGCTTCCTTTCTTTGCTTGGGATCTCACATTTAGGCTTTCTCATAAGCCTTTGTGTGCAAAAGAAAAGAAAAGTCTCCGAGATTTAGGTGTAACTGAGACACAAACCTATCAAAGTCTTTCTGTAATTTGCCTACCGCCAGCTTCTTCCTTTCTTTGTTTTCTAGGAATTCTCACTACCATCCTTTGTCATTCCACGACCTTCATAAAAAGATTCACACAGTAAATACCTCTTCAAGTTTGATGCTAAGAAATGTGTGTACCACCTAAAATAATGGTATTTCTTTTATTAGGTAATGTTTCTTCTTTTTTCTTTTGCCTTGGCTACTAGGAAGCTCAACAGAAAATTTCTGCTCAGTTACAAGTCACTCCTCTTAGTATGTTTCTCCTCTACTCTACCAATTACATAGTTGTTACTTCTCTATTCATATTCTAATGATTTTATTGAATTTATATCTTTTATTATAACTTCTCTCAAATGATACGAGTATTTGTATACTGGTAGAATCTATTGAATTTATATCTTTTCTTCTAAGTTCCCTCAAATGATACATTAAAAATTTGTATATTGGTGGGCTAAAATAAATAAGAAAACCCTGGTGGTGTAGTGGGTAAGTGCTACGGCTGCTAACCAAGAGGTCAGCAGTTCGAATCCGCCAGGCACTCCTTGGAAACTCTATGGGGTAGTTTTACTCTGTTCTATAGGGTTGCCATGAGTCAGAATCAACTTGATGGCAGTGGGTGGGTTTGGGGTATAATAAAGAAAATGAAAGGCTCTCACCATGCCTATAAATGTGTGCCTACTTTTACCCACTCTTTGAAATATTCAAATTTCCCCAAGGAAAGTATTTCCCTCTTTTTCCCATTGAAATCTAACTCTGAAACAGTGAATACTGCAGTTTTTCAAACAAGTTCATGAAGATGAATTTTTTAGAGGGGGAAAAAAAGTCAGTGCCAAAATACAAAATGTAAATGACATTGCACTAAGATGGCATCCACAAAGTCCTAAATAATAATGACACCTATGTGGGCAGGCATCTTCTCAAGGAAGAAATGATGGAAAGGCTTACTCAAGCTCTGATTAAATCATAAAATGAATGATTCATTATGGAGGGTGAGTAAATGCTTATAAGGCAATCTTAAGAAAAAATCTCAGGCGCTGTAAAACAGCCAAAAACCAAACCCATTTGCCATCGAATCAATTCTGACTCATAGTGACCCTATAGGACAGAGCAGAACTGCCCCATAGAGTTTCCAAGGAGCGCCTGGCAGATTCAAGCTGCTGACCCTTTGGTTAGCAGCCGTAGCACTTAGCCACTATGCCACCAGGGTTTCCTCAAGCACTATATGGCACTCTTAATTTTCCTGAGAGGTGGCTACTTTTCTAAAGGGAGAAATCCTTGTAGGATTTCTAGCAAAAGAATTTCCAGACCAAAGTAAAAACTAAATACCTGAATTATCTGAAGAAGAAAACGAAGGCTATGGCTTTTAGTAATAAAAGAGTTTGGCTGGCATTGCACTGTCATTGATTCATGGATATCGACTCAATTGTTTGAAGAAATCCCTACTTGAAAACTAGAGCTTGACTACCCAAGGCCCAAATGCATGACTCAGTATTTTACAGATTTCAACTGTTGAAGTGGACTCACTAGAGTTGACTAAACAATGAAGGGAAGAGTTTATGTAAACTGAGTCTAAAAGATTCATCCCATTAGCTATGGCTGCTGACTAATTTAAATTTTATGGTAGTTTTCCAAAGTCAGCTTCCTACCTGGCCTGAAACATCATAAACGTTCCTGCTAATTTCTGTGACTAAGTCTGTAAGAGAAAACAAAAACTGAAGTCATACAAAGTTAGTTCTGAAATAGATTTAGAGACAAGAAACTAAATGGATATGAAAAGTAAAGTTGATTTCTCTGCATTTGTAACTGATGTGTAAGTACTCATATTACTCCTGATAATTCATTACCATTCACTGTGTGCCTACTCTGTGCCAGGCACCGTGCCAAATACTTATTTAACCCTTACAATAATCCTATGAGGTAGATGCTCTTATTAGCCTCACTTTATAGATGAAGAAAACTGAGGCACAGAGAGGTTGAGTAATTTGCTGAAGGGGAAGCAGCTGGTAAACGGCAGAGCCAGGATTCAAACTCAAGCCCTCTGGTTCCAGAGCCTGAACTCAATGCTGTATTGTTGCCAAACCCATGCTGAATGTCTTTACACAAGGGCATCTTGTATTAAGCAAACCAGATCTATAAAAGCCTAATCACCCACAAATAAATAAGTAAACAAACATACCAATAAATTAAAATACTTAAGAGTTCTTATGAGATACCCCTAAGGACCTCTGCCCATCCAGTACTTCTCACTCACATTAAAAAAGGTATTTTAATCATAATAAAAAAGATGGTTGCATGTTAAAAAGGGACTTAAAGGAAGAGGTTTCAGAGAAGAAGAGGAAGATTGTGGAGAATTCAAACCAGCTTACTACTGCTATCTGCTTCTGCTGTCACCTTTCTGCGACGCAAAATCCTTTCTAACTCAGTTTCACTGTTTTCAGTGTCAAGGGATTTTAAGCTTCTTGAACTAGTGGATTTGTTAAGTGTCCCCTAAAGCGAAAACAAAACAAAAACAAAAAGGTTAATGTTTTAATACAATATACAAAAGAATACAAAAAAAAAATCAAACCACCAAAACGTTACCTGAATTTGAATGGAATTAAGGAATAAAATTAATTTGGTATATATATTACTGTGCGTATCTTCGGCAACACTTAGTGTTGGATCATTTAAGAAGATGCTACAAATGATGATATAAATTCTAGCTTTTGTATCAAAAGAACAGTGCAAGAACACCTCTTGATGAACTAATGACATGAAATTCAGCGTGGGAAGGGACTCGCACCTTTGATGATTAAGATTCTGATGTGTGCTGATCCCACGGAGAAGAGAACAGCTATATCAAACTCACCTTAGAAGGACATCTTGATATGGCCGCCATGTACTACCGAACCCAAATCCTTGTGGCAATGAAAAACGTGTGGCTGGTTTTTCAGACAGCGTGACCACTACCGCACACCTGGTGACGTGCTGTCATGGCTGCCAGAGGAGGCACGAAATGCTCCCCGGTGGCCCACCCAAAGAAACTGTGCCCTGAGCATACACTGACTTCAGTGTGAAAGACAAAAGGCTATAGTCATACGGGGAGGAAGGAAGAGCTGGGCTTCTTAATTCCAACTTCCTAACAGGAAAGGAAACTGTGGTGGTGTAGTAGTTAAGAGCTACAGCCGCTAACCAAAAGGTTGGCAGTCTGAATCCACCACGTGCTCCTTGGAACCCTATGAAGCAGTTCTACTCTGTCTTACAGGGTCACTGTGAGTTGGAATGGACTCAACAGCCATGGGTTTGGTTTATTTTTGGAACAGAGGAGACAGCCCTGGCAGCACAGTGGTCAAGAGCTCAGCTGCTAACCAAAAGGTCGGCAGTTTGAATCCACCAGCCACTCCTTGGAAACCCAGTGGGGCGGTTCTACTTTGTCCTATAGGGTCACTATGAGTTGGAATCGACTCAACAGCAACAGGTTTAACAGAGGAGAGGAGCTCTGGTGGCACAGAGGCTAAGCAATTGGGTGCTACTTGAAAAGTCGGTGGTTCGAACCCACCAGCCACTCCACAGGAGAAAGATGTGGCAGTCTGCTTCCATAAAGATTTACAGCCTTGGAAACCCTATGGGGGCGGTTCTACTCTGTTCTATAGGGTCACTAAGAGTTGGAATTGACTTGACAGCAACTTTTTTTTTTTTTAACAGAGGAGTCAGTGAATGTATCCAGGGCCCAGAAGATACTGAAGGAAACAAGAGATGCCACAAAGCTATGTTCCTGATAAAACAGATATCTGCTTTCAAGAAGACAAAGACCCCTGCGAAGGCTCACTGCCCTGTCCCCCTAGGAAGTCTGTTATGGAGGGAGAGCTATGGTTTTTCCATCTCCATTACCAGTCAAGTGTTTGTACAGAACACTGGGTGAAGTACTTCTTCACAGTTAGACGTAGGATTGGCACCACACCATCACAAGTGGCCCATTAACCTTTCTTACGTAATAAAGACCTAAGACCTACTATTGGCCCTCGTCACCTGTGCCCAGGCTTAAAAAAAAAAAAATGAGGAGAGCCACAATCTTTTGATTACAGCAAGTCAGAGCCTCAAGTCTGGTATAATTTGCCAGACTTTATGCTAAAGTCAGAAGGCTGCTTTTGTCCAAGACTGACAACCAGGCCTGCCTTTGTAATTTCTAAAGTTACTGAAGTGTTTGCCTTCCTCCTGCTCCCTTCCTCCTGCCGACCTCTTGAAGGATTCTAAGAATTCTACTACCTACAAATTGGTAATCCATGATTCTTCTTTAGCCTATAAAACAAAAACAGTTGCTTGGAGAATCAGGTGGTTACAAATCTCAAATGATACAGGTTATTACGTCATTTTGGTTAGAAAGGTTCTCCCGGCCCCCAACTGCACAAAATCCTAGAAAAGCAACCTGTTGTCAGGGGAGAAACTGCTAACAAGGTTAGGAGATGGCATTCTGTTGTTGTCAGCTGCCTAACCCAAATTGATGTGCAAAATACGTAGGTAAGTCTCATATTTTAATCAAGCATACGATGCTTTTCCTCCTGGAAATACTTCTTTTTTGCTTCATTTATTGCAAAAATCCATAAGACAAATTCAAAGGAATATCACATCACATGTAACACTCTAACTACTGATTTTATAATTGAAAACTGAGATGATTTGGTTTATTTATCTAATGGTTAACAATGCGGAACTGCATCTACTCATTGAACAGTCACATAGTAAGGTAGGACTGACCCTGACAAGGAAGAGAAAACAGAACTAAAGCCACTTCGGGTAAATTTGACAAATGTATTAGAACAACTAGTCCCAAATCATCTGTGCTTATAATTTTTAAAACTGTACCCTCTGTATCATTCGTTGACGAATAATTGAACATTTTACGGCTATTACTATTAGAATAACTCATAAAAATAATAACTGAATGTCAAGGACATTCTTATGATTTTCCCAATGGCTGTAGTAAATTCAAAAAAACGATGTGTGTGTGTGCACACACATAATACACACACATACACGTATACCCTCCATGGATATTTTTAATTAATAAAGCTATCTTTCACAAAATTCTCTTTTTCATGTGGATAACTGCATCATTTCCCGGAATTCCAGGCTGGTAGGCTGCCCTCTCATCACACCTGATACTGAAGGAATCCTACTAAGTTCTCATCCTTGAATCCCAAGCTTCTTCCTTCACTTACTGATTAGTGTGGTTGATTCAGTTAATATATGAGGACACTTTAAATAGGGAACTATGAAAGGAAGCTTTCTGTATGACTCTCAGCTGAAATGATGAAGGACCCCAGCAAATAAAGCATCAAGATTATGTTAGTTATCTATTTATATTAGAATCATAGAATTTAAGAATCAAAAATTACCTTAGAAACCACATAGTACACACAATTCCTCTGCTATACAGGTAAGAGAACTCAAACTCAGTAAGCCTCAGGGTGTGGGCCATGTCCCACAAGTTCGTGATGGGGCCGGACCTAGAATTTAGATCTTCTCGTGCCCAAACCAGTACTCATTTTCTACTTTAAAACACTGATTATTTATCAATCTTAGCTTCCACGTCAGTTAAACGTTCATAATAACGACTAATCTAACTGTCAAGCGGAAAAATTAACTAGTCGATAATTTCTGAGTACTTTGAAAAACTGACAATGTTTGAAAAAGACCCACAGGAGAATTATTTTAAAGGTTGCTTTTGGCAACGACTATGGGTGATGGTTGCACAACGTCATTAATAAATTGATAATCACTAAATTGTACAAGTAACAAATGTTGAATTGGCAAATGTTGTGTTATGTAGGTTTTATAACAATATAAAAGCTGCTTTTGCTTCTTTGATTTAGAGTGAAATGAATTTAGAAAGAGAATTTTAGATTAATTTGTACTGATTTGTTCTTCAGAAATCACCATTTCCACTTAGAGTGGCTTTTAAATGACTGAGGTGACTCAAGTGGTTTCCTAGACCTTAAAACCCCTGTGACTATGACAAATAGACTACGTATATTTTATTTACAAAATACACAGCCTTAAAAATTAAGTGGGAACAGGCTTGGAAGGATGAGTTGAGTCAACACTGAGACTTTAAAAATTAGTTTGAAAATTGTACAACTCAAAATGGAGTGAGGTTTTCCATCTCCCTGTAAACCGGAGATTTGTTTTATGCATGGGCTAACTCTCAGAGGTAGGACAAATCTCCAGGTTGTGGATGTACTTTACAACTCAGGTCACGTTCTATTGCAACAAAAACACTCCCACAATGAGTTTTTTCCTGGTTTCTGTTCTACAGCAGAACTGAACACAGTGTTACTTGGTTCAACATACAAGCACCCAGGCCACAATCTGTAGGCCTTTCACGTTCTTTCTTCCAGGTTTGTTCCTCCCATGCCACATTGTGAGGCTGGTATTGTGTGCTTTACTGTGTATGAACTTTGATAACCCTAATGATCTGATCTCCAGCAAGAAGCACCAATAAAGCCCCATCTGTTTGGTGGGCTAAGCTAGGGGATTCCTTTCTATCTTAGAAGAATTCGTACAGTATTCTTGGCCCTAGGTGACTGGGAACTACCAGTGTTGCCTCAGTGGAAACTTCTATGTGCCGTCTGGCAAACGAAAGCAGAAGAGCAATCATGAGCTGAAGTTGTTTTTTTTTAATTAATGCAGAGAATGGATATTTACAGAACAATGCGTCAATGCCAGGTAAGGAAGAGCACCATAATGATTAATCCAGGGCAAGGAGGAGGGGAGCGATTTACAGAAAATCAAGATGTTTTTATAAAAATTCATAATTTTTAAATTATTACACAAACATCTATTTCACAGATTTCTCTCCTTGAAGTGGCACAAAATTATAATGAATCTGATCTTCAAGAGCAAGGCTGTAACTCAGTAAACTTGCTAGCAGCCAGCATTATAGGCTGAGAATGGGATATCTTAGGTAATCGAATATTATCATAGGGATCTCCTATGGATATCTAATTTTTCAAGTAAATCTAAGTTTTAAAAAGTTCAAACGCTGTACGATTTTCTCTCACTGATGATCCAGAACTTCACAGTGCCCCTGGGGCATCTTTCTGAACATGAATTATCATTACGATGCAGAGACAACTGAAGGAACTGAGGACAGGGAGCTCTTAACACCACGCTGGACGACAAAGCCTTCCGATTAAGGAACGCATTCGGTTATAACAACAGGACTTTGTCAAAGGCTTTAATACTTCATTCTGCAGGCAGATCACCACTGCTAGCCAGTGATACATCGCTCTTCAGCGCTAATCCCACCCACCTAAAACTAAAGCAAACTAATGAAGCCATTCCTAGTTAAGTCTACTGTTTAAAGACATGCTTGATGAACATAATTTTGTTTACCACAATTATGTGGATATCTATATGCAATGCATAATTAGCACAGTAACAACAAACATGGGCGTATTTGGTCCTCTACTTCCGCCCCTGCATTTGCTGACTTACAGTGCACAGTAACTGGTGTTGGGGCTAGAACAGGATCTGAGACCAGGGCTCCTAGTCTCTGAAACATTTTCTAAGTGAGGCATTTGTCTCTGAATGCAACTGTTGGAGAGGGTAGCAGCCATTTATTTCACCGGCAAAAACTCACAATTTGGAAAGCAGAAATATGAGCAGAGACGGGCACTAGGTATGTTCTCGCGTGTGTGTGAATTACCCCAAGGAAATGAAATTGGTAGCATAAAGAGAAGGACTCTTATTTTATTCTACAGTTTATCGTCACAGAATTTTTTTAAACTGTGAGAAAAGGCAGACTGTGCCCCTGAGAGTAACATATTTGGTAGATGCTCAGATTTACATTTTAGGTGCCAAGAACTCCACTCTCATGCCCCGAAATAAACCACTATCCATTCCAGGGGCTCTGCTCTATCTATGTTATGAATAAACATGACCTGTTCCTCACACGGAGTCAGGTCCTTTATCTGCAAGCTTTTATGCCAGGATTGAAAGGCAAGAATGGGGAATGACGATTTTGGTAAACACGTAGCCACTATCTGAAACTGATCACGGCTAAATCCTCAAGTAGAAAGAGCAAAGTGTTATTTGATACATTAGTAACACCTGTGGTGGAGAAGTCCATAAATACAATCAAGTAAACTGTCAAAAGAAATGAGGCTTACTATAAATGGAAATAAAACATATCCAAAACAGTGATTTATAAAAACATCATAAAACATTTTCCTTTAGTTTCCCTATTAGCTAAGCAGTAAGCTGTGTTCTTACCAGTATTCCTTTCAGTTCATTCACTGCACTTTCAGAGCCTCTGGGAGATTCTGGCTACAATTTTAAAAAAGAAAAAAAAATTACTGAATAATTCCATTTTAAAATATTAAACAAAGATTGCTACATGGCAAAGTGCTGGTAGTCTATATTGGTGATATGTACGATTATACTTTTTTCCATTAGGTCTATGTCTTACAGTTAGGAACAATATTAGCCAGGTGCAGTTAAATAGAAAATTAGCAGTTATGTTCAAAGTAAAAGGACTCAGGCTACTGTGTCTTCTAAATATCGTTTTGTTACCCCTCGGTTATCATCACGGATAGAAAAGATTTGGTAAACACTAGATTTCAAAGATTCAATTCCAAATTATTCACAACTTTTTAAAACAAACTTTTCTCCACCTGCATTGCTGGACTTAACGCCAGCAAGCTTGGAACAGAAAGAAGGCAGCTCAGAGCAGAAAGTGAGCGACAAGCAGGAAACCTCTCTCAGCTCCATTAGCTTTAGGCGAAGGCCAGCTTACAGAGGACATGCATATCTTGCTTCAGTTATTTCACAACGGCGGAGTCAGAGCCAGGAATGGTGAAGAATCTTGCTTACAGGAGAATATTAGCATTGTCTGCTGTCAGAACAGTAAAAGGCTTCAGAAGGTGTGCAGTCCAATCACTCCATCTTACTCATGAGGAAAGTTAGGCCTTGAGAAAGGCACTAGTTGAGTCAGGTGTCTTGGCTACAAGACGGTTCTCTTATGGCCCCAAAACAAAGTAATTTGAAACGAAGTTGTGAGTAATATTTGCCTGTCTGCCCCACAATACCTAACAGTCTCGGTCAGTGGACCCCTCAACTAATGTAAGGAAAATTTGGTACCAGGCCCTCATGAAAAAGAAGATCTAGAATGACCTCTGACCTCCCTGTACCACTTCCTCTCACAAAGGATAGAGGTGAAGGTTAATCTTGAAAGACACAGTGAAGGGAACTTTCCAAGGTTCTTATTCCTGAAATAGAAGTAGGGTTATTTCTCCCCCATCAAGAAACCAGAGGTGATCAAAAGCAACCTATAATCCTTTCCTTTCAATAGATAATCAAAGAATAAAATCTTATTTCAATTAAAAAAACAAATACAGAGAGAGAGAGGTTTGCTGCTCACGTGTAAACTAGACTAAGGAATTAAACTTTCATAGCACAGGTTTTCTGTGAAATATGCATGCCATTGTGCCAGTCACAAGCTCTAGAGTGCTAACTTTAACCACCCCAGCACCACCGACAACATCAAGGAATTTACAAAAAATGCAGTTAAATGAGTATTTTCAAGACAGCCTTGACTTGTGCAGATAAACTGTTCAGGTGACAAGCTGTGACTTTTGAGCAAGTGCCCCACCAAAAGGCATTCTCAAAAGTGCCACCATGCCACTCAGACTGCGCTCAGAATGCACCAGCCCTTGGAAGCCTGGACGGCATACTCTCCTAACGTGAGCCATTTCAGGAAAGCGCCCATGGTAACGGAGATTCGAGCATGCAGTGACCCTTTGCTTTCAAGGTTATTGACCAGGTCGTTCAGCACCACATCTACATAGTTTAATGATTACCAGCAAAAAACCCAGTTGTCCACTGATCCTGGTACAGTTGCTTTCCAGATTTTGAACTGACATTAAAGAATGTGTAACTGTTGGAAGATTCATGAGAAGAGACAAAAAGTACAAAGTGATATTCTGAAAACGAAAGCAAGTATGGAACATCGATTGCTTATATTTTAAGAGTTTTTCAACACTTTTTCTTCCTAATTTCACGTGCCTTTATGACATTGCATTTTTCTCTAGTAATAGTTTGGTTTTGCTTATTCCTTCCATAATAGTTGTGAAATGGGAGTCATAAAAATGTACTCTTTTCAAAGGTTCTGTTTAGACACTGCATTTTTACAGTGCTTTCACGTCCTTTTTTTCCACTTGATCCTGACAACCACCCTGTAAGTCAGGGGTGTTATGCTCATTTTGTGGAAAAAAGGTTGCGTGGGGGCGGGGGGAGCTGGGCAATGCCACAAAGGCTCCCACATCAGCAACAGTGTGCCTCACCCACCCACCAGACACCAGCTCTGAAACAGCTGTGCCAGCTGGTCCCACACACTCAGCTTCTCTTTCAGTTTTACACTCTGTCCCTTACTTAGAAAACTGCTCTCAGATTGCTGGCACAAAAATTACTCTATATGGTTGGCCAAAGCTTCCATTTCACTAGATGAAAATCTGCTCTTGCAGCTCAGAAGTATTCTTTCCCTCTTTCCAACACCAACTCCCTGCTGGGCCACACCGTGGCCACACCTGCCTTGCCTGCCATCTTGCCTGCCTACAACAAAGCCACAACTTTAGAAGCCCGGAGGAATCTGCAGTGAGCAGGCATGACATTTAGGGCCACTCAAGTAGTTAAAGAAGAGGGACAGCCTTGAGAGAAAGAAAGAACCATAGAAGTCTGGCTAAAAAAAAAAAGAGAGAGAGAAGTAAAAGGAGAAGAAAGAGAACCAGCCTATTGATACCTAATCAGAGCGAGGAAAGAAAGAACATTTTTCAAGAAAAACATCAAAAACTCTAATATTGGGTTGATTTAAATGGGGCACACATAGAAAGGGAAAGGAGGGCTGAATAGATTCTCGGAGCCATGATAGATCCTGGAGCACTCACTGTTGCCTGGTTTAGGTGACAGCTGATTAGATACGGACGAAACGTTCTCCTTGAAATGACCGGGAATAAGTAACTCTTGACAATCAGTCCTGATGTAGCTTTCATCAAATTTCATGTTTTTACATTTAAAATAGAAACAGCAAAGACAGAGAGAAAGAAAAATAAGAGGCATTTAACTACTCCATACCTTGGCCTTCGGTCTGGCTGTCTGGTTAACTGGCCTGAGATGAACTCCCTTTTTAATTCTATCCATCATCTCTTCAACCGCTTGCCTCTTCAGATCTGTGACTTCTTCAGCTGTTCAAAGAACACACACATAAATCATCTTCTATTACAAAAAAAAAACCCGGCTATATCCTACATTTGCTGACTTAGACTGCACTACGGAATTAATCTCAGTCATTTTTCAGAGAGAGTCACAGATCACCAACCATTTACTAAGGTTAGCATAGCTACCAGGTAGCAACTTTTTTTTTTTTTTTTTAAATAAAATATCAGAAAAATAAGTTATAAAAATTAAGATCAAATTCATAGCATCGAAGTCAATAATGGCTCACCTGTGTTAGAACACAATTAAAATGCATTTTGTTCTATTTGTCAGAATGTATAGACTTTAGGGCTTTAAAAATGCAACTTTGTACCTAGTCCCAAAAAATCATTCATCTTTGCTTCAAAGATGTTTTTATGACTTGCAGTATGTCCTATGTCAAAGAATTAGCCCAGAGAAGGAATAACCATCAAAAAACCCATCTGAAAATAGATCAAAGAGATCTTCTCCTTGAGGGAAAAAAATCCATAGACAAAAGATGTGCAGCAAATAGGTAAAATCTATTTTTAAATTGCCATCTTTTATTTAGAAATCACATGGAAAGGAAACATTTAAGCAAACCTCTTTCAAGTCTTTTTAAATTGTCAATGTTAAAAGAAAACATACATCTAGAAATGATTGCAATTAAATCTGAAAAAAAATTTCAGTTGCGTTACTTGCGTTATTTGGCTTCAGAAACAATAAAGCTGCTGAGATGTACATGAATTAGGTGAGTGCATCTGAGGTGACCCCAGCCCTGCTAATCTGAATAGTGAACTCTCTCTCTCGTAGACTAGCTTGACCTAAAGCAAAGAACAATTTTACAACATTTATCACAATTAGTACAGGTCCAGATCTTGTGTTTAACTAACTACCCCATTGCTGTTGAGTCAATTCCAACTCATGGTGGCCCCATGCATTACAGAGCAGAACTGCTCCATAGGGTTTTCTTGGCCGTAATCTTTACGGACAGATCACGAGGCCTTTCTTCCCTGGTGCTGCTGGATAGGTTCAAACTGCCTACCTTCAGGTTAGTAGTAGAGTACAGATCATTTGTGCCTCCCAGGGACCCTTAGATCTTGTGTTTATCTCCACCTAATTCACCCCCAACCAATATATTTAAGTTTAAATAGCTCATAAAGGCCTTCTGATTAGTATCCTTAAAGACTCCACATTGCCGGGCATATGGTGGGCACTCAACAAGTATCTACTAACTGACTGACTTCTTCCAAAGTTTTGCCTTTAAATGGCTATTAATATTTCTACCATTTGAGCAGGACTGACTAAGCCCTAAAAGGCTCGATTCTAAATGGAAGTAATCACGTTACATCCCCAAACTAATCAGCAGTATTATCAAGCTTTGTGTTAAGGAGGCTTAAATCATAGCTGCTGCTTCTGCTACACGGCCAGGCTTCACTCTAAGCCCGGGCAGTCATTCCTCTTATTCAAGTGCCTAGAAGAGCAACTAAGAGAGTCCAGAAAGTTCTATCTCTCTCACCTCTGCAGCCCCACAGTTATGGGATCTTTGCTGTATTTATTTACTGTACAACCTAGATTTTCTGAAATTGTCCTGACTTCAAATACTTCTTTGGTCATCTTCACAAGCCACTGCAGATGCTGGGAATTAACATTTTTCAATATTCAAACATTTTCTGGACCCCCAAAAAGTATCTTTTGCCAGACAGTGTGGGAAATATGGCCACCAAAGCAAGAACTCACCCAAGAGTAGGTGAAAGGCAAAATTGTGGGCTGATCAACCATGTGCCCATAAGTAGAATGTTCTTGGGCAGCTTCTGCTGATGGCTCACAAACATCAACAAGGCGACACACAAGGAAATTACTATGGGAGGAAATTCATTCACTCACTCACTCATTCATTCATTCCACCATATCTTAATACCTAGTCTGCTCTACAAAGTGCTTGTGCTGACCCTATCCGTAATCAGGAGTGACAAAACCTAGACCTGCCATTCAGGCACCTGGTATGGGTATGGGATTTATTCATGGGAATTTAAAAAATATCTTCAAAAAACATTGGATTTTCAGAGAGGCTGCCATTTTAAGTGAGACTGAGAAGTGCTGAATGGCAATAGGAACACCGCCTACAAACAGATTAGCACTCTGTAAGGAATGACTGAAACCCAATTAAATGCACCATACAAAAACTAATTAAGGCAGACAGATGGAGAATTATGGTCAACACCATTCAAATCTGCTACAGCATCTAACATATCAGGAATTTAAAGTAGTTTTTTATATTTGCTTGCCAGAATCATAGTGATAATTCAGAGAAGTGCCACTATCTGTATTGTGGGCAGATTATAAACCAGGCTTTAATTTCTCAGCCTTTTTCAAATGTAAAAGCTTAACTGGTTTTAAGAAATCGCTCTTATCAGATTCCCTACTCAGGCACAATACATGGGTGATGCTAGCGACCCAAGCCTTCTCTCTCGCCGACTCTGTTTCTGAACTAGCAAAAAGCAATCTATATGAACTCCCAAACTATTAAGCAGTTCTAATAAATCTGCAAGAATCGCCTATAGAGAGCTCATGGTATGTTTTGTTACTCTTTCTACAATCACGCAGTTAGTAATTGTCTCACAAAGGCCTGTAATCAGGGGGACAATAGAAATATGCAGGATACTGGAGATTAAAGAAAAGGGACAAATGAAGACAACAGGTCTAATGTTACTGAACTGCCACAGGAAAATAAAATAAAATGTTCTTTGAGTTAGTGCTTCAAGGTCAGCCTTGGATCAGAAAGCTACATGGAATTAAATGAGGCTTAAATTTTAAGACCCACTTGAAAAATAAGTGAGTTCCTTAAAAAAAAAAAAAAAAAGACCCACAGGCAAAACCATCATCTTGTTGCTCAGAAAAGCCTTTGGCTGTTAACTAGAAGAAACTGCAATGAATTTTTAAATTTCACAGGAATTCAGTCTTTTTCACTAATATTTTTAAAAAGGCATAGAAAAAAATTTTACTTCACGATGCATCAATCTCTAAGGACCCATTCTGGTTGGATGAGTTTGAAGCAGCCTGAAGTTAAAGGAATTCCTTAACTACAACAATCACGGGAACCTGCAGCAAGAGGACCCGTTTCACCCTCCAGAGGTCATAGGTACCTTTCCTTTGTTTTGTTTTGTTTTTTTCCAGTTAGCATTTTGAGTATTTTCTATGTGCTGGGCACTATTCTAAACACTTTTCATGTTGTGAGATTCATTAATTCTCACAACCCTATGGCATTGGTACAATCACTGTCTCCATTCTACCGATAAGCAAAGTGAGTCACAGAGGCAAGAAAATATTAACAAAGTAATGGGCTTAAATGTGTGGTAAACAGCCGGCAGACCTCCAAGTCCCAGAACTGGCCCAATAAATACAGTGGTGTCAAGATTACAGCTATTAACTTCAAAGTTTGAAATGATTTCTTACATTCAGACCATAAAACTACATCTAAAGTCTTCCACAAACCTCCACAATCAAGCGTTCTAAGAGCCATAACCAAGTGTCATGGATTGAATTACGCCCCCCAAAAATGTGTGTATCAATTTGGCTGGGCCATGATTCCCAGTATTAAGTGATTTTCCTATATGTTGTAAATTCTGCCTCTATGATGTTAACGAGGGAGGACGGGTGTCAGTTGTGTTAGTGAGGCAAGACTCAATCTGTAAGACTGGGATTGTGTCTTGAGGCAATCTCTTGAGAGATAAAAGAAAGAAGAGAGCAGAGAGACAGGGGGACCTCATACCACCAAGAAAGCAGCACCGGGAGCAGACTTCATTCTTTGAAACTGGGGCCCCTGCGCCTGCGAAGCTCCTCCACTAGGGGAAGATTGAGGACAAGGACCTTCCTCCAGAGCCAACAGACAGAGAAAGCCTTCCCCTGGAACTGATGCCCTGAATTTGGACTTTTAGCCTACTTTACTGTGAGGAAATAAATTTCTCTTTGTTAAAGCCATCTACTTGTGATATTTCTGTTATAGCAGCACTAGATGACTAAGACATCAAGCAATAAGAGTTTTTCCCTCATATGCTCTGAAAAGCATACCAACTATAGACTATGATAGCAAGACTGGTCCCTATGTCATAAATGCAAGCCCATAAGAGTCACAGATGATACAGTGTGGGATGCCCTACATGCATTCATCATGGATTGAATCATGGGTTGGTTTACTCATTTGTCATGAATTTGATCATGGTTGGTTTACTCATTCAACAGCTATTTTTCAGTGTGAACTATGAACAAGACATTAGAAATAACTGCCTTCCAGGCAGCTATGCTGCTCCACCACATAACAGTGAAGGCAGTATGATATTAGGGCTGCTTGTCTAAAACTCCTGAAGCAACAGAGAATTATACTTCTGTGTCAGTATTTCTATTTAGATTCTCAAAATAACAGTCCAATAGCCCAAGGATATCAGAGAAAATATTACCACATTTCATGAATTGTAAATGAAATACCATTTCTGTAAGGGAAATGCTATGACTCCTAATACTGGGGCTTGAGACATTCTAGAATCTTTTTTTTTTTTCACTTAAGGGGGCTGTTGAGGATGACAAACTGATAATGGAATCTACTTCAAGGGAAAAATCATTTCCTCCTGACTGCCCTCCTGACCCTCTAAAACATACTGATTGCCCCCAAATGAGACTGAAACAAGCAACATTTAAATTACAGTGTCAGGGGAATTGAGAGTTAACTAGGATCCTGGCTGCCCTGCAAGCCACCACAGGCAGGACTGGTTCCGAATCCAGCAATGCCTTGTGCAAAGCAGAATCTGCCTTTCAGCCCCATTGCTGTTCGGAGGAAGGACAACGAAAGTCTGCAAGAGGTAGGCACAGCAACCACAGGTGAAATTAAACAGCTCTGTTTGTAATGGTGCCGGGAGGATCCTGGCTAAGAAAGAAAAACACAAAGTCCAAACTTCATTCACTATACGGGAAAGCTGATACAGGCTGCAGCGATGGGTAAACAAACCCTCAAAGAACTTGCAATCTATTCAGGAGGAGAGATGTGGAAATTGTGTAAGGGCAGGGGGCGGGATGAGAAGGCATTAAATCCACACTGTAACAGAAGTTGAAACAAAATGTTATAGCAACACCCAACATTGAGCCATTCATTCCGGATTATTAGTAAATACGGGCAAATAGGAGGAAGAGGAGACGTGTGATTCACACAGGTACTTTGCCTGGAATCTGCACAGGGGATATGGCATCAGATCAGCACCCTGCCAGAGGAAGAGGCTTGGACTAAAGAAAGGGCAGGAGGGAAATTCTGGAATGAGTGAAAATAGCAACGAATGCACAGACAGACGCCTTAGGTAATGTCCAGCCATGAGGGGCTGGACAGATGTAATGAGAAATGAAGCTGAAGTAAAAGCAGAGAACCTTCTGTAAGCAGATCACAGTTTGGAATGTTTGGATACAGTGAGGAGCATAGACATGCCATGACGTGTAGGACAATGTATTAGACCTCTGATCTCAGAGTGCCACATTGCAAAATACGTGAAAGTGGCTGGACTGGACCAAGACACCTGGAGGCAGGAAGAGGGGCCAAGAAGAAGCTTTCACCAGTCTGGGCTTGAGCCAGGCAAATCCACCATGCTTTGTACCTAGCAGGCATTGAGCAAACATTGTTGAGTTGAATTTGGGTTCTACAGCTCTCACCCCAAAGGACTGAGACCTGGCCCTAGCATTCAAGTCTTTGTCTTCACTGTGGCTACGCACCAAACTACTCTCGGCTCTATGAACTGACTCTGAACTGAGTGACCTGATGCCTCTGCCCAAAAAGAAGGCCCTTTTCCCTCCATTCCCATCTCCTCAGATTATTCTCTCAACAAACCTCAAAGTCTCATCTGTTTTACTTCCTAAATAGTTCCTGAATTTATCCATTTCTTTCTATTCCTACTGCTACCCCCCTCATCTAAGCCTCTGTCAACTTTCATCCTAATGACTGCAGCAGTCTCCTCCCATCCACTCTCATCCCTTTAGTCTGTTCTCTGTTTTCTCACTGCAGCCAGAGTGATTCTCATTATGTTATACTATTGCTTACAACTTCTACTGTCTTCAGGATAAATCCTACAGCCTTGAGCATGGCTTATGAGGCTCTCTAGGATCTGGCCCCTGCCCATCTATCAGACTTCCTCTCTTGCAACCACTGCGTTCTACCCATAGCAACATTCGGTTTCTATAATATGACAAGCTCCTTCCCCATGGTATTTGAATCTGCTGCCCCTCTATCTGAACTGTTTTCACCCTAAAAACCTGCCCCCCAACTTTCTAAATCTACAAATACGCAATTAAAACATCACTTTCAGACATCAGTGGTATACCTCCATAAGCTCTTAGAACCTCTTCCATTGTACTCATCAAAAATTGTACTTAATTATTATTTAATTAGACAGTTGTTTGTTTACTTCCTGTCTCCCTCACTACTTATATCTCCAGTACACGGCATAAAGCCTGACATATAGTAGGTGCTTGACAGTCTCAATGCTACCAACTCTTAAGAAACTCATTGCTATTGGGTCGGTTCTGACTCATTGCAACCCTTTACGACAGAGCAGAACAGCCCCATAGGGTTTCCAAGGAGAAGGTGGTGGATTTGAACTGCCAAACTTTTGGTTAGCAGCCGAGCTCTTAATTACTGGGCCACCAGGGCTCCAACTCTAAGAAGCCTTTCCCACATTCCTTGTTTGGAATTAACTCCCTCTCTTTCCCTTACAATCCCACAGCACCTTGTCCCTCTATTGAAACACACTTCCCAGTACACCTCACGTTACAGTGGTGTGTTCATGTTTATCTCCTCTATAGGCTACATGAAGGCAATGTCTGTATTTGGTTCATTTTTATAGCTGTTAAGTTTACACTTTCCCCAACAATCTGTTCATAGTCGAAGAACTCAATACATGTATGTGTTAAATGCTGAAAAATTACACACCACTAGCTGCTTAAGGTAAACCAAGTGGAGGTGAAGCTTACTTGTTTCTGGTTGGGCTGCCTTTTCCTTCTTAGCACCACTGCCGCTGGGGTGGGATCGTTTCCGGATCATGGACATGAGAGATCTTTAGGAGAAAGAGAAAGACGAACAGGAAATCATTGGATGTCTCATGATCTAAGAAATAAAATGTAGAGAATCTAAATAATCGGTAAAAATCCAACTGTTCTCCAGGTGCATTTGAATGCATAACTAAAATTTAAGTAGCCTACATTTCATTTTTAATGGAAATCACATTAAGGAAGAGAAGTATATCTTATCCCTTTCTGTGTAAAACTAAACTAAATACTGAAGGGAGGGAACCGCTACAACTACTAATTCACTTCGTACACGTTTTCAAAGTAAAATACACACAGAAAAAAACTTCAATATTCATATCTAAAATTCACAAATAACCCACAGCTATCTATGTAATATGCCTGAGGGAGAAAGAAGGATAAAACAATCAGGAGAGGTTTCATATAAAAAAGCACTGTATGTTTTAGTATATCTATCTGTGAAATATGTGCATAAAAAATCTGAATCTGCATGAAATAGACCAAATACTTAGGTATAAAGTTTATTTAGACCACACTGTTTTTCTGGTCCATGTATGAAACATCTATGCAAAATCCAAATGATGAAAAATGTGACCACACTGAAATTTTAAAACCTCCATATACTAAAAGGCATCATAAAGAATAAAAAGATAAGCTACAGGATATATAAAGAGATTCTACATATCAATGAGAAAATGCAGACAACCCAACAGAAAAATGACACAAGTCTTAAACAGGCACATCATAAAAGAGGATGCCCACGTTATCAATACACATACAAAAAAGATCCTTGACCTCATTAGTTACCAGGAAACACAAATCAGACCCACACTGAGGTACCACTACACATTCATCGAACAATTCAAAGTCTGATGATATCAAATGCTGGTGGGCTTGTGGACCAGCAGGAATAAATTGGTGTAACTGATATAAACTGGTACTCCCTCGTTGCCATCGAGTCTATTGTGACTCATAGCGACCCTACAGGACTAGGCAAAACTACCCCACAGGATTTGCTAGGCCGTAATCCCATAAAGATGCCGCCTAGCAACGACGGCACTGGTTTTTTTTTTTTTTTTAATCTTTATGGGAGCAGATTGCCACATCTTTCTCCCACAGAGCAGCTGGTGGGTTTGAACTGCTGACCTTCGATTAGCAGCCAAGCACTTTAGCACTGCAGTGCCAGGCTCCTTAAATTGGTACTACCATTTTGCAAAGCTGTTTGGCATTATCTATCAGAGTTAAGAAACACATATACTAAAAAACAAAAAAAACCAAACCCATTGCTGTAGAGTTGATCCGACTCATAGCGACCCTATAGGACAGAGTAGAACTGCCCATAGAGTTTCCAAGGAGTGCCTAGTGGATTCAAACTGCCAACCTTTTGGTTAGCAGCCGCAGCATTTAACCACTACGCCACCAGGGCTTGCCCACATATACTAAGAGTCAGCAATTCCACTATATATTACAGAAATATGAGTGCTTGTGTACCAGAATACATGTACAAGAATGTTCAAGTAGAATTTCCATAGCTGCCCCGGCCTTAGCACCATAATGGATAAATAAATGTTGGGACATTCATAAAATGGTTTATGAAGCAGTGAACATGAATTTCAATTTTATGAAATAACATGGATGAATTTTACAAAATAATAGAGTGAAAAGCACATGACACAAATGAATACGGCAAAATCTCAATTACGTAAAGTTCGAAAACAGGCATATGTACACATACATGTGTATATATCATATACATGTATACGTGGGTGTGTATATATGTGTGTGTGTATATATATGAGATTGATTGGGAGGGAGTTATATCGGGGAAAAAATACACAGGATGGCAGTGTTGTTCTATTTCTTGACTTGGATGGTGATTGTATGGATGTTCCCCCAAAAAAAATTTACAAAAAAAAAATAAATAAGAGTTGTTGAGTCCTTTCAACTCTATTGTAAATGTCCTCAGTATGGTGAACTGGATCTTACAAAGTACATTCCTGAAGAAGACAAGGTGGGAGGTTAGCAATGGTAAACAAATACTTGGAGGATAGGAAAGGCATGATGTTGTCTTTAGAAAAGGGACAAATGTACAGCGAAATACTTGCTCTGAGAACATAACAAGCTGAGGTTTTTAATTGTTATATATTTTTAGATTTTTGTCTTCCCACTTCTATTCCTTTGGTTATATTATTAATCTCTTTTCTAATGGCCTTTTCTTACAATTTCCAAGCATTCTGGCCAACCTTCTACAAAGCCCAGTAAAAAGAAATCTCATCCTTCTCTAGCCTGTGAAGGTCCCAGGCCTTATCAACTGAGAAACAGCCCATCATTGGGCTTTGACTTCATCTAGTTTACCTTCTTTGAGCTCATAATGGCCCAAAATGGCATTAAATTATTTCCACAAAAGTTAGAAATTCCCATTTACATAAGCCTTTGCAATAGGTGCACTTTATTCTAGAAGTACGAAGAACAAAAGCTGTATTTGCTCAGTTTTCATTTTAGCCAACTGAATGCCAGAAGTATCCAGTGTCTACTTGTTACCAACATTTCATTACAGGGTGGCGTTTCAACCCTGGTGGTGCAATGATTAAGAGCTCTGCTGCTCACTTAAAGGTTGGTGGTTCAAACCCACTCAGAGGCTCCTTGGGAGAAAAGACCTGGCGATTTGCTCCCATAAAGATTACAGCCTAGGAAACGATATGGGGCAGTTCTACTCTGTCATATAGGGTCGCTATGAGTCAGAATGGACTTGATGGCACAACAACAACCTGTCCTTACCCTCACACAACACTCCGCAATGATGCCACCTCTGAGAGGAAACTCTGAGAGTATACATTACCGTACGTAAAGATTACGAAGGAGTATGTTATTTGTACTGCTCAGGATATTTACATATTTACACGTCTGAAGTAAGAATATGTGTTCATCATTGTAAACCAGGTAAGTGAAAGGCAATGTTAGTTTAAAATGGTCTGAGTTGAAGCATAAGTTGGAGACTGATTCTGTGTCCAGAGAAAAACTATCCATAATATTAAAAAAGAACCATCTGTCAAGATGGGGCTTAGAGTATCAAGAGAATAAAAGGGGTGCACCTCACAGGACAGATGAGAAACTAGGACAAGACATCTGAGATCAATAATCCAAACCTCTGGCCCTCATTGCCCCATTTCACAGCGATATTCAACTGAATGGATAAAAACTTCAAGCAAGTGCCACGCCAAGATGGAACTATTCAATGGACAATTTTCACCTCAAAGTTCTTTGAAAAATCTTCATCCCTCTCCGCATGAACCACACCTGCCCTGGGCCTGTCCCGCTTTCACTACCACTCACACAAAATGGCCAAGGGAGACCTCCTTCCTCCATCCTCTCTCCCATGTGTCTTCTAGATTCAATGAGTGGAAAAAGGAGGGAAAAGTAATAAAGCCACAAGCCCCCATGTTTTTTTCTTTTCCTTCTCTACTTTCATTTCTATCCATGATCCACATCAGGGTAAAATAAGCTGCTCAGTAATAAAGTTGGAAAACCCTGATTAGTGGATTGAAAGTCCGCTGAAATGCAATACATCTGCAAATATGTTCTCAGAGAAGAAAGCACTCCTTACCCCCCTCCAAAAATCTCTTTTTACTGAAAAATTATGTCCTATATTATTTAAATTCACCTCCAAACAAAAATCGTGCATATTATTCAGTGAATTTTTTTCTTGAAAGAGCCTTACAGAAGAGTCCATGCTTTAGACATCCAAAGTCCTGAATTCTACATTCATTTCAGTTTAACTGTAAAGTGCTTTTCGGGAAAAACTTCCATTTAGGTTATACTTAACTTTTAATTCTAGAGGTTCTCCAGGCTTCTGAAACTAGAAGTTAAAGACCAACAGCAAGGCTGTAATCTCCTTTTAATAGCTCTCTTCATCATAGACAGAAGTGACCTTTCTTATCAGTTCAAAATTCTAGACCTTGGCAGAAAGATCAAAGTGATGAATTTCCCATTTTAAATGTCAAATTCAGACCATCTCCTACAGACTCAGCTACCCAGGAGAGAAAGAATTTAAAATACCTGAAATTCTTTCAATTCAGTCCTGGATCGATCACGTGTAAAAATTATTTTGCCTTAACTACTTCAACGGCTTAAAGTAGATTATGTCATAGCCTGCTCAGTAAGGAAAACTAATGAGAATCTCTTTCAAAGGCAAAGGCCCATTTTCATAGTTGTGTGGGAGGAACATACTACACATTCTATTCAGATGGGTCAGCAAAAGTACAAAGTACCAATAAATGGCCTCGCTGTGTGAAAGGATTAAACAAATCACATGAGTTAATGAAAGGTAAAAGTCTAGCAAAAGTTTAAATGCCATTTGTTCAGGAATAAATTATACAGAAGCAGCTGGCATCATGACACGAGGAAGTCAGTTGTTACCAGGACACACAGGTTGTCTCATGGAATTGTGGATGGTGGAATGCAGAACGACAAAGAAGGCAGGAATTTTGACCCAAGGTCTCCTCCCAGTACGTGCTATGCGGAAGTTGGGCACTCAATACCATCAAGTCACCTTGGCTGACCTTCAGAAAAAAAGTTCCTTCCTGTCTGCATAGATGATTTCCTGCCTCAAGAATTCAAACACCATTCCTTCTTCTATGGAACGTTCAGCATTACAAAGGTTTAAATATGAGGTTAGGGATAAAAAAACAATTTCAGTACTTTCAGTTAAGTGTTAGTTTACGATAATTAGTACTTTTATTTTAAAAATAACTGGCCAAACGGGAGTTTTTCAAATTCAAATTATTGAGAGAAAAAGATAAAAACATTCCAGGGCAGCTCAAAACTCCTTGGTCTTTACAGTTAAAAGGAAATCCTAATGTCATGAACTAAAGTTTTTACAGTATGTGAGATGAAAAAAATGTCTAGCTTCTTCATTCAGAAGCTCTACATGGAATCTAAATGTCTATATAGCAGAAGAATGCTGCAGGCCACAAGAATTTATAACTAGAAGGGAGTATTGGTTGTATATGTTCATTACTGTATTCACTGGCCTTCTGAAAGTTCCCTGAGGGAAACACTAGGTGACATCTTTCATACTTTTTACCGACCCCCTAATGATGCAACGGAGCCCTGGTGGTGTAGTGGTTAAGAGCTACAGCTGCTATCCAACTGGTTGGCAGTTTGAATCCACCAGCCGCTCCTTGGAAACCCTATGGGGCAGTTCTACTCCATCTTATAGGATCACTATGAGTCAGAATCAACTCACCAGCAATGGGTTTGGTTAGGTTTAATAATGCAATGTAAGCTAGTATTAAAAAGAAGGACATCGCTGACATAAATGTCAGGTCCTCTGTCGAGGAATAACATCTGACGGAGAACAGTCTTCCCAGATGTGCTTACCGGATAGGATTGGGAGGTGGCGGGGGGAGTGGTGGCGGAGGAGGAGGTGGAGGAGGAACTGAGTTCTCAGTCTGGTTCACCCGTTTCTGGAGTTCATCAACTGCACAGAGAGCATGCATTCAGAAGACAGCTGAAATAGGCAACTGAACATCTTTTTTGCATGTATAAGGAAGAAAAACATAACCTCCCTCAACATCAAGTACTTTTTAAGGCAAAGATAGAAATTTCAATATGAAACTGTAGACTTTTTTTTATCTAGTCTATAATTACTAACGCAAGAGAGGCCTTCCATCTGTTAAAAGAAAAAAAATACCATCTGCTATAGATACAACTACAGAAAAGAAAAAAAATCCAAGAAGACGGCTGGGCGGGTGGGAGAATAAGGGCTGAGTGGGTTGAAGAAATATTTGTAACAATACAATCCACTACTCAAACACTAAGAAATTGTTCATACTTGACTTTAGAAGTGTATAGACTAAGAACTAATTGTAAAGGTAACATTTAAAAGTGAATTTTAATAGTTGCATACTTCTCTCCCCCACTTAATTTCCTTCACAAACTTGGCTCTAACCATTTTACCGTATTTATTCATTATTTTAAATTTACTCAGGCTCCCAAATGTCTGAAACTCCGAAGCTTGTTGGGCTTTTAAAGAGCATTCTGGAGATGTAATTTATTCACTCAATTCATTCATTCAAGTTATTAATTCAACAGACATTTATAAGTACCAGCAATGTGAAAGGGCCCATCCTTGGCACTATTTAAGACACTCTTCCTGCCTTTGAGGAGCTTAATTTAAAATTTCTATCACAGATGCAAACACCTATAATATGGGTGAATAGGCTATAGGTACTGAGTGCTCTGTGTCTGTGCTCAGAAGCTAGCTCCACAGCCACTCCATGCAGGATGACTTCCCAGTGATCTTGCCATTGGTTTTGACCCTCACCACTTAAAATAGCCAGTGTGGGCTATGCGCTGGACATCAAGAATCCTCTAGTTATTTCCATATGCATGAGTCCATCTCTCCAGAGAGAATCTGAGTCCTTCAAGGACAGAAGGTATGGTTTCTTTTCTTCTGTATTTTTTATAGCATCCCAGAGTAGGGCTGGTAGCACAGACCCCAAAAAACCAAAAAACCAAACCCACTGCCATAGAGTTGAGACAGCAGGTACTAAATAAACACTTTCACAATTGAACCTCAAATATCTCCAGTGTCCACTCCCCTCCATGCATAATAAAGACAGCTTTGCCTACACGCTGCCCTGATAGTCACTATTCACTAAAAACAGTAGACTATTTCTTGATTTGAAATCAATTTTTAAAAAATAAATTCCAATCAATTTTCATTGTAGATTAGAAAGCATTGAATGTTTTTCAAAAGGAAAAAGCCTACATGGTTCTTCAGCATGGATTTTAAAATTCTAGTATAAAATTAACCAAAAATATCTGACGTGAATATTGAAGCTGTTATAAAGGGAATGGCCTGCCTCCTTAAATTACCTGCCTTCCAACAGAAACTTATTACTTATGCCTATGTGGTAATCTAACTCACAGATTCCTGGTAAGCCTTCTAGAACTGAATGAATAAATTCTTTGATTTAAGTATTCCCTGGTGTTTTAAAAGTTTTTTCCATTTAATATATATATTGTTGCCTGTTTCATTGTTAGGTGTGATATTGAAAGTATTATTTCATGTGTATAATTAGACACCAAAGATGAAGGTAGTTAAAACCTAAAAAGTTTAATTCTTTTTTAAAATGCACCCTAAAATGCATAAAGCAAGTACATAATGAACACTCTCCTCTAAGGAACTGGCAAGTGCTGAAGGTTTTGGCGATCCTATGTCAGTGGTATCTCTGTCTCTTAGTTCTGCATGGGATAGTAACAAAGGCTCTGAGTCCAAAGAGAAATCTAAATATTTATGAATCATTTGACTTAGAGTGGCCGCTCTACTAAATTACAATAATTAAAAATGGAGCAATTTAAAAATAAATCTTGGTATTTCTCAATAGCATTCATCAATGTCCTGGGCTACCTCGATGACAGGTTTTGAACTGGGCATGAGAGAGTCACAGTTTAATAAGAAGACACAGTAGCCTATTCAACGCTTTTACCGGAATGCTTTAAGTTTCTGGCCTTCTCCTCAGAATTCTGATACTTCAATTCCAATTCTTTTTTATCCTCTTCTAGAAGTTCCAGCTGCTGTTTGAGGTTATGGATCTCCTTGTGGAGTGTTTCATTTTCTAGTTTTTCTTCTAACTCTTTGACCTGTAAGTTATAAACAAGCTTGTAAGTGCTGGTACTTCTTCCTTTGTCACGAAAAGAAAGGGAAAAAATTAATGTTTCCCTTTCATTTTGCACTTCATAGTAAAGAGATAACTGTCCATCTCAAAAATCATGCAAATTCTGTGATCAAGATGATACTTAAAATAATTATCACCTTCTTGATTCGATATAAATGTTACTAATTTGATAAATTACTGTGTGTCCATTAAATGAAATACTACAAAATCATTTTAAATCACATAGCTTACTATTACTATATAGTGACATGGGAAAATATATTATCAATTGAAAAATCAGATTATAGAATAGTATGCTTGGCATCATTCCATTTTATCTCTCTCTATATATGTACATATACACACACATACATATACATGTATTCATAACATATATTTACATACTTTGGATCTGACCAAAATATGAGATTCTTGGGTAATCTTAATTTTTTCTTCTTTAAGTTTTTCTATATTTTTTAAACTTCTTTTTTTACAATTAGTGTATGTTATTTTTAAAATCACAAAAACAATACACAACAGCTATGTTTTAAAGACTGTTGAAGCTGTAAGGGAATTTACAGACAGGTCAGAAATATTTTAAACCACACAAATGAAAGAGTATCCAGAGTAATTATACAGTATAATAGTTGTAGAAGTAGTGATTGCTATAATTTCACTCATAACTTTTTATATACACGTTCCAATAAAGTATAAACCAAATGCACTGCTGTCGAGTCAAATCTGACTCATAGTGACCCTACAGGACAAAGTAGAACTGCCCCACAGGGTTTCCAAGGCCGTAAATCTTTACGGAAGCAGAGTGCCGTAGCTTTCTCCCATGGAGCAGCTGGTGGGTTCAAATTCCTGACCTTAGGGTTAGCGGTGGAGCACGTTAACCACTGTGCCACTAGGGTTCCTCCCAACAAGGTGTATACACAGTAATTCAGTCCTATACCTTAGTTCAATTCAGTAGGCTACAGGCATATATTATTTACTAAGTGAGATAACTGCAAGTGGTTGGACTTTTCAGAACAAAAAGCTAAATTTTAGATAAACTGAATAAAAAACACATTCTTCCTTTCTCTCTTTTATTTGAAATGGTGTTTCCTGCACATAAAAACCCAAAACCTATTGCCGTCAAGTCGATTCCAACTCACAGCGACCCTATAGGGCAGAGTAGAGCTTGCTCCACAGGGTTTTCAAGGAGCACCTGGTGGATTCAAACTGCCGACCCTTTGGTTAGCAGCCTGAGCTCTTATCCTTGCACTTGGCGGGTGTGGGGCAGAGACCCCCTTCCTCCCACGCTCTTCCCCAGTCCTTTTTCCCAGGGGCAACCACTGTCACCAGTTTCTTCCCCATCCATTCAGAGGTACTCTGTGCATAAACCAGCATTTCTTACAGAGGAGGGGGAAAAAAAAATGCCCAACTCTACCTCACCAACAACTTTGTAAACAAACTTCAGAATGTCCAAAAATTAAATGACAATATTGTTGCTGAAAGAAACTTTGACAGGTGATAGCAAATAGCCGCTAATAGCCTCTCCTTCACAAGCTAGGTGCGTTGAAAGCAGCATAAATATCGATGTAATTTTTCTTAAGTGGTTTCTTTAATTTGAAAGCCTCTGTTCCACCTCTGCCTCTCCTCCTCTCCCACCTACCAGAATGCCTACCCTTCTCTGCCCAGCACACAGAGGTAGGCTGTGTCAGCTGGGACAGCTCCACACATACAAATTGAAATAACCACTGAAGAAGTCTTTAAACATACACATTTGTACAAGTTTACAAAATCAGAAATTCTCCCAAGCAAACACCTACTATTAACATAGATTTTTCTTTTCCTCCCTCTCTGAATAAAACCTATGCCCTCAAACAAGCTTTTTGAGACAACTACACCCTTCTAGTGTATGCAGTTCCCAAAAAACACAATCAGCTCACGGATTTCCGGACTATGCATAACCCAAGCTCTTTTTGAGTCATCTCTCTTTTCCCGACTTCTTCTGATCCTTTGACCAGCTTAAGGATCATGATAAAGTCTAATCATGTACAATAAATTTTAGTTGGGCATTAAGGCAGGTTCATCTGCTGGATTTTTTCCTAAAAAGTCACAGGAGGGAATAAGTAACTAAGGCAAAATATGGAATTATACACGACTGGATTGAATATATATGTATCTTTGAGATGCCAGAAGAACATCTAATAGTACCTTTTGTTGATGCTGAATTCTCTCTTCTTCAAGGAGCTGGGTGAGTTTTGCATTTTCTTCTAAAGCTTTCAAAAGCTGCTGGTCAGGAGCAGAGCTCTGTAGCAGAAGGTAGCTTTGTCGCTTTAGCTTGTTTTGTTCAATGAACATCTACAAAAGTTAATTACGAGAAAGTATAAACCAAACAATTCCACGGAGCTACCCAACTGTAACTTGAACAAAAGGAAAAGTACATGGAGTTTTATTAAAAAGTTAAAGACAATGTCTGAATTGTATAGTATAACAGTTTTAGAAGTAGTAAAGGCTAAAATTTCACTCATAACTTTTATACAATCTTTAGTACCTTTATCTCAGCTGTCAACAAGATATATATACACAATAATTTAGTTATACTTCAGTTTTATTACTTTATTATTGCTTCAAAATACATTAATACTAATAATAACTGTTAGGTGCCTAACCATTAAGTCAGTTCTGACTCATGGCAACCCTACATATGAAAGAACAAAACACTCCCCAGTCCTGAGCCATCCTCACAACCATCGTTATGTTGGAGCCCATTGTTGAGGCCATTGCGTCAATCCATCTCGTTGACGATCTTCCTCTTTTTCACTGACCTTCTAATTTACCAAGCATGATGTCCTTCTCCAGGGACTGGTCCCTCTTGATAACATGTCCAAAGTATGTGAGACGAGGTCTCACCACCCTTGCTTCTAAGCAGCATTCTGGCTGTACTTCTTCCAAGACAGATTTGTTCCTTCTTCTGGTAGTCCATGGTATATTCAATATTCTTTGCCAGCACTGTAATTGAAAGGTATAAATTCTTCTTCAGTCTTCCTTATTCATTGTCCAGGTTTCACATGCATATGAGGCAAATGAAAATACCATGGCTTGGGTCAGGGGCACCTTAAAGTGACACCTTTGCTTTTCAACACATTCAAGAGGTCTTTTGCAGCAGATTTCACAATGTAATATGTTGTCTGACTTTTTGACTGCTGCTTCCACAGGTGTTGATTGTGGATCCAAGTAAAATAAAATCTTTGACAACTTTAATATTTCTCCATTTATCATGATGTTGCTCATCGGTCCAGTTGTGAGGATTTTTGTTTTAAGCTGAGGTGTAATCCATACTGAAGGCTCTAGTCTTTGATCTTTATCAGTAAGTACTTCAAGTCCTTTTCGCTTTCAGCAAGCAAGGTTGTGTCACCTGCATGTCGTGGGCTGTTAATGAGTCTTCCTCCAATCCTGATGCCGTGTTCTTCTTCATATAGTTCAACTTCTCACATTATTTGCTCAGCATATAGATTGGATAAATGTGATGAAAGGATACAACCCTGACAGACACCTTTCCTGACTTCAAACCACACAGTATCCCCTTGTTCTGTTTGAACAACTGCTTCTTGGTGTATGTACAGATTCCTCATGAGCACAATTCAGTGTTCTGGAATTCCCATTCTTCACAATGTTATCCATAATTTGTTATGATCCACATAGTCGAATGCCTTTGTATAGCCAATAAAACACAGGTAAATACCTTTCTGGTATTCCCTGTTTTCAGCCAAGATCCATCTGACATCATTCCAGCTTCTGAGTCCAGCTTAAATTTCTGGCAGTTCCCTGTGATATACTACCACAACTGCTTTATATTCATAATATCATCTAATCATTAGCACAACGCTGTAAGTAGATGCTATTATCACCCCTATTTTATTGATATGGTAAATGAGGCTCAGAGGAGTTAAGCAACTTTCCCATGGACACAGTGGCAAGGCCAAGGTTTAAACCCAGGTCTGCCTGATTTACAAGCCCCATGTTTTAACCACCTGGCTAATCACCTTCACCATTTACTAGACCTAAAGTTTCGCTTTAAACCAACCCAGTAGTGTAAGCAGTTAACAGTAGGTGGGTAAAGGAAAGAAGTTATAACGACATTTACTGAGCACCTTATGAAGCAATTTACATATTCATTTAATCCTTACAACGTTACATGATTGAAAACAACATTATTTTCTATTTATCTGTTATTTCTTTTTCCTAACGCTACACAAGTTGGCCAGTGGGTAATCCAAGTGTGAAGTATTTTACGATGTCAGAAATTAGGACTATTTTATAGTATGGCTTCAATTTTCAGATTCTTAACAGCATGTTAAATGAAATCTACACTTTTTTCTCACCCGACTCCACAGTTCTCTGTGAGACTGAGTGGTAAAGGGAGACTATGAGTGAGCGTGTGAGCACCTGTGTGTTTGTGTGTGTGGACATGTGCATGTCAGGCTCAAAAAGAGTGAGACTGGAGGCTTAAGCATATTAGGGAACAATGATCAATATTTCATCAAAAACCAAAAAAAAAAAAAAAAAAAAAACCCACTACCATAGAGTCAATTCCGACTCATAGCGACCCTATAGGACATAGGGTTTCCAAGGAGCAGCTGATGGATTCGAACTGCTGACCTTTTAGTTAGCAGCCAAACACTTAACCACTGCACCACCAGGGCTCACAGTATCTTAAATTTTAGACCAATGATCTAATTAAAATGAATCATTCCAGGTTACTACAGTAATTCCTTTAACAAACATTTAAAACTTGACAAGTTGGGGTCCCTTATAGGTGTCTTAGGAAGAACCTCAAGTAGTCAACATGCAGGCCTGAGGACAGCAGCTGAAGTTAAGTCCCTAGCTTTCCAGCAAGCAAAGCCATTGACCAATCACACTTGACCAGCAGGAGTAGGCGGAGAAAAAGCAGATAGTGGGGGTGACCAGGACAGAGGCGGTAAAGTCACCATCAAAGACCAGGCCACGTTGTACCAAGTCAACATGAGGGGTGGCTTTATTACTCTCACTGCACTCCTTCTCTGTGCTTGGGTTCTCTTTGAGAAAAACAGTTAGTGCTCTTTTTCCATGTATCACTCAAGAAAACGTGTTTAACCATACATGATCATAAATTATCTCAGATTTGTTATTTTGAGGAGAAATATATCAAATCTTGGGGATGGTAGAAACGTGAATTTCTTTTGCAAAACTAAGTCCCTGAATAACCCATAGCTATAGAGTTGATCCCCACTCTAGCGAACCTATAGCACAGGACAGAACTACCCCATAGAGTTTCCAAGGAGTGGCTGGTGGGTTCAAGTCCCTAAATAGTAACACTATAAGACGAAAAATATATATAGGAAAGAAATTGTTATAAATAAGCATGGTGATGTGAAAAAAAAATTAATCATCAGACCACCTTTGCTAAACTTTATGATACGAAAATAAAATACTTTTACATAATTCCTTTTCTAAAGATAGTATTTCAAAAGAATTCAAAGTTACCAAACACTAATGAATTTGATTTTTAGTTATGATAAGAACTTACTGGTTGGCATTTTGAAGCTGGTCTCTTAATTTCTGTACTAGACAAATAGGTATCAGAATTTCAGAAAAAAATATATAAATCTTACCAAAGAAGAATGAAAACAAGAAGATCTTATATCACTCATGCATAATTCATTCTTTCCAAAACAGCACTGAAATATCATCTGAATTGTTTGGGAAACATGCATATTGGGATACATGTTGAACAAGGCATCCAAACTTAAAAAAAAAAAAACTACACTCAATAGCAAGAGAAATACACTCAAGACATACAAGAAAGTCATTAAAAATTTAAATTTTATCAAAGAAATATAAAAACTTAGCATAGCTGTGAAGATACCGCCTGTTTCCTTCATGATGAGGGGGATCATGTTTTTGTTTTAAATGAGCAAGTGGGTTTGGAATGGGGGACATTTTTTATTTTACACATTTGAGAATTGTTTTTATTTTTTCATTCCTAAAGAGCCTTGGTGGCACAATAGTTAAGCACTAGTCTGCTAACCAAAAGCTAGGCAGTTTGAGCCCATCCAGTGGCTCTCAGAAAAGACCTGGGAATCTGCCCCGGAAAAGACTTACAGCCTAGGAAACCCTATGGGGCAGTTCTACTCTGTCATATAGGGTCACTAAGAGTCAGAATCGACTCAACAGCACATGACAACAACAATATATATTCCTTCTGAAATTAAAACCCTAAAACAAATTAACTTAAAAAAAAATTATTTCTAAGGCTCTAGACTCTAAGCCAGAAACCCCGGTGGCGTAGTGGTTAAGTGCTACAGCTGCTAACCAAAAGGTCTGCAGTTCAAATCCACCAGGTGCTCCTTGGAAACTCTATGAGGCAGTTCTACTCTGTCCTATAGGGTCGTTATGAGTCAGAATTGACTCGACGGCAATGGGTTTGGTTTTTTTTTTTTTAGACTCTAAGCTCCCAAAAGACAGGGACCATGCTTGCTTTTCTCCCTTTTGTATTCCCAGTATCAGCACAGCGTCTGGCATAGAGCAGATGACTCCTAAGAGGTTTGCTGAGTGCACAAAGGAACAAGATGCAGAGAGCAGTACCCTTTTGTTAAACTAAGCCATGCGCCTTTGAGCAGTAGTTATCTGTTAAAAACCTGAGAATTTTTAAGCCATGAAAAAGGAAAAACACCCTGGTTCCCACCTAGCTCTAGTATGAAAAAAAAAAACAACTGATTTGTTCTCATTTCTGTGTTGACTGACTCTAGATATTGCGCACCATTGCAAACACATATGCTATCAGTAACCTAAGTGTCGTGGTTTTGCTTTCCCTCCTCTATCTTCTATTTCCTTCTCATTCCGGTTAACATGTCAGCATCATAGTTCCCACCAATCTCTAAGGCTTAAGGCCGTACCAGGTGAGCGGTAGAGTAAATCTTCATGCTCATATTCTCAGTGCAATCTTGCTTCTTCCATCTATCTCCTCTGTTGATACGGCCTTCAAGTTTTTCTTCAAGCAGCTTTGTATTCTAACATCATTCTACCAACACCAGATGGAAAACTGAAAATGTCTCTCGAAGTAAGACCCTGGCATTCAGGTTGAAGTCAGCCAACCTTTTCAGTTCTGCAATGAACACATCTTCACATTATCTCCACCATCTCCTCCCAACTGTTTATTTAGCTCTATTATTTATATCGCTGCAGCTTTTTCCAGAGGACTCTGACATACTTCAATTCTTTCTTCCAAGAATAGGAGAAAATATTTACTCACCTTTCATTAAACTCTGTGAACAAAATGAATCATAATATTTCAAATCAGATCTGCTTGACGAAACCTTTTGTAGAGTTCATTGATAGCACAGGGACACTGAAGCACAGAAAGACCTCTTGCACAAAACCATAATCTGATTTCCAAATGTCATTTTCATAACCCTGTGCTTTGTCTTCCTTCTGTATCTCAGACTCCTCCACCTAGGACTACTTTTCATTTCCTCAGCTACTTTCCTCCAACTCACAGTATGTACAGATACAAAACAGGTATACAGAATGGAGATCTCATGGAGTCAACTCAACACCATGAGATGCTAGAGTGGAGCCAACTGGTGCCTCATCATATCCCAGGAAGCCAGCCCTGAAGCCATGGAAACCCAGTGCCTGCATGTCAACAAAGGTAAGCTGGAACACGAGAAGTGCTGGGCTTATCTCTCAGATGAAAGGAAAATCATTACACTGGTGACAGGCAGAGCTAATGGATGCACAACATGGCAATGTTCCACAGCTAATGGAAGAATCAACTCACGTAATGAGAGCACCGTACAGTAGCTGAAGAGAAATACTGATACCATGACACTGTTATCCGAGATGGCATACGGAGATGTGCCCCAGATTCTTCAGGCTTTTTGAAACTCACAGGCATCTGGGCAGAAGCTGGACTTTCCATCACAAGTTATGGTTATCCCTAAATATAATTCCTTTCTCCTATACAGCATTTTGCACTTTGCAAAATACGTTTTAAAATTTGCACCACCTGATTCTAAAATCCATTTAGTTAGGTTGGTCTCATGGCCCATTTTACAGATGAAAAAAAGTCAAAAGGAAAAGTGAAGCCCCAAGAGGCTAAGGGACTTACACTGAGGTCACACAACTAGTAACTAACACGGACAAAATCTGAACCCAGATCTCCTGACTCCAAGAGCAGCACATTTGATACTAATCCATAACTGCCCCCCTAAATCAGCTTAATTCCAAATGATACGTTCTTATCCAACTTCAAAAAATAATTTGATACATCATCAGCAATTTAAAAAAAAAAGTGAAAACCTAGATCCCTGCAAGATACCCACCTCTTGTGCAAATGACTCTGCTTTCTTTCGAAGGTTCTTTTCCAATTCCAGGTTTACCTGCATTTCCTCATACTCTTCTACTGCCAGCATGGATACTTAAGAGGATGAAGAAAAGAAAACAGACCATATGTCACATAAATTATCAGAGATGAGGATGAAAAAAAAATGTTTAGAAGGCTCTTCATACCTTCATCCATTGCTGGTTGGAATATAAAGTGACAGAACCTTCTTAGAGGACAACCTGGCAATATGAATCGAAACTAAAAATATTCATACCCTTTGACCCAACAGTCCCACCGCTAGGAACACATACGCTGAGGCAACAAATTGTGAATCCAGACAGAGATTTAGCTGCAAGGATGTTCTCTGCATCATTGCTGAAAACAGTGCGATAATACAGATGGTCTAACGTTGAAGGATCAGTAAATTACTCAATATACAAGGAATGGCATGCTTCCACTCAAAGCATGTTGTAGAAGCATATTTAGTGGACAGAAAAACATTCATGATATATTAAAAAAAATTTTTTTCAGTTGCAAAAATTAGAGCAAAATGAGCCCATGTTTGTTTTTTAAAAACCACATATAAAAAACTTGAGCAGGCATTTCACAGAAGAGGGAAACACGTGAGGTCAACAAATATGTGAAAAGATGCTCCTCTTCACTAGTAATCAGGAGAATACAGAGTAAAACACAAAGAGATATGTTTTCACACCCACCGAAGACACAACCGGCAAAAAGTATGGCTATATTAAGAGCCGGAAAGGATACTGAACAATGGGAACTTACACACTGTGGATAGTCACATAAACCACTAGGTCTACTTAAAAAGTAGTTTGGCATTATGTAGTAAAGCTGAAAATAAAATCTTACGTCTAGGCATACATCTTAGTGACACTCTCAGACAGGTACCCCAGGAGACATGTATAAGAATTTTCACACCAGCATAACTCTGAATAGCAAAAAACCAAAAACAACACAAACGTCCACCGACAGAATAGTAGATAAATGAACTCTGGTGTGGTTGCCTAATGGAGTATTACAATGCAGTGAAAATAAACATGCCACAGCTACACCATTCAACGTGGATGAATCTCACAGACACAAAAAAAGATGCAGAACAATATATGCAAAATGATTCCATTTATATAAAGTTCTAAAACATGCAAAATTAAATAATATGCTGTTTGGGGATAAATACGTATTTGGCAAAACTATAAATAAAACAGAGGAAATGATAAAAATTCAAGGGAGGCTGTGAGCAGGGACAGAGACTTAGGGGCCTATAGGGCACCAGGAGGTAGAGAAATATTTTTTCCTGGTATTCTCTTTGTCTTCCATAAATATTATAAACATATTTAACAAAAAGATTTAATGCATATATAAAACCAAAACAAACCTGTTGCTGTAAAATTGATTCTGACTTACAGCAACCCGATAGGGCAGAGCAGAACTGCCCCATGAAGTTTCCAAGGAGCACCTGGCGGATGTGAACTGCTGACCTTTTGGTTAGCAGCCGTAACACTTAACCACTACACCACCAGGGTTTCCAATGTATATATAAGCATTTTATAAAGAAGAACAGACACTAACATTAACAATGTTTATCTCTAGATTATAAAGGTTGAGATTTATTTTTTCTTTTCATATATGAATCTTCTGGTAGTGTGGTGGCTAAGAGCTCGGCAACTAGCCAACAGGTCGGGAGTTCAAATCCACCAGCCGCTCCTTGGAAACCCTATGGAGCAGTTCTACTCTGTCCTACAGTGTCACTGTGAGTCAGAGCCAACTCAATGTCACCTAACAACAACAGTAACAGTAGGAATCTTCTAAATTTCTCACCCCCTCAAAAGTGCATTACCTGAGTAAAAAGAAAAAAAAGAAAGTATGTTATTTTTACATGTTCTCTGTGTTTACAAAGAAGAGAAAGAGCCATGGATCCATTCAGGTCCAAAGAGCCAGAGCTAAAGAATCGCTGTGGGACAGAAACCTTCAAGAAGATGGTCCTGTCAAACAAGAGCAACATGAATTCTCTGTAACTTTTGCCATTTTGTGGTCTGTTTTGTTCACGAACGATACAGACAGGCCAGAGGGAGTGATGATGCAGTGAGAAATCAGGCACAACGTGGCAGCTAGCACGCTAGCCTCTCCATCAGCTTCTAGAGAAACACCTCAAACCTGAGCTGAGTCACATCAATAAAATCTTTAAAAAAGACTCTCTTAATGGCTGTTTTCACACACTGTTCCACCAGAGCACTTCAATCCTAACTGACTAAGGACTGGTTTGCTGTGTGATAATGACATAGAATTTCAAACTCTGTCCTCTGAAAATCTACTGCCTCCTCAGACGGAAGGCTAACAGTTTTACGCAAGTAGAGCAACGTAAGTAGTGGTTTGTGAGGTGAATTACAGGTGCCTGAGGGCTAAATGATTTTCAGCCCTATTGAAAAAAAAAACAGAAAAAAGAAATTTCATGAAGAAAACAAAGAAGACTATGACTACCTGAATCCCTGGGCAAGATAACCAACTCGTTATTTCTGTTCTCTCTCTCTCTCCTAGAGTGGGGGTGCTCTAAAGGCAAGGTCCATGTGATTAATCTTTGTAGATCCCTCTGTTCTAGCGTGGTTCATCAAAACTAAAAATTTTCCTACACCAGTTCTACCTTCTTAAATGAAGAAAGAGCTGAGGAGATGTTCCAATCTAGTGCATCTTCCACACTTAACCACAAAGTCCTTTATTTATTTACGTATTTAAAAAAAAAAATCTCGATTCCTAAATAACAAAAAGGGGTAAAAGCCACCACCCATGACAACAGGGAAGGCCCTGGAATCTGATGGTTTTCCTGTTAGGGTTGTAGCTTCTGAACTAGGAGGAAGAGAGTGCTATTAAACCCCAAACCACTCCTCAGTGGCTGAAGGAGAAAGAAACAAGAAAAAGCGTACCGAGTCCCCTTCCTTAGAACTGTTTTTATGCTTGGGCATCACTCCCTTGGCCTAAAGTGGGGGACATAAGAAACAGCCCTATGAGACTCAATGGTGTTTCATGATAAGAATAAGGTCACTTTTCTCTGGGAGTAGCCATGGGAGAAATTTCCCTGTCACTCGGGTACCAAGTCAGCTTCTCCTGACCAATGAGTGGGTTTTTGCATTGTTGCCAGGTGAAAACCCCAGGTTTTGCTCTGTGTGACTTGTCACAGCCAATAAACAAGAGGGTGAGGTGGGAGATCAGAAAGCCACCTTTATTTCATTGTACAAGGACAAGAGCAATCGGGGCTGCTGCCTCAAAGACTGCTCTCAGGCAGCTTGGGGAGGTGGGCTTTTATAGAAAGCGGACAAGGAAATGTAAATTCATCATGAATATCCAGGGTTGACCTTCACGCAAGCACTCAGAGCTTGGGGATGATTATGCATTTTTTTTTTAGACAGGAGTTCGATCCCCCAAGATGGAGAAAGAGGTTAAATTTCTTTCATTAGGATGTTAAGTCTCCACCCAGAGGCAGGTTGAGACCGTCTATGGCCCATTCTGTGGTTATCTTGTCAAGAACGATTTCAGAAGAAAGGGCAGCTTATTCTGCTTGGTGTAAGAGGATAAGTCAGAGCAGGTGTCTCTCAGAAGGGCTGAGCTCTGAGGTTGCCTACCTCAGCGTGAGTCATATAAGTGATCATGAATCCCTCATTGCACTGGCCCCTAGGCAGCTCAGAGCCAGATTTCAGGCACACAGGCAGGCACTGTGCAAGACTTCAGAGCAAGAACACACCCTGTATCACTCTACGCTCTCACTTTCCCTTTGTCCCATTTTCCACGTCCTCTTAACTTAAAATTTTATCATACCATATTTGTATAAATACCCTAACCTCTTCTGGATTGAGATATACTAAATAACATACTAAGCATACAAATGCTGAGCAGACAGTCAATATGGACATGGTCATAGGATACAGGTAGGACAGAAGCAGCATATCCTGTTGAAGTTTCAAAATGAGTGGGTCCCAAGTTCCTCAAATGAAAGCACTTTTAAATGTCCCCAGACTCTAAGATGAGTGACAAAATAACAGGAGACAGACTTGCAGCAATATAAGAGGAAATTCTTGCTATAAGAAATTAAATGGCTTCCAATAGAAGCAACACAAAATATACACAAAACAAATTGCATATGTATTTGAGAAAAAAAGACCAGAAACACATACCTCGATTGCATTTTTCTAAGAATTTTCTCTGTTCAAGAACTTCTGAATTTAAAACAGCTTTTTCTTGTTTGACTTTATTTACCTAAAAATGTGAGAATTCGAGGGGAGAAAAAACACCCAGAATTGTAAAATCCAACATATGGCAACGTGTGATACTTAAAGCGCCGTTCAAATTTCAACATGAAGTTACAATTTAAAGAAGAAATTGGCTTCGCTGTTTGAGCCTTTTATTAAAGTTCTTCTAAGGCAGCTATTTAAGATAAAAAAAAATAGGAGGTACAAATTGATACAGGACTTAAACTCTCATATTTCAATTGGCATTGGTATCAGTCCCTAATCATGACAGTATTCTAACCATTCAATGTAAATGATTGCTATTTTTAAGGCAAAAATCCAAATCGAGCTCACCACTGGAGTCATTTAGTCAGAGACACAAGTTAAATCAAGATTGCAAAGATGGAGCTTACTTGAAGCCTCATGCAAAGAATGGCAAGCATGTGCTCTGGCTCTTTAAGATAGTTCAGAACTGAAATATGATTCTCCAAATACTGGAACCCATTCTACCATCTATCACATCTGCCTGTGTTGAGGGTGTGCTAGGGGAAAGTCCTTCCGACCAAGCCAGCCAGTCACTGGAGAAGCAAAATACTTTCTTCTTCACCACCAGCAATAAAGTGTATGACCGGAAACCACAGCTATCCTTCTCACAAATTTGCCTCACATCATCAAAAATGGGGACAACAGGGAACATTTCAGTGCTGTTTTAGTGTCTTATTTATTAGTCTAGATAGTGGGTACACGAATGCTTATGATTTTATTCTCTATACTCGCCTATATATCTGAAACGGGGGAAAAGAGAAGATTAAAATTGGTACATGGTTCTCACGTCAGAAATTAAATGGCTCCCAGTAGAAAGTTTTTAACTTAGCCAGTCTCCAAACAGCTTAAAAACACCAAAGGTCGTGCCTTTGGGCCAAAGGTACGTACTTCTTCAATTACTTCTACGAGTTTGCTCTTGAGATTTTCCAGTTCAATGGCTAACGTCTTCTTTTCCTCCTGAACAGATACAATTTGATCTTGAAGCTCTGCATTTTAAAGAAAAGGTGGCAGTGGGAGAGCACAATAGAAATAAAGTTATCTTTAAAAAAACAAATCGATCAGAAGAATTTAAAATGCCAGTCCATGTATAGTTAGTTCATGGTCAAGATTATTCAACAATTAAAAGGGAAATGAAGAAGCAAAGACCAACGGGATCTCACTGAGGCCTCCCCACCATTAGCCATGGTTAGTAGCAATTTTCTATCAGGTAATCTCACTACATTCAATGTACTAGATCTTGTTTTCTTTGTATTCTATCAAACCCATATTCTAGAAAACTATCTGGCATTTTGAAAGCAGACTTTATTTTAAGCTTTCAGACATACAAATTAAAGCATTGTACTAATTTCTTTATTATTTCGTAACGGCCATGGGCTCTTGTCACAATGCAATATAAACAAACAATTTGGCAGTTAATAATTTGGAGATTTTTATTTGAAGAAAAAAATCCCGATTTACTGCCAATTTATAGCCCTTAAACATTATTTGAACTGACTCAAAATATAACCTGTTTGAAAGAAGGGTTAATGCCAGTAATTTTCTCTCCAGAATTGTGGGTGTTTTGTTTCTTAATTTATTTCATATTTTTTATTATTGAGATTTAATGAAAAACATGCTACTAGAATGAAAATATTAGCCACTGTAACTTAAAAGCTTCTGGTGTTTAGATTAAAGTTACTTCCACCGTTCAAATGTTCAAAAAATATACACAGATTAACACAAAGTTTATACCCAGGCCTGCTGTTTTGCTACTTGGTTTTTAACTGGTTTTAATTTCTTACCCTTCTCCAGGGGCAATAAAAAACTCGCTATGTGGTCATTTATAAATTAAATCCAACTTTTAACATGAACCCAGCTTGAGGTTCTCAGAGACTTATTTCTAAATCACTTTCTCCACTGGCTGGCTAATCCTGAGGACGAACAAGAGGCCATACTGTTCAAGACCTAACAGATGGGAGAATTCTGAGCAAAAGGAAATCCTTTAAACTTCCTCTCCTTCCCTACCAATTCTACTTTGTCTTAGTTAAGGGGACAGAAAGAGCCCCAGTGGCACAGTGGTTAAGCGCTCGGCTGCCAACTGAAAGGTCAGCAGTTAGAACCCACTAGCCACTCCATAGGAGAAAGATGTGGCAGTCTGCTTCCACAAAGATTACGGCCTTAGAAACTGTACGGGGCAGTTTTACTCTGTCCTTATGGTGGCTATGAGTTGGAATCTACTCCATGGCACCAGGTTTAAGGGGATGGAGGGCTAGGTAAAAGACAGTGCTTGCAACATCCATTCTTCTTTATACCTCCAATTGAAATTTGATCTATCAAACAAGGAATATTGCTTTTGACATATGCACGAAGTTAAAATGTTACAATAGTTATTAAGCCAAAAACTGCTTTCCTACATCTTTAACATAAACGGAGTGTATGTATATGCATGAATAAAATTAATGTGTATTAAACAGGTGTATCACGTGATTTTTGCCTGACAGCACTGCTTTCTGGCCAACACAGCTGTTTAATACTGCATATTGGTTATAGCTCACTGCCTGAATCAGATGGGAAGTTCTTTGAGGGCAGAGACTAAGCAAAGTGGGAAAGAATCTTCCCCAAAGTTTCCAACAGAGAACCAGATAAACAGGAGGTGTTCACTAAACACATTTTTTTCCATTTATTCTTTCATTTAACAAAAATATCTTAACCCATAGCCAATATTCTTAAGAAGTTAATAGTTTCATCAGCTATTTCTATCAAGACAAAGCTTTTAAAAGTGTCTAAACCCACACAACAAAGTAACTGAGAAAGCACAGATGCTACACCCTCCCACAAGGATTCTGAACCAAGCTATACCCTGAGCCAATTCAACCAGAATTTGTGGGGGTAGGACCAGGTATCACTATTTAAAAAGTTCCCACGTGATTCCAATGTACCACCGGGGTTGAGAAGCACTGACCTATCAGGAATCAAAAATACCCTCAATAATGAAGCCAACAGTCCCACCTTTGATTTGCTTCTGACACTGTACTGAGATACAGGTCTCGCCAGCACTGTCTGTGTCCGTAGCTGAATCGTCATCGATGTTTATCTCTTCAGTTATCACATCTGGTCCCAGCTTGGCCATGTATAACATGCTGATTCTTTTCAGTGTTTTATTTTCTTTATTTAGCTAAGACAAAATATAAAAACGGTTATTTTAACAGCAGTCAAATGAGTGTCTTGGATTTTTAAACAATAGATTAAGTGTATTTTTGTCTTACGTATCCATCAACACTCACAGCAGGAAATAACAATTAGCAAATTCATTAAATAAGGTCCTATTTACACTTTTTAATATTAAACTTATTATTTTAAGTAAGACCTGATGCCTGGATTACAGCCAGCAGCATGTGAAAATGCTAGTTATAACTGATGAGAAATTAAGAAAAAGCAAACCAGTCTAGATGAAAACAAATTTCAATTTATTCATAGTCATTAACAGTCTTAATTAAGACACTTTATTTCAAGCAAATATTTGGTTGATGGTGTGCTCTGAATACCTTTTAAAAGTCTGTTTGCCCAGCACCCCCTCTTTTCTGGACACTGCCACTCCTCTTCATTGCTCCACATGATTTCTATGCAAACAACCTTATACCCCAAAGTATATCCCATCCCTGTGGACACAGCTAATTAGTCCAGGGATTAGGCACGTGACCCAGGCTTGGCCAATCAGATCCCTTCTCTAGGAATTTGGAGGCTGGAACAGAGAAACGAGTTTCTTTCTGTATCTGGATATACAGAAGCTGATGTCAGCCACATTCCACCACTGTAGCAAAGCCAAAAATGAAGCTGATATGTAGAGAGAGGAAGAGAAAAGCAACGGAAAAAGGGTTTACCCTGGTACCAGTCCATCCCTGGATTGCTCTAATGGATTCTATGGGACTCCAATGTCCCTTTCTAACAAATTTTTTCTTTTTTTGCTTAAGCTAGTTCAAGATGTGTTTCTACTGTCCGCACATAGATCTCTAATACATGGTAAAAGGAAGTTCAAGATATGTTTCTGTTACCTCTATAAAACCTAAAACCAAACCCACTGCTGTTGGGTCAATTCCAACGCACAGTGACCCCACAGGACAGAGTAGAATTGCTCATAGGGTTCCCATGGCTGTAATCTTGATGGAAGCAGACTGCCACATCTTTCTCCCACAGAGCAGTTGGGGGGTTCCAATCGTCAACCTTTCGGTTAGCAGCTGAGTGCTTAACCACTGAGCCACCAGGGCTCCTTATTATCTCTATAAAATGTCTAATTCATAGTAGGAAAAAAAAAAGAATCCTAATTCATTAATTTATTTATTGTTTCCTGCTGTGGAATGAAATGTTTTCAGCTTGAGTTACTCAAGTATCATCACCGTCTTTAGCTAATGAGTTTATGTGTGTAAAATCTGCATATAAGTATTAGTAGGAAGCACACACAAAGACAAAACTGTCCAGTGTCCACAGAAAGAAAACATGGTTTTGCTTATGTTTCACAAGACTGAAAAATAAAAGGTCTTTTCTTATTTGAACATGTGAAAGACACAGAAATACAAACACATTCCCTTTACTACGGGCCACAGGCCATCAAGACAAATTCTGAATTTAATCACTGACATTGGAAATAAATACAAACGGAAACAGAATTCATTGGAAAACTACTCTTTGCTACTACAAATCTTACATCAGAATAAGATGTAAGGTGCTTCTCTGGCTTTGGCCGTTCATTTGTGCTCATAATTAGAGCCCCTTGGGGTTTCTCAGGAGCCCTGGCGGGGGTGTGGTTAAGAGCTTCAGCTGCTAACCAAAAGGTCAGCAGTTCAAATCCACCAGCTGCTCCTTGGAGACCCTTGTGGGGCAGTTCTACTCTGTCCGATGGGGTTGCTATGAGTCGGAATCAACTCAACAGAAACATGTTTGGATTCTTGGTTGGGGTTTCTCACAGGGAAAACCCAGCCAACTTCAATCTGGGTGATCTGATTCTTATTTCAATAATATGAAACATAAATAGAGTGAAACCTGTGAGAGCTGGACCTTGACGGGACTGCCTTGTTTTTCCAGGTCTTGCAAGTTTTCCACCTTTGACAGTCTTACCACTTTTCTATCACTATTTTCGTGGCAAATATTTGCATTTTCCTTCTCTGACAGGTTTCTACCTCACACAGGTTCCGGCTTTCCCAGGTTTGCTGTATATCCCAAGGGGCATGCATGGTCTGGCGCATGAGAGGTTCCCTTGACTGCTCTAGAGAATCAGGAAGAACCTCTTGGAAATAGCTATAAACCTTTTCGTAGACTCTTCCTAGGGTACCTGTGGAACTCTATTCAGGGAATCAGACATCGCTCTTTATCTCCTGTTCCCAGCCCATAGCTCCAGTTTCCAGAGCCCCAAATTCCATGAAGAGAGTCAGGGACTAGAGATGAGGCCCATGATTTTCCTAGCCCCTCTTCCTTAAAACGGAAAAGTCAAGTAATGCCGTGTGGGGTCTTTGTCTGAAGCCTGAATGCTGTGGCATGGCACAAGAGGCACGAGGAAGCCTTCTTGTCAACTCTTGAACTATACCAGTTTTTCTGAATGTTAGGAGAAAACACCAAACTGAGAACAAAGTGAAAAAGCTCAACACGATGGATCATTCTGCCTCCTTAAATTTCAACTAACAGTGCTCAACACTGCACATCAGAATCCCGAGGGAGCTTTTAAAAATCCCACTGGAAAAATTTCTGGTGATGGGGCCCAGCATAGTGCTTTTTCAGAGCTTCTCCGGTGATTCTAATGCACGTCGAAACTCAGAGCCCTTGATGAGCCTAACGGAGCACTTCAGTGTAAAGTCTATCGCGTTGATACAACAGACAGTGACGCATCTAGCTCTGTAATCAAATTCTGTCTCTGCCTTTGGAACTCAATCTTTCAGTGTCTCAGTTTTCTCATCAACAAATTAGAGATAAAAATAGTCTCCATTCATTGGGCAATACGAAGATCAAATGAGATATTACATATAAAGTACTAAATACAGTGATCTAGAGTAACAATTCAGTAAGCTTAGCTGTTAATGGTACCAAAAGAGGTATAGTTTTTGAGTCTTATTAACTTCCCTTTGGAAATCATTTATCAGCTAGTTTTCTTCAACCAAGGTATTCATCTACGCATTTTTATTTTCTCCAAGATGCTCACGAAAAAGTATAAATACTAATTTTTGCCATCTGATGCTTAATATATTACTTCCCAGAGAACCATCACAATAATACTTGATAACCAAATAGTTAACAGTTCTGTCCTCAAGAGAGTTTAATGCCTCTATCAAACTAGACACCAGAATCCACCAGCTGCTATCTGGCTACAATAAACCAGTTACCACTAAGTCGACTGCACTCATGGCAACCCCACGTATGTCAGAGAAGAACTGTGCTCCATAGGGTTTTCAATAGCTGGGGTTTTTTTGGAAGTAGGAAACCCTGGTGGCGTAGTGGCTAAGTGCGACGACTGCTAACCAAAGGGTCGGTAGTTTGAATCCACCAGGCGCTCCTTGGAAACTCTGCGGGGCAGTTCTACTCTGTCCTATAGGGTCACTGTGAGTCGGAATCAAACCGACGGTACTGGGTTTGGTTTTCGGTTTAGACTGCCAGAACCTTCTTCTGAGATGCCTCTACGTGAACTCCAACTTCCAACCTTTCAGTTAGCAGCCAAGCGCGTTAACTGTGTGCGCCACCAGAGACTCCCTGGCTATGTTACAACTACCCTGTTTAACAAAGGTACTAAAACCCATTGCCAACAAGTCGATTCCAGCTCCTAGTGACCCTACAGGACAGAGCAGAACTTCCCCATAGTGTTTTCAAGGAGCAGCTGGTGGATTCGAACTGCCAGCCTTTTGGTTTGCAGTCGTAGCTTGCTGTCGCTCTTAACCACTGTACCACAAAGTTATTAGCGCAAGAAAATGTCAGCCGGAAATTTTCCTAAGTCTTCTCTAAACACCATTTTCATATTTTGAAAGAAGAAATATAACACATATACACACGAAGTCTTACGTACATACTAACTGAGTATTTCTGAGAACTCTGCAGTCACAAATTTTGGCTAAGCAATTTCACTGCAGTTATTTTTTCATTGAGTTACAGGTTAAGAGCATGCCACTTGTTTTTCGGAATCCTTCTATCTTTAGTCACAAGGCAAAAATAAATCTTTTATAACCCCACAGTAACGAAACCTTCCACTACATTCAAATGCAAATGAGAGTTTTTATATTGGACGTGTTTTAATGAATATTTAAAGGTACAAAATAAGCACGTTAAATGGCTTTGGACCATATGATTTAAATAGTTGGTCTACATTTATGAGTTTAACCTCCACATTTTAGTGAGGCGAAGTATCCACACTTGTTTTTTTTTTTTATTGTAAGGTCAAACTGAATCATAGGAATTAAACATTCCATTTGTCATGAATTTGATGTCAAAGATTTAGAAATATAAGAATTTATAGAAACTTTGCTGCTTAAAAAATGGAACCTACCTTAAAAAATGTCAACTGATACCTAAAACAGGACATGCAATTACCATTTATTGATCATACATATATAAATGAAGCATCCAAATTTTCCACTCAAAGGTGCAGTGTCTTCCATATCCAGTGAGCATATCTATAACGTTTGAGTATGTTTGTTTGTTTCTTACTCCAGGGCCCAAGAGTCCACAATATGCTCTCAAAGACAAACTACATGTCCATTTTCAATTAGGCATCTTAAGGAACAGGTGACAGTATAAGTCAGAGGAGCCTATCGCAAAGATTAAATTGTAAAAATGGCCTTAGTGGTTTGTAACCAGGGATGAATATAATAGTCACCAGGCAAATCTGTCAACATACACATGCCTGGGCCACAACTCTAGAGACACTGGGTCTGCGGTATTCTCACGGAGCCAGTCTGGGTCTGCTCAGACATTTAGAGCAAGACGATTAATTACAGCCCAGAATTCTCTTGCCCAAAGTCACCTGTTAGTTAGAAAAAAGGGGAAGGGAAATAAAAATAGTTCTTAAAAGAGGGCCAGATATGAACCAATGATTAAACTGTATCGCAGAAAAAGAAAAGTCCACCCCACTCCCACCCCAGTCCTAACTCTGGTCCCTCCTGTCACTTAAGATGAGACAACAGCAGCCCAGAGAGGAGAACTAAATTGCCCAAAGTCACATATGCCCAAAATGACAAAACCAGGAACAAAATCTGCATATACTGCTTTCCAAACGATTGCTCTTTCCCATAAACTCTGCCACACCTGAGCGGTAGTCAGTGTTCCCACTCTGGCTGTACCACTGCACTACTCATTAATAAGAGAAAATATAGCCAGAGACTATCCTTAGACACTGGAAGATTCTGAGCAGCGAGTATTATGCTCCAAGTACGATTTTCTCTGCTTGTTCCAAAAGAAGAAATGAAGAAAATGAAAGAGAATTCACACAATACCATGGACCAGTGAAGTGCTGTGATATTCAGCAGAGTGAAAATGACATGAGAATACCCATGTTGCCATTGTTTTTAAGGCAATGGCTTGTATTACTAGGTGCTCTTCAGATAAGTAAGAGAAGTTACATCCACACATTTATTTTCTTGGCTAGGTTCTGACTGAATATCTTATGAATTCTAATGTAGTGTCGTTATGCAAACAATTAAGCAAATACCTCCAGCGCGAACACTGCTAATGCAGACAAATTAAATAGATTTGTTTATTCATATATTTAATGGCAGTAGGATTTCACTCATATCCAACGAAATACTTCGGAGGGGGGAGATGGGAGAGAGGGGAGAAGAAATATGACCAGCATTAGTAATGAATTTTGGTTGAAAATTGCTGTAATCCATTTTCTGATGAAGTGGTTCAGACGCATTTTACCCAACCCAAAATACATAAGACAGAGATTTAAAAAAAAAAAAATTCTTTAATAATAATGTACTTCTGATGAGACAGAATCTAGAAAATTACACACTTGGTAAATTCGTCAGCTAGAAGCAATCAGTGGAGCCCTGGAGGTCACCTTTAGCAAGCTCTCGCTCTGCTTTCACCAATAATCACCTGAAATGTAAGACTTAAGGCAGACTTTTTCATCTGATTCAAACATGAAACACTCATCACTGTTTTGTGCCACGACAGGTTAGAGACTTGTTTACCATTTAAACCAAACGCACAGACACTTGGCAAGTCCAGTTGAGCAGACTCCTCTGGGGCTGTATCTCCCAGGCAAAAAGGACAAATGCTGAAACACACATATATGCATGCTAGTTTTATCATCAAAATAACCTTTACCATAAGGCAGATATTTACATAATGATATTCCAGATCCTGAGACCTCGCAACACTTTCCTCGTTACGAAAGCAGACAACCAATTAGAGAAAGAGAAAAGCAAAAAAGGATAGAAGTCGCTGTTTAGAAAAGTAAGTTGAAGTAAAAACGCTCAGGTAAAACCCTTGCAGCTAAATAGTCTCACCTTTGTGGCCAAAGCTTCGGCGCTTTCTCGACAAGTCTTCTCTATTTCAAGATGGTTCTGCATAAAATTAACTTCCTCTATAACCATGTGAGAAACTAGGAATGAGGGGAAAAAAAAAACAAAAAAAACTCAGCATTCAAAGATTAGTCAGCTATTCCAGAGGCCCACGCATCATGTCCCGTGATTACGAAGACTTCAATTCCTTAGCTAGCCAGACCTTTAGCTGTCATTGAAAAAGAGCTTTTTCAAAGCGTCCTGATAAAATTTTAGCTAACATTTGAACGTAGAAAGAAAAAAGAAGACAATGAAGAACCTTTACTACTATTACACACATTTTAAGAAAGCTATTTAGGAGACTTTTTAGAAGTGTCTAAGGAGCCCTGGTGGCACACTGGTTAAAGCACTCAGCTGCTAACCAAAAGCTCAGCAGTTCGAACCCACCAGCTGCTCCTCAGGAGAAAGATGTGCCAGTCTGTTTCCTTAAAGATTTACAGCCTTGGACACCCTGTAGGGCAGGTCTACTCTGTTCTATAGGGTCACTAGGAGTCGAAATCAACTCTACCACAATGAGTTTTTTTGTTTTTTATTACCCATGTAGCCATGTGCATATCCATAGACGTATCTATTAATTTAAACAAAAGAATACCTCACACATAAAGAGAAATGGCAAATATGGATTTCCTTTTCTGAGCAGGATATAACACACAGAGCTAATAGGAAAAGCAGCTAATTAGAAATAAAAGAAAAATCTTAGATGGATCTTACGATGTTGCAGCTTAGCTGAGTACTGCAACCAAAAAAAAAACAACCCACTGCCGTCAAGTCAATTTTGACTCATAGTGACCCTACAGGACAGAGGAGAACTGCCCCATAGGGTTTCCAGGGAGCAGCTGGTAGACTTGAACTGCCGACCTTCTGGTTAGCAGCCATAGCTCTTAACCACTGTGCCACCAGGGTCAGTACTCTCTACTGAGGGTAGTTCCTAGCATTCACTAAGCTCCAGGGCAGTAAAGCACAGCAACAAGGTTTAGGTAGCACATGCTGATGAAAGCGGATGCTAACCAATTGTTTCTTGCATCATCAATTCTCAGGAGGATTAGAAGAAACATAAAAGATTTACTTGAGATTTTAACAATGCCTGAAAAAGAGTACTTTTTAGATTTCTGGTACCTGGTTTACATAAATTGAGATTTAAAGGTACCAAGTTATTGAGAATTTGAATTATGTTTTGAAGTCCAAGTAAGAAAAATGCCAACTATTCCCATCCATACTTCAACTCAGAATTGCAAAGCTAACTGTAGACATGTATACTTATTGGCATTTGCTTGGTTTGAAAAAAAAAAAAAAAAATTAAAGGACACCCAAAAGTGAAAACCAGCAAAGTTAGGTAAAAAGCACTGGGCTCACATAACACAAAGAGAGATTACTTTTGCTTCATTTAAGCTTAATTAACCTGCAATTATGATTAAACTCAGGGGAAAAAATTTCTCTCCAAATTAAATACAAAAATATATTACTTCCTAAGTCTGTCCAAAGTTCTTATTATGTTAATATTCAAATTCATAAAGCAGCACTAAATGGCCAGAAACATCTCTAACCTTGACATTTTTTCAGGGGTAATAATAACCTGCAGCAAATGCAGGCCAACCAAAAACCACTTAACTAATTAGTAGTTGCAGTCACCGAGAAAAACATGAATCAACACTGTTATTACAAGTGGCACATTTGAGTGGCATCTAATTATGACTTGATGAGCACGATACTTGCATTATCAACATTACTACTGCATCCCATCAGGGCCTAAAAGCTGCTGATGGCATTGACTTCGAGAAACTCCCACTCAGTGGTACAGCAGCACCCAACAATCGGCTTGGCAGGGGCCCCCCTCACTAAATGACACGTTAAGCGTAATTACTGGTAGACATTGTAAATAAACAGGATTGGAAGTGAAAATTGTACCAAGTGCATAAGACACAATCTGACACATTGGAAGTGGCAGCCTTAATTGAGAGTTTCTTTGACTGCTCAAGATCATTTCAACTGCATTTCTCAGAGGACAGTGATTATAACTGTGGAGACAGACGGCATAATGGTATCAGCAGTGCTGACAGAGCAGTGAATTAAATTGTATCTGCTGTTGTGTGAAAGCCTTGATGAGAGGTACAGATGCCTTAGTGGTCTTATCATTATAACACAATGGTCATGTTGTCATCAACCTTTCTGGCTCCAATTGAAAAGAAATGATTGTGTGTTGAAGCTCCCCCCCCCCAAACTCCTCGCCGCCCCCTCCTCCTCTTCTATCTCTTGTTCTGAATAGAACCAATTTTCAGAGAGCTATGAAATCACGCAATAGGCCCTAAAATGCAGCTGCTTGGCATACAAACGGGTCCCCATTAAACTGGAATCACACACAATATGTGTTTATGCCAGAAGAACAAATAGAAGCTGAACGCAGGCCAAGTTTATTCACACAGACAAAGCCCATGTAGCTCTTCATCAATATAATTGCCTTTTATATTGTAGTTTAAATAATAGGCTCTATTATTTCCTTAAAATCCTAATATTCCTGGCATTTTATCACTATGTTTACAAGGTAGGTCCTTCAAAAATGTGCAGGAAAGAGAAAAGAAACCTATACAATTTTTACAACATCAAATATTACTTGGAATTTTTAGCCTTAACTACTTGACATCTTCTGCCACACTCTGGTATTTCCACTATCATCACAAAAACATAAACACTCTGCGTTTTTCAGAGGAATTTGACTTTTTATTCAATAACATTCTTGCTCACAGAAGAGTAAGAAAAATCATTCCACAGTTAAGGTTCAGGCCTGGCAAAAGGGAAAACAACAACAACATTTATTTTCTAAACGTTTTGTAAAAAGCTGCCGTGTAATTTAACTTGACGAACTTAGCTAGGTGGCACCGCCCCGTTTTCTCCAGCGCTGACATGGCGCACTCCATTGGGAACAAGTTTTATTTCTTCCTCAGAAGGGGGAACGATGGAAATTAAACACTGTGCTTTCTTTGTTAAAGAAATTATCCCAATGCTAAATTGGTAGCACAGAAACCTACTTACCAACTTTCTAGATTTAGAAGGTAAGAATATGTTTCACAGGACATTTACATCTTTATAAAACATGACTCCATTGCCAAACCAAAACTCAGGTCGCATGATCCAAAACAGAAATATTATTTGACATATGAATTTACGTGCACCTTTCAAGGGATGCTAGATTTTTTTTGTTTTTGTTTTTAGTCTTTAGTTGTTCATTTTATGATGTCCCTTATGGACCTGAACTTGGGCGTGTCTCATAATATCCATTATCCATGACCACTATTCCTACTCCATTTACATATTTGGATGACCAAACAACAAAAAAAAAATCCCAAACTCGTTGTCATTGAGTTGATTTCAACCCATGGCGACCCCCTGTATTACAGAGCAGAGCTGCTCAGTGGGGCTTTCTTCGCTGTAATCTTTATGGAAGCAAATCACCAGGCCTTTCCTCTGCAGTGCAGCTGGGTGGGTTCAAACTGCCAACCTTCAGGTTAGTGGCCAATCACAAACTGCTTACACCACCCAGGGACCTATCTGGATAACAGGAGGTTTAAAAAAGAAAAAAGACAAGGCTCAAACAAGTGACCCTACTACTGCAGCTACTGTTAAAAAACAACAAGAAAAGGAATTCCTTTCTTTTAGAAATACATTTTGAAATATTTACAGGTAAAACAATATGACTGGAATTAGTTTCAAAATAATCTGGGGTGGAGGGGGTCAGCGAGAGTGGGTGTGTAGGCGTAGAGATGGAAGACTGGTCATGAATTGGTGACTGTTAAAGCCAGATGATAGGTGCTATTTTCTCACTTTTGGATAAGTTTGAGATTTTCCATAGCTAAAAGTTGTTTTTAATGACCTCAAGAACTCAGAGAAGTGTATCCTAAACAAACATCAACAATGGCTTCTTTCAGTCGAGTTGAATTAGCAAAGTCTGTCTCTGCTCTTCTATGACCCCAAATAACCCTTAGATACGCACCATCACAGTACACATCTCATCAGATAACTGGTTTTTGCATTTTTTTCCTAACTATTTTATTGTGTTTTTGGTGAAAGCTTACACAGGAAATTAGGTTCTCATTTCACAACTTTTATGCATGCTGTTCAGTGGCATTCATTGCATTCTTGTAGGAAACCTGTTTTTCACTTATTTCTGTGTTCTACTAACTGTGAGCATTAGAGCAAGGCTTCTGTTTTACTTAGTGTTTGATTCTTCTGAACCTAGCACAAAGCCGTGTACAAAGTAGGTGCTCATTTTTGTGCTCGTCGGAATGAGTGCCCAAGTTCATCTGTTAACACCCTTTTACAAGCATGTAGTACAGCATTGCTTAGAAAACAGCCACCATCACCATTTATGTGTCCAGCCTTGTGCTAAACCCTTTATGTGTTGTCTCATAAATCCTCGCAATTCAATGAGCTAGGTATTACCACAGCAATTTTACTTTTAAAAAAACTGAGGTCCAGAAAAATAAAGTAACGTATCTCAAATCACAGGTTGTAAGTAGTGATGCCGAACCAAACCCATTTCTAGGTAACTCCGATATTCTGTGTTCCTTTCTAATTTGTCATATTTAAAGGTGACACCAGCAATGACACTGCTTCCTAAGCAAAACTCCTCTCCATCTAGCCAACTCCCAGCAACAACTAGATGCAGGGCGCCTCTCCAGCGTATGTAGGGAGCATACCACGAGTTCTTTGTCAACATCAGGTCACTTAGAAAGGTTTCCTGTGGTAAGAAAGGAGCCATGAAAGCTGGCGTGCATACAGGAAAACTGGTGTGCCCCAGAAAAAGTGCAAAAGATCTAAGATTTGGGCCTGAAAGACACAAAATGACTTTATTTGCTTGTCCTTTACTGGGATCTGTCTTTCTAGAGAACATGGCTTTGCTACGTGGTGACATTCTTTGTGCAGAAAGACCAGGAGAAAGGCTTAGGAAGAGCTGGGAGAGAATCAAGAATGGCGTGGAACTACGGGTAACACATGCAGAGCTAGGGAGGAAGGCCCTACGGCCTAACAAAGCTCATCCTGGAGCCTTATTCAGCTGCTCTTTCTACACGTCAAGAGCCAGGCCTACTCATACCTTACTGTCATGAACTGAATTATGTCCCCCCAAAAATGTGTGTATTAATTTGGCTGGGCCAGGATTTCCAGCATTGTGTGGTTGTCCTCCATTTTGTGCTTGTAAATTTATGTTAAAAGGATTACGGTGGGACTGTAACACCACCCTTGCCCAGGTCACTGACCTAATGTAAAGGGAGTTTCCCTGGGGTGTGGCCTGCACCACCTTTTATCTCTCAAGAGATAAAAAGGAAAGGTAAGCAAGCAGAGAGTTAGGGACCTCATACCACCAAGAAAGCAGCACCAGGAGCAGAGCGTGTCCTTTGGACCCAGGTCCCTGCGCCTGAGAAGCTCCTCAACCAGGGGAGGACAAGGACTTTCCTCCAGAGCCAACAAAGAGAGAAAGCCTTCTCCTGAAGCTGACACCCTGAATTGAGACTTATAACCTACTAGACTGTGAGAAAATAAATTTCTTTTTGTTAAAGCCATTTACTTGTGGTATTTCTGTTTTAGCAGCACTAGATGACTAAGACACTTACAAATGGGTATCCATTTGACCCTAGTAGATAAAAATTATAGGAGGCAGATCTCAGTTCAGCACAAAAGAACACTTTCCTCCAGAACTGTCCAAATATGGAGACTGGCAACCACTTAAAGGTAGATGATACAAACTCACTAAAGGTAAATGATGGGAACTTTTAACACTAAAGGACAGGCAGACACGGGGTGGGTCCGTAGATGAGATGGTGGAAGCAGCAACCAAATTTACTGAGCACTTACTGTGTGCCAGGCTCTGTGGTAAGCACTTTTTACATGGATTATCTCATTTAATCCTTGAACACCCTACGAGGCAGGGCCATTAACCCTAATTTTAGTAATGCAGAAACTTGCTCAGGGCTACATGAATTCATACCAGGTGATGCTCTTCTCTGCAGATACTGCCTCCAAAACTAAAAAACCCACTGTCATCCAGTGGATTCCAACTCATAGCGACCCTATAGGACAGAGTAGAACTGTCCCATAGAGTTTCCAAGGACCGCCTGGCGGATTTGAGCTGCCAACCTCTTGGTTAACAGCTGTAGCACTTAACCACTATGCCACCAGGGATACTGCCTCATTCCTTTCCAAATCTGAAATTGTAACCTCTGTTCCAAAGCTGTGAACCATTTAACCCTGACACAGTTTTTTAACAAATATTTCAAAAGACTTCTTATTCCCCATTTTCTGTTCTTTTGAGACTGAGTAAAGGGTTAGTACTCTGTTCTCCTTCCATCCAAACTTTAAATTAATTAAGCAAACTTAGTAAAGGTAAAAACGAAGCAACTACAACAATTGAGGTTGTTGTACTAACCTTTCAACTGATCCTTTCAGGCTTTAATTAGAGCCGCCCATAACGAAAAATGCAAAATTTTTAAGCTATCCGACGTATTTAGAAGAAGAGACAAAGAAAGGGAAATGGTAGATAAAAGTAGAGTTTACATGTTACTCTGAAGGTAGGCTGATTTGAGAAGAAGTTGCTTCCATTTTTGCAGAATGAAAGGGGCAAAATTCCAACTACCTACCTAGACCAAAATATTTGATAAGTCTAAGCGTAAGAACTTGAACTATTCTCACTCCACAAAGGACACCAATCTGCTAGCAGTAATTCAAGCACATTAACTGGTAGCAATGCTGATGGTATAACGCTTTGAGACATGACTCAGTGTCAGCCCAAGTGTAAGAACATTCCATTAATCCTGCATGAGGGAGCAAGAAAGCCCTTTGCAACTACAATTACAACATTCAGCAATAAGAGGATTTCTATCATAGCATACTGACCTCCAAAAATAGGTAGTACCAACAATATTCCCGTTAGCTTTTCTTTGTATAGATGGATGCTGAAAAATAAACTGGCCTATTAAAATTTAACTACCATGCTGCATTTTTAATGGCTGTCTTTCCTTCAACAAGAATAAAATGTTTTGTCGTGTAGTTACCTAGTCAACAGTTTATGTTATCACCAAATTGCCTGACTGCTACAGCATCTGCAGAATGATGGAGAAAGACCTTGCTTCCAGGGGAGGGCCTGCTCTCCCTACTAAGGCCCGGGCTTTTTTCCATGACATTTGTCCATCTGATCCTTCTGAGAGTAAGCAGCTATATTCTATCTTGGGGGATAAAATAATAACAGATTTACACCACATAAAAAAATCAATAGCAAAAATTCAGAAAAGATTTTGGGGAGTCAGTCAGCTACCTATAGCTTTCATGGGAATATAATTTTCCTTGGCGAGAAGGCAATTTCAAACATTCTAATTCTTAAAAATGTGGAAGTTCTCTGAACCCATAATTCCATTTCTATGAATTAACCTAAGGAACTAACGAGACCACCGTAAAGATTATATATATATAGGAATGCTTGCCACGGCATTATTTGTAATAGCGAAAAGCAAGAAATAATCCATCTATCAGTGAAGAAATATCTAAAGAAATGATGGTACTATCATATAATGGAATACTATGGGCAATGATTAAAAATGATAGACATTTTTACTGACAAGCAAAGATGACAATATACTGTTTACTGAAAAAAGCAGGTTATAAACTGAATGCATTTTTTGTAGATACATATAAAGCCACAACCAAACCCACAGCCATCAAGTTGATTCCAACTCAGAGCGACCCCACAGGACAGAGCAGAACTGCCCCATAGGGTTTCCAAGGCTGTAAATCTTTACGGAAGCAGACGGCCACATCTTTCTCTCATGGAACCACTGGTAGGTTCGAACAGCCAACCTTTCAGTTAGTGGCCAAGCGCTTTAACCAGGCTGCTTAGATGCATATATATTACTCAGAAAAAAGACCAGGAAGGATATACTATAAAATGCTAACTTTGGTTTTTCTCAAGGAGTCAAGGTAAACAGTAATTTTTGTTCTCTTTTCTGCATAGCAAAAAACTTCTTATAACAACTACAAACCATCTTTTATAATAATACACACATAAAACAATGCTCATTCTCTTCCTTTAAAAATCACAGTAATGCCAGGGCATTTCACGGGCAAATGGGAAGACAATTCTCGCTTTCTTGATTGGATGGCCCGATGCATCAGCAACTAAACACAGGGCCTGTGTCTGCCCACATATTCCCAATACACAATTACGTGTGTTATAACCATTCCGCTGAAATGCTTACATACTTTTCTGAAATTCCTCCAGTTTTTTAACAGCCTCATCTCGTTCTTGCCTAATCTTGTCACACTGAAATTAGAAAAAAAGAAAGGAAATGTTAAAATTTGTATTACAAATTTTAAGTTTGGAAAGGCAAGGAATAGCAAGCTTATAAGCAACAGCAATTTTCAGAAAACAAAACATTTAAAACAATAAATAAATAAATAAAACAGCAGTCACATGGTTAATTGTACTGCTCAACCAGCATGGTACCTGGTGAATTTTCTCTGACCTTCTAAAATAATGAACCAGCTTACTGTTCACTATCTCCTCCGTAAAAGACCCGTTTAACAACCTTGAGTTAAAATGTACTCATTCTTTGGAAAGCGTTTGTGTCTCTCTTTACACAGGTATTTTCCTAATGCCATGAACACCTCACTCATCCGCAGGTCAGATTCCCAGCAGTTTCAACTATCCAGACACTGGTGCACCTTGGAAGCAAATGGAAAGACCCCTGGACGAAGGAAAACTGCTGCCACATAACCCGTGCTCTCTGTCACCTGTGGACAATCATCCCTGTGTCCTTAGCATTCTGAACAGAAGAAGGTAGCAAATTGAAGGCAAAATATCCCATGATAAGCTTGTATCATTTATATAAACTGTTAATTTTAAAAGGTGGGAAAACCTCTGAAAAAATAAGATGATAAAAGGCAAAAATAACTATTGGAGCACGAAGACCTTTTAGGAAACCTGGTATAGACACAAATCTCTCTCGTTTCAACAGGCCCTGGAGGTATTAATGAATTTTAACAAAACCGAATGCTGATTATGAGGACTGAATTCAATACACCTTGAATTTCACAAAACAGGGAAGCATAATACATTTTAGAGAATTTTTCATCGAAAACACCTAAAACTTTAAGCAGTAATTTTAGCTCTTAGGGTGAAATTTTAGCTTCTTGGAAATACCTCAGTCTCCAAGGTATCATATGAATAAAGCACAACTTTAAACTATATTTGATTCCTAGCATGCCAGATCAATATATTGGGATTGCATCCATTTGGATATTCTTAATTTCAAATTTTAGTGGCTTATGGGAATTATAACACCACTAGTGATTGGAGGGAAAGCCTGGTGGTGTAGTGGTTAAGAGTTGCAGCTGCTAACCAAAAGGTCAGCAGTTTGAATCCACCAGGCGCTCCTTGGAAACCCTATGGGGCAGTCCTACTGTGTCCCACAAGGTTGCTATGAGTCGGAATCGGCTTGACAGCAACAGGTTTGGTTTTCTTTGGTTTAGTAATTGGGAAAATCCAAATGAAAACAGTGAGACAGTCTCACCTATCAGACTGGCAAAAAACTGAAAAAATCTGATACCAGGAGTTGAAAACTCTCACATACTGCTAGTGGAAGTCTAAACTGGTAGAACTACTTGGAAAATAAATTTCTATCAAAATAGAAAACCCACAAACCCTATGACTCAGTAATTCTACTCCTAGGTGTATACACTCAGAGAGACTCTCCAGTATTGTAGACAAAATGAACTCAAAAAAAAGGTTCAGCATTTAAAAGAATAAGAAATCATGGTATAGTCATATACTACACTACAGAGCAGTGAAAATGAATGAACTAAAGCTACGTGTATCAACATAAACCTCAAAAACCATAATGCTGAGTAAAAGAAGTTGTAGAACATATATCAAATGATACCTGAAGCACACAAAAATATTTCATGCGTCTGTTCTGTATTTATGTCTATTTCATGATATGCATGGCATATATGAAAAATAACATCATGAAATACAGGGACACATACAAAATTTATGATCGTCTCTTAGGAAATATGGAAGGAAATGAGACCAGGCATGGGCAACACAGGATCTTATCTGTAGCTTTTGTTTTTTAATTAAAAAAATAACAGCTAATTCTGTGTGGCAAGTACTTGTTTTATTACTCTCTGCCTTTTTCTGTGCTTCTAAATAGTTCATTGTTTTCCCCTTTGGCTTCCAAAAAACCACAGAAACTTTAAAAACCTGATCTCCTTTCATATGGGCAAATCCACTCTGGCAAGTGCACATGAAACAAGTACACACAGTGCTAAAGCAGCAAAGCTGTCCACTGAATCCTGACTCAGACCTCCCACCAAATGGGTCAGGATGGACCAAGGGCCATTTCCTAAAGGAGAAGGTGTACTCTTGCATTAAAGTTTCCTTGTGGGAATCCAAACTCTGAAAAAATAGTCCTGTCTAATACAGTCTCTAGTTCCAATTTACCAGAAAAATTGCATGTAGTGTTTTTTGTTTGTTTGTTTTTTGGTGTTTACATTTCTAAACACTAGCACGCTGGACTCTCAAATAAGCTTTCCCAGACCATTCCTCTCACCCAATTTGACTATACCAGACAGTATAGCACTTAATTTCTATGACAGAGCTGGCCAGCTGTTTCAGGACTATTCCTCTTGTTTTCTAGAACTTGGCCTCTGTTGGTTTTATACTTCCCCACGCTCCCTGCCAGCCTGCTACCTCACCTAATCAATACACAGTAGAGTCTAAAGACACAAAAAGGAGCCTAATACATGCCTTCTGACTAGACAAACTCCTGAGTCATGACTGCAAATGAGATATATTTGGTGTTTCACTTTCAAATTAATTTCATGTTTTGTAATCAGGCATTTCTGAAGGTGTAAGATGCCCTATGAAAATCTGTCTTCATCTAAGAGTTGGGAGCATTGCTCCTGATGGAATGCCACTTGTGTCCTTCTCTCTGCTTCTCAAAGTACCACCTGGAGGAATTTGAGGATAATTCAATTCTCACTTATTTCAAATAGCCAGAGTTTTCACTGAGACTTTGCATGATGAGAACATTAAACAGAGATGCCTGGTTTAGGTCGATCTCTATTCGGATCTGAAAAAGGCCACCAGTTGACACACAAGCCACTAACTCTGTCACCATTTGCTGGTTATCGTCAGCTTGTGACAATTTTAGGTAGTCGTAGCCAGTCACCCAGAAGACAGATTTTCTGTCTCTGCCCTCTGCTCATAAGGCCCAGGTAGGCAGGTTTTAGTTCATCACAACAGGCAGGTAACTAGTTTCCACAGCCTAGCTACATACTTTCAGGCTAATGCTGTAGTCATCACCAACAGATTCACAGACCGTCTCCCAAACCCAGCTGTGTTCTACCAGGGGTCTCCATGTTGCTTTGCTTTCTATTTTCTGCAACTGCATTATGACAGAACTGGCAGTCACAGAATTGACCATCTGCTATGGATACTGAAAGGGGTGTGGGCTGGGGGACGGAATCAACACATGCTGCAAACGTGGCTTCCTTATTTCAAACTGGAGTTGAACAAAATATGAAGGACGTACATATTTACTAACCAGGATTCCAAATACTCACTTATTTTATTTTTTTAGGTGAACCCAGAAAAATATCTCGTAAGCTCTCTCTCATTCGGTCAGCAGTGAGAAAAAATGTCAGCGAGGGTTCTGGGCCTTTTTGGAAGAATGTCCTATCTTTATGCCCCACAGGAGCCCCTCACCCACCCTCCCCTTTCTCTACCCTGCCCACGCAGCTGCACCATTTGTAGAAACTGCTTCTTTTTGTGTTAGAATTGCTCGTGAGGACCTTGCAATAGCAACAGATGTGCCTGGGTTCACTTCGCTTAATTATGATGCCCAGCGATTCTCTGTGGCTCAAGGCTGGGGTAGAACCCAGCAGCACAAGTGCTGGCTGGTTGAAGCGAGCTGGATAATATTACATCTACTCTAGAGTCTCTGTTTTGGCTCTTTATGAAGTGGTGAATTGACTGGAGGATGGCCTTGCTGGTTTTGAAAGCCCTTAATATTAGAAGCCCTGGCTATTTTCCAGACCTCTTCCTTGAGCTTCATCCAGGCAGGTCCCTGGCTTCTGAAACTAAACCAGCATATCAAAGCACTGGCTGATTGATTTGTGGAGGGAAATCCTTCTACTGTGAATTGATACCTTCCCTCTTCCCCCCTAAAAAATGGGTAGCTCAGTTCTTTTTTCCGCATATATCATCCAACTACAGTTAACACTAAAGTATCTGCTTAGCAGGGCTCAGCAGAAGTACAGGTAACTGATGTAGACACCAAGAAATCTTTGTATTTTGCAGGGTGATCTACTCACGTTTTATGTAAAAAAAAAAAACTAACTTGTGTCTAACTTCCACTAATATGAACATTGATTTTTATCTCTGTGGCACACAGATGCAATGGCAGGTTAATATCCTACTGAAAGGCCAGTTTGGGGCCCAAGAAGCACACATGCACCACGCACACACACCGCCAAGAGAGAAGACAACCTATCTGCACGCAAGTACCTAACGGGGGCGGAATTACTTCGAAGCAAGTACCTACTGTAATCATTGGTCTTCCTATGCCACAGAACATCTTTTTCTGTCCTTCAAGCAATGAACGAATTATTTATAGAGCACCTAGACCTGCCAGCCACTGTGTGGAATGTAACAGACGATGTGCTCACAAACTTATGATCTACTAAGAAGGAGCAACAATGAAAGAAGCAATTAAAAGGACAGCTGCTATACCAGGAAAAATACCACACTATAGACACATATAGCACAGGCCATACCACTACGTCTGAGGAGGGCACAACCCCACACCACTTTTACTTTTCTCCAAGTACTTTTCATCCCTTTTATGTCCAGTTACAATATTCTAAAAATTTAAACATGTATGGCGTCAGAATTGTGCATATTTACCTGCTTTAGAATCCTTGGTGATGCAATGAGAGAACCATCAAATCATTTTTAATTATGATCGATACTTCTATTTTTCCACCTGGGTAAGTATGGCTGGAACTCAACAGGGCTTTCTGGATTTATACATAAAAAAAAAAAATACATACTTACCCTTAAAAAGGAAACCCTGGTTGCGTAGTGGTTAAGTGCTACCCTTAAAAAATACAATAAATTAAATCGTTCCTACTGGGATGGAATTCCTTTCACTCTCTTTCTCTTTTTTGGTGTTCTTTCTTCCAATTCAAAGTTCTTTCCCTTCAATTTTCACAGGCAATAAAGAAGTAGTAGCTGCCCCTTAAAGCTGTCTTGCAGCATTCTCCAAATTCTAGGTATTGTGTGTTAGATGGGAACACATGTCATCAGAACAGAGATTCTTGCTCTTTGTTTCTGGATAGATTGCTGTTAATAAGAGACTCATTTTCACTTTCAAACTGCTAAGTAATTACTTTTTCTCTGGCACAACCACTTGCCACTCTCTGTCTCAAAGAAACGGCATGTATGTGGATGTATTATGCATGAACAGTTAGCATAATGGATGCATATCTTGCTCTTCAAAGTGGCTTCTTTATTAATTTCTTTTAAATAAAATACTTTGGGACCTTCACCTCTGAAAATTACACAAGAGGAAGAAATTTCAACAATAGACAAAATGAACAAGATGCAAACAATATCATGTATCTTGCTTCTTGAAACGGAAGTCTTGGAAAGGGTCTGCCTCGTTCCCTTTTCATTCATTGTTCCTGGCAACCTGACGGAGCCTCCTGATTGATGTACTGTTACAGCCGCTCACCCAAATGACTTCTAATCAGCCACTTAAACAATGATGCACTTCAAAACTCGATCTCAGAACATAATATTAAACATAAATACTTATTACTTGAAGGCAGACACTCTTCTATTATACAGATTTCCTTCTGTTTTTAATGCATACGACACACACACACACACATCCTGCCACTCTGAGAACCGTGAAAGCTATTCCACTCAACATTCAATGAGTCTTTTCCCCCCATACCAGGAAATAAACCCCAAACAATTATGACAAAGGTCCTGGACGAGTCCTAAGAGAATGTGCTCCAATGTAGAGCATATTTGGCCGATTTCAAAATAGACAGTCCTCTACTTTTCCATACCACAGAGATATAGATTCGGAAGGCTTGCTGACTTCAGTGTGATAGAATCTTCCATTTTTTAACACACTGTTGATAATGCCATTTAGCAACCAGGCAAAAAAAAAATAAATGAATAAAATAACAGAAAGTAGCACTCTTTCCATAATTCCCATTTATCCTGGTGTTTAAAAAAAAAAAAAAAAACCTCAAGTATTTACAGTTTAATCCAATGTACACCGGTGACTTTTACCCTAGTCAATATTTTGATAATAAATTTTGGTTTAAAATGCGATACATCCATAAGTAACAAGCAGGTGTTTTTATTAAAAAGAGACCAACCCAAACCAAACCTGTTGCTATCACATCGATTCCAACTCACAGCCACCCTACGGAACAAGGTAGAATCGCCCCATATGCTTTCCAAGGGTGCAATCTTTAAGAAAGCACACTGCCACATCTTTCTCCCGCTATTAAGAAGAAGCAAGCAACTAATTCTGCTCGTGAGAGAGTTAGAGAAGACCACGAAAAAAATAAGCGACATTTAAGCCAGGCATTTAAGGTTAAAAAGAGTTTGCCTCATGGAAAGGAGTGGGAACCCTGTCTTTTTGTCCTTTCCCATCCCTCCCCCAGCTCTAGGCACTCACTCGCAATGCGACACAGTCATTGTTAGTCTGTCTGTGTCCCTCCTTAGAGTGGGCTTTCTCCAGGGGAGAATCTTCATATATTTTTCTTTATACTCCTGGTACTCAGAAGGGATTCATGAAAAAAGTTTTCCCTTCAAAATAGCTTTCCTTATAAACTCAAACAGACTCTGACTCCATCCTCAAAGTCACTGATTAAAAACCACAAAATGGTCAACATTCCATTTTTGTTAAAAAGGGAGAACTGCGAAGGAAAAGATCAATTTAAAAAATGGCCCACACTGCACCCCCCAAAAATCTCCTACCTGTCAAACCCTAGAATGCATTTTTTTAATATATATGTATCTCCAAAAAAAACAAACCCGTTGCTGTCAAGTCGATTCTGACTCAAGCAACCCTATAGGTAGATATAGATATATAAGGAGCCCTGGAGGCAGAATAGTTAACTATTCAGTGGCTAACCAAAAAGTTGATGGTTTGAACCCACTAGCAGCTCCACAGAAGAAAGGACCTGGAGATCTGCTTCTATAAAGATTACAGCCTAGGAAACCATATGAGGTAGTTCTACTCTGTCCTATAGGGTTGCTGTGAGTTGGAATCAACTTGATGGCACACAACACATACACACACACACATATAAACAATATATATATATGAATTTTTCTGATATAAAATGGACTTTATATTTAAATTTCAGATCTTAAATACAAACCAATGTGGAATAAATATAAATGATTCAGAAAAGTATACCCCTCTTAACCACTGCCGTCAAGTTGGTTCTGACTCACAGCGACTCTATAGGACAGAGTGGAAATGTCCCATAGGGTTTCCAAACTTCAAATCTTTACAGAAGCAGACTGCTGTATCTTTCTCCCAAGGAGTAGCTGGTGAGTTCGAACTGCCAACCTTTCGGTTGGCAGCCAATACTTAACCACTGCATCACCAGGGTTCCATAGAAAAGTATAAAGTCTGATAATTCGCTATGAAAAATTCATGAGCTTACAAAAAAGAATTGAAAATAAAGCCAGGGCCTTCGTGGGGAAAAAGAGAGCTGATAAGCTCCTATAAATCCACCTTCTCAAAAAGAACCTTTGTGGTCATAAGACCCATATTTGAACCTACACTCTGCCACTAACTACCTGTGCAACCTGGGGAAAGTCATTTAAGCCCTGTGGGCCTGTTTCCTTATCTGCGAAATATGGCTGACACAGGACTGTCTAGGGTATTGGGTGAAGGGGACAACCAACAGCACATGACCCAAAGTCTCTTCTTAATAAACAGCCTCTTACGCAAATGCCTGACCTGAGAAGCAGCAAGCCTACCACTTGTCTCAACAGATGACATTCCAAACATGGCAGAAAACGATCCTACCCAGAAGGATCCATCTACTGCCTTTCCCACTGATAGGGTTCACGGCCTGGCAACAAAGATAGCTAGACTTCATGTGGACGTGTGGAGGGAAGAAATAACTTACAATGTATTTTTCTGCTCCCCCCATTTGTATAAAATTTCCCCACATCAAATTAGCTGTGGCAAAAGAAGTCTGTCTTCAGATTTCAGTGGATTCACTGAACTGTCTTGGGACCATGTGGCCAGGATGCCACACACATGTACTGATGGAGACCGGTCACAACTCACCCAGCTAGGCACAAGAAAGCACTTTGTCAGTGAAAACGGTGTCCTCCATTTACCAATGCCGGAACGAAAGCTGCTCTTACTTGCTCTATGCTATATAAAAGGCTCTTATTATGTGCTTCTCTCATTTGTAATACGGTCCCTCTTTTTGGGGAAAAATCTGCAGCAATAAGCCTGTTAGTCTTTTAATAGACGATAAACAGAATGCTGTGAACTTAAAAAAAAATCACTCTACTTGGTTTGACCCAACCACACAGCATTCCATACTGCTTTCATTTCCCGTTTCTGTTAATAGTTATTTAAAAAAAATTAGAACAGAGGCAGGTAAATAAGGCATATGATTGTTACAAAAGTATTAGGCCATACTCTATATAGAGAAACATAGAAACAGTTAATGGGGTGAAGTAATTTACAATCTTTCTTTTATCAAATGCATCTTACCTATAATTTCATTTTCAAAACAATGGTTCACTTAAAAAGTCACAACAGAAAGAAGCTCTTAGCTAAATGGCCATCATCACCACCAATAATGGGTATTTACCAAGCACCTACCATGTACGGGGCACTGCTAGGTCTACAAGTTAGAATGGATTAAAGAAGGAGAAAAAAAGAGAAAACAAAAAAAAATTTACTCTTCTTCTTAAGTTATTCCTTCTCTTCTACACCCATCTTTCTCCATCATACAAAGATACACTTGTTTGCTTTCCCTCCTCACATCGTCTAGGCTAAGTCAAAGAGTTTTCTGGAATTAACCCCTCCAACTTGCTTTGCTCCTTCCCTCTTAGACTAAGAACTGTCATGGAAGAGACTCAGCTGGCTAATAACTTCTTGGCCTCTTTCTCCTTCTGAGAGCTGGACGATGGAAGAGTATCTTAGGGAAAGAGGCCCAAGCCATCTGGCCTAAGTGTCACCCATCAGTTTTACTTTGAAATTTGGGGGGCATTAAGGTCCCAGGATCCAACCACAACCTCCCAACCTGTTTACATGCTCAGGATGTATGTGATTTTTGGTGGTTATGGAGTTAGAAATGCCAAATTATTTTCTACGAAATTCTAGATGCACGCATCAAGCACCTTCTACCATGGATATTCCCATCACCCCTACCTACCATTCCCTGGATTGCCTGATGAAGGGAAGAGGGGACACTTAAGATTTCACAGAACACCAAGGATTTATTCACAACAGAGCAAAGGAGCCTTACGAACTATATGAAAACCAGTGATCTAAAAATCCATTATACTCTGCTTTGAACTAGAAAAGTTACCACAAGTATCACCAGCCATAACACAGCCATCTAAGTGTCAAATTAACATAAGTGAAAAAGTAGAACATGGTTCTTAAGAGCCAAATAAATACAACAAATATGCCACGAGTTTTACAAATATTTAGCTCACTGGCAATTTTCATTACAGCTCTTCCTCTGAAATTTTAAAGATGAAGCTTTATCATTTACAGCAGTGATGAGGGTCATCTTCTTTAATAACCACTAGCAGCCCTGGTGGCACAGGGGTTAAGCACTTGGCTGTTAACCAAAAGGCCAGCAGTTCGAACCTGGCAGCGGCTCCACAGGAGAAAGAGGTGGCAGACTGCTTCTGTAAAGATTTAAGCTTTGGAAACCCTGTGGGGCAGCTCTACACTGTCCTAGAGGGTTGTTATGAGTTGGAATCAACACGATGGTAGCAGGTTTGATTTTGTGGTTTAAGGCCCTGTCTTACTAGTTTTTCATCATGGATGTTATATTTTGAAATATTTGGTCTATCAAAAAATTTTTAAAATTGTGGAGTTAATATAAATTGATCTTTTTTACATCTAAAAACAATAATCCTGTTCTTTGCTTCCTATTCAATCCCTCTACTTTTTTCCAAGAAAGAAACCTTGGTGGCTCAATGGTTAGGTGCTCAGCTGCTAATCAAAATGTTGGGGGTTTGAACCCACCCAGCAGCTCCACAGAAGAGAGACCTGGTAGATCTGCTCCTATAGCGATCACAGCGCAGTGAACCCTACTGGCAGTTCTACTATCACATACCGTCACTGTGAGTCAAACCTGACTCAACAGCACCTAACGGTATTTTTTTCCATCTTGAAAAACTAAACCAGTTGCCGTTGAGTCAATTCTGACTCATGGCGACACCATGCGTTTCAGAGTAAAACTGTGTTCCGTAGGGTTTTCAATGGCTATGATCCTTCAGAAGTAGGTCACCAGGCCTTTCTTCCAAGGCACCTTTGGGTGGATTTGAATCACCAACCTTTCAGTTAGTAGCCAAGTGCTTAACTATTTGCACCACCCAGGGACTCCTTTTTCCAACTTAGTATGTCTATAATTATAGCCCTTCCATTTGTCCCCTTCCTAAATTTGCAGGTGGTTTAAAAAAAAAAAAAAATACACACAGACACATATAAACACACAAATAAATGTTTGCAAAGCTTAAATGAACATTTTCTGAGACAAAAAGATACAATTTTTAAAGGTAAGTAGAATTCAATTATTTAGCAGCTAAAAAACAAAAGTGCCAGAGCCCCTGAAAATATTAACTTCCAGTCTTTTTTCAACTTTCAGTATATTACTCATATAGATAGATGAAGCAAACACACAAAAGATTTATGGAAGCATCCAGGCTAAACACCAATGACTAAACACAGAAAGCTCTCTAGAATCCAAAATGTTTAAGTCCTGAGGCTAAATGTCTCAGGCCTTCAATTCTATCCCCAGAATACCAAATCTGACTGTTAGGAAAAAAGTACAATTCTTGGGGGCTTGAGTTGCTTGGCCTGGTGCCTTGCTGCATTTAGCCATGGAGTTAATCCCTCAGAGCTGTGCCCACTGTGGCATGCCTCCTATTCTTTACCATCTGGAACCTGGAGTTGATATTAGCTTGAACCACACAGGCAAGAAAAAAGGGGGGAAAAAAACCCTCACTTACATTTCACTGAAATTAGTAGCAGAACAATGCACTATGCAGGCTAAGCTTTTACACATGTAAGAAATTTAAAAAAGGGTAAAGTACAAACCTTCTCCTTTGTTTTCTGGTTCTCTGCTCTAAGGTCTTCATATTCGCCTATTGCTAAAAGAAAAAGGGAGAGCAACATTAAACACTATCGAAAGTTTACTGTAGGAAAACCTGGGAACCCAACCAACCCCTACTGTCCACTGACTAGACAGGAGAAGAGGCCACAGAGGAAGGGCTTCTGCTTTTGAGAGTGAGGAGAGAAAGAAATCACAGCAGTTGTGGGCCCACTAAGCTGAATTCCGGTTCTTCCTAGGTCATTAGGGAGACCTAGGACTCATGAGGAAACCCTGGTGGTGTAGTGGGTAAATGCTATGGCCGCTAACCAAAAGGTCAGCAGTTCAAATCTGCCAGGCGCTCCTTGGAAACTCTATGGGGCAGGCTCATGATAAGTCATCTATGACATGTTGCTTCTCCCCTTTGATGGTCAGCACTTGGGTCTCTGAAAGGAGGCAGGTGAGTGTTCCCGGAAGTTTCTTCTACCACTATTGACCTGTGGTGCTACAGTCAAAGGTTTACTTGAAAACCAGCCTTCAGAAAATAAAGTAGGCTCACACATCCATCTCACCCTTACACATTTGCTTTTTGCGCAGAGGAACAAGTTTACGCTCTGGGTATTCAGCTCAGAAAAACTATTTTCAGGCACTTCAAGATCATCAATCACCAAGCCATGGCCAGTTACCCACCAGACTCATTCTACCAAGTTGGGTAAGTGCATGAATTGTTTTGGAAATATTTTCAACTATGTGGGGGAAAAAAGTAAAAAAAAACAGCAGTTTGTACTTAAAAATCTCTATTACAAGAAAAGTAACCAAACCCCCCCTGCCATGTGTCTCCGAGCTAAAGCACCATTTTTAGATCTTCTCAAAGTTGAGAAGGGGAACTTTTCCATAAATTAGATGGGAAGGAAGAGACCCACCCAGGGTTACCCATGGAGCAGACCAGCAGAGGTAAGCCTAGCAGGACTGCTGCCCACCCCCTGGAACAGCACCTGGACTGGCGATGAGAGCCAATGACTCGTCACGTTGGATTTTCATACTTTTATTTATTTATTTAAATGTGGGTGGGATTCACTCACAGAAAGCTCAGATTCTAAAAAAAGAATAACAGTGCTTCCTCTTCCTATAATAAACTGAAAATAGAAATAAAAAATCTGAAACCAGTAGCCATATATATATATATTCTAGAAATACATGATTCTAATCACTGAAATAGAGAACATCCCAGAACCAGACAATTAACATCGTAAAGTACATGTCTGGTTTCCTCCAATACTGATTCAAAGCATTCAGAATAGCTACTGTGATGGTTGGACCAAAATCTCAAAATTTAGTTCAATTTAACAAATATTTATGGAATTCTACCACCAGTGCCCAGAAGTTTTGTTAGCACCCCATGACCATTTAAATAAGAATTAATGGATCATTTTTATTGAAGCCACACCCCAAAGGAATCCTTTAAAATCAGACAGCTCATAAAATAGCTGAGTGTATACATATAAAGATACAGCCCTTTTGAAAATAATTGAATCTTCAATGAAAAAGATTTGATTGACAACACATAAAGCCCTCTGTACACCAGCTCCTCACCAGCCCACCCCTCAAACCCCATCCCAACCACTGAGTAAGCCAGATTGTCTTTGGCTCAGGAAAAAAAAAAAAAAAAATCACAACAATTTCCCCCTCCCCCTTTTTAACAGAAAGAAACAAGAAGAGATCCTAAAAATACACACTGACACCATTTGAGCAATAGTTCCAAATCTTATTACGATATTTGATGTTTCAAAACATAAATACATAAACGTTTTACTGAAAGACAACAATAAGTTGAGTGATTTAACACTCTCTTCTTGGTGACCTACTTTACAGAGAACAAAAAACAAACAATAAAGGCTTATAAAACTATGATGTCATATTGACATTAAGATTTTTTTTTCCATTTAAAATATCAGGTAACAGCTTTGAAGGCTTTTTTTTTTTTTTTTTTAACACAAATACTATTCTTCCATTATATTGCCAATAGAATCCAGATGAAACATTGTAGACTCCCGTTGACTGGGGTCTTTACGAAGAGCATTAACTAAGAACGCTACACCTTTCATATCTTAATGGAATCCACAGAAAATAAGCTTTCCTGTGACTATATGCAACCTAAAGTAAATAAATAAAGCCCCAGCAGCCCCCAGTACAGGGAAATGAGAGAGAAGTATGGGAAGAATTCAACCTCTTGGTAGCCAGATGGGGCTATTTAGGGGTGGGGCATAAAAGGGAAGAAAGGGGCTGGAAGGTTTACTTAGATTTTTAGTTCTTTGAAATTAAAAAGCCAAGCTCATTGCCCTAAATAACATTAATTTAAAAAATATATATATCATAGCAAATACATATATAGCCCCATCCTCACTAAAATTGGCAAAAACTGATGTGGCCTTTTTATTTAGCTACTTTTTTTTTTTTTTGGCAATGCTAAAGGGTCACAGAGAAAGAATTCTTACTGCTTCAGAACTGGCTTACAGTTTAAAAAAAAAAAAGTGAACTTGCACAGCTCAAATGATTTGATAAGAGAGATCTCCCAAGCCCTAAAGTAACCAATGCAAAAGAAAAGATGAATTTAGCCAATTCGCTCCCACATGAAAGATATCCACGCATTGAGAAGACTTCATCTCTCAGGTCTACAAGTACAGGATATTTCCCTGCACTGTCAGGCCACATGGCACAGTAATTAAAAAGTGCACCAAAGAATGGTTAAAGAGCTATGGCTGCAAACCAAAAGGCTGGCAGTTCAAATCCATCAGCTGCTCCTTGGAAGCCCTATCGGGCAGTTCTACCCTGTCCTACAGGGTCACTATGAGTTGGAATCGGCTCAACAGCAACGGGTACTAGCAGTAGTAAGCCCAGTCATGGCACTTACTGGCTGGGGGCTTTGGGCAAGTTAGTTAATCTCTCAGTTTTCGCATCTGGAAAATAGGAATAATAATTATACAGCCCTCAAAGTGTTGTCATTAGGAGTAAATGAGTTAATATGTGTAACAGTGCTTAGGCATGTAAGGGTTCAAAAGATGTTAGCCGTGGCTATCATTACTGATGCAGCAAGGTACATCAAATCTTGTGCACATGACAAAATAGCTTAGGCTGCTCTCTAATGCCCTCAGTCTCAAGCTTACTTTTGTTCCACACGGTCCGAAAGATGGCAGACAGGAAAATCTGAAACCCTAGGTACTGTTATCCTCCACCAAATAAATGAAGGGATGAAGTGGATAGAGACCGACTGGAAACAGTTAAAAATTCAGTTCCTCAGTCACACTGTCTTACTACAAGTGCTCAGTAGTGGCTAGTGGCTACCATACTGGACAACAGATATAGAACATTTCCATCAAAGCAGCAAGTTCTATCGGACAGTGCTGTTCTAGATGGTTCTGTCCAGATGCCCTGCAGTATGGCAGAAATTGAACTCATCAACTCCACTTTCACCCAAACCTCCTACTTCCTGCCTGGAAGATCTCCTTTCACTGGTGTCATCATCTACCCATACCCCAAGCTAGTATACTCGGGATCACCCTGGGTTCCAGCTTTCCCCCTCCTCCAAAGGATTAAACTGCTCAGACCACTTAAAAATATCTTTCCAATCTGTTCTTCTGCAGCCAGTATCTCTGCCCAAATTCAGACCCTTGACAACAGCAAAACCCTCTATCTACCCTCTAGCCTCCCCTACCCCAATCTGTTTCTTTACATGGTAGTTAGTTAGCTTAAAAACCTTGCTTAAAAAACCTTCAATGACCTCAGCTTCACAACCTGGAAACATAATCTACCCATCCCTCCCCCTTCTAGACTCAGAGAATACAATTCACCCCATTATACCCAAGTCCCATTGTTTCCCTGAACCCTCCAAGATCTTTCATACCTAAATCCATTTGCAAACAATTCTCTCTCTGCCTACAAGGACTTACTGCATAATATTCCCTACCTCATCCTTCTTCATATTAAAATATGCAGGAAGCATCAAAAGAAGATGGAAGGAAAACACAGAGTCACTATATCAAAAAGAATCGGTTGACATTCAACCATTTCAGGAGGCAACATATGATCAGAAACCTATGGTACTAAAGGAAGAAGTCCAAGCTGCACTGAAGGCATTGGCAAATAGCAAGGTTCCGGGAATTGATGGAATACCAATTGAGCTATGTCAACAAAAGGATGCAACGCTGGAAGTGCTCACTCATCTATGCCAAGAAATATGGAAGACAACTACATGGCCAACTGACTGGAAGAGATCCATATTTATGCCTATTCCCAAGAAAGGTGATCCCACTGAATGTGGAAATTATCAAGCAATATAGTTAATATCACATGCAACCAAAATTTTGCTGGAGGTCATTCAAAAGTGGCTGCAGCAGTATATCAACAGGAAGCTGCCAGAAATTCAAGCCACATTTAGAAGAGGACGTGCAACCAGGGATATCACTGCTGATGACACAACGTTGCTTGCTAAAAGCAAAGAGGACTTGAAGCACATACTGATGAAGATCAAAGACCACAGCCTTCAGTATGGATTACACCTCAACATAACGAAAACAAAAATCCTCACAACTGGATCAATAAGCAACATCATGATAAACAAAGACTGATGTTGTCAAGGATTTCATTTTACTTGGATCCACAATGAATAGCCATGGAAGCAGTAGTCAAGAAATCAAAAGACCCATTTCATTTGGGCAAATCTGCTGCAAAAGACCTCTTTAAAGTGTTGAAAAGCAAAGATGTCACCCTGAGGACTAAGGTGTGCCTGACCCAAGCCATGGTGTTTTCAACCACATCATATGCAAGCAAAAGCTGGACAATGAATAAGGGAGACCAAGGAAGAACTGACGATTTTTAAGTGTGGTGTTGGCGAAGAATACTGAATACACCATGGACTGCCAAAAGAACGAACAAATCTGTCTTGGAAGAAGTACAAACAGAATGCTCCTTAGAAGCAAGGATGGTGAGACTACGTCTCACATACTTTGGACAAATTATCAGGAGGGATCAGTCCCTGGAGAAGAACATTGTGCTTGATAAAGTAGAGGGTCAGCAAAAAAGAGGAAGACCTTCAATGAGATGGACTGACACAGTGGGTGCAATGATGGGCTCAAGCATGGCAACAATTGTGAGCATGGTGCAGGACTGGGCAGTGTTTCATTCTGTTGTGCATAGGGTCGCTATGAGTCGGAACCAACTCGACAGCACTCAACAACAACAACAACATTCTCCTTCATTGCAATTTAATTGTCAACTCTTTCAAGAAGTTTTCCCCCATACACTACAGACAAAGTCGGCAATTAAGTTTCTAAGCTACCACCTGGGTACACTGCTCATATATTTTTATTAGAGCATCTACACGTAGCATTATAAATTATCTACACCTAAGTCTGTTTTCTTGGCTTCTCTCCCACTGAATTCACTGCTATATGCCTTACGCCCAGCAGAATACCAAGCACAGTCGGTGCATGTGTTGAGTAAGGGAATGGATCAAATTGTTCTCTGAGGTAGAGCAATTAAGCCAAATATTAACATCCCCATTTTACAAATGAAGACACAAATGCATTGTTGTTGCTATTAGGTGTCACTGAGTAGATTTTGACTCGTAAAGACCCCACATAACAGAGGAGAACTGCCCCATAGGATCTTCTAGTCCATAATCTTTACAAGAGAAGATCTCCAGGCCTTTCTCCTGTGGAGTCCCTGGGTGAGTTTGAACAGTCAACCTTTAGGTTACCAGCCGAGCACTTAACCATTGTGCCACCAGGAGGTCCAATCTTACAGGCAGAAAAGGTGATGGTAGAACTAGTCTATTGATTCCCAAAGTCATTCATGCAAAAAATATTACTGAGCACCTACTATGTGAGCAATCTGTTAAAGCACCTGACCTGGGCAAGGACTCTATCTTCACTTATCTATCCAAGACGCCCAGATGGATCTGGGACAATGCCAGACAACAAAGCAGGCACTTGATAAACATGTGTTAAATTAAGGAAGAACAAAGCTAGGTCTTCACATAAGCAAATCATCCAAGACAACAAACCACCTTCCCCACATTAAAGGAGTCTCTTACATGGTGTTACTCAGGATACTTAATAAAAATGAAGCTTTAAATAGCCATCAAATGTAACCAGAAACACAGTGCCTCATGAGAGCTTCTAATGTAGCTTCTCACCCACTGAGTCTGCATCTTTGAGACTCATGGAGCCTTTAAACACCTCTTATTAATGGAGAATGAGGACATCAGTCATAAAAGATAGTGTTCCATTAGGACATTATTCCCTTCAGCACACGTTCCAATGGGTCCCGCTCTTAAAGCCAGAAGTAAAAAGAGGAAAGTCATTTATACTTCACTTGTTAATTAATTAAACCATTAGAGAAACCAGGGAAAACACTGCTGAACAAAAAACAAAGGTGACAGAATTCACATCTGAAAAGAAATTATGGCAAACCTGAAATTCACTCATTATTTGTTAGCAAACACTGTCCAGTATTAATGAATTAATGATGTTTTAAAAGTACTCTCAAACTACATTAATGACTTCAATGTAGCCAACAGGAGAGCAAAGAAACTGAGTGACTTTAAAATGCGAATATAACAGAATCATAACCTCACTTGTACCACAGAGGACTTGAGACTGAATCAAGTAACTAAAAAATCCTGACCTATTACTGTTCATGCTACTGAACAAAAGTTTAAGAACTGGTGTTTTGATGTTTAAAAAATGTTTAGCCAGCATGGGAAGCAGAGAAAGGTTAAAATTTTGTTTCTACTACATTTTAAAGCAAAGCCTGATGGTGTAACAACTTTATAGAATAAAATCTATAACACAACTAAGTTTAACATACACATACCTTTTAGACCCAACCACCCCAATTTTGACAATTTCTCCTACGGATATGTGTGTCCAAGCAATATTATTTTTAGTAAACTTTAATTTTAAAAGAGTCTAGATTTTATAGCACAATTGCAAAGATAGTAATTTCCCATATACCTCATATCCGGTTTCCCCATTAGCATCTTACATTAGTATGATACATCTGTTATAATCAATGAGCCAATACTGATGCGTTCTTACTAATTAAAGTCCATGCTTCATTCAGATTTCCTTAATTTTTACCTAGTGTCTATTTTTCTGTTACAGGATCCCATCCAAGACGCCACATTATGTTTGGTAAATATGTTTCCTTAGGCATCCCTTAGCTGTGACATTTTCTCAGTTTCCTTGTTCCTGATGACCTTGATAGTTTCAAGGAATATCAGTTAAGTATTTTGTAGAATAAGGAGCCCTGGTGGTGTGGTGGTTAAGTAATCGGCTGCTAACTGAAAGGTCGTCAGTTCAAACCCACCAGCCGTTCCATGTGAGAAAGATTACACCCTTGGAAATCACATGGGACAGTTCTACTCTGTCCTGTTGGGTCGCTGTGAGTCAGAACTGACTCTATGGCAATGGGTTATTCGGTAGAATATCCCTCAATTGAGACTTATCTGATTTTTTTTTTTTTTTTTTTTTTTATGACTAGACTGAGGTGATAGACTTTGGGGAGGAAGGCCACAGAGCTAAAGTGCCATTTTCATCACCTCATATCAAGGGTATACACTATGAATATGAGTCATCACTATTAATATTGACCTTGATCACCTGGCTGAGGTAGCATTTGTTAAAAAGCTTTCTCATTTGTAAAGTTATTCTTTCCCCCTCATTCCATACTGTACTCTTTGAAAGGAAGTCACTATACACGGTCCACACTTTAGGACTAGGAAATTATGCCTCACCTCCTTGAGCGCAGAATAGCCACAAAAACTATTTGGAATTTTTTTGTGGCAATTTCTCTTCTCCACATATATTTATTATATGGGTATATACTCAGAAATAATTATTTTATAATTTGGATTATAATCCAATACTACTTTAATTTGCTGTTAAAATGGATTCGGCTTTGGCCATTGGCTCCTGTGTCCCTTTGACATACTCCCATCACTGTGGGTTTGTTCATTTGTTTATTTGAGTACTTCCTTACTTTCTGGCACTACAAGATGCTCCATGTTCATCTCGTGTATTTCCTGCCCCAGTCCTAGAATTGGCCATTTTTCCAAGGAGCCCTGGTTCCTCTTATTGGAGAATGGTACATAGAAACCAAGATCTGGTACTAGGTGTGCTCATTGCTATTGGTGAGACTACACCCTCTCAGCTGACAGAGCAAGGAAATATATGTGTGCATACTAACCAGTATATACACACTTATCTATAAATATTTCTGTATGTCACCATCTGTATCTATGCCAAATATGAATTCACACTAATGTTTCCAACTGCAATCCATTACCAGCAGCATTGTTTTTAGTAAAAACAACAACAAAAAGAGAAACAGAAATGTTTACCCAGAGGATATTAAATATATTGTTGTCGGTCTGTACGATGGAATGCTATACAATTAATTTTAATGATTTAGCTCGTATGAAAAATTCTACAATATATATTAAGTGAAAAAATATATATGCACATACAAACACAATTTCTGGAAGGAGATACAACAAAAGGTTAACAATGAAAAATTCTGTGGAGTGCATATGGGGTTAGAGCATACATTGTCAAGAATGATATCCCCTCAGAGGAGAAAAAAAAAAAAAACTTAGATGTTACAATGGTTTCTGGTCCTCCAAAAGGCCACAGTACATAAACAGATATATAGTATATCTCTGGTATTAAAATTCCATGTAGGGGGGTGATTAGGGAAAAAAATGCCTGTTATGGATTGAGTCGTATCACCCAAAAATGTGTTGTCAACTTGGCTAGGCCATGATTCCCAGTATTGTGTGACTGTCCACTATTTTGTCATCTGATGTGATTTTCCTATGTGTTGTAAATCCTACCTTTCTGATATTAATGAAGCAGGATTAGAGGCAATTCTGTTAATGAGGCAGGGCTCAATCTACAAGATTTGACTGTATTTTGAGTCGATTTCTTTTGATATAAAAGAGAGAAGCAAGCAGAGAGACAGGAGGATCTCATCACCCTATGCTGAGAAATTCTTAGACCAGAGGAAGATTGATGACAATCTTCCTGGCTGGCGCCCTGAATCCAGACATCTAGCCTCCTAGACTGTGAGAGAATAAATTTCTCTTCATTAAAGCCATTCACTTGTGGTATTTCTGTTATAGCAGCACTAGGTAACTAAGACAATGCCTAAAAATGTTCCTTGGAGGTGATAATGAAATAAAATTTGAGAAACACTGGGTTAGAGGGAATGAGTACTTGTACTTTTCACTTTATATATTTGTATTTTTAAATATGAGTATGTGTTTATTACAAAATTAAATTTATTTAAAGTAAATATAAGATTCGTCTACTTATTAGAAGTGTTAAGGAAATAGTGAAATTCTGCCTGGAAGACAAAATTCTTCAGCTCTTGCTGAGTGTCCATCTTCCAGAGGCTGCCCAACTGGTATCTTCACCTTAAGGGGGAAACTGTGCTGTTAACAAGTACGCTGATGATTTAGATGGGGCTGGTCCTGGACCACACTTTGAAAAATACTGGTATGAAACCAGGTTAGTACTTAAAACCTACAGCAACTATTTAGTTCCAAACTGCTCTCTACTGACCGATTTTGTATGGATCTAAGATGGACAATGCTTCAGCTCTTCCAGACTGATATGGTCCTTGTGGTGGGCAACAGTTGCAGCCTCTTTTGTCAAAATAATGTTCTGGCAAAAAATAAACAAAAACTAATCTTCTAGCTACTTTCTAGCCCAGAAGGCAAAGGAACACTGGAAGTATCTTTCAAATATTAACTCAGCTCTAAGAATGAGCTTACTAAATTTCCATCATACCCTTAAGTACCATCTCAATAATCTTGGGGAAAATGATACAAATTCTGAAGATGAAAGGAGGTTAACTTGCTTTAAAACCAATTATCTTACCATAGGAAATTCACTTTAAATAGTGTTAGCCCAAGAATAGCCCATAATTTTCTGTTTTTTTGGGTTTTTTTTCCTCCCCTTTGGTCATATGAAGAGCATCCTCATTAAGCAGCAATCTCTCTCTTCAAAACTCCATCAGTCATCTACCTTGAGACCAGAAGAACAAGATGGTGCCCAGCTACAACTACCGACCGTTCTAATCAGGGCCACAACAGACAAATTATGATAGAATGGGAGAAAAATGTGGAATAGAACCTCAAATTCCTAACAAAATAAAACCAGACCTACCGGTCTGGTTAGGACTGGAGGACGACTGCCCAGAGATACTCTTCAAACTTTGAACTGAAACTAACCCTTGAGGTCACCTTGTAGCTAAATAACAAATTGGCTCAAAAAAATGAGTTAAAAAAATTAATTAGAAAAAAATAACTTTCATTAACAAGTTCCAAATGACAACAAGTTCTCATGGTATTGCTATGCTGACCAGTTTAGTGGACATCTGTTGGTGCCTGTTCAACATGCTTCCCCTCTGCTGGTAGCAGCACCCTATTCTGTTTTGGACAACTACTCCAATCCACTGGTCTTTGTTGGGGCTGCCAATCAAAGTGCTCTGCCCTCCCTTAGCCAAATGAAACAAGCACGTGACCCAAACTAGTCTAAATCAGATACTCTTCCTAGCATTTACATGCCTGCCACAATCTCTAGACTGAGAACTGCTCACCAGCAGGGACAAGGACTTATTTATCTCTTTATCTCTGATGTCTAGCACAGCGCCTGGCTATGAATATTCAATGCATGTGGTGTTGAATGAATTACTAAACAGAAAATCATGTACCTTAAACAAATGCTAAAGTAAGTCTATCATTTTCCAACAAGATTCTGGAGGGGGAGCAAATTGTAAGATGTTTTGTAAGGGAACTGTCCACTTCAGCAGCTAGGAAACATGCATTGGAAATAGAATCCAACGTTGTCATTTCACCACGCACTAAAGATGTCAATCAGTCCAATAAAATAAAAAAAAAGTCCCCCCAAAAAACAAAAGAAGAATTACCTCATTACCTCAACATCTGCTTGAACATAAGCAATTGCACACTGGCTAGTTTTTTTTTTTTTTTTTTAAGGGGCATAATATAACTTTCTAGAAAGACATAATATAGCTAATTATACCATTCACTAGAAGGGAATATACAATGTTTTGAAGTAATTCAGAAGTGGGTGTGATTTACAAGACATAGAGTCTAGGGAATGGTAAGTATAAATTAGGGATTGTTCATATTATGACAGACTCCGTCATTACATTTCACAACTTTTGTCAAAAGCAACCTTGTTCACCACACCACTGAAGCCTTCACATTCAGGAAGGCTGCTGTCAGCTCTGCCATTCAGAACACATAGGAACCTTCTTTCTGAATACCCTCCTGGGGAATGAGTTCAAATTTTAGACTTAAAACTCCCTACAGAAGGAACTACATGAAGAAACCTAAATGTCCACCAAGCATGAAAAAAGATTTTGAACTTCACTAATAAACAGGGTGATACAATTTTTTTAAAGGTATCATTTTTTGCTCATCATACTGGCAAAAGTTAAGAAACTTGGCAGGCTGTCAAAAATTAATAAAGACTCCTATTAGCCAATGTTGACCAGTACATGGGAAATGGGCACTGATGGTGGGAATAGGAACTCATACAGCCATTTTGGGAGACACTTTGGCAACACGTAGCAAAACTTTGTGTATATGCCCTCTAACCCAACAATTCTAAGAATCTACCCGAGAGAAAAAAATGCTTGTTTAGAACATTGTGCAATCATGCACTTATTTGAATACTAAGTTGATTAATGACTGTCTTCTCCGCTATACGGTAAACTTGATGAGAGCGAGGACTGTGTCTGTGTGGTTCACCATCTGTCCCTCCAGTGCCTAGCATGTGGGTCAAACACATGATAGGTACTTGGGAAGTATCTGTTGAAGGAATGAATATTTATGCAGTGTTAAAAAGGGAAAGAGAGTATTTAATCAATAATGGATCTTCTTATTCACAGTAAATAGGAGTAGTGGAATTATCACATCCAATGTTAACAAATAGCAAAAGGTACTGTCTTTTTTCAAAAGTGAGGCACACGTACCATCAGTTTACAAAATTGACCATAACATTGGTAAGTATGCTCAAACACCTTGTGTTTTTCCATCTCAAAGCCCTAGCCCTCCAGTTAGTTCTATTGGTCAAATACCAATTAATATTCTTGAAATAAGTTTCACAGTACATGATCTAATGACAAATGAATGCCCTAGCTTTAAGACGCACAAAAATCACACTGTGTGCTGAAAAAAATCCTAACACCTATGGATCTAAACTCAGTATCCTAAAAGAACATGTACCTTTTAAGAAACACAGGTTCAAAGTCTAACTGTCCTATTACCTTTGGTATACCCTCACCAAAAAAAAACAAGCCCACTACCATCGAGTCGATTCCAACTCTTAGCAACACTATTAGAATAAAACTGCCCCATAGAGTTTCCAAGGAATGTCTGGTGGATTCAAGCTGTCAACCGTTTGGATAGCAGACATAGCTCTTAACCACTACGCCACCAGGGTTTCCTGGTATACCCTTGGTCAAGGAAATATATCTTCTAAAAGTATCAATGCCTATTTGACAAAGGACCAGTGTCAGTTAATTGGGGAAAAGATAGTGTTTTTAACAAATGGTGCTGGCATAACTGGATATCCATTTGCAAAAAAATGAAACAGGACCCATACCTCACACCATGCACAAAAACTAACTCCAAGTGGATCAAAGACCTAAACATAAAGACTAAAACGATAAAGATCATGGAAGAAAAAATAGGGACAACCCTAGGAGCCCTAATACAGGGCATATACAGAATACAAAACATTACCAAAAATGATGAAGAGAAACCAGATAACTGGGAGTTCCTAAAAATCAAACACCTATGCTCATCTAAAGACTTCAGCAAAAGAGTAAAAAGACCACCTACAGACTGGGAAAGAATTTTCAGCTATGACATCTCCGACCAGCGCCTGATCTCTAAAATCTGCATGATTCTGTCAAAACTCAACCACAAAAAGACAAACAACCCAATCAAGAAGTGGGCAAAGGATATGAACACACATTTCACTAAAGAAGATATTCAGGCAGCCAACAGATACATGAGAAAATGCTCCCAATCATTAGCCATTAGAGAAATGCAAATTAAAACTACGATGAGATTCCATCTCACACCAACTAGACTGGCATTAATCCAAAAAACACAAAAGAATAAATGTTGGAGAGGCTGCAGAGAGATTGGAACTCTCATACACTGCTGGTGGGAATGTAAAATGGTACAACCACTTTGGAAACCCATCTGGCGTTATCTTAAACAGTTAGAAATAGAACTACCATACAACCCAGAAATCCCACTCCTCAGAATATACCCTAGAGATACAAGAGCCTTCACACAAACAGATATATGCACACCCATGTTTATTGCAGCTCTGTTTACAATAGCAAAAAGCTGGAAGCAACCAAGGTGTCCGTCAACGGATGAATGGGTAAATAAATTGTGGTATATTCACACAATGGAATACTACACATCGATAAAGAACAGTGACGAATCTCTGAAACATTTCATAACATGGAGCAATCTGGAAGGCATTATGCTGAGCGAAATGAGTCAGAGGCAAAAGGACAAATATTGTATAAGACCACTAGTATAAGATCTTGAGAAATAGAAAAAACTGAGAAGAACACATACTTTTGTGGTTACGAAGCGGGGAGGGAGGGAGAGGGTTTTTTATTGATCAATCAGTAGATAAGAACTGCTTTGGGTGAAGGGAAAGACAACACTCAATACAAGGAAGGTCAGCCCAATTGGACTGGACTAAAAGCAAAGAGGTTTCCAGGATAAAATGAATGCTTCAAAGGTCAGCGGAGCAGGGGCTGGGGTCTGGGGAACATGGTTTGAGGGGACTTCTAAGTCAATTGGCAAAATAATTCTATTATGAAAACATTCTGCATCCCACTTTGAAATGTGGCGTCTGGGGTCTTAAATGCTAACAAGCGGCCATCTAAGATGCATCAATTGGTCTCAACCCACCTGCAGCAAAGGAAAATGAAGAACACCAAGGTCACAGGACAACTAAGAACCCAAGAGACAGAAAGGGCCACATGAACCAGAGACCTACATCATCCTGAGACCAGAAGAACTAGTTGGTGCCCAGCCACAATCGATGACTGCCCTGTCAGGGAGCACAACAGAGAACTCCTGAGGGAGCAGGAGATCAGTGGGATGCAGACCCCAAATTCTCATAAAAAGACTATACTTAACGGTCTGACTGAGACTAGAGGAATCCCGGCGGTCATGGTCCCCAGACCTTCTGTTGGCACAGGACAGGAACCATCCCCGAAGACAACTCATCAGACATGAAAGGGACTGGTCAGCGGGGGGGAGAGAGATGCTGATGAAGAGTGAGCTAATTATATCAGGTGGACACTGGAGAGTGTGTTGGCAACTCTTGACTGGAGGGGGGATGGGAAGATAGAGAGAGAGAGAAGATGGCAAAATTGGCACGAAACGAGAGACTGAAAGGGCTGACTCAATAGGGGGAGAGCAAGTGGGAGAAGGGAGTAAGATGTGTGTAAACTTACATGTGACAGACTGATTGGATTTGTAAATGTTCACTTGAAGCTTAATAAAAGTTAATTAAAAAAAAAAAGTATCAATGCCATGGATTTGCTTGCTTTCCAATACAATACAAAAAAAAAAAAAGCCAGAAACTTGAGAATCCTCCCTTTTTTTCAGCCCTCAATCCAACATAGGGAAGAAACACATTTCAAAATAAAATGGAAACAATCTGTGGATGATGGGCATTGTCAATCTACCCTTGCAATTATATGCAGATTAAAAGGAGGTGAAATTTTTTTTTAATTTTGTTATTTGAAAACTAACCATCCATCAAAAGATCTGGTATCCACTGACAGACATTATCAACCACAAAAGTTCTACAACTCTAGAAAACAAATCAAGAGTCTTTGTTATTGGCGGATGGAGCTTAAAAATAAAATACTAATAGAATCCAGCCCCTCACTAAAACATTTGAGAAATTCCAAATTCTGCCCACTCGCTAGATGTCACTCAAGGATGTTTGTGAATTTAAGACCTTTAGGCTAATCTGGGATAGGAGGTGGGGGTACTGGTAAGAGTAAATATACTAGCATTTCTCCAGTACTTTCTAGATGTCGGATACTGCAGAGAATGTGTTGTACCCATTCGATAAACGAGGAAACAGAGGTTCAGTGAGGTACAGTAATTCCCACCAAGGTCACACACACAGTTAGTAAACAGTAACCTGAGATTTGTTTCCAGGAGAATGGACTCCAGAAGGCTGCCCCTTAGGAATGGTTTGCCTATGGTTTCAAGGAGCAACAGGTCAAGGTGCTGTCCAGGACCTCATGGAATCATCTGGTTTAACCCTCTTTAGTCATGTAAGCTTTGATTACCCACAAGACCCACAGAAGGGAAGAGACCCCTTCGAGTTCACAGACTGGGTGAGCTGAGCCCAGAAAAGCGAGAACTGGAACTAGGCACCAGGCTTAGTCACAGAGCAGGGCCCCTTCCACTCTATGGCCATGTCAGAAGTCATCCTGAAAAACACATGGCCCTACCTAGTCTTACTTCCTAAATCTGCATGGTTCCTCTCTTCCTTGACCCATATTTCCAGGCCACCCTTTGATCAGGTGATTTAAAACAGTCCGTTAGGTTCACACTTGATCGCTGATCTGGCTTTGTTCAGAAGTGTGGTGACCGATGAAAATGATTGATTTCAACAGCTTTTTACTGAGGCATAATCCCCACACCGACAAGTGTGGAAATGCATGGCCATGGCCTGGCCTTCTGCAGCCCACCGCCAACCCTGTTAACTCAGGGAGCCCAAAACAGGCAGGGTGTTGACTCACTGACTAAGGAGTTGCTAAATATGGGAAGTGATAGAACACACTATGGCCTGAAAATCCCAGCTGGGTAGGGAGAAAGGAACTAGACAAACCGGAATGAAAAGCTGGAAAGGCTGTGAAGCAGCGCTGCAGGCCTCTTAGCGCCAACAAACGTGCAGGGTGGGGCCGAGGCTAGGGAGCAGGGCCAGCAGGGCTGCCGAGCCCCCAAGACATCCTGTCCCACCCGCTTCTCCCGCGCAGGAGGTGGTGCCAGGGGACCCTGTCCGCGCCGAATCGTTGTCCCTTCCCCACGATCCCGGATTGCTAGCTAACGCAGCCCCAAAGAGCGCTCCCGCATTGCTGGGCCGGACTCAACCCGGAGCCCGCATGTTACCCTGGGCCCTGGGGTCTCCAGTGCGCGCCAGGCACTGAGGACGCTGCGCCACGGCTGGCGGGACAACTGGGGTGGCCGGGGCGGCCACAACCCCCTCGCCCGCTTCCACCTGCCGGGACCCAGCGCCCAGGACCCGTCCCTGCACCAGGGCAGCGCTACCCGCACCTGGGCGCCCGCCTACCTTGCTCCTTCAGACTGGTGATGAGCTGCAGCTGCTTCTCCTCGTCCGAGCTGTTCATTTTGGCGGGTGGGGCCGGGCAAAGACGGAGAGGTGGGAGCGGAGAGGGGTGCACAGGGGGCGGGAGAAGGAAAGGCAAGATGCCGGTGGCTTGCGGCTCCGCTACCCGGAAGTCGGATTGGCTCCCGCTCCTCCTCCTCCCGGCGCGGAGCGCGCGAGTGAGATCATCCCCGCGCACCTTCCCTGCCGCCGCCGGGGCTGCACCTGCGGGCGGGCGGGGCGGACGGACGCACGGACGCACGGACAGCCGGAGGCCCGGGACGCCTGAGGTGGAGGCCCGAGGAGGCGGCACCGGGCCGCAGGTCGGGGACGCGTGAGTGGAGGCCCGAGGCGGGCGCTGCGGGCCGCAGGACGCCCCTCGCCCTCGGCTCCCGCTGCTGCTCGGCTCCGCGGAAGAAGCCGTCCCGCAGGGCAGCAGGCGGGGGGACGTGGGGACCTGGGTGTGGTCTCTGCGGCTCCCGCACCCCTTTCTCCGCCACCCCTTGCCCCGACACAAAGACGCGCGTTCCTGACAAAGCCGCCTAGGGTTCGCAACGTCTCTGGGAACCCCACTTTGAACGCTCTCTCACAGCCGCTCCCCAAAAACCACCGAGATAGAGCGTGGCGTGGTGGGCAATAAACACCCAGGCTGTCCCATTCTCGCAGAGTGCGCTCTGGGGGCGCTGTGGGAAACCTAGGTGCTCGCAAGGGCCGGCTCAAGGGCGAACCTTTTGCCCCCCGAAAAGCAGACAGGGACCGAATCAGGCTGGCCCGCCCATAAAGTGCATTCTCGAGCTGCCTGGCTAGTTGAGCTACCACGAAGAGACTGAAAGAGGCCGTGGTAGTAGGTTAACAGATCCTGAGGACCTCAGTAGGCACCTCGACACACATAGACCCCACGCCAGGGTTGAGAGGTGGTCTGAACACCGGCCCCACGGTCGTAGATTGCCGGCCTGGAGGGCCCTTGGAGTCATCTCCTTCTCGGTGGGAGGACTTTCCATCTGGGGAAGCCGGCACTGCAGCCAGGTCGCCCAAGGTCACACAACGACCAGGCGGCAGAGCCTGGCGGAGGGAAGCCCAGCATGTGTCGCACCTCACAGTCTTCTGCACCCAGCTCTGGGTGAACAGAGGCGGCAGGCCTGCCTGGTTTCAAAGGGCGCTCTTTCCCAACCCCCATTTGCTGGCTAATCTTTGACAGTCTCCTGACCCCTTTAAACTTCATTTAAAGAATGGGAATGATAATACCTTTTCTCCAAGAAGTATTGTGAGGACTAAAGGGGTGGAGGAAGACACACAAGATATCACATCCAGAACTTGACGTACAGTAGGTGTGTTTTTGTTGTTGTTGCTGTTGTTGTTTTTTAATGAAGGTTACAGGTCTGTGAGAAAGGCATTGTGGATGCCAACTATAAGCTAAAATAGAAACAGCTCTTTTACACTGATCGTTAAGCATCCAAAATAAATCCAACCTGGATCAGGCTTACTGCTCATCTTGGTTTTTCTTACCACCTCTAAGCTCTTAGCTTGGGCACTGCACCAGCCCAGTACCTGTCCACATTGCCCATTTGCTATTTCATGCACATGCTCAACTCTTTACCTCTCCAATCTCTCCATGACAGATGGGGAAGGAGAGCTGGTATATACTTTCTGATACTCTTTACTAGGCAACCCTGGTGGTGTAATGGTTAAGTGCTAGGGCTGCTAACCAAGAGGTTGGCACTTTGAATCAGCCAAGTGCTCCTTGGAAACTATCAGACAGCTCTACTCTGTCTTATAGGGTCGCTAAGAGTTGGAATCTACTGATGGCGGTGGGTTTGGTTTGGGTTGGACTCGTTACTAACTCAACCAAACTGTGAAGAAACATTAGCACTTCTTTCTCTTCTAAAAAGTTAATATGGTATTTTACCATGGGGGATTTAATGGTAGAATGATCTACAAGGGCAACATTGTATTTTTAAATAGAGTGAGTTAAAATTATGAAAATTTAAAAATAATCTTGGCATGGAATTTTATTATTCTATCCTTTCCCTAGTTTTTCATAGGGTGGTTTAGCAGATTAGCTACCATGAAAATCTCCAGGAGATAACCAAATGGCCTTTGCCCTGGGATTACACTTTCATCCTCAGACTCAAGTGAGAAGGTCCAAAATAAGAAGAGACAGCTCAGACTTAATTATGTGAAAATATGAACGATGAATGCTGCTGCCAGGTATTACATCTGAAGAGAAGGAATTTCTTTCCAGAAAAATCAAGAGATTGATGCCGAATCATGGCCATTTGGCTTTCATACAGCAGCCCCGAAACCTGTTAAACCTGACCAGTCACCTCACTTTTGGGCAATGCTGAGAAGCCCCCTCCAAACCTAAGTAATCTGAGGTATTTTCTCACACTCAACCAAATATAAGCAGAGTGCCCATTACATATCTGGATTAGTTCACAAAGTTGCAGTTTTTAAATGGCTAACTTAATTGTCTACTCCAATTATACAGCAATTAGGTAACAGTTGAGGAGTTTAAGAGTGAGACAATGAATTATCAAATCTATAATCAAACTGAGTGCTTTGTTCCCATACTGAATCTGTAGCCCCTTGAAAGTTACCCAGTTTACCCTTCTTGAAATTGAAATAACCTTCTGAAATATAATATGGTATTATCTTGAGGGCATGGCATGAATTATTAGGATGGCTATTAGAGTCACTTATTGGGAGTCAGATCTCCTATTACACTATGGATTATTTATATAATATAAATATTGATGGAAAGGATAGAAGTGATATAATTAGTTTTCCTTCTGTTTAATAATGCACAGAGGGATTTATGTTGCAGGCATCATAGCGGATTGATTATTAACCTCCAAATAACATGTAATTGAAAGCCTTAAAGATGTATGTGTGTGTGTGTGTATGAGTGTATATGTTTTATATATATATATATATACAGAGATAAAGTTTTTAAAAATTAATTGGATGTATATATACCAAAGTCAGGATTATGCCTGCCTCTAGAAATGGAAAGTAGAGAACAATGAAGAGGCCCAAGGGGTGGCAGGGTAAAAGGTAAGATAGGACAGTACAGTGGTCAAAAGAGATTTTATCTTTAATGTTTGCATGTTCAGGAAATTAAAGTTACTTTATTTCTGTAATCTTTTGAGGTATATAAATAAAACTGGAATAAAGTCAGAAAAAAAAAAAGATTCATTCCCTTTGATCCACTAATTTCACATAGGAAAGTCTATCCTAAGAAAGGGCTATTTATTGTAACATTAATTATGATATAAAAGCTGAATCTCTGAGTAGACCAATGAAATTGACAAACCTCTAGCCATGCTGACCAAGAAAAAAGAAAGACCTGAGTTATCAATATCAGAAATGGAAAAGAAAATATCACTAAGGAACCCATAAATATTAAAAGAATAATAAAAGAACACTACGAACAGCTCTGAAAAATCAAAACCCAAACCCATTGCTATCGGGTGAATTCTGACGCATAATGATCCTATAGGATGGAGTAGAACTGCCCCCATAGGGTTTCCAAGGAATGCCTGGTGGATTTAAACTGCCAGCCTTTTGTTAGCTGCTGAATGCTTAACCACTGCAGCACCAGGAGTCCTAGGGACAAACAACTCTATGTCCCATTAATTTGACAATTTACATGGACCAACTCCTCAACAGACACAAGTTAGCAAAATTCTCTTGAGAAGATACAGATATCCTTAATAGTGCTGTATCTATCAAAGAAATTGAAATTGTAATTTTTAAAACTTTCCAAAATAGAAAGAACTAGGTCCAAATGTTTTCACTGGTGAATTCTACTAAAGATTTAGGCAAGAAATAATATCAATGCTACACAGTCTTTTCCAGAAAATAGAAAAGGAAGGGACACTAACAAACTTTATGACAGCAGCATCACCCTAACACCATAACCAATGACGGACAACAAAACTACATAACCGATATCCATAATAAACATAGACATAAAAGTCCTCAAAAACATTACCTTAGACCCCAGCAATAAATAACAAGGATAACACATCACAACCAAATGGGATTCATCCAAGAATACGAGACTGGTTCAAGATACAAAAATCAATCAATTAATAATTCTCCAGATTAACAAACTAAATATCGAAAACAATGTAATCATCTCAATATGTGCAGAAAAAGCATTCACCAAAATTCAACATCCACTCATTGATTTAAAAAAAAAAACAAAAAACTCAGCAACTAGGAATAGAAGGAAACTTTTTTAACCTAATAACGGACATTTACAAAGGCCTATAGCTAACATCATATTTAATGGTAAGAGATGGAATTCTCCCCCCTCCCCAAAAATAAGGAACAATATAAGGATTTCTTTTCTTATCGCTCTACTTCTACAATGTACTAGAAGTCTTAGCCAGTGCAATAAAGCTATAGGCATGAATAAATAAATAAAAGATATTATATTGGAACATAAGAAATAAAATAGTCTCTATTCACAGATAGCATGATTGTCTATGTGGAAAATCCTAAATAATAATAAAAAAAAAATTCTCCTAGAACTAATATTTGAGTTTAGCAAGTTCACAGAATACAAGGTAAATCAATATACAAAAGTCAGTCATTTTTCCATACACCAACAATGGAAACCTTGGTGGCATAGTGGTTAAGAGCTACAGCTGCTAACCAAAAGGTCGGCAGTTTGAATCCACCAGGTGCTCCTTCGAAAACCTATGGGACGGTTCTACCCTGTCCTTTAGGGTCGCTATGAGTAGGAATTGACTTGACGGCAACTGGTTTTTTTTTTTAACAATGAACAACTGGAATTTGAAATTAGGAATCAATACCATTTGCAATTATTTATATATAATTGAGTGTCATCCAGTGGATTCCAACTAAGAGTGACTCTATGTATGACAGAACCAGACACTGCCTGACCCTGTGCCATCCTCACAATCGTTGCTGTGTTTGAGCATATTATTGCAGCCACTGTGTCAATCGATCTTATGGACATTCTTCCCCTTTTTTCTGGACCCTCTGCTTTACTAAGCATTATGTCCTTCTCCAGGGACTGGTCCCTCCTGATAACATGTCCAAAGTACATGAGACAAAGTCTTGTCATCTTCGCTTCCAAGGATTATTCTGGCTGTACTTCTTCCAAGATAGAATTGTTCGCTCTTCTGGCAGCCCATAGTATATTCATTATTCTTTGCTAACACCATAATTCAAATGCATCAATTCTTCTTTGGTCTTCCTTAATTATTTTCCAGCTTTCACAAGCAAATGTGCTGACTGAAAACACCAGGGCTTGGGTCAAACAATCTTTAGTCCTCAAGGTGATATCTTGCTTTTTAATGGTTTCAAGAGGTCTTTTGCAGCAGATTTGCCCAAGGCAATACATCATTTGATTTCCTGACTGCTGCTTCCATGGGTGTTGACTGTGGATCCAAGTAAAATGATTCCTTGACAACTTCAATCTTTTGTGCATTTATTATGATGGTGCTTATTAGTCCAGTTGTGAGAATTTTTGTCTTCTTTATGTTAAGGTGTAATCCATACCGAAGGCTATAGTGTTTGATCTTCATCAGTAAGTGCATCAAGTCCTCTTCACTTTCAGCAAGCAAAGTTATGTTATTTGCACAGTGTAGGTTGTTGATGAGTCTCCCTCCAATCCTGATGCCCCGTTCTTCTTCATATAGTCCAGCTTCTCGGATTATTTGCTCAGCACACAGATGGAATAAGTATGGTAAAAGGATACAACCCCGACACATACCTTTCCTAATTTTAAGTCATGCAATATCCCCTTGTTCTGTTCAAACAACTGTCTCTTGATCTACGTACAGGTTCTATGTGAGCACAATTAAGTGTCCCAGAATTCCCATTCTCCGCAATGTTATCCATAATTTGTTATGATCCACACAATGGAATGCCTTTGCGTAGTCCATAAAGCACAGGCAAACATCTTTCTGGTATTCTCAGCTTTCAGCCAAGATCCATCCGACATCTGCAATGATATCCCTCATCCCACATCCTCTTCCGAATCTGGCTTGAATTTCTGGCAGTTCCCTGTCAATGTACTGCTGCAACCATTTTTGAATGATCTTCAGCAAAATTTTACTTGCATGTGATTTTAATGATATCGTTTGATAACTTCCACACTGCATTGGGTTGCTTTTCTTTGGGATGAGCACAAATATGGATCTCTTCCAGTTGGTTGGCCAGGTAGCTATTTTCCAAATTTCTTGGCATAGTCAAAGTGAGCACTTCCAGCATCGCATCCATTTGTTGAAACATTTCAGTTGGTATTCTGTCAATTCCTGGAGGCCTGTTTTTCACCAGTGCCTTCAGGGCAACTTCTTCCTTCAGTACCATCAGTTACTGATCATATTCTACCTCCTGAAATGGTTGAATGTTGATCAGTTTTTTATATTTTTTAGTACAGTGACTCTGTGTATTCCTCACATTAGAGAAATGCAAATCAAACTACAATAAGGTACCATTTCACAACCATCAGGATGGCTATTATAAAAATAATAATAATATTAATAACAAGTGTTGGTAAGGATGTGGAGAAACTGGGATACTCATCCATTGCTGGTGGGAATGGAAAGTGAAAGCTGGTGGTTCCTCAAAAAGTTAAACATAGAATTGTCATGTTGTGGGCCATTGAGTTGATTCTGACTCATAGCAGCCCTATAGGCCTGAGTAGCAGCTGGTGGATTTGAACTGCTGACCTCTTGGTTAGCAGCCTGAGCTCTTAACCGCTTCACCACCAGGGCTCCAGAATTGTCATATGACCCAGCAATATACCAATGATCACTCCTAAAATAATTGAAAGCAGGAACTTAACAGATTCTTGTACACCAAGATGCATTGTAGCATTATTCACAGTAGTCAAAAGGTGGAAACAGCCCAAGTTTTCATCAGCAAATGAATGTATAAACGAAAATATAGAGTATACATACAATGGAATTCAAAACAACTCAGTGAGAAATAAATTTCTCTTTGAAAATTTGAGAAGTGAACCCTGAAAACATTGTGGTAAGTGAAATCAAACGCAAAAAGGCAAATACTATATGATTCCACTTATATGCAATATCTAGAATAGGCAAATACATACAGACTAAAGTAGATTATTGGTTACCAGAGGCTGGGGCAGCAGAATGGAAAAAAAAAGTAATATGCCAGTGCTAATTAGTTTTCACAAATGTACTATAATTATATATCCAGGGGGCTAGATGAAGAGTACACAGAAATTCTCAGTACACTCTGTACTATTTTTGCAATTTTTCTGTAAACCTAAAATTATTCCAAAATAAGTAGTTAAGAAAATCATATTAACCTACTAATTATAAATACCTGTATTATCATCTCAGTAGATGCAGAAAAAAAAAGCATACAATAATATTCATTAGCAATTCATGATTTAAAAAACCTTCCCTTCAGAAAACTAGGAATTTCCTCAATCTGATGAAGGACATCTACAAAAAAACTACCTCTAACAGCAAACTTAATAGTAAAAGGCAAAATATTTCCACCCTTAAGACCAGATGTCTCCTCTCAGTACTTTTATTGAACATCATACTGGACATCCTAGCCAGTGCAATAAGAAAAGAAAGTAAATAAAATGCATAAGTCTGGAAATGAAGATGTTAAACTGGTTTTATTCACAGATGATACAATTGTATACACAGAAAAATCTAAGAAATTTTCCCAAAAGCTATTAAAATGAAAAAATTATTTTACCAAAATTGGGTGGGATACGATACAGATCAATATAGAAAGTAAATTAGGAGATTTCTGGTGTGTGGTCTGAATTTTATAGAATTTGAAAATTGTCATTTCCATTCTCACAAGAAGAAAAAACATAAACGAACTGAAAATCAACAACTCTTCTTAGATCCATCAGAGAATTGAGGTCACAGGGCAAACCACCATTGGAGGGGCAGATGAATACAGAGAACCAGCTTAACAAAGGCAGAAACCCAGAGCTGCAGCCAGTACCAATAGGGACACTTAAACTATAATTGACGAATTGCTGGAGGCTCAGTGTGGAGGAGCTTGAGGGGGGAGCCAGTCTTTCAGGGAGCCTCACTTTTGTGAGGTTTACCTCCCAGGAGCCCCACCAGATTCTCCAGGTGAAGATCAGAAAAAAATCCTCTCATGTTTCTGCCGGGGGAGGGGGGTTGGGGGGGGAGTAACCATTTTGAAATACACCAGTAGTATTCTGTTCTTAACAAAAGCCTGTCCTCAAGGGAAACTATTTTACCAGAACCTAATAAACCTGGAAACCCTGGTGGCATAGTGGTTAAAAGCTATGGCTGCTAATCAAAAGGTCAGCAGCTCGAATCTACTAACTCAAGCCACCTCTAGCCTTCAATTTGGGGAAAGGGAAATACCTAACTCCAGTCCTGTATAGCATTCTTGTCTCACCAAGGAGAAAAAAACTGAGGAGTAATTTGAAAAAAATCACAGTACAAGGACACAGGCTTACTAAAAGACTGACACCTAATCACAGGACTATAGAATACTTCTCTCCCCCCATCACTCACCATCACATCAATTGGGATCCTGTATAATGACAGGTGAATAAAGCTGAAAGAATTGCAAGACTCAGACCTTATTTAAAGAGTCTCTAAGAAAACCAAAAAAAAAAAAAAACCATTGCCATCAAGTCAATTCCAACTCACAGCAACCCTACAGAACAGAGTAGAACTGCCCCAAACGGTTCCAAAGGAGCAGCTGGAGGATTTCAACTGCTGACCTTCTGGTTAGCAGCATGAGCTCTTAACCACTATGCCACAAGGGCTCCCTGAAGACAACAGGCCAGACAAAAGCAAAGACAGTACAGGAAGTTTTAGCCTCTGACACCTACAGTTACAGCAAAGAGTAAATACATCCTAACTCCTAGCCAGATAAACATAAATCCTCATGCTAAAGTTTGATTTGCCTCGGTTCCTTTTACCCAGTACATCGGGTCTGACTTTCAACAAAAAATTACAAGGCATGCTAAAGGCAAAAAATGCAGCCTGAAGAGATGAAGCAAGCAAAAGAACTAGGCTCAGATGTAGCAGAGATTTTGAAACTGTCAGACCAGGAATTTAAAATAACTACAATTAATATAATAAGGGCTCTAATGGAAAAAGTAGGCAACTGATGGGAAACATAAGCAGAGAGATGAAAGAAAGAATCAAATGGAAATGCTATAAATTCAAAACTCCATAACAGAGAATGAAGATGTCTTTGATGGGCATAAACTGAACTGAACACAGCCAAGGAAAGAATCAGCGAACTTGGAAATATGTCAGTAGTAAGTTTCTAAACTGAAAAGCAAAGAGAAAAAAGACTGAAAGAAATGGAACAGAATATCCAAGAACTGTAGAACAACTACAAAAGGTGTATCATTCACACAATGGGAATACCAAAAGGGGAAGAAAGAAAGAAACAGAAGAAATATTTGAAGTACAGGTAGTCCCAGACTTACAACATATTCGAGTGATGAAAAAACGCATTTTTTTTTTTTTTGGTAGATATTGTCGTTAGTAATATGTACTACATACATTGCAACACATAACTTGCTGATGTTATCACTCTTGTGCCAAACCCCAAAGACAAATAAAGATTGAATTTATAAAGACACTGATAATAAAAGGCAATAATAATGAAAACTAAAAAAAAAAAAAAATTAGGTATTCGACTTATGTCAGAGATGACTTACGATGACGATGCCAGAATAGAACCCTGTTGTAAGTCAGGAACTACCTATAATTACAGCTGAGAATTTTACAAAATTAATGACAGACACCAAACAGTAGATCTGGGAAGCTAAGAGAACATTAAGCAAGATAAATACCAAAAACAATCTGTACGTAGAGATATTCGAACTGCAGAAAATCAAACAAACAAAAATATGATGGTTAATTTTATGTGTCAGACTGGCTAGGCTATGTGCCTAGTTGTTTGGTCAAAACTATTCTAGATGTTGTTTTGAAGTATTTATATGTGATTAGCATTTAAATCATTTGGTCTTAAGTAAAGCAAATTACTGTCCATAATGTGAGTGAACCTCATCCAATCAGTTAAGACCTTAAGAACAAAAAGAGAAGTTTCTCAAGAGAGTATTCTGCCTCCAGACTACAAACGGACATCTTGCCAGAATTCCTTCTGTTGCCTAATGCCTGCCCTACTGTTTTGGGAGCACAAGACTGCCAGACTCTTCAGTCTATCACTAGACAAATGGAGTTTGGACTGGTCAGCTCCCACAACTATGTGAGCCAATTCCTCAAAATAAATCTCTCTATATATAAAACAAAAAAAAAAAACAAACCCAGTGCCATTGAGTCAATTCTGACTCATAGCAACCCTACAGATATCTATTATGGATTGAGTTATACCCCCAAAATATGTATTTCAGTCCTTGTCCCTGAACCTGTGGATGTGATACTATTTAGAAATAGGGCTTTTCTTTTTTTATGCTAATAAGGTCATACCAGAGTAGGGTGGGTCCTAAAACTAATCATTTCTGAATTATAAAAAGAGCAAAACAGGCACAGAGACGCACACAGGCAGACGACGCCATATGAAGACAGACACACATGACACATGCATCTACAAGCCCAGGAAGGCCAAGGATTGTGGCAGCTAGTAGAAGCTGAAATAAACAGAGAAAGTCCTCCCCCTAGAGCCATGCCCTGAATTATGACTTCTAACTCCCTGACTGTGAGAAAATAAGTCTCTGCTCTTTAAAGATACCCATTTATGGTATTTTTCTGTTACAGAAGCAGTAGGTAAATAAGATAATATCAACTGGTTCTGTTTTGTTTTGTTTTTCTTTAAACTGGTTCTGTTTTAAAAAAAAAAAACTCTAAGACAGGTCATGGTACTGAGAAGTGTGATGCTGCTGTAGCAAATATGTAAAAATGTGGAACTGGGTAATAGGTAGAGCTGGAAGAGTATGGAGGCACTTAACAGTAAGAGCTTAGATTGACTCAAAGTGACTGTTGATAGAATTATGGACATTAAGGATGATTCTTACTAGGGGTCAGAAAGAATTGAGAAAAGCTTTGGGGAAGGCTTCTACCATCCTGAAATATGTTAGAAATGTGGACATTAAATGTGCTTCTGGTGAGGCTTTAAAAGGAAATATGAACATGTTATTGGGAACTGGAGTAAGACAATCCTTGTTAGAAAGTGGCAAAAACTTATCTAAATTATGTTCAAATGTTTTGTGGAAAGTAGAACTTGTAAATGATGAACTTCGATATTCAGCTGAGGAGATTTTTAAGCGAAATCTTTGTGCATAGCTTCTCCTTGGTGCTTATAGTAAAATGCAGTAGGAAAGAAATAGGTTGAGAAATGAACTGTGCAAAAAGAAGCCAGAACTTGAAGATTTGAAAAATTCTGTTGTAAAAATTAAGAAAGCACACTCTGGACAGGACATCAAGAGTGTGGCTTGATAGCTGTATGCTAGAGAGATTGGGTGTGTGACCTATGGATCCAATGACCTATCTCATCAGAAACACTGTCAGCTTAAGGAAACAGAGACAGAAATAAATGGAGAGCTGTCTGATTCTTAGAAATCTATAGGCAGGAAATGGAACCATTTGGCTGCAGACATCTGTTGTACACCTAGAAGAAGAAAAGATGACCATCTGAGCAGTTCAGAGACAAGCAAGACTGCTGGAAGAAGCATGCAGGGCAGGGTCACAATCTTCTAAGTTTCAAAGTGTGTTACCATCACCTAGGTTTTAAAGGGTGGGGTCGCCACCTCAGTTCCAGAGGGTGGAACTGCTATGCCAAAGGGCTAGGAGAACAGGGCTGCCCAGGGCAGAGGGGGCAGGGCTGCCATCCAGGGCTGCCAAGCCTCTGCCCAGAGTTCAGCAGGCAGGGCTGGTATTCAGATGGTCCAGGAGAACAGAAGATTATTTTCAAATCTTGAGATCTAATGGTATTTGCTGTGCTGGGTTTCAGACTTGCTTGGTACCCATGATCATTTCTTTCCCTCCAATTTCTTCTTTCTGGAATTTCTTCCTCTTATGTCTGTTTTATTATGCTTTGGAAGAACATAACTTGTATTCTAGGTTTCACAGGCCCACAGATGAAGAGAAATTTTTCATTGGCGTATAAATACCCAGAGTCTCATCCATACTTGATTTAGATGGTTCAGAAGATAAGACTTTGGACTTAGAGTGAATACTGAAATGCGTTCTGGCTTTCACACTTTTTACAAAAGAATAACATGAATTTTGTGGTGGGACAAAAGGTGGAGTGTTATGGATTAAATTGCTTCCCCCAAGAGTTACATTGGAATCCTAACCCCTGTTCTTGTGAATGTGGCCTTGTTTTGGGGAAACAGGGCTATTCTTCTGTTATCAGTTGGGTCAAGCAAGGTCATGCTGGAATAGGGTGGGTTCTAGACTTAATTCTTTGTGAGTGGAGTCTTAGAAAAAGGGAATTACACACAGGGGAAATATAGGTGCCATGTGATGATGGAGGCAGATGCATTCGTAAGTAACAAAAGAATGCCAAAGATGGCTGGCAGCCACCAGAAACTAGGAGAGAAGTCTGCAGAGGGAATTGACATGGTCATGACTCTGATTTGGGCTTTCAGCCTCCAGAACTGTAAGAAAATTAACTTTTGTTCTTTAAAGGCACCAAATGTTGTATTTTTGCTATAGTAGCACAAAGGAACTAAGAAAAAAATCTTGAAAGAAGCCAGAGAAATAAAACACCTTACCTATAGAGGAACAAGGATAAGAATCTTCAGAAACCATGCAAGCAAGAAGAGTGAAGTATTTAAAACTGAGTGAAATATTTAAAGTGTTACAAAAAAAACCCAAACCAAACCCAGTGCCATTGAGTCGATTCCAACTCATAGCAACCTAAACCAAACCCAGCACCATTGAGTCGATTCCAACTCATAGCGACCCTATAGGACAGGGTAGAACTGCCCTATAGAGTTTCCAAGGAGCGCCTGGCGGATTTGAACTGCCGACCCGTTGGTTAGCAGCCGTAGCACTTAACCACTGCGCCACCAGGGTTTCCATTTAAAGTGTTAGAAGAAAAAAACTGCCAACCTAGAATTCTGTATCCTGTGAAATTATCCTTCAAGAGGAGGAGAAATTAAGACATACTCAAATAAACAAAAATTGAGGGAATTTGTCACTAGTAGACCTGGCTTGCAAGCAATGTTAAAATAAGTTCTTCGGAAAGAAGAAAAATGACCTAGGACAAAAGCTTTTCTTATTCTTAATTGATCTAAAAGGTAACATTTACTCAAAATAATAGTAGCAACAATGTATTGGGTGATTATAGCTTATGGATAAGTAACATCAATGATAGCAATGTAATAAGGGACAGGAGAGAGGAATTGGGAATACTGTATTATGCAATACCTGTACTATCTGTGAAGAAGTGTAGTATTATCTGAAAGTTGACTTAGCTTAGTTGTAAATGTATACTGCAAACTCTAGGGCAACCACTTAAAAATTTTTAAAAGTATAATTGATATGCTGCTTTAAACTGCTCAGCTTTCTTCTCCTTACTTTTTCAGTACTTACTAAGATCTGAAGAGTTTAATTCACCTGAAAGATAACTTGTGACAATCTTTAAATATTTTTTATTCTTTATTTCTACAAGCAAGGTCATTAGATATTAGGACTGTTTCTTCTAAGAATTATTTTATAATGTCCAGTGCTCAGTCTAGCATTATACTCAAGTAAGTCTTCATTAATATATTTTTCCAACCTAAGTATGCCTATTGAAATGTCAGAAGAAATGCAACAGAAATATATGAGGGTTTTTTTTTTTTTCCTTTTGGTCACTCTTCTCAAATTTTGAAGCTGCCCATTTTTATTAAAATCAATCTTCAATGCTGGAGGAAAAACTAGGCAAATAAATAAATGACACTATCTATTGATAAATCAATATGTAGCACCATGGAGTCCAGTACTCTATCTTTTGAAACTGTTTAAACCCTGCAAAAGGTGTCTTTTGTTTTGTTTTCTGTACTCCAACTGTTTCAGTGATAGATATTACCTCCTATGAGGATACTATATACATAGGCTTGGGGTTCAAGAGGGATAAAGGTTCACTGGTTTATACTCTAACCATTTGTCTTCAAGAATCAGAGTAGTTTACCAGTTAGGTGAATGCTTTTCTTCCCAAGACACTTGTGGTTTTCTCACTTTTCAAGTGAGAAATTAGAGTGGCTCTGGTTGTCATATTTATCTGCCAATAGCACATCGCTTTAGAAAAATTTAAACACTACTGTTATTGTAGATTTGAGTGTTACAATGTTCTTTTAAAAATTCACATATATGAAGTTATTTGTTCTTTAGAATAACCAATATGAAAAACCATCTACTAAAATTTACAAATTCTTTTTACTTATAGAATCAACAGAATGATAATACTGAAAGAACAAATATCATTTAGTCCAACATTCTCATTTTTACGTAAGAGAAAAATAATACTCACAGAGATTAAATAACATATTCACATTTACTTAGCTATTGAGTGGCAGAATCCAAGCTAAAACCCAGGTTTTCCTGTCCTATGCTACTCGGTTCATTTAAGGTTTCTGAATGTGTACATTAGTGGGAGAAAAGAAAGAAAAGCAGAAAGGGGAGGGAAAAGGAGTGAAGGAGAGAGAGAGACTGAATTTCAACTTTGTCACAGCATTATCACTTGCCATTTTCCTTTGATACTTATAGACTAACTTCACCAGGAATGGTAGCTCACTAGCTGCAAAACCAAAGAGCCCTTTGTCCACTGCTTCCCTTAGAAAGTAGGTAGGTCTTCCTATGCAATCAGAGAGATATCATGCTCAGAAGCAAATCCAGCCCTTTATCATCCATTCCAATTTATTGCCTGTGGTAGCACTGAATTGTTCCAAAGAAGAAAAGATATAATTTACCACACTAAATTCTGAGGTTCTACTTACCTTCTGTCAGGGATTGAATTATGTCCCCCCAAACATGTGTGTATTATCTTGGTTAGGCCGTGATTCCCAGTATTCTATGGTTGTCCTCCATTTTGTGACTGTAATTTTATGTTAAAGAGGATTAAGGTGGATTGTAACACTCTTATCACGTCACATCCCTGATCCAAAATAAAGGGAGTTTCCCTGGGGTGTGGCCTGTTTTATCTCTCAAGAGATAGAAGGTAAGGGAAGTAAACAGAGGGTTGGAAATTTCATACCACAAAGAAAGCAGCCCCAGGAGCAGAGCATGTCCTTTGGACCTGAGGTTCCTGAGCTGAGATGCTCCCAGGCCAAGGGAAGACTGATGCATCACAAGGACCTTCCTCAGACCAGACAGAGTGAGAAAGCCTCCCCCTGGAGTTGATGCCCTGAATTTGGATTTGTAGCCTACTAGAAGGTGAGAGAATAAATTTCTCTTTGTTAAAGCCATCCACTTGTGGAATTTCTGTTATAGCAGCAGTAGACGACTAACACACCCTCTTTCTGCTCCCCTCTCCCCAATACTGAAAGTTCCACAGTAACATTATTAGCCATCTTCATAATTACATTTGATAACCATTTGATTTGCTCATCTGATTCAATTCCCTAGGGATTAAGGTAATTGCCTTCTTTTATCCCAGTGAAGAAAATCCAATATGACCAGCCCAAATATGGCTCTCATGGGAATGCATTTCCCCGTTGTGTTCATGATCAATAGCATCTATGCAACTCTTCTTTTTTATTCTGTTAATTAATGTTGCTTTAATGAACACGAACACGTAACCTGTATAAAGTCCAAGACTCTCCCAATAAGAAAAGGTAATTAAAAAGAGTATTTTAAAATTAATAACATCATAAATCTATTCCCATTTTTCCAAATATTTCTTTCATTACATTTCAGACATAGAAAGGGGGAAATAAGCCCATTTCTGATTTATCTTATATGATTTTCACACAAATTACCATCTCTTAAAATGGACCTTGAAACTGAGTAAAATACACCATAAATTACTTTGAAGTAATCTATAACTGAATAAGATTTTTTTTTTGCCAGATTCCTTTCTCAAAAGTACAATAAAAACATGATGTAGAACATCCATTCCTAATGTTTATATTGAGTATTTTCTATATCAATTTGAAGTAATTTCATGGGAAGATTTTAAGTACCTGAATAACAGGGCCGAAAGCATTGTAGCTTGGATTATTTTTCTGACCTACACAGAGAGAAAACACCAGAATTAAAAAATATATCTTTGATAACCCTCTTAAAAAGCTGGGCACAAGGTGACAAAATATTTGGGTAGAAGTGAAAATAATGGTTAAAAAATATTTTGGCAGTAATGCCTAACTGTGAGATACAAAAATATGTCATTGTTGCCTTATAAGATTTTTAATGAAAGTCCCAGTTTGGCCATATTAAAGTGCTAAAAGAAGAAAGGATGTTTCTGAGATATTTGTGTAATTTAAAAATTTGGCTTTTGTGCTCTTAGTTCTTTAAGATACATACATATATTCAGAGCAAGAGTTTAGATCATCAGCAAGCAATCAATTTTTAAATTAAGATTAACAGAATCTACTTAATATTTTCAAAATTCTAGAAAATCTATTCTTGATGGCGAGTTAGTCTTAACTAACTGTCCCAACTAACTTTTCTTATAGAAAAGTCATAAGAAATTGAAATACATATTATTTTTAAGTTAGGCATCACATTAAGAATTTTCATTCATTAAGAATAATCTGGAGTGACGTCAGCAGGAATGGCAGAGTAATGACCTCTGGATCATTAACCACAAATCTCTCAACAAGTAAAAGCTCAAACCGGATGGCTTCACTAGTAAAGTATACCAAACGTTTAAAGAATAATTAACACCAATCCTTCACAAACTCTTCCAAAACATAAAAGAGAATACTTCCTAGCTCATTCTATGAGGCTGGTATTACACTGATACCAAAACCAAACACAGACATCACAAGAAAAGTACATACCAATAACCCTATAGATGTAAAAATCCTAAAAATCCTCAACAAAATACTAGCAAACCAAATCTAATGGCATATTAAAAGGATTATATACCATGACCAAGTAGGATTTATCTCAGGAATGCCAAATTGGTTCGACATATTTAAATTAACCAATGTAATATACCATATTAATAGAGAAAGAACAAAAAACACATGATCATCTCAACAAATGCAGAAAAGGCATTTGGCAAAATCCAACAGCATTTCATGATAAAAACTAGGAATAGAGAAGAATTTTCCCAACCTGATAAAGGGCTCTACAAAAAAACACAATATCATACCTAAAAAAAAAGGAGCCCTGGTGGCACAGTGTTTAAGCACCAGACTGCTAACCAAAATGTTGGTCATTCAAACTCACCAGCCATTCCATGGGAAAAAGATGTGGCAGTCTGCTTCTGTCAAGACTAAAGCCTTGGAAACCCTATGGGGAAGTTCTACCCTGCCTTAAAGGATCACTGTGAGTTGGAATCAACTGGATGGCAACGGGTTTGGTTTGGTTTGGTCTAATATCATACTTAATGGTGAAAGGTTGAATGCTTTCCTGTTAAGATCAGGAACAAGAAAACAAAGTCTGCACTCACCACTGGTATTCAACATTTTACTAGAGTTTCTAGACAGGGCAAGAAAAAGAAATTAAAGGCATCCAAATTGGAAAAGAAGAAACAAAACTATCTCGATTCACTGATGATATGATCTCTATAGAAAATTTTAAGGAGTCTACCAATGAAACAAAACAAAGCAAAATCAAACCTATTAGAGCTAATCAAGTTCAGCTACGTGGGAGGATAAAAGATTTTATTATTTCCTAGGGCTCCTGTAACGAAGTAAATCAACAGAAATTTATTTTCCCACGGTTCTGGAAGCTAGAAGTTTGAAATCAAGCATTGGCAGGGTCAAGCTTTCTATGAAGGCTCTAGGGAAGAAATCCTTTCTTGCCTCTTTGAGCTTTTCATGGTCCCAGGCAGTCCTCTAAGTGTCTCTCTGTCTCTTCTGTTTTTGTGAGGACACCAGTAATATTGAATTAGGGCTACAGGGAGCTGCCAGAAATTCAGGCTGGTTTCAGAAGAGGACGTGGACCCAGGGATATCATTGCTGGTGTCAGATGGATCCTGGCTGAAAGCAGAGAATACCAGAAGGACGTTTTCCTGTGTGGATCATAACAAACTATGGATAACACTGCGAAGAATGGGAATTCCAGAACACTTAATTGTGCTCATGAGGAACCTTTACATGGATCAAGAGGCAGTTATTCGGACAGAACAAGGGGATACTGATTGGTTTAAAGTCAGGAAAGGTGTGCATCAGGGTTGTATTCTTTCACCATACCTATTTAACCTGTATGCTGAACAAATAATCCGAGAAGCTGGACTATATGAAGAAGAACGGGGCATCAGGATTGGAGGAAGGCTCATTAACAACCTGCGTTATGCAGATGACACAACCTTGCTTGCTGAAAGTGAAGAGGACTTGAAGCACTTACTGATGAAGATCAAAGACCGCAGCCTTCAGTATGGATTACATCTCAACGTGAAGAAAACAAAAATCCTCACAACTGGACCAATGAGCAACATCATGATAAATGGAGAAAAGATTGAAGTTGTCAAGGATTTCATTTTACTTGGATCAACAATCAACAGCCATGGAAGCAGCAGTCAAGAAATCAAAAGACACATTGCTTTGGGCAAATCTGCTGCAAAGGACCTCTTCAAAGTGTTGAAGAGCAAAGATGTCACCCTGAGGACTAAGGTGCGCCTGACCCAAGCCATGGTATTTTCAATCGCATCATATGCGAGTGAAAGCTGGACAATGAATAAGGAAGACCGAAGAAGAGTTGACGCCTTTGAATTGTGATGTTGGTGAAGAATATTGAATATACCATGGACTGCCAAAAGAACGAACAAGTCTGTCTTGGAAGAAGTGGGGCCAGAATGCTCCTTAGAGGCAAGGATGGCAAGACTGCGTCTTACATACTTTGGACATGTTGTCAGGAGGGACGAGTCCCTAGAGAAGGACGTCATGCTTGGCAGAGTACAGGGTCAGCGGAAAAGAGGAAGACCCTCAATGAGGTGGATTGACACGGTGGCTGCAACAATGAGCTCAAGCATAACAACAATTGTGAGGATGGCGCAGGACCGGGCAGTGTTTTGTTCTGTTGTGCATAGGGTCGCTATGAGTCGGAACCGACTCAACGGCACCTAACAACAACAACAACTACTCCAGTATGACCTCATGTTAGCTTAACTAATTATATCTGCAAAGACACTGTTTCCAAATAAGGTCATATTCACAGGTACTGGGGCTTAGGACTTAAACATATTATTTTGGTAGATACAAATCATAACAAAGATAAATAAAAATAAAATCAATCGTATTTATATAAACTAGCGATGAGCAATCTGGAAAGGAAATTAAGAAAGCAATTCCATTTACAATAGCATCAAAAAGGATACTTAGGAATAAATTTAACAAAACAAATACAAGGCATGTAAACCACAAACTACAAAACAATGTTGAGAGAAATTAAAGATGACCTGAATAAATGAAAAGTTATTCCATGTTCATGGATCTGAAGACTTAATATTATTAAGATGGCAATACTACCCAAATGGATCTATGGATACAATGTTATCCCTACCAAAAGCATAGCTGCCTTTTTTTTTTTTTTTTTGCAGAAATTGACAAGCTGATCCTAAAATTTATCTGAAAAAATAAGTGACCCAGAACAAAGTTGGAGTACTCACACTTTCCAATTTCGAAACTTAATATGAAGCTACATTAATCAAATTTGTGTAGTACTGGCATCAGGATAGACATGTAGATCAATGAAATAGAATTCAGAGTCCAAAAATAAATCTTTACATTTATGGCCAATTGATTTTTGACAAGGGTATCAAGAAAATTTAATGGAAAAAGAACAGTCTTCTCAATGGTGCTGGGACAACTGGATATTCACACGTAAAAGAATGAATTTGGACCCTTATGTCATGTCATACACAAAAATTAAGTCAAAATGCATCAAAGAGCTGAAGCTATAAAATTCTTAGAAGAAAATACATGCATTTGTAAATCATCATAAATGTGGGTTAGGCAACGGTTTCTCAGATATGATACCAAAAGCACAAATGATTAAAAAAAAAAGGTAAATTGGACTTCATCAAAATTTAAAAATTTTGTGCTTCAAAAGGTACTATCAAGGGAGTGAAGAGGCCACACATTCCATATCCTCATCCTGTTCCTGACTCTCCTTCTTCCTCTTTTGCTCCAAGTGAATAGAGACCAACTGTGCCTTGGATGGCTGCTTGCAAGCTTTTAGGACCCCAAGCACTATGCAATGAACTAGGAGGTAGAACAGAAGCGCTAAACACATGATAAGGCCAATTAACTGGGATGTCTCATGAAATCATGACCCTAAACCTCCAAACCAAGGAACCAAATCTCACGAGGTTTTTGTTTGTGCATAAGCAGACCAAGAACAACTGCCTCCTTTGCCATGAGACCAAAAGAACTGCATGGTGCCCAACTACTACAACTGAACATTTTGATCAAAGATTCTATAGAAGAATCCTGATCAAAAGGGAGAAAACGAAGAGCAGAATTTCAAATTCTCATGGACTCCAGACTTTCTGGAGCCATGGGGGCTGGATGAACCACAATCTTTAAAAGTTAAACCAAGAATATCCCCTGAGAAAGATTAGTCCAAATGACTAACTGACCACAAGTACTGCACCCTCCACCAGACTGAATCCAGCACAACTAGATGGTATCTGGCTACCACCACTGACTGCTCTGACAGGGATCACAATAGAGGGTCCTGGACAGAACTGGAGAAAAACGTAGAACAAAATTCTAACTCACAAAATAAATAAATAAGACCAGACTTCCTGGTCTGACAGAGACTGGAGAAGCTCTGAGAGCATAGGCCCAGGACACTGTTTTAGTTCAGTAATGAAGTTACTCCTGAAGTTCACCTGGACAGAACTGGAGAAAAATGTAGAACAAAATTCTAACTCACACACATAAAAAAAAGACCAGACTTACTGGTCTGACAGAAACTGGAGAGAAACTCTGAGAGCATGGCCCCTGCACACCCTTTTAGCTCAGTAATGATGTCACTCCTGAAGTTCACCCAGATAGAACTGGAGAAAAATGTAGAACAAAATTCTAACTCACAAAAAAAAAAAAAAAAAAAAGACCAGACTTACTGGTCTGACAGAGACTGGAGAGAAACTCTGAGATCATGGCCCCTGGATACCCTTTTAGCTCAGTAATGAAGTCACCCCTGAAGTTCACCCTTCAGGCAAAGATTAGACAGACCTATAAATCAAAACGAGACTAAATGGGCACACCAACCCAGGAGCAAGGATGAGAAGGCAGGAGGGGTAATAAACAACCCAAGGTCAAGAAGGGAAGGGTGTTGACATGTTGTGGGGTTGGCAACCATTGTCACGAAACAATATACGTACTAATTGCTTAATGAGAAGCTGGTTTGTTCTGTAAACCTTCATGTAAAGTAAAATAAAAATATAGATTATGTATATATATCCTGAAGTCTTCTTGAAACCAAACAATAGTTTAGCCCAATTAGTAAAAAAGTCTGCCTTGAGCATTACGAGCTTTTAAGAACCATCTAAATGAGATCAAATTTACAACAGTGACTCAAAAGATCAGATAGGAACCTTAACTAGTAAAAAATATCTGACTTGAACTATCTATATGGGTCAAAGTGCCAATAGCAACTTGAAAGATTACACGGGAACCTTAGGGAACAGTGAGTTTATGTTAACAAGGGACGAACAACACAGAAAATGAGGGCAAGTGTGGTTGCACAGCTTGAAGAATGTGATCAATGTCGCTGAATTGTACATGTAGAAATGGTCGAACTGGTGAATGTTTTGCAGTGTATAGTCTCAAAAACAACAAAACAAAATTAAAAGAGAGAGTGAAGAGACAAGCCAAAGCATGGGAGAAAATATTTGCAAATCATGTATCTGGTAAAGGTCTAATATCTAGAATATACAGAACCCTTGATATTCAACAACAAAAATACAAAAAAAACAACTGAAAAATAGGCAAGAGGATTTGAAGAGACATTTCTCCAACGAAGATAAACAAATGGCCAATAAGCACATGAAAAGATGCTCAACATCATAGTCATTAGGGAAATGCATGTCACTACCACAATGACATACAATTTCACACCCACTAGAATGGCTATATACATATCCTATAGGGTCGCTATGAGTCGGAATCGACTTGATCGCACTGGGGTTTTAGAATGGCTATAACTGGCTTTTTTTATAATCAAAAAGACAAACAATAACAAGTATTGGTGAGAATGTGGAGAAACTGAAAGCCTTATACATTTGCATTTGAGATTGTGAAATGGTATAGTAACCGTGGAAAGCAGTTTGGCCGTTCATCAAAAAAATTAAACATATATGACTAGAAATTTCATTCTTAAATATATATCCAGGAGAAGCAGAAACGTATGTCCACACAAATTTGTATATGAATGGTCATAGTAGCATTATTCATAATAATCAAAAAGTAGAAACAACCCAAATGTTCCTCATTTGATGAACGGATAACAAAACATTGAATACAATGGAATATTATTTGGTCATAAAAAGGGATGCAGTGCTAGATATATACTACAACATGGATAACCTTGAAAAATATTATGCCAAATGAAAAAGCCAGACACAAAGGCCACATACTGTATGATTCCAATTATATGAAGTGTCCAGAATAGGCAAATCCATAGAGAAACGGAGCAGATTACTGGCTGTTGGGACCTGGGGGAGGAGTGGGATTAGCGAGTGACTGCTTAATGATTATGGAGTTTCTTTTTGGAATTAGAAGGTGTTGATGGTTGTATAACTTTGTAAATATATTTTAAAAATCCATTAAACACTTTTAAAGGGTGAATTTTATGGCATACAAATTATATCTCAATAAAAAATTTTAAAGAATGATCTATTCATCCAACAGAGAAATCAAACCCTATGGAGGCAGTTCTAGTGTGTCCTATAGGGTTGTTATGAGTTAGAATCGACTTGACTGCAAGGAGTTTGGTTCATTTGATTTTATGTACAAGACACTGTTTACTTGAATGATGGAGAGATGAATACAATATTGCCCTCACTCTTGAGCAAACCAGTCTGTTAATGACAGTAAAAAAAAAAAAAAAAAATTTTTTTTTTTTTTTTTTGTTAATGACAGCAGACATATCAAAAAAAGAAAAATGACCATACAGCACGATGAGGCTGTGATGTTGTTAATGATCAGATACGGTAGTGAGCCAAAGGAGGTGATGATTAACTTTCCGCAGAATTAGCTTTGTTGTTGTAAGGAATGAAATGTCATGCCTGGTCTTGAACAGTGAATAGGAGTTTGCAGGGGATATACAAGGAAAGAATATGCTAGACACTGAAAAAGCATATGCAAATACATAAAGGCAAAAATACAGTATTAAAAGTCAGCTCAATTCCGTGGTATTAACCAACTCTCTAGAGACATTGGTGGCGTAGTGGTGAAGCACTAAGGCTGCTAACCAAAAGGTTGGCAGTTCGAATCCACCAGGCGCTCCTTGGAAACTCTATGGGGCAGTTCCACTCTGTCCTCTAGGGTCACTATGAGTCAGAATTAACTCGATGGCAATGGGTTTGGTTTTTTGTTTTTGTAACCAACTCTCTGAAATCAAACTGAGATTGCCTTCCCTGAACTAGATGTCATCAAAACCAGTGTGAACAAACTACTGAAGATCAGGGTTCTATGAGTGGAGATACACTTTTGCAATTGTATGAGGCATAGTCTGGTGGAAGGGAGAGGAGCCGTACAATCTCTACATTTATAAACAAACCCTAATAATAAACACTGTAAACAAGGACATGGCAGTAACTCTTTGAGTATATAATTAACATTGTGGATAAGATGAAGTGGTTCTGTGTGCTGAGGTAATGTAAATATCCCTATCAACTCAATCAGATCCAAATAATGACTCCAGGATAATTTATCTAGGTAAATATAAGCTCTTATTATTTTCCTATGTTGACACCTAACTAATCAACACTCATTCATAAAGAGAACGTAGCTATGATTAAATATAAAATCCAGATAGGAAAGATTGATTTTACAACTTTCCCAGTTAATTAGACATACCGGCACAATCTTGCTACCTACCCCTTTCTCTGAGGCTGACTTCATCAATCTGGAAAATGAAGGCAGACCACTGATTTGGAGGGCAAACGTGAAAAGGATTAAACACTTAGTATGGCATTCTAAAATACTGTAATTACAGTGCAATTAACCATACTGCATATTAAATGTGCAACTCTGAAATGTGTGTAGACTCCCCAATTATAACTAGTTATTCTTCAAAGGGTTTTGCCGCCCACATTGAATTTCTCTAGTGCTTCTTTGTTATAATTCAGGTGTGACAGTCACTAATAGATCTAAAAGGACAGTTAATAAAAAAGCAGACATTCTTTACTGTAAACCTAACACATGCATGCCAGGTAATACCCCGCCATTAGCATTAATAGTCCTGCTTCAGACAGGTAGGCCTGTTATGCAATTGGACTTTGCCCTCTTTAAAATACATTTAATGGTCAGCTATGAAGAGGCAGTGAGACTGAGGCCAAAGTAAAGGCCTTAGTAGGTACCTAGAAACCTGTATCTATTCTTGATTTTCCCACCTGGGCAAGTCATTCAGCCTCGCTTAGTCTCAATTTCCTCATCTGTCAAATGGAGTTTATAACTTCCCAGGATTTTGGTGAGGATCAAACAGCCGAATTAATAGAACTCTAGAAAAGTCGGTCATTCCACCAAAATCTAACGTGCTACTCTATTATTGGCTCAGATTGTTTCTCAAAAGAGTGGTCAGTGGGAAGGAACAGAAAGAGTTAGTTGCAGTCATACTTCAGGGCAGGGATGATATTCAAAATATTTAAAACCAGCCCTAACCAATCAGAAAAGAAGTCAGCTTTAAACAATTGGTACATCCAATAGAGGGCAGACCAGTGGAATACCAGCCCAAGTTCTATGCAGGCAAACAGCTTTGATTACAAAGTAGCAGAAATTGTTGGGGTAGGGGAACTAATGCCATTTTAACCTAGGTTTGTGCTATTAGCAGTAGAGTTTCTACAATAAGAGAGATAGTGGTCTGCCCTTGCAATTAGTTGTTTTACTCTGTCTTCTGTGCCAGACAGAGCCATGAGAAGGGGAAATACACTGGTCTCAATCTTCTTTATATGCCTAACCTAGCTCAATGCCTAGGGTAGAAACTCAGTAAACGTTTGATGAATGAGTGAACAAGCAAATTAAGGAACGAAGGAATGAATACATCATTCTGGTATCTTCTTCACGGGCCAGACCAACCCAGAATTCTATGTTCTAGGTACCATAACCTAAGAGAAGTATAAAGACGAAAAGCCACAGTTGAGGAAATTAAGAGCCATTAGCCTAGGTACTGAAGACTCCATGATATAGATATTTTAAATCTTCTTTTATATGGTACCAAAGGTATAGAACTATAGCCACTAGGTGAATATCTAATACAAAGTTAAGTTCACTATAAGTACTTCATAGAAGTATTCATAGATGAAATAGGATACCTTGATAAGTAGTGAAATGCCTATGTTAGGAAGTGTTCAAATATAAGCTGAATAAGCTTATTGTGGAGATGCTGAAGAAGGTATCCAAGCATTGGACAGGGAGTGAGAATGGGCTATATGATATTTAAACCCTCTTTAAATTTGAGTTCTCTAAATCAATAGAACATTTGCTGAAGAGAGAGAGGGAGCCAAGAGGGAAAGACAAAGATTTCATGAGTATTGCTCTACCCAGCAGTTCTCAAAGTGTAATCTACAAACCCCAGCAGCCCTGATGGTCTGTGAGACCCTTTCAGGAGGTCTATAAGATCAAAACTATTTTTAGAATAACACTAAGTCATGCTTTGCCTTTTTTCACTGTGTAGACATTCGCACTGATGGTACGAAATCAACGGTAAGTAAAACTGCTGGCACCTTAGTCCAAATCAAGGCAAACCAAACCAAAACGACTGCCATCAAGTTGATTCCAACTCATAGCGATCCTGTAGGACAGAGTAGCACTGCCCCATAGGGATTCTAAGGCTGTAAATCTTTACGGAAGCAAACTGCCACATCTTTCTCTTGAAAAGTGGCTAGTGGGTTCAAAACACTAAGTGCTTTAACCACTGCACCACCAGGGCTCCAAGTCAAGGCAGTGGCCCCAAACTATCCTAGTAGTCACTGCATTCTTCACGGTTATGCACTTGCAATTAAAAAATTGCAAGTTTCGCTTAAGAATGTCCTTGATGAAAGAGCAAAAATTAATTTTACTAAATCTTAACCCTTGATATTTTTTATATTCTGGGTAATTAAATGGGAAGTATGAACAACTGTATATCAACAAATTAGATAACCTAGATGAATGGAACAAACTCCTAGAAACACATAAACCACAAAAACTGACTGAAGAAGAAATATAAAATCCGAATAGACCTATAACAAGAGATCAAATTAGTAATCACATAGCTCTCAAAACAAATAAAAAAGATGCCTTCGCTGGTGAAGTCTATTAAATATTTAAAGAAAATTAACACCAATCCTTCTTAAACTCTTCCAAAAAATAGAAGAGGAGGGAATATCTCCGAACTCATTCTATTAGGTCAGCATTACCCAGACACCAAAGCAAAGACAAAGACATCCCAAGAAAATAAAAACTATTGACCAACAGTCGTATGTTATGTATACTCATAATGTAATCCCTATGAATACATATGCAAAAATCCTCATCAAAAGACTAGCAACCAAATCCAGCTGGATTATACACCATGACCAAGTGGAATTTATCCCCAGAATGCAAAGGTGGTTCAATACACAAAAATCAGTCAATGTAAAAAAACAAAACAAAAAGCCGGTTGCCGTTGAGTCAATTCCGACTCATAGTGACCCTAAAGGACAGAGTAGAATTGCCCCACAGGGTTTCCACATTAATAGAACAAAGGAAGAAACAACACATGATCATCTCAAATAATGCAGAAAAGCATTTGACAAACTCCAACATCCTTCCATGATAAAAAAGCATTCAACAAATTAAGAATAGAGGGAAACTTCCTGAACATGACCAAGGGTATCTATGACAGACATTTCTTTCCAAAGAGAGAAAATGAACACATGAAAAGATGTTCAATATCATTAGCCATTAGAGAAATGCAAATCAAAACAACAATGAAATATCACTACACACCTACCAGAATGACTAAAATAAAAAATGACATCTCTAAATTCTGGCAAGGATGCAGAGAAACCAAACTACTCGTACATTGCTGGCGTGAATGTAATATGGTACAGTCACTCTGGCAAACAGTTTGACAGTTTCTTTTAAAACTAAACATGCAACTATCATATGATCCAGCAATTGCACTCTTGGGCATTTATCCTGGCGAAATGAAAACTTCTGTTCACACAAAAATTTGTACATAAATGTTCATAGCAACCTACTTTGTAATAGCCAAAAACTTAAAACAACCCAGATGTCCTTCAACAAGAGAATGGTTAAACACACTGTGGTATATCCATACCTTGGAATACTACTCAGCAATGAAAAGGAAGGAGCTCATGATACATGTAACAACTTCAATGAATTTCTAGGGAATTATGCTGAGTGGAGAAAAAAAAGCCAGTCTAGAGATGACAAGATTATAGAAATAGAGAACATGTTAGTAGTTGCCAGGGGCCAGCAGAAGGAGGAGGCTGGCTATAAAAGGGTAACAGAGGGGTCCTTGTGGTGATGGGATGTTCCATATCTTGACTGTATCAATGTCAATACCCTGGTTGTGATACCGTACTACAGTTTTGCAAAATTGTACCGTTGGGGGAAACTGGGTAAAGGTTACATGGATTTCTCTGCATCATTTTTCACAACTGCATATGAATCCATAATTATCTCAAAAAGTTTAATTAAAAAGTTTTTATTTTAAAATATTGTATTAATGTATGTAATGAATTTATTGTTGCTGTTTTTAAATAAATTAATACATATTTTAAAATTTTGCAGTTTTAAATTCTAATACAGTAAATGTTAACAGATATAACCCACCTAAGAAAAAGTCCTTTGGGGGCCTGGATGATTTTTAGGAATGGGGGCCCTGAGGCCAAACAATTAGAGGGCTGCTCCCCTGCCCTATGGCCAAGAGATACAGAATTTTTTGTATTGACAGAAAGGCACGAACAGTTCCATTAAACATGGAACCCAGGTGACTTCAAAGTGTTACTTAACAAAGAGAGAACAACAGATATGTAATGTCTTTCCACCTTGTTTATCTATACCGGCAGTCCTCGGGTTAGTAACAACCTACTTAGGTACAGCCCGTTGTTACAAATCAAACCCCATAAAGCCTATTACATTAAAAACTCGAGGTACATACAATGGTTCATAATAACAAACAAATGCTACTTTTAGACAGGCGTGAAAAAGTTATTATTACTGTATTATTATGTTAAAGATGTTTTAGTGTATCCAGAAGTGTTTCTTTAACGTTTTTTATGCATCGAAAGGTACATATACTAAATGTGTCTATACTAAGGCAAACATTTGACTAACTGATGTTAGACTTCTGTACAAATTCAACTTAAAGACAGACAGCAAGGGAACGCGTTGGTAATCCAGGGGCTGCCTATGTAGCAGCTGCCTATGGTAAGTCAATCAAGGCAACATGCCAAAAAGTGTGAGCAATACACAACAACTTCACTTTGAATACATGACATGGAATACAAAAGGAATTAAATTTCAACCAGACGATACTATTTGCATGATGACTATACTGCCTTGTCTACTCTGTCCTATAGGGTCACTATGAGTCAGAATTGACTCGGCTGGTTTTTTTTTTTTTTTACTGCCTTGAGGCTTGTTTCATAGGCTAATAGGTCTTTCAGGAATTAAAGCTACAGAAAACTTGTGGTGTTATTTTAAACTGTTTATGGGATGAGAAACGAGGAAAATATGGAACATTAGGAAAGGGAGCAACTCTGACAAAATCCTAATGTGGTCCAGCGCCTAGAACAGAATATCTCTGCGGGATGATTCCGTTAGAGAGAACTTGGCCTCTAATTAAAATAAATCAATAATGCCGGACTAGCATAGGAATCCAATTTGGAAGACACGACAACACATTTTTAAGCAAAATGGTCAAGGTTTGCTGGCATTGTTCATATTACGTTAACACACCATTATTATGCATATTCAAGATGAACCCACTGTTATAACACCGCCTGAAACTTTAGTGTATCTCTAGATAACTGTTACCTTTTCAACAGGTTTCCTACAGAAAGAGCAAGCCACTCCACTTAAGTTTCTGAGAAACGTCACAATCGGCACCAACCAACTGGCCCACTTCTGAGCAGAACACATTCCAGGCTATATTTTAAAATTGCTCTTGCCCACTAATGTGTGCCTGGGTGTTCCTCTCTCTGAATTGAACTGTAGGTAGAGTATAATGGTATTACACGGGTTCGCTTCAGGGTTATATGATCTCCAAACACTAATTAGCTTTTGCATTGCTACTAAACTCAAAAAAGGATCAGCTAGTATTAGTAAGGTTTTTCAGCTCTCACTCCAAAATTCACTTTCAGTCCCTGTGGCCTCATCAAATTATCTGTGTAACGTTTCACGCTGGTCTATCACTTAACTAACTTTGTGTTCTTGACAAAATAACCTAATTAAAAATGAAACACAGTAGAGGGGTGAGGGGCGGGGGAAGAAATCTTTTCTGCTAGGAAGAGAAGAATATTATTTACAGATAAAAGTGAGAGTGTTTACCCTACAGTAGAAAACCTTTCTTAGCCATACTTTTTGGTATTGTTAGTTAAAAAAAAAAAAAAGATTCAGAACACTGAAGATCCTGAGTGCTGCGTCTCCTGCTCAGTGAACACAGAAGTCCCACAGGCAATCTTCCTACTATTTAGAATAAACTGGGCATCGGCTAATGAACTCACATGTGGAGGTTCATGGTGAGGGGCTCCTCCCAGAATCCTAGGCTGAATACAGCGCTATAATGGTAGGAGCACAGATTTTGGGTCAGAAAGCCCTAGTTCAGACCTCAGCACTGCCACTTATGAGCTCATCTCCTCTCTCAGCCTCAATCGCCTCTATTATAAAATGGAGATGAGAATCAGGTGGACACTTGAGACTGTGTTGGCATCTCCTGTCTGGAGGGGAGATAGGAGGGTAGAGAGGGTTAGAAACTGGCAAAATTGTCAAGAAAGGAGAGACTGGAAGGAGGGAGCAGGCTGACTCATTGGGGGAGAGTAAGTGGGAGTATGGAGTAAGGTGTATATAAGCTTATACGTGACAGACTGACTTGATTTGTAAACGTTCACTTAAAGCTCAATAAAAATTATTTTAAAAAACAAACAAAAATGGAGATGAGAATAACAATACCCTGCTCATAGGCTTGTAAGGATTGTGTGAGACATTATAATGTAGTGCGTGGAACATAGCAAGTCCCACACACTTAAAGAACTTCTCATTGCTTTAAGTTAAGCAACTGGGGGATTCACCCAGAAAAGATGAACCTGTGAACCCCAAGACGGAAGTGTCACTAACATAGTCTCAATCCTTCTGCAATTCAGGGATTCTTTTCCTTCCCCTCCTTTAATCCTTACACCGACTTCAAAAAACAATCCAGACCCCCTGCTGTCAAGTCGATTCCGACTCTAGCAACCCTACAGGACAGCATAGAACTGCCCCGTAGGGTTTGCAAGGCTGTAAGCCTTTACAGAAAGCAGACTGCCACATTTTTGTCCTGCGGAACGGCTGGTAGGTTTGAAGGGGGATTAGAACCGTACCTAACTGAACCTACTGCAGGTAGGTTCGAGCACTTTAACCACTGCTCCTGCACCCATCCTTTTCCACCCTGCTCTATAGTGTTGTGGTTAAGAGTCTGTAAATTATGTTTTCCTCCCCTGTCAGCTAGCTCGCTTTTAAAAAACCAAAAACCTATTGCTGTGGAGTGGATTCTGGCTCATAGTGACTCTATAGCACCTACTAATAGGCAGCATTGGCAGGAGAGCAGAAGGCAGGAGGAGGGAAGAAGCCCTCCCCACCAAACACATACCACCTCCTCTCTCTCAACCTCTGACAGCAACTTTAGAAGTAGCACTGTCCTTTGGTGATTCTACCTTAGATTCCAGGGCCCGTCTTCCATGGTCACCTGCCACAAGGTTCCTCCTGGGCACTCCTGGGTTCTGATAATGCCAGCAATGCTACGGGTGGAAATTGCTTCCTGAAGCACTAATTTTGGGCTATCTCACTGAACACTCATTGCTGGTCAGCCCTTCAGTCCATGTGTAACCAATTCTCTGTATTAAATTCCTCCTGTTGAAATGCTTAGGTTTCTGTTTTCCAGATGTGATCTTAACTTACATAGTTTCCTAATGCTCTTACCAGAAACTCTGGTGGCATAGTGGTTAAGTTCTACGGCTGCTAACCAAAGGGTCAGCAGTTCGAATCTGCCAGGCACTTCTCGGAAACTCTATGGGACAGTTCTACTGTGTTCTATAGGGTCTCTACGAGTTAGCATAGACTCGATGGCACTGGGTTTGCTTTTTTTGGTAATGCTCTTTTCTTAATAACATTTATCACAACTGTATTCATATAATCTTTATGCACTTATTTGCTCAGTATTTGTCTCCCCAATTCAACTTTAAGGGCCACAAAAGCAGAGACCAGGTCTGTTGTATTTATCCCTAAACCAAACCCATTTGCTGTCAAGTTGATTCTGACTCACAGCAAACCTACAGAACAGAGTAGAACTGCCCCATAGGGTTTCCAAGGACCAGCTGGTGGATTCGAACTGCCAACCTTTTGGTTAGCAGTCTGAGCTCTTAACCACTGAGCCACCAGGGCTCCATTTATCCCCTGTTGTTGTTGTTTTTAGGTGCTGTCGAGTTGCTTCCGACTCATAGCCACCCTATGCACAACAGAACGAAACACTGCCCGGTCCTGCGCCATCCTTACAATTATTGTTATGCTTGAGCCCATCGTTGCAGCCACTGTGTCAATCCACCTCTTTGAGGGTCTTCCCCTTTTCCGCTGACCCTGTACTCTGCCAAGCATGATGTCCTTCTCTACGGACTCATCCCCCCTGACAACATGTCCAAAGTTTGTAAGACGCAGTCTCGCCATCCTTGCCTCTAAGGAGCATTCTGGTTGTACTTCTTCTAAGACAGATTTGTTCATTCTTTCGGCAGTCCATAGTATATTCAATATTCTTTACAAACACCACAATTCAAAGGTGTCAACTCTCCTTTGGTCTTCCTTATTCATTGTCCAGCTTTCACACACATATGATGTGATTGAAAATACCATGGCTTGGGTCAGGCACATCTTAATCTTCAGGGTGACATCTTTGCTCTTCAACACTTTGACGAGGTCCTTTGCAGCAGATTTGCCCAAAGCAATGTGTCTTTTGATTTCTTGACTGCTGCTTCCATGGCTGTTGATTGTGGATCCAAGTAAAATGAAATCCTTGACAACTTCAATCTTTTCTCCATTTATCATGATGTTGCTCATTGGTCCAGTTGTGAGGATTTTTGTTTTCTTCACGTTGAGATGTAATCCATACTGAAGGCTGCGGTCTTTGATCTTCATCAGTAAGTGCTTCAAGTCCTCTTCACTTTCAGCAAGCAAGGTTGTGCCATCTGCATAACGCAGGTTGTTAATGAGCCTTCCTCCAATCTTGATGCCCCGTTCTTCTTCATATAGTCCAGCTTCTCAGATTATTTGTTCAGCATACAGATTAAATAGGTACGGTGAAAGAATACAGCCCTGATGCACACCTTTCCTGACTTTAAACCAATCAGTATCCCCTTGTTCTGTCTGAACAACTGCCTCTTGATCTATGTAAAGGTTCCTCATGAGCACAATTAAGTGGTCTGGAATCCCCATTCTTCGCAGTGTTATCCATAGTTTGTTATAATCCACACAGTCGAATGCCTTTGCATAATCAATAAAACACAGGTAAACATCCTTCTGGTATTCTCTGCTTTCAGCCAAGATCCATCTGACACCAGCAATGATATCCCTGGTTCCACGTCCTCTTCTGAAACCGGCCTGAGTTTCTCGCAGTTCCCTCTCGATATACTACTGCAGCCGTTTTTGAATGATCTTCAGCAGAATTTTGCTTGCATGTGATATTAATGATATTGTTCTATAATTTCCACATTTGGTTGGATCACCTTTCTTGGGAATAGGCATAAATATGGATCGCTTCCAATCAGTTGGCCAGGAAGCTGTCTTCCATATTTCTTGGCGTAGACGAGTGAGCACCTCCAGCGCTGCATCTGTTTGTTGAAAGATCTCAATTGATATTCCATCAATTCCTGGAGCCTTGTTTTTCACCAATGCCTTCAGAGCAGCTTGGACTTCTTCCTTCAGTACCATCGGTTCCTGATCATATGCCACCTCTTGAAATGGTTGAATATCGACTAATTCTTTTTGGTATAATGACTCTGTGTATTCCTTCCATCCTCTTTTGATGCTTCCTGCATCATTTAATATTTTCCCCATGGAATCCTTCACTAATGCAACTTGAGGCTTGAATTTTTTCTTCAGTTCTTTCAGCTTGAGAAACACCGAGCGTGTTCTTCCCTTTTGGTTTTCCATCTCCAGCTCTTTGCACATGTCATTATAATACTTTATTTTGTCTTCTCAAGAGGCCCTTTGAAATCTTCTGTTCAGTTCTTTTACTTCATGAATTCTTCCTTTTGCTTTAGCTGCTCGACGCTTAAGAGCAAGTTTCAGAGTCTCCTCTGACATCCATCTTGGTCTTTTCTTTCTTTCCTGTCTTTTCAATGACCTCTTGCTTTCTTCATGGATGATGTCCTCGATGTCATTCCACAACTCATCTGGTCTGCGGTCACAAGTGTTCAATGAGTCAAAGCTATTCTTCAGATGGTCTCTAAATTCAGGTGGGATATAGTCAGGGTCATATTTTGGCTCTCATGGACTTGCTCTGATTTTCTTCAGTTTCAGCTTGAACTTGCATATGAGCAATTGATGGTCTGTTCCACAGTTGGCCCCTGGCCTTGTTCTGACTGATGATATTGAGCTTTTCCATCGTCTCTTTCCACAGATATAGTCAATTTGATTTCTGTGTGTTCCATCTGGCGAGGTCCATGTGTATAGTCGCCATTTATGTTGGTGAAAGAAGGTATTTGCAATGAAGAAGTCGTTGGTCTTGCAAAATTCTATCATTCAATCTCCGGCATTGTTTCTATCACCAAGGCCGTATTTTCCAACTACTGATTCTTCTTTGTTTCCAACTTTCACATTCCAATCACCAGTAATTATCAATGCATCTTGATTGCATGTTCGATCAATTTCAGACTGCAGCAGCTGATAAAAATCTTCTATTTCTTAATTTTTGGTCCTAGTGGTTGGTGCATAAATTTGAATAATAGTCATATTAACTGGTCTTCCTTATAAGCATATGGATATTATCCTAACACTGACAGCATTGTACTTCAGGATAGATCTTGAAACGTTCTTTTTGACGATGAATGCAACACCATTCCTCTTTGAGTTGTCATTCCAAGCATAGTAGACTATACGATTGTCCAATTCAAAATGGCCAATACCAGTCCATTTCAGCTCACTAATGCCTAGGATATTGATGTTTATGCGTTCCATTTCATTTTTGATGATTTCCGATTTTCCTAGATTCATACTTCGTACATTCCAGGTTCCAATTATTAATGGATGTTTGCAGCTGTTTCTTCTCATTTTGAGTCATGCCACATCAGCAAATGAAGGTCCCAAAAGCTTTACTCCATCCACGTCATTAAGGTCGACTCTACTTTGAGGATTCAGCTCTTTCCCAGTCATCTTTTGAGTGCCTTCCAACCTGAGGGGCTCATCTACCAGCACTATGTCAGACAATGTTCTGCTGCTATTCATAAGGTTTTCACTGGCTAATGCTTTTCAGAAGTAGACTGCCGGGTCCTTCTTCCTAATCTGTCTTAGTCTGGAAGCTCAGCTGAAACATGTCCTCCATGGGTGACCTGCTGGTATCTGAATACTGGTGGCATAGCTTCCAGCATCATAGCAACACAAAAGCCCCCACAGTACGACAAACTGACAGACACTTGGGGGCCATTTTTCCCTAGTGTGCCTAAGAACAGTACATATTCCATAAGTATTTGCTAAACAACAGTAATAAGCGTGCTTTGCTCATATGTGTTGTTATTGTTGTTAGGTGCCCTTGAATTGGTTCCAACTCATATCGACCTTATGTACAACACCATCCTCACAATCACTGCTGTGTTTGAGCCCATTGCTGCTGCCACTGTGTCAATCCATCTCGTTGGGTGTCTTCCTCTTTTTCACTGACCCTCTGCTTTACCAAGCATGATGTCCTTCTCCAGGGATATGATGTCCCTCCTGATAACATGTCCAAAATACATAAGATGAAATCTCACCATCCTCCCTTCTAAGGAGCATTCTGGCTGTACTTCTTATAAGACAGATGTGTTCGTTCTTCTGGCAGTCCATGGTGTATTCAATATTCTTCACCAACACTGTAATTCAAAGTCACCAATTCTTCAGTCTTCCTTATTCATACTTAAAATAAGGCTCATACTTAGAAAATGGTTAATAAGTCACTTTCGTAGTATTATCTCCTTTGATCTTTAAAACATCTTTGTGAGGTAAATTAGGCAGGTTTGAGGAAAAAGATAAGCTCCAGTTTCCAGAGGTAGAGATCAATTTGTAGCTCACCCTGCCTATATGACCAAAATCTGACTGAATTGGGGCAGGCAGGGTTGTGGTGTATTCCAACATGAAACAAACATAGAGGCTACTGACACAAATTGAACACTTAAAAAGAAAGAAAGAAAAGAGGCCTGTTTCCTGAATGTTGAGAATCTAAAATGAAATGATAGCAACTGCCTATTGCCTGCTCCTCTATTCTTCCATTTCTGGTCCCAGGCAAAAAACTCTCATGGACCTAGGATGGCCGCAGATGGCTGTGAATGATGGATTGTTAGTGACTCTGACTCTTCCTAGACCATGACTCAGCTGCTGAAAACCTTCTGAGGCCCCTGCTGGGAAAAGCCAGGAAGGCAGGCCTAGGCCCAAAGGCACTGTTGGGCCAAGATGCTTATAATGGCAAGCACAGCAGCCCTGGGGTTAGTCCAAAGGCTAGGTTTTTCATAACCTTTCCTCACAGAAACTCTCCTTAAGGTTCTTCTCTCCCAGCTTCCTTCTGTCAGAATCAGAGGCTTGTATTTTATTATTTCATTTCCCCCTCTGATCCAGTCAGAACAGCAAGAATCTAATTACTATTGGCTCAACTGCTTCATCTCGCTTAGAGGGACCAGTTTAATAACCCAAAACATACTTCTGTTTTCACTGAGTGCAACAAAGTAATCTCTGATTCATTGTATATTTTAAGCCAAAACATGGAAAGCTGATGGAATCTACGAAACACCTATTAGAAACAGTAAGTATGTTTAGTGAGAGAGCAAGAGATAAGATCAATATAGAAAAATCAATTGTATTTCTATTACTAGCAACAAATAATCAAAAATTGAGATTTAAAAATACTATTTACAATAGCATCAAAAATTACTTAGGAATAAATCTGGCAAAAGATACGAAAGACCTGTAAATGGGAAACTACAAAATATAGCTTAGAGAAATTAAAACCTAAATAAATTGACCACCACCTATCTGAGAGTTTGTTGTACTATAGTGGTTTGCATGTTGCGATGATTCTAGAAGCTATGCCGCTGTATTTCAATTACCAGCTGGGTCACCCATGATAGACAGGTTTCAGTGGAGCTTCCAGACTAAGACAGGCTAAAAAGAAAGGCCTAGCAATCTACTTTTGAAAATTAGTCAGTGAAAATCGTATGAATCACAACAGAATATTGTCCAATATACGCTGTAAGATGGGTCCACAAGACTGGGCAATGTTTCATTCTGTTATACATAAGGTTGCCATGAGTCAGAGCCAACTTGATGGCAACTAACGACAACCAAAAAAAAAAAAAAAAAATTGAGAAGTATACTTTGTTCATGGGTTGGAAGACCCAATGTTGTTAAGATGTCAATTCTCCCCAACCTGACCTACAGATGCAATGCAATACCAATCAAAATCTCAGTACATGTTTTTGTAGAAATTAATAAGTTGATTCTAAAATTCATGAGGAAATGCAAAAGACCTGGAATAGCCAAAAGAAGAACATAGTTGGAGGGCTAACATTACCTGTTCTCAAGACTTATAAAGCTACGGTAATCAAAACAGGATGATACTGGCATAAAGACAGACAAAGAGATCAATGGAGTAGAGTTCAGAAATAAACCCACACATCCGTGGAAAATTGATTTTCAACAAAGGCAATGTAGTGGAGAAAGGATGGCCTTTTCAATAAATGGTGTTGGAGCAACTGGATATCCATACAAACACACACACACAAAAGAACTTAAATCCATGCCCCACAATAATGTTAAAAAAAATTAATGCAAAAATGGATCAGCGGCCCAAATGTAAAGCTCAAAACTATAAAACTTGTAGAGAAAACATTGAAGAAAATATTTGTGATCTTGGGTTAGGGAAAGATTTCTTAGAAGTGAACCTGAAAGTACAATCCATAAGAAAAAATTGATAAATTAGAATTCATCAAAAGGATGGTGATGCCATTCTTTTGTGGTGTTGATGGTTTCACAACATAGTGAATGTAAGTAATGTCACTGAAGTCTACACTTAAAAATGGTTAAAATTGTAGCCTTTTTGTTATGTATATTTTACCCCCAAAAAAGTACAAAATACAAACTTAATTTTTTTTTATTATCGGATTCAACTGGCAGAAAATTACTCTGTCAGATTGTTATAAATTTCCAAAATGCTTAAATTCAATTTCTGAAGGTATTTCTTTGCAGGTCAGCACTGGACCACACTTGGAGTAGCACTGTTGTAGAAATTCCCCAGACACAGACTGCTTTCTCTTTTCCCCCATGTCTTCAAGATGAGTTCTACAAACCAAATGTGGAACCACCTTTCTTGCAGGTAAAAGTGAAAATGAAGAAAGATTTTAAGTCATCAGCAGTGCCAAAGAAGTAGAGCATTGAAAAATGGGAATGACTTGTCCTTTCCAGGACCGAGGATCAGTATCCCACTTTCATTTTGTTTCCTTTTTATTATTGCATATCCTCTATCAGTAGAGAGGAAATAATCTCAACTGTTAGGGATATATCAATCCACTTTACTGTTTCTGACCTCTCACTTTGTCTGCAAACCCATATTTACCTCTCATTTACCAAAAGGTTCAATAACTGATATTAAATGCTTACTATACACACACGCATTTTTTCAACATTTATTGAGCTCTGCCACTGTGCAAGGTAATATGTTAGACACCATGGAGACTCTTCAGATGAAGACCATGTGGACTTTGCCTGCAAGGACCTCACACCTAGAAAGAAGAATTCCAATACATTTATAGCAACAACTACAATACGAGGCAAAAGCCGACAAATGGCCCCACAGAGATACAGGGCAAGGACTACAGGAGCCCAAACGAGGGAGAAAAGGTTGCTTGCGAGAGGAGAATCAAGGCTTCCTAAAATGGGTCCCATTTAAGTTATTTATGTTTAGGGCCCTCTGTGAGGCACTGGGGCTCCAAAGAGGGATTGGGGTTTATAAATCCACTGGGAAGGTAGGACTTGACCGCCCCCTGTCAAGTGCATAATAATCATAGAACTAGACCTGCACTATCCACCAGAGTAGCCACTAGCCACATGTAGCTGCTTAGTGTTTGGAATTGGGCTAGACCAAATTCGAGACGCAATGCAAATGTAAAATGCACATCAGATTTTGAAGACTTGGTATCAAAATGTCATGGACTGAATTGTGTCCCCCCAAAATATGTGTCAACTTGGCTAGACTATGATTCCCAGTATTGTACGATTGTCCACCGTTTTGTCATTAGCAGCACTAGATAACTAACCTATTTAAAAAAACTTATTGCCGTCAATTCAATTCTGACTCACAGCAACCCTGTAACTAGGTAACTAAGACAAACACACACACAACATAAAGTATCTCATTAATCATATTTTATATTGATTACATGTTGAAATTATAATTTTTAAATTACTTGGCTTAATAAAATATGTTATTGAAATTAGTTTCACCTTTTTTTTCTTTTTTACTTCTTTAATATGCCTAATGGAAATTTTTATATTATATATGTGGCCCACATTATATTTCTAGTGCACAGCTCTCTGCTAGAGACTTAGAAATGCTACAGATGGGAAGGGCTACAAGAATTCAGAAAAGAATGACCAGAGAATATACTCCTAAGGAGATGATGAGCACCTTAAAGTTAGAGATATCAGGTCCTTCTCAAAGAGTTCCATATCCTTCTTTCATCCCTTTGATGCTGGTGTTCCCCTGGGATCCCTTCTAAAATATCTCTTACCTCCATCGCAGACACTGAGATCTTTATCAATATCCTTGGCATCTCAATTTCAGCAGGCCCCAAACCAATTCGCCTTCCTCCTCCCCGATCCATTCCTTCTATTACTACTAGATTCCCTATCCTTTCAATGGCATTTGAGTTGCCCAAACCAGAAATCTAAGCCTCATGCAACTTCTCTGCATCCTTCACATTCATTCACCTACGTTTAAATGTCTATCGAATCCAGTTATTTCCTTTTCAGGCTATTCTAAGAGCCTCCTCCCTTGTCTTTTAATCTTCAGTCTCGATACCCTAGCTGATCTTTCACATGGTTTACCACAGTAATCTTCTGAAAGCACAATAATCGTCCTTGCTCGCTAGGTTTAAAAACTGTAATGGCTCGCTACTGCCTTCAGGATAAAATCAAAATTCATAACAGCGTTCACAACATGGCCCAGGCCTGCCTTCCAGGCTCATCTACCCAGGAAGCCAGGGCTCAGGTGCCCCTGAACTGCTGCTTCTTGTTCTCTGAACATGCCAAGCTTACCCACCCTTCCATGACTACGTACAAGCCATTCTCCCCACAACAAATGTCCTTTTCCCCCAGTCTGCTAAAGACTTGTGGATCCAAGTAAAATGAAATCCTTGACAACTTCAATCTTTTCTCCATTTATCATGATGTTGCTCATTGGTCCAGTTGTGGGGATTTTTGTCTTCTTTATGTTGAGGTGCAGTCCATACTGAAGGCTGTGGTCTTTGATCTTCATTAATAAGTGCTTCAAGTCCTCTTTACTTTCAGCAAGCAAGGTTGTGTCATCTGCATAACTCAGGTTGTTAACAAGTCTTCCTCCAATCCTGGTGCCCCATTCTTCTTCATATAGTCCAGCTTCTCGTATTATTTGTTCAGCATACAGATGAAATAGGTATGGTGAAAGAATACAACCCTGACGCACACCTTTCCTGACTTTAAACCAGTAAGTATCCCCTTGTTCTTAAGAAGAGGGAAATCGGGAAAAGCACAGAAAAAGGCTATATACAAGATGGTATAACTAATAACAGGACCTAGGGAGGGTTTGTTTACTTTTGAAAAGCATAAACTCTTGAGAAACAGGCTTGTCATTTTCCGGTACCAATCCTAGATGTGTATCACCTCAACTTCTGTGCAGTCATACATTCACTTACTTTTCCATTAATTCAACAAATATTTTTATAGTACCTACCATACAGTAGTAGGAGCCTGGTGGTGCAGCAGTTAAGAACTATGGCTGCTAACCAAAAGGTCAGCAGTTTGAATTCACCTGCTGCTCCTTGAAAACCCTTTGGGGAAGTTCTACTCTGTCCTATTGGGTCGCTATGAGTGGGAATCGGTTTGACAGCAACAGGTTTGTAATTTTTTTTTTTTTTTTTTTGGCAGGGGAGTTATACAGCAGTGAGCAAGATAGACAAGGTCCCTTATCTACCTTGGTGGGTGGTTAGGAGAAGAGAAAGAGAAAGTGAGTGCTATGCAGAGAATTAAAACTGGGATATGTGATAGTAACCATGTCACTCCATTAGATTGAGTGTCCAGGGAGTCCTGAGGAGCTGATATTACACCTAAGTCTAAATGACAAGGAGCAAACTAGGTGAAGATAGGGGGCCTGATAAGTTAAAATTTATCCTGAGAGAGATCCAAGTCAAAGCTACAATGAGATACCACCTCACCCCTCTTAGAATGGCAATTATAAACAGAAAATTAGAAATGTCAGCAAGGCTTTGGGGAGATCAGAACGTTTATCCATTGCTGGCAGGAATGTAAAATGGTACAACCATGTGAAAATGATATGGTTCTTCCTGAAAAAATTAAAAATAGAACTACCATATGACCCACAAATTCCACTCCTAGGTATGTACCCCAGGGACCTAAAAGTAGTGACATAAACAGACATATGTACATGGACTTTCATAGTAGCACTATTCACAAGAGCAAAAAAGTAGAAACAATCTAAGTGCCAATTACTGAAGGAATGGTTTAAAAAAATGTGGTACATACATACAGTGGAGTACTACTCAGCCATAAAGAAAAATGAAGTCCTGATGCATGCCACAACATGGATTAACTTTGAAGAAATTATGCCGAGTGAAATAAGTCAATCACAAAAGGACAAATACTGTATGACCTCACTTATATAAAATGACAATAGGTAAATATATAGAGACCAGCAGTTATTAGTGGTTACCAGGGACAGGAGGGGGGAGGGAGAGAGGGAATCATTCCCTGGCAAGTAGTGACTTTATGTCTACGGTGATGGGAACGTTGGCATCAATTAAGGATAATGGTTATACAACTTGACTAACGTAACTGATATCACTAAGTTGTACACCAGAAAAAGGGCAAACTGACAAATGCTGTAAACACATAATTTTATAACAACAGCAGCAGCAAACCACCCCCCCCGCCCCCCACCAAAAAAAAAAAGAGGATGAAGAATTGCTGAAACTCCTTAGGTACAACCAAACACCTCATGGGATTAGTTCTATTGGTCTGAAGGCTTAGGGTCATGGCTTCATAGGATTACCCAGTCAACTGTCCTAACATTGTTTTTAGAGCCTATGTTCTGTCACCCAGTCCAGTAAGTAGTGCCTGGGGTCTTAAAAGCTTATGAGTGACCATCCAAGATAGAACAATTGGTCTCTCTCTTTGCACTTTAGAAAGATCCCTGGTTGTAATCAAAACAATATTTGGAGGAGGTGGAACTAGAAATGGGAGACCATTTAGGAGGCTATTGTAACAATCAAGGAAAGAAATGATGACCTGGACTAAGTTAATGGCAATGGAGATGGAAAGATGTACTGGAAATATATTTAACTGATATTTAATAAGTTATCAAATTGATGGTATTTGGTAACTTATTGGATATGGAAGGTGAGTGAGATGAAGAGATCAAAAATGAACCCCAGGTTTCTGGCACAAACAATTGGGTAGTTAAGTGATGCCATTCACTGAGAGAGAAAGCGCAAAGACAAGGATCAGCTCTTAGAGTCAAAAGAAGTTAAATGAGACATAAGTCACCTAGATACTTGAGTTTGGAGCTCAAGAGACTCCTGGCCTGGCAGGACTAGCAATGGGGGACCATTTAAGAGTCATCAATTCCTTGTTTGTATCCCAATGAAGCAACTATAAAAAGATATCTGTGAGGCAATCACAGAAATTTAGGAAGTATTAGATGATATTAAGTAATTACTGTTAATTTTGCTTAAGTGTAAAATGGCATGGTGATTATGATTTTTAGAAGTCCTTACTATTAGAGAAGTATATTGAAGTATTTATATAAGTAAAATGACATAATAGGGAAGGATTAATGAAAGAAGATGTTCATATGTGGGTAATTGTTGCAGCTGGATGATGGGTACATTGCCATTTATCAAACTATTATCTCTACTTTGTGTTTGAAACGTCTATAGTTGTTTAGAGGGAAAAAGAGCCCATCTACCTATAGGAAACAGTGACAAATGGATACAATTGCTCTAGGAGAATGTATAGCATTAGAAGAAAGGGGAAGAAAAAGGAAAGAGGTGAGTGGAGGCTGGCATCCTGAGGAATCTCAATATTTAAGGAAAAAGCACAGGAAGAGGAGCTGAGGAGATGGTGAAGACTCTGCTGGAGAGGATGGAGAAAACCAGGAGAGGGTGAAGACTCAGAAGCCAAAAAGGAAAGAGTTCTAAGAAGGCAAGAAAAGTGAATAGTGTCAAATAATACAGAACAGTCAAGTAAAAGGAGGACTGAAAATTATTCCTTACACATAACAACCAGAAGGTGACATTTACAAGGATGGGTCAGTCCAGTACAGTGGGGGACACCAGCTTTGGATTTCAGCAAGCTGAGGAATGAATGGAAACCCTGGTGGAGTTGTGGTTAAGAGCTACATCTGCTAACCTAAAAGGTCGGCAGTTCGATTCCACCAGCCGCTCCTTGGAAACTCTATAGGCAGTTCTACTCTGTCCTATAGGGTCATTATGAGTCAGAATCGACTTGATGGCAATGGGTTTGGTTTTGGGGTTTTTTCTGGAGGAATGAATGGTAAGTGAGGCGATGGGAAAAGGAATACAGACCACTCTCAAGTGGCTTAACTCTAAATGGGAGGAGAAGAAGTTTGTAGCTAAAAGGGAATGTGTCTGAGAAAGGAATGCTGGTTTTTAAGGTGGAAAAAACTTGAGCCTAACTAAGGAAAGAAGAGATGCCCTTTGTCTCTTACTAGTCATGAGCTTGCATAGGTCACAGTTTCACTGACTTAGTTTCCCCATTTGTAAAATGGGATGATGATTAGGCCAACCCTTCAGGATTCAAACAAGATAATGTAAGTGAAAGTCCTCAGTAAACTGTCAAGTATTAAACATTAGTTTACTATTAAGTAGGCAAATTATTTCCATTAAATGTATAAAGTCTAAGCAGCCTTACCATTAAGATTGTTTCCTTTCCATAACCAAAAAAAAAAAAATTATATCTTCACAAACGTAGAGGAAAAGAGAGAGATCCGAGCAAAATAGCTGGTAGACAGTCATCAGCAGATAACAGGTGCCATTTTTCTCTTGGGGATGGATTGATGCTGCAGAGTAAATGACCCAGCAACGACTTTATATTAATGGTAAACAGGAGAAATATCTAAAGCCTAGCAATATGTAGCCAACGGATTGTACACTTTACAAGGGCGAATGTAATAATAAAGGAAGTGGAGTTCCATCAAAATTAAATAATTAAAATGGTATTCAGAAACCCATTAGCAAGAAAATATGATGTTAGAAAAAGTAGTACTTTCAATGTAAGCAAAGACTTTTGCTTTTAAAAATCCTTAATGAAGACGAGTCCAAAAAAAAAAAAGTACTAAAACCTATGGGAAAGTCTCGAAAATCAAACTGTCAAAAAAAAACCAAACACACTAGGCTATTGCCTTGATGCCCATAATGGACCCTGAAGTCAATACCAAGCATGTTAGTTGAATGGCCACAAACCACCACTAAGTGGATACGTGAGGCGCACTGTGTGTCTCATCTGTTGTGTGTCTGTGATTTTCCCCCCTTTTAAATCATAGCCTGTAGCTAAAATGAAAAAATTTCAACATTCCAGATTCTGCTTTAAAACCACAACCAGTGGAGATTTTCTTCTGAACTCTCTACTGTCCCTCGCTATACTGTCTCCTCTCCCCCCTCACCTTCCCACCCCCGACAAAGTCACTTCCAAAAATTTAACTAACTTCAGTCATTGCATTGTTATCATGAGTTTTAGTCTCTGTGGTCCCTTTCCCAAGGAGCACTTGCATTTGTCCAGGCTGTCTCTAATAGAAGATAGAAAGGCATCATATTCTAGTGGGCAGACAGGGGCCAGGTTCTCTTTGGGTGGAAGAAACAGGCCTCTCGGTCCTTGAAATCCCGTCCATCTAGCTGCAGCTCCCTGAGTGGACCCAGGTGAAAGATCAGTTTAGAAGTAAGGCTTCCTTCCTGGCTCTCAGCTCACTGTTCCAGATTTGCTCTCCTAAGGGGCAGGCTTTAATGGGCATGAAGTGGAGGGAGAATGAGGGCGCTACGGGGCATTAAATCAGGAGAGAGGAGTGTGTCCTCTTCCCCAGCACACCAACAGGGAACCCTGCCGAAGTTTCTGAGGTGCTGCTCTCATGAGGCTCTGAAATAGGCTTGGAGATTTTTTTTTTTTTTTTCCCTACTAACTAGGTTTGGAAAAACTACAACTTAAATTTAATTTTGCTTTATTTTTAAAATATGCTTTATTTGTATTTTCCTGCTTTCTTTAATAAAAAAAAACAGCAATTATCGTCTGTGAATAAAAATGCAGTTTAATGAAATGGCCATTTTACAAGGCTTAAGCAAAATGGAGGTTTAAATTCTTTCAAAAATAATTTTCTGTGCTCTCTTACTATCGATTATTACGAAGTCTGCTCATGTTCAACGCTTTGCATTGACAGAACACTTTATGATTTAATCAGATTTGAAAATGTGTTCAGTATCTCCTGTATAACTACATTGTCAAAGCAAGACGAAGGCAAGAGATATTTGGTTTCATGGACCTATAAATGGTAATTAGATAGTGAAATCTGCTATCAGTCAGGAACTATTCTAAGCCCTCTTCAGTGTTACCTCACTTAGCTACTCAATAACCCAGTTCCATGGATATTACTATGCCCTTCGTAAGGATGAGGAACTGCGGCAAAGTGAAATTATGAAACCGACCTGAGATCACATAGTTAATAAGTGACAGAGATGGAACTGACCCTTGTTCAGTCTGTCTCTAAAGTCCATGACCATTCCACATTTGCTGAAGAACTGAAGAAGTGATTTAAATTGTGAGAATCTTGGCCCCTGGCCAGATGGGCTTTTGGGGCTTCAAATAATATGATATAGGCAGTCACTGACTTTGCTGATGGTAAGGGTCCTCTATGTTGCCACTAATGATTAGAATGGTCTGGAGGCCTAGAATCCTGCATTAAACCCTACCGTTGTATATTGCACAGCAAATTTAAGAACTTGGGCTAATGTTTATGAAAGAGGGAGCTTTTTATGCTGCATAAGCCCAATCCCTTGCGGTTTTCTTGTGAAAGACAATAATCTGTTAGCTTGAATTCGATGCAGACCCTTTCTGAGAACTGTCCTTCTGTGAAATTACTAAGACCTCGTACCTGATAGAAAAAGGAGATTTGCAGTTAATACTTGCCTGTGAGTGTCAAGGCAGTATTTCTTACCTTCAGCCAATCATGATCACAATAAATGAAGAAAATTTCAGTTCTAATACACAGATGATTTTATCAAATAACAGAATCAAGATAAGACCTCAATTAATGAGTTGCTAATAGTTCGATCAGCCTTTCATTTATTTGAAAAAACAACTTATTAAAAACCTAGTACGGATCAGGCCCTGCGCTAAACCAATGTTATTGTTGTTAGGTACCTTTGAGTCGGTTCTGACTCATAGCAACCCCATGTACAACAGAACCAAACAGTGCCTGGTCCTGCACTATCCTCACAATCATTGTTATGTTTGAGCCCATTGTCGCAGCCACTATGTCAGTACATCTTCCTCTTTTTCACTGACCCTCTACCTTACCGAGCATGATGTCTGTCTTAGTTACCCAGTGCTGCTATAACAGAAATACCACAAGTGGGTGGCTTTAACAAAGAGCAGTTTATTTTCTCACAGTCTAGGAGGCTAGAAGTCCAAACTTAGGCTTTCTCCCTCTGTTGGCTCTGGGGGAAGGTCCTTGTCATCAATCTTCTCCTGGTCTCAGAGCTTCTCAGCACAGAGGTCCCAGGTCCAAAGGATGTGTGTGCTTCTGGCTCTCCTTGCTTGGTGGTAATGAGGTCCCCTTATCTCTCTGCTTACTTTTCTCTTATATTCCAAGAGATTGACTCAAGATGCAACCTAATCTTATAGATTGAGTCCTGCCTCATCAACATATTTGCCTCTAATCATGCCTCATAAACATCATAGAGGCAGGATTTACATCATTAGGAAAATCACATCAAATGACAAAATTACGGACAATCACATGATACTGGGAATCATGGCCTAGGCAAGTTGACAGATATTTTGGGGGGGCACAATTCAATCCATGACATCCCACCCTTTGCCGCATGTAAATTCATGTCATTTCCACATGTAAAACACATTCACCCCATCATATCATAGGGAAGTCTTAAATCAACTCCAAGTGCGATTTCCATCCTGGGGCAAAATTCCTCTTCATCTGTGAAATCTAGAGCACAAGTTATCTGCTTCCAAAGTACAATGGTAGAAACTGGAGGGAAAGAAGGGATAACAGACATCAAACAAGTCACTAGAACACATTACATTAGCTCTCAAGGTTTTGAAAATAATCCTCTGTTCTCTGAGACCATATAGACAACGGCCCTGCCTGGGTGTTGGCCGCACTCTCCAAATTCCGGTTGGAGGTCACTCAGCCCTGGGCTTCAGCTCCACCTTCCAGGCCCACTGGAACAGCAACTCTGCTCCCTCAAATTTGGGTGGCCCCATTCTTCTAGTTCACCTGAGTGGCGACTCTACCTTTTGAGCCCCCAAAGGTCTCGGCCCTATCCTACGGAATGAGGTAGCTCTGCTTCCCATGTTCCTTGTCTCTTCAGCTTATACTTCCTGGTTCCTTGGCCTCTTTATCCCTCAGGGCTTCCTGCCTGTGTCTGCCCTGCTTGGGCAAGTGTTCCAAAGCTCTTTAGCTCCACCAATATGTACCTGGAGGCACCCCAGTCTCCCAGTAAACTTCAGCTCAGTGGGTCACCTCCAGCAAGGACTCACATTGGTCTCCTGGTTCTACTGCTGCTACTTCTCTGGTGCTGCTTCTTGCCATCTGTGCCATCTCCAGTGTAAAAGCTCTCTTCACTTCCTAGTGAGTCCTTACCAGAATTGTCTTTGATGTCCACAATTCCACCAACAGTCTCTTCAAGGCAATCTAGACTTTTACTATTAAAAGGCACTTTAAAACTCTTGAAACTTCTACCCATTCACAGTTTCAAAACCACTTCCACATTTTAGGTATTTATTAGAGCAGCACCCCACTCTCTAGGGACCAAACTCTGTGTTAGTTATCTAGTGCTGCTATAACAGAAATACCACAAGTAGATGGCTTTAACAAGCAGTAATTTATTCTCTCACAGTCTAGGAGGCTAGAAGCCCAAATTCAGGCTGTCATCTCCAAGGGAAGGCTTTTTCTCTCTGTCAGCTCTGGGAGAAAGTTCTTGTCATCAACCTTCCCCTCTTCTAGGAGCTTCTCTGCTCAGGGACCCCAGGTCTGAAGGACATGAGCACTCCTGGTTCTCCTTTCTTGGTGGTAATGAGGTCCCCCTGCCTTTGTGCTCACTTCTTTCTTTTATGTCTCAAAAGAGATTGACTCAAGGTACAACCTAATCTTGTAGATTGAGTCCTGCCTCATTAACATAACTGCTTCTAATCCTGCCTCATTAACATCATAGAGGCAGGATTTACAACACATAGGAAAATCACATTGGATGACAAAATGGGGGACAATCACACAATACTGGGAATCAAGGCCTAACCAATTTGACACACATTTTTGGGGGACATGATTCAATCCATAACAATGTCCTTCTCCAGGGACTGGTCGCTCCTGATAACATGTCCAAAGTACATGAAATGAAGTCTCACCATTCCCGCTTCTAAGGAGCACTCTGGCTGTACTTTTTCCAAGATGGACTTGTGCATTCTTCTGGCAGTCCATGGTATGTTCAACATTCTTCTCCAATACCATAATTCGAATGTGTCAATTCTTCTTTGGTCTTCCTTATTCATTGTCCAGCTTTCCTATGCATACGAGGCAATTGAAAATATAGCTTAGGTTGAGCGCACCTTCGTCCTCAAAGTGACATCTTTGGTTTTCAAAAACTTAGAAAGTTCTTTTGCAGCAGATTTGCCCAGTGTAATTCATTGCTTGATTTCTTGCCTGTTGCTTCCATGAGTGGTGATTGTGGATTCAAGTAAAATGAAATCTTTGACAACTTCGATCATTTCTCCATTTATCACGATGTTGCCTATTGGTTCAGTTAGAGGATTTTTGTTTTGTGCTGAGGTGTAATCCATGCTGAAGTGCTAAACCAATAATATTATTAGCAGTAGTATTATTAATATTAATATCTATGGAGCACTTAGTGTGCCAGGCCTTTTTCTAGAGGTTTTACGTGTGATAATTCATTTAATCCTTCTAACAGTCTATGAGGTACTGGCCTATCTCTAATATTTGCCAGGTTAGGGCCAAGAGTAAACTGGAGGACCCTGGCGTACTCCCTTCTCTTCCCACCTACAGCATCATCTGCACCACACAAGGAATGTTGCATTGATGGGTGTGGACACCCTCACCCACACATCCAATTTCTGTTCACCCTCCCACTCCACAAGCAGCAGACCCTAAAGTTACTGTAAGGTCTTGGTGTGTGCACTCTACTGACACAGTCTACCTTTGGGAAGATGGACCTGGGGGAAAAGCACAATCAGCTCCGGTAGGCTGCTGAGACCTAACTGGGTAGGGAGTTCTGGGATCTCAGTCCCAGAAGTAAGGTCTAAAAGCGGTGGGTACAGCATGTTCCCTTGACCCCATGGATCACTTGGCCATGGGGTGGAACATAACCAGAACAAAGTTAGGAAGGCATTCTCTAAAACACAAAGCCCAGGGCAGGAGCTCCAGTTGCCTGGGTCTAAAAGGTGGTATCATTGAGAAAGGTACTACTACTATCCCCAATTTGGAGAAGAGAAAACTAAGATGAGAGTTTAAATAACATGTCTTAGATCACAAAGCTATTGAATGGCAGCCAGGATTTGAATGCTGGTGGGCTCTGGAGTCAGGCTACTTGTGTTCAAATCCCACTAAGCTACGTCACCTCTCCAAGGATTACTGAAGATACAGACAGTTCTCTGTTGTCACAGAGCTTAATATATTGTGGGGGAGTCAGACAATAAGCAAGCTAAAAAAACACACAAATAACTATACACTTTATAGTATATGAATCATATAACTATAAATTATAGTGCTATGAATAAAGTGTAGTGATAGAAAATGGAGCCATCTGTGGGGCCAGGAGCAGGGAAGCTCATTTAGATAGGGGTCATCATGGAAGGTCTTTCCGAAGTTGTGGCATTAAGGTCATGCTGAAGGATCAGCAATGCTCAGCTGCCATGCAAAGGCAAGGAGAAAACAGACCACTGAGAAGGTCTTAGCATATGTAAAAGTCCCGAGACACCTGTCCAAGTTTATTCACAACACCAATTTTTCGTTTCAACTTCACTCATTCAGCTCCACATTTGCAGTTCACTCATAACCTTAACATCTAGAAGAATCAACAGCAAGATTAGGGTAAAGCCAAGCTCTCCGCAGTCCTACAGCCTCACTGAACTTGCTTTTAAACATTTAGTCCCTTTCCCTAGGAGCAGGCATGGGCCCTGAGATTGCCAGCTGGAAGACAGCTCAGTAATTCCTCTTGGGCCCCAATTTGTGTCCCCTAATCTCGGCTCCCTCAGGTGTCTCTCTCAGGTGAACACCGAGAGGTCCACTCTGCCCCTTCTAGTGTAAGGGGTGGCGTTTGCACCTGAATAACCCAACAGCTGTGGCCCTTCGGTGGCCATAAGCACTAATACCCCCAAGCATTGTCCCCTTTCCTGAACTTCCTCCTACAAATGGAACTCCAGCTGCCCACAGCCCAGAGTCCCTCCAGTCATTGCAGAACATATCGGACTTTTTGGAATGGGGGTAGGAGCAAGGGGTAGCACTAGTTAGGTGGGGGGGGGGGGGGTCGGTGCTATATTTTTCTAAAAAGCCAACAGTCCCCAGGTGATTTAGACACACAAGGCCCTGTTATTGTTTGCTGTTGAGTCAGTTCTAACTCATAGTGACCCTATATGACAGGTAGAACTGCCCCACAGGGCTTCCTAGGCTGTAATCTTTATGGGAGTAGAGCACCAGGTCTTTTCTCCCACAGAGCTGCTGGGTGAGTTCAAACTGCCAACCTTTTGGTTAGCAACTGAGCACTTAATCGTTGTGCCAGCTGGGCTTCTTACACAAGGCCCCAGGACTGGCTATGAGCAAATGGCTATGAATTAGCTTAATGCCTATAATATTTCCCCTATTAGCTAACTTTACCTAATTCTCATTTTCTAATTGCACATCCATGTATTTTGATTAGGAAGACAATGGTCCCAGACCGCTCTCAACAAATATCGAATGACCCTGCTTTGCAATCCCTCACAGGCGTTGTGCTGACACGGCATCATAAATTAATACAACGCCTGTCAAAGCATGTAATCAAACTCTGTTACAGGTGTGCACCCAACAAATTTCTCTGGAAATGTATTTCACTTTTAATCACAAATTCATAGGTGTGAGCATCTCTAATATTTCTCAGCCCTCAGTGTCCAAACCTCAGAATTTAGGAGTGTCCTCTAGCATTCCAGGAGAAGTCCTTCACCTGCAGTTCATGAACCCCTTGAAATTGTATATAAAATTATGACTGTGTTTTTTATATGCATGTCTCAGGGGAGAAGAGTCGTAACTTTCATCGGAGTCTCAAGAATCCACAACTCCCAAAAAGTTACAAATTACTACATTTCATTGATGCTGTCACAAATCTTAGTTCCTCTTTTAGGTAATTTTGATATGCATAAATTTAGCTCTGTCTTGCTTTCAGGAACTAGAAGGATTTCAATTCCAGTAATCATGCCATTTCTGTTGGGGATCATTAGAAAAATAGGGAACAGAGACTAGGAGCCAGAAGTGCTGCAGGGCGGGAGTAGAAATCTTTATAATGACACCTTGGGAGAGTCAAAGAAGCCCAGAGAGACTAAACCTGCCTTTGCACTGCCCTCCCGTGTCTGCAGAGAGGATGGGCAGACAGTATGTGCTATGGCTTGGAGTCATCCTGGTCAACAGAAAGGCTATGCCTGAGGAATTAAGAAATACAGTAGTCCTCCGTACCCAAACGTGGGGTTCAGTTCCTCAACACCTCCGGGGAATTGGGGCTTGAAAAAACATGAAGACATTGTGAAGAAAAAGACCTTTCGGGGTTTTCTAAAATAAAACAATATAGACATAATTAATGAGTTTTACGTATGTTACACTAGTAAAAATGGAAACGGCACTATTACTTTTCACTTCTCTTTTTTGGAGACCTGGTGGCTCAGTGGTTAAGAGTTCCGCCGCCAACCAAAAGGTCAGCTGTTCAAATCCACCAACCTCTTCTTGGAAACCTTACGAGGCAGTTCCACTCTGTCCTATAGGGTCGCTATGAGTTGGAATCGATTTGACAGCAATGGGTTCAGTTTTGGGTTTTGTTTTTCTCTGCTTGGTAGAAATATCCTAGAATCCTCTTCTCCCAGAGTTTCAACACAATATTTAGAAATCTGCTTTGCTTCACTACAGATCCTGAGTCCTGAGAGCCGCTATTTCTCAAGCCGAGCTCTCCACAGAGGGCCTCCCCTAGTGTCAGGCTTGACGAAGCAGAGATGTCCATTCCTGCTTTGAGAGCTGTCTCCTGGGTCCTTCAGTGATCCCAGGATGAATCACAGAACAACTCATGCATTTAAGATGGTAAAGGCTTTGAGTCAACCTTTCACATAAGTCACAGTTTCTTCATTTATTCAATTATGTATCAAATAAATATTGGGCACCTCCTTCATGTCAGGCATTCTGCTAAGCATTGAAGATTACAACAGTGACCAAGACAGGCATGGCCTGGGCACTCATGAAATTTCCAGTTTAGTTAGGGATACAAACTAGTAACCAGAGGCAATTATCACACCGTGTGATAGGCATTGTGATGGGGAAAGTACAGCGTTGTTTAGGAAAACCAGTTTAAAAGGGAACTGAAACTCAGATGGTTGGGGTTGGTGTCAGGGACAACATTAAAGTCGGTAATGGCTCAACAGGACCCAAAGGAAGAATAGCAACTTGTTGGAAGAGAGTGACTCAGAGGAAGAAATGGAAGCAACCGTAATAATAACAAGTATAGTGCCACTACTAAGGAGTCCTAGAGGATCAGTGGTTAAGCATTCAGCTGCTAACCAAAAGATCAGCAACCTGAACCTACCAGCTACTCCTCAAGGGAAAGATGTGGCAATCTGCTTCTGTAAAGATTACAGCCTTGAAAACCCTCTGGGGCAGTTGTCCTCTGCGTTATAGGGTCCCTATGAGTTGGAATTGACTCAAGGGCAATGGGTTTTTAAAACAAATCATGTAAGGGGGGTGTAGCTAGAACTAAGGTAGACAGGGGGCCAGACCATTAAACCTGCTTAAGTCATGTTAAAGAACTTAGACCTTCTCCTGAGAGCAATGGAAAGACACGGAAGGATTTTAAGCAAGGAACTGACAGGATGGTCTGCATTTCAGAAGATAAGTCTAGATAGTGCATGAAAACAGGCTGAATAGTCCAAGAGTGAAAGCTAAGAAACAAGTTACAAGGGGAAGTGATGGCTGTCTAATTTAGGAAAGTGGAAGTAGGGATGCAAAGATGTGAATAGATTGGAGAGATAGTTACAAACTTAGCCGTCTACTAAAGTACTGATTTAACACCCAGAATTATTTTTTTCTTTTTGGCTTCATTTCTCTTTCCTAGGAGCTCATTACAAAGACCTCCACACCCCGATCATTCATTTACCTCTCTATTCCACTCCCAATCCTACCATCTGAGAATACCAACACAAGTCAGATATACTGGAACAGAAAAACTCTGTTGCCAGAAAGTTTACCAAAAAAAAAAAAAGCTGCAGAAATAATTGTATGCATACCATAATTTCATATTAGGTGACAAATTACTGTGCCTACTTAGCTGTACAGGATGGATGGAGGTCACCAAGAGATTTCATCATTTCAAGCATCTAAAGTTATCTTTCACCTCTGACTCAAAGTTGGACTTTCCAGGAAAAAGTCAGCATTAATTCTAAGTCATAAAATCTGAAAAGACATTAAGCTTTGAAGAGGACAGGAAAAAAAAAAAGGCCTCTTGCTAATTTGTCCAAGGTCATGTGGAAGCCCCTGCGTTTGTGCTGCATTAAAGTTAAACTGATTTACAGGTCTCTGGAGAAAAAGAGAGTGGAAAATGGAGATTAATTGTATAGCACCCATTATTATAAAAAAAAAAATTATTAAAGATGTATAAAATTTCACTGATGTCTTTTTTAGTGTGCTGACTTTATTGCTTTATTTTAGTGGAAAAAAAACTAGAAGGCTTTCTTTGGTACACTCAAACCTCAGTACTTCTTGTTTTATTTTTTCATATTAAATCTTAAGCTCCTCTAGCACAAAAAGCCCTTAGAGTTTAAGAAAGAACATGCAGTCACAAAGACAAAAACCCTCACCTCCAAGAGTAGATTTCATTAACTGGCAAAGTGAATCCTGAGTTTCAGAAGGATTTTCTCCAAGCAGGAAGGGTGATAGTGTATGTGCTTTTCCCAAGAGCTGATCAGGCAGAGGTGTTCAAGGAAGTTAGATTCTGAAGAGTTCAGATTTTGACTGAAGACAATGTAGAGCTAAGGTGGAAAGACTCAGAATGACATTTGATTTCTGACCTTGTCAGAAGGATGTATGTGGAGAACAACTCTATCTGGGCACTTAAGAAAAATGGGCTTTGCACTGGCAAGTTTGGCCTCAGGTTAGAAAGGGTAACTAGATATTTGGAGCAATCAGGCACTATGGAGCAATCATGGAAACCTTCAAAATTATGATTTAGATAGACAAGGTTCCACTTCAGAGGAAATGTCAGGTTTATTTACTGCCATAACTATCTTCACATGCCCTAAGGGCTGAGGGGTGGGGAAGATGCCAAAAGAATAAAGGTTCAAGTAGTTTTCCCCCTATACTAAAACACTTAAAAGAAAAACTTTACTAAAATAAGGCTGATACAAGAGAAATTTATTTTTTACTAAAGTTAATATGTTAACTTGTATATGGAGAAGGATATTCTATATAATATTCATGATATAAACAAAAAATAAAAAATTTTACAAGCAATATTTTAAATATGAAACTGGACTTTAAAAGGTATGGATCACCCAAAGAGTCCACAAAAAAACTTCTAGAGCTAATAGAGGAATTTAGCAAAGTTGCAGGTTACAAGGTCAATGACAACAAAAAATTCAGTCAGGTTTCTGTATACCAGAAATGAGAAATCTGAAAGGGAAATTTGGGAAACAATTTCATTTACAATAGCAACTATGAGAATAAAATACCTAGGAATAAATCCAACCAGGGATGTAAAGGACTCATACAATGAAAACTATAAAACACTGCTGAAAGAGATTAAGGAAGACTTAAATAAATGGAAAGATGTTCCATGTACATGGATTGGAAGATTTAATACCGTTAAGATGTCAATACTACCCAAAAAGCAATCTATAAAATTCAATACAACCCCAATGAAAATTCCAACAGCCTTCTTTTCAGAAATAGAAAAACTAATCCTCAACTTTATTTGGAATGGCAAAAGACCTCGAATAGCTAAAACAATGTTGAAAGAGTAGAACAAAGTATGGACACACACCTCCTGATTTTAAAACATACTATATACTCTGATGGCACAACAGTTAAGAGGTGGGCTGCTAATCCATCAGCCACCCCTTGGAAACCCTACAGGGGCAGTTCTACTCTGTCCTATAGGGTTGCTATGAGTCAGAATTGACTCATCAGCAATGGGTTTGTTTTTGGGTGGGGAGGAGTATACAGCTACAGTCATCAAAAGAGCCTGGTACTGGTATAACAATAGACACATACGCCAATGGAATAGAATTGAAAATCCAGAAATAAAACCACACATTTATGGTCAATTGATTTTTGACAAGGGTGCTAGGTCCATTTGATGGGTGTGATCATTGAGGTTATGTGTCAACTTGGCTTGTCCATGATTCTCAGTTGTTTGACAGGTATGATGTAGTCTGGCAGTCGTATGATGATGTGATCACTTCTGTGATGAGATTTGATATAATGTGATTACCTCCATGTGGGATCTGCTGTGAGTAGCCAATCAATTGAAAGGGAGTTTCCTTGGCGGTGTGACCTGCATTCAATGTATAGGTGGACTTTCTGACAGGACTACTGGGCTTTTGCTCGATTTGGATCCTGCAGCAGGCTCCTGTTCTCCTGACCTCAGGTTCTCGGAGCTTGAGCTAGCAGCTTACCAGCCGTCTTGCCTGCTGATCTTGGGATTGCCAGCCCCTGTAACTACATGATTCAGGAAAAGCCTCTATCCTAACCCACGGACCTGGAATGTTCCAGCCTCCTCTTCAATCGCATGAACCTTTTCCTTAATATAAATCTCTCTGCATACATTTTTATGCTTTGCTGGTTTTACTTCTGTAGAGAACCCAGCCTAAGACAATGGGCCTAAAACTCTCTTTAATGAACGCTGCTGGGAAAATTGGATTTCCACATGCAAAAAATGAAATAGTATTTATACACATACCATACACAAAAACAAATTAAAAATGTAGTAAAGACCTAAATGTGCAAACTAAAGCCATAAAATTCCTAGAAGAACAAGCAGGGGCAACGCTGTCAGGCCCAGCTTTCAACAATGGATTATCTAATGTAATAACAAAAGCACAAACAGCAAAAGACAAAATAAATAAATGCGACATCATAAAAATCTTCAAAAAGTCTCTTTGTTCATCAAAAGACTTCATCAAAAAATTGAAAAGACAAGCTACCGACTGGGAGAATATCTTCAGAAACGATACATCCAACAAGAATCTAATAACCAATATATATATGTATAAAACTTCGACAACTTAGCAACAAAAAGACAAATAACCCAATCACAAAATGAGTAAAAGAGGACATTCAAATGGCCACCAAACACAGGAAAAGTAACTCAGCATCATTAGCCACCAAAGAGATGCAATTCAAAACCACAAATAGATACCATTTCACTCCCACTAGGATGGCTAAAATATAAAACACAGAGAATAACAAGTGCTGGTGAGGATGTGAGGAAACTGGAACCCTTATCCATTGCTGTTAGGAATGAAAAATGGTACAGCCATTGTGGAAAACAGTGTGGTAGTTCCTCAAAAAACTAAAAATAGAACTACCATATGACCCAGCAATTCCACTCCTGGGTTTATACCCAAAAGACTTGAAAGAAACTTGTACACCAATGTTAACTGCAGCACTATTCACAATAGCCAAAAGGTGGAAACAACCTAAATGCCCATCAACAGATGAATGGATAAACAAAATGTGGTACATACATACAACGCACTACTACTCAGCCAACAGGAGAAATGAAGCCTTGATACATGCTGCAGTATGGATGGAGCTTGAAGACATTATGCTGAGCAAAATAAGCCAATCACAAAAGGACAAATATAGTATGACCTCAATTACATAAAAAGGCAAATGTATAGAGACCAAAGTTTATTAGTGGTTACCAGGGGCAGGAGGGAGGGGAAAAAGTGGAGTTAAAGATGGTGGAAAAATTACATTGATTAAGGGTAGGGTTGCGCAGCCAATTTTTATAATTGATGTCAATAAGTTGTACATCTGTAACAAATCAAAGTGCCAAAAGTTGTGCAATAAGTATATTTAAAACAATAAAAAAAAAGAGTAGCTTCTGAGGTGGCTTATGTACAACCAAACACCTCATGGGACTTGGGTCTTTGGTTTGGAGGTTTAGGGTAATGATTTCATGTGACATCCCAGTTAACTGGCCTAATAGTCTGTTTAGTGCTTCTGTTCTACCACCTAGTTTGTTGGGTAGTGCCTGGGGGCTTAAAAGCATGCAAGCACAGCAATTGGTCTCTACTCACCTGGAACAACAGAGGAAGAAGGAGAGCCAGGAGTAGGAGGAAGATATGGAATATGTGGCTAATTGCTTCCACGAACAACTGCTTCCTTTGCCATGAGACCAGAACTAGACGATGCCTGGCTACCATTACTGAACATTTTGATCAAAGATTCCATAGAAGAATCCTGATCAAAAGAGGGGAAATGTAGAACAGAATTTCATATTCTTATAGGCTCTAGACTTTCTAGAGCCATGGAAGGTGGATGAACCCCTGAAACTGTTGCCCTGAGATAATCTTTAAATCTTAAACCAAATATATCCCCTAAAGTCATCTTAAAGCTGAACAATAGCTTAGGTTACCTAGTTAAAAAGGCCTGCCTTGAGCATTTCGCTCTTAAGAACTATCTATATGGAATCAAATTGACAATAGCAACTCAAAAGATTAGATAGGAACCTTAGGGGACAGTGAGTATTATGTTAATGGGGAAGGAACAACTCAGAAAAGGAGGGTGAGAATGGTTGCACAACTTGAAGAATGTAATCAATGTCACTGAATTGTACGTGTAGAAACTGTTGAATTGGTGTATGTTTTGCTGTGTATATTCTCAACAGCAACAACAAAATAAACAAAATTTAGAAAAAGGAAAAAAGGTATGGATTAGCAATTTTACTGTCAAATTCATATTTCCTTTAAAGTTCCACTTTAGAAGGCAGAAAGAAATTTAAAACTACACCTTCCTTAAGTGATTTAAGGGAAGAAAGTAGGAAGGAAGAGAAGGGAACTAATACGTACTGAGTTTCTGCTATATCCCATGAATGAAATTATTTCCTTTAATCCTTTCAAAAGACTTATGAGATAGGAAGTATATGTCCATTTTATAGATGAGGGAAAAAATTCAGAAAGACTGAGTAATTTATCAAATTACTTACAGTTACACAGTAACTGGCAGAACAAAGATTTGAACTTAGATCTATCTACCTTCAAAATCTATGCTCTTAACCATTATTCTATACTTTGAAATCTAACTGAAGCAGTGAGTCTCTAATGAAATGCAAGCAAGAGGGATAAAGAGACACAGGCATCAGGTCCCTCATTAGGCAGGTTGTGAGCCTTCTGCTGACTTGTTTATAAACTGCAAGAGCCCTCTCAGCCCTTTAGCATTAGGCCTACATTCGTGTAATAATATTTCTAAAGATAAGGTTCTAAGAAACACAGTCATGAAATGCTCAACAAGATACATAAGACCCTTCTTGAAAACTCATAAGACACATTAGAATATTAAAAGATACCAGAGGTGCCACATTAAAGAAATCTGTTATATAAATATCCCAGCAGGAAACAGATGGTTCACTCAAAAATAATAACTGAAGAAAGTTCAATAAAGGTCTGTTCATAAAGGTGTGAGGAGGATTAAGCGAAACAGTATGATACATATTGAGAAATCCTTACAATCCCTAGCCTGAAAGGGCAAAGGTTAGAAACAAGGACAAGGGACTTGGGTTGAGTCCACTCAAATGCTATCAACAGTTGGAAAGGCAGAAGTGAAAGTCAAATAAGGTCCCACAGGTGTAAATTCTTTACATAATACGAAATGGTTGGAGCCAGACCTTTACGGACCAGTTATGTCTCCTTGATCACTCATAGGAGCAGGATTTGGCTTCCTGGGGGATCTGATTTTAAGAAATTCCCAAGGATACTTGGTTTTTTTTCACTGACGACTGGATCAAACAAAAAATTGATACTGCCTTTTTTTACTAGGCAGCAGCAGCTGTCCAGTTTCAGTAAAAACTCTTGAACACCTACTTCAGAAATGAGCCAAACTGAAAACCATCACCTTTGCTCCACCTAGATAATACTGCTAAGGACCAGGTGTTATATTTTCACTTACTCTTGGACTGTGAGTAATGGCCTAGTTACCTGTTCTGACAGCTGAGTGATGACCCATCAGTGTATTAAAGACATTCCTCTATGGGGTCATGAGAATTGGAAAGACATTGCTGCAGCCCAACAAGACATTTATGTAACTGATGTGGATACCTATGGAAGAGTCCATACCCAGACAAGACTGAATTGAACAATGTGGCTAATTAAGCTAATACAACCCAGGTGGCTAGCATCACTAACTATATTCATCATTGGATTCGGCACAGCAGCCTTGCCACAGCAGCCCGATGGACTCAAAAGATGGGCCTCCATCTGTATGCCTAGGAAGCTAAAATGGTCTCCAAAGATTGTGGCCTGTCAGCAGCTGACCTGCCTTTCTAAAGGTGAGCAAGGCACCTGCCTATTACTGGAAAATTGACTACATTGGACCTCTACCACAATCTTGTGACTACCAGGGGTACCTAACAGCCTTTGACATTTACTCTGGCTATGAAATTGTGCCATAGTGAGAGTAGAAGATTCAGGCAGTACCTGTGACAGTGGCAGATTCTAGTCACAGCATAATAGTCCTTGAGACCAAGCTCTGCTATGTTTTGAAAGGACAGGGGAACCATGTTGATGTTCTTGATATTTGCTGTGGTGCAGTGAGTAATAAACTGCTTTGTTCAGATCCATTGATTCTCATGTATTTTTCATACCTATAGAGTTTTGGAAAATCAATCTGCTTGCTTGAAATCCTCTATGAAATTGGGGTTCTTCCCTGGCACAAAAGTTAATAATTGTTTCCAACACACACCTCTTTAAAAAGAAGAAAAATGACCCTGGATGGACGCACAGAAAGAAAGGAACAGATGAAAAGAACCAGAAAGAGTATAATTATGTGGGTGAATATAAACGACTACTTCTTTAATAGATATAGGCCTATTCAGATTATATGTCTCTCCTTGTATGAATTTTGTTAGATTATGTCCTTCAAGTAATTGGTCCATTTTGTCTAAGTTATCAAATTTGTGGGCCTGGAGTTATACGTAAAACTTTTATTGTCCTTTTAATGTCCATGGGATCAGCAGTGATGGTCCCTCTTTAATTTCCAATATTAGTAATTTTGGTTTTCTCTTTTTTTATTTTACTGATTTAAAAAAAAAAGTGTTTGGTTTTGACTTTATTTTTCTGTTTTCAATTTCATGGATTCTGCTTTAATTTTTATGCTTTTTTTTTTCCTTCTGCTTACTTTGGATTTAATTGGCTCTTCTTTTTGAAGTTTCCTAAAGTGAAAGATTATTGACTAGAGCCTTGTCTTTTTCTAATGTATACATTTGATACTATAAATTTCACTTCAAGCACTACTTCACTGCATCCTAAAAATTTTGATAAGTTGTATTTCCATTTTCATTTATTTATAAATATTTTTTAATTTCTCTTGAGACTTTTTGACCCATATGTTATTTAGACATGTGTTGTTTAATCTCTAAATATTTTGGGATTTTCCAGCTATCTTTTTGTTATTGATTTCTAGTTTAATTCTGTTGTGGTCTGAGAGCATACTCTGCATGATATCTATCTTTTATACCTGTTATACTTTTACGGCCCAGAATGTGGTTTATCTTGGGAAATTCCAAGTTTAAGAAGGATGTATATTCTGCTCCTGTTGGGTGAAGTAGTCTATAAATTTCAATTAGATTCAGTTGATTGATGATGCTGTTCAGTTAAGCTAAGTCCTTACTGATGTTCTGCTTGCTGGATCTGTCAATTACTGGTAGAGGGATGCTGAAATCTCCAACTATAATAGTGTATTTTTCTATATTTTCCTTGTAATTCTATCAGTTTTTGCCTAGTGTATGTTGAGGCTCTGTAGTTAGGTGCCTACACATTGGAGATTTGTTATGTCTTCTTGGAGAATGGACTCCTTTATCATTATGTAATTCCCTTCTTTATCCATGATAATTTTTCTTGCTCTGAAATCTATTTTGCCTGAAATTCATATAGCTACTCCAGCTTTCTTTTGATTCCCATTAGTATGGTTTATCTTTCTCCATGCCTTTACTTTTCATCTATGTCTTTATATTTAAAGTGGTTTCTTGTAGACAATATAGAGTTGAGTCTTGTTTTTTGAATCCACGTGGATAGTCTCTGTCTTTTAATTGGTGTGTTTTAGACCATTTGCATTTAAATTGATTATTGATATAGTTGGATTAATATCTCCCGTATTATTTTTTTATCTCTCAACCTAGTCCATGCTCGGTCTTCAGCTTTTAGCTTGAAATGTTCCCAAATGGCTGCTTCTGCTCCTGGTAAGCTGTAATTCTCTGTATTTGCCTGTCTCTCCAGTATATGGAGCAGCAGTTTGCCCCTCACCTCATCTCTGATGGATCTAAGAAGAAACGTTGATCGTCAGTTTATTCAGCTTTTTCCTTGTTGTGAGGAGTCACGACTCCCAAGCTCTTTACGTGTCGGAGTGGAAACCGAAAGTGTATATAAATGAATATTGACTATTTAAAACAATAATAATAATGTTCTAGGAGGTTAAAATGTATTTATACTAAAATACATGCCACCAATAACAACGAAAGCAGGAGGGGTAAATGGAGTTAAACTACTGAACAATTTTTACATTGTTTAGGAAGTGGCAAATATACCAGTTCAAGGTAGATTGTAACAAATCTAGGATTCATAGCATAATATCTATGATAACAACACAAAAAGAATAATAAAAGTAAGTGCAAATAACAACCTAATAAAGAAATGAAAATAGAATAATAAAATTACTAGATAAATTTAAAAGGTAATTTAAAAAGGGAAATAAAGGAACAAAGAACAAATAGCAAGACGGTACATTTGAACTTATATCAATAAGTACATCAAATGTCAATGAACTAAACATTCCACTTAAAACATAAAGATTGCAGACTCGATTTAGAAAAAAAAAAGTAACCATATGGTGACTATAAGAGACATATTTTAAATTAAGTATGTAGCAAGTTTGAAAGTAAAGGGTGGAAAACATATACCATGGAAAGCACTAACAAACAGGAGGCTGGTTTGGCTATGTTAATATCAGATGTCTTGGAAGAAGTACAGCAGGAATACTCCTTAGAAGTGAGGATGGTGAGACTTCATCTCACGTACTTTGGACATCTTATCAAGAGGGACTAGTCCCTGGAGAAGGACCTCATGCTTGGTAAAGTAGAGGGTCAGAGAAAAAGAGGAAGATCCTCAAGGAGATGGACCGACACTCTGGCTGCAGCAATGGGCTCAAGAATAATGATTGTGAGGATGGTGCAGGACCAGGCAGTGTTTCGTTCTGTTGTACATAGGGTTCCTATGAGTTGGAACTGACTCAACAGTACCTAACAACGACAACAATATCAGATGAAGAAAACTTTAAGGTAAGAAATATTAACAGAGATAAAGAAAGACAATATAACAATAAAACATCAATTCAACAAGAAGATAAAACAACCCTAAATTTGTATGTACCTAATAACCTTGCTTCAAAATATATAAAAGTCCAAGAAGAAACAGACAAACTCACAATGTTTGTGTGAGATTTTAACATCTTCTTCAGGCACGAGGACCATATTCTTTTTTTTTTTTTAATCAACAAAGTTATACAATATTTTCCAAAATAGAAAATATGCTGGGCCTTAAAACAGGTCTAAAATTTTTTTCAAAGGATTTGAATCACACATAGTATATTGCCTGATCACAGTGGAACTAAAGTAGATGTCGATAACAGAAAGATAACCAGAAATTTTTCGAGTGTTTGCATACTAAGCAGCACAGTTATAAATGACCCATGGGTCAAAAAAGAAATCACACTGGAAATAAGAAAACATTTTGAACTGAAAAATAGTAAAAATATCACATACCAAACATGAGGGATGCACCTAAAACCAGTACCTAGGGGAAATTCTATAGCTCTAAATGCAGCTATTAGAAACTAGAAAAAAGAACCTCAAATTAAACTCAAATAAGAAAAAAAAAGTAATAACAAAGATAAGAACAAAAATCATTTAAAAGAGACCAAACATACAATAGAGAAAATCAATAAAGCCGAAAGTCACTTTTTCAAAAGTTTAATAAGTGACAAATTCCTAATAGGAATGATTAAAAAAAAAAAAAAATAGGAATGATTAAGAGAAAAAAAAAAAGAGAGAGAGAGAAATTACTAGTATCAAGATTAAAACCAAAAAATAAAAATAAAACCCAAACTGGTTGTGGCCGCCTCGATGCAGACTCATAGCAACCCTATAGGACAGAGTAGAACTGCCCCATAGGGTTTCCAAGGAGCACCTAGTGGATTTGAACTGCCAACTTTTGGTTAGCAGCCATAGCGTTTAACCACTACACCACCAGGGTTTCCAAAGAGGGATAGAAATCAGATACTGAAAACATTAAAAAGAAAATTAGAGAACTTTAGGAACAACTTTGTATCAAGAAATTTGATAAATCAGATGAAAGGGAAAAATTCCTTAAAAATAGAAAACATAAAGATTCTACAGCTAAGAATCTGTAATAAACTCTAGACCCAGATGGCTTCACTAAAGAATTCTTCCAAATATTTAAGAAATTATACCAATATTATCCAAACTCTTCCAAATAACAGGAAAAGAAGGAATATATATATTTTTTTTTTTTTTTTTTTTTTTTTTTGTTACAGGCTAGTGTAATCTTGATTTCTTTTCTTTAACCCTGACAAGGAGATTACAAAATAGGAAACTGACAGGTTAATCTCCCACGTGAACATAGAACTAAAAAAGCCTAGACAAAATATTAGCAAATTGAATCCAATTATATATATATTTTCTTATATAAAAGAAAAAGACATTATGACCAAATGGAATTTATTCCTGGCAGGCAAGTGGTTTAACATTTTAAAATTCAGCGTTACATACTACTTAACAGAGTGAGAAAAATGATAGGCTTATCTCAAAAGATGCAGAAAAAGCATTCGCTATTTTTAAAGTTCAAATAAATGAGATCATACAGTATGTACACTTGGGTTTCAATTTTGCTGAACATTATTCCTGAGAGATCCATCCATGTTTTTGTGCGTAGCTATGGTTCATAGTCTCCATTTCTATGTAATATTCCATTGTATCAATACGCCCCATTTTTTAACCTATTCTCCAGTTGACAGGCGTTGTGTGGTTTCCTGCTTCTGGCTATTTTAAATGAAGCTGCTGTAAAGATTCTTGCAAGCGTCTTTTGGTGTCCTGTTACTACCGTGTGTCTACACAGCGGAGGAATTGCTGGATCATAGGATAGACACTTTGAGGTTCAGTGACTACTACCAAACGCTTTTCAAAGGGGTAGTACCAATTTACACATCACAAGCGCTATATGAGTTCTATTAGCTTCCCAGCCTGTCAACACTTGGCATTGTGCCCGTCTTGGTATTTTATCCATTCTGATGGGTTTGCAGTGGTACCTCATTGTGATTTTAATTTGCATTCTTATGATGACTGAACACATTGAGCACTCTTTTATATGCTTATTGGTCATTTGGATATTCTCTTTCAGGAAATGCTTGTCTTGCCTGTTTTTAAAATCAGGTTGTCTGTCTTTTTTATATTGATTTGTAAGAGTTCTTTATATATTCTAGATAAGAGTCCTTTGTTAGATATATGACTTGCAAAGTTCTTAATTTTAATAAAATCCATTTTATCTTTTCTCTTATACGTAGTGCTTCCTAAGTCCTGTTTATGAAATTTCTGCCTATTCTAATGTTATGATGTTATTTCCCTATGTTTTCTTCTACAAATTTACTGTTTTTTTTTTTTTCACATTCAGATCTGATACATCTGGAATTGATGTTATGTGTTTTAGGGCATAGGGATCAAGATTCTTTTTTTTTTTTTCCCCTCTTATAGATACTCAATTGACCCAACATCATTTATTGAAAAGATCACCCTTTCTCTCTCTGCATTACAGAAGTACTTTCATTATAAATCAAGGGGCCATATATGGGTAGCTCTTTTTCTTGATTCTTTTTAGTCTATTTTGCCTTGCACCAATTCCATACTGTTTTAATTACTGTAGCTTTATAATAGTCTGGTAGTGTAAGTCCTCCAACTTTATTCTTTATATTCTTTTGGCTAGTCTAGGTTGTTTGTATTTCTATGTAAATGTTAGAGGCAGCCTGCCACTTTCAACAAATCACCTGCAGAGGTTTGAATGAGACTGCATTAATCTATAGATGAGTTTAGGAAGAACCGACATCTTGACGACATTAAATCTTTTAATCAATGTACACTGTGTATTCTCCATTTAGTTAAGCCTTCTTTAATTTCTTTCAGTATAGTTTGCAGTTTTCTGTTAGAAAACATCTTCCATTAGATTTATTCCTAGGTATTTGATTTTTTTATGCTGTTGCTAATGGTATTTTTATGTCTCATTTTCTAAGTTTTTTGTTGCTAGAATATAGAAATACAATTGATTTTTTTGGCGTATTGACCTTGTATTCAGTGAACTTGCTAATCTCACTAATTAATTCCAACAGTTTTTCTGCCGAATCTTTCTCAAATTTCCTACAAACACAATTATATTATGAATAAAAATGAGTTTTATTGCTTCCTTTCTAATCTTTATACTGTTTATTTACTAGAGAAACATACTGTGTTCATGGAGTGGAAGACTCAATATTGTTAAGATGACCCAAACTGACCTATAGATTCAACATAATCACAATCAAAATCCTAGCAGGCTTTTTTTTTTTTTTTTTAATTGACAAACTGATTCTAAAACTTATATGGAAAGTAAAGGATTTAAAATAGCCAAAACAATTTTGAAAATAGAAAAACAAAGTTGGAGGACTTAACTACCTTATTTCAAGATTTATTATAAAGCTACAAAATTAAAACAGTATATTATGGGCACAAAAAAAGATTAATAGATAAATGGAACACAGCAGAGAGTCCAGAAATGGACCCATGCACATAAGGTCAATTGATTTTTGACAAAGAAGCCCAAGGCAATTCAATAGGAAAAAGATGATCTTTTCAACAAACAATGTTGGAAAAACTGGATAACCATTCCAAGGAGTCTGCCTCCAGGCTATAAATCAACATCCTGTAAGAATTCTTCTCTCCCCGATGATTGCCTGACCTACCAATCTGGGATATAAGACTGCTGGAATTTCCAGCCTGTCACCTGACCTATGGATTTTGGACTTGACAGTCCCCACAATCGTGCGAGTCAGTTCTCCAAACTCTCTGTGTCTCTCTCTCCATATAGATATACATGCATACTGGTTCTGTTTGTCTAGAGAATCCAGACTAAGACAGAGAGGGAAGAATTTCTTAAGCTAAGACAATGTTAGCTAAAAAAGAAACTATTAATAAATTTGACTACAATAAAACTAAGAATTCCTGTTTATCAAAAGGCAGCTTGAAACTAAAGGGTAAGAACTAAAACTCTTAGAAAATAACAGAGGTAAAGTTTCAGGGCCTAGTTTGTAACAATGGATTCTTAGATAAAGAAAAAAGCATGAACAACAAAAGAAAAAATAGACAAATTGGGCTTCATCAAAATTAAAAAATGTGCCTCAAAAGATTTTATCAACAAGGTAAAGTCGACCAACAGAATGGTAGAAAAAAATATATGGGAACCATGTATCTGATCAAAGTTATATCCAGAATATACAAAGAACTCTTACAACTCAAAAAAAAACCAATAAAAAAATGGGCAAAGGACTTCAATAGGCACTCCTACAAAGAAGAGATACAAATGGCCAATAATCACTTGAAAAGATGTTTAGCCTCACTAATCACTGGGAAAATGAAAATCAAAACTACAGTGAGATGCTACCTCACACCCACTAAGATGGCTATTATCAGGGAAAAAAAGTGTCGGGAAAAAAAGTGTCGGCAAGGATGTAAAGAAATTGCCACCCTCGTGCATTGCTGGCAGGAATGTAAAATGGTGCAGCCACTGCGAATAACAGTTTGACTGTTCCTCAAAAAATTAAACATAGAATTACCAAATGATCCAGCAATTCCTCTCCTAGATACAGACCCAAGAGGCTTGAAAGCAGAGACTCAAACAGATATGTGTACACCAATGTTCATTGCAGCATTACTCACAATAGCCCAAAGGTGGAAACAACCCAAATATACATCAACAGATGAACTGATAAACAAAAATGTGGTACATATACACAACGGAATATCATTCAGCCATAAAGAGAAACGAAATTCTGAGACATGCTATGACATGGATGAACCTGGAAAACATTATGCTGTGTGAAATAAGTCAGACGCAAAAGGACAAATATTTTGTGATCCCGCTTACATGAAACATCTAGAATAGGCAAAGGCATAGAGACAAAAGTTTATTCGTGGTTCCCAGGGACTGAGGGGAGGGAATAATAGAGAGTTACAGCTTCCGGGGTACTGAGTTTCCACTGAGGGTGATGAAGAACATTTGAAAATGGATAGTAATGATGGTTGTACAACATGGTGAATACAATTAGTGTAACAGAATCGTAAAATTAAAAATGGTGAGAACGGCAAATATTTTGTTACATATATTTTACCACAATAAAACTAAAAATAAAAAGGGCAGCTTGAAGAAAGTAAAAAGACAAGCTACAAAATCAAAGATTTGGGCAACATATTTGACTGCAACAGATTAGTATCAAGAACACACAAAACATCTCCTACAGAAAACAAAAGACAAAGCCAGATAAAGCCTTGAAAAACAGAATAGGCTTACGCAAAGCCCTGAAGAAGAAACACATTTGGCCAATAAACAAATGGGAGGGGTGCTCAACCTCGCTGGAATCAGAGAAATGCAAGTCAAGACCACAATGAGATCTCATTTTATACTCAGCTGGTCGGCAAAAACAGACAGTACTAAGTGCTGGAGAGTACAGTCAGCTCTGCTATAATGCTTATTGTGAAAAGATGAATTTGTTCCAACGCAACTGGCACATTAAGGAACAATCTGAGCGTAACAAGAATTTTGCATTTGTTTATGAACAATTTCATCCCGAGAAATACTGGGCGATCACAGAAAATCGTACCCAGCTAAACCCAGCTGCATAGGAATACACAAAACATACACACCTCTAACACCTACCAGCTGTCTCATTTCCCCAGTGTTACAAGCCACACCCATCCACATTTGTGGTTAGAGCATTCTGCCCGATTTCAGATCACCCTCCTTCCACCGCTTCACAAAAACTTACAAGCTGTAGTCCTCCTGACACCCACTTCCACATGCAAACTTAAGGTCTTTTTCAAGGTAAAGTGCCAGATTTATTATATTATTTATGTATTTATAAACCATTTAACATGTGTAAAGCTGTGCTGCTGCTTTTATGTGCCACTGACGAAGTTTTTGAGCGTTTTGCTCCTAACTCCATTTTTCTCATAAGCCCTGTGGTTTTTATTGTGTAATTTTGCACAGCATAGTGATTTTGGGGACACGTGTTGCGATACAGCAGAATAACAATATATGGATCAATGGAATCACCTATGTGCTGCTAGTATGACTCTAAATTGGCACAGTCACTTTGGAAAATAATTCGACAATAGCTTATAAAGCTGAACATTGACATACCTTATAATTCAGCAATTCTACTCCTACATATACAGCTGAAAGGACTGCTCGTGTATATCAGGAGACATGTTCAAGAATATTCATAGCAGTTCTGTTTGTAGTAGCAAAATTCTGGAAACAACGCAAATGGTCATTGACAGTATAACTGATATATAATGTGATATATTCAAACAATAGAAAGATTATATGGCAGTAAAAATGAATAAAAAACATGACTTCAGAATGGAAACAAGGCAAATCTCAAACAACTATATGGAATATGACACTATTTTACGAAGTTCAAAAACATGCAAAACTAAACGATATATCGTTTAGGCGAAGGTGTGTGTATGTGTGTTACAACTTAAAAAAAATAAAGCAAGAGAATGATAAACAAAATACAGGACAACGATTACCTCTAAAAAACAGGCAGAAAATGAGATAAGGAAGAACATAGGCAGCTGTAAATTACTGGTAATTTCTACTTCTTGAGCTAAGCGGGTAGCTTCATAGATATTTGTCATACAGTTAATCTGATTTTGTTTACTTGAGGCCCGAACGCAAAATTTTAGAAAAAATATTTTCTTTGGTAAAGGAAATGTAAGCATGTTTTAATGCTTTCAAGTGTAATCAACATCAGCTTTTGTTTAACAGTAAGAGCTTTAAAAGAATGAAAAATGCCCTTTGTCATAGCAAAATGGTAGCGGTTTATTCATAGCCAATTAAAATTTAGAATTGTCCCACCATGCCTAAATCTTAATATTGGTAAAGTGGATTCACATAAGAACTACTTTTCGAATTATACCTTCTAACTTCTTTATTTCCCTTCAAGGAAATCTTCAGTGGGCTATAGGTTAGAAATAAGCACAAAAATATCAATGTGTCCATTAGAAAAAGAAACTGAAATTACAGCTTGAAGGAAAGAAGGGGCTGAGTCATTCCCAGGAGAATGATGAACCACAAGCTTTCAGAAACGCAATTTCCTCCCTGTAATTTGTCAATTTCACGGCTGTCCATTAAAAAGTCAAAGCGTCTGCACTCAGCAAGTCCTCCGATACAGGTGTGCAGATGGCAGCACCTGTAATATGCAGGTTATTTTCTTTGCAAGAATTTTATCCTTGGCATTGCTGCTTGTGCCTCTGGAAAGAGTCTTTGATCAAATTCACTCAGGTGCTAACTTGCCTTAGGTCTGTCACTGGAACACAGGCACCTAAGGTCTCCTTTTGACACATTTCCTAGACCACACACACATCAGGGGCCTTGTCTGGGGCACGCTGGATGAGGCATACAAAAGTAACTCCCAAGACCATGAACTCTTCACAGTTAAGTACCACTTCTCATTCCTCTCTGTATCCCTTTGGCCTGGCACATTATTGATGGAACCCGGTGGTAAAGGCAAAATAAAGTCCTATCTCTGGCATTTAAAAAGAGCTGTACAGACCCATCAACCCATGTAAGCCCATGTAGCTGGTTTACAGACAGGTGATTCAAAGACCTAAGTTCTGGCCCTACGTGCCTCTAACTCACTGTGTAACCTTTGACAAGTCATTCAGCCTCTCTGGGCCTCAGATTTACCATCTATTTAATGGAGTGCTTGGGCTTAATCTTCATTTCAGTGCCCTTTGTAAGTCCTCCTTCAGCTCTAAGATCCTAGGCATAAATGAGCTGAACCCTAATGATTCATCAGCTCCCATTAACTAATCAGTCAGCAAATACAGAAAAGTACCTAGCAGGCACTGTGGGTGACACTGAAAGATAGGACGTATTTCCTGCACCGAAAAAGCTTAGAGTCCTAAAATTTATAGGACATACACTACGTGTCTTTAAAACTTAATATAAAGCTACAGCAATCAAAACAGTGTGATACTGGCTTAAGGACAGACATATATAAATGGAACAGAAAAGAGTCAAGAAATAGACCCACACATGTACATCAATTGATTTTCAACAAAGGTGCCAAAGTAATTCAATGGGTAAAAGACAGCTTTTTCAAAAAATGGTGCTGGAATGGAAGTTGCATGCTAAAAAAAAAAAAAAAATTTACCTCAATCCTTACCTCACATCATATAACATATCATAGACCCAAATTTAAGAGCTAAACTGATAAAACTGCTAAAAGAAAACATAGATGAAAATCTTTGTAACATTGAGTTAGGCAAAAAAAAAAAAAATTCCAATAGAACACAAAATGCACAAACCATAAAAGAAAAAGTTGGTAAACTGAACTTCATCAAAATTAAAAAGCTTTCCTCTTCAAAAGACATTGTTAAGAAAATGAGCCACAGAGTGGGAGAAAATATCTAACAAAGGACTTCTATCGAGAATATATAAGGAACACTTAAAACTCAGTAAGAAAACTTGACTTTAAAAATGGGCAATTTCAACAGACATTTCACCAAAGAAGATTAATGAATGTCTAACAAAAACATAAAGAGATGTGCAATGTCATAATTATTAGGGAAAGGCAAATTAAACATACAATGAGATTCCACCGCATATCCACTATCCACTAGAATGGCTACAATTGAAAAGATTGCCAACATCAAGGCAAGGCAAGAATGTGGAGCAACTAGAATGCTTATACATTGCTGGAAGGAATGCAAAATGGTACACCCACTTTGGAAAGTAGTTTGGCAATGTCCTTTAAAATTAATCCTATGACCCAGGAATCTCGCTCCTAAGTATTTGACCAAGAGAAATGAAAACGTACGTCCACACAAAGACTGGTACACCACTATTCACAGAAGTTTCATCTGCAAAAGCCAAAAACTGGAAAAAGCTCAAATGTACATCAATTGTTGAATGGATAAATAAACTGTGGTATATGCATATAAAGTACAGCCAGGGTGCTCCTTAGTGGTGAGAATGGCAATACTTCACGTCATGCACTTTGGACACGCTGTCAGAGGGACCAGTCCCTGGGGAAGGACAACATGCTTGGTAAAGTAGAGGGTCAGCAAAAAAGAGGAAGACCCTCAATGAGATGAACTGACACAGTGGCTGCAATAATAGGCTCAAACATAGCAAGGATTGTGAAGGGGGTGCAGGACAGGGCAGTGTTTCGTTCTGTCGTACGTAGGATTGCTATCAGTCAGAACCAGCTCGAAGACACCTAAGGACAACAACTACATACGCGTACAATGGAATACTACTCAACAATATATAAAGCAGCAAACTACTGATACACAAAACAACATGGATGAATCTCAAAAACATTATGCAACATAAAAGAAACCAAACACAAAAGTCTAAATGCTGTAATGATTCAAATCACATAAAACTCTAGAGGAGGCAAAAGCATACTGGCAGGAAGCAGACCGGTGGTGGCTAGGGCTGGAGTTGGAGAGACGAGTGGCTAAAAAGGGCAAGAGGGAATTTTGAAAGGTGATGGAAATGTGCTCATCTTGATTGTGGTGGTGTTTACATGGTGTATACATTTTTACAACTCTTTGAACCCTCAAAATTGACCATTTTATTGTATGTAAATTAAGCCAACATAAATAATGTTAATTTAAAAAAAGGATTTAGAGACCAGAAGTGGGGAAAGGACAGGATGATGTTTCAAGAATTTTGTACTCTTTTTTTTTTTTTTTTAAAGAGAAGTGAGAGCCCTGGTGGCACAGTGCTCCTTGAAAACCCTATGGGGCAGTACTATTCTGACCCATGAGTTGGAATCCACTCGATGGCAATGGATTTTAAAGAGAAGTGAGAAAACCCTAGTGGCACAGTGGCTAAGCAATAGGCTGCTAACCGTAAGGTCGGTGGCTTGAACCCACCAGCTGCTCTGTGGGAGTGGGAGGAAGATGTGGCAGTTTGTTGCTGTCAAGGTTTACAGCCTTGAAAACCCTATGGGGCAGTGCTACTCTGTCCTGTAGGGTCGCTAAGAGTCAGAATTGACTCAACAGCAATAGGTTTGCTTTTTTTTTTAATATGGTGTACAAGCAGTTGTACAAGTTGTACCCTCCACAAGGGCACCTAGCCATGGAGTCAAGCACTCTAATTTAAACAAAAAGTGTAGGGGGGACTGAGGCGGAGGCGGGGAGGGGGGCGGCAGTGATTAATAGAGCTAGAGGGAGAGAGGAAAAAGGAAAAAGCTTTGCCCTGTGAGATCTGTTCTCAGGATTTTTGCTTTAAAATCTTTTAACTCTGTGAGAAATAACCTAGGGTGCCTCAGAATTATTATGTTAACGCCTGTATTTAACCAACCTGTTGCTGTCGAGTCGATTCCCACTCATAGTGACTCTATAGGGCAGAATAGAACTGCCGCATAGGGTTTCCAAGACTGTGATCTTTACAGAAGCAGACTGCCACATCTTTCTCCTGTGGAGAGGCTGGTGGGTTCGAACTGCCGACCTTTGTCGGTTAGCAGCCAAGCACTGCACCACTGCTCCACAGTGTGTACGATAGCACTAAATTCTCCTCTGGACGAGATGATTAGAAGAACTGGCTCACCTTTGTCTAGTCCTCTCACTGGCCTCTGTTCCCAAATTTTAAATAACAGCATGCAAAAAAAAAAAAAAAAAAACGCCATTTCTCTCAGTTAAATACAGCTTTCTTCTGAACATTCTATATAAAATGGAAATACTCCTGAGAATAGTCAGCACAACAATATTATCATTTGCTGAGCTTTTTCTTTATGCCAAGGACTGTTCCAAGCACTTCACATAGACTATATCATTTAATCCTGAAATATCCCAGATGAGGTAAATACAGCTATTATCTAAATTTTAGATTTTATAGACAAAAATTCTGAGACACAGATAGGTTAAATAATTAGTACAACGTCACACAGTCGGTAAGGAAAGTTCTGGAAACTTATTTGACCTTTTTTTTAAATGATAGATATGCCATTCCCTGTAAATGGCCTTTCCTTTCAGAAGTGATACAAGTTAAATAAGAGCTGGCATTCTTTTGACAACCTCATCTTCTAAAAGGGAGCCGGAATCTGCCAAGTTAGTCCGAGGGGAGGAAAAGGTAGGAATGACCTAAACGCCCTCAGCCCACGTCCAAGCAGCATCTTCTGGGGGGTAAATACAATCCAAGGACTTTGCACTCCTAATAACACTGAATTTCTTGCATGTTTTTATCACTGTGTTTGCTCCTGTTGTCCCCTCCACAGGGAAAGCATCATCCTTTGCCCTACTTTACCTGAACCACTCTGCCTCCTCCATCCAGACCAAATCAAGGACCATCCGCTTCAGGGAGCCTTCCCTAAGCCTCCTTCTGCCCACCATGCCACCTCTTTTCCATGTCTGTCTCCTCCTGTCAGGGCAGAGGCTGTGTCTTATTGATGGCTACCATTTATTGAATGATCACTGCTTACAGGCATTATCTCATTTAATCCTTAAAATCGGCCCTATGGGGTTGCTATTCTTAACCCCTTTTTTACAAATGAAGAAAAAGTCTTGGAGCGGGTATTTTCTCTAAGCTAATAAATAAGGGATAGATAAATTTAACCCAGATGTGATACCAAAGCCTGTCCTATAACCACTATAGTACATAGTTCTTGCCATATTCAGACTTTTATTGCCTACACCCAGCACAAGGAGCCCTGGTGGCGCAATGGTTAAGTGCTTGGCCTCTAGGTTGGGGATTCAAACCCACCAGCAGCTCTGGGGGAGAAAAAACCTGGCTATCTGCTTCTGTAAAGATTACAGCCTGGAAACCCCATGGGGCAGTTCCACTTTGTCATATAGGGTCACTATGAGTCGAAAATGATCCGACAGCACACAACAACACCTAGCACATTTAGTTCATACTAACTGATGTTTAGGAAATGTTTACTGAGTGTAATGTGTTAGTTTACGGCTCTGGCCCCTTTAAGGCACCAAAACTCTAATTTAGGTAATCACTCCAGGCCTACCTGAAACTCTCATGCTGTTGCAGATGAACGGCTGTGATTCTCTAGATTACCAAACTCCAAAAATCTTATGTTCAGAATTTTCAACAAATCAGAGAGTTTGATCAATCTATGGGAATAAAATATCCCTTGATCCTTAAAATAAACCAGCACACACAAATGAGGGCACAGTATTTAAAAGCTGTGAAACTTTATTCTCTTTTCAGGCAAATTAAGCTAATAAAAACAAAAGGGAAAAGAGGGCCTTCTCTTGGCCCATCTGGCTGTACCCAGTGCGTAAGGGCCTACAGACGATCAGATACCGTGCCCAGATGGTTCAGGGCCACTGAGAGAAAAGCTGCAAGCAGACAGCTTCTATGCTGGAATAAATGATTACCATTTTCTGGAGAAGCTTGAACTGATTCAAGGATAACCTCTGACACTGTTGCTGTCTTCACAGAACTCCATAATAGAAAAAGTGAGGCAGAGATAGAAAGGGGTATGGGTTTGTATATAACACTTTTTTACCTCATAGATAAGAAATACTTGGTTGATAAACTATTTCATCAGGGCCCCCTAACCACTAACTCCTTCACATATCTTCAATAAATGTCAGTAGTAGTAATTTTATCTATTATTATTATCATCAACATTACCATCATCGGTTCACTTACTCCTCACAACAGCACTATGAGTTGGTTACTACTAATATCCCCATATTACAGAGGAGGAATGAAGCTGAGACAGGTTAGGTGAGATGCTCAGGTACACACAATTAGGACATGGAGGGGACACAGCCTGAGACAGACATGCCCTAGAGTACAGAATGTGCTACTAAAAAAATAACGGTCACCACCATTCACAGTCTATGGGGTCGCCATGAGTTGGAATTGACTCAATGGCAATGGGGTTGGTTTGGTTTTTGATTTACCACTTATAGTATAGCTACTATAGAGGACCCTTGCTGAGCACTTTGTAATCATTATCTTTAAATCTCATACTACTCCTGCAAGACTTTATTATTATCCCTTTTAAAAATATATATATGAGGAAACGGAGGCTCAGAAAGGTCATGTCAAACTCACACAGCTAGTAAGTAGCAGAGGCCAGGTTCTAACTCAGATCTACCTAACCCCAGAGGCTATGCGCTTTCTCACAACACCAGGCTCTCTTTGGTCATAAACTGTGCTGTAACACATCTGCTAGGAAACCACCCAGGACAATGTATTAGGCCCACATGTACTGGGTACCCACTGTGTGGACTGCACTTTGCAGATGCTATTGGGGAGATACGGAAGCCATGCGGGAAGCCAGACACCCTGGTGATAAAGTTTTCTCTGTGTGGCTCCAAGTTCAAACACCAATGCTTCCTATCAAGGGTAGTTGTGTTCTTAGGTAACAAATCTTGATCAATAGAAGGTTCAGCAGAAAATACGGGGCTTCCTCAGAAGAATTATTTTTTTAGGAGGTTACTTCTTCAAAGAGATTTTGATATATTTTAACTCAGTGTAGAACTCAGGACCTGAGATTCCCTGACTCAAAATCCTCACATTCAGAGTAAAAATCCCTGCTCACAACTCTGTTCCACTGCCTCTACTCCGGGCACTACCCTGCTCAAAAGAAAAAAAAATGCGCCCAGAAAAGTCCTAGGAAACATCAAAAGGAGCAGAGACCACACTGTCCACCGTGACTTATTTTGGTGTCACAGATGTCGCTGCGCAGGGCGAAACGGATGATAATATTTGCTGATTACAATGACAAGTAATGTACTCCATTTTGATCTGATATATTACCAGCACTGTGGGAAATGTCAGGACTTACCTTGCCAAAAAAATGTGCCTTACAATCCAGTCTGTCAGTTCTTCCTAGGGTTTCACCTTTCCCAGTCTTCCCCTACTCAGGAAAAAAAAAATCTTTAAAACCATTTCATAGATAAAAACAGGTTTGGAGTTTCACAGGGGCAGCCTTGTAATTTTGTGCTTTCTTGGCTATCACCATGTGCTTCTTTAGAACATTTGGGTCAGTTGTCTAATTTGAAAAGCTCCGCTGACATCCCAAAGGATTCGTTCTAACTATTTCTTAACACACTCATACAAAGCTTCCCGGAAGGTAAGCAAACTTTCTTTTAAATCATTTCCCCAGTTTGAACTCAGAAAGAAATGTAAATATATGTATATATAATTATTAAAGGAATTGTGATTTTAATTGCTGAAAATGTTATTAATTCCGATCAGGATTGTTCCAAAGGTAATAAAGATAAAAGCCGTCAACATTAATGAAGCACAGATGCATGAAATCCAAGGTAGCTTCAGTTTCCTTATTGCACAAACACAATTAACACTTAATCTGAATCTTGGTAAGTTACATATCATGTGACTGAAAATACAGGGAGGATACAACCTTGGCCTTCTCTGTTTTACATGGGAAAACATTAATGACGCTGACATCGGAGACAATTAGACAGTGTCAGCCAATTGTTTTTAGCCAGCTTTCTCTCACATCTGTGGTGTCTACAAGCAAGAAGGCTCATTGTTTCCACAGGCCTCCTTCAGGCCTTGGCTTTTTGTGTAAACCGTCAATCTCTTGGCGAATATCAAAGCCGTGAGGAAATTAGAACAGACCAGCTCCGCTGCCCCACACTAAAGCTTAGCAGGGTGCATCCACTATGCTACTAATTAGGCAGTGACCAACAAAATAACCTGTCAATGTCCGCTAGCCATTTCCCACACACCTGCATTTCATACCCTGATAAGCATACAGCAAGAGAGAACAAGGGATAACTGCTGAAGTGTGAAAAATGAACAAAATATAACAATGTTTCCATTCCCACCTATACTTCTGGCAATTACCATTTAACATTAGGGAAACTCAACATGTCTGAAGACTCACAATACAGTATCTGAAACTAAAACCCAGGGGGGAAGCCACACATTGAGACCATATTAAGGTTTGCTTCAAAAATATCACACTAAGAAGATTCTAGAGTTATGTATAAAACCCAGGAAGCTGAAAATGACCATAATTTAGATCAGGGGACAGGAGACTGACTTTTTAAAAACATTTTCCACTCACGTCCTTGGAAAAGAAATGCATACTATTATCTCTTCACCGTTTCCTTCCATAAAACCAAAATCTACAACAGGACAGGAAATAGGAATACCAGGCTGTCCTTGTTTTTTCCTTATACTTCCCCTCCTTGATTCAGTACATTGGTGACCACCATCATTCTTTTGACCTGCCATGTATTAATTAATTTTTCTTCAGGTTTCTATTTTTCCACAGGGATTCCCACTGTAGTCTTTTGTGTGGGATTCTGAAAGCAGCATTTTATTTTCTAGTATTTTCACTCACAGAGAAAGCTGTATGCCTTGAAGTCGAGGAAGCTAAGAAGGTGCAATATTAAAACTGAAAACACTCTTCCTTTGCCCTTGGGCTTTAAAATGTATTTGAAAACTCTTTCCTCAAGTGTAGAAACTGGTTTTAACAACACCATTCTTAAAAATGAAGAGATTCCGACGAGATCGCTATTTAAGACTCTTCCCAATTACGTGGGTCACAAAATCTTTCTTTTAACTCTCGTATCTTTATTGATTAATTTCAGTGTTCCTGAACACAGAAAAATACACTCCCTCAAACATTAGAAACTAATGAAAAAAAAGTTTAATGATTTGGTTATTGTACTTAAAATAAAATAACTCAATCCCTCCAAAACTGAAGGGCTAAGAAGCAAACAAACTTTACACAAAGCCTCTCTCCACTTTATTTTACCCTAAACAAAGATTTTTTGGTACAGGTATCCGTACGATAGATTTCTTGTGAAAAGGCTACCGGCTTTTAAGACCGTGTATCCTTTTTTTTATCCTTTGGAGCAGCTCTTTTTTGTGCCTTGGGATCCAGCTGGACTTTTTTAAAACACAGAACAAGAGGAATGTAAGGACAAAATTGGTAGGTGAAGAAACACCACTTCATCTCAATAAAAACAAAAACAAAAATACGGCCCAAGAAATGGGCTATATTGTCGGAGCATCCTTGACGGAATCACATACAATATAGACCAAATGGTATTTGTTAGATACTTCTGAACACTACTTTTCTTTTCACTAGACTTTATCCAAAAACAGCATTTTTCAATTATAAATAAAAACTTTCTCCACCTCTTCCTACTTGAACTCAAGTAGAGAAGGCCCCTATTTAAAATGCAGCTCCAGAGCGGCCACCAGGCTGCCTGTTCAGCTGCCATTGGCTTTTGTGTACAAAGATGTTAATTGGTCCTAATCCCCTCCTAGAAGCTGTTTTGGTAGCCTGACCTGGCACCCTGAAGGACACCTTGGTGTGAAAAACTAAAGGGTCCATTGAGGAGGGAGTGAAAAGCAGCCAAGCATTCCAACACATTTTAATTTCAGGAATTAAAAAAGAAGAACATCATCATGGAGATCCTAGAGAAAACTCACAAAACTTTAATAACAGTGAAGTAAGTCCTACAAACACCCAAGCTACACACACACACACACACACACACACACACACACGGAGAGAGAGAAGGGAGCCCTAGAGTGGGGGCAAAAGAAAATTCAGATTCTCAAATGTTCCATTTTATTACTTCAGCTAATAAACTGGCTCTCTGAACTCCAAAGACTAAACCTGACTAGCCGAGACATTTATTTTTGCCATCCTAGTTTACCAAAGCAACATGCTTATGAAAATCAGACTTCCACTCTATTCAACCCCCACAGACTCTGCTAGCATGTATGGTCTTAACTGGCTGAAATATCTAGTGTCTATCTCAATGACTACATTTCAGTTTGTATTACAACTTACAGCTCTTCGAAGATAAAGCAGAAAGAAAAGGGTGGTGATTCTTATAGCAAACTTTTCACTCGCTCCACAAATAACTGTTTTTTGACATCCTGTGAAATACTATATACTACACGCCAAGTTAGAGAATATACATTTACATCTTGGGTGGCAAATTATGCAAATGAAATGCACGCTCTACAACTGTGGGGTTTTCAATTTTCAACAGAGTTCACAGATCAACTTCATGGGTCAAAGAAGTTTGCCTTCTGTCTGATAAAAGCAGAAAGATATGAAGGTTGTCGGTTACTAAGATTGCACCAAATTTTCAAACGTGACCCAGTTTGTATTTTAATCTCTCACACTTATTTTTTAAGGTTGGTTTTCTTCGTTTTGTTGTGTTGCGCATGTGTGTGTGTGTGTGTCTGTGTTTCCATTAGCACAACTGATCCAGAAAAAGGGCAAGAGAGTCAGAGGGATGCCTCCAGTGAGAACATTTGCAAGATGCTTCACGTAAAGTGGAGTGAAAAGTCCTCAGAGCGAGTGAAGAGGCACAGACAGGGAATGACAAGTTTCTCTGGCAGTGAATGGTCATTCTAGTGGCAGAAGAAGGCATTTCTGATGTGCTCATGAAGAGATGTCTGAAATTTGAGATGATACAGCCTATGGAGTAAGAGATTCCAATCATCAAGATGGAGTCTGTATAATGTAATTAGATACTAAAGAGAATCCTCACAGTAACACCAGCCCCACTTTAGTCACAAATATTTTTCCCATAAACCACCTAACTCCTCCTACCCCATTTTTTCTTTTTTTAGATTTCTGTTGTTGTTGTTACTGATTATATACACAGCAAAACATACACCAATTCAACCGTTTCTACACGTACAATTCAGTGACATTGATTACATTCTTCAAGTTGTGCAACCATTCTCACCCTCCTTTTCTGAGTTGTTCCTTCCCCATTAACATAATACTCACTGTCCCCTAAGGTTCCTATCTAATCTTTCCAGTTGCTGCTGTCAACTTGACCCCATATAGATAGATCTCAAAAGAGCATAATGCTCAAGGCAGACATTTTTTACTAGTTAAGCTAAACTACTATTTGATTTTCAAGGGATATTTTTGGTTTAAGGTTTAAAGATTATCTCAGGGCAATAGTTTTGGGGGTTCATCCACCCTCCATGGCTCCAGGAAGTCTGGAGTCCATGAGAATTTGAAATTCTGTTCTGCATTTTCTCACTTTTGATCAGGAGTCTGCTATAGAATCTTTGATCAAAATGTTCAGTAATGGTAGCCTGGTACCATCCAGTTCTTCTGGTGTCAAGGCAAAGGAGACAGCTGTTCATGGAAGCGAGTAGCCACACATTCCACATCCTCCTCCTGTTCCTGACTCTCCTTCTTCCTCTGTTGCTCCAGGTGAATAGAGACCAATTGCTGTACCTAGGATGGCTGCTTACAAGCTTTTAAGACCCCAGGCACTACCCAACAAACTAGGAGGTAGAACAGAAGCACTAAATATGTTATTAGGCCAATTTCATGGATGTCCCATGAAACCATGACCTTAAACCTCCAAACCAAGAAACCAAATCCCATGATGCCCATACCTGTGATAACCATTGACCATACCAAATCCCACTCTGATTATGAGTATCCATCATGATCACGATGTGGACCTTACAAGTCACTCTCCCAACTAATTCCTTTGTCACGTAACAAATAAAAGAGAAAGACAAGTTTTTGTATATTTTGAACTCAGTATCTGCTCTCTCTGAATCTCCCCCAAAAGCTTCTTCCTGCTGATGGAGACACAGTCAGTTACTGCTCCATCACACAAGCCAACTTCTTAGAGACAGACAAGCTCTGAAGAAGACATAAAGAAGGGCTGCCTCCTTTTTAGCCCTATCCTTAAAAGTCTTAAAGTCTACAAAGACCTTAACAGTACCTAAGAAAAACAAACCTGTTGCCATCGAGCTGATTCTGACTCATAGTGACCCTATCGGACAGAGTAGAACTGCCCCATAGAGTTTCCAAGGAGTGCCTGGTAGATTTGAACTGCCAACCTTTTGGTTAGCAGCTGTAGCACTTAACTGCTATGCCACCAGGGTATTTTAACAGTGCCTAGTACAGAAAAATCTAAGCAGTATAAATCTGAAGTGTAACGTCCCTCCCAATGTAAAAACCTCCTTTAAGAATTATTTAATGGAGGCCTTAGCATTTACCAATATCACTTCATTTGTTTTTGGTCTCAGGATACTTAGGACAGAACTTAAATAACTTCCCCAAGTCCACAAAGTTGTTAAATAGTGGGGTTAAAATTTGAGTCATGTCTGATCCCCAAATTCATAATCTTTTCACCACACCATGATGCCTTCTGAATTATATAAAAATCTTACTAGGTAATCAGAGAGAAGTGAAGCATGAAAATGCTAGTCTTTTCAAATGTCTAGCACTAATACAATCATAAAAAAAAAATAGGTACTCAGTATTTGTTGAATTAAGCATTATTGACCATTTCCATGCCCTAATTTTGAAGTTTAGGTGAGAATCCTAAACCTTTCCCTTACAAGCTGGCTGGCCCTAGGCCCTTCCCTCATTCAGCCTGTAAAATGGATAAATAACTGTCTATCAGGTTGTTGCAAAAAAGTACATCTATTTTTAAGTATCTGGGACACACTGGGTCAGGGGCTGGGAAACAATGACCAGCAGGCCAAATCGAGACCACGACCTACTCGTGTATGTATTGACTATGGCTGCTTTCACACTACAACAGCTGAGTTGAGACAGCAAAGCTGAATCACCGCAACTGGTGACTGTATGGTCCACAAAGCTTAAAATATTTGCTATGGGGTCCTTTACAGAAAACATTTGCCAATCTTTTAATGTAAGTAACCAATAAATGTATTTTCCTTTGCCCTCCTTTCCTTTAGTGAAAGTGGTCATTTTAAGTTGAGTGAAGTACATTTTTAAGAAATATTTTTAAGCCTCAACAGCACCCATCCCTACATATTCAGCCTCACTGGTTGTTGTTTTGTTAGGTGCCATCGAGTTGATTTCGACTCATAGCCACCTAGAGTAGAACTGCCTCATAGGGTTTCCAAGGAGCAGCTGGTGGATTTGAAGAGTCAACCTTTTAGTGAGCAGCTGAGCTCTTAACCACTGCACCACCAGGGCTCCTCCTCACTGGTAGGACCTGCCTATAATATGAATCAACGGAAAGAGCCACAAGAGCTGGAAGCACCTCAAAAGTACAGGCTGAACGGTTGGATCATGCTTATCCCAGGACACAGGACTCTGACTGCCATTCATTTCTTCTAGGTTACAAAAAAAAAAAAGGAAGAGCTTTTTAAAGAAATGATATTTAAGCTGAAACCTGGAGATTAAGAGTTAGCTAGGCAAAAATTGAGGGACAAATGAATACTTAAGGAAGCAGGACCAGCTTAGATTCTGAGGTGGGAGAAATCTTGTGCAATGGCCAGTGTGGCTGAAGCACAGTGAACAAGACAGAAAAAGGTAAAAAATGAGGCTGGAGAGGTGGTCAGGAGTCACATATTGTGGAGCAGCTTTTAGGCCTCAGTAAAGATTCTAGAAGGAGCCCTGGTTGTGTAGTAGTTAAACACTTGGCTGCCAACTGAAAGATTGGTGGTTTGGACCCACTAACTGCTCTGCAGGAGAAAGATTCAAAAAAAAAAAAAAAACCAAACCCATTGTTGTGGCGTTGATTCTGATTCATAGGGACCCTAGAGGACAGAGTAGAACTGCCCCATAGGGTTTCCAAGGCTGTAATCTTTACGGAAGCAGACCGCCACATCTTTCTGCCACAGATCAGCTGGCGGATTAGAACCACCGACCTTTTGGTTAGCAGCCAAGCGCTTTCACCACTGCACCACCTGGACTCCTTCCTGTAAAGATTACAGCCTTGGAAGCCCTAAGGGGCAGTTCTACTCTGTCCTATAAGGTAGCTATGAGTCAGAATTGACTCAATTACAACGATTTTTTTAAGATTTTGGATTTTAGGCTGAAACCTAAGTGGGTTGAGAAGCCTCTGAAGAAGTTTAAGTGACATACCCCAATTTATATTTTACGATCAGCTTGTCTGTTACATAATTATTAAATGAATAAAAGAGAAGGAGTTGAAATAGGGAGCCTCCATGCCTGAGAAAAGGCTAAAATCCAGGCCTCCTAATTCTCAGTTGATTTTCTTTTCATTATACTGGGCTGTTCTTGGAGAAAGCAGCTCACATAACATTGTGTGCAGGTCTTCTCCTAGCCTTGATTAATTAATCTCAAGGGGGCTTTAGGGATGGGCAGCTACATGGATAATCTTGACCAGTGATCTGGGTGTGAAGATTTAAAGGACAAGGGGAGAGACAAAAGGTCTTCTACCACAATCCTCAGGAAACTGGCCAAGTTGAAGAAATACAACTCAATTGTTGAATGGGTAAGAGAATAGTGGGAGAATGAATAGCCAGAACCCTGCCCAAGAAACCAAAATATTATTATATCTAGGGTGGGAAAATCAGGCCACTCAAATGTCTCAATTCTTAATTCTGAAAAAAGGGTAAAGAATTTTCAAGTAGAAGAGAGAGCCAACTTATTCTCTATGGTCCCAAAAGGATAGAACAGAGGTCAATGGATGAAAGAACACAGTAGGGCCCAAGGGGTAAAAGAAAACTAGAAGACATGTCTTTATTTCATCATGAGGCAGAACTTTCTAACACAGACCTGCCCAAGGACAAGACAGCCTGTTCCTCATGGGTTGATTCAAATAACTCAACCATATTTCTGAGACCATGCTAAGTGCTAGAGTAGGTTCCCTGTCACCGGATGATTTAGGACCACTTGGAAGGAATTAAAGTGATAGAATATGGCTGAATTAGGTAACTACAAAGTCCCTTCCAACATGAGATCGACAGTTGCCACAAAATCTGAAAATACTTGTCAAAATATACCTTCCCTCTAATTCCAATTACAAAAAAAATTTTTTTTTAAACAATGGAGGTAAAACCACCAGAGAAATTGAACCTTTTTCCCCTTTCACTATGAAAAGGCAAAAAAATGACCTGCCTACAAAGCGAGGCTAACCAGTTGTCGTCGAGTTGATTCTGACTCGTAGCAACCCCATGAGTTTCAGAGTCGAATTGTGCTCCACAGGGTTTTCGTGGCTGTGATTTTTCTGAAATGGATGCCCAAGTCTTTTTTCCAAGACACCCCGGGGTGGACTCAAACCACTAACCTCTTGGTTAGTGACTGAGTGCTTAACTGTTAGCGTTACCCAGGGGCTCGTAAAGCAAGACTACGATGCTGAATTTCCTATCTGCAGCTCAGGAATAGGCACCACTGTACCCTGAGGAATAGATAACCTACCGTATGTTCTAATGACAGCACCTGGTGTGAAAGGGGAACACCATGGGGCTCACGTTTCTAATGGGACAGTAATACAGCTGTCCTTTCCAATTCCTGTAAACCAAATTTCAGATACCAAGACCTTTCATATATTTTATTGTCTTGGGCAGAGACCAGGAGCAATTCTTTGTTACGCTCTGCAGAAACTTAGGCATTGCTGCTACAATCTTACACGCTGAAATTAATTCAGTCAAAATGCCCAGAGCCTTATTCTCCTCTTGCTTCAAATACCTGAGGAAATGGGCTGCCAGTGAAAAGCCCTGCATTGTTAGAAAGACCAGACCAAGACGTGCTTCCTGGGATCTGAAAATTAGCAGGAGCTCACCCTCCAGCTTCCTGTCCTGGTGTTTTCTTGCTTTTCCAACCCCCTCCAACAAGTGGATCTGGTTACATTTGTTTCACTTCTTAGATATTTTGGCAATTTTCCTTTTTGAACAGAAGAATTCAGTTCCTTTCTTTAGAGCCCAAGCAGGAAAGGCAGGTGAAAAAGTTAACTGAAAAACTAACAGTGCCGGTACCATAATTACCCAAGGAATATAAAGCTCTATTCTCTCAGTGATGAAAAAAGGAATTACACATGTAACTTCCATTAGCATTAATGGGACTTACCTACATAAATCCCTTAAGCATCGATGGGAAGAATGGACTCAGCATAACTATTGGCCGTGCATCTTACTCTTTCCATCATTTCTATTATTTGATTAAAAGGCAAAGAGACGGGGGTGCCCTGTAAACCACAACTGGGGGGCAGCTTCAGTCCACTGAACTTACTGTCACCTGCCTCTCCAAGGTCATTTTGGCAGAATGCTTATAAAAACTGAAGTCTTTATTTCATTTGATTTCCTTTTTTTTTTTTTTACCAGACAGAAACGGAACATAATATACCACATAGATTTTTTTTACATGAGTTTTTCCTTAGTGGTTGTGGGGTTTGAGAGCTACCATTTCTGTCCTGGAATGAAATTTATTAGCTAACCTGTGTTGAGAACCAATTCTTAGTCAAGTGTACTGTCGGGGGAACAGCCTAATTGGGGGTAGACATGGTTGTACCCAGATAGCTAAGACACAAAGCAGAGAGTGTGGGTATTGTTGTGCAAAGTCAGACTAAGAATGCTGAAAAATGAATCCTTACTGGGGATGACGGAAGGATTTTATGAGAGAGTAGTATTTGAACCAAACAATGATTTAAGCTTTCTGTATCTCAATTGGAAACCCTGGTGGTGTAGTGGTTAAGTGCTATGGCTGCTAACCAAAGGGTCGGCAGTTTGAATCCGCCAGGCGCTCCTTGGAAACTCTATGGGGCAGTTCTACTCTGTCCTACAGGGTGGCTATGAGTCGGAATTGACTCGATAGCACTGGGTTTGGTTTTTGGTTTTTTTGGTACCTCAATTTCCTCATTTGTAAAACAGAGAAAGATCAGAGTGCTTACCTTGTAAAGTTTTTGGAAATTTAAAAAGTGCTTAGAGCCATGTTTGGCACATGGTAAATTCTCAGTAAATATTAGCAATGAAGATATCTTAAAGACAGTAGCTGAAAACCTCCACTTACCTTCCCAGCTTTGAGTGATCGACCCAGAACACTAATAATGAGGACCACATAAGACTAGTAATCTACTGAGCACTTACTATATGTCGGGGAGAGTTCCAAGCCCCTTTATGTGGATAATGCTAATCGATCCTCATGATAGTGCTGAGAAGTTGCATGTCATACTCATTTTACAATAGCAGCAAGGTGAAGTCACTTGCCCGAGGTCACTTTCCTTGGTGTGACTCTAAAGAACGTGATATTAGCAACCACGTTATTTCCCGGGAACCTTTCCCTAAAATTGTAGCTAGCGTGGCAGGTTCCATAAATCTGCTCATGGAGCCACAAAGGTCCACTCACATATTCCATTCCAGAACAGGATCCAGAACCTGGAGGGAGAGGAAGCAAATGACAACAAGTATCTACCATCCCACTGTCAACGAAAGCCATCGCATCAGCTCCACAGCTCCCACATAATAACCGAATCTGTATTTGTGAAGTGTGTACAATTACCTAACTTATTGCAGACATATATACCAATCTAAGTTGAAATATCATAATATTATGATGAAAGCCAGAGGCTAAAAACTAGTCCGAATGTGTTGAACGGCAGCCGTGACATTGGCAGAACCCTCCCTAACCAACCTCCGGGAAACCCGTGGACCAGACTGACCAAACAACTGGGAAAAGTGAGAAAGAGAACAGAAAGTGGGGGCTTCAAACTCTAACCCTGTAACTTCGCAGTGAATAGCTTACTGGAAGTCTTTTCCAAAATATAAGGGAACGATCAAAGAAGTTTGCCTTCAGCAACTCTGAAAAGGGTTTCTATAATTTTTTTACCTTGAGTTGCCCAATGTTTGCCATTTTTTATTTAGGTTGAGCCTAGCAAAGTACTAACCTGTGCTTCTGATTACTATTTTATTTCCAAGGCTAGTTAGGGAACTATTTTCTTACCACCATTTGTGAATGCTGAGAGACCAGGAAGCTGGACAGTTATGTATTACCATGGATGCAATTTATTCAATTAGTGGACAGCTAAGTAACACTAGCAAGGAGAGAGAAGTAGAGAGGTGAGAAAAGTTTGGGTTTTGTGTAGACCTGGGTTCATATTCTAGCTCTAAATATTTCTAGCTGTATAAAAAACCAAACCCATTGCCAAGTGAATTCCTACTCATGGAGTGGAACCGCTCCACAGGGTTTCCAAGGAGCAGCTGGTGGATTCGAACTGCCAACCTTTGGTTAGCAGTCGTAGCTCTTAACCACTGTACCACCAGGGCTCCTCTAACTGTATAAAAATAAAATAAAATAAAATAATTTTTTTTTTAATTTTTATATACGCTGGGCAAATTTAATCTGAGTCTCATTTTTCTCACCTGTGAAATGGTGTTTACATAATCTCCTCCAGAGATTCTCAAAGTGGTCCCTGGACTAACAGCAACAGCATCACCTGGGAACTTGATAGAAATGCAAAATTCTCAGATTCCACCGCAAACCTATTGAATGAGAAACCCTGATGGTGGGGCCCAGTAGTGTGTGTTTATGGAGGACCTCTTGGTGATACCAACAGACTCTAACGTCTGAGAACCACTGGTCTGCCTTATAGCAAGTTTTCAACCCTGATTGCACGTCACAATCACCTGTGCAGCCTTCAAAACTGCAAATACCTTGGTCCCCTAACCAGAGATTTTGATATTATTAGTCTAAGCCATGGGCACTAGCATGTCTAAAGACAGCTCCTCACAAGAATAAAGGGCAACTACAGTAAACACTGGAGCCCTGGTGGTGCAGTGGTTAAAAAGCTTGGCTGCTAAACACAGGGTCGGCAGTTCGAATCCACCAGCCAGTCCTCGGAAACCCTATGGGGCAGTTCTGCTCGGTCCTATAGGGTCTGTAAGAGTCAGAATCAACTCAATGGCAACAGGTTTGGTATAGTAAATACTATAGCATATACAATCCTACCACAACAGTAACAACAAATAATAATTTAGGAGTGGATACATAGGTAGATATGTATGCTAAATGGGTATGGGAGGTCATATGGTCGTACACCCATGCACATAAAGAAGAATGGTTGTGGGTATTTCTACATACATATTTATATGTAAAAAAAAAAAAAAATTATATGTAGTGCACATATATTCATATATATATATAATAGCGCACATAGGGGGCACAGTTACAGAGACTTCTTAGACATAACCAAGCACGTTGTGGGACCAAGATACTGGGATTGAAGTCTTGGGACCATAGTCTTGGGGGACATCTAGGTCAATTGGCATAACAGCGTTCATAAAGGTAATGTTCTACATCCTACTGTGGTGAGTAACGTCACGGGTCTTAAAAGCTCGTGAAAGGACATCTAAGATACAAGCATTGGTCTCTTCCCGTTTGAAGCAAAAAAGAATGATGAAAACCAAAGACTCAAGGAAGTAATTAGTCCAAAGGACTAATGGCCCACATAAACCACAGCCTCCATTAATCTGAGACCAGAAGAACTAGATGGTGCCTGGCTACGCCTACCAACCACTCTGACTGGGAACACAATAGAAGGTCCCACTTAGAGTGGGAGAAAAATGTAGAACAAAATTCAAATTCATAACAAAGACCAGACTTACTGGTCTGACAAAGACCAGAGGAACCAATTGAGACTATAACCCTAAGATACCCTTCTAACGTGGAACTGAAGCCACTCCGAGATCATCTTTCAGCCAAATGATAGACAGGCCTATAAAATAATAACACTCATGAAGATTGTGCTTCTTAGAACAATCAACTATATGAGATCAAAAAGGCAACATTTACCCAGAAGCAAAGATGACAAGACGAAAAGGGGCAGGGAAACCGAATGAACGGAAAAAAGGACTCCAGAGCGGAAATGGGGAGAGTGCTGACACATTGCGGGGATTGGAACCAATGTCATGGAACAATCTGTATATGAATTATTGAATGGGAAACTTAGTAAGTGAACTTTCACCTAAAGTACAATAAAATGCCCCAAATAATAATAATAATTGCAATCCTGCTTTGGTTCAGAGACTTACCTGGTCACCTGATGCACCCAAAACAAAAAACACCTAAACCCATTGCCGTCGAGTCAATTCTAACTCACAGCAACCCTAACAACAACAACAAAAAAAAACCGTTGCCATCGAGTTGATTCCGACTCATAGCGACCCTGTAGGACAGAGTAGAACTGCCCCATAGAGTTTCCAAGGAGCACCTGGTGGATTTGAACTGTTGACCTCTTGGTTAGCAGCTGTAGTTCTTACCCACTATGCCACCAGGGTTTCCACAGCAACCCTACAGGACAGAGTAAAACTGCCCCATAGGGTTTCCAAGGAGGGCTTGGTGGATTCAAACTTCCGACCTTTTGGTTAGCAGCCATATCTCTTACCACTAAGCCACCAGGGTTTCCATTACTTTTATAATCACAAAAGTAAAGGAAACTATTTGTTAATAGAGAAAAGAGTCTTTCCTCTGAGTATTTCCTCTGTCAAACAATCAACGGAGAAAACATACTATTTTTATTTTACAGATTGAGAAACTGAATCATAGAATCTACCTGATGTATTCTGGACTCTGCTGATAGTTACAGTTGAAATACCTAATACGATGATCACAACTGATTTCTCTTTTCTGGAACATCTCTCATATGCCTTAGGAGAACAGAATTCTCTCTTGGTGTGATGCTCGATGGGGAACCAAATGCTTCAGTGATGACGCTGTCCAAGTCCGCTTAGATCCCTAAGAACTGCCTTGACTCTCTACCGACACCTCCAACTGATGCATGTAACCCCCTCTTCAATAGCAAACAAAATCCAGCCACTGTGCTCACACATTGCTGCCACAACCGAAGGGACGGTCACTACTATGAAACTCAGGTGTTTAAGAACCACTGCAGAATGTGGTGCCATGGGAAAAGCAGCAGCCAGGGAGTCTGATTTTGTTCTAGTCCCAGATCTGCAGATAATATTAAGAGCAATATAGCAGTAAAAAAAAAAAAAAAAGCAGTAGCGACCATATATTCGTGGTTAAGCGCTACTGCTGCTAACCAAGGGGCCGGCAGTTCAAATCCACCAGGCGCTCCTTGGAAACTCTATGGTGCAGTTCTACTCTGTCCTATAGGGTCTCTATGAGTCGGAATCGACTCGACGGCACTAGGTTTTTATCATTTATTCATTGTTTACTATGTTCCAGGCGCTAGGCTCAGTGTTTTACAGATACCTCACTTATTATCTGCAACAATCCTATGAGAGAGCTACTGATATTATCCCCATTTCACAAGTGGGAGAACTGAGGTGGTGAAGATGGGATACAAACTTGTGTAGGTCTGACTCCAAAGCCCACGCTTTTAATGACTGTACTGTGCTGCCTCCTTTATTAGCCACAAGATGGTGGATATGTTAGCCTCACTTAATGTCAGTTTTCTTATCTGTAAAATAATAAGGCTGGACTACAACGGTGGTTCTTAAACTTCAGAGTGCATCAGAATCACCTGGAAGGCTTATTGAAACAAAAATTGCTCCATGAGACCAGTCAAGAACTGAATGGTGCCCATCTACCATTACTAAACAGGTTGATCAAAGATTCTATAGAAGAATCCTGATCAGAAGCAGAACAGATTTTCAAATTCCCATGGAATCCTGACTTCTGGAACCATGAAGGCTGCATGAAGCCCTGAAACTATTTCCCTGAGATAATCTTTAAACATCATACCAAAAATATTCCCTGAAGTCTTCTTAAAATCAAGCAATAATTTAGCATAATTAGCAAAGAATGTCTGTCTTGAGCCTTGTGCTTTTTCAAGATCTGTCTATATGGGATCAAACTGACAACAACAACTTGAAAAATGAGTAGGAAACTCAGGGGGCAGCAAGTTTATATAATGGGGGAGGAACAACTTGGAAAAGCAGGGTGAGAATGGTTGCACAACTCAAAGAATATAATCAATGTCACTGAATTGCACATGTGGAAAACATTGAATTGATGTATGTTCTGCTGTATATATGTTCAACAACACCCAAAATAAAATAAATTCTATAGATATTTAAAAAAACCCATAAATTGCTAAGCCTCAGCCCCAGAGTTTCCAATTTAGTCGGCTTGAGATAGGGCCTGAGAATTTGCATTTCTAGTAAGTTCCCTGGCGATGCTGATGTTGTTACTCAACCACACCTTGAGGACCACTGGATTAGATCATCTCTAAGGCACTTTCCAGCTCCGATATTCTGTTTGAACTCCCACCCCAATTCTTATCATATGGCCCCACACTGAGGCTCAGGACTGAATCCCGAAAACTCTCAGTGTCCTTGACACAATTCCCCAAGACCTTCACTTGATCCAAATAAGAGGTCTCTTTAAATGTGAACCCAGCAAAGCCAATGCAACAGCACCTGAGGCATCTGTGGTGACCCTCTGTGGAGGGAAGGCACATGCCAAGTCCCACCCCTAGCTCCACGCCCCCCACAAGCACATAGTGATTTTCTTAATAATAAATTCCCAGTCATCAGAAGCAGGGTCTTCAGTCAATCACAGACAAAGCTAGCCCTTCGTCAATGCCTGTCCTTTCCCACTACACAAAGGCTGACGTTGCAGTAAAGCCTTTCCTCCTACCACCGACAGAGGGCCTGATCTGCTATGAGGAGAAAAGAAAGCATAATGCTGTAAGGTGTTAGGACCTTAGCGTGCTTTAAAATTTACAGAGCATTACCACGCCCATCATTTCATTAAGGCTTCACAACAATACTGTGAAGTAGGTATTATTATTCCTGTTTGATAGTTGAGGAAAAAAAGGCTCAGATAGGCTTAGTGACTTGGCTAAAGCCCCACAGTTATTGAGAAGCTGAACTGGGACAAATAGAATGCAGTTCTCCTGCCTCCCAGCCTAGGCCTATTTCCACAGCCATTTGATCCAAATTAGGGAGGAGTCCAAATTAAAATTCGCCTTCCTGCCTCCCTTCTTCCTTAGCACATTAGCAAGAGTGAATCATTCTGGGTAACGAGATGAAGAACTCTAATTGCAGGTCTCTGAAAATGGAGAAGTTTAATTACATAGTTACATACGTGATTTATCAAGCAGTTTTGATCGTTGACAATTCTCTTTAAAGAATTCCTTTCCTCTAAAAATTAAAATAATATATTTTTTAATCTGCCCTGGAATGCTTTGTTTTCATTCAAATAAAGAGATGACTGTTTCTTATAAGTGTCATGATTTCTAGGCAATCGGTCTAATGTCAGACAGGCATTAATTCCTGGCAGATTCATTGTGATTAGGTCTGAAACTGCAGAGCCTTTATCTGGAAACAATAATCATTTTCTGGACAAAGCAAAGTAACAGAAACTTGTCCAAAGTGGGAGCGCCATTCTTTGAGAAATCCTACACCTTCCGCTCCCATTTCTCTCTGGACAGGAATCTTCTCCAAATATCACCCATCTTGAATGATTCCAGTGCAAATTTAGCTCTGTCACGGAGAGGGAAAAGGTGAAGGGCCAACATCTCAAAGGAGCAGGAAATGTCAAAGTCCTTGAGTGCCACAGAGGAAAGCTGAAAATGAGGAATGAGCTTGATATTCACAAAAGCAAAGGCAAGACGTTGAATCAGGATTGGGTCTCAGGACTCCGAGCAACCTCTGTGAAGCAGACGAGAACAATACTGCCAGTCTGCCTCGGAATTCCCCAAAAGGGCCATGTTCCTGCGCCTTCTTTCCCCAGGTCCCGAGAGGGCCTGCCTTGCCCATTACCGGCACCTCCCTCTGTTTTCCACTCTACCGAGTCTAGGACAATGTTTCTTAACTCCTTTGTCAAAAGAGGTAATAGACTCCTTTTAGAATCTGCTAAATGATCACCACACACACACACACACACACACACACACACACACACACACACACAAAACTGCTTGTACAATTTTAGAAAATTCATGAAACTCCTGAAGTTCAAACTAAGATTCTTGGTCCGGTGCGGATTCTGAAGTCTGATAGGTCTGGGATTGAACCCTGAAAATCTCTCTTTCTCTCTCTCTTTCCCATTATGTGACTGTGGACAAGTCTCTTACCTTTGAGTCTCACCCAGAAAAATGGAACCAATAGCCCCTACCTTGCAGTACTGTTGTGAGAATCAGAAATAGTTATATACAAGTGTCGGCTCCATTGAAAATACCCAATAAATGATAGTAAAGTAAAAAAAAAAAAAAAGGTAATGGTACCTCTCATAGGTGCTCATGGATAGTTAATTTTCCTTCTCTCTCATGGTAACCAGCAGTCATCTGTACACTTCAGGCATTCCATAAATGTTGCTGCTTGACTCTCGAAGCTATCTTAAAACCCTCTTCTCTGTCCTTACACTTAACTGAACTACTGCCAGTGTCCCAGCATCTCTGCCTCTAGTATCTCCTTCTACATCCCATTCTACTCAGCAATGTCACATTAATCTTCCTGAAATCAACACTTAAATTGTGCCACACTTCACAGCTTGCAAACTTTTAATGATCTGCCGTGTTTTCAAGCATGTCACAAAGGATTTTTTCAAGTGAAATAATGATGGTGTTTCGCTTTATTGAGCTCTTACTGTATGCCAGGCTCTAAATAAGTGAACACATTCTTTCATTTAATCCTCTCAACAGCCCTGCAGGCAATTTAATATATGGAAATCTAAGAGTGTACTCTCTAGCATTTTCTTGAGTTTGACTCTGGCTACACCATTTATTATCTATGTGAATCTCTGTGTCCCTCAGAGTCCTCATCTGTAAATAAAGATAATTATAGAAACTGGCTTAGAGGGGTTGTCTTACTTATCTAGCGCTGCTATAACAGACATATCACAAAGGGATGGCTTTAACAAACACATTTATTTTCTCATAGTTTAGGAGGCTGGAAGTCTGAATTAAGGGTGCCGGTTCTAGGGGAAGGTTTTCTCTCTTTCTTTCCTCCGGAGGAAGGTGCTTGTCTCTTTGCACTTCTGCCCCTGGGCAATCTTCATGTGGCTTGGCATCTCTCTTCCCCCATCTCTGCTTCTAGCTTGCTCGTTTAATCTCTTTATATCTCAAAAGAGATTGACTCAAGGTACACCCTACACTAATCCTGCCTCATTAACATAACAAACACAACTCATTCCCAAGTGGGATTATAACCACAGGCATAGAGGTTAGGATTTACAACACAAATTTTGGGGGACACAAACCAATCCATAACAGGGGTATTATGAAGATCAAAGGAGACTATATATGAATTAGAACGGTGTCTACCATATGGTAAGTGCTCAGTAGAAATGAGCTACTATTATTATTTCACAGATGAGGAGACTGAGGTCCACATGAGTTAAAGCAGCATGCCCAACGTCAATCAGTTACTCCTCCAAATATCTGTGCATAAAAAAACCAGTGTCTTCTCTGATGATGACCTGAATTATTTGGCCATCATTCAAAGTCTTCTAAAACCTGATTTCAACTCACATTGTTGGGTACTTACACAAATTCTTCCCTTCCACCTAAATTTAGTCTCCAACTTCCAAATGCTGGGACATTTACTCCTCAAAGTCAGAGATGGGAGTTTTCTTGAGCAGTGTATTCCCAGTACCTGGCCCAGTGCCTACAGTACCTAGCCCAGAGAAACAGCAGCAGCTCTGTTCAACAAAAGTCAAATATTTATTAAATTAAATTAAATTACTGTTCCATTCATTCACTCATTTGAACATTACTATTCACTGCCTTACAATGCCAGTGATCTTTTTATGTATGTCAACAGTCAATAAATATGTATGGAGCATCTGTGGTGTGCCAGACACTATGTTAAAACATTTTTTTTTTATTCCCTGCCTTACTTAACATAGCACAGGCTACCTACCAGGAACTCCCTAGATGGGCGATGATCGTAAAATGGAATTATTCTCTTCCTCAAACCACATGAGTTCTTGCAACCCAGGATCATCTATGAAGTATCCTAGACAAACATGTCTAACTTCTAATTACAGGAAATACTGGGGATAGAGAAAAAAGTTAAACACCATGAGGAAATAATCAGACAAATCCAAAATACATTTCATTTCTATAAGGCAACTGACCTAGACTTCCCAGAAGTCAATATCATAGTAGAAAAAAAGAAACTAGAGGAGTGTTCTAGATTAAAAGAGGCAAAAGTGATATAACAACCAAATGGAATGCATGAACCCAGATTTGGATTTAAAAAAAAAAAAGGCTATAAGACATTGTTGGGACAACTAGGGAAATTTTTATTAGGAAACATTATAAAATTATTATTAATTTCCTTAGATATAATCGGGACACTAGTTTTGTAGGAGAATGTCCTTAGGAGATGCATTCTAAAGTATTTAGGGATGAAACGTCATGGTGTCTACAATGCATTCTTAAATAGTTGGGGATGGAGTGGTAGAGAGGGAAGTATTTATAAAGAAAAAGTGAGAGAAATAAAGCACGTAAGAAAATGCTTTTTTTAAGGTAAATTCTCATGAAATGACTTGTGAAATCAAAGAGACCCAAATTAGCTGTCATCGTGAACTAACTTCATGATTCCAATTGGGCAGTCAACACATGTTAAAGTGCCTACCATGGATCAGGCCTAGGAACAGCAACCCAAACAGTAAAAATAAATCTAAGAGAACAGTGAGAAGCCTCCATTTTTTTGTAGATTGTTAAATTTAAGAAAAATAATAATTAAAGCACTTTTACTTACTACGTGTTTTAAAAAAGCAGGTCAGCCAATGCTTCCACCCACTTAGGGAAGTGCTGGGAAAGGTGACTGTGTCTGATTCTCAAGAGAAGAGTAAGAAGCTAATTTGACTGGTGAGCACTGACACCGAATGAATCATTAAGTTGGTGCCTTAAAAAGCAAGGGTATTACCCCTCTCAACTCCTCTTTCTCCCCTTCTCTGCCTGTGGCTAGATGGGTAAATTCAATTCCAGATAAGAAGTAGGAGACTCTGAACCCTGGGAGTCATTTGTTGCCGTTTAAACTTGGAATCCTATTTGACACCTAGTTCTCAAATGGTTCAAACCGGGAGGATAGTGAATAATTAGCACTCCTCAGATCTCGAATGATGAACAGGATAGGGAAGAAGCTCTAGGAGGAGTGAGTTAACAGTGAAACATGCCCCAGACACTGGGAGCAGCTTGTACATAATCTGAAGAATTCAAAAGTGTCCAGTAAGGCTGAACCATAAAGTGTAAGCGAGTGGAAACAAGGAGAAATAGGCAAGGCCTGGTCATGAGTGGCCTTGTAAGCCATGCTAAGGAAAATAAATTTGATCCTAAAGTCCATGGGAAACCACTGAAGAGTTTTAATGTGACAAGTTCTACATTTTAGAAACCACTGTGGCTGCAATGTGGACAATAGGTTACAGGGGAGAAGGACTAGAGATAAATGGAAGACTGTTAGAGTAATCTAGAAACTGAGATGATGGTGGTCTAGACTAGGGAGGAAATAATGGGAACAAGAAGTAAAGTTTCTCTCCCAAAAGATTTAGAAGGCACATTATAAAACCTACTATAGTCTCATCTTCTGTGGCCCTGTGCTTCTTTTTCTCATCCTCTGGGAACAAATTTCCCTTGGTCATCCAACATCTCTCCCCTTCGATCCAGAAGACTGGCTCTTAGATCATAATCACAATATCATAACTATAGAGTTATGAGCTACCTGTCTCCTGCCAATGATATCCTTCCAATAAATTCTCTTCTGCTTATGCTAACCAAAGTCAGTTTCTGTTGGTTACAATCAAAAAAGACCAGATATAATCCCAAACCTTATTTTAATCAATAACTCCTTGGAGCCCACTATTTCCTTTTTTTCCTCCCTTACCACCATCCACTTGAGAAAGAATTAGGTCACGATATTGAGGAAGAAGAAACAAGGAAAACTGGTCCTGAATGGCTACAAGTTAAAGATGATAGATTAAACACTCCTGCTGTACACTAAAGGAATTCTTTTAATATAAAGACATAAACCTACAAGAACAAAGAAAACAGAAGAGGAGATAAAAGAAACAAAATTATGGAAGCTAAAAGGCAAAGGTTGGTATGTTAATTGACTTAGCAGACCCAAGAAAGCTAAAACCTATGTTGACAGTGGAGAAAGAAAAAATCAGCCTGATTTGTACAAGACTCTTCAGAAGACTCAGAAATTGGAGGTACCAGAAAGTATACGTGAAGAACTGAAAACTGATTAAAAGTTTGTTTAAGAAATGATTGACATGGATGAACCTTGAAAAATATGCTAAGTGAAAGGAGTCCATCACAAAGAACCACATATTGTATGACTCTTATTTATATGAAAAGTCCAGAATAGGCAAATCCGTAGGGACAGAAAGTAGACTGATGGCTGCCTAGGACTGGGGAAATTAAGAAAAATAGGGAACAACTATTAACGGATACAGAGTTTCTTTTGGAAGTGATGAAAGTGTTCTAAAGTTGATTGTGGTGATGGTTGCACAGCTCTGTATATATACTAAAAACCATTGACTTGTACACTTTAAACGGGTGAATTGCATGGCATACAAACTAAAGAAAAAAAATGTAGCTGGGCTCCCAGACATCCCACACACCACCCTGATTGGCCAGGTGACCACCTTTTCCGTACCTCAGCGGAAGAATAGAGGTTTACTCTTTAGATATGGTGAACCCGAAGGACTCTGGACTGGAAGACACAAAGTACAATTAAAGGCAAAAAGGAGTAAATGTAAGTCTACACTCTGGTCAGTAAGGCTCCTATCCCTCTTCTCACACCAGGAAAATGACAGTCAGGCCTATACCTCCCAGTTTGGAGATTAGAAGGTTCTTCTCTAAATAATGTCACATAAAAGAAAGGACCTAAAGATTCTGACAATCAGCAGTCCCTAACAAAGCAGCCCTACCAGGTCACCATACAGTAAAACTCACTAACCAACAACCCCGTATGTGAACAGAAAGCTTCCAGAGAGGTTTGTAATGCCCTAATATTAAATATGAGCAATGTAACATAATGAAAGAGTTTAGAAGGCACTTCAAACATATTGCCATTAATATTCTCAAAGAGATAAAACAGAGCACCCTTGAAACAAGAACAGGGTATGATATTTTTTTAAAATTAATTTTTATTGTGCTTCAAGTGAAAGTTTATAAATCAGGTCAGTCTCTCATACAAAAATTTACATACACCTTGCCATACACTCCTAATTGCTCTTCCTCCAATGAGACAGCAAATTTTTTTTAAAAAAAGAACATTTAGAGGTGCTATTTGGTAAAACTTTGTGTTATGATGGGAATGTTCTATATTTGCACTGTTCAGTATGGTAGCCACTAGGCACATTTGGCTACAGAGCACTTGGAATGTTGCTAATGCAACTAAGAAACTGACTTTTAATTTTATTTAATTTTAGTTGAAATAGCCACATGTGACTAGTGGATACCATATTGGACAGCACATATTTAGAAAAATCAAACACAGCTCTTGCATACTAAAAATGTAATAGCCAAAATTAAAATCTCAGTAGGTATATTAGAAGATAAAGCTGGCTAGGCATTGTCCAAAGTGTTTTATACATATTAATTCATTCAAAGCACCAAGTGATAGAAATAGGAATTAAAAAATAAGAAAATTAGAGGATCAATCCAAGAGGTCCAACATCCAAATAATAGGAGCTCCAGGAAAAAAAGAGGAAAAGGAGGGAAAGACACTGACAAAGAAATAATTCAAAATAATTTCCCGATGAAGGATGTGAGCTTCCAGATTGAAAAGGCCCACTGAGTACCAGCAAATTGAATGTAAAAAGACCAAGCACACGATTTTGATTTTTCAGAATACTAACTACAAAGAAAAGATCCTATAAACTTCCAGAGAGAAATAATAGTCACATATAAAGGATCATGAATCAGAATAGCATCAGACTTAACAGCAACACTGGAGGCTAGAAGACAACAAAGCAGTAAACCTCTGAGGAAAAAATATGTTCAACCTAGAAGTCTATACTCAAATAAACTCTCATATAAGTCTGAGGGTAGAACAGAGGCACTTTCAAAGAGGTAAACTCTCCCTCTTCCCCCCCAAAATTTTACCTTCATGCACCATTTCTCAAAGAGCTCTGGTGACACTGTGTTTAAGTGCTCAGCTGCTAACCAAAAAGTCAGTGGTTTGAACCCAACACCTGCTCCATGAGAGAAAGATGGAGCAGTCTTCTGTGTAAAGATTGCAGCGTTGGAAACCCTATGGGGCAGTTCTACTTCCCTATGGGGTTACTACGAGTTGGAATCAACTTAACCACACACAATAACAACAACTACCACCATTCCTCAAGGAGCTACTAGAGAGGATTCTGTGTCTTCCTTTTTGATGGTTTACAAGGGTGTAAACCATCAAAAAGGAAGACACAGAATCCAGGAATCACAGCTTCTGTCCCAGGAACAGAACGGTGATAAAAGATTGTAGGAAAACAGCTGTGTCACAGGCCTAAAGAACCAGCAGTCTCCATTAGAGCAGGACAGACATCTCCAAAAAGATAGAACTGAGAGAATATCTGATGTGTTATCTCATGTGTATGAGCTTATTGGGAGGAGACTTATACCCATGGCAGCATTTGAAATAAATTAGTCATTAGTACACAGAGAACTAATTAAACAAAAAATAAAAAACTATTAACTGCAGGGAAAACAAAAAGTTGTACAAGAAAATAAATGTATTCATAATATAGAACATGGCTCAACTGTGAATAGTGTTTCTATAGTCATAATAATGTAAATCCTGAATGTTGATACAGCCCTCCTGAAAATGCTAAAACTACAATGAAAAGACTGGGGGAAAGGGACTATGGGGGCATAAAGGAGATGAACGGGGGGATCAAGAAGCAAAGGGAAATAGCCAAAAGAATTTAGGGTGGTTTCCTCTTGAGAACGAGGGCAGGAACTACTCTTTTCTGTAACAAGCCTTTAATAGCTAATTTTTTTATCATTAAAAAAATTTTTTTTTAAAAATTGGATCCTAAATTATCTCCCAGGTGAATAATCAGTCCAGGAAAGAGAAGGAACAAACTGTGTGCTTGCAATAACTTCAGGGAAGTTATGTTGCATGCATTTTCAACATGAAGTATTTAAGAAGTTAAGACACAGAAGAACCTCAGGCTGATCACATCTAGTACCAACCAAACCAAACCAAATTCATTGTTCTTGAGGTGATTCTGACTCATACTTATCTTATAGGACAGAGTACAACTGCCCTATAGGGTTTTCAAGGCTATAAATCTTTATGGAAGTAGACTGCCACATCTTTCTCCTGCAGAGCAGCTGGTGGGTTCGAATGGCCAACGGTTTGGTTAGCTGTGGAGTGCTCAACTACTGTGCCACCAGGGCTCCTCCATCTAGTAATAGGCATCAAATTACCCAGCCTAACACTCAAAAACTGTGAGTGGAAGTATAAATTCACTCAACCTTTGGCAGTACCTATTAAAATTTAAAACATACGTATCCTTTGACCCTGTAATTTCGCTTTTAGGGATATCAGTAAACATGCAGAAAGCTACAAGAAAGTTCTCAGAATTACGTTTGTAAAGAGAAGAAAAAAATTTCCATCAATAAATGAATGGCTAAATAAATGTTGATATATCCATACTCTGAAATTCCATACAGAGTTTAACAAAATAGGTAGACCCTTAGTCTGACTGAGACTAGAAGAATCCTGGTGGTCATGGTCCCCAAACCTTCTGTTGGCCCAGGACAGGAACCATTCCCGAAGACAATGCATCAGACATGGATTGGACTGGACAATGGGTTGGAGAGAGATGCTGATGAGGAGTGAGCTACTTGTATCAGGTAGAAACTTGAGACTGTGTTGGCATCTCCTGTCTAGAGGGGAGATGGGAGAGTAGAGAGGGTTAGAAACTGGCAAAATGGTCACAAAAGGAAAGACTGCAAGAAGGGAGTGGGCTGACTCATTAGAGGGAGAGTAAACGGGAGTATGTAGTAAGGTGTATATAAGTTTATATGTGAGAGGCTGACTTGATTTGTAAACTTTCACTTAAAGCACAATAAAAATTATTTAAAAAAAAATAGGTAGACCTTAAGCAGTGATATTAAAGGGCCCCCAAAACACATTGTTAAATGAAAAAAAGAAGCCACATAACAATATGCATGGTATGGAGTTTTTATTATGCGAAAGCAAAACAAGAATCAAAATGTGTGTGTGTGTAAATGCATAAAAGTGTTCTGGAGACACCAAACTATTCAACATATGTCTCATTCATTCTATCAGTTTGCAAAGAGGACTCTCCTATTCTATGCCATATATTCCACATCCAATATCTAAATGAATCTTCACAAAAATCTCAGTTATATAATTTCGCCCAGATGAAACTGCAGTCAATATCTGATGCTTAGTGCCTAAAGACAAGATTTACTTCAAAAGGAAAAGTAAGGGGCGTTAACATTTATTGATCTCATACCCAGGCACTATGCTGAGCATCTGTTTAAAAAGTAACACACCCTCTCCTCAATTATCAACATTGTTAGGTTCCAAAGACCAGGTAGATATGGGAAATTGGTGTCATGAGAAAATAGAGGATGACCACATCAGATCACAAAATGGAGGATGACTACATCATTACATTACATATTCTATAACTGCCAAATCACATCATTATGCAACTGCCAACCCACTGAGAATCATGGCCCAGCCAAGTGGACACACAATCTTATCCATCAAAGCCAGCATTACTCTTGCCTCGCATCCCAGTGTTTCATACTGCCAGATGTATGTCATTAATGTGCAAAATAGTCAGATAGTAGATTTTTTATTATTGTCGTAAATGCAAAATGTTGAATTACGAGACAGTTGACAAGTGAGGAGAAGTTGCATTTCTATTCTACAGATGAAGACATCGATTGAAAAGAGTGAAGTAGTATATCTAAGTTCACATGGTTAATAAAAGGCAGAGATGGAATTCAAACTCAAGTTTGCTTACTATGGCCATATTGTGGGTGGTTAGGTGATGACGGGGTATACCTGCTGTAGGAACCTTGACCTGAGTTACTTGGAAACAACTCCTGAATCACCCCCCACTCTGCCATGACCTGTCCAGCTAAGAAAAATTACTGAGTCAAAATTGGACCCAGCTCCTTACCCAGAACCTAGGAAAGCAGCCCAGCTACAAAGTCACTTATATTTGTATGAGAATTGCAAAAATTTCCCATATGGCTATGGCAGACATCACTAATGATCAGGAACTTTGCTACTGAGCTTCGATGAGGCCTCAGAGTCCTCTGCAACACAGTAGTTACTCCAGGCAACCACCACCAATCAATCCAATTTAGCACCAGTGTTGAAACTTATTTGTCGCCATCTCATTTGTCTCTGAACAGAGATGTTCATAGGACGCTCAGGAAGAAAATTTTTAAATGAAGCAATGTTTAGAAAGGAGTGTCAGTATCAATGTGCTTAATTTACTTACCCCCAGTATAAATTGTTTGCAATTGGCTGTTAACCTAAAGGTTGGTGGTTTGAACCCACCCAGAGGCTCTGTGGAAGAAAGGTCTGGCAATCAGCTTCTGCAAAGATTACAGCTAAGAAAACCCTATGAAGCGGTTCTGCTCTGTAACACATGGGGTTGCCATGAGTCAGAATCATTGCCACAACAATCAGGTTTTTTTTTTTTTTTTTAGCCTCCATCACTGATGAGATCAAAGACATTTTTTCCTTATCTACTTTCCATTCCTCCCTCCCCCCACTCCCGCCCTGCAGGCTAATTCCAGACCTCAACACCTTTCTCCCCTGTCCTATATACTGCACCTGTCTGATCCAGCAACTCAACTTTCCCCCCATCATCGTCTTGAGAAAAATTTCCCTTTTACCTACAGAATAAAGATCATTAGCTTGGTATCCAAGGCTTCATTGACCACGCCACCTTTCCAGCCTCGTCTTACACCTCTACTCAGTGTGTGCCCTTGGCTCCTTTCACAGCATTTCTTCTAGTTTCCTTCTCCCTTCCCGTTTCACCTGGGATGTCTTTACTATAGCTGGAAATACCTTCCTGATCATTTCAGAATGCTACTCGACTCGACGGCACTGGGCTTTACTGGGTACAATCCTTCCCTAGGGCTCTCCCCAGACAAAATGCCCTCTCAATTCTCTGTGCTTGCTCTTCGCAGCATCATCTGACATCTAGGATAGACGACTGAACCCATATTTCCCCTTAGGGACTATGTCTGATCTCAGTACAATGGGCTGGATGAACTTACTCAGTGACCACTCATCTAATAGACTACTTACAGTCTTATCTAACAAATGAAAAGAAAGGGAAAAAACAAAACAGACACTTAGTATGGGGCATCCTAGTGAGCCCGCTCGCCTCTCACTTCCTGCTTCCCTCCTTCCACAACTTGGTCCCATCCTGTGCTGTGTCACAGCCCATTGGTCTCCTGGAGAATGCTGAGGTGGCCTCTGGTCTGCCTCCTTTTTCATGAAAGAGCAGCTGGGTGGAGAGCTGCAGAGGAGCCGGCTGGGCAGTGGGTGCTGGGAAGGAGGCTCCTGGGTCATAGCCAGTGATGGAGGCCAAGTAGCCCTCACCTCCGTGGGAAATTGGGCAGCCACACTTACCTAAGGTCAGTTTCCTCTGCTTCACGACCCAGGTCACCAGAGACCTCTTTAGAGGCTGACCTTGGACCTTTCAGGAAGGCAAGTCCAGTCCCCATTTCTGGTCGGCCTGAGCAAGTGAGCACCCGGCCCAGCTCAGCTACCGAGACCCAGCCCTGAGAGTGTCAGGCTGGACCCAACTTCCCACTTTCCTGGTGGCCATAGCTGCAGGCACCACACACATATCCGTCACCGGCCAGGTGAGGGGTGGGCATGGAGTAGGCGGCATGAGGTGCCAGGTCCTGGCTGAGGAGATGAAAAGCCTAGTCAGCTGGGGGGAACAATCTCCAAGGCCGTTTAAGCCCTCACACCATGGTCCTTGACCTGCCAGTGCACCCTAAGGAGGTTGCCCGCCTCATGCAGATTGTATGAGCTCCACCCATTTCCTATCCTTGGGTCCACCTGCCCTCCTGTTCAGGCCTCTGTGGGGACCTCCCAGCTACCTCCCCAGCTGTGGAGACAGTTTGACCTCCAGTACCTCACAATCCCTTCTTGACTTCAGACTCTACATCTACTTCCCTCTCTGGCACGAGGAAAATGGTGCCACAGTTTCACATGGACCCAACCCTAAAATCAATGCCACCACCAGTCACCTCAGTCAGCTAAGATTTATTGAGTTATCTGAGCAAAATGCTTTGAATCCCTCTTCTCTTCTTCATTTCTGCTGCCAGTGCCCGAATTGACACCCTACTATCACTACCACCACCATCATCCTTTCTTGTCCACTTAACCACTACGCCACCAGGGTTTCCATCTCTACAGAGTGACCCCTAATTGGTCTCTACTTCAGAATCCTTGTGCTCTTGTTCCCATACCACCGTCCCTGGGATTCTCTCCAAACTGCCAGAGAGCTCTTTCAACATGCAGACCTCCAAAGATCCCACGATCCCTTTGGGAGAACCCTTCAGTGACCTCGATGGTAGAGTCCAAGCAGCATTAACATGGTATACCAGGTCCTGCCTGCATTTCTGCCTACTCCCCCACCATTTGCCCTTAGTCATCCTATGTTCTCGGTCCTCAGTGCTTCCTCTGTATTTCCCGCTTGGCATGGTCTTTTCCATACCATATGATGCAAGCTGGGTTCACCAAGAAGCAGGGAGATTGGCATGTGAGAGGTTTATTAGAGAGTACTCCAAGTTCAACAACTATGGAAGGAAATGGAAGGAAACTACTGGTCAGAAGAAGAAATCAAGCTGCGTTGGAAGTGCGACAGAAATCTCAGCTGACCCTACAGAGAGTTTGGAAGATGGGATGACCCTTCAAAGTTGGGGTGCAATGACCAGGCTTTCCTATCCCCATATCCATCAGTCAATTTAGGCCACCCCAGGAAGCAGGGCATGCCTCTGGGCAAGGTGGTTCTCTTCAGCTAAGGCAATCCCCAAAGGTGACTGATAACTGAGGACTGCCAACAACAGTCCAACAGCTGGGGGAATGAGCTCTTCTTTCCTGAAGAGGACCTAGTAGTACATCACTCTGTCCACCACACTAATCTCTACACCTGCAAAGCCTTTTCTATTTCTCCACTTGCCCAACTCCAACTAAGCCTCCAAGATCCTACTAGGATATTGTCTCTTCTGTGAAGTCTTCCCAAACACACAAACCCTGATGGAGCCTTATCACTCCCTTCTCCATGCTTCTACTAAGCCTTGTGCACACTATTAAAGAGCTTCTCACATGTAAATGTGTTTGATTGCCTGTTGGTTAGATCTTTCCCTTCCATTATTCTGTGAGCTCTTTTATTTATATCTGAACAGCAAGTACCAGGCTCACAAAAGGTACTCTGTAAATTTTTTAGTATTGAATAATGTTCTCTTTTCCTCAATGTACATTATTGCCAAGACTGAATCTCTTCTCCCTGTGCTGTCTGTCCTTTGCTGCCTGCTTCTCTTCAGAAAACCTTCTAGGCTGCATCCAGTCCCAAATCTTGCCTGCTCCCACCTTCCCTGCTCCTCACTCAGCTCCCTTCCTTCCATCTCTGACACCTGAGGTCCTTGATGTCAATTACAAGAAGCCAGAGAGCCTTCGACTTAGGCTAAGCCCTTATTTCACCTGGCAGGTTGGCCTAGGGAGCACTTGGCCAAGATTTACAGGAGGCAGAAAAGAACCCTAATGTTTAAGCTGAGACCTTGGGGTGGAACCACTTTTCTAATCAACAGGTTTTGGCTCTGAGGGGCGGCTTATACATTGTAAGACTGCATCTTGGGTGCAGGGCCATACATTTTGGCTGAGGGTAGGAGTGGAGGGCAAAGGAAAGTAATGTATACTTACTCCAAATAAAAATTTATTGCCAGCCTCACCTCCTAGAGAGAAGCACAGCCAGGGGCCAGCGAGAGGTTTTCCAGGGCAGTGGGAATTCCACAAGGGAAGTGAGTGGGCTTCAGACAACACCCAGGTTTCCCTCAATCCACAGCTGTTTGGTAAAGGATTTTCAAATTGGGTCATCAGTTTGTCCTTGCCACATTCTGCCAAGTTACTATAACAATAATTTTAACATTTTTGTTAAAAAATGCTGTACTTACTGATGGCTATCCAACCTAAAGGCAAGGGAGAATAAATTCCATCATGAATGGCTCAACCACAATTCCAAGTCCTTCCTCAGGAAAGGACTTTAGGCCAAGGCCTTCATTCTACAGATGACGAAACTGAGGCCTATTGAGAGTCCAAGATTGTCAGCTACCATAGTGACACAGTCTTATAATGAATAGCTTCTATTGGAATGTTTATACTAGACTGATGCTAGGTGCTTTACATGCTGTATCTAATTAAACACTCATGACAATTCTATAATGGTGGGTACCGTTAGTATCTTCATTTGACATACATGAAAATAGGTTTACAATGTTCAGCTAAGTTGTCCAAGATTACACTGCTATATTAGGTAGTGGAGCTAGAATTTGAACTCAAATATGTCTGGTTCCAGAAGCCATAACTGGAGGCACTAAGCTGAACTATTTTTTCTCATGGAGCAAACCAGAATCCTGGACCTGATGAGGTATAAGGGGATAAATGTTGGATCAATAGATCGAATGGGATATTTGCTATATATATGTACTATATATATTGTTATATGGAAACCCTGGTGGCATAGTGGTTAAGAGCTATGGCTGCTAACCAAAAGATAGGCAGTTCGAATCTACCAAGCACTCCTTGGGAAACCTATGGTTTTTTTTTACTGTTATATATATAACAAAACTCTTTACATTAAAAGTGTTCTCATTTGAAGTTAAATATGAGCAAAAGGTTTTATATTAAAAAGTTTTATATGTGTTATGTATGTATACATACACATACATACATAGGTAGCAGTGGTGTTGATGGTGTGATTTAAGGATGGCTACAAACCACCACCACATGAAGCATGACATTTATTTTCTGTTTTCAGGATAAGAGGTTAAGTAAATATGCTTCTAGATAGAAAAGATGCTTCATATCACCTATAAATCAGAGAATACCCAAGTAATTGTCAGCTTCCATGTCCATTGCAAGCCAGTTTCTCTGGGCTGTGGCCTTGCTCCTTCCACAGCTCTGATGTTTCTCCAACAGAACTATTGGAGAAACTTTTGTTCCAACCCAAGGATCTTGGAGTTCAGGGCCAGAGCCATACACTTTGGTTGGGAGGATGGGTGGCGGGGAGAAGTCCCTCTCATCTGGATGCCTTTAAGCAAACCTGGAGTGCTCTCCTCCTGCCCCCTCCAAACCTCCAGGTCCGAAGTGGAGCAGCCTGTCCAGTAAGGTGGACCCACGTGGGTTTATAAAAAGACCTTCCCTGAGACCTGAGAAACCACCAAGGTTGATCCCTCTTTCCTCTCTTGTTCCATTTAAAATGAAACCTATTCAAGTAAAAAGACTCTGAAACGTAAAGATTTCCAAAGATAGGAATGGTGTTAAGTTACAATAGTCTGATGTGGTCCAAAAAACTCTAAACTGTGTCAGAAAATGTGGATTAATTTGTTTAACAAACATTCATTATATTCCTACCAAACGCCAGGCCCTGGGCCAGATGCTGGAGGCTGCAGTGTTTTGGGAGTTTGCCACTTAGTACAGTGATTCTCAAATGGTAGTGTGTAGAAGAATCACTCAGGAAACTTGTTAAAAGTGCATGTTCCTCAGCCCCTTCCCCGGAGTTTCTGATTCATCAGGCTGGGGCTAAGGCTTAGGAATCTGCATTTTAACCAGTCCCCAGGTGATCCTGAAGCAAGTGGTCTTCAGCTCTGTCTCAAGACATTCTGACTGAGTTTTAAGTTCTCATCAACGGTTTGACTTATGTCACCTAAACTCAGGACTTGAGGAGGCTGGAAGGGCTACATGATTTCTAAATCCCTCAAGAAACCTTGGAAAGACTTCCTGTGCAACGACACACCAATATGATACCATTTTTTTTAAAAAACAAGAGAAAATACAGTGTCATCATGTGGCCTAAGGGGAGAAGTTGAAAGGGTTCCCCCGGAATAATTCGAGAGAGAGAGAGAGAGAAAATTCATTGGCTTGTATATACAAGCTTTGTGTACTTGACCGTATGAATACTTACTGTGTATGGATGTTATGTATCAATTTTTAAAAAATGTTTTAAGGAAATATAAGGCCAAAGAGGGGAAGGGGGTTAAAGATGTCATTCTAGAGGGAAGGCTTTGGGGTGCTGGTGGGAAAGAAAACAGGAAGAAGGGAGAATTGCAGGCTTCTTCCTCTCTGATGAAGATACCAAGGAAATCTTCAGCAGCTGATATGGTGGAAAGAGGGCTAAAAACAGGAGTGGGCAGATGTGGATGCAAATATGCTGAAGAGTTCAGGGTGCTGTGGACACCCAAGGAAGGAAGGCAGGGAGGCAGGGAGGAAGGAGGGAGGGAGGGAAAGAAAAGGACTCTTGCCCTAGCGGAAGCTAAAAAAAAGCTTACAGTCCTGTAATTCTGACTAGCTGTGTATGCCCTTGAGCAAGTCATTTGACCCCTCCAAGGCTATTTGCGGATCTTTAGAATGGGACTACATGTCCCACACTGTGCAAAGTAAGAGATGGTACATGTGAAATTCTATTGATAAACTATAAAGGGCCATTATGTGCAGTTACTATGAACACAGTCTGGCTCAGGATTAGCCCAACTGCCAGTATGGACAGGAGTACGTGTCCCAGTGCAGCTGCCACCTGACTTCCCACATCTTCCCCACATCTGCCCACCTGTCCACCAAACTCACAAGGCTTTGGTAAGAGGTTTTTCTTTTCTCCTCTGAGCCAATTTGGCTGTTGCTTTGTGTAGGCTTGAGAATGAGATTCCTTTCACCATCACCCCAGTGGTTCTCCCTGACCCCCAGGAGTCCCCTCCACCTTCTCCCAGGCAGGGCCAGCTTAGGTCACAGGGGCCACCTGCCTCCTCCCTGGCCTGTGAGTCATGAGTTGGAGGTCCTGCCAGAGGTCTCACTGGTGACCCCTGGAGATCAAATCAGCTTGCTGGAGGCCCTCAGGGAAAGAGGGAAATGAAGATTAAATAAATGTTTATAATTTTTTTAAGTTAAAATTGTGCATCTTTTTCTGTGCGGAAAAGGCCTCTTTAAGAACAACCACACTCACTGAGTGGCAGGCCAAGAGCTCAGAGATCTTCCCAAAGCTTGGGAGGAAGGGAGGGAGCAGAGAGGTGACAGGTCACTAGCACTTCCCCTGTTTAGGTGAGAGAGCAAAAGGAGAGAAAAAATCAAAGCTGGAAGGAGGGATCTACTTGGTGGCTCCCCAGGCTGAGACCCCTGGGGGAGGGGGCTGAGCTTGCTGGGGACTCTGACGCAGAAGTTTTGCGTTTTGTTCCATAAAATCATGCCACTTTCTGTCCCCCTTGGCCCCAGCTCCCAGCCTAGAAGTCTCAACCAGCGCCACCCACTACCTCTACCTTGAGGCCACCCAGGCAGAGGAAGGGATGCAAAAAGGTCCAAGAGATTGTGGAAGCGGGAGATGGAAGGAGAGAGTCAGAGGGAAAGAAGCAGCAGCACAGCAGTCGGCAGCGGAGGAGGGAAAAGATGTGGGGAGGAAAACAGAGAGCCCACCGAGGAAAGACCCTCAGAAGAAGCGCAGGGTGCTAAGGGCCAGGAGCAAAGCAGAAAAGCGTGGAAGCCGGAAAGCAGAGAAAGTCAGAGAGGGGCTAGTTGGGAGGAGGGCAAGGAGGGGGAAAGCCAAGGTGGCAGAGCTGAGGAGTGAGTAGCCACTTTGGGAAACAAAAGTGGGCTGTCTCCGGGCTGCTGCTCTGATCCCAGCCAAACCCACCGCGAGCACCCCAAAGCCCCGCGCGGCCTGGCGCCCCAAACCACACTCAGCGCAGGAACTCCACCGCCCACACCGCCACCTGATTTCAGATGCCTCAACCTGGCGGTTCAGGGACAGGACGGCAAGGAGCCTGGCTTGTGCGGGTGCCCCAGAGGAGCTGCGGGTCCTCGCAGCACCCGGGGGTGCGGGGGACACAACGAGGGGGACGGGGCCGCTTTGCAGGCCGCGCCCTAGACCACGCATGCCAGTTCTCCGAAGTTTTCAGAGAGTGTACCTGAAGTCTGCTCCCCAGCCCTCTTAGCTGGCCCAGATTCCTTTTTGCAACGTCTACAGAAGTCACCACCGCACGCGTATTGGGATCTGGAGGCCAGGTGGAGATGGGGCTGGAAAACGCTAGAAACCGGGAGCACTAGGAGGCAGGAACTTTAGGGTATCCGGAGACCGGTTCCTAAATAAACCAAGAAGCACAAAGTGGGAGGGCGAGGGGAAGGTTCTGAGGAGCCTACACCATAGGGACAAACAGAGGGACACGGGACATGGACACGCAGAGGAATGGGGCAAATCGAATCCGCCCAAACCTCACCGGGGCGCTCAGGGTGCACGTCGCAGGGCCCTGCGCTGCCAGGGCTGCCACCCTCTGCCCAGGAGTCCCCACGTGGAGCCTCATTTGCGCGGTTTGCCTTCTTTTTCTTCTTCTGTTTTTGTTTTTGCTATTTTCTCCTTTAAATATAAGACAAAAATACGCCTTGTTTATCGTCATAGATATAGATATATTTCACTCTCACCACATAAATACAAAGCATCCAAATATCCAAAACATTCAGAACAAAGTTAGTAGCCAGGTTTCAGGGACACCTACCCGCATTTGAATCCTTCATTATTTTCTTTACTATTTGCCTAAAAAAAAAAAAAAATTCAAAAAAATTTTTTTCGACGTAAATAATTTACAATAAAATTACTTTTTTTTTAATGCTCTGCTCTTGCTTCGGTTGGAGGAATATATCCTAGACAGTGCGGCACCTCGCGGTCTTGGTGTGTGATTTTGGTTAAAATGTGGTGGCCGTGGTGCGGGGTCGGTCGCTGCTGTGCGTTGTAAGGGGCTAGGCCGCGCCGGCGTCTCGGTCCAGATTTGACTTGGGACCATTGAAACCCTGGGGTTTGGGTGTGAAGAGGTGATGCCTTTCCTATCAGCCACGAGGGAGCTGATCTGGACCCGGAGCCTACAGACGGAGGAGGCTGGACTGCCCGGGTGTCCGGGCTGCGTCGCGCTCCCAGGTCTGCCAAGCATTGCTCTGAAATCCCCGTGTTTCCCCGGCGCTTGAAAGGTTTTGTGAACCCGAGAGTGGGGGAGAGGAGTGCTGATTGTCTCCAAACTCAGCAAGCCAGCCCTGAGCCGCGCGTCTAGCAAGCGGTTGGGAGAAGAGTCGGCGTGGGGAGACTGCCGGGAGCCGCACGACCTTCTCCGGGAAGAACCTGACGCCACCGGCCACCCGCTCCAAACAGCCTCCGAGAAAGCGTGGATTTTCTTTCACTAGCGAGGTTGGCCTTTGCTTTGCTTTTCCCCCTTTAAATTCCTGTTTAAAGTCACAACACCCAGAACTTTAATGTTGCAAAATTGCTGTCTGGAGCATTTTCTCTCCTGAATTTTCTTACACCTCCCAAACTCCGTTATTATGAGTATTCTAAAACTATGTTTCCACGTCATCTGGTTTGATGTCATAGTTATTATTCTTAGTTTATTGCTGATGAGATCAAACGTATTACCACCCTTGCCTACCACGTTAGGCTTATTGTTTCCTGGGGTCTGGGTGGTTGGGACGGGAATTTCTCTAAAGAAGAGAAAACTCAGCCGGACATGTTCGATGGGACAGCTGTGTGCGCACCGGCTCTCCCAAGGTCCACAAGGTGGGGCCCAGAGGCTCCCTACGCCCTGCTTTCTCTGGAGAGAGGAACGTCCTCGTTTTTTGGTTTAAAGAAACCTACAAGCCTTTCCAGCCCCCGGCGTCTGCGTTGCAGCTTCCCTCTTTCCAATAGTGTAGGAACAATTAGCAGCGGCGGCAGCGGGACGACGGAGAGCAGGTGTCCTGTGCTGTAGACACAGAGCCAGGCTTTTCCCTCCACGACCCGGTGATGGTTGGGGCGTCGGGCTGACTAACTCAGGCATCTTTCCCAATTCTTTGGATCTCTCCTGGATTCAGAAGGAAGTTTTTTTTGGGGGCGGGGACACGGAAGAAAGGTGGAAAAAATTAGCCCAAATGCGATGAAATCGTAGCCGTGCGTGGTGGGGGAGGAGAGTAGTCAGAGGCCTCGTGGGAGCGCGGAGCGCCGCGCAGAAGCCCCGGACGCCTAACGCGCGAGTCCATAAATATCACCACAATAGATACCATAAATATAAATACAGTGAAACACTTCAAATCAGTCCAGCGCTTTTTTCTCGGCCCCTTCTTTATTGTTGGTCCGGGAGTAAGGCTCGAAGGCCGAGGAGCTCAGGTATCGGGCGGAAAGTTCTTGCAAATTTCCAGCCAGCGAGCCGGCCATTGTCAACGGGGCGGACGACAGGTGGCTGGCGACGGATCCAAGCAGCGAGGGCACGGGCAAGCTGAAGAGGCCGTGGCCGGCGGCCGGCGCGCCCGCGTGCAGTCCTCCTGGCCCGGCAGGCCCCGGCCCGGGCGCGCCGCCCACGGCCGGCGGATGTGGGGACTCGGTGCCTGCGGGACCCGAGGCGGCGGCGGCGGCGGCTGAGCCCGCGGCGGCGCCTGCGCCCAGGGATGGCAGGCTGGGCCCGCGTAGCGCCGAGCCGAGCGCGCCCGTAGCGCACGGCGGCAGCAGCGCGGGCAGGCCGGGCGGCGACAGCAGGCGGCCTTGCTCCAGCAGCCGCAGCACGCTGCACGTGGCAGCCGTCTCCGACACCACCGAGCGCAGCTCCGAGTCCTTGCCCTGGTCCTTTTTCTGCTTCGTGCGCCGGTTCTGGAACCAGACCTTCACCTGCGCGTCGGGGGGCGGGGAAGATGGGAGAGAGGGGGCAAAGGAAGACGGGCGTCAGGGACGCCGGGCTTCCGGGCGCAAGGGCCCAGAGACCCGAGGTCCTTTTCCCATCCCCATCCCCATCCTGCAGCCCAGAGGTCGAGGCCCAGGAGCTATGAGGGGGACACAGCTTCACTGAGCTGCGCTTCTGGGTCATGGAAGCAGGCCCAGGCCAGGGCCGATGACAAATAATAAAAACGACCACAACTCTAACTCAAAGGAAGATCAGAAGGGTTTTCATGGGCCCACCGTGTTACTCGCATCCTGGCTTGGTATTCACAGATCTGGGGATCAGCACGGCCTGACAGCCCCCTATTTAGAGGGTGTAAGGCCTGGGAGATGCCGTTTGGGAAGGGAGAAGTGGGGGTGCATGGGGAGAAGTGTTTCTAGGCCTTACAGGACGCAGGGCCCTGGCCCTAGGGGCTCAAGTTTAACCCCCAAAATGCTATTCTTTTTGAAGGCTGCTAGAGGCTGTTTCCTGCTTGCTGGGGTCACATTTGACCATCAACTAGGAAAAGTGGCTGTGGAAGGAATGACTGGTGCAGGATGGACTTTGTAGGCCAAGCTTTCTCCGCCTCTCCTCATTGCCAGCTGGGGGAGTGAGACTCATAATTTATCACTCTACTGCTCCCCAAAATAATTCCCACTAACTTTGGAATCATGGGAGGAGTCAGGAGACTGGGGTGGACTAAATTCTCTCCACTAAGTTCTCTTCACCTCTCACTTTCTCTTTTCACTGTCATCTTCAGACCTAGCTGGTAGCCCAAAACAGAATTTGGCAGCTACAGGGAAAGGTTATCCTGTCTAGATTTTTATGAACTCGGAGGAATGGTAGCAGACAGAGTTACAAAGCTACAATGCCAACTCAGACTCACAAAGAACATACTGTCTATTCCGTCCTCAGCTTTTGCCCCAAATCCCAGATCTAAAATGTTCCCTGCTGGCTTCAGGGCAGGGCATAGGGAAAGGGGATGATCTGAAAAAAGAGAGCTGCCTTACCTAGGCCCAGCTGGTGGCACACCCTGGCCAGGCCCCAGGCAACCTCCACAGGGCAAAGATCTCAGGCCCTACAGTGCCCTTGGGCCCAGGGCCCCCACCACCAGCTCCAGTAGCATCATATAAAGTTAATGTAAAGGACGAGACCTAAAAGCACAGTCAACAGGGCCAGTTCTTGGGACCCTAAATCTACTACCTGTCCCATACCTCGCCCATCACTGGCACAGAAGACAGGGACCCTGCAGGTGCCCAGAGTGGAGCTCAGGGATGGGAATGGGGTTGGGCATAGCCAAGGGATGACTTAACAGACAGGACAGCCTGGGCTGCACAGGGGGATCTCTAGAAGGTGTGCACCTTTATAATCCCTAGGAGTCACTCACAGTACTGGGTGCAGAATAGGCCTAGGTAGTGTATAAGGGGGTGGTGCCTGGAAATATGGCCAAAATGGGGTGCTCGAAACAGGGGCAAAATCAGTTTTGCACAGAACAGAAGCAAGCAGGGAATTCTCAAGGCTGGGGTCCAAAAAGAATTTTAAAAAAAGACTGGATTTGGGCCTTTTGGGCCAGGGGGAGGTGGAAGATTTGGGGATGCGTGGGGAAGAGATGGTTTGCGAAAGAGAACAAAGCCTTAGGCCTTTCTTCCCCATTCTCTTCCTCTTCTCTGCCAGTCCCAGGAGGCTGTGCCCAAAGCCAGGCCAGGTGGTGAGGAAGAAGAGCGGATAGGGGTGGAGGTGGGGAGAGGAGGCCCGGCCTCCGGGTACCTGGGTCTCGGAGAGGTTGAGCTGGCGGGCGAGCTCGGTCCTCTCGCGGCCCACCACGTACTGGCAGCGCTGGAACTCCATCTCCAGCCGGTAGAGCTGCTCCGCCGTGAAGGACGTGCGCGTCCTCTTGGGCCGGTCCAGGTCCAGGCCCTTGGGCAGGATGATCTCTCGGATGGACCCCTTGGCATCTGGGGAAGGGGAGACATCAGCCGCCAGGACCCTCCGTTCTCCCTTCGCCTCCCTGGCCAGAGCTGGCTTCGGGGAAACGGCCCTAGAGTATGTTATTGGGGGGCGAGGAGGCTAACTCAACACCACTAAGGGAGTGAGACCAGACTTTGCCTTGTTAGTGCTCCCAGGGGAGGGGACAAAAAAAATCTATTCCGAACAGGCGGACGTTCCTTCCGGCCTGGGGGCCTCGGCTGTACAGTCCGGGTCCCCTGTAGCTTGAGGGTATCCCAACTGACGGCCCTGGTCCCGCCGGCCCGTCTCTGGGGAACGTTTTCCCTCTCGCGCTTGGGCAGCGGCAGGAGGAGGGACTCAGTCGGGGCCACCGGGCCCAGTGATCAGCGGGCGGGGGCGGCGCCCGGCCGGGGCCAGGCCTTGTTGCTGCCGCCGGAGCCGAGAGCGCGCCGCACAGCCGAGTGGCACCGAGACGAGCGCCGAGGTGGCAGTCCAGGCCCGGCAACCCGGTGCGGCCGCCTTTCCCGGAGGCCAGGCCCAGAGCGCGGCGCCGGCAGCGCGCCAACCAGCCGGGCCGCAGCCTGCGGTCGGCGGCTGTTCTCTGGCCCCGCTCCCCGGGGTGCGTTTAGCCTGCCGGGGCTCAGGAGCCGGCGGCAGGGTCCCGCGGGTCCTCCGGTCTACAGAGCGGGTACACATCCTCCCGGAGTTCTTCTCCCTTCCCGGGTCTGAGGCCGTAGCCCGGGGCCCGGCACCGCCCGCGCAGTCCCCCGCTTTCCCTGCAGCCCGGCCGGCGGGGGCCCGGGGTTCGGAAGGGCGAGGTCCCTGGAGCGCGCGGACCGGCAAGCCCCACGAGTCGGTCCCCAGCGGCCGGCGAGCCCCAAGGCGGGGAGGCGCAGCAACTTTCTCCAAAGTCCCCGCTGGCACCCCGCCCCGCCGGCCCGGGGCGGCGGCGGCGCGCAGCCCGAGCCCCAGAGTCGTCCCCAAGAACGCGCCCGCAGCCCTGCCCATCCCTACCTCGGACCAGGATCCGGCGGCAGTAATCTGGATCCGCGGCGGAATTGGATTTACTTTTGTTACAATCTTCCGCAGCGCCCGACGCCGAAAAGGCGCCCTGCGGCTCCTTGAGGAAGGCGGCGGGGAGGTTCCCCTCGGCGCCCTTGGTCTCCCGGCTCTCCTTGTGCGCGTTCTTCGACACCCGGGCAGCCTCGGCGTCCGAGTGGCACCGAACGTCCATTTTGTCTGGCTTCCCGAACATAGGAGAGGCAAGAACAAAAAAAGCAAAAAAAAAAAAAAAAAGAGAAAGCAAAAAAAAAAAAAAAGAAGAAGAATGGGGACAAACCCCTACAACGCAGCCCCCACGCCGGGCCCGGCGAGAGGCGAGTGGCAAGAATGAACGTCCCCGCCGGGCGGCTGCGGCGGCTGGGGGGGGGGAGGGTCAGCGGCGACAAGCGAGTGGCGCGCTCGCCGAGGGGCGGCCAGTCTGGTCCAGGATCCCGGCGGAGCAGCGCCGAGACCGCCTCGTCAGCTCCCGTGTCCTCTTAGCACGTCCAGTGTCCCCAGCCTGGCTATCAGGTAGCAAGCAGCGCCAAGTCCGAAATGCTGCGGCGCCCGCCTGTTACTGAGACGGCGAGTTGTAGTTGTCCGACACCCGGGGGGACGCACACTCGCTGTTGCAATTGATTACGGGTAATTTCGCAGCCCCCACGTTTCGGTTACCTCATGAATACACTAAATTGTTTGGATAATATATCAGATCGTAATGGATGGTTTCTGTCCTTGTCCCCAATCAAGTAGGGGTTTAGCCAGTGAATAAACGGAAATGATTGGTCTTGCTTTCAGGAAACACACAATCAAAGACCCACACTTCCAGAAAAACTTTTGACAAGATTCATCCTGAATTGTTAGTACCATGAGCAGGCACTATTAACTTCCCTTTTGCCTTTGACCCTCCTGCTCATACTGACTGGGGTGGGAGGGGGGGGTTCTCCACACTCACCAGATAGAGCTGAATGAGGGGGAGGGGGGAAGAGAAAAACACAACCCAACCCAACCACCACCTTACACGCCCTGCAGCAGAAGAAAGCAGTTGCCTCTAAAAAAAAAGAAAGGGGGGAGAAAAAGTTTTCCCAAAAAGTGTCTCCCCCACACTCTAAAGAGCCAAGCCTGCGCCCCAAGAACTCCTCAACACACCTCGACGCTGACAGCCATCTTAAACTGCCACCTCTCTTCCTTTAATTCGCGTTGGAGTTTTTCATGCCTGCACCTCCGGCAGCCGGCCCTGAGCAGCCCATTCAAAGGGCAGCTTTGTGCTCAGAGTCCAGCGGGAGAGAGAGGGGGAGAGAGAGAGAGCAGAGAAAATCTCAACTGTGAGATCTGCTTCCAAAAAAAAAAAAGTTTTCCCCTAGCTATTTCATTGTCTCTGCTACAATATCTTTGAGAAAAGCAACAGCCAGTAATCCAATAAGAGCATTGATTAGGCTACAATGATTCAATTCAAGCGCATGGCCTTGTGCAAGGAGCATGCTCGAGCCCTTCTCGTCACCTTGCCGGGGCAGAAGCCCTCTCCACGCCGCTCTCCCCATTCATTCCTTTATGGGAAATGCGGAGCAAAAGGAGTGAAAGATGGCAATTATCTAATTGGACTATTAACAAACAGTCTTCTGAGTGCGGCGGGCTGGCGTGGCTCCTGGGCGGGGGAAGGGCCGTGTCTCTGCCCTCATTCACAAAGAGTGCAGGGGCCGGGAGGAAAGGGGGTTTGTTAAAGGGAGTGGGGAGGAGAGAAGAGGTGGGAGGTTTGGCTGAGAATTTTTCCACACAATTCCAAGAATGGGGGCGGAGGCGGGCGGAGGAGGGGAGAGGGCCGGAGCGGGGGTCGCCGCGAGCGGGGAGAGGCGGGGGGGAGGGGGCGCGAGTGTGTGTGGCAGCCCCGAGGGCTCTGGCGCGGGCTAGGCGCGCCCCGCGGGCCCTTGGTCCCGCCGCCACCTCCTCCGCCTCCCGGTCGCCCCCCTGGACCCCACCGAACAGCTGGAGAGGGTGGAGGCAGCTCCAGCGGGGTCCTTCGCTCCCCACCACCTTAGGCAAACCCCACTTGGCCCGGCTCCGGGGGACGTTTCGAGCCCGGGAGGCGGACCTCCGGCTTCTACTTTATGGGGGAGGGCGGGTGTGGGGGTCCTCTCAGCCAGGACGGCGGGTTCCGGTCCCCAGCAGACCGGCGGCACATCGGTCGGGTCCCAGCGATTATGGCCCTGGGCGCACGGGTGGGCAGCGACTTGGAGTCCCCGCTCTCCCGGCCGGGTGGGGTGGGCGGGGAGGGCCTGCGGCCGCTGGCTCCAAAGGCAAAGACACAAACCCGCCACCTCTCGGGTCACTTCCAGCAACGCGCAGACGCCCGGCTCCGGGGCCCGAGGCCTCCAGGCTACGCGCCCATGCGGGTCTAGCCGTCTGGAGGCGCCGCCACCCGGCCTTTGCTCCCGGTACTGCGTCGCTCGCGCGGGTCTCTAGGACTCCGCTCCCTCGGATGGAGACCCGGCAGTGGATGGGGGCCTTTGTTTCCCTGCAGAGCTCGGCCGAAGCCGCTGCTAGGGCCACCCGGGGCGGGGGATGGGCTCTGCGTGAGCGGCCCCCTGGACGGCTGGGCTGTCCCCGCGCCCCCCGCCCCCGCGCCGGCTAAGGTGCGCAGGAGGATGTGAGGCCCCGTCACCCCTTCAGGAGATCCGCAGCAGGCGAAGAGTCCTAGAACCCAGCCTTGGGCCGAGCCAGGCCTCCCTGTGACTGCCTCCTTTCCGCGAAGGCCTCTGTGACCCGCCAAACCCACGCTGACACCTCCGGCGCCCGGTCAAAAGCCGACCGGGAAGTCTTTTTAAACATGAAAAACGGCCCAGCCCTTTCCCCCTTTTCTCTTAGGTCGAGGCCGGGAACCGGCTGGGGGCGAACTGCCGCCCTTACAAAGGACGCGCCCGGCGAGCTGTAGTAGCCCGGGTAGGTCGTCGGTGATGTTTCCCCGGGCACCACAAACTACGCCGAATTGTGGCCAAATCCCGAAGTCCAATTTGAAGTTGGGTCTGGGAGATCCTGGCCCTCCCTCGTACGAGGTAACAGTTACCAATATTGCTATAAGCGAGGACTAGTTATTGAGCACTCACCCGTGCATTAACTCGTTTAATCTTCTCAGTCCCCGGGTCAAAGAAGGTAGTAATGTCCCGGTTTTACAGACGAGGGAACGGGAGGCTCCGAGGGGTCCAATAAGCTAGCCTGAGCCACACAGTGGGTAAGTGCGGAATTTGAACTCAGTCTGACTTCAAATCTATTCATGCCGTTCTTTCCCAACCCCTTTTGAGTTGCAAGTGCATTCATGCTGTGAGTCCCACACCCACCCACCCCTCCGCCCCCCAGGCTCACAGGCCCTCCTGGGATGAGGGTGTTGCACAGGAGAGACACAGGATTGACCTTCACGTTAGTACCCAGAATCCTGACAATTAGGCATCAATTTTATCCAGACTTTGCAGAAATACTCACACGAGTTATAGGTACCCCCAAACATGAAACAGAGATGGAAACATGAGATTCTAGTTTCTGATAATACTATTTATTTCTAGCTGTTTTTCTTAAAAGTCTACCACCCTCCTACATCAGGCTGATCCGGAGTGCATAAAATGCAGTTTCTTGGGTCTGGGTTGCCCTTGAGTGGACCCTGTGTGTCAGAGTAGAACCGTGCTCTGTAGCATTTTCCATGGCTGATTTTTCAGAAGGAGATCACCCCGGCCTTTCTTCCCAGATACTTCTGGATGGACTCGAACCACCACCCTCTCAGTTAGCAGCTGAGAGCTTTACCAGTGTGCACCACCCAGGGACTTCTCTTGGGTCTCAGACCGCCTGAATGAGTGCCTGAGGGCAGCGTCCAGAAGCTGCTTTTCTGGCAGGCTCCCCAGGAGATCTTTCCACAGGTTAACATTGGAAAACTGCTCATCTTAGGGTTGGGGAAGGCCATTATGCTTCCTGGGGGCAAGGACCTTTTTTATTTACCTGGAATGTCAGTATTTATTGGGGAAGGAGAGAAAATGGGGTATTCTGGGAAAACATGTAAGTTAATCAAACAGACATTTACCAAGAGACTGGAGGTCCAGCCAGGAAGAGCCTGTGAATGTCCCCTAAAGTATACAGGTCTCCCCTCTACAAGCTTCAAGGACAAACCTGTTAACTATGGGAACGGAACACTATAGTCATGGCTCTGGGTGGGCAGCATGAACGGTGCTGTTTACTGATGACCCCCTATGTTCTAAGGCCTTGAAACAAACAAATTCAATAAGAAACAGTCAACCCATAACCCTGGTTTTGCTTTTTGTTATGCATAGTATTTTTTTTTTCTTTCTGTGACTGGATTAAAATTCTGTGTGCATCCATCCAGAAAAACCATGACAGGTTTCTGCGAGGACACAGTGGAGCCTTGGGATGGAAATTTCAGAAAAGCAGCTGCTGCTCCCAGAAAAACTAAAGCTGTGTGTCCACAGGCAAAGAAAGGAGCAAACTCAGTCCATTACTTGGATAATCTGAGAAGCACGACACACAGGAGACACAGGGCTGCTCCAGGTGAAAGTATTTTATTCTCTTGACAACATTCACCTCCCTCCTTAGTCCCCTTCTTGCCCCCACATCCCTGTCTGCGTGTGCAGACAGACCCAGAATAGCACTGGAGAGCTGGAAGGGTTTTTAGAGATCATCTATTCTAGAATCTTCATTTGACTTGACAGATGAGGAACATGAGCCTGGGAAGACAAAGTGTCTTGTCACAGATTAGGCAACTAGTTAGTGGAGTTGTCTGTGCTACAATCCTGGCCTCCTAACTCAAAACTCCACTCCCCCTCCACCCAGGCTTCCTGGAATCCTCCAGAAAGAGAAGAAGGCCCTCTCTGGGACAGGTAGCAGCGATGCCAAATGAATTCACTAGATCACAATCTGAACCTCCCGGGTGCGCTCCATATTCCTGACTCTACCCACTTGCCTCCCATCATTGCAATAGGAAGCTGAATCAGAGATGGTGCCAGCTTGGCTTTTTTTTTTTTTTTTTTTTTCAGAAAGGAGTAGATTTTGAGTAGCTTAGCTTAATGCTGGAGACATCATTTGAAAAAGAATGACATCAGAAGGGATGATGAAACCAGAAAGTAAGTTTCTGTAACAATGAACCAGGGCACATGATAATAGTGATTCATTAAAAACGAAAATATTCAGCATTTCTACAGAGACTTTCATCTCCAGTCAAAGTTGCAAGTGGTGGTGAATTTGTTCTCATTGAATTGCTGTTGTGAATTTGTTCTCACCGAATTGCTGTTATCCCCATTTCATAGAAGGTAACCAGGGCACTGGAGAAGTAATTGAAGAGGCACTGCTGAATACACAGATGGGAAGTGAAGATGCGGCCATGCACCCAGACGCATCTTCCTCATTTTAGCTAAGGATGGAATATTAGCCAAAGTGCAAACCGGAATTATTGTCTACATTTCAAACCAATAATCCCACTGAATTCCATTTCTCAATTTTGCATTTTGTACCAGAGAACTGAGTTCAATCAGTTTCTTTACATATTTTGTACACAAGAACATCACACAGTTTTAGAGCTGGAAGGGTCCTTAGAGCGATGTAACCCACTAATTCTCTAGGCTCCTTATTCAACAAACCAAACAAACCTGGACTCTGAAGTTGGGTTGTTTGGTTTACATATTCATATCCCAGCTCCACTACTTACAAGGTTTGTGGCTTTAGGCAGGTTACTTCACCTTTCTGTGCCTCAGTAGCCTACCTGTAAAAATAAGGTTAGCCCTAATCCCTGGTTTAGTCCCTGGGCGGTACAAATGTTTAACGTACTCGACTGCTAACCGAAAGGTTGGTGGTTTAAGTCCAGCCAGAGGTGCCTCAGAAGAAAGGCCTAGCCATCTACTTCAAAATATCAGCCACGGAAAATCCTGTGGAGCACAGTTCTACTGTGACACAGATGGGGTCACCATTAGTCAGAACCGACTTGACCACAACTGGTGGCGGTAGTACTTATAGGATTGTTATGTAAAATAAGTGCTTAGAGGAATGCTTGGCACATAGTGAACACTTTAAATAAATGTGTGCTATTTTTATCTTTGAGTATTTCCTGTGGGGCCAGCACTGTAGGAGAACCAGAGATACCAAGAGGGGCTGAGAGCCAGACAGGCAAACTGGTCCAGACAGTAGATGGCAAGACTGGCTTCATACTAATTCAATACTGCATAACAGTAATAAATAGCTAGCATTTATTAAGAATGTACTGACTGCCATAATCTCATATAATTCTTATAGCAACCCTCTGAGGAAAGAATAATTATGTATACCTATTGTGTTGGATTAAAAAGACCCTAACTTCTTAAAACCAAACAATAGTTTAGCTTAGCTAGTAACAAATATCTGTCTTGAGCATTATGCTCTTTTAAGAACTATCTATATAGGATCCAACTGACAACAGAGACTTGAAAAATTATATAAGAACCCTAGGGGGCAGTGAGTTAATGTAACTGAGGAGGAACAACTCAGAAAAGGAGGGTGAGAACAGTTGCACAACTCAAAGAATGTAATCAGTGTCACTGAACTGTACATGTATGAACTGTTGCATTGGTATATGTTTTGCTGTGTATATTCTCAACAACAACAATAATAAAAAAAAAAAGATCATAACTTCTTTGCTACTGCCCACATCAAGAGGTGGAGTCTCTTTCCCCTTCCCTTGAGTTTGGCTGGCTTTGTGACATGCTTTGATCAGTAGGTGGAATGAGGTCGAAATGACATTATGGCACTTCTAGGCCTGGAGGCTTCCATCTGGCTCTCTTGGAACTCAGATGCAATGCTGTATGGAAGCCAGTCTAGACTACTAGAGAAAGAGAGGCCATGTGGAGAATTGAGGTATCCCGGCTGACAGCTACAACCAAAATGCTCCTTAGAAGCGAGGATGGAGAAACTTCAACTCACGTACTTTAGACACATCATTAGGAAAGACCAGTTGCTAGAAAAGGACATCATGTTTGGTAAAGTAAAAGGTCATCAAAAATGAGGGAAACCCTCAATAAGATGGATTGACACAATAGCCACAACAATGGCCTCAAACATACCGAGGATCCTCAAGACGATACAGGACTGGACCATAGTTCATTCTGTTATACACACGGGTGGCCATGAGTCGGAGCCAACTCAGCAGCAACTAACGACAACAGCTGACAGCCCCAGCTGCCAGTCATCTGACTGAGGCCATCTTGGATGTCCAGCCCCAGCTGCCAGTCATCTGACTGAGGCCATCTTGGATGTCCAGCCCCAGCTGCCAGTCATCTGACTGAGGCCATCTTGGATGTCCAGCCCCAACTGAACTTCCAGATGAATGCAGTCTTATGTAGAATTCCAAGACCACCATGTGCAGCAGGTATAAACCATCCACACTGAACCACCTCCAAAGAGTGTAATCTTGAGAAAACATAGAGTTGTTGTTGCTTTAAGCTACTAAGGTTGTGTTGGTTTGTACTGGAAAAACAGATAACTGAAACATCATGTTATGGATTAGAAACTGAGACTCTGAGAGGCTAAGTAACTTGTTCATGACCTGACAGCTAGGAAGTGGTAGAGCATGGAGCGGTAGAGCCCAGATTTAAACCTAGGACTGCCCAACATCTAAAATCCATGACCTTAACCAATGAGCTATATAGTGTCTCCTAGGTAACAACCAAATTCTGAAGAACTCCGAAAGTTACTTTTTCTTCTTCCCCTATTTCAGATGTTACCCAGTACAGGCTGGACTAGTAAATGAAGTAACTTGTCACTCTTAAGATGATAGTGAAAAAAAAATCCTTAGAATTGGAAGTACAGCAAAGGCGGTCTCTGCTAAGATCTTCATCCCTTCTTGAAAAATGAATTGGGACACCTCACTGGGGAGTGGGCACGGAGCTGTTTCTTTCTCTTTTTATAAAACAAAGAAGCAAATGAACATTTTCTGTTCTCAATTTTAGGACACTGGAGATGCATTAACACTTAGGGGTGCGAATGGAAAATGACCACAGGTGGTTGTTTGGCCCTTTGAAATTTTCCAGGTGCAGCATTCTGGAAGAAGAAAAGAAAGGTTGATTTTATACAACATTTTCTGGGTCGCAAAAGACTTTGTGATTTTCCAGGAAACCTGGCTTATAAATTTGTATCTTTCTACCAGGAGTACATTTGTGTTTCAAAGCATCTTTAAACCCATCATTTTCTAAAATTTCTTACTGCCTGAAAAGCTGCTAGAGCCATTTATTCAACAAGCAGGTACTGACACCTACTTCATGTAAGTCTCTAAGAACTCCCTGTATCAAAGTCGTAGAGTGTTTTTATTTCAATGTGTAGGAACGCTTTCCCAGAAGTCACTTATTCCATAAAGCTCACCCCATCCAAGAGAAGCACACCTGAAAAAGGAAGCAGGCAAGGCTACTAAGTAGTTAAAATTGGTGTATCAGAGTCTGTAAATTACAATTTGAGTTCCTTGCTCATAAGAGACCTTCTCAGTCCCTCATTCAAAGCTCATTTACTCTTATTTTAGGCCCAATTCTAACAAGTCTCATTCTCTCACTTTCCAGCCTTTGGAAACTGAGGGGCAGCAAATGGGTGTGAGGGGGGAGAGCGCTGTCTGAAGCAGGAACATCCATGACAGTGAGAATGTCCACTAACAGCAAGTCTTGGAGAGGGAGAGAAAACAAACCCAGTAACTCCAAAAGCATCGTAGTCTGGGGTCACTTTGCCTGGACACAAGTAACTCTACAACCTCAAGTACTCTTGAGGGCATGAATGCAGTAGAATGCAATGTGGCAATGGATATTCAGGGAGATGACCCTCAAAAGGTTAAACTGCATTTTGTTTAAGAAGGCGGGGAAGCACACAAAACATTTGAGAAACGTTTAAAAAAATTTTATCGTGTTTTTGATGAAAGTTTACACAGCAAATTAGGTTCCCATTTAACTATTTTTAGGCAAATTGTTCTATGACATTGGTTACAATTTTCACAATGTGTCAGCATTCTCATTATTTCCATTCTGTTTGTTCTGCTTCTGTTGATCTATACTTCCCTTCCCCTCCTTGCTATCTCATCTTTGCTTTTGGGTAAATGTTGACCATATGGTCTCATATAGTTGATTATTTAAGGGTGTGCATTACTCACGGGTGATTATTATTTATTTTATAAGCCAATTTATTATTTGGCTGAAAGGTGGCCTCCAGGAGTGGATTCAGCGCCAAGTTCAAAGGGTATTTCAGGGCAATAGTCTCGGGGGTTCCTTTGGTCTCTATCGATCCAGTAGGTCTGGCTTCTTTTTTTTTTAGGAATCTGAGTTTTGTTCTACATTTTTCTCCCATTCTATCTGGGACCTTCTATTGTGTCCTTGGTCAGAACTGTTGGCAGTGGTAGCTGGGCACCACCTCATTCTTTTTAGTCTCAGGTAAGAAGGGGGCTTGGTTTGTGTGGGTTATTAGTCCTGTGGATTATTTTCTTCTTTGAGTCTTTGGTTTCCTTCATTCTCTTTTGCTCCAGATGAGTAGAGACCAACAGTTGTATCTTAGATGTCCTCTCGCTAGCTTTTAAGACCCCAGACGCTACTCATCAAACTAGGGTGTAGAACATTAACTTCATGAACTATGTTATGCAAGTTGACTAAATTATCCCGTGAGTTGTTTGGATATATTTAGGAAGTCTCTGTAAACTGTGCCCCCTATGTGCTTTAATCTTTACTATATATACATGGGTGTATATGCAGCATACCAAAAAAACACCCACTGCAGTCAAGTCGATCCCGACTCACAGCGACCCTACAGGACAGGGTAGAACTGCCCCGTAGAGTTTCCAAGGAGTGCCTGGCGGCTTCGAACTGCCGACCTTTTGGTTAGCAGCCGTAGCACTTAACCACTACGCCACCAGGGTTTCCATGCAGCATACACAAATATGTATATACGTATGCCTACAAATACACTATACATGCACACGCATGCTCTTACATATGGCTTCCCATATGAGAAACATTTTTATATAAAACAAACTAAGCAAAATTACATGTGTCCTTTACAATACAGGAGGTCACTGTCATTTTGAAAGGCACCCATTTGGAAGTGGGGTAAACAACGCCAACTTTCCTCTATTCTCTCTTTAAAGCTGGCCGTGGTGAGGTGTTTGATACAGGAATACATAACTGAGCATGTGCATCTTCCATCCAGGTGTTCTGTCTTAGCTTCCTTGCTACAAGGACAAAGGGATGAAGGAAAGCAGAGATGAAATGACTCACCTAAGGTCACTCAGAAAAACTATTCACTCAGGCAAGAAAAGGCACCAAGAGGAAGGGAGCACTTGGCACATGGCAGACATTCACTAATATTTGCAAAAGGAGGAAAAGAAAATGGGAAGACTTTTGGCTACTTGGGAGAAACATTTGTTCCAAGAGTTTGCAAGACTCTCAGTTACAAGAGAAGCAGACAACTGTGGTCTAGGGCCCAATGTGGCCTGAAACGAGGCAGAAACACTCTCTACGGAATGAAGTGATGGCTGGAACTAACACACACCCAGTGAGGTAGGAGGGATGACAGTTATGAACCAGAGATGATAAAGTGTGTTGAGCAACTCCTAATAGTACTACTCAGTACTTACATGGTACTTTCCCTCTTCAAAAGTGCTTTACAAACATCAACTAATTAAATCGGCATGACTTCTAGAAGGGAAAATTAGCCTCTTTAATCTGTTTGAATTATCTGAAAAAGCTAATAAAATGAAGGCACAAAGTTTGCAAAGAGTAGGCTGAACCATCAACAGCTTTTGTGAGGGATTAATATCTAAGTGTGGCAGTGGCACTGGATATCCTCAGAAGTTGTTTATAGAGATGTTACTCCACTGTCATAACACCATCCCCTTTGAAGACCCGGTTGTAGATACCATGAAGGCTGTCTTTTTGCAACAGCCTGGACCATCTGCGGCTGTGGTCCACTCACTCTAAGGTTCCTCCTAGGCTTGTCTCAGTGCTGGGTAGAGTCAAGCTGGAAGGAGGAAGAAGCCTGCCTTGTGGGCCAAGCAAGCTCTGTCCCTTGACATTATAGAAGGGACCTTGAAAAGAAGTGTGGGGAACAGACACCCTGCCCGTGCTCTGCACTGATCAGAGGCCAATATCTGGTACCAAGCAGGACATAGTCCACCATTCAAATGTCTGGTTGGCTGCTGCCCAATACACAAATGCTTCAAAATGCTCAAAGTTCTGAGCCTCTGCAGCGTCTTCCACTGTATTCTTAATCTGGACAGACCATTTTGCCTGCTTTTACATTTTGCCATGTCTTTACAGAGGGAAAAGTAAGAAGTTGTTACTGTCTGGTGAAGGAAACAGGAGGCAATCAGTTGAAAATGCACATAAGGGTGACTTTTGATTTGCTTTATAAGAAATCCTGGGCTGCTTCATCCTGCTGGTCCCAATTTTGACCTCAACAGTAAATAGCAGACCACAGCGCTGGTCACTCACTCGACATGCCTTTCTCTCTTCATGGCTTGAAATCCCAGTGGCTCAGAGGAAGACTACTTCTTAGGAGAATGTATTTGAGGTTGAAGCAAGGACAATTATTTTATGCCTGGAAGTGGAAGCTGTAGGAAAAGGACAATAGAGCCAGGGGTTGGCAGGCTGCGTGATTGCTCCAATTGGTCACTAAAAAGCTGAGTGACCAAAGCAAAACTTGACCATATCTGGCCTTCACTTTGTTGGTGGTGGTGAAGGCGGAGGCAGAACTGATTCTGTGGTCACACATGGTATGCCTAGGGGAGTTCAGTCCTTAGGCAGAGACTATTTGCTATTACAAAGCCATTAGGCTGTCCAAGTGACAGGCCTGTTGCTGGGCCTTTAAGAAGCCTGGTCTCAAGAGGGAGCAAGTGACTTCCCATGTGCTGTGACCAAAAATATCTTTCTCTAAACCATCCACAGTGTCTACTATGACTGTTGTGCCTGGGCGCCAAGGCTCCAATAAAAACCCAAATAAGTCACAGAGAGCAGTACCACTGAGCATCTACCAACATGTCAATATGGATTAGTTTAAAGCAGAGTTGAAAAGCACCAGTATGTCTGCCAAATGCAATCTGTGGTTTTGTGTCGAGTTTGGTCCACATCATATATATATACATATATTTTTTGTTGTTAATTTCCAATATTTTTAAAATAAGGGAATTTTACCTAAAAACTTGGATTTCCAGTTTTCTCTTGAAAAAAATGAGATGACCTGGTTGTACTGAACTCGTTTTTCCATGTCCACAACCAGCTGGAGGGGAGAAGCAACTGCCTCCCAGAAGGGGCCTGTGCTCTCCAGATCCCCACCTGGCTGGTCGCTTCACTTCCTGCTTGGCATTGGAGGCATTTAAGATGATGTTGTAGACAGCAGGGGCTCTAGACATGTCTGTGGATTTGGGCCACGAAAGAAGCTGGGGGTGCAGGCTGCCATTTCTCCAAGGAGCTAACAGTGAGAGAGCCTTACAGTCTGTATCTGGGTTCCCACTGCTTACTGTTCTGAAAAATCCCTGTTTCGGTGTGTGCCATCAGTGGGGTGCTTAGATCCCCAATTCAAACCAGAGGAGCCCTACGTGGGGGAAAAGCCCTGAGGCAGACTGAGCCCTTCCCTTTCTTCCTCCCCAATCCAGAGATACAGCACCATAGGCCAGGGAATGCAATAGAACAAATGACAGGCAGAATGACAGGGCTGCAGGAAGCAGCAGAGTCAGGAGACCAGCATACATTTTCTGCTCCAAGGCTTGCATTCCTTTTCCTGTGTCCAGAGAGCCATGACAGAGACTGTGGACTGGTGTTTGCCCCACAGGGATGGGGAACAGTGAGAGAACGGGGTGACGTGCCCATGGATGCAAAGGCACATTCTTCAGCTTTGGGAGAAGAGTCAAGAGGAAAGGTGAAGGCAATGAGTGACCAGAAAGTTCAGACCCCAGCCATGCTTCAGCCCTGTGGTGGAGAAGAGGGTGAAAACAATCCAACAAAATAAAAAATGATTCCAGCTGTCTACACAGATTGGTTCACCTAATGGTAGCTCAAAATTCTAGTTAAAATTCTCTTCACAGAGCAAATCTTTGCATGCCTAAAAGGGGGTAAGGACGTAAAGGTAGAACTGGAAATGTATAGCACAGTGGCTGAAAAAATGAAGAGACACGAAACAAGACTGCTGTGCCAGGCCATTCACTCTTGTGTGTATCTGGCAAGGAACAAGAGGACAGAGTGCTCTGACAGGCAGAGAAAGAGCCGGTACCAACACGTGAGAGAGACTGATGAATGGGCAGGCAAGTAGGGCCTGGTGACAAACCTGAGAGGGCTGGTAAAGGGAACAGACCTGCAGCTAACGTGAAACACGCAAAGAACAACCAATAGCTTCTCCCTTGATTTAAGACACTGGTGTATTTAAGTAAAAATGAGAATCTCTCCTCTGTTGCCCCTGAGCACATCACATAGCCCCACCTCCAAGTCCTTCTCCCCCAGAACATCTCCTCCTCCTTCTCCTCTGCCCCTTTGCATCTGCCTGTTTGTCTAGGGTCTCTCCAAGCCACCTCCTTCCCCAGATGACATTTTCTTCCCAGATGTCCTTCTCTGGAACCTTTTAAATTTTGTAATATTTCTGTCATACACTAACTTTGACCAAATCTACTAAACTGATAGCTAACTCTAAAAGAGTGTCCTAAGGTCCTAACAATTATATTAAAAACTAGTTGCTGTCAAGTCAGTTTCAACTCATGGCGGCCCCACGTGTGTCAGAGTAGAACTGTGCTCCACAGGGTTTTCAATGGCTGTAATCATTCAAAAGGGGGCCTCTGGGTAGACTAAAAGCACCAGCCTTTTATTGTTTTGTTTGTTTAGTCCAAACAAAAAAAAAAACCCAAGCCTGTTGCTGTCAAGTCAATTCTGACTCATAATGACCCTATAAGACAGAATAGAATGGTCCCATAGGGTATCTAAGGTTGTGATCTTGTTTTTTTTTTTTTTTTGGTCTTTAGGGGAAAGTTTACAGTTCAAGTTAATTTCTCATTCAAAAATTTATACACATATTGTTTTGTGACATTGGTTGCAATCTCCACAATGTGCCAGCATGCTCCCCCTTTCTACCCTGTGTCCATTCATCCAGTTTCCCTCCCTTCCTCTCTTCTCGACTTGCTTTTGGGCAGGAGTTGCCCATTTGGTCTCATATATTTGATTGAACTAAGAAGCAGATTCCTCACATGTGTTATTGTTTGGTTAGTAACCGAGTGCTTAACTGTGTCACCCAGGGACTCCTTACATATATTAACTCATGTAATATTCACCACAACTCTACCAGGCAGAGACTACTATTAGTTCCATTTTACAGGTGAGGAAACTGAGGTACACAGAGGTTAAGTGACTTATCCAAGGCCACCCAGCTAGTTAGTGATGGTGTGATGTCATTTTTTTATTCACTCATTTACTGAGCACCTACTAATTGCAAGACACTCTGTCAGTGGCTACAGACAGAGTTGTGACCCAGGCAGACAAGGTCTTGCTCTCAGGGAGCTAACAGTCTAGTGGGAGAGGGTGCTCGCAGACAGAAAACATGTAAACACATCAATCAACTAGATAATTTCAGACGGTGATGAGTGCTATGAGGAAATATGAATAGAGCATGTGACTAGTGCTATTTTGGCCAGGCATGTGCAGAACCAGGGAAAGAGCTTCCTAGGCAGAGGGAAGACCAGCGCAAAGGCTCTGAGGCAGGAACACATAGTGTATTGTTGTTGTTAGGTACCACCGATCAGTTCCAACTCATAGTGACCCTATATACAACAGAAGGAAACACTGCCCAGTCCTGGTCCATCCTCACAATCCTTGCTATGTTTGAGCCCATTGTTGCAGCCACTGTGTCAGTCTACCTCACTGAGAGCCTTCCTCTTTTTCACTGGCCCTCTACCAAATATGATGTCTTTCTCCAGGGACTGGTCCCTCCTGAAAACATGTCCGAAGTACTTGAGATGAAGTCTCTCCATCCTTGCTTCTAAGGAGCATTCTGGCTGTACTTCTTCCAAGACAGATTTGTTTGTTCTTCTGGCAGTCCGCGGTGTATTCAGTATTCTTTGGCAACACTGTAATTCAAAGGCATGAATTCTTTTTCAGTCTTCCTTATTCATTGTCCAGCTTTTGCATGCATATGAGGTGATTGAGAACACCGTGGCTTGGGTCAGGTGTGCCTTAGTCCTGAAGGTGACATCTTTGCTTTTTAACACTTTAAAGGGGTCTCTTGCAGCAGATTTGCCCAATGCAATACAGTCTGTAATATGTAGTATATTAGAGAGCAGAAAGAAGGCTGGCACTGCTGAGTCAGGGAGTGGGGGGAAGGAAACGAGTTTGGAGAGGAGGATTGGACCAGGTGATAGAGGGCTTCGTAGGCTGTGGGAGGGAGTTTTGAGTTTATTCTAAGAAAAATGGGCAACCATTTGAGGGTATGTGATCTGATTTATGCTTTTTTGAAAACTATGTATTGTGGTAAAATATATATATAATTTGTCATTTTAACCATTTCAAAGTGTAAAATTCAGTGGTATTAATTACATTCACAATGTAGTACAATCATCATCGCCATTTCCAAAATGTTTCTGTGCCCCACAGAAACTCAGTACCCCTTACACAGTGACTCCTCATTCGCCTCTCCACCCGGCTCCTGGTGACCTCTAACCTGCTTTCTGTCTTCCTGAATTTGCCCTGTCTCATGTAAGTGGAGTCGTACACTATCCATCCTTCTGTGTCTAGCGTCTTTCACTCAGCGTCCTGTTTCCACAGTTCATCCATGTTATAACATGTACCATGATTCATGCTTTTAAAAAAGATTCCCTTAGCGGTGTGAAGGATGACTCGGAATAGTCTAAGAGTGAAAGCTGGGACCCCAGCAACAAGCCTCTTTTTTTCTTTAATTTTACTGTGTACAATTTTGCCATTTTAACCATTTTTAAGAGTACAATTCAGTAACATTCACCATGTTGCACAACCACATACTATCCATTTCCAAAAGTTTAACGTCACCCAAACACACACTCAACACCCCATTGACAATAACTCCCATGATGAGGCTCTTTACCCCTTCACTCAACATACACTTACTGAGCATCTACCTGCCAGGTAATGCGCTGGCCCTGCTCCCAGGGAGCTTAGTGTGTCCTCCTTGGTTGTATGGGGAGACATCAGAGACATGACGGTCCCAGCCCAGAATACTTCCAGCCTTCCACTAAAATGTCAAGTGTGTTGAGCTATCCCCGAGGGCTGAATGCTGTGGCCCAGGCTGCAAGTGGGGAAGGAGTTCAAGATAAAAGAAGGGGTGGCAGGGTGAGAGCTGGAGTGTGGAACATGGCTCCTTTAAAGATGTGGGGCTCAACGCAGGCATTAAAGGATAGGCACAGGAGAGAAGGGGGTACCTTCCACCCAGGGGGATATAGAAAAGGCAGAAAGGTGGAATGGAAACAACTACAGCAATAGTACTGGCTTACTTTGTATAAGGGTTCATTCAACATCTATGCAGCAGAGCACAGACTCTGTGTCCCTGCAGGTCCCAGGGCTCTGTGGTGGGTGTGAAGATGATTTAGACTCAGCTGCTACCATCTAGGGATTTCCAACTAGCACAGAGGAGAAGGCAGGTCCATGTTGATCTGTAACTCCACAGAAAGTGAGATGTACTACAGAGAGATTCAGAGAAAACACCGAGGGAGACAAAAGGAGTGTACATGTCTGTGATGTCTAATAATACCTGCAGAAATGCGTATGTATACTTCACATCCATACACGCATATATAAAGAACCCTTTATACGTTCTCAGATTGCCTTTGCATTTAGTCATACAAGTATATTGTGAAGTATGCATAAGGCATGATGGTTACTAGTGTTTTCCATGGTGATGAATGCAGCAGCACTTTGTCAGTTAGGACCACTCAGCCTGGAACCCCAGAACCTAGTCACGTACAGCGCTATACCTCCACACTCCAGGAGCACTCTGGCTGATGGGGAATGTGTTGTGCGCGGGCAATGGCAACGGGAGAAGCGGATGGACTCAGGATATAGTCAGAAGGTAGGATTGGCAGGACCTGCTGACTCAGGACTATTGTGGTGACTCAACGATGACCACAGGATTTACAGTGGACAGAGTACATAAAAATCGTGTGTGGGGGAGACAATGAAAATATAGTACTAGTTTAGCTACTAAAAGGCTGTTTAATCCCAGGCAAACACCTCCCTCTCTAGGCCTCAGTTTTCTAATCTGTGAAATGAAATGATTTAGATTATCTAAAATTTTATACATGCATATATATTATATATGTAATATATACGACTTTAGACATATACGAGAAAAGACCTGGCGACCTGCTCCCATAAGGATTACAGCCTAGGATAACCTGTTGAGCAGTTCTACTCTGTCCTATAGGATCACTATGAGTCGAAATCAACTCAATGTCACACAACAACAGCATATGTATAAGTATTTATATATACCAACATTTATAAAAATGAGATACTGAATGTTCTTATGACCACCACTGAACTCGCAGAGCACACCAGCATAACTGCAGGCCCTTTGTGCACCCGTTCACACTGCATCCCCTTCCTTCTCCTCCCACCCCAGATAAAACTCACTACTACTACAACTACTACTAATTACTACCCGTCGGGACTCCAACTCATAGTGACCCTATAGGACAGAGGAGAACTGCCCCATAGGGTTTCCAAGGAGCAGCTGGTGGATTCAAACTGCTGACCTTTTGGTTAAGAGCCAAGTAGGGCTCCCGGGTAAAACCATGCTACTGAATTTGGTGTTTATCATCTCTAATGTCCATTTTTTTTTCTTGTGGGAAATAGACATAAACTAAAAGTTACTATTTTAGTGTATAATTCAGTGGCGTTAAGTACCTTCACAATGCTGTGCAACCATCGCCTCTGCCTACTTCCAGAATATTTTCATCGCCCCAAACAGAAGCACTGTACCCATTAAGCAAGGACTCCCCATCCTTCTCCACCAGCCCCTGGTAACTTCCAGTCTAGTTTCTATATCTCTGTGGATTTGCCTATTCTGGATATTTCTTCAAGTGTCCTTTTAAGGCTTAATAATGATTCTGTTATTTTCCTGCATTTTATGATTTAACAATGCCTTTCACTTTTTCTGTGTAGTTGATTTGTAGTTGACAGAAAGCTTCCATACATGCCATATCCTCTGCTTTCATTGGAGTCCTGTAAGGAAGATTGGCTCGTTTTTCCAAAGAGGAAAGTGAGATTTAGAGCGGGATATGCCATAGTACTTATGGTCTTGGCCACTTTTCACCACATTTCATGCCTTTCTTTCTATTGCCAGTTATTCTTGTGTGTGCATGTCTCTACAACCAGACTCTAAGCTCTCGAGAGCAGGGATCTGTCCCCTCATGCTTTGACCATCGTGGTGTGCTTGCTGGGATCAGGCTTCAGTGAAAGAAACAGTGATGAGGGGGAAAAACCCCACGTGGTGGGGCACTTCTAAAGCCACAGGTAATGCATGATAAGGGATGTGGGAATTGGCTCTAAAGATGGGAACAGGCCAAATCATGCCATAGTGTTACCAAGGAAGAGTCTCATCAATTAGAACCCATGACAGAATGTTCTAGACACAACCTTGCTCTTACAAATCAAGCCCCTGATGTTTGAAAAGGCAAAATAAGGAGATTTCCAGGACAGTTGTAAGAAATCACAGAGGTCATTAAGTCCACTTTTGGGCACAATCCTGGTATTTCTGCAAATGTAACAAGCAAGCACATGTCTAATAACACGTGATGGGAGCATATCACAAACCAGCTGATGGAGCATCATCTAAAGTGTGACTCTTTAAGCATAACATTTCAAAAGTAGTAAATTTAGGATGAAGGAACTTGAGGAAAAGGGTATTAAAGACAGCCATAACCTTACAAAATTATCTCCCACAAAACTGGAGGCAACTTCCTTTGAAGAGAAATGAGAACTTCCCACAAGCCACCAATCAACTCACACAGCTGGAGTCTATTTGAAGAGATCTCAGGCAGCCCTTCTGAAGACTGGACCAACTGGGTCACAAGTCTGATGTCTTTAAGGAAAAACAAAATATGTTGGTCTTAATTATCTCAGCCTCTTGATCAGACTTACCTGGAGCACTTTAATACTCTGTTCCTACTTCCAGGTTCCCAGCTGTAAAGCTAAGATTTAGAAGTCTGTCCTGGCCTTCCAATCTGTTTTTCGTAAAGAAAAAAAAAGAACCATCATGACTGTGAAGGCTACTGTGATTTGCAGCAAGTATCCATGAATGCATAACCCTAACACAACAACTGAATGACGCTTCTCTTGCACGTGACAAGAGGGCTCCTGTGGTCTAGGACTGAAACAAGTAACAGCAGTATCTAAAGACTGGACATTCTTTCCAGTGAGAGGAACAGGACAGGGAAGAAGGACAAGGTTGTTGTCTTCGATGGGTGGCACTGCTCATGTTATACCCAAATAATGGTGTCATCACTAATGTTTAGTGCTGAATGCCTAACACACCCTTGTCATTTATGCATTCTAACACGTAAAGGAGCACTATTACTTTTATTTCCCTCATTCATATAGACAAGGCAGCAGAAGCTCAGAGCGGTCAGTAACTTACTCAGATCACTCAAAGAACAAATGGCAGAGCCAGGATTCAAGCACAGGTCCGTTTTTCTCCGGAGCCCCAGCTCTTAAGCATTTTGCTGTCTCATTTCCCACAATGGCCCTGGGCTCTCCAGTAGGCCCTAGGCTCTGCACGGCTTCTCTACAGAGGGTGAGTCTGCATAGATCCCGGCCACCAGACTCCTTGGAGTCGGGGGCTGTTCATTACCGTCTCAGAGCAAAGCTAATCAGCATATGACTTTGGCTTCATTAGCACCTGATTTAATCTCCTCAGGTAGCCAGCCCTGGCCATTTAAACTTGTATTATATGCAGCTGTTGCATTCAGGCTTCCCAGGCTACTCCTCGCTAAACAGGAGTAATGAAGTGATAGTGACTACTGGAGCGATGATTACAATTCGCTTGCCTCAAGTCCAAGGGCAAAACACATTCTTAAGTGTCCTTAGCTCCAGGACAAACAAGACTTTCTGCCAGTAGTACTGTCTTAAGCTGCAGAACATCTTCAGGGAAGACACTTAGGGCTGGCGGCTTCTAAGAGTGCATGCAGGTGTGTGTAGTGGGAGACATGCCTACGGCAAATCAGGTTTCCATTCTGTGGGCTTGTTCTGCTTTTATGGGTGATCTCTAGTAGGATAAAATAGCTCCAAAGGGTTATTGTTCATCAACATTGTCACAGATGTTAGAAATCTTCACGAGCCACAATATTATGTGTATATATATAATTTACTATGGCATTTCAACCGAAGAAACCACAAAGGAAATATCATCGCCCAATGGTAAACATCTAAAGATCCTGTGCTTTCTAACTTTTTGGGATTTGATATTCAACAACACAATGTTGCAAAAACCTTTCGGGGTTATGCTATCCAATAATACAAATTAAAACAAAACAAACCAAAACAAGACAGCCATAAATAAATCCTATCTGGCTGGCTGAAATTACAGGGCTCACACAGCTTGAGCAAGCCCTCTCCTCAGCCATGGTGCTCTTGAGTGAGAATTGAGTTTCTGGGCTATTTCTCAGAGAATGAAATAACAAAACACAAGATAGCAGTTTTTAAAAAATTTCCACCAGATATCCCTGCAGGGTATCAAGTGACTGGGTCGGAAACGCAGTCGGAAGCTCTGCTTAAGGAAGAGCAGAACCAATCCCCCTCCCTGGGAGGCCAAACAGAGCATTGTTTTAGTTCTGTAGGAGATAATGACAATGGAATAGAGCATTGTCCCGGGTAATGGTCTCCTGTGGTGGGGAAATTCAGAGGCAAAACCGAGGTGCCCAGCAAAAACAAACAAGGGGTTGAACTGCTACCTTCTCTTTTAAAGCAGAAACTGTTGATCCTAGAACTAAACCCCTCCCAGCAGCTTCCATTCTGTTATAAACGTCTTGTATTTGCAGGCGCTCCAGCAGGGGCAGATGACCCAGTAAGCAAGGTAAGCATGGGTTTACCTGTGATGTGGTGAAACCCATGTGAAAATTGGTTACTACGGATTAGTAAGCACAAGTAAGTCTGTGCTTACCTTGTTTACTGGATCATCTGCTCCTGTCAGGGATTGTAAATTTGAGAAGAGGCTTTGATTCTGTAGCAAGGTGCTGTGGGGTTCGGAGAGCAAAACATAGACGGCAACCACACCTGGAAGCAGAATCTTTGATGTGGTGAAAATGTGCAACTGTTCACTACAAATGATCTGGTAAGCAAGTGAAGCACCATGCTTAACTTGCCTGTGGCTAATCCATCCCGTGCTCTAGGCTGGGGTGTAGCTGGTATGGGGAGTCCAGGGACAAACTGGGCTACTGGCTCTGCTGAGGCTGAACTGCTGGCCTCAGAGATGGGCTAGAGGACCATTCTGAATTGCCCTAGCCGCTGGCCAAAGGCGGCTTTCCAAAAAAACAACAGTCACTGCATCAGCCCCAGCTGAGATCTCCCTGTTCAGACTCCACCCCCAACCTCACCTCCACCCATTTCATGACTGCTGATCAGACTGACATACTTTGCAGTGGCAAAGTGTGGCATTTGCTGAAAACTTTTATAAATATCAATCAGGAATGCCTGAAGAATGAAACCAATAATTCATCCATTCATTTGACACAGAAGGCCAGTACTTTCTCAGTACTTTTTTTTTCTTTCATCCTTGTAAAATAATGTTAAATGTAGAGACTCTCTAATGTGCATCTCAAAACAACATTTAAACTAGGTCAAAAAGTGATTTAAAGTCCTAAATTTTGGAAAATAACAAATACCCTTTAATTTTAAAACAAAAGTAAGTAAAAATTCAAGGCCAAAGTTGTCTGTCAGCCAGCTGAGGCTTTTGTAGAACACACAGCTCAAACTCTACCACACAGATGGAGAATAGTCCCAATGCAAGTTGGCAGTATTCTTTCCTTCCACAAACTTCTACAATCTCCATTAAAACTGCATGGCATTCAAAAGTCGATGTCCAATTCATCTTATTGTTAGTGAGACATTTTACAAGTGTATTTTTTTTCCCCTGGGAAACATTTTTGAATCGGGTAAAACAAATGGGAAGTGGATATTTTTAAAACTCCTCTGGACTGGTGATTGACTTGCTCAGAATTCTCTGGGCAGGCATTTCAGTTCCTGATGACTGCCATTTTCCCTCCCATTCCAAACTCCCCCTCCCTGGGGCTGACGCAGGGCGTGGAAATATGAACTTGTGTTGCTCGAATTCCCTTGATGTGTTTTAATGAGAGATTTATTTCATATCAGCTGTCAGGGTATCCCTCCAACTTTTCCATTTCCTCTAAGGTCAGGTTTCCCTACAAAGAAAGATGCCAGATATACTATTAGTAAATAAGATCTAGGCATGTTAGGTTCGACCGACAACGTTTTGATGGTGTGCCTGGACACTACATGTGTTTTATGGTGTCACTAGCAGAAAAGGATCCTGGCCTGGATACTCATTGGAGAATGGTGATTTCTATTTTTATTCCAGTAATTAACCTGACATTTCTAGCTTATGATCATTCATTTGAAAAAAACTCAGTAATGAGGCAAAACAATGTTTTCGCCCTCAGTTACCTGTAGTGATTATCTCATTTTTGCCCCGCACCTTTCTGAGTTGACGAGTGCTCCCTGGTTAAGAGCTACTCCAGTAGCGGTGACAAAAAGCATCAGTTAATTTTTTAGGTGCTTGGGAAATGTGGTCAGTAAAGTAAATCACCATCCTGGGCATCTTAAGAGGCTGACAGGATGAATGGGAAGAATAGTAAATCAGGAGAGCTAGTTCGAAATACAAATTAAAAAAAACCCTCAAAAAATTTTCAGGAACAGAAGAGCTCTTTAATTTGAAGATAGTTACTAAAGAACTAAATCAAAGTATAAGAATTTGGAGTAGGCAGACTCAGTTCAATTTGTTCCTAAAAATATGGGGAGAAACCAAAGCAAAGAGCTGCCTGGTAAATTCTCAGGTTCTCTGAGCTAACCAAACCAAACGAGCAACGGCGAGGGAGTGATAATTTGGGATAAACACGAAGGTGCATAGACACTGCCGACAATTCTGATGTCCAGCCTTCCTCTTCCTTAACATCTGGGCATTTCACATAAAACGAGGGGTGGCTTTGATTTTATCTTCAGCCTCCATGCATCTGGCCAGGAGTTCTTGCTCTCTCTCATCTTGTCAGCATGCCCAGAATGTTTGCTGGATATCACACAGATCCCGTATCTGAAATCCCGACCACCTGGATGGGTGTGGGATACCTTAAGTCTGCCTCACTTCAGGACTTGCTATAAAGCATACTTCTCCAGGAATGTCAATTTTCCCTCTGCTTCAACAGGGCAAAGGGCTGGGCACACAGGAAGCTTGATGGTTAGGAAGGTTGGGTTCCAGTTCCTTCTGTTTTTTTTTGTTGTTGTTGTTTGTTTGAGTCCCAGAAACATTTTTAATGTGAAATTCCCCTAAGAAGTTGTTCATGGGAATAATTTTAAAGTTTCAAGAAATTCTATTTGGTCAGGGTAAGAAGTTTTCAACTTCAGAAACTATTATTAAAAAAAACAAATTTCAATCACTTTAACATACAGTTTAAAAGCAATTTGTGATATATGTCGCCCACAGATGACTAAGGCTACATTGGACTTTCCGAGTTCAAACATTCATCATTGGATTCAGGTAAAGTCCTCTCAACAATTTTGAAAAGTATTAAAAACATGGCAGCAATTGTAAAATCGCTTTCACCCGTTCAATATCCTTTTCCGCAAACGTCTCCAGTCACAGAGGTAGAGTTACAGATTTTCGCAAACACAGGTTCACTTTTGCTGGGTATGTGGCTGTAATGCCAGGCTGCTATTTCACTCTACTGAAAGGTCTGGGGCTGTCTTTGCCCTCTCTTCTTCCTGTTGCTTAAACCGTGCAAGAAAACATCAAGAAATTAAGTTAGAGAAAGGCAAAACAGGAGGAAGAGATCGTATTCAAATGGCCGAAATCCACCACCTGAGAAGTCAGTTGACAATCACCGGGGTTACGTCCCGGCTCCACGTCCCCCATCTGTGCAATGGGCTGACGTCCCCTGTCTGCGGAGGATGCAGGAAGATGGCCTCAGCCCGCCGCCGCAGAGACATCAAGGAAATTGCCAGCTGTCACGGACTTGAGTTTTTAAAGGCTTTCTGGCTTCTCTAGGCAAACAGATCCAAACTCACTCCGGGTCGATTTGCCTACTAGAAGCGACAGAATACGCTCACGGGGCTGGGCAGTGCTTACATTTTTGGATTATTAGCTTTACGGGGCTTTTGGGCGGGTGGGGGGGGGCTCTCAGCGATAGATTGCAGAAGAGAGGGGGCGGGGTGGGGGGCAAGACCGGGAGGAAAGGAATCGGCAAAGAAGACCCGAGTAAGAGAGAACCGGGGGGGTGGAAACCTCGGAAGGGAAAGAAAAAGCCGGAGGAGAGGAGCGCAGCCAGGCAGAAGTGGGGAGAGGTCTGGCGGGGCCCGGGACCCGGGGAGGCCAGGCTGGGCTCGGTTTTAGGGTGCCACCGAGCCCGGGCCGGGCGCCCCGCAGCCGAGCTGGGTCCCTCACCCCACCCGAAAACTCGGCCATTGGCCACCTGAGCCCATGGGTACGCCTGAGGGAAGTAAGAGTCGCGGGGAGGCCGCGCTCCGCAGCTTCTCTCGCTGGCTCGGCCCTGTGCGCAGGGGCGAGACTGAGTCCTGGGCCAGCTCACCCGCCTGGCCGGACGCTTTCCGTGGCTTTGGGCTGGCAGGTGTGAGGAGAAAGCGCCGCCCGGAGCCTCCCTGAGCGCCGCGGGCCGGGCTGGGGACTGGAGGGAGGCTGCAGGCCCAGAGTCTGTGCCTTGTGGGCGGCGGTGGCGCGCGGAACGCACTCACGCGGGCCCACTGCCCTTCCAACTCGGGCTCTCTTCTCGGCCACCCAGGTCGCGGCGCTCTGGGGGTCCGGCGCCAACCGGCACGTGGAACCCCAGGGCCGAACCCGGAGGGAGGCGGTCTAACTGCCTCTACTTCCCGCGCGCCGACGGCTCAGAGCGCACAGGCCCCTCCAGGGGCGCGGGCCGCGACAGCTCCGCAACCTACCCGCCGAGGCCGGGAGGAGGCCGGGCGCGGGCTGACAGAGACCGCACGCCTACCGAGCCCAGAAACGCCTTCTCGCGTTTTCTTCCCGGGGCAGAGCCCTAAACTCCCGGAACCCCGCGCAGGAGTGGGCGGGGAAGACAAAACCGCACAAGCAGTCCATCCCACCGCGACCGTGGCGAATCTCGGTGGCATTCCAGGCCCGGGGTGTCGCATCCCCCACCGCCTCGAGGGGGTGGGTGCCGGACTGTACGTCTGGAAAGTTTCACGGATTCTCATCATTTCTCCTTAGCTTTGCAAAGGAGGAGATACCCCTGCCCTCGGCGAAAGAGGCCGCGCCCGCACCCAAAGGTAACCCTCCAAGGACCCGGGAAATGAGGCCGGCCGGCTGTGCTTCGCGACCCGGGGCCAGGAGTCAGAAGTTTTTGTTGCATCAGAGAAACAGGCGGCGTCAGGGAGAAACAGCGTCCAGTAGACCCGGGCCTAAAACTAGAAAAAAAGCCCCAAATCGTCTAATTTGCCTTTTTGCTATTAAAAAAATTAGTAAACATTTCTCAGCCGTACAAGGGGTAAGAAGTCATAGATGGGTCGCCCTATGTGCGTGTCTAGTTTGCCTTCATTTTCTGGTTTCTCCCGCTGTGGTCCCATCACTGTCCACGTAAACTATTTTCTTCCCTGGTCCCCTTGCAATGAAAACGGGTTTTCTTCTTTGGGCGGCTCCAGGTCAGACAAAGTCGGCAGCAGTGCCTGGCTGTGCCAATGGTTAATGGAGGGCGTTTCCCACAATAAGGTAGAGTCTCTGCCGGGCCCACAGCTGCTGACTTCCATCCCAGTGTCGTCAGCTTTTTCCCTTTCTCCTAAGATTATGACAATAACAGTAATAATAATAACCAGGACACAAACAGCTTTTGGGAAGTCATTTATAACAACCTCTTCTTGGAGGTGAGAGACACACATACACACTGGTGGACCCATGTTTTATTTTTGTCAGAGGGGCACAGAATTGCCCGAGTTTTAAAAAGATCTACAGACTTGCTAAGCCTCCGCAGAAATTCTGTTTATGGCCCAATAGTTGTGACACGGCTAGAAAACCAGTTTAAACTGTTAATCGGCCCCAGATTGAGGCCTTTCACTTACCTTTGAAAGGCTATAAACGCGAGGCTGTACATCGGGATGAAATTAGCGACAAAATCATTACCTTGACTTCCTACAATAAAGACAACCTTTAAAGAGGGGCTATTGATGGTTTCAAACTACATAACGGTGGTTTATAAGTTCTTCCTCTGGGCTCACAGAAAGCAATTTTAAAGTGTGAATTCTTCCAAGAACAAACAGTCACTCGCATTCAAACACGGACATGCAGCTGTCTTTTTATTTTATTTATTGCAAAGAGGCTATTAGAAAAAAGAGCGAGCAGAAAAAAAAAAAAAAAAAAAAAGCAGGCGGAACCCAGAGAGAATCACGTCCGGTTGTGATGTTGGGGCTCACATACCCTCGGCCCGGAGCTCGGAGGGCCGGCCTCTCCCCCGGGGCGGTACAGGGAGTGGAATCTTAGTCTTGGGGGTGGAAAAAGCCCCGCGCGTGTCACCCGGTCCCGTATGCCTGCAGTTTCTGAGGATCTACAACCCAGACCTAGCCTCCTCTTAAAGAACACAGCACCAATCCCAAGGGTGGGGTGGGCCTGGGGCCACACCGGTGGGCCGCAAGGAGGAGGGGGGCTGACCTTTCGAGCCAGGACCTAGCCCCAGGCGGCCTCTGTATTTTCGGGAGTTCCCGCCCAGACTAAGAAAGCCCCCTCAAATCCCAGCCTCCGTATAACCCCACCCTTACGCGCACGGCCTGCAAAAACCCGACGGGGCACCCCAGCTTACAATTCTCTAGGACCAAGTCAGTGGTCGAAATTCAACCAGACGGCAGCTGTCTTTAGCGAGCATAGCTTTTCAGGACGCCCGCACTGAGCACGGAGCGCGGAGGGAAAGGACCGCGCCCCCTTTAGCCTGTTCTGGCGAGGGGGTTGTGGGGTCAGGGGCGCTCTGGGAGGGACTCTGCGACGTGTGCGAGGGACTGAGGGACTGGATGAGCGCGCGGCCCAGGCGGCGGGCTGAGGCCCCGCCACATTCGCTGCGCAGCACTGCCCCCTGGCACCCGGCGCCGAAACTGCCCCTCCTCGGCTCCCGGGACAACCTTCTCTCCTTTTCTGTCACAGGCCCTGTCCCAGAACCCGCGCTCAAAGCTTTCCTACCCCCTCAAGCACCTACCTCCTCAAAGAGGGCCCAGGGGCCGGGCCGCCTGAGCCAGGGGTCCGCGCGTCTTTCTGACTCCCCACCCACATCCCGGTGGACGCCTAACGGAAAAGGAGCTGAGAATATGCGGACTGAAGATGTGGAAACCCTGACTACAGGACCGGGCACGCGGAGGAGGCCTGTGTACAGAGAGACTCCTTTGGGTTTGGAAATGTTCATTCTTTAGTCAACAACGCCAGCTTCCTGGGCATCTGTGTTGGCACCTGAGCTTTCCAGAGAATAAGTCATGAGGGTCGTAGGGCCCGGCTCCTCCCCTCACCTTCTGGTGGGTGACATGCCTGCACCTCATCCTGGTGACCCAGCCGAAGAACATCTCAGAGATGGAGGAAAATCTGGCTGGAGCTTTGTGCTCCAGGGCGAGATCCACCAGCCGCAGCTGGGGGGCACCCAGAGCCCTGTGGTGCAGCCCACCACTTTCCACCAGACCTGTCTGCTCCCCAAGGCGGACAGGCTTCCTGAAGGCTCCCGGAGGAACACTTGCCCTTCTCCAAGCTTCCTAGGGCACCAGACGCCAGAGTGGGCAGAAAGGTCCAGGTCCCAGGACACATTTTGCCTTTCCACCCCAATTGGACAGTTCTTCCTAGGCTTTGGAGCTGGGCCCCGCAGACAGGTAGGTGTTTAGACCAACTGATGTAGGCAAGGGTGTGCACTCTGCAGCCAGATCAACCCAGGTTCCAGTGTGGCCACCCACTGCTGTGTGACTTGGTGGAGTTACTTCGTCTCTTTCTGCACCAGATTCCCTGTTTTGTTTTCACAGACGCTGTGAAGATTAACAGGTATTGTCTGTACAGTGCCGACTTGTGGTCAGTCAAGGCTGATGACTGGTCAGTCATGGATGATTTCCGAGTCCGCTGCAGAAAGCATTCCAAGCAGGAGTGCCCACGGCACTGCTCTGGGGCCTCTAGGCCTCCGGTTTTCTGGAGAGGAGGAGAGACATAACAGTGTTCTTAGCCCAGAAGGCAGCTCGTGGGAGGTCCCAACGCCGTGGTTCCCTACCACGGCCGAGGCCATCTGCACACTAGGGGTTGCGCTCACTTGTTTCCATCTGGGAAGCAAGACCTTCTGGCCTGACTGCATCTGGGGGGAAAGCAGTAACTCTGGGCCCAGTAACAGCCGCCAGGGGTAACCTGCACCAGCACGGTGCTAAGCGTGGCATTCACAATCCCATTTCCTGCTCACAACTTTCCTACAGAAGTAATTGTTTAACATTTTAAATCTCCATTTTACAGAGCAGGAAACTGAAGCTCAGGGAGGTTAAGTAACGTGCCCCAGACCACAAAGCTGGAATTTGGACCCCGTCGTCTTTAAGAGGCTAAGCTCCCAACTACTAAATCCTCTGTGACATTAGAAAGCCCTTGCGCTCTCACTTACACTCTAAACCCGTTGTCCTCCAGTAGATTCCCACTCATAGCGAACCTACAGGGCAGAGAAGAACTGCCCCACAGGGTTTCCAAGGAGCGCCTGGTGGATGTGAACTGCCGACCTTTTGATTAGCGGCCCTAGCACTTAACCACTACACCACCAGGGTTTCCATTCACACACTACCTGGTCTGAACCTCAATTTCCTCTTCCCCGCCTTCGAAGGTGAGCCGCCTTTTGGGCAGCCCGGCTGTGGAGATCACTTTCACCCGCCCAGCTAGTCCAGGAGCATGTTGAGACCCTCTTCTCGACGCCCCCCTTGATCTCTGGTCTCCCTGACAGCCGCAGGGCAGACTGATTGTCCCCGGCCCCATGGGCCAGGCGCCCGCTCCAAGGTCCGGGAAGAAAACCCTCCTCTGCCCTCCCTGGAGGCTCAGCTCATCGGTCCTGGAGGCACCACCAACGCTAACGACTGCTGGCTCTCGGACGCGGTGGTCGCCGGCTCCCCAATACTTTGCAGGGGCTCCCTCATTCCCCCCTAAACGGAAACTCGCAAGGGCAGGAACCGGGTGTATCGCGTGTAACTCGTCAGCTCCGAGCAGGCACCACACCGAGGAGGCCAGAAGTTACCGAGACACGAAAGAATGGAGTTGGGGTTCCCCACGCCGGCTGCTCTTTCGAGCTGTCTCTGCACTCATCGGTCGGTAAACACTCACCGAGCGCCTGATGGGTGCTGGCCCCCGGCCTTCTGCCCCAGGCCAATCCCGGGGGCCCACTCTCTGTCCTAACCCCGGCCCTCCCCGGACGGAGCTGAGGGAGCCCCCCATGCTGGCTGCAGCCGGCGTCGGGTGGGGCCCGGCGCTCTCCCGCCCACCTTCACCTTCGCTCCCCCGGCCGAGCCCCGCCCACCAGCACGCCGCGCTCGGCGCCCCCTGCTGGCAGGAAGCCGCGTGCCACCTCTCCCTTGGGGCTCAAGGCTCAGCCGCCTCCCGCAGCCCGGACGCCCTCCCCCTCCTGGCCCGCACTCCCAGCTCCGACGTCGAAGGCCAGCCTTGTCCCCAGAGACTGTCCGAAGGTCACTCAGGGCTCTCCCTGGCTGGCCGGGGCCGCGCGGCCGCCCCGCCGCCCCGCCGCCCCAAGCCCGCCACCTTCTCCAGCAGCAGGCCTGGCTCTCCCTGATTAGAGACCACCCATGCCGGCGAATCCTTTTATCCTGGCTTCAGTCCGACGCTAGGCCGCTCTGAGGCAAGCACTGTGGTTGAGAAAAGAAACAAAACGAAGCAGAAGAGAACACGAAAAACCCATCCAAGTTCACGGGCGCGAGACAGAACTGTGTGTATCTGGATTTTAAAGTGATTCCCCCATCCTCAATACGGCCTGCCTCCCCCCACCCTGCCCTATCTTATGAATGGGAAAGGCAACTATGCACAGCCTTCCCGGCTGTCACACGCGTGTCCCTTTTCCATCTGCCCACGTCTGCGTGTGAAGGAGCATTCTCCCCCTCGAAAACCCCCTAGGGTAGACGCGAGGGGAACAGGTGACTTGTTTGAACCCAAATCAGGAAAATGCAGCTGAGGCCGCTTCAAAAACCCAGCCAGGGAGCAATAAACCTGCATTGCTCCATCTGATGGCGCTGGGTTCTAGACGTGCAGGACAGAGTTCAGTACCTGCTCATGGTACCTTATTTAAGTCTCACAAAGACCCTTTGAGGGGGTTATTATGACCTGTCTCCCCTTCCCATCCCAATATTACCTTTTTTCTTGTATAGGAACATTAACAGCTGCAACAGTCCTAACAACCAAAAGGTGGGGACAGCCCAGAGGTCCACCAGCTGACCAGTGAACAAACCAAATGTGGCATGTCATACCGTGGAACACCATCCAGCCCTAAAAAAGCAGGAAGCACTGACAGATGCCACAACCCTTGTCATTTTTACAGACGGGGAGACTGAGGGCCTGAGAGACAGGCCCTGGGTAGTGCAAATGGTTAACATGCCTGGCTGCTGACTAAAAGGTTGGCCGTGAGCCCACCCAGGCCCCTTGGAAGAAAAGTCTGACAACCTACTTCCAAAACAAAAAAGCCAAGGAGCGCAGTTCTACTCCAACACACATGGGGTAGCAGCTGGTTGCAGTTGCAGACTTAGTAAGCTGGGGAATTGGAATCCAAACTCGGGCATTCAAGTCTCCAGTGGATCCTAGTGCTGTTTTGAGGGCTATTTGATGTAGACATGAAGGAGTGAACCCCAGAACATACCCCAGAACTTACTTGTTTTGGAAAATATTTTATGAAAAATTTTAAACACAGACACAAGAAAAGGGAATAGTGTTACAAACTGCTGTGTACCCGTCACCAGCCTCCAAATAATGAACTCGCAGTCAGTCTAGCCCCTCCATCCTCCATTCACCAGACTGTGGGAAGCAAACCCCAGACATCATGGCACTTAATCTACACTTTCAGCATGTATTGCCAAAAGACAGCCACGTTACCAAAACCACAAAACCATCAACACAACCACAATGCCAAAGCACACCCAAAATATCCACATTCCTGAGCATCATGGAACATGCAGTTTGAACAAAATTTTAAACAAAATGAGAGCTTCTTGGTTGTCATGTGGGTTTCAGCTCTAGGGCCAGATGGGCCTGGGTTTGAATCTTGATTTTGTCACTAGTTGAGTAACTTGGGGCAAATGACCTACCTTCTCTAAGTGTCAGTTTTCTCTCCTATTCAAGTAGTGCCTACCTCACGCGGTTATTAGAAGATAAAAAAAAAAAAAATGCATGTAGCATAGGCCAGAGAATGATAAGTTATCTTGATTTGTCGTGAACTGGACAATGTCCCCCTCGCCAAAATATGTGTCAGCTTGGCTACCGCATGATTCCCACTATTGTGTGCTTGTCCTCCATCTTGTGATCTGATGTTGTTGTTGTTGTTAGGTGCCATCGAGTCAGTGCCGACTCATAGCGACCCTATGCACAACAGAACGAAACACTGCCCGGTCCTGCACCATCCTTACAACCATTGTTATGCTTGAGCTCATTGTTGAAGCCACTGTGTCAATCCACCCTGTTGAGGGTCTTCCTCTTTTCCGCTGACCCTGTACTCCGCCAAGCATGATGTCCTTCTCCAGGGACTGATCCCTCTTGACAACATGTCCAAAGTATGTAAGACTGCGTCTTGCCATCCTTGCCTCTAAGGAGCATTCTGGCCCCACTTCTTCCAAGACAGATTTGTTTGTTCTTTTGGCAGTCCATGGTATATTCAATATTCTTCGCCAACGCCACAATTCAAAGGCGTCAACTCTTCTTCTGTCTTCCTTATTCATTGTCCAGCTTTCACATGCATATGATGTGACTGAAAATACCATGGCTTGGGTCAGGCGCACCTTAGTCTTCAGGGTGACATCTTTGCTCTTCAACACTTTGAAGAGGTCCTTTGCAGCAGATTCGCCCAATGCAATGCGTCTTTTGATCTCTTGACTGCTGCTTCCATGGCTGTTGATTGTGGATCCAAGTAAAATGAAATCCTCAACAACTTCAATCTTTTCTCCGTTTATCATGATGTTGCTCATTGGTCTAGTTGTGAGGATTTTTGTTTTCTTTATGTTGAGGTATAATCCATACTGAGGGCTGTGGTCTTTGATCGTCATTAGTAAGTGCTTCAAGTCCTCTTCACTTTCAGCAAGCAAGGTTGTGTCATCTGCATAACGTAGGTTGTTAATGAGTCTTCCTCCAATCCTGATGCCCCGTTCTTCTTTGTATAGTCCAGCTTCTCGGATTATTTGTTAAGCATACAGATTAAATAGGTATGGTGAAAGAATACAACCCTGATGCACACCTTTCCTGACTTTAAACCAATCAGTATCCCCTTGTTCTCTCTGAACAACTGCCTCTTGATCTATGTAAAGATTCCTCATGAGCACAATTAAGTGTTCTGGAATTCCCATTCTCCTAAGTGTTATCCATAGTTTGTTATGATCCACACAATCGAATGCCTTTGCATAGTCAATAAAACACAGGTAAACATCCTTCTGGTATTCTCTGCTTTCAGCCAGGATCCATCTGACATCAGCAATGATATCCCTGGTTCCACATCCTCTTCTGAAACCGGCCTAAATTTCTGGCAGTTTCCTGTCGACATACTGCTGCAGCTGTTTTTGAATGATCTTCAGCAAAATTTTGCTCAAGTGTGATATTAATGATATTGTCCTATAATTTCCACATTCGGTTGGATCACCTTTCTTGGGAATAGGCATAAATACGGATCTCTTCCGGTCAGTTGGCCAGGAAGCTGTCTTCCGTATTTCTTGGCATAGATGGGTGAGCACCTCCAGGGTTGCATCTGTTTGTTCAAACATCTCAATTGATATTTCATCAATTCCTGAAGACTCGTTTTTCCCCAATGCCTTCAGAGCAGCTTGGACTTCTTCCTTTAGTACCATCAGTTCCTGATCATATACCACCTCTTGAAATGGTTGAATATCGACTAATTCTTTTTGGTATAATGAGTCTGTATTCCCTCCATTTTCTTTTGAGAAGGTATTTGCAATGAAGAAGTCGTTGGTCTTGCAAAATTCTATCATTTGATCTCCAGCATTGTTTCTATCACCAAGGCCTTATTTTCCAACTACTGATCTTTCTTCTTTGTTTCCAACTTTTGCATTCCAATTGCCAGTAATTATCAATACATCTTGATTGCATGTTTGATCAATTTCAGACTGTAGCAGGTGATAAAAATCTTCTATTTCTTCATCTTTGGCCCTAGTGGTTGGTGCGTAAATTTGAGTAACAGTCATATTAACTCGTCTTCCTTGTAGGCGTATGGATATTATCCTATCACTGACAGCGCTGTACTTCAGAATAGATCTTGAAACATTCTTTCTGACGATAAATGCAACACCATTTCTCTTCGAGTTGTCATTCCCAGCATAGTAGACTATATGATTGTCCGATTCAAAATGGCCAATACCCATCCATTTCAGCTCAATAATGCCTAGGATATTGATGTTTATGCATTCCATTTCATTTTTGATGATTTCCAATTTTCCTAGATTCTTCATACTTCTTATGTTCCAGGTTCTGATTATTAATGGATGTTTGCAGCTGTTTCTTCTCATTTTGAGTCGTGCCACATCAGCAAATGAAGGTCCCAAAAGCTTTACTCTACCCACATCATTAAGGTCGACTCTACTTTGAGGAGGCAGCTCTTCCCCAGTCATCTTTTGAGTGCCTTCCAACCTGGGGGGTTCATCTTCCAGCACTGTATCAGACAATGTCCTGCTGCTATTCATAAGGTTTTCACTGGTTAATGCTTTTCAGAAGTAGACTGATGGGTCCTTCTTCCTAGTCTGTCTTAGTCTGGAAGCTCAGCTGAAACCTGTCCTCCATGGGTGACCCTGCTGATACCTAAATACCGGTGGCATAGCTTCCAGCATCACAGCAACACACAAGCCCCCACAGTACGACAAACTGACAGACACATGATCTGATGTAATCTCTGCCTTTGGTTAATGAGGCAAGATCAGGTTAGGTTAAAGAGGATTAGGGTGGGATTTGACACTCTTACTCAGGTCACAGCCCTGATCCAATGTAAGGGGAGTTTCCCTGGGGTGTGGCCTGCATCACCTTTTATCTCACTAGAGATAAAAGGAGAGAGAATCTAGCAGAGAGGAGAGGGACCTCATATCACCAAGAAAGAAGGGCCAGCAGTGGAGCACGTCCTTTGGACCCGGGGTCCCTGCACTGAGAAGCTCCTAGACCAGGGGGAGGTTGATGACGAGGACCTTCCCCAACAGCCAACAGAAAAAGAAAGCCTTCCCCTGGAGCTGGTGCCCTGAATTTGGACTTCTACTCTCCTAGACTGTGAGAGAATAGATTTCTCTTTGTTAAACCATCCACTTGTGTTCTTTCTGTTATGGCAGCACTAGATGACTAAGGCATGATTATTTCTCCTAAAGCCGGAGTTCAGTGAGATACTAGTTAACAAAGATTTGAAAAACAGGTTTGAGTTGGAGCATCAAAGGTTTTGAATAGCTCAAGGATGAGACTGGAGCCTGGGACATTATTGTGAGGTCAACTTTTAATCCTGGAAGGGGTGATCTCACAAATGAGCATGAGGTGTAGTAGAATGCTGAATTAGTGGGAGTGAGTTAAGGGTCTGAGCATTAGAATACCAGGGTTCTTCAAAGACTCTGTCAGGCCTAACGATCTTCTTGCGCCTGTCTGTAGCAGGGTTGGTCTGTCTCACTTGTACTCATGCACCCAACGTGGGGCCCGGCACATGTGGTCAGTGCCGCCTGCTGAATAATGGTTGATGAGATCCAGCCCACCACCTGGCCTTTGCACAGGTTGTTCTCTCTGTCTGGGACACTGGTGCCCTTTCTTCTTGCCTAGTTAACTCTTACCCTCTGTAAGTGGGTCACGGTCCCCTGTCCATGTTCTCAGAAGACTTTGCGCCTTCTCTTCACAGGGCTTATCTCAGTTAAAACTTCACGTTTGTTTGGTTATCTGGTTGTAAGCTGTAAGCTCCATGAGGGCAGGGATCATGACTGTTTTCATCATTGTGTCCTCAGCATTTAACATAGTGTATAATTACTGAACAACTGTTTTTGAGGCTGGATTCAGAAACTAGTTTAACCCTAACTGCAGCCCTAATTAGCATCTACCTTCCAGTCACTGTGATGCTTAAGGGCATGACTCTCAGGATTTGGCAGTTATGTGATGATGTAGATATTCTCCATTTTGTGATCTAATGTAATCATCTCCATGATGTGATCTAATGTGATCAGCCAATCAGTTGTAAGGGGAGCTTTCTGAGGGATGTGGCCTACACTCAATACATATGGATGTTCTGGCTTTTGCTCGCTCTGGATCCTGCATCTGGCTCGTCAATATCCAGTTCTTGGGACTTGAGCCAGTGGCCGGCAGCATTGCCTGCCAATCTTGGGATTCGTTGGCCTCCACAGCCTGTGAGCCGGCAGCCTGCCATCTTACCTGCTGATCTTGGGTTTGTCAGCCCCTGTGGCTACATGAGTCAAGAGAAGCCTCCAGCCAATGCCTGACCCACAGACATGGGACTTGCCAGCTTCTACAACCATGTGAGCCACTTGCCTGAGATAAATTTCTCTCTTCCCCTCTTCCTCTCCCCCTCTGTAGATACATATTTACACGCTTCACTGGTTTTGTTAGACAATTAATGCATTAATTATTCTAACATGTTGTATAGGCAATTAGCCTCCCAATGCACTACCAGGTAAGCTATTCTAAAGGAGATGAAATACAAAGGCTCGCAGACCAAATTAAGAGGCTTGAATCAGAGAGATTATTAAATAAAATTAAGATCTACAGCAACAGGCAAAAAGAAAGAGGCAGGCCTACAGCATATACCATACATAAATGGTTGAAAAACAGGTGGGAGGACAGCTACCTAAATTGTGGGCTATGCACTGTTCACATGTCCCCCCCACCACATTAACCTCACCCTAATGTGGTTACAAGGAAGGGCCGGAATTAAGAGTGAATAAGGGGGCCCAACAGATGGAAGCTGCCTGAGGCAACACATGCCGGCTGTTAGATGGAGCGCCTCAGGCTCATTAGCCTGCTGAACAGCTATGGGCTAGTCTGTGTTTTTTGGGCACAGCACAACCAGACAGAATGGGACCATAATTGGTGTTACCAGTGGGTGGTTGATTTAGGGAATAACATAGCTGTCAGCCCTGAGATTGATCATACTTTATAACTTGGTCTTTTTACCTCTATCTGGTGGTGCAGTTGTTAAGAACTCAACTGTTAACCAAAAGGTCGGCAGTTTGAATCCACCAGCCACTCCTTGGAAACACTATGGGGCAGTTCTACTCTGTCTTATAGGGTCACTATGAATCGGGATCGACTCGATGGCAGTTTTTTTTTTTTTTTAATCTGTAAATAGCACTCTTGTTTGTTTTATCATGTTGCTGTTAGCTGCTGTTAAGTAGGCCCCTAACTCATGGCAACCCCATGCACAACAGAACAAAATGCTGCCCAGTCCTGTGCTATCCCTATGATCATTGTGGATTGGACCACTGTGATCTATAGGGTTTTCCCTGGCTGATTTTCAGACGTAGATCGCCAGGCCTTTCTTCCTAGTCTGTTTTAATCTGGAAATTCCACTGAAACCTCTTTATCATCATAGCAACACACAAGCCTCCTCTGACAGACGAGTAGTGGCTACACTTGAGGAGCACTGGCCTGGAATCGAACCCAGGTCTCCTGCGTGGAAGGCGAGAATCCTACCACTGAACTACCAATGCTCCCTTGCTCTATCGTATATTCCATTTATTCTATCCATTTTTAATATGTCACATAGGTTACTGACTTATTACCTGTGTAAATTCTGCCTATGTTTTCCAAGCTGCCTCAGTCATCATCTATACTTAACGCATCCTGTATGTTCTTCTTACATCTCATAATTTGCTGACTTGCCTACTATTTATACTTAACAGTTCTCATGAGTTTAATCCATCCCATTTGCTTTTATCTTCCATAGGAGAATTGACTACTCTCAAACAATACAGCACATGCATTACACAACACATTTATTAAATGCCTACTATGTGTCAAGCATCATGCTAGGCAATGGTGAACCCTGCAGGGTTCCTCTGCAGCCTTCCATCTAGTGGAAAGACCCAAACAAATAATCTCCACAGTCATGTGAAATGACCAGCTCGGACAAGTGCCAGGAGAGAGGGGTACCTGCTGCCCCAAGGACGTGGATTGGGCAGCCAGGGATAGCTTCCCTGAGGAAGGGGCATTTGAGCTGAGATTCACAGTCCTTGGGTTTCAGAAATTCCTAGTAAATACACATCAAGGTGAAGTGCACTTTTTTCATTTGTCCTACGTTGGTTCTGAGTCATATTTAGCCTAGTTTTCATCCGACTTTCCCAGGGAACTCTAACCTGGTCTGGTCCCCCAAATGCACAAATGTTACGTTTTACACAACAATAAGAACACAACACACCTATTGGCAAAGGACACAGTAGAACAGTGTTTAGGCTTATAAATGGTTCTAACTGGGATCAACAGCCTATAATTAGAATTTAACAATCCAAGAGAGGAGTAATATGCACCCTGCAGGGGAGACTGGGGTCTTTTTCTTTAGTTCTGCAGGTTTGGTGGGTAGATTGGCCTCCGACTTGCCTCCTACAATAACTGTCCTACCGAGGTAAACATGTCACAAACAAGAACAATGAGATCACCAATAATATAACACTAATACTATAAACAAAAGAAATGCCACCTTCAGCTCTGACGGAATGAAAAACACAATGTGGACCAACTAACAGAGCTATTTAAAAAACAAATTACTCACAGCCAAGCTTCTTGGCTCTCCAAAGGCAATTTTCTGAGAACCTCAGTACGAGGAGCAGAAGTTTTCCCTCAAACGTACCCACCTCTCCTGCCTTTTAGGTGGTGCTCACAGACCTGAGGCCTTAGACAAAGAAAGAAATGTCCTGCACAGGCCCTGCCTCGATACTAATTCTCATTTATTCCTCCTAAGTTGGGACAATTCTTGGGTCAGAAATTCCTGTAAAAGCAGAATCTTCATCTTCCTGAAACTTCAGGCTTTCCCTGGTGCCTAAGTCTTCTAATCGCAGGCCACGCTTCTTCATAGGGCATTTTTCTTTACTTCTTTGAAAAATATACAAACGAGTAATGGTTTGTTAGAGCTGTAGTGGGTTTTTGGAGATTACTGGACCGGTCCCCTTCATTTTAAGACATTATTGAGAACATAAAGGCCCTTCGTGTGAAGAACACACAACATACCTTTATACTAACAAACAAAGGCAGCAGACATGGAATAAATGCAAGTTACAATGCCCAGCAGAAATCAGCCAGACCCCTTGCTTGATATCCAGGTAGTGGATCAACTAGTCTGACCAAGGGATGAGTAGCCAGGAGCCATAATCGGCTTCCATGTAGCTTGATAAGAGGGCAGAGGCCAGGACAAAGCCCACTGGCTACAAATGGGACAGGATGACTGGTTCTGGTGGACGCAATGTCCCATTCTCTGAGCCCGCTCGAACTGGCTCAAGCCAAAAAGGGTTTTTATTGGATCACATAACAAAGACATCCAGGGGAATATTGTTTAAGGTCTTGCTGTATCCAGTAACCAATGATATCATCATCTAGCCACTCTCTATCTCTCAGACTCCTCATGGTGACAAGACTGCTGCCCAAGATTGCTGTCAGATATACCAGCCCTGTATCTGCCCGGGATCAAGTACTGTGGAAGAGAGCAGCCATCTCTCAACAATCACAGCAGGACTATCAATGCTTCTGATTGGGTCACATGTTCATGCCTCAACCAATCACTGTGGCCAAGGGACAGCAATGCTCCAAATGGCCAGGCCTGAGTCACATGTCCACCCCTGCCACAGGGGTGAAACCTACACACAGAATCTGAGGGACAGTAGTCCCTCAGAGGACAAGTTATCCATAGAAAGTGGGCTGGGTGTGCTGGATGGCAAAACAAAGATGGCCACCACGGATGTGAAGTGGGATCCAGAACCTCACTTAAGAGTATCAGCCTTCCAGTGGCAGAGCTGGGCCAGGTGGTCTCTAAAATCTAGCTTAAGGTGGTTATCCCAAGAGTTCCCGAGTGCAGGCATGGATACGTGTTGAATATGAATGCTTGATCACTGAAATCTCAATTCTGCAGGTATTTTTTTTTTTTTTTTAGAATATGGTTCCTGCTTCACAATAAACTTCAGGATGCTGGCAAGCCTCAGTTTCCTCATCTGTTTGATGGGGTAATACAATGCAAATGAATGCCAATGGCCTCCTCATTCATGGACCTTTGAACTGAGATATCCCAGAGGGTGTCACCTGTCCACCTCAGGTATGAATCATGAATGTCACCTGAGCCCTGGGGGCAGGAGATAAGGTGTGGGATGGCACAGCTCCCTGTTGGTTCTGTTTGTCATGTCGACCAGCTTAGTGAGTACTTGGAAGGTGCCATTCAGGACACCTGCCAGAGCAGTCAGCTGTCGACCTTCCAGGAGAAGCCCAGGGGACGCTTGTCCTCTGAAAGCTGCGATTACTGAGTGGGCATGCACTCCTCCGATGCCTCGTTCTTCTGAAGCTTGTCCTGGTATCTCGTCTGCAGAAACAATGCATCCGGCCATGCTGACATGTCCACTTTCCTAGAGCGGTCAGCTGCCCTCCTTCAAATCCAAGCCCCCAACAGTGGTGTGAACTGAACCCAGAAAGCCAGGGCTAGTTCCCTCTGCCTTCTGCGCTGGGTTAGCCACTGGATTCTACACATGCCCCAGGAAGTACCACTCTATACAACTCCGTCTCCAAAGGCAGAAAAAGGAAATCTCTGCAGGAACAAAATAATTCCAAGAAAGGGGAAAAGTGGTTTTAACATCATCCTCACGTGGCAATAAGGATGAAAACCTCTTGATCCCAACTAGTCTAATCTACAAGTCATCTAAGGTAGGGTTTGTCATGCTTTTGCATATGGCTGCTGTGTCCTACCCTGGGATAATCTTGTCACTCCATCAAGGCAGCAGAATGCCACACTGTCTGCTTCTCCATCCCAAACTGAGAGAAGGCTCTCCAGCAAAAAGTGGTACAAGGACTCTAGTAATTGGAAGCAGTTTCTACTTGAATTTTAATGCCTGTGTAACACAGTGCATCTTATCTGCGCCATCCCATTTCCACTTGGGCACAATTATCAAGGGCAGCCTGGAGATGGGAAGGGAGGCTGAGAGGGGTTGGGGCTGGAACTCTGCTCTCTGGAGGTGAGAGTCGCGGTTTACTTCTGGTCGAAAGAGCTGGTGCTGAGGCTGCAGCCCCTGTGAGCCCTGGCAGGGGATGGAGAGCTGGGATTCAGTCCACACACATGGTCAGGGCCTCTGCTTTGGGGATAATTGGAATGTGAAATGTTCATGGGAAGACCCATGGTGGAGGGCGGCTATTTTGTAAATCTGCAGATTCAGCCTCATTCCACCACTGTATTTTCACAAATTAGAAATGAAGTTAAAAAATGTTAGGCGTTTCCTGTCCAGAGGCAGGATGAGAAGGCAGAAAGGGATAGTTGCTGGTTGAACGGACACAGGAAACCCAGGGTGGAAAGGGGGAGTGTGCTGTTACTTCAGAGAGATTGCAACTGGGGTCACATAGCAACATATGTATAAATTTTTTTATGAGGAATTGACTTGAGCTGTAAACTTTCACCTAAAGCGCAATAATAATAATAATAAAATTAGTTTTCCACTGATCTTTGGACTTGCTGGAAGCAGAGAACAGCATTTTGTTGTTGTTGTTTTCTTCCTTCATGAGCGCCAGAAGCAAAATCCAGACTTATTCTTCGAGCTCCCTCTGGTGGCCATTTGGATTTTGTGGCTGTTTGAGAGGCAGGCCTCCTGGGTACTCACTAAGGAGCCACAAAGGAAAGATCCTCTACCCTTTCAGCAGTGGGGGAGATTCAGCTGTCCCGCTCTACGGGTCCGGGCCCACTGATGTGCACATGTTGTGGGGTGAGTGATTTCTGCAGATGACTTGGAAACCTGCTGTTTGCTGCTCTGGATTTGCATTCTTCTTTATCCCTTCTTAGATTGGCCTTAGCTCCCAACCAGACTGGCAGCTGCTTGCGTGCTGGGATGGCATCTTACTCATCCTTGAAGGGTGCCCCCTGGCCTCGAGTTCTCAAGGTCCGCAGTGTGCCCCTGAGGCTGATGCCGGCTGCTTGTCTGCATCAACTGCTTCACCTGCCTTGCTGTGTGCGTTCGCATTGGTCTTGACAGGTGGCAGTGGCTCTGACAGCTCGCCAGTCCCGCGTGGACGCCTGTCCCCAGTCGCTGCTCTCGCACTGCCAGCTCTGATTCCAAGTGCTGGGCTTTCCCGCTAATGCTTTAGGCTTCGGAGCAGCTGGGGTGGGAGTGTGAAGGCAGCAATGTCCGGCTGGAAGGGACAGCTGCCTGAGGAACAACACGCAGACATGACTAGCGCTGAACGCTTAATGAAAGCTCGAGAGAGTAGGGAGTGTGGTGCAAAGAGCAGCAGGCTTGAAAACATGGGGTTCCAGGCCTGGCTCTGTAGCTCTGGGCCCGTCACTGAATCTCCCTGAACCCAGTTTTGGTATTTGTAAATGTGATGCTTTTGAAAGCTCCTTTTTCCAGATTCAATATTCTCTTTAATACTTTTTTTTTTTTTTTTTTTTTTATGGCTGATGGTGTGCTAAGTGGGGCTGGAACTATTTGGTACCACTTTCAATGATGAAAACTCAAGAATCTGCAAGTCAAGATGTTCACTAATCTGTTACTCATCTTGTGAGGCCATCGCCTGGACACACTGCCCCCTGGTGGCTGCTAACCTAAATTTGCAGGGTGGTGATTAGGAATTCATCAGCTTCAGCAGTTCCCAGCCTTGTAAACTCAGATTTATAAAGGGTTTAAATAATGCTCCCCAAACCATTAGTCACTCCTGGAATGAACACCTTCCTGTAACTGGACCAGCTGCTTTGGCTCCTCAACCATTAATGCCTCACCACTACCCTCAAATCACTCAGTTATTCAGAGGCAACATTTAAGTGAATTTACAGCCAAGTTGCCTAAATTCGCTCACAGATGGACTCATAAATGAAAAGTCACAAGTTTCTGAGACCTCTGGGAACGCTCCTGTCCTAGAGTGGACTCATTAAAAGCAAAACGACACCAAGTCCAAGCAGCATTTGGGAGTATTAGACGTTTGTTTCTTTAGACCAAGGCGTCATTAGGGTCTAACGATCCCTAACATATTTTCCTCCCCAGTCTGCCGCAGGTGTGAAGGCTGGCTGTTGAGGCTTTGCTCCAGGCTCGGGTCTGGTCGGCTCCATGCATCTGTGACCAACAGCTTCCAGGAGTGGTCTTCTCATGGGAAGCCAAACCAATCCACGCAAGCTCACTGAAAACCTCTTCTCACATCACATCTGCTAATATTCCATGGGCCAAAGCAAGTCACACAGCCAAGCCCAACTGCAATGGAGCGGAAGTACTGCTCACCTGCTCTATTGGGAGACACTGCAAAGTCACACGGCAGAGGGAATGGTTGTCTCATGGTATTACAGGCAAGGAGCAAAGAACTGGGAACAATTATCTCCCACAGGACCCACTATCTTCATTAAGGGGCTGGGAGGTTATTTTAGAAAACTTAACCATGTCACATTTAAAACCCATTGCCGCTGAGTCGATTCTGACTCACAGTGACCCTACAGGACAGAGCAGAACTGCCTCATAGGGTTTCCACGGAGGGTTCCAAGGTGGATTCAAACTGCTGACCTTTCAGTCAGCAGCCATAGCTCTTAACCACTGTGCCACCAGGGTTCCATGTCATATTTACATTTTATCAAAGATTAATGATCTTAATGTAAGAGTTTGCACTGTGGGATGTTTTTAGTTGGAAAACCTCCATACCTCAGTGCCCAGTCAGCCAAGCTTCAGGCCTGCTGGAAATGCCCTTAGGGAACTCAGGCTTGGACTTGGCTGGACACTTTCAGGCTTCTTTAACACGGCATCTTAAGGATGGTGAAGCAAAAGTAGCATCAATTATTCACCTCAAGGAACATTCTCAGAAATGTACAACTGGCTGGAGAACTCTCTAGCAGAGTACGCATTCCTTTCAGCCCTTTTAGCGTTTAGACCTCTGTTCACCTCCTGAATGGCTGGGCCTCTGTATTAAAAATTCAGATCTCAGTAAAGAATGAATCTAAATTGTGCAGATTTCAGTGTGACTCTGTGTTTCCCTTCTAGCCATGATTAACTGATATATGGAGCCCCCTCCTGCAGGCTGGAGTCCCTGAGTGGCACACATGGTTAACATGCTTGGCTGCTAACCAAAAGATGGAGGTTTGAGTCCACCCGGAGGCACCTTGAAAGAAAGACCTGGCAATCTACTTTCAAAAAAAATCAGCCTTTGAAAACCCTGTGAAGCACAGTTCTACTCTGATACACATAGAGTCCTACTCTGACACCCATGGGGTCGCCATGAATGAGAATCAACATGATGGCAGCTGGTAATACTTAGCAAGAGAAGGATGTGGCAGTCTGCTTCTGTAAAGATTTACAGCCTTGGAAATCCTATGGGGCAGTTCTACTAGGTCTTATAGGGTCACTGTGAGTCAGAACCCACTCAACAGCAGTGGGTTTGGGCAATACTTAAAAGTATGGGGGCAACAGTGATTCAGTGGTAGAAGTTTTGCCTTCCATGCAGGAGACCCACGTTTGATTTCTAGCCAATGCCCTCATGCACAGCCACCACCTCTCTGTTAGGGGTGAAATGCATTTTGCTATGATGCTGAACAGGTTTTAGCAGAGCTCTCAGATGAAGACAGACTAGAAAGGCCTGGCAATCTACTTCTGAAAACTGGCTGATAAAAATCTGATGGATCTGGGGGCGAGGCCAAGAGTAGTCAGATACTTCCTGTGGTCCCTCTTAAAACAAAAACCCCCCAAAACAAATGAATTGATTATATATGACAATCTAGGAGCCCTGAATATCAAAAACAAAGTTAAGGAGTCAGACTGAGCGGCAGGGGGAGGGAGAAAGTTCAGAAGCAGCGAGGATTTGCCAGACCTGACCTTGCCAACACCCTGCAGACTGGATCAGCTGGAGTGTGGGATAAGGCAAGCAGTAGCATTTGGGACACATTTTCCACATCTGGAGAGACTGAGTGGCAGAAAGTCTCCTCAAGCATTCAGAACCAGAGAGAAGTGGCTCTGAATTGGCGAAAGGTAAGTACAAACATATAAGGTACTATGAGGATTAAAAAAAACCCTTCCCAACCTTTAGGAAAGTACCTCTCTCCCATTTACCTGCTCCCTCTCCACTCTACTCCAGGTCCTGGTCTGGCTTCAGCAATTTCTGCATTCCCTGGGCTGGAAGTAGGACCTGTCATGCACTCCAAGCCATTCTCCTGGCTTTGGAGAGGAAACAAATTAACAAACAGGAAAAAATAATCTGCTAGCTCCCCTAAACCAGGAGCTCAGCACAGGCACAGCCCCTTTGCCTAAGCACAGATATAAGGGGTCCATGGATTTTGAATATCTTTCACCCCTGCATAGACCTGTGCGGGCCCATTTCAACAGCACAGGCCCTCATTAGCACAGTCCAACAAGGTATATACCTGAAGCCTGTTTTCAACTGCAACAGCTATAAGGGGGAGTAGCAGATTTGCGACATCTGACATTGCCCTGCCCATTAAGCAGGGTCTTCACCTACCCACATCAGAGGCCTTAAGACTGGTGGCTCCACCCACACTACCTAGCCCCCACGACAGGGGTCCAAGAATAAGTGGTGCCTCCCAGTCTTTATAGCCAAAGCACTGGGTGCCCAAAGTCTGGGTGCTAAACCTACCTACCTATGCACTCTAGGAAACCGGGATATGCCTTCTACCCAGACACTCAGGGGCAGCCATCAGCCCCCTGACTTGCTCAGCACATGACCCTCTTCTATAGCTAGATACCTGGGCCTACCCCAATCACCCCTGCCCATCTAGGACTATAGGTGAGAGCTCTCACCCACACACTTGGTGACCAATGACCTGGACACCTGAGCTGAATCCACACAAGAAAAGTAAATGGACTCTTGGGCTCACATACCTAATAACAGCTCTAACCACCTGGTGACAGGACATAAGAGCTTCAAAGACGCTAATTATCAGAGTAGCTCGCGTGACCAGCCAATCTGAGCGTAACAAAACAAAACAATCAAACATAAAATAAATATAGTAACTTATTGATGGCTCAGAGACAATGGTCAATATCAAATCACATAAAGAGGCAGACCATGATGGCTTTAGCAAGCGATCAAAACAAAGAACCAAGAAACCTACAGGGGGTAGAGTATTTCTTGGAATTACCGGAGGTAGAATTCCAAAGATTAATATACAGACTCTTCAAGGGATCAGGAAGGAGATCAGACAAAACACAGAACAAGCCAACAAACACACAGACAAAGCAACAGAGGTACTTAAGAAGGTTATACAACAGCATAATGACAAATTTAACAAGCTGCAAGAATCCACAGAGAGACAGCAAACAGAAATCCAAAAGATTAACAATAAAATTTCAGAATTGGACAATTCAATAGAAAGTCATAAGACCAGAACTGAGGCAAGGGAAGTCAGAATTAGTAAGACTAAAGACAAACCACTTGACACCAAATTATTTGAGGAAAAATCAGATAAAAGAATTAAAAAAAATGAAGAAATCTTAAGGATTATGTGGGAATCTATCAAGAGGAATAACTTATGAGTTATTGGAGTACCAGAACAGTGGGGGATAACAGATAATACAGAGAGAATTGTTGAAGATTTGTTGGCAGAAAAGTTCCCTGATATCATGAAAGATGAGAAGATATCTATCCAAGAAGCTCATTGAACCCCACACAGGGGTGATCCCAAAAGAAAGTCACCAAGACATATTATAATCAAACTTGACAAAACTAAAGATAAAGAGAATTTTAAGAGTGGCTAGGGATAAACGAAAAGTCACTTACAAAGGAGAGTCAAGAAGACCAAGCTCTGACTACTTAGCAGAAACCATGCAGGCAAGAAGGCAATGAGATGACATAAATAAAGCTTTGAAGGAAAAAAACTCCCGTCAAGAATTACACATCCAGAGGCGGGGCCAAGATGGCTGACTAGGCAGACGCTACCTCGGATCCCTCTTGCAACAAAGACTCGGAAAAACAAGTGAATCGATCACATACATGACAATCTATGAACCCTGACCATCAAACACAGATTTAAAGAGTTGACCTGAGTGACAGGTGAGCAAAAAGCTGCCCCCTGAACCAGCGACCGCTTCTGGAACCCACGACCCACCCCACAGACTTGAGCCCCCGTGGTTCCCTGGTGCCGAGTGGCGGGGCTGATTGCGGCTTGCTGAGGCAGGGCAGGCACGGGACACAGCCCTAACCCCTAGCCCCCTGGGGTAACCTCTGTAGAGACTCAGCCAGTGCAAGCAGACTGCACACTGACGGGGCTAACGAGAGAACGAACAACCATGGGGAAGCAGCGACTGTTTTTGGAGCCTGGAGCCAGCGTCCCAGTCAGAAAACCTTGGCGCCAGGCTTTGATCTGGGCGCAAGGGAGCTGAGCATGGCATCCTGATACAGTGCAAACATGGGGTGCAGCCCTAGCCCCCTGAAGTGACCCCGGGGGAAGCCCAGCCAGTGCACGCAGACAGCGCAGCGATGCGGCTGACAGGAGGAGAAGTCACCGGGAGGCAGCGACTGATTTGGAGCCAGGAGTGCGGCGTCCCAGCCAGGGAACCTTGGCGCTGGGCTTTGGGCTGGGAGCGCAAGAACTAACCATGGCTTCTGGGACAGCACAAGCACAGGACCAGGCCTGACCCCTGGGGGCAATCTCTACCCAGCCAGCCACAGTCGACATGCCCCTCGGGAATCTCAGATAAAACAGTCATCCCAAGCAAGATAAGTAACTTTGTCTATATTCCTGGGTGTACTCTCTCCTATCTATCTGATCCCCCCCCCTTTCCCAGGCGGCTTCATTAACATTGGAATTTCCTGGGCCAGAGAGTGAAGTGCTCAGCGTTTTTGTTTTGTTTTTTTTTCTTTCTTTCTTTGTTTTGTCTTTTCCTAACCCATTCTCCTGGCCTGAGAGAAGCAGCTACAAAAAACCCAGGGACCAAGAATCCTTCCCTTACTTCTAAAATTGGACTAAGAATACAGAACCAGCTCCAGCCAAACATTTGTGATGCACAGTCTTGGGCTTTCATCCCTACAGGGATCAAGGGGGCTATTATAATGCAAAGGCAATTCTGATAGGGATCTGACTGTACTTGTTTTAGCAGATCACTGGAAAGACAAGTTTCCCAGGTCTGATATCTCTGCATATTCAACAGAGCCCTCACTGACCCACAACAGGGAACTGAGGGCTGAAGCTCCACCCAAACCACCTAACCTCCTGCCATAGCAGTCTGAGGATAGTGACATCTATCAATCTGTAGAGGTGCATACATTGGGTGCCTACGGTACAGCTGCAGAGCCCACTCACCAAAGTGCTTTAGGAATAGAGACACACCTACCTCACTGGCACTTGGGGGAAGCCTATCAGCATCCTGCCACCCCCTCCCCAGAATGTGACCCCCTGCTGCTACTAGAATCTGGTGCACACAACTATCACCACTACTTCTCTAAGCGAATAGGTGACAGTCTACCCCACACACTTGGTGACCCAAAATCAGATTCTACTCAAGAATAGTGAATGGACTCTTAGGCTTATATTTCTGGTACCAGCCCAAACCAGCTGGTAAGAGGACATAAGTGGTTCAAAGCCTACAACAATCAAGATAGCACAATCTAGTAGCCCATCTGTGTATATTGAAAGAAAACAAAACAAGACTCAGTAAGCAAATATAAAATAAAACATTACAATATCTTATAGATGGCTCGGAGACAACAGTCCATATCAAACCACATAAAGAAGCAGACCATGATTGCTTCTACAACTCCCCAAATTAATGAATCAAAATCTTTCCCAAATGAAGATACAATCCTGGAATTGCCAGATGCAGAAAATAAAAAACTAATTTACAGAATGCTTCAAGACATCAGGGATGGCCTCAAAAATGAAATAAGGCAATCTACACAAAAAGCCAAGGAACACACTGATAAAGCAGTTGAAGAAATCAAAAAGACTATTCAAGAACATAGTGGAAAAATTAATAAGCTACAAGAATCCGTAGAGAGACAGCATTCAGAAATCCAAAAGATTAACAGTAAAATTACAGAATTAGACAACTCAATAGGAAGTCAGAGGAGCAGAAACGAGCAATTGGAGTGCAGAGTGGGGGAGATGGAGGGTAAGGCAATTGACACCAATACAGCTGAAGAAAAATCAGATAAAAGAATTAAAAAAAATGAAGAAACCCTAAGAATCATGTGGGACTCTATCAAGAAGAATAACTTGCATGTGATTGGAGTTCCAGAACAAGGAGGGATAACAGAAAATACAGAGAGAATAGTTGAAGATCTTTTGGCAGAAAACTTCCCTGACATCATGAAAGATGAAAGGATGTCTATCCAAGATGCTCATCGAACCCCATATAAGATTGATCCAAAAAGAAAATACCCAAGACATATTATCATCAAACTTGCCAAAACCAAAGATAGAGAGAAAATTTTAAAAGCAGCCAGGGATAAAAAAAAGGTCTCCTGAAAAGGAGAATCAATGAGAATAAGTTGAGACTACTCAGCAGAAACCATGCAGGCAAGAAGGCAATGGGATGACATATAGAGAGCACTGAAGGAGAAAAACTGCCAGCCAAGGATCATTCATCCAGCAAAACTCTCTCTCAAATATGAAGGTGAAATTAAAACATTTACAGAGAAACACAAGCTTAAGAGAATCTGCAAAAACCAAACCAAAGCTACAAGAAATACTAAAGGAAATCAGTCAGAAAATCAATAACATCAGATAACAACACAATACAAAGACAAAGAACATCCTGATATCAACTCAAATAAGGAAATCACAAAAACAAAGATTAATTTTAAAAAGGAAAAAATGCTCAAAACGGAATCATTAAACTCATTATGTAAAAGATCACAATAATCAAAAAGAGGGACTAAATAAAGGAGGCATAGAACTGCCATATGGAGACGAAAACAAGGCGATATAGGACGATACAAGTTAGGTTTTTACTTAGAAAAATAGGGGCAAATATTAAGGTAACTACAAAGATGTCTAACAATTCCATAACTTAAAATAAAAACCAAGAAAAACATAATGACTCAGCAAACGTAAATTCGACTACTATGAAAAGAGGAACACAATTTACAAAGAAAAACATCTCAGCACAAAAAAGTAAGTGGAAAAATGAAATTGTCAACAACACACACAAAAAGGCATGAAAATGACAGCACTAAACACATTCTTATCTGTAATTACCCTGAACGTAAATGGACTAAATGCACCGATAAAGAGACAGAGAGTCTCAGACTGGATAAAGAAACACGATCTGTCTATATGCTGCCTACAAGAGACACACCTTAGACTTAGAGACACAAACTAAAACTCAAAGGATGGAAAAAATATATCAAGCAAACAACAATCAAAAAAGAGCAGGATTAGCAATATTAATTTCTGACAAAATAGACTTCAAAGTTAAATTCACCACAAAGGATAAAGAAGGACACTACATAATGATTAAAGGGACAATTGACCAGGAAGATACAACCATATTAAATATTTATGCATCCAATGACAGGGCTGCAAGATACATAAAACAAACTTTAACAGAACTGAAAAGTGAGATAGACACCTCCACAATTACAGTAGGAGACTTCAACACACCACTTTCTGAGAAGGATAGGACTTCCAGTAAGAAGCTCAATAGAGACACGGAAGACCTAATTCCTACAATCAACCAACTTGACCTCATAGACCTATACAGAACACTCCACCTAACAGCTGCAAAACATACTTTTTTTTCTAATGCACATGGAACATTCTCTAGAATAGATCACATATTAGGTCATAAAACAAACCTTTGCAGAATCCAAAACACTGAAATATTACAAAGCATCTTCTCAGACCACAAGGCCATAAATGTGTAAATCAATAACAGAAAAATCAGGGAAAAGAAATCAAATACTTGGAAACTGAACAATACCCTGCTCAAAAAAGACTGGGTTATAGAAGACATTAAGGAGGGAATAAAGAAATTCATCGAATGCAATGAGAATGAAAACACTTCCTATCAAAACCTCTGGGACACAGCAAAAGCAGTGCTCAGAGGCCAATTTATATCGATAAATGCACACATACAAAAAGAAGAAAGAGCCAAAATCAGAGAACTTTCCCTACAACTTGAACAAATAGAAAGTGAGCAACAAAAGAATCCATCAGGCACCAGAAGAAAACAAATAATAAAAATTAGAGCTGAACTAAATGAAATAGAGAACAGAAAAACAATTGAAAGAATTAACAAAGTCAAAACCTGGTTCTTTGAAAAAATTAACAAAATTGATAAACCATTGGCCAGGCTGACTAAAGAAATACAGGAAAGGAAACAAATAACCCGAATAAGAGACGACATGGGCCAAATCACAACAGACCCAACTGAAATTAAAAGAATCATATCAGATTATTATGAAAAATTGTACTCTAACAAATTTGCAAACCTAGAAGAAATGGATAAATTCCTAGAAAAACACTACCTACCTAAACTAACACAATCAGAAGCAGAACAACTATATAGACCCATAACAAAAAAGAGATTGATAAGGTAACCAAAAAACTCCCCCCCAAAAAAGCCCTGGCCTGGATGGCTTCACTGCAGAGTTCTACCAAACTTTCAGAGAAGAGTTAATACCACTACTACTAAAGGTATTTCAAAGCATAGAAAATGATGGAACACTACCTAACTCATTCTATGAAGCCACCATATCCCCGATACCAAAACCAGGTAAAGACGCCACAAAAAAAGAAAATTACAGACCTATATCCCTCATGAACATAGATGCAAAAATCCTCAACAAAATTCTAGCCAATAGAATTCAACAACATATCAAAAAAATAACCCACCACGACCAAGTGGGATTTTTACCAGGTATGCAAGGTTGGTTTAATATTAGAAAAACCATTAATGTAATCCACGATATAAATAAAAGACAAAAACCACATGATTTTACCAATTGATACAGAAAAGGCATTTGACAAAGTCCAACACCCATTCATGATAAAAACTCTCAGCAAAATAGGAATTGAAGGAAAATTCCTCAACATAATGAAGGGAATCTAAAAAAAATATATTTTTTTATACAAAGCCAACATCACTGTAAATGGAGAGAGCCTGAAAGCATTTCCCTTGAGAACGGGAACCAGACAAGGATGCCCTTTATCACCGCTCTTATCCAACATTGTGCTAGAGGTCCTAGCCAGAGCAATTAGGCTAGACAAAGAAATAAAGGGCATCCGGATTGGCAAGGAGGAAGTAAAATTATCTCTATTTACAGATGATATGATCTTATACAAAGAAAACCTTAAGGAATCCTCCAGAAAACTACTGAAACTAATAGAAGAGTTTGGCAGAGTCTCAGGTTACAAGACAAACATACAAAAATCACTTGGATTCCTCTACATCAACAAAGAACATCGAAGAGGAAATCACCAAATCAATACCATTCACAGTAGCCCCCAAGAAGATAAAATACTTAGGAATAAATCTTACCAAAGATGTAAAAGACCTATACAAAGAAAACTATGAAGTACTAGTGCAAGAAACTAAAAGGGACCTACATAAGTGGAAAAACATACCTTGTTCATGGGTAGGAAGACCTAACATAGTAAAAATGTTTATTCTACCAAAAGCCATCTATACATACAATGCAGTTCCAATCCAAATTCCAATGACATTTTTTAAAGTGATGGAGAAACAAATCACCAACTTCATATGGAAGGGAAAGAAGCCCCGGATAAGTAAAGCATTACTGAAAAAGAAGAAGAAAGTGAGAGACCTCACTCTACCCGATTTTAGAACATATTATACAGCCACAGTAGTGAAAACAGCCTGGTATTGGGACAACAACAGGCACACAGACCAACGGAACAGAATTGAGAACCCAGGTATAAATCCATCCACATATGAGCGGCTGATATTTGACAAAGGCCCAGTGTCAGTTAATTGGGGAAAAGATAGTCTTTTTCACAAATGGTGCTGGCATAACTGGCTATCCATTTGCAAAAAAATTAAACAGGACCCATACCTCACACCATGCACAAAAACTAACTCCAAGTGGATCAAAGACCTAAACATAAAGACTAAAATGATAAAGATCATGGAAGAAAAAATGGGGACAACCTTAGGAGCCCTAATACAAGGCATAAACAGAATACAAAACATTACTAAAAATGACACAGAGAAACCAGATAACTGGGAGCTCCTAAAAATCAAACACCTATGCTCATTTAAAGACTTCACCAAAAGACTAAAAAGACCACCTACAGATTGGAAAAAAATTTTCAGCTATGACATCTCCGACCAGCGCCTGATCTCTAAAATCTATATGATTCTGTTAAAACTGAACCACAAAAAGACAAACAACCCAATCAAGAAGTGGGCAAAGGATATGAACACACACTACACTAAAGAAGATATTCAGGCGGCTAACAGACACATGAGAAAATGCTCTCGATCATTAGCCATTAAAAAAAAAAGCCATTAGAGAAACGCAAATTAAAACTACGATGAGATTCCATCTCACTCCAACAAGGCTGGCATTAATCCAAAAAACACAAAAGAATAAATGTTGGAGAGGCTGCGGAGAGATTGGAACTCTTATACACTGCTGGTGGGAATATAAAATGGTACAACCACTTTGGAAATCTATCTGGCATTTTCTTGAAAAGTTAGAAATAGAACTACCATACAACCCAGAAATCCCACTCCTTGGAATACACCCTAGAGAAATAAGAGCCTTTACACGAACAGATATATGCACACCCATGTTTATTGCAGCACTGTTTACAATAGCAAAAAGCTGGAAGCAACCAAGGTGTCCATCAATAGATGAATGGTTAAATAAATTATGGTACATTCACACAATGGAATACTACACATCGATAAAGAACAGTGACGAATCTGTGAAACATTTCATAACATGGAGGAACCTGGAAAGCATTATGCTGAGTGAAATTAGTCAGATGCAAAAGGACAAATACTGTATAAGACCACTATTATAAGTTCTTGAGAAATAGTATAAATTGAGAAGAACACATTCTTTTGTGGTTAAGAGAGGGGGGAGGGAGGGAGGGTGGGAGAGGGTTATTTACTGATTAGTTAGTAGATAAGAACTACTTTAGGTGTAGGGAAGGACAATACTCAATACAGGGAAGCTCAGCTCAACTGGACTGGACCAAAAGCAGAGAAGTTTCTGGGATAAATTGAAGGCTTCGAAGGTCAGCGGAGCAAGGGCGGGGGTTTGGGGACTATGGCTTAAGGGGACTTCTAAATCAACTGGCATAATAAACTCTATTATGAAAACATTCTGCAACCCACTTTGAAGTGTGGCGTCTGGGGTCTTAAATGCTAACAAGTGGCCATCTAAGATGCATCAATTGGTCTCAACCCACCTGGATCAAAGGAGAATGAAGAACAGCAAGGTCACACGATAACTGTGAGCCCAAGACAGAAAGGGCCACGTAAACCAGAGACTTACATCATCCTGAGACCAGAAGAACTAGATGGTGCCTGGCCACAACCGATGACTGCCCTGACAGGGAACACAACAGAGAATTCCTGAGGGAGCAGGAGAACAGTGGGATGCAGACCCCAAGTTCTCATAAGAACACCCGACTTAATGGTCTGACTGAGACTAGAAGAATCCCAGCAGTCATGGTCCCCAAACCTTCTGTTGGCCCAGGACAGGAACCATTCCCGAAGACTACTCATCAGACATGGAAGGGACTGGAAAATGGGCTGGAGAGAGATGCTGATGAAGAGTGAGCTACTTGTATCAGGTGGACACCTAAGACTGTATTGGCATCTCCTGTCTGGAGGGGAGATGGGAGGGTAGAGAGGGTTAGAAACTGGTAAAACGGTCACGAAAGGAGAGACTGGAAGAAGGGAGTGGGCTGACTCATTAGGGGGAGAGTAAATGGGAGTATGTAGTAAGGTGTATGTAAGCTTATATGTGACAGACTGACTTGATTTGTAAACTTTCACTTAAAGCACAATAAAAAGTATTTTAAAAAAAAAGAATTACATATCCAGCAGAACTCTCAAGTATGACTGCAAAATTAGGGCATTTCCAGATAATCAGAAACTAAAGGAATTTGTAAAAACCAAACCAAAATTACAAGAAATACTAAAGGGAGTCCTCTGGATAGAAAGTCAATAACATCATACAACAACCCAAGACTAGAACACAGGAAGAGCAACCAGATATCAACCCAGATAGGGAAGTAACAAAAATAAATCAAAGCTGAAACACTGAAAATAGGGAAACAGAGATATCAATATGTAAAAGATTAAAACAAAAAAGAGGGACTAGGAGGCAGGGCCAAGATGGAGGACTAGGTAGACGCTATCTCGGATCCCTCTTGCAACAAAGACTCGGAAAAACAAGTGAATCGATCACATACATAACAATCTACGAACCCTGAACAACAAACACAGATTTAGAGACGGAAAATGAACAAATACGGGGAAGCAGCGACTGTTTTCGGAGCCTGGAGCCAGCGTCCCAGTCAGGTAACCTTGGTGCCGGGCTTCTGGGCCCAGGGGAGCTGAACTGAAAAATCTTGTGACGGCGCAAACAAAGGGCGCAGCCCTACCCCCCTGAACTGAACCCGGGAGGGGGCCCAGCCGGTCCGTGCGGGCAGCGTGACGACGCGGCTGGTGGGAGAAGTCCCCGGGAGGCAGTGACTGGTTTTGGAGCCGGGAGTGCAGCATCCCAGCCAGGGAACCTTGGCGCCGGGCTTTTGACTGGGCGCTGTCATGGCACAAGCATGGGGCGCAGCTCTACTCCCCTGAACTAACCCCGGGAGGGGGCCCAGCTGGTCTGCCAGGGCGGTGCGGCAATGCGGCTGGTGGGAGGAGAAGTCCCCGGGAGGCAGCGACTGATTTTGGAGGCGGGAGTGCAGCGTCCCAGCAGGGGAACCTTGACACTGGGCTTTGGACTGGCAGCGGAGGATCTGACCGCGGTTTCAGCGGGCCAGACCCCCGAGGGCAATCTCCACAAAGCCAGCACAAATAGGCGACAGGCCCCTTAGGAATCTCAGATAAAATAGTCATTCCAAGCAAGACAAGCAACTTTGGCTATATTCCAAGGTGCTACTCTCCTATCTCTCTGAACCCTCCCCCACCCTTCCCAGGCAGCTTCATTAACATTGGAATTTCCTGAGCCAGAGGGAGAACAGCTCCGGCTCCGTGGCGGCTTTGCTTCCCCCCCCCCTTTTTTTTGTGGTCTTTTCCTAACCCATTCTTCCAGCCTGAGAGAAGGAACCACAAAAAACCCAGGGACCAAAAATCCATCCCTAATTGGACTAAAAACACAGAACCAGCTACAGCCAAGCATATATGATCCAAATCTCGGACTTTCATCCTTACAGGGAACAAGGTGGCGGTTATAATCCAAAGGCAGTTCTGATAGGGATCTGACTGCATTTTTATTTTAGCGAATTTTCTGGAAAAACAAGTTTCCCAGTGATGGCTCGGAGACAGCAGTCGATATCAAACCACATAAAGAAGCAGACCATGACAGCTTCCACAACCCCCCAAACAAAAGAATCAAAATCTTTCCCAAATGAAGATACAATCCTGGAATTATCAGATACAGAATATAAAAAACTAATTTACAGAATGCTTCAAGACATCAGAAACGAAATAAGGCAAACTGCAGAAAAAACCAAGGAACACACTGATAAAACAGTGGTAGAATTAAAAAAGATTATTCAAGAACATAGTGGAAAAATTAATAAGTTGCAAGAATCCATAGAGAGACAGCATGTAGAAATCCAAAAGATTAACAATAAAATTACAGAATTAGACAACGCAATAGAAAGTCAGAGGAGCAGACTCGAGCAATTAGAATGCAGACTGGGAAATCTGGAGGACCAGGGAATTAACACCAACATAGCTGAAAAAAAATCAGATAAAAGAATTAAAAAAAATGAAGAAACCCTAAGAATCATGTGGGACTCTATCAAGAAGGATAACTTGCGTGTGATTGGAGTCCCAAAACAGGGAGGGAGGACAGAAAACACAGAGAAAATAGTTGAAGATCTGCTGACAGAAAACTTCCCTGACATCATGAAAGATGAAAGGATATCTATCCAAGATGCTCATCGAACCCCATTTAAGACTGATCCAAAAAGAAAAACACCAAGACATATTAGCATCAAACTTACCAAAACCAAAGATAAAGAGAAAATTTTAAAAGCAGCCAGGGAGAAAAGAAAGGTTTCCTTCAAGGGAGAATCAATAAGAATAAGTTCAGACTACTCAGCAGAAACCATGCAGGCAAGAAGGGAATGGGACGACATATACAGAGCACTGAAGGAGAAAAACTGCCAGCCAAGGATCATATATCCAGCAAAACTCTCTCTGAAATATGAAGGCGAAATTAAGATATTTACAGATAAACACAAGTTTAGAGAATCTGCAAAAACCAAACCAAAGCTACAAGAAATACTAAAGGATATTGTTTGGTCAGAAAACCAATAATATCAGATATCAGCACAACACAAGGTCACAAAACACAACATCCTGATATCAACTCAAATAGGGAAATCACAAAAACAAATTTAAGATTAATTAAAAAAAAATGCTCATAAGAGGGAATCACTGAAGTCAATATGTAAAAGATCACAATAATCAAAAAGAGGGACTAAATACAGGTGGCATAGAACTGCCATATGGAGACTGATACAAGGCGATATAGAACAATACAAGTTAGGTTTTTACTTAGAAAAATAGGGGTAAATATTAAGGTAACCACAAAGAGGTATAACAACTCCATAACTCAAGAAAAAAGCCAAGAAAAACGTAACGACTCAACATAAAGTCAAACACTACGAAAATGAGGATGTCACAATTTACTAAGAAAAACGCCTCAGCACAAAAAAGTATGTGGAAAAAGGAAATTGTCAACAACACACATAAAAAGGCATCAAAATGACAACACTAAACACTTATTTATCTATAATTACGCTGAATGTAAATGGACTAAATGCACCAATAAAGAGATAGAGAGTCTCGGACTGGATAAAGAAACACAATCCGTCTATATGCTGCCTACAAGAGACACACCTTAGACTTAGAGACACAAACAAACTAAAACTCAAAGGATGGAAAAAAATATATCAAGCAAACAACCAAAAAAGAAGAGGAGTAGCAATATTAATTTCTGACAAAATAGACTTTAGACTTAAATCCACCACAAAGGATAAAGAAGGACACTACATAATGATTAAAGGGACAATTGATCAGGAAGACATAACCATATTAAATATTTATGCACCCAGTGACAGGGCTGCAAGATACATAAATCAAATTTTAACAGAACTGAAAAGTGAGACAGACACCTCCACAATTATAGTAGGAGACTTCAACACACCACTTTCAGAGAAGGACGGGACATCCAGTAAGAAGCTCAATAGAGACACGGAAGACCTAATTACAACAATCAACCAACTTGACCTCATTGACTTATACAGAACTCTCCACCCAACTGCTGCAAAGTATACTTGTTTTTCTAGCGCACATGGAACATTCTGTAGAATAGACCACATATTAGGTCATAAAACAAACCTTTGCAGAATCCCAAACACTGAAATATTACAAAGCATCTTCTCAGAGCACAAGGCCATAAATGTGTAAATCAATAACAGAAAAATCAGGGAAAAGAAATCAAATACTTGGAAACTGAACAATACCCTGCTCAAAAAAGACTGGGTTATAGAAGACATTAAGGAGGGAATAAAGAAATTCATCGAATGCAATGAGAATGAAAACACTTCCTATCAAAACCTCTGGGACACAGCAAAAGCAGTGCTCAGAGGCCAATTTATATCGATAAATGCACACATACAAAAAGAAGAAAGAGCCAAAATCAGAGAACTTTCCCTACAACTTGAACAAATAGAAAGTGAGCAACAAAAGAATCCATCAGGCACCAGAAGAAAACAAATAATAAAAATTAGAGCTGAACTAAATGAAATAGAGAACAGAAAAACAATTGAAAGAATTAACAAAGCCAAAAGCTGGTTCTTTGAAAAAATTAACAAAATAGATAAACCATTGGCTAGACTGACTAAAGAAATACAGGAAAGGAAACAAATAACCTGAATAAGAAACGAGAAGGGCCACATCACAACAGACCCAACTGAAATTAAAAGAATCATATCAGATTATTACGAAAAATTGTACTCTAACAAATTTGCAAACCTAGAAGAAATGGATGAATTCCTGGAAAAACACTACCTACCTAAACTAACACATTCAGAAGTAGAACAACTAAATAGACCCATAACAAAAAAAGAGATTGGAATGGTAATCAAAAAACTCCCCCAAAAAAAAGCCCTGGCCCGGATGGCTTCACTGCAGAGTTCTACTAAACTTTCAGAGAAGAGTTAACACCACTAATACTAAAGGTATTTCAAAGCATAGAAAATGACGGAATACTATCCAACTTATTCTATGAAGCCACCATCTCCCTGATACCAAAACCAGGTAAAGACATTACAAAAAAAGAAAATTACAGACCTATATCCCTCATGAACATAGATGCAAAAATCCTCAACAAAATTCTAGCCAATAGAATTCAACAACATATCAAAAAAATAATTCACCACGATCAAGTGGGATTTATACCAGGTATGTGAGACTGGTTTAACATCAGAAAAACCATTAATGTAACCCACCACATAAATAAAACAAAAGACAAAAACCACATGATCTTATCAATTGATGCAGAAAAGGCATTTGACAAAGTCCAACACCCATTCATGATAAAAACTCTCAACAAAATAGGAATTGAAGGAAAATTCCTGAACATATTTTTTTTATGCAAAGCCAACAGCCAACATCACTCTAAATGGAGAGAACCTGAAAGCATTTCCCTTGAGAACGGGAACCAGACAAGGATGCCCTTTATCACCGCTGTTATTCAACACTGTGCTAGAAGTCCTAGCCAGGGCAATTAGGCTAGACAAAGAAATAAAGGGCATCCGGATTGGCAAGGAGGAAGTAAAATTATCTCTATTTGCAGATGATATGATCTTATACACAGAAAACCCTAAGGAATCCTCCAGAAAACTACTGAAATTAATAGAAGAGTTTGGCAGAGTCTCAGGTTATAAGATAAACATACAAAAATCACTTGGATTCCTCTACATCAACAAAAAGAACATCGAAGAGGAAATCACCAAATCAATACCATTCACAGTAGCCCCCAAGAAGATAAAATACTTAGGAATAAATCTTACCAAGGATGTAAAAGACCTATATAAAGAGAACTACAAAGCTCTACTACAAGAAATTAAAAAGGACATACTTAAAGTGGAAAAACATACCTTGCTCATGGATAGGAAGACTTAACATAGTAAAAATGTTTATTCTACCAAAAGCCATCTATACATACAATGCAGCTCCGATCCAAATTCCAATGTCATTTTTTAAGGTGATAGAGAAACAAATCACCAACTTCATATGGAAGGGAAAGAAGCCTCGGATAAGCAAAGCATTACTGAAAAAGAAGAAGAAAGTGGGAGGCCTCACTCTACCTGATTTCAGAACCTATTATACAGCCACAGTAGTCAAAACAGCCTGGTATTGGTACAACAACAGGCACATAGACCAGTGGAACAGAATTGAGAACCCAGATATAAATCCATCCACATATGAGCAGCTGATATTTGACAAAGGCCCAGTGTCAGTTAATTGGGGAAAAGATAAGTCTTTTTCACAAATGGTGCTGGCATAACTGGATATCCATTTGCAAAAAAATTAAACAGGACCCATACCTCACACCAAGCACAAAAACTAACTCCAAGTGGATCAAAGACCTAAACATAAAGACTGAAACGATAAAGATCATGGAAGAAAAAATAGGGACAACCTTAGGAGCCCTAATACAAGGCATAAACAGAATACAAAACATTACCAAAAATGACAAAGAGAAACCAGATAACTGGGAGCTCCTAAAAATCAAACACCTAGGCTCATCTAAAGACTTCACCAAAAGAGTAAAAAGACCACCTACAGACTGGGAAAGAATTTTCAGCTATGACATCTCCGACCAGCACCTGATCTCTAAAATCTATATGATTCTGTTAAAACTCAACCACAAAAAGACAAACAACCCAATCAAGAAGTGGGCAAAGGATATGAACACACACTTCACTAAAGAAGATATTCAGGCAGCTAACAGATACATGAGAAAATGCTCTCGATCATTAGCCATTAGAGAAATGCAAATTAAAACTATAATGAGATTCCATCTCACTCCAACAAGGCTGGCATTAATCCAAAAAACACAAAAGAATAAATGTTGGAGAGGCTGCAGAGAGATTGGAACTCTTATACACTGCTGGTGGGAATGTAAAATGGTACAACCACTTTGGAAATCTATCTGGCGTTATCTTAAACAGTTAGAAATAGAACTACCATACAACCCAGAAATCCCACCCCTCAGAATATACCCTAGAGAAACAAGACCCTTCACACGAACAGATACATGCACACCCATGTTTATTGCAGCTCTATTTACAATAGCAAAAAGCTGGAAGCAACCAAGGTGTCCATCAACGGATGAATGGTTAAATAAATTGTGGTATATTCACACAATGGAATACTACGCATCGATAAAGAACAGTGACGAATCTGTGAAAGATTTCATAACATGGAGGAACCTGGAAGGCATTATGCTGAGTGAAATCAGTCAGAGGCAAAAGGACAAATATTGTATAAGACCACTATTATAAGATCTTGAGAAATAGAAAAAACTGAGAAGGACACATACTTTTGTGGTTACGAGGGGGGGAGGGAGGGAGGGCGGGAGAGGGTTTTTTACTGATTAGTAGATAAGAACTGCTTTAGGTGAAGGGAAGGACAACACTCAATACATGGGAGGTCAGCTCAATTGGACTGGGCCAAAAGCAAAGCAGATTCTGGGATAAAATGAGTGCTTCAAAGGTCAGCGGAGCAAGGGCGGGGGTTTGGGAACCATGGTTTAAGGGGACTTCTAAGTCAATTGGCAAAATAATTCTATTATGAAAACATTCTGCATCCCACTTTGAAATGCGGCGTCTGGAGTCTTAAATGCTAACAAGCGGCCATCTAAGATGCAGCAATTGGTCTCAACCCACCTGGAGCAAAGGAGAATGAAGAACACCAAGGTCACACGACAACTAAGAGCCCAAGAGACAGAAAGGGCCACATGAACCAGAGACCTACATCATCCTGAGACCAGAAGAACTAGTTGGTGCCCGGCCACAATCGATGACTGCCCTGACAGAGAGCACAACAGAGAACCCCTGAGGGAGCAGGAGATCAGTGGGATGCAGACCCCAAATTCTCATAAAAAGACCATACTTAATGGTCTGACTGAGACTAGAGGAATCCCGGCGGTAATGGTCCCCAAACCTTCTGTTGGCACCGGACAGGAACCATCCCTGAAGACAACTCATCAGACATGAAAGGGACTGGACAGTGGGTAGGAGAGAGATGCTGATGAAGAGTGAGCTAATTATATCAGGTGGACACTTGAGACTGTGCTGGCATCTCCTGTCTGGAGGGGGGATGGGAGGATAGAGAGAGTTGGAAGCTGGCAAAATTGTCACGAAAGGAGAGACTGGAAGGGCTGACTCATTAGGGGGAGAGCAAGTGGGAGTATGGAGTAAGATGTATATAAACTTATATGTGTCAGACTGACTTGATTTGTAAACGTTCACTTGAAGCTCAATAAAAGTTAATAAAAAAAAAAAGAGGGACTAAATAATGTAGTCATAGAACTTTCACATGGAGGAAAAGTCAAGGTGATATCAAGAAATAAAAGATTTGTTTAAAATTAGTAAAATAGAGGTGAATATTAAGGTAACTGCAAAGGAAACTAACAGTCCTACACATCAAAATAAAAAAGAAGAAAAACATGATTTAGCAAACACAAAATCAACAACAATGAAAAAGATGAAAAGAAAATACATAAAGAAAAATGACTCAGCACAGAAAATTAACTGGAACAAAGAAAACTGTCAACAATACACACACAAAAAATACATTAAAATGAGAGCACTAAACTCATGACTATCAATAATTACACTGAATGTAAATGGACTAAATGCACAAATAAGGAGACAGTGGTAGAATGAATAAAAAAACACGATCTGTTTATATGCTGCCTACAAGAGACACATCTTACACTCAAAGACAAACAAACTAAAATTCAAAGGATGGAAAAAATACATCACACAAACCACAATCGAAAAAGAGCAGGAATGGCAATGTTAATTTCCAACAAAATAGACTTTAAAGTGAAATCCAGCACAAAGGATAAGGAAGGACACTACATAGTGATTAAAGTGTCAATAAACCAGGAGGACATAACCATAATAAATATTTACACAGCCAATGACAGGGCTCCAAAATACATAAAACAAGCTCTAACAACACTGAAAAGAGAAACAGACAGCTCCACAGTATTAGTACAAGACTTCAACACACCACTTTCAGTGAAGGACAGAATATCCAGGAAGAAGCTCAATAAAGACATAGAAGATCTAAATGCCACAACCAACCAACTCGATCTCATAGACATATACAGAACACTCCACCCAACAGCAGCCAATTATACTTTCTTTTCAAATGCACGTTGAACATTATCTAGAATAGATCACATATTAGGCCACAAAGCAAGCCTTAACAGAATCTAAAATACCGAAATATTACAAAGCATCTTTCTGACCATAAAGCCATAAAAGTAGAAATCAATAACAGAAAGAGCAAGGAAAAGAAATCAAATACATGGAAACTGAACCACATCTTGTTCAAAACTACTGGGTTATAGAAGAAATCAAGGGCAGAATAAAGAAATTCACAGAATCAAATGAGAATGAAAACACATCCTACCAGAACCATTGGAACACAGCAAAAGCAGTGCTCAGAGGTCAATTGACAGCAATAAATGCACACATCCAAAAAGAAGAAAAGGCCAAAATCAAAACATTAACCTTACAACTTGAACAAATAGAAAGAGAACAGCAAAAGCAGTCCTCGGGCACAAGAAGAAAGGAAGTAATAAAAATTAGAGCAGAATTAAATGAAACAGAGAATAGAAAAAAAACATTGAAAGAGTTAACAAGACCAAAAGCCGGTTCTTTGAAAAGACCAACAAAATTGATAAACCACTGGCCAAAGTGACAAAAGAAAAACAGGAGAGGAAGCAAATAACCTGAATAAGAAATGAGATTGGCAATATCACAACAGACCCAATTGAAATTAAAAGAATCAAAACAAAATACTATGAAAAACTATACTCCAACAAATTTGAAAACAGAGGAAATGGACGAATTTCTAGAAACACACTACCTTCCTAAGCTAACACAAACAGAGGTAGAACAACTAAATAAACCTATAACAAAAGAAGAGATTGAATAGGTGATTAAAAATTCCCAACAAAAAAAAGCCTGGCCCTGACAGCCTTCAGTATGGGTTGCACCTTAAACATAAAGAAAACAAAAATCCTCAAAACTGGACCAATAAACAACATCATGATAAACGGAGAAAAGATTGAAGTTGTCAAGGATTTTATGTTACTTGGATCCACAATCAACACCCATGGAAGCAGCAGTCAAGAAATCAAACGACGCATTGCATTGGGCAAATCTGCAGCATAAGACCTCTTTAAAGAGTTAAAAAGCAAAAACGTCATCTTGAAGACTAAAGTGTGCCTGATCCAAGCCATGTTGTTTTCAGTTGCCTCTTTTGCATGCAAAAGCTGGGCAGTGAATAAGGAAAACGGAAGAAGAATTTATGCCACTTGACATCTTTACTATGTTGAATCTTTCAGTCCATGAACATGATATCTTTCCTGGTCATTACTTTTGAACAACAGGTTAGTGTCCCCCCATCATTCTTTATTCAAGCCAAGAATCTACATTTTAAGTAAGAAGCATAAATCAAGCGATTTGCTATTTTTTTTAATGTAATACATTCTAAGTGCTATTTAATGTGTTTGAGGGCAGCGTTAATGGACAAAAGCATTAGATGATGGAGGTCTGAGAGTACATTTGTGCTCCTTCAGTTTTTTTAAGAGATATATTTCAAGCATCCAGAATAGTGTAAGAGAAACAAAAGCCTTTGTATCCATCACCCTTGATGACTAATATTATTATTACGCCATGCACTGTCTGGAAGGAGATAAGGAGCTAGGAAGAGAAGGACCCTGTGATGGGCCACAAACCAAAGTATGTGTGTTCCAGCTCATTAGCCAGATTATGTAATTGTTTGTGACTCAATCTGTTTATCTCCTAAGTTTTGATTTATATATAAACATTCCAGTTTTGTCTCAGGTGTAAAAGAATCACTTGGCTATATTTGGGCCAGCATGGTGGTGGCAACAGGAATGGATGAGAACCCACAAAAAAGGGAATCTTGTAGATAAGTCAGGGCCATGAGATCTATCCATTCCTCCCCACTATATCATCCTCCTTTAAGGTATATTGAGTTTCTCTTATTTAGGAGACAGAAATTTTCCCCAAGTCCCATAGGTTATCCAGGGAGGAAGGGACACAGGTTAGTGAGCAGAAGAAGCCCTCTCCTGAGGCCTGGCTCTTGCTGAAGCCTAAATCCCTCCCCTAATGATATTCCTTAAAGAACAGCAGTCAGCCAGTCTCTGAATGGGCACACATGTGATCTTGATTTCAGTGTTTCCAGTGGCAGCCTCAGAGGTAGGAGCTTCCCTGGGAGGTCAGTTCTGCAGTGTTCTGGGTGTCATTCCTGGATGACCAGCCTAGAACCTGCTACTCTGGCCTTTCCAATGTTGCAGAGCGCCCAAAAACCCATATTAAATTCCTTCCCGCTTAAAATACGCAAACTAGATTATTTCCTCTACTGAATCCTGGCTGATACATTTAGAACCCCACTTTCTGTGAAGAGTAAATAAGATAATGCATGTGCAACATAAGCATACCTCTTGACAACACCATAAAAAAAAAATATATATATATATATATATTTTTTTTTCCTATGGGGGCAGTTTTACTCTGTTGTATAGGGTCACTATGAGCCAGAATTGACTTGATGGCACACAACAACAAATGGCCAGTATTATGAGTAGTATTAAGGAACCCTGGTGGCACAAAGGTTAAGCATTTTGCTGCTAACCAAAAGGTCTGCAGTTCCAACCCACCAGCAGTTCCACTGGAGAAAAGACCTGGAGATCTGCTCCTGTAAAGAATACAGCTAGGAAGCCCTATGGGGAAGTTCAGCTCTGTCATATAAGGTCATTAGGAGTCGGGATGGACTCAACAGCACACAACAACAACAGCAACATGAACAAAATGGCTAGTACTAATAATGGCAATAATTTTTAATTTGTGACCTAAATTATTAAAATGGTATTAGGGTTCTCAGGCTACCCACAAAGCCTCTTTCAACCATATTGTGGCAGAACCCATGAGTTCTCACTTTTTCCTTAGGACAATTCTAAGACAACACAACCAACAACCAGATAGTGAGTGCTGACCACTGTGGTGGCAAAAATGGCAAAAGTAATGGCTGAACAATAAATCACTGGACTTGAGTTATGCTGGGTCTTGTCCTAGGCAAGTCAAGACAACCTTCTAAGATGGGTGTCATCGTTGCCATCTTACAGCTGAGGATACTGAGGCTCAGACAGAACAAGTTATTTGCCCAAGGTTGCACAGCTAGGAAGTAGCACAGCCTGGCCTTGGACCCAGGGTTCTGTCTTTCCCACTATACCACAGCTGCCTTCTGGGTTTGTTGTCTGGTTGGTCAATTTGGGCTGGTTTGGAATAAAAATAAAGTGTCATTGTTCACAGCCAATGTGGCAGGGCTCTTCAGATTTCTATCTTAAATTGATTCAGAGGAACCTGTCCGTTGCAGCCTGGTCTTCCTCCCAGATGATGGAGGCAGGGAGACACGAGCAGCATCTTGAACTAAAAACACCACATGCCAGGTGGCCAACCATTGTCAAGACAGGACCCTCTCTCCTGGGAAGCGTGAGGGGCAGTGAGGCCATGAAGTATGCCCGGTGCTGACCCTGGGCCAGGCCTGAGGGGAACTGCCACCACAGAGGAGGCAAGGTCCCAAAGCTCAAATGGGATCATAGAGCTTTTTAACTTCTCCCATATAAACACAGGGAGGATTCTGAAGGATAAGCCAGAGCCTGGGCCTAGAAGAGGAAACAATTTGTCAACTGATTCAATTTGGGGCCTGTCTCTTATTTCCTTAAAGAGCATTAAGATGTCACAATTGGATAATAAGGCACACAGACTGATCGAACAAAGTTTCCCAACCAACTTCTTGGTACAAAAAGATCTCTCAGACAGCAGAGTCAGACCAAGGTTGGGGAGGAGGGTCTTGTACAGCCCAAATAAGCAGGCTGTTGGGAGGACAGAAAGGAACAGGGTTTTCTGGGTAATCTTCCTGAGGTATGGCTCTGGTGCTTACTGGCCATGTGACCTTGGGCAAGTTACTTAACCCCTCTGAACCTCAGGTTTTTTTAATCTGTGAAATGGGAATAATAGTACTTCCCTCATCGGGTTATTATAAGGTAGAAAATTAGGTCATACATGTAAAATGCTTAACCTAGTCCCTGGTGTGTACTAATCATTCAAGCATTCTAGCAATTATTAGGGGGTTGTGATCTCAGCCAAGGACCCCACCTGCTTCCCTCTAGATCAGTATTTCTCATCCTGCGCTGCTCATCAAGTCACCTGAGGAAGCCTCAGGGACTACTAGAGCCAGGGCTCCATCCTTAAACCAATTAAATCAGTCACTGAGACATTAATCATTACTAATAACTTAAGGTGTGCCTGACCCAAGCCATAGTATTTTCAATCACCTCATATGGTTGCAAAGGCTGAACAATGAATAAGAAGACCAAGATGAATTGATGCCTTTGAATTATGGTGTTGGCGAAGAATATTGAATATACTGTGGACTGCCAGAAGAACGAACACATCTGTCCTGGAAGAAGTACAGCCAGAATGCTCCTTAGATGCGATGATGTGAGACTTCCTCTCATGTACTTTGGACATGTTATCAGGCAGGACCAGTCCCTGGAGGAGGACATCCATAGTGGTTGGTAAAGTAAAAAAAAAAAAAAGTAAAGGGTCCACAAAAGAGAGGAAGACCTTCAACAAGACGGACTGACACAGTGGCTGCAACAGTGGACTCATCAGACATAGCAACGATTTTGAGGATGACGCAGGACTGGGTCTTTTTTCTGTTGTACATAGTGTCACTGTGAGTCGGAAGCAACTCGACAGCACCTAACAACAACAACAACGTAATGAGCCAACTCACCAAATGTAGACTAGAAGAGAAAGAATAGCTTTGAAGTTCATTAGACCTGGGTTGAAAGCCTAGCTCTAGCGCTCACTGTTGTTGTTTGCTGCCCTTGAGTTGGCTCCTGACTCATGACGACCCTACGTACAGTGGAACAAAACACTGCCCGGTCCCGTGCCAACTCCATGATCGGTTACAGATCAGACTACTGTGATCCATAGGGTTCTTTTTTCTTTCTTCTTCTTTTTTTTAAAATCTTGCTTTGGTTGAAAGTTTATAGCTCAAGTTAGTTTCTCATACAAAAATTCATACACACATTTTTATGTGACCCTAGTTGCTATCCCTATAATTTGACCGCATACTCCCCCTTTCCACATGATTTCCTGTGTTCATTCAACCAGGTCCTAACCCTTTCTGCCTTCTCATCTCGCCTCTGGACAGGAGCTGCCCATTTAGTCTCATGTATCTACCTGAACTAAGAACATTCTTCACAAGTATCATTTTATGTCCTATAAAAAAAAAAAAAAGTCTAGTTTAATCTTTGTCTAAAGAGTCGGCTTTGGGAATGGTTTTAGCTCGGGGTTAACAGACAGTCTGGGGCCATGTCTTCTAGGGATCTTCTAGTCTAAGTTAGACCATTAAGTCTGGTCTTTTTATGTGAATTTGAGTTCTACACCCCACTTTTCTCCTGCTCCATCAGGGACTCTCTGTTGTGTTCTCTGTTAGGGTGGTCATTGGTAGTAGCCAGGCACCATCTAGGTCTTCTGGTTTCAGGCTGATGCAGTCTCTGGTTTATGTGGCCCTGTCTTTTGGGCTAATATTTTCCTTGTGTCTTTGGTGTTCTTCACTCTCCTTTGCTCCAAATGAGTTGCGACCAATTGATGCAGCTTAGATGGCCAGTCGCTAGCTTTTAAGACCCCAGACGCCACTCACCAAAGTGGGATGCAGAACTTTTTCTTAATCAACTTTGTTGTGCCAGTTGACCTAGATGTCCCCGAAACCATGATCCCCAGATCCCTACCCCTGCTACTCTGTCCCTCAAAGTGTTTGGTTGTGTTCAGAAAACTTCTTTGCTTTTGGTTTAGGCCAGTTGTGTTGACTTCCCCTGTATTGTGTGTTGTCCTTCCCTTCACCTAAGATAATTCTTGTCTACTGTATCCAGTTATTGAATTCCCATCTCCCTCCCTCCCCACCCTCATAACCAACAAAGAATGTTTTCTTCTGTGTTTAAAACTTTCCTTGAGCTCTTATAATAGGGGTCTCATACAATATTTGTCCTTTTGTGATTGACTAATTTCACTCAGCGTAATGCCTTCCAGGTTCATCCATGTTATATGTGTTTCCTGGATTCATCATTGTTCTTTATAATTGCATAGCATTCCATTGTGTGAATATACCGTAATTTGTTTATCCATTTGTCTGTTGATGGGCACCTTGGTTGCTTCCATCTTTTTGCTATTGTGAACAGTGCTGCAATGAACATGGGTGTGCATATATCTATTCATGTTAAGGCTCTTATTTCTCTAGGATATATTCCAAGGAGTGGGATTGCTGGATCATATGGTAGTTCTATTTCTAGCTTTTTAAGGAAGATTTCCAAAGTGGTTGTACTATTTTACATTCCCACCAGCAGTGTGTAAGTGTTCCAGTCTCTCTGCAACCTCTCCAACATTTATTATTTTGTGTTTTTTGGATTAATGCTAGCGTTGTTGGGGTGAGATGGTATCTTGTCGTAGTTTTGATTTGCAATTCTCTAATGGCTAATGATAGTGAGCATTTCATCATATACCTCTTAGCTACCTGAATGTCTTCTTTGGTGAAGTACCTGTTCATATCCTTTGTCCATTTTTTCATTGGTTTATTCATCTTTTTGTGGTTGAAGTTTTGTAGAATCCTGTAGATTTTAGAGATTAGGCCCTGATCAGATATGTTGTAGCCAAAAATTTTTTCCCAGTCTGTAGGTTGTCTTTTTACTTTTTGGGGGAAGTTTTTTGATGAGTGTAAGTGTTTGGTTTTTAGGCGCTCCCAGTTATCTAGTTTCTCTTCTGGTGTTTGTACATTGTTAGTTATGTTTTGTATTCTGTTTATGCCATGTATTAGAGCTCCTAGCATTGTCCCTATTTTTTCTTCGATCATCTTTACCTTTTTAGATTTTATATTTAGGTCTTTGATCCATTTTGTGTTAGTTTTTGTGCATGGTGTGAGGTATGGGTCTTGTTTCATTTTTTTGCAGATAAATACCCAGTTATGCCAGCAACATTTGTTAAAGAGACTGCCTTTTGCTCATTTAACAGACTTGGAGCCTTTGCAAATATCAACTGCTCACAGGTGGATGAATTTACTTCTGTATTCTCAATTCCATTCCACTGGTCTATGTATCTGTTGTTGTACCAGTAGCAGGCTGTTTTCACTACCATGGTGGTACAGTAGGTTCTCAAATTAGGTACTGTGAGGCCTCCCACTTTGTTCTTCTTTGGTAATGCTGTACTTATCTGGGGCCTCTTCCCTTTCCATATGAAGTTGGTGATTTGTTTCTCCATCTCATTTAAAAATGTTGTTGAAATTTGGATTGGGATTGCATTGTATCTGTAGATCACTTTGGGTAGAACTGACATATTCACAATGTTGAGTCTTCCTATCCATGAGCAAGGTATGTTTTTCCACTTATTTATGTTTCTTTTGGTTTCTTGCAGTAGTGACTTGTAGTTTTTTTTTTTTTTTTTTTGTACAGGTTGTTTACATCTCTGGTTAGATTTATTCCTAAGTATTCTACCTTCTGGAAACCCTGGTGGCGTAGTGGTTAAGTGTTATGGCTGCTAACCAAAGGGTCGGCAGTTCAAGTCCGGCAGGCACTCCTTGGAAACTCTATGGGGCAGTTCTACTCTGTCCCATAGGGTTGCTATGAGTCGGAATCGACTCGACGGCACTGGGTTTGGTTTGGTGGTTTATTTTATCTTCTTGGGGGCTACTGTAAATGGTATTCATGTGGTGATTTCCTCTTTGAAGTTCTCTTTGTTGGTGTGGAGGAGTCCAACTGATTTTTGTATGTTTTTCTTGTATCCCGATGCTTTGCTGAAATCGTCCATTAGTTCCAGTAGTTTTCGTGTGGATTTTTGTGTATAAGATTATATGATCTGCAAATAGAGATACTTTTACTTCTTCCTTACCAATTTGGATGTGCTTTATTTCTTTTTCTAACCCAACTGCTCTGGCTAGGACATCCAGCACAATGTTGAATAAAAGTGGTGATAAAGGGCATTCTTGTCTGGTTCCCATTCACAAGGGGAATGCTTTCAGACTCTCTCCATTTAGGATGATGTTGGCTTTTGGCTTTGTGTAAATGTCCTTTATCATAACCGAGGAATTTCCCTTCTCCTTCTATTTTGTTGAGAGTCTTTTTTATCATGGATGGGTGTTGGACTTTGTCAAATACCTTTTCTGCATCAATTGATAAAATCATGTGATTCTTGTCTTTTATGTGATGGGTTACATTGATTGTTCTTCTAATGTTGAACCATCCCTGCATACCTGTATCTCACTTGGCCATGGTGAATTATTGTTTTGATATGTTGTTGAATTCTATTGGCTGAATTTTTTTTGAGGACTTTAGCATCTAAGTTCATGAAGGATATCGGTCTATAATTTTCTTTTTTGTGGTGTCCTTACCTAATTTTGGTATCAGGGTTATGCTGTCTTCATAGAATGAGTCTGGGAGTATTCCATTCTTTTCTATGCTCTGAAATACCTTTAGTAGTAGTGCTGTTAACTCTTCTCTGAATGTTTGGTAGAATTCTCTAATGAAGCTGTCAGGGCCAGGGCTTTTTTTGTTGTTGTTGTTGGGAGTTAATTACCTTTCAATCTCTTGTTATAGGTTTATTTAGTTGTTCTACCTCTGTTAGTTTAGGGAGGTAATATGTTTCTAGAAATTTCTCCATTTCCTCTAAACCCACTACCATTGAGTTGGTTCCGACTCCTAGTGACCCTATAGGACAGAGTAGAACTGCCCCCATAGAGTTTCCAAGGAGCACGTGGTGGATTTGAACTGCCGACCTCTTGGTTAGCAGCTGTAGCACTTAACCACTATGCCGCCAGGGTCTCCCCATTTCCTCTAGGTTTTCAAATTTGTTAGCGTACAATTTTTCATAGTATTCTGTTATGATTCTTTTAATTTCAGTTGGGTGTGTTGTGATATCACCCATCTCATTTCTTATTCAAGTTATTTGCTTCCTCTTCTGTTTTTCTTTTGTCAGTTTGGCCAATGGTTTATTGATTTTGTTGGTCTGTTCAAAGAACCAGCTTTTGGTCTTGTTAACTCTTTCAATTGTTTTTCTCTTTCCTATTTCATTCAGTTCTGCTCTAATTTTTATTATTTACTTTCTTCTGGTGACTGAGGACTTCTTTGGAGACCTCTATTTGCTCGAGTTGGAGGGTTAATGCTTTGATTTTGGTCCTTTCTTCTTTTTGTATGTGTGCATTTATTGCTATAAATTGACCTCTGAGCACTGCTTTTGCTGCATCCCAGAGGTTCTGGTAGGATGTGTTTTCACTCTCATTTTATTCTGTGACTTTCTTCATTCCGTGCTTTATTTCTTCTATAACCCCGTAGTTTTTGAACAAGGTGTTGTTCAGTTTCCATGTGTCTGATTTTTTTTCCTTGCCTTTTCTGTTATTGATTTCTATTTTTATGGCTTTATGGTCCAAAAAGATGCTTTGTAATATTTCAATGTTTTGGATTCTGTTAAGGCTTGCCTTGCGGCCTACTATGTGGTCTATCCTGGAGAATGTTCCATGTGAGTTAGAAAAGAAAGTATACTTGGCTGCTGTTGGGTGGAGTGTTCTGTATATGTCTATGAGGTCAGGTTGGTTGACTGTGGCATTTAGATCTTCTGTGTCTTTATGGAGCTTCTTTCTGGATATTCTGTCCTTCACTGAAAGTGGTGTATTGACGTCCTACTATTATTGTGGAGCTATTTCTCTTCTCAATGCTGTTAGAGTTTGTCTTATGTATTTTGGAGCCCTGTCGTTGGGTACATAACTATTTAATACAGTTATGTCCTCCTGGTGTACTGACACTTTAGACATTATATACTGTCCTTCCTTATCCTTTGTGGTGGATTGTACTTTAAAGTCTATTTTGTCAGAAATTAATATTGCCACTCCTGTTCTTTTTAGATTGTTGTTTGCTTGATATATTTTTTCCATCCTTTGAGTTTTAGTTTGTGTCTTTGAGTCTAAGGTTTGTCTCTAGTAGGTGAAATGTAGATAGTGTTTTTTGACTCATTCTGCCACTGTCTGTCTCTTTCTTGGTGCATTTAGCCCATTTACATTCAGCGTAATTTTTGATAGATATGAGTTTAGTGCTGTCATTTTGATGCCTTTTTTTTGTGTGTTGTTGATAGTTTCTTTGTTTCACTCAATTTTCTGTGCTGAGTCATTTTTCTTTGTGTATATTCACCTTTTTCATTGTTGTTGATGTATTTGCTGAGTATTTTTTTTTTTTTTGATGTGTAGGATTATTATTTTCCTTTGTGGCTAACTTAATATTTAGACCTATTTTTCTAAACTTAAACCAATCTTTTATTTCTTTATATTGCTTGGCTTCCTCTCCACGTGAAAGATCTATGACTACATTTTTTAGCCCCTCTTTTTGTTTTAATTTTATCATCTTTTACATAATGACATCTCTGTTTCCCTATTTTCAGTGTTTTACCTTTGATTTATTTTTGTGATTTCCCTATCTGGGTTGACATCTGGTTGCTCTGGCCTGTGTCTAGTCTTTGGTTGTTATCTGATGTTATTGATTTTGTAACTGGAGGACTCCCTTTAGTATTTCTTGTAATTCTGGTTTGGTTTTTGCAAATTCCCTAAACTTCTGTTTACCTGGAAATGTCCTTATTTTGCCATCATATTTGAGAGACAGTTTGCTAGATATATAATTCTTGGTTGGCAATTTTTTTCCTTCAAGGCTTTCTATATGTCATCTCATTGCCTTCTTGCCTGCATGGTTTCTGCTGAGTAGTTGCAGTTTAGACTTCCTAGCTCTCCTTTGTAGACCACTTTTCGTTTATCCCTAGCCACTCTTAAAATTTATCTTTGGTTTTGGCAAGTCTGATTATAACATGCCTTAGGGATTTTCTTTTGGGATCTAATCTGTGTGGGATTTGATAAGCATCTTAGATAGGTATCTTCTCATCTTTCACAAGATCAGGAAAGTTTTCTGCCAACAACTCTTCAACAATTCTCTCTGCATTTTTTGCTATCTCCCCCCTGCCCCCCCCCCACCCCCCGTTCTGGTACTCCAATCACTCATAAGTTATTCCTCTTGATAGACCACATACATCTTAGGGTTTCTTCACTTTTTAAAATTCTTTTATCTGATTTTTCCTCAAACATGTTGGTGTCAAATGCTTTATCTTTGATCTCACTAATTCTGACTTCCATTGCCTCAATTCTGCTCCTATGACTTCTATTGAGTAGTCTAATTCTGCTATTTTATAGTTAATCTTCTGGATTTCTGTTTGTTGTCTCTGAATGGATTCTTGCAGCCTGTTAAATGTGTCATCACGCTTTTCTCTAATCTTAAGTTCCTGTATTGCTTTGTCTGTGTGCTCCTTGGCTTGTTCTGCATTTTGCCCGTTCTCCTTCCTGATCTCTTGAAGAGTTCTGTGTATTAATCTTACGTATTTTACATTCCAGGAATTTATCTTCATCCAGAAGATTTCTTGGTTCTTTGTTTTGGTCGCTTGCTGAAGCCATCATGGTCTGCCTCTTTATGTGATCTGATACTGACTGTTGTCTCTGAGCCATCAGAAAGTTATTGTATTTATTTATTTAATGTTTGCTTACTGTGTCCTAGCTTCTTGTTTTGTTTCGATACGCCCAAACAGGCTGCTCACGTGATGTAGTTTGATTATTGGCAGCTTTTAATGTCTAACGTCCTATCACCAGGTGGTTAGAGCTATCACTAGGTATGTGAGCCCAGGAGTCCATTTACTTTTCTTGTATGGATTCAGCTCAGGTGTCCAGGTAGTCAGTCACCAAGTATGTGGTACAAGCTCTCACCTACAGTCCTAGCTGGACAGGGGTGACTGGAATAGGTCCAGATATCTGGCTGCAGTAGAGGGTCATGTGCTGAGCAAGGCAGGGGGCTGAGAGTCACCCCTGAGTGTCTGTGAGGAAAGCATGTCCCTGTTCCCTAGACTGTGTAGGTGGGTGGGTTTTGCAGCTGGACTGTGGGCACCCAATGTTGTTGCCTGTAAGGACTGGGGGGCACCACTTATTCTTGGACCCCTGTTGTGGGTGGCTAGTCCTCAGGCCCCTGATGTGGGTAGATGAAGACCCTGCTTAATAAGCTGAGTGGTGTGTCAAACGCCACGAACCTACTTCACCATATAGCTGATAGAGTTCAGGTTAGACTTCAGGTATATACCCTGTTATACTGTGCTAATGAGGGTCTATGATGTTGTAATAGGCTCACACAGGTCTATGCAGGGGTGAAAGGCATTCAAAGTCCGTGGATCCCTTATGTCTGTGCCTAGGCAAAAGAGCTGTTTCTGACCTGAGTTCCAGGCTTAGGGAAGCCGACAGATTATTTTTTCCTGTTTGTTAATTTGTTCACTCTCCAAGGCCAGGAGAATGGCTCAGGGTGCATGATGGGTCCTACTTCCGGCCCAGGGAATGCGGCAATCTCTGAAGCCAGCTCAGACCCAGTGCAGAGCAGGGAGGGGGCAGGTAAATGGAAGAGGGGTTCTTCCCAAAGGGGTGTTTTTTGATTTGCATGGTAGGTTAGACATATGTACTTATCTTTTGCCAACTGAGTGCTACTTTTCGCTGATTCTGTAGGCGTGAGTGGACTAGTCATGGATTGAATTGCATCCCCCCAAAAAATGTGTGTCAACTTTGTTAGGCCACGATTCCCAGTACTGTGTGGTTATCCTTCATTTTGTGATTGTAATTTTATGTTAAAGAGGATTAGGGTGGGATTGTAACACCACCCTTACCCAGGTCACATCGCTGATCCAAAGAAAAGGGAGTTTCCCTGGGGTGTGGCCTGCACCACCTCTTATCTCTCAACAGATAAAAGGAAGGGAAACAAGCAGAGAGTTGGGGACCTCATACCAACAAGAAAGAAGCACTGGGAACAGAGCACTTTTTTTTATACCAGGGGTTCCTGTGCCCAGGGAAAGACTGATGAGAAAGACCTTCCTCCAGAGCCAACAGAGAGAGAAAGCTTTCCCCTGGAGCTGGCACCCTGAATTTGGACTTTTAGCCTACTTTACTGTGAAAAAATAAACTCTTTGTTAAAACCATCCACTAGCGGTATTTCTGTCATAGCTGCACTAGATAACTAAGACAGGGCTCTTCACTGCTCGAGCTCTCCCGATATGGAAAACACATCCTGAATGCCACTGCTTGCCTCACTGTGCATGCACGCACCAGCAGATCCAGCCTGCGGGGTGCTGGTTCCCACCAGGTTTGGTTTGGCAACTCCTTGCTGCTTCTGAACTATTTCTCCCTCCCCCTGCCACTCAGTCTGATTCCTCGACTTTGCCTTTGATGTTCAGGGCTCCTAGACTGTCATATATAATCAATACACTTATTTTTTCATGTCTTTGTTGTAAGAGGGACCACAGGAATCATCTGACTACTCCACCATCTTGGCCCCACCTCCTAAAGTGAAATTCTTGGTAACTTTAGTCTTTTCTCCATTTATCATGATGTTGCTTATTGGTCCAGTTGTAAGGATTTTTGTTTTCTTTATGTTGAGGTGTAATCCATACTGAAGGCTGTGGTTTTTGATCTTCATCAGTAAGTGTTTCAAGTCCTCTTCACTTTCAGCAAGCAAGGTTGTTTTATCTGCATAACTCGGGTTGTTAATGAGTCTTCCTCCAATCCTGATGCCATGTTCTTCTTCATATAGTCCAGCTTCTGGGATTATTTGCTCAGAATACAGATTAAATAAGTACGGTGAAAGGATAAGACCCTGATGCACTTCTTTCCTGACTTTAAACCATGCACTATCCTCTTGTTCCGTTTGAACAACTGCCTCTTGATCTATGTACAGGTTCCTGATGAGCACAGTTAAGTGTTTTGGAATTCCCATTCTTCACAATGTTATCCATAATTTGTTACAATCCACACAGTTGAATGCCTTTACATAGTCAATAAAACACAGGTAAACATCTTTCTGGTATTCTCTGCTTTCAGCCTTGGTCCATCTGACATCAGCAATGATATCCCTTGTTCCACATCCTCTTCTGAATCTGGCTTGAATTTCTGGCAGTTTCCTGTTGATGTACTGCTGCTACTGCTTTTGAATGATCTTCAGAAAAATTTTACTTGCCTGTGACACTGATAATATTGTTCGATAATTTCTGCAGTCTGTTGGATCACCTTTCTATGGAATAGACATAAATATGGATCTCTTCCAGTCAGTTGGCCAGGTAGCTGTCTTCCAAATTTCTTGGCATAGATGAGTGAGCACTTCCAGCGTGGGATCCCTTTGCTGAAACGGCTCAATTAGTATTTCATTAATTTCTGGAGACTCGTTTTCCATCAATGCCTTCAGTGTAGCTTGGGCCTCTTCCTTTAGTACCATCGGTTCCTGATCATATGCTACCTCTTGAAATGGTTGAATGTCAACCAATACCTCTTGGTATAGTGATTCTGTGTATTCCATCCATCTTCTTTTGATGTCTCCTGTATTGTTAAATATTTTCCCCATAGAATCCTTCAATATTGCAATTCGAGGCTTGAATTTTTTCTTCAGTTCAACTTGAGAAATGCTGAGTGTGTTCTTCCCCTTTGGTTTTCTATCTCCAGGCCTTTGCACATGTCATTATAATACTTACTTTGTCATCTTGAGCTGCCCTTTAAAATCTTCTGTTCAGCTCTTTTATTTCATCATTTCTTCCATTTGCTTTAGCTACTCGCTGTTCAAGAGTAAGTTTCAAAGACTCATTTGACATTCACTTTGGTCTTTTCTTCCTGTCTTCTTAATGACCTCTTGCTTTCTTTATGTATGATGTCCTTGATGTCATTCCACAACTCGTCTGGTATTTGGTCATTAGTGTTCAATGCACCAAATCTATTCTTGAGATGGTCTATAAAATCAGGTGGGATATACTCAAGGTAGTACTTTGGCTCTCATGGACTTGTTCTAATTTTCTTCAGCTTCTACTTGAACTTGAAAAATGCAATTGATGGTCTGTTCTGCAGTTGAGCCCTGGCCTTGTTCTGACTGATGATATTGAGCTTTTCCATCATCTCTTTCCACAAATGTAGTCGATTTGATTCCTGTGTATTCCATCTGGCGATGTCCACACGTATAGTTGCCGTTTATGTTGCTGCAAAAAGGTATTTGCAATGAAGAAGTCGTTGGTCTTGCAAAATCCTATCATGTGATTTCTGGCATTGTTTCTATCACCAACGCCATATTTTCCAACTCCAGATCCTTCTTCATTTCCAGTCTTTCACATTCCAATCACCCGTAATTATCAATGCATCCTAACTGCATGTTCAGTCAATTTCAGATTGAAGAAACTGGTAAAAATCTTCAAATTCTTCATCTTTGGCCTGGAGATGAAGTGGTTGGTGCGTAAATTTGAATAAAGGTCATATTAACTGATCTTCCTTGTAGGCATATGGATATTACCCTATCACTGACAGCGCACTGTACTTCAGGATAGATTCTGGAACATTCTTTTTGACTATGAATGCAACGCCATTCCTCTTCAAGTTGTCACCCCGGGATAGTAGACCATATGACTGTCTGATTCAAAATGGCCAACATTAGTCCATGTCAGCTCACTAATGCTTAGGATATTGATGTTTATGCATTCCAATTCATTTTTGACGATTTCCAATTTTCCTAGATTCATACCTCGTACATTCTACATTCTGATTATTAATGATGTTTGCAGCTGTTTCTTCTCATTTTGAGCCATGCCGCACCAGGAAATAAAGGTCCTGAAAGGTTGACTCCATCCGTGTCATTAAGCTCATCTGCACTTTCAGTAGGCTGTTCTTCCCCAGGCTATATATTCTCCTTTCCCCAGTTGTCCTTTGAGTGCCTTCCAATCTGAGGGCCTCATCTTTTGGCAGTGCATCAGACAATGTTCTGCTGCTATTCACAAGGTTTTCACTGGCTAATGCTTTTCAGAAGTAGGCTGCCAGGTCCTTCTTCCTAGTCTGTCTTAGTCTGGAAGCTCAGCTGAAACCTGTCCACCATGGGTGACCCTAATGGTATTCGAATACTGGTGACATAGCTTCCAGCATCACAGCGACATGCAAGCCCCCAAGCACAAGGTCCTTGGACGCGCTGTTCTGTATCTTGACTGTATCATTGTCGATATCCCGATTGTGACGTTGTATTGCTTCAGGCCCAGCAGCCCAGGTGTCATGGATTGAATTATGTCCCCCCCAAAATGTGTGTATTAACTTGGTTAGGCCATGATTCCCAGTATTCTGTGGTCGTCCTCCGTTTTGTGATTGTAATTTTATGTTAAAGGGCATTAAGGTGGGATTGTAACACCCTTACCCAGGTCACATCCTTAATCCAATGTCAAGGGAGTTTCTCCGGGGTATGGTCTCTACCACCTTTTATCTCTCAAGAGATAAAAAGGAAAGGGAAGCAAGCAGAGAGGGAAAACCTCATACCAGCAAGAAAGCAGTGCTGGGAGTAGAGAGTGTCTTTTGGACCCAGGGTTCCTGCGTGAACAAGCTCCTAGTCTGGGGAAACACTGATGAGAAGGCCGACAGAGAAAGAAAGTTTTCCCCTGGAGCTAATGCCCTGAATTTGGACTTTTAGCCTACTTTACTGTGAAGAAATTAACTTCTCTTTGTTAAAGCCATCCACTTGTGGTGTTTCTGTTATAGCAGCACTAGATGGCTAAGACAAGGGGCAATGAGAGGTATATATGGCTATAACATGGCAACAGGAGGAATCCTTGTGGTGATGGAGCTGTTCTGTATCTTGGTCATTATCAATGCTGATTTCCTGATTGTGACGTTATACTATGGTTTTGTAGGACATTATCATTGGGGGAAAGTGGGTAAAAGATACAGAAGATCTCCACGTATTATTTCTTACAACTGCATGTGCAATTATCTCAAAAAATAAAATTTTAACTTAAAAAGATGTAATGGTCATAAACATTGATTCCACTTCTATCCTCTGCCTGACCCTCCTTACCTCATCTGTTGTTGTTGAGCTGAATGTCAACTCATAGTGATCCAATGTGACAAGGCAGAACTGCCCCGTAGGGTTTCCTAGGCTGTAATGTTATGGGAGCAGATTGCCAGGATTTTCTACTGCAGAACAGCCAGGTGGGTTCAAACTGTCAACCTCTTTGTTAGTAGCAGAGCTGTTTAACCATTGTGCCACCAGTCCTCTTTCCCCCTACCCCACCTAGGAATCTGGATACAGCCACGGGGTGGGAGACCAGGGTTATTCTAGGCTTGAGGATCTTCCCTTTACTTTCTTTAAGGCAGTAAAGAAGCAATGAGTTGGTGGCTGTTTCCGCTTCAAACTGAGAATTACATGGCCACATGCCTTCACTGTCTTCCATCCCCACAACTCTGAGTTCGGCAAGATTAGAGGTCCTGGTCCCCAAAGAAGTCATAGTCACCAGGAAGCCCAGCAAGGGGCCCACTGAACTATAAGCTATGGCTGCAGCTTGGGCACTTTAGGATCCTTATATTCAGGAACGAACAAGCAAGAAAAGGGGTGGCCACCTTGTTGGGGGAATCAACATGGCCAGGAGAAGGAGGCAGGGCTGCTTTCACACGATGGGGGCAGATGGGAATACGAGTGGAACTCAGGGGCTGCACTTGGCTGGCTCTTGGACTTCTTGCCCATACTCCATCTTGAAAAGGGTGTGCTGACCAAAGGGCTCAGCCCCCTCAGGCGTGAAGATTTGGGTCATGCCGTCAGGTGAGCCACTGAGGCCACTTAAAGGGAGCAGACGGCAAGAGGGATTTAGGATGGATAGCGGAGGAGGGAGACAAACAGGTGTAGCCCTGAAACCCACCGCAGCACCGGGGGCTGTCCTTCGTCGCACCCACCACCGTCTTCCAAATGTTCCCTCCGGGACTTGCTCGGTCACCCCGCAGGGGCTTCACGGATGAGGGCTGAAAACTGACGCCAGCCCTGAAGGAACTAAGAGTTGGAGGCTCCTGAAAGCTGCACAGCGAGTCCTTTCTTGAGGGGAGACCGAATGTTAGGTGCCGTGCACCTCCAAGTCTGCCAGGCGGTACCCACCTTCCTCAGGGTAGAGGCGGCTACGGGGGCACTGGCCCCACTGCGGAAGCACATTTCAAGCTTCTGCGCTCATCGTCTCTGCCAAGGCCCCATTGGCTGAAGCAAGTCATGTGGTCTGGCCCGAAATCACGTGGTGAGGAGGCACCAACACCGGCCACCTGGACACCGCGGAGGGGCTAGGAGTGGGGAATTGAAACCACTGATGAGGGCCACCACACAATCTATTGTCTTAAAGGCCGTCTGTAACCTGCGGATCTCTGGCCGCGCTGGTTACAGTTACCAGGAGAGCAGGGACACCAGGCCAAAGGGCACCCCAGACAGCCCCGAGACGACGGTCACGCGACAAAACAGCACAAGTAAGGCTGTAGTTGCTGTGCTAACGACCTGGGGGATTTGCGCCTATGGCTTCGGGATCTGAAAGACCACTGGAAACCCAAAGTTGCTACTTCACGGTCCTCCCAAAGTCTCTCCAAGGTGGCTCTGGACCCTGGGCGCATGTCGCCCTGGAAGATCAATAGCAATTTGGGGCGCTGACTGGGGCGCCATCTGCCCAGCTTGATGAGCGCTGAGGTGCTTTCCTGGTCCTTGGGGAAGCCACACACCATGCACTTAGCATTGGAGCGGGGCCTTTCTCTGGACAGTCCCCTCCTCCTCTTTCTGGCGGGGCATGGCACTCCAGCTTCTTCCGCCAGCTCCTCCTGCCTTGTGCATGGGCGATCCTGCGAGGATGGAGGCTGCGAGGCCGGCCCAGCCTCGGAGACGCTGCCCTGAGTCCTTGGGGAGGCTCTTGGCATGCCTCTGCTTCCTCTGCTCCCTGGTGACCTACGCACTGGTGGGAACCGCCCTCTTCTCTGCCACTGAGGGCGGCCAGGACCTCGGGACAGACGACCGGGAGTTTGAGGCTTTCTTAGAGAAGATCGGCAACGTCTTGAAATGCAACGGAACAGGTAGGTGGCTCACCTGGGCAGGGCAGGCTTTTTCCCAGCGGGCATGGGCACCCCCAGAGGGAGGTCTGCTTTTAGGAGGCTGGCTCCTCCCCACTTCTGAGTAACCTTAGGCAAATGACTTCACCTCTCTGAGCCTCAGTTTTCTCCTCTGTAAAATAGGGAAACTAAGAGCTTCTGAGAGTTGCTGTGAAGACAGGTTGAGAGAATGTAGGTACAGCACTGAGCACACGGTATGTGCTCTGGAAGGCCCACCCAGCTCCCTTCCCTTTGCGTCAGCTCCCAGCCCCACCCAGATCAGCAGGCTTGGGGAGCATGGATTGCTGGAGTTGGGTGGGGTGGGGTGGATGGGGAGCAGGTTTGGGGCTGGGATTCCTAGTCTGGTCCTCAGAATAGCTGATCCACCTCATGATTTGGTTTGCAGGGACTAGAATTCAAGTCACGGTGCAAGCTGTGCTTGGACCCCTGGGACAAGTGGCCTGTCCTCTTTACTCTTCCACTTATTTCTAAAGCTTTTTCTATTGTCAGACTGGAGGAGGAGAGAAAGGGGATGAGAAGAACCTGAGGACCTGTTTCTAGTCCTGGTTGCTGTGTGATTTGGGGCAGTGCCCTTGCCCTCTCTGGGTCTCAGTCTGTAGGAGAGGAGGGAGCCCACAGTCTCAGGCCTGCCAGTCACAAGTACCTTGTGGGAAGCAGATGAGATTCTGAACATGAAGCCTCTTTGGAAGGCAGAAGGCACTTTATGTCCTGATTGCATTTCATTTGTAATGTATTATACAGCATTTGTATTTAGTCATTGATTCCTCTTCTGCCCTGTTCCCCAAAGGAAGCTTGCAAAGGTGTATTCAACACAGTCAGGGGGAGAACAGGGTCCAGGAAGCCCACTTTCCCCTGCTGCATAGACTAGTATGGTAGATCCTCCACGTGGTAGGTCCTCAGTGTATGGGTTCCCAGTGTGGCAGGCCTCAGTATGTGGATCCTCAGGAAGGTGTGCCCTCGGTGCAGCACGCCTTCAGAGTGTGGGTCTCCAGTATGGTGGGCCCTCGGGAAGGCAAGCCCTCAGTGTGGCAGGCCCTCAGCGTGGCAGGCTCTGAGAGTGTGGGTCCCCAGTATGGCGGGCCCTCAGTATAGTGGGCCCTTAGTAAGGCAGGCCTCCACGTGGCAGGCCTTCAGGAAGATGGCCCCTTAGTGTGACTGCTTGCATTTCATAAAAGCCTTTTGGCTTTCTGTTCTCAAGAGCCCTGTGAGAGACAGAGAGCAGAAGTTATCCTTTTGAAAGGTGAAAGAAACAGACATTTGGCAAGTTAAGAAAGCCCCACAAGGCTGCACAGCAAGCCCGTGGCCACCCCGGACCCTGTGGGCACTCAGTTGAGTGCTGTTCTCACGGGGCTGGGTGGCCTAATCCCTGCAGGGGCCAGAGGCAGGATCTCACCTGCAGAAATGTCTTGAAATCCAAGCTCTGAGATCCAAGCTTTCATTTGGGTGGGGGCACAGGACAGGGGACTACTGGTCACTCGCTCTGGCAGACGCCATCCCCTTTGCCTGGGCGAGACTCTCTTGAAAGGTGGGACACATGCCTACTCACTCTGGTTGTCTCTTGAGCTGAGGGAAGCAGGAAGCAGAGTCTCTGGAGTCTGCTGCACAAGGTGAAGCCTCAGTGGCTCCCCAGGTTCTCAGACTGGTCCTTCCTGAGCTCGCTCTTTTTCTGCTGCACAGTGTTCACCACCATGGGTAAGAGCAAGGGCAAGCCTGCCGTGTGGCCTCCTCCCACCAAAGCACGGTTGCCTGAGACAGAAACCAGTGGGAAGCAGGAGGCTGGGGACTCCTTGGTAGGGATGCTGGAATGTTCATTCATTTAGTGCAAGAAACAGTTGTGGAGTACCTACTCTGCCAGGCCTACCGTGCATGGGCAGGCACTGTCCCAGCACAGCAGATGCAGCAGTGAACAGGGTTGCCACCGGCCACAGGACACCTTTGTGTGAATTAGAAAAGGGTGCCCTTCTTCCAGGTGGGTGCAGCCCCATGCCTGAGCATAGGTCCCAGTGAGCAAGGCATGGACTAGATCCTAGCCTTTTCTTGCCCTGTAGCTAGGCGGGCTGACATGGCTACCTGGTAGTGAACAGAGCAGACATGGCCCTGCCTTCATGGTGCTCCTGGGCAAGACAGAAGCCATCAGAGGCAACCACAACATGGTCAGCAGTGCATGACAGTGATGTGCTCAGGGTATTCTGGGAGCAGAGAGTAGGGGCAGCTGTGAGAACATTTTAAAGGCTCCCTGGAGGGGCTGACAGCCATGCTGAGTCTTATGAGCAGGAGTTAGCAGGGTGGGGGAAGGTGGCGTGGGAAGAGGGCACTCCAGGCCACAAGGACAGCATCAACAAAGGGCCATAGCGAAACAAATGCCAGGCATTGTACGCAGGTTGAGCTGGAGGTGAAGAGAGAGGTAGAGAGACCTGCAAGCTGGCCTAAAGCGTTGGGTTTATCCTGAGAACAGTGGGAAGTGTCCAAAGGGTTTAAAGCAAGGGGGGGACATTGTAGCTCAGCATCCTCGAAAGATCACTCTAGCTGCAGCATGGGGGATGGACCAGAGAGGGTAAGATGGCAGCAGGGAAACCATCAAACACAGCACAGGAACCCTTGGGTTGGTGCCCTTACCAGGCTGGGGCCCATCACTCAGTGCCTTCCCTCTTGGGCAGTGAAAATGACTGGGCTACCTCTTCATTCAGGAAAGAAGGTACCAACTCTCAGGACTCACCCGTCTCCTTGTACTTGGAGCAGTGGTGGAGCCCAGTGGCCGGCTGGGGACCCTGCAGGCCCACTCCCTCCAGGTAGAAACATAGCCCCTCTGAGCCTTGTTCCTGGTCCATAACCCCTTCCAGGTCTGCCTCTCCGGGTCAGCTAAGGACCATCAATTAAGTGGCAGCCAGATGCCTTCAGCTGAACTAACAGAAAACACAACCCAATTGGCTTATACTGCAAGGAAAATGTGTCACCTCACAAGTAACAAGCCCAGTGGGAGGGCAGCTCGAGGGCTGATCAGTGTACAACTCAGCTATGGCATTGAGGTTCAGGTTCAGAGTCACTAAATGACCACCACGGCCCACATACCGAGCTACACACAACCACACCTACCAGAAAGAGAAGGGGCTGGCCGGCTCTTCCCAGGGGTGTCATAATCAGCAGGGAAACTCTTCTTCCCAGAAGTCTCCATGGTCTCCTACCCACCCCAAGCCAGTCCCTGGCAAGGGGATTGAATTACCATGAGTGACCACAGCAATTGGGTTCTACATCGAAGTTGGGTAGAGCCAAGGTAGTCCAAACAAAATCAGGGTGCTCCAGGGAAGGAAGGGGCAGGAGAACGGCTGCTGGGTGAACAACCACCATGTCTGCTGCAACTTGCTTTATAAATGGACCCAGAGCTCCAAGAAAGTTCTTACCACCCCCACCAGGTTTCTTTCAGAACTGGTCTCATTGGCTTATGGCAGGAACATGTCATTGGCAGAAAAAATAAGAACAATAGCTGCATGACTAAGCACTTCCTAGTATTTACTACTGACCGTATGTCTTAGTCATCTAGTGGTGCCGTAGCAGAAATACAAGTGGATGGCTTTAACAAAGAGAAGTTTATTCTCTTGTGGTCTAGTAGGTTACAAGTCCTAATTCAAGGTGTCAGCTCCAGGGGAAGCCTTTCTCTCTCTGTTGGATCTAGAAGAAAGTCCTTGTCCTCAATCTTCCTGTGGTCGAGGAGTTTCTCAGGCACAGGGACCCCAGGTCCAAAGAATGCGCTCTGCTCCTGGTGCTGCTTTCTTGGTGGTATGAGGTCCCCAACTCTCTGCTTGCTTACCTTTCCTTTTTATCTTTTGAGAGATAAAAGGTGGTGCAGACCACACCCCAGGGAAATTTCCTTTACCTTGGATCATTCTTTCCTTTAAAATAAAAAAAAATCTGACTCAGGGCGCCTATCCTAGAGGCTGGGGCCTTACTACTGGGAGCCTCTCCTCACTTGCTTGGGAACTGGAGGACTTACGTACTCTCTGGAAAGTGGTCAGCACCTTGTCTGTGGGCCCTCATGGCTCTGGGCGGACGGGGGGAGTGCATGCCAAGCTTGGGCACAGGAGTGTTTGCTGGAACCCAGGGCCTCGGCTTCTCCAACTTTGTTGCCGGGTGAAAACCCCAGGTTTTGCCTGGCATGACTTGTTACAGCCAATGAACAAGAGGTCAAGGTAGGAGATCAGAAAGACGCCTTTATTTTGTTGTACAAGGAAAGAAGCAATCGGGGCTGCTGCCTCTAAGACTGCTCGCAGGGAGCCTGGGGAGGTGGGATTTTACAGAGAGCAGACAAGGAAATTTAAATTCATCACAAATATCCAGGATTGACCTTCATGCAGGCGCTCAGAGCTTGGGGATGACTAGACATTTTCTTTAAACAAGGGTTTGATCCCCCAGGATTGAGGAAGGGGCGGATTTTCTTTCATTAGGATGTTAAGTCTCCACCCAGAGGTGGGTTGAGGCCATCTATGGCCTGTTCTGTGGTTATCTTGTCAAGGACAATTTCAAAAGAAAGTGCAGCTTATTCTACTCCATGCAGGAGGGTAAGCAAGAGCAGATGTCTCTCAGAAGGGCTGGGCTCTGAGGCTGCCTGTCTCAACCTCACTGAGGCCCTGCCTCTCCACGACAGGCTCCCAACGCCCTTCTCCCTCTTCTTCCCAGCTTCGGAGAACCTCTCCTCTCCCTCCTCCATGGCTAAGTCACCAACTGTCCCTGTTTACCCAGGACAGCCCTGGTTTAAGCGCTGGAAGTCCCACGTCCTAGGAAACCCCTCAGTCCTGGGCAATCCCAGCCTATTGGTCATCCTGACCTCGGCCCACCTCTGTCTCCTTCCCCCTTCCTCCTCCCTTAGGCTCCCCCACAATCTCCTCCAGGGTTCTGGGCTTTTGCCGAAGCCTGGGAGAGAGGCTGTCCCCTTCTGTAAACCCTGCTCCCTGAGGCGAGGGCACACGAGATGGCTGGGGCCCTTCAGGGAATAGGGAAGGAGAAACACAGGCATTCGAAACCCACTCTCTTGGCAAGTCATCCTGCCCCACGGGACAAAGCTGGGTTTCAGGTGGGAAATTTAACCACTACGGTGTCCCTGCTCCTGAGCCCTGGTGCCTGCATCTGCTGGGACTTCACCACATTCTGCGGGACGGTGGACAGCCAGGCTCAAGGCTTTGCTTCCCTCTGGACTAGGAGCTTCTACAAGGCAAGGCCTCTGCTTGTTCCTCCTTGTATCCCCTGACCTTGCCCACAAGTGTACGGCATAAAGCAGTTGTTCGATAAATGTGAGATGAATGTATTGATTCATTCAACACATATTTATTGATGTGCCAGGCACTGTTTTAGGTACTGGGGTTCCAGCGATAAATGAAACAGACAAAACCGCTGTCCGGATGGAGTTTATGTTCAGAGAGACTGACAAGGAAGAAATGCGTAAGTGTTATGGAGAATAAAGAAGGAAAAGGGAGTGGGAAGGGTGGAGCTACAGTTTGAAATGGGCTGGTCAGGGAAGATCCCCGAGAAAGCTACCTTTGAACAGAGAGCTGAAGGAAGTGAGGGAGTACACCGTATGAATATCTGGAGCAAGAATATTCTAGATAGAGCAAACAGATGAGGCCCTTCGAGGGCCACAGCCCCTCCGCACCAGGACCCTGGTGAAGGTGGGCAACCTGGGCACCTGGCTGTTCCTGGATGGTGGAGCCTGAGGCTAGAGTTTGCCACAGGGAGCTGCAACCCTGAAGAGGTTGTTTAGCCATCCTAGGGGTAGTTAATTTACCTAATCAGGCTGTTTTTTTTTTTTCCTCTCTCTGAATTAATCATCCTTTATGACATCAAAAATTAAACACAGGCATTAAATACAAAAGCTTTATCTCTTCTTGCTGAAGTCATCAGAGCTTGCTCACCCCAGAAGATGCAACCATCTTCTTTTGGCTTTCTGTCCGCCCCGCCCTGTGTAGATGGGGGGCGGGGAGAGCGAGGCTCCTGAAGAGCATGGAGGCCCCTCAGCCCACTCCTCCCTTTGCTTGACTGACTGGTTCTCCCCAGTGAAAGGGTTCTGCCCTGAGGGACAATCCTGATGGGGTGGGGAGGAGGACTGAGAGTGTTGGTTTGGGACAGCCCTGTGGGTTTGCATCCCAACTCAGCTGCTGATCAAATGTACATTTGTGGCCAAGTCACTTCATTCTTCTGAGTCTGTTTCCCCATCTGTCAGTGGTGATAACACTACCTGCCTATGAAGGTTGGTTCACGTCTACAAAAAGATCACGCTGTTCTTTGCAGGGGGAAAGTTCTACCACCCCGTTAAAAAGTGAAGGGCTGCTGTCTCTCATGGGTCGGACACTGGCCAAGTGGGTTTCCTTGGCATGTCTTTTGGGACAGCATTGGTAGAACTGGTGGCACTGTGGCCTGTCATACCTTGGGGCTCAGAGACAAAGCCTGATGAGGACTCATGGGGTCACCATAAATCTGAATCACTTGACAGCAACAAACAACAACACATTATACAAATATTTCAGTTGTGAAGCCCTGCAGACATCTGGCCAACCCCCTTCCTATCAGGATGTCAGGAAGCTGAAAGAAAGAAAACTATCACCATCCCCCAAAGTCCAATTAATTTCCCTGTTTTCATTTTAAGAAAGCACCACCTTATCTAGGCGAAACCTTATGGGTGTCACTGATTTTCCTGTGATGCCAAAAAAAATTACACTTGTTCTTGGAATTTGTACTTCTGGCTGAATTAAACTCTTCCTAAACTGCTCTCTGTTGACCCTTAATGAAACCCTGTGTGCACACCATTGGCACATAACTGAATGCTTACTATATAGAAACAGATGAACCAAGAGGCCCAAAGATCCCAGAGAGGCCAAGGGTGGCGTCTTAAAAGCCGGTACCTTCTGTGGAGGCTGAGCAGGGCTGCAGGTATGACCGTGACACTGCCATCATTACCTTCTCACCTGTGTCCATCTTGTCCTTTCAGGTGACCCAGCCTGTCCTCATGCAGATGCTCAGAAATGGGGGTAGGGCGAAGCACTGCTTTGCTTTGGAATAATGAGTAACTGTTTCCAGACCCTTGATCCACAATGGGGCAGGGGACCAAAGAGCCGGCCTGAGGGCTTCCTCTCCCCTTGAGTGACCTGCACGAATGCATGCAGAATCAGACCCATCCCAGGCCCCACACTACACCAATGCTACTGATTGGAGTTGTCATCTGGGCTCACAGGGGCCTGCGGTCTCTCCTGATTGCCAGGTTCTGTGTAGGCCATGTTTCTCACTACTTGGCATATGATTGGTGTCATGGATTGAATTGTGTCCCTCCAAAATATCTGTCAACTTGGCTAAATCATGCATGATTCCCACTATTGAATGATTGTCTACCATTTTGTCATCTGATGTGATTTCCCTCTGTGTTGTAAATCCTATCACTAATGAGATGGATTGCAGTAGTTATATTGATGAGATCTACAAGATTAGATAGTGTCTTAAGCCAATCTTTTGAGATTTAAAAGAGAGAAGTGAGCAGAGAGACAGAGGGACCTCATGGCACCAAGAAAGCAGTTCTGGGAGCAGAGCACATCCTCTGGACCTGAGGTTCCTGCGCTGAGATGCTCCCAGACCAAGAGAAGACTGATGCATTCCAAGGACCTTCCTGCAGAGCTGACAGAGACAGGAAGCCCTCCCCTGGAGTCAGCGCCCTGAATTCAGACTTCTAGCCTGCTGGACTGTGAGAGAATAAACTTCTCTTTATTAAAGCCATCCACTTGTGTATCTGTTATAGCAGCACTAGATAACCAAGACAACTGGCACCCCTGAATGAGTTGGCACATGGAAGTATTGACCCCAAACCGAATGGATTTGTACACGGAAGGGTTGGCGCTCACTGGGTGGACACAGTACTGAGCTGTTCATGAATGAGTTGGCATGAGCATGGGCTGGCCATGTCGCAGATGCTGTAGGTACACCACCCATGTCCCCTGACACTCTAGCTCCCTTTACTGGAGAACCTTCTCTGGCCACTAGAATGTGCGCATGTGCAGGGCAGGCTAGCCATGACACGGAGTTAACACCCATGGGAGCAGCCCCCATCCAGTGATAGATGGGAGTTGGTGACTAACTGCCCCACGTTCCTTGCCCCACCCATGGGATTACTCTAGGGGCATGTTCAACACTGTCTCTCTGAGTTCCCCAGTGGAATTGAGCCTCGGTTGCCCATTAGCATACCCTGTATAGCTTCCTTCCTCTCCCTGTCTCACTTCTCTACTCCTCTTTCGGGACTTTTTGAGGTCAATCCCCAGATAACCCACCTGCACTCACATCCTTGACTCAGGGTCCTCCTGAGGACCCCAGCCTGGGAAAGGATGCAAGTAAGTTGGTATATGAACTAGTTGGCAGGGGCGTGGGTAGCACAGGAGTCTCTTACTATTTCCCTTGTCGGTTATTGGAAATGTCTTACGACTAGATCTTCTGTGAGAGAGTCTGGCAAAAATTAACCTGTGTCTTGTGGTTAAGAAAATTAGTCAGTCCCAAGTAAATGGCAAACTGTGCTCTCAAAAACTGCAAAAACCAAGAAAAAATGCTGGGAGTTCCAGTTTGAAAAGAAATGAAGCCTCTATCTTTTGAGGCTTCTCTGTTCCACCTTAAATTCTGGTAAGTGTGAAGGGCCACCTTTCTTTTTCAGCAGAGTTGCAGAGCGCCCTTTCTGGATGTTTCCCCCTCTTCACCAATAGGCTTTCTGCCCCTTCAGCCCTTCAAACTTACCTCAGGAAACAATTGCTTGGCAAGGTATGTGCAAGAACCAATGCAAGACATGAAGCAGCCACGGGGACTAGGGTTCTTCAGGAGTTTCCTGGCATCCGTGAAGCCACAGTAGCCCAGCTTAGGTGCAGTGAAGCCCCTGGAACCCAAATGCAGTCAAGGTGGGCTGCCTAAGTGAGAGCACATGATGGGATTGACGGGGTATTCAAAGTGCAATTCGACAAACATTCATTGAGTGCTTGCTGTTTGCCAGGCTCTGCGACAGATGCCGAGTTCCCTGGGTGGTGCAAACAGCCTGCTCTCAGCTCCTGACCTCAAAGTTGGAGGTTCGAACACATCCAGCAGCACCACAGAAGAAAGACCTGAAGATCTGCTTCCAAAAAGACTACAGCCAAGAAAGCCCTATGGGGCAGTTCCACCCTGTAGCACATGGGGCTGCTGTGACTTGATGGCAGCGGGTTTTGTTTGGTGTTTGATATGACAGGTGCAGGGTGTCCGAAGATGAATCAAGAATATACAGGTAATTTAATTACAGGCGGTCTTGAACTCAGCCCGGCCTTTTCTTGAGGCAACTGAGTCCTATTCAAATGCAAATATGGAGATTGTCAGGGAGACACATGGGGTCACCATAAGTCTGAACTGACTTGACAGCAACTAACAACACATTATGCAAATTAAAGGTCATGATCATTTGCTAGTCAGCTTTCTTCCACGGTTCTGAGGAAATGGCCCAGCCGGCCTTCTGCCTCATTTCTTGCCAATTCCAGCCACCTCAGGTTCCTCACTCCCTCATCCCTCTGCAGGACTGGGCATTCATGCCTCCACGGCTTTGCTTCTCAACCTCCGCTTTACACTGACACCTTGGGAGCGTCAAAGATTTCGTATGCCCACCCGCCCAAGATTTGGATGCAGTTGGTCTGGGGTGCCACCTGAGCCACTAGGGTTTTTCAAAGGTTCTGGGTGATTCCACCATACTGCCAGAGTTGAGAACCATAGTACTAGCTGCTCTCCAGGCCTGAAATTCCCTCCTGCCTTCTAAGACAGATGAAGACTTACCTTCGAGGCTCAGCCCAGCTGTCACCTCCTTTAGATAGCATCTGCTGGCCCTTGGAAGTAGTTCCCTTGCCTCCCCCATGCCCTACCACACTAACTCTGTACCCCTCCCTTTGACAAAGGATTGTAACTGGGTGCTCACCTTTCATTTCCTCTCCCAGGCTCTGAGCTGCCTGAATAAAGGGTGTGACTTTCTCATCACTGGAAGCCCTGTGGTGTAGTGGCTAAGAGCTACAGCTGCTAACCAAAAGGCTGGCCATTCAAATCCACCAGATGCTCCTTGGAAACCCTATTAGACAGTTCTACTTTGTCCTTTAGGGTCGTAATGAGTCGGAATCGACTCGACAACAATGGGTTTTTTTTTTTTTTCCCTCATCATCACCGTGCTTTCTCCCCTTCATCCCTCAGCCCCACCTCACAGCGTCTGCCACGTCTGGGAGGACCCTGGGCAGAACTCAGGTGCACAAAGATGCCAAGGAGAGCAGCCAGCACTTACTGTGCACCTGTGTGCCAGCCCCAGAGCTGGACCCTTCACGTGCACCCTCTCATCTAATGCTCATGGCAGCGCTGAGAGGGCCAGTTGGGTCTGTTTTACAGATGAGCCAAATGTCTTAGCCATATATATATGGATAGAGAGAGAGAGAGAGAGATTTATGTCAAGGAAATGGCTCACGAGGTTGGAGAGGCTGGAAAGTCCATGGGTCAGGCATCAGGCTGGGGGCTTCTCCTGGCTCATGTAGCTATAGGAACTGACGAATGCAAGATTGGCAGGTCAGACAGCAGGCTGCTGTCTCAAGTCCCAAGAACAGAGTTCAGATGACAAGTCAGACGGCAGGCTGCTGTCTCAAGGCCCAAGAACAGAGTTCAGATGACAAGTCAGACGGCAGGCTGCTGTCTCAAGGCCCAAGAACGGAGTTCAGATGACAAGCTGAATGCAGCATCCAGGGCAGAGCAAACCCTAAGGGACTAGCTCATGGTTTCCCTGCCAGTAAATGATGGAGCCAGGGTTCACACCCAGGTCTAGTCTGACACGACCTCAGTGGTTCTTAGTGGATGGGCCAGAAGGGTGGGTATTCCCTGGGAGCTGGTTCAAGTCCCTCCCCTCCCCAGGTCTGCTGAATCAGAACTGCGGAGACTGGACCCAGCAATCTGTTTTAACAGGCCCTGCAGATGATTCTGATGTTTGGATCAGAATGACTCTCACCGCCTTCCTGCTAGCCACCTGTGGAGGCAGCCACCAGGGAGGGCAGCCTCCGTGAAGGCACGCAGTTGGTCTCCAGGACTGGGGAAGGGGGACTGAGGCTAGAGAGGCCGCCTGCAGACTTCAACTGACCCTGTCCCAATAAAAGCTAAGACTGGGTTTTCTTGGAACTCAGGGGTTCGCTTGGTGATCAGAGGCAGCTGTATGACTGTCTTCCCCAGGCACATTGGGGCTCATTCTCAAGCCCTCCAGCAGGACCGGGAGGGACGGCGTGGTAGAGCCTGAGACGGGGTCTGGCTTGGGTCATGTCGGCCTGGGGGGTTCGGGAACCTGATAGTTGCCCCAGAAGCTCCTGGGCTCTGGAGGCAAAGGCATATTTTGGTGGTCGCCTGTCCTGGCCCCCGCGCACAGCTCATCTCCCACCTCCCCGTTGTACCTGGACCAAAGCCTTTGTGGGACGCGCTGACCCAGCGGCTCTGGGCAATGTTCGGTGCACTTACCACCAGCCAGACGCATAGCATTGTCAGCACCTCCCCGCCCCTTTTTTCCCAGAAAAAGAAACTGAGGTTCAGAGACGTAAAGCAATTAGTCCAAGGACACAGCTGAAGAGCTAGAGGGAAGGCGAAGATGAAGGCGGGCCGCTCCCGGAAGTCCAGTCCCCGGGTTCTGGGGGCTGCAGGAGCGAGCGGCTGGCAGGGAGCTGCAGGGTGGCGGTTGGGCCCGAGTGAGGAGCACCAACGTGCGCGGCCCCAGCCTCTGGCCCGGCCGGGACGAGCGCACTGAGTGGGGCGGTGACACCACCGGCCCGCCCGACTGCGCTTCCCCGCGTGGCCACTAGGTGGCGCCGCCAGACCACGCGAGCCCTGCACTCCGGCATCTACTGGTGGCGAGATGGCATCTCCCGGCCTGGCGGTTCCGCCGCGGAGGAAGGGACGCCTCTGACTCCTGACCCTGCTGCGGCCCCTGGATCGGGGAGCGCCACAGACAGTTGTCCTTTGTCCGTACCGCGCCCCTCACCCCCCCAATTCTCACTCCCACCCCGCGTTCCGCTGCCTGTGGCGCTCAGGCTGCTGGAGCAAGCAGGCAGACACCCAGTCAGGAGGGAAGGAAGCCGGGGTTTGGTAAAGGAGTCAGGCCAATAGATGCCCACCAGATTTACTGACCATAGAGACCCCAAAGGGTAGAGAGGTGTGTGGAGCCAGAGAAAGTGAGCCTGAGACCTGGCTTTGCTGTGTGACCCTGGACAAGTGGCTAGACACCTCTGAGCTCTTCAGTAGATGGGAGATGTGCTAAGTCATCTCTAGGGTTCCCTACGGCCCCTCCACCCCCACCCCAGGGGCAGGTGACATTTACCAGTGTCCATCTCTACCCCTTGGGCTCTGGGGTTGGGCTTGGAAGATGTGAGGGGGCAAGAAAGGGAAGAGATCCCAGACTGGGGCAGGGGCACTTCTGTGGGGGAGAAGGAGCTCCTGGGGAGGGGGACACACTTGCTCTGGAATCTGCCCACAGCACACCCCCTCAAGGGCCCCTAGCCCAAAGCTTAGCCGGTGTGCCCTGAGGGTCTGCAGCACCCCTGGGGGCAGGGGAGAGCCCAGGTGCCAGAGTGCTGGCATTTATTTACCAGCTGTGGCCTTGGGCAATTTCCTTAACCTCTCTGAGCCTCAGGCTGTAACCAGCAGAGCTGTCACAAACTCCAGTCTCAAGGAGTGAATTGAGGCCCACCTGCTCTCCGACCAGCTGCTGGGGGGCCTGCAAACAAGCCAAAGCCTGAATCAACACTGGGCCAACCCTATCTCAGGGCCAGTGGGTGGGGCAAAGCTGAGACACAGCCCTCACCTCCCAGGACACCGGACTGGCTCCCCTGGGCTGCTCCATAGGCTGGGCCTGTACACAGGGGCGTATAGAGAAGGGCAGTGGGGGCTACAGCATGTTTGTCATCCCCCTACCTCCAGGGCCTAACACAGGGTGAGTGAATGAGTGAAGGAATGAATGAAGGAACAGGCACCCAAAGACCCGGTTCTCAATATCCTGCCCTGTGCTAGGTGTTCCAGTGGTGCTGCTTGAAGGCCCCAGTGACCCCAGAGAGGAGTAGGCCCCTCAAGTCACAAGTCCTGCTTAGCTCATATCGGTGCCTGAAATTTCATCACTCGTGTTACTGCCACTTGACAGGTGGTATCCCGGCAGTAAGCTCCCTTCACACTGGCCCACCAGCCTCCCTGCGGAGAGCAGGGCCTTGGGCAGATGATCTGAAGCTTGGCTGGGAGCTTCTAGGATGGACAGATGCCCAGCCCCTCTGAAACTGCCGCATCAAAGCTCTTGGAGTGATGCCCAAGAACCGCTGGGCTGTGGGTGCCATGGGTCTGCTTTTTGTTTCTCAAGCTGCTGGATCATTCTCCCCAAGGTGGGTTGAGAACCTCTGCTTTAGGGAGAGGTCTGAGGACAGGCAAGCTTGACAGGAAGGGGGTGAAAAAGGACTTATGCTTCCTTGGGGATTGTTGGGGACAGAGGGGACCTGGTGCCCTGCCACATGACCTTAGACCGATGGAATCCTGCTTCTGGGTCTCTGTCCAGAGAGGATGGGGTTAGCATGTTGTCCTGCTGACCCTCATGGTTTGGGGGTGCTTTGATGGGTGGGAGGTGGTGGGTGATCTGGTCCCCAGGATGCTGAAGGTGGCATGTGGGTTCTGCTGTGTGCTTTGTCCTCCCCATCTCAGTGGTGGTGGCTCCAGCCTTCCTGTGGTTCAGGCCACGTGATTCCTTTTCTCCCTCCCACTCATACTTGAGAGGTGTGCGGGCTGTGTTTAAGAAACCTCAGTCTTGAGTAATCCTCCCAGAGATTCTGATGGGTGCCAGCACTTGTATATTTTAGAAGCTCCTGGGTGACTCTGGTTACTGGTTCATTCATTTACTCATTCACAGCCTTTGTGGAATGACAACTGTGTGCCAGGCACTAGAGGGATAACCCTTAAGGGCTGCCCTGTGATGTAAGGCACGTAGTGGGTATTCGTGTATGTTTGCTGGGTGAAGATACATCTGATCAAGGCGGTGACCCAGACCCCCTCAACCCCCACCCCATGGATGACAGGTGCTCAGGCTGAGCTAGGTTCTTAAACTCTCCACCCTCTGTGGCCCCCATGCCCTCCACCCCACCCAGCTCCCCAGGAGGCTCACACAGCTGGCAGCAGGCTGTCCAGGGTGGGAGCAGCCTGGCAGCTAGGCTGTTGCCATGGGGATTGGGAACCAATGTGCCTCTCTGTTCTGCAATGAACTTTGAAGTTGACTTAGATACAGGACAACAAAGGACGCCTCAGCCTTGGATGCAAATTGTGGCTCCTTTTAATCTTTCTGGGCCCTTTAGTGCTCTGCTTTTGTTCTTGCCATTTAGATCAGAGAAGAAAACCCTTTTAAATGCTATAGATTCAAAACATAGGCAATTAAGGGATGCTCTTCGAGGTTCAAATCCCTCATTAGTCTCTTCAAAAGGCAATTGCATTTGTAGTAAGACAGAGATGGCCATGGAAAGGCTGGCAGCATCTTGGTTGGCAACCTCCTGTATGCCACTTACCCAGCACATATTGATTGAGCTCTGAGGTAGGCACTGGGGATTCAGTGTGGTACAAGACCGATGAGGTCTCTGCTCTCTCTAGACCACTGCCTCATTTTCCCCAGTGTACAACAAGAGGGTTGAAGTAGCCCAGGGGTTTTCTTTTCTTTCTTTCTCTTTCTCCCTTCCTTCCTTCTCTCCTTCTCCTCTTTCTTTCTTTGGTGAAAGAGGTGTAAGGTCTTGGTCTAGATTCACTTTTTTGCATATAAACGTGTATATATATAGGTATATATACAGTTGTAACAGGAGCTCTTGTGGCACAGTGGTTAAGTGCTTGGCTGCTAACCGAAAGGTGACTGGTTCAGACTCACCAGTGGATCCACGGGAGAAAGATGTGGCAGTCTGCTTCTGTAAAAATTACAGCCTTGGAAACCCTATGGGGCAGTTCTACTCCATCCTACAGGGTCGATATGAGTTGGAATCAACTCCACGGCAGTGGGTTATTGTGGTATCAGGGTTTTTTTTTCAGTGTTTTCTGAAATCCAGGTGAAGCTCTGTGTCTCCCACCCCTGTTTTGGCCTGAGCAGCTTTGCTTTTCTCTGCTTTATATTTTCCACTTCCCTTTAACACATTGTTTGATGAAAGAAGCCCAGAAGTTAAGACAAAAAAAGAAGGGGGGGGGAGGGGGAAACCATTTGCCAAGGGTTCCCTAAGGCTTTGTCCAGATGGAATGTTCTGTGATGTTGACAGCTAAGGGGCCTGCAGGCTCTCCTGGCTGTTAGGCCGTGTAGGGGCCGATACAGGGAACATGATACAGGGAACATTTAGGATGGAAGTCTGAAGCCTGGGACTGAAGCCTGACATCCCGCCTTCACTTTAAACGAAGTCAGGGCCTCCGATAGTGCTGAGAAGAGAGCGGGTCTGCCAGGTACCTTTCTCACCAGGTAGACCAAGGGCAGATTGGACCATTGTGATCCATACAGTTTTCATGGGCTGATTTGCATAAGTGGATTGCCAGGCCTTTCTTCTTAGTCCATCTTAGGCTGGAAGCTTTGCTGAAATCTGTTCAACGTCGTAACAACACCCAAGCCTCCACTGACAGACTGGGGTGGCTGTGCCTCAGGTGCTTTGGCCAGGAATTGAACCCGGGTCTCCCACACAGAAGGTGGGAATTCTTCTACCAGTGAACCACCACTGCCCCCATAAATTAGTCGATTTGGACTCATGGCAACCCCACGTGGTCCAGTCTACAACCCATCATGGGGACGGCACAGAGCCAGGCAGTGCTTTGTTCCATTGTGCATGGGGCCACCACGAATCTGGGGCTGAATCAGTGCAGCTAACACCAACAGACCGATGGCTTCACTCCTAGCATCTGCCCATCTCAGCCTCTGCAATCCCACCTGGACTTAAGGCCCCGCTCCTGGCCCCTTCCTTCAGGAGGCCCCCTCCTCTGAGCTCACTCACATCACCCCCCGCTGACCTGTCCCCAAACTGCTCAGTGATGACTTGGGGTCTGTCCTCTCCCCAGCTGCACTGCGTGTTTTCAGAGCACAGATGTCTGCTGAGGGAATGTTATTGGATGAGGTGCTGGGGCCCTCTTGGTGCTACTCATTCTGAGTCTTTCCTTGAAATGCAGGCAAGAGAGCCTAGTGGACAGTGCACAAAGTGGCCCATCAGCTACACCCTTTCTCTCCTTCCTTCTCAGCAGCTGACTGTGGATATCAGGCCCCAGTTACAAAGATGAATTTAGTCTTCCCCAAAAGCCATTTCTATTGTCTGGGCAGAGAAGCAGGAAGCAGGTCAGGACAGGGTGTTTTATTGACTTTCCCTCGTCTTGAGGAGCTGCAGGAAAGCCTTAGTAACACAACAAATCCAGACAATTTCGTTCAGGGCCAAATCTTGATGGCTGGGTCCCCTCCAGGTTCAAGGCCGTTGTTTTTACCCTCAGGCCACATCTTCTTATAGCTATTTCTTTAGGATGCACATTCCCCCTCTCCCTGAAGGCCAAACGAATGCAGAGCGGGATTCTGGATTGGAAAGCAGCTTATATTAGGGCTTCAAACTGATTTTTTTTTCCAGGTTCGACCCCCCTGCTGAGAATTGGATTTTCTGCCCCAGATATACTGAATCAGAATCTATGTTTGAGAATGTAGAATTTTCTTTTTAGAAAATGTAGATTCTGACTCAGTATATCTGGAGTGGAAAAAGCAAATGAACCAGTTCAAAGCCCTGGCTTATGCCAAAACACCCCGAACTTGGGCAAGTCGCCTCACCATGTGCCCAGGGCTGTTGAAACTTTGCTCTCTTGGGTCACCATCACCGGGTCCATGAGGAGATTAGAGGTCATGTTAGATTTGCTCTGCATGTCCTGGGCACCCTGGAAGCCTGCAGTGAAGATGGGTGACACAGGACTGGCGGCCTCTCAGCTTCTCAGACTTGGGAGATTTATGGAGTTTAGAGCCACCAGTGCCTCCCTTGTCCTCTGGGGAGGGAGGGACGAAGGGAAAGGGCTGGTTGGTGGGCACACACTTCACAGCCCACTTCACCTTCTAACCCGGCCATCGCAGCCCAAGGACAGGCCCCGACGTGGAAGCTGCTGAGACAAGTTTGGGTGAAATGGCATCTTTTCTAGTAGATCTCCACATCAGCGGTTCTCATCCAGTGCCATCCTGGATCAAGTGTTCTGTGACTCTGACAACAAAGGGGAAACCCTCAAACAGCAAGAGAGAACTTCGTTTTTGAGGGTGACACACCCCCAAGGCCTTTTCAGATATCATCTTTAGGGATTCTGTAACCCCCAATTTAAGAGGTAGATGGTCAACACTCTCCAGAATAGTTACTCTGAGGAAGCCTGTGATGGCTACACACAGATTGGCTTCTGAGGGGCTGGACACCCCATTTGGGCTCTTTGCAAATCAGAGGGCTCCTGCCCTTCTAGGGTGGGTAGGTATTGATGCCCCTGGCCTTCAGGGTGGCCTCCACCTAAGGTGGCAACCCCATTTCACTCAGACCCTGAGGTCCAATAGTCCCCCTTTCCATGCCTCTGCTGAGCCCACCCCAGCCCTCTTGGAGCCTCAACTTTGGGTTGAGCCCTGTTTGTCGCTCCTTAGCTCCCAACTACCCACCCCTGCCAGAAGAATTCGGGGGAATGGGTTTTTGAAATGGACTCTACACAAAATGAAAAATTCCCCAGTTTTTGACCCAGCCACATCAATCCTAGGGACTTTCCTGAAGGTGATATTTGATAAGCATGAAAAGGTGTGGTCATAAGGGTTGTTCACTGTAGCAAGTATCTGTTTGAGTCCCTGGTTCCAAGTCTTTTGGGCATATACCTAGGAGTAGAATTGCTGGGTCCTATGGTAACTCTATGTTTTAACTTTTTGAGGAACCACCAAAATGTTCTCCACAGTGACTGTACCATTTTATGGGCAATTATTCTTTACACTACATGTATAAGTTTTGTGCCCTTCTGAATACATATCTCATGATAAAAATGTAAGAAAAAAAGCATTAGCACTTTGGGGTGTATAAAACTTCACAACATATGATGGAAAGGCATAAAATTCTAAGTGGAAAGTACCAGTCTTCACCCTGGCCTTCCCCTAGCACCTCTACTTTCGCTCCTGTCAACACCTTGGTGGGGGACCCACCCAGAAGAGATGCATTTCCCAGTAGCAGGTGTAGGTATAGCCTTTTAAATGAATGTGTTTATTTGAATATATTGGGTCACACCAGACATACTATCCTGTGGGTTTTGGTTTCACTAAAGAATAATGTCTTGAAGATTTCTCCATGGTAGACACCGAGCCATCTTAAATGGCTGCTTGGTATTCCAGTGTAAGGGGGACCATCACTTACTTTCCGAGGCCCCTTTGTACAGACATTCCAGAAGTTTCCAGGTTTTTCCTACTGCAATACTGCAGTCATACAAATAACTTGACAGACAAACTTCTTAACTAATTTTCAGAGGATTTCTCACCCTTAAGTATTTTCCCCCACGTGGGAGGTTTGGGAAATGTCTAGGGTTGTGGCAGGCGCTGGGTCCCTCCATGCTGCCATCTTGAAGGAATTCATCTTCCACTCTCCTCAGAGGAATTAAGGTGGCAAAATCTGGAATTTGACAAACGAGGCCCAGGCAGTCACCCTGTCAATAGCACCTTGGGCCACCTGTGCAAAAAGGGTGGGCCAGAACCTTCCAAAAAGACTCCTAGACAAGGGAAAGCTCTCCGCTCTGTGTGTTTGCTCTTTTCCTGTGGCGTCCAAACAATGGTTTCACAGGGAGACAAGATCTTCTACAATAAGACAACAGTCAATATAAATCCAATCCGGACATAATGACTGGATTTCTCCCCCCCCTCCCAAATGGTGGCAGTGATTTCTCAGATGTCTTTTAGTTACAGACAAGTTTCTGAACAAAATAATTAGGTTTGGATCTTTGCAGCCTGCCCTATTGGGCTATTGATTATGCACTGAAGGGTCTGCCCTGCGGACATCTGGGTGTGCAGTCGGCATAGCAAGTGGGTGAAGACAACTCTGGGCAGGAGCTGCATCCTAAGTTGACGGCCCCTCCCAGAGTCCTGTGCTGCTGAGGACCACCTGTTGGCACCTGCAGCGCTGGGCATCATCTGCCCTTGAACCGCTAAGGTCTAGAAGGCAGAGGTCTAATACTCACTGCTGTGTTCTCACACATGTGTGGCCTGGAGCAAGGCACCGTCCCTCTCTAGGCCTGGTTTCTTGTGTGTAAAAGGCAGACCTTAGACTGAGTAACCTGAAGGCCCTTCCAACACTGACATTTTATCCTAGTGCCATCCAACAGAAATATAATGCAAACCACAAATGTGAGCCACATAGGTACTTTAACACTTTCTAACAGCCACGCTAAAAAAGTAAAAAGACACAGATGAAATTATTTTTAATACTATATTTAAGGAGCCGTGGTGGTGCAGCGGTTAAACTAACCAAAAGGTCAGTGACTTGGACTTACCAGTGGTTCCTTGGGAGAAAGATGTGGCAGTCTGCTTCTGTAAAGTTTACAGCCTTGGAAACCTTATAGGGCAGTTCTACTTTGTCCTGTAGGGCTGCTATGAGTCAGAAGCGACAGCAATGGATTATATTCTTTTTAACCCAATTTATCTAAAATATTATCATTTCAACATGCAAACAATATAAAATTACTAATGAAATATTTTACATTTTTCTCATACTAAGTCTTTGAAATTCAGTGTGTATTTTGCACTTCCAGCACAACTTGATTTGGCTTAGCCACATTGCAAGCGCTCCATGGCCACATGGGGTGAATGGCTACCATATTGGATAGTACGTGTCTACACAGTCCATCCACTGTCTGCACACGAGGAAACAGAGCCCCAGCTGGCTGGGGCAGAGTTAGCTCTGACCCCAGGGCTCTTAACTCCCATCTGATGCTAGGTCTGTGGACTTACTCTGAGAGTGGCACTGTGCAAGCTGCCTTTGGGGGACAGAAGAAGGAAACATCCCCATTTGATTTCAGGAAGCTGACAGTCAAGTTGGGTGTGGTGATGGTGGGAAGGGAGAAGAATGGGCCCAGATGAGCTGATTAGGGAACAATGCAAGCTGGCAAATGCTTTACGAGGGAACAGCCTATGAGGCTGTGATGTGTTCTGAGAGGTAGAACCCCAAGGAAGGCTGCAGTAGTCATCTAAGGCTTGAGTTCCCCAGCAGAGAGAGATTTTGAGTTGGGCTCTGGGGCCAGAAGAAGGATGAGGAAAACAACAAGAATGGTGACTGTTTCTGGGGCAAGAAGGGATCAGTCAGACCAGAGCAGAGGGTGGGATTTGGGGGAGAATTACAGACAACCTTGAGGGCCAGGCAGAAGGGTTCAGACATGAGGTATTAAGGAGCCACCTTAGGCTTTTGAGCTGGGGAGGGGCCCCTGAGTCATTGTTGGGTGAAAGGTGGCACTTGGTCCCAGAGAGACCAGCTAGGTGGCTGCTGGAGCAACAGGAGATGGTGACAGAGCCTGGAGGGAGAGGGGAGGAGGATGAGGGGTTGAAGAAAGAAGATGAGCCATTTGACAGAGAGTTGGAGGAAGCCAATGCTGTGGCTGTGGGTCTCCAGCTTTGATGGTGTAGAGGTGTCTATGTGATGACATCTGGACATTTTGCTCTGGCTAGACTCCTCTGGCCAAGGGCAGGAAGGACATTTGAGGTGGGAGAACTACTTAAGCAAAGACTCGAGTCAGGAAGGAACATAGGAACACAGATGGGGGGCATGTTGCTGCAGGTAACTTCTATTGGAAAGGAGGGGGCATAAAAGATCCAATTAATTGGGGCACACACAGCAATCTCTTGTTGCATCATAAACTGGCCAGTTGGTGGGATGATGGGAAAGAGGTTTTCCAAGCCAAACCAGGTTGGAGGAGACAAGGGCTTGGATTTGTAGAGGAAGGGGGTGGGCGCTCCAGGCAGATGAAATCACTTATGAAAAGGTGTGGAGGCCGGACTAGGCAGAGTGCCCCTGAGTCCTCGAGGAGACAGGCAGTTAGGATGAGGTTCCATGGGGGGAACTGACAATTGATGAGGCCTTCTGATGACCTCACTGCTGAAGTGAACAGGGAACTTGCATAAACTACAAGCATTTATTGCACACTTAAGAGCTCAGGCTGCTAACCAAAAGGTCAGCAGTTCGAATCTACCAGCCATTCCTTGGAAACTCTATGGGACAGTTCTACTCTGTCTTCTAGGGTTGCTATGAGTCAGAACTGACTCGAAGACAATGGGTTTTGGGAACCTGGGTGGTGCAGTGGTTAAGAGCCACAGGCTGCTAATCAGAAAAGTCGGCAGTTCAAATCCACCAGACGCTCCTTGGAAACTCTACGGGACAGTTCTACTCTGTCTTGTAGGGTTGCTACGAGTCGGAATTGACTTGACTGGCAACGAGGTTTTTTTTTCTTTCTTTCTTATTACTCTGTGCCAGCACAGTGTGGAGCTCTGAAGATGCAGGGGTGAGCAAAGCCCCGAAGGCCCTTGCCTGCCCTGAGCTTACAGGGGGGAGGAATGGAGAAGCCAGACGTGAATCACAGTCACATTAGTACAATGTGATTGTAAGGAGAAGTGCCAGGAATGAGCGGCTTAAGGACAAGTGCATAGGGCCCAGGGAAGACCTCCCTGAGAAGAAAATTTGACCTAACATATAAAGGCTAAGGGGAAATTAACTAGATAAAAGGGGGAAGGGCACTCTAGGCAGCAAGATCTGCCAAGCAAAGGCCCTGGGTAGGAAGGAGAACAGCTGGAAGGAGAAGAGTATGTATGGAGAACAGGTGGAAGACTAGGAATGAGAAAGAGATAACCAGACAGAGAGTGAGAGGAAGAGCTTCTGAGGCAGAAGGAACAGAGTATGCAAAGCAGTGGAGCAAATAACCCTTACAGTAAGGAGCCCATTGTGGCCGGAAGTGTGGCCGGAAGGGGGAGGCAGGGGCGAGTGGTGTGAGAGGAGGGGTGGAGGCTGCAGGGCCCAACCCAGACAGCGCTACCCAGGCCAGGGCTCCTCAGGGTAGAATGCTAGCCCAGGGGGTACAGATGACATCTGAACCATGGAACAGCCCAGATAATTACAATGGAATCTGATTTTAGATCAGAGGGGAAGGGGGAATGTGGCCCATGGAGCTGGAGAGAGTGGCTGGGCCATGTGGAAGACATTGGACATTATCCAAGAGCAGGGCCACTAAAGGTTTTTAGGGAGGGAGTGGTTTGACCACGTCAGTGTTTTGGGGCTCTCTTTGGCTGGTGAGGAGGGTGGACTGTGGGAGGCTGGTGGACATCGGGGAGGCCATTGGGGGCGATTGTGTAGTCCAGGTGAGACAGGAGGATCAAGGCCACATAAAGCTAATCATAGCTGGCCGGCTCCTCTGCAGCCTCCAATTACAGCAAATATCCTCAGAAAGGGTAGTGATTCTATTAAAGTGGCCAAACCTGGAGACCCACATGGTTCAGATAATGGTATGAGGCCGGTTAATCTAATGATTGAATTATTCAGTTAGAGCATCTATATCTTAATTTCATTGGCAGTCAGCAAGGCATCCTTCAAGTAAATTGACGTTGGCTTTGCCGTTACCTCTTAAAACCGGAACAGTCCATTTGGTTAAATTTTACAGACAAAAGACCCTTCCGCAGTGCAGAGGCAGAAGAACTCAGAAAAGCATGAGAATGGAATTTGTTTTTCAATTGTTGTTTCATTATATGTTTGTTAAACAACCGGAAGAAAGAAGTGCATAGAAAAAAGCCCTCTGGTTGAGTGAAGCAGACCTGGCTAAGACTTTCCGTGAGCATGTGAAAAGAACGTTGAGGTCTGCTTTTGTTCAGTAGAGTGTTCCATAAAGATCAATTTATGGTAATAGTACTGTTCTGATCTTCTACGTCAGGTGATTTTTTTTTTTTTTTTGGTCTAGATAGCCTATCAATTGTTGAGAAAGGGCGCTCAATTCTCCAGCTATGGTTGTAGAATTGTCTACTTCTTTTAATTCTGTCTGCTTTTGTTTCATAAATTTTGAAGCTCTGTTATTGAGTGGAGTCTCTGAGTGGCACAAATGCTTAAGCACTCGGCTCCTAAATTGAAAGGTTGGCAATTCAAATCCACCCAGAGATGCCTTAAAAGAAAGGCCGGGTGATCTACTTCTACAATGGTCACAGCCACTGAAAACCCTACGTGAAGTTCTACTCTGAAACATACGGGGCCGCCATGAGTGGGAATCAACTCATGGCAACTGGTTTGGTTTTTTGGTTGGTATCGTCGGGTGCATACACACTGTGATTGTTATGTCTTCCTGTTGAATCGACCCCTTTTATCACTGTGAAATTTCCTTCTTTACCTCTGTTTAAAATTTTGATTTGAAATCTATTTTATCTGTATCAGTACAGTCACTTCCGCTTTCTTATGCTGACACTTTAAATGATATCTTTTCCATCCATTTACTTCCAGCATATCCGTATCGTCATATTTAAAGGGTGTCTCTTATGGATGACATAGAGTTGGGAATTGTATTTTTTTAGCCATTCTAACAATTTTTGTCTTTTAATTAAAGTGTCCGTTAACATTTAATGTACTTATTCATATATCTAAAACCAAAAACCAAACTCGTGGCCGAGGAGTTGATTCCAACTCATAGAAACCCTATAGGACAGAGTAGAACTGCCCCAAAGGGCTTCCAAGGAGCAGCTGGTGGATTCGAACTGCTGACCTTTTGGTTAGCAGCCGAGCTCTTAACCACCGAGTCACTGAGCTACTTGTCTCCTCTGTTTTTTATTCATCTGTTTCTCCTTTTTTTAATTATTTGAGCATTTTTAAAAATTCCATTTAATTTTAATTTTAGCTGTTTAGCTGCTCTTTTTTGCATTATTCTTACAATGGTTGCTGTAGGGATTACAATATACATCTTAATTTTCCACAGTTCACTTGCAGTTAATAGTATACTACTTCAGGTAAAATATAGAAATCTGGCCACTATATATATAAGTGCATATTCTCCCCATCCTCTAAGTTACAGTTGTCATAAGTAATAAGCTACATGTCATAAACTTCTTAAGACAAGGTTATAATTTTAATTTTAAATAAATATTTCTAAAGAAATTAAGAGGGAAAAGTTAAAAAAAAATAAAAGTCTTTTGCACTTAGCTGGCTACTTACCTTTTTCGATACTCTTCATTCTTTTCTGAAGATCTCAGTTTTCATCTGGTACCATTTTCCACCACCACTCATCTGTCAGTTTGTCGTGCTGTGGTGGCTTGTGTGTTGCTGTGATGCTGAAAGCTTTGCCACGGGTATTTCAAATACCAGCAGGGTCACTCATGGAGGACAGGTTTCAGTGGAGCTTCCAGACAAAATAGACCAGGAAGAAGGACATGATGGTCTACTTCCAAAAGAGATTGGACAGTGAAAACCTTATAAATAAAAAAAGCAGTGGAATATTGTCTGATATATTGCTGGAAGATGAGCCCCTCAGGTTGGAAGGCACTCAAAATATGACTGGGGAAGAGCTGCCTCCTCAAAGTATAGTCAACCTTAATGACGGGGATGGAGTCAAGCTTTTGGGACCTTCATTTGATGATGTGGCATGACTCAAAATGAGAGAAGCAGCAGCTGCAAACATCCATTAACAATCAGAACATGGAATGAATGAAGTATAAAATGTAGGAAAATTGGAAGTCCTAAAAAATGAAATGGAACATGTAGAGATCAATATCCTAGGCATTAGTGAGCTGAAATGGACTGGTACTGGCCATTTGGAATCAGACAATTATATGGCCTCCTATGCCAGGAATGACAAACCAAAGAGAAGTTGTGTCACATTCATTGCCAAAAAGAACATTTCAAGATCTATCCTGAAATACAACACTGTCAGTGAAATAATATCCATACGAGATAATATCCATATGCCCACAAGGCAGACCAGTTAATCCAAATTTACACACCGACCACTAATGCCAAAGATGAAGAAATGAAAGATTTTTACCAACTTCTGCAGTCTAAAATTGACAAAACATGCAATCAAGATGCATTGATAATTACCAGTGATTGGAATTTGAAAGTTGGACACAAAGAAGAATGATCAGTAGTTGGAAAATATGGCCTTGGTAATAGAAATGATGTTGGAGATTGAATGATATAGAATTTTGGAAGACCAGTAACTTATTCATTGTAAATACCTTTTTTCAACAATATAAAAGGCAACTATATATACGTGGACCTCACCAGATGGAATACACAGGAATCAAATTGACTACATCTGTGGAAAGAGATGATGGAGAAGCTCAGTATCATCAGTCAGAACAAGGCCAGGGACCAACTGTGGAACAGATCATCAATTGCTCATATGCAAGTTCAAGTTGAAGTTGAAGAAATTTAAAACAAGTCCATGGGAGCAAAACTATGACCCTGAGTATATCCCACCTGAATTTAGAGACCATGTCAAGAATAGATGTGACACGTTGAACATTAATGACCGAAGATCAGGTGAGTTGTGGGATGACATGAAGGACATCATACATGATGAAAGCAAGGTCACTAAAAAGACAGGAAAGAAAGAAAAGACCAAAATCGATGTCAGAAGAGATTCTGAAACTTGCTTTTGAGTGTGGAGTAGCTAAAGCAAAAGGAAGAAATGATGAAGTAAAAGAACTGAACCAAAAAAACCCAGTGCCATCTAGTTGATTCCGACTCATAATGACCCTATAGGATAGAGTAGAACTGTCCCCATAGATTTTCCAAGGAGCGCCTGGCAGATTCGAACTGCCGACCCTTTGGTTAGCAGCAGTAGCACTTAACCACTATGCCACCAGTGTTTCCAAAAGAACTGAACAGAAGATTGCAAAGGGTGGCTTGAGAAGACAAAATAAAGTATTATGATGAAATGTGCCCAGACCTGAAGTTAGAAAACCAAAATGTCAAGAACACACTCAGCATTTCTCAAGCTGAAAGAACTGAAAAAAAAGATTCAAGCCTCGAGTTGCAATACTGAATGACTCTATGGGCAAAATATTCGATGACACAGGAAGCATCAAAGGAAGATGGAAGGAACACAGAGAAGCACTGTACCAAAAAGAACTGGTTGATGTTCAATCATTTCAGGAGGTAGCACATGATTAGGAACTGATGGTATTGAAGGAAGGGGTCCAAGCTGCACTGTAGGCGTTGGCGAAAAACAAGGCTCCAGGAATTGACGGAATACCAATCGAGATGTTTCAACAAACTGATGCAGAGCTGGCGGTGCTCACTCATCTATGAAACTGGAAGAAATTTGGAAGACCGCTACCAGGCTAAATGACTGGAAGAGATCCGTATTTGTGCCCATTCCAAAGAAGATGATCCAACAGAATGTGGAAATTATCGAATAATATTATTAATGTCATAAGCAAGTAAAATTTTGCTGAAGGTCATTCAAAAGTGGTTGTAGCAGTACATGGACAGGGAACTGCCAGAAATTCAACCCAGATTCAGAAGAGGACCTGGAAGGAGGGATATTATTGCTGATGTCAGATGGATCTTGGCTGAAAGTAGGGAATACCAGAAAGATATTTACCTGTGTATTATTGACTATGCAAAGGCAATTGACTGTGTGAATCATAACAAATTATAGATAACATAGCGAAGAATGGAAATTCTAGGACACTTAATTCTGCTCATGCAGAACCTGTACCTAGACCAAGAGGCAGTCATTCAAACAGTACGAGGGGATACTGCATTTAATGTTGGGAAAGTTGTGCATCAGAGTTGTGTCCTTTCACCATATGTATTCAACCCATATGCTGAGCAAATAATCTGAGAAGCTGGACTATATGAAGAAGAACGCAGCAAAAGGATTGGGAAGACTAACACCTGCGACGTGCAGATGACACAACCTTGCTTGCTGAAAGCGAAGAGAACTTGAAGCACTTACTGATGAAGATCATACTACAGCCTTCAGTATGGATTACACCGCAACATAAAGAAAACAAAAATCTTCACAAATGAACCAATATGCAACATCATGATTAAAGGAGAAAACATTGAAGTTGTCAAGGATTTCGTTTTACTTGGATCCACAATGAACGCCCACGGAAGTAAGAGTCAGGAAATCAAATGATGAATTGGGCAAATCTGCTGCGAAAGAACTCTTGAAAGTATTAAAAAGCAAAGATGTTACGTTGAGGACTAAGGTGCACCTTACCCAACCAATGGTATTTTTCAATGCCCTCATATGCTTCGAAAACTGGACAATGAATAAGGAAGACCAAAGAAGAATTGATGCCTTTGAATTACGGTGTGGGCAAAGAACGAACAAATCTGTGTTGGAAGAAGTGTAGCTGATATGTTCCTTAGAAGGGAGGATGGCGAGACTTTTTCTCACTTACTTTCGACATGTTATCAGGAGGGACCAGTCCCTGGAGAACAACATGCCTGGTAAAGTAGGGGGGGGTCAGTGAAAAAGAAGAAGACCGTCAATGAGATGAATTGACGCAGAGGCTTCAACAATGGGCTCAAACATAGCAATGATTGTGAGGATGGTGCAGGACCAGGCAGTGTTTCATTCCGTTGTACACAGAGTCGCCATGAGTTGGAACCAACTCGACCTTCAGACAGAGACAGCACCCCGTGGAGATAGTTCCACAGATGAGCTGTGGGCCAATACAGTCAACTTTGTACTGAAAGCCTTTCCATTTCCTGGGCATCCATGCCCACAGCCCCCTTCAATGGACACGCCCTTTTTTGGTGATCTGTGGACAGACACTTGAGTTAATCGCCTGCCTTGTTTCTGAACATACCATAGTTATCGGTCCTTGAAAAACCCCTCTCCTGGTTTATGTTGACTTCCTGCCTCACCCAGACCCCCACTCTGAGCCCCTCCCATGAAGGTATCCACTCCCATGTACTTGATACATACCTTTGAATAAGAATGAAGCCTTCATGACATGTAGTGGAGATCTGTGTGCTTTTATGCGCAAATATTTGTTAGTGCTATAGAACTTACTCTTCCCCTCTTCTCAAGACTGTAAAATTTGCCCACAGACATGTGTGTAACCCAGTGTGTTCCTTCTAAGGGCTGCGTGGTATTCCCCAGAGGGCATCTCGTATGTTTTACCTATTTATTTCCTCGTGATGGAAATCTGGGTTGCCACCACCCTCCCACTGCAATGGACAACGCTGCAGTGACTATCCCTGTCCATGTCCCCTTAGGACCTAAGCAGGGATTTCCTGAGACACAGATGAGTAGAGTTTGCCAGACTCAGAGGGTGTGGGCTTACTTAATCTCACCAAATACTTCCTGATTGCTCTCCAGAAAGCCTACACCAGTCCCCACTCCACCCCAGAGGAAAGAGTCCTCATTTCCTTGAGTCTTCCCCCCAAAATGTCATTACCCTACTTCCTAATTTTTGCTAGTCTGTTGGGAATAGAGCTGTATGTCATGTCATTTGTATTGGCATTTATCTGATGACTAGTGAGTTGAGTGCCTCTTCACGAGCTTAGTAGGCATTTGGGCTTTCCCTTCGGTGAACAGCCTGTGTCTCCTGTACCTGGCTTTCTATTGGGTACTTCACCTTCCTTCTCTATACATGGTTTAACTAGTAGAGCGGGTTTTGCTAGCCTAATGCCGTGTGATGGATCACTTTTGTGTGGCCTTTCTAGCCATGGTCTTGTGACTCCCACTGAAGTAATTGAGCCGGACTGTGCAGATACGGTAGTTGTGGCCCACAAAAGGCATTGGTCAGTTTTGCCGTCTTGCTGCGCTTGAGATGACCCATTCCAGAGGCGGGTAAGAGAAGATCCCACCACCACCAAGGAAGAGAAGCCAGGAGCCAGCGTGTCATTTGGACCTGGGATCTCTGCACTGAGAAGCTCCTGGAACCAGGATACCAAGAAAGAGAGTGAGCTGTAACCCTGAGAAGAAGCAGTGGCAGGAGAAACTGGCAGGAGACCAAGCAGTGAGCTTCCTCACCCATGGATGGAGAAAGCTGAGTGCCTGGGGTGACGCTGGGGACTTATTGGGAGGGGCTGAAAGATCTCTGTAACGCTTGCCTGAGCAGGGCAGAGGTCTAGGGCCAGAGAGAGAGAGGTGCCTGTGAGCACAGCTGAAAAGAGGCTGTCCTGATGGAAGAGCTGTATCGTGAGTGTTCCTGAACCTGCACTGTAATCCGTTACTTCCCTAATAAACCCCATAATCATGAGTATGGCCTGTGGGTTCTGTGCGGCCATTGCAATGAAGTATCAAAGCCAGCAGAGAAGTAGAGAGTGCAGTGGAAGGGACGGCTGGTGTCAGATTTGGTAAAGATGGCGGAGAGAGGAGGCATATCTGACCTCCATCTCACAGGAATCAGCCTTGGGCTGTTGATCTTGCGTCTCCTTTCCCGTTGTGAAGTTAGAGGAGGTCAGATTCCGCCTCCACACGTTTTTACACCTAGGTGCCATTGTGTCACTTCAGGGTCACTTTGTTCATCTCTGCTTTCAGTCCGTATTTGTACTTCACAGTTAACACCCAGGGGGTAAGTTTGCTCCAAGCTCTTGAGAGGGCAGGGAAGGAAACACCAGATGATTTTTCCACCCACGCCTTCCATGCTTCAGTGCTTTCAATTTTCCAACAACAAAGAGCTTTAATGAGGGCGAGCACCTACTGTGTGGTAGACACTATAGAAGGATTACGTTGCTGAGTTACATTGTCCTAGGTGTAAAAACAGCCAGAATGCGAAACAAAGGGACAATATTTGCGTCTGAGAAATCAAGATCTTTAATCAAGGCTCCGAAATCTTCCCATCCATCTCCTTAAGCAATGTGTTTCCAATACGATTTTCTTTTTCACGTCTAAAAATTATTTATCAAAATTCCTATTATATGTATGGTGCTTGAGCCTTTGTGTATCATTGAGAATTGTTATAATAACACAATCCTAAAGAAAAATTTTAAACTTAGAGCCTTATGGTGAGAAGAAATCTTTAAAGTTTAATTCCTACTATTTTTGTTTGTTTTTACTGTATTCAGAGGGAGCCCTGGTGGCGTAGCAGTTGAAGTGCTTGGCTGCTAACCGAGAGATTGGCAGTTTGAAACCACCAGTGGTTCCGTGGGAGAAAGATGTGGCAGTCTGCTTTCTGAAAGATTTACAACCTTCAAAACCCTATGGGACAGTTCTACTCTGTCCTATAGGGTCGCTGTGAGTTGGAATGGACTCGATGGCAGTGAGTTTGATTTTTTGGTTTGAGCATATTCAGATATTTGCTGCAGTTCCTTTAATAGATAAGGTAATGAATAAAAAATTGAAATGATCAAAAGCATATTGTGTTGCGTCGTTGGCTGTTGTGGCTGTCAAGTTGATTCTGACTCAGAGGGCAGAGTAGAACTACCCCATAGGGTTTCCAAGGAGCAGCTGGTACATTTGAACTGCCGACCTTTTGATTAGCAGCTGAACTCTTAACCACTGCGCCACCAGGGCTCCAAAAGCATATTGGAGTATGATAAAATTTCTGTTGGAAGTAGGATGAAAATATAGTTTGAAGGCATAAAAGAAACAATACAAAATTTTTGATTGTTAAAAACAATAACTTGTTCATATTTTTAAATATGATGGTGTTGCATTTTCATCACATTTATATGTTATCACATTATACTATATTGCTTAAAAGAGCAATATAATAATATTAAATGTAATAATTTAATATTTAAAGGTCAATATATACAATATACCCTCAAACTATTTAAATTTATGGTTAAAAAAACTATTTTAAATGCCAACTTAAAAATATGTGAGGAGTACATACATACTTTTCAAAAATTCCATTAGGGCGTGTGTGAAAAAAAGCTGGAAGGCCCTATTGTAGGCCCTGGTGCTCCAGGGGTGGTGGCAGAGGTGGGGAGGTGGGATTTTCCCTGGCGCCATCTTCCTCCAGCTGGCTGGGCTGGGCTCTGGTGTGACTTCCTGTGTCACTATTTTGATGCTGCTACCAGAACATAAGCACCCTGAGGGCAGGAATTTCATCTGTGTGGGTCATTACTGTCTCCCCAATATCTAACACAGAGCCTGGCACATGGCAGGCTCTCCACAAATATTCCTTGAAGAATGAATGACCAACACTTCTTGAGCTCCCCCTCTGTGCTGGGCATTGTGCTAAGCAGTGCCTGTGCACTTCTGTTTCATCGTCACAACAATCCTGTAGTTGGTTCAATTTGTATCCCCATTTCAGAGGTGGGTAAACTAAGGCACAGAAAGAATAAGCAACCTGCGCAAGGTCACTGAGCAAGGCGGTGGCAGCATCCTGACACAAGCCCTTCATCATTATGCTTCTCTGGGGCAGGGCTTGTGTCTCTGGCTTCTGAGACTCCAGCAGGAGGCCCTGTGTCTCTGGGTTCTGAGGAGCCACTTCACAAATGTGAAACCCCTCACAGTCAGCTTCAACAGCCCTCTGCCATCTGCTTTCTCTTAAGTGGCTTTCCTTCTCTCCTTCTTGTTTAATATTTAAGTTGTGCACATTCTGGGACATCCCGGAGTCCCTGGATTACTGACCTACTTACCTACCCAACCATCTTTCTCACACATGAGGGGCAGCAATGGTAAGCATGAGGTGCCACTGGAGGAAGTGAGAAGGTGGGAGAGTGGGGGCCACGACACATCACGCCGCTGCTCTGGGCAGTCAGTCTCCAGCTGAAAGCAAGCCAACATTAATAAAAGATTGGACTCTGCTTTGCCGAGGGGCTGCAACAGGATAGCATTTATTCTAAGCAGCTTTCTAAGAAAACAGCTCCTATTCCTTGGGCCCCCTAGAAGGGCCCCCAAAGCTCCATCTGCGTCATGGGACATCTATTTGTGTCTCCTGTTTATAAACTGAAAACAAACAGTTTCAGAGGAGTACATTTCCATTCATGGCAACCCCGTGTGCATCAGAGAACAACTGTGCTCCATTAGGTTTTCAGTGGCTGATTTTTCAGAAGTAGATCACCAGGCCTTTCTTCCAAGGAAAAGAGCTCTGGATCAGCCACAAACAGATGGTTTACTGCCACACCTCTTAAACCAGACTGCCCTCCCAGCACCAGGTCTAGCATGGCTGGGGGAGGGAGGGTGTGCAGCAAACGGGGTCTGGGGCAACTGTCTCCTGAGCCCTGTCCCTAAGGTGCAAGGCACTCACTTAGCCTCCAGTGTCCCCATCCTGGAGCAAGGTGTTCCTGGTGACCCTAGAGCCCCGGGCCCACTGCTTCCACTTTCTGAGACCTAGATTCAAGGGCTGGGGGCCCTCACCTGCCCCCACTCCCACTGTGGGGTGATGCTGACAGGTTTTCCCTTTCCTTTTGTTGCCACATCACCAGCTTGAGGGTGTCTGAGGCCCCTAGGCCCAAAATCATGGAGTAGCACCTTGCATCAGACCCCAGAGGTGGGAGAAGCCTACAGGGGAGAGGGGCTGGGGTGTGAAGGTCCGCCTCTCCAGGAAAGAGATACTCGTCTTTAGCTCTCAACATCCTCTCCCCTTGCAGGGGCTCAACCCCGCCGCCCCCCGACCTTCACGTACTTACCGCCACAAGACTGGTCCAAAGCTGCTCCAGCTGGGATTTGGGGCCAGAAGAGCATGCAGGTCCCTGACTTCTCACCTTGGCCGCTGAACCCTTCACCCGGAACCCCTGACTCCTCGTCCTGGGCTCCCTGACCCTTCCCTCTGCATCCCTGCCTCCTAACAACCCCAGGCGCAGGTTTCCACGGTGCGCAGCCACGCGCAGGAACTGGAGAGGGTCTGCAGTCCAGGCGGCGCGGGACGGAGCAGCCTCGGGGACCCAGGCGCACAGCGGGCAGGACGGCTCTGGATCTGGGCGGGGGCAGAGGCACGGCAGGGCGCGGGCGGGGACAGGAGGCGGCGGCCCCTCAGCGCAGCGACTGCAGGGGGCGGGCGGAGGCCGGGGCGCCCCAGCCCCCCGCCCCTCTCCGCGCCGGCCGTGACGTCAGGGCCGGACCCCATAAACAGAGCGGCAGCGGCTGGGCGGTCGGGGCGGAGACTGAGGAGCCACCCGGACGGGCGGTGGTGCGGGTGTCGAGGACTCCAGCAGCCGCGGCAGAAGGCGACCCCAGGTAACACCAACCCCGCTTCCTGCCGGCCCGGCATAACGCTGGAGGAAGAGCGCCGCCGGGGGGCTTGGGGCTGAGCGGGGCCGGGGTTGGGCAGGAGGGTCCCCAAAGCTCCGCGCGCAGGGCTCCCGGGTGGCTCCAAAAAGCCGGGCGCAGGGCGCGCAGTCTGCTGGGTCCCGCAGCACTTTCGAGAGCGCTGAAGAATCAGGCGGAGAAGCGGAACCCTGGCGGGGAGCGGGGGAGGGGGGGGTGGTGGCGAGAGCCGGGCAGCGCCTAGTGGGCCCCAGGTTCGGTCCCCGACGGCGCTCGTGGGGACGCGAGCGGGACAGGTGAGCCGAGGGTGGGGCGTCGGGGCCGTCCCGGGAGCCTGTGCGAGAGCTCTCTGACCGTCCCTTCCGCAGCTGGCGAAGGCTGGTTATTGGGGGTCGCGTGGAAGGGTGTCCCCAGGCCCGCTGCGGCCCCTCACCGCGTGCCGCGCCTGCAGCCAGTCCCGGAGCCATGGCCCTGAGCGAGCTGGCGCTGCTCCGCTGGCTGCAGGAGAGCCGTCACTCGCGGAAGCTCATCCTATTCATCGTATACATCGCGCTGCTGCTGGACAACATGCTGCTCACCGTGGTGGGTACGTACCGCCCGGCCGCCCCCGTCCCGCGGCATCCTTCCCCGGGCGCTCGCCTTTCCCAAGCGCGCTCCGGGAGCTCCGCGCCGGCTTATAAAACTTGAACACGAGCTGCAAAAATGCATCCCCGAAGGCTGCCGCGCTGGGCTTGTAGGAGCTGCTTTTGTGGCTTCGTTTCCTGGTGGTCAGGTCAAAATGTGACATCCGATAAGACCCAGAATGTATGTTTCCTCTTGATAATTCCCGGCTTCCCCTTTCCCGCTTCACCATTATGAAAAAGATTTCTGTTAAGGAGGAGGAATTCCCAGAGTTCAAAATAATGTTACACAGGTTATTATGCTATCCCAAAACCAAAGCCAAGCCAAACCCAGTGCCGTCGCGTCGATTCCGACTCATAGCGACCCTATAGGATGGAGTAGAACTGCCCCATAGAGTTTCCAAGGAGCGCCTGGTGGATTTGAACTGCCAACACTTTGGTTAGCAGCCGTAGTAGCACTTAACAACTACGCCACCAGGGTTTCCATGCTACCCCCCCCAAAAAAAGGTGGGTTAATTTAATGTAACAAAGGGACAAATCAGCATCCCTCCCTCCAAACAAGTAAGCGACATTTAAATATTTTGTATTGGTGAATGACTTCAGATGGAAACATTTTAGGACCTATTTCAAGAGTAATTTGAACAATGCTGGTTTCAACCTTTTTCATATAATGGATTTTTGAAAAAACTAAATAATTGCAATGCAGGTCTTAATGAGCTCAACTAATAGAAAAATATGCGTTTGATATTCTTTTCCTTAAAAATATCCTAATTTTCAGTGACTAAGAAAATCGTTTCTCATTTGGACTCTACATGGGTTTATACTCTTAAGAATTTTACCCATTCTATCCATTTGCAGGGCTGCTTAGGACAGGTTTTCAGAACAGCAAACAGATTTTCCCTGAAAGGCGTGTCCAGAGCTGTGTGGCTCATCCCGCTCGGTGACAGTGGCCTCACCTCTCCTTTGTCCTGAACGTTCTGTTGTCACAGATCGTCTGTTACTGAAACAAATTTTACTGTTCCTTTTTGAAAGTCTTAGGAATTCTTAAATCTTCCAGGTTGTATGAAAAATGCAGATTCCCACTCATGAAATAGAAAGATGAAGGGGCCTGTGGTAGGATTTCTAAATTATTACTTCCTGCAGATTATTATTTCTCTAAGGCACGTGATGCAATTTCAGTTTCTGTTTCCTTGATTCATCCATTTAAGTGTCTTTGGAGCCTCTCTTTCCGAGAAGCGCAGGTTGACCTCAGGTCAGAACCGACCTGGCCTGAGACCACACTTTGCCTTTCTAGAATATTCCTGTTGAAGAAACCTGTAATGAGAAACCCCACAAATGAAAAAAAAAAAAAAAAATCTCTGGGGCCGGGGAAGTTGGCAAAGTGCTGCCCCTGAGAGTAGACTGAACTCTCAGCATCCTGGGGCTTTTGTTCTGTCTGGTGGGCTAAGCCGTGTGAAGTAGTTCCTGTGTCGGTGCCAGCAGCAGGCCCAGGGGCCCATTTCTGGGGTACCCCTGCCTCCTTTGCGAGCCTTGTTTGGCAAATACTTTACTGGCTTTGGTCCTGGGGAGGCTTTCGGGGTGATCACCACTTCCTGTTCTGCTCTTGTCCCTAGTACCCATCATCCCCAGTTACTTGTACAGCCTTGAGCATGAGAAAAATGCTACAGAAATCCAGACAGCCAAGCCAGGGTTCACGGCCTCTACCATGGGGAGCTTCCAGAACATCTTCTCCTATTATGACAACTCCACCATGGTCACCGGGAACGCCACCGGAAACCCTCAACTGGGGCAGCTCCATAAGACCACCACTCAGCACATGGTGGTAACCAACACATCCACCACCCCTTCTGACTGCCCCAGGGAAGACAAAGATCTCCTGAATGAAAACGTGCAGGTCGGCCTGCTGTTTGCCTCTAAAGCCACAGTCCAGCTCCTCACCAACCCTTTTGTAGGACTGCTGACCAATAGGTAGGTTATTATTTGTAGTCCAGGAGTTTGATATTTATATCATTCTAAGCTCATTGCCCCCTGGGATTCTGTTTCTTATTGATTTATCAGAATCTGGAGACTCAGTGGTGGGTGAGCTGGGGAAGACCAGCCTCTTTCCCCTGGTGTCTCTGTTCTTCGTTGATCATGATTTCCTAGTTTATTGCACCTTTCATTCCTCCCTCTGTTCCTGGGAAAGTGAGAAAATATTAGAGAAAATGAATAAAGAAGGCCTCCTCAAGTGGAGAACTTGGTTTTGTCTAAATGACTACTTTCATAAGTACTTTGTCAAAATAACCCATGGGCAGCGAGAACTCTCCAGACACCATGGCTGTCATTGGCTTTTATGTGCCATGTGGCCTTCTCTTCCCCTTCTGGTTGTGTCCTTATAGAAAGCCAGGTGGTTTCCTGTAGAGCTGGCATGGTAAAGTCTCCATTAGATGGCCAGCTGGGGAACGCTGGAAAAGATGGATAATATTGGTGCAGAGATGAACCTCTTACCAGATGCTGAGGTCATGTGCAGGGTCATGGTTCTTCCCCTTTTGCCAGTCACTTAACTGTGTCTGCTGCACGAAGGACAGGGGAACTGAGGCCATTGTCTGCACCATTCATACTGCCCAAACCAGCTTTATATTAATCTGTATATTCTGGATTTTTAAATATAATGATTCACTTTCCTGATGTTGATGACCGTCCAGCCATATTTGTCCTTCTGCAGCTGAGATGGCCTGGCATATGGGGTTCAAAGCACAGGACAGAATGGAAGATTTCGTTCCGAGGGGCTTGCAGTTGAGGGAAGGAGGTAGTCCCCGAAAATGTCAGATTAAGGAGAGGAAGCTGGTGTCTGTGAGGGGGTGGAGTGGGTGGTGGCAGACTGCTGTGTAAACAGTGCAGCCCCAGATGTAGAAATATAAAAACAGTAGAGAAGGAAGTGCGAGAGTCCTACCTGTGAACTGGGTCCAGAAACATGAACAAAGACGAAGATGAGGGACAGAAAAGAGAACATGGGAGGGAGGAGGGGAGAGGGGATGAACTGGGAGACTGGGGCTGGAATAGACTATAGGAGGCCCCAAGTCAGATAGAGAGAAGGGTGGGATTCTGTTATGGGGGCAGTTGGGCACCACAAGAGGTTGCAAAGCCAAGTTGAAGAACCAGGTGAGCCACGTGCGATTTTGAGTGGGTCAGCCCAGCATCCCGGGCAGACTCGGAGCAGGGGGGGGTCTTTACATTAACCCAGGCTTTGACATGGCTTAAGTAGCAATAACTAGCTACATAATTTGTGAGGCCCAGTGCAAAATGAGAAGTGGAGCCCCTTGTTCAAGTATTATTAAAAATTTCAAGATGGCGACAGCAGAGCATTAAACCAAGTCTGAGGCCCCTGTGAGTGTGGTTGCATGCCGATGAAGCTGGGCCTTGGGGTCTGGGGCGGTGGCAGGGCTCAGAGAGGCCCAGTTCATGATTTGTCCTTAGACACATGGAGGTCGCTGCTGGCCCATCCATGGTCAGTTGGATAGGAGCACATTTAAAACTTCTGCAGTTTGGTTTTCTGAACTGACTAGTGCCATTGAAACCGTGTTGACAACCCCAGGCCATGCCCGGCCCTCCTCTCAGTGTGGAGCAGGATCATGAGGCTGCAGCATAAAATATGCTAAGCGAATTAGCCCAGCGAGGCTGCTGTGAGCCCACCAAGAAGCAACATTATCACCTCGACAGACATTGGGCAGCTCTCCCATTCTCCAGGTGGAAAACCAAACAGACGTCAGTAGTTGCAGGGTTTTCTTTTTCAAGATGGAGATGCCTTAAAGTGCGTCTGTTATAATTACAGAAAACGGCTCAGGGTTTTGTATTCTGAGAAAGCAAACAGCTCAAATAGTACTTTCGCAAATTAAGGACATTATCATAATAAGGCCTTGCCACTGGCTTGGGCCTGAATGTTGCTAGCTGTACAGTGACTTAGAAACTTGGCTGAAATGATGGGAGTATTCCAGTCTTCCAAATTGCAAATGCAAATGGAAAATGAAAAGCTTTAAAAAAAAAAAAAAACTCCTTCTTGTTTTTAATCCTTTGCTTATGCCACAGGGAAGCAGCTTGTTTAAAACCGGTGAGACCTTTCTCCTGTTGAATACCCCGAATGTTTGGACAGGGCAGCCGCCCAAGGCTCATGTTTGGGGCTCCAAAAAATTGTGTGCTAGGAGAAATCTAATTTTGCTTTCTGACCTGTGAAATTTAGTCTATCCTTATGGTGAGTAATCCGCTTTGAAAATTACCTAGAGCAAAAATTTAATTCCCACCTGGTCCCCCCACCCCTGCAAATTTCAAAATGACTTTCATCTTCTAATGCTGCTTTGTAATATGGAAATGCAAACAGGTTTTAATGGCGGTTTAGGTAGGAAAATTGAGTGAGCTCTGTTTCCCTACAACATTACCATGATTTGCAATTTTTCTAAGATTTTCGAAGCCGGGTAGAAATGAATTTGGGGATTTTCAGTTTTTCTGGGTGCCTCTGGGGCTCTGCTTCCCTCCACAGTTCAGATGGAAACGGTAGCAGAGAAGGGACAAACACATCCCACTTGCCTTTCCAGAATCTTCCCCGCGAGCCATTGCAAACAGCCTTTTGATGTAATTTGTGCCAATCACGTCTTCAGTTACCAACGAGATAAACTGAGGAACGTCATCATGTACGACTCACGTTTTCAGTGTTGTAAACAAGTGTGTTAAAATGGCATTTTGAAGTTGGTTAATTTAATATCTGCTGTGGATTAAACGGGAGCCTTAGAGCTGGAAGAGACTTTAACAAAGGCTTTTGGGCCAGTATCTTAGAGGCAAAGGAGTTTGCAGCTGAGGGAAGAAGAAGCCTTTGCCCTGGCAGTGACTGGGCTAGTCAGATGTCCAGACTCTCCTGCCGGGTTTCCAACTCCGTCCTTCCTGCCTTCCTATTCTTTCTGCCTGCTTTCTGTTATATAGCTTATACTCTTAGCTACTACAAGTAAATAATCCAGGTCAAATCTGTCTTTCCTGCATCTGCCTGGACTCTCCTTGCTTGTACCCAGCTGAACTAGTTAAAAGCCCAAGCAGTGAGTATTGATTGCACTTTTTAATCAGTGGGCAGGAGTGAGAAAAAAATCAGCCTGCACTTTGGACATGGATCCTCCCCTCTACCCCTCTAGAAAAATAGTACCTTTTTCTACCTGGTCCAGCTTCCTGACATCTCACGGTGCTTCGGGCAGTGCCAGGAAGGAAGGCTTGCTAGATGCCTGGTACCCGCAAAGACACCTGGGGTGGCTGTCCGCCTAGTGCCGGGCTGATTGGAGCCACGCTGACCTAAAGCCTCTAGCCTTAAATGAACCAAACTCTGCAATGAGACACCCCATATCCAACTTGGACCCCTATAATCCCTGTCATGGTGCTGCTGTGTGAATGGCTGTTGTGTCAGTGTGAATTTTATATATATGTACATAAAAGGAATGTTTTAAGCAGACAAACAGTGTGAAAACACCTTTAAATTTCTTTTTTCTCTTCCATGAGTCTGGTTAAGAATGCGTCATCGTGTTCTTCACTTGCTTAGCCTAAGGTTGAAATAATAGTTGCATCTTTAGAGTCAAAAGATACTCCACAAATCAGCTGGCTTGGGAAAGAGTTAACTCCCCGCGCTGGGGCCAGCTCCCTCGGCTTCCTCTTGAGTTTGTCATTGTCTCAATGGTCTGCTTTTTGTCAAGCCAGCATCTGTGGCTTAATTTATTTCCATAGTTACCTAGTATATTTGAAAGCTGGTTATTTTTCCCCACAAATCTTAGCTAACATCTGAACGACAAGGAGGAAGCCACAGGGCACAAAGGCACTACGAATCTACTGTCGTTATTTTTTCTCTAGCGTTAGCCAGGTTTACTCTGCAGTGGGCTCTGTAGAAATAAGCAGTGACCTTTTCAGTTCCTCCGTGGACAGGGAAACCAGCTGTACTGGGAAGGGGTGGCCCTTCCCAGGCATCGTTCGGATGGCAGGCAGGGCAGGAGCCTTCGTGTTTGAAATCAGAAGATGCTGGCAGTGAAATTAGGGCATTTCCTAGGGGAGCGAAGTTTCCCCTTGAGCTGTGTGTCATGGAGCAGGGGTTACTCCCAGCGCTGTGAGAACTCCACGGCCCTGCACACTTCTAATACCTGAAAAAGACAAGACAGACCCATGGATTGTGTTTTATTTACTAAACAATTGACAATAAAATTCCTATTGTGTCCTAGCAAATTTAAAATACCACTCCATTTACTGGTATTCAGTTGCCATACCACCTTTAATGGTGTCGGGAAGGTTGAAATGGCAAACATCATCTCTTGTCTGGCAATAGTTGGTTTTCTGTTGTTGTTTTGTGCTGTCCAGTCGATTCCGACTCATATCGACCCTAGATGACAGAGTAGAACTGCCCCATAGGGTTTTTTTAGGCTGTAATCTTTACGGGAGCCGATTGCCAGGTCTTTCTCCAGCGGAGCTTTTGGTTAGCAGCCTAGCGCTTAACTGTCGTGCCACTCCTTACTCTTCATCCTTGCTTTTATCTTTTACTACGGGAGACGGAACTGTGGCCTTAGCAGGCCTGAGAAGGAGCTTGTATTAGTCTCTGTGGCAAAGAGAAACTAGTTATTGGATTAGAGAAAAAGCAGTGATTGCCAGTGACAATCTAAGGATGCGTGGGGTGTCTGTCGCCACTGACTACTGAGTGTATACAGTAAAATCCGTGAAAGCTGGAACCTGTGTAAGGTGGGAACCTGTTAGAGAAGGAAATATTTTCCACTAATAGAGATTGAAAAGTGGTAAGACTGCACCCAAAGGTGGAAACCTTTCGAGACCTGGAAAATCAAGGCAGTCCCATCCAGTTCCGGCTCTCACAGGTTTCACTGTATAATTGACCTACCTTTTATTGTTTTACACATTTTGTTAGGGATTCAATGTATCGTTTCTAGTCTTATTGAAATTGATTTAACGGGTCCCTGGTGATCTATAGAGGATGGCCGTGGGCCAGGATGACTCATGAGGTGGTGATAATGGGACATTTGGTTACAGGTTTGCCTCATGAGATCTAGTTCTGATTAGCAATAGGACTTTAATTGAGATGGCATTGAATTGAGACAAGAGGGCCTACTCAGACTTTTATGACTAATATCGTTTGAGTTTCTGTCCATTTAGGAAATGTCACAGGGAAGGAGAAAGGGCTTGGCATTCTGCCCATCACTCACTGACCCTGAGGCATTGGACAGCCTGCGTAAGGTGGGTGGATGAGGGGTCAAGAGAGTTTAATGGTGGAGACCCAGGAGCTTCCGCATGCTCTTTGCCTTGGGGCTGAGCTCTGTGGGCTCGGCAGCTTGGCTGGTGTTGAGAATTCAGGGCGCATGTGTGTTCCGGTAGCGAGGAGGAAGCAGTGTGAGCCCAGTGGTCTCCACATCGATGGTCTTCTCTGTAACATTGGGTGAACCACGCCATCTCTGACCCTCATCTTCTCATCTAAGTGAGGGGTTGGGCTGGCCCGTCTTTGAGTTTCCTTCTGGCTTTGCCATTTGGTTATTCCATACATGCTTTGTAAAATCCCAAAGGAATTAAGAAACAGTAGCTGCAGTACTTCCAAATAAAACATAGCCCCTTGCCTTGGGAAATGGCAACCTTTTAACCACACAGCCATGTGGACATGGAACCATCTGGTATTAAATGTAACTGAATCTTCCATTTCATTCACCCACCGGGAAAGTCTGCATCTGTGATTGGCTTCCGCACCAGAGTGTACCCCAGCAGGACCTCAGACCTCAGACAAACAAGATGTGCCCATGGCCCTGAATTTTGGGCAAGTTACTTAACTTCCCTGAGCCTGAGTGTCATCATCTCACCATCTGAAAAATAAGAATAAGACCAGTTACTTCATGAAATTGTAAGAATCATACGTAACCATGAACACCAGTTCCCTACTTATACGGCCAAGGAGAATTCTGGAGTCTCCTGGTAAGAAGGGGTCTCAGTGGCTTCCGGCCCACTTGTACTGTGCTCAGCCGAATTCCCAACCAGTAGCCAGGGTGCAGACTGGGTGTAGCGTTGCTGGCAGCTTGAGGACCACAGACAGGGACTGCCATAGTTCAGTGAGTTTTGTCCTGAAACTACCCAGGGCTTCTGCCTGCAGTCTGCGAGGGTCCATGGATGTTTTATTTGCTACAGAATCCAGGGATGCCCTTGGAGCCAGAAGGGCTCATGTTAGATCCTTAATAAATGACCAAAGTGAGGAATTGGTGACAGAAGAGGCAAGCCTTTAATTCCAACAACTTTGACACACGTTAGCATTTCAACTACTACGTTTTCCAAGTATGATGTTGAAAGAGCTGAGAGGCTTATGTTTTTTCCAGGGAAGCGGGACGTAATATGCCTGCTCTTTTATGTGCCATCAAAACAAAAAAACTAAACCCGCTGCCATCAAGTTGATTCCGACTCAGAGCAACTCTATAGGACAGAGCAGAGCTGCCCCATAGGGTTTCCAAGGAGTGACTGGTGGATTCAAACCGCTGACCTTTTGGTTAGCAGCTGGAACTCTTAACCACTGTGCCACTGGGGCTCCAGACGTGTCAGAGTAGCTCAGAAAAATAAAGCACCTGAAGGTTCTCATCGCTGAATCTCCTGGAAGTTTCCAGTAGTGCTGCGTGAAACCACAGGGCTTTGATTCTGTCCTTTTGCCCACATGAATAAAGAGCACAGATCAGTCAGCTTGGGGCTGGTTGAGACTGAGAAGCTGCCACTTGAAAATTGCAGTTCAGAACCGGATGTCTTTCTTAGTTTACCTGACTCGCTTTGAGTCCACCTTTGTGAACTACAGCTCATCTCAGCCCACAGCAAGGAATCTGCGTGGACTTGTGGGAGGGGGGCTACTTGGCCATCTGCCGTAGTTTCCAGATGCTATTTGTATATTTTGGTATTTGGTTTCTGGATGCTCATGGAATGATTAAAAAAAATAGGAGTATGATGAGGATAACTTTTGAAAAGGTCCTATTTGAAGCCATGTATGGCCGTGTGCCCTTTGGCTGCCTGGGGAGGTGGTACAGTATGCAAGGAAAAGACCTGGACTGGAGGGAATGGGCCCTGTGAAGTTAGCTGACTGATGTTTGAAGAGTACTTCAGTTTCCTTACCTGTAAAATGGGAGGTGATTGTCTGCCCTTACCAAATCATTGAGCTGGGGGGTGTCATGGTTGGAGAATTGAGTGTGACCTTTACATGAAGGTGCTGTTAGTATGACTTTTAACTAGAGCCTGGCTTTCCAGGCTGAGTGACAGGGACCCGAGACAGCCTTTGTGCTGTCTCAGCTTATTTGGTTCCTCTCCAGGTTCTTGAGGGTCTAGGGCTGGAGGGAGAACCCCAAAAAACCAAACCTGCTGCCACTGAGTCGATTCCAACTCATAGTGACCCTATAGGACAGAGTAGAACTGCCCCATAGAGTTTCCAAGGAGAGCTTGGCAGATTCGAACTGCTAACCTCTTGGTTAGCAGCCGTAGAAGAGGTCTGGAAATGCCCAGGGCAGTTCAGGGTTGGAGCAAGCCTATTATAAGCCAAGTGCTCAGCCAGTATTGGCTTCTCAGGGCGGGGGACAGGCAGCTGTACCCTCATGTTCACCTGTACAGCAGGAACGAAGTCATCCACTTAAACCAGCAGAATCAGATAGGAATGAAGGGAGAGAACAAGAGAGAAGACAACATTTCTGAAGCATCTCCTATGTTCTGGAGTCCCTGGGTGGTGCAGATGGTTAACGTCTTTAGCTGCTAACTGAAAGGCTGAAGATTCAAGTCCACTGGAGGCACCTCGGAGGAAAGTCCTGGCGAGCTACTTCTGAAAAGTCACCTGTTGACACCATAGTGTCACCATGAGTTGGAATCGACTTGATGGCAACTGATCTTGTACTATGTTCCAGGCACCACGGTAGAGAGTTCCAGATCCATATCTTAATTTATACTCATTTCAGTCCTGGGAGGGGGGTGGTGGTCTCTCTGGGGCTCAGAGGAGACTTGACCTATGAAGTGGTAGGCCAGATTTCCAGCCAGACGTGTGGTGCAGAAGGCCATGTCTTCTCACCATGCCTCTCAGGCCTGGCGGTAGAACCCTGCAGGGACAGTGGTCAAATGGAGCAATTAGGGGTTTGCATTTTTGCACAGAAAACGAGGCTTCTCTTTCTAAGCTGGCCTGGTTGGGATCAACATGAAGGCAGATTTTAAAATGTTCTTGCTTTTCATTGCCTCTTAGATGTTGGGCAACCGTCTCTGCTGCAAGTGGAAACACTTGATGCCTTTTTACCAAAATCCTTTGATTGCATTAGTCCCTTTGGGGAAGCTCTAGCAAAGATTGTAATAATATTTTAAAAAGTGGCTGCAATAGGGACCATGTATTTTGGATGTGTTCTGGGTTACTTGCCAATATTGTGCTAACGTTTATTCTAGAGAAACTTCTGTTCCAAATGGCAATCCATAAACGTATTTATATTCTAAGACAGTCAAACAAAAAAAGGTCACACAGGAAGCACCAAGTATATGAATTTTTAGAAAAGTTGACCAAACACTTACCCGCCTAATCCCAAAGGGTAAGCAGGCGAGAATCAATATCAGACCTAAAAAAATACCCAGCAGTGACCAGACTTTCCTTGTGGTTCTGTTTTGCAGAATTGGCTACCCAATTCCAATGTTTGCTGGATTCTGCATCATGTTTATTTCAACAATTAGTAAGTGTCTGATGTTTGCCTTCTGGTTGTGGGTCCATATGGGCTCTGACAACCAGGAGCCGGGAATCAAGAAGACAACCTGGGGTGTTTTCGTATTGGTAAAAACTGCAGAAAGGAGTCAACTGAGAGAGGTCTTTGCAGAGAGAAAGCACGATGTGGTTAAGATTGAAACAACAGGGTCGGTTTCGGGAGGGCTCCAGAAATTGCCCTGTTGGAAGTGCTTTGCTCACAGAATCCTGGGATGGCCCTGACTCTGTGCTCTGTTCTTCTGCAGTGTTTGCCTTCTCTGGCAGCTACGCACTACTGCTGATTGCCAGGTCCCTGCAAGGAATTGGGTCTTCCTGCTCCTCCGTGGCTGGTAGGTATGAAGATCCCTGAGTAAGTCAGTGATCCAGGGGGCTTCTCTCTGCTGGAGGGGACCACCACCATTGCTCTGGTTGGCTGATCCCTTACAAAATTAGCTGGAATAATTCAGGAATCAAGGTATTGCAGGTGGTGGGGGGCGCTGCGGGAGAAGGTACTCACGGTCCTCTTGGAATCTGCTGGGTCTTACATTTTAGTCAATTTGACAGATTCGGGGAGGAGTCTGGGATTATTCTTTGGTGTCCATGGAGTTGGTCTGACAGTTTCTTTTCCTGTTTAGGGATGGGCATGCTTGCCAGCGTGTACACTGATGACCAGGAGAGAGGCAACGCCATGGGGATTGCCCTGGGAGGCCTGGCCATGGGGGTCTTAGGTGGGTAAGATCAGCATGCAGGGCAGCTGGGGGAGGTGCCTGTCTGCTTTGGTCCCAGTGACCCTGGCACAGTGAGGCTGAGTCCACACTCACACTACAGATGTCCCAGCTCCCTCCTTCCTTATTTCCTACTTTCCTGGAGGCTCTGAGAAGGGGTGAAAAGCTTCCTGAACTGGGAGAACCTGGGCTGGGTGACCTCCAGCAAACCCCAGACCAGCCTGGGCCCGGGTGTAAAACAAGGGGATTATATAGGATGGGCTGCCGAGGCCATTTCATCTCTAACATTCTGTGAGTTCTGATCAGAGAGGACCTTCTGACCATCAGTGTCTGCCTGCCTGCCCCCACTCCCCCATGGATGTCCCAGACTAGGGAGGAGACAGGTGTCTTCCCTGCGAGGAGATTCTGATCCTTTCCCTTTGTCTTTTACATTTCCGGCCTTTGTTGTGGAGCCTGCAATTCCTACGTGTTCTGGTGTATAAGGAGTCCTGGTGGCACAACAGGAGCCCTCGTGGGGCAGTAGTTAAGCACTCAGCTGCTAACCGAAAGGCTGGCAGTTCAAACCCACCAGACACTCCAAGGGAGAAAGATGAGACAGCCTGCTTCTTTAAAGATTACAGCCTTGGAAACCCTATGGGGCACTTCTACTCTGTCCTACAGGGTCGTTATGAGTCAGTATTGACTTGACGGCAATGGATTTTTAATGGGTGGTGCAATAGTTAAGCATTCTGCTGCTATTCAAAAGGTTGGCAGTTAGAACCCAGCACCCACTCCACAGGAAGAAAGACCTGGCGATTTGCTCTCGTAGAGATTTCAGCCTAGGAAACTCTGCCACATGAGGGTGTTATAGTCACCATTGGCTCGACAGCTCACAACAACAATATAAGAAGTGATGTTCTCATTTCCCCATATGGATCAGGCAGTACTGCACCCCAGATATTGTTTCTCTCTGACCTTAACTTTTGGGGTGACCCTTATAGACTCTTGCCCATTTCTCAGATGTAAAAGCCACTTGGAGGAAGTTTCCAGGGCAACTGAACACAACCTAAATGGGATGGAAGGGAACTGCCCCAAATTGCCTTTGGAACAATGTTGGGGTAGAAACCGAAGAAGCAAATGGATGGTTCTAGCAAATGGATGGGGGGAGGTCAATTCTGGAGGCTGGCACTGAACCCCCCTTTTCTTCCTTGCAGTGGGCCCCACCTTTGGGAGTGTGCTCTATGAATTTGTGGGGAAGACAGCGCCATTCCTGGTGCTAGCCACCTTGGTGCTCTTGGACGGAGGTGAGTGAGTCCACAAGGCACCTTGGCTGTGGCTGTGGCATATGTGATGGGTGTGCTCAAGCCACGACTGCTTTCTGAGAAGGGGATTGTCTTTTTCCTTGTAGCTATTCAGATCTTTGTGCTCCAGCCGTCCCGGGTGCAGCCAGAGGTAAGCAGCTGGGGTATGATGCCCTGCGGTGACCACTATACTCTGTTAACCCTGTTTTCTGCTTGACAGAGTCAGAAGGGGACTCCGATAACCACCCTGCTGAGGGACCCATACATCCTCATCGCCGCAGGTGGGCCCGAGTCCTCTTCTCAGTCACGGACACAGTGTGGCAGGCCACATGCTGGGGGGGAGGGATCAGCCTTCATTTTGCTGCTGAAAATGTTGGGCTGTAGTCACACATAAAAGGCAGAGAGATTACAAGTCACAAGCAATGGCCTTCCTTCATTAATTTCTGACACTCAACCTGGGGTGACATTTGGGGTCATGGGCACGCCCTGCCACAGAGGTTTGTTTTTGGCCAAGTCGTCTTCGCTGTGTTTGTCAAAGGCCAACCTTGTTTGGCCTTGAATCTCCGGAAGGAGCCGTGGTCTCCCTGCAGGCATCTTAGGTGGGCAGTCTAATTTACCTTGACATGTAGACATAGAGACAAACAGAGCAGAGTCCTAGAGAGCCAAGAGGGCCCCTCTCTTCCTGTGGGGAGAGCAGGTTCCTACAGAACAGCAGAGAGACCTGCCAAGAAAAGCTCTTTGCTAAAGAAGGCCGTGCCTTTGGGTTCTTGGCCTAGATGGGGTAAAAAGAAGCCCTGAGGTTCTGTGACTCTTAGGAAGGAAAAAGGGCTACATTCATTCAAGGGGCTATCTCCCCAAGACCATCCCAGTGGGAGCGGCCACCCCCCTCCCCACATCCTGTACCAGGCTTGAGGTTGCCTTGTGCTGCCTGGACCTGGGTACTGCCGTCAGGAGTGGCCCTTGGGATCAGACCAGGAGAAGGCAGCCCTGAGTGTGGCATCAGACCTGCCCTCTTTCTTCCCGGTGAGGGTTAGATTTATCTAAGCAGGTTCACAGACATTGGGCAGGCTGATGGGGTCCAGGTGAACTGGGCTCGTGTCCCCCCTCAGGGCATTCAAATTCAGTCCTTTTCAAACCCCCAGACTGGTTTTGTTTCACCCTTCTTCTGTCGTATTTGGTCAGAGCCAAACAAAACCAAGCCCGTTGCCATTAAGACAGTTCTGACTCACAGCGACCCTATAGGACAGAGTAGAACTGCCTCATAGGGTTTCCAAGGAACAGCTGGTGGATTCGAACTGCTGACCTTTATGGTTACTAGCCAAGCAGAATAGCATGTACAGAACTCCTGGTTAGTCCCTGTTCCTCTTGCCACTGGCCAAAGGCTTGTAAACCTGGGGTGCTGAGCTCTTCATACAGTGGGAATTCTGTCTGTGCCCCCATCAAGAAGCAGCGAGAATTCCAGAGCCCAGATAGCTCTGGGGCCCTAAGGACTGGGTGTCTGGGTGGGGATGAGGAGGGTGGGGTGACAAGTAGGGCTCCAAGATGTGATTGCCGGTCCTTGGGGCAGACATGTGGGCAGGTCTACGTAGCCTCGGTCCCTCACCTTCTGGCTTTCTTGGAACCTCACTGTCTAGCCCCCCAGGAGTCCCTGGGTGGTAAAAGCAGTTAACGAGATTAGCTGCTAGCCAAAAGGTTAGAGGTTCTAGTCCACACAGAGGCACCCTAGAAGAAAGACTAGCCCCTGCTCATGCAAAAAAATAGAAAAATCTACCCGGCACTAAATGTCTGGCTCTGACTGGGGGAGGGAGTTGAAGGCAAGGTGGGTGGGAGGAGTCCAGTCATTTCAGCATCATTTCTGTGTTCCACCTTTAAATGTCACAAAGAATGAAAAAGTCTTCCTCCGTTATGTGAGCACCTTAGAGCATGATGGCACAACATTCTCTGAACAGGGATTCTAGCAAATTAGAGGTTCCAAGGGGTGCAGCACAAGAGGTCGCTCCCAAAACGATGAGGGGCAGTTCTATGTGTCTTTTTCCAGAAGGTTCCACATTTACAAAGGGTTCTGATTCACAGAGTGATAATGAATATTAACACAAATGCCCTATATATATATATAGTTGATTTTGGGGAAAAAAAAAAAATCCCTCAACACCACAACTGTACAGAATGCACTGGCTCCTTCTTGGATTCTTGGGCATCCACAGCTTCATTACAACATCCATGTTCATTGTACATTCAGAGCTAGATGCAAGAGCCTCAGGTTGCCTGAGTCTGTATGTGGTCTGAGTGTTGCCTGGGCCACTGGGTGGCCTCAAACAAGTTATTTCATTAATAAATTAGAAGCCCCTTTCTTCATTGGAGCTCTGGTGGGGCAGTGGTTAAGAGATCGGCTGCTAACCAAAAGGCTGGCAGTCGGAATCCACTAGCTACTCCTTAGAAACCCTATGAGGCAGTTCTACTCTGTCCTATAGGGTCACTATGAGTTGGAATCGACTCTATGACAATAGGTTTGGGTTTTTAGGTTTTCTTCATTAACAAATTGGGAATGTTAAATGAAATGATCTGTAAGCCTCCCTCCAGTTTCAAACTTGATGACTCTAGGATTCCTGTTGTTTAAAACCATCATCAACGACCCTCCTTGACTATCCCCTCGGCTTGTTATTCATATCTTTTTCTTAAAAAAGCGGGAAAAGAAGCTCTGGGTATCTGAGCTGACTGTTCTGGCTGTGGGCACATGGGGTTGAACTGTGTTTGGAAACCATAGGGAACGTTCAAGACCCAAGGGGAAGTGCACTCACCTTCTTACTTCCTTCAAGGGTCCATCTGCTTTGCAAACATGGGGATCGCCATGCTGGAGCCAGCCCTACCCATCTGGATGATGGAGACTATGTGTTCCCGCAAGTGGCAGCTGGGTAAGCACTGGGGCAGGCTTTTCTGATTCTGGAACTTTTGCCCTCAGGGAGGGTCCCGTCAGTGTAGCTGTGGTACCAGGATGATAAAGTGATTGCTTCTGTTTGACACCTGATGGGGACAGTGCTTAGGGTGGCAGTGAGCTTTGGGGTCTGTTTTGGCTCCAGTTTTTGTATCATCCCTGGCGGATGCAGAATGAGTATAGAGCATCAGACCTGGGCAGACATGAGAGAGGAGAAATACATTCAGCATCTCCCCACATTCCTGACCTAGAGTAGTTCTACCAAATATACTTGGACAGCAATATAACTTATGTGAGAGAGGCTAACAACAAATTTAGCTTTTAAGAGCATGAATTTTTAAAACAATTTTTAAGTGAGAAAAGGAATACATGTTTATTATAAGAAAATTAAAGTATGCAAATTGAGGAAGTAAAAATCTATAGCTGCCATGTCCATCCCTCTTTCCCTGCCTCCCCAGCCCACTCTCTGTGATATCCACCGTTAACAGTCCTGTGTATCTTTTTCCAGATGGTTCTGCATTTACCAACATAGGTATGAAATGCTTAAAAACCCAACCCAAATTGAATCTAGTCATTTACATTACTGTGTGACTTCTTGTTTTTCCTTCATGAAATATTGTGGTCATGTTTTCACATCAAAATTACGTAAGTTTGAAATTTTACCAGAGTTACAAATGTATATAATTTCAAAAGTAATGAAAAAACAACAATCTCTGCCCCATGCCTCCCTCTGTCCCAAACTCCCTCCTCAGTTTGGCCACCTTCAACTCTTTTAGATGTTTCTTCTGCTATTTTCCTCTCTGTCTCTAAATATTACGTGTACACTCTTATTTTTTGATTTTCAGTTTCTGACATTGTCCACTGGTGACCTAATAAAGTAGATGAAAATTTAATACTGTTATTGCTCCATCTGAAAAAAATCAATCAACCCACCAATCCACACATTTTCTCACCTTCTGTCCCCCTGACATAATTGTATTAGAGTTTTTGGTTAGATGGGCACTCAGTACTGACTTATTACGACTATGTAAATATCATTCAACACTGAGTTATGTAGGGCACTGTGATTAATTTCCTCTTTTTTTAATGGATTTTTGTTTTTCCTGGAGTTAGTCATTGCCTCACCTTTTCATTTTCCTAGTTTTCTTTGTAGTTTTTACGAATATATAAACTCTGTGGCAGAGATGAAAGGTCCTCTAAATTCGGTCAAGCACATCAGAAAACCGAACCTTTCTCTTTGCTTGTTTATGCACATCTGTCCTACATCACTCTGTCATCCTGCTTCAGTCTAGACTTGTCGTTCTGCATGCCATCCTGGGAGTGTTCTCCTTACCATCTTGGCATCTTCTCTGCCTCCCTTCTGTTCCCTGTATCCTTCTCTCCCGTATTCCTCTTTCTTTGTTTACTCTGTCACTATGATGGAGCATATCCTCCAACAGCTTCCTCAAAGAGGCTTGTGGCAGATCAGGTCTTCATCCTCACCTTGCACTTGACTGACTTAATCAATTTGGGCATGTAATCCTTGGTTGGAAGTCATTTTCCTTTAGAAGTTTGAGGCCACTGCTCTACTGTCTTCTAGCATCCGAGGTTGCTGCTAAAGAGGCCAATGTTGCTCTCACTCCTCATTCTTTCTGGAGCTCAGAGCACCTCCTCTTCCTCTCTAGTTGATGAGCGTTCACAATGGTGATTTCGCACTGGATCTGTTTTCCTCCACCATGCTGAGCACTTGCTTGGTCGGTTTTTTCATTTGGGAAACCACTTCTTTTTATGTTTATTAGCCATATGAATTTCCTTTACTGTGAATTTATTACAAATGTCCTTTTTTTCCTATGGAGTTGTTTGTCCTTTGCTTATTTTGTACTCTTTGCATATTGATTACTCCTATACCAAACGTTTTGCAGATATTTTCCCCACTTTGTTGTATGCCTTTTGACTTTATTGATGATATCGTTTGCCACTCAGAACATTTAAAATGCCAGTAGTCCGATTTAGCAGTCTTTTTCTTTATGATGTTGTGATTTCAAGTCAAACCCAGAAAGGCCTTTCCCATGCCGAGATTATTTTTTTAAAAATCATCCATGTTTTCTTCTAAATTCCGTATGGAATTTAGTGTTATTTTTTTCTCTATGGCTAGCCAATTGTTCTAAGACCATTTTTCAACTAGACCATCTTTTTTTCTCACTGACTTGAAATGCTACCTCCATCATGTACTAAATTACCATATGTTCTTGGGCCTGTTTCTGGATTTTCTCTTATGTTTCTTGACCTGCTTGTCATTCCTGTGTCAGCACCCTCCTGCTTAAGTACTATAAATTTAGAATATTGTTTAGTATCTGGAAGGACTAGTCCCCCGCAAACACGTTTATTATCCTTCCTAAAGATTTTCTTTTAGAAATTCTTTCAATTTATGTACTAATATCTTCAGATTGAGACTCTCCGTTCAGAATTCAGCCATTGTCTTAGTTATCTAGTGCTGCTGTAACAGAAATACCACAAGTGAACAGTTTTAACAAGTAAATTTATTCCCTCACAGTCTAGGAGGCTAGAAATCTGAATTCAGGGTGCCAGCTCCCAAGGAAAGCTTTCTCTCTCTGTCAGCTTTGGGGGAAAGTCTTTGTTATCAATCTTCCCCTCGTCTAGGAGCTTCTCGGCACGGGATCCCCAGGTCCAAAGGTCGTGCCCTGCTCCCGGTGCTTCTTTCTTGGTGGCATGAGGCCCCTTTGCTCTGCTCGATTCTCTCTTTTATATCCAAAAGAGATTGACTCAAAATATCTAATCCTTTAGATTGTGTCCTGCCTCATTAACATCACAGAGGTTAAGATTTACAACACATAGGATAATCACATCAGATCACAGAATGGTGGATAGCCACACAATACTGGGAACCATGGCCTAGCCAAGTTTACACACATTTTTGGGGAACCCAGTTCAATTCGTAACAGCCATCATTTTCAGTGTGCCCAGCCTTCCCTCAGTCAACCTCATTGCCTCTGCTGTGCCTCAGACACCTCCAGCCTCTGCTGTGGTGTCTGTCAGACGCTGCCTCCCTCCTGGTTTAGGCTCTTCCCTGGGCTTCCTGCCTGATTGCAGTTGGCCTGGCTTGAGTACCACTCCCTTTGGGCTTTACAGTGAGCTGCTGTGTTTGCTAATCAAGCTATCCTTCCTCAAAACAAGCCCCAAACAGCTGGGGGTGGTATGGGGAGTAAGCACTAAGGAGGCTTCTTTTCGGGGGTGATGCAAATGTCCTGGAATTAGTGGTGATGTTTGCACAACATTGTGAGTATATTGAAAACCACAGCCATACTCTTGAAAAGGGTGAATTGTACGGTATGTGAATTATAGCACAAAACAAAAACAAGCTCCAAACAACAGGAGTCGTTAAGTGGAGATGGAGGATTCTTGGAGTTCAACTCAGGAAGCGTAGTTTCTTAGGCAGAAAATTGAGCTCTGAACATCCTGGCAGACAAGACAAAAGAGGAAGCCCAGTGATTTTCAAAGCTCTCAAAAAAAAAAAAAAAAGTACCACCAAGCAGGAGTGATGGACTCTTTTCTAAAATTGAATCAGTGAATAGCTGTTTTGCAAAAGACAAACAGTCTTCATGTGTTGTTGCTAATACCCACTGTCGACATTTATGGAAGCCGTTCTTCCAGGTTTTCGTTCACTCTGACCCTTGTGGTGTGTCTGACCCTGGGGTCTCCAGGTGTTCAGGAGGTGAGCTGGGTCCAGATGGGTCACATGCTGCAGAGTCGAGCTTGGTGCTTTTGTTTGAATGTGCTCTTGGGCCGAGACGCTTTTTCGATGTTTCTGACGTCTGCACTTAAATGACTTACGGTCCTAATTGGATGTGTTCTGGCCTCTGCAAGGCACTTGAGCTGGTTTGCTGTCTTCCAGACAGAGCCTGGGGGCTTTCTTTATAGAGTCTCTCGAGCCAGTCAGAAAGCCCTGGGTCACCCGGGCTAGATAGCAGACCGCTGGCTGCCTAGATGCCATCAGGAGATGATCTGCTGGGGCTTATCGTCCGGGCCAGATGCTCTCCTGCCGGGGACAGCTCACTGCCCACTTCCACCAGAGGGGTTTCCTTCCGCCTGCCTCAGAGATGGGCTTTTCTTTATCAAGAGAATCACATTTCTGTACCTGTTTCCAGTGTCAGTTACAGTGTGAGGGAAACACCTCACCTTGCGTGGGCCTCTGCAGCCTGTGGCCCATGCTCCTGGAGCCCACAGGCTGCTGTGGCATTGGTGAGAAGGGGCTCATAGGTGACACAATCTGGAGGACTCGACACCCAAGAGGCAGGCCCAGCCCTTCTCCCAGGGCCTCCTGCCCTTTCAGTTCAGCCTCTCCCTGTCCAGGAGTCTTGTATGACCTCTCTCCAGGCCAGTGTGGAAAGGGAAGCCATCCTGCCTTTATACCTCCCCAGTCACTTCTGAAGAAAGATCACAATATTTGAAGTCAAAGCGAAACAGTGTTATTACAGCACAGAGGACACGTGACTGTTCTTGTTGAACACTGTGTGTTTTTTGTCTTTATTTTATTGTGCTTTAGGTGAAAGTTTACAGCACAAATTAGTTTCTCATTCAAAAATCTGTACACAAATTGTTTTATGTCATTGGTTGCAGTCCCCGCAATGTGTCAGCACTCTCCCCCTTTCCCTTTACACCCAGGTTCCTCATGTCCATTTGTCCAGTTTTCCTGTCCCTTCTTGCCTTCTCGTCTTTGGTTTTGGGCAGGACCTGCCCATTTGGTCTCATATACTTGTTTGAACGAAGAGGCATGTTCCTCACACGTGTTATTGTTTGTTTTATAGGCCTGTCTAATCTTTGGCTAAAGGTGGACTTTGGAAGTGGCTTCAGTTCTGAGTTAGCAGGGTGTCTGGGGGCCATAGTCTCGAGGGTTCCTCCAGTCTCTGTCAGACCAGTAAGTCTGGTCTTCTTTTGTGAATTTGAATTTTGTTCTACATTTTCCTCCCACTCTGTCTGGGACCCTCTATTGTGATCCCTATCAGAGCAGTCGGTGGCGGTAGCCAGGCACTATCTTGTTCTTCTGGGCTCAGGCTGGTGGAGGCTGTGGTTCATTAAACCTTTGGACTAATATTTTCCTTGCGTCTTTGGTTTTCTTCATTCTCCTTTGCTCCAGATGGGATGGGACCAACAGATGTATTTTAGATGGCCACTCACAAGCGTTTAACACCCCAGATGCAACTCACCAAAGTAGGACGTAGAACATTTTCTTTGTGAACTGCGTTATGCCAATTCACTTAGATATCCCCCCATACTATGGTCCCCGGGGCTGAGCCCCAGTAACTCGGTCCCTCAAGGTGTTTGGATGTGTCTAGGAAACTTCTATGACTTTGCCTTGATCAAGTTGTGTGATTTCCTCTGTATTATATGTTGTTTTCCCTTCACCAAAGTTAACACTTGTTTACTATCTAGTTAGTGATACCTCGTCTCCACCCCTCTCCTCCCTCGTAACCATCAAAAAAAATTTTTTTTTCCGGGTGTAAACTTTTTCTTGAGTTTTTATAATAGTGGTCTCATGCAATATCTGTCCTTTTGTGATTGACTTATTTTACTCAGCGTAATGCCCTCCAGATTCATCCATGTTGTAAGATGTTCTATGGATTCATCATTGTTGTCATTGCATAGTGTTCCACTGTGTGTCTGTACCATCATTTATTTATACATTCATCTGTTGATGGGCACTTAGGTTGTTTCCACCTCTTTGCTATTGTGAATGATGCTGCAGTGGAAATGGGCATGCATATATGTCTATTCGTGTGTTGGCTTTTATTTCTCTAAGATATATTCCTAGGAGTGGGATCATAGGATTATCTGGTATTTCTATGTTTAGCTTTTTAAGGAGGTGGCACCATATTGTTTTCCAAGTGGCTGTACCATTTTGCATTCCCACCAGCAGTGTGTAAGAGTTCCAGTCTTCCTGCAAGCTCTCCAACATTTGTTATTTTCTGTTTTTTTGATTCGTGTCAGTGATGTTGGGGTGAGATGGTATCTCATTGTAGTTTTGATTTGGAGTTCTCTAATGGCTAATGATCGCGAGCATTTCCTCATGAATGTCTTTGGTGAAGTGTCTGTTCATATCCTTTGCCCATTTTTTAATTGTATTGTTTGTATTTTTGTTGTTGAGGTATTGAAGTATTCTATAGATTTTAAAGATTAGACCCTTGTGAATATTTTTTCCTGTAGGTTCTCTTTTTACTTTTTTGGTGAAGTCGTTTGATGAGCATAAGTGTTTAATTTTTAGGAGCTCCAGTTATCTGGTTTATCTTCTGGTGGTTGTACATTGGTAGTAATGGTTCATATTTATGCCATGTATTAGGGTCCCTTGCATTGTCCTTAGTTTTTCTCCTATGATCTTTATCATTTTAGGTTTTACATCTAGAGCTTTGATTCATTTTGAGTTAGTTTTTGTGTATGGTGTGAAGTATGGGCCCTGTTTCATTTTTTTTACAGATGGACATTCAGCTTTGCCAACACCATTTGTTTAAAAGATTGTCTTTTCTCCATTTAATGGACTTTGGTCCTTTGTGAAACATCAACTGACCATAGGTGGATGGATTTACGGCTGGGGTCTCGATTCTGTTCCATTGGGCTATGTGTCTGTCATTGTAAGAGTACCATGCTATTTTGACTATGTTGCTGTATAGCAGGTTCTGAGATCCATGTAATGTGAGGCCTCCTTCATTGTTCCTTTTCTTCAATAATGTTTTTCTTATCTGGGGCCTCTTTCCTTTCCATATAAAGTTGGTGGTTAGTTTTTCCATCTCATTAAAGAACGCCATTAGTGTTTAGATTTGGATTGCATTATATATGTAGTTGGCTTTGGGTAGAATTGACATTTTCACAATGGCGAGTCTTCCACTCCATGAGATGGTAACTTTTTCCGTATATGTAGGTCTCTTTTGGTTTCTTGCAGTAGTGTTTTGTAGTTTTCTTTGTATAGGTCTTTTACGTCCCTGGTTAAATTTATTCATAAGTATTTTATCTTTTTAGAGGCTATTATAAATGGTATTGTTTTCCTAATTTCTTTTTCGAAGTTCTTTTTGTTGGTGTATAGAAATCCAAATGATTTTTGTGTGTTGGTCTCGTATCCTGCTATAGTGCTAAATCCTTGCATTAGTTCCAGTAATTTTCCTGTGATGTCTTTGGGGTTCTCTATGTATAGGATCATATCGTCTATGAATAGGGATAGTTTTACTAGAACACTGTGCTTTTGGTGATAATTTTTAGGGGAGGTGAAGACAGCAGTATTCCAGAGTACCTCTTGCGAGCTGGCTCCCAAACTCCTCAAGCTGCCACTTGTAGGGAGGCCTCTTTCATTTGGTGGGAGAGAATCATTTCATGGCACTCTCTCTTGGTTTGAGTCCTGGGTCATGTGAGCTATCCGTGACAACTGGAGTCTTATGGACTCAAAGTAGAGGGTGAAGCCTCACAATCCCAAAAGCTCTGGCAGTGTTTCCCCTGGCAAGCAAAGCTGCCAGTGGGTGGGCCTTGCTTTTCTCATTATGATGGCGGGCAAAGGAGGAGGTTCCTTGGCCTTTTTACTTGGAAAATCCCATCTTTTCATATGTCTGTTAGCCATATGTATTTCTTTTACTGTGATTTTATTATGAATATTCTTTGCCCTTTTTTTCTATGGAGTTGTTCCTTCTTTGATTAATGATTTTGTGTTCTTTGCATATTAAGATATTACTTCTTTACCAAATGTTTTGCAACTGTTTCCCCCACTTTGTCGTATGTCTTTTGGCTTTATTGATGGTATTTTTTGTCATTCAGAACATTTAAAATGCCAATAGTCCCATTTAGCAATCTTCCTCTTAATAACATCGTGATTTCAGGCTCCAGAATGCAAACCAGGGCCAATGGGCGTAAGTGACAGGAGAAGGTTTGCTGTTAGAACGCCCGCTCTGTCATTGGAGTTGTCTGCGAAAGGGCTGTCTGGAAGAGTGGTGGGTTCCCAGCCCCATGTCTTAATGGCCACCCCAAGGACTGTGGGGTGAGGAGCTTCTGTACCAGCTGGGTTGCTGCATGAGACATCTCTAAGATTTCTTTTGAGTTCCAAGAGGCTGTAGGTTATGTGATGCATTGGAGGCCCTGGCAAGACTGAGTATGCTGAAACAATGTCACCACAGGTATCAGGAGCTCAGAGCCACCGTCTGGAGCCTGAGGTCCAAAGAGCATGTGGCCCTGTCCCCAGCTTGGACATCAGCCAAGTGATGAGAGCTACAAGAAGGAGGACTTCGAGATCTGGGCTGCACTGTGGCTTATTACCCCTGCGGCAGGGTGCTGATGATAGTGGGGCCTGCCTTCACAGAACAGGGACCTCCTTGACACAGTTCTGTTAAGCGAAGGTCCTCAAACAGGATCCTTCTTCTTGATGGACAAGGAGAGCGGTCCCATCCAGTTAACAGTCAGATGCGCACAAGGCCCCTCCTGTGTGCTGGCCACCAAGTGAGGCTTTGGGGAGAGAAACAGATTCTATGGTCCCTGTCCACAGGAGCCTTCTGTGATTTGGAGAAGGCCAGCAGGCCAGGGTGATAAGCAGGTTAGGTAGTGAAGCCTCTGCTGAGACTTCCCTCTGCTCTGATATGGTGCCCCCCACCACCCCCATCCCTCACAGCCCTCCAATCCACGACTTCTAAGTGCGGATTGGCCTGACCACTCTGTGGCCCTAACCACATTTTGAATTTGGTACCAGAATCCCACGCATGTGCAAACCAGAATTTTGGCGCATGAGCAGGACCTAAGAGCTGTGTCCTCAGTCTGTCCTTGGACCTGAACATTACCGACATGATTCAACATCTGGACCTCCAAATGTGGACATGGTAGGGCTAAGGGCAGAGAGTTCCGGGCACCAAACCCAGACACCATTGGAAATAAAAAGCTCCCTAACTCTCTGAGACAGGGAGCACGTGGTCTTTCAGCTGCTAGGCCCACGTTGCTCCTTGTCTGCGCAAACAAGAAATTTCCACTTTCTGGGTTTCCCTTGGAGCTGGTGGTGTGGCGTCCATCTTCTTTCGATCGACTGATTAGGACAGGACAAGAACCCTCGTTCGGTTACGGTAGGGGTTTACATGGAGTGACAGTGCATAGAGATCAGACTAGTAGGGCTGTTTGCCAAAGGTCTTACTGTATAATTTCCACTTGATCTTCAAAACCACCCTGTGAGCTTTGTGTGCTGGAAGCGATTGCTGTTTCTTGGGTTCTAAGAGGTTAAAGTGACCCACTCAGGGCCACACAGCTAATCGGTCTCAAGCCGAAACCAGTTCCTTATTTCATGCCTCTTGGTCCCGTGCTTTCTGCGGAGACTTGTGAGATTGGTTTTACTACCTGCGAGTATTTACTAGCCATGGAAAGTAAGGAGCACCCTGCTCCCGGGTCCTACATGCACGCTGGGCACCCACGCCAGTCAGAAAGCTGTCACTAGTCTGCGGGAGTCTGTATCTTCCTCTGGAACTTGTCTGCCTCCTGGCTTTGAAGCATTGGCTTCAGAGACCCATCGGTGCTTTGCTCCTGGAGTCAGGATCTAGCAGCAAGCATGGCGTTTGGTCGGGTTCTGTGAGCCCTTCTCTCAGACCTGAGCTTCTGGCAGCCCACGAGCAGGCGTTGGCTAAGCTGGTGAGTGTTGGCCTGCATGGGGTTACATTCTTACAAAGTCAAATGCCAGCATACAACAATCAGGAGAGTTGACACAAGAATCCAGAGTTCCAGCCTTTCCGGAAAATCAGATCTTCCAGTCCTGGGACCATAGTCCCTCAGGCCAGTAATTGGCAGGAGAGAATGGCAGCTGACTTCTTAGATGGGGCCTGGACTTTTGGGTTTCCTGCTCCATTTTCCTTTGGTCTCCCTGGCCCGCGTGCCATGTCAATAGCTCTTTATCGTGGTACTTGCATTGTTATGTGTTCTTATACTTTGATTGCTTCATTCATTTATATACCTGCCTGGCCCTGTTGACAGTGCTTGGTTTAGACACTCATCCTGTGACAAAGGTCATCTTGATTTGTTATGTATCTGGGTTAACACAGCTCTTTAGAGCTGTGGGAAATCCTGCCCCATACCTTCCAAAAAACCTAAACTCATTGCCATTGAGTTGATTCCAACTCATAGCAACCCTATAGGACAGAGTAGAACTGCCTCATAGGCCCAAGAAGCGGCTGGTGGATTCCAACTGCCGACCTTTTAGTTAGCAGCCGAGCTCTTAGCCACTGTGCCACAGGGGCTCCTCACACCTTTCAGGCTGGGTTTAAACACCCTCTGCTTTGAGGAGCTTTGCCAGCTGCAGACTGTGGGTTCCTAGAGCACTGAGTGTGTACCTTTGCTATGTCCCTAATGCTGGCCATGCTACAGTTAACACATCATCTGATTCTGTCCTTTGAAGATGCTCCTGTCGTGACAAGAGCCACATGTGGTCATTGCCTCCACTGTGGCTCCAGCACTCCACTGGGCACATGGCTACTGAGTAAATGTTTGTTCAGTCAGATTACACCAAATAATAATTTGGCTGCTGCATCTTGCTAAACCTGATGGTGGTGGTTTCCTGGAACATGAGATTAGCTTGCTCTTTATCATTATTTCCCAGAATTACCAAATCTGGAGTGATCTGGTTTGGGATTTGGCTTAGGGAACCAATCATTTTGTCATCCCTACTGTGTGGAAATTCTCGGCCTTTCTCAGGGCTGGATGGCTGACATTAATGATGGCCGAGGCTTGGTAAAAAGGTTGTACTTCCTGCAAGAGACAGCAGCACTGGTTCGTTGATGTGCTGGGAGGCTGCCTGGACAGGAAAGGCCCTGTGCGTGTGCATTGGGTGTGCCGTGAGCACTCGCTGACCATTTGCTGGGTTAAAAAAAAATTGTGGCAAAATATATATAGCAAAAAAGTTGCCATTTTAACCATTTTTAGTGTACAGCTCAGTGACATTAGTTATATTCACCGTGTTATGCAACCATTACCAGTATTCATTGCGAAAAATTTTATGTCACCCCAAACAGAAATGCAGTACTCCTTAAACAATAGCTCCCCATTCTCCCCTTCCCCACAGCCTCTGGTAACCGCTAATAAACTTTGGTCTCTATGCTTTTGCATATTCTAGATATTTTATATAAGCGGGATCATAAAATATTTGCCCTTTTGTGTCTGGCTTATTTCACTCAGCGTATTTTCAGTGTTCATCCATGTTGTAGGATGTGTCAGGGCTTCATTTCTCTTTATGTTTGAGTAATATTCCATTGTATTCATATACCACGTTTTGTTTATTCATCTGCTGAAAGACACTTGGGTTGTTTCCACCTTTTGGCTCTTGTAGTAATGCTGCAGTGGGCATTGGTGTACAGGTAAGTCTTTGAGTCCTTGCTTTCAGGTCTTTTGGATTTGCTAGGAGTGGAATTGCTGGATCATATGGTAATTCTTTGTTTATCCATTGCTGTTTTTTAAATTGAAGGACGTCGTTTATCTCATTTATATACAATCATAGGACTGACAACAAAGCAAATTTTACCATTCATAGGCAAAATGCAGAATCAAATCTGGTATATCTGATTTCAAGAAACAATGCTAAAAGTATTAAGAGTTTGAAAAGCAGTCTTTTGTAAAGTGATCGTCCTATTGTCCTGGTGATGGGTGATGATGAGGACAAGTTAGTGCTGACGTGGGCAAATCCACTTGCAGCTAAGCCTGGTTGGACTCAAGTAGGCCTTTCTATATGACAAAAAACCACTTTCAAGGCAGCTGCTGCTTGCATGAGCAGGAAATCAGCTCGGGCTGCTCAGAACCTGTGGAGAGATGCAAGCTTCCTTCCTCTCCTGGGAGTTCGTGAAACCTCCGACAGGAAGATGCCAGCCAAATACGACTTGACCCCAAGAAAGACCACATAGACATTTATTATTTTTAAACATGGAAAGATGTTCATAAAGCTCATTGAAAAAGGCAGGATGTAGAACAGTAGGTGTCACGTAATCCCATGTTTCGGAGAAACAAGGATCTCTGTGTGCTCACATGTATGCGTACAGACTTACAGGGGAAATGAGAGTGATGGGAGTTGAGATCACTTTTTCTTTTTGCTTAATGTTTTCTGATTTTCTTCAATGACTGTGTATTACTTCTGTAACCCCCCGTGATAAAAGGAAAAGTGGTCCCTGCACAGATGCCACCATTGTCACCACACACATGAGGCCTCCATGGCCAAGCTCAGCCCCTCAGCAGCTGTCTATTTGGGTCCGTGTGTACAGCCTGCAACCAGACAGAGGTGGAGGCGAGATGGAGAAGTTGATAGAGAAATGGTTTTCATTTCTGGAGTGTCTCGGCAGCTTTGTGCAGATGCATAAGCTGAACAGGGTCCAGACTGCTCTGCCCGCCAGGCGCCGGATATTAGCTGCTCGGGTGCAGGTTCCCGGGCTTCGTTTCGTCTGCTCTAATCAACATTGCGGTGTCTACAATTATTAGTTTTTCTAACGTTTGAATGATACCATACTGATAAGGTGTCCTTTTCATAAATTTACAGGCGTTGCTTTCTTGCCAGCTAGTATCTCTTATCTCATTGGAACCAATATTTTTGGGATACTCGCACACAAAATGGGGAGGTAAGATTAAATGAAAACCGCCCACTCTGTTATAATAACGTAGTTGTTGTTACTAGGTGCCGTTGAGTCGATTCTGAGTCATAGTGGCCCTATGTGACAGAGTAGAACTGCCCCATGGAGCTTTCTAGGCTGTAATCTTTATGGAAGCAGACCACTAGTTCTTTCTCCCGTGGAGCTGCTGGGTGGGTTTGAACCGCCATCCTTCTTAGGTTAGCAGCCAAGCGCTTAACCACTGTGCCACCAGGGATCCTAATAATGTAGTTATTGTAAAAAAATTCTAAATGTTTCAACCTTAGCTATTACAAGTAATTGCTTTGGTTTCCATTGAAAGTTTGGACTGGGAAAAAAATCGAACAATTACTTATTGATGGCATTTTTCTTTTGATAGGTGGCTTTGTGCTCTTCTGGGAATGCTAATCGTTGGAATCAGCATTTTATGTGTGAGTAAAAGATGGCAATTGAAAAGCGGCAACAATCCATGAATAAAACATTTACCTTGGACAAGTGTCACCAAGCAACATTTTGCAGCACTTAGAAATTTGTCACTATTTAGTTTTATTCTATCTTACATTTTGGGCAACCCTCCCCGCCCCCCAAGGAGTATGTTTTCATTGTATGTCAGTTAGAAGTTATTTAGAATGTTTTATTACATATTTCACTTTTAATTTCTTTTTTTAAAAAAATCGTCTTAAACATTCTAATCCCCTAAACACTTTAGGACCACTAGCCTGTAACAATAGCAAGATGTTTTTGTAGAATAAAGCAATGGCCAATGTCTACTCCAAATGAGGTGTTCTTGACCTTGTCAGAAATTGGGTGTAGACTAGACTGATCTCTGACATATGGGGTAGACTTGTTTTTTGTGGTGGTTACAAGACCCCTTTCAACTTTTGTTCCTAAAGATTTGGAGGGTCCAGTTCTCCCCAAGTCCATGCATCTCCTTCCTCCTCCTGTTTCCTTTAGAAGGGAAGAGACATTCCAAGCCCAGCGAAGACATATTTTTAAGAATCTCCAAGATGATTACAAGTTGAATATCAGAAACTTATTTTAGCATAATGTTTATTTCCTCTTACAGATTCCTTTTGCAAAAAACATTTATGGACTCATAGCTCCCAACTTTGGAGTTGGTTTTGCAATTGGTAAGTCACACAAGTGTTGTGCCTAAATTTAAAACTCTGTTTTCCCCATTACTAGCAAAGATTTCCTCTTACTCTGGCAGACTGTAGTTACTCAACCTAGACTTTCTAGAAGCTTGAGAGGAGACTGTGGGCAGCTTAGCTCAAGTACCCGCTATAGATGGGCCATGTGAGGATACCTGCTTCCATGTAGGAGGACATATCCCCCCTGAAAACCAGCTTTCTCAAAGCCCAATGTGTACTGAAGCAAACTGATACTCCATGCTGAGCTTGGGCAAACAAGAGAGTCCCTTACTCAGAGTCCATTTGTTTATGCCCATCTCTGCTGCATACTTTCCCACATGAAGCTGAGGGACACAGACTTCACGTATATTTTTTATAGGGTTTGGAACAAAATGTAGACTGATGTATTGAGGTCTGCCTGCCTGTGCTGCAGAAATTTTCACAAGCAAAGGAGAAGTCTTTGAAATGTGAGGAACAATAACCAATATATTAGGGAAAATCTTGTTAATATTTTGGATTAACAGTATGCCTCTGTCATTTACAATATACGGATTGATCATGATAAAAGTAGCCCTTACACCTATCACAGGATAAGGGTGAGAATTTAACCTTTGAGTGGCACAGTAGAAGGAAGGAACAGAACATTTTCAGACCCCCCAACACCAGGATAGGTCCTCTAGTGTGTGTGTGTACACACATATATGTGTAGGTATATATATTATATATGTGTGTGTGTAAATATAAGTATATACATGTATGTAATACACATGCATTTTATATATGTATATATGTACCAATTACAATGGTAATTAATTTTTAAACTTTCTGCTTAATGTCTAGCTCTCATGTCAGTTTTGTCCACCTGTGCCCACAGCACCTAGCACATATTAGGTGATTAGCAAATACTAGTTGAATGAAAGACATTTCACGTCTGCCTGCTTCTGATACATGTAGGGCTGAGGGAACAAACTTAACGTACTCCACGAGTGTGTTCACAGACATTGTCTCATTTTAGGCAATCATTATCATCCCCATTTCATAGATGATGAAACTGCATTTTAGAGAGGTTAAGCATGATCATGGTCATTTAGCCAGGGTTTGAACCCAGAACTCTAAAACATGTGCTCTTTCTTTAGGCTACCTGTCCTGACTATTCAAGAGACCAGAGATTCTAGTCCTGGTTTGTTTGTTTGTTTTTAAACCAATGAAATAAGCAAGCCTCTCTTGGTCTTCATATCCTGAGTAGGGCCAGATGATCTCTTGCGTCCCTCAAAGTTGATACCCGCTGATCCTACCTAATATTTTCCAACTTGGTAAATCTCCTAAGTGTGAGTTTAAGGTGGGGATAGGGAGGGAACTGAGTGAGAAGCGTGGGTGTGCTGGCTCTTGGAGAGCAAGGGGCCAGTGGGTCAGAAAGTAGCTGGACAGTCAGGAGTCAGGAAAGCGCAAAGAGGAAGCAGGCTCGAGTTCCACACAGCCAGGAACCAGCAACTCCCCTGGATCTGAAGAATGGCCAGGTGAGTCACCAGAGGACTGGGTGCCCTCAACCAGAGGATGGGCCACTTGGACATTGGAGGACCAGTGAGGCAAGGCAGAAACCAGGCAAAGGCTGGACTAACAGGAATTCAGGCTGCATGCAGTACAGGGTTCCAGTCCCAGCCAAAGGCTGTAGACGTTCTGGCCTCAAGACTTAACGGGTGTCGATGACAAAAGGGGAGGGGCTGCCAGGATAGTGAGTTCGCGACACAGTGCCATGCCATTCAGCCCGTGTGTGGTTCACATCAGTTTTCTATAGACTGTTTCCTGACTACCTACAGGAATGGTGGACTCGTCAATGATGCCCATCATGGGCTACCTCGTAGACCTGCGGCACGTGTCTGTCTATGGAAGTGTGTATGCCATTGCAGATGTTGCATTTTGTATGGGATATGCCATAGGTAAGGACATGGGCTTTTCAAAAGGAACTTTTATCTCAGTGCTTGACAGCCAATGCCGGTTAAAAATTATTTGCATCTTTCTGTCTACGAGTCATTTGGAGAGAGCTTTATCTAATTCTCTGCTTCCTCCAAGGTCCTTCTGCTGGTGGGGCTATTGCCAAGGCAATTGGATTTCCATGGCTCATGACAATTATTGGAATAATTGACATTCTTTTTGCTCCTCTCTGCTTTTTTCTTCGAAGCCCACCTGCCAAGGAAGAAAAAATGGTAAGAAAAATTTAGGATACAATGAAGCATTTCTTTTTCTTTTTTCAAAATCCAAAAATTCCTCTTTATCTGTGAAATCTGGAATTCAAGTTATCTGCTTTCAAGGGTACAATAGCAGAACAGGCACAAGCTAGACACTTCCATTGCAAATGGGAGAAAGTGGAGGAAAAGAAGTGATAACAGGCACCAAGCAGGTCAGCAGAACATATTACATTAGCCCTCAAGGCTTTGAAAATAATTCTTTCTTCTCTGACACAATTTACACAATGGCCCTGCCCTCCAGACTCTAGGTATTGGCTACACTCTTTGGATTCTGAGTGTAGGTTCCTTGGCCCTGGGCTTTAGCTCCACCTTCCAGGCCCACTGGGACAGCAACTCTGCTCCTTTGGCTTTCGATGCACCATTCTCCTAGTCCATATGAGTGGTGACTCCACCCTTAGAAACACCAGAGGCCATGGCTCCACCCTTTGAAACCACTGAGGCCAAGGCCGTACCTTTTAAGACTGAGGCAGCTCAGCTTCTTGTGTTCCTTGTCTCTTCAGCTTCTGTTTCCTGGTTTCTTGGCCTCTTGGCTCCTTGGGCCTCAGGCCGGCATCTGACCTATTGGGGCAAGTGTGCAAAGCTCTATAGCTCCACTGATAAGTGCCTGGAGGCACTCCAGTCCACCAGGAAGCCTCCTGCTTACAGGCACTCAGCTCTCTCCATCCATGGGTCAGCTCTGGGGCCGTCTCGTGCCGGTCTCCTGGTTTTGCTGCTGCTGGTGCTCTGCTGCTGCCGCTTCTCACCACTGCAGGTTCTCTGTTGCTGCTGGTCCTCTGCTGCATTTTAGGTATCTGTTAGAGGAGCACCCCACTCTCTTGGTACCAAATTCTGTCCTAGTCATCTAGTGCTGCTCTAACAGAAATACCACAAGTGGATGGCTTTAACAAAGCGAAATTTATTTCCTCACAGAAGCCCAGGGGAAGGCTTTCTCTCTCTGTCGTCTCTGGAGGAAGGTCCTTCTCATCAATCTTCCCTGGACTAGGAGCTTCTCTGTGTAGGAACCCCGGGTCCAAAGGATGCTGTCTGGTCCTGGTGCTTCTTTCTTGGTGGTATGAGGTCTCCCAAAACATTTCTTCTTGATCATTTTAGCATGGTCTTCTGGATACCCTCCTTGTGGTTTAATTCTAAAATATGTTCCAGACATAAATGGTAAGAGTTCCTTTTTAGTTTGTACCACATGGGCAGTTACTTCTTTTCTTATATCAAACATTATATTTACAACTTTGAAGAATGAAGTTATTTTTGTACTTAATTAGTAGTCAGTATTAATTTTTTTTTTTATATCTTTTGGTCAACAAAATAAAAACATGGAATAGTTTAATTCAGTGTTCTAAGTTCCTGAAAATCTTGGACATCATTTTTCTGCCTCTTGCTCTCACTCTCAGGGTTAGCCATTTGTGGTACTGTTTGCTTTCCTCTCAACACTTACAGCATTAATAGTCGGTGTCTTTGTCCTTCCTGTATTTGTAAGATTCTGGAGATGGTTTTAGTGTAGGTAATATTCCCTTGAGGAAAATTTATGCATCTTTGGATACGTATGTGAGCATGTAGAACCTTTTAATTCATCACTTTGTGGCCAGAATAATATTGATAGGCAAGATATAGTGTAGGGTATAAAACTTCCCGCTTTTGAACAAATTCACATTTATTGATTCTAAATTTGAATTTTGAAACGCAGCATTCATTTTAACCTTTCTAAGATATTTAACTTACCCAGCAAGAGAAGCTCAGTGTTTCTGATAACAATCCATACTTGGGGTGGGACTACTTATCTTTGAAACATCAGTTGGTGATAGACATTCAGGGAGCTGAAAGAAGAGTGCCTTGGATTGAGAATGAATAAGAGAGATGAACCAGGCAAGAGGAGATGGTGTTTTTGTGTTTATGAATGGATGTGAACTTCATTTGTGGTGTTCTCTTGAGAAGTTCTTTCTGATGGTTGAACTGAGTGAATCTTAATGCTTTGGCATCTCCTGAACTGTTCTTTTATGATTTTCGCTGATGAGTTTGTGGTTTTAAAGATGGAGACCCTAAAGTTTGGGTATGTGCAGCCTATATTTGTCTTGGGCATTTTTTGCATTCATTAATTCATTCAACGTGTTTTAAAAATACATCCAGCACTGGTCACCGGCCTCGTGCTCTTGAAGATGTAGAATTTAACTAGATAAATTTGTAGTAGTCGTGACCCATTTGACTCAAAGGAGTGGAAAAAATCTGATGATGGAAGCCATCCCTCTCTTCTTTCCTCTTTCATTTTCCTGCTCTTCACCTCCTCACATTCAGACCACCCTCATCGTTTACAGTCTTGTGTAGCTGCATACCAGTTTGGAACAACCATAGTGCTTTATTATAGATTTCTGAGGGGACTTTCTTGTCTTCCAGCCTCTGCTAGCGTTGTATAAGCTCCTGATCCATCTTTGTTCAACTGACTTCAGAACAGTATCTTGCCCAAATAGGGGTCAAGCAGTTCTCAGTGCAACAACTGAAAAACTGTCATTTCTGTTGCCACTGTATCAGTTTGATTGTGGCTGAATGAAGGTTACTCTAAACCGTTTTTGACTGAAAGATAATTACCTGCAAATGCTTCCAGCACTCAGGTGACAATGGAAGATTCTTGTAGACAGTGAGGGGTTGGCATGGGCTTTGGGCTAACCACTTTACTGACCCCAGCACTTAGGGGCTGTATGATTCTCAGTTCCTCCTCCTCTGTCCCCTGGGGGAAATGACAGCATCTGCCTTGTAGTATTGCAGTGAGGATTAAATGAAAGAATCCCAGTAGAGTGCTTACCCCAGCCTGGCACACGGTAAATGTTCAAGTGTTACTATTTCCACTATCGCTCACTTTGTCTCCTTGTCCTCTTCTGACACTCTGACTTACCCTGTCACCCTGGTGGTACCAGTTTCCTCCCTTTCTTCCCTCTGTGAGGTGAGAGCTTCCTGTTGCCATACAGGCCCCAGAACTGCTGAGAGGGTGCCCCAGCCAGGGTGCAGACTTCAGTGGCCACCATGTTGTTCATTTGTCAGCAGCAGCATGAAGTCTTATCTGAGGTTTCAGAGGAAATGAATGAGGTCAGAGCACGAGCAGGGGGTTTACTTGCCCAGCCAGCTGCCGCTCTGTGTTCCACAAAACGACTGTCAGAAGGCAGCTTCAGTGCCCCTTCTCTTCCCACATTTAAACCAATGCCTTAGTTCATTAAAAAAAAAAAAAATGCTGACGGAAGTGGTGGAGACACTACTGAAAGGCAAAGCAATAAGAATTACAGGTTTCCAGAAAGCCACTTTCACTGCAAAATGTCAAAATCCTTAACGAGTGCTTAGCAAGATGAATCATTAAAAACCTGAGAACGTGTACATCTCGCTGCCCATAATTGATGCCCATAATTGAAGGCATCAAGTCAGATGCCATTTGACTGGCGTAATAGTAACATGTGAGTGTAGCAGGCCCGCAGCTGCTGCCTACTCAGTGTGCAAGCAGAGCAGGAAGAACCGGGGTGGAGGCTGATGGCCCCTAATGATAAGGGGGAGTGAGGGCAGGACAGCAGCGCCATGGAGGAGAAGGAATTGATTACTGTGCACTTGAGAAAATCCGATACGGGCGGGCACTGGTGTGCAGGATTAAGCCGTTACTAAACGCAGGGAAGGAGAGAGCCGGAATAAGGCAGACAGCCCTGAGCAAACAATTCTTTCATTAGGTAGCCTTCTTATAATGAGGTGTTGGACTTAGGCGATTTTATACTGAAAGATCTAATGCTTTTTTCATGTATTACAAGCCATAGAACTATGAACTAGCATGTGAGCACTGGAGTTTGTCTTCCATTTGGTTTTATGAATTTCTTTTTTTTTTTCTATCATCAGCCTTATCAGTACAGGCTGGGGGGTGGGGGGCATCTGCTGTTACCCAAGTCCCTATGCAAGTATAAGAAATATCAACACTGCCATTTGAGGAAAAACTGGGTTGTAGTTATAAGACAATTACGTACGGCGGCCCTTAGTGCTTAGCATACTCAGCTGGGAGCAGCTGCACTCTGAGATGGACTTTTTTTTTCAGGTTGAAGGATTACTTTTAGAGATAAAGTATGTTTCTTAGATCTTACTCTTGAAGTTTCTAATTGTTGCCCACCCAGAAAAGTAGTTGGTTTAAGGACTGCAGCTTTCTTTTCCTGGGGGGCTCCTCTGCCTTCTAGAGGCTGTGAGTCAGGCCAGATCAGGTAACCAGGGGCTGACCTGCCGTGCAACCCACCACCCAGCAGGAGGGAGACTGAGTATGCTCTGCATATTATAACTGACAGAGAGAGATTTGCCCCTTTGCAGGGTATTTACAGAGTGGATGCAAAACCATCGTCGTTTTTTCGTTATGCTAGAGAGAATAAGGAAACCCTGGTGGTGTAGTGGTTAAGTGCTACGGCTGCTAACCAAGAGGTCGGCAGTTCGAATCTGCCAGGCACTCCTTGGAAACTATTGGGCAGTTCTACCCTGTCCTATAGGGTCGCTGTGAGTCGGACTCGACTCAACGGCAGCGGGTTTGGTTTTCAGAGAGAATAAAACTTTTCTACCATCTGATACCTTTCAAAGTCTCAAAGCCTGAAGCTCTTACCTTTTAATGCTTTTACTTTTTCAGTTATCCCAGCTTAATCCTTGCATTACTTTCATACTTCATTTGGCCCACACATTTTGATGACTTTGTCTATCCTAACTTTGCTCTGTAACTGACATGAAACTAGGCATTTGGCAGAGGCTGGGCTGCTAACCAAAAGGTTGGAGGTTTGAACCGACCAGTGGCTTCGTGACGGAAAGACCTGGTGATCTGCTCCTGTAAAGATGACAGCCTAGAAAATCCTATGGGGCATTTCTAGGATCACTATGAGTTGAAAATCAACTCGACAGCACCTAACAGCAACAGCAATAGGGTTCAGCTATGAGTAATTGGGTTTGCTCTGAATTCAAACTCTAGCCTCTCCCCATTTCTTCTCTTACCTGAGAGCTAAGTATATCTTTCTCTCCACAGCAATGCACACACAGAGTGCTGGTCTAGATAAACTGGCTGCTTGTGGCCACTCCTTATACCTGTCACTCGCCAGTTCATGCTGTTCATGTCTGTCTTTCCATGGCACCTGGAAACATTTCATGCCTTTTGGCTTATTTAATCACGTATAACTTTAAGCATATATTATTGCACAATAAATCTTTCAAAACAGGTTCAGAAGCCAACAAGCTAGGTTAAAAGATACAATCCTGACTACTCACCTCATGAGATTCAAGGATAGAAAACAATATTTCAAGGAAGAAAACTTCTTTACGAAAAATAAATAGGCTGTGTTGACAAATAGTGTTTGGCTGAACTGAGAAATTCTGATCATTAAGTCTGTATGATGTCAGCTAACTGGCCTGACTGTCTTCCCTTACAGCAGTTTTGTACTGAGTCTGTATTATGTGCCCAGTACATAACACACACTCAGTCAGGGCTAGTGTGGATGAACCAAGAGACAGAAAGCCGTTATGTATAAGTGGTGTGACAGCCCTCCTTTACAAGGCTACTTTGCTGCCTGTGGGCCAACTGAGGGTCACACCCCCTTGCCTGGCATTCAAGGCCCTGCAGGCTGTCTGTGACTGAGATTTTCAACTACTATCTCACTGTACCTCATCATCAGGTCTCTGTCGTGGTGAGGCTGGCTTACCCCGTGGCTGGTTATACTTAACGTTCCCTTTGGTAAATAATTCATGCACTGTTCATTCCCACCTCTCATGCTGTCCAAATCCTTTCCATCTTTCAAGGCCCAGCTCAACTCCCACCTATTGCGTATAGCTTTCCCCAAGCACTAACCCACAGTGAGCATTGCAGCTGTGAACCCTAGACTACCTCATTGACTCATGTGATATCTATGCTAAAAGGTAGGTTGCTGGTTTAGAATCTTAACTAACTAGGATGTTCTTTCAGGGCACTGATGTGCAAAATGTAGGAGGTGCCCAATAAACTGGGCAGCTGTTTAACTGTGCTGTACTCCTAGATAATGACATGTAGCCTGTTGACACCACTGTCATGCAAGGGTAGAGAACAAAAAACCAAGCCAAACCCATTGCCGCTGAGCTGACCCAGACTCATGGCGACCCTATAGGACAGAGCAGAACTGCCTCAAAGAGTGTTTCCAAAAGAGTGGCTGGTGGATTTGAACTGCTGCCCTTTTGTTTAGCAGCCTGAGCTCTTAACCACTGCACCGCCAGGGCTCTGAGGGTAGAGTAAAACCCAAAACCCCTTGCCGTGGAGTCAATTCTGTCTCACAGAGACCCTATAGGACAGAGCAGAACTGCCCCATAGGGTTCCCAAGGAGTGCCTGGTGGATTTGAACTGCCAACCTTTTGGCCAGCAGCCTGAGCTCTTAACCACCGCATCACCAGGACTCCAAGGGTCGAGTAGGGACTGGAATTTCCTATTTCACCTGCCCTGCCCTTCCACCCCCTCACAGTGATTTGTGGCACATTTCTTTGAGAATCACTAATCCAAGGAAATGGGGCATTTGGCTATGGGGGGGTGGGAATGCAGAATTAAACACAGCCACACAGGGAAATTGTTCATGGTGTACAATGTCTTTTGCCCCAGTTATTTGTAGAAACTGGACTCTTTATTAAATACAAGTATCAACCCACCCGGCAAAAAGCATACTAAAAAACAGAATTGAGTTTGCAGCTGATGACTTGGGTTGGCAGCTGACGAGTAGGCTAAAATCATCTTATCTTCATGAAACAAGAAGTTAATATACCTCTCATTTGCTCTCTTTTAGGCTATTCTCATGGATCACAACTGCCCCATTAAAACAAAAATGTATACTCAGAATAACATCCAGTCATATCCAATAGGTGACGATGAAGAATCTGAAAGTGACTGAGAGCCTCCAAAGTCATCAGAGTATTTAATTGTATAAAACAGTGTTGCCAGTGAAGTGACTTATCCAGCCTGTCTTAGTCATACCATCTGTCCCTTGTGAAAGAGTAAAGCCACCAAAGGTTATTATTTCTTTTCCATGGTTATGATCGCTTGCCAACAGCCTTATAAAGAAACAGAAGCTTTTCTAGGGGTTTGTATAAACAGTGTTGAAAACTTTATTTTATGTATTTGGTTTTATTAAATATTACACAGTATATTTTGGTGAAATAGGTATAGTGTAAATCTATAAATATTTGAATTCAAATCAAATATAATTTTTTAACTTACATTCATGAACACTTGGCAAAAAAAAAATCCTCTATTTTTTCTGAATATTGGTAATGAGTGTTTACAACTAAAGCACACATTATCTCTGAGACTCTTCCAACAATGAGAAGCTAGGAGGAAGTCTGAAAAACAGAATCAAGTAAGACAGCATGCTATATAGTGACTCGGAACGAGTACTGCGTTAACTTGTAATTATTATCAATATGTTTACGAGTTAAAAGCTAGCTATCTCAAGTGCACAGGACATGAACTTGAGTCAGTCATCTTTTGGACTTTTCCGTAAATCTTAGCTGGCATTAGTTTTCTGTGTCATCACCAGTCTGTAAACAGGTGGTTATAAATTATGTTTACATGTCCTGTGGTTTGCAGTGAACATTAATGCTAATAAGGGGAAAATAGTAAATGCTGGGAAAACAGAGAAAAGCACCCAAACATATAGTTATGAACAACTAGAAGCTTTTCCTTTAAGATGTATGCTGGATTGTTTTGTTGGATGAAAGAAAATTGAGGGTATGGTTTTACACTGTTGAGGTAAGATAAATCAACATCTTGTTCAAGTTTTAGAAATCTAAAAAGGTAATAGCTGCTATGACATGAAAAATCAGACTATAGTTGACCTCTTTGGTTAAGTGTTTTCTAGAGATCTATTAGTTTTGCGTTGTCTGAAACTCTATTGTTTTCTAGACTTCTGAAAGTTGTTCACATCAATGTGAAAACAAACTTTAAATGAAGGAATGGAATTGTTGAATTGCATTTTATGAAAACAGGTCAAAGTGATAGGGTGGTTAGGACATACCCCCTTTCACAGGCAGAAAAGGAAAACCAAACATCTAAAAATGTCTTATGTTTTAACATACCATCTTGTGCTGTGTATGTAGTTTTTCTAAGCATGACAATATTGATGCGTCTTTTCAACCTAACAGCAAATACCGTGTTAGTGAAAATGTCAGTTTACATCAAGTTTTGTATGAGGCATGTTTGGAGTGTGAAGAAAGTGTGAAATGTCAAAATAATACTTGTTAATTCTGCATTTCTGTAATCATAAACAAAACTTACCTAATGCCAGTTCTTCATTGAGTTAAAATTGTGTTACTGTTTACTTGGACATCGAGGTGAAAATGCTTTAGAACAAAGACTTCAATCTTATGACTATTTCTTATTCTCTAGGAAAGCAGCTAATACTTCATTTCTATTTGCTTTATGAAGCTCTCATGATGATTCAGAGTCTGGTTTTCAAGTGCAGTGTGTTTAAAGCAAGCAGGATTCCTATTTAATTATTTGCATTGGGCAACTTAATCAAGTCTGCTGTTTTGGAAGGTGGCTCTGGAGGCACTCTTACATGGCTAAAATAAAAAGGCAGGATTATCCTCTACTTCAATAGGAAGAGAGATTAACAAAAGAACATCTTATAAATCCATCCTTTTAGAGCATGTTTGGTTCCCCTGCCACCCCCAAGAATACAATTTATTGCTATTTAATTTTTGCCTTTAAGGCTTTGGTTTCTTCAAGAATGACTCACAAAGGCAGGATCGCTGTTCATCCCCAGGGATAACATAAAAGATAATGTGTTTTCCAGGGCTGTTTTGGGAGCAAAGAGATCAGTAATATCTGAGGGGGTTAAAAAAACGAAATGGCAAGGTCTTTGTGACTAATATTTTCGGTTAGCAAGACTGTGAAAGTGTTTATTATTATTATTTATGTATCACAACAAAGAATGTGTAGTTCTCTGGATATTTGTTTTTGAACAGAGGTGGTTTCTGTTTCTACCTGGTAATACAATGGGTTCCATCCTGACGACTCCGTCATAAGTTGGTTCTGACGTAAGTCGAGTATCTTTTTGTTGTTGTTGTTTTCATCATTACTGCCTTTTATTGTATCTTTATAAATCTGATCTTTGAACATCTGTGAGTGAACCTCTGAGAATGATAACATCAGCAAATTACATGCTGCAATGCTGTATGTAGGACATATTACTAACAGAAGATGTACACCCCCTTCCCTCCCCTCCAAAGGAAAAAAAAAAGAGCTGGTTCTAAGTGTGGTTCTTTGTAACTTGAATATGTCATAAGTCAGGGACTGCCTGTAACAAAAACCCTAATGAGGTAAATGAATAATCAATTCTTTCTTTTGACTGCTAAGTCTCTTTGTCCAAGTCATGTTTTAGCTAGTTTACTTAATAAATATTCTGAACATTGTACTGTGCCTGTTTGTATTTCTTTATGAACTAGACATTGTTATAATAAAATACATAACAAGGTTATCATTATGACTGTGGATATTTACATAAAAATTATTCTGCCCTGCTTACAGGCATCAGGTAAAATCTACTCCAGGTTAGTTTGAACCATAGTTTTGGGCACAGTTTATTTTAAACTAAAATATGTAACTAACCATATTGTATCAATGTAGAAAAACCCAGTAGGTTTATCCCTGTAACTCTGAAGTTGCAATACTGTTGTCCTAATTTCTGTGAATAACTAACTGTATCTGATGAAAATAACTACAATATCTTGCCATTTGACACAGGGCTCCTTAACCTGGGGCCTGTGGAGTTTCCAGAATCTTGAAATTGAGGACATTTGGAATGGCGTGCACATGTATATCTTACAGGGGTGAGTCCCCAGCTTTAATCAGATCTCAAAGGACACTGACTCAGTAAGGGATTAGAGGAGCCCCCTCCCTTTTTTAAAGACAAAACTGGTGTCAATTTAGAAATAAAGAATACATTTTAAAATTAAGATGATTTTAAATTTATCAATTTTAGGGGATTTATGGTCTTTTTTACTATTAAAAACCAATTCCTAAACCAAACCTACTGCTGTCAAGTTGATTCTGACTCATAGTGACCCTGTAAGACAGAGCAGACTGCCTCATAGGGTTTCCAAGGAGGGGTTAGTGGATTCAAACTGCCAACCTTTTGGTTAGCAGCCAAGCTCTTAACCACTGTGCCACCAGGGCTCCATTTTACTATTAAAAAAAACCAAACCCGTTGCCGTTGGATTGATTCCAACTCATAGCGACCCTGTAGGACAGAGTAGAACTGCCCCATTGGGTTTTCAAGGAGCGGCTGGTGGATTCGAACTGCTGAGCTTTTGGTTAGCAGCCAAGCTCTTCACTATTGTGCCATCCAAGAGGCAAATACAGCGAAACCTGTAAAAGCTGGAACTCGACAGGACTGCTTTGTTTTTCCAGGTCTCACAAGTTTTCTGCCTATGACAGGGTGCAGCCTTATCACTTTTCCACTGCTCTGTACTAGTGGAAAATATTTGCGTTTTCCTTCTCTGACAGTTTTCCACCTTACACAGGTTCTAGCATTCACAGATTTTACAGCATTTTGAAATTGCCCTTTAAAAAATTCAGATACACTCTTAAATTTGGAAATTGACAGCACCTCCAAAAATTTTAACTTGTGGTTTCTCCTCTCAGAATCACAAAATATCAGCAACTTCTGATATTTAAGAATATAAAGTGTGATATTAAGAAATGTAGCATGTTAACTGATTGCAAAACTATGCTATGTTGTTCATTGTGACTGTCTAACCCATCATCTAAATACCAATGTAGAAACTGCATTTTAAATAGTTAATCACTATAAAGCAAAAGATTAAATAGATTAAAAAAAAAAAAAAAAGACCAAAATGGATGTCAGACTCTGAAACTTGCTTTTTTTGAACTTGGAATAGCTAAAATGAAAGGAAGAAATGATTAAGCAAAAGAGCTGAACAGAAGATTTCAAAGGGTGGCCTGAGAAGACAAAGTGAAGTATTAAAATGAAACGTGCAAAGACCTGGAGTTAGAAAACCAAAAGGACGTGCTCCGCATTTTAGTTCTTTTGAAAGAAGAAAAAATTCAAACCTCAAGTTGCAATATTGAAGGATTCTAAGGGCAAGATATTGAACGACAAAGGAAGCATCAAAAGAAGATGGTGAGAATACAGAGTCACTGTACCAAAAAGAACTGGTTGGCATTAATCCATTTCAGAAGGCAGCATATGATCAAGAACCGACAGTACTGAAGGAAGAAGTCCAAGCTCCACTGAAGGCACTGGCAAAAAATAAGGCTCCAGGAATTGATGGTTTACCAATTGAGATGTTTCAACAAACGGATGCAGTCCTGGAAGCACTTACTTGTCTATACCAAGAAATTTGGAAGACAGCTGTCTGACCAACCAACTGGAAGAGACCTGTTATTTGTGCCCATTTCAAAGAAAGGTGATCCAACAGAATGTGGAAATTATCAAACGGTATCATTAGTATCACACACAAGTAAAATTTTGCTGAAGATAATTCAAAATGGCTGCAGCAGTACATCAATAGAGAACTGGCAGAGAGATTCAAGCTGGATTCAAAAGAGGACGTGGAACGAGGGATATCATTGCTGATGTCAGACGGACCTTGGCTGAAAGCTGAGAATACCAGAAAGATGTTTACCTGTGTAAGGCATTGGACTGTGTGGATCATAACAAATTATGGGTAACATTGCAAAGAGTGGGAATTCTAGGACACCTAAATGTGCTCATATGGAACTTTTACACAGACCAAGAGGTAGTTGTTCAACTATACAAGGGGATACTGCATGGTTTGAAATCGGAAAGGCGTGTCTCAGGGTTGTATCCTTTCAACATATTTATTCAATCTGTTTGTTACGCCGAGCAAATTCTCTGAGAAGCTGACTATATGGAGAAGAATGCGGCATCAGGATTGGAGGAAGATGCATTAACAACCTGTGATACAGCAGATGTCATGACCTTTCTTGCTGAAAATAAAGAGGATTTGAAGCATTTACTGATGAAGATTAAGGACTACAGCTTTCAGTATGGATAACAATACCTCAACATAAAGAAAACAAAAGTCCTCACAACTAAACCAATAAGTAGTATCATGATAAATGTAGAAAACGTTGAAGCTGTCAAGGATTTCATTTTACTTGAATCCACAATGAACGACCATGGAAGTAGCAGTCAAGAAATCAAATGATGCATTGTACTGCGCAAATCTGCTGCAAAAGACCTCTTTAAAGTGTTAAAAAGCAAAGGACTAAGGTGTACCTGACCGAAGTCATCTTCAGTTGTCTTATATTCATGTGAAAGCTGGATAATGAATAAGGAAGACTGAAGAATTGACCCCTTTTAATTATGGTGTCAGCAAAGAATATTGAATATACCATGGACTGCCAGAAAAATGAACAAATCTCTCTTGGAGGAAGTACAGCCAGAATGTTCCTTAGATGTGAGGACGGTGAGGCTCCGTCTTACGTACTTTGGACATGTTATCAGGAGGGACCAGTCCCTGGAGAAGGACATCATGCTTGGTAGAGGGTCAGCAGAAAAGAGGAAGACCCACAATGAGATGAATTGACACAAGTGGCTGAAACAATGGGCACAAACGTAACAATGATTGTGAGGATGGCACAGGATGGGGCAGTGTTTTGTTCTGTCTTATATAAGGTCACTGTGAGTCGGAAGTGACTTGACAGCACCTAACAACGATCTCTATACATACCCAGGGCCGTCGAGTCCATTCTGACTCATAGCGATCTGTTATATATAGTCTCATAGCGACCCTCTATAGGGTCGCTATGAGACTATATATAACAGAGGCAAATTCATAAATCCAATTATTTCACAGTTAAGGAAGTTTAACAGTGAAAAAAATTTACTGCTTTTAGGCAGTTTGCAAAACAGCAATTTTGTTTAGCCAAAGTATACTGTTTAGCTTATTTGCATGAGCAAATTTATTTCCATAGGTATGCAGCATCGCCTTTTTCTAGATGTCAGCAAAATGAAGATATTCTTGTTTTCTGTGGTAGTCTTTATTATTTTTTTTAAAGCTATTGATAACATAGCATGGCAGCAGGATTACATCAGGAGTGTAATATATTACAATTTTTTCATTGAAACCTTGTATCTTACTATACCTTAGGCTATTTGAGTGGTCTCCCCTGGCACTGAGTACAACTGTGACGCCTCTAATCACCTCTCTCCAGTATATATAAAAATATTGCACTACATTAAATGTGTATTTTACAAATATCATTAGCAGCATTACTGAGCTTTCCATAATTGTGGTTCTACAGAGTTAAATACTTTTAAAACATGAAGAGATTCTTACGAAACCAATGATTTGCATTATTTCTATAGCTCTTTCAAATGTATCAGTTTCAGCACTATTCTTGGATGTCACTAAAACTTCCACTGTGTAATCCGTGAACACCAGCCACGCAAAGACACTTCACCTTCCAGGTGTAATGGTAAAGTTATTTTTCATGATAACGTGAAACTTGGTTATTGCATTGGGTAGACTCTTTCAAGCAAAAATTATGGAACAATGATATTTCAGCTTTCAGAGAACTTGGTGTAAAGTCTTCTACAGCAGTGTTCTTAAAAACTGCAGAGCACGCTTAAATTAAAAAAAGGGGGTACATACATATTTTTTTTGCTATAAACCTGGCCAAGAAAGGCAGCGGTCTTATATTTCACTTAATAATAAAATTAACAACAGGAATGAGAGTTGGCTATTGATTTTAAAAGTGAAATAAACTTTCTACCCTCAAAAAATTTTTGTGACCCATATATATAATACTTTTTATTTGTATAGCTTTTTACTTTTCAAGCACTTCTGCCATTATATGCTGTCGTTTTCCTCACAATGATCCTGTGAGTTAGTGAGGTAAGTATTATTATTCCCATTTTAGAGATGGGGAAACTGCAGCAAGAAGCCCCTTTCTGATTTGACTATGGTTACATAGTTCACTAATGGAAGAGGCTGAACTTAAACCCTTGTACGGTGTCCTGGGCTGCAGACCCGGGCCAGAATCTTTTAATATTAGACTATGCCTTTTCTTGCCAGCAATAAAAGCTATTCCATCTAGTTTTAAATCCACGTCAGTTTCACTATGTATTAATTATCATAGTAATTACCTACAAAAGGGAAACATATATGCATACGTATATATTATAGGTATATAAAAGGAGAAAGCTTTTACTGTATACCAACAGAGGTCGCACTAACACGTTTCCCATAGGTCATGTGATACTGGGATCCACAAGATGGATTTAGTATCATAGCAGATCTTCATTTCCAGAGAACTGGCCCCAATTCTTATGTATCTATACTGCCTACTTTTATTTCTTTATTTCTCGTATTTGTTAACAGATGAACATAGTCTGAACTACAGAAGTATCCAGGGTGATTCTCATTCCTTTAAGCCCGAATGTAAGACATCAGGAAGCAATAAACACATTTTGCATGATCCTGCTCCTTCACGATATTCCTATATGAAAATGTATCTAAAACAAAACCAGTTATCAAAATAGCCATTTTAAGAACAGTCCTCTGAAGCTTTAAGCATCCTTGTACATGCTTTATTTCCTATGGAAGAACTGAAGATGGAAAATAATCAAAAATGTTTAGAACTTCCATCTGAAAGGAAAGCATCAACATTTGGAAAGATTTTATCTCAAAATCCTACTGGTTACTGTTTTTCAGTAATTAACTCTTGGTATCCTCTCCAGAAAATTCTTGACCAAGTGCATTCTATATTTATTACCCATTACATTTTGTTTTTCAATGCAAGCTCTTCAAATAAATCACTATATTCTCACTATACTTCAATTGCACAGAAGCTTTAGGAAAAAAATTTCACAGAAGCATAGAAAGCAAGCAACATATGTAATTTTTTTTTTTTTTTTTTTACTAAATCAGCATAACGGACTAAAGCTGCAATATCTGCTTTCATATTACATTTGGCAAAAACAAAACAAAAAGCACCCAAAAAACCCAAAATAACAAAAATTCCAAGCAAGTACAGATGACAAACTTTGTAACAATGTAAAAGAAAAATTCAAAATCTGTTCCCTCAGTGATTGATTGCTGTTGCGAATTTGGGCAGCAAATCTGTTGTCAGAGCTGTGATGGAAGTGAAAACATTTCAAGAATCTGGACAGTACAGGCAGCCCCCAGATCACGAATGGATTCCGTTCCTAAGTCTGTCTCTAAGTGGAATTTGTATGTAAGTTGGGACGGTTAGGTATGCTTCGTATCTAACGTCAGTTAGTCAAATGTTTGTCTTAGTATATAGTGTACCTTTCTATGCATAAAAACATTAAAGAAACACTTCTGGATACACTAAAACATCTTTAACACAATAACACAGTAATAATGTTTTGATGCGCTACGCAAAGGAGCATTGAATGTACCTCATATTTTTTATATATTAGGTTTTATGGGGGTTGGTTCATAACTATAGGTTGTACGTACACCAGATGTTCATAACCTGGGGCCTGACTGTATCTTATTTAACACTAATTCGAAAACTAAGAGGAAGGAAAATAACACAGTGAGACATCCACACCTCCATAAACATGAAAAATTAGCTTACATAATTAGAAAAAGTTAAAAATAAATTAGTAAAAATAAATTCCCAGTATAAACCCAAAAAGCATAGCTATAAATGTACTCTGAAACAATCAATTTAGTGAGCCAGTCATGTTTTTGCTGGAAAACCTCTTTCATTCTTGTTCTTACATAAGCAAATAACTGGAAAAGCAGATCTAAGTACATCATAAGAGTTTAAATGTGGTCGTATCTGTGGTATTTTTGACGCGACTTTTCCCCAATCACTTTGAAGCTTAAACAAACAGCCTATTACACGGATTCAGATGGGCCAAACAAGTCATCTGACATGCTGCTGAATGGCTGAGAGTCTATTAGTTGGGTTATCTCATTGTCAAGGTCTTCTTCTGTATCATCTGTGTACTTGACTATTTTTTTGGAGTGCTGGTCTAATGACAGGCTTTCTAGAGATTCGATATCTTCAATGCCTGCTCTGTAGTGGATCATAAGAAGCGTTAGAGCTTGCAGTCTTTCACCTGATTTGGCCAAAGCAGCAGAAAGAAGTGATTTTTTCCTTGTATCAGTTGTCTCTTTTTCTTCTCTAACAAGGGAATTATTATGTTCCAACTCCTGATCGATTTCATTTTGCAGTTTATCCAACATGAACTCTAATTTCTGGATCCTTTCCTCCGTAGGCAAGCCCCTGTACAGATCACGACCAATTTCCTTAACTGCAATGAAGACACTGTCATCCAGACCACCCTCCTTCCTAACTAACTTTGTTCCTGTGTTGTTTCCCCGTTTAGAAGGACTGTTTGGACCACATACCTCTGTGTCACTGCCTTCATTGTCTGATGTGTTGGGTGTGTGTTTTGGTGAAGGTTCTACCAGGTCAGTTCCTGGTTCAGCAAGGCGAGTTTTAGAGACCTGACGCAAATTTAACAAACGAGAGCTAGTGTTGATAATGTGCCTTGTCAAACCTGTTGTTTTATTGACTGTCTTGCTAGCATCGGCATCGACTCGAGGAGGCAACCCTAAGAGGGTTTCTTGTCCTTCCAACCGGAGGTTTTTCAGGGTCCGGTCCACGCGCCTATCAGTCGCTCCACAAAGAGGAGTCTCGGTTAGACACTTTTCTTGACATTTTTTATGGCAGACATAAGCACAAAACATACACTGGGAAGCAGCTTTAGTCCAAACTTTTTTCTTACAGTAATCACACCAAGTTGGGTTCTGGAACTGAGTATCCTGGAAACTATGTTTATTTTCTGTTAAACCCATCTGTCCGACAAAATGCTCCTCTTTAGGTAGGGCAGAAACCTCCTCCACCAAATGAAGTTCTTTTTCCTTCTCTAAGTTAGTAACTGTATGGTGGTCTGCTTCTCCTTCTCTTAAATATTTGAAGTGAATAGTAATATCACCAAAGCAAAATTTGTCATTGAATCCCTTTTGCATACTCAGATTGCGTAGGGCGGTTCTAGTGACCATTGCCTTAGGTGACGGGGCTTCCAATCTGAATTTTGAAAGGTATTCCATGTTTGATGTAGCTAAGCATCCTAAAGCCACCTCTTCTAGTTTTAAACTAGCATGCCCCAAACAGATGAGGCCTCCCAGCTTGAAAGGATCCCTGCACCACAGTGCAATGTTTAAGTACCTGTGGCAGGCTTCTATGTCAAAGGAACAGGTTGCTCTTGTCCATTTTCCTAGCTTATTACGATAGGGGATTTCTGATGATTCCCATGTTTGAGGGTCATCTGAATTGTCCTTAGTAGGGCAGGGACTTTCTGAAGTAAAATCTTTAGCCACTTCTTGCTTTACTAGAACCTGCTTAGATGCACCTGCGTCCTCTATGTGATCCACATTCTTTGCTTGTTTGTCAGCAGCTTTATCTGCAGGAGGAGGAGGCAGTACCTTCTCCGGCTTTTCAGCGAGAGCATCTGGTTCTACCTGATTTGGGGCATCAACAGAAGGCAAAGGAACTTTCATTTGTGGTCGTGGTGGCACAGGGGGTTTGAAAGTAGATCCTTGGATGGGTTTTGACACTTGTGCTGGGTCTGTTGTCTCAGAAGTTTTTAGGGGTAAGGGTTTACTTCCTTCTTTGGATGGAAGTTTTGGTAGTGGTGGGTTACTTCCTACAACTAATTTACGGTTTAAAACTGGTGATATAGTTCCCAGGGGTTTAATAGAAAGTGTTGTTGGCGTACGTTTGGGACTGTGACTCAGTGATTGTGCCTCATCTTTGAACTCATTTTGTGCTCTGACATCACTTGCCAAGTCTTCAAATTCGGAATCTAGGTCTCTGTTTTCAGCATCCACTGCCAACCCAGCTGCTTCCTCTTCATAATTTGGTTGGCATGAACCTGACAGAAAGTTCTCCTCCAATTGTCCAAAGTTCTCTTGAAGCACTGCACCTTGATTACTCTGGCCAACAGGCCTCTCATAGTAGACCAGGACGCGGTCACCAGCCTGCTTGATAAGCTTCAGCACCTGGAGTGTAGATGTGATCTTCACACCTGTATTCAGATTTTTAAAGGGAAAACATGTAAATTGCCACAATAAAAATATTAGAGATTTGTTAAATACAATTGCCATTACCTCATTATTATCTAACTAATGAAAAGGTAACAGGAAAACCTTAAAACTATTTTACTTGGCTTCAGGATACATCAGCGTATGGATTCTCAAACCCTGAATGTGCTAATATCCTGCAAATGTTTTACTCTCAAACCAAATGATGACATGAAAACCCCAGAAGGCTGCCAAGATGCTAAATAATTGCTTCCCATTCTTTCTTCTGTTAAATGACGTTATTTCCCTGTCAAAATCACTGTATATCCATATAAATAAACCACTTGCAGCTATTAACATTTTTAAAAATACTTGCTGAGGTGGGGAAAAGTTTGACAAATTAAAAGAAAGCCAATTACACAAAACACAGGAGGCTTTCAATCTTGTCTCCGGGAGTTGGGGCAGGGGATGTATAGGAAAAAAGGCAAGAAAGAGACACAAAAGCTTGTTCTGTTCGGTTCCGATTTGTCTACAATGAATGTACGTTATATTTGCAATCAAACGCAGCCTATCCCTCAGCCCAATAAATATTATTTTTTAAAAACGTGAGATATGAAGGCAAGACTTGCTTTTTTGCTCTGCAAATATTTATATTTCTTGGATCGACTGGTCTGTCTGTCTGTCTGGTATTACTATCTGTGTCGTTTAAAACAAAAGCCCAAAAAAGGACATAAAAAAGAAAAAACTGAATTTTATCTTGTGGTTAAAACCAAAACAAGGTACTTGTGGACATAAAAATTTTATACTGAATTGTGTTTTTAATTGAGGGACGACAGCCCATATTTACGTTAAACAACTACGTAATGGATGAGGTCTATTTTATGCCCTTGCTCTCCCAAGTGCCTGTGGCCCAGCAGCATATTGTTGGAAATGCAAAATCTTGGGCCCCACCCCAGGTCCATCAAATCATAAGCTGCACTTCAACACCACGTCCAGGTGACTGGAATACACGTGAAATTCAAGAAGTGCTGCTTATGCCATGATCAGTGGAACTTCTACGGAAAATACTGACTTTGTTGGGTTCACAGGTTTGCAACTGAATCATTTTCATTATTTTATGGTAACTATGGATTTTAATTAAAGGCAGAGGTTGTTTGACATGTAACAGGATAACTGCTTCTTGTTTTGGGAACTGATCTACTTTGTTATATACATTGTTGTCTTAGCAGAGAGAACACACCAATGTCCTTAAACGGCAACCACATGTTCAAGAAATCTTTTGATATGTTTAGTAGGGGTGGGCTTGGACTTTTTCCCCATTGGGGTGCACAGTGCGTCCTACTCCTTATTCATAAACATCCAAGGAAATAATCTGCCCATCAACAAAGCATTTTTGTTGTCCTTGATAACAATTCAACTGTCAGGAAGGCATGCAGGGGATACATCTTTTCACTAGTAACAGTGATCTGAGCTGAACGCTGAATGACAGCATACTAACAAATGGCTAGGCCATTCAGGGACAGTACGGGGCCATAGGATAGTTCGAGGTCCTCTTCGGGACAAGGAATATAGTTTTCTTGTTTGTTATCAAGTCCTAAGTGATGGGGGTAGTAATGCTAATACTACCAATTTTAGGTTCAGAGTAGAAATGGTGGTGGTTGTACAGGAAGCTGACTGCTGAGCTGCCCTTTCACATTCAATAAGAAAATAGAGTAGAAGAATGTGGGAAGGGAAGGAAAATCAGGGAGGTTATATAGCAGTAGTCTAAAGATTTATATACCAAAAACCCATTGCCATCAAATCGATTTCAATTCACAGCAACCTTACAGTACAGAGTAAGAACTGCCCCACAGGGTTTCCAAGGAGCAGCTGGTAGATTTGAACTGCCAACCTTATGGCTAGCAGCTGAGCTCTTAACCACTGTACCACCAGGGCCCCAAGGTTTATCTACTGGGACTAAAACGACACATGTGTTTTAAGTATATTTTTAAGGGCTCCTTCAGATTTCAATTTATAATAAAATTTCTTTCCAATATAAAAGTAATATATGCTTATTATAGAAATAAGCAGGGAGAAGAGAAGGAAAAACCCCCATCTACGTTCTAGTTTCCCACGAATCTGAAGTATACGGCACATTAGCATCATTACCTCCAATGGCAATAAGTCTATCTCCCCGCTGAAGCTCTGCAATTGCGGCAGGTGAGTTTGGGGCCACGGTTTCAATTAGGACGTGCCCAGCATACCCATCAGAGGATTGGACGAGACGAAGTGTAAGTCCGACACTTTGTAAATTCCCCTTTACTAATTCAACCTGTGATAGGAAAAAACAAAACAAAACAGATTCAGTGGATTGACGGTAGTGGACCAAGACAGCAAAAGCAGAGCACCACAGCTGATGCTGACTTTGGCATCATTATGACTATTACTACAGACAACGAAGGAGGGAGGAAATCTTTAAGCATATTCTTAGATTGCACAGGCAGCCATAAAAAAAAAACTTAAACACCTTATCATCATCAGTGTGCTTTTCTAAAGGTCCATGCTCAGTGGAGAAAATCTGGAAATAGAAAAGAAAACCATCCCGATCATACTATCTAGTACTACCACTAATACTTGGTATTTTTAAACACATTGTAACACAAAATTGAGATCCCATTGTGAATGTAATTCTAAATCTTGCATATTTTTCAAATATAATGGAAATAACTGTCTATGTCATCAGATCTGCTTTGGAAACTCACATCTCACATTTTTAATGGTGTATTATTAAATTTTCATGTTTGGCAGGGACAAGTGTTTACATTTATGTTTTATTAAGAGTAATCTTGTTAATGAGATCATCTGTACTAACTCATCAAGACCATTTTGTTTTCTAAACTAATTTCTCATCCAATTTATCAGGAATATGTGTCCCAGATTTACGTCATCTGTAAATTAAAAAAAAAAAAAAAAAAGAAACTGCTACTTGTCCCCATTCATTCATATCACTGATAAAACTGTGGACCAGGCTAGAATGCCACATCCCTTCAGGTGACAAGAATTCAATCAGTGTTTGAGTTCAATTACAAACCAGTCTTACTGTATTATCATTCAGCTCACATTTTAGTCCTGTTCCTCAAGGAAATCTCATGAAGGACTTTGCCAAATACCTTGTTAACATCGAAATACGCCACTGTCAGTATTGCTTTCACATACAAATCACACTTAAAATTTAGAAATTCCATTTTCCTACCTAATGATGGTGGCTAGTAAAAGAGTCCTCACTGGAAAGTTGTTCTTTAATTTGAATGTTAATAATAGATTTTGCAAAATTGCTTTTAAATTAGAAAAACCTTAATCACAGTATGCTCAGGAAATTGGAAATGTGATCAAACTTTTGATTACTTATAAGTTCACAAAAATAAAAACAAAAACAACCCCTCCAAAAAACATTTGTGTTTGTTGTCGTCAAGCCAATTTAGGCTCATGGTGACCTCACTGCTCCATAGGGTTTTCAAGGCTGTGACATTTCAGGAACAGATTACCAGGCCTGTCTTCTGAGGCACCCCTGGGTTCGAACCCCCTAACTTTTGGCTAGTAGTGAGCTGCTTAACCATTTGCACCGCCTAGGAACTCCCTATTTTGCTTTTAAACTTCCAAAAACATTTGTCCTAATCCTGCCTTATAATAAAAAAATAGATAAGAGTAAATAATCACCTTATAATGTTAAGGTGCTTTTCAGTTAACAAAGCCCTTGGAAATACATAAAAAATTCATGAATATGCACACACTTTTAATATATAAAGTGCAAAAGCTAAAATTCAGAATGTAAATTTTTCCAATTACTGAAAACTATGGGTAGCAAATGGGTATATAAATAATCTGTATGAGTCTGAGTACTGTAAATTAACAAAATTAACACCTGGACGTGACTGTGTTTTCCTGTGATTTACTCTTTGCTCTTAAAAATGGAGTGGGTGTTGGGGCAATGGAGTTGAGAAGTGAGCTGAGGCTAGTACAGGTTTTAATGTAGTTCACTTTCTTAATTATTTTCCTGCCTGTAAATCATATTTTTATCCTTTGCTTTTCTTATTTCAAATGATCCTTGACGTTCATATTCCAAATGGAAAAAGATGGTTTCCAGTGGGAATAATTAATAAAGCCAAATACTAAATTACCTCTCCTTCACCCCAACTTTTACTACTGATTATTAGTAAATGCTCTAACTTCATACTTATATAGAACTTAAGACACTATTTCATTCTTCTATTTTGTTAAAAGGTTTTGTTTCTTTTTAAGGTCACACTGCTGACTTAGCCATGTTTTACGCAAATAATGTGCACCTTCTGCATTTGTTTGTCGGCCGTGCCCTCCCATCACAAGTTATTTTTGTAAGTGTGCTATGCCTTTTTTTTGTTTGTTTTACTGCAACATGTGGAAGAGGACTGGCACAGCGGCACCTGTGACGGTGCCTTATGGGGGGTGGGCACGGCTGGCAAACAAATGCAGAAGGCTCAGGTCATTTGAGTAAAAACATGATACCTAGCTCTGGAATTAGTTTTAGTCTCTCCTGAACTGAAACTTTAACCACTTAATTAAGTTCTAAAAGTGAATAAAGAGTTTCAGAGTATAAAAATATCTTAATTAAAAACCTGACAAACCAAAGCATTTAAAATGATTAGCATATAAAAATTGTTATTTTAGTGGAAGGTAATGTTCACAAGACCATCAAATGATACCTGACTTTTGGAACCAAACTGACATTACTACTGGGGTAAAACTATTTTAAAACAAGAACAGCCACAAAATACATTGCATTATATATTTCCCCCTGGAATGGGAAAATACTGCTTGAACATTCAGATGGTGGAATAGTTAATGTTCATGGGAACTGATGAAACCCCTGTGAGCTACAGCATGCCTTGTGATTCTTCTCTCTTAATGTTGTAAACGTTTAAGATTAACCTATGTTTTCTCTCTAAAGATGAAACACAAGTGATAGGATCTGGGAACTGAGGAGTCAGGAGATGGTGCTATCAGAAGACCAAACTTTAATGACACCAGAAGGGACCCTAAGAATATCCTGAAAAGATCATCACGTCTGGCAGGCGGTTTGCAAGACCACCTCAAAGGGGAACTAAAAATTCTCCAGATTCCTCGGAGTTTTCTTTCCCTGTAAAACCCTCCAGCTGGCCTTTTTGGGGCAGACAGGATTTGGGAGGAACCTATCCCCTCTGTCCCTTGGATACCAGTATTCAATAAAGCCCTCTTGCTGTTTACCCCCCTCCTGTCTCAGTATTGGCTTTGCAGCAGGACACTCGAATCCGTGATTTGTGGTAACACCCCCATTTATGCATCTATATTTTTAATAGTGTACTGTTAATTTTCATTTCTAGCAAGTACAAAAGAGTTTACATTTATGTTTTATTAAGAGTTACCTTGTTAATGTGATCCTCTGTACTAACTCAAGATCATTTTGTTTTTTAAACCAATGTGTCATCCAATTTATCAGGAATATGTATCCCAGATTTAAATCACCTGTGAATTAAAACACACCCCCCCCCCCAAATACCTACGACCAGTATCATGAATAAAAGAGGGGACTATCACTACAGATCCTATAGACTTTAAAAGCACAGGACAATAAATTTGACAATGTAGACAACCTGGAAAAATTCCCTTAAAAGATACACATGATAAAACTAACTCAAAAAGAAACATAAATTTTGAATTTCTATGTCAATTAAGTACATCAAATTCATAACTTTGTGGCTGAATTCTTATGTAAGGAATAACAACAATCTTATCCAGAATCTTTCAGAAAATAGAGGGCACTTCCCAAATTATACCTTAAGCCAAAAAACCAAACCCACTGCCGTCGAGTCGATTCAGACTCATAGCGACCTTATAGGACAGAGAACTGCCCCATAGTTTCCAAGGAGCGCCTGGCGGATTCGAACTGCCGAGCTCTTGGTTAGCAGCTGTAGCACTTAAGTACTACGCCACCAGGGTTTCCAATGATATGTTAACGCCCACGTTAACTAATTCCAAATCCTAGACAAACACAAAAAAGAACAGAACTACAGGCTAATATCTCTAATGAACATGGATGCAAAATTTCTTAACAAATTTTTAGAAAATTCAATTCAATAGTACATGAAACAAATAATACATCATAACCAAGTGGAGTTGGCTTAACAGCCAGGAACCAGTCAAAGTAATTCACCATATTATCAAAACAAAGGAGAAAAACCATATAAAAATTTTAACAATTCAAAAACAGCATTTAACAAAATCCAATGTCCATTCATGATTAGAAACTACCCGTGGCAAGCCGGGCCTACACGGGGACGCCCCAAACCCGGTTACAGGCCGGGCCTACACGGGGACGCCCCAAACCCGGTTACAGGCCGGGCCTACACGGGGACGCCCCAAACCCGGTTACAGGCCGGGCCTACACGGGGACGCCCCAACCCCGGTTACAGGCCGGGCCTACACGGGGACGCCCCAACCCCGGTTACAGGCCGGGCCTACACGGGGACGCCCCAAACCCAGTTACAGGCCACTGACAAAAATCTAGATTGACTATAATACTCAAAGACGGAAGACTCAATGTTTTCTACCTAAGATCAGGAATAAAGCAAGGATGTCCGCTCTTACCACTTGAATTCAACATTGTACTGGAGGGTATAGTTCGTGTAATACGATTTTTTTTAAAAAAGGAAGGTATAAAGATGGGAAGGGGCAAGTTTAGAAATCGCTGTAAATTGTGATGTAGCTCTACCGTAATATGGGACATCTGTGAAAGTGGAAAGTCAGCAGGTTGTCTAAAACGTGATACATTGAGAAATGATGATATATGTATATTATCTAGAAAAGAAAAGGTAACCCCTAGGTGAATGAAAAACAGAAACACCTTTAAAGAGTTGAAAAGTGGTTGTTATGGTGTGAAGGCGGGGAGCTTGGGGAGATAAGAGTACTGCCTCACTATTAGAAGTTCTTTTGTATACTTGATTTTTTTTTTTTAACCACGTGCAAGTGATAAAAATGTAAAGATTTATCCTAATTATTTTTTAGTTTAACAGTAAATAAAATAAAAACTTGGGATACATTTTCATGTGTGTGTGTTTTCAGACACTGTTTATTCTTGCTTCTTTTAATTATTATATCATCAAATGTTAACGTATTTTATAGGATCAAGACTGGGAAACTGAAGTAATTTTATAATTATGTGATTTTAAAAAACTGTCTTAATAAAAAAAGACAAAGATGGTGATTGAAATGTCAACATTTAGTAAGGGAACAACAACCAGTGTTCAAACCCACTAGAAGTAATGGGTTCAATCATGAACTGTACTTGCGAGGAGTAGAAATTACACTGAGGACAGTGAAGGCCTGCTTTTCCACAGTTGCACGTTTCTGTTTTTTTTTTTTTTCCACGTTAGAAGGTTTCTTCTATGCAGGAGACTAAAGACACACATCATATTTAAGTGAAAGAAAAAGGGACAGCAGGGAGAGTAAAGTTACACTTCTTACAGCCAAATAAGGGCAGAGTGAAGAAAAAATGAACATGGATCAATATTATATTGTCCTCCAGATTGATGATCATGAAATCTTTATTAAAAAGGAGAAAAGGGGGTAAAAGTAGAGGCAAAATGTCTGTGATAATGAATAAATAAAAAAATATATAATTTTTATTTATTATTTGTATTAATGAATTTGTATTAATCTGTATTAATGAATACAAATATAGATTATGGACAGGAGGCCCTCAGTCCCATTTTTAACAATCATCATGTAATCATTTTTCCTTTTTCATAGGAAGTCAACCGCTTGTTTTTAAAGTCCCACCCAAACCTGGGCTCTCCTCTATCCCAACAGATAAGCTACAATGACATAAAAGTCAACACCTATAGAACTTCTCACTCAATCTTTGGAGACTGTGAAATTTTGCTTTCTGTTTCTGTTAGAGAACAAGACAACCTGGTCCCTCAGTGTCCCAAGTGAGGATCAAGACTTCTGCCCCCGAGGGGGAAAAAAAAAATACTAAATGTGGTCAAAGGCCCTCTCTCTTCTGAAGCAGTCATCTGCTTACATTCATGAAATTTGTTTGGGACTATTAGGCCGAACCGTCCAACGCCAAATCTGTAATATAAACTATATAAGCCCCAAGGTCCTGAGACTGCTCAGACCAACAAGGACCCTAGAAGCACTGTGGCCACTATCTACATACTGGTCAGCATTTTTTTTTAAGAGAGTATCTAACTATACTTCAAGACTGCAGCACAATGTGCAACCAGACACATATGGATAATGTTTGTGATGGGAATTCAGGAGAGGTCAACACCGCCTCCAGGTGGGTGGCCTGGGAAAAACTTCGTGTAAGAGGATGACATTTAGGTTACATCCTGAAGCACAAGAAGAATTTGAAGAGACAGTCTTGGAGCTGGGGCAGCGGGATGGGTAGGGTAGGAGAGGCTATCATTCCAGGCCTTGCCAAACCATAAAGACACACATTACTGCAAAGAGATGGAGTCAAGACTGCAGGGCGTAAAAGGAAATTAAAACCATTATGATATCAGTTGAGATTTAATGAGAGAAAACTCCTACTCCATCATAACGGGACACATTTTATTAGGAAAAGGAAGCAGCTTTTGATAGAACACATCATAGAATCCTATTTATTCTGATTATTTAACAAATAAAAGATCCTACAGTATATTATATTGCAATAAATGTATATGGAGTTTACACTTATTAATACCTATTCGCTATAAACATGCTCCTTAAACCTGTACTTTGTGGCATGACTGATACTGTATAATAGAAAGAAGGAACAAAACTAGTAATACTTATTACTGCCAACCGAAAGGTCGGCAGTTCAAACCCACCAGCTGCTCCACAAGAGAAAGATGTGGCAGGCTGCTTCCATAAAGATCACAGCCTTGGAAGCCCTGTAAGGCAGTTGCTATGAGTTGGAACTGACTTCACAGCAACAGGTTTAGTTTGGTTTCTATGCTTAGTAGACACTAATGTCTACCAAGCCCTCTCACAGTTCTTTGGGACTATCTCTGAACTCTCTAGTCCCCTATATGGTGGGAAGATATAAATGATTACTGCTCTGCCTCATTACATGGCCCAGGGGCATGTATTTGACCAAGTTGGGTCAATCAGAGTGCTTTCCTGGACGTTTGGAATTCAGACTCAGAAAGCCCCTGAATGGAATAAACATACTGTAGCTGTGAGCACCTGCATATTTTCTTATGGACTGGGAACAGAGAAAACCAGTCTGCAGAGTGAAGAATGAAGCACACAAACAGTCAGGGCAGAGGACAGACCTGGCAGTGGTTTAGTGTGGTTCTAGTTTGTTTCTAAGGCTGGCTGCACTCCTGCCTAAAGTGATGAAGTGCCTAACCCACACAACCATCCACAGTGACCCTGACACCTGCTCTTGGGATACACCCTGACACCCTCAGAATAAAACCAAAAAACCAAACCCACTGCTGTTGAGTCAATTCTGACTCATAGTGGCCCTACAAAACAAGTATCCCTTTTTTTGCTTTTTAAGCTAACCTTAGTGGGTATCTGTTTCTCTCAGTTTCTAGCTGACCAGACATAGTGACAGTCCTATACAATATCTTATTTAAACTTGAAGTGCTATACTTTCTAAACTGGAAAGCTACAAATAAATTATAAAGGTAGGATGTAAAGTGCTTTCGCTGTGGCTTAAGCCTGTATCAACTGGCCTGAATTTTGTTGAAACCAAAAAGTACATTTCTACCGGAATCGACACACGGTTTCTATGACATTAAAAAAAGCGTATCAATTGTCAAGCATTTCTGACACACGCTAACTAAGCAATTATATGAGGGAATCACAGGGTTCAATACATAATGACTGTAGATAGCCTGCATTGAACTTCACCAATCATGTCAAACACAGGTTAAAAAATTCCAGCTGTATGTGCATCACTCTTGTGGGAAGCAATTTAGTAAAAACACCAAGCTAGCCTTTAAGAGCTCTCACACCCTGACAGCCTTTCAGCCTTTCCTAGACTCAGCTGGGCTGCCTTATTTTCACCTCGGGGGGAGAAAACAACATATTGATTTTTTAATCCCTTCCGAACAGACACAATTTTCTACGACAGATAGGAAGAGGATGTATTTTAATAACACACCGATATAGCTCTTTTATTTTACAAAGTGTTCTCTTGTACACGAGCTTGTGACATTGAGTGGGAAACAAAAACACAAGCGTAAAGGGATCATTAAATCAAAGACCCCAAATTGGCTGTGAGTATGACTTTTGAGCATCCTTTCATCAAATAAGTTTCTGAAAAAGACATCGTGAAGACTATCTCCCAGCTTTCTTTGTAGAGTAAGTAGTAGGGCAGGGAAGGGAGACAAGTAAAAAGGACCTCAGACCCAACAATCAGTACACGTATGCACACCAGGCCAGTCTGAAGCCGAACTCTTCACAGTAGCATTCCCAGCCCTTCTGGCTCATGACGGAAACCAATACCTATTCGACCAGAATTCTGATTACTAACACAATAAAAAAAGATGTCCACGATAGTGTCCAAAAATGGGGGTACTCTATAACTCTGCCCCTCCCCAAATGAAACAGTGGCAACATTTTCAGGAAAATCATTAATGCTGACCTAAGAGGCACACATTAACATATAGTGAAGATACTGTCTAAAGATGAAAAGTGAAACAAATGCACTGATTCACTCACTCACTCTAATGCTTAGGCACTGTGTGCTGGGTCTAGGAGGTACAGCCCGAACACCACTGAGCAGCTTCCCTGGCCTCATGGAAACAGGAAAGGTAGGCACGAACAAGAAACTACATTAATGTAGGATTTAACAGAGGAGCCCTGGTGGCTTGGTGGTTAAAGAGCTCGGCTGCTAACTGGAAGGTCGGCGGTTTGAACCCACAAGTCGCTCCATGGGAAAAGATGTGGCAGGCTGCTTCCATAAAGGTTTCAGCCTTGGAAACCTATGGAACAGTTCTACTCTGTCCTGCAGGGTCGCTATGAGTTGGAATCAACTCGACAGCAATGAGTTTGTTTTCATTTGGTGATTTAACGGGAGTCATTTAACTAATACTTAAAGAGCAAGGAAGGCATCCCTAAAAAAATTAATTTATTTTGACACTTGAAGGATGAGTAGGAGCACCAGGCCAGGTCAAGAGTGGAGGCACAATATCTAACAAAGAGAGCGGCAGACGTGAAGGCAGAAGATGAGAGCTAATGATATACCCGAAGAATTCAAAAAAGGTCATTATTACAACCCTTGGGCAAGTTTATGTGAGGAGGGAGGGAATCTTGGATCTTTTGGCTAAAAGACTTTTCAAAAGAAAGAAGCATAATATCAATTCTACCACCAACTTCATGCCCAAGATAGAGTTAATAAACGGCAACAGCAGTGTAAGAGAATACAAATATGCTAATTAATGCTACAAGGTGATTGGAAAGTTGATGTGTTGTTGTTAGTTGCCGCTGAGCCATGGAGGCCTTAAGTGAACAGAAGAAGACACTGCCTGGTCCTGAGCCGTCTTCACGATAGTATGTTTGAGGCCACTGGTGTGGCCATTCTGTCTAATGTAAAACAAGCGACATCTGACTCAATTTTGAAGGAAAGTGATTTAGTTAGAACTAGAGTACTATTACTCACTTTCTGTTTATAAAACATACTTCAAGAAATTATCATTTTGAGAAGTTAATAAAGCAATTTCTAAGTTCTAGAATAAAAAAGGAAACACTCATGTAACGAGATAAAATACCAAATTTCTGAAAGGTCACATTATGGTTTCAATCTATTTCTAAGCATTGACAGCTTTAACAGAACCCAAGATCAAAGCCCAAATGTTTCATGGGAACCTCAACTACTTGGTAACAACATACATTGCTTTTAGTGAGGTTTTATTTACCTTCCAGCCATGTACCAAAGACCCAACTAAATTCTCTCTCATCTTCCATTCAGTTTCATTACTCTAACAGAAAAAAAAGGATATTATATTTATTAGCTGTACTCTTTAAAACTGTGTCTTATCGGCAAAGAGGATTCACAGTTTGCATATACATGACTGTACTATCCTTTCACAGGAAGTGTAACTCTTTGAAACAGACACAGGACAAATGTCTTACTTTTATCTCTTGGCATAAAAATTACTATAAACTCCTGCAGAACTTTGCAAAGACCTGTCATTATAGTTTGAGCAATTCAAAAAGGTATAAATCAAAATAGTTCTTATCTTACACTTATAAGTCAGAACAATGAGAAACAACCTGTCAGCTAAGGAGAAATTCTACTGCAAGCGTAAATTTTCAAGCCTCATCCCAAATGATGACGAAAATCACTAAAAAAAATAGGGGGAGGGCTCTTAAGGGGGCAAGCTGGAACAGTAATGCAGTGAGTCCTAAATTATATGGCTAAAAACTATTTTAGATAACATTCTATATGTAAACATTTTCCTTTTCAATATCATACCTAAATTCTCAGTAACCAACTCATAATGAATAGCTGAAAAACCACTGAAATCAGTCTCCTAAGTACCATGGCAGATTCAAAATTCTCTTTCTGAAGAAAAATTGCAGTGTGGCCCGGGGTGGCTTTGTACTTGGAGTTGTGTTTGAATTCTGGCTCTAATGCTCACTCACCGGGTTTGTAACCTTAGGTAAGTGATTTAACGTCTGTGAGTCTCATCTGTAAAAAGGGGAAAACAGTATCTACCACACTAGGTTGTTGTCAAGATTAAACAAGGCTATGGGCATTTTTTTTTTTTTTTATGGGCATAAATGTCCAGCACAATCTAGGTGCTTTCATTATCCTCAGGTGGATTAGGAAGACTTCTTTCTGGGTGAAAATACAATTGAGGCTCCTCAACCTTCAGAACAGAACACCAGGCTGGCCATCTGAGACGTTGCTCTTTAAAGCAACTGGAAGGTAAATTAGAATTCCATCCTTTGGTCGCCTCATCTAAGAGACAACAAAGATCTAGAAATATGCTGAAGAAGTAAACTCCATTACACAAATAAAATTGACCCAAGAGACCTAAGGAATAAAAATGATGATCTGCCCAGGTTCAAAAGGCTGTTAGGAAAATAATTCCACTTGAATGATCACCCTGTAAAACATCGAGGTTTCTTCTCTCTTCCCCTCTCTTAATCTTACTTAAGTCTCCACTAATGTTTTGATTTTAAACTAATTTAAATTCTATAAACCATTCCAGTGAAATAAAAAGATCTGAAAAGTATGCAAAGGTTGTTATGGAAACAGAGTGGGACACTCTTGCCCATGTAAATTCCTTTGTCAAACAGAAACAGCTCTGGTTCTGAAGCACCAAGCCAACTCCAGCTTCATGTAACAAACATCATTATACTTCTGCAGGGTGAATTACATCTTACTAAAGGAAGTGTCAGAGCCTCAGAGACAAATACTTTTTAAGTAACTTTTTAAATAATTTCAAACTTACAGAAAAGTTGTAAGACTGGTACCCAGAATTTCCAGATATCTTGCACCCAGAATTACCAATTACTAACGTTTTGCCACATTTGTCTGTCTGCCACTCTGCAGGCTTTTTCTCATCCACTTGAAAATACACCGCAGACGTGATCCCTCTTTACCCCTAAATGCTGAAGTGTTTATTTCCTAACAAGGATACCCTTTTACACAGCCAAAGCACAATTATCAATGTCAGAAAATTATCATGGATACGATACTGTATTATCTAATCTACAGAACATATTCCAATTTTGTCAACTGTCTCAGCAATGTCTGTGCTTTATAGGAAAAAATTTTTTTTTTTTTCCTCCTATACCAAGATCCAATTCAGGACTACAGGTTACAGTTAGTTATCCCGTCTCTCGAGTTTCATTTAATCTAGAATAGTTTCTCAGTCTTTACCTTTCATCACGACCGTGGTATTTCTGAAGAATATAAGCCAGTTATTTTGAGAATGTTTGTAGCAGTCAAGGTTCTCCAGAGAAGAGTAAATAAGAACATGCATGTGTATGTGTAATATATTCTATATATATGGTATGAGTGCTAGGGATCTCAGTTTAGTACCACGAACTACGACTTCCTTTTATATATATATATATTTCTGTATTCCTTTGAACAGTAGCTTTTTGGAAAGGCATTAAAGCTAAACCTGAGTGTTCAATCTAAGGTATTTAACCAAAGGTCCCTCGTTCCCCCTTCCTCCTCCCCAATATCCATGCATCTACTTTAGGTGATTCTAAATATAATCATTTTAAAGTCACTTCTAAATTGTTGGAAACAGTGGTGGCGTAGTGGTTAAGTGTTACGGCTGCTAACCAAGAGGTCAGCAGTTCAGATCCACCAGGCGCTCCTTGGAGAAACCATGGGGCAGTTGTACTTCATCCCATAGGGTTGCTCTGAGTTGGAATTGACTTGATGGCAACAGGTTTGGTTTGGTTGGGTTTTTCTAAATTGTTATACTACTTTCAGTTTGTTTATCTGGAGTGAATTCATCTCCTAAATGTAGATTTTGTTGGCTGTTTTTCACACGTTTTGGTATTTTGGACTGTAGACTTTTGCGTAGAAAGCTACCCACCTCACCCAGGGTTTTGCAGTTGCCCCCACTTCGCTCCCAGTATTCCCCCAGTCTTATATAAATAGCTCAAAGCTCCAGTCCTGAGGTGATATTGGGGATATCACAGATCCTGTTACCAAAATCAGGCCCTGGTCATGTGTCTTCTCCTGCCTCCCTAAGTGCTCAGTCTCCCTGTCCTATTTCCCTCCTTTCACACAGTGAGTCCAATATTTGCAGGAGGCAAACCTAGTTGTAATTACTCCACAGCACCAAACTCCCGGTTACAGCCTGCCTGTTCCCAGATTCAGAGCAGCTTCAGCTCTGCTGACCATTTTGTCTATCTGTTCTGTTCCTCATCTATAGAGATATTTATAATGTTGCTACCGTGAGCATGTTTTTAATTTTTCTCTATTTATTTTTCTCATTTTTATGTGTTTAAAGTAGGAAGTGGAGGAGAGGGGAAATGAATCTCAAAGCAAAAATTTGCAATGACATCTGCATCAGAAATTTTGCTCTAACCCTTTCAGTGGTGTTTGAGTTTGTGTACTGATCATGTAATAGGCTGATCATTTTTAAAAGATGAAAATTTAATAGAGAATAAATGTTCCTATTAATGCAGAAAATGAAAATTAAAGGTATGCATAGACATAAAATGTATCTCGAAGGATACAAAACAAACCTCCAGGAATGAGCTTAGGAACTGGGAGACCAGGGTCAAATGGATAAAGGTAGATGAAAAACTGACTTTTAGAAGAGTGTATCACCACAAAAATTAAAAATCTGCTTCATGATACCTACTTCCTTATATTCCATAGCTCCCTACTTAGACTTCTGACAACATTTTCAAGAACGTATGTTAATCAGTTTACAAAAGATAATTCATACATCATTCATTTAGAAAATAAACCATCTGCTCATACTCCAAGAATTACTGGGTAACCTTTAAGGAAATACAATAAATTACCCAGAAGTCCTCTTATTTACAGAGATTAATAAAACATTCTTATCTCTTCCAGGATAGAGCATACTGTTTATATATAAACAGCTTTCAAATATAGCAATCTATTTGTCTAGTATGATCCAATATCAATGTAAATCAACATACTTAGAAATGGGAAACACAGCTGTCCCCAAACCCACTTTAAACTCTATTCATGTTCAGTGTTTACATGGAGAAATATATGCCACCTTATGGAAATACCAAGAAGACTGAGACAATAGCATATATGAATTAGTAAGTATTGCTGTTGCTATTCCTTTCCATTTGCCCTATAGGGGCAATAAAGACAAAAATAAAAAATTTCAACCTAGGTTTATTTTTAGCCTATTCATTTTAAACAACTTTAAATTAGTAAATGATTGTTGTTAATTGTCGTCTAGTCATCTCCAACTGATGGTGGCATTATGTGAAACAGAAAGGTTGCCTGGTCCTGGGCCACCTTAATGATTGTTGGTATATCTGAGTCCATTGTTTTGGCCATTGTGTCAATCCATCTCACTGAAAGATTCCTTAATTTTCCTTGACTGGGCCAAACACGATATCCTTCACACTTACAGTAAAATTAAACAATGGTGTGAGTGCTAGAGATCTCAGTTTAGTACCATGAACTATTGCTTCTTAACAAAAACAACAAAACAAACAAGCCAAACCAGTTGCTCTAAAGTTAAAATTTTTTCACGGTGACCCTATGTGTTGCAGAGTAGAACTGAACTCCACAGGGTTTTCAAGGCTGTGACCTTTTAAGAGGATCACCAGGTCTTTCTTCTAAGGTGCCCCTGGATGGGGTTGAACTGCCAATCTTTCGGTTACTAAATTCCTATTCTTTTCCCTGCCCTTTCACAATCATACTAAACACACTTAGAAAACCTGAGACAAACCTAAGACAGAAAACTGTATCCCTTATTTTTAATCAAGATGGACTTTACGACCGGAAATGCTGCGTAGGATTTACTACTAAAGCTCAAAGTCACTTAGTTTACTTAAGAAGTCAAATTACAGAACATTATATATGGTTAAAATTTCACTGAGTCCCTACTGTATTCGCAAATATTGTCAAACCAGAGTTTTCATAAAAACTGACATTTTCAAAAAAGCTTTATTTGCTTTAATCCTTCTCTCCCTTTTTATAAGATTGAGCTTGTAAATGGCAAACGGTTAAACAGGAGCACCAAGATGCTACCTGCAGGGCATCTGGACTTAAGCAAGCACACCGAAATGCCAACTCAAAGGCATCCGGCTTAACGTACTTATAAACTGGTCTGTCTCAGATGCTCTTACTTGAAATCAGGGTTCTTTAGGGAGCTCTTTTAGATCCTGGTATGTACATGCAACAACATGTGGGCAGATCTGGGCTCTGTAGTGGGGATTCATTCAATATTATTCAGCAAGACTTCTTAAATTCTCTAAAACTGAAAGGGAAGTAAGGCAAGTAAAAGTTTAGATCATACATAATAATTATATTTAGGCTACAATGAACTATACACAGTGAGAAGTTCTTTTGCTATTTTTAATAATGTCAGAAATAAAACATTTGTATCTTTATGTACCATATTTATAAACTAAAATGCTCCCTCTAAAAACCAGGTATTTCAGAGGCTTATTAAGCAGTAAATCTTATTTTGTGGGCTTCTTTAACCTAAACATTTCTCTTTTCTGGGTATTCAATGGCAAGGGAACTCAAATTTTTGGGAAATAAGACTCAGGATCTGTCTCTTTAAAACAACGTGTGACTAAGTGACATTTACGTGATCTGTGTGCCTTACCACGCACACGATAGTGACTATCCATGTTATATATCAGATTAATTTTATTGTGAATTTTATGCACAGGCACAATAAATTCTATAGATATACAGTTGTGTTCATAATTTGCTACTGAAACCTTATAGCCTAAAATACTTCTTAAATCTGAAAACTCCTTAAATGTGTTCCATAGTGAAAGGAAAACAAATTATCACTGCTGAACTTGAATACTGTATTGGACTCAAATAAATCATAAACTACACTGTTTAGTGTATGTGAAGATATTTTTGGTATTAACTCTGTCATATCTTCAATGATCTTCTAACTTTTGTTTAAGCCTAAAGTCTAATTTTTTGCACCTCAGCTGTCATATGAGATTCTCATGAGGAATCTTTTCTTATTTATTTATTTTTTAAAGAATGAACAACACTACAAGATCCCTTACTTATCCTCTGAGCTCTTTCATTTTGCAAATGAGCTAAGCAGGGTGCTGATCTGAGCGTCAGATTTTATTCCAAACGTTCCTTGATTTCTAACAAGGTATTTATTTCTAAAGCAGGCTTTATGCAGGCTATTTGTTAAAATTATTTTTTTCAATTTTCCCCTATTAACTAATTTAAGTTTTGTTTTTTTTTTAAAAAGTCACGAAATAGAATTAAGCCTTTTTTCTTGGGGCAAGACTGGTGAATTGGCCACATAAAAGGTATTCACAAACTGCCCTTACCTTGCCTCCTATGAAGGCCCAAAAATGAAAATGGTTTCCCATATTCCCTTGCTGTTAGGGGAGGCCATGTGGCCCAGTTCTGGCCAGTAAGATATAAGGGGAAACCCCTGGGAGCAGCTTCCAGGAAAACATTTAAAAAGGGCAAATGTGGCTGACATCTGCCTTTGGCCTTGGCTTAGATCTCTCACTTTTTCTCAATAGGCTGAACCTAGGGGTGCATTAGACTTCTCGTAACCATGAGGACAAAAACCCCATGCTAAGGATGATGGAGGAGGAAGCTCGTAAGAGCCAGGGTTCTTTATTTGGGTATTGCTGAACCACTGTTGTAAACCTGGATTTATCACACAAGACAAATCTCTTGCTTGCTTAAGCCATTATCAGTTGAATTTTGCTAATACTTACAACTAATACATGCTACCTCCCCAACATCTGTGCAAGTACTACAAATCCAGAGCTTTCTATGATTGATCGTCTCCTATTACCACCATGATAAGGTACATCAAAATGTTTTAAAATTCAAAGACACATTTAAAATACAGAAAGAATTACGTTTCTTTCATGAAGCATATTCTTTCAAACTAGTAGTTAACTTCACTGAACAAAAATCAACATTTAAAAAGCTGATTTGAACCCAAAGACTGTATTTATACAAAAACAACTTCGAAATTTATCAAATACTTTAGGATACTTATCTTTTAATGATGCTCTATTTTCTACCCCATTTGTAATATACCCAAAACAATCAATCCTATTCTCCAATGTTTTATGTTGTCCTGAAAAAGAATCTAATTCCCGTCCCCAGATTAAATTCAGACACAGGTAATTTAATCCTGGGAGAGGCTAACTGCTGCTGACATTTTCAGCACCAGATGTAATTGGTAACCTCAAATTCTTTTTTTAAAACTAACTATGACACATGCTAATATCTAAAATAACGACTCAAGATTAAAGTCTTATCAACCCTTGCTGGAAAATATTAAAGCTGTCTAATCCCAGATCTTTGCAAATGTAATAAAGGAAACTGAAAATGCCAACAGCAAGGGCAAGTTACAACCGTTTCAACGTAAAGCCAAACATATACCTGGACAAAATAATAACGCTTTTTCATATACTTATGTATTTCAGAACAAATCCTAAAATTTGCTATTTTATTCCTCTGAGAAACTGCTTGAGATGTAACTGAAAAGAAAGTTGGGGCATGAACAAAAAAACACGCACAGACACACTCGGCGCTTTCTAAAAACACTATTTTGACCAGGTCATTTCCATGCTCAAAATTCAATAGCTCCCTACTACTCTAAAAAACTGAAACCCTCTGGGGGTCAGCCTAAATTCCCTTTCCAGCTTTACTTCTTCCTACTTCCCAATCCTAATCAAAATTACTCTATTTATTCCAAAAGAAATTCATATCACAATTTTTATGAAGGATGTTTACAGTAGTTATTACACAAAGAAATCAGAAGCAATCTAAATGGCAAAAGAACAGCCACGAAATACCCCAACTATTAAAACTCATGCTGTTGAAGGGATATGCTCATTGGCCTATTTAAAAAATTGAGAACTTGGTCTAGTTTTTAAGAAATGCTACCAAATATATATATATATATATACACACACACACAAATTATAGAAGTATCAAAAATCATATTATTACTACTAAAAAACCATTCATCAGTTATAGTTCTAAAATACCTATTCACCAGTACAACGAAGACATAACAGAGAAACAGTTTTCCCAAATACTGACAACAAATAATAATCAAAGAATTGGCTACACTGCCACCAAGAGCTAAATGTGACATAAACAGTTAAGATGCTAAATACTTTTTTAATATTTTTAAACTACCCATTGCCATCAAGTTGATTCTGCCTCATAGCAACTTTACAGGACAGAGCAGAACTGCCCCATAGGGTTTCCTAGGAGCGGCTAGGTGGATTTGAACTGCCAATCTTTTGGTTAGCAGCTGAACTCTTAACCACTATGCCTAAAAAAATAGAAAATATTACTTTAAAAAGTTTTAAGGTGTTGCTGAAGAATACAACTATAATTTACCCCTGCAAAAAACCACTGACATGATCACTAGATCTTATCTTCAAAAAGACTAAATATAACTGCAGAGAGGTTTGGGGTTTTCAAGAAGCACTCTTGGAATTTCATTACTAACAAAACAGTAACACTTCAAAGCATATGCTTAGTAAATGAATTAAAAAACAAAAAAACAACTATATAGGTTCCTTCAGGGCACAGATTTTTTTTTCTATTTCAGCCCTAAAATTATAGAATTCTATTTCGTTTGTAAAACCTCATGAGCTTAATAAAGAAATCATATAGACAATGTTTTGATAGATACTAATAAAATCTTTAACAGAATATAATTAGATTTGTGCAAACTCTAAGAAATATATCATAATTACTATTAAAACTGTTATGCAGAATATTCAGAAAATACCAATTTATCTTTGGAAACGACTAATAGCAGGGATAATTTTTATTCATTTAAGAATTCATAGAACCCAACAAGTCCAATTAAAATGTGCTAAAGTACTGTTTTATTTTTAATTATAGCATTTAAAACATTTGGAAAGTCTTTACATTTTACTTTCTCACAATTTAGGTGGCAACAGGTCATTGAGAGAGACAGAGATATCAAAACAGAAACCAGAACCCCTCACTCCTTCACACACCAACAAGTTCATCCCAAAACAGTCTTCTTTCCATTTCCATGGCTACCAGCCTAACTCAAGTAACCAACAACTCCCTTGACCAATACCTGATGTCTCTTTCAGGTTTACTCTTTTCCTCCTACGATCCTTTCTCTACATACAGTAAATTCTTTACAAAATGTAGGCAAGATTGTGTCACTCCTCAGCTTAAAATTCTCCCATCACAAACAATGAAATTCAAACTCCTTATCATGGTCTACAAGATTATAAGCAGGACCCTTTCCCTCATTTACCATGCTCTACCTACACTGGCCTTCTTTCTGTTTCTCAAACACACCAAACCCATTCTCCAACTCATCTGCCTTCACACACCTGCTGTTCCCTTTGCCTGACATGCCTCCCACTCCCTCATTCCCTCAACTCTCCACATGGCCCGCTCCTCTTCATCTCCAGTGTACGGCTCTCAGATTTAGCAAACAGAAATACAGAATATGTGCTTAAATTTGAATTTTAGATAAATAATAAGTAATTTTTTAGTAAGTATGCCCTTTGTGATATTTAGGACATTCTTTACCAAAAAACTATTATTTATCTGAAATTCACGTTTAACTGTATTTTCTCTGGCAACCCTGATCCAGTGCCATCCTCGGTAATCTTGCTCTGGTGTCACCCCTAACATACATCACATACACCACCAGATCTGGAGAGTTTCCTTTGTCATAACTCATCACTGTATTTTCTTCATACCCCAAACACAAACAAACCTGTTGCTGTTGATTCAGACTTGTAGCGACCCTGCAGGACAGAGCAGAGCTGCCCCATAAGGTTTCCAAGGAACGCCTGGTGGATTTGAACTGCTGACCTTTTCATTAGCAGCTGAGCTCTTAACCACTGTGCCACCAGGGCTCCATTTTCCTCATAGTACTTATCAACCTCCGGAAATTACTTTGTTTACTTCCATGGTTTACTCACTTTATTTCTATGTCCTATCTCTATAACGCGCAGTTTATCTCTCCTTCTTTTAACCCCCATGCCATACCTCTACCCCATGTTAGCTCTACAAGAATAGGGTCTTTTCTTCTCTTGAAATGTTTCTCCATCTTCTAAAATAGCACAAAATAAGTGAACAAACAAACAAACAAAAACCAAATCTGTTGAATGATGTTCTGAATTTATATGCCTTGTAAGGTGTTTAGTATTATTCCCTTCTAATTTCATAAACAATGAAACAATTTTACAGTCTGGAAGGAAAATTAATGAGACTTTTTTTTTTTTAATGGAAACCCTGGTGGCATAGTGGTTAAGAGCTATGGCTGCTAGCCAAAAGATCGGCAGTTCAAATCCACCAGGCACTCCTTGGAAACAGTATAGGGCAGTTCTACTCTGTTCTATTTGGTTGCTGAGTCAGAATCAACTCTAAGGCAACAAGTACAGGTACAGCAGGTATGCTTTTTATACAAGCAATCCGCATACTCTATAGTTTTATGTGAGTTGTTTTATTACCAATGTTGTATTGTAACAAGACAAGTAAGTAAGAACTGTCTCTAACTATCTGTACATGACCACAAATAACTAGGAATATAGAAATATTAATAAAAACATGCTTATAGAATGACTTTATAGAGATGTAAATCTACGCAAATCCACTTTACCGTCTTAATAGAACTCCTTTGTTTTTCTTCCCAAACACCACTGCTCAATTCAAGTGTGCAGTGAATATCTGCTTCTCTGTCATAGGATCCAAAAAGGAGTAACCTGCAAGATAAAAATAAAGTCGAGGGACTATCATACCAGTCATATGCATTAAAACGTTTCTCTCTGTTTCTATAGATAATATCTATACCGAGAAGTAATATGTTACTCCATTACTATTACAGTTCTGGTAACAGGGAAAAAAATAAATAAATCGAACTCTTGGTACCCCCTCTAGCGGAAATGCGAAGTAAAGCTAAAATTAGGTGAGATTCCAGGACAGGCTTAGTTTTTCAGTGGTTAAGTCAGATAATTAGAAAGTGTAGCTAGAATGGACTTGACGGCCACTGACAACAACGTCATCTACTCATGAGGTAAAGAAATTCACCAGGTATTTATACAGAGTACTAAGAACTATGGATCTTGGAATCAGAATGCTAAAATTTTTAAAAAGCTGCGAAGTGATGTACACGGTGTGAATCATCTCTGTAAAAATTAAACAGACACACACACCAAACAGTACAAAATATCTCCTTAAGAATACACACACACACACACACACACACACACACACACACACACACACACACACACACACACACACGTATATGGTAAGAGGTTAATTAAAAAAAAAAAAAAATTACCCCCTTGTCTAGTCTTGTCTTCCTTAGGAAGGTCTTTTGGGTAACAACACATCATTTACACAGAGACCCTAACAGTTCATACTCAAGATGTTCACTATGGTCAAAGGGAATTAATTCAGAATTGGCAGAACAGCACTGCAGTTAAGAGCACACAACTTCTGGCCAAATGGACCAGAGTTTGGATCCAAACTTCTCCACCTACTAATGTGATCTAAACCCACCTCTTTCTCTGGAAAATTCAGGGCAAAAATAGTATTTACCTTTTAGGGCCGTTATGAGAGTAAAAGAAGACAATGCATACAAGACATTTGGCATAATGCTTATTTAGCAAACAGTAAGTGCTCAAAAGTTTATTTCTACTATCTTGAAAGCAATTGTCAAGGAACTATGCCATCACCTAATTTTACTCTTTAATCTTCTGATCTAAATAGGAAATCTCAGGTCCAGTCCTGAGATGACATAAAGCAGTTTCTATTATTGAAGAAAAACTTATTGTTAACCATGTAGCCAACTTCTATATTATCTATCTTCAAAATCAGAAAATAAACTTACCCATTTGTTTCAGGAGTAAGCTTGAGCATAGCTTTAACAGCAATCAACATTTTGACTGCTACTCTATTACTTTATCTCTACATGAGTATCATGGAATAAGAGTGAGAAAAGGAAAGAAAAGTGGGTAAAGCAATTACAGAAATAGAGAAAACTGTGCCCTAAGGTTGGAGATGATTTCCTCAGGGAAATCATCATGTCCATACCTGTCAAAGAGGCCTCACAAAGTAAGAGGCCCGAATAAACAAACGGGGGGAAAAGTCTCAATAAATTTAAATAATTCTCAAAGATTCTTAAAAGAAACTTTAAACTTAGTGCTTAATGTCCTATGACCAAAAATAAGATAGGCCAAATACTTTAAGAAGATTCAAAACTATAAAATACTAAGTTTAGAAAAATGAGAAATTTTATTCACCAAACCTCTGCTGCCACCATCTGTTCAAAAGTGCGAACTACCTTAGGGCCTTTACTATCACACAGAGAAGGCTGAACACCAGATAGTGCATCCAGACTACTGACAAATATTAACCTCTTTGGGATTTGGGAATGAGAAAGCCAAATTCTTGGGAATTCCTCCCTGAAATTATAAGTTATTCTACATTTCTCACAGAACTTCTTTTAAAGTTTTAAAAAACAATGAACCGTCTACAAAAATGAACTCAAAATGGATCACAGACCTAATTTTAAGTACTAAAGCTACAGAACTCTTAGAAGAAAACAGGAGTAAATCTCTGCTACCTTGGATTAGGCAATGGCTAAGAGATATGAAACCAAAGGCATAAGCATCAAAAGAAAAAAAATAAATTAGACATCATCAAAATGAAAACTTTTGTTCTTCAAAGGATACCATCAAGAAAATGAAAAGACAGCCCACAGAATGGGAGAAAATGTTTGCAAATCATATATTTGATTAGGGGCTTGTATTCAGAATATACAAAGAACTCTTAGAACTCAGTCATAAAAGACAAATAACTCAAAAAATGGACAGAGAATCTGAATAGAAATTTCTCCAAAGATAGACAAATGGCCAATAAAACAATAAGCATATAAAAAGATGCTCAACATCATTAGTCATTAGGGAAATGAAACTCAAACCACAATGAGATAACACTTCACGACCACTAAACTGACTATAACAAAAGAGACTAGCAATAACAAGCAACGCCATGGTTGTGCAGGATTGAAATCCTCACACACTGTTGGTGGGAAACGTAAATGGTACAGTCACTTTGGAAAACAGTTCAGCAGTTTCTTAAAAAGTTAAACAGAGGTACCATAAAACCCATTGCCGATGGGTCAATTCTGACTCACAGAGACCCTAGAAGATCCTGCAATTCCACTCCTAGGTATATAAACAAGAAAAATGAAAACATACATTCAAATTTCTACATGAATGTTCAGAGCAGCATTATTCATAATAGCCAAAAAGTAGAAACAACACAAATGTCCACCAGCTGACGACTGGATAAACAAAAAGTGCCACATCCCCATGATGGAATATTATTTGGCACTAGAAAGAAATGAAGTACTGAGACATGCTACAACATGGATGAATCTTGAAAGCATTACGCTAAGTCAAAGAAGTCAGACACAAAAGACCACATATTTTAAGATTCCATTTATGGAAATTATCCAGAATAGGTAAATCCATAGAGGCAGAAGGTAAATTAGTGGTTGTAAGGAGGGGAAAATGGAGAGTGACTGCTAAGGGTACAGAGTTTCTTTCTGAGGTGATGAAAATGTTTTGAAATTACATTTTGGGAATGGCTCCATATCTGTGAATATACAACCAATGAACTGAAGACTTTAAAATGGTGAATTTTGTCATATGTAAAATCATACCTCAATTTAAAACAACGACAATTTGACACCTCCCCACATCAATTACAAAGGCTAAAACTTAAAAAACCCGACACTACCAAGTGTTAGGAGGATGTAGAGCACCTGGAACTCTCACACGCTGCCAGGTAGAATGTAAAACACTTCAAGAGGACTGTTCAGCAGTTTCTTACAAAGTGAAACACACACACACCTTCCATGTGACATGGCCATTCAACTCTTAGGGTATTTAAGGAAGAGAAATGAAAACCTATGTCCATAAATATATATGCATGCAAAGACTTATAAATAAATATTCATACCAGTTTTATTCACAATAGCCAAGAACTAGAAACAACCCCAAATAATCATCAAGACATGAATGAACAATCAAAATGTGGTGTATCTATCCAATTGAATACTATTCAGCAAAAAAAAAAAAAAGGAATTTCTATAATCTTTTCACACAACACATGGATGAATTTCAAAATCATATGTGGAGTGAAGGAAGGTAGGCACAAAAGAATATATACTGTATGATCCCATTTAAATAAAATTCTAGAAACCATAAAATAATCTCCAGTGACAAAAAGCAGATAATGGTTACCTAGACACACACTTCATAATGATGATATGAATTCCTTTCCCAAGTCAGGCAACAACTACCAACATTAAACAAAAAACTCAGGAGATACAAAGGACATGTTCCAAGTATACAGGAGCCAGCTTGAAGTAACTCCCACTAGCCAAATCTGGGACGATTAAGGTTCAAAACAATAAAGGACGGTAAGAAATTATGTTGTTTTTGTTGTGTCCCATCATGTCAACTCTAACTCACAGTGACCTTATACGACAGAGTAAAACTGCCCCATAGGGTTTCCTAGGCTGTAATCTTTACAAGTGCAGATCTCCAGGTCTTTTCTCCCACAGAGCAGTTGGTGGGTTCCAACCACAGACCTTTCGGTTAGCAACCAAGCACTTAACCATTGTGCCACGTGGGCTCCTAAAAAATTATAACCATTGAAAAAATAGGAATTCATGAGTCCACGCTCAGAATAGATAAATGGGGGGGGGGGGATAAGGGAGAGCTGACTGGTAATTTGGAAAAAGTGCTGGGGAGTCAGACAATCACCATTCTGTAATTATCATAATAAAGATCAGTTCAGGCAAGAAATCATCTATGGATACCAAATCTAAGGGTGTGAATTTTGTGGAGGACCAGGGTATTTGTTTCGTATTACAGATTCGTTATTGGATGCAAGGGAAAAAAATAGTAACTACATAGTGGAGAAAATGAGGCAATATTTTGACCAAGCGATCAAAATTCACAATTCAATATTATTTGATTGAAAACAGATGGTATATTTAGTAAAAGTGTTATTTAACATTAAATTACCTGAAGTTGATAATTGACTATGGTTATATAACAGAGTATCCTGATTCTTAGGAAATACACACTGAAGTATTTAGGGGTAATAAAACAGTCCCCACAGGTGAGTCTGGGTAATGAGTACACAGGTGTTCTCTGCTCTACTTTTGCAACTTTTCTGTAAGTTTGAAATTATTTCCAAGGAAAATATTCTTTATTTTAAATAAATAATACATGTAAAAGACATAAAAAATAAGAGAAGATATACCACAGCATTTAGGGATATATATACACTTGGGTGATTAACAATAAATAAAAGTAAGAAAGTGATTTATTTAAAAAGCCAGCATAATAGTTACAGGGGCAGGAAGGTGTGTGGGGGTGGGGGGGTGGGCAGAGGAAGGTGTCAAGGTTTTATTTTCTGAAACAAGGAGGAGCTACAAGGGTGTCTGTTGTAAAATAATTCATGAAACTGCCTATCTGTTTAATGTGGTTTTCTGTTACATTTAACATTAAAAAAAGTTTTTTTTACTGATGTATTTTTGGAACCTGGCACACCAAAACAACACCCTAAAAGCTGCTGAGAAAACATAAGCTTTAGAACAGTGTAAGTGTGACTCATGACTAACTGACCTTAATTAGAATTTCCTTCTATCTATAGTGAGTACAGGGTTATCATCCTAATTATACTGTCTTGGGCATACAGAACTCACACAACAACACTCTGTAACCCGTGCCTTCGTGGACTGTGCTCTTAGTTTTGTTGTTAAATGTAACTGATCGATAAAATCAGTCAAAAAAAGAAAATGGATCAATTACATCATTTAATGTCTTTTACATGAAGAGCCATGTGACAAATCTTAGAATTTGGTGCCAGAATTTTTTTCTCCTGAAAAACATGCGTAGTTTATCAGAAAATAAGTGTTAAGTAATCCATCAGGTTTCCTTCCCTGCCCTGGCTGCCAGAAACTGTATCTTCCCTACATAGTTGATTTTTATCTATTTTATCTTTATTTACCTACAGGTGGGTATGGGTCTTCTTTGCAAAATACCTCAAATTCTTTTTTTTAAGATAAAGGATGGGCTATTAATTATAAGCTAAGAAATAAGAACTTTAACAATATGATTAGAACACTAACATAAAATAATTTAGCTTACTAGTAGTAGTACTACAAATACAATTGAGTTTATCTGTGGTTTAAAAAAAATCACCTTTAGTCAACTCAAAAAAACAAGCAACTGTTCAGAATGGCTGCATTTATTGTAACCTTGACAAATGCAAAGTGTTCGAACCAATTTTTACAAACAAAATTGCCTCCCCCTCCAATCTGTTGCTTGGGGGATTAAAAACCTTACTTCAGATAATTAGAAAAGAATTTCCCTTTATAGGATGAGATCTTTCAAATCAATAAAATTAAAATTCCAATTATAACAATCAAATATGCAAAAATGAATACAGTTTCTATCAAGATTTTTTTTCTTACTAAATACTGTAATGATTATATTAAAGCATAATAATGAAGTTACATTTACTGAAGGCACTATGTGGTAGGCCCAGTGCTTTATTCATCTATTGCTGATCACAATTATGAGCAAGGTGGCACGTTTGTCCCATTTCCCAGAAAGTGTAACTTGCCGAAGGACGCGCAACAGTAAGGGTACAGGGCTGGGGTGTGTGCTTCGAGCTTTCTAATTCAAAAACCTATCTTACATCTACTTCATGCTGCCTTCCAAAGAATAAAGCTTTTGGCCATACAACACTAACATTTTCAATAAACAGTCTGTTTTATATGAATGCTTCTAATTTGCTTCCTCACTGGCAAAATCACTCTCAAAGCCTTACAACAGTTAAGTTTCATAAAAGTCCTCACAGAGACGTTTCTGTAAGTCCGAAATTACTTCAAAATAAACAGTAAAAAACTAGAAAGAAAAAAGTACATATACAGAACCATTATTTCAAAATGAACACTTAAAAAATAAAAAGGCGAGTACCTCACACAGAACCGTGGTTGTCTATGGATAATGAGTATGAAGTTCTATTTCATGGATTTGGGGAAAAATTACCAAAGTTACATTCTTTTTCCCTGATTCATGGTCAATTTCTAAAACGTTTCAGAAATAAACATTTATGGAAATATTAAGCTTAAGCTATAATAAAGTAAATGATCTATATGACATAATAACTTGGAAATGTTTAAACAGGTCTCATTCAAGTAGGAGAAAATGTGAACATGCATCGACAATCAACGTCCATGGAAGCAGCAGTCAAGAAATCAAGTGACATACTGAACTGGGCAAATCTGCTGCAAAGATCTCTTAAAAGTTTTAAAAAGCAAAGATGTCACTTTGATAACTAAGGTGTGTCTGACCCAAACCACGGTCTTTTCAATCACCTCATATGCATAAAAGTTGGATAATGAAAATGGAAGACAGAAGAAGAGCTGATGTATTCGAACTGTGGTGTTGGCAAAGCATGCTGAGTATACCATGGACTGCCAGAAGAATAAACAGATCAGTTTGAGAAGAAATTCAACCACAATGTTCCTCAGAAGCAAGGATGGTGAGGCTTTGACTTGCTTACTTTGCACACATCATCAGGAAAGACCAACTGCTAGAAAAGGACAGCATTCTTGGTGAAGTAGAGGGCCAACAAGAACGAGGGAAACCCTCAACGAGGGTCTGACACAACAGCTGCGACAACGGACTCCAACATCCCGAACGATCGTGAAGATGGCACAGGACCAGGCGATGTTCCCTTCTGTTATACATCAGGTCACCACGAGTCAGAGCCGACTCACACCAGGCGATGTTCCCTTCTGTTATACATCAGGTCACCACGAGTCAGAGCCGACTCACACCAGGCGATGTTCCCTTCTGTTATACATCAGGTCACCACGAGTCAGAGCTGACTCACACCAGGCGATGTTCCCTTCTGTTATACATCAGGTCACCACGAGTCAGAGCCGACTCACAGCGACTAACAATAACAACACATCCTCAATGCCTTTATGAAGTCTTTGATTCCTGTAGCAAAGCTTTAAGTGAGTAGTAACTTAGATAAAGCAAGGAACTGGTGAGCAGAGTGACACAATAGCTGGTAGAGTTGTTAAATAACTACAAGCCAAGAGACAGCAACACTAACTCAAGAAAACTAGTTTTTGAAAATACTCAGTGTAGTACCTAGCACACACTATATATAAAAAAATATATATATATATATATACACTGTGCTAAATAAATATCTGCTGAATGACGGAATCAATGACTATCCTTCAAGGCTATCTTCGCAGGTTTGGGGATAGGTAGGTGAGTACGTAGCTAGGAATTATCAACAGGACACTCAAGAAATTTTGTCCAAAACTGCTCTTCAAATATTTAGACGTTGCTACGATTATTTTAGAAAAAAGGAAATCCAATGGTATGATTCTGATGTTTGTGCATCAACAAGAAAATTCACTGAAAGAAAAACAAAGTATCAGTTCAAAACTTTCCTAGACATAGACTACTTCCAAAAAGTCCTTCTAAACGTCAACTTGGCAAGTCAAATTATAATCAGACATTTAATGCTGATGTTTACCGTAACATATTAGTTTTAGATACATCAAATTCAAACTTGTGTGGAGCCAAGTTTTCAATGTATGTATCATTTTACTACACATGCAGTCTCTTTTTACAAAATACACAGCATATTGAGTTTTTATTTGATAAAATAACTCCTTGCCAACCAAACTTCCCAACATCATGGTACACAATCCTTAGAACTCCAGGAATTAAACAAACAAAAAATATTTAGCAAATTATTAGTATACTCAAAATCAACCTATTAGCAAGGACACAAGTACTTATTTTATTATAGGTTATAAATAAAAAGACAAGAGATGGTAAGAACCAAGTAAGTGGTACAAAACAGGTGTTAAAGAAGTGGAGCATAAAGGCAGTATACACATTTGGAATGATCAGGAGGGACTTCAAGGAAGAAAATTTTGAGCTAAATCAAGAAAGGGTGGTTTCAAGCAGCAGGGAGTGGGGCAGGGCCTTCATTCTGGAAAATGGTGAGAAGGCAACACAACAAGCTTAGTTCTTTCACATATCTAAAGCAGGGAATGGCAAACTACAACCTTTGGCCCAATCCCGTGGGCTGCCTGTTTTTGTACGGCCTAAGAGCTATCGATGGTTTTCACATTTGTAAATGGTGGGGGAAAAAAAAAAACACAAATGAAAAATATTTCATGACACATGAATGGTCATACATGAAATTCACACATAGTTTTAATGGCAAAGGCTCGGGCCCATTCGTTTACATATCGTATCGTATATGGCTGCCTTTGTACTACAAAGCAAAGCTGAGTAGTTGAACAGAAGCACAAAGCCTAAAATATTTAAAATCTGGCTCTGTAGAAAAAAATTTGCCACCCCCTTCGCTAGGGAAAATCAATACAGCTGAAGTGCCCTAGTGGCGCAGTGGTAAAGAGCTTGGCTGCTAACCAAAACGTCGGTAGTTCAAATCTACCAGCTGCTCCTTGGAAACCCTATGTGGAAAGTTCTACTCTGTCCTGTAGGGCTGCGATGAGGCGGAGCTGACTTGACAGCAACGAGTTTGGTTCAGCTTGGTTTTAATATGGTCCTGTGAGCTGTGGTGAAGATCTGAGTCTACATCTAAGAGTACCGGAAAGCCATTTAAGGTTTTAAAGTAGGGGAGTGACAATTAGATTTACATTTTGAAAAGATAATTTGTCTTTTATAGTGGGAGGAACCAGAGTTTTAAGAGATAAGTAGGCTAGAGTCATGTAAGTAGTTCAAGTGAGAGATGAGCATAGCTTGGGCTATGATGTTAGCAAAATAAGAGGAGGAGGCTGGGCAAGATTATTTCTAAGGTTCCTTTCCGCTCTAATTTGTTAACAACCCCCAGGGGTTTCCAACTCTGGTTTTGTGACTTCCCAGGGTACTTCCAATTACCGCAATTTTCAAATCTATTACACTATGAACAGCTCTCCAATAGGGAGTAAATTAAAAATATGCCAATAGGGCATCATGCATCTAAAAAGTTTGAGAATGGCTGCAGAATAAGTTATTTTTCTCCCCCATTAGAACGTTTTCTAAAATATGGCTTTTATTTTTCTCAAACTAAAAAGAACTACTTTTATTAAACTAAATTTATGATTACATAATTAACAGATAATACAATATAAATTAACACAAAAGAGGAATAAACACAAATATTGCTTAAGTATATTTTTTCACTGCACTTTCTCTCCTATAAAATAATAACGACAAAACAGAGAACATACCTGCTACATTCTAACAATGTAACCCGCAGGCGGCCTTCGGTAAGTGCCCATTGTTGTACACGGATATGTTCCTCTTCATCTTCTTCGAATCCTTGCAAGGTTTGGAATGGAAAAAACGGCTTAAACCTGACAAAAAGTAAAGATAAGTCTAAATTTCTGAATAACAAACACCACAGTTCAAAGCATAATAAGGAAAACAACACAAAACAAACACCGAATACTGCAAGTGCCCTACAAAAACAAAGCTTACCATGTTCCCCCGTAACAAGCAGCAAATGGTGCCTTCCCTGGTCCTTTGGCATGCCCTAATTGCCCTGGTGGCTCAGCAGTTAAGACCTCAGCTGCTAACCAAAAAGTCGGCAGTTTAAATCCACTAGCTGCTCCTTGGAAACCCTATGGGGCAGTTCTACTCTGTCCTATAAGGTCGCTATGAGTCAGAATTGACTTGATGGCAACAGGTTTGGTTTTTGGTTTTTAAGTTGACAAAGCAGGGCATTAGAACAAAGGAAAGGAAAATTACGAGGCAACCAGAAGGACCTGAAGCTGGGGGGGGCAGGAGAGAGATTCTTTTCTGGCAGATGGGGAAAAAGACAATACAATAACATACATAAATACATAAAAAACAATACAATACTATAGATAGTGATTAGTATACAATAATAATATCAACCACAATTAACAGCAGCAAAATTATTCATCAGGTGTTTTACTATTTACCAGGCAGTGAGCTAAGAGCTTTACATGCATTGTCTTATTTGATGCTCACAACTCTGAAAGGGTGATACTATTAGCTACTCTCTCCAGATGAGAAGAATGTGAGGCTTAGAATGGTTAAGAAATGTGTCCAAATTTACACAGTGAGTGGCAAAACCAGAACTGAAGCTAGTCTATTTGGCTTTACCAAAGCCCAAACTAGCTAACACTTCAAACCAAACTCATTGCCGTCGAGTTGATTCTGACTCATAGCGACCCTACAGGACAGAGTAGAATTGCCACATAGGGTTTGCAAAGAGTGGTGGTAGATTCCAACTGCCGACCTTTTGGTTAGCAGCTGGGCTCTTAACCAGTGTGCCACCAGGACTCCATACTTCAGATACCTACAAATTATTTAGGCATTTATGTGCTCATTGTTAACACCATTGTTTTTGCGGGCAAACTTATCCTGAGTTATAAACTCACTTAAAAAAAGCCTTTAATTTGAAACACAACTCACATTCCTCTATTAAAGTAAAAGACAAAACTGCGCTTAGGATCTACAGTTCCTAATTCACCTCATACACTGCCACTGGAGTGTTATTCTAAAAGCTCATTTTCATGACATTTGCCTGCTCCAGTCTTAACGGGTTCCCACTGACCACAAAAAAGGTAGTCAAAGGTTCTTGGCTTCCAAAAGGTCTAATAGGAAGCTTAGGGGACAATGAGTTTATGTTAAAAGGTGGAAGAACAATTCAGAAAAGGGGATGAAAACGGCTGCACAACTTGAAGAATGTAATCAATGTCACTGAATTGTACATGTTGAAATTGTTGAATTGGTGTTATGTTCAGCTATATATATCAACAACAACAAAATAACATTTTTAAAAAAGTTCTTGGTTTCACATTCAAGGTCCGTCACAATCTTTCCGATATTTCTGGTCGTATTTTCCCTTAATATAAACCTCTCAATCTAGGAAATATAGTTTTCTCCTGGACTCAGAAGACACCATACATATTCCTCCCTTCAGGCCTTTTGTACCAACTGAAGGTTCTTTCCTACTCTTCAAAGCCTACCCAAATCCTAGCCACTTTGCATATTCAGCTCCAGGTCCTCGCACCAGACCACACACTGGTTTCACTCCTCTATATACTACAGTCATTTAAATTACTGTGTATTTATGCCTTGAAATCTCAACTAAAATGTGACCTTGTCTCGCAAAAAAAAAAAAAAAAAAAATCATTACAGAAATTTAAATGCTAAATTAGAAAATATTTACTTAATGCAAAAGAAAGCAGTAAAGGGAGAATGGAGGAACAAAAAAGATATGAGACATACAGAAAACACAAAGTAAAATGGCAGATGTATATCTAATAACATTAAACATAAATGGATTAAACAATCCAATCAAAAAAAGAGATTATCAGACTGGATTAAAAAAAAGATTCAACCATATGCTGTATATAAGAAAAACACTTTAGATTCAAAGATACAAACAGATCGAAAGTAAAAGGATGTAAACAATTATCATGCAAACAGCCACCACAAGAAGCCTGGAGCGGCTATACTAATATCGGACAAAACAGGCTTTAAAACAAACAAAAAAAGTTACTAAAGACATATTATAATGATAAAAGGGTCAATTCATTAGGAAGATACAACAATTATATATGTACCTAGTAACAGAGCACCATAATACACGAAGCAAAACTGTCAGAAATAAAGGGAGAAATAGATAATTCAACAATACTAGTTGGAGACTTCAATACCCCACTTTCAATAATGGATAGAACTGGGAAGAAGATCAACTTTGAAACAGACTTGAATAACACTAAAAACCAACTAGACCTAAAAGACATCTATAGAACACTCAACAACAGAATATACTTTCTTCTCAAGTGTACACGAAACATTCCTTGAGATAAACCATGTGCTTAGGCCAAAAACAAACCTCAATAAATTTAGAAGGACAGAAATAATAAAGTATGTTTTCTCAGCATATATCTGTGATCTTAACCACTGCTTCCTAAAAATTGTTAAAAGCAGAAACAGTCCCAAATGGTTGGTTCTGAAGAGTGTGACTTAGAGGGTTGAGGTAAAGTCTGCTTTTCATTACAAGTCCTTCTGTTCTTTTTAATTTTTAAATTATGTGAATTAACTAAAGTAAAAAGGCAGATAATACCAAATGTTGGAGAGGATGTGAAACTGCTGATGTAGACTATTATGACTGCTTTGAAAACTACTTGGCAATATCTCCTAAACCTGAACAGCTGCGTACCCCATGACCCAGCAATTCTACTGCTAGATATATCAAATAGAAATGTACAAAAATCCTTATAGAAGACACGTATAAGGATATTCACTGCAGCACTATCCAACTGTCCATCAGCAGTAGAATGGATAAACTGAGGTACAGTCACACAGTGGAACACTACTCAGAAAATATAATGAACTACCAATAATATTGATTATCTTCTCAAGAATATTGTTGAGCCAAAGAATCTAGATCAAAAACTGAGCGCACACTGTATGACGCAATTTTAATAAAGTTCAAAAATAGGCAAAAGAAAAACCAATGGTGTTAGAAGTCAGAATAGTAGTTGCTCAAAGGCAGAGTGCAAGATGACATGTTGTTAGCTGCCATCAAGGTGCCCCTGATTCATGGTGACTCCATGCACAATGGACCAAACGTTGCCTCGTCATTAAACTGTTGTGATCCAAAGAGTTTTCACTGGCTAATTTTCAGGTAGCTCACCAGGCCTTCCTTCATAGTCTGTCTTAGTCCAGACGCTCCACTTAAACCTGTTCAGCACCATAGCAACACACAAGCCTCCGATGACAGACAGGTGTGGCGCACTGCGCAGGAATCCACGCCAGGTCTCCTGCATGGCCGATGAGGATGGTACCACTGAACCACTAACGCTCTCTGGAAGGTGGTAGAGGAGGGGCTTCTGGTTGCCGGAAATACTCTATTGCTTGTTCTGAATGCTGGTTACATGGGTGTGTTCACTTTGTAAAAAATCCATTAAGCTAAATTTTTACAATTAGTGTACTTTCCAGGTGATGGGTTATATTTCAGTAAAAGTTTAAAAGAAAAAAATTTTAGAAACGCATTATTACTTCAATAAAATTTAATAAAGATTAAAAAAAACTTTTTTAATTCTCACCTAAGAGAGAAGCCAAGCCTTTTTTCTCATATGCGGATCTGAGAAAATCTTCTATGACTTCTAAAATATGTTTTTGCTCTGACTAAGATGTTTCTTCACAATTGTGTCACATGCACCCTGAATGCCAGCTGGTGACATTCCCATCACATGGCAGCAGTAAAACTGTTTGCAAACACCATGGATATTCAGAGAAAAAGGGTTTACTATGAACTTGGTATAAAAATATTCTATGGCCTAGATCTACTCTTGACTTTAGCATTGGCTTATGTGACCTTGACCAAGTGATAAATCTGCTAACACTTTCAGTTCAATAAAAGAAAAAATTCCCAACAAATAGAATAAATCAAAAAAGGACATAAGCTGCCTCAATGCATAGCAATCCTTCAACTTGGAGAAATATTCTAGCGAAGGCTGGATGAGGATTTGTCAAGGAGGGAAGGTGTGAAAAGAATACAAAATGTAGAATTATACAAATATATAGTTCCAACTTCATCATTCATAAACTGCAAGATTTTTCATCTCCTTGAGCTTCAATTTTTTGTTCAATAAAAAATTACCTACGAAAGGGTAAAGTATCATATAAATGCTATCTGCTAAACATAAACAGAAGTCTATAAGTCTAAAGAAGATTCAACTATATCACCTCGGAGTGCCTTCCAGCTTAGTCTAAGATTCTGTCCCATATTTAGAACCACCTGTTCTATTCACCACACCCATATATTGAGGCCTCATTTATGGCATGTACGAAGCACTTGGAGGCTTTACGAAAAAGCATTATTGCCTTTTTCTTTGCAACTTTTTTCAACATAATAATCCATAATAATACGATTTTTATCAATTCATCACTGAATGGGAGAGATGGAAGGGGAACCTTAGATGTTATCCAGATCAAGCTCCTCATTCTCTGTAAGGAAACAAAGGCCCTGAGAAGTGAAATGACTTGCCCACACAGCTAATTATTAGCAGACCTATCACTGGAACTAAGATAGCCTGACCTCTACTCATTTATATACTTCTTGTTGTTAAGGTTCCTGGGTGGCACAAATGGTTTGCTCTCAGCTACTAACCAAAAGGTTGGCAGCTGGAACCCACACTGCAGCACCATGGAAGAAAGGCCTGGCAATCTGCTTCCATAAAGATTATACCTAAGAAAACCTTATGGAGCTCAGTTCTGTTCTGTAACACATGGTGTTGCCATGAGTTGGGATGGATTCGATGGCAACAGGTTTTTTTTTACTGTTGTTGTTAGTTGCCATTGAGTCAGCTCTGACTTATGGTGACCCTGTGCATGGCAGAATAAAACGTTGCCCAGTCCTGCACCATCTTCTTGATTGACGCATACCTATTCTAACATTTACCCAGTATTTATGTGCCAGGCTTTCTTCTAAGAGCTTTACACATACTATTAACTCATTTAATTTTTACCACATGCATGTGAGAATATTTCCACAGAAAAGTTTTAGAAGCAAAATTACTGGTTCAAGGAAAACATACAACTTAAAATTATCCTTCAACAACGTTAGACCAATTTAGAGTCCCATCAAAAAGGTATGGATACACACCCATTAAACCCAGTTGCTGTCCAGTGGAGTCAACTCCCCACCTCCTGTACCCTCTAGTAATTGCTTCCTCATCTGTGTTCTAAAAGTACTTAATATACGCTTCCATTATACCACTAAACATCCTTTTACATATCTGTCTCTGTCTCTCTAGCTCTCCCCACATAGCCCCCTCCTCCCAAATAAACTGTGAGTTATCTGAAGAAAAGAAACCTACGTTATAAGAAGCACAGTACAGGGATTAGTACAGTAGGGTGATTAAAAGCGATAGTGATCTGTATGCTGAGCAAATAATCTGAGAAGCTATACTACATGAAGAAGAACATGGAATCAGGATTGGAGTAAGGCTCATTAACAACCTGTGTTACGCAGATGAAACAACATTGAAGTAGAGAAAATACAGTTTCTGTAGTGTTTTAGTATTAAAATAAGAGAGAATATATTTTCTAGTTTAGCTAAAGCTGTATAGGCTGTGATTAAAATATTTAGTCTTTAAAAATGTCGATTATTTGCTCTGGAATCTGTCTCGCGATTGTTCCGTTGTAGAAAAACAAGGTAATCAAGATTTTTGTTGTTGATTAAACCATGTTTCTCTCCAAGGTGACAAAAACGATAAGCAATACCATCAGGATCCAAGATAACTGAGCAAAACCCAGACCCATCCAGTGACCGAAACCAGGATGGCGTAAAGAGGCCTGCAAGATGTCAACAATAAGTCACTTCATCACTACGTCCCCCTCGAAGAAGAATCAACATTCCTGGGAATTTCTAAACCCTGACCCTCTCCCTATAAAACCCTTTTGTAGCCCTCTGGGGGCAGACAGAATCTGGGGGAAACTTCGCCCCCTCTGTCTCTTGAACACGGTGTTCAATAAAGCCTCTTGCTGCTTACCTCCTCCTGTCTCACTATTTGCTTGTGGCAGATGGCTTGAATCCGCAATTTGCGGTAACAACATTGCTTGCTGAAAGTAAAGAGGACTTGAAGCACTTATGAAGATCAAAGAACACAACCTTTAGGATGGATTACACCTCAACATAAAGAAACAAAAATCCTCATAACTGGACCAATAAGCAACATCATGATAAACGGGGAAAAGATTGATATTGTCAATCTTTTCATTTTACTTGGATCCACGATCAACACCCACGGAAGCAGTAGCCAAGAAATCAAAAGACACACTGCACTGGGCAAATGTGCTGCAAAAGACCTTTTTAAAGTGTTGAAAAGCAAAGGTGTCACCTTGAAGACTAAGGTGAGCCTGACCCAAAGCCATGGTGTTTTCAATCACCTCATATGCATGTGAAAGCTGGACAATGAATAAGGAAGGTCAAAGAAGAACTGCTGCCTTTGAATTATGGTGTCGGTGAAGAATACTGAATATACTGTATGGACTGCCAAAAGAACGAACAAATCTGTCTTCGAAGCAGCACAGCCAGAATGCTCCTTAGAACCAAGGATGGCAAGACCACATCTCACATATTTTGGACATCTTGTCAGGAGGGACCAGTTCCTAGAGAAGAACATTACGCTTGGTAAAGTAGAGGGACAGCAAAAAAGAGGAAGACCCTCAATGAGATGGACTGACACAGCGGCTGCAACAACAGGCTCAAACATAGCAATGGTTGTGAGGATGGGGCAGGACGGGGCAGTGCTTTAGGGTTGCTAAGGGTTGGGACCCACTGGACAGCACCTAACAGTAACAACAGTGATTAAAAGAGCAGATTCTGAAGTCAGACAGCTTGGGTTGGAATCCTGTTCTACCACTTCCCAGCAATATGACCTCGAGCAAACTCTCTGTAAGTCTCAGTTTCCTTATCTACAAAAGGGAGATAATTATACCTTTCTCACAGTGATGTTATAAAGATTACATGAAATCATGAATGTGAAGTACTTAGCACCATGCCCCCAAACAGTAAATATTAGCTATTGTTCAGCTTAAATCTCTAGAATTAAACAAACTGGCGCATAAACTGGTGTTAGATAAATGGATGGAGATATGTATATATTCATACACATATATGTATCACCACTGAAATACAAAACCTATTTAATGATATGAAACACAGCTTGACATAACTTTAACTATACCACAATATTTGTATTTTTCTGAAAATCTTCAGAAGTTTCTAGAATAAATTCCATAGAGATTTCCTTGACTCCTCTTGCAGTATATCATCCTGGTCTGTTCTATTACAAATGTTTTTTTAAGCAATTATAAGAACGTCTTTTCTCTTTTCCAAGACCATAGGCGTCTAGGTCTTAGATATCATAGTACTTGAGTCTCATTCCTCTTTATTCAATAGAGGGCCTTGCTCATTTTAAAACAAATACAATAAAATCTGTGAAAGTTGGAACCTGTGTAAGGTAGAAATCTGTCAGAGAAGGAAAACTCAAATATTTTCCACTGATAGATGGCGACAGAAAAGTGCTAAGGCTGCACTCTGTCAAACAGGTGAAAATTTGAGAGACCTGGAAAAATAAGACAATCTCATTAAGTTCTGGCTCTCACAGGTTTCACTGTAAAAGTTTTCATTTTTTATCCACATCTTTTGGGGTAACTTATTCTCATTGGATGTAGTATATATTTCCCTAATTTAGTCAAAGTTTAATTTGTAAGCTATCACTGATTCATTCATTTTTTTCTTCCCTAGTAAAAATTTCCTGTAGATTATATTTTTAGGGGCAACTGTGTTGAATCTGGAATTGTCCAATATTTAATATAATTTTCCACCTTAATGCCATTTAATAAGTTAAAAAAAAACCCATGAACAATTCAATTTGAAAATTATCACTAAAATTAGAGAGCTAAAACAAGTACACTTACAAACACTAATTTATTTCATAAAATGTTAAATATAGAAGGGAATTCCACACATATCACCCAATAATATCAACTCCCTCATTTTATTGACGAAAAAACTAGAAACTAAAGAGATCAGAGATATGCTTGAGACCTAGCTACAGATCTGAGTCTAAAAACCCAAGTACACTGACATTCAAGCCAGCATTCTTTTAGAAATTAAGTTATAAACGTACCGATTTAACAATGTTATCCATTTTTTGGTGAAAGTAATGTTCTCAGTCTGAACATCTTAAAAAAAACAAGGTATGCTGGTGTGATAACTTACTGAAATAACATGTACTCTACCACAGAAGCAGCTATCCTAACTAGGAAGTGGGAAGAAAAAAGCAGGGAATCAAGAAAGAATAAAAGGAGAGGAGAAAAATAAAAAATAAATCAGATAGCTTTTTAAGTCATAAGGAGTTATTATCGAGATTAATGTTCACGGGAAAAATATATGAGTTCATGTCAGCCTCTTTTGAGGTTTTGGAGTACACTTTCAACATTTAGAAAATTAAAAAGTATTTTAAAATATATCAAACCAAAAACCAAACTCGCTGCCATCAAGTCAATTTCAACTCACAGCGACCCTATAGGACAGAGGAGAACTGCCTCACTGGGTTTCCAAGGCTGTGATCTTTACGGACACAGACTACCACATCCTTCTCCTGCGGAGCAGCTGGTGAGTTCCTACTGCTGACCTTTCGGTTAGCAGTCAAGTGCTTAACCACCGCACCACCAGGGCTCCTCTGTGGAAAATCACCGCTATGCAAGACAAGCCAAAAGTCTATGCTTGATAAAGCTGACGGAATCAGGAAAAATTAAACACTAAGTGGATATTTAACGTCATGAAGAAATCACTGTTAAAATTTGTTTTGTTTGTTGTTGCTGTTAGTTGCCACTGCCCTGTCCTGAGCCACCTTCACAATCGTTGGTATGCTCGAGTCCATTGTTGTGGCCACTATGTATTTATTCTGAGTGCCTTCCAACCTAGGGGCTCGTCTTTCAGCATCGTATCAGGCAATATTCTGGTGTGCTTCATACAGTTTTCATTGGCTAACTTTTTTAAGTAGACTGCCAGGCCTTTCTTCCTAGTCTGTCTTAGACTGGAATCTTCACTGAAACCTGTCCACCATGGGTGACCTTGCTGGTATTTAAAACACCAGTGGTATAGCTTTCAGCATCACAGCAACATAAAAGCCACCACAGTATGACAAATAACAGATGAGTGGTGGCTTTACCAATTACTGTTCATCTCCACTGATGTATCTCCCACCCATTTTTAATAGTCATCATCTCTGATTCTTATCTTTACTCTTCTTCTCTTAGGTTTTCTATTATTTCTCTGTCAACTCCTCAGCTTGTTTGATGATGTAGTATAAAGTAGTGTTTAAACACAAAGGCTTCAGTGTCACTACTTGGTTTTGAATTTTGGCTCTAACACTTAACCAGGCTTGAGAACTTGGGCAAAAATTACTTGAACTCTGAGAGCCTCCATTTCTTCATCTGTAAAAGTAAGGTAATAATTTTTTTTTTTTTATCTCATAGGGTTATTGTAAGGATTACATGAAAAATTTCACATAAAGCATGTGGCACCGTGAGGTGCTCTAGAAATGTTTCCTATTCATCGATTTATCTGTATTCAGGCAGTCTTCCTACAGACAAGCCAGATAGCACGCTCCTTTCCTTCCACATGGAACCGCTTCCAGAGCTCAGCATTCACCATTTATGATGGTCAAGCTCTTGGCTGCTTGTCTTCCTCTGGCTTCAGATTCCACACGGCCATGCTTTTAGTCCTTACACTAGCTGACATTTTTAAAAATTGTGTCCTTTGAGACGATATCAACTTGCAAGTACAAGGAAACATATTAACAAGAGCCAGTATACCTCCCTGCCTTAGTTATCAAACCTTTCTACCGCTGCAACATTAAGTTTTATAACTAAGGCTTGTATTAAACTGAATATATTAAGAAACTGACTTAAGAAAAGCCACTTAAAACTGTCCTATTTATGGAACTCCCTGGCGTGCACTGACAAAGTCTACACTGGGGAAATGATTTTAATTTACGCACTGACTGAGTCCCAGTTAACGCACCCCACGCACGGCCACCAGCAGCCTGTCAATGGAGGCCTGCACGCTGCTATGATACTGACGCGGTTTCAGCAGACCTTCCATACCAACAACTAGGAAGAAAGGTCTGAGGAGCTACTTCCAAAAATCAACCAGTGAAAACCCCATGGTTCGCAACTGTCCAATCCACAGCTTTTCTTGGGGATGGCACAGGACCAGGACGTGTTTTGTTCTGTTGTGCATGGGGTTGCCATTGAGTCTAGGGCCTACTCAATGGCAACTCACAACAACTCCTAAGGAGAAATTCTTAAACGTTTCCAAAACGAATACGAACAAGGATAACAAATACTGTTAGAAAAAATACTTTCCCCCTGCTCATCCTACTTTATATGAAATGCTCACTTTCATCTAAGTTCCTAATTCTGCACTTATAGGCCACATGCAGAATAATCAAGACCTAAAATGCCTCACGATTTTCCAAATTGGTTTTACATATACACTGAACAAAAGAGGGATAATAGAGGGTGTAGGTCCCTCAAAATAGAACTCAAAATAGCTGGTGGCTCAAAGGTGAGTCAATGTTAACTGGTATCTTATGTGAGAGATAAGGTATCAAATGAGACAGCTGCTCAGGGAACCAAAGGAATTCTCTCGACTATGCCTGGTAAATCTCTTATCTTTTTATGTTCATCACAGCCCACAATGTAAGGGTCCTTTACCATCACCTATGATCAATTAAATCCAAATTCTTAGTCCTTACAAAGCTAAAAAATGGGCAGAACTATGAGAACTGGCCTTAGATCCAAACCCCTATTTCTCTCTACCAGCTCCCCACCATACACACCTTTGAATAAGAGAATATAAAACTTAATCCAATCTACCACTTTTATATGTTCCTAGCACTTTTGTAAGTCATGGCATGTCATGTCGCTTCTGGAAAACTCCAGTGCACACTTTTGAGAGAATAAGACTGAAAAAGGCAACTAACACCTTTGTATTATTATGAAAATAGTTACACAGTTATACAAAATTTTCATAAACATTCTTGATTGTCACTATTCACAACAATGTAATATGGTATTATAGACTTTATTTTACATATGAGGAAGGATAAGGAAGTTCCAGTAGCTTGGCTGTGATCACACAGTAAGTGTGTAGTCAAAACTGCAACAGGCCACTCAAAGCTGTGCTCCCTAAAACACCAAGGTGTAAGCACAAATGGACTAAACCAAAACAAAGAAGTTTCCTGAATAAACTAAACGCTTCAAAGGCCAGTGTTGCAGAGGCGGGGGTTTGGGTGCAGGAAAGCAGTGGGATGCAGACCTCAAATTCTCATAAAAAGACCAGACTTAATGGTCTGACTGAGGCTAGGAGTACTCCAGAGGTCATGGTCCCCAAAACTTCTGTTAGCCCAAGACAGGAACCATTCTCAAAGCCAGCTCTTCAGACAGGGACTGGCCTGGACTATGGAATAGAAAATGATACTGGTGAACAGCGAGTTTCTTGGGTCAAGTAGACACACATGAGACTATGTGGGCAGCTCCTGTCTGGAGAGGAGATGAGAGGGCAGAGGCAGTCAGAAGTTGGCCGAATGGACATGAAAATAGAGAGTGGAGGGAAGGAGTGTGCTGTCTCATTAGAGGGAGAGCAACTAGGAGTATATAGCAAGGTGTATATAAGTTTTTGTATGAGAGGCTATCTTGATTTGTAAACTTTCACTTAAAGCACAATAAAAATTAGAAAAAAAAAAACACCAAGGTGTACAAGTAATATTACATATTAACTGAAAGTAATACATGTATCTAATATTCATTAGGGCTGACTCAGAAAATGAGGCAACGGCAATTCCCTTACATATGGTAAAAAAAGAAAATTCATGTTAGACCAGTGATTTCTCAAATATTTTGATCTCAGGACCCCTTTATACTTTTAAAAATTATTGGGGACCCCAAATAGCTGTTGATTATGTGGGTTATACTTATTGATATTTATATTAGAAACTAAAAATGATAAAATTTTTAAACCTAAGAATACAGAAGTTCATACTCCATTAGCCGTCAGGGATGGCATGTCCTGTAGCTTCTGGGAAACTCCACTGTACAATTCTGAGAGAATAGGACCGAAAAAGGCAACTAACACCTTTGTATTATTATGAAAACAGTTACATGGTTTTGACTTGGTGGACCTCCAGTCAGGGTCTTAGAGGCCCACAGGTGTCTCCAAATCATTAAGTTAGACAATAACACTTATTAGTCATAGCATGTTGTCTTAAATTCTAAGCTGTAACTCTCATTACCTTAAATGTTTCTCATCACTAAATTAAAAAACTAAACTAAACTAAAATAAAAACTACCCTGAAGAAGGACTGTTTTGTATTTCCCTCTTAGATGAGAATTCCCTTTGCAGTGTGTATGTCCTGGACAAAGATGGCAAACATTTACTGAATAAACTGATTCTTTTCTGAAGTCTAGTAGATGGGGGGGGGGGGACCCCAAACCCATTGCTGTCAAGTCAATTCTGACTCATAGCCACCCTACAGGACAGAGTAGAACTGCCCCATAGGGTTTCCAAGAAGTGCCTGGTGGATTCAAACTGCCAACCTTTTGGTTAGCAGCTGTGGCTCTTAACCATTACGCCACCAGGGGAGGGGGGAGGAGCATAGAAAACATCTTAAAGCCAAATTATCACCTCCCTTTTCTTCTATGATAGACTTGAACAACGAAGTAGATAATACAGAGGACTGGTCTTCTTAAGCCAGTCAGATGTATCAAACAGACAAAACATCTCTATTCCAAATATGAAATAAGGATCAGCAAAAGATCTGAACAAAAGCAACAAGGAGAGAGCTGTTAAATACTTTAAGGTTCTAATGGTCTAGCTTTCTTGTTTTTCTCTCTCCAAATATAAGTAACATCTTCTAAAGTCAAATATAAATGACTTTAATATCTGTATTTCTACTTCTCCTTAGTTCATAAATTACCTATCTAAAGTTGGGGCTTAAAATTACACGGAAATATTTTTAAAACAATTTGTACCTGCATATTTGAAAGAAATCCCTATATCAAACCTATGTTTTCCACCCACATCCACATAAGATACAGCCTGCGATGCTACTTTACATTTATATAATTATTTTCTCAGAGAACTTTAAGAACTTCAGATTTTTATCTCATTCAGTCTCAAAAATAACAAGCGGCATGACATGCCCAAGGATATACTAAATCAAGAAATCAACAGCAATTCCAGAAACAGACATCCCTTATCTTCTAATGCTACTGTTTAAGGGCACAAGGTGGAGTTACTTTTAAGACAAAGCTTGACAGAGCAGAGTATCCCCAAGGCTCCAATGATTATTACCATAGAGCTTAGTTCAAAAAACGTTTCTTGACTGGCATGCATCTCAGAATTATTGACTTCAGATAAAATCCTAACTCTGTAATAATAGTTTCAAATATTTTTAGTAAGCAACTTACTCAAATATTTTGAGTAATTTAGTAAAAAATAGGCTATAATTTAGATAGACTGAACCCATGGACTTTATCTCAGGCTAAGACGGTCAAGAATTTTCTCTTTACATTTCACTAATCTCAAAATTACCAAAAGCCACTGCCTTCGAGTCAATTCTAACTCAGAAACCCTCTAGGAAGAGCGGAACTGCCCCATAGGGTTTCCAAGGCTGTAATCTTTACGGCAGCAGACTGCCACATCTTTCTGCTGCAGAGCAGCTGGTAGGTCCAAAATGCTAGTTAGCAGCCAAGCGCTTTAACCACTGTACCACCAGGGCTCCTTAATCTCAAAATATCTGTATTAAATGCAAAATATCTGTACTACCTTCCACTTCAGCATTAGTAAATAAAAGGACTAAATTTAGTTAAAAATTTAAATTCTTCCCATGTCAACAGTTTGCCAATCTGGTCCTGATTGAGATCCAAACAGTTAACCACTGAGAACTTAAAACCTTTCAAATTATTGAAATAGACCAGACATCACCTGTTTCAAATTTTACAGGAAATAATGTTATATTTAATAATTGTGAGAAGAAAATAGGATTTTCAATGCATTATAGAAATAATTATTGTTCAAATGAAATTAGCTATAATCAAATGGCTCTTACTCCAGCCACAGAAAGTTTCACAGACCTAAAAGCTTTGAATTATTTACTTGCTTGACCAAATGACTAAGGCAGCAAGACTGCATAGTCAGCAACCACAATCACCCTTAGTAATGAGTGTTAGTATAATCCAACATGTATGAAAGACTATCGTGTGAAAAGGACAAAAAGTCGGCATACAACACCACCACCAGCTGCACTATTTGTAGATAGTGATGTCTGCATGAAATGCTGGTATTTAAGAAGAGGACATAAGTCAATTTTCGAAATAAGATTCTTGTAGCCAGCTATGAAACAGAAATAATATCGCCCTATTATTTTTTTATTATTGCTACTTATACAGTATTTATATTATTATAGGGTCACTATGAGTTGGAGTCGACTTGACAGCAACGGGCAACAGGCCTTATTGCTACTTAGAGGACAGTGGTGGTTCAGTGGTAGAACTCTCCATTTCCATGCAGGAGACCTGGATTTGACTCCCAGCCAGGACACCTCAAGCACAGCCACCACCCATCTGTGAGCGGAAGGCTGCGTGTTGCTGTGATGCTGAAAAGGTTTCAGTGGAGCTTTGACTAAGATGGATGAGGAAGAAAGGCCTGGTGACCAATTCAGAAAATCAGCCAATGAATACCCTATGCGAGCAAGTCCAGGTTGGGGGTCGACTCAAGGGCAGCTAATAACATTACTGCTACTTAAAATTTTACAGGGAAAAACAATAGTCATTTATAATTGTAGTTATACAGGTAGGATCCTAAGTTGAGCCTAGGAGAAAGACCATTTCTAAATATACTTAGGTCACAAGTACCTGTTACGATGGCACCAAAACCGAAAACCAAACCCATTGCCATTGAGTCAATTCCAACTCACAGCGACCCTACAGGACAGAGTAGAACTGTCCCATATGGTTTCCACGGCTGTAACCTTTACAGAAGCAGACTGTCAATCTTTCTTCCGCACAGCAGCTGGTAGGTTCGAACCGCTGACCTCCCAGTTAGCAGCCCAGCGCTTAACCACTGTACACATACCTTACCAATTACTTGACTACACGTCAGGGTACTTAATACAAAAGAATAAACTCAACTAAAACATTTGTACTATGCTGATCAGTGTTTTAAAGTACTTATCAACAAGAACTAATTATGCTACAGAATGGGGAATTTTTATAGTTATACAAAGTCCTGACATTTCAGTACTCCACCCACCACATCATCAGCTCCAAAACATGAAGAAATCAGGGGCATAAATACACAAAGTGCTGATTAGAGAAGGAAGAAAAATATGTTCTAAAGCATTCTGCTGATTTAATGAAAACTGATAATTATGCACCAGAACAGGGAAAACAAGTCTGTTATTCTCTATCAGTCTAAGGAAAGCATAACCTACAGTTCATCAATATTGACTTTTCCTAAGAATGTGAAATTAAAAAACAAGGTTTCAGGAGTGTCAGGGAAAGCTGCAAACACATTTGTGTTTAATTTTTTGTTGTATGTGGGAATGAGGAGAGAGTGGCCGTGTGGGGCCAGGACAGACCGTGAAGTCAGTGTGGTGAAGTACGGAGACTTCAGCTGGCACGGATCACCAGGGTATGCCAGCGTATAGGTACCAGGGGAGGAGGTGTTCCTCTTCGATGCTGACTTTACAAAACGTATTGGTTATATATCATCAGCCTAACTGGTTTATGACAACCTTCAGGTATTCTTTAGACAGACATACTTCAAAATCCCAGCACTTTAGTTACAAGGCCAAGCTCACTCCGTAAAAGTTCATCAAGCTGTGCATTCAGGATTTAGTCAGTTTTTTGTATATGTTCAAAAAAAAAAAAAAAAAAACAACATTTAAAGAGCTAACCTCTTTTTTTATACAGAATGATCGAAAGTAGACATTTAAGCAGGGACCTGAAGAAAGTGATAAATTAGCTCTCTGGATATCTGTGGGAAAAGCACTCCAGATGAAGGGGTAACAAGGATCCTGTAAAGATTACAGCCTTAGAAACCCTATGGGGCAGTTCTACTCTGCCTACAGGGTCCCTATGAGTCAGAATCCACTTGAAGGCTACAGGTTTGTTTTGTTTTATACGTGTTTCAGCATAGTTCTCAATGACTGAATACCTCAGGGGATGAAATCCAAAAAGGAGAAGAGTAGATGTTGGTCGTACTGTGGTGGCTTGTGTATTTCACCAATATTTCAAATACTAGCAGGGTCACGCCATGGTGGATAGGTTTCAGCACAGCTTCCTCACTAAGAATCTAGGAATAAAGGCCTAGTGATCTACTTCCAAAAATTAGCCCGTGAAAACTTTATGGATCACAAAAGAACACTGTCCAACTCACTTGCTTTGAATCTGTCATCAGGAGAGATCAATTGCTGGAGGAAGATACCATGTTTGGTGAAGTACAGGGCCAGTGAGGGAGCCTCTCAGTGAGACGGACTGGCACAACAGCTTTAACAATGGACTCGAACATGCTGGTGACTGTTAGATGACGCAGGTCCAGGCAATGTTTCATTCTGTTGTACGTAAGATTGCCTTGAGTAGAAGTTGACTCGAAGGCAGCTGTCTCTCTCTACTTATCTTATGCTCCTCAATACTGTTTTAACATTGGCAAAAATCGGCCAAAACAAAAAAAAAAAAACCTAACAAATCACAGGAAAAATAACAAAAGAAAAATTCTAGCATCTATACAAAGATATAGGTAGAAGGATGTTTATGCCATTATTTATAACAGTGAGAAAATGAAAACAAAACATTACCAAGAAATTGGTTAACCTATGGTACGTTCATACAATGTAATTCTATGCACCTGTTCAACAAATGAAGATGTATTTAGAAAACCCAAGATACGCTAAGCAAAAAAAGGCAAGTTGCTAATGGTGGAGTATGAAGTATAATCTTGTTATTATAAATTAATAACAAAATTATAATACATTTAGGGGAATAAATGAAAGAATATTGCATAAATTTAACAGTAGTTTTCCTTAAGATTAGATATTACAGGAGATTTTCACTTTTTATGTTACATAATTTCACACTGCTTGAATTTTTTCAAAGAGTTCATCACTCATGGGAAGGGAAAAAAATTAATGTATCATCTAGGAAATGTCTGATATATATCTAATAAAATGTGACATATTTCTACCAAAACGTCTAATATATACAATAATCAATAAATGTGTGTATTTGTTTTTTGTTACTATTAAAGGGAAGATACATTTATTCCATAGCTATCATATGTGATATTATCTCCAAACAGATAGGTATTATTTCTATTTCCATTGTACAGATATGGAAACTGAGACTAAGGGAAGTAAGCCCTTTGTCCAAGGTCCCTTGCTAAGTGGTAATGCTGATAACCTAAAGTCAGGCCCACCTTATTTGAACGTTTTATTTACTGAAATAGACAACCTAAGTGTTTATCTATAGCCTCATACCAAAGGAATTAAATAATTGCTTAGTACTAGCAGTCTCTGGAGCCCTGGTGGGGCAGTGGTTAAGAGTATGGCTGCTAACCAAAAGGTCAGCAGTTCAAATCCACCAGCTGCTCTTTGGAAATCCTATAGGGATTCTACTCTGTCCTATAGAATCACTATGAGTCAGAATTGACTGAATAGCAACAAGGAAAAGAAAAAGAAAAAAAGCAGTCTCTACTTATTACCTGCAGTTTTACACACCTGAAGGTAAACAGTTAACATTCATACCTCATTACAGATACAGTAAGTATGCAGTTTTATGCCCATCTTAGCAACTGGGCAAGAAAGATTTTGAAACTACTCTGGAAAACTTCTGCTAATTACAAGGTAGTTCGCTTTATGGCTTTCTTATGAAATGTGATGTGCTCTGATGCCAAGCCAAAAAAATGTCAGCAGACCGACAACTTTAAGGAAGGAACAAAGTGTTTTATTAGCACTTGTTTCCTGGTGATATTGTTTGGAGGAAACGGAGAACATGATAGGAAGAAATGTTGGGTAGGTATTTAACTTTTAAACAAGGTATTCAATGGTAGATACTTTAAGTTGAAATGTCAGATTTCTTATTGAACTATTGATTCAGAACGCCTCTATCTACTATAAAAAATCTTACCAAGAGACAAAAGAAAAGGAGACATGTTACACTTTCTTGGATAGAGAGAAAGTTACCCTTCCCCCAGCTTTTTAAGAAAACCTGTGCCATACAAATTCCTTATACATTCTAAGAAGGCAAGTAAAATTATGAAATGTTTAATATTTATTCTAGCATATTAGTTTTAGTTATCTTTATGACAAAAACTGGTATCCTTCTTGTCTCTGTTTACTTTTCAACCTGGAGTCCAAGGGCAACACCACAGGCTTCAAGGTGACTATAACTTTCATGAAATTAAATGAAAATTTGTTTATGCTTTTTTCTGCAGAAAGTATCCAGAGCTTTCATTAGCAAAGGATCCAAAAAACCAACACGACTGCCGTCAAGTCAATTCTGACACATAGTGACCCTATAAAACAGAACAGAACTGCACTATTGGGTTTCCAAGGCTGTAAATCTTTACGGAGTAGACTGCTATATCTTTCTCCCATGAAGCGCTTGATCACTGCACCATCTGGCCCACTTTAGTAAAAGATGCTGTTGTTGTGGGCCATCAAGTCAATTCCAATTCACAGTGACCCTAAACGGAAGGATAAATCAAACCAAACCCACTGTCGTCGAGTCAACTATCTTTCTCCCATAGAGCGGCAGGTGGGTTCGAACTGCTGACCTTTTGGTTAGCAGCCGAGTGCTTTAACCATGGCGCTACCAAGGCTCCTTAAGGATACGATCCCCCAAAAGCTTTAAAAGTATCTTTCAATGTAGATGCATATAGTAAACCCAAAACCATTGCAGTCAAGTTGATTTCAACTCATACCGACCATATAGGACAGAGTAGAACTGACCATTAGGGTTTCCAAGACTAATCTTTAGGGAAGCTAACTGCCACATTTTTTTCTCAAGAAGTAGCTGGTGGGTTCAAAGCTTTCAGTTACCAGTCAAGCGCTTAACCACCACGCCAACAGGGCTCCTGTATATGCACAAATGACCTGTTAAAAGGCATTTAATCATGGTTTTATTTTTTTAAGGTTTTTCTTAAAAAGTCTACAGCAGGAGTTGGCAAACTTTTATTTTTTCTGTAAAGAGCCAGATAGTAAGTATTTTGGGATTTTTGAGTATTCCTTTTTTTAAATTTTTAACAACTCTTTAAAAATTAAAAAAATCTTTCATAATTTGTGGGCCTAACACCAGTAGTCTGCAGACCTCTGGTTTAGAGCAATAGCTGGTTTATCTCCGTAGAAATAACACAGCATGGGCTTTGTGAGTCCAGGACTGTTTTTATGACCTTGAGAAAGTCACTACCCCCACCCACCACTGCCATTGAGTTGATTCCGACTCATAGCGACCCTATAACCACCCCCCATCTCAATTTTCCACATCTGTAAAAATGAGATACCAAAATCCCCCATACAGTAGTTTTAACTATTAAGCGAGGTAGCCGTGCATGTAAGTGCCCGCCCCACTGCCTGGCACAGAGTAAGCAAACTTATTTTATCAACCCCACCCCTGCCTCATATGATAGATCATTAGTAATATTTGTAATTCGATATGAAGTGTTTGATCAGGCATGCTCCTCCAACACAATCGACTTTATTATGATCCGTTTTGGCTATTTCCAGGAACAAAGTGAGGCTTTCCAAGATAGCCAATACCTGTACATTACTGATTTGGATCTAAAGGCCTCCTCGTAATTAATCTTCTCCCCTCAATGTGTAAGTCAAATTTATAGAATGAAGATTTAATTTTCCAATACATTATTTTCCATCTAAAGTGTTTTAAGTATCTCAATCAAAACAATTCAAAGCAGCTTAAGAAAATCCAACTTGTAAGAAATAAAACCAGTGTTACACTGCAGGATACTTAGTCAAGTGTATTAAGGAACTTATGATTGCAGTATATTATTATACAACACCACAGTAATCACCTATTTGCCTTTGCAGAGATATTAATCTCTCCTCTTTCTGTTTCTCACAAAACTGAAGGTCTTAAATATATTCAAATGCCATTTAAACCCAAACCAAACCTGTTGCTGCTGAGTTGATTCCAACTCATAGCGACCCTCTAAGACAAAGCAGAACTGCCCCACAGCGTTTCCAAGGAGCACCTGGTGGATGTGAACTGCCGACCTTTTGGTTAGCAGCCGTAACTCTTAACCACTACGCCACCAGGGTTTCCAAATTCATGGTATTAGAATGAGCTTTAATTGTTCTTTATTTTCTCCAGAAAGACTAACTTTGTGAAAGCATGAGCTATGTTCTAACCATTTTTACCACCTTCACCATACCCACCAACACTAGATACGCTAGTCCTCAATAAGTACTTGTGAAATAACTATTTTTAATATGACTTAATTATCCTTTATCTCTAAGAATCTTGCCATTTCATTTGTATAGAGATGTAGAAACAGACCTCGCCTGAGCAGTAGTACAAGAAAAGCACAACAGATAAAAACAAACAAACAACAAAAAACCCTACTACATTAAATTATGTCATTACTCCAGGACCGCCAGAGTGTTACACTAACGTCACAGCCTCAGCTCTCCCCAAGTATCAGAGGTTAGCTGCATTTCCAACCTAAGTAAGGATACCTTTTAGAAGTTGTCCATATACAGAGAGAAAAATAAGTACGCAAGAGCAGGCGAATGAATCAATACATTAAACCCAAGTTCACAAAAGGTTCTGTCAGCTTCCAGTGAATATACTTTGAATGTTTTTGAGAAGACAAGAATTACCAAGAACATCTATACCTCAGAAAATCAGTAAGAAAAAAAACTATAATTAACAATAAGAATAAATGTTTTTCTACCTCATCTCAGAAGACCAAGGAAGAAATAACTCAATTTACAGACCACATTATAAAGTATGAGGCTCTGCAGTCCAACTCTAATTTAGTTCTCTGAAATTAGTGGTATAGCTAGAGAATATATAGCTAAAAATAAAGACGTGAAAAGGCTCTGCCTAACTAAATATAGCCTCGACGCTGCCTTTAGTGGGGACAATGGTTTCCCTCATTTTCCAGTCACTAGCAATATTTGAAAAGTTTCCACTAATACATATTATAATGTTTTTCAAAAGTAAAAGAACAAAACAATTGGTTATGACAAAAGTAGTTCAGCAGACCTTCCATGGACTGGAAAACTGAAGTTTCCCCAAATATTTATTTAAATGTTCCATACTCATTCAGTACATTCAAATATACATAAAATTTGATATATAATAATTATATATAATTTTTACATTATAATTCAATTTTTCAAAATATTATAATGTTTTACAAACTGTGTTAGTTGGGTAAAATGAAGTGTCAATCAGCTGAGACCTTAGAAAGCAACCACTTGAGCTCCTTAGCATCACTAGGTGAATTATCAGGAACTGGCAGTCTTGAGAGACAACTTCACTTTAGCAACACGAAAAAGGAAAAAGTAAATGGAGGAAAGAAATGACAATAATGCTAATAGGCCAATATTCTGTTATGCAATAACTCAAAGTGCCAAAGGATCCTAAGACTCAATACAATTTTTTCTGTTGCTTTAGCCGTACACAGTAGATTTACCTGCCCACCGCCATCGAGTTGATTCCGACTCATAGCAACCTACAGGACAGAGCAGAACTGCCCCATAGGGCTTCCAAGGCTATAAACCTTTACAGAAGCAGACTAAGTAGATTAAAAAAGGATGAACTAGCAAGACCTTCTATTTGGGAACAAAATCTGCTGGATTAAAAAAGAAATGCTATGTGGGGCAGCACTCAAAGATTTAACCTGATGATTTAACCTTAAAAGGGATCTCTCTTAAAATTGCCAATTTAAGAAAAAAAATAAGCTTTATAGTCATACCCTTCTCAGAATTCTTGGTTTATGTGGAAAGATATCCCACATATACATTACACATACACCTTATTTTTTTTTTTAATCCATTAAAAAACAATATGGTATCGTTTAAAAAAAGCAACCTGGCTTTATCAGCTAGGTTTCACCACGTAGCTGACTTTAACCAAGTTATCTAACTACTCTGAGCTCCAGTCCCCGATTTATAAAAAAGAATTAACACTAGCTACTTCTCATTATGAGACTGTCATACATGTTACTTGTAGTTTAATTCATATTTCTATCTGAAATACGAATCAGCTCCACAACCCCATCAGCTTAAAATGCTTCTGGCAGAAGAGTACGCAGACAACAGAGCTTAACAACTCCTGAGGCAGTCCTTTTCAACCTAATACTTCTATTATTTTCTTTGGCAACGCTTCCTAGTGACTTCAACCCCATCAGCCACACTCTAACTTACAAAGCACAGTAATTCTCACTCACTAGACTTGAAACTCTACAGGGTAGAGGCTGTCAATTCTGTCCAACACTGAAGCCCCAGCATCTAGAACAATGTCAGGCATGCTGTAGACATACAATAAACATCAGCAGATTGAGTGACGCGTTCTCTGCAGTATTTACTGACTGACCACCGAGATGCTCTCTAATATAAAGAGCATAGATGTGTACACTTCTAGAGGTGATCATTTAATGCTTAGGGTTTAGAAATGATGTATAACCAAACCCATGCTTTGCTTTTTTAAAATTTCTTGGGATACAAAAAACAAAAAGCAATTTTGCTATACTTTAAATGGCAACGGTCTTCAATGATAAAACCAAAAAAAACCAAACCCACTGCCGTCGAGTTGATTCTGACTCATAGCGACCCTACAGGACAGGGTAGAACTGCCCCATAGAGTTTCCAAGGAGCGCCTGGCGGATTTGAACTGCTGACCTCTTGGGTAGCAGCCGTAGCACTCAACCATTACGCCACCACGGTTTCCACAGATGATTAAGCTCCTTCAAATAAACTTCTCTATGGCTCCATAACTCTTATTCATAGTTTCTTTCAGATTTAACTATTAAAATTAATTTATTAAAAAAAAATCTCAAACTGATATGTAACCTAGATATATAGGCCAATGGAAGAGAATCGAGAAGCCAGAAATAAACCCACGCATCTATGGTCAACTAACTTTTGACAAGAGTGCTAAGTCCATTTGGGGGGAAAGAAGAGTTTTTTCAATAAACAGTGCTAAGAAAACTGGATTTCCACATGCAGAAAAATGAAACAGGATTCAAGCCTCACACCATACACAGAAACAAATTCAAAATAGATTAAGGACCTAAACGTGCAAACTAAATTCTTAGAAGAACAAGCAGACCTAGCTTTCAATAATGGATTATCTAACATTAATAATAAAAGTACCAACAGCAAAAGACAAAATAAATAAATGGTACCTCATAAAAATTAAAAATTTTATTCTTCAAAAGACTTTACCAAAAGAGTGAAAAGACAAGTTACGGACTGGGAGAGTATGTTCAGAAACCAAATATCCAGCAAGAATCTAATAAGCAAAATATATATAAAACTTCAATAGCAACAAAAAAGACAACCCAATCATCATACAGGCAAAGGACTTGAATAGATATTTTACTAAAGAAGAACATTCAAATGGCTACCAAACACATGAAAAGATCCAAAGTTTACTAGTGGTTACCAAGGGTGGGATGGAGGGGAAGAGGGGGGGTTACTGGTAATGGAAAAATTGCATTGATTAAGGGTAGGGTTGCACAGCCGATTATTGTTAATTGCTGTCAATAAGTTGTACACCAGTAAAAAGTTCAACTGGCAAAAGTTGTGGAATAGATATTTACGACAACGCCAAAAAAAAAAAAAAAGAATAGCTGCTGAGGCTGCATATGTACAACCAAACACCTCAAGGGGTCTGGTTCCTTGTTTTGGAGGTTTAGGGTCCTGATTTCAGGGGCCAGTACACTTAATTGGTCTAATAATGTGTTTAGTGCTTCTGTTCTACCTCCCAATTCGTTGCATAGTGTCTGAGGTCTTAAAAGCAGCCATCCAAGGCACAACGACTGGTCTCTATATTCACCTGAAGCAACAGAGAAAGGAGAGTCAGGAATAGGAGAAGGATATGGAATGTGTGGCTAACTGCCTCTAATTGGATGGTGCCCAGCTGCCATTACTGAACATTCTGTATCAAAGATTCCATAAAAGAACCCTGATCAAAAGCAGGAAAATGCAGAACAGAATTTCAAATGCTCATGGACTCTAGACTTTTTGGAGCTATGGAAGGTGGACAAACCCCTGAAACTATTGCCCTGAGATAATCTTTAAACCTTAAAACAAAAATATCCCCTTAAGTCATCTTAAAACCGAGTAATAAATAGTTTAGCAAGTAAAAAAGGTCTGCTTTGAGCTTTTATGCACTTTCACCAAAAACCAAAACCAAACCCAGTGTCTTCGAGTCGATTCCGACTCATAGCAACCCTATAGGACAGAGTAGAACTGCCCCACAGTTTCCAAGGGGCGCCTGGCGGATTCAAACTGCCGGCCCTTTGGTTAGCAGCCGTAGCACTTAACCACTTCGCCACTAGGGTTTCCATGCACTTTTAAGAGCTATCTATGTGGGATCAAAGTGACATCTGCAACTTGACAGACAGGAACCTTAGGGGCCCAAGAGTTTATGTTACTGAGGGAGGAACAACTCAGAAAAGGAGGGTGAGAATTGTCACACAACTTGAAGAATGTAATCAATGTTAGTAAATTGTACACGTAGAAGCTGTTGAATTGGTATATATTTCCCTGTATATATACTGAACAACAAAATTAATAAAATTTAGGAAAAAAATGGTATGCAACACTCTTGCCACTTGCTATTTTGCAATTAACACCAATAATAATAATAATGTGGTCAAATTTTATTACCTGAAAGCTACCCAGAAAACAACAGAATAAGAGTTGTGACAGAATATCAAAATTTGTAACAACTTTTTTCTCTTAGCAACATACTGCTATAAATAAACCTCTCACTGCTTAAACACTAGAGCTCATTTATAATTTAGTCATATATTCTAGAGCTTACGGAGGAGGTTTCATAAACTATGTTCCACTCCACAGAACAGGAAATCAAACACAGTTAACAGCCAGTTCACCAACCTCTGCAAATACATGAAAATATTTCCATTATAAAGTAAATGTCTCCCGTCATCCAACAGTTTTAAGCTGTCACTTTGTGCTATTAGCCTCAGCAAAACTAATTAGTAAGGTAAGTATGCCACATGCACAAATCATAATCCATTCCAAAACCAAACATAAAATATTTCCGGATTATCTGAGTCACTGATGCTTGAGGCTGTGGTAGAAAATGTGGGATCTAGAAACATGCAACTTCCATCGAAGGACACTGTTGTTGTTAGGTGCCCTGGAGTTGGTTCTGACTCGTAACAACCCTATGGGACAGAGGAGAACTGCCGCATAGGGTTTCTAAGGAGCGACTGGTGGATTCCAACTGAAGATATCTTGGTTAGCAGCATAGCTTGCCATAGCTCTTAACCACTGCGCCACCAGGAAGTTAGGTAAGGCAAATACCGAGTTGATGTAATTTTATAACAAAAAACAAAATCCAAAAGGGTCAAACATTTTAATGAATGCAAAACTAAAACAGGACACAAAGTGCAAATCCAGCTGCTTTAGAATAAACAGCCCTGTACTACCACGCACGATCATCTTTCACTCCAATAGACTGCAAACCTTCCCAGACCCGAGCGGGTGAAGCCTCTAGCCCTACAGAACTACTTTTCCCCTTCCACTTCTATGATATTAAAAAACCCATACACTAATCAAAACGCAAAATGATCAAAACACTACATGAAACTAAACCATCAGATATAAGAGTGCTTTAAAAAGTTAAAATCACTACGTATCTTCAAAATACATCTGCAAGGTGACTTCAGGTACTGAGTGAGAAACTTACAGCCACAGAGAAGAAACACTTTAGGGGCAGAGAGTCTGGGTCCGTGTTACAGAACCTATCCAAAACGGGCAGATGGCACGAAGACAAAATGTACACAGAAGAACAGTACAGTATTATAGGCTTCCAACTTCTTTTCCAGTTTGCTGTGGAGAATTCCCTTACAATAGCTGCTACTTCTGCCCCGGAAGTTGCCCAAGCAGCAAAGCTACAGTGGCTTGCAGTTGCAAAATCCAAAAGACCTGGGCACTGAGCACTCTTCATGCTTGTACTGTGCCCAGGAACCATTTCTCAATATGGCCAAGGAGATGCTGCAAAGTCAGTGACAGGTTGCCCTCAATGCAGCAAGCCCATGTAGAAAGTTTCAACAGTCCCAGAGCCAACTCCTGAGGCTTGGGGTGGGCTTCCCTTCCATTTTCAGTACGATAAGGAGCTGAACTCGACCCATGCTGACAGCACCTAGAGTGCCCAGGAGCGTACAAAAAGCTCTCTAGTTTATATTAATGCCATTTGTAATAAGTAAATAATTTGCCTGCTACTTGTTTTTAAGTGCTCGACTACTAGCGAAAGGTTGGATGTTTAAACCCACTCAGAGGTGCCTTGGAAGTAAGGCCTGGCGACGTGCTTCTGAAAGATCACAAACTTGCAAACCCTATGGAGTGCAGTTCTACTCCGCACACTGCACACCTGGGGTCGTCATGACTCGGAACCCACTCAGGGCAACTAACAACACTTGTCTTGGTCTAGAGTCCTGTCCAGATTTGGGAAGATCCTGGAAAAGCAAGGGCTGGGGATAAGCCTCTGCGCTTCCAGCTCGACGCAAGCAGCAGCAGCAGCAGCACCCCGCCGGGGCCCCCGACTCCCAGCAGCCGGGCCCCCGACTCCCAGCAGCCGGGCCCCCGACTCCCAGCAGCCGGGCCCCCGACTCCCAGCAGCCGGGCCCCCGACTCCCAGCATCCCGCCCAGGCCCCCGACTCCCTGCAGCCGGGCCCCCGCCGGGGCAGAACCTTCTCCCCAGGCCGCCCTCTCTCACCTGATCTTATAACTCGGGAGGGTGTGCTTGCGCTTAATGATCTTCTTGAGCTGGTTAACGATTATGGAGGTGAGCTGGGGCATGGGCCGCCCTTCGAACTGGGAGCGCACCTCGAAGTCGATCAGGGGGTCCTCCACGAAGGAGAAGAACCAGTGGGTGAAGGGCACGCGAGTGAGGACGAAGCGCAGCCGCCCCACCACGCGGGACAGCTTGACGAACAGGTAGGCCGACTTGCCGAAGACCAGGTCCACATCGATGGCCAGGTGGAAGCCCCCGTGGTACTCCACCTCCGCCTCGAAGGCCAGCTCCTCGGGCGAGGCGGCGGGCAGCGCCTCCCCGTCGGGGCCGTCCGGCTCCCCGGTGGCCGCGGGCACGACGGGCCGCAGGAGCCGGATGGTCTTGATGAAGGGCACCGTCTCGCCCAGGAACACGTCCCGCAGGCTCAGCCCCTCCAGCAGGCGCCCGGCCGTCTTGGTCTGCAGCAGCTCCTCGAACTCCACCTTGATCTTCCTGGTGACCCAGCGGCGGGCCAGCGCCGTGTCCCGCAGCTCTCGGAACAGGAACAGGATGGTGGCGTTGAGGAAGTAGCAGGTCTCCCGCGTCGGCGGGGCGGGGGTCTCGGGGGCCGGGGTCGCGGCGCCCTCGGGGGACCCGCCGGAGGGCTCCTCAGCCCCGCCGCCGCCATAAAGGTACTCCCTCAGGGGCAGGCCCGGCACCGGCTTGATGTAGCGGAAGCCATCGCCCGCGCGGGCGGCCTCGTCCGGCGGCGGCTCGCGGTGTTTGCGGTAAAGCAGCAGGAACTGGGTGAGGAGCGTGAGGAAGGAGCCCAGCACGGCCGACGCCAGGATCATGAGCAGCAGCCCCATCCCGCCTCCGCCTCCGCCTGCGCCCCCGCCCGGGCCGCCCGGGCCCCCGCGCCCGCGCCCACAGCGCCGCTGCCTTCACGCCGCCGCCCCCGCTGCCTCCATCTTGAGGACATCGGGCGGCGGGGTCGGGGAGAGCGGCTCCCTGGGCCTCGGCCGGCTGCTCGGGCCGGCGCGGCGCCTCAGCCTGCGGCGGCCCGCGCCTCCTCTGGCGCTCCCGGCGGCGGCTGGCGCGGTGGTGCCGGCGGCGGTGACAGCGGCGGCCGCCGGGACGGGAGGAGGCGGGATCGGCCCCTCACGCCGGCTCCCCCTCATTGGACAAGCTGCGCGTGACGTCAGGTGCGGGCTCGCTCCCGGCAGCGTCGCCGGGCAGCCGGCGGCCGGGCGCGCGCACGTGGCCCCTCATCGCCTCTCGGGCGCCCTTCCAGCCCCGCCCCCGACACCAGCGTTCAGTTCCCAGGCTGCGCGCGCGGCGATCCACGTGGCTGTCACTTTCAGAGCTTTGATGGGGGTCAGGGAGGATACCTGGGGGCACCGGTTAGAAGACAAGGTCCGGCGCAGCTGGCTTGGGACGTGATTGATCCCGGTCATGCCCATCTCGCTTCATTGGCCGTGGCCCACCTCTGCTGCAGTGTGATTCTGCTCCTCGCGCTCCTGAGAGATGGGCTGGCGCGGCTTTCACGGCAGGGCAGCGCCGCATAGGACCCGGAGACGTCCCAAGCGGAGGACGAGAGAGGACTGCCTCGGGAACAGCCGTCGCTGACCATCAATCCGACCAGCAGAGGCTCTGCGCTCTGGAGGGTGGGCAGTGGGAAGAAGGAGGGGCGGAAGAAAAAGGCGTACGGTGCGGACTTAGTTTAACACTTAGGTGGATTTTCAAGATTTAAATAAGAAAGTAAAAGAGCCGGGATCAGGAAGGACGAGTGAGATCCATCTGCCGGATGATTGGAAGATGAACAGTGGCTCACTGTTAAGCTGTAGCAGTGTGTTAAGCCCCTGTGTGTATTACCATATTTCGTCCATCTATGAGGCAGTTATTGTGAGCCCCTACCCGTTTTACAGGAGGAGCCCTGGTGGTACAGTGGTTAAGGGCTTGGCTGCTGACGGAAACGTCAGTGGTTTCAACCCGGCTGAAAGACCTGGCGACCTGCTCCCTTGAAGATTACAGCCTTGGAACCCCTGTGGGGCAGTTCTACTCTGTCTTATACGGTCGTTATGAGTCGGAATCAACCTGATGGCAAGGGGTTTGGTTTGGGGTGTTTTTTTTTGTACCCATTTTACAGATGCGAACACTAGTGCACAGAGGCTAAGGAAGTTGCCTGGAATCAAACAGCTGAGTCTGGCTTGTCTAACAATAAGCCCCAAACGGTTGGTTACTACTGTGTACCATAACGCTGAGATTGCTAGGGCTGAAATGGGGTTTATCGATTACTTGGTGTACAGGAAGGGAGAGCCTGGGAATGGGGAGGGGGCGTAGGTTTATGGAAGACTTCAGGGAATTTTGCACACAGGATAACTGCTTGACCAAAGTCATCCAGTTAATGAAGCCAGGTTGCCCAGCAACACTGTTACCCCCCCCACCCCACCCTCTGGCTACTTGATTGTTACATCATGAATATGTACTTAAGTCCTTCCAACCTTATGGACAGTTCTACCCCTTGTCCTCTCAAAACCAAACCCATTGCCATTTAGTCGATTCTGACTCCTAGCGACCCTACAGGACAGAGTAGAACTGCCGCATAGAGTTTCCAAGGAGCCGCTGGTGGATTCAAACTGCTAACCTATTGGTTAATAGCTATAGCCCTAGTGCTACAGGTGTCAGATATTCCATACCTAAAAGTCAGGCTGATTCATTCTGGCCTCCGGGCCAGAGCAGGACTCCTCTCCAGTCCTGGAAGATCTACAAGCCAGTGATTCTCCTGACTCTTGGTGATTCCAGAACAAAAACAGAGTTCTGCCCCAATTGGGGCAGATCCAGGACTTTGGAACCAGGCCCATCTTACTGGGACATTCTGCCCAGCTCTGAAACCAGAATGGCTCTGTTGTCTACAAAAGGTAAGACAGGAATCTGATGAGGAACCAGGCTCAAATCCTACATTCCACATGCTGTGGAAAGCCAAACCCGTGCCAGGATTTCTGGGAATTCCAGACAATTTCTGTCACCCTAGTCACCTCTGGCCTCTGCGTCTGGGCTGATGCCACCGTGCCGAGCCAGATGGGGCAAGGACACTCTTCCTCTGTTCCCACCAAAAAACATATTCACGACACTCATGCATCCCTGCATTTAGATGTTACAGAAGCTGGGGGTGGGAGGTGGGCAGAGAATGAAGGAGGGGTGTTCCGATCACTGAGATACAAAAGCATCAAACTGCATATGACCCATCCTGGATCTTAAAATACTTTCCAACCACCTTCCTCCTCCACACAGGAAGTCGTGGTCTTCACGGGAATGAGTCCTCAGTCTCCCACGCCCTCTCAAAGGCTCCTCCCTCTTTCCTCTCCTTCCCTCTCTTCAGATTAGCTCCCACATCTTTTCAATCCATTTCACAGAGCCATTTGGCTCCCCAGCAAGACTTGCCCCAAGTGGCAAAGCCATGAAGGCGTTCAGCAAACATGTTGTGAATATAAAAGAAAATTATTTTTTCCTTGTGTTCAATTGGCTAACATTTATTGAATACTTACAATCATAGTAATATTTACAGAGAATTCAGTATGTGCCAGGCACTTTATGTGCCTAGTCCCATTTAAAAAGGAAAATGTCATGAGTTTTTCATGAAGTCAAATTTATTTGATATTCAAATTAGAAGGTAGTGTTCTTGATAGCTTTTGGTGTTAACATGCCCTTTATTTTATGGACTGATGCTGTGTTAATAGAAGGGAGTTGTTGTTTGTAATGACTTTCCCAAGGGAGAATATAAATTTGTCAACTCCATGTGTATATTTTTAATTATCACGCAAAAAGTCCATAGAAACTTGAGAGTCTGAGAACCACTGGCCCCAGCTCTGAAAATCTGTGATTCTGCATAGGTTTCTGAAGGAAGAAGTTGCACTTTGCCTGCCTGCTGACTTTTTAATGTGCTTTAAATGACATCATTGAAATTAAGCTGCCCCAACAGACTTCGCAGGAAGTATCCATTTCAGGGGTAAAGGTAGCTGGATACTGGAAATGGGTCGTGGGTAAGACTACATTGTCACCAACTAGAGAAAAGCGTGGGCCACTTGTGCTGCTAAACTCTGAATCCTTCCTGGTGACCACCAAATAGGACGAGAAAGCCCAAGCATGTGAATGTGCAGAGTGTGTGAGTAGAATGAAAACTAATTTAGTAAAAATGATATAAAATCATACAAATACAGCAAACTATGGAGAAAAGCATAGGGAAGTTTAGAGTGTTTGCCTGACAAAGCATCTGTCAAACCATTGTGTGAATGGTCAAAATTCAAATTTATTTTTGAGCATCTCGCATGTGCCAGGCTCAGGGGATAAGACTGAATAGCAGAGTCCCTGCCCTCGGAGGTACCCAGCCCAGGTAGAATCAGACACACCCCTATAACTCCAATGATAAAAGTAAGTGCTCTAGCAGAGGCATATGTGATGTATTGTGGGAACAGAGCCTTCTGGTTCAGGGGCAGGGACATCTGGTTGGAAGAAGCAGAAATTGCCTGGGGCTCCTTTAAGTGAAATTGCATTCAGTTGAAGGATACTGGGCCATCTTCAGGAACAGCTGAGCTGCAAGATGTTCAGCTGGGTCTCTCACCGAAACTGGGGAGTAAGAGGGCAGTTTCTCTCCCTGCCCCCACCTCGCCTCCTCCCCTGCCTCGCCCCCAGTCTCTTGTCTCTGCATCTAGCATCTCTGCTCTGGTCTGTGCCGTTCTCCTTTACAAGGCTCTTGGCTCCTATTCCTCCCACAGCCTCAGCATGCAGCATGCAAGCAGCTTTGAAAGGGACCAGCTCCACACACAAATCTAGACGTTCCTTTGTCTTCCAGTCCCAATGTGGCCTGCTTGTTCAATTTGAAGTGTTGGAAGAGAAATCCTAATTGGTTCCACTATAATCCAGCCTGGACTATATGAAGAAGAACGGGGCATCAGGATTGGAGGAAGACTCATTAATAACCTGCATTATGCAGATAACACAACCTTGCTTGCTGAAAGTGAAGAGGACTTGAAGCACTTACTGATGAGGATCAAAGACCACAGCCTTCAGTATGGGTTGCACCTCAACATAAAGAAAACAAAAATCCTCACAACTGGACCAATGAGCAACATCATGATAAATGGAGAAAAGGTTGATGTTGTCAAGGATTTCATTTGGCTTGGATCCACAATCAACAGCCATGGAAGCAGCAGTCAAGAAGTCAAAAGACACATTGCATTGGGTAAATCTGCTGCAAAGGACCTCTTTAAAGCGTTGAAGAGCAAAGATGTCCCCTTGAAGACTAAGGTGCGCCTGACCCAAGCCATGGTATTTTCAATCGCATCATGTGCATGTGAAAGTTGGACAATGAATAAGGAAGACCGAAGAAGAATTGACGCCTTTGAATTGTGGTGTTGGTGAAGAATATTGAATATACCATGGACTGCCAAAAGAACGAACAAATCTGTCTTAGAAGAGGTACAACCAGAATGCTCCTTAGCGGCAAGGATGGTGAGACTGCATCTTACATACTTTGGACGTGTTGTCAGGAGGGATCAGTCCCTAGAGAAGGACATCATCCTGGGCAGAGTACAGGGTCAATGGAAAAGAGGAAGACTCTCAATGAGGTGGATTGACACAGTGGCTGCAACAATGAGCTCAAGCACAACAAAGACTGTAAGGATGGCTCAGGACCGGGCAGTGTTTTGTTCTGTTGTGCATAGGGTCGCTATGAGTCCAAACTGACTCAACGGCACCTAACAACAACAACATAATCCAGTCATTTATGTCCAGGGAGTGGTCACAGGGAAAAAGAAGAGGAAGGCTTGTCTCATCTGTCTTGCTGGTAGGTGGGACAACTTCTCTAAGGAGGGGAAGAAGATTGGGACAACACCACAGGCAACTCTAAACGATAAGGTACTAGAGATTAATTCTGGCTGGGGAAGGCAGGAGACTTTTTGGGGCAAATGGAATTTGCGTTGGCCTCTGATGTTTATTCTAATAATTGTAGGGTATTCTAATCAGACCAAAAACTAAACCAAACCTGTTACATCAAGTGGATTCCAACTCATAGTGACCCCATACGACAGAATAGAACTGCTCCGTAAGGTTTCCAAGACTGTAGTCTTTACAGAAGCAGACGTCACATCTTTGCTCCCACAGATTGGCTGGTGACTTTGAACTGCCGATCTTTCAGTTGGCAGCCAAGCACTTAACCAATGTGCCACCAGGGCTCCCACTTCTAACCAGAAGGAGGCAAAAACCCAGAAGTTGAAAATCCAACAGGGTTTGGGAAACTGAGGAGACCAGGATAGCTGGAGGGTGGTATGAATAAGATTCACACAAGGAGAAAGGAAGGGAGAAGAGGGTAGAGAGTAAAGTAGAGGTTTCAATGTCAGGGCAAGTTTGGATTCTAAGTCATTGTGAAGTCTCCAAAGGTTTTTCAGCAAGAGCTTGGCATTCTCCTTTCCATCATTCCCATCTGCAAAATCTCAACCCTAGGTAGATCCAACTATCTCTCCTCTCCTGTCTGCATCTATAAATTCATGGTTTTCATTGCCATTTGGGCCCTCAGGAAGATCCAGAAATTTTTCTCCACCACCCTAGCAAGTATCTCCTATTTACCCTAACACTGGTATCAAGACTTTAACCAGTCTCGAGTCTCCCACCCTCACCTGTTCCCAGCCATGCTCCCCAAAGAACACAGCCTCTACGTCAGGGCCCTTAGACTGGCCTTTATTCAGCTCCTTGCTTCCCTGCCCATAGCTCACCTGCACGATACTCCCATCTTTTCACACTTGTCTTCTGTTGCAAAACAAAAACAAAACCTTCCTTTTTGTCCAAGGGTGATCTCCCCCACTTGTGCTGTGGATCCCACTTCCTTCCAGGGTCTATCTCCTCTTCATTGGCATAGACACCAACTCCAGTCTCTCCATTCTTACAAAATGAAAACAAAACAAAACCCAAAGAACATCCTATCTTGCCCCCTGTAACTTCCATCTTTTCTCTTACCTAGACAGTCAAGCTTTTTGAAAAGAGTAGCCAATTTTCCTTGGTTGCTTCCGTGCCTTCCATTCACTCCATGACCCACTGTAATCTGACTTCTAACTCCCATTCCACCACCGTGAACCTGTTCTGACCAGAGGCCCAGTAACCTTGTGGTCATAGCCAATAAGACTTCTGTTGGTTCTTATCTTACCAGAACTCTGAGTGGCACCTGACAGTATGGATCATTCCCTTTTTCTTGAAATTTTTCCATCCTTTGGTTTCCTTGACAACACTGTGAAGGTTACCAAATAAGGTAAAACTTGAAACATCCTTTTTTTGTTATTCTTCTTAGCAAAAGAATCTGTCATTTTAAAGTTGCCTGCCACTTCTGTGTCTAGAGATGGTGACATGAAGCTACCTTGAAGCAAAGTTTCTGTGAAGAAACTCCTAGTGTGGGGTGACCAGCTGTCCTGGTTTGCCTGGGAATGAAGGGGGAGTCCAGGAGTGAGACTTAGATGCTGAAATTGAACGCACCAGCAGGGGAAAGATGTGGCAGTCTGCTTCCCTAAAGATTATAGCCTTAGAAATATTACTCTGTTCTATACGTCTTTGTCTTAGTTATTTAGTGCGGCTATAACAGAAATACCACAAGCAGACAGCTTAAACAAACAGAAGTTTATTCTCTCACAGTCTAGTAGGCTAGAAGTCCAAATTCAGGGCGTCAGCTCCAGAGGAAGGCTTTCTATCTCTGTCGACTCTGGAGGAAGGTCTTTGTCATCAATCTTCCTCTGGTCAAGGAGCTTCTTAGCGCAGGGATCCTGGGTCCAAAGGATGCGATATGCTCCTGGTTCTTCTTTTTTGGTGATATGTCCGCAACTCTCTGCTCACTTCTCTTTCCTTTTTTCTCTTGTAAGATAAAAGGTGATCCAGGCCATACCCTGGGGAAGCTCCCTCTACATTGGATCAGGGATTTGACCTCAAGAAGGATGTTATAAACAAAAAACTCAGTGCCGTCGAGTCGATTCCGACTCATAGTGACCCTATAGGACAGAGTAGAACTGCCCAATAGAGTTTCCAAGGAGCACCTGGCGGATTCGAACTGCCGACCCTTTGGTTAGCAGCTGTAGCACTTAACCACTGCGCCACCAGGGTTTCCAAGGATGTTATATCCCACCCTAATCCTCTTTAACATAACCCAAACTTGCCTCATTATCCACAGGCAGAGATTAAGTTTTACAATACATAGGAAAATTACATCAATCACGAAATGGAGGACAACCACACAATACTGGGAATCATGGACTAACCAAGTTGACACATATATTTATGGGACCCAGTTCAATCCACGACAGTCGTCATGAGTTAGAATCAACTCAACAGCAATTGGTTTGTATGGCTAATGATGTTGAGCATCTTTTCATGTGTTTTTTTAGCCATATGTCTCTCTTCTTTGGAGAAGTGTCTATTCAAGTTCTTTACCCATTTCTTTTTTGATTGTTTTCATTGTCAGTGTCATTTTTATTACAGTTAATTTGTGATTCCCATTCACCGTTATAATCAAAGTGTACTCAGAGAAATAAGCCAGAATTATAGTGGCAGATTGCATGATAGAGTTTTGCAAGACCAATGACTTCTTCACTGCATATACATTTTTCACCAACATAAACAGTGACTATGTACATGGACCTTGCCAGATGGAATACACAGGAATCACGTCTACTACATCTGTGGAAAGAGACCATGGAAAAGCTCTATATCATCAATCAGAACAAGGCCAGGGGCCAACTGTGGAACAGACCATCAATTGCTCATATGCATGGTCAAGTTGAAACTGAAGAAAATTAGAACGAGGCCACCGGAGCCAAAGTATGACCTTGAGTATATCCCACCTGAATTTAGAGACTATCTCAAGAATAGATTTGATGTACTGAACAGTGATGACCAGAACAGTTGTGGAATGACATCAAGGACATCAGACATGAAGAAAGCGAAAGGTCATTAAAAAGACAAGAAAGAAAGAAAATATCAAAATGGATGTCAGAAGAGACTCTGAAACTTGCTCTTGAATGTTGAGTAACTAAGGCAAAAGGAAGGAATGATGAAGTGAAAGAACTGAACAGAAGATTTTAAATGGCGGCTCGGGAAGACAAAATAAAATATTATAATGACACATGCGAAGAACTGGAGATAGAAAACTAAAAGGGAAGAATAGGCTTAGCATTTCTCAAGCTGAAGGAACTAAAGAAAAAATTCAATCCTTGAGTTGCAATAGTGAAGGATTCCATGGGGAAAATATTAAACGATGCAGGAAGCATCAAAAGAAGATGGAAACAATACATGGAGTCATTATACCAAAAAGAATTGGTTGATGTTCAAGCATTTCAAGAGGTAGCATATGATTAGGAACCAATGGTACTGAAGGAAGAAGTCCAAGCTGCACTGAAGGCATTGATGAAAAACAAGGCTCCAGGAATTGATGGAGTATCAGTTGAGATATTTCAACAAATGGATGCTGCACTGGAGGTGCTCACTCGTCTCTGCCAAGAAATATGGAAGACAGCTTTCTGGCCAACTGACTGGAAGAGATCCATATTTATGCCTATTCCCAAGAAAAGTGATCCAAATGAATGTGGAAATTATCAAACAATATCATTAATATCACATGCAAGTATAATTTTGCTAAAGATCATTCAAAAGTGGCTGTAGCAGTATATTGACAGGGAACTGCCAGAAATTCAGGCTGTATTCAGAAGAGGATGTGGAACCAGGGATATCATTGCTGATGTCAGATGGGTCCTGCCTGAAAGCAGAGAATACTGGAAAGATGTGTACCTGTGTTTTATTGACTACGCAAAGGCATTTGACTGTGTGGATCATAACAAATTATGGATAACACTGTGAAGAACAGGAATTCCAGAACACTTGTACTCATGAGGAATCTGTACATAGATCAAGAGGCAGTTGTTTGGACAGAAAAGGGGATATTGCATTGTTTAAAGTCAGGAAAGGTGTGCATCAGGGTTTTATCCTTTCGCCATACCTGTTCAATCTGTATGCTGAGCAGATAATCCCAGAGGCTGGACTGTATGAAGAAGAACAGGGCATCAGGTTTGGAGGAAGACTCATTAATAACCTGCATTATGCAGATGACACAACCTGCTTGCTGAAAGCGAAGAGGACTTGAAGTACTTACTGATGAAGATCAAGGACCACAGCCTTCAGTATGGATTGCACCTTAACATAAAGAAAACAAAACCCTCGCAACTCGACCAATAAACCACATCATGATAAATGGAGAAAAGATTGAAGTTGTCAAGGATTTCATTTACTTGGATCCACAGTCAACACCCATGGAAGCAGCAGTCAAGAAATCAAGAGATCTCTTTAAAGGACATCATGCTTGGTAAAGTAGAGAATCAGTGAAAAAGAGGAAGACCTTCAACGAGATGGATTGACACAGTGGCTGCAGCACTGAACTCAAGCTTAACAATGGTTGTGAAGATGGCGCAGGACCAGGCAGTGTTTGGTTCTGTTGTACGCAGGATCGCTAAGAGTCGAAACCTATTTTACAGCACCTGACAACAGTTAAATCCTCTCTGCACTCTGAAGCAGTGTCTGTCTCTGGTGTTGGCAGCAGCAACCCACCAACCTTCGGATCCAGTAGCCTTTGTTTAAGGAGCCCTGGTGGTACAGTGGTTAGAGCACTCAGCTGCTAACTGAAAAGTCAGTGGTTCAAACCCACCAACCACTTCAGAGGAGAGAACACCTGGTTATTTGCTCCTGTAAATATTTCAGCCTAGGAAACCCAATGGGGCAGTTCTATTCTGTCCTATAGGGTCACTATGAGTCAGAATTGATTCGATGGCACACAAAACAACAACAGCCTTTGTTTTGAAGGAGAAGGGCAAAAAAAGTGAAAAAGCATTCCCTGGGGCCTGAACAATGTGACAGTGTTGGTCATAAGAGCAGATGTCTAGGGTTAGGGGTAGTGATGTGCCAGTGCTGAGTACCAGATACCAAGTGACAGAGGCACACACCTGTTCTTTAATAAGTGTGTGTGCACATGTGTGTGAGAGACAGACAGAGAGCAAGAGAGAGAGAGAGAGAGATTGTGGAATCCTCTAAAGGGCCTCTCTTCCCTTGCCCTGGTCTAGCCATCCCTGGATGGTTAACTGATAGTTCATTTGGGATATCTGCATTGTAAGGACAGACTTCTGCTTAACACCAGAGAATATCTGGGATGAATGGGGCCTTAACAGGCAGTGTTGAACTGAGAAGATGTACGATGTCTTTTGCCTACACGGCCCCTTACTGCCCACCACACATCAGAAGCACGGGGTTCAGCAGTAGGCATCTCATTCCGAATCCTCACGCCGTGTACTTTCACGAAGCAGCAGTAGAACCACAATTGTCAAGCAAAAGAAAACTAAGCAATCTCAAGTGTTTTAATTCTTAATTTCTTGATGGCAGCATTTCAGGAAAGTACTTTGACAAGTAACCGAATAATAAATATGTCAAAATCAAACAGAACTAATAGGGAAGAAGGATAAGATTCTGATCTTCAATAAATGGCAACATTATTTTTTAAAAGGCAGGTAAAAAATCACCAAGAAGTACTGGTCACAAATGCCTAGTTAGAGTCTTTCAAAAATAAAAGTACCATTTATGGGACTCCCTACAATGAGCAAGGAGCTCTGGTTAAGTGCTAGGTTGCTAACCAAGAGGTTGGCAGTTTGAACCCACCAGAGGCTCTACTGGAGAAAAAAGACCTGGTGATCTGCCTCGATAAAGGTTACAGGCTAGAAAACCCTATGGGGCAGTTCTACTCTGTCCTATAGGATTCCTATAGAATGGACTTGAAGGCACACTACAACAACTACAATGAGCTAAGCCGTCATATAAAAACTGAGGTAAGTACAGAATTCGCATTTTACAGAGAAGGAAATAGAGGCTTACACAAGGTCACATAGCTACTTAGTGGCAGAAGCAGAATTCCAAGCCAGGTCTATGTGTGTCCAGCTTCTCACCTCATAACCACCATGGCACATTGTTCCCTTCTTTATTGAGATATATTTCACGTACCATTAAATTCACCCTTTTTTTAAACAATACAGTCATTAGTGCTTAGTATATTCTCAGAGTTGCTTCACCATCACCACAACCGAATTTTACAATATTTTCAATACCCCAAAAAGAAACACTGTACCCTTTAGCAATCATACCCCATTTCCTCCCACGCTAACCCCAGGCAACCACTAATCTACTTCGTCTCTGGGCATTTGTCTAATCTGGATGTTCACATAAATGGGAACATATAATACATAGTCTTTTGTTGCTGACATCTTTCAATTAGCATAATGTTTCCAAAGTTCATCCAAGTTGTAGCATGTATCAGTAATCCATTCTCATTTGTGGCTGAAGAACATTCCATTGCATGAATATGCTATATTTTATTCATCCATTCACCAATTGTTGGACATTTAGGTTGTTTCCACTTTTTGGATATGATGAATAATGCTGCTATGAACATTCATGTACAGGTTTTTGTGTAGACATATGTTGTCATTTCTCCTGTTGCTGTTGGGTGCTGTCGAGTGCGTTCCGACTCATAGCGACCCTATGCACAACAGAACGAAACACTGCCCGGTCGTGCACCATCCTTACAATCGTTGTTATGCTTGAGCTTATTGTTGCAGCCACTGTGCCAATCCACCTCATCGAGGGTCTTCCTCTTTTCCACTGACCCTGTACTCCGCCAAGCATGATGTCCTTCTCCAGGGACTGATACCTCCCGACAACATGTCCAAAGTATGTAAGACGCAGTCTCGCCATCCTTGCCTCTAAGGAACATTCTGGCTGTGCTTCTTCTAAGACAGATTTGTTCGTTCTGTTCGTTTCTCCTAGTACCTACTTAAGAGTAGAATTTCTGGATCATGTGGTAATTCTGTGTTTAAACTTAGGAGGAACTGCCAGGCTGCTTACTGAAGAGGTTGCACCATTTTATATTCTCACCAGCTATGTGTGAGGGCTCCAATTTGTCTGCATCTTCACCATCATTGTCATGTCTGTCTTTCTTATTTTAGCCCTCTTAATAGGTGTGAAGGAGCCCTGGTGGTGCAGTGGTTAAAGTACTCGGCTGCTAACCAAAAGCCCAGCTGTTCAAACCCACCAGTCTATTTATGGGAGAAAGATGTGGCAGTCGGCTTCCCTAAAGATTACAGCCTTGGAGATCTTATGGAGCAGTTCTACTCTGTCCTATAGTGTCACTATGAGTTGGAATAGACTCATCAGCAAGGAGTTTTAGTGGATGTGAAGTGGTATCTTATCGTGGTTTTGATTTGCATTTCCCTAAATGATCGGGACCTTCCGATTTCAGTCCATTGTTCTCAGCTCTGACCTTCTTATCTTTCAAATCTTCAAAAGCCATCATCTCAGAATGGCCTTTCCAGACCATGCTTTCTAAACTACTCACCACCACCATTACTCTGTCTCATCTTCCTGGTTATTTCCTTCATAGCACGCATTGCCATATTGGATAATGTTGTTTATTCACTTCTCTGTCTCCTCCTATCAGAAAGGAAACTCTTTGAGGGCTTGTAGCTTGGTACATAATAGGTATTTGACAATATTATTTGAATCAGTGAGTGAAATATCTGATCTCTGCCTATATTTCTCCAGCTTCATCTTTTATGTCTTCCCTCCCCTCTCCTACACTCATTGTGCCTAACCATTAGCAGTTGTCTGAATACTGAGATTTTACACCTCTTTGCCCAAGCAGCTCTTTCGTCCTGGAGTGCCCTTGGCTCCCTACCACAGTCCCCCTTTTTTCTTGAAGAACCTCTGTCCCCTCCCTCAGGCATTCTGACCATCCTTTCCTTTGGGTCTCACTGTTTTGGGTACATAATTTTATCCTTGTCTCTATCACTCCAGAGTTCTTTAATTTGGTAATATGCCTCCCACTCCACTGAGGGCAGGGACTGTATCTTATTTGTCTTTATAACTCCAGGGCCAGGAATTCAAAGTGTCTTGAATGAACAATTTAGATACATTTGGTATATGACAGAAAGAAACATTGAAATTTTGCAACAGTTTACCACAGAAGGCACATCTATGGACATGTTGGTCTTATACAAACTGAAGGGGAGCTTTGGCAATGATTGGACTTACTGACACATATTGATTTCCTAGAACCATGTCTGGGCTTATACATATATAAGAAATATCCATTTGAAGACTTGGATTTTCTCAAATGCTTGATTGCATTGATCAAATCCATGAGTGGTTATCAAAACTCCTCTTTTTCCTGGAACTCTATAGAAATCAACCTATGCTCTCATTCAGCCCCCAGGAAATTCTATCCTCATTTGTGCAAAGCCACTTTCCTCAAACCACTCTTTGGGCTCGTTATATCCTCTGATAACGTTTGGATCAATAGATGGAAAATGCCCATGTGTTTCAGATATTTTTATCTTCACCATCTCACTTCCTGATTCTGACCAAAATATCTTTGACCTGAAGACAGTCCAAGAGCTGGCACAGGGACATCAATCCTGCCTATTTCAGACCATGGGAATTTTCATAGTCATTCCCATTAAAAGAGTGACAGTAATTAAGAGAGCCCCTAGACTGATGAATGTGTGGTCCTTTCCACAAAGTTGCTTAGCTGGGAAAACCCTTCTTCCATGTTCTTCAATTACCTCAAAGATCTATGGGGGAGGGGGGGTGGACTCCTATCTTAAAGAAAAAAAAGAAGAGGAGCCAAATTGTCTCTGACCAAGGACAATTTCCCACCACAAAATTTAGTACCCAATTTATTTATTTAATAAACAGAACTGACACATATTTCCAATGTAACATGAGGTCAGGAGCCTTCTGCTTTGAAACTGTGTCACATGCCTCTCCCTAGCTTCATGTCCTTTTAACCTCTGCAAATGGTCTTGTGTAACCCTCCCCCTAAGCCCGCTTCTTCTTGCTTCAGGGGTCATACATAAAGCTTGAACAAACTGCATTTAGTTTGTGAAATCAAGAATTCCCTTTCCTTCCATATTAGTCATAAACTTTTTATTAAAGCATCTGTAACTGTTCATTCTACTATTACAATAGAGGAAGTGTTAAAACAAACATTTCAGAAGAGACTTCAGAGCTATTTTTGTTAAAGCAGCAAAAATGAGCAACAAAACTTTGGGGAAACTCCGGTTAAAGAGAGGGGGAAGAAAGGCCTGAACCTGGAATTCTGTGGCTTTAGCAAGTGTGTCATGGGGAGTCCTGGCTAGTGTGACCCATCTTCCAGTAATTTCTGCCCCATCTCCCTTACAGAACCTATAAAGATCAAATGAGATAACAAATGGTGAAGCACTGAAAACACAGTGCCTGGCATATAGTAGGTACTGCCCACCTTAGGTGCCCCTACCTCTTTCTTATACCCAGAGCCCTCAAATATGCCAGATCTCCAAAAAGGGAAACCCTGGTGGCGTAATGGTTAAGAGCTATGGCTGCTAACTCAAAGGTTGGCAGTTTGAATCCACCAGGTGCTCCTTGGAAACCATATGGGGCAGTTCTACTCTGTCCTATAGGGGCGCTATGAGTCGTAATCTACTTGACTTTTTTTTTTTTTTTTTTGGTAAGGGTGAAAAGTACTGACTTGGTACCAGACCAACTTGGCCATGACTCCTGGAGGTAATAATTATTTCTTACAAGATGGTGGTGAAGATTCAATGCGATCAGTACCAAATACAATACCTGGCACACAGCAAGTGCTTAATATATCACGGTAGCCTTTTAATTATAATTATATTCATTGTCATTAACACAAACCTCAAAGAGACTAGAGAAAACAGTGACTTCAGATGTGATAGACCAAGGCTTGGCTTTGTCACAGAACTTTCAAAACCAAAATGCCATGGAACACTTTTTCCATGAAGAACACAAACTGCCTTACTCACTTATCTATACTTCACAATCTATAAACAGTTCATATTGCAGGCTGAGTATTAGCTGGTCACTCACACTTTGCAAAGCAATTCAGGAATATTTGTAAGCTTGTTTTAGGGCTCCATGGGTTGCAAGAAACAGAAATGCACTCAAACTAGTTTTGGCAACAAAAATGGGTGGAGGCAAATTTCTAGGAGAATACAAGACAGTGTCATAGATTTCAAGGAAAGGAAGTTCAGGCTGGCTTCATAAAGGACAAGGACCAGGACCTAGAAGGTTGGGAATGGGGTGGCTCTCTAATTCCATGGCCACCTGACCCCTTTGCTCTTTTCATTCTTCTCTATTTACAGGTTGGTTTTCTCTGGTTCTTTGTCCATACAGCCAGACTAGACACATTAAACCTGACCTGTTGTCACATTCCTTTTCAAGGGTCTAAAAGATCAACCGATGGCTCTGTGGCCTGATTCCAAATTCCAGGGGGTGGTGAGTTATTGTGCATGGGGCCCTTCCTCTGGGAGTAATGAGGGCTGCTGGTAGATAATCCTTGAAGGTTTCTATTTGAATGCCAAGGATAGTTTCTAAGAAGCAGACAACCAGTCAGCCATGCTCCATCTGTCTCCTGAGTTGACGGCTCAGAGAGACTCTAACCTTCTTTTCAAATCTTCCTGTCTGCGTTAGACAATGTCCCTATCCTTCTAACCTTCTGCCTCCTCAATCTCCTTTCTGGTGAAACCACATCATATTACTGAGGGGATAAAACAAAAAGCAAAAGAAAAGCCATCCGTTTAGATTCTCTTCCTGTTCTAAACATGAAGTTAATTTACTGGAACAAAAACATTATTGATTTTTATCTATTACAGCCTTCTCCCTGAAACAACAAATGTGTGCTCCTGTGGGTGAAATATTTGGCTTGTTTTGGACTTAGACTTTAATTAAAAATATTCTGGTTTATTATTTTCTTATGCTGCCTTTGCAGGGCTCTGTTAAGCCAAGTGGCACATTAGATATTTGGAGATTGGTCTTTGCCTTTGACTGTAATGCTTTTGATTGGCAAAGCAAAGCCTCAAACCAAACAGAAACCCAAGTCAGGCTCAGGATGTGGCACAACAGGAGAAATGGGTTCTGGGAAGAGTCCTGTTCCTTGATATCCATTCAATAGCCAGTGAGAATGTGTTGAGTGCAAACTAAGTACTGGGCATTGAGCTGGAGCTAGGATTACAGGGTGAATAAGCTGGACCTGTGGTTCAGTGGTAGAATTCTTGCCTTCCATGTGGGAGACTGGGGTTCAATTCCTGTGCAACCACACTCCTCAATCAGTGTTGCTATGGTGCTGAACAGGTTTCAGAGAAGTTTCCAGACTAAGACAGACTAGGAGGAAAGCCCTGGTGATATACTTTAGAAAATCAGCCAATGAAAACCCTGTGGATGACAAAGTGATCCCAACCGATCATGGGAATGGTGAGAGACTGGATAGCATTTCATTCTGTTGTGCCTGGGGTTGTTGTGAATTGGGGACCAACTTGGGGGCAGCTAACAACAACAAGTGCTTCCCACATGGAGCTTACTGGCACAGAAGAGGGAGACAGAGATCAAAGAAATGAATGATTAATTGCAGACTATAAAAAGGGCCCTGGATGATAGGTGCACTCCCCCACTCCTGTGAGAATGAACAACTTGGGCAAGTAGCCTGAGGGTTCAAGGAAGGCCTCTCTGAAGAAGGCTTATGTCCTTGAGATCTGAAGCATGAGTAGGTGTTTAACTACGTGAACTGATGGGGTGGAGGGGAGAATGTTCCAGGCAAAGGGAACATTGCATGCAGGTATTCATTATTCCATCCAGCTAGAAACCAGGGCTTTGAACTGGTTATTTTAGGTTCAACCCTCTACTGAGAATTTTTATTTCCACCCCAGATAAACTGAATCAGAATCTACATTTTAACAAGATTTCCAGATGACTCTTATGTATACATGAGAATCACCTGGGGATCTTGTTAAAATGTAGATTTTGATTTAGTATATGTTGAAGTGGAAATGCAAATTCTCACCAGGGGATCAAACCAAAAATAACCAGTTGGAAACCCTACTAGAAACCCATAAAATGTAACTTAGAGACACATACATGTGCAGACACACAGAATCCTAAAGGAATGAGGTGCCGGGCAAAGTTATGCTCTGCTTTTTTGCCGTTTGCAGGTAGAAGAAGCTGCATGAGGTTTTCCACCAGGTCTCTGACCCCACGTAAGAGCAGTTTAAGAGGGCCCAATCCTGTAGATCTCTGTAGAGCAGCCCCAGGGCCTTCTCTATGTCAGCATCATCTACAGTGTAACTCAAGGAACATTCGGCCTAAAGGAGCCCAGCACTCCTTGAGTTACAGAAAAGAGTAGATTTTGTCAAAAAGAAAATTAATTCTGAAAACAGCAGCTATTTCATTTTAATTTTTCTTGTTTTTAAGGGGAAAAGAGGGCATGGTTTGGGTATGGGGAGATGTCCATTGAGGTCTGTCCATCTGAGACCTTCCTATCAAGGTTTACCCATCTGAGGTCTTCCTACTAAGATTTGCCCATCCAAATGCTGCCCATAGGAAGCTGTCCATTAAAGTCTGCTCACCTGAGGTCTTCCCATCCAAGTTTGCCCATCTGAGGTTGCCCATGTGAGGTCTGCCAGTCCTTCTGGTAATGTTCCCTGGAGCAGGAAGTTTATTGCCCCAGGAGCAGGGACCAATGTGGAGGAAACTTGAGAACACACATATAGGGCACCTGACTTCTCCCCAGCATGTACTCTCGGCTATTCTGGGTGGACACCACTCCTTCCTGGGTGTCCCAGGAGCTTGAGGTGCACCTCTCTATCGGGACCTTCCTTATAATGATTTGCCTACCTGTTTGTCTTCTGTACTAGTCACTGGGCTCCTTGAGAGACTGTATCTTTTTCAGTTTTTGTTCTGTGCCTAGCACAGCACCACACATCTATATGCTAAGCATCCAATAAATATTTATTAAAGGAATGAATACATAGGTTTCATTCTGCTTCATTCCCCAAACATTGTGAGGCTGACCCTCAAATGTTGCTTAGAAATAGATGAATGGGATTAAGTTAAGAGTACCGTTCTCACTGCCTTGTACATGTGGAGTCCCTGAGTAGTGCAAATAGTTAAGCACTTGACTGCTAACTGACAGATTGGTGATTCAAACCCACCCAGAGGTGCCTCGGAGGAAAAACTTAGCAATCTTCTGAAAGGTCACAGACTTGAAAATCTTACGGAGCGCAGTTCTGCTGTGCACACGTGTAATCGGCTCGTTGGCAATGTGTTTGGTTTGGTTGAGCCTTGTACACAGTAGGTGTTCAATTGTGGTTATAGAATGGGCGGCTATAGAAGTCTGAATGTATCTATACGCATCACAATTTATTTCTTAATGACATTGACTTTGTAACAAAGCAGCACTTTGCAGTAGCAGTCACACTTCCCTATGGTAGTTATTTGAGCGAAGTAGGCATCATCCAATTACCTTTCTCTTAGTACATAAAACTATATGCTCCTGCCCATTGATTAAAGAGAGGAGGAGGTAGGTCCTTTGGCTGGTGCCAACCCTTGGAGGTCAGGACAGCCGGTTCCTTTTTTGCTGTAATCAGGAAACGAAGGCTAAAAGTCCTTCAGCAAAGGCAGTCAAGGTTCCTCTATCTCCTCCTTGCATAATGACTCTTGCCAGTTAAGGCTGCACAGGGTGGGAGCAGAGTGGCAGTCTGCCAGGATGGTCTGTGGCATTTTGATAAACAAACATCAGTATTTATCAGAGCCGCCCTGGTGTGCTTCCTTGGCTGCAGGGACAGGGAGCCCTCCCTGGGCTTGGATATCGTTTTCTCTGTATGAGATAAATGTTTGGGGCCATTAAGGGGAAAAAAATGTTTGTACTCTGCTCCCCAGTTACCTAGGCTAATTTACCACACTAGGAGGTCTTGTAGTTCATTAGTAATATATAAATACAAATCAAGAGAAGAAATTGCCTCGTTAATTGACTTTTGTGATGCTAATCTAAGACTCATCAACCCAGCTTGTATCACTCCGGAGCGATCAACTTTGGAGAAAGAAAGCCACCAGTGCAGAGGTTTGAAATCTTTGTACTCTATAAACATGGTGGGGCAGTGGTTAAAGTGACTGACTGCTAACCAAAAGGTTGGCGGTTCAAAACCACCAGCTGCTCCGGGGGAGAAAGATATGGCAGTCTGCTTCCGTAGAGATTTATCACCTTGGAAGCCCTACAGGGTTGCTATGAGTCAGGAATGGACTGGATGGCAGTGGGTTGGCTTCATTGGTTGGTGCTCTACAAACACACCTGTCTTCACTGGTTCTTTTTAGGAATCTAGAAGTAGACGACCAAAGAAAAGAGGTAAAAAGATAGGGGTCGATGGAAGCATCCTAGAATACAGCCTAGACATGCCACAAGTGGAGGCCAGGCTATGCTGGCTGTGCTGGCTGTGAGGGGCTATGGGACTGTGTGGGTTGTGTGCGGCTGTGTGGTGTTATGTGGGATGTGCAGAGATGTTGTAGATTGAATTGTGTCTCCCAAAATGTGTATCAACTTGGCTAGGCCATGATAGCCAGTATTGTGTGGTTGACTCACCATTTTGTCATCTGATATGATTTTCCTATGTGTTGTAAATCCTAACCTCTATCATGTTAATGAGGCAGGATTAGAGGAAGTTATGTTAATGAGGCAGGACTCAATCTACAGGATTAAGTTGTATTTTGAATCAATCTCTTCAGAGATATAAAAGAGAGAATCAAGCAGAGAGGAGAGGGACCGCATACTACCAAGAAAGAAGCACCAGGAGTGGAGTGCGTCCTTTGGACCCAGTGTCCTTGTGCTGAGAATCTCCTAGGCCAGGGAAAGACTGATGACAAGGACCTGCCTTCAGAGCTGACAGAGAGAGAAAGCTTTACCCGGGAGCTGGTGTCCTGAATTATGATTTCTAGCCTCCTAAACTGTGAGAGAATACATTTCTGTTTGTTAAAGCCATCCACTTGTGGTATTTCTGTTAGCGCAGCACTAGATAACTAAGATGGATGTTGGTACCAAGAGAGTGGGGTGCTGCTCTAACAGATACCTAAAATGTGGAAGCAGTTTTGAAACTAAATGGGTAGAGGCTGGAAGAGTTTTAGGATGACAAATAGTAAAAGCCTAGGTTTCCTTGAAGAGACAGTTGGTGGAATTATGAACATCGAAGAAAATTCTCGTGAGGACTCAGAGGCAAGTGAGGAGAGCTGTAACACTGGAGATGGTGCAGACGGTTAGAAGCAGCAGCAGAGAAACGGTGGCAGCAGAACCAGGAGACCAGTACAAAACGCCATGGGAGGCAACCCAGAGAGCAAGAGGGATAAATGCCTTCTGGCGAGGTTTGGGGGTGGTGGGGAATGGGGGAGCAGAGTGCCTCCAGACACTTATCTGTAGAGCTAAAGAGCTTTGGAACACTTGCCCCAGCAGAGCAGATGGCAGCACGAAAGGCCAGAAGGGCTGAGAGAACAAGGAACCAGGAAGCAGAAGTTGAAGAGAAAGAAGCACAGGAAGCAGAGCTGCCTTGGTCTCAAAGGGTAGGGCCATGACCTCTGGGGTCTCAAAGGATGGAGCCATGGCCTCTGGGGCTTCAAAGGGCGGGGCCACAGCCTCCTAGGTTTCAAAGAATCAGGTCTTCACCAACTCGGTTCCAGAGCATGAGACTGCTGTTCACGAGTGCCAGGGGAATGAGACCATATCCACTGCCCAATGCTGAGGGGCTGGGGCTGTCATGTCCAAGGGGCAGAAGAACAGGGCCTACTGGGGCCAAAAGGATAGGGTCACCACTCAGATGAAGTTTTCTATCCCAGGCTTGGCAGTCAAATGGATCTGGATTTTAATCCTACTCATTCCCTCCCCCTCCGCTACAGCCAATCCTCCACCCCTACAAGCCTGGTGGCTGGAGTTTCAAGTTCATGAACGTGATCCAGACATCAGTAACATCTCTAGGCTCCAGTACAACCTGGGCACCCTCTGGGTCTGCTGGGCCCACCAGGATGACAAATTTAGCTCCTCCTTACAGAGGCCACTCCCCACCACATGGGGAGCCTTGTAAATTTTACCGCAGAGTCCATAGAGAAGGCAAATGGGTTCCTTTACCTTGCACGCCCCATAGCATACAGCCTCCATTCCCCTGTTCGATATTCCTATTCTCCCCAAGGTCCTCCTTGATTGCTTTGCCCCTGGACCTTTTCATCTCTGACTCTGCCCTTTGAGTCTCCTAAGTCCCTGGTAGTGCAAACAGTTAAGCACTCAGCTAGTAACTAAAAAGTTGGTGGTATGAACCCACTCAGAGGCACCTTTAAAGAAAAGCCTAGCCATCTGCTTCCAAAAGGTCACAGCCATGAAAACCCTGTGGAGCACTGTTGTACGTTGACACACGTGGGTCTCCATGACTCGACGGCAGCTAGTTTAAGTCTTCTTATTCTCGCCTTCTTTGATTAAAAAACTAAAGAACACTGGATCTGAACTGCAAAGCTCGAGACTCATTTTTCTGTTCTGTGAGGTGAAGACGATAATAATTCCTGCCTTCCAAGGTGAGAGAGGTGAGAGAAAGAAGTAAGTAAATGAGAATTAGGTCAATGTGAACTCTAAAGCAAAGATTTTCAAACATGACGCCTGAGTGGGTTATGAAAGCAGCCTAATGGGTTGCCGCTGGCATTTTTTTTTTTTAATGAAGTAGAATTAAATAGAATAGAAAATATCAGAGTGCATCACATTCAGTAGAGGGAAGTTTTGTTTTGTGAGAATTTTCTTTCAGTTTTATATATGCATGAGTGTGTATGTGCCTGTGACCACTGGCAATGAAAAATGGATTTTTCAGTGTGAGCTATGGGCAAAAATGTTCCAAAAACATGCCTCTGAAAGGCACACAGGTATCAGGCATTTGTCATTAAAATTAGACTTCAGTTTTGAGGCAATGATCACTGAGACTTAGCAAGTACTAAACTCTCCTATTGAAAAGATCAGAGACCCTGACCCAGCCCCCAGCCAGGAGGTAAGTGACAACACCCCAAAGGCACAATTGGGCAACCCAGGGACTTAATTCTGTTCAAGACATTTCAGTTCAGCTTATATAACATATATATACATGTATATTAAATTAATGCCCATTATTTGAAAATCAGGAGTTAGACATAAAAATCTAGATTTCCAACTTGAAAATTCAGAAGATTTGGCTACACCAGTTCTCTTGCTCACAGTCCCTGCCCTGCCTGCATCCTTGACGCACAGAAGGTTCTTGATTCTTGGACAACCCCATGGGGTAGAGTTGCTGTTCGCTCCTTTATTTGGAGTTCTTCTCCACCTACTGTCCTTTTTTTAAAAAAATAACAAAGCTGGAGAGTACCCAAGGATTCCTTTGGCCCAAACCCCCACTTATCTGTGAAGTAAAGAGACCCAGTGAAGAGAAGGTGACTTGCCCAAGGTCACAGGGATGTCAGAATGGGATGGGATGAGGACCCAGGTCTCTATCCTCCTGGGGTGGTGTTCCTGCTTAGCCCTTGGGAACAAGTGGCCGCCATCCTTTTCATAAAAATTGAGACCTTGAGAGATGTGTTTGATTCACCTCAAAGGTCATCAGCCCTCACTTTTTTCTCTCATCTCAGCCAAGGCAAATGTTTACCTTGCAAAGTGAAATTAGATCCAGGATGGTTCCTGCTTGGCTTAAGTGGTATTTAGATGTCTCTTTCTTTTTTTTTTTTTTCTTTGCCCTCATGGCTTTTCCTCACGGCCTTGCTGTGGCTGCACCGAGCACAGATTCTGCAGGCAGAAGCCACCCCAGGACGAAGAGATTTGCTGAAGTGGGTGTCTGCAAAGAAAAAGTATCTCCGACATTGGCCGGCTATTGCTTTTACCCCCGTTTAGTTCAAGGTCAGGAAAAATAGCTTGCAGTGCACTTTTTGTCAAGCACAGTCACAGGGACTGCCAGCGTCAGCACCTGACATATGTGTAGTTCCCCGTCTGCCCCAGAGAGTGGTTGCAGGCTGCCTGGAGGGGCCATTCCCAGAGCAGGAGCTACCCTTTGCTGGGCGCTGGGCTAAGAGCCTGACAGACATTTTTGGTTGTTTTTACTTTTTAAAATTAATTTTACTTTATAAACATTGCCAAACATACACAAAAGTAGAAAGACTAATATAATGAACCCCCATATATATAACATTCTTATTCAACATTTATCATATACTTTCTTCCCCCTCCTTTTTTTAGTATTTTTTACTTTGAATTATAACATATACAGCCAGCCACCTGGGTGGCACAAATCGTTAAGGATTGGGTTACTAACTGAAAGGTTGGCAATTTGAGTCCACACAGAGGTGCCTTGGAAGAAAGACCCAATGATCTACTTCCAAAAGGTCACAGGCATTGAAAACCCTATGGAGCAGCTCTATTCTAAAACACATGGGGTTGCCATGAGCTGGAATTGACTCAATGACAACTGCCTTAGTTATCTAATGCTGGCATAACAGAAATATCACAAGTGGATGGCTTTAACAAGGAGAAATTTATTTTCTCACAGTCTAGGAGACTAGAAGTATGAATTCAGGGTGCCAGCTCCCAGGGATGACTCTCTCTCTCTGTTGGTTCTAGGGGAAGGTCCTTCCTTGTCATCAATCTTCCCCTAGTCTGGGAGCTTCTCAGCACAGGGACCCTGAGTCCAAAGGACACGCTGCACTCCTGACTCTTCTTTCTTGGTGGCATGAGGTCCTTCTCCTCTCTGCTTGATTCTCTCTCCTATATCTCAAAACAGAGTGACACAGGATACAACCGAATCCTGTAGATTGAGTCCTGCCTCATTAACATAACTGCCTCTAATCTTGCGTCATTAACATCATAAACCAAAACCTGTTGCCGTCGAGTGGATTCAGACTCATCGCGACCCTATAGGACAGAGTAGAACTGCCCCATAGGGTTTCCAAGGAGCAGCTGGTGGACTCGAACTGCCAGCCCTTTGGATAGCAGCTGTAGCCCTTAACCAGTGCACCACCAGGGTTCCCATTAGCATCACAGAGGTAAGGATTTACAACACTGAGGATAATCACATCAGATCACAAAATGGTGGACAAACACGCAATGCTGGAAATCATGGCCTAGCCAATTTGACACACATTTTGGGGGGATACAATTCAGCCCATGACAGCAACTTATTTGCTTTCTTTAGTTCTTATAATTTATATACAATAAAATGCACAAATGTTAAGTGCATAGTTTGATGAGATTTTAAACTTTACTCTGCAATAATTTCATACTTAAAGAAAAGTTGCAAAAATGGTGCGGAGAGTTCCCATATAGTCTTTACAGAGATTCATTTTACTGCATTTGCTTTATCATTCTCTTTACACACACACACACACACACACACACACACACACACACACACACACACACACACACACAATAATTTTTTTTTTCCAAACCATTTTCAGGTTGATCGGTTTGGACAAATATTTACACCCATGTTACCATCATTTAAAATAAGATATAGAACAATTTCAGCACTCCAGAAATTTCCCTGGTGCCCTTTTCCAAAGGCAATCAATGTTCTCGTTTCTATCACCATAGATTAGCTTTGCCTGTTCTTGAACTTTATGTAAAAGGAACCATCCCCCGCTTTACTTTTGCTAAATGATTTTCAAGTGAATTCCAGATCTCATGTTATTTCATATACTTCATATGGATCTTTCTGGGCATTTTCTTACATAATTGCAATGCTACTGTCATTACGTAAAAAGTCTTCTTGACAAGCTCCTAGGGTTACCTCCGTTTTATAGATGAGCACGCAACCTCAAGGAGGTGGAATGACTAGTCCAAGATGACCCAAAAGCCACTGGTGGGACAGGCAGTCTTTCTTCAGAGGCTCTGCTTTAACCCTCATTTTCTCTGCTCCAGACCCCAGTGCAGCATCTGGAGCAGAGGGATTTGCTGCCTCTGGGGGTCAGGCAAGGCTGGCACAAGACTGCCCCCACAGTCTGGAAATGTACTCCCAGTCATCCTTTGAGCCTCCCAGCCTCCCTGCCCCCATACGCACACACTCATACACACACACACACATATATACACATTCACATATACTCTCACAGGCACGTACACACACACATACACACAGCTTGGCAGGCACCCCAGCATTTTAGTGACGGCTTGGACAGGGTAGAAGGCATGCTGTCCTCTGCCTCTGGCTGCCTCTTTTTAAAGACCCAAACCAAAAACAAACCTGTGGCCATAGAGTTGATTTAAATTCATAGAGACCCTATAGGACAGAGTAGAATTGCCCTACAGAGTTTCCAAGGAGTGGCTGGTAGATTTGAACTGCTAATCTTTTGGTTAGCAGCCAAGCTCTTAGCCACTGCACCACCAGGGTTCCTCTTTAAAGACAGCAGCAAGAAACCACTTGGCCTCCCATTGGCTGCACAGATGGAGAGCGGCAGTTAAGTTTGAAGCTGCTGAGAGCTTCCAGTCCATCAGAAGCCAGACGTCAGAAAGGTGTTGAAGGAGTTAAATAATCGAGATGCAGACAGGACACTTCCTTTAATATTTTAGATTACATTTGCAAATGAGTTACAATAATACGCAACCTCATACAAAAAATGAAACAAAAACTCTAAACAACCTGCTCTTCCAGGAGCCACTTAGGTCAGAACAAATTTAAAGGGGGCCTTTCTCCGCCTGGAAGCCCAGGATGGAAACTACCAGAACAAATAAGTTCTTGTAAGGCTGAATCAACTGTTTGTGATGACGATTTCATTCAATCTCATAAATTGTAGGGTTCATTTAGCAACTAGATAAGTCAGAGACTTAAATGTATTCACAAATCAACCGTTCCCTCCTTCCCAGAGGACGGATTCATTTGGTAAAAACATCTTTCGCGCTTGTTTCTAAAACAGAGCTGGATAGAAGTGTTTAAATGGAAGTGAATTTTGAGGAAAAATATTTTCCCCGTTTATTAAAAATAGAACCCCTTCCACATCTTCTTCACCCTTCACATGGTAGGCCTGCTGAATATTGCAAGGTTTTCAAACTGTGTTTCCTTGATAGAAACAAGGATCAGAAGTAGATTCTCACGGGCTAGGAGGTGGAAGAGTTGGAGGTAGGGGGGCTGAAGGGACGTAGTTGGGGTTCCAGCAACTCTCCCTCCCAATAAGCTGTCTGGCTCCTTTGTAGTCTGTTTTATGTCCTTAACTTCTGTGTAAGATTTTCTTTGGACAACCATTGGCCTTGCTGATCTTTTCTTTCTCCAGCATGTGAGCTCCCAAGAAAGTCAACTTGGGCTGTGTAATTCCCTAGAATGTCAGTACCCCAGGGCCTGGGAAGTGGCATTGGGTCTTGCAATTGTAGATTCTGACCTGACACTCCTTGCCATGGTGCCGTTCCCCCTTCCTCCTCCCTAATTTCTTCCTGGTATCCAGAGAGGGGAATTGTGATTTTAAATGGTTTTCCAGTAGTACATGCAGGCTTGACAGGGCTTTAAACGTTCTTTATCTTCTCTTCTTCCTCCTCCTCCCTAGTTATTATTAAAAGACATGCAAGTTGAAAAATTAGTAAAATACAGAAAAGTAGAAAGAAATTTAAAAAAATACTTTATTATCCATTGTCTAGCGACTAGAAGGTGTATTTCCTTCTTAAAGTATTTAAATGCATTTTTTACATAACTTAAATCATACAGTATGCCCAACTTTTTTTGCCCTGCCTTTTTCACAGACCCTTTCAACATAAGCTTTTTACTGGCTGTATAGTGTTCCATCACAGCATTATAGCATGATTGCTATACAAGTGGAGGTTTGGAAGAGGATTTGTTGTTGTTGTTGTTGTTATTGTTCTAAGAAAAATTGCTTTAAACTTTCCCTAATCTTTCACGGGGGAGCTCACTCCTCATTCTCTACGGTGTGAATCAGGAGGGCTTTATTTTGCACAAAGTACATCCTCAGAATGATGGAGAAGGGAGCCACAAAGAAGACCAGTGAAAAATAGATTTATTACGAATTCGATCACAAAGGCTATTCACGAGGAGCATGTCGTGTGCAAGGCTCAGGTCTGTGACCCAGAAAAGAGCCCAAATTCTTCCCAGTTAGTGGGGCTGTAGTACCTCTGCTCTCCTATTTCTCAGCAATAAATCAGCTTCTTGGATCAGTTTCAGGAGAGCTTACTGCCCTCTGAATTTACTTGTCATATGTATGTTTCAGGCCTTCCTGTATTGCTCCCTCTGAAAGACCCAGAAAAAGGTCCCATCCTCTCCCTCCACCAGCAGAAGCCAAACTCTAACGTAGCACTATAGAATGTAATGCCTCAGAAGGAATGGCTGAAATATTTATTGGATGTCTTCCCCACACCAGGCACTGTGCCAAGGAATTATACGTATGAGATTTCATTTAATCCTCAAAGCCACCCTGTGAGACAGGAATTGTTCTCCCCACTTTGCAAATGAGGAAAGTGAGATGCTGAGAGAGCTCGAATTACTTGCTCAAGGTCACCAGTTGGCAGGGGCAGAACTGGGACCTGGACCTGTCTCCCAGCCTTGGAGCCCCGACGCTGCACCTGAGTGTCCTGGCCATGATTTCAGCAGCAGGATGTCTTCACTTTGGCCGTCGGGAATTTCTTCCTCCACTCTCACCGCGAGCTGTCTTCCTTAAAGGTATCGGTTGCTGTTGAGTTAATTCTGACCCATGATGACCCCATGTGTTTCAGAGTAGAACTGTGCTCCATAGGATTTTCAATGGCTGTGATCTTTTGAAAGTAGATTGCCAGGCCTTTCTTCCAAGGTCCCTCCAGGTGGATTCAAACCACCAAATTTTCGGTTAGTAGCTGAGTGCTGAACAGTTTGCATCACCTAGGGACTCCTCCTTAAAGGCAGAAGGGACTTTTATCCACTTGCCCCTGGCCAGAGGAGCCAGCCACATATCCTTTCACTCCTTCTCAGCACCAAAAGCAGAGAACTCCCTTGGACACCCGGAGGGGCCTCATGATCTCCGCAGAGCCTGATGGCATTCAAAGAACCAAACCAGCAAGAGCTCTCTGGAGACAAGGCCTTTTTTAAATTTTATTTCATTTCACAAACACAATGAAAACAAAATCCTGCTAATAGGATTGCCAACTCAGCAGGCCTAGGCAAGCAATTCCAAGTAAATATAAAATATTCTGGCACACCTTGAGATTGATTACAAGTCAGGAACAACAACAGGCAACCAGAAATTAATCAGGGGAGTTGCCTTCTACTAAAGGGAGGGGGTGGGGAGAGAAAGTGGGCAAGCCGCCATTATGACGAGCTCCTATAGATTTTATGCTTGTTTTTCGTGGTGCCAAAAGCAGAAGAAGAGCCAAGTGGTGCTCCAGGCTGTCCCTTGCTTGCAGCTCTGATCGCACCACCTCTCTCTTCCCCGACAGGGGTCACAATGCCAGCAAAGGAGGGCTGTCTCTGGTTCAGGTGTGCTGAAGCTTCTGGAGTCCTATTCCCTTCTCTGTGGCCTCTCTGGGGAGAACAATGCCTTCTGGGTCAAACGGGGCGTCTCCTTTCTAATCTCTGCCTGGCACCAGCAGCTCTAAGTGGGGGCTGATGGACCACAGCCAGCCTCCAAACTGCTATCTGCCATCTCCCCACTGAACTGATCTTTCACAGATCTTCTGTGCATTGCCTTTCCCAGGTCTTCTTATCTTTCACCTCTGCCAGGCCGCTGACTGCAGTAAGGGAGCTGCTGAGAGAGCAGACGGGAGTCCTCTGGGGTGGCAGCTGCTTATAGGGAGGGCAGAGAGGTACAGGCCTGGCCTGGCACCTGCGTGGCTTACAAACCCCTCTCTTCTTTGGGGTAGCAGTTATCTCGCCTGAAAAGAGATTAATGGTTGCTCAGTTGAGGAGCAATTGAGCAATCGAGGGAGTATAGTCTAGTCTACCTCTTCAGATGACATTCAGGACCTTTGTGAGCTTACCCTTGACCACACACCCTATGCTCAGGTTAAGTATTTTCCAGAATGTCCCATGCTCATACCCTTATATTTGCTTTCCTCCTTCCCCCATTTTACTTGGTTAATTACTACTCCTCTCGCAAGTCCCAACTCCAGTGTCACCTCCTCCCTTGCTCTCGGGAAGACTTTGCTGATATAATCTCTACCCTATAAACAAAACAAACAAGCCCATTGCCGTTGAGTTGATTCTGACTCATAGCTACTCTGTAGGGCAGAGCAGAATTGCCCCATAGGGTTTCCAAGGAGCAGCTGGTCGATTTGAACTGCTGACCTTTTGGTTAGCAGCCTAGGTCTTAATTACTGTGCCACCAGGGCTCCAGTACTTCTCCTATAACTGACAGGTAAATGTCACCCACCTATTACTATATACTTTTAAACCCAGCTCAGCACCATACACCAAAGGATAAAAAGCCTGATAGAGGTGTTTTAGGCATCGCTTTGGGGAAATGTAGGCAACTTTTATGGGTAGGAAGCCATGGGTCTATTGCTAACCCAGAAATTCTGCCACAGAGGCACCAGGCTATTTCAGTTTTCTTTTGTGATTCAGAAGGTCTTCTGAGCCTCAAGGCCTTCACTAGAGACACTGGGTTTCATTCATTTATTTTCATTTTAAGACCCAGCAGTAACTGCTAAGAGTGTTGACCTTGCTGACAGGAAGCACTGACTGCTTTGTCGATTTTCACTGGCTCTTTCCTATAGAGCGAAGGGCAGAGCATGGCTGCAGTGCTGGAGCCTTTTATGTCTGGCTCCCATCTCCGTGTAAATATACGTGATTGGAGGAGGGAGGCCCTAGGTTTCCCCGGGAGAAGGGTGCCTACACCTCTCTGTAAGGAGAGTTGGGGATATGTAATGAGTAGGACAGATGGAAGCTGTCCTTACCCAGCTGCATTCTTGTGGAGACAGCAGGAAATAAACAGGTGAACCGGGAAATAAGTAACTCAGAAAATTCTGAATGAGTGAAGCCCTACAAAGAAAACAAAATGCAACATACAATGAGCAGAATGGGCACTTGAGAAGAGAGCAGGGCAGGCTATTTGAAACTGCGACAGCCTGAGAAAACTGGAACACATGATATTCACTACCATGAATATAAGTCTATCTCATTAGGTCAGAAACCTAGCATGTGAGTGATGAGCCCACGGCCAGTGTCAGGTGGGTGAGGATGACCAAAGAGCTCCCGATGCATCTTGCCTAGCCAAATTTTGAATTCTGTAACCCAAACAACTGATATTCAGACACAATGTTGGCTAAACCCTAAAAAAAAAAAAAGTGCATTCACTGAACAATCGCTCGACTAGGGAAAAATGCCCACTCGAGCCTGTGCTTTCTGTCACTCCCTCCCCTTGGCATTTCTTTGCTGTGGATAATATCTTGGAAAATTTCCAGGTCGAGGCTGACTTGGCAGTAGTCTTTTCTTGGACAATTGGGTCCTGCTCAGTCTGGGGCCCAACATTTTGGAGTTTCCTGTTGCTGGCATCTTCAGAAACGACTTCCACAATTGGGCTTTTTTCTTTTCTTTCTTCCAAGACAGTTCTAAATGCTGGGAGGAAGGTACTAAAGCCTCAGATATTGTGCTAGGCACATTACATCATTTCCTCCTTAGGGAACTGAGCTGGGAGAGGTGTGTGACTCACTCTAGGTCAAAAGGCTAGTTACAAACCAATCCCGCCCGCCCCTAATTCCCAGGTCGGTTACCCTATCACTTAGCCTCTCAGCTTTGCCAGTGACTCCCCGCACCAATGACAGCAAGCATTGAGTGGCAGATTTTACACAAAGCCGTTTTATAGGTGCTCTTTGAACCCATTATCAGTTGATCTGCACAACAGCTCTGCGAGGCATTATAGACATTTATTATGACTTGTGGAAACCTCATACTCTCTGGGCCTTCTTCATTCCAACGAATTGGTTCTAGAATCAAGGCGCCTAAATCCTGCCCCTTTGCCTCGCCACACAAAACAAAACAAAAACAGGCCAATCACAGGACCCACCCCTCTGGCCACAGTGATTGGCTCAAGGATATGCATGTGACCCAAGCTGGGCCAATCAGAGTCCTCAGGATTTTTCTATCAGGAGCCGGAGGGCTGAGCGTTTTCCTTTCCGGAAACTACAGTTACGATAAGCAAAGCTGATGGTAGCTGTGTTCCAGCCTCGTGGAGAAAACAGGTTTGAAAGAATGAAGCCAGAAAGGTGAGAAAGGCCGAGGAGGGAGTGGAAGGGCCTGATAGTGTTGGAGACCCTTCTTACCAATACAGTTCTCTTTTTGTGTAAGCTAATTTGAGTTATTTTTCTAGGACATGCATGCAAAGAGCTCTCATTTGCTGAGAAGCCAGCAAAAACTAGTTTCTGGGCCAACTGCGAGGGGCCGTGTTGGTTCAGTGGTAGATTTCTCACCTTCCATGCAGGAGACCCTGGTTTGATTCTCAACGAACGTGCTTCATGCATAGTCACCTTCCATTTGCTAGTGGAAGCTTGCGTGTTGCTGTGATGCTGAACAGGTTTCACGGTGAAGCTGAAACAGATGAAGACAGACTAAGAAGAAAGGCCTGGTGATCTCCTTCTGAAAATTAGCCAGTAAAAACTGTATGGATCATGCAGATTTGATCTGCAATTGATCATGGAGATCGCACAGGGCTGGGCAGCATTTATGTTGCCATGAGTCAGCCCATTCCACGGCAGCTAACAAGAGTCTGTATAAGGGAAATGCTCATGGGGATGATGTCCTAAAATGGGGGTCAACCTCTGCATCATCAGACTTCTTTATGATGGAAAGGACAGAAAACTCCAACTTACACTGGTTTAGACAGTGGAATGGTTTAACAGCTAATGTAATTTAAAAGTTTAGAGAGAAGTCTACCTCCAGGTGATACTCTACCCAGACTCAAATGATGTCCTTGAAGGCTTTTCTTCACCTGTCTAGTCTTCCTCAGTTTCCATAGAATGACCCCTAGCGGCTGCAGGCTCCCCATCATGGTAACAACATGTGTCAGTTTCAGACCTTCAGGAAAAGAGAGAACATTTTTTTGCCCATAGATTTTGCACATAGATTGCTTTTCTTCGGTGGCTCAGGCTGGGTCAGATGCCCATCCTGAACCACTGGGGGAGGGACTATGTTGCAGTGAGGAGGAAACTAATCCTACCCAAATTCCATGGCAGAGAATGAGGGAGGGAGATTTTCTAACGGGAAGTCAAAATACTGTTGGTGAGTGATGCAGGAACTGGAGGTGGTGGACATAATCAACATACATCCACTGAAACCCTTATTGCTAAGGCCACAGGGAATCCCGGCTTAGGCTACATTGACTGAGTAGCTGGGTCAACCCAACTAGCAAAGAGACAAGCTTAAGTGAAGGTTCAGAGGAAACACACTTTGGAGCTATCTGCAGCAGCTAGTGCCTGCTTGGCCAAGCACCTCACATGTCCTAGGTGGCTCTCTGGGGACCAAGCCGATGATGCGTGACACAGCCTTCCTCATTCTGCCCCCCCCCCACCGTGTGGTAGATGGGGTTCTTAACCCTGGTTGTCTGATACCCCTAGACTGTGCTGCCCATTGGAATCAAAGCCATGTCCTTTCTCCTGTTCTCCTAGCCCTTTGTGTTACTCCTCCCTGGGTTGGGTCTCAGGGTCTGATTACTGATCAGCTACGCACAGGCCCGCCTGTCCTAGGCCGAGTGCAAGACCTTTGGGGATAGGGATGGGTGTCCCTGACAACTGAGGCTCCATGTCTGCTGAACCGAAGGCTTTAGGGCTTAGGCTAATTTTTTTGAGTCTTAAACTCAGGCCAACTAACTTGACTCTCCTGACCATGTGGTGAATGAGAAGCTACAGCTTTAAAATAATTCACTTCTCTGAATCTGACCTTTCCAAATGCCTGAACGGCTGTTCCTTTTGCATTATGTATAATAGAGAATAATTAGAGACAACCCAAATGTCCATCGGTAGGGTACGTCTCTGACGGAACACTAGGCAGCTATTTTAAAAAATGAGTTAGAATCACATGTCCTCTGATGCAAAGATGCTCAGCATATATGTTCAAGTGACAAAAACAAATTGCATAACAATATAGAAGTACAGCTGTGCACCCCCTATTTGTCTACCCCACAAGATTGAGGGAAAAATACACGAAAATCCTGAAGGGCTACACTTGAAGCTAGTTAATAGTGATTCCTTTGGAAGAATGGGATTGGGGGGGGGGACTTTATTTTTTACTTCACTTGTTGTTTGTTATCTTTGACAGTGAGCATGAATTACTTTTCTAACTAAAAAAGGATAATAACTCTTCAAAATAAAAATAAGCCGTAATGGTGGGCATGGTGAATTGGCGCTCACCACTCATACTCTCCTATTGGCATTTTTCCATGCTGCAAAGGCTAGAAACAGAAAACTGCATTTCTCAGACTCCCTTGCAGCTAGGTTCTAGTTGTGACACCTTTATGTGAGATTTGGAAGGTGGAAATGAAGTAGACACTGCTCTTTGGACTTTACTGGGGCAGCAACTAGATGTTTCAGTGTCTGATCACTAACTTTGTGGGGACAGGGTATAGGACACCCATTTGCTGGTTTGGATTGAGGCAACTATGGAGTGGAGCCGGAGCTGGCTGCAGGAGTGGAAGCTTTCTAGTTCAGCAAGTGGCTTCCTGGTGGTAGATGTTAGCGGCTCCCTTTTAGCCAGATTTAGCAATGTGACTAGAAATTGCACTTTTTTTTCAGGCTCCCTGCCTTCAGTATGGGTTATACCTCAACATGAAGAAAACAAAAATCCTCACAATTGGACCAATAAGCAACATCTTGATAAACAGAGAAAAGATTGAAGTTGTCAAGGATTTCATTTTACTTGGATCCACAATGGAAGCAGCAGTCAAGAAATCAAAAGACATATTGCATTGGGCAAATCTACTGCAAAAGACCTCTTTAAAGTGTTAAAAATCAAAGATACCACTTTACAGGCTAAGGTGTGCCTCACCTAAGCTATGATGTTTTAAATCACCTCATATGCATGTGAAAGCTGGGCAATGAATAAGGAAGACCGAAGAAGAGAATTGATGCCTTTGGATTATGGTGTTGGCGAAGAATATTGAATATACCATGAACTGCCAAAAGAACAAACAAATCTGACTTGGAAGAAGCACAGCCAGAATGCTCATTGGAACCAAGGATAGCGAGACTTCATGTCACATACTTAGGGCATGTCATCTGGAGGGACCAGTCCCTGGAGAAGGACATCATGCTTGGAAAAGTAGAGGGTCAGCAAAAAAGAGGAAGACCCTCAACCAGGTGGATTGACACAGTGGCTGCCACAATGGGCTCAAGCATAACAATGATAGTAAGGATGGTGTAGGACTGGGCAGTGTTTTGTTCCTCTGTACATAGGGTGCTATGATTAAGAACTGACTGCACAGCACCTAATAACAACATCAGACTAAATGTTTTAAAATTCCATTCTAATAATTTATGAAGTCTGATGGCAGAAACTGAAAGAGTCAGGAATGTGGGTTTTGAGTCTCTAAGTACCTCTCTGTATTTTCTTTCCTACCCTACATGGTTTCTCCATCTCTGGCCATTGCATTGATTTCATTTAGAATCACTTTACAAGACTAGTTTCCTAGGTAAAACCCTAGGCCAAATATAAATAGAAAAATTATAGGGAAATAAAAAAGGATGTAGTCTCTTAGTCCAACTGATTAATACCAAAACCAAAAACCAAACCCATTGCCATCGAGTCAGTTCCAACTCACAGAGACCCTACAGGACAGAGTAGAAGGTTGGTGCCCCATAGAGTTTCCAAGGCTGTAATCTTTTAGGAAGCAGACTGCCACATCTTCCTCCTGTGGCAGCCAGTTGGTTCAAACCACTGACCTTTCAGTTAGTAGCTGAGCGCTTTAACCATTGCACCACCAGGGCTCCTTGATATTAACAATCACTTCCTTTAATGCAAGAATGAATGGTGACTCATGTTTTTCTTTTGGGGTATGATTCTATTTTCTAAAACCTATTTGATATATAATTTTTGAAGTTAGATGGCTCTTGAAGTTACTCACCAATGTTTATTTCAGAGACTTGAGTCCAGTGAAAATTAAAGAATGCCCTTCTTTGTTGAGGACAACACTGGCAATCCAAGGCTGAGTCTCTGAGGCTTGAGTGAAACTGGAATTGGAAGTGTTAATTGTAATCCGGGCAAGCGCCCGGTCATAAACCATGTGGCTCCTTACCAGCTCCACTATGGCCCACCCTATCAATCACCATCATCCTAGCTACCTGCTGTACAGCACTTTATAGTTGAGAAAATTCTTTTGCATACATTCCCATTTTACTTTTACCAATATCCTATAACGTAGGTTGAGCAGGTAGTATTCACCCCACTTCAAAGATGAAGAAACTAAGCCACAGAAAATTTAAGGAACTTCTCAAGACGACACAGAAGCAGCACCAGGTCTTGAATCAGGGTTTCTATCTCAAAGTCCAGTGTGTTTTCTAGAAGGCCACACAGCCACTCATATTTTAATCTTTATGTTCTCACCCTCATTGATAGTGATGGCCCCATTCCTCCCTGCTACTCTGGGCTGAGTATTCAAACAGCACTTGGGAATCTTGCAAACAGGCAAGGCCTTGGCCTAGGTTACTTGGCCTCTCAATGAATACCCATTGAATTCAGGGAAGAGAGAAATGGAGAACTTCAGGCAGATAATTTTCTGTGACCACTGGATGTCAGTGCTGATCTGTATCTAATAATCAAACCTCTTCCCAGGCCAGGCAGAGCCATGCCACCAGGTTTAAAGTGGAATGGGAGGGGCATGTGGATTAAAAGCAAAATGTGTAGTGGTTACATACTTTAATTAGAATCAGGTTTCTCTGGTCCCACCTCTGGTAGGCTGCTGTTGGATTCCTCCTTTAAATTGTCCCATGTAGCTGTTCCGGACTCCATCTAGCAGGAGCGAGAGAAGAACCAGGATTCCAAACACAGGCTCAGAACGTCTCTGTTGGCTGATTAATTCCCTTTCTGAGGATGGCACAATTCCAGATGTATCAAACATAAAGCAGAGTTTAAAGTGTTTGCCTTTGAGGTGGGGAAAATTGGGAGGGAAGCTGTGTAGAATTAGTTGATTCTTTAAACTAGGTGAATGTGTAACTTGAATAAAAATAGAAACAAACAAAAAAAGTGTTATAGGTCAACCACTAAATGTGAAAGGAAGGGGAAGGAGAGCAAGGAAGGCTGGGCTTATGGACTAGACACAGTGGCATTTGGTCATAGAGTTTTAGGGACCTTGGACTGAATGTTTTCATGCTCTTAACTACTCTGTTGTTACCTGCTTTCACCTTTACCCAGAGGGTCTAGGTGACCCACCAAAGATCACACTATCTTTGGGCCAAGGGAAAGTCAAACGGGGCAGGGACTAAGTATGGGGCCTTCCAGACTGTCTCAAGTGTTTATTCCATGACCCCATTGGGCCGTGTCCAAATGTCTATGTCAGAACTGGGGGAAGGTAAAGCTAAGGGCTCTGTTCCCTGTTGCACCTTGGGAAGTACCCCAGATCACCAGTGGCAGCCATTTTAGAGAGGAAAGGCAGATTCAACAGCCCATCCAAGCACAGTTCTGAACTTGCCCAATGGGTAACTCACACTTCTGGGACCCTCCCTGCCTTTCTTTATGCACCTGTTCTCCCTGACTAATTAGACACCCTCAAACTGGCAGATGACTCTTGTCTCCCCCTCCCTCCTTTTCCACGCTAGGCCTCTTGATCTGGCACGCACATTGTCAGAGGCCTTTTCCTCATCAAAGGAGACCTGGCATAAAGGTCTGCACATCAGAGGGTGGATCACAGTGACTGGTAAATATGTACACTCTGATCTCACCACCCTGGAGGCACAGCATGCCTTAAGAGGAAGTGGCAGGGTGGATATGCAGTGTTTTAGGGCCCATAAACCTGACTGGGTCTTCTCCAGAGTAAGCATGAGTGGGGTTGGTTGGTTTGTTGTTTTTTTTTTTTTCCTTTTCCTTATTTCATTAGACCTCTGGTGCAGACATTACCTTTGCTGGAGACAGTTCTGGCCTCAGAGGGGTGTGGTAGGGGGACAGCAAGACATAGGGCCATGTAGTCCTGGAAGTCAGGGCAGTGACCAGGACTTATTTGTGGGCATATTTGGGTACTTTTGTGGATTTTGGAAATGTTAGAAAAAATATATTTATTCAAAATACATTTATTGGCAATCAACCGTGCTTTTCATTTCCTCCTCCTGTTCCTGACTCTTCTTCCTCTGTTGCTCCAGGTGAATAGAGATCAATTATTGTAACTTGGATGGTTACTTGCAAGCTTGTAAGACCCAGACACTACTCGATGAACTAGGAGGTATAACAATAAAACAGAAGTGCTAAAAATGATATGAGGCCAATTAACTTGGATGTCCCATGAGACCATGACCCTAAACCCCAAAAAGAATTGGATGGTGCCCAGTTACCACTACTGAACATTTTCATCAAAGAGTCTATAGAAGAATCCTGATCAAAAGGAGGAAAATGTGGAAGAGAATTTCAATTCTCTTGGAATTCAGACTTTCTAGAGCCATTGAGACTGGATGAACCACTGAAATTATTCTCCTGAAATAGTATTTAAACTTGAAACTTTAAACCAAAAATATCCCCTGAAACCTCCTTTAAACCAAACAACAATATAGCTTAAGTAGTGAAGAATGTCTAGTATGAGCATTGTCCTCTTTAAAGAATTTTCTATATGGGATCAAATTGATAACAGCAACTTGAAAGGTTAGATAGGAAGCTTTGGGGGAAGTGAATTTATGTCAGTAGGGGAGGAACAAATCAGAGAAGGAGGATGAGAATGGCTGCACAATTTGAAGAATGTAATCAATGTCACTGTGTTATACATGTAGAAATTGTTGAATTGGTATATTTTTGCTGTATATACTTTTGACAACAATAAATATCTGTATGTATCTATGTATATATGTACATATGTATGTATGTATCTATTTTCTACCTATTACCTCATCATTGGAAATAAAGAGACTTGGTTCCTGCCCCCAGAGGTTTATGCCTGGTGCTCATAACTTTCTGCAGCCAAGCAGGAGGGTGCTTGCAACAGTGACCCTGGGTGTGAATGTTCCTGTGACCACTTTTCCAGGCTAGTGAGATCTGGGCCGTTAGGATTCCAGCTATATGAAACCAGGGGGCTGGACTTCAGTTTTCGGTAGGGACTGATTTGCTGAAGTCCATGGCTAACATTTGACCCCAGATGCCAGCGGTTGTTGGTTGAGGATGGGGCTTTCACAGTAACTATGTGGGAAACCAGACGCCATGGAGTCACCTCTGATTCATGGCAACCCCGTGAATGTCAGAGTAGAACTGTGTTCTACAGGATTTTCAATGGCTAATTTTTTTCGAAGTAAATCACCTAGGCCTTTATTCTGAGGCACTTCTGGCTAGACTTGAATCCAAGCATGTTAACCAATCTCACTATGTTGCTGTGATACTGGAAGCTATGAAACTAGCATTTCAAATACTAACAGGGTCATCCATTGTGGGTAGGTTTCAGCAGAGGTTCCAGATTAAGAAAGACTGGGAAGAAAGACCTAGTGATCTACTTTTGAAAGTTAACTAATGAGAACTCCATGGATCACAACAGAACAGAGTCCAATTCACTTGCTTCGGGCACATCATCAGAAGGGAGCAATCGCCGGAGGAGGGCACCATGTTTGGTGAAGTAGAGGGCCAGCAAGGGCAAAGGAGGCCTTGGTGAAATGGACTGGCACGATAGCCACAATGATGGGCTCGAACACGTCAGAGAGTGTGAGGATGATGCAGGCCTGGACAGCGTTTTGTTCTGTTGTACATAAGGTCTCCATGAGTTAAAGTCAACCTCATGGCAGCTATCTGTCAATCTATGTGGGAAATTTAGGATTATTGGGAAGAAAGGAAACCCAGAAGAAAAGCTACTACAGGAGCACTCGCCCACCATCCTGGGGAGTAGAACATGCCAGGCCGAATTCTGTCCTCCACGTGTCTGAGAAGAAAGCCAGATTGGACCTGGCACTTTTCCTCAGACTTCAACTAGTGGCTCAAGCAGCAAGGTTCAAAGGGAAGAGAAGCCCCTTGGTTACCCAGTTAGTGACAGGTGAGGGTCCTAGTTTTCTCAGCTATCAAATAGCAAGGTGGAGTCGGGGAACCTTTTGTGTCCATCCCAGCTCTAATGCTGTGTGTTTCCGAGGTGACTTGGCTTTGGGGTGTGGCCTGCGCAGTGTGGTTTGGCTGACCTCCTTCCCTCTAAGTTGGGTAGGCTGAGTGTCAGTTGCCCCTTGACAGTGCGTGGGAGTGATTCAGTGAAGTCCCACAGGGTGGATGAGTTTTAGGGGTAGGGAGTAATTACTTTCATCTTTACCCAAAAAAATCCCTGCCAAATTACAGCTTTGGTGTAGGAGAGGAGAAAGTGCCCTTGAGGTAAGTGATGAGATTTACGAGGGAGGCTGGACATTCTTCTAAATTCATCACCATCTCAAGGGAAACTCTTAGAACCTTGCAAAAAGGACTTTATAGGCAGCGTAATTATGGTGGATATTGATGTGGTTGAGTATTAAGTGTGTGAGACAGGTGGACTGGGGAGAGATACAGGGATAGGCCCAACAAGTTGAGAAAGACATAAAAGGACATTTGCATCACAGCACGTGTGTGTGTGCGTGTGTGCGTGCGTGCGCGCGCACGTGCTTTAAACCAGGTATTATTATAACAAGGGTATTGTCGCAGCCCACGTGCCTGGATTACCTCAGGAGGTGTCTAGCTGCTCTCTTAGCCTCCCCACTGTACCCACTATCTGAAAACCCGATTTCATCTCAATACTCCATTATTCAAGAACGGGAAATGGCTCCGTTTTGCCCAGAACTTCCAGGACAAACTTTGCTCCCTGCTTATCTGACTGTAACCTCCCAGCTGCTTTGGCTGTTTTTAGTTCCCATCACACACACACACACACACACACACACACACCACGCACACACACACACCACACACACACACACCACACCACACACACACACAACACCTTACCACACACCCACACCCACACCATATCACATGCATGCACCACACCACATCCATGCACCACACACCGCACACACCACACATACACACACACACCACACGTACACACACACGTGCATCACTCAGACCCACACACACCACACTCACTTTGGTCTTCACACTTTTGCTCATGTTTGTACCCCTCCTGCAATTCTTTCACCCTCCTGTCACCCTGTCCACATTCTCCCTGTTCATCATTAAAAAAAAAAAAAGCTTTATTGAGATATATAGCTCATATACAATTTACCCATTCAAAGTATACAATTCAATGTTTTTTTAATAACATATTAACAACTGTACAACCATCAGCACAGTCAATGTTAGAACATTTTCATCACTTTGAAATCCTGTACTCTTTTTTTCTAAATTTTATTTTGTTGTTGTTGAGAATATACACAGCCAAACATACACCAATTCAACAGTTGCTACGTGTACAATTTAGTGACATTGATTATATTCTTCTGGTTGTGCAGCCATTCTCACCCCCCTCTTCTGAGCTGTGAAAGCCTGTATTCTTTTCTGTCACCTCCTAATTTCCTAGCCGTCCCCGACCCCTAGCCCTATGCAACCACTTATCTAATTTTCTGTCTCTGTGGATTTACCTGTTCTGGACATTTCATGTGAATGAAATCATATACTCTGTGGTCTTTTGTAACTGGATTCTTTAACTTAGCATAGTGTTGTCAAGGTTCATCCAACTTGCAGCATGTATCAGTACTTCATTCCTTTTTATGGCCAAATAATATTTCAATTCCCCCTGACTTTCAAGGGTCAGCTTAATCCTCATCTCTTCTAGGAAGCCATTTTAAATACTGAGGCCCTCCTGACCTCTCCCTAGTATACTTGCTGTGTAGTGTGGATTGTTCCTAGGTCCTGTGTGAGAGCTTTTCTTCCCCCATTAGATTGTGTTGCAGGTCCAGTTCCCTAGGAAACAGGCTCTGAGAGAGAGCTTTTGTGCAAGAAGTTTACTGGGGAGTGCTCTTGAAGCCAACCTAGTTGGTGAATGAACAGAGGGGGAAGTTGAACGGCAATGGAGCTGCAACAAAGGTCTCAGCCAATCTCTGGGAGCTGTGGAACTGGGATGACCCTCAGAGTTGAGTGAGGACTAGGCCTTTATACCAGTCATTGGATGCAGCTGCCATTAAGAAGAGGGCATGCCAGACAGGAACCATATTCGAGGCCAACTCTTCAGACAGGGATTGGACTGGACTACAAGACAGAAAATGATATGGTGAGGAGCAGGCTTCTTGGATCAACTAGACACATGAGACTATCTGGGCAGCTCCTGTCTAGAGGGGAGATGGGAAGGCCAAGGGTGACAGAAGCTGGCAGAATGGACACGGAAACACAGAGTGGAGAGAAGGAATGTGCTGTCTCATTAGGGGGAGAGCAACTAGGAGTATATAAAAAAAGCAAGGTGTATATAAGGTTTTATATGAAAGACTGACTTGATTTATAAACTTTCACTTAAAGCACAATAAAAATTAAAAAAAAAAAAAAAAAAAGAGGGTATGGGCATAGAGGCTGTCTTCAGCCGAGGCAAGTCCTAGAGGGGGACTCGGCTGAAAGCTGGCACCCATCAGCACTCCCAGCAGCCGCATAAGTGCACCACGGCATCCACCACCAACTGGAAGCCCCTTGAAGTCAGGGGCCATGTCTTATCTTCTTTGTTATCCTTCCTCTAGCCTCCCTCCTGCCCTAGCACCTGAGTTTTGCAGAAGTTCTGCTTTGGGGTCAAACTACATGGATTCAAATCCTGGCTCTGCCACATATTAGCTGAGGAATAATAAAAAGCTACTGAATTTCATTAAGCTTTAGTTTCCTATCTACAAAATGAGAATAATAACAGTCCCTACCTTATAGAGTTATTATGAAGACTAAGCGAGTTGACGTATGTAAAGCACTATGCATAGTGCTTAAGAGCTTGGCTACTAACCAAAAGGTTGGCAGTTCGAATCCATCAACCGCTCCTTGGAAACCCTATGGGGTGGTTTTACTCTGTCCTATGGGGTCACTATGAGTTGGAATTGACTTGATGGCAACAAGTTTTTTGTCTTGTTTTGATTTACTGCATACTATGCTCTCAATAAATGTTAGCTATTGTTGTTATTAATGTGATTATTTGTAGATGCTCAAGGCCACCTGGTCATCAGTTGACTTAAAGAGGTGCACATGATATAAACTAAGAGACAATAAGTGAACCAGATGTCAACACGGAATTTTTAATATTCTAAGGTGAAAAAAATTCTTTTTTAAATTAGAAAATATGTCAGACATGCAAAAAATATTAAGAGTGATTTACTGAACATCCATGCTCCCATAATCCAACTTGATTTAAACAACTGCAGGCAGAGTTGAGGCCTTCTGTGCACCCCCTCTCCAATATGCATACACCCCCGTAGGGGAGTCCTGAAAGTGATGTTTATTATTTCCAGGCAGGCCTTGGTGCTGTGGCTACATATGTACAAATCTCCAGGCAATATATCATCTTTTGCATGTTTTAAAACTTCATACATGGCATCATAGTATATCATCCTTCTGCTTTTTTCACTCAACACAATGTTTGTGAGGAACTGGGATTTTTTTTTTTTTTTGTCTGTTTGTTTTTCAATCCATTTCTCTGTTTCGTCTATTTTCACTGTTATATATGCTGAAAATTCTGCTCCCAAAGTGTGAAAAGAAGTAGAGAGAGAGGCTGTTTCTGACTGAACTGCTTGGCCCAACGTCTTTCCAGCCACCCTCATCTTCTGGAGAGGCAATGGAGCATGTGCCTAAAGCCTCTGGAGCCAGACTCTGTGAGTTTGAATTCCAGGTCAGCCACTTGCTACCTGGGCAATCTTAGGTAAGTCACCTAACTTCTCTGTGCCTCAGTTTCCTCATCTATAGCATGAGAACAATAAGAACTCGTACTTATTTCGTAGGACTGTTTATAAAGCACTTAGTTCTAGAGCTGACATGCAGTGCAGCAATGGTAGAGTTAGCTATTACTGTTTTACTTGGGTTGTTTCTAAGCAAACAGTATGAAGCATGGCTACAAGAAGCAATTATCCCAATCACTGGGGCCTGAGCCCTGCTGTGCAGGAAAGGGCAGCTCCATAGCCTGGAATTTTCCATATTTAAGAAAGCTGAAAAGCTGACTGTCCAGTTGTTCTGTGTTCTGATGGTGGTTCCCGCCAAAGCTGTGCGGAGAGGGTTCTTCGTCTCATATGCATCCCTGCCTTTGCTCTGCCCAGCTGCCACCAGGCCATTCTTGTTTGTGCCCCACCTTACAGAAGAGGACATTGGCTCAGAGATGCCAGGGGTGAGGCTACCTAATAATAGGCAGCATTCCTGAGGCTTGGACCTAGGTCTCCTTATTCCAAATCCTGCAGCCTTTTTGCCACATAGTTGACCGCATCAACTTCCACCAGTTGTTTTCAGCCTCTTGTGTTCTTGCTTGAGGACAGTGGTGGAACTGGAGGCTCAGAAAGGGACAGAAGCAGTTTTCGGGGTGGCTCACCCTGCCAAAGGTATGAGCTGCTGCTAGCCTCGTGTGTTCAATAATCAGATCACAGGAAGCCATTTTCGGACTAGAGGTTGCTTTGAGTGTTTTCCATGTTTCCTTGAAGGTTTTAGTTGAATAGTAAAAATGTGTTTTCCAAATTCCTTGAAAAGTTGAGTGGCCAGGAGGATGGTTGTCACAGGAATCTGTGGGTGGGTGTTGAGCCCGGAGGCAGATGGGGGTCAGCTAGTATGGCTTCCATTCATTCCCATAGGCACGTTTTGGCTTGTCTCACCTTGAAATGAAGTTTTCATGGAGGAAAATATGTCAAGGTAGACAGATTCTCTCCTTTATGAGATGTCACATGACTATTCTTGTATGCAGTTATTTTCTTTTAGAATAATTCATAATGGCAGGGCTCACTACCATAATCAGTTTCTGTTTCCATTATCAATCCAATTTTGAAGGGTGATGGTGCCTGTCATTTCATCTTCCTCAGGGCTTAAACTTTATTTATTTATTTATTTTGTTAAAAAAAAAAAAAAGAAGACGTTTCAGTGTGTGTTTTAAGACACTAAAAGCTTAGGCTTTTGGGAAATGGCTTAGCAATAGGAATTTTAAGCAGGAACAAGGACAGCAAGTAGGTTTCAACTTCCATGTCAACCCTAATCAGTTAGTACAGAATGCCTGAAGTGTAATATTGTGAAGGATGCAAAGACCCTGTCAGCGTCAGTGAAAAAGAGCTATGGAAAACAGCCCAAGAGTGATGGCTTAGTCACACACACCATGCCATCCCCCTACAGCAAAGAATCAAGAAACCAAGTGAAATAGATACAGATGACAGTCTGGGAACCCAAAACAGCAAACAGAAGGATGAAGAATTAGATCAAATGCCAAAGAGAAGGAGAAACTGAATGAAAACTGTGAACAAGAAGACTTACAGACCGTAGGCAGCCTGCCAGCCAGCCTAGCACAGGATGGCCATCTTGAGCCAAAGTGAGTAGCATTCCTGCGTAAGAAGCACAGGAAGGCAACTTCACAGAATCACCAATAGGAGACAGAGATACTGTGTAGACAAACCCAGAACAAAGTAAGGTAAGCAGAACATGAATTGGATCTAAGGAGGTAAAGTGCAGGAAAGTGACTGGCGGTGCAAAGTTTCCACGTCACCTACCCAGTGACCAAGTGACCTCTGCACCCTTGCCCCAAACATCCAACAACCAGCGGTGCATGCAAACAGTGCCCAACCCAGCAACTGGTGAGAATGCTTCCTACACTTGTGCCCTGGTGACTGGCTGGACAGATACATCACCTCATCAGCAACACCAGTCACTTTCTGACAGGTGCCATCTGTACCTCTGCCAAACAATGAGCAGGAGATCCTAGTGCCCTCATCCAACATCTGTCTAGAAGCAATATCACACATCTCACACCCAAACAGTTCCTGCAGGCTGTCTGCACTTTCACTGAAACTCCTGGATACCCCACCACCTACTGAGACACCAATTCATGCATGCACAATGGGCCTACCCCATTTATTTGGGCAGTACTTCCTCACAGCAGATACAGAGACACCCTTCCCTGACCATGAGAAAAAAAAAATGAGAGAACACACTAACTGCTAACACCAACTCAAAAGGACCCCATGGTTCCACAAGGGCTGTGGAGGGACCCTGATCACCTAACACTTGTCACCCCATATCAGGGAAAGAACCTGTTCTCCCACATCCACTCAATTCAGTAAGGGAAGACGTATGAGCCTAACCACAGAGAACCCCCATGTGGACATGACTCACCATACCCACTAGTGAGAGGAAATCACACCAAGCCAACAGACACCGCCAAAGTTACACATAGATCAGAACCACAAAACAACAATTAAAATAATACAAAGGATAAAAGACATTCTAAAGGGAAAGTGAAGAAACCAAGCTCCAGATACATCAAAACAAAACAAAACAAAGTCAGCACAAAACAAACATACATGTAATCAATTAAAAAAAAAAACACACACACACTTTGCTATCAAGTCAATTCTGACTCATTCGACCTTATAGGACAGAATAGAACTGCCCCATATGGCTTCCAAGGAGTGGTTGGTGGATCCGAACTGCCGACATTTTGGTTAGCAGCCGAGCTCTTAACCACTGCACCACCAAGGGTCCACACAATCAACATGGTAACGTATAAATAAATAAATGCCTCGGAGGCAGCAGACATTAATAAATCATATGAAAAAACAGGATAACTCAAACAAATGAGCAAAATAAAGGAGCGGAAAACCCTCCTGAGGAAGAAATGATAATAAAACTATCTGATAAGGAATTCAAGGCTTATATATAAGATCCTCAGGGAAAACACAGACAAAACCCTAGAAGGATTTGGGAAAACAATACAAGAACAAAATGACAAAATAAATAGACAATTAGAAATCATACCAAAAAAAAGAGAAAAAACTGGAAATTCAGAAGATTAAAATATCAGAAGAAAGAATCAGTGAAACAGAAAACAAGTCCCTTGATATTAACTTGTTTGAGGAACAATCAGAAAAAAGAATGAAGAAAGCCTAAGAGTTTATGTGGGACACATCAAGAGGAATAATTTGTGCATAATAGGGATTCCAGAAGAGGAGGAGAAAAAAGTACAGAGAGAATTCTTGAAGATTTATTGGCAGAAAACTTTCCAAATGTCATGAAACGTGAGGAGGTTTCCACCCAGGAAGCTCAACAAACCCCATACAGGGTAGACCCCCAAAAGAAAGTCACCAAAACATATCATAATCAAACTTTCTAAAACCAAAGACAAAGAATTCTGATAATACCTCATGAAAAATGAAATATCACCTACAAAGGGGCACCAATAAGACTAAGCACTGATTTCTCAGTAGAAATCATGCAGGCAAGAAGGCAATGAGATGACATATATAAAACCCTGGAAAAAAAGAACTGCCAACCAAGAACCATATATCCAGCAAAATCGTCTTTCAAATACGATGGTGAAACTAGGACATTCCCAAATAAATAGAAATTAAGGGAATTTGTAAAAACCGGGCCAACCTTACAAGAAATATTAAAGAGAGTCCTTCACACAGAGAACCAGCATCAGACAACAACCTGAGATTAAGACACATGACAGCATCACCTAGATACCAACTCAATGAAGAATTCTCAAAAGTAAAATAAAGCTGCAAAACTGAAAGCAGGGAACTGGAGATACTAAGCTGTAAACGATGACAATTTCAAAACAAAAAGGAGGAATAAATGGTGTAGTTATAGAACTTCCGTATGAAGAGTAAGTCAAGGCAGTATCAAGATATAACAGACTGTTTTAAACTTAGGAAGATAAAAGTAAATTTCAGAGTAACCACAAAGAAAATGAATAAATCTAGTCCCTAAAATAAAAAAAAAAAAAAATTTTTTTTTTAAAAAATAAAGAAGAAAATAAAAAAGACTCGGTAAACACCAAATCAACAATAAAGGATATGAAAAGAAAATCCGTAAACAAAAAGAGCTCAGCATAACACATTAAGTAGAACAAAGAAACTGTTCACATCACAAAAAAGTGTAACAACATGGCAGAGACAAATCCATACCTAGTGATAAACAAACTAAATATAAAATGGCTTAAATGCACCAGTCAAGAGACAGAGAGGAGGCAGCTCTTCCCCAGTCGTCTTTTGAGCGCCTTCCAACCTGAGGGGCTCGTCTTTGGCAGTATATCAGACAATGTTCTGCTGCTATTCATATGGGTTTCACCGGTCAATTTTTTCAGTAGACTGCCAGGCCTTTCTTCCTATTCTGTCTTAGTCTGGAAGCTCTGCTGAAACCTGTCCACCATGGGTGACCCTGCTCGTATTTGAAATACCAGTAGCAAAGCCTCCAGCATCAAAACAATACACGAGCTACCACAGTATGACAAAGTGACAGATGAGTGGTGGTGGAAAATGGTATCAGATGAAAATCTGGCTTCAGAAACGAATGAAGAACATTGAAAATGGTAAATATTCAGCTAACTGCAAAAGACTTTTTTTTTTTTTTTTTTTAACTTTTCCCTCCTAATTTATCAAAAATGATAAGCTCTGACGTACCCCAGAAGGGGCAGTGGCTCTGGTGCAGAGGCATTATGTAAGGTCTGGCAGGTATGGCATGTGCCCTGGGCGCCACATTGAAGGGGGTAGGGGACGCCACTGGGCAGTTTCTATTAACCATTGCAGTTTCCGTTGCCAGCTGTGAGAGATCATTTAGCAAGTTAAAACTAAAACTTTCGTATTTGAAAGCTTCCACAGGTCAAGGCAGACTGTGTGATCTTGCTCTGCTGAGTGTAGAAAGAGAAGAAACTGGAAAAAAAAAAATGTCTCTGAGCACACCATAAACCAATTTTCATCAGTTAAAACAAGGAGGGTGCAGTTGTAATTTTCATGTAGTGCCATAATGTCTTAAGTAAAAGATTAACAAGCTTGACTTGTATTTTTGAGCTGGTATTATTCATAGTGGTTAAGTGCTACAGTTGCTAACCAAAAGGTGGGCAGTTAGAATCTGCCAAGCACTCCTTGGAAACTCTATGGGGCAGTTCTACTCTGTCCTATAGGGTCGCTATGAGTCGGAATCAACTCGACGGCAGTGGTGAGTGGATTATGGTAAAGTTATCTAAAAGACGGATATCAGATCGTTGGGCAGGGGCGCAATTCTACTGCTTGCCATAGGCGCTATTTTCTGTAGATTGGCCTCTGCCTGCCAGGCACAATCATGAGTGCTAGAGTTAGGGCAAAGCTGTGATCCTGGTCTCTCCTCACAAATTACAGGCCGTGGCTCTGGACCCAAAATTCCCTGTTTCCAACCAATTGGCCAAATCCAATAGTCTTGGAGGAGGTGCTCCCATGGGAGCTCACTTCTGAGGAGTTCCTTCTAGGAATAAATTCCCTTGGGAAACTCTGTGGGCAGCTTAAGCCTCAAGAAAACAAATCATTAGGAGCTTGGGGAGCTGTTAATTGCCCTGTCCAGCCAAGAAACAGGGCTGCTGAGCCAGCATGCTGAAAAAGAATGAAGTCTCTAGAAGTTCCAGCTCCCTCCCTGTCAGCCCAGGTTTCGTCCTGTTTCCTCCCCATCCCCCAGCCCCCACCCCACCACAGGCACTTCAGCCCCCCTGCTGCTCCACTCTCCAGAGACCCTCCCTGTGCTGTTCAAACAGAACTCCCTGGATGAGCATATTCTCAGAAATAACTTAGGGGAATACAGAACCCGGCAAAAAGTTTTGTTTTCTGAGTTGTAAATGTGTTTATCTGAAAGTAATGCTTACAAAGGTATCAAAATTAAATCACACAGAGGTATTAACCCTCCCTTCATAGAAAAGTATAAATCTCAAGAAACCCAGCCAGTCTTGGAAAAGCTGTGACTTTGGTTGCCATAGCAACACCCACCTCCTCTCTGTCCTGGTGCTACACTGGAGCGTGCGGGTTGCAAGCTGGAGGACAGTGTGATGAAGCAGAAAGAGCACTGGAGGGGGAGCTGGGTGGCCTGTGTTCTAATCTCACTCAGATGCTAGCCAGCCTCTCTGAGCTTCTGAATCAAGTGTGTTGAACTGTTGTTAGTCGCTGTTAGGTGCTGTCCAGTCAGTTCCACGTACAACAGAAACACTGCCTGCTCCTGTGCCATCCTCATAATCGTTGTTATGCTTGAGTCCATTGTTGCTGCCACTGTGTCAATCCATCTCACTGAGGGTCTTCCTCTTTTTCACTGACCCTCTACTTTACCAAGCATTTACCAGAAGAACGAACAAAACTGTCTTGGAAGAAGTACAACCAGAATGCTCCTTAGAAGCAAGGATGGCTAGACTATATCTCACATACTTTGGACATGTTGAACTAATATGTCTCAAAAGTCTTCCCTAGCAGGAACATTCCAGAGTAAATTATCTGAGTGCAGGGGACCTTACACCCTTTTAAGGGAATGTAGTATGTGAACTCACTTGCCACTTGGGAAGATTCTCCCACAGGGAGGGTTAAGTTAGGAGGCAGGGCCCCCAACTCACTGAGGAAGTTGGAGTGGGGCAGAAGGCTGTCTCTCTGCTCTCTGGCCACCAGAGGGCAGTATTTAACCTAACAGCCAACTGACTCTCACCAGGGACTTTGAAACTCCAGAGAGTGACCCAGAGAGGTGGGCACAGGTAGAGGTTATTCAGGGCAGCAGCCACTGAGTTCCGAATGTCGTGGCCCTGGTGGGGAGTGTCCCATGGTGGTGTTGCCAGCAGTGATATCTCAATCAAGTTTTCCTGTGGCGTGAACTTGGCTGTGTTCTTACCGTTTAACCTCCATGAGTCTTCCCTCTTTTCTCCAGGTTTTTGTTCAATTTTGTGAGCAGCCCAATATCTTTTCAGTAGGGATTCGGTATTGATTCTTTAGTGGGCCAGAGTTGGTTTCTGTTGTTTGATACCGGGAACCTTGACCAGAACATTGGTGAACTAATCAACCTGCCTTTTGCTGTTCGTGATTTAAAGCATTTTAAGGTCTTGCCTAATTCTATGGTATTTATGGTTTCAAGGAGCATCAGCAATCCTTCAGCCCGAGCCTGGCATATATAGATGTCGCCTAATACACCAGCTGTGCTCGGCTGGCAGTGGTTACACGGAGCACTGTGTTGAGGAGGATTCGAAAGCCAAAACTCATTGGCAATGTCTGCCGGTGGGGGGAGGGTAGAGAATGGTGATGCCCCCCACAAAGTGGTTGATTTCCATGTTTTAACTGAAGGACGGAATTTCAGGCAGACATTTGCGTTTCTGCCCTATATACTCTGAATCAGAATCTACATTTTAATAAGATTTCTATACCATGTTTCATCCCTGAGCTCTCGGAGATAGCCATTACTCAGTTTCCCATATTTCACATTATGCAAATGTCTTTCTTTCAGATCATACAGCTGTCCTGACACCTTTGCGGTTTATAATGAAAAGTCCTGAAGCAGCCCCAAGCCTTGCCCATCGCTCGCAAACAAAGGGCTGCTAAGCGTACCCCATATCTGAGCTTCTCTGAGAGTTTGTGAGGTCCTTCTCCCAGTGGTGGCTAGGGTGGGGGTAGGGAAGGAAGCCATGTTTCCATGGAGAGTTAAAAAAAAAGCACAAGAATCAGAGTAAATCACTTAACATTGAGTCAGGTACCTGATAACTAACAAATGCTATGATAAGCCTCCTTAATCATCACTCTAAGTCAGAGCCCTGGGGGTGGGTCTGCATTGTCCAGGCTGCTACCTGGAGGTGGTGCAGTGTGGCCTCCTCTGGTCGCTTCCCCTGCTGAGCAACATCCCTGCCACAGACTCCATTGTTTGTCTACTTGGTTACCTGTCTGTTTTCAGTCTTGCTCCATCCCTCCAAATAAGCTCCAAGTAGGACCTTGTCTGTCTTCTTCTCCGCTATAGCCTTGCCTCCTGGCTGGTGCCAGGCACACTCCCAGCCCATAGGTGCTAAATTGTTATTTGTTGAATGAATGGGTGGATTGAAGGATGGCTGAGATGGGTGGATGAAAGAATGGGGTGGATGGATGAATGGTTGGACAAATGGACAGACAGATGGATGGAATGGATGGATAGGATGGAAGGACGAGGAAAGAATTTCTAGTTAAAGTCCTGGAATGAGGTGTTTTGAATTGGTGGTTATTCCACTCAAGTGGCAATTTATTTTCTACTGAGTTGACCAACTGTGCCCAAACAGGGCAAATCCCCAAGGACAGAGCCTCTAAATAGTTACCGAAGGCTCCATGATAAATGCATTCCATACCACCTCTCCCACAGTTGTCCTGCTGTAGAACACTGGGTTGTTGTCCAATTGACCTTGAATGAGGTAGTGTTTACAGCTGCAACTTAGCAGCCATTGATCTTCAATTGATTAGGCAAGCATTTCGCAAAGAAAGACTAGAAGAACAGGGACAAAGAACCCCATGTATTGAGGCTTTCACACCATCGATTCACCCCCTTCCCTCCACACATCTTGTGTATGTGTGAGCTTTTTAAAAAAAATAAACAAACAATTAATGAATTATTGTAGAGAGAGAAGAGGAAACCCTTCCAACTTTCTCTCAGCAGGAGGGCAAATTGGCTTCCCAGGGCCCTAGAGAAGTATTCCTAGCTTCATTAGTTTTAACTGGAGGGGCTGTCCAGTTCCCCATAGAGTGGGCAGCCGGGCAAGGCCTGGTGGGTTGGGGCTTCTTCAGTGATTGTAAACCCTTTGGATCTCCTTTTTTTTGTGGGCATTCCAGAACTTGGCAGGGCCCCTGGAAAGAGAGGGAAACTTGGGTTCTCTTCTTGGCTCTGCCTGGCTGAGTTTGACTGGGCAAGTGGCCTTACTTTTTGGGGCCTCAGATCACTCATCTGTGAAATGAGGGAGTTGGACAAGAGCAGTGGTTTCTAAGCCTTTTTTTTTTTTTTGCCCTGGAATCTGGTCTTTAAACAAAAGCTAACTGGTCCGCCTCTCCCCTTACAATACGTTAAACAAAGTTGGAAAAAAGGGAGGTAAGAAGAGGCAGCCTGGCCTCATAGCCCCCCATCTCCAACCTTCAGTCCAAGAGGGGGCTCCATGGAACACCTCGGCTTCTAGGGTACACGGTTTGAGAACCACTTCAGGCTTCCCTTCAGTTCTAATTGGGGAGGTGCTCCTTACCCCCCCTACCCCGCAAAGAATCCTAATGCTTGTAGCAGTTAGGAATTGTGTGCGGTTACTAGTAATAAGGATCCAGGAAATAGGAGCTTAAGTAGATTAGGGCATTATTTATTTATTAATTTATTTGGTTTTAAGAAGTCTGAAGGCAAGCGGTCCTGAGCACACAGCTGCCATCTCAACTTTAGCTCATGGTCAAAATCTGGCTGCTGAAGCTCCAGACATTACATCCACATTCTAAATCAGAAAAGAGAAGAAGAGGAGAAGGGCAGACAGGCACATGCCTTTTCAGTCAGCTCCTGTTAAAAAGACTTCCTGGGAGGACAAGTGTGACTCCAGCGGTCGTCTCCTTGTCGAGAACTATGACACGTGACTACTCCTGGCTACAAGAGAAGCCAGAAAAAGGTTATGATGGTTACTTTTGGTTATTTTGGCACCCAGCGTAAAACCAGGTTTCTGTTAGTAATGACAAAGGAGGGAAAGGCCACAGGAAAAGCCACCACCACCACTAACACGTATGGAGCACCGACCAAGTACCAGGCACCATGCTGAGAATGATACAAGCATTACCTCATTTAATTCTCATAACTGCCCTGCAAGGTGAACACTCGTCATTCCCATTTTACAGCTGAAAATGTTGAGGCACAGGAAGTTAAGGTGGCCAAGATCCCATGGGAAATAAGTGATGAAGCCAGGATTTTAACGGAGACGCTCAGATGCTAGAGCCCAAAGAAACCCTTAACCACCAGAGGACACCGCTATGGTGAAATAAATTACATCCCAGGCCTTTCAAAGTTGTTTCAGTCTCTTTAAATAAAAAAAAAGGGACCCAAAGCTTTCCACACCGAGCGCCCTGCCTTTTCCTGTTTCTTGGCAGTTTCCCTATCATCTTTCTCCTGGTAATGAAAGCAGAGGTGATAGAATGCATTGGACATGATGCATTTCCAGGGGGCGGGTATTTTAGATACAGTTTGGAGGGAGTTCAGGGGGAAAATTTTCAAGGACTTGACTTGCAGGAATGATTTATGAAGCCAGATTAAAAGAGCTAAATATATATGGGCCGGCACAGTATAAAAAGAGTAAGAAATGGAGGGAGGGAGGTGGCAGGAAAGTAAACTGTCGACAGCCCCAAGTGTTCCTGAAATTTGGGGAGAGCTGTGGTAACAAGAGGCCAAGGGGGTGACGACTCAGATCCAGGAAAAATAACAAGCCGGGGGCTCTATCAGTGCTCTCGCCATCAGCAGCTCTGTGAAGGAACGCAGGGGCGGACAAGGTAGAGGCCTCTGCTGCCTGCTTTCATGGCGCTTAGCAGCCAGAGACAAGGTCAGAAACGGAGGATTTAGGGGTGAATTGTGTAGCAGAGCTGAGGGGGAGACCCCTTAGTCTCCCAAGGGCAATGGACCTTTATATTTACAAAGTGTTTTGGCAACGTTTTTCTCTTTTATAACCATAACAATATTGTTACAGATTGAATTGTGTTCCACCAAAATATGTATCGTAAATCTTAACCCCTATACCTTCAGACAAAGACCGCTGGTGGCGCAAATGATTAAGTGCTCGATTGCTTACTAAAATGTTAGTGGTTCAATCCCACCCAGAGCCTCCATAGGAGAAAGAGTTGTCCATCTGTTTCCATAAAAGGCAAGAAAACCCTATGGGGCAGTTCTACTCTGTTATAGGTTGAAATCAAGTCTCCATGGCACCTAACAACTTCAACATACCTGTGGATGTGATCCCATTTGGGAATAGGATTTTCTTTGTTATGTTAATGAGGCCAGATCAGTGTAGGGTGTGTTTTAAACCAATGGTTTCTGAGATATAAAAGGAGCAGGTTAAGCACAAAAGCAAACAAGAACAAATGGGTGATCCTGCTGGTATTTGAAATACCAGTGGCATAGCTTCCAGCATCACAGCAACATACTAGCCACCACAGACCGATAAACTGACAGACAAGTGGCGGACATATACATATACGGTGTTGTTGTTAGATGCCATCAAGACGTTTCTGACTCATATCAACCCTATATACAACAGAACCAAACACTGCCCAGTCCTGCGCCATCCTCACAACCATTGCTATGCTTGAGCCCATTGTTCCAGCCATTGTCAATCCATTTCATTGATGGTCTTTCTCTTTTTCAGTGATCCTCTACTTTACCAAGCATGATGTCCTCCTCTAGGGATTGGTCCCTCCTCATAACACGTCCAAAGTAAGCAAGACGAAATCTTGCCATTCTTGCTTCTAAGGAGCATTCTGGCTATACTTCTTCCAAGACAGATTGTTCATTTTTCTGGTAGTCCATGGTATGTTCAATATTCTTTACCAGTACCATAATTCAAATACATCAATTCTTCCTTGGTCTTCGTTATTCATTGTGCAGCTCTCACATGCATATGAGATGATAGAAAACACTATGGCTTGGGTCAGGTGCACCTTAGGTGCACAATAAATGCCATCTCTCTCTCCAGTGTAGCTTAAACCCAAATCCATGAACACATTTCCCTGTTGATCAGGATTTCTTCTAGGGGAATTACAACCTTGGTTTCAGTTACTTCATCAAGAGAAGTACTGTTACGGATTGGATTGTGTGCCCCCCTCCTCTAAAATACGGGTTGAAGTCCTAACCCCTGTACCTGTAAATATGACCCCATCTGGAAATAGAGATTATTATGGGTTGAATTGTGTCCCCTGAAAATGTATGTCCGCTTGGCCAGGCCACGATTCCCAATATTGCGTGTTTGTCCACCATTTTGTGATCTGATGTGATTACCCTATGTGCTGTAAATCCTAACCTCTATGATGTTAATGAGGCAGGATTAGAGGTAGTTATGTTAATGAAGCAGGACCCAATCTATGGGATTGTGTTGTATCTTGAGTCAATCTCTTTTGAGATATAGAAAAGAGAATTGAGCAGAGAGGAGAGGGACCTCATACTACCAAGAGAGAAGCACCAGGAGCAGATCGTGTCATTTGGACTCAGGGTCCCTGCTCTGAGAAGCTCCTAGACCAGGAGAAGATTGATGACAAGGACCTTCCCCCAGAACTGACAGAGGGAGAAAGCCTTCCCCTAGAGCTGGCACCCTAAATTCAGACTTCTAGCCCCCTAGACTATGAGAGGATAAATTTCTGTTTGTTAAAGGCATCTACTTGTGGTATTTCTGTTATAGAAGCATTATATAACTAAGACAAAGAAGGGTTTTCTTTTGTTAGGTTAACGAGTTATACTAGGGTAGGGTGGGAACTAAACCAATCACTTTTAAGTGTTGTCTTATAAAAGGAGCAAAATAGACACAGAGACATACACCTAAAAAACCCAAACGTGTTGCTGTTGAGTAGCTTCTGATTCATGGGGACGCTATAGGACAGAGTAGAGCTGCCCCACGGGGTTTCTACACAAGTGAAAACAAATGCTATGTGGTGACGGAGACAGATGAATCTACAAGCCCGGGATGGCTTGAAGCTACTAGAAGCTAAAATAGACAAAGGAGGACCTTTTCCTAGAGCCACACCCTGAAATCTGACTTTTAGCCTCCTGACAGTGAGAAAATAAATTTCTGTTATTTAAAGCCACCCATTTTGTGGTAGTTTGCTCCACCAGCCCTAGGAAACTAAGACATTCACCAAAGAAAAATTGAGAATACGTCCCTATGGGACTAAAGAGAGATGTAAACTAAACTCTCATAAACCAAGCCAGATCAAGCAGCTACTAGACTGGGATTTTATTATATAATTAAAATTTTTTTTAATATCAGGTGGGTTTCTGGGGGTGTTGGTAACACCCTATATCTTGATCCACTTGTGAAAATTCATTGAACTTTATTCTTTGCATCCTTTTTATTAAAGTATAATAAATACACAGAAACATTATTTTTAAAAAAGTACAAACTGGCATCTTCAAAAATTTGAGGTGCTATGTCAGGATTCTGGAGCCCTGGTGGCATGGCGGTTAAGAGCTCGGCTGCTAACCAAAAGGCCAGCAGTTTGAATCCACCAGCTGCTCCTTAGAAGTGCTATGGGGTGGTTCTACTCTGTACTATAGGGTCACTATGAGTTGAAATCAACTAGATGGCAAAGGGTTTGTTTTTGTTTTTTTTGGTTGGTATTCTGACTGTGATGGTCAGACGCCACTAGGTGTCTTGCAATTTCATCTTCCCTTTATTCCTTAGAAGGAGACTCCTGATTTTTAACTGGAATAAAAACTATATTTTTCAGCCTCTCTTGCAGCTGGGTGTGGCCTTGTGAGCAAGTTCTGACCAATTGGAGGTTAGAGAGTGTTGTGAGCAACTTCCAGGAAGTCACCTTAAGGCAGGTGATCGGACTTTCTTCCTTTCTCTCCTCCTTGCTGGCTGCCAGTAGATACTACAGGTAAAGCTTGATGCCGGCTTAGTCCATGAGGTGGTATTATGGATTGAACTGTGTCCTCCCAAAATGTGTGTCAACTTGGCTAGGCTGTGGTTCCCTGTATTGTGTGCTTGTCCACCGTTTTGTCATTTGATGTGGTTTTCCTATATGTTGTAAACCCTGCCTCTATGATGTTAATGAGGCAGGATTAGAGGCAGTTATGTTAATGAGGCAGGACCCAATCTACAGGACCAGGTTGTGTCTTGAGTCAGTCCCTTGGGATATAAAAAGAGAGGCGAACAGAGAGGCAGAAGGACCTCATACCACCAAAAAAGTAGTGCCGGGAGCAGAGTGCACCCTCTGGATTCAGGGTCCCTGTGCTGAGAAGCTCCTTGACTGGGGGAATATTGATGGCAAGGCCCGTCCTCCAGAGCCAACAGAGAGAGAAAGCCTTCCCCTGGAGCAAATGGTCTGAATTTGGACTTCTAGCCTACTAGATTGTGAGAGAATAAACTTCTGTTTGCTGAAGCCATCCACTTGTGGGTTTTCTGTTATAGCAGCACTAGATAACTAAGACAGGTGGGAATGGGGTGGAAGATGGCGTCACCTGCGATGGTTGCTCCTGGAGCATCATGGTGCTCCCACAGCATCCCTGAACTGCTTTTCTCCAAATCTCCTTTCACGAGAGAGAGTTAACTTCTCTCTCGCTTAAACGACTGCATGGGTTTTCTGTTATTTGTAGCCGAAGAATCCCCATTGATAGGGAGGATGGACACCAAATTCAAGTTATTTCGGGAAGAAGGGGATATAAGCAGCTTCAACACGATTGACAAATGTTTTGTCTCTTAGATTGGGTGGTGGGCAACAGGTGTTGATTGTGTTATTTTTTCTACTTTTTTTTTTTGCCTATCTAAGTATTGCATTATCAAATCTTTTTAAAAGGCATTGGCAGAAAGAGTGTCAAGGCAAGAGCCCAAGACATGTGAAAAGGAGAATCAAACTTTTGGCTGCACTCAGGCTCTGCCCCAGATTAGTTCTGTTGTTAGGATCTGAGTACAGCCTCTAAGGGAGCCTCATGGACACAGTAAACAAGACTTGAGGGAACAAGGGTAGGTTCAGGCTGTAGGAGCCAAACCCAGTGTTTGGAGGCAAGAAGGGAAGAGAAATACTCAAGGGCCAGGCACCACTCCCTGCTCGTTCTGTGTTAACCCTGGCCTACCCTGCGTTAGGTCAACAGGAAGCTCTCACTGCAGGTGTGGAAGGGCCGCTGACCCCATCCACCCACCCCTACCTCCTGATCCCCGCCAATCCCCACCTTCACTTTAAAGGAAAAAAGTATTTCAAAGAACACATTTTTGTTGCAACAAATTAAACTAGATATAAAGTAAAACATGAAAGTACCCGCCTCCTCACTTTGAATCCTGTCCCTCAAAGCCAGACATGGTATGACAAGTATATGGCAGTTGGCAAAGCCAAATATAAAGGCTGGAACCCCAAGGAGACCAGGCAGACGTCTTCAGTCACTGGCGTCCTCTGTGTGGGTGCTGTCAACAGATGCTGTAGGCTGCCCTGGGTGGGGGAAGGGCTTCTACTGTTGAGGGGCTAGGTCTAGGAGCTCCTTGAACTTGTAACTCAGCCCTGGGATTAGGATGTTCCAGAAAAGTCCCGTTGCCTTGACTGGTCCGCAGTCTGTCAGCCCCGCCTCACTAGGAGAGGCTCCAGAGTCAAGGAGAACACTTTTCCTCCCACCTTAAAAAAAAAAAAAAATGGTGGCTGCTGCAAGCACTCCTGAGTGCCATGGTGATAGGCATTACAGAAACCCATGGCTAGACAGGCATCTTTGGGGGATGGCTTGAGCCCGATGAGTCACATGCTGGGAATCTGGCGCCCTGTGCTTATGAGTGTTCAAGGTTGCAGCAGCAGACAGCCTGTGGTAACATGTATGGCTATGCTATGCATGGGTAGCTGTACCATGGGGGCATCTCACTGCATCTCTGTTTTGATAGACGATATAAAAGGCCACACTCTAACTCCATTCCCTATAAAAGCAATGAAAACCATATGGCTTGAAACAGAAATTAAGAGAGTCTGATGAAGGCCTGGAGTCCTGGTGGCACAGTGGTTAAGCACTCAGCTGCTAACTAAAAGGTTGACGGCTCAAACCCACCAGCTGTTCCTCAGTAGAAAGATACAGCAGTCTGCTTCCATAAAGATTATAGCCTTGGAAACCCTATAGGGCAGTTCTACTCTGTCCTGTAGGGTTGCTATGTGTTGGAATTGACTCGAAGGCAATTGGTTGGCCTTTTTTTTTTTTTGGATGAAGGCTTTTTCTTGACTTTTACAATTATAAGCACAGACAGGCATTTAGTTTTACTACTGAATTGCCTTTATTGAAAAACTGGGAATGTTTCCCATGTCTGATTTAATGATGAGTGCTAACACTTACAGATACCAAGTGTGTTATTAAAGGATTTGCACAGATTATCTCATTAGGTCATATACTAAATCCAAACATTACTAGGAAATAGGTAAAATTATCCCCAAATGACAGGTGACAAAACTGAGACTTAGAGAGGTTAAATAACTACCAAAAGTCCCATAGCTAATTAGTGGTGAAATGCACATCTGAACTCATCCTGGTTGATATCCCTGTGAGAGCCCAAGGGCTTAACCTGATCTGTCCAGCCTCCCTGAAGTCCTAAGGGAGCCAGATACACTTTACACTCTAGAGAAAGGAGGTGTGAGCATTTATTACAGAAAGATCAGAAGGTAATCATTTTAAGGGCAATTGGAACCAATAGGCAGCCTCATAGAAATTCCTATCTTTCTGTGTCACCTAAGACACTGGAAAAACAATAAAACCAAACTAGCAAAACAACCACAATAAGATCTGACCAGTGATTTAACCAATAAGGAACACTTAACGTCTCATATAACCAGGAGTCCAGAAATGGACTTATTCAATATCACACGCAAGGCTTCAATGGCAAAGTCAAGACCCAGGTTCTTGCCATCATTTTGCTCTGCCATCTTCAGCATACTGGCCTTTACAGGCTTATTGCTCACTGTCACAAGATGGCTGCCATAGCTGCAACCCTCAACCTCATACAGCAACATCCAAAGGCCAGAAAGTCAAAAAAGGCACATCTTTTCCTCATGGACAATTTGAAGATTATGGAGTAGACTTCCTCTTATGTCTCATTGGCCATAATCATGTCATATGTCTATCCTTAAGGCAATCATTGGCAGGGAGAATGGAATTTCTGCTATGAATGGCTTGCTTTTTAACTTTGACTACTCACTAGAATTACCTGGGGAGCTTAAAGACAGATCTATGCCCAAGTCTCATCCATAGAGATTCTGCATTAATTGATATCAGGTAGGGTCCCTTCATGGGTGTCTTAGTTTCTTAGGGCCGCTATAACATCAATACCAGAAATGGGTGACCTTAACAAACAGAAATTTATTTTCTCAGTTTAGGAGGCAATAAGTCTGAATTCAAAACACCAGCTCCAGGGGATGGCTTTCTCTCTCCTTCAGCTCTGGGAGAAGGCCCTTGTCTCTTTTCAGTTTCTGACTCTTGGTTCCTAGGTGATCTTCATGTGGCATGGCATCTCACTTGCTTGCATCCGTGCCTGATCTGTCTCATTAACACAATAAGAAAAACTCTATTCTCAAATGGGACAATATCTACAGGTATAAAATCTAAAAATCTACTGCCATTGAGTTGATTCTGACTCATAGGAACCCTGTAGGACAAAGTAGAACTACCCCATAGGGTTTCCAAGGCTGTAAATCTTTACGAGAGCAGACTGCCATATCTTTCCCCCCGTGGAGCACTAGTAGGTTCAAACCACCAACATTTCAGTTAGCCAAGTGCTTCGCCACTGCTCCACCAGGGCTCCTTTCCGCAGGTATAGGGGTTAGGATTTCAACACACATTTTGGGGGGACACAATTGAATACATAACAATGTGTATTTATAAATGTCCCCAGACAATTTTAATGTGCAGCAGAGTTGAAAACCTCTGGTTTAGACCAATCAAGTTTCCTCCTAGAGCTGGGGCTAGGGCTGGGGCCCAGCCTCCCCTGAACAGCAATGGGGTTCTATTTAGCAGGAGGAGTGGACCAGGGAAGGGGATAGCTGTTGGGTATGCAGCCAACAGCTACCACACTGCTTTATATCTCCCTACACATAGAGGCCAGAATTCTGGCAAAGTCACGGTACAGTTAGGAAATTTCATCTTCTTTTCTGTATCTTCATGATACCTTCGGTGATAAAATCTCTAGCTGAAGTCAAATAAAGGACAGAAGAAAATAAGAGGATGGGAAGTAGCTCCTCTGGCTCAACACTTTTATGAATAATGGTGATGCCAAACTTCAGTTTTCTCAGTGTGTGATCTCTGACCACATGGGGCACCTTCACAATGCAGATTCCTGGTGTTTTAAGCTGGGTTCTCTAGAGATGCAAAATCAGTGAAGTGTATGTATAAATATGTATATATATATAGAGAGAGAGAGAGGAGAGATTTATCTCAAGGAAATGGCTCACGTGGAAGTAGAGGCAGACAAGTCCCAAGTCCGTGGATCAGGCATCAGGCTGGAGGCTTCTCCTGACTCACGTAACTGCAGTGGCTGATGAACCCAAGATCAGGTCAGACAGCAGGTCACTGGCTCACAGGCTGCAGAGGCAGACATATCCAAGATCAACAAGTAAAACAGTAGGCTCTGGCTCACAGGCTGCAGGGGTCAACAAATCCCAAGATTGGCAGGCAATGTGGTAGGCTGCTGGCTCAAGTCCCAAGAACCAGAGGTCAGATGATGACAAGCGAAATGCAGGATCCAGAGCAACCAAACAAGCTTTGCCAGAACATCCGTATATATATTGGATGTGGGCCACACCCCCAAGGAAATGCCTCTTACAACTGATTGGCTGATAACATCAGATCACATTCATGGAGGACGACTACATCATTATATAACTGCCAAACTACATTATTACATAACCACCAAGCCACATCATTACATAACTGCCTAACCACTGAGAATCATGGCCCACCCAAGTTGACACACAACCTTAACCGTCACACCTGGGCTCTACTCCAGACCTACAGAACTAGAAAATCTGAAGGTGGGACCTGGGGATTGGAATTTTAACCAATACCACAAGTGATTTGTACACTCCCTCAAAGTTAAGAACATTTGAATTAGACACAGTAGAAACAAAAAGAAAGTGGTCAAAATTTTCAATTTCTCCAGAAGTAAGAAGATTGAATACTAGCTTTCTTATCATTTTCCTTTGGATCTCAGTTATTTGGGAAGGTGGAAAACCCTTGTCTTAAAATTGGTAATGGGACCAAAAAGAAACAACTCTGAAAATTAATGTGGTGGTATCTGTTGAGTTGCTTGGAGGTGTCCTCAGCAAGAGGCCAGGTTCTCAGCTGGGGGAACCATCTTGCGCAAGAAGAGAGGCAGCATGATCCCCACCTGAGGAAGGTCTGGGGCTGAGTTCTGGGATGGCTGGCAGCAGCCTTAGACCTGGCTCTGTGTGTGTATGTGTATGCGCATGTAGATGGGGGTGGGGGCAGTGCCTTAAAGGTCTTATGAAATATTCGAGGGTAATAGCTTCCCCAAAATATTAATTGAGCCTTTACTCCTTGATAAGTGGATTCTTATCCTGGAACAAGTGGAGTGGAAACAGGAGGCTGAACAAAATGACTTTCCAGGCCTGCTCCATCCACCTGTGGCACTCAAGCCTCAAGGCCTCCCCTCCCCTCCCCTCTCCTCCACTCTAGCCCGTGTTGAGTGAGTGATGTATCTGGTCATGTCATGTCACTGAGTTCAGGCTCCCCAGAGCACCCACAAGTCCTCTAGGATCTTCTCCATCTGGCTGGCCCTTCTATCTAACCTTCTCCTTCACCATCCCAAATACCTGGAAGGCTCTTCTGCTCTGCCACACTGAGTACCTATGGTTTCTAGAATGTGCTTCATGCCTCCCCACCATTGCTGTCACTGATTCCTCTGCCTGACAAACTCAAAACCCCTTCTCCAACTCTTAAAATGAGGGACTCTCATGCAGAAGTCCCCTCACTTCCCCCCCTTGCCCCCAGACAAGAATGCTCAATTCCACTTTGGGCCCTAATGGCTTCCCATGAAGACGTTCCTGGATGCTTCTACAGCTCTTTGTTTCATAGATATGAAGATACGCATGCCTCTCTGGTCCTGGGAAGCCCCTTGAGGAAAGACCCATTAATGAATGAATGATGTTTGACCCAGACATCTGTTTAGAGCTGTGTTTTGGGAGAGTCTCTCCACCTTGGGGGCCAAAGCCCAGAGAGGCAAGCCTTCCCCTCAGCACCACAATCCTCTAATTCCAACAGGTAAAAAATAACCAACCTCCTTGGTCCCAGAGCCCTCTAAGAAGTGGGACAAGCTCCCAGTGAGAGACAGGAGCTTGGCACTGCTGGGACGTGGAGGGCAGCCTCTTCCTTGAGGACCCAGAAGCCAAGAAAGAAAAGGCAGGAAGGAGGACAGGAGGAAGACTTTCTGGAAGCCGTCCACTTCAGGATGCAGTATCTTTTCATTTCATCTCCCTGAAAGCACTTCAAAGCAGATATTACTCTTCTCTCCACTTCTTAGAGAAGACTGGCATGGTGAGAGGACATGTTCAGGGGTCCACAGCACCTAAAGGAGGGCTGGTTTGGGCTGGCTGGCTGGTTGACTTGTTTTCAAGAAAGTGGAAGGTTGGGCTGGGGCATATTGTGACTGCCACCTTTGGATACCAGCTGAAGAGGAGTCCAACCTAAGCAGAGGAGAAGTGAGGTGCTCCCAGAATCGGGGTCACCTCCTGGTTGGACAGGCCAAGATTCCTGGGGCCCTACCACAAGTTTAGTTAGGCCTGGGGTGTGGAGACAAGTCATCCAGAACACTAGAGGGCAGTAGAAGGTTGTGTGGTAGGGTGGAGATTGGCCTGTAACTGATTTATGGGCTCATTTTATGTAGATGAGTTGGAAGGAGCCCCTTGCCTCCTCTTTGAACCCTGAACCCAGCCAGGTTCTCAGGCTGGGGAAGGTGCCCCAAATATCACCCTCTTTTCCTCACTCTGATTGCTATTGTTTCAGCTCTATCAGGCTGAAGAGACCAAAATAATTATGATCGAAAAAGCATGAAATGAGATCGATTTTCAGTCTAGATTTGTATGTTCCAATAACTCCTTGTTTACACCCCAAATTCCCTCTTGGAGCCTTGTGGCAGACGTCAGCCAGGAACGACACGGAGAGCTTGTTAAATGCATATTCCCACGCCCAACTTCAGATTTACTGAATCAGCATCTCTGGGCTGGGGCCCTGGAATCTGGATGTTAACAAGTTCCTGGGGCATTTTGATGTAGAGCCCATTAGGGAACTGCTGTTGGAGAAAGCCCCTTCCTCTTTTTGCTGAGGACAAAAAGCCCATTCCATCTCCCTTGCCTCCCTCTTGGTTTTGGAGTTTTCTTCCAAGGCACCCCTTTTTCCCAGCAGGACAGCCAGTGCCCTTGACTGGGTTTCCAGGGCTTTAATCTGCAGCAGCCATGACCTCAGAGAGGAGAATTCAGGTGGACAGCACGGCCCAGAAGCAGGTGCTCCCCTCGCACAGGCTCTGTGTCTTTGACCGTCAGCGGCAGGGCTGATTCCTCCCTCACCTGCAGCCTGCTCCATCACTGCCATGTCCTCCTGGGGCAGGGCAGCCTGACTGGCCATAGCTGGGGCAGGCTTTAGTTGGAGACATAAGAACATCTCTCTGAGTCAGGAGTTAGGAAAGAAGAGAGGGAGGAGGAAGAGGAAGGAGCAGTGAAGGAGGAGGGGGAAAGACGAGGAGGGGAGCAAGAAGAGGAAGAGGACAAGGAGGGGAGAGATGGAGGGCAGGAGGGGGAAGGAGGAAGAGAGGTGGAGAAGAGAGAGAAAGAAAGAGGAGGGGGAAGCAAGAGGAGACAGAACAATGGACTGAGAGAGTGCATTCACAGAGAAAGACTCAGGTCACCTGTGGAGCTACCTGGGGGAACTCAGACACTGGTCCATCCTATATATCTCCTGGCGGTTCCTGAGCCACAGCAGCACAGTTTAGCTCTGGTCTACTTGGAGAGACTACCTCGTCCAACTCCACTCACCCCAGCCCGGCACCCTGCCCAATCAGCGTGTGTCTACACCCCACAGGGCTCCCGTGTCCTGAACCTGGCACGAGCACTACCAATTATATGCTCATGGTGTCCCTGTGAAATTAGAAGTATTATCCTCATGTTTCAGATAGGTAAACTGAGGTTGAAAAGTTATGAAGCCTAAGGCCATGTTAGCCAGCAACAGACTAGACTGGATTTGAACCTTGTTTGTCTGACTATGAAACTCATGTTCTTAACCTCGACACCTCCCATAATCAGTTTTGAACTATTTTGACTAAAAAAAGAATGTTTCAGTTACCAGGGTTTGTTTTATTTGACCTTAGACTGCTGCAGTAATACCTAAGGTTTGGCTTAGTGCCTGGCACAAAGTAAGTATGCAATGATTGTCAGCTATTAGAATAATTAAAATGACTAGTTACGCCATAGTAACAGCTTCCAGTAAGTGTCCCGATGTTTGACAGGGGGCAGTTAAGCCTTCTGATGACAGGTGGATGCAAAATTTTGCAGGCTGGCTCCCTGCAGTCCTCCCCAGCACCTTCTGCGGCTTCATCCACCCTCACTCAGTAATGATAGTAATAGTAGCAGGAATGCCACTCCCACATCGCTGTAACAAAGGAGACCTTTTGGTGCAAATGTTAAGGACTCAGCTGCTAACTGAAAGGTTGATAGTTGGAACTCACCCAGCAGCTCTGAGGGAAAAGGACCTGTCAATCTGCTCCCATAAAAATTACAGCTTGGAAAACTCTACGAGGCAGGTCTACTCTCTCACATAAGTATTGACTCGATGGGACCCAACAACAACAACATTGCTATAACAATGTCAAGCCGCTTTCACCGCCCCAGTCTTATTTGATCCATACTACAAGCCAAGGTGGAGCGGGGGGGCAATACAGTCCGTCTCCAGTTCACCGATAGGAAAATTGAAGTCCAGAGGGGTCAAGTGACTCTCCCAAAGTCACACAGCCAGTTTGAAGCTGAGCCAGGACAAGTATTGTAAGCCCTCCCCCTCCTTATCGAGTGGGAGATGGGCATCTAGAAGTGGCAGGTGTGTAGAGCAGGGATGACCCTTTGAGAGCCCATCTCATCCAAATCTTTCATTTTACAGATGAGTGAGTGAGTAGAAGAGAAGAGAGGGTCACGACTTGTCCAAGTCCATCTGGTTGGGAGCAGAGCTGGGGGGAGCAACCACAGAGGGTGTACCTCCTACAACTGATGGTGTGTTAGGACCAAGGACAAGCAACAGCAAAGAAGACGCTTTGACACACATCCCCTTTACACACCGACATAATAAAACATGCAGCTCTCAGTCCTACTGCTGAAGACTGGAAAAGGAAGTGTGATCTAAAACATGGGCCCACTAGAAAGTCGAGAAAAAGGTGGCCAGCACCTGGAGGGGAGAGATTTTGAAACCAGCTGACCTGCTACTTCTTAACCAAGTAACTTTGGGCAAATGACTTCACCCCACTGAGCCTCAGTTTCCTCATCTGCAAAATGGAAATAACAATGGCTACCTGGCACAGGTATTCAAGGATTAGATGTATGCGAAGTACTTAGTTCAGGCCTGGGCCAAGGTAAGTGCTCAGTGAGTGAAACTCTTATTATAATGTTGTCAGCGTTATTATCAGCATGTATTCGTGTCTCCTCCTAGCATCCAGTGGAGTTGTGGGCACCAAAGAGGGCAGGAACTGTATCATCTCTGCACCCCTGATGCCCAGCACAATGGCTGGCACAAAGCCAGCACTTGGTAAAGGCCAGTTGAGTTGAACTCAAGAACTTGTTACTCTCATTGTTAGGTGGCACCCTGTACTCTCTCGAATCATCTGAGTATCAAATGCCTGTGGGGCAGACAGGGCAGGTAGTATTATCCTTCCATTTTATAGCTGAAGAATAAACTGAGGGAGAGATGAGACTCTGTCACATGGTTGAGTTGAGATGGGACCAAGCTCTTTAGACTCCAGGTGACATGGTCCCTGTGTGTGAAAAAGATCCCTGGGTGGTGCAGAATTTGCACTTTACTACTAGCCTAAAGGTTGGTGGTTTGAACCCACCCATCACTTCTGAAGAAGAAAGGTCTGGCTACTGCTACCGTAAGAATTACAGCCAAGAAAACACTATGGAACAATTCTACTCTGTAACACATGAGTCGCCCTGGTTTTGGTGTGTGGAAATGATCCCCAGGAAGCTGAAGGTGTTGCAATGAGCTGAATCAGGAAATCCCTGGGGAGTGAGGCTGGCCCACAGGGACACCCCCCCTTCATCAAGTCCCAGCATTTCTTGCCCATAGATTCTGAAAGGGCTTCAAAGGGTGATTGAGCCTCGGTCATTAGGTCACACCGATATTGGCCCATCTTCCTGCCCAGGCTCAGCACTGCATCTCCATCCGAGGTAAAGCCAGATCCTGGCCTTCAGAAGGGACCTTGGGAGCCATACAATTTCAGCGCATTCAGACAGGCTGCCTGGGGCACTCATAGGAGCTGGAAACAAGAGGCCGTGCCTGGCTGCAGGACACCGAACCAGCATCCTGGCAGGCTGGCAGCCTCACTGACAGATTTACTACTCAGTTTTATGACTTCCAAGCTTAGTCACTGCTTAAATCAATCTGCCTAGAGACCAACACATAGCAAAGCCGTGACCTAGATGCTTAAAATGGGAAAGGCGCACCCCGCCCTCAGCAGACCAGGCCTCGGAGCCAAGTTCAGGGATGCGGGAGGCAACAAGGCTGGGGTCAGGCTGGATCTCGGTGACCCAGACAGTTGCCCTTTATTAAGTCACCACTCCCCAGTTTTGAGGGTATAGGAAACAGATTCCTGCTGCCACCAGAGGCAGCCCAACACATGCCAAGGGCATTGGAATCCACTGTTCCCCAGACCTTCCTGGAGAGCTGAGCCTGAGAGGTGGCAGGGGGCAGTTGGTGCACCTTCTGGCTGGCAAAGCTTCTGCTGCACACTTCCTCCTTGATTTCAGGTCACAAGCTGAAGATGGAAGCCCAGACCCAGAGCCAAGGCAGTTCAACCCCGGGTTCCTATTCCTATGGCTTCCAACCCCCATTCTCTCCCTCCCTGCACATCTAGTTAAAGCCAGCAGCCTCTCCAGAGTCTCTCTAGCCTCTACCCAGGTCTGCAGTCCATCAGCCACTTTGGGCTGGAGCAAATAGAGTGGGCATAGCACCTCTGTCCAGCTGTGTGTGATTGAGCCCTGGGGAGAAGGAGGAACCCTAACTATGGAACAGCTTCTCATGCTCTCTGAGGCTGCCAGGACATGGGAACCCTCTTCTTGCTTGTTAGATCTTCCCCCAGCTCATTTAGGGTTCCTTATGCAACAGTTAAGCACTCAGCTACTAACAACAAGGCTGGCAGTTTGAACCCCCCCAGCAACTCTGTGGGAGAAAAGACCCGGTGATCTGCTCCCATAAAGATTACAGCCTAGAAAACCGTATGGAGCAGTTCTCCTCTGTCACATGGGGTCACTATGAGTGGAAATAGACTTGAGGGCACCTAACAACAATAACCCTTTACGCAAAAGGTCCCTGTATGGCACAAATGGTTTGCACTCATCTACTAAAGGTTGGCCATTTGAACCCACCCGATGCTGCCATGGAAGAAAGGTCTGGCGATCTGCTTTGTAAAGATTACAGCCAAGAAAACCTTATACAGCAGTTCTACTCTGCGATATATGGCGTTGCCATGAGTCAAAATCAAATTGATGGCAACAGGTTTGATTTCGGTTTTACCCCTTATACACAGTCCCTGGGCCCCTTACCACTTACATGCTTGGCTGTTAACCAAAAAGTTAGATATTCGAGTCTACCCACAGGCACCTCAGAAGAAAGGCCTGGTGATCTACTTCTGAAAAATCAGCCACCGAAAACCCTATGGAGCACAGTTCTGCTCTGACACACATGGGGTCGCCATGAGCAGTGGTCAACTCAATGACAACTGATTTGTGTTTTTTGTTGTTGTTATAATTGTATATTTATTTGTGAGTTTATTTCTTTAATGCCAGCCTTGCTCACCAGGCTGTAAACAGCATGAAGGAAGGGCCCATGTCTGATTGGGTCAGTGCATTATTGCCCAGTGCTTAGCACAGTACCTGAAATGTTCACCTGTTAGATGAGTGAATGATCCCATTCAGACTCCTGAGCTTGACTATCCTCACATGAAATGTGAAATAATAATATATACTTTAAAGAGCTTTTTGTGAGATTTAAAGAAACCTGTTAGGAAATGCCTTTCATGGAGCCTGGAATGGTGTGAGTGCATGGTACGTGGTATATACGCCCAGTAAAAAACAAACCAAGCCAGTTGCTACGTAGTGGATTCCAACTAATGGTGACCTCATGTGTGCATAGTAGAACTGCACTCCCTAGGATTTTCAAGGCTGTGACCTTTTGGAATAAGATTGCCAGGCCTTTCTTCTGAGGTATCTTTAGGTGAGTTTGAACAACCAACCTTTTGGTTAGTAATTGAGTGCTTAATTGTTTGTGCCACCCAGTATTCCATAATCCTAGTACTCTATCTTAAATTCTTACCATTGGGTGTTTAAGCATGCAGAGCCTAGGAGATGTTCAAAGCAGATCTGTACTTTTAGTTCTATGTGGGATACAGCAATGCAAGGAGAGTCTGTGTGGGTGGAGAGCTGAACCTGGTAGCTTCTCTTTCTAGCTTATTTCTCATCTCCTCATTGGGCACTAGGGCCTTCCTTCTAATTTTCTGGGGCTCCCCACTCTGCTGCTTCTCTCTAGCCACTAGGGAAGCCCCTCTGCTTTGGACCCCCTCTATCTTCACTCCCTTTTCCTCATACCCCCTCAGTCTCTCTGACTCAGGCTGTTAGTCAGTGAGGACATACTGGTAAGGCCTTGCTATGGGTTGGATTGCATCCCCTCAAAAGATAGGTCCAAGTCCTAAACCTTGGTACCTGTGAATGTGAACTCATTTGGAAGTAGGGTCTTTGCTAAAAGTCAAACCAAACTCATTGCCATTTGCAGATGTAACTATTTAGGTTAAGACGAAGCCATTAGCTGCCAAGGAGATAAAATACTTAGGAATAAATCTAACCAGGTGTGTAAAAGACCATGCAAAGAAATTACAAAACATTACTGCAAGAAACCAAAAAAGACCTATGAAAGTGGAAAAACATACTATGCTCATGGATAGGAAAACTCAACATTGTGAAAATGTCAGCACTACCCAAAGCAATCTACAAATGCAATGCAATCCCCATCCAAATTCCAACAGCATTCTTTAACAAGACGGAGAAACTAATCATCCTGGATAAGTAAAGCATTATTCAAGAAGAAGAGCAAAGTGGGAGATCACAGTACCTGATCTTAGAACCTACTATACAGCCATGGTAGTCAAAACAGCCTGGTACTGGTACAACAACAGACGCATAGACCAATGGAACAGAATTAAGAACCCAGACAGAATCCATTCACCTGTGAGCAGCTGATATTTGACAAAAGCCCAAAGTTAAATGGGGAAAAAAACAGTCTCTTTAACAAATAGTGCTGGCATAACTGGATGGCCACGTGTAAAAAAATGAAACGGTATCTATACATCACGGCATGCACAAAAACTAACTCAAAATGGATCAAAGACCTAAATATAAAACCTAAAATGATAAAGATCATGAAAGTAAAAATAGGGACAACACAAGGGGCCCTAATACATGGTATAAACAGAATAAAAACCATAGCTAAGAATGTACAAACACCAGAAGAGAAACTAGGTAACTGGGAACTCCTAAAAATTGCATACTTATGCTTATCAAAAGACTTCACCAAAAGAGTAAAAAGAGAACCTAAGCCTGGGAAAAAATTTGGCTATGACATATCTGACAAGGGTCTAACCTCTAAAGTCTACAAAATACTTCAACACCTCAGCAACAAAAAGACAAATAATCCAATTTAAAAATGGGCAAAAGATATAAACAGACACTTTACCGAAAAGGACATTCAGGTGGCTGACAAACACATGAAGACTGAGAGGTTAGTGGTTTGAAGACACAGCCACTTTGTGGGAGAAAGAGGTAGCAGTCATCTCAAAAGACTCAGATCCAGACACTTCGCCAAAGAGGACATTCAGGCAACCAACAAATACAGGAAAAAGATGCTCAGGTTCATTAGCCATTAGGAAGATGAAAATCAAAACCTCAGTGAGATATCATCTCACCCCTGCAAGAATAGCATTAATGAAAAAATTCAGAAAACAATAAATGTTGGCAAGGTTGCGGGGAAATTGGAACTCTCGTGCACTACTGGTGGGAATGTGAAATGGTACAATCACTATGGAAAATGGTATGGCACCTCCTTAAAAATCTAGAAATAGAAATAGCATATGATCCAGCAATCTCTCTCCTTGGAATATACCCAAGAGAAATAAGAACCATCTCACGAATAGACATATACATACCCATGTTTATTGCAGCATTATTCATAATAGCAAAAAATGGAAACAACCTGTATGCCCACCAACAGATGAATGGATAAGCACGGTACACACACACAATGAAATACTTCTCAACAATAGAAAACAATAATGAATCCAGAAAACATCTCACAACATAGATGAATCTGGAGGACATTATGCTCAGTGAAATAAGTCAATCACAAAAGGACAAATATTGTATGAGACCACTATTATAAAAACACAAGAAAAGGTTTATACACAAAAAAACATTCTTTGATGGTTACAAGGGTGAGAAGGGATGGGGTAGGAAAATCACTAACTAGAAAGTAGGCAAGTGTCAACTTTGGTGAAGGAAAAGACAACACACAACATGGGGGAAGTCAGTACAACTAGACCAAGGCAAAGTCATAGAAGCTTCCTAAAAAAAAACAAACCAAACCCATTGCCATCGAGTAGATTTTGACTCATAGCAATCCTATTGGACAGAGTAGAACTGCCCCATAGAGTTGCCAAAGAGCTCCTGGTAGATTCGAACTGCTGACCTTTTGGTAAGCAGCCATAGCTCTTAACCACTACATCACCAGGGTTTCCAGAAGCTTCCTAGACATATCCAAACACCTTGAGGGACTGAGATGTTGGGGCTGAGGGCTGGGGAACATAGTCTCGGGTGACATCTAGGTCAACTGTCACAACATATTTCATAAGAAAAGTTCTCCATCCAACTTTAGTAAGTAGTGTCTGGGGTCTTAAATGCTTGTGAGTGGCCGTCTAAGATACATCTATTGGCTCTATTCCATCTGGAGCAAAGGCGAATGAAGAAAACCAAAGACACAAGGAAAATATTAGCTTAAAGGACTAAAGGATCACATGAACCACAGCCTCCATCAGCCTGAGCCCAGAAGAACTAGACGATGCCCACCTACCACCACCAACTGCTCTGACAGGGATCACAATAGAGAGTCTTGGACAGGGTAAAAGAAAAATGTAGAACAAAGACTAGTGTGACAGAGACTAGAGGAACCCATGAGACTTGGCCACTGGACACCCTGCTGCTCAGAACTGAAGCCACCCCCAAAGCCCACTTTTCAGACAAAGGTTAGACAGGCCTATGAAACACGTGTGAGGAACGTGCTTCTTAGTTCAATCAAGTATATGAGACCAAATGGGCAAGACGAGAAGATAGCCAGGGACAGGAAAACTGGACACATGGACAAGGGGGTCCCGAGGTAAAAAGAGGAAGAGTGCTGTCACATTGCTGGGATTGCAACCAATGTCACAAAACAATATATATGTTTTTGAACAAGAAACCAACTTGAGCTATAAACTTTCGCTAAAGCACAATAAAATGAAAACAAACAAAAAAAGATGAAGTCATTAGAGTGGGCCCTAATCTCTTTATTGCTGTTTTTAGATGCCATCAAGTTGATTTCAACTCGTAACAACCCTCATTTGACACAGTAGAACTGCCCCATAGGCTTTTCTAGGCTGTAATCTTTAAGGAGCACATCGCCAGGTCTTTCTCCCGCAGAGCAGCTGGGTGGGTTCAGTTTGCCAACCTTTCAGTCACCAGTTGAGCATCTCCAGAGCTCTTATCTCTTTATCACTGGTGTCCTTGTAAGAAGAAGAAAAAGACGCAGAGGGAAGTTGGCCATGTGAGATGAAGACAAGAGATTGGAATTATTCCGCTAAAAGCCAAGGAAAGCCCAGGGCTACCAGAAGCTGGAAGAGACAAGAGAGGATCTTCCCCTAGAGACTTTGGAGACAGCTTGGCCCTGCTGACACCTTGATTTTGGACTTGTGGCCTCCAGAACTGTGAGAGAATAAATTTCTGTCATTTTAATCCCCGTAGTTTATGGTACTTTGTTACAGCAGACCTGGGAAATGACTGCAAACCTCATCATGATTAAAATAGTGAAATCTTCCCATATCATATGGTAAAAAGTATGAGTTAATGAGATCACACACAGCACCCAATGACATTGCTGAGAGGAGGGTCCAGGCTGAGAGTGGTGCTGGAGAGGAAGCTGACGACCTCAGCCATGCTGAGTGGATGGAGGGATCGAGGGTGACTGCCCACCCCTCTGGAGCAGCCCAGCCTTGGTGGGTGCAGCCGAGCAGATGGTGGGGCAGGTAGCCGTGGTGGCCGAGGCTCTCGGCATCCAGATCACACGGACACACTGGCATGTAGGGCGCGTGCTCCCAACCAGTAAGAGTGGGAAGGCTGCCCTGCTGCCCGTACCTTGGATTAATCAGCAAGCACAGCATGCGCTGGTTTGCACTGAGCAAGCTACGCGTGGGCTTAATTGTATTTACTTGCTAATCTGTGGTGACCACTTTCACATGGGTGTCACCACATCTTTGCTGTGATGGGGGACAGGTGAAATTGTGCACTGCAGATTGGTGGGAAGGCACAATTGGGCCCCCAGGGACCTTGCTTATTGGGTAATCCAGCCCTGGCCACAACAGAGTACCAGTAACTGCCAGTCTCAGGCAGTTCCCTATGCAAACCGTGGCTCAGGTACAGCGTCCTAGCTAGTGGCAGCCCACTCAAAGAAAAAAAATCACCTATGCATGATTTGGGAATTACTGGAAGGATTCAATGCCTAGTTTGTGTTACAACGTTTATCACAAACAGTGTTAGCATAAATAGTTGTGTTAGAGAATAAAAGGTAATATCATTTAAAACGTCTGATTTGTGTGCTAATTTATATGATGGTCCAGGTTTACATCTTTCGCACATCACCTGGCACTTTGCTCTTCACAGGGGCCCTCTCCAGGTCACCGGTCACTAAATTCCACCTGGCTTTGTCCGTGCTCTGGCTGGGGCACCTGCAAGCCAGTCAGGCCTTTGCCTGGACCCAGTGAGGCCTTCTTTTGCAGAGCACTGATGAGTTTTATGCTAAGTGTCCCCCTGTTTTCCAGCTTAAGCCCCAATTCCTCAGACTTCCTTTTGCTTTCCTGGCTTTGGCATACACTAGCCCCCAGCACAGGCCAGAAAGGAAAGTCCTCCCACCCACCCCAGGAAGGCATGGCCCTGGGTATTATACTTCATATTTCCGCCATGTTCTTCCCTTCCGGCTGTTGTTGAGTGTTGCTCCTGGCTGGGTAGAGTGTTCCGAAAAAGACGGTGAACCAGCCCAGGGGAGGTCATTCCCCAGAAGCCCTACCTGATCACAGGGAGAAGAGCACAGGAGCTAGCTTGGTGGGTGCAGATTCAGGTCGCTTTTTGAGATTAGAATCTGGATGTCAGGGCTGCTAATCCGTCCTCGAATCACTCCTAGCTCAACCCACATGGAATTAAGTCCAGAATTAAAATTCAGAGCTAGTGCTGGGCTCGAAGGGCAGACTTAACTCTTTCCCTCAGGGAAGAAGAAAAGCCGAGGGCTGGCTTGAGAAGAGTGGCCGCGGAGGGGCCGCTGGGCTGATGGACTGGCTGCTGCGTGTTAAGGGGACACAGGGCCCCTGCCAGCAAGGCGTTTACAAATGTAATGGGGGAGCCTGGGAGTGGCACAGGGGGCTAAGGAACCCTCAGATAGGAAAGAGCTTCCTCCCCATCTGTTCCCTCCTGTCAGCCTAGGGTCCCTGTCCTCCCATCCTCGTAGCTGCCTCCTGCCCCTTAGCCTTGCTTTAGGTAGCTGCCTGTTTCTTTCCCATTTTCTGTAATGCAGGGCTGCCCATGGCCATGGCGCAGAAATGTAGAAGCAGAGAGATCCAGATTGGCAGGCTGGCCCACCCTTTAGTAGCCCACCAAGGCCTGCTTCTCACTCCACTCAGGCATACCCTTAGGCTACCGCCTGGCCACATTTTTTGTCCAGCTCCGTGGGTGTTCCTAATGTATAATCCGAACATGGGGGACCCTGTATGTGCGGGGCTCACTCACGAGGGGGGGTGGCATAATGGAATGGTTAGTTCTGGGAGAACTGTTTGGATTCAAATCCCAGCTCCACCTTTCAGGAGCTCTATGATTCCAGACAACACAGTTCACTTCCTTATGCCTCACTTTCTTCATCTGTAAAATGGGAAGAAAAATCATCCCTACCTTTTGGTGGTGTTCCAAGGATTACACGAGTTAAGACCGTAAAGCACAGGATCAGGCTTATCACTGGCATTCAGTTATGTTGATTATGACATCATAATTAATTATAATTCCTCACAGGAGGGCCCCTGTGGCTTCTATTGGTTTCTTTGTCTGCTAAAAGAGATGACGCTTGCAAGGTGCTGGTTGGCCCAGCAAGCCCAGAGTAGGTCCTTTCTCTTCTCTTTGGAGAGAATGTCCTTTTCCCTCATTGTTGGTTGTGTAGAGACTTGGCGTTAATCAGTAAAGCTGTAGAAATATAATCAGGAGGGGAGACACCTTTGTCTAAAGTGCAGCACTGTCTAGAAAGGCCCAGCCATTGGGGGCAGGCCCAGCTTGGTCTCAGGGTTGGGAGTGGAGATTGTTACCCTGAGGTGTGGCCTTCTAAAGGTCACACAGGCCCTTTCAGTCCTAAAAGTTAGCCTTTTCATGTCATAGTCCCCACTGCTGAGGGTCTCAGGAAGAACTCCCAGAGGAAAACCCCCAGCCCGGGACACCACCACAGCCTGAGATGGACACCCAATTTTCAGCTGTCCCTTCCCTCCAAGGGAGCACTACTCTCTCTCCTGACTTGGGGATAACTTCTGTCTGCTTTTTCTCTGGGCACCCTACCTATGCTGGTAGTCCAGGGTCCCTCCTACAGGCTAACAGCCCCCCATCATTTCTGCCATGAGACCCAGGTGTCCTCCTGCGTAAGAAGCTCCTCAGTATCCCAAGTGGCATGTCATCTGACGCCCTGGGCCTGTGACCTCAGCTGACCCATAAATGCCTGGTGTTCTGGGTATTCATCAATAGGAGCAAGCTGCCAATTGCCCCTCAGTCCTGGCTTCACCTACCAGGAGGGGGTCCAGAAAATCTGATAAATAAAACCCATCAGGGAGTCCTGACTGGGGCACTGGTCAGAAGCTTGTGCTAGAAGCAGCAACGTTACAATTAAGTAAACGGATGACCTCAATTCAGAGACAATGTTTGTCGAATTGAATCTGCTGCGGGTTAACTTAACTTATCCGAGTAAAAACGATATTTGGGATTAAGTCTTCACGGCGCTGAATGCATTACTGGATTCCTGCTTCTCGTCATTAAAAAGGGGACGTAACCTTCACTAAGGCGGTCTGTGGGGACCGGGACAGCTGGGATAGCTGCGGAGTGCTGACTGACCACAGGGGATTAAGTCTAAACACAATTCATTTCACACTGAAAATAAGCTGATTTGTTATTGTTGTCAAATAAGCCTTATTTAAAACTGGCTGTCGCTTAGTGTGGGATCTTCAGGAGTGGTACAGGGCAAAGCTTTGACTTTCCTGGCTTGGCAGCCTACAAAGCTGCTTTCCAACAACTGCTCCTTCTGGCTTCATATACGGGAATAACACGGAGTGCCTCTCTGCTGTCTGGTCCCTGGAGAAGGCCCAGAAGGTATAGCCCCAGGGGGCTGTTGAGTGTTTGGCAGCTTTGGGCTCTGTTGCTAAGTTGCAGGGGACACTGTACCCAGGTTAGGTGGGCGTGGCTAGGCCTCTGGGGCCGTCCTTTGCTCTGAACCCCATCAGCCCTTCTGTAACCCCTCAGGGCAGTAATCTTTCCAGACTGTACATGACTTCCCATGGAGATGCCCCCGCCTCCTCCTTTCCCATGCTCTCCACTGGGCCCACTAGAGACCCTGTCTTAGTTCTAGAAAAAGTCGGCATTTCTCAAAGTATGGTCTGGGCACACTTGGGATTCTCCTAGGCCCTTTCAAGAGATCCACAAGGTCAAAACCACTCTTATAACAATATTAGGGCATAATTTGCCCTTTCCCCTTTCATTCTTTCATGAGTGTGTAGAGGAATTTTCCAGAGGGCTACTGATGTGTGATGATGTCATCATCTGATGGCTGATGGAATGTGAGCTTGTATATTCTTGTGTTTTAAACTTATTTCAGTTTTAATTTTGAATATGGAAAATACTGCTGGATGTTGTTGTTAGGCGCTGTCAAGTCGGTTTCAACTCATAGCGACCCTATGCTCAACAGAACGAAACACTGCCTGATCCTGCACCACCCTCACAACTGCTGCCATGCTTGAGCCCTCTGTCACAATGTGTCAATCCATCTCATTGAGGGTCCAAGCATGATGTCCTTCTCCAAGGACTGATCCCTCCTGATGACATGTCCAAAGTATGTGAGACGCGGTCTTGCCATTCTTGCTTCTAAGAGGCATTCTGGTTGTGCTTCTTCCAAGACAGATTTGTTGGTTCCTTTGGCAGTCCATGGTATATTCAATATTCTTTGCCAGCACCACAATTCAAAGGTGTCAGTTCTTCAGTCTTTCTTATTCATTGTCCAGCTTTGCATGCATATGAGGCAATTGAAAACACTATGGCTTGGGTCAGGCACATCTTAGATATCTTCGCTTTTCAGCACTTGAGAGAGGTCTTTTGCAGCCAATTTGCTCAATGCAACGCGTCTTTTGATTTCTTGACTGCTGTTTCGATGGGTGTTGATTGTGGATCCAAGTAAAACGAAATCCTTGGCAACCTAAATCTTTTGATAGATATAACCCACAAATGCAGAAGCTATTTGCGAGTCCTTAATAATGTTTTTTTGAAAATGCCCTCGTGGTGCAGTGCTTAAGAGCTCAACTGCTAACCAAAAATTCAGCAGTTGGAATCCACCAGCCACTCTTTAGAAACCCTGTGGGGCAGTTCTACTCTGTCCTACAGGGTTGCTATGAGTCAGGATCGACTCAACAGCAATGGATTTTTGGATTTAATAATGTTTTAAAGGAGCCCTGGTGTTGCAATGGTTAAGCACTCAGCTGCTAACTGAAAGCTCTGGGGTTTGAACCCACCAGCGGCTCCGTGGGAGAAAAAGTCCCGGCCATCTGTTACTGTGAAGATTACAGACTAGGAAACCCTATGGGGAAGTTCTACTCTGTCATACAGGGTTGCTGTGAGTCAAAATCAATTGGACAGTGAACAACAATAACGTTTTAAGGAGCCCTGGTGGCGCAACAGTTAAACACTCAGCTGCTAACTGAAGTACTCAGCTGCTAACCAAAAGGTTAGCTGTTTGAACCCACCCAGCAGCACTGAGGGAGAAAGTTCTTGCAATCTATGCCCGTAAATATCAAAGCCTAAAAAACTCTATGCGGCAGTTCCACTCTGTCACGTGGGGTTGCTGTGAGTTGAAATCAACTCTACGGCACCTGGCAACAACAACATTTTAAGACTATAAAGGAATATTGAGACCAAAATGTGTGAGGCCCTCTGTTGTAGATCTTTCTTGATTCCTTCCCACCAGCGAACCCCCCGGGCCCCAGGGACATGTTAGGTGACACAATCACTTGAACTAAGGTGTTCTTGTCCTATAAAAGTTTATATGTTGCTCCTTTTACACAGGAAACCCTGGTGGCATAGTGGTTAAGTGCTACAGCTGCTAACCAAAAGTCGGCAGTTTGAATCCCCCAGGCGCTCCTTGGAAACTCTACGGGGCGGTTCTACTCTGTCCTGTAGGGTTGGAATTGACTCGGCAACAGCGTTGGGTCGGCTAGCTCTGGTGGCAGTGGTATATTTGAAAGGGCAGAGACTTTGAACAGATTTGGCTTCACAACCTGGCTTCTCTGCTTTCAAATCTAGGTGACGTCCACATGAGTGTCAATGAGGAGACCAGTTAGGACACTGCTGTAGTAGCCAAGGTGAAACATGGCATGATACAGCAAAACGCCGTAGGAGTTGCCTGGAGACGTCTGTGCTCTTTCTGCACAGTTCCTCTTCCTTGCTTCGCCTTTTCTCTTTCTTTTAACCTACAGTCACTAAAAGCGTCTTTATTTTTTGGGCAATTCTGCTTCTGCCCCCAGCTCTCATACTCCTCTCAGTGTGAAGGAAGCTAAGTGGTTAGTCAAGGCAGCCACTTCTGGTTCCTCAGGGGTGCCCTTGGGGGTGTCTCCCACCCCCAGTCCCTCCACTCCAGCCTTACCCAAGTATTCACTGAAAGATACCAGCTGTTGGTGAGGGTGTCACTGCCAAGAGAATATGAGCAGACGCAGTCATTACAAAACTTGCCCCTGATCTTTCCTATCTGCCCACGACCCTCGCCCAGTCTGGGCAGCTGGACAATCACCTCAAGGGAGGATCGTTTCAGCACAATGCAGAGAAGAAGAGTTAAATTCTTGGCTTTTGAGTTTCGAAAGCCAAGGTCCAAGTATGAGACAGAAGGTTTGGAAGAACGCATGATCAATCCAAGCTGCTTTTCCTGCCCAGGAGAAGGTAGTACGTGGTACGGGGCAGAACAGCGTGTGTGGTGTTACAAAATGATCCCAAACCCAATGATTTCAGGGTTGCCAAGAGCAAAGGATCAGAGGGGGTCCTGAAACTATAACTCCTTCCCTCCACAAGTGAACATTTCCAGAGACCTTGGATAGGGTGCTGGATTTAGGGAAACCTTTTTATAGAATGGAGATTGGGAGTGCTCTTATTTGGAATTTAAGGCACAAGTCGTCATCAGATAACAACTGAGCAGTAAGTGTTTTCGAGTTTATAAAATAATCTCACGTTTTACCTAAAAGTGAAGTGAAATTAAAAAAAAAAAAAGACTTTCCCTGAGAAATTATCACCCTGTGCATTTGAAGTTGATTTATTCTAAAGTAGTGTGAACTGCAAGATCTTTTTGAAAAGCTTTCTGGCAGTATCTACAATAATTTTAAACACACATTTCCTGGGCCTCAGCCATCAATCCCACTCACGGGTCTATGTCCCAGAGAACCCAAACCCCAGTACATCAGGAGAGATATACAGTAATTATTACGGGGCTGTTTATAATAATAGCAAGAGAAAAACAAAACTGGAAACAGTCTGAATGTCCGTCAACAGGAGAACCGTCGATAAATTCATAGGACAGCCACACGATGGAAGGAAACACAGCTGTTGAAAAAGAATGAGTCAGACCCATATCTCATGAGCTGGAACAATGGCCAGGATATATTGTTAAATTCCCAAAGAAAGTTTAGGAATAATATGTGTCCCAGTTTTGTCTGGGAGGGGGAGGGGAAGGGGCAGTAGCTGAATGTGTTTTCATAAGCAAAAAAAAAACAAACAAAAACAAAACTCATTAATGATATACATTAAAATAGTAATCCTTAGAAGAGTTGGATTGGAAGGAGAGAGGGGAAGTTTCAGGGGGAGGTGAAGCTAAAGGGAAGAGGTGGCTTTGAGAAGTTCCCTCCACCAGGTGAACCTTGGACTTAGACTGGAAGGAAAAGGCTGAGGGATTTCCAAGCTCTGCAGTTGGGGCTGGGCAGTGGAGAGCAGATTACTGACGTTCCCCAGACTTCTTCAACCCTGGAGTTTAGACAAGAGGCACCTGGACACGATTTCCTCACTCAGTGCCTGCCAGAGAGGTTTCTACATCACACTCCCTCAGGGCCCTGGCCAGAACCCTGGTGGACTTGGGCTTGTGTCATTCAGCATAAAAAATATTAAATGAACAGTGACTCTCTGCAAAGAAGTGGCAAATTTCCACTGGGGAGAATTTATTTTCCACTTGGAAAGCTAATGAAAACCAGCCATGATGAAAAACCCAGCCAAAGAGAAGTTAGGGTTGTATTCCTTTCATAGGAAAATGACACCAAGTTTGGGGTTGGGTTCTTTTTGTTTGTTTTAATTTAATTTTGTTGTTGTAGAGAATATACACAGCAAAACGTATACCAATTCAACTGTTTCTACATGTATAATTCATTGACACTGATTACATTCTTCAACTTGTAAAACCATTCTAAACCTCCTTTTCTGAGTTGTTCCTCCACCATCGACATTAAACTCAGCACCGCCTAAGATTCCTATCTAATCTTTCCAGTTGCTCTTGTCACTTTAATCCCACATAGATAGTTCTTAAAAACGCATAATGCTCAAGGCAGATGTTTTTTTTACTAGTTAAACTAAACTATTGTTTGGTTTTAAGAAGATTTCAGGGGATAATTTTTGGTTTCAGTTTTAAAGATTATCTCAGGGCAATAGTTTCAGGGGTTCATCCAGCCTGCATGGCTCCAGAAAGTCTGGAGTTCACGAGAATTTGAAATTCTGTTCTGCATTTTTCCCCTTCTGATCAGGGTTCTTCTATAGAATCTTTGATCAAAATGTTCAGTAATAGGTAAGTCCAAGGGTTAATAGATGACAACTACCACAGCCTCCACTAGACTGAGTCCAGCACAACTAGATGGTGCCTGGCTATCACCACCGACTGCTCTGACAGGGATCACAATAGAGGGTGCCAGACAGAGCTGGAGAAAAATGCAGAACAAAACTCAAAGTCACACACACACACAAAAAGACCAGACTTACTGTCTGACAGAGACCAGGGAAACCTTGAGGGTATGGCCCCGGATATCTGAAGTCACTGTACTAAAGTCACTTCTGAGGTTCACCCTGCAGCCAAAGATTAGACAGGCCCATAAAACAAGACTAGGTGGGCACACCAGCCTACGGGCAAAGACGAGAAGGCAGGAGGGAACAGGAAAGCTGGACAAATGGAAATGGAGAACCTAAGGTCAAGAAGGGGAGGATGCTGATGTGTCACGGGTTGGCAACCAATGTCACAAAATAATATGTGTATTGTTTAATGAGAAATTAATTTGCTTTGTCAACTTTCACACACACACAAAGAAATATACTGAGCAAAAAATAAATAGATAAAAATGTTCATTAATGGTACATGGGCACCATCCAGTTCTCCTGGTCTCCTGGCAAAGGAGGCAGTTGTTCATGGAGGCAATTAGCCATATACCCATTTCCTCCTCCTATTCCTGACTCTCCTTCCTCTGCTGTTCCAGGTGAATAGAGACCAATTGTGCTTGGATGGCCACTTGCAAGCTTTGAGGTTGGGTTCTTTGTGGAATCCAGACCCAGAGAGAAGGGGCTCTACCATTTGGGGTCCCTTAAACTCTGGTCAGAAAATGGGCCTTGGGGTCAGACAGGAAGCTGAGTGGGGCTGACAAAGGTGGAGGAAGCCCAGGAAACAAGCTTACTCTTCTGAGGGGGTGTGGGGAATGCCTAAGTGGAGATTTCTGGAGCATTTAAATATAGTGGGAAAGTCAGAACTAGAGAGCCTGAGAGAGACAGGAACTTGGCCGTTTTAATAAAATGTGACACTTTCTTAGCTGTTTCTTTTTCAGCTTCCTGTGCTGAGGTGGGTGCAGGCACACTCTGGGCTGAGTCTAAAATGCTCCAGGTTTCCTGTTCCCTGTCCATGGCTTGATTCAACAACTGCGTTCCCTGTCAACATACTCCTGTCATTGGGGAGCTGGGCTTAGCTGTGTTCTTCTGTCCTTCAGAGCGTCCTGCACACCCATGCTCATCTCCCCTATCACCCAGGGTACTGAAAACATGACTCACTTGTACTGGCCTGCGATCTTTTACATGCTCTCTCCCCTACTTAACAACATTTAACGGCTCCCTATTGCCTCCAGGAGAAGTTCCACTCTTTAGGGTGGCATTCGATGCTCTTCATAACCTTGTCCCTACCTCCCATAGTAGTGCAACTCCCATCACTCCCTTGAAAGCCTTTTAGAGTCAGAGTCACTGAACAACTTGTGCCCTTGCACCGTGCTCTTAGATACATCCTGTTGCTGCTCCAGGAATTACTTTTCTTTCCACTTTGCTTGGGAATCTCTGAGTCCTTCAAGATGCAGCTCAGATGCTGTTCATCCCTCACCATGATACTTACTGATGGAAAAGTCAGTGCTGGGCTCCCAAAGCAGCATCTACGGTCTCCCATTAGAGGGCTTTGACCCTAAGTGGCAATTCCTCAGACCTTGGACACATTCATCTTTCAGAGCCTCAGTTTCCTCATCTGTCAAGTAGGGATAACAGGCCCTCCTGCATGAGGGTGGATGAAGATTACAAATGACACAAAGCCCCTGGAAACACTCAGCTAAATTGTTGATGGGGATTCAGCTATTAGATGGTGACCATTTTGAGGACGAGGACTATGTCTTATTCATTTTGTGTCCTTGGCTCCTAAGACAAAAGCTGGTTGGGAAGGTTTGCTGGACTTGTTTGTTGAAAAGAGGGATGACTGTCCTATGGTGTGTTACTCCTTTCTGTATGTGTGTGCACGTCCCCAACTAGGTTTGCAACCTTTCTGAGGATGCTCGTCCTCATTCCCTACAGTGCCTGGCTTACCAAACCCATGCCAGTACTAGTACCAGTCACGTCAAGTTGATACCAACTCATGGTGACTTCATGGGCGTCAGAGTCGAATTGTACTCCATAGAGTTTTCAGTGGCTGATTTTTTGGAAGCAGATTACCAGCTTTCTTTCAGGGTCCCTCTCAGTGGACTCCAGCTGCCAATATTTTGATTAGCTCGGTTAGCAGCAGAGTGCATTAACCGTTTATACTGCTGCGACTCTTGGCTCAATAAACATTGAAAAGTTAATGAAAACCAGTCATACAGAGGCAGGAAGGGGAAAGGCACTTGAAGCCAGAGCTGAAGCTCAGACCCAGGAGTTCTGTCTCCCAACATGGTGCTTTCTTCATGGCCTTGAGTCATTCATGGAGATGATGAGTAAAGATGATGAGTGATGAAGGTGAAGAAGATGGTGAGTAAAGAAGGCTCTTTCTCTACCAGGAGGTTGGGGGTTGAAAGTCAAAGATTATATTATATATATTATAACTTGGATGCCACACCATTCCAAGTCCAGTGACTTGGGGATGGCAGACGGAGGGCACAAAGGGCCATGTAAAGTTCTTCCTGCTCTTTGATCAAACACATTCGCAAGGGCATATGGCTGGGTATGGGACGGTTTTCTACAACTTCACAGACACCTATTTTTTTGGGCAAGTACATTTCACAGTGAGAGAGTTATGTGAGGTCACTCACTACCTCATGTGACAATATTGATCATGGCTGGGCCTCCCTGTGGCTCAGGCTTGGACAGGGGTGGCTCCAGGACAAAGTACGCCTGAGGGCTAGGATTTCAGGAGCCAGAGGGCAGGTAGGAGCCAGATTCCAGGGAAGGAGGAAGGGGTGGAAGGTACCACCTTACTCCAGAATTAACTAGGGTCAGGAGATCACAGAGTTGGGTAACACAGTGGGCTGGCCAGTAGGGAAACAGGTTCTCCATCGAATACATCCTCGAAGAAAGTGTAAACTGGCGGGGCCTTTTTGAAGAGCACTTAGACACTATTGAACAGCAGTTAAAAGGCACATAGCCCCGACCCAGCAATTCCACTTCTGGGTGTTTACGTGCCACACTTGCGTTTGTATGCAAAGAGGTTTTTACAGGGCATTGTTTGTAGGAGCAAAGGGTGAGAGACTAAATGTCCCCCGTTAGGGGACTGGATAATATGTATCGAATGGGCGCAGAACACCCACAATGTATGAGCCAGAATGAGGTTGGCTGATATAGATGGATCTCCAGTGTATGTTAGGTAAAAAAAACAAAATGAATAAACAATAACGAAGAAAACCTACGGAAATAAGGTCAGAGTAGTATTATTGGATAAAAAAGAAATTTATACATACATGTGCTTGTGTCTACATAGAAACATCTCAGAAAGGATCATGGGATATTGGGGACAGTGGGTGCCTCTAGGAAGGTAGCTGGGAAGCTGGGGTACAGGGAGGGAGGAAGACTTACTGTTGACTGTACGTCCTTTTGATTTGCTTAAATTACTTTTATCATGTTCACATTTTTACAATGTATGAGATACTTCCTTCTCTACGCCTCCTCAGCTCCAAGACAAGGAGGGACTACAAGCCTGGAGCATAGGGTTTCCTGATGTTCACTGGGTGAGGGTGAGGGTGAGGGCGGGGACCCTCCTGGCCTGTCTGCTTTAGGCCCGGCAGCCCAGGTGTCATGGATTGGATTACGTCCCTCCAAAATATGTGTATCAACTTGGTTAGGCCATGATTCCCAGTATTGTGTGGTTGTCCTCCATTTTGTGATTATAATTTTATGTTAAAGAGGATTAGGGTGGGATTGTAACATCCTTACCAGGTCACATCTCTGATCCAATGTAAAGGGAGTTTCCCTGGGGTGTAGCCTGCATCACCTTTTATCTCTCAAGAGATAAAAGAAAAGGGAAGCAAGCAGAGAGTTGGGGACCTTATACCACCAAGAAAGCAGTGCCAGGAGCAGAACACGTCCTTTGGACTCAGGGTCTCTGCGTGGAGAAGCTCCTAGTCTGGGGAAAGATAGATGAATGAGAAGGTCAACAGACAGAGAAAGCCTTCCCCTGGTGGTAATACCCTGAATTTGGCCTTTTAGCCTGCTTGACTGTAAGAAAATAAACTTCTCTTTGTTAAAGCCATCCACTTGTGATATTTCTATTATAGCAGCACTAGGTAACTAAGACACCATGCCTTGGCTTGATGTTGGGAACACGGTGAAATTCTGGCTCAGGGCACAGTCATTCAGCTGGGGCCCCAAAGCTTTTGGGATTCACCCACTGACAGCTTTTCAGCAAATCTTTATTGAACACGAACTGTATGCTAGGCACAGAGTACACAGTGATGAACAAAACAAGCAAGGACTCTGTCCCTGTGGAGGTGGCCCATCGATGGGGAGTGGGACAACAAAGAAGTCAGCAAACCAAGAATGTGATCACTGTTGTGTTGAAGTATGCTGTGGTAGCAGGACAGGAGAGCCAGCAGGTGACTTTAAATAGGGTGTGTAGGGAAGACCTCTCTGGAAAGGTGACATTCCAGCTGGGACCTGAAGGGTGAAAAGGGGTGGAGCAGGAAGAGGTGGGTGGCAGGCAGGGGTGGGGGAGAATTCCAGGCAGAGGGAGTGTGCATGGAGGCCCCACAGAGGAAGGGGTTTTGAAGGACAGAATGGAGCCAGTGCGGCCTAGGAGTAGTGAGTGAGGGAAGAAGGGAACTGGGTAAATTTGGTGAGGAGTGAGCAGAGACCACCACGCTCATGCTGCCCTGGCTGGTGGGCACAGGTGTGCAGTCAGGACTGTGAGTCGTCCATCTCAGGTGCCAGCATCACCTCTTCTTTGCCCCATCTGGCTTCCTTCCAGTTAAATGCAACCACTTCACTACTCAATGGATGATGAGACCCTGGGTTTAGTTCCTGCCCTGGCCACAGACTCTGCTCATCATAATTGTTCTGTATCATGCAGGTTTCTGCAAGATTTCAGGAAACGATGTGGAAAAAAGAGCTCCGTGGTGGATCAGTTAAGATTAGGCTTCACGAGACAGAAAACACAAGATCATGTGTTTAAACAAGTTGGATTTTTTTTTTTTTTGGGAAAATGAAGTCTAGAGGTAAATCTAGAGTCTAGAGTAATAAGCCCAACATCATCCATAGGAAGCTACCTCATGGTCCAAGATGGCTGCTCAAACTCCAGCAATCACATCTGCATTGTTGCAGACGTTAAGAGGGATGTGGGCAGAAGAGCAAGGTACTTCCTTTCCCTTCAAGGATTCTTCCTGGAAGTCATACATGATTTACTTCTACCTCTATTTCATTGGTCAGAATTTATCACGGTGCTGTACCTGGCTGCAGGGAAAGCTGGGAAATGCAGTTTTTATTCCGGGAAATCATATGCTCAGCTTAAAAAAAAGGGGGGGGGGTTCTATGTCCTTCATCATAGAACCCCTGATCTTTTTAGCTGTGTCCCTGGATGCAACCAAGGGTTAAGTGCTTGGCTGCTAACTGAAAGGTTGATGGTTTGAATCTACCCAGAAGCACCTTGGAAGAAAGGCCTGGTGATCTGCTTCCAAAAGGTCACAGCCTTAAGAACTCTATGGAGTGCAGTTCTACTCGGAAGCACATACGGTTGCCAGGAGTTGGAGTTGGCTCAACCTCAACTGGCTTGGTTGTGTTGTTGTTACTATTAAAGGAAGAAGGGGAGAATGAAGAATGACAGATAAGTCACACTCTGTGCTATGTATAATCAAATAAATTTGGAAAATACTTAGCTAAATAAAGCTTCACCACAATATGTCTCACAGCCTTTAGTGCACTAATGGGCATTGTTCATCTCCAAAAGAGGCTGTAGTACGTAGTCTTTGTAAAAGGTGTTAGATTGTAGCACCTGTGTGTGTGTGCGTGTGTGTGTGCGTGTGTGTGTGTGCGTGTGAAGCATTTTACAGACTTCGTGTTCTGCAGAACATACTCAGGTAAGCTCAGTCCTTGCTGTATTGTAGAGTCCAAAACTGGCTGAGCTAGGCAGCACACCTTCATTTTAAAGATTAAATGCAATTCTTTCAACAAACCTGGAATACCCACCCTACATCAGGCAGGTTCCAGCCTAGGTGCTGGGATATAGAGATGGGTCATGTTTCTTGCCCTTATCAAGTTCAGAGTCAGGTGGGTAAGACAGTCGTGTTCTCAGCAAAACAATTACAAGTGCCAAAGTAGAACCTGGCCTTGGTGGATGTGACGTCAGCCGGCAGACTCAGGTGGCCATGGAGACGGGCATTCTGGAGGAGCATCTCCACAGTGGGATCAGCAGGTAGAGCACGGTGGGGGGAGAGGATGGAAATGCCTTGGTGCCAGGCGATGAGCTGCAGAGGCCAACTCAGCCTTCCAGTGAAAGCCTGGACAGCCAGACCAGGGAGCTGGGCTGCCTTATTACCCGTCTGCTATGAGAGTGTCAAGGTGCAGGAAGCCACTCTGTGGAAGGCACTTCCCTAGGAACAGAAGCCAGGTCTCCCAGTGTTTTCCTTGTCCCCGGCCCACTGATGGTGCTGGGGCTTCTCCTGTCCCTGCCACCAGATGCCTGTCTCCAGAGCTGCAGCCCTTTGTAGGTTACGAAGCTCTGTCGCCTCCCTTCTCTCACCTGATCTTCACAAGAGGCCCCAGAAACAGGGAGAGCAAGGAGTGTTGTTCTCGTCCTCCCATTACAGAGAAGTTGTGATGGCTCTAAGACCACACCGCCTGTGAGGGGCCGATTGTGTGTTCTTGTCTCTAACCCAAACCAAACCAGTTGCGCTCCGGCCGACTCCGACTCACAGAGACCCCATGTGTGTCAGAGCAGAACCGTGAGCCATAGGATTTTCCATGGCTGATTTTTCAGCAGTAGATCGCCAGACCTTTCTTCCAAGGAGCCTCTGGGTGGATTCAAACCTCCAACCTTTTGGTTAACAGCCAAGTGCGTTAACCATTAACTGTTTGCACGACCCAGGGACTCTTTGCCTGTAAAGGGGAATCATTTCACTGCCTTCAGGGTTTATGGAGATGCTGTTAAGTGGAGAAGCCCCTCCCTGGGGATTCCAGCAGTGCAGGGAGGCAGGTCTGAGCATAGGCTGCTCTCGACACCCACCTGACACAGGGAAGGCACTTTTTCTCATTGAGGTCACACCGGAGCTGCCAGCCCAGGGCCTGGAAAGGACCCAGAGCTGACACCAGATCCTGCAGCTCTAGCCACCAGCAGGTCACCACATCCCACGTCTCTCTTATGTATCAGCCCTTGCATTGATCTAAGGCCCTTTGGTGCCTGGCCCTATAGACACACACTGTTTCCCACTGACTCCCAACAAGGTATGTGGTGGGGGAGCCACCCAGCTAGCAGGAAGCACCAGGACCAACCAGGGAGGTGGGCAGGGACCAGCCAAGTTTTCCTCCCTGGCTCCCCCTGCTGGCCACAGGTGCTCCATCGGGGGAGGCAGAGGTTGAGCAGCCCAGGCCCACCTGGAGCCAGGGAAGGCCTGCCTCTCATCCCATGAATCTTCTCCTTCAGGTATGTCATTTTTATCAGCTTTGCAAGTGGTGGATTGATGGTGGTGGTGGGGTCGCTCCCATAAAACCCGCTGCTGTCTAGTTGATTCCGACACATAGCGACCTTATATGACAGAGTAGAACTGCCCATAGTGTTTCTAAGGCTGTAATCTTTACTTTTTTTTAAATTGTACTTTAGATGAAGGTTTATAGATCAAACTAGCTTCTCATTAAACAGTTAGTACACATATTGTTTTATGACATTGGTTAACAACCCCATGACATGTCAACACTTTCCCTTCTCAACCTTGGGCTCCCTATTACCAGCTTTCCTATCCGCTCTTGCCTTCCAGTCTTTGTCCCGTGGCTGGTGTGCCCCTTTAGTCTCATTTTGTTTTATAGGCCTGTCTAATCTTTGACTGGAGGGTGAACCTCAGGAGTGACTTCATTACTGAGCTAAAAGGGTGTCCGGGACACCCTTGGGGTTTGTGTCGGGCCATTAAGTCTGGTCTTTTTGTGTAAGTTAGACTTTTGTTCTACATTTTTCTCCAGCTCTGTCCGGGACCCTCTACTGTGATCCCTGTCAGAGCAGTCTGCAGTGTAGCTGGGCACCATCTAGTTATGCTGGACTCAGTCTGGTGGAGGCTGTGGTAGTTGTGGTGATTAGTCCTTTGGACTAATCTTTCCCATGTTATCTTTAGTTTTCTTCATTCTCCCTTGCTCCTGAAGGGGAGAGACCAGTAGAGTATCTTAGATTGCTGATCACAGGCTTTTAAGACTCCAGACACTACTCACCAAAGTAGAATGTAGAACATTTCTTGACAAAATATGTTATACTAATTGAGCTAGATGTTCCTGGAGACCATGGTTCCCATAGTAAGGCTTTAATCGTCACAGAAGCAGACTGCCATATCTTTCTGCCACAGAATGGCTGGTGGTTCAAACCACCGACCTTTTGGTTGGCAACTAAGTGCTTAACCACTGCTCTACCAGGGTTCCTCGAAGGGTTGTTAAGATACTGTTAATTTCAACAGCTGGTGGGAGGGTTATTTCATGTATCTCAAATTCCTACCTGTCCTTCAAGGCCCATCAGAATCTCCCCTCCTCCAGGAAGCCTTCCCTACCCACTCAACCTTATATAATCTCCCCTCTCTGAAACTCCTATAGCACATAGTATCTGAGGAACTCAGTGGTCCTGGACATGTCTAGCCTCCTTGGATTTGTACATCCTGCCTCTCTAAGGCTGGACTTAAGTCCCTAGGTGGTGCAAAGAGTTTGTACTTGACTGCTAATCTAAAAATGTTGGTGATTCAAACCCACCCAGCAGTACTGCAGAAGAACAGGCCTGGCGACCTGCTTCCATTAAGATTACAGCCACAAAAACCCTATGGGACAGTTCTGCTTTGTAACACATGGGGTTGCCACGAGCTGAAATTGATTTGATGGCAGCTAACAACAACAACAAGGCTGGTCTTAACTCCAGGTCGACAATAGTTTTTGAAAACAAGCACAGCACAGCAGAAGACCTCTTACCTGATGTTATTAAGACTGGTAGTTGGGTGGCACTCCTGGGGCCAGGAGTTTGAAGATAGACCTCCAGGTGCAGCCACTTGGTCACTAGGCTAAGGCATCAGTCATTGTCATAAACCTCCCAGGCTGCTCAATTGGATCATTTACATCTGCTTTTGTTCTATATTAGTTTGGAAGGAAACAGAAGTCTCGCTAAGCAAAGCTTGCTAGTTATCCTAAAGAAGGAGCCCTGGTGGCACAGTGGTTAAGTGTTTGACTGCTATCCGAAAGGTCTGTGGTTCGAACCCATCCAGTGGGTCTGCAGCAGAGAAGACATAGGAATCCGCTCGCGTAAAGATTACAGCCTTGGAAACCCTATGGGGCAGTTCCACTCTGTCCTACAGGGTCACTAGGAGTCCAGATCGACTGGGTGACAGTGGCTGGTTAATTAGGTGTGGCCCATGGACCGGGAAAATCAACCTTACCTGGGAGCCTGCTGGCAATGCAGAGTCTCAAGCCCTGGCCAGACCCGTGGAATCAGAACCTGCATTTTAACGAGGCCCCCAGGGGGTTTGTGTATTTTTAAAGTGTGAGAGGGCTGCTCTAGAGCCACTGCCCTGGAGAAACTACACTTCGGTCGTCCCTGGAAGAAAATCTGAAGACGCTGGTGACCCAGTGGTTGAATTCCCGCCTTCCATGAGGGAGACCCGAGTTCGAGTCCCTGCCAGAGCACCTCATGCGCAGCCAGCAACCGTCTGTCAACAGAGGCTTGCGTGTTACTATGATGCTGAACAGGTTTCAGTGGAGCTTCCAGACTATGATGGACTAGGAAGAAAGGCCTGGCTATCTAGTTCTGAAAATCAGCCAATGAAAACCCTATGGAGCATAATGGAATGTGGTCCAATCCGTAACTGATCACCGAGATGGCACAGGACTGGGCAGGATCTCATTCCATTGTGCATGGGGCCACCATGAGTTAAGGTTGACTGAGTGGCAGCTAGCAACGGAAGAAAATCAGAGTCTAGGAGTCACTTCTCCCCCACTCAACAATGTGCATCCGCACCTCTGACCAATTAGGAAGAGGGTGCCCTGGCCACTTCCTGCGCTCTTGCCCCTTCTTGCCTTCTTGTCTCCTCTCTCCTTTTCTGAACTATTTACATTGGTTGACAACTCTGCCTTCTTCATGATTATTATGAGAAACTTCACTGCTCTTTGAGATTGAATGGGTATTTGTTTCCCTGGAAAACATGCTTTTAAATCAAGGGTGTTGTTTTGATGCAAGTTATATGGCTGTGAGTTTTATCGCTCCTCGGTTGCTTCCGGTGGGTATTGCCCCAGGCCCTAGCATGCCCCTCTGGCCCCCAAGGAACAAATGACATCCTGGACTTGAAGGCAACCCCCACCCTCCTCTGCATTTTTCTTCACCTGCCCAGCTGGGCAGATCTGGCACCTGGAAATGCCTGCCTCCATTCTTTCCATCTCTGACCTGATCTGGACAGAATACAAACATATGTCAATGACAGCACAGTAAAGAACCCTAAATCTTCCAAACTGCTGTCCCTGCTTCCTCTAACTTTATATCCTGGCATGCCTGAACTGGCCACCCCCGGATCCAGCCCCAGCAGCTGCAGCTAAGTGCTCGTTCTAGCTGCTTTGAGAAATGCTATGGCTCCAGGTACCAGCCTCTTCCTGGCTGCACCTTCCCTCCATGGGGAGGTGTGGGGAACAGGGGTGCAGGAACGGGGCAGATAGAGGACTTGGCCAAGAACTCTACCAAATCCAACTTTCAAAGACTCCTTTGGTTTTCACATGGTAAACCAACCAATCAATGAATGAATGAACCCAGTACATTTGCCACAGGAATCCCAAAGCAGGACAAAAGAAAACTCCCAGTAGGTGAGGCTGTGACCCAACAGAAGATACTTCTTTCTCAAGCAGCTCACCTGGTCATTAGGCTGAGGCTTGGGTTACTACCACCAAACTCCCCAGGCTGCTCAACAGGGTCACTTACACCTGCTTTGGTTTCGTGTGAGTTTGGAGGGAAACAGAAGTCTTGCTCAGCAAAGGCAGAATCCTCCATTGCCTTGCTACTTATTCCAAATTCATGGACCAGCAAAATCAACCCCACCTAGGTACTCACCTGGGAATTCAAAAGAAAGGTTAAAATTTTCCTTGGGCCCCTAAAAATTCAACTTTTGCCCTCAGGTTCAAGCTGAAAGCAGTGGTTGGCAGTCTGGTGTCAACTTTGCCAGAGAAGGTGGGATTGCCTGAGAGGTGACATGACACGCTCCTTGGTTCCTTGGTTCCTATGCCCCCAGCACATGCAAAGGGCTTTGTGTGACAAAGACCCCTCTGACAACCCACTCACTCACCACAGGTGCAAAGAGGCTAATGTTTTGCCTCTAACCCTTTTCTACCTGAGAGCAGGATCTTCCAGTTTGAAGGGGAAGCAGAGCCATTCAATAATTCATCTCTTAATGAAGAATTGATCATTTGTTAACAGCCTCCTGCTTCTCTAACCCCCTGACCCTATAATTAGAAAGAGCCTGATCAGTTCCCTCCCACACTGCTTTCTCCCTAAAGCACGATCTATCATCAGGGTCTATCAGGAAACAGATGGCACGTTCAAATTAGAAGAATTTAAGAAGGGTTTAAAAAAAGACTGTTTACAAAGGTGTGGGCAGAGTGCAGGGAAACCAAAAGAGACAGTGCAGTCTATGGGGGCTAGTAACTGTGGGGCTGTCCCACCCCTGGGCCAGAGAGGGCAAGGGAAGAATCTGGGAGGAGACCATCAAGTGGAGAGGTGCAGGCATCGTGAGATGACCCTGTGATAGGGAGCTAGAGAAACAAATACTCCAAGCTCCCTCTCCTTTCCCCTCCAGTCTTCTGCCGAGGCCCACATCTTAGTTCCCTAACGCTGCTGTAACAGAAATGCCCCTTGTTGGTGTTCCTGGGTGCTTCTTAGTTCTTTGGTGTTCCTTGGCTTGTTAACAATCCTCATGTGGCATCTCTCTTCCCCCATGTGTATCTTTATTTTGTTCAGTTTATAACTCAGAAGTGATTAGATTTGGAATCCACCCTACACTGGTATACATAACATAGCATAAGAAACGTAACAAAAGAAAAACCCTACTTCCAAACAGGATCACATTTACAGATAAAAGGGCCAGGAACTCAGAACATTTTGGTAGTGGAGGGGGCACAATTCAATCCGTAATAGACTCCCATTGACCAAACCCAACTGGAAACCAGGTGGAATGGGAGCTTTTTAATGCAGTACAGTGGGTGGGTCTTGCAGGGCAGAGAGCAGGGGCTGAAGAGTAAAGAAGGGATCCAGGGGGTCCCACAGGACATACTGGAACATGAGACATTTTACCATTCAGCCTTGACCCCTCCTAATTAATTCCTTTTTAAAGCTGCATCTGCACTGTACACAAACATCTTGTCATTTAGCTCTTGAGCAATCCACTCTTGTGTTATCATTGTACACTGCCTAGATACTTTACCTGCAAACCAGCTTATAAGATCTATGGGGACAAAGATTGCATCTTACCTTGGATTACCCCATGGCCCTGGGTCCCTCCCTTACACATCAGTGAGGATAGGCCACGTTATGTTGCAGAAAAACAGAAAACAAACCCACTGCCGTCAAGTCAATTCTGACTCATGGTGACCCTATAGGACAGGGTAGAATTGCTCCATAAGGTTTCCAAGGTTGTAATCTTTATGGTTGAGGAACACTACACCTTTCTCCTGAGGAGCAGCTGGATGGTTTGAACCACTGACATTTTGTTTTGGTTAGCAGTCAAGCACTTAACCAGTGTGCCTCCAGAGCTCCACTATGGTGCAGTAACACCCGCCAAATCGTCTTGACTTTATACAATAAATGCCTTCTCTTGATCATAGTACCTGTCCTGTGCAGGTCAGCATGGGGTGCTTTGCATGACATAGTTGCTTTGAAACCCAGGCTGGCTTTGTCTCATCCCATGCCTCCGCGTTCATCACAGCAGAGCGAAGAAGGTGGCATAAATTGCACACTGGCCTAAAGTTTCTGCCCAAAGTGTCACTTCTGCACATGTTGCATTGGCCAAAGCAAGGCTCATGCTTTGACAAGGAAGGAATTCACATGGCCTTTTAAAGCACAGGGATGTGCAAGCCTCACAGGCTTAGAAAGCAGAGAGCCAGAAATATTTGGCAAATAGCACTAATGTCCCCGGAGTGGGAAGGGTGGTCTCTACCAGGGAGCCGTGGAGGAGTGATGGATGTCTTTTAATTGAATTGAATTGTAGGTACTCGATAAAAATTAAATGGACAAATGGATCTATGCGTGTTGATGTATTCAGTGCAAGAAGTCAACAATAACAGCCGTAAAAAAAAAAAAGCCAATCATGTCCCCAAAAATTACATAAATCAAATGACTTTTTAAAGTGGCAGGCTGGTTTGCACTCCAGTATCCTACTTCCGGCTGGTTTCAGCATAGCCTGGGTTGTTTGATATGCACTGTTCCTAGGATGTGGGCTTTTTGTTTTCCCCATTAGGTTATGATGTTGTTTTCCAGACTGTCATGTTCTTGGCTATCCTCTAAGGCGCCAAAAGATACTTGTGGATCTGCTTGTTGATTCTGATGCCTCCTCTGGCCCAATTCCAAGGAGGACAAAACTGCTGCCACACCCCTTTCCCTGTAATGTGTGAGGCAATCCCCAGGAGTGGGACCCTGGCATCAGGTTCTGTATTTGTAAATCCTGGGCCCCCAGGAACTACCTGGACCTTGCAGGAAATCAAAAGTACGTCGTCACCTCCCCATAAAAGTAGAAAAGGGTAAAAAAAAAAAAACTTTTCTACATCTAGGCCATCTCTTTGCTGAATGAAACTATAAAAAATTTCAAACCAAATTCTCAGCATTATTTTTAAAAGCAGAAAGGCTTGTTCACGTATTTTCAGAAATAGTCCATAGCTAAGAACTATTTGGGAGGTGACCCTGGCCAGCTGGGATAACCATCAAACCACTTGGTTTCCTGAAGAAATTGCCTTGGAAAAAACATGAAGGGGCTGTGACTAAAGAAAGGTATAAAGGATAGTTATATTAAACAAACAAAAAACCTACTGTATTTCCTCTTTGTTCTCCTGTATTTCTTAGCAATCCTTTGAACACCATGAACCCTGAAAGCAAATGCCAATGCCACCTGCTCAAAGTAAACTGTCATTGTAGTTTTGACAACTGGACTTAGGTAGGTGGATGTTTTATTTATGATGGTGGGCCAGGTCTCCTGGATTGAAGGCTAATTTACGAGATCTTGAGGGGCCTCAGGGCCATAAGAAGATAAGGGTGAAACTGACCCTTATGACTCAAAATGTACATGGTCTCGAGGAGAAAAGAGTCATGGTAGCAAAAACAGGGTCCTTACCTGTCTCACTGACAGGATCTGGGCTAGATCAGCTCTGGGCCCTTATTGAAGGTCCTTCTGTGGCCCTGCCTTTCATTTTTAGCTTCTTCAAATTCTGAGATGACCTGCCAAGGAGGAGGCAAAAACAACCAGAAATAGCAGCTCCCACTTTAATCCCAGTTTGGAAAATACAAAATATAAAAACAAGAAAATTAAAGGTAATCATTTTCCCACTCAGCAATAATCACCATCAACATTCTGATGTCTCCTTCCCTTTTTGGAACCTTCAGTTTTCTCTTCACTGATTTTTAAATAAATATTTCAATCATTCATTCATCTTTATTTATTAAGCACATACTTTTGTTCTGTTCTCAACATTAGTGATATAGCAGTAGAATAAATGAACAAAGCCCTGCTCTCATAGAGATAATATAATATCACAGACAGTTATTAAAATTCAATGGATGGAATGACAATGGAAAAATCCCCAACTTGGAAATTAAACAGCACACTTCTAAATAATTCATGAGTCAAAAAGAAAATCTCAAAGAAAATTTTTAAAATACATAGAATTGAATGAAAATGAAAATATAATATCAAAATATGTTAGATTCAGCTAAAGCTGTGCTGAGAGGAAAATTTATAGCAGCAAATGGTTGTATTAGAGAACAGGGAAAGTCTCAAATCAATAAATCTAAGTTGCCATTTCAAAAAACTAGAACGATAAGAACAAAATTAATCCTGAAGCAAGCAGACGAAAAGAAATAATAAAGGTAGGAACAGAAATCAATGAAATTGAAAATAGGAAAACAATAGATAAAAACCAGTGAAACAAAAAATTGGTTCTTGATGGATAGGAAGACTCAACATTGTGAAAATGTCAATTCTACCCAAAGTGATCTACATATAAAATGCAATCCGGATCCAAATTCCAATGACATTTTTTAATAAGATGGAGAAGTAAATCACCAACTTCATACAGAAAGGAAAGGGGTCCAGGATAAGTAAAGTATTACTGAAGAAGAAGAACAAAGTGGGAGGCCTCACACTACTTGATTTTAGAACCTATTATACTGCCACAGTTGTCAAAACAGCCTGCTACTGGTACAACAACAGATACATAGACCAGTAGAACAGAATTGAGAATCCAGATGTAAATTCATCTACCTATAAAAAAAAAAAATAGTAACTGATATTTGACAAAAGGCCAAAGTCCATTAAATGAGGAAAAGACAGTCTCTTTAACAAATAGTGCTGGTATAGCTGGATACCCATCTGCAAAAAATGAAATAAGACCCATACCTCGCACCATGTACAAAAACTAACTCAAAATGGATCAAAGACCTAAATGTAAAATAAAAAATGATAAAGATCATGGAAGAAAAAATAGAGAAAACGCTAGGAGCTCTAATACATGGCATAAACAGAATATAAATGATAACTAACAATAACACAAACACCGGAAGAGAAACTAGATAACTGGGAGCTTCTAGAAATCAAATACTTAGGCTCACCAGAAGACTTCACCAAAAGAGTAAAAAGGGAACCCACAGATTGGGAAAAAAAATTTGGCTACAACATATCCGACAAGGATCTAATCTCTAAAATCTACAAGATACTGCAATACCTCAAGAACAAAAAAACAAATAACCCAATCAAAAAATGGGCAAAGGATATGAACAGACACTTCACCAAAGAAGACATTCAGGCAGCTAACAGATACATGAAGAAATGGTCTTGATTATTAGCCATTGGATAAATGCAAACCAAAATTACAATGAGATACATCTCATTCCAACAAGGCTGGCACTAATCCAAAAACCACAAAATTATAAATGTTGGAGAGGCTGTGGGAGACTGGAACATTTATGCACTGCTGGTGGGAATGTAAAATGGTAAACCACTTTGGAAATTGATTTGGCACTTCCTTAAAAAGCTTTTTTTTTTAAAAAAAAAGCTAGAAATAGAAGTACCATACAATCCAGCAATCCCACTCCTTGGAATATATCCTAGAGAAATAAGAGCCATCACACTAATAGATATATGCACACACAGGTTCATTGCAGCACTGTTCACAATAGCAAAAAGAGGGAAACAACCTAGGTGCCCACCAACAAACGGATAAGCAAATTATGATACGCACAACCAATGGAATACTATATAACAATAAAGAACAAGGAAGAATCCTTGAAACATCTCACAACATGGATGAATCTGGAGGGCATTATGCTGAGTGAAATTGATCAGTCGCAAAAGGACAAATATTGTATGAGACAACTATTATAAGAACTCAAGAAAAAGTTTAAACACAGAAGAAAACATTCTTTGATGGTTACAAGGATGGAGAGGGAGGGAGAAGGGAATTCACTAACTAGGTAGTAGGCCAGAATCATCTTGGGTAAAGGGAAGGACAACACACAATACAGGGGAAGTCAGCACAACTGGACTAAACCAAAAGCTAAGAAGTTTCCTGAACACAATCAAACACTTCAAGGGACGGAGTAGCTGGAGCTGGGGTCTGGAGACCATGGTTTCAGGGGACATCTAAGTCAATTGGCATAACGAAGTTCATTAATAAAATGTTCTGCATCCCACTTTGGTGAGTGGCATTTGGGGTCTTAAAAGCTTGCGAATGGCCATCTAAGATACACCAATTTGTCCCAACTTACCTGAGCAAAGAAGAATGAAAAACACCAAAGACAAGGGAAATATTAGCCCAAGAGACAAAAGGCCCACATAAACCAGAGACTCCATGAGCCTGAGACCAGAAGAACTAGATGGTGCCTGGCTACCACCAATGACTGCCCTTACAGGAAACACAACAGAGAGTCCCTGATGATGTGGGAGAAAAGTGTGGAACAGAACTTAAATTCACATAAAAAGACCAGACTTAACAGTCTGACCAAGACTGGAAGAACCATCGAAGCCGTGGACCCAGACGCTCTCTTAACCCAGAACTAAAACCATTCCCGAAGCCCACTCTTCAGACAAAGATTAGACTGACTATAAAACATAAAATAGTACTCGTGAAGAGAGTACTTCTTAGTCCAAGTAGATACAAGAGACCAAATGGCCAGCTCCTGTCCGGAGGCAGGATAAGAAGGCAGGAAGGGACAGGAGCTTGTCGAACAGACACAGGAAACTGGGGGTGGAAAGGAGCGCATTGTCACATTGTGAAAATTGCAACTAGTGTCACATGACAATACGTGTATAAAATTTTGTATGAGATATTAACTTGGGCTGTAAACTTTCACCTAAAGTACAATAAAAAATAAATAAAAATTGGTTCTTCAAAAACATCAATAAAATTGATAAACTCTAGTGAGACTGACAAAGATAAAAACAGAGAAGACGAATATCACCAATATCAGGAATAAAGGAAGGGATATCACTACAGACTCTGTAGCCATTGAAAAGATAATAAGCAGTTACTTTGAACGGCTTTATGCTCATAAATTCAACAACTTAATGGAAATGGACCAATTCCTCAAATACCACAAACTACCAAAACTCAACCAAGATGAAATAGACAGTCTGAATAGCCCTATAACCATTGAAGCAATTGAATTTGTAATTTGAAAATCTTCCAAAAAAGACATCACTGGTCCCAGATGGTTTTACTTTCAAACATTTAAAGAAGAATTAATACCAATTTTACACCATCTTTTCCAGAAAATAGAAGAGGAAATACTTCCCAACTCATGAAGTTAATGTTACCCTGGTACCAAAATTAGAGAAAGACAGTACAAGAAAGAAAAACTACAAACCAGTATCTCTCATGAACCTAGATGCAAAAGTACTCAACAAAATATTGGCAAATTCAATCCAGCAATGTATACAGCATACATTAGGGAGGTGGGGTGATTGAATGAAAAGAGCCAAGACTTCAGATTTAGATTGACTTAGTTTAATTACAAGAAGCCCTGGTGGCAAAACGTTTAAGTGCTCAGCTGCTAACCAAAAGGTTGGTGGCTCAAGCCCACCTAATGGCTCGGCGATCTGCTCCTGTAAAGAAATAGGAATAGAAAACCCTATGGGGCAATTCTACTCTGTTTCATGGGTTTAGTGAGTTGAAAATCAACTCAGCACCTAACATAACACCTATAACAAATTTCAGTTATAGGCTTCCTGTGAGATTCAATAATCACGGAGCCTCAGTTTACTTATCTGTAATACAGGGAAAAGAACTAATTGCTTTTGAGTGGATTCTGACTTACGGCAACCCCATGTGTGTCAGAGTCGAGCTGTGCTCCATAGGGTTTTCAATGCTTGATATTTTGGAAGTACATCTCCAGGCCTTTCTTCAGAGTTGCCTCTGGGTGAGCCCATTGTTGCAGCCACTGTATCAATGCATCTCGTTGAAGGTCTTCCTCTTTTTTCCTGATCCTCTGCTTTACCAAACATGATGTCCTTCTCCAGGGACTGGTCCCTCCTGGTAACATGTCCAAAATATATGCGACGAAGTCTCACCACCCTTGCTTATAAGGAACATTCTGGCTATACTCCTTCCAAAACAATTTTTTTTTATTGTGTTTTAGGTGAAAATTTATAGCACAAATTAGCTTCTCATTCAAAAATTTATACTCAAATTGTTTTGTAACACTGGTTGCAATCCCTGCAATGAGTCAGCACTCTCCCCCTTTCTCTTTACACCATGGGTGCCCCTTTGTCATTCATCCAAGTATCCTGTCCCTTCCTGTCTTCTTGTCTTTGCTTTTGGGTCTCGTATGCTTGATTGAACTAAGAAGCATGTTTCTCACCTATGTTATTATTTGTTTTATAGGCCTGTCTAATCTTTGGCTGAAAGGTGGACTTGGGAGTGACTTCAGTTCTGAGTTAGCAGCGTGACTGGGGGCTATAGTCATGAGGGTTCCTCCAGTCTCCGTATGACCAGTAAGTCTGGTCTTTTTTGAGAATTTAAATTTTGTTTTTGTTCTATATTTTTCTCCTCCTCTGTCTGGAATGCTTTATTGTGATCCCTGTCAGAGTGGTTGGTGATGGTAAATGGGCACCATCTAATTCTTCTGGGATCGGGCTGGTGGAGGCTGTGGTTCATGTGGCCCGTTAGTCCTTTGGACTGATATTTCCTTGTGTCTTTGGTTTTCTTCATTCTCCTTTGCTCTGAATGTGATGGGACCAACAGATGTATTTTAAATGGCTGCTTGGAAGCTTTTAAGACCCCAGGCATTACTCGCCAAAGTAGCATATAGAACATTTTATGAACTGTGTTATGCGAATTAAATTACAAGTCCCCTGATACCATTGTCCCCAGCCCTCAGCCCCAGTAACTCAGTCCCTCAAGGTATTTGGATGTGTCTAGGAAGCTTCTATGGCTTTGCTTTGGTCAGGTTGTGCTGACTTCCCCTATATTGTGTGTTGTCTTTCCCTTCGCTTCTCTACTATCTAGTTAGTGATTTCCCCTTCCCTTCCCCATAACCATCAAAGTTTTTTTTTTTTTCCTGTGCATAAACCTTTTCCTTGGTTTTTATAGTAGTGGTTTCCTGCAATACTTTTTTTTGTGATTGACTTATTTCACTCAGTGTAATGCCCTCCAGATTCATCCATGTTGTGAGACGTTCCATGGATTTATCATTGTGTAATATTTCATTGTGCATATGCACCATGATTTGATAATTCACCTGTTGATGGGCACTTAGGTTGTTTCCATCTTTTTGCTATTATGAATAATACGGCAATGTGCATGTGTCTATTATTTCTTTTTCTTGCCTTATTGCTCTAGCTAGGACTTCCAGCACAATGTTAAATAGGAGTGGTGATAAAGGGCATTCTTGTCTTGTTCCAGTTCTCAGGGGGGAATGTTTTCAGTTTCTCTACATTGAGAATGATGTTGGCTGTTAGTTTTGCATAGACACCCTTTGTTATGTGGAGGAATTTCCCTTCTATTCCTACTTTATTGAGAGTTGTTTAGTCAGGAATGGGTGTTGGACTTTATCAAATGCCTTTTCTGCGTCTGTTGAGATGATCATGTGATTCTTTTCTTTTGTTCTATTTATGTGGTGGTTAATGTTGATTGGTTTTCTAATGTTGAACCATCCTTGCATACCTAGTATGAAGCCCACTTGGTCATGGTGTATTATTTTTTTGATATGTTGCTGAATTCTATTGGCTAGAGTTTTGTTGAGAGTTCTTCCATCTATATTCATGAGAGGTATTGGTCTGTAATTTTCTTTTTGTGTGTGTGTGGTCTCTTTGCCTGGCTTTGGTATCAGGGTTATGCTAGCTTCATAGAATGAATTGAGAATTCCTTCCTTTTCTATGCTCTGAAACAGTTTGAGTAGTACTGGGGTGACCTCTTCTCTGAATGTTTGGCAGAATTCTCCACTGAAGCCATCTGGGCCAGGGCTTTTTTTTTGTTGTTGGTGGTGGTGGTAGTTTTTTTTTCTTAATATCTTCTCTTGTTATGGATTTCTTCAGAATTTCTATCTCGGTTTGTGTTAGTTTAGGTGGGTAGTGTGTTTCTAGAAATTTGTCCATTTCTTCTAACCCAAACCAACCATTGCTTCTAGGTTCTCAAATTTGTTGTGATCTGTTATGATTCTTTTTATTTCAGTTGGGTATCTTGTAATGTCCCCATCTCATTTCTTAGTTGGGTTATTTGCTTTTTCTTCTGTTTTTCTTTTGTCAGTTTAGCCTATGGTTTGTCCATTTTGTTGGTCTTTTCAAAGAACCAGCTTTTAGTCCTGTTGATTCTTTCTATTGTTTTTCTGTTCTCTATTTCATTTATTTCTGCTCTAATCTTTATTATTTCCTTTCTTCTGGTGACTGTGGGCTTCTTTTGCTGTCCTCTTTCTATTTGTTTGAGTTGTAGGGCTAACGTTTTGATTTTGGCCTGCTCTTTTTTTGATGGGTGCATTTATTGCTATAAATTGACCTCTGAGCACTGCCTTTGCTGTCCTAAAGGTTTTGGTATGATGTAATTTCATTCTCATGATTCTAGGAATTTTTTCATTTCCTCTCTGATTTCTTCTATTACCCAGTTGTTTTTAAGCAAGGTGTTATTCAGTTTCCATGTCTTTGATTTTTTTCCCTTGCTCTTCCTGTTATTGATTTCTACTTCTATGGCATTGTGATCAGAGAGAATGTTTTGTATTATTTCGATGTTTTGGATTTTATTGAGGGTTGCTTTGTGGCCTAAAATGTGGTCTATTCTAGATGATGTTCCACGTGCACTGGAAAAGGATGTATACTTTGTTGCTGCTTGGTGGAGTGTTCTATATATGTCTATGAGGTCAAGTTAATTGATTTTGACCTTTAGATCTTCTTTATCTTTGTTGAGCTTCTTTCTAGATGTTCTGTCCATTACTGAGAGTGCTGTGTTGAAGTCTCCTACTATTATTATGGAAATGTCTGTTTCTCTTTTCAGTGCCGTGAGAGTTTGTTTTTTTATTTTGGAGCCCTGTCATTGAGCAAGTAAATATTTATTAAGGTTATGCCTTCTTGTTGAATTGTCCCTTTAATCATTATTTAATGTCCTTACTTGTCTTTTATGGTTGATTTTGCCTCAGTGTCTATTTTATCTGAGATTAGTATTGCCACTCCTGCCCTTTTCTGATTACTATTCACCTGATATATTTTTTCCACCTTTTGATTTTTAATATATTTATGTCTTTGTGTACCTCTTGCGGACAGCGTATTGATGGGTTGTTTTTTTTTTTTTTTTATCCATTCTGCCATTCTCTGTCTCTTTACAAGCACATTTAAGCCATTTACCTTCAGTACGATTATCCGTAAGTATGAGCTTATTGCTGTCATATTGTTCTGCTTTTTTGTTTTTGCTGTTGTTATACTGACGTTTTCTTTGTTCCTCTTGCTTTCCTGTGCTAAGTACCTTTTGATTATGGATTTTCTTTCCTTCTTTTTTTGTTATTATGGATTTTGTGTTTACTGAGGCTTTATGTTTTTCTTCTTTTTTGTTCTGCTGTGTAGGCTTGTTAACTTTGTCTGTCATTACCTTGAAATTCACCCTTATCTTCTTAAGTTTCCAAGACAGATTTATTTGTTCTTGCAGTTCATGGTATATTCAATATTCTTCACTAACACCATAATTCAAATGCATCAATTCTTCAGTTTTCCTTATTCATTCTCTAGCTTTTGTATGCATATGAAGTGATTGAAAATACCATGACTTGGGTCAGGCACACCCTAGTCCTCAAAGCGACATTTTTGCTTTTAAAACTTTAAAGAGGTCTTTTGCAACAGATTTGCACAATGGAATACTTTGTTTGATTTCTTGACTGCTGCTTCCATGGTTGTTGATTGTGGATTCAAGTAAAATGAAATCATTGACAACTTCAATCTTTTCTCTGTTTATTATAATGTTGCTTATTGGTCCAGTTATGAGGACTTTTGTTTTATGTTGAGGTATAGTCCATACTGAAGGCTGTGATGTTTGATCTTCATCAGTAAGAGCTTCAAGTCCTCTTTGCTTTCAGCAAGCAAGGTTGTGTCATCAGCATATTGCAGGTTGTTAATGAGTCTTCCTCCAATCCTAATGCCACATTCTTCTTCATATAGTCCACCTTCTCCTTTTACTTGCTCAGCATACAGATTGAATAAGTGTGGTGAAAGGATACAACCCTGACACACACTTTTCCTGATTTTAAATCACACAGTATTCCCTTGTTCTGTTTGAAAAACTACCTCTTGATCTATGTGCAAATTCTACATGAAGACGATTAAGTGTCCTGGAATTCCCATTCTTCACAATGTTATCCACAATTTGTTATGATGCACACAGTCAAATGCCTTTGCATAGTCAATAAAACACAGGTAAACATCTTCCTGGTATTCTCTGCTTTCAGCCAAGATTGATCTGACATCAGCAATGATATCCCCCATTCCATGTCCTCTTCTGAATCCTGCTTGGATTTCTGGCAGTTCCTTGTTGATGTACTGCTGCAACCATTTTTAAATTTTTTTCAGCAAAATTTCACTTGCGTGTGATATTAATGATATTGTTTGATAATTTCTGCATTCTACTGGATCACCTTTCTTTGGAATGAGCACAAATATGGGTCTCTTCCAGTGGGTTCGCCAGGTAGCTTCTTCCTAGTCTGTCTTAGCCTGGAAGCTCCAATGAAACCTATTCACCATGGGTGACCCTGCTGGTATTTGAAATACCAAGGGCATAGCTTCCAGCATCATAGGAACGCTCAAGCCACCACAGCACAACAAACTGACAGACTAGTGGTGGGCATAAACACACACATACATTTTACAACTAGGAGCATACTAGGTATGTGCTTTTAGAAACCTGAGCACCTACTTTTGAAAATTTGATGTCTTATGTCAGTTAACATTACATTATACCAGAATATATGCTCCATGAGGGTTCATTATTGTGCCCCCAGCACACCTGGCACATAGTAGGTGCTCATAAATATCAGGGGAATGAGCAATGGATCCCTTCAGTCCTCACAACTCCTCCATGGGATGGACATTGACCTTCCCAATTAGAGCAGAAGCTGAGAGACCTTAAGGAACTCTCCCAGGTCCCCAAGCTGGGAAGTGGCAGGTGCAGGATTCAACCTCATGATCTGCCTTCAAAGCTCACATGGTTCCTATTGCCTTACACTGGACCATCAAGTCTAGTCAGGTCTTTGTGTCCCAGGAGATGACTAACCTTCCTCAGGAAAGAGCAGTGGCAGATCTTACCCAACTCTGTACCCTCCGTGGGAGGCTAGGCAGAGGGCTGGCTTCAGTCTCTGGAAGGATGGCGAGAAGCAGATGTTGCAGAAGGAAAGAAGTCTAGACAATTTGCAGAACTGAAGGAAGAAGAGGGAAGAAGAGCTGCTGTATATAAGTATTGACAGAAGGCACAAACCTTCCTACTTCCAGGGTATTGGGCAGAGTTGTGGTGAGGAAAGAAAGTGAGGGGCCCTGGCAGAAGGCTGACCCACCCTGGAGAACAGGTAATTAGAAAGCGTGATTGTGGGATAAATTGTTTGGGGGGGGAGCCCGAAAACTAGTTGAAAACATCCAATCACTCCATGAGGTTTTACACAGTGTTACCAACACACACCCCCATATTTACAAACACACACAGACTCATACACACACCCTTCACATCACACACACACACATAACCATACATATATATGGACTACGGATAAGGAAGACTGAAGAAGAATTGATGCCTTCAAATTATGATGTTGGCAAAGAATATTGAGTGTACCATGGACTGCCAGAAGAAAGAACAAATATGCCTTGGAAGAAGTACAGCCAGAACGCTCCTTAGAAGCAAGGATGGGGAGACTTCTCACTTAGTTTGGACATGCTCTCAGGAGGGACACTATATACGCTCATGAATACACAAAGACACACACCATACTCACAACCACCCACTCAGCACACTCTCATACATAACACACTTTGTTCCACCTTCAGCACACATGGTTTGACTTTGTTTTGTCTCATTTTATTTACGTATTCACTGAGGGAATGAAGTGAACTACCAGAGTGCTTGTGTTTTTGACAGCATTTTCCAGATGTCTTGGCATTGTGGGGCTGCAGGCTTGGTCTCTTTCTCCCTCTCTCTGGAACGGTTTCTCTGAGGTAAAAGCTCTTCTGGGCCCCTCCTTCTCTTCTCTGGCTCCCCACTTCCACAGTGGCCCCTGGGAATTCCTTGAGTCCCATGACCACATCCCCACACTGGGGCCTTTGCCCTCTCATCCCCTCTGCCAGGTACACACTTCCTCCAGAGTGAATTCCCTGATTTCCTTCAAGTCTTTGTTCAAAAGTCACTTTCTCAGCAAGACCTACCCTGAAGCTGTTTAAAAATGCAGCTCACACTCTCCTGCCCAACACTTCTGATCCTACTTATTAGGTTCTTTAAAAAATTTTCTTCCATGCACTTACCTGTTTATGCTCTAGTACTAAACTCAAGGTTGGTTGTTCAAACCCGCCCAGAGGCACCATGGAAGAAAGGCTTGGCAGTCTGCTGTAAAGATTACAGCCAGTAAAACCCTATGGAGTAGTTCTACTCTGTAACATGTGGGGTTGCCAAGAGTCGGAACTGACTGGATGGCAATAGGTTTTGGTTTAACATATGATGCTATTCTTATGTTCATTGCCAGTTATTGTCTGTTACCTCTTGAAAGAATGTAAGCTCCAGAAGGTCAGGGATTTTTTGTCTCTTTTGTTCACTGATGAATACCAAGTGCTTAGAGCTGTGCCCAGCACGTGTTCAATAAACATTTCTTGACCGAATGAAGGAACCTCTTCACCCTGGCCGAGTAGCCTGGAGACAGAGGAGATTATGTCATACCAGGGTTTCCCAGCAGATGGCAGCCGATGAACACCGGAGACAGCTGGAGCCTACACTTTGAACTTAGGTTTCCTCCAAATTAAGTGCAAGATAGCAACTCCGGAGACAAAACCGTGTTACAGTTACTCCTAACGCGGATTTGCTTATTCTGTGACAAAGAGGTTGTGTGTGGGAGGTGAGCTGATAAAGACTTTATCTAATAAAGGCAGCTGTTTCCCCACAATTCAGGGGTCAAAAATGAAAAGGCTTTGAGAAGAAAGGAGGTCTGAGTCTTCCCACGATGGGAAAGTGTGGTAGGGACTACGGATTCTCATCTCTGGTCCGAAGGATGAAAAACGTCATCTGATCACCACTGCCCAGGGAACAAGTCATCCTCAACACATGGCCTGAAGTGTGGAAATCTCCCGACTTCCTGCCAGCACACCTGGAGGGAGATGCTCTGTTACAGGAACCTCGAGTCTCCCTCTGCAATACTGTCCTCTGGGCCCCCTGCCAAGCCACCCTCTTCCTGGGGTGCTTCTATTATGCATTCAGTCTGGGAATTGAGTTGCAGTGGTAATGAACCCCTCTACAGCCAAGTCCAAGAGGAACCTGCCTTATATCAAGTTCGGTACCGAAGTGTGTCAGGTTAGAGGGAGACTCCATGGCAGATACTGCTGTGAATCTGAGTCTACTGACCCAGAACAATACAAGCCAGGTGGTCAACCAAGTTACTGCTACGATGACCACAAGAGCTAGCTAGCATTCATGGAGAGCTTCTTGTGGGCCTGGCATGGGCTGAGTGTGTCACCTGCACTAGCTCATTAATCCTCAGGGCAACTCTCTGAAGTCCACACTCTCCTTATCCCCATTTCACAGACAGCACAAGAGAGGTTGAGTCATTCCCCCAAGGTTGCCCAATCTCAAACCGCTGGGAAAGAGGAATCTGCTGAGATGTTTCATGGATCCTGATGGACCTCAGAGAACAAATTAGTCTAGCCCCCTCAGTCCACAGAGAGGCTGAGGCCCAGAAAGGGGCAGGGACTGCCCAAGGCCATGGAGAGAACCATACAGCCTGCCCAAGCCCTGAGAATTATCCTGTACCCTAACACTCCTGGCCAGGGTAGGAAGTCGCCCGAATCCCTGAGTCGCAGGCTTATATTTTGCCTTTCCCCAGCTTCGAAATTTGCTTCAGTCCTTGCTGGCACTGAACACTTCTGCATAGAATCTCGTTAAAGCATTAAATCTTGTGTTTTAGGAGTTTTATCAAGCACTAGACTAGCCGACTGAGATCATTGGTCAATCAGGATGGTTCTCTGGGTTTTAAGTTTTGCTTCTGCCACTCATTAGCTGGTGTCCTTGGTTAAGTCACTGATCTCTGAGCCAATTTGCTTATGAGTAAAATAGGGATCAAATGATATGCATAAGATATATGAATATTATATTCATAGTATGTGTATGAGTGTGTATATATATTATGTAATATATATATTATGTGTATTGTGGAGCTCTGGTGGTGCAGTGGTTAAGAGCTAAGGCTGCTAACCAAAGGTTGGCAGTTCGAATCCACCAGCTGCTCCTTGGAAACCCTATAGGACAGTACTACTTTGTCCTATGGGGTCGCTATGAGTTGGAATGGACTCCATGGCAGTGGGTTTACATATATATATATATACTGCATTACATATTATATTTTATGTTATGTATGAATTATATCCTAGGCTGGAGTCCCTAGGTGGTACAAATGGCTAATGTGCTTGGCTGCTAACAGAAAGATTGGAGGTTCGAGTCCATTCAGAGGTCCCTCAGAAGAAAGATCCAGCAATCTGCTTCAGAAAAATCAGAGATTGAAAACCCTATGGAGCACAGTTCTACTCTGACATGCATGGGGTCCCCATGAGTTGGAGTTGACTCAATGGTAACTGACTTTGGCTTTATATCCTAGGCCAGTGCTGCCTATAAAAATAAAATGGGAGCCATGAATGCAAATCACATATGTAATTTTGAAATTCTAGTAGCTACATTAAAAAAAGGTGAAGGAAACAGGTAAACCAAAGCACTTCACATGTACACACCATTATTAATTTTCATAATTTTATTTAAATCAGTATATTAAAAATATTGTCATTTCAATATCTAATCAATACAGAATTGTTAATGATACACTTTGCGTTTTAATTTTGTACCAAGTTTTCAAAATTCAGGGTGTATTTTACACTTGTTACTACCTACTACCAGTTGCAGTTAACTCTGACTCATGGCGGCCCCATGTGTGTCAGAATAGAACTGCTCTCCACAGGGTTTTCAGTGCCTGATTTTTCAGAAGTAGATCTCCAGGCCTTTCTTCCAAGGCACTTCTGTGTGGCCTTGCACCTCCAACCTTTCAGTTAGCAGCTGACTGTATTCACCGTTTTTGCCACCCCACGTCTCCATTTTACAGTTATGGCACGTCTCAATTCTGACCAGCCATGTTTCAAGGGCTCAGGAGCCACACGTGGCAAGTGGACAGCGGGGTTCCAAGCCCTCAATAGAAACTGAGCATGTGGGTCTATACTTTAGAAGACTCTTTGTATTTACCCCTTGTTTGGTAGCACTAGGCTAGGCCCTGGCAGGGTCTGAGGGGTCTGCCCTTGGACTTGGCAGTGGGAGGTAATAAACCCCCAGGCCCTCCCTGTTCTGAGCTGGCCACTGAGCTGCCTTTGAAAGCCTGCACCCCCTACGTCAGCCCCCCAGATCTTTTTTCTCCAGCATCACAAACAAGACTTTCTCCCTTTCTGCAAACATTCTGGCCAGCTTGTCCTTGGGGTGGTGGGAGAGTTGGTAACAATGGCCCAGCAAAGGCTGAGCTATAGTGAGGAAGAGGAGCGAAGAGGAGGAGGAGGTGACAGGAGGAGGCACTGTGTCCTTCCTGAGGGGCTCTGGAGCCCAGGGCAAGGCCACCGCCAGACCTGGACGCTGCTCCTGCTTTCCAGTGTGGAACCTGCCTCGGCCACACCCAGCTCAGCTCCATGACCTGAATGGAAACCCCTCCATTACAAGGGAGCCGCACCTCAGTGGCCATTACTTATATTTGACAATTATTAGGTGTAAGGGGTGCAGCTGGGCACGGACTGTGTGCAGAGAAACATAAAAAGGCTCAAGCCAGGCCTCACCCCCAGGGAGTCAGGGCTGGGCTCTCCAGACAACCACAGTCACTGGGGTTTGTGGAGAAGGCCCAGGGCTAGGGCTGTGAAGCTGGCTAGGGGGACCAATGGGGACAAGCAGAGGCCTGTGATCCTGGGCTAGGACAAAGTGGGAAAGTAGGTGGGATTGTTTAGTGAGTGCTGCCCCCTTAGCACAGGGGTCTCGTGTTCTCGAGCAGTCTCAGTAGTGGAGACCCACCGGTTGTCCCTTGGCTCCTAGCTCCCAGGTCGTGCCTTCCTTTTTCCAGAAGGCCATGTTTGAGGGCCAGAGCTCAGCATCCAAACTGCCTGGGTTCAAATCCTGGCTCTGCCACTTACTGTGTGCCCGATCTCAGCATCAGTTTCCTTATCTATGAATGGGTAATAACTCCTCCCTGAGGTTTCCTGAAGATTAAACGAGGCCATAAATGTGAGGCTTAGCATCAAGCCAAGCTACTATTATTACGTTTTATTGGGGAGAGCGCTGGTTCACCAGTACCTGGGCCTTGTCTGGATAGAGGTACATTGTTATTTTTCTCAATTAACTACTTTTTTTTTTTTAATAATTTTTATTGTGCTTTAAATGAAAGATTACAAATCAAGTCAGTCTGTCACATATAAGCTTATATACACCTTACTCCATACTCCCACTTACTCTCCCCCTAATGAGGCAGCCCGCTCCCTCCTTCCAGTCTCTCCTTTTGTGACTGTTTTGCCAGTTTCTAGCCCTCTCTACCCTCCCATCTCCCCTCCAGACAGGAGATGCCAACACAGTCTCAAGTGTCCACCCGATACAAGTAGTTCACTCTTCATCAGCATCTCTCTCCAACCCATTGTCCAGTCCCTTCCATGTCTGATGAGTTGTCTTCGGGAATGGTTCCTGTCCTGGGCCAACAGAAGGTTTGGGGGCCATGACCGCCGGGATTCTTCAAGTCTCAGTCAGACCATTAAGTCTGGTCTTTTAACGAGAATTTGGGGTCTGCATCCCACTGTTCTTCTGCTCCCTCAGGGGTTCTCTGTTGTGCTCCCTTTTGGGCAGTCATCGGTTGTGGCTGGGCACCATCTAGTTCTTCTGGTCTCAGGATGATGTAAGTCTCTGGTTCATGGGGCCCTTTCTGTCTTTTGTGCTCATAGTTATCGTGTGACCTTGGTGTTCTTCATTCTCCTTTGATCCAGGTGGGTTGAGACCAATTGAAGCATCTTAGATGGCCTCTTGTTAGCATTTAAGACCCCAGACGCCACACTTCAAAGTGGGATGCAGAATGTTTTCATAATAGAATTATTTTGCCAATTGACTTAGAAGTCCCCTTAAGCCATAGTCCCCAAACCCCTGCCCTTGCTTCGCTGACCTTTGAAGCATTCAGTTTATCCTGGAAACTTCTTTGCTTTTGGTCTAGTCCAGTTGAGCTGACCTTCCGTGTATTGAGTATTGTCCTTCCCCTCACCTAAAGTAGTTCTTATCCACTAACTAATCAGTAAATAACCCTCTCCCCCCTTCCCCCCCCGCCTCGTAACCACAAAAGTATGTGTTCTTCTCAGTTTATACTATTTCTCAAAATCTTATAGTAGTGGTCTTATACAATATTTGTCCTTTTGCCTCTGACTAATTTCACTCAGCATAATGCCTTCCAGGTTCCTCCATGTTATGAAATGTTTCACAGATTCGTCACTGTTCTTTATTGATGCGTAGTATTCCACTGTGTGAATATATCACAATTTATTTACCCATTCATCCGTTGATGGACACCTTGGTTGCTTCCAGCTTTTTGCTGTTGTAAGCAGAGCTGCAATAAACATGGGTGTGCATATATCTGTTCGCGGTAAAGGCTCTTATTTCTCTAGGGTATATTCCCAGGGGTGGGATTTCTGGATTGTATGGTAGTTCCATTTCTAACTTTTTAGGAAAACGTCAGATAGATTTCCAAAGCGGTTGTACCATTTTACATTCCCACCAGCAGTGTATAAGAGTTCCAATCTCTCCGCAGCCTCTCCAACATTTATTATTTTGTGTTTTTTGGATTAATGCCAGCCTTGTTGGAGTGAGATGGAATCTCGTCGTCGTTTTAATTTGCATTTCTCTAATGGCTAAAAAAAAAAAAAATTTTTTTTTTTTTTAATGGCTAATGATCGAGAGCATTTTCTCATGTATCTGTTAGCTGCCTGAATATCTTCTTTAGTGAAGTGCGTGTTCATATCCTTTGCCCACTTTTTGATTGGGTTGTTTGTCTTTTTGTGGTTGAGTTTTAACAGAATCATATAGATTTTAGAGATCAGGCGCTGGTCGGGGATGTCATAGCTGAAAATTTTTTTCCAATCTGTAGGTGGTCTTTTTACTCTTTTGGTGAAGTCTTTAGATGAGCCTAGGTGTTTGATTTTTAGGAGTTCCCAGTTTTCTGGTTTCTCTTCGTCATTTTTGGTAATGTTTTGTATTCTGTTTATGCCTTGTATTAGGGCTCCTAACATTGTCCCTATTTTTTCTTTCATGATCTTTATCGTTTTAGTCTTTATGTTTAGGTCTTTGATCTACTTGGAGTTAGTTTTTGTGCATGGTGTGAGGTATGGGTCCTGTTTCATTTTTTTGCAAATGAATATCCAGTTATGCCAGCATCATTTGTTAAAAAGACTATCTTTTCCCCAATTAACTGACAGTGGGCCTTTGTCAAATATCAGCTGCTCATATGTGGATGGATTTATATCTGGAGTCTCAATTCTGTTCCATTGGTCTATGTGCCTGTTGTCATACCAGTACCAGGCTGTTTTGACTACTGTGGCTGTATAATAGGTTCTAGAATCAGGTAGAGTGAGGCCTCCCACTTTCTTCTTCTTTTTCAGTAATGCTTTACTTATCCAGGGTTTCTTTCCCTTCCATATGAAGTTGGTGATTTGTTTCTCCATCACATTAAAAAAAATGGCATTGGAATTTGGATCGGAAGTGCATTGTATGTATAGATGGCTTTTGGTAGAATAGACATTTTTACTATGTTAAGTCTTCCTATCCATGAGCAAGGTATGTTTTTCCACTTATGTAGGTCCTTTTTATTTTCTTGCACTAGTACTTTGTAGTTTTTTCTGTATAGGTCTTTTACATCTTTGGTAAGATTTATTCCTAAGTTCAATTAACTACTTTTATAGGTTAAAAACACCACATGAATGTTCATCTCTGCTAATAGAGAGCAGTCTCGGAGAAAAAAGCAAGTGTGGAATAGCACATATAATACACACAGAACACATATGATGGAGAATGTATGTATGGGGAACATACATGTGCAGCCTTCGTCTCACATACTTTGGACATGTTATCAGGAGGGGTCAGTCCCTGGAGAAGGACATCATGCTTGGTAAAGTAGAGGGTCAGAGAAAAAGAGGAAGACCCTTAAGGAGGTGGACTGACACAGTGGCTGCAACGATGGGCTCAGTATGAGAATGGTGCAGGACCGGGCAGTGTTCCGTTCTGCTGTATGCAGGGTTGCTGTGAGTCAGAACCCACTTGATGGCACCTAACGACAACAACATCTGGAATTGTACAAAAAGTCACTGGCCAGAGGTTGCCTCTGGGGAGAGGTCCTGGGGACAGGGGTGCAAGAGAAGGTGACTTTTTATCATCTACCCCCTTGTAATATTCACGTTTTACCAGGAGTGTGCATTCCAAAACTCCACTGCCATTGAGTCAATTCCGACTCATAGTGACCCTATAGGACGGAGTAGAACTGCCCCATAGGATTTCCAAGGCTAAATTCCATAAAGATGGAGTCAGATTGCCACATCTTTCTCCCAAGGAACGGCTGGTGAGTTTGAACTGCCGGCTCTTTGGTTAGCAGCCGAGGCACCACCAGGACTCCTGGAGTGTGTATTACTGCCTGTTTTTTCTTTTGAGTATATATTACTTTTTCAGTTAAAAAATAAACTAATGAAGATATTCTTCCCTTCCCCCTACCACTTATAACAGGAGAGCATGGTCATCGCAGAAAATTTCAAAATTCTAGAGGAAGAGGCATTTCATTGGGGGAGGGTGTGAGGGTGTGAGGGTGTGAGGGGGGGTACTCCTGGAATCACTTCCCGCATATCACCATTTAAACATCTGTTGGGATTTAATTGGGGTGAGAGGAAAACACCAAAGGGGCCACTCAGGAATGTGAAGACACAGGCACTCAACAAATAAAGCACTTCACACACAGACACACAGACACACAGACACACCTTGTCGAGCAAAGTACTTCACACTCACATACTAACAACTGAGGGGCTTCCCATCACACAACACTACCCATATCCCAGCCCCCTAAGTATTTCACATCCACAAATACCCCCCAACAACCAAAGCACTTCACACACCCCTAACAACACACACACACCAATAATTAAAAGGGCTTCACACACATACCCAATAATGAAAGTGCTTCATATACACATAGCAACAACAAAAGGCCTTTGCACACATGGACAACCCAACAACCAAAGAGTTCACCCACCCACTCACGTATGAGCTAATAACCAAAGCACTTCACACATACACACACACACACGCGTGCACAACACCCCAAACAAAGAGCTTCACCCTCATCCAAACGACTTCATACACATGCATACACCACCCCCAATAACCAAAATGTTTCACTTGTACACCCCAATAACCAAAGCTTTCCATACAGACACCCCCACCCGAAAGAAAACCTAACATGTCTCATCCAATCTGTTTGCTCCAGCAGCAGCAGATACTTGAATGCCAAGACGTTAGGCTGCGGCTTTCTTTTCAGATTGATGAGCAGAACAAGACTGGAGGAGGGAGAGTGGGGAGAATGGCAGGAGAGAGCAATTACACCCAAATCTTTTCTCTGTTGATTAGGGATTCCTTCTCCAGCCTGCTCTGGCTCCAGCTAAATCTTTTTCTAATGAGATGTGGCTTATCCAGATCAGGGCACAGAGAAAAAAGTTGCAATTAAGAAGAAAAGAGTGAGTGAGAAAGGGAAGGAAGGCTGGGGGAGTCAGGGGGGCGGCAGAGGCTGGGGTTGGTGGGCCAGGAAGAGTGGGGGCGTTGAGAAGAGGTCCTCCCCTCAGTCAGAGGGCCGCTGGCCCCCACCTCATTCCAGCCATCAGTGCCCGCAAGGCTGTGACTGCTGCTCCTTGGGGGCCGTAGTTGAGGGAAAGTCCCTTGTGACCCCATGCACACCTGGATCGGGCCTCTCAGCACTTTCAGGTTCCTGTCAAGTGCCGGAAGTTGGTGGAAGTCTTAGTTATCTGGTGCTGCTGTAACAGAAATACCACAAGTGGACAGCTATCACAAACAGAAGTTTATTCTCTCATAGTCTGATAGGCTAGAAATCCAAATTCAGGGCATCCGTTCCATGGAAAGTCTTTCTCTCTCTGTGGGCTCTGGAGGAAGGCCCTTGTCATCAATCTTCCCCTCTCTCTAGGAGCTTCTCAGCTCAGGGACCCTGGGTCCAAAGGATGCGCTATTCTCTGGGCTCTTGCTTCTTGGTGGTATGAGGTCCCCTTGTCTTTCTACTCACTACTTCTATATCTCAAAACACAATCCAGTCTTGTAGACTGAGTCCTGACTCATTAATATAACTGCCACTAATCCCATCTCATCAACATCATAGAGATAGGCTTTACAACACATAGGAAAATCACACCATATGACAAAACGGTAGACAATCACACAATACTGGGAATCATGGCCTAGCCAAATTGATACACATATTTTGGGGGGACACAATTCAATCCATGACAGTGGGTCACTCAAATTTGTTGTCTGCCCTGCTCTCTGCACCCAGCACCTGGGAGGAGGGGAGGGCCAACAATATTTTCTCAGCCACAACCTTTTTATGCCTGAGCTCTTTCTCTGCCTACTTAACTTTGCAAAGATGTGGGGCTCTCAACCACATCCCAGGACCCTCCAGGACCCCCCAGGGTGTCATGTCAGCACTAAGTCATCTCTTAAGGGCTTCTGAGGTTCAGCTGTCCACTGACAGCCAGAAAAAATGGTCCTGGAATGGGCCCAAGACACTGGAGGCCACAGACTGGGGACTTGCCTTCCTGTCTCATCTAGGAGTGGGATCCAGAGCCGTTTTCATCTAAGCCCCTTGGAATGGTGAAGAGGGTCTGCGATAGAAAGAGACATTTCCTATTGGGGTGCTGAGAATGCCACAAACTCCGTTTGTCTGTGCCTTTGAGAGAAGATTCATTTTTTTCTAGAGCCAACATAGACTTACCTTCTTTTGCTTCTGTATTCATAGAGTCAAGTTTGGCCCAACTACATGTGTGACTATTGGATAGTCACATCCTCTCTGGGATGCTTAGCTTCCTTGTCTGTTAAAGAAGGGGAGGGGCAGTGAATCTCCAAGGTCTCTATCAATCCTGATGCCCCAAGAGCCATCGAAAGGCCAGGACACAGATTCTGGATGTCCCTCCTTGAACAACATGCCCCTGTTCCTTGATTTCATACTCTGAGCAGCTTTGCACATCTACGGGCACTTTCCCATTCCCGAAAGTTCTTAGCCACGTGGGAGACTGGTTTTTGCCCTCTTTGGCGATAAACATCTAGCAGGGCCTGAGGCAGCCTTCACAAATCTTGAGGTCTCTACCCCAGCCCTTGTGGTGGTTTCAGATAATAACTCAACATCTGTATGCCAGCCCAGCTTTGGACCCCAAGCTTGGATCAGATGGAACTAGGATTGGTGGGGTGGAGAGAAGGGAGGAGCAGAGTGTATTCTCCATCCTCTCAGTCACACAGATACACACAGCCATGTATGCTAACGGAGCCCAGGCAGATCAGCCAAAGCCAGACTTCTTTATTCTTTTTTTTTTTTTTAATGGTGTTTTTGGTGAAGGTTTACACAGCAGTTTAGAATCCCATTGAGTAATTTCTACACAAGTTGTTTGGTGACATTGGTTATGTTCTTCACAATGCATGAACATTCACATTATTTCTGTTCTGGTTGTACCACTTCCATTAATCTAGTTTCCCTGCCCCCTTACATTCTCATCTTGGTTTTAAAGGAATTATTCACCATTTGGTGTCATACAGGTGATTGTTCAAAGGAGCACAGTACTTACGAATGATATTCATTATTTTGTTAGCCAATCTGTTATTTAGCTCCAAGGTGACCACAGGGGTTAGTTTCAGTTCAAGGCCTGAAGAATACCTCAGGGCAATAGTCTCGGGGAGTCCTCTAGTCTCAAGTGGTCCAGTTTTTTTTTAGGAATTTGAGGTTGTGTCCCACGTTTTTCTCCCATTCTATCAGGGTCCATCTATTGTGCCCCTAATTCTTTTGTTCTTTTACGCCCTGCACTTCTTTCCCCATTCTGTAGCCCTGAACATGCAAATTAGAATGGCTTTCTACTGCACTGCTAAACTTGAAGACTCCCTGTCTGGCGCAAATAGTTAAGCACTAGCTGAAAAGTTGGTGGTTTGAACCCACACAGAATCACCTTGGAAGGCCTGGTGATCTGCTTCCGAAAGATCACAGCCTTGAAAACCTTATGGAATATCCTACTCTGACACATATGAGGTCACCATGAGTCAGGAAAAACTCGACAACAACTAACGACATCAACAGCTAAACATTCAGAGAAAATCTCGGGCCTCTGAATCTTGCCCCACCTGACTAGTTTGTTTGGTTGCCAAAGAGAAGGGCTCCTGCGTGTTGGTGGCTGCCTACAGACACACAGTTCCTTCAACGGAATGTGTGGGTGACCTCTTACCCAATAAGCTGTGGAAATGACAGTAGGCCAGGGAACAGACAAGCTAAGCCCATCTTTCCTGTGTTTCAGTTCTGGAGAGTTCACCCCAGTCGCCAACTTTGAGCCCCAGGAATTTCCTTAGAGCCTGGCTCCCGGGTCCCAGCTCAGCCTCCTCTCTGCTTCTGCCCCTCACTCGGTTAGCTGCTGGAGACAATTGGACTTTCTCCTGTCTCTCTCTGGCTGTCACCAATCTAATAAGCATATGTGTCAGAAATCCTAGCTGGAGTGTTAAGTTAGAAATTCTTCTTAAACATATAGCAAGGTCAGATGAAGAGAAAAGAGGGAGAGAGAGAAAAAAAAAAAAAAAGAAAGAAAACAAAACACACAACCCTGCACCCGAAATTGGACACAGGAGGGCAGATGCAGACTGAACAGGAAGTGCTAGCCCAAGGCTAAATGAAACAGCTGTCACCATTGTTCTGGCCTGAAAACTGCCTTTGCAAACTCCATGAGGGCCCGGCTCCGAAAGCAGATGTTAGTAATTACAGCACATGAAACGAAGGGCATGGGATTAGGCAAGTGACGAAAAAGAAATGGTACCAGTGGATTTATAACTGAATCAGGCAAATCTGCTTGGACTGCTGTGGGGGTGGGCCAGGCGGCCTCTCTGCAGATGTCCCCACCCAGCTCACCTTCTTCATTTGCTATTTTGGCTTCTGGGACTATCTCAGAATTCCAGGATTGCTGGAGAGCTACAAGAAGCTTGGAAGACTCACATGGTGATGGGTTGTGGAGACCTGTCCTAGCTGTCTTTCCAGGGTCCCTACCTATGAGGCCACAGCCAATTGCTTCTGACCTAAAGGAAAAAGAGAAAATCCCCAATACTCAACCCAAGTACCAGATGGGATCTCTGGGCAGGAAAATCCTGAGTTGGGTGGCTTACTGATGAACAGGGACTCACAGGGACACAAAGCCAAGTAGCCATCCTCCGAAACCTGGCTTTAACAAAAAGAGTTCCCATTGAAAACCCAGAAGCTCGAGTTCGTCGCAGCTAAAATTGATTCACACTTTAAAGTCAGCCAGCCCCCAGCCCTGGGAGGAGGATGGAAGAACACTGGGACATCGAAGAAAGTAAACAAAACAAGTTTCTTGAGCAAAGACAGAGAGTCTTCACGTGTTTCCCCCACATTCCTCAGGGCTTTTCCATGTCAGCCACAGTTGTAAAAAGCAAAACAAAACAACCCATACTCACATCCACAAAAACTCCTCCCGTCCCACCACCCCCTAGAAAGGATGTCTCTAGGAAAGGTTAAGGAGAAGGTAAAGCACGTGTTTGCCATCTTTATACCTGATATGGAAACCATATGCTTAAATACACTAGCAAACATACTTAATATAACACTCTCTTTTATTAAATGTGGTTTTAGAAATGCTCTCTGCAGCCAGGGTACCTTTGCTGGATTAGAGGCTGAAATTGGCGAAAGGATCTTCCCTCTGCTTCATCTATTGACACACATATTTTGAAAATGCGTCTCGGACCCTTGGAAAACAGACTGGCTCCGATTATTGTTGCAAGAGGGCAGGGGCACACGAGGGCACCTTTTTTCCTCTGATAAATTAAAAGAACTGTAACGGGTGCATTCTGCAACCTGTAATAGGGCAGAGCCATCTGTGACTCATTTAGCAGCTCCTTAGAGAAGATTTATTTGATTAATTCGGTCAGAAGAGAGAGAATATGGATTTCCCCCTTCTCTGAAATGCACATTCGCACTCACACATGCACACATGCACCCACCCATGGGCAGACATTTCAGGAATGAAAAATAGCTAATCATGGTATTGGAGCTAGGGGATCCCAGGCCACCATGATGCGATAGCAGGCTCCTCCCTTGCCCTTGGCAGGGCTGGCTTCAGAATTGATTTCATATCCTCACACCCGATGCCACCAAAGAGCGATCCTAGAGAATAATAACATGGACACTGGATCCTTTTAGTGGACTTTGATTACTCAGTGATAGGCACTGGGCTGAGATCTTGTCTGCGTGGTCTCATTGCATCCTTATGAGGACCCCTTGGAGGAGGGACTTTTGTCACCTCCACTTTACATATGGGGAGACTACCCCATTCCCAACAGGCCTTGGCTCAGAATTCTTTTTCAGATGGTATTTTGCTTTTTCAGCCCTCTAACCCTCAACCAGGCTCATAGAGGTCATGTTTTAGTTCATATCATGGCAAGCAGTCTTGGCAGAGGTTGTCCACATTGGCTATGCTTCATGCCCCGTGAGTTTTGGCTCAGTGTTGACAGAGAAAGACTCTGTTAAAGGCTTCTTTCTAGCTTCTAGCCAGCAAGGGTGAGGAAGACCCTCAGTGAGATGGATTGGCACAAGAGCTGCAACAATGGACTGCAATATGCTGGTGATTGTGAGGATGACGTAAGATCGGGCAACATTTCATTCTGTTGTACATAATATCGCCATGAGTCAGAGCTGACTCCACCGAAGCTTCCTTGCTTGCTTTCCTTCCCTTCTTCCTTCCTGCCATCCACCCATCCATCCACCCACCCACCCATCCATCCATCCATCCATCCATCCATCCATCCATCCATCCATCCATCCATCCATCCATCCATCCATCCATCCATCCATCCATCCATCCATCCATCCATCCATCTCTCTCTGTCCGTCTGTCCATCTGTCTGTCTTGTCCGTCCTGTCTGTCTGTCTGTCTATCTATCTATCTAGTCTCAAGGAGAGCTGGCCTTCTCTGGCCCTGCTTTTTTCTAACTTGTATGGCCCAACCTAAAAGCAGCTGTCTGCAGATCACTGTCAATTCCTGGTGGGTGGGAACACCCTCTGAAATAAGTCCTTATAGAAGGCAAAGAGACCAGTGCAGGCAAGAAGAACATAAAATCACACTATACCTGAACCAAAGAGGCCTTTGAATATCAATGTCAGGAATGGCAACTACGTGGCGAGTAAAGGTGCCACTGCTCCCCTCCCTTGTTCATAGCAGACATTACTAATTGATCCCAGCCCTCTCTCCTTCTCACCCTCCAAATGCTTTCCAACACAACACTCCAGGCAGCCTCTACCAATCAATCGGAATTAGTACAAGTTGAAAGCTGTTTGTAATCCCTTCCAGTTGAATGTTTCATTTTGCAGATGAGAAACTGGCACAGAGAGACATCAGTTACGAAGCCAGTTAAGAGCAGCAGTTCTCTGGCTTCTCTGCCCAGTGTTCTGTACATTCACACCGGTGCGGCTGGTGGAAGCCAAGTACAGCGGGGCATAAACCTCAGTATTCTGCGGGGTCTCTGCCCTCATCTCTTCCCCTGCCCCGCCTTCCCCTGCCTCAGAGAATGTTATTGAAGCTACTCTGCAGGCAAACAGGATAAAAGACATGCCCTGGAAGGCTGCAGAAAACTGAAATCTCTTTGTTACTTAAGAATAGGAGTCCCTGGGTGGCGCACACGGTTAAGTACTGGACTACTAGCCAAAATGTTGGCGGTCCAAATCTAGCCAGAGGTGCCTCGGAAGATAGGCCTGGCCATCTGCTTCCAAAAGGTCACAGCCTTGAAAACCCTATGGAGCAGTTCTGCTCTCCAAACGTGGGGTCACCATGAGTCAGAATCAACTCAATGGCAACTAACGACAACAGCTTAAAAATAATTAACCCCCGAACAGAAAGGGGGGGGCATCCTGACCCTACATTTTACAATCCAGGGTCTGAGCTTCTAGAAGGCAGTGGAAGGTTTCACTTTGGAAGCCCTGGAACTGGCAGAGGCTCCCCCCTCTCCCCTTTCCCACCTCTCACTTGCCTGGCCACAGAAAGTACCCAGATCAAAGGCACTGGGACTCAATAGGCTTAAGGCATTGAGGGCTTGTCTGGGCTGCAGGGCTGTCACCCCAGTTCTCAGTCTTCAGCTGATGGAATCTCTCTGTGGAAAGAATAACAGGGTTTTCTGAGAGGAAGAGGGAGTCTGTAAGTTCACAAATTCCCCCAGAGTCCATTTCCTGCCAATCCCTTCCGGGGACCTGATCTGAAAATTTTCTCAGCCTGGTGTGGCCCGAGAGGAATTCTGAGGCTTACTACATTCTGCTGACTGATCCACAGAAAAAAGCTTTTCCGTGGAAGAAGTGACACAGTGCCAGGACTTTGAGTCAGAGAATCAGAGCGCAAGAGTCAATTGCCACATATTTTGAAGGGAGGCAGTCTGGTGTGCTCAGGACTGAGAACAGGAGGTTGTGTACCAGCTTGTCAGGGGAGCTGCTTAAAGACGGATAAGAATTGTGAATAACTTGCATCTCAGCTATTGGTTGGCTTCTGGGTGTTTCTGCTGTTTTTGAGGAGACTTGAAAACACTTTGTTTAAACGTGCCTTTGACAATCCTGTGTACACTATGAATTTGCACTTTGTATGAAGAAAAGTTTACTAACTGAGCCCCACTCTAGCCCAGCATAGCTTCTTGAAAAGATCACAAATATTGAATTAGTCAGATCTCAAATAAGGAGGTTTTTACAGGGTCCAAATAATACCCTTTAAAGGGGTTTGTTAACCAAACATCATTTGTTGAATACACGTGTTTGTCTGTATTATGGAAGTGGTCTTCCGGAATCGTTCCTGACTGGTGTGGGCCGGCGGAGACATGATTAACAGGCCAGAGAAGGAGCCAAGTTGAGGGGTGGGTAATAATGAGGAGGGGAGGCCCTCAATATACCCTTTTGGATTCTATTTAGGGATAAATGAGTGGGCTGAGGCATGGATGAGTTACCCCTGGAGACCCTAATAAAAGAGGGAACATGTGCCACGGGAAATTATAAGCAAACTCGGGAGCCAGGCAGCTATTCACCAGCTGTGTGACCTTGGCAAGTTACATAACCTCTCTAAGCTTCAGATTTCTTCTCTGTAAAATAGAGGTACTAATAGTACCTACCTCATAAGGTTGGTGTGAAGACTAAATGAAATAAAGTATTTAGAACAGGGGCTGACATGTAAGTATCAAGAAAACATTATCTCCCAGATGTCCATCAACAGATGAATGGATAAACAAAATCTGGCATTTCCATATGATGTCATATTATTTAGCCATAAAAACAAATGAAGCCCTGATGCATGCTACAGTACCTGATGAGTGAAAGAAGCCAGACACAAGGAAACACATACTGTGTGATTCCATTTCTGTGAACTGTCCAGAACAGGCAAGTCCCTAGAGACGGAAAGCAGATTAGTGGTTGCCCAGGGTTGGGGGTGGGGTGAGAGGAGGGAGTGATAGCTAAAGGGTATGGCATTTCTTTTTGAGCTGATGAAGCTGTTCTAAAATTGATTGTGGTGGTCGTTGTACAACTCTGTGGGCATACTGAAAACCACTGAATGTACACTTCAAATGGAAGGGTTGCATGGCATATGAATTATATCTTAGGAAAACTTTTGGAAAAAATCACCTTAATACAACATTTTAAGTGAGTGTAGTTACGACAGGGGATGATGGGACTTTTGACAACTGGAGGGTGCCTATCCCACCTAGGGGCATCCAGATTAAAAAAAAGACAAACAAAACATGCCTGTTTCCACGTCTGGTACAACAGCTAGAAGTTGCTGTCTCCAAGGGCTGTCGGTAGGAGAAATGAGGTAACTCATGTACAGCACTTAACACAGGGCCAGGCACACCCTAGACACTCAGGAGGCGGTGGTGAACATTGTCATTGTTCTATTGGATTCTAGAATTCCAAGCTGGAGGGCCTTGGGAGGACAACCTGGTTGGAAAGCTAATGAGCGGCCACGTACTGGGGCTGTAACATTTGCAGATCAAGCCTATTGCGTTAGCTTAGGCCTGATGTTACAATAATAATAATAAAAAAAAAACAAACTGCAAATTTTCTAAAGATGCTTTTAGGCATACTTTTCCTCAGATTGAGACCATGTCTTCATCAAATAATAGTATTGTTATTATTTGTAATTTGAGGGGAGGCAGATATAGATAATGGGGAATTACGGTCTCCCCTGTCTCTGCAAACCACCGAGAGGTGCCATGATATTAAGTGTTTAAGACAAAAAGTCATGTATGAAGAGCACTGGACAAAGCCAAGAGGCTGGGCTCTCGACCTGACTTGACAGCTGTGTGACTCAGGGAAAAGAATTTAACTTCTCTGCACTTCAGTTTTTCCATCTATAAAATGAAAAGATGGTGGGTGTGATCTTTGATGGTTCTTCAAACTATACATTTCAGAGTCTAGGGCCCAATTCTTACCACCAGCTAGAAAAGCCAGTCTGGACTATCGCAAAGGACTTCTCCTGCAGAATGGAACTGTTCCTTCTATTCCAAGGGTCTTGAGTTCTAGAATCCCAGGCCAAAGCTCATAGCACACTGGCCGTAGACGAACCTCCATTCTGATTCTAAAGCATCAACAGGGTTCCATCCTCCCTCTGGGGACCTGAATTTCCTGCTCCCTCCAATCCAGCTACCGTATTTATGAAAGGAAGGCCCCTAGGAAGGACGGAGGGAGCACAAGACAGAGAAGATCCCTGCTCCCATAAGGCTGGCGTGCTCACTCCGGGGAGTCAGGCAGTAAACAAGGATGCAGTGCCTCTGTGCAGATTAGAAAAAGGGGCCTCTTCCTCAAGACACATTACTTCTGTCTGTTAGAAAATTGTTGCAATATACCGATTTTATTAAAATAGATGCTTTATTGCCATCCAGAGATATGTAATAAATATACAAATCTACGATGTTAAGAGCTCAGCTGCTAACCAAAAGGTCGGCAGTTGGAATCCACCAGGCACTCCTTGGAAACCCTAAGGGACAGTTCTACTCTGCCCTCTCAGTCGCTATGAGTCAGAATCAACTCGACGGCATCAGGTTTCAAGTATGATGTCCTAGATGTGTTTATGCCCCTTTGGCTGGGGTGCCCTGGTGCAGTGCACAACCTGTCCAACTGTATGCGGTAGCCATTCTCCCAACTTCTTCTGGACACCTCTTCACAGTCCACAGCCCTGGTCTGCATCTCTGGCTGAAGCCTGGTGTGGGTAACTGATCACCCCACCCCCATCTAGCTGATGGACCTCAGACACAGAATGGTGCCTTTCTTGAGTTCTTATCTGTCTTCCTCTAGAGTGAGACTTAAAGGAAACATTGCCTGTGAGAAGCCTTTGAAGAGTCAAAGGGCTCTTCGCAAAGGTGTCATAATATTATGGAAACACATTAAAGCTGGCATGATCTCACGGCGTTCACTAAGCTGATGGTCCTGCGCTCATGCAGCCGGCCACCCAGAAGTGCACCGCGGTCAGGGCTGTGGCTGCCCTTGGAAGGGACATCCCCAGAGGCACACCCAGGACTTTCTGGCAGCCATGATGGTCACTGTACCATCTGAACTTTCTTGGCACAGTCACTGGAGCGGTTCCTGCACCCAGCCAGGCTTCTGGTGCTCCAGCTGTTTGGGGGGGCCGGGGGCCGATTAGACACCACCGGAAGTTGTCCCATTCTCCCTTTCCACAAGACTTTGGCGCTGAGCGTGGTTGATGGGTCTCAGCGTGGCTTGTGGCGGCGAGATGGGGTGGAGATGAAGGCTCAGCAGTTCCTCTGGTGCTGGCATCTCTGGCAGGAATGAGGATTCAGGGATCCCAGGGCTCCAGGCTCTGCAGAGATCATTCTGTGAATTCCGGAGCATTTGCACAATTTCTCAGAGTCTAATGGAGATTCACTTCTAAAAAATTAACCATTGAAGCCCATGGAGCACACTTCTACACCGCCGAACAGGAGGTTGCCATGAGTCAGAATCAACTCCAAGTTTTCATGCAAACTGTGTATTTACTGCCAACAAGGGGACTTGGGCCGACTGATACTTTGCATTGGTCTGGAATGCTATCAGCTGGACTTGGTGACATTGATTCTCCTGGAATGGTCAGAAGCTACCTGAATAGCAGGACTCTTGCTAGAGCTAACTTTTTAAAATAGGAAAGCAATTAGTATATCCTAAGTGCATTTTGCTTGGTAGAAAAGCAACTTTCGAAATGTAGACCACCCCACTGCTCCACGGGAGGAAGAGCTGGTGATCTGCTCCTATAAAGATTAAACCCATTGCCGTTTAGTCAATTCCAACTCATAGCAACCCTATAAGACAGAATAGAACTGTCCCATAGGGTTTCCATAGAGTAGCTGGTGGATTTGAACTGCTGACCTTTTGGTTAACAGCCAAATACTTAACCACTGTGCCACCAGGGCTCCCCTAGAAAACCCTGTGAGTAGGAATTGACTTGATGGCATCCAACAACGACAACAGGGTGTAGCAAAATAATTTAAAGGGTTCTTGAGGGGGGAGGGAAGCCCTTCACTTCATTTGATAAATGTCTTCGAGCACCCCCTGTGTGCCAGGCCTTGTCCTTGGTGCTGGGGACAGAGACACATAGACAGAGAAGGTCCCTGCTCCCATTGAGCTGATGTGCTCACTCTGGGGAGACAGACGGTAAATAAGGAAACAAAAGGGACCCTCCTTAGGCACTTAATAAATGGTGGGTAATAATGGAGAACAATATAGATGTCCCCCAAAAGGGGATTGGTGTAATATATTTTAGCACACTCACACTTTGGACTTTGACATAGCCATAACAAACACAGCTCTGGAGGAATATAATGACACAGAAACGTGTCCATGGTTCACTCGTTCATTCAACAAATACTAGTTGAGCACCTACTCTGGGCCAGGCACTGCCATGGGCTCTGGAGACAAAGCAGAGAGAAGCAGAGGCAAGGGCTGGCAAGCTCCTGAAAGTCTAGAACTTACATTCCAGCAGTGGAGACAATTAAGTGGAAAAATACCAAACAGGAAAAGGTCGGTTGGAGACAAGAAAACAAGGTGATATGCTAGAGACTGCCTGGGAGCGGCAATGCGGCTGCTATGGCCTGAGGGGCCAGGAAAGGCCTCTCGGGGAAGGTGAGGCTGGAGCTAAGACCCGACCAAGGAGGCCAGTAGGCAAAGGCTTGGAACCATGCATTTGCTTATCTTTCAAGGAGCAAGGAAAGGAAGAGGAAGAACTGCATAGGCCTAGGCCTGGTAGGCCAGGGCTTTGCAGAAAGACCAGCAACTCAGTGGTAGAACTCTTGCCTTCCATGCAGGAGACCTGGGTCCCATTACCAGCCAAAGCACCTCATGTGCAGCCACCACCCATCTGTTAGTCTCCCAGTGAAGGCTTGCACGTTGCTACATTACTGAACAGGTTTCAAGGCAGTTTCCAGTCTAAGATGGACTAGGAGGAAAGGCCTGTTGACCTACGTCCAAAAAGCAGCCAGTGAAAACCCTGTGGGTCACAACAGTCCGTTTGTAACTGATCAAGGGGATGACACAGCACTGGGCGGTGTTTTGTCCTATTGTGCATGGGGCCGCCACGAGTCAGCAGCCAATTTGATGGCATAACAACAACAGCTATTCGTTACTGACAGATGGGGAAACAGGTGATGTGACCTGTCTTGGGTCACACAGGATGTCGGTGGCAAAGCCAGGGTAGAAGCCTGGGGCCTGGGCTCCCTGTACAGTGCCTTCCATACCGTGTGTCGCCTGCCGCTCTCAATAAATGGGTTAAGTTCCTCCTTGTCTGGACTTACGGGCCAACCAAAGGGTGTTTCTCCCCATCAGGTAGAGCCCAGAGAATATTGGAAATTCTGCCATGTGCACAGTGCTGTGCCCAGAGCCAGAGAGAGTGTAACAGATCAAGCCAACAGGCTTCCAGACACCACGCCCAGAAATGAAAGCAGCGATGCCAGAAAGCCTGAATAAGATACAGTTCCCCACTATGATGGCAGCAGGAAGTGGGGCTTAGGGGGTTCCCAGGAGGAGGGGTCACTGGGGGCCCATCTGGGAGGTTGAACTCGCATTTATTCACAGAGAACTTCCCAGGCCCCAGCCCCTGCTATGGGGAGCCCTGGAAGGAGGCAGTTCTGGCCCATCTGTCTGGGGGTATCCCAGACCTTCAAAGTGGCCCCAGCCCATCGCTGTTGCAGCCACAGGAATTATATGGGACCAGCCTCGCCCCTGCTCAGCTCTGTTTGTTGTTGCTCTGCCACCCCTACAGGCTTTGATCTCCTGGCTTGGTCCACTCTGAGGTCTCTTGCTGTGACGCCCTGGGATTGGTCTCTCCCTGTATGGCAGCCCAAATCTGGCCTCCTGCTTGCTGGGGTGTGGCAGCAGGACCCATCTGGGGCCCGGGGGGAGGTAACGAGGAAGAAAATTTAACTTCGGGACAGGTTTGGGAGGCTTTGCCGACTGGGTCAGCTGGGCATTTGCACTTTGATGGGCAGAGGAGGTGTGCCACCCCTTCTCTGGCCATCTGTGTGGCACATAAGGTCCAGTGAAGGCAGTTGTGGGCAGTGGTCAGAAGCCCAGGCTCTGGGTGGGAGGCCCTGGGTTCACGTCCCAGAATAAGCCGTTTCCTTCCTGGCTGACATTGGTCTTGTTACTTATGCACTCTCTGCCTCAGTTTGCTCATCTGTAAAATGGAAGTAATGATAGTCATCACTTCTTGTGGTTGTTGTGAGGTTTAAATAAAGTAATATATGCAGGGGTAGATGACCCAGCAAGCAGTGTGCTGAAACCCATGTGAAACTGGTCACTACAGATGAGTAAGTAAGCACAAGCAAGCCCATACTTAACTTATTTACTGGGCCATCTGCCCCTGTCAGGGATTGTAAATTTGAAAAGAGGCTTTGGTCCTGCAGGAAGGTGCTGTGGGATTGAGAGAGAGACAGCTGCCAGCCATGTCTAGAAGCAAAATCTTTGATGTGATGAAAAAGCGTGTAATTGTTCACTACAGATGATCTGGTAAGCAAAGTAAGCTCCATGCTTACCTTGCCTATTGGATAATCCACCCCTGAATATATGTGAAAGTGGCTGGCTTGTTATAATTGCTCTAGACCAGAGCTGTCATTGATGTTAAAGTCTCAGCTGACTTGGGGAGGAATCGGAGTGAGCCCTTTGGAAGCCCTGATATAATAGTTCTTGAATGCCTTTCCTGCCTTCCACATGCCAGGGGGCTAACCCCCTCTCTCTTGCATTCATGCTTTCGTCCACTCCTACGTCGCCTGATTCAGGCTGCCTCTAACGGCCTCTGAGGGACTGCCACCACTTCCTCCTTCAGCTTCCTGCTCCAGCCTCTGTCTTCCCCATCTCCTCCCACTCACAGCTGCCAGATGGACCTTCCAACCCTTCTCAAAGTTCTCAATGGCTCCCAGAGACTGCAGAGGGAAAGAGCCATCTCCATAGTCCTTAATGTAAGACCCTCTGCAATCTGATCTTTGCCTTACTTTTCAGCCTTATATTCCATAAAGTCCGAGCCTGTGTTTGAACCCGAATTCCACTCTAACTAAGCTGTGAAACCTTGGAATATGCATATACCCTCTATGAGCCTTGATTTTCTTATCTGTAAAATGGACATAATTATACTTGCCTTATCAACATCACAAGGCTATCTGAGGATCAGATAAGGTCGTAGATAAGTATGCTGTTTGTAGCCTGGACCATACGCTATGGTTTCCTGCCTCTAGGTCCTTGTTCAAGCCATTCCCTCCACCTGGAGAACCTTCTTTCCCTCAGTTACCTTTGCCCAAATGGGTACATCATCCAAAGCCCAGTGCAAATGTCTTGTCCTCTGTGAAGCCTGCTCTGATTACTCTGCCTGAAGTGATCTCTTCCTGCTCATATTTCCGCTCTCATGTTGCTTACATCTCTTTCTAACACCTGCGATTTCATCATTTAATACACGTCTTCCTTTATCTGCTTATCTCCTTCCTTAGACTGAGCTTCTGGAGGGCAGGACCTGTCCCTGAGTCAGCTCTGTTTCCTCCAGAGCCCCTCATACCCCACACACAATAGTGCTTGATGAGTACTTGATAAAAGGATGGGTGAGTGGATGGATGGATGGATGGATGGATGGATGGATGGATGGATGGATGGATGGATGGATGGATGGATGGATGGATGATGGATGGATGGGTGGGTGGGTGGGTGGGTGGGTGCGTGGGTGGGTGGTTGGATGGATGGATGGATGGATGGATGGATGGATGGATGGATGGATGGATGGATGGATGGATGGATGGGTGGGCGGGTGGGCGGGTGGTTGGATGGATGGATGGGCGGGTGGGCGGGTGGACGGATGGATTTGTGTAGAGTGATGCTACACTAAAGCCAAGGAGATAAGCCTGATTCCTGATCCCTCCTGGGCCTGTTTCATGGCCGTAGATGGTTGTGTCTAACTGGAACAGGTATATCCCATACATGGGCCATGTGCTCGCAAACAGGATGGCCCCAGAGTGCCTATACTTAAAAAGCTTAGGGGCAGAAATAAGGTTGTGAACTTGGTCTAGGGGGCTTGTCTGGAAGCCATGTTATGCAGAGTAAGCACATGTTTAAAAAAATTATACCTTCACTGGGGATTTGGGGTGGGGTTGGCCTGGCCGCACAATTAAACCGTGGGGTCATTGCAATACCTCACCCCTTTTTTTTTTTTTTACTGGGAGCAGTGATGGTTCAGTGGTAGAATTCCTGCCTTTCACGCAGGAAACCTCGGTTCGATTCCTGCCAAGTCGTCTCAAGTGCAGCCACCATTCATTTGCCAGTGGAGGCTTGCATGTTAATATGATGCTGAACAGGTTTCAGCAGAGCTTCCAGACTAAGACAGACTAAGAAAAAAGGCCTGGTGATCTATTTCCAAAAATCAGCCAGTGAAGAGCCTATGGATCACAACAGTTGGCTCCCATTGTGCACGGGGTTGCCTTGAGTTGGGGGTGAATTCAATGGTAGCTAATAACAACAACACTGGAGGGAAGCCTCCAAAAGTGCCTTGGGGAGGTGTGGTGGGGGAAGAGTGGGGTTGCATGGGATCTGGGGAAGTGACTCCTGGTGGCCTGAACTGTGTGCACACCCAGAAGCACCTGGTTTATTATCAGGGACTAAGACACACGAAAGGACAAAGGACTCTGGGGACATTTGTGACCCATCTGCTTTCTCTCCATGTTGAGCCCAGGCATTGCATGCTCAGCAGTTCTCAGATCTGCCTCTCTGCCTTCTCACGAGCCCCTCCTCAACAACTCCCCCAATGTAATATTCTAGGGGCACACATTCCTCAGGCAAGGCTGAATCCTAACTATTTTAATGCCTGATATCTATCTCCGTATGGATTTTTGTTTTATCATGAGGCCACTGGAAAGTTTTTTGATATCTCTTTGAAACAGATGTCAGCAAAGGCTTCCAGCACAGATCAAGGGTAGGTTAAGGCCTTTGAGATGGGTCTGAATGTCCCTTTAACATTGTTCGATCTAATACCCTAATATACCTCAAGTCATTACCCTGTTTTTACAAGAAGCTCTGAACCATATGTTCGGGAACTAATTAAACATACAAATCAAGCTCTGGGATCAGGTGGAGCCCAGTTTAAATATCTTAACCTTTTATGATTTTCTCAACTTAGAGAAAATTCAAAACACATTCAGAAGTTGTAGAAAAGGAACCAATGAGGAATTTACTGGCTAACGTCTTTTCTTGATGTTGGGATCATTTCTTTACAAGCCTGGCCTGGATTCCTGGGGAAATCCTCCTTGCTCACAACTTCACAGGAAATGTAGACACTTGCCAGCCTGGGGGGCTCAAAGGGGGCACACCTGGCTTTACCTTCCACCTATAGCTTCTTCTAGCCCCTGCCCAGATGTCTCCCGTTGGCCAGATGGAAGGGGGAAAAGAAGGGGCCTCTGAACGCCAAGGTTTTATCTTCCTTTTAAATAGAATAAAGTATGACCTGAGCTGGTGTGAAACCTTCCCGTAGGGTTTGGGGGAGCAGTTGTGGGGCTTCAGGGCAGGGGCTGAGATGTAATTGCACGGACCCAGCCCAGCCCCATATGGTCTGCAGGTGGCTGGGAGAGAAAGCGAGGCCATGACGGGCACCCCTCTTTTCCATGCCAGTTTGATTCTGGTAGTGGGGAGTTGGGGATGGGGTGGTGGGTGGCTATCAGTCTTCTCACCTACATCAGGTAAAGGAGCTGCTTGATCTATAAGATGTGTTTAAAATATATGTGATTATCAAATCTAGTTGATTGATAACAAAGCTTATGGTCTTTCAATTGCTCATTCAGTGTACCTTTATTGGGCACTTACCGTATGCCAGGTCCTGTTCTAGGTACTAGGAATCCAGTAAGCAAGAGAGGCACAGTCTTTATATGGACATGAAGCTACCCTGATGCAGGTGCTCCATCAGTGTCCCAAGCCTGGAATGGGTCTCTAAAACCCTCTCAACGTTCTTAAAACCACTAAAACTTTAGCATAAGGCTGCCAGATAAAACACAGGACGCCCAGTTAAATTCAAATTTCAGATAAAATGCAAACTAAACTCAGTGTCATCAAGTCGGTTCCGATACATGGTGATCCCATATGTTACAGAGTAGACCTGAGCTTCATAGGGGCTTTTTTGGGTTTTTATGGAAGCATAATGCCAGGACTTTCTTCTGTGGTGGCACTCAGTGTGTTTGAACTGCTGACCTTTCAGTTAGCAGTTGAGTGCAAACTGTTTGCACTTCCCTGGGACCTAAGTTTCAGATAAACAAGGAATAATTGTTTAGTTTAAGTATGTCCCAAATATTGCGTGAGATATCCTAAATTATTTGTTTATCTGAAGTTCAAATTTAACTGAGTGTCCTATATTCTTAATCTGTAAAATCTTGCAACACTGCTTTAGAAAAAGACATCAATGGATGGGAGTGGTGTCTTAGTCTTGGGTAGCAATACTAATTTTGCAGGAAGGCAACCAGAAAACAACCTTGTACCAGACCTCTTTGGTTATGGTATTTCATTAAAACCTCAACACAAATAACACCGGTAAAGAATGTGCTCCTTAGAACAGTCAACTATATGAGACCAAAAGGCCAATATTTGCCCAGAACCAAAGATGAGAAGGCAGGGAGGGACAAGGAAACTGGATGACTGGGAACAGAGAAACCAGGGAGGAAATGGGAAGAGCACTGACTCATGGCGGGGATTGCAACCAACGTCATGGGACAATTAGTGTAAGGACCATTGATTGGAAAACAAATTTGCTACATAAACTTTCACCTAAAGTACAATAAAATGTTCAAAATAATTAAATAAAACCTAAAAACAAGCAGAAAAAGATAACCTCATCGCGACTCCAGGAAGTAGGTTCTATTATCATCCCCATTTTGTCTATGGGAGAACAGAAGCTCAGAGAGGTTAAGTGACTGGCCCAAGGTGACCCAGCTAGACTCTGAAGCCCATGTTCTTCCATGGCACCCCAGCGCCAACCTGCTGGCTATCTTGCCAGCATCCCTATTTTCTTAGCTTGCCCTGGCTTCTCTCAGCTTCTTTCCCTCTTTTTCCAAGAGTGTTCAAGGAGAGATTCACTCTCATCAGATCAATGTCACTGCCATAATGAAAACCACCACCCAAGCCCGTGAAGGACAAGATCTGTCAAACTGTAATGAGAATGGTTCCGATTATGCAAAAAGCAACCTCATGCTTATTCTAATGTTACAAGTAAATATAAAACATTTAGAAATACTTGGCCTGGGCTTTTTTTTTTTTTTTTCAAGTACAGATGTCTGACTCCTTGCCAGTTTGTTATTAAAAATGCTACGGTGGTTTGGGTACAAAGATTGCTGTAAAAATAAAAGCTGATGCGCGTCGAGCACTCATTTCGACTTTGCAGGGAAGTCGGCAACGGTGAGGCCAGAGCAGATGGTGGCTAATGGTGGCTCTCGAGCTGGCACCCCAACATTCCTGGCTGTGTCCCTACCCTGCCAAAAACCCTGCAGGAGATTCCCATCGCACCTCAAATTCGACATTAACCTCTGAGCCTCTCCAGCCCCACCTGCTCCCACTCTCGCCCTCTCCTGTGTCTTCTCTGATTCACTGAGCATTTGCACTTGCTGCGTCCCTGCCTGGAGTGCTTGTCCCGAGCGCGTGGCTCCTCATTATTCATCCTCAGACAGTCTCAGCCCAGCTTCTCTGATGTGGCTGTCCTTCTCCTGCCTCCGGTCACTCTCTAGCATGTTACTCTGCCATTGACTCTATTTCCCTTAAAAAACCAAACCAAACCAAACCCATTGCCATGGAGTCAGTTCGACTCATAGTGACCCTATAAGCTCTCTGAAATTGTCTTGTTAACTTTTTATCTTTCCCCACCAGAAGGTAAAGCCTGTGAGGGCTGGGACCCTGTCTGTCTTGTTTACAGTGGTGTCCCCAGCACCCAGAGCAGCACTGGGCACAGAGTAGTTGCTCACGAAGTATCTGTTGAATGAATTAATGAAACTACCAAAGCACACGGAGTCTGGCATTTCATTGCCCACTCCGGGGCCATAAGCCAGAGGGAGAGTGGTGCCTTCTACAAATTTTAATCAACTCATGGAAAATACCAAAACTTGAGAGAATCCTGACCCTCTGGAAGCAATGATTTTGAGTCCAACAGGAATTTCCAGGATAGTGCTCCAAATTGCAGCAATGGAAAATGCTTTAATTGGCTGTAACATCTGCCTATGTGTAGAAGAAGAAGTGCATAACGGATAAAAACTGAGGGGGTTCAAATGCACCAACGTAAATATTGTCACCCTAATTACCTTCATAAGGAATCCCCGGGTGGCACAAGTGGCTAAGGACTTGGCTACTAACCAAAAGTTTGGTGGTTCGAATCCACCCAGAGGCACCCTGGAAGAAAGGCCTCAAGTCTACTTCTGAAAGGCTACAGCCTTCGAAAGTCCTATGGAGATCAGTTCTGCTCTGATGCACGTGGAGTTGCTGTGAGTTGGAATGGACTCGGTGGCAATTGTTTTGTTAATTATCTTCATATTTCAGGCAAATGTGCTGATATGATCAGAAGATTTTGGGGGCATGGAAGGGAAGCGCTTCCTGGAGGCTCTGCTCCTTAGTTTGGCATTCAAGTCTCTCTATACACTTGCTTCACTGTCCCCTCATTTCTTCTCCCACCTCCTTATGCAGCCTGAATTGCTGGTTGCAGCATCCTGGTCTCCGCGTGCTTCCCTGGTCTGTACCTCGACTCTGACTGTGCCCTCTTCTTAGACTGTCCTCCTAGCTGTGCATATACAAAGCCTACTCCCATTCAGGGGCCTGGTTCCAAGATCACCTTCTCAAATATTCTATCATATCCACCCCCAACCCCCCCCCCCCGCCCCGCCCCTGGCAGTGGCTTTGACCTCCTCTGAACTCATTCGGCATTTTTTTCCTTTTTTTATTGTCCTCATCACATTCTACTTGATATCAAAGTTGACTTCAAGCTCCTTAAGGACAGGAACCGTGCCTCAGTTTCATGTTCTCCGCCGCCCCTTGCACGGTGACTTTTGTCAAGAAATGAGTGAATGATATTTCTTGGGCACCTGCAGCCCCAAGTCTTTAGCTCTGCTCAATAATGATGCAGTGTCAGGAAGCTATGGCTGAGCAGAGTGCACAACTTTGCCTTCCTCCTCCCCAAGACATGAGGGAGAAGTGGCATGACGCACAGAACAGGCAGTCTAAACCAGTGTCTACCCAACCCCACATGTCCAGATGAAGGGTCCAGCAGATGAAACATTCAGCAAACAGACTGAAGTTTCCCTTTTCCATTCAGATATTTTCCTGTTGGGTGGCCAGAAGCCTGAAAAGGCAGAATTCCTGAGCCCTCTACAAACCTCTCCTGTTCCCAACTTTCCCAAATGTTTTATTCCAAAACTCTGTCCAAACAACGCCGACAAAATCCACCAAGAAACTCAGGAGCTAACCCTAAATACATGAGTCCAAGAATCAAGGATCCGAATGGAAACAAATACAAATACCTTATTTTTGCCAGGTAATGTTGTCAAATGTCTGAGCATGCAAACTTATTTCTCTCTTGTGGGTTGTCAATGGAGCATGCATCTCACACGGGATCCAAATTCACTTACAAAAAGTTGGTAAACAGTTTTGGAGAATTTCACACATATCAAGCCAAGGATCCTCTTTTCTGCATGATCCAGGAGGTTTGGAAATGTTCTCTGAGCAATGTGGTTTCAAAACAAGGCCCGCTGCAAGCTTTTGATCTGTCTAGGGTAGTATGTGTGCATAGACCACACTGGTGAAACGACCAGCTAAATTTAAACACTCCCCTCACGTACAGGGTTTGGATTTATTATTTTGTTTTTGGACACACACGTCTTTTACATTTCTGCATGTATAACCCACGGACAGGTAAAGTAGGAGCCTTGTGATGTTTCCAAGGCTAACACCCAAGTGCAGCCTTGGTGGCTTACATGCCATTGTCACAGCTTCAGCAAGCGATCACTGTGAGAGGTGAGCTAGTAAAAACATTTCCCTGAACTCATCACGGACTACAACAGAAGGAAACATTCCGTCACTGGGAAGTGACACTAATATATTCTATTAGAATGGCTTATCATGTTCAAGAGCATATTAAAAAGAAATGTTTGGAGAGGGGATGCCATAGCGTGGTGTGATGGATTGAGAATTCCTAATTTGGAAAAAATGCACCAAGACAACATGACTGATGTGAATGACCTACTTTACTTTATAAGAAAGTATGAGTTGCCCCGGGCCCATGGGTACACATATTTGGAAAAAGTTGCTTTTTTCCACATTAAGTTTTTATTAACATTTTCAAAAGAGCAGAAACACCATAGAAGGATATAAGTTGCAACTTGTCAATGCAGATGTGTCTGTAGTCATTCGCTGCTGAGAAAAACTTCTCCCTTGCTGGAAGGGTTTCTGAATTGAGCAAGTTTCTTGCCAAGACAGCACCTGACGGGGGGTGGGGGGGAGGTATGACACCTTTTTTCCTGATAAGAAATGACAGGGAAGAGGTGTTTTTGTTGAAAGCACAAACAGGTCTTCTGCTCCTTGTAGGTAGCAATCTCTAAGAATGATTAAGACACCATGGTGCTCCCTGGCCACCTTTCTGCTGGAGGGGACAAAGGACAGAGGCTGAGTTAACCCACTCCTTTCTACCTTTGATGATGGAGCCCAAAGCTGGGCCCGAAGCCTCACCACCAGATACAGCTGTTGCTCTGGAAGTCAGAAGTCTTGGGCTGACCCTGGGTGACAGAAGGAGCAGCAGCTGAAGGTCTGCCAGAGGGTTGACGGCTGACAAACTCTTCCGTGGCCTTTAAAATGATGCTGCCAGTGAGTTTAAGAATTTAAATGCCTGTGTTACAATGTTTACTAAAGGAAGTGTGATGTAAAGAAAAAAATATGTATTCAAAAGTAGAGGGGGGAGAGTCAATTGGTACAAGCTTTCTGGTGGGCAATTTGTCAATGCGTAGAAAAAGCCATAGAATTCCGTCAACCTTTAGACCCAGCAATTCCGCGTCTAGAAATGTATCCTAAAGAAAGAATCATGAACATGCACACAGATTTAGCTAAATAAGATGTTTACCATAAAAATTATTTACAACATTGAGAAATGGACTCTATCTAAATGTCTGAATTTAGGAGATTGCTTAAATAAATTTACACAGTTACTGCAGTCATTAAAATGATAATATAGAAGAATAATGTGGCCCAAAGGTTTATAGTATTTTATTAAGTGGGAAAAGTGGGTTATAGAGCATTATGTATATTAAGGTGCTATTTTAAAAACTACACGTGTCTACTTACTGCAGCAGATATATGTATAATGTTACATATACTATAATGTATATTTTTTCAGTGACTTGAAGGATACTCACCAAAATGGTAAGAGTGATTTTTTCTGAACAGTAGGTTTTACGGGTACTTTTTGCTTCTTTTTATTTTCTACGATAGACATGCTTTAGTTTGGTAATAAAAACCAAAACCTGTTCCCATCGGGTCGATTCTGACTCAAAGCAACTCTATAGGACAGAGTAGAACTGCCCCATAGGGCTTCCAAGGAGCAGCTGGTGGATTTGAACTGTCGATCTTTTGGTTAGCAGCCGTAGCTCTTAACTACTGCACCATCAGGACTCCACAGGAGTAGAAAATATTTATTAAATGGAAAATCCAAGAAACTCAACTAGTGTCTTAAAAGAGACAATAAGAGAGTTCACAAGGATTCCCAGACACTAATAGTTTTCTCATATAATAACAATAACAAGATAAAAATATAAAAGAAAGCAGAAATCACTCACAAAACTGAAAATGCTGTGACTAATCCATACAATCAATATTTAAGACCTGTTTTTAAGCCAGAGCTTTGAACTGGTTCATTCTGATTTAAACTCCTGCTAAGAATTTGCATTTCCACCCCCAGATATACTGAATCAGAATCTACATTTTAACACGATCCCCAGGTGATTCTTATGTATAATAAATTTTGAGACCCACTGCTCCACTAGTGGTTCTCAGAGCTGGTCCCTAACCAGCAGCATTAGCATCGCCTGGGAACTTGTTAGAAATGCAAATTCGCAGCAGGTGTTCAAACCGGAATGAACCGGTTTGAAGTCCTGTTTTAAACAGATACTGAAGCACTTCAAAGAAAATGTAAATTAAGTAAATGTACCGTGTTTCTGGTTCACAAGACTAAATATTGTAAAGATTCCAATTCTCCCCCAAATTAATTTATAAATTATAGGCAATTCCAATTGAATTTCTAATTTTAAAACTGCCAAATTAATTCTAAATATTATCTAGAATGATAATTATATGAGAACTGATAATTTTTATAAAAGGAGGAAAATGAGAGAAGGTTTGCCTTATTGAATTTGAAAAGATATTACAAAGCCACAGTAATTAAGCAATATGATGTTGTAGGAATATCAAATAGATTAAAAGAATAAAATAGAATGTGGAATAGAATAAAATAGGTTATGAAATAAAATGCATATGTGGGAATCTAGTGTGTAATAAAGGTTATATTTCCAGTTACTAGAGAAAGAATAGATGGTTTCATAAATAGTGTTGGAATAATTGGTCAACCATTCAGGGGTGGGGAAGTAGGCCTCCATCCCATGCCATAATCACAGAAAAAAATTCCAAATAGATTAAAAATGTACACTTTTTTTTTAATTATAGAAGTTATAAGAGAGACTAAAGAATAACAGTTCCATAATGTTGAGGACAAGAAAGCTCTTTCTTGAAAAGAGAGAAACCACAGAATTCAGAAAGAAAAAAACTAACAATTTTGTTTGCATAAATATTTAAATCTTTGGTATGGGAACACACTATACGTAAATGGCAAGCTAGGAGAAAAAAATGCAACTTGCAAGACAAGCAATAGATTAAGGGCCTTAATATGTAAAATGCTGTACTGAGATAAGAAAAAGATGATCACCCTGATAGAAAAATTAGAAGATACAAACAAGCTCTTTACAGGAGAAGAAATAAAAGCGGCCATTAAACATACAGAAATCTGTTCAACATTACAAATAATTTAAAATAAGAACAATAAAATAATATTTTCAATCACCACTATCAAAGTTTTAAAAGGAATGATCATGTTCAATGTATTGAGAAATACTTCTGATCCAGCCATTTAATTTCAGAGAATTAGCCCTGTGGAAACAGTCACAAAATGGTCCAGTGGATGTTGGAAACTCTGCAGTTGGATGACCCAACGAGGCTGTACTGTGCACTGCGGAGAGCAGAGCCCAAGGCACGACTGTTCAGGGAAGAGGGCGAGCTGTAGCATAGTATACCCGAGGCCATCCTAATTGCTGTTGAGCAGCGCACACACCCATTTGAACACTTCGAAGAATTTTTACAGTAGACTATCAGTGGGGGGAGGAGGAGAGAGACACTTTCACTTTTACCTTTTTCTCTTCTGTCACGCTTAGAAGTTTTACAACCATGTGTCACTTTTATAATAAAAATATTGCAAATCTGACAAACCTACCCAGCGAGGTGGAGTAACTTGCCCAAGGTTAGACAGCTTTTGAGGGCTAGAAGGAGCTGGGTCTCCTGATGCCCAGGCTCCCCGTCACCCCCAAAGAGCCCTTTCTTCTTGCTCAGGAACCTCTGGGGACCAAGGAATAGGATTTCCCTCAAAACTGAACTGGTTTATTGGATTCGTGACAACTCCATGTGTGTACAGTAGAGCTACTCTACAGGGTTTTCAAGGCTTTGATCTTTCAGAAGCAAATTGCCAGGCTTTCCTTCTGAGGCACCCCTGGGTGGGTTTGAACCACCAACCTTTTGGCTAATAGCGGAGTGCTTAACCATTTGCACTGCCCAGGAGCCCGTAAATGTCTTGCAAGAGCCACCTGTGGGGCTGTGGACCACCTCCTCCCCTAGGCACACTGGCTGGGTGGGGCCCACACCCAAGATGTAGGTTTAATAGGTTTCAGGGTGGGGCCTGACTTGGTAGTGATGGGCTTCTCCAGCCCCAGTTCCAGGAGCTACCCAGGTGGTAACAACTTGCCCACTTGCCTTGTGGATATACCTGTAGGCTCCGGATGGGCCCCTCCAGCCCACAAGTGGTGAGTGGGCCATGATTGGTGCCATGCTCAGCACACTAGGAAGCTTGCACAGCGGCCGAGGCAATACCATCCCAGGGCTGTTTGGGGCAGTGGGGGTGGGGAAGGTGGGGGAGGGCGGGGATCACAAAGGTGGGAAGCAGGAAGGTGCATCACTTCAAAGCGTCTGACGACCGCATCCACTTACATTTCAAAGTGCTTTATAAGTTGCTTTTCCGCCCATCACCTCATTTGATCTTCAGAATCATCCTCCAAGTGATGAACAAGCATTATTATTCTTCCCATTTTACAGAAGAAACTGAGGGTCAAGAGGCTGAGCCGCTTGTCTGGTCACACAGCTAGGAGGTATGGAGAGAAAATGAGTGTTTTGGTCTCTGTGTGGTGCTAATTCTCTGCTCTGGCCACTCTCCTCCTCCCCTTCTCTTCTGGGTAAACGCCCGCCCACCCCCAGACCATGGAAGCAATTCCCCTTGCTGAAGATTGGCCTTGCCAAGGGCGTCGTGGAGTTTTCTGCCACAGTAAAGGATGGCTTCTCAGTGTCTAGTATACCTGAGCCTCTTGCAGCCAGTTTCTGCTCCTTGGTGGACAAAGACTGGCGGGACTAATTCTCTTCAGATCCCAGAGAAAGGCACAGATCTGGGAGTTCTCTGACTGAGGGTATTTTCTTGTCCAGGAAAGGCTTTTAACCATGAATGCCCTGCTCTGTAAGCCCCACGTTTGATTTGTTCACGAGTGTGCTCCCAGAGTCTACCACAGTGCCTGGCATACACAAAGTGCTCAGTATAAGTTTACTGAATCTGTTGACCGGTCGTAAGGACCCCGGGTCCCATCTCCAGTCCTCCTTGGGCTCACCCTGACCTAAGGTCGTGCCTTTCCCTGCTTTGAGACTCTTTTCCCTGATATAACATGGTGTGAGTTGGTCTCTAAGGACCCGAAGGCACCCAGCATGGCTGGAGCTCTACCAGCTTTATTTTCAGAGCAAGGGGGCTGGAGGAACAGAGACTGGCTTTCATCAAGAGCCCTAGAGGAGGAGCCCTATACTTCTGTCCTAAGTCCACCTTTCTAGCACCTTCATCAGCCTGATTTCCCTAATATTTTTGCCCAGTACGAACAGTGATTTAAACCAGGGACTTCATCTCTGGCTTTTCTGTGTGTCCCCAGCGCCCGGCACAGTGCCTCGCAGGTGAACAAATACATGGATGGTGGTCTCCTCCCACAACAATTTGCCATAAGAAGAATCAGAAGTTTAGGACTGGAAAGAACTTTATAGGCTATTGGTCCAACTCAGTCCATTGGTGGCCTAGGAACAGCAAAGACTTGCCCAAGGTCACAAAGAGAGAGAGGCGGTAGAAGATCTGGGCAGGATTCGTGAGTTGGTGTCAGAGATGAGCCATAGCTAAGGTCAGCTCACTTGGCTGGAGTTGGTAAGCCACTTTTCACATACCAGAACCCCCACATTGGCTTCAGTTGAAGCTCAATTACTGCTGGGAGAGGCGTGATGCTCTCATAATGAAGTCGTATCTATTGCAAAGATCCTTGAGGCTACTTAACTGTGAAATAATTACATGTGCCTCAAAACTGGGAGATCAAGGATTTTTATCCAATATCCCACGATGCTCAAAAGGTTTCACTATAAACTGCAGGTGGGGTGGGGAAAGCAGGATTTCTGAGCCAGAACACCATGTTTCAATTCCACCTTTTATGTTTTGGCATCCTCTCATCTATGTGTATATATCTCTGTACAGACATATTAATACAACACTAAAGGAGATTAAAAGGTTAACAATTGTCATCCGTAATCATATTGCCATAACTAAATCGTACCCACATGCATGTGTGTCCTTGTTTCATTACACAAACAACACACAAAGGAGTTCTCATTGTCAGAAATTAGACAAGAAAGAACTACGCACTGTAGTCAGTACAAGTGTGTCCCCCGCCACCTCTCCCGAAGCCACACTGTTGTTAGCCTGGTGTGTATCTTTCCAGAACTTTCCTTTGTGTTTACTATCTAAGTGTACACATGTAACTATATATTAGTGTGTAGATACTAATTATAGTGTATGAAAACAAACCAGTAGTTTTTATTTTAAACATTAATGGGATCATATTATATATTGTTCTGGAACTTTCTTTTTTGCCCCTTAATAGTATGTCTTGGAGATGATTCCATGTTTCCACATACAAATAAAGACTCCCCCCCCCACCTTTTAATAGCTGCATGGTTTTCTATAATATCTAAACACCACAATTTTTTTTAACCAATCCCCCAGTAAGGGGCATTTAGGTTATTTCCAATTTTTTAAAAATATTCCAAAGAGTGAGTATACATAGTTTTGTTCAGCCATAAGCTCTCTGCCTCTCTCAAGTGGCTGATGAGTCTATATGTCAGTGGAATGTCCTCTCCATGAGGGCAGAGATTTTGTGTTTTGCTCACTGCTATATCCCCTGGCTCATCATAACTGCACAATAAATACCTGTTGAAGAAATGATTGACCAGCAAGAAGAGGGCATAGCCAACATCCAAAAACCATGGTAACAATTAAGCCTTTAATTTACAAAGGATTCACACTCCTCAATCATGTTCTATCTTCAGAACAACTGTGTGTCCTGCCTTGCTGTTGCCTTGTTGGGAGCCGTCCAATCTATTTCAACACACAGTGAGACCATGTGACAAAGTGGAACTGCCCCATAGGGTTTTCCAGGCTATAATCTTTACAGGAACAGATCACCAGCTCTTTCTTCCATGGAGCACTGGGTGGGTTTGAACTGTCAACCTTTTGGTTAGCAGCCAAGTGGTTAACGATTGCACCATCGAGGCTCCTTCCTGCATTGTTAGTGCTCCAATTTACTGGTAAAATGTGGGCCTAAGTCAGTGCTTAGGAGTCAGACAGACAAGGGTTCAAATACTTACTCTGTTACATACTAAGTGTGTGTCTTTGGAGAGTTTGTATAACCTCCATGAGCCTCAATTTTTTTTTATCTGTAAAACACTGATACACATCCCTCCTCTCAAAGGGTTTTATGACAAGTACATGTGGTAATATGTGTAAATTACCCGACATGTAGTAAGCACTTAATAAAGGGTTGTTTCGGTTACTGTCCCTTACACGGTTCATTCTTCCTCCCTACCTGCCTAGGGTCTCACCAACCGCCTGCCCACCGTATTTTACTGCCTAACAATTGCTGAAATATCTTACTGTTTCTCCTAAACACTCTTTTGGCACATCAGTCTTCCTCTACCCACAGGGATTTCTTGGGAAGACACCCAGGAAATATTTCCTTGCCTTTGGGTCATCTATATATAAGCTTCAGTAGCTTTTTCCTGAAAATCAGGAGAAAAAAAAAAAAAAAACACGTAGATTTTATGTCTGAGCACTTATATTAAATAATAGTTGTCTAGTTAGTTTCCCAACTAGACCATGAGGGCAAGGACCATGATTTACTACTGTAAACTGCTAATCCTGTTAATAACAGTCAATTGCAATTTCCTTATACATGGTAAGTGCTCAATGTATATTGGATGAATAGTCCCTAAATACTATAAATACCTGCTTTTCAGTGGTCCTGGGAGCCCTGCTGGCACAGTGGTTAAGAGCTTGGCTGTTAATCAGAGTCAGCAGTTTGAATCCACCAGCTGCTCATTGGGAACCCTATGGTGACTTTCCTCTCTGTCCTGTAGGATCACTGTAAGTCGGAATCGACTTGATGGCAACGGGTACTGACCATACTTTTAACGGCACAGTGCCTCTTAACCCACTCTGCCTTTAAGACAGCAACTAAGCCATCCTTAGCCAGCTTCGCCATCTGGTGGCCGATGGGGGAATTGGTCTTTCCTTCTTCCCTGGCGTTCGAATTTATGCTTTTTCCTCTCACTACCGGGTCAACTCTACCTCTGACAGTCCTTCTCTTTTTAATTTTCTTCCCGTTTCCCTCTGGAATTACACGTATTTCCCAAATTCAGCTCCTTTATTTTATCTGAAAGTCTAAAAGCATCAAACAGCCAATCCTAATCTTGACTGGTAAATCCAACTGCAATGCTCTTATAGCGGTGAAAAGGAAAGGCATTTGTTTTGAAGTGAATCAGGCCTATAGCCATTGCCCTCTAAAGTATCCCATGACCCTTTCAGAGTCTCTCTAAAGGTCTTCATTTAATTCCTTATTCCATAATTCTCTCTGCTTAAAAATTTGTTTTCCTTGCCTGTATTATTAGTTTCAACTCATAGTGAACCCACGTACAACAGAACAAAACACTGCCTGGTCCTGCTCCATCCTCACAATTGTTGCTATGTTTTGAGCCCATTGTTGCAGCCACTGTGTCAACCCATCTTGTTGAAGATCTTTTTCTTTTTCGCTGACACTCTACTTTACTAAGTATGGTGTCCTTCTCCAGGGACCACTTGTCTGTCAGTTTGTCATACTGTGGTGGCTTTTGTGTTGCTGTAGTGGTGGAAGCTATGCCACTGGTATTTCAAATACCAGCAGGGTCATCTATGGTGCACAGGTTTCAGCAGAGTTTCCAGACTAAGATAGACTAGGAAGAAGGACCTGGTGGTCTACTTCTAAAAAAAAAAAAAAGAAAAATGGCCAGTGAAAACCTTCCCTTGCCTATCAACATTAATTTATATTTTCCTGTTTTAATTATGACAGCCTCCATTCATACCTATAAGATTTAATTGCACTCACTTATTTGCAAGATACTCTTCCTCTACTAGACGGTAAGTTTTTTGGGGAAAGGGATCGTGGACTTTTTAATCTTTGAATCCCAAATGCCAACGTAATGTTTGGCAGATAGCAGGTATGCTTGGGAGGAAAAGGGGTTATTGCTTTTCTCTCATTTTCTTCATGGCACACAACCACTACAAATCAAGTATACTTAGGTTCCTACCAAATTTTCAATTCTATATTTTCATAAGCAGACCTTTAATAGGTTTTTTTGGAGGAAAAACTGGAACCTTGACTGCCGTTCATAACATTAGTTCTAAGAGGGACAATGCTCTGAGTCCCAAACAGTGACTGAGAAAGAAATGGTTGGAACATAACCTGTTCGAAAGTTAAGGCCTTCTATCTTCCTTCCTGACTTGGGCATGAATTCTTATGAGGATTCATGGAACCTCCACCTTCATCAGGAAATACAGTGCCTCACTATTGACATGGTGGGGTAAGAGCACCAAAGAGGGGCAGTCTGGTAGATGGTGGGTCCCAGCAGGATCTTAAGCTTGTGTTACCCTTTTGAGAATCCATCCCTCTCAGCCTTCAGGCCTGCAAAGGACACTGACTACTAGAAGAGGCTGGTGGGGGGTGGAGGGGCGCATGCCCAGCATCCCTTTTTTCTGTAATGCTCCAGGTATAGTCTGTGGCTTGTCTTGGTTCAGCATCTCATGCTTTTAGCCCAGTTCTTTGCTTCTTCTCTTCCTCTCTAGTTCGGTCTTTTGCTATACTATCTGTCCAAGATTCTTTCCTTGCTTTCTTTTTCTTTATTGAAATATAAAAATTTACAGTAAAGTGTACACGTCTTAAGTAGACAATGAGTTTTGACAATTGTATACACCCATATCATCATCACCCAAACCAAGATATAGAACATTTCTAACATTCCAGAAAGTTTCCTTGTGCACCTTTCTGGTCAACCCCTCTGCCAGAGATACCCACTGTTCTGCATTTGACATCCATTGATTAGTTTTGCCTGTTATGTTATATAAACAGAATCACACGCCCTGTGTCTTTTGTTTCTTTTATTTTTTTTATTCATAGAACAACAATAATAAAAATGTGTAGACATAATCTAATTTCTTCCATTTTCCCAGATGTCAAAATTAACATCCCAAAATGTTGTTAGTGGTGGTCTCTTGATATGGAGCATTTGGGTGATTATTTTTTTTACCCATCCCTGTCTAATATATACTTATACATATATATAGAGAGAGAGATACAGAGAGGATCTTATGATAAGAAGGGGGAAAAATGATTTTTCCTGGGGGACATGGCTGCTGTGGAGCAAACAAGCAAGGTCCAGAGTGAGTGTGTCTCGTGTAGCCCCGACCATCTGAAGGCTGAGCAAGGACACCATTCCCTGGCAGCCTTGGTGGTGGGGACTTCATACACCACCACAAAGTCAAACCGCCTCCCTCCAGTCGTTTCCCGCATGGATTCGTGGTCATTTCTTTGGAAATGGAACCATTTGACCAAAGGATTCTTCCTACCCCAAGTTTTCCCCTTCGGTCTTTCTTAGCAAGTTAAGCATTTGCGTTTTATTGATATGTGTAAGGCATCTAATAAAGCAAAACATACAACTGAAGGTTTTTTTTTTACCAAATCTCTACGCTCTAGTGTCTGAATATCATTTGATCACAGATCAGGGGCACCTCATTGTTCTGTTTTCTCGATGGCCCTAGAATACAGATAGGTGCATACCTGGAGGAAAAATGAGTATAAGAGAGGCATACATCAAGAGAAAGTTTTGGCTTCTGAAATAATATTTGCAGGAACATTGAAAACATGAAAAAGAAGGCAACCTAGTAATTTTACAACAGCAAAGCCTAACTCTGTTGGTTAAATGGTCCCATATGTGGTATCTGCAAAGCTCGGAGGTTGGGAGTGGGCTGGCTCAGGCTGGTGCCAGGGCTCTGCTGTGGACTGGCTGGGCAGCCAAGCAAGCTATTTAATCTCACTGAGCCCATTCCAGGGAGCTCTGGTGATGCAGTCTTTAAGCACTCAGCTGTTAACCAAAAGGTCAGTGGTTGGAACCCACCAGTCACTCCACGGGAGAAAGATGTGGCAGTCTGCTTTCTTAAAGATTTACAGCCTCGGAAACCCTGTAGGGGCAGTTCTGCTCTGTCCTATAGGGTCTCCATGAGTTGCAGTTGACTAGACCGCAATGGGTTTTTAATGGGGGAGCCCATTTCTCCTCCCTAAAATGGGGGTAGTAATGGCAGTATCTCCACCCGACAGGGTTGGTGGGAGAAGCGAGTGAGGGGAGGTGTGAACAAGCTGTTTGTAAATCATACATTGTAGCCAACATGCCAACTCTTTATTGTCCATTCCAGACATGGAATGAATGTTTTGGAGAGGGACGTGGGATCCAGACTCTGTATCCTATGGTCATTGACTTTTTGTGTGATGAAAGAGTAAAGTATTATCTTTTTCCTCACCCTGTGGGCCTTGACTTCCTCACTGGGGAAAATAGGCCATTTGGACAGGAAATAAGAGGTGGGGAGGCAAGAAGAGAAGCTGCTGGAGTCAGGCAACTCTGAATTGGAATCCAGACTCACTCATTTACTAGCTGTGTGACCTTGGGTGAATTCCTTAACATCTCAGAGCCTCAGTATTCTCGTCTGGGACATGGGAATAAACTTTAATTCCATTCAATTACTTCAGTGGGTTGCTGGGAGGACTGAAAGAGCTCCTTGTAAGAGGCACTAAGCACACACAGTACTTTGGGCAGGCACCATCCATGACTGAAATGTTCTGTCTCTCATGCCAGACACCCTGGTGGCAGATAAGCAATGAAATAGACACTGACATGTTCCCAGCACACCTGAGCCCCTTAAACCAGGATTATGGGGGCTCAAGCAATGGGCGGAAATGTGGAACTGTGATGGCCACACCGCAAGAGTAGAGTTTTCCACCTCTTTTCACTTCTGGGCATGGTCACGATGGATCACCTGGATGGAGGAAAAGTCCCAGATGGACCAGATGTGCCCAGCCCATCTGGGAAGACCCACATCCACGTGATCAGCACTGGGCTCCACTCCTCATCTGGACAACTTGACATCCTGAGCATGTTCAGACACCTGCCCACTCTCTGGGCTGGGAGAGTGAGGAGCAGACCTCAGTCCTCAGCAATTGGTTTATTTTTAGCAATGTAAAGACTTTTCTCTCTCTTCTCACCAAACTCATCTTCCAGATAGCTGGGAGGCCCATGAGGAAGGGAGGGCAAAGCCTGCACTTGATGTCCACAAAAACTTTTTGCCAAGACCAGGGATTAAGTCAGATAGAAAAGGACTCTAGACCTTTCTGAGCCCCAGGTTTGCAGAAAATTGGGGAGCCAAAACTCCCTGGGCCAGTTTGGGCCAAGTTTCCATGCTTTGAGCAGCAAGATGTGACCAGGTCCTTATCTGGGGGGTTTGCTTTTAAGGAATAAGCAGCTCACTACCCTGGCAGTCTCTGCCCCCGCCCCCTTATCCCTTCCATGGGGCTTCCTCACTCGGCACCCACCCCAATTTCCTTGCAGACTGCAGGCCTCCCAAGTAGCAGCCTCCTGTTCTTCCGGGTATGAAGTTAGGATATTTCTCATGCTTTAGTGGGCTATCCCTGGCTTCCATTGTCTTTTTCCCTTTCTTTTTCCTTTTTTCCCCTCCATAAACCCAAGCCCTTGTGTGGTCCTTGCCTTTTAAAGATGCCTTTTAAAGAGGCGATAACGTGTGGACATCTGAAATTCCAACTTTATTTTCCTCTGGCCCACCTCGCCCATGCCTTCTTGGGGGAACTCCCGACTGCCTGCTTATTTTAGCTCTTACTCGTTAGCACAAGCTGACTGTAGTTGGGACCATCTGATCTGTGAGCCGGCCAAGCCGCTACAGCTTCTCCGAGCGCCGCTGGTCCGGGAGGCAGGCGGCAGGCTGGAGGAGGGACTGCGGAATCCCAGGGCGCTCCTCCGCGTCGGCGCGGGCGGTACAACCGCAGCCCAGCCGTCTGCCCCTGGTCTGGAGCCCAGGACCCGGTGTGAAAGGCCTTCCCTACTCTCCCAGATGCCTCAGCTGAGTGTATGCCGTGCTCCCTAAATTCATTATTAATTCAGGACACCAGTTTGGGGACCATCGAGCCTCTGAACAGCCTCTCTGGAAACCAAAACAATCACCAGGACACAGGCGAGGAGAGGAGGCAGCCGCTGGGTCTAGGACGTTGTCCCCTCTGTCCCAGCAGACACTTGGAAAACCACCTTCTAGGATGGGGCAGTTCTACTCCGTCCTATAGGGTCGCTATGAGTCGGAATCGACTCGAGGGCACGGGGTTGGTCGGGTTTAGAGGGGGCCAGCAGTCCCTCAGGGCAAAGAGTTGCTCCTGTCCCCCCCCCCCCCTTTTCCTGGAACCGAAATTGGACCCTAGGGTGTTTGTTATAAAGACATAGCTAGTCTCACAGTGGTTTTGATTAGGGCTGAATTAAAATGATCAAAATGTGTGTTTGTGGGGAGATTAAAGTTTCCCTCAAATACCTTTACATATATAAAAATATGTGTATTACACACATATATACAGAACTGTACACAACCTACAATATAATATATAATGTATAATGAAGTATACACGTTAAATAATGAAATATACATGTTAAATATGTAAGAGAACAATAATAAAATGTCAGAACTGTATGTTAAACAACATAATACAAAGCCATATAATATATAAAAAACTACATGTTAAACAATATAATACAAACAAACCATGTACATTTTAGGTGGCATTTATATATATGTATAAAACACAACGCTCTCCACTGAAATATCCAAGGTTCTAGGACTCTATAGTATCTCCAGGCTCACCACCCCTATTCCCACCCCATCCCAGCTCCCCACACTCCGGAGCTTCTTTGGAATGGAGGAAGTGATTCCAAATGACCACTTTCTCATCGAGGTAAGGGAGGAAACTGGTTGTCTCTCACACAGGTCAGACCCCAAAAGGGGGCATGCATTTCTTTACATGAGTCCTTAACACACACTGCCCGCGTTCATGGCAAGCCCTAATCCGACGGCTTTTGGTGCTGAGTGCGGAGACACAGGTGTTCCGTCTCAGACACGTAAAACAACTTCAGGTGCCATTTTCCAATGTAGGCATTCAGAGGCAATTTGGAAATGGAAACGAATCTTGATCTGCAATACCTGAATGTTCCAGAGACCGTTTAAAGCTGAGGTTGGAAAGTCAGTATGGAGCCCCACGGACTGACTGAAAGGAGACGATTCAAAGCAAACAAAATGAACAGTTAGAAATTTGGTATTAACCGCGCCCTCTCAAGTAGTACAGCTTAATGGTAATTGCTGCGCCTGTTTACTCTTCTCATGCTGGGGAAATAAGAGACACACTTCGACAGAAAAGTTACCCTAAAGAGTTGCACCATTTAAAAAGGGAAAATATCTCCGCGGCTGATGTGGGTTTACTGGCAACCTAAAACTCTGCGTGTGTGTGTGTGTGTGTGTGTGTGTGTGCGCGTGTGTGTATGTATGTAAGATTTAGTTTTTCTCTAGAGTTACGGAGAAGCGGAACCTCAAAAACAATTGTTTTGAAGACGGTGGTGTGTGTGTGCTAAATAAAGGCCGTGCCTCTCCTCAGCGCGACCTCAGCCCCAAAGCCTCTCCCGACCCTGAGTTCCCAGCCGGAGGCCCGGGCACACGCCGCAGCAAGCGCCACGCTGCCGGGGCGTCCGCGGCCCAGAGCTTTTATTTGCCGTCTCTTTTAACTCTCCAAGGCTGCTTCTCTCCTTTTGGAGCGCCCTGCGGCGGAGTGGCAGACAAGCCCGGTCGTTCTGTGGGCCCTCACCTCAGAGTCAATATTATCGCAGATGGGCACGGTAGACTGGAATGAAAAGCTAATATTGAACCGACGAGGTCCTGCCTGCGCTGCAGCGAGGCCAACCTTGCTCACGCAGATCCCGCGAGCCCCTGGCGGCCGGGCTAAGCTAGGGAGGCCACGGTTGGGCTTCCCCTCATCCCGCTGGGGTGGGGGGCATGCCGGGCCCAGAGCCGAGGCCTGCAGGCCCCAGGAGACACCCTTGGGCCCTGCTCCGGCCAGGGGGGAAGTGGAGCGCACAGCGAGTCCCCACGCCTGGACGCCAAGAGGACGCAATTGGCCTAGCATGTCCAACCTCCCCGCTTGAGGGGCTCCTGGATTCTAGTGCGGCGTGGCGGGGAGGGGTGCAGCTTCGGGGCCTCGAACTTGCCCCTCACCCGGGGGGGGGGGCTAGTCCTAGTGAGAGGCCCCCTGGTCGCCGCTGCGGCCACCTGTCATTGTAGGTCGCCTAGGCCAATGCCCGGCTGCGGCCGCTTAGGGACCCTATCTCCAGGGGCCTCTTCGGAAACCGCAGCCCCTTTGGACTCTCCTGTCCAGGACTCGCTCCGCGCAGGTGGGGCAGAGCGCAGGGAGGCAGAGGACGCTGGACACCGGCAGAGGGGCCCTCAGGCCACCTCGTTCGTTGACTGCGCTCGGAGCTCTTCCCTCCAGTGGTCGAAGGCCCTGTTTGTTGGCCACCTCCGGATGTGTCAGGGCCGTTTCCAGTCGCCCACAAAAGTGACGCGGTGGTGCAGGGCACAGGTCGGGCCCTGCAGACCCCTTCGATCATGGGCGGCGGCAAGGCCACTGAAGGCTCTCTGGTCCCTATACCCAGGGCTTGAACCCGCAGAAGGCTTTAGGCAATTGAGTGAGGAGAAAGAGGGCGCGGAGCTCTGTCTGAAGCCGGGAAAAGTGGCCTAGGGGACAATGGTGGCAAGTGGGTGTGAGGCAAGCGTGGAGGTCTGCTATTTGGGGTCCTCCCAAGGAGACTTGCGGTGCCGACAGGTTGGGTGCTCCGCCCATCTGCGAGCGCTCTTCGCTGCCTTTTCCGGTTGACAAAGGGCAGCCATCTGGCCACGCAGGGTGGGGAGGAGAAGCGTGGGTCCTAGGGCTCCTCCGGGAGTGACCACTTCACCCAGGGAAGGGGGATGGATACTGCATAACCTTGGACTGCTTGTGTAATCTCTCTGAGCCTCAGACTTCTCATCTGGGAAATAGATATCATGACTCCTTCCCTACTCACTTCTCCACCTTATGAGGTTCACTGAGATCATGGGTGTGAGAAAACGTTCTAAAGGTCACAATTCCATACAGTGGCAGGAACTGTTAACATCCTCCTAAGTCCTGTTGCATCTCCAGGATTCAAGCCCAGCTGGGGCATCTAAGAGAAGAAGCTTCTATTTCCAAATGGCCGAAATCCCCTTTCTCAGCCCCAGCCTGCTGCCCCCCCAAAACAAAACCAAACCCCTTGCTGTGGAGTTAATTCTGACTCATAGCAACCCTATAGGACAGAGTAGAACTGCCCCACAGAGTTTCAGAGGAGTGCCTGGTGGATTCGAACTGTCTGCCTTTTGGTTAGCAGCTGTAGCTCTTAACCACTACCCACCAGGGTTTCCACCGGACCCCCAGAATCCAGAAAATGGGAAAGTACTCATAGAAGAGATGATAAAGTTCCCAAGAGAGGGATTCCTGAGTTCACCAGCATTTCCAGAATCCACATGGGTTGGAAGGTGGAAAGCCAGGTCTCAAACAAAATAATGCCAGATAAGGCAGCAGAGAAGTGGAAAGGGGTGTGCCCTCCCCCCGTCCATGCTAGCCCTGTGATCTGGCTGAGGCCACCTCAGCCCACCTGGGGTTGCACCCAGTACATGTTCTTGTGGCTCAATGTAGCCACAACTTTTGGGCTGGTTGGGGTGGGCTGCAACACCCCCCCAAACACATGGGCCCCAGAGAGGGCAGGAAAGACAGAGTTGCCCCCATCCTTGCCCCTACCCCTGCCCTTGCCCCTTTTCTGGGGCAGCAGCCTGAGAAAGAGCCCCCAGGCTCCCTAGTTCTACATCTCTGGCTGTGTGTCCATCTGTCTCCTCTTGGCCTTTGACTGTCCTGGGGAGCAGAGGGAGAAAGAAACGGGGATCCTCCTTTGATTGTGGTTTCTTATTTTCAATAGTAAATCAAACGGACAGCAATTTGTGACAAGACATTGACCAGTTCCTTCAAGAAGAAGGTGGTAAACCCAACTGGCCGGTCCTGCAGGGTGAGCTCCACGAGGAGCTGCGGAGTTCCTGGCTCTGAAAGGTTGAATCTCAAGCGGGTGGGTCTCGGGAGACCCGGACGCTCACAGCTTCGGCTGACATCGCTGAAAGACAGCGCCTATCGCCTGCGGTCGCCCGGGGCCGGACCGCAGAGGTGTCAGACCCACCCGCGGAGGCTCAGCGCCCCAGGTCGGCGCTCTGAGCAGTTCCGTTGAAGGCTCCGCTGGGGGCCACCTTCACAGCACACGCGTTTCCAGAGCACCCCTCCTGGATTCACGACCTCCCCTCACCTGAAGAGCCAGGCTGCCCCGGGACATATATCTGGGAGAAAGGGGCTGTTATCTGGGCCCCGTAGCAGCCGGAAATGCGGAGGCGTCTCCGTGGTGACCACCTTGGCCCCCCTGTCCTGGGCTGCCCTCTTGCAAAAAAAGCACCTCAGCTCCTCCAACCTCACCCCAGGCAGCGCGCGCTCAGGCTGTAGCGGCCCATCCTCTGGACCACTATAGTCGGGGCCAGGAGGTCTGAGGCCTCAGAAGTGGAGCGTGGGAGCATCTGCGCGGTAGCTGAATCACCCAGGCAGATGAGACCACGGCCCCCTCGCCGTCTTAGAGTCGAATCTGCCGGCCTCGGAAGGCAGCCCAGACTCGGAAGAAAGCCTGATTCCTCGAAGAGCTGTTAGTCTAGTGTGGATGGAGAACTCTGTGGCGGAGCGCTGGGCTGGTGGAGGCAGAACGGATGCATTTCGAAGTCGGCCTTTCTCCTCGGTGGCCAGAGCCTCCTTAGGCCCCCTCCCCTGGCCCGAACGGGGATCGTGTTGACTCTTGACAGTGTGGGCTCCACCCTCCCCGGGCCCCCAGAGCCACAGCCGAGGGACTAGGTGGCCACCCGGCCCTCGCCACTAGGCGCCGCTGCGCACACGCCGATCTGGGCCCCCGGCCGGCGCGCGGCCTCCGTGGAGGAAGCCAAAAAGGGATTTGCCGCATTTTAATTTTTAAAAAATGTTTTTAAGGTATTAATTTACTTTTCATTTCTCACTGCCGCCGTTCGTGTTCGGAGGAGTCGGGTAACTGGAAATCCCTGTGGGTTGGAGAATTTTTAACCGCTCCTCGAGACCTACCTATCTCCTAGCCACCGGCAGGAGAAAGGCTCGCCCCTCACCGATGCCCGCGCTTCCTGCGCTGCACCGCAGGCGCCCAGTGCCTGCTCACCCTCCCGGCTCACACCAAGTGTCCACACCGCGGCGACCTATACCTGGCGGGGTGAACCGCACAGGGCCCTGGCTTAATAATGAGTATTTGTTGAACGGTTACAGTTAGCCAAGCACTAGGGCACTTGCTGCTCTCAACTCTTAAGACATTGTTGCTGTTTTCCCAGGTGAGAACACTGAAGCTCAAGGAGGTAAAGGTCACAGAGGTAGTGAGCCCGGACAGCACTCTTAGACCTTGCAGGGGACTGTGCGCCCACCCCGGACTCGGCACAGACCTCGCACCGAGCCAGCATGCCTTTTGCTCCTTCGAAGAGCAGGGGGCTGGACAGGAAACTTGAAGCAGATGGGTTTTCCGGCATCCACAGAAATCCTGGCCTTTTGATGCCTCCCACAGCCAAGAATCCAAGCCTTGCTCACCCTTCACCTCCCTAGGGAAGTCCGCAGCCTTTGGGGGCTGGGGCATGACTCTCGTGGCTTCCTTGGCCTCTTGATTTTGTGAACCAGGGAAGAAAGGCTGGAGGGTGCGACCGGCAACAGCTTAGGTTTGTAGGACTTTCTTGCTCAGGTTCTGAACCCCAGCAATGAGCCCTCTGAGGACGTGGGTAATAAGGACAACAGAACATCAGCAGCCCGGAGCTCACTTTGATTGTAGCTCCTTACTTGCTGGCCACCCTCTAAGCATTTTGCTTGGCTTATCTCACTGAATCCTCATGACAACTCCAAGGGCATGGTAATATTTCTTATCCCATTTCACAGAAAAGCAAAGCAGAAGCACAGAGAGGCTAGATAAAACCTGCCCAAGGTCAGGCGGTTGAGCTGTGAGCCCAGGCCTGACTCTTTTTGGGGAATGGGGAGGCAGGTTTTTTATAGTATAATTTACAAACAGTAGAACTCACCCTTTGAAGTGTACAGCTCTATGGGTTTTGACTGACCAATGCATAAAGTCCTGGAAGCGCCACCATGATCAAGATGTAGAAAGGTTCCTCCCACCCCCTGGCCCCATCAGACCTCCACCGCCTGCTCTGTACCCTTGGCCGTCTTTTTATAGAAGATAAAATGTAGGTCGAGAAAGATTGCCAGGTGTTGCCCAAGGTCGCTCGGCTAGTACGCGTCAGATCGGGGATTAGAACCTTCGTCCTGTGTCTGCAGGTCCACCTGCCTGCCAGAATGCAGATTCCTGAGTCGACAGAGAACAACCCGCAGCAATGTGGGGCTCACGGGGTGGGGGGACGCGCTAGGAACGTCCCCTCCACCTCCCACTGCATGCGCCTGGACTTAGCCAAACTCCCACCCGTCTGGGGGCGTCTAAGGAAGAAAGAAGATGCGGGCACTGCCCAGGGCTGGCTGAACCCACGAGGAAAGAGACGGCAGCGGTAGCGTCTAAGGACGCGGGGGCTTGAGGGGCTCCGGGGCCGAGTGCGACCTGAGCACTCAGCGCCGCGGCGACTTCCACCCCGCCAGTCTGGTTAATGAATCACTCTCCTCGTTAATTCCCGGCACGTCGGGGCTGGGGCGCGAACCTTCCCGGCTCCTTCGGCCGGGGCGCATGGAGTAGCATAGATTACCGGGCTCCGGAGTTTGCGCGGCCTGGGACTCTCAGGAAGCCTGCTTCCCCCCCGTGGGGGCGGAGCATGGCTTGGGGAGGGCAGCGCTTGGGCCCTAAGGACTGGGTGCCCCGCTCCTGTCTGGAGAGTGGGCCAGGCCCCTGCTGCGGCCTCACCCTCGCCCACCAACTGGCCAACCAGAGGCAAGCGGCCTGCGGAAGAAGCCGCTTGACGGGGGACCGACTCTGAGCGGCCTGGGCCCTCGGCCCTGGACAAATGTCCCCACCTTGGGCAGGAGGCTGCGGGGACCGGGCTCCAGCCTGCGGCTCACTTGTTTGGGACACTCTCCCGACTCAGCGCTCTGGGAAACAGGTTCTGGCCGAGAGAGGGAAAGGGTTAAGGGGTTACCTTCAGCCTGTCAGCGCTCGAGCAGAAAGGTTTATAGAAGAGGAAACGCCTCTTAAACATTGCACCATCACGGGCCTCACCCCACCCAGACACAGCCTCCCCCCCCCGTTGCCCCCAGGTCATCGACTCTTGCACCCCCAGCCAAGATCACTAGTGTCAATTGCGCAACGAACTGCTATTGCTCACCAGCCAGCGCGGGTTTGGTCCTTGGACATGTGGAGGGCCTGCCCTGAGGGCCAGGCTGGACTTTGACCCTCCAGTCCTCCTCAAATGCTCACAGGGAGAAGGGGACCCCTGGAGCCGGGGTCCACAACCCACCTAAGCCAAGGCTTTCTTCCTTGCTTCGGAAACCCTAGGGCTGACCTAGAGTTCCACTTTGGGTTCCCTAGCTGGGTGCAGCCCAAAGATGTTGACCCCTTGCTGTGGCCTCAGACACCCTGCTGACCTGGGCACGGTGGAGCTTCTGCCCAAACAGCCTAATTCAGAGGTGGATTTCCAAGCTGGAATCAGTGTTTTGGGGGCATTTGGTTCAGAACCGAGGGAGGAGCGTCTTCGTCTGCACCTCTCACCCCATGGGGGTAAATCTAACGCTCAGAATCCTTGGGATTGGGAAAAAGGTGGCGCGCAAAGAAAGGCCGCTCTGAGGCGAAACCCAGCACGACCCCTGCCCGTAGCCAGCGTCGCAGAGGCCCACAGCCTGAGGCAAGGGCAGGTCTCTTCGGCTGGTGAAGGTAAGGCTGAGGCCCATCTGTCTCCTGTGTGAGTGTATGAGTGTGTGCGTATACCCTGGGGAGGTCGAGGAGGTGGCAACACGGATGATCCCCGCTGACCCCCTTTATGTCCCCGAGAGGGAGACAACCCGAGAAAACACAGATCCCAACTCTTGCGTTGTCCAAGGAGTTTTTTGACCCCCCCCATACCCACAGTGAAGAAGTCCAGAAATTGACAAACACAAATACACAGGAGCTGAAGCTAGGGGAGGGCCAGGAGGTACTCGAGCTCAGGGCCGTAGGTGAGGGGGCGCAAGAACACGTCTTAACGCCAAGAGCCTTGGGCTGATACAGCCGGTGGCCTTGCAGCCACGCTCTCAGCGACTTGGCTCTTCTCTCTCCTCCCCTTTGACTTCTCCCGGCTCTCACGGCAACCTAGTCACCAAACACAGGCATTTCTGCGACCTTAAGAGAAATGACAGGGGCCTCGGAGTAATAGATTTAAAGGACGCCAATTTTTTTTTTTATCATTAATTGTAAACGTGCAAAATACCTGCTGGTACTTCACTTTAGAAGAATGTAATTGGCAAAAAGAAAAAAAAGAGAGAAAAAAGAGGCGACTGATGAATAGATAATAGATCTTTAACCACCAATAAACAGAGAGCAGCGCCAGCAGCCTGGGGGATGTGATCATAATTATGCCGCCGCACGAGCCAATGGGGACGAGGGAACTGGGCCCTAAAATCATCCCAAAACCGAAGGCGAGCTCGAAAATACGGACACGGGCTAGGACCGGAGATGCTCTCCGCAGTTCCTAGTTTTCAGCAGTGGGTTTACACAGCACCCCGCCCCGGGGACGACAGATGGTAGAATCATAATAGAAATAATAATAATAAAGATAATAGCATCAACAACAGTGATAACAATGACTACAACACTAACAAAAATAGTGACAACAGAACGATAACAGTAGCACCGTGACAGCAGCAGCTCCCCTGACCTTGGACCCTCGTCCCAGATATTCCAGAAGGAACTGATTTGGGATAGAGGTGAGCACCCTCCCAGACAGGAAAAGTGAGAGCTTGGGGCGAGAACCGGCGCGAGTTGAGAGCCCACCACCCAGGCGGGGTTGGCGAGTCGCGTCTCAACTTGCAGACGAAGGAGTAGGGTCAAGGATCGCGAATACAGAGCGACCCGAGACCTCGCAGCTCTGCTTGGTTGGAGACGTGGGAGGACCCGGACCCCCCTCCCCCAGGCTCCCTCCTCGCCTAGGAAACCGCAGGGAGTTTTGCTGGGGAAGGGGGTTGATATAACCAAGCAGCTCTCAGCCCTCTCCGCAGCCAGCCCCCGCGCGCTTACCCTCGGCATGCTCCCGGGCGATCCCAGCTCTCCCGACCGAGGGCCGCGCGGGATAGCCGCCGCGGAGCGCTGGGCGCGAGGAATCGGTGTGTGTCTGGCTGTCCTACCAGCTCGGGCGCAGCTGACTCGGGATTCAGGGGGCCGCCGCGGCGGCGGCGCCGGTCGGGGACTCTGCAGGGACCCGGGTGCCCCGGAGGGAGTGATGGTGGAGGAGGAGGAGGCAGTGGCTGAGCGGGAGGAGGTGGGGAAAGAGGAGGAGGAAGAAGAGGAGGAGAAAGAGGAAGAGGAGGAGGAGGAAAAACCAGAGGAAGAGGAGGAGGCGAGGGAGGAGGAGGAAAAGCCGAGCGGGCGCCGCGGAGCCGAGAGTCCAGCGCGGGGCGAGCGCGCTGGGCGGCAGGCTGTGCAGCCCAGGCGGGGCGCCGACTCCGTTCCACTCTCGGCGCGGATCCAGGCCTCCGGGTTCCCAGGCGTTCGCCGCCCTCTGACGCACTTTAAAGAGTCTCCCTCCCTTCCACCTCAGGGCGAGTAATAGCGACCAATCATCAAGCCATTTACCAGGCATCGGAGGAAGCTGTTTATGTGATCCCCGCACTAATTAGGCTCATGAACTAACAAATCGTTTGCACAACTTGTGAAGAAGCGAACACTTCCATGGATTGTCCTTGGACTTAGGGCGCCCTGCCCGCCTTTTGCAGAGGAGAGAAAACTTTTTTTTGCCTCTCCTGAGACCCCCCCCCCGCCTCTAACTCCGATCCCCCACGCCATCTCGCCAAAAAAAAAAAAAAAAAAATTACCCCAATCCACGCCTGCAAATTCTTCTGGAAGGATTTCTCCCCCTCTCTTCAGATTGGGCGCGTTTGGTGCAAGATTCTCGGGATCCTCGGCGTCGTCTTTCCCTCCCCTCCCCCTCTTTTCCTTTTTCCTATCCTTCCCTTTCTTTCTTCCTTTTCTCCCCCCCCCCACCCCAAACAAACAAGCCCCCCATTCTCGTCGGTGCTCACCGCGGGCAGCGGGCGGCGGAGGCATCGCGCCGAGGTCGCCGGGAGCCGGGAGCCCCGGGCGCCCGCTCCTCGGCGCAGCATGTTCCAGCCGGCGCCCAAGCGCTGCTTCACCATCGAATCGCTGGTGGCCAAGGACAGTCCCCTGCCCGCCTCGCGCTCCGAGGACCCCATCCGCCCCGCGGCTCTCAGCTACGCCAACTCCAGCCCCATCAACCCGTTCCTCAACGGCTTCCACTCGGCCGCCGCGGCCGCCGCCGCCGCCGGCAGGGGCGTCTACTCCAACCCGGACTTGGTGTTCGCCGAGGCGGTGTCGCACCCGCCCAACCCCGCCGTGCCTGTGCACCCGGTGCCGCCGCCGCACGCGCTGGCCGCCCACCCCCTGCCCTCCTCGCACTCGCCACACCCCCTCTTCGCCTCGCAGCAGCGGGACCCATCCACCTTCTACCCCTGGCTCATCCACCGCTACCGGTATCTGGGCCACCGCTTCCAAGGTACGTGCCACGTCGCGGGGCCTCAGAGCTGCAGCCCGCGCCTGCCTGGCCTGCTCCGGTGGGCGTCGGGCAAGGCCCGGGCGGAGGCCGCCTAGCCTGGGAGGAGGCCGGGCGGCCAGGGACCGGGCGCGGTGTGGTTCCCAGTTCACGAAGCTGGGGCCGGTTTGCGGGGATGGCCTGTCGGCGCTTGGCCCTTTGGGGAGGGGCGTGGATGGGGAAGTTGTCCATGAGTGCGCTCTGGCGGTGCAGGCGGGGTAGCCTGCTATGCCTGCCCTGCCTGCGGCCGAAGAGGCCGGAGCTGGCGGGGCTCCCAGGCTTGCTGTCCCTTCCTCTTTGCTCCGGGCGACCCCGGCTTCGAGGGGCGCAGACCCGGCCCAGCCCCCAGGTTCGCCTCAGACTGCGTTCAGTTCTGTTGGCCACGCACTCGGCGCCCCTTTTGTCCAGCCCAGCGGCTTCTCAGTCTCCAGCCCTCTTCGGGCAGCGAGAAGACCCTCACAACTCCGGAGCAAAGTCTAGAGGGTTGTTTTTTCCTGCCTTTGGAAGGGGTTAGGGCCAGGCGGGTAGGCATCTCCGGGGCTCGGCACTCTCGCAGAGACCTGCTTAATTGGGGCGCCGAGCGGCCGCGGCGGGAAGGCAGGTTCGGTCTGGTTTTTGTTTTTCTTTCTTTTAAGAGAAATGAGCCCTGTGGGGAGACACGCTGGGCGGGGAGGACTTGTTGGCGTGCTTTTGTTTCTTGCCTTTTAAAAAATTACTATTTGCTTGTTTTCCTCCGGGTGGGGGTTAGAAGACCGTTAAAACTCCACAAAAAGCGGCGAGTAACTAGCTTAGCGATCCGAGCCGGAAAAGACCCAGCTCCGGCGGATCAATACCCAGCCGCTTGCCCGTTCATTAACCCTTCACTTTCCTGCCAAAGCCCAGAATCGGGTAGACACCACCTCCGTAATTAACAAAACAAAAACAGTAAAAACCTTCCGCTCTTATTTCTGGCCAGGATTCCCCTCTATTTCTGCCTGAACTGTGGTTCGTTTTTCTTTGGGATTTTAGTAAATCAATTTCTTCTCCTAATGAATGAGCCCGAAACTCTCGGGCTTGGCTCTCAAAGTTTAGGTGGGTCCTTCCTCATTCCCTGCCAGCCACGCTCGTGTTCCCCCCACCAGGCCCGGGGCAGCTGGGACCTTGCGGTGGCCGCAGCCGTCCGGTAACCCCGAATTTCGATCGCTCCGCTAGAGCCTGTCTCCTTGTTCTCTGGAGCCGGGGCGCCAAGTGCCGGGAGGTAGCGGCAGCAGAAGCCGGGCGCACACGCCGGCGAGATCTCGGTCCCGGCCGGGTGACAGTGACGCTCCCGGCTTCCGCAGTTCCCCGGAGGGGAAACAAGACTTTGAATAATTTTTCAATAAGTCCCCAAGTAAAGTCTGGAAAGCCGTCCGCCGCCTCCCCACCTCGGGGTCAAAGTTCTCCGAGAGGTTAGACAGAAGAGAAAGCCGTTTTTCTGGGTCGTGGGCGCCTATGCCCCGGCGGGGCTCTGCCGCCCCCTCCCCTGCGCCGGCCTGGGTGCTCCAAGGCGGCTGCGGACCCCGCTGAGGTCAGGGGCCGTGGGACTCGCCCGCTCGCCTGGGCAGCTGCAGGGTGGGTGCGCACAGGTGGCCCCGCTGACCAAGACCAGCAGCTGCCTCAGGCGTCCCCTTCGCGCGCCTCGGTAGGGCCGTGGCCCCGCCGGCCGGGCGGCGCGGTTCATGTTGAGGCCCGGAGCACAGCGCCGGGCTAGCCCGGTTCGGGAGAAGCACGCTGCGGGAGCCGGGGCGCCCCTCCCAACGGACTTTTGCTGTGCCCCTGCAGGGAACGACACCAGCCCCGAGAGCTTCCTTTTGCACAACGCGCTGGCCCGCAAGCCGAAGCGGATCCGAACCGCCTTCTCCCCGTCCCAGCTTCTGAGGCTGGAACACGCCTTCGAGAAGAACCACTACGTGGTGGGCGCCGAGAGGAAGCAGCTGGCGCACAGCCTCAGCCTAACAGAAACTCAGGTGAGCGCGGCGCGGCGCAACGAACCCATCCGGGCTGGACCTCGGCCCCAGAGCTCAGGACCCCCACAGCCGGCACCCGCACCAGTGTTGAGCTCGCAGAGGGCCTTCCACAAAGGGCCTGGGACATGGTTGCACGCCTGGTTAGGGGTTTGTGGGTTTCGATTCGAGGTGCCCGATTTCGCTGAGCTGCAGCAAGGTGCTTAAGAGCCGACTCTCCCCAGACTCACAGGACAGCTGAGCCGTCCTTCTGTCCAGCTGGGCATCCCATGAGTGTCTAGGCTAAGACACCTCTGCACTTTTGGTGAGAGTCGTGGGGGCCCTTGGCTGCCCCAGAGACAGGCCGAGTGTCTCCCGACTGGGCCCAGGAAGCGGGAGAACGCAGCAGGGTGTCCGGCTGCTAGGGGCAGGAGGCTCGGGAGGGCAGGGAACCCGGTTAAGAGCCAGCTGTGAGCGACCGCGGGCTCTAGGCTCCTGTCAAGGGCTCCAGTTACTCCCCTAAAGGGTTCGGAGAGTCAGACAACCGAGGCCAGGCCTCTCGGGCGCGCCCAGTAACCAGAGCAAACAGGACTGGGAGGCTGCGTAGAGGGGCAGCCTCAGGGGACAGGCCCTTCCTGCGCAGCGGGGTCCTGAGGCGGGCCTAGCTCTGGCCTGCCCCCGGGCGGGGAGGGGGCACAGGGCTACAGTAGGCGCTACTGTACGGCGGAGCCGCAGGGCGGGGTCAGAGTTCCCGGTAAACAGTAAAGTGTTCGGCCGATTAAATTGTAACACTTTTTCTGGGAAGCGTAAAGAGGTCGAGGCTTTTGTTTTAAAACGTCCCCCCCGGACAAAACCGAGGAGGGGCTCGCGGGTGTGTGCACTGCCCAGCACCCGGGGCTGCCGGCTGAGTTTTCTCGGACAGCCCAGGCAGCGGTGGTCTTTGTCCGCCTCGCTGCCCACGCTGCCTTGAGCCTTTGTGTGCGTGTCAAGCCCCGGAGCGCACCGACGCGCGCCTTGGGCGAGCGCCGGGGAGAAATGAACCGTCCTCCCCCTCAATTAGCAAACTCAAAGCAAATTAAACTCAGCCTTGTTCCCGCTCTGCTCTGCTCTGCCTTGGGGCGTATTGGGGGACTGAGGCCTGCGGGGGAAGAACAAGCCGGACCCGGGCCCGCCGTTTCAAAGGAGGGAGTGGAGCCGTCCTGCAGGGCCTGGGGGCTCGGGCCTGGTCTAGGCTGCTGCTGTACGGATAGGAGATGGGAGGGTGGAGTCACCACTGTCGCCTGCATTTGTACCCCACCGGTGGGAAGCTTAGGCAGTGTTGCTTGGATGGAGACCTACTGCCCTGCTTCCCCAGAGAGCGACCGGATCGCAGCTACTGGGTCTTACTGCTTCCTTGACCTCCAGCAGCGGCTCTGAGGAGGCCGGGCCACCGGCAGCCCTGGTGGGACGTGCTGTGACTGGGCCCGGGCTTGGCCCTGGCCTGTCCTGAGGCTGGTTAGTAGGAAGCAAAGGGAACTCTCCCGCCGGTTTCTCCCCTTCTCCTTCTCAGTGTCTCTTCTCTCTCCCGCCGCCTTCCAGAGCTTTCACTTTTGAGCCTCCTTTCCTTGCGGGAGAAGTAGAGCTGGCTTGGTCCCCAGGCCTCTGCATCCCACCTACCCCCCTGGCTTCCTAGATCTCCCCACCTAGTCCTGCTCACCTGTGAGAGTCCGGGCAAGGAGTATACAGCCCAGGCGACCTGACCACCAGCCCAGGGCCGGTCCTGCAGCTGAGGCATTATATTTAGGCCACAGGGCCCAAAGCCACCTAAAATAGAAAGCTCTTCAGGTCGTGCCCTGAGCTGCAGCAGCTGGTGGAGGGAGGTCTTTACTGCATCCGCTTGCAGTAGGGAGTTAAGAAACACGTTTCTTTTTATTTTTCTTGTTATTTTTGTAGGAAGTCCTTGCTTTCCAAGGCCTTTGCTCCCAGAGGGATGTGGGTGCCCAGAGCAGGGGGATGGCAGGAAGGGGCGTTGTGTACTCTGGGCTGAGCGGACTGGGGAAGACAGCTCCGGGAGGGCTCAGAGGGCAGGGAGCCGGAGCACCGCTTCCTACCCACAGCACTAGGGGCCTTGTACCTCAGGGGAGCCTATGGGGAAGCCGGCCCTTAGGCTATGCAGCTGGGGGCTGGGCCCTCGCAGCCTCGGCTCTGGGTCTGGGCTGGGCCAAGGGGTCAGGTAGTTGGTACCAGGCTCAGTGGAGGAGCTAACTCGCCCCTGTCTGCTTCTCGCCGGCAGGTAAAAGTATGGTTTCAGAACCGAAGAACGAAGTTCAAAAGGCAGAAGCTAGAGGAAGAAGGCTCGGATTCGCAACAAAAGAAAAAAGGGACGCATCACATTAACCGGTGGAGAATCGCCACCAAGCAAGCGAGTCCCGAGGAAATAGACGTGACCTCAGACGATTAAAAACACAAACCCAACCCCACAGAAACGGACAAAAAGGAGCAGAGGCAGGGAGCGAAGGGGAAGGAGAAAAAAACCTAAAAAACAAAATCGAACAAACCGCACACACACATTCACCGAGAAAGGGAGGAGAGAGCAGCAGCGTTCCTCGCAGACTTTGGGCCGCCAGGGCGCAGGGTCCCAATCCGAGGCTGCGCAGCGATGGCAGAGGACGACGGAGGCGCCTTCATCAACATGCAACCCTCGTCTAAAGAGGCAGCTGAGTGAGTGAGTGAGGGAGAGAGAGAGGGAGAGAGAGGGACAAGTGAGAGAGGTCCAAATGTGGCAAAGCCCAACGCTCAGAGCAGGGGAGCTGTCAGTGAAATGCCAAGCCAGCGCGACAAAGCGATTGGCAGGTATTCCATTTATCGTAGTCCACTTAAAAAAAAAAAATGATGGCAATGATGATCAAAACAAAACCAACCAGGCACAGGACTTTTTATTTTGCACTTCGCAGTGTTTTTTTCCCAGTCCTTAAAAATAATAATAACGATCGAAATTCCATATCTAGCCCCATCCCCACACCTGTTTCAAAAACTTGAATTGCATGTAGCAGTCGTTGGGCGAACGGTGTCTAAAGACAGAAAATGAATCGTAATTTTCTTTTCCTTTTGAAGACAGGTTCTGTGTGCTTTTCATTTTGATTTTTTTTTCAGAGAAATGTGCGGTGTGTAAACACTTTTTGATACCTTCCGACGTCAAAGTGATTGTGAAAGCTAACTAAGTGAGGTAGGCTCAGCGACAGTGGTCCTCTTACAGAGAAACAGGGAGCAGGAGGGGACTGGGGGTGGTGGGGGAGGGGCCCACAACCGAGTCTGGGCTAGTGCTGGAAAAAAACAAAACAAAACAAAAAACCACACCAACCCTAAATTAATTATATTTCTTGGGCATTCCCTTTCCTAACATCCTGAGGCTCAAAACCATGAAGTAAACTTCTCCCGTTTAGTGGTTGGAGAAATTGGCCGAGTTCAGCCGTTCACCGTAGAGGCCATTCCACATGTAAAATCTATCTGTGGCAAAACCTGAAGGACTGTAGTTAGTGGGAATGATGTTAAGTGTGGCCAAGGACACGGATGACAAGTTTTCAAGCACTGAGTTTCTATTCCAAGAGCATAGACCTACTAAAGAGAGTGGCAAATGCTTCCTTGATGTCTTCTATACCAGAATGTAAATATTTTTGTGTTTTGTGTTAATTTGTTAGAATTCTAACACACTATATACTTCCAAGAAGTATGTCAATGTCAATATTTTGTCAATAAAGATTTATCAATATGCCCGCAGAGTAGTTGTCTTGGGAAATTGAAACGAATTAAAAAAAAATTTTTTTTTTAAGTATCTTTCTACTTCTGAGTGTGGTCTTCCCCCAACTAGGCTCAATAAAGCCACACACCCTTCCTCAACAAAAGGGACAGCCTGCTGGATTCTTTGGCATTTTAAAGAGAGATGGAGGTGGAAAAGGGAGAGGATTGGAAGAATGTAAGTCCTTCGAAAAAGGGATGGGAGAAGATTTTTACAACCAGACCTTTGCCCGTTGCATGCCCTGCTGAGGGAGTTTAGTTTGGATTTCAGATTAAAAATTTTTACTTTTTCCCTTAACCTCTGGTTATGATGATGATGATGAGGATTTAAAGTATGGAAATATAGGTATATATTAAACGATATTCCCCCAGGATTGGGGAAAGCACTTAGCAGATTTAGCATCTTGGGACTTTTAAACTATATGTCTGACTTAAAACCCTTTTCTCTCTTTCTTTCTTCCTTCCTTTCCTTCCATCCTTCTTTCTTCTCTCTCTGGCCCCAATCTGCTGAAGGTGATGAGGAGAGTCCCTGCGCTGCGGCAGCCTTATAAGGCAAGCATTCTGAGAACCCTTCAGCTCTTAACATTAAAGAAAAAGTTGTAACCAGTCTTGGAGGAAACTTAGCTTCCCCCCGTCCCCCCTTGTGGGGGTGCGAGGTTGTTTTTGCATGCTTCATTTGCTTCTTATCCCGATAGGCTGCATTAATCAGTTTTATTTCCATTGATAGAGAAACCTCGTCTGTTCTGTTCGAGCTACAAAGCGTCCTGTGAGCTTTTGTGAAAGTGCAAATCAGTTTAAGCAATTATCATACCAGGAATATGAAGGGGAAAGAGGAGGCCTTGCCCAGTGGTCTCCTTTAATCTCTTAATCCACAGATCCAGGGGGGCTGCCTGGACATAATTTAGGACAATCTCCCCACCCTTTACACTGTGATAAGGCCAAGTTACAATGCAGGGCAAAAATACAAGCTTTGTTAACATCCTGCCTTGAAAAGTTAAGATTAGACATTCCGTGCACGTGTGAGGACTATCGGGCACTATGGAAATTTTTCTTTCTTTCTTTTTCCCTTCCCTTCTCTCTTCTGAAGTTGAATTCATTCTCTCTCTCTCTCTTTTTTTCCCCCTCTTTCTCTCTCAGCCTGTGTCTCCTTATTCCTCTGTCTCTGTTTCTCTGGAGAACCCTGGCAACTCCTGGTGCATTTTTAGCAGACCCCTCTTGCAAAGGTGTGTACCTAAGAGGGATGCCGAGAGGAGAGCGAGAGGAGAGCGGTGGCTGAGGGATGGCCCAGGCTTGCCTCACAGAGGGACAGGTGCAGACCAGGCTTGCTTGGGGCTCTGAGCCACTTTGTCATCGGGAGCCTTGCTGACTCCTTGCTTGCCCGAGTGCTTTGCAGCCACTCGGCTGGTACCGCATCCCTTGCACTTAAACGACTACAGGTTTCTTTTCCTTCTGTCCACTTCCCAAAACCAGGAATGCCTGAGCCCAGTCCCCTTAAAGCTCAGAATGGCCTTTCAAAAAAAAAAGACCAAACTTTCCGTCTTGACAAAGGCTTATTTCTGGGGCACCATATACTTCATTATTATTATTTTTTAAGTATGAGGAAAAGGAGAGTTTTCTTTTTCTTTTTGTGTTTTTGGTAAACGTCCTATGCAGTGCCACAGCAATAAAATCATCAGAGAATACTATTAGCTTTGGAAAAAAAAAACACAACTAAAAGCTTTATTACAAACCAAGCTTTGAAAATAGGGGGGATTAGGCGGCTGAAAGGGTCCCACAATGGGAAGAAGAAAAGGTTTCATGCTAATGAGGTTAATGCCCTTTGTATCTCAGGCCTCCACATCTTCATTACGCGCTATCTCCGGCTGCACCGAGCGGCTCAGAGAGCCGCAATCCACTCCAACGCCCCCCTTCCTGGCCCAAAGAAGGATTTGATAGCAGCTCTGTTCAAACTAGATAATTATATCTTTTCAAGTCGGAATTAAGATAAAGAAAGTGAAGCAGAGGCGGCTCGCCTTGATCCACTGCAAACAAATTTGGCGCACTTTCGAGTCCTTCCCCCGCCTCAAAAAGGCAGGACCGTCAGCTTATTAGCCGCTCGTTTGCTTTATTAATTCATCTATTTAAAGTGGCAGGATTAGAGCGTCTAATGTGGACGCGGGCTGCCGTGGCGCCGAGGAATATAAATATTTGCGAGATGCCATCCCACGATGACTATCTGGACGCGGGGAGCGGGGCAGGGTGCGCGGGGCGCGTGTGCCTCGCGGCTGCGTCCCTTTGGCTGTGCGCTCGAGCTTGGGCTGCCGCCCTCTGGACAGGGAGTACGTAGGAGTGTGTGGGAACAGGGTGCCCCAGATCTGTGTTTTCCTCGTGTGACATGGGTGCCAGGCGTGGATGCCCGGACGGGGTCCATGTGCCTCACGGACCAGCTACCGCTCTCCTCCCGGCACATGGCGCTCTGCATGCGATCTGTTCTGCCTGTGACCCAGAATAGGGAGGTCGGGTACAGTTTCCGTGTGCATTACTTGTGGGCCTTCCCTGTGCGTCCCGCTGTGCCAAGCCTTGTGCGGAAGTGGATGTTCAGTAAATGAGAGGCCTAAATTCTCAGTTTGCGTATCTCAGGGAGGGTCAAACCTAATGTACGAAGCACGTGGGACCTTGGCTAAGTTCTCCTGAGAGGTACTCGCGGGCTCTTGTGCGTTTCTCGCTCAAGTACGGTTCCTCCGCACAGCCAAGGGCCTGGTGGGCTGCAGGAGGGGCCATTTTTTCCAAGGCTCCAGGCGCTCCTGGGCCTTGTCCCCTCTGTGGACCGTTACCTCCTACTGGCTCGCGTTCTGGGTGCCCAGAGCTACCAGCTGTCTCTGCCCCTGACCCTGACAGCCCAGTCGAGCTGGAGCGGGCGCGTTGGCTGGGGTCCGGAACCTGCCGGGCTGCTTTTGTGCGAAGGGCGGATTGTGGCCGGAGGAGGGCCGTCCGGAGCCGGCCGGCCAGAAAGGGGGCTCGGGCCTGCGCGCGGCTCTGGAAACCTCGGCTCCTCCCCATCCCCGCCTCGAGTCGCAGGAAACAAAGTCGGGACGCGCAGGCCGGCTGGGGAGGGTCTCTGGTGGCTCAGAGACCTGGCCCCGGGCCCCGCTCGGTGGTGGGAGGGGAGGTGGTCTGGGCCGGGCCACGGGAATGTGGGCAGTGCTAGGCACTGTTGGAGGTGTGCCTGTGTGTTAAGGTGGGGGAACTGTGGCTGTGTGTTTGTGTAGGTTGAGTGTGTGGGTTAGGTCTGCGATGCAGGTGTGTTTGTGTGGATTGTGAAGAAGCAATCGTGTGTCTGAGTGAGGCCTTAGGTTGTGTAGGTGCTAGGTGTTTCAGCGTGTTAGAGGCTGCAGAGGCCAGTTCTCCTTGGGTGGACCGCATGAACGAGTCATGAATTGGGGGTGCAATAAAGGTGTGGCTATGCAGTTGCGTGTAGATTTTGTGTGCCACGATGCGGTGGCACGGTGTGTGTCTGAGTTTGGCTGTAGTTGTGGATCTATAGGATGGGGATGGCCGCGGGTTCAGTGTGTGTAGGTGTGTGACTCTTGGGAATGTTTCTCTGTGCTTGGGTGGGGCTTCCCGTGTGATGCGCGTCCACGCCCGGTACCGTGGCTGCATTGGTGTGTTTCGGCATCTAGGCCTAGTGAGGAGGCTTGGGTTCAGATGTTGCTCCGGCAGCTGGCCGGCTGGCCAATTGCAGGCGCGTCCACGCACTCCCTCCCCCCCCCCCAGCTTCGGAGTTTGTTGACAAACAGTCGCTTTTGTAACAGAGCCTTTTTCTGGCCCGGCCTTTATTCTTCCAACGATCAGCGCTTAAGTTACTTCGGTACCGCCTGGGAGCAGCTGCGGCCCGGGAGGGACAGGTTGCGGCCTCCAGCGCTGGGTCGCCGCGCTCTGAGCGGAGTTGCGGGCCGTGCCTGCGCCTCGCCCGCAGTCCTCACCCAGGCCCGCAACTCGGCTGCCTGGTGTTCTTGCCCAAACAGCCCTCAGGAGAGGGAGAAGTGGGAGTTTTGAGAACCTGCTGACCTCAGCCATGACCCCGCTTGGGGAGGCGGCTTCTCCCGGCGCGACCCTGTGCGCCAGGAAAGCCGAGGCGGTGCCACACTTGAAAGCGAAAGATCCATTCATCAGCCGTGTCCTGGCTCTAATTGGCCTTTTGTTCATTAGTGTCTGTTGCCAAGCCGGGGGCCGAGAGGGACGTGGAGCTGGAAGCGCGGGCGCTGGGCGCAGAAGGGTCTGGTGTCCCAGGCTGGCGGCCTGACAGGGTGAAGGCGCGTCGCGCTTCTCCGAGGGGGCGCCAGAGCGCGCCAGAGCTCACCGCCACGTGCGCAGATGCCCGCGGGCAACAGCTCTCCGAGTATATGGGCCCGGTGCTCTGAGCTGCCGGAGGCCGGCGGCCTTGTCCTTCCACCCACCGCCACCCGCAGACCGAGCCCTCTCCTACCCCCAGTCTCTCCCGAGTTTCTAGCCCCGGCGCTGGCCTTTCTTTGGGCTCAAGTCCCGCCTTTCTTAGAGCCTCGAGTGCATCTCCCTGGCCCTAACGCCTGCCCCGAGGTTCCCCTCCCTAGGCACCAACCGGGCGCTCTCGTGGGGGGCATCCAGATTCCCTGGGTGGGGAAAATGAATTTCTTTTTCTGGAAGGGATGTAGGAGTCGACCGAGGTCTCCATCGCTCCAAATTCCATGTCCTTCTCCAAATCAAACCTCGATTTCTAGCTCCCAGTCTCCTACCTAGTGTTCAAAGCAAGCCTCTTGGCTTTCTTCCCTACCCCATACCTACTGCCCCTCCTTCACCTCCACCAGGGAGCCTGAGAGAGCGCAGCGGTAAAGACTCCTCTCCAGGCTTAGGCCCAGAGGCCGAGAAGCACCTGAGGGGCCATGAGATGCCTGGGATGTAACAGGGTCGCGTTTGGAAAATGGCCCTGGGTCTTCAGCCCCACGCTCTCCTCTCTCTCCACGGGAGGGCCGGCTTGGCTCGGCAGTGGCCAAGGCCTGGCTCTCTGGCCTCAGCCCAGCCCCAGGCTGCCCCGGCCCACAGCAGGCTCCAGGCCCTCCCTATATATAGCCTGGGTCGACATAGCCCTCGGCTGGAACCTGACGTCAGGAAGAACTTGATCTTGCCTGCTTAGCTCCTGCTTCTGAAACTGATCCTTGAAATGAGAGAACAGACTCTACACAATTCCCATGGCCTTGACATAAGGTACAGCGATAAATATACACCACTAATGAGCAATTACCATATAATCGCCTTCCAATTAGCTCGCATAATGATGAATTAAACATTCTAGCAGGCGGGATTAGGTTTCTTACTTTGTATATTATTTACGAAGGCTATAGCTTCTGCAAAGAACCAAATATCGAATTAGACTCAGAATTTTCACTTGGGGATAATTATGCACTCAGGCCAGAGGCCGAGTTCTGGTCACTTGTCAAACGAGGCCTCCTGCAAGGTATTGGCCAGCTCGTTGGGGGCATTTATTTTCCCTTGTCCTCCTCTCTCTCTCTCTTTCTTTAGGTTGCTCTTGCCTTTCCTCTCTATCCTTTGCCCACCCTGGCCCACAGAGCGAGGGGCTGGGGCGGGGTTTCCGGAAGGACCTCCGTCTTGCAGGGAGGACACGGTGCCTGCGGCACTGAGGCTCTCCCAGAGCCTGTACCTGGGGCCCAGCCCACCCTGGCCCCCAGGTCTGGTCCCTCTCCAGCCGGGAAAGGACGGGACCTGGCGCCGCCGGATCTTTGGGAGAACAAACGCTCCTGCACCGCGCCCGGCAGAGCGCGCGCCCAGGCGCTGCCCAGCCCCTGTGGGCTTCCTGTTGCGGCCCGGATCGCCGCAGCCCGACCTCCCCTCTGGGTTTGACCTTCCAGTGGGGTCTGTTCCCGCTTCTACCCTCACCCCTACTCCACCCCAGTAACAGGGAGAGAAGGTGGGAGGCGCCGAAACAAACAAATAACAACCCTCCACCCCGCCTGCAGCCACGTCTCTTGCTCAGGGAAATGAATTTTGGCGAGATTAGCTCCTAATCTGATCTAACGCTGCTGACATTTGGGAAGAAGATGAAAATGGCAGCTCAATTTCATTCTGAAACGGGGTCACTATGAGGGGCTTCGCTCCGCTCCCCAGAGACCGTGGGTACCCCTCCTCCTCCCACCCCTAAACCGGAGGAGGCGCGAGCCCAAGCTGGTCCAAGAGCTGGAGGGGCAGAAAGGAGCCTGAGTCTACCCACGCGACCCAGGCCAGCATGCGCCCCTGGGGCTGGACCCTGGCCCGCCCGGCCCTGAATGATAGGAGTAGAAGAAAGTCAGCCTGAGTTGCTCCTCCACCCCCCAACCTCAGGTCTGTGTGCTTGGGCAGGGGTGGGGACTCCTGGGACCCTATCCAGGACCCTGTGGGCTAGAGAGCCTGCTTCTGGTAGAGAGGCCCATGGAAGGTAAGAAAGTTGTGGGAGTCCCTAGCTAGTGGGGTAGGTAGACCAGGTGTCCCAGCTGGTGTCATTTCGCCTGCATTCTCTGACCAGGCAAAAGGCCACCTAGGGGCTGGGTGGTTGACCCTGGAACCTTAGGGCTTATTTCCAAATCATGGACCTGAGTGCAGCCCCTCTCCCATGGGGCTCCATGAGGCTCTAAGGTGGGGGTGTGGTTCCAAGACTTCTGAGAGGTTGAGCTTCCTTTTTCTGTCACCCACACACAGTACACATCCAAGAGGTGGGCTGGCTAGGTTCCTGGCCACCCAGCAGACCCCGCAGTGCCCAGCTGTGGCTGCCCAGATGGGCAGGTAGAGGGGGCAGGTGGAGTCAGTTGTTGGGAGGACTGCCTGGTTACTGGATCCTGTTCTTGAAGCCGGGTTCCTGGGGGCTCAGGTACTTCTGAGGCCCTGCCTGTGAGGTGCAGGGTTTGGGAGGGGGATTGAGGGCAGCATCATCAGCTCAGACCAAGGACGAGCCCAAAAATCCGTGCTTGTGTCCCTGGGTGTGAACCTGGTGATGGAGACTTCGGGGCTGGGGTTTGGCTTTGTACCTTGCATGCTGTTAGCTGTATATGCATGTGTGACTGTACCTAAGCATGCTTGCACAGCATGTAACTGCCAGCATGTGGGTCACATACGTATGTGCATACATGTGCACATGGCCCTGGGGAACAGGGCTGCTGTAGCCCAGATTGTGTCTTTGTGCAACTTTTAAAAAGGCATCACTTCTTCTGGGTGGACAGTTGCCCTGTGGCTTGGAGAGTGAAGGGGAATTGGATTTCAGTGTTCTCTCTACCCCCATCCTTCTTGTGAAGTGCACAATCTCTAATATTTGCTACAGCTCTGGCGGTGATGTGTGATTGTGATATTTTTGAAGGTGCCTCTATTATTGAGAATCAACTTAATTCTGAGCTGTCCCTTCTTCACTGGTGTCCACCTAGCTGGGGGCTGTACCTGCCCCCTTTCCAGTATGAAGAATGTGTATAGCCATAGCTGTACATCTGCAATGCGGAAAGTTCCTGAACATCCTGGCAAGCACCGCTAACCACAGGAATGTTTACACTTGTGAGTACACCTGAGTAGTGGAGAGCGTGCTTGTGCGTGTGAACGTTAGGGAGTGCCTGAATGTTTGTGAACGTTTGCGTGTGTGTGCTTGTGGGTGAGAGCCTGCAAGTGTGTATGTGTGGGTTCATATATGTGAGTGTGTGGGTGGAAATAGGTGTGACAACAGGGGTGAGGGCGTGGTTGAGCATGGTTGTGGGAATCTGTGTACCATTTGGGGTGATGGAGGTCACCTGGGGAGGGAAAGGACTTCCAGATGACTGTTCCTTCTCAGTTCACTGACAGTGTTTTCTCTCATCCAAAGGGACCAAGCCATCTGGGAGTCACTGTGGAGATAGGACCCAACATAGCCCCACCCCAACCTGGTACCTTTTTAACCGGGTACCTGATTGTGGTTTTCATCCATGTCTCTGTGTCAGTGCCCTGCTCGCTTGGGGCAGGGAAGACAACCATGCCAGGAGGGTGGAGCAGCTTTCTCCTGAGCGCAGCCTCTTCTGTGAAAATCCCTTCCCTTCCCTTCCCTTCCCTTCCCTTCCCTTCCCTTCCCTTCCCTTCCCTTCCCTTCCCTTCCCTTCCCTTCCCTTCCCTTCCCTTCCCTTCCCTTCCCTTCCCTTCCCTTCCCTTCCCTTCCCTTCCCTTCCCTTCCCTTCCCTTCCCTTCCCTTCCCTTCCCTTCCCTTCCCTTCCCTTCCCTTCCCTTCCCTTCCCTTCCCTTCCCTTCCCTTCCCTTCCCTTCCCTTCCCTTCCCTTCCCTTCCCTTCCCTTCCCTTCCCTTCCCTTCCCTTCCCTTCCCTTCCCTTCCCTTCCCTTCCCTTCCCTTCCCTTCCCTTCCCTTCCCTTCCCTTCCCTTCCCTTCCCTTCCCTTCCCTTCCCTTCCCTTCCCTTCCCTTCCCTTCCCTTCCCTTCCCTTCCCTTCCCTTCCCTTCCCTTCCCTTCCCTTCCCTTCCCTTCCCCTCCCTTCTTCCCTCTCTCCTTGCTTTCTTCTTCCACAATCTTAAAATTTTTTTACTTACAGAGATTTATTCTGCAGATATTCATACATGAAGTGACATGCATATGAGCTTAATTATTAAGCATTATTTGCTGTATGGAAATATTGGAAGCAATCTAAATGTCCGTCAGTAAGGGATTGGTGGAATGATTTACCCTGGGAGGGGGTATTATGCAGCGGTTAGAAAGAATGGGGCATGTATTTATGTTCTAAAATGGGAGATTCTCTAAGATATGTGAATGTTAGTTGTAAAAAAGCAAGCAGAGCCTACATGGGATATTATTTGTATAAAAGGAAATACATGTAAGGTGTGTACCTTTGTTTGAGCTTGTTGATAATCTTTCTATACCTGTTGCCGTGGAGTTCATTCCAATTCAGAGTGACTTTATAGGACAGAGTAGAACTGCCTCATAGGGTTTCCAAGGAATGAGCAGCTGGTGGATTCAAACTGCTGACCTTTTTGTTAGCAGCGGAGCTCTTTACCACTGCACGACCAGGGCTCCATCATCTTTCTAGGGGGATGCAGGAGGGACTGGGAAAAGTGGATTCCACGGCCGGTTTTGAATGGCTGCTCGTCCCCAGATGCGAACCTGCACCTTTTAAACAATTTTTTCCCTCTTTGTGAGAGGGTCCCAGAGTGAAGCGCCAGGATCCAGGGGGCTCTCTTGTTCTCACCATTTTACTTCTGTTGTTGTAGTCCACGATGACTTTGACTTTTTGGCAACCAAGAGAAGGGCAAGGGCATAGAATTGGCCAGCCCAGCTTCCCACCTACCTGGGGCAGGAACCCTACAGAAGGCTGTACTGATGGTCGCACTGTCTTGGCTTGGGTGCTTCTCGTGTTGAGAAGCTCACTACCTCCCAAAGCTGCCTTGTCTCTTCTGAAACAGCTCTACATTTTAGGATTTTCTCTGAGCTCTGGAGAATAAGCCTTACTTCCTTGGAGTTTCCTCTGATGGCCCTGACGATTGTTTGAAGCATTGTCTCCTGGTGCTCCCTACCCAATCATTAGGAAAAAATTTGAAACTTCCCCCCAATCATTATGAAAAAACTCCAACTAATACAACAGCTGAATAAATGGTGTAAACCATACATTCCCACCTCCGACAATCATCAACTCAAGGCCTACAAGATGTTCTTGTGTCATCAGGAGACAATGACACAGTTATGGGCCTGTCCATAACCTCCCTGGGGTGTAAACTCCCCTCCGATGTGACTGAGGAAGCAGCCTTGGAACGTCCTCAGCAAACTCTGACAAGCCATCCTCCAGGAGGGAAGGAAGACATTTGGAAATGAGGGCCTTCTTGAGGGACTGAGGGTTTCCTTTTGATGAAGATCTCTCTCTCTCTCTGTGGTGTGTTGGGGAGAAATGTTGGTGTGACCCCCTTCTTTTGTGAGGATCCTGAACCTTGGCGTTGCCAGTCTGGCCATGCAGCAGACATAGAGCAGGGCTGGAGGGCTCTTGGGAGAAGGGCTTTGCTCCCTTTTCTTGGGCCTTAGGAACAGTGGTCACGCTCCTGCCCACCTTGGGTGCCTGGTCAGGCCCAGTCCTGCAGCTTTAGCTTCTCCCTTGTGTCCCAGCACGGGTACCCATGGAAACCACAGCGGAGGGGCTGCAGCCTCTTCTAGCAGAGTCTAGTGAAGTGCCCTATTTTCTCTGGCTACGGCTGCATTGCTAAGCAGTGTCCCTGACAGGTAATTGCACCCACAGCAGCTCAGTTGCACCCTAAGCAGGTGCGGAACCGAAGCTGTAATTGAGCAATTGTGAGCGCAATTTAGCAACTGCAAGTACCTTTCCTAACTGGTGCCGCAATCCGAAGGCTGAGAAGTTGATTCAAAGACCTGTTGGCCGCCTGCTCTGCTTCCACAACTCTCTGTTCTAGGCCCAGGCAAGAGTCACCTTGCAGCTAACTTCTGTTTGGTTTCTAAATATTGGGAGAGAACCTTTGTAGGTGTCACGGTGCTAGACAGAATTAGCATTCTTTAGGAAAATAATACACAACGAGCCTGCGATTTTTTCCTTAATTATGTGTCTTCTCATATAAAACAATCCCTTGGTGTTGGTGATGTGTTGATTAATTATCCCAAACAGTTCCTTTTGAAAGTTAGGAAATGTGTCTCTTGACCTCCTTCTCCGTTTCAAGGGAGCCAACCTATTGGGTTTCCTCAAGAGTGTTGTCTCTACCTATACTTAAAAGGTGGAGGGAGGAATAGATATCTCTGGCAGTGGTGGGGCCCCTTGACCTGCAGGCTTTCAGGGGACCTGGAGGCTTTGGAGCAGGGGGCTGAACAACTTTCTAGGCAGGCCCAGGGTGCCAGGTCTGGGGCCCCCACGCTTGTTAAATGGTTTGCACTTGACTACTAACCTAAAGCGTGGCAGTTTGAATCCACCCAGTGGTGCTGCAGAAGAAAGATCACAGCCAAGAAAACCCTATGGAGCCAGTCTACTGTGTAACACACCGGTTCACCATGCAATGGAATTAACTTGACGCCAGTAGGTTTCGTTATTTGGTTTATAATGTGATTACCCTGGGAGGCTGTCTGTGCTGGGCCCTGCACTTTATGTCATTTAATTCTCTCAGTAACCCTGGGGCTGAGTCCTCTCATTGTCCCATTTGATAGATGCAGAAGCTGGGCTCAGAGTGCTCTTGGCCAAGGTGATACAGCTGGTAAATGACAGAGCCGGGATTTGGCTGAGGCCATCTGCAGCCTGTATGGAGGAGTGACAGGCTTGGCCAGTGGGAGCACATTCTGGCAGGAGGGAGTGCTCACTGGGGGCAGCGGTGGCTGGAGAGCCAATGGGGAGTGGGGTGCAGTGGATGGTGAGGATGGAGGGAGGAGGGCCACCCCAACCTAGGCAGGCCAGGAGGCAGAAGAGGAGCAATGGGGGGGGGGGTGGATTAAAGAGGGCAGGTGGCGAGGTCAGGCAGACAGACCCGGGCCCTTTAAGGAGAGGGTGGGAGAGCAAACAAACCCTGCCCCAGGGTCCTTAGAGGTGAAGTCCCCAAGCAGGCAGGCAGCCACTGGCAGCTAGAAGCAGAGCCCCTCCCTGCCAGGAGAAGGCCAGTAGAGGAAAAACAACCTTGTCTTGGGGCACACCTGGCTGCCCCACCACCCAGGCATTGGGTTTCAGGAGCGCCAGGTAACATGCTGGGGGCACTCCCCAGGGGAGGGGGGTGTGTACATGGTCTCTGCTGGTATCCAGTCGCCTTAACTGGCCACCAACCAAAAACCTACTTAGTGCTCCGAAGGCAAGTGAGCATACAATACACCTGTGTGGTGCCAGGGCGCTGGGACAAATGGCTGCTGAATGAAGTGCTGAGCTGAGCTGGGAGGGCAGGAGGGAAGACGAGGTGGGGACAAGGGGTGGAGAGGGAAGAGCCATTCAGAAGGAAAGAAAAGAAAGTGTCTTGTCTCCAGGGGAGAGCTGAAAGGCAGTTTAAAAGGTAGAAACCTTACCACTCCCCACCCCCTGTCCAGGGCATCAGTCTTGGAAAACCTCCTAGTGCAGTGGATTTAAAATCGTAGCTGCGGTGAGTGACTTGGGTGCGAGGAGAAGTGGTTGGGCAGATAAGCTGACCTTGACTTGGAGAGAGAGGTGCCCTGGTGATGAAATCCTGGTCCACCTAATGGGCCCTCACTAACGCCAGCCATTTGTAGGACTCAGTGCATTTACCGTGAGGACGCTACTTCCTCCCTGTTCAAACTGCACGTCTGCTTAAAGTAATCACTAACTTCCCAGCTGGGGCAAGTGTCACAGCCTCTGTTTCTTCATCTACACATGAGGCTAATAATAAAACTTACAATTTGAGGTTATGTAAATTAAAGGAGCCTTTTTTTTTTTTTTTTTTTTTAGCATACAGTAGGAGCCCTGGTGACACAGTGGTTAAGAGCTATGGCTGCTAACCAAAAGGTTGGCAGTTCAAACCCACCAGCCACTCCTTGGAAACCCTATGGGGCAGTTCTACTCTGTGCTACAGGGTTACCATGAGTCAGAATTAACTCAGTGGTAATGGGTACAGGTAGCATACAGTAATGGCTCAATAAATGCTAACCACCATTATAATTATTTCTGTGGTTTGGGAGCAAATGTCTGCACTGACTTCTCAAAAGGTCAGCCTTCTCCTGACTGTACTCAGCTATTGGAAGCATCGGTTGATGCCCTGGGATGGCCCTGGACTAGATCCAGCAGATCTGGTTTCCAGAACTCTCTCTCTGATGGCTATGTGACTGTGGGTAACTCCTTTCCCTCTCTGGGCTGCAGTTTTCTTGCCTGCGGTGTGAAGGAGTTGGATCAAAGCACCTTCTCAGCCTGACAGGTCTTTGGACATCACATAGAATGGCCCCAGAGGGGCCCCTGAGCAGCCTTTAGATGCTACCTGTCTGGATGGATTCTAAGAGCTGAGGAGAAATTCCAAAAGAAAGGCTACTGAATATCTTTCCTTTCCAGACCCCTCATGAGTATTCCCTTCCCCTGTGTGGCTTTGTCCACAACCAGAAGGTGGGGATGACTCATCCCATGCCCCCAAACAGGCATACACCTGTGCACTCCCAGTAGACATGGGGGCACACACACAATGCACACTCACTCACACTCTGGCACATGTGTACACACAAACACACATGTACAGATGCTCACACACTCCTCACACATGTTCACACACATGCCCACACACGTACAGAGCAGCTTCCATGGCCTGTGCAGAAGTCCTGTCCCTTGCCCAGGGTGTGGTGTGCTTGGTTGGTCTCAGAACACCTGGACCCTGGAGCAGGGTTGCCAGATTTAGTAAATAAAAATATAGGAAGACCAGTTAAAATGGAAAACATAGCTCTAATGGCTGGATTTTGTTAATTTCTTGAAAAAAAACTGGATCTAGAACATTTAGGCCACCCTGAGAACACGTCAATACCAGATGCAGCACAACATCCAGAGTAAGCTATCCTGGAGGCCCCGATCTGAGACGATTGGACTGAAAGCCATGGAGAGCTCCCTGGCTTGGAGGACGGTAGTTCATCTGGGATGCTCTCTGCTTGGGGGTTTGGGGAAGAAGAGAGAAAATAAAGGAGAAAGTCAAGAATAGGACTCAGGGCTTTGCCAGGTGGTCTGATTCCACTAACTTCTGGTACCTGCCTCCCCTACTGTTTGGCACCCTGTTCGACATTCCACTGGTCTGTTGTTTTGAGGCAGCTGCCAGGGTCGGCTCCTAACCCAGGATGGGTCTGGCTTATGGGAACAGACCTTGTTGGGAGGAAGAGAGAGTAGGAAGCACCCAGCTCAGACCCCACCCCAAACCCCTCTCTAATTCTTTGTATATCGGCCTTCTGGATGAGCAAGGACCCTCTTCACTTTGCAAATGAGCAAACTGAGGTCTAGAGAGCTTCTGACTGTGCCTTCAGAACGTTTGCTGTGCAATTAGAAAGAGGTCACTAGCCCTCAGCTGAGCCCGAGCTAGACGTCTCTCCTGGCACTGTGGGGGCTGAGGCTGAGCAGGGTGAGTGGGAGCTGCAGTTAGTGGGCACCAATGTGTTCAGTTACCCACTGTGTTCACACCATGTTCAGGTACCCACTGTGTTCACACTGTGTTCAGGTACTCACTGTGTTCAGTTACCTGCTGTGTTCAGTCACTGAGAGCCCCTCTATCCTCCCTGACCTCTCCTGACCTGGGCGGGGACAGAGAGTGACAGTCCTTACTTCAGGAACCTCTGGGTGTGGCCTGCCTCCAGTCTCACACATAGGGAGTGGTGAAGGGTGGGGCTTGGTAGCTGGCAGAAAGAACAAAAACACCAAACTTGTTGGTGTCCAGTAGATTCAGACTCATAACGACCCTATTGGATAGAGTAGAACTGCCCCATAGGGTTTCCAAGGAGTGGCTGGTGGATTTGAACCTCTGACCTTCTGGTTAACAGCCATAGCTCTTAACCGCTGTGCCACAGGGCTGGCAGGAGTGGGTATAAATTCCAGCTCTGCACCTTTCCTTGGGCAAGTCACAGCTCTCTGCTTTTCATCTGTATAGTGGGAATGTAAGCGTCTGCCCTGTTGGATTGTTGTAGAATTAAAAGAGTTAACACAGTTGAAATACTGAGCCCAGAGTTTGGCACACAGTAGTCGGGAAATAATCATTATTGTTACGTTAAAAAAAAAAAAAAAAAACGCCTTCCAGTCAAATTCCAATTCATAGTGACCCTATAGGACAGAGTAGAACTGCCCCATAGGGTTTCTAAGGCTGTAAATCTTTATGGAAGCAGACCGTCACATCTGTCTCCTGTGGAATGACTGGTGGTTTCGAACCACTGACCTTTTGGTTAATAGCTGAGTGCTGTAACCACTGCACCACCAGGGCTCCTTTTGCTACATTAAAGTTTATCAAATGATGCTCTAGCGCATTCTTTCCACACATATTTATAGAGTAGCTTCAATGCCCAGGCTCTGTGCTAGGAGCCAAGGGGGCCTCAGGGCAAATCTCAAGTGTTTCTTGTCCCCAAGGAATTAATCACAATCTGGACAAGGATGTAAGCAAGCCACACACAACATGTTTAGTGAGCTAAACATGTTGGCAGTAAGTGTGGAGCCGTGTGGCTTGGTCTTCAAGTGCATGAAGACTGGAGGAGAGGATGGTGGTGGTCAGGGAGGGCTTCCTGGAGGAGGTGAGCTTTAGTCTCGGGTCTTGTCCTGCTCCTGGCCCAGTGCTCTATGTGCAGTGCCCTGTGCTTGTGGCAGGCTGCATGGGAGTGTGTGAGCTGAGGCTCCTGGGTGGGAGATTTGGGGAATGAGTGGCCATGGCCTGCTGGAGATCTCCATGGCTGGGGTAACCTCAGCCCTTCACCTGCTGTATGACCTCCTGAGGCCCAGAGGAGAAGAGGCTGGCAAGAACCCGGGTTTGCAGTCTTGTGGGCCCACCCTGTCCACAGCGACTTTAAATGTCCACCAAGACCTTTGTCCTACTTGCACAGGGATGGAGAAGACCCTTTCCTCCTCTCAGAGATTCCATCTGGTTTTTATTTTCGTGTGTAGCTATGACGAATGTGACTACAAAAACAGGGAAAGGCAAGAGAACAATACCTCGTCTCAGCGTGGGACATTTCATCACTTTACTTCCACGCCTCCCGACTGAGTGAACTTGACATTTCGAGCTCATTAGCGCAGGAGTCACTTACAGTGAGCAGCTTGCTACAGGGAGCTCACCGAAGGGCTTCAACTTTGGCATCAGCGAGAAGTTTCACTTCCAGGGAGAAGCTGTCCCACAGAGCTGGCCCTGCTCCCGGGGCTTCCCCTTCTGCTGGGCTGAGGTTTGGTCCAGCAGGACTCTGTGCCCCCTGCTACAGGGAGGGGGTCTTTCCTGGATCCTGGAGTCCAGCCATGGGTCATCTCACAGGTCAAGACCTTTGCTTGTCAGAGTTGAAAGAACCTTCAACAAGCATCTAGTCCACCTCTGACAAATTTGCATGTGGGGAAGTTGAGGGACTTGCCCAAAGCCGCCCAGAAGGTCAGAGAAAGAGCCATTGCAGGTAAGAACATGGGCCCTGGAGGCAGAGAGACTAGACTTCAAAGCCTCCCTCTGTGCCTCCCTGGCTATGTGACCTTGGACAGCAAATGTCCTCATCTCATAGGACCACGGAGAGGACCAAGATAATATTTCAAAAGTGCCTAGCACTGTGCCTGGCATAGACTAAGGGCTCCATGTGTACTGGTTATTGCTGTCATTACTGCTGTTCTCAGCATTAAACTCAGACCTCCTGGTTGGCAGTGTAGCCCAGTGGCTCATGGGGAAGGCTGCTTCTCTACCCTGATGAGCTGCCCGGCAAAAGTCAAACAACAGCAGGGTGGGGACCTTCAGGAGCAACTCTGCTCCAACTTTGCCCTTTGGCCTGAAGCAACTGGCTGGGTAGAGGCCTCTGGAGACCAGGCCCCAGGGGAGGCAGAGTTTCAGCAGGATGGGCAATGCTCCCTGTGGGCAGCAGTGTGTCATTATCTGTCATCACCCAGAGCCCAGCCTAGCACCTGCTCACTGTACCCTTACTGAAGGAGAGAATGATGGAAAGTTGGCCTGTTGTTGATCTCTCCAGGCCTGAGCTCCTGGGAGGCTCTCCTCCAGGCAAAAAGAATGTGAGTTTCAGAGCCAGATGGCCTCAGTTTCTTCATTTGCAAAAGGGGTACTATTTTCCCTGGGGACTCAATGAGGGGATTTGTGTAAAGCATTTTGTACCGAGTGGAAAAAAAAAAAACAAAAAACCGAGTGAGTGACCCCTAAATGGAAGATGGCACTGAGCCTCATTCCACCTCCAGCTGCAGACACCCTGTGTGTGGAGGTCACCCCTCCTTCCATCCATGTCTTCACAACCTTCTGGACAGGCAGCACAAGTACTATTACTCCCACTGTGCAGGTGAGGAAACTGAGGCCCCAAGAGGTTAAATGTCTTGTCCAAATAGTTCTCAGCAAAGCCAGGGCCTCAGACCAAACCTCTTGACTCCCAGCACAGGCGGGGGCTTCCAGTTTAGCTGGCTGACAAAACTGTGGATAAAATAAAAAGTCAGCAATGTCTCAGCCCTTCTCTTCACCTGCCTTGGGGGATCCGTTGAGCCTTCCTCTTCGAAGGCCTAAGCAGCCTTGGCTTTCCACCCACCAATATGGGTCAGGCTGCAAGCAGGGCCCCAGGAAGAGGGGAAGGGGTCCCTAATCACAGGACGGACAATGTGGGCTGGGAACTCAGGCCGCAGGTCCTCTGAGGCGGCTTCCGGGGCAGATGTGTATAGCCTCCTCTCACACAGCCCTGGACAAACAGCCCACCTCAACTGGCTCCAGGGCGGGTGATTAGGATTTAATGAGCCACTGCAGAGAGTGCGGTGGCTGGGCCTAGCCTTCCAGGCCTGAGGAATGCAACTCTGTGGAGGCTGGGCTCTGAGTTTTGTGTTTTGGGCTGACCCGCCTGTTTGGAACCAGCAAGTTCCCCCAGAGTATTTTATCAGGCTATTTTGCATTAGGACTTTGCTCTTTAACAGGCAGTGTAGTGCAGACATAGAAGCCTTTAAGGAGAGGGTAAATGAAGTCAGTGTGGAGAGGATAGGGGAGAAGGGAGGAAATCCCAAGCTGAATTTCAGAATAAAGCTTGGTTATGTTGGTGACGACAGCAGGCTACATCTTCCAGGGCAGGAATTCCCCCTGTGTTTGACAAACTACCCTCCGCACATCATTCTATTTAAACTAGACGAGGACGCTGAGAGAGAGGAATCGTTCATTTGCCTTATTAGTTTGATTTTACAGAAGGCGAAGCTGAGGTTCAGAGAGGTGCTGAAACCTGCTTAAGACTACGCAGTAAAGAACAGACAGGGCTGGGAGCCCGGGCCAAGCCTGGCATTCTTTTCCCGGCACCCCTCAAGTCTTCTCTATTTTCCATTCCTCAGTTAAATTTCAATAGTAGTGTTGTTGTGGGTGGAGCTCAGCCCAAATCCTCTCGGGCCCCTTTTACCCTTTCTGTGGGTCTATCTGCCAGCTTCTGTGGGCTTTGCTTCCGAGGACTCTCATCTGCAGCCTTTAAAAAAAAAAAAAAAAATTATTGAGTTTTTGGTGAAAGTTTACACAGTAAGTTAGGTTTCCATTTGACAATTTCTGCAAAAATTGTTCAGTGATAGTAGTTACATTTATCACAATGTGTCAACGTTCTGCTTAGTTGTGCTTCGTTTGGTCCGTTTCCAGTATTCTAGTTTCCCTGCCCCCTTATCTTCTTGTCTTTGTTTTTGAGTAAGTAATTGTTGATCTTTTTTATTTCATACAGATAGTTTTCAAGTAGAGAACCAGTCTTACAGGTAATATCCTTAATTTTGTTTGCCACTCTATTTTGCTAAAAGGTGACCTCAGGGGATAGGCTTGGTTCTAGGTTTAAAGAGTGTCTCAGGGAACGCTCTACTGTTCTCTACTGTTCCAGTTTGCCTGGCTTTTTTTCTTTTTTTTTTTTAAGAATTTGAGCTCTGTTCCACATTTTTCTCCCATTTTATCTAGAACCATCTATTGTGACCCTGATCAGGACGGTTGATTCACCTGCAGCCTTGATTGTCAGAGTTGAAAGAGGCCTCAACAAGCATCTAGTCTAACTGTGACATTTGCATGTGGAGAAACTGAGGCTCAGGGAGTTTTCCAGAATATCAAGGAAAGAGCCATCACAGATAAGAGCATAGGCCCTGGAAGCAGAAAGACTAGGCTTCAAAGCCTCCCTCTGCTCCTCGCTGGCTATGTGACCTTGGACAGCAAATGTCCTCGTGTCCTAGGACTGTGGAGAAGACCAAGATAATATGTCTAAAGAGGCTACCTTTGAGCTACTGGAGCCACTTTGCCTAGGGGGCTGGAAGTGCTGAGAGTTAGCGTCCCAAGGGTGGTCTGTAACCATGGATGTCAGGGAGTGGGAGTGTGAAAGTCTGGGTCCCTTACCTCAAAGCAGGAAGTACAATTCACACTCCAGAGCTCCCTGTGGGGTCAGGCTGGGGCTGGGACATTGCCTGAAATTGCACCCTTGCTTGGTTTTTCTCCTTTCCCTGTCCTGTGTCACCGACTCCCTCCCTCTGGTCTCTCCTGGGAGCACTTCCTTAATAAATCACCTGTAAATGAATCCTCATTGCAGTCAAGATCTGGTTCTGGAGCTCATCCTGAGACAGGCCCTGAGGATAAAGACTGTGAAAAGAGAGATGGACCCATCGAGAGAGGGAGAGCTACCTCACCCAAATGTGACCTTTTTGGGGAGCCCTTACTGAAGCCCTGGATAGCAGAGAGGTGGGGTCGAGGTCATCAGAGAATGTGCTATAATCTATCTGAAAATGAACCATGACCTCGGAGGACTGAGCTCTCCCCCTCTGTCCTGAATGATGGCGTTGGGTGCTGGGTATGGATGGGGCAAACACCTGCCTGGGTGCTGCCTTGGTTTGGACTCCCTGGGAAACAGGTTCTGAGATAGAGATTAGTAGTTGGGAGATTTATCAGGGAATGTTTTTAGGAATAAAACTTGCAAAGGAGTGAGAAAAGCAGGATTGGGCAGGGGGAGAAGTCAGGTTGTGACACTGTTGCTGTTGTTAGTTGCCATCAAGTCAGCTCATGGTGACCTTACGTATAACAGAACGAAACATCGCCTAGTCCTGTGCCATCTTCGTGATGGTTGCTGTGCTTGAGTCCAGTGTTGCAGATGTTGTGACGATCCATGTCACTGAGGTTGGTAGAAAACCGAAAGCCAAGCACAATTGCCATCAAGTCAGTTCTGACTCATAGCGACCCTATAGGACAGAGTAGAACTGTCCCATAGCGTTTCTAAGGCTGTAATCTTTATGCAAGCAGACTGCCATATCTTTCTCCCTTGGAGTGGCTGGTGGATTTGAACCACTGACCTTTTGGTTAGCAGCCAAGTCTTTACCCACTGTGCCACCAGGGCTCCTTGAAGTTGGTAGAAAAAAAAAAACCCCACAGCCTCTACACTCCAGTCTAGTCCATTTTCTCCTGCTTTGAGCAGATTGAGCACCATGAATATTCTAGACTACGTCAGAAATTGAAATCTAGGTTAAAACCACATGCCTGTGCTCTTCCTGGGTTTTTCACCTTTTAATTTAGAAATATTAGCCTTAAATATTCGACCAACTTATATTCAACTTTTTTTTTTTCCATTGTTCTTCTGATTTTCAGTAATGGGTAAAAATCAGGAGGTTTGGACTGGGGATGGCACTTTTCATAGGTGATTCAGCCCTTCTCTGACCTGTTCATCCTTTCTTCAGCGTCTCCCAAACCCTGCAACAGCCCAGGTAACTGTGAGGAGATAGCCTCTCCCAGACCCTGCAACAGCCCAGGTAACTATGAGGAGATAGCCTTCCCCAAACCCTGCAACAGCCCAGGTAACTGTGAGGAGATAGCCTCCCCCAAACCCTGCAACAGCCCAGGTAACTGTGCAGAGGTAGGCAAAGGTGATATTTCAGCCCAAGGTGTTTTAGGTCGACAGCTTCTTTAGTCAAGATGACAAAGGCATTTATTACAGGAAATCCCTGGTGAGGATGATACGGGATCCTCAAAGAGACAGCAATAAAGCCAAACTTTTGCCTGGAGCATTAGGCTTCTGAGGCTGATCTGTAAGAATCTGACTGAGGTGGCTTTCACATTCCTGCAGATGGAATCTGCTCCTGTGATTAGGAAGTTGTGAACCTACACACCGGGTGTTGGCTTTTCACTCCAGGGAGATTTATACCTGTGACTTCACTCGTGATATGCTGTCCTCTCAGCTCCAGGATGGAACAGCTGCTATCTTTGGCTTCACTTTCAGGAAAGATAAACCTGCTGCACCCAGACCACCCTCCTCCCAAACACACACTCACCCTTTTTGTAAAATCTCAGTTTTACTGTTTTCTTGCAGTGCAGGGTTAAAACGGGAACAGCCTAGGGGAATGTTCCCAAACTTTGCCGATGAAAACTCCCTTGTATGGGGTGCTTGTTAAAAATACAGTTTCCTAGCCGCCCCCCCGCCCCAATCTGATTCAGTAGTTCTTGGGGTGAAGCCTAAGGAGCTATAATTTTCACCAGACCATTGGTAATGTTTTGACTGGATAAGTTTGAGAAGCAGAAGGTGTAGGCCAGTGCATCTCAAGCTAGAGCAGGGCTTGTTAAAAACAGAGTGCTGACCCCTTTGCAGGGCCTGGGAATCTGCTTTTCCGACATACTTCCAGGTGATGCCAATGTTGCCAGGCCCTACTTTGAAAGTCGCTGGTGTGGGGTTAGGAGCAGAGACCCAGAAGCCAGACTTAACCTGTCTAAGCCTCAGTTTCATCATCTGTAATATGGGATGAATCATGATACCCCTTAGAGGCTGTTATGAGGATGACGTGGGTTAATATTTGTAACGCGCTTGGAGCAGTGTGTGGCCTGTGGTAAATTAGTATGACATAAGTGTTTGTTAAATAGGTGAAATGAAATGCCAGTCTGGGCTACAGGTTCCTATTTATTCATCCCCTCAACAAACACTTAATGAGCACGTACCACGTGCCTGAACCACGATAAGAACCAAGATAAGTATGGGGACGACACAGTGGGATAGGGGTAGACACGGCCCTTCTCATTTTTTGGGACTGAGAGGTGGGTTTTCTGGTTATGGCTGAAACATGGGGGACTGGGGGCTGGGGGAGGAGAAGCGCAAGGCTGGGAGACAAAGAGGAAGCCACCTTGTCCCTTATGCCCACACCAGGCCATGCTGGCTGAAGCTGGCCTGAGCTGGGGAGGGGCTTTCCGCTGGGTGAGAGAAGGGGTTAATAATGATGACCCTGACATTTTAGTAGATTACCAGGTCTTTCTTCCTACTCCATCTTAGTCTGAAAGCTCTGCTGAAACTTGCTTAGCATCATAGCAATACAAAGCCTCCACTGACAGATGGGTGATGGCTGCATATGTGGGGTTTTGGCTAGGAGCTGATCCTGGGTCACCTGTGCAGTCTCCCGGGCCCTGAGCTCACAGGGGCGCCTGCCCTGGGTTTCATGCTCAGCTGTCATGGTTGGGAAAGGTTTTGAGCAAGGTGCCCCACTTTTTCATTTCGTACTTTGTTGCTGTTGTTGTTAGTTTCAGTTGAGTCAGCGTGGACTCATAGCAACCTCACGTGTGCAGAGTAGAACTGCTCCATACAGTTTTGGCTGGCAACAAAGCTCTTAACCATTGCGCCACCAGGGCGGCCCACAGTGCCCAGTACCGTGCATGTTCAGTCCCCACCATGGTTTATGTGAAATTGCTAAACCAACAGCAACAAGCTTAAGCTGCTGTGCGTGGTGGGTGAGGGGTGGGGTGGGTGGAGGTGGGGAGGTATTTTCTAAGTTACACCAGAGGGTGCATGGTGTCTATGTTCTGCCCAGTGGTGAGGAAAAAAAAAAAAAAAAATCCACTATTAACTGGGATCTCAAGCAGGAAGTTATTCTTCTCAACAAAAGGAAAAAGATAAAATACCCAACCCTCCCTGCCATTCCTATACCACAGATGAACCCAAGAAACAAATAGAGTCAGGCACCTGGCTGTAAAGCCTGGAGAACGAGACACCATCCCCTTGGGTAATAAGTAATTAGCAGCAGGCATCTTACTAAGGGACTGGAGGGCTGCAAAGCTTCCTCAGCAAAACAATTGATAGAGAACTGGCACTGGCAGTGGACTCTGGACAAGTGCCTCAGCAATGACAATTAATATTCTGCAAACCCCAAGGGTCCCACATACCAGGCAACCAACCACCTGTACAGTCAGGGGAAATCAGGAAAACAGTAACCACATCAGGGGTTTACAATGGAGAGGATGTAATACAGGGCCTTTGGTAGGCAGGTGCTGGAGGAGCCCCAAAGCCAAGGAGGGTTCAGTGAGGTAACCCAGAGATGAGCAAGGGCAGGAAGCCACTACCAGCTAAGGCTGGAGGAATAAAGGGAAGAGATAGTGCTACTGGAGCCCAGGGTGAGCTGGAATCAGGTAGGGAGGGCTGTTCAGTGGGAGGTGGAGCTATGGGAGAGACGCCTGGGGCTGAGAAGTAGGAGAAGAAATGTCCTGGGTTCTTTCTTTCCCCTGCTGGTGTTTCCACTGACTGATAGAGGAGCTTGTGGGGTCCTCCCCACTGTGACACAGAGGAAGGAAAGGAAGTAGAATAGATCCAAGAGCAAACAGCCCAGCCCTAGCCTATTGCCTATTGCCATCAAGTTGAATCTAACTAATAGGAGACCCTATAGGACAGAGTAGAACTGCCCCATAGGGTTTCCAAGGAGTGCCTGGTGGATTTGAACTGCCGACCTTTTGGTTAGTAGCCGAACTCTTAACTGCTATACCACCAGGCACTCTAAGTCGGAATTGACTTGATCCCAGTGGGTTTGGGTTTTCGGTTTGTAAACAGACCCAGGGCGAGCACAAATCCTAGCACACAATGATTGGGGACAATGCACATAAGACAAACAGAATACCTCCAGGTTATGAGAAAGTCAGATGAGATGAACAACTATAGTAACCAGGAGCCATTTATCGATAACTTACCATATTTCATGGAATCATTTCTGAGAACCCTGTGAGGCAGATGATCTCAGACCTATTTTATGTGTGAAGAAACCGAGACTCAGACATTAAATAACTTGCCCAGGTACTGAATGGTGGAGTTAGAGCTGGTGACCAGGTGTGCCACTCAATGCTTTGCTTCTCGCCACCATACTGTACCCCTTGTTAGCTATTCCCAGGCTTGGTGAGGGGGCGTGGAATGGCAGTATCAGAATCTCCTGCAAGTCATTCATAGTTTGAGAATACAATTATATTCTAGGTAACTGAATTTTAAAATGTCTAGAATTTTCACAACATGGTTGGGCCAGCAAATGCTTCTCAGTCTCAGCAAATCCTTATGTTGGCATCATAAAAGTTCCAAGTCAGTGGCCCCTTCAGGTTATTGTTTTAACCAAAAGATCAGCAGTTTCATCCACCAGCAGCTCCTTGGAAACCCTATGGGGCAGTTCTACTCTGTCCTACAGGGTCGCTATGGGTAGGAATTAATTCGACGGCAAGGGGTAGTGTGGTGGAGTGGATATGTAGTGGTATCTCATTATACTTCTAATTTGTATTTCCCTGATGGCTAATGATGTTGAACATCTTTTCATGTGTTTATTAACCCCTCTGTATATCTTTTGTAATAACATTATGTTTGGTGTCTTAGTCATCTAGTGCTGCTATAAGAGAAATACCACAAGCAGATGGCTTTAACAAAGAGAAATTTATTTCCTCACAGTAAAGTAGGCTAAAAGTACAAATTCAGGGCATCAGCTCCAGGGAAAAGTCATTCTGTCTCTGTTGGCCTTCTCATCAATCTTCCCCCGCACTAGGAGCTTCTCTGCGCAGGAACCCGTAGTCTAAAGGACGTGCTCTGCTCCCGGTGTCTTTCTTTGTGGTATGAAGTCCCCAACTCTCTGCTTGCTTCCTTTTCCTTTTATCTCTTGAGAAATAAAATGTGGTGCAGGCCTCACCCCAGGGAAACTCCCTTTGCCTTGGATCAGGGAGGTGACCTGAATAAGGGTGGTGTTACCCTAATCCTCTCAACATAAAATTACATTCACAAAATGGAGAAAAGACTTGTCTTATGGAAGAGAAAGCCAGCGGGTTCTACCTGTCCCAAAGGAGTAGATCAAATATCCGTAGGTAGAATAAGCAGGGAAATAAATTTCAGCTCACTATAAGGAAGAAACCCTGGTGGTGTAGTGGATAAGTGTTATGGCTGCTAACCAAAAGGTCAGCAGTTTGAATCCACCAGGCACTCCTTGGAAATTCTATGGCACAGTTCTACTCTGTCCTATAGGGTTGCTGTGAGTTGGAATTGACTCGACAGCAGTGGGTATAAGGAAGAACTTTCTAACAGAGCTATCCAAAGATAGTAAATACTTCCCCAGAGAGTGGTGAATTCTCCATCATCGGAAGTATTCAAATAGAGGCTATATCTCCTCCACTGGGAAGTGATTTAAGTATCTGGTGGTTGTTTGGACTAGATGTCCTCCAAGGTCTCTTACAATTCTGGTATTCTATAATTTTTACTTCCCTTCTACAAAGAAACTCAGCCTCCAGCAGAATAACTGGCTGGGTATGATATGACTAAAATGTGGTAAAGCCAGGTTAGAATCTAAGTTTCGAAAGTTATCGTGGAGTTTGTTCTAATCCATCTCCACTTATGTAGCCTTGGGACAAGCTTAAGCTAGTTATTCATAATCTCCAAAAGATGGAAAGAACCCAAATGCCCATCAACTGATGAATGGATAAATGTAGTCTGTCCATACAATGGGGTGTTATTCATGAGCTAGCGAATGGGACATCCCTTTACATGTGTTAGGAGAAGGTAATAAATCAATAAAGTTGTTCAGCAAGATAAAAAGAACAGTGCGTCTGTTGGCCCAGGTGGTTAAAATCAGGTTTCTTGAGGAAGTTTTGCCTGGTCACCTCGATAGTGTTTGGCTGCTTTAACTGTTAGAAGGGGTTTAATGATAAAAATATGTCCTGGACACAAGTCTCTGTCAAACTTGGTACTCAGCCAACAGCCCCAATTTCAGCCCTGTTTGTTAAGATGCTGGTGACACCGATGACAGAAAAGATGAGAAGTGTCAAAGTAGGTAAAATGGATGCTTCTACTCTGACAAATGTAGCTCCATGAGCTCAGGGCTTTCTCTTCAGTGAGAAGATGAAAATGCACCCACATCTCATCTTTTCAGTCATTCTTACTGTCGTAGTTATCTAGTGCTGCTATAACAGAAATACCACAAATGAATGGCTTTAGCAAAGAGAAATTTATTCTTTCACAGTTTAGGAGGCTAGAAGTCCAAATTCAGGGTGCCAGCTCAAGGGGAAGGCTTTCTCTCTTTGTCAGCTCTGGGGGAAAGTCATTGTCATCATTCTTTCCCTGTAGGAGCTTCCCAGCACAGGGAACTGGGTCCAAAGAATGCACTCTTCTGCTGACTTTTCTTTCTTGGTGGTGTGAGGTCCCTCTCCTCTCTGCTTGCTTCTCTCTTTTATATGTCAAAAGAGATTGATTCAAGATACAACCTAACCCTCTAAACTGCCTCTAATCCTACCTCATTAATACCACAGAAGTTAGGATTTACAGCACATAGGATAAATACATTAGATCACAAAATGGTGGACAACCACACAATACTGGGAATCATGGCCTAGTCAAGTTGACACATATTTTTTGGGGATACCATTCAATCCATGACACCTACTGTGGGACTCTGAGCATAGAGAAGCTTCAGGAAAAGTGCTGGTCACCTGGCAGGACAGGGCTGGCTGACCTGCTTGTCACTTCTATGTGGGTATTTTATGCCCACATCCTTGCCATGGTCTCATGGTACGTGTGGGGAACCTCCCTGTCCTTTGACTTTGGACTGAGCCATGTGACTTGCTTGGGCAGTGGGATGTTAGCAGATGTGATATAGTAAACAGATAATCGAAATGGGTTTTTGCCACTAGGATTTCTTCCTCATGCTTCTGCATTGCTATGAAAAGCGTGTGCCTGGGTAGCCACTACTCTTCCAGTCTAGTTCTAGAATGGAGCTTTGCAACCTCAGCTGCGCCATAGACCTACATATAAAACAGCTGAGCTCCAACTACCCACAGACATAAAGTCCGGAAGAATGAACATTTATTCGAAGTCACTGAAATTTTGAAGATGTTTGCTATGTGGTATTATGTGTCAATAGCTGACCAGTACAGCGGTGAAAGCAGGTGTGCATAATTGGTGGTCATGTTGATAGAAAGTTCCGGTTCCTTTCTTAGGATTCCAGCCAGGCCTGCCAACTCTGCCGGCTGCTTCTTGATTTCCCAGCTTCCCTGGTGGTCTTCAAAGCTCTGCATCCCAGAGGAGTTTATGGAATGTGGGACCAGTCAAGTCTACTCTGAGTTACCTAGTGTGGTTGGCCATTGCAGTAATGGTCCCAATAAATCATGCCTCTTTGTGTCAATGCCCTTGTGTGGTCCCTTCCCACACTGACTTTAGGCTTGCCTGAGTGACTTGCTTTGGTTAGGAGACATTAGTAAATGCGATGCAAGTAGAGGCTTGAAAAGGGCATGTGCATTGGGCTTGCAGTCTCTTTCTGCTGGGGACGCTCCTGTCATCTTGAAAAAAGGCCAGGACTAGCTTCCTTGAGGTTAGAAACCATGCAGAGAGAGGCCCCAGCCACCCCAGCAGTCTCAGACATGTGAGTGAGGCTATTTAGACCACTTGGCCCCATCCGAGCAACCAAGACCAGAAGAATCACCTGGCTACTCACCCACAGAATCAGGAGATGTAGTACACATTTATTGTCCTACATTTTGGGGTGGTTGGTTATGCAGGAAATTATAACTAACACACCTAGGCAAAAGATAGTTTGGAAATCAGTAAGTAAGTAATAGGGGGCATGCAAAGGTGATACTGAGTCTCACTTGACACTTCTCTTTTCCTCACCCCCATATCCAATCCATCAGCAAGTACTTTCACCTTTACCTCAAAAATACATCTCAGCTATGACTACTCTCCATCTCTACTGCTTCTTTCCTTCTCCAAACCACCATCTTCTCTCCTTGACTCCTGAAGAAGCCTCTTATCTGGTGCTCCAGGTTCTACTCTCTTTTCAACAGTGAAACAGGTCACATTACTCTCCTGCTTAAAGCCTCCCAGTGGTTTTCTCCTCACACTTAGAAGTAAATCCAGCCTTCTTAGCAGGGCCTCCAAGGCCTTCTACAATGGCACCCTGGCCGATGTGTCCAATCTCATCTTCTGCCATTCCTTCTCCTATTTTCCCTACTCCACCCTCACTGATCTTCTTGTTACTCACACTCATTGGCTTGTTCCTGTTTCAGAGTCTTCTCACTTGCTTTACACTCTAGAACAATCTTCCCTCAGATCTCAACATGGCTGATGCCCTCTTGGGAGTCTAATCCCAACTCAGGTGTGACCTCATCAGAGAGGCCTTCCCTAAGTACCTGCTCTAAAGACAACCTCCAGTCATTCTTTGACATCATCTTGCTTCATGCTCTTCATGCTGCTGTTGTGGTTAGGTGCCATCAAGTTAATTTTTGACTTATAGCAACTCCATATGACAGAGTAGAACTGCCCCATAGGGTTTTCTAGGCTGGTGGCGTAGTGGTTAAGTGCTACAGCTGCGAACCAAAGAGTCGGTAGTTCAAATCCACCAGGCGCTCCTTGGAAACTCTACGGGGCAGTTCTACTCTGTCCTATAGGGTCACTATGAGTCGGAATCGACTCGCCGGCACTGGGTTGGGTAGTCTTTATAGAAGCAGATCACCATGTCTTTCTCCGACAGAGCCACTGAGTGTGAGTAGGTTCAAACCTTGAAGGTAATGCTTTCCGATCTGGCATGAGCAAGAGTTCATAGCTAGAGAAAGTTGGGGACTTACCTGGTTGTTGTGGAGATGTGGCTTGTAAGCAGCCAGGTGAAGACAGCCTTGAATGGGACTTTACCGGCAACAGCTCTGCCATCTCCACTTTCCAACCCAGGTCAAAAAATAGCCGTCAAATGCAGTAGAAGAAATGGGTCAAATTTACTTTTCAGCGGCCCTGCCGTGGTGGACTGACTTGTCCATAGCACCATCAGGAAACATTCATTAGGGGTCTATGTCAGTTGCATCAAGGCTGGAGATGGTAGGCTAGGGAATCACATACATTTGGTTTGGGTTCTGCTCTGCCCTTTCTAGGTGTATGTGAGTTGTAAAATATATTTTTTTGAGTAGCTAATAAGGGAGAAAAGCCCTGTTGGCCTTCTCCCACAAAGATTCAAAAACCTAAAAAACCAAATCCATTGCCTTTGAGTTGATTCCAACTCACAGCAACCCTATAGGACAGAGTAGAACTGCCCCATAGTGTTTCCAAGTAGTGGTTGATGGATTCGAACTGCCGATCTTTTTGTTTAGCAGCCAAGCTCTTAACCACCGCACCACCATGGCTGTCTATAGGGATTATAGCCTAGGAAACCCTATGCAGCAATACTGCTCTGTTATATAGGGTCACTGTGAGTCAGAATCAACTGAGCAGCACACAACAACAATAACTTTATATGATTCAACTGTCCAAAGACTACTGAGTGAAATTTTTTAACAATTTTGTCCCCCAGCTGCCTGGCCCTCCTTGTTCCAGTAGGTAACTACTCTACCTGGTATTTTATATATACTTCAAGGGATTAAAAAATATGCAAAAGCAAATGTGAATATGGAACCTTATTATCTCCCCTTTTACACAAAAAGTAATAAATTAGTTATTTTATTTTTTTCACTTTAGAATCCATCTTTGAGATCTTTACATTTCCGTTCAGAGAGATATTGCTTGCTTTTTTGTTTGTATGTTTGTTTATTTATTTAACAGCTACACAGTATCCCATTGTATGTTGTTGTTAGGTGCCCTCGAGTCGACTCTGATGTATAGTGACCGCACGTGACAGAGTAGAACAGCCCCATAGGGTTTCCTTGGCTGTAATCTTTATGCCAGGTCTTTCTCCCACAGAGCTGCTGGGTAGGTTCAAACTGCCGATCTTCTGGTTAACAGTTAAGACCTTAAACTGTTGCACCATCATGGCTCCTTTTCCATTGTGTAGTGAACCATTTATATATGCATAAGACACATAAAATAGATAACATAAAATAATTATGTAAATACCTAATTTATAAATTAAACAAGCAAACCCATTGCCATTGAGTAGACTCATAGTGACCTTATAGGAGAGAGTAGAGCTGCTCCCTAAAATTTCTAAGGAGCTGCTGGTGGATTCAAACTGCTGATTCAAGCTCTTAAGTACTTCACCACTAGGGCTCCACATTTATAAATATATAATCAAAAATTTATTTATTCATTTAAGCAGCCACCTACAAATGGAAATTTGAGTTGCTTGAATATGAGTTAAACACAGCATGGGAAGGCTTTCCCTGTTGGCCTCACCCATGGTAAGAGTCTCCTTGTTGGCAGGTGGCCTGCAGCATGGAGGGCTGGCCACAGCCCCTAGAGAACCATTAGGGTAAATGGGAAGAGGACCAGCTCTGGGGACAAAGTCCCCACTCAGGGAAGCAGTCATGAGACTCCACCAGTGGCTGGAGACTCATGCTTTGAAGGCAAAAGAGAAGGACCTGTCTTCCTTCTCGTAGCCTTAGTGAGTCTTGAATTCCTGGGTGCACCGGCTGCCTGGAGCCTTACAGGTGGCAATGGTCCAGTCTCGGAGTAGCTGCTCACACATACCTGTCCCTTCTGTAGCCTTAAGAAGTGATGTGCTTGGAAGAGCATGTGAGCAGTAGCCCTAAGTTCTGGGTGGGTGGTGAGTAGATTCTGGTAAAACCTCCCATCACTGAAGCTTCCTTGTAATTGGATGTAGGGCAGAGCTTGGAATTCTCCCATCCCTCACTCCTGGAGTTACCGGGCAGAAGTGTCCCTATTTATATAGGAGCTGAACCCATAAACTCATTGTTAGTCATTGATATCTTCCTGAATGGAGCAAATGAGCGCTCTGGACAGGGTGGGCTGGGTCTCGCCAAAGAGATGTATTGGGTATAGGGAGGAGGCTGTCTGTCCTTTTGTCCAAGAGTCAGCACAGTGCAAGAGAACAGAGCTTAATGGAGGTAACCTCCCTGCTCCTGGGAAGGCAAAGGGCATTATAGCAAAAAGTGGTGAGAATGGGGGCTCTGCCTCTATCTTTGTTATAAAGCCCTGGAAGGATCTGGATCTTTGGAGTCATGCAGACTCGGCTTTAAATCCTGGTGCAGCCACTTACCAGCTGTGAGATCTTGAGCAAGTGACGGCCTCTTTAAGTCTCCATTTTTCCTCTATATAATGAGGATACAAATACCTTACCTTGAAAGAGTTTTACAAAAATTCAATGAGGGGGCGGATATGAATGGCTGGCAAAGGTAGACACTCAATACACACCTGCATTTTTTCATCCCTCCCTGTCTACAAGACAAAATCAAGCCTGATTCTTTTCTTCTTTTTATTCTTTCTCTGCATGTAAATCATAACATATTATTTATGTGCTTTGTAATTAAGAAGCTGGCAAATTGACCAAGAAAGCTCTGAAAAGTGGTTATATCTCTGTAGATAGAGCATGTACGTGTGTGTGTAACAAGGGATGGGAAGAGAAGAATTTCAGCTTCCCCAGTTCTAACCACAAGTGTGCATTACCTCTGTCTCTTCTTTGTGTTCCAAATGATTTATTTTAAGGTCTGATATAAAAGCAAGACGTCGCTTAATTTTCTCGCTATAAAATATGTAAAGTATTACACTATTGGGCCTCATTAGCTAAAGCAGAGCTGCTGTTTAGTAATCCATAAGGTGATACTTGTTAATGAACGCTGCAAATGATTCTCCTAACTACCTAAAGAGTAACAATAGATATGCCAGCTTGAACAACAAGTCCGCAGTCCCCAGGGGGTGTGGAGACAGTGGATCATAATTAGACAGAGGGACAGAATAGACACTTGTATTTGCGGGTATGGATCTGGTGCGCTTTTCCGTCACCCTCCCCAGGTGTGCAGAGGTGGAGAGCCACATCTGTCTGCATCTTTGTGGGGAAAGGATCTTTCTCTTCTCACAGTGGAAGTGGCCACCATGTGTTACCGAGAGTTAACGTCCCATTTGCCAAACTACGGGGACAGCAGGATCCTTGTTTAGAGATTTTCTGGCAGAGTGGTGCTTTCAGTGACTCTCAATCCCTTGAGGCTAAAGCCGAAGCTCATTATTATTACACACTCCTTGGTTCCGAAGCCTGAAATTAAGCCAAGAGTAGACAGGGGAAAATTATTCTTGGATTCTGGTGTGTTCAAAGCCACTTGGTCCTAATTTAGATCAAACTGGTGCCCTGTAGTCAGATGTGGCTGGGGTTGGGGCCTGCAGTATGCCCTGATCCAGTCCCTGGGAGGAGGTGAGGCATAGGCAGGTCAGAGGGGTGGGCAAGTGTTGGACTGCTTTGTAGGCGGGGAGCTAGGCCAGACCAGGAAAGACCTGGGGTGTGGGCAATCGGGCAGTAGTGCCTGGTTCAGCATTGTGGCCTTGGGTCATTGCAGAGATGCTTTTGGGATGAGTGTGGCCTCCATTCTTTGCTGTAGATTTGACAGCATCACTGGGCCCTTGGTTGTGGCTTTGAGACCCCAGACAAGTTACAACTCTTCTCTGAGTTCATTTTCCTCATCTGTCAGAGGATGGAGCTAGGGGAGAAGATCTCAGAGACCCCTGAGCCTTGACGTTATGGTGTGCCAGGGACACCCTTAGAGGTCTTTGGAGCTGAAATGGTCCCCACATCCCAGGCTAGATTCACGCAGAGCTTTTGAGGTCCTTGAGGCTGAGGGTTGGAGAGAGGCTTCCTGGACTGCTGCCTAGATTGGGGAGCTGAGCCAAGACACATCATCAATCCAATGCTTCTTGAACTTTTCACATGAAAAACAGTTAAAAGTGAGGACTCAGGAGACAGACCGGATTCAAATCCTGATTCCTCTACCTACTGTGTGATTTTGGCACATTAACCTCTCCAAAACATCCGTTTCATCATCTAAAATAATGAGACCTGCCTCATAGGGTTGTCCTGAGAATTAAATAAGATCATCCAAGAAAAATGTTTAGCATGTGCCTGATACACAAACAAGTGCTTAATAAACATTGGTCATCATTGCAATTAATAATAGATACTTTTCATGGCAGAAAAGAGTGAACTCTTACTCCCATGGAACTTGTGCTATAGCAGTCACTGAAAACTCTAACATTTACGATTTATGAGATCAGAAAACAAAATAAGAATCCGTGATTTCGTACTCATAATATAAATAAATTAATAAATGAGAAAGGGAAAATTTCATTACGGTAGATTCCAAGATTCCAAGTAATAAATGTAGTAAGAATGGTGGAATTGAAAATTACCATTTGACAACCACTACAGTAATAATGTGGTTTACAGTAATAATTGATGGAATACCAATTGAAATGTTTCAACCAACAAAGGCAATGTTGGAAGCACTCACTTGTCTATACCAAGAAATTTGGAAGATAGCTACCTAACCAAACCACTGGAAGAGATCCATATTCTTGCCTATTCCAAAGAAAGGTGATCCAATGGAATGTGTAAATTATCAAACAATATCATTAATATCACACATAAGTAAAATTATGCTGAAGATCATTCAAAAATGGTTGCAACAGTATATCAGCAGGGAAGTGCCAGAAATTCAAACTGGATTCAGAAGAGGATGTGGAACAAGGAATATCATTGCTGATGTCAGATGGATCTTGGCTGAAAACAGAGAATACCAGAAAGATGTTTATCTGAGTTTTATTATCTATACAAAGATATTAGACTGTGTGGCTCATAACAAATTATAGATAACATTGTGAAGAATGGGAATTCCCGAACACTTAATTGTGCTCATGAGGAACCTGTACATAGATTAAGAGGCAGTGATTAGTACAGAACAAGGGAACACTGCATGGTTTAAAATCAAGAATGATGTGTGTCAGAGTATCCTTTCACCATACTTGTTAAACTTGTATGCTGAGCAAATAATTCGAGAAGCTGGACTATATGAAAAAGAAGGTGGCGTCAGGATTGGAGGAAGGCCCATTAACAATCCGCGATATGCTGAAAGTGAAGAGGACTTGAAGCACTTACCGATGATGATCAAAGCCTACAGCCTTTGGTATGGATTACACCTCAACATAAAGAAAACAGAAATCCTTACAACTGGGTCAATAAGCAATGTCATGATAAATGGAGAAAATATCGAACTGATTTCATTTTACTTGGATCTACAATCAATGCCCATGGAAGCAACAATCAAGAAATCAAACAACATATTGCATTGGGCAAATCTGCTGCAAAAGACCTCTTTTAAGTGTTAAAAAGCAAAGATATCACCTTGATGACTAAAGTATGCTTGACTCAAGCCATGGTATTTTCAATCACCTTATATGCACACAAAAACTGAACAATAAATAAGGAAAAATGAAGAAGAATTGATGCATTTGAGTTATGGTGTTGAAGGAGAATACTGACTAGACCAGGACTGCTAGAAAATGAACAAATCTGTCCGGGAAGAAGTACGTCTGGATAGTGAGACTTCGATTCTCTTACTTTGGACATGTTATCAGGAGGGACCAGTCCCTGGAGAAGGACTACATGCTTGGCAAAACAGAAGGTCTGCAAAAAAAGAGAAAGACCCTCAATGGGATGGATTGACACAGTGGCTGCAACAATGGGCTCAAACACAGCAATGGTTGTGAAGATGGTGCAAGACCAGGCAGTGTTTTGTTCTGTTGTGCATGGGTCTGCTATAAGTTGGAACCAACTCGACAGCACCTAATGATACCACCAACACAGTAGAAATTGTCAAACAAGAATCACCAATGGTACTAAAATTATTGGGAGAAATTATGATGAGAAGCAGGATATTTACATAGCCTTCGAGTATCTCTCCACAAGATATAATTAATTACAGAGAAGAAAGTGTTAACTATATAGTACAGAAACCTGGCCAAGCCCACACTAAGGATCAAAGTTAATACTACCAGTAATAGGCACAAATCAATGTCATGTGCCTCCCGATAGGATGCACTGAGGAGGACACAACATCAGCTCTCTGGTCTTCCTGCCAAAAACACATAATCTGAATCGAATCACAAGGAAAGTTTAGCCAAACTCACATTGAGGGGCATTCCACAAAACAATTGCCTATACTCTTTAAAAAAATCAGGTAAGGCAATGAAAAACCGGGGACTCTTTCAGATTGCAGGAGACTACAAAGGGACAAGTAGACAGAATGTGTCATCCTGGCTTGGATTCCAGACCAGGAAAAGGACATTGAGTAGGACAGTTGGTGAAATCTGAGTAAAGTCTGTAGACTAAATAATGGTGTTTTATCAATGCTGATTTCCTGATTTTAGCAACTGTACTGTAGTTGTGTAGGAGAATGTCCTTGGTTTTGGGAAACACACATGAAAGTATTTAGAGGTAAAGGGACATTATGCCCGCACTTTACTCTCCAAAGTTTCAGAAAAAAATGCATGCATGTGTGAGAGAGAAAATGAGAGAACAATAAACGTGATCAGATATTAATGTTTACATGGATTCTTTGTACTACTTTTGCAACTTTTTGTAAGTCTGAAATTATTACAAAAAAAAGATTAAAAAAAAAACCCAACAAAACATTAATGAGTATTATTCCACTATATGTAATTTTTCTTACTACTTGTTTCATTTAATTAATTTATTCCTCAAAGCCACTGTGGGAGGTAGGTACTGTTATTTCACCCATTTTACAGATGAAAAAGTGGAGGCTCAGCAAGTTTCAGTGGCTTGCTCAAATCACAGGGCTAGTAAAGGACAGAGTTGGGATTTGAATATTGGTGGTTTTGCTCCAAACCCAAAAAACCAAACCCACTGCCATCGACTCGTACCGACCCTATAGGACAGAGCAGAACTGCCCTGTAGAGTTTCCAAGGAGCACCTGGCGGATTTGAACTGCCGACCTCTTGGTTAGCAGCCGTAGCACTTAACCACTATGCCACCAGGGTTTCCAGTTTTGCTCCAGGGCCTTTAAACACTACATAACAAATATTTATTGAGTGTCTATTAGGTGCTAAGTACTTTGCACATGATGCTTTGTTTAATTCTCGCAGTAATCCTTTGTGGATGTCCCTGGGGGATGCCAAGGTTAAACACTAGACTACTAACAGAAAAGTTGGTAGTTTGAATTCACCAAGAGGTACCTTGCAAGAATGGCCTGCCATTTGTTTTTGAAAAGGTCACAGCCTTGAAAACCCTGTAGAGTTCAGTCTGCTTTGCAACACTCGGGGTTGCCATGAGTTGGAATTGACTGGATGGCAACTAATTTTTTTAAAATAACACTTTGCAATAGGTATGATCGTCCTGGTTTTTATGGATGGGACAATGGCTATTCAGAGAGGTGAAAGACGGGCTAAGGTCATACAGCAAAAAGACAGGTTTCAGCTCTGGTCTTCCTGAGGCCAAAGTGTATCTTTCCATGTGCTTCCAACCTGAGTGCAGACTGGGGACAATGGAGAAACTGGGAATCAGACCCTGGCCGCCTTCCGACTAGTGGTTGTGGTGCCCTCTTCCTTGTGAAACAAGTATCTATCAGTCACAACCCCAGGCTTCATTTTCCAACACTAGCAAAGTGCTAGTGCATTGCAATGTGCGCTGTTATTGAGAGGAAGCCATGCTATCACTGTGGTTGAAGACTGCAGACTCCTGGGGGAAATTCTACAGAGAATGCCATACACCAAGAAGACCTCATTATGTACAGAGCGATCACCAGGACTCGTCTCTCCACCCGCTCGTAGTGAGGGTCTTCCGGGCAGGGGACTCCCCTTCCCCCAAGAATGTTTTTCACTTGTGGCCTGTGGCACTTGGACTCCGGGACTCAGCAAGGACTTGGTAGGATTTATCCTCGCCCCCAACCCCTCCCCAGGCCAGCCCCTCTCTCTGAGGGACGGCTGCAGACAGCTTTTGCTTGCAATCTTGGCAAGGCAGCTTGATGATGAGTTAGGTATAAAAGTATTCGGGGAAAGACAATGACTCATAATTGGGGAACCAGAGGTGACACATGCAATGTAATGTGATTTTAGCACAAAGTCCAAGTGGCCACAACGGTGTGAAAGAAACCCTATCCTCAGTGGAAGAAGCCCGAGGAGGGACTATTCATTCCTGTAAGCAAGCTGGAGGTGTCATTTTGGTATTTTCTTAGATTAAAAATACGCAGAGTGTTCATAGATGTGGGTCTTGGAATATGCCAATAAATCAGCTCCCAAAACAGAATCCTGGACTGTTAGCACTGGCTGAAGCTCATAGATCATGGAGTTTAATGCTTGCATTTTGGCAGGAAAAACTGAAGCTGGGGAAGCCCCCACAGTCCTGGCTCTTAGTTCGGTGTTCTTTCTCACCAAATTCTCTGTCTGGCCTCCCTACTGAGCCGTCGTCACTCGGGCCTGGATTGCCCAAATTGTGTGGCATTAGAGTTCCTTAAGGTCAGTGGTTCTAAAACTTGTTTGATTGCAACTGACAGTAAGAAATACATTCTACATTGTGATCCAGCACGCGCGCACACACACACACACACACACACACTGGATCAGTAGTTAGGGTCCCTGGAGGAAACAGAACTCACCAACACAGTGCAAATAAAAAGACTTTGTTGGAGGGATGCTTGCGAGGTGTGGGCCGGGGTAAGGAGGCAAACAGTGGGTGTTGAGGCTCGCAGGGACTGGCAGCAGCAGGAAGCTGATACCAACCCTGAAGGGGCAAGATGAAATAGTGTTCCTGGAGCCCAGGAAGAGCTGGAGCCATGGCTGGGGGCGCAGCAGGAGTGGTGGTCCTTATTAGATGCGGTCATTATTAGAAGCACTGTGCTGAAGCTGGGTTTGTGCTGAAACACACGCCCTCTCTCTCCCCCGCCTTGTGATCTAACCTGGGCTGCTCATTGGCCAAACCCAACCACCCAAAAAGCCAGGGAAATGTACATTGAAGAAGTCCAGCTGCAGGGGTCCAGAGCAGAGCAGGGAAGGGCGGAGAATAGGCAGTGAGTGGGGTATGGCAAAATGGACAGAAGTCTGCCAACTTGCCAGATGTTGACAACTCAGGGGTTGCCTGGTCTGAATAGACAGTCGGCTACCAGTTTCCACTTTTCCAGACTGTGAACAAAATAAGCCAAGGATTGGCTCCTACGTGCCGCAGGACACTCAGAGGATGCGAGGCCTCATGTAGTCACTAGGCACACAACATCACGGTCTGTTGAGCCAGAGTCCAGACTGGAAAGTCCAAATACTCAACGTTTTTTCTGCAGTTTGCTTTTATGAGGGAGAGATACACACAGATAAAGGAGATGGGGGCAGGGCTTTGTACAAGAGAACAATTTCCCAGACAGGCCTGAGGGAGCTCAGGTCCAGGCCCATATTTCTGACCTTCTGCTTCTACAACTCAGGAAAGCCCATTGCTGTCTCCCCCTGGCCCTGGTGTGGGACAGCATTGCCACAGCCCCAGCCTCAGCTCAGCACAGCACCGGCAGTGTCTATAGAGGCAGGTAGAACTGTCACCAGCTACACCCTTAACAGAGGACAGTGTGTCACCCTGTCCCTACACATTGTCTGGTCCAGTTTGCTTTTCAGGTCTCAACTTCTTTTGTTTTTTTTCTTGTTGTGATCTGAGGTTTATTACTTTTTTATTTTCTATTGTGCTTTAGATGCAAGTTTACAGAACAAACTAGTTTCTCATCAAACAGTTAGTACACACATTGTTCTATGACATTGGTTAACAACTCCACAATGTGTCAAAATTCTCCCTTGTCTACCCTAGGTTCCCTACCACCATTCCTGTTCTCTCTTCCCTTCCAGTCCCTGCCCCAGGGCTGGTGTGCCCCTTTAGTCTTGTTTCGTCCCATGGGCCTGTTCAGTCTTTAGGTGAAGGGTGAACCTCAGGAGTGACCTCATTACTGAGCTGAAAGGGTGTCCAGGGGCCATACTCTCAGGGTTTTTCCTGTCTCTGTCAGGCGAGCAAGTCTGGTCTTTCTTTTTGAATTAGAATCTTGTTCCATATTTTTCTCCAACTCTGTCCAAGACCCTCTATTGTGATCCCTGTCAGAGCAGTCAGTGGTGGTAGCCGGGCACCATCTAGTTTTACTGGACTCAGTCTGGGGGAGGCCGTGGTAGATGTGGTTCATGAGTCTTTTGGACTAATCTTTCGCTTATATCTTTAGTTTTCTTCATTCTTCCTGGCTCCTGGAGGGGTGAGACTGGTGGAGTATCCTAGATGGCTGCTTACAGGCTTTTAAGTCAGCTCTCACCTTTGAACTCTTCCAGGAAGCCTTCCACTGTCATCCCAGTCTAGTCAGTCCCACTCTGTGCTCCCTCAGCTCCCCACACTCTCCTATCTCATAGGTAGCCTTGCCCACACTTAATGGAAACAATGAGACTGTGGAGTCCTTGAGGGTGGGGCCTGTCTGATTCATTCTGTGACCCCCAACCCCAAGTGAGGAGCTTTGCACAGGGTGAGCGCTCACTGCACATGCTCATTGGTGAATGTAGTGATAAACACGTAACTAAGTGGTTTTGAACTTCGTGTCCTGTCATTCCCCTTTTGTTGTGTGCTAACTACATTTTGAGAAGACCACTCAGTTAAAGTGGAGCTCTGGTGGTGCAGTGGTTAAGAACTCAGCTGCTAACCAAAAGCTTGGCAGTTCAAATCCACCAGCCAGTCCTTGGAAAACCTATAGGGCAGTTCTACTCTGTCCTATAGGGTCACTATGAGTCGAAATTGACTCAATAGCAAAGGGTTTTTACTCAGTTAAATGAAAAGCAAACACAAACCTGGATCAACTCCCCACACACCCGGAGCTTGTCTCTTAGTGTAAGGGAAACATCAGTCAGCCTTGATAAATGTCATCACTTCTGAGGATGAAAAATTCAGGTCGCTGAGCTCCCACATTTCCACTTCTTTTTTTTTTTTCCAAACAATATTTTACTGTGTTTTTGGTGATGGTTTGCACAGCAGTTTAGATTCCCATGCAACAATTTCTACACAAATTGTTCAGTGACATTGGTTACATTCTTCACAATGTGTGAACATTCTCATTATTTTTGTTCTGGTGGTTCCATTTCCATTAATCTAGTTTCCCTTCCCCCTTACATTTTTGTCTTTGTTTTAGAGTAATTGTTGACCATTTGGCCTCATATAGGTGATTTTTTAAAGGAGCACAGTACTCACAGAGGGCATTCATTATTTTGTGAGCCAATCTGTTATTTAGCTATAAGGTGACCTCAGCGGTTAGGTTCAGTTCAAGGTCTGAAGAGTATCTCAGGGCAATAGTCTTGGGGAGTCTTACAGTCTCAATCACTCCAGCAGGCTTTTTTTTTTTTTAAGGAATTTAAAGTTCTGTCTCACATTTTTCTCCCATTCTATTAAAAAAAAAATAGGATCCATCTATTGTGGCCCTGATTAGAAGGGTCAGCAATGGTAGCCAGGCACCATCTAGCTCTTCTGGTCTCAGGGTAGATGAGGTTGTGGTTCAGGTAGACATTTCGTCCTGTAGACTAGTTTCTTCTTTGATGGTGTTTTGGCTTTTGATTTTTGGTGTCTTACTCAGGGTTCATTCTTCTCTTCCCATACCCAGATTCCCAGGCCACTGGGATTTCCTCCCTCACTCCTGTCCCAAATAAAAATAGCTTTGTTTGATCACCAAAGTAATATATACTTATCATAAAGAATCAGAAATACAGGAAAAAATTTAAAAAAAAAGGAAGAAAATAAAAATTACCTGAAAGTCTACCTCTGAGAGACAACCCTTACCATTATACTTGAGTATGTTCTTCCAGACTTTTTCTAGTGTATATAAGCATATTTTAAAATAAATTTTGTCATCATGCACATGGTGCTTTGTGAAGTATTTTGGTCAATTAACCTAACACGGACACAATTTTATGTCAATAAACAGAGATCTGCGTGTGTCGTGCCATCGTTTTTAAAGATTCCTTCAGTTCTATTCAGGAGTTCCTGGGTGGTGCAAACGGTTAAGTGCTTGGCTACTAACTAAAAGGTTGGTAGTTCAAATCCACTTAGAAATGTCTCAGAAGCAGGGGCTGGTGATATGCTCCCAAAAGGTCACAGCCAAAGAAAACCCTGTGGAACAAAGTTCTACTCAGAAACACATGAGGCCGCCATGAGTCAGATCTGACTCGATGGCAAACGGTTTTTTGTTTGTTTTGTTTTATGTTCTATTTATTATATGGCTTTACCACACAATCCCTTATTACTGGACACATGGGTTGTTTTCAATCCCTTTGCTACTGAGAACAACATGAGCACTTGCTTTTGACACAACTAAAACCACAGAGATGCAATACCCAAAAATCTGGACGAAGAAGAATATTTCTTGTCTTTCAAAAGGCTTGGCAATAAGATTGACTGTTTATTCTTCCACTAAATAGGCTAATTAGTGTGTAGACAGCCTTAGAGTGAGAAACAGTGTTTTTTCCTCTGCCCAGATGTTAGCCAACCTTATCAGAAGGAAGAAGCAGCCTTTGGGAGGGAGGCTGGGTGTTTTTTCAGATTTGTGAGAGAAACAACCTAGCCCTCTCCAGCTGAGCCAGGGCAGGGAGGAGAGGCGTTTTCCCTGCGGCCATCACGTCCCATCTTAGGGGCTCGAGCCCTCCCTCTACAAGTACACAGATGCGTGTTTTACTCTCTGGCATGACAACCTACTAGGGAAATACAGACAGAAAGCCCCAGAGAGCTCGATAAAACGACATAAACATGCCTATGTCTAGGAGGTGAGAATTAAGACCGAGACCCGAAAATCTTCTATCAACTTCCTTCCTTTTCAAGAAAAATTGTTTTATTCCAAAAGCCCTTAATGAAATGCAAGTGAGCGCCATGATACAAAGGCACTTAAATTTGTGAGCACAAAGAAAAAAATCTTGATGATGTAACTTGATTGTGTTGACAAATTAACCTAATGAGAATAGTTTCCCACTACGCATTCATTAAGCAAAAATGTGCAAAGTAGGTATTTGCAGCCTGTTAACCCTTAATTGGCTCAACATTGAAAACACTTAATTGTGACGTGTCGCCAAAATCCCTAATGTAGTTAATTGCCATTAGACTTACAAAATTATACATTTTAAATGATGATCTTTAATTAAAAATTATTTGGGATCATCTTTAGCCTGTGCTTTGAAGTGAGCAGCTTTAGTACACTTGAGAAAATGGTGGCGAACACAATAGGGTTGGGAGTGTTGCTTTTTGTTCCTAATCAAACTCCTACATATGGAAAATGTGGAAATAAGGTGAGATAGCTTTGAAATAAGCTTCAAATATTCCAAATCGGTATGGTGGAAAGTACTGGGGAAAAAAAAAGAGGCCCTGCCATTTTTGCTTGCTGTGAGATCTTGAGCAGATCACGTCTCTTCTCCGGTACTCGGGTTCATGAGCAGTAAAAAATGGAAGATGGATTAGTTTGGGTTTGGAAAAGTCTGGCTCACACAGGAGAGAGAAATATAAATATTTTACCATATCCATTGGCTTAACTCAAAGTCAGGGAGCTACAGAACATAACTGATAAGTTTCTCACTCGGTGGCTCAATGAACGAATAGTCTATAGACTCTAAAATGTGCCATGGGAACTTAAAAAAGGGAAGCAACAAAAAAATGATGGAGCTCAATTAGATTTTCTTCCTGGTTCCTGACACATCTGCCTTCAGAACACAGGCACAAACATCTAATTGCCTCCACCCTTCCCTGGTGGTCCCAGTAGGTGGGGAGGAAACTTTTCATCCTAACCAATCAGCCCTGTATTGCAAATAAAATACTTTTCTTAAGTTAAAAAACAAAATAAACCAAGAACAACAGTAATAAAAAAACAATTAAATTCTAGAGCTGTGCTAATCTTTCTTACAGCTTCTATATCCTGCACAATCCATTTCAGTGTCAAATACAAATTATAGTAGCATCTTTTGGCTCCCTGGTGACCCTTCATCATGTACACAATTTTAATGATCTATATTCTAAGGTGGTTGAACAGTGGTCTCCCCCAAGAGACTTGGAAGTCTCCGAGGCCTGTGTTCAGAAAACACAGCTGGTGGCAGGCCTTGGAATCTCTGTGGGGCTGAACATGGAGCAGGTGGGGGAGGGGAAGAAGCTGCCATGATGACCACATCTATATAGATTATGAATACCCTGCATATGCACGTGGGCTAAGTGGGGAGCTGGCTCCACCCTTTCCAACTTCTTTGCGGAAGAGTCTTTTCTCAGCAACACGGTGGTCTCTGGCAGGAACTATGGTAAAAGGACAGGACGGGTGTTGAGAATGGGGAGGCTATGGATAGGAGGAAGGCTGAAATGCCAGAGATATCAGTCAAAGGGAAACTAGGTGCTGTTTTCTGTTTGCTGTGATTATAGACCAGGAACAAAGAATGGCAGATTCTCTGGGTGGTTTCCTGTCAGTGCTAGTCTGGCCTTTTGGTCGGTCAACTGAACTTCACCCAACAGTTATTGAATGCCTCCTGTGGACAAGGCTCTATGTTGTGCCCTATGGGTCCATGCTGGGAGGCAATGGTCTCTTTTCTTTACCATTTCACCCCCTACCACCTCATCCTCCTTCCCCCCAGCCAAAGGGCTCAATACAAACCTCCAAGAGCTGATCACTGGCCAGCCCTGGAGTTACTGCTGGCCTACTTTCCATGGAGCTCTACGCTTGTTGACCTCTCCAGTTTAACCTTGGCTCTGCCATTGATTGCCCTCCTTGTCAATGGGGTAGACTTCATGGCTCTTGGGCTCACTATAGGCTTGAATCAGGAGATTTTTCTGGACCCCTTCCTGATGGGTGGAGGCACTGAGGTTGTAAGTGAGAGGCACCCACTTCTACCACCACAGAGTTTCTCCGAGGCTGGGTCTCTGTCCCTTGACAGTGAGGGGGTGAGATGGGAAACAATGGAGCATCACTAGAGGACATGTAGTATGATGTCTGACTTCATGAGCTTCCAGGCTGGTGGAAGAGGGCTCATGATGGCCATGAACTAGACATGATGTGGTGTGGGTCCTGTGAGGAGTCAAGCTGAGGAAAATCTGAGGTAAGTATTTTCCAATATCAGTGTAACTTCTTTCTTCCCCCAAGTGAAACTCTATATAATAACCAAGTAAAACAGACAAAAGCAGAACTCTCTGGTTGAAATGAGAGTTGAGAGTTTCTAGAGAACATCAAAAAAATTATCAGTTAGACAATGAATATATATCCCTTAAAAATTATAACATTAAAAGATTAAGCTAAAATCCTTTGGCCTCTACCCCTAGACCTGCTTCCCCTTGCCCCCTCCCCAGAGGTAATCATGGCTACGAGTTTGGTGTATATTCTTCCAGATCCTTTAAACCATGCTTATATATAAATTCAAGCTGACCTATAGAAATATATACAGCGTTGCCTTGTGTGTGCTTTATGATCAAATTACCATACTGTAGATCCATATATATACCTGGTTCATTCCTTTTAACTGCTGTAGAAAATGGATACTCCCCATTTTATAGTGCAGTCCCCTATAGATGGACAATTAGGTTATCTCCTATTTTTCTTGATCACAGACAAAACTTGGATGCAACCTTTTATGTGCAGGTGAGTTTCTCTACTAAAAAGGAGAATTTTCCTGGTGGGTTTGGGCTCATCACACAAAGGGCTGGGGCTGGGTGGGGGGTGGTTGGATGGGAAGGCTTGCACCAGGCCATGAAGGGTGGACTGAAGCTTTACATAGACAGAGAAAAGGGAAGGGGGGATGCGGAAGAGGGATGAGGCAGATGTGGTCAAGGGTGCTGGTGTGGAGGGCACAGTGGTTGATGCCTGGTACTGGTGGGTTGGTGTGGCTGGAAGGGTAGACCTGGGAAGGGCAAGCCTTTGAGGGGTGTGGGGTAAGAGCAACTTAAAGTGCTGCCCTCAGAGGGGACGTTGGACCCACTGCTGGCTCTTTATAAATCACCTGAGTTTACTTCTGCCTTAAAATGCCTAGGAGGGGTGCTCTTGTGCCAACACTCATCCTCTTCTTCCTGGGCCTGTAACCCAGGCCTATCCTTTCTTGGGCCAACATGCTACCACTCACCTGACATCCCTGTGGCAAAGGGAGGAGCCCAAAGTCAGCATTGCAGGCCTCATGGGGGTAGGGGGTAGAGGGTGGGGGTGTGGGGTGGGCAACCCCCATCCAGGTGCTCAAAGAAACATGGGAGGATGAGAGGAGGAAGGCAGTACAGGCCAGCTCCCTCTGGATGACCCAGGGTGGGTCTATCTCTTGGGGCCTTTGGCGGGGCCTCATTGCTTCATGGAGATGCCAGTCACAACCACTCTCCTCCCCACCTTTGCTGTGAGTCTGGCAGAGAAGGCATTTGGCAGAACCCCAAATTGCTCTGAGGACGTTGAGGGTACCCTTCCAGATTGGTGCTGGGAGTAACCACAGAAGCATGGATTCCGGGAGGGATACAGAGGAAGAGGGAACGTGGAAGCCAATGTATGTTTGTGTGTGTGTGTGTGTGTGCATCCTCAGGCTTTATCGAACTTCTCTTCTCATGGGGACAGCACTCCCAAAGCCTAGTGGTCCCCAGCACATTCCTATCAAAGAAGATCTGGGAGGTGGCTCCCACGGCACCTGCTTTTCCTGTGTCCCTCACAACCAGTTCCCTAACCTCTTGGATATTCCAAAAGTGGGTCTCAGACACGGAATTGTACACTTAAAGTGGTTAGTATGGCACATGTTTTACCACACTCACAAAAAGAAAAAGCACAGAGATGTCCTGCTTGACTTCTGTCTTGGATCACTCTTAGGGAAAGCGGCTACCATGTCTGAACTGTCCTATGGAGAGGTCCACATGGTAAGAGACTGAGGCCTCCTGCCAATGGCCACATAACAGAGCTTGGAAGTGGGTCTGCCAGCCCAGTCGAGCCTTCAGGAGAGTGCAACCCCAGCTGACTTCTTGGCTACAACCTCCTAAGAGACCAGCTCAGCTGTTCCTGGACTCCCGACTCTCCAAAACTGTGTGAGGTAATAAATATTGTTTAAAAACAAAACAAAATGTCTAAGAGTCGGTGCCCTGACTCCTGGGTTGGTTCTGAAGGCCTACAGAGGGCATGGGGTGAGGTGTGATAGTGTTCAGGAAGTCTCAGCTGCCCTTCTGGCATCTGTCAGTGTCCCTGCCAACTGCCTCTCTTTCCAGGACCCGCAGCCTCCCCTGTGGTCAGCTTGAGTTTTAGGCAAGATGGCTGAGGCTCTGGTCTCAGGATGGCATGTGGTGTGAGCAGCAGCCAGCTGCTGAGAGCACTGAGAGAAGGAAGAACCGTTGAGAACAACCTGACTGAGGCTTTTCTCAAAGGTTCTTCCTTCTCTCAGTGCTTCTCAAGGGACCTGCTTGGTTTCAGATTAGCCTCTGGTCTTGGGATACCCCCCTCTCACTTTGCCCTGTCCTTTTTGCTAGCCCTGAATTTTTTATGCAAATCCGATAGGAACTACTTGGGCTGAAGGTGAACATGGTTCCATGAGCATCTCCCAGGCCAGTTGCCCTTTCTGAGGTCACCACTTCCACAAGGGTCTTCGGACTCACTGCCTTGCCTACCTGTGAATTTCTCTCCTCCTTTCCCTGGCCAGTGATATTGAAGGCAGGTATTTTCTGAAACCTAGGAGGTGCATTTTCTCTGTAATTGTTGTGGTTGTGTGCTGTCAATTGTGACTTATAGTGACCCTGTGTGGCAGAGTAGAACTGTCCCATAGGGTTTCCTAGGCTGTAATTTTTACAGGAGCAGATCACTGGGTCTTTTCTCCCACAGAATGGCTGGGTGGGTTCAAACTGCCAACTTTTCAGTTAGCAGCCAAGTGCTTAACCATTGCACCACCAACCAGTAATTTTGTTGGTCCAACACAGCCAAGTATTTAAGACAGTGGTTTTGCCAAAGCAGTGATATAAAAGGGATTTACTAGTGCTCCATCCAATTAACATATAGCTCAGAGTACGGTGCCCTCAAGTGCTCAGTGTATTCTTCTCATCATATTGGCATTAATGAGGTGGGCCGATGCCAAAAATAATCAGCTGAGAATGGAGTGGACTTGCCTTTGGTGCCTTGGGATGGAGGAATCTCAGAGTGAGGAGATGAATGGGAGTATCTGGAGTCCAAGAAGGACAAGTTATTGGTTGTCTGATGGAAAATGTCTGTGTGGAAGTGTGCCACACACAGCCCTGAGACCTAGGAGTTCTTGGAATCTGCCTGGTGGAGAAGGGGGAGGATGGATAGGCTTTAGGATTTCTTTCCTTTGCTAAGGATAGAAATAAGGCAGAGCATTGACGTCTACTCAAAGACTGGTGGAGAATTTCTGGCAGAGAATTGAGTTGTTCCCATGACTTCTGAAGTCTAGGCGGTTTTGGTTTTGGGCAGAAGTTTGCCTCCTCGGAGTATCCATTTGGATTTGAGTGTCTCCCTGGGTTTATAGTAACAGGGGTGGGTATGGGTGCACCCATTTGGGGCTTAGTCACTTGCCTGTTTATTTATGATGGGAAGACTCTATTTTAGGAATGTAATGAGGTCAGTAAGCATGATGTCAAACATGTGGGCCAAAACAGGAGCATGCTGGTCAAGAAGCTGTGCCAAGCAAGAAGTTAGAATTCTAGTATGGTGGAAGGCAATTGTAGACAATGTTTTGTTTTCACCGGCTCAACATCCATTTCACTTCATTGGGAAACAGAACCCATTTTCTCTTCTGGGAGAAAATTGTCTCTGACTATTCTCAATCCATTAGGTTTGAGTGAGTTGGGACCACTCTCTGATCCTAGTGAGCACCTGAGTGAGGCCTGGCAAAACAGAGTATTCCATTGTCCCCTGGTCATCATAAATGGTTCAGGGATGGGGCAGGTGACCAAAGTCCACCTAAACAGACTGAATCCAGAGATTTCCCTTGATATTCTTGGGAATAAGACATATTTCCTCTACTAGGCATCCTGGGTAGCACGTAAGCCTAAAACTATTAGCGACTGTTGGGAGAGCCTGTCTGAAAAAGAAGTAATAAGAAAGGAAAGAAAAGAGTTTGTAGATGGAGAGAGTCAGATTGCTTAACACATTGTTTGAGTGCCTGGATTCAGCCATGCCTGAAGGCCATCCAGACTGTCAGTTACATAAGCCTACACATACTTCATCCTTCCGTTTTGAGTTGTGTTTATGTCCCTGGCAACCCAGAGAATATTGACTAACTAGGGTATTAAGGCCAGACTAAGCCAGTTGCCTCTACTTGAACACCTCTATGGGTGGGGATCGCTTTTCTTCTGGGGCAGGAAGACCTAGATTTAAAATAACACTCTTTCAGAAGCATGGGTTTGTGTGCCTCCCTTCTGGGAAGGAATTTGTAAATGCTGCCAGCTTATCACTGTCTTTTTTGTTAATTCCTTCTGCCACACTCAAACATGATTGTGTTGTAAAATGCTTTAAATTGTGCCTGAGAGGGCTTGAAATGTGGCAACATGAGCCAGCTCTCTAGTCTTTCATCCTGAACTTGGTTAGCAGGCCATCTTGGGAAGGCAGGGAGCTGTGGGGAGCTCATCACTGTCCAGCTCCCCAACTGGAGCTGTGAGCAGCTCACCACCTACATCAGGTGCACAAAGTCACCAAACCCCAAAACCAAACCCATTGCTGTCGAGTCAGTTCCAACCATAGCAACCCTATAGGACAGAGTAGAACTGCCCTGTAGAGTTTCCAAGGAGTGGCTGATGGATTCCAACTGCCAACTTTTCGGTTAGTAGCCAAATGCTTAACCACTGCACCACAAGGGCTCCAGTCAAATTACCTGCCTATTTATTTTACCATCTTCTTTTCTGGTCCAACAATGAAATATTTCTTTAAACAGAAGACTTGGCCACATCCTGGCCTACATTTTCCATTCCTACTTATTGGTGCTTTGTGTGTGAAGACCCAGGCTCTGAGGAGTACCTAGGGTTAGCTCTTCTTCAAAAATTAAAAAAATTTTTTTAGTGGAAATACACATAGCAGAACATATGCTTATTTAACATTTTCTCCATGTGCAATTCAGTGACATTGGTTATATTCTCCTCATCGTGTTACAGTTTTGGCTAACCCACATTGTTTCTCCACGATTGATTTAGGTTCTCTGTCCCCTGAATTTCTCCTCTGTGTTTTACAGTTACTGTTGCCAATTCGATTTCATACATATAATTCTTTAAAAGAGTGCACCGATCAAGGTGAACATTTTTTATTAGTTGAGTTAAACTGTTGTTTAGTTTAAAGATGACTTCATGGGATAGCTTTAGTTCAAAGGCTTAAACATTATCTCAGGGCAATAGATTTGGAGGTCCTCCCAGTCCCAATGGGTCCAATAAGCCTGGCTTCTATAAAACTCTGAAATTCTCTTCCACATTTTTCCTCTTTTTAAAGAGGATCCATCTATTGTGTTCTTGATCAAAACATTCAGTGATGGTAGCCAGGCACCATCCCGTTCTTCTGGTCTCAGGCAGTGGAGGTAGTATTCGTAGAAGCAAATAGACCTGCAGTCCATTTCTTTCTGTTTCTTGGGTCTCTTTTTGCCTCTGCTGTTTCAGGCTAATGGAGACCAATTGATGTATCTTGGATGGTTGCTTGCAAGCTTTTAAGAACCTGGGATCAGCTCTTAATGCGGCTGGTGGCTGGTGGAGTAGTTGTGAGGGGCTTGCATGGAGCCATCTGTGCTCTGCCCTATGACTTGGGAGGGGCCAGCTTGTGAGAAAGCTTAGAGTATGCAAGGAGGAAGGCTGCATTCACAGAACAGGCGGGTGAACAGAGCACTCCCACCAGTTTCAGCCTCATCAGCTCCAATCCCTAAGATTAAAGGCTAGCCTACCTGGGATGTTTCCCAAGCCTGAAGGTACCTACCAAAAATTAGCTGCAACACAGGCAGATTGTGAGACAATGCTGAGTTAAGTGATTCCCTAGCAAAAGGCCATGGGATTTATTGACTTACGATGCATAACATATCTGGAAAGCTGAAGAGGTAGACATGGCTCAGGCAGACCAGACCCAGGGTTCATACAATTTCACCAGGACCTGTCTATCTTTCCCCTTGTTTCTTCTCTATTTACTCCAAAATTCTCAATTCTCAGTGTAAGCCCTGGATTTACAACTTCCTCATGGCCAATGGGCTCTTCTCTCTCATCCATACTAATCTCTGGAAAAGATTCCAATTGGCTGACTTGGATCACATGCCCTCCTCAGCCAAGTGTTACGGTTGGTTTGAGCATGGACTACTCTGATAGATCACCCTTGATTGAAAGCCCTATCAGAATCAGGTAGAGTGGATGCAGGTTAATTTCCGAAAGGAAGCAAGGAAGGGATACAAGGCCAACCCAAAAGTAAAGATGGCTTCCGTAACCAGTATGGTAAATAGATTTACTTTTTCAAGTCAGCTCCATTGGGTTGGTATTGGCTGTCCAGAATCAGTGGATAAGAAAGTTGCAATTGATTAGCAGGGTGGGCCACGGGTGTAGGATATGGGTACAATAGACACAGGCTCAGTATTTGCTGCCTCTGAGCCTTTAGGGCATGAGAGGCTGGGAAGTCCGCACTGACTTAGTTTGGAGGCAGTTCCTCTGAGCATTTAGGGCATGAGAGGCTGGGAAGTCCACATTGACTTAGTTTGGAGGCAGTTCCTCTGAGCCTTTAGGGCATGAGAGGCTGGGAAGTCCACATTGACTTAGTTTGGAGGCAGTTCCTAATCTCATTTCAGAGGAGCCGATCCAGAAATCCCAGGCCACGTCATTAACTTGCTCTCAGCCCCTCTGCCCTATCCCATTTCCTGGCTTCACAGAGTCATTTCCTCCCCGTTAAGGGCCTCTGCTTGGGTTGGGGGAGGAAGCCCAAGACACCCAAGCATGAGGACCCTCCTCTTCCCATTGTGTCAAGCAGAGGCCCTTAAATATTCCTCCTCTGGGACAAGGGGCTGTTCTGGGGCCAGGTGCTTCCTTCTGGCCTTCCACCCTGGACTGAGAGGAAAAGAAAGAGAGAGGGAAGAAAAGACAAGAGCTCTGAAGTAGTTTGAATGTTTTACTCTGAGCTGACTCTTCTCTCCACAGTCAACAGCATCACAGTGACAGGAAAAGGGCAAGGACCTGGACACCTGAGCTTGAGAGGCAGCTCTGGCCTGATGGGTGGGACCCTGGGACCATCTCTGGGACTCAGTTTCCTGAAACCAGTGGTCTGTACTTTATTGCCTTCCACAGCCCAGACATTATAGGTGATGATGATGCTTGAACTAAGAATGAAATCCAATAGTAGCTCTTGCTTTCTTCTCCTAAAGGCTTCTCACACAGAGCAGGGGCAATGGTTCCTTCTAGTCACACACATATGCAGCCCGATACAGATTCTTCTTCCCTTTTTTTTTTCAAAAGCACCTTTCAAGAATAAGGAGAAGCTTGGACTCAAGCAGTCCAGATGCATTCGAACTTGATTTACTTAACCCTTACAGGAAAATGGCTTAACTGGCCCCTTCATCCCTTTTTTCAGAGTCACTGGGTGGTGGAAACAGCTAATGTGCTCAGCTGTTATCCAAAAGGTTGGAGGTTCAAGTCCACTTCAGAAGAAAGGCCTGGCAACCTAATTCCAAAATATCAGCCATTGAAAATTCGATGGATCCCAGTTCTACACATATGGGGTTGCCATAAGTCAGAATTGACTCAACAGTAACTGTTTTTTTTTTTTTTTACCTTTGGATGTCCCTTTTCAGTGAATTTGAAACATGAGTTCAAGTCCCAACTCCGCCATTTATTTTTTGCTGGGTGACCTTGTGCAAATCACTTTGCTTCTCTGAATATTATATTCTTCCTCTGTAAAGAGGGGATGAGATAGCCACCATAGTTGGCTATTGAGATGTTCAAACACAGGAAGGGCTTTGAAAGCTATGAAGAGTTATACAGGAGACTGGGTGAGCTGCTATTGAACTCTCATTTGAAACCGGCCTAAGAATGGGCCAGAAATTCCTCTAAATCTGTTTGTACTGTGCCTTGCATGTAGTGGACACACGGAAACATTTGTTGAGTGATGGGAATCCCAGGGGTTGTTTGAATTGTAATGCAACTAGACAGAGCATTCAGGCTGTGCTACCTTATGTCGCAGCCTCAGATTTCTGATGGGGCAACTAGAAGGGAGGGCTGGAGGCCAGGGCACCAGGGCTGTCTGCTACCTGTGTGGTCCTGGAGACCTTGGCTGTAATGCCAAGGCCACTTACTTGCCTGGGATGGGGGCCTCTGTGAGCCAGGGTAGGAAGATGAATTTTCTACAGCAGGTGAGGGGGAGCCCTTGTGTTTTCCTGCTGGGTCTTAGGAAATGTCGTAGCTGTTTTTCCTCTTTCCTTTTGGGAATAAATTACTATGGCTTTATAGCCCTTAGAGGAGTTTCCGGAAACCTTGACTGGATGAATCCCAAAAACGGAATTCTTTTTTAAGTTCCCAACTCCCCCAGACCCCCATTTGGAAGAAAAATGGGGTCAGCCTTCTAGAAGCCTCTGACAGAACCCATCAGACTCCAATGGGGTAACCTGCCATGATCTGTGAAATCTGTTTTTTCCAATGAACTCCAAAAACATGGCAGAGCTGCCCCTCCCAGACCCACAGATGGCCCCGGAGGGTGAGCAGGCTGCTTGGAAAGTCCTGCGACCTGGCCAAAGTGCTCAGCCCACTCAGGACAGAGCTCAGGGCTGGCCGATGTCGGCTTGTTGGCCTCCTTGCCCTACGCTCCTATGAAATATGCATAGACATCCTTTGACTGCACACCCTTGTAGATGCACGTGGTTTAATAAGCATTGGAAAAGCTAGGTTGTCAATTAAATTAAACAACCCTCCCCTCCAGCCCCTTCCCTATGGTAGAAAAATGTTCTGTGCAGCCAAACATCTGTAACCCTGGATATGTAATCACCTTCTGTTTTGTTTTGCTCCAGACAAAATGGTAGAAAAGCCGAAATTTATGTCTTTGGAATCTGAGGTATTAACCATAGTAAATCAGTCTTGGGTGCCCAAAGGTAACAATTACTGCTCTCATTAATAGATTTCCCCAGCCTCACTCATAAAACAACTCGGGAACTGTCTCCTGGGGCCAGGTGGGGGAAATGTGCCCGGGGATCATTAACAGTCAAGTACCCTGGGCGACCAGGGAGGCCGCATCTGGCTCTCCTCGGTGCTGGGCAGCTGTGGGAGAGAATGCACAAGGCCCGCCCCAGGCTGGGGGCTGGTGCAGAGGGTGGGTGGCAGGGCCAGTGGGGTCTTGAAGAGGAAGGGACTGGGGTGGGGTTGCAGGAAGGAATATGACATGGTGACTTCCTTCTCCTGGGAACACCAGGGCTGGAAGGGATCTTGGGGTCATGGCGTGCACTCTTTTAGTGGTCATATGGAGATAATGGGGGCCTGGGAGCTTGTCCAGAGTCACCCAGCATGTCAGTGACTAAGCTGGGTGCCATGACAATGAAGAAAAGCATAGAAGACTGACAGGAATGTTAGGCATCTTTCTTAGATGGCTTTGGGCCTTTTTTGTTTCTCTTTGGTTGGACCATTAATGGGATTTGAACCAAGCCAATGTTTTTTTCTGTTCTGTAGGTAGTGTAGTGGGCAACAGTTCTGGCAGAATAAGGGACTCTGCTCTGCTGGGAGGGAGGGGCCATTCCCCATCTGGGCATCTGCTTGTACCTGGGGATGGGTGTAAATGCTGGGCTGGAGGGCAAGAAGGACAGGAGTTCTTGCTCCTACTTGATGATCCTCATGCCAGGTTTGATTAATTGGTTGATTGGTGAGATTCCTATCTCTTTTCTTCCGGGATACTGGTTTGTGGAACGAATATAGTGTCTGGATACAGATAGGACCTGCATTAGAATTCCAACTACATCATTAGCTAATGAACAAGCTATGAGACCTTGGGTTGTTGCTATTGTTAGGTGTTGTTGAGTTGGTTTTGACTCATAGTGACCCTATGTACAAGACAACGAAAGCCTGGTCCTGCACCATCTTCACAATCGTTATGCTTGAACCCATTGTTGCAACCACTGTGTCAATCCATCTTTTTGAGGGTCTTCCTCTTTTTTGCTGACCTTCTACCTTACTAAGCATGATGTCCTTCTCCAGGGACCAATATTCCTGATAACATGTCCAAAGTACGAGAGACAAAGTCTTGCCATTCTCGCTTCCAAATAGCAGTCTGGCTGTACTTCTTCCAAGACAGACTTGCGCATTCTTCTGGCAGTCCACAGTATATTCAATATTCTTTGCCAACACTGTAATTCAAAGGCATCAGTTCTTCTTTGGTCTTCCTTATTCATCGTCCAGCTTTTGTGTGCATATGAGGTGATTGGAAATACTATGGCTTGAATCAAGTGCACCTTAGTCCTCAAAGTGACATCTTTGCTTTTCAACACGTTAAAGAGGCCTTTTGCAGCAGATTTGCCCAATGCAATGTGTCGTTTGATTTCCTGACTCTTGCTTCCAAGAGTGTTGATTGCGGATCCAAGTAAAATGAAATCCTTGACAACTTCAATATTTTCTCCATTTATCATGATGTTGTTTATTGGTCCATTTGTGAGGATTTTGGTTTTCTTTATGTTGACGTGTAATCCATACTGAAGGCTGTAGTCTTTGACCTTCATCAGTAAGTGCTTCAAGTCCTCTTCACTTTCTATGAGCAAGATTGTGTCATGTGCATATCGCAGGTTGTTAATGAGTTTACCTCCAGCCCTGATGCTGTTTTCTTCTTCATTCAGTCCAGCTTCTTGGATTACTTGCTCAGCATACAGACTGAATAAGTGTGATGAAAGGATACAACCCTGATGCACACCTTTCCTGATCTTAAACCATGCAGTATCCCCTTGTTCTGTCGAACAACTGCCTCTTGGTCTATATACAGGCTGGTCTATGTACCTTGGTTAAGTCACAAAATCTCTCTGCCTTCTTGTCTCTGATCATAGTTCTTACTTCAGAAGTTGCTGTTAGAGTCTTCACAAATGCATCTAAGTGCCTCCCAGAGTGCTTGGTGTGTAGTAGGTGCTCAGAGAGTGTTTCTTGAATGAATGGAAAAGAAAAGGTGCCCGTTGTTATGGCACAAGAGGAGGAATATCCTACCCTCCCAGGGCAGTTTAATTCTTTCCCTGCAGTTCTCAGTTGCGTAAGTAATAAAGGCTTCCACATCTCCGGTAAGGTCTTCTGGTCCTTGGGCAAAGCTTGGCTCAGAAAGGCTGACCATGCTATGCAGGACACACAGCACAGAGATGAGCAGACACTCAGCTTCCCAGGCTCTGTGCTTCCCTGCCCTGAACATGGTTTCCAGCTCTTAGCAACTCCACCAGGCTGGTTGACAGGGGCAGTTCCAGCTCGGTTAAGCTTTCCCAGTAGGAGGGCAGTGCTGTAGGGGTGGTGCCTGCTGAGGTCCCCCCACACCCATGGGGAACCTCTTCTATGTTAGCTCGGGGGCTATGGCAGGACAACCCACACCCCAAGGCAACCCTGAATCTGGCACTGGTGCCCCTTGGTGATTTAGCAATTTTACACTACAACCCCAGAAAGGAAACTCTAAGTCTGCCCACCATGGATGGAGAGAGATTATTTTTGTTCTTACGATTAAACAGCAAAAACAACAAAATCACCCCCTATGCCATGTACATGTACCCACTCCACACTGGGTTCAGAAAGGTGACTCAGGGAGACCTATGGAGGTGGGATTAAACAGGTGGCCTTTGGAACCAGTTCAAATTCTGGTTCTGTCACTTCCTAGCTGGAGACCTTGAGAAAATCACTGAACCTGTAAGCCTCAGTTTTTGCATAAAATGGAGGTCACAGGGCTGTTGTGATAAATCAGAGAGATGTCATATACAAAGCGCCGGGCACAGTTCTGGGCAGGCAGAGAACTCTCTGCCAACGGAGCCATATTTTGTCCTCCAAGGCCAATGACCACGTCAGGGTAAAGGTGACACAAGATGCCCCGACAGGCACTAGCTTGACTGCTCGCTATTTGGAAGTTGCTCATGGGGGTGCCCAGATTTATCCAGAGTCCCGTGTCCCACTTTCACTGCCTGCCGTCTAGGTCTGGGGGCTGGTGCTGCCCTGTGGGGAACTCCCGAGTGGAAAAAGGCCCACACGGGCGGTGGGAGGGGGGGTGGTGGGTGAGGATTTATTATCTCTGGTCTCCAGCACTTCGCTGGGTATGTGACTCAGCTGATCTTTAATTATACCTAATGTTAAAGCTTAGCCCACCTCTGGGATGTTTCCCAGCTTGAAGGTGCCTATGGGAAATTAGTCCATTCATGAAACAAAGTGTCAGGTTACCACCCCAAATGGCTCTGCCCTCCACCTCTGGTGGAGATGGGGCTGGTGGGGGCTCCTGAGAAACATCTCCAAGCTGGCCTCCTGACTCAATCGTTACTTCTCACCAGTGTCAAAAGAATGTTTCATCTCCAGAAAGATAGCTATTGTGCCCAGAGGAAGGGAGAGTTAAAAGGGCTTCAGAAACAGCCAATAATCTTCAAGGTGGACATAGTCAGCATGGAGAAGGTGTGGCCCCAGAGATTTCACAGGGATGCCCCAACTTTGAAGTTTCTTTACAATTGTCTCCTGCCCAACGCCTGTTCCACTGCCATCTGGGCTTTGTGTGGTCAATAGAGATCTTGCTGAATTGCTGAGGTGCTGGGGCTCCAGACCCCACCCTGGGCAAGGTCCCACTGAGTCCAGGAGTCGTCACAACCAGTGTCCGCACCCCAGGGCAGCTTTGCTGGGGCCATGTTGTATCACTCTACAGATGGATTGTGGTCAGTCCCTAATTTATTAAGTTTCTCAAGAAATATTTATTGTACATTCACTGTGTATGCCTGATATTATTCTAGGAGTTGAGGATGTATAAAAAAACATCTGTCGAGTCAGTTCCAACTCATGGTGACCCCATGTGTGTCCGAGTAGAATTAGGCTCCACAGAGTTTTCGGTGGCTGATTTTTGGGAGCGGATTGCCAGGCATTTCCTCCAAGGCACCTCTGGGTAGAATTTAACTTGCAACCTTTTGGTTAGAAGCCGAGTGTGGTAACAGTTTGTACTACCCAGGGACTCTCGGGGACATGGAGTAGTGATCAAAATAGACAAAAATGCCCACCCTCACAGAGCTTACATTCTGGTGGGTGGGAAGTGGAGACAGAAAAGGAGCAAAGTAAATTAGTAAAATGATAGTTTTATCAGACGATGAGAGAAAGAAAACAGGGGAGGGAGATAGGAAATACTGGCCTGGGTGTGGGTTGCAATTTTCAATACGGTGGTCAGGGAACGCCTGACTGAGAACTCGAGAGTGGAGTAAAGAACAGGAGGCGAGGGAATGAGCCATGAAGAGATCTGGAAGGACAGGTGCTCGAGGCAGAGGGAACAGCAGGCACAAAGGTCTTGAGGCAGTAGAATGCCAGGTGTGTTGAAGAGCCGCAAGGAGGCCCATGTAGCTGGAGTAGAGAGAGCAACAGGGAGAGTGATAAGAGACAAGATCAGGGGACGCGAAGGCCATACCTAGGTCCTTGTGCCCCCAATCCTCCGTCCAGCATTCCTCGGTCTTGACAATGCATAGGGCATGCTTGCTTCACCCCTTTAGAGAAGGAGTCAGCAAACTATGGCCCTCAGCCAAATCTTGCCAGCTGTCTGTTTCTGTAAATAAAGTGTCGTTGGAAACAGCCATACCCATTCGCTTATGTATTGTCCTTGGTTGCTTTCTAAATACAAGGGCAGGATGAGTAGTTGTGACAGAGACTGAATGGGCATCCAAGCTTAAAATATTTACCATCTGGACCTTTCCAGGAAAAAAATTTGTTGATTCATGTTTTAGGGGATAGTTGGAGTTAGACAACATTGGTTCACCAAAAAACCTGTTGCCGTCGAGTCAATTCCAACTCATAGCGCCCCTGTGGGACAGAGTAGTGCTGCCCCAGGGGGTTTCCAAGGAGTGGCTTGTGGATTTGAACTGCCAACCTTTTGGTTAGGAGCTGGTGTCTTAACCACTGTGCCACCAGGGGTCTGCATTGGTTTAGACCCTCCCCATTTATCATCCAGGTGACCCTGGGCAAGTTGCTTAAAACTTCTCTAAGCTTTATCCTATTTTGTCTATTTATAAGGTTATAGTGAGATTAGACTAAATAATTCAAAATGCATGCATGTAATAGGTCCAATATTTTGTTAGGAGACAATACTGAATGCATGGGCTTGGACTCACAGGGTCAGGATGGTAGCTTTGGTGGGTGGTCCTGGGCAAAAGGCTTTGTCGGCCTTAGTCTCAGTTTCCCCATCTGCTAAGTGAGGATGCTGGTTATTTACAAAACTAAAATGAGCAAGAGCGCATGGCTTATAGGAAGTGCTCATTAAGTGGAGGTTGCTTGTTTCTTATTGTCAACCTTATTGCCCACCACATCTTGTGTGCCAGGACATCTGCAAATTCTCCAGGATCTGGGGAAAAAAAACCCAACATCTGTCTCTAGATCAGATCCCTCAGGACACAGTGGTTAAAGCACTTGGCTGTTAACCAAAAGGTAAATGGTTCGAAACCACCAGCCGCTCCTTGGGACAAAGATCTGGCAGTCTGCTTCCATAAAGATTACAGCCTTGGAAACCCTATGGAGACAGTTCTAACCTGTCCTATAGGGTCACTATGAGTTGGAATTGACTTGACAGCAATGGGTTTGGTTTGGTTTTGGTCTCCAGATCATGTGCCACTACTGTGCCACCAGCCCTCAGCACATATTCCAGCCTATGGTATCAGGAAGGGGTTGGGTATAAAAAGATTTTCCTTTCCCATAGCTTGGCACACAGCCTATAGCCACTGCTACCTGAAAGGATGCCAACCTGTTCAGTGTGTTTGAATTTGCAAATAATCTCTTATTTACTATCAGAGTATCCACAAAGCTGCAGCTTGTAATGGGCTTTTATTAGGCTGCAATAAGTACTGTCAGAGAAGGTCTGTCTTTGCAAAGCCCAATTAGTGTATTTATTTATTAGGCTGTTTTATCGACAGGCCAGAGTAATAAAGGATTGTTAAAGGATTTTGCCCACTGGATCTGCTTTGAGCACTTGCCAATTTGGTGGGGGTGGGGGGGGGGAGTGGTGGGGGGGGGCGGTGATAGCAAGAGTTTTAAAGGTGGGACTGAAGTCTGAGTTTGTAAAACATGGAGTTCGCTGGAGGACTTTCCATGCCGCTTGGCTGTGATGACAATCCACTTGAGTTACATTGCATTAAAAAAAAGAAAAAAAAAAAAAAAGTGCTGAGAGCCCCAGTGGTTGAAACCCAGACGCCCACATTTATTTATACTCGCAATGCCTCGGCCATGTGTGTGGTGATAAAGCGAACTCGAAAGTTGTGGAACTGAAAATAACATATGTCTGTCTCAAGTGCCAGAGGCAAGTGTTGCCCTGGTGAGCAGGGGAAGGGCCCAGATTTAGAGAGGGGGAAAGAAATATGCTTCTTGTTCAACCGTGGTGTGTATACACAATCCCTCATTTCTCCTTACGTGTAATGAGCAGCCGCAAAACTGACAGGAAAACAAATGCAGGACCGGGCGAGTTGATGGCTTCTGTGCAAGCTGGTTTGCTTAGTCGAGTTCTGGATTGAAAATGAGGTTCTGGCAATTGAACTTTGCTGTGGCTGTCTGAGTTCCTTCGGATCTTGTTCACGAGAAAGAAGCTATGAACGGGGCTCCCACAGGTCAAGGTGGTGATGGCAACAGAGGGACTCCTCTCTTCCCACAAAACTGCTTTGACTGAAAAATGATTAAAATAAAAATTACTTTCCATCTCGGGAGAACCAGGGGCTCGTCTAAGATTTGCCAGGACTCCGGGACTCCTCAGATCACATTTCTGTTCCTAGTGGGGTGCTATTTTTAAGGCCTGGTTACCACTCTCGACTCTAGTTCATGCTTCCATACGTATAAATAGATCTGGCTCAAGAAGAGTGAAATAATAGGTAGAATTCAGACCAACTTTTCTTCCTTTTTAATCTTTCTGAAAGCAAGTAACTTGTTTGTCTTCATTTTCCACATTTTACTTTGTCATTTTGACGTTATCAGGCACAGCCTAGGGCTCTGAGAACACGTGGTCTTTGCAAACAACAGACAGCAGAAAGAATGGCCGGCTAATTCTCGGCTTCATCTCTCTCACCCGTGAACTCTAAGCCACACCTAGGGAGCCAGCTGGAAACCTCCTACCACGGTCCTTGGCTTTGAATTAGGGATTAGACCTCCAAGTTTCTAACATACACCTTGGCCAACTCTCTTCTGCTTAACTTCTTCTTGCCTCAGTTTTTCCATCTGAAGAATAGAGATAGTTCTCTCTCTACCTAACAGAGCCAGAGAGGATGGGATGCTGTATTAGTTTCTGAGGGCTGCTGTAACAAAACACCACAAACTGGATGGCTTATAAGAGCAGAAATGCATTGTCTCACAGCCCTAGAGGCTAGGGGTCCTAATTCAGGGTGTCGGCAGTGCCATGTTCCCTCCAAAGTCTCTAGGAGATGATCCTTTCTTGCCTCTTCCAGCTTCTGGTACCAAACAAAACCAAACCTGTCACCATGGAGTCAATTCCGACTCATAGCAACCCTATAGGACAGAGTAGAACTGCCCCAAAGGGTTTCCAAGGAGTGACTGGTGGATTTGAACTGCTTACTTTCCGTTAGCAGCCATAGCTCTTAACCTCTGTGCCACAGGCATGATTTGGCGTGTAAAGGCATAGTCACATGACTGTCTCTTCTCTGTCTGCCTCTCTGTGTCTTTTCTCCTCCTTTGTAAGGACATCACTCAGATCAGATTAGGGTGCATCCCACTCCAGTATGCATGCACGCTAGCTTAGCTGATTGGTGGTGTTAGCTAATTTTGATTTGGCCCTGACTCTTGGTGACCTCATGTATAATGAACCAAAATGTTGCCTGGTCCTACACCATTCCCATGATCTGTTGGGGATCAGGCTGTTGGGATCCACAGGTTTTCTATTGACTGATTTATGGAAGTAGATGACCAGGTTTTTCTTCCTCGTCTGTCTTAGTCTTGAAGCTCTGCTGAAACCTGTTCAGCATCATAGCCACCAGCAAGCCTCCACTGACAGAAGGGTAGTGGCCGTGCATAAGGTGCATTGGCTGGGAATGGAACCCAGGTCTCCTGCATGGAAGGTGGGAATTCTACCGCTGAACTACCAATGCCCCCAAATGATAGTGTCTTCAAAGACTCTATTTCCAAACAAGGTCACGCTACAGGTACTGGGAGCTGGGGCTTCTGAATGCCTTTTTGGGGGATACAATTCCATCCATAACACACACATTGGGGAAACACGTGAAGCAGGACCCAGCAGGTACTGGTGACATGAAATAGAGCCCAGGGGCTATTCAAATACTGTTTTCTGCCTCTTCCTCACAGTCATGGATTAAGTTATGTCCCCCCAAAAATGTGTATATTGATTTGGCTGGGGCATGATTCCCAGTATTATGTGGTCGTCCTCCATTTTGTGGTTGTAATTTTATGTTAAAGAAGATTAGGGTGGGATGGTAACACCGTTATTAAGGTCACATCTCTGATCCAACATAATGGGAGTTTCCCTGAGGTGTGGCCTGCACCACCTGTTATCTTACAAGAGATGAAAGGGAAGCAAGCAGAGAGTTGGGGACCACATACCACCAAGTAAGCAGTGCCGGGAGCAGAGTGTGTCCTTTGGACCTGGGGTATCTGTGCGGAGGAGCTCCTTGTCCAGGGCAAGACTGATGAGAAGGCCGACAGAGAGAGAAAGCCTTCCCCTGGAGCTGATGCCCTCAATTTGGAGTTCTAGGCTACTAGACTGTGAAAAAATAAATTTCTCTTTTTAACGCCGTCCACATGTGATGTTTCTGTTACAGCAGCACTAGATGACTGAAACACTCACTTTGCAGGTAAAGTCATCCGTGCTCATTTACACAGCGTTGGAACTATGAAACTAGACTTGAAACTAATCTCCATTCTGCTCAGGGGGGAGCTCAGTGTGTCAGCAATACTGGGCCTGCTAACTTAAAGCTGGTACTGCGCTACCACAGCTTGAGCACCTCCTGTGTGCTGGGTGCCTGGCACCAGGTACTCCCCCTCGGTAACTCAGTTGTGCCTCACAACAACCTGTGAGAGCAGTGTTGCTGGTCCCATTTTATAGATTGGAAGACTGACACGCCGTTGTTCCTGTAATACCAGATGAAACTTAACTATAACACCCCTGATAGTTTAAAAAACATTTTACAACCAGTCAAAGAAAAATGATGCAGCTGTCTGTGGAGAAGGATGGAGCAGGCAGGCAGAGCAGGGCATTCACGACTTGCGTCTCGGGAGGGAAGCGCCAGATTCTTCCATCCCTGCGACCGTTCTGGTTAGCTGTTTACATTTGGCCACCAGAAATAAAAACCAGGCAGGAGCGAGGGCTAAACATACATATGACAATGTTGGCTATGTAAAGGGAAAGTCATATCTCTTTGGTAAAACAAAGCAAAAGCAAAAATTACCTTGCCCTTGAGATAGGATCCCCAAGTCTGTGGAGGAGTCTGCCTATGTGAGGTGTGGGGTCAGAAGAATGACATAAGATGATATTATTTATTGCTTTGTTAAGCAATATTTTCAGCCATGGATCTTGCTTTCAAGCTTAAACTATTGCTGAAATAGTAGATGGGCCAAGGGAATTTGAAAACACAGAGCGTATCTCCGGCGAAGGGAGAGCCAGCCTAGCTGACATTTCTTTTGGGAAGACGAGAGGTAAGCGGTTTGAAGACTTGATTATGGAAACACTGCACAGAGTGCCCAGATGACATTACCAATAATTTAACAAGATCAGAGTATGAAAAATATTGGAGTCGGTCAACCCTTATCTCCAAGGGATTGAAATGAGAAGACTTTTAAACGGTGACACCAATTGCGGGCCCCTGACCCCAGCAGGTGAGTGGAGAAGTGGTGTAATTAGCATTGCTGAGGTACCTGTGAGGCCTGGGAAGGGTGGACACCAAGCTTGAAGCCAAATTTTGAAAAGGACAAATGATATGATAGATGAACAAGGACCAGCCAAGAGCAAATTGGAACAGTTCAGCTGGGAGATGACTAAAATGAAGACTAGAATCCTGGCACACATCCATGAGTGAGTGCATGTGTGTATGTGTGAGCACTATTTATTTATTTATTTAAGAAAGGTTAAAATAATAACAATTACAAGACTTTATTAATTCCTCCAGAGAAGCCAGAAATGACAAATCTATATCAAAAAGGACATCCACATTTCTAACCTGGGGCAAAGCGTGACTTAACCTCAGCAAGCTCGCCATCTGTCAGTGGGTGAGGCTAAATCAGACCCGCTTGTGTGGGTGGAGAAATGAATCAAAGAGGGGGCCAGGCAGGGTTCCCTGGAGTGAGGGGCTCCCTGGCTCGGTTGGCCGCTGGCCCCGTCAGAGCCCACCTCCTCCGGAAGAGCAGAGAGCTGCATACTTGCATCCACCTCTCTGTTGGTGTCAAGGGAGTTGGGCTTCCCATCAAGCTCTCAATCATGGAGGTCAATAATTATTCAAGTTTACGGAAATGCAGATGTGATACAAAATTAAAGAACAGCTCCTACATACCGAGGGAGGCCATAGGAGCAGGGGCTCTGAACTACTCTCTGGAGACCGAAGCCGGAGTTCAAATCCTGCTGCCAGCTGGGAGACTTTGGGCACATTGTTTAACCTCCTTTGGAAGAGGAGTGGAACAGAAGTATCACTCCTGTGCGAAACAGATTAGTGCCTGGCACCGAGTAAATGCTGAATATATGCATGTTGTTGTGTTTAGGTGCTCGTTCTGTGTCAGAGCCTGAGCTGCATCGTCCCATTTAATCTGAACTGCTGCACAGGGTAGGGAGGTAGTGGGGGTTCAGTAGTGGTGCAGTCGTAGACTTCTAGCCTTCTGTGCGGGAGATCCGGGTGCTGTGCCTGGTCTTCGCACCTCAAGCACAGCCATTCTCTGTCAGTGGAGGCTGTGTGTTGCTATGATGCTGAACAGGCTTCCGCAGAGCTTATAGACAAAGGTGGAGTAGGAGGAAAGGCCTGGTGATCTACTTCTGGAAATCAGCCAATAAAAATCCTACATATCAATGGCCTGACCCACAACTGATCATGGGGATGGCGCAGGACTGGGCAGTGTTTTGTTCCATGGTGCATGGGGTCGCCATGAGGTGGGAGCTGATTCTACAATGACAACACTGCATGGGGTGGGGGGTGCGGCAGTAAGTGTTCTTCCCCCATTTCGTACATGAGGAAACTGAGGCTTGGAGGACTTGAATAATTTGCCTGAGGTTGCTCTGCTGGAAAGAGGCAGGGCAAGGATTTTGATTTACAGCTGTGAGTCTCCAACCATTCTACTGCCCTGGCTCTGAGTACAATATCCTCTTAGTTCAGATCAAGTCGAAGAGACAGGTAACAATAGAAGACCCCATTCATCTTGGGAGTTAGTGGTTTCACCATCCCAAAGGCAGAGACCCTGGGTGGTGCAAACAATTAAGTGCTCTACCACTAATCAAAAGGTTGGCAGTTCGAGTCTACCCAGAGGCACATCAGAAGAAAGGCTTGCTGATCTACTTCCAAAAAATCAGCCATCGAAGCCCTGTGCTCTGACACACACAGGGTCGCGATGAGTCGGGTTCTGTTCAGTGGCAACTGGTGGTTTCCCAAAGGCACCACAGGGAAGGGGTGTGCTCTTAGGGTGGGCAGAGCTACTCACTGCTGCTGCTTCTTCTGTGGCCCCAGGACCTCAGGCTTTCTCTGTCTTCTGCTTCCTTGTCGTCTCCCTTTTTAATCTGATTTACCATTTTAATGTTAATGCCATGCAATAGCAAATATCTTTTTAAAAAAAATTTTATTGTGCTTTAAGCGAAAGTTTACAAATCAAGTCCGTCTCTCATATAAAAATTTATATATACCTTGCTATATACTCCTAATTTCTCTCCCCCTAATGAGACAGGACACTCCTTCCCTCCACTCTCTCTTTTCATGTCCATTCCACCAGCTTCTAACCCCCTCTGCCCTCTCATCTTCCCTCCAGGCAGGAGATGCCAACATAGTCCCAAGTGTCTATTTGATCCAAGAAGCTCACTCCTCACCAGCATCTTTTTCTGTCCCATTGTCCAGTCTAATCCCTGTCTGAAGAGTTGCCTTTGGGAATGGTTCCTGTCCTGGGCTAACAGAAGGTTTGGGGGCCATGAACACCGGGGCCCTTCTAGTCTCAGTCAGGCCATTAAGTCTGGTCTTTTTACGAGAATTTGGGGTCTGCATCCCAGGGCTCTTCTGCTCCCTCAGGGGTTCCCTGTTATGTTCCCTGTGAGGATGGTCATCGGTTGTAGCTGAGCACCATCTAGTTCTTCTGACCTCAGGCTGATGTAGCCTCTGGTTTATGTGGCCCTTTCTCTCTTAGGCTCGTAATCACCTTGTGTCCTTGGTGTTCTTCATTCTCCTTTGATTCAGGTGGGTTGAGACCAATTGATGCATCTTAGATGGCCGCTTGCTAGCGTTTCAGACCCCAGACGCCACTCTCCAAAGTGAGATGCAGCATGTTTTCTTAACAGATTTTATTATGCCAATTGACTTAGATGTTCCCTGAAACCACGGTCCCCCAAACCCCTGCCCCTTCTACGTTGGCCTTCGAAACATTCAGTTTATTCAGGAAACTTCTTGGCTTTTGGTTTAGTCCAGTTGTGCTAACCTCACCTGTATTGTGTGTTGTCTTCCCTTCACCTAAAGTAGTTCTTATGTACTATCTAATTAGTGAACACCCCTCTCCCTCCCTCCCTCCCTCCCCCCTCTCGTAACCATCAAATAATATTCTCTTTGTTTAAACTATTTCTCCAGTTCTTATAATAGTGGTATTATACAATATTTGTCCTTTTGCAACTGACTAATTTCACTCAACATAATGCCTTCTAGGTTCCTCCATGTTATGAAATGTTTCACAGATTCATCACTATTTTTTATAAATGTGTAGTATTCCATTGCGTGAATATACCATAATTTATCCATTCATCTGTTAATGGGCACCTTGGTTGCTTCCATATTTTGCTACTGTAAACAGTGCTGCAGTGAACATGGGTGTGCATTTATCTGTTCGTGTAAAGGCTCTTATTTTTCTGGGATATATTCCAAGGAATGGGATTACTGGATCGTATGGTAGTTCTATTTCTATTTCTAGCTTTTTAATGAAACACCAAATCCATTTCCAAAGTGGTTGTACCATTTTACATTTCCACCAGCAATATTCTATTTCTATTTCTAGCTTTTTAATGAAGCACCAAATCCATTTCCAAAGTGGTTGTACCATTTTACATTTCCACCAGCAATGTATAAGAGTTCCAGTCTCTCCACAACCTCTCCAACATTTATTATTTTGTGTGTTTTTGATTATTGCCAGCCTTGTTGGAGTGAGATGGAATCTCATTGTAGTTTTGATCTGCATTTGTCTAATGGCTGATGATCGTGAGCATTTCCTCACTATCTGTTAGCTATCTGAATGTCTTCTTTAGTGAAGTGTCTGTTCATATCTTTTGCCCAGCAAATATCTTTAAGGTACACACTCATATACACAAATGCACACACACACACACTCACAACTACCGTTAGATACTTCTGCCTGATCTCACTTCTTGTTTTCACAACCTCCACAGTTTTGTCAGGATTCCCTTGAGCTGCACATCCAAGATTGTGATTGGATTGGTGGGCCTGTCAGGGCTGTCAGGTGACAAAGAGTCAGAACCCTGCTTTTTGGGAGGAAGACTTTCTCAAGACAAATCCTCTGCCCCCTCCCTTCTCACCTATCCCACCCCTTCCTTAGTGGATCTATCCCGTAGGCCTTCCAGCCTCCTGTAGCCTCTCTATGCACTGGATTTTTCTGCCTGGGATGGAGGGCCAGGCAGTTCTCTGGGGCGAGCCTGCACTGTATCATTCCAGAGCTACTCTGGCTGCCTTCACAGACCTTTCTCTTTTGATTTCTTGAGTTTTGGTCCTAGGTCCTGGGCATCTCAGATCTTAAGCTGTGTCCAACTCACACACCTCAAGGAAATGTCCCCTTTCCACATCCACTCCCTGTCGGCTTCCTCAGAAGGTGGTTTTAGACCCCCATATTCTTTCTCTCACTGTCTCCCTCTTTCTCCATCCCATTCCTGCCCTTCACATGAACGGCCTCAGAGCTCCAGACAGAAACCTTTCCTCATTATGATGGTGACAGGGCTGAGAATCCTGACCCCTTCCCCCAGTTCTTCCCCATCCTCACATTTGGAGGGATAAGTGGCCTTGGAGTAGAATAACATCTACCTGAGTCAGAATCGACTTGACAGAAACTGATTTTGAAGTCCTTGGGTGGTGCAAATGGTTAACATACTTGACTGCTAACTAAAAGGCTGGAGGATTGAGTCCACCTAGAGGCACCGCGGAGGAAAGGCCTGGTGATCTCCTTCCAAAAAATGGGCCATTGAAAACCTTATGGAGCACAGTTCTACTCCGACACACATGGGGTCGCTCTGTGTTGGAGTTGACTTTATGGCAACTAGTGGTGGCAGGGCCGAGAATCATGATTCCTCCCCCTAGTTCCTTCTGTCTTCAGGTTTGGAAGGACAAGGGGGTGTGGAGTATTGGACATCCAGGATGGACCCTGAGAGGACGTTAGGACCAGCCAGGCAGAACACTGGCTTTAGAGTGTTCCTCAACAAGGAATACTTTTAGTGGTGGCAGGGCCGAGAATCATGATTCCTCCCCCTAGTTCCTTCTGTCTTCAGGTTTGGAAGGACAAGGGGGTGTGGAGTATTGGACATCCAGGATGGACCCTGAGAGGACGTTAGGACCAGCCAGGCAGAACACTGGCTTTAGAGTGTTCCTCAACAAGGAATACGAAGGGGTTAGACCTGCTCCCAGGGTGGTGACGAGATGCCATGGGCTGGAGCCAGGATTGGCCATGGAGAACTGGGCTGTGTGGGGAGGGCGGAGCAGCAGACCATGAAAGAGAGTGCAAGATGAGGTCAGAAAGAGACATCAAGGGGTCTCCCCAAAGCTGACATTGAGGAGGCTGATGGGGAAGTTAAGAACTGTTGCGTTTGGCTTTGTGTTTTTGTGACTGGCTCCTGTAAGACTCCAGATAGACCTTTTGCTCTGGACATCCTGGGGCACAGTGGTTGGGCCGCTCAACAAAGAGCTTCATTTTCTACAACACCTCACTAAGGTTAATAGGTATAAGCCGGGTTGCATCTAGGAAATGGACACAAACCTGGGTGGGGCAAGGCCAGTGGTTCTCAACCCTGGTGGTGCACATTCCATCCTTTGGGGATGCTTTTAAAGATTCCCGTGTCCAAGACCCACCTGATGCCGGCTACTTCTATCAGCCCAGGTGAGTGTACTGTGCATCCAGGTTAGGAGCTACTGCCAGTTACACTTCGTATGGCTGTGTCACAGCAATGGCTATATTTTTTAACCTTTAAAAACTGCTCACCTTAGGACAGATTCCCTGTGGCTGGTTTTACAGAAAAGGCCCCAAGTTTCAGGTTTATGGGAAGTCACCCAATGGTGTGAGAGCCACCTGGGCCCTGTTAGGGTGGGGAGGACTTTGTGAGGTGGGACCTTCAGGGTCTTCGTCCTGTTACTTGAAAGGCAGGTGGCTCCACGTAAAATGGCTCTCAGTTTAAATAGCTTTGCCAATCATGGAATCTCTCCCTTATTTATTGTAATAATAAATCAGTTACCATCGAGCCAGTTCCAACTCATTGCAACCTCATGTGTACCAGAGTAGAATTGTGCTCCAAGAGTTTTCAATGGAGGATTTTTTTTTTTTGGAAGTGGATCAACATGCCTTTCTTTCAAGGCACCTCTGGGTGGACTCGAACATCCAACCTTTCTGTTAGCAGCTGAGCATGCCAACTGCATCATCCAGGGACTCATGTTATAAACAAAACTGAATGCTTTTTAAGTAGTAGTATCTCCATGAGCCTTTAGCAACTCTGCCTTGTTGTATTTTTATTCTCATTTTACAGATAAGGGGATGGAGGCTCCCAGAGGCTAGATAACTTGGGTGAAGTCACACTCCAGGAGAAGGTGGAGCTGGGACTCAACCCAGTTTCTGGGGTAGAGCCTGTTTGCACATGGCCTGTATCATGCCACCTCCTGGCTTGGGGGAATTGCTCGGTTACCACATATAACCCCTTGATAGTGCCACTTACATTCTGAGTGATCTTGGACAAGTCTGTTCTTGGAAGTTCAGTTTTTTGGTTGTAAAATTCTGGGAGGGTCACACTCTTTAAGGATTCTATCAAAGCTGATATCTTAAAGACCAGGAATATCATAGAAGATAAAAAAAAAAAGATAAGGAGTGTGTAAATGCTTTTGAAATGGAAGTGCCTCCTACAAATGTGAGGGCTGAAATTACAAGGTTTTTTTTGGCGGGGGGGGCCACAGGTCTTAGTTCATTCCACAGCACTCACTGCCCATTTTGAGAAAATATCTGGACTAAAGCTGACCAACACCAGGAGCAGCTGTAAGCTCCTGGGGGCAGGACAATACCTGCCTTGTTCTCCACTGTATACACTGTATACAGGTCATACCTAAGGCAATAAAATGTTTTAAAGGTCTTTTAAAAAAATAATATTTTATTGTGTTTCAGTGAAGTATACACAGCAATTTAGATTCCTATTCAACAATTTCTACACGAATTGTTCAGTGACATTGTTTATATTCTTCACAATGCATGGACATTCTCATTATTTCTGTTCTGGTTGTTCCATTTCCATTAATCTAGTTTCCCTGCCCCCTTACATTCTTATCTTTGTTTTAAAGTAATTTTTGACCATTTGGCCTCATATAGGTGGAGCAGGGAAACCCTGACGGCGTAGTGGGTAAGAGCTCGGCTGCTAACCAAGAGGTCGGCAGTTCAAATCCACGAGGTGCTCCTTGGAAATTCTATGAGGCAGTTCTACTCTGTCCTATAGGGTTGCTATGTGTCAGAATTGACTCAATGGCAGTGGAGTGGAGGTAGAGCAGTAAATATTTTTAAGTAAACGTTTCATATTGGAGTATAACATACATATGAAAATGTGCATAAATCACAGCTCAATGAATTTTTCAAAGTGAACATACCTGTGTAACTACCACCCAAAATAAGATGCAGACCAGCCCCAGCATCCTACACAGGTCTCCCTCATGCCCCCTCCTAGTCATTACCCCGGGACAAAAAACATAACTACTATCCTCACTTCTAACCTTATAGATTGGGTTTGCCTATTTTTGAACTTTGTTTGAATAGCCATACAGTATGTACTCTTTTGTATCTGGCTTCTTTCATTTAACATAATGTTTGTGAGGTTAGTCCGTGTCATAGTGCGTAGTTTTATGTCAATCATCCTCATTATTGTATACATTCCATTGTATGAATAAACCACGATGTATATATCTACTCTACTGTCAATGTATATTTAGATTGTTTCTAGTTGGGGGCTATTACGAATAATGTTGAAGTGAACTTTCTTATATTTTGGATACATTTGTACCTTGTTAGGTATATACTTAAGAATAGAATTGCTTGGCCGTAAGGTTGTGTGTAGGTTCAACTTAGAAAAATCCTGCCAAATAATTTCTGATGTCATTGCACCGATTTATATTCCGGTCAGCAGTGTGGGAGAGTTCCAGTAGCTCCACATCCTTGCCCAGACTTTTTTTTTTTAAACTGTGCTGGTAACTGTGTAATGATGTATCACTGTGATTTTAATATTCATTTCCATGATTAATTACGTTGAACACTTTTTCATATGTGTGCCGGCCATTTGGATATCCTGTTTTGTGAAATATCTCTTTAAGTCTTTTGCCCATTTTTCTATTGAGTTGTTGATCTTTTGTGATTTATTTCTAGAAATTCTCATATATTCTGGATAGGAGCCTCTTAGGTTTTCCTTCTTAATTTTTTATAGTGTCTTATGTTGAACAGAAGTTCTTAATTTTAATGAAGTTCAATTTATCAATCTTTCCCTTTGTGATGGTTGCTTTTTTGTGTCTTGCTAAGAAATATTTGCCTATTCCAAGGTTATGAGGATATTCTCCTATGTTCTAAATTCTTCATTGTTTAACTTTCACAATTAGGTCTACATTCTATCTAGGATCAATTTTTATGTATGACGTGAGGTTGGGGTTATGACAAACTTCTTCTCCAAATCAGTACTTAGTCTGGCCTAACGGTATGTATATACTATCTTTCCCCCCTGCACTATAAAAAAATAGGCACACTTAAAAAAAAAAAAAAATTTTTTTTAATGTGGTACAGGTGAAAGTTTACGGAGCAAATTAGTTTCCCATTCAGCAATTTATACACAAATTGTTCCATGACATTAGTTCCAATCTCCACAATGTGTCAGCACTCTCCCCATTGACATCTTGGGTTCCCCATTTCCATTCATACAATTTTCCTACCCCTTCCTGTCTTCTTAACTTTGCTTTTGGGCAAATATTGCCCTTTTTGTTTAATTGGTTGTTCTAAGGACCATGTTCCTTCCCGGTGTTATTGCTCACTTTATAGGCCTGCCTTTTATCTGGCTGAAAGGTGATCTTTAGGAGTGGCTTCAGTTCTAAGTTAGAATAGTGTCTAAGGGTCACTCGGGTGTTCCACCAGTCTCTGTCAGACAAGTAAGTCTGGTCTTGTGAATTTGATTTTTTGTTCTACATTTTTCTTCTACTCTACTTGGTACCTTCTATTGTGATCCTGCTCAGAGCTGTTGGTGGTGTTAGCCTGGCACCATGTAGTTCTTCTGGTCTCAGGTTAGTGGAGGCTGTGGCTCGTGTGGTCCACTGGTCCTTTGGGCTAATTGTTTCCTTGAGGCCAATAGCTGTAACTTAAAGGGACACTCACAAGCTTTTAAGACCCCAGTTGCTACTCACCAAAGTAGGATGTAGAACATTGTGTTTATGGACTATGTTATGCCCATCGACCTAGATGTCCCCTGAGACTATGGTTCCAAGCCTTCAAACTTAGTATCTCAGTCCCAGGAGGTGTTTGGTTATGGCTAAGAAGTTTTCATGATTGTACCCCTATTATAGACACTGTTGTTGTAAACCAGGTAACCGTATGTGTGAGCATATTTCCAGACTCTATTCTGTTGGCTCAGTAAATACTTCACAGATGAATAGTGGCTGACCTGGGCCTCGCCATGTTCCTGAGGAAGCTAGAGGTGCTGGGAACTTGCCTTCTAGGAAGATTCTTGTTTCTGCTGCTGAATCACTAAGTCTGTCTCTGCCCTTTCCCCTCCCATAGATACAACTAATCGGCTGACAAAAATAATCATCAAGTCAGTCAGGCTCTGTTCTAAATATGCCTTAATTCATTTAATCTTTACATAAAATATTATTATCCACATTATCCTGCTAAGAAGACTGAGGCTTATGAGGCCACACAGGTGGTAAGTGCCAGTGCAGGAATTTGAATCCAGGCATTCTGCCTCGGAGTCCATGTCCATAAGCAGGACATGTGTCTATCTTTCAGTTGATGGAAGGAATTGGAATGGTGGAGGTCGAAGTCACTGTGGCCTAGGAGTTAAGACATCTGAGTTCTAATCTTGGCTTCTACACCTACTGGCTGGGAGATTTTGGACACATTGGTTAATCTCTTTAAACCTCAGTTTCTTTAGCTGGAAAGTGAGAGAGTGAAATGATATTTGGGGTCCTATTCAGCACTGACATTTTGTAGCATTATCTATCTTAAAGATGCCTAGAGAGGCTGTGAGTTTTTTGGAGAGAAGAAAACTGTACAATGGGGACTCGGGTTGAGGCACAGATGGGGGAGGAGCCCAGTGAGCGTGGTGGGAACATGGGGGTGGGATTGGAGTGGGGAGGTGATGACAGGAGGGGGCTGAGCCCAGCCCGCCGACCTTGTCTCTTCCCATCTGCTTATCCACCTACTTGGGCCGTCAGAGCCACCTATCGCATTACATGCTGGGGGAGGGGGCGATTCCGAGGTGTTAAGTTTTCTAATTGACCCTCCCCCTTTTCTGGGAATTAGTTTGAGAACATTCCTATTTAATCCCAAGGCCACGGTTCCTGTGTGAGTCTCTGGGGGGTCAGTTTCTCTGTCCAGAGCTGGCTAATTTTTCACCCACCTTGCTCATTCAGTGCTCGTGAAAATCACAGCTAGCTCTTCCACATGGACACTAAGTTTCCCCGGGGGGCAGTCCTCTGACCTTGGGAGGCCATCCCTCCCTACCCCCAGACAGTGGAGCTGGGAATGGTCTTTGATCATTAACTTTAATTCTACTTTAAGTTATTTAAGAAATAACTTAAAAATTCACGCAAGCAACATACGCCAGTTCTAGAAAAAACAGAAAGTCCAGATAAACAAAAATAAGGAAACAAGTTATCTGCAATTCCGTCATCCAGAGATAACCAGTATTAACATTATTTGGATGGATTCTTTTTTTTTTTTTTTTGCTTTCTCTCTCTCTGTATGTGTGATATGTATGTGTTATATATATTTATATAATATACTCATACACCCCCCCCCACACCTTTTTTATAGAAATGAGTTCAACTGTTCCGTGGTTAGATTTTTAAATTCGGCCAAGTATCCTGAGCACTTCCCATATCACTCAATCTGTTTAATCAGCTTTGACATCTGCATAACAAACCACAGGAAATTGTTTCCCAAGCTCATTGTTATACACAGTGAACATCCTTGCTCATGCATTTTTGAACACATTTCTGATTATTTCCTCAGGAAATTTTTGAAAATGTAACAATCAGTATGCTCCAGTGATTTTTTTTTTTAAAGATAGTAAAATATAAAGTCCTTAATGCTGCCTTTATCATTTTCAACATTATAGTACCAAGAACAATAATACCTGTTTTCTAATTGAATGCCTTATGTATTATCAACAGTCACATTTAATTTTCCAGAAAGGTTTATAGCTATTAGGTCCATTTATTCCCATTTTATGGCTGTGAAAATTGAGGCTTAAGGATGTTTAATGATTTGCCCCATCACCCAACTGGGAAGAGCAAGGGCAAGAAGGCAGCTCTGTGATGCCCTCCCCCTCTCCTGTGCTCTTTACTTTCCGAGGAGTGTGTGAGGCTGGCCTAGGATGAGGCCCCTGCTCTCAAACACTTGAAGTCTGAACGGGAGACTGGCACCTACATGCAGGGCTTTGAACCATGTCATTTCGGTTCAACCCCCTGCTGAGAATGTGCAGTTCTACCTCAGATATACTGAATCAGAATCCACATTGCTTACTTTAGAATCACCTGGGGATACATGAGAAACACTGGGTATCTTGTTAAAATGCAGATTCGGATTCAGTATATCTGGGGGTGGAAATGTACATTCTCAGCATGGGGTCAAATGGAACTGAACCAGCCTGAAGCCCTGCCTACATTGAAGATGAAAGCTCTTATTGGGTAGCATCAGCCAAAGGAAAGCCCAGACCTTGTGTGCCCGAGCTCTGAGAGGAGGGGTGGGCTGTGGCCTCTGAGCACCTTTCCTGGAGCTGAGCCTCAAAGGATAGAGATAGGGAGGCACAGGAGAGCGGAGAGACACAGCAGGCAGGGGGCACAGCCTGCACAAAGGGGTGCAGTAAGGAAACCTGACACTCCCCCAAGCCACAGACCCTGAGTTGGGATCAGCTTACAGGAGGCCGGGTCCATCGCCTCTGCCACACACGGACAGTGAATGTATACAGGGGGCAGTCATAATAGTGGAAGTTTAATTTCCTTTCAAGCAGCCATGTACCAAAAACCAAACCAAACATGTTGCCATCGAGTTGATTCCAACTCATAGCAACCCAACAGGACAGAGTAGAACTGCCCCATAGGGTTTCCAAGGAGCAGCTGGTGGATTCGAACTGCTGACCTTTTGGTTAGCAGCTGAACACCTAATGACAGTGCCCCCCGGGCTCCAAGCAAGCATATATGTTTAAATAATTTCATTGTGTCAATAGACATTTTTTTTTCTGATTTTTTCTTCTTCCTCTCAAATAGCCTTTGTGCTTGATGATAAAAATAATCCCTTCATTGTAAGCATATAATTTTACATAATGCAGACAAGCATAGAGACAAAAGCAAAAACCTTCCACCCAGAATCACCCTCTTAGCGTTTCTCGGACCGTTTCCAGGCTCTCTTTCAGCCTACGGACTCTTCGATTTTCGTTACAGCTTCACATCAGAGGGATCAGGCCAGGCTTGCTCCCCTGTCGCGTGTTTGCCCACTCAGCAGTCTGTCCTGGACACCTTTCCCTGCCATTACAGATGGATTTCCATGATTATTTTTATAGCCTGACTCAGGAATTCAAAATGATCAGATACTCAGGATATAAAATGTCCATTAAAGTGCACAGAAATTGGGCTTTGACTCTCCTAGATGAGGGTTCTCAAGCGTCTCAAAACCGCAGAGGCTTTATAAGCCATAGTGTTGGGCAAGCAAGGGATCGCCCTGCTTATTATAATTTTTTTTAATGTTTATTTGTTTATTATGCAAATTTTCAAGCTATTAAACGGCAGAGAGAATAGTATAATGACATCTCCAATATTCATCACTCAGATTCAGCAATGAACAAGGGGTCGCCACATTTGCTTTGTCTTTCTCTCCTGTATTTCATTCTATTTTATTTTCTTTTGTGGAAATTATTTCTATTTTATTTTTCTTTTGCTGAAATAGTTTGAAGCAAATCCAGACTTGTTGTCATTAATGTATCCCGGTGTCTTTTAGTCTGGATCTCTTAAAAAAAGGAAAAGGGATTTTTTTATGCAGCCACAGTGCCAGTATCATACCTAACAAAATTTACCCTGCTACCCTGGGAGTATCTGGCCTATCGCCTGATTTCCCTGACAGTCTCCAAACTGGCTGTTTTACAGTCTTTTTGTTAGAACCTAGAACCAAACAAGGGGAACACTTTTCATTTGGTTGTAGTGTTTCTTGAAGTTTTTCTACGGCAATCCCCAAATAGTAAATCATAAATTTCAATGATATTTGAATCCTTCTGGTTGCATCAAGGGGGAAGGCTCTGCTTGCTGGGAGTATGTTTTTAGTGCCCCTTTGTTGTTGTTGTGTGCCATCGAGTCAATTCTGACTCATAGTGACCCCATAAGATAGAGTAGAACTGCCCCGTAGGGTTTTCTAGGCCGTAATCTTTATGGGAGCAGATTGCCAGGTCTTTCACCTGCAGAGCCATTGGTGGTTCGAACGTCCAACCTTCTGTTTAGCAGCTGAGCGCTTAACCATTGCACCACCAGGGCTCCTAGTGCTCCTCTAACCCCCCCCAAAACCAAAGCCACTGGTGTTGAGTGGATTCTGACTCATAGTGACCCTATAGGATAGAGCAGAACTGTCCCATAGGGTTTCCAAGGCTGCAAACCTTTACCGCCTGGTGGCGTAGTGGTTAATCTTTATGGAAGCAGACTGCCACATCTTTCTCCCATGGAGCAGGTGGTGAGTTCGAACTGCTGACTTTTGGTTAGCAGCCGAGTGCTTAACCACTGCACCACCTCTAGAGCCCTTCTAATACCTCCCCTGCTTTCCTCATGATTTTCTTTCTTTCTCTTCTCCCTTCCTCCTCCTTTCTTCCCTCTCTCCCTTTTTTTCTTTCTTACTTTCTAAGTAAGTAGCCCTCAGGCTCACGATCTTAAACAGGCAGATTTATCTAGCTTGATTTCTTTAACAGTTTCCATTGTAGTGGTGGTTCTTGTTACTTATTGTGGAGTCGGCTCTGACTCAAGGCAACCGTATGTACAACGGAACGACACATTGCCAGGTCCCATGCTATCTTCATGATTGCTTGGTATCCATATGGTTTGCATTGGCTAATTTTCAGAAGTAGATCTCCAGGCCTTTCTTCCCAGTCTGTGTTAATCTGCAAGCTCTGCTGAAACCTGTCCACCATGGGTGACCCTGCTGGTTTTTGAAATACTGGTAACACAAGCTACCACAATATGACAAACTGACAGATGGGCGATGGTCCGTCGTGGTTACTGGTAGTATTTTACCTTCTAGCTATGGCAAGTGACATTCATATTCAATTTATAGTAGTATAATTTTGTTTCGCTCAATGAAAAGCCCTGGAATGGTGACATGGAAACACAGCAACCTCTCCGGATGGTGTTTTAAGATGGAAGATGCTCCTTGAACCCATCCTTCCCTGAAGGCTGTATGGAGTATGTCCAGCTTTCGCTACTAAAACCAACACTGTAACCAACAGCCTTATACATATACCTTTGAACTTTTGTGCCCTTGTCTGATTCTTTTCTTAGAATACATGTTTTACAAGTCAAACTGGGATTTAAAAAGACATGAATATTTTCAAAGCTGTAGCTTCTTAACCAGAGTACTCTGTACTTAATTTCATGCTTTATTTCCATCTTTTATTTTATGTCAATTTTTTGTGACTCAGAGTGGCATTGGAAACATCAGCAGTCCCAGGCTTTCACACCTGTCTCTTCCTTTTCAGTAAGCTGTCCCTCCCCATTCTCCCAACCCTCTTCATTTGTGACTTCTCATGTACTGCGAGAGGGGAAACCGATAAACAAGCTTGTTCTGACTGTACATAAATTAAAAATAGACTCTGAGTGAGGGTCTGTTGGGACAAACGTGAGGCAAAGTCTCTCATTAGACCTTGTCCCTTTATCCTTCTTCCTTCTAGCTCTATCCTGTTTCATGTCTCTAGGACTGTTCGACAGGTGACAGCTGGTGATAGTAGGTGGTGGTTGTTAGATGCCATCAGGTCAGTCCCCAACTCATGGTGACCCATGTACAATGGAATGAAACACTGCTGGTCCTGTGCCATCCACACTGCTGGTTGTGGGTCAGACTGTTGTGTCCGTAGGGTTTTCACTGGCTAATTTTTAGAAGTAGATCACCAGCTTTTCTTCCTAGTGTGTCCTAGTCTACAGGCTTCACGAAATCTGTTCAGCATCACAGCAACACACAAGCCTCTACTGAGGGCCAGGTGGTGGCCGCACATGAGGCGCCTTGACTGGGAATTGAACCCAGGTCTCCCACATGGAAGGTGAGAGTTTTACCACTGAACCATCCACATCCTCAGTAAAGGTAGGGGACAGGAGTTACTGCAACTCATGGCAGGTAAAGTGACAGTTGAGAATAACTTTGGTCCCTGCATTCCCATAGAGATCTCAGGTTGCCACGTGTACTTACCTCCCTCCACTCGTACAGCCCTCTGATATAGGCAGATCAGCATCGTGGCCTTCTATTTGCAGAGGAGGAGCCTGTGGCCCTGAGGGGCCAGGTGACTTTCCAAAGGCCACACAGCTGGCCCCACACAGCTGGCTTGCGACAGAGCTGTGACTTCAATGCCAGTCTCAGTACCAAATTGGGTGGGTTTTGCACTTGGTCCTCTTGCCTGCTCACACCCTGGGCTAATGCACCTGGGGGATTCTGAACCACATGAGTGTGTGTTAGGGTCGAGCTAGGGAGGGGGTGATTCCTCTGACAGCAAAGAACCAGCCCATCACTGGGCACGTGCCCTTCCCAGAAGGGACCAGAGAGTGGACAAGATCCAGGGGGTTGGGGCCAAACAGGCAGATTCAGGGCTGTGTGGCTGCTAGGGGCGAGGCCTCTCATGTGGCTCAAGAGGGCCTCAGCCAAAAGGATAGCTGGACAGGAGTGGGGGCCAAGAACGCTAAGTCCTCATGACTCCTTGGCCTTCTGGATATGGAAGGAGGAGCAGGGCCTCAGGAGCTCTAAGCTGGGTTCTGGAGCCTTCCTGGCTGTGTGCTGTGGGCAGGAAACACCCCATCTCTGAGCCTCAGCTGAAAAAGAGGGGCTCGGACCTGGATCAGGGGCCTTCTAACTGTAACCCCAGGTAGGGCCAACTTCCCTCGGCAGCTCTGTCAGCTCTTCTCAATTACTGCAGCTCGGTTTGTGTTTGTTGACACCAACGTTTTTTAAAGAACTTGCATGTGATCTTGCATGTTCAGCTCTAACCCGCTCTTGTGTTTTTACTCTTGGCTCCTGGCACTTTCCTCAAGCTCTGCACACCCCTGCCACCATCACTCAGCTCCTGGGGAGACACCCTTAGATCCTCCCCCCCATCCTTGCCGCCACTGTGTCAAACCTGTCCCTCTTCCTCAGTTTCCCTTCTATGCTGCTATCTTGCCCCTGCACAGTTGCCTTGGCCTCCTTCCTGGCCTCTCTGCCTTCAGTCTCTCACCGGTCACTGGGTCCTGTTCACTGACTCCACCCCTGCAGGAGGAACCCCAGAGATGAAGCACTCAAGGCCCTTGAGTCCTGGCCCTTCTCCACTTCCCCCTGCTCCACAGATCTTTCCTCTCCGTCTACCTGCAGTCTAACCCCAGGGCACCATGTTCAGATTTCTCAGCACTCTGGGTTCTCTCTTGCATTCAGGCCTATGTCCAGGCTGTTCCCTCTGCCCCTTGTCAGCTTAGAGAAACCCAGCTCACCTTGTAAGACTCAGCTCCAATGTTATGTCCTCGGTGAAGCCTCCATTTCACCACCCCCGACCACCCCAGTACATGAGTCATCCCTGAGTTAGTGTAGCTGGTGCAATGCTGTATCTTGATCACTCCTTCCGGATCTGGGTTCCACCGAGGACCAGAGGCTTCTCAGAGGCTGGGATTTTAAAATCTACCTCCACTCTTAGACACTTAGTGTCCCCAGTCTCAGCAAACGCTTGTAGAGGGAGCAAAGGAGTTCCCTGCTATAGCGGGGGCCACGTGCCAGGTACAGGGAGTTTGGACTTTGCCATTTAGACCCGTGGACATTTACAGTCTGCCCCTTTTAATGGCTATGTGTGTCCCACTTGAGGGGTGAGGAAGGCAGGGTGTTTATCCATGAACTTCTGTTGGCATTAGCTGAGGGCTGATCCTTGAAGCATTAACTCTTCCCCTCCCCTAGCACTTCCTCCTGCTCAGTTCAAGAGTGATCCCTCAGGTGGAGAGTACCCGCAATAGGGCACTGTAGGCAAGTCCTGGAAAGATAAGTGCTGAGGGGATATGGGAGGGGCTATTATAAGGCCTCAGGGCCTTTGCACAGACTGTTTCCGATGCTTAGAGCAACCTTCCCTCTAGCTCTTTGAAGAGCTGGTAACTCTCAGCCCAGAGTCTCTTCCTCAGACAGATGTTCTCTAAATTAGCACCCATCCCCTAAAACTCCTCATCATATCATCTTGTTCATTTCTTTTACAGCACGTCACAGTCAGACATTAGCTGATATATTTGTCTGTTTTCTAGCCACTGCTATATCCCCAGGGCCTAGAAAAGATCTGGCTCGTAGTTGTTCCTGAATAAAGGGTTTTTTTTTTTTTTTTTGAATGAACACATGAATACACTCCCCTGTCATGCTCATCAAGGAGTCCTGGTGGTACAGTTGGTTAAGTGCTTGGCTATTAACCAAGAGGCTGGCGGTTCAAACCCACCAGCTACTCATGGGAGCAAGATGTGGCAGTCTACTTCTGTAAAGATTACAGCTTTGGAAACCCTGTGAGGCAGTTCTACTCTGTCCTATAGTGTCGCTGTAAGGTCACTCTGAGTCGGAATTGACTCAGTGGCAATGGGTCATGCTCACCTCCACACACATATGCCTTGCCATAAACGCCCCAACTAAATCCAAACACTCCTTCCACTATTACTCCAGGCTTACAACCAGAGAGGGGCAGTGATGATCAAGTTTGCGTTATGGGAGCGTGAAGATGCTGCTTGGTTTTTTGTGCACGTTGACTAGATATTGGCTCACCAGAAAAGCCTGGAGTCTGTAATGCCCTGGACTTTTGGGGGCAGGAGGTATTGATATTTCAGCAGAGTAAGGAAGGCAATGTTCATCGTTGATGAAAATGATCGAACTTGTGAGTTCCCTGAATGATCGAATATTTTTACTTCTGATGTAAAGTACAGATCCCTTCTGACAGCCCACTTGCAGGCATTAAATGAACAGAAGCCCAGTGAATGTCCTTCAAGATAAATTTCAAGTCATCTTTTCTTGTGCAAAGAGGTTTATTCCAACCCTTCAAAAATCTGTAGGGTATCCTGCTTCTATTTTTAAAAAACTATATTTAGTTTGCTTTGAAGATGAATAAAACTGAGATGCTATTATGTTCCTTTCCTACTTTGCAGCATCCAGAAATTTCTTTGCTATTAATACTACGGAGAAACAGATTTCTTTGATTTTTTTTCAGTGTAGAAGATTAAAAGCTGCCAGAAATTGTTTCAAAAGAAAAATAAATCTCTGAGAAGTTGGATTTGAAATTTTGAGGGGCCAGTGCTTGCGTCCACTGTGTTGGGAGCCATGTAATGAGAGATCGGCTCTAATTGTGGTGTTTGCCCTCCTTTTTCTCTCCCCGCCCCTCCTGGGGAAGCCCCACCTTCATCTCCACCATCTGCTTTCTCTTATGAAATCTTGGAATATTGAAACAAAAATGAAATTTATTGTAAATGTGAACAGGCAGTCATTTCCCAAAGAGAGTGGTTACAATAAATGATTTGTCAGTCTCCATATCTGGTCTTTGGTGATGATGAGGACTTAGGCTGTAGAAAGTTTTGACTGAAGGACTCAAGTTTCTTTTTGGGTCTGGACATATACTTACACATATCCTACTGATAAATAATTGATCAAAGTTAAGAAATGGACCTGAACTAAACTCCACACTTAATTTGGATTTTATCAGTCTTTTAACTAACATCCTTTTTTGTTCCAGGATCCCACATTACATTGAGTTGTCATGTCTTCTTAGTCTCCAAAACAAGTCTTTTTTTGTTTTTCATGACTCGTACACTTTTTTTTTTTTCCTTCTCATGATTAGATTGAAGTTAGGCATTTTTGGTAAGGGTACCACCCAGGTGTCCTTCTCAGTGTGTCCTTCAGGGGCTACATGGTGTTAAGATGTCTTATTAACGATGATGCTATCCTTGATCCCTTGGCGAAGGTGATGCCTGCTGGTTTTCTTCAATGTAAAATTACTATCTTCCCCTTTGCAATGAATAAATATCTTGGAGGATATACTTTGAGATTATGCAAATAATTCCGTTTCTGCTTAAACTCTCACCTGCTAAGGTTAGTATCTATTAGTGAATCTCGGTTGCAACAATTATTGTGGTGCTCTAATCATCAGTTTTCTTCATTCCTTCTCTATTTGTTAATTGGAATTCATCCATAATAAAGAGCTGCTCCTTTATTGAGACAGAGCCCCCACGATATTGTATTAAAAAGCCCTGTTTCCTTTGCTGGGCTTCCATTCCCCCTCCCCTCCACAGCTTTGCATTTGAATCCTGCTTTTGCTTTTTTTTTTTTTGCTTAGAGGTTATATGGAAACCCCATTGCCCCTGCATATTATGCTTAAGAATGTTGCTGACATAACTTGTATGAGCTCACTACTTGTAAATGCCATTAAAAGTAATTTGCTTGCCTGCCTTTAGCAAGCAGCAACAGTTTCAACTGACTCGTTTTCCTTGTACAATGAAATAAATGTGCCTTTCCTGTTCTCCCACCTTGGTCTCTCGTTTATTGGCCAATATGAGTCATGCTGAGCAAGAACCTGGGGTTTCCAGCTGGTAACATTATCTATCAATCAATCCATCCGCCTACCCATCCATCCATCCATCCATCCATCCATCCATCCATCCATCCATCCATCCATCCATCCATCCATCCATCCATCCATCCATCCATCCATCCATCCATCCATCCATCCATCCATCCATCCATCCATCCATCCATCCACCCCCCACCCCTCCACCCCCACCCCTCCACCCATCCACCCATCCATCCATCCATCCATCCATCCATCCATCCATGTATCCATCCACACATCCATCCATTTGCCCACCTACTCACCCCCCATCCATCCACCTACACATCCTTTCATCCGTCTGTCCATCTGTCCATCTATCTATCTATTTATCTATATGTCTATCATCATCTACTTTATATTAGAGTGATTTCATAGATATGTATTGTATTCTATGAATTACAATCCAACGCTACCCTTATTTATGCTGTTACTCAAGTTGTTCCAGCTTCCACCTTTGGGACCTCTTTTACGTTGACTCCTGTGCCTTTTGGATATGTGCCACCTCATCTTTTTTTGAGCACTTCCTACCTTCTTGTACCTCAAAATGCTCCAAGCTCATTGTATATTTTCCCTTACTGGTCTTGGAATCAACAACTTCTTCAAGAAATCCTAGTTACTTTGATTGGAGAATGGTATTTAGAAACCAAGAGCTGACTAGATGGTCCCATGGCTGTTGGGATGTCATTCCTTCTAGGTTCTTTTAGCAGATAGACCTTGGAAATGTTTGTATGTATACTAATCTGTGCATACATACACAGTTGTGTTTATTTCTTTAAAACACACACACACAAATTTGTACTGATACTTCTGATTCTTGTCCAACATCACAGGGTTCATTCTAACCTTCTTCCCTTTCCTTATTTATAACTTTTTATCTGAAATGAGAAACCTGGCTCTTATTATCTGCAATATGTTTACTTGGTTGTTCAACCATGCTATATTCACACAGTAGTTTCAGAATAGCTAACCCATACCCTTGTGAGAATCAAATTTGCTGACTACATTATTCGTGTACGGTTCTTTTGTCTTTAGCTTTAATAGCAGTTGACGTGCCATTTTCCAGAGTAATTTAGGTTAGCTTTTTTCTTCCCCAAACCCTTCTGTGAAGTTATGTGATTCATTGGTAACGCAGCTACGTTCATTTGTTATACTTAGTTTTCCATTTTGGTTTCCTCAACATCTTGGTGTCTTAAAGTCAAACCAAACCAACTCTGTTGTTGTTGAGTCATTTCTGACTCATGGTGACCCCATGTATTACAGAACTGTTCCATAGGATTTTCTTGGCTGTAAGCTTTACAGAAGCTGATTGCCAGGCCTTTCTTCTGTGGGATGCTAAGAAGTTTAGGCTAGTGTTGTTGCTGTTAGGTGCCATCGAGTCAATTCCGACCCATAGTGACCCAATGCGATAGAATCAAACTGCCCCATAAGGTTTTCTAGGCTTTTTTTCTTTACAGGATCAGATTGCCAGGTCGTCCTACCACAGAGCTGCTGGGCGGGTTCAGACTGCCAGTCTTTAGGTTAGCAGCCAAGCCCTTAAGCATTGCACCACTAGGACTGCTTCTTTAGGCTAGTACTTGAGCACAAACCATTTGCACCACTCAGGGATGTTTTAAAGTAACATATAGTAAAATTCACTTTTTGTGGTGTACGGTTCTACGAGATGTGACAGATTCATGTCCCTGTACCATACAGAACGGTTCATCAGCCTTTTTTATAGGTAACCTCTCTCCTCACCCCATTTTCCTGGCAACCACTGATTTGTTTTCCATCCCTATACTTTTGCCTTTCTGGAATGTCATATACATGGAATCATAAAACACGTAATCTTTTGGGTCTGACTCTTTTCACTTAGAAAAATGAATTTCAAATTCACCCAAAATGTGTGAACCAATAGCTGGTTTCTTTTTATCATTCAATAGTATTCCATTGTACGGATGTACCACTAGTTTTTTTTTACTAGTTCAAGTACTAGTATTGGCTATTTACAATTTTTAGAAATTATAAACAAAACTGCTTTAAACATCTGTACAGGTTTTTGTGAGAGCATAAATTTTCATTTTCTTTGGTAAATATCTAGGAATGGGATTTTTCGGTCATGTTTAAGTATATATTTAACTTCGTAAGACATTGCCAAACTGTTTTCCATAGTGGCTGTACCATTTTGCTTTTCCACCAGCAAATGTATGAGTGTTCTAATTGCTCCATATCTTTGTCAACACTAGGTGTTGTCATTTTAAAACTTCTAAAAATTGTAGCCATTCTAATAGATGTGTAGTGTGATTTCATTGTGGTTTTAATTTGCATTTCTCTAGTGACTAGTAAGGTTGAGTATCTTTTCATGTTATTTGTCATCCGTATATATTCTTTGGTGAGGTTTTTGTTATATCATTTGTCCCTTTTTAAATGGGTTGTTTGTTTTCTCATGTTGAATTTTGATGGTCTACATATTTGTCAGAAATATGATTTGCAAATATTTTCTCCTAATCTGCAACCCATCTTTTCATTTTTTTTTAACAATGTCATTTATAAAACAAAATTTTAAAATTTTGATAAAGCTCTGTTTTTTTCTTTTATGGATTTTGCTTTTGGTGCCATATCTAAGAAATATTTGTTAAGTAAAAGTCACCAAAAATTTTTCTCCTATGTTTTCATCTATAGATTTTATAGTTTCATGGTTGTACTTAGGTCTGTAATTAATTTTGAACTCATTTTTGTATATGGTGTGAAGTCTGGTTTTAGTTTTTTTTGTGCATATGGATAACAATTTTTTTTCAGCACCATTTGCTGAAAAGACAATTCTTTCTAAATTTTGAATTCCCTTTGCACTTTTGCCAAAGATTAGTTGGCTGTTTTGTGGGTCTATTTCTAGACTCTGTTATGTTCCTTTGATGTATGTGCCTGTCCTTTGCTAATGCAGTGCTGTCTTGATTACTTAGTAAGTATAGTAGGTCTTACAATAGGAGTGTGAGTCCTCCAACGTTTAGTTTCTTCATCTTTCCATATAAATTTTAAAAATAAAAAAGCTTGCCTAGGATTTTTATTTAGATTGCATTAAATCCATAGATCAATTTGAGGAGACTCAGCCTCTTGACAATACTGAGTCTTCCAATCCATGAACAAGTTTTCTCTTTCTATTCTTTTTAGGTCTTCTTTTATTTCCTTTGCTGGTGCTTTGTAACTGCCAACATACAGATTCTGCACACATTTTGTTTGACTTACAATTCTTTAATGTTATTGTAAATAGTGCTTTTATAAAATTCTGAATTGCAATTGTTCATTCTTAGTATATAGAAATACGATTAATTTTTTAATATTGACTCTTTACCCTGCAACGTTGCTAAACTCCCTTATTTGTTCTAGGAGTCTCTTAGTGTATTCTTTACAATTTTCTAGACCATTGTATTGTTTATAAATACAGACACTTGTTTTCTTGTTTTTATATGTGTGCCTCATTTGTTTTTCTTGTCTTATTGTGCTGTGTAGTACATAATTGACAATTATGGGACACTCCAGCCAATGACATCAGAATACAATTTTTTATGGGCACATGCAAATTTGCATTTGTAATTATGTCAATTTGGTTGATAATGTTGTTTAGGCTTTGTATATTCTTAGTAATTTTCTGCCTAATTTTTATCTATCAGTTACTGAGAGAGTCATGTTGATATCTCCAAGTAAAATTGGGGGCTTACCTATTTCTCTTTTCAGTTCTGTTAGTTATTTTTCATGTATTTTAAAGCTCTATTTTAGGTGCATACATGTTTAGGATTGCTATGTCTTCTTGGAGAATTAACCGTTCCTCCCCCTCATATCATTATGTGGAGTCGTTGGGAAGCTCGAATGGTTAAGTGCTTGGCTACTAACTGAAAAGTTGGCAGCTGGAACCTACCCAGAGGCATCTCAGAAGAAAGGCCTGGCAATCTGCTTCTGAAAGTTCACGGCCATTGAAAACCCTGTGGAGCATAGTTCTGCTCTGAAACACATAGGGTCGCCATGAATCAAAGTTGATTTGATGGCATCTGCTTTTTTAGTTTTTATGTAATATCACTCTTTGATAGTTTTTCTTCTTTTGAAATCTACTTTGTGCTTTTAACCAATCATTATATCATTATATTTAAAGTGGATTTTTTGTAAACATCATATAGTTAGTTCTTGCTTTTTAGACACTTAATCTGACAGTCTCTGTTTTTTAACTGATATGTTTTGGCCACTCCACTTATTGATTATTGATATGTTTGTATTAAAATCTACCATTCTGTTAGCTTCTTCCTATTGCCATCTCTTCTTCTTCTTTTTTTCTCTTTTACTGCCTTCTCTCAAGTTAATTGAGCATCTTTTAAGGAATCTATTTTTTTCTCCCCTATTGACTTATTATTTATGTCTCTTTTATATTGTTTTAGTAGTTGTACAAGGGTTTATAATATGTATGTTTAATCAGAGTCTGCCTTCAAATAGTACTATACCACTTCATGTATAGTACAGAACTCTAAGAGCCCTGGTGGCACAAACGATTAAATGCTTGGGTGCTAACTGAAAGGTTGGCAGTTCTAACCCACCTAGTGGCTGCATGGGTGAAAGAGCTGGTGATCTGCTTCTGTAAAGATTACAGCCACGTAAACCCTACGGGGCAGTTCACATAGGGTTGCTATGAGTTGGAATCCACTTGACTGCACCCAACAAGAACAACAACATAAGGAATTTATAACTATATTACCATCTCCTTCTTCAATTCTTTGTGCTGTCATTGTCATCAGGAGAAAAGACCTGGTGATCTACTACCGTAAAGATAACAGCCTAGGAAACTATTCTGTCCTGTAGGGTTGCTACGAGTCAGAATTGACTGGATGGCACAGAACAACAACCTTGTTGTCATACATTTTACTTTTACATATGTTATAAATACACAATACATTGTTACTGTTTTTGTTTTAGACAGTTATCTTTTGGAACAACCAAAATTTCATCTTCTCTTTTTTCCATTTCCAGTGCTCTTAATTTCTTTGTTTAGATCCAAATTTCTGTCTTGTATTATACTCCTTCTATTTGAAGGACTTCCTTTAAAGTTTCTCATAGTCTAGGTTCACTAGCAATGAATTCTCTCCATTTTTATTTACCTGACAAAGCCTTTATTTCTCTTTCATTAAAAACATTTGTGCTGGGTATAGAATTCTGGGTTGGCAGTTGGTTTCCCTCCACAGCATTTTAAAAATGGCACTTCATTATCCTCTAGCTTGCATGGTTTCCGACAAAAAGTCTACAATATTTATCTTGTGTTTTTATCTGTAAGTACTGTATCTTCTTTGCTGGATGCCTTTAGGATTTTCTCTTTGACTTTTTTTTTTCTAACGGTTTAAATTTGTTCTGTCTAGGAGGTTTGTTTTCTGTTTTGTTTTGTATTTATTTTGCTTGGTGTTCTCTGACTTTTTGGATCAGTGGTTTTGTGTCTGTCATTAAATATGGAAAAATCTTGGCCTTTATTTTTTCATATACTTCTTTTACCTCATTCTCGCTCTATTTTCCAAAGGTGTCTGGTTGTGGCTACCCCAACTAAGCAAGTGCTCATGTTGTGTATTTCCCTCCAGGTACCTGTCTCCCTCCAGATTTTGGGTTAGTTGGTTGTCCTGTAGAAACCCTGCTGGCACAGTGGTGAAGAGTGCAGCTGCTAACCAAAAGGCTGGCAGTTCAAATCCACTAGGTGCTCCTTGGAAACTCTATGGGGCAGTTCTTCTCTGTCCTATAGGGTCGCTATGAGTTGAAATTGACTAGACGGCAATGGGTTCGGGTTGTCCTATGATCTCAGCTCTCTGATGGTTTCAAGAAATGTGGTAATCTTGCAGCTCTTCCATCTTTTTTCCTTCTTGTAAGGGTGCAAATGATGCCCCTTCTAGCTCTTTCCATCCCTGAGTGGAAACCAGGAATCCACAAAAAATTTATAACAATTACGTTATATTTCATTTCATGAATGTGCTGTGCCATATTAAAACTATATACCTTATTAGTGGGCATTTAGGATACCAACATTTATTTTTGCTGTTATTAATATTCATCTTTGTACATATATCTTTGTGCCCTTATCTGAGCAGCTCCTTTGGGGCATGTGAACCATTTTATGGCTTTTATTAAATGTTGCCAAATTGCCTTCCCAAAAAACAATGATGATTAACACACTCATCAGCAGTGATGAGAAGGCTGGTGGATTACAGTTTTGGGGATTCTGGGGAAAGTTGCCTTCCTGGGCATGACTTACTGCCCCTGACCATAGAACTAGCATTTGTGTAGGCATGCTAATCCTGACCCAGTAAGACCCTGCTTTCCATCTCTGACCAGTTCTCCCTGCATACGGCTCTGTCAGAATGGAAGACTTGACGTGAGACTGGATTAAAGATTGATAAACCCCACAGCAGGCTGTAACTACCACAGGCTACTCCAATGGCCGAGGAAGCTGTTGGAAGAGCATTTTGACATTTCCTGACTGAGGAATTCTAAACCAATTCTAAGGCTCAGGGCAACCACATTTCTGCAACAACGATAGCTCAAATTGGACATGATGGAGATTAATTTCCAATGGAGGCAATTTCTAATTATCCTACTGGCAAATAAATAACTGAAACAATCTTTGAATATTTTTTTGGAAGCAGGGGGTTGTCGTAGCTTGTACTTTTAATTCCAAACTGAAACATTTAATGCTGTATAAAGCAGTTGCTATTTAAACTGCCAATAATGTTTAACAAGAATTTACTCACCATTTCCTATCCACATACTGTATAATTTATAACACTAAGCCCTTTCGATACTCCAAAACGCCAGATAAACTTTTCTCATTTGCTCTTAATTTGGTCACGCAGGCTAATACCAACATCTGAGGGCTCTATAAACTGCTTTTTAAAATGCGTTCCTGTGAGTGCCACCCTTGCCTCCTCTGCTCCTTGTCATCGTCCATAATTATTTCCAATACAAAGCAGCCCTTAGTGCACTTATTAACCTGGCATTTTCTTCAGTGTGAAGCACACTCAGCTCTATTAATTTTTTAGCCCTCTCCCCCCCGCCCCCCGCCTTTTTTATAGGGGACTGCAGATGCTTGGCTATTACTGAGAAGCGATTAGAAGTTAACAGGATTCTTTCCCTGGAGACTGACCTCGCCCTAGGCCTTCAATTGCCACCCTGTTTTACACTCTCAGCTGCTAAGAAGTCTTAGAGACTCTTTCCCCTTCTTTTTGCTTTGGAATTGGTAAAGCCATTCATAGCTAATGGCTGAATTCTGATTAGCAGAATGTAGCCTGGGTGGAACTGGAAGGGTTTTTGGAATTTTCTGGCCTTTCAGAGGCTGAGCCTCCCGTTCTGAAGGGCTTGTTTTCCCAGGTGAGCAAGACAGAAGTGGCCTCTTGGAGCGAGACCATTTTCCTCTCTCTCCCATCAGCGGCCCCTTCCACTAGGACGATCCCCGTGGTCCTTTCCAGGCGTCATAAAAAACAAAAGAAAATGGCTGAGGCTGTTGTGTAATAATAAAAAGGCAGGCTTCCTGTTTTCTTAGAAACTACAACAGGGACACAACAAAGTGATGGCTCTTGGCTTCGCGAGGCCTGACGGTGCACTGGGGGCCTGGGCTGGGAAGAGGAGAGGATACAAATACATGATCTGCAGGTCCATTTCGGGATATCAGGTTTTACAGCATGGGCCTACGCTTCCAGGTCACCTGCTGGGAAGCAGAAGGGACAGGAGAGGTCAAGCTCACAGACATGGCTGTTCTTCAGGAGCTGACCACAGCCTGGGACCCTCAGTGAAGAGGGGAGCGGCGAGGACCATCCCAGGCAGCAGAACCTCCATCTGAGTTTTCTTGGCTCTGGGGTTGGCCCCAGATAGGCCTATCTGGCTGCAAACCAACCAGATGAACAGGACCCTACTATGCATTTTGGCCGCTTCCTGTCCTCCTCCACATTTGTGTTTGGGAAAAGAGAAAGCAAGGAAACAAAGCTGGAGATGCTGAGGGAGAGACAGGAAATCATCCTGACCTCAGCTTGTCTAACATCCCCGCTAGGGTGCAGAGACAGCCCTGGCCCCCACCCTCTGAGCCCGGATCCACCTCAGTGGCGGGTCTCTTCAGCCTCACCTATAGATAATTTCCATAAGGAATTGTTATGGATTGAATTGTGTCCACCCAAAACATGTACTGCAATCTGGATTCCTAACACTTGGGATTGCTAGGAGTTGGAGTTGTCTCGAAGGCAACAGGTTTGATTTTGGTTTGGTTTATACCCATAAAAAAGGATTCCCTGGGTGGTGCAAACAGTTACATCACTCAGCTACTAACTGAAACGTTGGAGGTTTGAGTATACCCAAAGGTGCCTTGGAAGAAAGGCCTGGTGATCTACTTCCCCCAAAATCAGCCATTGAAAACCCTATGAAGGCCTGTTCTACTCTGACACACGTGGGGTCACCATGAGTTGGAGTCCACTTGATGGCAGCTATTTTACATCTGTCAATAGGACCCTGTTTGGAAATAGAGTTTTCTTTGTTATGTTATTAGGTCATACCTGAGAAGTGTGGGTTCTAAATCTAGTCATTTCTGAGTTGTAAATGGAGGAGAATGGACATAGAGACACACACGGGGGGAAGACAGACGCCCTGTGAAGATTGCTATAAACCAAGAAACTCCAAGGAACTGAGGAATGCCCAGGGGTACAGACAAGGAGGGAACTGACACAGCTGAGACCCTGATTAAGGCTTTTAGCCTCCGGAACTGTGAGAAAATAAATTTCTGCCCTTTAAGCCACGCACTTGTGGTATCTGTGTTATAACAGTACTGGGTAACTAAGACAGGACTGTTCCATGAAAACATTCCTATCGATAATGCTGGGGAAGACCTTATTATCCCCAGTTTACAGATGAGGAAACTGAGGCTCTGAAAAGTTCCATTATTCCCCAAGATCACACTGTGACAGGGACAGGACTCCGTCTTGCTGCTACCTCAAAGGCTTGGGTGGTTTAATTGGGGTGTTGAGTCTTCACCAGCATAAATAACTAGAAAACAGCCCACCATGAATAACTGCAGTTGTGATTCCTGGTCACTGTATGATCATCTCAAGCCATGGATTGACTTCCTGAACAAATCGTTTCAAGGTACTTTCCTAAATGGCAAGCAGTAAAAAATCTAAGAAGGGTTTAAGATATGAGACAGTAGCCCAGGCATATAAACAGCTTGTGACAGACCTGTTCTAATATAAGGCTTCAAAACAATACTTTTTTTTTTTTTTGTAACATGATAAAGACCGTTTTGCTGGCAGTTCTATTTTTCTGTTTGCCTCAAATAAATGCAGTTCGTTTTACCTCAACATGACATTGCTTGTAATTTAAAACCCTCACTCAGCTAATTTCAAACATTGTGGATTAAATATAATAATACTAAAAGTAACATTAATATTTCCTTCAACAGCTACCCTATACTAGGCATCCACCATGTGCCACTCAATTGTGCTTATTATCATCATCTTCATTTTTAGGCTCAGAGGGATTAAATAAGCCGCTCCAAGTTCAGAGCACAGGCTGAAAGGATCCAGACATGTTCATACGTTTCTGGTGGATGTTGTATTGTTGCAATCCTCATTTTTTCTTTAAAGAAAGTAATCTGACATCACCTCTTTGGAATAAATATGCATACGCCCTTGACCCTTGCAATACTTCTCTAAGGAATCTAGAGAAGGCAGTTTGGCCTCTGAATTCCCTGCTCCTTGGACTTATACATAAAAAAAAAAAAAAAAAATATATATATATACATATAAGGGTGTTTTTCCCCACTATTGTTTGGAAAGGCAAAAAAGAAGGAAACAAGCTAAAAGTCCATTAAAACAGGATTGGATGAATAAATTAGAGTGTTGATGTAAAGTGATCTGTGACATACTAAATGTCAAAAGTAAACTCCAGAGAAATACTTAAAGTATGATGCCATTTTAGCAAAAACCGAATCAAACCAAACAAACCTCTGTATGGGTATCTAGGTGTAACTCACATTTGTGGGTGCCTGGGGGATGCTCTCCAGGCTGTTAATTTTGGCTGTCATTGGGAGTTGGGGGGATTATAAACTTTTCCTTATATACCTCTGCATGGATATACTTGCTACAGCAAGAATGCATTACTTTGGATAATAATAATAAATTCAATAGAGAAAACAAGAGGAATAAAAGTCCCTAGGTGAAGTCGAGGCTGAGGATTTGGGTTCCCACTTTGCAGTCAGAGGATGTTAAAAATTAGCTGTGCCCCTGTTATGGGAAAGGTTATTCCCAAGACTTGTCGTTTTGAATACGTAACAAGATTTTTCACTTTTTCAAATTGCTGGCTCCCGGTGTTGTGTTCTTACACTTGACTTTAGAAAGGCATTTACATGTTAACCCAGCAACAATATAACCACTGCAATGGAGAATATTCTTCAGTTATCACAGCACACTTGCCTCTCAAATAACTTAATTTTCCTCATGATTTAAACAGCAGGTATGGATGGCAGAATAGATAATAGATAGTACTGCAGAGGTTTGAATAAGAAAGTGTGGCCCGACAAGGATGTACTATCTTTCTAATAAAAAGCAATGCTGATTTAGTGCCTGATAATGTGCTGATTGAATAATATTTTTAAAAAGCTGCTGAATAGATTGATTTTCTAATGGACTTTGCTCAGGCTCACTCATGCCTTCCCAGTCTCTCCTGGAAGGCCCTTATTTCAAACGACTGAATAACTGAATCAAGTTCCAATTTTTGAGTCTAAAAGTTGGCACAGAATCATCAACCTCTGTTGAGAAGAGTGTCTCTGAGCTTTAGGAGCCCTGGGGTGAGATAAGAACCACCTATGAGAGAAGGCTCCTACATGATGGTGTACAGATCATTTTTACCCTGCTGGTATCCCAGTGATTTTGATTTGGTGGCTATCATATTATAATCACTTCCTGCATGGCTCTGCCGACAGTGATCAACACCACAGAGCCCTTTAAAAGGTGGAGCTAGGACTCTTATCTATTAATTCTATCATCGGTGTCATTTTTAGGTCTGTTTCTGTTGCTTGACTTTTCTCCTTAAGATCGATTGTATTTTCCTTCTTCTTTGCATGCCAGATGATTTTTGATTGGACGCCAGACATTGTGAATTTTACCTTGTTGGGTGCTCGGTATTTTTTGCATTCCCTTAAATATTCTTGATCTTGTCTGGGACATAGTTAAACTATTTAGAAACCATTTGATCTTTTAGGGCTTGTTTTTAAGCTTTGGTAGATAGGGCCAGAGTGGTCTTTAGTTCAGGACTAATCTTTCTCTACTGCTGAGACAATACCCTTCTGAGCACTCTACCTGATGCCCCATGTATTATGAAGCGTTTACACTCTGGCTGGTGGGAGCACAAACTGTTCCTAGCCAAGTGTGAGCTCTAGTTGTTGTTCTGCCTAGTTCTTTCTGGTGTTCCTCCTTTCCATCCCCACTGCCTGTTTTTGAGTAGTTTTCTCACATGCGCACATTGATCAGTACTCAGCTGAAGATCCAAATGGAGCAGATCTTTGGTGCTTTTTCTTTGAAACTTTCTCCTTTCTGTCCTTGTCATAGGTACTCTGTCCTAAAAATTCTAGCCTCCATGGCTTCCTGGAATTCTTTATTGTGTCTCTTCAACTCAGGGAGACTGCTGGACTCTGGAAAGTTTGGAAACTCTTCCCAGGGCATAAGCTGTGGCATTCGTAGGGCTCACCTTGTTTGTTCCTTCCTATCAGAGATCACTGCTCTGTGCTGCCTGTTGTCCAATGTCTGAAAACAACCCCCTCCCCCTATATATATTATTTGTTTTTTCAAACAATTGTTGTTTAAGGTGGGAGGGTAAATCTAGTTCCTGTTATTTCATCATTGTTAAAAGGGGAATCTTGACATGGTGATGCTCAACCTCAAGCTGCCAGGTGGATCCCTTGGACTCAGTAGTTTTCCTCCTCATTGCCTTATAAATCAAGTGAAGTAGTGTCCCTTAGAGAGGCCCCAAAGCTGGGAGGCTTGGATTGGGCCTGGAAATTATGAACAGGGTTTTGGTTCTAGGAAGGGACAAGACAAGATGTCCAGGGAGGCTTTTCCCAGTGACAGAAAGTAAGATGGGAGCTGCTATGTACAGGGCTTCTTTAAATCACAAATCTGTCATGTTCCTGCTCAAAATCCTGGAATGCCTGCCCAGTGCTTATATGTTGAAGGGCAACATCCTGGCCCCTGACTATGTCTCACTCCTATCCTGTCCCTCGTTTCTGCCTCCAGACACCTTGGTTTTCTCTTAGTTCTTTGACTGTGCTATCCTGACTCCAGACCCACTCCTGGAATTTTCTTGCCTCCAATCTCCCATTCAAGTTTTAGCTGTGATGTCATTTCCCTAGACTAGGTAAGCCCCTCTATACTCTCCTTCAAAGCTCTTACACCACTATGATGACAGGAAGCCTTGAGATCTGCAGATACTCTTACCAGGAAAGGTCACCTTAGACCAAGTCCGCTTAAAATGGGGACCAATATTTGGCTGGGGAATAAAAAAAAAAAAAAAAGAAGGGATTAAAAAACTAGAAACTATGAAAAAAATTCATTTTTATCTATACTTACGCAATTTTAGATTCTAATTCCAACCACACATAGAAGTTTAAAATGAACAAAGAATGAATCCTGTGTTGATAAATTTGAGGAATGTGATTCTTCTGACAAAATCAGATGGTAGTATGGTATGACTGACTTTGTTTTGTGTGTGTGTTTGTTTTAGTCTTTGCTACACATGCATAAAGAAGGCCATTTATTACAAAAAGAGTTTAGGGCTCCACGATTTTTCCCAAGGGCTTCTCTTAGCCATTTGGTGGTCCAACCATTCTGCTTGGAAATACCTGTCAGTTCATCATCCCCGTCAAATTCCTCTCTTTCTGTTGTTACCTGATCTAACTGCCAGCGCCTCATTGGTCATTGGCTTTGCCTGGGGTTTAAGCAGTTCTCTAGCATCACTCTCATTGACCTCATAAAATACCACAGCTTTGGTGAGGTGTTCAATTTCACTTTGCAGTCTGTGAGCATTGCAATTGCATCATACTGTCAGAGAACTGAAAATGAGGAGAGGCCAATCAAAAATGATGACAACTCTTTGGGGTGTGATAGTTGCTGGTGTTAGTGGTTTGTCAGAGTGGAAACTAACTTTATAAGTGGTTGTATCCTAAGGAATATTTTTGAAATGATTTTGATAATTTTTGTTTCCCTATAAAATCTCATGCCTGTGGACACTTGTCTAATAAATACACAAGAGTATGAGGTGCCCTGATGTACAAAAATCTGTATACTTACTTATTTAATGTTGTCTCCACCACTGGACATCAACCATACAAGGGAGCGTCCTCTGAACCACAACTACCCAGCATAGGCCTGACCCAGTTGCAACTTGATAAAAAGTTTGCTGAACAATAAACAAATTAGTGAAGAGCTGGGGGAGAGGAAGCTCAGGAGAGTCATCTCAGCTCAAACTTTTTCTTGCGTTAGTGATCTGAGAGGTTTAAGATCAGAAACATATTTTGGTGGCAACCATTCTGCTGCTCTCTTGACATTTTTTTCTTGTTCTTTAGCAGTGTTTCAGAAGATGAATCCGTCTCATGGAGCGATTCCTGCATTTTCACTGACCCTCTACTTTACCAAACATCATGTCCTTTTCTAGCAATTGTTCTTTCCTGATGACATATCCAAAGTAAGCCAGTCAAAGTCTAGCCATCCTTGCTTTTAAGGAACATTCTGGTTGTATTTCTTCCAGGACAGGTTCATTCATTCTTTTGGCAGCATCTATATTCAATATTCAATGAAATGAATTCACACAATAGCCACAACAATGGGCTCAAACACATCAACGGATATGAAGATATGATAGGACTTGGCAACATTTCGTTCTGTTATACATACTGTTGCCGTGAGTGTAAGCCAACTCAATAGCAACTAACAACAATGACAACAAGAAGATGAACGCAGGAGCCAGGTCACTGCTCTACAGGGAAGGCAGAGAAGAGGCACTTGGCCCTCTGACACAGGGGTTGTAAAGAGAAGGGGTTTTCCCTAGATGTGTGTGTGACAGTGAGGTGAGGCTCTGCTTTGGGAGGCTCAGGTGAAGGAGGAGCTCTGGGAGAAGGGGGTGCTGCTACTAGAGGCCTCCACGTGAAGATCATTTTTCCAGACTTCTGCTCTGCTCCATCTGGGAAGGTTGTAGATGTTATTGTTGTGTGTGTGAGTATTTAACAAAGCAATTAGTTCCTCGCATGCTTTTGGGAGATTCAGGCCTGTGTCTAGGGGACTGACTTCTCAGGCCTGGGAAGGTTTATGTAAGGAACCAATATTTTGGCACCAGACCTTCTCTGGGAGAAAATGCAGTGCTCTGACAAGTTTACTCAAGAAAATGCTGTCATTTGAAAGTGGCTTGTGTTTGGGACATTTTAACACCTGGAGATGGCCTAATATGACATTTCTCACACTTAGCCACCTAGGTATGCCAATGGCAGAGGAAAGTTGTTAGGTACCCCTGAAAAGACATGCTAGAAGCAGGGTATTTCTTTGATGTTTTATTGAAAAATTAAAGTGAATTTTGCATTTGATTTCAAAATGTACCCATTTGCTTTTTATGTAACAATAAATGGTATCCCCTTCAAAAAAATCCTTTAAGTAAAAAAAAAAAAAACCCACATCAGACTCATTGCCATCCAGTCAATTTCGACTCATAGTGATCATATTCCTGGAAAACATATTGAGTGGATTCTGTGAGCTTGTGTGCTCTCAAGCACTAACCCTAGGGGTCCAGGGACCCCAGTTTGTGAACCTTGTGTTAATAGTCTGTTTCTGGAAGCATCCCTGGCCCCCAAAACTCACTCCCAGATGCAACATCAGTCTCTGGACCCGCCTTAGCACTGATTCTGAATTAGAAAAACAAAGTCATACTTGACTAGTGTATGCTCTTTATCACGTCCAGTCCCAGTTCCAGAGACACAGCTGAACGAAATATCTGTTCTGTTCATAGAGAATGTAGATGCTCATTATGGTTCAGTTCAATCACTTAAAGAAACATGTATGTGTTGTTCCTGTTTCAATTGTTTGTCTAGGTGACTTTGAAAAAAGCTGTTGAGTTGGATTCCAGATAGGTAAAAATATGCATTTAAGGGTTGAGGAAATTCTTGAGGTTCATGAAGTTTTTTCTTCCTGTTAAAATTTGGGAGTTTTCTTTTACCGAAAATCTAGTCCCAGCTCTGCTCTTGTGTTTTCCAAAGACCTCACATCCCAGCAGAAAGCACTTTCTGGATTTAGACATTGACCGTAATTTTCTTTCTTCACACTTCAGGATCAGTTACAGATTCTTTCTGGGCAGTTTTTTCCAACTTCATGTTTTAGCCTAAAATCGAATAAGATTATTAGTAAGTTCTGAGGAGAAGCATTTTATGTTTTTGCTCACATGTCAGGTAGCTGAATCTCAGAGCTTGGTCTTGAGGGGAAAAAAAAAAAAAAAAAACCCAGACATTCGGCTACATCTCAGCTTACTTCATAGATATAGCTTTACCACATTATAACTATTTGTTAATAAGATTTAGAATCACAGAATGAGATGTAACTAGAAGAAGGCTTTAGAGATCATTTAATTGACTATCCTCATTTTATAGTGCAAGAAATTAGGCACTAGAAAGATTTAGTGCTTTGCCAAAGGTCACACAGTAGGTTCGGGCAGTCTCCTGACTCATTCTGGGATACCATAAAAAGTTAACTTTACTGCATATCCAACCACTCCAAATTCAGTGGTAACGATTTTATAGGACAGCACTTTGGACTGAGCTCAGTTGGGTGGTTCTTCTGTTCTGTGCTGGGCTTAGCTGATCTTGGCCAATGGAGAGAATGGAAGAACAAATAAATGACAAAACAAGGAGAGTAAAAAGTTAATTGCAAACTCTGGGTGATGGGTGTATTGGTGTTCACTATCAATTCTTTCAAGTTTTCTGTATCTTTGAAACTTTTCAAATAAAATGATGGGAGAGATGGTAACACTTTAGAATGAAAGGAAAATGGAGATCACAAACTGAAGGAAATAAATTGTGGATCAAACAGTAATATTTAAAAATAAGTAACTTAATTAAAATCAATAAGAGCAACATAGGTAAGGCTGGACAGCAAAATATTGACATAGAGGGAAGGCCTGGATAATCACAAAGAACATAGATGAAAAAGACAAAAAAAAAAAAAAAAAAAGAATAGAAAATCAGAGCAAAGAAAATGCAACATGAGGGTAATTCGTGACCCCAAAGTAGAGAAACCAAAACATGGAATGGAAGAGTATTGGACAATATGATACAGCACTGCATGAAATAAAGGAAAATCTGAACGATATTCCAGAAAAAGAAAAAAAATCAGAATATTCAATACCATGCTATATCCTGGTTAAGTAATTTAATTTCAAGAAAGAAGTGCAGAAATTCCTCAAGAATCTAGGCAGAAAAACCATATGAACATGCAGGAGAGTCCTTAGACCTGTCTAGGGCAAAATTCCATGCCAGAAGATGATGGGAGCAAGGATGCCCAGTTTAAAAGTATTACTATCCTCAGTCATGGGGCTGGACAGATAAAAGGCAACAAGCAGATATCCTCAAATTCAAAAGAATTCAGGAAATACCACATTATCTTACAAAACTACTTGGACATGAAATTTAGCCAATTAAGAGGCAAATCAAAATCTAGAATTCAGAGATGGAGAAGGTGTGGTAAAATGCCTACTAGTGACAATAGAATCTATTTAAACATATAATTAATACTAAGACATTGTGTGAGCTGTGAACACCCTATACCTCCTCATATATATAATATATAACTTTTAATATAACTAATAAAAATCAAGTTATGGAGGAGGAGAGTGGGAGGAAGTGTGAACGTGCTAATGTCTTCATCTTTCATGGCAGGGAGGCAACTGATGGTGTCTAAAATTGAAGCCAGCAGTTAAAAAAACATAATTACTCCAACCTCCATGTTGTTTCATAATCTTTTTTTTAACCCTAGAAAGGTCTTTTAGAAAGAATGTCTTTTGTGGTAGAAAAAAACCCCACTTATTTCAAGTGCAGCAATTCTTCCTGCTACCCTTTAGCTTCTTTTTTTCTTTCTTTTAAATTCAAGTAAAATAAACTGTGAAGCTTTATGTTAAAAATAATATGTATAAGCCATATGATCTTTAGCTCATGAAAGGACTTCCATACATCTATCTACTCATCCATATGTACATATATGTGTGTGTATGTATATATACACATGTACGTATATATAAAATCTACTTATTGATCTATGTGTATATATATACACACAGAATATATATATGTGTATATATATGTTCTCTCTGTGTGTGCCTGCTCTAGAACTTCATATAAACAGAATCATATAGTACACACTCTTATTTGCATTAGGCTTCTTTGACGCAGCATAATTTTTTTTTAGATGGGTCTTTATTGTTGCCAATCAGTAGTGTATTCCTCTTTATTCCTTAGTATTTTTCCATCGTATGAGTGTGCCAAGTTTATTCACTCATTTTCTTGTTAATGGACACCTAGAATGGTGTCCAGTTTCTGGCTATTATGAATAAAACTGCTAGGGATATTCTTATGCAAGTCTTTTTGTGGACATATGTGTTCATTTCTCTTAGATAAAAACCCAGGCTTGGACTTATTGGGCTATAGGGTAGCCCAATTACTGGTGATTGGAATGTGAAAGTTGGGAACAAAGAAGGATCTCTAGTTGGAAAATATGGCCTTGGTGATAGAAACAATGCCAGAGATTTCATGATACAATTTTGCAAGACCAATGATTTCTTCATTGCAAATACCTTTTCTCAACAACAAAAACGGTCACTATACATGTGGACCTTGCCATATGGAATACACAGGAATCAGATTGACTACATCTGTGGAAAGAGATAATGTAAACGCTCAATATCAGAACAGTGCCAGGGGCCGACTTCGGAACAGACCATCGATTGCTCCTATGCAAGTTTAAGTCGAAGCTGAAGAAAGTTAAAACAAGTTCACAAGAACCAAAATACAACCTTAAGTATATGCCACCAGAATTTGGAGACCATCTCAATAACAGATTCGACACTTTGAACACTAATGACCGAAGACCAGATGAGTTGTGGGATGACATCAAGGACATCATACATGAAAGAACCAAAAGGTCATTAAAAAATGAGGAAAGAAAGGAAAGATCAAAATGGATGTCAGAAGAGACTCTAAAACTTGCTTTTGAACATTGAGTAGCTAAAGCAAATGGAAGAAATGATGAAGTGAAAGAGCTGAACAGAAGATTTCAAAGGGCTGCTCCAGAAGACAAAGTAAAATATTATAATGGCATGTGTAAAAACCTGAAGAAAGAAAACCAGAAAGGAAGAATATGCTCGGCATTTCTCAAGCTGAAAGAACTGAAGAAAAACATCAAGCCTAGAGTTGCAATATTGAAGGATTCTATGGAGAAAATATTAAACGACACAGGAAGCATCAAAAGGGGATAGAAGGAATATACAGAGTCACTATACCAAAAAGAATTGGTCAACATTCAACCATTTCAGGAGGAAGCTATGGTCAGAAACCAATGGTACTGAATGAAGAAGTCCAAGATGCACTCTGCACTGAAAGTGTTGGCAAAAAACAAGGCTCCAGGAATTGATGGAATACCAACTGAGATGTTTCAACAACAGATGCAGTGCTAGAAGCGTCCACTTGTATATGCAAGAAATTTGGAAGATAGCTACCTGGCCAATTGACAGGAAAATATCCGTATTTGTACCCATTCCAAAGAAAGGTGATCCAACAGAATGCAGAAATTATTGAACAATATCATTAATATCACACACAAGTAAAATTTTGCTGAAGATCATTCGAAAGCAGTTGCAGCGATACATCAACAAGATGCTGCCAGAAATTCAAGCTAGATTCAGAAGAGGATGTGGAACAAGGGATATCATTGTTGATGCCAGACAGATCCCGGCTAAAAGCAGAGAATACCAGAAAGATGAGATGTTTACCTGTGTTTTATTGACTATGCAAAGGCATTTGACTGTGTGGATCATAACAAATTGCAAATAACATTGCAAAGAATGGGGACTCTTCTTTAATTGTAAACACTTAATTGTGCGCATAAGGAACCTGTACCTAGACCAAGAGACAGTTGTTCGAACAGAACAAGGGGATGCTGCATGGTTTAAAGTCAAGAAAGCTGTGTGTCAGGGTTGTATCCTTTTGGTGTATTTACTCAATCTGTATGCTGAACAAATAATCTGAGAAGCTGGACTATATGAAGAAAAACGTGGCATCAGGATTGGAGGAAGACTCATTAACAAACTGTGATATGCAGATAATACAACCTTGCTTGCTGAAAGAGAACTTGAAGCACTTACTGATGAAAATCAAAGACTACAGCCTTCAGTATGGATTACACCTCAACATAAAGAAAACAAAAATCCTCACAACTGGACCAATAAGCAACATCGTGATAAATGGAGATAAATTGTCAAGGATTTAATTTTACTTGGATCCACAATCAACACCCATGGAAACAGCAGTCAAGAAATCAAAGGACAGTTTGTAATGGGCAAATCTGTTGCAAAAGACCTCTTTAAAGCAAAGATGTCACTTTAAGGACTAAGGCGTGCCTGACTCAAACCATGGTATTTTCGATCACCTCATATGCGTGTGAAAGCTGGACAATGAATAAAGAAGAATTGATGCCTTCGAATTATAGTATAGGTGAAGAATTTTGAATATACCATGGAGTGCCAGAAGAATGAACAAATCTCTTTTGGAAGAAGTATAGCCAGAATGCTCATCAGAAACAAGGGTGGCGAGACTTCATCTCACATACTTTGGACATGTTATCAGGAGGGACCAGCCCCTGGGAAAGGACATCATGCTTGGTAAAGCAGAGGGTCATCGAAAATGAGGAAGACCCTCAATGAGATGGATTGACACAGTGGTTGCAACAATGGGCTCAAGCAGAACAACAATTGTGAGGATGGTGCAGGGCCAGGCAGTGTTTTATATTGTTGTATTGGGTTGCTATGAGTTGGAACCTACTCGACGGCATCTAACAACAGGGTAGGTGTATGTATAGTTTTATGAGAAACTGCCAGAACTTTTTCCAAAAGTATTGTATCATCTTACACCACCACCAGCAATGTTTGAAAGTTCCAGTTGCTCCACATCCTTGGCAACATTCGGTGTTGTCAGTCTTTTTAATTTTAGTCTATCTGGTGGGATGTAGTAGTCATTTTGAGCTCATTTTAAAAATTGAATTGATGCTTTTATTGCATTTTTCTTCAGCTGAGGCACTTGTGAGGAATTTTCTTCCTTTCCTCTGTCAATGTTTCTTCCATGGTACATCCACGTTGTCTTTTCATGCTATGCTTCTTTTTCTCTTCAGTGGGAATATCCACCTATTGGCAGGGCCATACGGTAAACTAGGTGTGCATGGGCTTACCTGTGCTTACTTACTAAGCTGTAGTGCACTATGGTGAAACCCTTGTGAAACATGAGTAATCCTGTGTGGATGTACCCCGTTTATTGGGGAGTCCGTCCTTGGCCCTCGGACATTGCTAGCTACTGAATGGCCAGGCCATTTCTTTTCATTTGGCTCATGCTTGAGCAGTTCTCCACAAACATTTATTTGGATCTAATGGGGTGTGGTTGTCCTCTTGATTTTCTTTCTGCTGTACTCTAGGATGTTTTGATTTTTTTGCCCGTGGGTGTATTATTTTTTTAAGTCAGGTTTATTGAGGTATGATTTTCATACAGTGAAATTCACCCTTTTTTTAGGTGTAGTTTGGAGAATTTTGACAAAGGTATACAGTCGTGTAAGTGCCACCACAGTCTAGTTATAAACTATTTCCAACAGCCCCAAAAGTCCCCTCAAGCCTTTTTGTAGTCAGTCTTTTTCCTTTAGCCCCAGACACTGGCAACCACTGATCTGTTCCCTGTTCCTGTAATTTTGCCTCTTCCAGAACGTCATATAAGTGGAATCATACTGGATGTAGCTTGAGTCTGACTTCTTTCACTTAGCAGAATGCTTTTGAGTTTCATCCATGTTATTGCATGAGTCAATAGTTTGTCTTTTTTTTTTTAATTGATGAGTATTATCCCATTTTATGAATGTACCACAATTGTTTGTCCATTTGCCAGTTGATGGACGTTTGAGCTATTTCCCATTTTTGACAATTATAAATAAAGCTTCTGTAAACATCTAAATGGAACTTTTTGTGTGTGTGTGTTCATACCTTTTTGTACATTTTGAGGACTGGTGTTTCACGCTGTTGCCACATTTTTTGTCCTAAACAGGTCCTATAAAGCAAGTGTCTATGTGAGAGCCCCACTTCAGACATTTTGCTAAATATCCTCTCTTGAGCTCACAGCACCCAGTTGGGGGTGTATACCATTCTCATGGGGGTGCCCTTGGCTTTGGGATGTTTACTCAAATCACCATGTAGTCCCAGGACACTTGCTTCTGTCAGAGAGAGACAGGGCCTTGATCATGCACCCATTTCTCCCCAGCAACATTTCCAGGGAGGGAAAGCTGTGAATTCCTACTTGGTTGGCTTCTCTCCAGATCTGAGGGCATTAGGGCCAACTGGTGGGATCTTGTTTTCCTGCCAGAATGGCTTCTGCAGGGTGGGAACATGGTTGGGCATCTTACTTCACTGAGATGCTTTGCTCTGGTCCATACATTTTTTTTTTTTTTCCTTTGGCTGGTGTTTTATGAAGTTTTAGGCTGTGGGCTCCTTCCTTGTTTGCTGCTTTTTGTTTAATTCATTTTTTCAGCTGTCGGGGGAAGGAAATTCCATATGCAGCTCCCATGAGCTATCCTAACGCAAAGATCTGTGCTGCCCGTTCAAAGCTGTACAGGTCTCTTCAAGCTGCGTTTTCATGTCCCAACTTTTTCTCTGGCCTTATCCTAATTTTCTGGTCTGATTTTCTTTCCCTTGGATTTCTTGATCTGTTTTTAAATTTTATTGTGGTATATGGGTCAGAATCAACTTGATGGCAATGGATTTTGTTTGGTATATGCATTTTTAAAAGTTGCCTCAATTACTTTTTGGAAATAAATAAGTCCATGAGATTAAAAAATATCAGGATTGGCCAAGGGTTACCTAAAACCCACAGACCAGGACAGTTCTTGGTAGGCTGGAGTTTTGGATCCCAAGGAATTGGCAGTTACTTCTAGTGGAGTGTAGAAGTCTCTGGGTGCACAAATGGTTGAGCACTCTGCTACTAACTGAAAGGTTGGTGGTTTGAATCTATCCAGAGGCTCCTTGGAAGAAAGGCCTGGCAATCTGTTTCTGAAACAGCCATGAAAACCCTACGGAGCATAGTTCTACGCTGAAGCACATGGAGCCGCCATGAGTTGAGTTTAGCGGTAATTTTATGTCATGGCAGTGAAATAGTGCTGAGTAGGAGTCACAAACTCAGATGCCTCCAGGGGCCAGACAAGTACTATTAATTGGTAAAACAGGCTAGTATAAGGTAATAGGGAGTGGTGGGGACTGTAGCAAACCAGAGGGCACCTGTCCTGATAATGACGGCTGCTTCTCCTCAACTACAATAGCTAGGCAGGCAGTAAGGGGGCTCAGTATTACCAGAACTTTCAGAGGGGTCAGATATGAGGCAACTGGCTAGGACTAGTTTTAACACCTCCCTCTCCCCATTTTGCAATGAGCCACCTTCAGGTGAAATCTTGGATGGAACCCAGCAGTAAAGAGCATAAAGGTGGGGCAGCTTAGTTGATTTGAGCATGACGATCTGAAGCAGTGACCTCCAGAGGTGCCTCCTCGAGGGTCTCATGGCTCTGAGGGATAGTTTGGAAGCCATCAGGCTAGATGCTACACAAGGACCTCCCTGCTCTGAACTCCTTTGGTGCCTTATACACCCAGGGGAAGAGTCACTCACTTGCTTCTCGCCTCTAAATACGGCTGGTCGCTTTGCAGTTTATGTATTGACTCTGAGCCAACTTTAGGGCATGTGTGTGCTTTCCAAATTTGAAAATCGTTTTCAAAGAACGTATTGCTCTGAGTGTGTGTGTCTGTGAGGATTGGAGCACGTGTGTGTGTATGTGTGTGCGTGTGCGAGGATGGGAGTACATGTATATTTCTGTGTGTGTGTATGTGTTCCTGTGTGAGGAGGGGAGCACGTGTGTGTGTGAGGATGGGAGCATGTGTGTTTTTATGTGTTCATGTGTGAGGGTGGGAGCACATGTGTGTCTGTGTGTGCATGTGTGAGGATGGGAGCATGTGTGTGTCTGTGTGTCTGTATGTGGGCACACATACACGTGCATATGAGGATGGGAGACATCAGCTCTTCAGGTGTTTATAGTTCCGTGGGGAAGGCCGAGTGGATCTTGCAGGGATTGCTCAAGTTAGTGATATTCTAGAATAAGGTTCAGCAAACTACTTCCCATGGGCCAAATCCAGCCTGCAGCCTGTATTTGCACAGGAGGTGAGCCAAGAATGGTTTTTGTATTTTTAAAGGGTTGTAAAAAAAAAATACAAAACCAAAAAGAATATGAGACAGAAACTGTATGTAATCTGCAAAGCCTAAAATATTTACTATTTGGCCCTTTACAGAAAAAGCTTGCTGACCCCTGTTATAAAATATCCCTGCATGCTCATTTAGTCTGAACCAGTCAATCAGGAACCTTTAAATAAGCATCTGTTACGGGAGATACATATGACTGCTAATTTTTCCATTCTGAGAAGCTGGTGCTGTGGGTTTGCTCATTGCTTCTCCTACTGACCTGAGAGCAGCCTTTCCCGGTGCAGAGGAAGGCAGTAAGGGGCTTGGCCAGCCTGGAGAACCGAGGCTGCCCCCCACCCCCATTCCCTGCAAGCTTGTGGCTACACTGAGCCATTCACACATCTCCCTCCAGGCCTGGCCCTGCCAGGAACTGGATTCTCCAAATGAGTGAGCTGTTGCTACAGCCGTGCTTGAGAATCTGCTGGCCTCCAGCTGCCCGGGTGGCAGCCATATGATCCTTTTGCACGAATAATTCTCCAAGGCAGTGAAGACTTGGCCTAACTTTTGAGCTCAGATGGCCCAGTCCTTTCTGAGCCCAGGTGGATCCCATGGACCCTCTTTGGGGTAAGTAAGAGGCCTTGGCTGCTGTAGAACTTTGCGTCCACTCCTAAAACTCTGGTGCAGGCTCTTGTGTGCTGTCCTGCCCATGAGCCCCCATTTGTGCCTCCAGGGTCCTAGCTTCAGCTGTTGTTGACAGCGTCTGGAGGACTCAGCCCTTGCTCAATGTAGCCATGCTCAGGGCCGCCAGGCTGCCCAGCTTCAGAGGAAGCTGTGCACATCTGTGGCTCTAGCTTATGGCCTTGCCTTCTGGGTTCCCATGAGCAAATTCTGCTGCCCAGATGGCAGCTCTGGCCAGCTGTCCTTGGGGCTCTCATGGGCCCGCCCTCCGACTGAGAAGGAGAGCACTGGACTGAAGAGTCAGCACACTCGCATCCAAATCAGACTCCAGCCCCAGCCCCACGGTGATGTTGACAAGTCACAGTCCTTCTGTGAGACTCAGTTTCCCCATTTGGAAAAGGCAAAGGGGAAGCCAGATCTGTGTTTTTCAAACTGGAACCCTCACACCTATGGATCCTCAATCCTCTGAGAGATTCGTAAAAATATTCTTTTTTATTTTACTGATAATTCCAAAAACGGATGTGAATATTTTCTGCATCATCTGGCCGCTCACCTTCTACCTGGAATGGCTGTAAGATTTTAGTACCTGAGTTTTAATTGTGCTCACGAGGGCCAATACAGCCAATCAGAGCTATATGTGCTTTAATTCTCACGGACCAGTGAGAGAAAGAGGAGGTGTGGCTGAGTTAGATTTGGTATCCACCAAAGGGCCATGATGTCATTCATGGCTTTCAGTGTGAATGAAAGTTTTTGCAATAGCGAGACGGGAGAAACCAAGTGGGAGAATTGAGTCATCACCCAGCACAAGTTAATATCGGCCTTGCCAAATGCAAACAAATCCGCGCACCCTAACAGTCCAGCACCCATGCTGGGAGCAGCAATGCCTCTTAGCAAAAACAGCATCAGTTGCATTATTTTAATGCTCTTAATTTAATGATTTTGTCATTTTGTTGGCATCTAATCTGTGAACGTATTTTGGTTTACTGGAAGAGTTAGAAGTTTGTACCCAATTTTATATAGCAGGTACTTAAGTAAGGCTATAATTAAAATAATTTAACTCAAAGCTGGGGCCCTGAGGACATTTTTTTTTTTCAGAAGGATGTGCACATTACCTAAATTTCAGGATCAATGGTCGAAAACAGGGACTTCAAAATGTGTCTGTGAAGAGCCATGGAGGAAATGTTTTACGATTGTAGGTCATACAGTCTTTGTCACAACGCCTCAACCCTGAAGTTGTAGGCAAAAAGCAGCCACAGATGATGTGTAAACAAATGGGTGTGACTGTGTTCCAATAAAACTTTATTTACAAACACAGGCAGTGGGCCGGATTTGGCCTGCAGGCCATAGTTTGCTGATCCCTGGTCTAAAAGATTGCTGAGGCCTCTTGTTTCTTGGTCACCTGGCAAATTAGGCTTAGAGAAGCAACAGGTTTTCTCCTCCGGTTTCTCAAAATACCCTCCTGTTCTCTGCTGCACAAACCTCTGTTGTCATTGTTGTAAGCTGCTGTTGAGTCAGATGGTGACCTTATTTATGTACAATGGAATGAGATGCTGCCTGGTCCTTCGCCATCCCTATGATTGGTTACAAACTGCAATGTTGTCATCCACAGGTTCTCTATTGGCTGGTTTTTGAAAGTAGATCACCAGGCCTCTCTTCTTACTCTGTCTCAGCCTGGAAGCACCACTGAAATCTGTTCAGCACCGTAGCAACACCCAAGCCTCCACTGACAGATGGGTGGGGGCTGTGCATGAGGTGAATTGGCCAGGAATCAAAACCAGGTCTCCTGCATGGAAGGCGAGAATTCGACCACTGAACCGCTACTGCCCATTCGTAGACTCCTAGAGCTGCTCAAAATGATTTGCTGACTGCCTGAGTGGGGAGGTGAGGCCTGAGCCCTGGCCTCTCCCTAGATGCTGGGAGGCTCCTTGCTTTGGCCATCGGTTCCTGCTGGACCTCAGGACCCCAAGTCAGCTGCAATTTCCTCGCCTCTCTCCTGGTGACCGCCTCTGCACCTTTGTGAGGAGTCACCCCTGCTTCCCTGGTGCACACTCCTTACCAACATTTGGAGGCTGTTATTGAAAAAATCCTGCGGCCCAGCCTTATGAAGCTGGACCCTTTTATCTTTCTTTATAAATCACCTTCTCCATCCACTTAATCCTGCCTGGCCCGCTCCTCTGAACTTCCTCCAATTTGTCTCCGGTGGGCTGGTTCTGAGCACTGCCGGCTTCAGGCAGCCAGGTGTGGCCTCGCTGAGGCTTTGGGGAAAGGGAGGGGTCTCTCTGCCATCTGCCAGGGGTGGGGTTTTGGCTGCAAATTTGCACACCTTTTCTCTGCTCTTGCCGAATGAAAGAACAGTTTATTTATTGAACTTTCACTCAACATTTATGCACTGAGGTCCCCCCTAAGTGCCAGGCAGTGTGTCAGGCGCTGAGGGCGCAGCAGTGAACACGAACAATGCACCACCGCATCTGGGGCTTTCATTCTAATGGGAGAGGCCGAGGTGCAATGGATGACGAATGCACAAAATACTGACACGTTTTTGAATGCTATGGAGGAAAACACAGGGCTGAGAGGGACATCCGTTCAGGCAAAGAGGTTGAAAAAGCCCTCTGAGGAGGTAACATTGATGCTTGGGCCTGTCTTAGTCTGGGTTCCCTAGGAAACCCTGGTGGCATAGTGGATAACAGCTACGGCTGCTAACCAAAAAGACAACAGTTCGAATCCAGCAGGTGCTCCTTGGAAACCCTGTGGGGCAGTTCTACTCTGTGCTATGGGGTCACTATGTGTCAAAGTCGACTCATCGGCAATGGGTTTGGTTTCGGAAACCCTGGTGGCATAGTGGTTAAGTGCTATGGCTGCTAACCAAAAGGTCGGCAGTTTGAATCCACCACGCACTTCTTGGAAACTCTATGGAGCAGCTCTACTCTATCCTATAGGGTTGCTATGAGTCGGAATTGACTCGACAGCAATGGGTTTGGTTTTTGGCTTTAGAAGAACAAAAATATTGAAGCGTATATATAAACATATAGAGATAGATTGACTTCAAGGAGATGGCTCATGGAATCCTTGGGCCTGACAAGTCCCAAATCCATGGGTCAGACAGTAGGCTGAAGAGTTCTACAGGCTCATGTGGCTGCAGGGGCTGACAAACCCAAAATTTGCAGGTCAGGCAGTAAGCTGAAGGCTTCTGCTGACTCACATTCCAAGAACCAGAGGTCAGGCGACGAGAGGGGTACAGGATTGAGAGCAAGAGAGCAAGCTTTGCCAGAACATCTATTTATATATTCGAGGCAGGCCCGGGCTCCAAGGAAACACCCTTTTTGACTGACTGACTGCTCACATCAGATCACAAAATAGAAGGGGTCTGGCAAACCACTGAGAATCATAGCCTAGCCAAGGCGACACATAGCATTAACCATCACAGGGCCTAGAGGATAAGAAGGGGCTAATCATGTAAACAGTTGGGGGAGGAACATTCCATATGAGGAACACAGCACATGCAAGGGTCCTGTGGCAGGAAAGGGCTAGGGAGTGTTGGATTGTATGAAGGGTAGGAAGGAAAGTGCTTGCTAAAACTTCTGTCTAGGCAGGGACGAATTACCCAATAAGCAAGGTACACACAGGCTTACTTGTTCTTACTTACTAATTTGTGCACAATTTCACCTGTTTTTTTTAAACCACATCAAAGGTGTGGTGAAACCCATGCGAAATTGCGCACTACAGGTTATTACTAAGTAACGTAAGTAAACCTGTGTGTACCTTGCTTACTGTAAGCCGGTGGATATGATGCTTACTGGTTAATGCCCCTGTGTCTAGAAGTCATCAGAGCTCCTAGGGACGATGGGCTCAGCAGTGCTCTGGGTGGTTCAGGCAAGGTGACAGCATGTGTAGGTGTGACATCATCATCACCATGTTGTTGTTAGGTGCCATCGAGTCAGTTCCAACTCACAGTGACCCTATGCACAACGGAACCAAACACTGCCCAGTCCGGCACCATCTTCACCTCATTGTTTTGTTTGAGCCCATTGTTGCAGCCACTGAGTCAGTCCATCTTGTTGAGGGTCTCCCTCTTTTTCTCTGACCCTCTACTTTACCAAGCATGAAGTCCTACTCCAGGGACTGGTCCTTTCTTGATAATGTGCCCTAAGTAAGCGAGAGCAAGTCTTGCCATGCTTGCTTCTAAGGAGGTCAGCTCTTTGAAAGAGTTATGCTCTCCCCTGCATTTTTAACAGATAGAGAAACCGAGGGTCAGAGAGGTTGAGTAACTTGCCTAGTATTACACAGCTAGTAAGTGATGGAGCTAGAATTCTAATCCAGAGCTGTTGGATTCAACCCCACCCCACCTTTCCAAATCACTTTGATTGAGAAATTTTCTATTACATTTAAAAATAAATAAGGTCTCCTGCTCTTTCATTCACACCCTATGTAAGATGCAGGCAATATAGAGATAAAAAAGACAGCCTTTACTCCTGAGAGCTCACGGTTGAATGGGGGAGACAGATAAAGGGGCAACTGCAACACAATGTAGTGAGCACCACTCTAGGGGTCAGTATAGGGGTCTGTGGGAGCACAGGAGACGGGTGACATTAGGGGGTCAGGAAAGGCTTCCTGGAGCTGAGTCTTGAAGGAGAAAGAAAGGAGTAGGAAACGTGTTTGAGGCAGGGAGAACAGCATGTGCAAAGACCCAGAGACATAAATGCAGCTGCTGTGCAGTGGTCTCCAGGTTGTTTGGCCTGGATGGAGCTCTAGGTGTGGTGACAGTGATGACGGCATTGTTGGAGAGGCTGGCTTTGAGTGCATGAGATTTTTGAAGGACTGTGTTCTGATGCCAAGCTTATCCTGTGGATGACTATAAAGAAAAACGGTGAGCGTTGTAAGCAGAGGAGCCTGCATAATGGTTAAGAGAATGGAGTCTGGAGCCAGACTACCTGCGTTCATACCCCAGCTCTTCTGTTAACTTAAGTGAGGTCTCAGAAGGTTGCTTAACCACCCTGCGCCTCAGTTTTCTCATCTGCAAAATGGTGATAATAATACTACCTCCCTGACCCAGCTGTTGGGAAGCTGAAATAAGTTAACACAGGCAAAGAACTGGGGACAGGGCTGGGCACAAAGTAAGCATTCAAAAGCATTAGCTATTATTATTGTGATTTATGGTTAAGAATGTGCCCACCATTCAGCTTAGTGGAGGCCAGCCTGGAGGGGTCCTGTCAGAGGCTGGGGGGCCAGTTAGGAATCTTGGCACCAGTTCAGGGAGAGGTGATCAGAAACTGGATGGAGCGGGGCTCTGAGCTGGTAAGGAAGGACCTATGTGGGAGATAAGCAGGAGATTGAGGGGACAAAATCTGATAACCAGCTGGAAGCTGGGCGAGAAGTGGGTAAGCAGGGAGGCTAGGATCAGGCCAGGGGTTTGGGGGTCTGGGGAGATCACGTCCCCAGATTAGGGGTACAGGAGGGGAGCAGGTTGGACACAGGTGATGAGTTCAGTTCTGAGCAAGTGGCTCGTAAGGGGCCTGTGTAAGGAGCACATATGGTTGTGGGGGTCAGGGGCATGGGGGAGAAGCCTTGGCTGAGAGTATCCCTTTGGTGTATCTGTATCTTGCACATTGGTGGCACAGGCGGCCATTGACAAAGTGTCTCCATTTGTTTCATCGTTGAGTCTTCTCATCAACACCAGGAAGTGGGCATCATGAGCCCTAGTTCACAGATGAGTAAACTAAGGCCCAAGGAGGTGAGGTCACCTGTGCCGGAACTTATGGCTGGTACATGGTAAAGCAGGAGAACCTGTCCAGTGTCCCCACTGCCCCAGGTTGCCCCACACTCTTCTGCTCTGTTTCTCCTGGCACTTCCCAAGGGCCTGGCAATGTCTGTAAGCAGGCCAGAACTCAGTTCCCAGGATGTTCCAGCCACCTCAAGCAGAACCTGGTCATGGTCTCCATGGAGTGGGCCATGTTGGAGTGGGAGCAGCAAGGACCCTGATTTGCCCCCCTCCCCCACCCCAGGTTCTAGGGTTGGGGAGGCAGACATCTGGGCCTTTCACATGGCCCTGGGCATGCCCCCTATCCCTACTCCCTGCTCCTGGCCCGAGAAGAAAGGAAGGTGGCAATTCCACAGCCCCTCAAAGGGCCTCTCCAAATTGGCTGATGGGGTTGGGAGGGCCATTTTGCAAGGAGCTGGAGAAGTGGGCCGAGAACTCTAGCGAGCTGAGATGGATGGGATCAGGTGGGAGTGGGAGGGCAGTAAAGTGCTCAGGGGCTTAGGAATGGGGTTCCCCTGGTTCACTGGGCTTCGAGGGTCATTTAAAGAATTATTTAGGTTGTTGAACATACCCACCCATTGCCGTCGAGTCAATTCTGACTCATAGCGACCCTAGATATACACAGCAAAACATACCCTTCCAACAGTTTCTACATGTAGAATGAGGTGACACTGATGACATTCTTTGAGTTGTGCAGTCATTCCCACACTCCTTTCCCGAGTTGTTCCTCCCCCACTGACATAAACTCACTGCCCCCTAAGCTTCCTATCTAACCTTTTGGGTTGCTATTGTCTGTTTGATCCCGTATAGACAGGTCCTTAAAACAGAACAATGCTCGACGCAGATATTCTTTCCTAATTAAGCTAAACTAAACCCTGGTGGCATAGTGGTTAAGTGCTACAGCTGCTAACATAAAGATCAGCAGTTCGAATCCACCAGGTGCTCCTTGGAAACTCTATAGGGCAGTTCTACTCTGTCTTATAGGGTCGCTATAAGTTGGAATCGACTCAATGGCAACGGGTTTGGTTTTTTGGTTTAATTGTTTGGTTTGAAGAAGACTTCAGGGAATATTTTTGGTTTAAGGTTTAAAGATTATCTCTGAGGGTCATTTTTAACAGCTGGACCTAGGATCTAAGACCTTTTAGAAACCTAAGTCCTTTCCTCCTCCCTTGATAAGTTCCAAATAAGTCTGGGACAGTCCAAGATGGCGATTGAGATGGTGATGGGGACCAAAAACAGAGTTGAAGAGAGGTAGGATGGAGTGGTCATTTATTACACACACTTTCCATGTGTCAAGCACCACACTGGTGCTTCACATACACCATCTCATTTGTTATAAGGGCTATGGAGCCTCAGAGAGGTTAGATAACTGGCCTAAGGTCACATAGCTGATCTGCAGCAGAGCAGGCCCTTGCTGACTTGAAAGGTGATCTTTTTCTACCTCACCCACTGCTTCCCCCCAGGGGCCTAACACACCCAACAGACCCCTGCAACTTCCAGGGGCTGACACATACAATGCTGTACTTCCCATGCCTGAAGAGAGTGGAGCTCCTGACAGTGACTGAGAACTGGTGTCTATAACACAGTTTTGTTGGCACCTGGCTGAGTGGGAGGGACTGGAGTTGTGGACTGTTAAGAATATTGATTTGAATTTAGCTCAGGGGCTGAGGGCTTTGCATTTCGCCATTGGGGCTGGAATACTTTTAACATCTCCCCTCACCTGGGTTTGAAAACGGGAAAGAGGTACTACTCCACGTGCAGATTCCTATCTGCCAGGAACTTGCCAGGAACCATCTTCTGGCCTTGGGGCAGCCCAGAGGCTGGGCCTGTGGGTCCTCCCTGCCCACGCTCCAGCCCTGCATAGCGAGGCGCAGGGGTGTGGGAGCCCCGGGCGGCCTAGGAGCTGAGCTGCAAATGTCGGTAGACCTGGCCTCTCTCAGCACGTGTGATGCATTAGGCCTGAAGGGCTCCCTGGGGAGCCGTTCCCATCATCTCCTCCACAGCAGTTCAGAGGTGATGGGGAAGATCAAAATGAGCACGTTTGCAGATCACGTGCTGAAGGCTTGTTGGACGTAGGCTGTCTTGCCTGGGGCACGGGGAAGGAGGGGGCGCTTGAGGTCTGAGTGAGGAGAGAGGTGAGCAGAGTGGGGTCTGCAGAGGCTGGGAGGGGAAGGAGGTGGGACCGAGCATCTGCATGCCCAGGCCCAAGCAAAACCCAGATGTGGCTGCCCAGGCCCTTCCTCTGGGCCAGGCCCTGGCTCGCTAGGTGCCAGGCTGTGGCGGAAGAGAGGCCTGGGAGGCTGGGGCAGCCGAAGCAGACACACAGGGGAATGGGAACAGACTGTGGGATATCTGGAGTGGGAGGGGCACAACAAATGAACTTTCCCAACCCAGGCTCCATCTTGCCTGTGATGCACTGGGATGGGGAGACATCCCTAGTCTCCTGCACTAGTGCTGACCCCAGCCTGGTACCAGGTCAGGTTTTCTCCTGCCTGATTAATTCTTTCACTCATTCATTCATTCAAAAACATTCATGGACCACCTATTCTACACTAAGTCCTGCGAAAACAGCCAATACATAGGCATATGTAAATACAACTATCTAGTTTCAGCAATTGTTAGGTGCCATCTAGTCTGCGCCAGGTCATAGCGACCTAATGTGTAACAGAACGAAACACTGCCCGGTGCTGTGCCATCCTCACCATCGTCGTTATAATTGAGCCCATTGTTGCAGCCACTGTGTCAATCCATCTCATTGAGGGTCCTCCTCTTTGTTGCTGACCCTCCGCCTTGCCAAGCATTATGTCCTTCACCAGAGACTGGTCCCTACTGATAACATGTCCAAAGTATGTGAGAAAAAGTCTCGCCATCCTCGCTTCTAAAGGAGCATTCTGGCTGTACTTCCTCCAAGACAGATTTGTTTGTTCTTCTGGGAGTCCACGGTCTATTCAATATTCTTTGCTAACTCCATAATTCAAATGTGTCAGTACTTCTTCGGTCTTCCTTTTTCACTGTTAGGCAATTTCTGGTAATCCCCAAATTTAAGAGCCCAACTCCAATAGCAGACAGTCTTCCTCACAAAATGCAATCAAGCTCACCCAACCCCTTCTGACCCTAAGTGAGTCCATAAATACCAGGCTAAATGTGTTTAAGAGTTATCAACCCTCCCCGCTCCCAGATCTACTTTTGGGTCTCCTTCCTGGGGTGGTGTGGCATTTCTCCAGCTTCAGAACACCCCAAGGAGCCCAGAACACAAGCTGAGCTGAGAGGTGGTGCTGGGTGGGGGCCATTTGTGCTGGCCTGGAAAGGCTGGGTCCTCACACTCTCACACCCCAGCTATGGGTCACATGGGAAAAATAGCAAAATCCACAAGAGCTTTCTGGGATCCTACAAAAGCCCTGGTGATCATGGCTCTCTGAAGAGGTTGCTGAGTTTTCATCTGTGTCCCTGGACCACCTTTCTGAGCCCATTCCCCCACCCTTGGGCAGCTGCCTTTCTTGCTACAGGCTTCCTGCCCTTTCTTCTGGGGAAATCTGTCCAGGAAAGATTGTGGAGAGGGATAGAAGTCAGGCCTTGGAGGCACAGCCCCCTCCTTGCTCTCCTGGTCGCTGGACACCGGTTGCATTCGCATTCTGGGTCACAGCTATCAGGAACTGCTATACTCCTGAGCTTCCCATCCCCTGCAGAGGTGAGGAAGGCTCCCTGGCTCTGAAAACCCCACTTTTAAGCCATGCACAGGTAATAATTCCCTTTATTATGAACCCTGTGAGTGTGGGCCAACCAGCAGCCTCAGAAGACCTGGATTCCTGTTAAGGGTATTTGGGGGTCCAGGAAGCAGGGCTTGAGGGGCTGGAGTGAGTGTACCTTAGAGCAGGGAGGTCTGAGCCCCTCCAGGTGAATCTAGCCTGAGAGGTGGGATAGGGAATGAAATCTAAGATACCACTGTTATACCTCCAAGTTTTACAGATGAAGAAACTGAGGCAGAAGAAACAAGCCAAGGCAGGAACCTCCTCCCTCACAATGCTCTTTCTGCACACGGTCTCTTGTGTTGGGTTTTGATATCGCCCCTTACGCTGGGGTCATTGACTGAACACTTTGTGACCATTTCCCCGAGATGTCCATTCTCTCACATCTTTGAGGCTTTCCATGTGCTCTTTCCAGGTGGTCCTGCCCATTGACCTAAGGCAGGCAGGAGCCAGGAGCCGAACCCCCAAAGCTGGGATGTATCTATGTCCTGGCCCCATCACCAGGCCCTTCAGCTGTCATGGCGATCCATGCAAATGCCCAGAGGGACACATGTACCAGAGGAGGGCTGAACTCACCTCCCATAGAGAAGGCAACTTCATTAAAGATCCTCCCTTGGCCTGGCCTCAGAGAAGCACGCTGAGCTCCTCCCCCTGCAGACCAGCCGTGTTTCAGATGTGATGGCTCATCCAAATGGCTGCCCTGTCTGTGACTGTCTGCTCACACCTTTTTCCCAGCGCAAATGCCAAGCTTGTTAGAACCCTCATTTGCATTTCATTAGGAGGTGTCAGGCTGGGTGTTAAAGAATAGAGCTGTTCTATCCCTGAATCCAGAGTTTTTGGGGCAGCATTCAGCAGTGACTCCCCAGCGACCACCTCAGTGGAACTACCTCCCCTTCCCAAATCAGAGCCCAGAACCATCTGGATCAAACACCAGTCTCCACTTACTGAGCCTGAACATGTGTCAGCATCGACGCCAGACTTTTGCCTATGTTTTTGCCCATCCTTATCGCAGTTCTTAAAAGTAGGTAGTATTATCTCCATTTGACACCTGAGGACACCAAGGCCCAGGGAGGTTAAGTGACCTGTCCAAGGCCACACAGATATAAAATGGCAGAGCTAGATTGCAAATCTAAGTGGGCCTATCTCCAAAGTTCATGTGGTTTCCATTTCTCCAAACTAACTCCGATCTACTTCAGGGAAGAGAGCTCAGGTGTGATGCCTATCTGCACAAAAGGATCTTAGTGTGAACTCATTAAGATGACAGAGACAGAGAAAGGGAGAGACAGAGACCGCGTGTGTGTGCACGTACATGCAGTGTGTGTTTGGGAGAAGGCCCCACAGCTTTCGTCAACTTCTTAATGTTGATCAAGATCAGTGTTAAAGACCAAGATCATCTGCCATTTAATCGCCTTTGGACTTCTTTGGAGAAAATCGCAGAGCACAATGGTGGGGTTTATCTGTCCATTTTAAGTAAGGCACCATATGAATTTCTCGAGGCATCCACAGCTTCCCTGAGCTAATCTTAGAACAAAGGCAGAGAGGCCAACATCGTTCCATAGGAACACAGAGACCCCTGATACATACCTTCTAGAAGGAAGACATCACACTGGTCCTCTAGCCTGGCATGTAGGGCAGGAACAGTTTGGAATCACGTGGAGCAGGTGCCACCTGTGGCTTCATCACAAAGATGGGGGAACATGGGGGCTTAGAGGAGAGTGAGACACCCTTTGTTTGTTTCCCTTTTTTCCTGGGGTTTACCGAGATCAGCCAAGAGCTGGTTCTAGAAAACAGAGGCACGCCCATCACACCCCTCTTTGAAAGCCAGTACCTCAAGTTTGTAACAATTTGTGTCTTAGCACATTTTCACATGCAAAATGTGTTTCGGCATTTTTCATTAGATTTTTAAGGCTTGGATTGATGGGGGCGAGGCAAGAACCAGACACGGGGTAGAAGAGACAAAGGTTTAGTAATGAGTTCGAAATTTACAAAACACAGAAGCAAATATGGCTTCAATCCACGCTGTGACCCTTTATAAGGCTGGAAATTACTCTTCAAAAATCCTGCTGGCCTGACTTCAGAGTCGGGTGGATTCTGGGATACCACAGATTGACTTTGAGAAGTGGGTTGGTATTGCAGGAATTTTTTAATTTCCTGTAACGCACAATAATTTTTTTCCCAGTGCGACTTTAGAATCGCTCCTGTGATGGTGCATTTGGTGCAGTTATGGAGCTCTCTGCTGCACAAACCAGCTCAAAAAAAAGACAGAAAACATAAGGAAGGAAGGGCACAGATGGGATTACATGGAGAAAAATCGCAAGCCATTTAGAAAATGTTTCCAGGTAAACGAAGGACCTGCTACTTAAGCATATGTGTTTTAAAAAGCGAAACAAAAATGGCTGTCACTTACACTTCCAAGCTGAAAAGATTTTGGGAAAAGCAGATTATTATTAATTATTTCTAATAGCTTCTTAATTAGCCCTTCAAACAAGTTTTTCAAAATCCCCAACGGTGTTTAATTTGTATGACATGTTTTTACTTTTCTATGCATTTCATTAGCAGGACTTTTTTTTTTTTTTTTAATAACCTAATGGTAAAAAAAAATGGTAAGACAGTATTAAAATGCTTTCAGAAGGTGGACTAAGAAAAAAAAAAAAAAAAACCCAAGTTATTCCTCCAAAAAGTCTTATGTTTCTTCCATGGCTGTGGTGTCTTGCTGTAGATTTCAGTTCACTCATTAGAGCTTATCTGTCTTTCAGAAACCACTAAACAAATCCGTTCGAGTAAAAGCCGATATGTGGGGGATGGCCTGATGGATCTGATCCACCGGGGCTGGGATTTATTAGGTGGCCGACCCCTTCTTCTTCCCAACAGCAAATCTATTACAATAATGGGCTGTGGATCCATCAGCGGGCGAGCGGCGGGTCAGGAGGAGCCCGACGTGTGGACACTGAGCAATCGGCACTCGGCTGCCTTTTACAATGTGTGAAGCCAGGCAGAAAAGCGACACATTTGACTGAGAACAGAGGAGCACAGGGAAGCCAGCTCTCCCTTTGCTTGGGCTTCCGGGGGGATTCATGGCTGGGGAGCCGGAGACGACACTTGGCAGCCGAGGGCATGGGGCCAACGGAGGGCCTGGGACCTGGAAAGAGAGGAGGGACAGCTAATTAAGGCTTTGCCCTGCCTGCCCGGCACTTCCCCTCTCCCTTGCCCCTGCTGCCAACAACAACAACAGCCATAATAATAAACAGCATTATCAGGTGCCAGGCCCTGTGGGAAGTGCTTTACCCAGATTATCTCCTCTTGATCCCTGCAGCAAAATGAGCCCTATTATTAGTGCCAAGTAACAGATAATAATAAACCCATGGCCCGTTTATTCTGACTCATGGCGACCCCATGAGCTACAGAGTAGAACTGCCCTGCAGGGTTTTCTTGGCTGTAATCTTTACTGAAGCAGCTTGCCTGGCTGTTCTTCCATGGAGTCACTGGGTAGGTTCGAACCACTAACCTATAGGCTAGCATCTGATGGCAAACTTTTTGTGCCACCAGGTTTCATTTACCAGGTACTAGCTAGCTTTTATTGAGCATTTACTGTGTGACAGGCCCTGTACTGTGTGTGTACTAACTCCGTTAATCCTTACAACACCCCATGAGATTGGTACTACTTTTACCACCATTTTATAAAGAGGAAAAGGAGGCAAAGAGACGTTAGGTAACTTGCCCTGGGTCACAAAGCTGGTGAATGGCAAGGATGGGATTTGAACCCAGGCAGTGGGATACTCTGTGTTCTTATCCTTCAAAGCCCATCCCAATTGCCTCCTTCCTCCCTGGAAGCCTTCCCTGATTTCCTCAAGAATCATCATTGCTCTTCCTTCTTTGTCCATATTCCATTATTTGTCCTTGGACAGTAACAGCCAGATCCTTTTCCACACGTGTTCTGAGCGTTAGTCAGCCCAAAGCCTGGCTCATGGTATGTGCTCAAGGCATAAATGTTGAATGAAGCATATAATTCAGGAGGAGTATTAGTTTTGAACTTGGGCATTGGGTAGAATCGTACTTCAGCACATAGGACATTTCTAGGACCTAAGGATCTAATATGGCTTATTAGATAGATTTCAAGGTGATTTGCCTTTTTTTTTTTCTTACCTACTAATGGAAAATTCTCTTCTGAAGTCACACTCATTAGCACTCAGAGGCTCTTGTGGCAAAATCTTTCCAAAATAGCCCTGAGTATATTTGTGGGAGGGAAAGAAGTTAAGGCCAGGATAAAAGTATTAAGGCTTAGCTTACAGGAAGTTTGAAATATGGAGGCTGGCAGCCTCTTGCCCCTGTCCTGGGGTGAGGGTGGGAAATTGCCAGGCCCCAGAGGGGTTGGTTAGATTTTGTGTTTAGTTCCAAAGCAGCAAGGAGAACTGAAAAGGAATGCAGCAACACCACGTGGAAATTATATGGTGTCGGTTTATCTTTTCTATGTACCTAGTTTTCAGCAACACGGAACCAATCAGTGGCAATACAAGTCATGGAATTGGCACCTCTTTTATTATCAGACACATAAATCAAGGGATAATCTCTCTCCAGTTAGAACAGGGCTCAATAAAGTTGGAACACCAAGACAAGTCTTTTTTGAGGAAACTTGCGCTATTTCCCTCTGGGCTTTCTTTGTTCATTTTATTTCACTACGGGTATTTTATACTCCTGGTCCCACTTGAATTCTTCCAACAACATTTGAAGTAGATTTTTATGCCCATTTTACAGATGCACAAACTGAGATTTAGAAAGCACCAGTCAAGAGAGCTGAGGTTCCACAGGAGGCTGGAATTTGAATACAAGGGTTTCTGATGCAAGAAGCATTTGCATAACGTTGACATAGCTGTTACCTTCAGCTGATCAGCCGTTTGACATTTTACTGCTAAAGAAATGTCTTTGGGTTAAAATATTGTCTATAGGAGTTTCTCCCTAAAGACCCAACAAAAGTGCTCTGGACTTGACTGGAAGACAATAGTCAGAAGCCTGTAAAGTGAGGTTAATAAAATCCGGATGGTAGAAATCATTAACGCACTCACTGCTAACCAAAAGTTTAGTGATTCAAGTCCACCCAGAGGCACTTTGGAAGAAAGGCCTGGCGATCTACTTCCAAAAAAATCAGCCATTGAAAACCCTGTGGAGAGCAGTTCTTGTCTGACAACTGGTTTATCTCATACGATTATTGTGACAGGTAAATGAGATACTGTCACATGCTGACACACTGCCATAGAACCATAATAACAGTACTATTATCATTAGTACTATTAACTCTGAAGACTGTTTCAGAAATTAAACGCCCATTTGCCTTTCCATTTCATTTCAAACAGTGTTTATTGACGGCTTGTTAAGTGTCTGGTAAGAGGCTTTCCAGTGCTTTCCTGCATATTCCCCTCACTGAAGCCTCTTATGGAGAAGTAGTTGGAATCCAGGCACACAGCAGGTGCTCTTTAATTGTTTCCTCTTCCTGAAAACTGGGAGGCTGAGTCAGGTGGACAGAGGCCAGGGAAGGCCCAGGGTGTGGGGCCCCAGGAGCTGCTGAGGGTGAGAGGAGGCGAGCTCCACGTTGCCTGTCTCTTTGGGGATGGCAGGCTGTCTGTGAGAAGGGCTGGCAGCTCCGGGGTTGGGCTGAAGAACGGAGCCTTAGCTGGCCCTAGCATACACCAGGAGTCATCATGCCCCTTCCTTCTCTCCAGGGACTCCACATTTTCAGTCTTCCTCACCTCTAAGGGCAGAAAGACTGAGTGTTCTACTAAAGCAGGGGTTATCACCGAGGAACCCTGGGAGATGTCTGGGACATTTTTGCCACAATTTGGGGGAATTATACTGGCATCTAGCGGGTAGAGGCCAGGGATGCTGCTAAACATCCCACAGTGCTCATGACAGCCCCTCACAACAAAGAATTATCCAGCCTAAAACGTCCACGGCTTTGAGGTTGAGAAACCCTGTACTAAAGAAATCTCAGAGGCGGGTGGAAGACATTAGTTGTGGTGGCAGGGGGCAGGGGCAACTATTCTACTCCCCCTGGACGAGGTCATAGAATAAACATCAACAACTCACACATAGAAATACACTTTATAAAGGCAAAGCGCTTTCTTACTTACTGTATTATTTGTACCTCATGATAACTCTGAGGAGGTAGGTGAAATAGATGATTCCATTTTATAGATGTGGAAACTGAGCATATCTGAGAGTAGATCTGACCTGCCCAAAGGCATGCAGGTGGGAAATGGACTGTGGCAGGACTCGAAGCTAGATCTGCTGACTCCAAGGTCCTTTCCACTGACACTCCAACTTGTCCCCATATTAGTGCTGGGTGCTGAGTGAGCAGAGTGGTTACATTCTGTGTAGCTAGAGTCGGGGGAAGGAGAGACAACTTCCCAGCTACCTCAAGTGAATTACACAGTAAATTCCACTTCGCTGAGTCTCATTGATCAAAGTAAAGGATCATCAGGAAAAACAAATCCTGGGTCTTGGGAACCACTTCAGGGTGAGTGTGAAATTTTAACCCAAACCATTCAGCTGGGGAAATTTGCAGCAGCGAGCCAGGGTTGGAATGCTCCAGCTGACATGGCAGCCGACCCACCGATCGGGCTGGGGAGATGCAGCCTCTGCACAGAATAGGTCACCTGCAGGGTGGTGTGTAGCCAGCTTTCCGGAAGAACTAGACTGGACCTTGAGCTGTTACCTCTCAGCTCCTGGTAGTGGGGCTAACAGGCCATGTACGGCCAGGCTCAGCTGGAAGGTTTGTGCCATCCTCAAAGTCCAATCTCATATCACCTACCCTCTCCTTCACCTCATGCTTGCCAAAGTGCTTTCACACTGTGCAAAGGAACTTTGAATGTAATCATAAGTGATCGCCATTCTTACAACTGTTGTTAACTGGCTCATCATTTATAGATCACCTGTTATGTGCAATAGGGTCGCTATGAGTCAGAATTGACTCGACAGCAATGCGTTTGTTTGTTTTGATACTATGTGCTGGGGATTCAACGGTGAGCAAATCTCACAGGCCCCGGAGCTCACTGAGCTCATTAATTGAGGAGAAGAGAGGTGAGGATGGACTTGTAACCAATCTATCAGATCAAAATGTGACACGTGTAGCAATGACTGGTCTGAAGAGCCCAAACCTTCAGATGAGGAAATAAAAGCTGACACTCCATGCTCAAGGGTATCGGTGGGGCTCAGCTGGGCTGAGAACATGACTGCCGCCTGGTTCATGGTTTCTGCACTTGGCTGTACATTGGGATCACCTAAGGACCTTTGAGACATACCAATGCCCAGTTCCCACCCCCAGAGACCCTGATTCAGTGGGTGGGGGTGGGACCTGGGCACCAGTATTGCTAACATGGTCCCCAGCTGGGATAGAGGGCACAGCTCTAGCTACAGCCGGAAAACCAGAGGGTTGGGCCCCACTCTTATTTTAGCCATGAGGCCCCAGCAGCCCAGAGAGGGACAGATGCTCAGAGAAGGTAACACAGCAAGTAGGGACCAGCAGCCAGGTCTCTGGAGAGCTCAAATAAGCCCTTTCCCTGTGCAAGGGGGACCGTCTCTTGAAACCCCTCAGCCCCTCCACCCCAGGGCAAGGTGCCTTTCAAACAAAGAAGGCAACGCTCCTTAGGCTAGGCCTCTGATCTACCGCACCCCGATCTGATAGAGGGGCTGTGTGCAGTGAGGGCAGGGGGACGGGGACAGTCACCCCTGGGGTTCACAGACATGCTTCTCTCTTCCTCCACCTGTGTTCCTCCCATCCGGCTGGAACATGAACATGGCAGCCGTCACATGTGACCCCCTGGCCCCCAGACAGGGCTAGGGCGTGGGGGCCAGAGGCCGTTCCTGAGTCTGGTCCCTGAGCAGGGCAGCCTCTCCTAGGCCAGGGTCTCCGGAGCCTCCAGGAGAACAAACCACACTTCGCAACCCTTGGGAGCAAGAGGCCTGCGAGCGGAAGTGCGGCCTCAGTGATGCGTCCCGCATACCCATTCTCTCCGCGGAGGATTAGAACATTCCCTCCCAAAGGGGACTCTTTGATGGATGTGGAGAAGCGACCAAACGTCCCTCATTAATCACCGGCTCCATCTGGCTCCTCGCTTGATGGTTTTCAGCTGACTTGAAAAAGACTCAATTAGATCAAAACATTTTGACAATTTATCTTGTGGCATGAACAGGTCCAGAGCGAGGCTATGATTTCATCATCCGGGAGGAGAAGCAACGGGGCGTGGGTCACGCACGGAGCTCGGGAGCCGTAGGGGTCTCCTGAGGAGTCTTCCTGTGAAACCTGAGCGCAGCCCACCTCGCGGTGGCCGCTGACCCTGTCAGTCCTGGGTGCCAGAACGTGGGGAGATGAGCATCCTTTGGTTTGGGAGGTAAAGGCCTGAGGTGGGGGTCTGGCAGTGGGGCGATGAAGATGGACAACCAGAAAGGACCCAATATTTCAGTCAGCTTGGTGTGCCAGTGTCAAACAGGAACCAGAACTGAAATTCGAAATACGCGTAAGGAGAGGCCTGTTCCAGACTGAAGCCCTGGGGCCCGGCCCTCAGCCTAGAAGCCAGTGGCTCTGATTTCCTGGTAGGCCTGTGTCATGGATTGAACTGTGTCACCCAAAAAAAAATGTGTGGTTGTCCTCCATTTTGGGATTGTAATTTTATGTTGAGAGGATCAGGGTGGGATTGTAACACCACCCTTACTCAGGTCACCTCCGTGATCCAAGGTAAAGGGAGTTTCCCTGGGGTGTGACCTGCACCTCCTTTTATCTCTCAAGAGATAGAAAAGATAAAAGGAAAAGGGAAGCAAGCAGAGAGACAGGGCGACCTCATACCACCAAGAAAGCAGCATGGGGAGCAGAGTGCATCCTTTGGATCTGGGGTCCCTGTGCCTGAGAAGCTCTTCGACCAGGGGATGATTGAGGACAAGGACCTTCCTCCAGAGCCAAAAAGAGAGAAAGCCTTCCCCTGGAACTGACACCCTGAATTTGAGCTTGTAACCTACTAGACTGTGAGAGAATAAATTTCTCTCTGTTAAAGCCATCCACTTGTGGTATTTCTGTTATAGCAGCACTAGATGACTAAGACAGCCTGGCTTCCTTGAGGTAGGGTCAGCAGATACGTGCGATTCTCATAGGCCCCCTCACATGCAGCTACCTCCTCACAGACTGTCTCAGGTGTGGCTGTCCCATTTACGGTGGGCGGTCGTTTCCGTGAGACTGTGGCTCTTGGTTCTTAAAGTCATGGGCTTGCTACCTGTTTGAAGGCTGGAGGGTGGGGGATGGGGGCTCAGCAACCCAATGAGAGAGCCCCCAGAAGACAGATGACTGTCAAGTTAGGTTTGCTCATCCCCTCCGTCTCTTCAGATTGGTAAAGTAAATTACTGTGTGTCACTCCTAACAAGCTCATTTCTCTGGTCCCTGTCACATGTAGGCACATGCGTGTGCACACGCACACACACACACCCCCCACACATACTCTCACCAATCTTCAGCCCACTTCCTTACACTCTTCAAGTATTCCTAACTCACACAACCCCCCATTCCATTCAGAGACACCCGTGCCACTCACCATATGCACAACCATCATCACCTGTCTTACCTAACACAGACACATACAGGCAGAATAGCAGGCCACCCAGGGACCCATGTCACTTGCCACTCAGTTCCTGAGCATGCATGCACTTGTATTTGGACGTGCATGTGAACGCACACATGTGGCTACGTGTATCCTTCTTCCAGCCACATAGCAGGTTGGGGACTGAGCCTGGCAGGTCACCGGGGAACAGCTGCTATCCTGGAAAGAGCCCATGTAGGTATGTGGAGGGCACAGAAAATCTGACCTGTAGAGGTCTAGACCCCAAACAGATCTGACACCAAGTCTTCCTGGACTTCAGGCTTACGCTTCTCAACACTCCCTCCTGGACCCCTGGTGATGCTTCTCTCCCTCCTTTTCTATTCTGTTCCTTCAGGAGCTTATTCTTCATATCTCCTCTGACTGGAGTCTGTTTCCCTTCCTAGAATTCAGTTCCTCTTTGGACTTTTATGTCCTTCCTCAGGGCAGCTCTGAGCCTGAAGGTCCTTCTCTCCAATGTTATCTCAGGAACCCAGGTATTTGCTGACACTCAGAGAGAATCCCATGCAAGACCCAGCTCCAAGGACAGATGGATCTGGTTCAAGCAAGCCTCCCATCCTTTTTTTTTTCATATACTTAAAAAAAAAAAAAAACTTAGTTACCCATTTATTATAACCAGAAAGGATACAAACAAAGAAGTGCATCAGGCAAGGTGTGGGAGAGTTCCTGGCATGGAGCCTCGATTGTCCCCAGGATGTGCCATCCTCTCCCATTCATGCTGAGTCTCCCCTCATGCTGATATTGCTGTGTTGGTTGGGGTGGGAGATGGTCCGCATTAAACCCAACTTAGCACTGAGACCCCCTCTAGCCCTCCAGAATTCTGATGGAGAACCTGCAGTTGAGTCAGTTAATGCTGGTGAAGTGTTTCAAGTCTTTGAACATGAACTACTTCATCATTTGACCTTTTCTCAAAGGCTTTTGAACTTGTTCTGCTGGGTGTGTTGGCTTGGGCAGACTACTGACTAATAGGGTTAATAACAATAATATAATAATAATATGTTAAAATAATGCATGGTAATAATAATGGCAAATGCTACCATTTTTAAGTACTTCCTGTGTGTCAGGTTGCAGTCATCCCTTTCACACAATATTATTGAAAACTTACTTGTGCAGTGAGGTTCCCATTTGACAGACAAGGAATCCAAAGTTCACAAAGGTTGGAGAACTCTTCCAAGCTCACACAGCTAAGCCAGGATTCTAACCCACATTTGTATGATTCCAGAGCCCCTGCTCTTGATCAATGCACTGTGTGTGTCAGAGTCCAAAATTAGAAGCAACCTGTCATGGATTGAATTGTGTCCCCCAAAAATATGTGTATTGATTTGGCTAGGCCATGATTCCCCGTATTGTGTGATTCACTGCCATTTTGTCATCTGATGTGATTTTCCTATGTGTTGTAAATCCTACCTCTGTGATATTAATGAGATGGGATAGGCGGTAGTTAATGTTAATGAGACAGGACTTAACCTACAAAGATTGGATTGTGTCTTGAACCAATCTCTTTTGAGACATAAATTTGAGAAGTGAGCAGAGAGACGGGGACCTCATACCGCCAAGAAAGCAGCTCTGGGAGCAAGCAGGTCCTTTGGACCTGGGGTTCCTGCGTGGAGAAACTCCTAGTCCGGGGGAAGATTGACAACAAGGACCTTCCTCCAGAGCTGACAGAGAAAGCCTTCCCCTGGAACTGACGCCCTGAATTTGAACTTCTAGCCTACTAGTTTGTGAGAAAATAAACTTATTTGTTAAAGCCGTCCACTTGTGGTATTTCTGTTACGCAGCACTGGATAACTAAGACACAACCTGAGTGCTCGTCAAAGGGTGGTGGTGATATAGGACATCCAAACCATGGAATATCATCCTGTTTAAACTGATGAGTACCTGCATGTCCTAATATGGAATGAATTCCAAGACAGTGGTTAAGCAAGAAAAAACAAGTTGCAAAAAGCTTGATATAGAACAGTGTCATTTAACTGCCTTCCAAACCAAAACCTAGGACTATAGAGCTCTCTGTATTCACATACATGCATGCACACGCAGACAACGGGCCTCAAACTGCTACCTCTCAGGAGGGGAGTGAATCTCGGTGAGGGCCAAGGGGTTCTTTGGCTTGACCAGTATTTTTAGATGACACTGGTTTCCTGCATGCCCTGCATAATGAAGCTACAGCAGGGGCCCAAGGAGCCTGACTGCCAGCTTGCATCCTGCTTCTGCCACTCCCGTGCTGTGTGACCCCAGGCAAGTCACTTAATCTATGTCCACATCTGCAAAATAAGAATAACCGCCACCCCCAAACAACATAGTATAGCATAATATAATAATGATACATATCTCAAAGAGTTACAGCAAGATTTCCCGACCTCAGCACTGTTGACATTTTGGGCTAGATGATTCTTTGTTGGTGGGGGGCGGAGGGCTACCATTCTGTGTATTGTTGGATGTTTAGCACATCCCTGGCCTTTACCCACTACATGCCACCAGCACCCTCTTCCAGTCATGACAATAAAAAGTGCCCCCTGGGGGACAAAATTTCCCTGGTTCAGAACCTCTGGGTTAGTGTGAGGGTAATCAAAAACCACACCTGTTGTCATCGAGTCGATTCCAACTCATAGCAACCCTATAAGAGAGAGGAGAACTGCCCACAGGGCTTCCCAAGCTGTAATCTTTGCGGAAGCAGATTGCCACGTCTTTCACCTTCGGAAAGGTTGGTGGGTTCAAGCCGCTAACCTCTCAGTTAGCAGCCACGTTCTTAACCACTGTGCTACCAGGGTACCTTCGTGTGAGGGCAAAACGAGTTAATTCGCATAAGGTGCTTAGGACAGTGCCTGACACGCAGTAAACCCCAGAGAGATGTTGTTGTAATTGTTGTTAGCTGTTGTGGAGTCAGCCTCTGACTCATGGTGGCCCCCCAACATAAGAGGAAACAAAACTCTGCCTGGGCCTGTGCCATTCTCACGATTGGTTGTGGTTTGGATCATTGTGACCCAGAGGGTTTTCACTGGCTGATTTTGGGAAGTAGAAAAACAGCCTTTCTTCTTAGTCTGTCTCAGTCTGGAAGTTCTGCTGAAGCCTGTTCAGCATCATAGCAACATACAAACCTCCACTGACAGAAGGATGGTGGTTGCCCATGAGGTACATTGGCCAGGAATTGAACCTGGGTCTCCTACATGGAGGCGAGAATGCTAACTCCCGTTAATTCAAGGAATGGGGTGGGGGAGAAGCTGAACAGGCCGAGTTTTTCTCTGTCCAGCCAAGCCCAGGTGCAATGGTGCAGGGGATGGCTACAGGCTGGAAGCGGAGGTGCCTGGATTCTACTTCCACCCCTTCTCTTAGTGTTGTCCAGGAGGCCAGTTCACCTCTTGGCCCTCAGCGTTTCCTTGTGAAATGCAAGGGCCCGGCCGGGTGCTGCAGGCTAACACTGGGACCATGGCGGCTGGGCTGCTGGGTCTCAAGGGAGTCTGCCTCCATCTCGCCAGCTGGAGGGCGGTGAGGATCAGCCCCCTGCCAGCTCCCCTCCCCGGTGCCCTAGCTGCTGGCTGGGCCAGGCTAGGATCCTCCTCAGGCGGCCCCCTCCCTCCTCCACAACTGCGGAGCAGATGAGGCCTGTGTGGCTGTTGCCCAGACACAGGTGGTACCACCTGCCACAAGTGCCTTGATTCTTGATCGTCCTACAATCACTTTTGGCCCCGAAACAATTTGCTGGGTGATGGGAGAGGCAGGCCTGGAGGGAACTGAGGAAGAAAGGGAGGGAGGCGGGGGTGGCACGGGGTTAAGAGTGGCCTTTGAAGTTTGCAACCATCTTATAGAAAACATCCTCAGTCATTCCCCATTTGGATGATGTCAGGAGAACACATTACCATCCCCGAGATCAAATGCAACAGCAAGAATCCCTTGTTGCTCACCAGGCTACAGTCATATATCAAGTGTTCCAGGCACACGCAATTCGTAACTTTCCCCAAAACAGATTGATATTTTCCTCTTCCACTTTCTGGGAAGGAGACATCTGACTTTGCTTCAAGCGCTGTTTGGGAGGCAGCGGGGCAACTCACCCGGTGCTTAGTGCTCGTTGCATCTGCACACGGCTGGCCACGGAGCCCACAGCCCAGGTTGCTTTCTTCTCTCCTTTGTGTTCACTGGGGCAGTGTAATCCCCAAGCCACGCAAAGCACAAGAAATCCAGATCGCTCTGGAGCTGTCCAGAATTTGGTCCATAGGATAAAAAAGAACATACATTAGAAAAACACAGCAGGGGTTGTTTTATTCTTATTCTTCTTGTCTTTTTCCTTTGCTGTTTGCTTCCTTTAAGCCCAGAGAGCCTTCCCTCTGAGTCTTACCAGTGGTTGCAGGGGTACTGGAGTAATTAACTCCTTCCAGAGCAAGCAGTAAAACTGGGAGACCTGGTCCTGTAGATTTTCAGAGCTGGAAGGCTCCTTACAAATCACCGGGGTCAGCCCTTGTACTTTACAGGTGAGGAATGGAAGGCCAGTGAGGCAGAAGGACCACTCAAGGCCACACAGCCTAGACTTCGGGCAATTTGTTTACCCTCCCTGGGGGCCATGGAGTGCAGAGACCTGATGTAGCTCCTTTCACGACTGGAGTATTAGGAAGACACAGGTGGAAGTCCTTTGAAGAATTGTAAAGTGTTATCCAAAAGCAGAGGCCTCTTAAACTCCCTGTTGAGGGACGTTAGAAGCTGGAATGAGGCTCTAAAACCTAACTAGATTTATTTGTTTTTCTATTCGGCTTTATGTTTCTCTTCCCTGTTTCACAAACCTGTGATACCTGCGTAAAGCGTGCCACTGGAGCGAATACAGGTAAATTTCTGACAGCCTTTGTGAGCCGTGGCTTGAGGAAGGACTGAGCTGTTGGCAGCAGGTCACCATGAGTCCTGAACCAGCTTGGTAAAGAGAATAGGCCAACACCTACTTGATGATCCTGGTGGCTCTGGAGTGAGGTGTCCCCTCGTGGAAAGGGATTGGTGATTAACGGCAGGCCTGCCTCCTCTTAGTCAGACCTGTGAATAATATTTGCAGCTGCTCTTGAGGCCAGCCTCCCAAGCAACAAACAGCATAGCTCAGTGGTTTGGGTGGGCTCTGCTGTCAGTTGCCTGGGTTCAAACCCCAGGACTTTCAATTACTCCATAACTAATGCTCCTTAGAAATGAGGATGATGAGACTTCGTCTTGCTTACTTTGGACATGTCATCAGGAAAGACCAACCACTAGAAAAGGACACCAGGCTTGATAAAGCAGAGGGTCAGCGAATACAAGGAGAGCCCTCAATGAGATGTATTGACTCAGTAGCTGTGACAATAGGCTCAAACATAACAAAGATCATGAAGACAGTGCAGGGCCGGCAAATGTTTTGTTCTTTCCCATCTCTGCCTCCAGCGACAGGTAACCATGATCCTGGAATATGGGTCTACTGTTCCTTTGCTTTAAAAAAAATAAAATCTTCTTTAAAAATTACTTCCGTATGCATTCCTGAACAATACATTGCTTGTTTTTTGAGCTTTTATAAAAAAAAGCTGTTGTATCATGCTGTATGAGAGCTTCTGTGACTCGTTCTTTATCCTTCTTAAAATTACATTTCTGAGATTCATCCTCGTTGTTGTGCCAAGCTGCATTTCATCCATTTTCTCTGCTGGAGAATATCCCATTTTATGCGTACACCACAATTTATTTATCCATTCTCCTTTTGGTGGACATGTGGGTTGTACCTAGGTGTTTTCTGCAATTATAAACTCTGCTAGAAACGTTTTAGTCCATGCCTCTTACTGTACACATATAAGAGTTTCCTATAGAAATCTCGCCATCCTTGCTTCTCATGAGCATTCTGGCTGTACTTCTTCCAAGACAGATTTGTTCATTCTTCGGGCAGTCCACGGTATATTTAATATCTTTCGTCAATATCGTAATTCAAAGGCATCAATTCTTCTTCAGTCTTCTTTATTCATTGTTCAGAAGTGGGACTCCTGGATCTCAATGTGACAGTGTGAAATTATTTTCCAGAGCGCTTGGACCAAGAGCTGCCATCTTTTCATTTGTAACATGGATGCCAAGCTCACAGGACTGATGCAAAGATTAATGCACGCAAAGCACACAAGGCACTTAGTCCAGGGCCTGCACATACGCGACGTTCAGGACACATTATCTCTGACTAGCCAAATCCATCCCCCAGCATCGCTTGGGAGAGTCCTTATCCCTCAGTCTGCTGTTACTCATTCTGCAACACTGAGTCTGCCCTTGAGACTTCCACTTTAGGGCTTAGTTTTCTCTGTCCATGCAACATCTTGGTGGTGAGGCTGCTACTCCCCAGGGTTACTTACAGGGGCCTCTCTCTCACTATGCCCCAGAACAAGCCCCTGAAGTGAACTTTAGTAGGCCATTGCTCCACAAACTTTATTGGAACGTACTGTGAAAAGCAGATATTGGTTCAGTAGGTCTAAGATTCTGCATTTCTAATAAACTCCTTGTCTTAGTTATCTAGTGTCATATAACAGAAAGACCACAACTGGATAGCTCTAAGAAACTGAAATTTATTCTCTCACAGTGTAGGAGGCTAGAAGTCTGAATTCAGGGCACCAGCTCCCGGGAAAGGCTTTCTCTCTCTGTTGCCTCTGGGGAAAAGTCCTTGCTATTGATTTTTCCCTGGTCTAGGAGCTTCTCAGTGCAGAGATCCTGGGTCCAAAGGATGTGCTCCTTGTACTTCTTTCTTGATGATATGAAGTTCCCAGGTCTCTCTGCTTGCTTCTCTCTTTTATATCTCAAAAGAGATTGACCCAAGATACAACCTAATCCTGTAGATTGGGCCCTGCCTCGTTAATATAACTGCCTCTAATTCTGCTTCACTATCATAGAGGTTAGGATTATCACACAGGATAATCACATCAGATCACAAAATGGTGGACATCCACACAATATTGGGAATCATGGCCTAGCCAAGTTGACACGTATTTTAGGTGGACACAATTCCATCCATAACACCCCTGGAGTTCCTGGGTGGTGCAAACCATTAAGTATTTTACTATCCGAAAGGTTGGAGGTTTGAACCCAGCCAGAGGCGCCTTGGAAAACAGACTTGGTGATCTGCTTCCAAAAGGTCAAAGCCTTGAAAACTCTATGGGGTAGTTCTACTCTGCACACTTGGGGTCGCCATGAATCAGAATATACTCCACAGCAACTAACAAGAACCACAGCAATAAACTCCCAGATGAGGCTGATGCAGCTGGACCATGAACCATACACAGTTTGGGAAGCATGGCTGTAGGCTACCATATGTAAGTCGGAATATTCCCAAACACATCCTTCAAGTTTGATGACAGCTCATCTGGTCTGGCAATAAACAGAAGTGTGATCTTTTATGTCTAGTTCAGTGTCTTAATGGGGAGAAGAGGGAACAATAGGAGAGCAGAGCAGCAGTCGGTAAATAGCATGAATGGTGAATGGGAAATGCTTCTGGAAAGGGGATGCCCAAGCTGAGTCCTGAAGCCTTGAGCTAGTCAGGCTATGGCACAGGGAGAGGCCTGTGTAGACCAAGGAACTAGGACTTACAAAGGAGTGATCTTTTAGTTAATAGAATTCAGCCCTTCCTGTGGTGTAAGGCCAGCTTTTCCTCCATAAGTTCTTTTGATGACTCTATAAAGAGCTGCTCTAGGTGTTATTAGAGGAGGACCAGAACTGGGTGACCCCAACAGCCTTGTGTAAATCTTATCAGAACATTCAGAGATAAGAGTCTAGGGAAGCAGTTAGGAAAAAAGCCATGTGTCCATCAGCATTTGAATGGATAAACAAAATGTGGTACACACTTACAAGGGAACATTACTCAGCCATAAAGAGAAATGAAGTGCTGATACAAGCTACGAAACAGGTGAACCTTGAAAAATATGCTGAGTGAAGCAAGCGAGACATAAAAGGACAAAAATTGTATGACTCCACTTTTATGAAATATCCAGAATAAGTAGATGTGTATAGACAGAAGCATATTAGTGGTTACCAGGGGCTGGGAGGAGGGAGGGATGGAGAGTTATTACTTAAGGGGTACAGAGTTTCTGTTTGGGGTGATGAAAAACTTCTGGGAATAGTGGCGATGGTTTCACAACACGCCAAATGCAATTAATGTCACTGAATTGTACACTAAAAATGGTTAAAATGCCAATTTTTTTTTTTTTGCTGCATATATTTTTCCACCATCAAGTAAAGGAGTTCTGATGGTGCTCGGCTGCTAACTGAAAGGCTGGCAATTTGAACCCACCCAGCAGCTCCATGGGAGAAAGATCTGGCAATCTGCTCTTGTAGATTTCAGCCTAAGAAACCCTATGGGCCAGTTCTACTCGGTCCTATAGGGTCGCTACAAGTCAGAATTGACTCAATGGTACACAAAAACAACGACAACCATAAAAACAAGTTTAGGGAAGCAGCTTCCCACTTCAGTTTAGGACGAGACTCCCATTTTACTCACTCAATTCACCCCAAGTCCAGGAAAGCCCATTTCAGCCTGGCTTCCTGTGTTCTGACTTCCCTCTCAGACCCAGGAATTTGGGAGCTGACCAACTGCGACATAATGCAGGTGTGGCTCAAATGTACAGCCAGGGAACATGTCCTTTTCTCTCACCCCAAAGCTGGCTCCTACCCTAACTCTCCCTAGTGAAATAATCACTTTGCTTTTCAAAGCCAAGAACTTCTTAGGCTAGTCCAAGCATAGGGCATTTCTTCAGAAATGCACATGAGACAGAACTCTTGCTCTGCTGTGAGCTCAGCGTGTGGGGCTTTAGGAGATTAATTTTTTTAAAGTGTAGGCTGTTGATTCTCTCTCATCTCCATCTTTGCTGTTGACAGCCAGACACCCAGGAAAGCATGCAAACACAGTTATCCACGGCTTGTCGCCAAAGATATTTATCACTGCTTGGCGCTGAGCATGGCTCCTGAATGAGACATCCAAATGCACCTACATGGGAGCAATTTTTTCTTTCCTTTCAAAGTGAAAATTTCCAAGCAATATCTGACATCAGGATTAGTGGTGAGTCAGATCACCCAATGTTTAAGCAAAGAACCACATGTCCAAGCTTCTAAGATGGTCCTATGTAATGTGAGTTTAATTCTGCACCTGACTCCAACATCATGCTCACGTTTTGGCACCATCAAAATCCACATGAGGCGAATCCTGGTTTCTCAGGTAAGAGCCACTGCATCAAGAAGTAGTGGAAGGAACTCAAAACCAGAACTTGAGGGCTAAGCTCTACTAGCTGTGTGATCCCAGGCAAATGTTCTCACCTCTCTGGGCTGAAGGCTGGCTATTTGAAAGGAAAAACAACAACAACAACAACAGAGGTTTTAAAGCATTTTGTTAAACAAAAACTCATTGGTCAAACAAAATCTTAAATGAAACATCAGTATGGTACAGATTAAAGCCAAGCTGGTTTGGTTAAAGCTGAGTTGGAGACCCAGGTTCCCACTTGCTACCCTCTTTCTCAACCACAGAAGTTCTTGAAGTCATTTTACAGAATCCTATGGGCTCCGCCCACTGCCCCACTGCTGTCTAGTCACTTCTGACTCATAGCAACCCTATAGGACAGAATAGAACTGCCCCATATGGTTTCCAAGGAGTGCCTGGTAGATCTGAACTGCCGACCTTTTGGTTAGCAGCCGTAGCTCTTAATTGCTATGCCACCAGTGTTTCTCTAAGGGCTCTATGGAACACAATTTGAAAACCACTGGACTAGACGAATCCTGAAAGTCCTTCCGTCTTGAATGCTAGAATACCATAGCATTCTACCAAGCTGTGGTAAAATGGTTGGGTTGGGAATGTGTGGGATAGCTTCCCATACAGGGTCACCATTTTATGGAATTCTATTTGCCCCACTCTAAAATCACCAGCCAATATATATATATTTTTTTCCTCTCCAAGGGGCTGAGCCCACGTTCTTTACAGAGCAGATGTCCCGGTCCCCTAAGGAGTGCTTGCCCACTCTTTGGAGGTAGAGAAACATGTTCTTGAGCTTGGCCATGTTCAGTAGGGGGATACACCATGGCATGGTTATGGTGGGCGTGGCAATAGAGCCCTTGGGAAAGCCACCTACTTGCTCTTTGTCTGTGACAGCCTGGCTATAGGAATGTCTGAGCCCTGATGGGAACAGGACCCAGGTTTTATTTTTTCCTGATCAAATTGTGCTAATCTAGCACCCATAGTAATAATAGCCATCAGTGGCAGAGCTGTGTGAAACTAGCAATTTTCACTTCACAGGAATTTGTCTGGGAAAATAACAGTTTTTCACCTTTGGAAACTGCCATTTGGCTTCACAAAAAATTCAAGGTGAAAAGAAAAGTAGGAAGGAATTTTATGAGCTGGATTTTGGCAGAGATGGCAGCTTTCTTCAACCTCTCCAAATGGTAAGAGGGGCCTCCATGGAGCAGACCCAGAAAAGAAGTGGAGGATGGTAGAAGAGGTAAGAGGGTGTGGAGTGTCCTGGAGGTACCCATCAATGTCCTTCCAAGGCCTCCTGGGGATGGGGTGGGGCGGGAGTGGTGCCAGGCCATGGGCAAGCAAAGAGAGACACAGGACTTTGGGACAAAGTCAAGGAGTTGTCTGGAAAAGGGTTAGGCTTATTTATTACCTTGTTTATGAAGGACCCCTACATTCAAATTTCAGTGCTTTGCCATATGTATGTGGGCCATGCCTCCTTGGAGTTTGGAAATGCCAGGCTCCCTCGTTCAGTCACTTATCCAGTTTTCCTTGCACATCTTGTGTGTCTAGTCACATTGGATACTGGGCTGCTGTGTGTGGTCGGGGTTGGGGTCGGGTTAGGGAGATGGCGAAGCTGAAGGGCAAGGCATACAATAACAGTAGAAGAAGATGTCGCCTCTTTACCCTTGAGGAATTGGAAGAATGATGGAAGAGACAGACTCATTGCTCTTCCTGCCCAGGAAAAATCTGGAAAACCACAGTGGAGCAAGCAAGGGTACAGGTCCAAGCACAAAAAAAAAAAATTTTTTTTTTTTTTTTTTTTTTTTGCACAAAGCCTTGATGAATTTGTAGGTGCCAGAATCTTACAGTATGGTATCTTTCTCAGACAGAATCCATAATAGTTGCTGGTTACTGGGTGCCCACTATTTGCCGGGCACATGCAATTTTTCCCCTACAACAAACCTGCGTGTTCAGTGTCATTCTCACTACACAAATTAAGAAAGTAGCTAAGGAATCTGCCCCAGGACTCAAGCCTAAGTTCTCGTCCCTTAAGGTACTAGGACCTCTTGGTAGCTAGCTAGAGTGCTGGACACAACAGGCTGCCGAGCTATCTATTCCAGGAGGGAGGCCCCAGAACAAATCACAGTGTGCGCTACCACTTGGGCCATCAGAGTGCAGGTGATTTTTTTTTGCTTTGTGAATTTGTCAATATGACTCAAAAGACTTAAAAATGTAATTCTTCTCCTGAGAAACTGTTCAAAGGAGATATGGTCAAGGACTTTAGCGCCAAGACCTTCCTTGCTTGCTTATTTACCATAGCCCTAAATTGGGAACAAGCCTAGCCCAGGAGTCAACAAACTATGACCCTCAGAGGGGAAAATCCAGCTCTCTTACAGTTTTTGTAAATAAAGTTTTATTGGAACACAACCATGAACATTTCTTTAATTATTGTCTATGACTGCTTTCATCGGAAACCCTGGGGTGTAGTGGTTAAGTGCTACGGCTGCTAACCAAAGGGTTGGCAGTTCGAATCCTCCAGGTGCTCCTTGGAAACTCTATGGGGCAGTTCTACCCTTCCTGTAGGGTCGCTATGAGTCGGAATTGACTCAATGGCACTGGGGTTTGGGGACTGCTTTCACACTGCAATGGCAGAGTTGAAGAGTTATGACAGAGATCATATGATCCAGAAAGTTTAATATATTTAGTGTTTGACTCTTTAATAAAAAGTTAAAGGTCTAGCCCCTGGTCTAGCCATACGAAAGAATGTTAGGCAGGCATTAAAAATGATGTTAACAAGGACTTCACATGGTCATGGAAGAATGAATATGGCATAATGTTAAGTAAATAAGTACCTAAAAACAAAAAAACCTAGTGCTGTTGAGTCGATTCCGACTCATAGCTATGAAATTTTGATATGAATAATAATAACTAGCATCTGTTAAAGCACATATGAAGTTCTAGGCCCTGTTAAAATGATACTTACAAGGACTTTTTTTTTTTCTTAGTAGTAAGGGAAAATGCATATGCTATAATGTCAAGTGAAAAAACTGGGATTTAAAAATTTTAATATTATTAATAATGAATATTTATTAAGCACATACTAAGTTCTAGGCCCTGTCTTATTACTTTATGTATCATTTCATTGAGCCTTCATAAAACCCTCTGAGGAAGCTCGTATTATCTTATTTTTTACACTAAGAATAGAGACAGATTAGGTAACTTCCATAAGTGACCTACTTGGTAAGTGAAGGAGCCAGAATTCAAAGACAGGCAGTCTGATTCTACACAGAGAAAGACGTAGGAGGAAGCAGGACTAAATATTAGCAGTGGTTGTATGTGGGTGGTATGGGAGAGCTGTATCAGCTAGGGTTGTCTTCGGCTCTGAGTAACTGAGAACCTGGAAGATAACAACTTAAGCAAGTGAAGTGCTTGTTTTTCTCACATACCAAGAAGTCTGGGGGAGGCAGCCAGGGCTGGATGGAGGCTCTATGGCCCTACCAGGGACCTGGGCCCAACTATCCTGAGCATGTGTGTTTTGTTCTCAGGCTTGAAACTTGTGCTTCAAGATGGTTGCCCCACTTCTTGGGTCATTTCCTGCATTCAGGGCAGGAAGAAGGAGGAGGGCAAAGGGCTAAAGGTGTAAGTTGGCTGAATGGACCTCTTTATCAAAAAACTTTCCTCTAAGTTCCGCCTATGAGCTTTTCACTTAATGTTGCATTGGCCAGAATTGGGTCACTTGGTCACGCAGAGTTGCAAGGGCAGCTGGGAAGTAGAGATTTTTAGCTGGGTGCATTGCAACCCTGAACAAATTGGAATTCTGTTAGTAAGGAAGAAGGGGAGAATGGATAATTGGAGGCAACTTGCAGTGTCTGCCACAATGAGTGGTCGCTAAAAAACCAAACCAGTTGCCATGGGATTAATTCAAACTCATGGTGATCCCATGTGTTTCAGAGTAGAACTGCACTCCACAGGGTTTTCAATGGCTATAATCTTGTAGAAGTAGATCACTAGGACTTCCTTCCACGGTGCCTCTGAGTGGACTGAAACCTCCAACCTTTACGTTAGCAGTCAAGTGCAAACCATTTGTGACACCCAGGATGGTTGCTAACTTGCCTTTTTTTCTTTCCTAACTTTTCCAAAATCACACTAAGTCTTGCTGCATCTGAAGGAATGGAGACTGAAGATAGGTGGGGAAAAGGAGCAATGGAGAGGAGTACCAAGTCAGTAGAGGCTCCCAAGAAGACATACTTTGATTTTCAGGGTCATTTCTAGGAGGCAATCTGCCATATTCCTTTATTACCAATGAGAGCCCCAAGCCTTCTGGGAGTGTCTGGGAGAATCCTTAAGACAGTCTTCCCATTGACTTCTCCCACCCTGTGCAGGAACACAGGCTACTGGGATCAGCCCTGCCTCTTTGCAGAGGTGCTCCAGCTAGGCCCCTCTGACAGAACAGTGGAAGTCCAGAGAGTCTGACCAATGTGGCAGACTCCTGAGGGCACTGACAAGGTCTGGTCTTTTTGTGTGTCCTGCACATGCCTCCATCTCTGATGCCTCCACCAGCACAGAAGGTCACCTTAGCTCGTCTTTGTGCCATGATCCTCCCCACTGAAGCCAAAAGGGAAATGGAGGCTGACCCTTCAGCCTCCACAAGGCCGATGCCCAGGCCTGGGGCACATATTGCTCTTTACTTAGGGTAAACACACCTTCAGGATCCTCTTCCTTCGGGATCTTCCTCCCTCAGGCACTCTTCAGCTTCCCCATCATCTCCTTCAGCACCACCTCCAAAACCCACTCCCAAATGAAATGCTACCTGAGCAAGGGAGATTTCAAACTTAAAGCTGATACAATTTTGGGTAACAATACAAAATGACAAGTACAGAATAATACGCAAGTCCTTGGAATGGACATGTTCAATGAGGAGTCTGCCAGTAAGCTTCTGATCACGTGTCAACACATACCTTCAAGGCAGTGTCCCAGCCTTCTTCCTACCAGAGTGTGCCCACCTCGGCCCCATGAAATCCCAGAACCTTCTGCACGGAAATGTAAATGTCTGCTATCACGTCTTTCATGCTAGTGCAAAGATAGAAGGCGTAGAGGGAGGGCCCAGAGGCTGCGGCCTTCCTGAGGGTCTTTGGGACCAGACATGGTTGGGTGTGAAGCCTGCCTCTGATACTTACTGGCTCTTTGACTTAGTATTCCCATCAGTCAAATGGGAATAATGGTTAAAAAAAGACTAGAGATGGAGAGACTGGCATACAGCCTGGCAACTGTAGGTGCTAAATAAGTTTCTACTCCCTTACCTGGCGGAAACAAGGGTTGAGTGTCGCTGAGGCAGGGGAGAGGGCCCAGAAAGCTGAGGCCAGTGTCACCAATTACAAACTAACAGAGTCCCCAGGGTTTACCTCACTTACGGCCTTGAATTATTTCCCTCCCACCAAAGAATCTGCATCTGGGTTCTCCATTCACTTCGAGTCTCCCCTAAAGCCTGGTTTATCAGGACCCTTTCTCAGGAGGGAAAGGGAGTTTCACAGTTTACCCTAAGTTGTTGTGTAAACACTTGGAAAACCACACTCTTTTGTTTAGCAGATGAGGCTGTTGTTTGGTGAAGGTGGCCACCAGCCACACACAACCTCCATGCAGCAACGGCAGGTGAGCAAAGCTTCATCTGCTGTAAATTAAAACTGAAGATCTCTTTAGACCGGCTGAGTCTCTCATTCATGCAGAAAATGAGACATGATATCAAAAGCACATGGGCTCAGAGGTATTAGGTGGCCTTTATGGGCCTGTCAGATCCATCTCTGAGGGGCGGAACTTCCTTTACCTGATATCCATAGTAACTTTTTGAAGATTCTGGCTCCTGACGCCTGGTCCCTGAAAGGTCTTCCTGAATACAGTAACAATCCTGTCTCTAAACAGGAGCTGGAAGGCAGTCTCTTTTCTGGGACTGTGGGTATGAAGGGCATCTAATAGCAGAGTCCTCAACCCAATACTACACTGTCATTAAACGTGTATGAAAAAGCCCCCTCAAGGCAGGGCCAAGATGGTGGAGTAGTCCCTCTTACAACAAAGACCTGAAAAAACAAGTGAATTGATTACATATGACAATCTAGGAGCCCTGAACATCAAAGACAAAGTTGAGGAATCTGACTGACTGGCAGGGGGAGGGAGAGATGGTTCAGAAGGAGTAAGGAGTTGCCAGACCTGACCTGGCAGGAACCAGCACCCCGCAGGCTTGATCAGCTGATGAGCCACAGTGAGGCAAGCAGTGGCATTAAGGACACGTTTTCCACATTGAGAGAGATGGAGCAGTGGCCTAGAACCAGTGAGAAGTGGTCCTCAATCGGCAAAAGATAAGTACATGAGTCTAACCTATCACGCAGATCAAAAAACAGCCCTTTGGGGAAAAAAAATTCTCTCCCATTTACCTGATCCCTCCCCACTCTATACCAGGCCCCAAACCGGCTTCAGTGATAGCCACTTTCCCTGGGCTGAAAGTAGGACCCGTTGCACATACCAAGCCATTCTCCCAGCCTTGGAGAGGGAACAAACTAACAAACTGGGGAAAAAAACAATCAGCTGGCTCCCCTAAGCCAGGAACTCAGGGCAGTAACAACTCCTTTGCCTAGGCACAGGCATAAGGGGTCCATAGACTTTGAATGCCTTTCACCCCTGCATAGAACCGTGTGGGCCCATTTCAACAGCATGGGCCCTCATTAGCACAGTATAAGAGGGTATATACCTGAAGCTTCTAACTTCAACTGTTTCAGCTATACGGTGGAGAGGCAGGTTCATGACAGTTGACACTGCTCTGCCTATTAAGCAGGGTCCTCACCTACCAACATGAGGGCCCTGAGGACTGGTGGCTCCACCCATGCCACCTAGCCACCTGCAACAGGGGTCCAAGGATAAGTGGTGCCTCCCAGTCCTTACAGCCAACAGCATTGGGTGACCATAGTCCAGCTGCAAAACCCACACACCTATAAGCTCCAGGGAACAGGGACATGCTTTCCTCACACTTAGGGGTGGTTGTCAGCCCCCTGCCTTGCTCAGCACATGACCCTTATTGCAGCCAGATACCTGTGCCTACACCAATCCCCTGCTTGTCTAAGACTGTAGGTGAGAGCCTGCACCACACACCTGGTGACTAACTACCTGGACACCTGAGCTGAATCCATACAAGAAATGTAAACTGAATCCTGGGCTCACACACCTAGTAAAAGCTCTAACCATCTGATGACAGGACATGAGAGCTTCAAAGACACCAATAATGAAACTAGGTCACATGACCAGCCTATTTGGGCATATCAAAACAAAACAAGAAGCTAGGAAATTGTAAGCAAACATAAAATAAATAAATATAATAATTTATTGATGGCTCAGCGACAACAATCAATAGAAAATCGCATAAAAAGGCAGACCATGATGGCTTCAGCAAACACCCAAAACAAAGAATCAAGAAATCTTCTGGAGGAAGAGAATTTTTTGGGAAAGATTAATACACAGAGCTCTTCAAGAGATCAGGAAGGAGATCGGGCAAAACTCAGAACAAGCCAGGGGACACACAGATAAAGCAATAGAGGAACTTAAGAAGATCAGAGAAGAGCATAATGACAAATTTAATAGGCTGTAAGAATCTATAGAGAGACAGTAAACAGAAATCCAGAAGATTAACAATAAAATTTCAGAATGAGACAACTCAGTAGAAAGTCATAGGAACAGATTGAGGCAATGGAAGTCAGAATTAGTGAGACTGAAGATAAAGCACTTGATGCCAACTTATCTGAGGAAAAATCAGATAAAATAATTTAAAAAAGTGAAGAAACCCTAAGAATTATGTGGGATTCTATCAAGAGGAACAACCTACGAGTGATTGAAGCACCAGAACTAGAGGAGAGAACAGAAAATACAGAGAGAACTGTTGAAGATTTGTAGGCAGAAAATGAAAGATGAAAAGGTATCTATCCAAGGAGTTCATCAAACCCCACACAAGGTAGATCCCAAAAGAAAGTCACCAAGACATATTATAATCAAACTTGCCAAAACCAAAGATAAAGAGAGAATTTTAAGAGTGGCTAGGGATAAATGAAAAGTCACTGACAAAGGAGAGTCAATAAGACTAAGCTCAGACTACTCAGCAGAAACCAGGCAGGCAAGAAGGCAATGGGATGACACATATAAAGCCTTGAAGGAAGAAAAATTGCCAGCCAAGAATTTTATATCCAGCAAAACTGTCTCCCAAATATGATGGCGAAATTAGGACCTTTCCAGATAAGAAGAAGTTTAGGGAATTTGCAAAAGCCAAATCAAAATTACAAGAAATACTAAAGGGAGTCCTCTGGTTAGAATATCAATAACATCAGATGAAAACTCAAGACTAGAACACAGGACAGAACAATCAGATATCAACCCAGATAGGGAAATCACAAAAACAAATAAAAGATAAAACGCTCAAAACAGGGAAATAGAGACGTCATTATATAAAAGACAATGTTAAAACAAAAAACAGGGACAAAAAAATGTGGTCACAGATCTTTCATATGGAGAGGAAGTCAAGGCCATATAAAGAAATAAAGGATTGGCTTAAACTTAGAAAAATAGAGGTAAATATTAAGGTAACCACAAAGGAAACTAACAATCCTACACATCGAAATAAGAAGAAAAACAGGAAGACTCAGCAAATACAAAATCGACAACAATGAAAAAGAGGAAAAGACAATATATAAAGAAAAACAGCTCAGCACAGAAAATTAAATGGAACAAAGAAACTTCCAACAACACACACACACAGAAAAAAAAGACATCAAAATGACAGCACTAAACTCATACCTATCAATAATTTCACTGAATGTAAATGGACAAAACACACAAATAAGGAGATGACGAGTGGTAGAATGGTTAAAAAAAACACAATCCATCTATATGCTGCCTACAAGAGACACACCTTAGCCTTAAAGACACAAAGAAACTAAAACTCAAAGGATGGAAAAAATATATCAAACAAATAACAATCAAAAAACAGCAGAAGTGGCAATATTAATTTCTGACAAAAGAGACTTTAAAGTTAAATCTACCACAAAGGATAAGAAAGGACACTATATAATGATTAAAGGGTCAATACACTGGGAGGACACGAGCATAATAAATATTTCTGTGCCCAATGACAGGGCTCCAAAATACATAAAACAAACTTTAACAGCATTGAAAAGAGAGATAGACAGCTCCACAATAACAGTAGAAGACTTTAATACACCAGTTTCAGTGAAGGACAGAACATCCAGAAAGAAGCTCAGTAAAGATAAGGAAGATCTAAATGCCACAATTAGCCACCCTGACCTCACAGACATACAGAACACTCAACCCAGCAGCAGCCAAGTACACTTTCTTTCCCAACTCATGTGGAACATTCTCCAGAAGAGACCACATATTAGGCCATAAAGCAAGCCTTAACAGAATCCAAAACATTGAAATATTACAAAGTCTCTTTTCTGACCATAAAGCCATAAAACTAGAAATCAATAACAGGAAAGGAAGGAAAAATAATCCAACACATGGAAACTGAACATCCTTCTCAAAAGCTACTGGGTTATAGAAGAAATTAAGGACAGAATAAAGAAATTCATAGCATCAAATGAAAATGAAAACACATCCTACCAGAACCTTTGGGACGCAGCAAAAGCAGTGCTCAGAGATCAATTTTTAGCACTAAATGTACACATCTAAAAAGAAGAAAGGGCAAAAATCAAAACATTAACCCTACAACTTGGCAAAAGAAGCCCTCGGGCATAAGAAGAAAGTAAATAATAAAAATTAGAGCAGAATCAAATGAAATAGAGAATAGGAAAATAATTGAAAGAGTTAACAAGACCAAAAACTAGTTCTTTGAAAAGCTCGACAAAATAGATAAAACAACAGCCAAACTGGCAAAAGAAAAACAGGAGAGGGAGCAAATAACCTGAATAAGAAATGAGATGGGCGATATCACAACAGACCCATCTGAAATTAAAAGAATCGTAACTGAGTGCTATGAAAGATTGTACTCTAAGAAATTTGAAAACCTAGAGGAAATGGACAAATTTCTAGAAACACACTACCTACCTAAACTAACACAAACAGAGGTAGAACAACTAAATAAATCTGTAACAAAAGAAGAGGTTGAAAAGGTAATTTAAAAAAAAACCCAACAAATACAAGTCCTAGCCCTGATGGTTTCACTGGAGAATTCTACCAAACTTTGAGAGAAAAGTTAACACCACTACTACTAAAGGTCTTTCAGAGCATAGAAAAGAATGGAATACTCCCAAACTTATTCTATGAAGCCAGGATAACTTTGATACCAAGAGCAGGTAAAGACACAACAAAAATAGAAAATTACAGACCAATATCCCTCGTAAGCATAGACGCAAAAATCCTCAACAAAATTCTAGCCAATAGAATTCAACAACATATTAAAAAAATAATTCACCATGACCAAGTGGGATTCATACCAGGTATGCAGGGATGGTTTAACATTAGAAAAACAATCAATGTAATCCATCATATAAATAAAACAAAAGACAAGAGTCGCATGATTTTATCAACTGATGCAGAAAAGACATTTGACAAAGTTCAACACCCACTCATGATAAAAACTCTCAAGAAAATAGGAATAGAAGGAAAATTTCTCAACATAATAAAGAGCATTTATACAAAGCCAACAGCCAACATCATCCTAAACGGAGAGACTCTGAAAGTATTCCCCTTGAGAAGGGGAACCAGACAAGGATGCCCTTTATCACCATTCTTACTGAACACTGTGCTGGAGTTCCTAGCCAAAGCAATTAGGCTAGAAAAAGAAATAAGGGGCACCTAAATTGGTAAGGAAGAAGTAAAAGTATCTCTATTCACACATGATATAATCCTACACACAGAAAACCCTAAAGAATCCACAAAAAAACTACTGGAACTAATAGAAGGGTTTAGCAGAATATCAGGATACAAGATAAACATACAAAAATCAGTTGGATCCCTCTACACCAACAAAGAGAATGTCGAAGAGGAAATCACCAAATCAATACCATTTACAATAGCCCCCAAGAAGATAAAATACTTAGGAATAAATCTAACCAGAAATGTAAAAGCCTTATACAAAGAAAACTACAAGACAGTACTGCAAGAAACCAGACGACACCTGCGTAAGTGGAAAAACACACCTTGCTCATGAATAGGAAGACTCAACAGTGTGAAAAGGTCTATTCTACCCAGAGTAATCTATAGATACAATGCAATCTCAATCCAAATGCCAATGTCATTTTTTAATGAGGTGGAGAAACAAATCAACAACTTCATACGGAAAGGGAAGAGGCCCCAGATAAGTAAAGCATTATTGAAGAAGAAGAAAAAAGTGAAAGGCCTCACACTAACTGATTTTAGAACCTATTATACTGCCACAGTAGTCAAAACAGCCTGGTACTGGTACAACAACAGATACATAGACCAATGGAATAGAATTGAGAATCCGACATAAATCCATCCACATATGAGCAGCTGATATTTGACAAGGGCCCAAAGTCAGTTACATGGGGAAAAGACAGTCTTTTTAACAAACGGTGCTGGCGTAACTGGATATCCATCTGCAAAAAAATGAAACAAGACCCGTACCTCACACCACGCACAAAAACAAACTCAAAATGGGTCAAAGACCTAAATATAAAATCTAAAACGATAAAGATCATGGAAGAAAAAACAGGGACAACACTAGGAGCCCTAATACTTGGCATAAACAGTATATAAAATATTACTAACAATTCACAAACAACAGAAAAGAAACTAGATAAAAATCAAACACTTAAATGCTCATCCAAAGACTTCACCGAAAGAGTAAAAAGACAACCTACAGACTGGGAAAAAAATTTTTGCTATGAAAACTCTAATCAGTGTCTTTTCTCTAAAATCTACAAGATACTGCAAAACTTCAACAAAGAAAAGACAAATAACCCAACTAAAAAATAGGCAAAGGATATAAACAGACACTTCACCAAAGAAGACATTCAGGGGGCTAACAGATACGTGAGGAAAAGCTCACGATCATTAGCCATTAGAGAAATGCTAGTCAAAACTACTATGATATACCATCTTATCCGAACAAGGCTAGCATTAATCCAAAAAACACAAAATAATAAATGTTGGAGAGGTGTGGAGAGACTGGAACACTTATACACTGCTGATGGGAATGTAAAATGGTATACCACTTTGGAAATGGATTTGGTGCTTTCTTAAAAAGCTAGAAATAGAACTAACCCATGTTCATTGCAGCACTGTTTACAATAGCAAAAAGATGGTAACAACCTATCTGCCCATTGATGGATGAATGGATAAACAAATTGTGGTATATTCACACAATGGAATGCTATTCAATGACAAAGAACATGGATGAATCTGTGAAACACCTCATAACATGGCTGAATCTGGAAGGTATTATGCTGAGTGAAATTTGTCAGTGGCAAGAAGACAAATATTGATGAGACCACTATTATAAGAACTCAAGAAAAGGTTTAAACATAGAAGAAAACATTCTTTGATGGTTACAAGGGTGCGGGGGTGGATAGGGAGACAGGTATTCACCAACTAGATAGTAGACAAGAATTATTTTAGGTGAAGGGAAGGACAACACACAATACAGGGCAAGTCAGCACACCTGAAGTAAACCAAAAGCTAAGAAGTTTCCTGAATACATCCAAACACTTTGAAGGACAGAGTAGTGGGGGTAGGAGTCTGGGGACTATGGTTTCAGGGGACATCTAGGTCAACTGGCATAACAAAGTTTATTAAGAAAACATTCTACATCCCACTTTGGTGAGTGGTGTCTGGGGTCTTAAAAGCTAGCAAGTAGCCATCTAAGATGGATCAATTGGTCCCAAACTACCTGGAGCAAAGGAGAATGAAGAATACCAAAGATACAAGGAAAATATGAGCCCAAGAGACAAAAAGGGCCACATAAACCAGAGTCTCCATCAGCCTGAGACCAGAAGATGGTGCCCGGCTATCACCAATAACTGCCCTGACAGGGAACACAACAGAGAGTGCCTGCTGGAGCAGGAGAAAAGTGGGGTGCAAACCTCAAATTCTAGTAAAAAGACCAGGCTTAATGATCTGACTGAGACGGGAGGGACCCCAGAAGACATGGTCCCTGAACTCTCTGTTAGCCCAAAACTGAAACCATTCCCAAAGTCAACTCTTCAGACAAAGATTAGACTGGACTATAAGACATAAAATGATACTGGTGAGGGGCGTGCTTCTTAGCTCAAGTTGACACATGAGACTAAGTGGGCAGCTCCCGTCTGGAGGCGAGATGAGAAGGCAGAGGGGTGCAGGAGCTGGTTGAATGGACACAGCAATACAGGGTGGAGAGGATGAGCATACTGTCATATTACAGAAACAGCAGCTAGGGTCACTTAACAATGTGTGTATAAGCTTTTGTATGAGAAACTGACTTGAACTGTAAGCTTTCACTTAAAGCACAATAAAAAAAGAAGAGAAAAGAAAGTCCTCCTCAAAGCTTCATTAATGGAGTTGCCTGCCTGCTATTGAGTGCGGTATTTCCCTTCCAAAGTCTCTTGGTGGTGCAAACAGTTAATGTGCTCAGCTGCTAACCTAAAGGTTGGAGTTTCTAATCAACCCAAATGCACCTGATGACGTACTTCTGAAAAAACAGTGATTGAAAACCCTGTGGAACACAAGTCTTCTCTGATACACATGGGTTTGCAGGAGCCAGAGTTGACTTGATGGTACTGGAGTGGCATATCTTTAACTTTAGTGGACACTGACAAAATTGTTCACTAAGTCATTGTACCAACTTATACTCTCAACAGCAGTGTATGAGTTCCGGTTGCTCCACATCTTCACCAACACTCAGTGTTGTTGACCTTTATAACTTTAGTCATTTTGGTGGGTGTGTGTGATGGCGGATATACCTTTTATGGTTATATCTGTTTTGGTGGAGCACAGATTTTTTTTCCCCCTCCAAGTGGATAGGGCTTCATGATATTAAGACACAGGTTTTAGCAAAACTCACCAGTTGACCAGTGACTGGGCACTTTGTACAAACCATCCTGGCTAAGAACACAAGTAGAAAACTCAAGGATTTCCCAGGCTGAGCTCTCAGCAACTTGCAAATAAAGGACCTTAGGAAGTTGGCTTATGGGAAATCCATGTGGGTGTATGGGCTCCAAGACCAATAAGCATGGGTGCACCCAGGCAGAGTTGACACCCTACTCCTCTATGGCTCTCCTCCTGGCCTTCCACCCCATCCCAGCCATTCCTGCTGTTTTGTTGTTCTGATGCTGTCAATTATCCAAGATTTCTGTCATAGCTAACATACCTAGGCATCTCTCTAGGCCCCAGTTTCTTCAGTTGGAAAGAGAGGCTGTTGGGGAGATTGGATGAGATGGTGCATGCAAGCCCTGGGCATGATACCTGGCATAGAATAGGTGCTCAGCTACAGGGCTGAGACTAGGGTGAGGTGAGTGAGGCACCTGGGGTGCAAATCTTAAGGAATTGGTTACTCTCACTTGCGTGACCCTGCATGTGAGTGCCTCCTTAAATTTTGTGCTTTTGACATCTCAATTTCCTCACCCTAATCCCAGACCTTCTCAGCCATGAGGATGATGGTTATCTGCCTCACTGCTCACCCAATTCCTGCACAATTTACTCTAGTGGGTGCTTTACGGATTACTCTTTATGGAACTTCAGGGGATTCCAAAACCAATTTGCTGGATTTTTTTTTTTTTTAAATACACAGAGATCACAGTAAGGGGCTTACCTTTGGAGTTGAAAAAAGCCCAGAGTTGTACATATCACTTGCAAAAATGTCCCATTGACCTAAATGTAGTCACATGGACAGACTAGCTGCAAGGGGGCCTGGGAAATGTAGTCTTTAGCTGGGCAGCCATGCGCCTACCTACAACTCTCTTCCTATGTAGGAAAAAAAATGTAGGAAGGGGAGGCTATTCTCTGGTGGATAAGTAGCTGCCTGACAACAAATTTCTGTATCAGATGGCTGTGGTGGGGCCTAAGTCAGACAATGCAAATAAAGTGCAAAGCCCAGTACCTAACACACTATTTGCACTCAGGAAATGAGAGCTATTGTTTAATCATTTCAAAGGAATTCTTTTAGGAGGAGTGTTATAATTATGTAACTGGGGTGCACATTTTCTTGGTCCTTTGGTGGGGCAGGGTAGTATGGAAAAAATAAAAGGTGCCCAGCTATAAATATTTGACTCAAGAAGTGTATAGCTCAGAAGGCAAAAGTCCTTGTAGGCTGTGATGTCTGCTCCAGGTACAGCTCAGGTGTTGGCTTGGAGGAAGTGCAGACCCTCTAGAGGTGTTCTTCAGAAGGGGATATAAGAATTTTGCAATGGCAGCGCTGGTGATGTGTGTCAGGCAATCTTTAAATTTGTCCCCGAGTCCCTGGCAAGTTCTGTTTGCCGCTTCCAGGAAGTGAGTTTACAGGATGGTGAGGAAGGAAGCCACAGGACTTGGGGTGCTCATGAGAAAGGCTGCATGATGTGGCGGGTGTCTCACCACTGGGCAAATCACTGTTTGGGTTTCGTTTTTGCCTGTTTAAAAAGTGGGGACCAAAAGGATCCTTACCCTAGGGGATTGTGTTGAGGCTAAAGCAGGATAATGGGCGTGCTGTAAACTATGAAAGGCTCTACAGATGTGAGGAATTAGGGTAATTAAATAAAAGTGGGGGAAATCCATCACCGGCAGTCAGGTGCGCCCCCAGTATCCGCTCGGGCTCATGTGGTGGGTGGGTGGAGCCCGCGTACCTGTCGGAGAGAAATGCTTTAGCACTCTGGGCTGCCCTGGGAGCGGCAGCAGAGCCGTCAGTCTGCTGTCAGTCTGCAGCAGAAGTACCTTTCTGGGAGCCGTTCCTTTTGTGTCACCAACTTGGCACAGCTCAAACCTCAGCTTCAAGAGTTATTTCCTTTGGGTTTCACAAGTCCTCTGTTACCCGGAGAAGACAGAGTGAGCTCCGCATTTCTTTCCACCTCGAAGCTTCTGAGGCTGCCCTTGTTTCCCTGCTAAAGACGTATTTGTGTGTCTACACCCCTCAATTTTCCCCTGTAACTTTCATTACAGTTAATTGACATCACAAGTCTAAGGCAGGCAGCAAGACAAAGGAGTGGGTGCCAATACGCCTGGCCGGGTGCGAGGAGAGTGACAGGCTTCTGGAGAGGGGCACCAGTGGGGGTCCCAGGCCTTGCTTAGGAGTCTCTGCAGTTGTTGTTGCTGTTGTTAGGTGCCCCTGAGGCTGTTCTGACTCATAGTGACGCCTTGTGACAGAGCAGAACTGCCCCATAGGGATTCCTAGTCTGTAGAGGGGGCTGAAAAGAGCGTTCTGGGAAGAGCCACAGTTCAGGAGCCATATGTGAGTTTAGGGCTGGAGACGCCTTCATTCCTATACATAGACATATGTATATACACACATATACAGTAGTTCCTGGAGCCCTGGCAGTGCAGTGGCTTAGAGTTCAGCTGTTAACCAAAAGGTTAGCAGTTCAAATCCATTAACCGCTCCTCGGAAACCCTATGGGGCAGTTCTACTCTATCCTATAGGGTCGCTATGAGTTGGAATTGACTCAACAGCAACGGATTTGTTTGTTTTTATAGTAGTTCCTAGGTGGTGCAAGCGGTGAAGCTGCTTACTGAAAGGTTGGTGATTCAAGTCTACCCAGAAATGCCTTGAAAGAAAGACCTGGCGATCTCTTTCTGAAAATAAGAAAAGTTGTTGTGCATACGTGCATGTGTGTCTGATACATGTTCTGTATTCAATCTCCATGCAACATGTGGTGAAAACTCAGAAATTAACCCAAGAAGGAAGATTTCTCCGACCTTTCTATTCCTCTATTTCTCTAGCAATTTGCCAGCACAGAAAGCACAGCCGAAGGCTGTGAGCACTTTCGTGTTAACAATGTCGGTCCCTGTCACACTAGATTCATCAAGGAATCAGCTTAATTAAGCCTGAGTGTTAACAGGCCTCCTGTTTTTAATGTGAGCCACTGCTACTATAAAGGTTCTCTCTCTAACCACGTAATCCTATTTTAACATTAAGCTGTTGGCCAGGAAGCCTTCCTGCATTAGGCAGATTATCAAGTAAGTCATGTCCCATTTAGCAAAAGAAAGGTGGTTGTTGGGGAGTGAAAAGTAAGCACAGCCTTCTTTTCTTTTTGGTCCGTTTTTCCAAATTTCTTCACACATTTACTTATTTAACATTTATTTTAAGGAATATTGCGTTCTGGATCCTGAATTAGATGATAGACATATTACCTCATTTTATCCTTGCTCTGTTGTTGGTGGTGGTTGCTCGACCTGATCCTGACTCGAGTCGACTCCATGTGTGTCAGAGAACTGTATTCCATAAGGTTTTCAATGGCTGATTTTTCGGGAACTAGATTGCCATGGCTTTCTTCTGAGGTGCCTCTGGGTAGACTTGAACTGACAACCTTTCAGTTAGCAGCCGAGCAGGTTAACTGTCACACCATCCAGGGCTCCTTATCCTTGCAAATTCACCTATAAAGTAGCAATTATCTCCATTTTTCAGATGAGTAAACTGAGGTCCAGGGAAGACAAATAGTAACTCACTTGAAGTTGCACAGCTTGTAAGAGGCAGAGCTTCTCTGCTCTTTTCACTGTAACAGTTCTTCTACCGGATCAGGATAAAACAAAGCAAATCTCAGCTCCACCGTTTACTATCTGTACGACTTTGTGAAAGTGTCTTAGCATCTCTAAACCTCAATTTCCTCGTCTTCTGATAAAGTTGTAAATACATAGCTGAGGGAATCCTTTTGAAAATTAAATTAGATTGCAGGTGTGAAATACCCAGCTGCTGTTGAGTCCAGTCGATTGAGACTCATGGTGGCCCCATGTGCGAAGAGCAGAACTGCACTCCCTAGGGTTTTCAAGGCTGTGACTTTTTGGAAGCATATTGCCAGGCCTTTTTTCAGAGTCGGTGGGATTATACCACCAATCTCTTGGTTAGTATTTGCACGCTTAACCATTTTCGCCACCCAGAGATTCCATAGATGTATATAGATTAAAAAAAAACTAAAACAAAAGCCTTTCCCAGATTCCCTTGCAGCCAGGAATCTGCATATGGTCTGAATTCTGCTCAGCAGGTGCACCACTGCAAATCTTTAAAGTGAGTGTGAGTGATAGGAATTGGTAGCTCCGCACGGGAAGCTCAGATGTGCTGACTAGTGGGGTGTAGGTATCTGGGTTTGGAGGTGGTACGGTGGAGTTTGTAGGGTCCATCGCTCAATATCATAGGTGCTGATCGGTGGGCCACACAGATAGTGGGCTTGACAATACAAAGGTCTTATGGTAGGAGTTGGCATTTCTTCTAGAAAAGTAGCGCCTTGGTTGTAATAATTTTTGTAGCATCCAAATCTGATTCTCCAAGAGGTTCTGGGAGTGTTTTAATCCTTCTTAGTACATTCCTTTCTGCTTAAACTGGCTGGAGTAGATTCTGTTTTCCATAACTAATATTCAAAGACCCATATAATATTATCTGGGAATACGGAAATGTCAACCTTGAGTGTTGTTTAAATTGTCTGTTGGCATATGGCAGTGTCTGAACTAATATATTTAAAAATATATAGTATGTTTCTAGGCTGCACAACGAAGCCAAGGAACACAGAATTGATAGGGAACAGTGATCATTTCAGAATGTCCTCTTGTTTTTTCATTTTATGTATTATTTTATTTATCTGTAGTCATTTCAAACAGTACTGATACACAGGAGAGGTTGACTGCAAAGGTAACAGATTTTTTTTTTAATTATTATTTTTTATTATTGTATTTTACATGAAGGTTTACAGGACAAATTAGCTTCTCGTTAAACAGTTAGTACACATATTGTTTTGTGACGTTGGTTACCAACCCCACAACGTGTCAACACTCTCCCCTTTTCGACCTTGGGTTCCTATTACCAGCTTTCCTGTCCCCTCCTGCTTTCTAGTCCTTGCCCCTTGGCTGGCGTGCCTTTTAGTCTTGTTTTGTTTTATGGGCATGTCTAATTTTTGGCTGAAGGGCGAACCTCAGGAGTGACTTCAGTACTGAGCTAAAAGTCTGTCCAGGGGCCATACTCTCAGAGCTCCTCCAGTCTCTGTCAGGCCAGTAAGTCTGGTCTTTTTGTGAGTTAGAATATTGTTCTACATTTTTCTCCAGCTCTGTTGGGGACCCTCTATTATGATCCCTGTCAGAGCAATCAGTGGTGGTAGCTGGGCACCATCTGGTTGTGCTGGGCTCAGGCTGGTGGAGGCTGTGGTACTTGTGGTCCGTTAGTCCTTTGGACTGATCTTTCCCTTGTCTCTTTGGTTTTCTTCATTCTCCCTTGCTCCAGACAGATGAGAGCAGTGGAGTATCTTAGATGGCTGCTGACAAGCTTCTAAGACCCCAGACACTACTCACCAAAGTAGAATGTAGAACATTTACTTTATAACCTATGTTATGCCAATTGTACCAGATGATCCCTGAGACCACGGTCCCCACAGCCCTCAGTTCAGTAATTCGGTCCCTCAGGGAGTTTGGATGTGGCTATGGAGCTTCCGTGACCTTGCCTTGGACAAGTTGTGCTGGCTTCCCCATTATTATAATACAGATATTTCAAAAATTAAAAACCAAGTTATAATTCTGCAAAACAGTGAAGGAAATTTCCATGTCCCCAAACAGCAAATATAACAATGGTTAAGAATTGGTATTCTTCTAATTGCTGGTTTTAAATAGAAAATCAAAATACGACATTTGGACGAGATGGACAAGATGGAATTCAGCATGGGAAAGGGATAGTGCAGTACATCTCACAGTAAGCTAAAGTAGAGCGAAAGAATGGGTTATATACTCAAATTATACCAGATCCCAGCTCTGCTCCTCCTGGCTAGTTAAGGACAGGAATATCTGTGTCATCTCATTTACCGTGTGGTGAGAATGAAATGAGACAACAGAAGTGAATGGGTCCAACACACAATAAATATGCAACTCATGATGGAGCCCTTTTCTTCTTCCCCTCACGTTGTTGTTGTCATTAGGTGCCGTCGCGTCGGTTCTGACTCATAGCAACCCCATGCACAACAGAACGAAACACTGCCTGGTCCTGCACCATCATTTCAATCATTGTTATGCTTGAGCTCATTGTTGCAGCTACTGTGTCAATGCACCTCATTGAGGGTCTTCCTCTTTTCTGCTGACCCTGCACTTTGCCAAGCATGATATCCTTTGCCAAGGACTGATCCCTCCTGACAGCATGTCCGAAGTATGTAAGACACAGTCTCGCCATCCTTGCTTCTAAGGGGCATTCTGGTTGTACTTTTTCCGAGACAGATTTGTTCATTCTTTTGGCAGTCCGTGGTATATTCAATATTCTTCTCCAACACCACCATTCAAAAGCGTCAATTCTTCTTCGGTCTTCCTTATTCATTGTCCATATGATGCAATTGAAAATACCATGGCTTGGGTCAGGTGCACCTTAGTCTTCAGGGTGACATCTTTGCTCTTCAACACTTTAAAGAGGTCCTTTGCGGCAGATTTGCCCAATGCAATGCTTCTTTTGATTTCTTGACTGCTGCTTCCATGGCTGTTGATTGTGGATCTAAGTAAAACGAAATCCTTGACAACTTCGATCTTTTCTCCGTTTATTGTGATGTTGCTCACTGGAAGTGTAACAGAAGCAGTTGCTACATTCCTGAGCTATTGTTTGTCAATTGAATTTGAAATATCAAGTCATTCTTTACGTATGTCAGAGAGACTTAGAAGGATCCCTTATACATCTTTTTGTAGAAGAAAGCTCCTTTTGTGACGCGATCAACCTTCCATGTAACTTATCAGTTTTCTAAGTTTAGATTTTTGCCCAATTTTGTATAAGGACAGGGTACCCTTCTCCCACTAGGTCCAAGATAACATTGGCCCTGAGAAGCGTCCACTTGCTAGTTAGTCACTGTAAATGGGCTTGGAAAGATCAAAGTCTGAAGATGAGGAAGCCAGGCTCATAAAATGAGAGCTAAACCCAACGTCTACTCCTTGTTGGCCCGTTTATATAAACCTCCTTTACTTATGTGGGGATCTCTGAGCTTCATTTAAAAGCCTTTCAGGGTGTTGTCCTGCATCTCTGAAACTCATGTACACTGTCTCCCACTCCACCCATTCCATCTTCTGCTGTTCATGGTCCTGTATTTATACCTCAACGCCAAATGGTCATCTCCACCACTCTTAACTTTGTGATCATTTTTCAACATTCTGACCTGCCACTCTCTTCAGGCTTGATGCCACCATCGCCTTCTGGCTCTAAGCAGTAGACTGGAGTCACACCAGGCTCATTCTGCTTTGTTTCTTAGGATGTGCTGGAGAGGGGCATTGGATACCTTCTCTACAGTACTGTATTGTAGAGACCGTTAGCTTTCCTTCAATCTTCTTTCTCCCTTCTGTGGTCATGTGTGTACATATGTTACAGACTACATTTGCGAGCCTCCCTTGCAGCTAGATGTGGCTATGTGACTAAGTTCTTGTCCTTAAGATGTAGGTATTTTTTTCTGGGAAATAAACCTAGAAAGAAGAGCATGCCTTTCTCCCCTCCACCCCTTTCTCCTTTTACTGGCTGGAGCTGAAGATTTTTAGTTTCTTGTTGCTAACAGTTGAACCTCACTTAATTGGTAAATGGGAACTCCAGTATAGCATGGAGTGAAAAACCGTAAGACCAGGAGTCTGGGGGTGGGCTTTTATCTACCATCTATTAATCATCTTGAGAATCATAGCACCTGCCTAGCCCTCTGCTTTCTTACCTACAAAAGGGACAAAAAAAGAGTCTTATTCTGTCTTTAGTCACAGAGCTTTTTGAGAATGCTCATTAAAGCTGTGGACCATCTCCTTAGAAAAATGCAAATACAAAACACACAGAAATGCAAAGTTTTCCAGACAATATCAGGAGATTCCTAGAGGCTCTTGGAGCCAGTCAATGAACTTCTTAGTGGTCTAAGTACCTAGGGTTAAGAAGCATAATTCCAGAAGACCTCTTGCAGCTTTAGGAATAGATAAACATTTTCATTTTTTTTTTTTTTTTTTTTGTTTCAGATTATTGTTTTAAAATCTAACCCCTAGTCCCCCAACAGTGTACGTTTCTGGATATGGATAGAGATATATTGTTGTTGTTGTTAGTTGCTGTTGACTCTGTTGAGTAGATTCCAACTAAAGGTGACCCCATGAGCGCAGAGTAGAACTGCTTCATAGGGTTTTCAAGGCTGTGACTTTTTGGAAGCAGATCACTACCCTGTCTTCCTAGATGCCTCTGGGTGGATTCAAACTGCCAATCTTTTGGCTAGTAGTTGAGTATGTAACCATTTGTGCCACCCGGTGACTCCTATGTATAGACATATACACCGATGCATATGCACACAGCTATATATACATGTATACATTATATATATACATTTAAAACTATGTGAAAACCACATATACACATTTGGCAATAAAAATATAATCTACATTAATATATATTAAAAACTAGATAGGTAATGTGAAAACCACATATACACATTTGGCAATAAAAATATAATCTACATAAATATATATTAAAAACTAGATAGGTAAACAGATAAAACAGATAAGTATACAATAAACAAGGAGCCCTGGTGGCATAGTGGTTAAGCACTCTGCTGCTAACCAGATGGCTGTGGTTCGAATCTACCAGCCACTCCATGAGAGAAAGATGTGGCAGTCTTCTTCCATAAAGATTTACAGTCTTGGAAATCCTCTGGGGCAGTTCTACTCTGCCCTACACGGTCACCCAGGAGTCAGAATAGACCTGATGACAATGGGTTTGGTTTTGGTATATGATAAACAGAAGACTTGTGTCTGTGTGCCTGGAATATGTCCTTATCTCTGTGCTAATCCCAATCCTTAACCCTTCAGGTGGACTCCTACTTGGCACCCTGTCTGGACAACTGAGCCAGGAGGCCACAGAGTGGATGGATTGCACATGCTGAATGACCCTTTGGACAAATCCCCTCTTGAAGTCTGGGGTGCATGGAGGAAGGAGGGACAGGTACTTAGCCCTGCTAGGCCTGCACTATGGTTCTTCCTTAGATCAACAGAGGAAATCTCCGTCACTCTCCCTACACGGCATTTTTAACAGTACTGCCATTGAATTAAGGGAATACCGAAGGGAAATAAAGAGAAGGGGAAAAAAAGAGAGAAGGCTTAAAGGAAGAAGACTTAGATGATCACATTTTACCACTTAGAGGTTGCCTAGATTTTGCAAAACTCTATTTTCATCGTTTAGCGTACTGTTTTTACATTGGAAACAACAGACATCTAGAAAAAAATAAAAGCTGAGTAAGATGTTTGGCTGTATTCTTAGACCCAAGTTCTCCACGGGTCAGGTTAGCTATAAATTAACCCGTTTGCAAAATGTATAAATAAATGAATTGCTTTGTTCTGAGCTATCTCCAGTGGGGCTCTGGCTGCTTGTTATGAAGCCTGGTGGCTGATCCACTGCCCAGTGCTTTTATAAATACTAATGAGTGACATATTGAGAAAAATTGTACCTACAAAAGCAAAGTCTTCTTCCATGCAAATCAGGCCCCAATTCCCCAAAGATAAGGATCTTTTTGATGGAACACATGCAAAATCTCCAGCTCTTAATTCTTTCATTAGTATTCCAGGCAGACGACTGCCAAAGAACAGAGAAAACTGTCTGAATTGCCGTGTCTGAAACCTAATATTGATTTGTTTAATAGTGTCAGGAAGTCAAAATTCACAAATCTCCTGCCGATTGTTTATGAGGCTGTTAGCAGAGAATTGGTTGCCCCTGCTTAATTAATAACTCATTACTGAAATTTGATTATATGCTTGAATGCTTTAAATGGGTTCTAACACAGCATCTGCAAAGTGGCGCAGCGACAAGGTAAGGGGTTCTGAAGGCTTCCCTTTTTAGGCTGTCACCATTAGAATTTCCCAGCAGTCTTAGGACACAGGTCCTTTTTGACTCTCCTCCAAGGGTCAGCCTCCTGGTGTTAATATGTTGGTTTAAAAGATGTCTCGGGGTCGCACGGGCTGGATAGATGTCGGTTCTGAAGTTTGGGGTGGAGACATTTCTAGAAAAAACACTGGACGTGAACATAATTTATTGGGCATTGGTCAGAAGAGACAGATGTGGCGCTGTCGGTGGACGCACACGTGCTTAAAGTTGAACTCTTAGGGGGCGGATTAGCTGGTGAAGATTGAAACACTTTACCCCTTAAGTGTTGTTTCAAAAAACAGAAATTCGGCTGTGGCCAGTTGCCAGGTGTGGACAGACTGGTAGAGGGCATGATCAGAGCCCCAGCGTTACCCCACTGTATACTCCTGGGTGAGCAGGGAGGCGCCGCCTGGCTTTGCCTAGCTCCAGGGACAGAAAGGAAAATATGCACCTGGGTTAGGCTAAAGTAAGAGCGTAAGGGTGTACCTGATATAGGTCTCCATATTAAAATAGTTTAACACCTTTGAGTGAGTGAAAGGCAACCCTCTGAAGGGCTGGGCTGGGCCATGTTTGGAAGGGCAGCTCTTCACAGATTTGTGACGTAGGCATTGCCCCTCATAACCCCTTAACTTCTGCAGCCTCTTCCCTCCACCCCTGCCCCCCGCATTGCTCCCATCTATAAGGCACCTTGCCTTTACCAGGGGTTGGCTCTGCCCCCCAGGGTTTCTTAAGCCCCATCTCTTTTTGTTTTAGATGCAACCAGACTGCCCTGATCAGAAAAAGAAAGGCAGAAGGCTGGCTGCTGTGGCAGGGGAGGGAGGAGAGGAAGGGTAGGGGAGATGAATATACTTCCCTCAGAGCATTTTCCCTCAGTGGTTGATGGGGTAGGGTTCCTAGGCTAGCCCATAAAAATTACTTAACTCACAGTGGATTAAGACTTATGACTTAATAGCAATATAGGGTACTGTGAACACTGATGATATAATTGGAGTGTTTGTTGAACACTATCGGAGTTATTTTATAGGCAAAATAGGACTGTGTGGGCTAGCCTGGGAGCTACCTGCCACCAAAACACTATGATATTGTTTTTGAAAATGCTTCCTCCAGAAAAAAATGAAAGAGCACACTATAAATTCCAGACAGCTGAGTCACAGATGAACTTTTAGAGGACACCCATCGTAATGTCGGGGCTGTTTACCAGACACATAGAGACCTATGAAAGCCAGTGTTGGGTCAGTCACTGGGGATGTGTTCCTGGAGGCCACGTCCGGTGGTGAGGGCCTTCAAGGAGCTTGCAGTCTGACTGCACATAACTACAGAGCAGATGGCGGCAGCACCCACTAAGGCATCAAATGGAGAGGCAGAATATGGCTGTAAGGTTTCAGGGAAGGTCACTGCCAGCTGGTAGGGTCAGGGAAGGCTTCTGGGAAGAGGTGGAACTAGCATGTGGCCTTGAAGGGTGGGTCAAATTTCACTGGGGGTTGCATTCCAGGCAGACACAGGAGTGGGCTGGTCAAAGGTAGGTTCCAGGGACAGCTAGTGGCCAGGCCGGCTGGGAAGGAGGGTAATATGAGCGGCCCGTCTCCTGCCTGTGATCTTAATTGAACCAGTCAAGCTTTCAAAAATGAACAGTTGATCATTTGATTAAGAAGGGCCTTTGACTCTTTCAAGACCCACGGAGACTGATTTTTATCTCAGTGGATCAGAACGGTTTGCAGAGAGGAATGCCGACCAGATTCGGGAGGGAGGTTTCCCGGCCCCTCCTGGGAGCCTGGCTGCGCTACTCTTTCTGGATGGATCGTCCCTCAGCAGGGTGGGTGCTCAGAGCTGGGGCCAGAGATTGCCTGGCCACCCAGATCAGGGTGGCTGGGTCCCACGGCAAAGCTTACTCCCCCCAGTGACTTTATCCAGCCCTGTTTCAGAAGTAAAACCTGGCTTCTCCCGACAGCCTCCATGAGAAATGCTCCAAATGGCTTCAACTTGGCTTAACCAGCTCCAGGGCAAGGGATATTCATCCACTGTCCGCCATGAAGCTGATTTGTCAAAGTGCTATTAAGGATTTTCAGTTATACAAAAACGAAAAAAAAAAAAAAAGGAGTCAACTTTTTTTTAAACTCTAATTTATTATGCTTGATTACGCAGCTGGAATGCGAAGGTAGCTGCTGTTTGTAGTTAAATAACTCCTCACAATTTCTTAAAGAAATGATCTTCAAAGCTTTAACGGGTCAGTGGCTCAAGTACAAAGGAAAGATTGATTTTCATCCTCCCACCCTTTGTTCCCAGAGTTTAAAACAGACACGTTTGGGTAAATTAGTTTGTCTGTGTTATTAATGGAAGAAGTTATTAAACTCCCATAAATATACTGCTGTATCTGGCTTAAAATGCCAAATTTGTTTTCAGGGGGGAAAAAAAGTAAGAAAGACAATGTTGAAAAGCCCAGAAGGTTCTGTTGGTTTTTGCGATTTCATTTCTGGAGGTGAGTTAGAATCAGTGAACTGGAGGCTGGGCTTGGTTCCGGATATCCCCCGAAGTGGTCGGATAAATGCCCCAAAGAAGGAGATCTCAGCATATCCTTTTTTTTTTTTTTTTTTTTTAATGAAAAACATTCAGAGGCTGGATCATAGTAGAGGTGGGGGGTGGTGTGAATGGGAAGGGGGCAGGAAAGATATTTTTTCCACTGCAAATGGGGCATTAAAGGGTTATCCAGGTTTTAAACCTGAGGGGCTGGTGAACATTCGATGATTGAGGGTGGAAATTTTTTTTTTTTTCTGCTCAAGGGGGCTTTTTGGAACAGGGGTTCAGAGAGGACTCACTCGAGTGAAGGAGGCAGCCCTAGATAGCCCCCAACTCACCTTCAGGGGCAGAGCATCAGGGGGACACGGCTGCAGGACATACCTGTGGGTGACTGTATCCAAACAGCTAGAAGTTTGAGGCTCTGGTGTGCTTAGGCGGGTGATTCCCCAACGGGACTCTGCACTTTACAGTTTACAAAGCCTTAAGTTCAGTATCTCCTCTGACCCTCACTGTGACCCTGGGAGGTACCTGAACAAGGCTTGTTATCCTGATTTGCCAGATGGGAAAGTCAAGTGCAAAGCAATTTTTCCCCCAGAGTAGAAAAGTCAAGTGGAGAAAAAGTATTTGGAAAGTAAAGAAAAGCATAAAGAAGAGAACCCAAATCACCTCCAGATGACTTTTAACATTTTCTGTTTTTTCCTTTTGGACTTTTCTCAGTGACCACACACACACACACACACACACACACTTACTGAGTGCCTAGTGTGCCAGCCAGACGCTATGGTAAGGGCTTCTTCTATACTAATTCTTTTACTACTCAAAGCAACTGCCTCAGGCAGTGATTACCCTCCTTTCACAGACAACTAAACTGAGGCCCAGAGAGGTTTTTGACTTGCCCTAGGTCACACAGATACTGGGGTAGGCACTAAGGCTTCCACCCATCTGGCCTGGCTCCAGCCCCTGCAGGCTCCCCACTCTGCATGTGCCCTCTGTGTATATTCATGGACCCATTCCATGCGTGAAATCACAGTATCTGCACTATTGCATCTTCTTGTTTGTTTCTTTGCTTGTTTTCCATTAAGTATTGCCTCATGGCCATTTGTGGTATCATTAGAGTTCTTCCTAAAATGATGTTTGGTGTCTGCATGGCAGTCCAGTGGGAGGCTAATGGGGCAGTGCTGGCTAGAGTTGCCTGCCCATTGTGGGTCCCACAAGCCAAGACTGGACCCCGGGTCCTCTGGCACAGAGTTCAGCACCCTTCCCACAATGCACATCCCATAGACAAACGCTGGCAGAGATAGACACAAAACAAACAAAGAGGACTTGTGAAGACAAAAGCCACCAGAATGTGGTGGGATCTGCAAGGGCTGCTGAGGCAGGGTGCACACTCCTGTCATAAGACCATTTTTCCTGTTGCCCAGTGTTCATATCTTAAACCCCATATGAGGAAGTCGTTTTTCAGTTAGAGTAGGAAAATCTCTGTGTTAGCTAAGAAGCCAATATGCTTCTTTCCTTTCCTCCTTCAGAACTGACCATTTCTCTCTTTTCATTTTTGCCATTAGGAAGCTCAGGGTTAAATCTGAAGCTAAACTAAAACAACTATGTGGTCCCTTATGCCTTGTGCATTCTTCATCTACTCTCCTTGGTCTTGATGGTCTACTTTCATGTAAATTTTCTTCGGTTCTGTTTACGTTTCGATGTTGCCATGACATGTGTTATCGGGTTTCCTTAGACAGTGACCTCCCTTATGCAGCCAACCTTCTCTGCTCAGGCTGGCAGCTCACGCTGGAGGAAGCTAAAAACGATAATCTACAGCACTCAATTTTGTGCCCAGTGTCACTGTTTATCAGGGCCATGAACAGCCACAATCTTAATTAATCATCCACCCAAACATCCTGGGAGGAAGAAATTATCGTGATCAGCCTATTTTAAAGCTAAAGAAATTGAGGCTCCGAATAATCAAGATTGTGCACAAGCCTTCTTCACTCAACAGGAAAAAAAAAAAAACAAACCCATTGCCATGGAGTAGAATCCCATTCATAGCGACTCTATAGGACAGAGTAGAACTGCCCCATCGGGTTTCCAAGGAGCGCCTGGTGGATTTGAACTGCCAGTCTTTTGTTTAGCAGCCTTAGCTCTTAACCACTACACCACCAGGGTTTCCAGCATTCCTCTGAAATGCACTACAAAGCCTCAGTGCAGAAACAGGAAGCCTCTCCCTTTCCCTCTGCCAGTCTTGCTCCTCAATTATGGGTCGGAATTTCCCATAATGCACTATGCACACTACTGGCGGCACCTGAACTGAAGGGAGTTATTACACTGAGGAACGTTTTTATATTTTGAATGTTATATTGGTTTTAATAAATTATGGTGAGTGAAGCTGGTTTTACATTTATAATAGTAATGTAATATGTTCAAAAAGTTTATTTCTGAGTAAATATTACAAGGGGTGTTGTTGTTGTTGTGTGCCATTGAGTTGAATCGACTCACAGCGACCCTATAGGGCAGAGTAGAACTGCCCCGTAAGGCGTCTTAGGCTGTAATCTTTATGGGAACAGATTGCCAGGTCTTTCTCCCACAGAGCGGCTGGTGGTTCAACCTGCCGACATTTTGGTTAGCAGATGAGCACTTAATCATACCATCAAAATGGCTGCTTCCTGCTTTTGATCATTCTTCCTGCCACCCCTAGCCTCATTCTCAGCTCACTGCCAACTTATAACCACATTTGCGGGTAAGGATGAAGAACCTAGTCCCATAGAGAGGATGCCAGATGACCAAAATGTTCTCTAGATCCAAAGGAATGAATCCCTAATGTAACAAGTTCAGGTAGGCGGTGAGAAAGATTCCTTTGAAGTCTGACAGGCAATCCACTCTTCAAATCAAATTTCCAAGGGGAGTACCAGGTCAAGTGGTGTCAGGGAGCTCAGGTAAGCTTTCCTTTTACCACCATGGCAAGCCATTTAATCTCTCTGCAACTTCATTTGTTCATCTGTAAAATGGGCAATGATCCCTATCTGGTTAGGTTAAAGTTGAGATTACTTCCCCCAGGGTGGCCCAGGCTTGCCTCACCAAAAGTTATGATGTTCCACTTCTTCTTCTTCTTCTTCTTACCAGGCCCAGCCACACCAAAATCATTTGTCTTTGGGTGGCAGGTGGGTTCCTCCGTGAGGCAGGAGTTCCCAGGTTCACTCTGAGCCCACGGGTGAGCTATTGTCTGGACCTCAGTTTACTCATCTCTAGGTTGAAAGGAGTTGGACTACATCAGATCTGGTAAATGGGTAGTAGGTTCATGGAGTGCTGTGGTTTGAAGAATTCTGAGGCCACATCTAGGCCCCAGGAGAGTGTGAGACCGGTGAGTAACCTGTAGTGTTTATAGATGATGGCATGATTGTTGACATGACAGGACCCTCTGGGCCACTGAGGTCATGAGGCCTACATCCATGGCCTTTAATTCTAGTTGTTTCCCACTTTGCCCAAAAGGCAGATCCTAGAGAAAACCTGCCTACCTGTCTTCCTTCCGTCCTTTGGTCCTTTTTCCCAGCCCTGTCTTCCTTCCATCCTTTGGTCCCTTTTCCCAGCCCTGTCTCCATGGTGATGATATGACCCGCATCTCTTAGGAAATCTGTTGGCTCATGGGGGGAACCACAGAATTTGTCATCCACCCTGACAGTGTTCTGAAAATAAAAGGGGCACTCCCGATAACTCCCCTGGGACGACAACTGTAACCTGGGACTCTCCCAGGCATCAGCGTCACTTAAAACAGTGGTTCCCAAGCTTTAACACGCCTCTGGTTCATTGGAGAAGATACCTGCACCCTAATTCAGAGAGTCTGATCCAGTGGGTCTGGAGTTTGGCCTGAGAGTTTGCGTTCTAATAAGTTCGGGAGGCAGGGGGAAGCAATGCTGCAGGCCCAGAGACCACACTTCTGAGAAGCCCTGACTTGAGAATGAAGGACTTAACAGTTCATGGAGCCCTTTCACATCATTTTCTCATGGATTCCTATATAAGCCCTAAGAGGCGTGGCAAGTTGTTATTACTAGTTCCATGCTAAGCTGAAGAAACCAAGGCTCAGAGAATTTATATGACGAGCCTCAGGACACCCAGCTACAAGGAGAGAAGTCCTTGTTCAAGTTCACGTTCATCAACTCCCTGGCTCTAGTTGTCTCATCAGGCCCAGCAGCCTCTCAGCTCAGGAGGGTGTGGAGAGCTGAGCTGGTCGCTCTCACTCATAGCAACGCTTCATTCTCAGCAAGTGCTTCTGGCCCAGGTTAAAACTGACTTTTCGCTTTACAGAAACCACCTCCAGCCAGCCTAGAGAGCAGGAATTTGGTGGAAGAAATTACTCTAGCAATGCTTTTGTCTATATTTATATCTAATTAATATTTTAATGATTTAATCATTTTATAGTCATTTTGATGTGTAAGTAGTCAGGGGTTCCTTACAGAACATTGGTGCAAGATATTTTCTAACTTATACATCCCTGAGATACAGTTCCTTTATTTCTAACACATCAGTCTATTCTCAACTTCCATCCTTTGAATCTTCATGTATATTTTCAGGTACGTAGTAGAGGACTGCCTGTATTATTTCATCTCCCATGACTCGGTTTTCTCATCTACGAAGTGGGGCAGGCAATAGGGCCTTTATAATAAGGTAGATGTGAGAATTAAATGAGTGAATATATGTCATCCTAATTAGAAGGGTGCTTGGCAAACACTGAGTGTCCATGAATGTCAGCTATTACATTTTTATCTCTGCTGCACCTCCCTCTTTTTCTACCCTTTAGCGCCTGTCATCATTTTCATACCTTTCCACTAGGAGCTTTTTCCAAGCCTGGACCCGATCTCCTTCCTTACTGCATTCCCTCAAAGACTTGCTTGCACACAGGAAGTGATTAATGCCTGCCTAATACACGCAGAGTACAAAATGCTTAGGACTCCCAGGAACTCATCTTTATACAGCAAAACCATGAAACCTAAACCATGAGTGATGGGACATTTCACTGAGGCCCTGTAGAGGTTTCTGGAATAGCCCAGCTTGGCTACCACTCAACCTCTAGCATCTCCCTTCTGGCTGTAGAGAATGTGTCATGGAATCTATCATGGTTCCCACCAGGAGGCCTTATGAGATTGCCAGTGTGAGTTCCACCCTGGGCTTGGGAAGGCCTGGAATCCATGGGTCCAATGGGAAAACTGGAAATGAGTTGGGCGAGTCTCCTTCAGCCCTGCTGGCTGCTGATGGACTGGGGAGGGGTGAATACTTTCCTCTGGATGCCTGGTTAAGGAAAGAAAGAAAACGAAAGTAAGAATTTCAGTGGATATGGGAGGTTTTGTGGTTTGGTTCAAAAGCAGAACCAAAAGTGGGAACTAATCTCATGTCCCGTGACCACAGATTTTGAATTCTTTAAAATGAAAATTCTCATTTGTCAGTTGCTTAGTGAGCAAAGAGGTCTGGTAGAGGAGAAGGCAGCCTGGTCTCTATCTGGGTGGGGCTTCACATGTGATCTGCCTTCCCTTGGCTCCCCCTTTTTACCACACACACACACACACACACACAAAAGCGAACAAATCACAGCATCTTTCCCCGAGGTTTGTGCTCATCTTCCGCCTCAGTCTCTTCCTTGTCAGGGGCTTGTGGTGGGAGATGCCTTGTTGGATCTCACCAGGTGGATAGATTTTGGGGTCTGCAGATGAAGTTCTTACATACTCCTAAAGAAAACCAGTCAATTAAAGAAGGAGATGGGGTAACATGAGTACATCTTAGACAACGAAAAAAAAAAAAAAACAAACTTTGGCTTAAGAAGTATGTTTTAGTTAGTGCTTGCTGTGAAACCAAACCAAAAACCAAACCTGTTGCCACCGAGTTGATTCTGACTCATAGTGACCTTATAGGACAAAGTAGAACTGCCCCATGGGGTTTCCAAGGCTGCCGCATCCTTCTCCTGTTGAGTGGCTGGTGGGTTTGAACTGCCGACCTCTTAGTTAGCAGCCAAGTGCTTAACTACTGTGCCACCAGGGCTCCTTTGCTGTGAAACAAATCACCCCAAAACACAGTGGCTTAAACAACAGCCATTTAGTTATGATTCCATGGATTGGCAAATTCGGTTGGGCTCAGCTGGGCAGTTCTTGATATGTTTCCTCACGCATCTATGGTCAGCTACAGGTCAATGAAGTGGCTGTGCTTCTGGTAATTGGCCAGCTATTAGCTGGGCAGTGGGGACAACTGGGTCATTTATCTCATGTCCTGCAGCAGGCTTGTCTGGGCTTGTTCAGGTGGTGGCAAGATTCCGAGAGGGAGAGGGAAAAGCATGCCATGTCTCTTGAGGCCTAGGCTCAGAATTGGTACAATGTCACTTCTGAGCATTATTGGCTAAAGCAAGTCACGAGGCCAGCCTAGATTCACAAGGACAGTCTGCGAAACATATTCCACCTCTTGAGGGAAGGAGTTGGGAACAAAGGCACATTGCAAAGGCATGGGTATGGAGAGGGGTGGAAAATTGGCCCCATTTTGTAAACTCCCACAGGCTGTGAGGGCTGACCCAGCCAGAGCTGTTAGAGGAGTGAGGCAGGTAAGGAAACGCATGCTAAGGATGCGCATTGCTGAGGATTTGGAGAGCCAGGCTCTCCACTTCGCTTCCTGGCTGCCTGTTGGGAGCAGTGACAGCTTGCAGCAGGCTGAGGTGTAGGTCTGTGTGTGGGGAATTGTGAATGGGGTAAGATTTGCCTCCACACTAGCCATGCAGCCTTAGGGGACTTTCTGAATCCCTTTTAGCCTTAGTTTTCCGATCTGTAAAATGGGAGGACATGTTCTTCCTACCTCATGGGCTTGATGTGAAGATGAAGAGGCAATGGGCTTGGCATATGGTAGGCCCTGGAAAAACAGCCACTACGATGATTAATACATAATATCAATCAAGTAGTTAGTAATAGCAGATTTGACTAAGGATAATGAATAATAATGAATAATCAGAATTCGTCCCCAGAAAATGAGCCTGGAATTTCCTACCTAGGAGCGCAGAGCAGCAGCCCAGGTTTACATCAGTAGAGGCTGCTGTCTCCATGATGCAATCTCTGATTGAGCCAGGAGAACCAACCACTACCCGCTTAAGGCCTCTATGGCCTCAGACATCTCCCAGGGGGCTATAGGGTGCTGGCGCTCTTTGTTCACTAACAGAAATCCCAGCGAGTGGCCACTGATGACTGGGCCTGACTCTGGCCCTACACAAAAAGCCAGGGTGCAGGAGAGGAGGCCAGGCAGCCTCTTGACAGGCTCAGGAAAATGTCTCCGGTTTAGTCCTTGAACTCCCATATGCTGGTGCCTCTGGACAGGCAAAAAGGACAAAGACCAGAGGATCATCTAGAGTTCCAGATGAGTACTATCCAACAGGACTTTCAGTGATCTTGGAGAGGATCTAGATGTGCACTGTTGGGTCTGGTCGCCACTAGCCACACGTGGCTATCGAACACTTGAAATGTGGCTAGTGCAGCCAAGAACTGATTCTTTCATACTTGTTAATTATTTGAATAACTGCATGTGGCTACTGTGCTAGCGCACTTCTAGACAGTTGAACCTCTGAAGAAAAGGGAACTTGGGGCATGCTGAATCCTTCAGTGGACCTGACTAGATCAGGGACATTGGCTCCGGCTGGGTGGGAGCCAGATGACGGTCTGGGCGTGGGGCAGCTGAGCAGCAGGGCCTTGGCAGAGACTTCAGGGTTCTTGCCCGATTTCTTCCTCCCTACTTCTGGTGAGAGGATCCATAGTTTGGTATACTTAGCCTCTCTGCCCTGCTCTGGTTGGCACTACTGCTGGTAGCTACCAGAAAGGTCCATGGCTCTGCTCACCACCTTGTCCTTTCTGGTTGCAAGGAAAAACAGACCTCAGCTGTCCAGTCAAGGGCAAGGGAAGGGACCTCACAGGAGGGGAAAAGAGTCCTTCCCATTTGGATGGTTACTTTTAAACAAAAGGGACCATGTGGTCCCACAAGACTTGGGGGGACAGTAAGACAGCACACAAACACATATACCCTCCACATACACTCACAAACACACCCTCCACACACACACTCACACACTGTCCACACACACACACACTCACACACCCTCCACATACACACACACACTCACAAACACACCCTCCACACACACACACACTCACACAGCCTCCACATACAGACACTCACAAATACCTTCCACACACACTCACAAACACACCCTCCGCACACACTCGCGCACTGTCCACACACACACACTCACAAACACACCCTCCACACACACTCACACACTGTCCACACACACACACTCACAAACACACCCTCCACACACACATGCACAAACACATCCTCTACACACACACACACACACACACACACAGAGTTTGTGAAGGCGGCTACTTCTGGTGAGTTGGGACAAGATGCCTTGGTCAGAAAGAACTATGGGAGTTTTGCTTCCACTTTAATTGGGTTCAAAAAGATGACAAACCAAATCTGCCTCAGGGTTTGCTTCTGAAACTCACATTGGAATTTATTTATTCCAGGCCCTTCCCCAAGTCTCCACAGAATGCTGCTTCAGGAGCTGATGGTGGTTTTTTGCCTGGAGATTTTTTTCCCCTCTTTTTCCAATTGCCTTTCAACTCCGGCAGCAATAAAAGACCCACAAACCCATCACAGTCTTTGTGTGAAAACTGAATGAGAAAGGCCACTCTCTGCTCACCTCTCCAGTCTCTCAATCCCCAGATAATTCTGGAAGTTGGGGCTTTACTGCAGGCAAATGTGCCAGTGTCCTTTAAAGGATAGATGCTTTCTGGATCCCTGGATTAATTGACGGCCGGTGGATACAAGTGGCTCCTGGCTGGGCTTTCTGCAGTGGCGTGGGTGAGATTAGTTTTCTGCTATCGCCGTAATTTACAAGGCTCACGTAACCATGTAACTACTTGGTGATTACATGGAAAATATCGTAGAAATACATAGTAATTACAAGTTCATGCCGATTACTTGGCATATGCATTCGAAGTTCCCAAGTAGTTCAAAGATTAATTATCCTGTGACTGGCAGTATTTAAATCATTTTTTCTCATATATGAATACATTGAGGCTGACTTCAAGGCTGGCGAGGATCGGTGATGTGATGAGTATGATCTGAAAAGAAAAAATGAAATTCGACAGGCATGGATTATTCAAAGCCTGCATGTGGGAGCTGGGCAGCCCGGACACTTTGATGCAAATCGTTGGGGAAAGAGGAGGGAGATGGCGTGGAGAGAAAGGTGCTGAACAAAGTAAGGATTTCCTGCTGGCGACTTGAAATTTAAACAAATAATCATTTAAATGGCAGCCCAGCATTACGTTCTGAGTTGTGTGCATTCATGTCAACATCTGGTACCAACATTTTGACAATTCTATTAAAATGCCCCAGCATTCCCTATCTAACACCTGTTAGCTCTAATTTTCTTTCCTGAGAAGCACACCATTAGACAGGATAGATTCCAAATCATTTATCACTTTTAAAGTGCTTCCATATGTGTGTTGGGCCCAGCCTGGCCCTAGGCAAACGTTTTCTGAATGCATTAAAATTCAGGGCTTTTTTTTTTTTTTTTTTAAGTGTAGACACCAATGTTTCATTGAATTCATGTCTGGTAATTATTAGCTTAAATTATGGCTCACACATGACTTGACAAAGTGGACCATGAATTAAAACACACACACGCACATGCACGCACGCACACACGGCTCTTGCCTAGATGTACCCAACTCGTACACCGCACGTTATTGAGATGTCAGTCAGTAATCATTAGGCAAACACTCTTCATGGAGGCGACTGCTAAGAGGCCCAGGAGTCCCTAGAGACCATCTAAAAATGTCAAAAATGTTACAGTATAAATGAATGACACCAACAAGAGAACATGTGCTAGAGATGCAAGCAATTAGTTAAAATATTACAAGTTTCAACCTCTGAACAAAACAGGCAACAAAATTTCCTCTTGACAAAAGGCTTCAGATAAGATCAAGTCGAATCCCAGGCAATACCATCTCTCTGAGTTGGAGCTACCCCAAAGCAGGCTGGGAGGGAGGGATGGTCTGGGGAGATCCAAGAGGATACCAGAACGGCCATTGACTGTGGGATATCCGGTCCAGCCTTGCCTGGGAATGACCGGCTAGACTGCTGAGCTCCTGACGTGGAGAAGTGGAGTCTGCAACGAAGGAGGATGTCTTGTGTCCCATGAATTGCTGACAAGGCTAGCTGGCTGCTCCTTCCTGGGGCTTCTGAATAAAATGCAGAAGGTAGAATGAACTCTTATTTTTTGTTTTCAAGGGAAAGGATATGCCTGCAAAAGATGGTGAGAGTGGGATATTATATGGGTAAAAACGCTTTCATTGCTTTCACAGAAGATTTAAAGAATGAACTACTGTATATTGTATAGTGCATACTCTCTCTCTATGTGTATATATACACACACATGCACTCTCTCTCTCTATGTGTATATATACACACACGTGCACACACACATACATATACGCATACAGAAAAGATGTTATAAGCAAAAAAAAACCCCACATTTTGTACACATTTACACATGACCTGTCTATATAACATATATATAAGTGTGTATATATAAATACACACAATATATACAGAAAATGTTTAAAGCAAAAACCCCATTATATATATACACACGTTATACATACATATAATTTTATATATAAATGTATATATACACACACATACATATATATACAGAAAAGATGTTTTAAACAAAAACACACATGATGTACAATTGGAATAAGGATTTGAATAGGTCCCTTAGAAATGCCAAGGAACCATGGAGAACACAAGAAAGAAGGAATGAAAACCTGAGCTCACCAACTCTACATGTAAAAAAATTTGTAGACAGTTAAAACTGTCTGCCCCTGTACACACGCACACCTACACTTTCACACTTCCTCTGTTTACTAAATAACATTTCAGCACAGTTTTCATTTTATAAGGAAAGTGTTTGAAACTTGGAATAAGTGCACTTAATTAAAGGAAGACTGTGAAAATGTGCACTAATCTGATATGACTAATAGCAAAGTGCATGAAATTGCTAATTAGAATTTCATTAAAGGTGCTGCTTTATCAGACTGTGAATATCACAACCTTTAAAATTCTTTCAGGAGAGCTTAATTCCTTTTCAAACAGAAATATTCTTTAAAGACATTTGATTTGTTCTGAAGGAATTCATGGCTTGGACTGGAGCTTAAAATGTTGCCGATATTCCAGGTGGTGATCTCGGAATAGGACTATAGATCAGGGACGTTGTCTAATTTGCCTGAAGAATCCTCTCCTGCCCCCACCAGCACGTATTATTGTTCAAAATGAGAAATAGAGTTGAGTCCTTGGTTTAGCCCACATGTCATTTGTTTTCTGCTGAAGGCAAAGCATTTCTTCTTTGCTAGGAGAGTAAAGAAAAAATTACTTAAAGAACTTAAAAAGTCACTAAAAATAAAAATTTTCACATGTATTTTCACCTGCATTTAAAAAAATGAAAGGGAACAGATGACAAAATAATTTTTCCTTAAACAAAAAGGCCATTAATTAAAGAAAAAAAAAATCAGCAAGCAGGCTTTGCTCATTCTTAAAAAAAAAAAAAATTGTTAAAACTCAAATGCTATTTCAATCACAAAATTGCACTTTGTAAAATTAGGGAAGTCCAATGTCAGCAATAACAAATGCATTTTTACTTCTCCCTTTACCTGTTTTACTAGGGTCGCTATGAATCATTTTTACTAGGTTATAGAATCTTTTTATTTCACATCTTAATTGTTCCCCACACTAAATCTGCATTTCAGCTTGCTTTTTATCAAGGCAGATTTTTAAAACTCCACCTTTCTATTCCTTCATATTTTCCCGCTTCACCCCTATTTCCAACCCATTTTCTTTGTTTTCCTATTCATAAAGTTACTATAACAGCTATTTTTCTGCACACAACTCCCAGTGTTACCAACTGTATTTTTTATTTGTTATTTTCGCTGGTTGTTCAGAGATTTTTACGATTAGTAAGTGGGTTCATTTACAAGCTTAAGTGAACAGTTATATTTTGTTACTGAACCTCCATCATTGTTAATGGAAACCTCAGCTCACTCAAAGCATCAACAACGAAACGGCTCAGCTCCAAATTCGCTGGGCACACCAGTTACAGCGATGTCATCTTGCAGAATTGAATATTCTAAATATACTTTAAAATCTTGGTTTAACAGCTAATCAGTCATATTTACATGACAACCAAATCTGAACTTGGAGAAAAGGAGAACAGAAGTAACTTGACTTGATTGTGTGATTTCTTCGGACGTTTAAACAAATCTCAAGTGGGTTAATTACAGTTTGCTCTGATTGTAACTCCAGTGCAAGGAATTTTCATGGCATTTAGGCAATTTGTCACTCAACTGGACTACATAACAGATAAAAGATTGCATTTTCCTTTCCAACTTTTGGGAGGTACATTTGTACAATAAACGCAACGAGTTTAAGAGATCAGTCTAGACTTAATGGATGAAAATTGTGCTCGTTAACTGTAATGTCTGCAGTCCGATGTGGGGTGTCAGTCTTGCCTATCTGTGGGCCACCGTCGTCAAACAAAGCTGCTAATTCGAATGTTTTAAGTTTCAAATTGAGAAATATTGTTCTAATATGGCAACAATGGGGCTGCTGTCCTTTCAACCACTTTTGCGATTACAGACTCCTTAGGGCTCGTTTTATGCAAAAGAAACGGCAGGTAATTGTGATTTAATTCTTTTCAAGTAAATTAGAGTAAGTGCGTGACACAAAGCCGCCACGGACATTCGTTTCTCTGTCACCAGCTGAATTAATGACGGCAGGAGTAAAAACAGTAATTGGGCACAACAGCCCTCCCCCGACCCCCACTCCGCCAAGGGGAACCTGCCAATCAGGCCGCGCCACGGCTAAGGCTACGCTTGGAATCCTCAGGTCACAGGCGTTCGGGGATGGGACGTTTGGGCGTCTGGGCGCGAGGGTCCGGGAAGCCTTGGCTCCGGCGCCGAGGTCCGTGCGGGGTCGGCGTCTGCGCGGGCACCGTGGGCGCATGGGCACCAGGGATTCCTGGCGCTGGAAAGGCGCCGCCGAGTTGACGTCGGTCGAGGGCTCTGATACTAGGTTAATACCACCTCGTTCGCCTCCCCGAGACAGCCCGGAGGGCTCCCGGAGGAGGCGGTGCGGCCCCTCAAGAGGCGCGGCGGGGAGCGGCTGTGCTCAGTGCGCCCGTTGGCGCGCCTGGGGTCCGACGGAGCAGCGGACCAGTGTTGTTTCGCGCTGAGAAGGCCAGTTCTCCCCTCAGTAGTTCCCCAGAGAAGCCTGGGTCGGACAGAAAACTCAGGGAGGCCCAAGAGGACGGGTGGGGGTCTCCTGTGGCTGAGAGGGGCGCACACCTAGTGTCCAAATCCCGGCCTCCCGCAGGCAGCCTGGCTCTCAGGAAGGGGGCTTTGGGTTGGGGCCTCAGCACGAGGCATACGGTAGGCGCTATCTCGCTGTCTGACCTGACAACATCCCACTGTACTTGGATAAACTCCAAAAGCCTTCCTGAGGCCCACAGGGCACTATGTCCTCTGGCTATTGCCTGGGCATTTGCTCCAGTGGGCTCTGGAGTCGGGATGCCACAGGTGGAATCCTGCCTGCTCCGTCCTGGCTGTGTGACTTTGAGCAGGTTACTTAAACTCCCTGACCTCGGTTTCCACAACTGTAAATGAGGTTAGGAATGGAACCCACCTCCCAGGGTCTCCATGGGCATTTAAAGTGTTAGGATAGTTCCTGGCACAAAGTAAGTACCCAATATATGTTAGCAGGGCTCACTCTGCCTCAGCAGTATCCACCTTCTCCTTGTACCTGCATCTTCCCCCAAAGTGTCCCTGCCTCAGGACCTTTGCACTTGCAGGCTGCACTCTTCCCTGGCCCCTGGCACGGCTTCTGCTTCAGCCCTCAGCTCAGCTGTCACCTCTGAGAAGTCATGACCATCTGACCATACCAGCCATTGCTATCGAAAAGCTCTTTTTGTTTTCTTCCTAATATTTATCCCAATCTGAATGGTTTTCTCTATTTGCCTAGTGATTACAGCCTGCCTCCTCTCCAAAACGTTAGTTGCGTGAGAATGAGAACCTCATTTGTCTTTCCCTGTGTAGGTCCCCAGCACTTTGATCAGTCTTGGTTTGTAGTTGGTGCTCAATAAATACTTTAGAATGGATGAGTGGAGTCATGTCCTCTCTCTGAGTCATGGTGTCCTGACTTATAAACCACAGTGGTAACTAAGTGCCAAGTTTTATCATTCAGGATTATAAGTGAAATCATCTGTATGGAAACTATATTTTCAAAATTAATAATAATCATAATTTTTCAAAGAGATCTAGATTCTCAAGAAAGGTGCCAGACCCTTAGGGACTTTTCTCCATGTTACCTTCTTTCTCCATGAACCACTTTTGACCATGGGCTGCAGCCAGTCTCGCTGAGCTCCCTGGTTGCAGGAACGAGGCCAGAGAGGTGGTGGAGAGGCCTTCTGGAGTCTACGCTGGGCGGTTGGCCTTGTTTTCCCCCCTACTTGAGGGCTGTGCTGGCTCTGGGCCAGCCTGGCCCCAGGAACCCTGTAGACCACCTTGACGCAGTGCAGTACTGCCACCCTTGTGCCACCTGCCCTTCCATGCCCACTTTCAGCGAGTACATGGTGTGGCTGCTTGTCCTCAGCCTCCCCTGGCCAGAGCTTTTCTGCTCCTTTGGATGCCTGTCTTTGGCATTAGTCACAGATTCACACCTGCTTTTCTTCCTCTCTGGAGCCAGCTGCTTTAGACTGGCTCCTGCTGGGCTTGCCAGACCACCAGAAGGAGCCAGGGAGGGCCAAGAGAGGCTGGGTGGGGCTGCCTCGGCAGCTCAGCTCATGCTGGGGAGATGAGTCAACTGGCCAGGGTCATTTTGTCTTAACGCCCAGGCTGGAGCCTGGGGCGGAGTATTTCTGGAAGGCCTGGTCCGGCTCCTCATCTCACCCTATTTATTTACTCGGTGAGATCATTATAAACAACAAGTCTCGGACACGGTGCCCATCCTTGGTGTCTTACTGCCGTCCCAGGGCCCTATCTGGTGAAGAGAATTTGGAGACGACCTCAGGCTATCCAGAGAATGAGAAGTATAAATACTCATTCATGTATCAAAAAACAGTTGCTAAGCACAACTGGGTGCCATGGTGGGAGCTGGGGACACAGATACAATAATAGCCAACACTTGTTTAGCACTTCCCATGAGCCAGGAACTGTGCTTGGTGTTTTATGTTGGTTTCATTATTTAATGTAATCCTCGCCTTGCTCTACGGAATGTTGTCGTTCGGTGCCGTTGTGTCAGTTCCGACTCACAGCAACCCTATGTGCGAGAGAACGAAACACTGCCCGGTCCTGTGCCATCCTTACAATTGTTGTTTTGCCTGAGCCCATTGTTGCAGCCACTGTGTCAGTCCATCTCATTGAGGGTCTTCCTCTTTTTCGCTGACCTTCTACTTTACCCAGCATGATGTCCTTCTCCAGGGACCACTCTATGGAATAGATTCTATTATCACCCCCCCTTTTATGCAGGAGGACACTGAGGCTCAGAGCAGACACAGAGCTTGCCAAGGAGGTCACACAGCCAGGAAGTGGTGGGGTCTGGACTTGGAACTGGAGCCGGGACTTCTAACCACCATGCTGCACTGTCCTTCTGCCTCGGTCTCCAAAATGGATGAGACACAGCTGCTGCCCTCCAAGGGGACAGCATATCAGAAGCAAACAGAGAGGCTGGGTGAGAGTAGTTCTCTGCAGAGAGTATCAACAGCAACTTGAAAATGGCTCTTACTACACACCAGGCCCTGTTACAATTGTTTTACACGTATTAGATCTTTAAACCCTCATAGCAATGCTAGGAGAGGTGGGGGGTAATGTCACCCCCAGTTTTGAGGTGAGAGGTAGGGACAGAGAGCAGTCCAGCAGCTTGCCCAAGGGCACAGGGCTGGTAAGAGGCAGAGCTGGGATTTGAATCCAGAGAGCCTTGCTCTAGGATCCATACTCCTAACCAGGCCATGGGTGAGGCCTCTGCCTGACAATTGTGGCTTCCACATGCTCAGCCAAGAGGGTGCTGAGCCCCTGATATGGCAGATGTTACCAAAAACACCCTGCTTACAAACAGCCAACAAGCACATGAAAAGATGCTTGACATTATTAGTCATTAAAGCCAGTTGCCATTGAGTCCACTCTGACTCATGGTGACCCCATGTGTGTCAGAGTAGAACTATGCTCCATAGGGTTTTCAATGGCTGACTCACTGGGCATCTCTCCCGAGGTGTCTCTGGACTTGAACCTCCAACCTTTAGGTTAACAGCCAAGTTTGTTAACCATTTGCACCACCTAGGGACTCTGGCACAATGCAAGCAGGTAATAAATAGTAGCTGGCACAAAGATCCCAAAATACAAGCTCAAAATCATCTTCTCCATTCTCATTTGCCTCCCACTCAAAACATACATAATGCACAAAAAAGCAGAAAATGAAAGTGCCTTCAAAGCTGTATGTTGGCAAGAGATGAGCCTGAGGTGTATTCTTGGCTCTGCCACTTGCTAGCTGTGTGATCCTGGGGGAGTAAATTGTTCTTCTGAGCTTCAGTGTCCATCTATAATATGGATATAAAATTAAAAATCTGTTGCTAATGGTGAAGATTAAATGAATAATGTACATAAAGCAAATGGTATTTATTATGATTCTTTATCCCCTATCTTTTTTTTTTCCCTGCACAAGCCCTTTGAAAGACTACATTCAGTGTTCTCCAAACTTGTTTCCCACCTGGGTACACAGGAAGACTACATTTCCCAATCTCCTTTGCAGCTAGGGCCCCAGGTGGCTGAGTTCTGGCCAATGGGATATGGGCAGGAGTGATGTAAGACATTTCTAGGCCTGGCCAGGCCTTCATGTTCCTTTTCTCCTCCATCTACCAACTGAATGTCAATGTTCAGGAACCACGTGTTGAAGATGGTGGAGCTCCTCCTGCAGAACCTTGCCCTTCACTGCCTACTCCACATAGGCCTGTTTGGACATATTGTATTAAGTCATTGAAATTTGGGGGCTATTTGTTACTGCAGCTAGTAATCAGTTATTCTGATTTGGACGACATTTTATAGAACCTGCACCCAGAGAACAGGAGTCCTTGGGTGGTGCAAAAGGTTAGGCACTCAACTATTAGCCAAACGGTTGGCAGTTCAATTCCACCCAGAGGTGCCTCAGAAGACAGGCCTGGTGATGTGCAGAAGAAAGGTCACAGCCTTGAAAACCTTATGGAGCAGTTCTGCTCTATACATGTGGGTTCGCCATGAGTTGGAATTGACTTGATGGCAACTAACAACAACAACCCAGAGTACACGTCTGCATACGTTCACACAACATTTCGCACTCATTTTACATTTTCCCGGCCCCTCTTAAGCTCATCTGTGCAGACCCTAGTTTAGGACTAAACTGCTTTAAAGAACAAGTCTCAGTAGTTACTGTTGGTGGTGAGACACTCCCTGAGCTCTGCTCTTTCTGTGCTTCCTCCCCCTAGAGGCCAGGGTGGGGCTGTATCCACTCCTTTCTCCCTGACACCTGCTGCACAGCTGGGGCTCAGCAGACAGGGCTCTTTTTGCTCAGAGTCCTTGAATTCAGGGGTCTGGAGCCATCCTCACAGTGTTAACGGAAAAAATAAAAAGCCTTGGCTTGGTTGAGGTTTATATTAATTAAAAATAATCACGGCCTCAATATAGTGAATGTCTGTTCTGTTCCAGGCACTTCTGTTGTTATTTCATTAACTCCGCCCTTGTAGTCCTGTAAGGTGACTTTAAACAGCCCCATGTTCCTTGTGAGGAAGTGTAGGTACAGAGATGCCAGGGCCAGGGTCCCGGAGCTGTAAGAGGTCAACTGGAGATTACAGCCAGGGCAATCCACGGACAATCACAGCTGGCTTTTCTTGAGCCCTCTGGGAGTCATGTATGCTACATGCTTTAGATAAATTGTTTCATTTAATTTTGACAATTTCTATACGAACTGAGTATTACTGTTATGTCTATTTCACAGGTGAGAAAATCAAGGCTTGTAGAGATTGAATTGTTTTCCACAAAGTCTCATAGTTAGAAGAGGCACAACTTGGATTCAAAGTCCAGTTTTTCATCCTTCAGAGCTTGTACACTCACTCAAGGGCCCTGCAACGCCTCCTCCTGCCACTTGGGACGTACAGTAAGGACCAGGTAAGTACTCTTTCAGGGGAGTGATTTTTGGGTAGGGGACCCCTCCTTCCATGGTCAGGTGAACAGCCTGCTTCAATCAACACCGTCTTTGTGCAAGCCCTGGACCCAAGCCCTATGGCGATACAAGGAGGCCCAGAGAGCCCTCAAGTCGCTGGCATCCAGGTAAATGTGTCCCTATGTCCCCAGCCAGAGTAAGTCAGTGCCATATCACAGTGATGCTGCAGACCTCAGGGGAGAAAGAGACCACCCAGGTAGGGATGAAGGTGGCTTTACCAAGGAAGTGGAATTTGAAATGAGTCTTGACTCTCTGGCTTGATTTTCAGCTCTTTGACTTACTAGCTGGGTGACCTTGGGTATGTTACCTAACCTCTCTGAGCTTAAATTCCTCCATCCATAAAATGAGAATAAAAAAGGTACCTATACTGTAAGATAAGAATTAAATAAGTTAATAATGCATAAAGTGCCTAGAAAGTAGTAAGCGCTACCCTATATACGTCTATACTCTTTTCATTATTTAGGACCAACAGAATTTCCATAGGTGAAGACGGAGTCATAGCGTACTGAGGGAATGCCATGAGCCAAGTTCCCGAGCTGAGAAAACACAGGCTGTGTTTTGAGACTAATGAGTAGCTCAATTTGGCTGGCTCATACGGTAGCAATAGGAATTGAAGCTAGAAAGAGAGACTGGGGCCAGGCTCCGGAGTATATACTTACGTATATATTGCAGAAGTCTATGCTTAACTGGCGCTAGGGATCCACTGAAGGTTTTTGAGCTGGGGAGTGTCATGGGCAGAGCTGGGTTTTAGAAAGATTCCTCTGGTTGTAGAGTATAGGATGAATTCGGTTGGAAGTAATAGAAGCAGCCCAGTAGAAAGCTGTTGTCATAGGCCTGGGGAGAGGGTGGTGGTAGCTGGCAGGGCAAGGACAGCCTGGATTGGCATTCGTAGCATAGAAAGGTCCTCTGGAGCTTGGTGGTCTGCAAAATACAGATGCCTTTGTACTGCGTGGGGTGTGAGCTGCATACACCCTTGGCCAAGATGCCCATCAGGGTCTGAGTGAGTGGCTTGGAATCCACAGCAGGCCCAGGTCTGAGGCGTGGTCCCTCTGGGCATCATGTCAGCAGTGGTCTCTTTGCCAAGAAAAAGACAAAAGAAAGGTAGGCAAATGGAGGGCCAATCTCCTCTTAGCCCTGAGAACCCAGGGTTCCTGGCATCCTCAGAGTAGAAAAGCTCTTTGATGGTCCCAAAACGGATTTCAGAAGACTCTCTAGAAAGGGAAAAGGGAGGCCGGCTCCTTTTGGGTTTACATCTGGGTTTTTGAAAAGCAAAGCAAACTGGCGAGAGCTGCCTGTCTGAGGCGTGTTTTATCTTAACCTTTCCATGTAATCCTGAAAGCCCACCTAATCAATTGAAGATCATAAAATATTAGACTTAATGCTGCAAAGTGCTGCTTTTTAATTCACATAACAAGCTCCTAAATAATTCAAATAGCAAACAGACCCTGCAAGTCAATGGTGGGAGGCTGCTTGGATCAGCGGGAGTGTGTCAACACATGCCACATTTCCCGGATCGACTCCATTTCAAGAACCCTATTAAGTTAATTGCCGGTTTCTGAAAGCAGAGAGCATGCTGGGAGCACAGCAAGCTTTATTAGCCTCTGTGGCATCTGGAGGCATCAGCCATTTTGTCCCTACTTGCAGGCACCGGCAGTGGCATGGAAAAAAGTAAATCAAATTATGAGACAATAAATGCTTTTGGCAACACTTGGGCATGAGATTCATTGGCAGATCCAAAAGCGTTCAAGTGTCAACTGTCAGCCTATTAAATTTTTTACAGTGACACCATCTATATGTTGCAAAAGTCTCATAGGATGGCACGGAGCAGTTACATCATTTGATACTGCGTGGCCAACGCGGGTAAGCATTAATGCAAGGGAGGAGCCACACCTCCTCATGAAACTGCTGGGTGGAGAGAGCCTCTAAATAGAAGAAAGTTGGGGTAAACATTTAGGGAGGTCCCCATTTTTCCCAAATAGTTGTGTGTTCAGAGTTGTGAGTAGATTGGCCCGTCCTTGGAAACCCAGTGGAGACATCAACAGGGTTCTGGAGATAGTCAGATGGCAGGGGAGGAAAGCTCTGGGAAGTCAAGACCCCCAGCTTTGTGTGGGGGAGGAGATGCTCCCCATTTCCTTGTGAAGAGGTTGAGCTGGTTCCTAAGCAGGGCAGAAGCCAGGGCGTTGTTTCCATGACCACCTGCTCTCCTCTTGGCAGCCTTGGTACATACTGAGTACAGGGTGGAGGCAGGCATTATGGCAGCTTGGACACCTACGAGTTGCTGCCAATCTTCATTTGGGACCTTTGAGCTCTCCAATGCCCACATTTGACACATGAGAAAACACAGGCAAAGAGAGATCCCATGACTACCCCAGGGTCACACAGTGGATCACACAGTGGCAGTGGGTTCTAGGACAAAATTCTGTCCTGATTCCTGGCCTGGGATCACCCCCTATTGTACCATTTCTCTTTCATCTTCTCTCCAGGCCTCAAGATTACAGTGCAGTAATGACCTAGGTTAGATCTAGATTATAATCCTGCCTCAACCATTTATTATCTACATACCCTTAACTGAAGCAAAACGTGTAACTTCATTGCCCCGCTTCATCGGCGAAATGAGGATGGGATCGTTTTGGATGGGACTGTTGCAGAGAGGATTAAATTCAGTGATATCTGTTAGGCTGTGGTTCAGGGCCTCAAGCATATCCATTCAGCAGAATTTCCTTCCCATCATCTATGTGGGAGAATCTCAGGTGAGCAAGATTTTTTGGTGTTTCTAGGTGATTCTCTTACAAACCCATAATCTTCCAATTTATTGGGTTCGCACATCTGATTTTTTATATACCAAGTTTGCATGATAGGAAGCAAACAACTCTCTCGAATCTGTTCTTGCCTCTAGCCCTTAGAGCTTGCCTCAATGTCTGCAGAAATGATGGCCTTTTCTGGAATCAGGCTCTTGACATGGTAGTAATACAATAGGATAGAAAATCTGAGAATGACCGGCAGGTGTGAGGAGGCTGGGGACAAACCTGAGTGCAGGTGGAGGTGAGAGCATTCGTACTGGCCATTCCCACCCTGGTCCTCCCAGCTTCCTACGTCTGTGGAATTGCCGCACTTTGATGCTAGGTGGGGCCTTAGAGATGGCCTCCTCATTTCACTGGTGGGAAAACTGAGGCTCAGAAAGAGCAGGCGACCTGCCTGAGTTCACATAGCCTATTAGTGAAGCTGGGACAGGAGCTGGGTCTCCTCCCCCTAGTCCTATCCTCTTTGCAGTTCTTAGACCTCCTAGAGCACTAGAATGAATTCGTCTATATCTGGGAAAAAGCATTGCTCCCTTCTGCATCTATGGAGACACCATATACCATTGCCCTAAAATGCCTCGAGGCCTCTCTCCAAGAATAATAATAATATCATTTAGTAACTAATATGCAATAATAGCATATGTAATTTTTGAGGGCTGTATTTACATTATCCATTAAGTCCTTTGAGGTAGGTGCTACTATTACCCCCATTTTACAGAGGTGGAAACTGAGGCTCAAGGGTTAAATGACTTGCCTAAAGTCACACAGCTGGTAAGAGTCAGGGGTAGGATTTGGTCCTGGTTTTATTTTGACTTATATCCTTTCCCTTTGGCCTTAGGCTGAAGGAAGCCATGGTCTCTAGAATGTGAAACAAGGAGAGACCTCTCCTGGAGTTGAGCATTAGCCATGTTTAGTGGGCACTAGCCAGTAGGTGCTATTGGACCCTCAATCCTGCACCATGACATTCGGCCCCCTTCCTCTCTACTTTCCACTTACGTCTTCTGTGGCCACAGGCCCAGAGCAACTCTGTCACACAACTACCAACCTCTGGTAACTGAATGTGAATAGAAGGATTAGGTTAAGCTGCATGTAACAGAAAACCCAAACAACAGTGGCTTAAATGCCAAAGGTTTCCTTTCTCATGTAGAAGTCCTAGGTAGGCTGATATGGTGACTTCATGATCACCAGGGGCCAGGCTGTGTCTCCTGCTTGCCATTTATAACATATGGCTTTTGTCCTCAGTGTTTCAAAATGTCTACTGTAGCTCCAGCCATCATGTCCACATTCCAGGCAATGGGAAAGAGCAAGAGGGTAAGGCAAAAGGGGCTTTCTGTAGCTGTCTTTTCTTCCTTTAAAAGGACCTTTTCAGAAATCCTCCCCTACAAGTTCCTCTTGTTTTTTGTTGGCCAGAACTTTATTGCTCGCCCACACCTAGCTGCAAGAGAGGCTGGGAAGTGGAGTCTTTAATTGGACACATTGCTACCCCAAAAATATAGGGGCTCATGAGTGAGGAATGATGGGACTGAAGGATATTGGGGAAAGCAGCTGGCAGACAGCTGGTACAGAGAAATTCTGTGGCACCTAGCCTACTGTGAACAAGTTGGCAACTGAGAATGGTGGTATTTGAATTAGAGGAAACTCAAATGAGCTTTGGTGAGAATTTTGCAGCATACTTGGAGATAATTGGAAACGCCCTGGGAACATCGGCCTAAGGTGGAAAAACTGTGCTTTTCTTCGGCTGCTCCAGAGATGGCAAGGATGACAAAACCAACAGTAATTCACACTGTACGTGCTTTCACTCCACATTGCCCCCTTTCAAAATATGGATGTTTCGTTTCTCTGGATTTCCTCTCCTGTTCATGATGCATTGGGCCTATACGTCTTCTGGGGCTGGTTGGAGGATGGGTCTCCTGGTCTGGGGCGGTGGGGGGGGGGGTTCTCTGATGATTATGGGGTATAAAAACAAACACAGACACTACTGAGGCAGCACCGCCCAAGCACCAGGCACTGTACAGGTGACGGGTCATGTAGTCCTCACAACTAACTGCAGGCAGAGGGATTAGTATCCCCATTTTACAGATGAAGAGTGGAGGCTCAGAGAGGTTAAGCAACTTGCCCAAGATCACACAGCTGGTAAATGACAGAGTTGGAAGTCGTGCATTCCACTACACCACACCATCACTCAATGCATTCTCCGTCTTCACACTCAGTCCCTTGCGGGCACCACTGAGACCTGCAAACGCATGCCTTCTTTTAAAATCCTTTCTCATCTCCCCCTTTCCTTCTTTTCTTCTCCACTCAGAGCCCTCCACTAACTTTAGAAAGACCCCTGGAAAGTTGCAGTCTAAACCTAACCCTATCACCTAACCACTGTGTGGCCTTGGGTCAGTGACATCTCCTTCCTGGCCCCACTGTGCTCAGCGGTACGGGCAGCTCACGCTCTCTGTCCAGCTTTCTTCCCAGGCACCTCAACTCACATGATGCTGTTATTGTTAGCTGCTATAAGCTGGCCCCTGACTCATGGTGACCCCATGCATGACAGAACAAAACACTGCCTGGTCCTGCGCCATCCCCATGATCCGCTGTGAATCAGCCAGTTGTGATCCATATGGTTTTTATTGGCCAATTTTTCAGAAGCAGGTCACCAGGCCTTTCTTCCTAGTCTTAGTCTGGAAGCCCTGCTGAAACCTGTTCAGGATCCCAGCAACACTCAAGCCTCCACTGACAGACAGGTGGTGGCTGTGCATAAGGTGCGTTAGCCAGGAATTGAACCCGGATCTCCCACTTGGAAGGTGAGAATTCTACCACTGAACCACACTGCCCCCATTCAACTCACCATCTGTGAAATCTCTTGTGGGGACTGTGGTACCCATCAAAGTCATCACCAGCATCATCCGCTGGCCAAGAACCCAGGTCTGTAAATGGGGACAAAATACCCCGGTCCCCTCCACCTATCCCCGTCTCAGTGACAGAAGCCACAGAACCTGAAGACAAAACCCAGATCCCAGCCTCCTCCGCAGCTCCGCGAGGCAGGCAGAGGCGCGTGTGCAGCTGCGGCCCACTGCCTACCGGCGCCAGTCAGGTTTTGATAGACACAATCTAAATATATACTTTGAAAATTGAAAAGTGCTCACATATAGAATGTGGCCGCGGGGAGGGAATGCTCTCTTTGAACATGTCTCTTTAAAGACAAAATTTGCCAAGTGTTTTCCTGCCCTTAAGGAGACACTCGAACAGGGCAGCAGATGTAAAATGGAAATTGAAGTGTCTCTCCCAGGCCACCGTACACGGATAAAACAGGCACAATCTATTATAAGCGATCATTAATAGCTGGTCTCGGAGGGCCTGGCAGCAGCCAGAGGATTTTACTCATTAAAAAGGTGGCGAGGTGGAGTCAGGGTCTTTCCCCGTCTGTCGCTCCTGGTCCTGGTGCTCAGATGCTGTCAGCGGGCCTCAAACCAGCGCCCCTCAATTGCTGGCACGATAGCCACTTTCTGAAGGGTTCCAAAGCTTCCCCCACTCAGTGATGGGGAGAAGCCGTTGCTGTTTGTCAAGTGGACTTGGGTCTCTTCCTAAGCAGACCCAGAGTGGGATTATTTCAAGACAAATGGAGGAGAAAAGAACTTGAGCTTGTCAGCTCATAAAAGATCACCCATCAGCGATTCTTGAAACAGCGTTGTCTTCCTCTCAGCAGCCCAGAAAATGACACAGAGCCACCAAGTTTGGTCTTTGGGACCCCTGAGAAGATGGTGGGAGGCCTGCGGTCCTCACATAGAACCGGAAGGATGCAGGTCCTTGGAAGTGAAGATGCTGATTGGCTGACCCACCACGTTCCACATCTCAACAGTACCCATTTGCATGAGGGCCAGCCACTGGGTTTTTAAACAAAATGGGTACCCTTCCCATTTTTCCCCCAGTCTTTTTTTTGTTCTTTGCTTTGGTTTTCCCAGTGTTGGAATTGGTGTTGGTCCCCATCTCCCACTCTCATGTGAGGAAGTGACATTGTCTTGTCCGGGTAGACACATTTGCAGGGATTCTGAGCAGTTCTCCCAGGCACCTGGAGGGCAGCCTCTCTGCCCTGAAACCTCCAGGTGGGGGCTGGCAGCCCTACTGGTCTCTATGCTCAGTGTCTTGAACACTGAGTTCTTTCCTATTCTGGACCTTTGGTGCTGTGTTCTTGACTTTTGCCTCCCTGACAGTGGTGGTACAGTGGTAGAATTCTCACCTTCCATGGGGGAGACCCAGGTTTGGTTCCCGGCTGATGCCCCTAATGTGCAGCCACCACCCATCCCTCAGTGCTGGCTTGTGTGTTATTGTGATGCTGAACAGGTTTCAGTGGAGCTTCCGGGCTAAGACAGACTAGAAAGAAAGGCCAGGCTTACCTACTTCTGAAAAATCAGCCAGTGAAAGTCCTGGGGTCACAACAGTCTGATCAGCATGGGGTCACCACAAGTCAGGGGCTGATTCGATGGCTGCTAACAACACTCGTCTCATGGCTAGCTCCAATGTCACCTCCTCTGAGAGGCCCTCTTACCCCTTTTTGTCCCCCCATCACTGCTTATTGTTACATTAGAACAATCTAGAACGATCTTATTTATTTGGCAGTTTCCTTGTTCATTGTGGTCTCACATGACAAGGTTAGGTTGGTGACAGCGTAAACTTTCTTTGTCCTATTCACTTGTTTCCTCACTGCTTAGCTTGGTGCCTGGCCCCCAGAGGTACCTGATTTATTGACTGGGCCAACAGACAAAGAAATCAATGAAGGGTCCTTCTATCTCAAAGTCCTGGCTTTTAGTCACTCCACTAAGGGCGCCCATTGGGATTTTTCATCTGTGATCCTCAGTAGCTGTTTTACAGCCCCAGCCTCTCTTAGTGTACCTGGCAGAAGGGCTACGCAGCAGCTGCCCTACAGCACACCACACTCACACTTACAGAGTCCCCACGAGGGCACAAGCCAAGATTGTGGCAAGAAGGTTGTGGCGTAGAGTTCACGGATGAAATGTTTTCCTGTTTGTTTTTACGACACAGTATAGATATTGTGTTAATAAATTAGTTTATCTATTTTTACCCCTGATTAGCAGATATGAAATATTATTGCTTATGAAATGCTAATAATTACTTGGGTTGTTAAAATTAAACTAACCTTCACAATGATTAAGCTCAATATTAATAATATGGTTTCAGGATTTTTGAGGATGAGGAAACAGGGAGAACATTCTGCAACCTAATTTTGTTTTTCACATACGCAACACTGGACCTAACCCTAAAAGGACTGGAGGTGACCTGCAAAGATACATCTGTCACAACAGCATCAAAAATTAACACAAAATCCGAGGGAAGAGGAAATAAAGCAGCAAAATACAATAAAGCAAGAACCCCCTAAGCAACACTCATTCCATTAAGGGCAGGAAGGGACCAGGAAGGGGCAAGGGGGGTGCGGCTACAGATCTGGCTCTGAGTTTCCAAGAAACCAAAGCAAAGACAAACTGTTATGAGGTTCACAGGCAGTGTGAGGCCATGAGCTTTGGAGGGAAGAAAAGCCAAAAGGGAAAAATGAGGATAATCTTGACTCTTTTTTAAAAGAACTTCAAATAATTCCTCAAAAGATAAAACAATCATCACTCATGGTCACGTAAAATTGCTTTGCAGGGATGTCATGATGTTCTGATGGCCCAGGGCACCACTGCTCAAAATCCACCCTGCCTCTGCCTGCAGACCCACTGTTACTGCACCCCTTTCCTGGGAAGAGCCTATCAGCCTACGGTTGTGCGGCTGAGTAAATGGAGGAGCCAAGAGCTGGTTGTGATTAGGGTGAGGGAGGGCAGGGGTTTGGGGCAGAGGCTGGATGGAGGGCAGTGGTCTGGGGCTGGATGGGGTGAGAGGTTCTTAGAGAAACAGAATCAGTGGTAGGCAGGCAGGCAGGCAGAGATACGTTGGAGGAATGGAGAAACGCTCCCATGTCTGGGAATGTAGTAAACAAGGGTGAGAGTGGTATAAGGATAATGTTGGGGGGTAGACAGGGGCTAGATCAATGGTTCCCAAGGGGGAGGATATCATCCTCTAGGGTTCATTTGGATATTTGTGGGGGTATCATAAGTTCAGTGTTCTGACACCAGATATGTAAGACTTCAAGCGGTGCATCTAAACCACACAACGAGGGTCTGCCCTTGTCCTGCGTGATCTTCTGGTGTCCTTATGGATAACTATGTAGGTGAAAAACCTATTTCTATTTATCTAATTATCTGAGCCTGGACTTAACTCCCTTATTCATATAAACAGAACGTCGTTTTTGCAAGGTTTCAATTATACACTGAATTTTCTAGGAATGCAACTACCGTGCAAATCAAGGGAAGATCACACTGTGTTTTGTTTGGAATGTTACCAAGAGATGTCCACCATGTTGGAAAAATCATGTCACCCATGGCAACATCACTCTTGGTATTTGAATCTCCAAAACAACACGCTTGTTGTCAGTTTGTATTTGGAGCTGTGGCATTCCCTGTGATTTTATACACAAACACAGGCATCTTTATGACTGCCAGTAAAGTCATGCCAGAGAATTTACCTGTTGAAATGTGTGTTCTTTCATTGCAAATTACTTTTTCTTTTTTTCCCTTTTAGATTATAGTTAAAGTGTTATATTGATTAAAAAAAAAACAAACCTTGAGTATGGATAAGTTGTCTCATCTCTGAATTTTGCTTCAGGATGGTGTTGTTGTTAGCTGTTGTTGAGTCACCGCCTGACTCATGGCAACCTCCTGCACGATGGAACAAAACGATGCCCGGTCCCACACCGTCCCCATGATTGGCTGCGGAGTGGATGGTTGTAATCCATAGGGTTTTCATTGGCTGATTTTTGGAATTAGATTGCCAGGCCTTGCATCAGGATAGGAAAGGGGAATTAAAAACTATTTGTCAGATAAAAGCACCAGGGCTATGTCTCAAAATCTTGTATAGGTCTTGATAAAGAGTTTGGATTTTATTCTAAGATAAATGAACAAGATTTTAAGAAGGGCAATGTGTCCTTTCAGGCCAGTGGGGTGAGATGAGATGATTATACTTTTTGCTGTTTCTCTTTGTTCCTCCATCCCCCTCCTTCTGATACCTGGCATCTCCGCCAGGCACCTAGCAAGCCAAGTTAACCAGAGTGCTACCAGCCAGAACCGTCGCAGCTGACAACTAAGCTGATCTGTCCCTCTTCTTTGCAAATGAGACCTCCAAAGCAGAGAAGCCTGGGCAAGAGATACAAGGTAGTGCTCACGCATGTGTGTGTATGTATGTGGTGTGTGTATGTTTATGTTGTATATGTGGTGTGTTTGTTTGAGTGTGTTTGCCTCCTTTTCCTGCCCCAAGAGCAGTCCCATTTCTTTATGGCCTCTCTGCTTGCTCATTCACCCACTAAACTTTGCCATTCACTGGGACTCTGCCTTGCTCACGGGACTTCCAGTCTGGCCCCTGTCACCTGCCCAGCACCATAGGCAGCACTGTGTCCCAGGAGCCAGCCTCTCGACCTTTACACCCCAGGATCTAAGAATATCTCCGAGAGTATTCCCCAGCACCTACAACAGCTGTGCCCACAAATTACCTGGTCCCAGCAGTGGGGCACAGGGAAGGAAAGGGCATCGTTTTCTAAATGTATTACACACTTAATTTGCAAAGTTACATCACGCATTCGTGCACAAGTCAACTTGCTGGGAGCTGATTCTAAAAACAGAGACAGGGCAGGAAGCCTGGGCATGTCCTTCACAGAGAAGCCAGTGTTGAGGACTTAGAGGACCAGGAGTGTTAGATTCTTTCATACATGCAAGGCTGGTGTTCCTCAGTGTTCTGGGGAGACGAAGATTCCTGGGGCCTGCTCAGCCATGTGCAAGGCCCCGTGGTAGGCATCTCTACAGACAGCATCTCATTTCTGTTCAAGCCCAACCCCTGAAGTCCAAATTAGCATCATCCTTTTTTCACAGGTGTGGAAACTGAGGCTTAACCAGGTATCTTAGTTACCTAGTGCTGCTATAATAGAAATGCCACAAGTGAATAGCTTTAACAAAGAGAAATTTATTCTCTCACAGTCCAGGAGCCTAGAAATCCAAACTCAGGGTGCCAGCTCTAGGGGAAGGCTGTTGGCTGTGGAGGAAGGTCCTTATCATTAATCTTCCCCTGGTCGAGGAGCTTCTCAGCACAGGGACTCCAGGTCCAAAGGACGTGCTATGCTCTCGTTGCTTTTTTTCTTGGTGGTATGAGGTCTCCATGTCTTGCTGCTCAATTCTCTCTTTTATATTTAAAAGAAATTGACTTAAGACACAACCCAATCTTGTAGATTGAGTCCTGTCTCATTAATATAACTGCCAATAGTCCCACCTCATTAACATCATAGACGTAGGATTTATAACACATAGGAAAATTACATCAGGTGACAAGATGGTGGACAATCACACAATACCGGGAATCATGGACTAACCAAATTGACACACATATTTTTGGGGTGACACAATTCAATCCATAACATCAGGTTACTCACCTTCTTTTCTCTTCACAAGCCATGTGACACGGGACAGAGCCTGAACTTGAACCCTGGTCTCCAGACTCCCAATCCCATGTTTTTTTCTATCATACAATGCAGCAAAAGATGTGAACAGGAGCAATGTGTACAGAGAACACACACACGCACACACATGCATGCATGCACACACACAGCTATCTATGCAATTTTTTTTTGCGATGAATAAGTTTGGAATTTTTTTTGTGGTAATTATGTCTGTAACATACCATTTGCCATCTCAGCGTTCTTCACGTGTACCATCAAAAGACGGTAACTGCGTTGGTCAGGCTGTGCAACCACCACCATTATCCATTTCCAAATTTTCCATCACCCTGAACAGAAGTTCAGTGCCCCCTAAGCAATGAGTTCACCTTCCCCCCTTCCTCCCACCCGCCTCTGGTAACCACTAATAAACTTTGGTCTCTATCTACTTGCCTATTTTGGATATTTCATATATGTGGAATCATACAATATCTGTCCTTTTGTGAATGACATTGCATTTTTTAAAAAAATAAACAATTTCTTCTGAAAATTCTAGCAAAGAACCAATGGATCAGAAGTTTTGGGAAGAAAAAGCAGCCCCCCATACACCCATGTCCACTTCCTATCCGGGTCCAGAGAAAGCTTGTGCCGGCATCTATATTTCTGGTAAGCTGGTGTTTCTGCCAGAGTACACCCGTTCCTCAGACATCATCACTGGTTACCACTAAGAGACCATCTCAAATCCAAGCCGCCCCTTCCTTTCTCTTATTTTGCCAAGCACTGTTTCCCAGCCTGATTTACATTTTTGAAAACCCTTCAGATAATCACCAACCCAAGAAACTTCCACTCCTCGGAGGTTTAATTAGGAGGAACTGTCTTTCTGGAACTTCCGAGAGACTTGCTCTAAATTTCTCAGAGGAAAGAGAAGGTTCACGGTGGGTGAGTGGGAGCCAGAGGAACCTGTGAACAGCCCTCCCCACCCTGTCCCCATCTCGCTCCTGCAATGGAGAGAAAGCCCTGTTGCAGGTCACTGAAACAGCATTGTGAGTGTGCCCTGGATCATTAGAACCCAGAGAATGGGGACGATCGGAACGCAGGATAACACATTAGCGATAGATAATAGAGTCTAAATAAACATAATCAGCTTTCCTCCATGTCTCCAGACCAAAGCTTATCTATAAATACCCTAATGACGCCCAACCAGCCAATTACTCGTTTCTTGGAAGAGCCCCTTATTAATGGCATTGCAGTGAGGGAAAAACATTAATTATTGGACACAGTGGGATCTTTTACGTTCTGTCTGGTCCGAACAGGACCAATTAATGCAACAATTATTATCAACGACCGAGGCAGCAGTACGAGTGCAGCCACGCCGGCTGGCTCAATGGGGTGGGAAGAACGTGTGCACTGGGGGGACATCACCCACCCGCTTTTTATGGAGCCTGTTTCTTCATCGCTGTGGAAGCTGCTGGAACAAAGCAGAGGTTGGTCAGGGTGTTTTTCTTTTTAAGCCTCGGGGCTGTGCTCCTGGAGTGCAAAGTGGGGCAGAATGGGTGGCGACTGGGAGTCAGGCACTAGTCTGTCGCAGTGAGTGGCTGCATGAAGCCAGGCAGAGGACTGGAGAAGAGAGACCATCATCAGAGCCTGGGGCAGCTGGCTTGGCCCCTGCCTGCTCCTCCTGTCTCGTGCCCCTCACTTATCTCCCTCTAGCCCCACTGCTTCCCTCTCCGTTTCTCCAATTCATCTGGGTTCCATTCTGCCCCGAGACATTTGCACGAGTGATTCTCATGCCCGAAAGATCTTGCCCTACTTTCTGCAAGGCCGGCTTCTTTCTACCCCTCTGACCTCAGGATGAAGGCTGCCTATGTGGGGAGGTCATTCTTGAGTCTGAACCCAATATATCTTTCACTCGATATTGTTGTCGTTAGTTGCCATCATGTTGGCTCTGACTCATGACGACCTTATATATAATAGAACGAAACGTCACCTTGCCCTGTGCCATCTTCATGATCATTGGTATGTTTGAGTCCACCCACCACCTGTCTGTCAGTTTGCCATACTGTGATGACCTGCACATTGCTAACACTGGTGGCATAGTGGCTAAGTGCTGTGGCTGCTAACCAAAGGGTCGGCGGTTCAAATCCGCCAGGCACTCCTTGGAAACTCTATGGGGCAGTTCTACTCTATCCTATAGGGTGGCTATGAGTCAGAATCGACTCGATGGCACTGGGTTTGGTTTTTGGTTTTTATGGTGCTGAAGGAGCCCTGGTGGTGCAGTGGTTAAGAGCTTGGCTGCAAACCAAAAGGTTGGCAGTTTGAATCCACCAGCCATCCTTGGAAACCCTATGGGCAGTTCTGCTCTGTCCTGTAGGGTCACTATGAGTTGGAGTTGACTCAATGACAATGGGTTTTTTTTTTTTTTTTTTTGGTTTATGGTGCTGAAAGCTATGCTAATGGTATTTCGTATATACCAGCAGGGTCACCCATGATGGACAGGTTTCAGTGAAGCTTCCAGACTAAGACAGACAAGGAAGAAAGAAAGGCCTGGCCATCTACTTCTGAAAATTAGCCAGTGAAAACCCTAGGGATCACAACAGAATATTGCCCTACACAGTGCTGGAAACCCTGGTGGTGTAGTGGTTAAGTGCTACGGCTGCTAACAAAAAGGCTGGCAGTTCGAATCTACCAGGCACTCCTTGGAAACTCTGTGGGGCAGCTCTACTTGACTCAATGGCAGTGGGTTTGGGTTTTTTTTTTTGGTATAGTGCTGGAAGATGAGCCCTTTAGGTGGAAGCTACTCCCTCAGTAGTCTCATCTCTGTGTTTTGCACGTCATCTGTTTATTTAACAGATGTATCTTACTTTATTAATGTCCGTCTTTCCCACAAGAATGCACAGTCTTTGTGGGCAGGGGCAGGGACTTTGTCTTTTTCTCCAGTATCATTCAGAGGTCTTGAATGCAGTAGGTGCTCAATAAATATTGGGTGTGTGAATGAGTTAATCCATTGCATTCTGTAGAAACAAATTATACTTGAGGCTCTGTGCTAGGTGTCACACAGACTAAACCAAGCTACTCTCTTGCAGAAATTCCACAGAAAAAGACGTACAGTTAAATTAATAGTAATAAAGTCTCCTGCAAACTGTATGTTGACTTCACTTCTGCATTTGAAAAGTGATGCACATGCTTGGAGGGCCTTTGACAGATGGACCTGTAAAATACTGGCCTCCATGGCACAGTGGTTAAGAGCCCATCTGCTAACAGAAAGTTGGTGGTTTGAACCCACCAGCGCTCTGTGGGAGAAAGATGTGGAAGTCTGCTTCCATAAAAATTTACTGCCTTGGAAACCCTATGGGGCAGTACCAGTCTGTCCTATAGGGTTGCTATGAGTCAGAATTGACTCGATGGCAGTGTGGCAGGGTTTTTTTTTTTTTTTTTAAATATGACTCACAGAAGAGTACTTCATTTGAGCTTGCAAAAAATGCTCTGGCCAAGGTATAAAACCATTTCAGATAATTCTTTAAAAGAGTGGACTGTTCAAGGCAAACATTCTTTACAAATTTAGCCAAGCTGTTGTTTAGTTTAAAGATGACTTCAGGATATAGTTTCCATTCACGGTTAAAGATTTTCTCAGGGTAGTAGATTCTCATGGATTCCTCCAGTCACAATGGGTCCAGAAAGTCTGGATTCCATAAGAATTTGAACTTTTTATTTTTCCCTTCTCGGTGACAGGGAGAGGATTTCTTCTGGGAGGCATTAATTACACAGCACTTTGGAAAATTTGTTCAGGGAAGGCTGGGAGAAATCCTGGGAGCCTTGGTCAGGGCTCTGAGAGGTGGGCGTGCCGAGTGGTCCTCCTGGAGGAAGATTCCCAGGATATTTCCACTGGAAGTTACCCTTTGGCGTATCTTAAACCAGCTCACATGTGTTGCTCAGCGTTAGCTCCATGTCCAGAAGCTCATTCAACCTTGCTGAACCAGAGGTTTCCACTGACCCCAGCCACTAACCAGGGTCCAACTTGCACATCATTGATCGAGATGATGTTCTCCTGAGGTTTTCTAGCTGAAATGGAACTGTGGAAGCCTTGAGGGATGCCTCAGCTCAGGTCAGCTGTACAGATGTGGCCTCGCAAGTGTTACCATCCCCCCCAAAACACCAAGCCCATTACCATCCTCCTAGACAACATTCTGAAAACCTCTGTGGCATGGTGGTTAAGAGCTACAGCTGCTAACCAAAAGGACGGCAGTTTGAATGCACCAGGCCTCCTTGGAAACCTTAAAGGGCAGTTCTACTCTGTCCTATAAGGTCACTATGAGTTGTAATCGATGTTAGGGCGATGGGTTTTTTTTTTTTTTCTTTTGGCAAATAACCTTCCACAGGGATCATGCCAACCACAAAGTACTTAGAAATGACAGGGACACTTGGGGTGCATCTGCTGGGGATGTTTTTGCCTTCATCTCCCGGAGAGTGGCAATGACCTCAGTTGGCAATGATCTCACCCTCTTTGCATGCCTCCAACACATTTGGTCTAGACCCACGTTTGGGCCCCTGTGTGGACTGCCCAGCTTCCAGGCTGTTTGGGTGTAGGCCCCTGGAAAGTAGGGTCTGTGACTTCCCCATGCTCTGTGCTGTGCCTAGCTTGATGGGGTTCAATAGAGTGTGTTTCAATGCCGTGTTGTACTGGCTTTATAAGTCTGTTCATCTGCCCCCAGACCAGCCTGTGACTCCAGGGCCTGGCACAGAGCCCGTGCTCAAAAATGTTTTTCCAACTACAGAACAAGTGATGAATAGGTCCTTGAATGGAGCTGCTGCAGGGGCATTTCAAAGGCGGTGGTCCCTCCTGTAGAATCACCTTCCTTTTCCTTTCCCTTCCCCAGAGAAGGAGCACTTTGGGCTACTGTGGACTTCCAGATGCATGGAATGAAAATCAGAATGAGGCATTACAGTGAGGGTGGTTTGAAACAAGGAGGTTGACAGATCTGGGTTTGATCCTGGGTCTCCCACCCACTGGGTTTGCTGCTGAGTTTGGGTTGCTTCAGAGGCATCAGGGAGGGTGTCCCCCATGCTTTCTATTAATTTGTTTTTGGCAAAAATATACACAGCTGGGCAGACACCCATTCAACAATTTCTGCATGTGCAATTCAATAACAGTGGTTACCTTCTTCGCACTGTGTTGCCATTCTCGCTCTCTCTCCCCATATTGTTTTCCCACCATTGACTTAGATTTACCCACTGCCCTTGAGTCAATTCCAACTCACAGCAACCCTATAGGAAAAGTAGAACTGCCCCCTAGGGTTTCCAAGGCTGTAATGTTTACAGAAGCAGACTGCCATATCTTGTTCCTGAGAAGTGGCTAGTGGATTTGAACCCCCAGACCTTCCGGTTAACAGCTGAATGCTTAACCAAAGCACTACTAGAGCTCCTTAACTTAAATTTAGTACTCCCTAAACTTCTCATTGGAGCCCTGGTGGCACAGTGGTTAACAGCTTGGCTGCTAACTGAAAAGATGGGCAGTTGGAATCTACCAGCTGCTTCTTGGAAATCCTGTAGGGCAGTTCTACTCTGTCCTCTAGGGTCTCTATGAGTCAGAATTGACTCTAGAGTTAAGGGGTTTAACAGGTAAACTTCTCATTAGGAGCCCTGGTGACAAAGTGGTTATAGCGATTGACTACTGATGAAAGGTCAGTGATGTGAAACCACCAGCGGCTCCATGGGAGAAAGATGCGGCTATCAGTTATGTAGAGATTTACAGCCTTGGAAACTCTATGGGGTCACTGTGAGTCAGAATTGACTCAATGGCAGTGGGTTTGGTTTTTGGGTTTTTAAACTTCTCATCTGTGTTTTAGAATTAGTATTGTCAATTTGATCTCCTACAGATAATTCTTTAAAAGAGTGCACTGTTCAAGGCAAACATTCTTTACAGATTTAGCCAAACCGTTGTTTAGTTTAAAGATGACTTCAGGATATAGTTTCCATTCACGGTTAAAGATTTTCTCAGGGTAGTAGATTCTCGGGGATTCCTCCAGTCACAATGGGTCCAGAAAGTCTGGATTCCATAAGAATTTGAAATTCTGTTCCACATTTTTCAACCTTTTGATCAGGATTCATCTATTGAGTCCTTGATCAAAACGTTCAGTAATGGTACCATGGCACCAGCCAGTTCTGCTCTCATGGCAAATGAGGCGGTAGTTCATGGAAGCAGTGAGACCTGCAGCCCAGTTTCTTCTCCAGCCCAGGGAGGGTGGCTTGATTGTGTTTCACAACTAGCCGTAGTCCCCAGGATTGCCTTAGAGAATCATTAACCATCCTTAAATCAACCAATGCCTGGAGCCACAGAGAAATGCCCATGTCAGAAGTAGTACTTAGCTCATAAATCACAGACTGCAGTTCCCATTATCTGTAGTTAGGGCTTTAAATCAGGACTTGTGTTTGAAACTGTTTGTTTTCTCTGCTTATGGCATCACGATATGTTTGGCATTTGTTTATCAGCTGGTAGTCAAAAATATCTCATTATCTCTTACTATCAGCTACTCGAGGGAGCCCTGGTGGTGCAGTCGTTAAATCGCTCGGCTGCTAACCAAAAGGTTGGTGGTTCGAACCTACCAGCCGCTCCTTGGGGAAAAATGTGGCAGTCTGTTTCTGTAAAGATTACAGCCTTGGAAACACTATGGGGCAGTTCTACTCTGTCCTATAGGGTTGCTATGACTGTCAGAATTGACTCAACTGCAGTGGGGTTTTTTTGCTTGTTTTTTGTCTTCATCAGCTTACTCAGGAGGAAGACTATTTCTCTGTGGTGCATCTGTATCCCCTTCATGTGACTGCTGTGTGGGCCATGTAGTCTACATCTTAAGTCTGGCCATCCCAAACCTACTTTCTAAATTTGGAGAAAACCAACTCCGGCATTCCGTGTTAGGTGGAAATCAACAGGCAAAAAGGTGTTTTATTTATGTAGATTTTATGTACGGCCTTGGTTGTTGCCACTGGTTTTCCTGTGCTTCTAATTCATCCTTCTCCCTCTGACTCTTGACCTGCTTCTCCCACTTCTGTGCCCCACTCTCCCTCAAACACAACATTTCTGGAAATTTGAAATCCTTTTTAAAAAATGCAGTTCTTCACCAAAAAGCTCAGTGTCCCTTCTAGTGATGTTCGTCCTTATTTTAGCCAAATGGATTTTATTTGGAATTGAGAATATAATACATATCCAAAATCCTAGGTGCTCAGCCCACTACTGCGCAAATGACAATTACATGGCACTAATCATAGGGTGGAGCCCAGTGGTGCAGTGGTTAAGAACTGGGGTGCTAACCAAAAGGTTGGCAGTTTGAATCCAACAGCCACTCCTTGGAAACCCTGTTGGATGGTTCTACTCTTCCTATAGCGTCACTATGAGTCGGAATCAACTCGATGACAATAGGTTTGTTTTTTTGTAGTCATAGGGTCATTATGAATCAGAATCAGCTCGATGGCAACTGGTGATCAAAAGACAGATGGAAAACACTGTTCTTTTGGTGATCCAGGGCTTGTACCAAGGCACGGCAGCTATGGAGTAGAACTCCTTAACGGCCTGCTTAACTCTCTCTACTTTCTTTTCCCACCTGGTCATGCTCTCATGACATTCTGTGAACGTTAAGTCGGGTTCAGTACTGTCCTCAATGCTGGTGCTCTGTGAATCTTCATATAATTGGGGTCCCTCACATGATATGTGTACCTTACATAATTGTTCTAACCATGTACCTTATTTAATTGGAAACCAGGAAACTTTGAGCTGTCTGGTGACTTCATATGACATTTATTAATTTCAGCCTATTTGCTCAGTTGCCAATTTCTAAACTTGTTCTAAACCTTGATGAAGAAACTAAACACTGAGCTGTAAAGTAAGCCTGGTAACAACAGCATTTTCAAGCAATGAGTGAAATATTGAATGAAATCTGTAATAGATGGAATCCACATAAATATGAAGCCGTGGTCTCTTGGGAGTGCCAACAACACTTTGCTCTGCTATGAAGATGGATGAAACACCTGGGCTCTGGATGGCCTTGGGGTGGGGTGCAAGTGGAACCAGCATGTGAGAGCTACAGGGAAGCCCTGATGTGGTGAGTGGCTGAGAACACAGCCACCAAGACCCACTGCTGGCTGGCCCTGAGATCTGGGGCAAGTTATCTAGGATCCTGGGAATTCCGTCTTCTCAACTATGAAAAAAGAGCCAAAAATAGCCCCTATCTGATAGGGCTTTGCTGGGCTGGGCTTAAATGAAATAATATATGTGAAATGGCGCAGCACCGGACTCAGCCAGTACTCGATAAAAGAAGGATACTTTTCAAATAGTTAAGAAACACCTGGTGTTCAGTCCACTCTGACTCATGATGACACCATGTGTGTCAGAGTAGAACTGTGCTCCATAAGGTTTCCAATGACTGAGTTTTTGGAAGTAGATCGGCCAGGCCTTTCTTCCAAGGCACCTCTGGGTGAAGGCGAATCTCCAAGCTTTCAGTTAATAGTGGAGCAAATTAAACAGTTGCACCACCTAGGTACTCCATGTCCACTATCACGGATGATCAGCTTTCACCTCAAAGATGTGATTTCTTGAAACTGCCTCTCTGGAGAAAAGCAAGCTTTGTCTTGGGCCCATAGTTTCTTGCTGAGGGAGCTGGGGTTTAGAGCTCTGAGACATCACCACCCAAAATCAAAATGGCTGCCTGGGAGGAAGGGCTTCGGTTGGAGCTGAGTGGGTAAGGAAGCGGGACAGAGGCTCGGCCGGTGCATATGAGGCAACACTATTCCCTGGAAGGTCGCCTGGTGGACCCGGCTTGGATTCACCTGAGGTTCTGAGGGGCTCAGATCTTGTCTGGCAAACGATGGAACAATCAGAGCCAGGAGGTCAGCATGGATCGTCTCAAATATAACTATGTTCAGCTCCCCAATTTTTTTCAGTGCATGTTTTTTGCATGCATAAGAGTGGAGCCAAAAACGGAAAACAACCTGCTAATGTCATCACAGCTATTTCCATTTTTATCTTGTTTGTCCATAATAACACCTGGATGCAAACTAAATTTTAGTATTAAGATTTTGATGTTAATAACAGGCTGAGAACTTTCGAAATTCTCATTTGACTTTTAAAACCATTCTCATTGCAAAGGACCTAGTAGAGCGAGCCGTTAGGGGTGGATTGAGTCCCTGCTCCTGGCTGGTGATCTTAGGCCAGTGACTAGAGATCTCTGTATAATAGGGGCGATAACAATACTTCACGAAATTGTGAGAATTACTAAGTCGATAGGCGCACGGGGCTGAGAATAGTTCCCTGACCAAGTGCCGGCTGTTATTCTGAGCTAATAGGGCTCCCTGAATGGCAACCTGTTCTTTCAGCTGGCAAATTACTCATAAAAAACCCAAAATTGCACACCTGGCTGAGTAAGAGTCAGGCCCTATGTGGCAATGATGTAACGTACCTATTTTTGGCAAACTTGGCAATTCAGGGAGTGACCCTTTTTTTTTTTTTTTTGTCACTCTTCATGAGGTCATTGCAATGGGTTTCATCAACCAGCTGGCTTGGAAATGAGCCACTGGGTGAGAAAATGCTTTTGCCGCCACTCTGGACCAATGTCACTGTTGCACAGCTCAAGTCAGGGTAGGGATGGGGGTTGAGGGCACTTCCATGATGACACCATGTTCACAATGACAGCAGTGAAGATGGGTGAGGGGGTGGGTGGCAGACAGAGCACACGTCCTCCTGGTTTGCAGGGCTCATCTGCTGTGTCACCAAGGAATGGAAGGGTTTTTGTTTGATTGGTTGGTTGTTGGCCTGGTAAAGGAAGGCTTGCGTTTCTAGTTGTACACAGGATCTTTTGAAGATCGAATGACAGCATCCTGGGAAAACGTGGTGTAGTCAAGCTCCTGTGCTGAGGAGGTTCCCTGGCTCCCAGCAGAGCTGGAAAGTTCTGGAGCTCCTCTGGGGCCAAGATTCAGGCTGTGTGGTTGGGCACCTTTGTCTTCAAGAATTTCTCAGAAAGTCTGCACTTTTATCCCACGAACACATCCTCATAAGATTTCTGCGCCACAATTCAGTTGGCGTGGGGGGTCGGGGAGGGGGAACTCTATTTGAATAAGACTGCAGGAGCTACAGAGAATCTGGGGCTCAAACCTTCTTGAATGACGCTGAGTATGAATAAAAATGTAAAGATAGACAACTAGTTAACTAAACATTCCAATGTAAATTGAGTTGCCAGCGTTGATAGCCATTAAGCTACCAATCAACGGGGCCAATTTAAGAGCACAGATTTGGGGCTAGACAGTGCTGGACTCAAATCTTGCTCCATTGTCATTGCTGTGTGGTCTTGATCAAGTCACTCTACCTCTCCATGCTGCAGTGTCTGTGTCTGTACAATGGAAGACGATGGCCACCTTGCAGGGCTGTTTGGGCGACTAGATGGGAGGCAGCTGTCTCAATGCATTATAGCAGACATGTTTTTCAAACTTTTTAAAGAGCCTCATTATCCTTTGTCCAAAACAAAATGATGAGAAGCCCGAGTACGTGAAACAGATGATAGGCGAGCTACTGCAGTTAAAGTGAGAGGTGGGTTTGTGGGCATAAAATCCTCACCTCTCTTTCCTCTGTTCAGCCACCTCCAAGGCTCCAGCTATGACACCCCTCCTCCCCCCAGAGCTCCAGAGAGCACACTTGGAAACTGCAGTACTATAGGATTACTTGAAATAAGCAGAATAGATTGACTTTCTAAACTCTCTTTGTGCTAAACTGAACCTGGATGGTAAGCTTCTCGAAGGCCAGCAGTACCTCGTACCTGTTGAAAACACAGGTGTCTGCTAAACGAGTGGACAAGCTAAACAAATTGTTTCTAAGTTATTGGAAAGCATCTGGCTTCCACAGTCCTGGAGGACCTCTCCCTGCAATCACTCATCGTCTGGTAAGGTGACCAAGCCCTGGCTGCCTGGGGACTGCAGAACCTGGCTTTCAGTGCCTCTGTACCAGAATGATTTGTGACCTCTCAGGTGGAACGGCTGGTGATATAATGAACATTTCAAAACTTTATAACCACAAATTTAATTTCTTTTCAACATTGGGGGATGTTTAAACAGTAGCTTGAGTATTAAATTTGCACTTTATGAGAATTGGGGAGGGGGGAGGGGGAGTTGGAGGGGAGAGTTTTCCAAAACCTTATGAAAGAAGGATGGAAAATATTGTTGAGTTTTGAGTTTTTCTAGGAAAACATTTGTGTGTGTGTGTGTGTGTGTGTGTGCGTGTGCAATTGAAACATTGCTTTAAAGCGTTGGCAGGCTTACAGAAGCAAAATGAAAAACAAATCCCACAAAAATCCTTGAGTACCATAAAAATAATGAATAAAGTAGTGCAAAAGGCTTTGATTTCAATAATATTTTTCAATAAAGTTAGTGCATTCCAAACAGATTGTATTTACCTTGAAGCAGGCCCTTCTGCACTATGGCTTAAGGGTTTATAACAACTTTTTGGTGGTCCTGCCTGTGATACAGTAATAAAATACTCACGCAGTAGAAAAGGCATGAGCTTTGAAAGAGGACCCACCTGGGTGTGAATCTCACCTCCTCTTTTTTGGTGACTCCGAGGTAAGGAACCGACTTCTTTGAGCTGAGCTTCCTTACCTGTAAAAATGTGAAGAGGAAAGTCTACGTCAGTGGGCTGCTGCGAAGCTTACATGAGACACTGTAAGTGAAAATGGCTGGTAAGATATCTAGGCGCTGGGGCTGAGCTTATTTGGTTAAAGATGGGGATCTTATATTTTTGTTTTCAGAGTTCTGCAAGATTTTTATACTGTTACACAAGGCTCAGTGTTCTAACAGCAGGGGGAAACTACTGCTGTTTTCCTATTTATTTTCATGTTTTTCTTTGGTTATAAAATTAATAAATATTTACAGAAGAAAGTTTGAAAACTGAAGTTCAGAAGGAAAAATAAAGTCACTCACAATCCTAACAAAAGATTGACATGCTTTTCTATGTATGTAGACATGTAATTTTTCTTTGGTCAATTTCTCTAACTTCCCTGGAAAAGAATTTTATTCATTGAGAAATAAGAATGTATTAAAATATAGCTATAAAATGTGTTCCCATAGCTTCTTATAATTTTTTTTCTTTTTGGTCCAAGAGTAATACGCATTCATTGCTAAACACTGAGAAAACTGAAGGCCCAAGAAAAAGAAATGAAACATCACCTGTGCTCTCATTGTACAAAAATAACCATGGTCGACATTCAGTTATTCATCTTTTCAGCCTTTTCCCCTACAATCAGTATGTATATAAATTCAAATTTAAACTCTTAAATTGGGGTCTTCTTGAATGATCAGTGTTCTGGACGACTTCCTTTTGCCCAATATTGCATTGAGAATACTTTCCTATACCATAATTTTTTCTTGTACCTTAATTTTTAATGGTTGATATTATTCTATTGTTGCATATAATTTTTTAAATTAATTCCCTATCATTAGGTAGATTTCAGTATTTTATTGTCATAGACCATTTTGCAGTGAGCATTTTAGTAGCTAAATCTATGCTACATCCATGATGGGTTCTGTCTTAGTTACCTAGTGCTGTTATAAGAAACTACCTCAAAGTGGGTGGCTTTAAGGAACAAAAATTTATCGTCTCACAGTTTTGGGGGCTAGCACTATGTATCTGTCACACATATGTACTCTGAGGCAGACAATCATGGGACAGAATGGTGTCCTCAAAATAGCTGTCAGGAATCAGGAGCACACCTTGAAATCATCCTGGTTATCAGTCATCAGAGACCTAGGAGGTGGTCAGTAGTACAGTTCATGACCAGTGGTCAGTTCCCCAGCTCCTCTCTAACCCTATGGGGGAAACTGGGACCCTGAAATCTCAGCAGATGTTTTCCTCTATCATTGTCCAGTTTGCAGTGAGGGTTCAGACTCCTTCTCTGGGGACTATGCCAGGGGTGGGGGGAAGTTTCCAGGGTGTCAAATGTACAACATGCAGGATGAATCCCACTGGGAGCACTTTGAGGTGGGTTCTGGAATTGAGTTAGTTGCATAGTTCAGCCACAGGATGGGTTAAGTATGATGCTGTGGGCTGGCCCGGAAGCCTCAAAACCATGTACCGTACATTTCTGTTGGAAAATAGATCCTGTGGTCTAGACAAACCTGTGGAAGCCAGCACACTGGGGAGATGGGTACTTCGTGTAGAGCAGGAAAGTTTTTCCCACTGAAAATGTTGTTTATATAAGAAAATTTCCCTTTCAGTTTTGAGGCATCACTTTTTCTGCTTCTTCAAGTCTCTTTCCATATAGAGAAGCTTTTGCAGTTTTCCTGGGCTAGACCTTCCTGGTGCTGTACCCTGTTTCTGTGGGAAGTACCAGGATTCCTAAGGCAAAGAGCAGAGGGTTTCTCCAAGCAGAAGGATGAGGGCATATTCTAGAATTCACAGTGGCGTGGCTATCTGCTGCTTCTCCTTTAATGCAGCCTGTCAAGAGCTGGTGGCATTTTGGAAGGGTAGCAACGTGGGTTTTGATCTTTGCAAATACTGGTAATGAAAAAGTTAACTTCCAGTCATAGGTAGGAAACCCACCATCCAATTTCATGAGGCAGAACCACAAAAACCAATGGGCCAATGGCATTATGGGGATTGTGTTGTGGCCCCACAATTCTGTCAATACTGAAGAATTACATATCATATGGTTAGGATTAGCAGAAAGAGTAACTCTCCCGCTGTCCTTTCTTAGGCAAACATTGCTAGAGCATTGACAAATGGGAAATGGGGGAAGGGGATGAAAAATCACCATATGTGATGCCTAAGCCCTAACTCTCCCTATTGGTTCTTTTTGCAACTAGTTTGCCTTTTTTTCTCCAGGAAGTTCCATTGCCCAAAGTTAGACAAGATATGGGGGACATGACTGAGCTGTAACTATGACCAAGGTGGAGCTGGGTTCCATGTGCTCTAAGAGACTTCTCAGCCAGAATTAGTAGCCATGTCAGATGGTGGGTCTGTAGGACCTCTATCACCTCTTGGTCTGGGTGTCAGCCCAGAATGAAAGTCATTCTAAGGAGAATCTTGCCCAGCTGTCAACTCTTCCTACCTCTGAACAGAAATGGGACGACCCTCCTCTCAGGCGTGTAACCTAGTTGGGTACTCCAGTTTTCACAGGTGGGTATCAGTAGACCTGCTCCCTGCTCAGCTCATGGCTAAAGCACATATCCCTGAACCCATCTGGCGATCTGGGATAACGGGTACCTGTTAGGGAATAAAAGCTCAAGCTCATTGCCACTCATCATCCAACGCTATGCTGAGGGATATAACACTCAGAGTGAATTACTGACGGGTGTGCAATTCACCTTTGAGATAATCTAGAACAGCATCATCCAACAGAACTTGCTAATGGAAATTTTCTACATCTGGGCTACCAAGACAGTGGTCCCTAGTCACATGAGGCTATTGAGTATTTGAGATGTCATGTGTACAACTAATTGACTGAACTTTTCATTTTATTTAACTTAAATCATTTATACGACTTAAATAGGCACAGTAGCTAGTGGCTATTGTATGGCACAGCCCTAAAATCTTCATCTGCTGTCTTTCCTAGGTGAAGGCAGATCCACACGCTTGAACGTGTCCTTGAGGGATATCATCAGAAAAACCTCATGGCATTTGTTATCGGAGTTGGTTGAGGATGTTGTTTATTATGTCACACGTAGAACTTTCTATGAGGATTCACGGAGAAAATTCTTTCTGGTTCCAAAAAGAAGAAGAGTGGAGCTTTACTTTGTCTTATTTTTGCCTCCTGGATATTGTGATTCAGGTCCCACCATATTCCTCTTCTTGCATTAGTCGTTGGAAAGTTCACAGCCAAATCTGAGTCCCACCTTTAAAAATACGGAGGCTCTACAGCATGCATTTTGTTTTAGTTTCATTCTTGGCTCTATTTTTCTGTCTTTTTAAGTGGTAGGACGTTCAGGATTGATCTCTCTGGGTGCTCACCTTGGATTACCTGGCAGTGAGCTGGCTGAGACTGGGCTCCCCCCTCCCACAATGTTTCACCTCCAGTGACAGGAGTTTTGCCAACTTAACTGATCATAGCTGTTCCCGAGCAGAAGGGGCTGCGATTTCCTGGAGCACCCCCTACGGCCTCCAAGTGCGGGGTGGTGGTATTTCCCAGTAATTTCTGTAAACAGGGGACATCTAAGCTCAGCCATCTAAGCAGTCTGATTGTTCCCAAGTTCTACAGGGACATTCCTGTGCTTATAAGGTGTTTTAGCTGTCTAGCGCTGCTATAACAGCAATACCACAATAGGTGGCTTTAACAAACAGAAATTTATTTTTTCACAGTTGAATTCTGAACTCAGGGCACCAGCTCTAGGGAAGGCTTTCTCTCTCCGTCAGCTCTGGGGGAAGGTCCTTGTCTCTTTTCAGCTTCTGTTCCTCGGTTCCTTGGCCATCTTCATGTTGTGGGTGTCTTCCCCTCCATTTGTTCTTTTTAGATCTCAATCTGCTCTTTTTAGATCTCAAGGGTGGTTGGATTAAGACACACCTGCACTGATGTGGTCTCACTAACACAACAAAGAGAGTCCTATTCCCAAATGGGATTACACCTGCAGATATAAGGGTTTAGGATTTACGACACATATTTTGGGGAAACACCATTCAATCCATAGCACATGGTAAGAAGGTGGACTAGCCAACAGGCAGAGGCTCTGGCCCTGACGCTCTTCTCGATGGAATTGTGAGAGGAGAGAGGACTTGTCCTCTTCTTGTTGATCCCTAGATAGTAAATTTGCCCCCAGAAATTCCTTCCCTTATCCTATATGGCATGAGGTTATGGTATTTGCATTTATCACTGTACTAAACTGCACCTTATTTTTTTAAAAACTAAATCCCATTATTTTATCTTGTTACCTTGCGTATCCAACTTTGCAAGTTGCAATTAAACTCTTTCAGAAATAATGCAACCAAGAACCATTTAATCAAACTAAATAAAATGTGGCAGGATAGGTTTGCCCTCTGTGGCCCACCAATCTCTTGGCTCCCAGAGCCTGGTCCCTCTTGGTGCTAGTAAAACAGGGGGCTGCGATGTGCTCATAGCACAGAACTCAAAGCTGGGAAGGAGACAGAAGCTCTCCCCGCACAAAAAGACACAGCAACCCTTCTTTCCGGGTTTTAAAAACAGTTGCCGTGGAGTTGGCTCCAACTCATGACAAGCTCATGTGTGTCACAGTAGAATTGTGCTCCGTAGGGTTTTCAGTGGCTAGTTTTTGGGAAGTAGATCTCCAGGACTTTCTTTTGAGAGGTCTCTGCGTGGACTCAAACTCCCAACCTTTGATAAGCAGCAGAGCATGTTAACTCTGCACCACCTGGGGCCTCCTTTCTACATTTAACCTTCCAATAATCATTTCCTTAAGTACTCAGCCCAGAGGCAGAGCATCCTAGGGTGTTCTCCTGCTCCCATCTGCCTTCTGCAGGATCCTGACACATGAAGGATGGGTGTGGGAAGATAAGGAGTTAAAAGAATGGTTGGAGAGGAGGAGAAGGCACAAGAGAGAAGAACGGAGAGGGGGGTTCTCTCTGTTGATTGAGAGACAAGTGACATATGATCATAATCTAGGAGTCCAGCCCAAATCCCCACCAATCCATGGATTCTCTGAGGTTGCCTGACTTGGAAGTAAAGAACTAATGGAATATTCTTTGGAATTCTGAGCTTGTTCTAGCCTGGTCATGGGAGGAAGTCACCCACTTCTTCTCTGCTCACCCATCCTCCCAACCACCTTCCAACCAATGTTACCACCAGAAGCCTGGTGTTAGGAACCATTCAATACATGCCGGCTCTTACTATTATCCCCTTGTTACACTTGATCCGGTTTGTTGCCTGTCACAGGTGAGGCCAATCCACAGCTTAGAAACTTCACCTTCCACCCAAGTCTTAGAGACCACGATATGGGTGACTAACATAATGTCACACCATGCTATGAATATTTAGCCTCAAATTAAAAACACAAGATTTTCTTTCCATCTCTTCCCATCCCCTCTAACAGTTCCTGCCTCCCAGTCAAAGCAGAAACTGTTTAGAAAAATCAGGCCTAGATTACCCCAGAGAGAAAGTATGTTTTGAGGCTAGTGAAGGCCTTTGCTGAGTGACATTAATTATACTCATTTAGGCTTGACATTATTAATTAACCTTCTCGGCTGTTTATATTGTAGCCTCTATTAAAACAATATGATTAAAACAAATAATTAAAGAATATAACTCCCACCTTAAATGTGTATGTCATTTTAAGCTTATGAAAATCTACTATCCACCATCTCATTTGATACACGTGCTGATGAAGTAAATATGGGCAGCACTACTCTTATTTGACAAATGTGGTGAAGGGATCCATGGAGGTTAGGGGATTGGTGTAGTGGTTAAACTGCTCAGCTGCTAGCCGAAAGGTGGGCAGCTTGAACCCATCAGCTGAGGAAGATGTGGCAGTCTGTTTCTGTAAAGGCTACAGCCTTGAAAACTCTATGGGGTAGTTCTAATTGGTCATATAGGGTCGCTATGAGTCAGAATCGACTGGACGGCAACGGGTTTGCTTTGGTTTTGGTTTAGAGGGTGGTTCCCAACCCTGACTACACATCAGAATGGCTGAGAGTTAAAAAAACAAAAAACACAGGTATCTGGGCACCACTCAGAGCCAATAGAATGTCAGAATCTTAAGAATCTTTTAAGAAGCCCCCTAGGGTCTGTGCAGCCAATCTAGGACCACGGAGTCCATTGTAGCAGGCCACCCGGCCGCTTAGGACCATTTATATATTTCTTCCTTTGGATCTCCTCTTTCTTTATTAAAGCTGCTGATCTGAGTCAGTGGATCCTTTTTACGAAATTTTAATCCGTAATTTGGAGCAGGAAAAATAAAACAAAGTGGATTTAGAAATGCAACATTCAAGCTTAAAAAAAAGAAAAGAAAAAGAAAGCGGACGGGGGAGAGAATGCAAAAAGCATGCTCTCCAAACCATGAAGGCAAATGCTGGTTTGTTGGCTAAATAGATGGATCCATTTGTTTCTTGCATTTTAATTATCTCGTTTTAATAACACACCACAATACAAACAATTGTGTGGCTTAATTCAGCTCCGTTTAAGAAGTCTTGTTCTGTACGCCAGAGCTTGTTCAGTCTAGTTAAATGCTCATGCATTAAAATGCTAATAATTAAACTGTTACAATTGACTAATGAACTCTGCCAGCGATAAATGATGGTCTTGTTAGATTCACTGCGCAGAAAGACTCCCTTTGTACTGAGAAAGTTAAAGGTTAAAGTGCTCTTGAAACCAGTGAGTGGATATAGAAGCAATTACAATTTTTCCTTGAAACTAATAGTTACTACAATCATGTTTCAATTCCAACTCTGTAAGAGTAAAAAAGGGGTGGGAGAGGATGGCTCTGAGCTCCATTCAAGGACAGGCTGGGGAGCTTTCTTTAGCCCACAAGGCAGATGGCCTGGTTATTCAGACTAAAGCCTACTTAGTTACACACACCCTTCTTACTTCTTGGAACCTTGTCTCCAATGAGTGGAGATGAAACGGTGATTTTCAGATTCAGCAGCAGGCGATTCAAACTTCTCTTGTAGGACCATGGGTACTATTTGGAGCACAATGGCTAAGCAATGTGGGAAATCTCTCCAGCTCTGTGATTTTGAGGAAGTTGCTTAATCTCTCTGGGCCTCAATTTTCTCATTTTTAAAGCAGGCTAATACTAACAGCTCTTCATGGTGAACGTTTGCTTTATCCTGTTGAGAGCTCTTTCCCATTTTTCCGGGAACAGCCTCCAGTTTTCCACACAGACCCATGCCTCCTTGGCTCTCAGTTCACAGGATCTGCTGGGAGTTATTTCAGCCCGGAAGAGCCCAGGGTTGAGCATGTGACCCAGGGCTGGCCCATCAGAGCGTCATATCCCTCTGGCCACAGAGGCCCAATCAGAATCAATCAGAGCAAATTCTGGGGCTTTAGCCAGAGCAATCTAGAAAGGAGCGATGCCTTTACAGTGGACTTGGACCTGGAAGTATGATGAGCCCCAAAATATGATACAAAATACAGAGATTGTTATGTTCCCTTAAATTCTTTTCTGATCATTCTATGTATTTTTTTCCTCTCTAGAAATTCATTCTTCTGACAAGTATTTTCTGAGAATCTACTATGTGTGCAACGTTGTGCTTGGAGCTCCAAAAACAAAACAAAACAAAACAAAAAACAGTGTGTGTGTGGGGGAAACAACCCAGACGTGGTCTCAGATTTTATGGAGTTTATTATCTAGGGAGTGAGCCCTGGTGGTGCAGTGGTTAAGAACTTGTCTGCTAACCAAAAGGTCGGCAGTTTGAATCACCAGCCACCCTTTGGAAACCCTATGGGACAGTTCTACTCTGTGAGTTGGATTTGACTGGACGGTAACAGATTTGTGTGTGTGTGTGTAGTCTAGGGGGAGACCTACAAAAAAAAAAAAAAAGAAACCTGCACGAAAAATATATAATTATATGACAAGTCTTACGATGGAAAAGAGTTGAGAGAGTGACAAAATAAGAGAGGTGATCTCTATTTAGAGAGCTGTGGCAGCGAGGGCAGCTAGGGGCTGTCTGTGGATGTCAGGTCTGACCTGAGATGTGTGAAACGATGAGAACCAGGGTTGAGCTTGAGCGACAAGAGATGTCTGGGTAGCAGAGCAGCCGGCACAAGGGCCTTGTCTGTTTTTCGTTTATCCATCCATACACCTACCCACCTGTCCATCCATCATCTATCCATCTGTCCTCCCGTCTGTTCACCTGTCCGTCTGTCCGTCCATCCATCCGTCCATCCATCCGTTCACCTACCCACCCACCCACCCACCCACCCACCCACCCACCCACCCATCCATCCATCCATCCATCCATCCATCCATCCATCCATCCATCCATCCATCCATCCATCCATCCATCCATCCATCCATCCATCCATCCACCCATCCATCCATCCATCCATCCATCCACCCATCCATCATCCATCCATCCATTCCCAATATTTTTAGTGTCAACCACATGCTGAGCACTGTTCTGTCCTCTAGGAAGACCACAGTGAACAAAACAAAATCTCTACATGTATGGAGTTTATATTTTGGGTTGGGGGTTAGAGGAGACTATAAAGCAAAAATTAAATAAATGTAGAACATGTCAGGGGTAAGTGCTATATAGAAAAATTAAAGCAGATAAAGGGGAAAGAGTTGGAAGAATAGCCAAAGTGCTCCTTGGAAGCAAGGGTGGTGAGAGTTTCTCTCACATACTTTGGACATGTTATCAGTAGGGACCAGTCCCTAGTGAAGGACTTCATACTTGGTATGTAGAGGGCAAGCAAAAAAGGAGACCCTCAATGAGATGGATTGACACGGTGGCTGCAACAATGACTTTAAACATAGCAATGATCGTGAGGATGGCGCAGGACCGGGCAGTATTTCATTCTGTTGTACATGGGGTTGCTATGAGTCTGAACTGACTCGATGGCACCTGACAACAACAACAACATTCTGGAAGTCACGGGCCACTAGCTTATTCTCTCCTGAGACTCTGGGCTCCTGCTTCTGTCCCTTTATAGGAAAAGAAAATCAAGAGAGAGAAATGGGCAGTGAAATTTCCAGTGTTCAGCAAAGTTCTTGGCACATAGTGGACACTCAGTGAACGTTGGATGGATGAAGGCATAAAAGGATGGACAGATGGATGGATGGAAGGGTGTCATCATGGAGAGGTTTTGGGGGTGGACTAGAGACTGAGAACAGCCCTGCTCCCATCTAGCAGAGGAGTGGGTGTTGGGGTATGGGTGCCTCATCTCGACATACAGTCACTACCCAAAAGGAGTACCCTAGGGAAGATGAGATGGTTCAGGTGGCACCTCTGGACCCCCTAACTCTCCTGAATCCACCCCCCAACCCAGTGGTCATGAAAAGCAACTAGGACTGACCCTGGGTCAGTGGCCTGGCCCAAAGGCTTGAAGCAAAGGGTGGAGTCCCAGGGTGAAGCCCAAACCTGGGTGACCACAAGAGTTCCTCTTCTAGGACTCATTCAAGTGAAGCAAAAGCCCAGCTGAAAGCTAAAGTAAAAGCTAATAAGAAAGCCACACTGTGTCCCTAATGAATTTTTAAAAATCAATTATAAAAATGTCTCATTGATAATTTTTTAACGTCTTAAAACCATTGCAAATTAATTTATTAAAAAAAAACTCAGTCTATTAATTCCGTAAATGTGCTTGAAATTTATTTTTGAATGCAACAATAAGTCGTGTGTGTGTGCATGTGCGCACATCTGTGTGCACCTGTGCTCAGCATCACCCTAACGCAAGTTGCTCTGCATTTGAGTGGTGTCCACCTGTCTATTCATAGAAGCACCATTCATTGCCAATGGTCCAGTGTTCCTCCACCTGTCTAGGTGAGTGCCAACGCTGGCACCGTTGACTGGTGTGTGTCTGATCCTCCTGGGCCATCAAGGTGGCACCAGTTGAGATACAGCTTAAAACCACCACCCCACTCAGTGGTTGCCATTCTGTGGAGCTGAGTTAAGGGCTGATGGTCGAGGCAAGCAGCCACAGAGGGAAAGGACAACATGAATGCAGCCCGTCCTAAACCCCAGAAGGCAAAGGGACCCAGCAGTCAGAGTCATGAGGCCTCGTCAGCGAGGGACCCAGAGGCAGTCCCCAAATACCAGCATACTCTGGGAATCTGGCAATGGTTTTCTTGGCCCTCACAGACTCAGGAAGCACACACACACACACACACACACACACCATAAAAACAAACAAACATTGCCACTGAGTCGATTCTGACTCATGGTGATCCATGTGTGTCAAATGAGAATTGTGCCCCTTAAGGTTTTCAATGGTGAATTTTCCAGAAGTAGATCACCAGGCCTTTCTTCCGAGGTGCCTCTGGGTGGACTCAAGCTGCCAACCTTTCAGTTAGTAGTTGAGTGCTTAACTGTTTGTGCCACCCAGGACTCCTACACGTGCCACGTGTACCCTTATGTGCGGCCAACCTGAGCCTCTGTTGACAGTATTGTTTTCTTTCAACCCTTTTATGCCCAGAGGCACATATAACGACCATGAACTTTTTCAGCAGCTGGGATTTACTGCGAAGCTGCCGTACCACTGATTGTGGGTGCTACCACAAGGCAGGGGCCTTTATTTATTATTGTGCTTTTGGTGAAGCTTTACAGCTCAAGTTAATTTCTCATTCGAAAATTTATAGACATTGTTTTGTGATATTGGTTGCAATTCCCACAATGTGACAGCACACTCCGCCTTTCTACTCTGGGTTCCCTGTGTCCGTTCATCCAGTTCCTGTCCCTTCCTGCCTTCTCGTCCTGCTTTTCGACAGGAGCTGCCTGTTTGGTCTCATATTATTCGATTGAACTAACAAGTATGTTTCTCCTGTGTGTTATTTTTTGTTTTATAGGCCTGTCCAATCTTTGCCTGAAGACTGGGCTTCAGGAATGGTTTCAGTTCTGGGTTAGCAGAGCACCCAGGGTCCATAGTTTCAGGGATCCTACAGCCTCTGTCGGACCAGTAAATTTGCCCTTTTTATGGAAATTTGAATTCAGTTGTACATTTTTCTCCTGCTCTGTCCGGTGCTCTCTGTTGTGATCCCTGTGGTAGCCAGGCAGCACCTGGTTCTTCCGGTCTCAGGCTGGTGGAGTCTCCAGTTTGTGTGGTCCTTGAGTCCTTTGGGCTAATATTTTCCTTGTGTCTTTGATTTTCTTCATCCTCCTTTGCTCTGGGTGGGATGGGACCAATAGATGCACCTTAGGTGGCTGCTTGCAGGCTCTTAAGACCCTGGATGCTACTCACCTAAATGGGATGTAGAACATTTTCTTTATAAACTTTATTATGCCGACTGACCTAGATGGCCTGTGAGACTGTGGTCCCCAGGCCCTAGCCCCAGCTAGTCAGTCCCTCAGCTGTTTGGATGTGTCTAGGAAACTTCTGTGCTCTTGCTTTGGTCCAGTCGTGCTGACTTACCCTAACTGTGTGTTGCCCTTCCCTTCACCAATGCTGACACTTCTCTACTCTCTAGTTAGCAGTCTTTATGACTATTTGAAACTGAAGAAAGAGGCGTATGCTGTGCATGGCTCTTTTTACAGGCTATTGTATGAGGTATCTGAAGTTTTGGTAGGAAAAAGAGAAATTTCGAACATTTTTATTTGTTACCTACATGTACCAAGAAACCCCAGTGGGTACTCTGGTGTATAACTAGTGGTACTTCATATGTACCACTAAGCACTTAGGGCAGGCTTGTGGGAAAGGGCAAGAAAAAAGAGTCCATAGCACCTACCAAAAATTCAGACACACTCAATGATTCAGCATGCTTCCATTAATGAAAACACATGGTGTCAACAAAAAAATTCAAAGCAGAAAATAACTGGGTCACCGCAGGGTTAAGCTGGTGATATGAGAATAAATTAATAGGAGGAGGCCACGCAAGCCCCAAGAAGCAAACTACTTGGCTGTTTTTAATCGGCCAAGTCCCTTCTCCAGTCTCATTTTAGACACCCTGTTTGAAGAATGATGCAGAGACCCTGGAAAGAGGCCAGAGGGAGGCAACAGTAAGTGGACGGGTTGAAAAGCAGGATGAAAGGATGGGGAAGCATGTTGCGCTGTGTGGGGGGATGGAGGCGAGGGCTGGGACGTGGAGAGAGTGGGAGGGACTTAATAAGTAACCAGGTCAAGTCTGTGGAGGGTTTTTGTAAGTATCCGGCTGACCGGGCTTGTTTTTATGGAGAACAATGTGGGCTTTCTTTTGAAGCAAGAGGAAATGGAGTTAGACCTGAGGAGGGCTGTCTTGAAGTCAAGGTTATTTATCACAGTGATGATCCTCTGAGTGAGTCGGTAGAATCTCTTCCTTCCTGAAAAACCTTAGGAATCAAGCAGATGGGTCTGTGTTTTGACCAACAAGTACAGCCTTCTCTGCAGACTGAAGGCTCAGCTCTGATCTTACAATTAAAACAAAAAACTCTCCTCTTGGTTCCCATTGTATATTTCTACATAATCACATTTCTCATAGACAAATATGCCATTTGGCTGTAATCTTTACGGAAAGGATTTCTGGAGGCACAGTGGTTAAGTGCTTGGCTGTTAACCTAAAGGTCGGTGGTTCCAACCCACCAGCTGCTCCACTTCTTTTGGTTAGCAACCAAGTGCTTAACCACTGTACCACCAGGGCTCCCTATAGACAAATATAGCCATATTTGTATTTGTAAATAAAGTTCAGGTAGGCGGAGAGGTTGACATTTTAATTCACAGGCCTGAACAGGGCTCAAAGCCTTGACCCTCAACTTGTGAACAGGACTGATCTATACAGCAATCCCGTGAAGGCCTTACTTAGTACCTTCCTCCCTGAAACATTTATGAGACATTTTATCCCTGAATCTGTTTCCATCTGTCTTGGGGTTGAGTCCGGACAATTTTATCTCATACTTTTTCTTCCATGAAAACTTCCCAGGAAATAAAATTGATCATCAGCCTTCCTTTGCCTGTTTCCTTGCCTGCTCGGCATGTATCACAGTAATAATAACCTTGGCTGACTGGCGGAGACCACAATCCCCACAAGCTGAGCCATCACCCATTCAGGGCCTCAGTTCTACCTCGTCAGAAAATGGCGCCTCAGGGCTTTCCACAGCCCCAAGGCCTAGGTGGGCTGCAGACAGGTTCCAGGCGGCCAGAGTAGGGGAACAGGCCATGCTGGCCTTGGCTAGCCTTCAAAAAACCCCAGAGGGCGTATTGCTTTCCCTGGTTCTATGTGAGGAATGCATCCCCACTGGCAGCACCGCTTCCAGGCTCACCAGGCCTCTGACTTGAGCCTCTGCAGCCCTTTCCTGGCTACTGGAGGCAGGTCCCAGCTGCCTGGCCTCAGACTCCTGAGAATCCCTGTCCCGGATCTTCCGTACTCCCAAGGACAGCTGGGCAGCTCAGACCACCACCTGTTTGGGCAACCCTTGTGTAACAGAGAATCACTCGATGCTTCACTTCAAATGGAGCGTTAAAAACATGGTCAACCTGATACTTTTCAGAACACAAGAAACTGGTTTTAAAGCATTAAGTGAGACCAGACAAAGATGCAGGAAGGAGACGCGGACTGTTTGCGTCACCGCCATCCCTCTCCCGAGTGTGCGATGCTAGAAGGGTGTGAGGCCCCTCCTTGCTTACACGCCCATCTTCTAACACATGTGCACGGGTTTAGGATTTTCATTTGTTGTTTCCACGGAAATGGATTTCTACTTGATATAAATTTCTCTGAAACCTATCTTGCTTTCTATACTTGATGGCTGCACAAGTCAGTGGACTTAAAGCTACATCAATCTTTTACGTTTTCTTTAAATTTATACACACCTATTGTTGTTGGTTGTTGCTAGCTACTTCTTGCTTTTCTCATTCACCAATATATCATGGAAATCTGTTCAGATCCAATAAGGATGCTTTAACTCATGCGTACTGGGAATGAACCCTAATTTATCTAACCATTCTATCGATGAACATTCATTTTAATTAAAAAAAAATATATATTTTTGGCCATCACAAACATTGCTGTGATAAATATCCTTGTGTGTTTATATGTCTATCCATATCTTCAGCTAATTGTGCTTTTATTTTTATGGAATAGACTTCCAGGATTGGGAATTCTAAAATGTTGGGATAATTTAAGGCTTAAAAGAAAAAAAAGGAAACCAAATGCTGTATGTGATGCCAGCCCTAAGCTTGGAGCTTCTGCAGTTGGAATGTTTTTCACGATTTCATTTTTCTGCCCTTGTTCCTAAATGGTTCAAAGTGTTTTTTTACCCTCTATAGTCAGAGTCAGAACAATGGGGCCCTGCAATTAATTCCACACACAGGTTATGTAAAGTGAGGTTGAAAACCAATGGATTATGGTGATGGGAAATAAAGAGACCTGGTGGCACAGTGGTTAAAGTACTTGACTGCTAACCAAAATGTTGGTGGTTTAAACCTACCAGCCGCCCCTGGGGAGAGAGATGTGGCAGTCTTCTCCTGTAAAGATTACAGCCTTGGAAACCATATGTGGCAATTCTCCTCTGTCCTATAGGGTCACTAGGAGTCGAGTCTGGAATGGACTTAGTGGCAATGGGTTTGGTTGTTTTTTTTTTTTTTTAAATGGGTGATGGTTGTACAACATGATTGGTGTAATTGATATCATTAAATTTGACACTTGAAAGATGTTGAATTGGCAAATGTTGTGTTATATTTTTACAACATTAAAAAAAAAAAAAGCTTAAAATGAAAAAGGCCAGTGTAGGGGAAGACACTGAAGTAGGAGGCAGGAGTCCTGTACCGGCCTCATGACCTTGGATAGTCACCCAGCCTCTGCACATCTCTTAGCCTTCCCATCTACAAAGAAACCCAGCAGGTCCAGGGTGCGGGCTCCTGTGGGGTCCTCATGAGACCTGAGGTACCGTAGGAAGCTGCAAAGCTCCATGTCCTAGTAAGGGGTGGATGCTGCTAGCAGGGTTTGAGCCTGTTCCCTCAAAGGCCTTGGCAGAAATTCAGTCTAACCCAGGGCTCTCATCTCCTTTCCATACAAACCACTTTGGCCTTACCGAGATACTCAGTTTCACGTAAAGTTGCTGCTTGGAACATGGGTTCTTCCTTCTTTTTGATGGAAAAATTACTATAATTGAATAGAACTGCCACCATCCATTTTAGCATCAACAAATGAATGAGTCATGATGGATGAGAAGGAAAAACCACAACTGCTTAGGGTGGTTTCGACCAAAAAAAAAAAAAAAAACCTTTGGTTAAAACAGGCCAATAAAATCTCAATCCATTCATTTGGCAATGTTGTTCATTAACCATGTAGTTGAACCAGGGTGAGCCTAGGGGTGGAGCAGGGTGAGGGCAGAGCAGTGTCTAAATACTTGTCCCTCTAATGGAAGCTTGGACAAGAGCTTCATTTAACCCCAGTTCTGGCACACCTACTCTGATTTGTCCCACTGTTTTTGTTTTTTGGCTTTTAAAGAAATTGTTCTAAAATATATAACAAAATATTTGCCAGTTCGACATTTTTCAGGTATACAATTTAGCGATATCGATTACATCAATCATGTTCTGCAACCAACACCCATTATCAGTGCCAGATTTCCCATCACTATAGCCCAGTGGTTTTCACCTGACTTGATATAACCTGTGTGTGTTGTGTGTGGTGGTGGAGGTGGGATGCACTATGAGGGACGTTTCTTTTAAGCCAACTGAGGAACGCTTAGTTTCACTAAGAGGAAAGGTGGTTCCATGCAGTTGGTTCTATGGCAAAGACCTGGGGCTTATTTATAAAAACCTCAGAGACATCACAGGACATCAGGGGAAAGAACTGGGATAAGTTAGGGACCTGGGTTTTGGCTGTGGCTCTGCCAACAAATAGCCTGAGGATCTTTACTTTGTGAGGTACCTCACTTCTTTCAGCCTCAGTTTGTCCACCTGGAAACTAAGGACATCAGATTATATGGTTTCCAAAGCCACTCTCAGCTAACTGAAAGATTGGCAGTTCGAACCCACCCACTGACTCTTCGGGAGAAAGACCTGGTGATCTGCTTCCATAAAGATTATAGGCTAGGAAACCGTATGGGGAAATTCTACTCTGCCCTATGGGTTGTTATGAGTCAGAATCGACTCGGTGGCATCCAACAATAACAATAACAACAGTGTCATAACAAAAGCAATACATATTTCTTACAGAGAAATCAGAAAATATGGATGAACCAAAGAAAGAAAATTGAAAAGCTATCAAACCTGAAATATTACTGAGTGGTAAACATGATTAACAAATAGCGTCTGTATCCTCACAGACTTCTAAAAAAGGTATCTATATCCTTTAGTATTTATATAAAATATGTATTTATAGTGAACAAAGAATAACACTAGACATGTAGCATTATAATATAATATTTATTATTATTTATAACAACATGAAACATGAACTTCTTGTCACTACCAACCTCATTTAAAATACCTGCCTTGCTCTTCAGTACATGGATGCTCCAAATTTTAATAATGCTGAACACTTAAGATTTTTTTATTTTCCACTATTATAAATAACAAAGTGCAATTGTATCCTTAAATGTAATGATTAAAACCAAAAAACCCATTGCCGTGGATTCCAACTCACAGTGACCCTATAGGACACAGGAGAACTGCCTCGTGTGTTTTCCAAGCCTGCAATCTTTACAGAGGATACTGAGTGGTTTAAAGTCAAGAAAGGTATGTGTCAGGGTTGTATCCTTTTACCATACCTGTTCAATCTGTACGTATATAATATTGTACATAATATTGAAAATACCATGAACTGCCAAAAGAATGAACAAATCTGTGTTGGAAGAAGTACAACCAGAATGCTCCTTAGAAGCAAGGATGGCGAGACTACATCTCACATACTCTGGACACGCTGTCAGCAGGGATCAGTCCCTGGATGAGGACATCATGCTTGGTAAAGTAGAGGGTCAGTGAAAAAGAGGAAGGTCCTCAATGAGATGGATTGACACAGTGGCTGCAACAATGGGCTTAACGATAACAGCGATTGTGAAGATGATGCAGGACTGGGCACTGTTTCGTTCTGTTGTACATACGGTCGCTATGAGTCACAACCAACTCCACAACATTTAACAACAACAATAACAATTTTTTTTTAAATTTTTATTGTGCTTTAAGTTAAAGTTACAAATCAAGTCAGTCTCTCATACAAAAATTTATACACACCTTGCTATATACTCCTAGTTGCTCTCCCCCTAATGAGACGGCACATTCCTTCTCTCCGCCCTCTATTTTCGTGTGCATTCAGCCAGCTTCTGACACTCTCTGCCTTCTCATCTCCCCTCCAGACAGGAGCTGCCCACAGAGTCTCATGTGTTCACTTGACCCAAGAAGCTCACTCCTCACCAGTATCATTTTCTATCCTATAGGCCAGTCCAATCCCTGTCTGAAGAGTTGGCTTTGGGAATAGTTCCTGTCTTGGGCTAACAGAAGGTCTGGGGACCATGACCTCCGGGGTCCTTCTAGTTTCAGTCAGACCATTTATGAGAATTTGAGGTCTGTATCCCACAACAACAATCTATGGAAGCAGGCTGCCATATCTTTCTCTCAAGGAGTGGCTGGTGGGCTCGAACTGCCGACCTTTCAAGTGCTTTAACCAATGGTTAGAAAAGTATAAATGAATTGTTAATGGGTGATAAGAGCAGAGAGAAGAGGCCAAGTTGAGTCCTACGTGGTTGGTTTGGTTTATTTGGGGGGCTGGGTCTGAGTCAAGAAATTAACCATGAAGTTGTTGAAGGGTGTCTCTGCTCCAGGTGCACTCTGCCTGTGAGCTGACTGACTCCAGGACAGCAGGGCTCAGTGGCTGATGAGTGAGATGCTTATATGGGTGTCCACCTGGGGTGCCCAGTGGTCCCAATTCCAGGTACCCAGAGCCTACAAAGCTTTCTGAGATGTGTACTGAGTAGCGTGGGACTGGGGGTTGGTGAGTAATCCTGTGCTGCCAGGAAGTCAGAGAATGTTCTTTGATAACAATCACTGCTCAGCTATTCCCCGAGGAAAGAACTAAGGGGTTCCCCTTCATTGGCTCTTGGAATGCCATTTCATTACTCTCCTCATTATGAAAGGGGAAGAATAAAAATTGAGATCTCATAAACGAGCACTTGCAAGATTACTGAAACAATAAGTAAAGAGCATTTGAGTTCCTTAATGAATTAAAACAGAAATGTGGATGAGAACGGCGCCAATGGCCTCTGGTAACTCAGCAGATGTTGGTGGCGCTAGTTCTTAAATATGGCACGTGCTTGTGATTCAGAGGCAGCCTCTCTGTACCCATTTCACAGATGGCTGCCCTTGAGGCACAGAGATTCAAAAGCTTGGTCCACCTCTAGGCAAAAGCACCACAGAGAAGCTGGAAGCACTTCTTCATCCGTGAGTGACCATCTCTTACAGTCTTATAACTGTAAGGTTGTGGTGAGGTAATGTCTCAGAATGTCCTTTGTAAACCATAAAATATTTTTATGTCTATGTGAGAGATTACTCTGACTCATACACCCAAGTTATAGCAAATTTTAAATGAAAAGCTCAAATAACCAAGCTATAGAATGCTTTTTCATACTCATTTTCCCTAATTGGATTATAATAGGAAGAGATTCTGCTGTACCATTGTCATGCTTCTATGACGCCACCCATGTAACCTTCACAAAAACCCTGTGAGGTAGGTACTATGATTGTCCCCATTTTACAGGTGAGGAAACTGGGGCACAGAGAGGTTAAATAATCTGCCCAAAGTCACACCGTCTGAATGCTGAGTCAGCTGGCTCTCATAGTCTGTGATACACTCCTAAAAAACAAAACAAACCAAAAACAGTTGCCGTCAAGTGGATTCCTCATGTTTGCAAAATAGAACTGCTCCATAGGGTTTTCTTGTCTCTGACCTTTTGGAAGCCGATGGCCAGATCTTTCTTCTGAGGTGCCTCTGGGTGGATTCAAACCACCAACCTTTCGGTTAGCAGCTGAGCACTTAACAATTTGCACCACCCAGGGACGATGATACACTCCTAAATCCATAAAAACAACCCTGTGCCCAAAACGAGCACTTGAGTTTGATCTGACCATCAAGGTCTAGGCCAACCCAGAGGCCTTGCCAGCACAAGGCTGCCCATCTCTACAGGGGGGCCATCCCATGCTCAGTGCAGGGGTCTCTTCCAGGACAGAAAGGGTTAAGCTGACCATGACCGAGAGGCCTCTGTGATATTTTCCTTCTGTGCCACATATGTAGATGGGCTCCGAGGGTGAACATCTCTCCTCATTGAAAATCATGAATTTTTATGAAGCCAGCCCAGAATTCCCAGAATTCAGCCGGGTGCACTTTGCGGACCCTAACACGCTGTCACCGTGGAAAGTTTCATTGCTTGCACCTGCTAAAACATTTGAGGTATTTGAGAGGCAGTGAAACACATTTGCTTTTCATTTTATCTGACTTTGGAAACCTTTGAAGTGTTTAATAGTAGAGCCCAGGAAAGATTTCCGTCTCTTAATCATTTACTCGTAGGCCCCTTCTCGGCTGGTAGCCTGTCAAGCAGAAACCGCACTGAGCCCGGTTTTATTAAGTGTCACATGTCCAGTCACTGTTCATTAAAGGTGTTTTAAGGTTTGAATTATGTAATTTATGAGAAAAAGAAATAAAAATTCCATTGTTTTATTAATATGCAGCCCAGGATCTCTTGCTCATAACAAACGCGAAGGAAAGTGGGGTGAAAGGGCGCAAGGGGGGAGGCTGGACATGGCCTTCCATTCCCCCACCTCCCCACGCCAGCGCCATCCAACCCCAGCAGCCAGGCAGGTGGGCAGGGCTTAGGGAAGAGAGCGATGGCCAACCTGCCCTCCCGTCTCCCTGGTCCTGAGACCTGGTACAACAAAGCCACGCTCCTCCTCTCTTTCCGCCTCTTTGCCGGAAAGTCTTAAGACAAACAAACAGCGGGGAAAAAGCATCCCTAGAGTGAACCCGGGCGTTCCTTCTAGTCACAGTCACTGAGAGCAAACATGCCTACCCCTCATGAGAGCTGAGAGAGGGCGCAGGGCTGGGCACTTTGCTGTGGGCCAACCACTCAGCCACCTGCTTTAGGTCAGTGCCCTCATTGTCACCTGAAGAGGAAGGAGTGACTGTCCCCATCTGGCAGACGAAGAAACAGAGGAACCAAGGTTCTGTGCCAGGGACACCCTTATCCTTTCATCTTGGGTACAGAGGGCATCCTTAGCCCAGACCTGCCTCCTGGGAGGCATGCCGTTGGCTATGCCCGGGGGCGTGGATGACCTGGGCAGTGTGTGCCTTATCTAGACCCACAGCCCTGCTCAGGGGCTCAGCAGGCCCCCAGCAGGGTTAGCAGCTTCCACAAAGAACATTTCTCTTCTCTAGATTCTCAGTGTTTTGCTGGGGCATTTACAATTCAAAGCCCACCAAAGAATTTGTATGAGGGATGCTCCTGGCCAGACCTCCCTGGTCTGACATGGTGGGACCTTGGCCTCCCTCCTTCTGAAGCTCCAGTCCCACCTGGCTTCTGAGCAAAGGTGAGGGATCCAGCCCTGCCTGCCGGGGAGGTGACTTTGAAATCCTCCAGCACTTGTTCCCTTCCATCCATCCCCCTCTGAACAGCATAAGAAAGCACCATCATGGGAAAAGTCACTTTCCAAACTATGCCCAGTCCTAGAATATTAGACAGTGGTTAGGACTTGAAAATCTGCTTCAGCTGAAGGTATTTCTCACTCTCCAGCCCTTTCCTGTACCCCACACAGAGCCTTACAAACTTGATTTCTGAACATTTTTTTCATCAAGTGACTCAGGTGTTACAGGTGCAAAGTTGCACCAGGCTTTTCCCCTTGGGTTCAGACTTGTGAGTTTTTATTTCTGCAAGGGGATCTCAGGTGCTAAGCTTTTCTAAGGCATCTTGTAGAAACGGTGGAGGGTTTTGAGAACACGGGGTAGGGCACGGCTTCATCCAAATGAACCCTTATTTGGGCAGCAACTCTCTCCTGTCCCCCCAATCAGGAATAGGGAAGGGTCAGTCTGCAAAAGGGGAGGTGGTGGGGCAGGTTTTACAAATTGATGTCAATTATTAACCCTCTTAATGCGGAATTACCAAGTCAACTTATATCTCGATAGTGCTAGCTGTTGGCAATCTGGACTGTAGGAGCCGTTGCCTTTGATCTGCAGGGACCCAATTTCCATCTGCAGTAAAACCCCACGGCCACAGGCCGGAGAGCACAGATGTCTCCTGGGGCTTTGTGGGAGCTCTGACCCATTCAGCCTGATGCCCCGAGAGCTCTGGGCAGTGTTCCCAGAAGGCATCATCACATGCCCACTAACTGATTCATTCTGCACAACTTTTCAGTACTGTACTGGGCACAGGGAACAGAGAGGAGTAAGTTATTACAGCCATCGATTGACAGAGACAGGTAAACAGGCAATTTCAACACACCAGCTGGGATACGTGCTTAGGTGGGGGGGTACAGGTACCTACGGGAGCATTGAGGAGGGGCAGCATGGAAGGCTTCCTGGAGGAGGTGATGCCTAAGCTAAGTCCTGAAGCTGGGGTAGGAGTTAGCTGGGTGGTGGACAGATAAGCAAAGGTGGGTTCTGAAATCTGTGGAAGAGTCTGGCAGTGAGAAGCCATTGACAGGCCTTAAGAAGAGGGCAGGTGGAACGTAACATGACTAGATTCACATTTTAGAGTTTGCAGTGTGTAAAGGGGATTGGAGAAGGGGTAAGAACAGAAGCAGGGACCCAGGTCCGAGTCCAGCATCAGTAGGGGTGATGCCAAGGGGGCACTACAAAAAAACAGAAAAACGAACTCATTGCTATTGAGTTGATTCTGACTCATAGCGACCTTACAGGACAGAGTAGAACTGCCCCATAGGGTATCTGCCAAGGAGCAGCTGATGGATTTGAACTGCCAACCTTCTGCTTAGCATGCAAGTTCTTAACCATTGCACCACCAGGGTTCCAAGGGGGCACTGGGGCAGATGTGTGGCTAGTGAGCCTGGGTGGAGATTCTCTGCACCTGACCCTGGGATGTGATGGGCCCTCCCAGGGCCACTAGATGGAGGGGTCCCCATGGCACCTGTCAGCCTGGACCCACGGAGCCCCCATTCAGAGGCACAGGGAAGAGGAGGCCCAGAGGACAGGTGAGGCACGCTCCTTTTACAAGTCTCGTACGACCTAATTCAACTGTCGGAGTTGGATGGCTTTCGGGGCTGAAAACACAGGAAAGAACTTTCCTTGGACTCTAGACACATGTCAGGTGAGAGCTGGCCCAGGGACAGTCGCACAGGCTGGGCACACAACCAGGAGCCATGGTGGGTGGCCTGGGTGGGATGCTACTTCTATCAAGCATCAGGATGCTTGGCCTCAGTGTTGGAGACTGGTTTTTTCCTTGCGGGGTGAGGTGAGATAGGATGGGCACTCACTATGCCCAGTGAGACTCTCCACCCTTTCTTTCAACAAGTGAGTTTAACGTGAACATCTTGTATGGATTATTGTTTTTTGAAATTGAACACTTGTTGCTAAGTGCTGGCTCTGTCACAGGCTTTCACGTGTTAGCTCATTTAATTCTCCCCGTCCCCATGAAGTAGCTGTTGTTATGCTCATTTTCACTGATGGGAAAATTGAGGCTTAGAGAGTCAATCATTGATGCAAAGTCACACCACTATTAAGTGGAAGAGGCAGGAATTGTCAAAGCATGCTGGGTAAGTCTGGCTGTGGCACATACACTATAAGGGTCAGAAGGGACACAGAGAGGGGACTAGAGAAAGGCTTGGCTCTGCAATGGTGTTCAGTGGCCTGGAGAGGCACAAGGGTACCTGGAGAAGTTGATTCTCCGAAAAGTTAGCAACCCTCTGCTTGGAGAGTCATGCTCTTCAAACCTTCACTCTTGTGCCCAAGAGCCCCATTGACCAGCCTCTCCTTTACTGGGCCGTTTAACAGCAAATGTTATCAGTCAGCTTGGGTAGCACGTTTTTGATTTCTGCACATCTTCCCGTCGTTAACAGTACAGCTCACCTAAATGAATTCATTCATTTACTTTTTTCAATTAACTCAATGCAGTGCTGCCTGCCGTTAAGGCCAAGGAGAGGAGGAAGCTGCCTAACCTGGTCCGCTATCCAATCATTTACTTCCAGTGGGTGGCATGATGAATCCACGGAGACCAGGGGTCTGGAGATGCTAGGGGTTAACAGGATGGACAAAGCCTGCTGCTCTTCCTTTGCTGTCATCTGCCCTACAAATATCCCATGGCTGTAGGGCAGATGGCTGTGCTGGAGCTGATGGTCAGTGCTGACCCCGGAGAAGAGAATGAAATAGGCAGAGAGTTGCTGATCACTCAGCTGGAGTAAATCAGGGCAAGCCAACATGATCTCCAAAACGTTGGCATTTAGCATCCTTTCGGATGATGCATTATCCAAATAACCTGCTTCACCCTGGGGACAGTGAAAAAGAGAGAGGACACAGCGGGAAGGGACAGCCACTTGGGTTTCATACTCTGAGTTCCAGGGGTGAGGAGAGGGTTTGTCCTCTAGTCTGTGCTGGGCCCTTTGATAGGCACCTTGATCGTTTCTGTTAGCCTTCCTGGCTGCCCCCCAGGAAACTACCATGACCCATGTTTTCCAGAGCTAAACACGGAGACTCAGAGATGGAAGACGCTGGCTAAAATCATGCAACTTGCCATTGCAGAAGAGAGTGTTTTGGCAGGTGGGGTCCATTCTAGAAGACATTTGGCAATGTGTTAGTAAGCGTAGCTTCATCATTTTGGTTGGATTCTGTTATTCACAAGAGCAGTGCCTACTTTCTAACTTCCAGTATAGGGGATATTTTTGAAACATCCCAGTTTGAAATTTAACCTACCAGCATTAAGATATTTATCCAAAGGTGGTATGTATTCTAGAAGGAAAAGGACGTCAACACAAAAACCCTGCCTGCCTCCAGATGAGAAGAGGGCAGGTCCTGGCTTGCCAGGCAAGGGGGGCAGATTTAGTACCGTGGGAATTAGCCCCCAGTTGCCACCCAAATGCTGGGGGTGGGCTCAGGGGGCCAAACCAGGTGTCCTTTCCCTGAGGGTGCAAGGTGACATGATGGATGAGACGCGGGTGGCTTGGGCCACCCCTCCAGGTTGCTCCTGGCCACCCCTTTTGCTCTCCTGAATGACCTCCACACCAAAGGTCTCCCTAATTCATTGACTCTCAAACTGCAGTCCACAGACCTAATACTGGGAAGCTGTAAGTCCAACACAAGCAAAACATTGTGTATTTATTTCGATAATATACAAATAATTGTTTAACCAGACATCTAGATAAATATTCTCTGTTGCAATGATAATTTGCTTTTTTGGAATAAGATTTTTGTTTTGTTGTGCCTCAAAGTAGGACCCAAGATGGATTTTCCAGGATCTATCAATTATTTTTTCCTTTAAAGGGTGTCCACGCATGGCTAGCCACCACTTGTCTGTCAGCTTGTTTTACTGTGGTGGCTTGCATGTTGCTCTGATGCTGGAAGCTATGTCATACCCATTGCCGTCAAGTCGATTCTGACTCATAGCAACCCTAGAAGACAAGTAGAACTGTCCCATAGAGTTTCCAAGGAGCACCTGGTGGATTCGAACTGCTGACCTTTTGGTTAGCAGCCGTAGCACTTAACTACTACACCACCAGGGTTTCCAAGCTATGTCACAGGATACCAAATACCAGCAGGGTCACCCACAGTGGACAGGTTTCAGTGGAGCTGCCAGACTAAGACAGACTAGGAAGAAAAGCCTGGTGATCTATTTCCAAAAATTAGCCAATGAAAACCTTATGGATCACAACAGAACATTGTCTGACTCACTTGTTTTGGATATGTCATCAGGAGGGATCAATCACTGGAGGACACATTGTGTTTGGGGAAGTAGAGGGTCAGTGAGGGTGAGGGAGACCCCTGGTGAGATGGATTGGCACAATTGCGACAGTGATGGACTTGAACTTACTGGTGATCATGAGGATGGTGTAGCACTGGGCAATGTTTTGTTCTTTTGTACATAAAGTTACCATGAGTTGGGGTTGACTGGATGGCAGCTAACAGCAAACGTGGCTGGAGTTTGAGAAAATTATACACCCAAGCCCCAAGATCAGAATCAGTGAGCAAACTACCCGGGAAGACCCCAGTCACCCCACTCTAGGCCTGCAGGCTGTGGGATGATGCAAACAGAAGAAAACCCTTTTGTCCACTCGGCTCTTCTTCCCAGAGCTCTTGGTAAAACCTGGCTTCAGCAAAGGTAAAATTCAGCAGGGAAGCATGACTGCCAGGCAGGGGAACACAGCAGGTTCCCCAGAGACCCAGCCCCACATTAAATGCGAGTAATTTCCTGGCTAACCCCTGATTCTCTCTATCCGTGGCTCCTGGAATATTACTGTGTTTCCGGTTTGGCTGCTACAGTCCGGAACATCTCACATGTGCTTCCACTTTGGTGTGTGCTGCTAAATATGTAGGACTTGGAGGCCCCCGTGGATCTGAGGATCTGCAGCCTTCTCAGAGGCTCTAGGACTCAGGGTGGGCGTAGACTGCCAGGTTTGCCACCGACAGTAATAAAAACACAGTAATAGCCCCAGACAGTGTTTCCTGAGGACTCACTATACCTGTGTTGAGGTTCCTGGGTGGTGCAAATGGCTAACATGCTTGGCTGCAAACAGAAAGGTCGGAGGCTCAAGCCTACCCAGAGGTACCTCGGAAGAAAGGCCTGGCAATCTACTTCCAAAAAGTCAGTCATTGAAAACCCTCTGGAACACAGTTCTATTCTAACACACATGGGGTCATTGTGAGTCAGAATCAACTCCATGGAACTTTTTATTTTTATTTTTTTAAGTATGTATGTTATCTCATTTTATCTTCTCTGTAATCCTGAGAGGTAGTTCTCATCTCCCCTCTTTTACAGATACTCAAGGCTTAGAGAGGTCAAGTAACACGCCTAAAGTCCTATATACAAAGGCTGTATCCTTAACCACTTCTCCTGGCTTCCAACTGCCTCAGAGGGGTTTGCCGAACACCTGTTCTGGGTGCACCATTTTACTGTGTCCACTCGGGGATGCCACACCTGTGCCCTCTAGAGCTGTGTCGTCTGGTACAGCAGCCACTAAAACCACATGTAGCTGCGGAGCACTTGACATGTGACCAGCTCTAATGGAGAACTTCCAGAAGCGTGAAATACTCCTGGATTTCACACTTGGATTTTGAAGACTTAGTGCAAAAAAAAAAAAAAAAGGATATAAAACCATTTCATTAATACAGTTTATATTGATTACATGTTGACCTGGTACTATTTTGAATCTATTAGGTTAAATAACTTATTACAATAAAACCTGTGAAAGCCAGAACCTGTGTCAGACGGAAACCTGTCAGAGAAGGAAAACGCAAATATTTTCCACTGGAATGAGCAATAGAAAAGTGTTAAGACTGCACTCTGTCAAAGGCAGAAAGCTCATGAGACCCAGAAAAACAAGGCAGTTCTGTGGAGTTCCGGCTTTTACAAGTTTCACTGTATTAACATTATTTTACCTGTTTCTTTTTTACTTTTTAAAATGTGGCTACTAGAAAGTTCCAATTGCTAGAAAAGGATATCATGTCTGGTAAAGGGAAGGGCCAGCTAAAATGAGGGAAACCCTCAATAGACGGATCTGCATAGCGAGGATCGCGGAGACGGCGCAGGACTGAGCAACGCGTCATTCCTTGTATGTAAGGCCACCACGAGCCAGAGCCAACTCAAAGATGCTAACAGCAATAAAAATAACTAAAAAGTTTAACGAGAAATTTTTGGCTCTATCTCTATACACAGCGCTGCTGTAGAAGTTGTACTATACACACGCACACTACCTTGGTCCGGGACCATGGGCTGACTTGGACAGTCTCAATCTCCAGCTTCTGTCCTGGTGGCAATAATGAGTCCTGGGAGAAAAGGACTGGATTTGTCTTTCTGCCCTCCACAGCACCAAACAGAGGGCAAAGCACACAGAAGGAACTTAGAAGTACTGGCTAACTGAGATCCGTCTGTCCTGTTTCCCATTTCCCACTGGCTGCTGGTTTTTTCCTCACAAAACTCCTCCTCCTAGGATCCCTGGTTGTGTCCACTTAGCATCACCACACTCTGCCCTGCCAGAGGGCAGACAGCGAGGTGAATTAAGGTCTGGCCTTGGAGGAGAGGAAGAGCAACTAGTTCAGCCCTGGATGCACAGCCTGTAAGTCGTGGGACCTAGGCAAGATGCTGTGCCTCTTTGAGCCTCAGCTAGCCAATCTGTAAAATGGGAGTCCTGATTCCTCTTTTCCCTTCCTCCTGGACATTGTTGCAAAGATCAAATGAGGTGATATATGCAAAAGTGCTTTGGAAGTAGCAGATAACACACTGAAGTAGGGGATTCCCATTGCTTCCTGATACACTGGGAGCTGGTGAAGGCAGAGCTTCCTCGTCAGTGCACGGGACTAAGAGTACAGGCTCTGAAACATCCCAACTCCATCATCAACATACGAATGGATAAACAAAATGAGGTAGATACATACAGTGGAATAGTATTCTGCTATAAAAAGAAATAAAGTTTGGATACGTGCCACGATGTGGATAAACCTTGAAAACATTATGCTGAATGAAAGAACAACTATTGTATGATCCTACTTACATGAAATATCTAGGATAGGCAAATGCATAGAGACCAGTGGTTAAGGGCTCAGCTGTTCATAGGAAAGTCAGAGGTTCGAACCCACCAGCTGCTCTGTGGGAGAAAGATGTGGCAGTCTGCTTCTGTAAAGATTACAGCCTTGGAAACCTGTGGGTGCAGTTCTACTCGGTCCTATAGGGTCTCTATGAGTCAGAATTGACTCAATGGCAATGGGTTTGGTGTTTTTTTTTTTTTAGTTTTTATTTTCTATCAGGGGTTAGCGTTGCTATGAGTCAGAGTCAATTCCATGGCAACCACTTTTTTGGGGGGGGTTAGGGGAAGGGGGTCGTGGGGGAGTTATTGCTTAAAGGGTACTGAGTTTCTACTGTAGGTGATAAAAAACTTCTGGAAACAGATAGCGGGGATGACTGCACAACATAGTGAATGTAATTCATGCTACTGAATTGTACACTTAAAATAGTTAAAATGCCATTTTTTTTTGTTATATATTTAGCACACACACACACATAAGCATAAGCTTTTGCCCTAGAATACCTGGGTTCTAATTCTGGCTCATCCACTGACCAGCTGCATGAGCTTGGGTAAATGACAGAAACTCCCAGGGCCTCAGGCTCCCCACCTATAAGATGCGGTGATCCTAAAAGTATCCACCTCAGAGGGTTGTTGTAAAGCTTAAATGAGACAGGGCAGGACAGAGAAACCCCCTACTGAGTGGCAGCTGTTATCGTCATACTTATGAACTCGTAGCAGAGGGTCAAACATTTGTTGAACTGAGCTGGCTTAGTCATGAAGACCTCCGTCCCACTCCCTCAGTGGCTGTGTCCCTTGCCCGAGCTGAGTGACCAGGGACAAGCTATGTGAGCCTCAGCTGCTGTTTCTTTCAAGCAGGTAACAGCACCTCCTTCAGACAGTGCCAAGCGCGTAGGGCATACTTTCTCATTCTCTTCTTTTTGGTTTAACCCTCTGGACCTGTGTTTTCTCCCTCGTTAAAGGGAGCTAAAAGTACCTGCTTGGCCAGGTTGTCGGCAGAAGTTTTACCAGCTGCCTCTGAGTTGATTCCAACTCATGGCAACCCCATGTGTGTAAGAGTAGGACTGAGTTCCACAAGGTTCTCTCTCAGTGGCTGGTTTTTTGGAAGTAGATAGCTGGAGCTCCCTTCGGAGGTGCCTCTGGGTGGACTTGCAGCTCCAACCTTCTGTTAGCAGCCAAGTGCCTTAACTATGTGCAGCACCCAGAGACTTCGTTGTGAGAATTAGATGAGGTAATTTACAGAAAGCACCAAGCACAGAGCCCATCCCCCGGAGGCGGGTAGTTGGGGGCTTAGGGTAAGTATATTGTTCCTCTGCCTTCCTTCCCACTAGGCTGAGACTGCTGAGAAGAAACCAAGAAAAATGAGCAAACTGGTTCATGAAGGACATTGACATTCACAAAGGCCAGGCTGACCCGTTCCCAGGAGGAGGCATGTCTTAGGGGAGGGCTGTGGGCCGCTGGGCTGGGTCACCCTCTGGACTGAGGAATTCCATTCTCTGGAGGGCTTCAGACGGAAACATCTGGGTGGACATGGGGCAGACCCGCTGGTCTTGGAGAGCTGGGGGGGGGGGGGTGGCGTCAGGCAGTCATTTGTCTTTAGGAGATGAACTCGGGGCATCCTGAGCCATGGGACCATGGACTGGGAGAGATGTCCCATACACCTTCTGCTTTCTCTCATGAAGCTTCTAAGGAAATTCCATTGCATTGTATTTACAAGGTATCCTGAGCTGTCAGCTTCCTTGAACACAATGTATTTAATAAAAAGCCATTAAGCCTTGTAAAGCTGTCAGAAATCTAAATGACACTTGTAATAAAATCTTGTCGGGTGACCTGTTCTGGTTAATCAGGTCCAGTGACATCATCACCCGTGGATCCGTCTGATACCCAGGGCGCGAGGTATATTTAGACAGCTTTATGATCCACATGGATTTGAGTTATTAAAATTGTACAGTTTTGCAAGGGATTTGGGATTTAATAAAGCAGTGGAGAAACTACAAAAGCAGCAATAACCTTCCCCAAAATCAGTCCTCTTGTGTGCTGGGGGCGTGTCCTTAGGCTCGTCACTGGGCTGGTCCCCTGCCAGGTGGCTCACGTGGGCACTTTTATGTATCCACAACCTTTATGCCTGGCATCTGCAAGGCGATCAAATAAATGACATCATTCCCAATGACTTCAAGGTGGTGAATTGTGCTCAGATGTGGAGATTTATGGATTTTATGCAGATCGTTGTTGTTAGGTGCCCTCAAGTCCATTCCGACTCATAGCGACCCCGTATGAGTAGAACTGCCCCGTAGGGTTTTCTTGGCTGTAATCTTTACAGAAGCAAATTGCCAGGTCTTTCACCTTTGGCGCACCTGGGTGGGTTTGCACCGCCAGCCTTTTGGTTAGTAGCCCAGCGTTTAACCGTTGGGCCAACAGGGCTCAATTGCATGTTCCCTATGATAAGCCATTTCAGAGCAAATACAACTGCTGGGTTGTAAATATCTTTGGCCAGCATACCACTTGTGTAGTGTCCAGGGCTCCAGCCCCTTTAAAGGATAGCTTTACTTACCTTGAACTGTGCAAAGCCAGTCCTCATGTAGCAATCAGGATGAGATAGACAGACAGACACAGACAGGGGCTACCCATTTGCTCAATAATCTCTAAATTTAGACTAATGGGACAGATATCAAAAAAAGTGTGTTGGGTGCCAGGTAAATAAATCACACCTGGTCTCCTGGCATAAACTGGCACAGTGTGCCTGATATTTCAGTCAAATTATTCCATTTGTTTCTAAAGATATTTTAATCCCACATGACCTCAAACTTCCTGTGAACCAGGGCCTGGGCCCGAGGCCGCCCACGGCCTTTGCAATAAATCCGTTGTCTCCCTTCTCGGCCCTCAACCCAGGCCCATAGATCACCCCTCCCTGCATCTTGCTTCAATTACTCAATTAACTGCAGTAAAGTTCTTCTAGGTTTTGCAGATGTTGCTTTATTATCAAGGCCTCAGACGAACACGAGAGTTCAGGAGCCGAGGTTATAGGAAGGTTGAGGGGGGAAGGGAAAGGCTCGGGCACGGGGGATATTCCCATCCCAGCAAGTGTGGGGCCAGAGCCCCTGAGAAGGCAGGGGCATTGTTCCCCCACTTGCTTCCTTGTGCTGTGAAGCGCCCTTCGATGTTTGGGGAATTTGTGATGTTATCTCGCTGAGAAACGACTGGAGAGAAGTAGGTATTCTACCTTCCGATGAGATAATGCTGTGATTAACAGATGCTTAATTGGGCCATTTATCAAGAGCTGGACCTGCCCCCGAGTCAGTGGGCTAAGTAAATTATTACCTACCTTGCAGGTGTTGGACTGGCAGATCTATTACTCTTCTTGAAATAGTCTTCAGAAGATTTTATATGAAAAGATGATTTATTTCCACCAGGAATTCTATTGTGCTCTTATTTATCCAGAGCGGTGCAGGGTTCCGCCTGGCCCCGCACCCTTTTGGCACAAAAGCGAGTTGTTGAAAATCAGAATCACTGAGTCCGAGCGGGTCGGAGTCAGAAGGACACTTAGAAATCAACAAGTGTAGTCTGGCCATTTTACAGATGACAAAACTGAGGCTTGAGCCAACTAGTCAAATTATACAGCCAGTTATCAAATTGGCAAAGGCATTTCACTCTTTTTTTAAAGGGTGATTATCTGGCTGATGTAATAAAAAATTAGATATTCCTAAAAAACAAAAATTTAATCCAGAATAAGAAATTTTTATACCTTAAAGCCGGGTTTCTCAACTTTGGCACTGTTGACATTTTGGCCTGGATAACTCTTTGTTGTGGGGGCTTTCCTGGGCATCGTAGATGTTTAGCAACATCCCTGACCTCCACCCATTAGATGCCACACCGCTTCCCACAATTGTGACAAACAAAAATGTTTCCAGATATTGCATGTGTCTCCTGAGAGGTAAATTGTCCCTGGTTGAGACTCAAGTCTTTAAAGCATTATCATCATAATCGTCAAGAGGCTAACAATAGGGTTAATAGCAGCAAATGTTTATTGATACTGAAAGTAGTGAAATACTTTATATACATACATATATATATATATATATATAAAACCTCATTTAATCCTCACAATAACTCTATTTTACAGGTGAAGAAATTTAGGCTCAGAGAGGTTCAGGCTGCCCAAGTTCACCCAGAGATAGGATACAAACCCTGGAGTTTCTATCCATACCACTAAAGAAAGGGTATCAGTACCAGGTGCCATTGAATTGATTCCAACTCATGGTGACCCCATGTGTGTCAGAATAGGACTGTACTCCGTAGGGTTGTCATGGCTGTGACCATTCAGAAATGGATTGCCAGGCCTTTCTACTGAGGCACCTCTGGGTGGATTTGAACTGCTAATCTTTTGGTTAGCAGCTGAGTGCTTAACCATTTGCATCCCCCAGGGACTCCTAAATAAAGGATGAGGCCTCAGAATTTGGATTTGTTATTAAGTGATGAGGCTGCCCGCAGTAGTGAACTTGTTTTCGAGAATCTGTTGAGATGATAAGTCATCTTGTTCCCACATTAACAGGGTGAGGAGAAAAAAAGAAAAGCACCCTGTGGCTTGTCAATGGGATATGCTGGTTTCTCTGTAGCTTACAAAGTGACCTCTTGCTCGACTCTAGAGAAGCACAGTACTAGCCCACACCATGGAAATGTGCTCTCGGGACTGCAAGCACACAGCAGAATTAGGAACACCTGAGTAACAGTAGTTCCTGGAGCAAACCTCTCTTTAGCCGTGTCCAGAATTCCCCAAGGTGTTTAGCCTGGTCTTCTTCAGTAGGGCCCAGCAGACCTGGAAGCTGCCTGCCACCTGGGCTAGGAGATTTCCAGGTGAAAACCACTAAAGTCTGGCTCCAAAGATAGAGTGTTTGGGTTTCACCCCAGGAAGTAAATTCAATATAAAACAGTATGTGTTTATAAAATCACAACAGAATAAAATAAATGGGCGAGGAAATATATATATTATATATATATATAACCCCAACGCCTACTCCAGTGCCCTTGAGTCGATTCCGACTCATAGCGACCCTATAGGACGGAGTAGAACTGCCCCATAGAGTTTCCAAGGAGCTCCTGGTGGATTTGAACTGCCAACCCTTTGGTTAGCAGCCGTAGCACTTAACCACTACCCCACCACGAACTCGAAGGCAATGGGCTATATATATATACATATATATTTGTAAATATAAGGAGTTTTGGTGGTGTGGCAGCTTGCTCCTGTAAAGATTTACAGCCTTGAAAACCCCGTGGGGCAGTTCTACTCTGTCCTATAGGATCACTATGAGTTGGAATAGACCTGACAGCAGTACGTTTTGGGTATATATATATTTTTATATATATGTTTTTTTATGTACATATATATACATTTGTGATTGTGGTGTGCCTTTGAGTTGATTCTGACTCATAGTGACCCTATAGGACAGAGTAGAACTACCCCATAGGGTTTCCATGACTGTAAATCTTTACAGAAGCAGAATGCCACATCTTTCCCCCATGGAGCAGCTGGTAGGTTTGAATTGCTGACCTTTTGGTTAGCAGCCGAGTGCTTTAATCACTGTGCCACCAGGGCTCCTTATATTTATATAAAACATAAATACATAAACATGTAAATAAATATATATACATATGTGTATATGTACATATGTATACATATAGAAAACCGAAACCAAACCCATTGCCGTCAAGTCGATTCTGACTCATAGCGACCCTATGGGACAGAGTAGAACTGCTCCATAGAGTTTCCAAGGAGTGCCTGGTGGATTTGAACTATGACCTTTTGGTTAGCAGCCATAGCAGTTAACCACTACGCTACCAGGTTTTCCTATATACATATATATGTTCCTTTTTCTTTTTGGTAAGCCATAACAATCCAGGGTATAAATTGGTAAACAATGACAAAATAACAGCTTGAAATGGATAGACTTCATTACTGAGCTTTGTTGTTCTTTTTAGGTGCCAGCGACTCATAGCAACCCTATAGAACAGAGTCAAACTGCCCCATAGTGTTTCCAAGGAGCAGCTGGTGGATTTGAACAGCTGACTTTTTGCTTAGCAGCTGATTTCTTAACCAATACACCACCAGGGCTTCTGTTGAGCTTTAGGGGATTGGTAATCACTATGAAATTCCCTCTTTTTGAAAGAAACACTTTACTGACCATCACTCCCGCCTGTCCACAGGCCGCTGGGTGTGTTGGTACTCTGTTTTCGGAGCAGGTGCAAGCCCCCAGGTGCCCCCCAGCCAGATGCGCATTCCTGGGCAGTTGGGGATGCTGGTTTGTGAAGAGTTTTGACTCAGACTATCTATTTACTTCCTTTCACTTGTTTTGTGTTTTTCATTCCAAGAGGGCTCCTTGTTTGTCAGGCGAGGCCTCACATAAAAAGACTGCCAGTCCGAAAGCACTTTTCAAATGTCAGGGCCCTGTGGTCCCTCCTCAACCTAATCATTAACTGTAATTTTTCTATGTGAGCTAATAAGCTAGGAAGACGGGCAGGGGAAGGGAACTCAGGCGAATTACACTGGGGGACAGCAAGGGACAGGAAACACTGGCAGGAATCCTAGCATCTCAGAGAGAGCGAGAGAGCGAGCCCATTGTTGAAGGCCGTGTTCTCTTCTCTGTCCATGGCATACCTTTTCTACATTACACGGAGAAGCATGCCTGTGTGGGCACCATGGCAATACATGGAGGGCGCCATAACTTCCTCCATAACTATCCCAATGATCTCATAACACAGGTATTTAACCCACAGGGAAGACAAGGTTAAGAGAGAGTAAGAACTTGCCCAGGGTCACGTGGCCACTAAGTAACCAACTCGGGAACTGAACCCCGACCTGTCTGACCCACCATCTGGTATTTCTCCATGATGCTATCTATGATGTTGTCTCTGTGGTGATGCCATCACCCTCTGTGCGCCAGAGCCTGTGCTGGTACTGTGGGCCTAGAGAAAAAAGGTGAAGGATGGGGATTTATGGGAGGTACCTGCCTTCTTCCCTTGGCATCTGGGGGGCTCCAGTGAGGGCCTTCTCTGCAGCTCTTTCCTTCAGCAGACATATGGTAAGCAGGGATTTGCACGGTCCATTTCTTTCATCAGTGGTAGTACACTCATTTATCTTTGGAAAACAGGACTCTGCCTGGTCCTCCGCTCTGACAGCCCCCCGGCTACCCTCTCTGGCCCCTGGCACAGGCTCGGCGCCAACCGAGCAGCCCTTCATAAATAGCTGCTGATGGACTGTGGATTGATCCCAGCTCAGCTGTGATGGGTGTGGAGGGACTTGCTAAGTTGCTCCTGACAACTGCGTGCCTTGTTCTATCTCCAAGCCCAGCCTGAAGTCCCGAGCTTATAACACACCTCCCCACCCATGGGGAGAAGAGAGAAAGGCAATCATTTCAGACCCTGAGATGTGAAAAGTGCTTGTCTGCCACGCCCCCTCCCCGCTCCCCACTTTGCTCTGGCCACCCAGAAGTGACTGCAGCTCCAGTGGCAGGAAGGCCACTCTGGACACTCAGCCACCTGGGGGTGGGGGGCAGGGGATAGTGGCTGTCTCCAAAGGAGATGATTGTTAAAAACAGGCATTTTATTTTAGGTGGAAGTTCGCTGGCTTTGGCGATCAGCCTTGAAAAAATCCTACTTGAACACAAGCCTGAGTTAATCATGAGTAAATGGTGGGTGAAGGCTCACTTTCAGCTGGCGGGGGCGGGGCGGGGGGGTGTCTCTCATCCGGGCAGACAGAAGGCATTTATGTGTCACATAACCTGCCTCCCCCCCATAGAATCAGTGATTTGATCCAAAGCCATATTGGAGATCCAGACTCATTCATCAACTCTTCATTGAGCACCTACTGTATGCCAGACACAGAGAACTGTGCTGATCAAAGGGAGAGCTGCTGCTTTCATAAAATTTAAAGCCTAGCAAGTGTTACAGGTAAGTATTAATCCGGTATTCCCACAGATAAATACCTGAGGAAAACGTGTAACAAAGGTCATGAAGGAAAACAAAGTGTGCCATGAGAGAGGATGAGAGGACACCGTCTGGACCAGACAGCCAGAGGTGACTCTTCTGAGGGAGGGTTGTTTGAGCTGAGTTCTGAAGGACTGGAGTTGGATATAAATAGTCGAAGGAAAGAAAGAAGAACATGTTTGGAGGATCAGAAATAGGAAAAAGTTTGCCTCACATAAAGCTCTGGATGAAGAAAGCTGAGTGAGGGTAGGGCCCCCCAGGGTGAAGCAGCTACAACATTCTAGAACTTGCCAAGATGGCGGAGGCTGCCCTTTACTGAGCCTGGCTTTACAAAAATCTCTGAGGGGCCTCTCTTCAACCCTTCCCTCTTATGGCAGTGTCCCCCAGCTGAGGTGTCTCTCTCCACCAAATCCTGCTCTAAGAAATAGTCTCAGGGCACTTGTTTAAATTAAAAATAACTAAATAAAGTTCCCACTATGTGTCTGCCAGGAATAGAGATGAACAAAATGTGGTCTCTGGTCCAAAATGCTCATGGCCTCTTAAATTTCCCTCCTCGCCCAGAACAATGCACAAGCCCCCAGAGACTAGGGCGGCAGAGAGGGCCACAGGAATCATGGGACTTTGGAGGGAGACCACAAGGAAGGGTTGGGTGGGGTGGGGTGGCAGTGGCTGGGCAGCTGCTTGCAAGAGGTGGATTTCTGCAGATGGGGTTTAGGGGAAGGTTAAGAGAACTACCTGGAACATGAAAGCCCCATGTCCCTGCTGCAGGGAGTGCTTTCATTCAAGCCTGATGTCTTTGGTGGGGGGGGGGGTGCTGGGGACAAAAGGAATTTTAGGGAACAGGGTGAAAAAATTCCTTTGAAAGACAGGGGGCCCCTTTGTGTGGGCGAAGAGCCTGCATTGCACGCTCCTTTTGAAACGGGAAGTCTCTCTCCCCTGGTTACAGTTCTCCTCCTGGCCGAGCAAGCAGCCCCGTGCTTTAAGAGACCAGGCCCTGCCCATAAGGAGCTTCAGAAGGAGGTGGGAACTCAGATTCCACAAAACTGCTAGTTGCTTCTTTGTAATTTGGAATCGCCTTTGGTGGCACAGTGGTTAAGAGCAATGGCTGCTAACCAACAGGTCAGCAGTTCAAATCTACCAGCTGCTCCTTGGAAACCTTACGGGGTAGTTCTACTCTGTCCTATAGGGTCACTATGAGTCGGAATCAACCTGAGGGCATTGGGTTTGATTGATTTTTGCTGGCCTGTAGGGCAGACAGACATACAGTTCCCTTGGGCTGAGCCTCAGTTGCCTCACCTGTTTAACGAGCCTACCAAGGCCCACCCCATGGAGTGTGGTGGCAAGGAACCTCCAAGACCATAGACGTGAACATGATTGTAACACCGCCAGTGAGCATTTGCTGAGAGCCTTCTAGAAGCTGGCTGCAGGCTGCACAGGAATATGCGTTTCATTTACTCCTCAAAACGACCCCACAGGTGCAGGTGGGTTCTGATTCTGCCTTTCCATAAAAGGAAACTCAAGGGCTGGAGGGTCACCACTTGCCCATGGCAAATGAAGGGGCGGATTAACCAGTAATCAAGGTATACATGGGCTTCATTATGTTTACTTACTAACTATAGTGCACAATTTCACATGGGTTTTCCCCACATCACTGATGTGGTGAAAAGCAGGTGAAATTGTGCACTATAGATTAGAAAGAAAGCACAAGCCGTGGGTACCTTGCTTACTGGGTAATTTGTTCCTGGCAACACAGCTAACGTGGATGGACTTGACCATGGAGTTGAGGGCCACAGAGCCTGTCCTCTTAAAGGGCATCTCCAAGTGCTATCTTTGCACTGTGATGATTTGTGAATACACGGGGTGTCCAGGGATTGAATTCTCCAGCCTGTGGTACCTACTGAGAAGGGTTCCTGGGGTTCCCTGAGCCTCCTTAGCCCCATTTTACAGATGGGAAGAAGTTCGAGAGGGCAGGGGTATGGAGGGGAGCAAGTAAGTGAATTACCCCAGCCCCGGAGGGAGTCGTGGCAGCCCGGAATTAGGCCGGCTTTCCACCCGGCTGCCTCAGCCACACTCTGAGAGGCGGGTGGATAATTGCTCATTATGTGCTTAATCTGGGCACAGCCGGCCTGGCAGCGGAATTGCATCACATCAAAGCGAGCTCTTCAAAGGAGCAGAAAGCTGGCCTCTGGGGTAATTAGCAGAGGGCCTATTCTCTCCTGCTCAGGACAGTTGGAGGGTTTCCGGGCAAGGCCCAAATGGCACCAAGGGAAGCTCAGTGTTCGTTGTCAGCTCTCTGGTGAGCTCGCACCGGCGAGGCCTGTGACTCAAATCTCTCACTTAATTTTTTTCCTTTAGAAACTTCTAAGATGTTTTCCTGCCTGCCTGGCCCAGATGCCCTGATCGCTGGATTGTCCTCTACTTCCCTGGAATACCACGAACCTTCTCTCCGGTCCACCATGTTTTTCTTCTGGGAGATACTGGGAGAAAACACACACACATATTACCACCATCATGGCTCAAAAATAAAAGCTGAAAGAAGGTGATAGAACCTTGCTTATATGTGAGATGCTCTGAACCACTTGGGCATGACTCGGTTTCCCCAGTTCCCAGCTCTGAGGGGCCCCAGGTGGCAGCCCCAGCTTGGTGAGGGTTGGTTCATCTCAGCAAAGTGGAATTTAGTCAGGGGGCAACAGGCCTGGCCTGAGGCCTCTGAGAAAATCAAAGGATGAGCCGGTTTCTTAGCGTGACCTGCCTTCTCCCTCGCCCTGCTGGAGGGTAGCCGCAAGGTGATGTTGTGTCTCTAATCCCATTTGCAGTCCCCTTTTGAGCAGCCAGGTATCCCACCAGCATGGTGTGGGAAGTGCCGAGAGTGCTAAGAGATGTTATAATGGAGTCTGGTACCTCTTTTTGATGGCCTGTGGGGCACTCAGGCTAACAGGCCTGACTGAGCTTGACATATGAACAGAAATGGTGCTGAGCCAGTCAGCGGGGCAGGGGAAGCCCATCATGCCCAGCAACACCAGGGATGGTTCATGGACTAGTTGGTGCAGATGGCAGCGGAGAGTTTCTCATCACCACTTTAATAAGTGAAAGTTTTCACTTGCTTAGAAGTTTGGAAAAGAATGAATCTTACCCAATTCCAAACAATATTTAAATCACGGCTATCTTAAATAATTAGGTTATTGAAATGGCAGGACTTCTCTGAGCCAAATGAAGAAGACACCCGCAGAGATTAAACAAAACTCACCAGACTAGGGGGTGTGGGGGTGGGTGTGGATCACTGTCAACAGGGGTCATTACAGTTCGTGAAAATAAAACTTTCCACTTGATATTTGCTGATAATGCCGATTTTAGCTTAACATTGTCTTCAGGTATAATTCCTCAACACGGACCTTCTTTGTATCAGCTATTTCGCCAACCATGGGAAATAAATGACTAACGAAGCCACTTCAGGAGAGGTAGAGAGACTGAGCATTGTCACTCCCAGAAAAGAAGCCCCTGTAGCCCAGGAAGAGACCCAGCCAGGCACTACTGCTTCTAAAACGATTGAATCTAGCGCTAACTCTAATTCCTTTTCAGGAACCCCTGGTTCCAGGCCCTCTGTCCTACTGGGGGGTCCTTGCTCACATGTCCCTTCCACCTTACGTGATTCACAAGCCCCACGCTGAAAACATGAGCCTTTAAAATTGTTTCACAAAGCACCTGCAGACTTTGCTAATCCTCAGGTGTGAATATACCACACACCTGCTCCATGTTCCCTTGGTATTTGTGTTAATTATGTGGGAAATAATATAAGGGATGTTTGAGAGTGGTCTGACATCAGGGAAGGAGGAGATGTAAGACCCAGGTTAGAGCCTGTCACTGACCTGCTGGCCAAACACGGGCAGATGAGCCTCAATTTCCTTGTCTCTAGAATGGGCATGGTGAGGAGGGTGGGATATATGAGTGAGCTGGAGTGTAAGCCCTGAAGCAGTTTGAATCAGGGATGTTTCTCTCTTGGTGCTCAGGTAACACTTTGCCTCCTCTACTTCTGGACGCTGAGCCTACCGCTCTGTGGTTGTTTGTCCCCGCATCTTTCTCCCTGCCTCAGTTCAGGTTCCCAAAGGGTGAGATCCGAGCCTCATTTCCCTCTTTGTCTTGGAGCAAAGTGCCTGACACACAGCAGCGATACAGGCAGTCCCTCCGTTACCAGCGAGCTCTGTTCCTGACTGTGCTTTTAAGTAGAAGTTGTAAGTTGGTAACAGGTGCATAAGGTTCTTATTTAGCCTTACTTTTTTTTTTTTTTGTACAAAAAAAAAATTTTTTTTTTAGTACAAGAGGAGACCTGATGGTATAGTGGTTAAGCACTTGGCTGCTAACCAAAAGGTCAGCAGTTCAAATCTACCGGCCACTCCTTGGAAACCCTATGGGACAGTTCTACTCTGTCCTATAGGATTGCTAGGAGTTGGAATCGACTCGATGGCAACAGGTTTGGTTTTTGGTTTAGTGCAAGAAAAGATTTGAAGCCTTTTCAATTATTTGAAAGCTGCACGTACAGCAAGTGAAGGTGTTTGTGATGAATTTGTTGTGAGTAGGGCTTGGTTCAATCTTTAAAAGCTAGGACAAATTTACGTAACATTAAAGGGCAAGTACGAGTTATCCTCAAGTCGAACTTTTGTTTGTAACTCGAGGACTGCCTGTAAATGCTTAGAAAATAAGTGAGTACCTGTGTGGACTCCCCTGGAGAACTAGCTGAGACTTACGTGGATTAACAGGCACAAACAGAACTGGCTACAAAATTTAAGGGGCCCGGTGCAAAATGAAAATGCAGGTCTGCTTGTTCAAAAGTTATTAGGAATTTCAAGATGGCGACGGTACAGTATTGAGCCAAGGGTAGGGCCCTTTTGAGCCTGGGGCTCTGTGTGACAGCACAGGTCACACATTCATAAAACCAGTCCAGAGTCCAAGGAACTTCATAACTAATGGTGCCATCCAGTATAAGCACACTTATGATAATCACCGGAGTTCTGGGTGGTACAAATGATTAAGCACTTGGCTATTAGCTGAAAGGTTGGTGGTTTGAATTCACCCAGAGTCACCTTAAGGAAAGGCCTAGAGATTTATTTCTGAAAGATCACAACCATTGAAAACCCTACAGAGGAGAGTTCTACTCTGGCACACACAGCATTGCCAGGAGTTGGAATTGACTCAATGGCAACTTTTTAAAAAAATGATTATTATTCTGGATTTGGTTTCAGTCATGTGCTATTTCAATGTTATACCATAAAGATCTGTATAACACCTATTTTTTCCCAAATATAGAGAGATAATATAAAGAAGTTAAAGCTCACTACCATTCATCCTGCCATATAAGGTTTAACGTTTTGATGAATGTTCTTTCAATCTCCTTTCAATATGTGTACATCTTAATGGTACCAGTTGAGACTGTGCCATTTGCATCTTACTTTTTGTTTTTAACTTAGCAATGTATCCCTCTCCCACTCCACTAAATAGTTTGAATCCTTTTTTTTGAAATATTAACAGCAACCAGACTCTTAGATGCTAAGAACCAGGTTCTTAGATGCTGAAGTCACTTCCCAGGATAGGCCAGGAGCTTTTCAGCCTGGGTGTTCACACAGGTGTGACCACCTCTTGATGACACCCTGGAGTGCTCACCAAGGCCACAGAGGAATGAGTCTACCCAATCCTGGCCAACCAACATGCATTGGGTCAACCACATAGAGCAGAAGGGAGAGCTCGAAGAATAGGACCATCCTTCAAGGCGCATCTCTATCAAGAATGAGTCTCCGTCAGTCTGCAGTGATTTAAAAATTATTACGGATGCAATGGTTCGGCATTCATTCGTTAATATAGTTCCCTCAAGAAATAACAATTTATTCCACCAATTATTTTATCTCTTTTAGGGATACTTTCTTAATTGCAAAAGAATCTAAAAATACAATTGGCATACTTGATATGTGCGATATCTTGTTTAGAAAGTTACACTGGGAGAAAGAATGCAATTAAACTGTCAAAATGTAATTGTTTCTCATGTTTAATTTAAAGCGCCTCATTCCCATTTATTTTGCATAGTTTCAGAGTTAAAAACAAAGAAAGTTACCAGGACAACTGGTAGTTACGAAATGAAGACATGAGGCTCTGATCTTGGGCAACAGCTTAGGAGCTTCTACTATCAAATTACTTTGCTTTAATAATACAATATAATGTTCAATTTCCTAGATACCTGAAGTGCTGAATTAGCAGTCTGGGGGCACAATGGGCCATTTTGATTCAAGAACTGCACTCTGAACTGACAGTAACTCCAAGTCCCCCACCAGCCCCCAAGTGTGTGTGTGTGTGTGTGCGCGTGTGTATGTGTGTGTGTGTATGTGTGTGTGTACAGCTACCATGGATTTCTACTGTGTTTTAGCTGCCCTTGGACACTTTGTAAATATAATTTAAAGATCATTAGTTAAATAGAATGGTCATTCTCAGTCAAATCTCTCAAACGGAAAAATTACCCCTCTATACTTTTTATACTGGGTAGCTATGTAAATGCCATTTATTCTGTAAAGGCGTGTTAAGTACGGACTTAGTGCACTGGCCAGGCTCCGGGGAGCTGGACATGGACAGATTTAATGTCTATCCTCAGTGGCAAAGAGACAAGTTGGGGAGACAAAAAGCAGATAATTTTGATCGGGAGTTCTAAGTGCTGAGATAGAGGTAAGAAGCTGTGGTGTAGCCACTTTGGGGAAATAACACCGTGGACAGCTTTACAAATGTGCATGGATGAGGCAAGAAACAGTAATTCAATTCAGCAAATCCTTTATTGCTACTGTGCTGGAGCCGCAGTCCAGACCCAGGCTCAGCATGGAGCAGGTTCTCCCGAAAGTTTTGGCAAATGAAGGAAATGACATGGAAAAATTAAAAATGAGCACGTAGTAGTAGGTGATCCAGAAATGATTTGTAAGTCAGTGAAAGGAGATGGGGAAAAAACATCCTGAGCACTGCATAGACTGTCAAGATGAGTAAGGCACGGCCATGGTTCGTATCTTTGATGGAGCTGGGGAGTGGGGCCCAGTGGGGAGGACTCTGTTCACGTATTCAGCCATTTCTTTTCACTTTATGTAAAAAAATAGTACGATCTTAGAAGTACACAACACTGCTCGTGTGGTATTCCTGCCAAAAATGCACAACCTAAATCTAATCATGAGAAAATATCCGACAAACCCAAATCGAGGAACATTCTGCAACATCATTAGTATGTAATCTTCAAAAAGTCAAAGTCAAGGAACACAGAAGTAGGCCAGGAAACTGTTTCAGGTTAAAGGCGGCTACAGATGTTGAGTTTCCTGATTTGGTAAGTATACAGTTCATGTATTTAGGGGTAAAGGGGTCCAGTGTCTCTACCTTACTCTCAAATGAAGGGGCGAGAGAGCAGAGCTAGAGCAAGAGGGAGAGCTAAGAAATGAGCAAAGGAGCGAACGGGATCAATGTAATCAATTGGTGAGTCTGGGCAGAGTTTTCTGGGACTTCCTTGTCCTAGTTTTGCAACTTCATTTTAAGTTTGAAATTACATCAAAACGAAAAGTTAAAAAAAAAAAATACAGACTCATTTTAGAAATTTTAGAAAAGTCAGAAAAGCATATGCAGCCAAAATACAATGGCTCACAGTCTCTTCAGAAACAACCACGTTTAGCAATTTACCACATCCTCCCATGTTTCCTTCTGTGTCTCTTAGGACCGCCGTGTATGCACCATTCCACCTTTCAAGTGTGTGCTGCGTGCCATATTCTGAGCACTCCTTGTGGTTGTGGACGCACATTGTCAAGGAGTTCTGATTTGCTTGCTAACATGTTTGGTTTGGCAACAGGGATTATAATCCTGATATGTGGGTGTTTGACAAAGAGTTTTGGCGGCAGCTGCTGACAGCTTCCGTCACAACAGCCAGGCTCTGATGGGTCCTAACAGTCATAGGCTCTGGACAGGGCTCTCACCCTCCACCAGCTCCACCTTGGCCAGTGGTCTCTTTTGGTCTTTGCTCTTCTTTGAAACATCAGTTGGAATGTGAACCATTTTTAAGTTCCTGATACTTCCTTCCCCGTTGTTACTGATGATCTTTGAGGTAGGGTCTTTTAGTCTTGGCCCTATTGACACTATGGGCCAGGTAATCCTTTGTTGTTGGAGCTGCCTCGTGTATTGTAGGATGTTTAGCACCATCCCTGACCTCTATCCACCAGATAATAGGAGTATATCCCTTGACAGTTGTGACAACCAAAAATATCCCTAGACATTGTCAAACGTTGCCTGGGGGCAGGGGGAGGGCAAAACTGCCCCAAGGTGAGAACCACTGCTCCAAAGGCAGAGACGACAGTAGGGATAGAAACCCCTCCATAGCTTCCTTTCCTCATCAGAATGGGTGGGGTTGGATGAATGTGGAAAAAGAATCCTGAGACCTCGTCTTAGCATCTGGTTCAGCTACCTCCTTGGTTAATTGCGGTATTAACACCTGCCCTGTCTACCGTTCATGAGATGAAATGATAAATGTTATGCGGAGTCTACATAGGGTTCATATATAGTAGATGTGCAAGATATTTTAGGATTCTCTCTCAGCATGAAAACAAAATACTATAGCAAAGGCACTTTGTAAACTCCAAAGAAAAACTTAACTGAACTTAAAGATTTATTATTCTCATCTCCAAGTTCCTTGCTGGTTCTATTCTCATCTCCAAGTTCCTTGCTGGTTCCAAAAAGCCTATGGATTTAGACAATTGTGCCAGAGACAATATGATGTGTTCACCAAATCCATTTGATATTGCTTCTGGGTACATGTTGTTGTTGTTGTTAGGTGCCGTCGAGTCGGTTCCAACTCATAGTGACCCTATGCACAACAGAATGAAACACTGCCCGGTCCTGAGCCATCCTCACAATTTTTGTTATTCTTGAGCTCATTGTCACAGCTACTGTGTCATTCCACCTCGTTGAGGGTCTTCCTCTTTTCCGCTGACCCGGTACTCTGCCAAGCATGATGCCCTTCTCCAGGGACTGATCCCTCCTGAAAACATGTTCAAAGTATACTGTCCTTGCTTCTAAGGAGTATCCTGATTGTACTTCTTCCAAGACAGGTTTGTTCGTTCTTTTGGCAGTCCGTGGTGCAGCCAGAAGACTGATTTGGGATAGAAAAGCTGTGATTTTCCAAGGTTGCTTCAAACAATTTCCTGCTATCTAACACTGGGTTTAGAATAGCTCTTCATCCATCCCTCTGAGTAGAGTGAAATAAACCCTGTAAGGTCCTTTGATGCCGTTTCAGGAAAAGCAGCATTGCATCACTGAAACACGTGCTCCCGCTTATACTTAACAGGTATAAATATATTTGCATTTCAAATAATTATCGCCAGTAGCCACCCAAGGCAGGCAGATGGCAGCCTGCAAACTGGTTGGTGGCTTCGCTCTTTACTGATGAAAAAAAGCAGCCATGGATATAACCACTGTCCTTATCCGTGGGATGGTCTGTGGGTGTCAGTGTGAAACACGGATCTGGTTAGATTTCAGACCCTGGGGCTCCATGGGGTTGTGCAGAACATCGACCTTAACTTGCAACAGCCTGGCCAGCCTGGTTACTTCTTTTGCTCCACCAGTTCTATTCACTGTCCAACTAAGAAATCAATTGCCAGGAACTATCAGCTAAAGAGAGGATTTTGGATTCCTGGCTAAATGCTTGTCACCTGGAATGTTTGCTGACAACAGTCCCAGCTTTTTACTCAGTCAGATGGAGGCTTGAATTCTGACACTGCCTCTTACTGATGGGTGACCTTGAGCACGATACTTAACCCCTCAGCCTATATTCCTATTTGTAAAGTGGGGATAATAATAGTGCCAAACTCTACTGGGTCATTGTGGAGATGAACAGAGATTGCTCACTAAGGTCCATGGCAGAGTGGCTCACACATAAGAGGTAAGTAACGATAGTTACTGTCGCGGTTGCTGATGTTATTATTATTGGTGTTATGTATAATAGCACGTGTTGCTCTTATACACCTGAGAGTATACACACTGGACCCCTTAAATGACCAGAACTGCTTGGATGTACACGCACATATGTGCACACGCGGTATCTTTGCCGGACATCTTACCTTGGTTCTCTGGCCCCTTGGTCTGCCCACACTGGCCAGCACCACTTGGATTTCTCTCTCTTGACCCCACACATCTGCTCTCCCCTTTGTACTTCATTGCCTCTGATCCATCTGGTTATCACAGCAAAGTTCTTACCCTCTCCTTCAACACTGGCTCCCTCCTCACTGTCCACTCCAGCTCTCAGCAGCCCATAATCTTCCCATCACACTTCATCTGTCCACTCCTGTCTCCACGCACCGTGCTTTCCCCAGCTTACTCCAATATTCTTTCTATGCTCCCTCTTCTTCCCCCTCCTTGTCTTCTCACCCACTCCATCATTTTCAGTCTGGCCTTTGCAAACCTTCCTCTTCCACACCCCTGGAAGGGGCAAGGCTCTTCCTTCCAGCCCTTTCAGCTACTTTTCCCCTCTAGGGGCTCAGCTGGCCTGTTGGGTCACACCTCATATCTTTAGGGTCTTAAATGCCAGCTTGCTACCTGGAATAACAAGAGTTAGCTTTCATTAAGCATCTGCCCTGTCTGCACATCACCCATGTGCTCTCAGGTAGTGGCATGCAGGCTCTGGCATTGCCCTAATTTTATAAATGGTGGCACTGAGGCTCAGAAAGGCAAGGTGTCTACCCAAGGACACGGAACTAGTAAGTGGTGGCACAGGAATTTCAACATGATGTGTCTGACTCTTAACCCCCAGGCAAAACCCTGTGGTCACAATGCTAGAACAATCAAGGGATTGGCTTTCCCTCTTGGACCCCTTGTCTGAATCAGCCATTCAACAAAGCCAGGCAAGAAAGAAACTGCTGTAACCTTACAGGCATCTTCTTCCTGGAAGCCACCCCTGACATCTTGCTCCGCACACCCCTTACTCCCTCCGTTAGTTAAATCACTCCCATTTCTCTACTTGATTGTAATTATTTGTTTACTTGTCTGTCCCCTTCTGAGTTGGGAATTACTTGCCACGTGGCACGTAGTTGTTGTTGTTAGGTGTCGTTGAGTTGGTTCCAACTCCTAGTGACCTTATGTATAACAGAGGGAAACATTGCCTGGTGTTGTGCCATCCTCACAATTGTTGCTGCACTTGAGCCCATTGTTGCAGCCACTGTATCAGCCACTGTATCAATCCATCTCATTAAGGGGCTTCTTCTCTTTCACTGACCGCCTGCTTTACCAAGCATGATGTCCTTCTGCAGATTTTGGTCCCTCCTGGTAACACGGCCAAAGTAAGCAAGAAGAAGTCTTCACTATCCTTGCTTCTATGGAGCATCTTGGCTGTACTTCTTTCGAGACAGATTTATTCATTCTTCTGCAGTCCGTGGTATAGTCAACATTCTTTGCCAACACCATGATTCAAATGCATCAATTTGTCTTCGGTCTTCCTTATTCAATGTCCAGCTTTCACATGCATATGGGGTGATTGAAAATACCACGGCTTGGGTCAGGAGCACCTTAGTCCTCAAAGTGATACCTTTGCTTTTTAAATACTTTAAAGAGGTCTTTTGCAGCAGACTTGCCCAATGCAGTACGTTGTTTGATTTCCTGACTGCTCCTTCCATGGGCATTGATTGTGGATCCAAGTAAAATGAAATCCTTCACAACTTTAGTATTTTCTCCGTTTATCATGATGTTGCTTAGTAAAAATTCCTGACATGAATGAATGAAGTTACTGGAGTCAGTATCAAAAGTAATGAAGGAACAAAGCTCAGCCTTCTTTCCCCTCAGTCTGGTCTGGTCAGCCGTTTAGCCCCAATTTCCAATACAAAAATGCTAGCCACGAATTCACTCTTGGAAATTTCCCCAGGGCTGGTCCCACAGGTGTGTCACTCAGTGGCCACCCCCGTGCCCAGGTCACACAGCCCAGCACTGACAGCAGCCGCCCTGGGTGGGGTGGCCACCACTCCTGGTCTGGGAGTCTCAGCCTGAACAATACGGGGCTTGTGAGCTGGCAAGTTGGTGACAGCCATTGGTATGGGCTTTGGCACAGAAGGGACTCTGCACGTGTTGGGTCAAGTCTCCTGATCGGGGTGGCCTCCAAGCTTATTGTGTTTTCTTGGGGACAAAGTGGTTGGTGTGGCTCAATATGCAAATAACAGCTGACACTTGTGAGCCAAGCAGTATTCTAGCTTTATCTACACTGCTTTGCTTAATCCTAACAGCACCTCTGAAATAAGAATCATTCGCTCATTTGTGCAGATGAGGAAACTGAGAAGCAGCAGGTAAGTGGTCTGCCCGAGGTCAGTGAGCCAGGAAGGAGCAGAGAGGAGTCCAAGCCTAGCTTAGCCAGATACAGAGCCTGCACCACATAACCCCAAGCCCTGAGGAAGAAACGCCCAGCCCGGGACTTAAGGGTACAGAGTAATAACACTCCCCTAGCATGCGGGCTCCCATCTGACATCATTGTTATAAAGAAAACCAGGCACTGCTGGGTAGTTCTCTGGAGTGGGCGCAGCACCTAAATCCATTTTTGGCTCATTTCTCCGCAGAGGTTAGTTTCTTTGCTCCTGCTGTGGGCCAGGGAGTGAGCAGGGCATACCAAAGTGAAAACCACCTGGCACTGCCCTCGCCCAGATGGCAGGCTGGGGTAGGAGGGGACAGAGAAGCACGCACAGAATGTGGGCCCAGAGGAAGAGGCCTTCATTCCAGTTGCAGCTCTGGGAATGCTTCCAGGAACAGGTGGCAGCAGAGTTGAGTCCTAAAGGACACAGGTTTGGATAGTGTGGTCCGGGGGCTGTAGGTGGCTGGGGGACTACTGGCTCCTGGACACCACACCTTGGAGGCTCCATGTTCAGAGAAAGGTGACATTCAGGCAAAAACTAACAATTCTAAGTACCTCTCTGGTTGGTGGAGCCTTGGTGGCACAGTGGTTAAGAGCTCGGCCTCTAACCAAAAGGTCGGCAGTTTGAATTTACCAGCTGCTCCTTGGAAACCCTATGGGGCAGTTCTACTCTGTCCTACAGGGTCGCTATGAGCCAGAATTGACTGGACAGCAACAGGTTAATTTTTTTTTTTTTTTTTTGGTGCTGTTGCAGGTTTTCTTTCCACAGTTGCCCCTGAAACACTGCTGGGTAGGGATTCTGGGCTCAGACTCTGGGGTAGACCTGGCAGGTCCTAAGCCTTCTGAGATACCTAACTATGTGACTCTCTGTGCCTCAGTTTCTGCATCTGTAAAATGGGGCCAATGTCCCCACTTCAAGGGCTTGGCACCCAGCAAATCCTCATTAAATCGAAGAATTATCATCATTTCTCACTTTTGTCATTTCCTCATTCAGCATCTGGCAGGAGTAGGGAGACTAAGTTGCTGTAGAAAGAACCTCAGTCTCAGCATCCTCCGTGGGGCCTCTTTAACCCCCAGTCATCTGGAATGGTAGGGTGGGCAGAGTGTGCTCCATAAAGGCTGTGTATAGGACAGCAGAGTTAAGAGGAATGGGGCAAGAGGCTCTGCCAGCTTCTGAGCCAAGAAGGATTTGGTCAAAAAAAAAAAAAAAAAAACTTTAAATAAATCTGATCTCAGCTCTGCTGCTTAGTGACTGGGTAGTTTCATTATTTCATAATGACGTCGCCTTATTTCCTTTCTCTCAGCCTCAGTTTCCTCAACTCACAGGGGGTTGGGGAGCATAAATGAGGTAAATACGCCCATTTCTGGCTTGCTACCTTACACATAGGAAGCGTTAGTGTGTATCTAGTGTCCTCCTCCTCCTCTTCGCTTCCCTCCTACCCTTTCTCTCCCTATGCTTCTTGGAAGCCCCATTTCCCTTGCTTGTTCTGGATTGGTTAAGAGTGCACTAGATTTCTGAGGTGCCCTTCCTCCAGCTTTCTGGATATTACACCCAGAAGCAAACGTTCAGCCCACAGGAGGTTAACCATCTGATTACCATGAGAGAGTGGCAAAAGGCTCATGGGCTGTGCCTGGTCACAGAGTGCCTCAGATCTGAAAGCAGAAAATTGGACTAAACAGGGCCTGTGTCCTGGGTGGGAACCCTGGTGGTGCAGTGGTTAAGAGCTACGGCTGCTAATCAAAAGGTTGGCAGTTTGAATCCACCAGGTGCTCCTTGGAAACTCTGTGGGGGCAGTTCTACTCTCTCCTATAGGGTCACTATGAGTTGAAATCAATGCGACAGCAGTGGGTTTGTTTTTCAGTTTTGGGTGTCTTGGGTGGTGAGCCCTCAAATCACCAATAGAAGTTTCAGGCAGTCACAGTCAGCAAGCTTCTATCATACTTAGGGATTGTGGCCAGAGCCGAAGTGATACAGGAAGGCGGCGTGACTTGACTTGGGATGACCTACATTTACACCCGCAAAGAGCACCGGATAACTCCCAGTGCTGGGCAGGATCCCTGCTGGATGTTGGTGTTCTTGTTTATCCATTCAACAAGCATTTATCTGTGTTTTTTACTGTGTGCAGCTGCCCTAGGTAATGAGTATACAAAATACCAGTTGCCAACAAATAGATTCCTACTCAGGGCAACCTCATGTGTGTCAGAGTGGAACTGTGCTCTGTAGGGTTCTATGTGGCGGAATTTTCAGAAGGAGACCACCAGGACTTCCTTGTAAGGCACCTCTGGGTGGACTAGAACCTCCAACCTTTCAGTTTGCAATCAAGAGCGTTAACTGTTTGCCTCACCCAGGCACTCCAATGAACTTACACTGGGGACTAACGCAGGTATAGATCCTGCCTCCGTGGAGGTTTCTATCTAATGAGGAAAGACAGGCCAAAACAAGTATACAAACCTGTAACTATATAACTACAAATAGTAGTAAATGCTATCAGGGAAAGACAAAGGGTGTGAAACAGAAAATAATGGGAGGAGACACCTGGGGAGGACTCTAGGAGGAGGTAACATTTAAGCTGGGATCTAAAGGGTGAGAAGGGAACCCTGGTGGTGCTGTGGTAAAGTGCTGGGCTGCTAACCAAAAGGTTGGCAGTTTGAACTCACCAACCTCTCTGAGGGAGAAAGATATGTCAACCTGCTTCCATAAAGATTATAGCCTTGGAAACCTTATGGAGGCAGTTCTGCTCTGTCCTATAGCCTCGCCATGAATCAGAATCAACAGGGAGTTTGGTTTGGTTTTAAAAGATAAGAAGAACCAAATCCCTGGAAGCGTGGTGGGAAGAAAAGGTGGAACTTAAAGGAACCAAGTGTGCTGAAGCCCCATGCCATGGATTGAATTGACCCCCCAAAAATATGTGTCAACTTGGTTAGGCCATGATTCCCAGTATTATGTGGTTGTCCTCCATTTTGTGATTGGTATAATTTTCCTGTGTGTGGTAAATCCTAATCTCTGCCTGTGATTGTTGAAACAAAATTAGATGATGTTAATGAGGATTAGAGTGGGATATAACACCCTTACTCAGGTTACGTCCCTGATCCAATGTAAAGGGAGTTTCCCTGAAGCATGGCCTGCACCACCTTTTATCTTATAAGAGATAAAAGGAAAGGGAAGCAAGCAGAGAGGGGGGACCTCATACCACCAAGAAAGCAGCACCGAGAGCAGAGCACGTCCTTTGAACCTGAGGTCCCTGTGCTTGAGAAGCTCCTTAGGGGGAGACTGATGACAAGGACCTTCTTCCAGAGCTGATAGAACGAAAAAACCTTGTCTGAGCCAGTGCCCTGAATTTGAACTGGTAGCCTACTAGAATGTGAGAGAATAAAACACAGTGCTGTTATAGCAGCACTAGATGACTAAGACAGAATTGAGGAAGACTCTGCATGCTGGGGAAACCCTGGTGGCATAGTGGTTAAGTGCTATGGCTGTTAACCAAAGGGTCGGCAGTTCAAATCCACCAGGTGCTCCTTGGAAACTCTATGTATGGGGCAGTTCTACTCTGTCCTGTAGGGTTGCTGTGAGTCGGAATTGACTCAATGGCACCAGTTCGGTTTTTGGTTTTCTGCATCCTGGGGAGTAGAGAGGATAATTTAGGGGGAGTGTGGCAGGCAGGGACTGAGGCAGAAAGAGGTGATTCTCACGGTACCTTCGAGCCATGGCGAAGTATTTGCGCTTCATTCTCAGTGCAGGGGCCTGCCATGTGAGGATTTTAAGCAGGTAAGACAGGAATGTCAATGAACAGGTACAATTGCTCATAGGTGAAAGGAATGATTTCATCACTCTCTGCAGGTGGTTTTCCAAACCTACCTGGCAAATTTTGGGGATGTTAAAAAAGGGTTACTATGAGTTGGAATTGGCTCCATGGCAAACAACAACAAGGCTAATGGGAGTCCCTGGGTGGAGCGAAGTGTTAAGCACTCAACTACTAACTGAAAGGTCGGCAGTTTGAGCCCACCCAGAGGTTCCTAGGAAGAAAGCCCTGGCAATCTACTTCCAAAGGTCACAGACTTGAAAACCCTGTGGAGTGCAGTTCATTCTATACATTCTATTCTATACACATGAGGATGCCATGAGTCAGAATCCATACTAAGACGATTTTTTTTAAGGTTATTAGACCAGATCTTGGTAAAACAAAAAAATTAAACCTGTTGCCCTCGAGTCAATTCTGGCTCATAGTGACCCAATAAGACAGAGTAGAACTGCCCCATAGGGTTTCCAAGGAGTGCCTGGTGGATTTGAGCTGCCAACCTTTAGGTTGGCAGCCATAGCTCTTAACCACTCTGCCACCAGGGTTTCAGATCTTGGAGAAATATCATTAAAAAACAAAACAAAACAAAAAAGCCAAACAAACAAACAAACAAACCAAAAACCTGTTACCCATCAGAGGGTAAGGGATTTGAAGGAGCAATGGGGCTAACTAAGTTGGATGGAGATTTTCATTGCTGACATTCTAGGGTACATCTGTTGTTAAATGCTTAACTTGCACTGATTATGAGCTATGATGACCCTAACAGGAAGTCATTTTTCTAGAATAAAAATAAAAATATAGTAAAACTTATTTTTTGAGCCCCACCCATTTGAAATTTGCTACTTACCTCCTGGAGGTCCGTGTGGCTAAGATGAGTTATTGGGTGCAATGTGCCAAGCACGTAGTAGGTTCTTAAGAAACAGTAGTTTCCCATTCCCTTTCCTTTTGTCTTGAAAATAGGTTTACAAGGCAGAGGGGGACAGGTGTAATCAGAATTACAGGCACTTTCCAGCTTGGTGAAGGCACACATTTCAATCGCTTTGGAAACACCCATTCAGGCACAATTGCTGCACTAATTATAAATTACCCTTTTTATTCATTAAGCCCGAGTCCCTGAGGGCCCCACAAAGGTGCATTCTGTTAGATTCATTAAAGGCCTTCCGTGTTTGGCAGACCTCCTTTATCAACCTGGTGTTGGGGGACAGGCCTAACAGGTGTCTCACAGCTCAGCCAGGTCAGATCAGGTTCTTAGTGAAAATGCTTATGTTTCAGAAAACACCCTTGGCCTCACAGGGCAGCCAAACCCAGATGAGGCGAAGAGTTGTAAGAGGGTCTTCTAAACGCTAAAGAAAAAAAGGTATCTTCTTATTCCTTTTAACATCAGATTAAATGTTTAATGATTTAAGAAAACAAACAAACCAACTGTTATTTCTTTGGATAAGATGAGATCTCCCTCTTAGAAGGAACCCATCGGTGCAAGCTCTTAACCACAGACTGGATTTTGTGGTTTGAGATTATATTCTAGATTGCCCACTTGAAGATATATCTGGTAGAGCTTCTTGGCAGGAAAAAAATATATATGAATATGGTGTTTTTTTTGTTAAATCGTAGAACAGCACCTTCTTGCTGACAGAAAAAAATCACCAACTACACACAAAAATATTATTTTAAAAATTTAGACATATAAAGAATATGAATGCTTCTATGCCTAGCCCAGGCAGATTAAATGAATTTACAATGGTCACAAGTTTTACATTTCAAGGGCACAATCTTCTGAACTTAGTGAAGATTCAAAAAGGAGAGTTTTGCAGTCCTTGGGGGCATTGCTTTTAACTCTGCATCTTTGCAAAGCCCTGCGGAACGGGTCTTCTTGGTGGTTATAAAAGGAACGTGTAAACATAACTCAACCCTTACAGGGCCATGACTCTCTAAGACCATCCACAGCCCTGTTGTCATTTGGGGTACAGCAAGTAGCCTCCACCTCCAGGGTGTTGAAGGGACTGAAGAAGGCAGGCCAGAGAGCCTGGCCACTCTAGACCCCACCTCCTCCCCACCACCATGGAACTGCATAATCAAGAACATTTGTGTGTGTGTGTGCACGCACTTGTGTATCAATGTATTATGGAACTTCAGAAATAAGAGTGCTTAGTTTAACTAAACCTTAGACTAATTTCTTCTCTGGCCAAGAGTGACAGGAGGGAGATTACATGTATGGGTTCTGGTTTATGGGTGAAAACGGCTTGGTTAAAGACAGGCTTGCTGATCTGCAAATGGGCCAGTGAGCCTGGCTCAAATCAAATCAAAGGAAAACATTAACAATGAGTGAGAAAGAATGGAGATGTAGATCAATGGAACAGAACACAGAGTGCAGGAATAGACCCACACACGCCAAGGTGTAAAGGAGGAAAGGATGAGATCTTCTCAATGAATAGTGCCGGAACAATCTGATATCCCCTTGCTAAAAAATTAGCCTCAATCCATACCTCACGCCCTATATAAAGATTGACTTAAAATGAATCCTAGATCTAAACATAAAATGTAAACTGAAAAGAATTTAAGAATAATCGTAAGATAAAATCTTTGTGACCTTGAGTAGCGATTATTTCTTAGATACAACACCAAAAGTAGGATCCATAAAAGATAACATTGATAAATCGGACCTTATCAAAATTAAGAACTTCTGCTCTTCCAAAGACACCGTTAAGAGAATGAAAAAACGAGCCACACACTGGAAAAAAATATTTGCACATCACGTATTTGATGAAGAATTTTTACCCAGAATATATATTAAGCCTTGATAATGAGAACAAAAACAACCTATTTTTTTTAATGGGAAAAATACTTGAATAGAAACTTCACCAAAAAAGACATACAGTGCGAATAAGCTTATGAAAGATGCTCAATATTATTACTCACTGGGGAAATACAGATTAAAACCACAAATTAGATGCCACTACACACTTCTTAGAATGGCTAAAATGAAAACGAAAGACAAAAACTGACAATGCCAGTATTGACAACGAAATCTCATACGTGGCTGGTTGGAAGGCAAAATGGTAAACTCACTTTGGAAAACAGCTTGGCAATTGCATATCAAGCTAAACATATACTTTCCATATGACGCAACAATAGCATTCTTATTTACTAAGGTGAAATAAAAGCCTATATTCACAAAAACACCTGTATCTGAATGTTTATAGAGGCTTTATTCATAATCACCAACAGCTGAAAACCAATCTCTCCCCTTCAGCTGTGGAATGGATAACCTGTGGTAGATCCATACAAGTTTGCCAAGTAACATCACTCCTGCTATCATGATATCATATGAATATCATGGTGTACCCACTGACATGAACTGATGAAAAGGGCGTCTCACAATTTGTGGTAGTCTCACAATTTTCCCAGAACCTGCAGTTATACTCATGAGAAAAACAACAGATAAACCCAACTTAGAAACATTCTGCAAAATACCAGACCAAAACCAAACAAAACCAAACCCGTCGCCGTTGAGACGATTCTGACTCATAGTGACCCTACAGGACAGAGTAGAACTGCCCCACAGAGTTTCCAAGGAGTGCCTGGTGGATTCGAACTGTAGACCTTCTGGTTAACACCCATAGCACTTAACCACTATGCCACCAGGGACCAGTATCCCTCAAAACTGTCAAAGTTATGAGAAACAAGGAAAGATTGAGAAATGGTCACAGATTACCTGGAATAGAAAGATAACACTAATGAAAAAAATTGGTGGAATCCAAATAAAATCTGGAATTTGGTTAATAGTAATAATATACCAATGTTGGTTTCTTAGTCTAGCTCAGTGTGGCACAGTAATGAAGAAACCAGACCTGACCGAGAGGCATATGGGACCTCTCTGTACTCTCTTTGCAACTTTTTATTAATCTAAAATTAGTCCAAACTGAAAAGTATAACAAAAAAAAATAACTATACCAGGCACATAGCCAGCATTTAATAAATGATGTCTATTATTTTTTTGAGGGAAAGTATTGGTAGGGTAGGAAACTCTGGTGGTGCAGTGGTTAACAGCTATGGCTGCTAACCAAAAGGTCAATGGTTCAAATCCACGAGGCACTCCTTGGAAACACTATGGGGCAGTTCTACTTCGACCTATAGGGTCGCTATGAGTCGGAATCAACCCGACGGCAATGAGTTTGGTTTTAGGTTTATTGGTAGGATTGCTACAAGTCAGAATCGACTGGACGACAGTGGTTAAAAACTTGGCTGCTTTCAAAGATCAGCAGTTGGAATCTACCAGCCACTCCGTGGAAACCTATGGGGCAGTTCTACTCTGTCCTGTGGGGTGGCTATGAGTCGGAATCCACTTGATGGCAACGGGTTCATAACCCTTAACTCATTTAATTCTGCACAACAATTCTATGAGGTCAGTACCATTATTCCAAGCTTACCAAGGTGGAACTCAAGGTTTATAGAATTATCCAGCCATACGACTGCCAAGTGGCAGGATTTGAACTCGAGTCTGCCTGACCCCCAGCCTATTCCTTCTCTTCCACATTAGGTTCCTCTCAATCCTAGCAGGATGGTATATACAGATTGGAGCCTCTGCCTTTCCATTTACTTTTTATTCTATATGCAGAAGAGCTTAGCTTACCTAATCATACAGCTTTTACTATTTTCTATTTTACAAGCAGGAAAGACACCTTGCAGCCAGCACCAGGTAATTCCTGAAAATCCCAGGAGCTGACCTAGGGGTTTTCAGATCCGCAGGACACAGGATGACAACCGTGTCCATCTTACAAATTTCAAAATTCACCCAATAACCAGGAAGTATTAACAGAGTCAGTAGGATGTTAACATACTTCCACAATAGCTGAGGCTGATGTCTGACATAGCGGCCGAGCCGTTACTGTCCACGGCCGGGCGGGAATGAAGAGTGTAGCACGTATTTAGACATGTAGGGGGAAACAAACGTAACAAAGCAAGCATCTGTTTGCCTCCCCCTCCCATATGTGGCCACAAATGGAACCCATTGACAAGGTCGTGGGCGAGCAGGGGATTTAGTGAACTGGGCACAATATGGCTTTGTGGTCCGGTTTATTTTCTCATGACAGTGTAAAATATAGATTGAGATGAACTGAAATCCCTTGTATTTGGTTTTATAGTTTCAATTCATAAATTCTCTACATTCATTAGAAAGTGATGTACTATCCACCCACTTGAAAAGATAGCGTCCCAAGGGACAGATACAAGAATATTAAAAAAAAAAAAATCCTGATCAAAGAAATATTGCTTCTTTCCTCCTTTCATTGAGCAGATGTGCCACGTGTCCAGAGAAAGAAATAGAAAAATTCCTGAGTGATTTATTTGATGTACCTAGTTTTAGCCAGGGTTATTGCGTGCCCGATATCATGGCCAGGGTTATTAGTTTCTGGTTGAAAATGACCAGAGAGAGTCCTGTTCACTTCATCAATATGGTCCATTTATAGGTTGTCAGAGAAGCGACATCACGCAGTATAGCACTTTGCCTTGGGGTTATTTCTCTATTAGATGGTTGCCTGTCTTTACCAGGATACTTCTATTTAAGACAACCCAGACCGGGAAAGACGGGTCTGTTCCATCCCAGCGTTTAAGACATTAAAAGCAGATGTATCGTTTCAAAAAAAAAAAAAAAAAAGTTTTGTATTCAAAGGGGCATCACCAAGGCCCCATCTGCCACAGAAAAATGAAAACAAACAGACCCCCCAAAACTGTACTTTTTCTAGGATAAATGTTAACTTTTGCTTTTCCTGAAAAGGATGCTTTGCATAACCCAGTGGTTCCTCGACTTCACAAAGCAATTAAATTATTACAAAACAAAACAAAAACTGGGGGAGTGGGGAGGGGAAGCTAAACATAGGATTACCAATTTTTTATTTTATTGAATAAACTCATTAACATCCCCTGACAAATGTCATCTAGATACCAACATTCTATAATGAAAGGCTATTTTAACACACACACAATTTAAAAAACATAAAAAATAATGTAATCTCAGAAAAAAAAAAAAAAAAAGCGTTACTTCCCGGGAGAGAGGGCATGAGGCTTCTCTCCCCAGACTAGAGAAGCTGTAATCACTTCTCAGCGCTGGTCTGCAGCCCGTCCTTAAGAACTGCCCAAAAAATCCATTAAAATATGAGGAGCGATAGTGAGGTTAGAGGTAGAAACTTCTTGCTCTGTAATTCTTTGTAATTCTGTAATATTTTACTACAACTGTTGCAGCACCAACAATAAGGGCAGTAATAACAAGAAAAAAAAAAAAAACAAGGAGGAAGAAGAGGAGGAGGAGGAAGAAATATCATTTATTAAGTGTACACTGTACTAGATATCAGTTCTATGTGCTTGACACATTGGTTTTTCTTAATCCTGGCAACTAACCCTGTGAGATCAGTACTACTACTGCCGCTTTATGGATTAGGCAACTGTGGCAGAGAGAAGTCATGTAGCTTGCCCAAGGACACTCAATAGCAAGCGGTGGAGTGGGATTGCACCTCCCGTCCATCTGCATCAGAGGCCGGCACACTCACCGCTCCGCACACACGGCCTTCTGCCCGTTATGCCCCACTGCAATTATTTGTTTGTGGGTCTGTGCTTCCCGCAAGAATGTGGCCTCACTGTCTTTTTCACCTTGAACTCCTCAGCATTCAATGTGGCACCTGACAAATAGTGAACACGTGAATACATGGAGACTTCTAGTTTTGGACATTTGTTTTCAAACCTAGGGTGGTTTGAGAGTTAAATGGGATCATGTATGTAAAGTAATTAATACTGTGCCTGACACACAGGAAGCCCTTGATATGTGTGAGTGACTTTCATTACTGGTATCAGGAAAGTCAGCTCACCTTCGAGAAAACACTCTTGGCTTGGTTAGCTGGAGAAGCACCCACAGTCTTACAGAGGACTCTCACACAGGATGTCTCCTACAGAATTTTTTAAATAATCAGAAATAACAATTTATAAAATACCCACGCACATCACTTTTTTTTTTCATATACGTGTGTGTATATGTGTGTGGGGGGGTACATATGTGTATGTATTTATATATGTATACACATATATGTGTGTATGTATGTATACATATACATATATGTACACACACATATACATACATATATATACACATATGTATATATAAAGCCCCTGTAGCATAACAGTTAAGCAGTCAGCTGTTAACCAAAATGTTGGGTTGGTAGTTTGAAATATACATATATATATATATACACACAATTTTTGTTTTTTTTTTATATATACACACACACACACATATGTATTTTTACATATATAACACGAGTCTTTTGAGTTTCTGTTCCGGCTGTGCCCTCCCCGCAATGAGGCACCCTTAGAAGGGCCACCGTGCCAATTCTCTTCCACAAGTTGCTCTTAAAAAACGTAATTAGCATAGCACACTTACGAAAACACCTCGAAGGGAGAGGGCACAGCCCTCAAACAAAAGCAAAAGGCTTGCATTATTTGAGTAAAAAAATTATCTGAATCATATAATACCTTTTCTCTCTTGGATAAAACATTTGCAATTTAAAATAAAAGCAATCCTTAGGCCTTCCCTGATGAAAAGGATTTTAAAACAAATCTTGCTTCGTTAGGCACCAAAGGAAAGTTATAAGGGTTTGAGAATTGGGGTTCTCCTGTGTATAAGATGGAAGTACAAACCCTCCCTTATAAAAGCAGAATTGAGCACTGGTATTTAGAAAGCTCTCCCTGAGCTTCTCTGTGGATGTCCTTTGTAGACACAGTCTCGAGCTCCAGCTTAGAAACGTGTTTTTTATTCATCTCCTCTGTGCTGCGAAGGCTGGAATTGCATCTCTGTTGCTAGCATCAGGGGCACTGTGTTTTTCTCCCAGGCTTTTGCTGGAAATTTCCCGAGATAATAATGAGAAAACTATTACGACAAGATCCACTTGTCTCTGATTTCTGTGCCCTAAATTATGAAGGGTCCCAGGGATCATTCTTCCCCAGCCAGGCCCACTCTGGGAACAGCTCGAGAAGGTGATGTTCTTGCTGTGTTTTATTTCAGTTAGCGACACTCCCTGGCTTTCCTGCCTCCCACAGACAGACGTTTATCCCAGCAAAGCAGCACAGGCTGCTGAAATGATTTCTGAGTCTCTCCGTCAGCAGGATTGGAGGACAAGGATGCCAGTTGCTCTTCGGCTCTTCTGATGGGTAAAAGCATTCAAAGTCATGGTTACCATTTTAGCAGCAGAATTTATAAACACCTTCAGTCCACTAGGTTACACTGTTGATAACAACCTCATTGCAATTTGCCTTGTAAAATAATAAGAAATTACAAAAAATAACAAGAAAAGAAAATTTGGGGTAAATAGATTTATGCCAGTTAATTTTCCCCCAGGCAGCAACATGCTAATTTATGGTATGTGGTGCCCTGTGTTTGGGCTCAATGCAATTTCAATACCGTGGGCTTTATTGTGTCTCTGATTCCAAGAAGTAAGCAACTGTTTTCCAACTTTGCTCAAAGAGGGAAAAATAGAAGTGGCTTAAAAATAAAAAAATAGCTAAATATTGCTTATAATATGCTATCTTATCAGACAGACAATGTCTTATTGAATTCTTTAAAACATAATTTCATAGATAAATATACATCTTAGGAAGTGCTATAGATCTGTGTTGTTGTGTGAGAATATCTGTTTCATAGATGATACACAGAAGGTATTTTTCATGGATAGAAAAGAGTATCCTTTTCCAAGATACACATACAGAAAAGAATATCTTTTTGACAAAAACAAAAAAACCAAAAACCAGTTACCGTTGAGCTGATTCCAACTTACGGTGACCCTATGTGTGTTAGAGAATTGTGTTCCAAAAGGTTTTCAGAGGCTGACTCTTCAGAAGTAGATCACCTGACCTTTCTTCCGAGATGCCTCTGGGTGGCCTCGAACCTCTAACCTTTCAATTAGCAGCTGAACACGTTAATTGCACCACCCAGGGACTCCGTCTTATTGATAGATACACATTATATTTTCCAAAGAGCTCTAGGTCAGTTAGGAGTTTCTTTCTCTCATCCTATTCATGAACAAATTCTGCAGAAAAATCTTTTAGCTGTAGAAACTTTTGCTTACGCGGAGCTCTTATGTTCTTTCAGGAACAATGTAATGACCCAGATCACTTCTGCCCTCTGCACGCTAAGTGTCCCTCAGAGAAGCAGCAATTGGACTTTTACATCTGAAACTCCACCTGACCCAGGGTGACATGAAGGGCACAGAAAGAAAAGACGCTTTGTCATCTTCTAGATAGATTCTCAGAGATTTGACGGCTGACAGCTCCAGCCTTTTTGCAATACATGTAAAATTAAAAAAGTGCTTCCTTGATGTAACCCTCTTTGCTATACTAGACCAGGTCGTTAGGATTATTTTGCTAAAGATCTTAGTCCAGAATCAGTTTCTCCTCCTTCCTCTCACTGCCTCCCCTGCAGTTTGCTTTAAAGAATATTTTCATTGTTTTATCAACCAATTCCGTTTGCGCTTGTGAAGGATAATGAATTGGTGCTCTTGCGGGAACTTGAACTTCTCGGATAAAAGAAGTGTTCGATGTTTAAGTCGTTAACATTGACATGATTATCTTCAGAGCTTGGCCCTATTAACTTGATTATTGAGCCACTGTTTATTGTCATAGTTTGTCACAGCACTTAACAGCAAAAGGTCAGATTGGAAAGAAAGAACACAAGCGATGCAGAAAGAATAACTCTGATCTTTTGGCGAAGGAGCTGCTGTCAGTAGCTCTCGCTGCGGGGTGGATGATGCAAAACGATCCCAACTTTAACACCAGCAAAATGATTTTCAAACTGTGCTGAAAATCCACACATTTGAGTAGGTATTAGTGTCCTTAAATTTGTCCATGCCCTTTGAGCCAATAATTTTACTTTAATTCTGCCAAGGAAGCCATAAGACAGGCAAACAAAGATTTGTGTCCAAGGCTGGTCATTTCAGCTTTGTTTATAAGAGCACAAAAACTGATGACAATCTAAATGTCCAACTATTGGGGATTATCTCAGTAAAGTATGTTATACATAATGCCACCATTCAAAATCATGCTTTCAAATAGTACTTGCTAAATATTAAAAAAAAGAAATTCATGGTTTATGGTAAAGCAAATAATACATTTTTTAGAGGCATCCAAGGAATGAGCCTGATTTTATGAGAAATTACACATTCGGGTACATGCAACAACAAAACCCGCCAGGGTGAGGGATTCTGAGGGATTTTTATTCATTCTTAATAATTTGTTATATTTCCTAAATTTTCTGCCACAAACACGTATTCCTTTGAAAGCTAAAATAAACTGCAATTGCGCTTATTTCAAACCGGCAAGGGTGCGACCACTTGTAATTATGTATTTATCTGATGCCTGAATCCACCGGCCAGCAGAATTGTCAGCCTTCTCGGGGCTCCACGCTTCCAGAACTTGTAGACAGTTGTCAAAGGGAAGTCCCAGAGCGTGCTTTTACAGCGCCCCGCCGTTTATTAATGCCGCCTGTGTTCTTGTAAGGTTAAGGTATTCAGTGATATTCAATAATTGTCTCTACGCCCAAGTAGACGTTTCATTTCACTTGCTGGTGTGGATCTATTTCGGTATCATTTTTTCACAACTGCATTTGAAGACCCATCGCAGCAGGCTGCTTCTCTCGGCCCTTTCTTTGAATGCAAGGCGACCTAAAGGGCCCCGGTAAGAAATTAAATATAATTACCTACAGAACCGCACAGGGCACAATGGAATGGCACCGGCCTCCGAAGTGGAAGGCAGTGTAGGGAGGCCCCTCGTGGTCCGTCCTCCCCAGAGTTAATTTGCCTGTATTTCCTTCCCCGGTGGAGAACGCGACGTGGCCGCCGCACAATGACCTATTTGGTTGGCAGTGGAAAATTATGTCATTTGCAAGCCAGCTTTCAGCTGCGATATTTTATAGTTGTGAAGATGAAAGCCTGATAGTCCTCTCCCCCTTCGCAGAAACTGCAATCCATCTTGAAACCTGTGATAATTCCTAAAACCTGCAGCTTAATAAACTAACCAACCCCAGGCCTATGTGATTTTACGGGGAGTCGATCTTTGATCAGCCAAGCTGAAATGGGTCTGATAAGGGGCCGGCCTTCCACTCCAGGAGTCGCCACTTGAGTGGGTGATGGCTGTCCCCTCCCATCCGCAAGTGCCAAATCAGCAGAAGTCTTCCCGAGCTTCTTATCTCTTTCACTTTCTTCTGGAGATCTCTGTCGCTTTAATCCGGCATGTCTGCTGCTGGTTAACAAGGAAATCCTATGTCAATTATCACCAACAACTTCCTGCTGCGAAGCAGCGGGGACTCAAAGCGTTTGAGAGCCTTTTCACACCAGAGAGTGGTGCCCGGCCTAATTAAATGGCCCTCATATCCTGCAGCCTGGTGGAGGCCACATGATAGATAGCTAATGAAAGATAGCCTAATTTCTCTAAGAACCGTTTGGAGGCTGGTGGGCTGACTGGTGGGCTGCAGGTGCACCCCAGAGTGAGGCTGCGTGAAGATTTTTCCACTTCCGCCAAATTTGGTGGGCCCTGTTGTCAGCACTCGACTGAGGGAACTGAAGCGAGCCAACCTTTGGGAAGATTGCATCTTATTAGGTCGCCCTACAAATCCGAGGCTCCAGTGGAGTGGGAGGGGGACGCAGGGGACGCCGACAAACATCGTTTTTAGGCCTCCTAGGAGACCATTGCCCCATGGAATTATTCACCTTGTTTCCTGCCTCTAATGAAGAGATCCCACCTGCCCAAAGAATCCTCAGCTAATACGATGCTGTTTTAAATATATACATTTTATAAGATCCTTACCAATCGTTCCCATCAAATGGCTTATTCGTGCTGGAGGTATACATACATACATACATACTCTGTATAAAACAAACAGACCAGTTGCTGTTGAGACATAGAAAACCCCACAGGGTTTTCAAAGGCTGATTTTTCAGAAGTAGATCCCCAGACCTTTCTACTGAGGGGCCTCTGGGTTGACTCAAACTATCAATCTTCCAGTTAAAAGCCAAGTGCGTTAACTGCGCCACTCGGTCGCTACATAGTGTATATAAACTAAAAATATTATTTTCATTTTCTTCCTGGAAAGAACTGTCTCTGTGACTCACATTTTTGCTGGCAATTTTTTTTTTTTTTTTTTAAGTCTAGAGCAATGGTTCTTTGGCGCAGTGCTTAAGTGCTACGGCTGCTAACCAAGAGGTCGGCAGTTCAAATCGGCCAGGCGCTTCTTGGAAACTCTCTCGGGTGGCCTACTCTGTCCTACAGGGTCGCTAAGAGTCTGAATCAACTCAAGGGCTGTGGGTTTGGTTTTTAAGTTTAGAGCAATGGTTCTTAAAACGTGGCCCAGACCAGCAACATTGGCTTCATCTGGAACAGTGTTAGGGAAGCCTTGGTGGCCCAGTGGGTTAAGCATTTGGCTGCTAACCAAAAAGTCAGCAGTTCAAACCCACCAGCTGCTCTGAGGTAGAAAGACGTGGCAGGCTGCTTCTGTAAAGATTGTTTTTATTTGTTTGTTGGTCTCTGTCGAGTTGGTGTCAAGTCACAAGGACACCACGCACAACAGAATGAACAAAAACACTGCCCAGTCCTGCGCCATCCTCAAAACCGTTGCTATGTTTCAGCACGTTGTTGCAGCCACTGTGTCAATTCATCTCCTTAAGGGTTTTCCTCTTTTTTGCTGACCGTCCACTTCACCAAGCATGATGTCCTTCTCCAGGGAGTGGTCCAAACATGTTCTGATAACATGTCCAAAGTAAGTGAGACAAAGCTGCTAAGGAGCCTTCTGGCTGTACACCTTCCAAGACAGATTTGTTCGTTCTTCTGGTAGTCCATGGTATATTCATTTTCTTTGCCAATGCCATAATTCAAACGCATCAATTCTTCTTTGGTCTTCCTTATTCATGTTCAGCTTTCGCAGCATATGAAGCGATTGAAAATACCATGTTTGGGTCAGGCACACCTTAGTCCTCAAAGTGACATCTTTGCTTTTTAACACTTTAAAGAAGTCTTTTGCCGCAAATTTATCCGATGCAATAAGTATTTTGATTTCTTGACTGCTGCTTCCATGGATGTTGATTGTGGATCCAAGTAAAATGAAATTCTTGACAACTTCATTATTTTCTCCATTTATCGTGATGTTGCTTATTGGTCCAGTTGTGAAGATTTTTGTTTTATGTTGAGGTGTGATCCATACTGAAGGCTATAGTCTTTGATCTTTATCAGTAAGTGATTCATGCCCTCTTCACTTTCAGCAAACAAGATGTGGTCATCTGCGTAATGCAGGTTGTTAATGAGTCTTCCTCCAACCCTGATGCTGTGTTCTTCTTCATATAGTCCAGCTTCTAGGATTATTTGCTCAATATATAGATTGAATAAGTATGGTGGAAGGATACAACCCTGACACGCACCTTTCCTGATTTTAAACCATGCAGTACCCCCTATTTCTGTTTAACCAACTGCCTCTTGGTCTATGTACAGGTGTCTCAGGAGCACAATTAAGTGTTCTGGAATTCTCATTCTTCGCAATGTTATCCATAATTTGTTATGATCTGCACAGCTGGACGCCTTTGCATAGTCAATAAAACAGAGGTAAACATCTTTTTGGTATTCTCTGCTTTCAGCCAAGATCCATCCAACATCAGCAATGGTATGCCTCGTTCAATGTCCTGTTCTGAACCTGTCTTGCAGCAGTACATCGACAGGGAACTTCGGGAAATTAAATTCAAGCCAGATTCAAGCTGTAAACATTACAGCCCTGGAGATTCTAAGGGGGCAGTGCTACTCTGTCCTACAGTCACTATGAGTCAGAATTGACTGGACTGCAGGCAGGGTGGGGGGTGGGGGTGGTTTGTGGGAACTTGTTAGAAATGCAAATTCCTAGGCCCCACCCCAGACCCACTGACTCAGATACTCGAGGGGTAAGTAAGCAGCAGGAATCTGTTCTAACAAGATTTCCAGGGGACTCAGAGGTCTGCTAAAATCTGATAACCACTGATGTGGGGCATGCCCGAGAAACTCATTGGTAGATGGCCAGGTGGTAGTGTTAATCATAAATACTACCATTTGCTTAAGAAATCCATCACATTAAATAATGGGACACGCTTCGTTATTTAACGTGACTTGATGTCTATCTACCTTTTATCAAGATGCACGTATACAAGGCTAGATTTACTTCCTGAGTTTTGACTCTTGACGGTATCTTATTGAGTGAGGTGAATTTTGTTTGAATTTGAGGAGATGGCTGGGGCTGGGGGATATGTGTATTTACTAAGATATTTCAATCTATTTTCTATGGTTATGAGTCTTAAGCTTTTTTTTTTTAATTCAGGATTCCAAATAGGGTTTGTCCCTTTTTATTTTGTAATGAAGGACACTTACCTACTCCCAACATTTCCTAAAAGAAAGGACTTTTGTTTTTCAATGACAAAAACAAACACATAATAAGGGCATAATATCAGTATCAAAACCCATCCTTTTAATGGAATTAGTTTATATTGATGCAAACCTCACTGTTCTGTCCTTATTTTTCTCTTTTCACTGAAGACTAATGAGTTCTTTGCCATGAAAAGACACTGGTTTGCCAATGATGTCCAGAAATGGCCTGCTCTGATGTAGGAGAGCGGGCAGGTAACACTAACTCAGTGGTTCTCAGACTTGGCTGCACATTTAAATCACCTGGGAAGCTTTAACAACTGCCCGGGCCTGGGCACCACCCCCAGGGATTCTGAGTTGATTGGCCTAGGCTGGCAAGCAGATGTCAGTATTTTTAAAACAGTTGAGAATCACCATTCTGAGTGTTCGTACACAGTCTTTCAGAGCCTTTCAGACTTTAATGTGCACACAATTCCCCTGAGGATCTTGCTAAAATTCAGGATCTGTTCGGTAGGCCAGGGGTTAGCCCTGAGATCCTGCTTGTCTAATCAGCTCCTGGTGACTCTGTTGCTGCTTGTCTGTGGGCCAAACTTCGAGTAGCAAGGCCTCAAACAACGTACATCTGAGGATTTCCAAGTGCTTTGAAGAAAGCCCAAGGACTCTCTGCACAGCAGCTGGGGGTCACCAGTCCCGATTTCCTGGACACGCAGACTTAGAGATAGACCACTCCCTCAAGGGCAAGCTAGGAGCAGAGTTAGGGAGGACACTCACCCAGCTCCTGGGCAGTCAGACTCCCTGGGTATGACCTCAGTCCCTCTCGTGGGTTTCATCTGTGTTCTGTGGTTACCTTGGCTATTCTTGGTAAACCAGAAGCCTGCGTTTGCCAAAGTGACCCATGCTTTGTTGGAGGCCCAAGCGGCAGAGTAAGGAGGACAGGAAGATGATGTGGCCAAGTCATTGGCCAAATCCTACTGCCTACGTGGTCACTAGAAATTTTTCTTTGCCGTTGAGGCCAGGCCTGAGAATTCCTGTGGAGACACTGATACTTTCAGGGCGAGATGCCCAACCCTGTTGGATATCCGCAGTGGAGAGCTGGGACCCTAGGCCCAGCCTCTAGGGCACAGACTTATGTTCCTATTCCTTCATTATAACTCAATAATCTGTTTAATTAGGGTGTTTTCTCCCAGTTCGGTCATCTTAAGCCCCAAAATACACTTAAAAACTTACTATATCATACTGGATGAGAACATATGATCTAGAATGAGACAGACTTGGGTTTCTGTCTCTTTTTTGCCCTTGCTGTTTCTGTGATCTGGGGCAACTTACTTAGCTTTCTGGGACCTTCTGTGTCCTTACTTGTAAAATGAGAATAATAGCAGCCGCTTAATCGAGAGTGCTGTTTTGAGGATTAGATGAGGCAATGCTTAGAACATAAAAACACTGTTGAAAATGAAAAGGACTTGAAGCACTTACTGATGAAGATCAAAGACCACAGCCTTCAGTATGGATTGCACTTCAACATAAAGAAAACAAAAATCCTCACAACTGGACCAATAAGCAACATCATGGTAAATGGAGAAAAGATTGAAGTTGTCAAGGATTTCATTTTACTTGGATCCACAACCAACACCCAGGGAAGCAGCAGTCAAAAAGTCAAAAGATGCATTGCATTGGGCAAATCTCCTGCAAAAGACCTCTTTAAAGTGTTAAAAAGCAAAGATGTCACTTTAAGGACTGAGGTGCACCTGACCCAAGCCGTGGTATTTTCAATCGCATCATATGCATGAGAAAGCTGGACAATAAATAAAGAAGACTGAAGAAGAATTGATGCATTTGAATTATGGTGTTGGCGAAGAGTACCGAATATACCATGGACTGCTAGAATAATGAACAAATCTGTCTTGGAAAAAGTACAGCCAAAACTCTCCTTAGAAGCAAGAATGGCAAGACTTCGTCTCACATACTTTGGATGTGTTATCAGGAGAGATCAGTCTCTTGAGAAGGACATCATGCTTGGTAGAGCAGAGGATCAGCAAAAAAGAGGAAAACCCCCAATGAAATGGGCTGACATAGTGGCTACAACAATAGGCTCAGACATAGCAAAGACTGTGAGAATGGCACATGACTGGGCAGTGTTTCATTCTGTGGTTCATAGGATTGCTGTGAGTCAGAACTGACTCGATGGCACCTAACAACAGCAACAACAATGAAAGGTACTATTTATCATACAAATGATCATCCTCCTGGTTGTGTGAGACATTTTGGAAAGCATATGGGTTAGGGCTTGAAGGCACCAGACGACACTTTCCACCTGATTTTAAAGATGAGGAAACCAAGGCCCATAGAGGTCATGTGATTGTCTCAAAGCATGCTCCAAGCATAGACTGCCTCAGATCCAACAGTCCTGGATCCCCACACTCACTACCCTTTCACCTCAATATATACTTCCTCACTTTTCATTGTATGGATATATTGCGTACGGTTGTAAGTTGCCTTAAATCTTCTTTGGAACAAGATAGGTTACAGATAAATAGGTGAATGGCTGATTTGATAGCCTTTCTACTTCATGATGAATTTCTTTGAGATACAAGATCCTAGCCCATTGTCACTGAGCCAATTCCTATTCATAGCATCCCTATAGGACTGAGTAGAACTGCCTCATAGGGTTTCCAAGGCTGTAATCTATGGAGGCAGGCCGCCACATCTTTCTCTTTCAGAAAAGCTGGTGGGTTTGAATTGCCGACCTTTTGGTTAGCAGCTGAGCACTTAACCAATGTGCCGCCAGGGCTCCTTTACAAGATCCAAAGGACTGGTAGAACCGTAAGTTCCGTGGTTTGAACCCACCAGCTGCTCCATGGGAGAAAGATGTGGCAGTCTGCTTTCATAAAGATTTCAGCCTTGGAAACCCTATGTAGCAGTTCTATTCTGTCCTACAGGGTTGCTATAAGTAGAATCGACTCAACGGCAGTGAGTTTTTAGGGACTAGTAAACCCTGGTCTTCATGGGGTCATTTCCCATGCCCAGGCTAATGGCAGACACTATAACCCATCAGGGTGTGCTTTCCCTCTGACTCCACCACAGCCTCAGAATCCTCAGCATGGAGTTCCAGAAAGCCACTACCAGTTGGCCAGTGTTAGCCCACATATGAACTTTTTGCTGACTCTTTTTCCCATTTTCTGATTTCTGCAATCACAGGTCTTGGGAGGGAACTTTCAGAGGGCATCCAGTGCGTTCACCCTGCCACCAACCAGGTAGGGCAGTGCTGAATCCATCCTCCAGGAAAACAGGGGAGGGAACTGAGCATATAACACACCAGCAGCTGAAAAAGTATTCCATGAGCTAATGTCTGAAAGCATCAGGTTTGAAACAGCAGCAGTGTATTAATGATCTGCCCAAATCCTTCATTAGGCCTTCTGTCAGCCAAACCAGAAAACCAAACCCGTTGCCACCAAGTCGATTCTGACTCATAGCAACCCTATAGGACAGAGTAGAACTGCCCAATGGGGTTTCCAAGGAATTACTGGTGGATTCGAACTGCCAGCCTTTTGGTTAGCAGCTGAATGCTTAACCACTGTGCCACCAGGTCTCCTTTATTGGCTAAGGCATTTTTACTTAATAATAATAATTTTAGATTTCTGATTATATCAAAATACATTTTAAAAAAAAAAAGAGCCTTTTCCCTAATAGTTATTATATAGTTTAACTCAAAAAAAACCAAACCTGTTGGCCAAAGAGTTGATTCAGACTCCTGGTGACCCCATATGTTGTAGAGCAGAACTGCCTGCCATAGGATTTTCGAAGCTGTGACCTTTCAGAAATAGATTGCCAGGCATTTCTTCTGAGGCACCCATTGGTGGGTTCCAACTGCCAACCTTTCAGTTAGTAGTCAAGTGCTTAACTGTTTGTGCCACCCAGGGGCTGCTGTAGTTTAACTGAGGAGGAGCTATTAATGCCTTAGTCTTTATATAGAAAATTTCCGTAGCAAATCATACGCACGCCATTTCCTGAAGGCAGACACAGAAACAGTTTCAAATTTGAGAGGAAATTATAGTCTCTTGTTTTGAAGCCAAAGATGACTTTAAAATAACATTTTCTTTCATTAATGCCAATAACTCAAGCATTTGATGTCTAAATCATTTGCAGTTGCTGTACTTAGAATTTGAAAATGTTTCTGAATCTTGAGGTAAATTAGTGTCCAACTGGAGTTTTAAAAAACATTACTGTGCCTGAGCTTACACTGAAAAGTGCAGAAAAATCTGGCTTTAGAGAGTATCTGTGACTGTCCACCCCTAAGTGTCTTGCAAAGGAATATCAAAGACAGGTGTGATGGAGCCCCTACCCGTGGCTTAATCAATCCCTGCAGGCCAGACATTATTGAGAAAAACACTTCTCACTCCATTTACATCTTTACTCAGTGTCATTCAGGATGTCTGGTTAATTTCTGAGCAAATAGTAGTCCTTCCTCCCATTTAACACCCTGTGCCCCTCAATGTTTAACTGTTGGCATCAAGTATAGTTAACTCCATCTCCAACATAGTTCTTGAATCCACGCAGAGTTTTCTTATAATTTGTATATAGTCATGTCACTCTCTTGCTTAAGATTATTCAATAGGTTATTTACTCTTCATTGAATAAAATCCAAACTCCTCATAATAGCCTTTTAGGTCATTTATAGTTTGACCCTCAGCCCACTGTGAATTGAGCTCATTGTAAATTGGAACCTCTATCTGGTAGAACTTTCACTGTATCCAGGCATTCTGCTATGTCTTTTACCTAGATAATTTCACCTGTGGCTATCAACTATTGTTATCCCTACTTTACAGATGAGGAAATTTAGGCACAATAAAGTTCGATTAATTGCTCAACTAGTAAATGAGGAAAAGTGGGCCAAAATTCAAAACTCTCAGATACCAAATAATCACAAACTGGCTGCTAAAGCTCCGACCATCATATCTGTATTCCAAGAAGAAAGGAAGAGGAAGGAGAAGGGCAAAAGGCCCACTATTATCATCCGCCTGTACACCACTCAAAAGAACTTAGTCACATGGTCACTCTTGACTGCAAGAGAGCCTGGGAAATGTAGTTTTTGTCCTACCTTGGCACAGGCATGCCCCCAACGAAATCATGATTATATTAGTAGGAAAAGGGGACAAGTGAACCTTGGGTGAACGACCAGCAGTTTCTGCCCTGAGAAATGACATTCTCATTCATTCTGGAGAAGAACCCCAATTCTACCCACTGTGACTGAAGGACCCACTACATATTGGGCTCACTTTGTGCCTTCCAGTTCCTTCACTGGCACACAAGCCTGTGTCGAGTATTGAGAGGCATGCCTCTCATTCCCTGAGTTTGGGGTTTAATTTGTAAAATGGCATAAACATGGTTGCATGGTTGAATTATCAAGAAAGCATTAATGAAACTATGTAAATTATATATTTTAGTTATGATTCCATTTGATCTGTGACCATATACAAATTGTTGAATTTCATCAAAATGGAAAAACGAAACTTACCACATTCCAGTCGTTTGTGCCCCTTCCCAAACATCTCACTCATACTGTGTCCGGTTCCTTGGGAAAGACTCACATCAATGCACCCAGTTCACCTCTTTTCCCTCCATGGGTCTTTGATAGAATTCTGTTTGTTTACATTAATAGGTTGGTGTCAACACATTCATAAGCTGTTGCATGGGCTCACTCCATGACCCTCACTTGAAAAAAAATATAGTGCTTTAGTACTAACAGTTATTGAGAAGCTTTAAGATTTTCTTGCTTTTTATTTTATATATATAGTTTTTTTGCTCAGCAAGATCCAATTGATTTTTACCCAGTATTCCAGTCATGAGAAACCCTGGTGATGCAGTGGTTAAGTGCTCTGCTACTAACCTAAAGGCCTGCAGTTCAAACTAACCAGGCACTCCAGGCCAGAAAGATGTGGCAATCTGCTCCCTTAAAGATTTACAGCCGTGGAGACCCTATGGGGAGTACCACTCTGCCCTACAGGGTCACTGGGAGTTGGAATCCACTCAATGGGTTTGGTTTGGTTTTGGTTTATTCCAGGTCACAAGAGCATTCCAAAGAGACTTCCTGGGATACTCTTTCCTACAATGAGATGGGAGGAGTCCTCCCAGGTCTTATAGTAAGAGCAGAGTGAGGCTGGAATCCAGGCAGTTCCAGTGAAATCTGAATAAGGGCTGTATCTGCGTTTTAGTTATCTAGTGCCGCTGTAACAGAAATACCACAAGTGGGTGGCTTTAACAAACAGAAATTTATTTTCTCCCTGTTTAGGAGGCTAGAGATCCAAATTCAGGGCGCTGGCTCTGGGGGAAGGCTTTCCCTCTCTGTTAGCTCTGGGGGAATTCCTTGTCTCTCTTCAGCATCTGCTTCTTGGTTACTTGGAGATGTCATGGGGCCTGGCACATATCGTCCCCCATCATGGCTTGTTTGCTTGCTTAATCTGCTTTGACATCTCAAAATAGATTGATTTAAGACACACCCTGCACTAATGCTGCCTCATTAACATAACAAAGAAAACTCATTCCCAAATGGGATTATAACCACAGGTATAAAACCAGTTGCCATCAAGTCGTTTCTGACTCATAGTGACCCATTAGGATAGAGTAGAACTTCCGCATAGGGTTTCTAAGGCTGTAAATCTTTATGCAAGCAGACTGCCATATCTTTCTCTTCTGGAGCGGCTGGTGGGTTCAAACCACCAACCTCTCAGTCAACAGCCAAGCACTTTTAACTACTGTGCTACCAGAGTATAGGGGTTAGGATTTACAACACATATTTGGGAGGACCCAATTCAGTCCATAATACTGGGTTAGTAGCATTGTGCCAATGTCAGTTTCTTGGTTTTGACAATGGTTATGTAAGATTTTACTATTGGGGAAGCTGCCTGAAGAGTATACAGGAACTCTTTTTACTATTATCGTGACTTCTTGTGAATCTTAAAGTATTTAAAAATAAGAAATTATTAGGTAGGAAGTTTAGGGGGCAGCGCGTTTATGTTAACGGGAGGAACAATTCAGAAAAAGGTTGAGAATGGTTGCATAACTTGAATGAAATTAATGTCACTGAATTGTACATGTAGAAATTGTCAAGTTGGTGTATGTTCTGCTGAGTATATTTTCAACAACAACAAAAAATTATTAAATAAATAAAAAGTTATTTAAAAAATCCAGGCGGTTCGAGCATTCAACCAGTACTCAATATACAGGTAAATAACAGTATTGTTCTGGCATAGTCTGGTCACACAGTAGACATTTAATAAACGTTAGCTTCCTCTGCCCATTGCCTGTTTCCGAGAGCTAAGAGATAACATCTCAAGTCCCTAATTCAGTATAAGAATGGACACCACCTCAAGCAGCCTAGGAAATGACAGCTCAGATCTGGCCAGGAGGAAGTCGGAAGGCTAAAACAGGCTGATGTGGATAGGGTCAAAGCGGACATGTTTCAGGATTTCTGCTTTTCTAAGATTACTTTCTGGAAAATCTTTTTTCAGATCTCACAGATCCCTGAGGAGTCTCAGCTCGGAACTGGGAAAACTGTTGGGAAGTCTAATTAAAAGAGAACAATACAATCTGGGGGTTAGTCTAACCTGATAGGGTCAAGCAGGCACTGTTTCTTACCTCTCTAAGTGAGCGGAGAAAAAAAGCTTTAACAGCAAATGATAGGCAACAAGTAGACCTAGTTAGGTTGGATTTTCACAAAGACTGAGATAACAGCCTTTGAAAAAAGTCATAAAGGAAAATAAATAACCGCGTGTTACAGTCACAGAGCTGGCAGAACAGTGTAATACTGTAGCTATGATAAGTACTAGAAAGCAAGTGCTATTGGGAGCAGACACAGCCATGACCCACCGCTTTAGTCGATTTATAGGATCCAGTGCCTGTGTGTTAATGATCAGACGAGGAGTCCACGTCCACAATGTTGGCGGGGCAGGGAAGATGTTTTCTGGTAATGGCCAGCTGACTTTACGTAACACCTTGACAGAGGAGAATGAGGAATCCAAGGCTAATGATCATAATAATAAAATAACAACCAAAACCGAAACAAGCCTGTCGCTGTCAAATCGATGCATAGTGACCCTATACGACAGAGTAGAACTGTTCCATAGTGTTTCCAAGGAGCGACTGGTGGATTTGAACTGCTGACGTTTTGGTTAGCAGCCTGAGGTCTTAACCACTGTGTCACCAGGCCTCCAAAATAACAATAGCTAACATTTTTTGGGTGTTTTCTATGCGCGAAGGAGCCATGATGGTGCAATGGTTAACCGCTTGACTGGTAACTGAAAGGTGGGCAGTTTGAACCTATCCAGCAGCTCCGCGTGAGAAAGACCTGGTGATCTGTTTCTGTAAAGATTACAACCAAGAAAGCCCTATGGGGCAGTTCTGCTCCATCATATGGGATAGCTACATGTTGGAATCAACTGGAAAGCACCTAACAATAACAACACCCTGTGCAAGGAACATTTGTAAGGTTGTAAGTGTGTTATCTTTGTGTGCTACCTCATCAAAAAGATTCTCATTGAGTCTTTCGTGGGTGAGGAAATTGAGGTCTGGAAATGTACAGTAACTTTCCAAGGACCCTGAAGCTTGATGTAGGTGAAGCTGGATTGAAAGCACCTGTTGCCCCAACCTCGGGACAGGCTCCAGTGAGAAAAATGCCCTGGAATACAGTGCCTGTTCCCCTCGCCATCCCAGTCACTTGGAGTTTGCCAGGGAACCGTGGAGCATTAAAGCTTGCAGCCAGGAGGGCCTCATTACCCCCCTCCCTGAGAATAGAGCCCAGTGCATCCACTTCTTGGCAGAAAAGTACCGTACTCTCTCCAAACTCATGATACTTTGTGTATTTCACCTGGAATTTATTTTTGTTTATGATGTGAGGTTGAGATCCAGCATCATCCCCCACCTACCCACCCAGACAGCCAGCCAGTTATTCCTCCATCACTTACAACATAAACTCTCCTCTTTACATTGAAACAAAATTCCATTTTTGCTGTGTATTATGTTTCCATATACACTGTCATGTATTTCTGGATCCTCTATTTTGCCCTTGATCTATTAATTTATTCCTCTGTCAGTGGAATATTGTTTGACATGTAATAACTTTATAGTGAGCTTTATTATTTTGTAAGGGAACTCCTCATCTGTTTTTCTCTTCTAAACTTCTCTTGGTCATTCTCAGATAGTTATTACTCTATATAAACTTTAAAATACTTTTATGTACCACTCCTCCAAAAAAAAAAAAGAATTTGAGTTGAATTGAATTTCATTTCTATGTTAATTTGAGGACTGATGTTTTTATGATGTTAAGTTTTCCTATACCAAGAATACGATATGTTTCTCTATTTGTTTGGGTTTAAGATCTTCAATAAGATTTTATAGTTTTTTTATAGCTTTCTTTTCTTAATAAGAGAAGCATAGGTTCTATGCTTCTCTTATTAAATTTATTTCTGGTTAATATGGTGAATATGACGTTTTTTGGTTTTTTTTTTCCATTTTATACCTGGATTTTGCTAGCGTGGCAGATACTGCCTTGTGGTCTACATCCCTGATCCCTGCAGGCTCCCTGCTTTAGTGCTCCCAGGCTAACAACCTCTTGGTGGTGCCAGGGAGTTAACATGTTCCAGGAGACTGATGGGACATGACGTGTAAATTTCCCAGCTACCTTACCGCTATCCTAGCTCACACCTATGGCCATGGGTGAAGTTCCCTAGGACTAGCTGATGGAGAAGGAAAAATCCGGTTCTGGGGCTTACAAATGCATTAGTTCAGTATGTTGTGGACAACGGAAAATGGATTGCCACCATACTACACTTTCACTTAGGGGTGGCCCTGAAAACAATGGCCAGGGGAAATTTTCCCAGTGGCATAGCTTTGAGGAGTACACCTGGTCATCAACTTGTTGTCAAAGGAGATGTGACCTGAGGTAAGGATATACTTAGACTCCTGGGCAGTGGTGACTGGCTTGGCTGATTGGTCAGGCACTTGAAGATTAGAAGATCAGAGACAAAAATTACGGCGGAAAAGCATGTGGATGAACCTAAGAGAGTAGGATCAAAATGTTTTCTCATGATTGGAGTGATGTTATGCATTTTTTTTTTTTTTTTGGCAATAATACAAGAGAAACGATGTTGCTTCTTTCTCAGTTCCTCATCTCAAGGGGGTCATGATGCCTTATATCTGGTGATGTTTACCTTGATCTCTTGATTAAGGCAATATCTGTTAGGTTTCTGATTTCTTTTGGGTTTCTTTTCTATGAAGTTGCTATCTTTCCCTTTGTAATTAATAACTATCTTGGGTGAGATACTTTGAGACTATGCAAATTCTTTTTCTTCTCAAATTTTGCCTGCTAATTTTCAAGTTATTGATTTTTGCAGATGTATCTTGCATTCAGTTACATTATATTCTCTGATTAATTTGTAAAGTTTTTGGTAGCATTTTTTGGGTTTTCTATCTATACAATCATCAAGTGTGCATAAAGATAGCTTTATCTCTTCATTTTTATTATTTATAGCAATTATTTTATTTTCTTGTCTTATCACAACAGCTAAACTTTTTGAACCATTTCAGATAATGGTGAGGATAATAATTATCCTGACTTGTTTATTCAAATATGTGAATTTTGAATAAATTTCAGTATTTTGCTATTTAATATAATGATTGCTATAAGCCTGGGGCAAATGTCATTGAATCATTTCCTTCTATTTCTATTTTACTTAAAATTTCTTGTTAGGGTGGCCATTAAATTTCATGAAATGCTTTTTCTCCTTTAATTTTTTCATGTAATAAATTATGTTGTTAGATTTTCTAATGTTAGACCATCTATCCATTCCTAGAATGAATCCTACTTAATCATGATACAGTAATTTTTTAATGCATTGCTGGACTCAATTTGCATTTGTAACCACAAAGAAGTTGGATTCATAGTGTTCTCTTTTAGTACTATTTCATCACATTTGGGTTTTATTCTGGTTTCAAAAAATAAATTGAAGTGCTCTTATTTTTTTCCTATGGCCTAGACTCACTGTGATCTTGACTCATACAGCTCCATTTTCAATAATTCTATCAGATCCGATAATTCAGATCCAAACATCTTTACAAAGAAAAAACTCCAACAGCTGGCGAAATTGTTGTGGCACGAGCTGGGTGCCCCTGAAAAAACACTAGATCATAGAATGTTTTTCAAGCTGAGTGAAAAGGCCAGAAACAGAAATGGAATGCTTTCTTAAACGGCAAAGAGTACAAGCTAGGTGGTGAGGTGGGAAAAGCTGATTTCATTTCATTTTGATATTATATGAATATATAAATCATACGCAAAATAGCATCTGCTGTTTGGGGTCAACAACTTAGGCACTTTTTGAAATAACACTGAGTTACTGTTCAAACTATTTCATACAACCCCAGCAAACCAGAGGGTTCGCATATAGGGTATCGTCGTTGAAGAATTTTTGTGAAAAATCTTTAGAAAATGTATTAATCACTTTTCTAACCTTATAAGTACAGGACAATGAACATCAGAGGCTCAGTCTCTGGCAGTTGAGGATATTGGTCATTATAAGAATTAAGACAGTCTTGGTATAGAAAAGGGGATTATGTTTTTCAGAAAAAAAAGTTTTTGATTCATGAAGGTATTTTTCCCACTTGACCTATTTTTAAAAAATAGATTAAAAAAAAAAAAAAAGTCCCTTTTGAGTTGAAGCCAGCTCATGGCAACCCCTTGTGTATCAGAACAGAACTGTGTTCCACAGATTTTCCAGGACCGATTTTTTTGGAAACTGATGGTCACGTCTTTCTTCTGAAGCCCTGGGGATGAACGTGAACTTCCAACCATCTGGTTAACAGCCTAGCATGTTAAACATTGGCGCCGCCCAAGAGCCAGTACTTCTTACTGCTACACAGACTCAATCTTTTTCTCTTGCTAACATTAATATTTGGGATATTCATTATTTTCTTTTTATTAACTTTCTCCTACCTAATTGAGGATCTCTCTCACCAAATTTTTCTATAAAATCTTAGTTCTCAATAGAAATCCCCACATCTTTCTTCTCCCAACTGTATCTGGGGAGGTCACGTACACACACAAAATGAGTCTGGACCTTTCTATAGAAACCATGGGAGCAAATGCTGGAAAATCAAGGTTTCAAGACTCAAGTTTCCACATGGCCTGAAACATTTCTGGGTGGGAGGAGGGAATGGAGAAGGTTTCCCTTGGACCTACTATTGAGTAGAATCCTATCAACTTGGTCCTTATGGCAGTTGCACAGATATTAAAAGCACAGATATTACCACAGTATAAACATTCTGGAACTTTCTGTAGCCTCCTGAAGCGTAACGGAAGATGGTCTTTCATCAAGACTTTCTTGCCCACCGCCTCCTCTATGCCCATCAAAGGCAACACTACCAGCGTTGGGATCAGTCAGTTGCCCCACACTGTTTTTAGCCTTTTCTTTCCCTCAGAAGAAAGGGCATATTTGTTTCGATTCACACCATACAGCACTTTATGAATGTGACTTCAGTCATGATTTCCTATGTGCCCGTGTAAAGGAAAAAGTGGGAATAAAGAACAAAACCAATAAAGACCCAAACCAAAAGCACATGTCCTGGAGGGGAGCACACCAGGCGAGCAATGGCTGGGAAACACATGAATCCACTGAAGTATAAAATATTCCCCAACATTTTGGCAGCTTTGAAATGCTACGCTTTCTAGTTCTCATCTGTTAATCATCTGAGAGGGCTTTCTCAGCTCCCCAGAAGGGAAGATCTTCTCTGTCTATGGTCCCACAACTGGGAGCGCCTACAATTCAGGAACTGAGGTGACAAATCAGATGGAAAGACAGCCAGCACACAATTAAATGAAGAAAGAAAGAACCAGAGAAAGAGAGATTTTGACCCACCTTCATTCCTAACTGAATCTCATTATATATATTTTCCAACATATTTAAGCTCTGCTTTGAGTTACTTTTCAGGGTAAGCCATAAGGCTATAATCTTATTAATGATTAATAACACCAGAAAACGAAAGCGACATAATGAGGAGATTTAAAGTTCTACACAAAAATACTTAACGGTTCTTTTAGGAAATCCACCGAATTTAAATAATACTTTTGAAAGTACAGAAATCATAAACCGCACTAAATTGAAAACTGTAGGTAAAAAGCCAGCCCCACCATTATTCTAGGTCATTTTTATGCTGTTGTTGGCTACTGTTGAGTCAACCCCAGACTCACGGCGACCCCATGCACAATGGGATTGGACTATTGTGTTCCACAGGGTTTTTGTTGGCTAATTTTCCAGAAGTAGATTACCAGGCCTTTCTTCCTAGTTTGCTTAGTCTGGAAGCTCCACTGAAACCTGTGCAGCATCATAGCAACACACAAACCTCCATTGACAGACAGGTAGCGGCTGCATATGAGGTGCATTGGCCGGGAGTCAGACCTGGGTCTCCTGCGCAGACAGTGAACCTATCAGACAGAGTAGAACTGCCCCATAGGGCCTCCAAGGAGCAGCTGATGGATTTGAACAGCAGACCTTTTGGTTAGCAGCTGAGCTCTTAAACAGTGGGCCACCAGGGCTCCTTAGAATCATCCTAGGGAGCCTTAAAAGAAAAAAAAGTCTCGATTTACCAGCTACACTTTGTGGGTTGGCGCCTTAGACGTCAGTTGTTTTTAAACCCACCCCCTATCCCAGCCCCACCGAGTGATTCCAGTGTGGGCTAGATGGGCGCTTGTCAAACTTGAACATGCCCACACATCACCGGGGATGTGGTTAAAATACAGATCCTGCATCAGTGGGCCTGGGGTGGGGCCCAGTCTGGATGCCTAACAAGCCCCAGGGTGAGGCTGACGCTTCTGGTCCACAACCACATGCTGAGTAGCAAGGCCAGATGATGGTTAAAATCCTCTTCGTTCCTGAGTTTCGATGGGATTCAGCATCATATTTTAGGAAGGAAATGGGGGGCTGGGAGCAAGTGGGGAGCAGCCTTGCTACCTCCCCTGGCAGTGTGCTGGAGGCAAGTCACGTCTCATTCCTGAGTTTTCAGCTTCTCCATTTGAACAAAGAGGAGGTGTGCAAAGCCCTGCAGTATCTCCTCCACCCTCCTTCCCCGAGTATCTGTTAAAATCGGCAAGGCCTCTGGGGAGGGAACAGCTTTTCTAGAAGCCCAGAGAAGGCTGGTGGCCAGGGCCAACTTGTAGGAAAGCTCACAGGAGTTTTCGTTTAGATCCTCGGTCTCCAGACATATCCCTGCCTCCTGGCCTTCCCTGATCTACATTTGTCTTGGTACAGCTTTCATCTGAGATGGGCTCGAAAAGAGAACAGGCTGCCTTGGGAAGAGGCCATTTGCTCATTCATTCATTGGACATATTTAGTGAGTGCCTGGAAGGTAGAAACTGGTAAAAAGAGCTAAAAAGACCCGTCCCCAGTTCCAAGGTACTTTCTGCCTGGTAGAGCCAGCAGGCCTGGGGACAGAGACATGCCAGGAAGAATTTTAAGACTCTGGTGGAAGTCTAGACAGGGGACAGTACAGTACAAAGGAGGCGATGCTCAGTTCTTCTGGAGGGGGCATTCTGGGAGGCTTTAAGGAGGAGGTGAGTAAGCAGGGAGGGCTTTGAAAGATGAGTGTGGGGGGCAGGGGACAGACTGACCTGGGCAGGGTTCAATGGAGCTGTAGTGGCAGCTTGAGGCCAAGAGAAGTAGTTGAGCCCCATGGAGAGATGGGGACAGGGCTGATGGAGTCGTGTTGGCAAAATGACAGTCTGATTATCCTCAAAAATCAAGTTTTTAGATCTCTATTAAGCATTTATTTCGGGTAGAGGTTGACTGCCACAGGAGGAAGAGAAGGAGGGCTTCCCTCTGGTGGTACCACCTTTATTTTCCCAACAATTCAGTGCTGGCCCCAACTTGCAAAGGAAAGCCCTGCAGCCAAGTGGATTCATCCTTAGACATCCTTATTAGACAGCATTGCCCTGGAGACTCTCAGCTCCCTTTAGCAGATACTGCTGGGTCCCCATCAGTGTTATGACCAACCATCCTCATTTTCCAGGGACTGAGGGGTTTCCTGGGATGAACTGGGAGAATCTCTGGTAAACCAGGACACCTTGGTCACCCTCCCTGCCACATCCCCTTGGCCATCTCTGACTTCAGCTGCAGTTGTAGTGGGCAGTTCCTGTGAGAGCTGACAAGCTCCCACCTCACAGGCTGGTCCATCTTTCTTTTCTGTCACAGGACCTTCGCCAAAACCCCAGGAGTTCAGACATGCAGAGAAGGGAATTCTCTGGAAGAACGCCCTAGCCCCCTCCTTTGAATAGACAATTCTGAGGCACATTCTCCATGGACCCCCAGAGCACCCCGGTGGGACGAGCCCCGTTGTCTGTGGCACTAACCAGCTCTATAAGAGATGCTTTGTAGGTTTTCCCTCCTCTCCACCTCCTTGGATCACCTCCCAAATAAACCTGTGTACTCAAATCCTTGTCTCAGGCTCTGCTTTGGAGGAACACAAACTGAGACAATAGCCCCACTCCATCCACATGCACAGCTCTTTCAAAAGCAAGTTTGGCAGAGACAACTTTCTCCATCTTGTCACTTTTTCAGTGATATTTTCTAGCCTTTTTAGATAGGTGTCTGGGTAGCTGACCACTGTCTATTCCTTCGAGTAACTCATAGGAGGAAAACCAAAACCCACTGCCGTTGAGTTGATTCCGACTCATAGGGACCCTATAGGAAGAGTAGAACTGCCCCATAGTTTCCAAGGAGTGCCTGGTGGATTCAAACTGCCAACCTTTTGGTTAGCAGCCGCAGCACTTAACCACTATGCCACCAGGGTTTCCTCATAAGAGGAGGCTAGAGAGATACATCACCCACCTTCTGATTTTGCCTCTTATGGCCCCAGGGATTTTGTGACCAAGGATATGCTATGCAGGTGGCATGTATTTTCCTGTGATTGGTCATTTCTCCCATTCATCTGCACAAGTGGAAGGAAGACAGCTTTCGGAGTGTAGTTGACCCTCCGATTCCCCCAGAGAGCTCAGCAGCATTTAAAATTCCGTCACTGTCATCGACAAACTCCTCTGAGCAGAAAGAATCCCGTCATTCTCTCCCTACTTGCAAAGGTGTTTAAGATATCTAAATATTTTAAAGGTATCTACGAGGGTTGGATTCTTTTCCTAGTGATGACTTGATGAATAAATGATGCCCTAATTTCAGTTTAATTATTGTCTAATGCTCTCTAATTCATTTCAGATCGGTGTTTAACTTCTCTCCAACTTGAAAATCTTTTGGGCAAAACTGATATTAAAAAGAAAAAAGCCAGGGCTCTTTTTACATAGGGAACGGATTTGTCATCTCTAGATATCAACTAAAGAAAAGTAGCAGTTTAAATCCCTAATATTTTTGGCACTCTGTAAATTTAAACTGATCCAAAACACATCTTTAAAAAATGTTTTAAAATAAGGGAGGGATTCTGAGCTCAGAGTCTGAGATTTTGTTCTGCCAAGTTTGAGCATGGAGCAGGTTTTTACGGTTGAATTATAAGCCCCTGAAAATAGGTTTATTATGGAAGTGTGAACACATAACCATAGCCTATAGCCACATGAATGGTCCTGTTATCATAATGCTGGAATCCTCTCCTTTGTGCTGAATCGGCAAAGCAAGATGCCTGCTTTGGCCTTGTTGCTAATACCTGTCAATGTCAGTTAACAGCTTGTGTCCCTCTGTAGAAAGGTGCCCCAAAGCTTTTAGTAATCCTTACATTGCTAGGGACTCCTATGTACCCATCTCAGGGATTATGCAATCTGTCATTTATAGGAGAATACTCAGTGACATTAAGAACACATTCCCTTATGCAAGGTGTTATGGATTGCATTGTGTTCTCAAAAAAGGTATGTTGAAGTCCTAATCCCCGGTACCTCTGAATGTGGTCTTGTTTGAAGATGCTGTTTGGCTAGGTGAGGTCATACTGGAATAGGGTGGATCCTGCCATAGAGCCGATTTTGACTCATGGCGACCCCATGCTTATCCCAGTAGAACTGTGCTCCACAGGGTTTTCAGTGACTGAAGTAGACTGCCAGGCTTTTCTTCTGAGGCACCTCTAGGTGGACTTGAACTGCTAACCTTTCTCTCAGCAGCCGAGTGCTTACCCATTTGCACAATCTACATGACTAGTGTCCCTATAAAACCAGAGAAGAACAGAGAGAGAGAGAGAAGACAGAGGAAGGACGCCATGTGACACTGTAGCTGCAAGCCAAGGCTTGCTAGGAGCTACCAGAAGCTGAGAGAGACACTGGACAGCTTCTCTTTCAGGGCCTCAGAAGGAATTAACATGGGTGATACCTTGATTTGGACTTCTCCAGAACTGTGAGAATAAGTTACTGTTGTTTAAAGTCCTCCCCACCCCCCCAACACACACACACACACACACACTTTGCGGTATCTTGTTAGGCAGCCCTAGGATGCTAATAGAGAAGGAAAACCTGGGGCTTCGGGGGAGGTTTGCTGGCGTTGTGGCCGTGCTGGCTGCATGGGTATTTCATAGCCAGCTTTGGAGCAAGCTTCTCAGCCAAGAGAAAGGACTGGCGTAAGTCCTCCAGGCACCTCCCTCGGGGCTGGAAAAGAGAGTACAGTGTGCGTGAAGGAATCACTGCTTGAGATATTATCTTTTGCTCCAAGTTCAAATGCTCTACATTCTTTTGGCATCTGAAGTTTTCCCTAAGAAGCCACATGTTTATTTTCTGGTACTTTTTTTTTCTTTTACTACAAAGTAAAACATTTGGAATTCTATTGCATGGTGCTCAAGCAATTTCCATAACATAATTAAAATTACACTCAGCTGCAGAGTAAATCGCCACTGCGATTGGCTGCAAAAACCCCGATGGTGGGAAAACGTCAACCTAACTGAAGAGACAGTACGGTCTGAGGCCTGCCGTCCTACTTTCCTTCCTCTGTTCTGTCTTTCCTTCGTTTATCCATCTACCCACCCACGCATCCATTTGTTCTTTTATTCAACACACATCCACCGAGTGCTTCTTTTGTACCAGCAGTGAGGAGAACAAAGATGAGTGAGCCGTGTATCCTTTGCTTGAAGCAGCAGGCTTGTCGACAAAACTGCCAACAGAGTAAAGCAGCTACTGTTCTACAGGAATGAACACTAGAAAGGTGGCCCTACAAATGGTGTGACTTTGGGGAAGTTTCTTGATATCTTCATGTATCAATTTCTTTGAGGTTTCTTAAGGTATCATACAGATTATTTTTTAATTTTTAGTAGAGTTCCCGTCTTTCTCTTCATTCCCCCTGAACTGAGTGATGACACACACTTTGGAATGAACGAATGAACTCTCAAACTTCAGGCCCTGTGTGGGTGCACACCTCCTCTGTGAGACTGAAAAGTCCAGCCTGAGGTCAGGGGAGAAAAGCGTTAACCATGCTTAATCTGTAAACCAGGAGCCCCAGTGGCACAGTGCTTAAGTGCTAGGCTGCTAACCAAGAGGCCTGTGGGTTTGAATCCACCAGTCTCTCTGCGCGAGAAAGATGTGGCAGTCTGCTTAAAGATTGAAAAAAAAAAAAGCCACACCCATTGCCAGGGAGTCAATTCCACGACTCATAGCAACCCTATAGCACAGAGTAGAACTGCCCCATAGGGTTTCCAAGGCTGTAAATCTTTACGGAAACAGACCGCCCACATGTTTCTTCCTCGGAGCCGTTGGTGGGTTGGTTAGTAGCTGAGCACTTAACCACTGCACCACCAGGGTGACTTCTGCCCCTGTGGGGCAGTTCTACTCTGTCCTACAGGGTTGATAAGAGCTGGAATCGACAGAATGTCAACAGTGTTTTTCTTTTTAAATACGTAAACAATTTGGAACTCCCTGTTATCTTCTGCCTTGGAGACAGAGCTTTATTTCCTCAGATGGAGGAATCCTTTCTCAAGACATCCTAAGAGAAAACCTTCAATTCCTTCTCTGGGAATGCCCTTTAAGCACAGGTAAGGGACCCAGTATCCAATGGACAGTATTTAAAACATGCTCTTAAAGGACCAAAGAAAAGACTGGTCTGTTCAACTGGCAAATTATTTTGCAGCCAATTTCTCTCAAAAAAAAAAAAAATTTTTTTTTTTTTAAGAGACCTAAATCCTGTCACAAAGATGATCAAACATAATGCACATTTATTGGGACTGCATCCTTGATGTGTTTTCGTTTGAGGTTATTGTGGGCTTATTTATTTATTTTGCAAACAAACTTTGAAAGCCTCTCATGCTATCTTATCGGGTACCGAGATTTGATTTAGGACTCGCATCGAGCAGAACAGACCATCAAAGGAGGCGTTGCAGCAGAATCTTTTGTGTTGTGCACGTGAAACATTCAAAGGAGGTACCAACGTGACGGAACTGAAATTGTACATTTAAGAGGGAACGAGCGCTAAAAATTCCTGCTTGATGTTCAGATAAGAGAATACAAACGGCTTAGAAGCCATTGTGTCTTAGCTGTGTGTGTTGTAAATAACATTAGAAGCATCCCAAAGTCACAGATTATTTATAAAACACAGATCAAAATAAACAAATAAATAAAGTTAGACTTTTTTTAGTCTTGTTCAGTAAGGCAGGATTGCTTTGTCACAGGCTCCTTGTCCTCTAACAGGTGTTGTTTACTTTTCCTAGTGACACAGTCAAACGTACGATTACATTTCAACCCAGGGATGTCAGTCACAAGTTTCAGATGGGGAGAAACCTTCATTTCAGTGGGGACCAAACATACCAGAGAAGGGAGACCCACCAGTCCATCTTAGAGAGAGCTTGTCAGACAGGGGTGGGGTACAATTTGGAAGTCATCAAGAAAAGCTATAATCCTTCTCTCTCTCCTCACATAGCTGTTTTTCCCTTTCCTGCTCTGTAGATCCATGTTCAAGTCTTCCAGCCGAGTGCCTGCCCCTGGGCTCCCCATTCCTCTGTAAAGGGAAGGCAAAGCTTTTCTCTTCTGGATCTGAGACTCCATCTGTTTGGTCATGGTGACAGTATCGAAGTCAACATAGGGAATAGACATGAGTTGTCGGTGTTTTTGATCTTGAGCAGCCACGGCATTGGAGGCCCCTAAGCAGCGGTTCTGAGACTTGAACGGCAGAGGTGTTACCAGGGTCTTGTGAAATGCAGATTCTGATTCATTAAGTCTAGAGCAGGACTTGAGATCTTGCACTGCTTACAAGCTCCCAGGTGAGGCCCATACTGCAGCCCTCTGACCACCCTTTGATTGTGGTCGTTGCTAAGTGCCATCGAGCTGATTTTCGACTCGTAGAACTTCACATGACAGAGCAGAACTGCCCCACAGGATTTTTGGTTTAATCTTTACGGAAGCAGATCTTCAGGTCTTTCTCCTGAGGAGCTGCTTGGTGAGTTTGAACTGCCAACCTTTCGGTTAGCAGCCAAGTGCTTAACCATTGCACCACCAGGGCTGCTTACACTTTGAGTAATGCAGCTTGAACGAATGTTTGGTGTTGGCATTCAATATAACGAAGCATGGGGATGCTAAGAAGTGGGGGAGGGGTGCCAGGGCTTATAAAGCTGGCCAATTCTATGCCCACTTAGCCTACTTATTCTGAGGAGTCATCCTAACAGTACAAAGGTTTTCGAGTCCTTGTTGTGTGCTGGGCACTGGGAATTGCTGTTATTCCCACCCATTTTTTTTATAGATGAGGTACAGAGAAGTTTCTTGCCCAGTGTCATGGAGCTAACAATAGAGGTAGGACTTTTTGGATCCAGACTGCCAGAACCTATGTTAAATAACAATGAAAAAACTCCATTGCCATTGAGTTGATTCCGACTCACAGAGACCTAGAGGACAGAGCAGAACTGCCCCATAGAGTTTCCAAAGCCATAATCTTTATGGAACCAGACTGCCACATCTTTCTCCCGAGGAGTGGCTGGTAGGTTCAAACAGTCTTTTCGGTTAGCAGCTGAGTTCAAACCACTGCACCACCAGGGCTCTTTAGAATCTGTATTACATGCCCGTAATTGCTAGCGTGTTCTTCCTCTGAGAATGTGTTTAGACTCCTTCTTTTCTCAGGGTCTTGGCATAGGCTGTTCCCACCGCCAAGTCCTGGCATTCACCCTTAGGATTTCAGCTCAAGTATCGCTTCCTAGAGAGATCTTCCCTGACCCATGCCGGGCTTCAGATGAGATATGCCTTGCTTTTTCTCTCATAGCATCCTGCTGCTTTCCCTTATGGCACTAATCACCGTGTTCAATTATTTGATTATTTGTGTTATTTCTTTTCATATCTATCTCACTCAAAAAACTGTAAGCTCTATGAGGCCAGGGACGGTGACTGGTTATTTCATCAGCCCCTAGCACTATACCTGGAACAGAATAAGGGCTCTATAGTTATTTGAAGGAGCCCTGGTGGCTCAATTGTTAAGAGCTTGGCTGCTAATCAAAAGGTTAGCAGTTTGAATCCACCAGCTACCCCTTGGAAACTCTATGGGGCAGTTCTACTCTGTCCTACAGGGTCACTATGAGTCAGAATTGACTTGACAGCGATGGGTTATAGTCGTTTGACTAAAGAGTGACTGACTGAATGAATGAATCAATGAATGAATGAAGTGAATTACATTCTGCAAATAGCTACTAAGCCACTATAGAGCAAATATACTCGTCACACCCTACTTAACGTATCTTTGGGGTACCACGTGTGGTTGACATACCTAAGGAAATAAATTCAAACATCATCGCACCTCTCACGTGTGCGGTTGTTACACAGTAGGTAGAATGAAAAGCTCATCTAAACTACATTAAAGAGTGAAGGATGGATGTCAAAAGTTCACTCATTTCTCACTTCCTAACGCAGTCCTTGCCAGACATTAAAAAAAAAAACAAAAAACCCTAACAGAGTCTGAGGCAATTTTCAGAGCACAATTCTCCTTCTATGCATCTTTGCTGAAGTCCCACCTCAGGCTTGGTGACTCTTCTTTTCTTCCCACAGTGGGCAGAGAACTTGGGAAAATTGATGCCCTGAGACAGGGCCAGGTAGTGGGTTTTGTCAAGGATTGGTTCACGGGTGGTGGCTCCACAGTGAGTCACCAGGAAATCAAAGATGAAGCTGGAGAGGATAACTGTCATAGCTAGAGCTTCCTCAGACCATGAGACAGGAAGTCTGAGCAAGTCATCTGTTGGGAGCTGAAGGGAACTCCAGGAGGGGAGAGAGGAAGTAGGAAAGGTAAGAGAAGGCTGGTGGAAAGAGTGTGTCATCCAGCCAGTGACCCTGGGGTTGTCTGGAGCTTTATCTCATAGGGAGATTCTGGGTAGCATTGTAGGAAGCCCCTCTCCCCCAGTTATGCCAGCCTAAAGGCGAGAAGCTTGGACATTTACAAACTCCACTGGGGAAAGTTAACACTTAGGCACTTCCAGCTTGCCTGAAATGCAAAAAAAAGTTGCTGTCGAGTCGACTCTAAGTCATGGCAACCCCATGTGTGTCAGAGTAGAACTGTGCTCCACACAGTTTTTAATAGCTGATTTTTGAGAAGTAGATTTCCAGGCCTTTCTTCTGAGTTGCATCTGGATGGACTCAAACCTCCAACCTTTCAGTTAGCAGCCAACTGTTTGCATCATCCGGGGACAAAACACCTTTCTGCCAAGGCTTGAAAGAAAGCCCTGGGGCGGAGATACAGCTACTGGTAGGCTAAAGTGTTAAAAAGAGCCCTGTTGGCACACGGCTAACTGAAAGGTCAGCTAACTGAAAAGGTCAGCTGTTCGAATCCACCAGCCACTCCGCAGGAGAAAGATGTGGCAGTCTGCTTCCATGAAGATTACAGCCTCGGAAACTGTATGGGGCAATTCTACTCTGTCTTATAGAGTTGCTATGAGCTGGAATTGACTTGCTGGCAATGGGTAAAGTGTTAAGACCCAAGAGATCTAGGTAGGACTGACGTCTACGGCAGTGCCATGCTGATTCACAACCATCTTTCACTTCCTGGTTCAGAGGAAGAATCTTGGAGCAGATGGGCAAGAGTTTGACTAAGAATGGCATTTCTTATTTCCTTAGTACTTCAACCCTTCCTCCAACCACCCGTCCCAAAGCCACCAAGACAAAGGGAAGCTTATGCCCTAGAGCAGTCACTGTCCCAATCTCCTTACTACATGGATGTTGGCCTTGGGGAAGGAAACCTGCTCCAATTGTCCCATAATTTCCAGATTTTTGAGATATCTTTTCTCCAAAGTACGGATATGGTCCTGGTTTTTTGTGTGCCATCTTATGTGATCTTGGACTCATACTGGAAATTTTCTGGCCCTTAATTTCCTTCTCTATGGAAAGAAAGTAAGGCCATCCTCACCGTGTCTCTTTCACAAGGATGTTATGAGAAGAGATGAGATAGTATCTGAAAACTACTTTGAGCTCCAAAGAAAAGTGCTCTTATGAGCTATATAAATATAAGTTATTACACAGTATTATTTTAACCTGGCCCAAGTTTAGATTAGTTGTATGAATCATTCATCAACCTTTACTTTGTATAATTAAAAACGTGTGGTTCTTGGAACCTTTGCTTGGGAAGCAAGTTAATGTGGCTGGACTAGGATTGGCAAGTTCTTAGAAGCCAGTGCCTCCTGGTTTAAAGACAGATGTGAGACTGATGGGGGAAATTCTATTAGCAGCTCTCGTTTGAGGTCTTCTCAGTCAGCCCTTTTAGGACTGGGTGATACGCGTTTTTCCTTATCGGCCTTTTTCATATTCTCAGCACTCCCGTGGTATTTCAGAAGGTACTACGAAAATTGCTTCCAGTTTTTTCATTTTCCCTCCAAGCAGATCCATGTGATGTATTTGTTCGTTTTCTCTCCAGTTGTTGTGAAGTCAACTTTGACTCAGGGCAACCCATGTGTGTCAGAGTAGAACTGTGCTCCACAGGTTTTTTTAAAAAAATTTTGGAAGTAGATTGCCACTTCTTTCTTCTGAGGTGCCTCTGGGTGGACTTGAGCTTCCAACCTTTTGGTTAGCAGCCGAGCTCGCTGTTTACACCATCCTGGGACTCCAGTGTATTTGTTGCTGGAGCCTTTTCCTTGCATGAATATGTTGATGTTGACTGGTTCTCTGAGGCTAACTGAATAATTCAGTCCTTTGGTAGGTAGATGGTTCCCCTATCTGGGCTTCTTTCCAATGTAGCATGGCTCAAAAGGTGCCCGATTTAGAATGCATCCTCCTTTATACATATTGTATTGACCTTGACACCATGTTTGAAAAACCATTTTGACAATTAACTTGATGAGTTTGTGCGCTCCTTGAGAGCAGAGGCTATAATTCCGTCATCTTTGTGTCTCCCCCAAAATATCCAGCATAACTGCTGGCTTTTAAAGGGCACTCAATGATTGTTAGTTGAATGAGCAAATGCTAATAAAGAGGAGAAAGGAGAAGTAAAAACACAATGAACCACTGAACCCAAGGACGTCATTAGCCATGGTCTCCCATGTGTTAGTTATTAGCTATTAGTAGTGTGGGTGGTCTGGGAAAGATGGACTCATTCTTCGGCTGGCCACAGTGGTGTCAAACAGTATATTAACTATTGGCAACAAGGGTGTTGACTGGGTTTCTGCTGTGCACTAAATTTCCCCAAGTGACTCCGATGAATTATGCACATGCCCCCGGGGCCCAAGCTGTTCCTGGCTGGTAACTTACATACTGGAAGGATCTGGTGGAACAAAGGATATCAGGTAAGGTCTGCAGGGAGCATCCGCCCCTGTATAAACACATCAGGAAGCAGATTGCTGACAAATCCAACCCAAGTGTCACCAAGAATTGGATTATGGGGTAGTAGGCAGGCAGGCAGGGGGGTAACTGGCAGATTATAAAGAGCTCAGAGGGAGCTGTGCACCCACAATTCTGCTGTTTCCCTTCCCTTTAAACCATCGTCACTATGTGTCTGCCAAGGCAACGTGTGCTAATGATTACAGAATTACTGACAACACACACAGACACCCCCACAAATGAACCGAAGTGAACAGATGAACCGATATCTGTAATAATCTCTAGCTTTACTCTTTTCCTTAATTTTTAACTTTAGACACTGCTTTGTTTCAGCCTGAGAAAAATGCTTCCCTCTTCCTAGATTCAAACCTAAATCAACTTGTGCTATTTTTTTTCTTGCACTTCAATAGTGAGAGCTCTTTGACCACGCCCCCTCCCAGTTTTTAAGTGGCTCCTTTTTTAAAAGAAACCAGCAAACTATAAAAGGTCCTTTAAACTTTTAGGCCATTGGTTCACTTTTTCAGGAGAACATTTAGAAGAGATGGGGTAAATGAAGTAGAAACATTCAGATTAAATTTCCTTTGAAATCCATGGGTTTTAAAATTAAGGGAAAGTGATTGGCAAAACATGTTTTGGTTTTTGCCGAAACTGAAATGTTTGAAAAATAGTTCAAGATGTTCTTCCACACCCCAACCACATCCATCTGGGGCCATCCATCTCTAGTTTAAATCTATTTTTATACATCCACAGTGCAAAGAACTCAGTTCTTCATTGCAGCTAGAGGGCCACCACATTTTTCTAAGGGAGAACAACATGTTGAGTTCTAACAGATGGACACACAGTGCTGTGTCTTCTGTCATGCTCCTGAAATTCTTTTAAGAAGAAGGTTCTGGACTAGACAGTTGTAAAAAGGCAATTGTTTCCATTTGGTTTTGAATCAGATCAGGATATGTAAATAGAAGGTGAGATTAGTTCTTTTGTTTATTTTCCATTTGTTCTTCCTTCAACCATTCATTCAACAAGTATCTATTGAGTGTGTCTCATGTGGCAGGGATTGCGCGAATGCAAAGGCAAGTAAAAGATAGCCCTTGCTCTTAGAGATCTGGCTATCTGCCAGAGGAGATAGGCACATCTTGAAAGCACAATACGGGAGGTGCCGCATTTGGAGTAGGGCAGGGATACAGAGAAGGAATGGTCAGGCCTCCTTGGAAATGGCAAAGGGAAGTTTCATGGAGGAGCCATAAAAGGTGAAAAAAATCTCCATTTGAAGATGAAAAGGGGAGCATGGCTGGAAACCTGGAAGCCTGAAGGAGGGAGTATGTTGCAGCATCCATTGAGAATTTGTTGAGTGGAACAGACAGACAAAAGGGAGGTTGGTAAAAGCCAGGTAAGATCCATCCTGGAGCTCATGGTTGGAGGAGGATTTGGGAAGAGATGGTTTTCTGTTGAGGATCCTTCCTTTTCAAAATTTAGTCACTGGCTCTCAACCTCTCTTGACAGGCTCCTGTGATGCTGTAAGTCCGGAGTCGTGGGTTCAATGCTGACCTCTGCTTGGCCATATGTGAGGCATCTTTCCCCTCTGGGCCTTGGCTGGACTAGATGATTTATAAGGATATCAAAAATAACTACATAGTCTTGGCTCTGAAAAAGTCATGATCGGTAGATCTTCCTCCCCACCATTTTTTAATCTAATGATCAGAATCGGGAGAATTTGGTTCAGAAGGTCTGTACTTCTCTAGCTTTGGAATCTTGGAATTCTGATGCCTGTGGGTCCTTGTTTGCCTCTTGGCTACATGGAGAACCATTCGGGTTTTCCTCCTTCAGAGAACAGCTGGGGGCCTGGGAGGTGCCTTTGGCCTGCTAACTGACAAATATGCTTGCGTGACACTCAGCTTTCGCTATGGCTGCTTGATTATGGTTTTCTTTGGAATGTGATAAGAATGGCCGTTTCCTCATATTGCACTGAAATTGCCAGTTAATTTGTAGCTGTGTATTCATCTCATTGAAGGGCTGAAAAGCTAGCTGTCCTTTGCATACATGAAAATGGGGGTATTAGTAATTGGATTGTCACGTGTGGCATAATATGTGGTTTGGAAGCCATTATAGGATTACAGGCAATTTGGAGATTATCATCTCCATGACATCACCTGTGGGGGTTGAGACCACTGGCAGCTCCATGCTTTCCATGATTCAGACACCATGGTTTGAAGCATACATGGGATAGGTTTTCTATTTGTTGACTAAGATATATATATATATTCCCCTCCCCCCACCCAGGGGCTGCCACTGAGTCAATTCTGACTCATGGGGACCGCACACGTGCAGACTGGAACTGTGCTCCACAGGGTTTTCAATGGCCGATTTTTCAGAAGTATTTTCTCCTCTCCTGGAACCCCTTTTCCTCCTAGTGCTTTGTCCCTTGTCTCTGTCCATGGATCGGGAAGAGCTAGAAGAGGATAACTCTTCCCAGGAGTTCCACAGACACAACGACGGGACAAGCAGAGGCCACTTTAGGACCAGGCAGATCTGAGTTTTAATTCCTGTTTCAGGCTTCTTAGATCTGTGACCTTGGACATGTTATTTGACCTCTCTGAACCACAGATGAGATTGGGGAATGGGTATAATTCACTTCCTCCAGGAATCCTCTTCTGACTCCATACTCCCAGGCTCTCCCAGAACACCCTTGCTCCCCTCTCTCCCAGCACTTGTCCCTCTTTATTGGAATGGCTTATTTACCCTTCCATGTCTTCCTGGTGAGTTCTGTGAGTACAGAGGCTATGTAGTCCCTGGTGCCCGGCTTGTAGTAAACACTCAATAAATGAGTTAAAAGCAGAATACATGATTACCTATGGCACAATATTCGATGAGGCTTAAATAAGGCAACACACATAAGCTCCTAGGGCATGCATGGCACATCATAGTAGAACTGCCCCATAGAGTTTCCAAGGAGCACCTGGTGGATTTGAACTGCCGACCCTTTGGTTAGTAGCTGTAGCACTTAACCACTATGCCACCAGGGTTTCCACATAAACGTTAGTGTCCTTTATTTACAATTATATTCTAGGGACTTCATCAAAGTTGTAAAGCTGGTTTGTGTAAGAGCCAAGATCACTCAAGTCTCTTTACATGGCCATGCTCAGAGACACATCAGGAGGACTGGTGCTGATGAAAAAATACACTTCCAATCTTTAGTTGTCAAGGAAATTAGTTTCAGCTTATCAAGCCACACACACCCTGAGATATCCAAACAAGCAGAGATATCCAAACAAGCAGATGACTGGGCCAATAAGTGGCCTGCTGACTCATCCAAGTAGAGATGCCAAGCTCCAAAGGTGTCACCTGTAGATGTCCCGAAGGCATTAGCTTCCTTTCTTCCTCCATTGCACGAAAATAAGTAAAAGGAAAAACAAAGAACCAAAAAACCCCATGTGGCAGATGACCTGGTAACTTAGAATGGCTAGCTTCCAAGTCAAGGAATAGTACTTGATTGAAGAAAAAAAAGAAAGTTCTGAATTTCAGAGCCAGGCTGGAACTGGTCAGTTCACCTCAATTTAGACGTTAGATTCACAGATTAGTCTTAGTCTGAGAAGGGACATGGTTGGCACTGCAGCGATGATATCGTTCTACGTATTTCCCAAAGGACTGTTCACCCAGGCCATACAGCTCTTCCTTCCACATGTTAATGTGTCTTTACCCTCCAAGAGCCTGCAAGTAGGCTGGCATGGAGGAGATATGTCCCACTGTTAAAGGGTCATGAAAGAAATACAAATTCAAACCACAATGCCGTACCACTACATATCTATATATAGCTAAAATGACAAAGACAATACCTTGTGTTAGCAAGGGTATAGAACAACTGATCTCTTGTGCACTGTTTATGGGAGTGGATATTCATACAACACTTTGGAAAATTGGTAGTATTTTCTCAAGCTGAATATTTGTATACCCTATGAACTCGCAATTCCATTCCTGGGTATAAATCCAACAGAAATGAATACGTATATACACTAAAATTCATGTACTAGAATGCTCATAATAGTGCTATCTATTAAAGTCCCAAACTGGGAACCATCCAAAAGTCCATCAAACACTAGAATGGATAAATAAAGTGAGATACGTTTTATACAACGAAGCACTATTCTGCAATGGAAGTGATCTACAACTATGCACAAAATATGGTTGAGTCTCACAAACATAATATAGAGTGAGAGAAACCAGACTGAAAACATGCATCATTAAACTACATTGTTCGAAGTCAAGATGGTGGCTACCATTGGTGGGTGGGCAGTAACTAGGAGGTGGTGACCAGGAAGTGGAGCTTCCATCCCTGCTGCCACGGAAAGCACGAGGGGGATCTCTGGTTATGTTCTATTTCTTGTTCTGGGTGCTAATTACCTGATTGTGTTTGAGCTGTATACTTACCCACACTTTTCTACATTTTAGAATATATAGAGAATAAAAGTTAGAAAGTAAACATATTGAAGCATAACATATATATGTCGTTCTGGTGTTCCCTCTTAACTCTTTATTTTCTAACTTTTCACTGAAATTTATTGAAACTTTACACACACACACACATATATACCGAAAAAACAAAACCTAGTGCTGTCAAGTCAATTCCAACTCATAGCGACCCTAAAGGACAGCTTAGAGCTGCCCCATTGGGTTTCCAAGGCTGCCACATCTTTACAGAAGCAGACTGCTACATCTCTCTCCCTCAGAGAGGCTGATGGGTTCGAACTGCCAACCTTTCAGTTAGCAGCGGAACGCTTAACCGCTGTACCACCAGGGCTTCTAAACACACACACATGTATATTTGTTGTTGTTAGGTGCTGTCGAGTCAGTTCCGACTCATAGCAACCCTATGTACAACAGAATGAAATGCTGCCTGGTCCTGTGCCATCCTCAAAATTGTTTCTATGCTTGAGCCCATAGCAGCATCCAGGGATTTATAAATGGGTGTCCACCATAACACTTAGGAGCCAGGGAGTCCTGTGGCTATTCAAACTTATCTGTGAGCAATAGTAATTTTTTAGAATGCTAATATTTATTATGGAGCTTTGGTGGTGCTGTGGTTAAGAGCTCAGCTGCTAATAAAAAGTCTGACAGTTCAAATCTACCAGCCGCTCCTTGAAAACCATATGGGACAGTTCTAATCTGTCCTATAGGATCACTGTGAGTTGGGCTTGACTCCATGGCAATGGTCTTTTTTTTTTTTTTTTAAATAGTATTTACTAAGTACTTGCTATAAACCAAGAAAAAAAAAACAAAAAACACCAAACCCAGTGCCGTCAAGTTGATTTCGACTCATAGTGACCCTACAGGACAGAGTAGAACTGCCCCATACAGTTTTCAAGGAGCGCCTGGTGGATTCGAACTCCCAACCATTTGGTTAGCAGCCATAGTACTTAACCACTATGCCACCAGGGTTACGTGCTTGCTATAGCTATCATTATTTTCATTGTACAGATGGAGAAATTGGGGCTTGAAGACGTTAAGTAACAAGCAGAGTTTATTTCTACAGCAGCAGGGATTGCCACACTTCCTGGCAATGCCATCTAAGATATAGTCAGACCCCAGAGAGAAGTGGATATAGGCTATATCTCTAGGCTTAGAGGACCAGAGATGATCTGGCCAAAGTTTCCCATGCCCCAAGCATGCCATGGGAGCAACAGAGTGCTCAGGCCCAAAGGAGTCCCTCAGGGAGGGAGAGTAGATGTCTCCGCTGTAACTTTTGTAGACTGAGCACGGGGGACCAGATGACACACATCTCCCCCTCTTACTGCCTAAGACCCTAATATTGTAGCATAATCCCAGGGATGCAGAAGGGGCTGTGGAGTTGAAATAGGGGTTGTTCTAAGGGTCAGAAATGACAGAATATAGAAACCCTAAGATGCATATTTAAAATACGTAAAATATGAATATAGTCAATGTAGTAATCACATTTCTTTGCACGCTCAAATTTGTGGACTGAGGTTCACACCTGCTACTGATGTTGGCATTTGAGTTCTCCTTGGGAGCTGAGGCCATCTTTTGGTATGACTCAGGCCTCTGCACCTTCCAAGAGGGCCTGAGAGCCCTTGAGTTTGAAGTGTGTGTGCACGTGTGTGCATGTGTGTGTACACGGGCTTAGCTCAGGGTCCCGTCCGGGTGGGTGCAGTAGGGAAGTCCATGTGTTTTCAGTTTGTGACCATGTATCCCAGAATCCCCCTAAGTCTGCTTTCAGATGCTGTTTGCATTGTCGGTTCTTGAATTTTCTTAAGAACCACATTTCATGTGGTTCTCTAAATGTTAGAACGTCTTCTCCCCCCAGACCCAGCAGAAGACATTCATAGGGTTTCCATTAAATACCCACAATGATATGCGCATCGTCTTTGCTTGAGAATCCTACTTTACCAGTGGCCCACACTCCTGCTGCTCCGCGGCCCCCGAATCACTCAAGTATGTCTCTAATTTGGGTTGCGCTTGGGAGAAGTATCAATAGTAAGATATCACTTTCATAAGCGATATCATATCCTGATTGAACCTTGCCAGGGAGTTTCAGGCCACTTGGTGGTTGCATTTGCCTTAGATCCAATTACAGCTGTAAAAGTGGTTTGCATTAGAAGTTCTGACTCTAGGATTTGATCATTATAAGTAGGATAAACCACCAAAAGAATGTGAATTGCCCTCCACTAAAAGGATGTAATAGCCCGGAGAATATCTTTCATATTTCAAATTAGGAAAGCTGGGCACTGCGTTTTTCCCCGCGACTGTCCCTTAAGGCCAATCAAATCGGCTCAAAGTTCCATGTTGGGTGGGTGCGTGGGTGGGTCTGTTGTGATCCTCCAGCCAAACGAGTTTTAGTTCTTGCATAGCCAAAAGGGCCTTCCTAACAATTTGAGCAACGTAATAAATAATATTCGACCATAACTCAAAGTATAAAATAAATATTGATGAGTTCATGCTGATATAAATAATTGAATAATAAACAGAGGAGAAGTGCAGAAGAATTACTAGTATTTATGTAGACACTCCTCTTTCAAGGAGGTGGAGCCTAACTCCCTACCCTGGAAGTGTGGGCTGTACAGAGTCACTTCCTTCAAAGCAATGCAGTGTGCCTATGGGGGGCAACTACCTTTACAGTGGAGAAACTTGACAAACACTACCTCAGCCAGGTGATCAAGTTTAACGTCATCAGTGATAAGTCAGGTCAATAGCACTTACCCTTGATAGCATGTGATGAACATGACTCTTCACCTCCATCTTTCTCCCACAGACACATAACCTCAGTCTAATCATGAGAAAACCATCAAGCAAAAATTGAAAGACACTCTACAAAACACCTAATGTTCTTTAAAACTGTCAGGGTCATCAAAACAAGGGAAATCTGAAGATTATCACAGTCTAGGAGACCCTAAGCAAACACGAGTAAATGTAATGTGGTATCCTGAATGGAATCTAAAGAAAAAAAATAATAAGAAAGATAAAACTAAGGAAATCTGAAAAAAGTATGGGCTTTAGTTAATAATATATTAATATTGGTTCATTAGATGTGACAAAGCATAGCAAGGTAAGATGTTAGTAACGGGAAACTGGGCACAGGATATATAGAAATTCTCTATATTATTCTTGCAACTTTTCTGTAAATCTAAAACTCTTCTAAAGTAAAAAGTTTATTTAAAAAATCAATACACTTGGAAATGAAATTAAAATTTTCAATAAAACTCGTAAGGGGCTTCCTAAAAGGGACTCTTGCAGCCCTGACCCTGGGACCAGCTCTATACTGAGGTGCATGGGTGTTGTATATAAGGCCGTTGAACTAAGCTTGTCCTGTTTATTATCGTTGTTAGCTGTCATTGAGTTGGCTCCAACACATGGTGACCCTGTTGTTGAATTGTCTCCAACACATGGTGACCCCACGTGCAACCATAGAAAATGTTGCCCAGTCCTGTGCCAATCTCACGATTATTGGTGTATTCAAGTCATTGTTGCAGCCACTGTGTATTTTGAGTGCCTTCCAAACTAGGGGGCTCATCTTCCAGCACTGTATAGACAATATTCTGTTGTGATCCATAGGGTTTTCATTGGCTAATTTTTGAAAGTGGAGCCCTGGCGGCACAGTGGTTAAGAGCTCTGCTGCTAACCAAAACGTCGGCAATTGAAATCTACCAGCCGCTCCTTGGAAATTCTATGGGGCATTTCTACTCTGTCCTCTAGGGCTGCTATAAGTCAGAGTTTACTTGACGGCAACAGTTTGGTGTTTTGATTTAATTTTTGAAAGTAGATCATCAGGCTTTTCTTCCTACTCTGTCTTAGTCTGGAAGCTCAGCTGAAACCCTGAAACCTGCCACCATGGATGACGTTGTTGGTGGCATAGCTTCCAGCATCACAGCAACACACAGGCCACCTACAACAACCTGACAGATGGGTGGTCCTCTATGTGCTTAAAGACTTTAAAATGATCCCCAACCCACCCCCCTTGGGACTTAACTCATCGTGAATGCTGTGATATTTCTGCCTGAAGCTGCTGAACCGGGGGAGAATGTGTGTCTGAGACGTTCTGCTGAGGAGGTTCCTGTGCAACAGGTAGATGTTGGATTTCAAGAAGGTGAGTCTCCATAAAGGTTCTCCAAGGTCATTCCTTCCAGCTGGAAGCCATGAAGGAACCCTGGCCACTCTGTAGCATCTCCAGACCAAGGTGACTTTCAACCCACCACCTCTGCCTATTTCAGAGTGATTAACCCACTAACAGAGCTTGTCCCCGGTGTTCTCTAACCTGGAATCCGTGACTAGCAAGGATGGGCCTGCTCGGGAAGGGTGCGGATCCCAGCTTTCCTGGCAGGCAACACTGGACACCCGCTCTCTGTTCAGCCCAGTCACTGCTCAGCTAATCCCACCCTCTGTCACTGCTGTGGTGACACAGAGAAAAGGGAGCAAGAACAAAAGAAAAACAGGCCAGGTAGAACTAGTCACATTTGTTCTCCATCATCTCCACCTCTCTGGACGTCACGGGACCTTGGAAAAGGGCTGCTCAGGGTCGGTGAGTGTGAGCTGTCGGGGTGTGTCTTTGGTAGGGAAAGCTACGTTGATTTTCTTCTTTTACAACCAGTTATTGCTGGGCATCATTTTGGCATAGAATTGTTTTCAAGAGGAGTCAATAAAGAACCTAGTAAAAAGGTTTGAAGAAACTCACAGTAGTGCCTTATCCTTTTGAAAGAGATTTTATTAGTCGTGTTTGCTACAGATTTTGGCATTTTACAAAAAGAACGACAGGTCTCATTTACTCGATTTTTTACAACACTGCAAAAGCCCTTTTCCTCCTCCTCCTTCCTTCCCTCCTTCCTCCCTTCCTTCTTTCTTTCCATCCCTTCCTCTCATTGACCTCCCTCCCTCTCTCTCTCTTTTTTTTTTTATAAGAAACCTCATCCTATCACTTGCCGCTTAAGTAATGTCTTCTGTTTTTTTTAATTTGGAGTTGAGCTGCAAATGAACACTCCTAGTTGCATTCTATATATGGGAACTTTAATGACTCTCCAATGACAATTAAACTTAAAAAAATTTTTAATTGCCGATTACATTATTTTTAACTGCAGAATATCAGTTGTTATCGAACTGGCGCATTTCAGAGCTTGCGTACGTTTGAGGTGTATGTGTGTGTGTTCAAATTTGCTAGTAGAGTTTTTGTGTGTGTGTGTGTGCTTTAGATGAATGTTTACAGAGCGAATTAGTTTCTCATTAAAAAATTAATACATACATTGTTTTGTGACCTTGGTTGCCAACCCCACGATGTGTCAACACTCTCCCCTTTTCAACGCTAGGTTCCCTGTTTCCGTTCGTCCAGGTTTCCTGTTCCCTCCTGCCCTTGGTGTGCCCACTTAGTCTTGTACATGTAGTTGAGCCACGTGTATTATTGTTTGTTTTATGGCCCTGTCTAATCTTTGGCTGAAGGGTGAAATTCAGGAGTGACTTCAGTACTGAGTTAAAAGGGCGTCTAGGGGCCATACGCTTGGGGTTTCTCCAGTCTCTGTGCTAGTACTGTTTTTGATTGTAAAGTTCTATCTACTGATTCTTACATGGAATCATGTCAGGATTCAGAACTCAGCCCATTCAGGGCCTCCACACTAACCAGAGACTTAGCACCAAATACAGAGCTGAGTGTGCGCCTTCCAGTCTACTTCCAGAGTGATAAGCAACTCTTCTGTGCCTGCGACCCAGGGGATTCTGATCCTGATAACAGCACTCCTGGGAGCCACTCCTGCCATCCAGGATGACAATGCCCGAACTCACAAGAAAAGCCTGGAAGCCTCTCGCACTTACCAGCTGTAATGCTGAGCGCATTACACAGACAAATCAGGCCCCCCAAAGTAATATGTTTTCACCTCACAGCAAGCAGCGTTTGAGTTCAGGGAAGGGAAATGTGTATTAAGAGAGCAGGTTAAAAATCGACAATATCCCAGACTTTCATGAAATCAAAATTATGGCCATGATGCTAAGTTATTATAATGTATTTATTACCAGGATTGCTTTCATATTTAACCAATTTGGCCCATCTCAAGACCTGTTTTAAAATGCACCACCTTGCCCACCTTTCCCATTTTCATATGAAAAACAGGAAAGCAAAAACTAATTTACTCAGAGAGACACAGCTCCTGTTTGCCCGTTTATCTCTTACAGACCACCCCTCAGTCCAATGTTGACAGTACATGATATTCCATTAATCTGCCTAATGAAAATTTAACCAGTGTTATAAACAAATAATTGGCTATTATCCTCTCAAAGATCCCGAATAAATTACTTCTGCTTATTTTCCCGCCTCTCTGGGTGCTCAAAAGCTAGCCCTTTCTGATGGATGTCACAGGGAGAGGGAAGGGGGGAATTCACACCATCCCACTCGGGCTTCCTCGGTGGCTGCTGTCACTGTCGTGTGCAGACTCTTCTCTGGGAACACTGTGACTGACCAGAGCGAGGGACGGTGAAGGGGGTGGCAGGAGTGCCCCCACCTGTGGGTCATTGGCTTGGCCCTCCTTTCAGAACCACTTACTACTTTTCTCTTTATCTCTGTGTTGTTGTTGTTCTTAGGTGCTGTTGAGTTGACTTCGACTCGTAATGACCGCAAGTGACATAGCAGAACTGCCCTATAGGGGTTTTGAGGCTGTAATCTTTACAGAAGCAGATGGCCAGGTCTTTCCCGCACAGAGCCACTGGGTAGGTTCAAACCACCAACCTTTCCATTAGCAGGTGAGCGCTTAATTGTTGTGCCAGGCAGGGCTTCCCCTTTTTTTCCTACTGTTGCCTTTTGTTCTGCCTTCCATCATATTTCTCCTTCCTCCCTGTATCCACCCTTTGAGTTCTTGGTCTCCCATTCTCAACCCAACCAGTCCAATACCCTCATCCACACACTCATCTTCTCACCTTGCTCTCATGGTTGTCATTTCATGACAAAACATAGGGCCGGCCGATATGGTTCATGTATACCATATTAAACAATTCACCAAAATAAGATGCAGACCCTGTTTGTGATGACTCAGACAAATTGAAGGTATCTATTTCAAGCCATTAATGCTGAAAAGCAGCCCAACCCCACACCTCCACATTAAAGTTAGAACTGTTGGGCTGAATGGCAGGATATTCGAACAGGAAGTCTGGGATAGTACTTTTTATATAGGAGTCTCTGGGAGGTGCAAATGGTTAATGTACTGTTAACCGAAAGGTTGGAGATTCGAGTGCACCCAGAGATGCCTCAGAAGAAAGGCCTGGTGATCTACATCCAAAAAAATCATCCATGGAGCACAGCCGTGACCTGAGGCACGTGGGGTCACCATGAGTCGGAATTGACTTGACGGCAACTGGTTTACCTGTCATCTACTGCATTGTTTTTCTTAGTCACATATCTTCTCTACTGGAAAAAACTTAATTATTATTATTATTTTTTACTTTTTTTAAGACAGGGACTGTGTCTTCTTCATCTATTTTATTACCATCTGACACATAAAGGTGCTAAGTGAATCATGGCACCCTGGAGATTTTTATGTAGGTGATTGGTGGACAACTCATTCAAAAACCTTGCTCTAATGGGAACTTAGCACCTCTTTTGGGATCACTTAAAGCTTCTTAATAGGCTAGGACCTCCATGTGGTATTGTTGTTGTTCTTGCTGTTGTTGTTACTGTTAGCTGTTGTTGAGTTAGCCCCCCACTCATGACAACCCCCTGCACAAAGGAACAAAATGCTGCCTGACCCTGTACCACACCCATGATAAGTTGAGCATCAGACCACTGTGATCCATATGGTTTCCACTGACTGACTTTTAGAAGTAGATCTCCAGGCCTTTTTTCCCAGTTTGTCTTAGTCTGGAAGCTCCACTAAAATTTGTTCAGCATCATAACATGCAAGATTCCACTGAAAGATGGGTGGGTAGCTGTGCAGGAGGCCCACTGGCCAGGAATCAAACCCAGGTCTGTCTCATGGAAGATGAGAATTCTGTAACTGAAACGCCATGTGGCAAGAAGTTAACATCTTCAGAGGAATCTCCTGGGTTCCATCCTGGTCTGTGGGAACAGACCAGGAAAGAAGAGAGTGGAAAGAGAGAGCTGTCCTGACCTGGCCCTTGACCACAGCAGCCACCTTAGTTAATGTTTCTTCAACATGAGTCTTCACTGTCGATGCCATTCACTTCATCCACAGGTCATTCCAGACTGTAGTTGGAAATTTGAGTCTGAAGCTTAAGAGAAAGGTTACGGCTGGAAATCCAGAATTAGAATTCAAGCAATAATTTCATTAATGCGTTATTTTCTTCCGATGTATAACTTACCCATGAATAATTGCTCAGACACAAGCTTGAAAGCATGCTTGTCCTGGTGGAAAGATAACACTAATCACCAACATTGGTGTTGGTGATTGGTATTATCTTGATGTTATCTGATCATTGATCTAACCCTCTGAAGATGCTGGGCAGAAGTTAAATTTTTTTCATCCTACAGATGCGAGCAACCACCATCTGTCAGTTTGTCATACTGTGATGGATTGCGTGTTGACTACAATGCTGGAAGCGATGCCATTGGTATTTCAAATACCAGCAGGGTCACCCATGATGGACAGGATTCAGTGGAACTTCCAGGCCAAGACAGACTAGGAGGAAAGGTCTGGTGATCTACTTCTGAAAATGAGCTAATAAAAACCCTACGGAGCACAACAGAACGTTGCCTGATACAGTGCTGGAAGCACTCAAAATACACAGTGACTGCAACAGTGGGCTTGACCATACCAATGATCACCAAGATGGCACAAGACCGGGCATCATTTTAGTCTGTTGTACATGGGGTCACCATGAGTCAGAGCCAACTTGATGGCAACTAACAACAACAGATATGAGAGCTGAGGCCCAGAGCTGTTGAATGAGAAGCTGCATCATGGTTCTTATGTAAAAGGTTGTGATTGAGTCTGATAGAGATACAGGACTGATAGGACTTCAGGACATCAAGATGGCCCTGGGGAGAACAGGACTTGTGTGGCTCCCTTACCAGATGCTAACACCCAGTGTGGATGGACATCACTGAGCCTTCTGAGTTGGACTTTACCATTGGTGCAAAGGGTACATTACTAGGGATGGATTTCAGTTTACATCCCAGTATTAAGGCCCCATCACAACTACTGCAGTCTTTGCAAAGCTACCTCACAGGGGGTTGAGACAGCATATGGACAGCATGTGGACGACACATAGAAAGAGCTGGATAACTGAGAGCTGCTATTATGGTAATTAACGTTCTGACCCCAGAAACACACGCTGTGGCCTCCGGGCAGCCTAGCCAGGCCCAGTGTGAGGCAAAATTGCAAAGCAGGTGTGATTGTTCCCGGGCAGAAAGGCTCTTGGTGCCCTCAGACCCCACAGCTGGGGTTATGGTCCCAACAAGGCTGCACTGTGTCCCTGCCCTCATCACCAATAAGGCCACTGTGGGAACAGGTCTTCTTAGATGGGGAGGAAAGCCCGAGAGAGAGAGAGTAGATGTTGGTTTATAAACCTCTGAAGATGCTTTATGATTTGTAGAACAGCTGATAAACAGAAGTAGATTGGTCCAAGATCAATAGGGAAGGTACAAATTTCACCAGAAAACAGAATATTTCCTTCACTGGCCCAGAAAGCAACCAAAGAGACTGACTAATTTGATCTCTGAGAATCAGTTAATTTTTTTTTTTTTTTTAAATAAAACCTAGCATATTTTGGCCTGATCCTCAACCCATCATGGCGATGGCATAGGACCTGGCAGCACTTCATTCATTGTGCATGGGGTGGCCATGAGTTGGGGGCTAACTTAATGGCAGCTAACAACAACAATTTAGTTTAAGAAGAAAAATAAAGCAACTCCCTCCAAAGGAGTAACTGTGCCGATATTGTTGTTGTTGTTAGGTGCCGTCAAGTTAGTTCCGACTCACAGCGACCCCATGCACGACAGAACAAAACACTGCCTGGTCCTGTGCCATCCTTACAATCGTTGTTATGCTTCAGCTCATTGTTGCAGCCACTGTGTCAATCCACCTTGTTGAGGGTCTTCCTCTTTTCTGCTGACCCTGTACTCTGCCAAGCATGATGTCCTTCTCCAGGGAATGATCCCTCCTGACAATATGTCCAAAGTATGTAAGACGCAGTCTTGTCATCCTTGCCTCTAAGGAGCATTCTGGTTGTACTTCTTCCAAGACAGATTTGTTCCTTCTTTTGGCAGTCAATGGTGTATTCAATATTTTTCGCCAACACCACAATTCAAAGGCGTCAACTCTTCTTCGGTCTTCCTTATTCATTGTCCATCTTTCACATGCATATGATGCGATTGAAAATACCATGGCTTGGGTCAGGCACATCTTAGTCTTCAGGGTGACATCTTTGCTCTTCAACACTTTGAAGAGGTCCTTTGCAGCAGATTAACCCAATGCAACGTGTCTTTTGATTTCTTGACTGCTGCTTCCATGGGTGTTGATTGTGGATCCAAGTAAAATGAAACCCTTGACAACTTCAATCTTTTCTCTGTTTATCATGACGTTGCACATTGGTCCAGTTGTGAGGATTTTTGTTTTCTTTATGTTGAAGTGCAATCCATACTGAAGGCTGTGGTCTTTGATCTTCATCAGTAAGTGCTTCAAGTCCTCTTCACTTTCAGCAAGCAAGGTTGTGTTATCTGTATAACGCAGGTTGTTAATAAGTCTTCCTCCAATCTTGATGCCCCATTCTTCTTCATATAGTCCAGCTTCTCGCTTTATTTGCTCAGCATACAGATTAAATAGGTATGGTGAAAGAATACAACCCTGATGCACACCTTTCCTGACTTTAAACCGATCAGTATTCCCTTGTTCTGTCCGAACAACTGTCTCTTGATCTATGTAAAGGTTCCTCGTGAGCACAATTAAGTGTTCTGGAATTCTCATTCTTTGCAATGTTATCCATAATTCGTTATGATCCACACAGTCGAATGCCTTTGCATAGACAATAAAACACAGGTAAACATCCTTCTGGTATTCTCTGCTTTCAGCCAGGATCCATCTGACATCAGCAATGATATCCCTGGTCCCACAACCTGTTCTGAAACTGGCCTGAGTTTCTGGCAGTTCCCTGTCAATATACTGCTGCAGCCGTTTTTGAATGATCTTCAGCCAAATTTTGCTTGCATGTGCTATTAATGATATTGTTCTATAATTTCCACATTCGGTTGGATCACCTTTCTTGGGAATAGGCATAAATATGGATCTCTTCCAGTCAGTTGGCCAGGAAGCTGTCTTCCATATTTCTTGGCATAGATGAGTGAGCACCTCCAGCGCTGCATCAGTTTGTTGAAACATCTCAATTGATATTCCATCAATTCCTGGAGCCTTGTTTTTCGCCAATGCCTTCAGAGCAGCTTGGATTTCTTCCTTCAGTACCATCGGTTCCTGATAATATTCTACCTCTTGAAATGGTTGAACATCGGTGAATTCTTTTTGGTATAATGACCCTGTGTATTCCTTCCATCTTCTTTTGATGCTTCCTGCGTCATTTAATATTTTCCCCATAGAATCCTTCACTATTCCAACTCGAGGCTTGAATTTTTTCTTCAGTTCTTTCAGCTTGAGAAACACCGAACGTGTTCTTCCCTTTTGGTTTTCCATTTCCAGCTCTTTGCACATATCATTATAATACTTTACTTTGTCTTCTCGAGCTGCCCTTTGAAATCTTCTGCTCAGTTCTTTTACTTCATCAATTCTTTCTTTTTCTTTAGCTGCTCAACGTTCGAGAGCAAGTTTCAGAGTCTCCTCTGACATCCATCTTGGTCTTTTCTTTATTCTCAGTGACCTCTTGCTTTCTTCATGTATGATGTCCTTGATGTCATTCCACAACTCATCTGGTCTTCAGTCATCAGTGTTCAATGTGCCAAATCTGTTCTTTAGATGGTCTCCAAATTCAGGTAGGATATACTCAAGGTCATATTTTGGCTCTCGTGGACTTGCTCTGATTTTCTTCAGTTTCAGCTTGAACTTGCTTATGAGCAGTTGATGGTCTGTTCCACAGTCGGCTCCTGGCCTTGTTCTGACTGATGATATTGAGCTTTTCCACCGTCTTTTACCACAGATGTAGTCTATCTGATTTTTTGTGTTTCATCTGGCGAGGTCCATGTGTATAGTCGTCGTTTATGTTGGTGATAGAAGGTATTTGCAATGAAGAAGTCGTTGGTCTTGCAAAATTCTATCATTCAATCCCCAGCATTGTTTCTATCACCAAGGCCATAGCTTCCAACTACTGATCCTTCTTCTTTGTTTCCAACTTTCACATTCCAATCGCCAATAATTATCAATGCATCTTGGTTGCATGTTCGATCAATTTCAGACTGCAGCAGCTGATAAAAATCTTCTATTTCTTCATCTTCGGACTTAGTGGTTGGTGCATATATTTGAATAATAGTCATATTAACTGGTTTTCCTTGTAGACGTATGGATATTATCCTATCACTGACAGCATTGTACTTCAGGGTAGGTCTTGAAATGTTCTTTTTGACGATAAATGCAACACCATTCCTCTTCAAGTTGTCATTCCCAGCATAGGAGACTATATGATTGTCCGATTCAAAATGGCCAATACCAGTCCATTTCAGTTCACTAATGCCTAGGATATTGATGTTTATGTGTAGCATTTCATTTTTGACGATTTCTAATTTTCCTAGATTCATACTTCGTACATTCCGGATTCCGATTATTAATGGATGTTTGCAGCTGTTTCTTCTCACTTTGAGGCATGCCACATCAGCAAATGAAGGTCCTGAAAGCTTTACTCCATCTGCATCATTAAGGTCGGCTCTACTTTGAGGAGGCAGCTCTTCCCCAGTCATCTTTTGAGTGCCTTCCAACCTGGGGGGCTCATCTTCCAGCACTATATCAGACAATGTTTCGCTACTATTCATAGAATTTTCACTGGCTAATACTTTTCAGAAGCAGACTACCGGATCCTTCTTCCTAGCCTGCCTTAGTCTGGAAGCTCAGCTGAAATCTGTCCTCCATGGGTGACCCTACTGGTATCTGAATACCAGTGGCATAGCTTCCAGCATCACAGCAACACACAAGCCCCCACAGTAGGACAAACTGACAGACATGTGGGGTATTGTGCCAATAGGCATGAAAAAGAAGGAAATGAGAGCTCATTGGTGAAACTTTTGTATTTGTGGAGAAACCTTATGGGAGTCAGGTATCCAACTTCAGATGCAATCTTCTTCAGCTGCCTCTGGCCAAAGAAGTGGCACCTGTGATCTCTGTTGAGGTAACCAAAGATTGAGTGGATCTGAGCACAAGGTGTGGGACTTGTGAAATTTAGTTATCCTGCCCCCTCTCATTCCATCCCTGACCCAATCAGAACTGGGAAGGACACCTACCCCACCAGCAGTGGTCATCTCCGTGTAATCCTACCAGCTATGCCAACCCACTGGGACCTCCAGATACAATGCTGATCATTCGGGGGGCCATGCCTTAGATCTGGTACACATATATAATTGCCTTGTGAGAATCCACCACTAAAGGTCACCTGAGCAGCCCAACTCAGGAAGCGATTTGAATATCGGTAAAGAGGAGTGATCCTTGGGAGTTACCCCTCTTTCATCCTAGGGTTCGAAGGCCAAGAAAGTTAGAACATCACTAGTGAGGAGACAGAGAGTGTAGGTAGGACCCAAAGGTCTACGTGGCCTTGGGAAACCATTCTCCCAATATGCCAAGTGATATCATAGCAGTAATAGTAACCGAATATGTATTTATTGTGCTTTTTCCATATGCATTTTAGACACCATTTTAGGTTCTTTCATGTACATTAACTGCATTAATTCTTACAACGATCTTTTGTGGTAGGTACTGCCTGGGTGGTACCAACAGTTAATGTGCTTGATGCTAGTTAAAAGGTTGGAGATTTGAGTCCATGCAGATATACCTCAGAAGAAAGGCCTGGTGATCTACTTCCAAAAATCAGCCACTGACAATCCTATGGAGCACAGTTTTACTCTGACGTACAAATGAGGTCACTGTGAGTTGAAATCAACTCAAGGGCAACTGGTTTGGGTTTTTTGGTTTACTATTTTTTTTTTTTATTACTATACCCAGTTTACAGATGACAAAGCTAAGGCTCAGATTAAGTGACTTGTCCTAAGCTACACCTAGTTAGAAGTAGAGTCAGGATCTGAATTTGGGCAATCTGGCTATGTGCTGTGTGCTCGGTCACTACTCTAAGTAGTGACCTCTTAGGACGTCATCTTTCAAAAGCCGATTTTAGAGCTTCCCTGGGAGAACCAGACCTTCAGCGATGCTTGAGGTTGACTTTCCCCCTTCTTCTGGCAGCAAAATGCCAAGTATGCATCAGGGGCTCACAATGATTGCCCAGAAACCACATGGCCTATCATGTGTCATAATTTATTTTTATGAGAGTAGTAAGTGGTATCAGCATTTTATAAGTGTGTATTTATATTTGTTACTTTAATTTATGCAAATGTTTCATTTATGTAAATCATTCACAGATCCACCATCAGGATATCTTTAGCAAAATAACATGATCAAGATATTTAGGGATCTGACATATATAATTGGGAAATGCAAATTATTTTTACTGCATGTTCTTTACGCCATTAAATTCATAAAATGTCAACAGTCTGGTTTTACTAAAATTTGCTCTCAAGTGTTTTGGTTGTGTGGGTCTTTCTTTCCCTCTTGCCCATTGCGTTGTTTCTTGTATGGGCAGCTCAGGCCAGGGTGCTGCTGGGAGAGCAGAAATCTCAGTGGCAGCAGCATCCCAAGCCTCGCTTTTTCATTCATTTCTGAGGGATGAAGTTACAGTGTGCAAACAAAATACTGTATTTCATAGCGATCCCAGGGCTTTGGGCTTGATCTCTCCATGATGGCCTCATCCTCATTACGGATTCATGACACTGCCAGGAGGTCATTATGAATAATAAGCTTCCCCCTCTTTTTGGACCATCCGCTCATGTAGTTTCAATGGGAGGTGAGGTTTTTATCTCATTTCCGAAAGGAAACTCTGTATATGACTTATACCCAGTATACTAAAGTCAGTACAGGAGTCTCGGGGTGGCTTCTAGCTGAAAGGTTGGCAGTTCGAATCCACCCAGAGGCGCCTTAGGAGACAGGCCTGGTGATCTGCTTCTGAAAGGTCACAGTTTTGAAAATGCTATGGAGCAGTTCTGTTCTGCACACATGGGGTCGCCAGGAGTCAGAATCGACTCGATGGCAACTAATAACAACAACAAAGACGGTGTATGAAATGACTGTTGGCTTTTGAGAAATCAGAGGCATACAGCTTGGGCTCTGGAGTCAGGCAAAGGGGCACTGGATCCTGTCTCTACCACCGACTAACTGCATGACATGGGAATTCCTCAGCCTCTCAAAGCCCTAGTTTCCTCATCTGTATAATGGGTTTAGGAATAGTATCCACCTCACAGGGTGGTTGTGAGAACTGGAGGAGTAGTCCTTGCAGATGGTTAATACAGTGATCAGTGCTAAGATCAGGAACTGATACAAGAAAGGAAATGATTCCCTCCCACAGGGAACACACATGTCCTGCCCTGATGGGCTCACAGTTTAGAAGGGAGACAGGTAGTTATCAAAACATCATGGAAATAAATATACAATCACACATGTGGTGCGGGAGACCAAGCAGATGTATAGGACTGTAAAGATAACAGGGCTCAGAAGGTCCTTGGAGACTGGGCTCTTCCTTGCCTCCCCTGATCCATCCTTCCCCAGCCTCTGCTTTGCAACTTATAGTTCAAAAGCCGAAGAACCCGTTGCCGTCAAGTGGATTGCAACTCATAGGAACCCTGTAGGACAGAGCAGAACTGCCCCATAGAGTTTCCAAGGAGCACCTGATGGATTTGAACTGCTGACCTTTTGGCTAACAGCCATAGCTCTTAACCACTATGCCACCAGGGCTTCCATTTATAGTTGAGCAACCCTGCAATGCTTACTGTCTCCTGAGGGCCGCTGGCTGTTTCTAACCTGTGTGCTTTTGCTTTTGCCATTCCTACCTCCTGAAAATCCTTTCCTCCCCTTTCGCTTGGTTAACTTCCATTTATCCTTAACATCCCCAAAATGTCCCATCCACAAGCGAAATGATACCTCCTCTGTTGTGTTTGATGTTGTTGGATGCCATCAAGTCGATTTTCAACTCATAGCAACCCCACACATGACAGAGTAGAAGTGCACCATAGGGGTTCCTAGGCTGTAATCTCTATGGGAGCAGATTGCCAGGTCTTTTTCCTAAGGAGTGATTGGATGAGTTCGAACCACCAACCTTTCAGTTAGCAGCTGAATGCTTATGGTGCCACCAGGTCTCCTTTCACCTCTTCTAAGACATCTAATTCTCTTTTTCCTTCCTTCTCGGTTCTTCTCATACAGTGAACATATTTCTCAGCGCACTGTACTGACCACACTGTCTGGTGATTGCCCCTTCAGTGCTTGGCACGCTGTTGTTGTTATTGTTGGGTGCTGTCAAGTGATTCCAACTCACAGCGACCCCATATGCGTAGAACTGCTCCACAGGGTTTTATGGGCTGTAATCTTTACAGAAGCATGTTGCTAGGTCTTTCTTCCACAGAGCCACTGAGTAGATTCAAACCGCCAACCTTTCGATTACTATCTGGGGGCTTAACTGTTGCACCATCAGGGCCCTTGCTTGGCACACAGGAGGTATTTAATAAACACTTAGTGAATAAATTAACTAAACTTTATGTGTCTGTCTGACAACAGGGATGATCTTAGTCAACTCTGTACATCTGACATCCTACAGGTGTTTGGGGCAGGAAATATGTCTGTGAAGAAATGAAAGAATTCTCTTGAGAAAGCAGCAAGAGTCCTCAGAGAATATTCATCCACACAGAGTGTATTTGTGCTAGGGAGGGAGGTGTGGTGGTGGGGAGGAGGACAGCAATTTTCTCCAAGAATTTAATTTCAAGGACATTGGAAAGCAAGTGATAATTAAATCGGAGTTTTAGGAAAAACAGTGCATTAAAACAAGATGAGCTTTGGGAGGGGACGGCAACTTGGCCAGGACCTGTTGCGCAGGTTGGCCGGGACAGTTTGTGTACAAAGAAATGCATGTGCCATTTATCTTCAGCATTTTACAACCTCCTTTGGGCTCTGACTCTTCAACAAAGGTCAAGAAATAAGGAAATAAATGATATTCTGGAAGCTAACGCTCTCCCTTGGACCTGTCTCAGGCAGCGAGTAACATCTCACCCATCTTCAGCCACCTGGCTCCAAACCCTCCAGCGATTATTTACAGGTCCTTACAAATCGGTGAATCTCATGAGCCAGGTCCAGGTCCACTTACTGTATGTGAATCTCATGAGCCAGGTCCAGGTCCACTTACTGTATAGAAGCTCCATTAAATGTGGCTAAGAAATTTGAATCCCAAGACCTATTCTCTAACTCAAAAACAAAACAAAACAAAAAAACAAGAGGGTAGTTCAGTTTGCAGGTTTGCTCTTCTCAGTAGATTCATTTGCAAATGAGGGGCCAACATCCTGAGTCTCAGAGCCTCAGAGCCTCCAGAAAGCTTGTTGTGAGTTGATGGGCAGCTGTCTCGTTCCTCTCCTTTTCCTACCCCCACTTTTTCCTAATGCAGAGTGCTTGCATCCTGCTTCTCCTAACCTTTTGACTGCACTATAAAGAGATAACAGAAATCGTTGTATATATTGCCAATAAGAAAAAAGGCAATTTTGACTTTAGTAAACGCCTGGCTTTTGTCAAGTTGTAAAACATCAGGCCAGCAGGTTTGGGGAAACTGTGCAGCTTGCCCAGAGCAGCATCAGCCCTGGGAGAGTGAGAAGAGAAGAAGGGTCTAGTCCAAGCACAGGCCTACTCTTGATTTAACCCCCTCTGCAAGTTGCCATTGCCTGCAACTGCCTACCACCTGTGAACTTGACTGAAACATTGGGAGGAGGCGAGGTTGCCCTGGTTGTTGTTGTTAGGTGCCCTCCAGTCAGTTCTGACTCATAGCAACCCCATGTACAACAGAACAAAACAGTGCCGGGTCCTGCACCATCCTCACGATTGTTATCATTCTTGAGCCCATTGTTGCAGTCACTGTGTCAACCCATCTCTTTGAGGGTCTTCCTATTTTTCACTGACCCTCTTCTTTACCAAGTGTGCTGTCCTTCTCCAGGGACTGGTCCCTCCTGATGCCTGCTAAATTCAGACCCCTAAGGTATTTCTGCTAAAAGGAAGGAAGGAAGAGAGGGGGGAGGAAAGGGAGGGAAGAAGGTTGGAAGGGAAGGAGTGAAGGAGGGAGTTGGGATAGAGGGAGGGAGGGAGGAAAAAGGAAGGGAAAGAGGAAGGAAGCAAGGGAAGGGAGGAAGAGAGGAAGGAAGGGAGTGGTGGGAAAAAGGAAGGAAAGAAGGAAGGAAGGGGATTAAAGTCAACCCCAACCCTTTTTAAGGGCTATAATTCAGACCAATTTTGCAATTATGGTCAAGATCATGTCATTCACAAAATCACCCTGGAACAAACCGACCAGAAAAAACGACCTGTCCCTTTCCAAAAGAAGGCTCTCTCTTGGCGGTGTCAGGGTTACCTCCCCATCCTCTCGTTGGCACGTGACAGACATCTTGGTTCAAGCACACACAAAGCCCATCTATTTATCACTGTTGCTGGCTTTTGCAAACATAAGTTCAGGAACTGGGACCATTCTGGTTTGCCGGATGGTTGGGGCAAGCGGATGTGGCAACAGTCTCACAGCTATAACCTGGGCAGGGGCTGAAAGAGCTGGTGCTGGAAGAATGAGGCACATCTGTTATCAGGATCTCACTGTCCCACAGGTCCTCTGTCTGCCCCATCATGAGGCAGGTCCTGAGGGATTATCCAGCTGATACAGGGCTCAACCCATCTACCTAGACAGATGGACATTGACTGAGCAGATCTCAACCTTAGGTTCTCGTTGGTAACTAATTTGATATTTTTGTGGAGGCCCAATTTGAACAAGGTGCAATTACAGCAGGGGTCCCATATAGCCAGAGAAATGGCTCCATTTCGATGTGCTGATTGAGTACCACCTGGGCTAATGCAACACTTAGAATCAGCAACGTCAGGTGTCAATTTCCCTCACCTAACAGAAACACTTCTATTGATGGAGTTCTGGCCATTCTCTTTACGTGATTTCTATTAGTAGCTTGTTAAAAATACCTTCATCATCATCTGTCAGGGATTACACCTGGAGCCAAATTCAAGCGATCCACAGAGGTGCCAATTTTTAAAATTTCCTTTATACCAGTGCTTCTCCAACTTCATTGTGCCTACAAATCACCTGGAATCTTGTTAAAACATAGACTGAATAAGTGGGTTTGATGTAGGGTCAAAAATTCTGCATTTCTAACTAGTTGTAATTAGATTCTGCATTTCTAACTGGCTTGATGCTATTGATCCACACAGACCACACTTTGGGTAGCGAGGCTTTATAAGAACAAGTGCACTGGGGTTTATCCGATACAACAAAAAGTGTCAGACCCCCTCATGAACTCCTGAAGTTCAAGAAGAGGAGACTGTTAAGACTACATGTGGGATCATTTAGAAAATGTAAGTTGAAATTAAATCTTCCCCAGAATTATTCCTCAACTTGGTAAATTGAAGGTACCAGAGAGTGAGGGCCCCAGCAGGTGGAATTTCTTCATCCACTGAGGAGTAATACAACCTTGTGCAAGACTACAGCCTGTGGGCCAAATTTGGCCCTCTGCTTATATGTATAAATAAAGCTTTATTGGAACGTATCAATATCCATTTGTTTATGTAATGTCTACAACACCAGAGTGTAGCTGCAACACAGACTGTATGGCCTGCAAAGCCTAAAATATTTACTATCTGGCCCTTTACAGAAAACATTTGCCAACTCTTGGCCTTAAGCATATGAGCTTGCTTGGGCTTTGGGGACAGAAGGCTGGTTTTATCTTAACTGTACCACATGCTTGGTGTGTTATCTTGAGCAAGAGTTCTGGTTCCTGAACCTTTAAAATGGGTTAATAATAATAATAACATTCACTCATAATGTTGTTAGCAGATTTCAAAAATATGTGTAAATTCTTAGCACTTGGTGCTTGAAATGATAGCCACTATTACAATTACACGATGGTCGAGGCCCCTAGGATCCTCATCAAGGGGCTTCATTTTGGTTTGCATTTACAGCTGCTTTGTTTTTTTTTTTGCAGAGGTGATATTAAGATTTAAGCATCAGAATGGCAGGCACAGGCCAAGTGGAAAGGCTGCAGCACTGTGGCAGGGTCTCAACGGCTCTTCTGAGCCGGGTGTTAACCCTTCCATGGTTACATGGTTGTTAAATATTTTGAAGATTATTTCTGGCCAAATATGTGTTGATCTCAGCTAGAAAAGAAGAAGAACCAGTGAGCTCCCCAGGAAGGAGACATCTGAATGCCCACATGGTTCCTACTACAATTAGAACGCCATGATCCTAACAAGCTTCTTACCTCCCGAAAGGTCAGAACGAGGATGCATGTTTTTGCCACCTAAGGATTCTCAGGGAGGGGAGTGGACTTCCAAGATGATTGCTCTTCAGTGATTTGGTGTTTCAGTGTGTCTTCAGGGCCAAGGACCCACCTGGGGATTCACATAACAATGTACTGACCCACTGAACAATGCACTGAATACCCATTGTGTGCAGGCACTTTGGAGGGAAACTGGCCCCATTTGATATATTTTTTTGGGGGGGGAGAGTACATCCACGGCAGGAGTCCAACATAGTCCCATCTCTCATACATCTCTCACAGGGTCACCAGTAGTTGTTCCCAGATTTGACCCACACAGTATTGAATGTTTTTGAACAAATGCTTAAAAATCAGGAGGTTTTATTTAGAACTCCAGCTATCCAACCTCTTTGGGGGGAAAAGACAACTTTAGAAGCTCTGACGACAGTGGACCCACATCTCCTCATAGGGACAATCTGGTGGGGCAGCCCCTGCCCCATTTAGATAGACAGTGAGCTCTCTGAGTCACCACAGCCCCCACCACGGCCAGCTGTCACAGCCAAGCTCCCTCAGCGATGTCATGGAGCAATATAGGGCAGCGGTAGTGGGGAGGGCTTCCAGGGTGGACCATTGACACTCCTCACTGTGTCACTGTGGGCAAGTTGCTGAATCTCCCTCTATCTCAGTTTCTTTATCTGAAAAAAAAAAAAAAAATTAGCGGGCATAATAATCGTCCCCATGTCAGAAGCTTGTTGCAAAGATGAAAAGAGGTAACAAGAACAAAAAGATTAGCAGAGTTCCTGGCAGATAGTAGGTGCTCCATAAAGGTACCTTCTCCTAAAAATACTCATGAGCATCATTTGGACCCTGTCCTTACGCAGCTTGCCATGCTAAGCCATCTGCCTCTACCATGCAATGTAAGCTGAGCATTTAGGAAACACCTTCATTGGCTTTGATTCAAAGACTGAGCCTTGCGGTCTCCCCCTGCATGCACTCCCTTTCCCCTTCTATTTCATGGGCACCACCAAATGCAAACAGCATCTGTATACAAATAACACTCAGAGGGAACAGGCGGCAATAAAGACAGAAGCAGCTCCATTCCCTCCTCTTTAGAGGGCTGCTGGTGGAGATCTGAGAGGCCACGCTGTACCCACCATAGGAACAGAAGAGCCCGGAGGTCACTTCAACCAGCCCCTCCTCCAGAGCTAGGCACCATCACCAAACCAAGTGACTGGAAAAAAAAAAAAAAGTTGAGTAGGGGAAGGGGGAGGCTTTGGAAACAGCAAACCTGAATGAATAGTGTTACATATCGACTAATCTGTGATTCATGCATATTCAGAAGGAAAGTGAGTGAAAAACTGGCGTTTCAGACAGCTTCACATTTTCAAATTAAGTTAATAAAATAAGATTTCCAATGTAATGACAAATTAATTCTTCTTTTCATAAGTTTATTAAAATAAGCATCTCCTGTCTTCTAACTAGCGCTGACATATGCTTACATAGATACATCCCACCCAGTAACCTAATCTCCCGGCAATCTTGAAGCAATTAACTCCTTCTAATCTTGAGCTAACAAAGCCCACCAAGCCAAAGGCTCCTGAGAACACCCCTCGGAGGGCTGGGCAGCCTCCCTCCAGCTCCTGCTCAGAGCATCCCAAGCAGGGCTCAGAGTGGGGATTCGTCTGAAACCAGCAGATGAGTCATCACAGATCATAAGATCTTCATTAACTCCTTATTTCTCTGCTAATTAACACAAAAAGAATGAGTTGAAAGCCTGACAGGCAATGACTGACCCACTGCCTGATGGTTAATGGGATGCAAATGACATGTAATGAGGGTCTCTCCTTGGAGCGAGGGCAGCTGGTCTACTATTTCTGTTGTGGATTTTGAAAGTGTTGGAGATGAAAAGAGTTTACCCAATAATTTAAACTGCAGCTGAGTTTGTAATATAAAGTCCATGCTTTTAGGTAAGTCCTACACATGGCAGAATTAAGCTGGTAACCATGAGGTTTAGCTGGAAATTCCATAATTTAGAGGGAAAAAAAATACAGCTCCAGGCCCTTCCAAGGGGAGCACGATATTTGTTGTTTATGTTAAGTTATGTGTGCATTTGGAGTTTTTCTAATGTGACCGTGGCAAACACATTACTAAAAAGTTGTTTCTTCTTGGTCCTGAGTGTCACCTTTGCTGCTTACTATAGTCTTAAAATGTTGGTTGCAGAAGCCAAGTTTTATCATTTCAGATTGACTTAGAATACAGGTAGAAATATGATTCGTGTGCTGTCAATAAAATGTTGATTCAGTTAAGGAGGGTTTCAGCAATGAGGTCAATAATAGTGCTCAAAAAAGGCTTTTTTTTACCCTTGACTTCAAGTCGATAATTACATGACAGATTTTATAAACAAAAGCATGATTTTAAAAAAAGCTTTCCTATGGAGAAGCATGCTTCTTTACCTGCTGCCATTCCCTTAACCTGGGTAGAGGGAGACTGTAAAGTCCTCAGAATTCTCAGCTCTTTTCTCGACTCAACTCTTCAAGTACCTTCCTTTTCACTAATGAAATGAATTGGCAACTCACTCATCGAAGAGACCCAGCATCGCCAGTTCTCAATCTGCTAAAGTCTTGCTTGAAAACTTTGTAGCATGTTTATAGAGAAATTTAGAGGAATGTATCACTCTATAAAATAGATTTTCAGAATTTGGACAGCCTCCAGGTTCATTTTGCATGTTTATGTTTTCAACAACTAGAAACTTAGTGAATATGAGTAGTTTTAATCTACTCATTCTACGAACTTTCACATTTAATGGCACACAGTCTCTTCCTTTCTAACCAGGGAGAGTGGGTGAGAAAGAGGGAATCATGGTAATCAAAATTATTGGTTGTTGCTTGATAGTTATAAGGAGTTCCTGGAAAGGTGAGTTTTCCAAAATTTCAAACTTCTAACTCCTTTTGTCAGGAGAAAGATGTGGCAATCTGCTTCTGTAAACATGACAGCTCTTGGGACCCTATGGGGCAGTCCTACTCTGTCCTATATGTTGCTATGAGTTGGAATTGACTGGACAGCACACAACAATTCCTTTTGCATTTCAGAAATCAGTGAGGGACATGCTTTTTTCTTCCCTTGTAATAAATTTTTCTTGCCCTCAGTCTTGGAGGGTGAGTATATTTATCCTTCTTTCCATTTTTGGACATACCGTAAGGCCTGTTCAGTGCTGTTTCTTCTCCCTGGAATCCTCTGTTCCTAGAATTCTTGCTTAACCTTCAGGGAGGTTTTACCTCCACAGGTTGGAAGGTCACTGAAGTGGCCCCTAATCACTCCTTATTTTTCTGGTTTCTAGTTACTGTTCATTGTCCAGCATCCCTAATGGACTGTAAGTTCCCTGCAGGTAGGAACCTTGCCTATCACTGCATTCCCAGCATGTGGAAGAGGGCCTGGCACGTAGTAGGGCCTCAGGACCTGTCTACAGAATAAAGGCAAAAAGGAGAGACATATAATGCTTGTCATGGATTGAATTATGTCCCCTGAAAAATACGTGTATCAACTTGGTTGGTATTCTGTAGTTGTCCTCCATTTTGTGATTGTAATTTTATGTTAAAGAAGATTAGAGTGGGATTGTAACACCCTTACCATGTCACACCCCTGATCCAATGTAAAGGGAGTTTCCCTAGGGTGTGGCCTGCACCACTTTTATCTTAAAAGAAATAAAAGAAAAAGGGAAGCAAGCAGAGATTGGGGACCTCATATCATCAAGAAAGCAATGCTGGGAGCAGAGCATGTCCTTTGGGCCTGAGGTTCCTGTGCTGAGATGCTCCCAGACCAAGGGAAGACAGCTGCATCACAGGGATCTTCCTCCAGAGCCAACAGAGAGAGAAAGCCTTTCCCCGAAGTCGGCACCCTGAATTCAGACTTCTAGCCTAGTGGGCTGTGAGAAAATAAATTTCTCTTTGTTAAGGCCATCCACTTGTGGTATTTCTGTTATAGCAGCACTAGACAACTAAAACAATGCTAAGTCCAGAATGTCATAGACTCTCACACCTCCGTGGCTTTCTCTCTTTCCTACCTAGGGAAGCCCCCTCATGCTTCAAGACTCTGTTTAAGATCCCCTTTTCTTCATAGTGGGGCCCTGGTGTTGCAGTGGTTAAACGTTTTGTGCTAACCAAAAGTTTGGCAGTTCGAAACCACTAGCCACTCCTTGGAAGCCCTATGGGGCAGTTCTACTCTGTTCTACAGGGTTGCTATGAGTCTGAATTGACTTGATGGCAACAGGTTTTTTTCTTTTTTTCTTCTTCTTCTTCATAGCCTTCTCAAATCTCCAAAAGCAGAAATCATAGTTTCATCATCATATCTCAAACCTTCACCTCCACTGACTCATGATGGGTTACATGTCTCTCTGTTTCCTTGGCTACCCTGTGAGTTCATAGAAGAAGGAGCCTTGTCTAATTCTGCATTGAATCTCTCATACCAAGCACAGTTCCAGGAACATAAAAGTTTTCAAAATAAATGGGTAGAGACAATCTGTAGATTGGGAAAGAGTTTTTGGAAACCACATATTGGGGTGTAATACCCAAAATATATAAAATACTTCTACAACTTAACAACAAAAAGACGAACAATTCAATAAAAATGTGGGCAAAGAGCTTGAACAGAAATTTCACCAAAGAGGCTAGATAAATCATCAATAAGCACATGAAAAGATGCTCAATGTCATTAGCCATTCTGTTGCCGTCAAGTCAGTTCCAACTCATAGTGACACTATAACAGGACAGAGAAGAACTGCCCCATAGGGTTTACAAGGAGAAGCTGGTAGATTCTAACTGCCGACTTTTGATTAGCAGCCCAGCTCTTAACCACTGCACCACCAGGGTTCCCATTAGTCATTGGGGAGATGCAAATCAAAACCACCCTGAGATACCGCCTCACCCCCATTAGAATGGCAATGATCAAGAAAACAAAAACAATAGGTGTTGGCAGGGTTGTGGAAAAACAGGAACCCTTATCCATTGCTGGGGGGAATGTGAAACGGTTACAGCCACCGTAGAAAAGAGCTTGGTGGTTCCTCAAAAAGTTGACCATAGAACTACCACATGACCCAGCTAGTCCACTTTTTGGTATATACCCAAGAGACTTGAAAGCAGCTATAAAAAGAGACGCATGTACACCAATATTCATTGCAATACTATTCACGATAGCCAAAAAGTAGAAACAAACAGAATGTCCCTCAATAGATGAGTGGATAAACAAAATGAGGTCTATATATACAATGGCATGTTACTCAGCCATAAAGAGAAGTCCTGATACATGCCACAACATGGATAAACCTTAAAAACATTATGCCGAGGAAGATTAGTCAATCACAAAAGGACAAATACTGTGTGACCTCACTTACATAAAACAAGCAAATATTTAAGAACCAAAAATTATTAGTGGTTACCAGGGGCAGGAGGGAGGAGGAAAGAGGAGTTTTTGCTTAGGGGGTAGTGAGTGTATGCTAATGATGGTGGAATGATTTAGGAAAGGATAGCAAGAATGGCTGCACAATTTGAAGAATATAATCAATATCACTGAATTGTACATGTACAAGTTGTTGAATTGATGTATGTTTCGTTGTGTGTATTTTTACCACAATAAAAATAAAAGAAGAGGCGGAGCCAAGATGGCGGACTAGGCAGACGCTACCTCGGATCCCTCTTACAACAAAGACACGGAAAAACAAGTGAATCGATCACATACATAACAATCTACGAACCCTGAACAACAAACACAGATTTAGAGACGGAGAACGAACTAATACGGGGAAGCAGCGATTGTTTCCAGAGCCTGGAGCCAGCGTACCAGTCAGGTACGGCACAAGCACAGAGAGCTGCTCCACCCCGCTGAACTAACCCCGGGAGGGGGACCAGCCAGTTCCACGGGCGGCGTGGGACGCAGCCGGTAGGAGAAGTCCCTGGGAGGCAGTGACTGGTCTTGGAGCAGGAAGAGCAGCGTCCCAGCCGGAGAACCGTCCCGCCGGGATTTGGACTGGACGCAGGTACGGCATAAACACGGAGAGCTGCTCCACCCCCCTGAACTAACCCCGGGAAGGGGCCCAGCCGGGTCGCGCGGGCAGCGTGGGACGCAGCCGGTAGGAGAAGTCCCTGGGAGGCAGCGACTGGTATTGGAGTGGGGAGAACAGCGTCCCAGCCGGGACACTCGGTCACGGCACAAGCACTGGGAGCTGCTCCACCCATCTGAACTAACCCCGGGAGGCGGCCCAACTGGTTCGCGGAGGCGGCACAGCCACGCGGCTGGAGGGACGAGAAGTCCCCGGGAGGCAGCGACTGATTTTGGAGTCGAGAGTGCACTGTCCCAGTAGGGGAGCCTTGACGCTGGGAGTGGGGCTGGAAGCAGAGGATCTGACCGTGACTCCAGCGGGCCAGACCCCCCGGGGGCAATCTCCACACAGCCAGCACACACAGGCAACGCGCCCGCGGGAATCTCAGATATAATAGTCATTCCAAGCAAGACAAGCAACTCTGGCTATATTCTGAGGTGTTACTCTCCTATCTCTCTGTTCCCTCCCCCACCCTCCCCAGGCGGCTTCATTAACATCCGAATAGCCTGAGCCAGAGGGAGAACTCTGATAGGGATCTGACTGCATTTTTTTTTTTAGTGGATTTTCTGGAAAAACTAGTTTCCCAGTGATGGCTCGGAGACAACAATCCATATCAAACCACTTAAAGAAGCAGACCATGACAGCTTCTCCAACCCCCCAAACAAAAGAATCAAAATCTTTCCCAAATGAAGATACAATCCTGGAATTATCAGATACAGAATATAAAAAACTAATTTACAGAATGCTTAAAGATATCACAAATGAAATTAGGATAACTGCAGAAAAAGCCAAGGAACACACTGATAAAACTGTTGAAGAACTCAAAAAAATTATTCAAGAACATAGTGGAAAAATTAATAAGTTGCAAGAATCCGTAGAGAGACAACATGTAGAAATCCAAAAGATTAACAATAAAATTACAGAATTAGACAACGCAATAGGAAGTCAGAGGAGCAGACTGGAGCAATTAGAATGCAGACTGGGACATCTGGAGGACCAGGGAATCAACACCAACATAGCTGAAAAAAAAATCAGAGAAAAGAATTTAAAAAAATGAAGAAACCCTAAGAATTATGTGGGACTCTATCAAGAAGGATAACCTGCGGGTGATTGGAGTCCCAGAACAGGGAGGGGGGACAGAAAACACAGAGAAAATAGTTGAAGAACTCCTGACAGAAAACTTCCCTGACATCATGAAAAACGAAAGGATATCTATCCAAGATGCTCATCGAACCCCATTTAAGATTGATCCAAAAAGAAAAACACCAAGACATATTGTCATCAAACTCACCAAAACCAAAGATAAACAGAAAATTTTAAAAGCAGCCAGGGAGAAAAGAAAGGTTTCCTTCAAGGGAGAATCAATAAGAATATGTTCTGACTACTCAGCAGAAACCATGCAGGCAAGAAGGGAATGGGACGACATATACAGAGCACTGAAGGAGAAAAACTGCCAGCCAAGGATCATATATCCAGCAAAACTCTCTCTGAAATATGAAGGCGAAATTAAGATATTTACAGACAAACACAAGTTTAGAGAATTTACAAAAACCAAACCAAAGCTACAAGAAATACTAAAGGATATTGTTTGGTCAGAGAACCAATAATATCAGATATCAGCACAACACAAGGTCACAAAATAGAACGTCCTGATATCAACTCAAATAGGGAAATCACAAAAACAAACAAATTAAGATTAATTAAAAAAAAATACACATAACAGGGAATCATGGAAGTCAATAGGTAAAAGATCACAATAATCAAAAAGAGGGACTAAATACAGGAGGCATTGAACTGCCACATGGAGAGTGATACAAGGCGATATAGAACAATACAAGTTAGGTTTTTATTTAGAAAAATAGGGGTAAATAATAAGGTAACCACAAAAAGGTATAACAACTCTATAACTCAAGATAAAAGCCAAGAAAAACGTAACGACTCAACTCACATAAAGTCAAACACTATGAAAATGAGGATCTCACAATTTACTAAGATAAACGCCTCAGCACAAAAATAAAAGAAAAAAAAATGAACAAGTAAGTGATCCTTTCACTGGAGGAGAAGGCCTCACCGTCTCATTATGGAAATCCAGTGCAAGCGATGGTGCCATTTCAGAGAACACTTTCAGAGAGGGGCAGGCACTACACAGAGGTCCTTTTATACTTCATGTCTAATCCCCACGACATTCTTCAAGGCACCTCATTTTACAGATAAGGAAAGGAGGCTCCAAAAAGTTAGATAAGCCCATGGTACTCAGAGGTGTGAAACAGTGGTGGGACGAGAACCCATTTCAAAATGAGACCACATCCCAGACTCTTCTTTCCAAACATAAACATATTTTGTTGAGTTTTAAACTAAATTGCCATTTTGTTGGTTTCTTGTGAGAAATCCCCAAAAGGGATTACTTTCTATATTGATTCCATATTAGTTATGCAGCTGAGCAAAGACCATGTTTTATTGCTAGCGCACAGTTGGTGAACTTAAGTCACTGGTATGTGTGTTATTTTAAACTATCCTTTTTTTTTCCCCAAAGTTTTAAGCATTCCAACTCCTTATAATTGGGTAAACAGTACAGAGAAAATTAGTAGAGAGAGAGAGACGAAAAAAAATTGAAAGAGAAAAGTAATGTTATAGATTGGTTTGTTGTTGTTAGGAGTAGTTGAGTCTATTGCCAACTCATAGTGACACAATGTGACAGAGTAGAACAGCTCTATAGGGTTTTCTAGGCTGTAATCTTTATGCGAGCAGATCGCCAGGCCTTTCTCCAGCGTAGCCACTGGGTGGGTTCAAAATGCCAACTTTTCAGTTAGTGGTAAAGCACTTCACTGTTGCACCACCAGGGCTCCTTATGGGTTGGTTTATGTCCCTTTAAAAGGTTTGTTCAAGTCCTAACTCTGAGCCCTGTGAGTGTAACCTTATTTGGAAACAGAGTCTTTGAAGATATAGTTAGTTAAGTCAATATGAGGTCATACTGTAGTAGGGTGGGCCTACTAATCCAGTATGATGCTGTCCTTATTAAAAGGGAAGAGATACAGACAGACACAGAAGGAAGATGGCCAGGTGAAGATGGAGGCAGAGACTGGGGGGATGCAGCTATAAGCAAAGGAAGGGCAAGTACTGTGGCAAGCCACTGGACGCTAGGAGAGAGGCACAGAACAGACTGTCCCTCAGAGCACTCCAGAATAAACCAGCCTTGCTCACACTTTGATTTTGAACTTATGGCCTCCAGAACCTTGCAAGAGTAAATTTCTGGTTTGTTTTTAAGCCACCCAGCTTGTGGTACTTGGTTATGGCAGCCCGAGGAAACGAATACAGGTCGGCCATGGAAGAGCATCAATAATTGCACACCTTTGCATTAGATAATTGGAGACCCTTGAATTTCTGCCAGATTCTGTTGAGGAAAGGCTACCTCAGTGTCCCCACTAACAACACGGCCTTACTGGCACTAGCCCAAACTGGCTCTATGGAAATCAGGAGAGAGAAAATGACGTTTTAAGTAGAAATTTTCTTTCAGAAGAACATTTAAGTAAACGTGGGGGTCGGGTTCATATTATCACCATTACCCCTTGGCTAGACCTTTTCAAAGCTTTTAAAAAGTTTGACCAAAAAAAAAAAAAAATAGAGTAGCTGCTGAGGTTGCTTATGTACAACTAAAAACTTCATGAGTTTGGTTCCTTGGTTTGGAGGTTTAGGGTCATAGTTTCATGGGACATCCCAGTTAATTGGCCTAATAACACATTTAGTGTTTCTGTTCTACCTCCTAGTTCATTGCATAGTACCTGAGGTCTTAAAAGTTTACAAAGTGGCCATCCCAGGCACTACAATTGGTTTCTGTTCACCTGGAGCAACAGAAGATGAAGGAGAGTCAGGATCAGGAGGAGGAAATGTGTGGCTAACTGCCACCATGAACAACTGCCTCCTTTGCCATGAGACCAGAAGAACTGAATGGTGCCCCGCTACCATTACTGGGCATTTTGTTCAAGGAGTCTACAGAGGAATTCTCGTCAAAAGGGAGAGAATGTAGAACAGAAATTCTCCTGGACTCCAGACTTTCTGGAACCACGGAGGTTGCATGAACCCATGAAACCATTGCCCTAAGATAATCTTTAAAACTTAAGCCAAAAATATTCCCTGAAATCTTAAAACCAAACAATAGTTTAGCTTAACTAGTAAAAAATGTCTGTCTGGAGGGGTATGCTCTTTTAAGAACTATATGGGATCAAATTGACAACCGCAACTCAAAAGATTGGATAGGAACCTTAAGGGGCAATGAATTTATGTTAATCGGGGAGGAACAACTCAGAAAAGGAGGGTGAGAAGTGTTGCACAACTTGAAGAAGCAATCAATGTCACTGAATTGTACATGTAGAAACTGTTTGAATTGGTGTATATTTTGCTATGTATACTCTTAACAACAATATAAATAAATAATTTTAGAAAGTCTTTAGCATTGTTTTTAAACCAATTAAACAGGAGAATGTGCCTGTGCAAAACCTGTTTCCACCCCATGTGCCTCTGGCAATCAGGAGTACTGGGGGAAGAAGCTCGCAGTCCCTGGGAGAGGAGCCACCTTGGATTACAGTCACAGGTGGGCTGATAAACCAGTATTAAACGTGGGGGTAGGTGATTAGTAAAAGTCATGGAGGATGGCAAGACTATGTCTCACATACTTTGGACATGTTATCAGGAGGGGTCAGTCCCTGGAGAAGGACATCATGCTTGGTAAAGTAGAAGGTCAACGAAAAAGTGGGAGACCCTCAATGAGATGGACTGACGCAGTGGCTGCAACAATGGGCTCAAGCATAGCAACAATTGTGAGGATGGTGTAGGCCTGGTCAGTGTTTCGTTCTGTTGTGCATAGGGTTGCTATGAGTTGGAACCAACTTGACAGCACCTAACAACAACAGCAACAACAGGGAGGTGAAGTAGAAAGAGCATAACCTTTGACACCAAGCCCCAGAATTGAATCTGTCCTGACACTCACTAGCTGTGGGATCTTGGGCATGTCACTTCTCTTGGAGCCTTGGTTGACTATCATCTGTAAAAAGCAGGACGAGGGCTACCTTCAAACAGATGTGAGATAAATGAGATCATGGGTATAAAATTCCTTATACCTGCACATAGGAGGCACTGAAGAGATGGCCGCTCTTTTTATTACCCCATGTTATTTGCTGTAGGCTTCTAATTACTGTGTTAACCTTCAGTGCACACCTATATTCACACACAAAGACGTGAATCTGCAGAATCAATGTAATCTTTGCATTAAATGCAGTGGCAGCTAAATGGAAGAGTTGTGTAATCTACTTTTATTACCTAATATAAAAATATAAAAATAGTGTATATGAAATGACTTGAAATAATATCATATTTACCAAAGGCTTGGAAAACACAAATAATACATAAACAGAGCAGTCCTCACAATTAGAACCACTTTGCTTGAGAGAGGAAGGAGAAAGTGTATTCCCCTTTTAAGCTTTACCATAGCTTCAGAGCAAAATATTTCTCTCCTGCCGCCTCACGTTTATCTTCATAGATACTATAACATATTTAATATGCTTCAGGCTTTTTCTTCGGAAACAAAAACTTCTTGATGGGAGTCAGGGTGGAGAGGGGACAAAGAAGGAAAGAGGGAAATAGTCCCAGTTCCTTTAGGGTGGGAAGCTCTTACCCAAGACTCTCCCCACAAATGATGTACAGCTGCAGAATCCAATTTTTCAAATGACCCCATAAATATACTGATAAATATTTAAGTCTCTTAAATACGGACGTAACCTGCAGACAGGACAGTTGGAGCAATGAGCTCAGTTGATTTCATGAGATTGAAATCTCTGAATATGCCCTCAGATATTTCAATTCTCAACTGAGCTCAGAGAAATGGCTTTTACCCGACCTCTCCTTCCTAACTGGAAATGGCATCTCATGAAGAAGTTTAAATAATCCCACTGATAATGCTGCATATGTGATATATTGTTACTTCCTGGAGAAGAAAATAAAGGATTTTTTTTTTTTGGCTGTATATGGTTAATTTCTACAATGTTGATTTAAATGTGTGTGTGTGTGTGTGTGTGTGTGTGTGTGTGTGTCCCCCAGTCAACTGACAGCTTTATCTCACAATAGACTGAAAGAGTGCCCTGGTAGCAAGGCCTACAGAAGACTGTTGAGAAGATTAGTCCCAGCTTAGTGCTAAGGAATTCACCCATTGAGCTGTGGGGGAATTGACAAATCAGGTTAATCTCAGTACTCTCAATACCCACCTGTGGCTACAGCACCTGGCACTTTGCAGCATGAGTTTAACCAAACCACAACCAAACCCATTGCCGTTGAGTCAATCCCGACTCAGAGCAACCCTATAGGACAGGATAGAACTGCCCCTTAGGGTTTCTAAGGCTGTAATCTTTACAGAGGCAGACTTCCACATTTTTCTCACGCAGAACAGCTGGTGGGTTCGAACTGCTGATCTTTCTGTTAGCAGCCAAGTGCTTAACCACTGAGCCAGCAGGACTCCTTAGTATGAGTTTAAACCCCAGTATCTGAAGACAAAATGTCCTTCCAACAGCATTTTCCTTATGGTCTCTCTGTAGAACTTAATATTGCTGATTGACAACCCCCTTTGAAAGCCCCTCCTTCCACAACTCCTGTGCCGTCATCACTCTTCTCCTGGCTTTCTGGCTCTTCCTTCTTGGTTTTCTCACTGACTCCCCTTCCTCTTCAATTCTCAAAGGTCCCCACTTCCAACATGGCTATGTAAGTGGCATTGCCAGGTTTCCAGTCTCCTAGACTTACAACTAGGCTGTTATAGCTCCTTTGACACATCTCTTCTGCCTTTCCATCCTTCCCTCACCTCCATCCCTGCTGCCTAACCCAGGCTTTCAGTAAATCCTTCCTCAAAGCCTGCCAAAGCCTTCTAGGTGGACTCTTTGATTCCAGCTGCCACCCAAAGCTCCCTCTAAAGTTCCGTCTGGCTCACCACTTTCATTAGCCCCCTCCTCTCTCCTTCACCAGTGTCCCACACAGCTTATGACACCAGAGCTAAAGTGTCTGCTTAGTTTTCGAGCAGTCTTCACCACACTGACTGCCTACACACTGACTCATCTCTTTTTCCTATGTTGTAATTTGCAGGCACTACATCTTTCGTCCACCACCCATCTGCCAGTTTGTCATACTATGGCAGCTTGCATGTTGCTGTGATACTGGAAGCTATGACACCAGCATTTCAAATACCAGCAGGGTCAGCCATGGTGGTCAGGTTTCAGCAGAGCTTCCAGACTAAGGCAAAGTCAGAAAGACCAGGTGGTCTACTTCTTAAAATTAGCCAATGAAAACTTTATGGGTCACAACAAAACAGTGCCCAGCTTGCCTGCTTTGGACACGTCATCAGGAGGGATCAATTGCTGGAAGAGAACATCATGTTTGGTGAAGCAGAGGGTCCAGCGAGGGTGAGGGATTCCCTTGGTGAGATGAATTGTCACAACAGCCACAATGGGCACAAAAGACCACCATGGGTGACCCTGCTAGTATTTGAATTGCAGGTGATTGTGAGGACTCTGCAGGACCAGGCAAAATTTTGTTCTGTTGTACATAAGGTCACCAGGAGTCAGAGTCGACTGGATAGCATCCATCTACCTACCTACCCACCCACCCGTCCATCATATATCCATCCACCCATCCATATATCCATCCATCCATTCGTCCATCCGTCCATCCATCCACCCACCCGTCTGTCTGTCTCTCTATCTACCTACCTACCTATCTATCTACCTACATCTTTTGTATTTCCTATTAGACTCAGCATGATGCTGTGCAAAGGGCAGATTTAGACATGAAATGTCCATCCAAAGATCATAAAGACTTTTTTTTTAAGTAATTTTAACTTCACAACTTATACTTGAATCCATTCTCCTTGAGAAAAAATGGAAACGTGAAAAAGCTAAAGTCTTCTTTGACCACCATTCCCAATTCAGATCCACAAACCCAAGACAACCACTGTTTTATATGTGTGTTGGTGTGTGGGGGACTATTTTCTCTCAGGCTTTCCTTTATATATTTGCATATGTATATATCACACAGGGTTTTTTTGTGCAGCTGCTTGGGGAAAATGTCTCCTCTTTCTACTAAAGATAAACACTGTTGAGGTGATGGATTTCACAGCTTGAGAAACTTCCTGCCTACAGTTTACCAAACTCTGTTGCACACGTGTCTTAGTCCCTGCGACCTTCCTTCCAGCTTTGCTCTTAATACAACACACATCCCAAGGCAATGCCTTAAGACGATGGAGTTTAGAACATTATAGAAAGCAGCAAAGGGGCTGTTGTTGTTGTTGTTTGCTTATTTAGGGGGTGTATGTTTATTTTTCCAATTCAAACACAAACATTGCAAGAGCTGCAATTTCCCTAGGATGCCTCTGGAAAGACTGGACTGGCTGCCAGCCCAGCTCACCTCCTACTCCCCGCTATATTGTCTGAAAGTGGCCTGGATCAGCTTGTGTTTGAGGGAAATCGCTCCTGACCTGATGAAGTGCTCAATAAAGCCGTGGTTGGAACCAGAGCTCTGGATCCCAGAATCTGCCGGCTCGTATGCATCCCCTCCTCCCCAAAACCAACAGCAGGGTCTTGGAATTTAATATACTTTCAAGTGAGTTTTAGTACGTGTGACATTTTTGAGCCAAAAGCTAAATTCAGAGGAATGTCTGTTTGGTGAGACAATTCTCAAGATGGACTGTTGTATCTTAATGAGATCCTGATCTCAGAGGCAATGTAGTAGCTACCTCCAGCTTAAGGATGCAAATTTCTCCACTTCCTTTGAAAGCATAGTAGTTAATGAATTTAGCTAAGGGGAGAAGGCCCACTACCCAAACTCGAAGAGGTCCCTATCCCATTGGTAAAGTTGAGCTAAGTATGTTAATAAAAATTACCCAGTACTTTTCCTATCAAAACTGTCCAAGTTACTTCTAGGGCCAGGGAGTTTTGACTACCCCAAGGGAAGGAGTGGACACTGATAATATTAGTCTTCTGAAAGTTTTGGGTTTCTGTTTATTTGCAGCACAGACATCTGGTAAGTAAGTTTATCCTTAAAAAAAAGTGACCCAGTCAACGAATGGTTTAAATGGGTCTACTTTACTTGAAAGGAGCTCTGGTGGTACAGTGGGTAAACGCTTGGCTGCTAAATGAAAGATCATTGGCTCAAACCCACCAGCTGCTCCATGGGAGAAAATGCCCGGCAATCTGCTCCGGTAAATATTATAGCTCAGGAAACCCATGGTGGCAGTTCTACCCTGTCCTGTAGGGTCATTATGAATCAATTCTACAGCACACAACAGCCATAAATTTACCCCCAAAATAGTCCCTCTCCTACACTCGTTTCACTCCAGTTTCCCTCTCCCTGCTCAACTGATATACATGGGAAATAGCTTTCACCTGAATTGTTGAATCCAGTCATTAATGGTGACTCTTGGATTGAGAGAGGCTTTGGGGCCACACCTGGGCTCAGTGAAAATGAGTGTTGCTGCTGGTTAGTGATCTGAAGGTTTGATTGGTGATGTCTGCCAGGGAGAGGGTGGGGAAAGGCCTCACTCCTTATATCGGCCATCAATCTCAGTCACCAGAAGATTCATTCAGCTCGTAAGTTTAGGCACTCATTAGCCCTTCTCTGTTTTGGACAAGAGAAGACAGTGATCCTGGCATTTCTGAGTTTATCTGGAAGGGGTCTCTTGGAAAGCCAGGGATCCAAGTATTTCATCACCACTGAGCTGATCGTTACAGAAATGATAAAGCTAAGAGGGAAAGAACTGTGTTGAGGAAGGACTGAAAACAAGGTCCTGTCTTGTTTATTGAGGAGTCCCTGGGGGGCGGGGCACAAATGATTAAGCACTCAGCTACTAACCAAAAGGTTAGAGGTTCGAATCTCTGCAGAGGCACCTTAGAAGAAAGCCTGGCAATCTACTTCTAAAAGATCACAGCCACTGAAAACGCTATGGAGCACTGTTCTACTCTGGCACACATGGGATTGCCACGAGTCAGAGTTGGTGGCAACTGGTTGGTTCACATTTATTAGAAAAGCTGGTACTGCCATCTCTATGCTCTCAGACCTCCGCTCTTCTTAGGAGAACTTCTTTAACCTCCCTGTGTACACTAAGTGAATCTACAGTTAGATTTAGCGCAAATATTTCTCAAAGGCAGTCGGTAAAGGAATCGCCTACACAGTATGCTGGAAATGAGACTCATACAAGATGCTCTGAATCAGACTCTCTGGGCAGAGCTTGGAAGTCTGCATTTACAAGTTCCCCCAGCCAAGACCAGCTACATAAATTATGAGACCCAGTATAAAATGAAAATTCAGGGCCTTTTGTTAAAATATTACTGAGAATTTCAAGATGGTGACATCAGAGCGTTAAACCCAGCAGGGGCACTTCTAAGGGGAAGCCAGCCCTGCTCCAGGTACCAAAGTGTGAGACCCCTGAACAAATACTCAGAAAAGACAGGCTAGTCAGTGCATGCATCTATCCCAAGTGGTGGTGGTGGTGTGAGGGGTTGTCGGGCAAATCCCCATACCCTACAATACAGCATTCTAGGTATAGAGTTCCCCAGCCCCACTCAACACCCTGTAAGAGCTCCACCTCTATCTTAGTGTCCTAGGACTGCTATAACAAAATTACACAAAATCGGTGGCTTTAAGGAACAGAAATGTATTGTCTCATGATTCTAGTGGTTAGAAGTCCAAATCAGGGTATCAGCTATGTCGATTCCTTCTGAGGGTTCTGAGAGAGAAACTGCCCCATGGTTCTCTCCTCACTTCCATTGGCTGCCAACAATCCCTGACATTCCATTGTTGCCCGTAGATGTGTTTTCACACAGTGACTTCCCCTGTGTGTGTTGCCCTGGCTCCGTGCCTGTCCTTCCCTTTTATAGGACACCACTCAGATCAAATTGACAACAGCAACTGGAAAGATTGGATAGGAAACTTAGAGGGCAATGAGCTTATGTTAATGGAAGAGGAACAATTCTGAAAAGGAAGATGAGAAATTTTGCACAACTCAAAGAATGTAATCGTCACTGAATTGTACATACAGAAATTGTTGGATGGGGGTATGTTCTGCTGTGTATATTCTCAACAATAAAAAAAAATGAAATAAATTATTGAAAAAAAAAAAAAAGATGCCACTCAGAGGACTAGGACCCACCCTACTCTGGTATGACTTCACTGATATTATTTTCAAGAAAGACCCCAAACAAGGTCAACACATCTATATAAAAAAAAAAATAGGTGGACACAATTCAATCTATAACAACCTTCTACATAATTTAAACAGTTTCTGAGATATCACCTCTCCTCTAAATGTTTCCAAGTCAATGACGTGGAAAACTCAAGGCCATTTCCATGGGATCCCACATGCCTTTTGACTCAATGAATTACTTAGCCAAATAGTGAACTATTAAACCTACTACTTAGGAGGACTATCAGAGAATTATTAGAAACCCACTTATAAGTCAATTCCCAAGGCTCTTTTGCTAGACTGTACAGTATATACATCTACCACCACTGAAACAATTCACCTCTGATAGAATGTTCTATGCTCCACAAGAAGGTTTGGAATCCAAGGGTCAGCCAACACTTCCGTGAACTTACCCCTGTCAGTTCATAACCAATAAGACACTGGTTCACATTCAGCTAAGAAGTGTCTTCCACTACCAATGCAGTAAATATAGATTTCCAAGACACACAACTTTGTCAATTATTATCCACCCATGCCTTGTTTTTAATGCTTTCATTGCTTTTGTATTCATTTTTTTAGCACTAGGCTCAGGTTTGACCATCACCCGGCTCACATTCCTTCAGTAGCATCCTGCAATGCCTACAGAATAAAATGCCCTTCCTAGTCTGGCATTTGAGGTCCTCATGCAATTTATATCTTATGGGGATAGGTAGACAATAAACACTAAACCAAAAAATGATTGCAAACTGTAACTAGAGCTATTTAAAAAAAGAAAAAATCCAGCTTCCAAGAGAATAATGAGAAGAGGGAAGACAATTGCTTTAGATATTGTGGGCAGGGATGTTCTTTTTGAGAAGCTCTTTAGTTCACATTCTGTAGTTCCCAAGTGACAAAAACTGAGCTCAAGCCAGCTAAGCAAATAAATAAAGGTATGGCTGTATTCGTGTGGGACCTGGCTTCCCCAGCCCCTCTCTGTTGCTTACCTCTCTTCCCCTTCTCTTTTCCTGTGCTGTTAACAAAACTCCAAGGTGACATCCTACACCTCAGTAGCCCCAGTGGAAAGAGAATGCCTCTTTCTCATTGGTTACAGAAAGACTTCTGGGGCTGATTCTCACTGGCCAATCATAGGTCATATGCCAATTTTTTTAACCAATCACTGTGGACAGAGCTAGCTCATGTACCTTGGAGCTTCTTGGAAAAGATTCTGCCTCTTCCTCCAAAATATCACTGACTAAGGATAAGGCAAGCTGATTGCTCCAAAGGCAATTTGGATTTTGCTACCAAAATAAGTGGGGAGAAATGCCCCAAAGGCATACACAACAGATATCCATCGTAGGTGATAATACTTAATCTGAAACCTGATGAGGAAAAGCCAGCCATGTGAAAAGTTGAGTGGAAAAGAACATTCCAGACAGAGGGAGTGGAAGGAAAAAGTGACACATACGAGAAACTGATAGAAGGTCACTCTGTCTGGAGGATAGTGAGACAGAGGGCCAGTGGCTGGAAATGAGTTTGGAGAGGTCCTTAGGGGTTAGATCATTAGAATGTTCTAGGCCAAAGACATAGAATCCATGATAACTCCATTTTCATAATGCGAGAGATTCCTTCGGAGCTCTTTAACAGTTACCTCTTAGATTTACTAAAATTTTGAGATTGCAGATACACTACGTGGCAAAGTATCACCCCCTCGCATTTGATTTGAAGATGCTTAATGCTCATTCACCAATTATTTAAGGGGTGTTTGTTTTTAAGATGAAAGAAATGTACCAGTTAGTTATAAAGGTTGACCACGGTCTTTAATGCTTAAATCAATTTAGACCTCCCCCTTCCAATTGTTTCAATTTGCACAAGCCATTCTAAATGCATTACATGCTGCTAAGATTTCTCAGATTCAACCCGAACAGAGGCGTTTTATTTTCTGAGGACATGGAAGTTTGCCCATATTAGCTGTATTTAGAAAATTATTCAAAAAACTTCTTGATAAGTCAGATTGAGCCAATCTGGATTTTGAACATTTGTTATGATTTTAGCATTTCATCTGTTTATTTCTTAATATCTCTAGCCAGATTAGACAAAAATCTTTTCATCTCAAATAGTACAGCTATGCGTTAAAATGAATGGAAGGAAACTGACTTGACAATGTGTGTGCATGTGTGTGTGTGTGTGTGTGTGTTTTGTCACCAATCAGATCACACTTTTCTTATTAATAGAAAAACGCTTATGTTCAAAACAATAAAGAAAACAAGAAAGACCAAAGTTGTGAGTGACTGACAGCCAGTCTCCCTGGGAGCCGCCTGGGGTGACTCAGGACTTGCACAAATATGCCAAGCATGAGAGGACTGAGCTAGCAGACCCTAGAAGTTGGCATCACTTCATTCATGTCATGTTATTACTTTTGCCCCATAATGTTCCCACTGAAGTGCTTTTTCCCATTTCCCTTTAAACAAGGCAGAAGTCCCACAACAATCTATTACGAGTTTTTTCTTCACGAGAGCTTTATTTTGGTTTTGTTGTTTGTTATACTTAACAGATGTTCTGGCATTTTTTCACATAATACCACTGTGAGTTTCATGTTATCCTTAAAACCCTACGCAATTTTAGACAGTCCCTCTGAAATAATTTCTTCCTTCTTTGGAATTTTATCTTCAAGGCAGGGCTTTGAACCGGTTCCTTCTGGTTCGAACCCCTACTGTTATCTGCAATTCTGCCAAGTTCCCAGGCAATGCTAATGCTGCTGGCTAAGGGACCAATTCTGGTTAGAGACCACTAATAGAGTGGTTCTCACCAGTTATTATACATAAGAATCAACAGGGTGTCTTGTTAAAATGCAGATTCTGATTCAGTATATCTGGGCAGCAATGCAAATTCTCAGCAGGGGTTGGAACCAGAACAAACCAGGTCAAAGCCCTGCTTCGAGGAGACCTTTTTCTCACTATTTGTAGTGGTATATTAAGAAAATGAATGTTATGTGTAAAAGGAACTATTTACTTATCTGTTTTATAACTTTGGAATTAATTGCTGCTGAAAGATAATTACCCCAATGGTGGAGTCGGAGAGTCTACAGATCTACTAAAAGGAAATAAGAACATTCCTTTTGATTTTCCCACTTCTGCCCCCAGTTTATGAGCAGGACTGAGTAGTGACAGGAGGTTCACTTAGGAATATTCTCAAGACAAGCTTCGGGTCTGGTTTTAATTGAGTGTGTTTGAGGCACAGTCAAATGCCTAAAACACACCCTCTGTGCTCTTCTGGGAAACTGAAGTTGAGAAGCTCCTGTTTAAGGAGTCTTTAACTTATTTGACTAAGAGACTCTGACCTGGGTAATTTCCCAGGTTGATGCCACCTTGTCACTGTTCCAAGTCAACAGACATACAGGTTGATTATCTGATCCTGAATCTGCCCCCAGCAGCCCTGATGGTTATTGATGGACATCCACCATCTTCCTTGGGGGCTCATTGTACATATACCTGGCTCTTTGTCCTCAGTAGACAAGGTGATGGCTCCTTGCTTTGTTTGCTTTTCTGTCACCAGAGGGAACCAGTACAATTTAACGCATCCTCTGTTGTGCTAAAAGCCTCTAAGAAGGATGGTTAAACAAACAAAGCATTCAGCTGCCTTTCCAGCCGCCTGGCCCTCACTCCTAATTGTGTGGACAGCTGATGGACAAAATTGAGGATCCTTAAGCATCAGAGGAAACCCTGGTGGCGCAGTGGTTAAGTGTTATGGCTGCTAACCAAAGGGTCGGCAGTTCGAATCCACCAGGCACTCCTTGGAAACTCTATAGGGCAGTTCTACTCTGTCCTGTAGGGTCACTATGAGTCACAATTGACTCAATGGCACTGAGTTTAAGCATCAGATGCCCCCTCATCAAGTCACTACTCAGCACAAAAGACTCCAGGGATCATCAAGGCCTACAGGTTAAATTCCAAACTCACTGTTTAGTCATTCGATGAACTGGCGTCAGCCTACCTGAAACTGTTTCCCGCCTCTGCCCTCTGTGATGTTCCCCAGCCCCACTCTTATACTCATGAGCACACCTAGGCCAGCCCAGGATATTCTCTTTCTGTCTCCACTGTTACTGCTGTATCTCTCACTAATGCCGGTCTTATTTTACCTTTGCCACTTATTGCTAACACCTTTTTAATAGGGCAAGTCTCTGCGTCAGTTAAGATTCTTTTGATTCCAAGTGACAAACTGGCTTAAGAAAAAAAAAAAATTTCTGGTTCTTGGAAGTGAACAATCGGGGACAAGGGATGGTAGATTTCTGGCAAGGTTTGATCCAGGGTTCAAATGCTATGCCAGAGATCCATTTTATCCATTTCTCAATTCCGTAGCCTTGGTGTTGATATCATGCCATGGCCCCACCTGGACGTAGTGTGCCTGCCACTGCCTCCTAGGTCTCTATCCTTCCAGCTTCCCATGCAGTGGGAGATAATGAAGTCCTGGCATCATACCACCATCCGAAAGTCTCATCGAGCATGGCTAGGACAGTGTGATGAGTTGACTGGCTCAGTTTGGGCTAAGCCCCTGTTCCAATCATGAACAAGGAGTGGAGTCAAATCCGCCAGTAGCACATGGACTGAGGGTGAGGAGGAGTGACGTTCCAGGGAAGAAGAGGGAATGAGCACTATTAGCAGAGCTCAAATGTCTCCTAGAAGCTTCTCCCTAAAATTAAAATCCAGGGCTACTTGTTAAATATTACTAACTTGAGGGCAGCAGTCTCAGCTCCTCCTTCTATGCTTTCCCCAGAGTTGAGAGTTGTACCTCACATCCAACAGGGGCTTCATGAGTATATCAGTTGATGGATAACTACCCATATAAGCTTTTTAACTCAACACCAAGGCCAGAAAAAATTAAAATTTTAGAACTGTGGCTAATCCAAACCTGGCCTTGGTGATTTTTTTTTTCTTCTTCATCTTTTTGACTGGCAAGCGCCATCCAGTTCACAGTGGCTATGTCTGCAGACCCAGGCTCTGTTTAGGAGCCACGTGTTTTAACAGGTGTCTGAGGCTGGCAAAGCAGATGGCCTGGCAGCATGCTGGCTGTTCCTTGGGTGAAGTTCCCTTTTACTGTGAAGAAGTCAGACCTTGTGATTCTGCCCATCTTACTCACCTTGAAGCCAAGTCCTGGAGACCTGCACTGGCTTTTTATCGGTTTTTGGTTGGCTGGGATGCTGGCTTATTCACCATCTCTGATCCCGGTAGAAGGATGCATTTCTCTTTTTATAGTGAAAGTCAATTAGAAGGGAGAGAAAAGTTCTGTCCCCTTTTTTATTATCTAGAAAGGATTCAAGATAATAAAATAATATTTTTTTACTTATTTAATAAAATATTCGTATATCTTGCGTGGTTACTCTGGACTCTGAACTGAGTGAACTATTAGGAAAACAGAGGTGAGCAAAAAGGGAAATGGTCTCTGCCCCACGGCCCTCATGCGCTGGCTGGAGGGACACACTGATCAAGAGACCTGGAAGGCAGCACATTGTACAGCCCTTTTGCTGCACTTATCACGTTGGCCATGATCTACTAGTGCAGTTGCTTGATTAATTGCTCTGTTTCCTCTTCGACTAGGCTGGAGACTTCTTGAGTCCCTGACTGTTTGTCACAGACTTGGACCCTCACTTTGAGCAAAGTGCTTAATCCCATTACGGTGCTTAATGGGTGTTTGAAATATTTGTTGACTGAATGAAAGAAAAAATGAGCGAATGAATGAATGTCTTATTCTAGCCAAGTGATTCATCCCCTAATATTGCATCTGACCTGAAATACAAAAAAAAATAATACTAATTTTCCTTTATTTACATAGGGTTTCTAGGGCTGTAATCTTTACGGAAGCAGAATCTTTCTCTTGCGGAGTGGCTGGTGGGTTTGAACCACCAGCCTTTTGGTTAGAAGCCCACAGCTTTAACACTTTGCCACCAGAGCTCCTTCTTTACTTACATAATTAATGATGATAAACGTCTACCTAATCTTCTCTAAATGCTTCTTTCAGATGGTCAGCCCTAAGCATTTATATTATTTGAGACTGCAGGGAAGGACCTATTACACTACACCGACAGTACAGTTGATGTGTTTTAGAAGACAGGCAGGATTTTTTCAACACATATTTATTGAGCACCTACTAAATTCTAAGCACTGTTTTAGGACTAGAGATACAGAGTGAACAAGACCAAGTCTCTCACCTGGTAAAGCTTATAATTTCTGAGCATTGTGTGTGTGTGTGTGTCTCGAGAGTGTGCAGGGGTAGGGAGTGTATTAGTTTCCTACGGCTGTTGTAACATATTACCGCAATCTTGGTGGCTTAAAGAAACAGACATTTATTCTCTCACAGTCCTGGAGGCCAGGAGCCCAAAATCAAGGTGTTGGCAGAGTTTGCTCTTTCTGGAGTCTCTGAGGCAGAATCTATCCATGCGTCTCTTCTAATTTTTGTGGCTGCTGGCACCCTTGACATTCCCTGGCTTAAGACTTACATCACTCCAATATCTGCCTCTGTCTTCACGTGGCCTTCCCTCTGTGTCTCTGACATCACTTTCTCTTACAAGGGCAGTAGTGATTGGATTTATCAAAACCAGTTGCCAATGAGTCGATTCCAACTAAAAGTGACCATTCTACCTAGAGTAGAACAGTGCTCCATAGGGTTTCCACGACTGATTTTTCTGAAGTTGATTTCTAGTCCTTTCTTTGGGGCACCTCTGGGTCATTAGGGCTGATCTCACCTCTAGACGTTTAACTTGGTTATGTCTGCAAAGATCCTGTTTCCAAAAAAGTCACGTTCCCAGGTACTGCGGGTTAGGGCTTGGCCATAGCTTTCTGGAGGACACAATTCAACACACCACAGGAAGTCTTCCTGAATTTCACCACCAACCCTCCTAACACTAATCCCTTGCCCAGCTGTCCTCTGCCCCTCTCTGATATCGCACCCTTCTGACCTCCTTCCTCTTGTAGACTGCTGCTCAGACCTTCCCGACCTCATACACCTCTGCCACTCTGGTCTGGGTCCTGGTGCCCTGGTCCAGCCTGGTTAAAACAGAGGGGACACCACAATGATGACACAAAGTCAGCAAACACTGAGTGAATGTCTTTTAAAACTTTGCAAAATAGAAGAGTGAAATAAAATTCACTTGGATAGAAAATTCCTTGGGACCTTAACAAATTCTCTTTAACATCTAGAGCCCCAAAGGAGAGGAATAACTCAAAACTTTTAGCAGGAAATGAATAGTTTCTGCTGGATATTCGATATTGTGCTACATTTCTAAATTAAAAGTGAGCAGGCAAAATCTAGAGGTAATTATCTACCATGGAGAAGAAAGAAGATGACTGTGATCAATTTTCTGAGGCTGACCAAGACCCGATACTTAAATGTCAGATAAATTAGGCACCCACATCATCTGTGGACCTCTCACCTAATTTAGAGAAGCTATATTCACAAACATTGTCAATATTTCTGAGTTTACAATCACACCTTTGACTGTTGACTTAAAGCATCTAGTTTGGTTCAGGCTACTGGTGATGTTTACACTTTGGAATCTATTATGCATAGAAAAATTAGGGATTATCTTTGACCTGGGTACCACATATTCTTATGCAAAACTAAGTAGGGTTATTTATTCATTTAATCAATTCCATATGTTTGCTATCATCATCACCATGTAGAGCAGATCTGATTTCTGCTGAGGTCAAACCAACTTCGCCCTGTGTGTGGGGATCGTAGGTATGATTGTGAACACAGATGGCCTGGTTGGCATTCAGGCAGCATTACACCTTCCTAACTTTTGTCACACAATGGCATCATTTTTTTCCTGAGCGGTCATCTGCCATTCAAAATCAGAGTCAAGAGAAGAGTTTTGTTCTTTGTGAAAGTAAGATACTGGGCTTAATAGGTAGAAAAGATTAGACTTTGCATTTGTTTTTGAGCTCAAACTGGGGTATGTGGAGGAAGAGAAAGTAGGCACTGGCAAAGAAAGACCCATAAGTCTTGTCACAGATAAAACTGTGACACAGAGAGGTTAAATTCAGTTCTATAAAATCACACAAAATTCACTGCTGGCTGTGTTCCAGGCACTGAACTAGCCTCTGGTGGTACAAAAATGACTTGTTTACTCATCTGGTCTTCAAAGAGAGAACTAGAGAGAGAGAGAATATGTGCATAGTATGTGGTAAAGTAGAAGATCAGCAAAAAAGAGGGAGACCCTCGATGAGATAGACTGACACAGTGGCTGCAACAATGTGTTCAAACAGCAACAATTGTGAGGATGGTGCAGGACCAGGCAGTGTTTTGTTCTGTTGTATATAGGGTTGCTATGAGTTGGAGCTGACCTGATAGCACCTAACAACAACAACATGTGTCACATAAAATGGCTAAAGGAGATTTGGGTTAGGAGCAGTTGATTCAGTGGGATTGAGGCTAGGAAGGAATTGAGGAGGGAAGGGGCGGAGTAGGTTAAGGCTGGGAGCAGATGGACCCACTTGGAGGCTGTTAAACCGTCCAGGCAACTGGAAAGGAGTTAGGAAGAGCCTGGGGTGGAGATGGGGAAATGATGAGTTTGAACATGGGTGGATTGAGTTTCACCTCCCTGAGGGGCCTCAGGAGGCCATGACCAGCCAGCAAGGGGCACACAGTTCTGGAACTCAGTGGGGACAGGGTCTGCCAGCTCCATCCACATCTCTTTGACCTCCATTCAACCGGCTCAACAAATATTTGTTGAGCATCTAGTATGTGCCAGTTATTTTGCTAGACACCAGGGATTCCAGGGTGAAGAATGAATGAATTCCTATGAGGCCAAATGGAAATCAAGGAAAAATAGTCTCTTCTCCTGATTAAAGAATAGCAAATAAATTAATCTTGAGTCACCACTTTATTAAAGTAGCTTTGTAAAATTTTCTAAATGGTATTGTCCGCATGCTGACCAGACTGAACCTAACCTGTGTACTCTTTCACTACCGGCTACATCATGCACTGGAATAGCCTTCCCTTAGCATTGGCCATGTCCCTGCTTGCCCAGCATGTTGGGGACATTCTTGCTTTTTGGAGAATTCTCAGTCTCATGAGACCTTCCCCTTCACACAGAATCCAAACCCTTCAGTCCCACTTCTCTTACCCAGTCTGCACTGTAGAGAGTGCCCGTGCCTGGACCTGGCCCATCCAGCCCACAAAAGGGAGCAACTGAAGCAAGGGGCCCCACACACCCACCCATGTTGCTGGTGACAGGGTGGCAGTGGTGCCAGATCAAGTTCTGGGGTACATTTGACTCAAGAGGGGCAGCAGCAGGGACAGTGATGGTGGTTCCACATCAGAGCAGTGTCTCATTCATGCCAAGAAGATGCATGCTCTGTGGAGGGTGTGCAGCTCCACCTCATGAACCCAAACAGACTAAGACAAGAGTCCAGCGCCTGGGGAATGGCTTAGAAAATATGGTTGGTCAATGCAATGGGGTTTTGTATACTTATAAAAATGATCGTTTAAAAACTATGTAGCAGTGTGGAAAAGTACTTAAATGGAATGTCAAATATGTTAAATACATTAGAACAATAGACATACTACTCTATAACTCACGAAATGTATATCTGTGAAAGGTTTTTTCAAAAACAAAAATCAGTTCTGTTAAGATGATGGAGCTGTGGGGCCATGTTTTTAATTTAGGAAAGGCTTCTTTGAAGACCATACCTCCCTCAGCCTCCACACCTGTACTGGCAGGAGAAAAGCTGGTGCTGCTGCCAGAGTCAGCCCTTCCCTCCCACACCAGCATCTCAGTCTGTCCCCATCATCTGCCCTGGAAACTTCAGGACTAATCTCCCTTGGCCCCTTGTACTTGTTTATTCATTTGCCACAAGAGCCCAGACTCTCAGTGTTCCCTCTGTCTCCCAGAACCTCATCCCTAGTGGTCCTGTACATTTTCTGGAGGCCATCATCTTCCTCTCACCCCTCCCCAGCTCGAGGCCCTTCTGTTCTACTCTCCAGAAGTCACAGTAGGCCACCATCGGTACCCTCTTCTTCCTCACCCTCTTCTCAATATTTCCTCCACTGACTTGCTCTGATGGAGCCTGCCCACCCATGGGGACCCACTTCTTCTACAGCCCCTCAAGAAGAGGCTTGCTTCTCTTTCCTAGTCCTAGACCACTGGGCACGAAAACAGTTTGCTTGGCAGATTAGAGAGTGAGGATGTGGTACATTCTCTTCTGATGGCTTCTGTGTCCTCAGCCAGGGAGACGGAAGAGGGTGGAGGGTGCGTTGAAGGTTTGAAGAGAGGAGAATGTAATGAAAGCCATGGATCCTCTCCCCAGATAAAAGCTATCCTGACATGCACACATGCTGGTATGGATTGAATGGAGTCCCCCCAAAAGACAGGCCGAAGTCCTAAACTCTGGACCTGTGAAAGCATCCTTGTTTCAAAATAGGATTAGGGTTAGGGTTAATGATTATTAATGACATTGTTCGATAATTTCTGCATTCTGTTGGATCACCTTTCTTTGGAATGGGCACAGATATGGATCTCTTCCAGCTGGTTGTCCAGGTACCTGTCTTCCAAATTTCTTGGCATGGACAATTGAATGCTTCCAGCATTGTATCTGTTTCTTGAAACATCTCAGTTGTTATTCTGTCAATTTCTGGAGCCTTGTTTTTTTGCCAATGCCTCCAGTGCAGCTTGAACTTATTCCTTCGGAACCATCAGGTTTTGATCATATGCTACCTCCTGACATAGTTGAACATTGACCAGTTCTTTTTGGTACAATGACTCTGTATTCCATCCATCTTCTTTTGATGCTTCCTGCATCATTCAATATTTTGCCCATAACCAAAAAAACCAAAAAAAGAATCCTTGAAAATTGCAACTCTAGGCTTGAATTTTTTCTTCAGTTCTTTCAGCTTGAGAAATGGTGTGTTCTTCCCTTTTGGCTTTCTAGCTCCAGGTCTTTGCATACTTCATTATAATACTTTGCCTTCTCAAGCTCCCCTTTGAAATCTTCAGTTTAGCTCTTTTACGTCATCATTTCTTCCATTCATTTTAGCCGCTCTACGTTGAAGAGTAAGTTTCAGAGTCTCTTCTGACATCCATTTTAGTCTTTTTTTTTCCTTTCCCGTCTTTTAAATGACCTCTTGCTTTTTTCATGTATGATATCCTTGCTGTCATCCCACAACTCATCGGGTCTTCAGTCATTAGTGATCAAGATGTCAAATCTATTCTTGAGATTGTTTTTATGAAATATAAAACCTCTAACTAGGTTAAAAAACAAAATCCAATTCTCTCATTTTATGAGACACAGGTCCCTCCCACAGAAAACTACAGTATGTTTAAAAGTAGAAATAGAAGCAGAAATTAAAAAGAAAAAAACAATATTGCCATCACGTTGATTTTGACTCATAGCAACCCTATAAGACAGTAGAACCACGCCATAGGGCTTCCAAGGAGCAGCCGGTGGATTCAAACTGCTGACTTTTTGGTTAGCAGCCAAGCTCTTAACCACTACACCACCAGGGCTCCAAAATATAGAACCAAAACCAAACCCAACCCACTGCCATTGAGTCGATTCTGACTCCTAGCAACTCTATAGGACAGAGTAGAACTGCCCCATAGAGTTGCCAAGGAGCACCTGGTGGATTCAACTGCTGACCTTTTGGTTAACAGCCATAGCACTTAACCACCATGCCACCAGGGTTTCCAGGATATAGAAAGCAGTTATCAAATAAAGCAGGGTTTGAAATACTTGTCTTGGGAAAAGTACAATTCAAACCAAAAAATTAAATAAATCAAAAGAGGTCATTGTATGTTGGCAAAAGTCACAATCCTTAATATATATTCTGATTTATTTTGTCCAAATAAACTTCCTTTAATAGGTAGGCAGGAAGAAGGATTTTTAAAAAACTTTTTTATTACATAAAACACCTTTAATATTTTTTAAAGCAGCAATGCACAATGAAAACATGTCAGTTTTATACTTTTAAATGTTAAAAAAAACTAACATGTATAGAACAAAATCTTTTAAAATTACAATAAGAAATCAACAGACTAACATGTGAGTTGAGTATTTTTAACATACCACTCTTGGTCCTTGTCTAATCAAGTATATTAAAACTCAATAAAGAAAGAGTATTTGAATAATAAAATAAAGTTGACTTTATTTTTATAAATATTATACTTTAAACACAGAATTCAGTATAATACAATTTAATTAAAAATATGTATTTTTTATGTACAGAATAAGTGCTAGAAAAATATACACCAAAATATTAATCATTATCTCTTGCTAATGTGACAGCTGGGGGGAAGCTTTTTATTTTTATTACTTTCTGTGTTTTTCAAGTTTCTAAAACTTTTAGACCACTTTTACAATCAGAAATAAAAGCTAAATTAAAAAAAAGAGTTATAAAGGACATTCTTTAATATCCCTTTTCTCAGTTCAAAAGCCTTCAGTCTAAACATTTTTCTTTCAGCACCAGGAATCATGTTAAAGTTGTATGGAAATTTTTGCCAACACACCTGCACCTGCAGGCTTAAGTTGTTTTCCAGTTTATTTTTCTCTTTGTGGCATGTCCAGTTGCATTTGAAAAATTCCTCACTTTTATCTGATTCAGAAGTTATTATAAGATGCCGACTTCAAGGGACTGCTCTCTCTTTCTATCCCCTGTGCAGAATTTTTCAAAACTGTTCCCAGAGAACACTGTTTTTGAACCATCGAGCATTTTGCAGGAGGATGCTGAGGTCCAAGTCTAGGGAAAATTCTCGTGGGTGAAGGAGTTCGGCAGGATATCATATGGCATAACCAATAGTGTAAGAAAATTCCACAGACTGAGAAAATGGTAAGTAGGGGAAAGAACTGAGAATTCTCCTCCTCATACTTGGTTCCTTTGTGGCCAGCCTTTACCAGAAGAAAAGAACAGGTGCAGGGGGTGGGTCCCCTTAGAATATGCTGGTTGTATTCAACGTCTTTTCAACCAGCACCAATTAAAGGAACTGGAGGCAGGGCGAATTCAAAAGCAGAAAGAAAATAACATGATAGAATATTTCTCAGAAGATTTAAGAACAAAGATTCTCCCTGGCCCCTCCTCCCAACCATAAGTTACAGGTGGACCTTCACAAAGTAGTGACTTCCTAATTCAAATGAATTTTGACCAAGTTAGCCACAAAGATTTAGATATATTAAATATTTAGCTACAAAGGATTTCTACTAAAAGGCACAAGAAAAGCTACATATTTCTTCAAAATAAAGAGTTGTAGTGTCTCTACTGCATTGCAGTTTCAAAGGCCACTCAATATTCAGGGATATACCAGAAGGTTGGGAAGAAATTGACAAATGAAACCATCATATGTAATTTATGTAGTAAAAACAAACAAACCTGTTGCTGTCGAGTTGATTCCAACTCATAGCAACCCTGTAGGACAGAGTAGAACTCCTGCGTAGGGTTTCCAAGGAGCAGCAGGTGGATTCAAACTGCCAACTTTTCAGTTAGCAGCCAAGCTCTTAACCAATGCACCACCAGGGCTCCAACTTTATAGTAGCAACTGTATGGTATTTATACTATATAGTAGCAACAGTAATATATGATACATAGGTGGAGTATATGTCTCAACCAACCCCTTCAATCTTCATGAAACATTTGTCTCAGCATCATCATACAACCTGTGTGCTAGATTATGAAGTAACCTACTGTATTAGTTATCTAGTGCTGCTATAACAGAAATACCACAAGTGGATGGCTTTAACAAACTCAAGTTTATTCTCTCACAGTCTAGTAGGCTAGAAGTCCTAATTCAGGGCACTGGTTCTAGGGGAAAGCTTTCTCTCTCTGTAGGCTCTGGAGGAAGGTCCTTGTCATCAATCTTCCTTTGGTCTAGGAGCTTTTCTGCACAGGGACCATGGTTGGCAGTTCGAATCCACCAGGCGCTCCTTTGAAACCTTATGGGGCAGTTCTACTTTGTCCTTTAGGGTCACTATGAGTTGGAATTGACTTGATGGCAATGGGTTACATGCTTTAGTGGTTTCACTTCTCTAAAGAACCCAGCCTAAGACACCAAACGAAAAACCCAAACCCATTGCTGTCGAGTTTATTCCAACTCATGGCGATCTCATGTGTTTCAGAGTAGAAATGCCCCATGGGATTTTCTTGGCTGTAATCTTGTGGAAGAACATCACCAGGCCTGCCTTCCATGACCGCTGGGTGGGTTCAAATCACCAACCTTTAAGTTAGTAGTCAAGTACAACCCACTTGCACCACCCAGGGACCCTTAATACAAGTTCCATAAAAAAAGAAATATATTAAGACTAAATGCTAAAAATGCTACTATGAGTTTAATAATAATTTGAAATTCAACACAAACCCATTATAGTTACTTAAAAGATGTATTGGTCTGTTTTTGTTGTTGTTAGGTGCCATTGAGTTGGTTCTGACTCATAGTGACCCTATGCACAACAGAACGAAATGTTGTGCATAGGGTATTGGTCTAATATATAGTAATTTGGGGGGTTGTAGACAAAGTTTTAGCCAATGTATGTCAGGGGCTCCTTCAGTATTGCTGTGGCCCTGTAGAAATCAGTGGCTCCAGGGAGATACTAGACACACCCCTCGTGGTAGTTATTAGTTCTTTTTCCCAAAAATATGTGATCCCCTTCCTCCTGGGTACACAGAGTTATGTAGAGCCATGTGACTTGCTTTGGCCAATAAAATGTGAGTGGAATTGACTCGTGTAATTTCCTGGCAGAAGCCTTTGAGAGTTAGTACATGGTTTGTCTCCCCTCTTTTCATCTGGCATGACTGGCAAAATTCTAGATGGTCGAGGTTCCATCAACCAGCCTGTGAATAAAGATCCCATGGAAGAAAGCCCCCAACCACCCTGGCCCAATTAAGATGATCATGGAGCATCAGCTAGAAATAAACTCATATTATTTTAAGTCACTTGAGATTTTAGGGCTAGTTGTTACTGCAGCATAACCTGGCTGATCCTGAGTTGCACAGTCCTTTAGGATGGATAGTTATGTGTTTTTCATGGATAGATCCTCCAACCCATTGTCTCTATTATTTATTCCAAAATAGTGTGTCTTATCGAATTAGCTTAAGATCTTCCTTGTAACTATCTGTGATGAGATGGGCTCACAGAAGGTTCCCAAATGTATTTCCAGACACTTCACAACCATCATCAGTGGTCCAGGATTTGTTTCTAATCTTTAGAAATTTTCTACCTTTTCTAGAAGGGCTTTGGGCTGCCAACTTAAGGAACTTTTTCTAGTGGGCAGAAAGGATATGGGGAAGAAATAAAAACAATAACATATAATAAATAATAATAATAATAAATGCTGGACAGAACATGGAGGCAAAGGGAAGAAACGAATGTTCAAACCACTCAGATTGGATTCAAATAGGTTGAGAATAGCTTGATCTGGAATCAAGATTTTATCAAGAAGGATCTGAGCAACAACAGCCTTTCAAGTTCCATCAACAGCTCCTAGGCCTCCCATCGGTATCTCTTCAGGCTGTTTCCTTGTACCTCTCATCCCTATCTTCCACGTGGTTAAAAACTCCAGATCTATCCTGGAGTGTCTGGAATTCTCTCCCCGGTCACCTACCTAGCTATGACACCGACATTTCTAAAACCCACTTTCACTTAAGATGTGTTGTCTGCACAGAATAGATTTTAATACAGTTGACAATGGACTGAGAAGAGACAGGTTCCTTCCTGTGAAGAAGCAAGGAGGCTGTCGGCCCTGTGCAGCACATTAGGACCTCCTGGGTAACTATGAAAAATACTAATGTCTAGGTACCACCCAAATCAATTGGATCAAACTCTGGGGATAAGAGTCACTGAACAAAAACTAGTAAAAACACCTTTGTGTTGGTCATCTGTTTTCTTGGAAATTAACTGACAATAGTTCTATTCCAATAAATTTTCCACATTTATAAAATGAAAAAAAAAAAGCATTATGCCCCATTCTTCTCTCTAACAAGCAATTCCAAATTTATTAGCAACTGTCTGGATCAAAGCATTAATCTTATATTACTTTGGTTGTCCTTTGTATTAGGTATCTGTTGCTGCATAACAAATTATACAGTGGTTTAAAACAACATACTTTTACTGTCTCACAGTTGCCGTGAGTTAAGCGTTCAGGCACAGTTTAGCTAGGTCATCTCCCCAAGATCTCAAAAGAACGCTGAATCAAGAATCTCAAAAGCTATTGGCTGAGTTGTGTTCCTTTTTGGACCTCAGGGTCCTTCTTCAAGCTCCTGTGGTAGTTAGCAGAATTTAGCTCCTGGCTATTATAGGACCGAAGTGTTCATTTTCTCCCTGGCTCTCATCTAGGGGTCACTCTCAGTGCCTACATATCACCTGTAGTGACATGCTACATGGCCCTCTCACACCATGGGAGCTTACTTCTTCAAGATGAGAAGGAGAATTTCTCTTCTAAGGCTTTCATCTGATTAAGCCAGGCCCACTCAGGGCCCTTTTGCTTAATTCAAAACCAATTGATTAGGAACCCTAATTATATCTGCAAAATCCCTTAATCTTAACCATATTCTATTGTATGTAAACAATACAGTTGATCATAACAAATTGTGGATAACATTGCAAAGAATGGCAATTCCAAAACACTTACTGTGCTCATGAGGAAGCTGTACATAGACCAAGAGGCAGTAGTCAGAGCAGAATAGGGGAATACTACATGGTGCAAAATCAGGAAAGCTGTGCATCAGGGTTGTATCCTCTTACCATACTTATTCAGCCTGTATGCTGAGTAAATAATCTGAGAAGCTGGACTGTATGAAGAAAAATGCTGCATCAGAATCGAAGTCTCATTAACAACCTGTGATATGCAGATGATACAACCTTGCTTACTGAAAGCGAAGCACTTACTGATAAAGATCAAAGACTATAGCCTTCTGTATGGGTTACACCTGACCATAAAGAAAACAAAAATCCTCCTCACAACTGGACCAAAAAGCAGCATCATGATAAACAGAAAAGATTGAAATTGTCAAGAATTTCATTTTACTTAGATCCACAATCAACCCCCATGGAAGCAGCAGTCAAGAAATCAAATGACATATTGCATTGAACAAATCTGCAAAAGACCTCTTGAAAGTGTTCAAAAGAAAGATGTCACTTTGAGGACTAAGGTTTCCCTGACCCAAGCCTTGGTATTTTCAATCACCTCATATGCATATGAAGCTAGACAATGAATAAGAAAGACTGCAGAATTGTTGCCTTTGAATTACGGTGTTGGTGAAGGATTTTGAATATACCATGGGCTACCAGTAGAATGAAAAAATCTGTCTTGGAAGAAGTACAGCCAGAATGCTCCTTAGAAACAAGGATGGCGAGGCTTTATCTCATGTACTTTAGACATGTTATCAGGATGGACCTGTCCTTGGAGAAGGACATCATGCTTGGTGTCATAGATTGATTGTGTCCCCTAAAAATATGTGTCAACTTGGTTAGGCCATGATTCCCAATATTGTGTGGTTGTCCTCCATTTTGTGATTGATGTAATTTTCCTACGTGTTGTATATCCTAATCTCTGCCTGTGGTTAATGAGGCAAGATTAGATGATATTAAAGAGGATTAGGGTGGGATGTAACACCCTTACTCGGGTTGCATCCCTGGTCCAATGTAAAGGGAGTTTTCCTGGGCGTGGCCTGCTTCATCTTTTATCTTAGAAGAGATAAAAGGAAAGGGAAGGAGCAGAGAATAGGGTACCTCATACCACCAATAAAACAGCACCAGGAGCAAAGCATGCCCTTTGGACCTGAGGTTCTTGCTCAGAGAAACTCCTAGACCAAGGAAGGATTGATGACAAGGACCTTCCTCCAGAGCCAACAGAGAGAGAAAGCCTTCCTTTGGAGCTAATGCCCTGAATTTGGACTTCTAGCCTACTAGACTGTTAGAGAATAAAATTCTATTTGATAAGGCCATCCAGTTATGGTATTTCTGTTTTAGCAGCACTAGATGACTAAGACACTTGGTAAAGTAAAGGGTCAGGGAAAAAGAGAAAGACCCTCAATGAGATGGATTGAAACAGTGGCTGCAACAATGGTCTCAAACATACCAATGATTGTGAGGATGGTGCAGGAAAGGGCAGTGTTTTGTTCTGTTGTACATAGGGTCAGTATTAATCAACACTGACTTGACAGCACCTCACAACAACAATAAGCAAATCACAGGTCCTACCTACACTCTAAAGGGATGACTCATCAGGGATCATTTTAGGTGTATCTACTACATATTTTTTTTGAAATCTCTGTTTGCATATTTTCTCAGTATTATGATGGCTTAGACTAGACACTATCTACATCATCATCCTCATTATCACTGTCATTATCTTCATCCTTAGCCAAATTGTCTTCTAAATGGTGGAGAAAATACTGTAAGGATGAATTAGCATTCTCCTCCTTCCTGCGCCTGGTCTGGCTCCTAGCCCCTGCCCATTGTATTGGGTTTATGGTCAACACCTGTACATTTCTGGCTTATATTCAGCCTGTTCCCAATTATAGCCACCCCCATCCAGTCTTGTGAAAGTTCATATTTAAGATCCATGTGCAAGAATCAAAGATGTTTCCTCCAACTAAGAAGAATTCATTTGTGTGACAAGATCATAACAGACTCCCCATCTACCTAATGCTAGAAATCAATCTAAATCAAATAACAGAGATCCTGAAATAGTATCTCCTAAGAATGCAAACAGGCTGGTGATGACTGCTAGGCATTAAAGACATTAGTAATTTGCTATGGGAAGACCATGGTGGACACAAGGAAAGATCTCATTGAATGGATTTTTAGACGCTAAGCAGTAAGAGGTATATCTTTCCTGGTTTCATTCCAGTCCAAGTTTCCCAACTGTTTAATACAAAGCAAAGAGAAAAAAAAAAGGGATACTGACGATGTGGCACTTTAGCAGCAATCATGAAATAGATTGCAGCCACTCTATGTACAGTAAATGAGCAAAAACAGGGATACAGATGTGATAGAGGTATTATACAGTATGATGAAAAAATTAACACCTGGAGGAATTTTTTAATAAGATTCTACATTTCTTTTTTTTTTTACTTTTCTTAGATTCAATGTTAATGTGTTTTTCTCATTTAGGTTCACTAAACAGTGTTTATTATTAATTCAAATTCTCAATTTTGAAGGAGAGATATTTCCCATATGGTTGACACGCTGCTCTGTAGGTTCATAAATTTGGGAGAGTTTTGATTAACACTGACAGAAAATCCTTTGAAAACATATGGCTGCATATACATCATGTCATTTCTAATAATATGACACATCCTTCTTCACTTTTCCCTAATAAGATGAGTTCAGTTGTATTTAAGAAACATGATAATACTTCATTGATTTTTCTTTATCAAGAGAACAATTGAATAAAAATAAACTTAATTTTGTTGTTGTAGCAGACATTGAAAGCACAGCAGATAGTTTGTGGGAATAAAAAAAAGTGCTATCTCTAAGCCTCTAAGCACTTTTTATAGACCCAATTAACATGTTGTAAAGTTGGAGTGTTTTTTGACACCCCACGTTTCCACCTCAGTCATTCTGGTTGTGCATACCACTTCGCTGATTAAGGATCCATCTTATTCTCACCAGTTCTCAGAACTGATCTCTTCAGTCCTTACTGGTTAGAACTTTCATACCACTTTGGCACCAAAATGTTCTCATCCTAGGTAGCTTGTCTTTTCAGATGAACAAATATCTTTGCTTCTTGGCCTGATATGTTTCCATTTCTTCTGAAACCCATTGCAATAAATTCCTTTTGAGAATTCTGACATGGGCTATTTGAAGTATATTTTGACATGTAATATGGAAAGCCAATCTGCAATTTGTATCAAGAATCTTAAAAAAAAAAAAAAAAGCCCATGCCATTTGACCTAGTAATTCCTCTTTTAGAAATACATCATAAGGAAATAATTTACTATGTGAAGAAAAATTTATCATGAAGAATTCATAACTCTATTATATTTATTACAGAAAAAAATTAAATTGCTAACAAATGGAAGATCCTAGTACCCAGTGCTGTCGAGTTGATTCTGACTCATAGCGACCCTATAGGACAGAGTAGAACTGCCGCATAGAGTTTCTAAGGAGCACCTGGCAGATTCGAACTGCCGTCCCTTTGGTTAGCAGCCATAGCACTTAACCACTACGCCACCAGGGTTTCCAAATGGAAGATTGATAAATAAATATTGGTCTCTCACAGAATGAAAAGCCATTACAAATCATTTATAGGCTGCAGGATAATAACAATAATAAATTAAAGTTTAATTGCTAGAGAATATTCAACCCCAATACTCAAACTAACACAATTAGGTTTTATTTTAAAAAATGCATTAGCAACAACTAAAGAGAGAAATGGGTATAAACTCATGTCATAAATTTCTAAAGGTGGCAGCCAAAGAAACAAATGATTCCACTGTGTTAGGACTAACCCTGCTCCCACCCCAGCAATGAAGAAAGGGCAAGTTAACAAAAAACTGAGATGTCTCACTAATACCTTTCAATTTGAAGAGAAGCGGACTGAGGGAATAGTAATTGACCTGAAGAAAACTCTGAGAAAACTCTTTGTGGATTCAATCCCCTACATACCACAAGTGTATCAGCAAATGAGGAAGGGGTACCGACACCTAACATTCCCGCTGTGTCAAATTGGGAAATAAGCTAAAGATAGCATACAGAATACTTAACAGAACCTCAGAAGAAAGAGAAGAACTAAGATCCCCACAGCAAGAGCTACACGCATTTCCACATTCCATCACACACTGGTAGGCTAACAAAACAAAAACAAAAACAGATAGAAGTTAACACTCAGTGCTCAAACTCAGGGTGGAACCCCAAAAAGGCCCCAGACAGGCTGTGTAAGTTATAAAGAAGAAATCACTGACACCATAATGTGGCAAATAGAAGGTCTGAGTGAGCATGCAATTGTCCTTTAGAAAATAAATACATGAGGAGAAAGAAAATAAATATATGAGGAGAAAGACACACACACGCTCACAGAGAATATGGAAAAGAACATAGATGAAAAACCCAGTCTGGAAGAAAACAACTTAAAGAACAGAGAAAATCATTCAAAGTGCTTCATGCTATCAAACAACTTGATAAAAATAAATACTCAATGAAATTAAAAGCCAGACTGAAGATAGTAAAATAACTGAATGAAGAAAATAAAAAAAGAAGATTGGATCAATTAATTAAAAAATTGAGAACTAAAACAATGCTACAATAGATTAGAAAGAAAAAGGATGGTTGTAAATAAAAATTGAATTGCTGGCATACAGGAAATCTTGATATAATCATAGTGAATGCAGAGGAAAAATACAATTAGAAGACGGAAGATAAATATAATCCAACATAAGGATAATTGGTATCTCTGAACAGCTACTCCAAAAGAACAGAAAAAAAGTTTTTTGATACATAATAGCAAAACAAAGGAAAAACTAGATTTGCAGTTAGAAGGGCCACACTATGTTGCAGAAAAAAGAAAAAAAAAAAAAACCAGATAAGTCCACATGGATACATATCCTTGCTAAAACAGTGAACTCAAGAATAAAGACTTCTTCAAACTATCAAGAAGTAAAAAGAAGCCGCTAGTAAAGGAAGTTGGTTCAGGTATGCTATAAATTTTCAATGTCAGAAGATGATGCGGACAATTTTTACAAAGTTCTATGGAAAAGAAAGGACCCCATGGGTGGTGCAAACAGTTAACACACTAGGCTGCTAACCAAAAGGCTGAAAGTTTGAGTTCACCCAGACGTTCCTCAGAAAAAGGCCTTGCATTTGCTTCTGAAAAATCAGCCACTGAAAATGCTGTAGAGCACACTTCTACTCTGACACACATGACGTTGTCATGAGTTGGAATCAACTCTACGGCAACTGGCTTTCAGTTTAAGGAAAATAAAATGATTTGCTAAAATGTTATATCAATATAACTTATTAGTTAAATAAAGAAGCCACAGGAGAACACTCTCAAACATGAAAAATTAGTGAAATAAAGCACCCATGACCCATTTTGGGGAAAAAAATTTGCAACAGAGAAAATTAGTCAACCAAGAGATGAATCACTTAGGATTTTAGAAATAGAAAAGGTGTAGTAAAAAGGACAGTGGCAAATGATGAATCCAACTAAATGCAGTCTAAGGCTCAAATGGAAAAATTTGATTGCCTCATAGTTATAAACTTACACAAAGTCTACAAAGCAATATAACCAATGAAATTGGGAAGTTTGAGGAGTGAGAAGAAATGTAAAAGAACTAATCATATCTTCATAGCAGATAAATATTGTCCAAAAAATAAATTGCATATCTAAAAAAACAATGAGCCAACATTTTAATTTTTTTCATAATGTGGATTCTAAAATTTAGAGTGATCACTTAGGAAATGATCTTTTCATAGCTCTTTATATTTACTTCAATTTCTTTTTATCCTGTTTTTAAAAAGTAAAATTCTTCTATTTTATAACAGTATGTTAAATGCAATGTGGTATCCTAGATTGAATCATGGAACATGAAAAGTATATTGCCAGAAAAAGTAGTAAAATTCAGATAAGGCCTGGAGTTTAGTTAATAGTAATCTTCCAATGTTGGTTTCTTAGTTGTGACAAATGAATTACGGTAATACAAGATGTTAATATTAGAGGAGGCTGGTGAGCAGTAGAAGAGAACTTTCTGTATTGTCTTTGCAACTTTTCAGTTAATTTAAAATTATTCCAAAATAAAAAGTTTACTTAAAAAATTGTATGCACCACACTCACCTATCCTTTTATTTATACTTCGTGAAGAAGGAAATCTGAATAATATTTATCAAAAATTAACACTGGTTATTTTTAGGTTCAACCATTTCAGGAGGTAATGTATGACCAGGAACCAATGGTACTGAAGGAAGAAGTTCAAGCTGCACAGAAGGCACTGTCGAAGAACAAGGCTCCAGGAATGGGCGGAATACCAATTGAGGTGTTTCAACAAACGGAGGCAGCGCTGGAAGTGCTCACTCTTCTTTGCCAAGAAATTTGAAAGACAGCTATCTGGCCAACCAGCTGGAAGAGATCCATATTTATGCCCAAGACCTTTTGGGTACTAACTGACAGGTTCAGGATCCAAACCTGGATCTATGTTCTTACTCCCAGTCCCTGCTCACACACCCTACCACAGTAGCTTTCCTTAATGCAATAGGGTTAATGATTAAATAAGAATATAAAAGTACACGAAGAAGGAACTTTAAAAATTGTCATTTTTATTGTCAGTGCAGAGCAGCTTTGTTCCTAAAACAGCTGATAACATCTTCTTATTCATCCGAGTCTGAAAACCATCAGCTATATGGAAATAGTATGAGTTCTTTGCCATGTATATTTTTTCTTTATATTTAGGATAATTCATGTCCATTTTTCTATTTGGGGCTGTCCCATGGGATCTCTATTCTCTTTAGGACTATCCACATGCCAAAATGTCCTTAATCTCACAAGCACTGTCTAGGGCTTCAACTTCCATCATCAGCCTGAAGGTGGACAGAGAGGGCACATTTGTTAAATACCTTATCATCTACCAAAGGTCTTCCCTAGATTGGCAGCTCTGGTCTTTTCTGCAACACAAGCAGAGATGGATTAACCAATAAGCAAGGTAAACACATCCTTAGGGCATCAATAAAACAGAGACATCAGTTGTCCAAAGCAAAGACCGATAGATGCCAAGCAGACAGGACATAAGGAAAAATGAGTGCCACAATGGAAGGGAACTGGCAGGGCACTAAATGAAATTGATACCATATTATAAATTTTGTACACAATAACAATTATATTTTCCTTTTAGTTTCAGATCGATTGGGTATAACCTCATATTCAGTTCTCTCATCGACCACTTAAGAATGTGCCAGTAGCACTATAATTACATGATGCATGATGTATCTGATCCTGCACAAAGCTTCAGATTGAGCATACCCTTGTATTTATATCATGTTTTTTGCAATCACCCTCGCTCCCTTTGGGTGTCAGAAGTAGTCCAATGAACTGTGAAGTTGCAGCATCAAAAGACAGAAAGTGAGTGCGCAATTTTCTAAGTGTTATTTCAAGATGAAAAACGCTCATGGAGATCTTCAAAGGGCCTGCCAACAAACATAACAAATGAATGAAATTATTTCCAACTATTTCTTTTGACTATCTCAGAGCTGATAAACAAAATTACATGTTCCAAATCAATGTGTTTACTTACTAATTTTTAAATATAAATTTTTGTGTAAATATATCAAATTCAAATGTAAATTTTATTTATTTTCAACTATTCAAATGTATTTGCTTCAGTAGAACCAAATTTTAAAAAGTGGAATAATTTTATATCCAGGTAAAATGAAATGGCAACAACTAAATGGAGCACCAGAACAAACGCTTGCAGAAAATATAAAAGGAAAAGAAAAAAGAAAATTTGTGAATCTGTAAAAACAATTCCAAAACTAACTTCCTTTTTAAAACATAATGAATCAGAAGAGACTGCTTCCACTGAGCACTCGAGTTTAATGGGTGCAAATCATTGTACTAGTACCACTAGTGCTGAAATTACTAATAGCAATAGAGATATGACAGAATTTGTTCCAAATTCTGCATCCGTTCCTCGCTGCAGTAAAAAAAGCAAAAATGGTGTAGAAAGTGAAACTATTTTAGAATCTGAAATTGTGGCATCTGTAAACCCCATAACAGAAATACAGATCCTGCTTTGTGGGATACTTTGTCTTCTAATGATGTAAATTATTGTATCAAAAGAGGACCGAGTGATTATCAACATCACAGGGACCATTTGAAAGTTCGTGTCGTAAATTTCTGGATGGTAAACAAACAAGGTTCTGTAGTCAAAATATATTTCCAGGGTGCAAAGAAAATGGTGAAAATTATAAGAGGGAGTAGCTACTGTATTCTCCATCAGCTGGCTCTGTGTATTGTTTTGTTTGCAAACTATTCAGTCGGTCCAAAATTATTAAATTATCGATTTGCTACAGATGGATTTAGTGATTGGCGCAACTTAAAAATGATTGATAAACATGAAAAGAGTTCAATTCACAGAGATTGTATGTTGTCATATTTAAAATGAAGACATGGCTTTGGCTTAACTCATGAACTGGAATAAAAATTAATGAAGAATGTCAGTACTGGAAAGCCATTTTGCAATGTGTTGTTGCTATCATTGTAACAATCACTGAACATGGACTATTTTTTCAAGGAAGAAATGAAGTGCTTGAGTCCCCACAAAATGGAAATTTTGGGGGTTTACTCGAATATGTTGCTTAGTTTGATCCATTTTTAGCAGGTCGCATCTCAAAATATGGTAACGCAGGAAAGGGCAACCCATCATATATGTCTAAAAAATTTGTGAAAAAATAATAAATTAATAAGTGGTGAAGTTTGATCCAGTGTTTTCAGTGAAGTAAGCATAGTTTGATATTTCAGTTTGTCTGTAGATTCCACTTCTGATCTTTCTTATACAGATGAGCTATGTATCATTTTAAGATACATATCTCTAACAGAGGGAAAACCTGTTGAGCAATTTATCACATTTACTAGCTTAAAAACCATACTGGTGAAGAAGCTGCAGATCAAGTACTTCACTATTTATGGGAAGTTTGCAAAATCGATTTTTCTAAGTGCAGAGGCCAGTCCTATGACAATGCTGCCAATATGTCAGCAACAGAAAATTTTAGAATATAATGAATATGCCATTTTCATACCATGCACTCTGCATTCACTTAATCTTGTAGGATGTAGGGCAGTAGACTGTTATCTGGAAGCAATTGATTTTTTTCCTAGTGTTCAGTTACTCTACACATTTTTTGTCATCTCTACTCACTGATGTTCTTAAAACATATTTAGGCAATGACTGAGTATTAAAAAGTCTTTCTAATACACGGTGGGAAAATCTTGCTGTAGCAGTGAGTGCAATCCTGGAATTGTACACTCAGGTTCTAGATGTCTTAGAAAATATTGCTGAAGACCAGACACAAAAAGGAGATACAAAAGAGAAACTGAAGACATTACCAACAAAATGCAAATCCTAGAGTATGTATTTGTGTTGGTTATGTGGAATAACATATTGCAGCATTTTCATTGGACTAGTCAAGCTCTCCAAGATTCAGAAGCAAATTTAAAGACTTGCACAGATCTCTACCAATCATTAATGGAGTGTTTACATAATTTAAGAGCAGATTTTGAAAATTTTGAAAACACAACAAAACAAATACTGCCAAATACTATCAAGCAACTCACCCTCACAGAAGCATTAGAAAGAAACAATAAACGACGGAAGTGCTCCAGAAGTATTATTGAGAGCCAGAGATCAATTTCATGTAACCACATATTACATTTGACACACTTGAATCTTTCCTGAAAAGAAGGGTGAAAGCATATGAAGTTCTTTCAAATAGGTTTTCCTTCTTAAATAATGTGGATATACCTGATGAAGAATGCATGAAGGCATCCAAGAAATTAGCTCAGGCTTATCCCTATGACTTAAATGCAAATTAAGAAGTGCAACAATTTCATTCTTAGATGAAAACAAATTCAGGAAAGATAAATTTTACTCATGTAGGCATGTATGATTTCATAATAGAAGACAAAATACAATGAGCATTTTCTGATATTGAAATTGCTTTACGCATATTCCTAATTTTAATGATCACAAACTGTACAAAAGCACACTCATTTTCATCCCTAAACCAACCAAAATCCATTACCAGAGAGTCGATTTCAACTCATAGCGACTCTATGGGACAGAGTGGAACTACCGCATAGGAATTCCAAGGGGCAGCTAGTGGATTCCAACTGCCAACCTTTTGGTTAGCAACCAACCTCTTAACCACTCTGCTACCAGGGCTCCCGCTAATACTATAGTCATATTTAAAAAGAAGTTACATCATGGATAGTGAAGACACACACACACGTGTGTGTGGGGGGGTGTGGTTGTATAACTCACACATCCCATGTGAATGAATGTGTGAGCAAGCAGAGGAGAGGCCCTCACAGGTTATCAGTGGTTCAAGCCCTCACATGCCTTAACTGGCCCTGATCATAAGTTTCTTCCCTTTACCACTATCATCAATTTTATTTCTTTCACAGTATTATTTGTCCATATCACTTCTCCTTTTTTACAGCTAAACTCCTCCATGACCTCACTTTGCTCTTCTCATCCCCCGCACTCCGCCCCTTATCAACACCACCAATGGATGCCATCTTGCTAAATCCAGTACTTCTCTTTTCTCATCTTTCTTGACCTCTCAAGAACAGGTGGCACATTTGACCACCCCTTCCTTCTTGAAATACTTTCTTCTCTACAACTCACAGGCACGACATTCTTCAGGCTTTCCTTCTACCTCCCGAACCCCTTTGTCTCCTTCCCTAGCTTTTCTGCTCAATCTCTAAATGTTGGAGGGCCCATAGGTTCCCTTCTGCATCTCAAGTTGGCCTCATCCAGTCCACTGGCTTTAAATACTATCAATATGCTGATGACTCCACATTTATTTCTTCTGTCTCTTCCTTTTCCCTAAAGTCTGGATATATATGTCCTACTTGATGCCTTCATTTGAACAACAGGCTTCTCAAATGTAAGGCATACAAAATGAACTCTTGATTACCTCCAGTCGGAATTTACTCACTGACCGAAGTTTCCCGGTTTGTAAACAGCACCACCATTCACAATTTGTTCAAGTAAAAAATTTAGACAACATTCTTGATTTTCCTCTTTTCCTCACTCCCATCACATTCAGTTCTTCAACAAACCTTGTCAGTGTTGCATCTGTAATAGCAAATAAATCCCACCTTTCTCCATCAACACTGTTACACCTCTCTGGTCGAAGTCAATATCACTTCTTACCTGGCCTGGCTGTCACCGAAGTCAGGTTCGAATGTTTTCGCCTCTGAGTGCTTTATCCTGACTACCCTCTGTCCCATTATCCTGTCTTATTTTTGACATGGCACTTGTTACTGTTTGAATTATTTCTTTTTCCACAGGTTTAGTCCCTGGAGCATTGCCTGAGATTGTGAGCTCCACATCAAACATCTGATAATCCATCAGATCCACCATTAAATACACACTTCTTCCCACCGACCCAGCCCTTATGTGAGTTCAGGCCACTGCCATCCCTCACCTGGCCTGTGGCATTCACCTCCTCACTGCTTTCCCTGCTTCCACGCCTGCCATCTCCTCTCCTCACAGTGGCCAGAAGGATGATTTAAAAGTACAAGGTAGCTGACGTCCCTCCTCCGCTCAAACACCAACCCCCCCTCCCCGCCCCGGTGACCACCTCCCTCAGAGTCTGTGCCCAAGTCTTTACAATCACTGACCAGGCTTGCTCAATCCAGCCCCTGTGCTCTCCCTGACACCATCTCCTGCCCTCTCCCCTTCATCTCTGTGCCCCAGGAGCCCTGTCTGCTTGCTCTACCCTCACCAGGAACACTCTTCCTGCAGACACATACATGGTGGCTGCCCCACTTCCTTCTGATCTCAGCTCAGATGTCACCACAACTCTCCCTCCTGTGACCCTACTTTATTTTTCTTCTTATATTTGCTGATTGCTTTTTCTCTGTCTACCCCACCGGATTTCAGTGGAAGAAGTAGGGCCTCTCTTTGGCTCACTGGTGCGTCTCCAGAGTCTAGGTCCTAGAGAAGGGATTTGAAATATATTTGTTTAATTAATTACTAAGTGTGTGTCTTGCTTACACTGTATCCCCAAAGCCTGGAACAACAATAAAAATAAGAGTTAAAACTTACCTAGTGATTCCTACGTGCCATTTTCTATACATTATTATTTAAAGTCTTCACAACAATTCTATAGGGTAAGTACTATCACTACTCCTATTTACAGATTAGGAAAGTGAGGCAGAAAAAAAAAAAAAAAACAGTGCCATAGAGAGGCTAAGTAACTGGCACAAAGTTACACGTGTAGTACATAGAGGAATCATGGTTGAAAACCAGGTGGTCCACATCAAAACGTGCACTATTAACCCCTACAAGAAAACAAGAGATTTATAAAATGGTAGTTAACCATCTCTCTCTGTGAAGTCACCAAAAACTGCAGATAAGACAGTTGTTGCCTATGCCAATTACTCTATTGACTTGAAAAATAGGAGAAAGAGTTGAACGATACTGGATGATATAAAAAGTACTACCTGGAACACCAATAGAAGCCCTGGTGTCACAATAGTTAAGCACTCAACTGTGAACCAAAACGTCTGCGGCTCCAGCCCACGAGTGGCTCTGTGAGTGAGAAGACTGGGTGATCTGCTCCCGTAAGGGTTGTTTTTGAGTGCCATTGAGCAGTTTTTGACTCATAGTGACCCCATGTGACAGAGTAGAACCTTCCCATAGGGTTTTCTAGGCAATAATCTTTACGGGAGCAGATCACCAGGTCTATCTCCCATGGAGCGCAGGTGTGTCCAAACCTCGAACCTTTCAGTTAGCAGCTATGGACAGGTTATACTGTGTCATGTAGGGTCGCCATGAGTCAGAATCAGCAGCATATAACAATAACAAAGAACACCAAAAAATGTCACACAAGTACTTGAGAAAAAAATTTTAAGTAAAGATCATATATTTCAGTTGCTTACTTAACCCACAGAAGGGTTAAAAGCCACTGATTTTTAAAAAGGAAACTTCAGTGTATTAATTTATACATCTCTGTCTATCAGCTGTCAGGAGGAATACAAAAGGTCAAGTCAAATTGCACCAATAGGTGTTTCATAAGCTAAATGGTGATAAAGAATTGAATCAGCCAAAAAGCCAATCCAGAAATAGAAACGAATATGCACTTTCAGCAAACCATTCCTCACAGGATATAAATTATAACCACTGCAAGATATAGTAGGTGTTCACTCAAGTTTCTCGGTGGGTTTTCATAGCCTGTAGACTATTGTGTTTGAAGTAAAAGTTAATAAAAGTCCAGAAACAAATTTGAAAAGGTATTGGTACCAAGAGATTAGGTTGAGAGTTTTTAGAGAAAGTTCCTTGCACCTTGAATGACTTTGGAATAAAAGAGGCCCGTCATCCCACATGTGGTCTTCAGGAATGCCCTGCTGTCCTGTAAGAGCCGCAAGCACCAGCCCACTAACTTCTCCCACGGGGTGGGGGTGAGTGGGGAGTTGCACTTTTTCTATTGGGTCCTGATAGCAGGTAAAACACAGCTTAGGGGCTCCTTATGCCCCCAGTAATGGTCTGTGATCTGCAGACCATCCAGAAAATCTGTTTGTCAAACATAATCAGGCCCGTGAAGGTAAGATGCAGAAAGCAACTATTCTGACCTTAAAGACCTGAAAGATAAAAAAAAAAAAAAAAAGACAAGCAGGTAAATCAGCAGGTTTTTTCAACAGAGACCAAATGCAGTGAGGAGTTAAGACAATTACCAAGATCGTTCAGCCCAAAGCAACACTCCCCCAGACCCTGACCACCACCACTACTACCATTTCTCAGCCCCCCAAAATATCTTTGCTATGAAGAAAAAAATGTATTGATCAGAATAATCCACAGTCACCATCTACATTGGCTGAACTCTAGAAACTCTGGGGAAAACAGCCCTAAGGAGACACGGTTCAGGGAACTAAAGGCTACTAGAATTTCAGTGCCAACAGTTAGGATGGAACTCATAGGAGGTGGCTGCGCCCCCACAGACAGGAGAGTCTTAAGTTCCCTAGGAGCCAGGCAGGCAACCCTACTAACAAATGAAACTTCAATGCGAGGCAAAACCCAGCAATTTTCACTTCAGTCTTTTCCAATATATAACAAATGTTCCAATGTAACGTGACATTTAGACCTTAGAATACAATATTATGAGAACACAAACGTAGCACAGCAAGTATTTTTCACAGCAGCTATCAAGAGGTCAGGTTTGGAGTCTTGGAGTCAAGTTGGTTTATAGTTACTGAATTACAGACAGAAACTCCAACCACTATCCCCTGAGCCTAAAACTCGCTATGTTCATAGTCTGAGAGAATTTGTTACCGGAGTTCTCAGTGCCTGTGTACATAGTGGGCAATCAATAAATGTCTGTGGAATTTTGCCCCATTTTGAAATAGAGTGAAGCAAATTTGGAACTTAGTTTGTGGAGTGGCTCTAAACTTAAAACCCAGGTGGCATTTTGAAATTACTACGCTGTTGTTGTCAGGTGCTGTCGAGTCGGCCCCCAGCTCATAATGGGATTGGACTGTTGGAACCAATAGGGTTTTTATTGGCTGATTTTCAAATAGGCTGCCAGGCTTTTCCCCCTACCCCTTCTCAGTCTGGAAGTGCTGCTGAAACCTGTCCAACACCAACCACATCAACACACACACCTCCATTGGCAAATAGGTGGTAGCTGCACTTGAGGAGCACTGGCCTGGAATTGGACCAGGGTATCCCTCATGGAAAGTGAGAATTCTATCATTGAACAACCACTGTCCCCAGAATGATTACCTAGGGGCTTAGAATTCAGACTCTAATGAACTCTGTGAACACCAGTGAGAGGAGGACTGGCCTTCCCACCAGCCAGGAAGCTTCATTCTTACCAGAGCTCCTAAAGTTTGGTACGACGTGATGGGTACGGGTCGGGGGTGGGGGGTGCTGCTGCCCTGCCATGTGGAGCCTAAGACTGGAGGCAAGAGAGGAAACACTCCCTTAGCACACCTGGTATTAGGGCAATTGTAGTGGACACTCACATGCCTGTGGCAGTGTCCTGGGTCATGTGTGCCCTGGAAGATCACTCAGGCACAGTAAAGCAGAGAAGTACAGGGGAGTCGATGTCCCTGGGAACACCTCTCAACCAATGGAGACAGGGATCTGTGGGTAAATGTCGGACTCCCCCTTCCCCCCATCAGAAAATTCTGAGGCATGTTCTACTGGGTTCCTCAGACGGTCCCAGCAGGATGGAACCCCAGTTGCCCACACCAGCATCCAGCTCATTATTGCAATATTTGTTGGCTCTTCTCCCTTCTCTGTCTCTGTCCCTCTTCCTCACTCCTGCTTCCTGGGATCACCTCTCAAATGAACTATCTGCACCCAAGTCCTTCTCCCAGGCTCAGCTTTCAGGGGAACCCAACTAGGACGTCAGCCAAAGGGGAGAGAGAGAGGGAAAACAAATACAGTACAAACACACTTGCACACGCACACACACATAACGTCTACACCTGAACTTTCCTGTCATTTAAGCTTAAAAACTCTCTCTTCTCTTTCTGTTCTACTTAAGCATTGTCATTCAATTTTTCATCACTTGCAGCTAAAAAAACCAACAACCCACTGCTGTTGAGTCAATTCTGACTCTTTGCAACCCTAGAGGATAGAGTAGAACTGTCCCATAGGATTTCCAAGGAGCTGCTGAGGGATTCGAACTGCCAACGTTTTGTTTAGCAGCCGAGCTCTTAACCATTGTGCCACCAGGGCATAGTAGGCTCAAATAACATGTATTAAATAAATGAATCTCCAACATATGTGATTACTTCCCCCTGTTTAGAAGAAGTAAGACGAGGGCCTGGTATTTTTACATATCCTATGGCAAGGCCTCGCATTTAGCCAGGAAACACTGGTATGGCCATGCCGTAAATAGCCGCTCCCCTGAGCCCGTGGGTACCCTTCCTCCAGTACCCCCCAGCCACACTAACCTCCCTCCAGAAGTCCCCAGACCTCTCCATGGTCCAGCATGTAAAGGTTAATACCTGGCACAGCAGGGGCTCCGTGACAGCATCTATTCTGATTGGTGAAACCCAGCCTTACCCACTGCACGCTCTTTGGAATATCATCCTTGCACAAGGCCCAATATTTTCACTCCCGATGCTCTTTTAAAATTAATCCTCATAAAGCTCTAAAGGAACGCAGCCCAAACTCCTTAACACAAAAGGACTATTTTTTCTGCAGGCCTTCCATACTGCTAAAAATGCAGAGGAAACAGCTTTCTAGATGGCCGCCGCATGAATATTAACACTTGTACAACATGCCTGCAGATGTAGTCTTGGGCTTTTCATCTGGCCACATGATTCACTGAGAAATCAACTGATCTGCAAAACTTTTCCCTCCCCCCTCAATGCAGCTTCTCCTGTGAACTGCAATGTGTGATTCTTTCAAATTTCCTTTACCCCGCACGTGGGGCTGTTCAACGGATTCTTTTTTTTTTTTTGGCACGGGAGGGACTCCCATCTGTGTCCCAAGTCCAAAATAATCAAGAAGTTTCGGAGTTTATTTCTTCGTGCATTTTCCCTCCTTGGTCTTCTTTAATTTCCATAGTGGAGGTATTACTTAAAAACTATAAGAGCCAAGTCTAACTACTGCCTTCTTGGGGCAAGAGAGTGTGCAGTAAGTAGTCTGTCTATATGAGGTAGAGAAATTTTATCTATGGGTTCAAAGTCCAGTGATAACCGGAGTGGAATTCTACCACAGGTGTGCTCAAGGATGGAAAAGATCATGTTCAAGACACATCCCATGTGAAAGCTTCCAGAGAATTCAGAGAAAAGATGGCTCTCACATCTAACTTTCCACAGGCAACACGCAATAAAACCCAGTATAAGAATGGCTGCCTTTTAGACATCTTAGTTAATGAAAGAACTGGGTCCAGTCATTAAGCGTAGATGAACCTGTTGAGAAAAAAAGATTCTGCAAGATATTTTGTAGAGAGTAGGGTAATAGGGGAGGGGCCCTGATGGTGCAACAGTTAAGTGCTCGGCTGCTCACTGAAATGTCGGTGGTTTGAACCCCCCCCATGGGTGCCTCCATGGGAGAAAGATCTGGCCATCTGCTTCCATAGAGATTACAACCGAGAAAACCCTATGGGGCAGTTCTACTCTGTCCCATGGGATCACTATGAGTCAGAATTGACTCGATGGCACCCAACAACAACAACAGGTTAATAGGAGGGGTAGAAGAGGAAGTTAGGGCGGTACTGAAATCAATTGCAATTTCAGATGAGATTATCCTGCATGCTCATTGTGGTTCCCACAGTAACCATACGGGGAAAAGCCACAAAAGCTGTTTAAGTACATTTAATTACTGTCTTGATGAACGCATATATTAGTTATGTTTATTGATTCTGTGTAGACTGGGATAGTTGTAGCATTTCTTCTCCACCTGCCATTATCCTTCCTTTTTGAAAGAGCCTTTTCTTCCTAGGGCCCTGTATTCACTTCCTGTAACTGCTGCAAGAAATTATCACAAACTTCATGGCTTAAAACAACTAAAATGTATTTTTTCATAATTCTGGAGGCCGGAAATCCAAAGAACTATTGCTCGGCTGAAATCAAGGTGTCTAGGAGGGTCGTGCTCCCTCCAGAGGCTTTAGGGGCAAAATCTCTTCCTTTCCTTTTCCAGTTTCTGGCGGCTGCCAGCATCCTTTGGCTTGTGGCCACATCACTCTAGTCTCCGTCTCTGTGGTCACACTGCCTTCTACTCTTCTATGTGAAATCTCCCTCTGCCTCCTTCTTAAAAGGACATTTGTGGTGACATTTAGGGCCCATCTAGATAATCCAGGATAATCTCACCTCAAAATCTTACTTAATTGCATCTGCAAAGTCTTCGCCATACACGGTAACATTCACAGGTTCCAGAGATTAGAATGTGGACATCTTTTGGAGGCCATTTTTCAGGCAACCATGGATCCTATGGCAGGAGCTGTCGCTTCCTCACCTGTATCTTCAGCACTCACCATTCCAGTATCTGCCAATGGTGTTCTATTGCACGTGCTTAAGACTCCACCTGAGTGCTCTCTCAGAGCCAGCTCTGGGGCCAGGCCAGAAGGGCCAGGTTGTTAATGTCTTAGGGAGTAGCCTTCAGGCAAATCCAAGAGGAAGTTGGAGGTTAAATCAAATCAATGTCTCCGGACCTACATCCGGGGGAACCCAACTGAAGGCAGACCTCACAGCCTCACCTTCTGATTCAATACCGCTTCCGTGTCCATGTGGCATCAACTGTGGCCTCTTGAGGGCAGGAACCATATTTAGTTTACTTTTCCACTACAGGGCCTGCTGAAAGAAAGTGAAGCCAGGACAAAAACCATCTTTCCAAATCACCTGAGACCCACATGCTCTAGGGCTCTACAGTCACATGACTCAGCTCCCCAAAGGCAGATGGAGCCTAGAGCCAGGGAGGGTGGGGACCAAACTCTCTGCCAGCAACATCCTAAAGGGGGATCGTCATACGAGGGATTCAGGGTGCGCTCCCTGGGTTCCTTTCACGTTGGAGGAGGGTGCTGTCCCTCTGAGTGCTGATAGTGTTAATCTCACAGAAATAGAAAACAGCCCCCGAATGTATAATAATTGCACACACCACTCCTTTTGTTGACTTGGTGATTCAGCGCGACTTGCTGCAGAACTGGGGTTTATCGTATTATGATAGGACAGTAATCTTTTCCGAGGCTTTCACTTTATTTTGTTACATTTATCTAGCACACCAGATTCACGCTCCCACAGTAACCATATGGGGAAAAGCCACCAAAGCTGTTAAGTACATTTAATTACTGTTTTGATGAGCTCATATTTTAATTATGTTTATTGATTCTGTGTATATTGAAATGAAATAGTTTTAGCATTTCCAGAAAGAAAGAAAGAAAAAAAAAAAGGAATCAATATGCAGCAATTACTGAGCCTTTCATGATTGTGCGTGTAATTAAAACTTTCATAAACTATTTTTGAAGACCGTTCCCCCTAATCCTATAGCAGTGATTAGCTGGGTGTCTTACTGTGCTTAGGTAAGCTTTGGTTTTGATTCTGCGTAGAAGGAAAATAGGGTTCAGAGCAAAATATGTTTATAGTCAAATATTTCTGACTTAAAATGTCTCCCTTCCAAAACAGCAGAACGCACATATTGTACCTTACACGATTTGCTAAAACACCGCTAACAATGATAAAACACAAATTTAAACTTTGTAACAATTTGATGTTGCCAACTCAAAGATTCTTCCAACTGTCAGCCATACATATGTTGTTGCTAAGTGACAGATTAAAAAAAATCTCAGCCCTTCCATGCCTGCCCCATCCTTTTCTTGTGCCATTCGACATTTCTGTAGTTCATAAGGAATTTTTACTTTAAAAAATAAAACTATTTAAACCCCTATTTGTTCAGAGAATTAAATTAGTACCATTTTTAACTTACAGTATATTTTATTATATTAAGTCTGTGCGTAAGAAAATGGGAGCAAAAACAGGGAGCTGTCTCTTTAAAAGGCTATGCCAGCCCATCTGCTCCAGGGGCAAATATTTCTAGATGACACAATCATCTGAGTCTGTGTTTCTAAAAGTCTGAGTCCCTCAGTCATCTTCATCAGAATCACCTGGAACAATTGGGAAAGCTGCTGATTCTTGGGCCTCCTGAATCAGAGCCTGTAGAGAGGGTCCCAGGAATCTGAGTTTTAAATACCATTTCCAGGTTATGCTCATGCACACTAAAATGTATGCCTCATTGACCTAAGAGGGTCCTCCTAAAACCTCGTTGTCGTCGAGTGGACTCTTACTCATAGTGACCCTATAGGACAGAGAAAAACTGCCCCATAGCGTTTCCAGGGGGTGGCTGGTGGATTTGAACTACTGACAATTTGGTTAGCAGCTTAGCTCTTAACCACTATGCCACCAGGGGTCTAAGAGGCCCCTCCTACTCACCTCAATTTTCTCATTTCTAAAATGGACTCTTAACAGTCTACTCCAAAAGAGAGAAAAAAAGAAAAGTCCTGGCTTTGAGCCTATAGGAACTACCTGCAGACAGATTGTTCATGAGCACAGTCTAGGTAAGGCTTGGTACTGGATTGGATGGTGTCCTTCCTGGAACCTTGAAATATGACCTTATTTGGAAATAGGGTCTTTGCAGATATAATCAGTTAACATGAGGTCGTTAGGATGGGCCCTAATCCAATATGACTGGTGTCCTTGTAATAGAGGAGAAGAGACACAGAAAGACACAGAGGGAAGACGGCCATGCCAAGACAGAAGCAGGGATTGGAATGATGCTGCCACAAGCCAAGGCATGCCTGAGCCTACAGAATTAATATCTTACTGGGTTATTATGGCATTTATTGACTATTTTTATGTGTTATGAAATAGAAAAAAAATTAAGCAATGAAATTAAAACAAAACAGAAGCAAAAAAAAAGACTTTCTTGGTGGAAGATCTTTATATAGTACTAAACAGAAAAAAAAGATTTTTTTAAAAATCATGCAAGACTAGTGCAGTGTAAGAAATGAAACAAGCAGCTCCAAGTTTGGATTTTCACCATTTATGATCTGTGTGATCTCAGGTGGTTTGTTTAGACTCTCCATCTCAGTTCATTCATCTATAAAATGAGGGTAAAAATAATGTCCATTCTCAGAGTTGACGAGCAAACAGGGAGGTAGAACATTTATAATGCATCTACTGTGTTGCTCATGGTGGCCAGTTTGCTACCTCTGGCCTAATTCTGTCCACCCCATCACCTCCCTGATGCTAAGGTTCAGGGTCTTAACTCAAGGGGAAAGAATAAGAGAGAGGCTCTGTCCAGAGAAGAGAGAGTAAATGGACCAAATCAGGGACCCAGGGAACAATATGGCAGCCAAGAGTTGAAACCAAAGCTAAAATCAGTCCAGGATAACAATATGGCAGCTTAGTGTTACAGCTCTGTGCTGGTCTCCTACCTTCCTGGCCTCCCAGCTCCTTTTCCTCTCCTTGTTTAGGTCTCCTCATCCCAGATGGGCCCATTTAAGATGAGCCAGAGCATCCCCACCCAGTAAACTAGGCTCGCTCAGGTCTTGACTTAGGCTGTTGACAGTCACTGACTTTGCCACTTGACTCCAGCTCTCTAAAAGTCTGATTTCATAACAGAACGATATGATGCCAGCAGCGTTTGCCAGGTGCACCTGCCTCTGTGTGATGAGGCGTAGACCAGCGCAACAGGCATGTTGAGTATTTTGTTCCAAATTTTACTTATATTTTCCTGAATGCTAGCAGTCTGAAAAGTAAAAGGAAATAACATTAACGTCTTAAGGGTTGAGGTAGAAGTAGTAGATGACATGGTTCGCAATCAAGAAATAAAATAACTATTCTGAGCTCAAAAGCTAAATACTACTTGCTCAAAGCAAACAAAAAATCCACCTTTGGTTCCTATAAACCAAAGACCAAACTCATTGCCTTGCCATTGAGTAGACTCTGACTCATGGTGACCTCATATGTAGAGAGCAGAACTGCTCGGTAGGGTTTTCTTGACTGTAGTGGTGGTGAAGAGCTTGGCTGCTAACCACAAGGTAGGCAGTTCAAATCTACTACCCACTCTTTGGAAACCCTATAGGGCAGTTCTACCCTGTCCTATAGGGTTGCTAGGAGTCATAATTGACTCAGTGGCTACAGGTTTTTTGTTTTTTTATTTTTTAAATCTTAATGAAGCAGATCACCAGCCAACCTTTAGGTTATTAGTCAAGCATAAAATACTTGTGCCACCTGGGGACCTTTGGCTCCTGTATCCTACTGTGTATCCTAAACGCTATGTATCCTAAACACTACATATCCTAAACACTATGTATCCTATACACCACTATGTATTCTAAACTCTATATATCCTCTATGCCACTGTGTTTCCTAAACACTATGTATCCTAAACATCACTATATGTCCTAAACACTATGTATCCTATACACCACTATGCATCGTAAACGTGCTGGGTGGCTTTCCCTTCTGTGGCCTGGCTTCATGAATCCCCTTTCTGATAATGGCTGGCACGCTTATACTTGATCACACAGGGTCTCCTTTGGAAATGATGAAACCAAAAACCCATCGCTGTTGAGTCAATTCTGACTCCTAATGACCTTATAGAACAGAGTAGAACTGCCTGACTAGGTTTCCAAGGCTGTAATCTTTATGGAAGAAGACTACCACATCCTTCTGCACGGAGAGACTGGAGGGTTTGAACCACCAACCTTTTGGGTAACAGCCAAGCACTTAACCACTGTACCACCAGGGCTCCTTGGAGAAGATGAATGCCATGAGTAATGGAGTCTGGGGGAGCACTGTCATATGACTCTGGCTAGATGATGGTACCAGAGTCTGGGCCTGTAGTGGTATTATCAGAGTATGGAACAGAAGGGAACCGCGGATCTCTGACAGCTTGGCGGGGCCCCAATATGTTACTCTGCCTTCCTGTTCCCTTTTTGAGGTCATTCTCATCTCACAGAAGGTTCGCTCACCATTCTGAAAGCTACCAGAGCAGGTCAAATCTCTCCCCACCACACAAATGGCCAACGGTTATCATGCTAATCCAGAAAGGAACCCAGGCTTCAGAGACTGTGTTCCTCTTACTACTAAGAGTTCTGGTTTTCGAGTTTTGTTTTTAGTTTTTTTTTTTTAAGAATAAACACAGCAGCTGTCATATATTGAGCACATTATACGGGTCAAGCCTAGTGCTAAAAGCCTGACATCTTTGCATTTAAGTCCAATGGCAGGACATTTATGTTACATTATGTTACATCATATCATATCATATTATAGGCAAAGGAGCCTTGGCAGCACAACAATTAAACACTCAGCTACTAACTAAAAGGGTGGTGGTTCGAACTCACCTAGCAGCTCCGTGGAAAAAAGACCTAGTGATCTGCTCCTATAAAGATTATAGCCTAGGAAACCCTCTGGGGCAGTTCTACTCTGTCCTACAGAGTCACTATGAGTTGAAATTGACTTGACGGTCCCCAACAACAACAACAAATTACAGGTAAGAACTCTTGCTGTCAATATTTCACAGATGAGAAAGCCATGTTCATGGAGGTTAAGCAAAGGACACACATCTCCCTGAGGGCAAATGAAGACAGAATCCATGTAGTTTTTTAAGCATTGGCATAGACAGAATCAGGCTGGGGTCTCGGGAAGCAAGGCCAGGAGAAATGAAAGCAGATAACTGGGAAAAGAGCTTTGAGCTGGCTCTCAGGATAGATAGCTGGGTTTTTTCTTTTGAAAGATGAGGAGGGAGGCAAAAATGGTCTGGATACCTCAAAGGCCTCCTTCAGTTCTAACACCTACAGAGTCTGTGACTGTGCTTCTCTGCTCTGTTGTCTTTTACTAGTCCCCTCTCTCCTCTGCCTCTCTTCCTAGCTGGCTGCTACTGTGGAAATATCCCAGGGTCCTGCCCCTCTCATTCTATTCTCAACTTTCTCAATTCTTTCTTAAACTTACTTCCTGCCACAGATTTCAATATTGTCCTCTGGACTCACTCCTTGCATTTTGGTTTTCAGAATCCCTCCTGGGATTTAGACATACACTCATTTCAGGTGCCTGGACCATTTGAGACATGATCCCCCTGTAATTATAATACGCCTGGGCTTATGTGTTCTGTATGATTAATCAAGTTATGACCTAGGCAACACAGCCCTGTTCCCAACTTTTATAAGATGCCTGGGAGTTCCAGTGCTATTTTATAAATAGGAATCGTTCATTTAAAAGTCCTCCCAGGTGTTGAAAAGCAATCACCCGGTTACACCAAGCTACAGTATTAATATTTTTTCCAGAGAGACTCTATTTCGACTTCCAGATTTGCAGGTTTTATACTATGCAAAGCTCTATGGAAGTCTTCATAGCCACATCAATCAATGCTTATCTTCCAAACAGCCTTCTGGACCTGGGTCAGTGGAAAATTAATTTCATAATAGAACCATGGCTTTCTTCTTGGGAACTTGCGGTGTTTGTTCATTGCCAAGTGCGTGGAGCTATAAAAGATAATCCCTCATGTAACAGATCCTACTTCATAAATGTGAGATCAGGGTAATCCTTTAGAATTTAGGAAGACATTTCCAAAGCAGTGGGGCTAAGGGCCACCCTGGTATGTCTTTCTTGGGGCAATTGACTCAGACAATAGCTTGGCAACCCTGGCTATGGTTCAGCATCTGTGTCCAAACTTGATCCCTCCCCATTCATTGCTAACTGCCCCATGTGAAATTCCTTCTTTCGGTATTTATAGAGAGCCTACTAAGTGCTCAAGATGGCCAGTGTCACACACATATGGTCACCATGTCCTGTGGCTTCTATCCCGGAATATCCCCACCTCTCCTCCTCTAGCCTTCTATCTGGTCTCCTTGACTTTCAGCTTCAATTGCTCTGGTAAATTCTACCTCTTAGCTGCCATCTGCCACCAGAGTGACGTTCCCCAAGCACTAATGTGATAAAAATCAACTTAAAATCTGATGTTTCCCGAAGGCCTGCCTGACAATGTCCAAACACTTGAACATGGCCCCTCCCTTCCACCTACGGCCCCACCCATCTTCAGCCCCCTACTAGAACCCTAAGCTTAAGTGCAAAAAGAAACTTGCTGTTCCTTTACCTGGGTGCAGTTTTACAAATCACTTCCTGGCCTTCGTCCATGCTATTTGCCTTGATGTTGTTCTCTACCTTCTATATCTAGTCATTCTTCAAGATTGAGTTCAAACATAACTTCCTTTGCCCATGTGGAAGAGGAAAAAGAGCAGTGGGCTGTGAGCCGGGAGCCCTTGCTTCAAGGCCAGCTCTGCCATCTACTAGATGTATGACTTAGAATAATCCACTTCCCCTCTCTAGGCCTGGAGCCCTGGTGGTGCAGTCGTTAAGAGCTACAGCTGCTAACCAGAAGGTCAGCAGTTCAAATCTACTAGCTGCTCCTTGGAAACTCTATGGGGTCAGCTCTACTCTGTCCTGTATGAGTTGGAATAGACTGGACAGCAGTGGGTTTGGTTTTTTTGTTTGTTTGTTTTGTTTTTCTAGGCCTATTTCAATATTTTTACATTTGGAAAACTGGGTAAGGCAATCTGGTTCCTGCTGAGGATAGCGTCCATGCCTTTGACTATTTTCCAAGGCCCCACAACCCATTGCCACCTCCCGCTAACCTCCTCAAAATTAAAAATGCACGTACCAAAGCACAATCCCATTCCTAGGAACTATCTGTAGAAATAGGAGCTCCAGTCTTCTTATTATGATATTGTTTGTGTACACACACACACTCGCATGTGCACAAAAACCAGCTGAATGCCGATCAATGGCAGAATGGTTGAATGAATCGTGGAACCACAGAATTTTATGCAGTCGCTACAATGGGTGAGATCTATTACAAGTTGACTTGAAGGAATTTCTAGCTTTTATTATTGAGTAAGAAAAACACACACTCACACACAGAGAATTGTGGAAAATATGACAAAATTTTAGCAGAAGAATGACCACCACCTGCCCCCCTCCCCGAGCCCTTGTCCACATGCTTTCCCAGATTACAGGAGCACAGAGAAAGGTGTGGCAGGATGTACACCAGATTGTCAACATTGATGACCTGGGTGCAGAGACGGGGAGGAGGGGGAGGAAGAGGAAGACGTAAACTAAAAATAAAGATTAAAAAAAAAAAAAGATTACTGATGAAGACCTTTACGCAAAATTAAATTTCTGGGCACGTTTATCTTCAATAAGAGTGAAAATACAGTCACCAAGATAGGCATGGTGGTTATCTCAAGGCAATGGGGGTGAAACCACTCTCACTTTTTTTTTTTTATTAACTTTTATTAAGCTTCAAGTGAACGTTTACAAATCCAATCAGTCTGTCACATATAAGTTTACATACATCTTACTCCATACTCCACTCTCACTTTTTACCTTCATTCTTCTCTGAACTGGCTGCCTTGGTTTCAATGAGCACATTTGGTTTATGGTTAGGATAACAATCACAGTTAAAGCACAGGGAGTGTTTCCTCTGTGCTCAAAGTGCTTTTACATCTGTCTCAGTCATCTAGTGCAGCTGTAACAGAAATACCACAAGTGGATGGCTTTAACAAAGAGAAGTTTATTCTTTCACTGTCCAGTAGGCTGGAAGTCCAAATTGATGGTGCCACCTCCAGGGGAAGGTTTTCTCTCTCTGTTCTCTCTGAAGGAAGGTCCTTATCGTCAGTTTTCTCTTGGCCTAGGAGCATTCCAGTACAGGAACCTCAGGTCCAAAGGGTGCACTTTGCCCCTGGCACTGCTTTTTTGGTGTGTGAGACCCCCATATCTCTCAGCTCACTTCTCTCTTTTATATCTCAAAAGAGTTTGGCTTAAGACACTACCTGATCTTTAGACCTCATCAATATAACCTCTGCTAATCCATCTTATTACATCATAGTGATAGGATTTACAACACTTAAGAAAATCACATAAAATGGTGGAAAATCACATAAAATGGTGGGCAATCACATAATACTGAGAATCACTGGCCAGCTAAGTTGACAGATATTTTGGAGGGACACAATTCAATCCATGACAACTTCTAACAACACATCTGAGCTTCAAAACCATGACCATATCCGTCAATACTGAGGCACAGGGAAGGCCACTCACTTGCCCGAGTCACACAGCTCATCTGTGGCACTGCCAGTCTGCACCTAGAGTCCAGGACTGTTTAACCTCTAGGTAATACTAATTGGAAAAAGTAGTCTAGATGGTGTTGCAAATGGTCGATGTGCTTGGCTGTTAACCAAAAGGTTGGAGGTTGGAGTCAACCCAGAAATGCCTTGGAAGAAAGGCCTGATGACTGACTTCCAAAAATTCAGCCAAGAAAAATCCTATGGAGCACAGTTCTACTCTGACACATATGGGGCCACCAAGAGTGGGAGACAACTTGATGACAACTGGTTTTTTAATTAGAAAAAGACATCACCATGTTTTCATGGTGGGAAAGTGAATGCCCTCCATTCTCTGTGCTTCCCAGTCGCCCTGGCCTTGTGCCTTCTGTGATCTGTCACTGTCCTCCACTTGCCTGGACCTCTCCTTTGAGTTGCTAAAAGACAGCTTCCACCACTCCTTCATCTTCCCATTCTAGACATGGGCATGGTGCTGGTTCCCAATGAAAGTTTACTGATGCAGGACTATTAATGGAGTATTAAAAAAAGATTTCTAATATGAACCTTATTAAAGTTATCAAAAACCCAAACAAAACCCACTGCTGTAGAGTCAATTCCAACTCATGGCCATCCTACAGGACAAGGTAGAACTGCCCCATTGGGCTTCCAAGGCTACAATCTTTTTTTTTTTAATTGCACTTTAGGTGAAGGTTTACAGAACAAATTAGCTTCTCGTTAAATAGTACACATATTGTTTTATAACATTGGTTAACAACCCCAAGACATGTCAACACTCTCCCCTTCTCAACCCTGGGTTCTCTATTACGAACTTTCCTGTCCCCTCCTGCCTTCTAGTCCTTGGCCCTGGGCTGTTGTGCCCCTTTAGTCTTGTTTTGTTCTATGAGCCTGTCTAATCTTTGGCTAAAGGGTGAACCTCAGGAGTGACTTCATTACTGAACTAAAAGGGTATCCAGGGGCCATTCTCTCAGGGTTTCTCCAGTTCTGTCAGGCCAGCAAGTCTGTTTTGTTTTGTTTTTGAGTTAGAGTTTTATTCTGCATTTCTCTCCAGCTCTGTCAGGGACCCTCTACTCTGACCCCTGTCAGAACAGTCAGTGGTGGTAGCTGGGTACCATCTTGTTGTACTGGACTCAGTCTGGTAGAGGCTGTGTTGTTGTAGTCCATTAGTCATTCAGACTAATCTTCGGCTTGTGCCTTCAGTTTTCTTCATTTTCGCTTGCTTCCGAAGGGGTGAGACCAGTGGAGTATCTTCGATGGCTGCACACAGGTTTTAAGATCCCAGGCACTATTCACCAAAGTAGAATGTAGTACATTTTCTTTATAAACTATGTTATAGAAATTGAGCTAGATGTTCCTCTAGACCATGGTTCCCACAGCCCTCAGCCCAGCAATTCAGTCCCTCAGGGAGTTTGGATATGTCTGTGGAGCTTGCATGACCTTGCCGAGTACGAATTGTGCTAGCTTCCCCAGAATTGTGTACTATCTTAACCTTCACCAAAGTTACCACTTATCTATTGTCTTATTTAGTGTTTTCCCATCCCCATCCCTCCCCTCCCTCATAACCATCAAAGAATGTTTCTTTTTGTGTGTAAACCTTTTCATGAGTTTTTACAGTAATGGTCTCATACGATATTTGTCCTTTTGTGATTGACTTATTTCACTCAGTGTGATGCCCTCCAGATGCATCTATGTTATGAGATGCTTCACAGATTCATCTTTGTTCTTTATCGTTGTGTAATACTGTACCATAGTTTGTTTTTCCATTCATCTGTTGATGGGCATCTAGGTTGTTTCCATCTTTTTGCTATTGTGAACAATCCTGCAATGAACATGGGTGTGCATATGTCTATTTGTGTGATGACTCTTGTTTCTCTAGGATATATTCCTAGGAGTGGGATTGCTGGATCATACGGTATTTCTATTTCTAGCTTTCTAAGAAAGCACCACATCATTTTCCAAAATGGTTGTATCATTTTGCATTCCCACCAGCACTGCAGAAGAGCTCCAATCTCCCTGCAGCCAAGGTTGTAATCTTTAAGGGAGTCGACTGTCACATCTTTCTCCCTCGAGATGGCTCGTGAGTTCAAACTGCCAACATTTCAGTTAGCAATTGAGCACTTAACCACTGTGCTACCAGGGCTCCTTATTAAAGGTATTAATGGATTCTAAACTGCATTGTGAGAACTGAACCTACTTACTAGAGAAAGCCTGTATAGAGAGTAGAAGTTATTTTTTTAATGCACCTTCTGTATAATGGTATTGTTGGGTGCCATTGAGTTGATTCCAACTCATAGCGACCATATAGGACAGAGTAGAACTGCCTCGTAGGGTTTCCTAGGCTGTAATCTTTATGGGAGCAGATCACCAGGTCTTTTCTCCCTCAGTGGTGGGTTTGAACCACTGACCTTTTGGTTAGCAGCTGAGGGAGGGCTTAACCATTTTACTACCAGGACTCCTTCTGTATGATATACACCCCAAATTAGACCCACCCCAGAAACTATTTTACAGTCATTCTTTGTGCTGATTTCAAGGTAAGGCCAACTTACCACAGTTTCTGCTTGTGTGGGACCCCTGTTCCGCAATGTAAGCTTTTAGTTATTCTCTTGAAAGTCATAATTAACATTAAAAAGACCTAAAAGTATCACTATTTATATGATGGTGAATTAGCAAGGAAACCCAGGAGTAGCTTCACCACAAACGTTAGATGGAAACATATTTTATATTAGTCTGTGAATAATGTGCCCATTAACAAGATGCCTGGCATGAATTGGAATTTACCACATCCTCGTCATTGCCTGAACTGCAGCAAACCAAAACCATCAGGTCAACTTATGGGTTGAACTGCTTGGCAAATTGTTTTAATACCATGTGGGGACCTTTAGCAATAGGTTCTTCTGATTGTTCATTTTTAATTAAAGGCATCTGCTAACACCTTCTTTATAACCGATGAGTGAGAAACTGCTATGTGGTTTTTATTCGACTTTGGGTTACTTTTGTGGTTCTCTCTTTTTTCAAGGATTTCATCATGTTTCCTGCTGTTTTTGTATTTTGTTCAAGTAGGAGTTAGTCCTCGATTGTGCCGTCCCTATATGTCTCCATTCTTTCAGTCTCAGGACCTAGAATCCTGGCTATTTCTGGGAACCCTTTCTTTCTCTGAGGCCCCATACCTAATCTATCACCCTGTATCATCCTTTCTTTGTCACTTCCTTCTCCGTTTCATTCTCATGACCACACCCAAAGCCAGGTTCCTCTTACTTTATACCTGGAATACAGCAATATCCTCCCAGCTCCTTCTGTCCCTGCCCCACCACTGGCTCCCTGAGACAGGCTCCTCACCCACATCTCCTCCTCAAGGTTCTACACTGATGCCATGGACTACCTTAGCAAGACACCCTTTTCTGTCTTCATGTAAAGTCCTGCATCCCCTGGCCTCACACTGCCCGGCCATTCTTGCCAACCCCTCATCCTTTTTCCAGCCATCTCATCTCCTTCCATCCCACCACCCTACTCTTTCCATTCTGACCTCACTGCCATTCATTGTTTGCTTCCCATTTCTCAGAACACTATCCTCCTTCCCCTCTGTTTTTCCATCTCCTCTCCAACATGGCCTAACGGCATGAATTCGACATTGGGAGCTAGAAAACTCTGACTCAGATCCCACCACCACCGCTGCACAATTAGCTATTGCCGTGTAACAACCTTCATGGTTTCATTGCTTAACGTAACGGCCATTTTATTAAGTTTCGTGGTTTTGTGGGGCAGGATTTGGGGCAGAGCTCAGTTGGACAGTTCTACCCACCTGGCGTAACATAGACAGACCTTAATTGGTATACAGTTGTTCTGAGGTGCCATCGAGTTGGCTCTGACTCATAGCCACCCTATAGCATAGAGCAGAACTGCCGCATAGGGTTTCCAAGAAGTGGCTGGTGGATATGAACTGCCAGCCTTCTGGTTAGCAGACAAGCTCTTAACCACTATGCCGCCAGCGTGTACCCCCTTATCTGTGGTTCTGCTTTCCGTGATTTCAGTTACCCTCAGTCAACTGCAGTCCAAAAATATTAAGTAGAAAATTCCAGAAATAAACAATTCATAAGTTTTAAATTGCATGCTACCCTGAGTAGTGTGATGAAATCTCATGCCATCCTGCTCCATCCTACCAGGGAAGTGAATCATTCTTTTGTCCAGCGTAGGCATGCTATATGCACTACCTGCCTGTTAGTCACTTAGTACAACAAAATATTTTGAGAGAGACCACATTCACGTAACTTTCATTACAGTATAGTTATAATTATTCTATTTTATTATTATTATTTGTTGTTAATATCTTACTGTGCCTAATTTATAAATTAAACTTTATCATAGGTATGTATGTATAGGAAAAAACATAGTATGTATAGGGTTCAGTACTATCTGCAGTTTCAGGCATCCATGGCGGTCTTGGAAGGTATCAATGTATCCCTGCGGATAAGGGGGAAGTTTTGTATACAGCTGGTGCCTGATCTCATTTCAAGTGTCCAAGACAACTTCGGCTCACATATCTGACACCTTGGGGGAAATGGCTGGAAGCTTAGACTCAACTGGGATTGTCACCTGGAGGTCTTCATGTGGCCTCTTCAGCTTGGTGTCTCAGGGTAGTCAGACTTCTTACTTGGAGCTCCGAGTGGCCAGAGAGAGTGTTCCTCAAGGCCTAGGCAGGACCTGCAAGGCTTCTTGTGACTTAGCCTCAGAAGTCTCAGAACATCGCTTTCACGACATTCCAGAGATCTAAGGCGAGCCCAGACTCAAGAAGAAAATTAGGTTCCTTTAGTCAGTGGGAGGAGTAGCCAATAATCTGGGGCTATTGTTAATTTATCACAGTCACTGGTTATGTGATGTTGACAAGTCTCAGCCTCTCTGTAGCTAAGTGTTCTCATGAATAAAGCATAGTAAAGGAACACCGTGTTAATTACGAGATACACACCAATTTCAGAAATGTTCAAATGAAATTTATGCGTTTGGGTGATGACACTCTTTGGTAATAATAACTCGTATTTATTGAGTACTTAATGTATAAATTTTTTTTTTTTAATGTATATTATGCTTAGTGTAAACCCTTCTGCGGTGTGATGGATGGCTTTTGTGTGGCCTTTCTTCCCATGATCTTGTAGCTCTCTCCCAAGTGATTGGGTGGAATATGCAGAGAAGGTAATTGTGGCCCACCAAGAGGACTGGTCAGTTTTGCCATCCTGCTAGGCTTAAAATGAGCCATCATAGAGGTGGGAAGGAGAGGATCTCGCCACCACTGAGCGAGAAGAGCCAGGAGCAAAGCGTGTCCTTTGGACCCGAGATCCCTGTGCTTAGAAGCTCCTGGAACCAGAAAACTGAGAGAGAGAGCTGTAATATTGAAGATGGTGGGAACTGGTGACAGAAAAACAGTGGCAGGAGAGACCAGCAGGAGATGGTGCATGGAGCAAGAAAACTGAGTGCCTTTGGGCAAGAGGCTTGTGGGCAGAGTAGGGTGCCTCCAGGCTCTTAGTGGAGCTAGGTTTGCCAACCCAACGCACAGTGCTAGAGCTGAGCATCTTTGGGCCAAGACTTACTGGCAGAGTGAGGTGCCTCTGGGCACTTACCGGCAGAGTTAAAAGAGTTTTGTAACACTTGGCTGAGGAGGCAGAGGCCAAGGGGTCAGAGAGAAGTGTGCCTGTGGGCACAACTGAGAAGAGCCTGTTCTGCTAGAAGAACTGTATGCTCAGTGCTCCTGAACCTGTATTATACTCTGTTACTTCCCTAGTAAACCACATAATCATGAGTATTGTCTGTGAGTTCTGTGTGGCCATTGCAATGAATTATCGATTGCAGCAGAGAAGCAGAGAGTGCTGTGAGAGGGACGGTTGGTGTCAGAATTGGTAAAGATGACAGGGAGAGGGAGCATGTCTGACCTCTGCCTCACAGGAATCAGCCTTGGGCTGTTGATCTTGATTCTCCTTCCCCCTTGTGAATTTAGAGGTCAGACATCCACCCCATGCCATTTTTACACCTCCGCCTGCAGTATTGCATTGGTCTTTTACAATCACCTTTTGGTTGTCACAAAGTCCTTATAAGAGAGAGACAGAGGGAAATTCGACATATACAGGAGGAGAAAATGATGTAAAGACAGAGCAGAGAGAGATTTGAAGATGCTGTCCTTGAAGATTGGAATGATGAGTCGACAAGCCAAGGAATGCTGCAGCCACCAGGAGCTGGAAGAGGCAAGGAACAGATTCTCCCCTAAAGCTTTCAGTGGGAAGGGGGCCCTGCTAACACCTTGATTTTTGCACAGTGATGGTGATTCCAGACTTCTGTTCTCCAGAGCTGTGAGGGATTGCATTTCTGTTGTTTTATGCCACCCAGTTTGTGGTATTTGTTACACTTAACCAAAACCAAACCTGGTGGCATCAAGTCGATTCCAACTCACAGGAAACTAATACAGCCTGTAAGAGCCTTGGGAGATTTCCCAGAATATTGTGTAGCCATTAAAAATAGTCAACAAGACTTTGTAATCACATGAAAAATGTTCATGCTACAATGTTCTCTGAAAAGCAGGGTTAAATATAAAAGTTGTTTGTGTAATGAGCACAGCTATGCAAAAATACATTTAAAAAGAGACTAGAAAGAACTAGAAGTAGTACTATAGCTTATTACTCCCCCCCCCCTTTTCTTTCTTCAAAATTCTATTTGACAACATTGTTTTAGAATGGGAATTTTTTAAAAAAAAATTGAAGAGAAGGTGCTCCTCGTAGCTTATTATAGTGCTGCCCATTGTCTGATTGTTACGTTGGACAATATCAAAGATCTCAAAGGCCTGGGCTTTTAGCTCTGAATTGTGAGTTAGACTGTGACAGGAACTATGGCTGTCTTGCTCACTGTTGTACCCACCATGCCTAGGACAGTGTCAGGTGCACCATAGATGTGCAATAAACACACATTGGGGACTGACAATTGGTGGTCGCACAAATATTCAGGGCCCTGATTGCAACACACACTTGCTTTGAGCAACAGAGCTGAGCTGGAGAATGCCTTGCCCAGAGATGCCTTGTATACAGAAGGCACTCAATGTTTGCTGGATGAAATTCAATAGCAGGACATCATCCTGGGCAAGGAACGGGCATGTGTACAAACCTGCCAGAAAGAGACAACTGATACACTGGCAGATACTGGGAGGCAGGGAAATGATTCTGGGGTGAGAGAGGCTCCTTCCCTGACACCTGTAAGTTCATCCCAGAGCTGGGGGAGTGTATATGTGAGAATGTAAACATACTTTCTTCTTCCTTCAGTTCTCTGTGAAAGCAAAGGGTTGGTGTCCAAGGAGGCCCCTGGGTGGCACAAATGACTGGCTCTCAGCTAACTTAAAAAGAAGCTCTGGTGGCCCAGTGGTTAGGCACTTGGCTGCTAACTCAAAGGTCAGTAGTTCAAACCTACCAGCCGTTCTGTGGGAGAAAGACCTGGCAATCATCTCGCTTAAACATTATAGTCTAGGAGCAGTTCTACTCTGTCATATAGAGACACTATGAGTTTGAATTGACTCGATGGCACACAGCAACAACTCACCTAAAGGCTGGCAGTTCGAACCCAGCCAGTGGGGCTGTGGAAGAAAGGCCTGGTGATCTGCTTCTATAAATATTACAGCCAAGAAAACCCTATGGAGCAATTCTACTCTGTTACAGATGGAGTTGCCCTGAGTCGGAATTGACCGGATGGCAACAGGTTTGGATTTGGTTTCGGTTTCGTGCCCAAGGAGTGATTGGGAAGTAAATGAAAGGTCTGAATTAATGAAAAAATAAATGGCCAAAATTCTGAGAGGAGTTTTATAAAATGCATGAGGGTAATGAACATGTCTGTTTGCTCTCCTGCTATATCTAGCACTTACCACAATGCCTGGCACTTGGAAGACACTCTGTGAGTATTTGTTAAATTATTGAGTGAATGAAAGCCCAGGGAGCCCTCTGAGCAGGGATCCAGCCCCTTCTCTACCTTCCAGAGAGAGGCAGCACACCTTGGGGGACCCACAGGCACGAAGAGACTCAGGGGAGGCTCAGAACACAGCAGCAGAGGGCTGAGCCCATGCTCCCCTCAGCCACCACCTCCTCCTCCTCGGTGCTTCACTTCTTCAGGGTTAGGGGAAGGGAATGTCCACCCTGAGAGCTTCCGAGCCTAGGGCCTGGCCATCCAGTGACCCCGGGAAATGGTTTAACCTTTCAGCTTCTCGGTTTCCTCACTCAGGGAATGAAAGCAGCAAATTAATAGTGACCTCCAATCCCAGCTATTACGGGGATTAACTAAACAAGACTTGCAAAGTGCTTTCGAAATTCAGTTTTTAGAGCTGAGGAGGTGGGCTGCACGAAGGGGATGTGCTTTACTGCCTTTGGGCAATAGGGTAACACACGGGGACTTTGCTAATGGGGAAAGCTCCCAGTGGCACTTCGGTTTCTGGATAGAGATCAGGAAGGGTCAGACAAAGGGCATCGCCAATCAAAGCGAAAGAAAGAAAGGGGTGCAGTCAAGGAGTATACAGACGAAGGTAAGGGACTTATTCTGAGCTATCCTCAAACAATCCCTAAACAGTGCGAGGGGCGAGGGGACACCCGGGTTCTAGTTCTGGCTTTGACTCCGACTCAGTTGGTGAACTTGAACCTCAGCTTCCCATCTGGGTGAAATGAAGTAGTTGAGTTAGATATGGCTACAGGCTCTTGCAGAGTCCCTGGGTGGTACCAAATGGTTGATGTGCTTGGCTGGCTGCTAATCCAAAGGTTGCAGGTCCTAGTCTACCCAGAGGCACCTTGGAAGAAAGGCCTGGTGATCTACTTGCAAAATAATCATCTATTGAAAACCCTATGGAGCCCAGTTCTACTCTGAAACACATGGGGTTGCCCTGAGTTGGAACTGGCTTAAGGACCCCTTCAGCTTTGTTGATTTAAGGCATTTCTAGCTTATGGGGTATGCATTTTCCAAAAGTAAAGAAAACCGCAGCTTTGAGCCATACCACATTCTAAATTGAAAGATCTCTTCTCTGATAATTTGAGTTTTCTATAACCATAATTTGGAAATACGAATAACTTTGGAAGCAAGTATTTGTTTAAAACTAAGACCCAGACTTAACATAAAAAACCTTAAAACCAAACCCATTGCCATCAAGTCGGTTGCAACTCATGGCAACCTTATAGGATACAACAGAACTGCCCCATAGAAACCTCACTGTGTCCTATATGGTTGCTATGAGTTGGAATCAACTCGACAGCAATGGGTTTGGTTTTTTGCAGTCTTTAAGGAAGCAGGCTGCACATCTTTCTCCCATGAAGTGGCTGGTGGATTTGAACTACAGATTTTTCGGTTAGCAGCCGAGCGCTTAATCATTGTGCCATCAGGGCTCATCTGGACTTAACTCCCCTCAAACTCTTTATCTTTTTTTCTTTCTGTTGAAAATAAAACAAAAAACCAACAGAATGAGAACAAATAACTTTAGCTCTGTGGTTATTGAATCATAAACTTGAAGATTACCTAGTTGATGAAACTTTGTGGAAGTCTTCAGATTTTGCCTTTGGGCAGTGTCTCACAGCAGGGAGGTGGTGACTCTGGATCTGTGTACACAGCCATTGATTAGCTGCATCACCTTGGGCAGGTCACTGAACTATCCTAACCCTCACTTCCTTCACCGCTGGCACATTGGGCTGTCATGAGAATTAGAACATAGGTGACGTATCTAGTCCCTTACACCAGATTCCTGTGGCGCCACAACAAAGTACCACATACTAACCCATTGCCATTAAGGCAATTCCAACTTGTTCAGCTGCTAACCAAAAGGTCGGTAGTTCGAATCCACCAGCCGCTCCTTGAAAACCCTATGGGTTAGTTCTACTCTGTCCTTTAGGGTCGCTATAACCACATACTGGGACGGCTTAACACAACAGAAATGTATTGTCTCATTGTTCTGGAGGTCAGAAGTCTAAAACCAGGGTGTCGTCCCTGTCGATATCTCCTGAAGCCTCTGAGGGAGAATGTGTCCCATGTCTGTCGCCTAGTTTCTGGTGATGGCTGGTAATCTTTTGCATTTCTTGGTTTGTAGATGCATCACTCCAATACCTGCCTCTGCCTTCACATGGCCATCTTCCCTCTTTGTCTCTGTCTCTGTGACTCTTATCCTGTCTTCATAAGGACACAGGTCATATTAGATTAAGGCACACCCTACTCCAGTATGACCTCATGTTAACTAATGGTATCTGCAAAGATGGTATCCCAAATACGGTCACATTCATAGGAGTGGGGGTTAGGACTTGAACATATCTTTCTGGGGGGCACAATTCAATCCATAACACTCCATATTGGCCTATGGTAAGTACTTAAGCCATTATTATTATTGTTGTTGTTGTTGTTATATTGTTATTATCAAAATAAAGTAGAAGCGTATGGTTCTCAAAGTATTACAGATGTAAAAGGTTGAAATTTCTATTGTAAATACTTCTAACTCCTAGATTCTCTAACAACTAACAAGACAAAGCAATCCTACCCACAGCAGAATGAAAAGCTGCCCAATCCTGCGCCATCCTCATAGCCATTGATATGTTTGAGCCCATTGTCGCAATCACTGTGTCAATCCATCTTAACAAGGGTCTTCCTCTTTTTCGATGACCCTCTGCCTTACCAAGCATGACGTCCATCTCCAGGGACTTGTCACTCCTGATAACATGTTTAAAGTGCATGAGACAAAGTCTTGCCATCCTTGCTTCCAAGGAGCACTCTGACTGTACTTCTTCCAAGACAAACCTGTTCGTTCTTTTGTTAGTCCATAATAATATTCGATATTCTTTGCCAACACTTTCACTCAGAGGCATCAGTTCTTCTTTGGTCCTCCTTATTCGTTGTCCAGCTTTCTCATGCATATGAGGTGATTGAAAATACCATGGCTAGGGTCAGGTGTACCTTAGTCCTCAAAGTGACATTTTTGTTGTTTAACACTTTAAAGAGGTCTTTTGCGGTAGGTTTGCCCAATGTAATACATGGTTTGATTTCTTGACTGCTGCTTCCACTGGCAATAACAATAACCAAGCAGACTGAGTCCTGGATACACATACAGGATTTTGAATACCCATAGAGTACACATTGCATGGAGATGGTGCAGGACCAGATGTTTCATTCTGTTACACGTAATGTCTCCATGAGTCAGAGCAGATTCAACGGCAACTAACAACACACTGCAAAAAATCATTTTCCTCCACTTTAGTAGAATTCAGCTCAAAGCTTGGTAGCACCTTCAGAAAACACAGCAGGGAAGAAAAGGACTGTGGGCTAGCAAGCGCCTAGATGCCAGCCCTGAACGCCCAAATCCACGATACCATTCCACCATGTGTAGGTAAGACAGAGGCTAGATGCTATTAGTCGTGCATGTGTGTTTGTGTGTGTGCATGTGTGTGTTTCTTTTGCCCCTAGTAACGTGCTATTGGAAACCCTGGTGGCACGTGGTTAAGAGCTACGGCTGCTAACAAAAAGGTCAGCAGTTCGAATCTACCCTTTGTTCCTTGGAAACTGTATGGGACGGTTCTACTCTGTTCTGTGAGGCCGTTATGAGTTGGAATTGACTCGACAGCAATGGGTTTTTTTTTTTTTAGTTTAACATGCTATCAACAGAACTGAATAACCATTCATATTGCCTGGAGGTCATTTTTTTCTCCAAAGAAACTTAGAGGAGGTCACTGAGGCAAAAGGGAGAAAAGAGTGTTCAGGATGATAGGGCGAAATCAGAGAGGATACGCAGTTTCACTCAGCTTCAGATTAGTCTAAATTAAGTAGCGTGGCCTGCGGAGGGGTCTGGGCTTCGAGGGCAACCTGATAGTGAAGCTAGGATCTCCGTCTATCGATGTACTAAATTGATGGCAATGAAAAGAATCCTCCTCAGACACAAAAGTACACTTGTTTCCAGATTAATGTAACCTGAATGTCAGCTTTTCAGCCTCTTCTCTGAAGGAGTTAACGCATGCTTGCCTCTTTTTTTTTTTTTTTTGCCTCAGGTTATTATTTTTTAAAGTTTTTATTTGCAAGGGTGACCTGACCAGTTGCTCAGGAGTGTACTGGTGGACTATTCTTTTCTAACATCTCAGGATGCAAATTCGCAAGGACATTAGGGGGTTCGTTTCAATTGATGGCGACAGAGGGACACCGCAGAGTGATTGCTGGAAGGACATTACACGCTTCCCTCGGCCAAGTCTAAAGTCAGCGATGGTTGCAGCCCCCCACTTCCTCCTTCCCCTTGCTACAGACCATCTCAGTTACCCGCTGTTAAGCATCTCGGCCTTATCGCTGTGTAACCAATGCCTGTTTCTCTTTTCAGAAATGACTAACAGGAATTCAGGGTATTGTGGTGAATTTTAATGGGTTATTTTGTTTCTCATGGGCTGGTTTTAAAAGCTCCATGGTGGTTTTCTCCTTTAAAAAGAAGATTGGGAATCCTCATCTCTGATAATGCTGACAGTCGGCATCGTGCTAGGAAGGCTCAGTGGTGTGAGTGAGATATTGGGGTGGGGGGGAACAACACAGGAACTCATATTTTAGGTTCCGTTCCTTTGAAATTCACATATAGGGTTTACTGGAAATCATAAAGTGAGCAGGGCCAGGAAGTGTAGCACTTCCCCTCGGATGTGTACTGTTGAACTGGCCTCTCACAGCAAATGGTGAGCACTGCTAATGTCGTTTTGGTTGGACCTTGACTTCACACAAGTGGCAAGATGAATAACTACATATGTTTTATTAAAGCCATCTCTAGGTTTTTGAACACTGGTGGAGTACAGATGTAATTCATGGAAACATATGAGCCTAAAGGATTTTCTTTTCCTCTCTTTCTTCTCTCTCTCTCTTTCCCTTCTGTGATGGTTAATGTTATATGTCAACTTGGCTAGGCCATGATCCTCGGTAGTTTGTCAGACATTGGACTGATTGCCCTTCTATAATGTTATTCCATGATGAGATCTGATGTAATGTAATCATCTCCATGATGAGATCTTCTATGAGCAGCCAATCAGTTGAAAGGGGAGTTTCTTTCCGGACGTGGCCTGACCCAAGTATATAAATGGATGTTCCAGCAAGGCTCACTCTTGCTCTGGATCCTGCATTTGACTTGTCATCGTCTGACCTCCAGCTCTTGGGATGTGAGCCAGCAGCCTCAGCCTGCCATCTGACCTGCTGATTTTGGGTTTGTCAGCCCCTGCAAACACGTAAGTTAGGAGAAGCCTCCAGTCTGACTCCAGACTCATGGGTTTGGGACTTGCCAGGCACCACAACTACATGAGCCATTTCCTTGAATTAAATCTCTCTCTCTCAGTCTTGATCTCTCTCTCACTCTCTCTCTGTATATACATACACACATATATATATTCATTTCACTGGTTTTGCTCCTCTGGAGAATGCAACCTAAGACACTTTCCTTGCCCTTTCTCCGTCTCTCTCTCTTTCTTTCTTCTTTCCCTTCTTGCCTTGCTCTCTACCTTTCTTTCTTTTTTTTTTTTTTTGTGATAAACGAAATTCAGAACTTTTGCCTTCATATTTCAGTAATTTTCTAGACTCCCTGCCATAAGAAGTTTTCTATATTGCAACTATTGGTCTCTACCCATCTGGAGCAAAAGAGAAAGAAGGAAATCAAAGACACAAAGGAGAAACTAGTTTACAGAACTAATACTTGTTATACCCATTGCCGTTGAGTCGATTCCAACTCACAAAGACCCTATAGGAGAGTAGAACTGCCCCATAGAGTTTCCAAGGAGCACCTGGTGGATTGGAACTGCCGATCTTTCGGTTAGCAGCTGTAGCTTTTAACCACTATGCCACCAGGATTTCCCACAGAACCACAAGTCTACACAAACAATGGCCTCACCTACCTTGAGACCAGAAGAAGTAGATGGTTGCCTGGCTACCACTATCAACCATTCTGACCAGGGACTCAATAGATGTTCCCAGATAGAATGGGAGAAAAATGTAGAACAAATATCAAATTCCTAAAAAAAAAGGCCAGACTTACTGGGTTGGTAGAGGCTAGATGAACTCCCGAGATTGTCACTCTGGGATACCCTTTAAACTTGGAACTCAAACTACTCCCAGAGGTCACCTTTCAGCCAAATGACAGATAGGCTCATAAAATAAATAACATCTCTTGTGAGTACTGTGCTCCTCAAAACAATCATCTAAATGAAACCAAAGGGTAAACATTTTCCCTAGACCAAAGACGAGAAGATAAGGGGAAACGAGGAAACAGAACAACCAGAATGGAAATAATCCTATATTGTGAAAAAAGCATACAATGCCACTGAACAATGTGTATAGAAATTGTTAAATGAGAACCTAATTTGCTCATAAACTTTCACCAAAAATACAAATATTAAAAAAGAAAAAAGAAAGGGAAAGAAATTCAGAGCTGTATTTGTCAAATCCCTCCTGTCTTGGAAGAAGAGGTTCTCCTGCTCCTAGCTCAGCCCATCAAAGTCCATGATCCCCTGTCTCTATCTTCCTGTTTCTCTAGATCTAGCCACCTGACCACCTCCACTGGCCCTCCACCCACAGCACTAAATGTGCATAACTCTGTCCATAAGGCTTTGCAGCAACAGCCCCATTCTTCCTCCCTTCATGGCATACTTGCTGGCTGTGCCCTCCTTCTCACCATCCTCCTGGCCTCCTCACACCACGTCTCTCCAAGGGTCAGGAGGATCCTCTTCTCCTTTACATGCAGAGCTATCTGTGCTGCCTGCCAGTCCCTCCGCTCTCCTCCCCCACCCCCGTTCAAAAAGGGAAGGATTCGGTATCCAATGACCTTGGTTTAGGCTGAATTTGGTGTGAGCCATGATGAAGTTCTCATATATAATCATCACCTTTGCCAAGATCTCCAGGAGGGATTGTGCTCTTTACACCATACAAAAGGACGATAAACTGGAATACCTTTTCCCTAAACAGAATTTGGTCTCATCTCAAGTATAAACTCCCTCATTTTTGAAAGAAGCCACGTCGTCCTGGTTTTGAAAGCTGGGGGCAATAGAAGTAGCTCTTCCAAAGGCAATTCTTTGAGCTTTTTTATGGTTGGTATCTACTGTACAATGATGGTTTTAGTTTCTTTTTGCATTTATTGTAAGGTATGTGTTTGATTTCTAGGTAAGCTATAACATCATTTTAATGCAGGCTTAATTTTTGTTGTGACTCAAAACCTTGTTTGGATAACTGATACTTTGGGCAAATATAAGTCTGTTTCAAGAAACACATCTTTTATTCATTCAGTGAATATTTATGGCCCATGTCTGATGCCATCGAGTTGATTCCGACTCCTTGCAAACCTATAGGACAGAGTAAAACTGCCCCACAGGGCTTCCAAGGAGTGGCTGGTAGATTTGAACTTCCAACCTTTTGGTTAGGAGCTGAGCTCTTAACCACTGCACCACCAGCGCTACAAATAATTATTGGGAGCATTCAATTTCCAGGCCCTATTTATAATTCATCTTCTCTCCCGTGAAGTTGTATTGAGTCAGTACCCATTACTCGGTAGCAAGTAAAGGTTTGCTTGCTTGGGCTGTTGTAGTAACCAGTGTTCTCTCCATGCCCTAATCCAAGAACCATTTCACATACCACACCAGCTACATATTCCCACATCATGAGTCAGATCCAATCTACCAAAATTTTCAATGGATTCCATCAATTCCTAGAAAATTGAGTAGAAAGATTCCTGTTTGGCTTTCAAAGCCTTAGTTACAAGGTTCCAAACCACTTTTTCACCATCATCTCCCTCCTCTTCCACGCTAGTATTGTAAACTCTAAAACTGGACTCTGTGTTGTCTTGGACATGTACTGTAATTTCTATTTCAGTTTTCTGTTAATGTTGCCCTTTCCACTGGAAGTCCCTTCTCCACTCCTAGCTTTTGCCTGCTGAAAGCCTCCTATTCATCCTTCAAATTCCATCGGTCCATGATCTTTCCCTACTTTGTCAACATAGCCCTTCCTTGACACTGCTCTTATTATAGACTTTTGCTCATTCGTAATACCATCCCTACCAAATCATACATTTACAAAAGGCAAAATCAGTGTCATCTTTACATCCTAACAATGCTTTGCATTTAGTATTTTTTACGTTGGACTAATGGGCTGTTGGTGCCCTTTGAATCCAAAAGCTTCAGGAATTGAGGAAATACCAATTGAGACGTTTCAACAAACAGATGCAACTCTGGAAGCACTCACTCATCTATGCCAAGTAAATTTGAAGCAGCTGCCTGGCCAATCAACTGGAAAAGATCCATATTTGTGCCCATTCTGAAGAAAGATGATCCAATGGAATGTGGAAATTATCAAACAATATCATTAATACCATATGCAAGTAAAACTTTGCAGAAGACAATTAAAAAATCATTGCAGCAGTACATTGGCAGGAAACTGTCAGAAATTCAAGCTGGATTCAGAAGAGGACGTGGAATGAAGGATATCATTGCTGCTATCAAATGGACATTGGCCGAATGCAGAGAATACCAGAAAGATGTTTACCTGTATTTCATCGACTAGACAAAAGTGTTAGACTGTGTGGATCAAAATAAATTATGGATAACATTGCAAAGAATCAAAGATATTAGCAATATGAAACAACTCTAGCCTATACCAGCAGTTGATGCTCAAATTGAATCAGAATCACTTGGGAACTTTTTCAAAAATATTCTGTCTCACATCTCCATCCAAGATTTCTTAAAAAGAACCTTGCCAAAAGGAAAAAAAAAAGTCGGGAGGAGAAAAAAGGGAAAAGATTATATAGCTGATCAGTGGCAGAGCCCTGATCACAGCTGGTGTGACATAATAGAAAGAGCATGGGCTTTGAAATCAAATGGATCTTGAGTCAAATTTTGTCTCTGAGTAAGTTACTCAACCTCTCTAAATGTTGGCTCCCTCAGCTGTAAATTGTGGATACCACCATCTTAAGAAGTATTATAACAAAGAAGTGAGATGGCTCATGCAAAAGCATCAAGTGTGTTATGTGGTGCAAAGTAGGCATTCTAATAAATGTTAGTTCTCTCTTCCTCCCTCTTTCACGGATCCCCAGTTCAGTGTCTGACCACAACACCATTCTGCGGTGCTCAAATGAATAAAATCAGCATTTGTTTACCAAAATGTATTGAGAACTTTTACATACCCAGCGCTGTATATTAAACCTCAGTGTGTGGTTGTTATTGAGTTTCAACATCATCTCTTTCCACAGATGTAGCCAGTTTGATTCCTGTGTATTCCACTTGGCAAGATCCATACGTGTAATGTTTATGTAGTTGAAAAAAGGTAGTTGCAATGAAGAAGTCTTTGGTCTCGCAAAATTCTATCATGCAACCTCTGGCATTGTTTCTATCACCAAGGCCATATTTTCCAACTACTGATCCTTCTTCTTTGTTTTCCAACTTTGCATTCAAATCACCAGTAATTATCAATGCATCTTGATTGTATGTTTGATCAATTTCAGACTGCAGAAGTTGGTAAAAATCTTTAATTTCCTCATCTTTTTTTTTTTTTTTTGGCATTAGTGGTTGGTGCATAAATTAGAATAATAATAAATAGTAATATGAAATTTGATCAATAATAAAATTGGTCTTCTTTGTATACGGATATTATCCTATCAATGACAGCATTGTGCTTCAAGATAAATCTTGACTTCATCTGTGGAAAGAGTCAATGGAGAAGCTCAATTCCATCAGTTAGAACAAGGCCGGTGGGCAACTGCAGAACAGACCATCAACTGCTCATATGCAAGTTCAAATTGAAGCTGAAAGAAATTAACACAAGACCATGAGAGCCAAAATATACCACCCCTAAATTTAGGGATCATTTCAAGAATAGATTTGATGTGTTGAACACTAATGACCAAAGACCAGACAAGTTGTGGGATGACATTAAGGATATCATATATGAAGAAGGCAAAAGGTCATTAAGAAGACAGAAAAGAAATAAAAGACCAGAATGGGTGTCAGAAGTGACTCCTAAACTTGCTTTTGAATGTGGAGTAGCTAAAGTGAATAGAAGAAATGAGGAAGTAAAAGGGCTGAATAGAATATTTCAAAGGGCAGCTCAAGAAGACAAAGTAAAGTATTATAAAGAAATGTGCAAAGATCTGGAGTTAGAAAACCAAAAGGGAAGGACACATTCAGCATTTCTCAAGCTGAAAGAACTGAAGAAGAAATTCAAGCCTCAATGCAATATTGAAGGATTCTTCAGGGAAAATATTGAATGACACAGGAAGCATCAAAAGAAGATGGAAGGAATACGCAGTCATTGTACCAAAAAGAATTAGTCGATGTTCAACCATTCCAAGAGGTAGCAATGGTTCTTACCAAAGGTACTGAAGGAAGAATTTCAAGCTGCACCGAACGCACTGGTGAAAAACAAGGCTTCAGGAATTGAGGAAATACCAATTGAGACGTTTCAACAAACAGATGCAACTCTGGAAGCACTCACTCATTTATGCCAAGAAAATCTGAAGCAGCTGCCTGGCCAATCAACTGGAAAAAGATCCATATTTTTGCCCATTCTGAAGAAAGATGATCCAATGGAAAGTGGAAATTATCTAACAATATCATTAATATCATATGCAAGCAAAATTTTGCTGAAGACAATTAAAAAATCATTGCAGCACTACATCCACAGGAAACTGTCAGAAATTCGAGCTGGATTCAGAAGAGGACGTGGAATGAAGGATATCATTGCTGCTATCAAATGGACGTTGGCTGAATGCAGAGAATACCAGAAAGATGTTTGCCTGTATTTCATTGACTAGGCAAAGGTGTTAGACTGTGTGGATCAAAATAAATTATGGATAACATTGCAAAGGATGGGAATTCCAGAACACAAAATTGTGCTTATGCAGAATCTGTACACAGACCAAGGACCAGGAGGATACTTCGTGGTTTAAAATTAGGAAAGGTGTGTGTCAGGGTTGTATTCTTTCACAATACTTATTTAATCTGTATGTTGAGCAAATAACCTGAGAGGCTAGACTATGTGAAGAAGAACGCAGCATAAGGATTGAAGGAAGACTCATTAACGTCCTGCCATATGCAGACGAGACAACCTTGCTTACTGAAACTGAAGAGACTTGAAGCACTTACTGATGAAGATCAAAGGCTACAGACTTCAGTATGGATTACACCTCAACATAAAGACAACAAAAATCCTCACAACTGGACCAATAAGCAACATCAGGTTAAATGAAGAAAATATTGAAGTTGTCAAGGATTTCATTTTAGTTGGATCCAGAATCAATACCCGTGGAAGCAGCAGTCAAGAAATCAAACTACATACTGCATTGGGCAAATCTGCTGCAAAAGACCTCTTTAAAGTGTTAAAAAGCAACGGTGTCACTTTGAGGACTAAAGGTGTGCCTGACCCAAGCCATGGTATTTTTAATTGAAGAAGAATTGATGCCTTTGAATCATGGTGCTGGTGAAGAATACTGCCAGAAGAAAGACCAAATCTGTCTTGGAAGAAGTACAGCCAGAATGCTCCTTAGAAGCAAAGATGGTGAGACTCCGTCTCACATACTACGGACGTGTTATCAGGAGGGTCCAGTCCTAGAGAAGGACATCATGCTTGGTAAAGTAGAAGATCAGAGAAAAAGAAGACCCTCAAGGAAATGAATTGACACAGTGGCTGCAACAACGGGCTCAAACATAGCAATGATTGTGAGGGTGTCGCAGGATCAGGCAGAGTTTTGTTCTGTGTACATAGGGTTGCTATGAGTTGGAAAAATCTCAATGGCACCTAAAACAACAGCAACAACATTGTTGCTGTCAGTTGCTATCAAGTCAGCCCTGACTCATGGCAGCGACTTTACATATAACAGAACGTGTAACGGGTAGATTTGCCATGAGTTGGAATCAGCTCAATGGCCGCTGGTTTTTAAACCTCCGTGTAGCCCATTTGAATGCAAACATTTTCCCAACATAGTTTAACAATGGATCTGGAATGACTATTTTAAAAAGCTATGTCATTCTTTGGAAATCCTGGTGGCATCGTGGTTAAGAGCTATGGCTGCTAACCAACAGGTCAGCAGTTCGAATCCATCAGGTGCTCCTTGGAAACTCTATGTCATTCTTTGGAAACAAATGTCAGACTCAACTTCTGTCATCAACTACTCCACGAAGCGTTCAAATATCACAAATCATACCTATTTCTTTCTTGCTTTTATTAATCTATTTTAACTCGTAGTAACATGAATGAGTGGATTTCCAGTAGAATTAAGACCATGATGTAAATTCTAATACTCCAGGGAAATAGAAATTTGTTTTGCCAATACCAGTATAGTTAGCTTTTCACTTGGGCATCCCTTTTCTTTTCTTAGTCTGGTTTTTAATAAAAATGTTCTATAGTTTATGGGTTACTGTTTTTCTTAGGAGACTAGAATAAAACTGAAATGGCCATTTCGATGAATCTGAGATGGCATGAATGAGTAGACTGCATACATTATGATGCTGTAATGCATTTCACAATCAATATCTGTTTTCTTTCATTGCTCTGCCTTCCTGCTCACAATTCAATCTAGTTCCCTAGAACCTTGTTTTTAAGAATACATTGGTTTCAAGGATGTATCTTTTATGTTGTGCTTGTAAGTAACTTGTAAGATCAATAACGTGTTCATAGTTAACTGTTCCACTGAATTGGCTGTTGGGAACTGAGAATGGTTTCGTATATAAGTCCAACGCTTGAGAGAAGTCTCCAGGTTGTCAAACGAAGTCGTAACTCTAATTTAGACAAGTAGAAACATTTTTTGCAAAGAACAATTGGAAAATGAAATGTGGATTAGGTTGACTCATCACCGCATGTGGCGAGAAATAAATAAGTGCACACGGTTTGGTCCAATCCTATGCCACCTCCCTTCTCTGACTTACAGGGATAGCAATGACAACAATAACACATGTGGAGAGTCTGCGTTTTTCCAATGTTTTTATATGTATTTACTCAATTGGTTATTCAGTCATTCAACAAACATCTGAACACTTAACTATACTTCAGGCACTCTGCTAGATAGTGAGGGTTCGACGGTGAAAGAGGGGGGAAAAAAGAATGGTTTCTATCCTCACGGAGTTTAGAGTCTAATGGGGGAGAAAGTAACTAATCAAAATATCAAATAAGCTCCAAAGAAGAAGGGCCAATTGATACTACACAAAAGTGCAAGAACAACTCAATGCAGGAAGGATAGTCTTTTCAACAAATGGTGCTGGAGTAATAAGACATTCACAGATAAAAGAGGAAAAAAAAAAAAAAAAAAACAACTTGACCTAAACATTATACTTTATACAAAAATCAGTTCAAAATGGATTGTAGATCTAAAACTATAAAATTTTTAGGAAAAAAAGATAGGAGAAAATCTTTGTGACCTCAGGTTGGTATCTTAGTTTCTTAGTGTTGCTATAACAAAAATACCACAAGTGGGTGGTTTTAATGAGCGGAAATTTATTTCATCACAATTTAGGAGGCTGTTGTTGTCATTTGGTTCCGACTCGTAGTGACCCTACATACAACAGAACAAAACACTGCCCAGTCCTGTGCCATACTCACATTATTCATAAGGTTTTCACTGGCCAGTGTTTTCAGAAGTAGAATGCCAGGTCCTTCTTCCTAGTCTGTCTTAGTCTGGAAGCTCCACTGAAATCTGTCTGCCAAGGGTGATGCTGCTGGATTTTGAAATACCAGTGGCAAAGCTTCCAGTATCACAGTAACATAGCGCAAGACACCACAGTATGACAAACTGACAGACCACGGTAGTTTAGGAGGCTAGAGGTCCAAATTTAGGGTGCCAGCTCTAGGGGAAGGCTTTCTCTCTCTGTTGGCTCTACGGGAAGGTGATTGTCTCTTTTCAGCTTCTGTTCCTTCGTTTCCTGGTGGTCTTCATGGAGCCCTGGTACCACAGTGGTTAAGAGCTTAGGCTATTAACCAAAAGGTCAGCAGTTCAAATCTACCAGCTGCTCCTTAGAAACCCTGTGGGGCAGTTTTACTCTGTCCTATAGTGTCGCTATGAGTTGGAATTGACTTGACAGTAATGTTTTTTTTAATGTGGTGTGCCATCTATCTTCTGTCATTTGTGCTTCCTTGTTTCTGTGCCTAATCTGCTCATTTTATATCTCAAAACTGATGGGTTTAAGACACACCCTACACTGATAGGTCCTCATTAACATAATGAAGAAAACCCTATTCCCAAATGGGATTACATTCACAGGTATAGGGGTTAGGATTTCAACGCATATTTTGGCGGGGGGACAAAATTCAATTCAATCCGTAACAGCTGGGTAAAGAGTTTTTAGACCTGATACCAAAGGTGTAAATTCATAAAATAAAAAATGCATTGGACTTAATCAAAACTAAAAAGCTTTTGCCATGCAAAACATCTATTAAGAGGATAAAAACACAAGCCCCACACTGGAATAAAATATACGTACATCATATATCTGACAAAAGACATGGATCCGGTACATATAAAGTGCACTCTAAATTCAACAGTAAGAAAACCAGAAGCCCAATCAGAAAATGGGCAAGACTTGAACAAATACTTCACCAAAGAGGATATACGGATGGGAAATAAGCACATGAAAAGATACTGGACAACATCGGCCCTAAGGATATGAAAATTAAAGCTATGATGAGATACTGCTACACAATTATTAGATGGCTAAAATGAAAAACACTGACAACACCAAGGTGAGGAGACAGAGCAAGTGGGCCTCTCTCACATTGCTTGTGGGATATGAATTTTTACATCTGTCCTAGAAAGCCCTTTGTAGTTTCTCATGAAGTTAAACGTACACTTACCATGTTGTTGTTAGCTACCGTCAAGTTGGCCCCCTGTTCATGGTGAACGCATTGCACAACAGGATTGGACCGTTGTGATCCATAGGGTTTTCAAGAACTGACTTTTCAGAAGTAGATCACCAGGCCTTCCTCCCTAGTCTGTCTTTAGTCTGGCGTTCCACTAAAACCTGTTCAGTATCATAGCAACACACAAGCCTCCGTTGACAAGCAGGTGGTGGCTGCTCAAGGGGTGATTTGGCCTGGAATTGAATCCGGCTCTCCTGCACAGAAGGTGAGAATTCTACCATTGAACTACCACTGTCCCCACTCTTACCATGTGACCCAGCAATTGCACTCCTGGATCTATATCCAAGAGAAATGAAAATGTATGTTCACACAAAAACCTGTACATGAATGTTTATAAAGTCTTTATTTGTAACAGCCCCAAACTGCAAAGATCCAAATGCCTTCCACAGGTGAATGGATAAGCAAACTGTGGTACATCTGTCTCATGGAACCACCAATAAAAGGGAACAAACTTTTGGTACATGGAACAACTTAGATGGATCTCAAGAGAATGATGCTAAGTGAGAAAAGCCATTCTCAAAGAGTTCGATATTGTATTATTCCATTTATAGGACATTCTCAAAGTATAAAATTATAGTGATGGAGAACAGGTCAGTGGTTGCCAAGGGTTAGAACTGAGGAAAGGGTATGACCATTAAGGGATACCATGAGGAAGTTTCTTTGTTGTGAAGAAATAGTTCTGTGTCCTCATTGTGTAGGTAGTTAGTAAAATCTAAAATTTCATAGAATTACACACCAAAAAAAAAAAAGTGCATGTGAAAACTGTTGAAATCCAAATAATTTCTTTTTACCTGAGTTAATAGTATCAAAACAATGTTTCCAAGTTCTGACAATACACTGTGATTACATAAGATGTATCATTGGGGGAAGCTGGGCAAAGGGTACACAGAATTCTAACTACTCATTTTTCCAACTTCTTGTGAATTGTAACAATTTCAAAATGAAAATTTACATTAAAACTGCACATAAAAAAGTGTAAAATTACAATTATGTTAAGTGCTACAAAGGAGAAATAAGTGATGCTCTGAAAGCCTGTGATACTGGAGTTGACCTGGTCATGAAGGTCAGGGAAGGCTTGAAAATGAGCCGAGATCTAAAGGAAGGATGGAGGTTAATGAGGTGAAAAGGGCTAGGAAAAGTTCAATAATGTAGGAAAGCGATCTTTCTGTGAACCCCTAAAGCTGGAAGACATATGAAAATGCAGAAAAGCAGTGATTGCCTCATCTAAGGTGGGTGGGGAAAGAAGGGCCCAGGGGCCTAGAAAACCTCTAAGTTTCTGGGCAAATTAGAAAGGCAGGGGGAAGGGAAGTAAGAGAGATAAGACCTCAGGACATTCCCAAAAGAGACTGGTCAGGAGTCCTTGGAGTTAGAACAGGAATCACTACATGGCTGTTGGGATGTGGCTGACTGGTAAACCCCCAACCACCCCACATTTACAGGTGTTTTCTTATCTTCAGGTGTTTGTGACAGCTAGAGGGGAGCTATGGAGAGTAGTGTGTGTCAGTGAGCTTCCTCTGACTTTGTAGAGTGTTTGGGGAAGAATGAAGAGTAGAAGTCAGGCTCTCTCCCTTCTTCATAAGCCTTCACTTTCTCTTATCCCCCAGCCTGGGCCATCCACCCCAGGGGTCCCAGGAGTGAAATTAGATCCAGGATCCAGGGTTCCCATCCAGCAAGTCACTTTACCTCTGTGGACTGCAGCTTTCTCATCCATAAAGTGAACTTAGACCAGATGACCTCTCAACCCTTGCATTGGGTGATTCTGGGATGTTGTTGCTGTTGTTAGGTGCCATTGAGTTGGTTCTGACTCAGGGACCCCGTGCACAACAGAATGAAACCTTGTCTGGTCCTGCGCCATCCCCACAATGTAGTAGGTATGTTTGAGACTCTGTCAGCTATCGTGTCACTCCATCTCATTGAGGGTCTTCCTCTTTTTCATTGACTGTCTACTTTACCAAGCATGATATCCTTCTCTATGGACTGGTCCCTCCTGATAACATGTACAATGTAAGCAAGATGGACTTACCATCCTGGTTTCTAAGGAGCATTCGAAGGAACAAATCTGTTCATTCTTCTGGCAGTCCATGGTATATTGATATCTGTATTCAAATTGTACTTTCACTTTTGCCTAATAGCCCATCTTTATGAAACCTGTTGCCATCTAGTCAACTCCAACTCATGGCAACTCCACGTCAGAGCAGAACTGAGCTCCACAGAGTTTTCAATAGCTGGTTTTTCTGAAGTAGATTGCCAGATCTTTCTTCTGAGGTGCCTCTGGGTGGACTCAAACCTCTAAACTTTTGGTTAGCAGTCAAATGTGTTAACCATTTACACCACCCAGGGAGTTCAAATTCTTTAGGAATGTTGTTGCTGCTGTTAGCTGCCATCAAGTTGGCCCCCGACTCATGGCAACCCCATGAACAACAGGACAAAACATTGTCCCTTCCTGCGCCATACCCACGGTGGGTTGAGGCTCAGACAGTCGTGATTCATAGTTTCTTCCACTGGCTGATTTTTGGAAGTAGATTGCCAGGCCTATCTTCCTAGTCCATCTTAGTCTAGCAGCTCTGCTGAACATCAGAGAAATGTGCAAGCGTCCACTGGCAGAGGGATGGTAGCTGCATATGAGGTGCACTGGCTGGGAACTGAACCTGGGTCTCCCACATGGAAGGCATTAATTCCACCACTGAACCACTGGAACTGAGAGAAATCATCATATCTGTTTTACAGAGAGAAGCAACTTTTTGAAGTTTAATTGAGAGAAGTAAAATGAGAATCAGGAAGCTCAGGTGCAAGAAGGTACAGCTTGCGTCTGTCCATCCCGGGAAATTATCTCGGTAGGTCAAAGACAAAGAACCGTTTCACTCAGTAAGTTCCAATGAAAGTGAGAAACTGGATGTACTGCTGTATTACTTTCCCACTATGGGAGAATTTCAACTTTCTCTTACTAGTTATTTGACTGAGCTAATATTTATACATTTAATAAAAATTTCAACTTTTTAGTTAAAGTGTTATTTTTACAGTAGACTTCTACCCAGAAAGATTTAAATTATATTCGTTGGTGACATCACATGCCATGACTGAAAGCATAACATTAGAACGAACCTAACAGATGGGCAGAAATATATTTGCTTAGCAAAAAAAAAAAGGGCAAATGAAAGAAAGACAGTCAAGAGTAGGAAGGTTTTTTTTGTTCCCACTTTTTTTTTTTTGGAAGGCTGAAATTTTTCTCCTGATGTTCTCCTTCCTTCCAACCACGTTATTACATCCCTTTCCACCCACTCTGATAAAATAATTGCAAATATTTTGAAGGACGGCATTGAAAGGTGGATTTAGGACATTCAGTCCTCACAATGGCCAGGGCCAGGGGGACAGAATGGTTATGTATGGTTTCATTTTAACTCTCAACCAACCAAAACATGGGTGTTTATCTTTAAGCCTGTGGAGCAGAAGCATCTAATTGATCCCACTTGGGAGACAGACTGTGAATAATGGGCCATTATATTTTGACGAGACACACAATTGCCTTGAACTTGTCAGGAGTTCAGGTGTGGGGATCCAGCTACCTGGAGCAGGAGTTGGAATGTGATGGTGTGCACGCTCTGACTCACGCATCTGCCTGCTGCAGTTCTTGTAGGGCCCGGCTCCATTTCACGGGAATAACTCACCTATTCATGAACAATGAGGTTCAAATTGTACTTTTCTTTAACACAACATTAACTCTCAAAGAGCTGGAAATTCAGTACTCTGTTCCGTGAGCTTAGATTGTAAATCAGTCACCGAGAACATTATATGAGCGGTAATCCCATTAAATATATCATCTTGCAAATATCTAAATCCAGTTAATTAACTTGTATTGCAAAAGAGTGCAGAGATAGAGTTTTCAGAGAGGAACCATATATTTTAGACCCCTAATTACACTTAAAGTGAATTTTAGGCTTCACTTTTTATACAAAATAGGTGAAAAACTGCCTTCTAACAAAAAAATGAATTTGGTGGAGGGCTGCGTTTGTAAGATTTGAGCAGCAAAGATAGTCAAACATTTAAAAAATTAGCAGTTTTCTTGCATAAACTTTTTACCTGCGTCGTAGGGAGCTGTTTTAATAAAAGGATTAAACGAAGTCTGCCATTTTAATTAAAATTCATAGCAATACAATGTCATCTTTACAATGGTTGTAGAAATTAACTAGCTCATGGATTTAGCTATCCTTCAGAGTTCATAATATGTTGACTTTAGCTTGATACCAAAACTCGCAAGATTTTAAAATAATCACAGCAGGACTCGAAAATAAAAATAACTAATTTCACTGACTGAAAAGTTCTTACTGAGTTAGAAATGTATGACAACAATGACTTAATATTTTTTCAATGGTCAGTAATTATCTGGGATGTGTATGTAACTCTATCACCATTTGCTATATATACATAAAACTCGTTGCTGTCCAGTTGATTCAGACTCATAGGGACCCCATAGGACAAAGCAGAACTGCCCCATAGCATTTCCAAGGTTGTAATCTTGACTGAAGCAGACTGGCACATCTTTCTCCTGTGGAGCTGCTGGTGGGTTCAAACCATCAACCTTTCAGTTAGCAGCCAAAGGCTTAACCATGGCACCACAAAGGCTCCTTGACAGTATACAAGCATACTTAAAGTCCCTGGGTGGTGAAAACTGTTTTCACTTAGCTGGTAAGCAAAAGGTTGGCAGTTCAAACCTACCCAGTAGCACTGTGGAAGAAAAGGCCTGGAGCTCTGCTTCCATAAAAATGACAGTCAAGAAAGCCCTATGGGGCAGTTCTGTTCTGTCACACATAGGGTTGTCATGAGTTGGAATCGACTCAATGGCACAAGACAACTGTATATACACAGACATACACATATATGTACATCTCTCTGAGTGATATAAAAGGTTTGCTTTTTGACTACTTACTGAAAAGTTGTTGGCTGCTCGAATCCACCCAGATGTGATGCAAAAGGAAAGCCTGGCAATATACTTCTGTAAGATTAAAACAAACAAACAAACAAACCTGTTCCCATCGAGTTGATTCCAACTCATAGCAACCCTATAGGACAGGGTACAACTGTCCCGTAGGGTTTCGAAGAAGTGGCTGGTGAATTCGAACTGCCAACCATTTGGTTAGCAGCCATTTGGTTAGCAGCCATTTGTTTAGCAGCCGAAAGTCTAACCATAGTACAACCAGGGCTCCTCTGTAAGATAATGGCCATTAAAAACCCCGTGGAGTGCAGTTCTACTCTGAAATACGTGGGGTTGCCATGAGTTGGGACTGACTCCATGGCAATAGGTATATATATATATGTACACACGCACCCACATATACATATATATATTTACCAATATACGTATACACACATGTACATTCCACGCCTATTCAAAGTCGTCTTAGAAAAACTGAAGTTATCAAGAAGAAAGAAACTGGGGTTGGTTTGGAGGCAAGGGTCAAAAGCAGTTGCCCTCCGATGATACCCCTCCCTGCGTTCCTGCTCTGGACCAGCCCGATACCATCCACTGCAGTGGATCTTCAGTGGTTTTTGTCAGTAAAATAAAGTCTCCCAATATATGCTTTTCATTATGCATCCTGAAAAATCCACACCGTCTAAGTGTGAACTGAAGACTGGCTTATTTTGAAACAGTTTAAATTGTGGTTTCTTTAGACTATTGTTCGTGTATATACATATACACATTTGCTATTCTAAAGAGAATAGCAATAAAGTATAAGATTTTAAATATAAACGGTGCTTTTCCTCCAAATAGTTCAAATTCTCATCCTATGTGTACATCCATTTATATGTATGAAGGATATATGAAATAAAAATTTTTTTTTTTTTTTTTTTTAATCTCAGTGCCACTTGAAGTCTGGGGCAGAGACTTTTTTTTTTTATATATATATATATATTGTACTTTAGATGAAGGTTTACAGAGCAAATTAGCTTCTTATTAAACAAGTAATACACCTACTGTTTTGTGACATTGGTTGCCAACCCCACAACATGCCAACATTCTCCCCTTCTTGACCTTGGGTTTCCTGTTACCAGCTTTCCTGTCCCCTCCTGCCTTCTTGTTCTTGCCCCTGGCCTGGTGTGCCCATTTAGTCTTGTTTTGTCTTTGGTTGAAGGGTGAACCTCAGGAGTGACTTCAATATTCAGTTCAATACTGAGTATGGCCAGGGGGCATACTCTCGGAGTTTCTCCAGTCTCTGTCAGACCAGTAAGTCTGATCTTTTTTTGTGAGTTAGAATCTTGTTCTGCATTTTTCTGCAGCTCTGTCCAGGACCCTCTATCTTGATCCCTGTTAGAGCAGTTGGTGGTGGTACCTGGGCACTATCTAGTTGTGCTGGACTCAGTCTGGTAAAGGCTGCAGTAGTTGTGGTCCATTAGTCCTTTGGACTAACCTTTCCCTTTGGGGCAGAAACTTTTTTTTTTCTTTAGTTTTTTTTTTTATTGTGCTTTAGGTGAAAGTTTAGGAATTTCTCATGCAAAAATTTGTACACATATTGTTATGTGACAGTAGTTGCAATCCCTATAATGTGACAGCACACTCCCCCTTTCCACTCCAGGTTTCCTATGTCCATCCAGCTCGCTCCTGTCCCTTCCTGCCTTCTCATCTTGCCTCCAGTAGGAGCTTCCCATTTGGTCTTTTGTATCTGCTTGAACTAAGAAGTACACTCTTCACGAGTATTATTTTATATTTTATAGTCCAGTCTAATCTTTGCCTGAAGAGTGGGCTTTGGGAATGGTTTTAGTTCTAAGCTAACAGAGTGCCTGAGGGCCATGGCTTCGGGGGTTCCTCCACTCTCAGTCAGACCATTAAGTCTGGTCTTTTTACGTGAATTCGAGTTCTGCTCCACACTTTTCTCCCGCTCCGTCAGGAACTTTCTGTTATGTTCCTTGTCAGGGCAGTCATGGGTGGTAGCTGGGCACCATCTAGTTCTTCTGGTCTCAGGCTGATGGAGTCTCTGATTTATGTGGCCCTTTTGGGCAGACATATTTTTTTTTTTAAAGATGTCAATAAGAGCTGATTTATTCATGCTAAAATCCATGACCCCATTTGGCTCATTGTCATGATAATATTCAGAGAAGCTTTCTAATATACCATTTTATGACCCAAATGTGACCAACACAGGGTGCACTGTTCCTATTAGGAAAATGTGTCTTATTTCATACTTACAGGAGTCCTGATGGTACAGTGGTTAAAGAGCTTGGCTGCTAACCCTAAGGTTGGCAGTTTGAACCCACCAGCCACTCCTCATTAGAAAGATGTGGCAGTCTGCTTTCCGTAAAGATTCACAGCCTTGGAAACCCTAGGGGGCAGTTCTACCCTGTACTATAGAGTCGCTATGAGTCGGAATTGACTCTACGGCATTGAGTTTGGTTAGGTTTTTGGTTTGGTACTTACACCAAAATAATTTAGAGGAGAATGTTGTATTCAAAAGCAGATTTAGAAAATAAAGAATTAAGCTCATCAACCAGCCTTTAGGCACTTTGCAACTGGAATTTACAGAAAGTTACTTAGCATCTGCAGTGGGTTGATTTATGTCTCCTCAAAAGATATGTTCAAGTCCTAATCCTGGCACCCATGAATGTGATATTATTCCAAAATACGGTCTTTGCACATGTAATCAAGTTAAGATGAGGTCATACTGGATTAAGGTGGGCCCCAAATCCAAAGACTGGTATATTTACAAGAAGAGAGAGATCCAGACACACACAGAGGGAAGAAAGCCATGTGACCACGGAAGTGGAGATTGGAGTGATGCACCTACAGCCCGAGGAACACCAAGATGGCTGGCGAGCACCAGAAGCAAGGAAGAGGCAAGGAAGGATTCTTCCCTTGAGCCGTTGGAGGGAGAGTGGTCCTTCTGACACTTCGGTTTCAGGATTCTAGCCTCCTGAACTGTGAGAGAATAAATTTCTGTTCTTTTAAGCCACTCAGTTTGTGGTACTTTGTTATGACAACCCCAGGAAACTAATATAGCACCTAATCTCAGAAACAGGAAATCAGCCAGTCAGGTTCTTCATTATAGGAGACTCATCTTAAGAAAACTTACAGAGACTACCACTTCACAACCATTTTCTAAGTGCTTGCTCTATGTTTTCTAAGCACTGTTAAGTGCTGTACAAGAATCATCTTACTTGTTCCTCCTAACCGCTCTGTGAGAAAGGCACTATTATCCCCATTTTATAGATGAAGAAACCTAGGCTTAGAAATTCCAAGTAATTTATGCTAGGTCACAGATCTAGCAGGTTATGAGGCTGAGCTTCAAGTCCAAATCAAACCCACTGCTGTCGAATCGATTCCGGCCCAAATTTAAAAGCCATACTTTGAACCACTAAGCTACATCGCCCCATGGACACACTGCCTTATATACTTCACTCTGCAGGACCCAATTTTCCTGTTGTGAACACACGATGGAAATAGGAATGTTGAAGTACCGTCGTGTGGTCATTCATTGCCCAGTGGTGTGGAAGCAATTAGAATGATGATATAGTCCACAGGAAATATTGTGTCCATTGGCTGAGCTTTAGGGAACTTGGAACATCACAGTATGGAAATGGAACATAGAAGTGATGGTAGGTGCACCAAGAGTCTTTCTCTAATAAGTCTTCCCATGGCAACATACGCATTGCTTCTGTTGACGCCTCTTCTGTGCAATGTGAGGAGAATAGTGCAAAACAGATTAACAACACTTGGGTTTGATTTTAAGGACTTGTGTTGTGTCTAGCGAAAGGGTTAAGTGCTTCCCAGGCCTCCCAGCTTTCACTGTCTCCTGGATCATGTTGTCTAAAAGCAAGGCTCCCTACACCATGACCAACTGAAGACGTATCCTAATGACAGTATAATTAGAAGTATCATTGTGGTAATGATTCTTTTCATCTGGAGCGAGGGCTGCACAGAAAAGGGCTCTCATTCAGCTAATCCCACCTGCCTATCCTTTTGCCTCTTTCCTGACTTTTTCCCCTAGGTCAGTAGCACAGGGTTAATACCAGGTGTTTGACAAGTCCTCAGACTTGGGGCTCATCAAACTAATTAAAGAGAAACACATCCAAATTCTAGTGAATTATTTTGCTTTAAAAAATGCTCCCCATTCATCTGGCTTGGTGGGTTTGATTAATGAAGACGACAAAGAAGCTCTTGTTCCTGCAAGCCACAACCACTTGGTTCGGGTTCAGTGGGCTCGGGGAGAGGCATCCGTGCCTAAATCTGGTCTTTCTTTCCTACTTAAAAATCCGAAGGGTAGAGAAGTTTCTGATTTTATCAGACCCGCCAAGGCAGGAAAGGAAAGACAAAAACCATCTTGATCCACTAACTGAATGCAGCCAGAATTTGGTTGTTTAACTTAAATACCCCTCAGAGGACTTTCATTGTGTATTTGACACACAGAGAACAATCCAAGACATTAGGAAAGCATTAGATTCATCAGTGTATTTTAATATCCCTAAAACTAATAAATCCCAGAAGGATGCCCTTCAGAGAACCCTTCACAATACCTACCCACCCACCTACCCCAGGCCCAGGACTCTACCATGGTGTCACCATGACATCTGTGTTTGTGTGTGTGTGTGTGTGCGTATAGTATATAATGAAGGTCTGAATTGGGGAGAGGAAAATGAAGTTTTTGATTCTAATGGAAGTGCTTTTTTTTAATCAAAGGATTTTTTATTCTTATGGATAATTAGGCATCAAAAGTGCATCTTGGATGGAGGTATTTGCTGCATTAGCAAGTTATGTCTGTATAATTAACTAAGAGAAGCATTTGAAGATAAATTCAAGCATTTAGATTAAATTTAGATTAAAATGTATACGTGCCTATCAGGTTAAAAATAAAATCCAGCAGACAACTGTACAAATAAATTTAATATATTAAGCAAAGCATAGATATTTAAGATGTAGCTTTAATAACATTAACCAAATTCATCATCAGATTTTTGTTTTAAGACCCCATATGCTGTAAATACTCTCTTCAAATCTCCAAACCCTAAAATGCCAAATTATCCAATCCAATATCTACCCATTTGGTATTGAGACATTAAATTTCTTTTTAGTATTATTTTTAAAATATTTAGGGATTTTGAACATCACTTTTTAATTTCATAATTTATTTGAAACTAAAATTTATAAGAGATTTTTTTACCAGCAAGTTTCTTTTAAAAAATTGAGTAATTTTTGGAACTTAAACATATTGTTTATTAAAACCGTGTGATGAAAAATACCTTTTCCCTTCTCTTGAAGGACTGAATACAAATTCAGTCTTGTCACATTACTGGTACTAATCAAAAAAACAGAAAATAACAAATGTTGGAGAGGTTGCAGGGAGATTGGAACTCTTATCCACCGCTGGGTGGGAATGTAAAATGGTACAATCACGGTGAAAAATGATATGGCTCCTCCATAAAAAGCTAGAAATAGAAATACCATACAATCCAGCAATCCCACTTCTAAGAATATATCCTAGAGAAATAAAAGCCATCACAAAAATAGACATATGCACACCCATGTTCATTGAAGCATTATTCACAATAGCAAAAAGATGGAAACAGCCTAAGTGCTCATCAACAGATGAATGGATAAACAAACTATGGTACATCCACACAATGGAATACTACGCAACGAGAAAGAACAATAATGAATCTGCATAATGTCTTACAATATGGATGAATCTGGAGGGCGTTCTGTTGAGTGAAATAAGTCAATCAAAAAAAGACAAATATTTTATGAGATCACTATTATAAAAACCCAAGAAAAGGTTTAGGTGCAGAAAAAAAACAATCTTTGATGGTTGGGAGGGAGGGGAAGGGTAGGAAGGAGAAATCACTAACTAGATGGACAAGAGTTAACTCTGATGAAGGGAAAGACAAAACACGATTTAGGGGAAGTCAGCACAACTTAACCAAGGCAAAGCCATGGAAGCTTCCTAGACACATCCAAACACTTTGAGGGACCAAGTTACTGGGGCTGAGGGCTGAGACCATGGTCTCAGGGAGACATCTAGGTCAACTGACATAAAATAGTTCATAAAGGAAATGTTCTCCTTCCTGCTTTGGTGAGTAGTGTCTGGCATCTTAAAAGCTTCCGAGTGACCATCTAGAATACATCTATTTGTCCCATCTCATTCGGAGCAAAGGAGAATGAAGAAAACCAAAGACACAAGGAAAATATTAGTCTAAAGGACTAATGGACCACATGAGCCAGAGCCTCCACCAGCCTGAGCTCAGAAAAACTAGATAGTGCCTGGCTACCACCACAGATCGCTCTGACAGGGATCACAATAGATGCCTGAACAGAGCAGGAGAAAAAATGTAGAACAAAAATCAAATTCTTTAAAAAAAACGACCAGATTTGCTGGTCCGACAGAGACTGGAGGAACCCCTGAGACTATGGTCCCTGAACACCCTGCTAACTCAGAACTGAGACACTCCTGAAGTCCACCTTTTTTAAAAAAAATTTTCACCTAAAACACAACCATTTTTTTTAAATCCAGTTTTGTCAATACCATCTCAATAACTTTGACTAACAAGGAAAAGTACTGTGTGTTACGCAAATAACATGCACTTTATACGTCTTTTTTGCCAACCTTGCAACTGCCCTTGCTATTTTCATAAGATAGCTACTCATGCATTATACGTGCGGGTGCATTATTTGTGAAAAAATAGCGGTATTTTAGATATGAGAAATGAATTCGCAACTGTGATGTCCAATAGTTTCCAAGTTCTAAAGTTTCCTTGTTTAATCAGCAAGTCCTTCTTCAGATGACTCTCCTGTTCATCTGAAGAGAAGAAAAACTTAGCAAATAGATGACAAAAAGGGTTCACTTAGAGCAATGTGTCCTATGAGGTTTTTGGGAATGCTAACTCTGTAAAGCAGTCTATGGGTGATACAGATGCTTAATGCACTCGGACGCTAACCAAAAAGTTAGAGGTTCGAGTCCACCTGGAGGCATGTTGGAATAAAAGTCCTGGTGATCAACTTCTGAAACATCAGCCCTTGAAAACCCTGTGGAGCATGGTCCTACTCTAACACATATGGGGTCACCAGGAGTCAGAATTAACTTGAAGGCAAATGGTTTTTAACTCTGTAGGATGTTGATAGGCATTGTAGGAAAAAAAGTAAAATTATTATAAACATTTAAGAATAGAAGAAAAGTTAAAAGAGTAGTTTAAAAACAAAACTCCAGGTAAAAGAAAATTAAGCAGGTTCCTTTACTGCAGGACTTCTCAGGGCCTTTAATATGCCAGTGTGCACGAGCAGTTTCCAAGACGGAAAACGCACCATGTTCCAAATTTATTCGGCGCCTTGTGTGTTTACTGTCCCTTCTAATACACTTGAAAAACGCTGGTTCAGGGCAAGTTTAGAGATTCTGCGGTTTCCACTTAGAACTCTACTCAAAAAGCAGAGTACCTGGTGCCAAACAGTGTATTCCAGAAGAAAGATGCCTTAGAAAATCATGGTTTAAAAAATTCATCAACATTTCAAAGGTCCACAGTGCAAAATTTACAAAAGAGTTTGAAAGCAGATTCTCTTGTGGGTAATTTAAATATGCTACCTTGTTCTGATTCGCTGAACTTGCCTCTCAAATGGACTCACATTTTTTTAAAAACCAGGCAAGGATTTGAAACCAGCAAGAAAATAATCCCAATGAATAAAGGTTTTGTTTCTCTTTAATCCTTTACCTTATAAAGTCCTTTAAAAAAAGCGAAATTTGGCAAGTTAGATTCTTTTTTTTTTTTTTTTTCAATTTAATGTGAACCTTGAAAGTAGAATTATTGATGGTAAGTCAGCTAGAGGTTTTAGCAAAAGTTATTCTGAAATTCTCATTTGATTCTTGCTTAAGACTATGGCATCCAATCAATGCAAAATGTCAAGTGCTGGGTTGCAGTTTCCTGCTTCCTTTCTAATGGTAAGAATCGGATTGGGGCATGCATGGGTTTTCACATGTTAATGGTAAATCAGATTCATTTGTGAGCATGTTGAAAGATACGATAAGAAAACTATTATCAAAAAGCAGCTGCAAACCTTTACTTTTTTTTTTTAATCATTACTTTGTTTTACTTCTTGCTCTAACCCTAATAAGCGCAAACTCAACCCTTTAACCAGCCTTCTAAAGAAATTACTAATATCCACAAAAAACACATCTTGTCTTTCACTCTTATTTCCATACCAAATAGTTCATTATTATTATTGTTATTTTTTCCAGAGTCTTCTTTTACCACCTAGGGAACAAAATCCCAGCTATGGATTCAAAATGACAGATTTTGTGGGTTTTACTTTTCAGAGATGATGTCATTTGTGGGGAATTGTTGGGTAAACCATATACTCTTTTCAGAAACCTGCAATTACCTCTCTGAATAAAGACATCAATGTCATGTTTCTAGAAATAATGGCTAATGATATGTCTCCCGAAAGGAAGTGGCGTTATTAATTACCTCACTGTGAACACACAGTTTATAGACAGCTCAGAGGGCCACTCGCCCAATTAAGTATAATGACTAAAGCTTCAGTTAGTCCATCTGCACAGCCTTCTAGATTAACAAGCCTGCAGCTTTACAAGACTTGGAAGGCTGATCTGCTCAGTGAAGAGAACTCAGAGGCAATACCTGGGCTGCCTTGGAGATTTCGTATTATCACACAGCAGGAGGGGAAATCCACACCTCTCATTTTTTTTAATCACCCAGCTTTGTTTCAATGAGAGCGGGGTTAGTCTTGGCCCACCGCTCCCGAATCTCCATCCTAAGGTGCATTCGTTTGTTATACATGTAAGTATATATATATTTGTCTAGTAAAGATATTTTATATGTATAACTGAATAAAATTTAAATATATTTTTATACTTATATATAAATTATATAAGTATTTTATATAATAAAATATAATGTACAAATTATATGTTTATTTATAAACTAAGTAACAACATAAGCATATACTTACATAAAAATAAAACACATAAAATATATTAACGTGCTTAACATACGAAGGTGATAAGAACAACACATTATAACATGAGCGGGGGGACAAGGTTAGAAGCTAGAATTTGCCTCAGTTAAAAATAAAGATCTGTAAAGTGTAATTTATTATACACACACATACATACATACTTATACGTGTGTGTATACACATAAAAAAAATAATACACATACACACACATATATATAATATATATATTTGTTGTTGTTGTTAGGTGCCATCAGGTCGACCCTGGCTCACAATGACCCTGTGTGGTAGAGTAGAACTGCCAATAGGGTTTTCTAGGCTATAATCTTTTGGGAGTAGATGGTCAGGTCTCTTCTCCTGCAGAGCCAATGGCTGGGTTCGAACTGTCAACCTTTCAGTTAGTACCCCAGCACTTAACCATTGTGCCACCAGGACCCTTTACACAGACATATACACTTCTTATTATTATTAAGTGCCCTTGTTCTTCCAAGTAGTAATGTATGGTGATTATGGAGCGCTTGCACATAAATCCATGTTTTAAAATTAGTTTATGTCTCTCAAAGGACATCCTGTTCCTTTCCGTTACACCATCAGCACCGTTTACTGGATGGCTCATAGCCGGCTTGCTTGCTTGTTTCTTTCCTAGATGGCTACAGGGCTGCATGTTGAACTCTAAGGAACACACACAACCTGTAGGGATGAATTGGCAGGCACCAAAAGGTCCAGGGCGCCTGGGTCCTGGGACCCAGCTTTCATCCCCATACTTCAATGACCTCAGGTGAGTCCCCAAATCATGCTCTGACAAGGGCTCCTGGACTCTGGGCCCCCATTTTGGGATCTCAAGTCCTGAAGATTTCTCGGCTGCTCTCAGCTGCCCAGCCCAATGATTTATGGCTTCCACAATGATCAGGCCTCCCCACCCCAACCTGGAGATAATACTACCATCTCACCAGGGCTTGGAGGGATTAGGTATTCCTCCTTATAAGTCTTTTGAAATCCTGCAGGGAAGTCAGGGATGGCTTACTGTCTGGGGGCTTCCTGAGCAAACACAGAATTGCCAGTGTTGTGACTACACCTCCAGAGACCAACATCTGCCCTGCCAGCTGTTGCTGCACTTTAGGTCATTCACTTTAGGTCACAAAGTGTGAGGATTCATCCAAGACAGGTGGCTGTGCAGAGCCCTGGGCATTCCTCAGGGCAGAGTCCCCTCGGCCACTTCTACCCTGCCCTTCTGTTCTGCCGCACTGATGGGGTCCCAGAGACAAGGGGGCAATCGCAGCAATAAGCTAATTAACTCTGGACGTATGAGTCCTCAGAGTTTTCTGTTTTGAAGATCTAATCATTCCGTTTCTTTCTTCCTCCCTACCTTCATTCGACAAATATTTACGGAGCACCAGCCTTGTGCCAGGCACTGTTACCTAAGAGAAGAAATGATAAGGCAAGACTGGATTCTCACCTGCACCACCTACTCATGGTAACCTTGAGCAAACAACTCAGCTTCTATGAGCCTCAATCTGTCTACCTGCAAAAGGGAGACAATACTCCTTATGTCAAAGGGCAGCTGTGACAATTAAATGAGATCACAAAATGCTCCATGTAAAAACCAAATCAGACCTAACTCGTTGCTTTTGAGTCAATTCCAACTCACAGCAACACTATAGGACGGAGTAGAACTGCCTGTAGGGTTTCCAAGGAGTGGCTGGTGGGTTCAAACTGCTGACCTTTTGGTTAGCAGCTGAACTCTTAACTGTGCCACCAGGGCTCCACTCCATGTAAAGCGCCTGCCATTTTCTTAATATGTTTTAGATACTCAATACCTGGCTGTTCCCTTCATCCTGCTCTCAAACGTTAGTCAAATCATTGTGGCTATTTGTCACCAAGTAAGGAGATGTCACACTCCACAGCTCAGGCAATGGTGGACTCTCCACAGCCTCTACCTGGGCTGGAAGAGCTCTTTCCTTGTGAATGGATAGGCAGCTGGTGCTGCAGAAAAGGAATTAGGAGCGTTGCATGTCTGTGTGTCAAATGTACCGTTAACTCCAACTCGACTGTCAGGGAACCCCTGAAACTTTCCCCCGGCTGCTTTAAAAATGCCTATACTTTCATTATAAAAGTCCCTGAGTGGTACAAATGGTTAAACGCCTGGCTATTAACCAAAAGGTTAGTGGTTTGAATCCACCCAGAGGCGCCTTGGAAGAAAGGCCTGGTGATCTACTTCTGAAAGATCACAGCCCTTGAAAACGGTCTGGAGCACAGCTCTACTCGGACACACATGGGGTTGCCATAAGTCAGAATCAACTTGATGGCAATTGCTATACTTTCATTGTAGAATGTATAGATTTAAGCTATTGATTACATTTATATTCATGAATATGACCCACCGATGTGCATGTGCCCCTGGGCACAGGGACAAAATGTTCACAGCAGCATTGTTTGTGCAGCAATTATAAAAAACAGCTGAAATCCCATTGTGGTAAAATTGTTAAATAAACCATGACATAGTTACTCAAAGTAATACTACAGAGCGATGAAAAGTAATAACATGTATCCACCACTTCTAAGTCTTAGAAACATAATACTGACTTATTAAAAGCTCATCACAGAAGAATGCATAGGTTATGACTCCATTTATACACAGGTCAAAGCATGCAAAATAAAAATATGAATATATATTTTTAGGGAATATGTACACCTACAGGGGTTAAGAGCTCGGCTGCTAACCAAAGGGTTGGCAGTTCAAACCCTCCAGCCGCTCCTTGGAAACCCTATGGGGCAGTTCTACTCTGTCTTTTAGGGTCACTATGAGTCAAAATTGACTCGATGGTAATGGATAGTTAAACTAAAAGCAAAGGAACGCCAATTGTAAGATTCCAGTTAGTGACTATGGCTAAAGGGAAGGATAAGATCATCAGAGTCCGGGGCAATGCACAGTAGAGGGACGGGGCACTTCGTATATATCGTTAATGTTCCATTTCTAGAGTTGGGTGGTAGATTCACCAGTGTTAACTTCACAATTACTCCTTAATTCACAGATACGTGTGATATATACTCACGTGTGTGGTATACTTCTTACATAATAACATGTTTTACTGTTTCCCTTTACATTGGGTTCCTGGCAACCAAGGAGTTCCTAGGAAAGCAAATATGTAAGCAAAGACACATGCATGTTCATTACAGCATAATCCACTGGAACAAAAGTGGAAGCAACAAGACTATTCAACAATATAATTATTATTATTTTTTTACTAGTAGCAGTTAAATAAACTATGGCTCACCTTTTTTTAAGAAAAGTCCTTGGGTATTGGTTTATACAAAACTAATGAAGCTGCCACCTTCCAAACAGCACTCAGGAGACAGGCTAGACTAGAAATTAGGTGGCAGGGTTCCTCTTGCTGTTTGGACCATTTATTGCTCAGAGATGTTCTTTTAAATTTGATTCCTGCCTCAAAGTCTAGCCACATCAGCACAATGACAAGTAACACTAAGCTCACGTTTTCTAAAATTTTTCTTAAAAGTATGAGTAATTGCTGACTGATGCTTTTTAAAGACTGTCTTGAAAAGCTTATGTAAGCAAAAGAACTAGATTTTGAAGCAAAATATGGTGGTGAAAGATCAATGCTTCCCTTTCTTCCACCCCCAGCACCCTCCCCACATACTGGGAGGTCAAGTGATGATGCTCTGGGGCCATGCCCTCCACCCAGCCATTTGTTTTCTCACAACTGTGTTGTCTTCAAGTGTCCACTGAAGCCAGAATGGGAACCCCACTTGTACAAACTCTCCAGGCATCCTCCGTTTTGACATCCCTTGGTTCTAACATCCTGATGTCACTCACAATGATCAGCAAGCCGTCCTTCAAACTTCCAAGCCTACCTTTCTATTTCCCTCCTTATCCCTCCAGATTTGAGAGGGACTCATTGATTATTTGGGCCAACATCCACCTGTTGGCCAGCAGGTAAGATGAACACCACCTCCTCAGTCTCTGTCACTCCCTCTCTTGAGGTGGAAGGATAGCTCTTCTAGATGGCATGTCTTAGACTCAGTGCACAAGTCCAGCCTTGAGCCACAGCAGCCATGAGCAGTAGGCAGCCACTTTATGTTGGCTCTGCTTTAGAAAACACTACAGTGGTTCATCACACATTCAGGCATTCACTTACTCATTCACTCAGCAAACATCTATGGAATCCCTACTATATGTGTTCTAGTTGCGGGTATACAATGATGAACAAGACTGACGCAGTCCCTGACCTCATGAATATTACAATTGAGGAGGGAAGGCAGAGAAAAAGCAGATTAGCAAACCAGCAAATAAAAATTACACTTTCTATGGTAAAGAAACAAACTAGAAGTTGGAATAGAGAATAATCGGGTCAGAGTACAACACACTTGAAATAGAAGAAAGAGAGAGAAAGTCCCTGTATAAGCGGCCCTTTGGGTTGAGAAGGATGAAAAGAAGCAGGCCATGCAGAAAAGAGAGGGGGGAAGGGTCTTCCCAGAATTAGAAAGAGAAAATGCAAACATCTTGATATGGAAAAGTATCTGGCAAGTCACCTGAGCTGCACAAAGCCCAGTAAAGTAGAATGGAAGGAACAAAGGGCAGAGTGGGAAGGTAGACATGGGCCAGGTCATGCAGTTCCCATTCCATAGAGTACAAGGTCTGCTCAGCCTCCTCTGCCTGTTCTTGCCAATTAACGTGGGCCTACATCACAGGGCCAGGTCTTTGTTCAGTCTCAGAGTGGGCACCCCAGTGAGTCTGTTCCAGAAGGCAGGTGTCTGGTCACTCTCTGATTGCCTTCTCCAGGGCCATGTCACACACTCACAAGCCATGGGCACCCTGTATCATTGCAGACATGTTATTTGGGGAACTGACCTTCAGGGAAGAGGAGGCAGATCAGCCAGTACTCACAGTTGGCAGTCCCCCAAGCTCCTAGTTACTCACCATAAATTCCTATGTATGGAAATGGAATCATCAGAAAATTTTCAACATTCTCAGGCCATTCAAATATCCTTGCTCTTCATAAAACTGGACTGTGGCCCAATCCGCCTGTTGATCCAACTGGCCAGCTGGAGATAGGGTTGTTCTGAGAATGCAGAGCTGTGAACAGAGGGAAATGGAGGGGGTCTGTCTGGCTCACGGGCCAGATGGAGAAAGCAATGCTTTTGCCATCATACGCAGGCCCTCCTGAGCACTGGACCTGTGGCTGAAATCTTAACAGCCAACGGCAGATAAAGAAAAAGTTCTTATTGAGAGGCTACTAAAAGTTTAATGGCAGCTTCAATTTTTCTACTGTTTTTTTTTTTTTAACTATAAAAAACTATCATGCCATGAAATAAAAGGTAGAAGAAACTTTTCAAACACCTGTAATTTCGCTGCCTGGCACAAATATTTTCTTCTTTATATAGTTACGTCTAGTCTTTGCCTTTAAACTTCTTTACATAGTTGCAGTTGTAGTATCCACATACTAGTGAGTTTTTATTTCATATCATAAACACTTTCCAAATTCCTCACAGACTTTATAGTTAACATTTTAATAACTGTATCACTATACTATCAAAGATATGTACTATAATTTAAGCAATACTTTCCTTTAAGACATTTATATAACTAGTATTTTATCATTATGGACAACCCAACAATCAATATTTTCATGCATATCACTTTTTTCCTTTAATTTTTTGTTAGAAATTTGAAAACAGTAAATTTTTTTTAATACTTCTTTTCACGCTTCTGTTTCTGTCTCTTCTTTTCAACTGTCATTTTCTTTTCTGAGAGACATTTCTGTGTGCAGGCAATTTAGTGTGAAGCTGCTTCTTGGTGCTAAAGACGGAGGTGTTATTTTGGCAAACTTCCCATTCAGACTCCTTTTGGATGTCCTGTACTTTTGTTCTATAGAAGAGAATTTGGGCAGAAGGTATTCTCTAGTTTCAGTTCTTGCAACAACCTTTCCTTCTTACAGCCACCCTCTTTCCCTCTGTAGTGTCATAGAATGAAGAATGTGGCCTTCCCTTGGGAGGGGTGGAGAGTGGAAAAGGGGCCTGTTCTTAGACAACAATGGTCAGGCACCAGGGGAGGAGCTCTGACCTGAGATGATTGAAGAGCCATAGATCGTGGTACAGCCCATGGGTGCAGCCTACCCTGGGGTCTTAGTGTCCTAGGGTTTCCGAAACAAGGCCTCACAAATTGGGTGGCTTAGAAGAACAGAAATTTATTATCTCACAGTTCTCGAGGCTAGTAGTCCCAATTCGGGGTGTTAGAAGGGCCATGTCCTCTTTGAAGGCTCTACAGAGAAGATCTTGTCTCTCAGCTTCGGTAGCCCCAGGCAATCCTTGACATGTAGGTGCATCTTCACATGGCCATCTTCCCTCTCTCTGTCCCTTTGTGCCCCTTCTCTTTTATAAGGACACCACTCAGATGGGATTAGGATGCACCCAACTCCAGAATGGCCTCTCGTTAACTAATAACATCTTCAAAGACACTATTTCCAAGCAAGGTCATGTTCAAAGGTACTAAACCAAACTAGTTGCCACCCAGTCAATTCTGACTCATAGCAACCCTATAAAACAGAGTAGAACTGTCCAATAGGGTTTCCAAGGAGTGGATGGTAGATTCAAACTGCCAACTTTTTGGTTAGCAGCCCAACCCTTAAACCACTGTGCTACCAGGGTTCTTCACAGGTACTAGGGGCTAGGATTTCAACATGTCTTTGGGGGGGACACAATTCAGTTCATAACATGGTGGGACATCCTACACTCACACTTTCTTAATCTGCTGAGTTAGAGTCATTCACTTCTTGATGTGAACTCAGAAAATGATGAGCAAACATCGTAACTCTTAAACCCACATTTAGCTACCCCTTACTTAGCATGTACAAACAAGGACACCAAAAACATAAATATTCTCTTAAAGGGATGCTTAGAAAAGAAGCATTTTCCCTGCAGATATATATTTCTTTTCTTTTGGATTAAAGTTTTAAAAAGGAGTGAGGGAGTGGGAGATTAAGGGGCAAAAAGCACAGCTCTCAAAGGTTTCACCTTGGATAACTCAGTGAAAATTGCCTAATACTATTTCTAGTTCTCTTAAACAGATGGAGTCAGAAGTTAGAGCTGTGACAATGTCTATAAATCTCAAGAATGACATTTCTGAGAATGGCTTTTATCAATCTATCCATAACTATCAATGGAGAATTTATGTTACATAAAAAAAAAAGGAATCCACTTCTTTACTGTCAAATTGAGATTTGATGGAAGAAACAGCCGGGCAATTAATTATATTTAGGAACCATGCATCTTGGCTTTGAAGTTAAATGTATTTCCCTGTGGTTTTATATTGAGAACGGCTTTTATTGAATTCAATTACTTTTCCCTCTGGTCTGCTCCATAAAGGTACACTCATAGAGGAGGATGGCTCTTAACAGAACTCTTTCCACTGGAAAAGATGGTGATCCAGTGGGCTTGGCCACCAAAAGGGTCGTTTCTTTATAAGCAAAATAACAGATGATAGGGTTGTGTTTCTGGTGGTCTTCAAGTTTCACCAATTTCTCATCAGCCAGCAAAACAAATAATGAAGAAGAAAGAAATGGAAGGACCTTTTATTCTTCATTTGGTCTCCTTCTTGCATATCTCCCCACAACTCCATGAATTCTTGGACCATATGAATCCTCCAAAGATGCTCCCAGAGTTATAGCTGGTTGGCATTGGAAAAAGCCTGAGACGCATGGTCCAGAAAAACCACTGGCATTAAAGTCATCAGTTCCAGACCCACCTCTGTCTCTAACAGTATGAGACTTGATCATTTCTGCCTCATGAACCTCCTTTTCTTCATCTGATCAGCAGCTATGACTCTTGACCTCCCCATCCACATGGCTGTTATGGAGATCAAACAAGATGGTGAGATACATAAAGAAAATAAAGAAATGCTAAATCACAAGGCATGGGTACTATTGTTAATAATAATAATTTATAAACTAGCAAATTTCTGTTTCAATGTCATTTAAAATAAACCATGGCATTGTTCAAAAATTTTCTTGTCAAAGTGTGCTCAGTTGTATCTTACTATATATCAAGAATCATGTTCTTTCTGTAAGCCACACAAGGAAAGATGTTTTAAAAGCCTAATATTTTATTTGGTTGGAAAATGACTCCAAAAGTTGACTGCATCATCAGCCAACCAGGTAGCAGCTCTCAACCAGTGCAATTTCTGACCAAAAGTACAACGTATTGCTGTAATAAAATGACCAATTTTACAAGTCCCATGCATTGCTTAAAAAATAGTGGTATTAGGATCAAAAGCTTCAGTGCCATCTGGGACCAATAAGTGGCCTGTTTCCTTCAGAAACATCACCTACTTCAGCCCAATTCAATAGTTCTGGCTTAGTGAAATTAAGAAGCATAAAAAACACAAGGCAAGTCCAAAGAGCTTGTAGAAGAATTATGTAGTTAAAACTCAATATTATGGGCAGGTAATTTTTCTCCTCGTTGTCCCAGAAAGGAGCCAGGCCTGCAACTACAACTGGCATGCCTTCCACCAGCAAGGTGCTTCCAAAGTTGGATTCAAAAGCTCAGCAACAAAACCTACAAGAAGTGACCTGTCTTGGTGGACTGGCTACATGCCATTGAATTGGGTTGCTTGCAGTCTGTGCTGTCCCCTCACATTTCATCATTGTTATTGCTTGGGACATGAGTTCCAGGCAGAGTCCACTTCATCAGGAACATCATTATCATCACTTAGAGAGAACCTCCTTGATAACAGAAGATCATTAAACAGTCACATCAGGAACCGAAGTGAATGGAATATATCTTCTGGTATTTTCTTTGGGTACATTTTTGTAACCTATTGGGATTGGGTTTCCTCACTCAGCGTAATTATCTGGAGAGTCATCTGGGTTGTTGTGTGCATCAACAGTTCATTCCTTTTTATTGCTGTGCAGTAGTCCATAGTATATATGTATCTCCACAGCTTGTTTAACCATTCACCTGTTGAAGGGCATCCGGATTGTTTCCAGTCTTAGGCATTATGAATAAACTTCTATAAATATTCATGTACAGGTTTTTATGTGAACATAGTTTTCATTTCTCTGAGATAAATGCCCAAGAGTATAATTGCTGAGTTGTATGGAAGTTACATATACAGTTTTTGAAGAAATCTCCAAACTGTGACCCATTTTCTCCACACTCACCAGCATTTGGTATCACCTGATTGCTTTTACAAAGCATTATTTGATAAGCATTTCCCTAAGACACTGGCGGCATAGTGGTTAAGTGCTACAGCTGCTAACCAAAAAGTTGGCAGTTTGAATCCATCAGGCATTCTTTGGAAACCATATGGGGCAATTCTACTCTGTTCTGTAGGGTCACTATGAGTTGGAACCAACTCAAAGGCAACGGGTTTGGTTTTGGTTTTAAGAAATTACAGGTTTTGTTTTTTTTTTTAAGTAATTTTTAATTTTAAAGGAATGTTTCATTATATAATCATAAATTATCTGGTAAATTATCCAATCCAATTCTTGTAATGAATATAAAAAAGGAAATCTCAGTAAAGAAATAAAAAAAAAAAAATGAAAGAGAACCAAATAAAAGTTTTAGAAATGAAAAGATACAATATTTGAGATAAAAAATTTCATTGGATGGGCTTAATAGCAGAATGAAGATAGCCAATAAAATAATCAGAGAACTTGAAGATAGATCAATAGAAATTATGCAATCTAAAAAATAAAGGCAAAAAAGATTGAAAAATAATAACAGAATGTCATAAACCTGTGGGACAATATGAAAATGGATCGCACTCATGTAATTTGAGTTCCAGGAGATAGAAAGACAGAGCAGGGCAGAAAAAAATATTTGAAAAATAATAGCCCAAACCATCCTAAACTTAATGAAAGATGTATAGGGCAGATTCTAGAAACTCAGAAAACCTAAAACAGGAATAAATAAAAATAAAAGCAAGCTTAGTTACATTATAGTCAAACCCATTAAAACCAAAGACAAAGAGACAATCTTGTAATCAGCCAGAGGAGACTGACACAATTCATATAAGAAACCAATGCTTCAAGTGACTGCAGACCTTTCATTAAAAACTGGAGATAGTGGGACACCCTCATTAAAGTGCTAAAAGAATTAATGTCGACATCCAATTCCATACGTAGTGAAAATATCCTTCAAGAATAAAAATGAAATAAAGACATTTTTAGATAAAAGAAAAATAAAAAATTCATTGCCAGAATTGTGGTGCCACAAGTAATGCTAAAGGAAGTTCTTCAAGCTAAATGGAAATGATACCAGAGGGAAAGTTGGATCTCCATGAAGGAATAAAAAGGATCAGAAATAGTAAGACTATTTTTCTCTTTATTTCTTTAAAATACAAATGACTTATTAAAATGTAATTTATAATATTGTAAGGGTTTATAATGTATATAAATATAAAACATATGAAAATTATAGTATAAAGGATGAAGTTAGGTAGTAATGGACTGATAAGTTTGCAAGATCTCCACATTTTATACAATATTAACTCTAAGTACTGTGAAAAGTAAAAAATGCATTTTGAAATCCCTAGAGAAATCGCTAAAAAAAAAAATCAAAGAGAGTTACAGCTAAAAAGCTAGTAGATAAATTTAAAGAAAATTCTTAAAAATATTTAAATAATTCAAAAGAAGTCAGAACAGTAGAAACAGAAGTTAAAAAAAAAAAAAGGATAACAATTAGAAAATAAATAATAAAATGGTAGACCCAATTTCAACCATACTGATAATTACATTACATTTTAATGCAATAAACTCTCCACATACAGGCAGCTGCTGTCAGTATAGATAAAACCAAAACAACTCATTGCCATTGAGTCAATTCTGGCTCAAAGAGACTCTATAGGATAGAGTAGAACTGCCTCAGAGGGCTTCCAGAGCTGTAATCTGAAGCAGACTGCCACAACTTTCTTCCACAGAGCATGTCTTAGTTATCTAGTGCTGCTATAACAGAAATACCACAAGTGGATGGCTTCAACAAACCAAAGTTGATTCTCTCACAGCCTAGTAGGCCAGAAGACCAAATTCAGGGCATAAGCTTGGAAGGCTTTCTCTCTCTGTCGGCTCTGGAGGAAAGTCTTTGTCATCAATCTTCCCCTGGTCTAGGAGCTTCTCCACACAAGAACCCCAGCTCCAAAGGATGATCTCTGCTCCCAGCACTACTTTCTTGGTAGTATGAAGTTCCCCTGTCTCTCTACTCACTTCTCTTTTTTATATTTCAAAAGAGGTTGGCTTAAGACACAATCTAATCTTGTAGATTGAATCCTGCCTCATTAACATAACTGTCACTAATCCCATCTCATTAACATCATAGACACAGGATTTACAACAGGTAGGAAATTCACATCAGATGACGAAATGGTGGACAATCACACAATACTGGGAATCATGGCCTAGCCAAATTGATATACATATTTTTGGGGGACAAAATTCAATCCATGTCCTCTACATCAACAAAAAGAACACCGAAGAGGAAATAACCAAATCAATACCATTCACAGTAGCCCCCAAGAAGATAAAATACTTAGGAATAAATCTTACCAAGGATGTAAAAGACCTATACAAAGAAAACTATAAAACTCTGCTACAAGAAACAGCAAAAGGACACACTTAAATGGAAAAACATACCCTGCTCATGGATAGGAAGACTTAACATAGTAAAAATGTCTATTCTACCAAAAGCCATTTATACATACAACGCACTTCCAATCCAAATACCAATGTCATACTTTAAGGGAATAGAGAAACAAATCACTAATTTCATATGGAAAGGAAAGAACCCCCGGATAAGCAAAACATTACTGAAAAAGAAGAAGAAAGTGGGAGGCCTCACTCTACCTGATTTCAGAACCTATTATATAGCTACAGTAGTCAAAACAGCCTGGTACTGGTACAACAACAGGCACATAGACCAATGGAACAGAATTGAGAATCCAGATATAAATCCATCCATTTATGAGCAGCTGATATTTGACAAAGGACCAGTGTCAGTCAATTGGGGAAATAATAGTCTTTTTAACAAATGGTGCTGGCATACCTGGATATCCATTTGCAAAAGAATGAAACAGGACCCATACCTCACACCATGCACAAAAACTAACTCCAAGTGGATCAAAGACCTAAACATAAAGACTAAAACGATAAAAATCATGGAAGAAAAAATAGGATCTACCCTAGGAGCCCTAATACAGGGCATAAACAGAATACAAAACATTGCCAAAAATGATGAAGAGAAACCAGATAACTGGGAGCTCCTAAAAATCAAACACCTATGCACATCTAAAGACTTCACCAAAAGAGTAAAAAGACCACCTACAGACTGGGAAAGAATATTCAGCTATGACATCTCAGACCAGCGCCTGATCTCTAAAATCTACATGATTCTGTCAAAACTCAACCACAAAAAGACAAACAACCCAATCAAGAAGTGGGCAAAGGATATGAACACACATTTCACTAAGGAAGATATTCAGGCAGCCAACAGATACATGAGAAAATGCTCTCGATCATTAGTCATTAGAGAAATGCAAATTAAAACTACGATGAGATTCCATCTGACACCAACTAGACTGGCATTAATTCAAAAAACACAAAATAATAAATGTTGGAGAGGCTGCGGAGAGACTGGAACTCTCATACACTGCTGGTGGGGTTGTAAAATGGTACAACCACTTTGGAAATCCATCTGGCGTTATCTTAAACAGTTAGAAATAGAACTACCATACAACCCAGAAATCCCACTCCTCGGAATATACCCTAAAAATACAAGACCCTTCACACAAACAGATATATGCACACCCATGTTTATTGCAGCTCTGTTTACAATAGCAAAAAGCTGGAAGCAAACAAGATGTCCATCAACGGACGAATGGGTAAATAAATTGTGGTATATTCACACAATGGAATACTACGCATCGATAAAGAACAGTGACGAATCTCTGAAACACTTCATAACATGGAGGAATCTGGAAGGCATTATGCTGAGCGAAATGAGTCAGTTGCAAAAGGACAAATATTGTATAAGACCACTATTATAAGATCTTGAGAAATAGAAAAAACGGAAAAGAACACATACTTTTGTGGTTACAAAGGGGGGAGGGAGGGAGGGAGGGAGGGAGAGGGCTTTTTATTGATCAATCTGTAGATGGGAACTGCTTTGGGTGAAGGGAAAGACAACACTCAAAACATGGAAGGTCAGCCTAATTGGACAGGATTAAAAGTAAAGAGGTTTCCGAGATAAAATGAAAGCTTCAAAGGATAGCGAAGCAGGGGCTGGGGTCTGGGGAACTTGGTTTGAGAGGACTTCTAAATCAATGGGCAAAACAATTCTATTATGAAAACACTCTGCCTCCCACTTCGAATTGTGGCACCTGGGGTCCTAAATGCCAACAAGCAGCCATCTAAAATACATTAATTGGTCTCAACCCACCGGGAGCAAAGGCAAAGGAAGAACACCAAGGTCACACGACAACTAAGAACCCAAGAGACAGAAAGGGCCACTTGAACCAGAGACCTACAATATCCTGAGACCAGAAGAACTAGTTGGTGCCCGGCCACAATCGATGTCTGCCCTGTCAGGGAACACAACAGACAACTCCTGAGGGAGCAGGAGACCAATGGGATGCAGACCCCAAATTCTCATTAAAAGACCACACCTAATGGTATGATTGCGACTAGAGGAATCCCAGAGACAATGCTCCCCAGAACTTCTGATGGCACAGGACAGGAACCATCCCCGAAGACAAATCATCAGGCATGAAAAGGACTGGTCAGTGGGGGGGAGAGAGATACTGATGAAGAGTGAGCTAATTAAATCAGGTGGACACAGGAGAGTGTGTTGGCAACTCTTGACTGGAGGGGGGATGGGAAGATAGAGAGAGAGGGAAGAAGGTAAAATTGGCACGAAACGAGAGACTGTGAGGGCTGACTCAATAGGGGGAGAGCAAGTGGGAGAAGGGAGTAAGATGTATGTAAACCTACATGTGACAGACTGATTGGAATGGTAAATGTTCACTTGAAGCTTAATAAAAATTAAAAAAAAAAAGGGTTCAAAAGGACCCCACACCATGTGATGACAGGAGTGTAAACAGAACAGACCAAACCGGGAAAGGTAATTTCGAAAATTACTTGGTTTTTACTTTTCCTTTTTAATCTTCAAAATATTTTATAGTACACCTGTGCCTCTGCTACAAGAGATTAAAAAGTTTTTCGAGAGAAAAAAAAAAAAAATTCAATCCATGACAGAGTAGCTGGTGAGTTCCAACTGCTGACCTTTCAGTTAGCAGCCAAGTGCTTTAGCCACTGCACCATCAGGGCTCCACATCAAAATGGATTTTAAAAAAAAAGAAGCCCAATTATATGCTGTCTATAGTTGATTCACTTTAAATAAAAAAAAAAAAAAAGATTAAAAATAAGTGGAGATAAAAAATATATATATATGCCCTGGATACATTAGAAGATTGGAGTGATTGTATTAACATCAGATAAATTCAATTTCAAGACAAATAGCATTTCCAGAGATAAACAGGGACATTTCATAATGCTAAGAGGGTCAGTTCTTCAGGAGGACATAACAATTATAAACACATTCTTGGCTTATGGTTAAGTTTCAAAATCTATGAAGCAAAAAATGAAAATTCCATAATCCTACTAGATTTTCACCACTTCTTTCCCAGCAATTGCTAGAGCAACTAGGCAAAAAAAAATCAGAAATATGCAGATGATCTAGCCCATCTCATCCAATACCTTGCCCTAACATTTATGGAATGCTACACCCAACAACTGTACAATACACAGTCCTTTCAAGTGCACATGGTATTTTCATCAAGGCAGAGTATAGGCTGGGCCATAAACAAGACTCAGTAAATTTATAAGGATTGAAATCGTATAGCATATGTTCTCAGACCTCACAAAATTAAAATCAAATCAATAATAATAACAAACCTAGGAAAACCTCAAATACTTAGAAATTAAACAACAGACTTCTAAAAGATGTATGGGCCTAAGAAGAAATAAGGAAAATCACAAAACATTTACAACTAAAAGATGAATATAAAACATTTCAAACGTTGAAAATGTCTAAGCAGTGCTTAGAGGGAAACTTATGATTTTACACTTATACTTTTAATACTTAAATTACAAAAAAGGAAGGTCTAAAATAAATGACGTTAGGCTCCACCTTAATAAGCCAGACAAAGACAAGTAAAACAAATACAAGATAAATAGAAGGAAAAAATAATAAAGAACAGAAAAAGAAAGAAAAGAAATAATAGAGAATAAAGATAAAATAAATTGTTAAAATCCTTACTAGAATGATTAAAAAAAAAGGAAAGAGAACACAAATTACCACTTTATCAGGAATGAAAGAGGAATTATCACCATAGACCCTCCAGATAGAAAAAGGATATAAGAGAACATTGTGAAAAATTTTAGGGCAACAAATTTGAAAATTTACATGAAATAGAAAAATTTCTTGAAATATAAAACTTATCTAAGCTGATACAAGAAAACAGGAAATCTGAAAAGCACTGTATCAATGAAAGAAAATTAATTATCAAAAATTTTCACACACCAAAAACACTGTTTGCCTAAATGGTTTCATTGGTGAATTCCATCAAACATTAAAGGAAGAAATAACACCAATCTTATCTAAAAAACTTACTCAAAAAAAGAGGAAAAGGAAACACTGCCCAACTTGCTTTATGAAGTCAGCATTACTCCAACACCAAAACCTGGCAAAAAACATGGTAAAAATAGAAACATAGATGCAAAATCATTAACAAAGTATTAGAAAATTGAATCTGACAATATTTTAAACGATAATACATCATTACCAGGTAGGGTTCATCCCAAAAGTGCACACTTTGTTTAATGTTTGAAAATAAACCATTGTAATTCATCATATTAGCACAGTAAATGAATACAAACATACCATTTCAATATATGCTGAAAAATCATTTGACAAAATTTATAATAGAGATTCTTAGAAAACTAAATCTAGTTAAGAACCTCTTCAAACTGATTTAAGGAACAAGGCATGGATGCCCACTTTCATCATTCCTATTCAATATTGTATTAGTGGTCCTAGCCATTGTAATAAGGTAAGAAAAAAAAAAAACAAAACCAAAATGCATAAAGATTGGGGGGAAAAAAAGAAGTAAAATTGCTCACATTTGCAGATGATATGATTATTTTTGTAGAAAAGTATCAGGGAATCTATATAATATCTACTAAAACTAATAATGAATTTAGCAAGGTTACAAGATATGCTAATAAACAAAAATTAAATTTCAATTTATGTACTAGCAGCAATTAGAAAATGAAATTAAAAAGCAATTCCATATACAGTTAGAACCAAAAAACATAAAATAACTAGGAATAAATCTAATAAAAGATGTTCAAGACCTCTACACTGAAAAAGTATAAAATATTACTGAGAGAAATTAGGAAAGACAAATAAATGGAAAGATATATCATGTTTGTGGATTGGTATACTCAACATTTGTGGGATCTCAATTCTCCCAAAATTAATCAGTAGGGTCAATGTAATTATAATAAAAATTCCAGCATACTTCTTACAGAAATTTTAAATTCTGAAATTTATATGGAAATGTAAAAATTCTAAAATGGTTGAAAGATTTAAAAAAAAAGAACAAAATTGGAATAATTATAGTACCTGATTTTGAGACTTACTATAAAGCTATTTTACTTGGATCCACAATCAATGCCCACGGAAGCAGCTGTCAAGAAATCAAACAACGTATTGCAACGGGCAAATCTGCTGCAGAAAACCTCTTTAAAAGTGGTAAAAAGCGGAGATGACACTTTGTGGACTAAGGTGCACCTAACCCAAGCCATGGTATTTTCAGTCGATCCATAAGCAATCAAAAGCTGGATAATGAATAAGGAGGACTGAAAAATTGATGCCTTTGAATTATGGTGTTGGTGAAGAATATTGACTATGCCATGGACTGCCAGAAGGAAGAATGAATCTGTCTTGGAAGAAGTACAGCCACAATGCTCTTTAGCAACAAGGATGGTGAGGCTTTGTCTCATGTACTTTGGACATGTTATCAGGAGGAACAAGTCCTTGGAGAAGGATATTATGCTTAGTAAAGCAGAGGGTCAGTGAAAGAGAGGAAGACCCTCAATGAGACGGATTGACACAGTGGCTGCAATGATGGGTTCAAGCATAGCAATGATTGTGAAGATGGCACGGGACAAGGAAGTATTTTATTTTGTTGTACATAGGGTTGCTATGAGTCAGAACAGATCAATGGCACCTAACAACAACATCAACAATGGTTTGTTTTTGGTAAGAAGATTGATAAATGGTTCAATGTAAAAGAATAGAGAGTCTAGAAATAGACCTATACATATCTATGGACAACTGATTTTGACAAAATTAATAGCAAAGGCAATTAATTCAATAGAGAAAGGAAAGTCTTTAAAGAAAATGGTGCTTGAATAATTGAATACTCATATAGAAAAACATGAACATTGATTCTTACATCACACCATACACAAAAATTAACTCAAAATGGGTCACAGATCTAAATGCAAAACCTAAAACTAAAACTTCTAGAAGAAAAAAAAAAGAGAAAATCTTTGTGACCTGGGGTGGGCAAAGGTTTCTTAGATAAAACACAGAAAGTACAAAATTTAAAAGAAAAATTGATGAATTGGAATTCAAAATTAAAAACTTTTACTATCTGAAAGATGGTATTAAAAAAAAATACCAATGAGAGACTGAAAAAAATGTTTGCTACACATATGTCAGATAGTGGACTTGGATCTAGAATATAGAAAGAACTCTTAAAACTCAATAGTAAGAAGATAAACAGCTCATTAAAATAATGAGCAAATAGACAGTTGACCAAAGATGTACAGTTGGCTGGTAATTATATGAAAAAGATGCTCAATATTGTTAGTTAGCAGGGAAACGCAAATTGAAACCACAATGAGATACCACCATATAGCCATTAGAATGGCTAAAAATAAAGATTGAGTATATCAAGTTTTGGCAAGGATGTGGAGCCATCAAGACTCTCATACACTGCTGGCGGGAATGTAAAATGGTGAACAACGCTGGATACTGGCAATTTCTTAAAAGCTTTAACATACATCTTCCATATAACCCAGTCATTACACTCCTAAGTATTTACCCTCAAAAAAGTGAAAACATAGAGACTTCTATATGAACACTCACAGCCACTTTATTCACAATAACATCAAATTGGAAATAACTCAAATGAATAAACAAAATATGATGCATCCAAACAATGGAATACCCACACACACACACACACACACACACAAAAAACCAAACCCGTTGCCATCAAGTCAATTCCGACTCATAGCGACTCTATAGGACAGAGTAGAACTGCCCCATAGGGTTTCCAAGGAGCAGCTGGTGGATTTGAACTGCTGACCATTTGGTTAGCAGCCAAGCTCTTAACCACTGTGCCACCAGGGTTTCAACAATGGATTACAACCTAGCAATTAAAAAGAAGGAGTTACTGATACACACAACAACATGGGTACATTTCAAAGTCTTTACGCTGACTGAAAGAAGCCAGACACAAAAGAGTACATACTGTACAATTCCATTTATATAAAATTCTAGAAAGAGCAAACTGATCTATAGTAACAAAAGACAGATCAGCAGGGGTTGCCTGGGGATGGAGGCATAGGGTAGAATGGGTTGTAAAAGGGCATGAGGAAAGTTTGGGTGTGGTAGATATGTTCTGTATCGTAATTGTGACAGTGATTTCATGGGTAGATACATTTGTCAAAACTCATAGAATTGTACACATTACACTGATGCAATTTATGATATGTAAATCATACCTAGATCAGATTGACTGAAAAGACAAAGACAACTTCAACATAAGGGCATAGAAAGACTGAAAGTTAAAGGATGGAGAAGCTGTACCAGGCAAACATTACCCAGAAGAAAGCTTGCATAAATACACTTTTTCAAAAAATCAATATCCAACGGTCATGGATTGAATTACATCCCCCCAAAAACGTGTGTATTAACTTGGTTAGGCCATGATTCCCAGTATTCTGTGGTTGTCCTCCATTTTGTGACTGTGATTTTATGTTAAAGAGGATTAGGGTGGAATTGTAACACCCTTACCAGGTCATATCCCTGATCCAATGTAAAGGGAGTTTCCCTGGGGTGTAGCCTGCACCACCTTTTATGTCTCAAGAGATAAAAGGAAAGGGAAGCTAGCAGAGAGGAGGGGACCTCATACCACCAAGGAAGCAGTGCTGGGAGCAGGTCCTTTGGACCTAAGGTTCCTGCTCTGAGATGCTCCCAGATCAAGGGAAGACTGATGCATCACAACAACATTTCTCCAGAGCCGACAGAGAGAGAAAGCCTTCCCCTGGAGCTGGTGCCCTGAATTTAGACTTGTAGCCTACTGGACTGTGAGAGAATAAACTTCTCGTTGTTAAAGCCATCCACTTGTGGTATTTCTGTTGTAGCAGCACTAGACGACTAACACACCAACCTAAGAGGATGTGGAGACTGAAACCAGAGGCGATGTACTTTCACCATTAGGTTAATTTTAAATCAGCAGTTTCCTTTTCTGAAGTCAGCTTTATGCCATTTTAAAAGTCAATGGAGTGGAAATCAATACATTTGGATTCTAAAAGTGTTGTGTAGAATACCCTTAAGTTTGAGAGTAGATCTGTCAGTTTTTGTTTAGAAGGAAATGATCAAAAGCTTTCTTTTTTTTTTTTTTAACATGATTTCAATGGAAACATTTTCATAAATCTTTGGTTATAATCTCGCGCCGCTCGCACAGCTCAGCACAAACAAAATAGCTTGCCCTCTGTCATTGTCATTGGGTACCTGGGCTACCCTGTTAGAGGATGAGACATCTAGAGTAGAGCCAAGTTCCTAGTCATCCCAGCTGAGGCCATCCTAGGTCGGCAATCAGCCAACTGAATCCCCGACACGTGAGCAAGTACAGCCACCATCAGCAGAAAGACCTCATCAACCAACAGCTGAACCGCAGATGCCGATGTGAGCTCAGCTCAGCCCCAGGAAGCCCAAACCAGGTAAGCCTTGAAGAGTCTTGAGCTACATAAATGCCTCTTGCTGTATGCCTCTGAGGATTTGTGGTGGTTTATTACACAGCATTGTGGTGGCACAGATCATCGATATAAAACTCGGTATTAGTTTGTAAGGAAAAAGGCATTAGAAGATAAAAGAGGATCACCACCAATGACAAAAGATTCAATTCAGCAGGATGATACAATACTTCTAAATTTGTATTTATCTAATAACATACCTTCAAAATATACGGAGCAAAAGCTGACAGAATTACAAGGAGAAAAAAATCCACCACCATAGAATGAGTTTTGATTTTCTTTTTAAAACAAACTCCTCTTGGTAATTCATAGACTTACGAAAAGTCAGAAAGGGAAAATTTGAACAACACAGTTAACAAGCTTGATCAAATAGACTATAAGAACCTTGTGCCCAAGAACTAGAAAACATATGAACCATTTAAAAATTTATTCATAAAGCAAATTACAAATTTATTTTAAAAATTCGATCATATTTCTGATCACAGCACAATTAAATCAGAAGTCAAAACCAAGAAAGTAACTTCAAGAAACCCAAAGGTTTAGATATCTGAAAACGGACACCCTAAATTAAGACAAAGAAAGTAGAATAAAAGAAACTACAAAGATAAAACCCCAAATTAATGAAGCAGAAAAAAAGATAAAACAGAAAGGTTAACAAAATGAAATGCTGACTCTTTGAAAAAAACTAATATATGTAAACCTCTGGCAAGTAATAAACAAATTAGGTATTAAAAGGAGGAAATTCCTAGAGATAGAGTTGAGATAATGAGAGAATATTATGAAAAATTGTATGCCAATGAAAGGGTAAGAGACACAAGAAGAGGAGGATGTCCACTGTCATTGCTTCTGTTCAACACTGTACTGGACAATCAGGCACAAAGAGAAAAGACTCTAAGGAATAGAAACAAAACTGCCATTAATTTAAGATGACATACCTATCTGCATAGAAAAGTCCCAAATAATCTACCAATTATTTGAATTAAATAGAATTCAGTAAGGTTTTTAGTGTACGTTTTACATAAGGAAATTAATTGCATTTCTATATGTCAACAACAAATAGTGTTATAACGTGTAAATTAACCAAAAAAGATACCATGAAAAATAGAAAGAAATGTCACCTATGTATTAATATAATAAAATATCTGTAAGGCCTTAAGGAGGAAAGTTTTAGGTTTTTATGAAAGAACATAAAGATGACATAAGTAGATACACTCTGCTCATAAGCAGGGAGACTAGGAAATATAAAGATGTTCATTTTTCCCAAATTACAATGAAAATTCAATAAAAACCCCAACAGAAATTTTCTTAGAACTTGATAAGCTTTTTATATTTATATAAATTTAAAGTTATATAAAGAGTAAAATACAGCCAAGTTGCTCCTGAAAAAGAACAAATAGATCAATGTTACAAGATAGCCCATAAACAAGCCTACTCAAATTTGGAAACTTGATAAATAACAGAAATGGCCTTGGAGGTCAGTGGGGAAATGGTGGAGAATTCAATAAACGGTGCTGTGACAATTAGCTATCCACATTGAAAAAAAAAATTGGATGATGACCTCATACTGGACCCCAAAATAAATTTTAGGTAAGCCATTGTGTGAGATGCAAAATTTTAAAACTTTTAGAATGAAGGAAACCATGTTAATGATATCACAATAAGGAAGGAGTTCTGAAATAACACAGAAGGCACAAACCATAAAAGACTAATAAACATCACAACAATAAAGCTACAGTTTTTCAGTCAGGCCAATCCATATTGCTGGGTATGTATCTATTCTGTTACTTCCAACTGCTACATATCACCCCCATGATTTACCTGTCTACTCTCCCCAGTTGCTTCCAGGTCCCACTAAGAAAAACGACTTTGCAATGAATATCCTTGTACCACTTCCTATTTAGGAGCCTGTGCAAATATCTCCTTGGGATATACATTGAAAGGCAGAATTGCTGAGAACTAAGACATGCATCGACCACTTGTCTGTCAGTTTGTCGTACTATGGTGGCTTGTGTGTTGCTATGATGCTGGAAGCTATGGTGGACAAGTCTCCGTGGAGTTTCCAGACTACAAGAAAGGCCTGGAGATCTACTTCTGAAAATTAGCCAATGACAACCCTATGGATCACAACAGAATATTGTCTGATACAATGCTGGAAAGTGAGCCTCCTAGGTTGGAAAAAAAAAAGGCACTCAAAATACACGGTGGCCATAACAATGAATTCAAGCATGCCAACAATGGTGAAGATGACACAGGACTGAGAAATGTTTCCTTCTGTTATACATGGAGTCACCAGTAGTTGGAGCCCTCTGGATGACAACTAACAACAAGGCATGTAAGCTTCATGTGCACAGTTCAGCATTCCACTGTCTCACCTGCAGTGCAGGAAGGCTCCTATATTCCCAACTCCACCAACACTTGGCATTGTCCAGCTTTTGCTCTATGAGTCCAATGTCTACTTTCCGAATTAATACAATCATTTTTCCTGGAAACCTCAAAAGAGTTTAAAAAGTCTTTGTGCTCATCTCAGATCTGGAAGGTAGACAATTCTCCCCATTTTATAATTGACTCATTACATACGAAAAGGCAAGGCCAAAATCTTTCCCTTCCCAGTGATGCTAAATTCTGACTTCCAACCAATTGGCAAGGAGGGAAGGACGAGGACTGCCTTTCTAGTCATTTCATTCCTCTGTTCTTCAGCTCAGTATTCTAATCCCTAGGATATACTTCTTGGGTTGGGAATAAGAAGACATACTTTGTACTATGGTACTTTGTCAACTCCGAAATGAAAGCTACATAAATAGAAACTCAAATCATAATCTGTACAGTGAACCTTTTCAAATGACACAGTGCCAATTTGAGATGAAATACACACAAGAAATGCAGAAGCCACTCTAATATGAGAACAATACAGTCATCTGGTCTACAGTCTTGACTGGTGTTGCCTAATCATCATAGAAGTTATTGTCTTCCTTTTTATACAGCGTAATGTAATCCTCAAATTCTTGGAGACTTAATTATTTTTTTCCCCTAAAGCAGCAGAAGTGATTAGCATGAATGATAAGTAAATTTGTCAGCATTAGCGCTCCAAAGTGGCGTCCATCAATCTACCCAGAGACTTGCCTGAAGGTGGACGGGCCAGTGACCCACGGGCTGCAGGACACTGCACAGAGGCTCTTGGTGTGTTTTGTTTTCCCTTCTGACACTGCAAGAGTATTACGTGTCATTTAATATTTGCTAAAATAGTGGAAATCCTTTTAATTGAATAAATTTTCTGAAAAGCTTCACAGATTTAAATGGTCTTACAAGTCATTTACTAGAAAAGATTGATTTCTCTAAGAGGATCCAGCTGTAACTTGCCCAGAGCATTGTACAAATTCTTTAGGAGAACTGGTGACTTCTTTGTGTGTATGTGTCAGTCTAGCTGAAAATGATACGCAACAGTTCTATTTATCAGCGGGGAAAACTTGTTTAAACACATTCAGAATGCTGCTCCTATTTTTATCGGATCTAATCCTTCTGTTTTCCTTGTTAGAAAGGTTTGAATATAAACACAATCAAATTTGTTCTCTGTGAGCTGTTAAAGCCCTAAAATGATACAAAGTGGACCAAAATAGCTCTCCCATAATTCATCTAGAAATGCAGTCTATTTAGTATTAGGACAGAACGATAACACCTAAGGAGATTAAAAAAAAAAAAAAATGAGGGAGAATCCTGTTCACAATTAAAGTTAATGAAATTGAGTTTCATAATTTCAGAGTGCTGTGTCCTGAGGACGGGGATCGGCTCTTAACATTTCTTATAGGCCCCACTCCTGGGACAGAGATTGGCTTGCTGCAGGTATATGTTGATTGACTTGCTGCAATTACAGCAGCCAAAAAAAAATAACACCCCCTTCTCCCCAGCCTTAGAGACACATAGGAGTCAGACAACGAGAGACAAAAATATCAGCTTTCTCAAAGAAAGCTTTCTTCCTGAATTAGATGGAGTCGGCCCCCTCAGTCACAGGCAGCTCTGGCCAACCCAGAGTCCCCTCTAGGCATGGAGACCACCCCCTGAGCTCACTGGGTGACTAGATGCCCCTGAATGCATGCATCTTGTAGACAGGCTGCTTCTGAGCCAAGAATGCCAAGTTCCCTTTCCAAACTTACCAATCAGGTGAGCCACACACCTCCTGGCAAGGGATGGGGCAGAAAGAAGCTGGAACTGTTTCAGATGCTTCCTCCTTCTGTAGAGTGGGAGTTTTTACCCCCGTACAGAATGCGGTTTAAAAGTCATATGCTTTATTATTCTATACGCGCTTCACCATGGCAAGAGTTCTCAACTGTATTCTCCTTGGGGTAACCAGGCGTAAAACTGTTGGCAAACATCCTTTCAACAAACTTTAACATCCCCGCCATTACTTATGTTTTAAATCTGCCTTCTATTTAAACTATATGATTGTCAAAGGAATTACTTGATCCGTTCCCTTGATCATTTACACATTTGTATTTTCCTTCTCTTCTCTGTCATTATTTGGTATGCTCCCTTTGTAACCTGTTGCTGGGGAACTCAGCAGTTCTAAGCTTAGACAACTTTTTAAATCAGGAAACTGTTCTTTAATAACTTAACTGGCTGGAAAGACAAACCCTTGTTAGAGCGTGCCTTCTATTCTGCTTTGGGTTTTAGATTTTCCGGAAGTGTGACAAATATTAAACAAGTGATCGCTTTGATTTGGGGATTCAGGGTCAGATCAAAGGTGGTGCTGTTGTTAGGTGTCATCAAAACACTGCTTGGTAGTGCGCCATCCTCACAATCATTGCTATGTTTGAGCTCATTGTTGCAATCACTGTGTCAGTCCATCTCATTGAGGGCCTTCCTCTCTTTCCCTGATCCTCTGCTTTCCCAAGCTTGATGTCCTTCTCCGGGGCCTAGTCCTTCCAGATAACATGTCTAAAGTATGTCAGATGAAGTCTTACCATTCTTACTTCTAAGTAGCATCCTGGCTATATTTCTTCCAAGACAAATTTGTTCGTTCTTCTAGCGGTCCATGGTATTTTCAATATTCTTCAGTAACACCGTTAATTCAAAGGCACCAATTCTTCTTTGGTTTTCCTTATTCGTTGTCCAGCTTTCAAATGCATGTGAGGCAATTGAAAATTCCATGGCTTGGATCAGGCACACTTTAGTCCTCAAAGTGACATCTTTGAGTTTTAATACTTTAAAGAGGCCCTTTGCAGCTGATTTGCCCAATGCACTGCTTCTTCTGACTTATTTTTTTATTTTTATTTTATTTATTATTACTGCCATGGGTGTTGATTGTGGATCCAAGTAAAATGAAATCCTTAACAACTTCAATCTTTTCTCCGTTTATCATGATGCTGCTTATAGGTCCAGTTGTGAGGATTTTTGCTTTCTTTATGTTGAGGTGGAAACCCTGGTGGCATAGTGGTTAAGAGCTACGGCTGCTCACCAAAAGGTCAGCAGTTCAAATCCACCAGGCGCTCCATGGAAACCTGATGGGGCAGTTCTACTCTGTCCTATAGGGTCACTATGAGTCGGAATCGACTCGACGGCAGTGGATTTGGTTTTTGGTTCTTATGTTGAGGTGTAATCCATACTAAAGGCTGTGGTCTTTGATCTTCATCAGTAAGTGCTTCAAGTCCTCTTCACTTTCAGCAAGCAAGGTTGTGTCATCTGCATATTGACGGTTGTTAGCTTCTGGCATCACAGCAACACCCAAACCACCACAGTACGACAAACTGACAGATGAGGGGTGGAGATCAAAGGTACCATCATCAAACACTTAGAGAGAGGTGGTGAAACCAGGCAGGGCTGTACAGTGCCAAATGCAGACCCGCAGGTTTGGGCATCCAAAGGGGTTGCAGAGCGGCTCCTCCGAGATTGAGGCCTAAAGGAAGACACCTCGGTGTTGATGCACTTATGTGTTTCCCATGCTCCCTTCTTTGATTCTCCCACAGTTCTGTTTGTATTGTCCTCGCCCTAGGTTCAGATCAGGTTTGATTGCTCAAAACTGAGTTGTTAGAATTATGTATAAGACAAAGACCTCTCTATGTTAAAAAAAAAAAAAAAAAGGCATTTTCTAAAATAGATAGGGGAAAATGGAAAACCCCAGACCATTGTATTTCATAGTCATGGAGTTTTAGAGCTGGGGGACTTTGGAGATCATCTAATCTACCCCCTCCCCCAACTCACTTTTAACATTTTATGAAATGGAGAAACTGAAGCAAACAAGTTTAGTAACTTGAACAAAATTACAAAGCACTTCAGTGACTAAGTCAGGACTAGAACTCAGTTTTTCTGACTTTTCATCTCTCGTTATTGATCTGTGCTCCTCAAATGTTGGAAACTTTAAGGAAGACCACCCAAGAGTTAGGAGCCCTGGTGGCACAGTGTTTAAGGGCTCGGCTGCTAGCCAAAAGGTCGGCAGTCCAAATCCACCAGCCACTCCTTGGAAACCCTATGGGGCAGTTCTACTGTCCTATAGGGTTATTATGAGTCTGAACTGACTCGAAGGCACCTAACAACAACAACAATCCAAAGGTCATGAGAAGGTAGTATGAATGAATGCTCCCTTGTTGCCTGTATTCTGTGTATTGTGTTAATTTGTTCAAGAATTAACTAAAGTCAGCAAATAAGTTGCAGATACCATGTTCTAGTACCAAGCATGACTGAGTCTTGGTTTGGACAGTTTTTCAGTCCTTGACAGCCTTAATTTCTCTTCTCAGTAAATTGCATGCTGAAGTCACTGTACTAATAGTCCAACTCCATTGGACAGATAGTTCAAATCTGGGAAATCTAGATAAAGATTGAGTTTACCTCCTTGCTTGAGAGGTCCAGAACTTCAATAGTTAAATTGGCCTCAACTGTTTAGAGTTTTTTTTTTTTTTTTTTTTGGTGTGGGGGGTGATGTTGATTTGGGGTTTTGGGGATTCCGATGAGATGATAGGAAAGGTTTTGGCATCAACTTTCAAAGTGTGAAAATGAAAGGGTCAAAACCAGGGTGAGGGAAAGGGGCAGGGGAGGCCCCCACTGAGGACAGGGCAGCAGCACCCCTTCCTGCCACACAGTTACTGGGAATGAGCAAGCCAGACCAGGACTGTGCCCTAGCTGAGAAAACAGATGTGGGTGATTAAAAACACCTCCTAGGTCACCCTGTTTTGGAACCTGAGTCTGGAAAGGCATCATGGCAGTCTCAACCAGGCTTCCTTGGTTTCTGAAACGGCCATCAGCAACTCGCATCACAACCCAGAACCGGGACACCTGGGGAAACCACAGGCCTATCTCGGGGAAAAGGAGGGCAGGAAAGGCCAGAGACATTGACAAGAAACTCATGACAACCCCAGAGGGGAAAAAGGAAAAGGCCCTCCCAGAGAGGCCCAGGAAGGAAGACTTTGCCAGGTGGCACCACTTCAGTCTAATTAGACAAAGGCTGGAGGGGGTGGGGTGAGGCCTGAAAGCAGAGACACCTGGGGAATGAGAGAGAAAGGGGGGTCGGGGGCAAAGGTTGAGAAAAACAAGCCACCTGGGACCACTGATGGAAACACTACCCCCGGGATGGAGTGTGAAGGAGGCAGGTCAAGGCGGCTCACAGAAACCAGGGCAGAGATGTGGAGACCAGGCAGCTGAGGAGGCAGGCAGCCATTAGGCGGCTGCTGTTAGTTCAAAGAGGTCAAAAGAACCAGGAAGAAAACGACAATGCTGACAAGGACGATACTGCGAGAATGCCCTCACTTGGTTATAATAATGAGATGAAAGTCAAAGGCATGGCAGCAAATATGGGCACCTAACCTAAGAAATCTTTTTTTTTTTTTTTTTTTTGCTACAGGTATCTTTTTTTCTAACAATATGACTTTGTGAAATTCAAATCAGATTTTTCTTTTTTCTTCCCACCTATTTTGAAATTTTCAAACTTAATAGAGAAGTTGAGAGAAAAGTACACTCTGTACCCATGTGCCCTTCACCTGGAATCACAGACTGTCAATGTTTTGCTACCTTTGCTTCCGCTCTCTAGCTAAATACGTTTTTTTCTCTGAACCACTTAAGGATAGGTTGCAGACATTAAAACATTCACTCCTAAATACTTCAGCAGGCACTAACTAAAAATGAGGCCATTCTATTACATAACCACCCATATTTCAAAGAAAATTCACACTGATTTTATTTAATATGTAATTCATATTTGATTTTCTCAATGGTCCCCAAAGGACTTTTATTCTACTCCAGAATTGAATATGTGCACAATGCTTGAAGTTATGTCTCTTTAGTCTATTTTAATCTTGAACAAGCCCACTTTGGTTTGTTTGTTTTTCATGACATTGAAGTTTTTGAAGAAAATTAGCCAGAATATATCACATTGTAGATTTGTCTGATTGTTTTCTCATGATTAGATTTAAATTAAATATGTTCAGCAAGAATATATTGTTTTTCTTGAAGGAAATTCTCACCTGACAGAATTCGTACATCATGGTGGACTTAAGCCTTTATATTTCTTTCCATTTTATGGTCAATGTCATGGTTACCCCCCGAAAAAATTACCATAAATGTCTTAGTCATAATCAGATCATTAAAACAGATAAAGTTATTAACTGCCCAGTTATGTACTGAACACTGAATTTAATACTAAAACTCCAGGAAAATGAAGCAACCTGGGAAATATACTGAATTCTGGTAAATAAGCTGTCCAATTCATACAGAAATTTTTTTTTTTTTTTTAATTCCTGGACTGAATTCAAAGGGAAATTTATCACGAAGAACCTTGAGAAAACGATGAGCAGTGCCATCCACTATGGTTTCCCAGCAGAGGCTCCATCAATCGTCAGGAGAGAGCCTGGGTCACCGGGCTCCTGAGCTCGGATGGGGAGGGCCCCACGTGCTCTGGAAGCCAGGTGTGCAGTAGGAAAGCTGACAGTTTTGAAAATTGAGGAGCCTGACTCCTATTCTTGACCAGATGGCAAACCACTCCTCAGCAGGGCAGGGCTTTACTTGAGGGTCCGTACACATTCTTTCCCAAACACAGACCCAAAATTTTATCGGTTGGCTGAATTCAAAAAAAAAAAATTTTTAATATTCCTAAAGTTGATCAAAAGATGTATCTTACTTAATTCTGAAAATGGCACACACGTGTGATAAAAAATTAAAACAGACTAAAAGGAGTTTATAAAAAAATCTGTGTCCTGTGCAAATAGTCCTTTTCCTCAGAAATAACCACCATCAGTCTCTCATAATCTCCCAGTAATGTTCCATGCAGACACATACAGGCATATAAATATTTAATATACAAAGTACTGGAGCACACTACCTATACTTTTCTATTGTCTTTTTCTTTCCCCTTAACAATGTATCTTGAATATTTTGGCATACCAGCTTATACAATCTCGTACTTTTTTAAACTGGCTGTATAGTATTCCATCAAAAGAATGTACCAAACATTGTTTAGCTAGTCACCTATTTCCAGTTTTTTGTTATTCTCAACAATGCTGCAATCATCATCCTGGCAAATGCACATTTCTATACATGTCCCAGAATATTTGTAAGAAAAACTCCTAGAATAAAATTGTTGAGTCAAAAGGGGTATGGTTAATAGATGTGAAACTGCCCTCCAAAGAGCTTGTCTCAAGTTATGCTCTAATTGATGGATGAGCAGGTCGGTTTCTCTTCCTCCTTGCAAACCTAGTGCATCAACAAGCTTGACCAATCTGATGGGTCAAACATGGCATCTTCTTTGTTTTTTCTAATTTGCAAATGTTTATAAGGCTATTTGGATTTCTTCTGCCTGATTGCCTTTTTCTTACAGGTGTATAAGGGCTCTTTATATAATAGAAAAATTAGACCTTTGTGTTGTAATCTTTCCCCCATTTTTTCCTTTTTCTTTTGGCTTTATTTATAGTATTGTTTTGTTGTTGTTGTTCAAATTGTAAAATTTTTATGTAGTCATATATATTTATCTCTTCCTTTATGACATTTAGATTTGGGGGAAAAGTATACAAATACAGCAGAGGAACAAAAGACAATCAAAGAAATCCAAGTACAAAAAAAAATGCAGTATTGAAGTTAGAAATTCAAAGAATAGGTAAAATAACTAATTAAACACAACTAAAGAGAGAATAAGTGGAGTGGAGTATAGCTGAGAAGAAATTACACGGAATAATGCATACAGAGACAATGAGATGAAATACAGGAAAAAAAGGTTAAAGGCTATGGAGACAGAATGAACGTATCTAGTAGCTAATATATATATAATCAAAATTGCATTAGAAGACACTAGAGAAAATGGCAAGAGGCAATATAATCTTCAAAGAGATCAGGGCTAAAAAACTTCCTTAAGGAAAGTATGTTGAAAAATACAAATCCTCATTTTCAGAAAGTCTAGTGAATACAAAACAAGACAAATAAAACAAAGTGTATACAAGAACATCATGGTGAAACTTCCCAGGACGAAAGACAAAAAGAGAAAAAGACGAATGAGCCAGGAAGGAACTAGAAGTAGGCTGACAGGAGACACGGCATCAGTGATGCCATTTTCAAAGGGCTGAGAGAAAATTGCGTGACGGCATGTACAGATGATGAAACTATCTTTAAAAAAAGAACCCTGATAAAACACGGCTATTTTCTGCAAACAAAGCAAAAACTTAAAACCTTTATAACATACAGACCTTCAGTAAAATAAATTGATTTCAGATATACTTCAGTAAAAAGGAAAACAATTCTAAGAAGGTCAGAGAAATAATAAGAAATTAAAAAAAATAAACAAAGCAAACCAAAAATGTTTTTATAATGCGTGAAATTAAAAAAGAAGCTAGAACTAAATTTGGACAATAACATAAAATTGTTAGGGGGATGACCAGAGTTAAATGATTCTAAGGTCTTTATATTGTTGAGAAGACAGTAAATTTAGATATTGGCAAGTTAAATATGCATGGTAAAAAATCAAAGGTAATTACTATAAGAATAAAACTAAAATGTATAGCAACTTTCAATCTTGTAGAGGGGAAAATGGATTCAGGAGAATAATAAAATTTAATCCAAGGAAGGTTTTTAAAAAAAGTGGTGGGGACGGAAGGGGAAAGGCATTATAAAGGGACAAATGGGAAGCACAAAATAAAATGGTAAAAATAAATCCAAAGACTTCCGTGAAAATAAATGTAAATATTTTAAACTCTTCATTTAAAAGACCAATTGTCAGACAGGATCTAATAAAAATCTGGTTACTAGAATATGGCCATCAAAATCCATTCTCCCTTATGTCTATGGTAATGAATTGTACTCTCTTAGGGCTTGGATTGACTGTGATTGGTTTTCATCATTTAAGAACGATATTGCTGTGTGCCTCCTCCACAGTCCCACGGTGCTGGCTCCAGTGTCACTCAGCAATAAGACTAGCTTTTTTTTTTTTTAAAGATGGCAGAGCAATGTCATGAAAGGTGATCCCTGAATGACTGTCTGGAGAAGAACCACTCTTCAAAGTGTTCAAACATCTTTCACTGTTACACGAGAGGGAAATGCGTTTAAACCACTGGCTTATTATTAGGTCTAATCTTACACAAATTCTTTCACAATATTAGATAAATTCAAAGAAAGCAGAAGATCAAAACCAAACCCATTGCCGTTGAGTCAATTTCAACTTATAACGACCCTATAGGACTGCGTAGAACTGCCCCATAGTGTTTCCAAAGGGCGCCTGGTAGATTCGAACTGCCAACCTTTTGGTTAGCAGCTGTAGCACTCACATTCCTTCAAACTTCCTTTTCACCCCTCAGGGTATAATTAATTAGATTCTGTTCTGTTGTTGCTGTTAGGTCCCGAAGAGTAGAACAGAACAAAACGCTGCCCCATCATGTGCCATCCTCACAATCCTTGCTGTTCATCAGCCCATTGTTGCAGTCACTGTGTCAATCCATCTACTTGGGAGGTCTTCCTATTTTTTGCTGACCCTCCACTTTACCAAGCATGATGTCTTCTCCAGGGACTGGTCTCTCCTGATTACACGCCCAAAGTATGTGAGATGAATCTCCCCATCCTCACTTCTAAGGAGCGTTCTGGCTGTACTTCTTCCAAGACAGATTTTTTTGTTCTTCTGGCAGTCCATGGTATATTCAATATTCTTCAAATTGAAATGCATCAGTTCTTCTTCCGTCTTCCTTATTCATTGTCCAGCTTTTGAATGCATATGAGGCAACTGAAAATACCGTGGCTTGGGTCAGGCGCATCTTAGTCCTCAAAGTGACATATTTGCTTTTTAATACTTCAAAGAGGTCTTTTGTAGTAGATTTGCCCAGTGCAATACATTGATTTCTTGACTGCAGCTTCCATGGGTGCTGATTGTGAATCCAAGTAAAATGAAATCCTTGACAACTTAATCTTTTCTCCGTTTATCATGACATTGCTTATTGGTTCAGCTGTGAGGATTTTTATGTTGAAGTGTAATCCATACTTTGATCTTCATCAGTAACCGCTTCCTCTTTGCTTTCAGCAAGCCAGGTTGTCATCTGCATTTCCCAGGTTGTTAATGAGACTTCCTTCAATCCTTACACCGTTTTGTTCTTCATATGGTCCAACTTCTCAGATTATTTGATCAGCATACAGGCTGAATAAGTACAGTGAGAAGGTACAACCCTGATGCACAGCTTTTATGCTTTTAACCACATAGTATCCCCTTGTTCTATTCAAAAGATACTGCCTGTTGGTCTGTGTACAGTTCTGGAATTTCCATTCTTCAGAATGTTATCCATAATTTGGGTATGATCCACAGTCAGCTACCTTTGCATAGTCAATAAGACAGAGGTAAACATCTTTCTAGTATTCACAAGGTTATACTCGCTTTACTCTCAATAAAAAGGCTAAATCAGACATCATCAGATCTTGGGTATGAATATTTTTCGGTTAGATTTATTCAATTTAGAAAAAAAATTTAGAAGCTACTGTAAAAAGATTCCTTTTATATACAACTCTAATCCATTCAGCTGTTAGGTGCTTATTTTTCTGCAGACCAAAGGACTCACATGTTGAAGGTTTGTCTCTTAACTTTCATACATCTTTCATTCCTAAATAATATGGTTCCAAGTGGAGAATAATAGTCAATCCTCTGCAGTGCAGAAAAGAATTGCAATTGCATCATTACTCTCATGAATTGAATTTTGTCCCCCCAAAATATTTTTTTTTTTTTCGATTTGGCTACACCATGATTCCCAGTAATGTGTGATCGTCCACCATTTTGTCATCTGATGTGATTTTCCTATGTGTTGTAAATCCTATCTCTATGATGTTGATGAATGGGATTAGTGGCAGTTATGCTAATGAGGCAGGACTCAATTTACAAGATTGGATTGCGTCTTGAGCCAATCTCTTTTGAGATATAAAAGAGAGAAGAAAGCAGAGAGACAGGGAGACCTCAAACCATCAAGAAAGAAACACCGGGAGCACCGGGAGCATAGCTTGTCCTTTGGACCTGGGGTCCCTGTGCTGAGCATCTCCTAGAGCAGGGGAAGAGTGATGACAAAGACATTCCTTCAGAGCCAAAAGAGAGAACAAGCCTTTCCCTGGAGCTGGCGTCCTGAATTCAGACTTCTAGCCTCCTGGAAAGTGAGAGAATTTCTGTTTGTTAAAGCCATCCACTTGTAGTATCTCTGTTATTGCAGCACTAGATAACTAAGACAATTACTTTTAATTATTTAAGAACTGTCCCTATACTGAAATAATTCAATATACTTTTCAATCTTGCTTGGAAACATCTCCCAGGTTTCAACTAATTTTGTTTAAAATTAAACTCAGATTAAAAGAGAGTCATGGATGAATTACATGTGAGCTGGTAACCAGTTCTTTATACCACAGGGTGCATCTATGGTTAACTCATTGTCTTGGACCAACATTGATCAAATGATAAGAAGTTCCATTCTCTCAAGAAGATAACACTCAAGTACTCACTTAAGCAGCACATGTACTAAAACTTGAATGACAGAGAAGATTAGCACGGCCCCATATGCAAGAATGACATACAAATTCCTGAAGTGTTTCATATATTTTTTTATTAATTTAAAAATCAATTCAAAATATTAGTTAAAAAAAGTTAAAAATCAAATAAAAACATAAAGTCAGGAAAAAAAGTAACACTCAAATTCCATCAGTTGGTACTTTGTGATTACCTCAAGAGTTTTCCATTTGTGACCTTGAGTGGGCATCAAAAGGTTCTTAAAATGCCCCTTTAAGAAATGGGGGAAAAAATATGGATGTCCTGAGTTCTTGGTGGACATCACTAATCGATCATGGCACTATTTTCCTTTGTCCATCTTGTTCAACTCTGTATCTCTGGCGCTCAGAATAGTGCTTTGCACATAGCAGGTATTCAATATTTGTTGAGTGGAAGGAAGGATGGATGGACGAATACTGGATTGGACTGGTGAATGAATATTGGACTGGATCAATGGATGGATGGGTGAGCCCAAACGGGGCCTCACAAACCTCTACAACACAGCAGCAACTGTTGATTGATTAATTAACACTCCAGATGAGATCAATTTGCTACCCTGGACTGAGGCTTCTTTCTGATTATTCAATGGAAGAAATGTACAGTAAGCAAAGCACTTGAATCAGAAAAGCCCATCTTGCTAGTGTTCTCATCAAACTCATTTATTTATTTTTGCATCATAAAATAATTTTTAAAAGGCTGCTTTTATATCTAGAGTTTCTATAAGACTCCTAAACAAACAAAGTGGATCCTCATATTCCTTGTTTCAATCAGGGACCACCAAGGTTTCTTTCTCATTAATTACAAATGTAAGTCATATTAAAATGGTCGTTCCTCCCTTCATTAAGGACAATGGAAAGTGTTTTATAATAACCATGGTTGCAATATTTTAAAGTGCAGATAATTAAAATCTCAGCATGCTGCCATCCAAATCACACACAGCAAAAAAGTAAAACCTTCTTACTCTGTATTTCAAAGAACCAGCCACTAAACAACTCCCTCCCCTGCTTTCTTTCTCTAACACACATTTACTGAGGACCTGGAATGTGACATGTGATCTGCAAGCAGTGGGAAGCAAAGGTGAGCAGATACTTTATTCTGTTCAATGTACACAGATAAGCAGTGCACATAGACACATAAATATCTACAGTAGAATATGACAATCCCTGACTAAAATAAAGGAATGAAGAAATTGTTCTATCACGCTCATCAAACTTTGGTGGACTGCCTGCAATTGGGACTGAACATTTATTTCAGTCCGTTCCCAGACAGAAAAGTTTTTATAGTAATCCTTTCTTCTCTAGATCCAATCCCCATTGCTGGTAAAAATCCTCTTCTTATTCATTTAAAAGGAGCTTCTTTATATGATAACATCACTGTTTATAATTTTCCATAACGATCCTATGGGTCTTAATAAAAATAACTCCATCACCCACTCAACAAATATTTACTGAGTACCAGCTATTACCAAGAACTGTGCTAGGTGTCAGAAACCCTGGTGGTGTAGTGGTCAAGTGCTGCAGCTGCTAACCAAGAGATCAGCAGTTTAAATCCACCGGGTGCTCCTTGGAAACTCTATGGGGCAGTTCTACTCCGTTCTATAGGGTCGCTAAGTAGGACTCGACTTGACAGCAACAGGTTAGGGTGCTAGGTATCAGTGCTACAATGACTAGACGCTCCTGCTCTTTGCCGGGAATTCTTAGTATATCTAAAAAAAAAAATAGCTGTACATCTAGAAATAAGGACAAATAAATGTACAAGAAAGGAGTTTGCTGGAGGTCAGCCAAGATGAGATAGGCCACTCTGGAGTAGAAAGAGCAGGACTGGAAGAAATGCCAGATGAAAAATTTATTCATACGATGTCCCATCCACAAAACATTTGGGGTGGTTTATAAAAGCACATACAGTCCAAAAGAATGAAATAAAAAAACTGAAGGAGCCAAGACAAAAAGAAATAGAGATATGACAATAATAAAGGTAGGAATAAAACCATTTAGAGATACACACTAAAATTCATTTACAGCTCATGTCCACTTGACTCTGACTCCTGGTGGCCCCATTTGTGTCAGAGTAGAACTGTGCTCTGTAGGGTTTTTTATGAATGATTTTTCAGAAGTAGATCACCAGGTCTTTCTTCCAAGGTACCTACGGGTGGATCAAACTGCCAACCTTTTGGTTAGCAGCTGAGCACGTTAAGCCTTTGCCTGTAACACGCATTGGAAAAAAAAAAAAAAAAACTACGATGATTTTAATTCCCACAAGATCTGGTGTAGGCATCAAAACACAGGACTTGAAAGCAGTTAGGAAAAGCAAAGTTAAACAGTTGAGTACCAGGATTAAGACTTACAGTGAGCCAGATACTCCGGCCATCTGGTGGGAACCAGATTTTGCCTCATGTGTATTACCAACTTTTTTTTTTTTTTTTTTTTGGTATTACCACTGGACACATTATTAGAGAAGGCATTATAAGCAACTAAGTTATAAACAACTCATCAAATGGTGTAGCCCTGAAGTAAAAGCATGCCTACCAGGAGTGGTGGAGCTCCTTAGGATTACTCATGGCCAAAAGGTGGATGGGTCAAGAATCCTAGGGTCTATAGGCAGCTAAGCAACCTGGGAGCCCTCAATTTTCAATCTTTCACAAGGTCCCTTGCCTGGAAGCAGGGAGAGGCAGTTGGGGGACCATACATGCTGTTAATCCCCTGTCCTCTCCACCAATTCGGAGGAGAGAAGTAAACAGGTAGTCTCAGCCTCCAATAGTTGAGTTTTCAAGACTACAAAGCTAAACCTGGTGCCTCCCCCAAATCCACTTTTCTGAGGTGACCCCTGGGACAACCTGAGACGTCCCCTGCTACTCACAGCTTCCGAAATAAAGTCTCACCCTGAGATGAAATAATACTTCAGAGTGCTAATAAGCACACTTCTAATTAGTATTAATTCCAATATTTTTTATCTAAAATCTATTCACTTCAAAATCAAAATGACGGCTTAATGCCTCCTCGGCACAGGAGCATCATTTTTGGAAAGACTTACTGCTAGACTTCAGGCCACATTTTTTTTTAATTAAAATACATGGATTGTCTTCATCACACACTCTTGCTGAATATTTCATGTGTTTTGCACTTTATTTGCTGTACATATCTTCACAGAATGCATATTATTCAAATATTCTCAACAGATGGTCTCAAGCGCTACATAGTATATAGCATTAAATGAATAGCTTGGTAAACAAAATAAGTCAAGGATTAAAACATTTTTACAGCTTATAAAAATCATGAAAGATGTTCAATAACAGTGCATTAATAAAAAAACTTCAAATGTAAATATAAACATTTAATGTCTGGTTTATTGGCTCAGTCAGCAACTGTTTGTGATAAATGAATCCTTTCTTACAACAGGTGTTCCTCCTGCCTGGTCTCTGAGGGTATATGCCGAGTTAGCCGGAGGCTGACAACTGCTTTGCCACCAAGCCTGGCCTCCCGCTTCCCTTCTCCACCCAAGTCCCATGGCTTTCTCTGCTATATTTTCTCCTCCTTAATGCCACCAACAGAACTAGGAAAGGAAATTAAAGTCATAGGCATTTTTGTTACCTTTTCACTTGTATTTAGCAAAATTTTAGTGAAAGAGGTTCAACTACAAGTTCAGATGGGGGATTCTGAACTACTGTGATTTTAATTATGTTTTCTCTAGTTCCTTAATATTAGGTTTCTACAGCTGGCTAATCTAATGTTTGGCATTGACATTTTCTTGAGGGTTTGTATGATGATTCAAAAATAGTAACAAAAACCCACACTTGACAACTTTTACCTGTGTTCAGCTGTCTTTGAACCCATTTCATATTGGTAATCTTCCAGATTCCAATCCACTAAGAAAAACCAATAAATCGCTCTCCTGTTGGATGCTTGCTCACACCACCCTTATTTTGTTATTTAACCTAAAGCATGATGACCTTTTCCTAATCCTTTAGTGTTGCTAACATCTGATGCAAGACCTAGTAAGATTTTTAAATTTGATTCTAGATTTCTCTAGTCTGATACCACCACCTGACCAAAGTTTTCAATGCAAGCAAAAATGAGAACTCAGCTCACTTGTGGCTGTGAAAAGAATGTAAGCTTCATATGAACAAATAAATTATTTGCCTAAATGATTAGTAAGCTAGCAAAGTTACAAAGTGCTGTTAAGTGAAGTCTCTCACCTAAGGTCACAAGGCTGCTTCATTTGTTACGTGAAGGTCCATTTCACAATTTCACACATATATTCAAAACTTTATTCTACCACATTTTCATATGTGGCTGCATTCTCTGTTTCTTTTTCTACAGCATTACCTTGTACCTCAGGTAAAAAGTCCTTTGGGAGGCTAAGATGGCCTACTTAACCAAATGTGGGACAGCAAAATCACACCAAACAAAAGAATATTCTGGCAGTTTTACATAAAATGCTCACGTGTATTTTTTCCTTCTCAATCAGAATACCAAATCTTGTCACACAAACATATCACATGAATGAGTCCATAGTATTCATCTTGCATTATCTTATAAACATTTTACCTGTATGAAGCTTCATCATACTTGATAATTAAGTTTTTCCAAAAATATTCAGTTCATAAAAATCTTTTTAAAAATATAAGTTCATAAACACATTCAAGACTGGCAAGGAAAGTTACCTTAGCCAAGAAAGTGTTGCCTAAACCACACTGAGATAGACATCTCTCTCTCAATGGTTCTCAAATTTGAGTGTGCATAAGAATCAGCCACAGGGCTTTTTAAAACCGAAATCTGTTTTCAGTTTTTCCAGAGAGATCAGATAAGCTGGAAGACTTGTTAAAACAGGTTTTTAGGTTCAACCCCGAGAATTTGATTCAGGGGGTCTAGGGTAGGGCCTGAGATTTTGCATTTCTAACAAGCTCCCAGGTGACACGGACATTATTGGTTTTGGGACAACACTTTGAGAAGCATTAATCTAAACCATCCATCTTTCCTGATCTGGCTGGGATCAAAAAGAATGGTAGAATTTTAAATGGTTCATGTACAAAATCTGTAAAAACTATGCAGTCAATGGTCATTATACTTTAATGGAGATATGTATTACATACCTTAAAACTCAAATGAAAATACATCCATTTTATATTACTGGAAATGGTCATATACCTTATGTGATTTGGCCTTAACACACACCACAAATACTATGCACTAAACTGATATTTGGGATCCCAAAAACCCCAAAACCCACTGCTGTCAAGTTGATTCTGACCCCTAGCGACCCTCTAGGACAGAGAAGAACTGCCCCATAGAGTTTCCAAGGAGCGCCTGGTGGATTCAAACTGCCAATCTCTTGGTCAGCAGCTGTAGCACTTAACTACTATGCCACGGGGGTTTCCATCTTTGGTATACTAGTTGTTTTTTTGTTTTTTTTTTTTACAAAAAGATTGACATAAATAAGGTATCGGAAAAGTCACAACCACCATAAAAAGGGTATATGACAGACCCTGAGACAACAAAATGCACCAAAACTAAAGCAGTGTCCCTTGAACTGTCACTCAGGTCACCCATACTGTTTTGAAAGCATGTGCACAGCTGGGCTTAGGGACAGGCATACTGGAGGGTCTTGACCTGTGGTTCTCAGTCTTACATATCCCATGCAGCCCACATGCCCTTTGGCCAGCCAGTTTTTGATTAAATACAAAACCATTTTAGCAAGGAAGGTCAGCCTAATTGGACTGGATTAAAAGTAAAGAGGTTTTCGAGATAAAATGAAAGCTTCAAAGGTTAGCGAAGCAGGGGCTGGGGTCTGGGGAACTTGGTTTGAGGGGACTTCTAAGTCAATGGGCAAAACAATTCTATTATGAAAACACTCTGCATCCCACTTTGAATTGTGGCACCTGGGGTCCTAAATGCCAACAAGCAGCCATCTAAAATACATTAATTGGTCTCAACCCACCGGGAGCAAAGGCAAAGGAAGAACACCAAGGTCACACGACAACTAAGAACCCAAGAGACAGAAAGGGCCACTTGAACCAGAGACCTACATTATCCTGAGACCAGAAGAACTAGTTGGTGTCCGGCCACAATCGATGTCTGCCCTGTCAGGGAACACAACAGACAATGGGATGCAGGAGACCAATGGGATGCAGACCCCAAATTCTCATTAAAAGACCACACCTAATGGTATGATTGCGACTAGAGGAATCCCAGAGACAATGCTCCCCAGAACTTCTGATGGCACAGGACAGGAACCATCCCCGAAGACAAATCATCAGGCATGAAAAGGACTGGTCAGTGGGGGAGAGAGAGATACTGATGAAGAGTGAGCTAATTAAATCAGGTGGACACGGGAGAGTGTGTTGGCAACTCTTGACTGGAGGGGGGATGGGAAGATAGAGAGAGAGGGAAGATGGTAAAATTGGCACGAAACGAGAGACTGTAAGGGCTGACTCAATAGGGGGAGAGCAAGTGGGAGAAGGGAGTAAGATGTATGTAAACTTACATGTGACAGACTGATTGGAATGGTAAATGTTCACTTGAAGCTTAATAAAAATTAAAAAAAAAAAACCATTTTAGGGGGCAGTAAACGACAACCACAATCTGAGTTGTTCTTATTTTTCTTCTCATTACTATTTTTAGTTCATCTGCAGTAGTAACTCAACTAAGAAGCGATATAAACTAGCAGCCCCCAGACTGGCCTACATTATTTTCAGGAAAACAATTACTCAGCCGCCAACAACAGAAATCAAATTTCACATAAAAATCTATATTTTCAGTTCTTCTAGAAATGTGTAGCAATTCTGGCCTTGCATTCATTTCCACACAGCAACAATGCACTGGAGCTGAGTAGTCGTTGCTTCCTTTTAGTGGGGAAATGGACTCTCTAGATCACCACTTCCCCAGTAAGCCCTCTTCTGCACCCAGCTTGCCGCGTACCTGACCTTACCTGTCTGGCCCTGGAGATGTCTGAGTTTGCAATCCCTGTGTTAAGGGCTGTAGTACAAATACGAAAGTTTGCTGGGGACTGTAAATAACTTGCATTCGTACTCTCAACACTTTTCTGTCATTCAAATTAGCAATAATAGAATGTGAGCAACACAGGAATAGCAATAACCTTTAAAAGAAAAAAAAAATTATTTATTTATTTTTTACTCTGGTCTAATTTACAAAGAAAAATAGCCACGGACGTTAGTACTTAACATTAGTAATAAACTGGACCACATCTTACACTTGACCACGACACACCATAATTGAAAACCTCTGATAGAAAAATGTGATTTTGTGCTTCCCAGCATAAACTCTGGCTTTTCAGTACGCGTTGCAAATGACGGGACCATTGAAAATTTAAGAATCAAGTTTTAGGGTGCAAGGGGTGTAACAAAATCCAGCACTTCCAGTTCATGTAATTATACATATATAACAGTATTGTTTATAAGGACTAACCTCGTATGACCATAAAAGTGTGAAATATGATGTCTGTGTTATCACATAATATTATTTAGGGGAAAATGTAAAACGCTGGACATCCAGGTCATAAGCCCACTACTTTGAAAAACTAAACGGAAACACTTCTCAGAAAGGCACTGCACTGAAACAAAATCAATGTGATAAATGGCCACTTTAACAGAAGGATAGCAATGCTCCACTTCCAAATTGCCCCAAGTATGTTTGTCTCAGGAGACTAAGCGAAAATAAATACATGTGCCGGGGCTAGGTAGAAAGAGCAACCTAGAGGAGATAGGCAGGGGAAGTGGAGGCAGTGAGAGCAGAGAACAGGGAAGGTGTTCTCTGCAGAGAAATCCCTTGTTCCAAATGTGAGATTTATATACAAGACTACATATGGACCACATCTTGTCATCTCGAATACAACTGCCTAATTCACTGCCAGTGTGCAAACACATATCCACACTAACACACTCACACCACCCCAGGCCTTTGGGCCCTGAGACCCACATTTCCCCTCAGATAGCACCGCAGACGGACAGGTGTGCACTTGGACTGCTACGCTGAGAACTGATGTGATTTCTGTCACAAACTGGAGGATAAGAAGTGATGACAAATGCTATAGGTTTGCCGAACCTACTCTATCTACTCTTTCTTGGGTTCCACAAATGGTTTCTTCATTAGTTGTCTTACATTTCCTCTGAAAGCTTGTTTAGTCCTTACCTTATAGGGCTGCTGTGAGGAATGAATGAAATAACGCGTAAACAGAAAGCACTCGGCAGAGGCCTTTAGCCGATACAGACACACCCAAACATCATTTTCAACCAAACCATAAGCTCCACCCCTATGAAGCGATCTCTATATTGTTTATTTCCAAACCGTAAGCACAGCAGGAAGCCTTGGTGTAGCAATGGTTAAGCTGTAACCAAAGAGTTGGCGGTTCAAACCCACTAGTTGCTCCATGGAAGAAAAACGTAGCAGTCTGCTTCTGTAAACATTTATAGCCTTGGAAGCCCTATGTGTCAGTTCTACTCTGTCCTGTAGAGTCACTATGAGTCACAATCGACTCAACGGCCACAAGGTTAAGCACAGTGTCTTATATACACAGGGCATTCACTTGCTCCTTAAAGAATGTTCACTCTAAGGTCTCTGACTGACTTTCAGAACTCTTCGTAGTAAAGCCGTTCGTAGGTCATACAGAATACCTGCTACAATATGTCAACTGAGAGGCAGCCTAAGTTTTAAATAAAAGACAAAGACTCGTGTACTGATGCATTACGGTAACACTGTTTCATCTGCAATAAGAAATTTTGACAACTGAAATAAGATTAAACACTTTAATCAACTACCATAGATCAATGATCATTGGATATTATATAAAAATTCTGCTTCATGCATCAGATTACATAAATTATACAGCCATCACATTATGGAATGCTTCCATATTTTTGAGTTTATACCTCCAAAAATGTACACAAGTACTAAGAGCATTTACTGAGTAAGATTAAGTGCAATACTCTTCACTTATAAATAATGCTTCCATTTTTCAAGTACCTACTACATACATACATACATAACCAGATCTGCAGCGGTTTTTGTGCCTTAAAGTACAAACCATCTGGAAGCTTCAGAGATTAATAGGCCTAAATGTACCATTTGTTACAGACTTCAATTCCATTGTAAGAGTGGGTTTTTTGACAGAAAATAAATGAAATAAAACGTCAACTCCAATGCCTGAAGAGCTTCTACGCTTCTTATTCAATACATCAGAAAACCCTTCGTATGCAGATTAATTACTTAAGGTGCTACCTATTGCATATTAAATACTTCCAATGATTGCATCTGGATTATTAAAGTTATAAATCTGTGAAAATCGGGGCTTTCAATGTGTGCTGACAGACCCTTCCATTTCCCCTCCTGACGGACAGCGCTGTAGTTCTTTTTCCTCTTACTTCAAAGAGATCAAGTCCATGAACATGCCTGGCACTTCACCTACACACACAAGTGACACCTAGCCTGTCTCTAAGACATACAAGTACACGAACATCAAAAGTTTCAGCTTGCTTTACAAATCTAAGGTTGCTTTTTCTAAAAAGCTACAGAGGAAAATAAAAGCTCTAGTGTAACAATTACTGTAGATATATTACAGACAGCAGTTTTTTTGTTTTTTTTTTAAGATTCTCTGTGTTAAAGAATAAGCACCCTTACAGGGCTGGTAGGAAGAGGGGGGTGTGGGGGTGCTGAAGGAAGGATGTGAGGAAAGCCAGTCTGTCACTAATGAGCTTAGTTTTAGGTTTCCATTCATGAAACCCTTTTAAATACAAGGCAACATTTTCACAGCTGGAGAATTACAACTAAATCTTGATTTACTGCCAAAAGCAATAGATGTAGTTATGTATAATCTATGGGTAATACTACATTCACCGGAGATGGCAAAACTAGGCTCAATGCAGAATATAGCAGCAAAAAGCAATACTTCAACATTTTGCATGAACAGGCGATACACTATTATACATACAACTCTAGGATATGGCCCTGGTATTCCATAAATGACACCTGAAGCCTAAGTGGGAGAACAGTATGTTCAATACTCTCAACACTGAATTTTAGAATTGGTCATAAAACAATACTGTCTTTAAAATAATAGCAGGAATATTTTGAATATGTAACAGAAGTATGTTAGTTTAAGATAGCTTTGAAATAAATATCAATTGGGGGATTTTAAAAAATCCTCTGGGTGAAAATGTTTTTGAGCATGCATTTTTTAAACATAAAGGAAAAAAAAATGTTTATAAGTCTGTGCTGTGCATTATTTAATGATATAGGTGTTTTATCTCCATTTCTAAGATACTAACAAAATATATCATTAGAATGCTTAAAGTTACATTTTGGAAAAATAAACTAAAGTGATCTTTCTGGCCATTTTTCTACAACGCTAGAAATTAAACCTGCTCTGCCTGTACCTCTACCCAAACACAGGAAACACTGATAGGTTTCCTGGGGAATTCACTTCAACTTTTTGTTTTTAGTTTATTATGTTGACTGATTATGAAAATATCTAATACGGTCTATTCTAGGTCATGAGTGAAAATTCATAAACATCGGAACGGAAATTTTTCAGGCAGTGATAAATGTAGATTCAGTTTTCAGTACAACACTTTTCAGATTTAAAGATAAAAATGTTGATTCAGTTATAGCCAAAGCACTCCTTGTGAATAAGTTTAATCCTTGATGGTTTTTTATGCCGGCAAAGAATTGTTCTTGCGAAATGAACTTCCCCATAAAAAGAATGGCAGGACTTGAACCATACTTTTGAATGAGCTCTATTTATATAAAACAACCCCCAGATACAAAACTGACATCTTGGTTCATTCTATAAAGAGCAAATGTGGCCAGAGCACATTAAACTATCTGCAGGTCTCTGTCATAATACTAAAAATAAATGAACTTTGGTGTTTAAAAAAGTATACAAGCCTCAATTATACAAACAGAAAAACCAAATGCTAAGAATTTTGTAATACTTAACAAATTTTAAATTAAAAATGGCACCACGATAAGAACAGTAATTACCAAAACCTCTAACGAGAAAATAAAATTCTGTACTAGATTTTGAGATTAATTACAGAACTTTAATTGTAAGTAGAGGGAAAAACTGGCAAAAGCAATTTTTCTTTCCCTATCTCTTAATTTTAGAAAATTATTTAATTTTTATATTTGGGGAAATTTCTCAGAATTTCAAAATTATGTACTCATAAGAAATATAAAGAAACTCAGAAAGTAACAGTAACAAGGGATTTTAGCTTATGCTCTTTACATAAGCTTAGCCCAGTGTTATCTGATTCAAAACATTAAAAGGAGAAAATTATTATATCTGCTTTTAACTTTATTTTCAATAAAGTTTAACAGGGATAAATATTAGAAAAAATGCAGTTCATTAAAAAACTGGGGGATTATATGGGTCTCCATATGTAGATAAAATTTTCATTTTAAATTCAGAGAGAGGGATACTCTCAGTATTTCATGCTAAGTATTTTAGATTTCTAAGGTTGAAAAATAAGCACTAGATGATTGGTAACATTTTTATACCATTGTTTTCCACTTTAAATTTCGGATTAATTTTGTACAAATATTATACAGATAATTCATGGAAGTAATCAACATTCTGGGGCAGTGGATTTCATAAAAAGACATAATTTTGTGATAAGCCAACTTTTAAAGGGTAGTGTAATGTACAATGTCACGCTAGTAAAGATCTGCTCTAAAAACTCACTCCTCCTTCAGTAACTCATATTTTGGTTCAAGACCCAAAGGCAACCATCTGTCCCATTATTTATGTAACTTGAAACCAAGCTTAATTCTTCATCTCCCTAGAATTTGCCCATTGCTTTGGGTTATCAAGCATCAGATGAGTACCTACATTTTCCCCCCAAAATCGTCTTCAGATATAATTTGCTAATATTTTCTTTCCTAGTGATTTAACGGCGGCATGCAGAATCCCTACAAAACAAATTACGTTAGCTTATCTTTTGCTTATAGCTTAAACAAAACCCAAGATGTTAGGATAAAAACATTAATTCAAGGAAATTCATGCTGTCGTGAAGTTAATGACACTTCCCAAAATATGCCATTCTTTAAGAAAGGGCTATGGGTCACTACTTTCAGTAAAAGAGCAAAAATGTGAAGCTGGAATAATATATAGCAGCTCACTTTGAAACCAAGCTTCATGTAGTCAAGAGTGATTTGAAGCAGCTTCTGCATAACAAATCAAATACTAGTAACAATGATTTGTTCTGCACCAATAGGTCACACATCTATTTTCAAATTATAAGTAATATCCCAACCTTAGAGGCAACCAGTTTTTGTTAATGTTCTAAAAACACTTACATATGAGGTATATGCATGTACTTTATATACAAAGACACGTGGACATATATTCATGTACATATATATGTATATAAAATATGAAGTTTTAGTAGTGTTTATAATGAGCAGTATTCCTGCAGCTAAATATGTCTACAAATTGACTTCTGAGAAACCAAACACAGTATCAATTCTGCTCTGTGAGAAATCTATTCCTGAGGAATAAGTCATGTACTTCTGAAGATATTTCTAGGCCTCTGGTAGATTCGTGGGCCGGCACCAGCACCGAAGTGAGTCCTAAGAAACTGCTTATTCAGAGAATCTGGCCCATTTTCACTTTAAAAGTTTAAATTATTAAACTCACTTCAATATTTACAGGTAAAACAATTTTTAGAACTCAAACAGGAGAATATGTAATGAGACCTGGTCTCTTTCATGAATAAGTTTTTCTTTCTCTTTCTTTTTCTCTCTTTCATTTTCTTTTCCCTCTTTTCATTCTCTTTTATTTATGTTTTAATTATAAAAGCAGTACAAGTGGCTTATTAACTATTGGAGAATTTGCCAGCTTTCCTGGACGGTTCATATGGCACTCTGAGAATACTGGGTGTTTCTTCCATGACCCTTACAAGGAGGTTGTCGATGTAGTCCTCGAGTTCCCGGATATGGGTGTCCTTCCTCCTAAGGAGCTCTTTGTGCTTCACTAGCTCCTGTACTACCTCCTCGTACGTCAGACTACGATACCCTGCAGTGGCATCAAAAGGGTTGCTGTCCTAGAACAGAATAAAGACAGTCAATTTGGTAGATATAATGCCAAGGACAAACATTAAGAATTATTTTGAACTTCAGTTTTTGGTTTTTTCAATCCTGAAATCACTTTGTCTCTGTCCTTGGCTAGAACCCATGTGATAGTTCACAGCTTAGCCTGCCAGTTCTAAGACAAGGACAAGAGCAGACACACCACAGCTTTCATTATAATTCTAAATTCTCCTCAACCCCCCCTCCCTTTTTTAAAACATTGTGGGCAATTTCCTAATATCAGAGATTGACCATACAATTTAAGAGTAAATTAAAAAGTGTTCTACAATACGTACAACTAACACTGATTAAAACTAAAAGTCTCTAAGAATTAACTGTAGGAACTATAAAAAGCTACTGAAAACTATAGACTTGGATGTTTAGATTAGCCCCAGGAAATTCAAAATATTAAAATGAGCAAAACTATTATATCTGTTTTTAATTTTATTTTCAATAAAGCTTTAATAGGGGTATTAGAAATAATGCAGTTTGTTAAAAAGATTGGAGTATAGATAAAAGTTACTCCACAGGAGTAACTTTTGTTTTAATTTAGAGGTAGGAAGAGCTTTTTCTACCCAAGTAACTGATCTATTTCCTCCTTCCAGTACTAGTATCTATCTATTTCCCTTTTTGCCCTGGTTATCAGGAAACTCAAGAGTTTCTACTGCAACCATGTTAACATTTAGGGTTAATATATTTGTATTCTCTTCCATTTCACTTATTTACTTATTTTGTAACCTTGTTTTACTGATAAAAATTCTTTTTAAGCAAAAGTATAAATATAACCCCCCCAAAAAAGGCATTGATTTAACCCATTTTTACTACAAAGCATTCTAATATTTTTAATGTTAAATCAAAGCCCAAAGAAGAACATTTCTCAGGCAGTCAGTCAAGAAGGCACTGTAACTACATCTTTTGTATTTAGTATTTAAATTTTTTATTATATAAAATATAACATACCCATAAGGTAGCAATTTTTATGCTTTTTCATACATAGTTCTATCATTAAACTCAACAACTTATGATTTTCATCACTTTCTTTCAAAATGGTTCCATTTGGCTTTAAAGAAAACAAACTAAAATATTGAGGAAGTTGGTTTTCTTGCTTTTAAAGACTAATAGTATCTATTCAGTGGAGGGTAGAGACTGGGGACTGGTCAATAGAGAAGAGGCTTTTCTTCTTTTTTTGTAATGAATTAAATTGTTTTTAACTGATTTTCAGGATCTACTTTAATTGTGCTATGTGTCTTAGGAGTTTTCATCAGTAAAGTCAAAGTTTAACTTTTTAAGACTCCTTGGGGTAGTATGACTTTGCCAGCACCAGAAAACCAGAAGCAGCTAGAGTTCAGATATCAATTCGATGCTTGGGTTACTGACTGAAGCACACACACCACCCTTCTGTCCAGAATAATGGAAAAAATTCAGGATTGAAAAAGCTCCTCCAATTCCACAGAATCTCTCAGGTTTTGTAGGAAAGATATAGTTTGCACCAGCTCTTCAAAGATTTTGGCAGGCAGAAATGGAGACTGGGCAGTTCAAGCAGGGGGTTCTGCTTTTTCGAAGGAAGAAAGGAGGCTCAAGGCGTAGTGGTCAATAGTAGGTAATCAGATGAGTGCAGATGGAAAACAAGGAACAGGTTAGGGAGCAGAGAACAGGCTGAAATGGTAGAATGGCAATAAACCACCGAGCACTGGAACGCTATTATTAAGGATCTTTAGGCTTTTTGCTATAAGAAATAGGAAGCCATTGGAGGTTTCTAAACAGGACAGTGATGTGATTAAAGATACGTTCTAGGAAAATTAAAATGGCAACAAAGGGTAAGATAAGTCTGGAGGGACTGAGAAGATTAGTTTTAGGGCTATTGACAGCAAGAGAAGAATTACTAAGAGCTCTACTAGATTAAAAGAATGAATAGAGAGAAAACTGAAGAGAAGTGAGTTTAAATTCTCTAAGACATATTTAAAACAATGTTATCTTAGCATTAAAAACTAGGAACAGGTATAATTTCATGAGTTATAGTACCCAAAATTTTTTGAGAATATTGCTCTAAGACAGGACAATTCTGAAGACAAGTGTTGGTTTACTTTGTAGTCTCTTCTCCCTCAGATCAGTTAATTTTTTTTTTTTAATAAGTCTATACACACACACAGACGGGATTTTACTAGTTTATTTAACTGGTCATGAGCAATTCAGAGATATACAGCATATTAAAAATGTCCTAACTCCATTCCTACAAATCATTTACTATGCTAAAAAAGTATAAAAAAGATAAGACATACTAGAGATAAATACCTTTTTTTAAATTTAAAATAGGCAAAAATTTCTTACTTTATCCTAAGCAATTTTGCAGAGATTTGAGACATAAACCAATCTAGGTCTCACTTTCCTTATCTGATAAATGAGATGTTCTCCAAGGTTCCTCTCAACTCTAAAATGTCCTGATTTACCAAGTGATTTTTCTGAGCTGTGTTTTTAAAAGTAATATAAAGTCCAACTAACGTGGTATAATAAAACATTTACTGAAAAATAGGAGTTCTTGTGAGCATCGGAGAGATTAATGAATTTAAACTAAATAGGAGTCATTAGTGATTAGTAGGTTTCAGGGTTTTTTTTTTTTTTTTTTTCTCCTAATTTAACAAAATAATCTGCTCCAGTCTCTCCAATCTTAATCAAATCTGCTGTGGTTCCTCTAATTTTAATCAAATTATCCATATATGAACTGATTTCTCCAAACTAATTAAGTGACAATATACAGTCAAAAATCCCCTTGCACTGTTGTTATATTCAACACTGTCCCAGCACTACCGCATAATGGAGTTATTTTCTCCCCCTAACATTTCTCTAAAGGCATGGAGGATAAAAGGCATGTCAAAAACCTCTTATTTTGACAAATAGTTTAAATTAACGCCAGGGTATCATATCGATCTAACAATTAATGTAATCTCTCAAAGCAATAATTATTATCTCAGAATAGTGCTTAACACTGTAGAGCAAGAATCTAAAATATACAGACCCATTATTTGCTTTATATTTCCCTTACAACCATCTAAAACTAATATATAGACAGATTTCCTGGAAATATATTTCTGGTCTTTTCAATAATTGTTCATTTGTGTTTTTATGTGAAAATTTCTGCATCAAGTTTCTGGCCAAGAAAACATCTTAGGAGCACATGTACTATAAAGGACATTCTGGAAAAGAATACAAAATAATTAAAAACAGTTTCATGCTTAGCTCCAAATCTTATCTCATATCTCATATTAGAAAACTATGTAAACCTTCTATTTTTAGACTTCTTAAATTGACTGATACACACATTAAATATATATCCTTCTGTTTATTGATACCATTCCAAATAAAATAATAAAAATTGATATTAACTAATACATACATTAGAAAATTAAAATACTAGTTACAAAAATTATCTTGTTAATAGATGAAAACTTTCAGGCAAATATAAAAAAAAGTTTTGTTTTTCCTAAAAGATGCTTTTAATGTTATTTCTGGAAAAACTTCTAAAATTACGAACCCCCAAACTGGTAAAGACTCAAGTGCAACCTACAACGGGACTCCTACATACTCTACTTTTTCCTACAGCTCTAGCATATAGACAGCACATATGTTTTTAAGATGTTTTGTTTTAAAATCTAGTGTAAAATTTTCTTCTCTCTTCCCCTTCTCACCCAACCTCTGTTGAAAATTTCCATAAGCAGATATTAAAAAAATAAGGGGAGGGGGGAACTGGGCAAGAGAAGAACAGTATTACAGTAAATTTTCTAATCAGAATGGTAAATAACATAGTTATGGAAAAGAATTTAAGAATTACTGGCAATCTGTTTTTACTTTACACATAGTCTAGCCTTTTAAACTAGGAAATGTATATATTTTTTTACAATACTTAAATTTAAACAAAAGCAAATTACCAGGACTCAAAATAACTGAAGATTTAAAGAAAGGTTGTCCTGGTAACCAAATATTGGTGGAGGACTAACTGACATCCAAGGAAGCCAGAGGGGAGAGAGAGAGATAAGACGAAGGCTTGGCATTCTCTGATCATCTCATTATTGTTCTAATGAGCAACTTTGCTCTGGGAATATCATCTCAGCTACTTTCACATCTTTTGTCCTACTCCCTTCATCTCCCTTTCAGCTCTTAATTAGGCCTTAAAGAGCTCGCACTGCCCTTTCAACTGGCTACTGCTCCTGTTTAAACACTGCGCTTTCACAGACAGGTGTTGGCACTAGCATAGGAGACATACAAACTTAATTACAAAATACTATGTCCAGAAGGAGAAAAAAAATAACTTGGTGGATGGCTATTATTGGAGAACTTAATGTAAATTACTTCAAACATCTTATAATCTTCCGCGTAAAAATTGTTCCAATACTTTTCCGCCAAAACGATCAGTACAAGGACAAGCTCTCTCCTCTTAATTGTATCTTGCAGTAAATTAACAACACCTAGTAATCCTTTAACTGTCATTTAGAATCGTTAGTATTCCAGAGAGAAGTAATCACACATCAAGGATTCTTTTATCACCTTTAAATCCTTTAACTAAAACAATTTTCACATTTTATTTCTTTAAAGAATTCTAAGGATGCTTTTACAGCAATAAATCACAAGATTTGGAAAAGTACATTTACAAGCACATAAAAATTATAATTAAGGTTACTTAACAAACAATGGCTACACATTAAATTGATTTTTTGATGTTGCATTTTGTTTGAGATTAAGTAACTGCCTGATAGAATTCATTTTACTATCTGATCAAAGGCTGACTTCATATATTCTGACATTTCTCTCCAGACTGCCATATTAAAAAGACTTGAGTATTTATGAAACATATAAACTTATAAATCATTTACATAAAACAGCAAAAACAGAGTACAAAATCATCTGCTTCTATGTTTTCTACAGTTTTAAAGACAAATAACTACATTTAGAGTGGTTTATAAAATAAACCCGAACACCAGGAGTTCTTCTAGCATAGCACATCATAGAAAATTGTGGTGTGTTATCACTTAAAAAAATTCTTATTAAACATCTGGATCACACACAGTAAAGACAGATGGTTCAAACAGCAACCACCAGCCTCTTGGAATACAGACCCCATCTCCGCTGTTCAGTGAGAATTAGTCTTATACCAAGAACACTTGCCCATGTTTTTGTAAAGTAACTTACTCCCTAGGTTTAATATATTTAGAATTGACTGCAGATGCAATGGAACTCTGAAGAGAGACCCAATGCTGAATTTCAAATAGCAATAAAGTGAAATCAAGGTATCTAAATCCATGTGAACTATCTGAGCTGAGTTAGCTGGTCACTTTGTTGGTGTTGTTAGTTGCCACCACCAATCCTGCTGGTATATTTGGCATTGTCGACTAGGAAGATAAATGCCCTAAAGATTCTTTCAAATACTTTCCTGGTTAATTGGATCTCTTGCCAGGATGCTTTTCCCATTGTTGAATGTTAACAAGCCACTTTGTGCTTTTCTTCAATCCTCCTCCAAACAACAACAACAAAATGTTAGTCTTCTCCACATGCTCTTATTTCATGACCATAAGGCTGACCTTTGACATAGTTTTCATATTAATTTCAAAACAGGCAAACGAAATATATATATTCTAAACTACCTTCAATTGTAACTATAATGTTTGCTCGAACTTTTATATATAACACAGAAGTCACCTATCATATGTCAAGGCAATACTTGCATTTTGCTTTCCTTCTTTCTCTCAGACTTACTACCTAGGTAGCTGAGGTATCGGAGAAGACTGAGGTAGTTTTACGGATGTGTGCCGGAGAGATCAGCTCTGTTCTTTGGTAACTCTGTATCCGCCTCAGGAACTTACCAGTATTTTCCTGAGGTCTTCATTGCTTGTCGGATTCATATGAAAACTGAGTAAGAAAAGAAACATAAATATTAAAAGTGTACTACAGTCCATGTGGGAAAAATCATATGAAAAGAGAAAATTTTAAATCGACATTGCAATAACAATTCCTAAATGACTCAGATGAGTCACCATTAATGCAAAATGTGAAAGAAAAACAATATTAACTCAATATCCTTAAAGCATCTATAATTCTAAACTTTAAAGGAAAACCCTCCAATTATTATCAGAGCTGAAGAACTATACATCTAAATATGTAGTTTCTAAACATATTTAAATATAAGCAATTTTACCCAGTGAGATATTTTATAAAACTAATTTGTGTACTTTCAAGTATCACTCATTTTTTACACACACATTTACTCACCTTAGGCCTTCTGATATATAACTATGGGGAATTAAGTAATTTCAGGTTGGAAAGATTACAGAATAAGTGTTAAGGCAACCTTTTTAAAATGATACAGGTATTAGAAAAATTAACTTGAATTCATTACCCTATCAGTGAAATGAATTCAGAGTTGTATGAGCCATTTCTGTCATTAATGTGATTTTTAAGTAGTCTTCAAAATTTAAATACCCAAATGGACCAAAACAAAACGTATTCCTTTCATGCGGAGAATACGAAAACACCACAGCTGAAAGCTATAATCATGTTCTTCTTTGAAATACGTCCATTAGGGAAGGGGATTGTGACCAAAAGAAGCTAAACATCAAAGCCATCTGATGAGTAAATATTTCATCGTTGCTATTCAAGTTTAATTTTTACCCAGCACTTAAGAGTATTAGCCATTAGAATCTCTACAAAGCATTACTGTCCTGGGAAACTATTTATTTAAAAAAAAAAAAAAAAAAACTCTGAAATACGTATTTTTTCATTATCAATGCATTATTAAAATACATTGTGAATGCAAAATGAAATTCTTTAAAGATCTTAGAAATTCACTATTAAAACTCTTGAGGGTTTGCACAAGAAATGTAGACACTGGATACACTATCTAGAAGATATCCATTATTACAGACACATCTCCCAAGCTGTAAATCTACAGGGCACTCAAGCATGTACAGTTCAACCACCTCAAGAGAATTTCCCACATACACAAGATTTCATTTGTTCTGACTAAGATCTGCAGTACTAGTTTCCAGAACTGGTTGTTGAACTTTTCTAACTACAACCCCTATGGATAAATTTAGCGTTTCAGTAGAGTTGAGTGACATGATAAAGAATGAAACATGTTTTAAATACCTACAATGCACCAATTACAGGCCTAGGAACTGACACCTTTCCACATTCTCTGTATCCCACTGTCTTTATGGTGTTCTGTCCGACACTAGACTAGAGTCACTATACCAGTAACGCCTCAGAGCCCAACAAAAGGGTGGCTTAAAAGATAACAACAACAAAAACACAACCCAAAAAGACATTACCATATAGTACTCCTCAGTCTAGAGTGCTGTGGAAGCAGCTGCTAACACGTGTTCTCCATCCTCTCTGATTCTACCCAGGTAGTCAACACAAGGGGCCAGTGGGACTAGTCTCTCCTTACCCCTGTTTCTCAAAGCATGTGGTTTTCTAATACGTCAAGGAAAACACTCTGCTACACCTCTGTCCCCCTCTGTCTGACTGGGGTATTCTCAAGGACAAAATGATTTATACTCAGGTCTGACAGTGTACCATGGTGGTTACAAGTAAAGTAGTGGCTAAGGGCCCTGGAGCCAGGCAGCATGGATTTCAAATCCTGGTTCTGCCCTGTACTTGCTGTGAGGCTTTGAGCAAGTTACTTCATTTTACTGTATATTTTGAAGTTTTATTCCCTCGTGTGTAAAATGGGAATAGCAGCAGCATGTACTACATAAGGCTGCTGTTAAGACTGAATGAGTTAACAATGCGTAAGACACTCAGTGCAGTGACTAACAGAAGGAACATGTTCAATACATTATTTTATTTAATAAACATTAACATAGTACTTAGTCCGTACCAGGCAGAGTTCTAAGCACTTCACCAATACTAGCTCATTTAATTTTCATAACCCTTAAGGTAGGTATTATTATCCTTATTTTAAAAATAAGGAAACAAGTCACACAGTCCATACAGTTGGTAACTGACGAAGCTGTTTGGGTCTAGAATCTGCCCTCCCAACGTTACACACACACCTTGCCCAGCTCTCTGCTTATGGATCTACTTAGTAATCACTAACAGCACTGTTGAAGAAGCCCTAAACACAGAGGACACACAGATTAACGAGAGTAAACATCACTCCATTTGTGAGTTAAGCACCTGGTAGAGCTGCTCTTGTGGGAGCTAAAGGGACAGCACATTTGATATTTAAAATTTTTAGGCCACATAGAGAAATGTTCTATCACAGCAATTAGTCAATTAAAGGCCTAATTCTTGGAAAACGCAGGATGTAAAACTACACGAACGATAGATGTGGCAGACTAGAGAAAGAGGAGTTACAGATGAACGGTCTGGCCTAGGGCTGTAGGCAGGGGCATTAACACAGACCCTGAAGCGCCTGGAATACAAGGCAGCAGGGGGGGAGAAGGAACCCTCAAAGGGTTCTGGTGCAAAAGATGAGAATCTCAGAGCTGACCTCTGAGCGACACGCAATTTTTTGACAATGGTCATCTTCTCGCATAAATATTATTTAAATGTTTCACGTTTGGTAGCACCATCATCCCAATCTTATCGACTATATAATTTCAGTACATGCCTCAAACGTTATTAAATTAATATGAATAATATTATACTTAGTGCAAAAAGGGTTTTCAAAGAACAAATATTTACGGCAAAGATTTTATCAAAATGACAAAACTAACAAAATGTCAGACCCAATGGCTTTCGCCTACGGAACTCAAGTGAAGCTCAATGACCAGCTGAAAAAATGTCTGAGAAGTCTTAAGAATGATAAAAACAAAAAGGTCACGACTGTAAGGGGAAAGAAGTGTCTAGTGCAGCAAGTCCCAGCTTCTTCCCGTTACACCTGTTCCTAAAAGTGATCTGATACCACCATCCCACCCATCCACCCCCACCGATTCTCCACCGTGCAGAGCTGGGTGAGCAGGCTCTTGGAGTGGGTATTATCTAAAATCTAAAGCCAGAAAACCTTCCCTTGTGGTCTGCTTTTTACTCACACATTGACGTGTCAAACACAGGATTAACTCAGTCATTCATGGCTGTCTTTCTTGATCTGTTCTTAAGTGGGAAAAAACAGTTAACTGAACTGGATTGAATTAGCTTGGTGAAAAATAAAATGTCTCTATTTACTGAAGTGTGGCACCAATTTGTGATACCTTTCTCTTTGGACTGCAGTCCTCATGTCAGACAAGATATTGGGTAATACTGCCTGACTGCTCCGCTGAGTTGTCGACAGGTTAGGGGACGATGGTGTTTTTCGTCAGGTATCAAATCAATCTAGACACACTCACGTTCAGAAAGTCTACAGAAATGTAACAGCATTAAAAAAAAATTACTTTTAAAAATCAGAACTGAAGTTTGTGGTGGCAGAGAAATTTTAAAGTAACTTTGAAAGTGATAAAGTAATTTTTTAAAAAAAGGTTTTAAGCTGACAAAATGTTCTACCTTAACATTCTAAAGATTTGGGGTAAAAGCCTCAATCTTTTTAAACAAACTTTAAAGACTTTTTCCAACTAACCTCTAATTTGAAAATAGTAACACTCAGAGATCACATTTCTAGGCACCATTAGCAGTTCTCCCATCACATCGCTTACTAGCATACCCAGAAGTTAGGGTACATAATGAATAAAAAAATAGGATATCAAGTTTGTGAGAACTTGAACCTGTCCTTCAATTTGTGTGATGGATGAGTTCTCTACGTATAGGCCAGAAAAGCAAACCAATCTTTATAACGGGATAAAAAATGGCCACCACAGTAACCCCTAAGGCATGTGGCAGAGAGCAAAGTGTTTTTTTTTTCCCTTTCTGTTCTTGAAAAACATACATACATTCTTTGGGGGCAATGCCTAAGAAGAACAGGTTATTCAGAGCGAAAAAATATAAATTGCTTGTAAACTCATAAAAAACACAAAAGAACAAAAATTAAAACTGCTGAACAGTGCTAATACAAAACAATGCAAACGCACCTGTGTGAATTCCTGGCTCTAGGATTTTAAATCTTTCAATGAGAAGTCACATAACAGCCCATGACATTCTTTCAAAGGCATTTTAAAACAAGTGTTATTAGAGTGTTATTACATCTCCATAGTCTTTTTCCAAACCCCATTACTGCTGAAATTATAAAGCAAAGTCCATATTGGCCCAACTTAATCCATTTTTTTTTTAATTTAATAAGTGATTTCAAGTTATTTGCAAAATCCTGGAGGTATTTCATCTATAATTCTCTCCCTGGCTGGGTGGGTGGGGGAGGGGTGAGAGAGGGTAAGACGAGGCCTAAAGGGGTAGCTTTTCAAACACTATTCAATTCCTTGTTGTATATGGGAAATAACTAACTCTAAGCTCTCTCAAAAGAACTTCTGACATCAATTATTTTCAAAGGAGAGCATCTTCTTGATCTTCTTGTTTAACCGGAGTGTGAGAGAGTGGGCTCCAGATACCTGGGGCTTCACTTTGGTGACAAATGCAGTGGGAAGGGATATAGACCAAGAACTGTGACATATTCTAAATAAAACCTTTAATGAGATTCAAAAGAAGAGAGCTACTTCATTCTAGAGTAAAGCAAGGGCCTAGAATAACACTAATCCTAACAATGGCTGATAGTTACTGAACGTTAGTCATGGTACCGGACACCTTTCTGGGCACCTTCCACGTTAGCTCGCTTAATGAAGTAGGTACTACTTTTATCTCCATTTACAGATGAGGAAATGGGCATAACGAAGCTAAGCAGAGCGGGGGTTCAAAGAAAGACAACCGAATTCCATAGTCAAAGCTCTTGAGCCATAAACTTAACTGCTTCCTCATAGGAACTTTAAACCGTGAGCTCCTACTGAGCTCAGAGTTGGTTGGATTCCAGGAGTCCAGTACAAGTTCTTGAGGATTCTTCCAACCAGAAGTGACTAAGACCTAGGCTTAGGCAGTTTTAAAGACATAGAACAATGGCAATGTAACAGGTTTTTGAAATAACTGTGCTCATTATTTTCTGTTTGCCCCTTCTGCTCCATTTGGCCTCTGCCTGCCCCTCAGGAGGCTGACCTCAGGACTGAGTACCTCACCATGGCTCCCCTGCCCTTGCCCGTTGGCTTCCAACCACGCTCTGCAGGAGACTTGGGGGTGTGGGGGCAGGAAGAAAGGGAGACATGGCATTCATTCCCCCAAATAAGCCCCATCCCTCCACTCCCTCCCTGTTGGCTGCAGTGTTAGCAGCAACTCCTACACCTACAGTCCCAGCTGTAGCTACAGCTGTTTCTTCACACCTTCGCATGGCAGTGGCTTCCACACACTGCTGGTCCCTGGTGCTTCACTACCCCTCCTCGGTGTCCTTAACCCTGCCTGCACGTCTGTAAATAGTCTCTTCATTAAGCTTTCTTCAATTACCCCTTTTGAGTGTGTCATTGGTCTCCTGCTGGGACTAACAGATACAAGGCTGTACAATAAATGCCATAAGCTATTCACTTAATTTTAAGTGGTTTAGAACAAAGGTTCTACTTCTCTATTAGAAAGAAAGAAGAACCAAAGAAAAACAATATGATTAGTCACATAAATTCTCTACACTCCTCTTTTCAGTTTCTGGCTTATGCTCCATAACTACTTATTTTAACATATCTTTTTTCCTCCTCTAAATATAGTCTTCCACTTTGTAAATGACAATTCGTTGCTAGCCACTAATAGACCATCTTCCAGGCCTTTACTTAACAACACCTTTCATATTCATAAAGCTAGAATACTTGATTTTCAAATTTATTTTCAATTTGTGGCGCAGTGGTTAAATGCTACAACTGCTAACCAAAAGGTCGGCAGTTCAAATCCTCCAGGCACTCCTTGGAAACTCTATGGGGCAGTTTTACTCTGTCCTATTTTTTATAGGGCTATGAGTCGTAATCGACTCAACGGCAGTGGGTTTGGTTTTTTTTTTAAAAGATTGACTGCTCTGGTGGTTTGGAAATGCTGTAATTGCTTAAAGTGACTCTGGTTTAAGTAATACCCCACTGTCACTTAGTTGATTCCGACTCATAGCGACCCTGTAGGACAGAGGAGAACTGTCCTACAGAGTTTCTTTATGGAAGCAGACTGTCACATCTTTCACCAGCAGAGCGGCTGCTGGGTTCAAACTGCTAATCTTTTGGTTAGCAGCCAAGCACAACTACAGCGCCACCAGGTAATACCACCTCCTATTTACACACTGCCTTACAGTTCACAACTGTAAAAATGGTGGTGGGGATGTGTCTGACCTTCTTTAACTTCACAAGGAGGAAGGAGAACCAACATCAACAGCCCAAGGCTGATTTCTATGAGGCAAAATCAGACAAACCTTTCTCTGAACTTTTTACCAATTCTGACACCAACCGTCCCTTCCACCATGGTACTCTACTTCTCTGCTGGGTTTGAGAATTCATTGCAATGGCCACACAGAACTGAGACCATACTCACAGTTATGGGGTTTATTAGGGAAGTAACAGCGTACAACTAGGGATCGGGATGAACTTGGAAGTAACAGAACAACTCAGGATACAGTTCCTCGATCAGGACAGCTTCTTCACACCCTCTACCCTGCTGGGGCCTTACGCTGCCAGGCCCTGGGGGGACCTTATTGGACAAGTGTCACAACTCTTAGCTTTGGGGATCAGCAAGCCCCACCACAGCTACCTTGAACCCATCTCCTGGTTCCTGCTGTCATATACCACCATCTCTTGCTGTCTTCCAAGTTAAAGCTACTCTCTCTCTCTCTCCGTGTCTCCCTTTAAGCCTAGCGGGATGGCAAAACTGACCAATCCCCTTTTTAGGGTTCCATATACCTTATTTGCATGTTCTCACCCCCATAAGGGTGCCATGCACTTTATTTACATTATTAGCAAGCTATCCAATCCCTCTGCCGGGCCATAAGCACCACATATGCACAGTCCCACCCAGTTATCTGGCGGAAATTACAAAGACTAAGGGGCATATTCAGTAATTCACTATACTGCAACAATACATTTTTACAAATAGACTTTCTCTGAACATGTTTCCAAGGAACAGTCATCAATAAGGTGGGAGACAGTTCCTCACTGTCAGAGGGGCTTCACTTCTGAGATCTCATAGAATCACAGTCTCATCTGGTCAATCTCTTCACCTTTTGATTCTCCTGCTCTCTTACTTCTATGGGACCTGGTATGTGGACCCCACTATCATCCCAATCCATCTCCTAATCCATTTTTATTTACTTAGCCCTCCCTCCCAAGCATATTTGCAACCCATTACTCCTTGGACCTTCCACCATCTTAATTCTGCTAATCTCTAATGCCTCCCAAGTATGTCTGCTGACTGCTACTCTCTCTCACTCACGCTCTATAATCCTGATCATCTTCCTCCTCTCACCCCTAGGTGAGAAACACTGGATACTTCTTAAGGTTTTGTTTACAGACCACCTTCTCTATTCTACCTTGGTGACTTCGTATTCTTCTACAACTTCACCTACCACCACTATACAGGCAGGTGGCTACTAAATCACAATCTCTTTACCCTTTATAACACCATTTTATAAACGCTTGTTGAAAATCTTGGACTGGATGTTCCATCTGTACCTCGAAGTTAACATGTCTCAAGCCTATCATCTTGTATCTGAGATCAGCTCTGCCTGATCTTCCTCCTCTGGTACAACCAATTTTCAGTTTGCAACCCTCATAAATAAATTGCCAGATTCTCCCGAGCCAGCCTCTATACTGTTTCCTAGCTGCTCACTTTCACTGCTACCTTTGCTGATCACAAGGCTACAACACCACTGCCCAGACTACTGCAGCAGCCTCTTAACAGCCTGCCAGTCTTCCTGTGCAATCCAGCCTACACATCACTGCTGGGCATGGCTTTCTAAACCCCAAGTCTAACCTCATCATTCATCTGTCAGAAATCTTTGGATCCCCAACTTCCCCCTGGATAATGATTAAAAACTTCAGCCTTGTATTCAAAACTAGCTGCAGTGACCGAATCTACCTTTCTGGACTTACTGCCACCACCTATTAACCATGTTTTAATTTAAGAAATAGAAATGCTACTATCCATTTCAAATAACTGGGATTAAAGGAGGATTAAAAGAGATGAATATGAAAAAGTTTTACATGACAAAGTTCTATTCAAATATTATTTCAATTATTATTGCATATCTATCTTAACTCTCCCATGCCTCTTTCTACTACTATAAGCCACTTTAAGGTAGGAACCACATCTCATCAATCTTTTCAGTCTCCAAATATGGCATAGTGCTGAGGACGTGGCAGATGTTTACTTAATGTATGCTGAACACATTAATAACTGGTGCTTATGAAAAATTGGGCTGATAGTTGACCAAGTAAATCACTGATAGGTCAATATATATTTACCAACAATATATCAAGTCCCCAAAGAGCAGAGGAATTCATTTTTCTGAATAACAAAGGTTACTTATATCTAGACCTGATGGTATATCCATGGTATGTCAGTTCTTTTTAAGACAAGAAGAATTATTCCAATATGTACAACTGTCAATATGATTTTAAGTAACTGTAATTTTTCAAAATGGTGGGCCTCCAATAAAATCAATTCAACTAGCCCATTTATCCGGTATACCTACCAGTTTATGAATTCGGACCTCAATACAGATTAATTTGAGATTATTCTGGTAAATCCTGAAAAGTTATTCAGTCCATAGAGATGACATGTTAAAGAAGTTTTTTTAAAAAAATGTTCTTTAATGACTCTCTTCTCAAAAGCCCTATAAAATGAAGTGCCCAAAGAGACAGTCTCTAGTAAACACTTCAATTATGTTTATTACTCAAGCAAGTGGGGCTTTAAGAGGCAAGGTAAAACTCAATATTGGTTTTTTTTTCCTTTTTAGAAAAAGCTAAGAACTCAGTACCACATTAAATTAATGGTATTATAGTCTGAAATACTGCATTCTCTCTCCTGGGACTGGGCATGCACACAAAACACCTGGATGACAAAACAGAACTGAATATACACACGTCTATGGGGACTAACAGTAATTTACTAACAGTAATTTACTTATTAATGTTCTCACAGGATATCTTTTATGAGATCTCATAGGCAAGACAATTAAAAATTGTGGTCAGTGACACCAAAGATCATGGACAGCAAATTCAGGCCTAGGCGCTTTTTATCATGAGTATTAGTGAACGTGTTGTTGAAGAAAGTCTTAAAATTTGAGAATTTAAAGATTTCTTGAAATTAGGACACAGTTCATCAAGAATATTTAGTCAAGCTTACTTACTATTTTCTCCTGGTAGAGAAGAGAAATAATTATTTCAAAGACAGTCAGTCAAGGAATTCACAAGTTTCCAAACACAGCCCTATGGACTCTAAATATTCTCCATTCCTCTAAAACTATGCTTCTCAAACTTTCTTCTCTTTAGTATCCCTAATAGATAGGAAGAAGAAATTTGTAATAACCATAAATTTTCTTTGATATTCCAAGTTTTAACTTAAAAATTCAGGTGGATTCTTGCATTTTGCTCCATAATATAATCATGTTTGTGTTGATATAAACATGGTGTTTTCCTTCTAAATCTTTATGAAATTTTGTCACTCTCGGAAGTTGTGTTGGGTTTATACTATTGTTCTGGGTAGACCCTGACCCACTGCCTCCTACCTATCCACTAGAGTCTCCCAGCTACACTCCAAACTGGGAAGTTCTTGGAGACTAAGAGCTTGTTTCAATTGTTGTTGTTGTTGTTAGTTGCCCTCGAAGTGGTTCCAACTCATAGCAACCTTAGGTACAATAGAACGAAACACTGCCTGGTCCCGGGCAATCCCCACCGTCGTTGCCATGCTTGAGATCACTGTTTAAGTAGGGCTATGAAATTATAAAATTTTTCTAGAAAAGAATGTATTGTTTTGTATAAAAATTCACTCTCTGCCCCTACAAAAAAATAGATGCACATAATCATCTTACTGGAAATTGTATATTATACTATAATCTCTCAGCCAGCTTTTTCTGAATGTTTCTTCTTATAAAAAAATACACTATTCAAGAACATTTAAGATACAAGTATCCACTGATTTAAAGAGTGTACCTATAAATTTCTAATGCCACAATAATTTTCCCATAGTTCTGTTCCTATAACTATGTAGTTAAAATTACTTTTCACTGCAAAATGCTTTTGTTCTGATTTAAAATCACACTTAGAAATGCAGTCTCACTGACATTTCCCTTTGATTTCATGTGTCTCTCTTCCTATTTGAGTCCATCCTGTGTCTGCAGTAGCAATGCCACTGTTCTGAATTTTCCTCAAATAGTATTTTCATCACATCATACATATGTTGAAAAATCTTTATACTTTCTATAGAATTCAGAAGCAAACTCTTCACTCTGGTATGCTAAGCTCCTAGTAAGAAGGTCCATCTCCACCACTGTCTCCAATCTTGAAGCTCACCTGAAACACTCATTTTTACTCTTCATCTTTCCTCATTTTAATTTCCATTCATAAAAGTCCTTTTCTCTATCTTTTTACAGATCTATCCTCTGAGACTTTGCTAATTCTACCTTTTCCATGATGTCTAGGCTGCCTAACCTTACCCAATTAATCTCATGCTACTTTTACCTCCATCCGCACTTACTAACTGCACCAGCCATTAGGACAATTAACTACATTATTTTCTATCTACCTGCCTGCAATCTTAAACGCAGAGACTTTATACCACAATATTAACAGAATCTTTACATGAAAAAGGAGAGCAACATAAAACCAAGTAAGAGGAAATATGGCCATCCCTGATTATCAAGTTCAAAAACAAACACCTGCATTTTAGAATGTCACCCAATATACTGTCTAGTAACGTAAAGACAGCAGGCACAAGAAGACGACGTAATAAGGCACTACCCATCTCTGTTAGTGCAAAAGACATTATTCTGTAAAACAAACTGATGATAATTCAAGGATATCTTAAATTCAAATTTTGGTTACGTATTTATTTTTTCTAAGTGAGGAATATTTTTTAAAACCAGAAGAATGAAACAACATTGAAAACACAACTATATTTCAGAATATTCTATTGTTAGTGGTTTTACACTTTCACATTATACTGTGAAAACACAACTATATTTCAGAATATTCTATTGTTAGTGGTTTTACACTTTCACATTATACTGTGAAATCACTGGTTGGAAGAATCAAATCAAATATACCATTAAAGGACCTTGAGTCCAGAGATGAGTTGAATCTTCTAATTTCAATGAAAAACAGAAGAAAGAGAGCATTTTCACTGACAAAGAAATAAACGCACCAACATCTGGATCCTGGCTGGGAGGGGAGCATTAGTGGCTGTGGGACTCTCCTGAGACAGGTCTTCGTTCCCCAAAGGGAGCTCTGAAATGTTCTGGAGAGTTCTCAGTGGGCTGCATTTGTCCTTTGTACTATGATAGCTTCAACTGCCTACTTTAACAATTCAATGTGACCTTGGCCATCTGAGTTTAGGAAATATTTATCACTCTAAAAGCCAAAGCTTAGATATCCACCCTACACTCTCTTTATTAGTGCTGTGCAAGCATTTCTGCCCACAGAACTTTGCATTGAATGTTTATTTATATCTTTGCCTTGCAAAATAATAAAATTAATTTTCTACTTAATATAGAGAATATTTTCACTTAATTTCAATGTGGCTTAGTTTATTTCATCTAAGATTATTACTCAGCATAACATCTTGACAGAAACTAGAAAAACTATCAAGTTGATTGATTTTTGCCAATGTATGTCCTTTATTGACATACAGTAAAAAAGGTAAGCCCCAAAATTCCACTTTAAGATTGAAAAAAAAAAAGTTGAGAATATAATTTCATTTAACTTATTTAAAGCAACTAGAATGTATTCTGTGGATACTGTGTAAAATCATAATAAGAGCTACCATTTGCAGGCTATGTGCCAAACACTACCCTCGGCAATGTACGCACATAACATTATTTAATCTCCTCTATGAAAAAAAAAAAGTTTTTTTTTTTTATAATACCAAGATCGTCATCCCCGTTTTATAGCTGAAGAAACTGAGGCTTAGAAAGGTTAAGTAAGGTCATACAGCTATTCAGCTGAGACTCAGTCCAGACCTAACTCTTAATATCTATCCGACATTCCCTTCAGAATATTCTATTGTTAGTGGTTTTACACTTTCACATTATACTGTGAAATCACTGGTTGGAAGAATCAAATCAAATATACTATGTGACTCTAATATTAAAATATGTCCAATACAATTTTCACTTTTTATTTATTTGGGGCATTTATAATTCTTTGAAAATGAAAAATCTGTATGAAGCGACTGTATTGTACATCTCTAGGAAACAAAATACGTGATTAACCTGAACACCCCCATTCACGCACCAGGCTCCATAACAAAGCGTTCATTATGTGTAAGGCAGGGCCGCGGCAGGGTACTCACTAATTGGCTCCTTGGTAGCCTAAAGTGGCAAACATACTTCCTCAGGAACCTACCAGGCAGGGAGGGAATGACAGACATCGAACAGAGCTCCATGACTCCAACTGTGGTGTGTCAACTAGAAGTGGTAAAATTACTAAGCTGTAGAAAAGAGCTTTTGGACATAGAGTATATAGTCCCTATTTATAAAATATTCCTCTAAAATGCATCTGACTATTTTTCATGAGTTTCTTTGCTATTTACTAAAACAGTTATCTAGCTACTCATTCCCCAACTTATAAAACCATATTCAATGATCATGATCAAGCTCAAAGGCTTCCTCCTTGAGGAAGCTTTCTCAATTTGCAGGAGACTGAACTGCTCCTTCCTCTACCTTTCCACAGCAAATCCCTTGTACACGCAGTCCCCAACTTACGACGGGGTTCTGTTCTGACGACTCCATCTTAAATCGGTTCTGATGTAAGTCAAATATCTTTTTTTTTTTTTTTTTTAGTTTCCATTATTATTGCCTTTTATTACCAGTATCTTTATAAATCTGACTTTTGTCTTGGGGGGGGTTGGAAACATTACATATAAACTCACAGATATATTTTACTATATACATACATAAAAAAAAAATCCATATTTTTAAAAAAAGGGCTGTAAGTACGGTTTGTCATACTTCAAATGCATCTTCAGTCAGGGACTACCTGTACTTCTGGTCCACACAGCTCACCCTGCTTGGATTGCAGGGCGTTGCTCACACGCCCCTCTCCCTGGCTGCTGTGCTCAGGGCTTGTGTCACTCTTCTAGAGTCATACCTCTGGCTTTCACCCCTGGAGGAGCTTTATACACTTGTCTACTAAAGGAATCACATCTACTAAAACAAAACAGAAATTGGTAACTTGAATTAAGTTTTACTCTAAGAAGATCAAGCCCATTCATGTAATTACTATTTAAGTGGTATTAGCACTGTTTTCAGAAAGATCTCCGAGCTTAAAATATACAAAATGCCATACTATGTTATACTTAATATATCAAATCAAAGAGCAATACTCTTTCCTCAAAATGTAAGTTCAAAGAGACAAATGTCAAATGTCTAAATCCTAATATTCTTAGAAAATAGTTAAATGTAAAAGGGATAATTTCATAATTCAATTAACTGCTTTATTTTGTACCATCAACAACTATTTAAAACATGCTGACCACAAGGCAACGCTGCCACCATCAATTACATATACAGAAACATTATCTGTACTTCAAAAAGTTAAGGCTTATGGTATAAAAAAAAGTAACAACAGGTAATGTGGTCATAGTTGCCCAATGGAAATGTTCTAAACATGGAAGCAGAAGGCCTGGAAAAAGTAGCCAGTACAGAAGGTATTCTCTTAGTAAGAAACTAATGAAAAGAGCCCAACAGGGAAAAGACTAGGTGAAGCCAAAACCAATGAAGAGAAATCTATGTACTAATTACAATGCTAAGGTGAAAACACTTTAAAGGCATAAACCCATAAACAGTTAAAAAAAATTGTGTTCAAAGTAGCCAAGGTAGTTTCAGTGCTTAAAAACAAACTAACAAGAATATTACTGTTTTGATACTAATTTGCTAGTCTCAAAAAGTTCAAACCACATGAATTCCTAGTCTCTTTTAAAAAGTCTAAAATAAACAAGATTAAAAAAACAAAAACAAAACTCGTTGCTGTCCAGTCGATTCCAACTCATAGTGACCCTACAGGACAGAGTAGAACCGCCCCACAGGGTTTCCAAGGAGCACCTGGTGGATCTGAACTGCTGACTTTCTGGTTAGCTGCTGACTCTTAACCACTAAGCCACCAGGCCAAAAAAAAAAAAAAAAGCCCATTGCTGTGGAGTTGATTCCGACTCATAGCGACCCTACAGGACAGAGTAGAATTGTCCTATAGAATTTCCAGGTGTGCCTGGTGGATTTGAACTGCTGCTGACCTTTTGGTTAGCAGCTGTAGCTCTTAACTACTACACCACCAGGGTTTCCAAAATAAACAAGATAGCACCTAATTAAAAATAAAACAAAAAAAACCTCAAAGGTCTCCATCAATACCAAAACCGTTTTCTCTTTAATTTTATTGTTGTCGAGAATATATCCAGCAAAACATTTATCAATATTCAACATCTACATGTACAATTCCGTGACACTGATTACATTCTTTGAGTTGTACAACCATTCTCGCATCCTTTTCCGAGTTGTTCCTTCCCATTAACATAAACTCACTGCCCCATAAGGGTCCCACCTAATCTTTGGAGTTGCTGTTGTCAATTTGATCCCATATAGACAGTTCTTAAAAGAGCATAATGCTCAAGGCAGACATTTTTTACTAGTTAAGCTTAACTATTGTTTGGCTTTAAGAAGACTTCAGAGGATATTTTTGCTTTAAAGTTTAAGATTATCTCAGGGCAAATAGTTTCAGGGGTTCATTCAGCCTCCACGGCTCCAGGAAGTCTGGAGTCCCTGAGAATCTGAAATTCTGTTCTGCATTTCCCCCTTTTATAGTCTGATTCCAAGACTCGAAGACTACAGAGCTGACATTGCTGCTGTACTGAATAAAACACAGCTTCTAAAATGCTGTGTTTTATCAAATTAAAACACTGATTGAAGACACAACACTGGAATAATCCCTATTTCTTCTCTCTTGATGATCCCACTACCAACAAGCAGAACGGATACGTGCTGTACTGTCTGTTTTAGCCCAGGGATACTGCTCAGGGATGTTCCCTTCTTTTCTATCCTCACTGCCAAGTGACCTCCATCAGCTCTCAACTCAACAACTATAACTTCCTAACTAGTTTTCCTGCCTCAACCTTCTCCTCCCCTCTCCTAACCCCTGCTCCCAACAGATTTTCCATCCTAGCTCTCGACTGTTTGTCTAAAACTTTAATTTCATAATATCATAACCCAACTTAAAAACCTTTCATGGTTCATCGAGGCCTATGCAATGTTCAGTCCTTGGCATGGAATTTAAACCCTTCACACAAACTAATAACTTAAATGCTTGTTCTGATGAGCGCCTTTCAAAGAGCAGGATTTGTATCTTAACAGTCTCTGATTTCCTTGAATACTGTAAAACTCAAAAAATAAATGAAAATCTCATTTGATTATCAGATCTGACTTTTGAGAAAAAATCATGCTGAGGTACTGAGAGAGAAGGCAGTGAAACGAATTTTTTAGAGTTGTAACACTGACAGCATAGCATGTGTATAGTAAATGCTCGCTGAATGTGCCAGGGTTCTGAATCAAAAATCAAGATTCATAACCCAACAATTTCAAATTTACACAGGGAATATCCAGTCCAAATAGTATTTGATATTGGGACGGACTTAAAGGGAGGACAGAAACATGACTTACGGGACCTATGTATAATACGTAAAAACCACACTGGTGCCATGACAGTCTCCTCTCTGGCCCAGGATGCTGACAGTCTGAAGGCAGTAAGGACAGCAAGGAAAATTTGGAGTCAGCAATATTAGTCCACTGGTGAAGACTAAATGTCCAAACCAACAATTCAGAATCACAGAACTTACGTGTTTCCAGTGTATTTTTCTCAAAATACTCATGTTCATTAATGGCAATTAATTAGTGAAGATTATTTGTCTATATGTAACAAGCTCCCTTTCCTCTTGGTTTTACAAAGAAATAATTCTCTCAAATTCTACCTTAAAAATTAAACCAAACAATCTAGATCCTGACGTATAAAAATTAGTGCACTGGGGTCACGGGAATATAATCTTAATACTTTGCCATCAGAAACCTCAAGAGGACTTACATACTTTATCTTGTATTTGATCATATCATAACAACCTGTTCTCCTTTAACGATTGGGCTTGCTATGTGTTATCCTGTGTCCAGTGCCTAAGAGCTCGTTAATTACCCAAACTATATCTCCATAGGTCTTGTTAATTACCCGTCTCCTGTCTCAGAGGACCTTGTTAATAACTTGTACAGTCTCTCTAAAGAGGTCCTAACAACACATTAAAATTAAAGATGCTTTTCTTTTAGCACCTGTCAAGTGCTGTAAATTGAGAAATTTTCACATCAGTTTATTAGCCTACAGTAGTTTTTGTGGATTTTTTTTTAGCTTGTTTTCTCCTCTCTCCCAGAATCTCTCAGTATCTCATTTTCTCAGCGCAAAATAAAAAATTTTTAAATAAAGTTTCACCTTTTTTGTTACAGAGCCTTTTTTTTTTTTGTTTTCAATTTTAAAGACTAGAAATATCAATTTGCATTAGTGAACGAGCCAAAGGATGCCATGGTTGGTATCTGCAAATTAACCCATTGAGAGATGCCCCAATTAATGGGAGCTATTATAATGAGTATTAGGATGACGAAGGGTAAAAAAGTTTCAAGTAGTATCTGGGGAGTTAAGCATAAAAGTTCTAGTTACCGTTTGGGGAACTAATCACATGGCATATTTCACGTTCGCAGTCACTGTCTCATTGGATACATTCTGTAAATCCCTGGGCACTAATGGATTCATGGCTCTAAAATCCATCTCAAAAGTTTTTGTTTTCTGTCTCATAAATGAGGCTACAAGTTTTCAGCTGTGTAAAAGACTTATAGCCTGCCATGAATAGCAGGTAACTTATCTTAGTATTAGACAAATCTGAACAAAAACTAAAAATGCTATGAAAATAAACCTTACGCATGTTAAGGTTTATGATGCCAAATACTAAACTTTAAACTCAAGGAACAAAGGCAAGAAGGGCCATTATAAAAAGGAAGGTTTAAAAACTACTAAAAAGATTTTTTCTTTCATATCAATGTTTACTATAACTTTTTCTAAATCAAAATTTAAGCCTATGGTAAATAGTCCACCAGTTTTTTTATGGACATATTATACAACCTCATAATAATGGTTACATGCTTTATAGGTCTGTGGTGATTTCTGATTTGTGAAAATTATAAACACATTTAATATACATTCTAGGTCACCAATTTTTAATACCTTCTAAGAAAGGTATAACACAACCATTGACAGGAATTGACTAGTCAAGGAAGAAAGGAAGGTCACTCTGGTCCTAAAAGCAAAAGGCATGCTGTCATGTAAAATTATAAAATATTACTCATAATAAAATAACTATTTGGCCTAAGCTCATGAGCTAAAAAATAGGGAGAATCTAGTTTCTACAGCAAATATTGGAAATGGAAATATATGCTCTAATATAATCAATAATACCAAGAATAATACTATAAAACATGCCATTAAGTTATCTCAGAGCTACCTAAGCGTTTGCTGTATGCAATTCACAACTACAGTAAAGCAGAAAATAATGAAGGGCAAGCACTGTCTTTGTGCAAGTCACAAACAGAAGGATGTTCCTAAAGCCTCCTAGTAAAGATAAACCCAACAAGCTGAGTCAATTCTGACTCTTAAAGACCCAATAGGACAGAGCAGAACTGCCCCATTGGGTTTCTTAGGCTGTAAATCTTTATGGAAGCAGACTGCTCCATCTTTCTCCCACAGAGTGGCTGGGGGGTTTGAACTGCTGACCTTTCAATTAGCATCTGGGTGCTTTAACCACTGTGCCACCAGGGCTCCCTCCTGGTAAAGATGCCTCCTATAAATTATTGCTCTCTTATCAGCTGTCCGCTTAACATCAAACAACACTAGCTTGTCATAGACTACACTTACATTATTTACTATATTACAAAAAAAAAAAAAAGAAACTTTCAAAATAAGACATACACAACCAATTTCTCTTTATATAAATGAATTCCCTTAACTAGGTAGAGTTCTTTAATCCAGAACTTTTTCATGGAGTCTAAATCTCCTTAGCTTGGAGGTTCAGGTCTACCCAAAGGCATTTTGGAGGAAAGGGCTAGTGATCTACTTCCAAAACACCAGTCACTAAAATCCCTATGGAGCACAGTTCAACTCCACACACATGGGGTCACCATGAGTTGGAACCGACATGAGGACAACTGGTTGGTCATACGTCCTCATAAGCATATCCACCAGTTTTTCTTCAATTTACTATGGGTAGCACATCAATAGGAAAGACCACTCTCTGGAGAAGGACATCACGTCTGGTAAAGTAGAGGATCAGTGAAAACAAGGGAAGCCTTCCATGAGATGGACTGACACAATAGCTGCAATGACAGGCTCACACTTATCAACGTCTGTGAGGACGGTGCAGGACCAGGCGGCGTTTCCTTCTCTTATACATGAGGTCGCCATGAGTTGGAGCTGACTCGATGGCAACCGACAACAACGGCATAGAAATATAAGGATACTTTTAAAGTGTCATTTGTCACTATTGCTGCCCAGGCTTTACCTGAATCCTGGGAAACAAATTATCCACGGATGCCATAAATCTCTTCTGTCGAACATTTCTGCCTGGCCTTCAATGACTACTAGAACTTAGGTGTTTCTTACCTATTCCTACAAACCTCTTGCTCCTCTCTGTATCTCAGTTTTAACCATGCTGATCTCCTCACTGTGCCTTCTATGTTAGAGCCCTGGGAGCAAAGCTAATGTGACCAAGTTGTCTATTCAAATATGAGTTCACCAGCACAACTCTTGACTCCTATTCACCAACGAGTACTTACTGAACGCCTATGAAGTAAGTGATACAACTTAGATCAGCAATTTCTAAATCTGACTGATAATTAGAACCATATGGGACATTTTTAAATGTTTATTTTTCATTTCAGGGCCCCACTCATTAAAGATTTTAATTTAGTCCGAGGTAGGAACAAACTGCAGTTAAAAAAAAAAAAGCTCTGGAAGACCTTGATATGTTCACTGAGGGTATGTTTCAGGTGCTATGGAACACCAAGAAGGAAAGATCCAGAAGAAATGTGAAGAAATTTATACAGTTTAGCAGGGAAGACTATGGCCTAAATCCTACAAACACAGCAATTATGTTCTTCTATACCAGGAGAAAATCAGAGAAGGGAGATGTCACATTATTAATCAAGAAAGACAAGAGTTTTTAGCTTCTAGACAGGCTTCAGACACTCAGAGATGACTTATGAGTACATTCCACTACTGAAGCAAAGAACAGAAATGGCATGGTTACACAGGCCTCAGGGAGAGAGTTACACTAAGGAAATGAACTTCGCTAGAACACAAAGGTAAGGGATAGTAAGAGAAAAGCTGGATGGGTGAGAAAAGCCTAGAAGACAACAAGCCTTGAAAGCAAGAAAGAAGAGTTTGGATTTCGTATTTTGTATCAGTGGTTCTTAAGTTGTTTTGACCTAGGCTTTTTTGAACAGAACGAAGGGTACCATGGTCCACCTTCTCTACTTATTTGAATAAATAATGCTAAGTGCTTAAATAAATAAATGTAAAAATTTCAGTAACTTAAAATTCTGGGAATTTATCAAAGTCCAATCAGTTTTTTGTGGTCTGGTGACCTTCCACATGCATTCAGGGAACCATCTTATGGCTCTGCCCTTCTCTCAAAGGCCCTCTCCATTCAGCTAGTGCAGGGGTCGGCAAACTCCTTCTGCAAAAGGGCCACTAATAAACATTTTTGCCTTTAAAAGCCATTAAGTCTGCCACAACTATTCAACTTTGACCACTGTGGCCATAAACAAATGGGTGTGGTTGTGTTCTAATAAAACTTTATTTATTAACACAGGCAGTGGGCTGGATTTGGAGCACAGATGTAGTTTGCTGATGCTCGGACCAGGGTATGGAGGAAGAGGGACAACATAGAGGAGGGTCGTGTAGGAGGTGTTCATCTCTTCCACTCATAAGTCAGTATGCCAGAACTTGGTTATATGGTCCCAACTAACTGAAGGTTGGTCGACCTGTATGCCCAGTTTAAAAAAAAAAAAACAAGAAAATTGGGTTTGGTGAACATACCCATTTCTACTTTCCAATGAAAAAACAGCCCAGTGTTGAAGAAGAGTTGGGTAAACACTGTACTGAAAATGGTGTAACAAACACCCAGGCATATATTTGTTAATGGGCAATTATATACTGGTACTGCTACAAAGCATCACTGTACAAAGTGGGGGAATAACCACACAAATTAGTTGATACTAATGGTGCCAAAGTACTTGTGATTTTTAATTAAAAAGCAAAAGCAGCAGCAATTTTAAAATACAAACAACTCAATACCAATAATAAACTAATAAAAACATAACTCCTATAGGAGAATTCCTACTTCTGTGTACATGTGTAGTATGACATGTGTACTGTACACATGTGCAGTGTATATGTACAGCGGGCCAACTTCCAGACTTCTAGTAGAAAGCTGAACTGGCACAGATGGGCACACACAATGCTGTACAGTCACCAGATCCAATTCCGTCTCCTCCCCGGTGTACAGCCAAACCCTACTTCTCAACCCCTCACAATAAAGTTGAGCCATGACTGAGTTCTAAACAAAGAGGAAAGATTCCACTTCTGAGCAATCGTGGAAATAATGTACACCACTGCCAGGCCTGGCACATAAAAATGTCCCTCACGTGACCTTCTATTCTCTTCCCCTTCTGCAGCAACCTCGGAGGCCAGGTGTTAAATGGTGGCATCACCTGAAGGAAGGAGGCTGGCTTCTGAGTGACTCTGTGAGTCTATCACTTCAAAAGTAAATTTGGTTTGGATTTTAACGTGAGAAGTCTAAAATGCCCCATACCTTGACTATATTCTCCCAAATTTCACTCAAGATAAAGTTGCTCTGCTTTAAAATTGGAGCTGTGCTCTCTTCTTACACCTATTTATATTCAATCCTTCTCTTTACAGTATTTATATTTATCATAAAACATAGATGGTCTGTGACTCCAAAGGAATAGTAACTTACAGGGAATCTATAAATGTGTTGGCTGTTAATCAAAAGGTCGGCAGTTCGAACTCACCATCAAACCCATGGGAGAAAAATGTGGCAGTCTGCATCTGTAATGATTTACAGCCTTGGAAACCCAATGGGGCAGTTCTACTCTGCCTTATAGGGTCACTAGGAGTTGGAATCAACTCGATGGCAACAGGTTTAGGTTTTTCTTTCCTTTTTTTTTTTTGGCCCTATTATGTAACATAACATCTCCAGAATATATACAAGGGAAAGTCTTAAAACTAAAAAAAAAAAAAAAAAAAAGCACTTTTTTAAAAACATACTTGCAGTCATTTTGTACACATATCATGACGCAGCTCTGATTTTAATACAAACAGCATTAATATGAAGCCTAAATTTGGCAAATGCCATATGCTCACTTTTAAAGCCCCTGGTGGTCTGTGTAAACGAGTCCATGTACAGACAATTCAGGATTTGAGGACACTTATTTTTCCATATGCTTCCACAGTTTAAAAACATTATATTCCTACCATTTCCAATTTTTCCTGCTTTTCTTGAACTCTAAATGATCTAAATTACCCAGTCTCTAAGTTATCTCGGACAGTGTTTTTACCAATCTTTGGCAAAAAAAAGTTCAGTAAAGGAGGAAAAAAGTTAAGATTTAGGACATAACACAATATGTGATGTACACTATGTGAAATACCAAAATAAAATAATTTAGAATAAACCCCAAAACCCACTGCCATCGAATCGATTCTGACTCATAGCGACCCTACAGGACAGAGCAGAACTGCCCCACAGGGTTTCCAAGGAGCGGCTGGTGGATTTCAATTACCGACCTTTTGGTTAACAGCTGAGCTCTTAATCACTACACCAGCAAGGCTCCAATGTAAAATACCAAAATAAAATAATTTATTTTATTTGATATAAAAAAAAAAAAAAAATTATGGACTCGTCAGTAAAATACTAATATCATATGATAAAAATATATTTCTTTGGAGTATAGTCCATAAAGAAGACTGAACGATACTTTCTAAAACCACATCAAATATTCATTTATTGATTAAAGAAAGCAGAAGAAATGCACACTTTCCTTTGAAAGTTTTAAATGCGTGTTTTTAAACATGTCATTGGAATATACACAAGAGAAAGGTGGGAGAGCACAGCCTAACAGGCTGATTGTTGATACATTTTCCATTTGTAGTGGTGCAAAGTCAAGCACTGTTTTTGAGTAAAACATGACATGACATATTAGCACATAAAACATCACAGCAGTCATCCTTTATGGAGTCCCTATTTGGGGCCTGGCTCTGTGCTCTGTACTTTATATATACACTTAATCCTCACCCTATCCTATCAAGTAGGTATTATTTTCTTTGTTTCAAAGATGGAAACGCTGAGGTTTATAGAGACCATAGCGCTACTAAGCCAGGATACCCACTCAGGTCTGTAGGCTATACATTATTATTTCCAGAAAAAGCCTCTATTTTATATGGCAAACATTCTACCATGAGTTTCCCTGGTAACTACTTCAGGCTCCAATAAACTCATTTTATTCTCTGTTTAAGGTTTCCTTAATCAGTTATCCCATTGTTCGTGTGTATAAATTTCATAATCATATTTAAATGCATATAGTTCCAACTTCGATCAAGGAATACGAAGAGCATCATCATATACGTAACCAAGAAGCTGCAGTGTGAAAGTCTACTCTTTACCCTAACAATGATCACTTCTATGACAATAAGTCATAGAGATACTCTTTGGTGTTACTGACAGTACTCCTAAGGTCAGTAAATTCTAATTCACATTCATAAATTAAAAGCTACTTCTAAACAGCCATTTAATTAGGATAGTTGGCCACTATTATGAAAATTAATACTTAATTTAAGCCAGTATTTCTTAAAGAATAGACCATGAGCAACTACTGGTCCAGGAATCCTCTCCAGATAAAAAAAAAAAAAAAAAAACATAGCCCTCGACTAATCCCTGGGAAAGAATATTTAGAAATACGACATATCTGAATTTCTGGCTTGAAGGAACACCCACCAGTAATTCATTCTCACCATTTCTCATCAAAAGTCATGTCTCTCTCCCTGTTTCAGTGGGTTTTTGGCTCACAGAAGTAGACGTAGTCTAGAATAAGGAGTAAGAATTTCTTACAATTCTAAATAAAAAGCTCAGTTCAAAGATGTATGCAACGTTACCTGGCTCCATAATTCATTGTAAAAATAAGGCTGTAAGAATTTTTCTCAAGTAAAATAAAAGGAATTTAAAATATTGAAGTATTTAAAAGGGACATTTGATACTTTCAAGTAAAATATTTCCCAAAATAGCATGACTTGCCCCATGTTAAACTTACCTTGAAGATGGCATTATATTTGAAGCCCTGAATTTGGTTGTAAACGGATTAGTTGACTCATAATCAAAATAGTCCTGACGATTTTCACCAAATGCGTTAGGTGATTTCAAGTCACAAGGGCTATCCGATCCCCCGTTATTAAGTTTGTCTGATCTTCTGCTATCTTTTTTTCCAGTTACTCTTTCAAACAGGCTAACTTTCTCCCTTTTCTCTCTCTTGTTTTCTTTTTTTACTTCAATTGATTTTGAAAATAAATTCACGCTGCTGTCCCATGATTCACTGCTTTCTTCAAATGGGTTTTTCTTCCTTGGCAGTGTTGCAAATTTTTGGGGTAATGAAGCAGTCACATTTGTAAAAGGGTCATTTTGTCTTCCAAAGGATGATTCACCTTCGTCCACACTGTTGTCAGGTGGGTTCATTTTAGAAGTATCAAAGCTTAATGTCCTTCTGTGTGGAGATTTGAGGCTTCCTGCAAACAAACCCATAGTTAGTGCATAATCAGTGACACAGCCCATCACACTCCAACGCATTCAACGAGCACACTGCTTCTGCTTTTAGAAGGACAGCAATTAGCTGTTTCAAGATATTAACCCTCAAAATAACCAAGGAAAACAATTTTACAATGCAGTCTAAAGTATCTAGACTAATAACAATTAGTGTGTTGCTAGATATTAGCAATTTACTCAGCTCAAAAAGAAATGGTTACATAAGAAAACAATGGTGTCAAAGCTCGAGGTTTTACTTGGCATGATAATGTTATAAATTGTCAGAAGATTTTTGTCATCATTTAGCATTAAATTCACTCCTTCTTCTGAACACAGAGGTTTTATTTTCCAGGTACTTTCTGATGAAATGGAATGTTCATTTACGCTTCTGGCTTTGGAGAAAGGAGAAACAATGAAATGAAGGCAGGCCATGAAAGGGGGTGGGGCTCACTTTCTTATCCTCTAATAATATAAGTATGAATGCAGACAAACTCTGACATCAACGATCTTACCAATTTGGGATATAGTAGGTGCTCAATAAGTATCTGATGAATGACTATATTTAGAAAATACTCCTGAGAAACTGCAATTTTTATTATCCAACTTTACAAGTTAAACGTTAAAAATTAAAAGCAAATTTCAGACCACTGAGTATACATACACTTAGAAAGAACATGCTGCTTACCACTTTCTGGAACTGCTCCAAATGAATCTATCTGGCGCCCAAGAAGATGTGTTTGACCAATGGCGCCAGACTTCAGTTTCTCAGAAGACATGTGGGACCCAGTTAAATCGGACATTGAATGTGCTGAGGAAAGTCTCTGAGGGCCCAAAAGAAAAGGCTTTTTTGGTTTGGATTTCATCTGGATTTCACCACTTGAAAAATCAGTGTTGGCATCAGGCATGTGAGTACTTGGAATGATTGCAGACGATGTATCAGAAAATGTCCCATCATTTTTTCTACCTTTCATCTTATCTTTTAATTTTGCAAAAGGAGATCTTGTTTTGTCCTTCATTGATAAGTCAAACATACTTGCTGTCATGTTGTTTCTCATAAATTGAATATTGACTTTTATCTCACCCCTGTTTTTGGCTCTTTTTCCTTGTTTGGATTCTAATCTAAACCACCTTAAAGAGAAGAAAAAAAAAAGGGTTGTAACACGTAATGAAGAGAAGACATGGAGCTTTGTTATATACAAATAGATTTTTAGGTAAAGCTACTATACAGCCAGGCAACCTAAGCACTGAATGAGAATCTATCAGCCAGAGAGTGTATTTCTGGTTTTACTCCTTGTTCAATTTAAAGACCTGATCATTGTTTCTGTGATGTGACAGTAATATGTCTTGAGGTTTGACATAGGTTTGAAAAGAAAAGGCTTTCAGATAATCTTTATTTTATGATTTGAAAATCACTCATCAAAAATTCTTATCAGGAGAGGCAGAGCCAAGATGGGGGAATAGAGAGACGATACCGTGGAGCCCTCTTTACAACAAAGACCCAAAAAAACAAGTGAAACGAGTATATCTGTGACAAGCTGGGAGCCCTGAGCATCAAAGGCAAGCTTAGACAACAAACCGAGGGGCAGGGGAAGGAAGAGGCCATTCAGAAGTGGAGAGGAGTTACTGGACCTGAATCGCGGGGAGCCCTCAGGCACCATTCCTGGAGCAACAGAGGCCGCGGCAGCAGCGGGCTGGTACTAACGTTCAGCCGCCGTTTCCGCAGGGTGAAGCAGCAGCCACACAGCCCACTCACACCTTCAGAACCTGAGGATAACAGCCCTCTCGGCAAAAGCTAAGTACTGTGCCCCACCGCTCCCCCTAAGCTGGCTTCAGCAGCTGAATCCCTGGGCCTGAGATAGACCCTGGTGGGCACCTGGAGCCATCCTCCCGGCCTTGGGGAAGGAAAAAATTTGCAACTGGGGGAAAAGATAATTTGCTAGCTTCATTAACCAGGGAAGCTCAGGACAGAAGCAGCTCCTGTCCAGGCATAAACCGTCTGTGGACCTGGAGCACCTTTCCCTTCTGCATGGGCCTATTTCGGGAGAATAGGCCCTTGCTGGCAAACTCCAACCATTTCAGCTGTGTGGTGGAGAGGTGGGTGTTTGACTTCTGACATTGCTTTGCCTATTAAAGAGGGTCCTCCCCTACCAACATCAGGGACCTAAGGACTGGTAGCTCCACTCGGGTCACCCTGCCACCCACGACAGGGATCCAGAGATAACTGGTACCTCCCAGTCCTTACAACCAAAAATTTTGGGTGCCCATGGTCCCTCTGCAGAACCCACCCACCTGCACGCTCTGGGGAACAGGGACGCGTTTTCCTCAGAGACACTTGGGGGTCAGTTCTCAGCCCCCTGCCTTGTTCAGAGCATGACACCCTGCTGCAATCAGATACAGGTATATACACCAATCGCCCCTGCCCTTCTAAGACTGTAGGACAGAGCCTGTACCACACACTTGATATCAGCTACCTGGAAACCTGAGCTGAATTCCTGAATGGATTCCTAGACTGATATACCTGATAACAGCTTTAGCCAGCTGGGGACAGGACACCAGGGCTCCAAAGGCGAAAATAATCAAGCTAGCTCACTCAAGCAACCCATACGGGTATACCAAAACAAAGCAAGCAGCTACAACACAGTAAGCAAGCATAAACTAATACAATAACTTAGAGATGGCTCAGAGACAACAGTCAATATCAAGTCACATAAAGAAACAGACCGTGATCACCTCAACAGGCTCTCAAAACAAAGAATCCAGGGATCTTCTGGATGAAAGTGCATTCCTGGAATTACCAGATGCAGAATACAAAAGTTTAATATACAGAACCCTTCAAGACATCAGGAAGGAAATGAGGCAATACACAGAACAAGCCAAGGAACACACAGATATAGCAACTGAAGAAATTAGAAAAATTATTCAGGAACATAATGAAAGGTTTAATAAGCTGGAAAAATCCATAGACAGACAGCAATTAGAAATTCAGAAGATTAACAATAAATTTACAGAATTAGACAACTCAATACAAAGTCAGAGGAGCAGAACTGAGCAAGTAGAAGCTAGAATTTCTGACCTCAAAGATAAATCACTTGGCACTAATATATTTGAAGAAAAATCAGATAAGAGAATTAAAAAAAAAATGAAGAATCATGTGGGACTCTATCAAGAGAAATAACCTATGAGTGACTGGAGTACCAGAACAGGGAGGGATAACAGAAGATACAGAGAAAATTGTTGAAGATTTGTTGGCAGAAAACTTCCCTGATATTGTGAAAGATGAGAAGATATCTATCCAAGATGCTCATCGAACTCCACATAAGGTAGATCTTAAACGAAAGTCACCAAGACATATTATAACCAAGCTTGCCAAAACCAAAGATAGAGAATTATAAGAGCAGCAAGGGATAAAAGCCACCTACAAAGGGGAGCCAGTAAGAATAAGCTCGGACTACTCAGCAGAAACTATGCAGCCAAGAAGACAATGGGATGACATATTTAAAAAATTGAAGGAAAAAAATTGCCTGCCAAGAATCATATATCCATCAAAACTGTCTCTTAAATATGAAGGTGAAATTAAGATATTTACAGATAAACACAAGTTGAGGGAATTCATACAAACCAAACCAAAACTACAAGAAATACTAAAGGGAGTTCTTTGGTTAGAAAATCAATAATATCAGGTATGAACCCAAGACTAGAACACTGGACAGAGCAACCAGAAGTCAACCGAGACGGCGAAAACCAAAAAAACAAAGATTAAAAAAAAAAAAAGCCCAAAACAGGATAACGGCGATGTTATTATATAAGAGAAGACAACGTTAAAATAACAAAGAGGGACTAAGAAATGTAATCATACACCTTCCATATGGAGAGGAAGATACGGCGATACAAAGAAATAAAAGTTAGTTTTAAATTTAGAAAAATTAGGGGTAAATAATAAGGTAACCACAACAGAGACAAACTATCCTCCTCATCAAAATAAAATGCAAGGGAAAAATACAGACTCAGCAGAAACAAAATCAACAACAAATATGAGGAAAGGACAATATATAAAGAAAATCTACTCAGCACGTAAAATCAAGTGGGAAAAAGAAACTGTCAACACACAAAAGAAGACATCAAAATGATAGCACTAAATTCATCCCTATCCATAATTACCCTGAATGTAAATGGACTAAATGTACCAATAAAGAGACAGAAAGTGGCAGAATGGATTAAAAAACAAGATCCATCTATATGCTGCCTACAAGAGACACACCTTAGACTTACAGACACAAACAAACTAAAACTCAAAGGATGGAAAAAAATATATCAAGCAAACAACAATCAAAAAAGAGCAGGAAAGGCAATATTAATTTCTGACAAAATAGACTTTAAAGTTAAATCCATCAGAAAGGATAAGGAAGGACACTATATAATGATTAAAGAGACAATACGCCAAGAAGATATAACCCTATTAAATATTTATGCACCCAATGACAGGGCTGCAAGATACATAAAACAAGCTCTATCAGCATTGAAAAGTGAGACAGACAGCTCCATAATAATAGTAGGAGACTTCAACACACCATTTTCGGTGAAGGACAGGACATCCAGAAAGAAGCACAATAAAGACATGGAAGATCTAAATGCCACAATCAACCAACTTGACCTCGTAGACATATACAGAACACTCCACCCAACAGCAACCAAGTATACTTTCTTTTCTAGTGCACATGGAACATTCTCTAGAATAGACCACATATTAGGTCATAAAGCAAGCCTGAGCAGAATCCAAAACACTGAAATATTACAAAGCATCTTCTCTGACCATAAGGCCATAAAAGTGGAAATCAATAACAGGAAAAGCAGGGAAAAGAAATCAAACACTTGGAAACTGAACAATACTCTGCTCAAAAAAGACTGGATTATAGAAGACATTAAGGATGAAATAAAGAAATTCAGAGAATCCAATGAGAATGAAAACACTTGCTATCAGAATCTTTGGGACACCGCAAAAGCGGCGCTCAGAGGCCAATTTATATCAATAAATGCACACATCCAAAAAGAAGAAAGGGCCCAAATCAAAGAACTATCCCTACAACTTCAACAAATAGAAAGAGAGCAACAAAAGAAACCCACAGGCACCCGAAGAAAACAAATAATAAAAATTAGAGCTGAACTAAATGAAATAGAAAACAGAAAAACAACTGAAAGAATTAACAAGACCAAAAGCTAGTTTTTTGAAAAAATCAACAAAATTGATAAACCACTGGCCAAATTAACAAAAGAAAAACAGGAGAGGAAGCAAATAACCAGAATAAGAAATGAGATGGGCGATATTACAACAGACTCAACTGAAATTAAAAGAATCATATCAGATTACTATGAAAAACTATACTCAAATTTGAAAACCTAGAAGAAATGGATGAATTCCTAGAAACACACTACCTACCTAAACTAACACAAACAGAGGTAGAACAACTAAATAGACCCATAACAAAAGAAGAGATTGAAAAGGTAATGAAAAAACTCCCCCCCCAAAAAGCCCTGGTCCTGACGGCTTCACTGCAGAGTTCTACCAAAGTTTCAGAGAAGAGTTAACACCACTACTACTAAAGGTATTTCAGAGCATAGAAAAGGACGGAATACTACCTAACTCATTCTATGAAGCCGCCATATCCCTGATACCAAAACCAGGTAAAGACACCACAAGAAAAGAAAATGATAGACATATATCCCTCATGAATGTAGATGCAAAAATCCTCAACAAAATTCTAGCCAATAGAATTCAACAACATATCAAGAAAATAATTCACCATGACCAAGTGGGATTCATACCAGGTATGCAGGGATGGTTCAACATTAGAAAAACAATTAATATAATCCACCACATAAATAAAAGACAAGAACCACATGATTTTATCAATTGATGCAGAAAAGGCATTTGACAAAGTTCAACACTTATTCATGATAAAAACTCTCAGCAAAATAGGAATAGAAGGAAAATTTCTCAACATAATAAAGGGCATTTATACAAAGCCAACATCACCCTAAATGGAGAGAGCCTGAAAACATTCCCACTGAGATAGGGAACCAGACAAGGATGCCCTTTATCACCACTCTTATTCAACATTGTGCTGGAGATCCTAGCCAGAGCAATTAGGCTAGGTAAAGAAATAAAGGGCATCCAGATTGGCACGGAAGAAGTAAAAGTATCTCTATTTGCTGATGACACGATCTTACACACAGAAAACCCTAAGGAATCCTCCAGAAAACTACTGAAACTAATAGAAGAGTTCAGCAGAGTATCTGGATACAAGATAAACATACAAAAATTAGTTGGGTTCCTCTATGCCAAGAAGAAGAACATCGAAGGGGAAATCACCAGGTCAATGCCATTTACAGTGGCCCCCAGGAGGATAAATTACTTAGGAATAAATCCTACCAAAGACGTAAAAGACTTATACAAAGGAAACTACAGTACAGTTCTGCAAAAAAAGAAGAGGCTTACATAAGTGGAAGAACATACCTTGCTCGTGGATAGGAAGACTTAACATGAGAAAAATGTCTATTCTACCGAAAGTGATCTATATATTTAATGCAATTCCAATCCAAATCCCAACGACATTCTTTAATGAGATGGAGAAACAAATCACCAATTTCATATGGAAGGGAAAGAGGCTCTGGATAAATAAGGCATTACTGAAAAAGAAGAACAAAGTGGGACGCCTTCCTTTACCTGATTTTAGAACCTATTATACTGCCACAGTAATCAAAACAGCCTGGTGCTGGTACAACAGATACATGGGCCAATGGAACAGAATTGAGAATCCAGATATAAATCCATCCACATATGAGCAGCTGATATTTGACAAAGGCCCAAAAACAGTTAAATGGGGAAAAGACAGTCTTTTTAACAAATGGTGCTGGCATAATCGGATATCCATCAGCAAAAAAATGAAACAAGACCCATACCTCACTCCATGCACAAAAACTAACTCAAAATGGATTAAAGACCTAAACATAAAATCTAAAATGATAAAGATCATGGAAGAAAAAATAGGGACAACGTTAGGAGCCCTAACACACGGCATAAACAGTATACAAAACATTATAAAGAATGTAAAAGAAAAACTAGATAACTGGGAGCTCCTAAAAATCAAACACTTATGCTCATCCAAAGACTTCATCAACGGATGAATGGATAAACTATGGTATATTCACACAATGGAATACTACGCATCGATAAGGAACAGTGATGAATCTGTGAAACATTTCATAACATGGAGGAACCTGGAAGGCATTATGCTGAGTGAAATCAGTCAGTTGCAAAAGGACAAATATTGTATAAGACCACTACTATAAGAACCTGAGAAATAGTTTAAACTGAGAAGAAAACATTCTTTTGTGGTTACGAGAGGAGGGAGGGAGAGAGGGTGGGAGAAGGGCATTCACTAATTAGATAGTAGGTAAGAACTACTTTAGGTGAAGGGAAAGACAGCACACAATACAGGGGAGGTCAGCACAATTGGACTAAACCAAAAGCAAAGAAGTTTCCTGAATAAACTGAATGCTTTGAAAGGCAGCGTAGCAGGGGCAGGGGTCTGGGGACCATGGTTTCAGGGGACACCTAAGTCAATTGGCATAATAAAATCTATTAAGAAATCATTCTGCATCCCACTTTGAGGGTCGCTATGAGCTGGAATCGACTTGGTGGCAATGGTTTTTTTTTTTTTTTAATCCCACTTTGAAGAGTGGCATATGGGGTCTTAAACACTAGGAAGCAGCCATCTAAGATGAATCAATTGGTCTCATTCCACCTGGATCAAAGGAGAATGAAGAATACCAAGGACACAAGGTAATTATGAGCCCAAGAGACAGAAAGGGTCACATGAACCAGAGACTACATCATCCTGAGACCAGAAGAACTAGATGTTGCCTGGCTACAACCGATGACTGCCCTCACAGGGAACACAACAGAGAACTCCTGAGGGAGCAGGAGAGCAGTGGGATGCAGACCCCAAATTCTCATAAGACCAGACTTAATGGTCTGACTGAGACTAGAAGGACCCAGGTGTTCATGGCCCCCAGACCTTCTGTTGGCTCAGGACAGGAACCATTCCCGAAGCCAACTCTTCAGACATGGATTGGACTGGACAATGGGTTGGAGAGGGATGCTGGTGAGGAGTGAGCTTATTGGATCAGGTGGACACTTGAGACTATGTTGGCATCTCCATCCTGGAGGGGGTTAGAAGTTGGCGAAATGGACACGAAAAGAGAGAGTAGAGGGAGAGAGCAGGCTGTCTCATTAGGGGGAGAGTAATTGGGAGTGTGTAGCAAGGTGTATATGGGTTTTTGTGTGAGAGACTGACTTGTTTGTAAACGTTCACCTAAAGCACAACAAAAATTATGTAAAAAAAAAAAAACCCTGCAAAATGAAGCCTAGAAGAGAATTTCTACAATGTTTCTACATTACTTAACAAAGAAGCTTAATATTCATTCCTGCAGACAGGTTATTATTTAAATATAGCTCTAATCAAGTGTAACAAATTTTCTTAGCTACAAAGGAACTCTGATCTAATTTAACATTAGTTCTTTCTCATTGTTACCAACAGGCTATGCCAAAAGATTACATTTAGTAGCCATCAGGTGGAAGGCTGGTTTACTGGTTCACAGGGAGGAGAAGCTGCCCAGGATATACACACCAACTGACTACAGTCTAAATGGCCTAGGGTGGGATATTTAAGGTGAACTGTACATTAATACATTTAAATAATTACACAAAGTATTCAATCACTTCTGAATAGATTGGAACTTCATTCTTTGAGAAGTACTTTAGAATGAGAAAAGATAAAACACACTCACCTATATTATCATCAGTCTTATCCCACTGTTTTTTTGTTTTTTTTTTTTCAGCAAGAGACTACTTTGCAAATTCTTGCCTACCACTCCAGGAAATTAAAACAGTTAAATAGTAATTGAATATACACTTATTAGATGAAATATTTGAATAAGGCTAACAAATGACAATTCTAAAAGTACCTCCCATGATCCAGGAAGTCTGACTCCAACAACTGAAACTCTGGCAACTACAGAGGCACTGGGCACTCAAAGGCCCTAGAATAGGCTGCCATCCTAGCCACTGCCCCGTTCTAGGACTTCTCAAGAGGAGTCAAAATGCAGGGCAATCTTAAAATGTTTAATATATGCATACAGTCATCATTCTGACAAATCTACATTAAGGGAGTTTTATATATCCTTTTTTTATTCTACTAGCTGTATCCCCAAACTCAAGGTAAATATTCCAAAGTTCCTTAATTAAGGTTGGTACATAATTTTAAAAAAAGAAAAAAAACATTGCTATCAAGCTGATTCTGACTCATAGCCACCCTACAGGACAGAGAAAAACTGCCCAATAGGGTTTCCGAGGTTGTAATCTTTACGGAAGCAGACTGCCACATCTTTCTCCTGTGGGGTGGCTGGTGGGTTTGAATCACCAACCTTTCAATTAGTAGCCAGGCACTTAACCACTGCATCACCAGGGCTCCTCTGGTCCAGAATAACAAATATTATTAAATAATTAAAATCTACATAGATTTGAAAGAAAAAGTACATCCCAAAGACATTATTTTTCCCTTGCTTTGATATACAGGCCATTCAGAGATCCTAAGCTTAAATAAAATACTACAACACATTCCAAGAGTCTTCCCTCATCTTTGGCAAAGATGACCAAAGCAACTAAACTTACATCCTTCCAAACAACCTTCAAAATCCACAAAAGTCTTGAATTAGCTGGGAATTATGTTCATGAGGCTCTAGTTAACGCTAATTCTCACTAAATGAGAACCAAGCAAAATAATGGGAACAAATCAGTGAAAATCCATTCCTACCAAGAACTTAAGACTATCATAGCACATTACATAAAATAAACAATAAGAGTCTAATGCTTATGACCAGTTTTAGGCTCTAGAGCAGGAAGGAACACTGTCACTCCTTTACGATCTGAGAAAAATCAGCTTTGTAAGGGAAGTTCTTTACATTTATAATTCTTCCTTCATCAACAGAAATACAGGTGCCTCACTGACTTCCATTATCAATCAAAGTAACCAGTGGGAAGTTGCTATATTTCCACTGAATCCTAGAAGTGGAAGATACTTCTGAGTTCATCTAGGTATTTCCGTGGTTAAGTGCTACAGCTGCTAACCAAAGGTTTGGCAGTTCGAATCTGCCAGGCACGCCTTGGAAACTCTATGGGGCAGTTCTACTCTGTCCTATAGGGTCGCTATGAGTCGGAATCAACTCGACAACGCTGGGTTTGGTTTTTGGGTTATTCTTTTCATTGGAGCCCTGATGGGTCAGTGGTTAAGAGCTCCGCTGCCAATCAAAAGGTCAGAAGTTCAAATCCACCAGTTGCTCATTGGAAACCCTACGGGGCTGTTCTACCCTATCCTATAGGGTACCGACTCGACCTGGGATACTGGAATCCCTTTTCCTAAAATTGAAAATCTTGAGGTCCAATATGTACCTAAAAACACATTTCATCTTCATAATAAACTTCAGCTCTATGAGCGTGTCTTCTACATTGATCATTCTCATAAATTCTTAAGCAACACACAAGAAAAACATTTTCTTGGTTAGCTAAATTGGAGCAATTCAACCAATTAAGATCTAGTTACATCTGGAAAAGGATTTTTTTTTTTTTTAAAGAATAGGATATTTTATAATAGACAGCATTAACCTGAGACCCTAAATTGAGAAAATCCCTAATCTGAGGCAGATGATAAAATCTGAAGACACTGGGATTAGAAATAAGAAATCACAGCAATAAACTCTCTGGAATACAGAACCTTGAACAACACAAAATTGAGCACTCAAAAAGTCTGGAAATGAAATAAGGTTACGTGCCCAGTTATTAAGTCAGAGCTGTGGAAAACAGAGCCATTTTTAAAGGGCGGGGGGGACTACTTTTGATGGATGGTACCTCAGAAACATTCTGTAACATCATCGGGCTACACAGAAAACAGGTGAACACACTTTGCAACAAATACCAAAAATAAAAACCAACAACAAAGCAGCACATAAGATTCTCATGTAACAAATCACAGCAAATCTAAGAAAACTAATCACTCAGTTAAAGGGAGGGAGGGTAATCAAAATTAATCAAATCTTAGAAATAAGACCAAATAAACTACCTACTTAACACCCTTATTTCATAGACAAGGAAACCAAGGCACAGAGGATAAGTAATTTTCCATGTCGGACTAAAGTCAATGAGTAAAAATTCCAAAGTCAAAGAATAACATCTGCAGGAAAATGGAAGTTCTCATTCGATGAACCACATGTTATTAAGGTTAAAAACATAACTGGTCACATATTACAGGATGCTGGATGTAGTCAGGACGCTCTGGTGGCACAGTGGTTAAGAACTATGGCTGCTAACCAAAGGGTTGGTAGTTCAAATCCACCAGGTGCTCCTTGGAAACTCTATGGGGCAGTTAGTTCTACTCTGTCCATAGGGTCACTACAAGTTGGAAAAGACTTGATGACAATGGTTGAGTATGTAGTCAGGAGACATGACAGCCGAAGATGAAGACAACACACATACTCCATTGCTAGAGTATAAGCTCCTTGAGGGCAATTTTCCCTGCACTAAAAATAAACCTTACTGAATTTGTTTCTAGAAACATATTCATAACACAATCAAGCTATAACTCCTGTGTGTGGGTTTTTCTTTCTTTCTTTTTTTTTGCTAAAGAACTCCAAAGACTTAGGTAACTCTTAAAGAAAAAAGCAAGTCAGTGTTTGAATGCAAACTGTAAATAAAGTATAGTTTCCATCTTTCCCCATCTCAAAAAAAAAAAAAAAACTGCAAAGAATTTTCACAGATATATTTAAAAATGTAAGCATGACAAATAGCTTTAGCTGCTTCATTTTGAAATGGGTCTAATAGGGAAGTCTTAATGAGACCTTCAGGAATCATTCCAGAGATAGCATTTGTTTTCCCAGGCTTCAAAAAGATAAAATGAAGACATAGCATTTGGGGCTTAGGGGATTAATGTTGATTTTTTTTTTTTTCCACCTCTGGAGTGCTGGATTTAAACTGTACATGGCTTCAGTTCAATTTTTAGTGGCACAGGTCCATGTGTAAAAACCACCACACATTTGGGAAATGTTCCCAAGCAACTGGTGCTGTGTGGTCAGAAACAGGACAAGATTGGCAATAAGGGTGCCAGAGGCCAGGACGCAGGTGCGCTGCTGAGGCACACACAACAGGCCTGGACTCTCCATGTGTTTGCACCATACCTAACTCCAGGGACTCTGAGCATCATTACTTTTCACGAGCATTAAAAAAAAACCAACATCACCCACTTCTGTTGTAAAAAATCGATAGATATTACCTAACAGCATGAACAATTTTACCACTCTATTATTAAACACTGGATTATTTCCTTAAATCTCGTGCCAGAATCAATCCAGGCACCCATTAAAGCGAGAGATACAGAAGTTCTCTTTCCATGCCCCACAAAAAGAGTTCTGGCACAGACCCTTTTTCCCCTCTCCTTAAGAGAAAAAAAAGTACGGAAAATAATGGTTTTAGCCATCATGCTTCTTTGCCTATCACGACACAACTGGAAGACAGGCTGTAAATACTTGTCTTCAGCGTCAAAAAAGTAAAAAGCCTCACACCCAGCACTTTCATGGGACTTCTAAAGCAGCTAGCAGCCTTCATCACTCACACTGGTTCTCTACAGAGCACTTGGGAATATGCTGACAAGGTACAGCAATGTGCAGAATATTAAATATCTTTCTTGCAATACACCGGTGATCCAAGTCTGTTTCTTAACTGCGCCACATGTACAGCTGTGCTGGAAAAAGGAAACTATTAAATATATTAAAAAATGAGAAGTATTATCAATAAAGATACCTCATGAAGCACGTGGTCCCCGTTTATCCACAAAGTAGGAAAATGTTAAGGGCACAGTACCATATGAAAACCACTTTAATTGCAGCAACATCACAAGCCCTACTGATAATATTTAAAAGCAGTTTTCCCCCCAAAGGTCTAATGAATTCTATGTAATAGCCAGTATAGAATTGCTATAGGCAGAGACTCTGATATTAGTTAGAGTACTGCTCATAGCCAAATTTATGGTAATTACGGTGCTGCCAAAGACAAGGAGTAAAAACAAGAAGAAACTTTAAAAGGTTACTTCATCCTCAGTATCTTCGGATTCACACTTGGGCCTACTTTCACTTGGAAAATTTATATTTCAGAGAAGGCCTGTAATACATTATTCATTAATATTAAAAAGACTGTAAATGTAATAAATTTGAAGCTACGATATACTTCAAAGTCTAAAAACACTGTCACTTAAAACTGGCAATTCAATACGAATTATTTGGAAATTATCCATTTTTTGTTTTAAATCTGATGAACTCAGAGAAAACTGAGATGACACTTTTTAGGAATCAAATAGTTTTGATATTAAAGTCACTGAGATGTATTCAACTTTACAATTTTTTTTAACCTTTTCTGTTTCTTAAAATATCTTCATCTTAGTTTAAATGTTTACTATTTTTCCTCCTGAATTCCTACTATTTCTTATCTCTCTACCCTTTTACTCTATATAAAAAATCTTAGGTAAAGACCTCATTAAAAAAAAAGAAAAAGCCCAGTCAAGAGAAGCCTGCAGGCAGACATGCATAAAAAAGAACAATAGAGAATTTAAAACATAAAAAACTCATATAAACTTTAAGAAAGTTATTATTTTTAAAAAATTTTAAGAGAAAATAAATTCCTGACTGAAAGAAATATCAAGGCTGTCTTGGAAATTTCAAGATTTAAGTTCAACCTGTATTTTTCTCTCATTAATTGCATTAACCTTACTGTTCTCTCGGACCGGAAAAATTTTAAGTTTAGGGAAGCAGTGAGTGTATCTATCTCTGAAAACACACTATTTTTCACTTTAAGCTATGATATTCTATGTTAACTTTTATTATGGCTTTTTTTTAATTACAAAATATCTAACCCAAGCTTGAAAGTCATAGAAGACCACGTTTCCACTGAAAATGTCATTAAATCATTTAATCATAAGAACTGTCTCCAATCTTAGAACATTTAATATGGCCTACACACGACAGCTTTGCAAAACTAATTCTAACACAACACACTAGCTTCAACATATTGTATATTCAAAGGAAAATACTGTGAGTGTGTTCAAAGTTTAGAATGTTTGTACACACTTTTAAAACTTTTTTTTCTTAACAGCTTTAGACTTCACCAAGATGTACAGACCCTGAAAAATGGTCGAGTTAAAATAAAGACCAACTGTGTTTAGAGTCTTGAAATGAAATACTGAGTTCTAAATTTGGTCATTTATCTCTGACACCTTCAGAGTTCAATGTTTATATTAAAATGCTGTATTGGCAGATTTCATTTTCTGATGTTCCATTTTACGGAAAAGTTTCATGTTTAAAACTCATTAACAATTTACACATGTGAAGTTTTAGCTGTTAAACACTGCGATCCAATCCTTTTATAAATAGTGAAACAGTGTTAATTTGCTTAAAATCCGGTGCAAAATATTTGATTATTTAACAATGTTTACCTCAAACAGAAATGAGAGGAGAGCGGTCTTTAGCGACTCCATTTAAAAGTGTCTCTTCAACGACTATTTTTACTTCAGGACCATGCAAACAAATATGGTGCTTAAAACCTGGTCCTTTTGCAACCCCAAAACCAATGCCTCAAATACACAAATAATTTCCAAGAACAGAAAATCCATAAATAAGATATACTTAAAGTCCACCCACTGCCATCAACTCCATTCCCACTCAGAGCGACCCTACAGGACAGAGTAGAACTACCCCATAGGGTTTCCAAGGCTGTAAATCTTTCTGCCACATCTTTCTCCCGCGGAGCGGCTGATGGGTTCCAACCACCAGCCGTTCGATTAGCAGCCGAGCGCTCTAACCAGTGTGCCACCAAGGCTCCTAAGATATACTTAAAAAAAAAGCACCCCCAAATTCAAAATAAATTGCATAACTTACTCTGTTTTCCTTCTTTGTTTGTCCTCAAAGATGTCATTGAGATTGATTGCCACCTGCCCTAAAAATTTATCCAGCCCCACCAGGGACCTGTGCATAACTATGAGGAAAAGGATGTATTTCTCTGGATTCCCCTGCATTAGCAGCCCTGGTAGCTCAAAGGAGGCCTCTTCCTTCCAGACTGGCTCAAGGGTTTTCTCAGCTACAGAGGTGGAGTACTTCTCCTTGCCCAGCTGAATGATAGTGTACGTGTCATTGGTACCACTTTTGCCTTTGGGCTTGAGATCTTTGGCTTGGAGCACTGTGACCTGCACGTGGGTTGGAAACCACTTTTGGGCTTGCTCTGACAGCATCATTCTGCCCTTTTTCTCTGCTCCGAGTCCCCAAGCGCAGGCAGTGCCCCTCGCCGGGGGACAGCCTAATGCTTTGATCACTGCATCTTAAGGGCACTTAAGGGACACCAGGCGAACTCGGCGCTGGCCCACTTCCCTGGGGATGATGATGTCAAAACGCCAGCCTGGGGCAGCACGGGGGTACGGCTGCTCTGGGGGTCCCCTTTCCTCCGGAGCAGCAGGGGCCCACCATCACCTGGCCGCGCTCCAGGCCTCCCCGCGGACCCCCGCACCTCGCCTCTCCACTTTCCCGCTCCGCCCGCCCCGGAGACCGGTCTCGGCGGCGGGCGGCCCCCGGGCCTGCCGGCAGGTGAGACCCGGCCACCTGGGCCCGGCGGAGGCTGCAGAGGTGGCAGGAGGCCTCTTGGGAAGCAGAGGCTTCCGAGCTCCCCCTCCGCCCGAGTCCTGCGGCCCCAGCTCCCGCCGCCTCCTCGCGGCCCGGCCACCTCCGCCTGCCGCGCGCCGCCCGCCCGCCCGCCCCGCGCTCGCCGCGGGCCCGGCCCGGCTCCTCCGCCCGACCCGGGTAATACGAACCGCCGGCGGCCTCGCTCCCTCTCTCAAACCTCGCCCTCCTCCTCCCCCTCTCGCCTGGGCTCCTCCTCTCGGCGGGGGCGGCCGCGGGGGTGGGGTGGGGCGGGGCGGGGCGCGGGCGCCGGCAGGACGCCGACGGGCCCGGCTGAGGCGGCGGGCGCGGGGCCTGAGCTCGCGGGGCCGGCGGCTCCTAGCACCGGCCGGGCGGCGGCGGCGGCACTTCCGGGTTGCCCTTCTCCATGTTGATCTCGGGAAGGCGAAGGGGCGGGGCCGGAGGGGCCGCAGGGTCAGAGGTCAGCACCTCCCTGGTTGCCGTGGCGACCGAGGGCGCCGGCTGCAGAGCCACCCCTCCCCATGCTGGGTGCTGCTAGTTTGGATGCTGCACCTGATGCCCGCGCCTGGCACCGTGCTGGGTGCGGTGCCTGCAAGGCCAGGTGGAGAGCCCCGGGGGGGAACTGGGGACTGCTCCCGAGAGGAGGTAACCAAGGCCCCGGGACCTGCTGGAAACTAGCGAGAGAGCCAATTTCAATTTTTGAAGGCAGGGAACCCGTCTTGCTGTCCCCTGGTTGCCCGGTGCCTGGCACAGAGCGGGCGTTCCATCAGTGGTGGTGGAAGGAACTGGTCCCCTTTTTTTGACGGAAAACCCTTTTCCCCACACCCTTTTCCACCCCTCTGTGAAAGGAGAGAAACCTGTCAATAGACTGGAGATGACATCCGCACGCAGACGAAAGGAGAGAGGGAAGCAGATAACAAAAGATTCCAAGACTAACACATGAGTTAATAAAGATCGCGAGAGGCGCTGGACTGGAGTCAGAAGACCTGATTCCGATCTCACCTCTTCCGCGCGACCCTAGTCAAGTCATTTCCCCTCCTTCGGCTCCAGTTTTTCTTCACGGGTAAAACTGAAGCCTCCATCGTGTCTAAGACTCAGTGTCGACTCAGAGGCTCAGCATGGAAAGCGGCCCTCCCCTGTGGGCACTCACAGTCTGGTAGACTACCCAGATCATCTGGAGACCTTGCCCCAACTTGGAATGCCAAACCCACAGACTTTACTCCAGTAATACTCCTTTCAGCTCAGAAAGGCAAACAGCCCATTTACTTCATCGTGGGGACCTTCACGCGTGCCTTACCTGCGCTAAAGCCGAAACCAAATGGCCACCAACGCGGTTGGAATGGAGGGAGCTCTGTTCAAAGAAGAATATGGGGATAAATTAATTGTGCGCTTTTGGGGGTGGGGGGGGGCCGGTGCTAGCCTAATCCAGCGGAGAAAGTACTGGTAATGGCTGATGATGAGGCAAAAGCTTTGTACAAAGCTCCTGATGGACACCTCCAGAATGAGGCTGGAGATAGCTTCTGGGAATCTCGGTTTCCTTGTCAATAAACTGTAGATAAAATACCTGTTAAAGAGTTAAGACGAGTGGTATGAGATAGTGTACATTTCCTAGCGCAGTGTGGCACCTAATTCTCTATTTCCATTGGCCTCTCTACTTCTCAGTTATAAGGGGGACCTTTGTACTACCTTTTATTGCATTTACTTCTGTTGGTGTCTTAGGTAACAGCAAGGGAATTTCAAGCACAGGTATTATGGACTCTCCTCATAGAGCCTGGCATGCAGTAGGTACTCCAATTTATTGAATAACTGAATACCTTTTCTCCTTTACACAGATTTTGAGAGTAAAGCAACATGATAGATGGGAATACTCTTTTCCAACTTAAAATGGCTGTGCGAACGTAAGGCATTGTGTTCATTATTTTCAGGCAGGGTTTTAAACGTCTTCATTCAAGGAGGACTTTATGCACTCCATGTTTTCTCGGTGTCCCCATGTTTACAGGATCCTAGCTGCAGCATTTAAAACTCTAAGGAACAAAAAAAAAAAAAAAAAGGAACAGTGAAGTTAAAAAAAAGTTTTTTTTTTCTTTCCATTAAATGCTTTTTGCATGGGGGGATATGAAGACCCAATATATTCGTGTCACAAAGTCAGCTATACAGTTGAAGAACCTTAGAGGGGGTAACGTTATGCAGTCATTTAATCTCCTAGAGGGAAGATACTTCCCTGAGCCTGAAGGATAAGACTACAAACCTCAAAGACCACCCAGGTTCCAGCACATTCTTTCAGGAGTCTGCTGACACTTGCTAGTGTCTATAAATTTCCCTTCATTTATTATAAATTTCAATTTTTTAGTACTGTTTACCCATATAGTAGCTGGTGTGAGTTCTGTATAAAGTAGGCGCTCCCAAAAGAAACACTGGATTAATTTACTACCAAGATCTTCAGGGAGCCTAACTACAAGTAAATCTTGAATAATCCTGAGCTAAATACCATTTAGGATGAAAAGTCCTAGGTTTTAAGTCATTCAAATGAAATTTTACTATGAAGCATAAAAAAAGAGGCAGAATTTTCCATCTCTGGGAGCTAGTGTGTGAAAAGGCCATGTGTGGAAAACAGAACAAAACCAGAGTCCTACAAATACAGCATCTGGATCCCAGAGTGGGCAACTGTCAACTTTAAAGAGAAATAGTCTTAAGGATTTTTAAAGAGTTCACTGAAACAGTCAATGGTGGAATCTCATCAAGATCTCCAGGGAGAAATAATTCGACACCTGAAACTTACAAAAACAAAATAAACATCATAAAGTCAAGCTTAATTAAGTTTAGGATTTTTATAAGGTGCCTTTTTAAAAGTCTTCACATCTCTATTAAAGGTTATAATTAAACAATAAGCAATTATAATAGCGGATGTGTGTTTCTAAAGAGCTTAAATTGTTTGGTACGCTTTATTAATGATTATAAACTTGTTTACAAGTATCATTTCACTCATCTCTGAAACATAGCCATCTCTAGGGTGGAAGTTGGCAGCAGTAGTTCACAGCAACACAACAACACACTCCAACACAATTCAAAGAATACTCTAAAGGCAAGAACTGAACAAACTAGAATTACTAACATCTCTTCCTGTAGTACCTACATTTCTTTGGAGTTCTCCAAAACCTAGCTAGAGCCAAAATGGTTTAGTTTTACTATCTGGCAAGATCAGAAGTTATGACTTCATGTTTGTAAATCAGAATAAGAAAAACAGCATATTTTTGCTCCTGAGGGAAACAAACAAAATGGGCTAAAGAGAATCTGGAATTGCTTTATAAAAGTGAAATGATTTCCCATAGAAGAGTAGTTTTGTTGTTGTTGTTTTATTGTTTATATTAAGAGAGGAGCCCTGGTGGCTCAGCTGCTAACCAAAAAGTCGGTGGTTTGAACCCACCAGCCACTCTGAGGGAGGAAGACGTGGCAGCCTATCCATAACAATTTACAGCCTTGGAAACCATATGGGGCAGTTGTACTCTGTCCTGTAGGGTCACTGTGAGTCAGAATCAATTTAACGACAATGGGTTTGGTTTTGGTTTTGTACTAAGAGGGTAAAAAAAATGTCACTTGGGTCAAATATACGGTTGGCTCAGAGTGAAAAATAATGGCAATTACGTAAGCCCTGGGATCAAAGCAGTTCTGCCAAAATGTTTACTGGCTCTGTTTTAAATATTCTTTTTACTAATTTTAAGATGTGCATGAACGATAATTTAAAAAGGAAAGGATTGTATGTGTAAGGACAACATACCAGAATAGAAGACAGTCTTTTTTTTTTTTTTTAATCCTATGACTAATGAAATGTTTGGCACAATTTTTCCAAATTGGGGGAAAAAGTTCATATCGTAAAGGGAGAAAATCCTGAAAATTCTAACTTTAAATTGTCAAAATGCCTGCTGCGATGAATAAAAATGATTGGACCAGAAAGTAAAAATAGTATTTATTCCCTAATGGTGGAGCATTGTGCAGATGACAGTACTTTCTGAAGGGTGTACTTTTCAGTCCACTTCTGTAAGGGGACTCATTTCAAGCATTGTGGAGGATTTTTCCTTTGGATATCACTATCCGTATGAGAACATCTTGCAAATCTGTTGTAGAACAATTATAGTACTTTGTGTTCAAATGGCCCATTTGGTCAAGAGTGTTAAGATTCTCATTTTATAATGGATGGTAATTATTTTCCAGATGGGGATTCAGGGACCTAAAGATAGGAAGAAGTTTTCTCCAAGGTATCATTACAATATTCAGATTTCAGACTCATATGTATTTTATACACACACACACACACACACACACACACACAGGGTTCCCCGGGTGGTACAAACTTAATAATTAAGTGCTTGACTGTTAGCCAAAAGATTGGCAGCTCAAACCCAGAAGACAGGCCTGGCAATCTGCTTTCGAAAGGTCAGGGACTTGAAAATATGATGGAGCAGTTCTACTCTGCACTCATGGGGTCACTATGAGTCAGCACACACAGGTACACAATTCAAATGTATATAAAATTTATATACATATGACAAAGCCCCAGGGGTATATTGGAGATATGTGAATAGACAGATCCCCACGTCCGTCAAAAAGTTAAAACAAAAAACTATTTGGCTAACTGATTTGAAATTATATTTGCAATAAAGCAGTTTGGGGTTTTTTGGTGGTTTTTTGTTTTGTTTTCCTCACTGAACTGATGCCTTTGTCTTCTGGCGCTGGGCAGAGTGTGTACCCAGTGTGTGATGCCTGAAAAGCAGGGTGGAGTGTGAAGACCTCTATCAATGGCTGGGTCTTAATTCCGGTGGTTAAGAGCTCAGGCTACTAACCAAAAAGTTGGCAATTCAAATCTACCAGTCGCTCCTTGGAAACCCTATGGGGCAGTTCTGCTCTGTCCTATAGGGTTGCTATGAGTTGGAATCGACTCGATGGCAACAGGTTTGGTTTATTTTGGTTTTCTGCCTATTACTAGCTATATATCTTCAGGGAAGTAATTTTCCGTCTTCAGGCCTCTATTTCTTCACCTGTAACATAAAAGACTCTCTAAACAGGAGCTACTAAAGTATCCTCTAACATTTAATAATACTACATAGTACATTAACAACCCACAGAAGCCAATTGCATTATAATTATCTAATTGAATTTGGTGAACATACTAAAGCAGATTTCCTTTTTAAGTAATTTATTAATGAAGGATCCTCTAATGAGGGGGGAGCGGGAGGTTAGGGGGTGGGTTTTCCTCAAGATGTCCTGAGAGTTCTCTCTCCCCAAAAGAATTAATGATCGCAGAAAGTAAATATTATTTTTATTAATTAGCCTACGTGTGAGGAAATGGATTTGGAAGAAATTAACAGGTAAGTGCAAGTAATTTTGAACAGCCATCACCTTTTCACTCGTAGCAATGAACAGCTTCTGTTCATACTGTCTGTAGTTTTTTCAGACTACGAATACATGCTGAGGAAGGGAAGATTTAAGGAGCAAAATACATATTTGTAGATAAGAATGTGTCGGGTAGATGTCAGAATTCCCTTTTCATGGTATCATACTATTATGTTATGCAGTTTTTGTGGCTCAACAAAATCAACGCGTGTTAATACACAGAAGTCGAATTCATTCACTTTAACTGCTATATGGTCTTGAGTCAGACAAGCCCCATTTGATCTCCTTGCAGAGGACTTGAAGCTGTTTCCAGTCTTTCACTACTGTAAACAGTCCTGCAGAGACATCCATATGTTTCCTCGTGCACATGTGCAGGGAAGTTTGTTTGTAATTATAGCTCTTTTTGACAATTAACAATGAAATTAATGGGGGTTTATGAGTGATAGTTTGGAAAACTCACAGGACTGAGCATCAAAAGACCCAAGTTCTAATCCTAGCTCTGCAACTAAATAGTTGGGGACCCAGCAAGCCCTAGTCTTTCTGACCTCTAAGACCCCTTCCAGCTCCAAAATTCTCAAAGTCTATGTATGTGTGCTTTGGTGTTGTTGGGTGCCAAGGAGTCAATTTTTGACTAATAGGAACCCGATGTGACAGAATAGAACTGCTCCATAGGGTTTCCTAGGCTGTAATCTTTATGGGAGCAGATTGCCAGGTCTTTCTGGGTGGATTCAAACTGCCAGCCTTTTGGTTAGCAGCCAAGCACTTAACCATTGCACCACCAGAGTTCACTTTCTCTCTAGTTAAGAGCTCAGCTGCTAACCAGAAGGTTGACAGTTTGAATCCACCAGTTGCTCCTTGGAAACCCTATGGGCCAGTTCTGCTCTGTCCTATAGGGTTGCTATGAATTGGAATTGACTGGACAGCAACAACAGGTTACATATGTAACTGTGTAACTGAAAAGCACTTGCTATGGGAAGAAAGTTTTGCAAATGCTCATGTATTTGTCTTCAAATTTCAATTATCTCACCATCATGAGTCTTTCTGGAATCCTCCAGACTTCAACCATACAGTTGCTACTTATATGGATTTAGGTCACGGAGAACTTTGATTATTACTGAAAGCAATGTTTAAAAAAAAAAAATTATTAAGTTATCATCCTTTGTAAACATCTGTTAATTATTTTTTATGTTTAGTTAAAAATAAATCTAAGACATGGGATATTAACAAACAAGAAGGGAATAAAACTATAAAACTTTATAGAATTCCATAAAATTTTCTGAAATGTTTTATATGTGTGTGTGTGTGTGTTCATTTGGAGACCATTAATCTGGTGGGCAGCTGGCAAAATCATTTGGTGATAGTTCTGTGTTTTCTCCTGTGTAAGATTTAGTGCTCTCTCCCTTTATACTTATTTGATCTATGCTGAACAAAGTAAAGGACTTTTAAACTATGTTGTCTTTTGTGTGTTTGATACAAAGTCGGGGGGGGGAGGGGCGGGTATTTTGACGCACAGATCCAACTCTTCTAGTTCCAGGATCAGATTTTAAACCATTTGTCCTAATCAGTTTTCAACTAGCCTGAGCAATGTTTAAGTTCATCTCAATATCTGATAATAAGAAACAGTTTTAGCTCAGAACTGGGTGCCTATCACGTATGCATTCTGAATTAGGTCACCTTCAGAGTACTAAAGGTTATGATGTAAAGAAGAAGTGGTGCAAATCTACATTGTAGCTTTTCTAGAATGGAATGGAGTCCCTGGGTGGTAAAAACAGTTGATGCAGTTAGCAGCTAACTAAAAGGTTGGAGATTCTAATCCACCCAGAGGCACACCTTGGAAGAAATACCTGGCAATCTACTTCAGAAAATTAATCATTGAAAACCCTCTGGAGCATGGGGCTGACTCTAGAACCAGTGACTTACTAGCTAGTAATTGGAATACTGGAGCCTTGTGGCCCAGTGGTTAAGAACTCGGCAGCTAAGCAAAAGATCGGCAGTTCAAATCCACCAGCCATTCCTTGAAAACCCTATGGGCAGTTCTATTCTGTCCTATAAGGTTGCTACGAGTCAGAATTGACTCATCTGCAATGGGATTTAATTGGAATACCCATGAATGATCCGCATCCAGGGACGGATTACCCAATAAGCAAGGTACGCACAGGCTTCCTTGTGCTTATTTACTAATCTGTAGTGAACAATTTCATCTGTTTTTCACCACAAATGTGAAAATGTTCACTACAGATTAGTAAGTAAGCACAAGGAAGCCTGTGCGTACCTTGCTTATTGTAAACCCATTCGTACCTTGCTTACTGATTAATCCGCCACTGTATCGACTACGCGCTCCTTGGAAACCCTATGGGGGCAGTTCTACTCTATCCTAAAAAAAATACCCCAGTGCCGTCGAGTGGATTCCGACTCATAGCGATCCTATAAGACAAGGTAGAACTGCCCCATAGAGTTTCCAAGGAGCACCTGGCAGATTCGAACTGCCGGCCATTTGATTAGCAGCCGTAGCACTTAACCACTACGCCACTGTCCTAGAGGGTCGCTATGAGTCAGAATCAACTACGGCAATGGGTTTGGTTTTTAGAAGCCCTGGTGGTGTAGTGGTTAAGTGCTATGGCTGCTAAGCAAGAGGTCGGCCGTTCAAATCTACCAGGAACTCCGTGGAAGCTCTGTGGGGCAGTTCTATTCTGTCGTATAGGGTCACTATGAGTTGGAGTCAACTCGATGGCAAGGGGTTTGGATTTGGAGTTTTGTTTTTTGTTTTTTTGTAGCAGCAGCAAGATGAAGTACAGGATTTAGCTTGACAACATAGGCCTAAAAGAAAGATCTTCTGGGACCTCAAGTAGTATAGTTGAAGGAGCATTGAATGGAGAGAAGTGATCTGGCTCAACCGACTGTGAGGTTTATGACCTAAACCCCTTGCTCTCGAGTCGATTCCAACTCATAGTGACCCAATAGGACTGGGTAGAACGTCCCCAGAGAGTTTCCAAAGAGCACCTGGTAGATTCGAACTCCTGACTTTTTGCTTAGCAGCCACAGCTCTTAACCACTACACCACCAGAGTTTTCCACGAATGACCTAGAACAACATAAATTCTCCTTCAGTAAACTGGTGACTTTTAAATTCTCTTTCATCTCCAAATTTGGAGCTTAGACTACTTAGAATGATTTCCTCGTAGACTCAAATCAATGTACAACTGTGTTTTACTTTGGTTATTTATCAAGTTTATGCAAAGTGGTAAGGTATAGATTGTGTAATTTGTGCCTATAATTGTACTCTTGTAACCAGAGATTTTAAGAAAATTATAGAAGTTTAAAAAAAAATCATATTCAAAGTATGAACTGCATTGCATGAATCTCTAAGGTAAAGTTTTGCCTAAATCACCTTTGTAATTGTGAGGGATTTTATTTTTTCCTTTTCTATATATACATGGACTTTTGAAAAGGAATGGAGCAAGCTAGTTTTGTAAAAGGGAAATGTGATGTAGTACACATCCCAGGAATCAAGGGTTTGCAGCATTTTCTAAAACAAGACTGTCTCCCAAAGTTCCTTGGCTAGAGACACTCACTCAACAGCTGCTTTTAGGGTTAAACATTTGTTGAGTAGGTCCCTGAGTGATGCAAATGGTTTGCTCTGGACTACTAACCAAAAAGTTCCCAATTTGAACCTACCTAGTGGAATCATGAAAGAAGGCCTGGTCATCTGTTTCTGTGAAGATGATAGCCAAGAACTTTCTCCACCACTTTCATGCCATCATCATGGTGCACATGAACATCTGGGCCGACACTCTTAAGGACATGGATAATGCTGAGAAGAGAGACAAGTGTCAGGTTCTTGTCAGACCTTGCTCCAAAATCATCATTCGGTTTCTGACTGTGATGAGGAAGCATGAGTACATTAGAGAATTTGAAATCATTGATGATCGCAGAACTGGGAAAATTGTTGTGATCCTCACAGGGCAGGTTAAACAAGTGTGGAGTGATCAATCCCAGACTTGATGTGCAACTCAAAGATCTGGAAAGGTGGCAGAATAATCTGCTCTCGTCCTGTCAGTTTGGTTTCATTGTACTGACAATCTCAGCTGGCATCACGACCCAGGTCAAAAACTCACAGGAGGGAAAATCCTGGGATTCTCTTTCTAGGGATGTAATACACACAGAGAGATAAAATGCCCCAATGGAAAAAAAAGATTACTGTCAAGAAAACTCTATGGAGCTCAGTTCTACTCTGTAACACACAGGGCCACCATGAGTTCGAATAGACTTGATGGTAAAGAGTTTGGTTTCGTTGGGTATTTGTCAAGTGCTCATCTTGTGAAAGGTTTTGCCCTTTGGGCACTAACTGCCAGTGTGATCTTGGGCAGATTATGTAAATTCTCTAGGTTCCCGCATCTGAAAAATTAGCTATTAGGAGAATTAAATGAGGGCATCCAGTAAAAATGCAGGGAGAGCCTGGCACGCAGGAAGTGCTCAAAACCTGTGGCTGTTAGGTCGAGGATGTGATGCCCTTCTCTTTGCAACCGCCTTTGTCCTAACTAAAGGCAAGGGCTGGACAGCTGGTTGTTCTGGGCTGTTCCTCACCAAGTACTAAGGCTCTGGCGTTGGAGCAACTGCCTCTCCAGACCCACGAGTGAGAGCCAGCATATGCAGACCCTGAGTTCTTTTTGTTTCAACCCAAACCTAATTTTTTGGACACTTTTTTCTATACAAAAACAAAATAACACCTTAGTAAAATTTCAAACCTTCCTTTAAAGTTTGATAATGATTCTTTGGTGGCACAGTGGTTAAGTGTTCGGGAGATGACCAAAAGGTCAGCAGTTTGAATCCACCAGGCACTCCTTGGAAACCCTACGGGGTAGTTTACTCTGTCCAATAAGGTCGCTATGAGTTGGAATCAACTGGACAGTAATGGCAATGGGTATGAGAATTCACCAGATCTCTGAGTTGTCAAAAAATAATGAGGATTACATTATACACCTTCTATCTCTGTAAGCAGCTGAATAGAAATCTAAATAATAGATTATATACCAGATAATGTTTTAATAAAAAAAATTATAGACTAGATTTTTCACTTAGGAGAGAATTGCACTAAATTTTAAAACAAGATTTTGGCATCTTTTGTTTTACTTTGTAACATAAATATTCTGCTGAACAGTGCTTTCTAACTCTCATTCATTGTTGTTAGGCTCCATCGAGTCGATTTTAATACAAAGTGACCCCATGTGACAGAGTAGGACGGCCCCACGGGGTTTTCTAAGCTGTAATCTTTATGGAAACAGATCACCAGGTCTTTCTCCCTCAGAGCTGCTGGGTAGGTTCAAACCGTCAACCTTCTTTCTGGTTAGCAGCCGAATGCGTAATCACTGAGCCATCAGGGTTCCCAATGCCCATTAGCCACTCAAATTTTTAGCGCATTATTTCCATTTTACTAATAATAATAGTAAATATTGGCTGATTACTCACCTTTGCTAAATTCCTCAACATCACAATCTCATTTCATTGGAAAGAAATAAAGCTCCAGCCACTGTAAACATCACCATTATTTTATTCCTTCCCTGTCATGAAGTGTGATGGAAGGTGGGTAAAGGGCTCTCCTCATCAGGCATTGCACACATCAGGAAATGGCAGGGAACTTGGAAACTGAGTGCTTCAAATCCTTTGAACTGCTCTTGTACTTCATTTGGTTTTAAGCGTTACCGGAGCATCCTTGACACAATCCCAACACCTAGCTGCTGAAGTGGAAGCACAGAGACCAGCAAAAGACAATTCATCTATTTTCCAGCTCCTGACACACTCAGTGTTTTAAGTAGCAGCCAGTACTTTGGTGTTTGCAATCTGTAAACCGCAGAGAGATTGAAATGTATTAGTGAACCCTACACATTGAAAAGGAGCCCTGGTGGCTTAGTGGTTAAGTGCTCGGCTGCTAACCAAAAGGTCAGAGGTTCGAGCCCACCAGCTGCTCCATGGGAGAAAGATGTGGTAGCCTGCTTCCATAAAGATTTACAGCCTTGGAAACCCTATGGGGCAGTTCTACTCTGACCTATAAGGTCACTATGGGTTGGAATCAATTCGCCGGCACACAACACAACAACACACATTGAAAAAACACACCTGGAACATCATTCCGCTCTGCTTTCATACACAAAGGACAAAATGCTAGTAGCCTGTCCTTCATGGAAAAATGTTGGGTTTTCAGACAGGAGACTAAGGCTTACACACCACGTTACATGGGTTGCTGCGTTAGACGTTTGCCAGAGAGTAAAACATGATAATGTATGTAAAATCTTTTTTTTTTAAGTAAAGAATGCTACAAATATGAAATTTTATCATGGATTTTAGGCTTTTATCTATTAAGTGTATACACACTTTTCCCTCTAGCATCAGTGGGTACTTAGAACAAGAGTTGAACACATATAAATTAAGAAAATCCTAGTTTACCATTATTCAAACTATGTTAAATCCAAGTCAACTTTATAAGGTGAGGAACATGTGAAAGATATATAAGAACTTGATAGCTAAGCGATTAAATATATGTGATGGGCCAAAACAAATTGAATATTACAGAACAGATAGAGTACCCTGTGTTATTGTTATCCTTCGGTGCCGTCAGAGGGGTTCTGACTCACAGTGACTCTATGCACGACACTGCCCAGTCCTGTGCTATCCTCACAGCGGTTGCTGTCTTTGAGCCTATTATTGCAGCCACTGTGTCAGTTCATCTCCTTGAGGGTCTTCCTCTTTTTTGCTGACCCTCTACTTTACTAAGCATGATGTCCTTCTCCAAGGGCTGATCCCTCCTGATAACATGCTTCAAGTATGTGAGACGAAGTCTTACCATACTTGCTTCTAAGGAGAATTCTAGCTGTACTCCTTGCAAGACGGGTTTTTTCGTTCTGGCAGTCCATGGTATATTCAATATTCTTCACCAACACCATAATTCAAGGCATCAGTTCTTCTTCAGTCTTCCTTATTCATTGTCCAGCTTTCCCATGCATATGAGGAAATTGAAAAATACCATGGCTTTGGTCAGGTACACCTTAGTTCTCAAAATGACAGCTTTTTAACGCTTTAGAGAGATCTTTTGCAGCAGATTTGTGCAATACAATAGTCGTTTGATTTCTTGATTGCTGCTTCCACGGGTGTTGATTGTGGATTCAAGTAAAATGAAATTCTTGACAATTTCAATATTTTCTCCCATTTATCATGATGTTGCTTATTAGTCTAGTTGTGGAGGATTTTTGTTTTCTTTATGTTGATATGTAATTCACACTAAATACTGTAGTCTTTGATCTTTGATCTTCATCAGTAAGTGCTTCAAGTTCTCTTCCCTTTCAGCAACAAGGTTGTGTCATCTACAAGGTTGTGTCATCTGCATAACGCAGATGTTAATGAGACTTCCTCCAATCCTGATGCCACGTTCTTCCTCACCTAGTCCAGCTTCTCAGATTATTTGCTTAGTTTACAGGTTGAATAAGTACGGTAAAAGGATACAACCCCGAGGCATACCTTTCCTGATGTTAAGTCATGCAGCATCCCCTTGTTGTGTTTGAACAACTGCCTCTTATTCTATGTACAGGTTTCTCATGAGCACAATTAAGTGTCCTGGAATTCCCATTCTCCACGATGTTATCCGTAATTTGTTAAGATCCACACAGTTGAATGCCTTTGGATAGTCAATGAAACACAGGTAAACATCTTTCTCGTATTCTCTGCCTTCAACCAAGATCCATCTGACATCAGCAATGATTTCCCTCATTCCACATTCTCTTCTGAATCCAGCTTGAATTTCTGGCAGTTCCCTGTCGATGTTCTGCTGCAACTGCTTTTGAATTACCTTCAGCAAAATTTTACTTGGGTGTGATATTAATGACAATGTTCGATAATTTCCACATTCTGTTGGATCACCTTTTTTTGGAATGGGCACAAATACGGATCTGTTCCAGTCACTTGGCCATGTAGCTTTCTTTCAAATTTCTTGGCATAGATGAGTGAATACCTCCAGCACTGTATCCATTTGTTAAAACATCTCAGTTGGTATTCCATTAATTCCTGGAGCCTTGGTTTTTGCCTACGCCTTCAGTGCAGCTTGGACTTCTTCCTTCAGTACCGTTGGTTCTTGATCATATGCTACCACCTGAAATGTCTGAATGTCAATCAATTATTTTTGGTACAGTGTCTTTGTTAAGACAGGCTAAATTTAAAATACTATGGAAGGGCATACCTGCTGCCTTCTTGAAAAAAACAAGCTCATGTGGTTGTAAGCTTGATAATGTCCTGATAATAACTTACATGTTCCTCACTTCTAGACTTGGAGTCTGGACTTCAGGCATAAATGTTTAAGTCCTGAGACCTTTCTCTAGTTTGGTGTCATATATAAGAACCTACCATTTTATATACATAATATATATCATGTATATATATGTAATCACTATATTCTTATTATTATATAACACACATTCATTGTAAATATTATACTATATTGTAGTATAAATAAGATACATAAACATATATAATTATATAATGTTCTTATGTATTAATTATTATATAAAATATGTATATGCAATTCGTAGGATTTTTTGCCAGCAGGAGCCTGAGACTCATGCCAGTTAATTTGCTTAGGGTGATTTTATCATACTGATATATGTAGAACAAGCTTAAAGATATGAAATCACGTGGATATTTAAGCATAGGCGCCAATCCTGGGCTAGGTGTCCTGGAGACTGGAGCTAGAGGTTGGGGAGTTTCGGCCACAGAAGGGCATGGATTGCAATGGGCTATACCATGGCGGGGCCTGCCTGATCAGGCTCTTTCTGCTTCTGTTTGCTCACTAGGACCTTGGACTCTGTATCTCATCTTTACCTCAGAGCTCCTGCCTGCTCCTGTAAAGCCCCCTCTCTTTGCCAGGATTTCTTCTGGCACTGACTTTCAGCTATAACCTTTCAGCTTTAACTCCCATTGCTGAAACGAAGTCTCATTTCCCAGCTCAACTTCACTTGTGGCAGGCCACTTCATAGTGGCTCTGTCTCCATCACCTGTGGCTATGGCTGGGGAAGAGCGAGAGGCTGGAGCTAGGTGCTTTCCCCGTTATCAGGGCTGTGGGAGAGGCCCATTCTCTTCCACTGGGCTGTTGGCAAGCAGATAAAATGATTGGCACATGCAACATTTTTAAACACAGACATGGATAAGTTTTTGGTGTGGTTCAAATTTCTGGGTCAAGTTTCATTTCAAAACATAAAATGCATTCTACTTCTCAACCTAAATGAACTGAACTCACTGCCATTGAGTTGATTCTGACTCATAGCAATCCTATAAGATAGAGTAGAACTGCCCCATGGGGTTTCTGAGGCTGTAAATCTTTATGGAAGCAGACTGCCACATCTTTCTCCCATGGAGCAGCTGATGGGTTCAAAAAGTCCACTTTTTGGTTAGTAGCCAAGTGTTTCAACCACTGTACCACCAGGGCAACATTACTAACCATAAACTCTTGTAACACAGATATTGCGTGATAGAAGCTCATATTACTAGAAGCATTTCTTTCTCTATTCTGTTAATGTTGGTAGATTTTCTTTCTATTGTTGAACTAATGATGATTTTACATATTGTAATTGCTAATATTCTCTAGAGTAGGAGGCTTTTCGAATCACCTGCCAACATTAATACCTATTCAAAACAAAACACAACTGAGTTGTGTTTGGAATTTCTTGAGTTCTTCTGTTTGTCATGCAAATATTCAGTTCTGTTCTTTTTATGATAATATGAAATAAAGTAGTTTCTCATCATAACATTGTAAATCATTTGCTTTCGATTACATGCAGCTGGTTTTGTTACTGTAATGATTTTCTACGAGTGTATATTGCAGAACGCATAAGATGCAATGTGATATTCCCCTATTCAGAATTTATATGCAATTATTGTTTGCCCAGAAATAATGAGACAATTTGGAATTATAGTAATTTATTGTAATACATTTCTCACTAATATGTATCTACTTTGAGGAAAAAGAAAGTTGAATTTCTAAAAATGACATGCCATCTCTTTTTTTATATAATAACTAGAGTTTCCATCTCACTGAAAATTCAGAATAAAAATAAAAAACAGCTGAGGTAGTTACTCGGGTGCTTTCCTTTAGCTTATTCAAAAGAATGTAGGATGAACGGTAAGAATTAAGTAAACCACAAATTATTTTGGAGTATCTGGTTTGTATTATAAATAAATTTTTCACTGCTGGTTGGTTTTTTTCAAAAATATTGTCTGTATTTTTGATATTCATTCCTGTGATCTAATGTAAACTATATCCTACCAGTTTAATGTATTGTTAGTTCATGACTACATTTTTTATTATACTCATATGCTGTAAATATTTCTCACTATGCTCTTTTGGATCTCCCCCAAATAGCAATGGTCTTTAAAACATGTCACAGAAAATGTTATTAAAATATCCCCCTTTTGTGTTGTCACATATTTATTTCACACCTTGGAAAGAGTCTAACCACATGGACAATGAAGTATCTACTTTTAAGACACTGAATTAAAGATCACTTATTAAGAGAGCACAAAAAAAGGCAAAACATAGTGTCATTCTGGCAACAAAATGTTGTTCCTTACTGGTTCTTGACTAGAATTTTAAGACATGAGTGATTTTAAGTGGTTTGCGATTGACTGCTAACCTACAGGTTGGTATTTTGAACTCACCCAATGGCTCTGTGGAAGAAAAGACCTGGCGATCTGCTTCTGTAAAGACTACAGCCATGAAAACCCTACGGAACAGTTCCACTCTGTAACATATGGGGTCACGTGGAGTCAGGGGCCGACTCAACAGCAGCTAACAACAACATTGGTTCTTGGCTAGAATTTTAAAAGACATGATGATAAACACACATTAGTTTATAATTTGATGAAATCACAATAAATTTTTTCTTTTGAAGTATAAATATTTGTGAACCTTTTCTTATATACTTAAAAAGGTTAAATTTATATAGTGTTCTCATATTATCATCCTTAAATATGTACAAAGGTATTAATACCAACATGATGTATTGCATATCATAGGGAAGAAAGAAGCATAATGGTTATTGTCTACGTGCCATATATTTCAGTAGAGTGTTTACCTCTCACTACAATTTTCTGTTATTATTCTCATTTCCTCAGCGGTTCCTGTGGCTCCATGTGAAAAAAGCACAAAGTTTATAAGAGGGGGGAGGACTGGGGAACGCTACACGAAGAAGGGTCTTTAGAGGGAAGAACTGATTGAGAGGGTGATCCTCTATGAGTAGGACATCACAACAGAGGGCCTAGTGTGACACTGATTATGTGCAGTGAAAGCCTTCTCAAGGGCCGCCATACTGAAGAAGACTACCAAAAACATATGGAACCAGTCTAAGCAGAAAATGACAAAGAACCTCTCCACACCACTGACTGGTGACTAGTTTCCCAACGAGATCCCTCCTCCTTCCAGAGATGTTAGATCTTCAAAGACTAGAGGGTAATCTCAAACCAGACTTTCCCCTACCTCTCCTGCCCCAGCTCCATTTAAAGAGAAGGACAAGCTGCCTCTGCATTCCAACTCCCTTGAGCCACATACCCGAGCTGAGGTAAAAGTGAGGGAGTACTTATGATTGGATATAAATTTAGCTTTGTAAGCTAGACCAGATATATGTTTTCATTCTAGACTGGCCATAATATTATGAAACCTGATGAAGATGTTAAGAGATGTGTCCACCATTCAAAAAAAAAAAAAAAAAAACCCACTGCCGTCGAGTCGATTCCGACTCATAGCGACCCTATAGGACAGAGTAGAACCACCCCATAGGGTTTCCAAGGAGCGCCTGGTGGATTCGAACTACTGACCTTTTGGTTAGCAGCCATAGCATTCAACCACTATGCCACCAGGGTTTCCAAACCCTTAAACACCAGAAAAACCCACTGACGAATCTAGTAAGGGAGAGTACCACTTTAAATGAGCCATAGTGGTACCTCAAAGTAGGGAAATTAGGAAAGGGTATTAAGGACCCTAGGTGGTGCAAACAATTTGCATTTATCTGGTAACCAAACAATTGAGGACTTGAACCCACTAAGTGGCTCCACTGAAGTAAAGCCCAGCTGATCTGCTTCTATAAAGATTACAGTCAAGAAAACCCTAGGGAGCGGTTCTACTCTGTAACACATGCAGTGGCTACGAGTGGAAATCAACGGGATGGCACAAGACAACAACAGCATTAGGTTCTGGGCTGGGTGATTTTAAGGTGCGGTGGTGGGTACTGGGTAAGATTGTGCAGTTTATGACATGACGACTTTTAGATTTGTACAAAGTAAGTTTAGGGTCTTAAAATAAATCTTGTTGAGCAAGCTGATAGTCTTGACAAGTAAACAGTTTAGTTCATAGGCTTGTCTTCTAGAACTGTTTTACAGTATTATCTTCTAGAACAAGTATTTTCTGGGTTAAGCAGCCAAGTTATTTTGCTTGGCCTCAGTATTGCTTAATATAGGGACAGAAAACTGTACGTGGTCTCAGTACTGTTTTACACAGAGACAAGCAATTACGAGGGTTTTAGTTCTTAAATGAGAAAGGTAGATACTTCCAAAACAATCCTAGAAGCAGTGATTGACCGACAACAACAACAAAAAACTTCAACAAGAATAATGTAAAAACCAAAAGCAAAAAAGTTTCCTGAATAAACTGAATGCTTCAAAGGCCAGTGTAGCAGGGGCAGGGGTGTGGGGACCATGGTTTCAGCGGACGTCTAAGTCAATTGGCATAATAAAATCTATTAAGAAAACATTCTGCATCCCACTTTGAAAAGTGGCGTCTGGGGTCTTAAACGCTAACAAGCAGCCATCTAAGATGCATCAATTGGTCTCAACCCACCTGGATCAAAGGAGAATGAAGAATACCAAGGACACAAGGTAATTATGAGCCCAAGAGACAGAAAGGGCCACATGAACCAGAGACTACATCATCCTGAGACCAGAAGAACTAGATGGCGCCCAGCTACAACTGATGACTGCCCTGACAGGGAACACAGCAGAGAACCCCTGAGGGAGCAGGAGAGCAGTGGGATGCAGACCCCAAATTCTCATAAAAAGACCAGACTTAATGGTCTGACTGAGACTAGAAGGACCCTGGTGGTCATGGCCCCCAGACCTTCTGTTGGCCCAGGACAGGAACCATTTCCGAAGCCAACTCTTCAGACATGGATTGGACTGGACAATGGGTTAGAGAGGGATGCTGGTGAGGAGTGAACTTCTTGGATCAGCTGGACACGAGACTATGTTGGCATGTCCTGTCTGGAGGGGAGATGGGGGGGGCGGTTAGAAGCTGGTGAAAAGGACACGAAAAGAGAGTGGAGGGAGAGAGCAGGCTGTCTCATTAGGGGGAGAGTAATTGGGAGTGTGTAACAAGGTGTATATGGGTTTTTGTGTGAGAGACTGACTTGATTTGTGAACTTTCACTTAAAGCACAATGAAAATTATATATAAAAAAAGAATAATGTGGAACTGGACAAAAGGATTTATACTTTTAGAGAGAAAGTCCAATTTTCAGAGGTCATTCCCTGTTCTTTGGCTGAATTTTGTCAGGGTCTTGTTAAGAAGTTTTTTGGCTGAGTTTTATCAGGGTCTTGGTAAGAAGTGTTGAAAATGGCGATAATCGGAACCCACTATGTTGTATATGTAGTTCATATAAGCTTTCATAATCGTTTCCACAATAAATTATCTGTGGTGTCGGCAGTTTTTAAAATAAATGATATATAAACCATTTCATGTTTGTACGCCACTTCATTGAGACTTTGAAATAAATACATTACAGTACATTATTATCCTCATTTGAAATTGAAAGCTCAAAGATGTCAAAAACTTGTCCCAGATTCCAAAACAAATGAATGGAGCAGCCCGGAGTCAAACCAAGATCTTTGTAAGGATGACCTGGCTAAGATACTTCCTCCCCATTGATTACCTGGATTGATTCTGCCTGACTTTAAAATCTGACCTGTTTTTTTCCACTGTACCATACTACCTCCAACGACGGGAGGGAGCAAAAGGAGTTAAACATGTTTTCTTAGAACAATTTATGTTGTCCTTTAGCACTTAAAAATATGCCCTTGGTGTGACACACATTGGTACTTAATTACATGCTACCTTGCAGAGTTCTTTATTCCTGTTTTTTCTCCTTGATAACTTTGAAAAGAGCAGGAATTGCATCTTACAGTTTTTTTGTATCTTCTAGCACTTTGAGGGTGCTAAGCACAGAGATGAAGCTCAATACATATATTGAATTGAATGGCAATGTTTATCATTCCTTGGGTGACACCCAGTAATATCTTCACTACAGAGTTTTAGCTACTATTTAAGACACAGTTGCTCTGCCAAATATTTGTTGTGGAGAATAAGCAAATAATTCCCAAACTGTACAGGCAAGCACATTACCACTGCAAACAGATTTTTCACTGGAAAGCTTTTCTCTTATGTTCAGAGACTTAAGAAAAATTCCATGGTGTTTCAAGTGCATCAAAAATAAAGATAAGATGACAGAAACATTTGCAAAACAAAGACCACCTGGCATTTCAGCTCTGAAGCATAGGGTAGTTTTGTTCACCATGGATTAATCAAAGATGGTTGCTTCAGCTGTCAGCCCTGTGGGAATAGCAGAGCAACTGGGACTGGCAAGGTGGTGCCCAGTACATGCTAACAAACCATTTACCATGAGTCAATCCCGACTCTTGATGGGCCCATGTGTGTCACAGTAGAACTGAGGTAGATCACCAGGCCTTCCTTCTGAGGTGCCTCTGGGGAGACTTGAACCTCCAACCTTTCTGTTAGTTAAGTGTTAACCGTTTGTGTCACCCAGGGACTCCTATGCTAACAAAACCGTCTCTTATTTCTCTGAATGTAGAGGGGGTGCAAAAGGGAACATTTATTTCCCTGAGCACCTTGTCCGAAAGCTGTGTCCTTGCAGTATTTCCTGACCTGCCCTGGTTCACCTCCACAGGCCACCTTCAGGCTGCCCTTCTTTCCTTCTTTAGGATTGCCACAAAGCTTCATATAACTTGATTTTTCACCTGGATGAAAATGTTGACCATCAGGAACCTTAGGCAATGTTATTTTCTTAGGGTCCCAAATTCACCTAGGGGCAGCCAGGGTTATAATCATTTGGATGGAAATTATTTGCTGAAATACAAAGGCTTTACAGTGACGTAAGATTCTGAATCGGTAAAAGATGGAGAAAGCAAGCAAGAGGAGGCCAATGGTCACTGAGTGAATTCAGTGGTTTATTTTGAAGCTTAGCGAAACAAAGACTTGAGCGTCAGCATTTTGACAGCTGTCTTGGTTATCTAGTACTACTCTAACAGAAATATCATGAGTGGGTGGGTTTAACAAAGAGAAATTAATTTTCTCACAGTCCAGTAGGCTAGAAGTCCAAATTCAGCGCGTCAGCTTGCGGGGAAGGCTTTCTGTCTCTGTTGGCTCTGGAGGAAGGGTCTTGTTATCAATCTTCCCTTGGCCTAGGAGCTTCTCCGAGCAGGAACCCTGGTTCCAAAGAATGCACTCTACTCCCAGCACTGCTTTTTTGGTGGTATGAGGTCCCCCCACTCTCTGCTAGCTTCCCTTTCCTTTTATCTCTTGTAAGATAAAAGGTGGTGCAGGCCAGATCCTAGGAAAATTCTGTTTACATTGCGCCAGGGATGTGACCTTAGTAAGGGTATTACAATTCCACCCTAATGCTTTTTAACATAAAATTACAATCACAAAATGGAGGACAATCACGCAATACTGGGAATCATGGCCTAACCAAGTTGACACTTACTTGGGGGGACACAATTCAATCTATGACAACAGGGATTATGGACTGTTTTTTCTTTGAGGAGACAGAGAGGTAGTTAGAGGTGGTTCTTAACCACTAATAATGGTTGTAGCCACCCAGTCAAGAACAGCAGTGCAAATGGGGTGTGTATTTCAGACTCTAAGAAACTATTTGTTTTATACTTCCAGCGAAGATCAACTTGCTGTTGTTGTCAGTTGCCATTGAGTTGATTCCGACTCATGACAACCTCAGGTGTGTGGAGTAGGACTTCTCCATAGGGCTTTCAAGGCTGTGACGTTTTTGAAGCAGATTGCCAGGACTGTCTCCCAAGGCTCCTCTGGGTGCGTTTGAACTGCCAACCTTTTGGCTAATAGTCTAGCACTTAACTGTTTTTGTCACCCAGGGACTCTGCAAGACTAACTAGCAGAGTGAAATAGAAAACCAGGTAATTAGATACCAAGGCTTTGATTCGACATTGCCCAGAAAACTTCCACGTTGCATTTTTGTTGTTGTTGAAATGGAAGCAATTTTTTAAAAAATTATTTAACAAATAGTTTAATTATCCGTTGTGTTGACTTAATGGACTCAATGTCAAAGATGCAAATAATATGGAAAACATCCAATCTTACATGAGAATAATTGTCACACCTTTGTCTGAAGCTGTGATAGGGAGGGCCCACTTTTTTTTATCTGGCAGCTGAAACAGGTTCCCTTGCTTCTCAGCGGGAAGGCTAACTCTCCTCCTGCTATGTCATATTTCTTCTCTCTCCTCTTTCTTTTCTCCACTTACCTTCTCCTTCCTACAGACTCATTGTTTTGCTGTTTCCAATTCAGAATGCTTTGATTAGTGTAGACAAAACATTTCATTGTTTGATTAAAAAAAAAATTCAATTTTTATCCAAGGTTACACTCAGGTTACTGTCTACAAGGTTATTACAGCTTCTTCCTTATATATTTACCGCCTTTGGAGGATCTGTTTCTAAAATATACTTTTTATTTAAGGTAAACTAAAGCTACTTGTTCTAGGTGGGCTTTGGGCTAGTAAGGGCTTTTTATTGCAAGACCCTCCCCTGCCCCAAGACCAGATAAATGTCCCAATCTCATTTTCAGGCAAGATGGCTACAATTGTCAAAATACAGAAGCTCTGCACAAAAAATTTTGTCTAACCATTTGATGGTTAAGAGGGAATACCGCCTACTCGTCAGCTTTTATCTCTATTTGATTTCCAGGCAGCTGGCTTCCAGCTTGATAAGAGTTGTTGCCCTTACCTTGTGGCCTAACCTGGTACCTGGTACCAGGTCCCTCCCTGTTTTATACCTCTGGGTGCCCACTCTCTCCTTTTGTCTTCTGCTTTGACCTTGGTTTATTGACCTCATAACTCGGGCTACACAAACCTCTAGCGGGAGGCCAGCAGCACCCCTCAGGCACGCGGCTGCCCCCTCCTGATACTCGCTGCTGTTAGCCAGGCCAGGCTAAGCGAGAACAGACACCTTCTCTTGGTTAGCATCTTCCCTCAGGGAGCCAGTGTTGAGTTCAAGTAGGTTAAAGCATTACATTTGTAAATTTGTAAAGGATCAAGTTGTGAAAAGAAGGGCAATCCTGTTCTTTGAGACTTTATTAGCCAGTAAATGCAATATGATACATTTATAGGAGTGAAGACCCAGATTTTCTGAACTTCACTGAGCCAGAAAGATGGGTTTTATTTCATGGAGTTTATGGAATGTCTGCAGCATAGGTGCATTTTTACAAGGTACTATGTCGACTTGGGGTAATCATAAAGTACAAATGGGCAGTGAGTACCTTCGTGTCTAAGTATAATTTATATGCACGTTTACCGAATCAAATGCAAAGACTCAAATCCATGTGTTTTTAATTTTTGGTTAAATGTTTAAGCTCTTTAGTTTGCTCTTTTTGATGTAAAAAAAATTTTTTTTTTAAAACCTTAAAAACATGGCTTGCAATTTTACTCAAAGCTGGTGTTAGCCATAATAAAATGCACCAACTACAGTAACAAAACACTCTAATCAGCAAAAAGTGACATCAGGTGACTTTAACAAGTTCTTCACTGGACCAAACAAATCAGAATTGTATGGTGAACCCATTATAACTTGTTATCACTGTGTTAAGAGAAATGAGCTCCTGAGACCTTTTACATAGAGCAGCAAGAAAGGTTTTTCAGATGATACCAAAATTCTAAAGCTATATTTTGACATAGATCCTCTATTGTTTGTTATTTCATGAATTAAAAAAAAAAAAAACTTTCTGAGCAGAGAAAAGCAGAAATTTGGGGGCTGGCATGAAAAGCAGTATAAGCTATCAAGGAAAGATAATAAAAATAACAGGCATAAATAATGGGTAGATAAGCAGATAGTAGGTAGGTACGTACATAATTGTCGTTAGTTGCTGTCGAGTCAGCTCCGACTCATGGTGACCCATGTACAACAGAATGAAATATTGCCTGGTCCTGCACCATCTTCCTGATTATTGGCATGCTCAAGTTCATTGCTGCAGCCACTGTGTATTCTGAGTGCCTTCCAATCCAGGAGGCTCATCTTCCAATACTACATCAGACAATATTAGGTTGTGATCCACAAGGCATTTTTTGGCTAATTTTCAGAAGTTAATTGATTGGCCTTTCTTCCTAGTCTTAGTCTGGAAGTTCCATTGAAACCTGTCCACCACGGATGACCCTACTGGTATTTGAAATACTGGTGGTATACCTTCCAGCAACATAGAACATACTACAACAAACCTACACACAGGTGATAGAGATAGATACCAGTTACTGTCAAGTTGATTCCAACTCATGGCAACCCCAAGTGTTGCAGAGTAAAACTGTGCTCCATAGGTTTTCATGACTGTGACCTCTCAGAAGCAGATCACCAGGCTTTTCTTCCAAGGCATCCCTTGTAGGTTAATACTGCCAACCTTTTGGTTAGTAACACAATGCTTAACTGTTTGCACCACTCAGGGACTCCTAGATAGATAAAAAAAAAAAAAGAATCTAGACAGGTAGATATATAGATTTGAATCTCTTGTTTGTATTTGTCATAAGCCAGAAAGTTCGCTAACTCAACAAGAAGTTTACAAGGTTGTTGTTATTAGGTGCTGTCAAGTTGGTTCCAACTCATAGCAATCCCATGTGCAATAGAACTAAACACTGTCCAGTCATGCGCCATGTTCCTTGCTATGTTTGAGCCCATTTTTGAAGCCACTGTGTCAGTCCATCTCCTCAAGTGTCTTCCTATTTTTTGCTGACCCTCTTCTTTAGCAAGCATGATGTCCTTCTCCAGGGACTGGTCCTTCCAGATAACATGTCCGAAGTATGTGAGACAAAGTCTCACCATCTTCTCTTCTAAGGATCATTTTGGCTGTACTACTTCCAAGACAGATTTGGTCATTCTTCTGGCAGTACATGGTATATTCAACATTCCTCACCAACACCATAATTCAAAGGCATCAATTCTTCTTCCGTTTTCCTTACTCATTGTCCAGCTTTTGCATGCATATGAGGCAATTGACAATACCAATAAGTTGCAGCTTGGGTCAGGCACACCTTAGTCCTCAAAGTGTCATTTTTGCTTTTTAACACTTTAAAGAGGTCTTTTGTAGCATATATACCCAATACAATAATACGTCATTTGATTTCTTGACTGCTGCTTCCATGTGCATTGATTGTGGATCTAAGTAAAATGAAATCCTTGACAGCTTCGATCTTTTCTCCATTTATCATGATGTTGCTTATTGGTCTAGTTGTGAGAATTTTTGTTTTCTTTATCTTGAGGCATAATCCATACTGAAGGCTGTAGTCTTTGCTCTTCATCAGTAAGTGCTTCAAGTCATCTTCATTTTCAGCAAGCAAGGTTGTGTCATCTGCATAATGCAGGTTGTTAATAGGTCTTCCTCCAATCCTGATGCCCTGTTATTCTTCATATAGTCCAGCTTCTCAGACTATTTGCTCAGTTTACAGGTTGAATAAATATGGTGAAAGGATACAACCCTGATGCACACCTTTCCTGATTTTAAACCACACAGTATCCCCTTGTTGTGTTAGATCAACTGCCTCTTGATAACTGTACAGGTTCCTCATGAGTACAATTAAGTGTTTAGGAATTCCCATTCTTTGCAATGTTATCCATAATTTGTTATGATTTACACAGTTGAGTGCCTTCGCATAGTCAGTAAAACACAGGTAAACATCCTTCTGGTATTCTCTGCTTTCAGCCAGGATCCATCTGACATCAGCAACGATATCCCTGGTTCTAAGTCCTCTTCTGAATCCGGCTTGAATTTCTGGCAGTTCCCTGTTGATATACTGCTGCAGCCACTTTTGAATGATCTTCGGCAAAATTTTATTTGTGTGTGATATTAATGATATTGTTTGATAATTTCCACATTCAATTGGATCACCTTTCTTGGGAATAGGCATAAACATGGATCTCTTCCGGTTGGTTGGCCATGTAGCTGTCTTCCAAGTTTCTTGGCATAGACAAGTGAGCACTTCCAGTGGCACATCTGTTTGTTGAAACATCTCAAATGGTATTCCATCAATTCCTGGAGCCTTGTTTTTTGCCAGTGCCTTCAGTGCAGCTTGGACTTCTTTCAGTACATTGGTTCCCGATCATATGCTACCTCCTGAAATGTTTGAACCTCGAAAAATTCTTTTTTGTATAGTGACTCTGTGTATTCCTTCCACCTTCTTTTGATGCTTCCTGCATTGTGTAATATTTTCCCCATAGAATCCGTCAATATTGAAATTCGAGGCTTGAATTTTTCCACAGTTCTTTCACCTTGAGAAATGCTGACCATATTCTTCCCTTTTGGTTTTCTAACTCCAGGTCTTTGGACATGTCATTATAATACTTTGTCTTCTAGAGCCACCATTTGAAATCTTCTGTTCAGCGCTTTTACTTCATCATTTCTTCCTTTTGATTTAGTACTCGCCATTTAAGAGCAAGTTTCAGAGTCTCCTCTGACATCCGTTTTGGTCTTTTCTTTCTTTCCTGTCTTTTTAACGACCTCTTGCTTTCTTCACGTGTGATGTCCTTGTCATTCCACAATTCGTCTGGTCTTCTTCAGTCATTAGAGTTCAACACATCAAATCTATTCTTGAGATGGTCTCTAAATGCAGGTGGGATATACTCAAGGTCATACTTTGGCTCTCGTTGACTTGTTCTAATTATCTTCAGTTTCAACTTGAACTTGCGCATGAGCAGTTGATGGTGTGTTCCACAGCCAGCTCCTGGCCTTGCTCTGATTTTGAGCTTTTCCATTGCTTTTTTCACAAATGTAGTCAATTTGATTCCTGCATATCCCATCTGGTGAGGTCCCCGTGTATAGTCACCTTTTATGTTGTTGAAAAAAGTATTTGCAATGAAGAAGTCGTTGGGCTTGCAAAATTCTATCATGTGATCTCTGGCATTGTTTGTATCACCAATGTCATATTTTCCAACTACTGATCCTTCTTCCTTGTTTCTAACTTTTGCATTCCAATCACCAATAATTATCAATGCATCCTGATTGCTCAGTCGATCAATTTCAGACTGCGGGAGTTGGTACAAATCTTCAATTTCTTCATCTTTCACTATATCAGGCAATGTTCTGCCACTGTTCATAAGGTTTTCACTGGCTGATTCTTTTCAGAAATAGACAGCTAGGTCCTTTCTAGTTTGTCTTAGACTGGAAGCTCAGCTGAAACCTGTCCATCATGGGTGACCCTGCTGGTACCTGAATACACGTGGCAGAGCTTCCAGCGCAACAGCAACACGCAAGCTCCCACAGTACAACAAACTGACAGATGCATGGGGAAACTAAATGTAGAAGGGTGCTCATTTTCTCACATTCTTATCTTTCCACTTGAGTGAGTAAACATTTATATTTTGTTACTATTTGATAGGCATTTACTTTATTTGAGGGCAGTCAAGCCTTTATTTCCCTATTTATCACTTGTATTCTTTGTGAATTGCCTGTTCACGTTTTGTTCGTTTTTCTTTGGGGTGTTTTTTTTTTTTTCCCTCTTCACTGGTTTGCTGGAATTCCTTATGTATTTTGGATATTAATCCTCTTTCCGTTAAATATGCTGCAAATATTTCCTTCCAGTCTGTTGCTTATCTTTTTAATTTTGTTTATTTCTGAATCCTATTTTAGCATGTGAAAATATTGCTAGCATTTAAAATGACAAGAAATCATTTAGCTAACATTTTTTCAGTTCCACACTCATTGCTGTTGAAATAATTTTTAAACATAAACTTGAATTTTATTGATTGTAATCTGAAAGAATTTACAATTGGTGCTTTTTAAAGTGTTTCTTTCTGCACTTCAAGTGTTTCCCTCTGCATTAACCACTGTGTCATATTATTATAATGCTCACCTTTTAAATTATATGTATTTTAGATATGTTAAAAAGATAGTCCATATATGAAAAGTTTATTTTTGTACCGTGGTCGATAGATCCTAAGGTGACCCCCAGTGATCCCCTCTTTCTGGTGTTCATGTCCTTGTATAATCCCCTCCCATTGTGTGTGGGCAGGACATGTGACTTTCTTCTAACCAATAGAATATGTGCAGTGTTAGATTAAGGCATGTGAGGGCCACTGATGGTCTGTGGTGTCACCTCTTTTGCTTACTCATGCATTCGAACAGGATATATGAGTTAAATGCATGCGTGTGTGTGTGTGTGTGTGTGTGTGTGTGTATACGTGTCTTTGCTATCTAAATGAATAATTTCTTTTAGAAGGAACAGCACAAAGCTGGTTTCTATGAGGCGGAGGTTAAAGATGTCCCAAAAGTCCACCTTTTGCAAACTGCTTGTTTTAGTCATCTAGTGCTGCCATAACAGAAATACTACAAGTGGAAGCCTTTAACAAAGGGAAATTTATTCTTTCCCAGTCTAGTAGGTTACAAGTCCAGATTCAGGGTGTCACCTCCAGGGGAAGGCTTTCTCTCTCTGTCGGCTCTGGAGGAAGGTCCTTGTCCTCACTCTTCCCCTGGTCAAGGAGCTTCTCAGGCTCAGGGACCCTGTGTCCAAAGGACAAGCTCTGCTCCTGGTGCTGCTTTTTTGGTGGTATGAGGTCCCCAACTCTCTGCTTGATTCCCTTTCCTTTCATCTCTTGAGAGATAAAAGGCGGTGCAAGCCACACCCCAGGGAAACTCCCTTTACCTGGGATCAGGGAGGTGACTTGGGTAAGGCTGGTGTTACAATCCCACCCTAATCCTTTCAACATAAAAGTACAATCACAAAATGGAGGACAACCACACAACACTGGGAATCATGGCCTAACCAAGTTGATACACACATTTTTGAGGGGACATAATTCAATCCATGACACTCTGTACATCATCTCTAACATCAACTACTCCTCTTCCCCTCAGTACTCTCCCTCCCATCTTTGGGTTCTATAATTTGCTGCAACGTCTTGCAGAACTCACGAACCATCAAGGGAATGGCTCACAGGGTTGCAGAGGCTGGCATCTCCTTTTTGTGTCTGGTCTTCAGCAATATTTTCTAAGGCATCTCGAATCCAATTGTACGATTCTAGGATTGTACTCTTTGCTACAGTATACGCTTCCCAACGTGTATTAGAAAGACATTTTACTACTTGATCATTGCCTAAAAATGTTTTAATAACTGTGCATCAGTGAGTAGCCAACAAAAAATATGTAGAAAAACTGAAAATTAGAAAAGAAAATCAACTACTTCCAGACAACAATCCATTGTGTTGTGTCCTACAAGATTAAGTGAATGTATACCACATGGTATGAATATGGCATATTTATTACATTCTAAAATTTTCTGTTGCATGCCTTTGTAACGCATCCTGACACACTGGCAGCATTGTCATAAGACTGGCCTCTGCACTTAGAAAAATCAACTTTGCAAACTTCACATAAATAGTGAAGTATTTGGTTTGCAATCTCTTTACTGGTATGACTTTTTAAGCTGATAAATGTGATGAATACTTTTACAAGTTTTCCATCTGTTGGAGGTACATATCTTAAAACAATACTTAGCTCATTTGTCCAAGAAAGATCAGGAGTGGAATCTACAAACTGAAATATTGAGCTATATTTATTAATTGTTCACATGTTGTTTTAGACATATATGATGGGTTGCCCTTTCCTGTGTTATCATATTTTGAGATATGGCCTGCTAAAAATGGAACAAACTGAGCAATAAGTTCATGTAAACCCCCAAAATTTCCATTTTGTGGAGACCCAAATACTTCATCTCTTCCTCAAAAGATATTGCACATTCAGCAATTGCTATGAGAGCAATAACGTGTTGCAAACGGCTTTCTAATACTGATGTTCTTCATTAAATTGTGTTTCTTTTTATGAGGTAAGCCAAAACCATTTCTTTGATTTTAATATGGCAATATACAATCTCTGTGAATTGAACTGTTTTTGTGTTTATCAATCATATTCTAATTGAACCAATCGCTAAATCCATCTATAACAAATCAAGAATTAAATGATTTAGGACTGAATAGTTTGCAAACAAAATAATATACAGAGCTGACTGATGGAGAATACAGTAGCCAGTTCCTTTTATAATTTTCACCATTAGTCTTGTTCCCTAGAAATATATTCTGGCTACAGAACCTTGTTTACCATCCAAAAATTTTCAACACAAATTTTCAAATGGTCCAATGTGATGCTGACAATCACTTGACCCTCTTTTGATACCATAATTTACATCATTAAAAGAAAAATTATTCCACAAAGCAGGGTCTGTATTTCTGTTATTTATGTGGTTTACAGATGCAAAAATTTCAGATTATAAAATAATTTTACTTTCTATGCAGTTATTAATTTTTTTTTTATTACAGCAAGGAATGGTTGCAAAATTTGGAACAAATTCTGTTATATTCATATTGCTATTAGCAATCTCAGCACTAATGGTACTAGTACAATGATTTGCACCCATTAAGCTTGAGCATTCAACAGAAGTGTCTCTTGATTCATTATGTTTTAAAAAGGAAGTTAATTTTGGAATTATCTTTACACCAAAAAAAAAAAAAAAAACTCATTGCCATCGAGTTGATTCCAACTCACTGCCGCATAGGGTTTCCAAGGCTGTTATCTTTACAGAATTAGACTGCCACATCTTTCTCCCACGGAGCAGCTATATTGTCCTCAGGGATTCACAAATCTTTTTCTTTTAATCTTCTGGGAACTTTGCTTTTTGAGCTCCACTTAATTGTGGCATTTCTTTTTACCTGGATATAAAATTATGTCACTTTTTAAATTTGATTCTACCATAGCAAATAAATTTGAATAATTGAAAATAATAATATTTATAAAACAAGTAAAATTTATAAAATAAAATTTACATTTGAATTTTGACGTTAACACAAAAATTTATGTTTGAAAACTAGAAGTAAAACAAATTGATTTGGAATATGTAATTTTGTTCTTGAGGTCTGAAACAGTCAAAAGATATAGTACTTACAAGGCAATCAGAAAAAACTTCATTCATTTGTCATACGATGTTTGTTGGTGGGCCCTTGGCAGATCCCACAAGTGTTTTTCCTCTTGAAGTAAGACTTAAAAACATGTGCACTCACTTTCCATCCTTTGACACTATGTCTTCACAGTTCACTGGACTTCTGCTAATACCCAATGGGGTTTAGAGTGATTGCAAAGAGCATGATACAAATAAAAGGTTATGCTCAATCTGAAGATACATGTTGTTTTGCTTTGCACAGGACCAGTGTCTTTGTTATCTAAAAAAAAAAAAAAAAATCTAGTGCTACTATAATAGAAACACCACAAGTGGATGACTTCAGCAAACAGAAGTTTATCTTCTCACAGTCTAGTAGGCTAGAAGTCCAAATTCAGGCTTTCTCTGTCTGTTCTGGAAGAAGGTCCTTGTTATCAATCTTCCCCTGGACCAGGAGCGTCTCAGCCCAGGGACCCTGGGTTCAGCGGATGCACTTTTCTCCTGACTCTTGTTTCTTGGTGGTATGAGGTCCGCCTGTCTCTCTCCTAGCTTCTCTCTTTTATATCTCAAAAGAGACTGAATTAAGACACAACCTAATCTTATAGAGTGAGTCCTGCCTTATTAACATAACTGCCACTAATAATGCCTCATTAACATCATTGAGGCAGGATTTACAACACATAGGAAAGTCATATCAGATGACAAAATGGTGAACCATCACACAATACTGGGAATCATGGCCTAGCCACGTTCACATCCATTTTGAGAGGACACAATTCAATCTATAACAACCAGATACATCATAAGTCACATGATTATAGTGCTGCTGGTTCATTCTTACGTCGTCGACAAGACAGAACTGAATCTGAGGTTGTAACTGATAGGTACAAAATGAAAGAGAAAATGTAATTGTTATGGTATACGAAATTTATAAAATGGTATCAATTTCATTTAGCGTCTTGCCAGTTCCCTTCTGCTACGGTGCTCGCTTTTCCTCGTGTCCTGTCTGCTTGGCATTTATGGGTCTTTGCTTTGAACAACTGCAGCCCCTGTTTTATTCATGCCCTTAACCCATGTTTACCTTGCTTATTGGGTAATCCATCCCCAAACGTGGCAACAGTGACAGGATGTCACTCTAGTGATTACATTACAATATATAAGACTCTGTCTTGTTAGCTCTGGCTCTTACTCTCCTGCTGCCATGTTGTGAACTGCCTTTGGAGAGGTCCATATGGCAGGGAACTGTGGGTGACCTCTAGGAACTGAGGGCTTCAGCCATAAAGCCATAAAGAAATTATTTCTATCAACAATCTAAATGAGATTGGAAGCAAATTCCTCCTCAGTCAAGCCTCCAGATGAGAAAGTAGCCCAGCCAACACCGGGATTGCAGCCTTGTAAAACCCTTAGCAAATAACCCAGATAAGCTAAGCCCAGACTCCTAAACCATTAAGATAATAAATGTGTTTTTTTTTAAGCAGCTAAGTTTGTTCTGAGGACAATGGTGGTTCAGTGGTAGAATTCTTACTTTCCATAAGACCTGGGTTCAATTCCCAGCCAATGCACGTCCTGTGCAGATCCCATCCGTCTGTCGGTAGAGGCTTATGCATTGCTATGATGTTGAACAGGTTTCAGCAGAACTTCCAGACATTGATGGTTAAGATTGTGTGTCGACTTGGCTAGGCCATGATTCTCAGAGCTTGTATGTGATCACTCCTGTGATGGAATCTGCTGTGAGTAGCCAATCAGTTGAAGGGCCGTTTCCCTGGAGTGTGGCCTACAGCCAAATACAAGCAGACATTCTGGCTTTTGTTCTCTCTGGATCCTGCATCTGCCTCCTGTTCGTCTGACCTCTGGTTCTGGGGACTTGAACTATCAGCTTATCTGCCAATCTTGAGATTTGTGGGTCTTCACAGGCTGTAAGCAAGAGCCCTGCTCTCCAACCTACCAATGCTGGATTTGACAGCCCCTGTAGCTACATGAATTGAGAGAAGCCTCTATCCTGATCTGTGGACTTGGGATGTTCCAGCCTCTACGATCATGGGAGCCGTTTCCTTGATATAAATCTCTCTCTGTATATATTTATACACTTTCCTGGTTTTTCTTCTCTAGAGAACCCAGCCTAAGACACAAACTCATACAGACGAGGAAGAAAGGCCTGGTGATCTACTTCTGGAAATCAACCAGTGAAAACCCCATGTAACACAGTGGTCCAATCCTGTTGCACACGGGGTCATCATGAGTTGGGAGCCAACATGACAGCAACTAACAACAACAACAAGTTTGTAGTAATTTGTTAAAAAGCACCCACATTTGAAACATACCTAGACATCTTTAAGGGGAAAAGAGTAGTAAGGACCAGACAATTTAATCATTTACCATATTTTTAGGCAAAATAATGTGCAGCTTCTATGTTTGCCAATCATGCCCTCCCCCCATGAGGTATTTTTGTAAGCACTACTATTGCTGTAAAAACCAAAACAAAGCTGGCATAGCAGCACTTACAAGAATACCTCACACGGGGAAGGAGAGGTTGGTAAACAAACGTAGAAGGTGTGCGTTTTATGTGTAAAAATACTGTATTCTATTGAACAAATTTTTTAAATTACTTAAATTTTCTAGCTCAATAATGAAGCTTCAAGATTTTACTGTTACAGATAGAGCATATCACTGGCACTTAGGTAAAACTAATAGACCAAGCTTTAAAATTCCTGGAAATATATTGGATAAAATACCTAGCATGTTTAATGATGAGCCTGATTACTGATATTTCACCTTCGTAGACATTGAAACAAATGCAGTCAACACACTGGGGCCCTTCAAACTCATAGCTAATTATATATTTAGTGAACAAAGCTGTAAGTAACAATAAGAAGTCAGAAAATAAAACCTCCTGTTCAACGGAGGAATTTCTGACTCTGTTCTATCACCAACCTTTCTCTGCTTTTTTTTTCCTCTCCCTAATTCTTGCAGTGGTAGCTTATGTGATTTGTCTTCTCTTTCACATTCTTTTTCTCCTTCTTCCTCCTGTTTTTCCTTTGCTTAACTTACTTCCATAATACATATATTGAGATACCACTTTTATTGACTTTAAGGATTCAGCTTTTTAAAAAATTTTATTAAATAATTGGGTGATCAGACTCAATTTTTTTTTCAGACTTATCATGTGGAAGTTTCATTGCCAAACTACACGAGGGTACAGAGATCAATGCGTTCATTCTCTTTGTGCTATGAGGATTGCCCCTGACACACTGTCTAGGTCCTCTCTGTGTCCATTTAAACTTGCACAAGTGTAGCATATGTGCATTCCAAGCTTTACCATCTGTCATGGATTGAATTGTGTCCCCCCAAAATATCTGTCAACTTAGCTGGGCCATAAGTCCCAGTATTGTGGGATTGTCCACTGTTTTATGTGATTTCCCTGTGTGTTCTAAACCCTATCACTTTGATGAAATAAGATAGATGAGTGGCAGTTACATTGATGTGATCAACAAGATTAAATAGTGTCTTAAGCCAATCTCTTTGAGATATAAAAGACAAGCGAGCAGAGAGACAGGGGAACCTCATACCACCAAGAAAGCAGCGCCAGGAGAAGAGCACGGCCCTTGGACCCGAAGTTCCTGAGCTGCGATGCTCCTAGACCAAGGGAAGACTGATGACAAGGACCTTCCTCCAGAGCCAACAGAGACAGAAAGCCTTCCCTTGGAGCTGGCACCGTGAATTTGGACTTCTAGCCTACCAGACTGTGAGAGAATAAACTTCTCTTTGTTAAAGCCATCCACTTGTGGTATTTCTGTTATAGCAGCACTAGATGACTAAGACACCATCCTTGCCTTTCTCCAGGCTGTGCCCTCATCAGTCTTGATGTGAGATTCTCTTCCCATAGAAAGGTCCAGCCAAAGACTTTCATTCCACCTGAAATCTCGGTGCTCACAGTTTCCAGCTCATTTTCCATACTTCTCACAGCACTTTTCACTTTTCTGTGCCTCTCTTATTTTTAGTTTTTGGAGGGCAGAATACCATAATGCCTAGGACCATGCTTTGTAAATAGTAGGCACTGAATAAATGAGTAAGTGAATGAACAATTATTTGGAATTTAATCTAATGGTTAAAAGCTCAGCTGCTAACCAAAAGATCAGCAGTTTGAATCCACCAGCCACTCCTTGGAAGCCCTATGGGGGCAGTTCTACTCTGTCCTATAGGACTGCTATGAGTCAAAATCGGCTCAGTGGTGAGGTTTTGGCTTTTTGGCTTTTGGTAAAGACATTTGACCCAGCGGTTCTTGAACTTTAGATTTCACAGATTGGTGAAATTAGAAAAAATGGTGAGGCAAACTTAGAATTGTCATTTTTTAATTTTTGCCAAGTAAAAAGTAAAAACAAGCAGTTATCTACTGTCATCATTATTTCATAAAATACATTTTTAAAAAAAAGGTTTATATAACAGAGTTTAACATGCACACACATAATTCAAAGGAAATATGTCAGAATAAAAGATTAGGCTTTCCAAAATGGATAGATCAACTATAAATGACTGTGTAATTAATTCATTACCCTTGTTTTTCTTATTCAGGAGTAAACCAACCAAAAAATCAAACCTGTTGCTGTCAAGTTGATTCTGACTCATAGCAACCCTATAGGACAGAGTAGAACTGTGCCATAGGGTTTCGAAGAAGCAGCTGGTGGATTCCAACTCCGACCTTTTTGGTTAGCAGCCGAGCTCTTAACCAAAATCTTCATATGGTACTGCCACAGCCCGTGTACTTCAGAAACCACTGAACTAGTCTAACCTTCCACTCAATGACAGCATCCTCTCTAAACCACCCTGGGTAAGATCCGCTTGGTGCACCTCCAGCCTTCAGAAAGCTTCTTGGCACTTTCAAGTGATTAGTAAGACAGACACCCACACAATTAACTGTAATGCAAGAGACATAAAACAATGTCATGGAAACACTGGGAGACCAATTGATTCTGACAGGGCAATTTTTACACTTGAAGAAACATCTGAGCTGGCCCTTGAAAGAAAAGGAAAATAAGGAGGAAGGGTATTCAGGCAGAGAAAACAAACGGTGCAGACACCAAGCATTTTACCTGGCTCGGGCAGAAGGTTCCAGGAGGGCTTGTGGTTGGAAAGATAGATGGGGGCTAGATCACAAAGGCATCAAATGCCTTGCTAAGGAACTGAGACTAAGCAGTTGGAGTCATCAAAGAGTTTTAAGTAGGGATGTGATATGATCAGATTTTTTTTTTTTTTTTTTTTTTAAGAAAGACTATTCTGGAGTTAGTGTGGAGAATGGATTAAAAGGGTGAGAGAATGGAAACAGGAAGATCACTTTAGAGGCACACTTTTACAATAGCCTCTTCCCGCTAGGAAATAAACTCATCTACCTCCTGGTGAGGTTCAAATTAAGAAGAAAAGAGTGAGCTCTTTTTTCTTATGAAAAACTCAAGATGAAAGTAGAGATGGCTCATTACATTGCAATGTCTTACTGAAAGGACATGGTCCTAAAACCTGCAAGTAGCTTCAATTTGATTTTTTTTAGTCAGGCAACTTTTCCTGGGACCTCTTGTATTCAAACATTTTCATGGACATTTTGGGGAAAATACACAGTGAGTGCTAAAATAACCTAACAAAATTTTTTGGCTGTAGAATAGCACTTTGCTGAAGTGCTACAAGAATGATTATTTTTAAGCAGAAGAAAAGTCTTTAGAGGTAATTTTTGGCTTTAGCTGGAAAATCTTACTGTTGTTTTTCTACTACTTGGTGGCATTGAGTTGTCTTGTATTTATTTGTTATCTCCTCTCTGGCTGAGCAGCAGAAAAAGCGCTCACCTCAAATACCTAGCACTAACGGCTTAATTTGACAATTTGTAGATGGTATTCGTATATTACCCTTTAGGACCTTAATAATTAGTTTTTCTTTAGCGCGGTATTAAAGCATTAAAGGTCATAAATTCCACAGTCACCTGTATCCATTTATTGCTAATTTATTATGGAACATATCATAAAACTTTCCTTGACATATAGGCCTCTTCATAACTATAAATCTTTTCCCAACTGTTTAGATAACTTATGTGTAAGTTCAAGAAGAGACCTCTAGGAGCAAATATTTAGAACAACTATTTATTACACATTAATGGCACAGGGTGGATAACCATGTGAAGTCACTGTGAAGGATTCTTTTGCATTCAGTGTATTTGTCACTTCAAGCCCTTATAAAGATAAATTTGTTTTCAAGAGGGAAGAATGTTAAATGTCAAGTAGCTGTTTTCCTAAGTGTTTTAAAATGTCCAACTGAATAAAGCCATCTTTCTAGTTAGTATACAACACACACACACACAAATGTTTCCATTGAGATTAAATTTGTCGTGCATAACCTCAGTTAAAACTTAAAAACTTTTCAAGTGGGAAGGTTCGTATCTCCACGTGGCAAATGTATCATGGTATTTGATTGAGAGACCGTTTTCCTTCTGTTTCAACTATGGAGAGGATGTGCAGTAAAAAACTTGGAGTTAGTGAAAGCTTTTGTCTTACTTCTTAAACCTGTAGGTGGATGCTTATTTGTTACACAGCCATACAGAAAGGGAGAGGAGAAAATCAACTTGCTAGAAAAACGAATTTGTCGAATGAGCAATTTGCTGAAAATTGAATACACCCACTTCTCACTTATCGACATGGTTAGCTCCCAAAGACCAGGTCATTGTGTCAAAATAGACATTATGTGAAAACAGAGAATGACCACATCAGATCACGAAATGGAGGATGCCTACATCATTACATAACTGCCAAATTATATCATCATATAACTGCCAAATTACATCATTACATACCTGCCAAACCAGTGAGAATCATGGCCCAGCCAAGCTGACACATAACCTTAACTATCACAACCAGTGTTCTTCTTGCCTCACACCTTGGCATTCGTTACTGCCAGACGTACATCATTAATGGACAAAATAGTCAGATAGTAGATTTATTACTATTGGCATAAATGCAAAACGTTCGATAATGAGATAGTCGATGAGTGAGCATAGTTTTCATTAACTTTGCCTAATATTATTAGTTGCCACAACAGATAAGATGGTTGCAACACTTCGGCTTTTTCCCCCCCCAGAACTTTATTTTGTTGTTGTGTGACTTTGAGTTGATTCCAACTCAGTGACCCTATCGGACAGAGTAGAATAGCCCATGAGGTTTCCTAGGCTGTAATCTCTATAGGAGCAGACCCCCAGGTCTTTTCTCCAGCAGAGCAGCTGGTGGGTTTGAACAGCCAACCTTTCAGTTAGCAGCACAGCATTTAATCATTGCACCATCAGGGCTCCTTAGCTTTAGTTTAGTTCTAGTTTTTCTGAAGCCACATTGATTAGCCAAACCAGAATGTTGTAAGTTTTACCATACAATGACATTGGGGAATAAAAATATCTTGTATAATTCAAATTACAAATGTGATTGTATTAAAGATCTTATGATTTATAAACAATGGAATGACTTTCTCTTTTCAACATACTTTCAATCCCCCGCCTTCGGCACTTTTCTTAATTGGCCAATTAGTTAGCCAGCTCACTAAAATGTGAACATTTTGCATGTGTTTTAAGCTTTTGAGAAGTGCTCAAACGTCTCAGGTATTAAACACACATGAACTTGACATCTAATTGAGTTGCACTGACAAGTCCACCACAGATGGCTCCAGTAAAAAGACTGCACCAAAACTCAAGCTAAACTACAACCAAAACTGATAAACTGTTCAGTAGTATGATGTGCCAAGACCTTGCTTTCTAACAGGAACCATGGGGTTATGGGGTTAGAAAGAAGCCAGTCCCCATCCACCCAAGAGCTCTGTTCACAAGTCATCTAAATTAACTGAGATGGTAACAGGCTTCCTTTAGTGGGCAAAGGTCTTTCAATCCTGGGAGATTTAGAATTAAGTGCAGAAAGAAGTGAAATAATTATTATTTAAGTATTAATATTTGAGAGTTAAGAAGGAATATGTTCATATTTGTTATTTCATGTACTTGGTCTACTGGAATGACCCAAACCATTTCTATCAAGTCAATTACGACTCATTGTGACCCTATAGGACAGGGTAGAACTGCCCTATAGGATTTTCTGGGCTGTAATCCTTATGAGAGCAGATTACCAGGTCTTTCTTCCTTGGAGCAGCTGGTGAGTTTGAACTGCCAACCTTTTCAGTTAGCAGCCAAGTGCTTAACCACTGTGCAACCGGGCCTCCTCGTTGGAACGGCATTCAATTGAAAATATGTAATTGTGTGATTTTGATTTATCGTGACCAGCTTGTCCTATTTGCTCAGGACTATCCTGGTTTTGAAAAACCAAACCTATTGCTATTGAATCAATTCTGACTCGTAGCTATCCTACAGGACGGAGTAGAACTGCCGCGTAGGGTTTCCAAGGAGCGGCTGGTGGATTCAAACTGCCAACCTTTTGGTTAGCAGCCAAACACTGCCCCACTAGGGCTACAAAAAAGGTGATCCAACCGACTGCAGAAATTATCAAACAAGATCATTAATATCACACTCAAGTATAACGACAGGGAACTGCCAGAAATTCAAGCCGGATTCAGGAGAGGACATGGAACCAGGGATATCATAGCTGATGTCAGATGGATCCTGGCTGAAAGCAGAGAATACCAGAAGGATGTTTTCCTGTGATTTATTGACCGTGAAAGGCATTCAACTGTGTGGATCATAACAAATTATAGATACCACTGCGAAGAATGGGAATTCCAGAACACTTAATTGTGCTCATGAGGAACCTGTACATAGACCAAGAGGCAGTCCTTCAAACAGAACAAAGTGATACTGATTGGTTTAAAGTCAGGAAAGGTGTGTGTCAGGGTTGTATCATTTTACCACATTTCTTTAATCTGTATGCTGAGCCAATAATTTGAGAAGCTGGTCTATATGAAGAAGAACTGGGCATCAGGATTAGAGTAAGATTAAGATTTTTAAGATTAAAAATCTGTGATATGTGGATGACACAACATTGCTTGCTTAAAGTGAAGAGAACTTGAAGCACTTACTGATGAATATCAAAGACCACAGCCTTCAGTATGGATTACACCTCAACATAAAGAAAACAAAATCCTCACAACTGGACCAATTAGCAACATCATGATAAATGGAGAAAAGATTGAAGTTGTCAAGGATTTCATTTTACTTGAGTCTATTATCAACACCCATAGAAGCAGCAATCAAGAAATCAACAGACACATTGCATTGGGCAAATCTGCTGCAAAAGACCTCTTCAAATGTTGAAAAGCAAAGAAGTCACCTTGACGACTAAGGTGTGCTTGACCCAAGCCATGGTGTTTTCAATCACCTCTTATGCATGCAAAAGCTGGACGATGAATATGGAAGACCGAAGAAGAATCGATGCCCTTGAATTGTGGTGTTGGGGAAGAACACTGAATATGCCATGGACTGCCAGAAGAACAGACAAATCTGTCTTGGAAGAAGTGCTACCAGAGTGCTCCTTAGAACCAAGGATGGTGAGACTGCGTCTCACATACTTTGGACATGTTATGAGGAGGGATCAGTTCCTGGAGAAGGACGTTATGCTTTGTAGGGTGGACGGTCTGTGAAAAAGAGGAAGACCCTCAAAGAAATAGATTGACACAGTGGCTGCAACAGTGGGCTTAGGCACGGCAGCAATTGTGAGAATGGTGCAGGACTCAGCGGTGTTTTGTTCTGTTGTACGTATGGTGGCTATGAGTCAGAGCTGACTTGACGGCACCTAATAGCAACAACAATAATCCTGACTTTGAAGCTTAAAGTCCCATATCCTGGGACCCCATAGTTGAAGATGGTTAGTCATCTTATTTAGACTTAAGATTTTAAATTTAAATCTACTTAACTCGTATAAAATTTGAGGCCACTTAAGAGAACCTCAGTGTCATTGTGCCTGTAATTTTAATGTGCTAGATACATGAAGGTCCTTATCCTCAATCTTCCCCTGGTTGAGGAGCTTCTCAGGCGCAGGGACCCTGCGTCCAAGGGATGCGTTCTGCTCCTGGTGCTGCTTTCTTGGTGGTATGAGGTTCCCCACTCTCTGCTTGCTTCCCTTTCCTTCATCTCTTGAGAGATAAAAGGTGGTGCAGGCCACACCCCAGGGAAACTCCCTTTACCTTGAATCAGGGAGGTGACCTGAGTAAGGGTGGTGTTACAATCCCACCTTAATCCTCTCAACATAAAAGTACAATCACAAAATGGAGAACAACCACACATGGCCTAACCAAGTTGATACACAGATTTTTAAGGGGACATAATTCAATCCATGACAGCTGCTAACCAAAATAAGGGCAGCTCTGTGGGAAAAAGATGAGGCAGTCTGCTTTCGTAAGGATTTAAAGTCTTGGAAACTCTATGGGATAGTTCTACTCTGTTCCACAGGGTCACTACGAGTTGGAATTGACTTGACAGCAGTGGGTTTTGTAATATTTGCTGGACTTCTAAATAGTGAAATTTGGGAGCTAAACTTAAAATCTAAAGGAAAACTGGGTTTTCCATAGGGATATTGAACACTAATTGTTTAAACCAAAAATAAACTGAGAAATGTCTTTCAACATACAAAAGGTGGTAAAAAGGAGCCAGGTCATTTTGTTTTTAAAGATGGTATAATGGCTTAATGCTTGACTACTAGCCTTAAGTTTGGTGGTTTGAATCTACCCAGAGGCACTACGAAAACAGGCTGGTGATCTGCTTCCAAAAGATCACAGCCTTGAAAACCCTATGGAGCACAATTCAACTCTGCACACACGGGTTCGTCATGAGTTGTAATCGACTCAACGGCAACTGTGTTGAATACTTCATCCTATTTGGGAAAAGCTAGTGTTGAATAACCTGCTTGGGGTATCACGACTGGATGACTAGTGACAATTGCTTCCTAGCTACTCCTCTTTTTTTATACCTATCTCTGGAGTGTATTCCATCCCAACCCTGATCCATAGCTATTGGCCTGTTTAGATTGAAAAGCAAGAGAAAGAGAGCACTGTGTCTTCCATTGCCTTCGGCACCATGACACCCAGTTTTCCTGCTGCAGTGTTACAGAGTAGCCCTGCAAAACTCCCACGTCCTAACGAATAGCCATTCTATTACTGCAGGGTCTAACTGATGATCTTAAAACAAAACAAAACAAACCCACTGTGTCAAAGCCGATTCCAACTCACAGAGACTCTGTAGGACTGAGCAGTATTGCCCATAGTGTTTCCAAGGCTAAAATCTTTATGGAAGCAGACTGCCACATCTTTTTCCTATAGAGCTGGTGGAGGGTTTGAGCTGCCCACCTTTCAGTTAGCAACTGAGTGCTTTAACCACTGTGCCACCAGAGATCCCCCAAAAGACCAAAATCCCGTTTGCAGTGTGGCCAAAATTCAACCTTAAGTGTTAAATACTTCTAGGGAAATTATAACATTTTAAAAGGCTACTTATTTTAGTATAATAATGTCCCTGGGTGGCCCAAACAGTTTGCCCTTGGCTGCTGCTGCTAACCAAAAGGTTGGCAGTTCGAACCCAAGCAGTCCAGCAGCTCTGCAGGAGAAAGACCTGGTAATCTGCTCCCACAAAGATTACAGCCTAGAAAACTCTATGGGGCAGCTCTACTCCGCCACAGGGGTCAGTAGGAGTTGAAATCGACTCATTGGCACCTAACAACAACAACAATAAATTAATCTAAAGTTGGCAGCTCAAACCCACCCAGCTGCACTGCAGAATAAAGGCCTAGCATCTGCTTTCATAAAGATTACAACCAAGACAACTCTATAGAACCATTCTACCCTGTAATACATGGGGTCACCATGAGTCAGAATCAGCTCAATTGTAATGGGTTTGGTTTTGGTTTGATGTGGTACCATTACATCAAAATGGCTCAAATGGTTTGCACTTGACTACTAGCCAAAAGGTTGGCGGTTTGAACCCCCCAGCAGTGCTGTGAAAGAAAGGCCTGGTGATTGCTTCCATAAAGATTACAACTAAGAAAATCCTATAAAGCAGCCCTACTTTGTAAAACATGGGGTCGCCATGAGTTGGAATAGACTGGATGGCAATGAGTTTGTTTTATTTATTTTTGATTGTTCCATTGATTTTTAGACAGTTTAAATGTATCACGTTAAAAGAAAAAGGCTAGGTTAATAATATGAAGGGACATTTTCATCAACATATATCTGAAATGTCTTTGAAAAGCCTGATGTATAGCTCATTATAAAAGACAGATTTTCCAAAAGGTTAACATTTATTTTTTAAAAGAAGAATTTCTTAAATTATAGTTTTAAAACATTAATAATTGCCAGTGGTTTCAAGCAGCCTTCCTTTTATCGAGGAGCTGGAATCTTTTGGTTGACTAGACCTCCTTGATCTTGGTCTGTATGAATTGTTTAGCTTTGTTTGGTGCCACAGGGACTCCTCCAAAGTTATCAGAAGCCTCAGTTTAATACAGAAAAAGAGAGGCTCAGAACATGTCAATATAACACTGTTAATGTTTTCCACGTTTATGATTCCAGGGTCAAAGGCAAACCTCTTATTGTATTAATAATAGCAAAGCAAAAATAGGCTTTGTAGTTGTGAATTCATGGTTTTAAAGAATAATTTCCCTAGGTTTTTATTAATTCAAGCCATCCATTGAGTCACTCAAAGAATCCATTATGTAGTCCAGTGATATATCTCATATTGTACCTTTAAATTTGGAAGACTATGAGAATGGATATGCGTGTGATTCCTTACAGCCATCAGTGTAGGATATTTCCTTTGTTCAAAAGTTATATCAACTTACAGCTTAAAAGTTTAGTAAAATAAAATTGAGAGCTGCATAGTGGAATAATTAAACACCAGTTTTCCTCTACTCATTATTTGAAAGAGCAATGGGTACTGAGCATTTCTTAACATCTTTTTCTCATGAACTTAATGACCTTGCTTGTCCTGTGTTTTGCTAGCAATGTACTTTTCGAATGAATTTATCTTGTTTGCCTGTCACAAGTATCAGTCCAATAAGTTAAGTTTCATTTTTAAGAAATGACAAATATCTTGCCTCCTCCCTTCATTTGATAGGTGAGTTATATGGTCTATGGAAGCTGAGAATTCAACCCCAATCCATATTAACTTTCTCCTAAAATTAGGAGAACAATCTCAATTAAAACTCATTTTCCTATTTATAGAGTCATAAATTTTGACTTATAAGGAACTACTTCAAGTGTTTCCCAAATAATGTTCTAGAGATATTGATTGGAATATTACGGTCAAGTCAGTTTGAGAACACTGGGCTAAAGAGAACTAAAGAAGTTTATTTACAGGAGTCTCAGAGGCAATATACCAGAGTGGTTAGGAATGTGGATTTAAGAGGCCTTGCTTTGATTTGACTCCTGACTCAACCACTCACTAAATGTTTGATCTGGAAAAATCGCTTAATCTTCCTGTGCCTCAGTTTCCTCATCTGTAAAATGGAGCTAGAAATAAGACATATCTCTTAGGATAGTTGTGAGGATTACTTGATATATACAAAGTCCTTAAACAGAGCCTAAAGCAAAATGAGCACCTTGTAATTATTACCTATTACTATAATTATCAAGTCTCCAAAGGGGACATAAAATGGTCAACCTTTTCCAATCTATTTTATTTATGCACTCATTCATTTATTCACTCATTCTTAAGAGCGGCTCCTGAATTCGTGCTCTGTGGAAAGCTGTCCCAGGTCATGTCCTTAAGAATCAGACTCTCAGACGGAGGGTGCCAGAGGTTTATTGGGGAGTGCATGTTTTGGGGATCAGTGGTCTGGGAGGTTCTCCAGATTTCTTGTCCAGAGTTTTTTCTGCTATCACTCCTCTTGCTCGATTAATTATAATACCAGTAAATATTTATTAAGTACTTACTATGTAAAAAACACCATACCAAACACTTCATACACGTTGTCTTATTTCATCCAAAGCAAACCTGTATCGCTGGTACTACAGAATCCTTATCCCATTTCACCGATGGTGAAACCAAGGCTCAGAAAGATTAAAAAATATTTGCAAGGTCTCACAGCTATAAGTGGCAGAGTCAAGGTCAAAACCGAGGCAATCGGACTCCAGAGTCCGTGCTTGAGCCATGATCCAACTCTGCTTTAACTAAGTAGTATGCTACATTGTCTATGATTCAGAATGGCCAATACCAGCACATTTCAGCTCACTAATGCCTAGGATATCAATGTTTATGCGTTCCATTTCATTTTTGATGATTTCCAATTTTCCTAGATTCATACTTCGTGCATTCCAAGTTCCGATTATTAATGGATGTTTGCAGCTCTTCCCCAGCCATCTTTTGAGTGCCTTCCAACCTGGGGGGTTCATCTTCCAGCACTATATCAGACAATGTTCCGCTGCTAGTCATAAGGTTTTCACTGGCTAATGCTTTTCAGAAGTAGACTTCGGGTCCTTCTTCCTAGTCTGTCTTAGTCTGGAAGCTCAGCTGAAACCTGTCCTCCACGGGTGACCCTACTGGTATCTGAATACCGGTGGCATAGCTTCCAGCATCACAGCAACACACAAGCCCCTACAGTATGACAAACTGACAGACACTCGTCTATGCCAAGAAACTTGGAAGACAGCTTCCTGGCCAACTGACTGGAAGAGATCCATATTTATGCCTATTCTCAAGAAAGGTGATCCAACCAAATGTGGAAATTATAGAACAATATCATTAATATCACACGCAAGCAAAATTTTGCTAAAGATCGTTCAAAAATGGCTGCAGCAGTATATCGACAGGGAACTGCCAGAAATTCAGGCCGGTTTCAGAAAAGGATGTGGAACCAGGGATATCATTGCTGATGTCAGATGGATCCTGGCTGAAAGCAGAGGATACCAGAAGGATGTTTACCTGCTTTTTACTGACTATGCAAAGGCATTCGACTGTGTGGATCATAACAAACTATGGATAACACTATGAAGAATGGGAATTCCAAAACACTTAATTGTGCTCATGAGGAACCTTTACACAGATCAAGAGCCACTTGTTCAGACAGAACGAGGGGATACTGATCGCTTTAAAGTCAGGAAAGTTGTGCGTCAGGATTGTATTCTTTCACCATACCTATTTAATCTATATGCTGAACAAATAATCCGAGAAGCCGGACTATATGAAGAAGAACGGGGCATCAGGATTGGACGAAGACTCATCAACAACCTGCGTTACGCGGATAACACAACCTTGCTTGCTGAAAGTGAAGAGGACTTGAAGCACTTACTAGTGAAGATCAAAGACCACAGCCTTCAGTATGGATTACACCTCAACATAAAGAAAACAAAAATCCTCACAACTGGATCAATGAGCAACATCATGATAAACAGAGAAAAGATTGAAGTTGTCAAGGATTTCATTTTACTTGGATCCACAATCAACACCCATGGAAGCAGCAGTCAAGAAATCAAAAGACACATTGCACTGGGAAAATCTGCTGCAAAGGACCTCTTCAAAGTGTTGAAGAGCAAAGATGTCACCCTGAATACTAAGGTGTGCCTGACCCAAGCCATGGTATTTTCAATCGCATCATATGCATGTGAAAGCTGGACAATGAATAAGAAGACAGAAGAAGAGTTGACTTCTTTGAATTGTGGTGTTGGTGAAGACTATTGAATACACCATGGACTGCCAAAAGAAGGAACAAATCTGTCTTGGAAGAAGTGTGGCCAGAATGTTCCTTAGAGGCAAGGATGGCGAGACTGCGTCTTACATACTTTGGACATATTGTCAGGAGGGATCAATCCCTGGAGAAGGACATCACGCTTGACAGAGTACAGGGTCAGCGGAAAAGAGGAAGACCCTCAACAAGGTGGATTGACACAGTGGCTGCAACAATGAGCTGAAGCATAACAACGATTGTAAGGATGGCACAGGACCGGGCAGTGTTTCGTTCTGTTGTGCATGGGGTCGCTATGAGTCGGAACTGACTTGACGGTACCTAACAACAACAACGTTATCTACCTCTTGAGTCTATTTTCCACCTAATTTTTAAAGTTGATTTATGTTTTCTCTGAACACTATGAGAAGTGCTTTCTTTATCATTTGAAGAAATTCAGCAAAGTCTTGACCCCCAGGGCGAAGTCACGGTCCTAGGTACTAGGGTTTGACATACTGACTCTGATCATTCAGCAGGTTCGCTTTAAGGCATAAGAAGCACAGACCACATATGACACTTTGGCAACTGGGGAACAAGACTCAGTTGTCATGCCCTAGAGCAGGTATTCTTGTTCTGGAGCCTCTGGCTTTCTTTTGGATTCAGTCCCATTCTTCTATGCCTGCTATAGACAGCCTTGAGTGAGGGAGAGCTGGAGAGTTAATTTGTTAACTAAGGAAAAATAGTAATTGCATCCTCATTTACTTGGGCTATCTACTACTGCTGCCTAGTTTTATTGGGTATTTGCTAATTCACTTTTTGATGGGTTTAAAGATAAGATCAGAATGCAATTTTGAGACATCCTATAAAATGACTAGGAAGATGGCGTCATTTATCAGTGTATCACTGTAGGTTTCCCCAAAGTCTCCTCTTGCTCTTAAGAATGGACATTTTGAGAACACAAATGTACTCATTCCCTTCACGCATTAATTTATTCGTTACATTCTGATTGAGTGTCTACTGTGTACCAGGCACTATTTTAGGCACTGGGGATACAGCAGGGAGCAAAATAGACAAAAATCTCAGCTCTCAGAGAGCTTAGATTCTAGTGGTCACTGATATGTAGCCATTCAGAAACCAGTAGTAAAGCCACATTCAAGTATATTAAGAGCATCTTGAGGCTTCTGAATACATCAAAAGGTGAAGAAATGGCAAAATCAGGTTTCCTAAAGTTTGTTGTTCTTGTTAGTTGCCATCGAGTTGGCTCCAACTCAGGGTGATCCCGTGTACAATAGAATGAAATATTGCCTGGTCCTATGACCTCTTCATGATCCTTGTTATGCTCAAGTTCACTGTTGCAGCCAATGCATTTTGAATGCCTTCCAACCTAGGGAGTTCACCTTCCAGCACTATGCTGTTGTTGTTAGATGCCATCAAGTTGGTTTCGGCTCGTAGAGGCCCTATGTACAACAGAACAAAACACTGCCCTGTCCTGCACCATCCTCATGATCATGGTTACACTTAAGTCCATTGTTACAGCCACTGTGTCAATCCATCTCCTTGAGGGTCTTCCTCTTTTTCACTGACCTTCTACTTTACCAAGCATGATGTCCCTCTTCAGGGACTAGTCCCTCCTGACAACATGTCTGAAGTATGTGAGACGAAATCTCATCATCCTCCCTTCTAAGGAGCATTCTGGCTGTACTTCTTCCAAGACAGATTTATTTGTTCTTCTGGCAATCAATGGTGTATTCCATATGCTTCACCAACACCATAATTCAAAGGCACCAGTTTTTCTTCAGTCTTCCTTATTCATTGCCCAGCTTTCATACGCATGTGAGGCAATATTCTGTTGTGGTCCATAGCATTGTCATTGGCTAATTTTCAAAGGCAGATCTCCAGATCTTTCTTCTTAGTCTGGAAGCTCCACTGAAAACCATCCACCATGGGTGATCCTGCTTGTATTTGAAATACTGATGGCATAGTTTCCAGCATCATGTCAACAGGCAAGCCACCACAGTGTGACAAACTGACAGAGGAGTATACCAAACCAAACCCAACCTATTGCTGTCAAGTTGATTCCGAGTCATAGCGACCCTATTGGACAGAGTAGAAATGCCCCACAGGGTTTCCAAGGAGCAGCTGGTGGATTCAAACTGCCAACCTTTTGGTTAGCAGCCGAGATCTTAATCACTTCGCCACAGATAATAGTGGTCCTAAATTTTAATATATTTTAGATGATTACATTTAACAAACTAGTACTGATAACACAAAATGAATAGGATAACTGTTCAATCTCTTTTAGAAAGGAGCCCTGGTGATGCACGGGTTAAGCACTCAGCTGCTAACCGGAAGGTCGATGGTTTGAATTCGCCAGCTCCCCTGCAGGAAAAGATGTGGTAGTCTGATTCTGTAAAGATTACATCCTTGGAAACCCTATGGGGTAGCTCTACTCTGTCCTACAGGGTAGATATGAGTCAGAATCAACTTGACAGCAATGGGTTTTTCTTTTTTTAATCTCTTTTAGCAATAACCTTAAAAGAGAAAATTAGAGGCCCCAGCTTGAGCCCAAAGGGAATCCTACGGCCCTCCCTAACATCCCACCTCAACCCCCTCCAGTCTCACGATAGACCCCAACCTTAATTAGAACTCATCAACTTGGCTGCCCTTTCTCAGCTCAAATAATGAAACTTCTTGTTTCCCTCTCAGCGTGTGTTCATGGTAAACCTCTTAGACATAGTTTGTATTTTATCTAGATAAGATTTTTTAGTTTGGAGTTCCTGCATGGAGCAAATGGTTAATGCGTTCACAGCTTGGCAAAATGTTGGCAGTTCAATTCCACCCAGAGACTGCTCGGAAGAAAGGCCTGGCAAGGTGCTTCCAAAAAATCAGCCACTGAGAACCCTAGGGAGCACAATTTCACTCTGACGTCGTACATGGGGTTGCCATGAGTCAGATTTGATGTGACAGCAACTGGTTTGGTGTTTGGGGGGTTTAGATTTTTTTAGTTTAAGGAGTATGTAAAATGGTTATGTCAACGTTAAAACAGACACAGTTGCAAAAAAAAATTATTTTTTAGATATGTAGCCTTATATGTCCCTGTCCCAGGCTGGAATCAAGCCCTGAAATAGGACATATGACATGGCTAGAATTTAACTCACTGATTTTTTTCTTCAAGGCATGTAATGTTGGTACATGAAGGCACCGAATACTTGTTTTATTTTTAATGACAAATATAAAAAAAATGACATTTCACTAGGCTAGTCACTGGACTTGGAGATCATTTTAAGGTAGGAAATTATAAATGCACAAATATTTAGGTAGGTAATTTATTAATAAGCTTTTTTAAGGAGTATATATACACTTTTTTTTGGTTAACATTTTAGCTTGTGTTTGCTTCTTTAGTTATCTGATAAACACTAAAAGGCAATATTTCATTTCTCTGGAAAATACAGGATTTCAGAGTCATAAACTTTTGGAGATGGAAGGGGGCTTAGATATTTCCTCATTTGTCCCAGTCCTTTTACAAATGGGGGAACTGAGGGCCAGAGCAGATAGAGCCAGTCGTCTTTTCACTAAGTCAGGTTTTTTTTTTTTTAACGAGCAGAATTTTATTTAAGGACTATCTAAAACAGAATCTTTGTATCTTAATAAAACCTCCAGTATTAAGTATCAAATCATCAAAATGTCAGTGAATTTGCTAAACAGAAATTAAATGTTCAGTTTTGAGCACCTTAAACCCATTAACTGGTTGCCATTGTGCCAATTCTGACTCGTAGTGACACTATAGGACAGAGTAGAACTGTCCCACAGGTTTCCAAGGAGTGGCCGATGGATTCAAACTGCTGACCTTCTGGTTAACAGGCGAATGCGTTAACCACTGGACTGCCAGAGCACCTAAAACACCTTAAAACCACTTTAAAAAAAAACAAAACCAAAAACATATTTTTTAAATATATCTTTCAGGTCCAATGCTTGTTTTCAAAATAGTCAGAACAAAAAATTCCTGTTTTATTGTGTAACTGTTTTCTAGATGGAATTGAGAAAACTAAAAGGGGAATAAACAATATTCATCTCTATTTTTTCTATATTAGTATCTGGAAAATGTCCTGTTTATAAATTCAGCCACAGTTTTCTATGTACTCAAATTAAGTGAAATGGGGTGTTGAGCAATTGTCCACGTGATAAAATACAGTCTTGAATTTTATTGTGAACAAGATGCATTTCTTCTCATTGTATAAAAAAATTTTTCTCCAATTTATTATTTCAATTTATCTATGCTGAAAAGAAGTCTTAACTACAATTTAAAAACATAGTATCAGGTCTCCAACATTTTGATGGCCACAAATAATTAACATGTAATTGCAGGGAGGAATGGAAAGTTGAGTACAATATGGGGATCCTTTTCTCAAAAGTGAAACAAGGTTTTTGGCCATGTGGTCCTGGGCTATGTGAACATGCCATACCTTTTATTTTTAAACAAGGGTGATGTGTAATCCTGTCAAAGTATGTCAGCGTAAGAGATTGAAGGAAAGGAAGATGTGATTGTTGGAAGGAAGGCTGGGATAAGCAGGACAGACAGGAACAGAAAAAGAGAAGGAGATGCCAATCCACGAACAGGCAGCAGCAGTGAGATGCACCCCGGTCACGTGGGCTTGTCCAGGCTTCAGTGCCTGAGCCTCTTGCCTTTCTTTCTAAAGTGACTCCGCGTTTGAATACTTCAGAACAGTGCTTCCCAGAGTGCGATGCTTTTGGGTGGCAAAATTTTTCTAAATAGTCATATGCTTAATATTTTTTTTAGAAACAAATGAATACACATACACACACATATATACACATATATATAAAACCAAACCAAACCCGTTGCCATCGAGTGGATTCTGACTCATAGCGACCACACAGGACAGAGTAGAACTGCCCGCAGGGTTTCCAAGGCTGTCAATCTTTACGGAAGCAGACTGCCACATCTTTCTCCCACAAAGCAGCCGGTGGGTAGGAACTGCCAACCTTTCAGTTAACAACCAAGCATTTAACTACTGCACTACCAGAGCTACTTCTGTCCAGTCTGCCCTCTGTATCTACTGGTTCTGCATCTGTGGATTCAATCGGCTGCAGATCAAAGATATTCAGGGGAACAAAGTTGAAGAAGTAAAGCTGAGCACTACGCTGAATGCACACAAATGAAGCGATGTGTGGGCATCCCCCGCTGTAGCCTCCTGCCATTTCACAGATGCTTGGTTCTCTCCAGCACTCCTTGTTTGAGCATTGTTCACCTGGCGCCTCGTTCCCTCTCTACCTGTGTTGTGTGTGCCCTATGATGGTTGTCTCTGTACTGAACATGTACAGACTTTTTCTTCTCATTATTCCCTAAACAATATAGTATAACAACTATTTACATAGCATTTACATTGTATTAGGTATTATAAGTAATCTAGAGATGATTTAAAGTAAATGGGAGGATGTGGGAAACCCTGGTGGCGTAGTGGTTAAGTGCTACGGCTGTTAACCAAAGGGTCAGCAGTTTGAATCGGCCAGGCCCTCCTTGGAAACTCTATGGGGCAGTTCTACTCTGTCCTGTAGAGTCGCTATGAGTTGGAATCGACTCGATGGCACTGGGTTTGGTTTTTTGGTTTGGGAGGATGTGTGCAGGTTATACGCAAATACTACACCATTTTATATAAAAAGACTTGAGCATCCGTGGATTTTGGTAACCACAGGGCATCCTGGAACCAATCCCCCATGGATACTGAGGGAGGACTGTATATATACATGTATATATAATATATATGATTTTTATAAATATATGCTCAGCAGTTAATCAGAAGGTTGGCGGAGTTTACCCAGAGGCACCTCAGAAGACAGGCCTGGTGACTTACTTCCAAATAATCAGCCATTGAAAACCTTATGGAACACAGTTCTACTCTGACACACGTGAGGTGGCCATGAGTTGGAATCGACAGCAACTGGTTCTATATGTGTGTGTGGGGGGGGGGGGTTGTGTGTGTGTGTGTGTGTATTGCATATGTGTATATCTATGTATATGTATTCAGCACATCAACTTTATATATGGTAGCGAAAGAGATTTCACCTTAACAAAATAAATCTAAGGATTTTTTTTGTTTGCGTTTTAAAGAAAGTAAGTCAAATTTGCTAACAAGGATGGAGTAACTAAGAGGACAGTGATGCTTGAATATGTCAAAAATTCTGAGGGCCTTTGTGAACCACAAGTTTAGGAAATATAGCTCTTCAAAGAACTTCTTTTATGTGTTTATGTTTCCGCCTTTTAAAGCTTGAAGGTGTGAGGGAGTGACTCTGAAGAGTATGGGCCCATATTGTCACCAGAATGAACTTTTTCAAAGTCCACTTGCTCCCTTGCCAGCTCCCCCTCTCACACATCCTGACAGGGCTCCATTCTCTCCCCTCCTCCGTCTACTAACACACGGAGGAACAGGGTGAGGCCGACTAAAAGGCTGAGAACAGCAAACTACCCTCAGGCACTCTGATTTCATTCAGGCCCATGGGACGGGGGGCGGGGGGGGGAACAACCACCAGAAAGCTGCCTACCACCCCCCCTACACACACAAAATAACAACAACACACACACACATTTTCCTTCCTCATTATATTTCAGGCCATTCAATCAATATAAAGTAGGAAAAAATTTCTCAAGATAAAACTTGGAAACACATTTTTGTTCAGCCGATTAATTCTGTAGTTTTCCATTTTTTGAACGAAGAGAGTCAAGGCACGGTTCCCAATGTACTTTAATCTGGTAACATTGCAAGGAAGTAACGAGCTTGGAAGACGGATCCTCAGAGTGATGCAGGTTCATTTTTTAGAGGAACAAAAACCTCCTGGGCATTTTTGAGTGTTCCATTCAAGACTGAGAAGAGTCCAAAAGAGGCTTGACAGATGTGATTGTCATAACGTACTGGGACCAAAATACTCTGGGTACTGGGAACTGAAAGTTAAAACTCGAAAGCTCTTTCTTTCTACACTGTCCCCTTTTTCAAACCCCTGAAGCATTTGTTTTGTAAAGTCCTAAAGTGGAAACACATTTTGGTGCCATAATTTCAAACAAACCATCTCTTTTTGAACTCGGCAGCCTTGATGCATTAACACAATAGCATATCAAGTTCACAAAATTTCAGATAAACCACGTTCAAGCTATAAAGTGGCCAGAAAAAAAAGTCTTAATTTTTCCCACACCCCATTTCCTTTTCCCACACTACTTTAAGAAAGCCCAGCTTTGGTGTCTCTTTGGGGAAGTGCTGTAGATAACACACACTGCTGCGTGGAGGCTGAATGTATTCTTAACCTAGTATAAGTTACCTGACCCAGGCACCCTGACAGTCAGCTGAAGACCATCACAAGGCGGGATGACTTGATACCATTTGACATTTCATGAGGCACAGAGTAGGCATTAGTGTTTGAGTAACTGAACACTCTGAGAAATAAATGGTTGTGTTAAAATTGGGGGGCATTAGCTGCCATTTGTGAGGCAGTGCTGGTTCACTGGTAGAATTCTCGCCTTCTTTATTTGGGAGACCCGGGTTTGATCCCGGCCAACGCACTTCACCTCAGCTACCGCTCGTCTCTCAGTGGAGCTTGCATGTTGCTATGATGCTGAACAGGTTTCAGTAGTGCTTTCAGACTAAGACAGACTAGGAAGAAACACCTGGCGATCTACTTCTAAAAATCAGCCATTGAAAACCCTATGGATCACATCAGTCTCCATGAGCTGGGGGCCGACTCGATGGCAGCTAACAAAAACTGTAACAGGTGTTATCTATACGGGAACTCTGTCCTACCAACTTGTCTTTTGCAACCCTTTCTGAGATACCAAAAACCAAAGCCATCGCCATTGAGTTGATTCCAACTCATAGTGACCCTATAGGACAAAGTAGAACTGCTCGTAGGGTTTCCAATGAGCGGCTAGTGGCTTCAAACTGCCAACCTTTTGGTTAGCAGTCTGAGCTCTTAACCACTTGCCACCAGGAATTCTTCCTGAAGTAGAAAAAATAATGAAGTAAAAGTCCTATTGCTCTGGGGCCTGTATTTTGCCTAAACTAGTGTGCTGAAAGCAGTTAAAATCTATCACATTGCTTTTTAAAGTCAACTTAAAATATTTAAGTTCTTTAAAGGTTATCTGTTAGAAAGTCAAGCATTATTATTTTTACTATGATTATTCATTTGAATATATATGATTGTCTTTGGGTGAATTTCATTTGTTAAAAGAAAAATAGCATCATAGCCCAGAATAACTGCAAAGAAAAAGGAGAGAACTCAAAATAAATCTTTTTCATTCAGGTACCAGCATATTTTGTTATTGTACAAATGATTTATAAATGTATTGTAGTAGCTTAAAATTTAAGAAAATGTGGACATCCCTTTGGGCAAAATGTGCAAATTTCTAAGAGGTTGAGAAGAACATGATTTATTCTGTTCTGCTAGCATTTCTCATTTCCAGGTGTTCACCTTTTGATCCAGCTACAGGCAATGATTTTTTGAAGTGGTTTCTGATGGTGTCTGACATCATTTATAGTACTCTTGAACAATTTTGTAATGTGCTGAACAACACCAAATTAAGTGAGTTAGTGGCCAAGAAAGAGTCCAACGGGCCCATGGGTATCATGAGCGTTTTGCTACTTGCTACTTCTTGTGTTCACTGCTCAGAGGGAAGAAATGAAGTTTGTTGATTCTCTAATGCCTCAAGTGGTGGATTTGGTGAGAGCTCTAGCAGATCTGGGACAAGTATGAAATGATTCCACCACCATAAGCATGTTGAAGTCCACAAGCTACCCAATCTGTCCTTTCCTGTCACTCGCTTATTCATTTATTCATTTAGTCATTCAGTCACTAAATATCGATTGAATGACCGCTCTCTGCAATGCGTGGCCAAATATGTGGTGTGGGAAATAAAGATGAGCAAGATCCTGCTCTTGAGCTCAAAGAGTTTTACAGTCTAGTAAGAGAGGTGTCATATATAAATGGATTGGCCCAAAGGTAGAAGAATGAGACATATAAAGTGATGTAATGGATGAGCTCAGAGGAGGGAGAGATTTCTTCCAGACGGGGTGATCAAGAAAAGATTCATTCACTCATTCATTCAACACCTATACGTAGTCAGGGACTATGGTGCACACCGAGGATGTAACAGTGAAGGAGATACAAGTAAGCAAGCATTACAATCTATTTATCTGGTCGTTAGACAAATATATATGAATAGTCTATGGTATGCCAAGCATTGTTCTAGACTCTGGGGATGTTTGATGAGTAAGGAAAGTCCTTTCCCTCATAAAGCTGACATTCTAGTAGGGGAGATAATCAATAAACAAGTGAATACATAATAATGCAATTTTAGATAATTAGTGTTGTGAAGAAAATAAATACATTTTGGGGGGTAGATGGTGAAAAGTAGTTTAAGTCGTTTAGCTAGGGTAGCCAGGGAAAGGCTCTGAGGGAGAGAAGTTTACATGATGAGAGAAGCTAGCTATGGAAGAACCCGGAAAAGAGCATTCTAAATCGAGGAAGCAGCAAATATAAGGCCCCAAGGGAAGAAGGAGCTTGGGGAGTTACAGGTACAGATAGGTAGCCCAAGACTGTCAACTTTTAAGGTGTGCAGCGAAATCATGAAGAACTCTATGGCCATTAAGGAACCCTACATCCTACAGGCACAGAGAAGACTGCTGAAAATCAGGTCCAAGGTCTGATTAACTGGAATCACTATACTTAGTAGGCAGTAGAAGCCTCACCCTGATTCCCTGACTGAAGTACGAGCTATGTGGTAGAAAGGGCTGCTTCCCTGGGCCAAGAGTAAATCAGAAGTGACACTACATTCCAGGGGAATTGCAGAGATTAGTGTAATCTTCAAATACATACAGTTTACGGGGGTAGTGGGTATATCCCCATTCATTTCCTTTGGCTGGCCTCTGCACACCATGATGGGCAATGGTAGATATGGCAGGCTTCGCAGACAATGTTGGTGTCCATCCAGATTCTCTTGGGTCTCTTTTTCTTTCTTTTGTGCACTCCTCTTCACATTTTGATGTGCTTTTGCTTCTAACACACAGTATCTGAAGCTCTTTCTTGGAGAACTGTCTTTGCAATATAGAAGTCTGCTTCACCTGCAGGTGCTGAGAGCGGGAAGTGCCTGAGGATTTATTTGCCCCATGAAGGTCCTAGCTATGGTCAAACTGACACGTAGCTTGGACCAAATGACCAAGCATATCTGAAAGTGCACGTTTCTGTGATGTGCGAGGATGCCCTCTGGCGTCTCCAGCAAGGCCTTAGGAGAGTTGCAGTGTAGATGCCTATGATTCTGGAGCAAGGTCCTGCCTTCTGTGACAGAAAACCATCTGTCATTTGAAAATCCACTCCTGCTGGTGCTACTTGGCCCTAGTAGAGACTGAGCACCTGACTGTGGGACACCAAGTGATCATGCCAGTGGAATTGTTCATCATAATCCAGAACCCCTAATTTGTAAAGCTGGTGGGCACAATAGCAACCCATTGTGTGCTGAAAACGGTACATTTTGGATCAAGCCAAGCAGGTCCTGAGCCACAAGTGAAGTATATAAGAAGATAACCCAGACACCATGGCATTCACCTCCATTGCACCAACACCTCTCAGTCAACTTACACCTATGACCTCATGGGCAAGGGGAGATGTCTCTACAACCAACTGACAGCTTAGGCATAGTTTCAGATGAGGTGGCATGGTATGTTGATGTTAGCTTAAAAGGATTACTTCCCCACTCAGGAGTGGCCCTAAAGTCAGTGGAGAAGGGAAATTCTTTCAGTAGTCACAGCTGTGAGCAGTATAATTGATAATTCACTTTATATGGAAGGAGATGTGGCCTTAAGTATGGATATACACAAACTTCTGATAAGAAGCAAATGGCTCGACTGTTTGGTCAGGAGCCTGGAAAAAATGAGATTGGAAGACTGGAGACAAAGACAACTGGAATGAGAATGTGGATAAACCTTTGGAAATAAATGCAAGGCATCTTTGTGTCTCAAAATTATTAATACCCTCCTGAGAGAATTCATTGTAGAGGAAAAATTCAATGACTAGATTGACAAAAAGCTGATCCTGTGGCTCCCATGCAGCCTTTTTCCTTGGCCCCTAGTGCAGATGCAATGGGACAATAAAAGGGGGTCACAGTTGTAGAGATGGACCCTAAACCTGTGAAAATAACAGAGACTTCCTCTCACCAAGTCTCAACTAGCTACTGCCATTTAATCTTGATATAGCCATCTCTTCCCACTAGAATGTAAGCTTCATGAGGGTAAGGATTTTTGCCTGTTTGGTTCATTGCCCATTATGTAGAGCTGTTCCTTGCACATAATAGGGTTTCGATAAATATTTTATGAAAGAATGAATGAATAATATGATTTGTTCATGCAGACATGAAGATCAAGAAGGTACGCTGGGTGGAAGGAACAGCTTAAGCAAAGGCTGAAAGGCAAGAATTTTCAGGCTATTTATAAGGAGAAACAAGTTTTATGTTGAATAATTTCATTTATAGAACTACTTTTTGTACAGAACTTTTGATAAACTTCATTTTAAAACAGCTTAAATCAGAATTTTTTCCAAAGAAAAGAAGGTAGAATACAACCTGGGGAAGCTGCCTCTTGGCACATTCCAAAACTCTTGTCCAACTACACATAGCAAAGATGGCAAGACTTCCAAAATATCACTTACCACTTTCTCCTGAAATTAGATGGGTACATTGGACAAAGTACACTCCTGCTAAGTGAAACATTTCCTATGCCTGTATCACCTAGATTGTCTATATCATTCCTCCAAACAGGCTCGTTATTCATTTATCTATATTGCTTATGCTAACAACTCCTAGGCATTAGTGAGCTGGAATCAACTGGTATTAGCCATTTTGAATCAGACAATCATGTGGTCTACTCTGCCAGGGATGATAAATTGAAGAGGAATGGCAATGCATTCATCGTCAAAAAGAATTTTTCAAGATCTATCCTGAAGGACAACGCTCTCAGAGATGGAATAATATCCATACACCTGTAAGAAAAGCCAATCAACACGACTATTATTCAAATTTATGCACCAACTACTAATGCCAAGGATGAAGAAACTGCAGATTTTTACTGACTTCTACAGTCTGAAATTGATCTAACATGCAATCAAGATCCACTGATAATTACAGATGATTAGAATGCAAAGTTGGAAACAAAGAAGAAGGATCGGTGGTCGGAAAATATAGTTTTACTGAAAGAAACCACTCTGGAGATTGCATGAAAGAGTTTTTCAAGACCAACGACATCTTCATTGCAAGTAACCTTTTTTCAACAACGTAAATGGTGACTATACACACGGACCTCACCGGATGGAAAACACAGAAACCACATCAATTACATCTGTGGAAAAAGACAATGGAAAAGCTCAATATCATTAGTCAGAGCAAGGCCGGGCCAACTATGTAACAATCAATTGCCCATAGGAAAGTTCAAGGTCAAACTGAAGAAAATTAAAACAAGTCCATGAGAGTCAAAATATGATCTTGAGTACATCCCACCTGAACTTGGAGACCATCTCAAAACCAGATTTGACACATTGAACATTAATGACAGAAGACCAGAGGAGTTATGTGATGACATCAAGGACATGATACGTGAAGAAAGCAAAAGGTCACTAAAAAGAAAGGAAAGAAAAAGACCAAAATGGATGTCAGAAGAGGCTCTGAAAGTTGTTCTTCAACGTCAAGTAACTAAAGCAAATGGAAGAAATGATCATGTAAAAGAACTGAAGATTTCAAAGGGCAGGTTCAGAAGACAAAACAAAGTATTATAATGAAATTTGCAAAGAACTGGAGTTAGAAAATCAAAAGGGAAAAACTCACTCAGGATTTCTCAAGCTGAAAGAAAAAATTCAAGCCTTGAGTTTCAATTTTGAAGAATTCTATGGGCAAATATTGAATGACACAGGAAACATCAAAAGAAGATGGAAGGAATACATAGAGACACTATACCAAAAAGAATTGATCTATGTGTAACCATTTCAAGAGATAGCATATGATCAAGAACTGACGATATTGAAAGAAGTCCAAGGTGTACTGAAGGCATTCATGAAAAACAAGCCTCCAGGAATAGATAGAATACCGATTGAGATGTTTCAACAAACAAGCAGCACTGGAGGTGCTCACTCTTCTATGCCACGAAATTTGGAAGACAGCTGCCCGGCCAACGGACTAGAAAAGATGCATATTCGTGCCCCTTCCAAAGAAAGGTGGTCCAACAGAAAGCAGAAATTATCAAACAATATCATTAATATCATACACAAGTAAAATTTTGCTGAAGATCATTCAAAAATAGTTGCAGCAGAACATTGACAGAGAAATGCCAGATATCGTTGCTGATATCAGATGTATCCTACCTGAAAGCAGAGAATACCAGCAAGATGTTTACCTATGTTTTATTAACTATGCAAAGACATTTGACTGTGTGGATGACAACAAATTATGGATACCACTGTGAAGAATGAGAATTCCTGAACACTTAATTGTGCTCATGTGAAACCTTACATAGACCAAAAGGCAGTTGTTCAAAAAGAACAAAGGAATTCTGCATGGTTTAAAATCAGGAAAAGTATACGTTACAGTTGTATCCTTTCACCATGCTTATTCAATCTATATGTTGAGGAAATAATCCAAGAAGCTGGACTACATGAAGAAGAATACGGCATCAGATTTGGAGAAAGGCTAATTAACAACCTGTGTGATGTAGATGACACAACCTTGCTTGCCTCAAGTGAAGAAGACTTGAAGCACTTACTGATGAAGATCAAAGACTACAGCTTTCAGTTGGATTACCCTTTCAACATAAAGGAAACAAAAATCCTCACAACTGGACCAATAAGTAACATCATGATAAAAACAGAAAACGATGAAGTTGTCAAGAGTTTCATTTTATTGGGCCCATGGAAGCAGGAGTCAAGAAATCAAACAATGTATTGAATTGGGCAAATCTGCTGCAAAAGACCTCTTTAAAGTGTTGAAAAGCACAGATATCACTTTGAGGACTAAGGTGTGCCACGTTATTTTCAATCACCTGACATGCATGCAAAAGCTGGACAATGAATAAGGAAGACTGATGAGGAATGGATGCCTTTGAATTATGGTGTTGTTGAAGAATGTTGACTATACCAATGACTGCCAGAAGAACAAACAAGTCTGTCTTGGAAGAAGTACAGCCGGAGTGCTCCTTGAAGTGAGGATGGTGATACTTCGTGTCATGTACTTGGACGTTGTTATCAGGAAGGACCAGTCCCTGGAAAAGGACAACATGCGTGGTGAATAGAGGGTCTGTGAAAAAGAGAAAGACCCTCAATGGGATGGATTGACACAGTGGCTGCAACAATGGGCTCAAACATAGCAAGAATTATGAGGAATTGCAGGACCAGGCAGTGTTTTATTCTGTTGTACAGAGGATCACTATGAGTCAGAACCAACTCGACGGCACCTAACAACAATTCCTGTGGCTACTAATTACTGAACCCTAAAAAAATAATCTAAACATTAAGAAAAAAGCTTTTTTTAGTAGAAAGGGAAATCCAAGCTTTCACTTCTAAATTATTTTTGAGACACCACCAGTAGATGACAAATATGGTAAGCCATAGTGTCTTGGTTATCTAGTGCTGCCATAACAGAAATACCACAAGTGGATGGCTTTAACAAAGAGAAATTTATTCTCTCACAGTCTAGTAAGTCACAAGTCCAAACGCAGGGTGTTGGCTCCAGGGGAAGGCTTTCTCTCTCTGTCGGCTCTGGAGGAAGGTCCTTGTCCTCAATCTTCCCCTGGTCGAGGAGCTTCTCAGGCTCAGGGACCCCATGTCCAAAGGCCAAGCTCTGCTCCTGGTGCTGCTGTCTCGGTGGTATGTGGTCCCCAACTCTCTGCTTGCTTCCCTTTCCTTTTATGTCTTGAGAGATAAAAGGTGGTGCAGGCCACACCCCAGGGAAACTCCCTTTTCCTTGGATCAGGGAGGTGACCTGAGTAAGGGTAGTGTTACAATCCCACCCTAATCCTCTCAACATAAAATTACAATCACAAAATGGAGGACAACCACACAATACTGGAAATCACGGCCTAACCAAGTTGATACACACATTTTAGGGGGGACATAATTCAATCCATGACACATAGAAAGTTCTTTATGTATGACAAGGTCTTTATGACAGTGCCTGCCAAATGCACCTACTGCCTTAGAGAAACCTGTCCGTTCTTTTCTTCCACTCAGGAGCTATCTCATCTTTGGTGTGCTTCAGAACTACAGTCAGCTCACATGGTGTGCAGAGCTACATTTCTCTCAAACATTTAGCTCATGGGCTCAGGCTCCATCACCTGGTAAGAGGAAAACTCTCTATGCTACTATGTTAGGTGTTGATTCTTGAGTTTGCAAGCTTATTGGTTATCTTGGAGGAGCAGGTGACTGACTGCCTATTGTGGTGGTATCTCCGATGTAGGCTGCTGTGCTTTCAAACTGCCCTCCCTCTCCATGGACCCTTCTCCCACTTGGCACTTCCTTATTTAACTCAGTAAGTCAATGTATTCCCAGGGGTGTCTAGGGCAGATTTATCACATCTCCCTTTCTGCTTGGCTTCTCTCAGTGGAGGAAGCCCAAATGGATTTTGACTAGAGTTTGTCAAACCTGGGGTTAAGTCTTGAAGTGACTGGCACCCTCCAATTGAAAAATCTAACTGGAAGTTTTTGAGGCCTTTAACAGCCTAGTTGAGTCAGAGGTTATGGAAAAACAGGAAAGACCAAAGATTACAGGTGAACTTTGAACATTTCTGTAGTGTTCAGGAGCACATCTCATCATTTTTAGGCCCTTGAACAGAAATTAAATTGCAGCAGTAGAATATTCGTGGTCACCATACAAGTTCTTCCGTATGTTTAGTTCAGAAGGAAAATTCATTTGCAATTTAATGTGCTCATTGGCTAAACTGTTTCTCTTTACTCTCTCTAAGGCCCTGAAGAACAAAAGGGTTCTTCTTTTTGCCCTGGGGAATTGAGTCAGTGGACCATTCAGTATAGAATGCCAATCTGAGTAATTAGCCAACATTTCTGTTCCTCCTGGTGAGATTTTTACTCTCTATCCCTCCTGACCCTCTACCTAAAAAATTACCTCCATTATCCATGTCATTTTCTTTCTGTAGATTGAGCACTTCGGTATATTTTTACTTGGTTAGATAAACTACTTTGGAAGTATAAAAGTAATTTTTCAAGGCAAACTATCCACTGTTGTTGCAGAGGACCCTCAGGGGAAAGCAGATAGACTTCCACTTCTTCCTGCCAGGGCTTTCTTAAAAGATAACTCCCAGAAAATCTCTATCATTTATGTCAATCTAATCTCCTTTATGAGCTTGGTTTGACTAAGAGATGGATACCTAACTTTCTTCTGTTGTTTCATTCCCATACCTCACAGACTGCAGGCATTTCTCTGAAACAATATATATCTCCAGAGGGTTGTATTTATCATTATATTTGTTTCTCATCATATTATTTATCATTTTGTGTATATAGTTACATTTCCTGTCATTATATTATATTGAAGGATGTTTTTGGTTAAGTGGTCAATTATTGTTAGTTGGTTTTACTCTTAAAACAAACCAAAACAAACCCATTGCTGTTGAGTCAATTCTGAGTCATAGCACCCCTATAGGATGGAGTAGAACTGCCCCATAGGGTTTCCAAGGACCGGCTGGCAGATTCAAAGTGCTGACTTTTTGGTTAGCAATGAACCTCTTTAGCCACTGCACCACCAGGGCTCCTGGTTTTACTATTAGTCAGGGAAAACAGGTCTTTATCTGGAATTATTATGAAGAAGGAAAGGAGAGGATGAGTCTTAAAGAGAAACTTTCATGTCCATTTTAAAGCCTTAATGCCAGAGATTACTTCAGGGATTATTTAATCCAATCAACTTATTTTTGCAAATGGAGAAACAGAATTCCATACAGCTAACACTACTTGCCCAATACTATAGAACCAAGTGGTCACAAAGTCAAAATTAGGAGCCAGGTCACCTGACTCTGTTCCACCAGCGATGTTTTCTCCCTCTATGGGCAGTGGACATAGAAATCACAACCTAAGGTGAGGTGAGGTTAACTAATTCTTTGATTCACCTTTTTACACCATGAAGTTATTGGATCAATAAGGATACAGACATTCATTCCCATGATTGCCCCTCTCGATCCATCCCTTCTTTTGGATACATTTAACTAATGTCCTCCTAAAACCTGCTGCATCAATCCAATCGTGGCTCTCGTCATTTCTTAGATAATAGTGACATTAATACACCAGGTTTAAAATTTCAGATATATGAGACCTTGAAAAGACTTCTCTTGTAAGAGCCTTTTATAAGACAAGAATTATAATTTTTCTATGTCTTTTTAACTGTTAACATGACTTAATTCTCAAATAGGATGACACACTAGTATGATTTTTACCTAATCATATCATCCTGGCTTTCCATTTTCTTTGCAGAAACAGGGCACTTTTGCATCCAGTTTGGCCATATCAAAAAGCACATCAATAATTCCGAAGATAACCGTGCTTGAGTTCCCTCAATTAGACAGAGAGAGAACAAGGATACAATGGCTGGGGCAGAAGAGAGGGAGAAAAGGGAGGAAGGCTCTCGTCAAAACTCAGATATAAGCTAGAGGGGGAGACATAAAGAATATTATGAGAGGAGCCAAAAAACTAAAGGAAAGCGCCTGGGTATCCCGAAAATACTGTCCTTGGACATCATCAGGTGGGATTTACTTATGAAATGTAGAAGAGAAGGGTGGTATTTTTTAAATCGTGCTAAAATATGTATTCATTACCCATCTGCCAGTTTGTCATACTATGGTGGTTTGCATGTTGCTATGATACTTGAAATTATGTCACCAATATTTCAAATATCAGACATTCACTCATGGAAGACAGGTTTCAAGGGACCTTCCAAAGACAGACTAGGAAGAAAGGTCTAGTGATCTACTTTCAAAAATTAGTCAATGAAAAGTCTATGGATCACAACAGAATATTGTCCAATGAAGTGAAACATGCCAACGGTCATGGAGATGGCGCAGGACCAGCCAATGTTTTGTTTTGTTGTACAGGAGGCCACTTTGAGTCGGAGCCAACTCGACAGCAACTAATAAGATATATATACCAACACCTTTGCCACTTTAATCATTTTTAAGTGTGAAATTTAGAGCCATTAATTACATTCACCGGGTTGTACAACCTTCACCACTATCCATTTTCAAATGTTTTTCATTGCCTTAAACAGAAACTTAGTACCTGAGAAGGGCCATTTTAATTCAGGAAATATTCTACTCTTTAAAAACTGCACTTCAGGTAATATAATATGCAGTGTAAGTACGTATTTGAAGATCTTGGTAGTTATGTTCTCTGATGGTAGTGGTTTTGTTCACAGGGGCCAGATTTGTGATTGCTGGGACCTCTCCAAAAAATGCAATATCTAGGCGTTTCAGTAGGTCTTATCTATCTTCTCATGAAATAGCAGATTATGATTATTTCTTCAGGCATGCATGTTACCCAGAATTACATCCCTCTAAAAATAAATAGAGGATTTCCTGTTATGTAAAACATATATATTAAATGGGGAGAGAGCCTGTCTCCAGTTGACTCTTCCATTTACACTTCTTCTAGTACTTGTCCTAGGCATTCATTTCTTTATTCATATTCTGGTGAATTCCAAAAAGCAGCTTACCATAGAACTACGGTCTTCTTTACAAACAACTTAAAGGCAGAGTTTCTATGAAAAACAGAACTGATGTAATCAAATAAAAATACGTATCAAACAAAAACAGACTTACATGAAGCTGGGTTTTGAAACTAGGCTTGGAGATAGTTACAGCGCACAACATCTTTTCTAATTTTGTGAACGAAGCTCATTGTAAAAATGGTGTGATGGAGACATTCGACCTCCTCTCACCTCACAAAGGGGAAGGAGAATCAAGAACAGCCCAGTGCTGATTGCTATGAGATGGAAGCCAGACATACCTACTTTCTTCAACCTTTTTACCAATTCTGGCACCAACTGTCCCTTCCATGGCCCTCTCTACTTCTCTGTTGAGTTGTTGCACTGGCCACACAGAACTCACAGACCATACTCACAGTTATGGGGTTCATTAGGGAAAGAACAGTCACAATTCAGGTTCAGGAACACTCAGGATACAGTTCTTTGATCAGGACAGCCTCTTCTCAACTGTGCCAACAGGCATGCCTCATTCTGGCCCCTCGGCGTCTGCCCTGCTCAGGCAAGTGTTACAAAGCTCTTTTAGCTCTGCCAATAAGTGCCCAGAGGCACCCCACTTCACTAGGCCCAAAGGCCCTCAGCTCTAGCTCTGTGGATCAGGTTGGCAAACCTAGCTTCAACAAGTTCCCCGAGGCATCCTATTCCTCCAGCAAGCCTCCTGCCCAAAGGCACTCAACTTTCTCACTCTGTGGGCTGGAAGCCCACTGTGCTATCTCCTGTCAGTCTTCCTTGCTGCCATTTCTCTGCCACTACTTCTCAACATCTTCAGTGTTACAGCTCTCTCTCTCTGTCAGTCTCCTGGTTCCAGGAGCTTCTCAGTGCAGGCGTCCCAAGTCCAAAGGACACGCTCCACTCCTGGATCTTCATTCTTGGTGGTGGTGAGATCCTCCTTTCCTGCCTCTGCCCCTGGGATGGTTCATTTTAAGCCTAGCAGGATGGCAAAACTGACCAATCCCCTTATTAGGGTTCCATATACTATATTTGCATGGTTCCACCCCTACACGGTGCTATGAACTTTATTTGCACTATTAGCAAACTATCCAATCCCCTTGGTGGCCCACAATTACCTTATTTGCATAGTCCCATCCAATCACTTGAGTGGGAGTTACAAGACTATGGCTAGAAAAGCCATATTAAGCAATTCAATTGCACTGTATCCATGTATCATAAACTTTTGTGAAAGGCATTTCCTTCTCTACTATATTTTTACGTGCCTTTCCACTTTTTCTAACAGGCCAAAGATGCTGACTCATTCATAGTGTGGAGCCCAGAAATCTGTATTTTCTTAACAACAACTCTGAACATTTCTGATGCTGGTTGAATTTGAGAGTCACGGAAAACTTCTTTTTCTCCAAAGTAAAATAAAAATCAAAATTAACTGTACCCCTGAGTTTTAAATGATTTTCTCCTAAAGGAAGAGAAGGCCTATATTCAAGTCTAAGAGAAGTGCCTACACAGTAAGGAATTCTGTTTATTCAGGGACAAAACGACCAGTTGAAAATCAACACTGCAGACCTTTTGTTTACACAGAACCAAAAAGCCAATTTGTTTTACTGGTAGCTTCGATGGTTTGATTTTACTTTTTCCCGATTTACTACTGAATTGACAGAGTAGTCACAGAGTCAGTCCTTTGTGTGGGTGGAAGACCCTCTACTGGATCCAGCCCCACGGTGGACCAGAAGGTTGACATTATCTGGTCAGGCTGCTTGATTTGATTCTTCAAGATTTTGATGTGTCTTCTACAACTGCAAAAAGCATCATTTATCTGAACACCAAATTCAGACTGACTTGCCTTTTGGACAATTGATTTCAAATGTCTTCAATATTTGCTGTTTTGTAATATTTTCCAGAACATGCTTTAAAATCCTTCAGAAGAAGGCAAAGTAATGGAGAGTATCTCTTCCCAGGTCTTGCCCTGAGATAACCAGGACACACCCCTGTCTTCAGCCTCAGGAAATAGTTAAAAGCACTGCTGGCCCACGTGAGAGGTATAGGAAAGGACTCCAATCTGGGCATTCCCATACACTGCTCGGTACTTTCTTGGATTCAAATCATGACCTTCTCATCCTGTCCCTTTTATACTTGGTAGCCCTGTCCCAGGTATTTCATCTCTGATTTAGATATTCAGTGAAGGTGAGTCCTGGGATTTGCTTTCAGGTATCCTTGTCTGTTACCTTGGCCTTTTGGGCTACTGCAACCTGTTCCCAGACAGGCCAGTTAGACAGAACGGAGTAAGTAATAGAGTAAATAAGAACAACAGTAGAAATAACTTATAGAGTGCTCACTGTATGTCAGTCACTAAGCGCTGACCTAATTTATTTAATTCTCACAACAACCCATGAGGCAGATCGTGTTATCATTCCCATTTTATAGATGAGAGAACTGAGGCACAGGCAGGGTGAGAAACTTGTGCAAGGTAACTATGCACTGAGAAGCAGCACTAGGATTTGAACCCAGCGAGTATAGGTTTAGAGTTCATGTTGATACCCATTTCTCTATGCTGCTATAATCTAATGTTAAATTGCGTAGCTATAAACATAAATTCCCATGGTCATCATGTTGTTTTTGTTGTGTGCCATTGAGACGACTCCGACTCATAGTGACCCTATAGGACAGAGTAGAACTGCCCCAGAGGGTTTCCAAGGAATGACTGGTGGATTCAAACTGCCGACCTTTTGGTTAGCATCCTGAGCTCCTAACCAGTTTGCCGCCAGGGCTCCCACGATCTTCATAAGAGCTATGAAATGACTGTGACTGTCCCCATTTTGCAAACGATAACATGAAGCCACAAAATGCTTTATGGCTGGCCGCCATCGTAATTATTTATTTTATACGACCCTGTAGTGGCAAACAATCCTGTAAGTATTTAATTCCTTATATTGGTATTCTTTCTACATCTGAGAAAGTTTTTGTTTCTAGCCCTGAGATGTTATTGTAGACCAAGGTTTTTTCAATTTGGCTTCTTGATTCTGTTTGATTAGAGCACTACAATTATTTAAAAACAAACAAACAAAAATCCAAGATAACTCAGTAGAAAGAGCGTCATTACTCAGGAAAACTGAGAGCCGTCCAGTTCCTTCAAAGAAATTTGGTATACATGTTTTTTTCTTCATCTTCAATGAGTCCAGAAGACGAAAAATGTGTTTTATTTCTTATGAAATGCGTTTTCCTGTTCATCTCAGTATGTGGGGCTGTCAAAGTTTATAAGTTTGGCAGTGTTTTAACGTGGCCATTCTGTTCTTCTTTAAAAAGTTATTAAATCTCTATTTTTTTTTTTTTTATGAAAAACAGAACATGGGAGAAGTTTTTTTTTTTATCTTTTGATATTTACTTGTTGGTTAGTGTTTTTAAGTCATGCTAGGTCTCAAACCTGAATGACTAAACATCCAAGACATAAGTGTCTCCAAAGCTGATTTGAAAAGTGGGAGACATTACCAAAGACACTTTAGCACTTCGGCACAATGCTTTATTTGAGAATCAACAACAATTTTAGTGCTGTTAACTAACCCTTTTAGCTTGATATATGTTTTCCAGAAAGGAAAACATGTTGGCTACCTTTTTTTCAAGATTTGTTTTACAACAATGCTACTAAATTGCAATGTGTAAGTTCTATAAGACTTTAAAAGTTGCAGTGTGCTCTTGCTTGGGGGCTGGTGGACAGACAGAATGGCACTTCTTGTTTCTTCCTGGATGTACGATCCTAAGCTGTGGTTGTTAGCTGCCATCGAGTGGGCCCCTGACTCATGGGGACCCCGTGTGCAACAGAACTAAATGCTGCCTGGATCTGCACCATCTGCATGATTGGTTGTGAATTGTACTGTTGTGATCTATAGAATTTTGATTTAATTCCAGACTAAGACTAGGAAGAAAGGCCTGGAGATCTACTTCCAAAAATCAGTCCATGAAAACTCTATAGGATCCCTAAAGGATCGTAAGAGGCTTTCCCAAGTCATTTCCTGGAACTCATAAGCTGCCTTGGCCTGCCAGCATTGAAACCACAGGGTTCCTCACCAGTGATCCAACCTTCTTTGATTTATCAGGCCTCTTCAATCTCTCGTTTTAATGTTCCAGCTTTGCCTGACACACTAGATATTTTTAAAAAGCTTCAGAGCTGAAGTGAGTTGTATCTAAGAGCTTTGGAATAGTTATTCTATTTTCTCCAAATTATTGTACTGGATGATGGCTTTGAAAAATCTCTAAGAGGCTTCATTGAGGTTTTAGTTTCTTTCCTCTGTGATCATTGGTGATATTTCATTTTTTCATTTGCTAAGAAGTTTTCTACATTAGAGGAAATGGCTAACCATGTCATTTCTACCTATGGCTCACTTTCTTTTCCTTCTTGTTCAATGTTCACCTTTAAATATTATGATTCAAGAGTCATAATTACCTCTATAAAATATATTCACCAAATCGTACCATGAGCAGTAGATATGATTTAGTATGTACCACACATCATCATATGAAATTCAGCATTAGATAGAGTTCCTGTCTTGTAGTTTACCTTTTAAACCTGCTAGGCTGCCAGGGCACAATCTTGGGTGAAACATGGAAAGGAAGAAGAGAAAGATTTCTCTCTAGGTGAGCACAAACTTTCATATGATGGGGGGAAAATTCTATAGGCGTTTTTATCTTTTTTTTTTTTTTTTACTTCCTACACTTTAATAGGCTGAGTTTTTTTCATGCCCCATTATTTTTCTGTTGGGTGCAGGAGAAAAATAACTATTCTACAGATAGCTTACAAAAGAGTGGCCAACAACTACAGTCACATAGAATGGTTTTACACAAATTTTTCCAGAACCCATAACTTGAGTGAAAAGCTCTTTTTTTCTTTGCTCCACTTGTGATGAGAACACTTCGTTTGACTCATACCAAATCAAATCAAGCATTTCTGTGGGCACAAAGAGGAATGTGGAGCACAGAAAGATTTCCTTCCTAAAAAAGAATATGTGCATGGAAAACAAAATTGCTTCACATTTCACAACATCTGTACCATTGAACATCGAAGGCAGATCTGGGTCAGCCCAATTTCCTTTGCTGATAGTTGACTTTAAAAATCGCATATTCAACATGAAAAATCTCTTTGTGTGAAATGATATATATATATTTTAAAAAATCCATGGTGTATAAGTCATGATGAGTTTCAGCTTCTGTTTAACCTCTGCCTCTTCATCTTTAAGAGATGCAAATTACCTTCAGGCAATAGTGGAAATGTCTTGTCCTAGTTCCTCCAAACAGCTCCTAAAAAACATTTACATTAGGAACTCAGAGCAATGCTGAAATAAATGAGTTTCCTCAAAAGGCTGGCTGCCCCCATCTAGGAAATTAAAAGTCATTGGGGAAAATTAAAAATAAAAAAGAGCAATAACAGGTAAGTACATATTTCTTGGCTTCTCAAGTCCAAACCTATTAGTCCATTTTAGAACCGCAAATGCCTCATCCTATTAACTGTGTGGCTAATTTGAAGAGGGAAAGTAAAATTTTTTCTAAATGATCCAAGTGTCAGTTGTTCCAAGACCGCAGATTTGTGACTGTCACTTATTTCCTTTCTCTCAAAGCAGGTCACATCACAAATATATTTTAAATGTGATTTGATTTGAAACTACAATAATTCTTTGCATGCATTTGAGAGCTACAAATTCTGGCGTCTGAGTTAGAAGAACTTCTCTGTTCCCTTAGTCTTAAAACAAGGATAACATCATCTTGTGTACCTCTCACAGGGCTGCTATGAGCTCTAAAATTGTGAAAAAGTGGAGAACTAGTGTGTAGAGAGGTCTCGGTGGTTCTCTTAGGCTCATTGCCCTGCTCAACCTCACAACAACCCATTCGAAGTCAGGAGGACTTGAGTCTTCATTATTACTCCTATTTTACAGTTAAGGAAGCCAGCAAATGGAGAGGTATTGGAATGACTTGTCCAATATCACAGAGTTAGTGAGTGTGGGAACCAAGAAGCCAGCTCAATGGTTTTGATTCTAACCCTCGTGGTCTTTCAGTAAGGTACCATGGCATTCCTTTATAAACTGCAAAGTGCTTTACAAAGTGGAGGTGTTATATCATCAGATGCCTTTAATCTCACTCCTGACCTTCTGAGGCCAAAGCCAAGAAAAGGTGGGGAAATGTTGGAAAGCTAGACCACTGAGCTTTTCATGGAGCAGTTCAGGAATGAGGCCAAGCAGGAACAGCAGCAATATACTGGATATTTAGAGCAGAAAACTCTGAGGCCTGGGACAAAGGCTGGTCATTATCTGAGAAACAAAATGATGAGTTGGTGGCCAGAAAGGCAAGGTCACAAGAAGGAAATGTGGCTAAAGACATGAGAGGCCGGAAGAAGGAAGAGGGAGCACAGAAGGGGCCAAGTTGGGATACTGGCTGATGCTGAAGGGTCTGCGGACGGAGTTTCATCACTGAGCTCCTTTTACATGAGGGTTAGAATCCTTGAAGTGATGGAGTTCCAGTGGCTATATTTGAACCCATAGGCAGCGGTGGTTCAGTGGTACAACTCTCACCTTCCCTGCTGGAGGCCTGGGTGTGATTCCCAGCCAATACACCTCATGCACAGCCTCCACTCGTCTATCAGTGGAGGCCTGTGTTTTGCTACGAAGATGAACAGATTTCAGTGGAGATTCCAGACTAAGATGGATTAGGAATAAAGGCCTGGCAATCTACTGCCAATAAAAACCCTATGGATCACAATAGTCTGATCCTGTTGTACGTGGAATCACCATAAGTCGGCGATCAACTCCATGGCAGCCAACAACAACATATTTGAAGATGGGTGTTCATGAGAGGCAGTCTCACTGTTTTCCTGAACACTCTTTGTCTCCCAACTGCCAACGCTGGCACCTTTCTACCTGGATGCCTCCTCTGGTGGGCAGTTCCCACTCTGCCTAAACACGGGAGGGCAGGATATATCTGAGAATGAATATCCTTTCCTCAACCAGGTGACAATAAGTGTTGGTATATAAATACCCCAACACCCTCACCCATCAGAGCGGTAGCTCTGAGCACATTCTCTACACTGGCTTCTAGAGTTCCCTGATGGGCTAAAGTCCAGTTTTTTTTTACTGTGGTAACTTGTTTGATAATGCCCCCTTTTTTGGTTGAATTACCTACTCTGCCTCTTTTCTCCATTTTCCTACAGGTGCTCCCTTCACCTCCTAAGTAAATGACTTGCATTTGAATCCTTGTTTCAGAGTTTTCTCCTAGAGGAGCCCACACAAGACCCACGTTGCTGAGGGGGACCATTGCCATCTTAGAGAATGGCAACAGCCAGTCCAACCAGGTCCAAGGACCAAGGGATCTAAAGAAAGGACCAGAAAGGTAAAAAGGCGTTCAAACCCATGAAGTTTCACCTTAGCTAAAAAATCCATAGCAAAACATTGGCCAGAGCCCGTGAATGGACTGCAGATTGGGCCCAGAAGACACTGACAAGAGAGGGCTATTGAAGATCTATTGTCTAGTCGAATAATCAGGGGCTGCAAGTTGGGGAAGACAAGGGGGATGAAGAGGCGTGTAACCCTCTCACAAATGGAGCTTTGAGGTAAAGGGATGGGGAACAAGGGGACTTCCCACATCATTCTTATTAGAAAGGGTCTAGTTCCCAAGGACAGGTAGCTTAGGGTATATAGGGCGATGTCACTGGCCACAGTGGCTGATATCAGGGGTATTAGGGCAGAAACAAATTCAGTGATTATTAGAGATAAGCATGGTCTTGGTCAGGATTTAATTCAACCTATCATTCTGCAAATGAAGAATCAAGGGCCAGAGAAGATGAATGTCTTACCCTAGGTCAATCACACCACCACGTATTGACAGACCCAGGACTAGACTCTACCATGAGTACATTTCCACCACACCACGATACAAGGGAAAAAGATCAAGTCATAATTTTGATTCTCAGACTTGACATTTATTTTGAAAAGAGTACTTAGTCCTCTAGAAATGGGAAAACTAAAATTAAGTCTCAATTTCCTCCTTGGTTCTGACACCAACATAGAAGGACAGATTACACAGTCTAGTCAACCTATTTTAGAAAATGTGTATAATAACCCTCCATCACCTAATGGGGATGCTGCTGTGAATTTTAATTACTATTCATTAAGGGCACAGATGTGGTCTGTTGGATGAAGTACTCTAAATGAATTTCCTGGTAGTTTTACCAGGTCATAAAGAACTGACAAATATTTCAGAGCCTAACTATTTTGGTCAATGCTTATGCTGTGTTATCATTATTATTTGCTTATTGTACTGTTGGATCTGTCTTTAAATTTCAAGTCAGAAAATATTTACTGTTGAAGAAGAAAAAAAATTGTATGTTCCTTAAAGGTCCTAAGGCTGGTTTCAAAGGTGAAGGCTGCACAGAATTATTTCCTTGGAGAACTACGAAGATAAAGACACAATAGTGCTATTGGTTTCCCTCGTTCTCATAAATGGCTGAAAATGTTTAGGGAAAACTTTGTACCTTTGAGGCATTTCACCCTGATAAGCTCAGGGTCCCTCTTGCATGCTCTTTTGAAATTTCTTACTAAGGCTAGGTCTATATAAATGAAGATGCTCTTAGCCGAGCCAGTTTAGAAATGAATAACTGTAGGTGTGTATGGATACACACACACAGAGACCTGTTACAGTTCTTTGAAGTATTTTAAATACTCTTTAATAACATTATGTGTGCATCTGTCTCTACATTAATAACCAAAAACCAAACCCATCACTGTCGAGTTGATTACGACACATAGCAACGCTATAGGGTAGAGTAGAACTGCCCCATAGGGCTTCCAAGGAGTGGCTGGTGGATTCGAACTGTCGATCTTTTGGTTAGCAGCCATAGCTCCTATCCACTGCACCACTAGGCCTCCTCTACACGAATGAAAAAAAAAAAAGATTTTTTTTTTTTTTTATTTTAAGTTGTAAATCAGATAAGTAAGCAAAAACTGGATCCCAGGAACCAGAAGATTGACTTATTTCAAAACATTAAATGTTGAAGATGGAAAGGACCATGGAGATCACTTAAATCAACCATTCATTTTATGACTACGGAGACATGGGCCAGAAGGAAAGGACTTTCCCAAGGTTATGCAGCTCATCAGTGAGCAGCCAGGTCTTCCGAATCCTAGTCCAGTGCCCTTTCCCCAAGATCAGTGGGATGACTCACCTATAAGGACAGTAAGCCCACTGGCTCCTTCATGGCCACTCTTCCTTGGTCCATATCACTTCCCCCAAACTAAATAAAACTGAGTGGCACTCAAATGAAGGCCCTTTAGGGAAAAGACTTGTGTTTAAGAAGAGAGGAGATTTCCTGCATCCTTGTAGATGCTACTCTAGGAGATATTCAGGATCAAAAAGAAACACGGCCATATGAAAAGCTGGAACATTTGTAAAATTGCCCTGATGAAATGGAAATGAAGGGATTTACTTTGCAAATTGTCTTTTGACCTTTTCATAGGCTTTTACTGAGTAGGGTCTGAATGTTAAGTAGCATCTTTTCAACCAGCAAAAACGTGGTACCGGCTCCATGCCCAGGACATAGTTGACCAATTTCATTCCTTTCATTTTCAGTGGGTTTTTTAGGTACAGGGCAGGCAGATCAAAAAGCACTGTGGGCTGGCTGGGGTTGGTCAGCAAAGTGATGTGGTAGGTAAACATCTTTCCCTTTGCACAAGGAGTGTTTGAGAGTCTAGTGACCTTCAACGCATAGACAGAGGAGGGAGCCCTCAGCACAGCAGCATTTGGGGGCCCCAGGAAGACTTCTCTTATACCCTTATATCCTCAAACCCCTTGGCTGGCATCTAAAAGTCATCATTGATGCCTCTTTCATCCTAGCGTTAGATTGCTATTAAGGTACAAGCACTTTGATAAGAATAACCTAAGGTGTTATCAGTACTTTTCTCCCTCAAGCTAAATAAAGTCTTGAAGAACCAGTTGTGATAGGAAAGGAAAGACAGAGCAGGTACTAGAGAACCCTGGGTGCTTTTGGCAGATAAAATGAGTGGAATACCAGTCATGAAGGGGAGAGGGCAGGGAGACAAGAGTGCCGAGGTTGACTGATGAAATCCAGTACTTTCTGCGGCTTTCTGTTGTGCCAGGATCTTTGTCAAGTGTTCTCCATGTTTAGTTCATATAATCTTCACAACAGTCTTGTGATGTAGATACTATTATAATCATCCCCATTAGAGATGAGGACATTGAAACAGGGAGGCTAAGGAACTTGCCCAATGTCACAAGGTTGATAAATTATTGCCGTTGTTAGGAGGCATACAGTCGATTCTGACTTCTGATAACCCCACGTGACAGAGGAGAACTGCACCATAGGGTTTTCTAAGCTGTAATCTTTGTGGAAGCAGATCACCAGGTCTTTCTCCCATGGAGTGGCTGGGTGGATTTGAACCATTAACCTTTGATTAGCAGCTGAGCACTTAACCATGGTACCACTGGGGCACCTTAGTTGATAAGAAAACTCTGAACTTGTTGCTGTCGAGTTCGTCGCAACCTAAGGGACAGAATAGAACTACCCCATAGGATTTCCAACAAACCACAAATTTAACAACAAGTCTTCACGGAAGCAGACTGCTGTATCTTTCTCTGGGGGAGAAGCTGGTGGGTCCAAATAGCCAATCTTTCAGTTAACAGTTAAGAAGCTTAACCACTGTGCCGCCAGGGCTCCTTAGCTGATAAACAACAGATTTCAAATCCAGGCAGTGTGGCTCCAGAGTTTGAATCCTGAACCACTATACTGACCACCCACCTACATACAGCTCTGTGATTGTACCGAGAAATCAGTAGTCGATTTCTCACCAATGAAATGTGTCTATGAAGAGTCTTCCCTGTCTCTCATCTGGCTGATCTGCTGGTTTTCCAAGTTTGACACTTAAAGCCCAAAAGCTTCACTTTCTTGATGAGCCCTATGGTTCATCATTTGGCCCACAGGGCTCCTTTGGGGCTTTTGTAAGAGAAGCACCGGGTTTTCAGCAGTCCTTTTGTAAAAGGATTTCTCAACCTAGAGGTGATAAGGGGGTGAAAGACAGGCAGGGGGCTGCGCAGAAAACGAGGACTGCCTATTTATGATAGAATCTGGTCAAATAAATAAAATTTTTTTTTTTTTCTGGGAAGGCCAGGATGTTTCCACTGATATGTACTCAGTCCCAGATCATAAAAAGAGTTTTGTCTCTCTGGATGAAAAAGTACCACCTGGTTCTGAGCTGGACGTGGGGAATGAGGTAACAGCCTTTGGGTTAGAAGCACATTAATAATACAACTGCCAGGATGGGCAGTGCCACGGCTCTGGTCCTGCTCCACATACAGAGAGGACTGGGATTTCTGGACCATCTGAGGTAGCGCTTTTCACAAATATCGAACATCAATAATTTAAGAGACAATGTTTAAAGAGGAGAAATACAAAATCCCAGATGGCTTTGCTGCTTACCTCTCTTTCCACATGCTTCTGCCCCTCCTGGGTCTCTACGGAGGCCTTTGAAATGCTTTGCCATTCCGAGGCCTCATTTAAATTCTTCCAAATACTTGAGTTTTTGTCACCATTTAGAAGAAGATCAAATAATGAAGAATGGATTTCAAAAGTTTCTTAAATTATCTACTTTAACATAATATGAAAACCAAAATGTCCAAGAATATAGGGGGAACGTTACCATTTTTTATAAAACTTACTTATACCCCTGTTGGAGCCCCACCAAGGGGCCCTGGTGGAGCCACATTTAAGCACTCAGCTGCTGACAGAAACATGGGCGGTTGGAACCCACCAGCCACTCCACAACAGAAAGGTGTGTCAGTCTGCTTCCGTAAAGATTTATAGCCTTGGAAACCCTATGGGGCAGTTCTACTCTGTCCTATAGGGTCGCTATGAGTAGGGTCATGTCATGCAATTCATCAGATGCATCCCATGGCCAAGTGAAAACAAACTAACCAAAAAAAAAAAAAAGGACAGCAACACCCAACAGCATGGAAAGAAGAGAAAGACAAGATGGCAGAGTTTTGTTTTGTTTTTTTAACTCCACTGTGTCAATGAAAAACAAACTGTGGATTGTCAAAGCAAAACTCGATGATGCTGAACACTGTGTTGGCAGACATGGCGGCTCCACCATGGCAGTGTCTTGCTTTGGCCCGCCATTGCTTTTTATTAGACCTTTGAAGAGCGAACCTCGCAGTGGGTCATAGAACGGTCAGCTGCTCATCTCTACTGTTGTTCCAAGTGGCCTGCCCGGGCCACGATGGAGAGAAGGGAATGGTTTCTTGAAGGAATTGGACTATTTATAAAATAAATATAAAATCTAATATCTATTATGCACAAATGATAGGGTAGGAGAGGTTCAGCAGCTGTATATTTGCTGAACATCAGCCTCCTGTGAGTAGAAATTGCCCCGTACCGAGGAGAAATACAATACAGTTCACCAGAGACTCTGCTGCAAGGTGTAGCCGCTTGTCTGTGGGCAAGTAATGACTTGCGTTTTCAGCTGCTTCTTGGTAAGAGCCTGAGTAATTGGAATCAGTTATTCAAAACATCGCTAAATGTGATTTAAATGGCAAGGATTTAATAACAGAGAAAGAAGCCATTAAAGAGGTTCAAGCAGGGGAGAAGGGAATTCCGTTTTTTAGGGCTGAGGGAGAAAAATAAAGCAATTACTTGATGTAAAGGCCAGAAACAGGACTCCTGCTGTCAGGGAGAAATCAAATCTGTCAGCAATTAGTGGGATCTTAGGAGGTAAAGGACTCTTCAGTGTTGAGCAGTGAATAAGGGGTTAGCAATTATATGAACTGATAAAAGTGTTCTGGTTTCCAAACAGCAGGTTAACAAGCCTCACTTTTTTTATAACTTGATGCAGATGTGATGAGCCACACTTTATGATATTTTTCAGTGGTTCACCAGGGAAGTTCTTTAATAAGTGCATTGTGGGGCCTCTTTCCACCTCAAACTACCTAGCCCAAGACGGCATGCGGGAGAGCGGCTTGATGGCTAAGTTCTTCTTTAATTAAATATATATATATATATATACAGTAATAATTTCTCAGAATGAGTAATTTTAAAAAATCAAATGCAAAAGCCACGTCCCTGTGTCCATTCTTCTCATGGGGTTGGTGATTACTGGTGTTTTCAACACAAAAAGGACATCACAAAGTAGAAAAACTTCATTTTCAATACCAAAAGGACATCACACATGGTCTAAAGTAGGAAAACTTTTTATCAATCAAATAAGTTGACTTTATTGTTATACGTTATTATTGCGTAGCCTATAGGGTCGCTATGAGTCGGAATCGACTCGACGGCACTGGGTTTGGTTTTTGGGTTTGACAGGGTCACTATAGGGTCGCTGTAAGCTGGAATCGACTCAACAGCAGTGAGTTTAGTTTTTGGTTTAAGAATTTTAAAAAAAATCTATTAGATATATTTCTATATATCTCTGGCCCACAAATGACTCCTATCTGAGCTCTCTAAAAGCCATTCTGTATTGATGTATGCAACACTCCGTACGATATTTGAAGTCCTATCAGAAAGAGAAATCAATTGTTCTGCTGCAAAACAGTTATAGCTTTTCAAGGCAAGGAGCTACTCTGCTCTCAGAACACTGTTGTCAATAAAGGACAAGTATTTTATTGGAAGGAAAGTCACTGGAAGGGGCTCCCCTAGAATCCTCTTTGACTTCCTGTGATGTTGACCTGTTTTTGTTTTCAATGACATGGTTTCTACTTTAAAGACACAAGCAGTTACTCCTGACCAACAATACTGCAAAAGAGAAATCTACCATCCAGCATATGTCATTGACAGGAGACAATTTAAAAACAGGATTTCTTTTTTTTCTTCCTGGTTTTCCCTAGGAAATTCAGTCTTAATATATTTGGGCATTGAGGATTCTTCCTGCTTCCACTGTAAGCACTGAGTAAGGTAATCCTGAAATAATTTTTTAAATATCTAACCAAAATATCACAGGGCAGTGGGGGTGGTTCGTTTTGAGCAAAACTCCTATGGCCAGAAAAACCCTACCCCTCCTGTCTGGCGAGTTGTCACTGTGGGTCTTCGGGGCTTCCGTCGCTGAAATAACTAAAGTGCCATTAAAGGCCAGTGCTCACGGAACATCTGCGAAACCTAAAGAGACTCAGAAACGCAGACTCAACCAGAGTGTAGCTTGCAACCTGGCTCTAAAGTCAACATAGGTTTTGTTATTTTTCTCTTTTGTAACACGGTTTTCAGTTATATATTGTTGTTATATGCTGTATTTTCTACAATATATAATATGATTTAAGTCATTGCTCAATTTTACTAAATATTTGTTGTATGCAAATTTGCAAACAGCATCTAGCCGACTTTGAGGGTATGGTATAAAATTGGTGTGAGGTGACATTAGTTAGAGCTGCTATGGTTCTAGGCAGAAAACAAGAGCTGTTCTCTTTACGTTGCTGGTGGCCGATAGCCCCAAAACGCTGGGACTCATTCATTTAAAATTCTACCTACTGAGCACCTAATACGTGTCCAGCACATGATAAGTGCTGTGTACCCATCCATCTCTGCTTATATTTCAATTGCTAAGAAGCTATGAAGATTTTTAAAAAGACACAGTGACACCCCCTCCAATAACTGACTTAATTGTTCATTCTTTTACACGCATACAAATACACAGACATATATACATATAGCCTGCAGGACTGAACAACGTTTCATTCATTTTAAGCATAAGGTCACTGTGAGTTGGAGCCGACTTGACGGTAACTAACAACAACAGCTAAATATATATCTATATAAACCCAGCCCACTCTGCGTTTAAATTGATGGGACCACAATTTTTTTACGTCTTTGGTTAATTCCTGACTTCCTTGCCACCTCCTATTGTCTAACTTCAAAAGTCACTTAACTCCAGAAGGCACTGAAGTGAGCAGTGGTAAGGAAGCGGTGAAGACAAAAAGCAGGCGATAAAAATACCCAGAACAGGAAGAAGCTCCAGTGGAAGAGGCTGTATTGCGTGGCTATGGTTTCTCCATGAGATGGTTGTACCAAAATTCTGGGCCAGGTTACTGGGCTGCTGGGCTCTGGGCTCATTGCAGTAGGCAGGGGTGGGTTATCCAATAGGCAAGGTAAGCACAATGCTTACCTTGCTTACAAGATCATCTTTAGTGAACAATTTCATGTTTTTTTCACCACATCAAGGAGTCTGCTTCTAGGTCTGGCTAGCATCACCCACAGCACCCTCAACCCCACAGCACCTTCCTACAGAATCAAAGCCTCTTTTCAAATTTACAATCCCTGACAGGGCAGATGACCCAGTAAACAAGGCAAGCATGGACTTACTTGTGCTTACTTACTAATCCGTAATGAGTAATTTTGCATCAAAGATGTGGTGAAACCCATGTGAAATTGTCCACTACAGATGATCTGGTAAGCAAGGTAAACACCGTGCTTACCTTGCTTGTTGGATAATCCGCCCCTGGCAGTGGGGAGTAGGCTTGCACTGAGCTGGGTGTGAATAAGCACAAGGATGGATTGTCGCATGACCTCACCTCAGCACCGCTTCTGATGGGTCACCCTGCCTTTAACAAAAAGGCCCTTCTTCCTCAGTTTGCTCATCCGCAAGCAGTAATAGTAACATTGATTGGAATGTCTTTGGAGTTTTCGACATTCCCTGGAAGTTACAAACCGATACTAGAATATTGCTTAAGAAAAAAAAATGGAGTAAATAACCTCTTAAAGTTGGAAAAAATGAACAGTATCATCTTTACGGGGTATAGGTCAATCCGTAATACTCACAGGCTTTGCCTACCTAAGGTTTAGCATTACCTCTGGCTATACCTGCAAAGCAACTGAGACAGACAGCATCTAGCTGTCCCAAAAGAACGTAGCTGTGAGATGCAAACCTTTTAAAAAAAGTGTGTTTCACGTTACAGCACCGAGTAAAACTAAAGACATTTAACTGAAGCATATGAGGGTCTTGAAATTGTTTAGAGCAGTGCATAAAAACTCAAATACTCAACGTAATTCCCCAAGTCAAGCCCAGAGTTGTTGCAATAATGTTTCCTATCAACAGTCATGAAATAATGCTTCATTTGTTGCTATTAGCTGCCCTTGAGTCATCTCAGACTCGTGGTGATCCTACCTACAACAGAACAAAACTCTGCCTGGTCCTGTGCCATCCCCACAATCGATTTCAGAACAGACCATTGTGATCCACGGACTTTCCATTGGCAGATTTTTGGAAGTAGATCCTCAGGCCCTTCTTCCTCATCTTAGTCTGAAAGCTCCACTGAGACCTTTTCAGCATCAGAGCAACATGCAAGCCTCCACCGACCACTGCATGGTGACCATGAACAAAGGTGCATTGCCCCAGAGTAGAATTCTTCACTAGCCAGAGATAAATATGTGCAGAGGAAGGTTCAGAATCCAACTCTGTCCTTTGAAAGCTGCCTGGGAATAGAATAGTTGCCTAAATTGCTTTGCTGGATTCTGGCCAGAGGCTGCAGCTTGCAGAATGTGGGAGACAAGGAGGATCTCCAGGGGCTGTGGCCATCGCGGGCCTCACTGGGTGAGCAGCTCGAGGGTCCGCAGACAGCATGGGGTGCTGCCCCTTGCTTGAGGATCAGGCCTCGGTGCCGTGTATCGGGGACTATTCACTTTGGTTGTCATGAAACTCAGGACAGCTAGATGTAGAGAAGTGGGAATGTTAACATTCTCCCCTTTCCCCAAACCCAGTACCATTTGGAGGGCCAGTCCTGCTTTCGTGTATCCGCTACTGGTGAGTTTCAAGTAGGAGTTGAGACCATTGCCAAATTATAAATCTGAAGCAAGCATCTCCCTGGGTTGCTGCGTGTGAGTTTTGATATGTCTGTCTGACAATTCTTAGAAAAGTAAATCCCAGCGGTTGGCTGGCACCACGGCCTTACTTGCCTATAGGAGGGAAAACTTGGAGAATTAGAATTTTTTGGAGGATTGGGGTAGAGAGCCATTCAGGCGTTGATATAAACCCAGCTGCTAAATCATTTCCACCAGGTTTGTGGAGGAGTGTCCCTAGCTTGCCTTTCACGCTCCCTTCATATCCTGTGTTGGGCGCCATAGCAATTACGACATTCCTTCTGTGAAAGGATACGATTGAACTCTGTCTCTTAATTTTGTGATTTTGATCTACTTGAATTACTGATTAATCCACCTTCCGAAGAGCTGCTCACTACCTGCTTGGGGGCAAATAGTAAAGAATGCTGGTAGGGAGGACTGGATGTCAGCATGCCTGTTCCTCCAGTTGGGACAACTGGCAAGGAAAACTCAGTGGGACAGCCTGGGCCCCTTACTTGCTGGAAGGAACTATTTATCTTCTCAGGAGCCATGTTGCATTGAGAACTTTGTTTCTCTCTGATGCTCTTTCACCTTCATTGGCATGAGTGGACTGTCAACCTGGTAAGGTGCGTTGAAGGCTGGTATGCTTTCTTTGAGGAATGCTCGTCTTTGTACTGCCAAACTCTCGATGATAGTCCAGAGAAGAATATTCAAAAGTCATGTAGATCCTGATCTTTCCTCAGTTTTCTGAAAAAAAGGCTACCTTCAGCATGGGAAGTTTAAAAAATAGGGTTACACAGGGATCTTAAAAAAAAAAAAAATCTGCAGTGAAACAAATCTTCCCTGCAGTGTTGGATGGCCATGTGCAATGTTGCTGTCTCAGCTTATTTTCCCCTGCAACAGATGTTGATATGTATACGTGGAAATAGCAAAACCTGTGAAATGAAGCCAAGAGAGAGTTACATGTCACTGGTTTCAACTATTCTTTTAACATAGAACTCAGAGTCTTAGCTTGTATTCTTTCCTTAAGGTTGAATTCCTGTGAACATGGCCCTTATTGAGTGTTTTTAAGAGCAATACATTCAAGTACAGCCTAGCAACCCGCTAATACCTAGAGATGGCTATCAGATACACAACTATGGATCACAACGATTCAATCAGCAGACTCCTTTTTTCCCCAGTAATCAATGATGGAGCCTCTGAAAAATCCATGAGAAAATCATGATGCAAAACATTAATCATTTGATATTAATCACAAAGGCTTGTTGATGCGATATCAAGTAGTAGTCAAGTATCTAATTTAGAACTAATGACTATAGAGGTTAATCTGCTCAATATCTCTAACTAGGTGTGTGAGTCAGGAAGAGACAAACCATTCAAAAAATGGGTTCTCAGCATTTCATACAAATATGCTACCATTTTGACCTACCACTGGGGTTTTTTTTTCTAGAACAGGGATATTCTGGAATTCCGTATAATTTTCATATTCGAGGTATATCATTGACTTAGCCCTTTTCCTCTGATAGAGTTCTGCATCATACAGAACTAAGTAGGTGAAAATGCGTGTTGTTCTCAATCATGTTGGTGATAAAGGAGCCAACATAACAAAACCCAACAAAACCCCACATGATGGAAAGTTGGCATGGCTTGTTAATAGCTTTTCAAAAGTGTGTTCAGAAACAGATCGTCTTGTATTAGAGGAAGTAAAAATGGGAATGCTTTCTACCCATCATCAGTTTCCGGAATATATCTATTTAGTAAGAGAATGTTTTTGAAGGGCATTTTCAAAAAGAGGAAATGCAAATTAGAGGCATCGGTCATTACACAAAAAATAAAGGAACCGTCAAAGAAAAATCTAGCAGAATGCCAACGGCAATGTGGAGTAGACACAGATGGGCCCTGACTATAATGTCATCTGTGGAATTAGGTCATGGGTCCTGGTAATTACTGAAACTTGTAAAAATAAAACCCTAAACTGACTTAACTAAGAACAAAGGCAATTTTGCTTTACCTGAATTCCATCCTACAGGTTCGGATAGTGCAGAGCACCGGGGTAGTTGTAGGTTGGTGATCATATTATGTTTAGAAGGCTAGGTGCTAACAGGTGGTACCTGTATTATCAGTGAGGTGATCTGTTCTTCCATGGAGTAGGAATGTTCAAAATCAGTTATGCTATTGCAACCTTAGGACAATGTGATGTCTTTTATTATGAAAATTAATCATTGGCCTACAAGGAATTCAAAATTACCTTGAGATTTTTTTTTTTCCTTCCCCCTATTTGTGATAAGGAATCTTTGCTGGTCTATCCATACTCTTACCTCATTGCAAATCCTTTTGGTCCTGTGTGTATATTTGTGAAATAGCTGAATGAAGTTTGGAATGTGACCTATAGCCTTGAGATGAAGCAAGGCTAGTTGGTCCTTTTTACCCTTCAGCCAACTGTTACAATCTTTGCCTTATTAGCACCATGTTCCAGTCAGTTGTCCCCCGATAACACCATAACTACATTTAAGACAAGAGGTTTGAGTTCCATATTGAATTTGCTATGGTGCAAAATACCTCATCCACAGCCACCACTCATCTGCCAGTGGAGGCTTGCATGTTGTTATGATGCTGAAGGTTCCAACAAAGCTCCTAGACTAAAACAGACTAGAAGGAAAAGCCTGGTGATCTATTTCTGAAAATGAGCCAATGAAAACCCTATGGATCACAACAGTTCTATCCGCAACTGATCATGGAGATGGCACAGAACTGGGCAACATTTTGTTCCATTGCGCATGGAGCCGCCATGAGTCAGGGGCCAACTCTGTGTCTGTGAAATAGAAATGATCAGCAAAATAGAAATCAGGGGACTTGGGTTCTAGTGTAGATTGTATTACCGTCTACTCACATAACTCTCTACATTGCAGTATTCCCATCCGCAGAGTGGGGATAATTTTATCTGCCGTAGCTACTTTACAGGTTTGTCATGATGAAAAACAACTGAGATAACAGGCATTATTCACACACACAAAGTATGATATTCTCCTATACCTAGCAATTTAGTCAACATGATGACCATCTCATTTCTAATACAAAAAGTTTGACTTAATAAAGTCCTGTAATACACTCATCTCTCTCTCACGTGAGATTAATTTGAAAAACCTAGTGTTCTCGCATCAAAAGTGCTTTTCCAAAGTGGCATTGAATTTAATTGCCAGCAGTCCTTTTTTTTTTTTTTTTTGAAATATCTTGGCTTTATGAAATTTTCTGAATTATTACGCATAAAGTACTTCTTGGGTCTGTGGCCCCTGCACACTTGGCCTGTCTCCATCTGCGAACGCCACGCTGAAGTGTTGGTCTTTGTGCCTTTCTCATTGTTATTCCCGATGCCCGAGTCACTTGAATACTTGAGCAGGGGAAGCAGCAGGCTCGGCATCAAGTCAGTTTCAGCTCTTGAGATCTGAAAAGCAGCCACTTGGAGTTCATTACACATTTCTGCTCAACACTCCTGCCTTGACACTGTATTGCACAAAAATTCTAAATTCATTTTGGCGGCCGTACAAGGCCTGTTTTCTGCCTGGATGCCCAGGTCTCTCTTTCTTTCCATTGTCTTTGGTTGGTGTCCAGAAATAAAGAATACTCAACATTTTAAAAGGCAGAAATGTTTGCAGCAAAAATACTTCCTGCTAACTGGTGCTCCCTGAGAACTTTTGAGACTCAAATGAGGACAGTTGCTTCCTTTGGAAGCATATTTGTCTTTATGCTTCTTTTCTGGAAAAAACAAAAAAGTTACCTTTTTTGTATACATTGCTTTTTATAATTTATGTTCACTGTCCACAAGAACTTTAAGAAAAAAAGAGAATTTCTTAATGCCAAAGACCCTTTATTGAATGGGAGTTTTAATGCTGATATACCTGGAAGCTTTTCTTCTATGTAGGAAAACAAAATTTTTTTCTCAAGATTCTCATGACCTAGTAGGACTTCACCCCGGAACGTGAATGAAACTATACAACATGGCAAAACAGAAATGCTTAAAAATATGCCTTGCTATTTTTGAAGGATAAAGGAAATGGGTTAGGAATGAACTCACTTCTAGTCTGTTGATTGGCGGCAGTGAGCCGCAGTGTTTTAAGGTTTAATAAGGCTCCGATGACTTAGCTTTTCTGTTTTAAGTGTGGCAGATCCGGAGTGTTGTTTGCATCAATGCGCTATTTAGGGACAGACGTCTGTCAGCCTCAGAAAAAGAAAAGTCATTTAAATGCTTTTTTGAGAGGCTGAGTAGCAGCCGTGGGTTTAGGGATGTGGGAGGGAGAAAGACCCGCATTTTTTAGTGTATGCGTGTGCGCGCGTGTGCGTGTGTTTGTGTGTGTGTGTTGTTTTCCACAGGGAGAAACTAATCTCTTGGCTTAGATCCACCTTAGTATTAGCCTCAGTGGTTTCTCTCCCTCCTTTACTAAATCATTATTAAGTTTATTACTCCTTTTTTCTTTGCCTGGAGAAGATTAATGGCTTTCCCTGGGCAGAGGTAACTCTGCAGAGCTCAGTGACTCTATAAATAGCACCTGCCGCTAATTCTCCAGTGCCCGTATCTCCCCAACACATCTTGGTCTTTAAACAATTTGTTCAGAAGAAGAAAGCTAAGGGTCACTGTGCACTTTGGTGTTACTCAGAATGTGTTTTATGGAGAGCGGGTTTTTCTCCAGGAAGTTTGGCCTGGCGGGTCCTTTAGAGTAACTGAACGTCCTAGCACCTCCCCAGGGAGGCATGGCTCACTGACCAAGCTTATAAGGGTAGCATAGAACCTGCTGAACCCATGGGGTAGTGCCAGGCTGAAGAGCTCTGGCCATTCACTCCGCCCCCACCTTTCTAATTTCTTCTTCTCAGCAGGTTTCAGGCTCAGCTGAATTGCTCCAATAGCCCAGGGGAGATGTGACTTCACGGAGTTATAAAACACAAAAAGGGGAAAGGCTGGGGAAATTGCTCTACTGAGGTTCATTGGCTTGTGGTTGCAGGAAACACACTGCTTCTGGACACCGCAGATGGCGAGGAGGGCGGTGATGAGCATTGAAGCCACCTGCATCTGCAGGCGTGGCAGTAGGAACAAAGTAGCACCTCAGCTACATGGCACATAGTTAGTATTCAATATCTTGATACTTATTGAATGAGTAAATGAAAGGCGTGATTTCTCGTTATCGGAAATATGCTCGTCTGACGTGCTCAGGTTAGGGCAGGTGCAAGCCAAGTTGCTTTACTTAAGGAGGTCACGCAGCCTCTTGGGGGGAAGGAAGAAGGGCATAAGGCTCCCCCTCCTTACTGTTCAGAGTCCCTGTGTGGTGCAGTTAACGCCCTCAGCTGCTAACTGAACTGTTGGAGGTTTAAGTCCACCCAGAAGCACTTCGGAAGAAGGGCCTGGTGATCTCCTTCGGAAAAATAGCCACTGAAAATCCTATGGAGCACAGTTCTACTCTGTCACACACGGAGTCCCCGTGAATTAGAATCGACTTGATGGCAACTGTTATTTTTTTGGGAGGGGGAGGGACCGGGGGGGTTCCTTGCTAAAGGATTATTGTCCTTCATCAGCTTCTCCTGGGCACACCAGACCTACAGAAAAAAAGGGCCACTCCTGACCCACCAGTTGTGCTGAACATCTGCCATTCCGCTAGACACAGTGATGAAACCACTGAATTGTATCTTCTGTGTCCTAAATGCAGATTCTCCTATCAGTATCTTCCGTTGTCATTCAATGTTCACAAGTAAGCTTGAGAGCAGCGAATTCTTCCTCATTTGGGTATTCAGTGAGACCAATGAAAGACTCAAGGGTGAATCTCTGAACTTGGAATATTAGGAAATCTTAACTCTTTGTATGCTAACTTACTATATGGTTTCAAAATGGAAGCTTCCATTCTCTTAGGAAGGACACCCATGACAATCCAACTCACCTTTAGGTCAAGGGTCTATTTCCCTGTGTCATACACGCTATGTAAATACCTTCTCTATTTCATGAGCATTATCGTGTAATTACATAACAGCGTCTTGCAGCTAAGAGCTACCTCAGAGGTAATTAAGAATCACTGTTGCCTTTTGCAGGTGAAGAGTCAGAGGCCTGAGGAGATGAAGCTCCTTGTCCACAGCCACTAAACTTGTCAAAGCGGAGCTGAACTAGAACCCAGGTCTCCTCATTGCTTGTGTAATATTTCTTCTACTATACGACACTGTCTTTGAAAACTCCCATCAGTGTGATTTCTTGGCTTCCACTGTGGAAATGTGAATCCCTTAAACCAATACATTTTAAACTTCTATAAAAGGGATTTCCTAATAAAGTCTTACTATGTATTTCATTATAGGACACAGATAAGAAACAAAGCTTCTTTGCTGAAGTGGGGCTCTGGTGGGAATACAAGGCCCAAAGCCCAATCTGTCAGCATCCCCCAGCCCCCCAGCCCCACCCTTTACCCCACCCCAGGCCATCCCTGAGGCACATCTAAGACATTTAGGAGTTCAGGAAAATCGATTTGAAAAATAACTGCTTTTGACCAAGCACTAGGAAAGCCACCATACATCTATCTGCATAGAGAAAAAGTTTTTAATGAAATATGTTTAGGAGGTTTGGCTTCATTCACCTTTAAAACCACTATGTAAGGCCTCACAGAACAATATTATCTCCAGGTAGCACAAAACTTAGCATATCCTGGAATAATTTTATGAGAGGTAGTGATTCAACCCCCAGAAACTCTTAGCTACTTCTCATTGTCAATTACTCTCTTGCATTACCAAAGTATGTCACCCATACCTTTATTGATACATTTTCCTCTTATTTGTCTCCATTTCTACCTGTTTCCCCTTCTAAACTGTGGAGTGACTGAGAGCAGAACTCTGAAATCACAGCACCTAGTGCATACGTGGAGCCGTCGTGGTGCAGGGGTTTAGAGCTTGGCTGTTAGCCAAAAGGTCAGCAGTTTGAATCCATCAGCCGCTCCTTGGAAACTCTGTGGGGCAGTTCTACTCTGTCCTATAGGGTCACTATGAGTTGAGATCGACTCGATGACAACAGGTTTGGTTTTGGGTTTTTTAGTACGTACTCGGCATACAGTAAGCTTCAGTAAATGTTGTTAACAGTGATTGGAAGCACCTCGAACCTTTGGGGCTAAGTCAGAGTTTCTCAACCTTGGCACTACTGAAATTTTGGCTGGTTAATTCTTTGTTGTACATTGTAGGATGTTTAGCAATATCCCTGGCCTCTACCCACCAGATGCCAGTGACAAACCCCCCTCCCCCCAACTGTGACAACCAAAAACATCTCCAGAGATTATCAAATGTACCCTGGGAAGCATAATCACTCCTAGTTGAATACCACTGGGCTAAGGAAAGTCTTGTTTTTACTGAAGGTTTTGTTTCAGGTGGACTCACTCTGTAACGGGGCTATTCTAAAATGCAAAATGTAAAAATATAATGCAATTATATTGCTCAACTCTAGGAATTTCAGAATTAATACTATCAGTCATTAATTCATTTCACTCTCGGTATGTTTTATTTTGAGCGAATTTTAGCGGAGAAAAGAGTCCCTGGGTAGTGCAAACAATTAATGTGCTCAGCTGCTCTCCAAAAAGTTGGAGGTTCGAGTCCACCCAGGGGCACCTTAGAAAAAGGGCTTGGTGATCTACTGAAAAATAAGCCACTGAAAACCTTGAGGAGCTCAGTTCTACTCTGACACACATAAGGTTGCCATGAGTCAGATTCAACTCGATGGCAATTGGTTGGTAGAGAACATAACGTTTGCTAGTTTAGAAAGACCATGTTCATTGATTCGAGGAGTAGTGTGTCATTATAGTCTTGAGCTGTTGGCCTGAGGTTGGCCAAATACCATAGTTCTAGGATAGGTAGCCAACATGGTAGCTTCATACATTCTGTCATCATCAAGAAGATGGACTGGAAAATCAGTTGTTTTTTCATGTTCTCCCACCTTGAATGATTTAGTGGAAAGTCTACATGACTTTGAACAGACTCCTAACCCATTTCCCAAGACTCCAATGCTATAAGATTTAATGACTTCTGTCCACCCCATAAGGAGCCCTGGTGGCGCAGTGGTTAAGCACACAGCTACTAACCAAAAGCTTGTAGTTCAAGCCTACCAGCCACCCTGCAGGAGAAAGATGTGGCAGTCTGCCTCTATAAAGAGTATGACCTTGGAAATCCTGTGGGACAGCTTTACTCTGTCCTATAAGGTTGCTCTGAGTTAGATCCAACTCAGTGGCAATGGGTTTGGGTTTTTGGTCCCCCCAACCCATGGTGTCACATGACACTCTCTTCTTGTATTTGAGAGAAAGGAAAGCCATTGAGTAGTTGTTCTCATTAATGGAACTGAGCCTTCCTCTCTGAATGTAATTGAGAGTCTAAAGAAGCATCTAAGTAAGCTTTCCCATAATCCTTCCTAGAAACACGTAAGCAATACGCAGAAATGCAAAACACAGCTCTCTAGAAAAAGCAGGTTAAAGCATCCTCAACTTAATATTGGTCATTTCCCATTATCAAGGTCTTAATAATTTGTCCTCAAGTCCTACAAGCTTCTGAGAGCATTATTTTTTATTAATATCTAAATAAAATGTCTCAACACACTCCCAAAATACTGCAGACTCTTGGAAGCCAAGAATTTCTACCCAAATATTCCCAGGGATTCATTCATTCATGTATTCAACAGGTATTTATTGAGCTTACTTACTTTGTAGCTACAACCCGATGGATTTTCACCCTAGATTCCTGTTCTCATTGAATTCCCATCTTGCCTCCTGTGGTTGCTGTCCTGTCTCCATCTACTTTACCTCCTGTATAGTCACTGCTTCTTCTATTTGATTCTCCAAAGCACTGCAAGCTGAAGAATGCTACATGAAATGGAATTTACAGAAGGTTGGTGATATTAAATGGAATGATAATCCCCCTAGATGACAAGAAACAGATTAAAATTAAATACTAGTGATGACTGTCTTAATAGTCCCTTTGCCATCCCTCCCACTGGGAATATTTTGCTCATCTTTTTCTTCAGAATCTGCTTGGCATGTTGCCGTGTTGCCGAGGCCTGCTGTCTCTGTCTAACCAAATACTGTTCCTTCTCCCCTCTTCCTAAATCAGAGACATCACCTCTCCAAAGCGTCCTTCCCGTCTAGCTGCTGAGGAACTTCTCTAGATGCTTCTTGTTCGTTTTTACCTTTATTATGTAGTACAGTTTGGACTTTTTCCATCAATTATCTCCTTCCAAACTTTTTACCACCAAAGAAAGTCTATGAAGATATTTTCCAAAACCAAAGATTCTACACCCTTAGCAAGGCAAGATGGTAACAAGCTTTGCAATTTTATGTTCCGCTTTGTCATGGATTCAATTGTGTTCCTTCAAAATACAGCGAAAGTTGTGAAAGCCGGAACAACACAGGGACTGCCTTGTTTTTCCGGGTCTCACAAGTTTTCCACCTTTGACAGGGTACAATCTTACCACTTTTCTGCTGCTCTCTATTAGTGGAAAACACTTGAGTTTTCCTTCTCAGATTTCTGCCTTACACAGTTTCCCGCTTTCGCAGGTTAGAATTTTAACTCTGCCACCTGTAGATGTAGGCTTATTTAAGGAATAGAGGTTTGTTTGTTGCATTAATTAGGATTAACATCTGAATTATAAAATGGGCAGAATTACACACAGGAGCAAGCACAAATGGGCGAAGACAGATGCCACCTGAAGATCATCAAGGAACTGAGGAATCCCGGGGTACAGAAGCTGAGACAAGAGCCTTCTCCCAGAGTCAACAGAGAAAAAACTTCCCCTATCGCAGGTGTCCTGAAGTTGGACTTTTAGCCTCCTGAACTGTGAGGAAATAAATTTCTGTTCTTTAAAGTCACTCACTTCTGGTATTTCTGTTACAGAAGCACTAAGTAACCTAAAACCAAAACTCGTTGCCTTTGAGTTGATTCCGACTCACAGCAACCCCTAGGACGGAGTAGAACTGCCCCACAGCGTTCGCAAGGAGTGGCTGGTGAATTTGAACTGCTGACCTTCTGGTTAGCAGCTGAACGCTTAACCACTGCACCACCAGGGCTCCTAAGTAATTAAGATACCCTCTAATTTGCCCCAGTTTATATTCTTAAACAGAGTTCTTGGCCAGTCCATCAGCCTCTATAGTTAGAAGGAAGGCAGTCAGAAATTTATTCTTTCCTTATTTTGAGCAAAGGCCCTGGGGCAACTTTTAAAAAAATCCCAATTACAGTATTACCTGAGTCCACTCATGTCTCCTTTTACCTCTCCCACCAAATATAAATAAGTTCCTAATTCTTATCAGTGTCGAGTATGAAGAGGCAATGAATGGAGCTATACCTCAGGTCAGCTGGGGTTTTCCTTTTGAGTAACTTTAATATAAGTGTTCACGAGAGGAGAATTATAGTGAATGGGTCTAAATGCATTCTATTTCTGCCTCCACTGACCATGTGAAAATATGGATTCACTCACACATGGGAATGTAGTGGTATCAGAAAAACTAATTAGAGCTCTTTTACTGAACATTTGGGCTGTCCATAAAATTCGAACTCTGAAAAGGAAGACCATGTTTTCCTCTAAGAAAATTCTGAACTCCTTGCCAGAGTTTACAGTTAACAACGATGCAGGCTGATGCCAATATGAGTGGAAAATGGAAGGATTTCAGAGAACAGGAGCTGTATCTGGGTATTTTAGACCGAATACTTAGATAAGCAGGGTTTTCATGCAAGCAGCTAGTAGGGAGCTTCACTGTGGTATATGCAAAGGTGAGAGTGTGAAAATACATATATATATATATATGTATATATATTTGTTGTTGTTAGGTGCTGTCGAGTTGGCTCTGACTCACAGTGACCCTGTACACAACAGAATGAAACACTGCCCGGTCCTGTGCCATCCTTACAATCGTTGTTATGCTTCAGCTCATTGTTGCAGCCACTGTGTCAATGCACCTCGTTGACGGTTTTCCTCTTTTCCACTGACCCTGTACTCTGCCAAGCATGATGTCCTTCTCCAGGGACTAATCCCTCCTGACAACATCTCCAAAGTATGTAAGACGCAGTCTCGCCATCCTTGCCTCTAAGGAGCATTCTGGCCCCACTTCTTCCAAGACAGATTCGTTCATTCTTTTGGCAGTCCATGCTATATTCAATATTCTTTGCCAAGACCACAATTCAAAGGTGTCAACTCTTCTTCACTCTTCCTTATTCACTGTCCAGCTTTCACATGCATATGATGTGATTGAAAATACCATGGCTTGGGCCAAGGGCACCTTAGTCATCAGGGTGACATCTTTGCTCTTCAACAGTTTGAAGAGGTCCTTTGCAGCAGATTTGCCCAATGCAATGCGTCTTTTGATTTCTTGACTGCTGCTTCCATGGGTGTTGATTGTGGATCCAAGTAAAATGAAATCCTTGACAACCTCAATCTTTTCTCCGTTTATCATGATGTTGCTTATTGGTCCAGTTGTGAGGATTTTAGTTTTCTTTATGTTGAGGTGCAATCCATACTAAAGGCTGTGGTTTTTGATCTTCATCAGTCCTCTTGCTTCAAGTCCTCTTCACTTTCAGCAAGCAAGGTTGTGTCATCTCCATAACGCAGGTTGTTAATGAGTCTTCCTCCAATCCTGATGCCCCATTCTTCTTCATATAGTCCAGCTTCTCAGATTATTTGCTCAACATACAAACTGAATAGGTATGGTGAAAGAACACAACCCTAACACACACCTTTCCTGACTTTAAACCAATCAGTATCCCCTTGTTCTGTCTGAACAACTGCCTCTTGTTCTATGTAAAGGTTCCTCATGAGCACAATTAAGTGTTCTGGAATTCCCATTCTTCGCAACGTTATCCATAGTTTGTTATGATACACACAGTCGAATGCCTTTGCATAGTCAATAAAACACAGGTAAACATTCTTCCGGTATTCTCTGCTTTCAGCCAGGATCCATTTGACATCAGCGATGATATCCCTGGTTCCACGTCCTCTTCTGAAACTGGCCTGAATTTCTGGCAGTTCCCTGTCAATATATTGCTGCAGCTGCTTTTGAATGATCTTCAGCCAAATTTTGCTTGTGTGTGATATTAATGATATTGTTCTATAATTTCCACATTCAATTGGATCACCTTTCTTGGAAATGGGCATAAACATGGATCTCTTCCAGTCAGTTGGCCAGGAAGCTGTCTTCCAGATTTCTTGGCATAGATGAGTGAGCACCTCCAGCACTGCATCTGTTTGTTGAAACATCTCAACTGATATTGCATTAATTCCTGGAGCCTTGTTTTTCTCCAATGCCTTCAGAGCATATATATATATATATATGAAACGAATATATGGATGAAACAAATGAGTAGTGAAACACATCCTTCTAGTTGACAACTATATTTTGTTGCTGTTGTTGGGTGCTGTCGGGCTGATTCCAACTCATAGCGCCCCCATGTGACAGAGTGTAAAACTGCCCCCCAGAGTTTCCGAGGCTGTAACTGTTCTGGGAGCAGATCAGCATGACTTTCTTCTGCTGGGTAGGTTCAAACCACCGATCTTTCAGTTAGCAGCTGAGCGCTTAACCATTGTGCCACCAGGACTCTTTTATACATTGACTAATGCAAATAAATTTGAAAACATTTTTTAAAAATAATTTAGACAAATAAAGTCAACTCTGCTACCAATTCTTATTTTCATGAACAAAATGCATTTATTCAGCACTTACTCCATGCCAGATACTCACTAGCAGCCTAATGCTCAGCACTCCTTTAATCTTCATAGTAACACTGTGAAGTACATAGTCATTCTTTTCCCCATTTTACTAATGAGGACATCGAGGCTCAGGAAGAACTAACCTGTTGCAGACTTATCAATGAGTGACAGAACTACAGTCCAAATCTAGCTTTATTGGACTTCAAAGCTGTACCCTTCTCTGCTACCCCTTATTGCCTCCCTTGACATAAATGCAACTCTATACAATTTTGCTCTGTTTTGATTTTTATACCTTGAAAATCATGCTTTATGTATTTTTTACTATGAATCAGAATTGACTCGACAGCAGTGGGTTTGGTTTATGGTTTATATTAAGTTATGCCGTGGTCTTTAACCTGAGCTTCTGATCTGATTCTGTGGCTGTTTTATTAAGTACATCGTGACTCTTGCCTGATCCCGTTTCAGGCAAAAGCAGAAACAATGACTTCTACAGGAGTCATGTGTTCCACCATTTTGTGAAAGCTGCTCCATTCTGAAATGTCTAGGTACATTTGGAACCTTCACTTATTTGGTCAAAAACCTCTTTGCGCTCAGTACAATTTGGAAATTGGGGCTTATAAATCCCAGTATAATTCTTTGCACATGGTAAGTGTTCAATGAAGTTTTGTTGAAATAAATAAACATATTACACTCTTTTTTGAAGAATAAAATATAGTCCAAGAGTACTTAAGACCTACAAAGTTTGAAAAATAATTTCTGTCTCAAAAACAGCCAGCCAAATTTTTATGATTTTAAAAATAGTATTGTAAAATGAGTTTCCAAGTATTTTCCCAAATCCAGTCTTGTGTTTCTTGTCTTTTATAAATATACATATGTAATTTATTTAGAATGTGCTTACCTGCTCTCCCCATGTACGTAATAATAGTATTTACTGTTGTTAGTCAAAAGTCAACCATGTGCCAGCCATTATGCTTGGTGCTTTAGGACTTTTTTTAATGTTTAAATCTTATGCCCATATATTTAAATTCGTGTACCCATGAAGATGGGTATTATATCCATTTGCAGATGACGTTAATCACTTTACCAAAGGTCCAACTATTAAAAATGGAAGAACTTGAACTCGAGCCAACGTTGGTCTATTTCTAGAGCTCTTCCATGCTCTTTTCCATGGAAACAACAAACTCTGCTTCTCTGGGCAAATTTATTCTAGGGAATTAGGTCACATCACTCTTAAGTACCACACAGTGGGAAGTTTGGCTATTTGCACTTTATTCCTCATTGATGAAAATGGGATGCTATTAAATGAAATAGTTTCAGCTTTGCTTTGTCTCAAGTGGCTTCCCTTTTATAAGGGCACCCTGACACCCCAACAAATACAGTACAGGGATTAATTGTTTTTTTTTTTTTTTTTTTAATTAAACACATGCCATTTAGTCAGTTCTGACTCACAGCAAACCTATGTACAACAGAACAAAACACTGCCCGGATCTGTGCCATCCCCATAATCTTTGTTATGCTCGAACCTATTGTTGCAACTATTGTCTCACCCCATCTTCTCGAGGTTCTTACTCTTTTTCACTGACCCTCTACTCTACCAAGCGTGATGTCCTTCCCCAGGGACTGATCCCTCCTGATAACATGCCCAAAGTATGTTATCCTTGCTTCCGAGGAGCATTCTGGTTGTACTCCTTCCAAGACAGATTTGTTCATTCTTTTGGCAGTCCACAGTGTATTCAGTACTCTTCACCAACATCACAATTCAAAGGCATCAATTCTTTAGTCTTCCTTATTTATCGTCCAGCTTTTGCATGCGTATGAGGCAATTGCCTTCAAGGTGACATCTTTACTTTTTAACATTTTAAAGAGGTCTTCTGCTGCAGATTTGCCCAGTGCAATGCATCTTTTGATTTCTTGACTGCTGCTTCAGTGAGTGTTGATTATGGATCCAAGTGGAATGAAATCCTTGACAACTTCAATCTTCTCTCTGTTTATCAGGATGTTGCTTATTGGTCCAGTTGTGAGGATTTTTGTTTTCTTTATGTTGAGTTGTAATCTATACTGAAGGCTGTGGTCTTTGATCTTCATCAGTAAGTGCTTCAAGTCCTCTTCACTTTCAGCAAGCAAGGATGTGTCATCTGCATAATGCTGGTTCTTAATGAGTCTTCCTCCAATCCTGATGCCCTATTCTTCATATAATCCAGCTTCTCTGATTATTTGCTCAGCATACAGATTGCACGCCTTTCCTAACTTTAAACCACACAGTATCCCCTTGTTCTGTTTGAACGACTGCCTCTTGATCTATGCACAGATTCCCCATTAGCATGATTACCTGCTCTGGAATTTCCATTCTTCTCAATGTTATTCATAACTTGTTATGATCCACGCAGTCAAATGTCTTTGCATAGTCAATAAAACACAGGTAAACGTCTTTCTGGTATTCTCTGCTTTCAGCCAGGTTCCATGTGACATCAGCAATGATATCCCTGGTTCCATGTCCTCTTCTGAATCCATCTTGCATTTCTGGCAGTTTCCTTTCTATACACTGCTGCAGCCGCTTTTGAATGATCTTCAGCAAAATGTTACTTGTGTGGGATGTTAATGGTATTGTTCAGTAATTTCCACATTCAATTGGATCACCTTTCTTGGGAATAGGCATAAATATGGATTCCTTCCAGTCGGCTGGCCAGGTATCTGTCTTCCAAATTTCTTGGCATAGATGAGTGAGCACTTCTAGTGCTGCATCCACTTGTTGAAACATCTCAGTTGGTATTCCCTCAATTCCCGGAGCCTTATTTTTTGCCAATGTCTACAGTGCAACTCAAACTTCTTCCTTCAGTTCCTGATCATGTTACCTCCTGAAATGGTTGAACATAGACCAAGTCTTTTTGGTATAGTGACTCTGTGTATTCCTTCCATCTACTTTTGATGCTTCTGCAACATTTCATATTTTCCCCATAGAATCCTTCAATATTGCAACTCTAAGGCTTGAATTTTTTCTTCAATCCTTTCAGCTTGAGAAATGTGGAACATGTTCTTCTGTTTTGGTTTTCTAACTCCAGGTCTTTGCAAATGTCATTATGATACCTTGTCCTCTAGAGCTGCTTTGAAATCTTCTGTTCAGCTCTTTTACTTCATCATTTCTTCCTTTTGCTTTAGCTGCTCAACATTCAAGAGCAAGTTTCAGAGTCTCTTCTGACAACCATATTGGTCTTTTCTTTCTTTCCTGTCTTTTTAAATGATCTCTTGCTTTCTTCATGTATGATGTCTTTGGCGTCATTCCACAACTCGTCCAGTCTTTTGTCAGCACTGTTCAACGCATCAAATGTTTTCCTGAGATGTCTCTAAATTCAGGTGGGATATACTCAAGGTCATACTTTGGTTCTCTTGGGCTTGTTCTAATTTTCTTCAGTTTCAACTTGAAGTTGAATATGAGCAATTGATGGTTTGTTCCACAGTCAATCCTGGCCTTGTTCTGACTGATGATATTGAGCTTCTCTATTGTCTCTTTTCACAGATGTAGTCTATTTGAGTCCTGTATATTCCATCTGGCAAGGCCCATGCGTATAGTTGCCATTTATGTTGGTGAAAAAAGGTATTTGCGATGAAGACGTCATCGGTCTTGCAAAATTCTATCATGCAATCTCTGGCATTGTTTCTACCACCGAAGCCATATTTTCCAACTACCAACCTTCTTCTTCATTTCCAACTTTAGCATTCCAATCACCAGTAATTATCAGCACACCTTGATTGCATGTTTGATCAATTTCAGACTGCAAAAGTTGGTAAAAATCTTTAATTTCCTCATCTTTGACATTAGTGGTTGGTGCATAAATTTAAATAATAGTTGTATTAACTGGTCTTCCTTGTAGGCATATGGATATTATCCTATCACTGACAGCATTGTACTTCAGGATAGATCATGAAATGTTCTTTTTGACAATGACCATTCCTCTTCAATTTGTCATTCCCAGCATAGTAGACCATGTGATTGTCTGATTCAAAATGGCCAATACCAGTTCATTTCAGTGCACTAATGCCCAGAATATCAATCTTAATAGGTTCCATTTCATTTTTACAACTCCCAATTTTCCTAGATTCACACTTCATGCATTCCATGTTCTGATTATTATGGATGTTTATACCTGTTTCTTCTCATTTTGAGTCAGGCCACATTGGCAAATGAAGGTCCCAAAAGCTTGACTCCACCCATGTCATTAAGGTCAACTCTACTTTGAGGAGAAAGCTCTTCCCCAGTCGTATTTTGAGTGCCGTCCAACCTAAGAGGTTCATCTTTCAGCTTATATCAATGTTCTGCTGCTATTTCATAAGGTTTTCACTGGACAATTTCTTTCAGAAGTAGACTGCCGGACCCTTCTTCCTAGTCTGTCTTAGTCTGGAAGCTCAGCTGAAACCTGTCCTCCAAGGGTGACCCTGCTGGGATTTGAACACTGGTGGCAAAGCTTCCTTTATCATAGCAACACAGAAGCCACAACAGTACAATAAACTTACAGACACGTGGTGGAGCTGGTTTTAATGAGCAGAAATTCATTTTCTCACAGTTTAGGAGGCCAGAAGTCCGAATTCAGGGCACCAGCCCCAGGGGAAGGCTTTCTTTCTCTGTAAGCTCTGTGGGAAGGTCCTTGTCATCAGTCTTCTCCTGGTCTAGGAGCTTCTCAGCGCAGGGACCCTGGGTCCAAAGAATGCACTCCACTCCCTGTGCTTCTTTCTTGGTGGTACGAGATCACTTTCCTCTCTGCTCGATTCTCTTTTATATCTCAAAGGAAATTGACTCAAGATACAACCCAATCCTGCAGACAGAGTCCTGCCTCATTAACATAACTGCCTCTAATCCTGGCTTATTAACATTGTAAAACCAAAAAACAAAATAAACCTGTTGCCGTAATGTCGTTTCTGACTCAAAGTGACCCTATAGGACAGAGTAGGACTGCCCCATAGAGTTCCCAAAGAGTGGCTGGTGGATTCAAACTTTTAACCTTAACCACTGTTCTACCAGGGCTCCATTAACATCACAGAGGTTAGGATTACAGCACACAGAGAAGTCAGTGGTGGTAGCTGGGCACCATCTAGTTATACTGGACTTGGTCTGGTGGAAGCCATGGTAGATGTAGACCATCAGTCCTTTGGACTAATCTTTCCCTTGTGTCTTTAGTTTTCCTCATTCTCCCTTACTCCTGAAGGGGTGAGACCAGTGTTGTGTCCATCAGATCACAAAATGATGGACAACCACACAATACTGGGGATCATGGCCTAGTTGATACACATTTTAGGGGGACACAATTCAGCGCATAACACTGGTGTGGTGGACTGACTGGTAACCTCCAAAAAAAGATGCCCATTTTCTAATCCCTAGAACTTGTGAATTTTACCTTACATGGCAAAAGAGTGACTATTATCTATAGAGAAAAATAGGTGATTAAGTTAAGGATCTTGAGAGGAAGAGCTTGTTCTGGACTTCCCTGGTGGTCCCTAAATGCAGTCACATGTATCCCCATTAAAGAAAGAGGGGGAGCTCTGAGGCAGAAGAGACGTAACATGACCACAGAGAGAGGGATTCGAGTTATGTAAGTCAAGGAATGTTTGAAGCTACCAGAAGTTAGAAGAGACAAGAAATGAATTCTTCCACAATAGCAAAAAGATGGAAACAACCTAGATGTCTATCAATAGATGAACGGATAAACCAACTCTGATACATACACACAATGGAGTATTACACAATGATAAAGAACAACGATGAGTCTTCAAAGCATCTCATAACATGGGATGAATCTGGAGGGCATTATACTGAGTGAAATAAGTCAATTGCAAAAGGACAAATATTATATGAGATCACTACTGTAAAAACTCATGAAAAGGTTTACACACAAAAAGAAACAATCTTTGATGTTTATGAGGGAGGGAAGGGATAGGAATGGAAAAACATTCAATAGATAATAGATAAGTGGTAACTTTGGTGAAGGGTAAGACAGTATACAATTCTGGGGAAGCCAGCACAACTTGTACAAGACAAGGTCATGGAAGCTCCATAGACACATACAAACTCCCTGAAGGACCAAATTGCTGAACTGAGGGCTGTGGGGACCATGGTCTCAGGAAACATCTAGCTCAATTGGCATAACATAGTTTATAAAGAAAATGTTCTACATTCTACTTTGGTGAGTAGCCTCTAGGATCTTAAATGCCTGTGAGCGGCCGTCTAAGATACAACACTGGTCTCACCCCTTCAGGAGTAAGGGAGAATGAGGAAAACTAAAGACACAAGGGAAAGATTAGTCCAAAGGACTGATGGTCTACATCTACCATGGCTTCCACCAGACCAAGTCCAGTATAACTAGATGGTGCCCAGCTACCACCACTGACTTCTCTGACAGGGATCACCCTAGAAGGTCCTGCACAGAGCTGGACAAAAATGTAGAACAAAATTCTAAGTCACAAAAAGAAAAACCAGACTTACTGACCTGACAGAGATTGGAGAAACCCCAAGAGTATGGCCCCTGGACACCCTTTTACCTCAGTAATGAAGCCACCCCTGAGCTTCACCCTTCAGCCAAAGATTAGACAGGCCCATAAAACAAAATGAGACTAAAGGGGCACAACAGCCCAGGGGCAAGAACTAGAAGGTAGGAAGGGACAGGAAATCTGGTAGCATGGAACACAAAGTTGGGAAGGGAGAGTGTTGTCATGTCATGGGGTTGTTGACCAATGTCATAAAACAATATGTGTACTGTTTAATGAGAAGCTAGTTTGTTCTGTAAACCTTCATCTAAAGTGCAATTAAAAAAAAAAAACTAGTCAACCAAAAAAAGAAATGGATTCTTCTCTAGGGCCTTCAGAAAACACACGGCCTTGCTGACACCTTGATTTCAGACTTCTGGCCTCCAGAACTGTGAGAGAATAAATTTCTATTGTTTTAAGCCACCAGTTTGTGGTAATCTGTTTTAACAGCTACAAGAAACTAATATACCCGATTATGCCACAAAATGTCTCTACTGATGGATTCGCCTATGTAAACCAAAAACCGGTTGAGTAGATTCTGACTCACAGCGACCCTATGTGTGTAGAGTAGAACTGTGCCCCATAGGGTTTTTGCAGCTGTGCCCTTTTGGAAGCTGATTATCTGGTCTTTATTCCCAGGTAACTCTGGGTGGATTCAAAACACCAACTTTTCGATTAGTAGCTGAGCACTTAACTGTTTGTGCAACCCAGGGAAATGTTCATAAAGGAATGTGCACAAGGTTCAACTATTAATTAAGCATTCTCAACTCAACATCCATCCTGATGTAGCTGGAATGAAATGTAAGCTCTTCTCTTAAGCAAGAGATCTGGCACCTTTTTGATGGGCTGAGGCTGAGCCTAGGTATGGAGAGCATGGAGCAAAGAGGAGTAAAAACAGTACCCTGGAACTTGCTTTCAAGAACTAAAAAAGACTGTTCTGATTAAACTTAGATCGGAAATGAAAGCTCTACAAATGGGTTTAGCAGTTTGTAGCTTTGGGAGTCCTTGCCCCTTGGTGGTAAGGACTGAGGACTTCAGGAGGTAAGAAGCGGAAGCCAATTGTGCTAAGGGAACCAATTTTTATAGAAGGGATCTCAAAAATCTTATATTCCAACCCCTTGGGTGTTACTTGAATTTCCTCACATTTCAGTCATGTCATCCCACATCCTCTAACCCGACATCATTCATTCATTCACTCATTCATTCAATACTTGAGTGCCTTCAATATGCCAGACCACAATAATGGACAAGACTAGGAGTTCATAGCTTTTTCTCATATCATAACACCAAAAAAAAAAAAAAAAACCCATTGCTTTTGAGTGGATTCCAACTCATAGCTAGCCTATAGGACAGAGTAGAACTGCCCCATAGGGTTTCCAAGGAGCGGATGGTGGATTTGAACTGCTGACATTTTGGTAAGACATAAGAAGAGGGAAAAATTATAGTGGAGGAGTGCCCAGTGCACTGGGGCAGTGAGGAGGATGGAACGAAAAACTTCTGGGACCCTGGGCTGGTTTCTCAAGAGGTGACATTTGAACCCAATCATTAGAGGTATATAGTTCTTGCCCCCCAAGGCAGCTCATTTCCTCTTTGCAAAGTCCTTCCTTACATAAACCAGAATGTGTGCTTCATTAATTTTTACCTAAACTCTGAATGGTTACTATAACTCAAGCCAATGACTCTTGAGGACTTTGATCTCAATGGATGGAAAGATACCAGGAATGCAGCAGGCCCAGGCAACGTTTCATTCTGTTGTACATAAGATCACCATGTGTTGGAGCCTACTCAATGGCAGCTTTTTATTTCTCTGTCTGTCTATCTGTCTCAGTGGCACAGTGGTTAAGCTCTTGGCTGCTAAGTGAAAGGTCAGTGGTTCGAACCCACCAGCTGCTCCACAGGAGGAAGATGTGGCAATTTGTTTCCATAAAGATTACAGCCTTGGAAACCCTGTGGGGCAGTTCTATTCTGTCCTATAGGGTCACTATGAGTTGGAATTGACTCAGTGGCAATGGGTCTATCTACCTACCTACCTATGTATCTATCTACATCTATCAATCTATCTGTCTATCTATCTCCCATAAACTTTGTCTTTCCAAAATATTAACTCCTTGAGGGCAAGATTGGGTCTTGGTTTTAGTTCTATCCTCCACAGACCAAAAGCAACTATTTCTTGAGCACCTGATCTGTGTGAGAGAAATTAGTGTGTATTTTTTTTTTTTGGGGGGGGGGGCATGCCAAGGGCCAGGCCAGAGCCAAACTGGACAACTGCTTAGTATTTGGTAATAGACTGAGCTAGTATTGTTTTATAAGAGATTATAAAGGTCATGCCCACTTTTGTCATGAGTGAAATTATTTAAGCACCAAGACCGTATGTAGCTTACAGCAAGGAGTTGATTAGTCACTTAAATTAATTTTCGGCAGCAGATTATTGGAGCCTTGAGTCTTTTGTCTTTAAACAGCTAATCCAAAACAACAAAATAAAATGATTAAGTATTTGTTAAACAATGTTATTCATAGACTTGAAATATAGGATTTAATTAAATTTGGGGTGTTAATCTTTTTATGGGTATTAATTTCAAGTTCATTTAGAAAGAGAGGGCCATGCATACCTCAGAAACCTGACTGTGAACATTCATCACTGGGGTCCCCAATCCCTGTGATACCTGGGGCTGGGCAGCGGTGGGGGGGCGATCCTTAAATCCAAACCAAACCCATTGCCGCCGAGTTGATTCCAACTCATCGCGACCTTATAGGACAGAGTAGAACTGCCCCATAGAGTTTCCAAGGAGCGGCTGGTGAATTCTAACTGCTGACCTTTTGGTTAGCAGCCAAGCTCTTAAGACTACACCACTAGGGCAGGTACCACTAAATAGGATTATTTGTGACTCAGGCTTCTAACTTAGCCATAGTTTAATTTTTCAGAGATTTCAACTTTTCAGAAATGTCTAAACCCCAACCTCTTTCCCAGTGATGCTAAATGAATCTAAAACGTGTGAATGATAAGTCTTTTGAAGGAGCAATGTTGATATAACCATTTATCTCTAAGATAAGATGGAATTTATAATTCTGAATTGTGCACAAACATGAAGACCAAATATAACTAAGCAGATAAAAACCACGTTTTCACGCACATACACACGTGCACGCACACGCCCACATACACATTCCTTTCAAATGACTAGAAAAAAGAGAAGAAAAGGTTCATATAATCAAAGAACACAAATGAAGCTCCCCTGGTTTTTGGAGTTGTCCCCGTCTGCTGGGGTCATTTCGCTCTGACTGTTGGCCTCCGTAAAGCACCCAAGTCTAGCTCCTTTCGGCAGGACTGACTCCTGGCTCTGCCCCCAGGGAGGGCAGCTCCAGCCACAGGATCTCGACTTCAGACTTCACTAAGCAGGAGGCACTCCGGGGGTCCCAAGTCAAACCTCTGAGTGATGGGATAGCACCTCCCCATGGATAAGGGTGAAGGGCCAACTGCACCCTGACAATCCTCTCGAAAGCAATCCTAACTCCTGACTTTCTACCTCAGTGAGTCCTTACCCCATACCCACCGCCGTCAAGTCAATTCCAACTAATAACAACCCTATAGGACAGAGTAGAACTGCCCGCATAGGATTTTCAAGGCTGTAAATCTTTGCTGAAGCAGACTGCCATGTTTTTCTCCTATGGACCAGCTGGTAGGTTTAAACTGCTGACCTTCCCATTAGCAGCCAAGCACATAGCCACTGTGCCACCAGGGCTCCTTAAGGAGTCTTTAGCCCTTTCTTATATAACTCAAACCCACTGCTGTTGAGTCAATTCTGACTCCTAGTGACCCTACAGAACAGAGTAGGGCTGCCCCATAGGGTTTCCAAGGCTGTAAATCTTTACCAAAGCAGACACATCTTTCTTCCACTTGAGTGGCTGGTGGGTTTGAACCACTGACCTTTGGGTTTGCAGCCAAGTGCTTAGCCACTGCACATCAGGGCTCCTTTCTTATATAACAGTGTTCCACAAAGTTTGGTCCCGAACCAACAGCAACATCGGCATCACCTTGGGACTTGTTATGATTGCACATTCTCAGGCCCTACCCAGACCCATTGAATCAAAACCTCTGTGGGTGAGGTCCAGTAAGCCGTGGTGTAACAAGCCCTCCAGGGAATGCTGATCATGTCCAAGCTTAAGAACCACCATTAAATAGCAAGCCTGGAAGTGGGAGAGAGGCAGGGGCAGGCAGAACGAGTGGTCCCCTACCTCCTTTGCAGGTCCAGCACAGGTGGTTCAGTAGCTGCTCTTAGAATGTAAAAGTGTCAACACCCTGAAGCAACAAGTGAAAAGTACAATGTACAGAACAAAACCAGTTCAGTATAAGGAAGGTTCAACATAAAAGTATTAGTTGTTGCCATTAGGTGCTGTCGGGTTAATTTCGACCCAGAGCAACCCATGTGACAGAGTAGAACTGCCCCACAGGGTTTTCTTTAGGGAAGCAGATAACCCGGCCTTTCTTCTGTGGAGCTGCTGGTTGGTTCGAATCACAAACCTTTTGGTTAGCAGCCAAGTGGTTAACCACTGTGCCATCAAGGCTCTTTGATGTATTAGTAGGGGGAGTTTTTTATACAGATTTTCTTAGTACTTGATATAAAAAGGTAAAAATAAAAATTGGGGCACCTGAATAATATATCTAATATGGTTGACTTGGTATAGAGCTGTAACCTAAGAGAATATACCTTTTTTTTGCATCCAGAAAATGTTTATAAATATTGACTCTGTATTAGCCCCAGATTGAAAACATCAATGAATTCCTAAAAGCGGAAATAGTATAGGCTACACCCTCCCGCCACCATGCAATTAAACCAAAGCTAATAACAAATGTACAAAGCAAAAATCCTTGTAAAATCTCGAAATTAAAAAGTCCTCTCTCAATAATTCTTGAGGCATACGGGAAATCAAACTTTTAAATTTTAGCAATATGTTTAAAAATGATCAAGTGCAATTTATTCCAGGAATACAAAATAGATTTTAATATTGGGAAGCATATTAGTATAATACAGCACACTAATTGATCAAAGGATAAAAACATCATATGATCATACCAACAGATACAAAAAAAAAGACATTTGACAAAATTGGATAGTTGTACTTAATAACTATTCCCAAACAATTCCCCACCACTTGCTGTTCAGTAGGCCCCAACTCATGGCAACCCCATGAGTGTCAGAGTGGAACTGTGTTCTACAGGGTTTCAGTGGCCGATTTTTTGGAAGTAGATTACAAGACCTTTCTTCTGAATTGCCTCTGGGTGGACTTGAACCACCGACCTTTCAGTTAGCAGCAAGCCAACATCATACTTGCTGTTGTTGTTTGTTGCCATCAAGTCCTTTCCAACTCGTGGCGGCCCCATGTGTACAGAGTAAAACTGCTCCATAGGGATTTCAAGGTTGTGGGCCTTCAGAAGCAGATTGCTGGGCCTGTCTTCCGAGGCACCTCTGGGTGGGCTTGAATTGCCAACCTTTTGGCTAGTAGTCAAGTGCCATTTGTGCCACTCAAGGACTCTAACATCTTACTTAAAAAAAAAAAAATTGCCTTCGAGTCGATTTGGACTCATAGTGACCCTACAGGATGGGGTAGAACAGCCCCATAGGGTTTTTAAGGAGCAGCTGGTAGATTTGAGCTCCTGACCTTTTGTTTAGCAGCCAAGCTCTTAAACATTATACTTAGCGGTGCTGTGTTAGAGGTATTTCCACTGAAATAGGGGACAAAACAAGGATAACCATTGGATGTTCTAGTTAACGCAGTAAGACAAGATAAAGAAATGAGTATATATATAGAAAGAAGGTGACACAGATTTCATTATTTATATATGATGCAATTAGAAACTTGGAAATGCTAAGAGAATGCTCTAAAAATTCTGTTACAAGTAATAGAAAGCTCCGTAAGGGGTCTGGTTGCAAAACTAAGGTGAAATGTAGCTTTACTTTATTTGTTGTTTTTGTTAGACACTGTTGAATCAGCTCTGGCTAATAACCCTATGTCTAACAGAACGAAACATTGCCTGGTCCTATGCCATCCTCACAATGGTAGGTATATTTGAACCCTTTGTAGCACTGCTGTGTCAATCCATCTCGTTGAAGGCCTTCCTCTGTTTCACTCACTCTCTGCTTTACCAAGCATGATGCCTTTCTCCAGGTATTGGTCCCTCCTGATAGCATGCCTAAGTGGAGCCCAGGTGGCGCAGTGGTTAAGAGCTCCGCTGCTAACCAAAAGGTCGACAGTTCAAATCCACCAGCCACTCCTTGGGAACCCTATGGGGCAGTTCCACTGTGTCCTATAGGGTCACCACAAGTCAGAATCAATACGATGGTAATGGGTTTGGTCGTTTTCGTTTTTGTTTTGATAGCATGCCCAAAGTAAGCAAGACGAAGTCTCGCCATCCTCACATCTAAGAGCATTCTGGCTGTACTTCCTCCAAGACCGATTTGTTTGTTCTTCTGGCAGTCCACGGTATATTCAATATTCTTTGCCAACACCACAATTCGAATGCATCAATTCTTCTTGGGTCTTTCTGATTCATCGTCCAGCTTTCGCATGCTTATTAGGTGATTGAAAATACCTTGAAATCTTAGTCATCAAAGTGACATCTTCAATTTTTAGGACTTCAAAGAGGTCTTTTGCAACAGATTTGCCCAATGAAATATGTCGTTTGAGTTCTTGACTTCATTTATGTATTCCTTGTTTGCTCTATTATTTCTTTAGCAGTCTTTGTAATAAAGTTAAAGATCTCAAGATGTGATCATCCTGGATCATCTGGGTAGACCTTAAATCCAACAATAAAATCGACTTGACGGCACCTAACAACAAGTTATATACACTTTTTGATCCTTAATATTAATTATGCCTTGTTTTTTCCTCAAACAATCTTGATACAAGTTTACCTATTATATTAATATATTTTAAGACAGCATTTTCTTTTGTTGATAATCTGGATTATTTTTCTTTTTTTCTATATTTGTTTTTAATTCTGCTCTTATTTTTTAACCTTTTAAATGGAATCGTTTCCCCCTTTCCCATCTTTCTTGTTTTTAATTAAATATGCTTAAAATTACACATTTCACTCTAAGTATTTCTTTAGGGTGCCATATGTTTTGATACTGAAAATTCTGCTATTATTTAGATCTAAATATTTCATCATTTCCATTGTGATTTCTCCTTTAATCTACAAATGATTTAAGATTGGGATTCCTTTTTCATTTCCAGTTTTTAAAGCCTTCTTTTTACAGTTGATTTATGACTTAATTGCTTTGTGCTCAAATAACTAGTTTTTCTGCTATCAATTTTCTGGAATTTGAGTTTTGGTAGAGCTGTGTCTAATATACTATTTATCCTACAAATTGAGTGTTTTCATTTTAGAAATTTCTATTTTGGTTAGTATTCAAACCAACATTTTCTGCCTTATGGCTTTTGATTTTTTTCAGCACTTGGAATATTCTAAAGATTATTTCAAATTATGCCATTATAATCAGTATTTGAATTACATATTTTCCATTATTTTGTGCCCTAGCTCTCCTCCATGGTGATTTGTGACTTCATGTGGTTTGTAATTTTCTATTGTGAGCTCATCTTTAGCAGTGGTTTTTTTCATGGAAGTCTCATTACCTAGTGTGGAAAAGCATCCACACATGGTGGTTTAACTTTTATTTCTGCTGGTTCCTGTAGGTTTTGCTGGGCCAGGGTAAGTTTTTTAACTAATTTTCACTTTGAATTCCTGTACCATGTAGGTGTCATGAGTTTTGATACCACATTGGTGTGTATTTTTTTTTTTTTTTTTGGTGGTGTGTGGGACAGTCTTGCTCTATTTTTTCCACTCAAGGTCCCACATAGTTGCCAGGTGTTCATGGGCTTATGGGTGGACTTTCCTTGTCCTTTCAAGGCAGCGGCAGCTCTTTATTTTTCCTGGGTTTCTGCTCACAGTATTATTCAGGATCTGGGTGTGCTGAGGGCCTATCCTACACTTGTATTCTTATGCGAGCACTGAAGTTCCACCCCAGCCCAGGCCCATCTTTCACCCCTTCTGAGCAATTCACTTCAACTTTCATTCACTGCTGTAATTTTCAGAGCCTGGCATCTAGGTGCTTTCCATTATCCCCAGAATTTTCTGGTTCATTTATGCATCTATTAGGCTTCTTTTTATTTCCATTTTATCCACTTTTTAAAAATGTACTTGGAGTGGGTGAGGTTTTCTCTATATTTAGCTGAGATACCTTGAAACCATTTTCCTATTATGAAATTGGTATAAAGAACAAAAAGATAATGCCCACTGCTGTTCAGGTATATGAGTATTCACATATGCCGTTTAGTAGGATTGTAAACTGAAGTACAATTTGACAACTCATTTCAAAAGCCTTAGAAAAATGTGCGTTCTCTCTGAACAAGCAATTCTATCCTGGTGATTTATCCTAAATCAGTAATTAGGGATGTGGGGCCAGATTTAGCTACCACCATTTCAATATTATTGGAAGGCGGTAAATTGCACTAATGGAAATATTTTTAAATGAGCCAAGTGAAGAGTTTTGGACAACTGATGTATTCAGGATATGCTGTCTTCCAAACCAAAACGTACTTCTCTGCCTCCTGGTTGTTGAAATTCTTGTTTGGGATAGTTTTTCACATATTATTTTGCCTATTAATGCAAGCAAAATCTTGATATTTTACAGGTTTTAGGTCTTGTCAACACATAATTATATAGACATTAAAGACACAATTCTCATCAAAATTTGTAGTATGTAACGAATGTGTGTCAAGTATTTATTTAAATCATTAATGAGGGAACCAGCTGGATGATAAAGCTGATTCAAAGAGGATAGGAGAGAAAAAAATGCTGAAATAAGATTACTAAGTTAGATGCAAAAGCATTCAATAGCCTACCGGTAGATACAGCCATTGCCTTTAGGTTTCCATTTTCTGCTGCACAGAAATCATTTTTATCTCTACCACACACACACGAATCATTTGCAGCTTACCCAAGTCTGCAAGTTAGCATAACTTTATTCACTCTGGGCCCTAATCCATAACAAATAGTAAGTCAAGCAAAGTTACATTCCCCTGTGGAGTCAGATATTGTCAGACAGTGCTCCAGGACACTGAAAAGACATGCAGTATTTAAGAAATTTATTTCCAGATTTTCGAAGCTTTTCCTTAATAGCCTAAATCAGTTCAATCATTTTCACTTAGGGTAAAACCACCCTTCTGGTTCCTTAGGTGTGAAATATGAGAGTCTTCCTTGATCTCTCCCACTTCAGCATCTAATAGTTCTCTAGGTGATCCATCCATCTTCTTCAACGTCTGAACCATCTCTCCCTTTCCTTCCATGCCCTCTGCCACTGTCTTAACTCAGTCCATTTTGCAGTTTTATTTGGACCACTGCAACATCCTCCTAACTGGTCTATGTCTCTGTTGTACTTATCTTCTAATTCTCTGGCCATAGTTAGAATTCTAAAATGCAGATCTGATCATGCCATTGTTATGCTTAAACACCTTCAATGGCCACCTTTCTCCATTATCTTAAAAAAAAATTTTTTTTCAAACTCCTTAATATGCTATTCATGTCTCTCCATAGCCTGACCCAGGATTTCTTTCAAACCTTATCTTTCACTCTGATTCTCCCAAACCCACTCTCATTCCCCATCCACAGCAGCCTTCTTGTCGTTCCTCGCACATGCTGTACATTATCCTGCCTTCTGCAGCTTAGTCCTTTTGCTAATCATATGCCTTCATTTTGGAATGCACATTCCCTGTGAGCCATCCTTCAAGCCCTGGCTCAGATAACTTCTTGTCCTTAACTCCCCCTTCCACACTTAGAATTAATCTCTGCTCCAGCCACATTCTCATTTTTCTTCGTGGCTTTTTCATGGCACTTTCTATGTATCGCCTCCACTAGAAGAGTTATTTACTACGTCTCTGTCTCCTCGATGACTTCACTGTGTCTTATTCAACTCTGCCACGGTACCTAGAGTAGTGCCTGGTATGGTGGGCGCTTCTGCATCTTGGTTACACGTTATTGTCTTCAACAGAAGGGCTCAAATCCATAGAGTTCAAGCAAGCAAAGAAGCACAAAGGGAGGAAGGGTAACTGCAAATCAGAGCTGGGCTCCTTCATTCCTATGTTGTCCAGGAAGAAAACAGTTTTATGGACATGAAGAATGATCTCTTCTGAGAACTTGGCCCTGCAGCTTGGGAGTGATGTGGTGTGATAGGACGGAGTTGTCAATTTGGATTTTTTTTTTTTTAATGATTTATACTTTCGATGTATTGGGACTTTTAAGATTTCTCAAACTCAAAAGATGGTCGAACTAAAATGGTGCTGAGTAAAAAAAAAAAAAAAAAAAATTAAACATTATACAGAAGGTATTTTAACTAGTCAAATGAAAAACAGATGCCTTAAATTAAAACACATAAATTATTGGAGCTTAAAATTTTTCATAAATCTTCGTGATGAAAATCTATCACTCAGGACTTAATAAGATAGATTTTGAAAGCTTACATATTTGTATGTTTAGTTAATTGATGACATTCAATAAAATGTCCCTTTAAAAAGCTGCTTAAAATTATAGACAACAATGATTATGTTGTGACTACATTGTCTCTGGTTTAGTATTATTCTTTAACTTGTTGGGCTTTGGGAAATGTAAGGATATAGAATAGTGCAGAGAAGAAAATAACAATTGTCTATATTCCCCAAACCTGGAAATAATCATTATTAAGTTTGCTACTTTTTAAAAAATGACTAGTTTTTATAGAAGTGATACACATTCATTAAAAAGAACTCTCAGTTTAGATAAATACAAAGATAAAACTCACCCCCAAAAAATACTTTTTCCCCTCAAAATTTCAATTACTTTATAAATTTACATGTCCTTAGCAAGGACCAAGCGAGTCTTCCGGGTAGAGATTCAGGCAAGTATCTATTGTTGCCTAATAGAGTATCAGTGTCACTCTTCTGGGAAATTTCAATTTTTGTCTTAAACTTCATAGTTCATATGAAGTAGGTTTTCAAAACTTTGCTCAGCTGGTTTCACCTTGAAAGAATGAAGCCCTTTTCCATGGATCGAAAACAAGTGAACAAATTACTTAATGTGATTTGAGAAATGTGACTTGATATCTTGAAGAAGGCCACCAGCTTGAAACTTCAAAAATGAATATTCTAATTGGGGGAGATCAGTGTTGGGGTAATTATATCTGACTCAGAAATCCTGGAGAGTACTTGAGTCTTTTATCTATTTGTTTGATGCTCATAAACATATTTCCCTAAAAGCATGATTTTACATGAGACATTTGCAGCAGCCTGGAACCTTTCTTTCCTTAGTTTCTACTCCTCTGCCTGGAATGGCCCGGCCATCCTGTTATTTTCTAGAAAGATGACCCTTCTCCAACTCATCTCTTCTTCCAAGTAAAAAGATTCATAAGAAGGCATCTTCAGACTTCCTACACCTGAACCAAAACTTTTAAAAAATGAGGACATTTTCTCTCAGGTGACAGCTATGAAAAACAAGCACAATGATGGTATGAAAACACTTCCCATTTCTTCTTCAGGGTGTGGCGGAGGTGGAGGAGAGAGCCACTCTCCGGCATCCCAAGCTCTGACTCCAGGTCCAAGACTTTTGATGACTCACACTTTTGTCTTTGTGAACAGTGTGCTTCATACTCCGACACCAAACGTTTTCACCTCACAGGTGCGGAGCAGAGTTATGCTCCAGCTAAAATATTTAGCCAGCTTGATGAAAGAGCATGCCCCAGGAGAATTCAGTACACAATGTTGAATTTGCATATGTAGATATTAATTCCCTACCTGTTGAGGTAGAGCTAGAGCTGGAGCTCCATTTAATGGCATCATCCACAGGAACTGGTGCAGGAGATGTGTGCTGTACAGGCCCACGGCAAACATTGAAAACCACACACTCAATGGCCCCATAAAAGAAATACCGAGAGCACATTGTTTTTTTTTTTTCCTGCCTTAATAAAAAGTCTAATCTATCTCACTGAATGACTCTTGTCATTGCACTTCTCAGACACTAGACCTAGCAATCTTCTGGCCCAGAGTGCTTTCCTAGTCAGGAACCCCGCTGCTGCCACTGGTGAAAACCAAATAAGAAGTAACAATTCCCTCTCATACTTTATAATACCTGCACCTCATTTATGAGAAGCTGCCCTCACTGTCTTCCTTTAATAGATAAAGTTAAGCGATTTGTACCAGATCACATGGCTAGGAAGTGACCGGAAAAAGACTCAAACTTTCTCTTCTTCAATATTCTCCCTCCACCATCACCAGGCCTTGCCAATTTCAAGAACCCATTGTTATTCACGGGACAGAAAGAGACACGGCATTTTGACAATGGTATAAAAACCAATTCCATGAGAAATCTGTCTGAGAATCTTCTGGAAGAATTAATTTTGTTATCAACCTGGTGGTGGGGTTCCGCTTCTGACAGCTTGGTGATCTGAGCCAATGGGGAACTTTCCTACTGTTAGAATTCCCTAGAAATTCAGGATAAAATGAAGGAAAGCACAACAACTAATAAACGCCAAGCTAAGGTTGAAAGAAAGAAGAGAATATTCCTGGGTTCCAGAAGTCAAGAGGAAATGCAAAGCCAGCACAGTAACCTTGCCAGCTGTGAAGAGACTGCTCAAGGGTCATGGGACCCAGACACAGGCCCAAATGGCTTGGGGCTTGGGTTTCAAGGCCCAGGAAGGGTCAGGCGCTGGAAACGAGACCCTCGCATGAAGTCCAGCCCTTGGAAGGGAAGCAAGAAAGAGGCTTCTCCCTGTCTCGGACTCTGAATAGGAGTGGAAAGAGTCCCCCGTGAGAAGTCCAAATGATGTCACAAACATTAGAGGCTGAGCTTAAGCTGCTTGCATGGTGTGGACTCTGTGCCAGGAAATGAGTATAAAAACCAGTCCCTAACATGCTAAGCCCAGCAGATGGTTCTGTAGATCTCTTTTAGAAATTTAAAAGCATATGGGAAAAAGTCAGCCTTGTTGCTAAGCACATTTTTCTTCTTTAATATGCTGTTGGGACTGGTGTCGGCCACAGACATTCTCACTGGGAGCCCAACCTCGAGCCAAGTTGCTAACCCTTTTCTTTGGGTCTTTCCTCCTACTGAAAACCCTGCAAATTGATAAAGTTCATTCCTGTCCTCATCATTAATGTTGTGTAATACTAGTTTCTATTTTTTAATTAAAAAAAAAAAAAAACCCAAGTTCAAAGAAATCCTACTAAATTCATTCAACTCTCTTACCAATTAAAAAAAAAAAATTTTTTTAAGTTTCTCTAGGAAACAGCACTAATTATGTAAAAATTATGTGGACTTGATTATTGATTTACTTCGTGGGACTGACAGACTTAGGGATGTATATCTTTTTTTTTCTTTAACCTCTTATTACCTTAGAGCAGTATTCTTCTGATTCAAGTAGCTTTTTAATTGTCATTGTTCTCATACCAAACTTTCAATACTGATGGATGAAAGACATTCGTCAGCTTGGAGTTTCCAAGAGCTTGGTACTATTTCAATGGTCTTGAAAATAAATACAAGCACACTCCTTTGCTCAACCCCATTCGGGGAAGCCTGAAGCCTGAAGGGTAGCTTGTTTACTTTCACCGCAGCGCCCTCCCTCTGCAATCCCGATGAACCTGCCGTGACCTCTTCTGACCAAGCCTCTTCATCCAAAGGCAGCCAGAGAGCATCTTGTGGCCAGATGTGCGCCCCACACCCAGCGTGCTCGGGCTCAGATACATAAATCCCCTGCTACCTGCACTGCCTGCTCACTCACTCTTAACAAATGCCTCTGCATCGCTGCTCCCTGACCCAAACCCAAGGCATGGAGACCATTGGCTATTTTCTGAAATGACACAAGATCGATGAGGTGTCGTCATCCCCAAACCCAAGAAGATGACAGTTGGGCCTCACGCTGAAATCCTCCTTCTCTTTTCCTAGCGCTCACCAGGCTGATGAAGTTATCCTATATCACCGCTGGATTCGAGAAGTTTCTTGATCCCAGCAACACGGGTGTGTTTTCATTTCCCGTCTACACGGGCCAAAACACCATAATGGATGTCCAGTCCCCTTCCATTTCGGTCAAGATCTATTTTATTCTGTCTGACTTCTCTTATCTATTGATGTATTAAAAAATGCTTAGTGATGAAAAATCTGGGAATGTAGCGCATTAGCCTCAGGGAAGCCAGTTTTAGCCGTCAATATTTCAGATTCATCTTTTTGAGGGTGAAACCATTTATATGCTTTAGCGGACATTTTCTGCTCCCTCGTCTTTTTCCCTTCACCAATGGGACCATAAACTAGTCAACATTTGCATAGCACTTGACTAAAGGTTTCCCATCCTCATTGTCTCATTTCATCCTCTCTGCAACCTTTCAGCCCCTGAGTGGTGCAGATGGTTAACACCCTCATCTGCTAACTGAAAGGTTGGGGGTTTGAGTCCACCCAGAGGCACCTTAAGAAAGGCCTGATGATCTGCTTTTGAAAAGTCAGCCATTGAAGATCCTACAGAGCTCAGTTCTACCCTGGCATGCAGCAGCTGTAAGTGGAATAAGCCTGGGAGTTAGGCATTACTGGTGTATTTTACAGATGAGAAAAGCAAGCCCAGAGCGGTGGAAGTGACTTGTACGGTATCACATAACCCATAAACGATGGGGCTGGTTCTCCAAACCCAGATCGTCCACTGCCAAGTCCTGTGTAATTCCCTCTGCATCATTTTACCAAGACTTTGAAGGACATCAGTCTTTCTCTTGATTTGATGAGTGAACTGAGCCCCCAAAACTTCCTTGACATCTGTCTGCAAACAGGAAATGGGGGAAGTGTGAGCGGTCAGGTCCTCCTGAGTCCTGGTCCACACCCTTTTCTACTCTCCTCTACGTCCCTCCACTGCCCTCCCCCATCACCACTGTTTCATGAACTCATTCATTCTCTACCCATCCTGGACCATGCTTGGTTGCCTGTGATCCTTGACACGTGTCTTAGAGAAAGTGGCTATGCTAAGCCTAGACTCTCATACACCCAAAACTCAGGGTACTAAATCATTAAAGGAACAATGCGCCCTTCCCCCCATCTCTCACATTTAGCTCCTTCAGTGTTATAGGCATCTCTCTTTCCAAGTCCTAGATGCAGGATAAATTAGCAAGCTCCAAGCAGTGAGTTATTAGAAAATAATGGATGTGGACGCTGGTTAGTGGACCAAAAAAAACACTACTCAGGACGGTGATCTTATTTTCTTCTTTCACTTTTTTTAGGAGCTGAAATCTCTGCTTGTTTCCTATACAGTCCTGGAAACATGGAGGCAGAACTCTAAGCTTCTTATTCTCTCTCAGGCTGGATTTGTCAATCATGCATCCTTCAGATCGCTTTGGTAACAAAAAGACGCCTAAGAGTCTCCATGTGCTGGGGAAGAAGAAGAAGCATCCCTCTTTCCATTACCAAACCTCTCTCATCAAAACCCATGGGAAACCTGGGGCCCAACGCTGTGAAAGAACAGTAGTAGTCCTTCCCAATTCTGTGCTTCTCTATAGTTTATAAAATCCTTGTAAGTACTTTTTGTCAACTTTTTTTTTTTTTTCACAATCGCCATTTTACAAATAATAAAACTGAGTTTCAGAAAACTTAAGGGACTTGCCTAAGATCAAACAGCTAGAAGTAAGTGGCAGACCCTGAACTTGAACCCAAAGTCTCCCAGTTCCCACTGCCGCATATGACACAAACTATTATTTACAAACCACAATGGCAAGCAGCAGAAACCTCAAGGACCTTGATAAAGATCACAGGGTCTATCCATCACCTAGTTCCTATAAGAATCATTGCATGATGTTTGAAATTATTAGACACAGTCTCTCAAGGACTTTCAATTTTATTAAAGGGGATACTGGCTTTAAGTTACTCAGCCTTGAGAGAATCCAGAAAGCACCACCCACCTGATATTTTGGGGCAAATGAGTTTTTCTCTAACACAATGTATCTGAAATGTTCACAGTAAATTTACTCAAATGAATAGAATTATAGAATTTTACACCTACAAAAAAAACCTCTCTTAGTCTCCTGTAATGCTGGAGCTGGGTGTGGCTTTAGAATCATCCCCTCCCCATCTATTTGTCCCCCCCTCCAATATTCCCAGCAAGTGTTTTTCCATCCCTTTCTGGAACAGAGCCAAGGAAGAAGAAGCTCACCTTCTCATGAAGCAGCTCATTGGATTTTGCCAGAAGTCTACGTTAGCAGAAAGTTCTTATACCAATGGGACATTTCCACTTCTAACCATCGGCCTTCATTTTTAATTTAATGAAGAAATGCCTAGACAGGTGACATGTCCTCAACAGGTCATGCCCAGTAGCCAGGGAGACAGAGCCAGCAACAGCATCACCCAAAGGACTTTCTAACTCTGGTTCCCTAGAAAAGAGCAGAGGTTCAGGCACTGTTGCTTGCCACCACCTGCCTTCTTCTTCTGTCTGGATTGCATCTGGGCAGGACATGACTATTTTGGTGGTCCTCGAGTGTTTCTGCACTTCCCCAGCACTGACCATACTTTAGAGTAATTGCTTATTCACTTGTCTGAGCACCATGAGGACAGGAACCATCTCTGTCTGGCTTAGCAGTGTATCCTCAGGGCCCGTCACTGCTCCTGGCATGTAGAGACTTATTTTCTGAATAAATTAAAAGCAAGTACAACTCCCACCACCCTCAGGACCTTGGTCTCTGAGCCGCATACCATGGAATGGGCCCCCTCTACCACTGATGTTGAAAGACCAATTTCTAGAAAAGACACTATGTTTGGTAGAGGGTCAATGAAAATGAGGGAAACGCTCCATGAGATGGATTGACACAGTAGCTGCCACAATGGACTCAAATATCCCAGTGACAGTGAGGATGGCACAGGACCCAGCAACACTGTATTCTGTCGTACGTAAGGGCGCCAGGAACTGGAGCCGATTCGAGAGGAACTAACAACAAGCATTGATAATCACACAAGCTTGCCTGGCAATCATACAGTCAAAGATCCCTGTGGCTGATTTGGCAAGCCAGGCACGAGAGGCAATGTTGTAATATTTCTGCTTGAACTGTCCTCTTCTCGTTCCTCAGAGATCATTGTTCAGTTTTCAACTATAGCCAGTGGAGGGGGTGGTATATTAAATGCAAATGGGCTCTGGCGGGTTGAGTGATTGTCAGGCAGCTCCAAGAACAAACTTCTGTGTCCATTCTCACGGAGGAGGGAAAGAGGCAAGGCTTCAGCTTTAAGTGGGAGATTTATTTTTTTAGGTCAGGTGTTTTTTGAAGTTTGCAGATGGCAATTTCATTTGCATTTAATGTCCTTCAGGTTATTTCCTTTCTGTTGTGCTAAACACCTCTCTTGGTTGGGCCTAATTTGATGAGGTCATGCTGTGACCCTTGACCCTTTGCATCTTAAATGAAACCATCTGACCAGAAAGAAGGCCTTCTTATTCTTGTTCGCAGACATTTGATATCTGCAGATGTGCAGCCAACTTTGCGCACTACCCACTTGCCAGTGTAGCCCTTGATTAGAAGTGGAACGAGGGAACTCCCTAAGAGTCCCACATTTGAAGAATAAAGGGTCCGATTCATCCATTGTCACATTCTTGTCAAAATAAAAACCCAATGCCAAAGAAAGCAAAACAACCGCCTGCACCTACAGGGGGTAATTTGGGACATTAGCAAACAATTAATCTTGGAAAACAACTAAACATTGCCGTGTACAAAATGTTTGCAGAGTGGTCTGCCAGGGAATTGAGATTTACTCTGTACAAAGCAGGCAAAGACACTCACCTATCCTATGGAAAATGCGGTCTACACCATTAGGTTCCTAGTTGCTACAGGTTGGGGTAAGGGGGTCAATGCTAACTCTTTAATTAAAACTCAAAAGAAAAATTGAGAAAGCAGCTGTGTAAATACGGAGTGAGATTTTCCCCGAATAATCGTATTTTTATACTTGGTGAGGCATTTGAATTGCAGCCTTCTAAACATTTTTGCAAGAATGCTTATTTTTTTCCCTTGGAACTGTATCATGCACGTGTCTTTTCAGATGTAGCGTTGTTGCCGCTGTTAGCTGCTGTGGAGGTGGCCCCTGATGCATGGTGACCTCATGCACAATGGTACAAAACACTGCCTGGTCCTTCTCCAGCCCCACAATCAATTGCCAGTCAGATCATTGTGATCCATAGGGTTATCGTTGGTTGATTTTTGGAAGCAGGTCACCAGGCCTTTCTTCCTAGTCTGTCTTAGTCTGGTAGCTCCGCGGAAACCTGTTCAGCATCATAGCAGCACACAAGCCTGCACTGTAGACTGGTGCTCATCAGGTGCATTGGCTGGGAACTGAACCCAGGTCTCCTGCATGAAAGAACGGAATTCTACCACTGAACCACCAATGCCGCTAGGTACACAGGACTTCCCCTTATCCTATCTTGCTCATATGTTACATGATATAAGTTGTAAAATATCATCCTGGGAAAACACATTGATATCTCAAGTGTCCACTCAGAAAAAGATCTGCTTCTGCAGAAGTGACCAGATTATTGCCTGCGCTGTGACTCCACATTTTAGTTTCTGATTAAAATTAAAATTAAACTTCTCATTAAACTGTGTCCAGCGGAACACAGGGAAATGTTATCATGTAACATTGTTTTGAGTCAGTTTCATTCTTTTGGCGTTTGAGATATAAGCCAGTTGATCAAAGCTCACCACATCTTTCCTGAGGTTAGTGGGGCATAGAGCTGAGTGGAAGACTCAGACGCCGAAGGCTACTTGGTGCTGCTGAGGCCTGGGGACAAGGGCTAAGATAGGTGGTTGATTCAGTCAAGTGACAGCTACCTGGCTGTACAGAGAGGGACATGATGTAGAGAAAGCAAAACAAAACGAAATGTTATCAAGTCAATTCCGACTCACGGTGGCCCCATTTGTGTCAAAGCAGGCTGTGCTCCGTAGGGTTTTCAATGGCTGGTATTTCAAACTTAAAATCACCAGGCCTTTCTTCAGGGGTTCTCTGGGTGGACTCAAACCGCCAACCTCTAGGGTTAGCAGTCAAGCAGATTTAACTGTTGCCCCACCCAGGGACTCACTGTACGGAACAGAGTTCCTAACTAGGTTTCTTGAGAATCTGCGTGATGCTTTGAAATGTTTTGAATTAGTTATCAACATTTAAACATGAAGAGATTTAACATTCAAAAGCTAGGTTTCTGGCTTCTCTTGAAAAATGCAAAGATCTGGCAACACTGGGGGTCCGCCTTCTCCCCTAGCAGACATCGGCTGGGACAGAGGAGTGGCTGCCCCATTTAGATGGGTCCAAGTACAAGTGGTACTCACAGCATGGATTTAATTTTCTAGTTTGCTTTGTCCAATTAATATTTTAAGTATTTCTATGCTGCTACATAGTCATCAAAGGAGCTCTGGTGATGCAGTTGTTAAGCACTCACCTGTTAACTGAAAGGTTTGCAGTATGAACTCACCCACTGGCTCCAGAGAAGAAAGACCTGGCAATCTGCTCCCATAAAGGTTAAAAAAAAACAAAAAACAAAACCCGTAGCTGTCGAGTTGATTCCGACTCATAGTGACCCTATAAGGGTCCCAAGGAGTGGTTGGTAGATTCTAACGGCCAACTTTCTGGTTAGCATTTAAATGCTTAACCACTGCACCACCACGGCTCCCCCTTAAAGATTACAGCCTAGAAAACCCTATGGAGCAGTTCTACTCCATCACATGGGCTTAATATGAGTCAAAAATCAACTTGATAGCAACAGTACATAGTCACCATATTTATTTTACAATTTTGGAATAACACTTTATCAGATTTTTCCTAATCTTCTAAAAATATGCACAAATGACAATGTATTGTTCTTATTGTGTGCCAGGCACTGTCCTAAAAGCTTTGTGTGCATTTTATGCTCACAGAGACCCTATGGTGAACCTATGAGGTAACTCTTATCATCTCCATTTTCCAGAGGTAGAAACTGAGGTGCAGGGACATTAAACACCAGCCGTAAATACACGTTCTTAGCCACTCGTCTCCACACGCCCATGAACAGAAATGGTGCTTTAAACAAATTCAAGTAAATTAAAAGTAATCAGTACAGGCTTGAGAGAAGGAGGGTCTCATAACTTTTTAACACTAACAACTTTAACAGAAGCCTAATTAAAACAAAGGTCACCTGCATTGTGGCACCCTCTTTGTTTCTTTCAGACTCTGTTCACATGAAACTGTGATTCGAGTATAAGATGCAGTCACAGCATGGATTTAATTTTATATCTTGCTTTAAACCAAACCAAACCAAACCCAGTGCCGTCGAGCCGATTCCAACTCATAGCAACCCTATAGGACAGAGTAGAACTGCCCCATAGAGTTTCCAAGGAACACGTGGTGGATTTGAACTGCTGTTGTCTTGGTTAGCAGCCGTAGCACTTAACCACTATGCCACCAGGGTTTCCTTATTTTGCTTTACTCTATATTATAGCATAAGCATTCCTATGCTGCTACATAGATATCATAGCTATATTTTAGAATTGTGGAATAGCATTTTATCACGTGGCTAGTCCAGAATTTGCTTACCCCTTATTGTTATCTAAGGAGTTCCAGTGGTGCAGTGGTTAAAGCGCTCAGCTGCTAACCGAAAGCTCGGGGGTTAGAGCCCACCAGCCCCTGCAAGGGAGAAAGATGTGGTAGTCTGCTTCCGTAAAGATTTACAGTCTTGGAAACCTTACGGGCAGTTCTGCTCTGTCCCACAGGGTTGCTGAGTACGAATCGACTCGGGGCAGTGGGTTTGGTTTTGGTTTGGTATTGTTAAATAACGACATTATTTCCAATTTTCTTCATGGTCATAAGTAACACGGCAATAAACACGTTTATTCATGTAGCATTTTCTTTTTTATTAGGATTATTTTGAAAAAAAATTAACTTAAACCAAAATAATTACCTGTAAGACTTCGGCAGTTGAGAATTTCTGGTTTCAAAAATTGATTCTATAATTTATACTGCTTTTATAGGAATTGAATTCTTGCCAGTGAGTACATTGGATGATATAATAATAAAATACAGGTTAAATAGTGGTTATGTCTAGTATTCAACATCTAACGTTTGTGAAAACACTTAAGAATGCTCTTGAAAAGAAACAAGAGAAAGTGTTGTCTTCAATTTAAAAGCAGGGGGACAGAGAAGTCCCTCAAAGACCAGTTTATTTTGTGTTGATCAGTTTCTTTCTGAGCTGGTAACCTAAGGGTTTGATGCCGTTCTGAATTATGTTTATGGAGCCGGTAATTCAGAACACCAGGTGCAGATGTTGAGAAATCCTGGAAGGGACAACGTTATCCTGACCATCTCGGTTTCCCCAGGCATGTGAGGATCGCCCAGGCTGTGGGACTTGCAGTGGGAAAAAAAACAGGCAAGTCCTGGGCAGACCGGGATAAGTCAGTCACCCCGCATGGACTTGATATTTTCTGTAAAACTCCCAAGGACAGAAACTAGAGCAACTGGGTAGAAATTATCTGGAGGCGGGCTTTCTGAATGTAACATCCAGGGTCTCTTTGGAGCCCCTCAATGGAATGGACTGAGTTGTCAGCCTGGAGGTATTCAAGAAAAGGTAGGGTAATCCCTTGCCAACTATGATGAAGGACGGTGGTTCTTAAATTCTGCTGAATTTTAGACTCACCTGGCTAGTTGTAAACCCTCCTGGATCCCAGTTCAAGTTGCATCCTAGAATAATTAAATCAGAATCATTGAGGGTAGGCCCAGGCTTCAGTAGTTTTAAAAGTCCCTCGGGTGATTCAAATGTGCAGTCAGGGTTGAGAACCAGTGCTATAGATGGATGCTTCTCAAACTTTAATGTGTGTATGAATTACCTGGAGATCTGGATTAATGGAGATTTTGAGTTGAAAGGTCTGGGGTGGGGACAGAAGTTCCACATTTCTCACAAGCTCGCAAATGATAAGGTGCTGGTCTGTGGACCACAGTTTGAGTAGCAAGGACATAAGAGAAAATCAAGCATCATGGGGAGCGGGGGAAAAGAATGTGAGTATGAGCGGAAAGGGATGCTGAATATGATAAGTATCAGGGGCCTTTCTAATCCCAAAGAGTCTGGGATTTTTTTACAACCATAAAGATGTTTTGAAATGTAACATTTTCTTTGACCATGAAAAATAAAAGCTAAAACCCTTTGATGGATATTGGATCATCCCTTTTATATCACCATTTATATATGTTGGCTCCCTGGAGCCCTGGTGGCACAGTGGTTAAGAGCTCAGCTGCTAACCAAAAGATAGTCAGTTGGAATCCATCAGCTGCTCCTTGGAAACCCTGTGGGACAGTTCTACTCTGTCCTGTAGGGGCGCTATAAGTCGGAATTGACTCAATGGCAAAGGGTTTTTAATGGGTGTTGGCTCACCTCTAGGAATTGTTATAGGAGCAATTAAATAATTCAAAATCTGATCTCTTTAGTTAAAAATTATCCTGTCTTCTATTCTTTTAAACAAATGAGTGAAGTCTTTATGGTAGGTATGTTCTTCCATATAGCACAAAACTCTCATTTGCACTTTGCTTCCAGAATTTTCTGCCTGGGAAGGGATCCTGGGCTTTAAGACAGTCTAGATCATGGGTGTGTCTCTTTGCTAGAGGAGTATCCTGTTTCCACATTTTTTACATGTGCGATTCCGTGACCCAGCTAGGAGGGAGAACCAGGTTACCTGGCTGTAGTATCTTTTTCTTGAGCACCAGGGTCCATCAGGGAGAACCAATAGACAAGCAGATTCTGGTAGATGCCACTAAACAAATGCAGGCTTCTTTCTGGGGAAGCCCAAGCTCATTCCACAGCCTTGAAGGCAGCATGGTCTGGCGGTGAAAACAGGACTTGGGAGCTGAATCTCTGGGTTCGCTGCCTGGCTCCATCACTCCTAAGCTGTGTAACTGTGGCAGCACAATAAATGCTCGTTGACCATGCTCAAAAAGTATCAAGGCAGGCAGATCAAAAGGGGAATGGTTCTGGCATTACCTTTTTTTTTTTTTGGTTTTTGGAAGTTATTAGTATTGTGTTTATTTATTTTTATTGTGGTAGATAGATATGTAACAAAACATTCACTGTTTCAACATTTTTTACAGGTGCAATTCAGGGGCATTAACTACCTTCATCGTCTTGTCCAACTAGCACCACGATCTGTCCGGATTTCCTTTCTGATGTAAAGTACTTCGAGGGTCTCATTTTAGCATTAACCAACCAGCTACCATCAAGTCTATTCCAAGTCATGGCGACCCCATGTGTGCAGAGAAAGGAAATTCCCTCAAACAACGAGGCGACTGAAAATACACACAAACCTCAAGCCATCTGCACTCCAAGAATTTCAGCTGACTTAGGCCACAGAATAAAAAATGAACTATTTGGTAACTCCACACGATGAAAATGCTGACAAATGGTATCTTTGCGCAGGAGACATTAACACTCTGACTGCGAAGGTGAAGAATCGAACAGAACTGCTCCGTCGGGTTTTCATTGGCTGTGACCCCTCCGAAGCAGATCTCTGTGCCTTTCTTCTAAAGTGCCTCTAAGCCAAAACCAAACCAAAGCCGTTGCCGTCGAGTCAATTCTGACTTATAGCGACCCTATAGAACACAGTAGAGTAGCCCCATAGAGTCCCCAAGGAGCGCCTGGCGGATTTGAACTGCCGACCTTTAGGTTAGCAGCCATAGCACTTAACCACTAGCCACCAGGGTTTCCAAAGTGCCTCTAGGTGGGTTCAAACTGCCAACCTTTCAGTCAGTGGTCCTCAGTTAACCATTTGCGCCATCTTAGCATAGTTATTATCTGACCAATATCCTGGTCCCCTTGACATCTCACCTGAATTGATTCCCAGGAAAACCGAAGAACTAGAAGGGGCTGAGAACTTGGGGTCTGAATAAGAAGCCCATTCGCCAAGTTCTAAAGAGAACTTGTGCAAGCTTTCCCTGGATGGTGCCATTAACACACTTTTTTTTTTTTTTTTTTTGTTCCTAGCACCAAATTTAAAATAAAGTTTACAAAAAACACAAGTGGAAACAGAATCTATGAGCCTTGCATTTAGAGGTGCCATCTGTTCGATTCTTCACCCTCGCAGTCAGAGTGTTAATGTCTCCTGCGCAAAGATACCATTTGTCAGCTTTTTCATCGTGTGGCGTTACCAAACAGTTCATTTTTTATTCTGTGGCCTAAGTCAGCTGAAATTCTCGGAGTGCAGATGGCTTGAGGTTTGTGTGTATTTTCAGTCGCCTCGTTGTTTGAGGGAATTTCCTTTCTGACATCTATTAGGAGAAGGGACAGATTTTGAAGCTGACTCTGCTTATGGTTATCCAAGAAATTTGGGGCCGAAGGGGGAAAGGGAAGAAAATCAGATTCCTTTGCAGAATGGTTGGTATCTATCTCTATGATTAACTTCAGCAAGACTTGAGTGAGTTTTAAAAAAGGCCCTCATAAAAGAACTAGGGAAAGTCATTAGGGGGAGGAAGAATACAGTATTTCTATTGCAACTTCCAGTGAGCTTTATAAACCCTAATTACGCCCTCATGGGGTATAAAATATCCCAACTTTTATAAATTACTCTGTCAGCTAGACAATATGCAGCGCTTAAATTCCCATAAGGTTCGTATTCATTTTCAATAGCATTTTAGTGAAGGGAAGAATATAAATATCCAGTTTGAATAGTATTTCACTGGAAGAAGAAAATAATCTATGACTTATTTCCGTACCAAGGCCAGAGAGCTCCAGTTTCTTGGAGTCTGGCTCTTCCTCTTGGATTTGCAAATTAAAACCACAGAGTGTTGTTGTTGATGGCCTTGCTGTTGTTATTTTTAAACCAGCTGCTCTTTCCCCTCTTCCCACCGCCCCCCCCATCAAGCAGGTGTGTAGGTTTTTAAATTAATAAAATGCTTATTTTCTCTTGGCCAGTGCATTAGTTATTTAAAAACTTCGCAATATGTTTTTGCAAATACCCTTGATTGGGATTTTTAAAATAATGACGCTCTGCCTATTTCCAAAGGAAAAAAAAAAAAGAATATGAAGCAACCTAGGTCCCTGGGTAGCACAGACAGTTTGCACTCAGCTACCAAAAAAAAATTTTTTTTTTTTTTTTACTAACCTAAAGGTCGACGGTTCAAACACACCCAGCAGCACCACAGAAGAAAGGCCTGGAGATATGCTTCCGTAAAGATCACAGCCAAGAAAACCCCTATGGAGCAGTTTTACCTTGGAATACATGGGGTCGCCATGAGTGAGAACTGATTCAACAGCAATGGGTTTCAGTTTTTTGGTTTGTTAGTTTTTTTGGTATGAAGAAAAAACCAAACTCACATCTCAGTTGGCAGCGAGCAGGGCTGATGTGGTCACAAGAACCGGAGTGGGGGAGGAAATGTTTAATCCATGAATGTAAAATGGTTAAAAATTTTAAATAACCTCCTTTTTTAAAAGGGCATGAGTACTCGAGGGGATGTGGCAAGAGCCTGGTCTGTGAAACTGACCAGGGAGAAATTATGGAGCTGACGTGCCTGAACCGCCTTCCCCAGAAAGAGGCAATCTGTGCAGCGAAGGAAATGGGTTCCAGGGGAGTGACCGCCCGCCCAGCGAGGCAGTGCTGGCCCTGGCTATGTTCCAGCTGCAGCCAAACAAAGACAAGCAAGAGGAACAACAACAGGATGCGCTCTGCACGTTGCAGTGTGGTCCACGGGCGCCATCACTGACCTGCGTGCTCAGCCTGGGACGGCGAGAACGTATCCGGCTAGGTTAGCTGGGGAAGACTTTGTTCAAATATTTTACCTTCCTGGGTTCTGAGACCGTCTTTGCTCCTGGGTTAGCTTTCGGTTTTTTGTTGTTGTTGTTTCTTAGTTTTTGGTGGCGATACACGCAACCGAACATATATCCATTCATAATTTCTCCATGAACAGTCCGATAACATTGGTTGCGTACTTCACGTTGTGTCACCGTTCTCACTATCTCTACCCATATGGTTTCATGACCGCTAATTTCCCATCTGTGCTTTACATTAACGGATGTCGGTTTAAGCTTATATTGATAATTCTTAATAAGAACTCTCTACTCAAGGCAAACTTTTTTTTTTTTTATTAATTGGGCTTAACTTCGTTAGTTTAACAATGGTTTCATGGGATAGTTTTGGTTCAAGGTTTAAAGGTTATTTCTTGGCATTAGTGTCAGGGGTTCCCCCATTCTCAATGGATCCAGTAAGTCTGGTTTCCATATAAACGTAAAGTTCTGTTCCAGGCTTTTCCTCCTTTTGATCAGGGTCCATTTGTTGGATCCTTGATCAAAACCTTCAGTAATGGTAGCCAGGCACCATCCAGCTCTTCTTATTCCTGGGTACCCTTCTTCCTCTGCTGTTCCAGGCGAATAGAGACCAATTGTTGTATCTTGGGTGGCTGTTCAAAAGCTTTTAAGACCACAGGCGCTACTCACCAAACTAGGAGATAGAACAGAAACTTGGATTACTTTTTGATGACCGCTTGGCTTTCTGTGTGTGTTATCCTTAGAGAGCCGATATCACCACTCCCACTTCCACTCATCATCCTGCATTTCATTCCATCAGCACTTAGCCTATGTTACACCCTGTGCTGATTACCTACATTTGTCCCCTTCATAATCCTTTGAGGAGGTCCTATAATTATCTCCGTTTAACATATGAGTAAACAGGCACCAAAAAGATCAAGTAATTTGCCCAAAGTCATGCATTTATTTAGTGGCGGAGCTTAATGTTGAACCCAGACCCAAGTTCAAATACTACGCTCTTAACAACCGCTCTGTGATGATTGCCTTGGCTGCTTGCAGGTATATTTCACAAAATAGGCAACTGTTATCTTGATTATTAGCAATCAATGTTGGTCTCTTGTGAGTTTGGTTAACTTGGCGCAGTTGCCAAGAGACTGATGAACTCTAGTTTGTTGTTCTAGGAAACATCCAGTTGGCTGCTTGCACGTATATGTCACAATTTAGGCATTCAATAAGTGTTAGCTATTATCAGCATGATTATTTGCAATCAGTATTGGTCTCTTGTGAGTTTGTTAGCTTGAGATTGTCTTCAAGGGATAATCATCTCTGGTTTATTGTTCTAGAAAGCATCCAGTTTCTAAGGCTTAGGACCAGACTTTGTCTGAGTCTCACTATCATAGAGCTGTCCTGGGAAGGCTGTGCCTGAGTGTATCTATGACACTTCTTTATCTCAGTGCTTTCAAATTATAACAACCTGTAATCAGAAAAGCTAAAAGGAAGTTTAGTGAGATTAGAAATCATATAAAAGGATGAAATCATTATGCCAGAAACAGTAATGAGGTACATATTTTAGTTGGACACTAAATCCAGTCTGAGCTTTCTGATGGCCATAGTGAGAAGGAAAATCCAGCATGACACATAACCTTCATTGTCCGGTAAAAAGTAGTTTACCAGTACTTAGGAGTGGCAAACTTCCTGGTATGGAATCGAAGAGTTTACGATATAACCAAAAACCAAACCCGCTGCAGTCAAGTAGATTCTGACTCATAGCAACCCTGAAGGACAGAGTAGAATCTCCTTATAGGGCTTCCAAGGCTGTAAATCTTTACGGAAGCAGACTGACACTTCTTTCTCCTGTAGAGCAGCTGGTGGGTTCGAACCGCCAACCTTTTGGTTCGTGGTATCTATTCCCACAAAATAACACTTAATAATGTAGTGAATTTCATTTAAAAAATAGTTCTAAGATCCAAACATGCCTTTATGTTGATGCTTCTGATTTCAACCTAGGAAAGAAAGTGTAGACACAGTGTTGAATTGGAGGACTGTCTAATGAAGGCACGTCTACATGACATCCTGGTACTTGGACATGCTATCAGGATCGAGTATGAATAAGTGGGTTTGGTTTTATGAATAGCCTAGAGGAGCATCGCTTAGGCATCTCTATCAAGAATGCTTAGTCTGAGCCATGTCTTTGATGGGCAATACAGAGTAGTCCACTCAAAGCTGAGCTGTCCGGTGGATGCTTAGTCTGAGCCATGTCTTTGATGGGCAATACAGAGTAGTCCACTCAAAGCTGAGCTGTCCGGTGGATGCTTAGTCTGAGCCATGTCTTTGATGGGCAATACAGAGTAGTCCACTCAAAGCTGAGCTGTCCGGTGGATGCTTAGTCTGAGCCATGTCTTTGATGGGCAATACAGAGTAGTCCACTCAAAGCTGAGCTGTCCGGTGGATGCTTAGTCTGAGCCATGTCTTTGATGGGCAATACAGAGTAGTCCACTCAAAGCTGAGCTGTCCGGTGGAAGCCTAAAGAGCATGCGTCATCCGCTGCTGATCGGAAAGAGATCTATGTCTTGTAGTCGCCAAATTAGGATTCGATAGCACGACTGATTATTGTTATGTTTATTAAAAAGCCCAACATGCATTTTTGCCCCAGCAGATGACAATTTTTAATTATACTTGAAATGACTGTGGAGGAAAGACATGGTAAGAGACAACCGCAGATATCTCATGTGGCCAGCAACACACTATAAGAACGCATGTACAGTTTCTTCTATTACTCTAAATATTTTTTTTCTACTTGTCAAAGTAAAGAAATACATACAAATAAATCTGTCTGTGTGTATATCAATTTCTCTATCTACCTATCTTCACTTAGATTCGAAGGTATGTGTTTTAATTACACAGAAGATTTTTTTAGTTCCCTTACTAAAGAAGTTTGAAAACTACTGTCCTACCCCTTATTGTATATGTCTGCCTAGAAGTTCATTTTTTAAGCTTAAGAAATTTAATTTGCCCATGTTTTTATTATTGCCAGTTTTTAGAATTAGTACGCTAAAATGAACATCCTTATCCAGAATTTTCTGTGTACATACCAACTATTTCTTTCAGATAAATGCCAAGAAGTGGAATGGCTGATCCAAAGGATAGAAATCGTTTTAGACTTTCAGTACAGATTTTTTGGGAAAGCTCTATGTACCAGTACCTCCCTCCAGCAGTGGGCTTACATAACTTTGTGATTTGTGTCATGGTCATAGTCATACTAACTCCCATCTCCTGGGCACCTGAGCTACGTCCTATAGTTTATATATATAGACCCAACAACCTTGAAACACTGGATATTTTTCCCATACAAGTGAGAGACCTGAAGGTCAAAGGAATTCAGTTGCCCAGAGTCACAGAGTGAGGAACAAAGCATGCCAGAGTTTGGGGCTCTTCCTCTGGGTCTCAAAAGCCCATGCTCTTTTCTCTATGTCAAGCTGCTTCCCACACTCCTGCTCAGGGGAGTGAAGAACCTGCTTGCTCACTCTGTTTTCTTTGGTACTTGTCTTAGTTACCAGCCTTGCTACAAGAGAAATACTACAAGTGGATAGCTTTAACAAACTGAAATTTATTCTCTCACAGTTTAGGAGGCTAGAAGTCCGAATTCAGGGTGCTAGCTCCTGGGGAAGCCTTTCTGTCTCTGCCAATCAGCTCCGGGGGAAGGTCCTTGTCATCAATCTTCCCATTGTCTAGGAGCTTCTCAGCACAGGGACCCCAGGTGCAAAGGGCACACTCCCCTCCTGGTTATTCATTCTTGGTGGTATGAGGTCCCCTTCCTTTCTTCTCACTTCTCTCTTTTATATCTCAAAACAGATTGACTCAAGATATAACCTAGTCCTGTAGATTGAGTTCTGCATCATTAACATAATTGCCTCTAATCTTACCTCATTAACATCATAGAGGTTAGGCTTTACAATACTTAGGAAAATTACATTAGATGACAAAAAGGTGGACAAACTCACAATACTGGGAATCATGGCCTAGCCAAGTTGATAGAAATTTGGGGGGGACACAATTCAATCCATAACCGTACCTGATTTTGGTCCCATTTTCCAGAGTGCTACCTGACCCTAACATTGCTCCTTGACCCACTTCTTATATTTAGCATGAGATTTTGAACTTGCTTGAACCCTGGTGGCGCAACAGCTAAGCACTTGGCTGCTAACCAAAAGGTTGGTGGTTCAAAGATTACAGCCCAGAAAACTCTCTGGGGCAGTTCTACTCTGTCACGTGGGGTCCCTATGGGTCAAATCAATTGGACAGGACCCAACAACAACAACATTACAAGGCCCTTCTGGTTTTGATTGATAGGTGGTATCATTCTAATGTGAAAAGAATTGTATTAGGCCTTCTTTTAGGTTGTGAACATGGAATCAAGACTCCTTCTCAATCCTGGTTGGGCCGCAAGCCAGCGTAAGTCCTTATAGTTACCTCTGTATCCTGGTGTTAGATGGCCCAGCCACAGAGGGCAGTAGAAGACGGCGAAGCAACAGCAATTGCCTACTAGTTAAAATAAAATCATCGCTTTCCTTTGGTCTCCTATTCAGCAATAATTCACTTAGTGGAATTAGTTCATTCTTATTTAGAGCAATACCCTTGTCTCATGGATGTTTCCTCAAGCCAAATTTCATGGTCTGTATCAGAAATCTCTCCAAATCCTTGTAAGTTGTGTTTCGTTCTGTAGGATACATTCTTGAATGCTCATGGGGCTTATCCATAAAACTTCCTCAGATGGCAGATTTTTTTTCTCTCTTCCTACTCCCGAGTTTGGAGAACGCAGATTGCTTTAAATGCTGGGTTGAGTCCAACCCTTTAGATCCAGAGCACAGACCTCAGATTGTCATAAACTCTCTTGGCAGGGGTGCATCACGGCCGCTTGCTGCATCTTCTTCCTGGTTGGCTTTACGATCACCCTGACGACACTTTAATGGTCCTGCCCCCACTCTGGTACTTGGATGAACTTTGGGTATTTAGATGAACGAGGCTCTTGTGACATTGGTGCTTCTTCCGTTTGGCCTCCATATCTCAGCTTGGGGAAATTCCCCCCCTCTGAACTCCTTAGTTCTTCCCCCTTCCCTGACTTCTTTGTCACGGCCTTTTTACCCCCTTGTTTTGTTGTTGTTGTTGGTAGTCGCCATCCAGTTGATTCTGACTCATGGCAACCGAGCCCCATCAGTATGGAGTAGAACTGTGCTCCATAGGGTTTTCATGTCTGTGACCTTTCAGAAACAGATTGCCAGGCATGTCTTCTGAGACACTTCTGCGTGGGTTCGAATCACCAACCTTTTGGCTAGTAAGAATTCTTAACCATTGGCATCGCTCAGGGACTCCACCCCCTTGCTAGAGGGAAGAATTTCTACTGCTTGTCTCTGACAATTGGTTCTGATCCAGCTTTCCGGAAACATCTGTAGAAGCTCTACTTGTCCACTGATAATTCAACCAGGCTCCCACCTTCCCTGCCAATGCTGATGAAGACAGAGGTTTCTGAATAGTGAGGCTCTGGAATAGGTCAGCCCCGTCAGCAAAAGCATGTCTCCTGTGCATTAGACTTTTCACATTAATGTTACCAACTGAAAGTTCTCTGTTCTCAGGCCACTTACATTTTATAAGTCATGATTTCTAGAACATTCCTAAAAGAAATCACAAGGCAGGCAGATACCAACTTTAAGATTAACTGAAGGTCTTTTCCCTCACATAATGCACAGGAATTAACTCTAAATGGATGAGAGGTTTAAATGTGAAGTGTGAAACCATACCTGTGCTGGAATAAAACACAACTGCATTCCTGTATATTACAGATATAGACAAAAGTTTTCCAGTTGTGACTCAAAACCCAGGTGTAACAAAGAAAACATTTGTCATGGATTGAATTATGTCCCCCAAAAAATGTGTGTATCAATTTGGCTGGGCCATGATTCCCTGTATTGTGTGGTTTTCCTATGTTGTAACTCCTGCCTCTGTGGTGTTAACTAGGGAGGATGGGCGGCAGTTGTGTTGGAGTCAGGAATCAGTCCACAAGACTGGATTGTGTCTTGAGGCAATCTCTTGAGATATAAAAGAAAGAAGAGAACAGAGAGACAGGAGGACCAAAAAAGCAGTGTGGCTCCATCCTTTGGACCTGAGGTTCCTGCACTGAGATGCTCCCAGACCAAGGCAAGACTGATGACAAGGACACTCCTCCAGAGCCAACAGAGAGAGAAAGCCTTCCACTGGAGCCAGCACACCAAATTTGGACTTGTAGCCTATTGGACTGTGAGAAGATAAACTTCTCTTTATTAAAGGCATCCACTTGTGGTATTTCTGTTATAGCAGGACTTGATAACCAAGACAACATTGAATTAAAAAGCCTTTTGAGTGGAAAAAAGATCATAAGTCAAAACACAGATGTCTAACTGGGGTAAAATAGGTGCAGCACATCACGGACAGTTAACGCCCCTTATACATAAAGAACTCATAAAAATCGTGATAGAAAAAGAAAAAGCTTGACAGAAATGTAGGCAAAATAGATAAACAGGATCCACCAAAAATATATAGATGCATAAACATACCCACAGTATACACAAATGATCCTTATACGTTAAAAGATATTTGACTTCACTTATAATAAGAGAAATGCATGTTAAAACTGGTCAGAGGTAACAATTTGTCACAAATATGACAGGAAAAAGTAAAAACTTTGATAACACTCCTGATAATACTGTAAGAAAATGGACATTCTCATACATTGTTGTTGTTGTGTGCCGTCAAATCCATTCCAACTCCTAGCAACCCTATGGGTCAGAGTAGAAGTGCCCCATGGGGGTTTCCAAGGCAGCTCTATGGGCAATTCTATTTTGTCCTATAGGGTCACTGTGAGTCAAAATCAACTGGATGGCAATGGGTTTGGGCTTGGTTTTTTAAATCTTTACAGGAACAGATCTCCAGGTTTTTTCTCCCTCTGAGCTACAGGCAAGTTCAAACCACAGACCTTTTGATTAGTAGCTGAGTGCTTAACCATTGCACCACCAGGGCTCCTTAATGAATGTTTAAACCCATTGCTGTTGAGTAGATTCCGACTCATAGCGACCCTGCAGGACAGAGTAGAACTGCCCCATGGGGTTTCCAAGGAGCAGGTGGTGGATTTGAACTGCCGATCTTCTGGTTAGCAGCCGAGCTCTTAGGGCAGTGAAATTATTCTTCATGATACATGCATGACATTATGCATTTGTCAAACGCATAGAACTGTACAACACAAAGAGTGAACCTCATGTAAACTATGGACTTCAGTTAACAACAGAGGAAACTGGAGTGGTAGGCAGAGGGAGTATATGCGAACTCTCTGTACTTTCTACTTAATTTTTTTTTTCTGCAAATCTAAAAGTGCTCTAAAAAATAAAGCCTATTATTTAAAAGAAAAAAAATTACACATGGAGAGACACAAAGTCACAGGAAACAGTACCCTGTTTTCAGCACATTGTAGGATGGGAACTTGGCCAAGTAGAAGAAGATGGCCTCTAAGGATCCGGCAAAATGACTTTCAACTCTGGCATGCCTTGTTCCTCACTTTGTGAGTCTGGACAACTGGACCTCTTTGAGCTTCGAGACCCTCAGTTGTGAGGGAAACCAGTCCCAATTTTACAGGGCTGCTTGGAGGGCTATATGAGACACGTATATAAACTACAGGACACAGTTCCCAAAACCAAACCCACTGCCGTCGAATTGATTCCGACTCATAGCAACCCTACAGGACAGAGTAGAACTGCCCCATAGAGTTTCCAAGGAGCACCTGGCGGATTCAAACTGCTGACCTCTTGGTTAGCAGCCATAGCACTTAACCACTACGCCACCAGGCTTTCCGGACACAGTTCAGGTGCCCAGAAAACGGAAATGAGTATGACTTGCTATGAGTAACTCACAGCCATGCAAGCCCGCTGCTTGATTTTCCTGGAAAATCTATACTGAATGGTCTAAAACTATCGCTATTCTTTGGATCAGTCATCCCACTTCTTGGCATTTGTCTGGTGGAAATATCTGAAATGTACACAGATGGTTGTGGATAAGGATGTTCATTTTAACATGATAAATAATTCTGAAATTGTCAAAAACGAAAGTATAGCTCAATTAAATTTCTTAAACCTAGATAGTGAAATTCAGGCAAACATGTAAAAATAAATTGTGGGACAATAGTTTTCAAACTTCTTTACCAGGAGAACCTAAAGATTCTCATATGAAATTTAAATATACTCTATACACGCAGAAATAAGTAGATAAATAGGTGGTTTGATTTACTTGTAACTACAGATACTTATTAAGGAAACATTCCATGTAAGGAGATGAATATCACCAATTCCTATTTTCAGAGTGGTGGAATGAAAAGAAACACGTTCTGTCATCAGAAATAGTTCCGTATCCCATTCTACCACCTAGTAGCTACGCAATCAATGTCAAGGCCCTTAACTTTTCTGAGTCTTATTTCTGTCCGGAAAAATCATAGAAGACTTGGAAATGGGCAAAGAGTTTACTGCCGTCCTTTCAAAGGAATGCTGGACATTGTCTAAACCAGTGGTTCTCAACCAGGAGAGATTTTTGCCCCCAGGAGATACTTGACAACGTCTGGAGACATTTTAGGTTGTCACAACTTAAGGGTTGCTACTGAAATCTCTGGGAACACAGGATAGCCTCCACAACAATTATCTGGCCCAAAAAGAGATTAAGAAAACCTGGTCTAAACAGATCCTCCAAGGCTACCTGTTTCTCCGTACCATTCAATGCCTTTGAGCTCTTTTACAACTCTGTACATTGTAGAAAACTGAGAGTGATGCAAATGATTCTTGTCCATACAGATGCAAGTGAACTTGGCCCAGTGGAGATGAAATTGGTTACTTACCCATTGCCTTCCAGGCGATTCTGACTATGGGACTCATAGCAACCCTATAGGACAGAGTAGAACTGTCTCGTAAAGCTTCCAGGGAGCCCTGGTGGTGTGGCGGGCTAAGCACTCGGCTGCTAACTGAAAGGTTGGCAGTTTGAATCCACCGGCCGCTCCTTGGAAACCCTATAGGACAGTTCTACTCTGTCCTATACCAAACCCAAAAACCAAACCCAGTGCCGTCGAGTCAATTCCAACTCATAGCGGCCCTATAGGACAGAATAGAACTGCCCCATAGAGTTTCCAAGGAGTGCCTGGTGGATTCGAACGGCCGACCCTTTGGTTAACAGCCGTAGCACTTAACCACTACACCACCACTCTGTCCTATAGGGTCACTATAAGCCAGAATCGACTGGACGGCAGGGGAATGTTACCGCTGTCTTACATGGATGTTGACCAGTTCTGTGTCTATGGATGTATATGTGCCGACATCCCTGATTGCCTTTGCATGTGTCTGTTTAGACTTCCCTTTAAACTTGCATTTCGCATCTTATCGGTCGCCTCATTAATTAATGAGTTAAATAAAACCTTTGACATCTGCATATTAGTACAAGAGTCATGATTTTACCCATTTTTAAAAATTATGCTACAGTTCTTTTATCTCTAAAAGAAAAAAAAAAAAAAAAGATGGTCTCTCAAGCTTATAATTAGATTAAACAGGACCATGTTTGTGATAGTGCCAGCCCAGTGTTTAGGTGCTCGGGCAATGGCTGTTTCCTTACCTTCCTTTCTTTCCTAAGTCTTCTCAGGAAAACCGTGAAACAGGTTATTAGCCTTTAATACCCCACAAATCTGTATTGGCCTTTCTCAACAAACCTTCTCTTCTCCCTTCTAAAGTCTCTTTAGGTTCAAAGATTCTAAAATCTCTGCTTTCCCATTTGGTAAAAACTATTTGCAGAAAGAGATCTAATAACAGCCATTTATACCCTAAAGTAAATTTAAGTTAATATGTCACCTCTTGTAGAGACTCTTGATAAAAGAAGTGAGGCATCAATACACTTTTTTGTTAAGAGTTATATGTTAAGGAGGGGTTTTCTGATAACTCAGGTATTTCACTAGATGGGGAGCACCTACCCTATCTTTGAGTCAACATAGGGCCTTAGTTTTTCTGGTAACCATTGAGACCAGCAGATGATGACAAGTGATGTATTTGAATACAAAGGAGCCATGAAACCAAAATTAAAAGAGTTTAGCCAAAGTATGCACATTATATTTTTTAAGATCCCAAGCAATGACAGCAGAGCTAAAGATGAACGGGATGAGAAAGGATTTCGCTTTTAGGAATTCTATGGCCTTTTCAAAACAGTTGAAAATGTAATATTTTCTAAAGGATTACTTAATCATTTCTGTCTTGTCCACTGTGAAAAAAATGTGATGTTTGCATTTTTTCTGTATTTCTGAACCTCTGCCATTTGGACTTACTTAGCAAACTCCCTCCTGAGATGTAATACAATGTGAATAAAACAGAGCCTGATCCATAGCAAATACAAATCGTATTCATTTATCCTTTGGAGTACAAACTTCAACCGTAACTAAATACAATAGGCTGGCTCTTTTTTGTGCTTTTTGTGAACTTTTGAAGCAGGTTTGTGATGAATAGATTTTATAGGATTATGCAGTTAGAGTTTGCTTTTAAATATTTCAGAAAGAAATCATAAACATGACCTCATATGTTAATAAATCAATTATGGAATGCTGTTTTATACATATGTTCAAAATATGACCCTATCCAAAACTCCTTAAATGAGTACTGAAAAATAATTCAAACTCTTACTTAGGAGGTTCTGGTTTTTTTGGGCGGTGGGGGTTTGGTTTTCAAAACACTGCATTTGGAATTCCACAGCTCCATATAAAGGGAGAAAAAAACAAAACAAAAACAGTTTCTTTAACCTAAATGTATACTGTTCCTAACGTATGTATTGAAGCTACGTTGAGGGCATGGCATTTACCCTTTATCAGACTTCCTCTCACCTTCCTTATTCCGTGTCGAAGCTACAGTGTTAAGGGAAAGAGAAGAAACCTATCTAACAAGTGGATTAAGTTGCTGGCACAGCCCTGTTAAAAGTTGGTGTTCTCAGTTCTATTTTTTTTTTTCACATTTGCTTTACTCTGGGATGCAAAAGGTCAGAAACCATAGCCAGAAGTTCATTGTGATTTGCCTAAATGATGAGGATTAAGTGTTTTAAGGCTGCTTTCTGTCTCTGTAACAGTTGAACTTTTAGAGGCCTTATTTTTCCGTTTCTTGATATGATCATTAAAATGGCTCTCCAGTACTTCTCTACATGTGGAAAACAAACCAAGATTGTTTTATTATCTAGAAATGTATTTTAAGAATATGTAAATTAGTATTTCTTTATTCATTATTGATGCTTGGGCCTCATCATTCAACGCTTAATGGCATAATCAACCAAAAAATGGTTTAGTGAATTCATCTCTGGAAATGGAAAAGTTACCACTTTCAACTGGGAGCAGAAAACATCACTACTCCCAAAGGTTACTTTTGAGTCATTGCTAATAAGCATGAATTCATGTAAGCTAGCAAATATCCAAAGAAAATAAATAAAATCCAAGATGTGGATAATCATTTTAAGTTGAAATGTAAAATCCCATGTTTGAAGGAGCCTTGGTGGCACAATGGTTAAGTGCTCAGCTTCCAACTGAAAGGTTGGTGGCTCAAACCCACCCAGCCGCTCCTGGGAGAAAGACCTGACAATCTGCTTCCGTAAAGATTACAGCCAAGAAAACTCTATGGGGCAGTTCTACTCTGTCACATGAATGAAATCAACTTGACAGTACCCAGTAACAACGTTGTACACACTACAAAATCCTGTGTTCAGATTTTTATAACCGTAAGACTGGAATCGGGTTTTAATACCTTAATTCAGAGCACTGAAGGCTTAAGCCAGAGGCTGCAAACATGTATGCCTTCAGGGCCAGCCAGATCATGTAGAGGACTGGAGCAGACCTCTAGGATAAGGGCATAGGGCATACAGAGTAGGTAGGACTGTAGCAAACGCGAGAATGAATCTCCCACCTGAGGTATGTAGGTGTGATTGTTTTACTGCTACCTTGCAAGGTGAATAAAATAGCCCTGCTGCCTGATTGAGACCATGGTCTCCCAGTTTGCTGTCTCTGACCTAAGCCATCCAGGACATCTGATAAGTATTCTCCAGAACCAGAGAACACCCAGTATCTTAGTTATCTAGAGCTGCTATAACAGAAATACCACAAGGGGATGGCTTTAACAAAGAGATGTTTATTCTCTCACAGTCTAGGAGGCTAGAAGTCAGGATTTAGGGCTCCAGCTCCAGAGGAAGGTTTTCTCTCTCTGTTGGCTCTGGGGGGAGGACCTTGTCATCAGTCTTCCCCTGGGTCCAGGAGCTTCTCAGCACAGGGACCCTGAGTCCAAAGAATGCACTCTGCTCCTGGCTCTTCTTTCTTGGTGGTAGGATTTCCCTCTCTTCTCTGCTCCCTTCTCTCTCCTTTTATCTCTTCTAAGGTAAAAGGTGATGCAGGCCAACCCCATGGAAACTCCCCATACATCAGATCAGGGCTGTGACCTGAGTAAGGGTATTGCATCCCACTCTAATCCTCTTTAACATAACCTAATCTTGCCTCATTAACCACAGGCAGATACTGGGATTTACAACACATAGAACAATTATATCAAATCACAAAATGGAGGACAACAATTCGATACTGGGAATCATGGCCTAATCAAGTTGATACATACTTTTGGGGGGCAAATTCAATCCATGACACCCAGCCTCCTTCAAATCCCTTTCCAGTGTTTTGTTTGTTGTCTTTGTTGTTTGTTTATTTGCTTCCTCTCTGATGTAAGTCAGCTTCTTCTTGTTTGTCCACCACAATCACAGGTAATTAAAATTCTAGCCTATCAGAATTAAAAGAACTGAAAGGTCCATTCATCCAAATCAGCCTATTGCACAAATTTCTTCTTCATTGTTTCCAACAACTGCTCATTTCTTTGATGAACTCCCGAGCGTACTTTTTAGAAGAACCTTCATATTCTTAATCAAATTATACATTAGCCTTCTCTTCTTGAGAGTAAAATTTCCAAACTCTTTGGTTTTTCCTTGCATGACTTGTTTTCTACCTCTTGGTCTACTTTTTGAGAATGAGAACCCCAGGCATTATTTTTCTTTTGCTTCTTTGGTGTCAGATGAGGTAGGATGTTGTCAGCACTAGATGAGAAGGGAATTCAGCAAAGAAGGCATATGGATGGTAAATACACCCATGAAAAGATGCTCAGCATCAATAGCCATTAGGAAAATACTAATTAAAGCCACAATGAGATTCCACCACACACCTATTAGAATGGCTGAAGTAAGATAGCAAGCTATATACTGCAGTTGGGAGCATAAAATGGTACAACCACTTTAGAAAACAGATCATCAGTTTCTGGAAATATTAAATATACACCTCCATACGAGCCAGTCATTCCATTCTATTCCTCGGGATTTACCCAAGAAAAACATATACCCATTAGAGACTTACACGTGAATGTTCATAGCAGCTTTCTTTGTAAGAGCCCCAAACTGGAAGCAACTCAAATACCTATCAACAGGAGTGGATAAAAAACTGTGGTATATCCATATAAAGGAATACTACTCAGCAATAAAAATGAATGAACTGTTGATACATGCACTAATATGGGTGAATCTCAAAATACTAGGTTGAATGAAAGAGCCCGGCAAAACAAGAATATATATTGCATGATTTCATTTATAGAAAATGCAAACTAATCTTATAGAGTCAGAAAGCAGATCAGTGGGGAAGGGGCTGTTTGGGGTGCACAAGAGGGATTACTAAGGGATCTGAAGAAACTTTTAGAGGTCTTTTGTTATCCAGATCGTGGTGATGGTTTCCCAGGTATAGACATATGTCAAGCTTTATCAAATTGTACATTTTAAATATGTACAGTGTATGGTATGTCAATTATACCTCAATAAAGCTAATAATAAAAAAGACAAACGACAGTTTAAATTTAGGTTAAAAAAAAAAAAGGATATTGGGCAGTTCTCCTAATCAATGGGATAGACAATTATGGCCAGAAACATTGCCTAATTTTAAGCCACAAGACTGCTTCATGTAGGAGAAAAGACACTGTTATTTATGTCACCAGCCCTACCTCCCCCTACTCCACCCTCCAGCCCTGAACCCTGGAGGCTGCCTTTAGCATCGCTGTCATACACCATGTCTTCTTGGACAAATGGCCCACCAGCTAGGATGATAAACTGAATTAGTTCAAAGAGGTACATAGAGAACATAGGGATTGGGGAAATACCCTGACCATGTATCAAATCCTACTCCATCTTTATTATCTGCATGATCTCAAACAAGCTGGCTTAGACAAAAGGAGCTCTGCTTTCCTGCTGCCCAGCTTCCATCCAGCCTTCTTCTTGTGACCACACCCTGACTTCCCTCTGAGTAACCAACCCTCCCTCATTTTCAGCTCCTGTGCTTCCAGGGTTTTGTCCCTGGCTCACCATAAACCATGTGACCTGGGCCTGAGCTAGTCAGCACATCACATTCTCAGACACGTGGCTGTCTAGGCTGGGCGTATGTAATAAAGTAATGACACCATTGTTAATATTTGACCCCTGACAGGCTCCCTTGGCACCCTTCCTGCTGCGTCCCCCACCATCTGTGTGACCAAATAAGAGAGACCATTCATGCATACTCTCACCTCTGCTTATAGGAGGGAATTTCAAATAGTACAGCCTCTAGCTCACCTTCAGGAAACTCCACCTGGGCTAGCCCCCCAAAGCCACCTGCCCAGCTTCGTTCTTGCCTCACTGCAGACTGAACCTGAGCCTTTCTCCTTGCAGAATCCTTTTGCTGTTCACTGTGTGAGCAATGAACTATGTCACATCCTTGGGTACCCATGTGTCATTCATCCCTGTACCTGTATAAATTACAGGGTGGGGCTGCTTTATAGCTCCACATCCTAGCACAGAGCTAGGTACAAAGTTGGCCTCAAAAGATTGATTGATCAAGTGATTGATTGAATGAATGGGTAAACACCTTTTCATCCTGGCTTAGGCCTTCACACCTAGGCAACATGCCTGTCCCACTGCCCATTGTCGTGGTGGAGAAGCAGTCTCAGGCTTGAGCGCTTCAGCTGAGACACCTGCTGCCACACAACAAACCAGATCCTTCCAGCGGCTGAACTTGGCTTAATATTCCAATTCAAGTTTACTTTTCTCTTCATTCTAAATCACATCAAGTGTGTTAATTCCCTCAATTTAGTTCTGACTCCTTCTAGTGAGAAGGAAATATGGTTCTAAAATAGAGATCAATCCTTTAGCTGAGACTAACCCTTATAAGATATGTTTTTTATTTGATGATTTGTTGACCAAAATCACAGCATTGTATACATGGTTTGAAAGAGACCACAAAGAGGGTTTTAACTGCAGCCACTATTTACTTTGGGCTATACCTGGCAGAATTTGATTTGCGAGGATAGGAATGTCAGTCTGATAACACAACCGCAATTTCTCTAGCTATTTACCTTTAAATCTCAGTATTACACTTGCTACAGATGATATATGAAAGTAAAATATTTGCACAGTTGTGTGATTCAGTCCAGAAGAGGGACAGGACCTGCAGCTAAGGGAGGGGAAGATGCCCACGCTGACCTTGGCAGGACCAGCATCTTTGTAAGAGAGACACACGCAGCGGTGTTATGCATGCTCTGTGGCTGTACCCCTGGTTAAGTCACTGCCCCAGTGACCGTGATTGACAAGGGCTGCAAGGCTGTGACATAATCAAAATCTCAGCTTCTGTAGGTTGGGGGCTTGGGGATACAGCTGACAGGCAGACTTGTTCGTTCATCTCAATTTCTCGGTGTGTTTCACATTGTTATAGGTACAACATCAGTGAGGTGTTTTCCTAAATCACTGGAATTCTTAGGCCCTACTTTATAAGTTTATCAGACTAGGGTGGCTTGCATGTTGCTGTGATGCTGGAAGCTATGCCATTGGCATTTCAAATACTAGCAGGGTCACTCATGGTGAACACGTTTCAGGGGAGCTTCCAGACTAAGACAGATCAGGAAGAAAGGCCTGGCAAGCTACTTCTGAAAATTAGCCAGTGAAAGTCCTAGAGGTCACAATAGAACACTATCTGATATAGTGCTGGAAAATGAGTCCCCTAGGTTGGAAGGCAACAATGGACTCAAACATGCCAGCACTCATGAGGATGGCACAGCACTGGGCAACATTTCTTCTGTTGTACACGGGGTCACTGTGCATCAGAGCTGACTCCGTGGCAACAAACAACAACTATTTTATAAGTCCTGAATCTGCTGCCCTTTGCAAATTTGGCTAGTGCCCCTCAAGAGCTTCCTTCCTCTCCTCCTGTCTCCTGGGTAGGGGAGGTGTACGTGGTTCTGAATGAGGCATTGGAAACATCGCGGGTGTCTGGGGTAGCACCCTGCCTATTAGATTATGACAGTTTAAAACAACTTGTAAAAGAGAACCAATTTTAATTTACCTCAAGAAAAGCTCCTCTTGTTGCTAATTTAATCTTAGTGAAAGACCTTGTGTAGAACGTGCTCCAGGAATTTCTATAAGATATATTATCCAACCCAGGAGGATTATCTGACTTTATAAGCTAATCCTCTTGAAAAGTATGTCTCCGTTCCATGAGGGAGCGTGTGATCGTCTTTACATTATCCGTGTTTGAGTCTGATCTGGAATAAATGAGTCAGGTTGCTCTCTCGTCACCTACGCCTCAGCCACTGAAGACTCGCGGCTGCTCCAGGGAGGTCTGTAGTTACTGAGACTTCTTTTTATTATTAGAAAATCAAACAGTGGATTTAATACGATTGTCAAGTAGACATATAGAAATTGGTTGCAACGAATTCAACCAATAAATATTTATTGAGTTGCTACTATATGTGAGATGCTGTAGTGGATGCTGAGGTGAGGATAAGTGAACAAAACAATGGAGATCTCTGTCCTCAGGAGCTCACATTCAGGTGGGAAAACAGGCAAGGAGGAGATGAATGTAACATTTAGTATCGTATCAGGTAGTGGTTATGCTATGAAGAAACCTCAAGCAGGAAGAGGAGTAGAGACACGGAGGGAGGGTTGATGTTTTAAATCCTATGGTCAGGGGAGGCTTCTCTGAGGTGGTGATATCTGATCAGAAGACAGAACAAAGCGACAGGGAGTTATGCAGACAAGGGGAGAACTTCCCAGGCAGAGAGAGCAAGTGCAAATGTCCTGAGGCAGGAATGTGCTCAAGACAGGGACAAGGAGGCCAGAGTGGCAGGGGGAGAGTGTGGGATACAAGGTGGGGGAGGGAGCCTGGGCCCAACTCACACAGGGCCTTTTAGGTCCTGGGAGGGCTTAGGAGTCCCTGGGTGGTGCAAACAGTCAAGTTCTTTACTACTAACTGAAAGGCTGGCAGTTCAAATCCACCCCAGAGGCACCTCAGGAGAAAGTCCCGGTGATTGGCTTCTTAAAGGTCACAGCCTTGAGAACCATGTGGAGCAGTTCTACTCGGCACACACAGGGTTGCTGTGAGTCAGAATCGACTCGGGCAACCGGTTTGGTTTTCTGGTTTTAAGGACTTGGGGTGTTATTCTAAGGGGCGAGAAGAGTCAGTGGAAGGTTGAGCGAGGGAGAAACTGACTCTGATTTGCATTTTAGGCGGTGCCTCTTTCTCTGATCTTGTCATCATTCATTTATTCTCAGTTTTGTATCGTTTGTTCCTAGAGTCCGTCCCATCCCCAACACACTATTGTCATGTCTCCACAGGCATCAATCACAGAAGTTATTCACGTTCCTGGATAATAAGACAAAGGGAAATTACTTCCACTCTCTTCACGCTCAGGATGAAGATTGGAGAGCTGGTGCCCGAGACACAGTGTAGTCCATTCTCAGGTACGTTTGGAGACTGAATTCGTTTCTCTTTTTTTTCTGATTATTCAGAAATAATGTCTCAAGGGAAGAAAGCTTTCTCTCTTTAATTGTTTCTTGGAGGGTGTCAAAATAAAATCTGATTATTAAAAAATTTTATTTGAACCGTTATACAGGCAAGCCTCTTTTTATACAAGATATCTGTTCCTAGAATTGTGGGTAAAACAATGTCTTGTAACTTGCATCCTGTTTTCATTTTACTAAATATTAAGATGCTAGCTCCAAGAGTAGGGCCCATGGACACACTTTTAGCTCAGTAGTGAGGTCACTTCTGTGGTTCGCCCTTCAGCCAAAGATTAGACAGGCCCATAAAACAAAATGAGACTAAATGGGCACAACAGCCCAGGGGCAAGGACGAGAAGGCAGGAGGGGACAGGAAAGCTGGCAATAGGGAACACAAGGTCGAGAGGGGGAAAGTGTTGACATGTCATAGGGTTGTATTAATACAATAGGTGTATTAATTGGTTAATGAGAAACTGATTTGCTCTGTAAACCATCTCTAAAATACAATTAAAAAAAAGATGCTAGCTCCAGTTTGAGTGCTCACCAACTGACAATCAGGCCGAGATTTTCCATAGTCAAATGGAGGGGTGTGTAAAGGCATATGATTATAAGCCACCCTTCAAAAATCTTATGTATTTGTTAGTGAGAATAATCACTCATTTATTTAAGAAACATATAGTGACTTCTGTGCACAATACTCTCTTAGGCATTGTTATATATATCTTCCTTTTGATAAAATACACATGACATAAAAATTTACTTTTTTAACCATCTTTAGGTACACAATTCAGTGGCATTAAATATCTCCTCAATGTTGTGTAAGTATCACCACGATCTAGTATTTCCAAAACTTTCTCATCATCCCACACAGAAACTCTGTGCCCATTAAGCATAACTGCCGATTGTCCCACCACCCAAACCCTGGTAACCTCTATTCTGCTTTCCGTCTCTATGAATGTGCCTATTCTAGGTACCTCATACACTAACTGTCCATTTGTGCCTGTCGTGCTTCATTTAGCATAATGTTTTCAAGGTTCATCCACGTTGCAGCATGTATCAGAACCTCACTCTTTCTATGGCTGAATGATAGTCCATTGAATGTGTATACTACAATTTGCCTATCCGTTCATCCGCTGAGAGATACTTGGGTTGTTTCCACCCTTTGACTATCATGAATAATGTTGCTATGAACCTGAACATGGGTGTACAAATATCTGTTTGAGTCTCTGCTTTCAAGTCTTATGGATAAGTACCTATGAGTAGGATTGCCGGGTTGTATGACAATTCTGTTTAACTTTTTGAGGAACTGCCAAATTTTTTCCAAGGTGGCTGCACCATTTGACATTCCCACCAGCAATGCACAAGAGTTCCAATTTATAAAAATAACTTCTCATAGTATGTACTACTGTCCTCGTTGTACAGATAAGAAAATATCAAGCCATGTATAAGTATTTTTGCTGCTGCATGTGACAGAAAAATCTAACTAAAATACGTTTAATAAAAGACAGGAATATACTGGCTCATGTAACTTTACACTTAAGAGGTAGATATAATAAGTCAGGTAACACTTGATCCAGGGCCTGAATGATGTAACCATGATCCAATTGTTCTCTGCATTTCTCAGGTCTACTTTTCCAGCATTAACTTAATTCTGAAGCTCTGTATGATACCAAGATGGCTACAGCAGCTCCATCTTCTATGTACACAAAACTTCATGTCCTCCAGAGGAAAGAGCAAAGCCCTCCTTCCATCTGCTCAAGCTAAAGACTTGGGATAATTTCTGATTTAGTGGACCAACCAGCTTCGCTTGAGTTACGTGCTATTTTATTTGGGTGCCTATTATCCCCTGGAGTCCCTAGGTGGCGTAAACAGTTAGGACCTGAGAGGTTAACGAAAAGGTCGATGGTTCAAATCCACCTATACTTGCCTTGGAAAAAAAACCTGGCAATCTACTTCCAAAAAATCAGCCTTTGAAAACCGTATGGATCACAGTGCTACTCTGATGCACATGGGGTTTCCATGAGTCGTAACTGACTCAATGACAAGTGGTTTTTACTGTTATTATTATTATTATCCCCTGCTGGACAATGCAAAGCAGGTTTGATCTCTGCCTTCATGGAAGAGCAGTCTAGGAAGCAAAGACAGGAATTAACCCATAACCATAAAAATATACTGACTTAGTTACATATTATTATAAATGCTATGAAACAAAAGGACAGGATTCTCTAAGCCGTGAATTGGCAAATTACAACCCATGGGCCCAATCTGGCCAACTGCCTCTTTTAATAAATAAAGTTTTATTGTAACTCAGCCATGGTCATTCATTTGTGTGTGGTCTGTGGCTGCTCTCTCACTACAACAGCAGAGTTAAGTAGTTGCTAGAGAGGCCATATGGCCCACAAAGCTGAAAATATTTACTTTCTGGCCCTTTCCAAAAAAGGTTTGCCATCCTCACTCTAAGCATATGTAACAGAAGGGACCTAATCTCTGAATTCAGGCAGGTCTTTCTGAGCAACTGACAATCAAGGTGAGACCAAAGGTTGAAAATAGACCACCTAGAAAAGCCTGGCATGGAGTGGAGGGAATGGGGCAAATTTGGAGGGTCAAGGATTGTCTAGTAGAAAGGACAGCATGAATGAAGGCCCTGAATCAGCAGAAAGTTGGCACTTTAGAGGAACCGAGTGAAGGTCTGCATGGCTGAAGCAAGGGTGGGTGTGTGTGAGTAGCAGTCGATGAGTGGGGGCAGGGCCTGATGATGCCGGGACTCACTGGCCATGCTGAGGTACTGCAGAGGTTCCACTGAAGCACTGTACACAGGGCTAAGACATGATCAGATGGTGTCTTAAGTATTTCATCTTAGCCACTGTATGGAGAATGGTTGGGAACAAAAGAGGAAGGCAAGAGAAGAAATGGGGAGAGCAACTGGAAGGCTGCAGCCATAATCTAAGCTAGAGGTGATAATGGCTCTGACTAGGACAGTGAGAGTGAAAGAAGCAATGGATTCAAAATACAATCAGAACATAGTCTAAATAAGACTTGGTGTTCTGTTAGATGAACATTGAGGGAAAAGGAGGTGCAATAGGGTGAAGGCAAGTCATTTACTGAGCTGGGGAAGAGGATCAGATTCAAGAGTGAAAAAGGGAAGATACAAGGAAAGAAAATCAGAAGCGTCCTTCCTGGTCCAAAAGTTTTGTCATCCCAACCTGAGTTTCTAATCAGGTCTGTCAATGAAACAAGTTCTCACCAAAGGGTCAGTTTAGTGCCCAAAATGGACAATATGAGGTAGACAATCATGAAGATAGTAGCCGCAACAATGGACTCAAGCATCCCAATGATCATGAAGACGGTGCACACCTGGACAATGTTCTGTTCTATTATACACAAAGTCATCATTAGGCAGAGACTGCGGAAACTAACAACGATCTTGAAGACAATCTGTTCTTGAGGGTTTTGTAAAAACTCTTGGATATTCCCAGAAATTGTCTAGGACATGAGATTTAGAATTTATGTAGGTAACTTTCTGCTGCATCAATGTTTTCTAATGTGCCATGGAAAGCTGGGCAACTGGGCGTTCCACTTATTTTCTACTTCACCTAAGGTGTTCATGTAGCACCACACACATGAACAAACAATGCTAGCCCAAAGCTGAAATGTCCTTGAAAGGAAATAAACTTTGCAATTTTTTTTAAAAAGCCCTTTGCCCACTAAAATCGTAACTAACACATAAGAGCATTTGTAAATTTTCCTTCCAAACAGAACATTTGTGACATGCAAAACACTGTGCAAGATGAGAGAAGATGGCCTTGGCGAAGTATTCAAAAGTCATGGTGATTTTCTGGCCTGTCTCCCAAATAACTCAAGCAAATTTTAACAAAAATATATTCCAAAGACAATTGATTTAATGAGCTAGTATAAATAAAACTACCAATAAGCTGGCAGCCCTTAAATCAGATACAATAATTCCATCCAGTGGGGGCCTGGCATGCTTTGAATATTTTGTGTTCCCTATAATATTCCTATAAGAATTTAAAGAGTCTGGAAAAAGATACTCCTTTTCAATTATGAAGTTTGCTTCCAAAATATCATCTCTGTCAGAAGCAAGAAAGGCTCCGTTCATTCTCTCTTTTTCCTCAGTCTACTCTATGGATGTCACTTTCTTTATTTTTCACTAGCTCCCCAGAGCTGAGTGGTAACCCTGGAGTGTCACCCTGTCTCTATTTGATTCTGCTCAGTGTCACAGAGAAGGTGGAGCTGTGGAACTTAGCCTTCACCTATGCGCCACCCTTAAATTAGACCGGTAATGGACTGGCATTGTTTACAAGAATTCAGATTCGATAAAAACTCTCAGCAAAATAGTAATAGAAGGAAAATTCCTCAACATAATAACGGGCATTTATACAAAGCCAACAGCCAACATCATCCTTAATGGAAAGATTCTGAAAGCGTTCCCCTTGAGATAGGGAACCAGACAAGGATGACCCTTATCACCACTCTTATTCAACACTGTGCCGGAGGTCCTAGCCAGAGCAATTAGGCTAGATAAAGAAATAAAGGGCATCCAGATTGGTAAGGAAGAAGTAAAAGTATCTCTGTTTGCAGATGACATGATCTTATACACAGAAAACCCTAAAGAATCCTCAAAAAACTACTGAAACTAATAGAAGAGTTCAGCAGAGTATCAGGTTACAAGATAAACATACAAAAATCAGTTAGATTCCTCTACACCAACAAAAAGAACATAGAAGAGGAAATCACCAAATCAATACCATTCACAGTAGTCCCCAAGAAAATAAAATACTTAGGAATAAATCTTACCAGAGACATAAAAGACCTATAAAAAAGAAAACTACAAGGTACTACCACAAGAAACCAAAAGGGACCTACATAAGTGGAAAAACATAACTTGCTCATGGATAGGAAGACTTAACATTGTAAAAAGGTCTATTCTACCAAAAGCCGTCTATAGATAAAACACAATTCCGATCCAAATTCCAATGAGTTTTTAAGGAGATGGAGAAACATATTACCAACTTCATATGGAAGGGAAAGAAGCCCCAGATAAGTAAAGCATTACTGAAAAAGAAGAACAAAGTGGGAGGCCTCACTCTACCTGATTTTAGAACCTATTATACCGCCACAGTATTCAAACAGCCTGGTACTGGTACAACAACAGACACATAGACCAATGGAACAGAATCAAGAATCCAGATATAAATCCATCCACATATGAACAGCTGATACTTGACGAAGGCACAGTGTCAGTTAATTGGGGAAAAGATAGTCTTTTTAACAAATGGCACTGGTGTAACTGGATATCCATCTGCAAAAAAATGAAACAAGACCCATACCTCACACCATGCACAAAAACTAACTCCAAATGGATCAAAGACCTAAACATAAAGTCTAAAACGATAAAGATCATGGAAGAAAAAATGGGGACAATGTTAGCAGCTGTAATACATGGCATAAACAGAATACAAAACATTACTAAAAATGCCAAAGAGAAACCACATAACTGGGAGCTCCTAAAAATCAAACACTTATGCTCGTCTAAAGACTTCACCAAAAGAGTAAAAAGACCACCTACAGACTGGGAAAAAGTTTTCAGCTATGACATCTCTGATCAGAGCCTGATCTCTAAAATCTACATGATTCTGCTAAAACGCAACCACAAAAAGATAACCCAATTAAAAAATGGGCAAAGGATATGAACAGGGACTTCACTAAAGAAGACATTCAGGCGGCTAACAGATACATGGGGAAATATTTTCGATCATTAGCCATTAGAGAAACGCAAATCGAAACTACAATGAGATTCCATCTCACGCCACAAGGCTGGCATTAATCCAAAAAACACAAAATAATAAATGTTGGAGAGGCTGGAACACTTATACACTGCTGGTGGGAATGTCAAATGGTACAACCACTTTGGAAATCAATTTGGCGCTTCCTTAAAAAGCTAGAAATGGAACTACGGTACGATCCAGCAATCTCACTCCTCGGAATATATCCTAGAGAAATAAGAGCCTTTACACGAACAGATATATGCACACCCATGTTTATTGCAGCACTGTTTAAAATAGCAAAAAGATGGAAGCAACCAAGGTGCCCATCAACGGATGAATGGATAAACTATGGTATATTCACACAATGGAATACTATGCATCGATAAAGAACAGTGATGAATCTGTGAAACATTTCATAACATGGAGGAACCTGGAAGGCACTATGCTGAGTGAAATCAGTCAGTTGCGAAAGGACAAATATTGTATAAGACCACTATTATAAGAACTTGAGAAATAGTTTAAACTGAGAAGAACACATTCTTTTGTGGTTACAAGAAGGGGGAGTGAAGGAGGGTAGGAGAGGGGTATTTACGAATTAGATAGTAGATAAGAACTACTTCAGGTGAAGAGAAAGACAACACTCAATACAGGGGAGGTCAGCACAACTGGACTAAATCAAAAGCAAAGAAGTTTCCTGAATAAACTGAATGCTTCGAAGGCCAGTGTAGCAGGGGCAGGGGTTTGGGGACCATGGTTTCAGAGGACATCTAAGTCAATTGGCATAATAAAATCTGTTATGAAAACAGTCTGCATCTCACTTTGAAAAGTGGCGTCTGGGGTCTTAAACGCTAACAAGCAGCCATCTAAGATGCATCAATTGGTCTCAACCCACCTGGATCAAAGGAGAATGAAGAATACCAAGGACACAAGGTAATTATGAGCCCAAGAGACAGAAAGGGCCACATGAACCAGAGACTACATCATCCTGAGACCAGAAGAACTAGATGGTGCCCAGCTACAACTGATGACTGCCCTGACAGGGAACACAGCAGAGAACCCCTGAGGGAGCAGGAGAGCAGTGGGATGCAGACCCCAAATTCTCATAAAAAGACCAGACTTAATGGTCTGACTGAGACTAGAAGGACCCCAGTGGTCATGGCCCCCAGACCTTCTGTTGGCTCAGGACAGGAACCATTCCCGAAGCCAACTCTTCAGACATGGATTGGACTGGACAATGGGTTAGACAAGGATGCTGGTGAGGAGTGAGCTTCTTGGATCAGGTGGACGCTTGAGACTGTGTTGGCATCTCCTGCCTGGAGGGGAGATGCGAAGGTAGAGGGGGTTAGAAGCTGACAAAACAGACATGAAAAGAGAGTGGAGGGAGGGAGAGGGCTGTCTCATTAGAGGAAGAGTAATTGGGAGTATGTAGCAAGGTATATTTAAGTTTTTATGTGAGAGACTGACTTGATTTGTAAACTTTCAATTAAAGCACAAGAAAAATTATAAAATTTTTTTAAAAATTCAGATTTACCCACGTTTCTTTGCACTTAAGGATTCCGTTGAGTCACTGAGCACTTCCAGGTTGTCAGTTTATTTTTAACCCTTAAAAATCATCATGCTTTTAGCTGTCTACAGGATTATGCACTGTCAAAGCAGGCACCAGTATAATACTGGTGGACAGAGTCCTCTGAAGCTTCTAGCCTACAGGGAATGCCTCAGTTTCCTCCCACCGAAGGAAGCAAGGAAAATGATAACACGCACAGAGTTAGCCAAGGAGGCATAGAGAAGATAGTCTGCTCCCAGGTCCTCCAGCTAATTCAGGATTCATCTGCCAAGATTTACTGAGAACCTACTACGTGCAAGACACTGCCCTCTGGAAGCCACAAATATAACAAAGAGCCTTCCCCTGCTCTAAGAAAACTGTAAAGTAAAAATGGACCTGGAACTAACACAAGGTCCTTACCGATACATAACGTAAGAGAAGAATCAGCACAGGGCTATGGGAGAGAAGAGGCAAGAAGGATTATTCCTTTTGGCCTGGGATGGGAGGAAGAGGATTCTGGAAGATGTCACAGAAGAAGTGGCATTTGCCAGGATCAATTTGGAAGTTGGGTAGGATTTAGAAATGTGAAGGAGTAGGGCAAGGGCATCGGAGAGGATTTTTTGGTGGTTAATAAGAACTGTAACCAACTGGGTAACAAACAGTAGGTGATTTACTGGAAGGATTTTAGGAAGTCGTATCAATAGGAAGGAGCTAAGGCATCTCAGAAGGAGCCCTGGTGGCGCAACAGTTAAGCACTCGGCTGCTAACCAAAAGGTTGGCAGTTCAAACCCACCCAGTGGCTCCAGGGGAGAAAGACCTGGAGATCTGCTTCCATAAAGATTACAGCCTAGAAAACCCTATGGAACAAATCTACTCTATCCCATGGGGTTGCTATGAGTCAGAATTGACTTGATGGCACCTAATAACAACAAGAAGCAACTCAGAGGTTGGACAGCAGGATCCTCAACAACAGTGGGGTCAGACCCAGCAGTCACTATTAGGTGGTCGCTGTTAGTTTCTGTCGAGTCAGCTCCAACTCACGGCAGCTCCATGTACAGCAGAACAAAACCCTGAGTGGTCCTGTGCCATCTTCATGATCGTTGGTATGTTTGAGTTCCTTGTTGCAGCTATTCAGTCTATGTCATCGGTCCTCAAGTGCTTAAAAGGTACTTACAGAACTTGTGAAGAACAGAGGTTCTGGGGGTGGACCTGGCATTCTGATTCAGAAGAGCTAGATAGAGCAAGAATCTGCATTTTCAACGTTTGGTCCTGACAACGTTGATGCAGGGAGACCACAAGCCACACTTGGAGAGCCTGTGATCCCATCGACTGAGGGAAGAAGGCTGGCAAAGTCCCAGGCCTCTTGAAAGGAGCTATGCTGGTAAAATGAAGGGCTTATCCCCAGGGTCTCTCACAAAGCTGGGCCACTGCCTTGGCCCAGAACAGGCTGTGTGGATGGACTTGTCACTGCCAGCGTTCTGACACTTCTGGCTGGAGGGGGACGTCTCCAGGCTGAGGCGCTGCCCTGGACGAGGAGACTGGTTACAGCCCTTCATGTTGTCTCAGCTGTGTGCCCGTCCTCTGAGGCACCTCCATCCCACCTCCAGACACCTCTCAGAGGTCTTTCTGTTGGTACTTAAGTCCCTGGTGCTGCGCTCAGGAAACCTAGGACATTAGCACCAGGCATGTTTCTATTTTATTCTTTGCTTTTCTTGGCAAAGCCCCTTCCAGCAGCTTCAGACGCAAAGAGTCAAGATGAAAGCATTTCAGAAGCACTTACACAATAATCCTGTCACTCGTGGACTTAGAAAACGGATCAGCTTTTCCAAAGGATGTGACAAGCCAGAGTGTGACCCATTAACTGTTATCAAACCCTTCCCCGGAGCCTGGAGGGTCCTCCAGCTCAAGCCAGGCCCCTTTAAAGCCGCCCCTCAAAACCCTTGTTTCCTAAGAAGCGGCCATGACTGCCTCTGGCGTGACAATTTCTTTTTCACGATATGCTTTGCAGAAGACATTGCCAACCAGGGCTCTGCCGCGGATCTTACTTGTGACTCAACGAGCACAGTTTCAATCTGTTTCTGCAGATGAAAATGTTAATAACTTTACACTTTCTCCCCACATGGACACACATTCACATGCCCCAAACCCAGTGCACATTAGATAATGAAAACAAATGGAAAACCCCCAAAAATATACATATACTTTTTGATACATTCTACATCCTCGCTGAAGCTGTCACTGCAAGTTGGCACTTGCCTACATACATCTAATAATTTTCTTTTTGAAAAGCTCAAGGAACCATCATCAAATGATCACTTTTTACTTACAGAAGAGAATCTAAATAGATCCTCTTTTTTAGGCTTAAATTAGAAGTATAATGCTGAGCTGGGCTGAAGGCGGCTAGCACATTTTTTCCTGATGAGGGTCTGAAGATGTCAGCTTTCCCTACGCCCCCATGAATTCATCGACATTAAAGTCAGAATGGAAAAGACGGGCAGGATGTCTAGAGGCTGGAGGACGTGCTCTGGGGTCAGACCGTTTGCTGGAGCAAAGCAATCTTCCCGTGAAGGCAGGCTACGTGCCCCAGTCGGAATTGTCCTCCCAGTCTTCAAGGCCAATTAAACTTGGTTATGAATACGTTAGGTCCCTGGGTGGCATCAAGGGTTTGTGCTTGGCTACCAATGGAAAGCTGGTGGTTCAAACTCACCCAGCAGCTCTGCAGAAGAAAGGCCTGGCAATCTACCTCCATAAAAATTATAGCCAAGAAAACCCTACAGAATCAACTGAGCACATGGGATTGCCATGGGTCAGAATCGGCTTAACGGCAACAGCTTTTTTTTTTTTTTTTAATGAGTATGTTATAAGTTCATGGTGTCCAGAGTGGACCTTGCCACACAGACATCACTGTCATTGGCCTTTTCCTCCTCCTAGCCTACTCCCAGGCTGCCATTTCTCTCCCCAGGATCAACCCTGTGTTCCTGCTTCTCCTGTGCACCTGGGCTCTACAAAGTGGAGCTACTGTATTCGCAAGAGCTCCCTAGAGAGAATCCTGGGCCTTGAGAACTTCCTGGGTTCTCTAGCGTCTCCCACCCCACCTTAGGGCCTTGCCCAGTACATGTGCTTTAGAAATACCTGACGAAAGAATGTGTAAAATGTGTCCGATTCTCTCACTGAGAAGAAAAAAAAAAAAATCAGATTTGAGAAAACAAACAAAAATAGGCGGAAAAAAAGATGGGAGCTGGGATTATTTTTCCAGATATTTTCGTGAGTGGAAGCAGCCTATATTTACACCAGCTGCTATCGAGTCAACCCCAGTTCATGGTGACCCCATGTGTGTCCGACTAGAACTGTGCTCCGTAGGGTTTTCAGTGGCTGATTTTTCAGAAGTAGATCAGCAGGTCTTTCTTCCAAGGCATCTCTGGGTAGACTCGAACCTCCAACTTTTGGTTAGCAGCCAAGCAACTTGGTTAGCAGCTGCATGTTCAGTTTTTGGAGGGAAACCCAAAGACTGAGGACGAAAGGAACACTCTTATTCCCAGACGCCAACGGAGTCAACCCAGGGATCAATGAGATGACAGATGTTGGAGATAGCTGCCTAAATAGCCACTTGATCGTCAGACTTAATGAAATAACACGGGAAGAACATTCTAGAATTCATTAATTATATCCTACGTTCACTTCCATTGTCAATTCTAATACTTTATGGGGCTAATGACTTCAGCTTTTCTTAAAATAATTTGTGCATATGAGTGAATAAGGTCTTCAAATTTCCATAATTGAGTAAAATTCACACTGTATGTCCAACCCTCTCTAGTTTTAAGAACTTTAAGTAGTTTCTAAGGATACATGAAATGCTTCGAGATAACATAAATTAGGGGACATACAAAAGGAAGAACATAACATGGAATAAGGAATGAGGCTAATGCAAAAATGTGTATCATAAAGTCTTATACACTCACTTCCGGGTCTATTTTATAAGCAGGAATAGCTCAGATAGCCCAGCCATGATTTTCTCCCATTAACACTGAAAATCAACGCACAGACTTTTGTTTAGTCTTTCAGTTAATTATCCACCACAGTGAATCGACTTTAATTCATGAGATTGCTAATTGTTTACTTTTGCTATTCCTGTATAATAATATATCATACATGTTCTTTAACAGTCTATTATGAAAGCCAAAACAAGAAATATCTTCAGTTAATGAAACATAATGAAAAATATTTTTTGGGGGGGGTGGGGAGAGTCACTTTATGCACTCTGAGGAGGGTAAGAAGATTCCGTGTTCCTAACCTTTGAGGTGGTCAGTCCCGCTCTTGAGCTAATACATATGGGCTCATTTGCGTCCTCTGGTTCCCTCTCTCTTGAGCAAGCCACACTCTGACACAGGGAGCCTCCTTGCTAGGCACGGAAACTGTTTCAAGATGTTTCAAGCCGAGAAAGGGCCACCTGCACACATTCTGGCTAAGAGGTTCAGCTACCGTCCCCCTCAAGTCTTCTCGAGGAAAGTTCAAAAGGTGTTCGTCTGAATCAGTCATGCTTTTGTTACCCTTGACCTACAGCAATCTGGTGGATTTGGGGGTGGGGGGTGTCAAACTTTTGATTTGAAAAAAAAAAATTTATGCCCCAATATTTTAATAAGCTAAGAATTTGTTTTTCATTATATTATAAAACTATATTACCTATCAGCTATTTAAATTCTAATGTGAAATATTATAAAATAAATATAATTTATGAAAAATTTACTGTTATCTTGAGCAAAATAGAAACTCTGTTATGGAAAATATGATTTCATATAAACGTGTACTTTTATCTTACACAAGTATACAATTTCATTTGCCTACGTAACTCCAAGTAGCAAATGATACTGTTTAATTTACTACTAACCTGGCTTAAACTGTTTAAGCTGGAAAACAATTTCAGTAGCAGAGTTGTATTTGCATTTATTAGTATAGAAACATTTTTTGTGTGAATTCAGGACCAGAAAATGCATGATACATGAGATTATACAGCTTAGTCTGTTTGAAGAGAAATGTGCAAATCAATATCAACACAGGACGGCTGAAAGGAAAATATATGTATATATAGTGTGGGCTATTTCACCTTTGCAAGCTGGGAGCCATTAAGTAACGGCTCCCTCCCCACCCCCTTTGGTAAAACACATCCTGAACATTGGGCCCATGTTTTCAAGAAGAATGTGCCCCACTGCCCCTTGGAAACTCCATTTCATTTACTTGGTTCAGTTAGTTAATGACGGTACACTTTGACTCAAACACCCCATTCCCTTTCATCAATCATGCCTCTCTGGACTGTCAGGTGCAAAACAACAATCACAATGTCTTGCCACACAATGTCGATCTTGGGGATAGACCCAGACCCGCTTCCCCATTTAGGATTTCCTAGGGACCCATTTTTTCTCCCTCCTTCCAAATGAAAAGAATGAGTTAACGTGAATGGAAAAACCCCATCAAAAAACGGATATTGGTGACTCAAGTGTTAATCTAGGAAGTAGTATTATTTGGTGCTGGAAAAGGCGTTGTAGTAAGGTGGTTCTTTGTACAATGCAAACCTGGGGAATACAAAACACTGTCAACCCTGAAAATAAGATTTAATTTGGAATCATAACAGACTTTTCCCCCCTCTCTAAATTCTTATTCTATCATATTTGTTATAAATATTCAATAGAAACGCAGTTTTCTGGGACTGAGATGGTCTTTAATGAAGCAAGCCATGTGTGGCATTGCAGGCAAGTATTTTCACGCTTTGTTAACTGTCAGGGTGTTCGGATTCCTTTCCCAAAAAAATATTCTTTGTCATTCTGCTTAGGTCTCTGAAAAGCAACTTAGTCTCTGGAGATGTTAGGAATGATCGACACATCACGATTCTACGGACATCAAACGCATGAAGCATTTGGATGTGCTTTGAGGCAGAGGCAGACCTTCCATTTGGACATGGCCACCCGCTCCTGTGTCATTACAATTAATTCAGCACTGTGTGAGCTCTTGCCTGGGAGCTGGAGGGACTGATTGCAGCTTTGGTTCTGCCACTTACCGTTCAACCTTGCTGAGTTACCTTCCCACACAAGGCCTAAGGTGTGTGAGCTTTACAATATGAAAGTTGGACTGGATTGGGATCAGCAAACTACTATTTATAGGCCAAATTCAGCCTGTCACTTGTTTTTGTAAATAAAGATTTATCAGAACACAACCACGCCCTTAGTTTATTACTGTCTATCACTACAAAAGGAGCCCTGGTGGTGCAACAGTTATATGCTGGGCTGCTAACCAAAAGGTTGGCAGTTTGAACCCACCCAGCAGCTCTGAGGGAGAAAGGCCTGGTCATCTGCTCCCATAAAGATTATCCAAAACAGGAGGTGGAGACAATATGGCGCTATAGACAGAAGCATCATGCTGTCCCTCCACAGCAAAGACTCAAAACACTAGGTAAAACAGAGACAAATGTCAATCATGGAACCCTAAGCGTCAAATAAAGTGATAAAGAACTCAACCAAGCACTGAATGGAATAAGAAACTCACAAAGAATAGAGAGCAAGGAGAGATATGAGAGGAGGTCTCCTATCAGCTAATGCTGCATGGATTCGCCATCTTGGACTTCTGTCAGAGATCAGCAGACAGGGAATACTGGAAAGGGGCTTCACAGAGCTCCCAGTGGGAGACCGAGCACCTGGTAACCAGGAATACAAGCTTAAGCTTTCCCACCCCTGACCCTTCTTCCACCTGCTCAGCCTCCGCATCTTCCCAACGAGCCAAGCAGCTGAGGCCTGGGAGGTACCAGATATGTGCCCCACAGACTCAGCTTGCCCACACCAGCCAGCTCCTTCAGTGTCATTTCTTTGTTGCTGGTGTTGCTTTTTTCAGCTTTGTTTGTTTTGCTTTTTTCAGCTTTGTTTGTTTGTTTCTTCCCTACCTCTCACCTCCTCACCCTTCTTTCACCTGGCTCCATGTGCCATCTTTGCTTCTTCTTGACAGTCTGTGAAGCACCTCTCGGCTGAGGAACGGCTTCCCTGGTCATTGCCACCAAGCTGGTGGGATTCCTGGAGCCTTTTTTGTTTGTTTGTTTGTTTCCTTTTTCCTTTTTCTTCATTTCTTGGTTTCTTGTCTCTCTCAACTTACCTTCTTTTCCTATCTTCTGAATACCTGACAATGTGTCCCATCTCCACCCCTTTCTAGCCAGGCTGCACTGTGCAGGTTGGGAGCCAATTTCCCAGTCTGTGCAGCCGTGCCAGTGGAATCCCTCAGGGAGTGAGTTTCTTTCTTTCTTTCTTTCCTTCCTTCCTTCCTTCCTTCCTTCCTTCCTTCCTTCCTTCCTTCCTTCCTTCCTTCCTTCCTTCCTTCCTTCCTTCCTTCCTTCCTTCCTTCCTTCCTTCCTTTCTCTCTCTCTCTTTTCTTTCTTTCTCTTTCTCTCTCTCTTTCCTTTTTCTTCTTACTTATTTTTTTGTTTTTCTTTTTTTCTTTTTGCCTTTCTTCTTTTCTCAGTTTCTAGCCTCTCTCTACTTACCTTTTTTTCCTGTCTCCTGAATACCTGGTGCTGTGTGCCTTCTCTGCCCCTTCTAGCTGGGCTGTACTGCACAGCTTGGGAGCCAATTCCCTGGTCTGCGCGGCCTCGGTGAGATCTCTGGGGGCCTTCCTTTTTTGTTTTGTTTTTTCTTTTTGTTTTTCTTCATATCTCAGTTTCTCATCTCTCTCTACTTTCCTTCTAGTCCTGTCTCCTGAATACCTGGTGCCATGTGCCATCTCTACCCCTTCTAGATGGGCTGTGCCCTGAGGCCTGGGAGCCACTTTCCCAGTCCCCAGGTGGGTTCCCTGGGGGCATTTCCTTCTTTCTTTTTCTTTTTTAATTTTTATTTGTGTTTTCTCTTCTTCATTTTTCCTTTTCGTTTTACTTCATTTCTTGGTTTATTGTTTTTCTACTCCGGTGGCAGGCTCTCTCAGCACTTTTTTTTTTTTTTTTTTTTTAGGCTCCCGTTTCTCTCTCCTCTCTCTTTTTTCCCATACTCATCTTAGCTCCACACATCACAACTCCCCCCCTCCGCCTACCTGCACCGTGTGCTATACATTACACCTCCAAGCAGCACAGGCATGGCCTACTGGAACCTACCCTGCACTGCCCACCCTGTTGGCCCCAGTACATGCCACAAACAACCCATGCCAGCCTCTCCTGTTCAGCTGTGCCTGCCCTGCTGCACCACAGCTGAGTGACCAGCCCTGCCCACTGGACAATGAGGTAAAAAGTATCATGCCCACAGACATGCAGACAACAAAGGACGCACAGCAGCCAGCTCAGACATAACCAAATAAAACAAAAAAGGAGAATGAAACAAACAAATCTACAACCAATAAATGAAGAAAATAACCACTGAATGTCCTGAAGACAGCAGACAATATCAAAACATATTTAAAAAAAAAAATAGAACAGGATGTTTCCAGTGGGTGTCCAAAATAAAACACCAGATGACTTTCCAGTATAAGAAAAGGAACTGGAACTACCTGATAGGAAATTCAAATATTTAATACTCATGCTATCCAAGAGTTGAAGCAAAAAGCAGGGAAAAATAGAAAAATTCATGGAAAAGCAGACAAAATCATAGAAAATACAGACAAAACAATGGAAGAATTCAAGAAAATAATACGGGAGCAAAATGTCAAACTAAATTCAGAACTTCAAAAACAGCACTTAGAAATCCAAAAGATGAGCAACAGGATTTCAGAAATGGACAGTGTCATAGGAGGTCTGAGGAGCAGGTTTGAAACAATGGCAGACAGGATCAGCAGAATTGAAGACAAATACTTGAATACCACTTTGAGGAAAAATCAGGGAAAAAATGAAGAAACCCTGAGAATGATGTGGGATACAGTCAAAAACAAAAATTTGTGAGTGATCAGAGTTCCAGAACAGGGGGAGAAAACAGAAAACACAGAGAGGATCACTGAAGGATTGTGGACAGAAAACTTCCCTAATATCATGAAAGATGAAAAGCTGACCACCAAGAAGCTCAACGAACCCCATTTAGGCTAGAACCCAAAAGAAAATCATCAAGGCATATCATAATCACACTGGCTAAAACCAAAGACAAAGAAAGAATCCTGAGAGCAGCTTGAGAAAAAAGAAAAGTCACATACAAAGGGGAAACAATAAGACTAAGCTCTGATTACTTGGCAGAAATCATGCCAGCAAGAAGGCAATGGTATGACATATATAAAACCTTGAAAGAAAAAACGTTGTCAACCAAGAATAATACACTCTGCAAAACTCTCATTCAAATATGATGGTGAAATCAGGACATTTCCAGATAAACACAGATTAAAGAGATATGTAAAAACCAAACCAAAATTATGAGAATTACTAAAGGGAGTCCTTTGGCTTGAGAACAAACAGCACCAGATGATAGCCTGAATCTAGGATACAGGATCACACCAGCCAGACACTAGCCTAGGAAATGAACTCTCAAGACTATTAAAAACCAAAAGATCCACAAGATGGTACCAGAGAGGTTAATCTGTAAATGACAACAACATCAGAACAATAAAAGAGGGAATATACAGTGTAGGTATAGAACTTTCTAATGGAGAGGTAGGCAAGGTGATGCCAAGTAATTAAAGACTGGTTCAAACCTAGGAAGATAAGGATAAATTTCAAGGTAACCTCAAACAAAGTTAACAAACTTACTCAGCAAAATTAAAGAAGAAAAACACAAAGTCTCAATAAAAACAAAAGAAATGAAAAAAATGCACAAACAAAAGGAATTCAGCACAGGAGAGTAAGAGGAACACAGAAAACATCAGCACCACAAAAAAAAAAAAAAAAAGCATTACAGAATGACAGCAATAAACTCACAATTATCAATAATTACACTGAACATAAATGACCTAAATACACCCATAAACAGAGAGTGATGAAATGGATTAAAAAAAAAAAAAAAAAAGATCCATCAATATGCTGTCTACAAGAAACATGCATTAGAAAAAAAGCTGTAAATTTATTAAAAATCAAAAAAGGGAAAAAATATATCAAGTGAACAGCTACCAAAAAAGAGCAGGAGTGGCAATACTCATCTCAGGTAAAATAGTCTTTAAAATAAAATTCACCATAAAAGACAAAGAAGGCCACTATACAATGATTAAAGGGATGATCCATCATAAAGACATAACCATAATGAATACCTATGCACCCAATGACAGGGCTCCAAAATACATAAAACAAACTCTAACAGCACTGAAAAGAGAGATTGACAGTTCCACAATAATAGTAGGAGACCTCAACACACCACTCTCAGTAAAGGACAGAACATTTAGAAAGAAACTCAACAAAGATACAGAAGATCTAAAGCACACAATCAGCCAACTTGAACTCATAGACATATATAGAACACTCCACCCAATGGCTGCAAAGTACACATTCTTTTCCAATGCACATGGAATGTTCTCCAGAATAGACCACATCTTAGGTCACAAAGCAACCCTCAATAACATCCAAAACATTGAGGTAATACAAATTATCTTCTCTGACCACAAGGCAATCAAAGTAGAAATTAACAACAGGAAGAGCAAGGAAAAAAATCAATTGCATGGCAACTGAATAACACCCTGCTGAAAAACCACTGGGTAATAGAAGAAATGAAAGATGGAATTGAAAATTTCCTAGAATCAAACGAGAATGAAAATACATCATACCAAAACCTTTGGGACACAGGTAAGGCAGTGTTCAGAGGTCAATTTATAGCAATATATGCATGCATCAAAAAAGAAGAAAGGGACAAAATCAAAACATTAGTTACACAACTCAAACAAATAGAAAGAGAATAGCAAAAGAAGCCCACAGCCACCAGAAGAAAGGAAATAATAAAGAGCAGAAATAAATGAAATTAAAAAAAAAAAAATGAAATAGAGAATAGAAAAACAATAGAAAGAATCAACAAAACCAAAAGTTGGTTCTTTGAAAAGATCAACAAAATTACAACAAAAGAAAAACAGGGGAGGATGCAAATAACCCAAATAAGAAATGAAATGGGGGACATTACAACAGACCTAACAGAAATAAAAAGAATTATAACAGAGTACTGTGAAAACTATACTCTAACAAATTTGAAAACCTAGAGGAAATGGACAAATTTCTAGAAACGCACTACCTACCCAAACTAACACAAAATGATGTTGAAAATCTGAACAGACCCATAACAAGAGAAAAGATTGAAACGGTAATTAAAAAAAAAAAGAACCCTGGCCCAGATGGCTTCACTGGAGAATTCTACCAAACATTCAGAGAAGAGCTTACAACAGTACTACTCAAACTATTTCAGAACATAGAAAAGGACGGGGTACTTCCAAATTCATTCTATGAAGCCAGTGTAACTGTGATACCAAAACCAGGCAAAGACACCACAAAAAAAGAAAATTACAGACCAGTGTCTCTCATGAATATAGATGCAAAAATTCTCAATAAAATCCTAGCCTAGAGAATTAAGCATCATATCAAAAAAATAATACACAACAACAAAGTAGGATTTATACAAGTTATGCAAGGGTGGTTCAACATTAAAAAATTTATCAATGTAATCCACCACATAAATGAAAGAAAAGAATCACATGATCATCTTAACCGATGCAGGAAAGGAATTTGACAAAGTCCAACCCATTTCTGGTAAAAACTCTCAGTAAAATAGGTATAGAAGGGAAATTCCTCAACATAACAAAGGGCATCTATACAAAACCAACAGCCAACATCATTCTTAATGGAGAGAGGCTGAAAACCTTCCCCTTGAGAACAGGAACAACACAAGGATGCACTTTATAATCACTTCTCCTTAGTGGTTAAGAGCTATTGCTACTAATCAAAAGGTCAGCAGTTCAAATCTACCAGGTGCTTCTTGGAAACCCTATGGGAGAGTTCTACTCTGTCCTATAGGGTTGCTATGAGTCTAAATTGACTCAACAGCAACAGGTATGTATTTATCATTGTGCTGGAAGCCCTAGCTAGAACAATAAGAAAAGAAAAAGAAATAAAGGGCATCCAAGTTGTTAAAGAAGAAGTAAAACTGTCCCTACTTGTGAATGATATGATACTATACATAGAAAACCCAAAAGACTCCACAAGAAAACTACTGCAACTAATAGATTCAGCAGAATAGCAGGATACAAGATAAACATTAAAAAATGAGTTAGATTCCTATATGCCAATAAAGAGAATGACGTAAGTGAAATCAGGAAAACAATACCATTTATAATAAACCTGTGCGGTCAAGTCGATTCCAACATAGCCCTTAAAAAAATAAAATACTTGGGAATGAACCTAACCAGGGATGTAAAGCACCCATACAAAGAAAACTACAAAATACTACTGCAAGAAACCAAAAGAGATCTACATAAATGGAAAAACATACCATGCTCATGGATAGGTAGACTCAACATTGTGAAAATGACAATTCTATCCAAAGGAATCTGCAACTACAATGCAATCCAGTTCAAATACCAACAACATTCTTTAAAGACATAGAAGAACTGACCATTAACTTTATATGGAAAGGGAAGGGGCCCCTAGATAAGTAAAGCACTATTGAAGAAGAAAAATAAAATAGGAGGACTCACACTACCTGACCTCAGAACCTCCTATACAGCTCCAGTAGTCAAAACAGCCTGCTACTGGTACAATGACAGATACATTGACCAACGAAACAGAATTGAGAACACAGATGTAAATCCATCCACCTACAGCCACCTGATCTTTGACAAATCCCCAAAGTTCATCAAATGGGGAAAAGACAATCTTTTAACAAATGGTGCTGGCAAAAATGGATGTCCATCTGTAAAAAAATGAAACAGGATCCATACCTCATACCATACCCAAAGACTAATTCAAAATGAATCAAATCCCTAAATACAAAACCAAGAACTATAAAGATCACAGAAGAAAAAAGAAGATCAGCTCTAGAGGCCCGAATACATGGTGTTAACAGAATACAAACCATAAGTAACAACACACTGACTCCAGAAGATAAGCTAGATAACTAGGATCTTCTAAAAATTAAACACTTATGCTCATCAAAAGACTTCACCAAAAGAGTAAAAAGAGAACCTACAGACTGGGAAAAAAATGGGGGCTATTAAAAACCTGACAAAGATCTAATCTCTAAAATTTACAGGAAAATCCAACACCTCTACAACAGAAATACAAATAATCCAATTAAAAAATGGGCAAAGGAAATGAACAGACTTTTCACCGATGACGAATGAAGGCATTCAAGTGGCTAACAGACACATGAGGAAATGCTCAAGATCACTAGCCAGTAGAGAAATGCAAACCAAAACCACAATGAGATACCATCTCACCCCAACATTCCTGGCATGAATCAAAAAAATAGAAAATAACAAATGTTGGAGAGGCTGCAGGGAGATTGGAACTTTTATGCACTGCTGATGGAAATGTAAAATGGTACAACCATTTTTGGAAAACAATATGGTGCTTCCTTAGAAAGCTAGAAATAGAAATACCATATGATTCAGCAATGTCACTCCTAGGAAAATATCCTGGAGAAATAAGAGCTGTCACATGAATAGACATATGCACACCCATGTTCACTGCAGCATTGTTCACAATAGCAAAAATGGAAATGACCTAGATGCCCATCAACAGATGAATGGATAAACAAACTATGATACATACACATAACGAAGCACTACACAACAATAAAGAACAATGACGAATCTGTGAAGCATCTCACAACATGGATGAATCTGGAGGGCATTTTGCTGAGTGAGAAAAGTCAATCACAAAAGGACAAATATTGTATGAGACCACTACTATAAAAACTCATGAAAAGGATTACACACAAAAAGAAACAATCTTTGATGGTTACGAGGCAGGGGAGGGGTGGAAATGGAAAAACACTACATAGACAATAGACAAATGGTAACTTTGGTGAAGGGTAAGACAGTACACAATATTGCAGAAGCCAGCATAACTTGTTCAAGTGGAAGCTCCACAGACATATCCAAACCCTCTGAGAGACCGAATTACTGGGCTGAAGGCTATGGGGGCCATGGTCTCTGGAACATCTAGCTCAATTGGCATTACATAGTTTATAAAGACAACATTCTACATTCTACTTTGGTTAGTAGCATCTGGGGTCTTAGAAGCCTGTGAACAGCCATCTAAGATACTCCACTGGTCTTACTGCATCTGGAGCAAGGGAAAATGAAGAAAACTGAAGACACAAGGGAAAGATTAGTCCAAAGGACTAATGGATCACAACTACCATGCCCTCCACCAGACTGAGTCCAGTATATCTAGATGATGCCTGGCTACCATCACTGACTGCTCTGACAAGGATCACAATAGAAGGTCCCAGACTGAACTGGAAAAAAATGTAGAACAAAATTCTAACTCACAAAAAAATACCAGACTTAACTGGCCTCACAGAGACGGAGAAACTCCAGGAGTATGGCCCTGGACACCCTTTTAGCTCAGTAATAGCGGTCACTCTTGAGGTTCACCCTTCAGCCAAAGACCAAACAGGCCCATAAGACAAAATGAGACTAAAGGGGCATGTCAGCACAGGGGCAACAACTAGAAGGCAGGAGGAGACAGGAAAGTTGGTAATAGAGAACCCAGGGTCAAGAAGGGAGAGTGTTGACATGTCGTAGGATTGTTAACCAATGTCATAAAACTATATGTGTATTACCTGTTCAATGAGAAACTAGTTCGTTCTGTAAACCTTCATCTAAAGCACAATAAAAAGAAAAAAAAAGATTAACCAAAACAAACAAACCCACTGCTGTCAAATCGATTCCAACTCATAGTGACCCTAAAGGACAGAGGAGAACTGCCACATAGGGTTTCCAAGGCTGTAAATCTTTATGGAAGCAGGCTGCCATATCTTTCTCCCTCGTAGCAGCTGGTGGATTCAAACCGGCGACTTTTCGATTAGCAGCCAAGAGCTTAACCACCAAGCCACCAGGGCTCCTTCCATAAAGGTTACAGCCTAGAAAACTATGGGGCAGTTCTCCCATGTCATATTGGGTCACTATCAGTAAAAATCAACTCAACAGCACCTAACAACAACATGGCTACAAAGGCAGAGTTGGGGGAGTTGCAACAGAGACAATCTGGCTTACCAAGACTAAAGTATTTACTATCTGCCTTTTAAGGAGCCCCGGTGGTGCAGTGGTTAAGCACTTGGCTGCTAACTGAAAGGTTGATGGTTTGAACCCACCATCTGTTCCACAGGAGAAAGATGTGGCAGTCTGCTTCCATGAAGATTAAAAAGCCAAACCCATTGCTGTCAAGTTGATTCTGACTCATAGTGACCCTATAGGACAGGGTTCAACTGCCCTATAGGGTTTCCAAGGAGCAGCTGGCAGATTCAAACCGCCAACCTTTTGGTTAGCAACCAAGCTCTTAACCACTGCTCCACCAGGGCTCCTCTGTAAAGATTATAGCCTTGGAAACCCTATGGGACAGTTCTACTCTGTCCTATAGGGCCACTATGAGTCAGAATTGACTTGATAGCAATGGGTTTGTGTGCCCTTTGCAGAATAAGTTTGCCAAATTTGTATAGATGATTTATTGATTCCTTTCCAGTTCTAGAATTCCTTATATATTCAGTAAAACACCTAAAACTTGTGTATTAATCCTTTCAGTGCCCGCATCTTTGCCGAGCTCCTCCTATGAAGACTGCATCGTGCTAATGACATGAGAAACGTAGGGTGCATTAGCCAAACTTTGTAATCGTTCCTCTTTTTATGTTTTTTTTTTTATAGGATTTAAATTTTATTAACAGCTCTTAGAAATATCCAAGTTAACATTCTGTGGCAAATGTCATGCATTTGATTATTACCATTGGTAATAGGGCATATCTTTTTTCCTACTAAGAATGTTGGGGGGGGGAGGGGAGAACCGTATGGCACAGGAGACTTATTGCATTAAGACATCATTTTAACAGATTGTTTAGTTTTGGTAATATAATTTGACATCTAAACATAAGCTGAGAGGGATCTCCCACAAAACCTTTGATAATACGATTCATTGTCAAATGTTTGTTTTGCCTATCTGGCACTGATTAATGAATTCTTTTTAATATAGCTTGGATTTACTGATTTTGAAAAAGAGAATTATTCTTATTGATGTTGCTAAAATATCCAGGTGGCTTGAATTTCACCAACTAGATAGTTTAATCTAGCACATTTGTGTAGCCCTAATCAAATCTTTACTAACAGATGTGAGAAGCCCAGTACTGGAGCTCATGTTTGTGACTCTATGATAATTAAATTAGCTCGATAAGGAAATAAATGAGATAATGACCAAAATTTTCCCCTAAACTTGTGTTACAGTCTTTAAAAAAAAAAATTTTTTCCCATAGAGTTTTTCCATAATGAAATACAAATTGAGAATCTTTAAGTCAAAGATAAATATCTATATAGTTTCCAGAACTGGTCGTCTATTGAATTACTTATAACCAAGTAAGCAAGTGGCACTTCTTTTACCAAAAGAGCAAAACCTATATAACTAAAAAAGCCAACGTTCAAATGTAAGATTTCTCAACAAATTCATTATAAAGAACAGAATAATCCCTTCTTTTGGCCAATCGCATAGGAAACGTTTTTATTTATTTATTTATTTTAGGTATTATCTCTTCGGTATTTTCTGATGGGTAGGAAATGCCTTTCTCAGGTCGAGTGATTATTTCCACATATAATTTGTTCCTGCCTAGGACAGTGCTGGACTATTGTCATGGCTTAGTGAACTGGCTTTATTATTTATTAATCATAGCTTTCACAGATCTTTTGGCTTCAGGTGACAGCCCCTACCACAGGCTAAATAGCTTCTCATTTAAAGGCATTTTGTACAAATAGGAAGGTTTAGGATGCTCATATTCACCAAGGGATTGAATTGTCTTTAGAAAGCCAAGTCACGTTTTATGGAGGGCAGGTTCACAGAAGCAAGGGGGCTGACCAATGGTGGCAGATGCTGTCTAGGGGCTCTGGTGCCGCTGCTGCTGTGGGGAAGGCCCCTCACAGCTGCAGAGCAGAGCGTGGCGGACAGTGCTTCGTGAGAACACGGGGACAATGCCTCCTCTGTTCCTGCTACACCAGCGCTGACCTTGCTGGAGGCAAAGAGCTGTCCCAGCTGCATTTGCATGAGGGCCAGTGATGGCGGAAGGGGTCAGAGAGCCCTCCCAAGACCAGTCCTCACCCCACCAAATGCCTGCAGGTGTGGCGACCTTTATTTATGTATTCTACTGTATTTGTTTTTTTTTAATCAGCTCAGGGTCACATTCCCAAGCTAGATGGGATCCTTCTTTGAGAAGGAAGAAAGGAAAGAAAAAGAGAAAGACAGAACGAGAGAGATGCCTTCTACTTTTCCTTACTTCCCCCTATAAGCTTTCCATTTTTGTCATCGTTAGGTGCTGTGGAGTTGATTTTCAACTCACAGTGAACTCATGTGACAGAGGAGAACTGCCCCCATAGGGTTTTCTAGGTTGTAATCACAAGAACAGACCACCAGTTCCTTTTCCCCCTGCAGAGCTGCTGGGTGGGTTTGAACAGCCAACCGTTTGGTTAGCAGTCCAGCACTTAACTATTGAGCCAGCAGGGCTCCTTTTTCTTTAAAAACTCTTTAAGAAAAAGAAAAAACAAAATTGCTGTTGAGTTGATTCCAACTTATAGCGACCCCGTGTGTCAGAGTAGAACTGTGCTCCATAGATCATTCGTGACTATGACCTTTCAGAAATATGTTGCCAGGCCTTTCTTCTGAGGTGCCTCTGGATGGGTTCAGACTGACAACCTTTGGGTCAGTACCTGAGCACTTAACTGTTTGTACCACCCGGGGACTCCTTAAGACCTCTTAGCAAGGAATGGAAATACAATTTGACAATCAGTTAGAAAGTATATGACTGTATTGTCTTACTGCATTTTAGGCAATGTATCCATTGCAATATACAAATAAAATAGCCCGTGTGCCTCCGTTCTGCACACTTACTTGAATGTATCTGCTTAACTTAAAAAGTTCCAACATATTAAAAAATCTGATTCTTTTTCTTTCGTGAGGAGGCCTAGTATTACTTTAGCTTGATTAGAAAAGCTGTGGAAAATGAGTGTGCTAATTACCTTTAAATTGAATGGAAAATAAATTGTATTCTGTTGTATGCAAAACAAAGGGTATTTTCTTGTTAGTCATTCAAATAATGGAATCAGTTACTGTATATTTTGTAAATAACACGCCCACGTAAATAATGCACCCACATATATAATGTTTATGAAAATGAAGGGCGGAGGGAGTGTTATGTGTCGGCAAAAAACACTATGTGTGCATTTGCTTAAAAATACGGTAGGTCTGTAAGTGACCGGGTACCTAATGAGCCAGCCCTGTCCTGATGTTTTATTTGTCTCATGTAATTCATATAATGAACATGTGTGGTAGATCCTATGTTTCCCACGTATCAGAGAAGGAAATTGAGGCCCAAAGAATCATCTGCCCAAGTGCTCACACTCGGGGCAGGAGCTGCCTTCAACAGTGCTCCTGGGAGTTGTTTTCCAGGGCTATTAGTTGGAGATCTGTGAATAACTTCCCCTGTTTATGGCATCTTTTCCTGCAAAGCACAAGTGCTCAGTAGGTTCACAATTCTAGCATGAAACACACTTCAGAGGCAAAATCATGTGACTTACATGGGCTCATTCAAAGGTGCTCTAACAGGTCTGATAAATACATTTATACATGCATATTCCTTAAGTCTTCACCATTTATTTTTAACCAATTTATTTAAAATAGATAAGCTCATTTTTTTATGGGAACGAGAACATCTGGCTCATAGAATTGGCAATATAGAGGTCAGAGTAAGGCATTTAGATGAAGAAATTGAAGATTTTTACCAACTTCTGCAGTCTGAAATTGATCAAACATGCCACCAAGATGCCCTGTTAATTACTGGGGATCGGTAGAGGAAAGCTGGAGACAAAGAAGAAAGACCAGCAGATGAAAATTAATGGCTTTGCTGGTAGAAACGACAAAAGAGATCACATGATAGAATTCTGCAAGATCAACAACTTCTTCGTTGCAAATACCTTTTTTCAACAATATAAACGGTGACTGCACACCTGAAGAAGTACAAGCTGCACTGAAGGCGCTGACGAAAAACATGGCTCCAGGAACTGACTGATTACCAACCGAGACATCTCAGCAAACAGGTGCAGCACTGGAAGTGCTCACTCTTCTATGCCAAGAAATTCGGAAGACAGTCACCTGGCCAACTGACTGGAACAGATGCACATTTGTGCCCCTTCCAAACGAAGGTGATCCAACAGAAAGCAGAAATTATCAAACAATGCCATTAATATCACACACAAGTAAAATTTTGCTGAAGATCATTCAAAAGCGGCTGCAGCAGTACATCCACAGAGAACTGCCAGAAATTCAAGCCAGATTCAGAAGAAGACGTGAAACCAGGGATATCACTGCTGATGTCAGATGGATCCTGGCTGAAAGCAGAGAATAGCAGAAAGATGTTTACCTGTGTTTTATTGTTTGTGCAAAGGAATTCTACTGTGTGGATCACAACAAATTATGGATAACATTGTGAAGAATAGGAATTCCAGACACTTAATTGTGCTTATGAGGAAACTGTACATAGATCAAGAGGCGGTCATTCAAACAGAACAAGGGGCTACTGCATGGCTTAAAGTCAGGAAAGGTGTGTGTTGGGGTTGTATCCTTTCACCATACCTATTCAATCTGTATGCTGAGAAAATAATCCAAAAAGCTGGACTGTATGAAGAATGGGGCATCAGGGTTAGAGAAAGACTCATTAACAACCTGCGTTATGCAGGTGACACAACCTTTCTTGCTGAAAGTGAGGAGGACTTGAAACACTTACTGATAGAGATCAAAGACCATAGCCTTCTGTATGGATTACACCTCAACATAAAACAAAAATCCTCACAACTGAACCAATAAGCAACGTCATGATAAATGGAGAAAAGATTGAAGTTGTCAAGGACTTCATTTTACTTGGATCCACAATCAACACCCATGGAAGCAGCAGTCAAGAAATCAAAAGATGCATTGCATTGGGCAAATCGGCTGCAAAATGCCTCTTGAAAGTGTTGAAAAGCAAAGATGTCACCTTGAAGACTAAGGTGCACCTGACCCAAGCCATGGTGTTTTCAGTCAGTGAATAAGGAAGACCAAAGAAGAATTGACACTCTTGAATCATGGAGTTGAAGAAGAATATTGAATATACCATGGACTGCCAAAAGAACGAACAAATTTTTCTTGGAAGAGGTACAACCAGAGTGCTCCTTAGGCAAGGATGATGAGACTACACCTCACATACTTTGGACGTGTTATTAAGAGGGATCAGTCCCTGGAGAAGGGCATCACACTTGGTAAAGTAGTTTTTCCAACTGAACAAAGGGATGCTACGTGGTTTAAAATCAGGAAAGGTGTGTGTCAGGGTTGTATCCTTTCATCATAGTTATTCAATCTGCAAGCTGAACAAATAAGCCAAGAAGCTAGACTAAAAGAAGGAGAACTTGGCATCAGGATTGTAGGAAGTCTCGTTAACAACCTGCGATATGCAGATCACATAACAGTGCTTGCTGAAAGTGAAGAGAACTTGAAGCACTTACTAATGAAGATCAAAGACTACGGCCTTCTGTATGGATCGCACCTCAACATAAAGAAAACAAAAGCCCTCACAACTGGGCCAATAAGCAACATTATGATAAACAGAGAAAATATTGAAGTTGTCAAAGATTTCATTTTACTTGGATCCACAATCAACGCCCATGAAAGCAGCAATCGAGAAATCAAACGAAGTTTTGCATTTGGCAAATCTGCTGCAAAAGTGTTAAAAAGCAAAGATGTCACTTTGAGGACTAAGGTGCACCTGACCCAAGCCATAGTATTTTCAATTGCCTCATATGCATTCAAAAAGTGGGCAGTGAATAAGGAAGACCAAAGAATTGATTCCTTTAAATTATGTTGTTGGACCGACTTAAAGGTCTGACTGAGACTAGAAGCAACCCAGTGGTCGTGGTCCCCAGACCTTCTGTTGGCCCAGGACAGGAACCATTCCCAAAGCCAACTCTTCAGACAGGAATTGGACTGGACAATGGGACAGAAAAAGAAGCCGGTGAAGAATGGGCTTCTTGGATCAAGTAGACACATGAGACTAGTTGGCATCTCCTGCCTAGAGGGGAGATGAGAGGGCAGAGGAGGTCAGAAGCTGGCCAAATGGACACGAAAAGAGAAAGTGGAGGGAAGGAGTGTACTGTCTCATTAGGGGGACAGCAATTAGGAGTATATAGCAAGGTGTATATAAATTTTTGTATAAGAGACTGACTTGATTTGTAAACTTTCACTTAAAGCACCATTAAAAAAAAAGGAGAGGGCAACATTTGCCCGAAAGCAAAGATGATAAGGCAGAAAGGAGTAGAAAATCAGGACTATAGGAAACGGGGAGCCTAGAGCAAAAAATGGGAAGAGTGCTAACACATTGTGGGGAATGAAACCAATGTCATGGAGCACTTCGTGTATAAACTATTGAATACAAAACTAATTTGCTCTGTAAACTTTCACCTAATGCATAATGAAAAAAAGAAAATACAATCATAATACACTAAAAAAAAATTGTGGTGTTGGTGAAGAATATTAAATATACCATGGACTGCCAGAAGAAGGAACAAGTCTGTCTTGGAATATATACAGCCAGTATGCTCCTTAGAAGCAAGGATGGTGATAGTTCATCTCATGAGCTTTGAACATGTTATCAGGAGGGACCAGTCCCTGGGGAAGGACATCATGCTTGATAAAGTAGAGGATCAGCAAAAAAGAGGAAGACCCTCAAAGAGATAGATTGACACAGTGGGTACAACAATGGGCTCAAACACAGCAACGACTGTGAGAATGGCACGGGATCGGGCAGTGTTTTGTGCTGTTGTACATGGGGTCACTATGAGTCAGAACCAACTCGACGGCACCTAACAAAAACAACAACTCCGTGGCTACATAAGAGAATGTACTTATTTGGGGAAATGTACATTGAAGTATTTAAGGGAAAAGGGATATTATGCCTTCGACTTATTCTCAAATGGCTCAGGAGGAAACAGAGAGAATAAAAAGGAGAGAAGGATAAAGTGGCTGGAAACATTTTGGGAATCTGGGTGAACAGGATATGGGAGTTCTTTGTTCTATTTTTGTAACTGTTCTATAAATCTGTTATTTATCTACAGGTCTATAATCTCAAAATTAAAACTTTATAAGTATGTAATTGCAAAATTCAAAATTTATCTGTAAGTCTATACTTTCAGAATTTAAAAAAAAAATCAGATAAGACTTGAAAATAAGTGGGGCTTTTTTTGTAGGCTGGACTGAGGATTCTGGAGGAAGTCACGCGGAGGAGTAAGTGAAAGGCCGGTGCGCAGGGAACGTTTCTCTCCACTGGGTTGGAGCCCGGGCTCTGAGCGCCAACATGCTCACAGGAGCCTGGTACCTAAAACAGGACTCATTTTTCAGCAATTTGGTTGACTGAACAGTGGAAAATACCTGTTTCAACAAATAACAAAAACCAAACATAAAAAATGCCCCATTTTAAACTTAAATGCTCCTGGTGTAATAGTATGTAACAACATTTATGTCTTCTTTTCTTTTTTTTGGTAGAAAAGTGGCTTTGTGTGCTGAATTACCAGTAATTAGTACCAAATATTAAAATATTCCAATAAATTTAGGAGGTACAGAGACCTCATGGTTAAGATTAAGAAGCTTTATTCACGCAGTGGGATGCAGACCCCAAATTCTCATAAGACCAGACTTAATGGTCTGACTGAGACTAGAAGGACCCCAGTGGTCATGGCCCCCAGACCTTCTGTTGGCTCAGGACAGGAACCATTCCCGAAGCCAACTCTTCAGACATGGATTGGACTGGACAATGGGTTGGAGAGGGATGCTGGTGAGGAGTGAGCTTCTTGGATCAGGTGGACACTTGAGACTATGTTGTCATCTCCTGCCTGGAGGGGAGATGAGAGGGTGGAGGGGGTTAGAAGCTGCTGGAATGGACACGAAAAGAGAGAGTGGAGGGAGAGAGCGGGCTGTCTCATTAGGGGGAGAGTAATTGGGAGTATGTAGCAAGGTGTTTATGGGTTTTTGTGTGAGAGACTGACTTGATTTGTAAACTTTCACTTAAAGCACAATAAAAATTATTTAAAAAAAGAAGCTTTATTCACTTCATTTACTTCATAGAAGCATATTTTGTACCCAAGGGGGAGGTAACATAAACATGGAAAGTAACCTCAGAACCAACTAAGGCAATCAGAGAGCCGTACAATCTCAGAGTGGGGAGAATATGAGTTTGGAAGAAGTTAATATAAAATCTGTGTCTCAGTGCTTATTGTATTGAGCACTTAATGCTTTTGAAAGTTCCCCTCTGGGTTGACATGGGGTTTTCTACCAAATATATATATATATATATATATATGTATATATATACATACATATGGAAACCCTGGTGGCTTAGTGGTTAAGTGCTACAGCTGCTAACCCGAGGGTTGGCAGTTCCAGTCTGCCAGGCAGTCCTTGGAAACTCTGTGGGGCAGTTCTACTCTGTCTTATAGGGTCACTATGAGTCAGAATCAACTCGACGGCACTGGGTCTGGGTTTATATATACGTGCGTGTGTGTGTGTGTACATACATACATACATACACACACATATACAAATGCAGAAGGGAGCCCTGGGGGCGAAGTGGTTAAGAGCTCGGCTGCTAACCAAAAGGTCAGCAGTTCGAATCCACCAGCCACTCCTTGGAAACCGTATGGGGCAGCTCTACTCTGTCCTACAGGGTCACTATGAGTCGGAATCGACTAAATGCCAACGGGCTTAGTTTTGTTCTAATATGCCAAAGATTTAAATGTCAAAGTGTTGCTGATAACGTTGGAGTCTCCACAGTCCCTCCTGATGTCACGTGGACATATGCTGCTCAGTAAGCTCTTCACATTTAAAAAAAAAAAAGAGCAGCCATAGAGCTGACGCTGACTCGTGGTAACACCAAGTGCGTCAGAGTAGAACTCCACTCCACAGGATTTTCAATGCCTGATTTTTCAGAAGTAGGTTGCCAGGCATTTCTTGAGGCACCTCTGTACGGACTCAAACCTCTAACCTTTCAGTTAGCAGCCAAGAGTGTTGACTGTTTGTACCACTCAGGGACTCCACTTAACATTTAAGGGTTAGGAAAAGCCCTGGGCTTGGTAGATGGGTTCTAGAGCCAGTTCTAGTCCTGAATTTGCAAAATACAGAGTCCTCAAACTGCTGCCACCCTCTGGGCCTCAGTTTCCCCAACTATAAAATGATGAGGTTAGTACATGTGATATTTATAATAACTTGTGGCTCTGAAATGCTCTGGCTTGAAACACTCTATGAACTCAGACAGGACATGAACTCCAAGGAGAGCCTTTAGATAATGCTGGAGTGAAACTTTGTTACATTTAATATTGTTGAAAATATTGAGCTACCAGTTAGAACTCAAAAGTCTGTGTTGTTTTAATGAGGATTTTTCTTTTTAATAGAGAAATTGTTGTGCAAGCCAATGTTACATATATTTTCTTCTCAGTTTGAGTATTTGAATTAATTAAAAAGTAATCCATTTCTCTACTTTTACCTACATTTTAGAATAAGTTCTCTTGTACTGAAAACATTGTTAGGGAGTTTTGATGCCTACATTTCTTTTTTCCTTCCTCCCAGGAAGGACTTAACTAAATTTGAAGAAGTTGCCTAAATGTTAGTCTTTCATATGCCACCTTCAATATTTTTCTACCTATACTGTTATTTACTTAACTTTTTTTCTTTAATTGACTCATTATTTTAAACTTTAAATGCCTGCCATCACCACAAGCTAATTGATATTGTCCACTAGTGGTATGCATGTCCACCATCAGGATAATAATACCCTCAGAGTTAATTATGACAAGTAATATTTAAAGTTTGCCAAATGCTTCCACATATACTACCTCATCTAATCTTTGCAACAACTTCCAAATTTACAGATGAGAAAATGAAAGCTTGAAGAGCTTAATCGATTTGCTGTAATTACATAGTTAATTAGTGATTAACCGAGATTCAAGTTCAAGTCTATATTCTAACTCCATAGCCCAGTCTCTTCTTGCTACACCAACAACATAATAGATTCTGAGGCTCATGTCTCTTTTTCCTTCCTTAAAGTATTTTCCATTTCGGCGGTGTTCTCTATTCCTGGGAGGGGAGGGGGTGAGTAGGAAATGTGCTAATTTAGAACAAAATATGCAGGATTACATATTATATAATGAGCCCTGGTGGCACAACAGTTAAGTCCTTAGCTGCTAACCTAAAGGTTGGTGTTCGAACCCACCCAGCCACTCCCAGGGAGAAAGACCTGGTGATCTGCTTCTGTAAAGATTGTTGCTGTTAGGTGCCCAAGTCGGTTCCGACTCATAGCGACCTTCTGTACAACAGAATGAAACACTGCCCGGTCCTAGGCCATCCTCACAATCGTTATGCTTGAGCCCATTGTTACAGTCACTGTGTCAATCCATCTTGTTGAGGGTCTTCCTCTTTTCCACTGACCCTCTACTTTACCAAACATGGTGTCCTTCTCCAGGGACTGATTCCTCCTGATAACATGTCCTAAGCACGTGAGACAAAGTCCCGCCATCCTTGCTTCTAAGGAGCATACTGGCTGTATTTCTTCCAAGACAGGTTTTTTTTATTCTTCTGGCAGTCTACAGTATATTCATTATTCTTTTCCAACACCATAATTCAAAGGCATCAATTCTTCTTTGGTCTTGCTTATTCATTGTCCAGCTTTCCCGTGCATGAGGCAATTGAAAAAACCCTGACTTGTGTCAGAGCACCTTAGTCCGTAAAGTCACACTTTTGCTTTTAGCATTTTAAAGAGATCTTTTGCAGCAGATTTTCCCAACGCAATGCCTCATTTGATTACAGCCTAGAAAACCCTTGGGGCAGTTCTACTCTGTCACATGGGGTCACTATGAGTCAAAAATAGACTTGACAGCAACTAACAGCAACATATATCATATGTTTATCATATATTATACCAAAAACTGTACTTCATTCTCTAAGCTAAGTAGTATATATCATATTGTGTATATTATATGTCGAATTTTTAGAAGACAAAAAGCTCGGACGTCTCGGTTGGATTTTTGCTTCCAAGCACTCATCTGCGGAAACCACTCTTCTGCTCCTATGCACTGAGCCTATTTCCTTGTGAATTTAAGCAAACATGAGTTCCTCTCCTTGTAGTTAAAGAAATCAGATAAGTTGCTGATTTGAGCGAGAGATTCTGATTTTCATTTATTTATTTTTAGTGTTAATCGTCTTGGTTGGTGAGTGTGCCTTGGCTGAAAAGGAGTTAAAAATACAGTCAAAGAGATTTTCTTTCCTCCTTTCTTCCTGTGGAGCATGACCTTTGCTTTTTTCAACTTCCTCAATTGAGATTCAGTAAATTGTCGTAGAGCGCCACAACACCTGCTTCGGTACTTGAGAAATTGACTTTTCCTGCAAATTACCCTGATCAGTCACCTTGTCTTGGCTACCAAAGGCTTTGGGGAAGGCGGGAGGCTGTATGTGTGGCCATGTCTCAGCCCATGACTGGTGTTTAGCTCTTTGAAGTTTACAGTTATCTGTTTAATGTACAGACATATTCCGAAACAAATGCCACATTATAACCATCAACCGGAAAATCCAACTGCCACCTCTTCAGGAAAGGACATTTGATCTGACCAGCGGACGGACGGCAGTACAACTTAGGAGCTCCCAATGATAATTTTCTTGAAGAGCAGGATGTTGGGTGATTTGCCTCTTCACTGTGAATGACTACGTCAGCTCTTGGTGTACATAAATTATGCAAGAGTGATAGAAAGTATTCGGTCACCTCTGCGTTTGTATCTTTTAAGGGTCCGTCTGGGGGAAGAAAATTTAAGATCTGTGGCTCCTGCCACACAGGCTTTGGGAGAGATCAAAGGTCAGCTCTGGAAGCTCAAAGGGTAAAATTATATTTTTATCCTTTAGCTTTGATTTTTGGCGGCTTAGTGCATTTTTTAAAAAATTAATTGCTCTGTCCAGCCAACAGGTGTTAGCCCTCAAGTGCAGGCCCAAGAGCCGGCTGCTGGGCAGGCTGCTTCAAGAGCCCATAATTCACTGCAACCTTGAGCTCCCTCAAATTGGTCCAGGAGAAAGTTTTAAAAAGTACTTCAAGGCCAGATGACATGGGAACCTGTGTCCCTGTCAAATATCAAAGAAAAACAGTTAGACTGTAAAAATGTAAACTTATAAAGCATCCACTTAATTTTGACAAGCTTTTAGTATCAAGTTGCAGAATTTAGGCAATAAGGTGGCTTAGGCTAAAATCAGCAAGAGGAAGCGGAACCTGAAAGCTCATTTGGAATTATATGGGGAGCCCTGGGCTCCTTTTGTCCACATCTGTTTGGTTTAATTTAGACAAAGGGTTTGACACACAACGTAGGGAATCGAATTCACTTTTTACCTGTGATTCTTAGAATTCCCAAGAAAGATTGGTCTTGTGTTTCATGAAGTTGCCTTTTAGGGTATCTGGCATTTTGTAATTGATTAAGGCACTTTTAAAATATTGTTTCAAGCATTGTCATGCTATAAAAGAAAACACAAGTTTGATTTTTTTTTTTGCCTTAAACACTGGAAGAGCAGGACTTAATAAAACATTTGACCTCATACTGAGTCGGCTTAGACTGTCTCTAGAAAGCCTGGTTTCATCAGGGCCATCTGTGCCTTGCACACGGAGGTGAGATTAGGGAGGCTCTGACACAAAGACCATCCGACTATCATTTTCACAGTGAACAGAGGCTGGCATTGAAGGGGCACATGCAGGTCGTGTCCATCTCTGGGTGTGCCAGTTTACTGGTTACAACAAAGTACTAACGAGGTCAGAATTGTGAGAAAGCCACGCAGTTACCTTTCAGCTATTTCACCGTTAACTACCATCTGCTTTTCCATCAGTCGTGGAGAACAGGACCAAGTGAGGGAAATCATAAACTTTCTATCAAGTAAATAACTCAGACTCACACATCTCGTTGGTTCTGTGGAAGGAGGGTTATCTTTGTGTATAAAATGGTAAACTGATCAAAGAGACTGACACAATGTCTTAGCATGCTAGGGATGCTAGAACCTAAATACTACAGGTGGGTGGCTTTAACAAACAGAAATGTATTTTCTCACAGTTTAGGAGGCTAGAAGTCCAAAGTTAGGGCACCAGCTCTAGGTGAGGGCTATCTCTGTGGCGGCTCTGGGGGAAAGGCCCTTGTCTCTCTTCAGCTTCTGTCCCTCAGTCCTTGGTTATCTTCATGTGGCATGTATCTTCCCTTCCGTTTTTGCTTTTGTCTCTCTGCCTAACCAGCTCCTTTTATACCTCAAAGTCGATTGGCGTAAAACACACCCTACACTTGGCCTTAATAACATACCAGAGAAAACTCTATTCCCAAATGGGATTACATCTACGAGTCGATTCTGACTCATAGTGACCCTAAAGGACAGAGTAGAACTGCCCCATAGGGGTTTCCAAGAAGCTGCTGGTGGGTTTGAACTGCTAACCTTTTCATTAACAGCTGAGCTCTTAACCACTGCACCACCAGGGCTCCATCCACAAGTATAAGGGTTAGGATTTACAACACATATTTTTGGAGAACACGGTTCAATCCATAACATCGGCTATCAATGCCACACACTTGCCCTTTGGCCCTTCAGGTTCTCTTCTGCCCAGAAGTTCTGGGGGTTGATGAAAGTCAGTACGGTAAGTGCCCAGCAGAGCTCAGTCCAGTCCATAGTGCTGAGGAACAAACAATCTTCAAGGAGTCCCTGGATGGTGTAAAAGGTTAATGAGCTCGGTTGTTAACCAAAAGGTTGGAGGTTCAAGTCCACCCAGAGGTGTCTTTGAAGAAAGGCCTGGCGATCTAATTCCAAAAAAATAAGCCATTGAAACCCCTATGGAACACAGTTCTACTCTGACACACACGGGGTCACCAGGAGTTGGAATTGACTCGAGGGCAACTGGTTAAGAACAAGCTTCGAGATTCTCCAGGTTTTAAAAAATATTCTGACCGGGAGGTTAGCTGTATTTTCTACTTCCTCTTTCTTCCCACCCCCACCACTCCAAAAAGCATTGGCTGGGTGACCAGGCTGCTGATACCGCAATATGGTTTCTCACATTGAAAGGAGGCGAAACTTCGGCATGTGAATTGTATTCTCCACAGCATATGGTGGAGTAAACAGACAGTGGGAAGGGAAGTGATTTGTGACTGTTCTTCCCAATGTGCGTTCTATTGTGTTGCCAAAAATGATAGACTTAAATAAATTGCTCTTTTTGGAATGTATACTCGTGCCTTATTCTCATTTTTTAAAAAATGAAACAGAAAATCCTCATGTCCATGCAGAAATTCCCATTTATTTATGTGGTTCCCTGGCCTGCTCCCTCCTCCCCCTGACTTTCTTACCCCAGCAGAGTTGAAGGCATTTTGGATATGCAAACTGCTTGTCCCTTCGCAGTGGAGATGAACGAGGAACAGGGATGAGGGAAAGGGGGAGGGAAAGCAATTAGTGTGGAATCTTAAACTGTGGATTCTTCTCAGAAATTTTTATGGCTTTTCTTAGGCAGCCGAGGAGAGACTGGTTTTACTTAGCGCAACTATTAAGCCTGGCGCAAATTAATTTTTGCTGGTCTGCATTTTCTGTTTTAATTTTGTCAATTGCAGCGCCTATTGTGGGGAAAAAATTAGTACCTTAATGCTGTCTAAACATAAATCTCATCTTCAATCTGTTAACATTCAGCTGTGGTAAGAATAATTAGATGAAGTGTTTTTTAAGTATTATTTACAAATATGCTTGCAAAAGAATGATTTAAACAGGCATTTTCTTTAATAGATTTAAAGGCAGGCAAATGAAATTAATCAAGAGAGCCTTGCCGTTCTTAATTTTATGGCTTGTGGCTGGGGGAGAGCAGCCTGCCACATCCCTGATACAGCGCAGTACCTTGTAAGCTCGTCACAGTGCCCTGCAGAGAAGGAGGAAGCAAATTAGGCCAGAATAAGATTTAGAATGCCCGAGGATCCCAGAGACGGGCTGGAAATGATCCAGGGGTCACAGTGGACCAGACACAGAGTCACATATATAACCGTGCTTATAGATAAAGAAGTGAGGGGGGAGAGAGAGAGATGTATGATTACAGGGTTGTAAAACTAGGAGTTTGGAATAAAACATCTGAGGTAGTGTAAAGCCCTAACAGTGGGCAGTTCTGGTTCTACCAAAGAGGAGAGATGTGGAAATGTTTGAGGTACATCAAAGCAGAGTCACTAAATTTACAACAAGGTTGACAACCAACAGGCATGACGAGGAACAGCAGTGGAGCTCTGCAGAGATACAGGGCATAGGCTGGTTTGGGCTCCCACGGAGACCAAGGAATGCCCTCCGCCCTGGCTCCTTGCATCCTTAGGAGAGCCTGTGCCAACTCCAGTAACAAATGCAAGTGGATGGCATGACCCCAAGTGCAAAGTGAGTTAGCCTCTTCACCCTGACATCCACTGGTGGGTCCAGCCTGTCTTTGCAATCAGTCCTACACACTTCCTTTCTTGCCTATGCTTTAGCAAAATTGGTCTGCTCCCTGTTTCCCCAAAGCCCTACACTTTCCTGATTGGCTGGATAGAGCACCTTCCCACTCATCTACACGTGTTCAAATCCTTCCAGCCACCACCCTTTCTTCAAAGCATTGCCGGAGCTCCCAGCCAGACTTTACAGCTCCTTCAAAGTCCCTTCTCGCACCAGAACTTTGTCGTTTCCTTATAGTTTTGCCTTCTCACCCTTGCATAATGAACATTTTCATGGTTAACTTTCATTGAGAACTTACCCTGTGCCACGTGCTTTACATGTGTTAAACCAAAAGCCATTGCCATTAAACTGAGTCCAACTTCTACCAACCATATAGGACAGAGTAGAACTGCCCCATAGGGTTTCCAAGAAGCCGCTGGTGGATTTGAACTGCGGACCTTTTGGTTAGCAGCCAAGCTCATTACCACTTCACCACCAGCGTTCCTTAATTGAGGCACAAAACCAAAAAAAAAAAAAAAAACTCAGTGCTGTCGAGCCAATTCTGACTCATAGCGACCCTATAGTTTCCAAGGAGTGCCTGGCGGATTTGAACTGCCAACCCGTTGGTTCGCAGCTGTAGCACTTAACCACTAGGCCACCAGGGTTTCCAATTGAGGCATAGGGAGGTTAAATAATTTGCCCTGAATCACACAGCTGGTGGAATCAACCGGGATTCAAACCCCAGCCATCTGACCCCAGAGCCCAAGCTCTTCATCACAGCAACTTTGCCGACTAAAGAACCATAATGCCAAGTTTGCATACCTCCTTCTAAAAAAATGGAGACTACCTTACGGCAAATACTTTGGATATCAACCCCACCCTTTATTGTGTTTGGTAAACTCTTTTCCCGTCCCATTCCTAATTTTCTCACTTGCCTACACTAAAAAACAAAAAGAAAAAGTTATTGTGGTATACTACATGTAATATAAAATCTGCCATTTTAGCCTTTCTTAAAGTTTTTATTTATTTGGTTGTTGTTGAGATTTATACAGCAAAACATACACCAATTCAACAGTTTCTATGGGTACAGTTCAGTGACGCTGATTACATTCCTTCAGATCTCTGTTAGAAAAAAGAAAATGGCTAGAGATGTTTTTCACTCCATTTAGGAAGGTCTGACTTAAAATAAGGACAATGTGACCCATGTGAAAATCACTCTAGAAAAGCCTGGAGTGGATCACATCCGGTGGATCAACGATTATTCTTTAGAGCAGCCAAAACTGGGTACCACGAGAGGCCAGTGTGACTACTGATGGGGAGAGCTGTGACACACATTTTAAGAGAAAACAGACAATGGTTTCCAAGAGCCCCAAACTGAAGGTTACAGGCATGTTGTTGTTGTTCGTTGCTTTTGAGTCGATTCCAACTCACGTGTGCCGAGTAGAACTTCACCATATGGTTTTCAAAGGCTGTGACCTTTCGGAAGCAGATCACCAGGGCTGTCTTCTGAGGTGCCTCTGGGTGAGTTCGAACCTCCAACCTTTGGGCTCTTTGTCCAAAATTTAGGCACTGATTTGTATACTATTTGCCCCTCACGAGGGCAGGTCTACCTAGTCGATCCTGGGTATGTATCAGCCAGGGTTAGCAGTTAGCCCATATTTGACTCAACCTGGTATGCTCATGACTTTGTACTTGTTTCCCCTCCTTCCCCAGCTATAAGCTTTTGCTGGGTAGAAGGATCTTTCCCACTTACCTCTTCAGCATTTACATGATGCTTCCTACACAGCGGTCTCTCAATAAACTTTATTGACTCTAACTTCTAGGGGTAAGGAAAACACTCCTCTTCTGTCCTGGTAAATACTTCATGTATTAGACATGGAACATATTTAGAGTAATTACCATACTCTTCTAATACCCTACAGGCCAGCATAAGTATACAAGAGCTTTCAGCACAAATATTAACACCTAACCAAGTGCCTTAAAAACTAGTTGATACCCAACCACTTACATCAAACCAATCCACAAATGATTGGAGAATAACTTAACAAATAGGGAAATGTTCATATCAAAAATTATTATTTTCAGAGAAAGTTCACATGGGATCAATCTTCTTTGATTTAACCAAAACATTGTGGAGTAGGTGGAGCCAATACTAGTCCATTTCAAGAGGAAGCAACTGAGAGGCAGAAAGGATAAAGAAATTTGTGATAGAGTTTGGGAATCAACTCTTCATGGGATTTCAGTCTGCAAGGGTCCTTAGTGATTTTCTTCTTCAATCCTCAATTAGTAGATGAGGGAACCGATGGCCAGACCCACTGCCTAATGGGCCCAGCGATGCGCAGGAATCCAGTGAGCCAGCATCCCAGTGAACACCAGAAAGTGGAGGGGAAGGTGGGTTCAGCACCATCCTGTCTATCCACCAACCAGATGGGTGGCAGGCCCTGAAACCCCTCTGACATTCAATGCCCTCACTTATAAAGTGAGAAGTTTGTAAAAGTCTGATCTCAAAGGGCGTTCCCAGTTCTGAATGCGAAGACAAATCCATTCGATCTCTTTCTAGCCTCATGGAAACTTGGCAGTTGCTTTTTGTTGTTGCCGTTTCTATTTATTTACTTATTTATTTATTTACCATTTGGATTCTTCATTTTTAAGATTTAAATTTTAACTTTTTCTTCCTTAAAACAGGAAGCTGTTTCGCCAAAGGGTTTAGATCGTGTTTGCACAGACATGAAGCAAAATTTTATAATTTTGAGTAAATGTAGCATTTTGAAATTGTGAGATATTTTCTTTTTTTGTGAATAAAGCAAATGGTATTTTCCATTCTGCATCGTAAAATGGGCATCGTAAAATGGAGTATAAATCAGTGCAGCGACTCAGAAGATGCTCAGAGATATTGAGTAATGGTGCCACAGTTTTGTTAGGGAAATCCTCAGGGTTGACAAATGTTGAACTTGGCTGAATTTGGACTTTAGACATTTACTTGACCACATTAGTTATAAACAGATCAAACCAAAAACACCAAACCCATTGTCATCGAGTTGATTTCTACTCATAGCAACAGTATGGGACAGAGTACAACTGCCCCATCGGGTTTCCAAGGAGCAGCTGGTGGATTCGAACTGCCAACCTTTTGGTTAGCAGCTGAATGCTTAACCACTTCGCCACCAGGGCTCCAAAACAGATCGAGAGAATGCAAATTAATTCTTCCCTTATGGGAATTTGTTGTTTAAACAAAAAAGTGAACATTTCTCTGTAAATAAATTCCCTGTTACCACTTTATGCAGGTCTCTTCTTTGCCATCCATCTTGCCCACTGCTGTGGGATCCATTGTCTAATCCACTTCCTTCTGCAGGTTGCTCCTTTCCCCACTGACATTAGGAGCTCTCCTTCCCTGTTAAATAGAGCCCCAATCTCAACTGACCACTCTTGGACCCCATTTTCTACTGTGTCCCTCTACAAACTCTCTACCCAACAAAGACCCCACAGCATCTCTATGATTGCCCCTCATACATACCCTTAATGAAGACCCACCCTCATGTTTTTCCTCTCTTCTCCCCCTTTGTCTGGGGTTTCTCCCCCATCCACATCTCAAGCCTAACTTCCTAGGGCCAGACCCCAGTCTAAAAGAAACCAACCAACCCAAAGCAGTGACATGTCTACACCATTCACCAATCACCTCCTCATCGTCTTGTCTCTAGGTATAGCCTCTTAAGTTGGGTTGAAACCTCCTTGGAATGAGTGCTCTAATTTGTTTTTTAATTTAGTCCCCGAGCTAAGGTGTCTTACACATAGGTTGTAAGCAGCAGATAATTTCCAACAACAAAGGGAAGAGCCAGAACCTCGTCCAGTTGGGGAAATGGTGTCTCCATGCCGTCTACATCCAGACTTGAAGACAGCTCAATTTGGGTACAATGCCTTGGATCTATTGGTAAGCCACTATTGAGTACCTCAATACACTTGGCATTATACTCTGCCAATCAATTCTTTACTCTCAAACACTTCCTTTCTTATCAAATTTTTTTTTTTTTAAGATACCTTGTGTTTTAAGGTATTGTTTTATTTCTATACTTGGGTCTCTTAAATATACACACAAACAACTAAATTAAGTGGAGAAATTCAGCATGCTGTATTTCCAAGAGAAAGCCCATGACCAGCTCCGCTATGCTCCCTGCGTCTTGCAAAACTATGCAGGCAGACAGTGGAGACTCAGACCTGAGAAATGTTTCAGTCATGTGAGTTTCGGTGTACCCAAGAAAATCCAGCGATAGGGCATTTTGTCTATAATTCAGGATCAGAATGGGTTCCATCTCATTTCATCATCACCTATACCTGTTCATGAAAATGGGTCCCATGTTTCAGCTTGCCACACATGCCGAAGCAGGTAGAGGAGGAGCTGCAGGATTTGATCTCCATCGCACAGAAGGAATCTGAAATTCAAAGGAGACGCCACTTCTCCAGCTTGAGTCCAGATGAGGATTCAGTATATAACTCAAGACTTTCAAAAGATGATTCATGAGAGTTGAAGGAGTTATAGTGTGGTATTTTTGACGGGGGTGGAGAAGTAGTAAATTCCCATCCTGTCCATGATTCCAAACAAATATGCTCATGGTTGGAACCTGGACGCATTATAGCAGGTAAAATACTCTTCTTTTGATAACAAAAAAAGCCTCCTAAAAAGTCTAGTTTTCATTATTTTCTATAAAAGAAAATTATTTCACAATAGCAAAACAAGTATGCCAATTGTTTTAAGGACCTGACAACTCAAACAATACAATGAAAACATTAAATCTATAGAAAGTGTTTACCCTAAATAGAAGTTAAATCCAGGGCAAAAAAAAAAAAAAAAAAAAAATCCAAAGCATTGAATGAAAGTAATTTTAATGTGTCTGATTCTGATGGATTGAAGTAGCCACAATTTTTTTGACACTCCTCCCATCCAGAGTGGAGTCTATGTTTCCTCCCCTGAATCCACATGGTCTCTGTGACTACTTTGACCAGAAAAGAAGTGATATTGTGCCAGTTCCCATCCCAGGCCTTAAGAAACTATTAACTTCTACTACCTACGTCTTGGAATGCTCTCTCTGGAGGAAGCCAGTTGCCATATAAAAAGACTAACTTCCCTGAGACCACCATGCTGTGAGGAAGCCCAAGCTTCCTCAAGGCTATTGTGGAAAGGCTATGTAGAGAAAGAGAGGTGCCTGGCTAACCATCTGAGCCCAGTAATAGACACATGAGTGAGAAAGTCGTTTTGGACATTCATGCACCAATTATTTTGCTGGAGAAAAGAGCCAAGAAACCCAGCCAAGAGCCAGAACCCAGGCCCCTGACATATGATCCCAAGTGAGCCATACAACTCACCTCTAGCCATTCGAGTCATTCTGAGTAGAGACAAGTCATCTCCACTGTACCCTGCCTGAATTCCTGACACACAAAGACATGAGCATAATAAAATGGTTATTGTTTTACAGCACTAATTTTAGTGGGGCTTGTTATGCAGCAATAGATAATTGGAATTCTGAAGTGCCCACATAGTTGAGCATTAACTCAAGTTCCTTATGGTGATTAGGATGCTAACCTTTGGAGTCAGGCTGGCCAGAGCATGAGACTAGTCTCTGCTTTATACAAGCTGTATAATCCTGAGCAAGCTAAGCTCCCCCAAAGCTTAGTTTCATTGTCTATACAACAGGAATGACAATCATACCTCCCTCATTGGATTTTGTGGAGATTAAGTGAGGCAATGCATGTAAGTGCTCAAGAAATGCCTATTGTCATTATCAGTTTTACTCTTGTTCTTTAGTAACAGGAATGTTTCCAGTCATATCAGCCAGTAAGTTCAGATTCAGCTTCTCTTCTTTGGATCAGCAGTAAGCTTGAGGACTCTTCTTCTTTGAACAAGGGTGACTCTTAAATGCAATGTGGTATCCTGGACTGGATCCTGGAAGAAAAAAAGAACATGAGTGGAAAGACTGGCGACATCCAAATAAACTCTGGAGTTCAGTTAGCAGTAATGTACCAATGCCAGTTTCTTAATTTTAACAAATGTAGCCAGGTAATGAAGATGTTAACAACAGGGGAAACTCAGTGAGGAGTATTCTGGAACTTTCCATACTATCTTTACAACTTTTCTGTAAATCTAAAATTATTCCAAATTAAATTTTATTTAAAAAACAAAGCACATTCTCTTCCCGACCTTTCTGGCCAGTCATCTTTGCTGGATCCACCTAGCAGGTTGTACTTGTTTTGTTGCTCATCAAAGGTTTTACCTCAATAACTACAATGTGTCAACTTTTCTACTCTAGATACTAAGTGAAACGTTTGCATTTATGTATCTACCTTCTCCCCGTCTGAAAATAAAAAATATGTAACTAAGGGAAGTGTGGATTTCGTTTGTTTGTTTTGTTTTAAATTAGGGAAGTATTCTATCATGGATTTTTCTTTTCAGGCTGGGGTTATCTAATCTGCAGTTTTTTATCTCTCAACAATACCTCTCAACATTAAGACAACACCGTTCATTCAAATATACCAAAAGGTCCCATGGTACAAAGGAGTGAAGAAAGCATCTCAAGGTCAGAAGTCCCTAGTTCAAACTCATTAACTCATTCAACAAATACTCGTTGATTGTGAGAAAGAACCAGGCCTGAAAGCTCAATGGTATGACCAGGCAACTATGGTTTCTGATCTCCTGGAATATACAGACTCAGACTGAGACCAACATCAGGCAATCACCGCACGAGTCAATGTAAAATTACAACTGTGCTAAGTGCCTCCATGGAAAGGTACAACAGGCTACACAAAGCGGCACTTCCCATGTCTGAGGCAGCAAGAGAGAAACCAGAGAAGGCGTCCCTAGGAAATGACAATTGTACTGAGACATGAAGACTGAATAGGCATTTCAACAATGGAACTAGCATGTACAAAGGCTCTGGGATAGGAGCGAGTGGGAAAAGGTCAGGTGGCCTGGAAGCAGAGAATGAGAAAGAGATGGGTGTGAGGTGAGGCTGGTAGATAGACTAAGGCCTTGGAGGTATTGTGAAGGACTCCATCTTTTCTAAGAGCAAGAGAAAACCACTGACATGCTTTAAAGTGAAGGGGTGACGTGTTCAGATTTCTATCATAAGATGATTACTCTTGCTGTCATGTGTAGAATGCTCCGGGAGAGGGGAAAAGGGAGACCGACTAGGGGCTATGGCAGTAATCAAAGAATATGGTGGTATGGCAACAACGGAGATGTTTTCACAAAGTAAAGTGGACACGTCTTGGTAATGTATTGGATATGAAAAAACAGGGAACCATAAATGACGACTCCTGGGTTTTTGGTTTGTGCCTTCCTATGGAAGATTGTACTTTTGACTAAGATAGGAGACCCTGAGCTTTGTAGGGGAGGATTATGTGTTTTGTTCTTATACCCATTGATTTGAGATACTTTTGAGACATTCAAGTGGAGAAGCCAAGGAGCAGTGGGATATATGGGATTGGAGTGCAGAGAGAACTCCTGAGCTGAAGATGTCAAGATGCAAATACTTCACCTATAGTGGCAATTCCTGTGGATAAGATTGCTTACGTGGAGTAAGGAAAGGTTCTAAGACTCAGCCTTATGAAATGTCAATATTTAATATTCTGGGAAAAGAGGGGGACTCTGCAATGGGCAGAGTAGGTGGAGAAAAACAGGAAGAAAACTAGAGGAATGTGGTCCCGGGAAGACAAACGAGCAACAAATAGGGTTACATCTGCCCCAGCATGTATTTTCAAAAAGAAAAATAAACTGGCCAATAATGTCAAGTGCTGTTGGGGAATCCTAAAAAATGAAGGCTGAAAAAAATGTCCATTTGATTACCAGCATTCATTGGTGACATTCATTGATGACTTTAACAAAGTGGAGTGGTGGGACTAGAAACCAGATTGGAGTAAAATGAGGAGTGAATAGAAAAAGGGGAAATGGAACAGTGAATTTAGACAGCCCTTCAAGAAGTTCGGTTATTGAGGGGATGAGAGAGGGTGGTAGCTAGAAGGGGATTGGGGACCAAGGAACGATTCTCTTTATTCTGTGAGATCTGGGAATGTGTAATGCCAATAGAAAGTATGCACTTGAGAAAATGTTGACTACATGAGAGGAAATGGATAATTAATAGCGTAGGTTTCTTGTGAGCACAGGGAAGGATTTGTTCTTCAACAGGAGGAGAGATGACTTTCATGATCGTAAAACAGAAGAGGTGAGTACAGAAGAGGTATGGGTACATTTCCATGTTTCGGGTGTGAGAAATGGGCGGGGGGGTCTCAGCTGAAGGTGTCTCTCTTTCTCTGTAAAGTAGGAAGAAGTATCATGGTAAGCGTTTAGGGGTATTTGTGACTGGAGATTTGCAATTCCACCCCAGTATCCTTCCCCTTCAAGAAATGTGTATCAATCATGGAAGAATCAGGAGACAGAAACCACACCAGCTATCTGAACGGAGATAATATAAAGAATTGTTGATGAAATAAAACAGTATTAAGTAACTGAAAGAGTTGAAAAGAAAATCAAAGGTATGGGGGAAGGAGCTACTGTAGGAGGCAGCAACCACCCCTAAAAAAAAACCCCTAGGGCTTGAAAAACAAAGGGAGGAGGTTGGATTATTAAAATTTAGAGGCTGAGAAGAGGGATCTTATGGGTTGGGGCCCAGACCTCTAAGGCTAAGGGAGCACCATGAGGCTAGTTCTACAACTGTTGGGAAAACCACAAACTGGATTCAGCCACTGGATTGGAAAAGAGCTGCAGTAGCCGCGGAAGCGTAGCGAGGTTAATTAGCGAGATCAGCCGGTGTTCCCAGAAACAGGAAGACAACAGGAAGGAACCAATTCCTGCTTCCGCCTCTGTCTTGGTGTCTCCCTCTAGCACCCCCTACTGGCAGAGCCTCACAAGACACCGCTGGGAAAGCAGTAATGGGGTTTACAAAGTCCACCCCAGCATCCACAGCTGAGCATAAAAGGGTAGGTAGCGACAATAATTGGTTCTGGAAGCCTAAAGCGTCTCTAAATGGGCCAGATTTGTATGCATCTTTGGTCCTTTTCAGTGAGATAATGTTGGACATGTGCTCCAAAAACCCACTGCCGTCAAGTCGATTCCAACTCTTCGCGACCCTGTAGAACAGAGTAGAACTGCCCCATAGGGTTTCCAAGGCTGTACTCTTTAGTGAAGTGAACTTCCCCATCTTTTGCCCCGGAACAACTGGTAGGTTCGAACCACTGACCTTTTGGTTAGCCCGTGAGTGCTTAACCACTGTGCCACCCGGGCTCCTTGGACATATGCTAGGTGCTCAGTAAATACTTGGGGAATTTACTGAGTGACCACAGAAGACTGAACATAAATCTTGGCATTTAGATGTTGGATTCAACAGCAACTAACAGTAACCACAAGGCTTATTATTAAAATTGTTTATAGAGGCAAGAGTTAAAATAGGCTTCCCTGGACCAAGAGCCAAATAAAGATTAGTCATATGGCTGTTTGAGAGACACAATGACTTTACATAAAATCAAACCTTAGGCAAGTTCTTATCACCCTGAGTTAGCATGAGTCACAATCCTGATCAGAATGAGCTAGCGACACTCTTGCAGGCAAGGTAAACCAGCTTAGTTAGGTGATCAGCTTTCTTCAAACAAAAGAAAAATTAAATGCGATTAACCAATCAAAGCAAAGAGCAAGATACTTACTCATCTGAGCTTTAAAAGTACATTGTAATCATGTAAACTGGAGGGCCCCCCCCCGCCATTTTCAGTTTGGGGTGCTCCCTGTTCATGAACAGGTTCTCACTCAATAAACCCTGTTAAGTCCAATGGACTCAATCAAATTTTTCTTATCGACAGGACTTAGGGGGAATATTAGCTGCCAGAACGCCCAATGGGGACGCTGAAAGTCTGTGACCCTCCACCAGCTGATACAGGCTACATTTTCACCTGGTTGGGAAGTAGGGATGGGAGTGGATTGATTTTATTTTAATGCTTATTTTTTTAATTATTAAAGAGGTACTCTAATTTTTTTTTAATTTTATGAAAATTCATATATTCAGAAGCAGCTCTTAAAATCACCCAGGGTTATATTAACTAAAAACAAAAATCATTAATGTTTATTTATACATCCTTTCAGACTTTTTGTTCATGTTTTCTATTTTTTAAATCCTTATAATCATTTAAATATAAAATTTTGTATTTTTGATGCTTTTTTCACCTAATCTGATGTGATAAACATCTTCCCTCTTACTACAAAACTTCGACAAACATTATTTTTAATGGCTATGTGCTATTCTGGAAACCCTGGTGGCGTAGTAGTTAAGTGCTACGGCTGCTAACCAAAAGGTCAGCAGGTCAAATCTGCCAGGTGCTCCTTGGAAACTGTATGGGGCAGTTCTGCTCTGTCCTACAGGGTCACTATGAGTCGGAATCGACTCGACGGCAGTGGGTTTTGGGATGTGCTGTTCCATTGATAGGATGTTCCATAATTTGTCTAAGCATTTTTTAACAGTTGGACATTTTAGTGGTTTTTGATTTCTCACTGTTTTAGATGATGCTTCTATAAACATCTTTGTGCATAACATCTTGTCTGTACTCAGAATTATTTCCCTATAAAAGATGACTTGGAAGGAATTAGTCAAAGGGTCCAAAAAACCCATTGCCATCGAGTTGATTCCAACTCATAGCGACCCTATAGGACAGAGTAGAACTGCCCCACATGGTTTCCAAGAAGCGCCTGGTGGATTTGAACTGCCAAGCTTTTGATTAGCAGCCGTAGCGCTTAACTACTACACCACCAGGGTTTCCAGTCAAAGGGTATAACTTATTTAAAAAAAAAAAAAAAAGCGTGATGGTTCTTGGAAAATGCAGGCTAGAATCAAAGCTGAATTCAGACCTGACGGGGTATTCCCGGTTGGCTAGTGGACAGGGCCACTGGGAGCTCGGTGCAGTAAGAATTTTCCTCCTGCTCCTTGATGGGGTAGGAACACTGGGCACATCTTATCTGTACCGGGTGTTAGGACCTTGGCCAGGCCCCATGGCTGGTGCCTGAGTCTTAAGGAGACAGGGGCTGAGTGAGAGGGGTCTTCCCCGCTGTCTTAATTCCTTAGTACTGCCATGACAAAACATACAACATGTGAGTGGCTTTACAGAATATAAATTTATTTCCTCATAGTTCAAGAGGCTAGAAGTCTGAATTCAGGATGTGGCTCTAGAGGAAGGTCCTTCTTTATTTCAGCTTCTGGTTGCTGCTGTCAATCCTTGGCACTCCTGGGCTTGTAGATGCATCTGCCTCGTGTGTCTGCCTTCATGTGACATCTTCTCCCGTGTGTTTCTGTGTCTATTTTGCTCTTCTTATAGCTCAGAAGTAATTGGGTTTAGAATCCACCCTACTCTGGCAGGACCTTATGAACAAAACAAAGCCTCTATTTCCCTACAGGGTCATATTCACAGGTACAGGGGTTAGGATTTCAACACATATTTTGAAGGACATGATTTAACCCACAACACGCACGTTTTGGCAGGACTTGACCCGTGTCTTCAGCCTGCATAGGAGTCTGGGAAACACAGCAAAGCCTGGGATTTCCACTTTGGAACTATCTAGAACCAGTGCTCGTGGCAGAGGAATCCATTTTGTCCCTGTGAATCCTGGCAGGGATGATGGTGGATTGCCCCTCCTAAGTGGTTTCCTGGGGAGGGGAGACAAGGTGGGCTGACCATCTATTTGTGAGAGTTCATTCAAGACTTCTCCAAGGGCTACCAGAGGGACCTATGTTCAAGGGGACCTCCACATTATGTATGTGGGTCAAGAGTCAGAGATGTAAGGCCATTTACTCCCTGACGTTGATGACCAAACCAAACCAAACCCACTGCCGTCGAGTCAGTTCTGACTCCTAGTGACCCTACAGGACACAGTAGAACTGCCCCGTAGGGTTTCCAAGGCTGAAATCTTTATAGGAGCAGACTGCCATATCTTTATCCCATGGAGCAGCTGGTAGCTTCAAACCACTGACCTTTTGGTTAGCAGCTGAGGACTTAGCCACTACCCCACCAGGGCTCACCCAAGTTTGTGAAGCCTGAGAAACTCAGAAGTTATGCTCTCCTTTTGTTAAGTTACCGTTAAAAATATTTGTTGTAAGAGGACACCAAATGTTAACACCAGTTTTCTAAAACTCCACTTAAAATGGTCTCCCTGAGATAGGAAGCCAATGGGGTGCTGAAGAGTTAACACTGGCTGGAAGTCTGTTTTTACTTTTCTGAGGGTAGGAGAGGGTGAGCCCTGTAGGACATCTTGGAAAGCCCCTAGGGCGAGAAAACAGTGCAAAAATGCAGACCAGGAAGCCAGAGTATCTTCAAGCTCATATCTAAGTGATTGAAAACAAGATGGAGGTGGATTCAGCGCCATAGCCCTCGGGAGAGTCTACATCAACCAGCCAAAGGAGCCAATAGATGGAACTTTCTAGCAAGAGAAAACAGAGGATATTTGCTGCTTCCCTTTCTCCTGGGAACTGCAGAACTCAAGAGATTTCTGGGACCTTCCCTAAAATTAAGCCTGCACAAAACAATTGGGAATTCAATTTGGCCAGCAAGGTTTTAGCCCTTGCCGTCCTCGGCAAATGCTTGACTGGTTGCTATGTGGACCTCCGCGTTCGAGCTTTCACTGAACAAAATGACTTGAAAACGATCCAGTTAATGACAAAGCATTGTTGGCAAATCAGTTGAAAATGGACTCTTCCTCCTCAGAGACAAATCCTTGGCCACCTGGGTCAATAATTATGGGATTGTTTGGACTGGAAGCAACTTCACCTGGGTCATTGAGTCCACTCCCAAGCATCGTGATGGGATGGAGTTCATTACTCTAAACAACCTGTAATAAAGAGGTCCCTCCTCTCACTCGGAATAGCTCCAGGGATGGAAACTCCACTTTCTTTGGCAATTCCTCCCCTTGTTTTGCCTGTTCTCTTGTTCTGCACATTCCCTGTTTTGTTTTGTTTTAACATCTTCGAGCTCTGAGTCCATGTTTTTCCTTCTGTAACTTAAGCCACTGAAAGCAGTTCCTTCGATAACATCTTCTCACCTATTGTGAAACTGCTAGGAGCCCTGTGTTTCATTGTCTTCCTAAGACAGAACACGGTTCAGGCTCTTAACTGCTGTCTTTTAAATCCTAGGTGGCTTTCTTTTGTCTGTTTGGGTTTTTCTCCACCCCTGAGCCAAACTCTGTAAAATCCCTGCATCTTAAAACAAAACAAAACACCTCACAGAGACACCAGATGGAGTGATGTGGACACCCTTCAATCCCAGGTCTTTGCCTTCAGCTCCCAGGAAGGTTCTGTGGCAGTCCTGAAAGTGGGAGTGCCAGGAAGGATTTCAGATGGAATTACCATGAAACAACTTCTCCGCATGGATATTCAAGGGATTATCAGGGTGATTTGCAACAGTTCAGTGTTGATTAAAACACAAGTATGGAAGACAACCCCAAGGATGCCTGCTCACATCATAAACAAAACCCAAACCAAGGATGTTAATTTCACCCTGGCTCTCTCTATTCTCCAGCCCTTTCCTCAGCTGCCTTTGGCACCCCACCTACCCACACATCCACAGCTGTCCTTGGGTAAACCCCAGGCTTCTTTGAAGTTCAGCTGTTTCTAGCCAGGCAGCTGGATGCAAAGCTGAGTGAGGCGCCCTTCAGGCTCCTCCCGGCTGCTTGGGGCCCCGAACTGCACCCAAGGGACCTCAGCACTGATCCGAGTCTTACCTCGTCTTCCCAAGCACAGCTCCCAAGAAGAATGCATGACTCTGTCTAGTCTCTGCTTTCCCTTCCAGGCACCCAGTCCTGAAGACCTGTTGATTATACTTCTGGAGTGTAAGGACCATGATTTCAATCAATTGCAATCCCATTTTCAACCAGGTGAAGAGTTGGGATGAATGTTGTCAGTTGTGGGAATGGTCAGGTCCTGCTCAATGCCTCTCACTCCTCTGGGAAGCGCCCCTCCCACCACCACCATCTGAGTCCACTCTGCTCTCCGTCTACTCTGGGTCTTTGGTTCTCAGTGTGAAGTCCATGGATCTCCAGTGTCCGGATCGCCTGAGACGTTGCAAAAATGCAAGTGCCCTGGCCCACTCTTCAGACTCAGCAGGTGGGCATCTCTGGGTTGCAGCCCAGGGTCTGTACCTGTAAGCAGCTTCCTCAGGTGGCCCTTGGGCCCCTTGGAGATGGAAAACTTCTGCTAGGAGCCTAGTATCTGGGGGGCTGTGCCTTTGGCATTCACTGCGGACTGCTCGTCCTTATACCTGCTGCCACCTGCCTCTCCTCTCCTCATCCACAAGGTGAGCTTCAAGGGAAGGGTCAGGAATTCAGACCAGGCAGAGTGGAAATGGCTGTCTTTGCTCAGAATAACTCCGTACAGGTGGAGAGAGTGGCTCACAAGTGCCTTCAGCTCCTTACTGTCCCAAGAGGAGCACAGTTCTCCCCATCCCTACCCCCACATTGGTCTTTTCCCTCTCATTTTCTCACCAAGCCCTAATAGGCCCTGCTTTTGATCAGTTGCCAACTAATAATTCCCCACCCTCTTCCCGGCCTCTGCATGCCCCCACCCACCACCCTGACCGGCAGCCAATACAGTTAGATGTGAGCCTCCTCAAGAACATTCTTTCTCCATAGGGGAATGCTGAGCACTGTCATATTACCAATGCCCAAGGAATGCATCTCTAATGGTGGAATTTCAGCAGACATATATTTTAAATGTTTTTATATATAAATGTTATACTTTATGGCCCATCTTCTTTCCAAGGACTGAAGGAGGCTGACCATCGGACACACACATTCAATAGGACTTCAGAATTTTAATAGGAAAGATTAAGATCTGATAAGTAGCCGGGGGGGAGAAGAGGGAGAAGGCGTAACTATGCTGTAATTCGGCCAACATGAGACTCATCATTCCCCTGAGCCCCCACCTTCCTGTAAATGGGGCAAGTTATTTGGGAAGAAAGTTCCTCTCCTCGATTCCTGAACTTGTGGCAGTTGCCTCCTGACAGAGGTGGCTCCGACGGCAGAGAGAGATCAATCGCTTGCTCCTCCCACTTAGGTTCCAGCTCAGCTCAGTACCAGCTGAGGATGCTGGGGAAACAGGATTCAGCATTCATCTGTCAGCGTCCCGAGCAGAGCTCTGTTCTGAAGGCAGACACGAAGTGCTGACGCTGACATTCAGTAGACATTCACGGGGCGGTATCTCTGAGTGAAAGGGGGTCTGACCTGAAATAGGAGGGCAGCCAATTCATCTGTGAGGGGAATGTCTGTGTGTGTGCCCACACTCATGTTTGAGGTTTCTCCTTTTGTTACCCAAGCAAGAACTGATTTCAATTCTAGAAATGACCCTCAGCCCCACTCTAAGCCTGGCCTTGGCCCGTGGTGCCAGCCAAGGTAGCCAGCAGTGTGGTCCTGCCCCTTGTAGACATCCAAGACAAAGAAGGTATGCGGCTGAGGAAGGCGAGATGCCTTTTAAAATTTAGACGAAATCTTAGGGGGTTTATTTCCTTTATCTCGAGACATACATCCATTAACCCCACTTGGAGACAGTCAGTGGCCCTGTTCAGGAAGGCGGCTCAAATGGGTCAAAACTGCCATCATCTATCCAAGAAGATGGAGGCAAGACACAGATTTTTTAAAAATGCCCGTTTCCAGGGCACCAGCTCCTGCTGAATGTGGCCTGATAGAAATTCCGGATAAAAGTCTCATGGATTCTGCTAAACCAGATAGTGCCACTTAACAAGCGACTTGCACAGTCTGTGAACTGCTCCTCTCGCTAAACCTCTTTTTAGCTGCTGTAAACTCTATCTCATCCAACACTTTTAACAATACAGAGCAGCATTTAAAATGATAAATTTCAGGGAGGAGGGAGGAAGAAAGCGTTTCACCCAGCACTGGGACCAGACGACAGGCAGGGAAATGTCTTTCTTCTGAAGAACCCGAGACCCGGATCAGTGGCTTATGCTGGGCTCGGCTGGTCCCCTTCACTCTTATAAGACTTCTGGTAACCGTGACACATTCCCAAGGTGACTCCTGGTTCCTTTTCCAAGCTATATTGTGAAGGTCAGCATTCCGTCGATAGCAGTCATTTCTCTAAACTCTTAGAACGCACATGGACTTCGCTCTCTGCCTCTCCTTGCAGCCTGACCCATTGCCATGGAGTCGATTCTGACCCTTAGCAACCCTACAGGACAGAGTAGAGCTGCCCCATACAGATTCCAAGGCTGTAGATCTTTACAGAAGCAGACTGCTACATCTGCTCCCACAGAGCCACTAGTGGGTTCGAACCACCAGCCTTTCAGCCAGCAGTCGAGTGCTTAAACACTGAACCACCAGGGCTCCCCTTGCATGCAGGTGTCTGTTAAAAAAGAGATTTACACTGTGGTTCAAAAGGAATGTGCCATCTTGGTTGCAAGGGGGTGAGTGGGGGATAAACAGGTGGAGCAGGGGGGATTTTAAGGACAGTGAAACTATTCTGTATGATCCTGTAGCGGTGGATACATGTGCACAGTCCACGATACATTTGTCAAAGTTGATCGGACTGTATGACACAAAGAGGGCGCCCTAAGGTACTGATGTAAACCACGGACTTCAGTTAGCAATCATGCATCCGTATAGGTTCATCAATTGTAACAAACATCTCATGGTCATGCAAGATGTTAACAATAGAGGAAGTGGTCAGAGGCTGTATGGATGGGAACTCTCTGTACTTCCAGCACAATTTTTCTGTCAACCTAAAACTGCTCTAAAAAATAAAGCCTATGACATTAAAAGAGAGAGGGAGCGAGATTTGTCTTCCAGAGGTTGTTTTCTTACCTTCTATTGCTTAAACAATCATCTCCTGTTTTATTTAGGAAAACCCAAAGCTGTCAGCTTCCTGAGACTCGGCTCCCCGAAGCACACTCACCTCCCCTCCGGCCTCACCCCCATCTGCTTATAATTTACTGTTCTGTATGTTTTAATCATTTCATTAGGCATGTCCTTGTTTTCAAATGCAACTAATTCTTCAGTTCAAACAAACAGTCAGTAATTCTAAAAAGGAGGCAATTCTTTTCTTTTGGTTTGAGGTTGGCTTAGAAGAAATATCACACCTATTTTGAGAAGGGTGAAAGAATTTGAAGGTCCCTGAATTTTTTTTTTTTTTAACCATTCACTCTTAAGAAGTGGAAAGGATCTTAGAGATTTCTTAATTCCTTCCACAGGTATGGAACTAACTTTTGAGGAAGTCTTCTCATGCCCTTCTGAGCGCTTTGTGATAAAGGCATTTTAAGAGGGGCTTATTATCATGAAGACTTATCAGCAAACAGACTTAAAAAATTGCTCCATGAAATACTTCATTCCTACACTTGCTGACAGAGGACACAAAAGAGAAAACGGACTTCACTTTAAAACTTGTGTACCTTATTAATTTACTTCCTCTGTAGGAGTTTAGCTATATTTATGAAGGCAAATAGGATCACATTTTGCAATAAGGGGGAAGAAAATTTATAAAGCGTTTCCTATGATTTTACTTCCCAGGCATTTCTCCTCATTCTACATCAAGAAATGAAAATGCTGAAATTCCAGGGGCAGGCATATTTAGTCTTAACATTATATCACTGGTCCAACAGTACAACATGGAATTAATGTCTTTATTTTCTGACTACTTAATTTCTGGTAATAAAATAACTTTTTCAACATTTCACAAGCACAAGCAGCGTGTCGTACACAGTAGACACTCAATAGAATTTGCTGAAGTGTTGGTGCTTAAAGAGGGCAGATAAACACTGACACTAAACATTGGTGTCTAAGTACAGTTTTAGTGCCAACGTTTATTAACGGTGATACGTAAATCAACAGTGTGTTTTTCTCTTCCAGGGAAATAGGCTCGTCCAGTGAAATTTCTCCCCAGCTCTAAAACATAAATCGGCCCATTTAAGTTTCCATATGAAGATGGCGATGATAATAATAGTCTAATAGTGATGTGTCTGGGGGGAACTGTTGTAGAACACGTTTGGAAAGTTATTGACAGACTGGGAAGCCTTCGCGTGCGCCTGACACAAATGGTTGTCATACGCCATCTAGTGGCTATTCGTGAAACTGCGCTCATTCCATCGAAAGGCTTCCGAACCCGCTTTGACTGTTCAGAATTTCAGTGCCCCGTCGGGCAGCCACTGTATGTTTGTCCATCTGTAAGGCTTCAAACTGAGAGGGACCACTGAGGAAAGCATGCGATAGCACTTCCAAAATCTCTGTGTCCTAAGGAACAACTACGAAGTAACAAGTCAGGGAAACTTTATTTCTGGACGCAGAGAAGTGAAACCGGGAAGCTACGGGAGAATCCTTGCCTTCAGCAGTTGTGGAATGAAAGCAAGGTAAGTCGCATGATGTTCACTGCCTTTTCCCCACAGAAACCTTCACTCAGTGTAGAACCCCATGCCTGGCCTTGACTTCTACAACCCAGAGGACAGACGTGGCATTGCCAAATTTGCTCGTGGGAAGATTCTGTGGCTGGTGTCTCATTTTAACCAGCGTTTTTTTTTTTTTTTTTAGTGTTAATTCCCAAGGCAACGTCATTCTTGTACATTTGCACAATCATGATATTTTGCAGTGGGTGACCATATTATATTTTGTAATAATCAATAAGCTGATTTTTAACCTTCTAATTTGGGGCTATTAATAAAAGAATTAACAAATCCAAAATTAGTAGGGGAATGTAAATCTCTCCAGGCTGATTCCCATCATGTCAATTAGTCCAACATGGAGCATGGCTTTTAACAGTTCTTGTGTTAAGTACAGCTTTAAATATCTTCAGGACAATTCAGGGTGAAATAATAAGTTGTTTAGGCGTGTCACAAAAATATAAGCAAGCCATGTATCAGTAGGGTGGAATAGCACTGGGTGTATGAGAGTAAGCAACTAACATTAAGACAAATTGCTTAGGACTCTCACAAATAGGAAAATTGTGCTTCTTTTTAGTTGCCTACGCTCGCTGTTTTGGTGCTTAGAAAACGCTGCTTTCAAAGGTGATTTAAGTCCTTTTTAAGACCATCAAATAAACAATTTTGCATATTAGTTCCAAGATAGAAAATATCCTATAAGATCATTTCCTCTTTCTCTAAGGTCACTTGACATTAGAAATATATGCTTTCAGCACAAAATGCCCAGCCTCAAACAGACCATTTGCATTTACCTTTTGAACCATCATCCTGACCCATAAATTGTGATAAGCTTCAGCGACATCTCAAACATTTATTTTTCACTCTCTACCAAAGGGCTATTTCTTTGAAGGGAAACGTTTCTCCATGTAAGGCATCTGTAGCATTCATTTTTAGAAAAAAAAACTATAAACAAGTAGCAACACGAAGAAGCTGATTGTGATACATGTAAAACCACCTATTAAAAAATCCCCAAAATTTTCACCACTCTAACACGCTAATTCTGAGCTAAAATCCATTGTCTGAAAGCTATAAAAATGTATATACACATAAAATCTTGGTATGTCTGAACAAGTTTGTGGCATTAGGTTTATTGTTGTCTACATATTTAGATGTCTACAAAAAATACATTTTCCAAACCTGTCTGCTGTCCTTCCTCTTAAACGTTGAAAGGGATTGCATTTTCCAGAATATTTTCCTATTAAATGACGTTATAGTTGAGCAGGAAATCAGCCTAATTTCTGGCAGCTCAGTGCCTCACTACAGATCCTGACTAAAGGAGAGGAGAGGAAAAAACGTCTGTAAAATTCCCGTCTCTGGCCCTTGGTGTTTCCCTGGCTTTCCTGTTTTCGTGTCTGGTGTCCTCCGCCACATGCCGCAGCTCAGCTAAGGGCTGATGGAAACTATTTTCCCCCACATCCCGCGATTTATACCATTCAGTATCTCTAAAAGTAAAAATAAATAAAATTTGAAAAATACTCTGTCCTTGGTAAAGTAGGAGCATGTAAGTCTAATCAAACCAGCAGTAGTTGCCGTGGTAGCCTGAGCAGTTCAGCCGGAGTCTTTAAAATTCTTTAAAATCTCAGATTCTCTTTCCTCTCCACTTTCTAGAGATGTTGCTGGGATAACCCGAGACCATTTCGGGCAGGTCTGGGGCCCAGGGGGCCGTAAATGTGATCCATTGTTTTGCACAGTCTGGCTGGAAGGGTGTAGCACAATGTAAAATGAAGACTTTCTCCTGCATTGTGCAGCATAGTTGGGCTGTTTGATCTCTGAGTCCTTGCGTAATTGGAGTCTACACAGCATGTGGACTCGGGCCTGAGCAGCCCACCGGCGACCTGCCTGGGGCACCGTTTCCTCGCTGCTGATTCAGCTTGTATTGGGGGCTCAGCATTGTTTCCAAGCTGAGAAAACCATGACATGGAGCGTTGGAGCTTCTCTTCTGCATGAAGGACACACTGTTGGTTACAGGTACACAGAAGCAAACAGAAATGGTCCTGGGGTCTGGGCAGCCTTCTGCATTTGAGGGACTCCGCTCATCACATTCCACCACCACCCCCCGTATTGGTAGTCTTCTGATCCAACATCACTCCCACGGGCTTCTTTTTCTCACTGGATTTCCACGAAACCTTACGTGCCAGCTGCAGATCATAGTGGGCTTCCCCCACTAAGCTCCTAAGGTGCTGATGGCTGGCTTACATGCCATCGGGTCCACAAACATTGACGACGCACTTGCCAAGTGCCAGGAGCCCAGGTGGCACAGCGGTTAAGCACTCGGCTCAGGCACTCAGCTAGCTGAGAGCCCGTGATGAATCAGAGCAAAATGCTTTAGCCTCAACAAGTAGGGTGACCAGCTGTCTCGGTTTGCCCAGGAGTAAGGGAATTCCTGAGATAACAGTACTTTTGGTTTTAAACCCAGTACTGTCACGGCTGGGACAAATGGGTTGCCCTCTAACAAGCCTACCCCATGCTGCCTTCTGTGGCCCCTTATTTTTTAGAAAGAAGTTTTGTGTCCCAGAGGACTATCATTTGCATGTGCTTTCATGTCTATAACGGAAGTTGTACCAGAAGTTGCACATTATTAAGCTAGGACCATCACCATTACTTATACCAAATTATTCTCTTTCTAGATAATCAAGGGTGGTTTCAGGTTTTGAGGGGCCTGAAGCTTATACCCACCACTCGTCTGTTGTACTTGTGTGTGGCTGTGATGCCAGAAGCCATGCCACCGGTATTTCAAATACCAGAAGGGTCATCCATGGTGGACAGGTTTCAGTGGCGCTTCCAGACTAAGACAGATTAGTGGGAAGGACCTGGTGATCTACTTTAAAAAAAAAAATCAACTAGTGAAAATCCTATGCAGAGCCACAGAACATTGCCTGATTTAGTGCTGGAAGATAAGCCCCTCAGGTTGGAAGACACTCAAAATACAGCTGGGGAAGAGCTTGTACAATTTGGGACCCTCTTTAAGAAAGAGATTTCAAAATATAGGACCTTGGGGGGAGAGGAGCAGAAAGACAGGGCCTGAAGCTTAAGCTTCATTAGCTTCACAGATAATAAGCCTTTGTATCTAAGAGTAATTGTTGCTATTGTTAGCTGCAGTCAAGTCAGCTGAACTCATGGTGATCCCATGCACAGTAAAACAAAATACTGCCCCATGATCAGTCGCAGATCAGACCGTTGTGATCCATAGGGTTTTCACTGGTTGATATTTAGAGGTAGATTGCCAGGCCTTTCTTCCTCGTCCTTCATAGTCTGAAAGCTCTGCTGAAATCTGTTCAACATCATAGCAACATGCAAGCTTCCGCTGACTGATGGGTGGTGGCTGTGCATGAGGCGTGTTGGCCAGGAATTGAACCCAGATCTCCCGCATGAAAGGCAAGAATTCTACCACTGAGCCAGCACTGCCCCTCTAATGATAGTAATTAGCAGTTAATATTGATTGAGAACTGCTGGACTGGGCACTACAGGAAGTGCTTTACTCATGTTAACTCACTTAGTCCTCATGCTCAGCCGAAGAGTCAGCTGGCTCCTTCTTTCTATTTTGCAGATGAGAACACTGAGGTCCAAGGAGGTGGGTTAACTTGCCCACAGTTGTACAGCAATTTCCTCTGTGCAGCCCCATTGCACCCAAAATGTCGACTGGACGGTGGGAGGAAATGATTTTGCCTGCCAGATGGGAGCTAAACTTGCAAAACAGAATCACCTGGCTAGCAACTAAACAAATGCTAGTGGCTTAAAATTAAATCTTTAAGTGACTAGTCAAATTTTGTGGACCCTGAGAGGCTTGGAGTGGAAGAAAGCCCGAGAGGCAGTTTGAAAATCACAGATGAAGCTTCGTCAGTGGAGGCAGATGCCCAGTTAGCAGGGGGTGCTGAGTTCTGAGACCACCTTGACCTGCCTCTGTGCGCCTGCGGTATTCTCAGGCATGGAGTCTCCTTGTCAACAGCACACATTCCTCTAGACAATGATGGGGGCTCTGATACAACCCTCGGTATACACAATGGTTGTACCTGGACAGCAGCCTTTCCCTGCTAAGCGAAGGTGGGGATTTTCACTCAGCAACTCTGGGAGAAACGGTTTTCCTGTCTTGGTTTTTAGCATGACTCTCTACTTCTTGCCTCCCTTCATCTCAGCCTGTGCCAGACACATGTCAGTATCCCTTGCTCCAGAGTGTCGCTTAACTGCTCTGTGCCTCAGTTTCACCATCTGTAAAATGGGGGCAATAACAGTATCTACCTCACTGGGTTGTTGTGAGGAGTAAATGAGTATAATACGTGTATATATATATTTTTTTTTTTTTCCTGTTGCTGTCAAGTTGATTCTGACTCAGAGACCCTATAGGACAGAGTAGAACTGCCCCACAGGGTTTCCAAGGAGTGGCTGATGGATCTGAACTGCCAACCTTTTGGTTAGGCATGGGAGCTCTTAACCACTGTGCCACCGGGCTCGCTCGCTCGCTCTCTGTATATATACACATCAAAGAAAACCCAAACCAGTTGCTGCCAAGTCGATTCTGACTCACGGGGATCCCATGTGTTGCGGAGTAGAACTGCGCTCTGTAGGATTTTCAAGGGTGTAACCTTTTGGAAGCAGATCCCCAGTCCCCTCTTCCAAGGCGCCTCTGGGTATGTTAGAACCGCCAAGCTTTGGGGGAGCAGCCAAGCACATTAAGTGTTTTCTGCACTCAGTCTGGCTGTGTGTGTAAATGTACGTGTATATACAGATTTAGAACAATGCCTGATGCACGGTGATACTATAAATGTTAACTCTTATTATCACCATCAAATGATTATTATTACCAGCAAGTGGACACTTGTTCGCCGAAATCCCAACTCGGAGGAAAGGCAGTCTGCCAGGTCTGAGAACACAGGCCGAGCATTCGAACGGCCATTTCGCCCGAGAATCAACAGTGTGTTGTTTTGAAAGTCCCCGTTCCCTTGATCATCTCACATTAGAGCGGGCTCAGGGTTTGGGTCTGTTTAGCTAGGGCAGCTACCTAGGAATGGCACTTAAATAGCACCTCTTAGGCTCCCCATCAATTGCTAATTAAAGTGGCATTAGCCCTCATGGGCTGGAGAGCAGGACTCTGGTTTCCCACCGTGGGTTTCTGCGGGCGGAGCACCTTGTCACTGCCAGCTCTGGCCCAAGGTGTCGACCCTCCTGGGGGGGCCGAGACCCTCAAGAGGGGGAAGCTGAGTGGAGAGAGAGAAGTTCCTTGACTTCGGAATCTGCTATTGTTCCCGACAAACAATCATATAAATAAAGCCAGAAACACGTGGGTCCCAGTCAGTCACAGGTGCTGGCAAGAGTTCACCTAATTGCTTCATTATTTTTCTCCACTCCACGGAGCCGTTTGTATTTACAGTCCTGTGTATGGGTCTATTACTACCACTTATTGTGACGAGTCCAGCAATCCTGAGGAGTCTCTGAGGGCCTGGACAAGTAGAATCTTGTTTTTCTTGATTTCCCCAGGGAGCGGCAGTGGGGGGAGGGCTGGGAAGGGAGGCTTTGGGAGGAAAAATGTCCGCCGGCACCAACCCACGTCTCCTCTTCCCAGAAGAGTGATAAATGCTGGACAATTTCTGAAACGCTGAGATTTTGAAACCAAACAAACATGCCCTGTCCTATGAGTTACCAGGCCAGCCAGAGGGAGGAAGCCAGGATTGCACTGCCGTGAGCCTGCACCCATGGTGGGAAGGTGTTCGGACCCCAGCCCCACATCACGCCTGAGAAAGCCGAGCTGCAGGTGGTCCCCAGGGCTGTGCAGTCCTAACGAATGCCAGACCTCAAATTAAGGACGTTGTTTTGCAAAAACATTTGTGACTTTTAGTCACTCGAGCATCAGTCAATCTGCCCCAAGTCAGGGCTGGTTGTTTAGAGCCTCTTCAGATGTGGACTGTTTACAAATTATATCTTCCCTTTGGAAATGGGGCCGCCTCTCCAGGGCTCCTTGTCACTCCTCGCTTGCTGGGGTCCAGGGATAAAGGTGGCCTGTTGTCAGCTGGTCAAATTGGCACAGCTTACCAGTCTAGGGCCCCTCGCTGCCCTCTGCCCCCCACATTTTAAGTCCAGTTCCTAAGCCCCGTCCCCTCGGAAGTGGTGCTGTCAGGCCCTGGATTCTGCACAACTTTCTGTTTCTCTTCGTCTGTCTGAAGATGCGTGAAGAAGGATGCTGAGAACTGCCTGGTCTCCCCTTTCTGGTCCCCCTCCTCCCTGCAAAGATTCTTTAAGGGCTCTTGAACACACCTCGGCTCATCTGCAAGGTCAGGAGCCAGGAGCCAGCGCGAGAAGGAAGGACTGTGAACGCTCCTGCTATTTACCTTCACTGATACTGAGCAAAGGGACTAAGTCCTGGCATGCTGGTGGCCATGGTCCTCATTCCCTCCTCTGACTGAGGCCCAGCAGGACCCGGGCCTGTGGCCGATCTAAAGCTGGACTCCACCAGGAATGAAGCCAGGGGCTGTGGCCCTTTGTCTGAGCTTCCCTGCTTAAATCCACTCTTTCCTTCACTCAGCAGGTGCCCCGGCACCTTGTCAGTGCCAGATGAGCACTGGAGCTGCTCCTTTTAGAGAGCCAGGTTGTCACAGGCAAGGCCTCCGCTCGGGGAGGCCCACCAGGAGGGATGCGAATATCGGGGCTCGTGTTTCACTCTGTCGTTTGCAGCTGGAGCTCCTGCCTGAGACATTTCGCCGTGTGGTCTCAGCAGGCCCACTGCTCCCCCTTTCCTGGGCCTTCCATGGTCACCACCGGGCCATCCTGTTCAAAGTCAATCTGCTGGACTCTGACAGTGGGAGGGGACGTTCATGTCCTTTTGTAACTCAACATGCTCAGTACTGTGGGCCCATCATGCTGACCATCACTTCTTGAGGATGTGGGCTTTAGGGGCCTGCTGCCGCCCGGCCTGAGCGCTTCTGACGTCCACGGGCCTTGGTCACAGCCACCACTATTTGCAGAGGAGCTGTGGTTGTGGCGGCGATGTTGGGAGCGATAAATAAGCGACAGATGGCCATTAAAATCACAACCCCCCCAAAGGTGAGAGCAGATTCTCAGGCAGAGCCTCTGATGGGTGATTCCCCCTCAGAGGACCACGCCCCCATGGAAAGCTGGGAGGAACAGGCGACACCAGTCTCTCCCATGATCTCTGTTAGCTCTGCTCCTCCCATCCTGGCCTGGTCTTCCCCAGGGGCCTCTCTGGAAAGCGTGTGTACAGTGTGGCAGTGATGGTGACAGTAACGACTGGTGGAAGTCCACTCCCAGGTCTCTCAGCCTCATGAGGTGGCACCCTGTGCTGTGGCCTGCAGAGATGGCACAGCTTGGTTTGCAGTCATGAGCCTTATCTTACTTCTAGACATCCAAATTATATCATAGACACGAAGAGGGAAAGGCAGAAGCTAAGCCAAAACCAGCTTGTCTAAAAGCATAGCTCGTCTTAACCCATTTCTTGTGCTGACTATTTTCTACGGGCCTTGATTTTCTCTCCCATCTTTAGCTGCTGTGAGTTCCCAGAGGGAGGTCAGGGGACAAGGGAAAATACGGTAGTTCCTTTGGAAAGTTGCAAGTGGTTGGTCAGAACTGCCTGGGCTTCAGTGGCTAGGAAGAAAGGCCTGACCATCTACTTCCAAAAACTCAACCTTTGAAAGCCCTGTGGAGCACAGTTCTACCCTGACACATGGGGTCACCATGAGCTGGAATCAACTCCACAGCAGCCGTTGTTTTTCTTTGGTGGAACCTGGGAACTCCTGTCTAAGGAACAAAGGGGCACAGTGTGGGGTGGTCCTCCAAATGGTCCATGCCTCACAGACCTGCTTGGCACAACCCTCACTGCTTTCCCCACCTCTCTCTCTCAGCAAGCTGATGCAGAAGCTTTCAGGCCCTTGTTATTTAATGTTATCTCAGAGCTTCGAACCAGTTCATTCAAGCTCAAACTCCTGCTGAGGCTTTGCTTTTCCGTCCCAGATATACTGAGTCAGAATCTACATTTTAACAAGATCTTCAGGTGATTCTTATGTATAATAAAATTTAAGAACCTCTGCTCTAGTGGTTCTCAGAACTGGTCCCTAACCAGCAGCATTAGCACAGCCTGGGAACTTGTTAGACAGGCAAATTCTCAGCAGCGGGTTGAACCGAAATGAACCGGTTAGAAGCCCTGTGTTATCTACAGTTGTTATCTGCCACTGATAACTCTAGTTTTTCCTGAACAATTTCTCAGGAAATGGAATGTGAGATTAAGCAACTCTTGATTCCTGCCCATCAAGGAAAGGGCAACTCTTCTCAAGGATGGGAAGGAAGCCGAACGTTTAGGTGTCTCTGTCAGTTGCCATGAAGTTGATTCTGACTCATGGTGACCCATGTGTGTCAGAACAGAACTGTGCTCCACAGGGTTTTCAATGGCTGGTTTTTTGGAAATACATCACCAGGCCTTTCTTCCATGGTGCCTCTGGGTGGAGGCAAACAGCCAACCTTTAGGTTAGTAGCCTAGCTTGTTAACCGTTTGTGCCACCCAGGGACTCTATGGGTATCACTAAAAAACTAGTTCCTATTTATTAGTAAAAAGGAAAAAAGGGTTTGGTGGTCCTCAATCTTGACTACATATTAGAATCATCAGGGGAGCTTAAAAAAAAAAATTGATTCCTTAGTCCACCCGCAAGATTTTGATTTAATTGGTCTGGGATGTGGCCTGGGCACCGGAGTATTTGAAAGTTGCCCAGGGAATTCTATTGGCAGCTGCAGTTGAGAAGCATCTGCTTGAGGGGCCTAGAGTCCTGTGTTATAAAGACAGAGGAATTGTGGTAACCTGTAGATCATGCACCCCAACTCCTTCACTAAAGAGACAGAAACTGGCACCCGGAGCAGCCAAATGAATTGATGACGGTCTCCAAGCAGTCACCCAGAAAGTGGAGACGAGAGCCCAGGGCTGAGGCTCCCAGCCACAGGCTTCCCCAGAAGTTGTCATGAGCTGGTGCCTCCTGCTCATCTGCCTTTCAGTGAGCTCTGCAGGCTGGTATTGGATGTTACCTCCTGACCCAGGTACCTTCTCTCATCCACACCTGAAATGTGCTGCTACCTCCTTATTGTTTGGATGGCCAATCTAATTGGCTGCATGTGGAGAAGAGCCAAGTCCCATAACCACCCACACGGAGCCCCAGCCCGCCGTCAGCAGCAAGGCCCAGTGAGGACACTGGCCTGGCTCTCCACAAACCCTCTCCCACTCCACAGATGCCTGTGAGAATGCCACTTCCTCCCCTCCACACCTCACCGCCACCCCACCTACCCACCCCCCCGCCTTACCTCCAGTGGCAGCCTGTGTGCACCTTAAGGGTTCAGCTTGCTAACATTTACAGCCTGAAGTCGTCTCATCCTGCCCCTCCCTGAGTCCCCAGACTTTTTAACTTGCCTACTTTGTACTCAAAGACTGATGGCTCTAGTTTGCGTTCATAAAGATCATACCTGTTACTTCATGCCCTATGTGTTGGCTTCATACTGGAAAGCAGAAAAATGGGAAAAACAACAAAGTAGTTTCAGTTCACTGGGGATGAGAGAGTCGAGGGTCAACCATGTTGAAACTGGGAAATAAAAGGGGCCTTTGTGTCCCTTGTGGTGTCAACCGTTTGTTCTGGGCTATAAATGGAAAGGCTGGCAGTTTGAATCTACCCAATGGTATCGAGAAAGAAAAACCTGGCAACCTACTTCCATAGATTACAGCCATTGAAAACCCTATGGAGTGCACTTCTACCCTGACACACATGGGGTCACCATGAGTTGTAATCGACTCAACAGCAACGGGTTTGTGTCCCTTAAAAATTCTTGAGAAAAAAATTCCCAAAGTATTTTTCTTATATTTATTAAAGATTCATGATTATTTTGATCCTTTCAAACTCTCTCGTTTTGGTGGTGGTTCTTTCTAAATTAGGTTCCCTCTCCCTCTCTGCAGAAACAATATTTATTCCTTAAAGCATCCTGGCTCTTACAAGATAATTTTTCCTTGTGGGTGAATTTCACACGGTTTATTACTCTGTCTTTAAGAAAAAGCCGCGCTTTTGCTTTAGGGGGAGAAGGGTTTCCTGCAGCCCCTGGGTTACAAATCACCTGCTTCCAACAATGAAAGCACAACCCAAGTGTTTATCCGCTGGGGGTGCAATGCCCCTCTCCTTGCTAGGTAGCCTGGGGCAACTAGGGTGCAGGGACAGGTCTTCTGGGAGAGGAGGAGTTAATTAAATTACCTTATATTTAGTGTTAATTTTGTCCTGGGCTTGTCAGGTAATAGACAAGCCTGGACTTGACCTGGTGCATCGGCCCGGGCTTGAGCATGGTCTCCAGGGTCGTCCTATTGTAAGATGAATTGAGTTGACATCTTTGTTGCGATTAGTTACAAATGTGGTTCCAATATTATTTCAACAGGTGTCAATTTGGGGGCTGTGGTCAGAATCACACAACCTGCTAAATTAGGATAGCAACGCTCTGTTCAGATCCCAGGTGCTAATGTTACTGTGTCTTGTCAAGCCTGGGGAACGTTTGGGGCTTTGGGGATGTTTCCCTGAAGCACCATCACTTGCAAGAGAATAGGAGACTTAAATAGACTGAAGTGTCAGTTTGGCACTGACTTTCCTTGGCCCAGCTTGGAGCCTTTGGTGTTGAAGAGAGGAAAATCATGGATTATACACTTAGCCTCTGAGACAAGAATGTGCTGGGATTTTTTCCTGCTTGAAGAGTAATGCTTTTGATTATTGATTGAAATTTGCCTCACTATTGCAAACTTGGGAGCCCTGGTGGCACAGTGGGTAAGAACTCGGCTGCTAATCAAAAGGTTAGCAGTTCAAATCCATCAGCCACTCTTTGGAAACCTTGTGGGGCAGTTCTACTCTGTCCTATTGGGTCCTATGCATCAGAATGGACTCCAAGGCAAACTTGGATCTTTCAGGAAGTGGGTCGTGAGGTTGGCTAATGAGTGTGAAGTTATGTTTCCCAGTAATGTTATGGCTCGATCCATATAGACCTACCAGTAGCAGTGCCGGTTGCTGCCAAGTCATTTCCAAATCATGACGGCGCTGTGTGTGTCAGAGGAGAACTGTGCTCCATTGGGTTTTCAATGGCTGATTTTTTTAGAAGTAGATCACCAGGCCTTTCTTCTAAGGTGCCTTAAGCTTCCAACCTTTTGGTTAGCAGCCAGGTGTTTTAACTGCTCAGGGACTCCCCATACAGATCTAAAAAAAAAAAAAAAGCCATTGGGTTGATTCCAAGTTCCAACTCATAGAGACCCTATAGGACAGAGTAGAGCTGCCTCATTGGGTTTCCAAGGTTGTAATCTTTATGGAGGAGCCCTGGTGGCACAGTGGTTAAGCGCTCGGCTACTAACCAAAAGGTTGGCAGTTCAAACACACTAGTGGCTCTGTGGGAGAAAGATGCGGCAGTCTGCCTCCATAAAGGTTTACATACCTGGAAACCTATGGGGCAGCTCTACTCTGTCCTATAGGGTCACTATGAGTTGGACCCAAAGGCAACAGGTTTGGGGTTTTTGTTTTTGTTTTTACTCTTTATGGAAGCAGACGGCCACATCTTTCTCTCACAGAGCAGCTGGTGGGTTCAAACTGCCAAACTTTCAGTTAGCAGCTGAGCACTTAACCACTGCTGTACCCAGGGCTCCTCACATGAACCTGCAGGACTGTAATTCCCTAGGTAAGTAAGGGAAGTGTTTGGTTCATCCGGACACTTGTGACCGCACGAATTTGGGCTCAAACATTACTTCCCAGCCTCACCTCCCAAGGCCTGAAAAGCACTTTTCACATCTTCAGTCAAATGAGACTTTCAAGTTTTTTTTTCTTGTTTTAAATCAAGGGGCGGAGCAGCAGATGGAGGGTGGCTAAACACAGGTGTGGCCTAATGAATGTACTTTATCAAATGAGTTCCGTGTGCACCTGGTCCTCTGCCCACACACACCTTTGCCTGTTAAAGAAGCGCCCCGATAGTGGAGACACACCAAACCACACCCACAGGAGGGTCATGCAATGCCTTGGAAGAATTCCTGCCGTGCACAGGTATTCCTGAGCCAAACAACGCCAACATCGGGCTCGATGAGTGAAAGGAAGAGGTAGGTAGCTACACAACCAGAGGCTGACCAGACAGCTGTACGTTTGAGTACCTGTGAGTCACACAGCCACCTCAGAAACAAGCTGTGCTTTCCGTCCATCCTCAGAGGAGAAGCCTGGAGCACACATAGCCTGCCAGCAGAAGAGATGTGAGGCGAGCATTCTGTGAAGCCCCTACCCTGGCTTATGCCCCGAGCAGGGTCTCTTGGCAGCCCCATTCCCTAATCAAAGTCCACACAGCCATCCAGTCAGCCCTGGGTGTCAGGCAGCAGCCTGGTGTGGCCACCACGAGCTTGGAGCAGCTGGCAGCAGGAGGCGGCCAGGGGAAACAGAGGAGTAAATCATTGTCCAACTGCCCCTATGGATGTCTCAGCAATCAAGCCAGCCAATGAGCAAACAATTACAGTGGAACACCTGGTTTTGCTAGAGCCTTCCATACCTGCCACAGGCACTTTGGACATACAAAATCACAAGTTGGGTGGAGGGTGGATAACCAGCTGAAAATATATCTATTCATCATAGCAAGACAGGGGGAAATCAGGATGAGGTCCCCAACATTTGGAAGAGCTAAACCCAGGCACAGGTTTCAGAAACAAAATGCCATTATATCCAAGAGACTGAAGGGTGACAGGTGGCCCCATTAGGAAAGAATTCACAAAGCTTCATTTCTGATAATTACTTGGAGACTGGAATATAATGATCCCATTTATTCCATCAGCAAGAGTTGTCACGGTCTTGTTCCAAGAAGAATGAGTCTACGCCCTTTGGAAATTCAACATGAACTTATAATTTTCACATACTGTTTGGTATAGTTTCCACATGTTAATTGTCCAGTAAGTAACTTCCTGAACAAAGATCCTTTTCCTCCAAGGCATCCAAAGCTTGTCTCTGAATATGTGCAAATAAAGGCATGTTGTCTTTTACCTGATAAGCCTAGGACCAAATAAACGTAAAATATAGAAAAAAAAAAATTTTTTTTTTTTTATGGTTAGGTTGTTTAGCTCTTTCTACCTCACAGATCACACAAATCTATGATGGTAATAGGGTCATCACAAATGTCTTGGTAGAGAAAAATCTTAAAATAATCCGTTTTCTGACTAATGAATATAAATCTTTGCTATTAACATGCTCTCCTACATAACATGCATGTTGTTTGTGTATATAATCACACACGTATACTATAAATACTCTGTACATAGATAATAAAATATTAGAATTCTATTCTTGAACATCTCAAAGTCGGATTTTTGTCACTAAAAATTTTTTTCTGGCTCTTTATCGTTTACAAATTGTATTTACTCAGATAAGATTTTAATTTTTTTTTAATTTAATATTGCACTGGATGTCATCAAATCCCTAGCCCCATTCGGAAATAATGAAAGAACAAATGAGTGAGCGAGTGAACGAATGAGTGAACAATATATGCTTCCCACTGTTGAGTACTCTCCCGGGGCTGGACAGTCTCGATTTTAAGGAGCTTATTGTAATTTTATTGTAAAGATAAGGAGCTTGGGTGGTACGAGTGGCTCAAAATCAGCTGCCAACCCAAAGGTTGGCAGTTCAAACCCATCCAAAGGCTCCACAGAAGAAAGAAAGGCCTGGAGAACGGCTTCTGTAAAGATTATAGCCAAGAAAACCCTATGGAGCAGTCCTACTCTATAACACATGGGGTCACCCTGAGTTGGGGGCCGACTCGACGGCAGTCTACAACATCAACTTGTAGAGAGGTGGGTCTCACACTGCACGCAGGCAGGCCCCCTTCCACCGGGACTTTCTAAGGGGATCTGTAGACATTTTCCAAGGGCAGAACGTGGCTCAGAGAAAGCACTATTTGAAAAGCATTCAATAATATTCCCTGAAGTTACTTGGCCAAATACAACTGAATCTTTATAGCACAGAGAGAAAACAAAATTATTTACTCATTCAGTATTTATCAGTTTGGAAGCAGGAACACAGTACCTAGCACACAACGAGGGCCGATGTTTGCTTTGTCGTGGTACCTGCCTTGGGCGCCTTCAGAAGACGCCGAGAAGAGGCTCCCTGTGCCCCAGCTAATGTTGACTCTTTGTAGCACAATTCTTTATGTTTTAAGGAGCAATTAATTCTGATAATTGATGTTGGTACAACATGGGTCTTAAATGATTTATAAAAGAGGTTTCTGCCTCACTACAACCATCTCTGTGAGCAGCCTCACCCATTGGCACCCTACCCTGTGGGATGCCAGGAAGGGAAGAGACCAGAGGGTGGCCAGGGGTGGGGAGCAGGGTGTCATGTCTGAGATCTGGGTCTAGAGCAGCTCAGGCTTGGGGGCAGCAAGGGTAACCCCAGCCATGCCAGCCTTGCTCATAATCCAGAGCTTGTAAGTGCAGACACAGAGGCCCGAGATGGAATATCGGGTTTGGGGCAAAGAGTGGGGACCGAGGCTTCTGCCTGTGACCCACATGCTCTGTGGGCTGCCCATGCCAGGGGAGAGGCCACTTGCCCCAATTACCAGCCCCACTGGCCATCACTCCATAGCTCCTTGGAACTTTGAAAGCTTTATGATTTTCCTGTCAAAAGGCAAAGATCCCCAGAAAAGGCAGGCTTTGAGCTGTTATAGTTTGTTTATGAATTAAGACCTTAGAGTCAATTGACCAGAACAGAGGATTAAAAATGGGACTTGGGGTCTGGGAGGGGAGAAAGACAATAAAAGGGGCAACTGATTGGTTAGGACAGAGGAGCTGCTATTTATTGAGCACCTACTATGTGTCAGGCACTTCGCTAGACCCTTGATGCATTGCTTTTTCTAAATCCTCACAAGAACTTTGAAAGACAGATATAAGAACTGCTCCATGGGGTTCTTAAGGCTGTGATCCTTTGGAAGCAGATCACCAGGACTTTCTTCCAAGGCACCTCTAGGTGGATTTGAACCATCAACCTTTCAGGTAGTAGTCAAGCACTTAACCGATTATGCTACCCAGGGACTCGTGTGCATGTGAACACAGACCTGCTCTTCTGAACTACGTTCTTGGGGCATGTTGGAGAGAGTTTCTCCGTACTTTGAAAGAAAGGACTGGGTAAAGGAACTCAGAGAAGCCCTGAAGGCCTGAAACCAAGCGGGGGCTGTCCATAATTTACCGCTTATCTGATTAAGTGCTGTCTTGGGACAGATTGAAGCCATTAGCTGGGCAGGCTTCGGCGGGAGGAACCTGCAAGGTACCTGGCACAGTGAGCCCGGAAGGAGCCAGCACCGGTATGGTCAGGTCCTAAATCTCTAAAATAAAACCACCAGGGCAGAAAAACCGAGCTCGTCCGGTGCGATCCTCCCCTCCCACTCCTATGGAGCAACATGTGCCCATTAAAAAAAAAAAAAGCACAGATAAAAATCACTCCCATTTACTGCAGTGTCTTTTCCAGCGTCGTCAAAGAAAGGCCTTATCGCCTCCTGAGTTAGATCTGTAATTTTTTTGAATGACATGTCTAATAATTAGACTGCAAAGATGTGCAGTTAATCCATTTAAAGGTGTAAAGAAGTCCATTTAATGAACATTATAGTCACATTAGACTTGGAAACATCCAACTCTTTTGTTGAATAAAAAGAAGTTCAATGAGATTAACTTCTCTTAGTTGGTTTTAAAGAATAATCAAACATGTCTTCCTCTGATAGTGTCCTCGGCCTCTGTGCTGGGTTCTGCATACCAATGTCTTCCAGCCCAGAAGGGTAAGAATTAGGCCGCTGGACCTCACATTTCTGTTCAAAATTACAAATTAAAGAGGCACGCTCCTACTTTCTATACTCACTATCAAGTGATAAGAGTCTGAACTCCTTGAACTTGTAATTATTATGTAACAGAAATGTTCATCTTCTAGGTTGGTCCCCTCTCCAGCTGCATTCAATGTATTCTTACAGTTCTCAAGTTTACTGCTTTGGCACACAGATATTCCTACTGGGAAACCTCTTACTTGATCCCATCAGATCTTGACCACAGATAGTGTCAAGGATTCTGTTTTCAAATCCGGGGCAGTTTCATACCTTCCAATAAGGTTGCCCAGGATGCCTGGGGAGCCCGTACAGGTGCCAAGTACAGGCGCTATCTGCTCCCATTGAGAGTGGGTCAGACTCCAGATGTCGTTGCTAGCTCCTGGCACTATTTAAAAGAACGAAACTTTAAAGCAGAAATGGGAACGTTTGGAATGATCCCAGGTTTGATGAAGAAGATGACGTTAGATCCAAGTTGCCGGACTGGCTGTGCCCTTTCTGCGAAGAGTTCCCATCGCGTGCACGGACTTTACCCAAGTCAGGCCCAGAGATGGGCTTGGTCAGATTTAACTAGCCTCCTTGCCCTCAGACATCCTGATCTAGTACCCTCTTTAGGGTACTATGGGGAACCCTGTTGACACAGTGGTTAAGGGTTCAGGCTAATAACTGAAAGATCAGTAGCTCGAATCCACCAGCCACTCCTTGGAAACACTATGAGACAGTTCTACTCTGTTCTGTGGCAGTGGGTTTGTTTTTGTTTTTTTAGGGCACTATTTTAAAAAATCCAAACCAGTTGCCATCACGTCAGTTGGGTGACCCCATGTGTTTCGGAGTAGAACTATGCTCCGTAGGGTTTTCAGTGGCTGTGACGTTTCAGAGGCAGATGGCCAGGTCTTTCTCTGAGCCACCTCTGAGTGGACTCAAACCACCAGCCCTTTCTGTTTGCATCTAGAGACTCCACCTAATGCATTTGTCCCCTTTTGTCTGTAGTTACTAAGCATTTAAAAATAAGCAACCGACTGAGATTTATAACACACTGCCCAGAATTTCAGCAGGCGAAGGGTATAGATTTTCTTTACTAAAACAAACAAACAAAAAAGCTTCCAGAGTTAAAGAGGCCAAGCCTGAGAAGAGCTGGCGTAAATGTGAAATTGGAGAGTTAGCGTCCTGCTCTGTGGTGACAGTGATGGATGACTGTGGAGATTGTCTAAGCCAAACTGTGAGCCAGCATTGCGTTAGATCTTTTTGTAGTTTAGGAAACAAAGCTGATAAGATCAAGAGGCAACATAATCCTGGCTAATGTAGTGTGATCTGTCTTGTATAGCGTAATTGGGCATTACATAGTGTAGACACCGTACTTTAAACCAGCCATGATATCTGTAGGCATGGAAAGGAAAACTTGCTTTGGTCTAAAAGGAGTTTGTTTTTTTTAAAAAAAATATTGTGGTGTGCCTTCATAGAGGGAAAAGGCAATGGCAGTGCCGAGTCTAGGTCAGAGTTTAGCCAGGAGACCCAGCCTGCATCTTTCAGTTTCACTTTTCACTTCTGTTTTGCTCTGGCTCAGTTATGATCCTCAGAGATGGACATCCAAGGGGGATGAAACAGGGAGACCTTGTTCCGGAAGGTCACAATTAGATCATGGCCTTTCGCAGCTCCTAAACCCTGGCCTTCAGAAAAGACCACCGGGAACAATGCCTTGGGTCTTCCAACGCCCCCTGAGAGGAGGTAGAAGAACATTGTGATTTGTTACTTGTTGTTATCACTTCTTCTCGAGGTTATTTTCATTCTGTGTTCACAGCACACGAGACATGTACTAAAAAACTAGGTAAGGCAAAAGAGCAATACGTTCAGTATGGAAATAAGCAGAGAAAACCTTAGTGTCTGCAGCTCTGAGTGTCAAGGAGACGTGTCTTCTTTTGGTACCTGTCTGGGTTTTGCTTGTGTGGTATATACGCAGAAACTGGTTTAGAGGTCTTGGTACCCCTGGGATACTTGTCATGAGGAAAGGCTGCTAGAAGGAGTTCTGGTGGTGCAGTGGTTAAGCACTCAGCTGCTAACTGAAAGGGCAGCAGTTCAAACCCACCAGCCACTCCATAGGAGAAAGATGTAGCAGTCTGCTTGTGTAAAGATGACAGCCTTGGAACCCTATAGGACAGTTCTCCTCTGTCCTGGAGGGTCGCTATGAGTTGGAATGATTCGACGGCAAAGAGTAAGGGCTGCTAATATCACCAGAGTTGGAAGCCAGTTGAGAACTTCTTTTAATCAACCTGAAACTTAAAATTACACTTCAGCGAAGAATATCTAGAAGATCCTTACTTAAAAAAAAAAAAAAAAAGACATACCCAATAGTATCCATTCATATGCAGAAAATGTGTCAAAATGGTTTTATCTGAGAAGGCTCCCCAGCAGCACGTCCCTCTTTCCTTTTCACTGAAAGGATCATTTAAATGCGAATACCTTTTTTGGCTAGGTTATTAGATTTTGTGCAGATTGCACAAATAATGATAATTCTTGGTCAGACTAGCAACTGCGCTGGCTGCTCCTAGATGGTATAAAAAAATCTTATGAAAATTAAATCAATGCAGAGAAGCAAAAAGAGTTTGTCAATCGGCTGCCCCAAACTTGCCCAAAGATAACAATCATTGCTTCTGAATACGTGTTTGAGGTTTGTGCGAATACGTTTTTGTAAAAAAGAGAAAAGTTATTATCACGAAAGGAACTAAGTAGCGCCTGGAAATCACTATCATGGTCCAGAGTGAACTAATCACTTTACCCTCATCCCTGAGAGCATTTCCCCACCTTCTAATTCTTCACCTAATTAGAGGGAAATGCAGAGCTGGCCTGGTCAGGGAGGTAGGGATTAGGGTTAAGAAAACACTTGTATTTGGAACCCCCTACCTCCCCTGGCCAGTGTGAAAGGTTCTCAAAGAATCTCCCAGCCTCACTAATCCATGACCCTCAGCGGGGAGGAAGTGTTAACAATTTAGTTTAAAACTCACACTCTCAGACAAATGCATCAAAAACGGCTTTTCTCCTTTGATTTGTAGGTATTAGTTGTTTTTCCAGGCCCCATTAAGGACTCTTTATCCTGGACAGCAAGGGCCTTAAGCCCTAGCAAGTTAAAGTTGTTCCCAGCTCTGTGCTATTCAAAGGCAATTTACACTAATTATTCGAGTCCACGGTGTTACCCATATTAGCGGAATGAACCATCTCAGCAGGTTAAAGTACTTTTGAAATGTTAATCTATTACTAAGGTATAAAAATGTCCTTGGATTAAAATTTAAAAAATTAACAGCAGTTGTAAAGGATGGGACTGAGACAGTCTGTACCCCTTTTTTATGGTGTAGTAACTCCTTGGTAATTACTTGTCTTTTAGAAACACGGGTTGTCAGACAAATGGCTGTGCGTTCTTCCACGTTATGATTCATACCAAGATCTCATCTAGTTTGGTGGATTTTTCTTTCCAATTTACCAAGAGGAGCCCCATGAATCCTCTGACCCAGCTGCATTCAAAAGCAGTAACGTGCTTTTATGCCTCAAAAAATCTGCCCACTGGTGCTGGTTGCGGTTTCTGTCACTGACATTTTCCAAAGCCAATTTTATAAGCCATTGCTTATTCCAGAAAAGCCTCTCTGGTCTAGAAGCAGCAGCAAGGCAGGGTCAGCAGTTTCCCCAGCAGCATGTGCGAGTCCATCTGCAAGGTGTTCATGCTGGGGGCTCCCCGTCTACGTTTCCCAGGGTACCCCCAGCAGAAACATTTCATTGTAAAGTCGGAGGCTCTGGTTCACCCTCCACCTCAGCGTCCCTCCTGTTCCCAAGCTAGTGGGTGGGGAAACGGATGGAAAAACGGGTAGGGGGAGATGGCGCCTCTTCTCCCTAGAAAAGGTATCTAAAATTAGACTCTGCCATGCTGGAACAGAGCCTACTGCTCTGAAGAGACCCAATAGCTAGGCTCTAGCCCTTACAGGAAGTGCCAACAGTGACCCCTTCTGGCGACCCAGACAAGTCCCAGGGCCCAAAGAGTGCAGCTGGTTGTCAATGAAGACTACTTCCACTTCATTTGTTCACTCTTTGATTCATTCTATCAGCATTTATTAAGGAGCAGGGGACAACATGTACACAAATGTATAATAAATAATTTCTGTCCCCAAGTTGCTCAGAAAATAATAAGGGCAATAAACTTGTAAAGCAGTAACGGAGACGTGGAGAAGGGTGATAGAGCCCACAGGGGAGAGGGGTCCACATTGCCAAACAAGAACAGGAACCTGTTTACAGGAGTAAAATAAAGTTTCCCTAAGCAAAGAGAAAGAGAATCCAAGTTTGAAAAGGCAGCAGGTGCAAAGGCCCTGTGGCATACAACGACAGAGTATATTCAGGGACCTGCGAGGCAGGGAATGAACATGAGGAGCAGGAGATAAAACTGGACATTCTTAACGTAAAACAGGCACACTTGTTAACTTTGCTACCCAAGCAATTCTAGGGTGATTAGGAGCCCATATTGGATATCCACAAGATATATGATAAATCAGCTACTGCTAGAAGTCAATGAGTTATGGCAGCATCTCTCTGTAAAACTTTGCCTCTAGAACTAGGATATGAACTTAAGTCACTGGAAACAGTACACTACTTTGGATTCTAGAAATGGCTAATAGAGTCAGGATACCTTATGCTGCCCCATCCATCCGTCTATCCATCCATCCATTTATCCATCCATCCAGCTATCCATCCAGTACTTACACTAATGAATGCCTTCCGTGTGACACGCATTCATCCACAGTTACTTAAAATCATAATTGGAAGGGATACCTTTTCATCTAGTATTAAAATGTTTCTTGCCAGGCAGTAGTAGGAGACAGAGCATCTAAAATGATTTTAGAACCTAACTGTACTTCAGATAGAAATATAATAATGACTGATTGGTATTTTCTCATATCAGGTGTTCAAGGAGACTTTTTCAAAATCAAATTGTCATATTATGTTTATTTTGACTTGGGGGAATATGGAAAATCCTTGTTAGTACAGAAATGATAATAACCCAGACTTTTTTAGAGATGCCTTTTATTTTATAAATAGGACAAATAGTGTACAAATAAGGAAATATAAGAATGTAAGGACAATGTTGAAAACACATCGAGCACAGATTGTTTCCAATAATTTCATAACATACCTTTGCCTGTGAATAATGGGTATGAAATCACAAACAATTGGACTTAATCAGGTCTCCTAACAACTTCTAGAGTCACAGCCCAGCTTTAATTACGGAACGTCCATGGAAGTAAGAATAGTACATTCCCATAAAAAAATTTCTATGGTTCAAAGTATTCACCAGTTAATCTGGCTGCCCTTCACCACCACCACCATCTAGTTTGAATTAATGAGGATAGATTCCCTAATGAAAGCCAAGAATTGTCTTCATTCTGATGAGACAAAACAGCCATGGGGAGTGCTCTATAAAATAAATTCATGGCATATGCTGGGAAGCTGAGTTCTAAAGGTGATGGTGGCTGGCTCCAGGATCCTGATCAGACAGGGGGTTGAAATTAAGTTAGAACTGAGACTTCTATTATTATTATTTAAAAAGCATAAAGCAGCAGCACCTTAAAAATCTTTAAAGAGTCTTTCATTATCTTTGCACCCATGCAAAAATAGAAGCTTTGTATATCCAAGAATCAAGACACATGTACGTAAATTAGAGTTAGTTTGTTTATAAAGATTATACTCATAACGTGCCTCGTACTGACAGCATGCCTTCTATATATGTAATGCATATGCGTGTACCTTTGAAATAGCTTCAGTGGGTAAACCACATAGACTTTCTATGAAACTGTGTAAAATCTCGAAACTTCACCCATGTGGAGAAGTGGCACAGTTCAGGTGTGGAGTCCAGAGGCTCAGACCCCAGACCCAGCCCCACCCCTCACCACTAAGCTGACCGCAGGCAAGTCGCCGAGCCCCCTGGCCTTCTGTCAGCCTCACAGAAATACAAAGGTGTGATTGGTTTGGCCTTCAAGGACTCTGTTAGTGCTAAAATTGTCTAACTCCACGTAGAAAGCTCTTTCTATATCCATCAGAGGAAAGCTGTGTGTGAAAGCCAGTGTTTCCAAAAATAGCCATACAAAGGATCCTTCTCACATTTGGATTGAAGAGAGGAAAATATGGTTTTGTTTAAAGCACATAAACACACACACAGTCCTATATAGTGTACATTTTGTAAGGCCCAGCAGTGCTTTCCCCAGTTGAATGAAACGTGGCTTTGGAGGCATTCAGATCACATTGCATGTGTGTATTCTGAAAAAGGCTGTTGGCTCTAGTCAGCCCTTAATTCTAATTAATACAAGTCCAGCAGACTCAGTGGGTGCAGGAAGAAAGACTAGAAATGAAGAAAGAAAATGAGACGTTAGCACGGATGCCTATCACATTGTGAATATCTATGCGGCTGCATGATATTAATGATAGCCGATATGCAAACAGATGTTTCTCTCATTAAACTGTATATGCAAATACTACTGGTAGGAGTGGTAATGTGGCCTCGGGGTTGAGAGATCGCTGAGGGTTATTAAAGGTTAATCCAGCTTTCAGTTCACAGAGTACACGACCAGAGTGGTGGTAAAGGAGAAATTGTCACTTACCTTCACTTCATGGATTTTCTACTAAAATAACATAAACATCTATTTGATAATCATTACCCCTCACTTCTGCAATGAGTGGTCACTAGAATGATCAGCAAAGACTTGTTGAGAGCTGAGCAAAGCTGGCGTGCAAAGGATTAATGAGAAAAATGATATTCCCTCAAAAAGTGTTTAGGACCAATGTAGAGCCATAATATCCAATTTTTAATAGGAAAAAAAGAAAGAAACCGGAAGTACTTCTCCAATGTAATTAAAAGCATTGCTTTAGATCCTGGACATGAAATATTGGAAGCTACAATGACTTGGCCAAAATTTTTACATCTCACTGTCTTTCCTAACTGGGTGAATTGAAAACGGTAACTAGTTTGGAATATTTTTTGATGGAAAAGTTTCACTCACCAACTGGGGTATTTCCACTCTTTGTTTTGAGGGGCGGGGGAATTCTTCGGCAATTAGGGTCCGAAAAGTTCTAAAATGGCAGGTCTGTAAGAAACAATGCCAAGTTGGGGTAAACTATGTACTTGCGGTAAGAGTTGAAGGAAAGCAAAAGGAGAAGTGATTTTCCTGCATCTGTGGATTTTCTCATCAAAAGTTACAAAGAGCTTACCTTTGGTTTACTTGGATTCAGGGTCTGAAAGGGTAATCTCTTCTCTCCCCTTTACTTTAGTCCTTGATTCTTCAAGAAGTATACAGCTATTCACTCGGGTAAAGACCCACGCAAAGCTGGGAGGCGGAATACCTGAAGTCCCCGGGCCCCTGTGAATTACAAGTGTGCCTTCTGCTCCAAGCATCCTGGGATGCCAATCAGAAAGAAATCCCAGGTTTCATGGGCAGACAGACAGCACCCTAGCATTTAATCCTCATTATACGTTGAGGATTTTTAGTTAAGCCCAAACTTAATTTTAGTTGTCCCGCCCCCGGAAAACCAAAGCTCCTTTCAAAGTTGCAATTCTACATGAAATCTAAATCAGATCTTAAAAATAAAACTGAAGGTCTTGTTGGCCTGTAATTCTCGTAGGAAACAGTGCTGATTTAAGATACTAAAATTTGCCTTGGGAAAGAGTATATTTCTCAAGAAAATGAGCTATGTTTAACTTGCACAAAGCACCTCTTTCATTGAATTTTAACAACACTTACTTAATATGAAGCCCAAAACAGAAAATAAACAGCATAGTTCAAAAGAAGGGGGACAGCTTACCATCCATTTCCTTTTTTTTTTTTTTTTTTTAATGTGTGCCTAATGCCAAATAATGTAACTTCTTTTCCCCCTTACTTTATTTACTCGGAAACCCTGGTGGGGTAGTGGTTAAGAGCTACAGCTTCTAACCAAAAGGCTGGCACCAGGCACTCCTTGGAAACCCTGTGGAATGGTTCTACTCTGCCCTACACGGTCGCTCTGAGTGGGAATTGACTGGATGGCAATGGGTTTGGTTTGGTTTATTTACTAATTATTTTTTTTCTTCTCACATTCTTTTTTCCATCTTTGGCAAACTGCTATTTGGTCTTCAACCAGGAAGTGGGTGTGCTAAGTTTGAGAGCAAGATAGCCCATTAGCCCACCCAGCACCGCTGCTATTCTCTTCTCTGCTCACCAGCTCTCTCTTAGCATGCAAAGAAGGAGCAGGGTGTTTCCTAGGTCAGAGCTTAAAGCGAGAGCGTGAGGAAGAGTGGCAGTGCCTGAGTTCTTAGTACATACTGTACGCATTTCCCCCTGGGTACTTATTAAAGGACCTGATCTCCTGCCCTCTCCCAGCTAATTCTGGGTAACATTTGAAGATCTCCAGCCCTACTCTCAGGAGGCTCTTTGGAAATAATGTGGCCCTGTGCTTCTCTGTTTGCTAAGTAATTGAGAGGTAATGGTGATTATTACCGATTAAGAAGAAGCCAAATTCCCCTAGCTCCACGCGGCCCCCTTAGCGTGTACTGCCCAGAATGGAACAGACATGGCATTGAGGCTGAATCTGGGGAGTCAGACTTTGGTGAGAAAAATTCAGACAGGGCCAGGCCACTTATTCCGCGAAAAGTGGCAGAAACAGCCTATCTTCCCCCTGACCCCTAACCCCCTCCCCCACCTGGCAAAGTGGCAGCTCTCGCTTTTGAGCGATTCCTGGGCTTTCTCCCCAGTGGCCGAAATTACAAGGGACAGTTGGTCGTTGTCTTAGGCCGATTGGTGACCTGAAACGTCCATCTGACTCATTCTTTACCCATCTCAGGTCAGATCTGGCCCTGGCTTCATAGGACGTGGTGAAGCTGGAGCCCCACAAAGGGATCCACGAGGACAAGCAATAACGCTGAAACAACCAAAGTGAGGAGGCCAGCAGGGGTATCTGAGGCAAAACACCACAGGAGACAGTGTGAAAAGTGGTCTCTGTGACTTCAAGAAAGCCACTTAACTATTCTGAGCATCAAAAGCCTCATCTGTAAGATGGGAAAATAGTACCAACCTCAAAAGGCGGTTCAGATGATTCAATGTCGTAAATGCACATGAAGTGCTAAGCACCCAATACCAGGTAAACTAAAATGATGGTGCTAATTAATAAGATTAATAGCATCAGCCTGAAACAGTGGTGTTCCAGGCCCCCGGGAGCAGAGCCACATCCTATAAAGCCTGTCCCCACGTGCTCCTAACTTGGTTGCTGCGTTATCACCACAGAACAGGACTGTGCTTCCATCCACTCAGAGAAATCAGTGGTGCACCTCATGAGAATTTTAGCAGCAGTCCCAAAACATCATCTCCTTTAACAGCTGACACAGTGCTTATAATGGCCTTCTTTGAATCATTGTGTTAAAATGAAAACATTGACCTCTGAAGCTAAGTCGGATCTTGAATCACCTCCCATCCAGAAATTCACAACAGAAATTCAGTTGTTGTTGTTGTTAGTTGTCACTGAGTTGGCTCCAAGTCATGGTGACCTTATGTAGAACAGAGCAAAATGTTGCCCCGTCCTGCGCCATCTTCATGATCATTGGCACGTTTGAGCCCATTGTTGTGGCTATTGTGTAGTGCCTTCCAACCTAGGGGGTCATCTTCCCGCACTATATTGGACCATGTTCTATTGTGACCCATAAGGTTTTCATTGGTTGAGTTTTAGAAATAGAGCACCAGGCCTTTCGTCCTAGTCTGTTTTAGTCTGGAAGCTCTGCTGAAACCTATCCGCCATGGATGACCGTAGTGGTATTTGAAATACTGGTGGCATAGCTTTCAGTATCATAGCAACGTGCAACCTACCACATTATGACAAACCAACAGATTGTCTTAGTCATCTAGTGCTGCTATAACCGAAATACCACAAGTAGATCACTTTAACAAAGAGAAGTTCAGTCTCTCACAGTCCTGTAGGCTAGAAGTCTGAATTCAGGGCGCTGGCTCCAGGGGAAAGCTTTCTCTCTCTGTCGGCTTTGGAGGAAGGTCCTTGTCATCAGTCTTCCCTTGGTCTGGGAGCATGTCAGTGCAGGAACCTCAGGTCCAAAGGACGTGCTCTGCTCCCGGTGCTGCCTTCTTGGTGGTTTGAGGTCCTCCTGTCTCTCTGCTTGCTTCTCTCTTTTATATCTCAAAAGAGATTGGCTTAAGACACTACCTAATCTTATAGACCTCATCAGTATAACTGCTGCTAATCCATTTTATTACATCATAGTGATAGGATTTCCAACATATAAGGAAATCACATCAGAAGATAAAACGGTAGACTATCATACAAGGGAATCATGACCTAGCCAAGTTGACAGATACTTTTGGGGAACACAATTCAATCCATGGCACAGATGGTGGAGAAATTCAATAAGTGTTGTGTATGCCCAAAACCAAACCAAGTGTGTCCCATCAGCAAAAAACCGAATGCTCCCCAGGGTCATGCAGGGCCCCTGGGGCCTCGAGATGCGTGTCCAAAAGCCCCCTGCCAGCTCCGAGGTAGCATCTCACTTCCCTTTTCTAAGCCTTGGTGTCTGTAACTGTAAAATGGCAGTTTCAGTTCCCATGTCAGAGGACTGGTGTACAGATCAAATAACAATCATGGGAAACCCTCTGCCAAGTGTCAAATAGCATTAAGGATGGAAGGGTCTGTAGTGTTTGCCGCACACACTGTTTCATCCTGGTGTCCAGCATCAGTGATGGCGACACTATGCCCATGTCGACACTACCACCAACACCATTCTTAACCCCAGTGGTTTGTTCACTTAACTCATTAAGGGCTCTTAGCACTTACAAGAATGTTTAAAAACACAAATCAACAATTAGTCTTTGGGGACCAAAGAATAAATGCAAGCATAATGTATCACTTTTCCTGGCTCAACAAACACGATTTTGATGTGCTGGCCCTTAGCGAAGGCAGTAATTTTCAGTTCAATAAAGCAAGCCATCAGTCCAAATGCAAACTCACCAGAAAGACCCAATCTGCCCTTTCTGGTGAGTCAGCCAGGAATAAACATGACTGGAATCTAATTTACACATGAATGATACAAAAACAAACTAATATCTGCATACAGAACTGTGTATCTATGTATATAACATACTATCTGTAGAAACTGTATCTGTAATATTAAATGTACTGTCAAGAAATACATGTAAAAAGCACTGACCCAGGAGCCAGAGTGCCCAGCCTCTGACACTCACTAGCTCTGTAAACTCAGACAATGATGTCAACACTGTAAAACAGTATATGTAGCAACGACAGCTACTAGTACCTTCTCTGATCTGGAAGTTTCTCGTCTGCAAAATGGTGGCAGTGTTACTTGTTTGCCTACCTCACAGGATGGTGAGGAACACGGATTAATATGGGTCAATTGTAAAGCACTCAGAGATTTTGAAGCCTTTTGATTTTGATAAATGACTCTTTAAAGTAAATGACTACAGAAATTGGCCCTGACTCTGGGACTGGTGGTGAAGTGGTTAAGAGCTACAGTGAGCTACAGATGCTAAGCAAAAAGTCAGCATTTTGAATCCACCAGCCACCCCTTGGAAACCGTATGGGGCAGTTCTACTCTGTCCTGTAGGACTGCTATGAGTTGTTCTTTTTTTTTTTCTGGGACCGTCAAAGTAGATATGTGAACTCAAAGGAGAGCAGAGAATTTGGATAGTTAAAGTATTATTTTAAGCCTAGTATTCTTAGGAGCAAGGATGGCAAGACTTTGTCTCACATACTTTGGACATGTTATCAGGAAGGATCAGTCTGTGGAGAAAAACATTGTGCTTGGTAAAGTAGAGTGTCAGCGAAAAAGAGGGAGACCTTCAATGAGATGGATTGACACGGTGGCTGCAACAATGGGCTCAAGCATAACAATTGTGAGGATGGTGCTGTTTTATTCCGTCGTGCATAGGGTCGCTATGAACTGGAACCAGCTTGATGGCATCTAACAACAACAATTTTGGAAGCTGTATATTCAAAATACTCAGCTAATAAAAACTGCCTTCTAACAACAACAACAAAAAAAAGTTTTTTGTTTTTTTCTACCATTTTTGAGCACTTAGGAGGTGCAAGGTACTTACCGAATGCTTTGTATACACAATCTCATGTAATCTTTATCAGATTAGTAGTATTATTAACTCCATTTTACAGATGAAGAAGCTGAGATTCAGAGAAGTAAAGTGACTCGTCCAAGGTCACACAGCAATTAAGTGGCTAGGAAATTGAACCCTGGCTTCTGAGATTCCAGAGCTCTTGCTTTTAATTATCATACTGAGTGTTGGACAGCCCAGGAGGATCAGGCCACAAGGAGCCGGAGTGTATCAGGCAGCCAGTTATGGGGACCGCATGAGTTCTGAGAAGGCTTAAAGGGGAAGAATCAAATGGAAACCTGGGTTGCCTCACAACCTTGCAAGCTCTGACCAACTGGCACAAACAGGCAGCTGGGAACACAACTTGGGCCCCAGTGCCCCAGGCAGAGTCCCTGAGAGGGCCAGCTCCCACCCCATATTCCTGCATTTGACTCTTCCCCACTGAACAAGACACTGAAGAAAGCAGCCAGTCAACAGTTTAAGCCCTTATGTCCTGTTTCCAGTGGCCTCTGAAGTCCAGTCTTGGCTGAGCTTATAACATCTTGATCCTGGAAGAAGTGTTGTCTTTGGTTAAATATCCTGTCAGCTCCCTCTTGTAGGTTGCCCAAATACAAACGTGAAAAAACTGAAGACTAGAGAATTAGGCCTAATTATGTGACTTGAAGAAATAAGAGCCTAACAGTCATGAGAATCTTAGGGGCTGCAAGCAGGTGCTCAGTATTTGCCAGGACTCTTGGCGTAATGTTTAAATCAGCAAGAAATTGACACTAAATGTTACATTAAATGAAGATCTGAAAACATCTTCCTTCTCATCCGATGAGACTGAATTCACAGGAGAGAGACAGGTGACTTCATCAGCCACCATCTTGTTATTCTTTGACTCATCCAATTTTAACTAATTTCAATGAGATTGACAGAAATATGGTTTGACAAGTATAAAGAGCATGGAATTAGGAGTACAACAACCCAGATTTGGATCCTGGCTCTACCACTAAATAAATGTAAGGTAGACCTCAGGTCAATTATTTACCATCTCTCAGATTTCTCACCTTTAAAACGGGCTTCAGAAAGGTATTCGTGACTATAAAACCAGTTGCCGTTGACTCGACCCTGCCTGCTGGTGACCCATGTGTGTCAGAGTAGAACTGGGCTCCGTAGGGTTTTCACTGGCTCATTTTGGGGAAGTAGATCACCAGCTAGGTCTTCTGAGGAGCCTCTGGGTGGACTCAAACCAACCTTTCAGTTAGCAGACGAATGTGTTAACCGTTTATGCCACCCAGGGACTCCTTTTGTGACTGTACACAGTGTCTATCCTTCAAGATCGTAACAACCAAGCTTCTAGTGAGGACATTTTGTTCAGACACCTTATGGTGAGCATTTTGTACAGAATGGAGCGAAGGAAGGCTGGACGGCACGAAGGCTCTCTGTCCACTTGCTCGGTCCCTGGACATGTTACCCTTCTGGAGACCCAACTTGTGGATCCATGAAACAAGAAGCATGCTTCCTCCCACACAGAGCTGCTGGGAAGATTGAGCACAATCGCTTAGCAAGGTGCCCAGCATAGAGTTGTTGTCATTAGTTGCCGTCAGGTCAATTCTGACTCATAGCAGATCCATGTGACAGAGTAGAGGTCCCCCATAGGGTTTTCTAGGCTGTAATCTTTAGAGGAGCGGATTACCAGGTCTTTCTCCCACAGACCCTCTGGGCGGGTTCGAACCATCAATCGTTTGCTTAGCAGCTGAGAGCTTAATCATTGTGCCTAAAACACAGCAGTGCCTCTCCTTCCCCTTGAATGTTCCAAAAGAAAAGGCACATCTTGATGTTATTTTATGCAGTCTGGCCAAAGTATAATTATTTAAAGAACTGACCTAAGAAACAAAAAAGACATTATGTAACACGGGCACCAATTTCTGACCTGGCGGCTGTGGGTGAGGCCAACGGCACAGAAGTGCGGCTGGAAGAAAGAGAGAAAAGTGTTCTAGTCTCAGCGGTGACATTTCGATAAGTCAGCCACTTTTCTTAACTGGAAAAAACAAAACAAGATTTCAGTGGATATCACGTTCAGCCTGCCTGATTATGGCCAGTCCCAGGTTTATTTCTGAGTAAGAGCATTGTTGTTTGAAGGGCATTGATTATAAGAAACAAATGTCTTGATTTCAATGGCCATTAAGCAAACACTAAATATTAACTTTAAATAAAGACCTGTGATTGTCTTCCATTTCATAGAGTGATCTTTGATTTGCAAGAGAGACAGGCTACTTTTGGGTTTTTTTTACAATGCAGCTTGAAGTACTTCCTTCATTCTGATTTCCACGAAATCTATAGGACGTCAAGGGAGCCTGGTAGGAAGAGGTTGGGATAGAACCACCTGGGTTTGAATCTTGGCTCCAGCTCTTCCTCTCTCTGTGACCTGAGTAAATCACTTAACTGCTCTGAGCCTTAACTTCTCACCTATAAGATGGGGCAATAATAACCTCCCAGGGTTATTTTAAGGTTCAGATGAGAGAAGCAATGTTCCAAGTTCTGTGTTAAAGCAATGTCTACCCTGAGTTTTGAGGCCACCCCCCCCCGCCCACACACACACACTTTGAGGTCCAGAGCTCTCAGCCAGGTGAGGGGACTGGCAAGAGGACAAAAAGCAGAACTTCGCACCCCAAAACCAAACCAAACTCATTGCTGTCGAGTCGATCTTGACTCATAGCAACCCCATAGGACAGAGTAAAACTACCCTATAGGGTGTCCAAGGCTGTGATCTTTATGGAAGCTGACTGCCACATCTTTCTGCCACAGAACAGCTGGTGGGTTCGAACTGCCAACCTTTTGGTTAGCAGCCAAGAACTTAATCACTGCACCACCAGGGCTCCTTAGAACTTGGCACAGGAGTTTTTACTTGTCCAAAACTATATTCTTTTCAGAATTGTCCCCTAGAAATGGCGTCGCTTTTTTTTTTCTGAAGTAGATGAAATTTGTCAACAAAATCTTTACTAAAAATGGAACTTTTGCACATCTAATTGCAGAATTTTCCAAAACAAACCAGAAGATATCTTGCCTGCCTTCAGGCATATCCAAGGGGATTAATTTGTCACTCTTCAAAAACAACTCTTTGGAGGAATACCTCTCTTTGATTCTCTATTCTCACATTAATTAGCAGAAGAAGGAACACTGCATACCCTTGGTATAGGAAAAATTAGGAGAAATAAATCTGCCACCCCTCTCAAGAGAGAGAAACAAGGAAGGGAGCAAGGGACAAGGGCGCCCAGTGCAGCCACCACTCAGCCCGGAGGATTGCCATAGTTACAGGTTCCCCTCCCAACCTCTGCAAAGTCAGTCACATGCCATTTTTGCTAGACAGTATCTGTATACTATGTCTAATAAAAATATTTCTTTTAAGCCTAAGCCCCGATAACAAATGTTTTTGAGAGTAAAAAGGAGGCACAGATGATTTGTTCTTTTCTAGTGATTATGCAGAAAGTTGACTATATGGGAATCAAATCCCAAATCAGATATGTACTAGCATTTGAGATAATTGATGAGGTCAGACAGTGAACGGTATTTGCACTTTTGATCATTGTCTTATTGATTTTCTTCCTGACCAAAATCTTTATCTGGGATTAAGAGTGATGAAAAAGTTCAGGGATGGTGATGGTCAAACACCACGCCGAACATATTTAGTGTCACTAAACTATACATACGTGTTAAGATTATTGAAATGGCAAATGTTTTGTTACCTATATTCACCACACACATACAGAGGGGGGAAAAAAGCCAAAAAAAAAAAAAAAACCCTTTATCTGGAGGTTATCTTTGTTTCAAATTCATAAGTTTGTACCATAATTGATAACTTTTTAATGGTTTTTTGTTGGTTGGTTTTCGGTAAAGTTTAGGTTTTTCCCGCCATTCTGTGTTAGTCAAATACAATGATTTTTCTTTAAAACATTTAAACATGTTCAGAAATTTTTGTCTTAAAAATATCAAAAACAAAACCCATTGTCATCAAGTCCAACTCACAGCAAGTCTATAGGACAAAGTAGAACTGCCCCATACGGTTTCCAAGGAGCACCTGGTAGATTTGAACTGCCAACCTTTTGGTTAACAGCCATAGCTCTTAACCACTACGCCAAAGTAATACCCAATTAGTAGTTTGGGTTTTACTGGGTGAAAAGACAGCATTTCTGCCACTAAGTTGGGCATCAGTCACCTTTGCCAGGTGGGTGGGTACCTCTTTTGCTCTCTAAGTGAGCAAATGCATGGAAGATTGAGTGTCCTTGTCCCTGTGTCCCCAACCTTTCCTGGGGTCCCTACCAGCCCAAAAAGCTGTTTCCGTTGCCTGCTTGTTTAAGGTAATTTCAGCATGTATTTCTTCCCTGCCGGCTCTGTTGGGGCAGAAAATATTGCATCGTGAGAAGGCAAAAAAACCTGGACCATCAACACCATTTTTTCTTCACATTCAAAGGCCGGGCCCAGGGTGAGTTTGTGAGTAATCAACCCACTTGGCAATCAAGCTAATAAGTATGAAGTTGCTGGAGACACAAGTCCCCTGGGCCGCCTGGGAGCGGAGGGGGTGCCCAGGGCTTTTTGTTCCCTTGTTGGTAAATAACAGTCCTTTATTTACATACAGTTGTTTTGGTTTCAAAAGATATTCAAAGGCCGGCTAGTTTCTCTAGTTGCTTTACTTGGGAAGGGATATCTATCTGAATTTTTAAAGAGATTTTGCCCTAATTAAATCTCTGCTGCCCAGAGAGAGATGCAGGCAGCCCTGCCTGAGGTTCCAGGGGGGGAAGGAGGCGCGCGAAATTAGCAGGCAAGCCAGGGCTGTAAACATAGACGCTTTCTTTCTGAAATCAGAATTACCCCAAGCGGGTATTCATTCATCTGTGGCCCCGGGCTCAGAGGAATCCTGGGGCCAGGCGCCTTTTGGTTTAAGAAGAGAACTTTGAACTCTTCCATTTCAAAAACAGAATTTTCTCCTCCTCGTGCCTCAGAAAAGCATGAGATGCGAAACATCCCCCATTCAAGTGCTCCAGACTTTAAACGCGTTCCATTTTAAGCTTGTAGCAATGAAAACCTCTGGTAATGAGTTCCCTGCCCCCTATAGGAGCCCTGCATCCAATTTGTATGTTGTTTCGATGAAATGGTTTACAAGTCTGAAAGTCTGAGGGGGAAAACTCTAAAGGAATGCTCTAGAGAAGGAATGAAGTGCTATCATTGAAATCTTTATTTATGTGAGGAGAAAGGGCTAAAACATTACCTCAGAATGTAAGATTACAACATCAGTCGGATATAAAGTAAATCTATCCTAGTGCTGAAACATCAGAAAGCCATAATCCTTTCTCAAAGCCCTTTTGTTATTTTAATGTCTGACAAATTATGCTTTTTTTTTTTTTTAAGAAGAGAAACAGATTGGAGAGGTTTCTTTTGCTCCAGTAAAAGTAATTTCACTGGTTAAAAAAAAAAAAAAAGTTTTATTTTTCTATAACCCAGTCTTTACTGTGCTGGCCAGGGATATGCACTAGGTGAAGGTAATTTTTAACCTCAATAGAACTGAGCACAAAATGACCACCAAGACGGGCTTCAAGTTTCTATAGCAACGGTCATCCCAAAAAGTACTTAAAAAAAAAAAAGCGGGGCATTTTTGGCTGCTAATTTGAAACTTTTGCCTTTATAGTTTTTTTTTAAAGCGGATGTGCATGAACTCGTAAATTGCAATACTTCTGTATTTTCTCCCTTTTTATGTCAGTCATATAAGGATCCTGGTTAATGACCTTCTAAATGACTGTCTAAAGAATTCTCTAAGAAATACGAAACTAAATATGAAACTAGTCAATGAAAATTGAGCATATTGCAAGGCGTAAGTAAAGCTGATTCTCTGTAGACCCTCTGCCCTGGGAAGTCCTCCAGGGTCTGGAAGGGTTATAGCTTCCATGGGCCAGCCCCTGGCTTGGTGCCGGTGATGTAAAGCTAAGCAAGATCAGGTCCCCATCTCCAAGGATGAAAGTGATGTGACAAATGATAAGGTGCAAGTCTGTATCAAGTGCTCGTTTTCAAAGTATATTAGCTACTGTTTGACCTTCTTTGATAACTCGGAGCTGGAGGTCAGTCAACAGACATTTCCTGAGTCCTTCATTTACATACACATGGGGTCGTCAGAATCCACATGAGAGTAACAGGTTTGGTTTATGGTTTTACTACACTGTCACCGCTCCTGGGTGCTGCAAACCTTTAACTAATTTGGCTGTTAACTGAAAGGCTGGAGGTTCAAGTCCACTCAGAGGCACCTCAAAAAAAAAAAAAAGGCCTACTTCCCCAAGTAGGTCTTTTGGAAAATCTACTTCCAAAAATTCAGCCATCGAAAAGGCTATGGAGCACAGTTCTACTCTGACACTCATGGGGTCGCCATGAGTCTGGTTTTTTACTGTGTCCTCAAGGAACAAATAGACGAAAGTCCTGCCCTCATAGAGCTCATATTCCAGTGAGGGGAGTCAAATAAAAGCGATAACAAAGGATAGATAAGATAGATACGGGGGAGAGACAAAGAGAGTAAAAATACCATGTCAGAAAGTGGTCAGAGCTGTGGAAAAAACAGAGGAGTTTGGCGTTCCAAAAGCCAGGACTGTTATTGTTGTTGTGTGCCTTCAAGCCGATTCAGACACAGCAACCCCATGTGACACAGTAGAACCACCCCATAGGGTTTCCTAGGCTGTAATCTTTGTGGAAGCTAACTGCCATTATCTTTGTCCCACAGAGCAGGTGGTGGGTTTTGAACTGCCAACCTTTAGGCTACCAGCCAAGCACTTTAACCATTGTGCCACCAGCACTCCTTAGAGTCAAGGTAGCATATAATTTAGAAGAGTCAGGATGGGCCTCACTGAGTTTGCGGACAGAGGCCAAAAAAAAAAAAAAAACCCGAACCCATTGCCATCAAGTCGATTGTGACTCATAGCCACCCTATAGGACCGAGTAGAACTGCCTCATAGGGTTTCAAAGGAGCACCTGATGGATTCAAACTGTTTCCTGGGAACAGAGATGGATTACTCAGTAAGCAAGTATTCAAGGGCTTATTTGTGATTCCTAGTCTGTGGTGCACAGTTTCACCACATCATGTAAAATTGTGCACCACAGATTAGTAACTAAGCGCAATTAAGCCCGTGCATACTTTGCTTACTAGCTAACCTGCCCCTGGTTGGGGACATTTGGGCAAAGACCTGAAGGAGGTGAGGGAGGCAGGCAGGTAGAAGTCAGGTAACAGCATTCTAGGCAGAGGGAACAGGGAGTGCAAAGCCCTTGATTTAGGAGGTCATTATGAATATTGGTCATTAGTAACTCTATTCTGAAGAACAACAAACCTAGAGTCTATGACGTTAGTAAGGTTTTGTGCCCCTTCACTAAATGACCGCAGACTTCAATGCACAAATTCCTGGCTCTAGTTTTCTTATCTCCTTCCTCTGAGTCAGCCTATCAGCCCCTCTGCTTCCCCAAGTCAATGCTATTTTGCCCCAAGAGTGCTGCTTCTCATCTGTGAGTGCTGAGCCCATGTGAGCTAGGAAAACACAGGACCAGCCCTGTTAGATCGGGATCTAAGATCTGTGATGCTCTAGGTGAGGGTCTGTACCATGAAGCCACATGTTGCTTCAACACACTGTGTGTTTGTCTTGTAAACTGTGACTCTATGAGTTGGGGGCCACAGAGTATCATATTTGTATTCCTTAATCCCCAGCTAGGAGTCCCTGAGTGGTGCAAACGGTTAACACGCTTGGCTGCTAACCAAAATGTTGGAGGTTACGGTCCACCCAGAGGCACCTCAGAAGAAAGGCCTGGTGACCTAATTCTGAAAAATCAGCCACTGAAAACCCTATGGAGCACAGCTCTCCTCTGACTCACATGGAGTGGCCGTGAGTTCAATCAACTCCATGGTGACTGATTTTAATACCCAGCTAGCACCTGGCACGTAGGCTGCAGAATACGTAGGCGTCCATCACGTGCGTGAGTCAACCCTGAGATAACGGTTTTGCTTATCCGAATATCTTTTCCCTTCATTGATGATTCTCATCACATGTGATGCCAGACACGTGAGCATTAGAGCGAATATGAGCTTCCATTTTTAGGACAGTGTGTTTCACCGAGCGTTTTCAAATCCCTTCCCTCACTTGCATCCTGACGACAGCCCTCTGGAGTACATAGAGAAAGTGCTCTTGGCCTCCATCTACAGATGGGTTGACAGATTAAAGAAGTGACTCACATACGGCAGAAGCAGACTGCGACTAGGTCCAGGGGTCCTGATTCCAAGTTCAGTGCTTCACCCTGGGGCTGTCTTCAGAATGGATAATGACAGCTGGCAACATAGAAGCTTGGAGTTACCTTGGACACATGTGAAGCCAAGGGCAGTCTTAGAGGGCAGAGCCACGGTGAAATCGTAAACCATCAAAGTGGCCCCAGGAATTAACCCAGTAGGTGAGGCGTCTGTGAAAATGAATCTAGCAACAGGTATGCACAGTGCTTGGGGGCTGGAGTCCTGATTTCTGATCTTGCTTGGCCACCAGCGTGCTGTATGCTCTTGGGCACAAAGTGGCCCTCTCTGAGCTTGGGTTTCCTCAATGGCGAGAAGGCACTGGCCTATATCAGTTTTCTCAGATTGTCAGGGGCAAGCAGAGCAATTTCAGGGGCCCCCTCAGAGGGCACATAACATCCCTGAAGCCAGTATTGGGAGTGCAACACCCTTTCTGTTCTCTTCCTGACCCTCACTTTAGGTGATGGGGTGTCTCTGTGCAGGGCTACCTGGAACAGCTCGGAAACCCACTCCGCTCTCTCCTTAGAGAGAGAGAGAGGGAGAAGGACAGAGAGAGAGAAGACCTCAGGCTTTGGGACTTGGGTGGATGCTGTGCCTAGCTAAAATGTAATAACATTGTCTTCAGTGAATTTGTTTTTTTTTATTTCCTTTCTATGTATGGTGAATTATGCTGGTTTTTCATCTCTAGTAGGAATATCGAGATTCCTTTTAAAATAAATGTATTTAAGTTTTTAAAAAGTGAATAATTTAAAGAAAAATGTTAGATAAATAACATTTCAGGTGGGCCAGGGCCGGATTACCCAATAAGCAAGGTATACACGGGCTTACTTGTGTTTACTTACTAACCTGTAGTGAATAATTCACATGGGTTTCACCATATCGGATGTGGTGAAACCCATGTGAAATTGTTCACCATAGATTAGCAAGTAAACACAAGTAAGCTGGTGCGTACCATGCTTAACGTAAGCCAGTGCGTACCATGCTTACTGGTTAATCCAGCCCTTAGTGTGACACTGATACTCGGAAGATTATAAAGGTGGTTTAGGAAAGAGTGACATTTGGGAAGCACTGGGCCAAATGACCTCAAGGATCCCTCCTGCTCTGAAAAGCTGTAAAGCAGTAATTGTGCCCATAGGCATAAGCGCCAGACTGCCTGGGTCTGCATTCTGAGCTTCGCCACGTACAATTTTGGGTAAATTCGGGCAAGTTACTTAATCTCTCAGTGCCTTTGTTTCTTCATCTGTGTAATGGGAATAACAGTATACCTAACTCAAAAGATTGTTAGGTAACGTACCTAGAAGAGTGTCTGGCTCAGAGTAAATGCTATATGAGTGTTACCTATTATTATGACATGCAAGAAGTCCTTGATCAGATCACAAGCATTTGGAAGGGAGAGGTTAGCCCCAGCAACCACGTCCACGCTCATAGGTTTACCAGAACTCCACTGCTCGCCCATACATGCCATACCATTTTCTGTCCCTGAGCACAAAATCCCAGTCTCTCCTTCCCTCCTTCTTTCTCCTCCTCCTTCTTGTTCTCCCTCTCTATCCTGTCTCTCTCTGTTGGAAAGTGACTGAGGCTTCCACAAATGAAGGCGGTGAAGGAGAGTGTCTATCCGGCCCCATTCTCCATCCACGCAAATGGTATAAAGGTGCCCAGGTGTTACCTGTCTTCTCATCGTTTATCCAAGATCCCTGAAAGAGTCAGCTGTAAGCCACATGTTAAATCAGCTCCTGGGCCAAAAGGAAAGAAAAAAAGGGTTATGAAGCCAGAGAAGCCAAGATGGCAGCCTGCCCACACGAGTGTCTTCTTCAGGCTGTTCCATTTCCACCCAGCACCCCTGCTCTGAGTCATACATATTTTTCTTTCTGATAGTCCCTGTTGTAGTCCCCTCAAAGGGTGGCAAGGTAGCATCTTTGAGACTCCCAGACCTGAGTGAGGCCCCAGGAGGAGGCAGCCTGACCTTGCAGGGGGCCCCTGTGCAAAACCTCAACTGGATCTCAAGCAACAACTGGTGGACCACATCCCAACTCCACTTTGGGCGGCAGAGGTGGGCGCAGGATGCTCCTAGGACTTACACCTGTTATCTTCCTGTGCAACTTCACATTCTCCTGGGCTCAAACATTCGGGCAGGGCCATTCTGAGCAGCCTGGGTTTTCATTTATAATTTACTGCTCAACAATCAGCAAGCAGAGACGAGTGAGATGCTTCCCACCTGCCTGAGCTCCCTCCTGGCAGTTAGCAGATAGCAGGTAATAGACTGGCTCGGAGGGTTTAGTTAGAGGGAAACGTTCATTGTATGCTTTTCCAGGGAGGTGTGAACATGACCAAGTTTATCCACCATCAGAGGGCATCTTGAGGGTGCTCCCAAGCAGTGACAGGAAACAGTGCCAGCTGTCACCGGGGCCATTGTGTATGTCCAGATCTTTCTGGTGGAGCAGGAGCTTCTGGGCTCTTGAATGTGCTCTTCTGAGCACAGTATCAAACAAGCCTCCTCCACCTCCTTTGGGTTGTGACAATCCTTGATATTTTCTTTCCCGCTCTCATAAAACAACTGCAAACAGCACCTACCTCACAGGGTTTTGGGAAGATTAAATTAATTAATACACGTAAAGCACTTTTAATAGTGCCTGGAACATAGTAAGTATGAGATAAATGGTAGCATTCATTATTTTTTGGAAAATTTTTCCACCTGTCAGATATCTATCTCCTACCTTGGGTGTAGTAGCTACCCTTCAAGATGGCTCCCAGTGATTCTTGTCTCGTGGTATTCATGTTCTTGTATAGCTACCTCCCACATTGACTGTGTGACCACTAGGACATTGATGAAATGATGTGGGGTGACTTGTGAGGTTAGGCAATAAAAGCCATTGTGGCTTCCCCCTTGCACTCTCTTGGATCACTCACTCTCAGGAAAGTCAGTTGCCATGTTGTGAGGACACTCCAGCAGCCCTATGGAGAGGCCCATGTGGGGAGAAACTGAGGCCTCCTGCCAACAGCCAGTATTAATTTGCCAGCCATGTGTGTGAGCCACCTTGGAAGTGGATCCTCCAGCCCCAATCAAGCTTTCAGATGACTGCAACCCTGGCCAACATTGAGTAAAAACTCGTGTGAAACCCTAAGCCAGTACCACCTAGCTATAGCAACAGATGACTAAAAAATACATTTAAAAAAAAAATTTTTTTTTTTTTTTTACATTAGACTTCACAAATTGGGGGAGGGGGGTGTACTAAAGAATGGAGCTGTGGTGGTTCAGCAGTTAAGAGTTCAGATGTTAACCAAAAGGTCAGCAGTTCAAATCCACCAGCCACTCCTTGGAAACCTTAGGGAGCAGTCTTCTCCATCCTATAGGGTCACTATGAGTTGGAATCAACTCAAGAGCAACAGGTTTGGTTTTTGGTACTAAAGAATTTGGCCTTACTCAAAGAGAAATTCTGGCCTTTGCCCTAGGTTTCTGGAAGGTAATCTCTGGGCCCTTGGGATATTATGCCTGATAGGAGTATCATTGTTTGCCCAGGCTGGGGGAGGAGGGAGAGGTGGTGGTGCTTGGGTTACACAGGATAGTCTAAGAATATGAGTTAGGGCTGGCGCAGACCACACCCTTATAGTGTTAGGGTGGAGGCTGGTCATGCCAAGAAGACCAGCAATGTGACTTAGGGTAAAGGCTTTTGGTACACATGGAATCAGTTACCTGGAGACTAACCACAGGGGCAATCAATTAATCATGTCTAGGTGATAGACCGGATGTTCAGTCTGGACACCAACGCTCAGGAGAGCTTCTTTGGCTGGCAATGCACCATGCATAATGTCACACATCAATTGTGCGAGTATGCATCCTGACTCCATAGGGAGAGGACAGCAGAAGCTCCATATCTCTTTCTGTCTGTCTCTTTCCATCTTTCTCTCTTTCCTCTCCTCCCTTCTTTCCTCCCTCCATCCCTTCCTCTCTCTCTTTCTCCCTTTCTTCTCCTCCCCCTTCTCTTTCTCCTTCTTCCTTATCCATGAATAAAGGAAGTCTCTATCCATGTCTGATGTTTGCCTCTAAACACAATAGGTGGACTTTCCTCGGATGCTTCATTTAATAATTTTCTTGTTTTCTGCCAGACCTTTCCTTCCAGTTAGCTCTGCTGTGTAACAAGCCACCCCAAATATCATTTAAAATAAAAATGATTTATTATTTCTCACATCTGTGGGTCGGTTAGGATTTGACTGATCTAGGCTGGACTCAGCTGAGGACTCTGCTTCATGCATCTGGAGCAGCTGTTTCTCATTGCCTGATGGTTGGTTGGGGCAATTCTATTCCATATGCCTCGTATTCTTCTTGGACTAATGGGCTAGCCTAGGCATGTTTTCCGATAGTGATGGTAGAGTTACCAAAAGATAAGTGGAAACATGCAACTCTTCTTAACACCTAGACTAAGAGCTGGCACTCTGACGCGTGGCCATGCTCCAAATCAAGGAGCATACAACTGTATTCTGTCATTCTACTTATGTAGATAGTGAGAAAACTGCAAAGTCACTAGGAAAGGGTGTGAATACTCCGAGTGAAGAATTGAGACTACAACTAAAATCACTTACAGAGGTTCAAAGATAAAAGATCTGTTGACTTGGAGCCTGGCTTCAGGGAATCAAAGAAGAAGACTCAGAAGTGATGGCCTGAGAGAAGAGAGGGTGTTAAGGAGGAAGGAGAAAAGACTCCAGTAAAATGCAACCCAGCCTAGCACCACCAAATTTTCCACTTGTTCAAAGCTCCATCCAGGAACTGCCCAGAGCCTGCTGTTATCAGAGCTTCTTATGGAGCTACCCATCAGTTTGCCATACTGTGGTGGCTTGCACGTTGCTGTGATGCTGGAAGCTATGCCATCGGTATTTTAAATACCATCAGGGTCACCCACGGTGAATAGTTTTCTGCAGATCTTCCAGACTAAGACAAACTAGGAGAAAGGCCTGGTGATCTAGTTTCAAAAGTTTGCCAATGAAATCCTATGGATCACAACAAAACATTGTCCAATATAGTGCTGGAAGATGAGCGCCCTAGGTTGGAAGATGCTCAAAATATACAGCAGCTGCAGCAGTGGACTCATGCATATTGACAATTGTGAAGATGGCCCAGGACTGGGTAACATTTTGTTCTGTTGGACGTGGAATCACCTTGAGTCAGAGCCAACTCAAAAGCAACTAACAACTCATGTAGCCAGCACATTTCCAAACTACTGATTCATGCTTTCTCCTGGAGTCTTGCAAAGAAAAACTATGCAGGGTTGGTTATTTCCAAACTAGTCTAACCACCCCAGTTAGACCCCTCAATCTGCATGTGGATCAGCTGTTACACAAATGAGCACATTTGTTGACTGTGACTCCCTAAAAGCTTTGTTGTTTTTAATTGCAAGTACATGCTCACCAACTGGTACACACAAGCAACTCCCTAAGGGATTTCATTACCACAATGAGCAGAACTTTTTGTACAGAATAAAAATAGGTCCCCCAAAGGATGGAGCTGAGCCTACATTCTGTATTCTAAGGGCTTTGGTCTCCACTCCACATTGCCCCAGAGAACGGTACTCACTGTCTGCTTTCTGCTGAGCTCTTCAAAGAAACCCATATTTAATGCAAATTATGTTTTCCGCCTACTCCAGGAAACCTGATGGAAGGAAAATTAGAGGTTATCTAGTCCAGGGATTGTAAAACTTTTTCTGAAAAGGGCTAGAGAGTACATATTTTAGGTTTTGTGGACCATGCAGTCTCTGTCATAACTTCTCAAGTCTCCCGTTGTGGCAAGAACGTAGACACAGACAATATAGAAATGAATGAGCATGGCTGTGTTTCAATAAAACTTTGTTTACAAAAACAGCTGGTGGGGCAGATTTGGTCCACAGGCCAGCTTCAGTCTGCTGGTCTCTGTTCTCATCTAACCCCTCATTTTACAGATGTGGAAACTGAGGCCTTCCGGTTCCTTTTCCTGTGATCCCACTGAACCCTGCATACAATCACACTGTGACCAGGATCTTGCTGTGTCATCCATCTTTGTAGGGTTATACTCAGCTGGGATGCCCAGTATGGGTGCCCATGCCTTGCTGGATGTTAAACATTTTAAGTATCAACCTTGTTTATCTGTTTATATGCAAAGCTTCCTGCAAGATTGAGAGCTCCTTGAGGTTGGAGACACCCAACTTGTAACCCCAGTGACTTCCCAGTTCAGCCTCTGGCACATCAGAAGGGCACAGCTGAAATGAATGAATGAGGTTCAGAGAGTCAAAATGACTTGACCAAGATCATGTAATCTAATTAGCAACCAACCATGCAGGGACCAGAAGGTTGGTCAAAGCATTGCAACAGCTTTGTATTAACACAGGGTAATCTACCATTGGTTAAATATAAAGCTGGTGCAGGGGTTGGAGAATCATAGGAATATTGGTTAATCCATCAACAAATATCTATGAAAGGTACCTGTAAGTTGGAAGGACTTGTGCTAAATAGTGCTGGCAAGTAAAAGGCTACCTTTAAGGAGGTCACAGTCTATGGAGAGACATACAGGCAAATAGCTCCAAGCCTGGTGCTTACTTCTAGCTACTGAATAAATACAGGAAGAATATGGTTAACTTTTGTTTTCTCACTCTCCCTAACTTGGCTCTCCACTGCTCAAACCATTCTAAGAGTTTTTCTTTTGGAAGGTCAGCCTAAGAGTCAGGCACCCATTAACAGTCACACCTCAAACTCACCTGTACATAGGCCTGAATGGTGTAGAATTTCATTCAGTGGTAACTTCCACACACACTATGGAACACTGCCTTTGTACCTTGTCCCTGAACCAGGTGCTGGACATACAGCCATGAATAAAATAGAGGCACAGTCTTGCCCTGGTGGAGCTTGCAGTTCAGCGGGAGAGCCAGACACAGAGCAAGGAATGACAGCAGACTATGCTAAGGTTTACGATTGAAGTGGTGCAGGCCCATGAGGCTGCACAGGAGCAGGCAATCTATATAGAGTCAGGGAAGACTTCCTGGAGGAAGGGACATCTTATCTGAGACCTAGAGGAGTTGTCCCTGGGTGGTGCAAATGGTTAACGCACTTAGCTGCTAACCAAAAGGTTGGAGGCTCAAGTTCACCCAGAGGAACCTCAGAAGAAAGGCCTGGTAATCTATTTCCAAAAAAAAAAAAAACAGCCATTGAAAACCCTATGGAGCACAGTTCTACTGTGGAAATTTACTCGGCAGCAACTGGTTACAACAGGCTACTGGAGGATAAGTAAGAGCTAGTCAAGTCGTTGTTTGACTCCTTGGACCTTTTTATTAAGAGGAGACATTTGAATATAAGGGTCTGAGCTCAGAAGAGTGAGATCTGAGCTGAAGTAGTAAGGTGGGCATTAAAAACATATAATGGGTAAGTTAGGAAATTTTCCACAGGTAAGAAGGCTTTCTCAAAGGACCCTCACCTTGAACATCAGCCAGATAGAATGCTGTTGCACACCTGGAGGCTGGGATTGCTCTCTCCAAGGCTGGCGGTCAGGCTCACGACCCAGAAAGCAGCTAGTGTCCCTCCACTGCCTACCCAGATATTCACATGGGGACCAGCCAGGCTCTCCTTACCACTCCCACCAATGTTCCAGGAGTTTATTAGAGAGCTTCATGGCTGGAGGACAGAGCCATTCTTAGTGACCCACATAAGGCCAGACCATGGCCTCGGCACCTCTGGGGGCCCCATAGCCTAGAAACCTGCCAACACCCACGTAGTCTGCCCTTGTGTCATGCCGTAGTTTCCACAGCATCAGAGGTCTGACGTGATGCTATCTTCTGGGTCACACACAACCAAATGGGGAGGTGAAAAATGTCACTAGCTCAAGTGGCCTGAGTTGAAAGAAGCACAATCTTTGACTATAGCAACAGGTACAGAGCAGCACTAGATCTTATTGCGTTCTAGAAGTCCTTTGTTATGGATTGAATTATGTCCTCCAAAAATGTGTATCAAATTGGCTAGGCCATGATTCCCAATATTGGTGTTTGTCTGCCATTTTGTGTTCTGAAGTGATTATGTAATGTGTTGTAAATCCTAACCTCTATGATATTAATGAGGCAGGATTAGAGGCAGTTATGTTAATGTGGCAGGGCTCAATCTACAGGATTAGGTTGTATCTTGAGTTATTCTCTTTTGAGATATAAAAGAGAAAATTGACCAGAGAGGAGGAGGACCTCAGTACCACCAAGCAAGAGGAGCCAGGAATGGAGCATGTCCTTTGGACCTGAGGTCCCTGCACTGAGAAGCTCCTAGACCAGGGGAAGACTGATGACAAGGACCTTCCCCCATAGCCGACACAGAAAGAAAGTCTTCCCCTGGAGCCAGCACCCTGAATTCAAACTTCTAGCCTCCTAAGCTGTGAGAAAATAAATTTTTATTTGTAAAAGCCATCTACTTGTGGTATTTCTGTTACAGCAGCACTAGGTAACTAAGACACCTTTCAATTCCAAAATCCTCTCTTGCTCCTTGGCCTGAAGCTAAGACGCCCACATGAAGAGCTTTCATTTGAGGGGGTGGAAGGGGAGCCATGGGCGTGCAGGGGCTTCTGAACCACTCTTGAGCTCCATGGTTGGAGTATTAGCCTCCAACAGCTGCTGTAACAGGAAACAGGACCACGATGTCCACGTGTAAGCAATCAAAGGCACAGGTTCGCTTTCCTTAGAGTGAATCCAGCTTCAGGAGACACCGAGCTGAAACGGGGGCAGATGAAATTAACTGGCCTGGGATGGAAAGAGAGGGGAAATGCTTTGCTGAACCAGAAAACATGCTGGAAACTTAATAAAAACATTTCCACAAATTGGTTGGTGACTGAAATAGAACTCTTAGTTTAATTTATTTTTAACAAGAGGAATTAGAGTTCTGCTATTTGACCACACTCTGGGAATTCACTTTTGACAATTAGACATTTTGCCTCTGTTGGCAATATGTTGGGGATTCCCACCAGGAACAGTAAGTCATTTTGTGGTAACACCCTGTTCAGGAAATCCCTCAGTCCCAGGGTTAAGCCTTGACCGTGTATCACAGCTTCACTCTTGCATTCCATTTCAGGCTGAGCTTTTAGCATGAAGGCTGGTGTGTCCTGCGCCAGGGCCTGAACTATGTGTCTCCATGGTAATGGCTGCTTGGCTGCTTGGCAAAGGCTGCTCCTCCAGAATGAGGAATCACAAGGGGCTCTCTGACCCAACAGCCTATAAAGAGCTGTCAACCCCTCTCCAAGAGTTCAGATTCTTTCTTGAAGATCAGGCCACAACTCTCAAAAGTCCACTGACCAAGAACATGGTTCTCAGACTCTGGAGCACAGGGGAAGGATTTCAATAAATGCATTGCAGAAAGCTCCACAGAGAGAAAAGAAATCTGGAACTGTCTCCCTCTACTGCACACCCTACCTTTAAAATTTGTCAAATGAATATCTTTTTTTTCTAGAGTACCCAAGAGCAGGAGTTAGAAAACTAAACAAGCACCGGCTCAAACATATGAGGATCTATTTGCCTCATTCAACAAGAGTTCTTGAAGGAAATTCCTGGTGCAATTGCTTAACAACTTCATCAAAGACCTGCCTCCTTCCATTTTCCTGTTCTACAGGTCCTGGTGTGTGGCAAAGCTGCCACCATTGTCCCAGCTGCCTAGGGTACTTTCCACATCTGTCCCAGACATAAAGGAGGAGAAAGATGAAGGGCAAGGTCAAAAGCCTTCTCCACAGGAGGTCTTTTTCTTCCCAACATTTTGAGAATCTTCTAAACATACAACAAAGTTAATTCGACTAGGAAGAAGGCCCAGCAGTCTACTTATGAAAAGAATTAGCCAGTGAAAACCTTATGAGTAGCAGCAGAACATTGTCTGATATAGTGCTGGAAGATGAATCCCTCAGGTTGGAAGGCACTCAAAATAAACTGGGGAAGAGCTGCCTCCTCAGAGTAGAGTCGACCTTAATGATGTGGTTGGAGCCAAGCTTTCAGGACCTTCATTTTCTGATGTGGCATGACTCAACATAAAAAGAAACAGCTGCAAACATCCATTAATAATCAGAACCTGGAATGTATGAAGGAAAATTGGAAATCGTCGAAAATGAAATGGAACACATAAACATCGATATCCTAGGCATTAGTGAGCTGAAGTGGACTGGTACTGGTCATTTTGAATCGGACAATCGTATCGTCTACTATGCTGGCAACAACAACTTGAAGAGGAATGGTGTTGCATGCATCATCAAAAAGAACATTTCAAGATCTATCCTGAAATACAATGCTGTCAGTGATAGAATAATTATACATACACCTACAAGGAAGATCGGTTAATATGACTATTATTCAAATTTATGCACCAACCACAAAGGCCAAAGATGAAGAAATTGGAGATTTTACCAACTTCTGCAGTCTGAAATTGATCAAACATGCAATCAAGATGCACTCATAATTACTGATGATTGGAATGCGAAAGTTGGAAACAGAGACTATACACATGGACCTCACCAGATGGAATGCACAGGAATCAAATCGACTACAACTGTGGAAAGAGACAATGGAAAAGCTCAATATCATCAGTCAGAACAAGGCCAGGGGCCAACTTCAGATCAGACCGTCAATTACTCATATGCAAGTTCAAGCTGAAATTGAAGAAAATTAGAATAAGTCCACAAGAGCCAAAGTATGACCTTGAGTATATCCCACCTGAATTTAGAGACCGTCTCAAGAACAGATTTGACACATTGAACACTAATGACCGAAGACCAGATGAGTTGTGGAATGACATCAAGAATACATGAAGAAAGCAAAAAGTCATTAAAAAGACAGAAGAGAAAGAAAAGACCTAAATGGATGTCAGAAGAGACTCTGAAACTTGCTCTTGAATGTCAAGTAGCTAAAGCAAAAGGAAAAAATGATGAAGTAAAAGAGCTGAACAGAAGATTTCAAATGGCAGCTCGAGAAGTATTATGATGACATGGGCAAAAAGCTGGAGATAGAAAACCAAAAGGGAAGAACATGTTTAGCATTTCTCAAGCTGAAAGAACTGAAGGAAAAATTCAAGCCTCAAGTTGCAATATTAAAGGATTCTATGGGGAAAATATTAAATGATACAGGAAGCATAAAAAGAAGATGGAAGGAATACACAGAGTCACTATACTAAAAAGAATTGGTAGATGTTCAGCCATTTCAGGAGGTAACATATGATCAGGTATGCACGGTACTGAACAAAGAAGTTGAAACTGCACTGAAGACGTTGGAGAAAAACAAGGCTCCGGGAATTGATGGAATACCAATCGAGATATTTCAATAAACAGATGCAGCACTGGAAGTGCTCACACGTCTATGCCAAGAAATGTGGAAGACAGCTACCTGGCCAACTGACTGAAAGAGATCCTTACTTATGCCTATTCCCAAGAAAGGTGATCTAACCGAATGCAGAAATTATTGAACAATATCATTAATATCACATGCAAGCAAAATTTTGCTGAAGATCATTTAAAAGCAGCTGCAGCAGAGTATTAACAAGGCATTTGACTGTATGGATCATAACAAATTATAGATAACATTGCGGAAAATGGGAATTCGAAACATTTAATTGGGCTCATGAGGAATCTGTACATAGGTCAAGAGTTTGTCCTAGGAACAAAACAAGGGGATACTGAGTGGTTTAAGTCAGGAAAGGTGTGTCCGGGTTGTATCCTTATCTGCTAAGCGTACAGGTTGTATCAATCTGTACGCTTAGCAAATAATCCGAGAAGCTGTACTGTGTGAAGAACGAGGCATCAGGATTGAAGCAAGACTCAATAACAATCTGCAAAATGCAGATGACATAACCTTGCTTGGTGAAAGTGAAGAGGACTTGAAGCACTTACTGATGAAGATCAAAGACCACAGCCTTCAGTATGGATTACACCTCAACACAAAGAAAACAAAAATCCTCACAGCTAGACCAATAAGCAACATCATGATAGACAAGAGAAAAGACTGAGGTTGTCAAGGATTTTGTTTTACTTGGATCCACAATCAACACCCACGGAAGCAGTAGTCAAGAAATCAAAAGATACATTGCATTTGGGCAAATCAGCTGCAAAATGCCTCTAGAAAGTGTTGAAAAGCAAAGATGTCACCTTGAAGACTAAGGTGCACCTGACCCAAGCCATGGTGTTTGCAGTTGCCTAATATGCATGTGAAAAATGGACAATGAATAAGGAAGATCAAAGAAGAATTGATGCCTTTGAATTGTGGTGTTGGAGAAGAATATTGAATATACCATGGACTGCCAAAAGAATGAACAAATCTGTCTTGGAAGAAGTACAACCAGAATGCTCCTTAGAAGCAAGGATGGCAAGACTATGTCTCACATACTTTGGACATTTTATCAGGAGGGATCAGTCCTTGGAGAAAGACATCATGCTTGGTAAAGCAGAGGGTCAGTGAAAAAGAGGAAGACCCTTGGTGAGGTGGATTGACATCGTGGCTGCAACAATGGGCTCAAGCATAGCAACAATTGTGAGGATGGCGCAGGGCCAGGCAGTGTTTCGTTCTGTTGTGCGCAGGGTTGCTATGAGTCGGACCCAACTCTACAGCACCTAACAACAATAACAAAGTTAAAAATATTTTATAGGAAGCACTTGTATACCCACTACCTAGATTCTACCGTTCACATTTTACTATACTTGCTTTACCACATATCTATCCAGTTATCCATCCCTCTATCTGTCCATCAATTCATATTATTAATTTTGAGGCACTTCAAAGTAAATTGCAGACATTGGTACACTTCACCACCACCCCCATATTCAGCATCCTCATGAGGTTTAGCCTTGCCCGCTGATGCTTACATATCATTGGCCAGAAATGTATCAAATGGCCACCTTGCTGCAAGGAAAGCTGGGAGATTACGTATTTTAAGTTGTCTCTGCAGTTATGCTCTTGGCTGCTAACTGAAAAGTTGGCAGTTCAGACTCTCCCACTGGCTTCACAGGAGAAAGATCTGGCAATTTTCTCCTGTAAAGATTACAGCTTATGCCGTCTGGAACAAGGGGGAATAAAGAAAACTAAAGACACAAGGGGAAGATTAGTCCAGGAGACTAATGGACTGCAACTACCACAACCTCCACCAGACTAAGCCCAGCACAACTAGACGGTGCCTGGCTACCACCACTGACTGCTCTGATGCAGATCACAATAGAGGGTCCCAGACAGAGCTGAAGAAAAATGTAGAACAAAATTCTAACTCAGAAAGGAGGATCAGATTTACTGGTCTGACAGAGACTAGAAAAACCCCAAGAGTATGGCCCCTGAACACCCTTTTAATTCAGTACTGAAGTCAGTCCTGATGTTCAACCTTCAGTTAAAAATTAGGCCCAAAAAACAAAATGAGACTAAATGGGCACACCAGCCCGGGGGCATGGACAAGAAGGCAGGAGGGGACAGGAAATCTGATAACAGGGAACTCCGGGTTGAGAAGGGGAGAGTGTTGACATGTTGTGGGGTTGGCTACCAATGTCACAAAACAATATGCATATTAATTGTTTAATGGGAAACTAATTTGCTCTGTAAACCTTCATCTAAAGTACAATAAAAAGAGAAAGACAGAGAGAAAAGATTACAGCTTAGAAAAACTTATGGGACAGTTCTGCTCTGTCACATGGGGCTGCTATGAGTCACAAATCAACCCAGTGTCACCTAACAACAACTGCCTCCTGAGTAAAATCCAAGTTATATAAGTAAGAAAGAAATGGGAATGGATATTGGCAAGATAGTTAGCAGTGTCTACTCAGAGGCGGAGTCCCTGGGCAATGCAAACGGTTAACATGCTCAGCTGCTAACCAATAGGTTGGAGGTTTGAGTTCACCCAGAGGCACCTCAGAAGAAAGACCTGGCAATTGACTTCCAAAAATCAGCCACTGGAAACCCTATGGAGCACAGTTCTACTCTGACACACATGGGGTCACCATGAGTCGGAATCCACTGGACAGCAACTGGTTGGCAGGCAAGGAACAGCTCTTCATAAAGCTCGGCCTCGTTGGAATTTTTACCCTTCTTACCTGAAAATAATCGGAGAAGCTGGACTATATGAAGAAGAACAGGGCATCAGGATTGGAGGAAGATTCATTAACAACCTGCGTTATGCAGATGACACAACCTTGCTTGCTGAAAGTGAAGAGGACTTGAAGCACTTACTAATGATGATCAAAGACCACAGCCTTTAGTATGGATTGCACCTCAACAAAAAGAAAACAAAAATCCTCACAACTGGACCAATGAGCAACATCATGATAAACGGAGAAAAGATTGAAGTTGTCAAGGATTTCATTTTCCTTGGATCCACAGTCAACAGCCATGGAAGCAGCAGTCAAGAAATCAAAAGATGCATTGCATTGGGTAAACCTGCTGCAAAGGACCTCTTCAAAGTGTTGAAGAGCAAAGATGTCACCTTGAAGACTAAGGTGCGCCTGACCCAAGCCATGGTATTTTCAATAGCATCATATGCATGTGAAAGCTGCACAATGAATAAGGAAGACCGAAGAAGAACTGATGCCTTCGAATTGTGGCGTTGGAGAAGAATATTGAATATACCGTGGACCACCAGAAGAAAGAACAAATCTGTTTTGGAAGAAGTACGGCCAGAATGCTCCTTAGAAGCAAGGATGGCGAGACTGCATCTCACATACTTTGGACATGTTGTCAGGAGGGATCAGTCTCTGGAGAAGGTTATCATGCTTGGCAAAGCACAGGGTCAGCGAAAAAGAGGAAGACCCTCAACGAGGTGGATTGACACAATGGCTGCAACAATGGGCTCAAGCATAACAACAATTGTAAAGATGGCTCAGGACCAGGCAGCGTTTCGTTCTGTTGTGCATAGGGTCGCTATGAGTTGGAACCGACTGGACGGCACCTAACAACAACAATAACAACAAAAACAACTACCTAAAAATGTGCCCAGAGCTGAGAACTGGTGTGGAAGGACTGATATGAAGTTCTTGGGGTGCAGCCCGCCTTATGTGATAACAATCTGTGTCGCATTTGGTAGCCAACCTCATCCTAGACACACACAGACAAGGAGCTGCACTCTTCCCTCTTTGCCAGCTGTTGGGTGGTTCTCAGTAAATTCATCAGAAAGACTGGAAGATCAGCATTAGTGAATATTTACATAGTGAAATTAGGCTTATCTTGATGGTTGTGCTTCCAGAGACTCAGCCACCCTAAACGTAGGCATAGACCCAAATAAGACTGTGCTTCTCCTTCCTGAAAATAAATTATGGTGGAAGAAGACTGGTGTCCAAGTCAAGGAATGTGAGTTCTAGTCTCAGTTCTGCTGCCAACTAGTGTGTAATCCCCAGCAATTCACATCTGTTGAGGCCTCCTTTTCTTTATTTGGAACACAATCTACGGAAAATAACAAATAGCCCTCGTGGATGAACAATTCTGTACATTGTGCCTGGGACATTTTCATCACAGCCACATGATCTGGACCTTTAAAAATGTGTTAAGACTGTGACTCTTTTAAAAGGACTTTTCAATTTGATGAAACCTATTCTCTTTACCCTGCAGGCCATCGCGTTGGTAATTATGAGAAAAATAAGGCAGCAACTAGACACACCACAGTAAGAAATGACAACTAATGGAGAAAGGAAATAAAAATTAAAAAGTACAACTGTATGGGATCATTTATTGAAGGAGTAAAAGCTCTGCCCCTGTGGATACCCCTGTATTACAATACAAATCTATAAATGATGATTATAAGGATTGCCCTGACCCATTAAAAGGTTTAGTTATATTCAATTAAATCTGTTTAAGAAGGCAGGGGCATTTGTAATTCATTTTACAAATATTTTCATAAAATGGTTTAGTATTTTGAATGCTAATTGCATTTGAATTACCTGGATAGCTCACCAACATGTTTTATTCCATTGCACAGTAATGCAGGATTCACCATATTTTGCTGAATATGTCCTACACACAGAATTATAAATACACGCACTTCTTTACTCAACAGATAGAGTGCCTACTCTGTGCAAGTTACTGTGATTCCATGACAGACAAAAAAAAAAAAAAGGGTGATGGAGGACCAAAAGAGGGACAGATATTGGCCAACTTGAATTTCATGGAGGAAACGGTCCTTCCTCCACCCCTGTAATAGCTGCCGAGGATTTGACGTACAGTGATGGTGGAAGGCTCTCCTGGAAGAATGGGGGGGAAGTCCCGGGATGGGAAAGTGTGGAGGATATACCCAGAGGAGAGTGGACAGTCTGGTGTGGCCAGAGGAAAGGCACTAAGGGGTGGGTTATGAGTGATATGGAAAGATCGGTGGACATTTTTGGCAATAATGAGCTTTGAGTTCCATTTACAGACTATGAGACATCACTGAAGGTATGATAGGATCAGTCCTGTGCCTTAGGAAGAATGTTCTGGAAGCAATGTGTAGGATATATTGGAGTAGGGAGAGGCTGAAGATAGCAAGACCCACTAAAAATTCAGTTAAAAACTAAGGAAATGGTCCATTCAAAGATTTGTACACAAATGTTCACAGCAGCTTTACTCACAATAGTCAAAAACTGGAAGCAATCAAATTCTATCAACAGGTGAATGGATAAAAAAAAAAAATGTGGTATTTCTATGTGTCTTGGAAAAAAAAAAATTTTTTTTTTTTTCCATATGTCTATGCTCAGGTACTGTGAAAAACATGCTTTTAACTCTCCACAAAGTGGTGAAAGCCAGAACTCCATTTGACTACCTCTGACATCCATCCTTTGCTAATAGAGGATCTTGCTTTAGGTATTGTTCTTGGTGAAGGACAAGATCTAACTTGGAGCAGGAGCAGACTACTGAGCTTATTCAAACTAGACCAATGTAAAGATCCCTGGCCTTAAATTTTACAATGATCATCCTTGTGTTGCCAGTGTTATTATTTTTGGCATCAGGAAACATAAGGTTAAGTGATGAAATGTTTGGGGAAGAGGTTTCAGTCTACTGAAACCCCGAAAGCATTTTCATTGTTAGGTTGCACTGGTAATTCTTTGTTGCATTACTCTTCCTGTTTAAAAAAATAAATTAAAACAATCCAAGAAGGCAGATAATGTTTAATGGAAAAGGGCAGCAATGGGCTAATGGTTGCCTAGCAACTGCTAGACATTGTTTTGCTGCTTCACTCTAGAGAACCAAAATGGCGGCTATAATCCTTCTATAACCCCCTGGACAGTGTATGTGTGAATGACATTCCCCTCTGGGCCCAAATCATTTTCTTCTTTGTCTTGGGCAACAAATCATTCCCTTTTCAGCTTCCATGTAGGAAATAACTCATTGCCTAATTCTTAAATACACTAATGCCTACCCTTTCATCTTCTCTGAAAATCTGTGGCTGAACTTTTCAGGTTCTTCCTTTGGTCAGCGCTACTTAAGTGTTTTCATACATTCTGCATTTTGTTCCTCGAGGTTTTCTTCCTGTCAATCAGCTACCAAGACTGAGTAAGTATTTTTTGAGGTCAAACAAGGTAAGTGACATAATTTACTTGTAGAAAGTCTCCTCTTATCCTCATTGCTTGCTTCCCAAAGGACCTTGACTGCTCAGTTCCCTAGGGCCAAGGGAAGCTTGGTAATTATTTGACCATTGGGTTTCTCACAACTAGTGAATGGAGGGGAGGACAAGTATGGTTATAGAAAATATATTTAGAATTGTCACGGTTATAACCATGATCGTTTAGAATGAATGAACTTTTTTTTTTTTTTTCACAAATAACATTTTCATTAGCTTGTCTTGGAAACCACAAGGACTGCAAGGAACCCAGAATACCTGAACCGCCTTAACCCTTTGCTACCCCTAATCGCAAATAGATTGGAAGTATGTCTTGTGTGGCCTTGACTGGAGGGGATGAAATAGCAACTGTGCTGTAGATTATTCATGACAGCTTGCTGGTTTAGGACAGATACATGGCATGTGGTTTCTTGGCCATCTAAGTGGGCTGGATACCCTGAAGAGGGTGTTTAAGCCGGGTTCCCTGGATGGGAAGGTTTTAGGTCTGTAAGCCACTGAAATTGTGTGCAAAGTATGTGTATCTGTATGATTGCATGTGTATCTTTCTAGAGAGAGAGTCTGTAGCCTCCAGAAAGGTGAACACTAGTGGCAGAGGGAAAAGTAAGGAAATGAGCTTTTTAGAGGAGCTTCGATTTCAGAAGAATTTATTGAGGATATATTAGATCAGATCTGAGCCCAAAGAAAAGATGAAAGGAAAGAACTTTTCACTTAAGTAGTACTTTTGTTTATTTATTCGGTCAACAAATATTTATTCAACACCTACTATGTACTGGTCATTGGGAAGGGCCCTAGGGATACAGACATGAAAAAGGAATGGCTTATTATTAACTCATGGTGCTACAGCCTAGGGGACTGGATAACATTGGTTGAACACATTCGTACGTGCTCGGAGTTTTATGCACATTAATAAAATCTTCACAATCAACCATGTAAAGTGATTGTATTAAAACTCAAATTGCAATAGAACCTGCAAAAGCAGGAACTGGTGTAAGGCAGAAATCTGACAGAGAAGGAAAATTCAAATCTTTTTCCACTAATAGACAGCGATAGAGAAGTGGTAAGACTGTACCCTGTCAGAGGTGGAAAACTTTGCGAGACCTGGAAAAACAAGGCAGTCCTGTCGAGTTCTGGCTTTCACAGATTTCGCTGTATATGTGAATGGAGATCTGTCTGACTCTAAAGTCAGTTCTCTACCACCTACCCATAGGAGCTTGGCTCTGGGGAATTGTTTGGGCAAAATTGAAGGATATAGTGAGTTGAAGTTTGGGTGGTTCTAGGAAATGGCTTTAGCCTGGAATGTAATACAGTAATTGGGGCCTTCCCTAAAGACCAAAGGAAAGGATTGAAAATGCTCTGGCCTTGTCCTAAGCATAGAAATAATAACACCAACCAATGTTAACTTGGGAGTCTCTGGGTGGTACAAATGGTTAACACCCTTGGCTGCTAACCAAAACGCTGGAGGTTCAACTCCGCCCAGAGGTGCCTCAGAAGAAAAGCCTGGTGATCTACTTCTTAAAGATCCAGCCATTGAAAATACTATGGAGCAGAGTTCTACTCCGACACATGTGCGTTCGCCATGAGTCAGAATCAGCTCGATGGCAACCGGTTTAAGCATGGCTGCCCTTTGCTCCTGAGAGAGATGGTATCTCAATCTTCCAAGGCTGTTCTATATTCAAACGTCTTCGCAAAGACACTCTGGAAAAAAGGGCGGTTAGTGCCTCGCTTGCGGGATGTGCAGAAATGCAAGAGACCCGTGGAGAACAAGGATATTGGCTGCTATGTATCAGGATCTATTCTAAGCACTTTCATAATCATTAATTCCTTTAATCCTCACAACCCTATCAGATAGATAGTATTATTATCTCCATTTGTCAGAAAGGAAACCCAAGATACAGAGAGATTAAGTAACCTGTCCAAGGTGGTGGTTGTTAGGTGCCATGGAGTCTGCTCCGACTCACAGAGACCTTGTGTATAACAGAATGAAACATTGCCAGGTCCTGTGCCATCCCGACAATCCTCGTTGCTGTGTTTGAACCCATTGTTGTAGACACTGTATCAGTCCATCTCCTTGAGGCTCTCCTTTTTTTTCACTGACCCTCTACTTTGCTAAGCATGAGGTCTTTCTCCAGTGATTGGTCGGTCACTCCTGAAAGCATGTCCAAAGTAAGCAAGGAAAGTCTCACCATCCTCGCTTTTAAGGAGCATTCTGGCTATACTTCCTCCAAGACAGATTTGTTTGCTTTGTGGCAGTCCGTGGGATATTCGATATTCTTCTCCAACACCACAATTCAAATGCATCAACTCTTCTTCCGTCTTCCTTATTAATTGTCCAGTCTTCACATGTATATGGGGTAATTGAAAACGCCATGGCTTAGTCCTCAAAGTGACATCTTTTCCTTTTAACACTTTAAAGAAGGCTTTTGCAGCAGATTTTCCCGATGCAATATGTTGTTTGATTTCTTAACTGCTGCCTCCATGGGCATTGATGGGTCCAAGTAGAATGATATCTTTGACAACTTCAATTTCTTCACCATTTATGGTGATGTCTCTTATTGGTCCAGTTGTAAGGAATTTTTTTTTTCATGTTTAGGTATAATCCATACTGAAGGCTGTAGTCTTTTACCTTCATCAGTAACTACTTCAAGTCCTCTTCACTTTCAAGGTCATGTCACCTGCATATCACAGGTTATGAATGAGTCTTCCTCCAATCCTGATGTTGTGTTCTTCATATAGTCCAGCTTCTTGTATTTTTTGCTCAGCATGCAGATTGAATAAGTATGATGAAAGGATACAACCCTGCTGCACACCTTCTCCAACTTTAAACCATGCAGTATCCCTTTTTTTTTTTTTTTTTATCCCTTTGTTCTGTTCAAATGACTGCCTTTGGATTCACGTACAGGTTCTGCATGAGCACAATTAAGTGTTCTGGAATTCCCATTCTTCACAATATTATTCATAATTTGTTATGATCCACACAGCTGAATGCCTTTGCATTGTCAATAAAACACAGGTAAACATCTTTCTGGTATTCTACGCTTTTAGCCAAGATCCATCTGACATCAGCAATGCTATTCCTCATTCCATGCCCTCTTCTGAATCTGGCTTGAATTTCTGGCCATTCCCTGTTGATATATGGCTGTAGCCATTTTTAAATAATCTTCAGCAAAATTAATGATATTGTTTGATAGTTCCCACATTCTGTTACATACCCCAGGAGTGCCAGATTGGGATTTGAATCTGGGTGCTCCAGAGTCCAGGACATAACTACTTTGCTATTTTAATATTTGAATCCTTCTGGAGCCTCTCTTTTTCTCCATAGCTCATCATCATCACCATACCAGAGCACTGTGGTCCTCAAACTTCCACACACATCAGAGACACCTTGAAGGCTTCTATGTTCTGTTACAGCCTAGATTGCTGCCAGGCCCCACCCCGGAGCTTCTGCTTCAGGTCTGGTGTGGGGCCTGAGAAGTCAAATTTCTAACTTTCCCAAGTGATGTTGATGCTGCTGCTCCAGGGGCCACAATTTGGGATCTGCTGTGATGCTGGTTAAGAGCTTGGCTGCTAACCAAAAGGTCAGCAGTTCAAATCCAGCCATTTCCTGGAAACCCTATGGGTCAGTTGTAGTCTGTCCTATAGGGTCACTATGATGTGGAATCAACTCGACAGCAATGGGTTTGGTTTGTTTTTTGTGATGCCACGTAGCTTACTTGTTTACCATCTGTCTCCCCTGGAGAATATACGCTCCATGAAGTTCAGGATTTCTGTTTAGTCAGTGCAGTATCCTCAGAGCTTACAATATTGCCTGGCACATAACCAGCCCTCAGTACCCGTTTATTAAAGGGATGAAGTAAGAAAATGGGTAAAAAAAAAATCCATTTCTTCCAGATTCTCTTATTTGGCCTTAACTTTGGAAACCCTCTAGTGCCATCCTGGCAGGTGAAGAGCCTCGAGTAGCCTTTACTGCTACAAAGCTACAGCGGTAAAAGAAACAGCGTACAGGATCTTGAAGAAAGCAGCTTGCCCCTGATGGGACTGAGAGACTTACAAGGTTTTTGACCTCGCAGATTGTTGGAGCCGTTTCTGGTAATAAATGAATTTCATAAAAATGCCTTCCAAGGTGCATAGAAACATCTGAGGACTTTAATTCAGCCCTCTGCCATGGGGAATGGAACTTTTATGTGCGTGGACTTTGGATTTTCTCTTTCTTTTTTATTTTTGAGTGCGGCTGGCAAGGAAGTAAGTGCCAGGCCGGGATTCCAATTGAGTTCTTTGACGCGGCACCTTTTTTTTTTTTTTTTAAATGAAAGTGGCTTACTGAGTAGAGCCTGTCTGTTTGGGGATATGTGCATTTGTATTAATGGAATTAAACTAGTATTTATGCTACATGGTACACCTCCCTCCCTATGGTTTGGGACAAAGCTCATGTAAGTTTCATTGGTTTGTTTTTCCTTCTTGTTCCAGCTTCCCCATTCTGGAAGGAGGTGCTACTCCAAGACAAAGATTCTTCAATTTTAGTATGCATTAGTCACAGAGGAGCTTGTTGACATGCAGACTCCTGGGCCCTGCCTCCAGAGTTTCTGATTCCTGAGGGCTCTGTGGGACCCTGGAGTTTACATTTCCAATTAAGTGATCTTTCTTGCAGGTGGTACATGGACGACACTTTGAGAATCACTGGAATAGGGGAAAGAATAAAGGCTGGCCTGGATCCCAATCTTGACCCGTTTATGCTAGATTTTTTTTTTTATAGGCAGAGGTCTCTCTTAAAACCCGAGCACCTTGGTTTCCTCCGGGGCTTCAAACAGTTTATTCCGATTTGAACCCCTTCTGAGAATTTGCGTTTCTAACAAGTCCCCAGGTGATGCTAATGCTGCAGTTTAGGGACCGATTCTGAGAACCACTAGGAGAGCAGTGGGTCTCAAAATTTATTATACATAAGAATCACCTGAGGATCTTGTTAAACTGTAGATTCCGATTCAGTGTGTTTTGGGTGGAAATGCAAGTCCTCAGCAGGGGTCCAATCTGAAATGAACCCGTTTGAAGCCCTGGTTTCCTCAACTACGAAAGAGTGTGTGTGTTCGGCTCCCAGAAAGAGATGGCACAAGAGTATTGTATGGAAACAGTGCTGAAAACATTTTAACTTTTCGGCCTGCTAGAGTAGAACTAAGGTGTCTCACACATTCTAACGCAGGAGAATGTGACACTGAACTCTCAAAGTGTTTAAAAGATTTTCAGTAGAACATTAGCAGTAATTTCAAAGCTTATATTCTCAATCAGTCATGAATATTTATTAAGGACATCAAGACTTCAAATAGCACAATCTTTAACTGGAAGGACAGGTATATATCTGTCCACCTACATGCTCACAAACCCATCCATCCATCCATCCATCCCTTCCTCCCTCCCTCCCTCCAGCCTATGTAAATTGCTGGCTTGCAAACCTGTACCATCAGATCTGCATGAGAATCACCACCTGAGAGCTTTGAAGCAAAACAAAACAGATCCAGATCCCACTCCTGGATATTCAGTAGGTCTGGCTTGGGCTCAGAAACCAATGGCTTCTGATGATTTGATTTCTATGCCCTGGGGTGGGATAGGGGAGAGAGGAGGTAAAAGCCAAGGAAAACTTGGGAGTAGGGGGGCTTAAAATGAGCCTAAAGTAAGGGAAGGCTAAGCTAGACAGAAGGGTTCAGAACAAACACAAAAGGGGGAATACACAGAAGCCTTTCCCAGACAAGCTCCCCTGGAGCAAGGGGACTGTTATAAAGTCTGAAACGTTACTGTTGTTGTTGTTAGGTGCATCGAGTAGGTTCCAACTCATAGTGACCCCATGTACAACAAAATGAAACACTGCCTAGTCCTGCATCATGCTCACAATCCTTGCTATGCTTGAGCCCATTGTTGCAGACACTGTCAATCCATCTCGTCAAGGGTCTTCCTCTTTTTCACTGACCCTCCACTTTACCAAGTATACTGTCCTTCTCCAGGACCTGGTCCCTCCTGATAACATGTTCAAAGTACATGAGTCGAAGTCTCTCCATTCTTGCTTTTAAGGAGCATTCTGGTTGTACTTCCAAGACAGATTTGTTCATTCTCCCAGCAGTCCATGGTATATTAAATATTCTTCACCAACACCATAATTCAAAGGCATCAATTCTTCTTCAGTCTTCCTTACTCATCGTCCAGCTTTCACATGCATATGAGGTGACTGAAAATACTATGGCTTGGGTCAGGCGCACATTAGTCCTCAAAGTGACATCTTTGCTTTTTAACATTTTAAAGACATCTTTTGCAAAGATTTGTCCAATGCAATATATCATTTGATTTCTTGACTGCTGCTTGGAAACCCTGGTGGTGTAGTGGTTAAGTGCCACAGCTGCTAACCAAAGGGTCAGCAGTTCGAATCGGCCAGGCGCTCCTTGGAAACTCTATGGGGCAGTTCTATTCTGTCCTATAGGGTCGCTATGAGTCGGAATCAACTCGATGGCACTGGGTTTGGTTTTTGGTTTGGGGCTATTATATAGATTTGTGTTTCCCAAAGTGTCCTGACCAATTACATGAATTGTTAATAAATGTTAGGTGAAAAACAAGACCGTATGTTAAATCAAACTGAGAAGCACTGGGATTGGGTTCAACAAAGATCACCAGGTTTAGTGACTTCTCAGAGTTCCAGTGGGCTCGTGTGATTGTCAGGGTCCCAGTGGAGATAACCTGCAGCATTCCCCAAATGTATCCAACCACAGAAACCTGTTTTTCTTCATGAGGCAAGGTTCCATGTAACTTACTTTGGGGGACACTGCTATGTTTATGTCTATGCATTTATCTCTATCTACAGAGATAGATATTTATATATTTCAGTATATCGTACTATAGTAGATGGTTTCCTCTTCCAGTGCTTCTGGTGCCCAAATCCCTGTATAATACCAGCGCTATCCAGTTGTAGGTGCTCATGAGTTTTTGTGTATTTAAACAGCTAATTTTCATACCACCTCAGGGAGGGTTATTATTAAAGGGTCACATTCATTCTTGAAATCATAATCACAGCATTTATTATTTCAAATCCAGCAGGCATCCATCCAGGACTCTCAGTCATGTCTACCTCTCATTTAGTCATGACAACCAGGCAAGCTGCATGTTATTTAAACCATTCTGACTTCAAGGCCACCATCCCACACTGCTTGTCCAAAGAGGGCTCCCCTGGATAGATCAGAGCCCGATGCCATGATCAGTGTACATGTGGGTGTGTGCACACACACCCCACTCATCTTGGCAGATGCCAGTCCGTGTACCCATCCCCCAGCTAACAGTGCACAGCTGCCCCTCTTTCTGGAGACTTGCCCTGCACTGAGCGAAGCCCCACTGCCCACTACCACTCCCACCCACCACCCTGAAGCCCACAGCCATGGGCTGACTGACCTAAGGGTGCAAGAGGCCAGCTCCCTTGCCTCCAAAGAAGTTCAGAGCCCTCCCCTGGGTACCAGGTCAAGGTTGTACCCTGCCCAACTCCTATCTTCCCTATTCTGCTTCATTCCCTCCCCTACTAGTTTTTCCTGAAGTGCACACACACCTTTAATAAATCACTTCCCCAAGACACCTTAGGTGCTGCTTCTGGAAACCAGCCTATTTTGAACATGGCTTTAATCTTTGGTTTGGCCTAAGACACCGCCTATTTTGAACATGGCTTTAATCTTTGGTTTGGCCAAGACCATCAGTGCCCCTCTGATACCAACTCTAACAGCCACCTTACCACGCTTATCCTGCTTGACAGCTCAGCAGCATTTGTTGCTACTGACACATTACCTTTATAAATCTTTCTTCGACCTGTTAGCTGCTGATTCTGATTCTTTCTTTCCAATTGTTCCCATTTAACATCCTTTGTCTCTTCCTTCACCAACCTCTCATGCATTCACACCCAAGGACTGTCCTTTACCCTCTTCTCTTTTTGCACTTGAAGATGCCCTAAGCAGTTTCGTCCACACCCAGAGCTTTAATTACCAGCTAGATGCCGTAGACATCTAACTGGTGTTCTCCTTTCTAAACCTCTTTCCTCGGCCTGTCTCCTGCACTCACCCTCTCTCTGACATCCAGATCTCAATATACAACTGCTGATTGGACATTTCCAGAAGGATGTCCCCGGGGGCCTTCACACAGGATGTCTAAATAGACCTACATCACTCTTACTCAAAAGCCCGCTCCTCCTCCACCTTCCTCATCCCACACAGCTACCCACACTGACACCCAAGCCTGCCCACACCTCTCCTTTCCCCTCACCCAGATTCTCATCAAGTCTTGTCAAATCTACCACCTCGACACATCTGGTCTTCATGCCTTCCTCTCAATCCCCAACACACTGGTTTAGGCTTTCATAGTTTCTTCCCCCTGCTGTTGAAATGCTTCCTTCCAGCCCACCACTCCTCAAAAGTGAACGTATTTCTTATTTAGTATGTGTTGATCCCCCCTCACTCTCTAGGCTTATCCAAATTCCTAGCATCTCACAAAACTATGTGCTCTGGCTCCAGCCACCCTTGCCAGCATCATGTCTTTCTGCTGCTCCACCTCCTCACCCCAGTACTCCCCCCCATGCTAACCTCCTTGCTGTGCCCCTCGTGTGTCACGCTGCACCTTCTGCCTGGGATGCTCTTGCATCAAATGGTCCACCTGATGAAATCCCAGTCGCCCTTTGTGCCTTACACTAAACATTACCTCTGCCGAGAAGCCTTGCCTGACTTCTGCAGGGTAACTACATTCTTACTGGAGCCCCACTGAGCTGGTAATTCTATTTCAGCACCGATCATACATGGCAATAATTCCTGGGGACCCCTCTGTGCATACCACCTGGTAATATGACTGGCTATTTTGACTCAATTCTGTCAACAAATCCGAGTGAAAACGACCACATGTATTACACACAGCAGTTTGTGCTACTCAAATCATGCCACAGCAAAACTTGAAGTTATTTAAGTCAGTCATACATGATTTTTTTTTACATACATGATTGAGGCAATGTGGCAGATACTGCTACTTACCAAAAGGTGTTTCCTGTACTGTCTGGGAAACAGCTAGTCTACCTTTCCCGGCCTCCCTGGGAAGGTGTGGTGAGGTAACAAGGTTCTGGCTGGTGTAAAGCGAGCAGAAGTAATGTGTTGCCCTGCCAGGCCAGACCCATAACTTCCCACAAGCGCTCTTCCCCTTTCTGGTCAACTGAGATAGTGACAACCAGGGTACAAAGGAAAGATGGCAGAGCTGCTGTCTGCCTGCGTGTCAGAATGACTGCATGGAGCAGAGCCCTCTGTTGACAGGAATATCCTCGTCTTGCGAGCAAGAAATAAACTTCTACTGTGTTCAAATCATTATATGGGGAGGGGGGAGGGCGGTATTTGTTGCAGCAGCTAGCATTACCTAACATGGGCAGGCGCTATGACACAGCCATTCTGATGTAAAAGGACATGTTGATGTAGCCTAAGAAACAAACTCAAAGCTTAAAAAGCCTGAGTCATGTGCAAAACAGACATCTGCATTCACTTCTGAGTCTTAGCCTATCAATGACCCGCACCTCTACGGTCCCACTCCCTCTAAGGTGAGCAAGTGTGGCTCCACCACTGAGCTGTGACTGTAGCTAACTGTCTAGACAGGCAACTTGGCATCCTGGGTTTTCTTCTTACTGTCTTACATTCAGGAAACCATCTGAAGTGATACAAGCTCAGGTTCTTTGCAGATTTCAAGTCACCTTATGGTCACTGTTTCTAGAGTACTGCTGCTGTTGGGTACCATGGTCTATTTTCATGTCACAATTAAGACTGTTTTTGTTAAAAGATTTTGGGTTTTAAGAAGCCACTTACACTTCTCAGTCACCCAGATACTGCTTGTCTTTTTTAAATTAGTGAAAAAAAGAATATATATTCCTTCTGGTGTAGAGAGAATATACTCACATAACTAATATTTGTAGGTCTAGGTTACTTTTTTTTTTTTAGGTTACTTATTACACATTGATTATTTCTTTGTATGTAGCAAACAAAAAGTCACTGATTTTCTAATAGCCTACCTGAAAATCATGTTGTCCAAAATCTACGTTACCTATATGTTCTATTAGACTGCATACTTCAGAGAACATGCCTTAGTCATCTTTGTATCCACAAGAGCTTAATGTCTTATTAGCGTTAGTAGGTGTTTAGTACATGTTCCTTAGATATTATGTAGGGAGGAATTCAAAGAAATTCAAAGCTTCATTGTTTCACTATTCCTTATGACATTCATAATTTACTTCTTCTAGTATCTCCCACATTACAAATGAAAACACTTTTTACTCTGGGTAGTCAGAATTGTATGCTATCCATCAAACAATAAAACATTTATAGCTGAGGCACATTCTGCCTAAAGATGAAGTGATATATTAACTTCTTGATCAAATGCCAGAACTTACAGATGAATATGAAAGACATCAATAATTACAGCTTGTACTGGAGCTGTTCGTTTCTAAATCTAAGTTCAATGAACAAGTAATAACTGGACAGACACACCCTTCAGAAATTAGAGGTGGGAAAAGATTACCTCATTCCATACCTGTCACCTGGCAGGCCCCCTGCAGCAATTCAGCAGGAGGCAGCCCTGGGCCCAGGAGGAGGTGTGGGCAGGGGCTTTTAGGATGATGCCAGTGAACAGGCACAGGAGGCCTGTTGTGGGAGCACCAGGCAGCGACGCTCCTCTCAACCACTACCTCCCTTCCCCTTCTAGTGTCTTCTATTCTGTGCTTCCTTACATAAGAAACCCCGTCTGGATACAAAATGCAAGTACTTAAATTCTAATTTTTAAAAAATGCCATGTCACTTGTAAATTTTTTAAGCTTTTATACTTGAATCTAAAAAGGGGTTACTAATAAAAAGATTAATTATCCCTCAGCTAATTCTTGATTTTACAAGCACATCTAAAGATACAACCTACTGCATGGCAATTAACAGGCAACGCAACCAAAAGGCTGTACACTTGTACTCCCAGGGTCAAGAATACAAAAGCCAGTATGGCGGGAAGCTACTCCAGCAGGAAGCTACTCCAGCAGCACTGCTGTATTAGAAGATGTTCTAGCAAAGTGAACACACACCTCCAAAACCGAGGAGGAAAGATGCTGCTGAAGGGGCAACACGACTCAGCTTCACCCTAGAGCAAAATGGTTTGACACCTTTTAAACATTCGTCAGGGCAATCTTGATCTGCCACATGCTGCCAGGTTCTCAGCTGAAGTCAGGAAGCTCTTTCCCAGTAAGTCTCTGAGCTAATTACGCATCAAGGATGTACTTTGTTTTGTTATCTTTTAAGGTGAGCAGGGTGGTGGGAGAATAAAATAATAAAGACAAAAGTAAATTCAGTTCTGCTCATTTATTAAAATATACAGAACACTCCCTACTTAAAAAATGGAAAATGGGTCTTATTGTCTCAGTATGACTCAAAGGGCAAGAATAGATCTATTCTTGATATACTGATATACATTCATAAAGTAATCTCTTGAGAGTTTATTACAACTTACTCTAACACATACTCTATTTTCTAGCATCAGGGCTCCTACTAACCTAAATGTGAAAACCTTGAAAGACACTGTGATCACTTCATAATAAAAATTAATTACTTGAAATACATTTCCCTGGGTTTAAAATGCCTTAGACTTTTCAAAGTACTTTTGGATCCATTCTGTGTTAGAAGGCACTGATGCCACAAATACCAATCTACATTTGGTTTTGGAAAAGATTTTCATGTACATATCTTGTCCAAATATTACTATTTGTTTCATGAAAGTCGGGACTAAGACTTTAGTAGAGTGTAAATTTTAAGCCAATGAATAAACAGTTGGCTTGAAAAAATATTAAATTGACATGCAAAGCATTTGTTGCTCTGCCAGATCCTAAAAATAAAAGCAACTTCTGCCAACATGGAAAAACTTGAATTGTTTCAAGTGGGCTCTGAATCTGACGACTAGGTTTCACTAAGCAAATTTTCCAAAATGGGGCCTGACATGGCATCAATTAATGTTCCAACCTTTATTATCTCTTAAAAAAACAAGCCACAATTGGCAGCTTATTTAAATATTGACCTCATACAAAATGTCTCATAGTTAGCATTTCTAAAAAATCGATATCTTTACCTAACAACTGGAAATTTGAGCATTTTGAAAATTATATCTGCATATTTTAAGAATTAAAATATTCTTATGAGAATAAAGAAATAAATTCATTAAAATATTTAAAAGACAACATTTTAGACAAAAGGTATCAAAGAAATCAATAGGTTTTAAATGTGAAGTTCTAAGCTGTTATTCAAAGTTCAGATTACATTTTATCCCTGTCCTTGGCCTGCCTCTCCCGTACCTGTCTGCTTAAAAAACGAAGTGTGTTTAAAACACGGAGTTAGAGATTTACAATCAGTTGCAAAAACCTGTTCAACTACTGATTTACAGTCTCGGAGATGTATTTAACTCTGTCATCAGAACTAATTATAACAAACCTGAGATTATATATTCAAACTTTCCTTTCGGTGAAAGAAACAGAATGTTCTGCTGAAAATTAGAAACATCCTCAGGGCTCCCAAACAAGAATGCACTACCAACTTTACTTCTCAAAATCAGCGCTGTAAAGCTCAAAATTACGGTTCTTTAGTAAGTTGTTTTAGCCTACAGTACTTAAACAGTAAATCACTGCTACATTAATGCCATACCGATGGCCTGAAACATAGTCATCTCAGTTAACGGTAACTGACGTTTATGTTACTAATCTCACTCAGGCATTCTGGTGGTAGTCTGAGTACATGTCGAAGCTTCAGGGACTCAAGTTATTAGTAATCCAAAAACAATCCGTATTTCAATGTGACCAGAATGGGGAGGACACTCTTTGGGCAACCCTGGCAGTCTAGGAATAATGGCCCCATGTGACTGCTTTAATGAATAAAATGTCTAATTCACATTAAAACTGGTGAAACAAAACCAGTCCCAAATAATATGCCAGCAGGGCCAACCCAAGACAGCCAGCGTCTTCCACTCCTTCATTCCTTCCTCCTGTCCCCAATACCTAATGTCCTTAACTTTCCTGCTATACCAGAATGCTTTGGAGCTTTGCACAAACCATGCCCCAAGGAGTGTGGGCTTACGAGATGGCTCCCCTTATCAAGTGAGTTACAATGCACCCCTCTAGGTGAGCATCCTGCCGAGGGCACTGAGGGGCAACTGCTGGCACGGCAGCAGGCTGAAGAAGGCCTTCTCGTCAGGGGCTCTCACCATCAGGCCCTACCAGAGGCCACTGTGCAAGGAGTCAACATGGTAAGAGTGGTGACGAGTGCCTGCCAAGGATCACTCAATGCTCGAAGGATGTGGAAAGAAGAAAAAGAAAAATGAGGCTGAGGCCAAGGGGAAATGCCCACCTCGGGACCCTATGTATCTGCCTGTTCAAAGACGAGATGTTTAATGTTTCAAACAAAACTACTGGATTGTGTAGTGGATTTTCCCCGCACAGGGGTTTTTAGAGGAAAGGCCCCTCCCTATAAGTTAGTCTTCATCTATAGGATTTTGAAATGTGATGTTCTAGGCAAGCAGTACATAGTTCTATCAACAAAACAGAACAGGAAATATCAAATCATAACAAGTAAGATCTTACAATATTCAGTCTGAATACCTTTTGATGATGGTTTCTGTAAGTAGAAACACAATCTTCTAAAACCTTGCTTTCTCTATACTGGCTTTTCTCAAACAAGTAGAAATGAGCTTTGTTCTCTTAAGTAGTAACTAGTTATTTATTCATTTATTCTGGAACACAGAAACATTAAACATGGCACCATAAATTGGTATAATGTTACTATTATACAAGACTAAAAGTAACAAAATGATTAGTATAATCATGACTCATTTTATATGTTCCTGAATTTATATTATCCACCCAGAGAACGTTTATATTAGACAGCTAGCAAAAAGAACCTCTGATGAGGGCTGAGAAAGGGAGGCGAACTGCTGAAAACCACGGTGAGCATGGATACGAGGCAGTGCCAAAAGGCCAAGGGCCTGACAAGGCCATCACAGTGTCCGACTGTGGTCTCGTTTGCTGGCTTGTTATATGGTTTCTCAAAGCCCTTCCCAGTTAGGACTCTGAAATGCACTATGAAAACTACTTTGTATGGTACTAATTCTTTCTTTATCCTGAGTATTTAATCTTTTAAGGAGTAACAGGAAGACGAGCTAAAAACAACCAAACCACATTCTTAGAAGGTCCAGAGTGGTACCGTCCTGAGTTATAACTGTCTGTTTAATATAGTTACACCATTTTCTCTTCTAAGAACTATTTCATAATTTAAAGAATGACATGGCTGAGAGAAAGATTTAGGAAGACAGTTCCATGCAGGGCTGAATTTAAATCATCCCCCAAATACTACAGTATATGATGTTCTTTATTGAAGTATTATATCTGAAAGTACACAAAAATTAATCAATTGCTTTTACCATGTGACTATGACATATCACCTCTACTGCCTCTCAATAAAGAGTCAAGAATAACTTTTATAACATCAAGGTAATTAAAGTCAGTGGTGAAAGACAGAATCAAGTGAGACTTCCTTAGCACTTATGACCAATCCATCATAAATACCAATCTTAAAAACCACATTCCAGAATAAGTGCAGTTAAACCAAGTACAGACAAGAAAGTTCAAGGAGCTCGCTGGCTACGTTATACCAAATGGATAAAAAGTAAAACTGACTGTATTATAGGTCTACATAAATAAATAAATGAATTCTATCATTTCTTTCTCTGTGTATGCTTAGATTTCTCATACCAATCACAGAAAACTCCGCTTCAATAGGATAAGCTCCCCAGAAAAAGACTGAAAAGGTTTGATAATCAACTCCCAAATTTTAGACTTTGTTTATCTACTTCTATCAGTTTCTTGACGTATTTAATATATGCAGGAAAATCTCTTCAGTAAATTGAGCACTTGGAAGTCTAGAAAGATCCTGAAGAACTCTGGCAAGTTACATATATCCCATGTTGCTTTTGGTTTCCCATCTCTTCTTTGCTTCAAATCTAAAATGAAGAGCATAAAAATCTTGATTTATTTCTAAAGTAAAATAATTACTTTTGCTAAAGTAACATGTTTACTAAGTGCCCAAAGTAAAGCAACCTTAAAAAATTTTCACAGACTCCATTACAAACTAAACATCAAACAGGAGGAAGAAATGCCTCCATATTTACAAGCTGATAAACATTCAGAGACAGAACAAAATGAATCAAAATTACATACAAACTGGATTCACAAAATGTATGAGCAGGATTTCTCAAACTCCTATGGAATTAGTAGAATTACTGCGAAAAATCTTAACCTTACCCCCATGCAAGTTTCTTCTTTTTTCGAACAACCTGTGAATTTTCAGCCTCCTTTTTGGCTTTTACAAAGTTGTGACAGGCAATAGCTTTGGCAATTTTAACTCCAAGCTAAGAATTGTAAAAAAGAAAAAAAAAAAAAATAGTGAAAATAAATCTTCCAGCTAATACAAAAATTACAATACAAATACTTAAGAACCCATGGGTAAGAAAACCACGTCTAGATTTTAGAAATCCTCTTACTCAGGTCCCTCGAACAACCAAAGTATAACGAATACACAGAGACTGCCTGTATTTCCCTTACCCCCCGGGCTGTATTTCCCTTACCCCCGAGTGACCTTTCATCCTCACTGTTTCAGTCTCCTGGATGGCAATCCAGCCCAAACCCAGGTGCCTGAGGGTCCATGAAGGTGGTGATGAGGGCGCGTGGCATTTCACATTTCGGTAGGCCCAACGGGAACTCACCCCTGATAAGACTGCACAGACTGACAGAGACATCAAGTGCCTTTGCTCTGGGCTAGAATTACGGCAACTCAGTATGGTCACACCAGTTATCTCCTGCTCATCAGGAGCTCTGACTGGCAGTTATAGACGTGATTAATACAATATGGGAAAGCTAATTACTCCTTCATAAACGTACTTTGTAAGACAGGCAACTGCTTTTAATTCACTGAGAGAAAAAAAAAGAATAAAAGGAGTGCTAAAAGGTGGAAAGGCTGGGCACCAGGACCACAGCACCTGTGTGTGGCCTTTGCCAGTCCCTCTGTCCAGGCTCCACTTATGCCCAACTGCCAGTCCTGCAGGTCCACTCAAAACGAATCCCCCTCCTGGAAGTCTTCACTAACTCAACCCCAAATCATCTTTGCTCTCTGTATTTCGATGGCCCTTTAGCTTCTCTGCTGTCACTTTACAGTCCTCATTCTTTGCTCTACACAGCTCTCTGGCTGCAAGAGCTATTTCTCAGCAAGTTTCTTCAGCACAGGCACACTGCTATCTTCTAGCTTTCGTGGGCTTATTTTAAAAATGCCCACCTACGTGGACTGCTCAAAGTATCTGATAAGACCCAGTTTAAACAACAAAGACTAAAAATCTCTTCCTGGTGTTCCTTGCCTCACCTATCTCTTCTAAAGGACAAGTAGACTTGTGGAATAGAAGAAATGACCCGGAAGCCACTCTGAAGTCAACATGTTAAAGCCCAGGTTGTACGGATCTGTTCATACATAGTAAGGCAGGTAGGAGGTCAAAAGCACACGAAGCCAATTTAGGACAGCAGGCTTGACGTTCCTTCCAGCTTACCTTGGAGAACAATTTCCTTTAGGGTGGACAGACAAGTCGTAATCAAGCCCTGACTAGAGTTCATTAATCAGAACAAAAATAGATCTGGGTTTTCAGCCCAAGGAAGAATATACATAAAGAATGGAAGCAACCTGACAATTAAACCAAGGTGCTGAATTGGTCAATGCCCAGAGAAAAGCCATTGAAGAAAGAATGATGGATTCTGACTTGTGAGAGCCCACTTGGGCAAGAAAACCAATCCCAGTGTCCTCTCCAAATGCTGAACCAATATTAGCAGCCCTACTGTTGCTACCATCTTTTTTCATAAGGACACCATTCATTCAACAAATACTACCGAGGGCACAAATGCATTGGTTTGCCAGGCACTGTTCTAGGTGCTGGAGTGACAGTGTTGAACAAAACAGGGCTTACTTGCAAACTGGGGGCCCAGGGAGAAAGGGTTTTTAGTTACATGTGACTGCTTCAATACTGGCCTTGTTTCTTTGGTTCTCTTTTCATTACTGGTTCTTAATCAGGGAAAAGTTAATCAATGTCACTAACCACCACAAAAGGCTAAGAACCAAAGGCCTGTAGCATCATCATCTAAGGAGAAAATGAACTTCTGGCAGGATGTTGTGGCACAATTTCTCATCAAGATGGATTTCCTACCCACTGAGAAACCACCCGTTTGTCAAAAATATAAAAAATCAAGTTAGCACCTGTCAGATTCAAACAAATCCCCAAACTGACTGGCTCAACTTTTATTTCTTGTTTCACCTGAAGTCTACTCTGGATTGGCAGGGCTTCTATCCTGTGGTGCCACCATCTTGACATGTGGCTTTCAGGGTCATGATGGCAGAAGAAGAGTGAGCTGGGAGGTCTCACGCTGGCTCTTAAATCCTTTAGACCAGAAGTGACACAGTCTGTCTGCTCACAGCCCACTGGTAGGAACTGCTCACATGGCTCCATCTAAACACGCGGGGCTGGGAAATACGGGGATGCAATGGGCTGTCTGGTGAGCAGGAAACGCACCTATGAGCGTTTACTCCTGCCACAAAGCATCACTTGATATGCAGGTTTAAGATGCGCGAGAGCTCTCTCCACATTCCTGTGGAACATTTAGTCTCTTCCCCATCCCCAGCCCCCAAATGATAAAATACAGAAATCTATATTTTTCCATTAACTGCATTCTGATGCATGATACGTCAAATGCAAATCTGTTATATGATATAGCTTTGCTAAGTCCCTAAAAATAACGTAACCCCCTGCAAAAACGACTCACGCAGCTAGCTGGTCCTATATTTAAATTGAGCCTACACTTTGTGTAAGAAACAAAAATGACCTGAACCATCTCTGCCACATAACCATTAACCAGCCATCCAATAAAATTATTTTCCAAAATTGTTGTAAAATTAAGATATACAGTGAAACCTGTGAGAGCTAGAACTCAATGGGACTGCCTTGTTTTTATTCTTGTTTTCTGCCTTTGACAGATGCAGTCTTACCACCTTTCTATTGCTCTTTTTAGTGGAAAACGTTTGCGTTTTCCTTCTCCGACAGGTTTCCACCTTACACAGGTTCTGGCTTTACCGGGATTTACCGCAGTTGGCGTTCTGAACTTATTGAAACTTCCCAATACGGGTTTTCTGGATTGGGAACAGACAAAAGAAGAGCACCTCGGTGTCTGGACAGGGGCCTCTTCGTCTCCACGAGGCCAGGTACTCTGAGAATGTAAAAGCTTTTGGTTCTGCAGTAGCACTAAGGCCAACCCAGCACCAAAGCAGAGTTAGAGCAAATGTTCCTTAAGACAGTATAAACTTGTTAAAAATAATTCATTACAACACATTAAGCAAGTATTCACATGAGAGGGTGCCATCAATTTTGTGAGCTAAGTAAATATAATAAGCGACTGGGTACACAGACAGACCTGTGGCTGTAAAAGATATATTTTCTAACTCTATTTTACCTTGGGCTAGGCTAAATGGAATGTTCTTCAACTGATGCACAGTAAACAGGCCTGGTCTACATATTTTATGGGAAAAATCTTTTAGCTTGTACTGATGAGGAAAAGTCATATCCTTTTTAGTGTCCTTCATATGCTTAAAATGAACGTGTTTCACTTATTTCTGTGAAGAAAGAAGAATGGAAATGTTTTTTCATTCTACGGGATACGAAGACCTATGGAAGAGAGAGTTGAGAAGAAATGCATTTTTTCAGGCAAGACGGCTAATCCCAGTGCCAGAATATAAAGGAATATCGTCCCGTGTTTCAGTGTTGCAAACAAATAATATAGGCCTACAAGAATACCCCTTTTGCTTCTGTCAAAAAGAAAAATGCCATCTTCATGCCCTATGTAAACATCACAAAAGCTTGGTCAATGGTTTTTATGTTAAAAAACTGTTTCGGGGCATCAGATAACTACAGCAACACAATGTGGAAAGAAATTTCTTAAAATGAAAAAAATATATACAGGAGTTTTTGTATGTGTAGCCAAAGTACCAGCATTTTCCATATAGAACATCCAATATTTTGCTGCATTTTAATTAAGGTGTCTAAACATTATCACAAAGAACTGCAAATTGGTCAGAGCACGTGGTAAGGAAAATTAAGCTCTAAAGGCTTTTTATCACCATATTTCAGGAACCAAGGGTGTAAAATGTTCTAATTTGGGATATATTAAAAGCCATAAAAGGTCTTTCAAAAAGATTAATGGTACTTTGCTTGGATTTAAGATAAGGGCTTTAGCTGGTTGGAAAAGCAGGGCCCTGGCTGGACCCTGGAGGCATTCATCTTTACAGCCACTTGGAAGATTTGTAAAAGCGGCTGCATAACCTCAAGCAAGAGCACGGCGACATTTTTTTAATTCCTTTCAATTTTACAGGTTTAGCGAGTGTAAACCACACAGGCCTGTAAAATAGACACAATGGCACGTCCTTGTAATACAGTACAGATTTTTAAAAGACAAACTTTCAAAATAAAGTTAGTTTTCCTTGCAAAATCTTGCCAGTATAAAGTTGGATAATCATTTGAAGCATCTGATTCAAAGCGGCTTAATCTGGCTTAACTGTAAACTTCTTATCCATTTCATAAAATATTTTACTCATCTCAAAATTGCTAGCTTGTAACAGATTTATGAAGTCTTCCTCCCTTTTGAACACTTTCAAGGCACTTATTTAAAAATACCAATTATCATACTTTAACTTTTGATGGAATAATAGGTCTCTATGAAAAATATTTATGCCATTCTCTTTTGTTCTTTAATTAAATGAAAACAGATGTTTTCTGAAGTAAAGCGGAACCATTACTGGAGCACTTAAAGTGTTAAGGTCTTTAATTTTTATATCAGTTTGGTCGACAATTCCTGATTGTCTTTACTCAAGCTCAACATTAATGTCAAGCAAGTTACCTAGGAGACGAAAGAGATCAAAGAGACAAAAACCCCTCCAATGTCTGATTAATCAAGCCTGCAAACAGCTTATTTCTTTTAGCCTGCATGCAAGTATGAAAATGAGATTCTGGGAGCCGAACGTTGTGCAGATTTGTTCATTCTTATCAGAACAAAGCCAGCGGCAGCTTATTTCATGGATCATTGGCACTGTCATCAGTGCTACACAGAACGGGTGACAGCTCCTCATTTTGAGGCTTGAACAAAATTAGCAAAAAGTCGGCACAAATTAGCCTCTCATCTTTTTAGTAATATGACATTATTCATTTACTTTTTATCCAATTTTTAATTTTTTCCTTGTCAGCTATCCCTTTCTAGTGTCTCTTGCATGGCATCATAAAATGCCTCCTTTTAAAAAACAACCAAAGAAATAGCCCAAGTTGAAATAATATGCAAAGTTCAAAAAGCAAGTAGGAAAAAGCACTTCCACTGACTGATAACACTGTCATTTTTGGAACTTTCAAACCTTTGTGCTAATATTGGTAAACAGCTTCGGATGCCACGCAGTTACGGAGCTGGCGGGACATTACAGGAAAGGGTACTTTGTGGCTGCTGTGTTTCATGCAAACCACAACGCGATACGGTATGCGCTACAGTAAATTCAGGTTGTCTGCTTTGGGATGGGGACCTTTCTCTCCATGGTCACACCTGAGATGCCGAAGCTCTCTCTATTGTCAGCAAATAAGCCATGCCACGTCCAGTCATTTAAACTCTGACTTTAAATCGAGTCATTTTCTCTCTGTTATAGGAAATAGCCTAATTGCACTGTCATCTTAAAATGTGCACGCCCAGGTTTGCACATGCTTGTGTAGTAAGTGTGTGTGTGTGGATGTATACACCTAATCATTTTTTATACCCTACAATTTCATATCACCGAAAGCTACATGGTTTTTATTTTAAAGCAAAACCTAACAAATCCTATTCTAAAAATACATCAAAAAGATATATATACATATATATGTATATATGTCTGCTTATATATTTTATTATATATCATATATATGAACCACCTTGCAATGTATACAATGTATATATTTGGTCCATAAGGTGTGTGAAGATATAGTTTGATTCCTATACTCGACTTTGATTTCATAGTGAAATAGTTTACATAACACCTGTTTTAATGATGACTATTAAGGCTTCAAATTATATGTAGATTACAGTATTCCAAATGAGGGAGAAAAGATGTTCTACTGTTGAAATTACTCCTGGATATAGACATTTACATTCAGGCAACTTACTCCATTCATAGGGGAAAAAAGCATTAAAAAATTAACCATAAGCTGTTAGATGCTTTACACAGTCCCCATAAGACAGTTTTTTTAAAGAACTGTAGTACTGTTTTCAGCAATTTCTTTATCTCTGTTCTTCTAAGAAAGCTTATTAACAAGCTTTGAACTTAAAAGCACATTTACAATAATGTGCCATCAACAGTTTTATAAGCTAATTAGAAAAAGATTAATTAATGACTGGCTGCTAATAAAATGGCAATCATGAAGAAAGAAACCAAGGGTGCTAAGCTTCAACTACCACCAATTAAGAGCTAATTACAAACAAATTATATATGTGTTTTGCTGTGGGCTTTAATTTACTAAAATGGTTTTAATTAAAAGAGAAAACATGCTGATTAATTGAACTGCAGAAAAAATCTACAGTATAAACTGCTTTGTCTGTCTCTTTAATTAGACTTGTAACATCTGAAATCTTTTTTTCAAGGTTTGTTAAAAGCACAGATAAACATAATTAAAAGAGAGCATGAGGAACGCCTCTCCAGGTGAGCACCCAATCACACCCAAAGGTTAAAAGCAAACACCCCTCCGCGATGAGTCGATGGAGGCACACCTAAAAACCCCAGAGAGACTCTGTCGCTGAGTACTATCTGATTTTTGCAATGTTAAAATACTCCATCTTTAAGGCTGTGCACATTTTTGAATGGCAATGAATACATCTTTAGATTCCCAATGTTAAGGAATTCGACCCTCCCTTACCTCTACAGACATTGCTTGTCTTCCATGCATCGTGCTAATTGTTCATCTACACGTAATAGCTGAATTGCTTCTAAGAATTAAGGAGAACAAGGCTTCAAAGAATTAAAATAACCATTTAAAAGGCTCCTGACTATGCTCAGACCATAAAGTGATATACAGAGGTACAGTTAAATAAAAAAAGCACTGAGAGATGACCGAGGTTAACAAAAGTCAGTCCTGATGACCCCCAACAGACACACGTGCCCCTTGCCAAGCTGAGAGCTCCCACCTCTCTAGGTAGCTGACCAAGCTTCTGACCAGCAAAAAAAAGGCCTATTCCACTAGGACTTTTTCCTCTCCGGTGTCCTGTATTCTTTACCATTGCTTACCAGAGAAATATACCACAAAGAAAATGGTCCTAAACCCTACTGCCTACCTGGGAAGAGGAAGAAACGAAGAAAGGAAGGCAGGGAGGGAGGAGATGAATAAATAAGGAACAGAAGGCAGAGCAGTAAAATTTTACTGTATTTCACATTGACAGAGAGAAATAAAATCTATCTCGCCAGACAGTTTGTACACAGATGACTGTATGAAATAATCATTTAAGTAAAAAACAACCTTTTGCTTTTAGGGCAAAACCTGTGGTTAGACTGTTTTTTGTACACATCCCTGGAACCAGCAAATGTGGAGATATTAAATTTTAAATTCTTAATATATATAATAGTCCATGCATTTTTACTCTGTTTATGCACAATGTTCGGTGGCTAGAAATCACAGTAATTAAGAAAATAAAAAGTGCCTGCCATCCTTCACCAGGGTCACAGGTTCCAGGGATAAATTCTTATAACAGCTAATTGGAACACACTGTTCAGCTTCATATCTGAACAAGCCGTTATACCTTGGAAACACTGTTGTCAAGATATTTCTACCCAAAGAAAGTATTCACAAAACATAGGAAGAAAACAATTCTGCTCTCTGGATTACAGAATCAAGGGTTTAGAATCACATGATTTGCTTCACTGTAATATGTCTTCAATTCAGCTTTTTTTTCTTTGCTGCACAAACCTTCCCTAAAAATTGTAGCTTTGAAAATAGCATGGTCTAGAAATCACTTTAAAGTTATCAAGTTTGACCACATCTCCAGTTCAAAAATTTAGACAGGGTAATGTTCATGGTATTCTGATAAGTAAATCTGTCAAAACTGTTATTATATGGGGAGGTTCTTTTTTTTGGAGGGGATGTGGGCCTTCAAGCTCCTATTCTATCATGCCAGCGTGACACTTACACCTACAGAAAGCCAACCAAAATGAAAAGGGTGAACTGTAGCCAGAAACCTTTTGAGGAAAGCAAAGCCTAACAACAAACTGTCCTGGAAAAATTCTGAATGCTAAAGCGAATGTTAGAGCATCCGAAGCGTTTTTGATAAATAACTACTTTTTAGATGTTAGGAATCCAGAAACTATTTCCTCAAGTGTACATACACCTGTTCAATGAGATCACCTTCAGACTGCCTAGGAAACTGCTCTACGAGTTCAGGCTACAAATTAATAATTGGCCCAAATTTAGAGAGCCTTTAATTCAGTCAGCTGTCAGAGAATACAACGAAATCAGGTCTAGCCTTAGTTTTAAAGAGCCATGTCTACCTTCTTGATTTAAATATTAACAAACTATTATATTTCAACACTGCTAATTTACCTCTGCTTTGCAATCCAAAAATTTAAGTACTCTATAACAAAATCAAAATTAAATTCCCAGTTTAATTCATCACGCAAATATGTGTGTGTGTGTGTGTGTGTATGATACTATTAAAATGAGATTTTTTTTTCATCCTTGATACTTGTGATACTTTGGTTAGATTCTAAATAAATACAATGCAAAAACCATAAGCAACCTCTATTCCCTGCTCACTTCTGCCCTAACACTGTACAGGTGTAACTAAAATCCAACTGAGCAGTAGGTCTAGTGCGATTCATTTGATGACAGAAACTCACTGTTCTGCTGCCAAACCAAGTTGGTTTTAATCTACACAGGTTAACACAAAGATGCCTAGAGAAAAATTCTCTTTCTGAAATGTAAGATTCAACCTAACTGCTGCCTCCTTAACTAAATCTAGGCTTCAGTAATTTTTAAATTTTATTTAAATTCTTCCGGTTCCTATAAATTGGTACAATATGGACTGTAAGGACTATGTCAGAAAAGACACAGGACCAAAGGTTGGCATTTTCGAGGATCGCCATCAGTGAATGGAATGTACTTCCAACTCAAGCCTGAGGTTAACAAGCTACACATATGCTCAAATACTTGCACACTATATATTATTTTTAAAGAGCTCACCTTCTTCCTTTTTTTTCAAAATTAGAACAGTTTCATCAGTATTACACAACCCAAATATATTTTTCCATTTCATCTCTCCTCCAAGATTATAAACAACTAAGAAGTATTTAACCAACAGGAGGCGTAGTCCCAAATCCTCAATACTACATGGCAAAACCAAAGCTGACAGTACAGTCTAGGCTTCAAACATGTAAACCGGAGCCATTCCCCAAACCAGACCACATACATCCTGAATGTCAGCATTAATTTAAGGGAATGTGACTCTGGAAAAATACACACTTGCTGTGCCACAAAGACAGAGTGCTGACAGCCGTAACTTTGGCACACTGTGTTTTTGAGGAACTGTTTTCAAGGCCTGTTCGCAGACATGGTTCTACTTTTGGCTTCATTTTTCTTAACACTGATGCCGTCCTATTGGTTTCACAGGCTTATAGATGTCAAACATCAAAAATTAGTTTCACTTATTATGGTTGGAAAAAGCTTTAAGAACTCTGGGATCTGTGCCTCTGAGCAAAGGCTTTATCAGCAGGTCCCAGTCACTGCTTCTTGAAAAAAGAAAATGGTACTGATTAAAAACCAATACACCTGATTTCCAAAAGGACACCTACCACGCACATGTACATTTCATTCATAAAAGCTTTCTGCCCCAAACTCACAATTACTTACTTCTCAAAATCTCCTCTCCCATATTCACAGTGATTGTCACCAAGGGGATAAATACGAAAAATTAAATCTCAAACTATTTATTCAAGAATTCGATCTCGATTACTTTTTCTTCACGGGTGCTTAATTAACATAGCATCAGTATCTCTCCAACGTCTGTGTCTGAACAGCAAACATTTTCCACATGTTTTTCCACTTAGACAGGGAAAAGAACAGGGCTCAAATTATTGTTTTTCTTTTAATCAGAATTCTTTAATCCCACACTGAATAAATTTAATTTATATTTACCAGAACAAAGAATTACATTCGTATAGAAAAAGAACATGAGAAAAAAACGTTTACTATCCTTATAAGTGCTCAAAATATCATGTATTTCTAAACCAATCTCATTTGTTATTAAGTGTGACAAGAAATAACCAAGCTTTGTCTTTGTACAAATGGAAAATACCTAGTCAGTAGAAGTACATAATTTTCATTTTTTAAATAGCAGTATGACAATATCCTCAAAGGAGGCACAGTATTTCTGAAATCAATAAGGCTCTTCTTCCCTATGTTTTGATTGAGGAGAACAGAAAGGGAAAGGAAAGCTCACCAGTGAAAACTAGTAGAGTAGAGAAGATTGGAGTTAATATGCAACCAATGGTGGGCAGAATTGGAAACCCTGGTGGCATAGTAGTTAAGTGCTACGACTGCTAACCAAGAGATTGGCAGTACAAATCCGCCAGGCGCTCCCTGGAAACTATGGGGCAGTTCTCCTTCGTCCTATAGGGTCGCTATGAGTCTGAATCGACTCGACGGCAGTGGGTGGGTGGTGGGCAGAATGTCACATGATAACCCCATCCCATCCCAGGGCATCATTTAGGAGCCCACTGACTCATAGTGACCCTATGGAAGAGAGGAGAACTGCCCCATAGGTTTTGAAGCCTGTAAATCATTACAGAAGCAAGCTGCCACATCTTTCTCCCATGGGTTTGAACTGCCAACCTTTCGGGTAGCAGCCGAGTGCTTACCCACTGCACCCCCAGGCTCCTTCTATGCTGGCACAGAACGCTCAATTTAAGCGTTTTATATTGGCTCTCTTCTCACCCATCATGAGATGTCCTATTGCACCCCTATCCTTGCAGCCACAAATGATATCTATCCACTGGAGTCTCTTCCAACTCCACAAGCACTGTCCCTCCCCACCATTTCCTGACATTTCCATAGTCAACTCCCCCAATTTTGGAGATAAAATAAACTACTAGCATAATTTTGCTCTCTTGTGGGTTAACTCTACTTGCAGGTTGGCCAAGAAACTTAATCACTATTTCTAACAACACTTCTATGAAGAAGTTTCAAGTGCCAAAATAGTCTAGTTACTAACAAACAGTAGATGCTATGCTTGTTAAGAACAGAATTTTAAAGGTGATCTTGGCTCAAAGTTGATCTGTAGGGAAAGGGCCCCGATCTCACTCACACTGAAGAAGGCACTGTTAACAACCAATAACACTGAAATGCTACTGAATCCGTGGCATCATTTAACACGCCATCAAATTCATTTCATTAAGATGTAGTATCTTCCTGAGTAAGGAAATGCTCTGATATCCAACGAACGGTAGACTACACTCAATGAAGCCGAAACGCAGCCACTTTAAGGATGAAATAGAGTAATGTCAAACCGAAAGCTCAGGTATCATAAGCTGGAACGAGGGAAATGATGGCTTAGGAGAAAAAGAAAACATTAAAAAAGGTTTTTTTAATATAGCATTATTCACAATAGCCAAAAGATGGAAATATCCCAAGTGCCCATAAACAGATGAGTGGATAAATAAAATACACTGTATATAGACGATGGAGTACTATTCAGCCATAAAGAGAAATGAAGTGCTGATACATGGCACCACATGGATGAACTCTGAAAATATTATGCTACGTAAAATGAGCCATATGCAAAAGATCAAATACTTTTATGAAATATCTAGAACAGCAAATCATTGAGACAAAATAAGATTAGTGATTACTTGGGGCTGGGGAGAAGGAGGAAAAGAAGGCAGGAAGGAAAAGAGCAAAATTATTTTCTTCCTGTTTTCAACGGCAGCTAACAACAACAATCTATTGCCTAGCACTAGTTAGTAGCGATTCTCAGTTGGGGAGGACTATCCCCCCAGGGGTGTACGTAGAACTCCTGTGGTGGCCTTGTGTAGTTAGAAAAAGAACACCCAATATGCCTATTAATTTTATACTATAAATTACAGGAAAAAAGGCTGAAAATCTTTCCGGCTAATGGAGATGCGCAGACTATGCAGTAAGAAGCAGGTCTGGGAGCAAGGGTTAAGAAAGGGTTGAGGTGATGTGACTTTAGAACACAGAGCTGCCCTCAGGGAGAGTTAATCTGAATTAAAGATGCCAGTGGAGCAGCTGGTGGATTCAAACTGCCAACCTTTATGGTTAGCTGTGGAACTCTTAACCACTGCGCCACCAGGGCTCCTTCTTCTTCCACTGGCATAAGTTTCAGACCAGAATAACAAGGAAACATTAAGGACAAAAATAAAACCTAGTATTTCAGAATACACAGCAAGATAAAACGGAAGAAAATGGACCGAGATGAAAATTTTGGATGAGATAGTTTAATACTAAATTTACTCAGTCATAAAAAAATGCGTATTTTTTTTGAAAATCTGGAAATACAGAAAACTTGTCATCAGTTTAGCTTACCTCTCGAGTAGCCAACTGGTTGCTGAGATCCTCGGCCTTCTCAATGTTCCACTCTTCCACAGCCTGGTCTATGCTCTTTTCAAGACCTGACTAAAAAGAAAGAAAAGAAACCTAAAAATGAAAGGCGTGAAAGAAAGGCAAACGAACATTTGAGCAAAGCCTATGTCACAGGACTATGCCAAATGCATTACGTACTAGACCACACAACAAGCCCCTAAGAGAGGTGGTACCATCCCCAGGTACTGATGAGGAGAGGAAGGCTCAGAGCCTCACTAGCTGATCTGAGGGCAGGTAAGTTCTTTAACAAACACAAAGGAGCTGCAGATCCCAGTCTCTGTAACCCCAAAGCCCGTCCTTTCCCTTAATAACAAGGAAGTTATTAAGAATTAAAAATTATGGAGTGCCAATTATATGTAACCATGAGTTCAGTACTTCCAGAAAGTTCATTTATTCTTTGTGACAACTCCACAAGATAATATTGTCACCCTGCTTTAAAGATAAGGAAACGGAGCCTTGGACTCACTAACTTGGCCAAGTCCCAGAGTGGGTAAGTGACAAGGCCATCACCATGTGTGTTACAGATTTAACTGTGCTACCCACCTCCAAAAAAAAAATATGCTCAAATCCTAACCCCTCTACCCATGTATGTGACCTTATTTGGGGAAACAGAGTTTTCCTTGCAGATGTTATCTGTTAAATTAACTAGATCATACTAACATCTCATTGCTGAGCCTGGACCTGAAGGAGGATTCCCCAGCCAGAGATGTAGGGGCGGGGGACCCTGTGGGGAGGGACTGTTCTGTTGCTACCCCAGGTCACAGTTCAAGTGTGGTCTCCGAGTGTGGTCTGCAAATAGGGCTGGTCCATGAGCTGTTTATTTTGGTCCACACAGAGGCAAGGTGCTTAAGCCAAAATGCAAATCAACCACATTACTAAGTACAGGTTTGTCCAGCTGACTTTTTGAGGGGGTGAGTGGAGAGGCAACAAGACTTAGCCTCAATGAAGAACGTAGTGCCCAGCTCCCTATTTTTTGCAGACCAGTGCTTTCAGTAGCATTGTCCTAGGCCATGTTATACACATCACCTGGAAGTTCCACCTTTCAAACTTCACAGTCTGAAATTCTCCCTGAACACAAGCTTCTTCCGTCTTTCCACCTATCGCAGCCCTCTACCCAGGGAACCTGCTTTCTGTCTTCATTTGGAAGCTCATTTCCCTAAGGAGATGTTATATGTCTCTTCCACTTTTCCAAATACCTTCAAGCCTACCTCTTTCCCTTTCAGCCATTACAACTACACCTCCTACTTCAGGGGAGGCCATGGGAGTTGTAGGGGGAGAAAAACAAGGATGAAGTTAGTTGACAGACTAGATGATCAAGTAGAAGGAGAACAGAGGGTGTGGCTGATGACTGCAGAGAAAGTTTCAGAAGAATGAGGCCAAAAGGAATAGAGGATTGGACAGGAGGTGACATGGAGGAAACCGATAGACACTGTTTTAGAGGAAACAGATGAAAAAGCAACACAAGAAGAAAGCAGTGTGAGGGAAGGGGGCTGTGTTGTTCCATTTTGTGCGGTAAAGACGAAGAAAAAAAGAGAGGAGAAAAGTTAAAGAGAAGGGTCCCTGTGACATGTAAAAATGGATGAGGTTATGAGCACACGTGGTGGGATTAGTTTTGGGGAGGGAGATGATTCTTGGAGGCTACAGGATGGAGAAACGGAGTTCATGAAGATACATCCTGGCTGTACTTCTTCCAGGGCAGATCTGTTTGTCCTCCTGGCAGTCCCTGATATATTCAATATTCTTCAGCAACACCATCATTCAGAGGCATCAATTCCTCTTCAGTCTTCTTTATCCGTTGTCCAGCTTTTCCATACATACGAGGGAACTGAAAATACCTTGTCTTGGGTCAGGCGCACTTAGTCCTCAAAGTGACATCTTTGCTTTTTAATACTTTCAAGAAGTCTTTGGCAACAGATTTTTCCAATGCAATATGTCATATGATTTACTGACTGCTGCTTCCATGGGTGTTGACTGTGGATCCAAGTAAAATGAAATCCTTGACAACTTCAATATTTTCTTCATTTATCATGTCAGACCCCTGATGGCACAGTGGTTAAAGCACTCAGCTGCTAACCAAAAGGCTGGTGGTTTGAATCCACCAGCTGCTCCGCAGGCGAAAGATATGGCAGTTTGCTTCCGTAAAAATTTATAAACTTAGAAGCTGTATGGGACAGTTCTACTCTGTCTTATAGGGTCACTAGGAGTCAGAATCAACTCAACGGCAGTGGGTTTGGTTTGGGTTTTTATGATGATGTTGCTTATTGGTCCAGTTGTGAGGATTTTCGTTTTATGTTGAAAATAGCCCCAAATAGCCATCTTAAAACTCCTTTAACACTCCTTATCGCCTTTTATTGCCCCTTAGTTACAGCAGTCCTCCAGGTTCTGTGATTGACCTTCATTAGTTCTTATTCTTCACACTCCCCTCCAATAATCCACTCAGTCCTGAGGCTTCAGCAAGCTGACTTACATCTCTGAATAATTCAAAACATCTGACTTCTCACCTGTACCAACAGCTACATCTCTAGCTACTTACTAGTCACCTTCATACTGAAGGCCTCACAAAGGCGGGTCTTTATTATGTGTGGAAACAAGCTCATTACTTCCTACCCTGCTTCTCTTCCAGAGCTGAACACCTCTTACAGAGTCCTATTATCTCCATTGCCTCTCCATCTCTTACTCCTATTTTAACCCTTCATTTGTCCCTTCTGCCCTTCTCCAGGGTCTCATCATCTTATTTAGAATATTAAAACTAGCTCCTAACTGGCCTTCTATTTTTCTAAAACAGGTATCATGTCATCGCCTAGCTTAAAACACTTATCACTGCTTTACTCCTTTAGAATAGCATTCAAAACCTTTCAAAATAGGGTCCCCAAATGCTTTCTCAGCCCCATCTTCACCAACACTATACTTTCTAGTCTCTGGCCACATTTACCATTCTCTGAATGTTCCCTGTGCCTACAATGTGTTTCCCTTTGAAAAATCTTAACTGTCCCTTAAGACCCATGTCAAATGTTACCTGCTCTATGCAAGCTCCCTCATCTCTATCCCTGTGGGCCCTGTAGCACCCTCCCATGCCCAGTCCCTAACTGCTTGCCACTGCTGTTACTGGGCTTCATGTCTCTCTCCGGTACTTCCCGGCCTGAAACACTACAGCAAGGTGTGTGTCTCTCTTCCTCGAGTTCTACACTCAATAATGACAGAAACTGTGTATCACTACTCCTATGTACCCAGCAGCTAGCCCAGTTCCTTGCACACAGGAGGCACCCACTCAGCCTATGTTACTGAGTTAATACCCACAGTGCAGTAATCTATGTTTGCATTAGGAACAAAAGGGGCCCATCCAAACTGGGGACATTTATTACATATCCACTGCTTTGAGGCCTTCCCAAGAGAATTCCACACCAGTAATAGTGGGGTAATAATACTCTTGTGGTTAAAAAAAAAGTCACATTTTATTGCATTTATTTATGTATAAATTAAGGAGCCCTGGTGGTGTGATTGTTAAAGTGGTCGACTGCTAAAGGCAGGCTGGCAGTTCGAGCACTCCAGCTGCTCTGCAGGAGAAAAGACCTGGAAATCTGCAGCCATGATGATTTCAGCCTAGAAAACGCTACGGGCAGTTCTACTCTGTCCTATAGAGTTGCTATGAGTCCGAAGCGGCTCAGTGGCCCACAACAACAATATATAAATCATCCCTGTACTAGAACGAACACTATTGGAAGGCATAAAGAATATCTTCTGCGTCTTAGCCTCCCAGAGGTTGGCACAGTCCCTACACATGGAACTTTATATGTATTATTATTATTGTATTAGAAATAACATTGCTTTATCGAAGAAATGCTAACACAATGGCCTCTTCTTCCTGAGTAGAATATTAGGTATCTCCTCAAATGTTCCTGAGATATGAGCAAACAAAACACACCACAAATTCTGGACAGGGTAGCCTGATACCTCAACCCAGACCTTAACTCCTCCAATCTTTCATCACAGTGACCTGGTCACTAACAGCATCCAGTCTTGAACCTGTCCTGCTTATTCCACACAGCAGCAATGTTTTTCTTCCCTTCCAATTACCTAGGCTTCCTGGGATGATATAAGACCTGGATGCTGCATTCCTTTACTCCAAGACCTAGAAAGATCAGTGAGGGAAAAGGAGCCCACTCCTATTTTGCCACCAATGCCCACTGGTCTGCTGGCCTGCTCACTGAGTTATTTTGCTATATCAGCTTGCTAATTCTCCTTGGTTCCCTGGAACCACAGCTTAAAGTTGGTATCAGGAAAGGGAAAACAAGAACATTCTCCTCTTCTAGCAAAGTATATAAACTGCTGTGCTTACAGATAGAATTTTCAATTAAAAATAAATGAGCTAAAATTGCCAATCTCTCTCTTCACCATCGACGACTCCCATTACCCCAGCCACTCAGAGCAGCCTCTAAGGGAGATGGTGTGGCATAGTAGAAAGAGCACTGGACTAGAAGTTAAGAGATACGGTCACTCCAGGTAAATGAAGTACTGGACTCATGATCGTAACTCAGTTACTTCAAGGAAAATGAGGGGATTGGCTTGGATGGCCAAAATTCCCTCCTAGAATTCTATTTACATTTTCTATTTACAAGTTTTAAAAGATGTCAACAAAGTTTATTGCTAGATGTAACAGTTCTTTTTTTTTTTTCGTTTTGGCAATTTATTTAAATAAAAACTAACAGTCCCTTTTGGCTCTGAAAAATTTCTGGTTCTATGTGTACACCCAAACTTCCTGCTTCTTTAAGATATTAATATGCCAAATTCATTTAAAATGCTTATATTGGTAAGAAGCATTCTTATGTAAAACATTTCCATCACCTTAAGATCTTAAAGTTAATAGAAGTTTACAAAGAGCAGGCCAGTGAGGTTTGAGCCAGGTTCAAATTTCAGTTCCTCTACTTATTAGTAGCCAGGAAACCCTGGGTGCGTTCCTAAACCCCTATGGGTTACAGTCGCTTCATTATCATCATTATCATTATTCCTATGGGAATAATGCCACATACTTTGCATAGTTATGGTAAGGGTCAAAACTAATGCATGTAACATACCTAGCAGAGTGTTTAGAATATAACAGCTATTCAATAAATGATAGCTATGCATATTATCATCTAAATTATCCAGTTATCTATTAACGAAATAACAGGATACTATTAATACAAAGAAAAGGCTTATCTCTATGTGGCTACAGACCTCACCATAGTTCTTCAAGGGCTCAGACCCAAGTGCAAGAACCAAGAAATTCAACTTTGAGCCAGTAAGGAATCTCATGAAATAAGATTTGGGTATTAGGCTTTTTTAAGTTTTATATTGGACCCCAAAGTATTCTTCATTTGAATTATCCAGGATGTGCCACAAACAAATGGCAGGGGACACAGGCGCTGCCACCTTACAAACAGCTACTCTGAAGGGCTCCCATGTGCTTCTAAGCGGACTTTTGGCCGGAATAAAAATTTAACTTAGGAAATATCTCAATACAGAGAAAAAAAGTTAGAGGTGATGGCAACTTGGGCACAGCTGGGAAAATTCATCCAAGGCCAGTATCTAACAGGGTCCCATGAGGTTACAAGAAACCTTTAACACAAGTTTTGCTGCAGATGTCAGAGACACCACTACAAATACCTAAGTTGTTTATGGGTACTAAACCCGTTGCCATTAAGTCAATTCTGACTCATAGTGACCCTACAGGACAGAGCAGAACTGCCCCATAGGATTTCCAAGTAGTGGCTGGTGGATTCAAACTGCCAGCCTTTTGGTTAACAGCCAAGCTCTTAACCACTGCGCCATCAGGGTTCCTTACGGGTACTAGGTTTAACACTATGGTCTAATCATCCATGTGTACATGCAGACTATCTTTTAACACGTGATTAAAGCGTTTTACATTGAACTGTACCACAATATATTTCTACGGAAATTTCATTGTTAAATATTTATTCATTCCAATACTATATTTTTAAAGCTTAGTACAAATGAATCCTCCAATGGCATCTGCCATACTGTCACTAGACCTAAATACCTAAAAAAAGAAAATAGGCAATCACTCCATAAAGAAGAAGGAAAAAAAGAGCTAAGAATATAATGCTGTTAGCTTTATATATGCCACACCCATTTAAATTACTGAGGCAGATTAAGTAAAAAGTAAGCTGGGCTATTACTATGGAACAATTTAGATTGGAACCAAATGACTTGGGTTTAAAGTCTCATTTCATTTCTCACCTGCTCTGTTTTTCTAAGACAAAGCACACCGAACTTCCAGTTTCTTCATCTATGTTATGAGAATAATACTGACCCTATCTACCCACCCTACAGGGATCACGGGAAAATGCTCTGTCATGGATCCAGGGGACCATCACAGTACCGCTACAAGGCATCCCTGCCCACTCCCCTTCCCTGGCCCTCTACTGCCACTCAGAACAGCCCGACTTTTACCAGCTCCACGTACTAGACTTCCATATAACATTCTTCTTGGAAAAAGCATTTTGAGGAAACGTAAGTTTGAAAAAAGCTAAATTATATAACATTTTCCTTTTAAAACAACTTAAAAAAAAAAAGGCATTGTGCAATTACTCTAAAAATTATCAAACGTACTTCAGATTTTCCATGTCAAAAAGTATCCATTAGGTACATATAAACTCCAATAATAACTGCTAACTAATCAAACTGATTCAATTAAAGAATATTTGAGACAATTACAGTGAAACCTATTCGAAAGAAATTCCCACACAGATTCAAAATAATTATGCTGTGATTACAGAATTATTAGTTAAGTCCCACAACTGCTGCCAGAAACACAATTATAGCTGTATTTAATACAAAGAACATCTGAATACAGCTTTGGATATTGGGAAGATTACACTTAAAAACACCAGCCTCTCTGCATTGTCTGGGACGCAGGTGACAGCAGTGTCGTACATACACATCCTTGGTTGAGCCAACAGTTTAGTTGGCAGTGCTCCAAAGAAAGAAAAAAAAAAAAAGGCTTCATGATAGACACAAGATACAGAAGTTTGTTTTGGCTCTGTGAGGTGCGGTAACAGGTCAGCCTCTGGTCCAGAGAAACAAAACAATGGACTGGAAACCCAGCTGCAGCCCGGATTTCCACGGTCCTCTCCAGACTCCTGAACAGCAGTGTTTATCAGTGGACTTATATTTATTCCTAGCCTTTATCTTGGTTTCTCCAATGTGAACATTCATTAAAGCGTTTTACTCTGTTGGACTGGTGATAGAGACTTTAGCACCACAGCACTTTGCATGACAGCAAAGGGGGTGTCATGTAAAACCGTGACCCCAAACCAAAGAATGAGGGTAAGCCTGCTGGCATGCAATTATGCTAAACTACCAAGAGAATATGAAATAATTTGACTTCACTAAATCCTTCCTGAGTTTTCTTATAGAATACTAAGTGCTGGCAGAATCCTGGGCACATATAAGGTTGTTATGATTATAGATTTACGATCAGTTTCCTTGTTTAGAAGATGGTCACAACTTTCTTAGTCAGATTTCATTTCTATAGAGGAATGCCTACCATTTAAGAAAATCCAAACATATGAAAGAGATCAATTGTGGGTGATTACAGAAGGACTTACAACAGGGGTCTCATTTCAAAATGGCATTTGACTTTTTTCCTAGAACACATCTAATGGATAATGTGAAACATAACACCAATTCCCAAAACTGAGTTGTTCAAAGGATTTTCTCTGAAGTTAAACATTTGCACAAAGAATCCTAGTTTCCTTTATTAAAGTTACCCCACACAAATTACAAATTCTAGACAATGTTTTAAGAGTTAGCCATATCCAGCCAGTACCAAGAAGGTACAATTTCATGTAAGTAGGGTAATAATAACACTCTAATAGATAGATAGTTAAAAAAAAAAAAAAAAAACTTGCTGAATTTCTGCTTTTTACAATGGCTAAAAAGTTAATTTCATGTCTTCCACTTCACTGAGAAACAACTTAGACAGTCCAAAGTCAGTACAGTTTCGAGAGAACATGACAAATGCTGTAAGTAACTGAAGATCAAAGACCACCTGAAGTAAAACTTTAAAAAACTTTTCCTGGCAGAACCAAGATTTAACCATTTGTTCCCTCCGAAGAACAATCTAGTCAGGGCAGGGGCTCTAAAGCAGTCTGCCAGGGAGGACACACAGACTACTGCTGTCACCATCATCATCTTCCCTGACCCTTTGGAACAGACTTGGTTTAGTCAAGAGTAGCCCCCGTCACATGATCCCTCTGCTCAGGCCACCAGAATAACAAGGGTCAATAGCAGGGCAGTTTCACTTTAAAATGGTGACCAGTCCCTTCTGCAGCGATGCTGGAGAACAGAGAACGGCATAATAAAGTCTGGGTTTTACCAGCGATCTCTTTTTGTAAGAAACTTACCATTTCTGCACCTGCTTGAACATTGTAAAACTGAAATTGCTCAGTAGCAGTAATTAGTTGTGGTAGAAAGCAATCCTAGTACCAAGTCCCCAGTGTCCTAGGGACTATTTCTGGATGACAAGGATTCTTTGCAAAGTTGGAATCAAAAGATTCACATGTAAAATTCTGTGTGATCGCTCCTTAACGTGTGCACCCTGAATGACACGATACACACAACAATGGGTTTTAAATCAGGTCTTTCTCAAGAAAACACTGATTAGCCAGAAAATGGCAAAGGTGTCTAAGTACACACAGCAGTCTACAGCAAGATCCATGAAAGCAGCATCATTTGTCTACATGCATAAAGGACTGACCTAAGACGGACAGCCCCCTGTGCCTCTAGCCCTACAACTCAGCACTCGATTTTCATGCTCCTAGAGCCAGTCAGCATTCCTCTAATGTGAAGGTTGCTCATTCACCCAAGCAACTACTAAGTATGAAGATCCCCTATGTACTGAAGACTTCTAAATGCGTATCTCAAGCCCACACCTCTCCTCCCAACTCCTGACTCCTAGTACCTACAGCCTTCTCTTGCTTGTTCCAAACTAAACTCCGGATAGCACCCACTCAAAATCTTTTCCTACCCCAAATCTTCACGCTACTTCAGGGAAACTCTTAAACGGCTCTCTCTCCCACCTCACCCCAAAAGCCCTCCCCACCACCCTAGGAGAACGCCAGAGGCAAATACTGTTGATCCTACTTCTACAGAATACTTCAAATCCCCCCACCTTCCTCCATCTTTAGCAGCGTGACTCTTGTTCAAGCCGCCATCATCTCATGCCTTTCTTAACTGGTCTGTTCTCATCTATTTGCGGCACCCTACAATCCATTCTCATATAATAGCCAGGACAATCATTTTAAACATAAATTAGCTCATGTCACTCCCTTGAATTAAAATGCTTTCGTGACGTTCCTTTGCACTGTGGGTAGAATCCAAATTCCTTACTATGCTCTTTAAGATCCCACACAGTTTGGCTCCTCCCTGCCTGCGTGCCTGCCTCTCCAGTCTTATGCTGGGTCACCCTCCTCCAGCTAACTGCATTCCAACCATGCTGGCCTTCTCCCAGCTATTCAAATGTCCCAGGATGACTCCCCACCTTATCTTTGCCCATGTGATTGCCTCTGCACCAGCACTCTCTCTACAGATGGCTCCTTCTCCTTCTTCAGGTCCCAGAGAACTGTACCTTCTGACAAAGGCCTTCCCTAATCCTCAGGCTACAGTGCAGCCCCTATTATAATTTCTTCACAACATCCTTTTCTTTTCCTTAATGGTTTTTAATTGATCTATAACACGTATTTACTTGTGATGTCTATTACTTACTTCCATCATGTTCATAAATAAATTAACTGGTATTCCACATCCAGCTTAGGACATAGTAGGCACTTTTTTTACTGAATTAACTAATGAGGACAAGTACCTTAGGCAAGCCTACTCACAAACATATCCCACTGGCTAATACAATATGCAAGAAGAAAGATCCTACCTTGTCAATTTTTTTCTTTTTCACAGGGGGATCAAACCTATCATTGACTCCAAAATACTGAGTAAGCTCCTTCCACTGGGTTTCATTTGAGGATTGTTCACTACAAGAAGACAGATAATACTTTATACAAAATGTGCTCAGTTTTATTTTTACTATTTTCAACTGGCCACTACAATTATATTACAACTAGGTCTTACATTTGAGCAGTTTCAGAGATAGATATAAATTCTACAACGCTGCCTAGTATCGGTAAATATTTTAAAATCTACCTACCTACAAGATGTCTCTTCATTCTTCAATTTACCTGAAAAGAATTCATAAAGTGTTAATACCCATATATTTGTTATTTCAAAATTATGTTTTTAAGAAATTACTGAACTCAATTAAGTCAAATTTTAACGTTAGCGCTACTGACAATCTGAATTAATATACCTTTCCTGGAGCGTTTTCTTTTTTTCCTCCTGAATCTTGAAGCTGAGGTTTTCTGTTCAGAATGTTTTTTATGCAGTTCTTGAAATTTCTACATAAAAGTTGGGGGGAAAAAAGGAGAAGCAAGGCATGTATTTTAAAAATAAACTTGCTGGGTAGTAAAAACAATTATGTTCTAACATTTATCAAGTTAACGGCAGCTGTTCTTCTTGAGATACTCTATTCCCTGAGACTCTCACAACCGGTGCTTCTACCTTCATTTATTTCAAAGTATTAAGTCATGTGGTCACCTGAGAATAAAATTCAATGATTCATACTGATAAACAAGGGATAAAACTAAGTTAGAAACTCCTCATGTATCGTGTTAGGCAAAGGAGCTGTGTGTTTTTTCCCCTTTCTTCTGTTATGAAAACAAAGCAAAAATGAAAGCAATTACCTAGTCGCCAATGGTTATGACCACAGATCCCCAGAATAGTGAAAGTATTACCCTGAGCGAATCTTCTCCACCTATTATCTCCCAAGAACATGTACATTCTGACCATGGAGCACACATATACACACACACATGCATTCACATAGATGCCTAGGCTTTGGTACGAACACGCTAGAAAAGACCTACATTCCACGTATGCAAGGAAATTCCGGAAGGGCATTCTTCATATGCATTTGTATTTGCCTCTGTTTCAGTTTTTGGTCCATCTGTGGGGAAATCTGAGATTTCTGTTTTTCTAGTCATCTGATCTTCTTCAGCTTCCAGTAAGTGAAGTCCAGAGTTTTCTGATTTGGCTTCGTCTTCAGAACTCAGCTCGACATCACTTTCATTTAGTCCAGGAGGTAGCAGCCCACTCCACATCTTTTCCTCTACAGGAAAAAACATGAATTTAGACATACAAAGTAGCCACATAGAAAGGTTTTAAAACATTAAATGGTACCCCAGGTGCCTAGTAATTACACCAACTATATAGGAATAGTCCATCTAAATTTTTTTTTTAATCTAAAAATATGCCAATATTGAAAAATGAATGTTACATCATTAATAAAAATACTTCTACTGCTCTGCAAACTCAGGGGAAGAGGGCAGTAACTGGCTCCAATATGACTTTACCATAGCACACCTTGGGGCTCACTCTCTATTTCAGGACTTATTTCAGACTTTGATCTCTTAACATAATTGGGGTTCTATATTTGAAACGACTGTGTTTTCCCTGTCCCATGGCATCTTTCATTCATTCCAAAAACACTTGCAAGTCCACTGTGTGCTAGGCACCCTTTTTTTTTTTTATTTTATTTGTTCTGTTGTATTTTTTTTTTATTGTTGAGAATATACACAGCAAAACATACACCAATTTAACAGTTTCTGCATGCACCATTTAGTGACACTGTTGTGCGACCATTCTCACCCTCTTTTTCTGGCTTGTTCCTCCCTCATTAACATAAACTCACTGCCCCCTAAGGTTCCTACCTAATCTTTCAAGCTGCTGTTGTCAATTTGATCCCAAATAGAATAGTTCTTAAAAGGGCACAATGCTCAAGGCAGACATTTTTTACTAGTTAAGCTAAACTATTGTTTAGCTTTAAGAAGACCTGAGGGAATATTTTTGGTTAAGGCTTAAAGATTATCTCAGGGCAGTAGTTTCAGGGGTGTATCCAACCTTCATGGCTCCAGGATGTTTGGAGTCCGTAAGAATTTGAAATTCTGTTCTGTATTTCCCCCCTTTTGATCAGGGTTCTTCTATAGAATCTCTGATCAAAATGTTCAATAATAGTAGCCGGGGACTGAACCAGTTCTTCTGGTCGCGTGGCAAAGTTGTTCATGGAGGCAATTAGCCACACATCCCATATCCTCCTTCTATTCCTGACTCTCCTTCCTCTGTTGCTTCAGGTGCGCTAGGCACTCTTCAAGACATTGGGGATGGTAGTGTACAAAACAGGCAAAATTCCCAAACCTCATGGTGATGATATTCTACACACATAGCAGGTTCTGTTTATCAGCAGCCAAATCTCTCTCAGCTGGGACTTCACTGTTGATTGTCCATGAAAGGCATGTGCCTCTCAGACAGGCAGGGGCCCAGGTCCCCCTGGACCTCTGCTTCTGCATCTCAGTGTGCTCTGGTCACCCAAATGTGCTTCAACCGAGGGAGCAGTCTCAGGCGCCCTGGAGGGGGCATCGGCCCTTCAGCAGTTATCCATTTTAGATTCATTTCGAACTTTCTCAAAATTATCTATTTTTAGCTCTCTCACCAATGTGGCATTAAGTTGTCTTCAGTGTGACATCTGCCTGGTACAATAATCTCTTATGTGTACCCACAGGAAAAAGAAAAATTAAAATAACTTTTAAAAAATATGAATTTGGTTCCAAATCCATAAAACAAGGCAAAATTCAAATAAGGTATGTTTTTGAATTCAGTTCCTGAAACTCTTTAACGTGATGTACCACTCTTCTGTGATTTAAAAAAATAACAAAACAAAAAGCACTGGAAACACAGTGGCCACTGTTAAACACAAGTAAGTGCTGCCACCCCCTCTGGAGCCTGCAACATGGAGCTGCCCATGTAAGCAGCAGCTCAACTGTAAATCTGCCAACTTGGAGTGGCTGCTTGGTGAATTTTGCTTTGAGGCTCACACTTGAAAACACTTTCTATTTACAGCACATACATGTCATGGATACGTTTTCTAGCTGGCCTATATCCGACGTCTTGTTTTCCGTTTGGGCTGCTCTGGAAGATGATACTCTATTTTTTTTTTTTTTTTTTTAAGTACCTCCCCCTCCATGCCTTTCAAATTGCATTCCTTTATTTTAAAGCAGATAGTCCCATATTCCCTTTAAATAAATGTGGTGAAAATTCACTCAACCATTCTTAAGAGATGTGGTATACCAGAGAAATAGAAACTTAATGTTAAGGTAGATTATAGCCTGGTCCATGTAACGACCCATGTATTAGCTCACAGGGTTTCATTTTTTAGTTTGTAACATAAATAATTTTTCATTTAATCATTTTGACCCCAAGGAAGATGTAAATGATTCAGGATCCCTTTTTTTCTCTGTGGTTTTAAATATCACCTTCTCCTTCATTCATACCCCTTCTAGCTCTAGAGTTAAGATTTATTCCGTTCCACAATTATTCTACAAAAAGCATTCTGTGGGCACTACACAGAACATGCCTTTAGTCCTGGACTGACAATTTACTCTGAACTGAAACATTTATGTATTCTCCTAGTCTGAATGGCTGGACTTTCTCTTGCCCTTGAAAACCAACACAGTCACTATTTAGCACACGGGGGCAGCCAGCAATGCATCAAGGGGAGCATGACACAGTTCGGCAGTTCCTGAGCTAAGGTTTTTACAGAGTTTTATGAAGACAGTAATGGTGGTCTCTAAGCTAATTTCCGTATTCAAGGAGCCCAGCATATTTTCTTTTTCCTCCCAATGAGACAGTATCACCCACCTTTTGGTGAGAAGACTTACACTTAGTGACACAATATTCTTCACCTCATATTCATCATAGGCTCGGATTGGTAGTTACAGTCCTGCTTTTTGATAAAAGAAAAAAATTAATGTCATTTGGTAGACACAATCTTTCAAAATATGGTATCAATGAAGATATCAAATTATAATAAAAGGGGCCTTGGCTGTGAAAAGATTGAGAACCACTGGTGTAGAGGGAGAAACACAGCCTTGAAAGTCAAGACTGGTTTCCAGTCCTGAGCAACATGATTATGGCAAGCCACTGCACTTTTCTGGGTCTCCATTCTTAAGGTTTACAATGAAGCATGTGATCAGATGATCTCTGAGATATCATGCAGCTCCTAAATATTTCTTTATGGATCTTAATGTTACATGTGCCCCAAATGCCCAGTTATCGCACTCCTTGCTGCAGCAACTCCTTCTTGTCTGGTCTCAGACAATACTGATTAAACCTCAGAACCACAGCAGATAAGGGTTTTCTCCTCTACTGAGCAGCCCCCAGTCAAGATGGCTAGTTTTTGGTAGGACTCTGCACTTTAGTCCTGTTTGATGCTTTGGAGAAAGGGAGGGGCAGGAAACTCTCAATTACAACAGAAGGCAGAAGAAACAGAAAGAGGAAACAAAGCAGGCACACAGACAATACAACAGGCAGTGTTTACCATTAATCCTCACAATGACCCTTCCAGGCAGGAATTACCTCTATGCCCTTTTTGTAGATGAGGTAGCTGGCTTGCCTAATGCATTGTGACCACTTATTTTATAAAAGTAGAACCCTATGGGTTTAAATTATAAACTTTTAGAGAGCAGGGTTTTTTTGTGTAAGTAACAATGTATTCTTTAAGACAAAAGATTTGAGAGTGGATCTGAAGAATGACTATAACCTGTAATTGTACACCTAATTGAAATCGGGTTAAAAAGAGCAATTTTCTCACCTTTTAAGTACAGAGAGCTATGTAGGATCCTACCTAAATCACATACATCAAAATCACACCCAGAGGTCTGAGTGATAATGTCATATTTTCTGGAAGACCAGGTAGCTGCTCATAAACAAAACCCAAAGGATACAACCTGAACACCTCAATGGATAAATGTTTCCTTTTTTTCCTGATCATATGTGGTTTGTTTGTTTTGTAAGTTTTATTGTGCTTTAACTAAAAGTTTACAAATCAAGTCAGTCTCTCATACAAAAATTTATATACACTTTGCTACATACTGCTAATTGCTCTCCCCCTGAGACAGCCCACTCCTTCCCTCCACTCTCTCCTTTCGTGTCCATTCCGCCAGCTTCTGACCCCCTCTGCCCTCTCATCTCCCTTCCAGATAGGAGATGGCAACATACTGTCAAGTTTCTACTTGATCCAAGAAGCTCATTCTTCACCAGCATCTTTTTCTATCCCATTGTCCAGTCCAATCCCTGTCTGAAGAGTTGGCTTAGGGAATGGTTCCTGTCTTGGGCTAAGAGAAGGTCTGGGTTTTTTTTTTTTAATGTCTCCTATTTTTAATATTTCAGAATGTGAATTCCATTTTCACCGTATGAAGCTGTCTTATTTCCCATATTCTGTATTCAATTTGAAATAATCACAGAAATCTGAATCACGTCCGATCTGATTTTAACCTTACTTGCATCATAATCATAAACTACCACCCACCAATCTGAAGATCGTGTTGAATAATGTTACGCAATAATCAATTTCTGTGACTTGGAATTAGTTACTTAATTACAATTTTAAGCGTGTATCACCAACATTAATACAAATGTTCTACCTACTCTTATGAAAGAGATGTGCTTCCTTTTCTCAAAAAGGTACAGAAAGTACAAGCAAATAACAGGCCTGACTTCAGATTTAATTTACCTGTCTGATTATCCAAATAAACTATTTAGCAGGAGTTTGCATGTATGCATATGTTTTAATGGCGGAGAGTGCTTACTTGTTTGTTTAGTCAAGGCCTGGATAAGTGAAGACAAACAGTTCCCCTGACCCAAGACCCTGCACTGAAAGATTTACAATTCACCAAGAGCATGCCGCTGTGAGGATACTTACAAGATTGAAGACTGCAAGGGGGTGGCTCTTTAGTAAGGTACACCTTTTCCTGCCAGGCTGCACAACCTGGAATTCTGCAGATTCTCTGGCTGCAATGCCATACTCCAATCCCCAAACGTGAGGACTCCCCTGATTTCCCGGCTCGGGACTCAACGCCCCAGGTACCACTGCAGGATGGCTAGCCTGCTGACATTCCCATTAACTGTAGCTGTTTTCCGGATTACAGCAATTGTAAACCCCAGCCTGCTTTCCAGATCGAGAGCCTCCTCACCCCCTCACACTGTGGCTGGGGTGAGACACAAGCCCTCTCCCACTAACTGGCTGGGGAAGGCGCTGCGACGCCCCTTCCGAGGCCAGCCCCACCGACGCTCCCGTGGGACCCGGCCGGCGACTTTTCTAGCCCGCTCCGGGGCGACTCAGCCGAGAAGCTCCCTGGCCTGCCCGCACGGGACCCTCCCGCAGCGATCGCGCCGAAGGCGAAGCCAGCCCGGAACCAGTATCGCCATAAGCTGTACTCACCGCTCGGGAAACAACTGCGGGGCAGCCATCTTAAGGGCGCGTCAACATACCGCCTTCTCATTGGCTCTGACCTCTCAGCCAACGGGCGGGGGCCATCCTAACCATAGGGTCGCCATGGCAACCGGCTTAGCTCCGATTCTAAACTGGAATAAAGAAATGCTGCCTTTTCCTTTTTTTCTTTCTTTCTCACATTTTTTCCCTTTCTTCTCAATGTTTTTGAAGACTTCGATCTTTCTCCCGTCCCTGCCCTACGCCTGTGCGTCACAGTGAAGAAAGTGCTGGTTTAGACATTGAACTGAGTTCATTCCACAAGGAGGGAGAATCATTGTCGACGCGCTCTAGGCCCTTCTGGGAACGTTTTCATTCATTCATTCATTCATTCATCCTCCCTTCCTCTCTTCTTTCGTTTTCTTTCTTTCTGCACTTATTTAGTGAGCGCCCGCTCTGTACCAGGCCCGTGCCAATCTCCGTTTAGCAAAAAACAGTCCTTCCTGCTCGCGTTGAAGAGTGCAACGTTGCAGTAGTTGATTGAGTCTGTTGATGAGTCCAAGCTGCTTCCCTGACCAGCTGTGTGGCCTTCGCCAGAGGTTCACCGGGCTCCTTTTCAGTGCCAGGCACTGTTTTAGGCCTTGGAGAGAGGAGGGAGAGCATAGAAAATAAGCAAGGAAAATGCACACCAGGAAAAAGCGTTGTGAAGAAAATGGAATGATGCTATAGGATGGAAAAATAAAATAGTGATGGAAGGTGAGGCTATTTTAGAAATGCTTCCATTTTCTTAGTCGTTTTTGTAATAATAAGAATACCTACGTTATCTACTCGAGAGAAAGATGTGACGGTCTGCTTCCGTAAAGATTACAGTCTTGGAAACCCTGTGGGGCAGATCTCCTCTGCCCTATAGGGTCGCTATGAGTCGGAATTGATGGCGGTGGGCACGAACTTCTAGTAGTATGACAATTATATAAGAAAACGCGCGGAGGGGGAAGAACTGTATCCCAGCGTAGGAAGGAAATGTTAGCATGTTTAAGAACTATTTTGGTTGTTTCTACGTATATTCCATCAAAGAATATTCATTATTAAGTGCATACAAATATGCAAGGGATTTAAAAGAAAAAAAAAAGTTGCCATCGAGTGGGTTCCAACTCATAGCAACCCTCTAGGACAGTAAAATGGTTCTAAAGAGTTTCCAAGGAGAGTACTCCAAACATATACTCCAGATTTTATATCGAGGGTTTGGGGAAAGTCCTACCTTTAAAACATGCATTTTAAAGTAAATTTCCTCAATGTTAATTTGAGAATTCTCAATTTTCTGATTGTTTACTCTATGACATTATTGGATTCCTATAATAAGCATATATGGGGTCAGACTTTTCTTCTGCTTCTGGTTGTTGAACTTTTTTTGTCTCTATTACTCTTTTGCCAGTTTGGGGGGGAAATGTTAGTCGTTTGATTTATTTTAATCAATAAATTTGCCTTCCCTTCAGCAAATTCCTGCCCTGGAAACCTGCCAAGCCATGCATTTTGTGAATGAAATACTTGTATCTGTGAAATTTCTATGGAACAGAATTGTTGAATGTCTTTTACTAAATCACAGTGAAATACCTGATGCAGCTAGTGAATTTAGTGTTTAAATCTTGAATTGTGTTGCATCTGGCACTAATTTCAAACATGTAAATTTCATTTAAACTCTCATATTTTTAAAAAACACAAAGCAGTTTTTCTTTGCCAAGAAATATTATACTTTATGAATAGATTTCCCTTATATTTAATAATATTTTTTTCTTAGTGTAGAGATTACAAGTCATATCTGTGTTATAAAAGATTAATTGTGGAGTTCTTTTTGGTGGCTGCTAAATCTCTGATTAATGAAAAATTTTTCCAAATAAAATGAAATCCTTTAAATAATTCTTAGTTGGGGAAAGTGAATACAACTTTGTTGAAAATATAATAAATATGCTTCTTGCTGAAACTGAGAAATAATTTCCCTCTGTAGAAAAATGTCTCTTTTTCAGCATTGAAGAAATAGTGGTTTAGTGACGTACAACAGAATAGAGAACAGTTCTGCATTTCAGGAGTTGAGTCTTCATGACTAAGGAATGATAATTCCTCTATCTGGATTTTTTTTTTTTTTCACTTGAAAACCAAAGCATCTGTATATAATGTTGATCTGGAAATAGGTTGAACAGCTAACACTAGGACATCAGCAAGAGTTGATATTTGAGGAAACAGAATTTCTGTGATAAAGGATGTTGCCAAAGAAAGTACTTTTTTTATTGGTCATGTCTAGGCCTTTCAAGTCAAATAAGTTGCACATAGGGAGAGAGGACAGAAAAGGAAGGTTTATTGAACATTCCTGTGTGCTAGGTACTTTGCATCTATTTATGTTAATTCTACAAAGGAGCCCTGGTGGGGCAGTAGTTAAGCACTAGGCTGTTAACGGAAAGGTTGGCTTTTGAACCCACCAGCTGCTCCATAGGAGAAAGATGTGGCAGTCAGCTTCCATAAAAAATACAGCCTTGGAAACCCTACGGGGCAGTTCTACTTTGTCCTATAGTGTCACTGTGAGCTGGAATCGACTCGATGGCAATGGTTTTTTTTTGGGGGGGGGTAATCTTATGAAATTGTCGTCGTTGGGTGCCCTTGAGTCTATTCCAACTTATAGCAACCCCATGTGTCGGAGTAGAACTGCCCCATAGGGTTTTTCTTGGCTGTAATCTTTACGGAAGCAGATTGCCAGGTCTTTGTCACGTGGAGCCACTGCGTGGGTTCAAATCGCCAACCTTTTGGTCAGCAGCAGACTGTTGCACCATCAGAGCTCCTTAATCTTACGAGGTAGTTATTTTTTACAGATAAGGAAGCTAAAGCTTCAAGAATTTAAGAAACTTGCCTAATGTCACCCCTCTGGTAAAGTACAGAACCAGGGTGGAGTGGTTTCACTGGATTCTAAAGTGCCTGCTTTTCTCGTTGTCACACACTGCCTTTTTTAAGGGGAGATTCCTGAGAAATCCCAACTTGCCACATAAAGTAATATCACCTGTGAGTACTGTGCTCCTTTAACAAATCATCTATATGAGTTCAAATGGTCAACATTTACCCTAAAGCAAAGATGAGAAGGTAAGTGGGGCAGGGAAGCCAGATTAATGGAAATAGAACAACCAGAATAGAAATAATAAGAATGTTGACACATTGTGAAAAATATAACCAATATCACTGAACAATATGTTTGTTGTTGTTAGGTGTCGTGGAGCTGGTTCAAACTCATAACGAGCCTGTGTACAACAGAACAAAATGCTGTCCAGTCCTGTGCCATCCTCACAATTGTTGTTATGCTTGAGACCATTGTTGCAGCCACTATGTCAATCCATCTCATTAAGGGTCTTCCTCTTTTTCACTGACCCTCTACCAAGTATGATGTCCTTCTCCAGGGACTAGTCTCTCCTGATAACATGTCCAAAGTAAGGCGAAGTCTTCCCATCCTCCCTCCTAAGGAACATTCTGGCTGTTACTTCTTCTAAGACAGATTTGTTCATTCTTCTGGTAGTCCATAGTATATTCAGTAGTCTTTGCCAACACCATAGCTCAAAGACATCAATTCTTCTTCAGTCTTCCTTATTCACTGTCCAGCTTTTACATGCATATGAGGAGATTCAAATTCCATGACTTTGGTCAGGCACACCTTAGCCCTCAAAGTGACATCTTTGCTTTTCAACGCTTTAAAGAGCTCTTTTGCAGGAAATTTTCCCAATGCAGTATGTCGTTTGATTTCTTGACTCATGAGTAATTAGAAAAATTAAAACCAAAATGAGATATTACACACCTTCGTTTCCTTGACTGCTGCTTCCATGGACGTTGATTGTGGATCCAAGTAAAATGAAATCCTTTACAGTGTCAATGTTTTCTCCATTTATCATGATGTTACTAGTTGTATAGAAATTGTTAAATGGGAAGCTAATTTACTGTGTAAATTTTCTCCAAAAACACCATAAAATACTATAATTTTTTTTAAAAAAAGAGGCTTCAGAGTAAAACGTCTCTTCTCTCTCCTTCCTGCTTAGTACCTAGACAGCAACCAGATCCCATCAGATGCATCCTCTTCAATCATTCCTGATTTGCTACTTTGACGTCTATGGTAATCCCCCTTTTCTTAATATCTTCAGCTTCAGAAACACCCCATGGCCTGATTAATCTAAATGAAGGAACACATGTAAAGCTTTTCGCACAGCCTGGCATGTAGTCAGTGCTCAATAATATTAGTTTCCTTTCCTCACACATAAAAACTAAGGACTACATAAATGTTGATAGCAAATAATCTGTCAGCATCTACATGGCCCTTACTAAGTGCCCAATGCTCAGCGCTGTGCTAAGGGTTATGGAGGACACCAAGGAAGTATATGAACTGGCCTGTTCTGTCAAAAAGTCTGTAGGCTAATTGAGACATGTAAAATGGTTGTAAATGATGTATTTGACACCACAAGTACTAAAATTGTGAAGTCCGTGATGTAAGTAAAAAAAAAAAGCCAAACCCGTTGCCCTTGAGGTGATTCCAACTCATAGCAACTCTACAGGACAGAGTAGAACTGTCCCACAGGATTTCCAACTATCAACCTTCTGATTAGCAGACGAGCTCTTAACTACTATGCCACCAGGGTTTCCTGATGTAAGAACTACAGAATTCCTAGGAATGGGAAAAGAAGCTGGATGGAATTGTCTTTTTCCAGTTGCTGTCCAGTCAATTCTGACTCATGGCAACCCCGTGTGTATCAGAGTAGAATTGTGCCCTCCATAGCGTTTTCAGGGGTTGCTTTTTCTGGAAGTAGATTGCCAGGCCTTTCTTCCAAAGCACCTCTGGGTGAATTCAAACCTCCAACCTTTCCGTTAGCATCTGAGAATGTTAACCGTTTGCACCACCCAGGGACTCGTACATGAAATTTTTTTTGTTAATTACCAATGAATTGGCTTCGATCATGGGTAGGTCTCCCCCCAAAATTGTTAATTCCTTCAAAGACACAGGGCTTGACGCATAGTAGGTATCTAGTAAATGTGGGGTGATTTGTTCCACAAACAGATTTGTTTGTTCTTCCGGCAGTCTGGTATGTTCAATATTCTTCGCTGACACCACAATTCAAACATGTCATTTTTTCTTCAATCTGTTTTCACTGTCTAGCTTTCCCATGCATATCAGGAAATTTCCAGCTGAGGTCGAACATCCTGATTCAGTAGTTGCTAATTCAGTGCTTGCGGGGACTTAAAAAAAACAAAAAAAAAAAATCAGGAAATTTCCAGCTGAGGTCGAACATCCTGGCTCAGTAGTTGCTAATTCAGTGCTTGCGGGGACTTAAAGAACCTAATTACCAGGAATTATTAGAATCAACTGTACGTCATCTGGAAACCCTGGTGGCGTAGTGGTTAAGAGCTACAGCTGCTAACCAAAAGGTTAGCAGTTCGAATCCACCAGGCGCTCCTTGGAAACTATGGGGCAGTTCTACTCTATCCTAGAGAGTTGCTATGAGTCGGAATCAACTCGACAGAATAGGGTTTTTGGTTTTTGGTACATCATCTGGGAACCTCTTTTCCAGCTTCAGCTCAGTGTCTTGTTCTCCATCTTTTTTTGTGACCCATGAAAGCCACTACCCACCACACTAATCCTGACTTCCAAGCACAAAGCAGTGATGTGCTTGTGAAGAAAAAGCAAGGTGTCAGTTTTAGAGTGAAATAACTAATTGAGGAATTTGCATCTCACCTTGAACGAGTCCAGAAGGGCCCTTCAAAACCTTTCCCAAATATTCCACCCACTCCCTCCTCCTAGGAAACCCTGGTGACGTAGTGGTTAAGTGCTATGGCTGCTAACCAAGAGGTCGGCAGTTCAAATCTGCTAGGTGCTCCTTGGAAACTCTATGGGGCAGTTCTACTCTCTCCTATAGGGTCACTATGAGTCGGAATCGACTCGACGGCAGTGTGTTTGGTTTGTTTTTTTTGCCCTCCTCCTAGTCTAAGATTGTTCTTCTCTCACCCATCAGCATTCAAAGCAAAGGAACATAATTTCTTATTCAAATTTTATTATTTATTTTGTTTGGTTTTACTGCATTGTGGCAGTATCTTCTATGACCTGGGAAGCTAATGTTGCATATTTACAACATTCTCTCTAATGCAATAATTATTCTGGATTTCCTATAACTATTTAGAAATGACTACTTGAAACCACACATTTGCTAAATTGAGCGACCATCCTGAATAATCTGCCTCACATGATTTTACCCTTATGTTCTGTCTTTGAATTTTTTTTTTTCAAATTGTTTTCTGTCTGAAACTTTGGATGCATTTACTTCCTATTTAATTTCAGTTAACAAAAGCACATTCCATTACTACAGTCTGGAACTATAGACTTGCTCTCAGCCTGTCAAAGCAAATCAGATCTGAGCCACAAAGACTTTCCATCTTGCCCTCCAAGCTCTGAGACTTTGTCCATCCCTTCAACAATTCCTTCCATCTTTCCAAGCTCACTTCTAGGTCCCCTACAGCATTTCATTTTAATTTATATACTGTACCTTTTTGTCCTACTTTTTAAAAGTCACTTTAGGAATTACAATATACATCCTTAACTTTTCATAGTCTACTTAGTAATGTTTACCAGTTCATGTCAAATGTAGAAATCTTGGAACTGTACATACCCAGTTACTGCTCTTGACCCATCCTTGATGTTGCCATATTGACTACATGTACATACATTGCAAATCCCACAATACAGTGTTGTTTGCTTTAAATCATTACATGTTTTAAAGGAATAAAGAGGAAACAATAATCATTTATATTTACTTACATATTTAGTATTTCTGATCTCTTCATTCTATCCTGTACAGCTGAGTTCCCATCTGGTTTTATTTACCTTCTTTCCCAATAACTTCCTGTAGCATGTCTTGTAGTACAGGTTTGCTGGCAACTACTTTTCTTGGTTTCCTTTATCTAAAAAATACCTTTATTTCACCTTTGTTTTTTTTTCAATGTCAGGTTTTTTGTGGTATAATTTACATAGAGTAAAACCACCCCTTATTGTATACAGTTCTGTGAGATTTGACAAACACATCCAGTCCAGTAACCACTATGACAATCAAGATACACAATATTTCTATCACCTCAAGTTCCCTCATGTCCCTTTGTAGTCAACCACTTCTCCCACCCCCAACTTCTTGCAACTATTAAGATGTTTCCTGTCCTTATAGTTTTGCCTTTTCCAGAATGAAGTCATATAAATAAAATGGAACAGTATGTAGTCTTTCGAATCTGGCCTATTTCATAATGCATTTGTGGTTCGTTCATATCGTGGTGTGTATCAGTAGTTTATTCCTTTTGTTACTGAGTGGTATTTCATCTCATGCTATAACACAGTTTATTTATCCACTAAAGGATATTTGGATTGTTTCCAATTTAATGATTATGAATAAAGATGCTGAAAAACATATAGGCTTGTCGTGAACAAAGTTTTTCATTTCCCTTGGGTAATACCTAGGAGTGGGATGGATTGACACAGTGGCTGCAACAATGGGCTCAAACATAGCAATGATTGTGAGGATGGCACAGGGCTGGACAGTGTTTTGTTCTGTTTCCATAGGGTCGCTATGAGCAGAACCGACTAGACGGCACCTAACACACACACAATGATGTCTGTGGTTTGTCTGTTGATATTCTTAACAGTGTATTTCAAAGAGTAAAAGTTGTTTTAATTTTGATGAATTTCAATTTATCAATTTTTTCTTATTTGGTTTGTCCTTTTTGTGTTATGTCTAAAAAATCTTCGCCTTATCCATAGTCACATAGTTTTTTGGGTTTTCTTTTTGCTGTTTTATGCTAGACATTTTTATAGTTTTAGGCTTTAGGTCTGTGATTCATTTTGAGCTAATATGTATACGACACAAAGCATAAGTCAAGGTTTATTTTTTGGCATCTAGATGTCTAATTGTTCCAGCATAATTTTTTGAAACCCCTTTATTTATTTTATTGCCTTTGCACCTTTGTTGAGAATCAAATAGGCTGTACATATGTAGATCTATTTTCGGGACCCCCAATTCTGTTCCACTGATTTATGTACATACGATAACCTTTATGCAATACCACACTATCTTAATTACAGTGGCTTTATAGTAAGGTTTTAAATCAGGTCGTAGTATTAGTCTTGGAGCCCTGGTTGTGTAGTGGTTAAGAGCTTGGCTGCTAACCAAAAGGTCAGCAATTCAAATCCACCAGCTGCTCCTTGGAAACCCACTGGGACAGTTCTACTCTGTCCTATAGGATCGCTATGAGTCAGAGCCCACTCGACGGTAACGGATTTTTTTTTTTTTGGTTTACTGTGAGTCTTCCAATCATGTTCTTTTTTTTTTTTTTTAACTGTTTTGGAAATTCTAGTTCATTTGTTTTTCCATAAAATTTCAAAAATTAGTTTGTCAATTTCTCCAAAAATATACTGCTTGGATTTTGATTGCTAGTGCATTGAATCAATTTGGAAAGAGCTGACTTATTGAGTCTTCCAATTCATAAACAGTTTACCTCTCCTTTTATTTAGGTCTTCCTTAATTTCTCATGAATATTTTATAGTTTTCAACATATAGATCTTGTATTTTTTTTAGATTCATATGTAAATATTTCCTGGTTCTGTCTTCCTTAATTTCTCATGAATATTTTATAGTTTTCAACATATAGATCTTGTATTTTTTTTAGATTCGTACATAAATATTTCCTGGTTCTGAGGCTCTTATAAATGGTACTGTTTTTAAGTTCGTTTTCAAATTCTTCATTATTATTACTATATAGAAATACAATTGATTTTTCAATTTTGATCATTTGTCATGCAACCTCACTTAACTCATTTCTTAGTGCATTTACAATACAAATTTGTGTCTTCCTTTCCAGTCTGTATGATTTTTGTTTCTTTTGTTGTGTTCTTGCTAAATAGGACCTCCAGTATGATATTGGATAGGGGTGATGAGAAGACATCTTTGTCTCTTGTACCTAATCTTATCTTAGGGAGAAAGAATTCTGTAGGTTTTTTTTTATTTTATGGGTCTTTTTTTTTTTGGTTGATGAAGTTTATCAGGTAAGAAAATTTCACTTTAATTCCTAGATTGCTGACAGTTTTATCAGTAGTAAATATTGAATTTTGTCGAATGCTTTTCCTGAATTTACTGGGATTATCATATATAGTTTTTCTCCTTTAGCCATTTGATATGGGTCAAAATATTTTCCAATTTTCCTTATAACTTCCTCTTTTATCCATGGGTCTTCTGGAAGTATAACATAAAATTTCTAGGTATTCAGGACTTTTCCCAGATATTTTTCTGTTATTTATTTCTATTTTAATTCCACTGTGGTCAAAAAATATACTTTGTATGATCTAATTCTTATACATTTTTTGAGGTTTACTCAGTGACCCAGAATATAATCTTTCTTAGTGAATGTTCCAGGTACTCTTAAGAACAGCGTGGATTTTGTCGTTGTTGTATGAATTGTCCTATAAATGTCAGATCAAGTTGGTTGATAATGGTGTTTGGATTTTCTTACAGATTTTTTTTTTTAATTGATTACTGAAAGAGAAATGTTGAAGTTTCCAACTGTTATTCTGTCTTTGTCTACTTCTCCTTTCATTTATATCAGATTATTGCTTCCAATATTTTGAAGCTACATTTTTCCATGTGTAGACATACATTTAGGATTTTTATGACTTATTTGTGATTTGATCTCTTTGTCATTATGTAAGTCATCTTTATCCTTGGTAATAGCCCTTGTTCTAAAGTCTGCATCGTCTGATATTAGTATAGCTACTCCAACTTTCTTTTGATTAGTATTTGCATGGCATATCTTTTTCCATTGTTTGACTCGTAACATATCTATACATTTACCTTTGAAGTGAGTTTCTTATAGATAATATATACTTGTGTCCTGCTTTTTCATCCTGTCTGACAATCTTTGTCTTTTAATTATTGTATCTGGAGCATTCACATTTAATATAATTATAGACATGGTCATATTTAAATCTACAGTCTTGCTAGTTTTTTTCTATTTGTTCCTTTTTTTCTGTGTTTCTTCCTCTCCTCTATATTTCTGCCAGGGTTTGTCTCAGTCAAAAAGAAAATAATCCTGGAAGTGAAAACACATTAAGCTCTATTAACTGCATGCCCTGCATTGTTACTGAGTGATGAGCTGATTTCCTTGCGGGAGGGGGGGGCAGGGAGGGGCTTTTGGAGAAGAAGGCTAGCAGGCCACAAGTCACCCGAGAAGAAAGGAAAAAGCTGAGTGGGACGGGGAAGGAAGGAGAACCTTCTGAGGATGGTTGAGGCACAGAAAACAAACATTACCTACTTCACTTTTTTTTTTTCTGGGCATGCTCCTGCTAGGAAACAAACTCATATTTGAGATTCATAAATGGATAGGAGGCAGTTAGGTAAACACACTGTGTTCCAGAGAATATGATGAATTAAAGTACTTTTGGTTTTTATTCACTGAATTACATACAGTACTTTGTGTGAGATTAGAGGTTAAGAGCTGTCATTTCAATCTGCCAAATATTAACTCAGCTAATTGTAGCCTGCCCAATCTGTCATTCATGTAATGGTTTCAAATTGTAAAATGACTTATTAATTTTTTCCTCTAAGTTGATATTCTTCCCACACTATATATCATTTGTGATTTGCCATCCAAATTGCATGGGTGTGTAATGCTGTGAGTGACCCTCTGGCAAAGAGGGAAGTGCAAAGAGAGTGGGGAAGAGCCAATGTTGTATCCTAATCATACCTCATCCAGCTGTGATAGTCAATCAAGTTTATCTGCAGGTATTTTTTAACTGTGGACTGAAAAATCTCATTTTTTTTTTTTTTAAATTTTTATTAAGCTTCAAGTGAACATTTACCATTCCAATCAGTCTGTCACATGTAGGTTTACATACATCTTACTCCCTTCTCCCACTTGCTATCCCCCTATTGAGTCAGCCCTTACAGTCTCTCGTTTCGTGCCAATTTTACCTTCTTCCCTCTCTCTCTATCTTCCCATCCCCCCTCCAGTCAAGAGTTGCCAACACACTCTCCCGTGTCCACCTGATTTAATTAGCTCACTCTTCATCAGTATCTCTCTCCCCCCCACTGACCAGTCCTTTTCATGCCTGATGATTTGTCTTCGGGGATGGTTCCTGTCCTGTGCCATCAGAAGTTCTGGGGAGCATTGTCTCTGGGATTCCTCTAGTCGCAATCATACCATTAGGTGTGGTCTTTTAATGAGAATTTGGGGTCTGCATCCCATTGGTCTCCCGCTCCCTCAGGAGTTGTCTGTTGTGTTCCCTGACAGGGCAGACATCGATTGTGGCCGGGCACCAACTAGTTCTTCTGGTCTCAGGATATTGTAGGTCTCTGGTTCAAGTGGCCCTTTCTGTCTCTTGGGTTCTTAGTTGTCGTGTGACCTTGGTGTTCTTCCTTTGCCTTTGCTCCCGGTGGGTTGAGACCAATTAATGTATTTTAGATGGCTGCTTGTTGGCATTTAGGACCCCAGGTGCCACAATTCAAAGTGGGATGCAGAGTGTTTTCATAATAGAATTGTTTTGCCCATTGATTTAGAAGTCCTCTCAAACCAAGTTGCCCAGACCCCAGCCCCTGCTTCGCTATCCTTTGAAGCTTTCATTTTATCTCGGAAACCTCTTTACTTTTAATCCTGTCCAATTAGGCTGACCTTCCTTGTTTTGAGTGTTGTCTTTCCCTTCACCCAAAGCAGTTCCCATCTACAGATTGATCAATAAAAAGCCCTCTCCCTCCCTCCCTCCCCCCTTTGTAACCACAAAAGTATGTGTTCTTGTCCGTTTTTTCTATTTCTCAAGATCTTATAATAGTGGTCTTATACAATATTTGTCCTTTTGCAACTGACTCATTTCGCTCAGCATAATGCCTTCCAGATTCCTCCATGTTATGAAATGTTTCAGAGATTCGTCACTGTTCTTTATCGATGCGTAGTATTCCATTGTGTGAATATACCACAATTTATTTACCCATTCGTCCGTTGATGGACATCTTGGTTGCTTCCAGCTTTTTGCTATTATAAACAGAGCTGCAATAAACATGGGTGTGCATATATCTGTTTGTGTGAGGGGTCTTGTATTTTTAGGGTATATTCCGAGGAGTGGGATTTCTGGGTTGTATGGTAGTTCTATTTCTAACTGTTTAAGATAACGCCAGATGGATTTCCGAAGTGGTTGTACCATTTTACAATCCCACCAGCAGTGTATGAGAGTTCCAGTCTCTCCGCAGCCTCTCCAACATTTATTGTTTTGTGATTTTTGAATTAATGCCAGTCTAGTTGGTGTCAGATGGAATCTCATCGTAGTTTTAATTTGCATTTCTCTAATGACTAATGATCGAGAGCATTTTCTCATGTATCTGTTGGCTGCCTGAATATCTTCCTTAGTGAAATGTGTGTTCATATCCTTTGCCCACTTCTTGATTGGGTTGTTTGTCTTTTTGTGGTTGAGTTTTGACAGAATCATGTAGATTTTAGAGATCAGGCGCTGGTCTGAGATGTCATAGCTGAATATTCTTTCCCAGTCTGTAGGTGGTCTTTTTACTCTTTTGGTGAAGTCTTCAGATGAGCATAGGTGTTTGATTTTTAGGAGCTCCCAGTTATCTGGTTTCTCTTCATCATTTTTGGTAATGTTTTGTATTCTGTTTATGCCCTGTATTAGGGCTCCTAGGGTAGATCCTATTTTTTCTTCCATGATTTTTATCGTTTTAGTCTTTATGTTTAGGTCTTTGATCCACTTGGAGTTAGTTTTTGTGCATGGTGTGAGGTATGGGTCCTGTTTCATTCTTTTGCAAATGGATATCCAGGTATGCCAGCACCATTTGTTAAAAAGACTATTATTTCCCCAATTGACTGACACTGGTCCTTTGTCAAATATCAGCTGCTCATACGTGGATGGATTTATATCTGGATTCTCAATTCTGTTCCATTGGTCTATGTGCCTGTTGTTGTACCAGTACCAGGCTGTTTTGACTACTGTAGCTATATAATAGGTTCTGAAATCAGGTAGGGTGAGGCCTCCCACTTTCTTCTTCTTTTTCAGTAATGTTTTGCTTATCCGGGGGTTCTTTCCTTTCCATATGAAATTAGTGATTTGTTTCTCTATTCCCTTAAAGTATGACATTGGTATTTGGATTGGAAGTGCGTTGTATGTATAAATGGCTTTTGGTAGAATAGACATTTTTACTATGTTAAGTCTTCCTATCCATGAGCAGGGTATGTTTTTCCATTTAAGTGTGTCCTTTTGAATTTCTTGTAGCAGAGTTTTATAGTTTTCTTTGTATAGGTCTTTTACATCCTTGGTAAGATTTATTCCTAAGTATTTTATCTTCTTGGGGGCTACTGTGAATGGTATTGATTTGGTTATTTCCTCTTTGGTGTTCTTTTTGTTGATGTAGAGGAATCCAAGTGATTTTTGTATGTTTATTTTATATCCTGAGACTCTTCCAAACTCTTCTATTAGTTTCAGTAGTTTTCTGGAGGATTTCTTAGGGTTTTCCATGTATACGATCATGTCATCTGCAAATAGTCATAGCTTTACTTCCTCCTTACCAATCTGGATACCCTTTATTTCTTTGTCTAGCCTAATTGCCCTGGCTAGGACTTCAAGTACGATGTTGAATAAGAGCGGTGATAAAGGGCATCCTTGTCTGGTTCCCGTTCTCAAGGGAAATGCTTTCAGGTTCTCTCCATTTAGAGTGATATTGGCCGTTGGCTTTAAAAATCTCATTTTTGAGAAGTTGTTTTGACTTTTTAAGCAGAGGACACTATGAAAGGTGGACTATTATAGACTCTCTTGAAGCAAGTTGTTTGCTTTAGGTAAACAGCCTTCTCGCGGTAATAAATAATTAAGGAACCTCAAAATAAAATAATATATGAAGCTCAGAATTTCTTACCAAAAAGGTTTCCAAAGATTTACTATCACTGGGTGGGACTACATGAGATTTTTATTTATTTACTTTTGTTCATTTCTCTACATTTTCTAGTTCTTCCATAAGGAGAATGTATTATTTCTATTAGAAAATATTATTTCCTAACTTTCCTGTAGTATAAAAAGTAAATTCAGATTTTACATTTCTTAACCTATGTTTTTGTTGGAATCCATGTAAAACACTAGGTTATTTTTTTCAGTTACTAGGCACATTATCTTACAGGTTACTTCCTTTAGCACAGAAAATGTGCCTCTCGATCACCACAATTGTTTATGGTAATGAGTCCTTCCACTCTCATTTGGCAGTTAGACTGCCCGGCTAGACTACTTCGCTTGGGCCTGCTCTGCTAGGAATGGGATTGGTTGCAGAAAGGGGTGTGGTACAAGTAACCCTTAAGGAATACAGGCTACTGAGCTAATGAAGTGCCCCAAGGAAAGAAAGTCTTACCTATTGGCTATGAATTCTCTCCCCCCGTGGCACAGATGTGAGGGCACATGACCTGGGAATGTGCATCCAAAGATAATACTACCTTCAGAGAACTCTACTTCTAGGTAAGTAACTCTCCTTTATAGGAGGTATCTTTGTGTGGCAGACTGTTTATGGGAACAATTTGAATTGAACTTTAAATGAAAAAGGCATATCTCTGTAAGTGGTAATAATTTTAGTCATCTCGCTGTGGCTAGGGGTTGTGGAATTCATTAGCACAGATTAACATATAAAGTGGGTGAGATATCTAATAGCAAACGGAGAGGTTTAGGGGCCTTAATTCATCACTGAATGAACAGCGTGTACAGTATTAGGGACTATGAAATTTTTAATTTACACAAAGTGTCCAAGAATATAGGGAATAAATTTAAACCCAAAACAGATAATGGAGCTGTGCCCTGCCTGGCTGGCAAGTTGAATTGTTTTTACACTGAGTGAAGAAAGCTAATTATCCCAAGCACAAGGAGACTGCTAAAAATAATAAGATTATAAGGAATAATTTGCTGATATAATTACAACAAAATTGGGTACACACAATCGTCAGATACATGTATTGCTTGACCTGGGTGAGAAAGTGAAATAAATCCTTTTTCTATAGCCTTCGTAAATTTGTTTTTATCATCTCCAAGTGGTGTTTGCACAGGCAGCACAATTTGCATGTGTAATGTGGCTGTACAAATTGACAACAAGTAAATTATTCAAGGAAATAGGCTGGTGGCGGGTCTGAACTATCTCGCAAAGCCTATTCATTTTGAAGAATCACTGAGACGTGGAGCTCATACATCAACCGTTTTCTGACAATCCTCAGACTTATTGTCTCCTAAAATGTCATTATGACTATTATTTATGAAGCTAATTCATTTATTAATATATATTTAACTCTGACTTGTCATGCACCTTAGCAGACATTCTGTGCACTGCATATTTTTGAAGATGAAAGGCTTTTGCATGCTTTAATGATTACCGTAAGCTGCTATAGATTTATAAAATGCAGCTTTATTATCTACTTGCATTAATACCTTTCTATAACTTTTTCTTTTTTTTTTTTTTGCTTAAGGCCATCAAATGTAAATGGCAAATGACATATTCAAAAGATTGTATGGAGTGAGATTTTTCTGAGAGTTTGTTGAATTTTAGAACAAAATGGGTTATCTGTCAGTTAAGGCCTAATTCACCTAAAAAAGATGGGTATATACCAATTATGTTGCGTTTTCCTGCAAAATGTAAGTGGCAGTTTTTCAAGAAAAAGGACAAGATGCATGATTCATGGAGATTCTCCGTTGTGAACTATGGCAGCCCATGCTTTCCTGTGCTGAAGTTGAGCAACACTTCCCAAGGAAGCTGAATTTAAGGTGTTCATTGTTACACAGGGCCTCACACTGTGCACTTTACTTTGTAGTAGTTAATCAGTACCTACGTGTTAATGAATGAGTGAATAGATGAATGACCTCAGGGTTTTCTGATAATGCCATTAATAAAATCAGTAGAATCAAGCACCTACCTAGAATATTATTCTGTATATTTCTACTTCTTGTTTTAGCACTTCTAATCTCTAGCTAATGTCTTGTGACTCCCACTATGAGTTAGACATGAGCCATATGTATATGCAATCAAAGTACACAATACCTGCTATTTTTATAGCGTGATAGGAGTATATCAACACTGGACATGTATTGCTACTTCTGGCTGTCACTGCATGAAGTCTGCTTACTTGCATCCTCAACTATTAATGACTGTGACTCTGTGTGTGTGTGTGTGTATGTGTGTTGGTGAGGGAGAAGTTGCTGAAGAATGAAAAGGAGGAATGACACAGTTGCCTGAGATATTCTGCTTTGTGAGTGTGTTGTGCGCTACCCATTTAAATATCCACCATTTTCTTACTTAACCTTTTGCATTTGTGCAGGTGTGGATATAGAACTCTTATCGTACTCACCAAAAAGGCAGCACAGGCAACCATAGCATTATTGTATTTACCAACTATGGATTTGAAATCATTGCAAACCCAGCAACCATAGCATTATTGTATTTACCAACTATGGATTTGAAATCCTTGCAAACCCAATGCTCCATTTTAAAGATAAAAATTGTAAGGAGCTGAAAAAATAAAATGCCATTACCTGAGTATTGAATTGAATATGCTGGGTTTTTTAATAATGTCATAAAACCACTAACATTTTTAGGTAATTAAAATTTGTTTTAAAAACACTGCTTAGTCTACAATTCTTGGTTGCCTGGGGCTGGTGGGATGAAGAAAATAGGGAAGGACTGTTAATGGATGCAGGATTTCTTTTGGGGGTGACAAAAATGTTTTAAAATTAGATTGTGGTGAAGGTTGCACAACTCTGTGAATACACTAAAACCACTGAATAATGCCCTTTAAATGGGCAAACTGTGTGGTATGTGAATTGTATCTCCATAAAGATGCTTGAAAGACACCGCTTGATACATGCCGAAATTAAGTTATTTTAATGTATGCAACTGATACCATGTACAATGAGTAGTAGCATAAGAAAATAAATACTTAATACAGCTTATGGAAAAAAAAATTGAAAAATAAGATAAGTAATCTCTCCACAGAAGTATGGGAAAGAGGCCTCCTAAAAATTCAGCCTTCAGCCAGAGCAGTATTTATCTTGCGTGAGTGAAAAATCCCTGTGTCTCAAACACTGTTTTAAGCTACCAAATAGAGTCAACCAAAATCTTTAGTAAAAGTGTAGGAAGATGCTACTTTTCATTTATAATTATTATGGAATTCCAGCATAGCATCGCACATCTCTTTTTAAAGTATCAAGCAGCGTCTTGCAAGATTTTATTATATATGAAAGCAAGCCACACACATACATACAACAAGTCATTCTAACTGCATAACCCTGGCAGGGAAGGCTGATGACATTTTTATTAGCAATATTAATCACATGCTTAAAAGGAAAAATGTCTCACTTTTCCAGGAACCATAGTATTTACCTATTTACACCTTTTAAAATTTCAATAACTTCAGCTTAGAACCCTTAACCCTCATAACCTCCAAAAAACAAGTAAAATGAAAATTAATAAATGCTCCCTCGTGTGCTATGAACCATTAATTGGACAGACTGAAAAGCTGGTGCCTAATAAGAAACATGCCTTTGGCAGAAACGTGAAAGTCATCTGTGATGCTCACGATTTAATGATAAAAACGTGCAGTCAATTTTCAATGAAGCTGAGACCTATAACCCAGGAATATTTTAACTCGCAAATTCTTGCAGATACCTGAGGAATTTTGAAAGGTGAACAACCCGAGGTACAGAAATGTTCTGAGCATGAATTAAATAATTCATCTCTAAAGTGGCCTGAAGATAAAGGCAATCGTATTTTAGCCATAACAGATGATCAGAGTTGGAGTTGGCCTGACGCTTCAAGAAAGCGCAGGCATTTCATTAGTTTAGCAACAAAATAATTTTATTAGAATTTACTAGAAAAGAAATATTATAAAATAAGAAATAAAGACATGTTTATAATATTATGGGAACCCCTGGGGGGCACAAACAGTTAAGCACTTGACTACTAGCCAAAAGGTTGAAAGTTCAAACTCACCCAAAGGCACCTAGGAAGACAGGCATGGTGATCTGCTTCCAAAAGGTCACAGCCTTGAAAACCCTATGGAGCAGTTCTACTTCGCACACATGGGGTCATCATGAGTTGGAATCAACTCTATGGCAAATAACAATATTACCATAAATCTCATAAATTTTTGGAAATCAGCTCTAGTTTAGCTATAAAAGTCCTAACCATAATTTATTCATTCAAATAAATATTTATTTAGTTCTCACGACAAAGGAGTTCCTGGATGGTGCAAACGGTTAACATGTTCGGCTGCTAACAAAACGATTGGAATTTCAGGTTTACCCAGAGGCACTTCAGAAGAAAGGCCTAGCAATCTACGTCTGAAAAATCAACCACTGAAGACCCAATGGAGCACAGGTCTGCTCTAACACACATGGGGTCTCCATGAGTCAAGGACAACTTGACAGCAACTGGTTCACTATGGACAAAGCATGGGGTAGACATTTTGGCTCCAAATTGGGCAGGTTCTGAGGGAATATTATGATGAATAAAACATAGTTCTTGTCCTTAATGAACTTAAAATCATGGGAGGAATGTGGTGTGTATACAAAAACTTTGTCATTATTGTTTGAGTTATTTACAATGAGCCATGTTTCACCATTGTAATCATAACTGAGAGCATTAAAACTAATTTTTTTTAAAGCATTTAAGTGTCATTGAGTGAGGTACGAAGTTTTATAGGTATACGGAAGAGAGATCCCTGCCAAGGAAATTTTTCAGGGAAGAGTTGGCATCTGAACTGAGCCTGGAAGGGTGGCCAGCAATGTGACAGACTGAGTTGAAGAAGGCCGTTCAAGTGGAAGAGATAGTGGGAAGTAAAGCTGAAAAGTAACAAAGTAGAGGAGGGTGAAAGCAACATGGCACTTGTCATGGATTGAGTTGTGTCCCCCCAAAATATCTGTCAACTTGGCTAGGTCACGATGCCCAGTATTATATGGTTGTGTACCATTTTGCCATCTGATATGATTTCCCTATGTGTTGTAAATCCTATCGCTATGATGTGATGAGATGGTTTAGTTGCAGTTATATTGAAGAGGTATACAAAATTAGATAGAGTCTTAAGCCAATCTCTTTTGAGATATTAAAGAAAGAAGCAAGCGGAGAGACATGGGGACCTCATACCCCCAAGGAAGCAGAGCTGGGAGCAGAGAGGGTGTCCATTGGACCTGAGATTCCTATGCTGAGATGCTCCCAGACCAAGGAAAGACTGGTGATGAGGACCTTCCTCCAGAACTGACAGAGAGAGAAAGCCTTCACCTGGAGCCAGTGCCCTGAATTTGGACTTGTAGCCTACTAGACTGTGACAGAATACATTTCTCTTTGCTAAAGCCATCCATTTGTGGTATTTCTGTTACGGCAGCACTAGATGACTAAGACAGCACTATAAACAGAAGCACCATGCCGTCGTGCCACAGCAAAGACCTGAAAAACTAAGTAAAACAGACGTCAATCCTGGAACCCTAAGCATCAAATGAAGAGATAAAGAACTCAACCAAGCACCGAATAGGATAAGAAACTGACAGAGAAGACAGGGCAAGGAGAGATACGAAGTGAGGTCCCTCATGAGCTAACGCAGCACAGATTCACCATCTTGGAGTCCTGCCACAAATCAGCAGACAGGGAGTACAGGAAAGCAGCTTCATGGAGCTCCCAGAAGGAGACAGAGCACCCAGTAACCAGAGATACATGCTTTCCTACCTCCTACTCTTCTTCCCCTGCTATGCCTTGGCCGATTCCCAACAGGCTACAGACACTCAGCTGGAAGACACTGGCTCCATGCCATTTAGATGTACCCTGCCCATACAGGCCGGGTCCTTCAGTGACACTTCTTTGCTGCTGGTGTAGTTTTTTTTTTTTTTTTTTTTATTGGTTTCATCCCTGTCTCTCACCTCTTCCCCCTCCTTTATCCCAAACACCTCACTCTACGTGCTGTCTTTGCTTCTTCTTGACAGCCTGTGAAGCGCCACTTGACTGGGGAACTGCTTTCCTGGTCTGTGCTGCTACACTGGTGGGATCCCAGGGGTCTTTTTGTTTTATTTATTTATTGCTTTTTCTTTTTGTTTTTCTTTATTTCTTGGTTTCTCGTTTCTCTCTACTTTCTTTCTTTTCCTGTCTCTTGAATACCTGGTGCTGTGTACCATCTCTGCCCCTGCTAGATGGGCTGTGCCCAGAGGCCTGATAGCCATTTCCCCAGTCGCTGGTGGGATCCCTAAGGATATTTCTTTCTTTTAATTTATTTATTTTCTCTTTTTCTTTTTTCCTGTTTCTTCTTTTTCATTTCTTGGTTTCTTGTGTCTCCACTCCAAAGGCAATCTCCCTTAGTGCTTTTCTCTTTTTTTTCTTCTTTTGGCACCTGTTTCTCCCTCCTTTCTTCTTTCCCATACCCAACTTAGCTCCACACATGACAACCTCTCTCCTCCCTCCTGCCTATCTGCATCATGCACTGAGCATTGCACCCTCAAACAGCACAGGCATGGCCTACAGGAACCTGCCCTGCAAAGGCTCCTGGCCTGCTCTGTTGGTCCCACTACCTGCCACAAACAACCCATCCCAGCCCCTCCCCTTCAGCTGGACCTGCACTGTTGCACCAAAGCTGAGCAATTGGCTCTGTCCATTGGACAAGGAGGTGAAAAGTATCATGCCTACAGACAAGCAAACAACAAAGAATGTGCACCCTGCCTGCTTAGGCATAACCAAATAAAACAAAATAGCAGGACAAAACAAACAAATCTACAATCAATAAATGAAGAAAATAACTACCAAATGTTCTGAGATAACAGACGATATCAAAACATATGAAAGAAAGATGGTTCTAGTAGGCGTCCAAAATAAAACACCAGTGACTTTCCAGCAGAAGAAAAGGGACTGGAACTCCCTGATAAGGAATTAAAATTTCTAATATTCAGAGCTATCAAAGAGTTAAACCAAAAAGCAGACACAAATGAGTAAAAAATAGAAAAATTCATGGAAAAGGCAGACAAAATCATAGAAAATACAGACAAAACAATGGAAGAATTCAGGAAAATAATACAGGAACAAAATGTCAAATTCACAACTAGAAATCATACAAAAGCAACTATTAGAAATCCAGAAGATAAACAACAAGATTTCAGAAATGGACAATGTCATAGAAGGTCTGAGGACCATGTCTGAACAATAGAAGACAGGATCAGTGACACTGAAGAAAAATACTTGGATACCACTTTGAGGAAAAATCAGAAAAAAAGAATGAATAAAAATGAACAAACCCTGAGAATGATGTAGGATACAACCAAAAGCAAAAATTTGGAAGTGATTGCAGTTCCAGAACAGGGGGAGAAAATGGAAAACACAGAGATCATTAAAGAATTGCTGACAGAAAACTTCCCTAATATCATGAAAGATGAAAAGCCAACCATCCAAGAAGCTCAAGAAATGCCACATAGGACAGAGCCCAAAAGAAAATTGCCAAAAACCAACCAAACCAAACCCACTGCCATCGAGTTGATTCTGACTCATAGCGACCCTATAGGACAGAGTAGAACTGCCCCATAGAGTTTCCAAGGAGTGTCTGGCAGATTTGAACTGCCGACCTCTTGGTTAGCAGCCATAGCTCTTAACCACTACTCCACCAGGGTTTCCAGAAAACCACCAAGGCGTATGATAACCACACTTGCTAAAACAGAAGACAAAGAAAGAATCTTGAGAGCAGCTTGAGAAAAACAAAAAGTTTTATACAAAGGGGAAACAATAAGACAAAGCTTTGATTCCTTGGCAGAAAACATGCAGGCAAGAAGGAACTGGGATGACATATACAAAACCTTGAAAGAAAAAACTGCCCATCAAGAATAATATATCCTGCAAAACTCTCATTCAAATATGATGGTGACATTAGGACATTTCCAGATAAATACAAATTAAGGGAATATGTAAAAACCAAACGAAACTTACAAGAATTATTAAAGGGAGTCCTTTGGTTTGAGAACAAATATCAGACTACAGCCTGAATCTAGGATGTAGGACCACATCAGCCGTATACCAACCTAGGTAATGAACTCTCAAGGATTAATCAATACAAAAAGATTTACAACAGGGAGCCAGAGAGGTTAGTCTGTAAATGACAACAATGTCAGAAAAATAGAAGAGAGAATGAATGGTGTAGGTATAGAATATTCAAATGAAGAGTAAGACAAGGCAACACCAAGTAGCCAAAGACTGGTTCATATTTAGAAAGAAAAGGGTAAATTTGAAGGCAACCACAAAGAAAGTTAATAAACCTACTTGTCAAATAAAGAAGAAAAACATAAAGTCTCAGTAAACACAAAATCTACAAAAACAAAATAAATGGAAAAAAATCCATGAACAAAAGGAATTCAGCACAGGAGAATAAGAGGAACAAAGAAAACATTAGCACCCCCCCCCAAAAAAAAGCACTACAAAATGAAAGCATTAAACTCAAACCTATCAACTATTACACTGAATGTAAATGGTCTAAACTCACCCATAAAGAAAGAGTGACAGAATGGATTAAAAAAAAAAAAACAACAGGATCCATTAATATGCTGTCTACAAGAGACACTTTAGAAACAAAGACATAAATTAATTAAAAATCAAAGGATGGAAAAAAATATATCAAGCAAGCAGCTACCAAAAAAAAAGGAGGAATGGTGATAGTAATCTCACATAAAATGACTTTAAAACAGAATTCACCATAAGAGACAAGGAAGGGCATTATATAATGATTAAAGAGATGATCCATCATGAAGAAATAACCATAATAAATATCTAACCACCCTCTAACAGCACTGAAAAGAGAAATTGGCAGTTCTACAATAATAGTAGGAGACTTCAACACACCACTGTCAATAAAGAAACTCAACAAAGATACAGAAGATCTAAAGCACACAATCAGCCAACTTGAACTCAAAGACATATATAGAACACTCCACCCTGCAAAGTACACATTATTTTCCAATGCACATGGAATGTTCTCCAGAATAGACCACATTTTAGGCCACAAAGCAACACTCAACAAAATCCAAAACATTGAGATAATACGAAGTATCTTCCCTGATCAAAATGCCACCAAAGCAGAAATTAACAACAGGAAAAGCAAAGGAAAAAAAAAGTCAATTACATGGAAACTGAATAACACCCTGCTTAAAAACCACTGGGTAACAGAAGAAATCAGAGATGGAATTGAAAAATTCCTAGAATCAAACGAGAATGAACATACATCATACCAAAACCTTTGGGACACAGCAAAGGCAGTGCTCAGAGGTCAATTTATAGCAATAGATACCCAGAAAACCCAGTGCCCAGATGCATACCTCAAAAAAGAAGAAAGGGACAAAATCAAAACATTAACTACACAATTCAAACAAATAGAACCGAAAAAGAAGCTCACGGACACCAGAAGAAAGGAAATAATAAAGATAAGAGCAGAAATAAATGAAATAGAAAGAATCAACAAAAAGTTGGTTCTTTGAAAGGATCAACAAAATTGACAAACCACTGGCCAAAATGAGAAAGGAAAAACAGGAGAGGATGCAAATAACCCAAATAAGAAATGAAATGGGGTATATCATAACAGATTCAACTGAGATAAAAAGGATCATAACAGAGTACTATGAAAAACTGTAAAAAAATAAAAACTGTACTCCAACGAATTTGAAACCCTAGAGGAAATGGAAAAATTTCTAGAAACACACTACCTACCCAAACTAACACAAAATGATGTTGAAAATATGAACAGACCCATAACAAGAGATTGAAATGGTAATAATAAAAAAAAAAAAAAGCTCCCAACAGAAAAAAAGCTCTGGCCCAGATGGCTTCACTGGAGAATTCTACCAAACATTCAGAGAAGAGCTTATACCAGTACTACTCAAACTATTTCTGAACATAGAAAAGGAAGGGATACTTCCAAATTCATTCTATGAAACCTGTATAACCCTGATACCAAAAGTAAGCAAAGACACCACAAAAAGAAAAAAATTACAGACCAGTATCTCTCATGAATACAGACGCAAAAATTCTCAACAAAATTCTAGCCAGTAGAATTAAGCACCATATCGAAAAAAATAATACACCGCAACCAAGTGCAATTCATACTAGGTATGCAAAAAAATTTTTTTTTATGCAAGGATGGTTCAACACTAGGAAATCAATCAACGTAATCTGCCACATAAATGAAAGAAAAGAAGAGAATCACATGGTTATCTCAACTGACATAGAAAAGGCATTCAACAAAGTCCAGCGCCCATTCCTGATATTAACACTCAATAAAATAAGTATACAAGGGAAATTCCTCAACATAATTAAGGGCATCTGTACAAAACCAACAGCCAACATCCTTCTTAATGGAGAGAGGCTGAAAACATTCCCCTTGAGAACAGGAACAAGACAAGGATACCCTTTAAAAAAAAAAAAAAAATTTTTTTTTTTTTATACAAAACCAACAGCCAACATCCTTCTTAATGGAGAGAGGCTGAAAACATTCCCCTTGAGAACAGGAACAAGACAAGGATACCCTTTATCATCCCCCCTATTTGACATTGTGCTGGGCATTAGCTAGAACAATAAGGCAAGAAAAAGAAACAAAGGGCATCCAAACTGGTAAGGAAGAAGTAAAACTGTCCCTATTTCCCATATGACACTATACGCAGAAAATCCAAAAGACTCCATCAGGAAACTGCTGAAACTAATAGAAAGATTCAGCTGAATAGTAGGGTACTACATAAAAAAAAAAAAAATTATACAAAAATCAGTTGGATTCCTATACACCAATAAAGAGAACTATGAAAAGGAAATCAGGAAAACAATACCATTTATAAACAACCCCTAAAAAAATAAAAGAAGAAGAAAAAGAAGATTTTTTTTCTCTTTTTTTACTTAGGAATAAATCTAACCAAGGATATAAAAGACCTATACAAAGAAATCTACAAAACACTATTGCAAGAAACCAAAATAGATCTACATAAATGGAAAAACATAACATGCTCATGGATAGGTAGACTCAACATGTGTAAATGACAATTCTACCCAAAGGAATCTACGAATACAATGCAATCCCATCCCAAATACCAACAGCATTCTTTTTTTTTTTTTTAATAATTTTTATTGAGCTTTAAGTGAACGTTTACAAATCAAGTCAGCCTGTCACATATAAGCTTATGTTCACCTTACTCCGTACTCCCACTTACTCTCCCCCTAATGAGTCAGCCCTTCCAATCTCTCCTTTCATGACAATTTTGCCAGTTTCTAACCCTCTCTACCCTCCTATCTCCCCTCCGGACAGGAGATGCCAACACAGTCTCAAGTGTCCACCTGATACAAGTAGCTCACTCTTCATCAGCATCTCCCTCCAATCCATTGTCCTGTCCCTTCCATGTCTGATGAGTTGTCTTCGGGAATGGTTCCTGTCCTGGGCCAACAGAAGGTTTAGGGGCCATGACCGCCGGCATTCTTCAAGTCTCAGTCAGACCATTAAGTCTAGTCTTTTTATGAGAATTTGGGGTCTGCATCCCACTGTTCTCCTGCTCCCTCAGGGGTTCTCTGTTGTGCTCCCTGTCAGGGCAGTCATCGGTTGTGGCTGGGCACCAACTAGTTCTTCTGGTCTTAGGATGATGTAAGTCTCTGGTTCATGTGGCCCTTTCTGTCTCTTCGGCTCATAGTTATCGTGTGACCTTGGTGTACTTCATTTTCCTTTGATCCAGGTGGGTTGAGACCAATTGATGCATCTTAGATGGCCGCTTGTTAGCATTTAAGACCCCAGACGCCACATTTCAAAGTGGGATGCAGAATGTTTTCATAATAGAATTATTTTGCCAATTGACTTAGAAGTCCCCTTAAGGCATAGTCCCCAAACCTCCGCCCTTGCTCCGCTGACCTTTGAAGCATTCAGTTTATCCCGGAAACTTCTTTGCTTTTGGTCCAGTCCAGTTGAGCTGACCTTCCATGTATTGAGTATTGTCCTTCCCTTCACCTAAAGTAGTTCTTATCTACTAACTAATCAGTAAATAACCCTCTCCCACCCTCCCTCCCTCCCCCCCTCATAACCACAAAAGTATGTGTTCTTCTCAGTTTATACTATTTCTCAAGATCTTATAATAGTGGTGTCCTTTTGCCTCTGACTAATTTCACTCAGCATAATGCCTTCCAGGTTCCTCCATGTTGTGAAATGTTTCACAGATTTGTCACTGTTCTTTATCGATGCGCAGTATTCCATTGTGTGAATATACCACAATTTATTTAACCATTCATCCGTTGATGGACACCTTGGTTGCTTCCAGCTTTTTGCTATTATAAACAGAGCTGCAATAAACATGGGTGTGCATATATCTGTTCGTGTGAAGGCCCTTATTTCACTAGGGTATATTCCGAGGAGTGGGATTTCTGGGTTGTATGGTAGTTCTATTTCTAACTTTTTAAGAAAATGCCAGATAGATTTCCAAAGTGGTTGTACCATTTGACATTCCCACCAGCAGTGTATAAGAGTTCCAATCTCTCCGCAGCCTCTCCAACATTTATTCTTTTGTGTTTTTTGGATTAATGCCAGCCTTGTTGGAGTGAGATGGAATCTCATCGTAGTTTTAATTTGCATTTCTCTAATGGCTAATGATCAAGAGCATTTTCTCATGTATCTGTTAGCTGCCTGAATATCTTCTTTAGTGAAGTGCATGTTCATATCCTTTGCCCACTTTTTGATTGGGTTGTTTGTCTTTTTGTGGTTGAGTTTTGACAGAATCATGTAGATTTTAGAGATCAGGCGCTGGTCGGAGATGTCATAGCTGAAAATTCTTTCCCAGTCTGTAGGTGGTCTTTTTACTCTTTTGGTGAAGTCTTTAGATGAGCATAGGTGTTTGATTTTTAGGAGCTCCCAGTTATCTGGTTTCTCTTCGTCATTTTTGGTAATATTTTGTATTCTGTTTATGCCTTGTATTAGGGCTCCTAACGTTGTCCCTATTTTTTCTTCCATTATCTTTATCATTTTAGTCTTTATGTTTAGGTCTTTGATCCACTTGGAGTTAGTTTTTGTGCATGGTGTGAGGTATGGGTCCTGTTTCATTTTTTTGCAAATGGATATCCAGTTATGCCAGCTCCATTTGTTAAAAAGACTGTCTTTTCCCCACTTAACTGACACTGGGCCTTTGTCAAATACCAGCTGCTCATATGTGGATGGATTTATATCTGGGTTCTCAATTCTGTTCCATTGGTCTATGTGCTTGTTGTTGTACCAGTACCAGGCTGTTTTGACTACCGTGGCTGTATAATATGTTCTAAAATCAGGTAGAGTGAGGCCTCCCACTTTCTTCTTCTTTTTCAGTAATTCTTTACTTATCCGAGGCTTCTTTCCCTTCCATATGAAGTTGGTGATTTGTTTCTCCATCACATTAAAAAATGTCGTTGGAATTTGGATCGGAAGTGCATTGTATGTATAGATGGCTTTTGGTAGAATAGACCTTTTTACTATGCTAAGTCGTCCTAGCCATGAGCAAGGTATGTTTTTCCACTTAAGTAGGTCCTTTTTAGTTTCTTGCAGTAGTACTTTGTAGTTTTCTTTGTATAGGTCTTTTACATCTTTGGTAAGACTTATTCCTAAGTATTTTATCTTCTTGGGGGCTACTGTGAATGCCAAATACCAACAGCATTCTTTAAAGAGGTGGAAAAATGAATCTTTAACTTTATATGGAAAGGGAGGAGGCCCTGGATAAGTAAAGCACTATTGAAGAAGAAGAATGAAGTAAGACTTGCACTACCTGGCCTCAGAACCTACTATATACAGCTACAGTAGTCAAAACAGCCAGATACTAGTACGACAGATACATTGACCAATGGGACAGAATTGATAACCCAGATATAAATCCATCCACCTACAGCCACCTGATCTTTGACAAGGGCCCAAAGTCCATCAAATAAGGAAAAGACATTCTTTGTAACAAATGATGCTGGCAAAACTGGATATTCATTCTGCAAAGCAATTGAAACAGGACCCATACCGCACATCATACAAAAAAACTAATTCAAAATGGATCAAAGACCTAAATATAAAACCCAAACTTATAAAGATCATAGAAGAAAAAATAGGGTCAATGCTAGAGGCCCTAATACATGGCAGTAATAGGATGCAAACCATAACTAACAACACAAACTCCAAAAAATAAGCTAGATAACTGAAATTTTCTAAAAATTAAACACTTAAACGCTCATCAAAAGACTTCACCAAAAGAGTAAAAAGAGAACCTACAGACTGGGAAAAAAAATTTTGTCTGTTACAAATCCAACAAAGGCCTAATCTCTAAAATCCTCAGGAAAACCCAACACCCCTACAACAAAAAGACAAATAATCCAATTAAAAAATGGGCAAAGGAAATGAACAGACACTTCACCAAAGGAGACACTGAAGCAGCTGACAGACACTTGAGGAAATGCTCTCAATCACTAGCCATTAGAGAAATGCAAGTCAAAACCACAATGAGATACCATCTCACCCCAACATTACTGGCATGAATCAAAAAAACAGAAAATAACAAACGTTGGAGAGGCTGCGGGGAGATTGGAACTCTTAAGTACTGCTGCTATATCCAGAAATGGAAATACCATACGATCCAGCAATCCCAGTCCTAGAGAAATAAAAGCCACCACAAAATAGACACATGCACAACACCCATGTTCATTGCAGCATTATTCACAATAGCAAAAAGATGGAAACAACCTAGATGCCCATCAACAGATAAATGGATAAACAAACTATGGTACATACACACAATGGAGTACTGTGCAACAACAAACAACAATGATGAATCTGCAAAACATCTCACAACATGGATGAATCTGGAGGGCATTATGCTGAGTGAAATAAGTCAATCGCAAAAGAGAAAAATTGTATGAGACCACTACTGTAAAAACTCTTGAAAAGGTTTACACGCAAAAAGAAACAATCTTTGATGATTACGATGAAGGGGGGGGTAGAAAAACACTAAATAGACAATAGATAACTGGTAACTTTGGTGAAGGGTAAGACAGTACACAACACTGGGGAAGCCAGCACAACTTGTCCAAGGCAAAGTCATGGAAGCTTCGTAGGCACATCCAAACTCCCTGAGAGACCAAATTACTGTGCTGAGGGCTGTAGAGACCATGGTGTCAGGGAACATCTAGCTCAATTGGTATAACATAGTTTATAAAGAAAGGGTTCTACATTCAACTTTGGTGAGTAGTGTTTGGGGTTTTAAAAACCTGTGAGTGGACATCTCAGATACTCCACTGGTCTCACCCCATCTGGTTGTTGTTGTTAGGTGCCATCAAGTTGGTTCCGACTCGTAGCAACCCTATGCACAACAGAATGAAACACTGCCCAGTCCTGTGCCATCCTTACAATCGTTGCTATGCTTGAGCTCATTGTTGCAGCCACTATCTCAATCCACCTCATTGAGAGTCTTCCTCTTTTCCGTTGACCCTGTGCTTTGGCAAGCATGATGTCCTTCTCCAGGGACTGATCCCTCCTGCCAACATGTCCAAAGTATGTAAGACGCAGTTGCGCTGTCTTTGCTTCTAAGGAGCATTCCGATTATACTTCTTCCAAGACAGGTTTATTCGTTCTTTTGGCAGTCCATGGTATATTCAATATTCTTCACCAACACCACAATTCAAAGGGCGTCAATTCTTTTTTGGTCTTCCTTATTCCTTGCCCAGCTTTCCCATACATATGATGCTATTGAAAATACCATGGCTTCGATCAGGTGCACCTTAGTCTCCAAGGTGACATCTTTGCTTTTCAACGCTTTAAAGAGGTCCTTCGCAGCAGATTTACCTAATGCAATGCGTTGTTTGATTTCTTGACTGTCGCTTCCATATGGGTTGATTGTGGATCTAAGTAAAATGAGATCTTTCACAACTTCAATCTTTTCTCCATTTATCATGATGTTGGTCATTGGTCCAGGTGTGAGGATTTTTGTTTTATTTATGAGGAGGTGCAATCCATACTGAAGGCTGTGGTCTTTGATCTTCATCAGTAAGTGCTTCAAGTCCTCTTCACTTTCAGCAAGCAAAGTTGTGTCATCTGCATAACGCAGGTTGTTAATGAGTCTTCCTCCAATCCTGATGCCCCGTTCTCCTTCATAGAGTCCAGCTTCTCGGATTATTTGCTCAGCATACAGATTTATGGTGAAATGATACAACCCTGACATACACCTTTCCTGACTTTAAACCAATCGGTATGCCCTTGTTCTGTCTGAACAACTGCCTCTTGGTCTGTGTAAAGGTTCTTCATGAGCACAATTAGGAGTTCTAGAATTCCCATTCATCACAATGCTATCCACAGTTTGTTATGATCCACACAGTTGAATGCCTTCGCATAGTTGATAAAACACAGGTAAACATCCTTGTGGTATTCTCTGCTTTCAGCCAGGATCCATCTGACATCAGTAATGATCTCCCTGGTTCTATGTCCTCCTCTGAAACCAGCCTGGATTTCTGGCAGTTCCCTGTCGATATACTGCTGCAACTAATTTTGAATGATCTTCAGCAAAATTTTGCTTGTGTGTGATATTAATGATATTGTTCTATAATTTCCTCATTCATTTGGAACACCTTTCTTGGGAACAGGCATAAATATGGATCTCTTCCAGTCAGTTGGCCAGGAAGTGGTCTTCCCCATTTCTTAGCTTAGATGTGTGAGCACCTCCAGCACTGCATGAGTTTGTTGAAACATCTCAATTGATATTCTGTCAGTTCCTGGAGCCTTGCTTTTCACCAGTGCCTTCAGAAGAGCTTGGACCTCTTCCATCAGTACCATCGGTTCCTGATCATATGCCACCTCTTGAAATGGTTGAGCATTGACTAATTCTTTTTGCTCTGATGGCCCTGTGTATTCCTTCCATCTTCTTTTGATGCTTCCTCCATCGTTTAATATTTTCCCCATAGAATCCTTCACTATTGTAACTCGAACCTTGAATTTTTTCTTCAGTTCTTTCAGCTTGAGAAACGCCAAGTGTGTTCTTCTCTTTTGGTTTTCCATCTCCAGCTCTTTGCACATGTCATTATAATACTTTATTTTGTCTTCTCGAGCCACCCTTTGAAATCTTCTGTTCAATTCTTTTATTTCATCATTTCTTCCTTTTGCTTTAGCTGCTTAACATTCATGAGCAAGTTTCAGAGTCTTCTCTGACATCCATTTTGGTCTTTTCTTTCTTTCCTGTCTTTTCAATGACCTCTTGTTTTCTTCATGTATGATGTCATTCCACAACTTGTCTGGTCTTCGGTTACTGGTGTTCAATGCTTCAAATCTATTCTTAAGGTGGTCTCTAAATTCAGGTGGGACATACTCAGGTCATATTTAGGTTCTCATGGACTTGTTCTGATTTTCTTCAGTTTCAGCTAGAACTTGCATATGAGCAATTGATGGTCTGTTCCACAGTTCCTTCAGCCTTGTTCTGACTGATAATATAGAGCTTTTCCATCATTTCTTTCCACAGATGTAGTCAAAAGATGACTGGGGAAGAGCTGCCTCCTCAAAGTAGAGTTGACCTTAATGACGTGGATGGAGTCAAGCTTTTGGGACCTTCATTTGCTGGTGTGGCATGACTCAAAATGAGAAGAAACAGCTGCAAATATCCATTAATGATTGGAACCTGGAATGAACAAAGTATGAATCTGAGAAAATTGGAAATCATCAAAAATGTGATGGAACACATAAACATCAATATCCTAGGCATTAGTGAGCTGAAATGGGCTGGTATTGGCCATTTTGAATCAGACAGTCATATACTCTACTATGCTGGGAATGACAACTTGAAGAGGAATGGTGTTGCATTCATAGTCAAAAAGAACATTTCAAGATCTATCCTGAAGTACAAGCGCTGTCAGTGATAGGATAATATCCATAGGCCTACAATGAAGGTGAGTTAATATGACTATTATTAAAATTTACTCACCAACCACTAAGGTCAAAGATGAAGAAATAAAAGGTTTTTATCAGCTGCTGCAGTTTGAAATTGATGGAACATGCAATCAGGATGCAGCGATAATTACTGGTGATTGGAATGCAAAAGTTGGAAACAAGAAGGATGTTAAGTTGGAACACATGGCCTTGGTGATAGAAACAATGCCAGAGATCGAATGATAGAATTTTGCAAGAGCAATGACTTCTTCACTGCAAATACCTTCTTTCACCAACATAAACGATGACATGGGCCTTGCCAGATGGAACACACAAAAATTGAACACCCCATCTGAAGCAAGGGTGAATGAAGAAAACTAAAGACACAAGAGAAAGATTAGTCCAAAGGACTAATGGACCAAGACTACCATAGCCTCCACTGGACTGAGCCTGGTACAAATAGATGGTGCCCGGCTACCACAACTGACTGCTCTGACAGGGATCACAGTAAAGGATCCCAGACAGAGCTGGAGAGAAATGTAGAACAAAATTCTAACTTACAAAAAAAGACTAGACTTACTGGCCTGATAAGAGTCTCCCTGGTGAAAACCCGGGAGTATGGCCCCCAGACACACTTTTAGCTCAGTAGCGAAGTCACTCCTGAGGTTCACCCTTCAGCCAAAGATTAGACAGGTCCATAAAACAAAACAATACTAAAGGGGCACACCAGCCTAGGAGCAAGGACTAGAAGGCAGGAAGGGACAGGAAAGTTGGTAATAGTGAGCCTAAGGTTGAAAAGGGAGAGTACCGATGTATCATGGGGTTGGTAATCAATGTCATAAAACAATATGTGTACTAACTGTTAAATGAGAAATTAGTTTGATCTGTAAACCTTTATTTTAAAAAAGAAAGTAACAAAGTAATGCAGTATGAGTGCAGGTTAGGATGCATGTAGGGTAGAAAAAACTAGAAAGTTGTGTCAGGCTTAAATCATGCGAGCCCTACACTGTCACAGTAGCAAGGGCAGATTGTATTTGTTAGGTCATGTACATAAAACAGTTAGCACATAGCACCAGGTGCATTGTAAGTGCTCAGTATATATGAGCTGTTATTATTGTTCAACTTGTCAGAAGGACATGTAGTAAAGCTACCTAGGTGGCTAATTCAGTGTCCTGTAAAAAGGCTCCAGATGAGCATTCTCCAATTCGTAGGTCTATGGTGAGGTGTAACCCACTTTTAGGTTGTCCCTTTATCATCTCCTCCCAGCACTCCTCCCCTCCGTCAGAGGCATGTATTGACCAGCCTGTGAGTTCCTTCAGTGCAAAGACCATGTTCTCTTCTGTATCATTGTACCCAAGGCCTTACAACATTGAAGAAATGCTTGCTCCCCCATTAAATGAAAATCCTCCTGGATAAATAAATGAATTGATACTCTAGCCTATTAATTTAGGAGTTGAATTTGTCATCCATGGATATACTAATGACATCTAGATTCTAGACCTACCAGGAACCCAATCAAGGTGTTGTCCTGAGAGGCCCTTGCCTGCAAATATCTTATTAGTTCTCCTCCCTCCTCCCTAAATCACCACACCTACCCCCATTTCAAGAGGTAACATATGATCAGGAACCAATGGTACTGAAGGAAGAAGTCCAAGCAGCACTGAAGGTGTTGGTGAAAAAAAGGCTCCAGAAATTCATGGAATATCAATTGAGAAGTTTCAATCGATGCAGTGCTGGAAGTGCTCACTTGTCTATACCAAGAAATGTGGCAGACGGCTACCTGGCCAACCGGCTGAAAGCGATCCACATTTATGCCTATTCCCAAGAAAGTTGATCCAACCGAATGTGGAAATTATCAAACAATATCATTAATATCACACGCAAATAAAATTTTGCTAAAGATCATTCAAAAGCAGCTGCAGCAGTATATTGACAGGAAACTGCCAGAAAATCAGGCTGGTTTTAGAAGAGGACATGGAACCAAGGATATCATTGCTGATGTCAGATAGATCTTGGATGAAAGCGGAGAATACCAGAAAGATATTTACCTGTGTTTTATCAACTATGCAAAGGAATTTCACTGTGTGGATCAAAACAAACTGTGGATACCATTCCGATGAATGGGAATTCCAGAACTCTTAATTGTGCTTATGAGGAACCTTTACATAGATCAAGAGGCAGTTGTTCACACAGAACAAGGGGATACGGATTGGTTTAAAGTCAGGAAAGCTGTGCATTGGGGTTGCATCCTTCCACCATGCCTACTCAATCTGTATGCTGAGCAAATAATCCAAGAAGCTGCACTATGTGAAGAAGAACAGGGCATCAGGAATGGGGGAAGACTCATTAACAACCTTCGTTACACAGATGACACAACCTTGCTTGCTGAAAGTGAAGAGGGCTTGAAGCACTTACTGATGAAGATCAAAGATCAAAGACTTCAATGTGGATTACGCCTCAACATAATGAAAACAAAAATCCTCACAACTGGAGGCTGTGGAGAGATTGGAACTCTTATACACTGCTGGTGGGAATGTAAAAGGGTACAACCACTTTGGAAAGCTATCTGGCATTATCTTAAACAGTTAGAAATAGAACTACCATACAATCCAGAAATTCCACTCCTCGGAATATACCCTAGAGAAATAAGAGCCTTCGCACAAACAGATATATGCACACCCATGTTTATTGCAGCTCTGTTTACAATAGCAAAAAGCTGGAAGCAACCAAGGTGTCCATCAAAGGATGAATGGTTAAATAAATTGTGGTATATTCACACAATGGAATACTACTCATCGATAAAGAACAGTGACGAATCTGTGAAACATTTCATAACATGGAGGAACCTGGAAGGCATTATGCTGAGTGAAATTAGTCAGAGGCAAAAGGACACCACTATTATAAGATCTTGAGAAATAGTATAAACTGAGAAGAACACATACTTTTGTGGTTACGAGGGGTGGAAGGAGAGAGGGTGGGAGAGGGTTTTTTACTGATTAATTAGTAGATAAGAACTACTTTAGGTGAAGGGAAGGACAATACTCAATACATGGAAGGTCAGCTCAACTGGACTGGACCAAAAGCAAAGAAGTTTCCGGGATAAACTGAATGCTTCAAAGGTCAGCAGAGCAAGGGCGGGGTTTAGGGACCATGGTTTAAGGGGACTTCTAAGTCAATTGGCAAAATAATTCTATTATGAAAACATTCTGCATCCCACTTTGAAATGTGGCGTCTGGGGTCTTAAATGCTAACAAGCGGCCATCTAAGATGCATCAATTGGTCTCAACCCACCTGGATCAAAGGAAAATGAAGTACACCAAGGTCACACGATAACTATGAGCCCAAGAGACAGAAAGGCCCACACGAACCAGAGACCTACATCATCCTAAGACCAGAAGAACTAGTTGGTGCCCAGCCACAACCGATGACTGCCCTGACAGGGAGCACAACAGAGAACCCCTGAGGGAGCAGGAGATCAGTGGGATGCAGACCCCAAATTCACACAAAAAGACCAGACTTAATGGTCTGACTGAGACTAGAGGAATCCCGGCGGCCATGGTCCCCAAACCTTCTGTTGGCCCAGGACAGAAACCATTCCCGAAGACAACTCATCAGACATGAAAGGGACTGGACGGTGGGTAGGAGAGAGATGCTGATGCAGAGTGAGCTAATTATATCAGGTGGACACTTGAGACTGTGTTGACATCTCCTGTCTGGAGAGGGGATGGGAGGATAGAGAGAGTTGGAAGCTGGCAAAATTGTCACGAAAGGAGAGACTGGAAGAGCTGACTCATTGGGGGAGAGTAAGTGGGAGTACGGAGTAAGGTGTATATAAACTTATATGTGACAGTCGGACTTGATTTGTAAACGTTCACTTGAAGCTCAATAAAAGTTAATAAAAAAAAAATTAGATAGGAACCTTAGGGGCCAGTGAGTCTATATTAACACAGGATGAACAACTCAGAAAAGGAGGGTGAGAATGGTTGTACAACTCGAAGAATGTAATCAGTGTCACTGAATTCTACACACGTAGAAACTGTTGAATTGGTGTAGGTTTTCCTGTGTATATTCTCAACAACAAAATAAATAAAATTTAGAAAAAAGTATATATATATATAAAACATATATATGTATAATGAAACAAAAATAAATAAAAGAATGGGGATCTACAAAAAAAAAAATCCTCACAACTGGAGCAATAAGCAACATCATGATAAAAGGGGAAAAGATTGAAGTTGTCAAGGATTTCATTTTCCTTGGATCCACAATCAACATCCATGGAAGCAGCAGTCGGAAATCAAAGGACGCATCGCATTGGGCAAATCTGCTGCAAAAGACTTCTTTAAAGTGTTAAAAAGCAAAGATGTCACCTTGAAGACTAAGGCACACCTGACTCAAGCCATGCTATTTTCAGTTGCATCATATGCATGCAAAAGGTGGACAATGAATAAGGAAGACAGAAGAAGAATTGACACCTTTGAATTGTGGTGTTGGCAAAGAATATTGAATATATCATGGACTGCCAAAAGGACGAATAAATTGGTCTTGGGAGAAGTACAACCAGAATGCTCCTTAGAAGTAAGGATGGCGAGGTTGCATCTTACATACTTTGAACATATTGTCAGGAAGGATCAGTTCCTAGAGAAGGACATCATGCTTGGTAGATGATCAGTGAAAGAGAGGAAGACCCTCAACGAGATGGATTGACACAGTGGCTACAACAATGGGCTCAAGCATAGCAACGATTGTGAGCACGGCACAGGACCGGGCAGTGTTTCATTCTGTGGCACATGGGGTCACTATGAGTTGGAACCAACCCGATGGCACCTAACAACAACAACAACACCCCCATAGGGTGATGGTGAGTGCAATGAGAGATGTCAAGTGTCTAGCATTGTGCCTGATCCATTGTTTCTCCCCTAAGCATCAGAATTTCTGATATCCCCCTGATGGCCCTGGCATGGTAAGCCATTTAGTATGCTGTTTCAGAGGTAAAAGAAATAGAAGAAAACTTTTTCACAGTTTCCATCTAAACGTCTCCTTTAGACAGATTCAGCCACCCATATAGATATTGACATACTATTTCCTGTTCTATGACTTTCCCCAACTCCTTATAGCTGAGCTCAGTTCTCAAAAGCCCAGAATTATAGATTTCAGAGCTGGAACATAAGTCAAGATTTTCTGCTTCCATCAGGAAAAGAGGACTGAGGATCTGAGCAGTTGAGACTGAAGAAGAGAGAGAGGCCCAAAATGGGTAGTGATTTGCCTTTGGTGAACACTGATATGAAGTGGGAAAGAGGAAGAGTTTTCAGTTTTAATCTGAATCTTTGTCTTCATAGAGGCAGTAGAGCCTAATGAATGATTAAGAGTAATGATAGGCAAATGACGGACCATGGGCTAAATCTTGCCCACCACCAATTTGTATAAATAAAGTTTTATTGGAACAGCAAGATGTCCATTCAGTTATGTGTTGCCTATGGCACCTATGGCTATTTTCCCATTACAACAATAAAAAAAAAAAAACCAACCCAGTGACTATATGAGGTAAGTAATTGTAACAGAGAATATGGCCTACAAAGCCTAAAATACTTACTATCTGGCCCTTTACAGAAAAAGCTTTCTGGCCTCTGGTAAAGAGCAATGATCTTGCCCGGCAGAACTGAGTTTAAATCCCATTTCCAGGTTGGGTGAGTTAATTAACCTTTTTACACCTCTCTACAGTTTCCTCACCTGTAAAACAGGAACAACAAGAGTATCTACTTCATAGGGTTGTTGTGAGGCTTAAGTATCTCAAAGTACCTAACACAGATATTATCTGTACCACCGTAAGCTTTCAAATGTGAGTAATGATGATGATGGTGCAAACATGCACTAAAATTACCGCTCAGGGAACACAATACAAACAAGTTTTAAAAGCAGATAGTTGATGATACCCAATATTATACACATACATGTATATACACACACATAGAGATATACACACACATATGTACACACATAATTTATATATAATATGGATGAGAAAGATAGATATAATTTATATACAATATGGATAGAAAGATATACAGATATATTAATGCATGTAGAATATACAAATACATGCATGTATGTGTGTGATGTGTGTTTATGACAACCCTATACAAAAAAACAATTACCTGGTTGTATGATCCTTGCACTAAAAGTAGGAAACAGGTCACGTGGAGAGTTGAGTTTAGGTTGAATTTAACAATCATTTGAACAACAGTTTTTCCATTGCCATCTTCCCGTTGCAATTACTCTTTCACTCTTTTCATTTTTTTTTTTCCACCCAGTGGTGAAACTAAGTGATTGCAAGCAGCCCGTGCCAAGTGCTTTTGCTCCTGGGAGAACGCCTTGAACAAGTCAGTAAGGTAGAGGGAAATGGAGATGTTACAGTGACTGTGATTCCAAAGAGCTAAAACTTCCTTGGGAACGAGAATAAAAAAACTCCTTTGCAACTGAGTCAATTTCGATGAAGGTAGACAATTACCACCTTTTTAAACATACTATAGAAGCCCTGGTGGCTTAGTGGTTAACAGCTCAGGCTGCTAACCAAAAGGTTGGCAGTTAGAATTCACCAACCACTCCTTGGAAACCCTGTGGGGCAGTTGTACTCTGCCCTATAGGGCCGCCGTGAGTCAGAATAGACTCAACAGCGACGGGTTTTTTTCATAGTCTATTGTCTGTGGCCCTCTTCATAATTTAGCTTCACAAACAGGCACATATTTTAAATTATGAAGGTAATCCAACAGAATGTGGAAATTATCAGACAATATCAAAAAAAAATTTTTTTTTAATCATTAATATCACACGCAAGCAAAATTCGTTCAAAAGCAGCTGCAGCAGTACATCAACAGGAAACTCCCAGAAATTCAAGCCAAGTCCAGAAGAGGACGTGGAATGAGGGATATCATTGCTGATGTCGGTGGATCTTGGCTGAAAGCAGAGAATACCAGAAAGATGTTTACCTGTGTTTCATTGACTATGCAAAGGCATTCAACTGTGTGGTTCATAACAAATTGTGGATAACATGGTGAAGAATGGGAATTCCAGAATATTTAATTGTGCTCATGCAGAACATAGATACAGACCAAGAGGCAATTGTTAGAAAAGAACAAGGGGATACTGCATGGCTTAACGTCAGGAAAGATGTGCATCAGGGTTATATCCTTTCACCATACTTATTCAATCTGTATGCTGAGCAAATAATCTGAGAATCTGGTCTATATGAAGAAGAATGTGGCATCAGAATTGGAGGAAGACTCATTAACAGTCTGTAATATGCAGATGACACAACCTTGCTTGCTGAAAGTGAAGAGGACTCGAAGCACTTACTGATGAGGATCAAAGACTACAACCTTTAGTACGGATTGCATCTCAACATAAAGAAAACAAAAATTCTCACAACTGGACCAATAAACAATATCATGATAAATGGAGAAAAGATTGAAGTTGTCAAGGGTTTCCTTTTACTTGGATCCACAATCTATGCCCATGGAGGCAGCAGTCAAGATATAAAGTGATGTATTACATTGGGCAAATCTGCTGCAAAGATCTCTTGGAAGTTTTAAAAAGCAAAGATGTCACCTTGAAGACTAAGGTGCCGCTCACCCAAGCCATGGTGTTTTCCATTGCCTCATATGCATGAAAATGCTGGACGATCAATAAGGAAGACCAAAGAAGAATTGATGCCTTTAAATTATGGTGTTGGCAAAGAATATTAAATATACCATGGACTGCCAGAAGAATGAACAAATCTATCTTGGAAGAAGTACAGCCAGAATGCTCCTTAGAAACAAGGATGGCAAGACTTTGTCTCACGTACTTTGGACAAGTTATCAGGAAAGATCAGTCAGTCCCTGGAGAAGAACATCATGCTTGGCAAAGCAAAGGATCAGCAAAAATGATGAATACCACCAACGAGATGGATTGACACAGTGGGTGCAACAATGGGCTCAAGCATAACAATGATTGTTAGGATGGTGCAGGACCAGGTAGTTTTTTGTTATGTTGTACATAGGGTCACCGCGAGTTGGACTCAAAGGTCCTACTCAAAGTCACCTAATAACAGCAACATCGTTTATTGTCTGTGGCCCTCTTCATAATTTAGCTCCCCCAGGGCAGGGATCTCTGACCGTCTTGTTCATCAATATATCCAAAAGGCCTAAAACAGACTCAGGTACATTGTAAACATTTATCAAATATTCGCTGAATTGAATAAGTGACTTCAGGTATATAGACTATGATACTTTTGAGGAAAAAACTAACACTTGGACTAAGACAGGGTAATTGAGGGCATATCTTCATCCCCTGCTTGACCCTTTAGACGATTTGAGGCCCTAAGATTAGAAAGGTGATACTTGTTGGAACTGTTCTCAGGAGAAACTTTGAGACTCTGGGCACCAGAAGAGCTATTCTGGAGCCCAAGGAATAGGTGATAAATAATGGATAAGAAAAACCACGGGATAGAGGCAAACCCAAAAAAAGATATGGAACAGGCTCCTGGTAATCCCTCTGCACATAAAAACTATAAATTCTGGACAAAATATCAAAAGCAACTCTCTGAAGGCCCTGGAGACAATCAAGCAGGCAGAATACTGGCGGGGAGTCCACGTTTGGAAGAAGGGAATGACATTGCGAAAGTTTCCATTATTACAGCTTTTTGCCTAAAACCAAGAGCCAATCAATGACAAAAAGGAGTGACTAAAACTTGGGTAGAAAACCTGGAGTCTTACTTTCATGAAGAACCAGAAAGACGGAGTTCAAGGTGATTACAGTACATGGAAAGTGAAAGGAGAAAGCAGAGAGCCAAGAGGGGGAGGTGACATGTTCTATGTACAAGGTCAATACACATCTCTGAATCATGCACGCAAGCAGCCCGGTTTAGGATGAAAGAACTGAACAGTCATTTCTTCTGTTTACTTTAAGAAAGTTTGGAGTTTGAATTCAATTAACTGCCTACTTTTAAGAAATCAGTACTCTTTAGGGGATCATAACAGAATTCAGGGGCTCTTTTACATATGATTCACAGTCTCATGGATACTGGGCATATGAAGAAAAAGGAAAATGTGAGCCATACTTAAGAGCAAAGGCAATCAATGGAGACTGAGATAACTCAGAGGTTGCAATTAACATGCACATATTTTAAATTAGCTATCATAATTGTCTTAGTTACCTAGTGCTGCTATAACAAAAAATACTGCAACTTTAAAGCAGCAGAATGGCTTTATAAAAACTATTTCCTTACAATTTTGGATGCTGAAAGTTCAAATCAGTATCTGCTATGTCGATTCCTTCTGTGATCCTCACTCCCAGGTTATGGTGTCTGCCAGCAATCCTTGGCATTCCTTTGCTTATAGATGGGTCTTCACGTGGCATCTCTCTGCCCCCCGTCCCCCCTCCCCTCCGTGTGTGTCTGTTTCTATTCTGCTCCTTTTATAAGACAACATGGAGAAGTGATTAGGTTTAGGACCCACCCTCATCACTGCTATGACCTCATTAACATAACAAAAGCCCAATACAGATTTTCTCCTATGTAATTTTGCTTTCATAAAAATCAAAACTGAACCCATTTTTATCAAGTTGATTCCAGCTCATAGTGACCCTGAAGGACAGAGTAGAAATGCTCCATAGGGTTTCCAGGGAGCACCTGGTGATTTTAAACTGCTGACTTTTGGGTTAGCAGCCGAAATTTTAACCACTATGCCACCAGGGTTTCCTTTGCTTTCCATATCTTCTTTATTTTGCATGACATGAGATAGAAATTTATTTATTTATTTTTGTCTATATGGATAATCAGTTGTCCCAACTGCATTCTATTTATGCATTTTGAGAAGGAGAATTAACATCTTTATAATATCAAGTCTTCCTATTCATGAGTGTAGTATATCTATTTATTTAGATCTTTAATATATTTTAATGAAGTTTAATCTTTTTTGGTAAATGTGTTCTTAGGTTTTGTAAACTTTCAGTTGGTTTTTGAATACTATCTTTTTTAAAAATAAAATTATATTTTCCAAATGTTTGTTGCTGGTGTAGAAAAATAAAGTTGAGTTTTGTATAATGATCTTCTAATCAGCAACTTTACTTAATTTCAAAGTGGTAAAAAACAGACTATCTCCATAGTTCTCTACTATAGCAATTATTGGAAGAGGCTAGAGCAATATCAATAGATGAAAAGACTCTGAGAACATAGAATACTCCATTTAGCCAAGTTACCAAACCCATTGCCATCAGTGGATTCGATTTAGACTCATAGCAACCCTATAGGACAGAGTAGAACTGCCCCACAAAGTTTCCAAGGAGCGCCTGGTGGATTCCAACCGCCTACCTTTCGGTTAGCGGCTATAGCTCTTAGCCAAGTTACCAATCATACATACATGGAAAAGTAAGGGTCCTCTCATGTCTACAAAGTTTCAGAGTTTTTCATTTTATTTATTTATTTTTGCAACTTGCTTGAGGCCGTACTCCAGAATATCAGAAACTGAGTTAGAATGAAAAGTTACTGAATGGAGATGTTACTGCTAAAATGAATCTGAGGTAACCATTTTTCAAGACAAATTTCAGAAAGAAATAAGCAAATAAGAGCTCAAACAAGAAGACTGTTCTTGCTATGTGGTTTAACTGTTTTTTGTTTTGTTTTGTTTTAAAGTACACAAAATAGATAAAAATCCTGGGACGAAAGGGGGTCACGTATCAAAACCTTAAAGAAGTATGAGAATGGTGGAATCTCTTGTCTTTTGTCTTTCATACAAAAGACAAAATCTCTTCGTCTTTCATACTACAAAGTAACAAGCCTATTATTTTTATCAGGTATATTTATAATTATGAAATAACTTTGTGAAATACTTTCATATTTTGATCATCAAGTAAAAAATGTATTATCTTAAAACATCAAAGGAGACAATATTATAGATCTGATAATCTATATGGAAGGGACAATAAAGACCTAGAAATATAAGGGAACAAAAAATAACTATGCGTAACAATTATAATGGATATAGCTGTAGAAATTCCCCAATTGGCTCATATCAAATTAAAAACAACTGTAGTAATATTTTACTGAACAAAAATTTTTTTAAGCTAAACACTACGAACATGACTAGAAATAGAGTGAGGATGACTTCATAAACAAAAATTCTAGTGAAGAGAACAGTTTTATTGTGGAAAACGTGTCTGAATTTTTTTTCTTTGTTTGGTGGGATACAGAAAGATATGTTTAATACCAACTACAAAAAGGTTACTAAATCTCATTTATTTTTATTTACTTATCAAATGCCGACGTAGTGCTTACCATACGCCAGCTATTTATTCTAAGTGCTTTACAAAGGGGAGCTCATTCTGTTAGTCAGGTTCCTGGCAGGAAACAGATGGTGCACTCAAATTGGATAAATTTAAGTGAATTGAGTAAAAGGAACATTTACGAAGATGTGAGTGGGAGTTAGAAAAGGCACCATGGCATTGTGCAATACCCAAGCTAACAGCAGCAGGTAGATTTTACCGCCCCTAGGTTTGAGTAAGTGTTGCTGTTGCAGACAACCCAAGGCAACCTAGTGAGGAAGGAACAAGGCGAATATACATCCCATCTCAGCTTCGCTCTTCTCCTGCAGGGATCTCCCGTTGGCCAAACTCAACAGAAGGCCAGAGGGCAAGAAGCTCACTGATACCACCTGTACCAGCTGGTCTCCCAGGGCACAGAGCAGGGGTAGAGAAAGGTAGAAGTGGGTTTGGAGGGACAAAGAGAAGATATTCAGCACACTCATAATAACCCTATTTGGCCACTGCTATTATTTTTTTTATTGCACACATTTTACAGAAACCGAGGCAGAGAGAAGTTAAATAACTTGCCCAAAGTCACATTGCTGATAAGTGATGGATCTGGGATTCTAAACCAGGAAGTCTGGCTCTACTATACCAGGCTGCCTCTGTTTATTGCATTATTATATTATAAGCTGATACATCTTATTAACTGTTATTGTTAGGTGCTGTCAAGTCGATTTCAACTCCAAGTGACCCTATGTGACAAGAGTAGAACTGCCCTGTAGGGTTTCCTAGGCATTGCATTGGGTAAATCTGCTGTAAAGGACCTCTTTAAAGTGTTGAGGAGCAAGGATGACACCTTGAAGGCTAAAGTGCGCCTGACTCAAGCCATAGTATTTTCAATCGCATCATATGCATGTGAAAGCTTGATGATGAATAAGGAAGACAGAAGAAGAATTGATGCCTTTGAATTGTGGTGTTGGCGAAGAATACTGAATATACCATGGACTGCCAGAAGAAAGAACAAACCTGTCTTGGGAGAAGTACAACCAGAATGCTCCTTAGAAGCACGGATGGCGAGACTGCGTCTTACACACTTTGGACATGTTGTCAGGAGGGATCAGTCTCTGGAGAAGGATATCATGTTTGGCAAAGTACAGGGTCAGCGGAAAAGAGGAAGACCCTCAACGAGGTGGATTGACACGGTGGCTGCAACAACGGGCTCAAGCATAACAACGATTGTAAGGATGGCTCAGGACCAGGCAGTGTTTCGTTCTGTTGTGCATAGGGTCGCTATGAGTTGGAACTGACTCGATGGCACGTAACAACAACAACAACAATCTTTATGAGAGCGGATCACCAGATCTTTTCTCCTGCAGAGCCACTGGTGAGTTCGAACTGCTAACCTTGCAGTTAGTAGCTGAGTGCTTAACCATTGTACTTCCAAGGATCTTTTATCTTATTATATCTCATTACACCTATCCTCTATTTTTTTTTTTTTAATTTTTTTTTTAATGCTGTCAGATATGCTGGGATTTAAAGGGTTTTTTTTGTTTGTTTTTTTTTAAGGCCATTGTAGGCATCATTTCTGGCTTCTTTCTACCACCTGTTTAAGGGCTGGGAGGCATTTTTATGTTATGATAGACACGTAAGTACCGAGACTTCCATTGTGACTCATAGATTATCTGAAAATTGAGCGATTTTCATGATAGGTATACTTCCCAGCAGCTTCTCAGTATAGCCGGAAGATTATAGCTAGAGGAAACACAGGAGGTGAAAATTTGGTCCTGTTTGTAACTGTTCAATAGTAAACATATTGCGGTTTCATTGAGTTTGTGTACTTGAAGGATTTTACTTTTTCAACAGAACTGTAGAAATCTGGACATTCTTAATAATCAAAGCATAAATGCTTTCTAGATCTTTTGGTAAACATTTTCAAATATTAAAAATAACAAGTTGTGAGTTCAGTATAAAACCTGGGTTCCAGCAAATAAACTGTAAACATATTTCTGGAGAGAAAACTATGTTTTCTTATTGATTTCTTTACCATTCCATTGGTAGTCTCTTGAATAAATTACCTACTAAAAGGTTCAGAATTAGGGGTAAGCAAAGCGGAAACCCTAGTGGGGTAGTGGTTAAGTGGTATGGCTGCTAACCAAGAGGTTGGCAGTTCAAATCTGCCAGGCCCTCCTTGGAAACTCTATGGGGCAGTTCTACCCTGTCTTACAGAGTCATTACCAGTCGGAATCAACTCAACGGCAATGGGTTTGGTTTTTCTTTTTTTTTTTTTTTTTATTAGAGTGAATAAGTCTCTTGGTGGTGCAAATGGTTAACACACTTGGCTATTAACCAAAATTTTGGAGGTTTGAATCCACCCAGAGGCACCTCCAAAGAAAAGCCTGGCAAATCTACTTCCAAAATTTCAGCCATCAAAAGCCCTATGGAGCACAGTTTCACTCATATGGGGTTGTCATGAGTTGATTCCATCGAGTCAGAATCGACTCAACAGCAACTGGTTACAAGATTAAAACAATTACCAAGTCTAAATTGTTATCCTGGAGGTTTTTGTATCACAAGTGTGTTGTTGTTTTTCCAGAGCTTTCGCCTTTACTTCATCTTCCCTCTTGCCATACTGTATACCTGTCCTTTCACTTTTACTCTCTACATGTCCACCACACACTCCATGCCTCAGACACACTGCACGTCTCCATCTTCTCAGGATCATGCCTTTCCAGACCTTCATACCTTTACTATGTTCGCCACCTTGAATGCCCCTCTCTTATACCTGGTAGCTCCTGCTCTTCCTTTGCGAGTTACCTTCTATGAGAAGGCTTTCCCACCTCTCCTAGAAAGTCTTTCACTCCCTTCCATGAGATTCCAGGATTTTGTGGACATACCTCTCTTGCAGGACTTGCTGTATCATGTTAATGTTATTGGTTTGTGTAATCCCAGTGAACCTGGCTTCTTGAAATCCAAGACCATAGACTGTTGAATGATTGACTGTTCCCGAACCAACTAAGGAGAATTAGTTCTATGATTCTGTTCTGATTCAAATTCTGTTTATACCCTTCTGTGTGTGCCACCTGCAGGAAGAGATTCAGAGGATAATCTAGGACCATGAAAACCACATCCATTCTGCATGCATTTTCCTAATATCAGGGCCTATGAGTTAGCTACATCTTCAGTATCATAATTTTCTCCAGTAGACAGACTTAACATTTTCTTTAGGAACCAGAATTCCCAAATTATCAATAGCTTCCTTAGGGTTTTGCTTATTATACTGATGTCTTCAGTAATTTCATCCTATTTCAGTATACTAATGATTACATTCATGCTTGAAACAGTGACTCAACTTCCCTAGTGATCACCACCTACCCCATCTAATTTAAAATCAGCTTAAGTTGAACGAATCATTTTCTTTCTTGCCCTCTGCAACTGGCTTTCTGATCTTCCCAGCCTCCACTTTATTTGGGAGTGGGTCAGAGGGAGACCAGAATGGCACCTGACTTAGCTTCTACACAAAGCGCTGGAGCTGAGAAGGTAACAGCAGAATAGCAGCCTTCATTATCGTCCATCTCTCCTCAAGTCCCCACAGTTTACATTAAACTCTCAGTGGGGGAGTATGGCCTCATCATACTTGAAATTCAGTTTGATGAAGATCTTTCACTGAGGTAGCCTTTTCGTTTCTGTCTTGGTTCTCTAGTGCTGCTATAACAGAAATACCACAAGTGGATGGCTTCAACAAACAATTTTATTCTCTGACAGTCTAGCAGTCCAAATTCAGGGTGCCAGTTCCAAGGGAAGGCTTTCTCTCCCTGTCGACTCTGGAGGAAGGTTCTTGTCATCAATCTTCCCCTGGACTAGAAGCTTCTCAGCACAGGGACCCCAAGTCCAAAGGACGAGATCTTCTTCTGGCACTACTTTCTTGGTGGTATGAGGTCCCCCTGTCTCTCTGCTCACTTCTCTCTTTTATATCTCAGAAGAAATTGGCTTAAGACACATTCTAATCTTGTCGACTGAGTCCTGCCTCATTAACATAACCGCCATTAATCCCATCTCATTAACATCATAGAGGTAGGATTTACAACAAAAAGGAAAATCACATCAGATGGCAAAATGGTGGACACTCACACAATACTGGGAATCATGGCCTAGCCAAATTGATACAGGCATTTTTCAGGGACATGATTCAATCCATGACATTTCTCTTTCTCTGGGACAGGTCCTATCACCATATTACTTATCAGGTGTAACACTGAATGTGGAAATGTATCATAAATCAGTATGCTGATGTGCTATGTGGGGTAAAGCATTATCCTTATGTTATGACTGTTTTTGAAACTAGAAGTAGTGCATTATAAAGAAAATTGTTCCATCAAGAGACCACGATATGTAATTTGAGGACTTAAAACTCAGTAACAATTTTCTTGGTTTCCAGGGTTGCATTCCTATTTATTGAGTTTGTGGCTTATAAACCAAAACAAACAAACAAAAAAAAAACCAAACCTGTTGCCATCAGGTCGAGTCCAACTCATAGTGACCCTATAGGACAGGATAGAACTGCCCCATAGAGTTTCCAAGCAGTGCCTGGTGGATTTGAACTGCCAACCCTTCGGTTAGCAGCCGCTGCACTTAACCATTACACCACCAGGGTTTCCGTGCCTTACAAATACTCACTTAAGTTGGCTAATGAGTTAGAATCTTTTTCTAAATTACTAGTTTGATTTCCTGGTAATTTCTTCCCCCTAATCTGTCATGTGGCATATATTTATTTTTAACATTAAAATGAATTACAATTAATTTTATTTAGGGAATTCTAGAAGAATTTTATAACTTCTCTCAAGATAGTTGGAAATGCCCTAGAGTGAAACAAACTAGAGTTTGGAGCCTCTAGTCTAGATTAGTGTTAATGGGTACTACGTCAGGTTTAATTATGTGTTTTTGAGCTTTTTAAAAAAAAAAAAATTTATCATGAAATAGAGTGCTAGAAGTGGTTGAGTTGCAAATAACAGTTAATCCCAATGTACTGAAAATAGTATTTAGTTCTTTAATATCTCTCCGAAGTTAATTCTTGTGATGCAACCATGAGTCACTTTCTTTGGATTTATAGCTCTCATTTAGATGCTAACAGTGAATGATGTATAGCTCATTTGGTAGTTTCTTAAGTTAGAGTGGAAATCTACCATATGGTTTACTCAAAGGAACAGTCATAAGAGTTTAAATGAGCAATTTACAACTAATACTTTATAACAAGATCAGCTTTGCTGTTAAAGAAAAGCGCAATGGATTAAAAAGCATAACATGAGTACATGCTTGGAGATTTCCTTTGTTCTTAGCATGATGGCAGTTCTTGTCATTAATAACAATATTTGGCTTTAATGTAGCAGATTTCATTTCGGATGTTTAAAGTCCTTTAGAAATGCTTGCTTGTTATTCTTCACAGCATCCCGGGTCCATGGGTGCTCTACCTTGGAAGAAAAACAGGTGTTTCATTGTAACATAGCCAGCAAGCCTTCTGGAAGAGAATAAGGGATATATCAAATTCCAGTAGATTCTTCCCTAGATCACCAGGAAATACCTCTCCTTGAGCCTAGAGGTGGAGGAAGCAAAGATAACCCTTTTCTTACTGCTTCAGAATGAGATGAATTATCCCATCGCATGTGAATCCTCAAAGGACTTCTGTCCGTGAGTCTACCATAGGTCAGCATCTGAACTGTGAGTTGGGAAATTGTTGCTTAATGAGTCATATTCTCAAAGTACTCAATCCTCTTGAATCTTCCATCCCTCCCTAGTATTCTTTTCTTCCTGATGATAGCTATTGTTCTCTAAGCAGTAATTTTCTGCTGAGAAAACATGGGATAGCACCTCTGCTTGGGAGGGAGCTTCTCGAGGGCTGGGGTTTTACCATCTTTTCTGTATGCTCAAGTTATAGAACAGTGCTTGACACGGAGGAGTATTCACACACACGCACACACACAAATGGTGCCTGAATGACTGACTAAATGAATACTAGTAAGTCATAAGGTAATATAGCCCCTTTAACCCTGTAAATACCATCTCATATGCAAAGTACAGCAATATATAAATTAGAGTTAGTTATCCCTGTTTCTTATTAATGGTTAAGGAATGGTATTCCTTGTCAACTGCAACAGCCTAGCCCTTGCTGTTGATTTTGGACTCACCCCAATTTTCTCTTACATCAACTTGAACATAGCAAGATGGTGGTCATTATAATCCAAGCCACAATCACAATGAGCATGTCATATAGAGTCATTGGTTTGGGTTCAGCAAAAGATTACTGATGCTTTCTAAGTCTCTTAAGTAGTCCATGGGTCTAGCAATTTTGTTGCTTTGCAAAGGCCTAGGTGGACACTGATAAAATACTTTAGAAGGACATAGCCTTATTTATCCCTTTAGGTCTAGAGACAGTCTTACTGTTAATAACTGCTTCTGAAGACTAGGAATGTTGAAGACAAAGGATGCACGTGGGAGTGAAATGAAGAGTAAGGTTGATTCCACAGTTTTGCTAATGGATTAGAGATTGAAGTAAAGTGTTCCCAGATTACAGTGTGTTTTGTAGACATCGAGGTAGCCAAACAAAATAAAAAGAACCCTGCCTCTGCTCTTGCGTATATAATTTATTCTTGTTTAGTTAATAGAACCACTGCTCTTCCAAATTTCCAGGTTAATCTTCAATTTTGTAATTACATTAGTAATTAGTGTAAGTTACCATAATTTATTGAGAATTAATTAACACACCTAATTAGAATTATTTATTCACAATCTTGAATATTGTGGTGTTATTCATAAATAAGCTAAAAAGATGTTGACCGGACCTGAAGTATTACACATTTTAGAAACCATTCACCTTGGATAAACTAAAATGTTATCTTTTATTTCTTTAAGAAGAGACAAAAGAGGGATTATTTTCAAGCATTATTTTGTTATTCTAAACCTGTATTTGTTTCTTAGATTATAGGACAATTATTAGTGATTAGAGTCATGGCTAAAAATATTATCGTTAGATCAGTTGCAAAAGGACAAATATTGTATGAGACCACTATTATAAGAACTCAAGAAATAGTTTAAACAGAGGAGAAAATATTCTTTGATGGTTACGAGAGTGGGGAGAGAGGGAGGGAGAGGGGTATTCACTAATCAGATAGTAGACAAGAACTATTTTAGGTGAAGGGAAAGACAACACACAATACAGGAGAGGTCAACACAACTGGGTTAAACCAAAAGCAAAGAAGCTTCTTGAGTAAACTGAACACTTAGAAGGCCAGTGTAGCAGGGGCAGGGGTTTGGGGACCATGGTTTCAGAGGCTATCTAGGTCAACTGGCATAATAAAATCTATTAAGAAAACATTCTGCATCCCACTCTGGGGAGTGGCGTCTGGGGTCTTAAACGCTAGCAAGCGGCCAACCAAGATGCATCAATTGGTCTCAACCTATATAGAGCAAAGGAGAATGAAGAACACCAAAGACACAAGGTAATTATGAGCCCAAGAGACAGAAAGGGCCACATAAACCAGAGACTACATCAGCCTGAAACCATAAGAACTAGATGGTGCCTGGCTACAACTGAGGACTGCCCTGACAGGAAACACAACAGAGAACCCCTGAGGGAGCAGGAGAGCTGTGGGATGCAGACCTCAAATTCTCGTAAGAAGACTAGACTTAACAGTCTGACTGAGACTAGAAGGATCCCAGAGGTCATGGTCCCCAGACCTTCTGTAAGCCCAAGACAGGAACCATGCCCAAAGCCAACTCTTCAGACAGGGATTGGACTGGACTATGGGATAGGAAATGATACTGATGAGAAGTGAACTTCTTGGATCAAGTAGACATATGAGACCATGTGGGCAGCTCCTGTCTGGAGGGGAGATGAGAGGGCAGAGTGGGGCAGAAGCTGGCTGAATACACATGAAAATAGAGAGTGGAGAGGAGGAGTGTGCTGCCTAATTAGGGGGAGAGCAACTAGGAGTGTATAGCAAGGTGTATATAAATTTTTGTGTGAGAGACTGACTTGATTTGTAAACTTTCACCTAAAACACATTAAAAAAAATTTTTTTTAAATTCTCATTAGAAATACATAGAAATAGTAAAAATTGTCTTAACTATATCAAGGAAATGAGATTAGAGGTGGGTCTTCTTTACTGGGACATAACTCGGTGTCATAATTTCAGGTCTGAGGCGTACATCGTATGTTTAGATATAGTGTGGAAATAAAGGTGGAGGATGTGAATCACAGTAATGACAACCCAGTAAACTATTTGGTCTGACTTACTCAGGCTATGTGCCCCAAATAAAAATATAATTTACTTAGTCATTTTCTTCAGTTTGATTATGAAAGCCATAGTTGGTTAACACGATTCCTATCCAAAGAGATAGCCTCACTTGTAATGTATCAGCACACCCTTGAACTGCGTTTAACAACCTTCAAGCCTATGCAAAGGATCCATTCCCTTCCATCTGCTCTACTGAGGGTAGTTTCCATAAACAGAAGGGATGTTGGAGGTGCTGATTGCTGAAACTGAATTGTCTCTGCCTACAGGGACAAAGAAATTGAGGTCCCTTCTTGACTTATCCAAGAAAAATATGTTAGCATCCTGGAGAATAATGTCGGAAACAGAGACCATGCAGGGAGTATTGGGGGTAGGGGGAACAAACAAACAAACAAAAACCTAGAACATAAGAGCATTATCATTCATCACAAAAGACCAGTCAGATGGCCTAGGAGAATAAGCATGTGGGTGGAATTCTAGTTGGGGACCCTCTTCCACACCTTTCATCCTTTAACTAGAAGCAAATACACTGGGAGTCATTTAAAGCTCCCCAAGTTGAAGCAAGCTGTGTGGGGATACCTGGGCCAGGTTCCCAGCTCCTCCCAATCCACACGAAAGCCAGTCAAGAATACCAAATCCCAGGAACTAGAAGCTTTAGATCACATTTCCAATAGTCCACTAGGATGGAGGACGAAGAGTCAAGATAAAGGATAATGGCTGAGGGTTGTTACATTGTTTCTGATGAGGCTAATGGCATGGGCTTGGGACTTGGATTTGAATCCTAGCTCCACCACATGCTAGCTGTGTGACTTAACCTCCTTAAGTTCGAGTTTCATCATCTGTAAAATGGGGATGACAATAGTACTTAACTCATAGAGTTGTTTCAGGAAAAAAATAACAGTAGCTAATATTTACGACCATTTACTTCGTATCTGGCATTGTGCTAAGCTCCTTCCATTTATTACCCTGCCTTAATCATATTACTACCCTCATTTTGTAGATGAAGAAACCAAGGCCTGGAAAGATTAAGTACCTTGGAAGAGGCAAAGCTTGAATAAAATGGAAAAAAAAAAATGCATGTAATAATGCAATACAGCGCAAACCAAAAAATCAAACTGGTTTGCTGTCAAGTCAATTCTGACTCATGGCATGTGTTAGAGTAGGATTGCGCTCCACAGCGTTTTCAAGATCTGTGATCTTTTGCAGGCAGGTCTCCAGGCCTTTCTTCCAAGGCACCTCTGTGTGAGTTCAAACTGCCAACCTTTCAGTTAGTAGTTGAGTACTTAACCATCTGTGCCACCCAAGACTCCTGCAAGCATTACAAAATACCCAAGAAATTATAACTATTTTTTTAATATGATGAAAATATACAGAACAGAACGTATGCCAAGGAAATTATAACTATTATTATTCCTACCTATTTATCTGTATGTGCCATAAAAGCATATGGCAGGGGTAGAGGAAGCATGAGCCTACCATTTACTCTTGGGGTTGGCCATTGGGCAACTCTAGTGGGTAAGGTGGCACTAGCATGTCCCATGGTGCCGTGGAAATCGGTCCATATGCCACCGTTAGCACATATCTCAGGTTTATGGCTTCTGTTCTAATAAATAAAGCACCGGACTGAGATTGAGGAAAAGTGTGTTTTAGTTCCATGGTTGAGTGTACTTGATTGTATCCCCAGGCATATGTCACCCATCTGACATCTTGGGATCAGCCATCAAGGGCGTGTTGCTGCCTGATTCATGTTGTCTCTCAGGGGTAAGCATCACTAGAGATGAACAACCTCTGGGCACCCCAGAGGGCGGAAGATAAGGCAGAGGTCAGCTGGCTGTCCTCTCTCCTAGCACATCACTGACTTGTACACACACGAAGGGGAGAACCAACGATATTCATTACTTCATTAGGTCAAGATCTTGAATAACCAAAGCAGTAGAAATACCTGGTCAGAAAAAGAGATAGAGTTTAGAAATTGAAATTATTTTAAACAAATTATAGAATGGCACATTTCCTAGGATGTTATTTTGACCATCATTTGTGCTACAGCAGCTGACTCCCGAAATTAGAATAAAGTATCCACACGATGGTGGCTCATCTCATATTTTAAGCCAAATCACTGTGACCATTCTCTGAATTATTCCATAGGTAAGCCTTCCATCAATGACAAAGGACATCCTGGACACCGAGGAGATAGTATTTTCTTACAGACTCTAACAAGATGAAGTGCAAGGATTTCAGATGCATAGCTCCTATTACAGTTAACAAGGGCTGTGCTATTAAAATCCCCTCACGACACTTTGCATTATCTCCTCGGAAGTCTGAAGAAGGTGTCGAAGGATCATCAAAACATCCGCATCACTTTGATAAACTTGTCACCAGGTAAAATACAATATGTATATGTTTGCTTCTTTTCCTCTGAAATATAAAGTAATTATGACTACATAAAAACCTTTTACCATAACTAATTAACTAGAAGCTCCTCAAAAACTATGTGTCGACAGCGCCGTATGTCTAATTATCTTTTTTCACTTCAGAATTGTGATGTTGAATAATGAAGAAAACATTACCTGATGAAGGCTTTTATTTTATGATGCTATCTCTGGAGACAGCAGAGACACAAAGGCAGAAATGCCATCTTCAATTACATCTTGGCCTTGGCAAGCTTTTAGCTGGTTTTAATTTGCATGGAAACTACATTATTTTTTAAAGCTTGTAGAAAGAAAATGAGAAAAAAAGATAGAGAGAAGGGAAGGAGGAGGGAAAGACAGAGGGAGGAAGGAAATAAGGGAAGGAGGGAAGAAGGGAGGGCGGGAAGGAAGGAAGGAAAAAAGGGAGGGCGGGAGAAAGGAAGGAAGGGAGGAGGAGGAAGGAAGGGAGGGTGGAGAGAGGGAAGGAGGGAGAAAGGAAGGAGGGGAGGGAGGAGGAAGGGAGAGAGGGGAGGGAGAGAGGAGAGGGAGAGAGGGAGGAGAGAGGGAGGGAGGGAAGGAGGGAAGGAGGGAAGGAAGGAAGGAAGGAAGGAAGGAAGGAAGGAAGGAAGGAAGGAAGGAAGGAAGGAAGGAAGGAAGGAAGGAAGGAAGGAAGGAAGGAAGGAAGGAAGGAAGGAAGGAAGGAAGGAAGGAAGGAAGGAAGGAAGGAAGGAAGGAAGGAAGGAAGGAAGGAAGGAAGGAAGGAAGGAAGGAAGGAAGGAAGGAAGGAAGGAAGGAAGGAAGGAAGGAAAACTATAAAACATTCTGTCTATTAGTCCTAGGCACGAGGAACCCTTTTCATGTGAAGAAAGTCAGGTTAGGGTTGTTTACGTCTAGCTTATACTGCTGGGCATTGTGGCTTGGGTTTTGCCAATTCCGTTAAAATGTCTGTTCTCTCCCTGCTCCATAATGAACCACTCTAATTCAAACCAGACAAGTATGAACTTACATGACTGAAACAGGAAGGTGGGTTTTTTTTTTTTTTTTTTTGCTTGTATGTATTTTTTAAACTTATAAAACCAATGCCTCATATCCATACCAGCAGGTACCTATATGTAGGACCAGACTTGCTAGAGAGGACATTTTCAGCCTTTGCCTCTGCCCACCATCCAAATATTTCTACATTTCTGTCAGAGTTCTGGAGTGTATTTCAACATGGCTGGCCATTAAGCAACAGTTTCCTTGCACTTGAAGCCAACTCTGCCCTTGGATACCCCGTACAAGGCCCATTAAAGTCCAGGAGGTGTGCCAGAGGAGAGATTTGGGGAGTGCACAGCTCCCACTGGGGCACCCCACAAGCCTGGGTTTCTTTTTTTGAGGTGTTTCTGTTTATCTGGTGTTTTCATTCTTGCACAGCTAGGTTGGAGGCCTCTACCTAGGTGCTTCCTGAGCAGTGATGTGCACATGAGTCACCTAGGGTCTTGTTAACATGCAGCTTCCAGTTCAGTATGTCTGAGATGGACTCAAGGCTCTGTATTTTTATCAGTCTCCCAAATGATGCTGGTTCTGCTGGTCCACTTTGAGAAGTAAGGCTCCCACTCCTCTGGGCTAGCTCTAGGAACTCCTTCCCCTAAATGAATCTTTTTTCTTCCTCCTCAGCCCCATTCTGCATTCTGGGAGCACAGATGGACAATACTCGGTACTGATCTTGGTGCTTATTCAGCCTCTGTCATGCCTGATGGATAAATGTTTCCTGTGTGTAAAGCTTATCTTTGCAAGTAGAGTCTACATTCCATTTCCTCCTTTACCTCCTGGCAGTAGCACCAATGATGACACTGAAAGCACAGAGACCCATGGTCATTACTTTGAGTTAACCTGAGTTGAGTTGGATTGGATTGACTATGACTTCTCACACTATACTGAGAACATAGTTCTTCCCAAACAGGATCATAGACTGATAAGTGAAAGCTTTATGGGAAATTTTCATATTTTTAAATATTTGGAACAGTGACTCTCAAATAAGCAATCAAGACCTAGCATTGGGTCTCAGAGCTTGTACCTTCACCTCTAACAAACCAAAACAGGAAGGAAAATCCTACTAGCAACAAGATCTTTATTTGCACTTCCTTAAAGAACTTTCCTAACAGTCCCATCCTTCCCTACCTAGCCAAGTGTCTTGAGTCTTTAAGAAAAACGAAGGATATCTTCTCCTCTTAAAAAAAAACCAATGAAGAAGCCTTAATTTTTTTTATTATACTTTAAATGAAGGTTTACAGAACAAACTAGTTTCTTATTAAACAGTTAGTACACATATTGTTTTATGACATTGGTTACCAACCCCACGGCATGTCAACCCTCTTCCTTCTCAACCCTGGGTTCCCTATTTCCAGGTTTCCTGTCCCCTCCTGCCTTCTAGTCTTTGCCTAGGGCTGGTGCGCCCCTTTAATCTCATTTTGTTTTATGGGCTTATCCAATCTTTGGCTGAAAGGTGAATCTCAGGAGTAACTTCATCACTGAGCTGAAAGGATGTCCAGGGGCCATACTCTCAGGGTTTCTTCAGTCTTTGTCAGACCACCAAGTCTGATCTTTCTTTTTGAGTTAGAATTTTGTTCTATATTTTTCTCCAGCTCTGTCCGGGACCCTCTATCGTGATCCCTATCAGAGAAGTCAGTGATAGTAGTGGGCACCATCTAGTTGTACTGAACTCAGTCCTGTTGAAGGCTGAGGTAGATATGGTCCATTAATCCTTTGGATTAATCTTTGCCTTATATCTTTAGTTTTCTTCATTATTCCTTGCTGCCAAAGGGGTGAGGCCAGTGGAGTATCCTAGATGGCCGCTCACAGGCTTGTAAGACCCCACACACTAGGGAAGCTTTAATTTTGATAACTAAAATGTGTAATAAGGCCCAAGTTCACTATCTTTTCTTTTTGAATCATCTTCTGGCCAAACTAGTTTAATTCATACTCCCCTCTATCAACTTAAAATAAAATAGAAACAGTCGTTTGTTCCTGCCATCATTACATCACACCCCTTCCTTCTCTGCCTCTTCTTTGCCTACCACCGTGCTGCACATGCCTTGCGTCCAATCCAAATCTACCCTCTCAGCCTCATATTTCCCTTCTTACTGCCCAGCCTAAGGAAACCTCACCCTCCTCAGTAATTGTAGAGCCGTGATTACATTTAGCCATTGTGTGGTCTCCTGTGTTGTATTTTAATTTGTTGTCGCAGCCTGTTATTCAAATATTCTACTGTTAGTTAACTTTAGATATATTTATACTGTATCAAAAGATACTAGATTGAAATTTGCTAAAGAAATCCATAAGCTCTATCAGCATTCCCCTTCGTGTCTAGCATTCATTCATTCATTCATTCAACAATTATTGAACACCGTAACAGTGGAGTGATTGATTAATAACCAAAATAAGCTGAAATACATGTACGTAATTGAATATAACATCTGATATTTCACAATCCAAGTACTTTCACATGTAACATCTCATTGTCCATGTGACGTTCTTCTGAAGCAGTTGGGAAAGGTAATATGTCACGCAAAACATTTAATTAGTAAATTCACTTTGACAGTGTTTCAAGTGAGCATGTGAAAAAAAAGATATATTAAGTCGAATAATATAAAATTTAACTGTGATACGTCAAACAAACCCTTAGAGCAGATTCATAGAATTACCAAATAAGAACAGTGATTCAAAACCTAAGCAACAGTGGATCGATTTATAGCACATTTAACCAAATCATTGATCTGGGAAAGGTACCTCTTAAATTTCCAGTGAAAGCTTGACAGAGTAGAACAGCCTGAACTCCATGGTTAATAAATTCCATAAGTAGAGAGCAAACATTAAAAATGCCCTGTAGCTCAATGTCTTCAGCCAAAAAGAACTAATCCAATTGACTGAGACCAAAGAAAACGACTGGGATGTATGGTTCCAGAATGTCTCTAAGGTATTCAAAACCAAGTCAATTTAAGGACCTGTAAGTTAATAACTTGGACTTTACACATAATCCTGTACTTTACAGGTAGCCAGTGAAGGTTTTTTTACAACCAGGGTAATGGGATTTTCATGCTTGGTGTCAGTCAAAATGTCAGTAACTGAGTTCCAGACCAAGAGACCGTTCCTTGATCAGCCCACTAGGAGAGTAGTTTCCCAGAACACAGACCAGAGAGTGCCTCCCAGAGTCCCAGAAAGCCAGGAGCTCCTACCAGGATGTAAGAGCCAGAGCCAGCAGCCACGGGGAGGGCTGGTGTACAGGGGCTTCTCAAAGTGTATTTAGTAAATAATTAAATAGGAAGCCTAAAAGATATGTCAGGATCAAAGATGAAGTGCAAATTCGTAACAGAAATCTTAGGAGCTAACAGCCTTCAGAGCCACAGTCCGGGGGCCATTTACGGATTTGCAGTAATGGTGAGAACCCGGAAGCAATAAGAGTTTCTTTTTCATGTGATTCATCATCAGCTTTTAACACCCAGGCAGTGAATGTCCAGAGGTTACTTGGGTAGAGAGTGAATTTAAGTTCCAAAGGGGGTTAAGATGACTACTTTTTTTTTTTTTTAATACTACATTATGTTAGATGGATATTTTAAATACATTGATTGGATTCCTTAAAAAAAAAAAAAAAAAGTTCCGAGAACTACTATGTGTATGCGTGTTTTAATTTTCTGGGGGAAATATTCTAATGTTGGATGATAAGACCTTTGAAGATTCTATAGGAACACACTTTTAGAAAAAATGGGGAAAGGAACCAAACTGTTAGTCGAGTACCTACTGTGTTCCAATTACAGCACTAGGGGCTTTATACACTTTCTTTTGTTCTCATTTTAATGTTGCACGGTAGGTGACATTAGCTCCAAACACGGGCTAGGAAGTGAAAGCTAGGAATAGTAAAGCATTCTTCTGCTCTAGGCCCTGACCACTCAAAACCAGCCTCCAGAGCAGCAACATCAGGATCCCTGGGGATCTGGTTAAAAATGCACCATTCTCAGTCCCCAACCCAGACCCACTGAATCTGCATGTGCGCTAATCAGTAGATGTAGACTTCTGAAAGGTCCCTTCTGTGTGCCCCTTGAGTGAGTTCTCATAGAGAACCTGGGGAAGGAGACAGACCAGTGATGTGACCAAGCTCAGGTTGCGCCAGCCGTCTCTGTCAGGCAAATAAGCAGCCGCCCCAGGGCTCTTACCCAGGAAGTGCATCCATTGAGGGACCCTGGAGAAGGGCCATGTGGTGAAAAATGAAGAAAGCAGACTTCTTTGGCTGGCTCTGGTGGGAGCACAGGAGCTCATGGGCTCTCAGGAAGAGTCATTCCACACAAATTTACTGAGCAACAACTATATATTATGAAATAGAGGATAAGATAGAAGATTCTGGAGCTAGACTGCTTAGATCAAATTTCAGATATGCGGAGTACTAGCTTTGTGACCTTGGGCAATTAATCTCCTTACCTCTCCGTCTCCTCATTTATAAAATGGGACTAATAACAGGGTTGTGACAAGGCATACGAAGTCCCTGAGAAATCCACCAGAAGAAACAGCGTCACTGACTCAAATTTGTTTCAGGCTCAGAGACCAAGTCGCTTAGTCTAGCATCTCATACATCTTTTATGAGTTCTCTAGGCAGAAATGAAAGGCCGAAAGCCCAGTCTGACACTCAGCGCGTGGCCCTTGGACCAGCAGCATCAGTCTCACCTGGGGACAAGTTAGGAATGCAGAGTTTTGGCCCCACTCTGGGCCCAACAGAACCAGAATCTGCATTTTAACTCGGTCCCCAGGGGATTCCTATGCACATTACTGTTGGAAAAGTGCTTCAGTGGAGAAAATGTCACATGTCACCTAGCCAACTGTGACCAAGGATTGGATACATGCTCTATAGTTGAGTCTGTCAGGATAGTTTTGAGAACTTCCAACTCATCTCAGCCAAACCAAAGATAAAAGAGGTTTGGTCACATCTAGGCCGAGAGATTTTCTTCAAAAAAAAAAAAACAAGAAGAAGAAGAAAATCAGAGCAAGTAAATGAGAGCCAAAATATGACCTTGAGTATATCCCACCTGAATTTAGAGACCATTTGAAGAATAGATTTGACACATTGAACACCAGTGACCAAAGACCAGACGAGTTGTGGAATGACATCAAGGACATCATACATGAAGAAAGCTAGAGGTCATTGAAAAGACAGGAAAGAAAGAAAAGACCAAAATGGATGTCAGAGGAGACTCTGAAACTTGCTCTTGAGTGTTGAGCAGCTAAAGCAAAAAGAAGAATTGATGAAGCAAAAGAACTGAACAGAAGATTTCAACGGGCGGCTCGAGAAGACAGAGTAAAGTATTATAATGACTTGTGCAAAGAGCTGGGGGTGGAAAACCAAAACGGAAGAAGACGCTCAGGGTTTCTCAAGCTGAAAGAACTGAAGAAAAAATTCAAGCCTCGAGTTGCAGTAGTGAAGGATTCTATGGGGAAAATATTAAACGACACAGGAAGCATCAAAAGAAGATGGAAGGAATACACAGAGTCATTATACCAAAAAGAATTAGTCGATATTCAACCATTTCAAGAGGTGGCATATGATCAGGAACCGATGGTACAGAAGGAAGAAGTCCAAGGTACTCTGAAGGCACTGGTGAAAAACAAGGCTCCAGGAACTGGCAGAATATCAATTGAGATGTTTCAACAAACTGATGCAGTGCTGGAGGTGCTCACACATCTAAGCTAAGAAATGTGGAAGACCGCTTCCTGGCCAACTGACTGGAAGAGATCCATATTTATGTCTATGCCCAAGAAAGGTAATCCAACCAAATGTGGAAATTATAGAACAATATCATTAATATCACACACAAGCAAAATTTGGCTGAAGATCATTCAAAAATGGCTGCAGCAGTATATTGACAGGGAACTGGCAGAAATTCAGGCCGGTTTCAGAAGAGGACATGGAACCAGGGGTATCATTGCTGATGTCAGATGGATCCTGGCTGAAAGCAGAGAATACCAGACACATGTTTACCTGTGTTTTATTGACTATGCAAAGGCATTTAACTGCGTGGATCATAACAAATTATGGATAACATTGCAAAAAATGGGAATTCCAGAACACTTAATTGTGCTCATGAGGAACCTTTACATAGATCAAGAGGCAGTTGTTCGGACAGAACAAGGGGATACTGATTGGGTTAAAGTCAGGAAAGGTGTGCATCAGGATTGTATTCTTTCACCATATCTATTCAATCTGTATGCTGAGCAAATAATCTAAGAAGCTGGACTATATGAAGAAGAACAGGGCATCAGGATTGGAGGAAGACTCATTAACAACCTGCATTATGCAGAGGACACAGCCTTCCTTGCTGAAAGTGAAGAGGACTTGAAGCACTTACTAATGAAGTTTAAAGATCACAGCTTTCAGTATGGATTGCACCTCAACATAAAGAAAACAAAAATCCTCACAACTGGACCAGTGAGCAACATCATGATAAATGGAGAAAAGATTGAAGTTGTCAAGGATTTCATTTTACTTGGATCCACAATCAACAGCCATGGAAGCAGCAGTCAAGAAACCAAAAGACGCATTGCATTGGGTAAATCTGTTGCAAGGGACCTCTTTGAAGTGTTGAAGAGCAAAGATGTCACCTTGAAGACTAAGGTGAGCCTGACCCAAGCCATGGTATTTTCAATCACATCATATGCATGTGAAAGCTGGACAATGAATAAGGAAGACTGAAGAAGAACTGACAACTTGGAATTGTGGTGTTGGCAAAGAATATTGAATATACCATGGACTGCCATAAGAACAAACAAATCTGTCTTGGAAGAAGTACAGCCAGAATGCTCCTTAGAAGCAAGGATGGCGACACTGCATCTTACATATTTTGGACATGTTGTCAAGAGGGATCAGTTCCTGGAGAGGGACATCATGCTGGCAGAGTACAGGGTCAGCAGAAAAGAGGAAGACCCTCAGTGAGGTAGATTGACACAGTGGCTGCAACGATGAGCTCAAGCATAGCAAGGATTGTTAAGGATGGCTCAGGACCAGGCAGTGTTTCATTCTGTTGTGCATAGGGTCGCTATGAGTCAGAACCAACTCAACGGCACCTAATGACAGCAACAAGCCAACACAGCCAGAGATACTGGAGTCCTACTGCAAATTTGGACAGTTTACCCTCAGCTACTGACCAAAAAGTTGGTGGTTCAGATCCACCCAGCAGCACCTCAGAAGAAAGGTCTCGTGATCTACTTCCACAAGATTAACCCATTGAAAACCTATGGAGCACAGCTCTACTCTGACGTGGGGTCACCTTGAATTGGAATCAAATCAATGGCAATGGGTTTGATTTTTGGTTTACGTGATGAACCACCAATAAGCCTTAATATCCGCATACCTGCCATTGTTTCCAAATAACGACAAACTTAATGAATGGAGCAGATATCACCTCTGGGCTGTATTTTTCAGGAATATTTCTTTTCAGCTTCAATATACTCTGTTTCCTTGAGAGTCCTAAGGGATAGCAATCGAGCACATAAATATGTAAAACTCTCATTGAATTAATAATAGACCTGCTCTGATTTTTTTTTTTTTTTTTTTTTGCTTTTAGGGTATAAAAATCTGGCAAGTTGTCTAAAACCCTACTGCTTAGGTCTCTTGGGAAAAGTGTGAGAACCGAGCAGTGCAAGCAAGCATCAGTAGTCTTTGGGCCTCCGGATAACGCTGCTGAGTCTCCAAGGACTGCAAAGGTGATCTGTCGGCTTAACACAGCAGCAACAGCTATGGAAGAAGACTGTGACTTCTCTTGTAGCCTTTGAGGTAGCAGAAATAGTAAGGGAAGCCAGCGCACAGATGCATCTCAGAATTTGAGATCTCTCTCCCCCATCTCCACCCAGTCCCAGCCTTATATTCCTTCCTTCTCCGTCACTAATCACATGTGTCAGTAGGTGCGTATATATTTAGCTCTTTCTATATTATTGGAGCCCTGGTGACACAGTGGGTAAGAGCTACGGCTGCTAACCGAAAGATCAGCAATTTGAATCCAACAGCCACTCCTTGGAAACCCTATGGGGCAGTTCTGTTCTGTCCTATAGGGTCACTTCAAGTCCGAATCAACTTGGCAGCAATGAGTGTATTCTAGCTCAAAGTCCCTGGGTTGTGCGAGTGGTTAAGGCGCTCAGCTACTAATTGAAAGGTTGGAGGTTTCAGTCCATGCAGAGGTGCCTCGGAAGAAAGGCCTTGTGACCTACCTCCAAGAAGTCAGCCACTAAAAATCCTATGGAGCACATTGCTACTCTGACACGCATGGGGTCCCCATGTGTCAAAATCGACTCACCGGCAACTGGTTTTATGTTGTGGCCCATATGTGAAAACAGTAACAACAAATCCTGATCCCTTGGTAAAGAGAAAGGTAGAACTGTATGCCTAGGGAGATGAGATAATAAACCTAGGTGTTGATGTTCATTATCATTGTATTAACTTGGGTAGATAATGGAAAAATATATTCTTTGTAGTATCCTTTGTCTTCCCTGTCCCGGTTGAACTTAACCATCATCTTGAAAGGAGGAAGGTGGTCTGTAGAGCCTCTGTACTCTCTAGTGCCCAGGCGCCATTTATAATGAGCCCACTGTTTTGGGGGACTCTGGTGCACTGGTTCGCGGATGATGGCACACTCCTGAGTGTGTTGGGACAAGGAAAGACTTTGTTCAAAGTCCTCGTTTCTGCAGCACCCACACTCTTTCTAGTCCTCCCAGGACTGACTATTTGTGTCCTTCACTGCCTAGTTCTTATCATCTCTTCCCTTGAACTGTGTATTGGTTTTCTAGGACTGCCTGGGTGACTTACAGAAACAGATATTTATTGTCTCACAGATCTGGAGGTTGGTAGTCCAAGATCACATGTCGGCTGTGTGGATTCCTTCTGAGGCTTTGAGGGAGAATCTGTTCCATGCTTCTCTCCTAGCTTCTGGTGGCTCCAAGCATTCATCACATGGAGTCCTTTCTTTGTCTCCCTATCTCTGTGTATGTTCTTCTCCCTTGTAAGGACACTAGTCATATAGGAAGGAGCCCTGGTGGTGCAAAGTATAAGTGCTCGGCTGCTAACCAAAAGGTTGGCATTAGAACCCACCAGTGGTAGTCTGCTTCTGTAAAGATTACAGCCTTGGAAGCTGTATAGGGCAGTTCTACTCTGCCCTATAGGGTTGCTATGAGTGGGATTTGATTTGACAGCAATAGGTTTGGTTTGGGTTTTGGTAGGCATATAGGGTCATGACCTACCCTATGACAGTAGGACCTCATGTTAACCTAACTGATAACACCTTCAAAGACCCTATTTCCAAACAAGTTCGTATTGACGGGTACAAGGGATTGGACTTCAATATTCTTTGCAGGGACGGGGGGCGGGGACATAATTCAATCCATAACAAACTGTACCGGATCCACTCCCTTCTGCTCCATTCCCATACTACATCCCTGGTCCAGACTCTAGTTCTCTCTCCACTATTCTTGCATAAGTCTTCTAGCTGACTTCCTGGGGTTCGCTGTTTCTCAACGCCAATCCATCCCGTTAAAATGATGTTCTGTAAAGGACATTTTTGTTCTATAACTTCCTTGGTCAAAAACTCTAAGTGAAAGACAGTTCTGCACAGCTCTATACGTCTAAGAATGTACAGACCATGAAGTCGGGAAAACCTGGATTTGAATCCTATCTCCTCCAGTTACTTATTTGCAAGTTCTCTAACCTTCCTAATCCTGAGTTTTATCACTTGTAAAATAAAATAACAACAATTAGTATTATTATTACAGTAATACCTAACACATAAACCTGTTGCTAAGTCAATTCCGACTCATAGGGGCCCTATAGGACAGAGTAGAACTGCTTGATAGGCTTCCCAAGGAGTTGCTGGTGGATTTGAACTGCCAACCTTTGGGTTAGCAGCTGTAGCTCTTAACCATTTTGTCACTAGGGCTCCACCTACCACATAGTGTTACTGAAATGAGAAAATAAAATAATACAAACATTTGACAGTATCTGTGTTATTGCTGTTAGTTATATGAGTATTATATGTGTTACATGGTGTTAGTTTCAAGAATATGTGATTTGCCTCCTTAAATAGGTTGTAACTTCTTCAAAACAGGGATGTATTTTCATATCTGTATTTACATTTACACTTACACTTAACACACTTTGTATTTAAGTCATCTCTCATGCAACTTAGCATTATGTTGGCTCCAAAATTTGTTGAATAAGAGTTTGCTTTCAACATAGGTAATTTAATTGTAAAACACTTATTAAATTGATAAATTATTTAGATGAGTGTCATAAAAGTAGAAACTCTGGTGGCATAGTGGTTAAGTGCTACGGCTGCTAACCAAAATATCAGAGGTTCGAATACACCTGGCACTTCTTGGAAACCCTATGAGGCAGTTCTACTCTGTCCTATAGGGTCACTATGAGTCGAAATCAACTCAACAGCAACAGGTTTGGTTTTCTTTGGTTTTGTCTAAAAACCAATAGTCATTGAATTCAGAAGTGTCTTTGGAAATCACTTCTTAAAGGCCTTTATGTAAAGCTTTTCTTAGCACTTGTATAAATATCATCTACTTAAAGATGGACTTGCCCATTGGGAAAGATTCGCATTAAGTGCATGCCCCCTCCAGGTATAATACCCACTGTGACTAGTCAATACTGACTTGTAAATATGTTATGTGCAGGAATCATATCCTTTTAAAAGCAAAGCTACAGCTTGATGAATTATCACTACATGAAAATGCCAATATAACTACAAACCAGCTCAAGAAAATTAACAAAGCAGAAACTCAAACAGATGCTTGTACACCCATGCTCATGGCAGCATTGTTTACAGTAGCCAAGAGATGGAGACGACCCGAGTGTCCATCAACAGATGAATGGATAAACAACATGCTGTATACACACACTCAGAGTATTATTTAGCCGTAAAAAAATGAAGTTCTGATACATACTATGATATGGATGAACTTTGAAAACAGTAAGCTAAGTGAAATAAGCCAGATACAAAAGTATAAATGTGGCATAATTTCACTTATGTGAAATATCCAGAATAAACAAATTCACAGAGACACAAAGTAGACTAGAGGTTACCAGGGGCTTTGGAGGAAGAGGGAATGGAGACTTACTGCTTAGCAAGTACTGGGTTTCTATTTGGGTGGTGAAAAAATTCTAGTAGATAGTGATGAAGGTTGCACATCATTGTGAATGCAACTAATGCCACTGAACTGTACACTTAAACTGGTTAAAATAGAAAAATTTATGATATATATATATGTATACATATATAGGAGCCCTGGTGGCGCAGTGGTTGAGAGCTCGACTGCTAACCAAAAGGTCAGCAGTTCGAATCTACCAGCCACTCCTTGGAAAAATTATGAGGCAATTCTGCTGTGTCCTAGAGGGTTGCTATGAGTCAAAATCAACTCAGATGGCAATGGGTTTGGGTTTTTGGTTTATACATAAATAAGAAGCCCTGCTGGTACAATGGTTAAGCGCTCAGCTGCTAACCAAAACGTCAGCTGTTCAAACCCACTAATGGCTCCTCGGGAGAAGGGACTTGGAGATCTGCTACTATAAATATAACAGCCTAGAAAACACTAAGAGGCAGTTCTACTCTGTCCTTATAGGGTCACTATGAGATAGATTCGACTCACCAGCACACAACAACGACCGCAACAAAATAACAAAATGCATACGCGTACGTATACATATATATATTAACACAAAAAAATTTTAGAAAAACATTCATCCAAAAACTAAAAATAGTAAAACATTACCAGCATCCCCCAGAGACTCCTTTATGTCTCTCCCAGTCAGCACCCCATTTCTCCTGTGCAAAGGAAATCACTTTTAAGACTTAGAAAACCATAGATTAGCATTGCTGTTTTTGTAGCTTTACGTAAATGGAAACTCGCAACGTTTACTCTTCTTAGTACTTTTTTGGCTTCTTTTGCTCAATATTATACTTGTGAGATTCATCCATTTTGTTACATAATGTTAGCCATAGGTCTCTTTGAAGATGTTGCTTATCAAGATGAGGAAGTTACCTTCTAGTCTTACTTGTGTGAGAATTTTTTATCATGCATGGGTATTGGATTTTATCAGATTTTCCTGCATCATTTAATATGATTGTATGATTTTTTTCTTTAGTCTGTTGATGTGTTGCATTACACTGATTGATTTTCACATGTTAAACCAGTCTTAAGTATCTAGAATAAATCCTACTTGGTCATGGTGTACAATTCTTTTTATACATTGTTGGATTCGATTTGCTAATGTTTTGTTGAGGATCTTTGCACTTGTGTTTACGAGAGAAACTGGTCTGTAGTTTTGTTGTCTTGTGATGTCTTTATCTGGTTTGGTATTAGGGTAATGCTGGCCTCACAGAAGGAATTAGCAAGTGTCCCTTCTGCCTCTATCTTCTGGAAGAAATTGTGGAGAATTTTATTCCCTAAATGTTTGCTAGAATTCATTCACCAATGAAACCTTCTGAACTCCACATTTTCTTTTTCGGGAGGTTATTAATAATTGATTCAATTTCTTTAATAGACACAAGCCTTATTAGAGTATCTATTCCTCTTTGAGTTTTGATGTTTTATGTCTTTCAAGGGATCGGTATATTTCTTATAAGCTTTTATCAGATTTGTGCACATACTTAGTTATAACATTCCCCTATCCTTTTAATGTCCAAGGGATCAGTAGTAATACCCCCTATTTTATTTCTTATTTTGGCAATTTTTGTCTTCTCTCTTTTTTTCTGGGTTAAGTTGGCTAGAGGTGTACCAGTTTTATTTAACTTTTCAAAGAACCAGCTCTTGCTTTTGTTGATTTTCTCTACTGTTTTCCTGTTCTCAATTTCATTGATTTCTACTCTAATTTTTATTATTTCTTTTCTTCTGCTTTCTTTAGGCTTAAATTATTCTTCTTTCTTTAGTTCCCAAAGATGTAGGCTCAGGTTATTGAGCTTATATCTTTATTCTTTTCTACTACAGAAAAATCTGTGAAATTTGGAAATTGTGTAAAGTAAAAACCTATCAGAGAAGGAAAATTCAAACATGTTCTACTAATAGAGAGCAATTCCCCAAGCGTCTGTCAGTTTGTCGCACTGTGGGGGCTTGCATGTTCCTGCGATGATAGAAGCTATGTCATTGGTATTCACATACCAGCAGGGTCACCCACGGCAGGTAGGTTTCAGCTGAGCTTTCAGACTAAGACAGGCTAGGAAGAAGGACCTGGTGATCTACTTCTGAAAAGAATTAGCCAGTGAAAAACCTTATGAATAGCAGCAAAACATTGATATGCTGCTGGAAGACAAGCCCCCCAGGTTGGAAGGCACTCAAAAGATGACTGGGGAAGAGCTGCCTCCTCAAAGTAGGGTTGACCTTAAAGACATGGATGAAATCTAGCTTTTGGGACCTTCATTTGCTGATGTGGCATGACTCAACATGAAAAGAAGCAGCTGCAAACATCCATTAATAATCAGAACCTTGAATCTGCAAAGTATGAATCTAGGAAAATTGGAAATTGTCAAAAATTAAATGAAAGTCATAAACATCAATATTTCAGGCATTTGTGAGCTGAAATGGACTGGTTTGGGCCATTTTGAATCAGATAATCACATGGTCTACTATGCCAGAATTGACAACTTGAAGGGGAATGGCGTTGCATTCATCATCAGAAAGAAAATTTCAAGATCTATCCTGAAGTTACAGCACAGTCAGTGATAGGATAATATCCATATGCCTACAAGGAAGACCAGTTAATACAGCTATTATTCAAATTTACGCACCAACCACTAAAGCCAAAGATGAAGAAACTGAAGATTTTTACCAACTTCCGAGGTCTGAAATTGATCAAACATGCAATCAGGATGCATTGATAATTACTGGTGATTGGAATGTGAAAGTTGGAAACAAAGAAGAAGTATTGGTAGTTGGAAAATATGGCCTTGGTGATAGAAACAGTGCCTGAGATCTCATGATAGAATTTGCAAGACCAATGACTTCTTCATTGCTAATACATTTTTTCACCAACAGAAATGGCAACTATACTCGTGGACCTCTCCAGATGGAATACACAGGAAACAAATCAACTACATTTGTGGAAAGATACTATGGAAAAGCTCAATATCATCAGTCAGAACAAAGCCAGGGGCCAACTGTGGAATGGACCATCAATTGCTCATATGCAAGTTCAGGCTGAAACTGGAGAAAATTAGAACAAGTCCACGAGAGCTAAAGTACGACCTTGAGTATATCCCACCTGAATTTAGAAACCACCTCAGGAATAGATTTAACCCATTGAGCACTAATGACTGAAGACCAGATGAGTTGTGGAACGACATCAAGGACATCATACATGAAGAAAGCAAGAGGTTATTAAAAAGAAAGAAAAGACCAAAATGGATGTCAGAAGAGACTCTGAAACTTGCTCTTGAATGTTAAGTAGCTTAAGCAAAAGGAAGAAATGATGAAGTAAAAGGGCTGAAGAGAAGATTTCACAGGGTGACTGGAGAAGACAAAGTATTATAATGATATGTGCAAAGACCTGGGGATAGAAAACCAAAAGGGAAGAATATACTCAGTATTTCTTAAGCTGAAAGAACTGAAGAAAAAAATTCAAGCCTCAAGTTGCAATATTGAAGGATTCTACAGGGAAAATATTAAATGACTCAGGAAGCATCCAAAGAAGATGAAGGAATACGTAGAGTCACTATACCAAAAGGAATTGCTTGATGTTCAACAATTTCAGGAGGCAGCATACGATCAGGAACCAATGGTACTGAATGAAGAAGTCTGAGTTGCACTGAAGGCATTGGGGAAAAACAAGGCTCCAGGAATTGATGAAACACCGACTGAGATGTTTCAACAAATGGATGCAGCTCTGGAAGTGCTCACTTATCTATACCAAGAAATTTGGAAGACAGATACCTGGCCAACAGACTAGAAGAGATCCATATTTATGCCTATAAATATGGTGATCCAACTGAATGCAGAAATTATTGAACAATATCATTAATATCACACACAGGTAAAATTTTGCTGAAGATCATTCAAAAGTGGCTGTAGCAGTATATCAGCAGGGAACTACCAGAAATTCAAGACAGATTCAGAAGAGGACATGGAACCAGGGGTATCCTTGCTGATGTTAGATGGATCCTAGCTGAAAGCAGAGAATACCAGAAAGATGTTTACCTGTGTTTTATTGACTGTGCAAAGGTATTTGACTGTGTGGATCATAACAAATTCTGGATAACATTGTGAAGGATGGGAATTTCAGAGCATTTGATTGTGCTCATGAGGAACTTGTACATAGATCAAGAGGCAGTTGTTCGAACAGAACAAGGGGATACAGTATGGTTTAAAGTCAGGAAAGATGTTGTATTCATACCTATTCAATCTGTCTGCTGAGCAAATAATCAGAGAAGCTGGACTATATGAAGAACAGGGCATCAGGATTGGAGGAAGACTTATTAACAACCTGTGTGATGGAGATGACACAACCTTGCTTGCTGAAAGTGAAGAGGACTTGAAGCACTTACTGATGAAGATCAAAGACTACCTCAACATAAAGAAAACAAAAATCCTCACAACTGGACCAATAAGCAACATCATGACAAATGGAGAAAAGACTGAAGTTATCGAGGATTTCACTTTTACTGGAATCCACAATCAACACCCACCAAAACATCAGTCAAGAAACTAAAAGATGGATTTCATTGGGCAAATCTGCTGCAAAAGACCTCTGTAAAGTGTTGAAAAGCAAAGATGTCACCTTGAAGACTAACGTATGCCTGACCCAAACTGTGGTGTTTTCAATCACCTCATATGCATGCGAATGCTGGACAATGAATGAGGAAGGCCAAAGAAGAATGGATGCCTTTGAATTGTGGTGTTGGCAAAGAATATCAAATATACAATGGACTGTGAAAAGAATGAACAAATCTGTCTTGGAAGAAGTACAACCAGGATGCTGCTTAGAAGAAAGGATGGCAAAACTATGTCTCACATACTTTGGGCATGTTATCAGGAGGGATCAGTTTCTGGAGAAGGATATCATGCTTGGTAAAGTAGAGGGTCAGCAAAAAAGAGGAAGACCCTCAACAAGGTGGATTGACACAGTGACAGCAACAATGGGTTCAAGCATAACAATTGTGAGGATGGCGCAGGACTACACAGTGTTTCAATCTGTTGTGCATAGGGTCACTATAAGTCAGAACTGGCTCGAAGGCACCTAACAACAACAACAACAGAGAGCAACAGAAAAGTGATAAGGCTGCACTCTGTCAAGGGCAGAAAACTTGTGAGACCTGGAAAAACAAGGCAGCCCTGTTGAGTTCCAGCTGTCACAGGTTTCACTGTATATGCATTTTAATAAGTTGTGATGGCATTTTCATTTAGTTCAAAATATTTTCTAATTTCTTTGGAGACTCCTTCTTTGACCTATGTGTTATTTAGAAGTGTGTAACTTTTCAAGTCACCTAACTTTTGGCCTGGTGATCTGTTTCTGAGTGCTCACAGCCTTGAAAACCCTATGAAGGACTTCTACTGTGCGCACATGGGATCACCACGAGTTGTAATTGACGCTACGGCAACTGACAATGACAACAAACTTTGGTAACTTTTCTCTTGCCTTATTCCCTTTGACCAAGCTCCTGACCGTCCCCTGCGTTTCAGTGCCTGGATTCTTGTATTCTTCCATGTCTGACATTCTGTTTTGGCTGCGAGAGCAGGGTCGCACCTGCCTTTTCACGCAACTCCTCCACGGTCATGTGTACCAAGGGTCAACTGTTCCTTCCAGGATGAAGTCAGAGGGAACACTTGTTCCTTAGCCCCAAAGAAAGGACAGGACCCCACCCCTAAGTAATAAATCCAAGGAGCCTTTTCTTACTTCCTGCACTGCCTCTCCAGCAAGGGTTTTCTTTTATTCTCTCCTGGCAGTGTGACCTGGCTCTCCCCCATCCCTGGCTCCACTTAGGAGCTCTCACGAAGACATCTGTTGAGGACAGCCCTCTGAATGTGTTTCAGATTTTGCAGTTAAGCACTTGGATGTCATACTCTCCTTCTTGGCTCCATCCACAAGGAAGTGAGAAACAGGCCTCTCTGTCCCAAAGGCAAGATGAAAATCATAGTATGGTGGGCAGAGCCTGTGAGAAGCTATAATAATAAGCTCCCTTGATTATGAATAGATGAATGTCCATTAGTGTTCTGATACTGACAGCATCAGAAACATATACAGAAAACACAAGATTTCAGTTCTGAGGCCCAAACCTGCTGTAAAGTGCATACACCCTAAATTTCCATTTAACCATTTTTTCCTACCTGCTGGCAATTCCGTATAATCAGATAATTTTAGAGTCATTAGATGCAAAATTTAAAATTCTTCGTTGTGCAGAGGAGGAACTGAGTCAGGGAACTACTATGCTGTTGCATAAACATTATAAGAAAATTCCATAAAAGTGCCATTTAGGCAAGATGAAAACCCTTATTGTGGCTTACCTCATACACATTGGCTTTTAATAAAACTTTATTATAAAACCTTTAGATTAAAACAGCTCTAGAATGATCTATAGTTTATCTTTATATGGTTGGGCAAAGAAACAAGGCTATCTTCATTCTTTTTTCCCCGTCCCTGTTTCATTACCATTGATCATAAAATCCAGATGATGCAACGAAAGACCAAATTTTCAAAACAGGTTCATTAAGGGATGATTCTTGGCACTACAAACGCATTTGCCCTACAAATTTTATAATTGCACGGCTTCTTCACATAACAATCTGTATAGTATATATAAAAATTATTTACATCACAAAAATTCTATTTATAGGCTACAAGACTAAATTTAGAAAGGGGCACACTAGTGTTGTTGTTGTTGAGTGCCGTCGAGTCGATTTTGACCCGTACGGACCCCATGTGACAGAGTATAACTCCCCCATACTGTTTTCTAGGCTGTAATCTTTATGGGAGCAGATCACCAGGCCTTTGTCCTGTGGAGCCACTGGCTATATCCAAACTGCCAACTTTCCTGTTAGCAGCTGAACTTTTAACTGTCGCACCCGCCAGGGCTCTGTAGACATATACACACGTATACATACATACATTATGTACCTGGTTATAAATGCAAACACTGATTTGTTAACCCTAACATTATGCAAACTCTCTTCTAATTTACTCTGGTTTTCTTAAAGTTCAGTCACTTTTAAAAGTTTTTGTTCAGTGAGTCATACCTTTAGTCTTATTTGGCCTTAGGAAAGAAAAACACAAAATTACTATTTCAACAAAGAATATTCCTGAGTCACAGAGTAAGCTGAAATCGTATGTTACTGTCAACAGAGTTAAGCAGATGCCTGATCTTTACTGCAGATAAACTCTTTCCTCATATCCTTGTCATCAAATTGTCATGAGAACTATTTCATGCCATTGTGGGTCAAGACAATTACTATATGTTTTTTCTGAACTTTGAAGGACTAACCATATTATAAAGTGATCACACTGCACATCTATCAGGGCATTTCTCAAATGTTTTGTATTAAAAAAAAAAACCTCCTAGAAGTTCGGAGGTTGATAGCAGAAGTTCAGTACTCTGCTTGACATCCCATTTCCCTATCCTCTCTTATTAGAGTCTGCAAAGGGAGCCCCATTCTCCAACAATCATGGATGGACAAAATGATGGGCAACAGGACTGGTCCCAGATGAGGGCATTTCCTTGAGACTCTTGTGTGAGGATGATAAATGGGTAGACCATTTGGCCTGAAACAAATGACAAATATTACGACTGATTACAGAATATTTTCAGTTTTGTTATATGTGTCCACCCTTGACCCTCCAAATATAAGGATAAAGGAAATTTTATTTTATCTTCGACATTTCAAGATAAAAGTTCTGAAGAAACTCTTCCTGTGCTGGGCTTCCTGCTTCTGGCAGTAGCCAGACAAGGTGGGGTTTCATTAAAATAATCTAAACTCTCCCGGCACAATCTAAACTCTCTGCCCTCCTTCCATATTATAAACAACACGTCCAATCAGATTTCAGTTAAACCATTTGACTTTGCAGTGATTATTTCTCATGCACTCTTAGCAGATTATTGGTATTAATATTTTTGGTTTTGCTCCCACTCAATTGCATTTACATGTTTGGAGCAGGAAAGCTTTAAACACATTTAACCAGGTCTTGGATTTGGGGTCAGAAATATGTGCAACCCCCACGCCAGTCTGCAAACATCTGGCGTCCCAGATGGGAGTAATAACAACTCTGCTCTTATTTTCATAACTGCATTATGGAAGATGTTCTCTGGTTTCCTCCTTGGTGAGTTTAATTCACACCAATATTTTAAGGAAGATTAGAAAAAAAAAGAGAAATGAAAGAAAACATTTCTGACAGCGCACAGAGAGTCAGCTTTTCATGCTTCCATCATGCGAAAGATCCCAAGTTAATTATAGCACATAACAGATCTTTTAGGCTTATTTTGTGAATCAAATCAACTATATTTTCTGCACTAAAGCTCAATATGCACAGCAAAATGCTATATTTTTAGCCCAGACATAGGTCTTATGTTTTTCCTCTACAATGATTTTTCACCAGTGAAATCTTTTTTGTTTTATTGTTTTGTAAAACCAACTAGATATCAAGCACCATAGTAAAGTTGCTTTTGTGTTCAATGTTACCATTCAGCGTCACTTAAAATATCAGCGTTAAGAGATGCCCTATCTATTGCATCAAGGGCAGCAGTAGTTCAGTGGTAGAATTCTTGCCTTCCATGTAGGAAGCGGCAAGAAGGAGATCCAGGTTTGATTCCCAGCCAAGGCACCTCATGCATAGCCATCAGCCATCTGTGAGTGAAGGCCTGTGTGTTGCTATGCTGAACAGGCTTTGCTGGAACTTCCAGACTAAGATGGACTAGGGAGAAAGGCCTGGTGATCTACTTCTAAAAATCAGCCCATGAAAACCGTATGGATTACAACAGTCTGATTTGTAACCAATCATGGGGATGACGCAGGACCAGGTGGTGTTTTATTCCATTGTGCATGAGTTCTCCACAAGTAGGGGGCCAATTCAATGGTAACTAACCACAACAACAGCAATCTATTGCATCACCAACACTTTTCAACTTCTGCACTAAGGGCTAATACTGTTCTTTTACTTCTTACTTCTCCTCTGAGATGACTCTCAATAGTATTATCCAGGTTTGCTCTAGTTGTTTTGCTGGGAGGGATAACAAGTAAATCAGGGACCCACACGGAGATTGTCAGCTCTTGACTAAAGCCATCCTCAGCTGGAGAATCACAGAATCATAGACCCAAAGCTGGACAAGGCCTTAGAGTCAAGTTATCTCCATTTATAGAGGTTAAGCTAGGGCAGAGTCATGTCCAGAACTCAGAACTAACAGTCTAGCATTCCTTAGGTATAGACCACCCAGTGTAAGTGCTGTAAGGGTAAGAACCCCTGTCCCTTTTGTGCACTGATAAGTCCTAAGCATCTTTAAGAGTGCTTGGCATGTAGTAGGCACTCAATAAACATTGAATGAATGAATATCACACTAGCTTCTTGATCAAGATCACAAGCCAGCTATGAATCAGACTTGACTTCCTTCTGAGACACTGCATCACCAGGGTTGGCAACGCAACTTAGCAAAAAGAGAATCCAGATCTAGTTCCTGACTTGGCCACTTACTTATGTTACCTCAGCCATGTAACTTGATGGCCACGTATCCAAGAGCATTCTCATCTATAAACTAAGATAATACTGGACCTAGCTATTGTATAAGCTCGTATGTGTACCAAATTAGGTATTGTATGATAAACCCTAAAATGGTGAAGGAATACTGTTACCATCAGCAAATGGATTCTGAGATGTAGCCACTTTTTTTTTTTTTTTTTTGCAGAGGTGTTTGCTGCAGAACAGTTTGGGCAGGAGCTCTGCAACAGAAGCAACCTCTCTAATCTGCTGAAACGTCTGGCCAAGCGGCATGGTGGGAGTCACGGCCTGGGCTGCTATTGAGTTGGAACCAGCTCAAGTGGAAGCTAGGGAAACTAACATAACCCATAATGAGGTACAGGGTGGTATGGAGGGGCTTGGGGAAGCAGCCCAGAAGAGGCAGGACCAGGCAGATGTTCAAACTAATTATCTCAAATACAAGTAGGGGATAAACTAATGACGGCCAGTTTAGGTGGTAGATTAAAATGTAATGGCAAGAATTCTGGCTGGGTGTGGTTGTCAGTATCTGGAGAAGTCTAGGTCATTGGTGGACAAATGCATTCTGAGGATCAGGCACAGACATCTGGAAACAAAGTCCAGCTCTAAGGGAAGGAAGCTGGTAAATCCTAGAAGAGAGAGTCAGGCCAGCCTTAGCTAGTTGGCTGGTGTTAATGCTCCATTGGATGCCAGGGGTACACCAGGTGGCAGAGGCTGGAGTAGAAGGGCCAGATGGGCAGGCTTGTCTCACACTGGGGTAGAGGACGGAGACTACAGCTCAGGGCTTATGGAGCATCCACAGCTTTGTCCACTCCAGGGGCCTAGGCTTCAGAGGTTAGGATTTTTGATCCCACCGGATTCTGGGAAGGAGTTCCTAAAGTAGCGGCAGGCCTGGCTCTTTTAGGTATAACATCTAGGTAGGGCTAAACCCATAGGGCCAAACGTCATTACTGGGAGCTCAGGTGGAAACATTTGAGTTCTCTGATGTGATTAGAACTAGTGCTGACAATAAAAAACTAACAAAATCCAAAGATGTTGTCTTTGCTATGGAGTAAACGGGAAACAACAGTTGTGGACAAACCACAGATGCTGCTCTGTGACATCTTAGAGTATTAAAGGCAAAACCCTGAGTGCACACCCACAATTTTCCAGGTATTGGTTCAGAACAAAATATATCAGGCAGTCAGGGCTGTAGGTGCAGATCAAAGAACAAGGCTTATTTGTACATGGTGTTCACCCAGCCCCGTGCCTTTAAATCATCTCCCCTCTTCTGCAGACCACCTAGCTGGTGGTCATAAAGGCTGGCTGGGACAGTCAAGCATGATCTCCTTCTCATCCCTCTCACCCATTCCAGTTCTACCAGGATCCTGACATCTAACTTTATTCCGCATTTTCAATGTTCTCTTATTTTACGAAGAAAGGCCTAGTAATCTACTTCTGAAAATCAGCCAGTGAAAACCTTATGGATCACAACAGAATATTATCTGATAAAGTGCTGGAAGATGAGCCCCCTAAGTTGGAAGCCATTAAACAATAGCTGCAACAATAGACTCAAACATTTCAATGATCATGAGGATGGTGCAGGACCGGGCAACGTTTCATTCTGTTATAATGTCACCATGATATGGAGGTGAATTGGCAGCAATTAATAACAAACCTCTCCTTCAGCAACAATGACTAACCAAGGCTTTCCTGGCCTCACGTCGATGCACTCCAAGGGCCCTGGCCCTCTTGGCCTCTGGCCCCATCCATCCCTGGACATCTCAAGGGGAGTGCTTTGCTCCGATTCTGACCCCAGGGCCTGACCGGCACTGAGACAGACTTACTTCAGCCACACAAAGGTGAAACGTTGCAAACAGCCTGCGGTACCTTGGCCTGTCCACGGGAATCCCTGCAGCCATCACCATGAGAGACCTTGGGAGGAAGCCCAGAGCTTTTAGGGGAGCTGCCTACTAACACATGGAGGAAAATAGCAAGCCAAGAGGGGGTGCTGACCCAGGAACAGCCTGCCTGACCCAGAATGGGCCTACCCCTATATTACCCAAAGTGTTTCACTTTTGGTTTTGATTTTCTTTTAAGAATTATCCCCATGAAATATACAAATTCAGGGGAAGTTATGAAATTATCAATCATTCACATTTTATATAAAGTATTTTAATATATTGTTTTTCACCCACTATCTAGCAGAGAGAAGCTGTAAAAAGGAATATGAGGTTTGGTGGGTAATAAGGAGAGGCAAGATAAGTAAAACAACTGCAAACGTGTGGAGGCCAGGGGAGGTTTTCTTAAAATAAATGGTGCTACGAGAGAGAGCAGAGAGGTTTGAAGGGCAATGAACATACCTGGGGTCAGAGTAGCAAAGCAACAGAAAGCAGGAAAAAAGAAACCATTGAGTCAATTCCAACTCATACTGACCCTATAGGACAGAGTAGAACTGCCTCATAGAGTTTCCACAGAGCACCTGGTGGCTTCATACTGCCAACTTTTTGGTTAGCAGCTGTAGCACTTAACCACTACTCCATCAGAGTTTCCAAAGAGAGATATAAAAAAATAGATGAAAGACATTTCATTTCTTGTTGTTGTTGCTCCCAAAAATTTTACTTAGGACCAGCAGTGATTCAGGAAAAAAGGTGAAATTCTCTTCCTTCTTCCTGCCATTAACAGCAGCTATACACATGGACCTCACTAGATGGATTACATAGGAATCGAATCAACTACATCTGTGAAAAGACACAATGGAGAAGCTCAATATCATCAGTCAGAACAAGGATTGGGATCAATTGCAGAACAGACCATCAATTGCTCATATGCAAGTTCATGTTGAAGCTGAAGAAAATTAGAGTAAGCCTACTAAAGCCAAAGTACAATATTGAGTATATCCCACCTGAATTTAGAAACCATCTCAAGAATAGATTTGACACATTGAACACTTATGATTGAAGACCAGGCGAGTTGTGGAATGGCATCAAGGACATCACACATGAAGAAAGCAAGAGATCATCAAAAAGACAGGAAAGAAAGAAAAGACCAAAATGGATGTCAGAAGAGACTCTGAAACTTGCTCTTGAATGTTAAGGAGCTAAAGCAAAAGGAAGAAATGATGAAGTAAAAGAGCTGAACAGAAGATTTCAAAGAGTGACTGGAGAAGACAAAGTAAAATATTATAATGACATGTGCAAAGACCTGGAGATAGAAAACCAAAAGGGAAGAACACACTCAGCATTTCTCCAGCCGAAAGAACTGAAGAAAAATTTCAAGCCTTGAGTTGCAATAGTGAAGGATTCTATGGGGAAAATATTAAATGATGCAGGAAGCATCAAAAGGAGATGGAAGGAATACACAGAGTCATTATACCAAAAAGAATTGGTAGATGCTCAGCCATTTCAAGAAGTAGCATATGATCAGGAACCGATGGTACTGAAGGAAGAAGTCCAAGCTGCTCTGAAGGCATTGGTGAAAAAGAAGGCTCCAGGAACTGATGGAATATCAATTGAAATGTTTCAACAAACTGATGCAGCACTGGAGGTTCTTACTTGTCTATGCCAAGAAATATGGAAGACAGCTTCTTGTCAACTGACTGGAAGAGATCCATATTTATGCCTATTCCCAAGAAAGGTGATCCAACCAAATGGGGAAATTATTGAACAATATCATTAATATCACACACAAAATTTTGCTGAAGATCATTCAAAAGCAACTGCAGCAGTATATTGACAGGGAACTGCCAGAAATTCAGGCTGGGTTCAGAAGAGGACGCGGAACCAGGGACATCATTGCTGACGTCAGATGGATCCTGGCTGAAAGCAGAGAATACCAGAAAGATGTTTACCTGTGTTTTATTGACTATGCAAAGACATTTGACTGTGTGGATCATAACAAATTATGAATAACATTGCAAAGAATGGGAATTTCAGAGCACTTAGTTGTGCTTATGAGGAACCTGTACAGAGATGAAGAGGCAGTCGTTTGAACAGAACAAGGGGATACTGTGTGGTTTAAAATCAGGAAAGGTGTGGGTCAGGGTTGTATCCTTTCACCACACTTATTCAATCTGTATGCTGAGCAAATAATCCAAGAAGCTGGACTATATGAAGAAGAGCACAGCATCAGGATTGGAAGAAGAGTCATTAATAACCTGCAATATGCAGATGACACAACCTCTCTTGCTGAAAAGTGAAGACTTGAAGCACTTACTGATGAAGATCACAGCCTTCACTATGAATTGCACCTCAACATAAAGAAACCAAAAATCCTCACAACTGGACCAATAAGCAACATCAGGATAAACAGAGAAAATATTGAAGTTGTCAAGGATTTCATTTTACTTGGATCCACAATCAACACCCATGGAAGCAGCAGTCAAGAAATCAAACAATATATTGCATTGGGCAAATCTGCTGCACAAGAAGTCTTTAAACAGTTAAAAAGCAAAGATGTCCCTTGGAGAATTGAGGTGTGGCTGACCTAAGCCATGGTATTATCTATCACCTCAGATGCATGTCAAAGCTGGACAATGAATAAGGAAGACCAAATAAGAATTGATGCCTTTGAATTATGGTATTGGTGAAAAATATTGAATATACCATAGACTGCCAGAAGAACAAACAAATCTGTCTTGGAAAAAATACAGCCAGAATACTCCTTGGAAGTGAGGATGGGGAGACTTTGTCTCACGTACTTTGGACATGTTATCAGGAGGAACCCGTCCCTGGAGAAGGACATCACGCTTGGTAAAGTACAGGGTTAGTGAAAAAGAGGAAAACCATCGACAAGATGGATTGACACAGTGGCTGCAACAATGGGCTCAAGCATAGCAAGATTGTGAGAATGGGCAGGACCAGACAGTGTTTCGCTCTGTTGTACACAGGGTCGCTATCAGTAGAAACCGATTTGACGGCACCTAACAACAGTAGCGACATCTTCCTCGTATCCCACCTCCTGTTCTTAAGATCAGAGCCTAGACTATTATTACCATTTATAAATGGGGTTTTGTTTTTCAATTAAAATTTTTGGAATAAATAACATTTCCACATTGTTCAGAATTCAAAAACTCCTCCCAGTAAAAACTCTTGTGTCCAGGTGACTGAGGATCCTTCTGGGGCTGTAATCCATATACAAGAAAGTACACACTCACACACATACTCTTTTATTATTCATTTTATTCATTTGTCAGTACTTTTTTTAGACAAAAGTTCAGGAATGTTGGGTTAAATTGGCTTGTGGACCTGCCTGGAAAGTTGACAACCATTTATAACACTTTTCCAGAGGGAACCTGTACATTCTCAGATCCACATAATCAGCCTACAGGTAAATATTTGGAACCAAGCACATTCATAAATTGGAGACTTCCTGTTTAAATCTATATTAAGCGGTGCTGAATAAGCAGAGGAATAAAGAATGAGAGGGTGAAAAGTGGAAACTGCCTGAATAGGGCAGATTAAAGTTTTCCGTGATTTTTTTCCACCCCAAAGTATCTTCAAGATGGGCTTTTTAGAAGTCAACATTTCACTGGGCTAAGAGTTGACAAGAAGTGAGAGCAGGAAGAAACCTTCTTATGTTTTCAAAATTCTCCTTCCTTCCGCTAAATAGATCTCAATGGAAAGGGGCCCGCTGAGGCTGTCCTCAGAAACCCTCAGCAACTGGCTCACAGCTGTGGACGTGGACTGTGTACACAGATGGGACTGCATTAATTTCAGGCTCTCTGATGAGAAATACGTTATCAAAGTAAGGGGCCATAGGTGTCTTCTCGGTTGTTTCTACATGATGAAGAGAAGCAGTTGTGTGAGTGATCCTTTCCGGAAACATTGAGGATGAGGTTGTATCTGCAAACAGCTCACTGTGCCCTATGGAAAGCATTTCTTCTTAGAAGACCCTGCCACACTTCATCCACACAAATAACCGAAGATTAGTAGGAAGTCTGTGTATGGACTGTAATGAACATCCTGTGAGGATAAATGTTTAGACTTCTCTCCAACAAGAGGGAGCAGTTCAACACATTCCTCCCCTTTGGATTTGATCGGACCTAAAAAAATGATCTCTTCTTTTCCTGTCTAGAACCTACAGTTCAGTTTGTTTTTACTGTAGAAAAGACCATTGGCATCATGGAGATTCGTACACATACTTTTCTATCCCAGTGGGTTTCTAAGTTTCTTGAAGGCAGACTTGCTAGATTTAGCAAAAACAAACAAAAAAGGAAATAAAAACAGGATTCCTGGTCATATTTAACCATGTCATATTCATTTTTTAGGAGAATTTAAAAGACGTCTTTTTTTTTTTTAGAGCAGTAATAGGTTACAGAAAAATTGCATAGAAAGTACAGAGAGCTCCCATATGCCCCTTCTTCCCTCTGCACAGTTTCCCCTCTTATTAGCAGCGTGCATTGGTACATTCGTTACAACTGATGAACCAATATTGAGAAATTACTATTAACTACAGTCCATAGTTTACATTTTACATTAGGGCTCACTCTTTGTGTTGTACAGTTCTATGGGATTTGACAAATGCATCATGTCATGTGTCCACCTTTACAGTATCATGCGGAAGAGTTTCACTGCCCTAAAAATGCCCTGTGCGTCACCTATCCATCCCTCCCCCTTCTTCCCTGAGCTCCTGGCAACCACAGATCTTTTTACTGCCTCTATAGTTTTGTCTTTTCCAGAACGTCATCTAGCTGGAATCATACAGTATGCAACTTTTTCAGACTGGCTTCTTTCGCTTAGCAATACAGTCATGCATCACATGACATCCGTTCGGGAAATGTTCAACCACATCTATGTTCATGGTCCCATAAGTCTGTAATAGAGTTCAGAAATCCTGATCGGAGACCAGGATGTAGTGGATGTAATCAGGCAGAGCAAATGCAACAGCTTCCTGGATGCAGCATCTGTATCTCCTGTCTCTTGTACACAATGCAATTGTACTGCCGGGCATATAATCAAAAAAAAAAAACCCATTGCCATTGAGTCGCTGCTGACTCATAGCAACTCTATAGGACAGAGTATGACTGCCCCATAGAGTTTCCAAGGAATGGCTGTCGGATTCAAACTCCCAACCTTCTGGTTCGCAACCAAGTTCTTAAGCACTGTACCACCAGGGCTCCTGGTGTATAATAGTACAGTACATACATAATCTATAATACATATGTCTTGAAAGTCGTAATAAATGCCTGTGTTACTGGCTTATGTATGTACTGTTCTGTCTATTAATTTTAATGTGAACTTTCTCTACTTACAAATAAAAAGTTTACTGTATGTCTTAGTTATCTAGTGGTGCTGTAACAGAAATACTACAAGTGGATGGCTTTAACGAAGAGAAATTTTTTTCTCTCACAGTCTAGTAGGCTGAAGTGAATTTGGTACCGAGGGAGTGGGATGCTGTTCTAACAGATACCCAAAATGTGGAAGCAGTTTTGGAATTGTGAATGGATAGAGGCTGGAAGACTCTTAAAGTGCCTAACAGCAAAAGCCTAGATTGCCTTCATGAGACTGTTGGTGGAATTATGGACACCAAAGACAATTCTGGTGAGGGCTAAGAGGGAAAGGAGGAGAGCTGTTACACTAGAGACCAGCTCAAGACAGTGCTGGAGCCCACCCAAGAAGCAGAAGCTGAAGAGACAAAGAGCATAGGAAGCAGAGCTGCCTCAGTCTCAAAGGGTAGAGTCAAGACCTCTAGGATCTCAAAGAATGGAGTCGCCACTGAGATGGACTAGGAGAAGGGGGTCGTCCAAATTAGAGGGTAGATTTGCCATTTCAGAGGGCCTAGGAGGCAGAGCTGAAGCCCAGAGCCAAGGGGCCTCCGCTCAGAATCCAGAGAGCGCCACCAACACCCAGAATCTAGAAGGTAAGGCCATTGCCTAAATAGTCTCAGAGAACAGAGGATTATTTTCAAGCCTTAAGAGCTAACGTAATGTGTTCTGCTGACTTGCTTGGTGCCTGTTACCCCTTCTTTCACTTCAGTTTTTCCCATTTGTAATGGAAATGTCCAGCTTGTGCCAGTTTCACCATTGTACTTTGGAAGCAGATAACTTGCATTCTAGATTTCGCAGATGAAGAGAAACTTTTGGATTTTGGACTTGGAGTTGGTTTAAGACTTTTGCTATGGTTTGATGGAGTAAATGTGTTTTACACGTGGAAAGGACATGAATTTGGGGTGGCCAAAGGGTGGAATGTTATGGATTGAATTGTGTCCCCCCCCCAAAATATGTGCTTACTTGCCTAGGCTATGATTCCCAGTATTGTGTGATTGTCCGCCATTTTGTCATCTGATGCGATTTTCCTATGTATTGTAAATCCTACTTCTATGATGTTAATGAGGCAGAATTAGAGGCAGTTATGTTAATGAGGCAGAACTCAATCTACAAGATTAGGTTGTATCTTGAGTCAATCTCTTTTGAGATATTAAAGAGAGAAACAAGCAGAGAGACAGAGGAACCTCATACCACCAAGAAAGAAGAGCCAGGAATATAGCATATCCTTTGGACCTGGGATCCTTGTGCTGAGAAGCTCCTTGACCAGGGGAAGATTGATGACAAGGACTTTCCTCCAGAACCTACACAGAGAAAGCCTTCCCCTGGAGCTAGCACCTTGAATTCAGACTTTTAGCCTACTAGGCTGTAAGAGAATAAATTTCTCTTTGTTAAAGACATCCACTTGTGGTATTTCTGTTATAGCAGCCCTAGATAACTAAGAGATCGTATAACAGCATATGCTTTGACTTATAGGCAGCAGCATCCATCCTCATGTTCACTCAATGTACAAGTCATATAACGTCCTATTTCACAGAACGTATCATGATACTTAACTGTATGCATTTAGGATTCCTCTATATTCGTTACTTTAGTCTCCAAAGTGCTTTAAAAAACAGATTTGTACGTGGTAAGCTCTCCAAAGTTGTTTGTTAAATTGAATTAGACAGCATTCCAACATATAAATTTAGCAAACACTGACATGACACTTGCTAGGTCCTAAGCACTCTTCTAAATGCTTTACGAATAGTAGCTTATTTAATAGGCTGCTGAATCAGGAATAGGTTTTCTCAGACAATACCTTCTATTCTCTTCAGAATTATAGATCTCTGTGGTATCTTTGGAGCCCTGGTGGCACAGTAGTCAAGAGCTCAACTGCTAACCAAAAGGTCGGCAGTTGGAATCTACCAGCTGCGCCTTGGAAACCCTATAGGGCAGTTCTATTCTGTTTTATAGGGTCGCTATGAGTCAGAATCCACTTGACAACCACAGGTTTAGTAAATGTCTACTGGTTTCTCATTGTGGGACTTTTTATTGCTGTCGTTTTGCATTTTCAATGATTAGTGATATTGAGCATGCTTTCATATGCTTGTTGGCTATCTTTTTTTTTTGAAGTTTCTATTAAAATCTTTTCCCCATTTTGTCATTTGAGTGTTTGACTTATTAAGTTCTAAAAGTTTTTTTATATATATTCTGGATACGAGCTATTTGTCAAATATATATTTTGCAAAAATTTTCTCCCAATCTGTGACTTATCTTTTGTTTTCTTAATTATGTCTTTCAAAGAGCAAATATTTTTTTTACCCTATTTTATCAATGATTTCTTTTATAGTATTTGTTTTTGGTGTTAAGTTTAAGAAATCTTGGCCTAACCTAATGGCACAAAGATTTTCTCTTGTATTTTCTTCTAGAAGTTTCATCATTTTATCTCATACATTTGGGTCTATGATCAGTTTGGAGCTAATCTTTATGTAAGGTATGCAGTAACAGTTGAGCTTTATTTTTTGTTTTTATATATGTGACGGATATCTAGCTGTTCCAGCACCATTTGTTGAAAAGACTGTCTTGAATCCATTGAATTACCTTGGCATCTTTGATGAAAACCAATTGCCCATATAACTGCAGGTCTATTTCTGACCATTTTATTGTGTTCCTTGATCTATTTTTACATAGTACCTCACTCTCTTGATTACTATAGCTTTATACTAAGTCATGAAATGAGGTTGTTAGGGTGTCCTCCAATTCTGTTCTTTTTCAAAATTGTTTTAGCTCTTGCAGCTCCTTTGATTTTCCATATAAATTTTTTGATCATCTTATGAATTTCTTTAAAAAACAAAAACAAAAAAACCTGTTAGGATTCTCATTGGAATTACACTCAATCTATGGACCAATTTGGGGAAGATTTCCATGTTACCAATATCAAATCTTTTAACCCACAGGTCAGCAAACTATGGCACACGGACCAAATCTAGCCTCTTTTTTATAAACCCCTGAGCCAAAAATGGTTTTCCCATTTTAAAAGGGCTGTAAAAACAAAACAGAAATACTTGACAAAGACCTATGCGGTCTGAAGAGCCAAAAATATTTACTATCTGGCCCTTTACAGAAAAAGTTTACTGGCTTCTGTTCTAACCCATGAATATGGCATATCTCTCCATTTATTTAGCTTTTCAGTTTCCCTTTTCAGTGTTTCATAGTTTTCAATGTACAGGTCTTGCACATCTTTCATTAAATTTATGTCCAAGTACTTATTTTTGTTGCCTACACTTTGAGAACCATTGCTACAATCAGTGGGGGCAGGAATACTAGTTGTTAGCTGCTTTTTTTTCCCCCCTAAGGAGCCAGATAACATGGTGAAAATAATAAAGCATTGCTTTTAAAATACTCTGGAAGGCCCCTCAGAGTCTAGGAGCAGGGAAAACAGTGAGAATCTGCAATATTTAAAATGAGAGGTGCTAGAGAAATGGGTTAGAGTAGTGGGGGGTGGGGAGAAGGGGAGTAAATTCAAAACACATTTCAAAAGAAAGAAAAGCAGGATTGGTAATGGATGGAATAAAGAGGATGAAAGGGAGAGAAAAGTCGAAGACAGCTTCAAGGTTTCTAGCCCGTGATGTTAAATGCCTCGTTCATGGTGGTTTTTATTTGGTTTACTTTCATCATCCGGATGCACAAATGGGATTTTCCCACATCTAGCTATTATAGCTCCCTACATTCAGATTTCCCATTGAAATTACCTGCTATCTCTTCACACCCTGTTAGTGAACAGGTAGGATTTTGATGGCTGTTATGTGATCAGAGAAACCCCGGGTCTTGGTGGCATGTGGAATACAGCTCTCTTTAAATCCTCGTTTTAATTAATCATTTCTTAAGATTTGAAATCTTTTGAGCTATACGGTAACCGGAGAGGACATTATTTTTTACAACCTTGTTTGTTCAGAAGTCATTAAGACTTTTCAGAGATTTATTTTCCTTTGTGACATTTCGAATTTTTTTTTTCTTTTTCCATCTTTTGGCTTTCTTTTGAAGTCACACTATTCAACCTCCTTAAAAATATTTATGTGTGTTTAGTTAACAAAAGCTCCCGTAAGTTGAATCCATGCTGGGAAAAGGTTCAGGTAAGCTCTCTATATAAGCTTACAGACAATTGTGTAAATCTTCAGCCATTAAAGAGAAAGGAGAAAAAAGCCATCCTCATTACACTGCTGTCATTTACTCTCCATCTCCTGTCCTCTTTAGCAGCATTAAGATGGGATGTAAATTTGCCAGTTAATGCTGTTAGAAAATGGATGGTTCAAGAAGGGCAGGAATTAGAGATCAGTATTAGGTGTGTAGATAAGCTCCTTTCCTGCCGCACTGGCAGCTGTTTAACATTCATGGGAAAATCATCATCAAACAGCGTTATCACAGCCCTGTTGATGGCTGAGCAACTTCATCACTATGATAATTTTTTTATAGCTGTGAGCCAAAAAGCTCCCTTTTATTTCTGCTGTCTAGAGCTGCGCTAGAAGCTTGTTTGTACGGGGAGGATGCTGCCAACCCTGGGCTCTTCAGCCAGGTTTGATTCCTTCCCCCTCCTCTGCTCTCTCTGTGCGCATGTTGCACTAAACAGCCATCCTGATAAAAAAAAAATATATGTATATATAAAATGGAAGTCCTCCAACAATTCTTCAAAGCAGAACAGATATTTTTATGATCAGTAATTCAAAGTTTGACAAGTGATGCCATCCTGTAATGAAACTGTCATCCGTTTTATTGTGAACGAAATGCTAACTTGATAAACGGAACGGGGAGGGGAGGAGGGTAGGGGGTGGGAGCAGGGCTGAGTGGAGGAAATAAACGCCTGCCTCTGAATACCTGGAAACCAAACTATTCAAAGCAGCCCAAGTATCCCTCAATAATAGCCTGTTTCTCGTCAATAATAGGCTCAGTCCTCCAAGCTCCTCGCCTGTAATTATTCCTTTCTGAGTCAAGCAATAGAAGCTGGGGATCAGGTCTTCAGTCGTCCCTTTTGGACAAGATTCTATTTTTTATTTTTAGAGTGTTTGGGGACAACATGGCTTCTGTTATTCTAAACTTGCCGAATTTACTTTAGAACACAGAATCTTTGCACATGATATTTCCCTGACATGTTTAGACACCTTCAAGTACATCAGAGATAAAAGTCTTGGTCGTTGCTTGAGGCTCATACTGGCGAAAGACGTGTGGTAATTTTCTGAGGTAGATAAGGAAACTATTCCAAGGAAATTTAAATTTATTAAGGTGCTCAAGCTTATGCTTCTTTGCAGCTTTGACCTCATTTTTGGAGGCTTAACTTCTCTAAGTGACTTTTCCCCCCTTTTGGAATGCAGCTAGAAACATGGTGCTGAAAAGCAGTTTTGTCGTCTGGACAAAAAGGTACTTTCATTTAAATAGTTGGGATTTGAATTCAGGATTGATTTAACTACTTTAATAATTTACTTTCAACCCCAGCTCACTGCCTTTCTTTCCCAAGAGCCGACTTCCAGTCCTGCCAGGATGGGCTGAATTACGCTTGGAGTTTGGAGATAAGGACTTTTGTCTACTAGGCTCAGCTTAGACGGCCAAACTCATTTCCCAGAAGACTGGAGTTTGAATCCAGTTAGGATCCTGGAGGTGAAAGGCTAGCGCCTTATCATCTAAATATAGCTATTTAAACATAAGTTTAAAAGAGATACCGCAGGATGGAAGGACTGCGTCGCTCCTCTAAGGATAATCTTGGGGAAAGCTGGCTGGCTGTTCCCTAAAGATCAGATAGCCCTCTCTAGCTCCAAATAGCTTTAGCCACCTCTGACTTCTCAAGATCAAGAGCCAAAAGATGCTTCCTTATTCCAAGATTTTCTATTCCATCTTTGTTAAAAACAAAAAAATCTAAGGGGGTGTTTAGCTTTCATGAATACACTCCTTCTTGAATTAAACTATAGGTTCAAGTCTTAATTCTGTGAGTTCCTCTTGGCTGGTAAAAAAAATGACTTGGTCCTCCTATAAGGAAGCTGCTGGATATATTTGGTGTTCATTTTTCTCATTGGACCCCAAAATATACAAGCCAGAGATGGTCCTTGCCCTCTTGGGGGTTACCTTCTAGCACCTACTCAGTGACCCACACATAACCCTCCCCCCTTCACTGAGATGACCACATCCAAAAGGAACTCTTGATCTTTCCTCTCTCTGTTAATGGGAACTCCATAGCATGTACCATCATTCTTTACTTGTTTATTGCCTGTTCTCTCCATTATAACGCAAGCTCTATGAGGACAGACATTATTTTTGGCTGGTATATCACCAGTGCCTAGAACATAGCCTGATATATGGTACGCGCTCAAGAAATATTTGAGGAATAAATGAATTCTTGTCTGGGGCCAAGTCTGGAGGAACTTCATGGTATTACAGCACAAGGTTCAAGGGGCTTAAACCTGGCCAGAGAAATCCCAAGGGCAACAAGGACATTCTAGAATGCTAGAAGCGGCCAAGAAAGCCTTCTTGGCTTCTCAGATTTGTGAAGGAAAAATGGAAATTTGTTCAGCTCTGAAGATGGGCCTAAACTTAGAAGCAGATCCAGAAAAGGATATGTTTTCCATGTCAGAGAAACCATAAATTGGGGGGGTTGGGGGGGGAAGGAGGCTTCAAGCTGCAACAGTGTGAGACCTTTTACTGACGGGTTAAATCTTCTTACTAGCAATTTCAGGAAATAAAGTTTATTGCCAATAGCCCTTTCTAGCGCTTTCTTTCTGTGGGAATACAGATCAGTGATTCTCCACTTTAGCTACAAAGACTGTAGCATTTCAAGCCATGAATCATAAATCACCTTTATTCAGGGTAGATGAAGAGAGTAGTCCTAGAGGGGAGTGCAGGAAGAAGTGAAGGCATTGGAAAACCCAACAGGAAGTCATATCTCCAAAAGGCATGGGTGCCATCATTGTGTTAACCTACAAAGTCTTGAAAGCAGAACTTATGACCCACATAACAGAGGCCAGGCTACATTTAGCAACCACTGAAATCACACGTTCTCTAATTTCGTTCATTTTACACTAACAACTATAAGAAACAGCTTTGAGTTCACAAGAACAAAAGACAACGATGATAATTTTTTTTTGGTTCTTTTACCCAGCCATCAGCAATTTTCTAGCTTTTTTCTTTCTTTTTTTTTTTTTTTTCTTAAATCCACCCAGCTATCTCATTATCTTGAATTAGTCTTAATTTTTCTTGGAAGTAAAAAAAAATTAATTAACCTTTTAGTAACTAGAACCAGTTTCAGAGATATCTTGCATTCACAGTATGTAGGCTATGATTCAGTTATTAATTAATGTATTTTTTACTACATTTTGACTTCAGAGCTAAGGATAGTTAATCTCACAAGAATTTCATTTTAACTTTATTAGACATATCAGTGTGTGTGTGCGTACACACAGGCATCTGGCAGATTTATACCATGGGCCAGTTTTGATGCAAACATAGTTTTACCTAAATCTTTATATTTGGGGGTTTTCTGTGGAAATCATGACTTCACCTAGAAAGTGAAAATACAGTTTTATTACATGTAGTTTATGTCAACTAAAATATGAGAATAACAAGCTAGTTGTTTTCATTAAAGGAGTCCGGGCGATGTGCTGGTAAAGCACTTGGCTGGTAACTGCAGGACAAAGATGTGGTAGTCTGCTTCCATAAAGATTACAGCCTTGGAAACCCTCTGGGACAGTTCTGTTCTGTCCTACAGGGTCCCTAAGAGTCGGAATGGGTTGGAATCGAATCGACAGTGATGGGTTTTTTGTTTTCATTAATACTATCTAATATGGGATTGGGGGATTCCCATCTGAATTTATTTATCAACCCTTTAAATCAGATGAAACTCAGGAGGTAACTTTGTAACTCAGAAGCCATTTTCCTGTCTAAGCATATGGGGAAACATGAAAATCTGTTCGTGATAGAAGTGGTTACTGGTGAGGAATAGTTGGTACTATTTTGGGCCCAAGCCTGCTTTCAAGAATGCAATCCTACTCGGCTTATTTCTTCACCTGGTTCCCTTACTGGGCATTCTGTAAGAAGGTCTGGCATTAAGGAGTCACAGGAATTAATGCTGGAACCACAGGGCCTTGAACCAACCATTTGTTTCATTAGGTAATCTAAGGGGCATAAACAAAGTGAGCTCTGCAATTCCCTTGACCTTATGTAACCAGTTGCCATCGAGTCGATTCTGGCTCATGGTGACCCCATGCGTGAGAGTAGAACTGTGCTCCAAAGGGCTTTCGGTGGCTGATTTTTTAGAAGTAGATTGCCATGCCTTTCTCTCACGGTGCCTCTGGGTGGATTTGAACCTCCAAACTTTCTGTTAGCCGCTGAATACATTCACCATCTGGCCACCCAGGGACTCCCTGACCTTATGTACTCACTGCCTATTCCCACACACATTGTCAGAATCTGATTTCTTAGAAGAGATTTGTTTGAGTCCGTTTACAGTCTCTCACCCTCAGTGGCCCAGCGCACACCATGAGCCAGCTGACCAGCTCAGGGACGAGCACAGGCCCATGGCTCAGTGATAAACCAGCTGACCCATTTAGGGTCAGTCCCTCAATGTTGGAGCAAATTCAGCCACAGACCCAGGAGCCACACGGCTGCATCTGAAAGCACGCGAGGCCTGCTGCCTGGCAGCCCTGCTAGGTCCCCACACCTGTAACCTGCTGGAGCCAGGGAGGGGTGCTCTTTCCTCCCCTTCATGGTATGTCTCATTAGTCATAGACCAACCAGGCCGCAAGAAAACATCAGAATCGATCTGTCACCTCTCACAGTTCAGGAAGCAGGTTCTCCACTTCCTTTGTTATGCTATGAATATTCCGCAGCTTCTCCAGTCTTATTAAAAAGCCTTTCCCTTGGTTTCTCTGTCTTTGTTCTCACCTAATCTCTTAATGGAAGTTGCTAATTAAATTCCTATAGCCATTTTTTTTACAGTGTTTTGAATAGCAAAGTCTGTCAACTGCAGAAAGTGTATATTCTTATCAACAAGCCTGTTGCCTGGAGGAGCGAAAGGCCTCGCTGACAGATGGCTGCTGAGCGAGGCCCAGCAGGGCTCACATCTGCAGCACCTGGCAGCAGGGGCTCACAAGAGTGAGGGGGTGCAGGGCGGCAGAGAAGGGCCCATTTGGGTTCAAGAAAGAAAATCCAAGTAGCTGGAGTGTTTTCGTGAACCTCGAGTGGAACTTGGCAAATCGAAGCCCTGTATTCTGGTTTGGGAGCCTCTTTGACGCTGTCCCATGAACAGCAACATATCCCTGTAAGGGGAAGTGGAGTCAAATCTCTAAAGAAAATTTAAAAAAGGAGTGCCTGAAGGTTATGCCAACACATCTTTTTATCAGACACAAATCAGCAAATTGAGTTCCATTGAATTTACTTGTTGCTGTCTGGTATAAGGTTTTGAAGCCTTCATGAGAAAGAGCCTTATACTATATTTATGCAGAAATTGTGGATGCAATTTTCTCCGCCTCAGATCATTCCCACTATTACTCCCACATAGGTAATTAGATGCATGCTATCTTGTATTTTGAGGGAGCACCGGTGGAGCCGCGGTTAAGAGTATGGCTGCTAACCAAAAGGTCGGCAGTTCGAATCCACCCGCTGCTCCTTGGAAACCCTATGGGGCAGTTCTTTCTCTGTCCTATAGGTTCGCTATGAGTTGTAATCAACTCGACAGCAGAGGTTTGTTTATTTGTTTGTGTTTTGTTTTAATGGTAAGGTAGTCCACCAATACAGAACCGGAGGCCAGCACCAAGTCAGTCTCTTTAAGGAGATATTTGTCCTTCAACAAATGTTGGTACCTGCCTAAAGCAAAAATGCATTTCTTCTCTCAACAAATACTTTTTTGCGTGCACAGCAATTGTCAAGTATTGATGCTGAGCACTGGGTGTAGAGCAGTTTTTACAACCTAGAAACTGGCTCAAGACAGCAGGCTAAGTACACAGTCTACCCCATCTCCCACCTCAAATTCACAAAACATCATAAGAGGTGTGTGTGTGTGAGACAGAGAGAGAGAGATAGAATAGTGCTGGAAAATAAGTGGCCAGGGATTTTGAGGAATTTCTTTAAAAGATGGAATGAAACCCATTGCCATCAAGTCAATTCCAACTCATAGTGACCCTATAGTAGAGCAGAACTGGGATTTCCAAGGCTGTAATCTTTAGAGAAGCAGACAGCCACATCTTTCTCCCATGGAGCAGCTAGTGGGTTTGAACCACTGACCTTTCAGTTAGCAGCTGAGCACTTAACCACTGTACCACCAGGGCTCCTTGAAAGGTAAAAAGAAGGGATCAAATCTATGGAAAAATAAAACTAGAGACTAGCAGAAACTATAGCTCCAAAAGGAAAGAATGCTGCAAATTCAGGAGCAATCCCAGGAGAGCTCAAAGTGCAGGGGTCAAAGGCATAAGGAGCAAGGGTCCCTGTGTGGCTGAGAACCTGACTTAGCAGTTACATCTGTCTGAAAGAAATACTTGCATATGTGCACCGGTCTGTGTGAATGAGGATGGGCCTTGGTGCTTGGTTCGTAATAGCAAAAACCAGTCTGATTGTCCATCGGCAGGTGAGTGTTTCCTATGAAGTGATGTAGACTGCTATGCTTATTGTTGTGGCTAGCAGCCATCAAATTGGCCCCTGACTCATGGTGACCCCACGAAGAATGGATCGAACTGTTGTGATCCATAGGGTTTTCACTGGCTGATTTTCAGAAGTAGATTGCCAGGCCTTTCTTTCTAACCTCCACTGATGAACAGGTCAGGGGTTGTGCTTGAGGTGCAATGGCCAGGAATCAAACCCAGATCTCCTGCGTGGAAGGTGAGAACTCTACCACTTAACCAACACATGAATAGACATCCAAGAGATGATGTTAAATGAAAAAAAAAAAAAAAAACCAAGTTGTAGAAAAACAGAGTAAAATGAAAGAGAGAAAGAGAGTGAACGGCAAAGGTAAAGATCTGAAAGGATACTTGCCAAATGGTTATCGGAATTTGCCTTTCAGATAGAGAGTAAAGATAAGGAGGCCAGGCACTCTGTAGTATAAGGGGAACAGCCACTTGCTTACTCAAGGCTGAAGTGTTAAGTTTGAAGTAGGGCATTAAAGATGAACCTGGAGAGGGGTCAGCAGGGACCAGATCCCCAGGGTCGTTGTAAGCCATGTCAAGGCGTTTCACCTCCTTCTGGGTTCAGTGGGGGTGACACAGCTACCTCACGCTCTGAGAAGTGGTAACTCAGAGCTCCACACCCTGAGAGAAAGAGCCGGTGGGGGGTTGCTGCACCCCCACTGTCTCATCTCCCAGTCTCCTTTCTTCCAATAAAACTGGGAGCTGGGAGAGTCGGGAGTGTCAGCAGAGTCGCGTGGAAGTGACTTTAAGAACCTCTGAGAAGCCTGGGTCTCCAGGTGGAACTCTTCTCTCGCAGTCAGTCTGGCCCATTGGCCACCCCCCTGACATCTTTACTCTTTCCTCCCCATCCAACCAGGTGCCCAGATGTGCTCTGGTATCTGTAAGCTGCCAAGAAGATTCAGGTAAGCATGACAAAGCTGGCATCTTTTCTCAGCCCTGTTTCTCTGCAAAGAGGTCAAGATTCACTAGTAATTCCCCTTGCTCAGAAAACATACCCTTCTGAGGCCGAAAACTTCTATAAATACTTACATGCAGACCAGTCTCTCCTTTGGGTAACACTGTCTGTGCATGGACATCCCATGTACAGTGAGGAGGGTCAACGCATGGTTGAGCCAGGAGAGGTAGGTGAGCAACTTGCCCGGAAGTGGCTGCTCTTACATGCATAATAACACCATGGCTTTCCGGTATGTCTAAGGGCTGCTCTTCCCAGAGTCAAAGCACTGGCATCCAAGGAGAAGAGAGTGGCACTTTGTACCTGACATGGCGCTTGTGTAACCTGCAGACAGTCTGTGCCTGGGCCCCTCGGGGAAAATGAGGGGTAGCCACACTGGCCTTAGTCAGCTCCCTTGTTGTCATGCTATGGTGGCTTGCATGTGACTATGATGCTGGAAGCTATGCCACCAGTATTTCAAATGCCAGCAGGGTTACCCATAGTGGACAGGTTTCAGAGCAGCTTCCAGACTTAGATAGACTAGAAAGGAAGGACTGGCAATCTACTTCAGAAATTAGCCAATGAAAATCTTATGGATCACCATAGAATATTGCCTAATCTAGTGCTAGAGGATGAGCCCCCTAGGTTGGAAGTTACTCAAAATACACAGTGGCTGCAACAACGGACTCCAACATCCAACGGTCTTAGAGATGGTGCAGGACCAGACAGTGTTTTCTTCGGTTGTACTTGGGGTTGCCAGGAGTTGGAGTCAACTTGACGGCAACTTACAACAACACCAACCTGTCATCCCCAAAGCCTGTGCCCTTAGGTTTCCCCGCTGGATTCAGGGTCAGCCTTAGACCTCACACTTGCCTCCCCGTCTAGCTGGGCTGTGGTTTGGGGTAGAAGACGAACAGTGGGTATAATAAAACGATGTGAGTTCAGAGACAAGATTCAATACCCTCATTATTTAGATGAAAAAACTAGCCCAAAAAAATATCCAGTTGCTTGTCCAAGGTCACAGTTAGTGGCAAAGCTGGAACTTGAACTGAGGTCCAGGGGCTCTTTCCACCACCCCATGCTTCTAGGGCCTTCATGAAGATTCTGAGTTTTCATGTTTGACCTCGGTTACAGGCTGGACATTAGCCAGATAACAGTTACTTTGACAAGGAAGTCTTAAAAGTTGGTGTCATTCATCTTCCAACTTTTTAATCCAGGAGCAAGACCTTGGGAATTCCACTCCCACTGCGCAGAACAGAAGCAGTGTTACTCAGAATGCTTTCTTGTTTAGGTCTCCGTTTGTCCCAATAAAATGAATCGCTGTCTCCTTATTTCAGAAAGTGTTAGTGTACCAAACTGTGCTTTGCTCCAGTTAGAGAAAAAAAACTCCCCAAATGCTAAGAAAACAAACTATTTTAGGACAGGAGCCTTGAGGAAGTGTTATCTGGGCCTTCAGTCCAGTCTGGTAAGCCAAGGAGTACGATAGTGCACATCAAAGACTGGGCAGTCTTTTCCTTGGGGCCTGAATTAGGAAAGAATGGAGGTCCCTTTGGACTCGCTTACAAGGTTTGGCTTGATAGGAGCACTGGGTGCCTGTGAATATCTGTTATGTAATACACACCCCAAGCAGTTGTAAAGTCATTCAGACAATGGCCAAACTTGGGACGTTCCCAACTCATGAATATTGCAGATAGCCTATTTTCTTCACCTTCAGCGGAATCTGATACTGTTGAATAGACCGTGAGGTGTTTGGGACTTTATCGGAGCCAGTGCCGCTGAGCTGAAAGGGACCCTGAATGGATGAGGGAGTCATTCAAAAAACGCTTTTATTTGGTTTCAGAAACACTGTCTTTGTTTTGATGTGCTCAGAACATCATCTATTTGAAGTCTGGCTCCACTAGAGTTTTTATCTCCAAAGCAAGAAAAAATATGGTAATTTTAAATAAATCAGCCGCCACCACCAAATGCTTTTTTTTAAAAAAAAAAAAACAACCGTTTCCAAGAGATTTGTGCATTTTGAACCTGGGTAATGCCTATATAAAAGTCTAACGAATGAATCTAAGCTCTAGTCTGTCTTTCTCTTTGTTCTTTATGAAAATATTCACATCTATCCAACTAAATTAACATATATTATCACAAATGTGTCATTCTCAAATTTCCTGAGCTTGCCTTATCACTCACCGTTCTTTTTTTTTTTTTCTTTGTTCATGACTGTCTTTCTGAAAACAAAACAACAGTATTCACACCAACAAGTGTAACAGGCACAATGGGAGAAAGACTGGAAGCGACTTCTTTGTACTTATCGGGGTGACCTCTCGCTCCTGGCTTTTCCTTTCTTCTCTCTGGAGTCACGTCTTTGAGAAGGAACTGTGGAACCCTATGTTTCATTCGTGTACCCCCCAACTCATTTGTTCCTTTTGTTCCCCAGGAAGATTTAGCATCCCAGGCAAAATCTAACTCCTGGCTTTATCCTGCAGTTGAAAACAGTATATCTTGTTTAAAGAGAAACACTCAATTCCTTTCGCTATCTTAATACATATGTGGTTTAAATGGCCAGGAGAAAAGCTGAAGTAGATGGTCACCTGATACTTAAATAAAAATATAAAATAAACTCTTTACTTAAAACTCTGTTTGAGGCCAAAGGCCCTTCAGAGAACCTGGCCAGACCCAAACAGCCATATGTAAGATTGGAGATAATTGTATCTGCACACATTCCCACACCTGGGGGTGAACCTGTGTAATAAACACCTTGATATATACCAGTGAGAAATATAGGTTAGGGGTATCTCGAAGGATGGGAAAAATCTCAGCCCGCTCTAAATTCTATTTCATGCAAAAAAAAAAAAGCAGAGTATCCTGGAAAGTCTCCTTTTATGTCCAGATTTAGCCCTCCAAACTAACACAGTGGAGAGACTTCAGAATTTTCTGTTTAATGCCGATGAGATACTTTTAGATTGTCCATTTAAAGCAACTCACAGTTAAAAAAAGATCTTCTGATTTAAATGGAAATGGAGTCCTCTACCAGGACATTAGAAATGATACAGGAACAAGTTATGGCTTTCTGACTTACTAAGATAGATTCCTTTGTGCTACCTGAATGGCATATACTATTTACAAAGGTTGCTAAATGTTTGTGGATTGTGAAACGATGTATGCTTTATGTACATATTATATGTTCTAAAATATAAAAATTTAGGTACAAAGCAGCTAACTCATCTTTACCTGCTGTTCATATTTCTTACAAGCTTTTCAATTACTCCATTTTAAAAATCAATATATTACCAAGCTTTAGAGATGATGCAAGAGTGCCTGAGTGACATAAACGGTTAAGCACACAGCTGCTAACCAAAAGGTTGTCAGTTCTAATCCACCCAGAGTATCTTGGAAAGAAGCCTTAGTGATCTATTCTGAAAGATCACAGCCATTGAAAACCCTATGGAGCACAGCTCTACTCTAACACATATGGGGTCGCCATGAGTTGAAATGACTCAGTGGCAACTGGTTTGTTTTTTGGTTTTTTTTAAAGGCTATACAGGTCAAAATGAAGAACTGATGCCTTTGAATTATGGTGTTGGCCAAGAATATTGAATATGCCATAGACTGCCAGAAGAACAAACAGATCTGTCTTGGAAGAAGTACAGCCAGAATGGTCATGACAAGACTTGTGTCAAGTACTTTGGACATGGTATCAGGAAGGACCAGTCCTGGAGAAGAACATCACTCTTGGTAAAGTAAAGGGTAAGCAAAAGAGAGGAAGACCCTCATCTAGATGGACTGACACAGTGGCTACAATGACGAGCTCAAGCACAGCAACAACTGAGGGTGGTACAGGACAGGCCAGTGTTTCGTTCCGTTGTAGATAGGGTCTCCAGGAGTTGGAACCGACTCAACGACACCTAACAACAACAACAGGTCAAAAATACATTTTAGCAAGGACCATCATAGACACATTCATGACCAAAGCTCCGTCTTAACGATAACTAGCAGAGATCAGGGCTTTACTCAGAATAGACATGGATTTTGGTACACACTGGCTATTCATTTTTGTTTTTGTTTTAATAAACTCTGCCTCTTTCTCCACCATCTCAGCAATATATGCAGATCACCTACCATTATCCCTGCATGTTTATTCTTTTCCCAGAGAAATTCAATGCCTTATACCCATTTTGGCTAGGACATTCTGGTTCCATTTATGTCTTTGCTGGAAGTCAGCTTATAAGTTCATCTCTGATGAGCAGAAGTTGTATGCGAATTCCCTGAAGAGAGGGCAGGTCAAGTATCTCTTCATTCTGCTCAGTCACCACAGATCAATATTTATTACTCTTGCTCCAAATTACAAAGTTGGTTCGTGCCTGGATGCTTGTTAAGCCTGTGGAGACTTGAGAACTCTAAAGCCTACCAGGCATGGACAGGCGGAATATCTGTAAAATTACTCTGAAAACATTAAATCTTCATGGCTTGGAGTTGAAGACTCTCTCCCTTAGTGTTGCATTTTCTAGCACGGAATGTTATAAATGACTTGCCTTTGTTAAAGCCTAATGTGCCTACATTTTCCGCCTAAGCCATTAAGGAGACAGACAGACCCTGGGATGTATTTTTGGTGCAATAACGCTGCCGAGACTGTACCAATATCAGGGGCAAACACGGAGCCTTTATTGAAAAAGACTTTTAGTGGAAGGCTTCTTCTGAAATAAGGCTTTGGAGGAAAACAAGGGGGAAAATCTACCTACTCTGATCAAGCTCACAAAGAGACTACAGTCTTCACATTATCTTAAGAAAAACAAAAGCCCAAAAGCACAGCACAGTCTTCCCAGTGAAGTCGACAGACATTAAAGTACATTAGCACTATCATTTGTGTGTCTATAAATATCAATAAAGTATGTGATGTGGCATTCACTTTCACACAAAGAAGGAGGACTATCCTTTTCAGGAAATTTCACCGAGACAGTCACCAACAAAAAGTTCAGTAATGTAATCTTTGGAAAGCTCCACCATGCTAAGTTCAAAATTGCAGGTTTTCAACTAATGTACCTGATAAGTGAGGATGGCAGAACTAAAGTGGCCCATTATTAGGTAATCCAATCATCCCAGCCCCGGTTATCAGCCGCAGAGAAGAGACGCCCTAAAACAGCACTAATGTGTTCCCATCTACATTGATCTCTGAAGTCAGAAAGAGGCATTCTTCAGGGGCTTTATCTGTGTCCAAATGTCTGCCTCCACCAGGAATGGGTTCGCACTCCTGAGGCAGCCATGCAGTGACCCCAATGTCTCTATCCGATAGGTGCTATTTCTTCCAGATCCAAGGGAGCCTGTCCTGCAGCCTGCTCTCTCACTGCTGTCTGGCTTCTATGTGTAACAGGACTTTAAGACCCTGTGCCAACCCGGGCCTCCTCGGTTGTTGCTTCTAGACAGAGAAGGGTCTGAAGGCTGAACTGAGCTCTCTGTGTGTGTGTGTGTGCTGCCAGTGGTGGCAGTTGGTTGGCTTTTTCTCCTCTTCCTTTGCCACATTGCTTCCATCTTTTCTCGGGCACAAGTTTCCTCTTGCAAGATGTCCTCATGCTAATAGGATCGGTACAGCCTCCCGGTTTCAAATGTATTCGCGTGGGGACCCTTATCACTGCTAGTGGTTTGAAATGTCTATCTTTTTTCTCTTTCTGAGTTGCAAACCTCACTTCCAGAACTGAAATAAACATGACTCATAGACCACTCATTATTCAGCAACACGTTAAGAGATAACCTGAAATAGGTAAAACGTATTCAAGGTGACGTGTTTTTCCTGCCTCCCTCCCATGGCAAGCTCCGTAGCCCCTCGAGTAAGCATGCTTTATATTACACAGTTTTCCATGTCCTAATTTGGACTTAAGGAGCCCTGGTGGTGCAATGGTTAAGCACTCAGCTGCTAACTGAAAGGTTCAAACCCATCCAGCAGAGAGCTCCATGGGAGAAAGAGCTGGCAATCTGCTCTTATAAAGATTACAGCCTAGAAAACCCTATGGGACAGTTCTACGCTGTCACATGGGGTCTCTATGAGTTGCAAATCGACTCAATGGCGCCTAACAACAATTGGAACTTAAATAAGTTCCCTTTTTAAATAGTATTTTTTAAGCCTGAATCTAGGCCTGAATCATGATCAACTCAGTGGGACCCAGCAGGTGGGTAAATTAGAACAGGGCTACCACTTCTTTCCTCAGCAATCTTGACTGGTTCTTACCAGGAAATACACGTTTCCATGAGTGTGTGTATTGACACACGTGAATTTGCATGTTGCATCTTACGAGTTCAGTAGAATAAAGTTAAGTATGATCTTTGGCAAGTACGTTCAAGGCTTATATTCATTATTCCTGCAGGGAGCTCCAGTGACAGTAGCCTACAGATAGAATATTAGTCTTCTTTTACCTGAAATAGTTCCTGTTACGGATTGAATTGTGTCTCCAAAAAATGTGTGCCAAGTTTCTTAGGTGACGATTCCTGGTATTGTGCAGTTGTCCTCCATTTTGTGATCTTTTGTAATATCCTACGTGTTGTGAATCCTATCTCTGTGATGTTAATGAAGTGGAATTAGAAGCAGTTATGTTAATGAGGAAGGACTCAATCTACAGGAATAAGTTGTGTCTTCAGTCAATCTCTTTTGAGATATAAAAGAGAGAATGGAGCAAAAAGGAGAGGGACTTCATGCCACCAAGAATGAAGAACCAGGAGGGGAGCACATCATTTGGATCCAGGGTCCCTGTGCTGAGAAACTCCTAGACCAGGGGAAGATTGATGACAAGGACCTTCCTCCAGAGCTGACAGAGAAAGAGAAAGCCTTCCCCTAGAGCTGGCACCCTGAAATTGGGCTTCTAGCCTCCTAGACTGTGAGAGGATAAATTTCTGTTTGTTAAAGTCATCCACTTGTGGTATTTCTGTTACAGCAGCAGTAGATAACTAAGCCAGCTCCCAAGATATGTCACAGAAGGATCAAAATGTGTACTTCCCCTTGAAAACAGGAGCCTTAATAATTCTTTTATGGGCCACTTACGGTTCTAAAATTCTTTGAATTTAGTTGTGCCTATGAAATGGAACTCTCCAAGATTCAGCAAGTTTTTCCATTTCATAATAACTATCCATGGCATAGAGGTTAAGAGCCCAGCTGCTAATCAAAAGATCGGCAGTTTGAATTCGCCAGTCATTTCTCGCAAATTCTATGCGGCAATTCTACTCTGTCCTACAGGGTCTCTATGAACCAGAATCGGCTCTAGAGCAACAGTTTTTTGGTATCCATGGGTCAGAATCGACTCAACAGCTACTGGTTTGGGTTTTACCCAAAGACAGCATTTTAATTGACTAGCTCCAGAGTAAAAATAAATAGCAATCTCCCATTTATTCAGAGTGGTTTAAGAATATTTAACACTTCCATATTATTAAAAGCTACAGTGTATACAAAGTATGTATTACTGATTTTTTAAGAACTTTTGTAAGCTAACCTGCAACAAATTCTAATATCTAAATTCAGAAATTTGTAGTACTACCAAGTTAAGGCAGAATCCATTGGTTAGCATCCCGTAATCCTATAGTTGGTGGAAATGTATGAGACTGAGCTGACCGTATGTTGAATTTATTGGAATATACCTGGGGAGTTGTCCTTTGAAACAAGTCTAAGATTTTAGCTTTTTTCTGGTCAACTGTTTCTTTCCAATAAAAATGGGGCATAGACTATGAAAACATCCAATTGAAGTGCTAGAGTTGTTAACAGTATGGGAGTTAGGAGCACTACTGGACATCATTTGGTAATACGCACTGTATCTAGAGCAGAGGTTCTAAAACACATGTACATTAGAACCAACTAGAGGCTTTGTTGAAACACAGATGGTGGGCTCCACTCCTTAGGAATTCTGCATCAGTAGGTTATGGGTGGGGTATGAGAATTTGCCTTGCTAACAAGTTCTCAGGTGATGCTGATGCTGCCTGGTTTGGGAACCACATTTTGAGAACCGCTTTTCTAGAGTTAAGTGAAGATATAATTTTTGAGTAATTTATTATTCAGTTAATTTCATGAGGTTGATGGAAACTCAAGTAATTCTTCCCACAAAAATCCCTCTCGTGCCCTCAGAAATAGATTGGCCAGACTGATCAAATTCATAAAATATTTGACAGATTTTGATGTTATCTTTTATCTCCTTGATAGGGAATCGTATACATTTTGTAATAAGACCACAAAGAGCATTTCAATATATTCATGCAGATAGACTTTGGTTCAAGTATAGCTATACCCATTCCAGCTATATGCTTCTGGTCATATTTTAATACCTCTAAACTGCAGCCCTCAGCTCTATGAAATAGTGATAACAATAGAAACCCAATGGATTGTTGTGAGGGTTATAAACATAAAGTACGTATTTAAAGTACCTAGCGTAATTTGGGTTTAGCATAATCTGTGAAACATAATATTATTATCTATTTGTTCTAGAAGATTTAATTCAGTAAAATTCTGGTAACTAAATAATTTCAAGAAAGCCACGGTATTTGCTATAAAGATACCACTCCTTGATATACAATACCACAACATTGCATAAATTTTTGATTAATTCAAATATGAGGGCTAACTTAACTTTCTGACTAGCAGAAGTTTTATGAAATTCTTCTCTTCAGCCTGGTTGAAATTCCTTTTAATTTCCCTGCCTTATAAACTAATGTATCTCCCCAAATAATCTTTTCATTTTTGAGTTAGTGTCACACGCATTGTCATCAGTTAAATCAAATTGTCAATGCAGTCAATGAAGGTGACAGAAAGTGCATTGAGTGAGCTGTGGTTCTAGAATGTGACCTGGATTTTTTACAATACAGTAAAACTTGTGAAAGCCGGAAATTGTGTAAGGTGGAAACTTATCAGAGAAGGAAAACTGAAATATTTTCCACTAAAACAATGGATAGAAAAATGGTAAGACTGCACGCTGTCAAACACAGAGAACTTGCAAGACCCAGAAAAACAAGGCAGTCCTTTTGAGTTCCAGCTCTCACAATATAATTTCTATTATAAATTAAATTTTCGATGCCTTTTTCATCGCAAAAAAAAATCTAGAGCACAGAAAAAAATTCTAGTAAGTGTATGACTTAGTTAGAGTTTAGTTCATTGATATGTAGTGATATTTCATAGGGCGCTAGAAGGCTACAAAAAGTGAAGTTCAAATGAGATACGTGGGTTGTTCAAACAATGGATTGTTATGCTGATGACATAGGAAGTGGTCTTGTGATCTACCTGTTCCTCCAAACTCGTTGATTATGTGTGCTTCTAAGACTGACACTTTTTGATGCACCCTCCATGCTGAAGTTGAGACCCCTTTGATCTTTCTATACTTGGAATTATTTGGTTCTTAAAAAAATTTTTTTTTTTTTTTTTATTATGTATGATCCTACCAAGGAACCCTGGTGGCGCAGTATTTAAGCAAAAGGTCAGAGGTTCCAACCCACTGGCTGCTCCATGGGAGAAAGATGTGGCAGTCTGCTTCTGTAAAGATTACAGCCTTGGTAACCCTATGGGGGCAGTTCTACTCTGTCCTGTAGGGTTGCTTTGAGTCGGAATCCATTCAAGGGCAACAGGCATTGGATATATGATCCAAATGTCAAGGCAAGAAGCCTTGGCTCTCCATCTGCACTATGGAGGCTGCCAAGTGAGGAAGAACTCATCATCTACTGAAAGCCAAAACCCAAACCCACTACTGTTGAGTCGATTCCAACCCATGGTGACCCTGCAGGACAGAGTAGAACTACCCCATAGGGTTTCCAAGGCTATAAATATTCATGGGAGCAGACTGTTGCATCTTTTTTCTCTGGAGCAGCTGGCGGGGTTGAACCACTGACCTTTTGGTTAGCAGCTGAGCACTTAACCACTGCACCACCAGGCCTCCTCATCTACCAAGAGTTGCCTTAAAAAAAGAGATGTCTCAAAAGTGGCTCTACTGACATTTGGGGCCAGATAATTCTTTTGGGGTGGGGCTGTCCTGTAAGATGCTCAATAGTGTCCCATGAGATGCCAGCAGCATTCCCTCATCCTTGACACCATTAAAAATGTTTCCAGACATTGCCATTGAGAACCATTGCCTTGAAGGACATTCCTGGGGTTTAATTCTAATAGAACATTTTCTCCCTGCTGTCCTCTCTGTTGTTCACTGACGTGGAAATGACCAATGACTCCTTTGGGAGTCTGGTCCTTTCTCTCTTCCTACTAATTCTTTTGTATAGGCATCCAAAGCAGTGAGATTTCTTCAGTCCAGCAAAGTCTTATCAAATATACTGCTTATATCAAATACAAACATTCGTGGTAGATATTTTAGAACGAATCACTGATGGTAGGTATATGTAAATACGACTTTAGTTTTTGACAACAGATTTCTGAAGAGTTCACATTTTTACCAAGTAGCATGGGCAAACCTCATCTAACTAGATGCTCAGAGGATGACTTTGCTGGCTCCTTGAATTCCTTGGTTAACTGAAAGACAACAAGGAAACTTACCAAAATGTGAAACATTTTAATAAAATGCTTTTACACTGAAAGAATGAAAAAAAAAATGTGAGCTGTACATTTTAAGTGACCTGGGGTCTCAATTCTGTTATGAATTTTCACTGAAAATTAGTGGTATCTCAAATAAGAAATTGAGCTGGTTATGAATACCCTAAAAGGCTTTTTGTTTGTTCTGTGTGTGTGTGTGTGTTAAAACAAAATTTTTGATAGGGGCTTGCTTTCTTATGATTTTCATCTTATTCCTCAAAGTATGATATTAAAAAAAATTAAGAAATGCACTTTTATGCCTGAGACAGGTAGTGTATAGCATATCAAAGAACCGTGAGAGGGGCTGCTACCCTCAGGGGCCCACTCACAATCTATTTGGGCAGATAACACTACTACTCATGAAAGAAAGAGAAAACTAATGTGAAATAGAATGATGCAACTCATTGTACGACACAGAATACCAGGTATCCAGAGAAGGAGGCGCAGCAAAGTTTGGAATCCTCAGGACTTGTGTCAAAAGGGCGCTGAACTTGCACCCAGTGTGAATGGCGACAGGAGAGGTGTTTTCCCCTGGGGAAAATCCCAGACTTAAAGTTAGAGAAGTGGCAAGACAGCTGGACAGAGCTCAACTCATTAATGATCAGAACCAAATAGTACAGAATACTAAGGGTATTAAAACACACTAGGTTCTGCTTGGGAAACCCTGGTGGCATAGTGGTTAAGAGCTACAGCTGCTAACCAAAAGGTTGATGGTTCAAATCCACCAGGTGCTCCTTAGAAATAGTATGGGGCAGTTCTATTCTGTCCTATACGGTCACTATGAGTCAGAATTGACTCAACGGCAATGGGTTTGGTTTTTGGTTTAGGTTCTGGTTGATTATTATTTTATTGTGATAGTAAAATCAGAAAGGAATCTAAACCCATTGCCATCAAATGGATTCTGACTCATACCAACCCTATAGGACAGAGCAGAACTGCCCCATAGAGTTTCCAAGAAGTGGCTAGTGGATTTGAACTGCCGGCCTTTTAGTTAGCAGCTGAGCTCTTAACTACTGAGCCACAAGGGCTGTTGACATAAACCAGAAATAACTTGAAGCTTGAGGTATTTATTTTAGGAAGACCATTATGGTAAGGTAAGTAAAAAGTACTAAGAAAAAAGTAGCATTTCCTTTCCCTTTGGCAGGTTACATATCTTCCTGTCTATTTTGGTTTGGTGGGAGGATCTGGGTTCGCCTGCTGGTCATCAAACACTGGCTGTCTGCCCTGTACCAGGCATACGACTATCGCGCCTACTCTTCCAGGTGTTGGCAATGCAGAGGAGAACCCAACAGACAAGGCTTTGCTTCTCGTGGACCCTACTTTTTAGTGTGGAAAGACTGATAATTAATCAAAAAATGACCAGGAGGTAATTCCTGAAAGTACTGTATCCAGAGGAGAAAATCAAATAGTGTAATGTGTTAGAGCAGGAACCAGGAAACTACGGCCCGCTGGCCACACCCAGCTCACTGTCTTTTTGTACAGGCCAGGAGCTGCGAATGGCTTTGACAGCTGAACCCCTATTAAGCGAACAATTATCTTCCCAAAAAAGAATTCCATTCTTCTCATTAATACACTTAAAAAAGATACATTACAAAAATTTATACTCACAAAAGCAAAGACAAGAAGGCAGGAAGGGACAGGAAACCTGGACAGTTGGATGCTGGGTACTTGGGGTGTAAAGGGCAAGGGGGAGAGTGCCGACACTTTGCGGGGATTGCAACCAATGTCACAAAACAATTTGTGTATACAGTTTTGAACGGGAAAAAAATTGTGCTCAATTATTGTTATTCTATTATGAATTTCATCAATTAAAAAATTATGCAAATCTGTTTTCTCTGCTGTCACTTAAGTACCTACACAATATCATCAGTTTTGCCTCTTGGCCTACAAAGCTAAAATATTTACTCTATGTCCCCTTACAGAAAAAGCTTGCTGACAGCTATGTTAGAGACAAACTATGGTGGTGGGGGAGGGGGACAGTGGCTAGAGAGATGAACACCCCCCCCCAAAAAAACCAGACAGCTTGCCATGGGAAGCCCTGGTGGTGCAGTGGCTAAGAGCTCAGCTGCTAACCAAAATGCCGGCAGTTCAAATCTACCAACCACTCCTTAGAAACCCTGTGGGGCAGTTCTACTCTGTCCTATACAGTCACTGTGTGCTGAAATTGGCTCGACAGCAACAGGTTAGTTGCTATAGGGTTGATTCTGAAGGAAGACATCTTTGAGGGGCCACATCGGACCCGAGACCTGGATGACCACAGGGAACCATGGATTCTTGTCTGCACCTGCCACCCACCATCTGTGTGACCTCTGGGTCTCCCCTTTCTTGTTTGTAAAATCTCTGAGTTGAACTAGATGCCCTTTCTTCCCTAATCCGCAATACCCTCCGCCCCCTCCCCCAAAAAAAACCCCGCAGTTGAGTCCACATTAGCTCTGTTTTTCTAGGGTCTGAACATAGTGTAGCCTCAATTGCTATTCTTGTTCCTTCGCGTGTCTATTCCCACTTCATGAGTGTGACCAAGAAACAGGCCCAGTAGAAGAGACTTCTCAATCCTCCACCTTTGCACGTATCTTACGGTTTGGCAAGACTCACAAAAGTCCCATAAATACTAGTTCTGCAATTAACCTCTGAGCACCTTGACAAGGCTTTGAGGAAGCATGTGGAAGTTTATCAGAGCACAAGGCCAGATGCCTTCCAATTTTTGAAACACTACTAAAAAACAGCCCACACTTGCTTTGAATTATTGCGGTCTTTCGAAGTCTATACAAAGTAATATGCAAGGAGACAAAGCTATTTTACCAGGCAGACAGATATTCCAAATTACTGGTTCTTAACAAGCATGGTAATACATCAGTCAAAAGCAATAAATTTAAACTTAATGAAATCTCAATTTGCCTACAGTGCATTTCACGTTGACATTTTCTATATTGCCACGGGGCTTTGATAAAGTTTGTTTTTTTTTTTAATGCAAAGAAAGTGTCTGTAAGGCTAAAGACCAAACTTGGTGCCATTGTGACCAAGGCAACATTACAGTACTTAAGTTTCATCACTCCATGCCCCGAGGCAGACAGAGCCGGAGTGCTAACACAGGTTCAGTTTTCATTATCATCGGATGATTACGCATTTTACTGCATTTAACTGATAATACAACTACCAGCTCACCTTAAAAGAATTAGCTTGGAGGTTTCATTGCTTTCCAAATGGAATTCATTTGACAAACAAATGACAATTAGCCTGGTCTCCCTGTTCTGCGTCAGGATGCTTTTTGATTGAACCTGGACCAATTTACAATTTTTAAATGAGTTTAGACATTTACATTTAAAATGTCTAGAGGAAATTAGCCCTGGGACATCTAACAGCCAAAATGCTTTTTGAAGTTGATTATTATTTGATCTAGTACCCTCTACCTGTACATTTTGTTCTGACTTCAAAGTTTGGGAATATAAATGCCATCTCACCTCAAAGCACAGAGAGAAACTTAAAAGGGATTTTGCTCATTATGTTATGCAAAGGAGCCCATATTTTAATATTCGTTTAATATGGTTAGTTAGCTTTAATGACACCAGTGTGACAGTGTCATAGTTTTGGAATCTGAAAGCTCTGATTGAAGTTCCTGGCTGCCGCTTCCATTTTTCTGCACAGAAAGGACACGTGCCCTTTGAAGGACAGATCAGCTCTGGGGTGCGTCCGTTCTAGGGAGGCCTTGAAAGTGATAACTTATAGATGAAGTGCTCACCTGCCTCAGCGAAGAAAACAAAAAAAATCGTGACATTGGGGTACAGAGACTGTCATATCCCAAGTCTGTGTATTTTGTAAGAGCGGGTCCTTGCAACTACTGCTGCTGAGGAAGCTGCCAGTAATTCCATTATAAATACACAGGGCCGATAACTCAGCCATAACCCGGCACGGTGCCAAAACAAAGCCCACTAATTTCTAGCGAACAGTATATTTTATTTACTTATTATTGTTATCACTGCTGCTATCCTAAAAATGAAAATACAACAGCCTTTCGTCCATTCCACCTTGTTCATCTGCAAAAATAAACTGTAGTAAAGAGATTGCACGCAGCCATCTAAGATTATTATTCTCTACTCCTCTGAAGCAAAAGAGAAAGAAAGAAATCAAAGACTCAAAGAAGAAACTGGTCTACTGGACCGATAGTCTACATTAACCACAGCCTCATCCACCCTGAGACCAGAAGAACTAGATGGTTCCCAGCTACCACGATCGACCATTCTGATCAGGGCCACAATAGATAGACCCTGATAGAAGGATAGAAAATGTGGAACAGAACTTCAAATTCCTTAAAAAAAAAAAAAAACATACTGGACTGATTGAGACTGGAGGACTCCCAGAGACTTTTTCTCTGAGATACTCTTCAAACTTGGAACCAAAATTAACCCCTGAGGTTACCTTGTGGCTAACAGATTGGCTGACAAAATAATGAATATCGCTCGTAAGTACTGTAGTCCTTTAAAAAATCACCTATATGAGACCAAACAGTAAACAATTGCTTTAAAACAAACTTAAGAATGTAAGGGGGCAAGGATTAATGGAAATGGAACAACTGAATGGAAATATTGAGAATGTTTACAAATAATGAAGAAAGTAACCAAGATCATTGAACAATATGTGTAGAAATTGTTGAATGGGATCCTAAACAGCTATGTAAGTCTTCACTGAAAACACAATAAAATATTATTTTTTAAAAATGCAGTAAAGAGAAAAGGCCACAAACACACAATATTGCATCGTTCCGCTTCTCTGAGTGTTGCTTGTGAAGGCCTGATAGCATTATCCACTACACATTCAAAGGGACATTCCACAAGAAAGGACGTGTGACCCAGTTCTGAGGAGTCTTCCAGTTCATATCTGTCTGCAGTTATCGTGACTTCGCACATTCCCCTTGGGAGCTCGGCAGCGTATTTTGATCTTCTAGTTTTGTCTCTTAATAGAGAAAACACACCGCATGTTTTGAAAATAACTTTGAGTTCAAAGTGTTCCTAAATGATAACACTGTTTAAAATTGCAGCTCAGAATTAATGGTTTTGCAGGATCTATTGTCTGTGAAAATATTAGACGTTGAATTAAGCCATACAGATGTACTGGCCGGGAATTGAACCCAGGTCTCCCACATGGAGGGCAAGAGCTCTACAACTGAACCACCACTTCCCACATTACAACACATATAGGAGACATCTTACTAGTTCTCACAACTGTGTCGTGGAGCAAGAATGTTGGGAGAGGGAGCACAGACAGATTAAGTGAATTACCTCAGGTCACCAACGCAGCAAATGACAGAGAGTGGCCCGGAGCCAAGACTCCTAACTGAATCCCCTAACCTCTCAGCCATGTATTGTGTGAATGGTGATAAATAGATAAAACAACATAGTGGTCTTTATTTTTCATCTAGAATGACTTCATTTGTTGCTGAGGAGATTAAACATCCCCTAGGTCCTTCCCATCTAAACTCTGTGATTTCCTATCAATCCTCCCTGCTTGGGTTTTCCTTAATGAAAATGGAAATCAGTTCCAAGATGCCCACCAAAGTCTCCATGGAGTAAACTCTGTTTTGCTTCCGAATTTAGCACACAAGCACCAAGTTTTCTCACAGGCACAATGTCCAAGAGATGCCAGAGACATGCCAAGTGTTTTTTGTTTGTTTTAATTTTCTACTATTCTTCAAGAACAAATAGGAATGTTCAGTCCTGGATGAGCCTGGCAACAACCATCTCACAGGACATCCTTCCCCTGCGGCTTTGAGGTCATCCGAGTCGCCTAAGCAAAGAGCCAGCCTAGTGGAACCTGGAGATTTTTGTTACCTTGTCCGCCCTCTGCTGGCTGGCTGGATGGCTGCACACACGGAAGCCTAGAAACAGTGGAAGTTTCCACCTTAGGAAGGGTGGTATTTTTCACTAAGGCACAGAAAAAAATGTTAGTGTCTTGAGAAATAAAGTTTTCTTTTCTACCAGAGCTTATTAGAAACGCACTTTTATCCATCCAAATGTCCTAAAAAAACTCGTGGCCGCCAAGTTGATTCCGACTCATAGCGACCCTATAGGACAGAGTAGAACTTCCACATACAGTTTCCAAGGAGCGTCTGGTGGATTTGAACTGCCGACCTTTAGGACACCAGCTGTAGCTTTTAACCATCGTGCCACTCGTGGTTCCCCAAGTGTCCTCGCACACCATTTATTCTGTCCCTGACATCATCTTCTCCTTTGTCTCGGTGGTGGAGTTCTGGCTTTCCAGGCGGGAGACCCGGTTTCAATTTCTGGGCCATGAACCCACACAGCGACCCTGTCATTGCAGCCTGGTGTGTTGCCAAGATGCTGAACAGGCTTCAGTGGAGCTTCAGGACTGAGACTGACGAGGAAGAAAGGCCTGGCCCTCTACTTCCAAAAATCAGTCAGTGAAAACCCTGTGGATCACGATGATCGCTCTGCGGCTGACCATAGGGATGGCGCAGGACTGAGCAGCGTTTCATTCCATTGTCAGCGAGGTCCCCGCGAGCCGGTGGTGGGCTCAAAGGCAGCTAACGACAACACACACAAAAAAGAATTTGTCAGAGTGAAAATCACGAAGAATTCTAGTATCTCTCGCTGGCATCCAGGTGAAACATAATGCCCCTACCTGGCACCAATGACCTGGTAACACATGGAAGTAATGCCAGAGCAGGGCCATTCTCATAGCATTAAGAAATGGAATACAACAGGGGTTAAGACCATAGAACCAGGCTGCCTGAGTGCAAATCCTCATTCTCACGCTTCCTGTGTCATCTTGGGCAGTTACATAACCTCCATAAGCTTCCATTTTCTCCTCTGTAGTATGAAATTATGATAATATGTGCCTCCCACAGTTGTTGAGGAGCCCTGATGGCTCAGTGATTAAGAGCTCTGCAGCTAACTAAAAGGTCAGCAGTTCAAATCCACCAGCTTCTCCTTGGAAACCCTATGGGGCATTCTACTCGGTCCTACAGGGTGGCTATGAGTCAGAATCCACTCGACGGCAACGGGTTTGGTTTTTTTGGTATAATTGTTGTAATTTGGGCAGTGATAGTTCAATGGTAGAATTCCTACCTTCCAGATGGGAGACCCAGCTAATGACCCTAGTAGGCAGCCACCACCTGTCTGTCAGTGGAGGCTTACGCGTTGCTACGGTGCTCAAGAGGTTTCAGTGGAGCTTCTAGACAAAGATAGACTAGGAAGAAAGGCCTGGCAATCCACATTCAAAAAGCAGCCAGTAAAAACTGTATGAATCACAACATGGGGATGGCACAGGATTAGGTAGTGTTTGGGGGCAGTGTTTCCTTCCATTGTGCATGGGTTCACCACAAGTCAGAAGCCAACTCAATGGCAGCTAGCAACAACAACAGAGTTGTTGTAAGGAATTAACCCATTTGAATAATGTAGACTAGCACTTAGCACATAGAAAGCACTACATAAGTGTTGGACAGTATCATGTGAGTGGCACAACACAAGTGATCTAAGTCTAGTACCCGCAGTAGGATAGGCAGGATAGACATGTTTATTCTGAGGATTTCAAACATTTAGTCAAAGGGGATGCATTCTATGGCTTCTAAATTGAGACCAGACACATCTCCAAGGACAGAAACAGAGCTTTCAGTGAAACTTTACTCAGAAAAGGATCTCCTTTGCCATCTCATCCAGCAAGATTCTGAAGTCAGCAATTGGCAATACTCTATAATTCTTGGGGAAAAGGAATCGCTTCCCAGGAATTATTGATCTCTTCTTTGCAGGACTTTGTAAAGGAAGGTTAATAGCTGAAATGACTTTTCTGTATTAGGCATACATTAAAGAGGAGACTACCCATTCACTTATTCAGAAAGTATTTGTTGAGTTCCTACTGTGTGTGCACAGACTCTGGGCTAAGTACAGAGGACAGAAGTGTAAATAAGACATGGTCCCTGCAATATGGAGCTTACAAACTGATGGGAAATGCAGACAGAAAACAAGTGATTAACTAAGGGGTCTAAAGGAGAGGGACTAGGCTATGGAACACAAAACTTGATGGCGGGGGTGGGGGGGTCCTCCTCTTTTCTAACTTTGTAAGAGATTCCTTTGTGTGGAGAGATCTCTGTGCTAGAAAATGCCACAAGTTTCTAAAAGAATGATGTGAGAGCTGCAAAGCCCTCACCAAGGGTGGGAGAAACTGTGTGTTTAAGAAAACCAGCTATTGGAAAAGACATATTTGTACCCCCCTGCCACACACACACAAAATAACATGGGATTTGCAACACCAATTCAGCAATACACCAAAGGAAAACATTAGATCCTTATGCTCAAGGTTTCATCTATATGAAGTAGAATTACATTTTCAGTGCTCAACTCCTTGCCACCGCAGTGCGGAATATTCTTGAAGGGTTCTCAGAATTAAAGTGGGCTGGTAGGTTTGTGCAGGTGCCAACTTGAACACTCTTAAGCATTGCTGAAAAGTAGCTACGGATACTACAGGTCTGCCAGGAGATTTTTTCCTCTGCTAAGAAGTGGAGCAGCTGTAGATATAAAACACAGACATACGCAGCGTATGCTGCATACGCTGAATTCCCCTTGGCAAACTTTCCAAATAACCGAGGTGGCATAAGAGGGAAATAATTGCAAATAGTTGACTCAGGTCAAGACAAATCGTAGCCGTATGAAACCTCCCCTTAAGTCATTGTTAGACTCTACTGTCTATTGGATTGTTTTTCTTTAATGAATTTCCATGGAAGGAAACAACTTGAGGTTAACATTCTTGTGTCGTAGAACAAGCTCATAGTGACAATTTTTCACCAGCACTGTGTGAAACCCCTATTTTTAGTAACCCACCTTCTCCTGCTGATTTTTCTCTCTCCCATAATCTCCTTTCTCAATAACGAAGAGTTTGCAGGTCAGAGCTATAAACATAGTCAAGTGGAGATTAGGTACATAGTGAATTCTCAGACTATTACTACCCACATATATAAATCATTGGGTTACATGACGCAGATGCTTTCCTGATTGTCTGTGTGTGGGTGTGTGTACATGTGTACCCTCAGACAGCTGAGTGTGTACATGTGTACCCTCAGACAGCTGAGTGTGTACATGTGTACCCTCAGGCAGCTGAATGAAAAAAATGCTTGGTCAGGTAATTGAGGTGTAGAGACAAGAGGGAGAAAGTTGATTCAAATTTAAAGAAAATATATTTCAGATAGTTATTTTTCCAGAAAACTTTCACAGAACTGGAAAATCTTATAATTGGGCAAAATTGTTAACCAGCTATCCTGACTGAGAACCTGTATGAATTATTTGCTGGCTTCTGGCTGATGTTAATGAGGACAAAAATATCCATTCTTATTAGGTTAGTACATCTTCTCTTTTGGTAAATGTTTTGTTAAATTTCCCCAGAAGAAGTTTTCCTTAGAAACAGAAGGCATCTATGATTATACAGAAGTTATTATATAAATAATATACAGGAAAACCCCTGAAAGTCGGAACCTGTATAAGGTGGAAACCTGTCAGAGGAGAACTCAAATATTTTCCACTAAAACAAGTGATAGAAAAGTGGTAAGACTGCACCCTGTCAAAGGCGGAAAACTTTTGAGACCCAGAAAGACAAGGCAGTCCCGTCACATTCTGATTCTCACAGGTTTCACAGTATAATAAATTTTATGTATATATATATATATATATATATATATATATATGTAAACTCCTTGGAAACTCTACAAGGCAGTTCTACTCTGTCCTATAATAGGGTCACTATGAGATGGAATCAACGGCAGTGGGTTTTTTTTTTATATATGTATACTCATATATATAAATCCACAGATATACACACACACACATACAGATGCAAACCCACACACACTCCCTAGAGATGCATGCATGAACACACACATTTACCCATATAAAACAAAATGCTGTGGGCCAAATGACCCCATGGAAAATAGCTCCAGACCATTATCTTTGATGTAAACCTTGTCAAATAAGCAAACTCCCTTCAACAAGAAAACAAGCTGCCTTCCTTCACCTTTAAAGTCACAATCCAAAAGATCTAAAATCTTACAATTAAGGTGTGATTGATTACTCAGGTAACCTGACATGTGCTGTAAAATATTTAACCTCTTTGGAAGTGGACTGATCTTTTAAGTTGAATATTCTTTAACGATTCTTTGCAGTTAGGTAGCTGGCTGACGGGTACCCTTTCCTGGAAATGGGTAGGTTTTCTTCATCCACATGCATAAACTGCCTTTGGTAATGTTTGCAATCCGTTAATGCACTTGGCTGCTAACTGAAAGGCTGGAGGTTCAAGTCTGCCCAGAAGCTCCTCCGAAGAGAGCCCAGGCAATCTAATTCTGAAAAATCAGCCATTAGAAACCCCAGGGAGCACAATCCTACTCTCACACACACACAACTGGTCACCATGAGTTGGAAAGGACATGGTGGCACCTGGCTTTTGGTTTTGCTTTTTTATGTTGTAGTAAACATTAAGAGATCGGTAACGCTGCAGCTTGGTAAACCTATTTCTTAAGCATAGATAAAAGAGCCATTCCTCTGGAGGAGAGATGGGAGGGTAGAGAGGGTTAGAAACTGGCAAAACCGTCAAGAAAGGAGAGACTCATTACGGGGAGAGTAAGTGGGAGTATGGAGTAAGGTGTATATAAGCTTATATGTGACAGACTGATTTGATTTGTAAACTTTCACTTAAAGCACAATAAAAATTATTTTTAAAAAAAAAAAAAAGAGCCATTCCTTTCACTCGGGAAAGTGCCACAATAAAAGTTGCCATTCATGGGTCTGGAGCAGACATCAGCCATCTCCTTCTCAGTGGGGCCACAGGTTCCCACTTTCAAGGTGGAATGTAAGTGAGACCAAGGATCTCTCATTTGACAAATGCTTTTCCATGTGAAATCCATGAACTCCTTTTCCCTAGGCTAGGGTGTTTTAGATCATTGTCTCTTCCGTAGTACAGGAAGAGAAGCTAATCTATACAACAATGAGACTTCATTCTGGATGCCAAAATCTGCAATCACATTGTACTGAGGGGCTTCATGAATAATTCCTGGGGTATGATCTGACGTTAATCTGGATAGTTAATACAGAGCTGGGGCACTGCCAGGATAAAGCTAGCCCATTTCTTTATAACAAGGCGCTTTCAAGGTGAGGAAGCAGCCTTTTCTCTAAGCCATGCTCTCATTCCAAGCTGAGAAGGAAGCTATCGTCTTTACGTCTTGTGTTTCCTCCTCTGAGTTGGATGTGTAGGCGTTGGCACCAGGGTACCATCTTAGAAAGAAGGCCCTGCAATTAGGCAAGATAGGGCCTAGATCTTAGCTATCGCTCACGTATTGGTTAGTCTTAAACAGCCTTGTTGTGAAAAGATCACCTACTGCGCCAGAACCATACCTGTGTCCTTGTTCCTGGCCAGAGTGTAAATCGAGGCAGCATTCACTCTCCAAACTGTTCTTTTATGGCCGAGGGCTCAGGGAAAAGAATTTTGAAAATTCTGCTTTGGGAATTGCTACTGATGGGCAATTTTGACAGTTCCTTTTGAAGTGATCCAGAATTATGACAAATAAGTGGTCTTCTCATAATTAAACTGTTCCATTCATACAAATGCATATTTATGTGATGCACACCTTTTATTATTATTATTATTATTATTTACTGAAATCAATGAACAAACAAATCTGTCTTGGAAGAGGTGCAACCAGAATGCTCCTTAGAAGCAAGGATGGAGACACTATGTCTCACATATTTTGGACATGTTATCAGGAGGGATCAGTCCCTAGAAAAGGACATCATGCTTGGCAAAGCAGAGGGTCAGTGAAAAAGAGGAAGACCCTCAAGGAGATGGATTGACACAGTGGCTGCAACAAGGGGCTCAAGTGTAGCCACAAATGTGAGGATGGCACAGGACCAGGCAGTGTTTCGTTCTGTTGTGCACAGGGTCACTATGGGTTGGAACTGACTCCACGGCACCTAACATTGACAAAGCCAATGTCATTCTTTGTGTTACATACAAAAAAGCTAACATTATGTTCAACACTTTTTTTGTGTGTGTGTGTTCTCTAGTTTTTTTTGGTACAGTGTAAAGAGCCCAGGTGGCACAATGCTTAAGTGCTTGGCTGCTAACCAAAAGGTTGACATTTAAACCTACCCAGTAGCTCCGTGGGAGAAGACCTGGCAATCTGCTCCTGTAACAGTTCACAAAAAAAAAAAAAAAACCCTGAACCCATTGCCGTCAAGTCGATTTCAACTCATAGAGACCCTATAGGACAGAGTAGAATTGCCCCATAGGGCTTCCAAGACTGTAAATCTATATGGAAGCAGACTGCCACCTTTTTCTCCAACTGAGCGGCTGGTAGGTTCAAACTGCTGACCTTTTGGTTAGCAGCCAAGCTCTTTTTAACCACTGAGCCACCCGTTACAGCCTAGAAAATCCTACAGGCAGTTCTACTCTGTCACATGGAGTTGCTATGAGTCGAAATTGACTCGATGGCACCTAACAACATCAATCTTTTGTTCAGCACTGTGGTAGACATTGTAAGAAACTCTTACCAGTTCAAACAAACAGCAAGCAACACATGCTTTCTGCTCTGAGGAGCTTCCTATCAAGTTGCAGAAATATGGGTAGAACAGATAATAACGTTTAGAGAAAGGAGAGGTGAGCAGGGGGGCCCGTCTTGGAGAGGGTGGAGTTTGGGTTCAGCTTTGAAGGATGGTGAGGATTTGGGTTGGTGAAGAAGACTGGAGAAAACATTTCAAAAAATAACAAGAACCAAGAAAAAGAGTGGACATGATGCCACCTTTCCTGTGTGACATTTCAAATATTTAATGACTGGTGTGATATTTAAAATACTCAGTAACAGGTATGGCACAGGGAGTGACCAGTCAGAGTGGACACCACCTGCCATTAACAAAAGATACAACTGTAACAATGGAATGTCCGCCTGGCTTAAGACTGAAATATCTCCGTTCCTTTGCTTGTTCACTGGTCAACATTGTCTGCCTCCCTCTTCTGGAATGTAAATGTACCTGTAGCACCTGAAGCAGTGCCTGAGCATGGCTGTTTCTTAGTTTTTGTTCAACAGCTGAATGTTTATGGACCTGTAAACATAAAAAACTTGATATTAGGGAGAGTGTGCTGTCACATTACAGAAGAGCAACTAGGGTCACATAACAATGTGTGTATAAAGTTTCATTTGAGAAACTAATTTGAGCTGTAAACTTTTACCTAAAGCACAATAAACAAGCAAATAAACTTTAAAAAAAAAAATCTGAGATTAACTGGGCTAGAGGAGAGAACTCATTTTAGGGAGTAGAGGATGAAAGTAGAGAAATACAATGGGTAGAATTATGGAGGCTCTTAATTGCCACGCTTAGAAATTTGAACAGCTTTGTGTGAACAACAGAGAAACACTGAAAATAGAGGGACAAGGATACAGCAACAACAGCAGTAGGGTTGTCTTCAGTCTCAAGGTCACTGTTACTTTCCTCAACATTGATGTAACTTTTACCCTGTGCCAGGCATAGAACCTAGCGTTTTACATTTTTTTACCCCATTCAGCCCTCCTACCAACTCTATGAGCTGGATTCTAGTATTATCACCTTTCTACAGACGAGCAAACTGAAGCTTAAAGCTTTCCAGTAACCTACTCAAGGTGACATTACTAACTCCCACACTGTATGCCTACACACACATTTGTTGTTGGTGCTGTTAGGTGCCTTTGAGTCGGTTCCAAATCACAGCAACCCAAAAACCCAAATTTTACTAACAAGCTCATGATCATGATTATATATTTAGTTCTTACTTAATAGAAATAAATGGCACTTTTCATTTGCATTTTTGTTACTAGAAAATATAATTATTTTTTAAACAAATTACCTGTATTTCCTCAAGCTTAAGTTTTCTAGGCAAGTCCTTGATCCATTTACTTATTGGAATCTTAATACTATCCTTACAATGTTGATTGAGATCTTTATATATTATAAATAGTACAATAGAATGAGACACTGCCCTGTCCCACCCCATGCCCACAATCATTGTTAGCCTTGAGCCCATTGTTGCAGCCACTGTGTCAATCCATCTTGTTCAGGGTCTTCCTCTTTTTCGCTGACCCTGTACTTTACCAAGCATGATGTCCTTCTCCAGGGACTGATCTCTCCTGACAACATGTCCAAAGTATGTGAGACATAATCTCCCCATCCTTGCTTTCAAGGAGCATACACACATACATGTACACAATATACGTACATGCACACACATATATACATATGCGTATACAGGCACATACAAAACATATATATATATATATAAACAAATACATACTTGTGTATACACATATATAAAGATGAAAGTGGTTTTCCCTGCCAAGATTAAGTAACATTTTAACAAGGAAAAAACACCCACAACTTCAGCCTGATATCACTCTTAAAATTTTCCTTCAGGCATGATCTTCATTTTTTATAGTTGTATCTATAATTATTGTATAATTTTGTGATATGCTTTTTAAATTTAGCATTATCAAGTAAAACTTTTCTTTATGGTTGCATAATATTTATAGCTTCTAGTGATTAAATAGCTAAGTATTATTTATTTAACCATTTTCCTTTTGTTAGACATTGATGCTGTTGTTTTACCATCTCCCTCCGCCCTTTATTTTTGCTATTATACACGATGCTTCAGTCAACATATTCTTCCACATACCATATTTTGCCTTTCAGATTATTTCCTTAGAATTAATTCCCAAGAGTGGTCGTATGTCAAAGAGTATGAACATTTTATCGGCCCTGAGTTATATTACCAAATTGTTTTCCAAGAGAGTAGTACTAATTTCAACAATGATCCATTTATTGATTTTACTAAAAAGCTCATGATCATGATTATATGGTTTAGTTTTCACTTAATAGAAATACACGGTACTTTTCATTTGCATTTTGTTCCTAGAAAATGTAATTATTTTTTAAACATATTACCTGTATTTCCTCAAGCTTAAATTGCCTAGGAAAGTCCTTGATCCATTTACTTATTGGAATCTTAATATTATCCTTACAATGTTGATTGAGATCTTTATATATTATGACTAGTTCTACAATTTGTGGCCTTTTTTTATGTAAATATAATTTCTAAAAGGCTGATTTATTTTTATTTTCTATATTTTCACTCTGGAGGGACTTTGAAATATCGTTACAATTTATTCCTTTATAATTTTTCAGCTGTTTCCATCCTTAGAAAGTTCTCATCCTTCCAAATACCTGAGACTTTTATTTTTGCCTATTTCCCATTGTTTGGATTTTTTAGCTTAATTTTTTAAATCCATATGGTGATTATTTTTGGCAATAGGAAGGAGGATAAAGCAATTTTCCTCACTCTTGGTATTTATTAAACAATCCTTCATTTTCTCATTGTTTATGACACATTGTTACTTAATACAAAATTTTTCTATTTAATTTATGGGCTTCTATCACGTTCCACTGGCCTATTTTATTTGTCAGTATTCCAGTCATACCTTTGTTACCGCTGTTGCTTTACAGTGTGGTGATATATGTGATAAGACTAATTCCCTTGCTTGACTCTTATTTTTTGGAAAACATTTTTACTAATAACATCCATTTACTTTTCCCAAAGAATCATTTTTATTTCTTCTAAAGTAAACTGTTGTGGAATTGTGACTGAAACTGCTTTAGCCTATATGTAAAAGTAGGACAAATCAACACTAGCGTATGCTTCACTATTTATTCGAACATTTTATTTCCCAGTAAAGATATCTTTACATAAGTCATTCATGTCTTTAATATGCTATTTCTTAGGTTTTTATATTTTGAATGTTATGGTCAACAAGGTGCTTTTGTAATTTCTAATTATTTATTATTGGTATAATGGAAAAATTCATTTTGTATGCTTCATTTGCATATGTATATAGTTACAGTTATTGCTGGAAAGAAAGACTGTAGACCAACTATTATAAAACCTAAAACTTAGCCATCATATTTGATGGACATTACTCACCTTTAACTTGTTTATACCCAAAAATCTCCCACTGAAGGCATTGGTGAAAAACAAGGCTCCAGGAATTGACAGAATACCAATTGAGATGTTTCAGCAAATCTGTGCTCACTCGTCAGTTTGGAAGACAGCTACCTGGCCAATCAACTGGAAGAGATCAATATTTGTGCCCATTCCAAAGAAAGGTTATCCAACAGAATATAGAAATTATCGAAGAATATAACTAATATCACACACAATTAAAATTTTGAAGAAGATCATTCGAAAGTGGTTGCAGCAGTACATTGACAGGAAATGTCCAGAAGTTCAAGCCAGACTTAGAAGAAGATATGGAACAAAGGATATCATTGCTGATGTCAGATGGATCTGGCTGAAAGTAGAAAATAGCAGACAGATGTTCACTTGTGTTTTATTGACTGTGAAAAGGCATTTGATTGTGTGGATTATAACAAATTACAGATAACATGGCAAATAATGGGAGTTCCAGAACACCTAATTGTGCTTATGCAGAACCCTGTACATAGAGCAAGAGTCAGTTGTTAGAACAGAACAAGGGAATACTGCGTGGTTTAAAATTAGGGAAGCTGTGTGCCGGGGTTGTATCCTTTTACCAAACTTACTCAGTCTGTATGCTGAGCAAATAATCGGAGAAGCTGGACTATATGAAGAAGAATGCAGCATTAGGATTGGAGGAAGACTCATTAACAACCTGTGATATGCAGATAACACAACCTTGCTTGCTGAAAGTGAAGAGGACTTAAAGCACTGATTGATGAAGATCAAAGACCACAGCCTTCAGCATGGATTCACAGCCTCAACATAAAGAAAACAAAAATCCTCACCACTGGACCAATAAGTAACATCACGATAAATGAAAAAAACTTTGAAGTTGCCAAGGATTTCATTTTACTTGAATTCGCAATCAACACCCATGGAAGCAGCAGTAAAGAAATCAAATAACACATTGCATCAGGCAAATCTGCTGCAGAAGACCTCTTTAAAGTGTTAAAAAGCAAAGATGTCACTTTAAGGACTTTTCGGTCTCCTAGTATTCATTTGAAAGCTGGACAATGAATAAAGAAGCCCAAAGAAGAATTGATGCCTTTAAATTTTGGTGTTGGCAAAGAATATCAATATATCATGTACTGCCAGAAGAAGGACTAAATCTGTCTTGGAAGAAGTACAGCCAGAATGCTCATTAAAAGCAATGATCGCAAGACTTCGTCTCACATACTTTAAACATGTTATCAGGAGTGACTAGTCACTGGAGGAGGACATCATGCTTGATAAAGTAGAAGGTCACCAAAAAAGAGGAAGACTCTCAATAAGGTAGACTGTCACAGTGGCTGCAACAATGGGCTCAAGCACAACAGTGATTGTGAGGATGGCTCAGGGCCGGGCAATGTTTCCTTCTGTTGTACACAGGGTTGCTATGAGTTGGAAGGGACTCGACAGCACCTAACAACAACAACAATAGTCTCTGAAAGCTGGAACCTGCAAGTCGTGGAAGGAATCAGAAAATCATCGGTATTGCAACCCAAATATGAGAAGGTGCAGATGCAAAAGCCAGAAATAGTTCCAAGTACAAGTAAAAGTGAATTTTACCCATATCTTTACTTGAATTGTATATGCCCATATATGTACATAATTTGAAAAAACACGGAAATCATAAAAAATGGTTTAGTTTCTTTTCCAGTCCTATATAATCAAAAGGAAACATTTTCTTGGTGTTTATGAGCTACGATTCTTAATACAGAGCAAAGAAAAGTGATAAGTCTGCACCCTACCAAAGGCAGAAAACTTGTGAGACCCAGAAAAACAGGGAAGTCCTGTTGAGATTTCAGCTGTCATAGGTTTCATTATATTATATAAATACAATTTTGATAATTAGGTTGGGTTTCTCCTGGGCTTCTCTGTCTCTGATCACTTCTCTTAGTGTCTTGCCTCTCTCTCTACTCTGGTCTGAGTTGCACAGGTGGCCAGGTGATTCTTCCCTTAAATCATAGACCTATTGTGGTTCCCACTATCTTCCCCAAAGGTTCCCAGACTTTGATTAAAATGGCTGTTTTTTGTTTCCTAGAAATGTTAATAGTCAAGTCATTGATATCTGAGCTCTTTTCTGAATTACGGAGGAGGAAGGGCTTTGTGGAAGTGGCAGCCCACGTAGGGATCTGGGAGGTAAGGTTTGAGTTTTTGTGATTGAGTCCAACCTACTAACTGGGGATCTCTGTTACACAGGACAAAGTGTCAATGTTAGTTTCTCTTGTTCATTTAAACTTAACCTTTTCTTCCAGCCAGGCCACTCTATTGTTGGCCTCTGAGTACACCTTCCAAATCCTCACATCTGCACCCAGTCATTTTTGCCTTGCTGTCCATAGGCCAGCCTCACAGAGTACTCACAGTTTCCAGAACCCACCGGGCACAATTCTACCCTTGAGCTTTGTGCATACTGTTTCCTCAGTTTGGAAGGCCCTTCTCATTGCTCTTTGCTTGGTGTGGCTTTCCCTGATCCTTATTACCTCCAGGCAGACTCAGTCCCTCCCTGTCTTGTGACTGCATCCTGATCACTTACCTGTTTTTATAACAAACTTTCTAGTCTTATTTGAGCTTCAAACTATTAGATAGATATACTTTTGATAAAGAAGTTGGATTTCTCATGAATTCTCTCTTTGATCACTCCTCTTCTTGTCTATGACTATGACCCCCCTCCAGAGTGGGAGCTTCTTGAAGCCAGGGACTTTTTTGTCAACACTTTTATATCTTCAGTGGTGCCACATACAAAGTCTCATTTTATAGTCAATAAGAGCATGATTATAAAGAAATAACTGTGGGAGATGGCCCAAGATGGCAGCTTAGTCAGACACATCATGCCATCTCTCTACAGCAAAGACCCAAGAAATCAGGTGAAACAGACACAGATGACAATGTAGGAACCCTGAGCAGCAAATAGTAGGATGAAGAGTTAGATCAAACAACAAATGGAAGGAGAAACTCAATGAGAACAGTGAAAAAGGAAGTTTATGGATTGTAGGCACCCTGCCAGCTGGCCCAGCTCAGCATGGCCATCTTGAGACAAAGTGAGCAACATTCCCAGGTGAGGAGCACAGGAAGGCAACTTCACAGAATTCTGAATAGGGGACAGAGATACTGGGTAAACAAACCCAGAGTGAAGCAAGGTGAGCAGAACATGAAATGGATCTAAGGAGGGAAAGTGCAGGAAGGCAGGTGAAAGCTCGAGGGTCCAGGTGACTATGGAGCAGGAAAGGAGCTGGTAAATAGGGACAGAACTACTCCCCAGCAGTGGTCCCTGGTCGTTTGAGCAGGTGGCACCCACAGAGAAGAGGATTCATGGAGTGGCAGCTGGAGATCCCTCACCCAACTGGACTCCAGACAGCACCTCCCCTTATCACATTAGGTTGGGGCTAGGTTCTGATAACCAGCTGCACTCTCTGGAGACGCCCCAGTGCCCATGCCAGTGACTGGAGGAGTATGCTCCCCCTGAACCCCCTGTTCTCCCAGTGACCAGTGGCACAACTCCCCCCACCACCACCACCACCAGCAACCAGCAGTGCAAGCTCCCACGCCACCTGCCCAGAGAGTGGTGACCTGTACACCCTTGCCTTGACCACCCAGCAATTCGCAGCATGCTCCCGCAGTGTCCATAACCTGGCAACCAGTGAGAATACTCCCTGTACCCACACCTGGTGACCGGCAGGACATGCACATTATCTCATCAGCCACACCTATCACACCTTGACAGTCTTCATCTGCATCTCTGCCAAACGACAAGCAAGCAATCCTAGTGCCTTCATCCAATGTCCACCCGGCTGCAACGTCACACATCCCACACCCGGATAGTTCTGGCAGGCCAAATGCACATGCACTGAAGCCCCCTGATCATCCGTCACCTACTGAGACACCAATTCATGCACACACCGAGGGCCTATTCTGTCTATTTGGGTAGTACTCCCTCACAGTGGCTATGGAGACATCCTGCCCTGACCTCTAACTGCTAGCATCAACCGGAAGGTCCCCGTGGCCCCACAAGGGCTGTGGAGAGACCCTGACCGTCCAACACTTGTCACTCAAAATCTGGGAAAGAACCTTCTTTCCCACCCTTTTATGAGCCTAACCACAGAGGACTCACACGTGAGTGTGACCCATCATTCCCACTAGTGAGAAGAAATCATACTCAGTCAACCAATCCCACTAAAGTCACATATAGACCAGTACCATAAAACAACAGTCAAAATAATACAAAGAAAGAAAGACATTCTAAACAGAAAGAAAAGAAATAAAGCTCCTGATATATCATAACAAAACAAAAAAAATCAGGACAAAACAAACAAACATGCAATCAATAAAGAAAAATATAAAAAAATAAATTAACAACTTAATGCCTTGGAGACAGCAGACGAAAATAAATCATATGAAGAAACAAGATAAGATGGCTCAAACAAGTGAGCGAAATAAAGGGACAGAAAAAGAAAACACTCCTGAGGAAGAAATGGTGATCGAACTATCTGATGAGAAACTCAAAAGATTTATATTTAGGCTTCTCAAAGATAAAGGTAAGCACAGAAAAAATCCTAGAAGAATTCAGGAAGATAATATAAGAACAAAATGACAAACTAAATAGGCAATTAGAAACCATACAAAAACAACAACTAGAAACCCAGAAGATTAACAATAAAATATCAGAAATGGATATCTTAATGGAAGAACATAGAAGTAGAATTGAATTAATGGAAGAAAGAATCAGTGAAATAGAGGACAAATCCCTTGATACTAATTTGTTTGAGGAACAATCAGAAAAAAGAATGAAGAAAGCCTAAGAGTTGTGTGGGACCTGTAATAGGAATTCCAGAAAAGGAGGAGAAAAAAAAGTACAGGGAGAAACTTTAAAGATATATTGGCAGTAAACTCCCCAAACATCATGAAAGACAAGAAGGTTTCTATCCAAGAAGCTTTTGGGTAGACCCCAAAAGAAACTCATCAAGACATATCATAATCAAACTTTCCAAAACCAAAGGCAAAGAAAGAATTCTGAGAGCAGTTCATGAAAAACAAAATATCACTTATAAAGGGGCACCAATAAGACTAAGCACTGATTTCTCTTCAGAAACCATGCAGGCAAGAAGACAACAGGATGACATATATAAAATCCTGAAAGAAAAGAATTCCCAACCAAGAATCATATATCCAGCAAAACTGTCTTTTAAAAATGATGGCAAAACTAGGACATTCCCAGCTCAGCAGAAATTAAGGGAATATGTAAAAACCAGTACAACCGTAGAAGAAATATTAAATGGAGGCCTTTGGACAGAGAACAAATGCCATCAGACAACAACCTGAGAGAAAGACACACAGCAGCATCACCCAGATACCAACCCCAGAAAAAGACTTCACAAAAGTAAAATAAAGCTACAAAACTGGTAACGGGGAACCAGAGATGTTAAATGATTACAACTTCCAAACAAAAGGGAGGAATAAGTGGTGTAGTTCTAGGACTTTCATATGAAAGGAAGTCAAGGTAATATCAAGATATATCAGACTTTTAAGTTTAGGAAGTTTAGGTAAACTTCAGAGTACCCACAAAGAAAATTAATAAATCTACTTAGCAAAATAAAGAAGAAAATCAAAAAGACTCAGTAAACACAAAAACCACAACAGAAAAAGTTAGGAAAAGAAAATCCATACACAAAAATAACAGCGCAAAATTAATCAGAACAGAGAAACCATCAACGCTACACAAGAAAAAAGCATAACAAAAGGGCAGCAGTGAATGCATACCTATCGATAATCACATTGAATGTAAATGGATTAAATGCACCAGTCAAGAGACAGAGTGGCAGAATGGATGGAAAAAAAAAAAAAAAGACTTATCAATATGTTCCCTAGAGACAAATCTTAGACACAAATCTTAGCCTCTATCCTGATCCACAGACTTAAGATGTTCCAGTCTCTACAATCACAGGAGCTGTTTCCTTGATATAAATCTCTCTGTATACATTTATTTATACGCTTTACTGATTTTGCTTCTCTAGAGGACCTAGCCTAGGACATTTGGCTAAAACTAGTTATTCTCACAGATTCACAGCGTCATGGATTGAACTATGTCCCCCTAAAAATGTGTGTATCAACTTTTTAGGCCATTTTGTGATTATAATTTTATGTTGAGAGGATTAGGGTGGGATTGTAACACCACCCTTACTCAGCTCACCTCCCTGATCCAAGGTAAAGGCAGTTTCCCTGGGGTGTGCCCTACACCACCTTTTATCTCTCAAGAGATAAAAGGAAACAGAAGCAAGCAGAAAGCTGGGGACCTCATACCACCAAGAAAGCAGTACCAGAAGCAGAGCGTGTCCTTTGGACATGGGGTCCCTGTGCCTAAGAAGCTCTTTGACCAGGGGAAGATTGAAGACAAGGACCTTCCTCCAGAGCTGACAAAGAGAGAAAGCCTTCCTCTGGGGCCAAGGCCCCAAATTTGGACTTGTAACCTGCTAGACTGTGAGAAAATAAATTTCTCTTTGTTAAAGCCATCCACTTGTGGTATTTCTGTTATGGCAGCACTAGATGACTAAGACACACAGTCATCAGGACCCAGGTTTTTTTCAGCTGAGTCCCTAATGTAACAGGGTGTACAAGGCATACATATGCCTTCATCTGCATGCTCCAAAATGGCTGCCGAAACACCTGGCATTGTATCCTTATTCCAAGCAGCAGGGTGAAGGAAGAAGGGTGGAAGAAAAGTACGCCTCCTCCAATTTAATGAGAATTTCCAAAAGTTTCACCTCTCATTGGCCATAACTTAGGCACATGATCACATCTCATTGATGCCATGAAGCCTGGGAGATGTAATATTTTTACTCAGCAACAGTGGGCTTGGTTATATATTTGGTATTTTTAATTTGAGAGAGAAGGAGAAAAATGACTCTGGTAAGTTACCTGTCTCTGCCATAGAATCTTGTCAATGAACATGATTCTTTGATCTGAAGAAAGTGGGTGGCCTTCTATTCCAGCATGTATTCTTGCTAGACTTACTGGACTTTATCAGAGGATGTCAGTCCTATTCACAGCAGAGCAGATTGTTAAAGCACATGGCTAAGTATTTAATCAATACCATACACCACCTGACCCGAGGTATTTTTTAGAGCTTATAATGCATAATGCCTATCAGCATTGATAGTTTGTATTTTAAATTGGTTCTCTTTACTTATTAAGGAAATATCCTAACCCAATTAAAATTTTTTAAGTCAGAAATAGATGATCAATTTTGTCAAATTCTTTTTTGCCATCTATTAGAAGAATTTTTTTTTTTTAGCGTATAACCTACAGGTGTCAATTATTTCATTAATTATTTTTTAGTAACTGTTTTTATTTCTTAGATTGAAGTATCTTTGTATTTCAGTGATAAATTATTGACTGCGGATAATTATTTGTTTAAAATATTGCTGAATTATTCTTACTGAATTTTATTTCAAATTTTCACATACATACTCCCAGGTATTTACCTCCCTTTTCTCTGTTCATCTTGTTTGAGAGTGAGAGCTATATTTTTATATATATTAAATTAGATAATGAGAACTATATTGTCATGTATATTAAATAATGTAACAATATTTTTCTATGTTCAGTAACAGTTTTATGTAAGAATTTTCTCTTCCTTATATTAATCCATTGGTTCTCCTCACTTTTTGACGGTGTGAGAGGGCAATAATATTATTTGATAATTTTCAATCTCTTCTTCTTTCATTAATCTCTTCAAGGCATCTTGGGGTCACTTTCAGGTTGTGAATTTTCAGAGCATCATCCACTTTATAGGCATTTGGAATCAACCATAATTATAAGTAACATCACTATTTAATATTACATTTATTTTTATTGTTACATCTCTCTCATTTATAATTTCGCTTCTTGGTTTTTCTTCTCAATTAGATTTTCCAGATGTTTTTCTAACATATTAATCTTTTTAAAGAATTAGTGTTTGAATTTATTTATCAGTTACTTCATTTCGTATTCATAATTTACGGAGCCCCAGTGGTTCAATGGTTAAGCGATTGGCTGCTAACCAAAAGGTCGGCAGTATGAACCCACCAGCCACTCCAAAAGAGAAAAGACCTGGTGATCTAATTTCATCATAGCGATAGGATTTACAACACATAGGGAAATCACATCCGATGACAAAATGGTTGATAATCATACAATACTGGGAATCATGACCTAACCAAGTTGACAGATTTTTTTTTTTCCTGCTGGGGGGACACAATTCAATCCATGACAATAGTAATTCAGACTTAGTTAGGATAACAGTGGGAATGGCCGTGAGTTACATTCTAACTAATGTCCTCAGATGTTCTGCATCATGAATTAGCCCGATGGGTCATTATGTCATGTAACTTGTTTGACATTGTGCCAGTTGAAATGCTGACTAAAAGCTACCCCCTTCTTTGGGCAGTAATGACAATCAGTATTGTTTTTGAGCATTTTTGAAGTAAGGATAGCACATTTCCCCCAAAGAAAATCTATCAGAGCTGCCTTTTCAACTTTCCTGTGCAAGCACCCCTGTCATCCAGGCTGCACAAGGCAACATGACCATCTGATTAGGGCCTTGAGCTGCAGGAGGGTGAGGCAGCCACACTCTCCAGCCCCATCTACAGTGAGCCCACCCTTCACCCCTTATCCTTACATGATTATTAAAAGTAAACTAGAGCAATAGAGTTAATTCTTTCTTTCACGTTGCCCCAACATTACTGACATCATTATTGGAGTAGTTTGGTCTCTGGAGATATGTTCTGGAATGATCTTGTAGAGAGAAGTTAAAGGCCTTCCTGCATGGAAGAGTGACGAAAATGTAAATTTCAGTAAACTTACTAGTAAAGCAGACACATTTCACCAAGGCCAGATTAATTTAACAGCTACATTTCCATTCCTGTGTGCTCTTAAGTAAAAACAGGTCTATACAACAATCAGACTGGTAGAAGTGATTCTTTGAATATATATAGCCTTCAGAGGCCCTGGCCAGCAAAAGGAGAATCCCAACGGGGATCCCAAAAGGTCTGTGATGACCTATTGTAGAAGAGAAGAAGGCTTTCCATGTTGCCATTCTTTATATGAATATTGTGGAGTTTAGGAAGGCTTAAAAGGAATACATTGGGTCTGGCTTGGCAGGGTAGTTAGGAGGAAAATGCCCAAAGAAATTCTACTTTTGATGGAATTGGGAATTACGTATAGACTACTTCATTGGGTTTTTACTTCACCTGATTCTACCAATTAGATAAAGGGGCCATAAATTACAAAGCTGTGACTTCTAATCATTGCTCAGTGACCGACTTGTGCCGTAGCCCTAGAAAAACCATATAATCCTCTGGCTTCCTCCATTTTTTAAAAACCCTGCTTTAAAAATCACATAAAAGTCTCGCCCTGCAAATGTTTCTGAGAACCTTCTTGGTGCCGTCGATGCTGAGACAGGCAGACATGAAGGACCCTGTACCTATCCACAGGGAATATATAGAGTGGGTGCCACACTGATACCATGAATCGATAAGGCAGGCAATGGACCAATGGGAAATTGCATAAAGCTGAGCAAATGAGGAAGAGTGGATTTGCATAGGAGAAAGGAAGAAGAGCGGCCATGCTAGAGAGCACCATTCCATGCCCGTAAGTGTAGGGGCCTCTCCTTCTCTGGTCCCATCATGAATGGCACGTTTGCCTATTAGCACTGATGATACACTATTATAATCATTTGCTTTCAGGTCATCTCTGCGACTCAACCTGTATCCTTCAAAGTCAAGTGCCATCTACTCATCTTTTCCCTACAGTGCCTCGCTTGTAATATGTGGTCAGTCACTGTTGCCTCACAAATAAGTGAATGAACAACAGTTCGTCACTGAGCGAGAATAAAACTGCCATGTTCATTAACGTAGGAGAGATTGGCTTCCTGGCCCTACCCAGTGAGAGCCACCTGAGGGCAATGCCTGCTGGGAAAGGCTCTGATAGGGGTGTGTGTGTAGGAGGAATTCTTGGTGTATCCATCCTCAGAGAAGAGCCAAGGATTCTGAACTGGAAGTCACCAGTCACGTCAGTACTGCAGGGGGCAGGCAGAGTGAGAATAAAAAAATAATACGAGATGGTGAAAAGAGGAAAGTAAAGTCAAGCAAACAGATGAAGTGGGGTAGTTGAGTACAAAAATTACAAAGGTCTTTATGGGGTGGCCTGGTACAACCTCTTTGTGCTGAGGACAGAGTCTAAAAGTAGACCTGCCAGATAAAATACAAATGAAATGTCTCCAAAGTATTCCACGGGCCTTACTTATAGCAAATATTCCATGGGATATAATTATAGCAAAGATTCCATGGGACATGCTAAAACAATAAGTTGTTGTTTATCTGAAAATCAAATTTAACTGGGCATCCTGCATTATTTGCTATATCTGGCAACCCTAGCTTAATGGAATAACTAATGTGGAAATAAGGGTGGACAGGTCTGGGAGAATGAGATTATGGAAAATTAAATACCATGAGGCTTTACAACTTGGCAATTTTATCCAAACACATTATTATTAAGTGATCAGAACGCCCCTCGAAGGACAAGAATGGATTCAGTGAGTAAGAAAATGAGGTGACTCTCAAGTGATAGCAAATGTGGTTGGTTTTTTCCCCCCTGAGACTTTCACACCTGGGCTTAAGGCCACCTGAACTTATAAACATCCCACACGTGGATCCTGTCCAGGAGACAGTCACCCAACCCTCTTACCAGATTCTACCCTATAGATGCTCAGAGAAAAGAAAGCTCTTTTCTGTCTCCTGTGAGAGACAGAAGACTGAATGAATTTTCTACCTAGTGGATAGTAGGTATATACCTCAGAGGACATTTGGTTGCAAAAGCCCTGTTTAGAACATCTTAAACAGAAGTTTTTGTTTTCTTTTTTCTCACAAAACAAGACATCTGTAGGCAGGAAGCTGCCAGCTTTGGCTTAGTTGTTCAGCAATGTCAAGACCACTTCCCTACAATCCTCCCATTTTCTTCCTCATGGTTGCAAGATGGCTGCTGCAGTGTCAGCCACCACGTTCCAGTTCAAGGCAGGAAGGAGAAGAGGATAGGGCAATTCAGCTGCTTTTGATCCTGTTTCTCTTTCTCTAATAAAACAAATGGCTTCCTAACCCTGCCAACCTCAGCAAACTTTCGGTTATGTCTTATGAAAGACTTTTAAACTTCTATTGTTGTGTTGTCGAGTCAATTCTAACCCTTAGTGACCCTATAGGACAGAGTAGAACTATTTCCAGGTCTTTTCTACCACAGAGTTGCTGATGGGTACCAATGTTGACCTTTTGGTTAGCAGCCAAGTGCTTAATCACTGCACCACCAGGCTCCTTTAAATTTTTATAGTGGGAGTTAACAATAAAGAAGGGGGTGGCAGTGGCTTATGGTAAGCTGAAAGGAGCCCTAACCAGGCCAGCCTTCTGCAAGAAGCAGCTCCAGGGAACGCTGAAAAGAACCCAGGCTATGCAATCCAACAAACCTGGTTTCAAATGAAGGCTTTACCCCTCACTCTTCATGTGTCCTTGAGCAAGACACTTAACATTTCTGAACACCTAAGTCCTCCTTTGCAAAATAGGGGTAATAACAGTGACCTCAAAGTAGGAGGCATGAAAATTAGAAATACTGTTCATTAGGCACTGGTATACTATGTGGCAGGAGAATCAAAATAAATAGTAGCTGATACTATTTGGAAGGAGTCCTGGTGGGACAGTGGTTAGGCCCTCAGCTGCTAACCGAGAGGTTTGCGGTTGGAACCCACCAGCAGCTCCGTGGGAGAAAGATGTGGCAGCCTGCTCCCATAAAGACTACAGCCTTGGAAACCCTATGGGGGCAGTTCTACTCTGTCCTATAGGATCTCTATGAGTTGACAGCAGTGGGTTTGGTTTTGGTTTATTACTACTTGGACATGCCAGCCAATTACGTAAATATAAGCTTTTCCTATTTGGATAAATATGCCTTCTTTTAGGTGCATATCTTTAAAAACTAAGTTCCCACTCTACAATTGTATCTACAATTCAACAGAACCATTACAGAAGGTTTACAATTCTGATTTTTGGTTATCTAGACTGTGGTCGTTCATCTACTTAGTCATGTGGTTAGCAGAAATCAAAAAGTATTACGTGGTTAAAGAAAGATACTTCTGTAGACACCCAGTCAGAGGGCTCTGTCATTTCTTTATTTAAATAAATGAAAAGCATTTTTTATTTGAAGGACTGTCTAGTTCTAGATGCAACAGGAAGTGCCAACATGAAAACTCTTCATTTTAAAACATAGATTATACTCAGATTCCCATTGGAAGACGACTATGGAACTCAAGGCAATTAAGATGGCTTCAAGGGCCACACAGTAGGAGTTAAGGGGTCATTGTGATGCTCACCTAGAAGATGGTCCTCACAGGCTGTCAGCATTTACTCTACTTGATAACCGAAGCTCGAGGCACTCTTCATAAGGATAGAAGAGAATAATATATATCACTGCAAAGCTTGGATATTAAAAGTCTAAACATGGGCTAGAGAGATTAGTATAAACTATCATACACAGATGTTTAAAATTTACCAATAATGGACACACATGCCAGGGCTTGAGAAAATGAAAGAAGGCATGGTGTTAGATTTCTTTATTATTTGTAAAAGCGTCTTAGATTCAAACCAATTTAATCCATATGATGCAAATAGCAATGACTTGTCCAAGGAAATATTGAAATCCATTAGGACTGCACATACAGAATCTGATTCAACAAGTCTGTATATTTTTTCTCAAAAACATAATATCTTTTCTGCATTGTGTGAGACAGAGGTTAGATTACATTTCTTGCCTGTGCAATAATTCCCACATCATAAATTCTGATGAAATTATATCAATATAGAAAGCAAATGGATGTCTGACCCGCCATCATTTTCTAGTTTTCAGGAAGAGAGAGGCTGACATCCAAGGAAACCCCCAGCTGCTCAGAGCGATGCTATTACAGCCTGTCTTTGCCTGGGAACTGTTATTAGCGATCTTGACCAGAAGCGGCTGGTAGAGTTTGTGGTTTCTGCTCTGAATATTAAACCTGGGCACACAACAGTCCTTATTGTGGGGAGCACTTGGAAACGGTAATGCAAAATTGCTTTATATTTGCGGGATTTTGATTGCTTTAGATGATACGGCCATAACTGGTGGGCCTCTCTTGCTGCTGGTATTTCCAGATTATAAATCATTCCTTTGACAGGGTATCTGCCACAACCAGGTCTCAGTTTCACGGTGTCATTTTTTATATTACAACTGGCAAGAGCTCTTCTGGGCTGTTCATATAAGTGACACATTTTGCATAATTTATGAGAATGGGGTCAAGATCAAAGCTAATAAAAGGCATCCCCAACTTTTCTTATACACTACAAGGCATCTCAGACTTTGAGTTTTGGGGAGATTGGGTCATGGATAGAGAATGTCAGATTTTTATATGGCGTCAGCAGGCACTATGTGTACCGATACAAATTCAGTTATCACATAAGTCAACATGTAGCGAAGCTTCACTCGCAATTAGCTGAACAGTTACCGATACTCAACTTTCAAGAGCAAGATAACATGTTTTTAAAATATATGTTTAGAGACAAAAGTACTTAATGCACCCATACCTAGAAAGGTAACTAGGAGTGAGTGCCTCAATTTACTCTACTGAGAATAAAGGCATTGAACAAGATGGGCTGCAGACTTCCAGTTCCAGCGTGCTGGTGAGGCTGTAAAACACACTGGTAGAATTAAAGTACAGGGAACATATGTAACAGTTATGAACATATGCCACGTCCCTGTTGCAAACTTGAACTTTAGATTCAGAGCATAAGCTGAGATTTAAGAACTTGAAGGCTTCTTTCATTCCTGGAATACACACATTAGGTACACAGCACAAAACCGTTCCTGAAGTTATGTGTTTGTCTTAGTCATCTAGTGCTGCTATAACAGAAATACAAGAGGATGGCTTTAACAAAAAAAAAAAAATAAAGAGAAGTTTATTCCCTCACAGTCCAGTAGGCTAGAAGTCTGAATTCAGGGCACCAGCTCCAGGGGAAGGTTTCCTCTCTTTGTTGGCTCTGGAGGAAGGTCCTTGTCATCAGTTTTCCCTTGGTCTGGGAGCATCTCACCACAGGAACCTCAGGTCTAAAGGACGCGCTCTGCTCCCAGCGCTGCTTTCCTGGTGGTATGAGGTCCTCCTGTCTCTCTGCTCACTTCTCTCTTTTATATGTCAAAGAGATTGGCTTAAGACACTATGTAATCTTGCAGATCTCATCAATATAACTGCCCCTTAATCCACCTCATTTCATCATAGTGATAGGATTTACAACACATAGAGAAATCACATAAAATGGTGGACAACCACACAATACTGGGACTCATGGCCCAGCTAAGTTGACAGATATTTTGGGGGGACACAATTCAATCCGTGACAGTGTTTAACTCACAGAACACAACAGACTTCTCCTGGGCTACACTTGAGATGCTGTGATTTTTAGTTATGTGAACTTGTTTGTTGTTGCTAAGTGCCATCAAGTTGCCTTGGACTCATACCAATCCTATGTATAACAGAACAAAACATTGTCCAATCCGGTGCCATCCTCACAATCATTGCTATGTTTGAGCCCATTGTTGCAGCCACTGTGTCACTCCATCTCACTGAAGGTCTTCCTTTTTCACTGACCCTCTACTTTGCCAAGCATGATGTCCTTCTTCAGGAATTGGTCCCTCCTGATAACGTGTTCGAATTAAGGGAGACGAAGTCTCACCATCTTCACTTCTAAAGAGCATTCTAGCTGTACTTCCTCCAAGACATATTTGTTCATTCTTCTGACAGTGCATGGTATATTCAGCATTCTTCACCAATGTCACAGTCCAAATGTGTCAATTCTTCTTCAGTCTTCCTTTTACACTGTCCAGCTTTTGCATGCATATGAAGTGATTGAATATACCATGTCTTAGGGAGATATTAATTTGGAAGATGATTCCCAAAAAGCATAATGAGATCCAAGTATGAGATGCCTTCTGAATTATGCTCTTATATGCTTAATGAATTTATGAATGAAGAAATCGGTGAATAGTTGAACAGACTGTTTTGAAAGAACCTCAGCCTAGAAATAAACAGCTCTCAATTGCTCTCCACCCAGAGGCCTGGCTGGTTCTTTGTCTCCTCAGTTGCTCTTATTAGATCAATGCTTCTTTGATATTTTCTTCATCATAATACAAAGCAGGAACTGTGAGTGGCCTAAGGCTCTGCTTTAGCTGGGAGTGGTTTCCAAATTAACCAAGTTCAGCATTTCCTGAGCAATTACTTTCCTTTCCCCATCGGCCCTCCCTCATCATCCAAAAGGGGATTTGTATACATTTTCAAGTATAACCAAAATATAATTGTAGTGTAACCAGAGAAATCTGGGATGAAACTTTTGTTGGAAACCCAAAGAGATTGTCCCTGAGCCAAGTTAGCTTAATGAAGTATCTTCCATCCTCTTGGGCTTTGTTCATTTGCACAGTCTACACACTTCAGAGCTTTTCAGGAAATTGCTCCAAAACATGGAAGACAGAGATTGGCTATGCAGAAGATTTTTTTATTATTATTGATGGATTGATAATTGCTGAAAACTGAAACTGAGTCTTTGGAGATGTCTTGGTCATCTACTACTGCTGTAACAGAAATACTACAAGTGGATGGCTTTAACAAAGAGAAGTTTATTCTTTCACAGTCACACAGGCTACAAGTCCAAATTCAGGGCGCTGGCTCCAGGAGAAGGCTTCCTCTCTCTGTCGGCTCTGGAGGAAGGTCCTTGTTGTCAGTTTTCCCTTGGCCTGGGAGCATCTCAGGCCCAAGGTCCCCATGTCCAAAGGACATGCTTTGCTCCTGGTGCTGCTTTCTTGGTGGCATGAGGTCCCCAACTCTCTGCTTGCTTCCCGTTCCTTTCATCTCTTGAGTGCAGGCCACACCCTAGGGAAACTCCCTTTACTTTCAGGGATGTGACCTGAGTAAGGGTGGTGTTACAATCCCACCCTCATCCTCCTTAACATAAAATTACAATCACAGAATGGAAGACAATCACAGAATACTGGGAATCATGGCCTAACCAAGTTAAACACAAATTTTTAGGAGGACATAATTCAAACCATGACAGGAGAATTTTATTGAATCGTTGAAATTGAGGACTAAAGAGACACTATAGACAATTTCTTCATTTTACAGATGAGAAACAGAGACCCCAAAGAGTAAAGTGCCTTGTTCAAGGTTATACAGGCAGTTGAGGATTGGGAGTAGAACCCAAGAACGCCTGACTCTCGGGCAGATGTTCATTATATACAATGAGTTTCAAACTTCATTGATTCTGAACAACTGTAGCAGTATATTCTCCATTATAACCAGGTCACACTTATGCAATGGAAACATTTCAAGAAATGATTCTTACCCTTATGACATGGCATGTGCTCTGGTGTCTTCTGTTCTGTTGTATTCTAGTTCACTTGTTTTTTCTTAATGCTGGTGATAAACTACTTAGGATTATCACCTACAATTTAAGAACACTGTTTTAGAGTACACCTGCCCCAAAATTGCTCATTGGTTTAAAGGACTAGATAAAGAAAACCCAAACAATACAAGTCCCAGAACAGGTCCAAAGGAGCAACTCTACTAACTGATGAATTGCTCAGGCTGTAGGCACAAGGGGCTGTAGTCACAAGCTGCTCTGTGGTGGAGATGCTTGTCCAGGCTCTTGGCATAATCTTAGCACCCTTTTCCTTGGAGTAAACGGCTCTTGTTATTAACTGCTCCATAAAACTCAGTACAGAGCTTTGGCTTATTGGGGTCCCTGTGGTGAACACCCATATTCAGTAGTTTCAGTTTCACTACGGGGGTGGGGAGAGTGTTATTTTTAGGCCCCTGAGCAGATTTTCACAATCACAGGCCATTTCTGCTAGGACGCTACGCCGGGCTGCTGACCCATCAGAGAAAATAAAAATTGATGGTGAGTAGATTCTGACTCATGGAAACCCCACGTGTGTAGGAGTAGAACTGTGCTCCACAGGGTTTTCAATGGCTGGCTTTTTCAGAAGTAAATCACTAGGCCTTTCTTCTGAGGCACCTCTGGGTGGACTCAAACCTCCAACGTTTCGGGTAGCAGCCAAGCACCTTAACTGTTTGCAATACCCAGGGACTCCTGTCAAAGAAAGGGGAGGAAAAATCTCTTCTGGGTTGGTTTTGAGTATTTGCTCCCGGGTTTTCAAAGGATGCTCCCAGCTGATCAGTGCCTCCAATCTTCTTTGTAGCAAAGAACATAAAATTCTGTTTTAATATATCTGTCATTGAACATGTGGCAAGTACTCTTTTCTCATCAGGGCAAAGAACCCAGCCAACAAAGCCAAGTGGTGAGAGAAAAAGGCAAGTACCCCAGATGCCAGGGAAAGGAAACACGGAAGCGGTTCTCAGAAGACAGACACTCAGCAGAGGCCAACTCCGGGGCCATAATGACATGCACACCCTTCATCTGAGTGGCTGCCTGCCAGAAGCGTGACCACAACAAACAGGAACTCCATTTGTCCACTTCCTCCAGGGGACATGGCAGGGTCCTGTATCCCATTCATCCCCAGAAAGCTTCATTCCAACCTGGGTTCATCCTTCCAGGCTGGAAACAGAATCACCTTGCTTCTTTAATGTACAGTCCTGTGCCCGCCATCTTCTGGCTGTATGGAAACAGCCAAATCTTGTTTTTCATTCAGAGCTAATTGCTGGCAAACGTCCCATCCCAGGACTCCGGAATTGACAGAGGTTAATGGGTACCACTTAGCCACTCTCTGCAGCATTGGTTTGATCTTCTTGGCTCTGATACTCTTCCTTCTCTTGGCACAAGAAAATCCAGCTTTTGCCCTTTATCTTGTTAGCCAAGAGCCTGAATGCCCATGACAGCTGTGGGTGCAGATGCTGCCACTTCTTAGTCCTTGGCGGAGTCCTTGGGTTTTGGGCTAACACGGGCAACATACTCGGAGCTCTTTTCTTCCCCCCTAAACAGCCAGCCGGCCTATTGCTGAAACCAAGACCAATCAGACAAGACACATACGTATATGTGACTGGTATTGCCTTGGTTTCTCCTCCACCAAGAAAGGATTAGGAACAGATAGGGGCCAGAGGAAGCAATGTCCCATGCTCAGTAAAGAAAGATCATTAAATCTGTCCCAAATTCAGACATTTTAACTACCATGTGTCCATAAATGTGTATCAGTCCATACAGTTGCATATGAACATGACCCTGGAAGAATGCCAAGGTAAACTTCACCACCTCTTGACAAACATGTGCACATGGGTTCCAATCACAAACAGCGGGTCACTCTCTTCTGGAGCCCTTCCTGCTTCTTAGATGCATTTGGAAGGGTCCTGTCTCTCAGCCTAAGACCCCACAGCAGAGAGGTAGGAATGAGAGGGAAATGCAGAGGTGGTTAGGGTATACAGTCCACAGGGAAAATAAATCCAGCACAAAGTCAAGTTACTCTTGAAAATGCCTTCTTGTTGTTAGTTGCCATCGAGTTGATTCCAACTCATGGCAACCTCATGTGTGCAGAGTAGGACCACTCCATGGGGTCGTCAAGGCTGTGACTTTTTGGAAGCAGATCGCCAGGCCTGTTTTCCAAGGCAACTCTGGGTGGGTTTGAACCATCAAACTTTGACTAGTAGTACAGCGCTCAACCATTTGCACCTCTCAGAGGACTGAAGATGTTTTAAAGCCCTCGTAAAACACAACACTTTATCCTGCCTCTACCGGGGAAGCCCAGATTTACTAGTCCATTTAGGACAGGGAGTTTTTCTCCTAGCGTTGGAGCAAATCGTTCTTTCTTTGGTTGAGCAGCAGATGAAAGAGTTGGCTTGCGTATCGGAGGCCAAAATGCATATCTTTTAACCCAAGAATCATACTCAGAGAGACAAGATGCTCGCAGTTGGGACTGGGACCAGCTGAGGACTCTGCATCACTCAGGCAGATGTTCGTGAGCGAGAGGCACATGGAACCGTGAATGAAGCAACACATCCATGACACACTTTCCATGGGAGCCCGCCCTGCCCTCCTACCATCACTCCCACCTTTCTCTCCAAGCACAGAGTTAAATTTTCACATGCTAAATGTGCATGTGAAGTAGCTCCACTGTACAAGGCTTCTGGAATCTTCCTTCCCAAATATAGCTGGGAAGGAAGCCCAAGTTCCTATTTAGAATGCCTGTCTCTGCCTCCACCATGAAGATTCTAGAATCCATAGTTCCTGTTTCTTCCTACATGTAAGTCCTAAAAGTTCAGAAAAACTTTGGATGAGGATATCCTGAAATCAAACCTCTGCTCGTGAAGTGCAGAGGAAAGAAGCGAGAGCTAAAAAAGCCTTCAAGGGGCAGCCTCGGGTCTCAGTTTAATCAGCTTTGAAATGGGAGTAGTAGCACCCTTCTCTACGGAAAAGGTGGAATCAGGTGAATTAATCGGCTTCCTCAAAGCTGAAAATGTGTCATCCTCTTCAAAACCTTAAGATGAAAGTTGTGAAATGGTGTCATTGTTTCATAAATTGCGACATCAAACGCGGGAAGCTTGTAAACCTACAGCACCAGATAATTATCATAAAAACGGCACATCGTTAAAATTCCCAGGACCGGTCTGGCCTATCTGACTGCCGAGAAGGAAGAGGAGCCCAAGTGGCCCTACAGAAAAGATCCCCACCTCAAACCCACCACCCAGGACCCAGCCACCACCCCATACCCTGGCATTTCTCAGATAGCTTCCCAGCCTAGCAGGATCGTTCATTACCTGACCCTTACTTGGCCATCACCCAACCAGCCCCGTTCTCTTTCTCACCTCATCTTCTCCTGCCCTGCTCTGCACACTGCACTGACCTCACTGTGTCCCTCAAGCAGGAGAGAATTAACCAGTAAACACAGAATGCACTGGCTTACACTAAGCAAGGTACACAAGGCTTAATTGTGCTTACTTACTAATCTGTAGAGCACACTTTCACATGGGTCACCTGAAATCCATGTGAAATTGTGCCCTATGGATTAGTAAGTAAGCACAATTAAACCCGTGCATACCTTGCTTATTAACCCATGTGAAATTGTGCACTACAGATTAGTAAGTAAGCACAATTAAACCCATGCCTACCTTCAGGCACACAAGCAGACCCCTGACTCAGAGCTTTGGGCTTGCTGTTTCTTCTCCTGCAATGCTTTTCCCCCAGGTATTTGCGTGGCTTATTCCTTCTCTTCCTCCTCTGTGACTTTGCTCCAGTGTCACTTTCTCAGGGATGCCTTCTCAGACTATCTTATTTAAAATCCTAATCCACACCCTACACACAATCTTTTCCCTTTCCCGTTTTATTGTTCCCCATAATTCTTACCCAGATGACCCGAGATTTGTTTGTTTTCTGACTTCTCACCGAACAATGGCAGCTCTACAAAGGCCAAGGTTTTGTTCTGCTTTGCTCGCTGCTGCCTCCCCAGTGCCTAGAACGTGCCTGGCATATAGAAGTATTCAATAAATATTTGTTGAAGGAAGGAAGTACAAGTTCCTCCAAATCTAAATAACACCTTTTTTAATTTTCCTTGAGATTACACTAGTCTTATCTTCTCCTCATTTCTGCAGCTGCCCTTTGACTGTTTTTGGATGTTCATATCTGCCTCAGAGGGAGAGATGTGGTGGAGGTGGGGGAGCCAAGAAGAAAATGTCATTGAACTCTCAGTTCATTCCTCAAGGTGGGTACCAAACCAAAAACCAAACCCATTGTTATCAAATCAATTCTGACTCATAGCGACCCCATGTGTTACAGAGTAGAACTGCTCCATAGGATTTTCTTGGCTGTAATCTTTTATGGAAGCAGATAGCCAGTCCTTTCTTCTGTGGGACTGCTGGGTGGGTTCAAACCACCAACCTTTAAGATAGAAGTTGAGTGCAAACCAGAGATGTTTCAAAGGTGGGGATATGCCTTCAGCTCCTTTACATCTCATTTCTTTGTGATTATATCTGGTACAGTCTTGGGGCTAATTAAGTGCTTCTCTGAATCTTCATGGTACGTGGGTGAATGGTTAGATCAGGCTTTCTTCCATTTTATGTGGCAATCAATAGAACCCCTTTGTTAAGATGGCATGGGCGGGGGAAGACTAACATCTACATGTGTGTGGTATTAAAGGCCCTTGGGTTGCCAGTAGCAGAAATCCATTCTGGCTGCTAAAGCAATAGAGTAGGTTTCATTGGAAGGACACTGAGATATCACCAAGAACCTTAGGAAGGAGGAACTCGCAAGTGAATGAAATCAGGAACTGCAGGGCTGGCACAGCGGTGTTTCTTCTCTGGTTCCAGTCCCAAGATCTCTTCTCACCACTTGCCTTTTTGCCTGTGTCAGGCGCCTCTCTGTGTCCTCAGTTGCCTTTCTCTGTCTCTCTGTGCACGGGGGTCAGACATTGCTGCGGGTGGTTTGAGGGTCCTTTGGGTGCAAGCACCATCTGAGAACAACCAGCAGCCCAGAGTCCCTATCCACAATCCCAGGGCAAGAAAATCTGATTGGCTGGCTTGCAAAAGATGTCCACACTGATATAATTTTAAATTGCAATGGGGTGAAATCTCTTACACGCCTGTAACCAAATATGCTTCAGAATTTATAGTTTTTCATATCTGAAAATGGCAATGTGGTTTACATACTGTATATTATATAACATGCTCGTTGGGTCTGGGACCACATTTCAAAATTAAAGACATGAACATTTCTGTAAGAAAATATATGAATATTTATAATAAATGGGACAAATAAAGATTATAAATAGCTTCAGGCAGGTTACATCAGGTTTTGCTGTCAGATGAATTCAGATTAGGTTTGGATTTGCCCCAAATGAGTTAGAAAATCTTTTGGTTTTCAGAGTTGTTTAGATTTCTGAATTGGGGATAAGTGGAGTGGCCATGTAATTTATCATCCAATCTTCACTTTTGAGAGGAAAGGGTATGTTATTAATAATTACATTGGGAAGGAATGTTGAGACTATGCAGTAACGGCAGTATAGTTTTGTTTTGTTTTTTTAATCTTCCAACTTTCCCCATAATTATAGTTAGAGCAACGTGGATAGCAAAATCAAACCCCATGGCAACGCCTTCCAAAAAGCTAAGTGACAGATGTCTCCATAAACTCCAAAAAGCAATTAAATCTCTAATAGCTACACGATCTATGTAGCATCCGTGTAGGAGAAAGCAAAAAGGAAGCTATGGGGCATCAAAAAGACTTGAGAACAAGAGAATCCCCAAACCCCCAATGGATTAGTACTAGAAAGTGTGGCAGGTAAATTTGAAAACAGCAATTAAAACTGAGAGGGATTTTTGCACACTCCCAACTCAGGTGAGTGCAAGGGTTCATGAAAAATGTCTGAAGGGGTCACAGCAGTCTGTGCCCTATGAACTCTCAAAACAAACAAAGCATAGTTTCCTTCCAGGATAAAGCTCCTCACTGAGGAAAAATGTTGGGAATAGAACTCAAATTGAGTAGAAAGGGACAGCAAAAAAAAAAAAAAAATTAAGATTCCAACCATACAACCCAGAAATCCCACTCCTTGGAATATACCCTAGAGAAATAAGAGCCTTTACACGAACAGATATATGCACACCCATGTTTATTGCAGCACTGTTTACAATAGCTAAAAGCTTGAAGCAACCAAGGTGTCCATCAACAGATGAATGGTTAAAGAAATTATGGTTTATTCACACAATGGAATACTACGCATCGATAAAGAACAGTGAGGAATCTGTGAAACATTTCATAACATGGAGGAAACTGGAAGGCATTATGCTGAGTGAAATGAGTCAGATGCAAAAGGACAAATATTGTATATGACCACTATTATAAGATCTTGAGAAATAGTATAAACTGAGAGGAAGAAGAAAAAAGTGTGGGTAGGCAACATGGGAGGGAGTTCTCAGAAATATAAAATCATATAGCTATAGATATTTATTTTTTTTTACTCTGTCAAAAAAGCAGAAGAGGGTGCTATAGAGTCATGAAGCTGGAAAAGATTTTCCAACCCCCCCCCCATCTAAAAGTAAAGGAAAACTTGACTTTTATAAAATGATCATCAATAAAATATGATTTTATTTAGATCCCATACCAAGTTATTATTTAAAAAAGAGAATAAGTAACATGGAAGTACGATATGCCCACAAAATCAATAAGAAATGCAACTAATATTTCAAAAGGAGCTAAAAGAAATAAACAAAATTATTTTAAAAAAACAGAAAATAAAATTATGTCAAAAATTTTAAATGGCAGATATTAGGTTATAAACTCAGGGGAAAAAATAGAAATAAATAAATCATTTCAGAAATGAAGACCAAATTGTAAGAAATATATGTGTGAGTACACACAACATATATTACCTTAAGAGATAAAGACAAAATATTTTTAATTAAAAATAAATTAGATAAAAGGGGTTCAAAAGAAAAATGGTAGATATCAGAGATAGGGAGAAAAAAAAGCAACACATGTATACTAGGTACCCCTCCTCTCAAAGAAGGGAAACCAAAGCAGAATAGATCAAGTACTAAAAACCAGAATTCAAGAAAACTTTCCTGAAATAAAATGTGACTTGAAACTACACATCAAAAGGACAGAGCAGAGATCTGAAAGAAAAAAAAAAAAAATCAGCCCAGAAAGACCAACACTGAAATGTAGTCTTGAAAAACTACTGAGCTTTAAATAAAAGAAAAAGAAAATCTTTTGGGCATCCAGGCAGATAGGCCAAGTGGCATATAAAAACAACAATAATAAGATTATCATATACCTGTTCAACAGCAGTGCTTTTTTCCAGAAGAAAATAGAATGATATCTTCAATATAATCACAGAAAAAAATGCAAGCCAAGTATTTTACATCTAACCAAACTGACATCAAAGTATAAAGTCTGCAGGCAAACTGTTATGAGCATTCAAGAACTCAAATATTTTTCTTGTGAGCTCTTCCTAAGGAGTCTATTAGATAACAAGTTTCCTATGATCAAGATGGTAAAAAGGCATCAGTGTAGGGACTGGTGATTCAGTATTTTTGGCATGGAAAAATGAAGATAGAAAGGTAATATTATAGAATTTAAGTAAAAATCCTATAACCCTGAACTTGAATTGGAAGTTATCAGTATAAATTCATGATACACTTTTTTTTTTTTTTTTTTAATGTCCTGGCTCTATCCACTGAAAAGACCTAGAAACAATGACCAACCAATAGGAATGAGCATCTCTAGTGCTCAAATTATAGTCTCTAAATAGCACTTTTTTTTTTAAATAGCACATTCCGCTAAAAGGAAATAGGACTTCTAGAAATAGTAGCTGATTTTCCTTGACTGGAATGGGAAATGTAGAAGATGAACCTGGAACATCTTACTGTAATAGAAACAAAGGAGCTATCGAAGACTATTAAGATCATGTCAAAGAACTCAGAAGCCACCTTGAAGAAGTTCCCACTGGCCAAACCTGGGGCGATTTGAGCATCAATGAGGACAATAACTGTAATGGACTGAAACACAAAATATGATGAAATCCATGAACTAATAATGATGCAAAAATAATAAATTGAGAGAAAAAAAGATGGAGAAGGCAACTACAGATGAAAAAAGGCTTAATAGACGTATCAAATTATTACAATATGTGCCTCTATTTGAATCATTATTCAAATAAACAAACAAAAATACTTTCAAAAAGAATATAGAACATTCATAAGAAAAGTAGAAATTTTAACACTGACTTGATACTTGACGAGATTAAGGAATTATAGTTAATTTTCTTAAGTGGGATAATGGAATTGTGGTTATGCTTTTTATAGAAAAACAACATTACCTTTTATAATTATAATGACTTGAATCTGTTTAAACAATAGTATACCGAAAGGGAACGTGGATAAATGGAGCTTTATGACTCCATTCTGTGTGTTTGTATATTTTGTACGTTTTCCTTAATAAAATTTATTTAAAATTTAAATCAGGATAACAGATACAAACTGTGACCTAGGCAAACCAGGCTGTAGTTTGCCCTGTGAAAAAGGAGCTGAGTATATGGTTCAAACAGGGCTATAGGAGCCCAGAGAAATAGAAGGCATATGCCAGTCACACCCCAAAAAAAGCACCCAGTATGGTCATATTCTGATCATTTAGTTATTTTAATGTTATTAGCTAATCTATTTTTATTTTTTCTTTTTACCTGCATCAATCTGTTTAGTCTGTATAATAACAATGTCTTATTTGACAAGTTCTGCCATGTACTTTTTTTTTTTTAATCTAGTTCCCAAAAAAAGCAAGCCCCCTGCTGTCAAGTCCATTTCAACTCACAGGGACCCTATAGGACGGAGAACTGTCTCATAGCGTTTCCTAGGCTGTAAATCTTCACAGGAGCAGGCTGCCACATCTTTCTCCCAGCAGCTGGGGGGTTCGAACTGCCAACCTGCTGGTTCACAGCTGAGCGCTTTAAATACTGTGCCTCTCTAATCTAGCTCAGTTTCTCCAAAAGAGCGTCTAGCAAACAGGCCACCAAAATTTGGCAGCTTTGTTGTTGAATGCATTCAATTATCATTTTTAAGTCTAGCACTGCATTCCTTTAATGATTTAGGACCTTGCGTGATTTTAAACATCTCCCAAAGCTTTCATTGTAAATTGTGCTAAACATCAAAGTGGGTAGGTGATGCCCAGATGTTGTTTAAAATTCTCAGCTCAAAATAGAATGAGTAGCCCTCTACAGCTTCAGAATCAGAGCTGGGTATAAAGAAATAACCTTCATTTTTGGAGGCTCAGCCAAAGCCTGGCACTGAGTATTAAAAACTGAATTAAAAAGTCTTTCAAACACTGACCTTCTAAAATGATTCCACTGCTTTCAAGTCCCGTTAAGAAACACAGTGACAACTCCTATGTCCACAGGGGCAAAGAGGTCCCCTGAGGTACACCTGACTTAGGGTTTGGGATACTGGGTTTCAATGGCATTTGTTTAACCAGGGCTCCTAAGTCAGAACCTTAGAAATGTCCTCCTTATCCTTTATAAATGATCTCAGAACAGCAGCCTCGAGATCCTCCCCTGCTCTTCCCGCTGCGATGTTCCACTCAGGGTACACTGTCCCTAAGCCAGGTAACATTCTCGATGCTTCCCCTCACATCTTTTGATGTTGATGGGATTTCTGTGTCATCCTTAAGAGAGGGGTGTATCCTTAAGATACACCCCTTATCTTTCCGTGTTTTAAGGGGGAAAGGCAATTTCTGTTCACCCCACCCCCACCACCATCACAGCAGCTTTCGATACCTTTGTGTATTTTGGGTGGCTGGTTATTTTGCAACATGAAACCCTAGTATTGCCCTGTCTACTATGGAATTCGTCAGTGGGAGAGCTCGCAATTGCATGGCTGCAGAAAGATCCCTGCCTTTTGCCCCTCCTGCTGAGATTTATTCACTTCTCAGCAGACACTGTTGTCTGTCTGTCTCCAGATGTTTATCCAAGTCCTACTATGCTCCAGCACAGTTGGAGTCACTTCTGAAAGCCTTCTTTCTGTGCAGACAAACCTGCTGTGTTGAAGTAACCCCCAGATGCCCCTCTCTGTAGCTGGGAGGCTGGTTAGTCCTATGGGTAAGAAGAATGCAGGCTGTCAGTCCAGGCTGCCTGCATTTGAGTGCTGACTCTGTAGCCTCAGACAAGTCATTTAGCTCTGCTAGGCCTCAGTCGTGGTTCAGTGGTAGAATTCCCATCTTCCACACAGGAGACCCTAGTTTGATTCCCCACCAAGGCACCTTACACGCAGACACTACCCATCTGGCAGTGGAGGCCTGTGTTGCTATGATGCTGAACCGGTTTCAGTCGTGCTTCCAGACTAGAGTGGACTAGGAAGTAAGGCCTAGTGATCTACTTCCAAAAACCAGCCAATGAAAACCCTGTCTACAACCGATCACAGGGATGGCACAGGCCTGGTTAGTGTTTCATTCCATTGTGCGTGGGGTAGCCATGAACTGGGGCCAACTCCACGGCAGCTAACAAGGGCAACGAAGTCTCAGTTGACTTACCGTAGTCTGGAAATACTATAGTTCCTACCTCCTAGGGTTGTTGTGAGAATTAAGTAAATTAATACACGTAAAAGGGCCTAGAACAGTGATAAATGCTTCATTCATGTCAGCTATTATTAATTCAGAAAGCATAGCTCCCAGCTCCCAGGAAGCCACTATCTCAGGCCTCCCTGTAATGACTCCCTCTCTCCTCCCCTCCCCTCCCTTCCCCTCCTGCCCTCTCCTCTCTTCTCTTCTCTTCTCCCCATTTCCACCTCTGTAATCCTTGAATCATCAAACTGGTTGGCTTCTTACAGAGTCCCTGGTGTCAAAAATGATTAAGCATTCAACTACTAATGGAAAGGCTGGCAGTTCAAACACACCCAGAGGTGCCTTGAAAGAAGTGCCTGGAGATCTGCTTCTGAAAAGTCACAGCCATGAAAGCACTATGAAGTGCAGTTCTGTTCTGTAACACATGGTGTCACCATGAGTTGAACCCGATTCGACAGCAACTGGCTTGCTAGCTGTAAAGGTTGGTGGTTTGAACCCACCCACCCAGAGGTGCCTTGGAATAAGAGCCTGGTGATCTTCTTTGGAAAGGTCACAGCCTTGCAAACCCTGTGGAGCAGCTTCACTCTACAGCACAGGGACTCACCATGACTCGGAATCTGCTCAACAGTGTCTGCTTTTGGTTTTGTTGTTGTTGTTTTCTGGCTTCTTTTGTCTTCTCCTTTAACCTACTATTTCTTTATATTTCCAAATCATCTTCTTCCATTCAAAAAAGAAAGAAAGCATAATAGACTCTAATAGCCTAACCTACATTTTAAAAACAAAATCTGTTAAACATAGCAACAATATAGGGTTCCGGAGACAAAAGCAAACATTAGAGGATGAGGTTTGTCACCTTTCCCCTCTCTGTGGTTCGACAGAGGAAGGAGTCCTGGTCACCTGGCTCCGGGCCTTGTTTTGCTGAGAAGAGACAGTGGGTGGGATGCAGGTCAGAGACACAGAGAACAAGGACTTTTCTGAGTCAGAGAGGGCCTAGAGCTTCACTGGGAAAAAGAAAGCACCTGTGAGGTGGGAGAGGCGAGCCCGAGGGGCGGAAGGGCAATGAGGAGCTGGTATGGGCTGGAGTTTTGAAAAAGATGGGAGACAAAATGATGTGGGGCACTCAGGGGAGAGAGATGAACAAACAGGATCTTTCAGGATTTTAGCTGTGTGTTGTGTGGTGCGATCTTTCCTTTGTTGCGCCTTCAAGAAAGGGTTCTGTGGAGACGTTATTTTCAAAGTTTTTGTGTTTCTTTTGGATTCTGTGAACAGGAAGGCCCACATTTATTTGTGTTACAATCACAGTAGTAGTTAGTGATTATGAAGTACCTACTGTATCCCAGGCACAATGTTGGGGGCGTCACATACAGTCTCTAATCCTCACAGGAGCAGGCGGAGTGCCTCAGTGGTAGAATTCTCACCTCCCGTGTTCCCCGAGCCAATGTGCAGCATGGCCATCTCCACCCCCTATCCGTCAGTGGAGGTTTGTGTGTTGCTATGATGCTGAACAGGTCCCAGCAGACTCCATGACAGCGAACAACAACAACCCTCATAGCAACTCTACAAAGTCGGTGATATTAGTCCCTTCTGGCCCACCCACCCCTCGCCCAGAGGAAGATGCTTAGTTCCTGTGGAGTTAAACAACTTGCCTCAGGCCACAGAGCTTATAAGACCCAAAGCTGGGATTTGAACCCAGGTCTATCTGAATCCAAAGTCAGGAGTCTTTCCACCATGCCACTGAATCTGAATATCAGCTTCTGGAGTGCATGTTTAAAACCTTGTTATGTTATTATTACTGCTACTATTTTAAATTTCAGGGGTACGCCTAAAGTAACGTCGTGTGTGGGCTAAAATCTGAAGTCTTTAGCGCCTCCGAATTAAGATACTATCTTAGAGTTAATAGATGCTTCTGATTTTATAGTACAGTTTCATATCGACGGCCACGTGTTAAAAATAAGACTCAAGGGAAGTGATAGCTTTTCAAATATTTTATCGCGAGTGTACGGTATATGCTGGTGGAGAAAGAAGGGCTCCAAAGAAACCGTTTAAGGTTTTAGTGCAGCTCCTTAAAAAAAAAGTGCATAATCTTGTTTGATTTCTGAGAGGCCTAAAAGAATAGTAAACAAATCGTGCAGCCAGTCCTTGACAGCACACTACCTGGGAAAAGCATTGTTTGTTCACGGCAAATATGTAACCACAAAACACATTAAAATGCAGAAAAAACGTCTGACCAAACAAAATAACGATAAATCAGCTTGAAACTTGTTGCCATTACAGGACATTAAATACGCTCATCTCGGAGAGAATACGCGTTAGTCACCTACTTAATTGTGTACCTAATTAAAGGGGTTGCCGCACTATGATTTATAGGTTGGGTCTTCTAATTACTTAGCTGTAGCAATTAGGATTTTCTTTGTATTACACTTTTTCGAGCCAAAGATGCCTTCTATCGCTCGGGCCAGATTCAGAAGGGCAGATTCTGGCTTCCAGCCCATCCCCCAGTGACACCCACCCAGTTGAAGTCATTCCCAACCCGGGATCATAAAGGCAAGTTGGCTGCAGTCGGAGAAGATGAAAGTTCGATGATTGAATGCAGTCTCTCCTTGAGAGGCCAGTTGGCTTTTGGGTTCCTCTGCAACTTCAAGACGCCCACCGTCACGGAGGCTTGGGGTTCTGTCTTCATTAAATACAATACCTTCCAGACGTTTCCTTACTAGGAAAAGATCAGAAGGGCCAGGAGTTAAATAGAAATGTATGCAACATTTCTGTCCTTTTTCTAGTGATTTCCATCATGTCCTGGAAACTCTATCTGTAGTGGTCAGTAACAGGCTCTGGAGTCAAAATGCCTGAGTTCAAATCATGGTCTGGAAACTTACTAGCTGTGTGGCATTGGGAGACTGACTTACCCTCTCTGTGCCTCTGTTTTCTTATTTGCAAAATGGGGCTAGCAAAATAGTATAGACCTCACAGGGTTTTGAAGATTACATGTGATAAAACTTTAAACCAAGTACTCAATGCATGTATTATTTTTAGTGAATTTAATATTTTCAACCCCAGGAATCATCTGGTCATTCATTTTTTCATTTGTGCAGCGAATTTGTGTACCTATTATCCGACCCAGAAGTCCATGTTCTTTTCATTACCCCTCTCTGCCCTCTCAGGACATAAACTTTAAAACTTCTGGGCACGGGTAAGCCATTTATTATGTTGGATGAGAAAATTCAACTTTTTGAAGTGTCAAAGGGTTTGGATTTAAGCTAGTGTAAATCAGTTTTCAGATACTGCAATGCTCTGGAGAACACGCACAACAAGAATGTAAGCACAGAGCTGAGCCATGTGGCTGAAGCTTCTCAAGTCAGCATCAAAGTAGCAGGTTGAGTAATGCTGAGATGGCGAGGTGAAAGCTTGGAGGTGCCTTCCAAAGATGACGTACGAGGGCTGGGAGGGGAGGACTGGCCTTCGCTTCAATTTGGCACACATTGGTTAAGTCAGGCTGTGTGCCCAGCTCTGAGCTGACACTTGGGACCCAGATAGCACCAGCAAGCCATGGTCCTCAAGGGCCCTTTGTTCCAGAAGTGACACGAATATGCAAACCAGCATTGACCAAATTAGTGATGAGGGCCTGGGAAACAGAGGGTCAGAGTGGCTGATGTTGCTTGGTAAAGTCGGGGAAAACATCTTGGGGTGGGGACACTTAAGCTGAGTTTGGAGCTAGTGTTTGTCTGCAGGCAAATATGGAAGAATTTCAAGGAGAACCAAGAGAAGGCCTCTAATGAGTAGTTTGGGACTAACTAAAAAAATTATAATAATAAACACAGTTGCTGTATATTTTAGTCAAATTCAAGATCCATATTAAACATCATTTTCATTCCAATGATCTTATCTTTCAGTTGTTGTTTCACTCAGACTTCCCCGATTTGAAGGCATCTCCCTCAGATGAGGTTCAAAGTTCATTAAGGGTAGAACAAGCCCCATTGCCATCGAGTCGATTTCAACTCACAGCGTCTCTACACAGAGCAGAAGTGCCCCATAGGGTTACCAAGGCTGTAATCTTTAGGGAAGCAGACTGCCACATCTTTCTCCCAAGGAGCAGCTGGTGGGTTCAAACTGCTGACCTTCCAGCTCACAGCCAAGCGTTTAACCACTGCACCACCAGGGCTCCTTTAAGGGTAGGACGGTGGCTCCCACAAGACCTCAAAGAAGACTGCCTAACAGGCATTCAGCGGAGCATGCTAAACTGAGCCAGAGTTACACAACCACAGAAGATTCTGCTCCTCCTTTCTTCTATGTAGGCTGAATGGAAAAACTGCTTTAGTACCTTGGCGTAGTTCCACTAAAAAAAAAAAAAGAAAATTATAAAAATGCGTTTTTCTTTGTATTTCTGAATCTTCAGTCCTCCAGAAAATCATGGTCTGAGTGTTGGCGGTACAAGCAAAGGTAGACAGTTGCCACCAAATAATGCAGAGGCCATGAAATACACACCCACCAGCTTTCAATTAAATCAATCAGACCCCATTGTCAATGGAAATGCAGTCATGTGGTCAGCTAGAAAACAGCCCCGCTGGAGATATTACTCTATTCGATTTGGTGGGCCACTTGACTCTGCATTAGGGTGTTTGAGACCATTCTGATAAGTGGTTGGAGTGAGGGGTTTTTTTCTTTTTAATGTTATGAAACAGCATTTCCTTATGACAAAAGTCAGAAGCTTGATCCTGTCAATTAGGAAGTAAGCTTCTCTTTCACGCTGCCGGGGGCAAAAAACACTTTAACTAGAGATAAGACCAGCAGGAAACCTCATCCTGCACTGAAGCTGCAAAGCAACTCTCTCTCTCCCCGCAAGCGCTCAGACCGGCCCCACACACTGAACATGCCACAGTCAGAACTAATGAATGAGGACTCCTTATCTTCCTTTGCCGAGGGACTCCAGGGGCAATCCCGAGCCCATTCTGCCCTCTGGTGGCTGGTTTTGTAAAATGCATCGACAAGGCTGCATTTTAGGAAAACGACTTTCTCCTTTTTTCAGATAATTTCATGTGATTCAGATCTACAATTATACTGCCCCCAAGTCACTAGAGTCTGACCTGTAGACTTCAGACTCGGTTTGCTAATCAAATTGACTGAAATCTTGACTTTATTTAATTAAACACAGAATGAGGGTTTAAAAATGTGTCTCAACAGTCAAGTTTAAGCTAGTTCAGGTGAATTGTAGATCAATAGTTTGAATAAACGAATTCACCTGGTGGGCTAAGCCCAGTACAGTATGTGATAAAATCCTTGAACTCTGCAAAGATCACTGAACTTAATTCAGCAAACAACAAGCTCGTTTTCTTTAACAGATTATTGACATGTTGATGCTAAAACCCACAGCACAAAGAACCAAAACCATTTGAAGAACAAAGAAGCACGGCTTGCATAAAGTTACATTAATTAAGCCAGTATTAGCACAAGAATAGACAAAGTTCGGAGCTCTGGCGTCACAGTGGTTAAGAGCTATGGCTGGTGACTAAAAAGGTCAGCAGTTCGAATCAACCAGCAGCTCCTTGGAAGCCCGACGGGGCAGGTCTACTCTGTGCTATAGGGTTACTATGAGTCAGAATATACTCAATGGGAGCAGGTTTGGGTTTTTTTTTTTATAGGTCTAAAATAAAAGTTTAGAAAAAATACAGGCAAAAGCGGTTCCTCAGAAGAAAGGCTTGCAACCTGCTTCCCAAAGGTCACAGCCTTGAAATCCCCACGGAGCGCAATTCTACTCGGAAACACTCGGGATTTGGAATCGACCTGACAGCAACTTTTATAAGAGTTACCTTAAGGAAAGTTAACGGCTAAGACTAGAAGAAAATATTTGCAGCACACAGGACCAGTGAAATACTAAGTCTGCAGGCTATATAAAGAATCCCATAAGCCAGTTTTTTAAAAACATAATAACCCAATTAAACAAAGAGAGAAAAATAGAAGAATTGGCACTTCACGGGAGAGAAAACCCAAACAGACAACATAACGCACAAGGTATCCATAACGAAGGAAGCGCAGATCAAAACCTCAGTTAGACACTGTTGGCTGCCATCATATTGGCCATTAAAAAATATGTATCTACGGCAACAGCAGATGTAGACAAGAATATGGAGAAAGTGGGACTTCGCTATGCTGCTGGCAGTTCACACTGGCACAATCACGAATAAATACTTAATAAATAACTCATTAATAAGTGACCAATACATATTTAAGTAGTGTCTAATTGATATTTAGTAAATAAGTGAGGAATATGTAGTAAATATCTAGTTAATACATACTAAGCATCTAAGCTAGACCTAATAAAGTTAATGGCACGTTTTTTTACAGCCAGGCTCTTCTGGGTCTGGAGAAATTTGTGCGCATGTGCACCAGGGATGAGATTGGGGGACACTGCTGTACAGTCAACCCCTGGGATCCCAGAGCTTCTGTCATGCTGAGTTCAGTGTGGTGGCTACAAGCATTGGCTTTGGGGGTCACACAGATCTGGGGGCTCTTATGCTTCCTAGCTCTGTGGCCTCCCACAACTGTGTAATCTTTTTTCTGGACTCCAGTTTCCCCATGTGTCAGTGGGGATAGTGATAGCTGCACCTTGAAATGATTAAGATATCTAGAAATTAATTTGAGATATCTAGAAAGTATTTTGCACGGGGCCTAGAACAGTAAATGGCTGCTATTGTTTTCATGATCATTATTAAGATTATCTGCACTGGAGATTATTTTTTATGATGTAGGGTCGCTATGAGTTGGAATCGACTTGACGGCACTGGGTTTTTACGATGAAAGAGAAATTACCCCTTTCTGACTAAGAAGACAGATACCAAGAAAGAATGTTCAATTATATGTTCTTAGGACAGTAAGATGGCAGTTAGAGAGGTCCCATTGGGGAAACGGCCAGAGCTGCATGAACAGATTTACCACCTATCAGATTACAAATGAAAGAGTCTTGTCAGCTCCAAGTCATTATCCTCCCAGCGCCCATGGTGGTCCCTCGCATCGGCAGGGGAGACCAGTGACACATGGTGCCATTATCATACTTTGGTACTCAAGTTGTCAGGCTTGGTTCTTGATTGTCAGTAAGATACAGGCACTAAGTTTGTGAGGTATCCCATAATTTACTAAGGAACGAAGCAAGACAGGTACCTTGTCTTGATGCATAACCCCTGACCTGGCCAAAGGGAAGACCAAGAAGTCAAAGGTACCTACTAAAGTAACGTGAGTCGGTATATGTCTACGAGCCCTGAAAGATGTGAGGCCAGATTAAAAGAAATAAGACTGAAGTCAGGGAGGACTTCCTTGTTTAAAAGGAAGAATTCAGGCCTTTGAATCAGGTGATCTTGGTTCAACCTCCTGCTGAGAATTTACATTTCACCCCAGATATACTGAACCAGAATCTGCATTTTAATAAAATCCCGCAGGTGATTCTTATATATATATGGGGGCGGGGGGGTTCTTATGTATACTTGGGGGATTCTTTTTACATAAAAATAACCTGGGGATATTGTTAAAATGTAACATGATCTTGTTAAAATGTAGACTCAGATTCAGTATATCTGGAGTGGAAAGGCAAACTCTCAGCAGGAGGTCGAACTGAAATTAACCAGTTTGAAGCCCTGGGAAAATGAGACTTACCCATCATCAAATACATCCTAGTGGGTGGGGTGGAGGGAGGCAAGTGAAATTATTTTTGCTGACAATTGTTCCCTACTAGGCTGAGGCTCTTTTACAATCAATTTGCTAACTTAATACAGGCAGTCTCCGGGTGAAGAACGAGATCTGAGATCCATTCCTAACTGTGTCTTTAAGTCTAACTTGTAGGTAAGTGAGAATGGGTCCACACAGTTCTTATTTAGCCTTACTTTAGTACAAGAAAACGCTCAAAGCCTTTTCGGTTATTTAAAAGCCGCACACGTAGCAAGTGAAGGTTGTAATGAAGAATTTGTTTCAAGTAGAGGTTAGTTCAGTCATTTCAAAGTGAGGGCAAATTTACCTGACATTAAAGGGCAAGTATGAGCTTTCTGTAAGTCAGACATTCGTAACCTGGCACTGCCTGTATGGAAAAACCAAGGCTCTGATTCCTTCCAGTCTGAACCACTGCCGAGAATTTGCATTTCCACCCAGGTATACTGAGTCAGAATCTACAGTTTAACAAGATCCGCAGGTGATTCTTAAGTATAATAAATAAATTTTGAGAGCCACTGCTCTACTAGTTGTTCTCAGAATTGGTTCTCAGTAGCATTAGCGTTGCCTGGGAACTTGTTAAAAAAAAAATTCCCAGCAGGGTTCAAACTGGAAGGAATTGGTTCAAAGTCCTGTTAAAAACCCTATACCACTGTCTTTGATTTTGCTTGTCCACAGCTATCCTCAGAGGTCATAGCTTGAAGGTCTCTCAGAATTTGAATATGGCTTAGAAAAAGCATCATGAGCTATACCTCATACCCTGCTAAGAATTTTCTCTCCAGAAATCGTGAATATATTTACAAAAGAAATGCAGATTAAAGGATCCTTTCACCTGTCTTTACCTGAACATTTCATCTAGGGCATAAACTGAACCTAATAATATTTTACATGAGAGACTTTCTCCAGGTCTCCAAAATATTCATTATCCCCTTTAAATTATATTTAAGGCCAATTAAAAATGGAGCTAGCACATAAAATTGCTCTGAGTTTAACTTTCATTAGGAATTAATCATCAGCTGTGGTTTCCTTGGGTGCTAAGTTCTATAACTTTGGTCTTGAGATGAAGTCATTTTTTTTTCCCTCAAAGCCTAGATTCATCTATTCTCTTCTAGCAAGATATAGGCGCAAGGTTATGATCGTGAAGGAAAGATGCTCAAGATATCTATCCCTCTACAAACAAAGACAAGGAGCACTGGTGGTACAATGGTTGAGCACTGGTGGTACAATGTTTAAGCACTCAGCTGCTAACCAAAAGGTTGGCAGTTCAAACCCACCAGCAGCTCCATGGCAGAAAAGACCTGGTGACCTCTGCTCCATGCCACTTAGAGGCTCAGCCAGGACACTGGTGTGAAAGTGCTGTGGATCAAACAAAATAAAAACTCATTGAAGACAGAATTAAGAAATCCGGTAAACACTTGGTCTTAACGGTAATGGAAAAATAATAGTATTATCTTAGTCAATGTCTTAAATAATCTCCAATGTAACTTCCTTTATATATAGAATATGTCTTTCAAAGATTTCTCCACTCTATGAATCCTGGCCAACCCTAAATTTAAAAAGAAAATGCTTACTATACATCTAAATATCATTTATATTTGTTAAAAAAAAAAAAAATGAAGATATATAATGTGAAGAAAAAAACCCTCTGCCATCAAGTCGATTCTGACTCATAGCGACCCTATAAGGCAGAGTAGAACTGCCCCATAGGGTTTCCTAGGCTGTAATCTTTAGGGAACCAGACTGCCACATCTTCTCCCCATGGAGCTGCTGGTGGGTTCAAAATGCCAACCTTTCAGTTAGCAGCCCAGCTCTTAACCTTTGCCCCGCCAGGGCTCCTCTCTTAAAGGTTACAGCCTAGGAAACCCTATGGAGCAGTTCTAGCCTGTCCTATATGGACACTGTGAGTTGGAATCAACTCAACGGCATACAACAACAAAGAGATTCTTAGATACTGCTGGTCATCATTTCTGAAATTCATTCATGGGATGGTTGGTGGGTAGATTTGCAAGAGGAGATTGACAAAAAGATGTAGAATTTTTCATAGTGTGACAATTGTACCAGGGAAATGTTTGACAAGCAAAGAAATCAGTACCAAGTCAAATAACTTTACGTATATGGAAACTGGCTGGAATGGTGCCTGTCAGTCTTCACTGGTGTTCCAGACGCCTGAATGCTGAAAGGTATTCCTCGCTGCCCACAAGGCATGGTCCACCAGAACAAACGCAATTCTTCAGCAGTCTCCGGCAAATGCTGAGAGCAACCAGCACCCACAGCCCCAGGTCCTGGGCTGTGCCACCCTCCCCCGCTCCTTGGGCCAGGTTGTAGTCGCTCCTTAACATTTATTCATCTTTCACTTGTTAACTAACCACCTCCTCCATTCCATGTACATCAATATGGGACCTGCCAGGAGCTGGTCTGGATTAAGGAAGGGGAGACTCAGGACATCACCTGGATCTCCTTTCAGCTCCTTGCTTATCCCCCTTTCTAGCCGGGTGACATGACTCATCTGCTGTCTCGCCTGTTGACTCCAGACTGCCTACACCCTGGGATGACATCTTGCCCTCCCGAGGAGCATGCTGGGAGCACCTGGAGACCTGGTGCCGCGTCAAGGCAGCATCAGGGAAGAAAGGATGCACTCTTAGTAAATGGCACTGGCAGAATTATTTTTCTCTGCCAAAAATAAATCATGCCTCACTCTATATAAAAACAAAAAAATCATAATACACTGCAGGTGCGTGTATAGAAGGAGCCCTGGTAGTGGAATGGTTAAGCGTTCAGCTGCTAACTGCAAGGTCAGTGGTTCAAACCCACCACCCTCTCCTCAGGAGAAAAGACATGACGATTTGCTCCCGTAAAGAACACACTGTAGGGCAGTTCTACTCTGCCCTATAGGGTTGCTATGAGTCGGAATCGATTCGACAGCATACAACAACATAGGCCTATGTCTGAAAACCAAAAGTTTAAAATATAGGAGATTTTCTATAACCAAGAGGTCCCTGGGTGGTGCAAACAGTTTGCACTCAACAACTAACCAAAAGGTTGGTGGTTTGAGTCTGCCCAGCGGTGCCACAGAAGAAAGGCCTAGAGATTGACTTGCATGAGATTACAGCTATTAAAGACCCTGTGGAGTTCGGTTCTACTCTGACACACACGTGAGGTCACTGGGAGTCAGAAGCAACTCGATGGCAACAGGTTTGCTTTGGTTTTACCTATAAACAAGGCTCAGAAATAACTAGCAAAAAAAAGTGAGGATGAATGAATAGGCTGACCACTGCCCTGTCCTGACTTTCCTCTTTACCCAGAATCCTGGCTATTCTACTGCCCCATAGACGCCTGTGCCAGTCACCAGCTGCTGTGGGTGGGTTCCAACTCCTGGGGACACCAAATGTGTCAAAGTAGAACTGTGCTCTATAGGGTTTTCAGTGGCTGGTTTTTCAGGAGAACACCGGTCCTTTCTTCTGAGGCACCTCCGGGTAGACTCAAACTTCCAACCCATCTGTTAGCAGCCAAGTGCATTAACCATTGGCACCAGCCAGGAGCTCCGTGAAAGGAAGGACAGGACTCGGGACTGGTCAGAGAGAGAGAAGTCCACTTGTGATGCAGGCCTGACAAAGACGCCACCAACTTGCCAGGGAGCTCTGGGAAGAAGATTTCTGTTACATCTGGGCCTTATATGCCTGCCAAGATCCCTGGGTGGCACAAATGGTCTGTACTTGTCTACTAACCTAAAGGTTGGTGGTTTGAACCCACCCAGCAGCAACACATAAGAAAGCCCCAGCGATCTGCTCCCGTAAAGATCACAGGCAAGAAAACCATATGGATCCGTGCTATTCTGTAACACATGGGGTCACCGTGAGTTGGAATCAATTTGACGGCAACAGGTTTGGTTTGATTTTATACTCCTGCCAGCTCAACCATGGCATGGGATGCGGGCTTCCCTAAGGAAGGGTGGGACCCGGGCCAGGTGGCTCTCTAACACTGAGGTGAACCCTGAAGGTGCTAACAGTTGGAAGCCGTCTGCTGATGATGTCCCCCAGAGCTGGGCAGCAAACCTTCCTTGACAGGGGGGCTGGGTGGTACAGCTCCACATTCACGACCCCTTTCATCTTCAGTATAGACACCGGCAGGCCTTAACTCTGCAGACCTGCCTGCCCAGGGCTCTGACCCACTTCTGGTCATTGTCCAGACTCTCTTGTGACTTAGAGTTGTTATGTAACACCCAATGGCACATTCAGGGCTACCATTTGTGGCCATGGATACTGGAAGTCTCTACTGTCCACTCCACTGCCCTTGATGTGGGCCACGCCTCCCCACCCACCCACCCATGGTCCTGCCTGCACCATCAGTCCTGTTGCTTGTTGATGCTTCTGGGGAACTCCCAGTGGAGGGATGGAGACTGCAGGAGCTTCCATAGCAGATACCTTGCCAGACCCATCTCAATGCATAGTTATAACCCCAAGACAGACACATCCTGGGGTAAGCCATAAGAGAAGAAGAACTGGTTCTGTGTGCAAAATCAGCAAGACAGCTTCAGCTCCTTGGGGGAAATGCAGAAGGAAACCACTTTATCTGGGAGCTTGGGTGGTGGGGGGTGGAGGGGGAATGTAGTACATGTGGACCTTTAGAGACCACAGAAAGCCATCTGAGTGACACCTTCTTGAATGTTCAGCAAACCCTTATCGTAGTGAAGACTGCTCTCCCTCAAATACCATTCTCATTTCTCGGCCCAAGAACTGACCATGGCTCCTGGGTCCTTAGCCTGGGGGTCATCTCTTCCAACCCTCTGCCAGCCTCCCCTCTTCCCAACCTTACTTGCGTTATCTCAGCCTTTGTGCATAGCCAGTTTCCCAACCTCAGTCTCCCTCCCCTTCTCAAAAAAGAAAGGAAAGATCACTTCACCTGAGAGCCTTCTTTGATTAACGTCTCCTACCTACCTGACTGAGTTGACTCTGCATGTTTCCAGTATTAGGTTTATATTAAAACCAAATGGCATTGTATAAAATTTCAAAGGATTGTCCAAACTATTATTTTTATTGCATCAGTTACTTTTTTTAAATCAATTAACCGGCAAATCAGGCAAGGGATCATTTTAGTGCCATTAGAAATATTTTAGGTTGTTGGGTTTTGTTTTTTTTTTTTGCTTTTTATAAACTGAATTTGTTGTAATGAGATTTGACCTGGTGGTTATTTGCATGTGGTTATTTGCTGAACGTTTGTGATTGTTTCTAGCATGGAATCTATATAAAATTGGTCCTGTTTCCTGTAACCCTATATTGTTGTCATCCATGTATGGGTCTTCTCAACCATGTAGTATAGACCTCAGACAAAAAGCATGGTTTCCATAGATACTTAGCAGCATCAGTAAGCATCCACTGGGCATCCACTCCATGCCAGGCATTATATGGACTCATTTAATCTTTCCAGGAGTTACGGGGTTTGAATAAAAAAAAAAAAAAAATGAAAGAAGTTCATAAATTTATCCAAGGTCACACAGGTGATGAGACAGGGTAGGAACCTGAGCCCACATTTTCTTGCTCCAAATCTCCACTCCTTTTCCTCCAAGCACTTTGTTACTGCCCACGACAGGGTCAGTACTGGTCTCTGCACATGAGAAGGTCCCTGGGTGGCACAAATGATTTGTGCTCAACTACTAACCTAAAGGTTCGTGGTTCGAATCCATCCAACAGCACCATGGAAAAAAGACCTGGCAATCTGCCACAGCCAAGAAAACCCCAAGGGGCAGTTTTACTGTGTAATACATGAGGTCACCATGAGTTGAAATGACTGGACAGTAACAGGTTGGCTAGCTGCACAGGAGGCACTCAAAGTTGTTGGCTAACCACACGGCTCCACAGCCTCCTGGTCCCCAAGAAGAAGGGATTTAAAGAAGTCCTTGGAATAAAACAGAATCAGATTTTCCTAAAGAACCAGGAATTAGGGTGACCGCACCCCTCCTGAGCAAGGGAGCCATGTTGAGTAGGGGTATCTGCAATACGTTGTAGCTGTTTTCTGTGTTATACACAGACACTTCCCTGATCTCTTTCTGCCACACAAATGTCAGGTCGCACTGGATAAAACTAAGAGCAGTATCAGGAACACAACACAATCTGCCTGGGTCTTGGATCAGAGCTTTCAGGAAACCCACAGGGACATGTCACTAGGTGAACCCTGGCAAATATTCAGCAGGTCATCTTTTGAAATCCATTCAATCGCCAGATGGGCGTTTGCCTAAAATGACAGTTACTAAGAAGGACTAACACGGTCTCATCAAATTATCTCCCCATGATCTGTCGTATTTAGTGCCATTTAATAACCCAGATTCTCTCTTGCTAAAAATTCTGCAAAGTAAAATAGGAGTAGAGTGTGCCTCCCCTCCCTCCACCCTCTGTATGACGGAATAAAAAACTCAGATCATGAATAAAAATCCAGCCCCTATCTAAAATATTTCCCAGCTGGAGGAACTATGTGGCTTCACAGCTCTGCCGCTGCCTAGGCAAAAATGCAGAGTTTGTCTCTTTTGTCGGTCTGGAGATAAAATCCTATTCTTTGTAATCCCTGCAGAAACAAATCAAATAAACTCAGGCTGAGCTAACCATTTTCAATCCATCAAAGCAATCAAATTATGTTTACCTGAATCACAATGATTTCTAAAATGTTATTAAAAAGTAAAATGGAGTTTAACTATTCCCAAAAACCGAAAATGATGTGCAAACACAAAAGGGATAAGATTTCTGTAATTATGTAGACATAAAGTCGGGGCCATCATTTGTACCACAATACATTGTAGCTATGGCATGTAAAGATAAAGAGCCCTTTGTCTCACACTGTGGCTGAAAGTGATGTATTATCCTAATTAATGTAAGAAGCCTTCAGAAGGGTGACTATTCAGTTAGTTTTATTGCTCTTTCGGGCAAACAATGGCTTTATATAGTCATGCGCCGCTTAACGTCCACAATACGTTCTATGAAACAAGATGTTTTGTGATTTGGACTTTGTGCGAACACGCCTAAATCTTAGCAATAGCACTCACTGATTTTTCACCTTCATGCTGTTTAATAACCTTTTGTTTCACTTCCAAATCGATACTTCTTTGCCTCTTGTTGCTGCTATCACTAGCACTGGGTTTGCTGCCTTTGGGAGCCATGATGTACCTGATGGCAATATTTTCAAAAGAAAATTAAACAGGGAGATAACGCTACAACACCCAGGAGACACGCAAGATACACGAGATTGGATGCTACTGCCTATGAGTCGAAGCACACAGTTACACAGTAAACTTTTGATTTATAAGTAGGGAAAGTTCACATTAAAATAATGATAGAAGGTATAGTACGGCACATGCATAAGCCAGTAACGCAGGCATTTATTATGGCTAGCAAGGCATAGGTCTTATAGATTATATGGCCTGGCATATATACGCCTGGCAGCACCATGGCTTTGTATACAAGAGACGTGAGAGACACATATTGCGCGCAGGAAACTGCTTCGTTCACTATACCCGGCTACGTCCACTACATCCCTTTCTCCAACTGGGATTTTTGAACCCTACATAACCTTATGGGACCAAACGCACATTATGCGGTGTATGGCTGTAATTCGTAAACCAATTAACTGATTATGGTTCACCAAAATATTTCTATACCCCCATTCGATCTTCTCCAAAACCCTCATCCCACCTCTTCCCCAGGAGTGTTGTTGTAAAGGGGGCTAATTAGTACATCTGGCAAACATTTGACAGGCAGTTTATTCTGAAGCAAATTCTATGCGATTGTGTCTAGATACACTCTTGCACACTTTTGCGACAATAACAGAAAGGCTTTTTTTTGGTGTCCTTAAAAGTTGAGAAACCATGTTATTAGGACTGCTTAGAGCCACTCTGAAGGAAATAACGACTGTGGCCCCTATTCTTTATCGTAATTCTTCAACTCTTCTGTAAAAGGGACAATGGAGTCCTTCAGCAGATGGCCTGCTTTATCGCCCCCTCAAAATTGCTTCTTCAGTTCAATCAGGAATCAGTCCGCGGGCTTTGGGTACCTCTCGCGGCTGTATTATAAGCGCCATGCTCACCACAGCACAGCTGATGGGCCTGGCAGCATTCCCATTATAACCGTCCATTATCAGGCAGAGAAAAGCCCACTGGGAAAATGCATCCTGGAATAAAATTCGATCGACATCCTGGCAAAAGTCAGAAAGTTCCAACCTAGGCACATTCTTTCAGCACTTTTAAACGTGAAATTGTCCTGACAGGTTTTCAGGAACACGAAGGTATGTCAATAAAGGCATAGAAATGGAGTCGTTTAAGAGGATTTGCAGGACCCCTTAGTAAAAGGTTTTTTTGGGTTTTTATTATTATTATTATAGGTACGAATGGCGTTCCCTTCTCCAGCACCCAAAATTACTGATCTCAACCAGGGACTTTCCTTCTGAGGGTTGCATAATGGATGCACTTCTAGCCTGCAAGCCCTTGGCTCCTGCCTTTTCAGCCAAGTGTTCATTCAATGGTTTGTTCAGGTTACCAAACAGTGAGAGCCTCCAATGTGCTCATCATCAACTGGAAATGGTCCTTGCCCTCACGGATAGAGCATATCACCTAGGGAGGATAAGGGCAAGTGCAATAAAAATGTGATACGTGCAGTCAGGGGGCAGCCTGTGGCACTCCAAGACCCCATAAAAGTTGCACTTAACTCAGACCCAGAGAGCCAGGGAAGGCTTTGTCTGCAGGAAACGATGCCAAAGCTGCGAGTTAACTCAGTCACTGAGGAGGGGACAGAGCCTGGCAGGTGAAGGGACCAAATCAAACCAGTTGCGGTTGAGTTGATTTCAACTGATAGCGAGCCCATGTGTTGCAGAGTAGAGCTGTCTACTCCGTAGTGTTTTCATACTGTGACCTTTTGGAAGCAGATCACTAGGACTTTCTTTCAAGGCTCCTCTGGGTGGGTTCGACCAGCCCACCTTTCGGTAGTAGTGGAGTGCTGAGACATTTATGCCACCCAGGGACCTAAAGAGTTATTTAAAGGTACAGTGGTAAGAGAAGGTACCCACTGAAGGGCCTGAGAGCCATTCAATGTGGCAGAAGCCCGGACTGTGAGGGCTGAGGGGCGGAAGAAGAAGTTAGCTGGTGGAAAGGCCCTGACTATACAGGACTTGAGGCAGAATAAGGAGTTTGCACTTCATCCTGGGAGGAATTTGGAGCTATTGGAGGTTTTTAAGCAGGTGAGTCATACAATCTGATCTGCATGCTGGAAATATGTATAGGTAGTCCCCGACTTATAACAAGGTTCCATTCTGACGACTCCGTCACAAATCGGTTCTGGCCTAAGTCAATACCTCATCTTTATTTTAGTTTTCATTACTATTGCCCTTTATTGTCAGTATCTTTATAAATCTGGTCTTTATTTGTCTTTGGGGGTTGGATGAGAATGATAGCATCTGCAAATTACATCCAACATTGTATGTAGTCAGTGTTACTAATGACAAGATGTACAAAAAAAAAAAAAAAAAGACAGTCGTAACTTGAATACAGGTGGGGACTACCTGCACTGCTGCTGTCCTGAGTCACGTCTAACTGGCTGATGCATAAATCTCCTCGAGGCTGGCTCTGCAGCTGTGCCACCCCTTCCAGTGTGCTCTGAAAACACCATCCTTTGGTCTAAATCTCTCTTAGGACTTCCCAGAACAGCACCAAAATGTAGCAGACGCTCAATTTCAGTTTGACAAAAGTAAGAATAGATAAATGGACTCAGAGAGGAGAGGGGGTCCCATCATATTGACCTGCCAAGTCCAGTGATCCTTCTAGCTGCATATCCTAAAAGTCTGGGGGCATGGATCTGTATTTTCTAAGTTCCAGAATGTGACAGTGGCTGCCAGAAGAATTTTTACTTTAAGGATGCTGCTGTTTAAAACAGGCCTTTTGGCTCTATGTACATGGACTCTGAAGTCCCTGTTTGGTGCAAATGGTTAAGTGCTCGACTACTAGCCAAAAGGTGGGCAGTTCGAACTCACCCAGAAAAGCCTCTTAAGACGGACCTAATGATCAGCTTCCAAAAGGTCACAGCCTTAAAAACCCTATGGAACAGCTCTACTCGGGGCACATGGGGTCGCCATAAATCAGAACTGACTCAATTGCAACTAACAACAACATTGACCCTAAACATCCAACCACACCGTGCAGCAAAAACAAGCAAAAAAAAAAAAAGTCAATTCAGAGAAGAAAAAAGCCAGCGCAAGTGATTGTTTGATTTACTTGGCCTTCCAACTCAATCAAAAAGGTCATTCTTACAGCCCTGTGTAAATACAGCCTGTGTCTGAGTGTCTTGAATCATGTGACAATGTTATCTCAGTAATCCCTACTGAGTTAGATGAGTTAGATAACAAGGATTACCCAGGGCCAGTGAGTCCCAAATTTTAGAGTGCCTAAGAATCCACCTGGAGGGCTTGTTAAAATACCCACTGCTGGTCCCCACCCCACAGTTTCTTATTCAATTGGTCTAGGATGGTTAAGAGCTTGGCTGCTAACCAAAAGGTCAGCAGTTCGAATCTACCAGCTGCTCCTTGGAAACCCAATGGAGCAGTTCTACTCTGTCCTATAGGGTCGCTATCAGTCGGAATCGACTTGATGGCAACAGATTTAGGATGAACTTGAATTTCTAATAAGGTTCCAGGTGATGCTGATTCTGCTGGTCCAGGGACTACACTTTCGAGAACCATTGCCCTCGACTGTCCACTATAACCTTACTCGTCCAGCTCATCTATCTGCTGCCAGACAGTTGGTGCCAGGCTGACTTGCTTCAGTTTAACAAATATTCAGATAGCAAAATAAAGTGAAATCAGTGCGTTCACTTGGCCCAAACTGCTCCTCAAACTGCCAGCCCCAATCAGATGCCAGGACTGGAGAAGCCAGGGCTGAGAGTATTATTTTTTCAAACAAGAATTCACAATATCAACCACATGCAAATTACCCCAGAACTCTCTTTGAGACAGTCTGGGTAGGGATTCGAAAAGGCGGTCAAGGTGATATTGAGTTCTGACTCAGATTTCACCAAAATGGGTTTTCAAATCAAATCAGATGAAGCCTCTCGGTGCATGGGACTGGTTTAAAAAACATCCAAATGTGACCTCTCCCATTATCAAGGAGGCAAACGCTTGAAAAACCTCTTCAACATCAAATAGCAACTTAAGAGCATTTTCTAGCGACTTAAACTTAATTGAATCAGAAACATCAGGATTAAATTTTACTCAAATTTTACGCAATCTAAACCATTAACATGGGTGAGGAAGCCGTTGGCAAACTGTGCTGTGGGTTTAATCAAGCCTGAAGCATTTGAAAATTGGTCTGAGGTGTTGATGAGCTCTGGGTGAAGCCCTGAACAGCCGAGCTTTACGACTTTGGAGGCTCAAAAGCAAGGCAGGCATCACCACCCCTCCAGGACTCCTTGTGTCCTCCCTGACATTCTTTTTGTTCACGATCCCATTTGGACAGCTTGGTCACAATTTGATGCTTCAGAGAAATCCGGCTGCCTGGTGGCCAGAAGCAAATGGGGACGTGAGGAGCCCAAGAGCCTGAGCATAGTGGTTAAGAGTCTGCCCTCCAATTGGGCTACTCAGGATAAGTAACGGGAGCTGCTGCAACAGATAAGCCCTGAAATCTCAGTGGCTTTATACAACTAAAGGAGCCCTGGTGGCGCAGTGGTTAAAGGAGTCGGCCACTAACCAAAAGGAAACCCAATAGGGTCTCTGTGAGTCAGAATTGACTCAACGACAGTGGGTTATACAACTAAAGAGTCCCTGGGTGGTGTAGAGGGTTAAAACCAAACAAAATCCATTGCCTTTGAGCGGACTCCTACTGTAGCGACGCTATAGGACAGAGTAGAACTGCTCCATAGTTTCCAAGGAGCACCTGGTAGATTTGAACTGCCGACCTTTTGGTTAACAGCTGTAACACTTAACCACAACACTACCAGGGTTTCCGTAAAGGGGGAAGTGCTTGACTAATAACCAAAACGTAGGTGTTTGGAAGCCATCCAGAGGTGCCTTGGAAGAAAGGCCTGGGGATCAGTCCTGAAAAGTCAGAACCTTGAAAGCCCGTCGGAGCACAGTCCTACTCTGCTGTACATGAACTCAGCAGGAATCGACTCAAGGGCGACTGGATTGGTTTGGTGTTTTGGTTACACAACTAGGTTTACTTCTTGTTCAAGTGGTCTGAGTTTGGTGACTGTGGGATCTCTCCTCCAAGCAGTCACCGTGGATTCCAGGGGGTTCCCAGCTCTTGGCTGCGCTATGTGTCACATGTTCTCCATGGTTGCTGCTGGGGGAAAGAGAAGGGTGGAGGCAGCACAGCAGGTCAATGCTGTTCACAGTACATTGGCCAGAACCAGCCCCACTGCCCCATCCTCACGGCAAGGGAGGCTGGGAAACACAGGAGTGCACAGTGTCAGCCTTCCTGCAGCTAGAATGTTTAGTTTTGAATCTCAAATCTGCCGTTTAAGAATTGTGAAAACACTCTATGAGATTCTTGACCTCTTTAACCAAAAAAGCCAAACCAGTTGCTATCAAGTTGATTCTGACTTGTGGCAACCTCATGTGTGTCAGGGTAGAACTGAGTGCTCCATAGGGTTTTCAATGGTTGGTTTTCTTTTTGGGGGGAAGTAGATCTCCAGGCCTTTCTTCCTTGGTGCCTCTGAGTGAGTTTGAACCACCAACCTTGCAATTAGTAGTCAAGTGCATAACTGTTTGTGCCACCCTGGGGCTCCTTTGACCCCTTGCAGCATCCTTTAATTTTATTTCTTCCTCTGTAAAATGGGGTTAGTCAGAGCACCCACATCACAGGATTCACGGGACCATCAAACGGGTGCCACTGGCCCTCCACTACTCAAAGTAGAGCCTGCTGACCGGTAGCATGACCCCACCTGGGACCTTATGAGCAATAAGGAACCTCGGGTCCCAGACCCACCAAATCAGAATCTGCATTTTAACGTAGAAGTGTGAGAAGTACTGGACTAACCCAGCACAGAGTATATGCTCAATAAACATCAGCTGCCACCATTACCATCTTCACTCCAGCTGCCTTTCCCAGGCCTGGAAATTACCAAGTCAATGAGCCCTGTACCCACTCCCAATCAGCAGGAACATCAGCAAGCTGATCAGCTTTACAGGCTGCTCCCCCTGCGAACAGCGACACTTCCTACTGATGTCCTTTCATGAAAGGGTGGAGAAAGGCCCTTATTTTAACTGACAAAGCAAGTCAGGGCTAAGATTGCAATCATTTTATCCTCATTATCCCAAGGAATTCTAGCCCATATGGCTCACTGCCCTCGTCATTACATGCTGATCACAGACCCTGTGTGTTACCTGGGATCAACCCAGGAACATAAAAGGTAGGGAACAGACCCAGATTCCTAGACAGGCTGTCATGGAAAATTTCCCTCCTTGGGGGGCTAGGGATTAGGGCCAATGTCAAGTAAATCACTCTCTCCCTTCTGGTAAAACCCATTTCCACGGTTAGCCCAGCTTTCTGCAGCGAGCCCTGTCCAGCTCACTTAGCTGATGGTGCTTGTGCTCCAGGGATGTGTAGGGATACATTTGGCTGGCTGCTGGCATGTCTAATTTCCATGATTACATAAAATTGTCATCCAGAAAGCGCCCTCTGCACAATGACTAAACTCGTATCAGGTGTCTCTCCCCCACCCTTTCCCCTGCCTCCCCTCCTCCACAAAGGCCCCATCTCAAACACTTGTCACTTGAGGATCACTCTCAGTAATGGATCCTACAACTTCTGAAGCTCCATTTCCTTTCCTGCTCAGCACGGTGTCACCTCAACCACATTGGTTAATATGAAGCCAAGTGATGCTCCTAGCGGCTCACCAAGTTACCTCCTCTCTCTCTCCCCTCTCCTCCCTTCTCCCTCTCACACACACGCGTGCGTGCACGCACACGCAAAAACTCAGAACAGTCAAGAAAGCTGTTAAGCTAATCTGATATATCTAAATGGGCAATATGTATTGAATCCATGCTCCATTGATCATAATTATTGCAGTGCCCTTTATCAAGCAGCCATCTTAAACCATTATTTAGAGATCATTTTGCTTTCCATTACTGTCAGTATATTGCAAAATTCGCGGGGAATTGAATGCCTGGTGATAGAGGGGTGTGCACGGTGTAAGCTGGGAATCTTCCCATGTCACCCAGGAGTGTTTCCAAATGGAGAGACTTAGTGCCACAGTCAGTGAACTTTTGAAGAGCCCTGCCCACCCCCGTCAGCTTTATGGCAGAGACATAAATCCTTGGCCCGGGTCTGATTTTCCACCTTGGCTCTGCAAACAATATCACCATTATTCTTGCCTTGTGATAATCCCCAGTACAACTCTCAACACCCAAAGCCCCTGACTCTGACTGGGCATTTTGCAGATGAAGTGCAGCCACCACAAAGTGCCTCGAGAAAGGCCTCTGGCCTGTGGGAAAGAACAAGGGTGCCTTATCTGGCCTGCCCCAGCCCCCCAAACCGAAAACTTGCAGACCAAAACCATCGCTCCCTTCCCTGCCTCCCCACCCATCCTAAAGATGCCCATGGTAGTTGAATGGCTTCCCCTCCTCCAAAGCCCTTGTCATATTATCAGTATCATCCCCATTCCACCCAGCCTTTCTAGGACACGTTGTGGACTTCTCAACAATGATGAGCTCAGGGCTATGCAATGTGGTGGTTAAGGCCATCGACTGTTGTCAAAGCCGGGTTCACACCTAGACTGAGCCACGTGCTCCCAGCAGAGCCTAGCTCAATCTATTTCCCCTCTTTCAGGCTGTAATACCACTTCTGTAGAAATAAGAATTGCGATGACTATAAGCCCCTTCCTGGGATATGGATTTTCTGGAGGAGTCTGGTGGTGCAATGGTTAAGCGCTCAGCTCCTAACTGAAAGGTTGGCAGTTTGAACCCACCCAGAAGCTCTGCAGGAGAAAGACCTGGCCATCTGCTCCTGTAAAGTTTATAGCCTAGGAAACCCTATGAGGCAGTTCTCCTCTGTCACTCAGAGGCCCTATGTGCTGAAATAGACTTGACGGCCCCTAACAACAGAACAACCTGGCAGGGCAGTTGGGAGAGTTTAAATCTGGCACACAGTGGCTGCTCAGTAAAAGTTAGCTATTGGGACTGTTATGTGGGGCAGTGGCTCTCCAATGCTAATGTGCATCTCAATCACCTTGTTGGGGGAGATCCAGTTGCCATCGAATTGATTCTAACTCATGGCGACCCCATGTGTGTCAGAGTAGAACTGTGCTCCATGGGTTTTCCAGTGGCTACTTTTTTGGAAGTAGATCACCAGGCTTTCTTCTAAGGCACTTCTGGGTGGGCTTAAACCACCAACCTTTTGGTTAGCAGTTGCATTAGCCATTTGCATCAGCCAGAGACTCCAAATCATCTGGAGGGCTTGTTAAAGGACAGATTTCAGGCCCCATCCCCTGAGTTACATAGATCTAGGGCAGAACCTAGTAATCTCATTTCTAACAAGTTCCCAGGTGATACTGATGCTACTGGTTTGGAGATCACGCTTTGAGAACCACTCTTTAGAGAGGGGAAACAACCTAAAACAGTGGAAAGTTAGGTGTGTCCAGGACAGTCCACACAGAGCACTGGCCAGGCTTGACTCTTCCTCTTGAATCAGGGTAGAAAACTTGTGTTTTCAGAAAAAAAAAAAAAATTTTTTTTTAAGGGTAAGCTTTGGAGTCGAGCTGACCTGTGTTTTCCTCCTGGCTCTACCACTTACTGTATGGCTTTAAACAGCTTCTTCACTTCTCTGAGCTTGTTTTCTCAGCTGTAAATTGGGATGAATAGTTCCCACTTCATGAAGTTGTTATGGAAATCAAATGTGATGACCTGCCAAAGACACCAGCGCAATGGCTGACAGATGGTAAATAATAAATGGCCATAAGTAACCATGACATTTGGTTGGATCATTTGAAATTCCCGATGTTTGATTATATTTTACCTACAAAGAGGGCAGCCTACTAACAACAACAGTAACAACAGTCCTAATAGCTGTATCACTGAGCAGATTTTAGCCATCCCAGTTTTATAAAATAACCAGCTAACAGCACCCACTATGGGGAAGTTGAGGACATCATTCAGTTACATGGCAGTATTTTTTTTTAGCTAATGTGTTTATCAACCTAGATGCCTGTGTTACTCCCCCCTCCTGTAACACACACACACACGCACACACACACACACACACACACACACACACACAGATTCCAATTTAATGGGCTTGGGTATGGATTTTTTTAATGTGATCCCAATGAGTAGCCAAGGTATGAACTCCAGAGATACCCAGAGATACCCATTCTGTGGGGTTCCTTTGGCATTTCCTACTCATAACTCAGTAACAACACCTTCCCCTTCCCAGTCATTCTTCTTTCTCTTCCGCTGCTTCTAATTTGTTAACAAAATAACTTAGCTTTTCTGATTTATCTTTGCATCTCTACTATTTTTTTGGGGGGGGGTAAAAATTGCTAGTAACATAACAGATGCTCACCAAATGCTGAATTGAAAATAACTGTTAAATAGGGCAATGAAAGAAAAACACATTATCGGCTTGGTAGATCCTGAAAGGACATATGATAAAATGTAATGTCCATGTGAAAGGAAAAAACACTCCTAATAAACTAAGAATGTGAGCTACTTACAGACATAATGTATGTATGAATGTGTATGTGTGTGTAGATATACATACATGTGTATATGTTTAGGTCTGTGTGTGTGCATACATATTTGTGTAATATTTTTTTAAATCAGCAACCAGCATCATGATTAACTGTAAAACAAGGAAGACACTGCCATTAAAAAGCAGGAACAAAACAAGAATGGCTACTCATTAGGACTGTTTCTCACCTTTCTAGAAGCGCCCATTAGAAAGAACATGAAACAACAGGAATGAATACTGGAAACTGCAGCGTTTTTAGAAGTTAAAACTGTCCACTTGGAAAACCCATGAGAAAACGTTAGAGTAAGAGATTTCAATAACGTGGCTGGTTATAACATTAGTTTGCAAAAATCAATTTCATGTCTATAACCACCTAGAAAGGAGCTCTGGTGGCACAGAGGTTAAAAGCACTCGACTGCTAACCAAAAGGTTGGCGATGTGAAACCACCAGCAGCTCCAAGGGAGAAAGCTGCAGCAGTCTGCTTCCGTAGAGATTACAGCCTTGGAAACCCTATGGGGTCGCTGAGTCGAAATCGACTCAACGGCGTTGGGTTTGGTTGGAACCAGGCAGAGACTATGTGCTTCATGGCAGCCACTAAATTAAATGATTAGACATGAATTTATTAATCAATAAATAAAACTTACATGATAAGAACCATAAAACTCAGGGATACAAAATGATATCAATAATTGTAATTGTTCTGGGGATAGAAAGGTGATGTTTAAAGATATTGATATTTACAAATTACCCTATGAATTTGGTGCAACCCCAATCAAAATTTCAATACTTTTTTTTCTAACTTGATTAAAGTTGATCTGAATACTACACATGTGAGAATAGCGAAAGTCTGGGGGGAAAAAGACAAAAAAGGCAAACACTTGTCTTTTCCTAATATTACCATGTATTAAAAGTCAATAATTAAAACTAATCCCAAAATAGATTAATTGACTAGACCAGGAAATTCAGAAGCAGACCTGGGCATATGAAAATTTTGATGTCTAACAAGGTTGGAATTTCAAATCAAGCAAGAAAGCTAGGACTATCCAATAAAGAAACTGTAGTTAATCCAATAAGCCTTTTAAAAAAGAAAAAGTTAGACAGCTTATACCAATGTAAATTCCATATGGATTAAAATTTTTAATGTAAAAACAGAGATATATAAAAATTGATGGGAAATATCTTTCTAAGCATGGCACCAAAGCAAAATTTTACTCCATTAAAATTGAAAACCCCTAAATGGAAAAAAACAAATAAACAATAAAGTTAAAAGGCAAATAAACCTGAAAATACACTTTCAGCATATATAATATTCAAAGGGTTAATATGCTGTTTAAAGATATGTTAAATTCCACAAGAAATATATATGAACAATCTAATAGAAAATTGGATGAAGAGCATAAGCAAGATATTCACAAATGAAGACATGTAACTAAATAGCCAATAACAACACACAAATATTCAGTTACTAGCAATCAAGGAAATACAAGCTAAAATACAATGAAATACCCATTTTGTCTATCATATGTTATAAAAATAATTACCAGCATTGTCAAACATGTGCGAAAATAAGTTGGCATTCTCATGTATTCTAGGTAAGAATATAAATTAAGATGGTCTTTTGGAGGACAATTTGGAAGTATCAAAAGCCTGAATCTCACCCAAGCCATGGTCTTGGAACAAACTTGGAACTTCCATTTTCAGTGGTCACTAGCAGCCAAAAGACAGAGTGACTCCTAAAATAAATAATACCACCATGCGTACTGTGCTCCTCTAAACAGTCATCTCAATGAAACCTAATGACCAACGTTTACCCTAGACCAAAGATAAGAAGGCAAGGGGGCCGGGGGGACAAGGAAGCTAGATTAATGGAAACAGAACCACCACAATGGAGATAATGAGAATTCTGACACATTGTGAAAAGTGTAATCCATGTCACTGAGTAATATGTAAAGAGCTGTTAAATGGGAACCTAATTTGCTATGTAAATTTTCTCCAAAATCACAATAAAATATTTTTTTTTTAAAAGGAGCCCTGGTGATGCAATGAGTAACACAGTTCAAATCTACCAGCAGCTCCTTGGGAGAGAATACCTGGAGAATCCCGTAAAGATTACAGGCCTAGGAAATCCTACAAGGTAGTTCTACTCTGCCCTGGGGAATCAACTCCATGGCACACAACAACAATCTTTACAGAAGCAGATCGCCAGGTCTTTCTCCCATAGGGCAGCTGGGTGGGTTCGAACTGCCAACCTCTTGGTTAGCAACCGAGCATGTAACCGTTGCGCCACCAGGACTCCTTGTATCATGTGGAGGGCTTGTTAAAACAAGATTGTTCCCCTTCCCTCCTTCAGCATTTCTGATTCAGTAGGTACCTTGGGTTTGGGGTGGGGCTTTAGAATTGGCATTTCTAACAAATGCCCAGGTGAAGCTGATGGTCGGGGAATCACTCTGAGAACAGCTGTGACAGAGCCTGGCTTAGTCAGAAAAACAAATTACAATAGAGCCCATAAGATGATCCAGCTTCTCAGTGTACCCTGCATATGCACAGAAAAAAACGTGCAAGGATAAACTGCAAAATATTAACAATGATTATTTCTAGGTGACAGGATTATGGGTGCTTTTAATTTTTTATGACCAACATGAATTATTTATCAAAAATTAATTAATCAGCCCCTTCTCCCTCTAATAAGCAAATTTTATGAAACCCACATGTGCTTGAGGTCTTTGGGCCACTTCTGCTCTTGCTCTGAGCCAAACTTGGGGCCGACTCAATACTTTAGTTTCTTTTATTATTATTAGTAACAGCTTTATGAAGATTTAGTTCATATCCCATACAATTCACCCATTTAAAGTGTACACTTCAATGGCTTTTAGTGTATTCACGGGGTTGCCCAAGCATCAGCACAATCAATTTTAGAACATTTTCATCACCCCAAAAAGAAACTCCATAGCTCCTAACAGTCACTCCCCATTTCCCCCTAGCTCCCCCAGTCCCTGGCAAGACTAATCTCCTTCCTGTCTCTATGGGCTTGCCTATTCTGGGCATTTCATATAAAGGGAATCATACAATCTGTGATCCTTTGTGACTGCTTTCTTTCACTTGACACTTGGTTATTTTACAAAATCGCTGACCTTATAGGGCCATTCCGCAATCCACCTCCTCTGGCCTGCCCTACTCAAGCCAACCGCCTTAGGAACCGTCCCTGTATGTGGAGTCAAGCACATTAACACACTCTGTGTATCACTCCTCCCCCCACCCCAGGTTCTGTTAGCTTACAGCTGGCTTCTCACCTCTGTTTTGGACTAGTTGAACTTTGAGACATAAGTCCCTGTTAACAAGCGTGGTGAAGAAGTAGTATAACTCAGTGATATAAAGCAAAAATAACCAAACCCATTACCCTCAAGTAAATTCAGACTCATAGTGACCCTATGGGACAGAGCAGAACTGCGCCATAGGGTTTCCTAGACTGTAATCTTTATGGAAACAGACTGCCACATCTTTCTTCTGCAGAGCAGCTGGTGGGCTCGAACCGCTGACCTCTTGATTGGCAGCCAAGCGCTTAATCACTGTGCCACCTGGGCTCCATCATTTATAGGACAGGATCACACACACTTCCACCTCGGGGTTGTTGGGGAACTCAACGGATTAACGCAGGCTAGCTGCTCAGAGCCCTGCTGGGTAACCACAAAATACTCCGTACAAGTTAACTATTAGCATTACTGTAATGGTTAATTGGATTTCAATACCTGACTAAATTTCTTTGTTGTAAGGCTCTGATATGGCCACTGAAGCAGATGCCTGGAATACAGCTGGCAAAATCTCGATGAAAATACCCTGCCTCCTCCCTTAAGGAGCTGGGAGTGGAGTGTTTGCAGGGAAGCCTGAGGATGATTCCAGCTCGGGCCTTTGCCTCTGGTTGAGAGATTAACACTCAGGAAGGGCCTTGGCAAGATAGATTAGATACAAAGTCAGACCATAAGAATAATTCCAATACCAATAAAAATATACTTTAGAATCAACTCTGTTATGTATATTATATTTACATTTCTCCCAGAGTTGTCTGCAATTGTAATTCAAAGCAAGATACACGCTCTGGGGCCCCAGTAGTGACTGTGGGCTCTTAAACCGCCAATATCAGTTCCAAGGTCTGGGAAAGCTAGAGGCAATTGCTAGAGATGAGAAGAAATACAGGACCAACTGTCAAGCCTCACCCCATAGGCCCTGCTAAGGAGGCTGAGAAATTCAGCCTGATCACTAAATAATTCTTGGGAGTAACTCTGGTATAAGAGTTGGCTGACCTTGACTTTTCTGATTTTTGATCAAAAAATAACATCTGAAATGTTCACCCTAACTTGAGTTCTCCTCCCTCCCAATGGAGTTGCAAGGCAACTTCACTTTCCTAATCTGTATGGTATCTCCAGGTGTGCACTAACCAGGGCCAGAGTATGTTCTCTAGAGCCGAGGCTGTGCTCTGGCACCCTCCTCTGGCTGCAGGCTGCCAGAACCTTTCAGGTTCCCATGAGACACCCCCAGCTCTTGGTCAGGCTGGGCTTCTGTTTTATTTCACTCTCAGGCAACTTTATGGACTGATTAAAACAAAAGGCCAAACCCGTTACCGGTTCCAACTCATAGCAACCCTATAGGACAGAGTATGTTATGGATTGAATTGTGTGTCATCTTGGCTAGGCCATGATTCCCAGTGTTGTGTGATTGTTCACCATTTTGCCACCTGACAGATTTTTCTATGTGTTGTAAATTTTTCCTCTATGATGTTAAGGAGGTAGGATTAGTGGCAGTTGTGTTTATGAGGCAGGACTCAATCTACAAGATTAGGTTGTGTCTTAAATCAATCCCTTTTGAGATTTAAAAGAGAAAATCGAGCAGAGAGACAGAGGACCTCATACCATCGAGAAACAAGAGCCAGGAGAATATTGCGTCCTTTGGACCCAGGTCCCAGCACCGAGAAGCTCCTCGACGGAGGAAGATTAATGACAAGGACCTCCCCCGAGAGCCGACAGAGAAATCATTCCCCTGGAGCTGGCACCCTGAATTTGGACTTCTAGCCTCCTAAATTTCTCTTCGTTAAAGCCATCTACTTGCAGTATTTCTGTCATCGCAGTACTAGATAGCTAAGACAGAGTCGAATGGTTATGTCCCCCAAAATATATGTTGAAGGAATGTGACCTTGTTTGGCAATGCTGTTATGTGCCGTGGAGTTGATGCCAACTCATAGTGACCCTATTAAAAAAAAAGTTGCCATCTAGTTGATTCCGACTTACAGCGACCTTATGTTGTAGTTGTTCTCTGCCATGAGTCAGTTCCAACTCATACTCTATACCCATTGCCGTCAAGTCAATTCCGACTCATAGCAACCCTATAGGACAGAGTAGAACCGCCCCACAGGGTTTCCAAGGAGCACCTGGTGGATTCGAACTGCTGACATTTTGGTTAGCAGCGGTAGCTCTTAACCACTATACCGCCAGGGTTTTCAGCAACCTTATAACCAAACAAAAAAAAAAAACAACCCCACTGCCATCAAGTCGATTCCAACTCATAGCGACCCTATAAGACAGAGTAGAACTGCCCTGTAGAGTTTCCAAGGAGTGCCTGGCAGATTTGAACTGCCGACCTTTTGGTTAGCAGCTGTAGCACTTCACTATGCCACCAGGGTTTCCAGCAACCCTATGGGACAGAGTAAAACTGCCCCTAATTTTTCCTAGGCTGTAATGTTTAAAGGAACAGATTTCCAGGTCTTTTCTCCCTCCAAGCACCTGGTGGGTTCCAACCCTTGACCTTTTGGTCAGCAGCCAAGTGCTTAACCATTCTGCCACCAGGCCTCCTTTGTTTGGCAATAGGGTCTTTGAAAATGTTATCAGGTAATACTGGGGTAGGGTGGGTCCTAATCCCATCTGAGTGGTGACCTATGAAGGAGAAGAGACACAGACAAAGGGAAAATGGCTATGGAAGACAGAGTTACACTGCAGCTGCAGAGCTGCAAGTAATGGACACATGGGCTACCAGAAGCTGAGAGAGGAGAAAGCATCTTCCCCTAGAGACTGGAGGGAGCGTGGCCCCTGACATGTTGGTTTGGACTTCTAGCCTCTGGAGCTGAGACAATAAATTTCTGTTGTTTAAAGCCACCACTTTGTGGTACTTCGTTACAGTGGCCCTAGGAGACGAATACAGGTGGCAAAAAAACCTTCCTCCACGTTTTGCCTCTTCTCTCCCCTCCTCCTCCTCTTTCTTTTTAGTCACCAATAACACTTGCTCTCATTATTGAGGAAACACTGGTGGCATAGTGGTTAAGAGCTATGGCTGCTAACCAAAAAGTCTGCAGTTCAAATCCACCAGGCGCTCCTTGGAAACCCTGTGGAGCAGTTGTACTCTGTCCTATAGGGTCACTATGAGTCAGAATCAACTTGATGACAATGAGTTTTTTTTCTTGTTATTGAGGAGATGGTTCTAGTTATACTTTTATTGCACCTTCTTGATCTATTATTTTTTCCTTTTTCTTAACCCCCAGAAACCAGTTCTAATTATTTTCAGTAACTGGTACCTCACAAGTGAGACCCAACAGCCCCACAGTGCTCCATGAGCTAATAAAAATAAAAAATTCCAATGCAAGATTTTAAATGTCATCAGCAGTGGGGCCATTCAGTGTCAAGGCAAAGAGATCTTAAATGCCTCAAAAATCTCTGAATATGTTACTGTAACACTATTTACTCAAGTGGAGTCCCTGAGTGGTACAAACCGTTAAAGCACTTGGCTGCTAACCACAAGTTTGGAGATGCAAGTCCACCCAGAGGTACCTCAGAAGAAGGGCCTGGTGATCTGCTTCTGAAAAATCAGCAGCTGAAAACTCCGTGGCGCACAGTTCTACTCTCACACACATGAGGCCACCATGTGTCAGAATCGATTTGAAGGGTACTGGGTTTTTTTTTTACTTGTTTTTTGTTTTTTTATTATTTACTATTATTAACTCCTACTACTATTAATGCTTGCTTTACATACAAAAAAAGGTAACATGATGTTCATCACTTTTTGTATTCTCTAGAATGGTTTGAATAAAAGAAAGTGAGTGATGACATATTCCTATCCAAAAAAAAAGTTAGAATGATCAACATCTTTGCCCTTCAAGAACCAAGATTGAGTTGTTCAGAAGATTTACACACATCAGACTGTCCATTCCCAGTGACTATTAGACAACAGAAGTGTCACTGTACTGATTTTAACTAACAGGATGCAAAAGTGTTACTATTTCCCTGGGGTCATTACAGGTTCTTGTTATTAGCGCCTTTCAGAAAATTAAAAAATTTATGAAACTCAGTAATACATAATGAATATTTTAAGACATTTCCCCATTCTGCTAAGCTTCTCCTTTGCCAAGAGTGAAACTGAGTCAGTCAGGTTACAAAAAAGATGGCAGTGTATCTTTTTACTCTTGACATTGGGAGAATGTTTCGTAGGGGCCTATTTATTCAAAACAAACAAAGTTGAGACTGCTAGGCTGCACAATAATTGCCTCCAAGGGTTAGAGCAGATTACTTGGTGGCATACACTGTAAACCTAAGGATGGAAAACAAAGGAATCCGTTTGATTTTTAACTATTTAAAGTAGAAGGGCTTTTGAAACACCCATCACAAAACATTTTCTTTTTATTTCAAACACTTGTACAGTCCTTACCATATGCCAGTCATTAATCTAAGCTAAAGATTTCAGCCTAGGAAACCCTATGGGGCAGTTCTACTCTGTCGTAGAGGCTCGCTATGAATCAAAACAGATTCCACGGCATCTAACAACAACACGGTACATGGAGCCCCTGAGTGGTACATGCTCGGCTGCTAACCGAAAGGTCAAAGGTTTGAGTCCACCCAGGGGTAACTTGGAAGAAAGCCCTGACATCAACTTCTAAAAAATCAGCCATTGAAAACCCTATGGGGCACAGTTCTACTATGACACACACAAGGTCTCTATGAATCACAATCAACTTAACATAAAAAAAAAAAATTGTGTGTGTACAACCAAAACCTGTTGCCGTTGAGTCAATTCTGACTCGTAAGAACCCTACAGGACGGAGTAGAACTGCCCCATAGAGTTTCCAAGGAGCAGCTGGTGGATTTGAACTGCTGAGCTTTTGGTTAGCAGCCATAGCTCTTAACCACTGTACCACCAGGGCTCCGTATATATAAAAAACACATATATGTTACACATATCACCTATTTAATCCTCGTGACAACCCTTTGATGCTAGTTTTATTATCCTCATTTTATAAATGAGAAAATGAAGGCACAGAAAGGTTAAGAAATTTGCCTCAAATTCACATAACGGGCAAGTGGCAGAGCCAGGATTCAAACCCAGGCAGTCTGGCCACAGAGTTTGTGTTCCCACTGCCTCACACGTGATGGATGCCTGGCACAGTATGTGACTCGTATCTGGGATTTACCAAAAGCTAGGGGCCTTTTCCTCCTAGGTCCCACTGACTGTCCTAGATGAAAAGTGAGGAACGCGAGGTCAACACTGAGACCCAGGAGAAAAGACCCATATCCTTGCTTTACAGCAATTTGGGAACCCAGATAGAATACGAAATATGTACAGTTCATCCTTTCTACTGAAATCCTATCCAAAGGAAAAAGAGATGACAGAAAAGAACAGTTGATGAGTGAAAAGACATTTCACAGATCTTGTGATGTCCTCATCGGGTGGCATGTGAACATCAGTCCTCATGGGTCAATGACTCTCAAATACCTTAATTGGAGAACTTTAGATAAGCATTGTTTACTATTTAAAATGTGTGAACCTGTTGCATTGTGTTTATCAGTCTATTGTAAGTATTTTAAGAGAAACAGCTGCTATAAATGTATGTGCTTGCCCAAACAGGGTCCTATTTGGGGTAGCTCAGTGGTTAATTAACCATCTGTCCCCCAAAGTGCCGTGCATACAAAATTTCTCCTCATTGTCCAGTTGCAGAGAAAAGTCTAATCACAAGCATTTGTGATTAATTAACCAAGAGATATCTATTGAGTACCTGCTATACCTAAGGAATTTAGTCTAAGGCAGAAGCAGCCAAAAAAAAAAGAAAGACCCAAGGAATTTAAAGAGACTTGAATCTTAGAGAGATGATGAAAAAAAGGTATATTCAAAGATCACCAATGAAATTAGGAGGGAAGTTTATTACCAAGGGCAGAATATATCCTGTGACTACTTAGAGAGTGCAGAGAGGGGCAAGACCACAGTGGGCTGGGCAGGACTGGACAGGAGGAATTGGGACCGTGGCTGGGCTCCCGGGACTTATGCAGATCACACAGGAGGCAAAGGATTCCGCTCCTGAGGAAGCGAGAGGGCAGTCCAGGCTGGTCTGCTCATTATCACTCCGATGCACATTGCTATGAGCGCTCGGTGTGATTCATGTTGCTTCTGTTTAAGCAGAATAATCCAGATGTAATTTTTCTGCCTGTAATCCTCTGCTCTTTTGCTGTGTTTCGTGGCTGAGTTTCTCTTTGTGTGCTCCATCCATCTTGTAAGTGGCTTGTTTACTTTGCTCTCTTACAGCCTTTATGTCTCATGAATGACAAAATTATGGAAACAGATCGAACATCCTAGAAATAATTCATGTCATGGTGGACCTTTTGGGTTGACTGTCTCACAGGCATTATCCCTTTATCTTTCTCCTTTCTCCTTTTCCCACTGAGCCTCTAAACGTCAACGGTTAATAGGCAGTTACAAACTAGCTTTTCCTCTCCAAAGAAATGCCACAAGAAAGAGCTCAAAAGAAAGCTTTAATATATGTTTCATTGTACCATCTGGGTGTTGGGGTGTTTAAAAAAAGATCTGTGTTTTTTTTAGTATTCTGTCTCATCTGGGCATATCAGAAATACATAGTTGGGTTAATTCTCCCAACTCTGGATGGGGGTAGGGAGGAGAGTGGGCAGGGGGATGACCTCACCAACTCGAAAAGGCTGAGGCCAGTAGATAACGTGAACTGATCCACCTGTAGGGCTGCCTCTCGTGAGCCCAAAAGTCCAGTATATGGGATTATAAGGGCCTGTCAGTAATCCGGTGGGAAGGGGGCATTCAGACAGGATAGTCAACAAGAGGCTCCAGGCAATGGTGTTCTCATAGGCAGGTCACACTGACATGATTCCGGAAGGTCTGATACCCCATGACTGGAAGTGTGGGAATTGGGGTTCAGGCACCTGGGCAAAAGGTGCTGGCAAAAGAAAGGCATGGTTTCGGTGTCCCCAGCAGCAGACTTGGGTTTGAGGCAAAGCTCAGGCCCACCGGGAATCTGCTCACAGAAAAATATGAGCTGAAGAAGCCATGGGCATCAAGGTGCCAAGAATGAGCTGCAGGCACCCCAGATACTGTATCCCTAGCTGTGTGACTCATTCCATACATTCCTGATAGATCAAGACCACCCACTGGGCCTGACCTGACTCAGAATTATGTAGTGGGGAGGTTCTGCAAGGGACAACCTGAGAGACCTTGAGTCAATTGGCAAGGGCCAACATCAATTCCAAACAACTCCCTGCCATTGAGTGGATTTTATTTATTTGGAAGTATGACATGCAGTAAAGTGTACAAATCTGAGGTGATACATGTTTGCATGTCTGTATGCACTTGTAGCCACCACACAGATCAAAATACAGAACATTCCCAACACCCAGCATACCCACCAATCAATGCCCACCATTTTGACTTCTATCACCATGCATTAGTTTGATCTGGTTTTGAACTCTATGTAAGTGGCATCATGCAGTATGTACTCTTTAGTGTCTACTTTTATTCAACATTATGTCTGTGAGACACTTCCATGCTGGTGCATGTAGCATTTTTCACTATTGCATAGTATTCCATTGTATGACCCTCACATAGTTTGTTCTTATCAATAGACATTTGGGTTGTTTCCAGATTTTGGCTCTTATCCTCTGAACATTCTTGTACATGTCTTGTGGTGGACATAAGCACTTACTTCTGTTGGGCATATTCAGGAGTGAGTTGCTGAGTCATAGGGTATATGTCTGTTAGCTTTAGTCCCTCGAGTACTTTTTTTTTTTTAATTAAAAGACTTTATTTTTAGAACACCGTTGGAAAGAGTTCCCGTATACTCCCTCTCTCTCCCACATACAGCTTCCCCTATTGTTAACATCTTGCATTGGTGTGGTGCATTTGTTACCACTGACGAACCAATGTTGATATGTTATTATTAACTAAAGTCCATAATTTACATTAGGGTTCACTCTGTGCTATACTGCTAACCAAAAGTTTGGAAACCACCAGTGGCTCCACTGGAGAAAGATGTGGCAGTCTGCTTCTGTAAAGATTTATAGCCTTGGGAACCCTATAGGGCCACTACGAGTCAGAACCAACTTGACAAAAGTGGATATGGTTTTGGTTTTTAGTGTGTCCACTATTACAGTATCATATGGAATAGTTTCACTGTTCATCCCTCCTCCACTTTCCCCCTTGGCAACCACTGATCTTTTTACTGTCACTATAGTTTTGCCTTTTCCAGAATGTCATATAGTCAGAATCATACAGCAAGCAGCCTTTCAGACTAGCTTGTTTCACTTAGAAAAATACACTGAAAATTCCTTCATTTTTTTTCATGGCTTAATAGCTCATTTCTTTTTATCATCAAATAATACTCCATTGTAGAGATGTACCACAGTTTGTTTATCCATTCACTTATTGAAAGACACCTTGGTTGCTTTCAACTTGGGCCATTGTGAATAAAGATGCTATAAGCTTTGTGTTCAGGTTATTGTGTAGACATAAGTTTTCAACTCACTTGGGTAAATACCTAGGAGCGTGATTGCGGTCTGTGTAAGAAACCGCCAAAACGTCCTCCAAAATGGCGACACCATCTTGCATTCCCACCAGCCAAGAATGACGGTGCCTGTCGTTCCACACCCTCACCAGTATTTCCTGTTGTCAGTGTTTTGGATTTTAGCCATTCTTAACTAACAATGACAACAGGTACGGAGTGGTACCTCGTTGTTTTAATTTGCAATCCCCTAATGGCATACACTGTTGGGCACACCTTTTCATATGCTTATCTGCCATCAGTATATCTGCTTTAGTGAGGTGTCTGTTCAGATCTTTCGCCCACTTTTTAATTGGGTTGTTTTCCTATTATTGAGTTTTAAGAGTTCTTATGCAAGAAGTCCCTTATCAGATATGTGTTTTGCAAATATTTTTGCCCAGTCTGTTAATTGTCTTTTCGTTCTCTTAACAGTGACTTTCACAGAGCAGAATTTTTTAATTTTAATAAGCCCAACTTATCCTTTTTTTTTTTTCTCTTTCTTTCACAGAAAGTGCTTTTGGAATAGTGTTTTTGAAAATAATTTCCCCACCAGCCAGTTGAGGAAAGAGATAAGAACCCAATAAAGCTAACCCACAAAGTTTGCCTTTCTGCTTGCAATATACTATGTTGTTGTTGTTTACGCCATCAAGTAAATTTTTGACTCATAGTGACCCAATGTGACAAAGTAGAACTGCTCCATAGGGTTTTCTAGGCTGTAATCTACAGAAACAGGTTGCCTGGTCTTTTCTCCCACAGAGCCGCTGGGTGGATTCAAACCACCAACCTTTCAGTTAGCAGCTGAGTGCTCAACCACTGACCACTAGGGCTCCTTCCAAAGTACTGCAGAGGTTAGGAATTGGACTAGGAGTCAGAACTGGGTCCCCATCCTGGCTCTACCTATTCTCACTTGACCTTTCCAAGCCCATCTGTAAAATGAGGATATTTATTGCTATCTTGCTTGGATATTGTGAGGATCAAATAAGATAATATCTACAAAGTATTAGCCACAGTTCTTGGCACATAATAAGCCCTTAAACAGTAATATTAATATCAATAATATTTTTATAAATCATTTATTAATAAAATAAAATAGTGATAATTTTGTGAGCCTCAATAATGGTGATTTTTATAACAAATAAAAAATTGACTCAGACTCCTGGCACCTTTGAACTAAAGGGTACATAGAGATCATCTTGTCTACCTCACATGTTGTACAAGTGAGGAAACCAAGACACAAAGAGGTTAAATGACATTGTCTGGGTCACAAGTGAATTCCTGCAGGGTCAGCACTGTCCCCTCTGCACAGCCCATATCACTGTGCAGTTCTAGTCACCAGCAAGGCCTGTGGTTGGCTTTGTTAGTTCCAGGTTAAAATCCTCTTTCTTTGAGAGGTAGAACCCACTCTGTGGCCATCTGAGCCAGGTGGGTATTGGGTCACCAGCCAGGTGCCTGATCAAGCCAAACTGCTAGGAAGTTCCTGAGAGATGCTCTGTGTAATCCGAAAAGTCCTCTAAAAATGATCACGGGTATTAAGCTCTTAATCACAGGCAAGGTCCTTTCATAATTGTTTAAAGTTGTCTTGCGAAAACATAACTCGAGGCTCCGTTCAGCCCGGTTCTCTTACCCATGAACTGGTGGGTGAACTCCTCAGTGACCGTGTAGAGCCACCTGCCCCACTCACCTGGAGAGCTCACTCCCCTCCTCCCACAGCCTGTCCAGCAGGACAACTGCCTATCCGCCCCTGAGCCAGATGTAGGGTGTGTTTTCATATATTCTCGGGTCCACTGTCAAATGGTCCCCTGTGTGCAGGGCCCAAGAGTCACAAGGCTGAACTGAGATGAGTTTGTCTTTCAACATTGTCAATTTTCAACCTCACTGGCATATCTGTACTGGGGATTTTTTTATGTTAAAATGTCATTCCCTGTTTTTAGACTTTAGGATAGAAAGGAAATTTAGAAAATTTTAATCCATGTTTATTCTTTAATGAATGGGAAACTGAGGACTTGTTCACATCTTGCAGCTATTTAGTTGCAGATAAAAGACTAGAACCCTGGCGTCCTGACTCCCCAAGCAATGCCCTGGTCACAGCAAACTGTCCACCATTCCCCCAGCTTCCTCTTTGTTACCCACCCATTGCCGTCGAGTCGATTCCAACTCATAGCGACCCTATAGGACAGAACGGCCCCATAGGGTTTCCAGTGAGCACCTGGTGGATTTGAACTGCTGACCATTTGGTTAGCAGCCGTAGCTCTTAACCACTACGTCATCAGGGTTTCCATTTTAAAAGTCTTTGGTCACAATAAAAGTAACAGCTAATGTTCACTGAGAACCTACCGGGTGGTCCATTCTTTGCCTGTTGTTGTTGTTAGCTACCATTGAGTCAACCGTAACTTATGGCAACCCCACACACAGAGGAAGGAAACACTGCTCATGATCGGACCATTGTGACCGATAAGGTTTCCACAGGCTGATTTTTGGAAGTTGGTCACCAGGCCTTTCTTCCTAGCCCATCTTCATCTGGAAGCTCCACTGAAATGTGTTCAGCATCATGGTCACACGCAGGCCTTCACTGACAAATGGGTGGTGACTGTACATGAGGTACACTGGCCAGAAATTGAACCTGAGTGTCCTGCATGGAAGGTGAGAATTCTACCACTAACTTCATGACAATCCTATGTAATAGATACTATCATTACACTCATTTTGCAAAAGTGGAAAACTACATCTTCACAAGATGGAAAAACTGGCCCAAGGTCGCCTATATAGAGTGGCAGAGTCAGGAATAACTCTAGACCATTCTATATAATACTGCACTTAATAGAAGAAATACATTATCATGAAGACAATGAAATATAACCACCTTTCTAAATAAGTCTGTGGATTTCACCATGCCATGAGATGGGAATGTGTCAAGACAGAACTCAAATACGTCATTTCCATCGTTCGTGCCTGCTTTGGCTAAAATGTTTAGAAGGAAGAGAAGACTCAAACTTTCTTCTCTGGGTACTCTTGAATTGTAGCTCTGAACCTGTTGTGACACATGAGATAGAAGGAACGATTCTGAACGGATATGACGAAAGACCCATCACCTTGGGCTGACACCGAATCTAAAAGCTTGACTAAACCCCTTCGAAAGAAGTGTTTGAGGATGGGAAGAACGGGGAATCCTGGTGAAGACTTGTGGTCAGTTCTGGGCTCGGTCCAGTCTCGTTAGCTCCAGATGTTCCAACATGGGTGTCTTGCCAGAGTCAACCCCCCTCAGGATGCCAGTCTCACCACAGGGACCCCACTTGAGCAATACCTGAGGTCCCATCAGGAATTCAGAGTGGGGGAAGTGCCCATCAAAGCGATGTTGCCACTGCCTTCAAGTTAGCATGTGACTAATGGTGACCCCATGCACATCGGGATCAGACCGTTGTGAGCCGTTGGGTTTCCATCAGCTGATTTCCAGAAGTAGATCACCAGGCCCTTGGTCCTAGTCTGTCTTAAGTCTGGAGGCTCCACTGAAACCTGTTCAGCATCATAGTAACACACAAGCCTCAGTGACAGATGGGGGAACCTGAAGGAAGAGAACTTCAAAATGGCTTTTCAAATGTTCTCGAGCGTCCAACTGCTCCTGTGTCTAATTTCCTACAAATGAATTACACCCACAAGAATTAACTTTCCCTCAGGGAGAAAAACAAATTATAGAAGACTTTATATATAGGGTTTTGCTAAGGTAAAAAGAGAAGGGAAGACAAGGACGAGAAGGAGAAAAGGAACAATGCTGGCAGAATGTTCATTAGCCTCGGCAGGGCCTTTGTGTGGCTCTGAAACAGGTGCCCCAGGCCAGGACATGCATTTGGGCAAGCGGAACGTGGATTTCAGCTGCAGCACCCCCCCGCCCCCAACACACACATTGTAAAGTGCACAGTCTGTACAGCTGTCCACGGCAGCCCTAGATGCTGGCTTTCCTTCCTTCCTTTCTTGTTTTCTGAGCTCAAGCATTAGAAAAAGCTTACCTGAAAAAAACATAACAGCATTTGTCATGGTCAATTCTGGCCAGAGAGAGGAGGGTAGAAGGAAAGACACAGCCTTTCAAAGGGCATTCTTCCTGCAGCCGCCATGAAAGATTAAACATGCTTCTCCAGACAGGGCGCTTGACTGGTTCTTTACTAATTCATGACTTTGAGTGGATCAAGGGATGTGATTTAGCTAGGGAAATACAGGGCAAAGGGAGGGTCTGGGTCTGGATGAAGCTAATAGAGAATGACCAGTCTACCCTGCAAATGTCATGTGCAGTCTGAGCTCTCTGAAAGGAGTGAATGTCAGTAAACTCCAGCAGGTCTACACTGCCTGCCTCCATATTGTTTTTTTTTTTTTTTTTTCCCCAATCAAATGCATTCATATCATCAATGACACTGCCTTTGGCTCTCAGAAAGTGTTTATGCCATTTGAACATAATCTAGTAATTCCAGGTGGCCTGGTCTATAAATTGACCCACTTGGAAGAATTTTAATGGATCCATTTTATATGGGTTGCCCTGTGCCATAAAGCTTTATTTGTAGAAAAATGCGGCAGGAGAAAGTTAAAGGGGAACTCAGACTCTTCCCCTAGGAAAGGAGAAGGTGGCTGTAAAGTAACAAGGCAGGTTTTTTTCAGACATTGTCTTCAATCAATGTTATTTCTAGCCACATCTTTTAGTATGACTTCCCTTGAAAAGAAGCTAGTGGACATTTCTTACAGGAAGCTTAAAAGGAACATACTGTTTTGAAGCCATAGTATTTCCAAGGTGGCTCACTCACATGGCTTTTGGCAGGAGGCCTCTGTTCCTCATCACATGGACCTGTCCATAGGACAGCTTGAATGTCTTCATGATGTGGCAGCTTCTTCCCCCAGGGTGAATCATCAAAGAGAGAGCATGGTTGAAGCCGCATGTCTTCTATGACCTAATTTCAAAAGTCACACTCTGTCATTCCCACAATATCCTATTGGTTACTCAGGCCATTCCCACTGATGTGAGAGGGGATCACACAAGGGCATGGATACCAGGAGATAAGATCAATGGGGCCACCTTGGAGGCTCCTGGCACACCTTCTTATTGCCAGAACCAATGGATGTTTGTCAATCCTTGTCTTCCCAGGAGCTACACTCTGCTAATTCCCCTCCTTCTTTAGACTCTTCCTTCTCCTGCTTCCATGGTTCCTCCTCTTCTGCCCACTGACTCTATAATGGGAGTTCCCAAGGCATGAGCCTGTCCCATGAATATACACGTATACCCATATGCAAGAATGACTCTCCATATTTATCTAGATTTCTCTCTAGCTCCAAGCCTCTGTTAACATCTCCTTCCTGGGTTAGAAAGGCCAGTGGAGTGTATTTCACCCAGCCTGAGAAGAGAAAGGCTAAGCTCATGACCTTTGTCATCTCTATATGACACAACTTTAGCTGTGAGGGAAAGCATGGAAAATAAAGATCACAGCTGTGCCTTATGTCTTGGGGTACCATATATCCCAGTTTGCTGGGAACACTCCAGGTTTATGTCCCTTGCCCCAGTGTAATTATTAATATCTCTTCCTTCTTTTCTCTAAAGTGATAAATTATATGGTCACTCTATAGCTCTTTTGCAACGATGGACCATTAATCGTTGTTTTATAACATGTAAATGTTAAAAAGCCATCTACAGGCTGGATCTAGACTGGAGTAGGGTGTCAGCCAGCGACACCAATCATTATAAGCAATTAGAGGAAGTGTTATGGAATGTTATTCTCCAAATGTTTCCATGGTACTTAACATTCTCTGGCATTTCAATGACCTTTTATGAGGCATAGCACAAGTTGAAGGACTCATTGATTCCATGATCATCATATTGCATCCAAGAGAAAATGAGAGACTCAAAGCAGGTGTCCTGAGCTGAGTCGCAGATCGCATTTCAGAACCTACTGACTGCATGCTAATTTCTGCCGTTTGCATGGAGGCCCCGTGCTATCATTCCTATCACAGTATCCATGTCGGCTCAATTTTCAGAGCAGTTGTAGCTGAAATATTGACCCGCCAGCATTACGGTGGTGTAATGAAATGCGACGGGCTGGTAATTATGCTACATTACCCTGATCGAGTAACATACGGCCCTGTGTTACCACAATGAGATCCCAGTGCTTGGTCAGAATGAAAAAAAAAAAAAAAACAGAGAAAGAAAATAAAGGCCATGAAAGCTGGTTTAAAGGGTGTCATCAGAATGAGTTGGCAAGGCCCCAGTCCTAAGATGCTATCTGGCACGCCTATCTCATAAAACGCCTCCCAGTTTGTGCATGCAGGCCTCTTCTCATAAACTCGTTTGGAGTAACTTAATGAAAAGTTATATTTAAAAAGAAAAAAAAAAAGCCACCTGTAAATTAAGAATGGTATTTTGGTAGAGAAGAGGTCTAGGGAGAGGATGGAGGGAGGGGAGGAAACTCTATTAATGAAATTTCAAGAACTTGACATTCAAAACATTTTAGCCCAGTTGCCTCAGGGAATTGTATTATTGCCCTGATGGGTGCCCCCAAACTAAGGAAACCAGAGGGATGGCCTTAAGGTCCTCCTATGTGTGAGTGCCAGACAGAGCACAGCTGAGGTCCAAACTTGCTTTTAGGTGGATGTGATAATCCGCAAACAATAAAGCAAACTCCAGTAATTGGTCCAGACTTGTCTCAGGAAAGCTGCCTGGGTTGACGATTTAACAATTGCCACCTCGTTACAGAAAGGCATTCCACAATTTGGTTGCCCTTAAAGCATAGGGTTGGTACAGGAGATGGCTGCAATTTGGTTTTGCAGCCTGTTAAAAAAATGTGGACCAACAAAATTGCAAAAATAAATTGCAAAGAAAGGAAGAGCTACCCTACCTCATGCATTTCAACCACAAACATAGCCATTTGCCCACACACTTAAAGGCCACACATGCAGGTAGGGGTATACACGTGCCTGCATGTGTGTGACGGTATATACACACATACACACAAAGCTCACACCCTCACAGGCGCATAAGAAGCAACTTGGGTCCTGCATATCACACTGGGTCAGCTTCATGATCCATGTCGTCCATCACTCTGTGGCCAACATTCTGCCTCTTGGCTGCCCCCCTTCCCATGCCCTCACTCTCTCCTCCTTCCTCTTCACCCACTTGTCTTCCTTCTCCCCTTCCTCCCACTGCCCCAAAGGGCTGTGTCCTGTGGAGGTACATCACAGCCTGTCTTTGTAGGGAAGAGAGAGACTACATAACAGCTGAAATCATGAGCTCTGGTCAGACTTTTATAAAGCTTTAAAACAAAAATTCCATTGCCATCAAGTCAATTCCAACTCACAGCAACCCCATGAGTTATAAGGCTTTAAAAAAAAAAAAAAAAAGGCTTTAGACATGCTTAATTGTAGAGGGTCCACCCCACACTATGTCAACCATTTTTAATTGCACCCACATCCTATACTAAATATTTGTGCTATGTTTAGGAAGGTTCTTCTAATGTCACTGGTGAAACTATTTGATGAAATGTAACTCACTTGATTTAGAATTGCCTATAATTTCACAACAATCACTGCACACATCCAGGAATTCTTGCAGAATGAGAAATTTCAATTGTTTTAAAATAATAACATATTTAGGAATCCTAAGCTTTGAAGGATGTTTACCTGTGTTTTATTAACTATGCAAAGGCATTCGACTGTGTGGATCATAACAAATTATGGATAACACTGCGAAGAATGGGAATCCCAGGACACTTAATTATGCTCATGAGGAATCTTTACACAGATCGAGAGGCAGTTGTTCAGACAGAACAAGGGAATACTGACTGGTTTAAAGTCAGGAAAGGTGTGCATCAGGGTTGTCTTCTTTTACCATACGTTTTTTATTCAATAAGCATGCTGAGCAAATAATCTGAGAAGCTGGACTACATGAAGAAGAGAGGGGCATCAGGATTGGAGGAAGACTCATTAACAACCTGCGTTATGCAGATGACACAACCTTGCTTGCTGAAAGTGAAGAGGACTTGAAGCACTTACTGATGAAGATCAAAGACCACAGCCTTCAGTATGGATTACACCTCAACATAAAGAAAACAAAAATCCTCACAACTGGACCAATGAGCAACATCATGTTAAACAGAGAAAAGATTGAAGTTGCCAAGGATTTCATTTTACTTGGATCCACAATCAACAGCCATGGAAGCAGCAGTCAAGAAATCAAAAGATGCATTCATTGCATTGGGTAAATCTGCTGCAAAGGACCTCTTCAAAGTGTTGAAGAGCAAAGATGTCACCTTGAAGACTAAGGTGTGCCTGACCCAAGCCATGGTATTTTCAATCGCATCATATGCATGTGAAAGATGGACAATGAATAAGGAAGACCGAAGAAGAATTGACACCTTTGAATTGTGGTGCTGGACTAAGAATATTGAATATACCCTGGACTGCCAAAAGAATGAACAGATCTGTCTTGGAAGAAGTACAACCAGAATGCTCCTTAGAAGCAAGGACGGCGAGACTGCGTATAACATACTTTGGATATGTTGTCAGGAGGAATCAGTCCCTCGAGAAGGACATCATGCTTGGCAGAGTACAGGGTCAGCGGAAAAAAGGAAGACCCTCAACAAGGTGGATCAACACAGTGGCTGTGACAATGAGCTCAAGCATGACGATTTTAAGGATGGCGTAGGACCGGGCAGTGTTTCGTTTTGTTGTGCGTAGGATCGCCATGAGTCAGAACCGACTCAATGGCACCTAACAACAACAAGCTTTGTTGCCTTCGATTCCAACTCATGGCGACCCCATGTGTTACAGAGTAGAGTTACTCAGTAGGGTTTTCTTGGCTGGTGGTACAGTAGGTAAGAGCTCAGTTGCTAACCAGGAGGTTGGTGGTTCAAACCCACCAGTCACTCTGCAGGAGAAAGATGTGGTAGTCTGCTTCCATAAAGATTACAGCCTTGGAAACCCTATGAGGCAGTTCTACTGTATCCTATAGGGTTGTTATGAGTCGGAATTGACTTGATGGCAACAGGTAATCTCAACAGAAGCAGATTGCCAGGTGTTTTCTTCTGAGGTGCCACTTGGTGGGTTTGAACTGCCAACCTTTTGGTTAGCAGTCAATCACAAATTGTTTGCACCATCTAGGAATCTTAAACTTAATTAATTTAATATAATGTCATATTCTATGGCCATCTCATTCTATATTTACCAAGTCTGTGTTTGTATTTTGGACTGAAGAAGATGAGGTTTTTTTCAAGGTTTTAAATTTTTCACAAGCCTTTGAAGAACTTATAGGTTCCACGTACTCTGCCCCCAGTGCAAGTAGACTAAAACAGCCCCAGGTCTAGAATCAGGCATCCTGGGTTCAAACCCTTCATTTGATGGAGCAAGCTATTTAACCTCTCAGAGCCTCAGTTTCTTTGTCTGCAAATTAAAGCTGATGGCAGAGACCACCCTGTTCAAAGGCACAGAAAGCATTTAGCTGGGGCGGGGGCGAGGGGGGGAGTTAGTGAGCATTCAAATAACATCAGTTATTCTTCATCATTTATTTTTAACTTTACTTTTTTTGCATAATAAACATTATAATAACAATACAGGCGTTTAAAGAAAAAATTTGCCCTTACTCCAATAATCATTTTCCGTGTTCCATTCCACGCGTATATAATTTTACAAAGTTTTACCCCATCATATTAATTTTTGGTATTCCGTTGGTCTTTCCTCCCACCCCTGCCTTACTACTTTGGACCAAAAACACTTTCCTACCTTGCTTTAATCTTCATATGATCACTCTTTAAAGCTGTGTAACATTCAGTGATGTTAATTTGCCATAATTCGTTTAACTATTCCCATATTGTTAATCATTGGGATTACTTTCATAGACATAATTTACGACTGTGTCATTTATACTTTTTAATCCATTTATATTCCTAGCTCTCATTGCTTTCAGAGTGGAGCATTCTGTGAGGTTACTTTCTACTCTGCAAAGTAGCATTTCCTTTAATTTGTCTAACATGTAACTGGATCCGATTTCAAAGCATGCCTTCCCTCTAGCTCTCCTCTTCTCTCTGGGCCTCAGATAAAGACTGTGAGCAAGGCAGGGAGAAGAAAGAAAATCTCTTTGCCTCTTCTAGGCTTTGGCAGAATGTCCTATGCCTTCTATGTGCATCCGGCATGACCCGGCCACAGGCCGATGTTGCTGGGCCTGGCCCCATTTGACTTTGTGTAAAAAGGAGCCAGTCTTTGTCTGAGCCAGTCATGTTGCACTATGTAGGTCCATCTCTGGACAAGGCTGGTTGACCCAGAGAAGTGGCTGAGCTGGATGATGTAGCCAGGTACACAGGAATAAGCTGAGCCAGTTATTTCTTCTTTCTGAAAACTGAATAAATACTAAGAAAATGAGTCAATGGCAATGGGAGTCTAGGCTGAAAATGTTGGTGTGGAAGATCGACTCTAGGGTGGCCCATGACCTTGCCTTCTGGTGTTCATGCCTTTGAGTATAGGTGGGATCTGTGACTTCTTCTAATCAATAGAACACAGCAAAGGTGACAGGATGTATGTGATTATGTGGGCACGGTTGCATGATGACACTACATAAGACTGAACTGCCTATTTTGGGAAGAGACTCTCTCCCTTGCTGGCTTGGAAGAAGCATACAGCCATGTGGGAAGTTGATGAAGATGGCTTTCAGCCAACAGCCAGCAAGAAACTGAGGCTCGCAGTCCAGCAGTGGCCAGCAAAGAACTGAACTTTGCCAACAACCACATGAGTTTAGGAGTGGATCTTTCCCCAGTCAAGCTCCAGATGAGCCTGCACCCATAGCCAACAACCTGATTGTAGCTTTGTGAGACCCTGAAGCAAAGGACCTAGCTGTGCCTGCCCGGTGGACTCCTGACACATGGAAACTGAGATCATGAATGTGTGCTGTTTTAAGCTGCTAAATTTTGGGTGATATTGTTGCACAGCCATAGAAAACCAATACTGTTGATGTACAGAGAAAACGGAGAGGTTGTAATGGTCCACATACAAGTCAGAATCACAAAGATACGTGTTATGGGTTGAACTGTGTTCCCCCAAAAAATATGTGTTGAATTTCTAGCCCTTATACCCGTGGATGTGATCCTGTTTGGAAATAGGATTTTCCTTTGTTGTTAATGAGGCCGTGGCAGTGTTGGGTGGATCCTAAACCTAATCACCTCTAAGTTATAAAAAAAAAGACCAGAATAGACACACACACACACACACACACACACACACACGGAGGGAGACAGATGCCATGTGAGGATCACCAAAGACACCCGGGGCTAACAACAAAGAAGGAATCAATACAACCAAGATCCTGATTTAAACTTTTAGCCTCCAGAACACTGAGAAAATAAACTTCTGTCCTTTAAAGCCACCCGTTTGTGGGATTTGTCTTAGGTAACTAAGACTGTGCAGAAAATAGGAGTAGGCAGAAACTAAGGAAGAAAAGAATCAGAGTAGAGGGTGAAGAAGCCAGCTGTCAGAGAGAAAAGAAAGAAATCTGTAGAGCTGAGTTCCATTAGTGGTAGAGCACTTGAGTCAAGATCAAAGAGCTTCTTCTCAGGTACCCAGCTTTCAGAGCTATGTTGCTTAATTTGGTAACCACTAGACATATGTGGCTTTTAAACTTAAATTTTTTAAATAAAATAAAAAATTCTGTTCATCAACCACACTAGTTGCATTCCAAGTACTCAATAACCACATGTGGCTAGTGGCTACTAGACTAGTTTAGAATAGATTTCCATCATTCCAGAAAGTTCTACTGGACAGCACTTCTCTAGAGGTTCCTGGGGCTGCTTGGGTCAGTTAGGGCTTCTGAGAGACTCTGCTCTGCCACCATTTCTGCTTCCCCATGCCTGCCTGGCACTTCCTAATTCTGGTCCCCAAGTACCTAAATACAATACTTTAATAGCTCTTCTTCTAACTATCTGTATGGGATCAAATTGACAACAGCAATTCAAAAGATCAGATGGGAAGCTTAGGGGACAGTGAGTTTATGTTAATAGTAGAGGAAGAATTCAGAAAAGGAACACGAGAATGGTTGCACCACTTGAAGAATGTAACGCATTCCACTGGATTGTACATGTAGAAATTGTTCGAATTGGTGTATAGTTTGCCGTGTGTATTTTCAACAACAAAAATAAATTATATATTTTTAAATAGCTCTTCTTTTGCCCAGATGACTAAGATGACCTCCCACATCACACTTCGTCAGTGACAAAAATCACCATTCCTTGTCATCTAACACACCCCTACTGGTGAGATGCCCTTTCTTGCCATCTTGTCACCCAGGTTACTCTTACCTTTCCCCACCTGCCCTCTGTGTTTTGGGGCAAATCAAGAGACATTCTAGACGTAAACTAGTTTTTTTCTTTGCTAGTTTTTTGGGAATGAACTTGAATAAAACCGTTGCATTGTCTGATGGGCAGCATTTCTCCCTCCACGTGGCTCCGTGGCTTCGCTTGAGTTACTGGGTTTGCCTCCCCCATTGACATTTGCCCTACCAAGCATGGTTAGCTCGTTAACCATTTTGCTATTACTATACCTTTAAATCAGTCACCAGAAAGCATATTCCCTTGCCCATTGTAGGTGTCTGGTGTAAAACTTTATCTCTCCCTCAGCTCAGGTAACAGGATATTAAAATATTTGTATCAAGTACGCTGAAAAGTTCAACTGTCAAAAATAGTCATTTTGGGTCAAGTTCAAAATGAAATAGGCAGTCCCACAAGGACCATTTTGAAGAATCCGCTTTTGTCAAACCTGGGAGGGAGGGGAAGGGGGAAGGCAATGAATAAGAGCAGTGGAGTGAAAGCGGTGAGGGGAAGTGACCAGGGGAAGGTCTGCTTCTGAGAGGGCTGGATTCTCACATCCAGCTCGTATGTAATTCACACGTAGTAACTCACAGAAAGCAAAACAGCAGGTGACGGATCGAGTGACACGGAAGCCAAGGGGATTTACTGTCTAACTGTCCACTGCTAAGGGTTCCATTTCCAGCTTAGCTCCAGTCAGGAAGAGAAATAAGATGTAAGAAATGAGAAATAAGGGGTGATGAAGAGGAGGGTGAAATGGGCTGGAAGGGTGAAGAAGGAGCCATGACTGCACGTGTGGGTTGCACGTGAGTCCGATTGTTTGTGTTAGCTCCAGATGGTGAGGAGTCAGGCCCTGGGCAGGGCTTGGGTCTTGTACACCTTTGTATTTCAGTGGCAGACATGTGCCAGGAGCCCATTAGTGTTTTGTGTTAACAAAAGTGTCTTGGTTATCTAGTGCTGCTATAACAGAAATACCACAAGTGGGTGGCTTTAAAAAAACAGAAATGTATTTTCTCACAGTTTAGGAGGCTAGAAGTCTGAATTCAGGGCACCAGCTCTAGGTGAAGACTGTCTCTTTCTGTCAGCTCTGGGGAAGGTCCTCGTTCCTCGGTTCCTTGGTGATCTTCATGTGCTAAGGCATCTATCTTCCCCAATTCTGCTTCCTTCTCTGTCCTCATCTGCTCTTTTTATATCTCAAAGTTAATTGGCTTAAAACACTCCCTACACTGATATGACCTCTTAACATAACAAAGAAAACCCATTCCCAAATGAGGTTATAACCATAGGTATTTTTTTATAAGGGTTAGGACTTACAACACATGTTTAGGGGGGACACAATTCAATCCATAGTAAGATGCATACTACGATATTAGTGTTGGAGTAAGCCCCACTGCATTCCCAGATTTCCCTTTTAACTTCTCTGGTGGAAAATTTCTGGATTGTACCCCCCATCTGAAATACGACTCCTCTCTTTGCTGGCAACACACTGTGGAAACTAAAGCACATGGGCTTTGGAGCCAGGTTTTGGTTCAAGCCTGACTGTGCAATTTACCAGCGAGGACCCTTGGGCAAGTTGCTTCATTGTGCCTGTCCTCTTTTCCTCATTTGTAAACCACAGGTAGAATAATTCCTATCTCACAGGATTTGTGGAAATTAAATGAGATAGTTTAAGATTCATTGACACTGAGTCAATAAATATAGCTGTTGTAGTCGTTGAGGCCGTGGTTGTCTTGGTCGTCAAGATCAGTATCATTATTATTATTCCCATAATTCAAAATCCAACATAAGTGACACCTCCTGTGATAAACCATTCTTGTCCTTCCTGGACCACACTTAAATAATTTCCCTCTCCTCATGCTTGCAAAAGCTGGACAATGAATAAGGAAGGCTGAAGAAGAATTGATGCCTCTGAATTGTGGTGTTGACAGAGAATATTGAATATACCATGGACTGCCAGAAGACTGAGCAAATCTCTCCTGGAAGAAGTACAGCCAGAATGCTCCTTAGAATGTTCACTTACTTTGGACAGGTCATCAGGAGAAGGACATCATACTTGGTAGAGGGTCAGCAAAAAAGAGGGAGACTCTCAATGAGATGGATTAACACGGTGGCTACAACAATGGACTCAAACATGGCAATGACTGTGAAGATAGCAGAGGACTGGGCACCATGAGTCAGAGCTGACTCAACAGCACCTAACAAGAACCACCACCTCATCATAGCACTTTGGTCTGAATCATACCTTTGTCCCTGTGTTTACCTTCATAATACATGTCACAGTTGCCAGCCTTTTGGTTAGCAGCCAAGTGCTTAGCCACAGAGCCACCAGGGTGGTCTCTCTCTCTCTATATATATGAAATTTATATTTTCTTTTAGTGGTTTATTGTCTAGCTCACCTCTCTTCGCTAGATCATGAGCTCCATAAGAGCAGGAGCCCTGTCTGTCTTGTTTATCTCTTGAATTACTCAAATTGCATTAAATTTTAGAAAAGGGCCTATATTATCTCAGATGACCAGGAAGTCCAAGGTGGCATTACTGGATCCAGAGCAGGGTTTTGAATCAGTTCATCCTGGTTTGAACCTCTGCTGAGAATCTGCATTTCCACTGCAGATGTACTGAATCAGAATCTACGTTTTAACAAGATCCCCAGATGATTCTTACGTATAATAAATTTTGAGAACCAGTGTCTACGAATGGTTCTCAGAATTGGTTCCTAACCAGCAGCATCTGCATCTCCTGGGAACTTGTTAGAAATGCAGGTTCTCAGCAGGGATGCCAACTGAGGGAACCAGTTTTAAGCCCTGATCCAGAGATCCAGTGAAGCCGTCTGGGCTCTTGCACTCTTTATCTCTCAGCTGTACTTCTTTATCTTGCCTCTCCTGTTAGAGGTTTTCGCCCCAAGGAAAGAAGTAAATATTTTTGCTGGTTTAAAAAAAAAAAAAAAAGGCTAGAGCAGGCTCTGATTGGCCCATATAAAGTCACATGCTGATGCCTGAACCAGTCACAAGTGGCTATGGGTGTGTGGCATATTCTAAGTGGCTAGTCAGGGACAGACTCCACCCCTAGTAGCAGGAGGGTAGGTTAGTCCTGCCCAGATCCTTAGAGGGAACAGAAATATCACATAATGGGAGAGGGACTGTTTCCCAAAAATATTCACTAGGTAAAATAAATAATAATTAGTACTACTGTACATGATGCCTAGGACAGAGCAATCACAACACAGGTGTTCAATGTTTTTAGAATGAATGACTATGTGATGTTTGTGTTCATTTCTTGTCTCCCTGATATCTAAAGAGACAACGGCATGAAAATTGAGGCCAGGTCTTTCCCAAGATTCAAGGGCTTGCTCCAAGTCACTTTCTTTCCTCGAAACATCTGTTGTTTCCTATAAAACAAAGTATGAAATACTCCCTCCGTCTATATCTCTCAGGATTGCATGAGGATTAAATCAGATAGCACATATATACCAAAAAACTAAACCAGTTGCCATTGAGTCCATTCTGATACATGGCGACCCCATGTGTTTCAGAGTAGAACTGCTCCATAGGATTTTCAAAGGTGGTGATCTTTCAGAAAGATTGCCAGGCCTTTCTTCCTTAACCATTTGCAACACCCATGGACTTCTTAACACATGTAAAACCAAAACCAAACTCACTGCTGTCAAGTCAATTCCGATTCATAGCAACCCCATAGAGTTTCCAAGGCCATAAATCTCTGTGGAACCAGACTGCCACATCTTCGTCCCACAGAGCCACTGGTAGTTTCGAACTGCCGACATTTTGGTTAGCAGTCGATCGCTTTAACCACTGTGCCATCAGGCTCCTATAACATATATAAAAGACCTCTTAAATATAAAATAGCACACAAATGGATGATGGTAATAATAATGAGATGGCAGACAACTGAGGATTAAAGCCATCGTCCTCTATGTCTAGAAAGTTCCTTTGATACCTGGCACACGACTAGGCACAAACAATGTGTGGCAACAGAACCCACTCACTGTTCTATTTCCCTTAATATCTGTGTAGTGCTTATATGCACACTCGGCAAAAGAAAACGAATAAGGTGTGAACGCATGCATGGTGTGTGCGTATGTGTGTGTGTTTTCAACCAAGATTTAACTAAACCTCAGGAGTTTTCAATCTGTTTTCCTAATAAAGTTTACTCAGAAACATTGGATCGGCAGGGGCTGTGGAGAGACCCCAGGGCTCTTTGTGTAAATTGAAAAGATTCCCGTGCTTGCTCCTGTTTTTATTATGGGAATCACACTAAATGTGATAATTTTTGTGAAGCATGTTTGCTGTCAACTTCTAATTGTGCTTGTTCATAAGCAGCTGAATGGGAGTGAGTCGTCTCAACCCATCTGTGATTACAGTCACCAAACACTGAAATCTTCCCATCAGACCTAAAATAGAAAAACCTTCCCTTTAATACTTTCACGTCGAGCAAGTGCAGGGTTCGCAGGCTCTCAGAGGACAAGGGGTGTCTGAACTCCCCGCAGCTTCCCCTCACAATGCGAAGCTCTGTGTGATTTAAAGTTTGATCGGGTGCTACATTTTCTCCAGCCAGAATCTGAAAATTCTTTCCCCATGCCAGTGACGCAGGTGTATTTTGTGACCAGAATTGCAACTCAGAATTAAGGTGATTATTAGCGCTACACACATACTTGGTTATATTTTGTTTTGTATAATTTTTCTCATAGTGTAAGTAAGGAGTCCTGGTGGCACAGTGGCTTAAAAGCTAGACTGAAAACCAAAAGGTCAGTAGTTCAAATCCACCAGTCACTCCTTGGAAACCCTGTAGGGCAGTTCTACTCTGTCCTATAGGGTCACTATGAGCTGGAATTGACATGACAGCAACAGTTTTGTTTTGTTTAGTGTAAGTAAAAATTTTCCTCCCAGCAAAACTCTTAGCTCCTTGAGGACTTTGTAATTTTAGACCTAGAAAAAAACTTCAGGCTACCTAAACCAGTTGCCCTCAAGTCGATTTTGACGCATGGCGACCCCATGTGTGTCAGAGTAGAACTGTGCCTCATAAGGTTTTCCATGGCTAATTTTCTGAAAGTGGATTGCCAGGCCTTTCTTACCAGGTGCTTCTGGGTGGACTCAAACCAACCTTTCAGCTAGCAGCCAGGCACTTAACTGTTCCACCCAGGGACTCTAAAGCCATTTAGTTCAAGCTTAATTTATTAGATGAGTAAACTGAGGCATGGATGAATTAAGTGTGTCCATCAGTCTAAGGCACGGTACTAAGCACAGAAACCCCCTGCCATTGAGTGGATTCCAACTCATAGTGACCATACGGGACAGAGTAGAACTGCCCCCATAGGGTTTCCAAGTCTGTAAATCTTTATGGAAACAGACTGCCACATCTTTCTCCCATGGAGCAGCTACTGGGTTTGAACCCCAACCTGTTGGTTAGCAGCTGAGCCCTTAACCTCTGCATCATCAGGGCTCCTTGTACTAGGTGCTTAACAAGCTCTTACTGGTGTGAACTGAGCTGAATTTTATCCTGTTATTACTTTTTAGCAGTCGGTGATTTGCCGTGAAAAGAACACAGGCATCAAACTTGGCATGGTATCTGTCAACATCTCCGTAAAGAGAAAGTGGCTGGCAACAGTGTGCCCCTGCATGAAACGTACAAGGCTGGAATGAGATAGCCCACCATCTAGTCTAGCCCTCAGTGTCTCAGTATTCCAACTGGGCCTGGACTTACCCAGGAGCTGTGCAGCGGCTGGAGAGTAATGGATGGCTTCTGACCCCAGACCTCTCCTTGTGATCTAGAAAATTCCCAAAAGGGATCTTCTACAGAGAGTTCTCCCAACCCCTTCATATTTACCCATGGCTTTACTTTGCTGTTCCCTCAGTCAGATGGTCCTTATTCCCTTTTCCTCCTGCCCCCGCCCATTTTCCCACCTCATCCTCTCAGCATGTTCAGACCTGAGGGAAACCCTCCTTTCCTCTGAAGTCCTGTCATAGTCACAGCTCCCTGTTCCAAGAGCCTCCCGGGTACCAGACCTCAGGAATTATCTCATATAATTATCCATAAAACCCCATAAATACTTGTTATTTTATTCCTTTTACAGATGAGAAATCCAAGGCAGAAATTAGTGAAGTAAATTACTCAAGGTCACACAACTAGTAAATGGCCAAAGGAAGGTCAACCAGGTTGGTCTGAAGCCAAACCTGTGATTGTAATCACTCTCAAAACCCAGCTTGGCTTGGGCAGACCATTAAGACTCTTCCTGAATGGAGTCTTGGCTTACCGGAGTTTGGGAATTAGGTTCATGTGCAGTTTCATAGGGTATTTGTTCCAAGTTAACGGGAGTATTTGGTCCTCCTGGGAGTGGCTGTGATGCTGTTACCTAGCGGGAGGAAGGCCCAAGCATAAATGAAAAGCCTACAAAAATGAGTCCGTTGGCTGGGGCACACGGCGATGTGCGAAGAGCACGAGTCACTGATATTTCACCACCACTGTGCTCTGCAGATTCCCCCACCATCTCAAGTTATTATTTTTGGATTGTTTAGGGCCCCTTTGTGGCAGTCGTCCCATTTTGACAGCCTAAACCAGGTTCTCTGTAGGATTCTGACATGTTCAGGCATTCGGGAACGGCTGTGAGATAGGCCTGCCAAGGGTCTATTTGCTGGAGGGACCAGGAGCCTGCTGAGAAAGGATTCATCCTTCATCTGTTGGGAAAGAGTCCAGGCACATAAGCTGGGTTGGAGGGAAGGGGGGACATCCAAGCATAGTCATAAGTGACATATGCTCCTCCACAACCCAAGCCACCAGCCACTCATTCCTGAGTTCAAGGGAGAGGGCACTTCAGTAAAAGAACAAATGCAGGTAAAAATGTTCCTTAAAATGTCCATGGGTGGTTGAGAGCCCAAAATGGCACCCGCTCCCCTCTCCCCACCCAGGGTGGCACTGCTAGTTCCCTGCTACAGAACATGACAGCCAGCTTGGTGAGCAGGGAACCAGAAGTCTGATTCAATCATGAGCAGAATGTGCCCAACAGTACATGCTTGCGTCTGAAAATTTGCCCCGACTGACTGCCAAATTACCACCCCACTCCCACCCCTTTCTCACACACCTGTGTGTCAAATGCATTTTTTACATTGAGTATATTTTCCTCAAACCATATATTATGGGTTGAATTATGTCTCCCCAAAACATGTGCTGGAATCCTAACCCCTGTAATACCTAGGGATGCAATCCCATTTGGAAATAGAGTTTTCATTGTTATGTTAATGAGTCCATATCAGCGTAGGGCTGGTCCTAAACCTAATCACTCCTGAGTTGTAAAAAGAGCAGATGAGTCACAGAAGGAAACACAAATGGGGGAAGACAGATGCCACATGGAGATTGCCAAGGAACCAAGGAACACCAGGCTACAGATGCTGAAAGAGACAAGATCTTACCCCAGAGCTGACAGAAAGAGAGCCTTCCCATAGAGCTTTCCCCCTAATTCAGACCTCTAGCCTTCTGAACTGTGAGAAAACAAATTTCTGTTCTTTAAAGCTACCCACTTGTGGTATTTCTGTTATAGTCTCACTAAGAAATGAAAACATATTTTTGCAAAATTCTTGCTGGTTTTTACATGTGTAGCTTGCCTACCACCCATCAGTCTCTTGGAGAGTGGTCAGGACAGTGTGGCGGGTATTTGCCACTCAGCAGGGAACCCAGAGATGCCTGGTCTTAGGGGCCACTTGGCCTGCAGCTCCTCGGTGCCCCTAGGTGCCAGGCCCAGGCCCACTGCTCCTCCAAACCCCTGTTCTTCAAGCGATGGCAACACAGTTTCCCACTTCTAAGAGGTCTTCCCCCTTGTGAAAGGTCTCACAACCTCACTCAGATTAAATAAAAATCCTACTCTCTTGTTTTCTAAGCAAATTTCTGGTAAATTCCATCATCAAATGCAGTCAGCTTTAATGTCATTTTAAGACTTTAAAGATCTATAACGTCATTTTTTTTTGTTCACATTTTCTGGGCCTTCTCTAGTTACATGGACTTATAAGCAATTGCTGGAAGTTTACGTACTGGGAAAACACAAAACTGCTGCACTGTGTCCTGCCTCTGAGTCTTCGTTTATGTCTTTCCCTGTGCCAGCTCATGGGAACTGACATTAGCTGAGCACATGCTAGACACTGTGCTAACTGTATCACACCACCCTTATGAAACAGATTCTGTTATTACCCTAACTACAGGTTGGGGAAACTGAGGCAAAGAGTACCAAATGACTTGCCCAAGTTCACATAACTAGTAAGCAGGTAGAACTAAAACTCAAAGCTTGACACCAAAATCTGAGCTCGTGAACATTCTAACAAACAGCTTGCTGGCCAACAGCTTCCCATCCCCCTTATTCAACTTTTGAACTTCTATTCAACCTTCAGAACTCTGCTCCAGAACCATATCCTTTATGAAGCCCTTCCTGACTCCCATAAATGGAGGTAACCTCCGTCTCTGGGCCACTTTGACACTGTACATATACTTTTTATTTTTTCTGGGAGCGTTGTGATTGCAGTTATTCGATATTGTATCTGGCTTTCACATTGGACTCTTAAGTTCCTGGGGGAAGGAGCATATCTTATGCCTCTTTGTAGCCCTTACACATAATAGGTGCTCAGCGCATGTTGATCGACCACTTACTAGAAGAAAGCGATCATAAACATTGTACTGTTATTTGGGGGAACATGGTGCTCTTACAATTCCTTACCCTTTTGAAATTTTCTGCAAACATGAAACATACAATAAAAAAAAAAAAATCCCAAAAACAATCTTCAAGGCTTTGCCATTCATCTCTGAAAGCAGGGTTTACATAGCCTTCTTCTTGGAGCTACCATTTAGAAAGGAAGAAACCCACCGCTGTCCAATTGATTCCAACTCATAGTGACCCTATAGGACAGAATAGAACTGCCCCTTAGGGTTTTCAAAGCTGTAAATATTTATGGAAGCTGATGGGTTCATATCACAAATCTTTTGGTTAATAGCCAAGCGCTTTAACCACAGCACCACCAGGGCTCCTTAGAAAGGAAGAAGAGTTCAGGAATTTGGTGACCATGCTCAAACAGACCGTTGTCTATCTGTCCTGAGCTCTTTTCCCCCTCACTTGTTCTCTTTCCTTCTTGCGGCTCTCAGCAAGCAGTTTAAAGCGAAAAATCTGAGCATGCCACAAAGGTAACAGACTCTAATTGCTGTTTTTCATTCAAGCTTAATAATTCTCTCCTTACAACTAACCCATAATTACTGTTCAGAGTTCAGTGCATTCCTTCAACAATAATGAACAATGCATTATTTCCCCCGCATATCTAATTTAAATGGTCTTTTCTAAATGGTAGTTACGACATGGTGACAAGACAGTCCATAAGCTCAGATTTCTGTTGTTGTTAAGTACAAATATTTTGATAAGTACAGCTAATATGAGATATTTCCTCTTAGCTGGATATGATACACATTGAAATATGACATTGGTACCATCTGTTCTTCATCATAAATATAAATGAAGTGATAATGAGCAAAACGTGTTAAGGAACTATCAGGATGATTGCACTCCAATGGTTTAATTTGGATCTTCATTAATCTAAAAATAAAACAATCTACAAACGACAAATGAACACATTTTTACTAACGCGGTGCAAGTATCTTTTAGGCTGTGGACTATGTTCTTGCCACTTAAAATGCTAAGTGAATAAAGGCAAAGCATTTTTTTTTTCCTCAAGCTCACATTGAGTCCTCTGTTTAAATCATTAGAGCACTGTTCCCGTGGGTCTGTATCTAATCTCCTTATGGATACCTGGCCTGATTATGTAGGTGGTGAAATGGAAGTAAAAAAGACCTCTGATCAGGCACACCCTCGCTATCTGACCTTGGCCAAGTTACCTCACTTCTCTGAACCTCCATTTCTTCACCACACAAGGTTGCAATGAGCTAGCCCAAGACCTGTCCCCAGCACAACGGTCGGCCCTGCGTAGCATTCAGAACTGACATCTAGTTGGTACTTTTTGAGTGTTCAGATGCATCTTACATAAAATACCATTTATTCATCACCGTTTATCTCCATTTTACACACGAAGAAACAGGCATGGAGAGATAAGCGACCCACTGAAGATCACATGACTTCAAGCATCAGAAAAAGGATTTCAACATAGGCAATTTTGTCCCTGAACTTATGCTCCTGAGCCCTATATTATGGTGGTTTTTATTACATTATTATTATTATGTCCTGGTAATTAAATAAATAAAAAGAATACATTATTCTCTAGCCAAAGCCTACAGAGCCAAACAAAGGGAAGGGTTGCTGTGGCTACACAGGAAATTGTTTATTGTGGAAGCCTTTCCAGTTTTACAGATTTCACCCAGGGCCCTGGAGTTCCACAGTAAATCACCTCTCCCAAGGGCACTAGCTCACCTCACGATGTTGTTGTCATTGTTGGTTGCCATCGAGTCAATTCCAATCATATGGAGTAGAACTGCTGTGACCTTTCAGAAGCAGATCACCACGCCTGTCTTCTCAGGCATCCTTTGGTGGGTTCAGAGTGCCAACCTTTTGTAGTCCAGCACTTAGCTGTCTGTGCCACCTGGGACTCCTACTCTTTGAGACCGCTCCAGTTTTGCCGGACGATGCACCTTGAAGCCCAAACAGCACTGACGGCAACACTCCCCAGGATCTGATTCATCCCTTCGCTTATGGCCTCTCTGTCAACAGTCCAGGTGCCCCCCACCTCTCTTTCTGCTACTTCCTGCAGTATTGAGCCCTGAGATGGCCAAACTGGCCTTACACCTGTTTGCTTAATCCTCTCTCTGTCCAGTGATCAGGGCTGTCATTTCCTGAGGTCCTACCAAGGCCAGATGCTGTTCCAGGCAATTGACACACATTGCCCTGTTTGATTCTCATGGCAACCCTGGGACTGTCACCCCCATTTTACCAAGAAGAAGCTGAGGCTCAGAATATTGGAATAACTTCTTCACTCTGCATCTCATGGAGGAAAGAAATATAAGAACCCACCACCACTTCTCAGTTGGCCTGCCCAGCATGGTCCTTGGGGTGGCCAAGGAATGAAAAACCACAGAGCTACAGAAAGGGTGCAAACCTGAGTGGAACCTGCCCACTCTGACCCTGTCGTCTCCATCACAGAATCATTCTTCTTGCCTAAGGCCAGGTTACCCAAAGGGGGGTGAGAAGAGAGCCCAGGCTGAGCCAGTTGGGAAACTTGTGCTCTGGGCAGGGCCCTCAGGAAGCCCCCAACCATTGCTGGCCATTGTCATGGATTGAATTGTGTCCCTCCAAAATATATGTCAACTTGGTTAGGCCATGATTCCCAGTATTGTGTGGTTGTCCACCATTTTGTGATTGATATAATATAGGGTCACTATGAGTCAGAATCGACTTGACAGCAGTGGGTTTTAAAATTTTCCTATGTGTTGTAAATCCTAATCTCTGCCTATGGTTAATGAGGCAAGATTAGATTATGTTAAGGAGGACTAGGGTGGGATGTAACACCTGTACCCAGGTCACATCCCTGATCCAATGTAAAGGGAGTTTCCTTGGGGTATGGCCTGCACCACCTTTTATCTCTCAAGAGATAAAAGGAAAGGGAAGTGAGCTTGGGGGGGGGACCTCATACCATCAAGAAAGCACTAGGAGCAGAGTGCATCCTTTGGACTGGAGATTCTTGTGCTGAGAAGCTCCCAGACCAAAGGAAGATTGATGAAAAGGACCTTCCTCCAGGCCAACAGAGAGAGAAAGCCTTCCCCTGGAGCTAACGCCCTGAATTTGGACTTCTAGCCTACTAGACTGTGAGAACATAAATTTCTCTTTGTTAAAGCCATCCACTTGTGGTATTTCTGTTAAAGCAGCACTAGATAACTAAGACAAGCATCCTTTGGGAATGCCATTAGTCATGGCAGACAGGCCAAATCCACCACTGCTGTTTGAAAACCAATCTCAAAGACATGGCATCCAACCGTCTTCAAGACTAACATTCTTATCTCTGAGAAAGACTGACCCCTTCTCTATAGCTCAAGCTGGTGTCCTGTTCCCAGGCATTCCTTGCAGATACCTCCTCTGAGACTTTGCTCATGCCTGTACCCTACCTCAGAGGCCCTTCTCTCTTCTCTCCACCTTCATAAAGTTTTTCCATTTTCCAAAGCTCAGTTCAAGTCACGGCTAAGCTTTTCACAGGCATTTCACCCAATCTCTGGCTTCTATGAAATCACTAGCAGTGACTTCCTTACATGGCACCTCTTACATCTGGCCAACATGGCCATGTAACTTTGCACTGCCGTTACCTGCATCCCCAACAGATCATGAACTGCCCCAGCACGATTCCTATTAGTTATTCTTCTTTGGGTCTCCCACAGCAACCAACCCTAATAGAAATATTGCAGGCCTTAAGAAATACGTGTAGACTAAAAGATTAGATTCAGTGGGTGATGAAACAACCCAGTGATGCTCAAAAAAAAGTTGAGGCTAAAATAAAGTTCACGTGATGCCGAGTGTTTGGAAAACGGTTTTCCGTGTTTCTAGTGGAAATGGCTTATGGCAGGCTTTTATCACTTAGAGTCTGTGTTGTTTTTTTCCCAGAGCATTTTACCTCTGCTCACCATGTGTGAATGAGTAACTCTGTGGTCTGCGGGAGGGTTGTAAGCCAAAGTCCAAAATGATGAAGTCAAGCGCAAGAAGCTATTTTGAGCTCTAATGAGTAAAATACATGAACTGTTTGGGGAAAAGGCATGCATAACTCACCATTGTTCCACATGGCTATGTCTTCTGCTCAGAGCCCTTCTTACTTGGATGAAAAACACAGATAATACACCGGCACATGCCACGTTTGAGTAGATTCAAAGATGTTATCCGATTTCCTGATGAAAAAAATACCAAGTCAATAGCGAGTGGAATAGATAGATTACCAACTTTTAATCACTGTGTTTTAAAGGTTCTTCACCTTGCAGGTTCTAAATTCATTCATTCAAAAAAAAAAAAGAGATCTGAAAATACTGTGAACAAATTTAAAGAAGGAGAATATGTGTTTAATGATCTCTAAAGCTCAGTGCTTCAGCTGTACCTGACTTCCAAGTACACTTAACTCATTATCAGTCTTGTTAGGATAACACTTCTTTATAAATGCTCAAAACACTTAGATATTGAAAAGGGTGTCTTAATGAGGGTGGAGCGTGGTAACGGCAGTTAAATCCATCTATTTAGTAGACACCATTTACATTTTGGTAATAAACTGAATTAAGTCACCTTGAAAGAATGATAAAATATTTTTACTGAAGTTGTCTCTATCCTCCCAGGATCCTTATCTTGCTCTCTTATACAGAGTCTTAGAGATCTTGATGCACCGTGGTTAAACCAACCCCACCCAGTGCCGTCACTGTGGTTAGAAGTTGTTAAAAATAAATAAAAGAAAGCCTTGCTATTCCAACTCCAGGTTGTAATTATTCCTTCTACCTTAAGAATAAGTGTAAAGAGAACATCAAAAGTCAGAGGAGTGTCGGCTGATCACACACACACTGCAGGTTTCCTGTGAAACCAAGTCAGAGAGGTAGATTAAGAGCAGCTCTTCTGATCTGATTATTTAGTTTCTAAAGGTGACATCCCTGTTTTCTGCAATTAACTATTTTCTTGAAGAGCGACAGGCATAGAAGTATCACACATCTATGGTGATTTTTTTTTCAAAGAAAACAATTAGTACCCATATCAAAAAAGCTAATTCGGATTAATTAAAGAACACCCACATCACTTAAATATAATACTTCCTCTTCCACTTACTCACTGTATACAATGTGTTGCTAAAAGTGTCGGGCTTCAAGATAATAAAGAATGACAGTTGAAGGGTCTGGAGCCGGGAAGGAAACTTTAGGTCTGCAACCATTTTAATTGCACATAATTACGGATAAGGAAGTGGAACGATTTAATTTCTGGGCCTTCATGCTATTAGAAGACTAATAGAACAGTATCAACTTTGGTTATTTAAGTAAAATTGCAAGAAGCTGTTTTTCATTTTGCACTATAAATGGAAACTAAATGAATGTGGAATAACTTCTGTTCTATCTTTGCAGTTGTGTAATATGACAGTAATTCAAGATCTAGTGAGAATTATTTATGGAGATTTAGAACAAGTAAAGCGAAGCATACTTTGGACATATTTGTTTTATTTTTTAATTTGGAAAATATAGAAAAGTGTAATGAAGAAAATAAAAATCCACTCTAGTCTGCACTGAATTCTCTGTAAGGAAACACAAGAAAGTGGTTGATGGTTGGTTGCCTCTGGAGAGAGGAACTGGCAACATAGGGAACAGGCGTGGGAGAAAGTCTTAACTTTTACTAAATACCTTTTGTTGCGTTAGAGTATTATTTTTAAAAAAATTGAATTGATTCAGAAATTACTCCTAATTGCACCAATCAAAGATCAGACTCTTAACACTGACTGGGGTATGTTTCCAGAATTCATTGATATACTTACCTAACCTTCGTTTTTCACAAACTCAAGATCATTGTATATTATATAATCTATTACATGTTGAGTTTTTCCTGTATAATTAAACATTGTTCTGAGGCATGACTTTTACCAGGCTAATTGTGTTCACTTGTGGCTATATCATTTACTTAGCTAAATCCTCTGTCATGGGGCACTTAGCTTGTCTCCCATTTTCCACTAGTATAAATAGCTCTGCAGAGAACATCCTTGCATTTAGCTTTTTGGGCACTCTCCTGGTTATTTTCATAAGAAGTGTTTTGTAGGAGTTGAATTACAGAGTCAAAACAAATAAACATTTTAAGGTTTTTGGTACCTGTGGCCAAAGTCTCCTTTTGCTGGCAGTATATAGGAATGCTTTTTTCATGGCCCCCTTCCCAACCCTGGGGAGACACATTTGGGGAACAGTCACTTGTAGACTGGGTCTGCTCAGATTTGCAAATCAAAATATGGATTTCCAAATAGCTAGGAGTTCTGCAATTTTTTATTCCAAAATTTGGAAGTTATATAGATGCCACCAGAGTTAATCCTACAAAATACATTTCTCCCTTCAGGACCTTGAATGAAGTGGCATGGTGTCTTAGTTATCTAGTGTAGCTGTAATAAGAATATTGTAAATGGGTGGCTTTAAAGAACAGAAATTTCTTGTCTCAAAATTTTGGAAGCTAGAAATCCAAATCAAGGAGGGCATTGGCGTAAGGATGGGGTCTCTCCTCCTTATCAGTAGCCCTGGGCATTCCTTTGCTTGTAGATGGCTCCTTACATGGTCTCTTCTTCCCTGTGTGTGTCTGTGTTTATCCTGCTCTTTTGTAAGACATTGGCTCAGAAGGGATTAAGTTTAGGACCCACCCTACTCTGGTAATGGTCTCATTAACATAACAAAAGTCCTCTCTAAATAGGATCATATTTACAGTTATAGGGGTTAAGACTTCAGCTTAACTTTTGAGGGGACACAATTCAACCCATAACAGATGGATTCTAAACTTCCTTCTCAGAAGGCAAAGACTTCTCAAACCAAGAACTGGTTCTCTTCCTTCAGAGCTGAAAATGCTTTGAGAACCAGGAGTGTTCCAGGATAGTAGTTCTTATAAATCCATCAACCTCATCATCTGTTTTTGACACCAAGAAAGAATGTGTGGATGAGGGTTATAGAAACCCTCTAGGAATTCAGTTTCCAAAGGTTCAACCTGTTCAGTAACAGGGTTCACTTCCCTTAATGGGTCTATCACCTCCTCAGGCCATCATTTACGGGAGGTGCAACAGACCAGTGGAGTACTTGGACATAGTGTCCTTGGGACACTCGCTATGAATCACTCTGATCTACTTTTTAGCTCAGAACTGAAATGTACACTTTTATGACACTACAGAAGTCATGCTTATTCAATAGAGGCAAATCTGAAAACACAGAAAAGCACAAAGAAAATAAACATTGCACCTTATTCCACAATTCAGAGATCATCCCTGTTAATATTTCAGTGTTTTTGGCGTCTATATCCAATTTTCTATGCATCTGCATATTTTTATATTGTAAACATGGGATAACATTATGCTTGCTGTTTTATAGCTTGTGGTGGTACAACAGTTAAGCGCTCAACTGCTAAACAAAAGGTTGGCTGTTCAAACCCACCTAGCAGCTCCACAGGAAAAAGACCTTGTGATCTGTTCCCATAAAGATTACAGCCTAGAAAGCCCTATGGGACAGTTCTCCTCTGCCACATGGGGTCACTAAGAGTTGGAATCGACTCAATGGCACCTCACAACGAAAACAACAACTAATTTCACTTAACATATCATGAACTGTTTTCCAGGTCATTAAATGTTTCACAAAAATGACTTTGATGCCTTTATAGTATTCTATCACACAGATGTGCCTTTTTTTAAAATCAACCCCCAATATTAAAGTTATTTCCGAATGTAGTTGTTAAAGTAGAAGGTCTCTTATCCATCTGTAAAACAAACAGCAGACATCCAGGCACACGGAATGGCTCATGAGCTAATCCTAGTATGCTTTTAAAGGACCAGGTAAGGGAGAAGTATTTAAAAACATGTTCAGTTAGTTGTTGGAGAGAAATTTTTTTTTTTTAAATGGCAAAAAATTAAATCTAGAATGATTTTGCTCTCAAATTACATCACAAATATTTTTCAATCCTTGTTTTAGTTTAAGGAGATTAACAATTAACTCTGGAAATGATAGATGGTGTATGCAAGAAAGACAATGTGGAATCTAATCAACAAGTCCACATTCACAGAAAGGAAGGTGGCCTCATGAAAGTATTGGTAGGCCCTGGTGGCACAGTGGTTAAGAGCTTGTCTGCTAACCAGAAGTTTGGCAGTTTGAATCCACCTGCCACTCCTTGAAAACCCTTTGGGGCAGTTCTACCATGCCTATAGGGTTGCTATGAGTCAGAATCAACTTGACAGCAATGGGTTGGTATATGTTGTAAGTAAAAATAATGTGTCCCAATTACAGAAATCTTGTGTCATCTTTTATAATCCCCTAGTTTAACCAACTTTTTCAATTACTGACTAATAACTACTCTTAACTGCAATGAATAGCCTTGTGCAAAATTTTTAAAAATATGCACAGGATGGATGACTTCTTTAATTTCATGCTGAAACAATGAAAAGATATGTTGGCTCAAATGTAACATGAAAACAAATTGAATATGAATACTCTTAAGTGGTTCATGGAATATATGGGCATTTTCTACTTAACCTTCTATACATATTATCAATCGTCATTTTCCTCTTTTTCTGAAATCCTATTCTTGAGCAAGCCCTGTTCTGGCAAGCGTGCTTCATTATCTGTAGTCAGGAAAGCTTCCTCTCATTTTTGGAGACCTGCCTAATGAATTAGTGCTCAAAGACATCTTCTCTATGGGTTAATAAAAAAATTTAAATTAGCAGCATGGAAATGTAAGCAGTACAGTGACATACTTTCTGATGTTAGCATCAGCCAATCAAGAAAACAAACAAAAAACCAAACCCATTGCTGTTCAGACGATTCCGAAAACAAAAGATGGGAGTATTTCCCATCTACCAACCCAAAAACAAACCCATTGCTGATTCTGACTCATAGAGACCCTATAGGACAGAGTAGAACTGCCTCATAGGGTTTCGAAAACTGTAAATCTTTACGGAAGTAGACTGCCACATCTTTCTCCTGCAAAGTGCCTGGTAGGTTCAAATAACTGGCCCCTCAGTTAGCAGCCGAGTGCTTAACCACTTTGCCACTAGGGCTCCTTCACATCTACCAATCCCTCTAAATGATATGGCAGCCCCAGCTCATTAAAGATGACATATTTTGCCAATAGAAGTTTATATGAAACTTAGTACATATAGATGGAAACACCATTGATTTAGAAGGTTACCAAGCAATTCTGTGATATGAGAGACATTATCATTATTACAGTTTTTCATGTGGTAACAACAGAGTGCACTTTATTAATGCTGTTTAGGAACACTGGCTATTGTTCCATCTTGAGCTTTTAGAAACAAATCGCTGTTACCAATTTGTTAATATTATTAGAACAAAAATTTTCCTATTTATCATCAAGTTTAATTTTCTCTTTTTCTCTTGGTGGGCCTTCTAATTATTTTCCATCTCCGTGGTCAAACATCTGTTCCAATTCTCATCCCACCCTACATCTCCTTTCGTTCTTTCTCTTTCAGCTCAAATTAGAAGTTTGCTAATGGTAGGATCTCCACTCAAACCTTGGACCTTTGCAATTAATTTTAATCAGGCTTGTTAACACTTTTTTAATATGTAAGAAATAAGCAAATATGTAACTAAAAAGGCATTTATGTCTTTTATGAAGGTAACAAATATGCAATTAAAAACTCTTTCTCTCAGTGACTTTGCAATAAATTAACTTGTTTTGTCACTATTGTGCCTGTATAATGTCATTTTCTCTGGAGTTTTGACAGTCTGATTTTTTTTTATCCTTGGCAAAATTAGCAAGTAATATTAAGATCTAAGAAATGACAATTAGTTTGTGAATTAGGTGGGATATACAATGTGTTAATTATTGAGGGACCAGGCTGGATGCAATTAAAACTTAGCATCCAGTTAATGATAATGTAGTAGGCTTCTGAGTATCTAATGAAGTCGAAAATGTTCATTACCAATAAATTAATTCTCAGTCCCTTAACCAGTCTTTAAAACCCTATACAGAGGGATAGATCATCATAATCATCGTAGTTCACAAACAGAATAATAACAGGAAATCTTGAAAATCTATTAAGACTATCATTTTATTGTAACAGGGAATCTTCCCAAAGACAAAGAAATATGGTAGCCAAAGAGGTCTTTGCTTCTCTTGAAACACTCTTTCAAGTCATGTAAAGGTCAAAGAATAGGAGGGCAAGAGGAAAGGGCACTGAGAGGAGAGATGGGTCAGGATAGTTATGTTTGCTCCAATAAAAACTCATTGCCATTGAGTCGATTCCAACTCATAGCAACCCTATAGACTCTTAATATTTTAATAGTGATTCAAAAAAGCCTTCCTAACATGACCTAAACATACACCTCTTCATAATTTGGAAACTCAGTTCCACGTGAATTTCCTACTGGAATATGCGTACCTAGTGTTTTAGGTGCTAGAGAGTCAGTGACAAGTCAAGTCTAAAGGAGATCCCAAACTTGTAAGGGTACTAACGTGAAAACAAATCATTATATTACATGACATAGAGACAAAAGTTTGATTTACATCCCACAAAGTCCCTCTGGCTGCTGAATGGAAAGTAGACTGTAAGAGATAGGAGTAGAAGCAGGGAGATCAGTCTATCAGTTTGTGGTGGCTTGCATGTTGGTATGATGCTGGAAGCTATGCACCCAGTATTACAAATATCAATAAGGTCACCCATGGTGAATAGGTTTCAGCAGATTCCAGACTAAAATGACTAGGAAGAAAGGTCTGATGATCTACTTCCAAAAATTAGGCAGAGAAAACCCTATAGATCACAGCAGAATATTGTCCGATATAGTGCTAGAAGGTAAGCCCCCTGGGTTGGAAGGCACTCAGAATACATAGTGGCACAATTGACTCGAGCATGCTAACAATTGTGAAGATGGTACAGGACTGAGCAATGTTTCATTCTGTTGCACATGGGGGTCGCCATAAGTCAGAGCCAATTTGACAGCAACTAACAACAACATATGAAAGACGATGGTGGTCTGCATGATAGTGGCAGCCCTAAAGAAAGGAAAGAGATGGACAGGTTCTAGACATATTTTAGAGGCAGAATTGTATCCATGATTTGTCTTGAGAAACCGGAGAGAAAGTGAACCCTGATTTGGGAAAGACTTGGGGGAAGAACCAGTTTGGAGTGAAACCTCAAGAGTCCACTTTGGGGTATGTTAAGATTGCAGTGAGGGTATCATGAAAGTTCAGAGGTTAGGTTTGGTTGAAGATAGAATTTTACCACATAGATGGCTTTGAAGCCCTGGAATGGATGAGAATACCTAGAGTATGGAGAGATGAGAAGAGAAATTCTAGGACCAAGCCTTAAGTAACTCTCTGACATTCAGAAGACAAGATGGAGGAAGAGTAGTTGGCAAAGGAAACTAAGAAGGTACAACCAGAGAAGTAGTCGGACATTCAGGAGAGCATGGTATCATGGAAACCAAGAGAGGAGAGAGTTTCAAGGGGAAAGGGAACAGGTAGTTTCATTCCTGTGTTAGTTATTTGTTGAATATTTTTAAAACAGCAACTTATTAGAAACAAGCTAAAGACCCATAATAAACGATGAAGAAAAGACTTATGGACTATCAACACCAAGGAATACTCTGCAGCTGTAGAAAAGAAGGACATGAAATGATTTCCAAAATGTACTGTTAGGTGAAAAAAGCAAAGTTCTTTGGTATGACATTTGTGTTAAAAAAAAAAAGGGGGGGGGACTGGGGATTGCTGTAATATGTATTGAATATTTCTGAAAAATAAACTGGTAAGGTGACTGCCTCTGGGAAAGAGAACAATATGACTTGGGAACTCAGGTAGAAATTGTAAGACTGCTTTTAATCTTAATGGTCCAGTTTTAGGTTTAAAATTTATATTTCATTCTACGTACTCTGACTAATCAACACCAAGAAACAATAATTATTGTTTATTATTATGTTGTTTTACCTTGTCTTTTATTTTGAAAAGTTATAATATTTACCGTGCTTTAAAATTTTATTTGCCACAGTCATTTGGATAATTTTGTGCTTGATTGATTTCTGTGCTTATTGCTGGTTTTGTTTTAATTTCACCACTCATTTCCTCATACACAAGGTCTTGTTGTTGTTGTAGGTCACCTCTCATTTAACTGCAGTATATGTTCAGGTACTGTTATTAAAATGAGTACACAGATGTACATTTATGAGTCCTTGAATATCTGAGAAAGTCTTTCCATTGCCTTCATCTAAAAATAACAGTTTGGCAGGAGTCTTACTTTAGGTTCTGTTCAAAACAGAGCCTGAGACAGGACTTGGATACAGGTGGTTTATTCTGGAGCTGTTCCCAGAAAGAGCAGCGAGGAAGCAAGGGAATTGAGACAGGGAAGATGGAGAAACCAATAATGGGTGTATGATTGACCTAGTTACTACTGTGGGAAACTAAGACTCACTGCCATTGGGGACATCTAAGGAAGAACATTGTCCCACTGAAGGATGGGAAACTGGGGCATCCGTCCACCAACTTTGTCTCCCATTGGCCAAGAGTTGACCCCAGGAACATTATCTCCTTTCATTTCTGGCTTCCACAGCCTTGAAAGAAGCCCTAAGGCAGAAACGCCCCAAAACTGGCTTGAGGTGGGAAGCAAACAGCATGCCTGGGAACTGCCATCACAACTGCCATACAGTTGAAATCACAGGTGGCCTGAGGGAACATGGATAAGGGCACAGAAAGCATGTGCTATAGCATTTTTACATCACAGCCCTTTTTACTCTCAAACCTCTTTGAATGTCTTTCCATTGTCTTACGGACTCTAACATTCCAGAAAAGCCTGAGTGAGCTTGATTTTTTTTTTTTCCATTCCAGGTAACCAGGATACTTTTAAGATTCAAGACATGGCTATTTATCTAGGAATTGATCATTTTTAACAGCACAGTAGTGGAGAGCTCGGCTGCTAACCAAAAGATCAGCAGTTCAAATCCACCAGCCACCCCTTGGAAGCCCTATGGGGCAGTTCTGCTCTGTCCTATAGAGTCAGTACGAGTTGGAATAGACTTGATAGCAATGAGTTTGGTGTTGTTGTTGTTTTTTGTTTTTTTTTTTTTGGTTATACTTTTCAATCCATAAATTCAGGTCTCTTTTCAGTTCAGGAAAGTTGTTTTCTTCTGGTATATTTTTGAATATTTTTCTCTTCTTCAGTAACTCCACTTAGACATAAATTATAGGTATGTTAATCTCTTCTCCCTATCAGATATTATCACTCTGATTGATTTCCTTTCTTAGACCTTTTCTTTAAATTCTGGGATTGTTTTCTCAAGCCTCTGTTCCACATCTGAGACAACTTTTTAGCAGTACCAATGACAGCTCTTAAATGATTATAACATTACTTTTAACTATGTCTTGGCATTATCTGTTTCCATAATTTTTTTTCTTACTATGCTAACATCTCTTCTATTTCACTCTAATGATATAATTATCACTTCTTGCTTCATATAAATACTTTTCCTTTCATATTCTTATGCACCTTTAATATCTAAACTTTATTCAAATATATGCTCTTCATCATTTGCCTCCATGTATACAACCAATTATAGGAGCCCTGGTGGCATAGTGGTTAAGTGCTTAGCTGCTAACCAAAAGGTCAATGGTTTGAACCCACCATCCCCTTCATGGGAGAAAGATGTGGCGGTCTGCTTCCATAAAGATTCCAGCCTTGGAAACCCTATGGGGCAGTTATACTCTGTTCTATACGGTTGCCATGAGCATGAATCGACTCAACGGCAACAGGTCTTTTGGGTTTTTTTATAACACCATTTATGGCATATAAGCTTTTCACGAGTCCCTTATTGTTGGTTTCCTATTTTGAGATGAGGTCTCCCCAGACCTGTGATTTGTCTTCAAGAAGTAGGGATGGAGGTGATTATATTCCTCTGATCACCTCTCTGGTTTCCTAAGAATACTGTTAGAATGATCTTAGTATTTAAGCTAGAAGGCGGAATGAAGTAGGCTTATATTACCATTTCTGCATTCATCAGCCTGTGGGGGTAGGGCAGGGATAAAGGAGCAGGCATGAGTCTAAGTGCTAGAACAGTCCCAGCAGGGAAACTTTGTCCCTGAGCAGCTTGTTGTAACCATGCACATGCATCTGGCTTTCTCCAGGAGTCTAATGAGCATTCACTTTCTGGAGTATCTTTCCCTAAGGGTCATGTCCCTTCCTATTTGGGGGAAGGTAAGACAGATAAATTGCATCTCCAATTCTGAGAAGAGTCCCCCTTTAGTTTCTCAGGAAATCAATATTGGGACTGTGGTGACTTCCTTCATCCTAATTCCATGTTCACTACCCCCAGAGGCAAAGTCAGTTTCAGGGACGCGCACCCTGTGCAGTCAGACAGGGCTCCATGCTCAGAAGAGCCTGTGCTTGGTTAATGCTCTGCTGTTGCTGTCTTGAAATTCTTAATCCATGTTTTCATTTTGCTGTAGTCAGTACTGCCCAGGAGTTATTCCCTGAGGTTAATGGTGACCCTCTGCATCCCTGACCACAGGCTCTTCAATCCGGATCATGCACTATCAACTCCCTTAAGTGGACAGGGTAGATGAGAAAGGATAAGTAGAACAAACACTGCCACGAAGGGTGAGAAGGTATGTGCCTTGGCCTTGTGAAACCACGAAGATATGGTGGAGCAAAAGTGTAGCCACTAGAAGCAGAACAAGAATACAGTTCAGTATATAACTCTCCAGATCAAGCGCTGGACTGTTCTCATGCTAACTCACCCAAACAGTCCTCCAAAACCCCTAGCAAAGAGACATAACCTGAACCTTGTTGTTAGCTGCCCTTGAGTTGATCCTGACGCATGGCAATCCCATGTACAATGGTAGAACAAAACGCTGCCCAGTTCTGCATCATCCCATGATCAGTTGTGGATCAGACTGCTGTGATCCATAGGATCTTCATGGGCTGATTTTCAGAAGTAGATCACCAGACCCTTCTTCCTTGCCAATCTTAGTCTGGAAGCTCCCCTGAAACCTGTTCGGCATCATAGGAACACGCAAGCCTCTGCTGACAGATGCGTGGTGGTTGCACATGAAGTGCACTGGCTGGGAAATGAACCTGGGTATCCCACATGGAAGGCAAGAATTCTACCACTGAACCACTTCCTCTCAACCTGAGCTTTGCCAGGATAAAAACTTCCAGTTTAACGGGAGAACTGTCAACAGCTATTCGGGGGATGTTTTTACAGTCATCACCTGGATTCAAGCCCATCACTCAAGTGCTCTATTCAGTGTTTTATTACCACCCTTGGGTATCATCCTACCAAAGCTTTGCATACTAAAGCAGCCAGAGATATGTGGTAAACTTTGCATATCAGATCGGCAAGGCTATGGCCTTACTGTATTCCAATAGGCTATCACAGGGCTCGTGCCTGCTGTGAAAAATTGGAACCCACCTTTTCAATAAGAGCCTAGCAAACAGAGGTCATGACAGCTTGCTGGCCTAATAAGCCAATTTATATTTATTTGCTAACATGAATCATTTGGTCTAATAAGAGTAATGTCTGACAAACCGGTTGCTGTGATGGGAAGATGGCCTCCCACTTTGAAAATAAATGCCAAGTTTTTACCTCAACATTTATTTTTGGTAATCGCAGAGTCTCTGCCTTGGCATTTAAACAGCAGCAGGAGACCTTAATCAGCCTAGCAGAGGACTCCAGGCCCGGCTGGAAAGAACAATCGACTTTTGTTGACAAAGAAGTTCAAAGTGTACTGCTGACTATTGTATGTTCCCTGGGGTGGCGGCTGGGGGAAGAGGAGGGAGAAATGATTATCCAGCCGTTTGGATTTGTTTGTGCATAGGAGCCAAAAGAAATGACCTCCTGGTATACCTCCCTTTGTAGGAAAGGGAGCACTGTTAGGTCATCTAACTCACCCTCTTTGTGTGCTCAGAGCCCGCAAACGCCACAGGCACGCTTCAGGACCAAATACACTGGCATAACCCACGGAGCCAGAAATGGAAATCAGACACATGGAGCATACTGTCTGCCTGGATCAACTCAGAAAGGAATGTGCTTTTTATTCATTTTGGAGCCTTCTTCACACTGTGCTATTTAAAAAAAAAAAAAAAAACACAGCATCCCCTAATTATTTTTACCATGTTTCTAATCAACACATTTCTTAGGTTGTTTAAAACACTCTCTGTTCCAATCGCAATGCGAGGCAGAGGTTGTGCTCACATTGCCAAGTTCAGCGTTCAGCACGTGATTAAACTGTTTGCATGCTGGTGTCCAGCAGCCAAGACTGGTGATAGCTGCCTGTGCCACGTGCTGCATCACTTACCTGGATGGGGGAAGTGTGGCAGCCTGCAGAAAGCCACTTAAGAATAATGAAAGAAGGTGTTCCTTAACTAGGGCACAAAGCCACTACTTTCATTAAAAGCAAAAGCAAAGCAAAACCCTCGCGCGGCACCGCTGGGATGGACTCACTCCGGGAGGGCAAAGCCTCCGCGCAGGCCCCTGACGACCTGCATCGCCCCAGGCCCGCCTGCCCAGCGGCTTCCCCAGACCAGGAGCCCACGCTTACCTCCAGGGGACAGCGGGCATGGCTTCCTGGCAAGCAGGTGTTGCTTGCTGACACTGCAAACTCCAAATTACTACCTGACAGATGCACATTACACAAATCTCATGTGAGATGCTCCCAGAGCAGCCTGGAGCACCTGCCACCTTCCGGGGAGCATGGCTGTTTGCTCTCAATCTGCCACAGGATCAGGGGCCCCACCTCAGAAGGGGATCACAATTTCTTGAAACTAACACCAAATACATGCAAGACTAGGGCTCTTTGGGAGGTGAATTTTTATTTTCAACTCATCTCTTCTGGAAAATTGAAAGGCAGGGGGCGGAGGGGCATTTGGAAAGGAGAACGATACTATTTTCTCTTTCTATTTGGCACCCGGCCCCCACTGCTAGAGCCCTGGCCCATCCTGGAGGAGGTGACGGTCCCCATGGGCCTTTGAAAGTGACTGAGAATCAAATACTGGTCCAGCGCTACCCTAGAAGCTGTTGTGTTCTCTGTGGGCTTCCAGACAGACACAATATACAGTAAAACCTGCGAAAGCTGGAACATGTGTAAGGCAGAAACCTGTCAGAGAAGGAAAATACAGTATTTTCCTCTAACAGAGTGACAGAAAAGTGGTAAGCTGCACCCTGTCAGAGGCATAAAACTTGCAACGCCCAGAAAAACAAGGCAGTCCTGTCAAGTTCCGGTTCTCACAGGTTGCACTAAAGGAATTATGTTAGCCGAGAAAAGATAAATCTATAAGAGTGTCTTAGACATCTAGTGCTGCTATAACAGAAATACCGCAAGTGGATGGCTTTAACAAAAAGAAATTTATTTTCTCACAGTCTAGTAGGCTAGAAGTCTGAATTCAAAACATCAGCTGTAGGGAAGGCTTTCTCTCTCTGTTGGCTCTGGAGAAAGGTCCTTGTGATGTATCAGCCTTCCGTTGGTCTGGGAATATCTCAGCACAGGAACCTCAGGTCCAAAGGACACGCTCTGCTCCCGCACTGCTTTCTTGGTGATATGAGGATCCCAACTCTCTGCTTGCTTTGCTTTCCTTTTATCTCTTGAGAAATAAAAGGTGGTGCAGGCCACCAAAAAAAACCAAACCAAACCCACTGCCGTCGAGTCGATTCCAACTCATAGCGACCCTATAGGACAGAGTAGAACTGCCCCATAGAGTTTCCAAGGAGTGCCTAGCAGATTTGAACTGCTGACCTCTTGGTTAGCAGCCGTAGCACTTAACCACTACACTACCAGGGTTTCCAACATCCCAGGGAAATTCCCTTTACATTGGATCAGGTAAGTGACCTGAGTAAGGGTGTTACAATCCCACCCTAATCCTCTTAACATAAAATTACAATCACAAAAAGGAGGACAACCACACAATACTGGTAATCATGGTCTAACCAAGTTGATACACACATTTTTGGGGGGACACAATTCAATTCACAACAAAGAAGAAAGAGAACAGTCATTTATTAAGGGCTACTAAGTGCTATACACTGAGTTTAACAGGATTTCGCCAGGCCCTTCCTACTTTACAGAGGTCAGCCAAGCCCAGAACATGCGATTCACTAGCCAGATACCCGGCAGCCAGCAGTGTCCAAACAAGAGCCCAAATCTCACAACTCAGAGCTCTCATTCCTGTTACCCTCCCAAGGGCTGCCTTGAGGATGGTGGGACCTCATTCTGGCGACTTGAAGCCAGGCAGGCATCACCGGTGTACGACTTGAGCATCAAACTGAGTCCTGTGCTCAGAGGGGCCCAAAATCCCAAAAAACTAAACCAGTTGCCATTGAGTCAGTTCTGACTCATGGCTACCCCGTGTGTTGCAGAGTAGAACTGTGCTCTATACAGTTTTCAATGGCTGTGATCTTTCAAAAGTAGATTTCCAGGCTTTTCTTCCGAGGTACCTCTGGGTGGATTCAAACCACCAACCTTTCAGTTAGTAGCCAAGAGCTTAACCATTTGTGCCACGCAGGGACTCCTTTAGAAGGGTCCCAGGCTTGGTTCAAAGCTCTGCTGTCACAGTCTTGAAATTCTTAGTAATTTTTAGGAAGGGCCCCCACATTTTCCTTGTGCACTGGGCCCCGCCAATCACACAGCTGGTCCTGCTCACAAGTACAGTCCATCCTCACCTCCTTGCTTCTGTGGCGTATCATTGGCTCCCCTCACGTCAGCCACCTCTCTGAGACCCACAAGTGTCTTTGCTTACACCATCACGGATATCTGACTGGGGAAGGGTGGAGAGCAGGAAATGTTTGCCCACTATCTGTCTGTGGAGCACCAGGCTACCTCATTTAATTATCATAATAACCCACAGATAGAGCTATCATTACCCCCATTTTACAGATGAGGGCGCTGAGGCTCTGAGAAGTTAACTTACAGTTGGTGAGGGCTGAACCAATGCTTGGACACAGCACCATCTGATTTTGAGACTTGCTCTTCCCGCTACGTTAAGTTTGCTCTTTTGTCCCTTCCACCTAACCAACTTCTTCACCAGGGGTTGGCAAACTTTTTCTCTAAAGGGCCAAATAGTAAATATGTTTAAGTTTTGCTGGTCATAAGGTCTCTGTTGCGACTATTCAACTCTGTTGTTATAGCACAAAAGTAGCCACAAAGAACATGGAAATAAATGAAGACTGTGCTCCAATACAACTTTGTTTATAAAATAGGCAGCAGGTCTGCAGGCCCCTGGTCTGTGGTTCCATGCTGACTGTTATCTGCTAGGCCTTCGTGACTACTCTAGCTCCACACGGGCTTTCCCTTTTCTGAATTCCACACTTTGAGTTGAAAATCAGGTAGGAAATTAATTCTACTCGTGTGGTTCAACCAAAGAGATCAATGAAGAATGAAGACACTGCTTATTACACAGAGATATAGTCACAGCTAGGGAGCAGGGGTGGATCGGTGGTAGAATTCTTGCCTTCCATGCAGGAGACCTGGGTTTGATTCCTGGCTAATGCACCTCACGCACAGCTACCACCCGTTTGTCAGTAGAGGCTTGCGTGTTGCTATGATGCTAAACAGGCTTTGGTGGAGCTTCCAGACTCAAATGGACTGGTAAGAAAGGCATGGTGATCTACTTCCAAAAAATCAGCTAATAAAAACCTTATGGGTGACAGTGGTCCAATCCCATTGTACATGGGATCACCATGAGTTGGGCAACAGCAGCTAACACCAACAACAAGCAGGGTTAAGGGAACCAGTAAGGATGTTGAGATACCCAGACACCAAAAAAAGTGGGAAGCTGTTATCACTTCTAAGCCTGAAAGGCCAGGGAGAGGAAGCAGTGTTAGTGAAGCACACTGAGACCTGGCACCATGAAGAAGGGGCCCCAGAAGACTGTAGTCTTGGTGCAGTGCAGCCATGTCTAGAGATACGGTACCAAAGCAGAGGAGGTAGTGGAGAATTACCCCAACCTCTCCCTCCTCTGACCCTCTGATTTCCTGCCAAAGCATCCCATTAGCCAAACCCTAGTGGATGCCAGCCAAGAAGGGTGCCCTGGTTATGCAGCCAGTAAAGGTCAACTGTCTGGAGCAGGGGATGAATTTTGGTGGGGGCAAGCAGAGAATGGGGAGCACTCTTATATTGACCTTCTGTCTCTCATATCCCAATGGTCAACTGGACTCTATTGGATTTCCATATACAGTTTTCATTTGTAACTCCTGACTTTCCAGTTGGTTTGCAAGACGTGGTCAGAGTCATTGACAGAGTGCTGGGCACACAGTAGGTGTTTTTAATGCAACAGCCTTTCTCCTGAGACACTTTAACTCCTAGAAACCTCCTTTGCCTGACCATCAGGTTAGTTTACTCTTTCAGATATCCCTCATTTAATCTGAACCCCTTCAGAACACTCAACCCTCCTGTCCTGGTGTGAACCCCACTAGATCTCTGGCAAAGACCTTCTTCAAAAGAGAATTACCCTTTTGTGACTCACATGGCCTTGTAATTAAACCAGTTCTGAAGTAAATTTACCCTTGGTCTCCATGTTCATAACACCCAGGAGAATTCCTAGGGAGCTTAGGTCATAATGAACATCTGTAAGTCCTTTCCCTAATTCCAGGAAGAATCTAGCTCTAAAGATAGATCCTGGGATGATGATCTTCTAAAACCATCTATGATTAGAAATAATGAATAAACGGGGTAGTGAATGCAAAGCACTTAGAACAGGACCTGATAAATACTGAGGTTCCAATAAATTTGATTATTTTATTACAATTAATATTTCATTACAGAATACATTCAGCTAAAACAGAAAATACACTCACTATAACTAATACCCCCCAATATCCACACATCCCATCTTCCTTTTAATAAAGGAACCCCTTTTCTCTCCCTCCACATACTCACCCAGCTAGAGGCTATGTTTACTAGCTTCTCTTGCAGCTAGGCAAGGTCAAGTGACTAAGGTCTGACCAATGGGATGAGAGTAGTAATGACTTATGTAACTTCTGGGTTGTGTCCCTTTACAAAGCAGATTGCTTGGCCCTCAGTCTTTTTTCTCCTTCCCGGGGACTGGAATGCAAACATGGTTCTGTTGAGTCAACCTTGAACATGTCATGGACAGCAACAACTGGGACCGTGGGTGAGTTCACGGAACAAGATGACCTGCCTGTCCTTGACCTCTCACCTCTGAACTGTTACATAAGAGAGAATGAATTACCTGATTTGAGCTACTGAATTCTAGGGTTTCTTTGTTAAAGCAGCTTAGCCTCTGTGGTAACTAATTCATGGCCTAGGCACTTAAAAACAAAACAAAAAAACCAAACCTGTTGCTGTCAAGTCAATTCCAAATCATAGCAACCCAACAGGACAGAGTAGAACTGCCCCATAGGGTTTCCAAGGAAAGGGGTGGATTTGAATTGCTGACCTTTTGGTTAGCAGCCATAGCTCTTAACCACTGCACCACCAGGGCTCTTGGGCACTTGGAGGTGTTCATTTCTTTTCTCACACAACAAGAAGCCCAAGAGTAGACTGTTGCTAGTGTTGGCTCAACAGGTTCTAGAATGTCAGAACCAAAATCTTTGTGATTCTCTTGACCATTCCTTCATGGCCCCAAAATTGCTATTATAGCTCCAGCTATCATGTCAGCATTTCCGAGACAAAGGAGAAGGGAGAGGGAAAAAAAAGGAAGAAAATTAAAATCTTTGCAGGAACCCCTAATGCATGTCCATTTCCATTTGATTGTCACATAGCCATTCCTAGATGAGAGCCAGGAAGTGAAGAGTTGGAAAATGAATTTTTAGTTTCCCCACCTTTCTAGTAGAGGAAGGCAAGGGGTAGGGGGTGGAATAGGCATAGAATAAGCCATAATTATTAATATAGCTATTATTACAGTAGTTCTTAGAACTTGCTGGGCTATCCCATGGAAACTCCTGACTTTCCCAACCCTGTTGCCTCTTCCACAGAAGGCTTTTTGGATTTAGCTGGAGGTGGGCAATGTTCTAAGCACCCTACGTGGAAAGTGCAAGCAGAGCATCCCTTTGTGACTGCCCCCCTGCAACTTGCTCTCTGCAAACAGTTTTCCTTTGGGGTTCAGGCTGAAATCAGACCTGTCTATGAAATAAGTTGTGTCATCTAACTAAGGAAGCCAACAGGAAAATGGCTGATGTTTAGTGTCCTTGAGTGTATATGACTTTGTGCCATATCTGAAAGGTTCACGCTTAGGCCCAAGGGAGCTTTATGGGTGGTGGTTGGGACCACACTGGACTGTGGACTGGATGAAGGCTTATTATGATCCAGGCATTGTGCTGAGTGCTTGACAGATATTATTGCAGGAGTCCCTGGGTGGTACAAACAGTTAATTCACTCAGCCACTAACAGAAAGGTCGAAGGTTGAAGTCTACCTAGAGGCCCCTCAGAAGAAAGGAATGGCAATCTACATCTAAAAAATCATCCACTGAAAACTCAGTGGAGCACAGTTCTCTTCTGAAACACATGGAGTGGCCATGAGTTAGAATCAACTCAACAGCAACTGGTTGGTTGGTTGGTTGGTCGGTCGGTCAGTCGGTAGGTCGGTCAGTTGGTTGGTTATCACAGTTAGTGCTCCCCAAAGTCCTACGAAGTGGACAAAATTATTTTCTAGATTTTTCAGAAGAGTACACGGTGGCTTAGAGAGGTTTGGAAGAGTGAAGAGATATTTGGGGACATAGTGCTATGAATTGTACAATATGCCTCTGTTTTGCTTGAGTGACTTTGGTAAAGATTTAGATGAATTTTTGATGCCTTGTGGATGTCACACTGATTTGTCTTCTGGGCTTGACCCTGAGCATGGCCACCAGACAGTTCTTTACACAGCTCACAAGTGTCGTCTCCTTTCTGGAGGAGACACACAGATGATGTGTGAGGCAGACTGAAGTTTGTGCTGGGAGTTTCCTTCCAGTTATGCCTTCCAGAAGCGCGTGGGTCAACAATGACTTTCGGAGTAGAACCTGGAGCTCCCTTTCCCAGGAGAACTCCCAGAAGTTTTGTATTCACTCTTTTATTGACTTCTCCACCAAAGACCTATTGCCAGCTCAAAAGCATTATCATATGTGTATTCAGTTCCAGTAAAATGCAAATTTGCCTAACAAAATATTTACTCAGTCTTTGACCCTGTGAGTGTAAACTCTTATAATGACAAAAAATCCTAGAACTGAAAATCAGAAGCACAGAAAGAAAACACATTGCTCTAAGCAAGCTGCTCCACCAAGTGAGGCATCTTAATCAACCAGGAATGGCAGTGTTTCTTTTCCTTCTCCCGTTTATTCCCCACCTGGCTCCACTGCCCTCTGTGAAGCACCGTCAGGGTCGTAGGGCCAGTCACACTGGCTACATCTTTCTACGTGCCTCAAAATGCATACCTTTTGGTTAGCAGCCGTAGCTCTTAACCACCACACCACCAGGGTTTCCAAGTCTCTCTCTCCTCCCACCCAAAGAATGGTCTGACTCTCTCCCACCCCCGAAAAAGTGAATCCAATGAGTTGAGTGGAGAGAAAAGCAAGAAGTTTCTACCCACCTGCTCTTCTGGACTACAGCCCTGACAATTCATGTGAGTGGTCCTAGAAGTGATCTGAGGCAAGATATGGTCAATTCTTTCTAGAACTCAGTTAGCAGAGTCTCCAAGAAATTGGAGTAACATCACTTCCCTGGGTTTTGAATGTTTGTTTTCTTCGCTTCCTTGTTCCCTGTGATTTACTCCTAAATATTCTCCTCAGATTTCCAGCTTTTAAGTCTAACCACTATCCTGTAGACCTGTGCCTCCTATATTTGTCCCAGTCCTACCAGACTGCTGCCAAAGATTTTGACAGTACCCAATGGCCCTTTGTGATGGGGGTGACATCTGTCTGTGTAGTCTACCCAGCATCTGCTCCCCTTTCTTCTGGTAGTGACTCACTGATTTTCCTTGAGGTTGCAATACTCCCCCATGGTCAGGGCATGTGGTCTGGATGGGGGTGACGCTATTCCCCACTCTAGGAGTCTGGCTAATCAGAGGATCCTGTCCTCCTGGCTATAGTGATAGATTTAGGGACGACCATATAACCCAAGCCAGGCCAAAAGGATCAACTCAAGCCCAAGATATCTATCTGTACAACCCTAGAAAAGACCTCGTAGACCATGACTGACAATTTCATTTCAAGTGCAAAGAGGAAGAGGGAGGAATCATAGACAGTTTTAAACAAGAAAGTGACATGATTTGACTGAGGCTTTAAGCAGATCAATCTGGCTGGTGTGTGAAGAACTGGGTGGAGCTGGGCTATAGATAGAGATGGTAGTGCTCGAGCTGGTGGAACAGAGAAGAGCATAGATTCAAGAGGTAGCTTGTAGTTTGGACCAACAATCTCGCTGTCCTCTCCAAGACAGATTCATGCAGAAAAAGCCCTTAGAATCATCTTTGCACACTTTTCTCTGGATGAAAACAACTGCAGAATTTTCCTCAGCCTCATCCAGAAGGTAGCAGCCAGTGTGTTGACCCAAACAGGATTTTGAAAAAGTGTCCATAGCTTAGTAGCTACAAATGTTCACAGCACTCGCCATCTGCCCCCATGTGGCAAAGAACACTGTTTGCATTCCTCAGTCCCAGCTCGCTCTTCTTAAGGCCCATTTGGAAGATGTTGGGGAGAGTGGTTTTAAACACCCCCAAAATGTGATTATCACAACACACCTGGAAGTGTAGGGAAGGAAAAAAAAAAAAAAAACCCATAGGGAAGCATGCCAGGTTGCTTTTGTGTAGCTGGGTTATTTTGAAACAATAAAATATTAAGTAATTCCATTCATACAACTTAAAATGCCCCCTAGGGAAAAACTGCATATTCTTAACCAGGCTTTTAAAAATTGAGACAGGTTTTGAGTTCTCCCCACAACTCAAATTTTGGGTGTGGGGGTGTAATGTTTAAGACTTTTAAAAGCACACTTTTCATTATTGTCAAACCATGTGCATTTGTAACTTTTCTTTCTTAGAATGGTCTCCAGGATTTATCTGGGCAGATATACTTCAAGCCTAGACTTTGCTGCATTTAAAAAATATATATGTATTTTAAAAAAGCACATTTGTAAACTTGTATATAAACACATTAAAAATAAATTTAAAAGTTGCTGTCAAGTCGACTCTGGCTTATGGTGGGCAACCCCATGCCTGTCAAGAGTAGAACTGCACTCCGTAGGGTTTTTAATGGCTGATTTTTCAGAAGTAGATTGCCAGGCCTTTCTTCTAAGGCACCTCAGATGGACTTGAACTTCCAACCTTTGTTAGCAGCCTACTGTGTTAAACATTTGCACCACCCAGGGACCCCATATAAACACATACACACGTACACACACACACACATTAAAACATACATCTGCTTACTCAAAAACTAGTTGTGTATAACTCCTTTTCTCATACTTCTCAGGGTCTTCAGCTGAGAAGGCACTCAAATGTAGTTGAACAAATGAAAATAAATATTAGTAGCCTTGTCAACAGAGTCATGGCAAAATGATCTTTATAGGAAAAAGTTACTCATCTAAGGAATGCTTAATTAAAGAGTCAAATCATAAATCAAAGAGCTGGAAGGAAAACAAGGCCCGTGCCTAAAAAAAAAAAAAAATTTTTTTTTTTTTTTACAGAGAATTCACAGTTGCCCTTGTCGAGAACCAGCAAGGAAGCTGGGATGGCAGCATTTTACACAGCATAGCGTTGAGAAGAAGAGCCACACATTGGGCCATAAAATAAACTCAGCCAATCTCATCTCCAACAATGACAGGAGGCTTGAGTTTCAATGTTACAGAATCTCACCTTCCTTATTCCCCTGTTTTTTCAAAGTGTTTGCAGTAATTCCAATACCTCCCTCTTGCTCATTTGGCCTTTTCGTCCCTTGCCCTAGGCAGCTTCCTGTTTCAATTAGCCCCACAGGATGGATGAAGATGAACCTGTTGCTGGACTCATGGTGACCCCAGGTGTTGCACAGTAGAACTGTCCTCCAGAGGGCTTTCCAGGCTGTGACCTTTCGGAAGCAGATCTCCAGGCCTTTCCTCTGAGGCACCTCTGTTTGGGTTTGAACCGCCAACCTCTGCGTTAGTAGTCAAGTTCTTAACTGCGCCACCTGAGGAGTTCAGATGGAGACTAGAGCCAGGTAAACCCTCAGGTCTCCCTGCTTTTCCCTCTTTTCCCCCCACCCCTTCCCCTTCTTTCTCTTAGCTGCTCAGTGAAGCTCTTGCCCCTTGGGTGTGGTCTGCAGCAGAACAAGAGAAGAGGAAGCAGCCACTCCCACCGCCTCTGGACAGCAGGGCCTTTGTAGGGACAGGTTCACATGTGTAAACTCAGTCCTTCATCTTCTGCCTATTTCTTGTTTTTGATGAGCACCATATGCAATTCATTGATTTTTGTTTAACACTGTTCTTTTCCTTCCTGCTCCTTTACAAACTATTCACTCCAGGGTGGGGCACAAGCACAGCTGGGCGGCACACCCCACCATAAGAACCTGGCTCCTGTGAAGGTTTCTCTTTGGACCCACTGTAGAGAGGGGAGGAAGGTCCTGGAGGGAGGGGCGGGCAGGGGAAGTGAGTTGTGCCCTGGCCTGGGATGAGGGAGTGACGTTATTCTAACTTATCAAAAGGGAGCCAAGGCTATGATACATTTATGGGAAACCACTGTCACTCCCAACTGAGTACATGCTATCTCTTTTATTTCATGATTAGTGCCATTTCATTGTTGGAAAGACTAGGCTTGTTCCTGTTCAATGGCATCAAGCTAATACAAAATCAAGCGTGTGGTTCCTGGAAATATTCACACAATGTTTTTAAAAATTTGACATAGTTCAATAGTTGAGCAATATATTTCCTTCCTAATGAGACACTTAGAAGAAAGCCAGCATTTGATGTGGCGCCAAAGACGGTCAGTTATTGAAGATTTATAGGCAATCTGCAAACATTGTCCTTTCCTTCCAAGGAGTTTTTAATTTGAGTTTGATTGTCTCCAGGTATCTCTATTTGCCTGTGATATTTGATGCATATTGCTGTAGTAATAGACATGTATTTTCTTTTTCCTTCTTGTACGGTACCTCTCCCCTGGGTATCCATAGCAGAGTCTTATAGTGACCTCAGTCACTTGTCAGCTGGGCTTACATATACCTACATACATGACATTAAATAAAGGCAGACTTCTGTCCACCCATACCAGCAGATGGTGTGGAAAAAAAAAACAAAAATGCTCCTTTCGACAAGTTTTCCCCAGAGAAAAATGTCCTTCCAAACAAGGAATGCAGATCTTCTCTGCTGAGCCTGTGGTGTTTCTTCATTTGGTATGTTCAGAAACCCCAGGGCAGGGACAGCCCATAGGAATATCTTGGGTCTTTCGTACCTGGAACAACAACAAGGGGCCTTGGCATTTATTTTCAACTCATGTTCAGATAAACTCTTCCTTGTATGGGATCCTTTTGGAGGCCTGGCTGCACCAGGGTTTTTATGTTGTCCTGGCAGAAGCTATAAACCTGTTGCCCGATAAAGATCAACGATGAATCTGCGAAGCATCGCACAACATGGATGAATCTGGAGGGCATTATGCTGAGTGAGATAAGTCAATCAAAAAGGACAAATATTGTGTAAGACCACTACTGTAAAAACTCACGAAAAGATTTACACACAAAAAGAAACAATCTTTGATGGTTATGAGGGAGGGGAGGGGTGGGGATGGAAAAACACTAACTAGACAATAGATAAGTGGTAACTTTGGTGAAGGGTAAGACAGTACACAATTCTGTACAAGGCAAGGTCATGCAAGCTCCACAGACACATCCAAACTCCCTGAGGGACCAAATTACTGGGCTCAGGGCTGAGAGGACCATGGTCTCAGGGAACATCTAGCTCAATTGTCATAACATAGTTTATAAAGAAAATGTTCTGCATTCTCTTTTGGCAAGTAGCATCTGGGTCTTAAAAAGCTTACGAAGGGCCCTCTAAGATACTCCACTGGTCTCACCCCAGCTGGAGCAAAGGCGAATGAAGAAAACCAAAGACATAAGGGCAAGATTAGCCCAAAGGACTAATGGACCACAACTACCACAGCCTCCACCAGACTGAGTCCAGCACAGCTAGATGGTACCCAGCTACCACTACTGACTGCTCTGACAGGGATCACAACAGAGGGTCCCAGACCAAGCTGGAGAAAAATATAGAACACAATTCTAATTAAAAAAAAAAAAAACACCAGAATTAATGGCCTGACAGAGACTGGAGAAACCCCAAGAGTATGATCCCTGGACACCCTTTTATCTCAGAAACGAAGTCACTCCTGAGGTTCACCCTTCGGTCAAAGATTAGACAGGCCCATAAAACAAAATGAGACTAAAGGGGCACACCAGTCCAGGGGCAAGGACTAGAAGGCAGGAGGGGACAGAAAAACTGGTAATAGGAAACCCAAGGTCGAGAAGGGAGATTGTTGACATGTCATGGGGTTGGTAAACAATGTCACGAAACAGTATGTGTATTAATTGTTTGATGAGAAGTTAGTTTGTTCTGTAAACCTTCATCTAAACTACAATAAAATAAACTCGTTGCCATCAAGTCAATTCCCGACTCGTAGCAACCCTATCTATTGGACAGAGTAGAACTGGTCCATAGGGTTTCTAAGGGTGTCACCTTTACAGAAGCAGACTGACACTTCTTTCTCCGACACTTCTTTCTCCCACAGAGCTGCTGGTGGGTTCAAACCACCAACCTCTCAGTGAGCAGCAGAGTGCTTAACCAGGTGCCACCATGGCTCCTTGAGAGAAGCGGTAGTGACCAGGGCTCCTTGGGAGAAGCTATAGTGACCCCTTCAGTGTCTTTGTCATCAGCATGAATGATTTAAGTGGCATTACTTGTTGAGGCCTTTGTGTAGCCCCCTCATCATACCCTAAATATCAAATGGAAAGACTAGAGAGCAAACCTGTTAAAACCAAAGAAACCAAACCTGTTGCCATTGAGTCAATGCCGACTCATAGTGGCCCTATAGGACAGGGTGGAACTTCCCCCAGAGTTTCCAAGGAGTGGCTGGTAGATTCGAACTTCCAGCCTTTTGGTTGGCAGCCAAGCTCTTAACCACTGCGCCAACAGGGCTCCAAACTTGTTGAAGGTCTTGTTAATGGTCAATGTGGTCAGCCGAATAATGCCCTGCCTCCAAACGATAGCCACGTCCTAATCCCTGGAGCCTGTGAATGTTACCTCATACGGCAAAAGGGGCTTTGGCGGTGTGGTAGAGTTTCTTGAGATGGGAATATTATCCTGGTGGGCCTGATGGAATCCCACTAGTGCTTTTAGAGGGATGCCGGAGAAGGAGTCAGAGGAGCAGGGCATGTGACAATGGATGGAGTTATGTGACAAAGGAACCACAAGCCAAGGAATGTGGGTGGTCCCTAGAAGCTGGAAGAGATAAGGGTGGATTTGCCTTAGAGCCACCAGAAGGAACCAGCCGTGATGACGTTTTAATTTTAGTGCCATAAAACTCATTTCAGACTTCTAACCTTCAAAACTGTAAGATGATAAATTTATGTTTTTAAAGCCACTAAGCTTGTGGCAATTTGTTACAGCAGCAGTAGAAAACTAATACAGTCATAGATAAAATACCCAGGAGGAGCAAAGCCATTCATTCTCAAGCTCAAGTCACCTGTTGGAGTCCATGTGGAGCCCTCCATGGGTGGAAGAGCAGATGTGAACTCTAATATCCTATTTATCATGTGAGGATGACTACCCTTGCTTATTTATTCTTTCAAATAAGCTTCATAATCAATTTTCCTAGCTCCACCAAAAGACAAAAGGCAAAAACCCTGATGGTACGGTTGCAGTAATAGCCTGAAGTTATCTTCCCCTCTCTGCATGGCTGGTTTCTTCCTTTGCATCTCTGCTTAAATCTCACCTTCTGAAACCAAAACTTATTTAAAGAGCATATAGGGGAACACTGTTTCCCAAATTACTCGGCACTGCATGGTATTCTCCCAACTTCAGCCTTCTCCTAGTGCAATGCCATAACCACTCATATCATTGGATTGTGGGAGTGGAAATACTATCAGGAGAGACAGCTCAGCCTCTAATTAGCCAAGCAACCTTGAACAACTGCTGAGCCTCAGACTCCTCATCCATACAATGAAGAGTTTGGACTTGACTTGGGGGGTTTCAAACTCCATTCTTCAGAACTGTTGGAGTCCTTGGAAGCTGCCAAGGTCACCCCACGCTGTTCTACCTAGAGGATATCTGCTTCCATCTGGTTTAGGAAATAGAGTTCCAAATAAAATTTCATGTGAATGGTTCGACTACTGTAATAGATTCCAAAATGGCCACAAATGCTCCCCCTGTGACACTGAGTCTGAATTGTCCATGTGGTTGGCTTTGGGCAATGGGAAATTAGGAAAGATGACAGAAACAGACTTTAAAAGTGCTTACACATTGGGGCTTGTTCTCTTGCTGCTCATGAAAGCCAGATGCCATGTGAAGAAGCCCAGGCTAACCTACTGGAAGAAGATGAAAGACCACAGCAATGATTATCCTCTCTAGCCATTCCAGCTGAGGTCCTATACATGTGGATGCCCCAGCTGGCACTAGCCAATCCCCAAAAGCAGATGAGTAGCTAACCTCAAATGCATGAGTAAGCCCAACCCAAGAAAGAACAGCCCAACCAACCGGCAAACTAAAGAGCTACGTAAAGGTTTCCTGTTTAAGCCAAGTTACCGAGTTGTTTTGTTCTTTATGTAGAAATGGCTGACGCAACTGCTAAAAAAAATTTAACATCACTGGCTTACATAACCTCTAATTACCTTTTCAGGTGACGGTCCAAAACCTCCGAGCTTGTTTTCCTGAGGAAGTTAAGCTTCAGGTCCCTGCAGCTGTGGTCAGACTGAAGTTTGGAGCATCTTTACCACCTCCTTTGTCATTCCCCAGGGCATCCCTCCCTGGTTCAGCACCCAAATGCTGCCCAGAGTACCCATTTGGGGCACCCCCATACAGGCACAGAGCCAGTCTTCCACTGTCTCAGGGGAAAATGTTTCTGTCTCTGGTCATTTGCTGCCCTTCTAATCAGCTGGGACCCACTGTTAACTTTGAAGAGCCGTTGTCCAAGGCAGGTGTCCAGCCACCCCGCTGGAGAACAGGGTACTATGTGGTAGGCATGTACTTGTCTTCCCATTATCCCTTCCTGTAGGAAACCTCCCTTCTCCTACTCAGTGTGGTCCCAATCAGTCATGGTGCTTTGTTCACACTTGCCACAGGAGGTGACATATGTCCCAGGCTGGCCAGTCAGAGTCCCCCATTGCCCTGGCCATAGAGCTTAGTTCAGAGATGAGCACATGACCCAAGCATAACCAGTCAGAGCCTTTCACTAGTGGAGAAGGCTGTTGGCTGCCTTTCAGGTCAAGGACAGACAAAGAAACGAGGGAAACCTTCAATGAGATGGTGTAAGAAAATGGCTGCAACAACAGGCTCGGACATACCACTGATCACGACGATGGCGCAGGACCGGGCAACACTCCGTTCCGTTATACGTGGGGTCTCCAGGAGTCTGAGCCAACTCAATGGCAGCTAACAACAACTGCTGTACCACTGTGTCAGGCTTGCTGATGACATCTTTTCTGGCCACCTGGAGGAAGCCCCTTGCCACTGGAACAAAGGAGAACAACATATAGAGGGAGGTAGAGCCAAGAATGGAAAATGAGAAAAAAGAATCCTAACTGAAACATTTGAGCTCCTATATCCAGCTATACCTGAAGTCAGCAGCTCTCAATTTCAGGAGATATAAAAGCCAGTGGAGTTCCTATTTTGCTTAAGCTCATTTGAGCTGGATTTCTACTACTTGGAAGTGGAAGAGTCCTGACCAACCACTATGGTCAGGACCCTGATGAGGTGGAAGGAGCTTGGGACCTCTCGTACCAGCCCTGCTGTTGGTATGCTTCTCCCAGGAGCCAGGCGGGGTCTTACTTTCTCCAAGTCCCTTCCCCTCCTTTGTACAGAATAGGTGACCAGCAAACATTTATAGACAGGAAGCTGACCAGTGCTCTCTGTGCATAGTTTTCCTCATTTTTAAGATGATGCTAACACATGTTCTGCTTAGCTCACAAGACCATCTTAAAGGATCACACAAGCAAAGGTAAGTAGAAGTGTTTCGTATTCTACGAAGTGCTGGGCAAATGTAGGAAAGAAGAAATGTTTGTTTTATGCTTTGCAATGCATAACACATAATGCTTTATAACATAATATGTAATATACATGATCTCTTCCAGGTCTATCATTTAATTTTTTTTTTATTTCAGTATGTTATTAAATCCTGAATTTTGCATATCTCTGTATATAATTTGTTCATTTGTTCTATTGATACTTATTAACCACAGATGCCATGGTTGATACACTACCTATATAATATAGGGCTGCCTGTAGATATCTTGTCTACCCCAAGGTCACATACTGGGTTCTGTGTACAGGGTGGGGAATAGGACTAGCAGTTAGTGAGCATCATGCCAGGCATGCGCTAAGCGTGCTTCCCGTGATCTCTCATTTCATTCCCTTAATCCCATTTTACAGACAGGGACATTGAGATGGCCCAAAGCTGCAGCACTGGAAGGTGGCAGAATCAGAGCTCAGCCTCCGGCCGCCCCTTGCCTTTGTGGTCAGGATTCAGGTCCAGGTCTGACTCTGAAGCCATCTCTCTTTCCATCTCACCAAGCTTCCTCCCTTGGGGAATGCCAAACAGTGTCCACAGGCATTTTCCTGCCCAAACTGGGCCATGTCTGAGTTGGGGGGTGAGGGGTCAGGACTGGGAACACCTCAGTTTCTAAAATGCAATTTAAAAAGTACCTCCCCAGTATGCCAACCATGGTGAGGCTCACCCAGGCCCAGGAGGTACAGGTTTATGTGCACAGGATTGCTTCCACTGCCTGACACTAAGCCGCCTTCTCTTCCTTCCCTGGAGCCTCTCCCAGATGAAGGGGATCCTAGGATTTTGCTGGAGGTGTGAATGGGCCAGCACCCAGCCTCCTCCCCAAACAGGCAGAAATCCCTGAGGAAAGGCCCAACCGGGCTTTCTTCAGGCCTACTTTCTTCACTTCCTGAAGGCTAGAATGGGCAGCCCAGGAAACCAGGACTGCCTGGAAGAGGATACAAGTCATGGAGGTAGCCTGATGGAGAGGGACTTTTCCCAGACTGCTGGGAAAAACGTGTTCACCTGCTACCTCACCAACCCCAAGCCTAATGCATGAACCTGGAAGGCAGTTCTTGCAGAAGCCTTGGCGTCATCTCCTGGCATTTCTACAATGGTACCTGGGAGCTTAAGCTGCCCTGTGAGAGGGCGACTGGGCGCACACACCTGGACGGGGCATCAGCTCAGTGCATGGTGCTGTATGGACTCTGGGGCAGAGAGCAGGGCAAGAGGAGGCTTCTGCTCACAGACTATCTGGTGATACAGCTCCAGCTACATGCTGTCTTGGTCAAGGGGTTGGGACTAAATGGAAGAGTGGCTCAAAGCACCAGAAGGGCCTGGAAGCCTGGTCCTGCAGGACTTGAATGATTTCAAGGATTGGCCAACAGCAAGAGTCAATCCAGGAAACCTGGGCTGTGCCCACCTTGATCCTTAAGCAACAAAGAGCCCATCCATCCAATCGTGGGGTGGCGGGGCAGGGCGGGGAGGAGTTGGAAATGTGGATCAAGGTCTCTTGAGAAGGGCCTCGAATGACAGACCAACAATATGGAGCACCAGCCTGCCTGGGTACCTCAGACAGGATCCCATGGTCAGCCGGGGTATGCAAAGCCACAGGAAAAAACATGGCATATTTTTCTGAAGAAGCTGTTCTACTCATAGATTTGGGAGAAAAAGTATAGAGATTTAGGACAGTTTAAATTAAAACAAACCCATCTGTATTATCCAGTAGAATGCAAAATTTTTATGGGTTTTAAAGGCAGAACAGCAGGCTTCAAAGACATCTTCTGCCTGCAGCTGGCTTCTGTGGGTGCCTGTTCATGGTCCTCTGGGGTTCAGGGTTTCTAAGTGAAAGAGGGTGAGGCACACTGCACAGAAATGGGCCTTTGGAGGGACTTTATATGGGTGATTTCAGGGAGGAAAGCCACCCTCCTGGCCCTTCGGCACCCCTGAAAAGGGGCCAGGCAGGAAGTAGAAGTGATTTTCAGCACTCTGTCAGATGTATTATGATGTCACTGACATCCACAAGCATTCCTGCTTTAATATGCTGACATCAGAGGCTAGAAGACTGCTGCAGCAAAGCTCAAGGTAAAAGGCACCTGCCCACCAGACAGCAGGTGGCCTCCATGTCACCACACACAAGCACCATGACGCAGGGGCAAGGTGGAAACAGCAGACTTTGTTGGCACTGGGTTATTGCAAACAGATGCCACCTCCAGGAAATAGTGGCAGATGCCTGGTGCTTCCACCCAGGCCCTCTCCGGGCAGTCCCCGCTTCCCTCTTGATGTTAATGTGGACAGAGAGGCATCCTCCACGACAATTCCAAGCAAAGGAAGAAAGGAAACATCTTTCTATGCCTCCAATGGTAGGGAGCCTCCTCCCTCCCGCCAGTAGAGAGCATAGGTTGGTAGGAGATGATTTGTGGTCATGTGACCTCTTTTCTCCTCTAATAGCCCCTGGTTGGTACAGTTGGTGCTGCTAACTGAAAGGTTGGAGGTTTGGGTCCACCCAAAGGCACCCCAGAAGAAAGGCCTGGCAATTTACTTCTGAAAAATTAGCCATTGAAAACCCTAGGGAGCACAGTTCTACTCTGACACACATGGGGTCGCCATGGGTCAGGATCTACTCAACAGCAACTGGTTGGTTGTTCTCCTCCAAAAGTCATGATTTAAAGCCTTTTTACTGAGCACACACACCCTGCAATGATCATTGGCCCTCATCCCTGGGTTCCCAGGCACTGGCTCCACTCACTCCACATCTTTTGGAAATATGCATGCCCATATTCTCCTCCAAAGAAATCCTGCCCTGACTTGTCAGTTTTAGGGGTGGGGCTTGCGTAGTTGATGTAAATATTATTTTCTTAGGACGAACAGGCAGGTAGCTATTTGCAAGACTGCATTAAGCCTGTGACCTTAATAGGATATGAAGTCCAACCAAAAGCCAAATCAGCTACCATCGAGTCAATTCCAGCTCATGGCAACCCCACGCATCTCAGAGAACTGTGCTCCATTGGGTTTTCAATGGCAGTGACCTTTCAGAAGTAAATCACCAGGCCTTTCTTCTGAGGTGCCTCTGGGTGGATTGAAACTGCCAACCTTTTGGTTAGGAGGTGAGCACTTAATCCTTTGCACTACCCAGGGACTCCTGGGATATGAAGTCCATGGGGTGTTTATTAAATGTGGAAGGAAGAATTATTGTGCACAGATACCAACCACCCTCCCTCACTCACTGAACAGACTTGAGAAACACTGGCTCCCTTTGGTTCATGCTAGGTGTTTGTTTTCTGAGTGAATGACCTAAGCCAAGGGGGTGCGAAGAAGAGTGTGGTGGGACAGAAGGCTGCAGCCCAGTAGCTGGAGAAGCAGAAAAGAGCTTGTGGAGAAAGAAAGAGAAGACTGAGTGAAAGAGCTATCTGAGAGAAAGCTGGGAAAAGCACTGAAACGCTGTAGAGGAATCTAAAGAAGTTTGACGGTGTGTCCCCCAAACCTGCACTAAAACCCACACCATTTGTGAATGGCTTTGGAGCTGGACTTGTGTTGGGTTGGGTATGGGGTGATGTGCAGAGGCTGGGACAAGTCTAGGGGTGGGCGGGGGGTAAAGGCAGAAGCTGCCAGGAGGCTCATACCCCTACCTGTTACATATGCTTACCAGGTACTTAGTACTCAGGTAACATTTACTCATTTGCAATTGAAGATGCCCACGTGGGTCTGAAACCATTAACAAAACTGTGGTAGGGGATCAAGGAAAAAAAAGAGAGGGCTTTCGGGGGTTCAAGTCTCAGGGCTTCTCTTACTCTCTGTGTGACATTGGTTGAGTCTTGAACTTGCCCCAGGACATATATTCCGGGAAGCCCTACTGCCAGAGACAAGCCACAGCCTGTGCTCAGGAATAGTCCTTCCTTGATGTCCACAACAGGACAGTGCTCGTGCAACCTCACCGACCTGCAATCTGGATAAGAGGGATGACATGGCAGCAAAATGATGGCCCTCAGCTGTTCAAGGCCTGAACCTATTGTCTGACTCATGTTCCATGAAAGGCCACCTAAGGAAAACAATTATAATGAGGGAATTAGGCATCTGGGCAAGTGGCTTTTGATGCACATCACAGAGCCTCCGCCAAAGCTCTGAGTACTCCCAGACGCTGCAGTTGGCATACACACTGTCCTCTCTGCATTGGAAGGTGGCTGGGTGGTGGCGGTTGGAGGCTGGTATCTTCCTTTCAATCTAAACTTGTGTCTTTTCAACTGGCAGACAGAGTCTGGATGCCAGCCTCCATCTTCCTCGGTCCTTTCCAGTCACTAAAACCCCATTGCCATCTAGATGATTTCGACTCGTAGCAATGCTATAGGACAGAGTAGAACTGCCCCATAGGGTTTCCAAGGCTGTAATCTTTACAGAAGCAGACTGTCACATCTTTCTCCCATGAACCAGCTGGTAGGTTCAAACAGCCTACCTTTCAGTTAGCAGCTGAGTGCTTAACCACTGCACCACCAGGGCTCCTACCTCGGTCACAGTCCCTTCAGTTTCCTGAAAACCTAAATCCCTGCAACCTGCTTACAACAGAAGCAAAGGGAAATGAGGGGTCTGTGCCTGGCTCTGGACAAGCTGGATGGCTCAGAGTATCCACGGAGTGAGGGGCACATGGAAGGTGCTCACTGTATTGTTTATTGATTGAGTGATATGTTGATCAAAGGTTCAAAGAAGACCACCCATAAGACAATTCACTCAGTTTAGCAATTACCAGGTGTCTAATATGTGCCAAGGAGTCCCTGGGTGGTACAAACAGTTAAGCACTTGGTTACTAACCAAAAGATTGTGGTTTGAATCCACCCAGAGGAGCCTCAGAAGAAAGGCCTGGCAACCTACTTCTGAAAGATCACAGCCACTGAAAACCCTATGAAGCATAGTTCTACTCTGACACACATGAGGTTGCCATGAGTTGCAATCAGCTTGATGGCAGCTGGTTAAAATATGCCACACGCCAGGCCAAGCCCAAAGGAGCAAGACAAAGACCTTTCCCTCAAGGGGCTGATGGTTAGGAGGGAAGCCGAGGTGAAGAGGCTGGTGATGAGGACAAAGCAGCTCTGGTGGGGGCCACGGGACAGTCCGGGGTTTCCCCTCTGGGCCACTGCAGCTGTGGCGCTTCATGGTCACATTCCAGATATTTGCCCCAGAAAGGGATTTGAGACCAGCCAAAAGGGAACATGGAGTACATCCAGGTTTTCCTCTATTCTGTTCATTTTTATTTATCTTTTCCCCTGCTTACAAAGAAATATTTGCGTACTATAAAATGTTCAAAACACTCCATAAATGCATGCTCTAAAAAAGCAAAACTTCTTCATAATCCTACCTCTCAGAATAAAATATCAATAATGGTACATATTCCTCCTGATATATATATATATATGTATTATATTTTATCCATGTGCATATTGTAATATTTTTTAATAGAATCATACTTTATGTGAACTCTTTTCAAACAACAGATCTTGGGCCTGTTGAAACGAAGTGGTCCACTCACCTCATCCTTTCTAAGGGTTGTGCAATCTTTCATTGCACACACTGCGATTTCTTTAGCCTGTCCCCTATCAGTTGACATTTTATTGACCCAATTTTATAAGTGAGAAAATTGAATCCCAGAGGGGCTAACCAGCTTGTGCCAGACAACACAAATATTTAGAGGAAGACCCCAGACTTAAGCCTCCTCACGCCCAATCCAATCTTTCTCCTACTCTGTACTGCCCTTAGAATTCCAATTTCTTATTCCAGTTCCCAAGGGCAGGAGCAGATCTTGGGACAGGAGTAAAACTCTCAGTCCAGCTTTTGTTCTAGGGATCCCAGAGAACTGAGCCCGGCTGGCAGACATAGCTAATGGTGTGCCAGCCAGGTCCTTTCATTAAAGAATGAGTTAGACACATGCCATCCCACTGAATTAGTAAGAACCTAGAGACAAAGAACATAAAAGAACATGAAAAAAAAGAAAACAAACTGGTGCCTGGTCCTTAAATCAATTTCTGATAATGAGCGTCGTATATTTAAATGTTCACACATAATCATCACATTAGCATTAACTATACCATCAAAGACAATCTGATTACATAATATGCTTCTTCACGTATCACCGCCATGAACTTGTTAATACTTTTAATTATAAATGGAGAAGTAGATTGGGGATATATCCAGCGGAAGCCACTGGAAGTCTGAGTGTGATTTCCTGCTGTTTTCCATCAACTTGAATGAAACAAAGCTAAATGACATTCCTGGCACCATTACGCCCAGGACACACTGCTTGGCCATTGCTTCTGGGGTCTCACGGCAGTCCTGCTTTAGCTGCTTTTCAGACTATGTGCATATTTGCAGCCTCTGAGTGTCATCCAAGACTCCTTTAATGGCAAGAGGCTCATCCCTAGGCCCAGTTGACTTCAGTAGTTAATGGTGGGGAGAAGCTATTGGAAAGTTGCTGGGGTGGTGCCTGGAGTCAAAGAGGGACTAAACAATCAAGAATTGGAGAAAGCAGGAGTAAAGGTGGTTCTGGGAACTTCAGGAACTGGAACCAGCTCATACCATGCCCCACCAGGTAAACTCTTCTTCACTCCACCGGGGCTCTGACATGCCGTGAGCTTGCACAGTGCCTGGTGTAGAGTGGACAAAATTGTGAACCTCACGGGCAGGGATGTTTTCTCAACCTCTCCAGTCCACTCAGCTCCTATCTCGATGTTGAATACTTGCTTTTCCTCCCTTAAACATATTTTCATGTAAAAGCAGACCTCTACACCTCGAAATCCTGAGCTATCACTATTCTGAAACAGTACCATGGGATATAAGATCATATTTAGAAGTATTAAGCTGAACAGCGCTTTTAATTGCAAGTGGAAGATAAATGAAGATGGGCTCCTATATATGTGTGCACATGAAAATTGGGAGTTCAGATGGTGATAGGATATTGAAACTGCTTTCTGCAATGCTTGATGTGAATTAGAAATGGATCTTCTATAATAGCCCAAATATCTCTAAAGATGTTTAATGTAACCACTTACTAGCAGGTCCTTTCTAAAAAATAAATTTGCTTTACTAAATGTATAAATGGATTAATTGAGGGAGGATCATGGAAGCCTTTGCCACTGTGTGTTGATAATCTTGTTAATAAAACATCATTAAATTTTTCTAGAAAAAAAAAAGACGGGTTTTCTGACTTCTTTCTCAACAAAGAGAAAAATGTTCCTTTGTAAACCTGCAGCAAAGCAAACTTGGGGGAAGTGGGAGAGAAGCATTAATAAATATAAAAAAGAGATATTAATTAATCAGAAACAGGAGAGAAGAACACAGGAAAATAAACAAATCTTCAGTATAATTAAGACAAAAAAGAAAATATTGAGAATTAGAAATACATAAAGACATATAAATAAAGAGCTGGAAAATGTTTTTAATCATGGAGAAATAATATGCATAATTGTGTGTGATGAAGCTTGAAAAGCTTGATGAAATGGATGGTTTTCTAAGAATATGTAAATTACCAAAACTGTGTTAAGAATAAATAGAAAACCTGAACCAACTAATAAAGAAAAAAGTAAGCTAAGAATGGAAAAACTTGTTTAGAAGGACCCTGGGCCTAAATGGTTTTACAGGCTATTTCTTTTCTTTCAACTTTCAGGAAACTACTATCTTAGTTATCTAGTGCTGCTACAACAGAAATACCACAAGTTGATGGCCTTAACAAACAAAAATTTATTCTCTCACAGTTTAGGAGGCTAAAAGTCTGAATTCAGGGCTCCAGCTCCAGAGGAAGCCTTTCTGTCAGTTGTGGGGGAAGGTCCTTTCTTATCAATCTTCCCCTGGTCTAGGAGCTTCTCAGTGCAGGAACCCTGGGTCCAAAGGGTGCACTGTGTTCCTGGAGCTTCTTTCTTGGTGGTATAAGGTCCCTGTCTTTCTGCTCAATTCTCTCTTTCGTATCTCAAAAAAGATTGACTCAAAATACAACCTAATCCTGTAGATTGAGTCATGCCTCATTAACATAACCGCTTCTAATCTAATCCTGCCTCATTATCATCAAGGAGATTAGGATTTACAATACACAGAATAATTACATCAGATCAAAGATGGTGGACAACCACACAACACTGAGAATCATGGCCTAGCCAAGTTGACACACATTTTGGGGGGACACAATTCAATCCATAACAAACTATTATTTCCATTTTACATAAATAGTTCCCTAAGTAAAAAAAAAATGGTAAATTTCTCAATCCAATTCATTAAGCTTAGCCTAACCTTGATACAAAAAAAAAAAAGTAAAACACACACACACACAAAATCCAGTTGCTCTCAAGTCAATTTCTTATGGCAACCCCATGTGCTTCAGAGTAGACCTGGGCTCCACAGGGTTTTCATGGCTCTGACCTTTTGGATGAAGATTGCCAGGCTTTTCTTCCAAAGCACCTCTGGTCAGGTGTGAACTGCAAACCTTTCAGTTAGTTGCCGAGTGTTTAACCATTTGAGCCACTTGATACAGTACCATGAAAAGAAAAAGTACTATATGAAACTTTCTAATGAATATAGATACAAAATTAAATTATAAATCAAATCAAGCCAAAATGTCAAGTAGTAATAACACCATAACCAAATATGATTTGGAATATAAAGATGGTTCAATACCAGGAAAGGTATTAATGTAACTGAGACCAGCAAAGACCTAACACAGTACTGAGAGAGCAAGCTTGGGGGCCAAGAGTCCAACTCTGAAGCCAAACCACCTGGGTTTGAACCTGACTTTTCCTCTTGCACTATGACCATGGCCAAGCAATCTAAGTTGTCTGTGCCTCAGTTTTCTTATTATAAAATGGGGATACTGATATTACCTAGTTTAAGGGGTTATTGTGATTAGTAAATTAACATGTATAAAGCTGTTTACAACAGTGGCTGATGCGTAATAAGCCCTATATAAGTATTAGCTAATAAAACAAAACCTAAATTGCCATCTCTATAAATGCAAATGATGGTCTGTCATCATTCTCTGTTAGAAATTTTTATAAACTAAGGTTAGAAGAATATTTCCCTAACATCATAAAGATAACATTTCCCTAACAGCATAAAGAATACCTATCCTCCTTGTTAGACTAACAACCATCATCATTCCGGTACTAACACAAGTCGCCTCTAACACATGGCAGCCTCATGTATGTCAGAGCAGAACTGTGCTCCATAAGGTTTTCAATGACTGATTTTTTAGTAGATTGCCAGGCCTTTCTTCTAACATTCCTCTGGGTGGACTCAAACTTCCAACCAGAGGACACGAGGATCTTGCTCCTGACTTTAATGGGTGTCCAAGTGTGTTAGCCATTTGCACCACCCAGGACATGAGGGACGTAAGGTGGCCTCTATCACCTCTTCGGCCTCCCCTTTACAAGTCCCCAAGGCAGCCTGACCACAGGGAGAAAGAAATGATTCTCAAAGTATACAATCCTATTTGATGTGCAATCAAATTTGCCTTCTTCATTTTCCTCATCCTAAGCTAACATTAAAATGAACCAAGTTTTTAATTCTTTCCTCTCCCAGGTGTCAAACTAGAATCATTGTCACATAGAATGCTCTCAGGTCCCTGTACAAAGCATTCCAGTGAGAAAGAAATTGCAAATCGTTCCAGGGGATGGTGTCAACAGCGACCAGCAGCTCCATGGTGGGATGCTGGACAGCTCTGTGGAGGAGGCAAGCTCCCATTAGACAATTTCACACTGGAAGGAAATTTCTTGGCTTGGTCCAAGTCACTCTTCTTCTTTTGACCTTGGTTTCCTTTTATATAAGAACAATATGGTGCCCCAAGCAAATTTGGAAGACAAGATTTAGACAATATGCTCTCAGGTTGAAGATAAAAAGAACTCCAGACAAACACTAAACTCTAGTTACTAAGCTTCCCCTGCCCCCTTCCCACAGAACCATGGGTTAGCAATTCTGAAACTGCTTTCTGTATTTTCTAGGACTGAGTGAACAAATAATACATTGGAGATAATGGTAGCCAGGTTACTTAGTGTTGGGAAAAGCAATTGCAAATATGGAAAGGGGGAAAGGTTGGAATATGCCTTGTGGTGTTGGAATAAAATTGGAAGTTTCAGTGTGAACTAATGGGTTTTAAAAGATACAGATTGCTTGATGTGTGTGTGTGCGTGCACACATCTATTTTTTAGTTTTGCCCACTCTGAAGATCTAGAAGCAATGATGTCCCAGTAGCAGCAAGCACATATAGCACCCTAAATTGGTTTCTAAATAGCACCCAAATATTTGTTTCTCAATACTATTATCCACTAAAAGGAGCCAGGGTTCCTTGAAGAAATTACTGGTTCAGGGCTGGGACACAAAACAAGGGTCCAACTTTGAAGCCAAACCACCTTATGAGCCTAGAACAGAACATCTTGTGCTCTGAAGTAAGGGAGTGCTCAAAATGATAAGGGCATATAAAAAGGACTCAAAGGTAGCTTGGCAAAATCTGGGACAACTTTAACATCAAAAGATAGAATGATAGCAACAGATTACAACCTATACCTCCTCCTCACTTACCAATATCTCATGATAGAATATTTCACATTTACAACAGTAGTAAAGAATCCACTACCCAATTATTTTGCACGTTAACAATGTACGTCTGGCAGTAACAAACACCGGGGTACATGGTGAGAGTAACTGGCGGTGATAGTTAAGGTTATGTGTCAGCTTGGCTGGACTGTGATTCTCAGTATTTTGGCAGTTATGTAAGGATGTCATTTGGCAGTTATGCAATGATGTCATTTAGTAGTTATGTAATGATGTCACTTGGCAGCTATGTAATGATGTACTCATCCTCCATTTTGTGATCTGACATGGTCATCCTCCATTTTTGCATAATGCTGATTTTCACATAACGATCTGGTCTTTGGAACCTAACCATGCCAATAAGTGAGGAGTGGGTGTATGGAATAAAATAGGAATCCATGTGTCCGCACTGACATAAATAAGCAAATACATATATACATACAAACAGACATGAATAAATGAATTAATAAAAAATTAAAGGAGAAGGAAAAGCTCTTTGTTAAAGTGGGAAGCCAACTAACAAATGCAGAAAAATGATAGAAAATCACCAGCATGATAACTGATTAAGGCAAGAATCATCAATGGATGCTACAGCTAGAGAAATTTTGAGGAAAAAAAGATATTTTCATAGTCACAAAGCATCTCTCAAAAACATATTTATTAGTTGCAAGTAGCAAAAGTTTGCAGTAGAGAAACCTAGCAGGCAGCACTTTAATCAAGTGATCAAAGTTTAGTTCCTCACTAATAGGTCAAATCAATAGCAGGTGCTTCTTGATAGGAGCCACTTGGAAGAACACAGCATCACTTCCAAAGTATTCCTGCCAGAAGGGCATAATCTGAATTTAATTATAGAGAAACATCAGACAAACCCAAAGTGGGGGCATTCTACCAAATATCTGGTCTGTATCCTTCAAAAATGTCTTTTCATGAACTACAAAGCAAGTCTCAGGAACTGTGTTAATTTAAAGGAAACTAAAGAGACATGACGACTGCATGCAACATGTAATTCTGGATTTTCTTTTGCTACAGACATTATAAGGACACTTGGTGGAATCTGGGTAAGATCTGATATTAGGTACTAGTAATGTATCAAGGTTAAGGAGCCCAGGTGGTCCAGTGGTTAAACCCACTCAGCTGCTAACCAAAAGGTTGGCCATTTGAACCTGTCAGCCACTCCACAGGAGTAAGATGTAGCAGTCTGCTTCCATGAAGATGATAGCCTTAAAAACCCCGTGGGGCAGTTCTACTCTGTCCTGTAGGGCGGCTATGAGTCGGAATCAACTCAGTGACAACGGGTTTGAATGTATCAAGGTTAACATCTTGATTTTGGAAATTGTACTATGACTATGTAAAAGAACATCCTTGTTTTTAGAAATACGCACAGAAGTTATGTAGGAATTAAGAATCGTTGTGCCTGCAACTTACCCTCAACAATTCAACAAAAATAATGTAGAAGTGCATAGAAAGAGAAAAAGACAAAGCAATTATAAAATGTTAACATTGGAGGTTGGAAGAAGGGTATAGACCAATTCTCTGAACAGCTGAAGTTGTGTCAAAATAAGCTCAAAATAAAAAGAAAAACGTGGCAATTTTAAAACATGGCCACTAAGTCTTTGGTACTCTCTCATGAAGAGGCAGGATTTATAGCCCTCCCTAATATGGGCGGGCTTTGTGTCTGCTGGAGTCCCTGAGTGGTGCAGTTAACATGCTCAGCTGCAAAGGTTGGGGGTTCAAGTCCACCCAGAGATGCCTCAGAAGAAATGCCTGGTGATCTATTTCTGAAAATTTGACCACCGCAAACGCTATGGAACACAATTCTGTGACACACATGGGGTTGCCATGAGTCAGAATCAACAACATGGCAACCGGTTAACTGGCTATGTCCGCTTCCACCTATACAGTGCAGTGGAAGTGATAACATATCAATTTGAGGCCACGTCATAAAATATCATGCAACTTCCACCTTGTGTCACTGGAAAGCTTGCTCTTGGAGCCCTGAGCCACCCTGAGACCACCATGTAAGAAGTTTGACCACCCTGAGTCCATCATGCCGGCGAGGCCACATGTGGACTCTCTTCCAGTCAACAGCCCAGGTCAGGCACCAGACAGTGGAGTGAAGAAGCCATCCTGGAAGGAGATCCTCCAGGTCCAGCTGTCCCAGTCCCTAGCTGGTCACAGCACACCTAGCCATTCAAGTCATTTCCCCTGAGGTCCCAGACATCACAGAGCAGAAAAGAGTGTCTTCTCGGTGCCTTTTCCAAATTCCTGACCGCAAAGTCTGTGAGCATAATAAAATGATTGCTGGGACCTCAGGGTGCCACTAGTTTTGGGGTGTTTTGTTACACTGCAACAGGTAACCAGAACCAAGAGAACTGACCATATGCCAGACAATGTGTTAAGCATGTCACACGGGTGGGCTCAGACACTCCTTTCCACAATCCTATGTGACAAACACCATTACCCTTCCCATCCTACAGATTAGGAAACTGAGGCTCCAAGAATTTTACTAACTTGCCCAAGGTCAAAATGCTAGTTAGGTTTGAAACCAAACAAACACTGACGTCAGAACATCCTGCTATATTTCTTTTCCCCAAATGCCACCAACCCTTCATTTAATCATGTATTCAATTATTCAACCATGGTACGGCCAGAGGCAGCACGGTGAGCACTGCCTGTATGGTTCCTGCTGACGTGGTACAGACATCAAACAATGCCAGCAGCAGATCTAAAATCGCAATTGTGATCAGTGCACTGAAAGAAGGAAACACAGGTTGTGACAAGGCCAAGACATCAGCATTGTCTGGAGGCTGGACTGAATTCTGGCAGCCCCTCTTCTTTCTCTCACACAGTGTGAGGCTCCCCTTCAGCTTTTCAGACAAGCCAGAGTCCTCTGCCCAGGCTGGACTCGACCCACGGACCTCAGGGCAGATGAACACAAGAGGCCCTTTCCCCAAACATCCCCTCACAAAGGGGAAAGGGGTTGTGATGAAGCAGGACCACTTCCCCTTGGACTTCAATCAACAGAAAAACGCAAGTTTCACTGACCGCCCCCGCCCCCCGCCCCCGCCACCTGACTGATAAAAAAAAAATATTTATTTATTTATTTATCTATTTACCTATTTACCTATTTATCTATTTATTTATTTATTTTTAGGAATCTGCATCTTAACCCTGCTGGTCACAAGCTCTGAGTTCTCAGGAACAGGAGAGGTGCCCCATCACACCTTCCTCTCTGGGCCCAAGAATGGCCTGATCCCAGAGCTGCAAAAACGCAGCCCTGACATGGGTGCCAGGACCCCTTTGTGCCCCCCCCCCCCCCGCCCCGGGAGCCTGTGGGAGGCTCAAGGTCTGCGGAGGGTGCTGCCGCCTTGCAGAGGAGTCGTTTCCATTCCACAGCTTTGTCCTGACATCTGGTGGAGAAAGGTAAAGTAGCACCATCAGTCAGATGGGTGGCCAATCCCTGAGCCGGCCACCTCAAAACCAAACCAAACTCATTGCCATCGAGTCAAGTCCGACTCATAGTGACCCTATAGGACAGGGTAGAACTGCCCCATGGAGTTTCCAAGGACCGCCTCATGGATTCGAACTGCTGACCTTTTGGTTAGCAGCCATACCTCTTAACCACTACACCACCAGGGTTTCCAAAGAAGAGTGTTAATTGGACCGAAAGGAAAGTGCCCCGAGAACCAGCTGGGAGCTTCTCCAAGGCAGGAGCTTTCCCTCTGACTAGTGAGGGCCGCCATGTTCTGTGCCAGGCACTTGGCCTACGTTAGTTCATAGAATCCTGATAACTCGGCCAGGAGGCCAGTGAGCCCTTCTTCACACGAGGAAACAGAGCCACACAAAGGGTTCAGTAATTCCTGGAGCTCATGCAGCCCGGAAACAGGGGAGGCTGATGCAACCCCAGGGTCATCTGACCTTAAAACCCTGTTCCTAATGACTCTGCAATGTTGTCTCTCAATGAGCATCCTGTGAGGGGAAGGAGTCCTCATGGGGACAGCCAGGCCTCTATCCGTTCACTTCACCTCTCTGACAGAATGAGGATGGGACATGTGTTCTGAATTGAATGTTGAGCAGCCAATCCCAACAGGTTTTCCCAAATTGTCCCGAGGATAGACAGCAGGGGCTCAAGTGAGCCATACTGATTCCTGGGCCATCTCAGACCACCTCAACCATCCTCTGGGGGAGGGGTCTAGGAATCTGCATTTTAACAGCGCCGCAGATGATTGCTATTTGAGGTTAATCTGGGAAATTGTGGAGCTGCGCTCCTGCACAGGTGTGGCAGGTTGGTAATGACCACCTCCTAATGGGTGGTTCTATTAGTCCCCAGCCACTGAGTGGCTCTCCTCAAACCAAAGTCCAACATTTGGCCTAGGGGCAGAGGTAGATTATCCAAAAGCAAGGTAAGCACAGTGCTTACCTTGCTTACCAGATCATCTGTAGCAAACAGTTTCACATTTTTTTTTCCACCACATCAAAGATTCTGCTTCTAAGTATGTCTGGCATCTGCATCTTTACCAACCCCACAGCTCCTTCCCACAGGATCAAAGACTCTTTTCAAATCTACGATCCATGACAGGAACAGAGAAAACCCTGGTGGTATAGCGGTTAAGGGCTACAGCTGCTAACCAAAAGGTCAGCAGTTTGAATCCACCAGGCACTCCTTGGAAACCCTATGGGGCAGTTCTACCCTGTCCTTTAGGGTCGCTATGAGTCAGAATCAACTCGACGGCAGCAGGTTTTGGTTTGTGAGAGGAGTAGATGAGGCAGTGAGCAAGGTAAGCACGGGGTTACTTGTACTTATTTACTAATCTGTAGAGAACAGATTAGTAAGTAATCTGTTTTATGGGACAGTTCTACTCTGTCCTATAGGGTCACTGTGAGTCGGAATTGACTTGATGGCAATGGGTTTGGTTTGGTTTTGAGGTGGCCAGCCCAGGGATGAACCACCCATCTGACTGATGGTGTCACTTCGCCTTTCTCCACCACATGTCAGGTCACACAGTGAAATGTATACATAAGAATTACCTGAGAATCTATAAGAATCACCTGGGGATCTTGTTAAACTGTTCTTTTTTTTTTTTTAATTTTATTGTGTTTTAGCTGAAAGTTTATAGCACAAATTAGTTTCTCATTCAAAAATTTATACACAAATTATTTTGTGACATTGGTTACAATCCTCTCGCATTGTGTCAACACTCTCCCCCCCTTTCCCTATCCACCCTGGGTTCTCCATGTCCATTCGTCCAGGTTTCCTGTCCCTTCCTGCCTTTTCATTTTTTGCTTTTGGGCAGGTGTTGCCCATTTGGTCTCATGTGCTTGATTGAACTAAGAAACACATTGTTCACGTGTGTTATTGTTTCTTTTATAGGCACGTCTAGCCTTTGCCTGAAATATGGACTTCAGGTGTGGCTTCATTTCTGAGTTAGCAGGGTGTCTAGGTGCCATATCATCCAGGGGGGTTCCTCCAGTCTCTGTCAGACCAGTAAGTATGGTCTGTGTGTGTGTGTGTGTGTGTGTGTGAATTTGTTCTACATTTTTTTTCCTGTTCTGTCTGGACCCCTCTCTTGTGATCCCTGTTAGAGCAGCTGGTGGTGGTAGCCAAGCACCATCTAGTTCTTCTGGGCCAGACTGGTGGAGGCTGTGGTTCATGTTGTCCGTTAGTCCTTTGGACTAATATTTTCCTTGTGTCTTTGGTTTTCTTCATTCTCCTTTGCTCCAAGCATGATGGGACCAATAGGTGTGTTTTAGGTGGCCTCTCACAAGCTTATAAGACCCCAAACGCTACTCACCAAAGTAGGACGTGGGACATTTTCTTTATGAACTATGTTATGCCAATTGACCTAGGTGTTCCCCGAGACCATGGTCCCCAGCACTCAGCCCCAGCAGCTCGATCCTTCAAAGTGTTTGGATGTGTCTAAGAAGCTTTTATGGCCTTGCCTTGGTGTTAACTTTGATAAAAGGAAAGACAATACAAAATGTAGGGTAAGGCAGCAAAAAGCCAATTCTGATTCGGTATCACTAGGCTGGAAATGCAAATTCTGAGCAGGAGTTCAAACCAGAATGAGCCAGTTTGAAGCCCTGACCCCAAACTCACCACCTCTCCATCCCCTCTGCTCCACCTAGACCTGGCCTTGCCCACTCTCATCCTACTTCCTCTTTTGACCCCTCATGTCACTCATGTCAGTGATCCAAAGTGATCCTTTTTCTATATAAATCAGATTAAATCAGTCCCCTGCTTAAAACTCTTAATGGTGACCCATTGCAACTTGAATAAAATCCAAATTCCTTACTAGAATGTTCTCTCGATATTTTCATCTAGTTCACTGCTCAGGAAGAGTTGTTTGTGAAATTAATTATTTCTTTTCAATGACTCAGGCTTTTATACAAAGGAAACAATAAAAACAAAAGACAAATATTGTTTTTTATACAAATGCAACAGCTGGCAAAGGGTGGCACTAAGAGAATATAAAGCCACAAAGTAGGAGTGGCCGAAGGTGAACTGGTGGTAAGAAGAGGCATATTGCCACACAAGCCAGGGAGAAAGCCAGGAACCAGGGGCTCCCTTAATGTGATCAGGTCTCCTCCAGCTGATAAAGAACAAGGTGTCTGCAGAGCTTGTAAGATTACTGGCAAGCTTGGGCCCACAGAACACCCACAGTCCTGCCCATCTGGTGGGACAGCTTGTCAAGAAGATGCAGTCATGGCCTGGGTGACAAAGCAAACCCCGCAGTGCTCAGTGTTGGTGAGCTTTGCCTGGTGGTGCAAGCAGCTAACATGCTCGGCTGCTAACAGAAAGGTTGGAGGTGCAAGTCCACCCAGAGATGCCATGGCAAAAAAGGCCTGGTTACCTACTTCCAAAAACTCAGCCATTGAAGACCCAGGGGAGCACAGCTCTAGTCTGACACACATGGGGTTGCCATGAGGCAGGATAGACTCAGTGGTGACCGGAAAAGAGAACCTGACTACGCCTGATCTGTTGCCCTCCCAGCTCGGGTACGTTCAGAATATGATGCACCTGGAACAACTTCAGCTCTGAGAACACAGATCTGGGTAGGATGGGTCCCATTTTAAGCCATGTGTTCTCAGACTCAGGCTCTGCAGTCACGTATATGTAACAAACCTTTCATCGAATGGAAGACTGGCAAGGGGAAGGATTGATCCTGCAATCGTGGATAGGAAGACAAACTGTAGGCCAGCAGTGAGAGAAGAAATACCTATATTGAGAAAATTAAAGACATGCCAGAGCCTAATTTTCACCCTGGGGAATATATGCATAGAAAAGAACAGATAATGGGGGATCTGGAAGTTACTGTTAACCGTTCATCAAGCATGTGTGGTGTGCCGCCTCTGTGTCAAGGTACCTGGTAGCCTGAAGGGTTCCCAGGAAGAGTCGAGGCCTCCCTCTTGAGGCCCACATAGGGCACATTTCACATTCTAAAACAGTGCTCACCAGGTAGTATTGTGTTATCTGGGGTGGGAGCACCTCATAAAGACTTACATTTAGCATTTCTATATCCCTAACATAGGGTCACTATGAGTCGGAATCGACTTGATGGCACTGGGTTTTTGGGAACATAGAGCCCGGTGTCCCTGGATAGTTCAAATGGCTAGAGCACTCAGCTGCAAACCAAAAGGCTGGAGGTTCAATTCCACCAGGAGGCACCTGAGAAAAAAGGTCTGGAAATCTTCTGAAAAATACCATCGGCCCATATGGTGTTGCCATGAGTCAGAGTCAACAACAGCAACTGGTTAACATACAGCCCAGCAGCACTCTGTGGTTTGACGGAAGGACCTAATTCCCGAGTCATCCTTGCCACAGAGTTGCGGAGACTAAATGGTGCTCCAAGACCGTGCAATGTGGTAGCATCTGTGGACTTCCATCTCAGCTGCCTTTCCTGGACTGTTCCTTGCAAATTCATCCTAGGAAAATCCCAGTCTTTGTCACTAGGTGGTGCTCCAGGCTCACACAGTTTCGGACACAGCTGAAAGATCTAAAGATCATCTAACCCCTGTGAGACTTTTGGAGGGAAGGAGTTGGGTTTTTTGTTTTGTTTTGTCTTTTAATGTCTGGAGAGGAAGCAGGTGTTCCTGAGAAGCTCTTTACCCCAGCAAAATCGAATTTACCTTCAAACCCAGGCTCTTGTCTGCAAACAAGCAGTAAAGTAGACTTCAGGAGTGGTCTGCACACCAGGCTGTGTTAACACTGTAGATGGGTGTGAATATGGAGTTGGTTTGAATTGTTGGCACCTGGAGAACATGCTTCTCCCTTCTGAGCCAGTGTGGGGGTCAGGCTAGATGCTGCTCCCTTGCCCAGCCTGACCCAAGCTCATTCCAGGACTTCTCCTGGAGTTATTGGGGTAAAGAAATTCCTTTACAATGAGATTCCCTAGCTATAAGGATACAGCACAGAGAGCTGAGAGCCACCTGTACATGAAGAAGCAGAGGGAAGGAGAGCTGGAAAGGAAGAGACAGAAGCCCAGGGACCCCATTTGAGCCCCAGGATCCACCGTGCCCGAAGCCAGCCCCAAACCTTTCAAGTGGCGTCGATCAGTGTTAGTCCATAAATTCCCTTCAGCTGAAAGCCTTTTGAAGGAGCCCTAAAAAAAAATTTTTTTTTTTACTTTGGTGATGCAGTGGTTAAGCGCTTGGCTGCTAGCCTAAAGGTCGGCCATTTGAACCACATAAGAAAGACGTGGTAATCTGCTTCCATAAAGATTACAGTCTTGGAAACCCTTTGGGGCAGTTCTCCTCTGTCCTACAGAGTCACTATGAATGGAAATCAACTCCTTCTTGACACTGAAAGAGTTCCTACCAATACACATGGAGAAAGGTCCCTGCTCACCCTGATGCAGCTGCATTGACCAAAGGCAGAGGGCAGAGTCTGGTCTCAGGGGTCAGTGGCTTGTGTTTGCATTCGGGCCCCACCTTGACCATTTCTCCTCTGGGTGCCATGACCCAGGGCCCAAGCAGCAGCCTCCAGAGCCCAGGAGCTGTCCAGCAGCTGGGAGGCAGACATCGAGCTGGGCACTGGGTGACTCAGAGCCCAGAGAGGAAGGCAGCCCAGAATTTCTAACTAAGTAGTAATGATAAGCATTTGGCTGTTAACCAAAAGGTTGGCAGTTCAAATCCACCAGCTGTTCCTTGGAAACCTTATGGAGCAGTTCTCCTCCATCCTGTAGGGTCGCTATAAGTCAGAATCAACTCGATGGCAACAGGTTTTACTAATGATAATTACAACTAATGAGTCATGCGTGCCAGACTCTATTCTAAGTGGCTTACGTCTATTCTTTCATTTCGTCCTCACAACCACCCTGCACACAAGGTCCCCACCAAAGTGTGAGAAAACTGGATCTTAAAGAACGTGCAACTTGGCCAACATCACTCAGCTGGGAAGAAGGAGGGCAGAATTTGAATCCAGGCAGTTGAGGGGAGGCGCCCATATGAATCTCCTCCTCAAAGTTGGGACTCAGTGGCCAAGCTGGCCAAACCAGACTGACCAGCTGCTGAGTCACCTAAACCCACATTCAGACTCTTTCAGCCCTGCCCAGGGACAGAAATGATCCTCAGCGAGGTGGAGGGAGGCGGAGCTGACCTGCAGCAGCGGATCATCCATTTCTGCTCTGCAGACAGGAGGTCAACCACCAGCACAAGTGGTTGGGCTTTGGAGTGAGATGCAATGGAATCTGGACCTGCCACTGACTGCCTGGGCTCTTCTCCCATCCTACCATCAGTCTCCTCATCTGTAAAACAGGGGCAACAACGATATCCACTTTACAAGATTGTTGTAAAGATTCCAAGAGCTCTGCAGGCAAAACACAGGGCACTGTGCCAGGCGCCCCATGTGCTCTTGTTCAAAGCTCACTCTCATGGCTTTCATTTTATACAAGATAGCAAGAAAGAGGAAACCCTGGTGGCGTAGTGGTTAAGTGCTATAGCTGCTAACCAAAGGGTTGGCAGTTCAAACCTGCCAGGCGCTCCTTGGAAACTCTATGGCGCAGTTCTACTCTGTCCTATAGTGTTGCTATGAGTCGGAATCAACCCGACAGCACTGGGTTTGGTTTTTTTGATTTAGGGAGAAAGAGATAAAGAGATTATTAAAAAAAAAAAAAAAAATAGAGGCTCTGGGGGTTTGAAATTGAGGCACAGAAGTGAAAACATGGCAATTCTATAAATCAGTGGTTCTCAGCCCATTAGAATCATTTACGGGAGTTTTTAAAAATTCCCAGGCCTGAAGCCCACCTCCAGACCAATGAAATCAGAGTCCTTGAGGATAGGGCTCAGACACTGGTCTTTTTTGAAAGCACCCAGATGATTAATGTTGAGCCAGGGTGGAGAGCCACTACAGAGCCATGAGAGTATGGTCTGGCAGAAATTGAGTGGCCGGTCCCTCACCAGCTTTCTTCTCGCTAAAGAAGGAGAGGGTGTCCCCAGCACTAAAATCAAAGCTTACAGCCTTGCTCCGAGAGTTGAAATTTACACAAGGTTTGGCCAGGAATGTTCGCAACCTCAATGCTACAATTAGCAGCTCCTCCTGGCTCCGGTGACACAGTGACAGATGGATGAAATGAATATACTATGAGATTAAATAACGAGGAAATGTTATGCCAACAAAATTAACTTGTCCAGCCCCATTCCTTAGCAACTGTGCTATGATTTCAGGGCTCTTCTCGAAGCCTCTGGTTGTTCCCACCACTCCCTTTCACTAACATGTGAGGCACAGTTATTTATAACTTTAATGAAAAGAAGAGAAAAGCAAGGAATAAGGCAAAAGAAACTTGTAAGTGCCCTTCAAACCACGTCAGGCCTGCCCCCAGACAAACAGGATCAAATCAGCAAATTGTAAATTGTGAAGCCTGTTTCATTTTCCTGCAGAGGAGCCTCCCAGGCCCTCTGAGGGGTTCACAAAGCAGCCCTGCCTTTTATGAAAACGCTGTGCATTTGCCAAGCCAATCTGGGCCTGCCCAGATCATCATTGTGCGGAGTCAGGGCGCTGAATACTGGAGCTCAGAACACAATGTCCTTGGAGGAAAACTGCATTTGTGTAGCACGAACAGGCGCACAGAGGAGAATTGGCTGGTTGCCAGGGGGAGAGTGGAGAGGAGGGGAAGCCTTCCTCTCTTTAAATTATTCCTAGTTGAACTGCCAAAGACCTGTCCTTTTCTCAGACGGAGTCTCTCCTGGGCGACCAGCAGGCCAGGGCTTTGCTGAGGTTTCCCATTTGACTGATATGAAGTCTATGGCCCTGGGTAGCCAGGAATCCCTGAGACCTAGGCCAGAAACTTGGCATTCGTTGCCCCCTAATCAGATCCAGCTGTGCTCCTGGCTGTCTTGCCTGCTGGTCTTACTTATTGACCACTGAGGGCATTCGGAGCCCTGGTGGTGCAGTGGTTAAAGCATTTGGCTGCCAACCAAAAGGTTAACAGTTCAAATCCACCAGCCAGTCCTTGGAAACCCTATGGAGCAGTTCTACCCTGTCCTATAGGGTCGTTATGAGTCAGAATCAACTTGATGGCAATGGGTTTGGGTTTTTTCTTTTTTTTAGGGCATTTAGGATCACTGGTGGCGCAGTGGCTAAGCACTCAGCTGTTAACTGAAAGGTTGGCGGTTCGAACCTATCAGCCACTCAGCAGGAGAAAGACGTGGCAGTCTGCTTACATAAAGATTATAGCTTATGGCTGTGGGTTTTTTGCTTAGAGGATATTTGGTTTCAAATAATTGTATGTGTCTGCCAGAAATCTCTCTCTACAGGATTGCTGCCATTGTTCTAGGCTTGAGGTTAAGAATGTACCAAAGTATATTCTAAAGAAGAGGCTTTTAAATTAGGGAAGCAATTCCATTTACGATAGCATCTAAGAGAATAAAATACCTAGGGATAAATTTCACCAGGGATGTGAAGGACTCATACAATGAAAATTATAAAACACTGCTGAAAGAAGACTTATATAAATGGAAAGATATTCCTTGTTCATGGGTTGGAAGACTTAATATTATTAAGATGTCAATACTACTCAAACCGATCTGTAGATTCAATACAATCTCTATCAAAATTCCAGCAGCTTTCTTTACAGAAATGGAAAAACCAATTCTCAACTTTATATGGAATAGCAAGAAGCTCTGAATAGCTAAAGCAGTGTTGAAAGAGAAGAATAAAGTAGAAAGACTCACACTTCCTGATTTTAAAGCATATTATACAGCTATAGTAATCAAACAGCCTGGTAGCGTACAACAATAGACACATAGACAAATGGAATAGAACTGAAGAGTCCAGAAATAAACCCACACATACGTGGTCAACTAACTTTTGACAAGGGCGTCAAGTCCATTTGAGGGGGAAAGAAGAGTCTTTGCTAAATGGTATAGGGGAAACTGGATTTCCACATGCAGAAAATGAATCAGGATCCATGCCTCACATCATACACAAAAATAAATTCAAAACAGATTAAAAACCTAAATGTGAAAACTGAAGCCATAAAATTCTTGGAAGAAAATGCAGGGGCAATGCTGCCAGGCCTGGCTTTTAACAATGGATTATTTACTATAATAACACAAACAGAAAAAGACAAAATAGATAAATGGGTCCTCGTAAAAAGTAAAAACTTTTGTTCATCAAAATACTTTACTAAAAAAGTGAAAAGACAAGCTACCAACTGGGAGAACATCTTCAGAAACCATATATTGGCTAAGAATCTAATAACAAAAATATAGGTATAAAACTTTGACATTTAACAACAAAAAGACAAATAACCCAATCATAAAATGGGCAAAGGAATGGTGAATAAACATTTCACCAAAGAGGACATTCAAAAGGCCACCAAACTCTTGAAAAGATGCTCAATGTCATTAGCCACCAGAGAGATACAAATCAAAACCACAATGAAATACCATTTCACTCCCACTAGAATGGCTAAGATAAAAATTCCTAAAAATAAAATAACAAATGTTGTCAACCATATGGGGAAATTGGAACTCTTATCCATTGCTGGCGGGAATGCAAAATGGTATAGCCATTGTGGAAAACAGTGTGGCGGTTCCTCAAAAAACTAAAAATAGGACTACCATATGACCCAGCAATTTTAATCCTAAGTATATACCCAAAAGACTTGCGTGTAGAGACTCAAATAGATGCTTGTACACCAGTGTCCGCTGCAGCGCTATTCATAATAGCTATTCACAATTGCTGTCAATGAGTTGTATACCCGTAATAAGTTGAATTGGCAACAACAACAAAAAAAAAAATAGCTGCTGAGTCTGTTTATGAACAACCTAACAGTTCTTGGGATTAGGTTCCTTGGTTTGGAGGTTTAGGATCATGGTTTCATGGGACATCCCGGTTAATTTGCCTAACAATGTGTTTAGTGCTTCTGTCCTACCTCCTAGTTCATTGTCTGGTACTTGGATCTTAAAAGCTTGCAAGAAGCCTTTAAAGATACAACAATTGGTCTCTAATCACCAAAGGAAGCAACAGAGGAAGAAGGAGGGTCAGAAACAGGGGAGGAATTGGAATGTGTGGCTAATTGCCTCCATGAATAACTGCCTCATTTGCCATGAGACCAGAAGAACTAGACGGTGCCCAGCTACCATTACTGAATATTTTGATCAAAGATTCTATAGAAGAATCCTGATCAAGAGGGGGAAATGCAGAACGGAATTTTAAATTCTCATGGAAGCTAAGTTTTCTGAAGCCAGGAAGACCGGATGAACCCCTGAAACTATTGCCCTGAGATACTCTTTAAACCTTACACAAAAATATCCCCTGAAGTCTCCTTGAAACCATACAATAGTTTAACTAGTGAAGAATGTCTGCCTTGAGCATTATGCTCATTCAAGATCTCTCTATATGGTATTAAATTGACAATAGCAACTCAAAAGATTAGATAGGAACCTTAGGGGGCAGCAGGGTTACATTAATGAAGGAAGAACAACTCAAAAAAGGAGAGTGAGAATGGTTGTGCAATTCAAGGAATGTAATCGATATCACTGAATTGTGCATGTGGAAATTGCTGAATTGGTGTATGTTCTGTATATATTCTCAACAGCAACAATAAAAATGAAATAAATTATTAAAAAGAAGAAGGAGTTAATCAGGGCTATGAATTCAGTGAATCCGTGGACTGGGATTAGAAATAATTGACCTTAATTTTTTACTCTGCTATAACTGAAATTTGGCAGTTCCTTCAATTATGAATGGAGTTGGAACCAACTCAATCGCAACAGGTTAGAGACACTAGTAACTCTGTAACCAGTAGAAATCCCACATCATTTCACATTACATTATAAGTATGCCCGATAACTCAAAATACCATTTATGCAAATCATTACTTCAGTATTACCGTGGCCATTAGACCTGCCACTACGTAATATACTATATAAATAAACTTATATATTCATACATCACAATCGTGGGCTTTTTATACTCTGATAACTATAATTACAATAGGCTTAAGCATAACAACAATCGTGAGGACGGTGGAGGACCAGGTAGTGTTTCCTTCTATTTACCTAGAGTCACTATGAGTGGGAACAAACTCAGCATTATTACCTAAAAAGTAAAACATGGTTTATAATTGGTTTCCTTTGTAAGCCTGTGTGTTTTATTTTATCCATCTATTCCTCCCACTAATTACAATTAAAAACCCTGGATGTTGTATATAAAACAAACATAAGACATCTCTGAAAAGCAGAGGGAAGAATATGAATCAGATAGGGACTTTGGAACCTAGAGAACAAAGAACACAATGGTGAGCTTCTTGATTTTCCTTTTTGCCTCATATATCCCAGATTTGGAGGGGAAAAAAAAGCAACACAAAAACGACATCAGGACCAGGCAGAAAAAAAAAAAAGTTCCAACAAAAGCCTGTGTTTTCTAGCTAAACCACAAGGAACAGGAAGCTAACCAAGTGATCATGAGAACATCAAACCAAAAACCCATTGCCATGAAATCAATTCCTACGCGTGGTGACCCCATGTGTTATGGGTAGAACTGCTTCATAGGGTTCTCTTGGCTGTAATCTTTACAGAAACAGTTTGGCAGGCCTTTCTTCTGCAGAGTTGCTGGGTGGGTTCAAACCACCAACCTTCAGGTTAGCAGCCAATAGCAAACCATTTGAGCCACCCAGGGACCTCATGAGAACACATGCCCTAGAAGTTTCAAATATCATTGGCCAGAATGGAGGATGGAGGTATAAGTCAATCTTATTTAAATCTCAAAGTAGGTTGACTTCAGCTAATACCTGGATTATATCTACTCTAGCTTGGGCCTGTAGCCCATTCTCTATGACTTTATCTTGATTTTCCTGTCTGTCTTTTGACCTCAGGACTATTGTAAGTTCCCAGAGATATAGAGACCATGTTTCATCTTTAGTACACCCAGAGAACCTAGCTGGTGTCCAAAAAACATACATGAGTGGATGAGTGAATGGGTGAGGGAGTAAACCATCTGGTAGAGGCAAGACACCCTCCTCCTTGTAGCGAAAAGGTATTATTTTGGAGAACTTTGGTTTTGGGAACTTCGCAGCCTCCATTCCCCCTTTCTAATGGAACTCCAACTTTCTTTGGGGGAAATTAGCTCTTTCCCTGTGGTTTCAGGTTGATGAGACTGAAGTCAAGTCCCATGCCTCTCTGGCCAGGTGAACCAAATCAGGCCCATCAAATATTCCCTCCGTCCCTGTAATTCTAAGTTCAGACCGGAGGAAGCAGAAAGGAAAAGGAAGTAGCATTCATTTGTCTCCATGGCACCCCCATTCCAGCTGTGAACCCATCGCAGTTCGTGGGCAAGTTAAACTAACCTCCAGGCACCGAAGTCTCTTTGTGTGAAACACATACACTAATACCTCCCTCTCAAAAAGTTATTGTAAAGATAAAAGGAAATAATAGTAGACACCTAACAGGGACACTTGAATAGTGAGAACTCAGTCGGTGTGAGTCCTCCATGCCCTCTCCTTTCTTTACACCTCCCAAAATCCTCCAGTCCAGCATGGTGCTCCACAGTGGCCCAAATAGTGCCAAGGAATGTAAATCAACATCTTTGCCTCTTACGTAGGCTTCACATGGGACTGCATTGTAAAAGCTCCACTATACAGGTCATTTTGTGTGTGTGTGTGTGTGTTTAACAAATTTGGGGGGAAGGAAACCCACCAATCAGCAGTTATTTGTAGGTCTGCCAGTTATTCTGTTCTCAATGGCTACTTTATTTTTGATGTCATGGGAAATAAGCCCGTTCCTGCATAAACTCAGTGAAATGCTCCTGGGGCTTGGGAAATCACTTCTATTTTTCCCTTTGTTCTTTATGTTTTTGTGTGTTGTTTGCCTTTTTTACAATAAGATGTGTTATGTGGACAAATCAGAAAAATAATAAAGCTAAGAACAGATATAAAATCACTGAGGTGTATCACTGCTGTGCCACTAACAAGGACTGTGTGATCTGGGATGGGCCTCAGTCACCTAACCTGTTCAGTGAGGCAGCTGGACCAGCTCCCAAGGGGGTGGACTCCATGCCTGTATTTCAGAGACTCTCATGCCAGTGGAGGAGATGGTTTACTCTGCAGCATGGCCAGCCAGTGGGAAACCCTCAATCTTCTCCAAGTCCCAGCTGGCATGGCTGCAGTCGCTGTTCTGTGATGTGGGCAGAGTCTGGCCCAGAATGACGGGCTATAATCAAATAGAGATCAGCCTTGTTGTCACCACATGAGGCCGTGTCTGCCTGCCTTAGGCTCTGTGCCATCAGCTGCATGTAGCAGGGGCTGGCCTGTTCACTGTGACTCTGGCTGAAAAAGAACATGATGAGCTAATCTCTGAGCAGGGATGCTGACCACAGGGAAGTAATGATGAGTATCCTTTGATGAGCATTAAACCAAATCACCCTTAATGAATGGATTCATTAAACACACATCCTAACCACCTTGACAATAAAAGGATGAGAAATTGACACAAAAAATACATTCTTACCATGATCTTTCTGAGTCAGTCGGGCTGACTTCCGTTCAGCCTTTTAGCTGTAGTCCCAGAGTATCATCACCTGCTGATTATCATAATTAGCACCTGAGTGGTTGTGGCCTGATCCATTGCTCATGGACTAGTATATTTAGTAGGGTGTTCGTTTAAGCAGCCAAAGCACCCTCCATCCTTGCATTCAAGTGGAAAGTAACAAGTAGCAAAGGGGGAAAGTTCTGGGCAATAAAGTTTACAGGAAGGAAAGGAGGGAGAGAAGAGAAGAAGAAATTCCATGTAATGATAGACTTTCAGAGCTATTTTGGTCAGTATCCACAGAGGGCGTGGGTTTGCTTGGGGGACCCACTGTGGGTTTGGGCTGGGTCTCAAAGCTAGCTTGGTGCAATGCATGCTAGGAGACCAACTGCCTGGGCATCAAAGGATGCTGACAAGCACAAGGCAACAGGAACAGGGAGAGAGTGGTTCATGAAAACCCATCACCATGTTGAAAAACAATATGTTTCTTGCAGGGCTCCAAACCGGTTCAGTTATGGCCGATGAAGCAAAACCAGAACAGCCCTGAATTTTTACAATTTGGGTGATCCAGAACAATAACCAGAATGGGGGAAAGTATGGTCGAAGCCCTGGAATGGGAGACTTGGAAGAGGTGTAGTGAGCCTTTTCAGGAGCCTGGTGGGTAAGACTGGATTATTGGCAGGACTATGGATAGTGACACACATGCAAAGCTGCGCAGTCAGCTGCCGTCATTGGTTGAGTGGGGAGTTCATGTTTCTGACTCTGCTCAAATCCTATAGGCAAGAGATTTGGTTGCTATGCAACTCATATGCTGCCCTGGTTTTCTAAGAGGGAGGTTAGATTTCTAGCAGGGCTTCTACCCATAATTTTTCCCATTCCAGTTATCATTCCAGCTCACCCAAATTTTAAAAATTTGGGTCTGTTTTGGTTTCACTTCCTCAGTCATGACTGAACTGGGAAGAACTGGTTCGAAGCCCTGGTTTCTTGAGAGGCAGCACAGTGAAATGAGGGAAGAATATGGACTTTGGAGGCAGCATGCCTAAGCTTGATTCACAAATTCACCACTGATTTAAAAGCTTTGTGATGTTACAAGCTAGACTCTGGGGATACAGTGATGAATAATACAGACATGGCCTCTACCACCCTGAGCTCACATCTGTTAAGAAAGACAAACAAATAAATGTACCCTTACAAACTGTGATGAATGCCATGAAGACAGCAAACAAGGGTCTCAACTTAGGAATGAGAGGCCAGAACTACTTTAAGTGAAGCTGTCAAAGAGGGCTTCTTGGAGGAGGCCTGGAAGAAGAGAATAAGCCAGCTCGGAGATGAGGCAGGGAGGAGCAGGCTGGGTAGAAGGCACTGGAGTAGGAAAATGATGTTATTACAAAATATTCCAGAAGTACCAGGTCAAATTTAGGATTGGCTGAGCTATGCATGATTCCTAAGAAGAGGGGGGCCAAGGATAATCTTAAGGAGGGTATGTTAATTACGTAGTGCTGCCATAACAGAAATACCACAAGTGGGTACCTTTAAAGTACAGAAATTTATTTTATCACAGTTCTGGGGACTAAAAATCCAAATCAGTGTCTCAGCTGTGTGGAGTCCTTCCCTGTCAGCAACCCCGAACACTGGTCTCTTGGCATTCCTTGGCCTGTAGACATCCTCACATAGAATCTATCTTCCCTCATTTGTGTTTGCTCCTGCATTTAATCTGCTGTTTTTATAACTCAGAAGTGATCAGGTTTAGGACCCACCCTAAACTGGTATGGCCTCATTAACATAACAAAAGAAATACCCTGTTTCCAAACAGGATCATATCCACAGGTACAAGGGCCAGGAATTCAACACATATGTTGGGGGACACAATTCAATCCATGACAGTAGGCTTTAGGGAACAACCAGGCCCTCCTGTGATCTGCTCATTTGGGGGAACTTAGCTACAGAATCCCAAGCCTGGTAAGGTTCACCTGGCCTGGAGTATCCATACCTCCAGGAGGATGGGGGTTGACTTTGGAGGCTTCTTTTCAGAAGCCTCCAGGTTCTGATACCCTAAGCTGCACGGGGCACACAGTAGACAGATACACTAGCTCCCAACTCTCGATGAAGGTTGGCCAGCCACTCAGTAGCAAATGCCAATAGCTGCAAGGTTTACACTCTAGGACCCAAACCATGGGACAGAGCAGGACACCCAATCTTATAAACTTACCTTCAAATGGCCAGGGTTCTGCATTTGGGAGTTTGGGGACAAAGCAGGCGACTTTGACTCTCCCTCCCTCCCTATTGTCATCATCTGAAAAGTCAACATGATTTAAAAAAAAAAAAAATTGATCCATCAAGACAATTATACCTTTGGCATCAAATATCTTTATGTTATTTTTCATCTATATTCATGGCTTCCAGCGCTCCACACTTTATGAATATCTTATGAGCATTTGTTATAAAGAAATTAGCTTCATCTTTCTGGCAGCTTTCTGCTGAGAGATAGCTGATGACTCACAAAATGTGAACCCCAACTCGGACTCAAGAGGAAGCCATTGATAAGCAAGAGTTGCTCAGCTCCAGGCTTCCCCAAGGTGCAGTCCGCCACTTTTCAGACTCCAACAAACGTTTGTCCCACTTCATTTCTTCCTTCACTACGGAACAAGACCTGAAGGAGATACTGCCGCTGGACCTTTAGTAGTCACCATGGGCTGCATAACTCAATGGCTGTTGTGAACCTCCCTTTTAGAGGGTGTTATGGATTGAATTATGCCCCCCACCAAGAAAAAAAAAAATGTTGACGTGACTGTGACCTTGTTTAGAAATAAGATTTTTCTTTTGCTGTCAATTAAGTTAAAGGGGGTCCTCGCCTTAGTCTGAGTGGTGTTTTATAAAAGGGGAGACCCTCGCCCTCCCGGTGACCTGTTTTTGTCGTTGTTAGCTGCAATGGAGTCATCATCCCCCAACTCATGGTGACCCCATGCACAAGGGAACAAACTATCACCCCGTCATGCGTCATCCCCATGATCAGTTGCAGATCGGACCATGGTGATCCACAGGGTTTTCACTGGCTGATTTTTGGAATTAGATTGCCAGGCCTTTCTTTCTAGTCTTAGTCTGGAAGCTCCATTGAAACCTGTTCAGCATCATAGCAACACACAAACTTCCACTGACAGACAGGTTGTGGCTGCATATGAAGGGCATCGGCTGGGAATTAAACCAGTCTCCTGCATGGAAAGTGAGAAGTCCACTACTGAACCATCTAGAGCATCTTTTTAGTTTATGTGATTACAATGGACTCAAACTGCTCTCTGCATTTCCGGCTATGCTCTGGCACACCTTCTGAGCCTCAGGTTTGTCTCTTGCAACAAATGCCACTTAAAAAATATTAAATAATGGAACATCCAAGCCATGAACTCCTCTTCAAGCAGTCAGCCAAAAATGAGGTCCACCTCTGTGTTACCGACATGGAAGGCTGTCCTTGATGTAGTCTTGAGTGTGGGGGGGGGGTGTAAATTATAGAACAGTGTGTACAGTTAAACCCATTTTGGTAAAATACAAAATATCCATTATGTTTGTGTGTGCTTCTAGAAAGGTCTGGAAAGAAAATCACAAACTGATGATGCCCCCAAGGAAGTTGGGAGGATAAGTTCCACTTACTGCTTTAAAAAAAAAAAAAAAAGTTCGTTGATTTTATAATTAAGAAATATATATAGGCTCTGGAAGGGTATAGTCACCCTTGCTGTTCAGCAGGGTTGGCTATATAAAGGACCTCCAGGGCTTATTCGAACTGCCGACCTTTTTGTCTGCAGCGGAACTCTTAACCACTAGACCACCAGGCTTTCCATTCGGCAGGAAGCCTAGCTTTAAATCAAGGATTGCCTGGAGCCTAGGCCAACAGGTGGTTTTTGTTTGTGTTGGCTGTTTTGTTCCATCACCTGACCCCACCGCTTCCACAAAACCGCCCAGGGATAGGAAAGCGGAGTTTGCCACGCGGTGAACTCCTGACTCCAGCAGGCGCGCGGCTCCGGCTCCTTCGAGCTCGGCTCCCAGCAAACGGCGGCCTAGCCTTGGCTCAGCGAGGTTTGCGCACCAGGAGAAGGAACGCCAACTACTGCTCCCGTGCGCCGCTGGGAGAGGCGGTGCGGATTCTATCAAACTTAACCCGAGAGTGAACTTTTTTCTCTCTAGCAGAGATTGAATGGTCGCGGACTACTTAAGTCCCCATGACATAAAATCTGTTTTCGTGTGACTTCTCATTAGAGATGATGCGGGAAAACTGCGGCACAATGACTGAGATCACACAATAAGGTCAGAGGCCAGAGAGGGAGCCTGGGACTCTCCAACCAGCCAGCCACCAACCACCCACCCACGAGCTGCTATGTCCCCGCCTGGGCCGGTCACCGAGGGGCAGCTCCCGGATTTCCTCTGGGAAGTCCAGCAAGGGAGGCCTGGAGGGCCGGGAACGGACCGCTTAGCGGGAGGCGGCAGGCTGCGCGGGAAGAGCCCCGGTAGCTGGCCTTTGAATCTGCTCTCCAGGAGGAAGCCAGTCCGGGCCAGGGGCAGGAGGAACGCCCCCGCCGAAGGCCTGAGCCTTTGGTTTGTGAACATCCCCCCCGACCCTGCCCCAGATGTCAGGCCCCTCAGGAGCGGCAGGTCAGAACCCCCACCTGCCCTCCTCGCGCGGTGGCGCCCACATCCATCCATCACCCCCGCAGGGCGCTCCGTAGCGCTGGGAGCTGGGGGCGGGTGGACGAAGGGTGGGGCCGAGAGGCTGATCTGGCTCCCCGCCTCCCTCAGCGGGGACCTTTCCCCAAGGCACCCACTCCGCCCCAAGTCTGCCGGTTGCGGGGCGGAGGGCGCGGAGTCTCCAGAGTGGAGAAGGGGCGCCCAAAGAGGAGCTGCCTGGTCCCAGCTCCCTCTCGGTTTGCCACGCGAGCGATCCTGGAAGCGCCACCTCGAGGGACCTGACGGGAGAGCAGGCGTGCCCCAGATGGGTAGGGGCTGTCTCCTTTCTAGCGTCGACGTGGGCAAGAAAAGTACAAGAGTGAGGGCGGGAAGCAGGGAGTGGAGACTGGGCAAGGCCCAGGGGTTGGCAAGAACTGGCGTGCGGCCTTCTGAGTCCCGACCGCGCCCTGGGCAGCGCAGGTGCCACCGAGCCCGTGGCGCGGGGACAGCCCGGCGGCAGCGCACTTAAAGAGTTCATGTCCAGTTCCTAGAGAGGGGAAAGGCGAGCACAGGGTGTCTGCGCCCTGCCTGGTGGCTCGCAGTGCCTGAGCCCGGGCCGCGCGCGGAGAGGAGCCGGGAGGACTGCAAGACTCAGCCAAAGTTAACACGGTGAGGACCCCGGAGCGCTTTTGGCTAAGTCCACAGTCTAGCCCACGTCTAGGTGGGCGAGAGCACCTGTGAACAGCCACGGACACAGAGCTATCCTCGGCGAGGGTAGTAAGCACAAACATGGACGTGGCAGGTCGCGGGCTGCACAAGGACCAGGGCAGCACCGTGCACACAGAGCCTCGATTCGAAGGTGCAGGCCAAGGTCAGCGGCACGCATGTGGGAACCACGGCACGTCGGAGAAGACCAGAAATTGGTCAGGTTGTGCAGGGCGGTGTGCTGCCCATGCTGTGGACGACTCCCTCCCCAAGTGCGGCTAGCAGGGACCCAGGCACTGCGGACCGATGGACGACTCCCAGCTGAGGCGCAGGACGCCCTGCATCCTTCTGCAGGGAGAATGGCCCCAGCAGCCGGGCAGACAACGTGAAGCCAGCTCGCTCTTGGGTGGGGGTGGGAGAATAGTGGTGGCTCTAGAGGTGCTGGCGTTGCACGCAGGCCACTGCAGCATTCCCAGGTCCTGGCACGGTGGGTCTTCTATGCCTGTGAACCTCCTCGCTCAAGGTCAGAAGGCGGCCTTCTCGGTAATCCTGGCATGGTGAGAGAGCACCGGGGTGGAGCCCACTCCCCGAGGCCCGGTCAGGCAGAAGGATGCATGTTCCCCCAGTTCATTGTGGGTGATTTTGTCACAGCTGCTGGTGGTGCAGAGGTTAAGAGCTGGCTGCTAACCAAAAGGTTAACAGTTGGAATCCACCAGCTGCTCCTTGGAAACCCTGCCCGACAGTTCTACTTTGTCCTATAGGGCTTCTATGAGTCGGAATCGACTGGAGGGCAATGGGTTTTTTGGTTTAAGCCTTTAGAGGACACCCAGTTTCCTAGGAAATAATTTTGGTGCGTAAATACCCCAAGCTCTGTAATCATATCTTAAAAAATCTGTTGCCATCAAGTTGATTCTGACTTACAGAGTAGAACTGCCCCATCGGGTTTCCAAGGAGTAGCTGGCGGATTCCAACAGTTGACCTTTTGGTTAGCAGCCTGAGCTCTTAACCACTGCACCACTATATTGGAGCACCACCAGGGCTCCAATATATCATAGAAAAATTAAGGATTTGCTGGAAGAGACTGGTGTAGGAAGAAAACAGAGCCTGTCGCAGGCAATGAGTCCTGAAGAAACAATTATGGCCATTGAAGGCACTTACAGGTGTGCCATTCTTCCACCTGTGACTGTTCTTATGTCTCATTTGGCATAATGAGGAGGTCTGTGTGACCCCAGTGTTGTCCCTGCAAAAGGCACTGCCCTCATAAGGAACCAGCTCCATGCAGAAAACTGCACACAAAACCTGGGACAGGGCCGGGCCATCCACTCTGACAGGACTGACCACCCTGGGCCCTGTTATGATACTGTGACTGGGCCACCTCATAGGGTGAAGGCCCAAGATGATTGAGGGCTTCTGGGCTAGGGGACAGAAGTCTAGAGACTGATTTCTAACTGAGAGCTCAAACCTGGAGTCCTTATTTTTTCCAACTCAGAAGGATCTTTTCATTGCTTTTTTTATGCATGTGTATTGGGGGAGGGGGTTAGCTTTCCATTCATTGTTGGGTGTTATTCCTGAGGGAAGATATGGGTTCTGGGGCCAGGGAATTTAGTCATCCACAAGTCAAGAAGAGGTTTCTGTGGGAGCTGAGGGATGGAGGCAGGGGACGCTTTCAAGAGGGGAGGACTATTTGTCCTTTGTTTTTTCTGGCTCAGGTTTCCTTACTACAGCCCCATACATCAAATTGAAACACATCTAACCTTTCGTTGTTACCCTCTGGAGAGCTCTGTGTGAAATTTACCAGGTTCAGGGCCTGGTGGAGGCCCTGTGCCAATCTGCAATCCACCTCTGCTGCAGCTTGACTATGGAACAACTAAGTGTGAGCTCCAGGACCCTACAGTGGGCAGGGTGTACGACAAGCCACAGCTCTCAGCATGCTGGGTGCCCCTGCTTTCTCCAGTGGAATCAACCTGGCTCTGTCCCAGCATGGCTCACCTTATCAAGACCAACTCCAAGAGGCATGCCTGACTCATACCACTTCCCTTCATGGGGGCTGAAGGGCCTTCAGATAGGAGGCATTTATAGATAATATGGAAAAGTGGCAGAAAAAGGAAAAATAGAGAAAGAAAGAATGGAAAATGAAGAGGAATTGAGTTGAAAAGGACAGAAGTGCAATACAAAGCCTGTTAGAAGTGTTCACACTCAATTTTCAGACCCAGTTTTCTACTCCCAAAGACTGAACCAGAATGTGCAGTCTTTTCACAAATCAAGAATGTAACTCTCATCCAATCCAGATAAAAATTTTGCATGTCCAACATCTGCACCAGTTTATTCTCACTTCGTAGAATAAATGGGTTCCTTCAAAGGTACATATAAATTCACTTTGAAGTCCTGTTTTAGATGGACCAGAAAATCCTGCTTATAACTGTCAGAAACATTTTGGAATCTAGATGGTCATTTTCAATCTTGTTTATAGACCCATATATTGGATGTTTAGGAGTCCCTGGCTGGCCTAAATGGTTAAGCACTTGACTACTAACTGAAAAGTTGGTGGTTTGAATCCACTCAGAGGCTCCTTGGAAGAAAGACCTGGCAATCGGGTTCCAAAAAGTCACAGCCTTGAAAATTTTATACAGCGCAGTTCTACTCTGCACACTTGAGGTCTCCATGAGTCGGAATCGACTCAATGTCAACTGATTTGGTTTAGTTTGGGTGGATGTTTTTAGATTCCCATGTGACATGTGGGAAATGGGCATTTACATTATGATCTAGATTTATGATGATATAAAAATTAAGCATGAAGCTTGCTATTCATGCTTTGATGAATCTGCAGATTTAGGCACATGTGGCCAGGGGAACATAGAGCTTGGTGTCATGTGCTGGAACACTGGTGTTATTGAGGGCGAGGCCAGGGGGCCACAGAAGACCCAAAATGAAGAGTTCCTCCCGGGAGTTGGCTGGAAACGACAAATCTAGATTAAGTAGCATGTTTTCCTTGGCATGATTTATGTTTGCTTTGATTCTGGCCATCTGAGGCTGTGTCGTTACAGCACGTGTGTAACTGGCTTGGTTTATTAATTCCACAGCTGGAGACTGTACTACTAATTTAATGTTTATTGAACACCACAATGTGTCAAACACAGTACAAACCTCAGCCTGAGGAGCTTACTAAGTGAGTCAGCAATGCATCCATCTTACACACATACCAAAGACATCAACATGTGGAGGAAAATGGAGGACCTACCTTGGGGAACAAAGTGCCACTGACCTCTCCTCTGTGAGGGATGTGGTCTGTGTTCACCCCCAGGTCTCCTCACACTCCTGACTGCGTCTCCTTGATGTTAGTTCCACACCTTGCATTCGCAAGAGTACTAGATGGCTAGGCGTGCAAATCAAGGACAGAGATTGTTAACTAGACTATCAAAGAAGATAAACCTGGCACTTAGCTGCCCTGATAAAAGCAGACTGAAAATTCTCCAGAGCAAACATTGAAGAAGGTTACAGCAATCAGAATATTGTTGCTTTAGCATTTCTCACAGTTGCCTTTGCCAGTTAACCATTGCCAACACATATCGAAACACTCAGTGGACAATTTAGTGAGATAAATCCATTGATTGGCTGCCAAAAGTGAGACCTGGGACAATGCTCACATAAAGGATTATAGCATCTCCCGCCAGCTCCAGGAAGGGCTGCTGCCAAGTGCAGGCTGGCTCTGTTGCCAGCTTTACTACCTGTGCAACTCCTTGGAGGGAGATGCCTGGTTTATTTCAAGGCCTGACACATGTTCAACCAAAATGAATTATATCAAATAAAATCCTCTACTTACAATCCTATGTAGATATCTCTGGGACCCACTTCTGAGAGAAGGTTTTAAAGTTGGTTTGTTTGTCTTTTTGTTTGCTTTATAGTCAAGCTAGGTAGTCCCACATAGATTTCAGATGGGGTATGTGGTAGTTAATGTTATGTGTCAGCTTTAGCTAGGCCATGATTCTCAGTAGTATGTAATTATCCTTCATTTTGTGATCTGATGTAATTATCCTCCATTTTGTGATATAATGTAATCACCTTCACATTCTGATCTGATGTGATTAGCCAATCAGTTGTCAAGGGATTTTCCCCAGAGGTGTGGCCTGCACCCAGTAAATATACATGGACATTCTAGCAATGCTCACTTGCTTGCTCTGGATCCTGCATCCAGCTTGTCGTCATCTGACCTCCAGTTCTTGGGACTTGAGCCAGCAGCCTGCCATATTGCCTGTCAATATTGGGATTCATCGGCCTCTGCAGCCTGTGAGCCAGAGGCCTGCCATCTGACCTGCCAATCTTGGGTTCATCAGCCCCTGCACCTACATGAGTCAGGAGAAACCTCCAGCCTGACACCTGACCCATGGATTTGGGACTTGCCAGCATATACAATTGTGTGAGCCATTTTCTTGAGATAAATCTTTCTCTCTCTATATATATACACTCACTTTTGCTTCTCTAGAGAACCCAGTCTAAAACAGGGTAAAAATTAATTAGTTGCTGTTCAATAGCCAATTTGCATAACTTAATACTGGGCATGTTTATCGTCATGGTATAATTCTCCAACCTCTTCAGGCTCTCCGTGAAGTCCATGTAAATGTTTAACATTTCAACTTAAGTCAGAGACATGATAGAAATAGGTGGCAGCTTTTATAGTAATTAACGGGGTCACACAGTTGGTATAGACTAAATCCGTCTAATCAGGGAATACTTTAATCTTTTTAATACTCTGGCAACTAGGATTTGGAACAATTTATGGGTGTAAAACTTTGTAATGCAATCGATCTGAAGTTGAATGATGATATCTTTTTGTTAAAAAAACTAATTGGACTCAGAGTGTCTTATATATAGGAGATGTGTAAGGAAACTGTTGAGTGACTACTTGAATATTCTAATTATAAGGATTTGCTTCTATGTGATAGACCTGGTGCAGTCTGTAAGCTAAAAGAATATTCACCAAGTATGGCATGGTAGCCCACCAACTCACCATCAGAATTCAACCTCAAATTCTTAACACCTTCGGCAGGTACAATTGAAGTTTAATTCAGAAGTTTCTGAGATTCATTAGAAAGAGGACAATTCTTAAGGTGCTTAACCTTGGGTGCACATTAAAAACCATCTGAAGTGCTTTGGAAAATACCGACGCCCAGGCCTGATCCCAAATCAACTAGATGCTGTGGGGGGTGAGGCCTAGGCATGGATTTTTTTTTTTTAAAGCTCCCCAGGTGATTCTATGAACAGCCAGGGCTAGGAACCAGGGGTTTAAACCTTCCAGCAAAGCCACAGCTAATTATATCCCTCCCCCAACTAGCCTCACTGCTTCCCCCTATCCACTACGCTCTCCACACATACGCACCAAAAGAATACTGAGGGAATGTGAAATGTCTGGCTTTGAGCCACCAGAATCTCTCCCAAGTAACAGAGCTGCTGGAAGCACAGAAACCAGTCCCTGGATGCCAGGGAGGTGAGCTCATTTGGGGCAGGGAAGTGACATAGTACAATGGGTGGGCTGCATTAGTACAGCCCAAGCTCTTTGTTCTCCACATCCATAGATGAAGGTGAAGGTCAGTTTTACGGCCATTGCCAGACATAACTTGGATCTCTGTCTTAATCTGCCTTTTCCTTTCTCCCAAGCCAATCTTTTCCTGCCCTTCCCAATCCTGCAGAAAGCCTAGTCATGTAACTACTAAAGATTCACATTGTTAACTAGCCCAACCCTGAATAAATACTTTTCCATTATGGTTATTGACATTGGAGTAATAGGATTTAACCCTTGGCATCCTCAAATCATCCCCTTTCCCTTCCTTTCAGGCACACTTTGATGAGCAAATGCACTCAGTTCTGAGAGTAAAAGAAGCACAAGAAGAGAAACAGTGATTCTACTCTTTAATGAGTGGGGTAGGACTGGAATCTTATACTTGGTGACCAAGTTGCTACAGAGGCTAGTTCATGCCACAGGGCCTGATCTGACAGCTGGGTACTGGGTATCAGTTCCCAAGACTTCTGCCCCTGTCATTGTTCCAACATTCAATATGGAGACCCTTGTCCCAGGGCACTTGACCTCATTTACAGATGTCTCAGAATGTCAGGGTGAAGATTATCAACCTGGAATCATGGCCCAACATTCTTCACCTGGAAGGAATTATCCCTGGAAGGAATTAAGCTGTGCATCTTGTGGGTGGCAGGTTTTTTTTTTTCCTTTTTACTTGTAAGTAAACTGCTCCCAGTCCTTGCATTCTGGGTTGATCATGTTCCAAGTATGTCACCACAGAGCAGGTACAGAGCATTCAGATGGCAGCTGTTGATATGCTGCAATAATTAGAGGATGCAAGAGAATGCTATGGCACACAGTTTACATTGAGTATTCAGAAAATCAAATCTTTGAGTACCCGCCTTGTGGCAAACACTGGGTGTGTATACACAAACACACACATATAGCATGCCTGTCTCTATTATTACAGCTATATTTCCTTTAAAAGGAGCCCTGGAGGCACCATGGTTAAGCGCTCAGCTGCTAACCCAAAGGCTGACAGTTTCAATCCACCAGAAGCTCCATGGGAGAAAGATGTGGCAGTCTGCTCCCATAAAGACTACAGCTTTGGAAACCCTGTGGGGTGGTTCTAATCTGCCCTATAGGTTGCCAGGAGTTGGAATCAACGCAACAGCAATGGGCCTATATTTCCTTTAAGTAAATTGGACCCTAACCTCTTATCTATCTATCTATCTATCTTCATTGACTAACTCATCATTTTCAAACAGTAGTTGGGAGGTAAGAAGGAGGGAAAACAAAAGCAAGACCGTTTGAAGAGTTACTTGTATGTTTGTACTATAAATTCAAGTGGCTTAAAAATGAAAACTTTGAGTATATAAAGGTCTTATCCAGGAAATGCTGAAATCCTGGATGTAGGTTTATAATACATATTTTCCTGGAATCCTAGAAATTGGTGGGTTCAAACTGACTAAGTGATATCAGGTACAGCAATATCAGTTGAGCCCTTTTTAAAAGACAACCTGTAAAGCCTTACTAACTCCAACACTGCCATTTTAAACGCCACCCCATTGTTCCTCCATCTTACCATTGGGCAAGCAGCCTGGGAAAGCAAGGAAGACAGCCATGGTTCTGAAATACTTTCCTGAACCCGGAGAAAGAGGTTTGTTTGGTCTTCAAAGCAGAGGGAAAAAATAATAAGTTCTATCCATTCTTCCTCCCCTTCTCCAAGCAAAACACTAGACTCCCACCAAAGCCCACTTCACATTTTACAAAGACACATGGACGAGACAGACAGCTGGGCAAGAGGCTGGCCTGGGGGCGTTGGCTTAGCTCTGCTGCTAGGAATAAGCTTTTCAGTCCCGCCTCGGGCAGGCACCCACGGAGGCCAGCAGACGTGGAGTCCCCAGCCAAGCCTGGCGTAGAGGCATTAGATGACCACGCTGACGGTCATACTCTGGCCATGCGGCGCGATCTTGCGAGGCCAGGCAAGCAAGAGCTTGCGCAGCTCTTCGCGGAAGCTGTCATGCAGCCAGGCGTAGATGAAGGGGTTGTAGCAGGCGGAGCTCATGGCGAGCCAGTGGCACAGCAGCTGCACCAGCCCGAAGGAGTAGGGGTCGATGGCGTGCGGGTCAAGGTCCCGCAGCAGGTTGAAGACGTGCAGCGGCAGCCAGCAGACGGCGAACACCACCACGACCACCACCAGCAGGCAGAAAGTGCGGCGGCGCCGCGCGCGGTCCCAGTCGGCCTGGCTCTGAGTCACGGAGCCGGGCACCACGCGGTTCCGGAGCTTCACCGACACCCGCACATAAGACACGAGGATGACCAGCAGGGGGAGCAGGTAGGTGCCAAGCAGCAGCCCCCAGGCGTAGAGCTGGCGCTGGCGCTCCTGGGGCCCCCAGAACTCCTCGCAGAGGCTCACGCCGTGCGGCTTCAGCTCGACATGGTAGGTGTGCACGGCGGCGGGCAGAGCCAGCACCGCGGACAGCGCCCAGATGGCCAGGACCGCGTAGGCGCTGAGGCGCAGAGAGATGCGCCGGCGCAGCGGGTGCACCAGCACGACGTAGCGGTCCACGGCGATGGTGGTGAGCGTGAACACCGATACGTAGACGGTGACGGGCTGCAGGAAGAACACCAGGTGGCACAGACCGCCACCAAACACCCAGCCTCGTGGCTCGAAGGCGTAGGCCAGCGTAAGAGGCACGCAAGCGGCGCACATGAGCACGTCGGACAAGGCCAGGTTGCCAATGAGGAAGTTGGTCACGTTGTGCAGCCGCCGCACTCGTGCGATCACCAGCACCAGCAGGCAGTTGCCCACCAGCCCCACAACCACCACGATGCTGTAGAGCAGCACGATAAGCCCCTTCAGCTGATGTACCAGCTGTAGGTTCTGGAAGGGCGTGACGGCCTGAGCGTCTGGCACCGCCACTGTCCCGTTGCCCTCGGAGCTCCGGTTGGCTGGGGTAGCGGCCTCCGGGGGTAGCCGGGAGAATAAGTCAAGGATCCCGGGGCCCCGAGTGGGCAGTGAGGCCATGGCCACCTGTTCAAAGAGAATCAAAATCCGTCACCTCTCCCTCTCCAACCTCCCTCTCCTACACCATCCCTCCCTCCTTTCTTCCGTTTAAGCCTCTGGATCACCCAAGTACTCCCTTTGGGATAACCGGCCACAGAACAATAACAACAACAATTAAAAGTGCCATCCTCTCACCCCTGTAAAATAAGTCTACTAAAGGTTAGACACGCACAGGTTATTTAAACGCTTCCTACTCAAAATAGAGCTCTGGCAATCCACGCAGGCGTGACCCAGGAGCACCGTCCTACCTGGTGAGTGGGGTTTGGCGGGCGGGAAAGAGCGCCGGGAAGGGAGAGCAGAATCCCCGCCGTCCCCGAGCTGTCCTCCGCCCACGACGGCGGCCCGGGCTTCTGGCTTTTCGGCGGGAGCTGAACGGGATGTATGAGTTCCCAGTGGGCTAACAGCTTTGAGAGGGACTGGAAGCGCCTTCCCTCCGCCCCTCCCCCCAACTCCAGCGCGCCCTTGTATGGAAAATGGAGGCGGAGCGCGCGCTGACCTGCTCCTTGCTTAGAGAACTAGTGGGAAGGGCAGTGTGGGGGCGGGGGGGAAGAGGGTGGAAGAAAGAGGAGCGGCCGGCGAGCGGAGAGGGGGAAATCTCGATCGATCGCAGGAGCCTGCATGCAGCGCAACCACTCCGGAGGAGGGTGCATTGGGCGAGGGGCGAGGACGGGCGTAAGCATCAGGCTCTCGGAACAGCCTGGTGCAGTATCAAGAAGAAAGGAGGGGAAGAAATGGGGATGGGTTCGGGAGCACAGCAGGGCGTTGGGGAGAAATAATGGGCTCATCCTTAACCGCTGGATCCTCTTTAGAGTCCTGACTGCGATTAGCAGAGTCTCATAGGGGGTTCAGGCGGAGATTTAAATTTTAGAGGCCGGAGCTAGCTGTGGACCTCGGGGGCAGCTGAACCCTTTGGTGAACTCACTGAACCTTTCGAGTAGGCTGCAGCGTGCTTCACGCGCCATGAGTCCAGACAAGTCAAGCCAAGGGAAGGTTCAGGACCACGGACAGCTCCCGCGGATTCTGTTTCTCAGAGCGTGGGTTCCCAGGAGGAACGCAGTTGAGGACTTCCCGTCCTTCTCTAGGTCACAGGCATTCAGAGAAGGGACCTGGCCTGATACAAAGGGCTAATTAGCCGCCCGCTTCCCAGGTTGGGGCTGCCGATCTGAGAAGAGCAGTGTGGGATGGAGGCAGATGGGGGTGGGGGGTTGAAGAGAGGCCTCCGAGGGTATAGGGGCAGAGAACTGTGCTCCTGCTGTAGGTCACCGCACGTATGTCGTGCCAATGACATAGGTCAGAAAATGCAGCCCTCCTGCAGATGACCCTGCACAGACACAAATCAACACCCTTCCCCACTACCTACCTATTCACCCTTTACCCTTTCTCAGCTACCAGGACCTCTCCCTTAGCTTTCTGACTCTCCCAGTAATTCCTGAACTGGACTCCACCTTTCTCCACCCTGAAATAAACATCCCCAGGCCTCCTCACCTCGTTTTAGGATTTTTTTAAATACTAGTAATTGCAGGATTTCAGCTAGGATAACAAAAATAACACACATTAGAGAAGTTAAAGTTACACAAATCTTTGGTAGAATTAAGTCCTCACTGAAAAGCAAATTGACTGAGACCAGGGGTAGGGGTTATAATCTCCCTCCCTGTTAACTGCTGTAGAGTTGGCCCTGACTGACGCACAGCAGAACACTGCGCAGTCCTGTATCACCCCGTGATTGGTTGGGAATCAGACTGTTGTGATCCGTAGGGTTTTCACTGGCTGATTTTCAGAAAAAGATCTCTAAGCCTTTCTTCGTAGTCTTAGTCTGGAGACTCTGCCGAAACCTATTCAGCATCACAGTAACCTGCAAACCTCCACTGATAAATGGGTAGGTAGTGGCTATGCGTGAGGTGCGTTGGCCGGGAAGCAAATCAGGGTCTTCTGCATACAAAGCAAGGATTCTACCACTGAACCACCACAATCCTCCTTTCCTTCTGTAGAAGCTCCTAAAGGAACCACCTCATTCCCTTATTCCTTCAGTTTCTTTTTCCAAAAAGTGGAGCTTCATTGCCTTTCCCTGATAAGCCCTTACACTTTGTCATCTATGAACTGCGGATATCCATGTTAGGCTGGGAAGAAGTGGCAAATTATTCCACCGTCCAAATTCAGGTGTCACTCATTCAGGAGGAAAACATTGGAGTAAAAGTAACCAATTTTATGCACCTGTGTCCATCTTAAAAGGAGCCCTAGTGGCACAGTGGTTAAGCACTCAGCTGCTAACCAAAAGGTTGGCAATTCAAATCCATCAGCTGCTCCATGGGAGAATGATGTGGCAGTCAGTTGCCATAAGGATTTACAGCCTTGGGAACCCTATGGGGCAGCTCTACTCTGTCCTATAGGATCACTATAGTTCAGAATCAACTCAGTGGCAGTGAGTTTTTGGTTATCCATCCACAACCTGAGTCATAATAAATTTAGCTAAAGCTACTGTGATATTTTTAAAAAATCCAAATAAGATACAATCTGTACCTGCCTAATCCTTTAACCAGTAATTTTCTTATACGTTCAGTTAAATCTTTAGATCAACAGTGTTGTATGTACCCAAGAACAGAGGCACCTTTTTGCTTCAAAATATCTTAAGCAGAGGAGATTGTAGTAAAGTAGATGAAAAAGATCTGGGATGTAGCTAGGCCCCATAACCAGAACTATCATTCTGGGCAACATTACTGATAAGTTAATACTAAAAATTAATAATAATAAGACAACCTTGTCAACAACTAACCACACAAATATTGGTATTTGAAAGTTCAAATTTGGGCATTCTCTAGAGAAGAAAGTTGATCAATTGCCAAGTTTTGAATAAAGTCTAGGTGGGGGGTTTAGTGTTATCAGTATTTGCAAGGTGGAAAGGAATTGAATAGCTTAAGATAGATGCCCTAGGCTGAGTCTTCTAGAGAAGAAAAACTAGTGATGTGTGTATCTATATATATAGAAAGAGAGAGAGAGACAGCCCTGGTGGTGCAGTGGTTAAGAGCTATGGCTGCTAACCAAAAGGTCAGCAGTTCGAACCCACCAGCAGCAACTTGGAAACCCTATGGGGGCAGTTCTACTGTGTCCTATAGGGTCACAATGAGTCAAAATCGACTTGATAGCAACAAGTTTTAGAGGGAGTGAGGGAGATTTATTTCAAAGAAATGGCTCACACAATTGTACAGGCTTGGAAGTTCCAAGTCCGTGGGTCAGCATCAGGCTGGAAGCTTCTCCTGACGCACGTAGTTGCAGGGGCTGAGGAACCTCAGATCAGTAGGTAAGATGGCTAGCTGCTGGCTCGCAGTCTGCAGAGGCTGATGAATCCCTAGACTTGCCAGGCAATATGGCAAGCCACTGGCTTAACTCCCAAGAACTGAGGGCAGATGACGATGACCCATAAGCAGGATCCACAGTGAGCAAAAGCCAACAAGGTTTGCCAGAACATCCATATATATTGGATGCAGGCCCCACCCCCGTGGAAACTCCCATTACAACTGACTGGCTGAGCACATCAGATCACATCATGGAAGTGATTACATTATATCACAAAATACAGGATAACTACATCATTGCATAAGTGCCAAATTACATCATTACTTAATAGTCAAACCACTTGGCCCAGCTAAGTTGACACACAACCTTAACCATCACAATAGAATACCCCATTTTAGGTCTTTTATTCCCTCTCGTTATCACAGGCGTTAAGGCTAGCCCCTCTGCCAGCTAGGACATCATATTAAACTATACTAACCTTCAGACTTTCCTATACTGGTAGTACTCCAGGAAGCTGAGTGGTCATAAGGAAACAATAACAAAACAAAATTAGAACAAAGGAAAGGTAGCACTTCATATAGTAGACAGAAAACTAAGCATTCATTACCTCACCTGTCCCAAAAGCCTTAAATGGCCCATCAAACCAAGGCCAGATCCTTTAGCATGGCATGTTCCACCACCTGCACCCCCTTTCTGATCCTTCCTCATTTTCGGGGCTGGGGGATGGTCTGGCTTCCCACTTCTGTCTGTCTTCTCACACTCAGGCCAAAGTGGACTGTTTGTTGTGTGTTGACATGTCCTAACCATTCCTGTCCTCTTCGGGTTTAGTACTTTTCTCTAGAATACTGGCTTCTTTATCCCCACTCAACTCCACATCCTTCATATCCTTCCAGACCCAACTCAAAGATTCCCCTGTCCTTGAAGTTGTCTCCTTTTCATGATCTTTCTGTTTTTTACCAATTTCTATCTTGGAAATTGTGGAAGTATTTAGCTCCGCTATCCCCCACTGCCTTCGTTTCCTAGTGCAGCTATAACAAAAATACCACAAGTGGGTGGCTTTAAAGAACAGAAATTTTATTGTCTTACAATTTGGAAAGTAGGTGTCTGAATTCAGGTATCACCGGGGCTGTGATCTGTCTTCTCTAGATCATCCTCGTCTCTTGCAGCTTCTGGCAGCCCTGGGTGTTTCTTGGCATTCCTTGGCTTGTAGATGGATTCTCACATGGCATCTTCCCCGTGTGTGTCTCTCTGAGTCTGTTTTCCCTTTTTATAAAACACCATTCCAAAGGGATTAGGCTTAAGACTCACCCTTCTCTGGTGTTGCCTCATTAACACAACAAAAGAAGGATCCTATTTTCAAACAGGGTCACACTCACAAGTACAAGGGTTAGGACTCAACGTATCTTTTGAGGGGACACAATTCAATCCATAACACCTATCAACCCGGACTGTAACCCTTTATGGACAGTGGCCAATGTCTTGAAGCATTTTCGTACTTACAATACGTCATGCACCTAGCAGATACCCAATATGTGTTTAGTTTGATTGAATGAATAAAAACAGCTACCATTTACTGAGGGCCATTTACATGCCAGGCACTGTGCTAAATACTTCATACGTATTATCTCATCTGATCTGATCAACATTACCATCATCCCCATTTTACAGATGAGAAAACTGGCTCACCAAAACTAACTATCCATATAGCACAGTTAATAAGCAGTGGGGCTGCAATTTCAGGTTACATCTGCCTGACTCTGGAGCCAAAGCACTCAGCTACTCTACTTTGCTGCCTCTGAATGAATGACAGATATGGCAGCACAGACTGAAAATACAAATAGGTTCAAGTGGGATTGAAGAAATTCCAGTGGTTTATGAAAAGAGCCTTTAGCTTTGTCATATTGAAGTTAAACAGATCTTCTGTGCCTCACCCAAAATGTCCCTTGGTGCTATCCTGCATTGGAGACAAAACCTTGGACCATCTGAGCTAAGGGGTTGGGTCTCATGATATATGATGACAACAGGAGACATGGTGTGGAAAACAGAATACAGAGACAAGAGGGCCAAGGGCTGCAGTTAGGGGTCTGGGAAGCTTGATTCAGACATCCCAAGATTTTATGCTGAGTTTATGGTGAGTGCATACATGATACATATGGGAAGCCACTAGAGGTCATTTTTAAATTACTGGTGGGAGAGAGCAAGTTCTTGAGACTTGTGTAAGCCAGTGCAATACCATGGCAGAAGCTCCTCCAGAAGTGAGCTTTGTCTCCTGAGTCTGTTCAGTGTGTGTTCCAGGAGGCAGGCTCCCCCTGACTCCTCAGTCTGAGCCACACACCAGTTCTAGAAGCCTCTGCAGGTCACTGCCAGGCTGTGGAAGGCATCATGGCAGGGCTGGGCACCTATGGGAAAGAGAGAGTCGCCTGTGACAGGAAGTGTAGGAATTGATACGACAGCTACGCCAATGCAAGAGGGAAGGAAACCCCATATGTTTTCCTCAGTTGACTTTTTATAAAACACCATTTTTATAAAACATCAAGAAAGTGCTTTTCATTACTTATCCCAGACATCATCATGATCACTTCCGGCTCTATCATGGACACACTAGTAATGATTTAACTCTCCAAGCCAGCTTTGTCCAAATGCAGAGTAAAGACTTAAAAACTGCCTGACCAGAAATGGGTTTTCTTTGTCTGGGACTGTCTTCCTATCCTGTCAAAAGTCAAAAGTGAAACCTGAATGGTCTTGTTTCCTCTAACCCAGAGGCACCTCAGAAGCGGTGTGTGGGGCTGTACATATTGTACGTAATGTGGAGTCCATGCTGAGTTCCAACCCTTTGGCCTGGATGTCTAGGCCACTCTGGGCTTTCTCTGTTCAAGCTTGTGTATAAGCCCCTAACCGTGGAAGGTGAGAAGGTAGAGAACCTTACTAGGAAGAGAACTTACTATCAGATGATCTTGCATACCTGTGGAGTTCTGAAGATGCGGTAAGGCAGCCCTTACTTTTCCCATTAGTCACCTACAGGTCATGGTTATTTCAGGCAGACTTTGGACAGACTCCAGGAAATCTCTAGGTGACAGAAGGTGATCCTTCCTGCATCGTCTCAGATTAAAACATCTATACGACAAATATACCTTTCTTTTTTAGTGTAGCCTCCCTCTCCATAGCGTAATCCCAGTTTGTAACTAGAAAAAAAAAATTTTTTTTTAACTAGACTAACGAAGTCTTCTTTTCTCTGCCTTTGGTTATTCTGAGTGTAGGCTCCCTCCCCAGGAGAGGAATAGGCAAACCCCCCATAGTGCCCTGAGGAGTTGGGGTGAGGTAGAAAACCATGTAAGAAAAGGGAATGATGAAACCTGTTAATTCAACAACTACTTCTATATGTCTGTTGTGTGACCAACCCTGTGCATGGTGCCTTGAGAGAGAGAAAGATGAGTAAGATATACTCTTTGGGCTCAAAGAGCTCATTGTGGAGGCAAGATTTGCTGGAAACTGAATCACCTAGCCGAAGGGACTATGAAAACCATCCCAGGAGGCTGCTTCTCTAGGAACCTCATCTTAAAGGCTAAAAAACCCATGACTTTGGCAAATTAGCACTCACTGAGAATCTTGATTTCTAATTCCTTTCACACTGGCATATCTTACTATAGCTGTTTCTCTAAATAACTTTTTTTAATATAGTGTTTTGTACGTGAATGACCCACTCAACTAAAAATAAGACCTCGAGTTCGCAATCGAGGTATTAAGAACAGAGACACACATGCACAAACACACCATGCTGATGGGCACATTTCAGTCAACCTGGATGATCTACCCCTACATCCATATCTAGACAAGTTTCTTCATTATCCACACTCTTAAGAAATAAATACAAAAGATGTTTTCATGCAGATACAGAACATTTCCTACAACAGACATTGAAAAGTGATTAATTATAAAATAAAATATAAAAGTCTTCTCTAAGCAAAGCTTGTGTCATAGCAAAAAAAAAAAAAGAGTTTATCTGCTTGCTTTTGGCTGGGGATGGAGGAGATGGGCCTTCAATCCTTCCTGTTCTCTCTTACCTCTTCTAGGTCTGGAGCGTGAAGCTTTCTGATTCTCCAAAGCACATCTCGCTCTGGGAAGAGCTGCCTCACCTTCCACCTGTTACCAAAACCTCTAACATCTAGAACCTGTAAAGAAATAACTACCTTCAGCCCTTTGTTCTAAATGGAAAACTCATGTTACTAAAAGAAAAAGACTTTTAAAGAACTCTAGGTTTTAAATAACTTTGCAACCAATGAACACTGTGTATCTTCATTGCAGACAACAGAATCCATTCTGACTGGGTCAAGTAGAAAAGAATACTAGCAGCCCATATAACTGTTGGGAGGACTAGGGATTCAGACACAAGGCTAAGCTTCCCAATGAAGGGCCTCAACCCATACACTCCCACGCACAGTGTTTGCTGCCTCTGCTGCTGTTATGTCTAGCAATGGCACTTCTGCATCAAGAACTCAACCTTGCAAGCCATCGATGTTCCCAATAGCTAGACGCCTTGGCTGCCACTCCCTCCAACAAAACTGGTCCCCTGTTTCTTTAAGTTTCTCATTTCTGAGTGAAAGTCTTACTCAGATGTATCTGAGGGGCAAATCCTGAACTCCATACCCAAGTTCCAACTGCAAAACATGCTGGGAATTTGGGTTTTAGCCTCCACTTTGGGAAGGTAAGATTCGTAATGAGGAATTTCCTAAAATCAGGTAATGGGTAGCCATGAGTTATAACAAATGCCCAACCATACCCCGTTACTAGTCTTCAATAAGCAGGGATGCTGATTTTAAAGGCCAAAAGCTACAAAGAGACCCAGGTGCTCTCTTAATCTGCTACCTCTCTTCTCCCCCAGTTTGAGTGGAAATGATAGAGAAAAACAAGGGAGAATTATGAGCATAAAAGTATCATGTATATTTTATAATATATTAATTTGTTGTTGTTGTTGTTAGATGCCGTCCAGTCAGGTCCAACTCATCGCTACCCTATGTACAACAGAACAAATATTGCCTGGTCCTGTGCCATCCTCACGGTCATTGTTATGCCAGATCCCGTTGTTGCAGCCACTGTGTAAACCCACCTTGTTGAGGGTCTTCCTCTTTTTTGCTGTCTACTCTACCAAGTATGATGTCCTTCTCCAGGGACTGGTCCTTTCTGATAACATGTCCAAAGTATGTGAGGTGAAGTATCACCGTCCTCGCTTCTAAGCAGCATTCTGGCTGTACTTCTTCCAAAACGAATTTGTTCATTCTTCTGGCAGTCCATGGTATATATATTCAGTATTCTTCGCCAACACTATAATTCAAAGGCATCAATTCTTCTTCTGTCTTCATTATTTATTATCCAGCTTTCCCATGCATGTGAGGCAATTGAAAACACCATGGCTTGGGTCAAGCGCACCTTAGTCCTTAAAGTAACATCTTTGCTTTTTGACACTTTAAAGATATCTTTTGCAGCAGATTTGCCCAATGCAATACATCTTTTAATTTCCTGACTACTGCTTCCATGGGCATTGATTGTGGACTCAAGAAAAATTAAATCCTTCACAACCTCAATCTTTTCTCCATTCATCACAATATTGTGTGTTGGTCCAATTGTGAGGGTTTTTGTTGTCTTTATGTTGAAATGTCATCCATACTGAAGGCTGTGGTCTTTGATCTTCATTAATAAGTGTTTCAAGTTCTTTTCACTTTCAGCAAGCAAGGTTGTGTTATCTGTATATCACAGGTTGTTAATGAGTCTTCCTCCATTCCTGATGCCCCGTTCTTCTTCATATAGCCCAGATTCTCAGATAATTTGCTCAGCAAACAGATTGAGTGAGTATGGTGAATGGATGCAACCTTGACACACACCTACCCTGACTTTAAACCATGCAGTATTCCCCTGTTCTGTTTGAATGACTGCTTCTTGGTCTAAGTGCAGGTTTCTCATGAGCACGATTAAGTGTTCTGGAATTCCCATTCTTTGCAACATTATCCATAATTTATTATGATCCACACAGGCAAATGCCTTTGCATAGTCAATAAAACACAGGTAGACATCCTTCTGGTATTCTCTGCTTTTAGCCATGATCCATCTGACAATAGCAATGATATCCTTTGTTCCACGTCCTCTTCTGAATCTCACTTGAATTTCTGGCAGTTCCCTATCAATGTACTGCTGCAGCCACTTTGAATGACCTTCAGCAAAATTTTACTTGCATGTGATATTAATGATATTGTTCAATAATTTCCACATTCAGTTGGATCACCTTCCTCAGGAGTGGGTACAAATATGGATCTCTTCCAGTCTGTTGACCAGTTAGCTGTCTTCCAAATTTCCTGGCATAGATGAGTGAGTGCTTTCAGTACTGCATCCATTTGTTGAAACATCTCAATTGGTATTCTGTAAATTCCTGGAGCCTTGTTTTTCACCAGTGCCTTCAATGTAACTTGGACCTCTTCTTTCAGTACCATTGGTTCTTGATTATATGCTATACCTCCTGAAATGGCTGAATGTTGGCCAGTTCTTCTTGGTAGAGTGACTGTGTATTCCTTCCATCTTCTTTTGATGCTTTCTGCATTGTTTAATATCTTCCCTGTACAATCCTTCAATACTACAACTCGAAGCTTGAATTTTTTCTTCAGTTCTTTTAGCTTGGGAAGTGCAGAGCGTGTTTTTCTATTTTGGTTTTCTATCTCCAGGTCTTTGCACATGTCATTATAATAATTTGTCTTCTAGAGCTGCCCTTTGAAATCTTTTAGTCAGCTCTTTTACTTCATGATTTCTTCCATTTGCTTTAGCTTCTTGACATTCAAGAGTAAGTTTCAGAGTCACATCTGACATTCATTTTGGTATTCTTTCTTTACTGTCTTTTTAATGACCTCTTGCTTTCTCTATGTATGATGTCCTTGATGTCATTCCACAACTCGTCTGCACTTTTGTCATCGGTGTTCAATGTGTCAAATCTGTTCTTGAGATGGTTTCTAAATTCAGGTAGGATATACTCAAGGTCGTATTTTGGTTCTCGTGGACTTGTTCTAATTTTTTTCAACTTGAACTTGAACTTAACATACGAGAACTTGATGGTCTGTTCCACAGTCGGCCCCTAGCCTTATTCTGAGTGATGATATTGAGCTTTTCCGTCTTCTCTTTCCACAGATGTAGTCAATTTGATTCCTGTGTATTCCATATGGCAAGGTCCACATGTATAGTTGCCATTTATGTTATTGAAAAAAGGTATTTGCAATGAAGAAGTCGTTGGTCTTGTAAAATTCTATCATTCGATCTCCAGCATTATTTCTTTCACCAAAGCCATATTTTCCAACTACCAGTACTTCTTCCTTGTTTCCAGCTTTTGCATTCCAAACACCAGTAATTATCAAGGCATCTTGATTGCATGTTTGATCAATTTCAGACTGCAAAAGTTGGTAAAAATCTTCAATTACTTCATCTTTGACCTTAGTGGTTAGTGCAAGAATTTGAATAAGAGTCATATTAACTGGCCTTCCTCGTAGGCATATGGATATTATCCTATCACTGAGAGCATTGTACTTCAAGATAGATCTTGAAATGTTCTTTCTGATGGTGAATGTGATGGCATTCCTCTCAACTCGTCATTCCTGACATAGTAGACCATATGATTGTCTGATTCAAAATGACCAATATCAGTCCATTTCAGCTCACTAATGCCTACGATATTGATGTTTATGCATTTCATTTCATTTTTGACAATTTTCAATTTTCCTAAATTCATACTTCATACATCCATGTTCCCATTTGTTTGCAGCTGTTTCTTCTCATTCTGAGTCAAGAATATGGGTGTAAAAGTATTACATATATTTTATAGTATATTAATTTATTTTATCCTAATATATGTAACTAAATGTGCCCCACTTTATTAGAAATAAAACCCTAAAATCAAATTAGCTTCCAAAGATATAAGAAATATAGGCCTTTGGGTGGCACAAACGGTTTTGAAACCACCCAGTGACACCATGGAAGAAAAGACTGGCAATCTGCTTCTGTAAAGATTACAGCCAAGAAAACCCTATGGAGCAGTCCTCTTCTGTAGAACATGGGATCACCATGAATTGAAATTGAGGGCAACAGGTTTTAACAGCACCTTACACCAGGGTTTCTCATCCTCAGCACTATTGACATTTTGGGCTGGATAATTCTTTGTCGTCAGGGTCTGTCCTGTGCATTGTGGGATGTTTAGCAGCATCCCTGGCCTCTACCCACTGCCCCTTTTATTTTTATTTTTTGTTGTTGTCGTTGAAGTTAAGAATATTCACAGCAGAACATACACAAATTCAACAATGTCTATACCTACAACTCAGTGACATTGATTACATTCTTGGAGTTGTGCAACCATTCTCATCCTCCTTTTCTGAATTGTTCCTCCTCTATTAACATAAACTCATGGCCCCCTAAGTTTCCTACCTAACCTTTCAAGTTGCTGTTGTGAATTTGATCCCATATTCACAACCCCATTTTTTTTTTTTTTTTTTGCGAGGGGGCTTCAACAAACAGAAGTTTATTCTCTCACAGTCTAGTAGTCTACAAATCCAAATTCAGGGCGTCAGCTCCAGGGGAAGGCTTCTGTCTATGTTGACTCTGGAGGAAGGTCCTTGTCATCAATCTTCCCCTGGCCTAGGAGCTGCTCAGGTACAGGGACCCCAGGTCCAAAGGACATGCTCTGCTCCTGTGCTGCTTTATTGGTGATATGAGTTCCCCCCGTCTGTTCGCTTCTCTCTTTTATATCTCAAAAGAGATTGACTTAATATATAGATTAATCTTGTAGATTGAGTTTACATAACTGCTGCTAATCCCATCTCATCAACATCACAGAAATAGGATTTACAGCACATAGGGAAATCACATCAGATGACAAAATGGTAGACAGCCATACAATACTGGAAATCATGACCTAGCCAATTTGACAGATTTTTTATTTTATTTTATTGAGCTTCAAGTGAACGTTTACAAATCAAGTCAAACTGTCACATATAAGTTTATATACACCTTACTCCGTACTCCCACTTGCTCTCTGCCTAATGAGTCAGCCCTTCCAGTCTCTCCTTTCATAACAATTTTGCCAGCTTCCAACTCTCTCTATCCTCCCATCCCCGCTCCAGGCAGGAGATGCCAACACAGTCTCAAGTGTCCACCTGGTACAAATAGCTCACTCTTCATCAGCATCTCTCTCCTACCCACTGTCCAGTCCCTTTCACATCTGATGAGTTGTCTTCGGGAATGGTTCCTGTCCTGGGCCAACAGAAGGTTTGGGGACCATGACTGCCGGGATTCCTCTAGTCTCAGTCAGACCATTAAGTATGGTCTTTTTGTGAGAATTTGGGGTCTGCATCCCACTGATCTCCTGCTCCCTCAGGGGTTCTCTGTTGTGCTCCCTGTCAGGGCAGTCATCGGTTGTGGCTGGGCACCAACTAGTTCTTCTGGTCTCAGGATGATGTAGGTCTCTGGTTCATGTGGCCCTTTCTGTCTCTTGGGCTCTTAGTTATCGTGTGACCTTGGTGTTCTTCATTCTCCTTTGATCCAGGTGGGTTGAGACCAATTGATGCATCTTAGATGGCAACTTGTTAGCATTTAAGACCCCAGATGCCACATTTCAAAGTGGGATGCAGAATATTTTCATAATAGAATATTTTGCCAATTGACCTAGAGGTCCCCTCAAACCGTGGTCCCCAAACCCCTGCCCTTGCTCCACTGACCTTTGAAGCATTCAGTCCATCCTGGAAACTTCTTTGCTTTTGGTCCAGTCCAGTTGAGCTGACCTTCCATGTATTGAGTATTGTCCTTCCCTTCACCTAAAGTAGTTCTTATCTACTAACTAATCAGTAAATAAACCTCTCCCACCCTCCCTCCCTCCCCTCCTCGTAACCACAAAAGTATGTGTTCTTCTCAGTTTATACTATTTCTCAAGATCTTATAATAGTGGTCTTATACAATATTTGTCCTTTTGCCTCTGACTGATTTCACTCAGCATAATGCCTTCCAGGTTCCTCCATGTTATGAAATGTTTCACAGATTCGTCACTGTTCTTTATCGATGCGTAGTATTCCATTGCGTGAATATACCACAATTTATTTATCCATTCATCTGTTGATGGACACCTTGGTTGCTTCCAGCTTTTTGCTATTGTAAACAGAGCTGCAATAAACATGGGTGTGCATATATCTGTTTGTGTGAAGGCTCTTATTTCTCTAGGGTATATTCCGAGGAGTGGGATTTCTGGGTTGTATGGTAGTTCTATTTCTAACTGTTTAAGATAACACCAGATAGATTTCCAAAGTGGTTGTACCATTTTACATTCCCACCAGCAGTGTATAAGAGTTCCAATCTCTCCGCAGCCTCTCCAACATTTATTATTTTGTGTTTTTTGGATTAATGCCAGCTTTTTGGAGTGAGATGGAATCTCATCGTGGTTTTAATTTGCATTTCTCTAATGGCTAATGATCAAGAGCATTTTCTCATGTATCTGTTAGCTGCCTGAATATCTTTTTAGTGAAGTACGTGTTCATATCCTTTGCCCACTTCTTGATTAGGTTGTTTGTCTTTTTGTGGTTGAGTTTTGACAGAATAGTATAGATTTTAGAGATCAGGTGCTGGTCGGAGATAATTTGACAGATTTTTTAGGGGGACACTATTCAATCCATGACAGATGGGTTATATGGTATAATTTTTTTTAATATTGGTGTTTAAAAACTATTCACTTTTTGTTCACATTATATGAGATTTGTACATCAATTGAGACTTTGCTGGTCTCTGTTTTGGATGAGACAGACTTGGCTTCATAAGTCTTCTCAACACAGAATCTGAGCTGAAAGAAGAGTTTCTATCTTGTAAAATCTGTCATCCACAACCCAATTTTTGACAATCAAAAAATGTCTCCAGATGTTACCAATTGTCTTAGGGGGAGAGAAACAAGGCAAAATTGCCTCGGTTGCAAACTTCTGCGTTATGCTAATGTAGTACTTTTAAAGTTTTCTAAGTGCTCTCCTTGAAAATGGGAACACCGGTGGCCTTCAGAGTGGGCTTTAGTCATAAGAAAAATAATCTGCCCATAAATGTGTCTAGAAAACATTTCATTTCAGGCTGTCCTCACACCCCTCCTAGGATAACACCGTGGCAAATGGAGAAAGATGATACTTGAAGCAAGAAGAAAACCCTAAGATGAGTCAAAGTCGATTGCCAAAGGGACGAGACAACAGGTCACAAAGCCCTTAGCCGAGATAAGGAATTAACACACAGCTCCTGAGCTTGAATGAGAGCTCTACCACCACTAAATAGGAGCTTTTATGAAAATCCCTTATCCTGAATAAACCTCCATTTCTGAAAACATAATAAGTTTATATATAATGCTGACTTCTTGGGGCTGCTGAGAAGACCCAGTGATATAATATGTGTGAAGTAACTGGCACATAACTGATACTTAGTAATGCTGGTTACTCCTAAATAATCCTTTTGTCCTGCCTTCTGTTGCAGCCTCTTGGCAAGACGCTACCTGGGGAGCAGTTTCCAACTCTTCCAAGTGAATGTTATTCCTTCAATAGCCCTTGTGGTGAGCATTTGCTGTTTTTCAGTCTAAATGCTTTCCTTCATTTAATAATAATTTATCAAGCACACAAAGCCCAGAGTCAGATAGCAGAACCAGAGACAAAAAAAGAAAAGACATTATTGTTAAAAAATTTGCAGTTTAGTGGATGAGAAAGCCACTTAAGTTCATCACTGTGATGTGTGAACCATGCTAAATTCTTCCACCACGTGCTATGAATAGAAGATGCTAATGATCACTGGGAAATTTACTAATTGCTTTTGTAAATTAAAATTGTGTTCACCCTTACAGATCGTATTTTTTTAATGCACAACATTCTTTAAAGTGTTCATAACATTTTTTACTCAACCATATCAACATTGCACATATTTCTCAAATGTGTCCTTCTTCCCGTCTTTGTGCAAAACATGCAAAACAATGTAGGGTCCATTATGGGTCTCTATGAGTTCGATGCTCAGGTAGCATGAAGTGGGTGAGAAGTGAGGGTTGATTATGTCTTTGCAATCCTGGAAATTCTGAGGGCTGAAGCTTTGTGTCGGCAAACCAGCCCCCCTTCGTTCCCAGCCACCTGCTGCAGCATCATTTCTTTCGGGTGGTGAGGGCTCCCAGTGATGCCCTGTGTCCCTGCCTGGCCCATCCCAGGGTGGAACAACTGGGTGAGATATTTTCATAGCACTATGTCCTTCACCTCTTTTCTAATCATTTAACTATGTTTTAAAATATATATCTTTAACAATAACCTCAGGGACGCATGAATGGTACTAACAATGTGGCCTATTTTTTTTAGTTTAGTTTATTCTGTTGTTGTTGAGACTATATATAGTAAAACATACACCAATTCAACAGTTTCTACATGTACAATTCAGTGACATTGATTACATTCTTTGAGCTGTGCAACCATTCTCACCCTCCTTCTCTGAGTTGTTCCTTCCCCCTTAACATAAAGTCACTGCCCCGAAGGTTCCTATCTAATCTTTCGAGTTGCTGTTGTCAATTTGATTCCATATAGCTAGATCTTAAAAGAGCACAAAACTCAAGGCAGACATTCTTTACTAGTTAAGCTAAATTATTGTTTGGTTTTAAGAAGACTTCAGGGGATATTTTTAGTTTAAGGTTTAAAATTTTTCTCAGGATAATTGTTTTGGGGGTTCACCCAGTCTCTATGGTTCCAGAAAGTCTGGATTCCATGAGAATTTGAAATTCTGTTCTGCATTGTTCCCGTCTTCATCAGGATTCTTCCATAGAATCTTTGATCAAAACTTTCAGTAATGGTAGTCAGGCACCATCCAGCTCTTCATGTCTCATGGCAAAGGAGAGCATGGCCTACTTTTTTTTTTTTTTTTTTAATAATTTTTATTCTGCTTTAAGTAAAAGTTTACAAATCAAGTCAGCCTGTCACATATAAGCTTATATACACCTTACTCCATACTCCCACTTCCTCTCCCCCAATGAGTCAGCCCTTCCAGTCTCTCCGTTTGTGACAATTTTGCCAGTTTCTAACCCTCTCTACCCTCCCATCTCCCCTCCAGACAGGAGATGCCAACACAGTCTCAAGTGTCCACCTGATACAAGTAGCTCACTCTTTGTCAGCATCTCTCTCCTACCCACTGTCCAGTCCCTTCCATGTCTGATGAGTTGTCTTTGGGAATGATTCCTGTCCTGGGCCAGCAAAAGGTTTGGCGACCATGACTGCCGGGATTCCTCTAGTCTCAGTCAGACCATTAAGTCTGGTCTTTTTATGAGAATTTGGGGTCTGCATCCCACTGATCTCCTGCTCCCTCAGGGGTTCTCTGTTGTGCTCCCTGTCAGGGCAGACATCGGTTGTGGCCAGGCACCATCTAGTTCTTCTGGTCTCAGGATGATGTAAGTCTCTGGTTCATGTGGTCCTTTCTGTCTCTTGGGCTCATAGTTATTGTGTGACCATGGTGTTCTTCATTCTCCTTTGATCCAGGTGGGTTGAGACCAATTGATGCATCTTAGATGGTCGCTTGTTAACATTTAAGACCCCAGATGCCACATTTCAAAGTGGGATGCAGAATATTTTCATAATAGAATGATTTTGCCAATTGACTTAGAAGTCCCCTTAAGCCATAGCCCCCAAACCCCCGCCCTCGCTCCGCTGACCTTTGAAGCATTCAGTTTATCCCGGAAACTTCTTTGCTTTTGGTCCAGTCCAGTTGAGCTGACCTTCCGTGTATTGAGTATTGTCCTTCCCTTCACCTAAAGTAGTTCTTATCTACTAACTAATCAGGAAATAACCCTCTCCCACCCTCCCTCCCTCCCCTCCTCGTAACCACAAAAGTATGTGTTCTCAGTTTATACTATTTCTCAAGATCTTATAATAGTGGTCTTATACAATATTTGTCCTTTTTTCTCTGACTAATTTCGCTCAGCATAATGCCTTCCAGGTTCCTCCATGTTATGAAATGTTTCACAGATTAGTCACTGTTCTTTATCGATGCATAGTATTCCATTGTGTGAATATACCATAATTTATTTAACTATTCATCTGTTGATGGACACCTTGGTTGCTTCAAGTTTTTTGCTATTGTAAACAGAGCTGCAGTAAACATGGGTGTGCATATATCTGTTCGTGTAAAGGCTCTTATTTCTCTAGGGTATATTCCGAGGAGTGGGATGTCTGGGTTGTATGGTAATTCTATTTCTTACTTCTTAAGAAAACGCCAGATAGATTTCCAAAGTGGTTGTACCATTTTACATTCCCACGAGCAGTGTATAAGACTTCCAATCTCTCTGCAGTTTCTCCAACATTTATTATTTTGTGTTTTTTGGATTAATGCCAGCCTTTTTGGAGTGAGATGGAATCTCATCGTAGTTTTAGTTTGCATTTCTCTAATGGCTAATGATCGAGAGCATTTTCTCATGTATCTGTTAGCTGCCTGAATATCTGTTTAGTGAAGTGTGTGTTCATATCCTTTGCCCACTTCTTGATTAGGTTGTTTGTCTTTTTGTGGTTGAGTTTTAACAGAATCATATAGATTTTAGAGATCAGGCGCTGGTTGGAGATGTCATACCTGAAAATTTTTTCCCGATCTGTAGGTGGTCTTTTTACTCTTTTGGTGAAGTCTTTAGATGAGCATAGGTGTTTGATTTTTAGGAGCTCCCTTTTTTTTCCCCCCCCAGTTATCTGGTTTCTCTTTGTCATTTTTGGTAATGTTTTGAATTCTGTTTATGCCTTGTATTAGGGCTCCTAATGTTGTCCCTATTTTTTCTTCCACGATCTTTATCATTTTAGTCTTTATGTTTAGGTCTTTGATCCACTTGGAGTTAGTTTTTGTGCATGATGTGAGGTATGGGTCCTGTTTCATTTTTTTGCAAATGGATATCCAGTTACGCCAGCACCATTTGTTCAAAAGACTGTCTTTTCCCCAATTAACTGACACTGGGCATTTGTCAAATATCAGCTGCTCATATGTGGATGGATTTATATCTGGGTTCTCAATTCTGTTCCATTGGTCTATGTGCGTGTTGTTGTACCAGTACCAGGCTGTTTTGACTACTGTGGCTGTATAATATGTTCTAAAATCAGGTAGAGTGAGGCCTCCCACTTTCTTCTTCTTTTTCAGTAATGCTTTGTTTAACCAGGGCTTCTTTCCCTTCCATATGAATTTGGTGATTTGTTTCTCCATCACATTAAAAAATGTCATTGGAATTTGGATCGGAAGTGCATTGTATGTATAGATGGCTTTTGGTAGAACAGACATTTTTACCATGTTAAGTCTTCCTATCCATGAGCAAGGTATGTTTTTCCACTTATGTAGGTCCTTTTTAGTTTCTTGCAGTAGTACTTTGTAGTTTTCTTTGTATAGGTCTTTTACATCTTTGGTAAGATTTATTCCTAAGTATTTTATCTTCTTGGGGGCTACTGTGAATGGTATTGATTGGGTGATTTCCTCTTCGATGTTCTTTTTGTTGATGTAGAGGAATCCAAGTGATTTTTGTATGTTTATCTTATAACCTGAGACTCTGCCAAACTCTTCTATTAGTTTCAGTAGTTTTCTGGAGGATTCCTTAGGGTTTTCTGTGTATAAGATCATGTCATCTGCAAATAGAGATAATTTTACTTCCTCCTTGCCAATCCTGATGCCCTTTATTTCTTTGTCTAGCCTAACTGCTCTGGCTAGGACCTCTAGCACAATGTTGAATAAGAGCGGTGATAAAGGGCATCCTCATCTGGTTCCCATTCTCAAGGGAAATGCTTTCAGGCTCTCTCCATTTAGAGTGATGTTGGCTGTTGGCTTTGTATAGATGCCCTTTATTATGTCTAGGAATTTTCCTTCAATTCCTATTTTGGTGAGAGTTTTTATCATAAATGGGTGTTGGACTTTGTCAAATGCCTTTTCTGCATCAATTGATAAGATCATGTGGTTTTTGTCTTTTGTTTTATTTATATGGTGGATTACATTAATGGTTTTTCTAATATTAAACCAGCCTTGCATACCTGGTATAAATCCCACTTGGTCGTGGTGGATTATTTTTTTGATATGTTGTTGAATTCTATTGGCTAGAATTTTGTTGAGGATTTTTGCATCTATGTTCATGAGGGATATAGGTCTGTAATTTTCTTTTTTTGTGATGTCTTTACCTGGTTTTGGTATCGGGGATATGGTGGCTTCATAGAATTAGTTAGGTAGTATTCCGTCATTTTCTATGCTTTGAAATACCTTTAGTAGTAGTGATGTTAACTCTTCTCTGAAAGTTTGGTAGAACTCTGCAGTAAAGCCGTCCGGGCCAGGGCTTTTTTTTGTTGGGAGTTTTTTGATTACCTTTTTAATGTCTTTTTTTGTTATGGGTCTATTTAGTTGTTCTTCTTCTGAGTTTAGGTAGGTAGTGTTTTTCTAGGAATTCATCCATTTCTTCTAGGTTTGCAAATTTGTTAGAGTACAATTTTTCGTAATAATCTGATATGATTCTTTAATTTCAGTTGGGTCTGTTGTGATGTGGCCCATCTCGTTTCTTATTCGGGTTATTTGTTTCCTTTCCTGTATTTCTTTAGTCAGTCTGGCTAATGTTATCAATTTTGTTAATTTTTTCAAAGAACTAGCTTTTGACTTTGTTAATTCTTTCAATTGTTTTTCTGTTCTCTAATTCGTTTAGTTCAGTTCTAATTTTTATTATTTGTTTTGTTCTGGTGCCTGATGGATTCTTTTGTTGCTCACTTTCTATTTGTTCAAGTTGTAGGGACAGTTCTCTGATTTTGGCTCTTTCTTCTTTTTGTATGTGTGCATTTATCGAAATAAATTGACCTCTGAGCACTGCTTTTGCTGTGTCCCAGAGGTTTTGAAAGGAAGTGTTTTAATTCTTGTTGCATTCTATGAATTTCTTTATTCCCTCCTTAATGTCCTCTATAACCCAGTGTTTTTTCAGCAGGGTATTGTTCAGTTTCCAAGTATTTGATTTCTTTTCCCTAATTTTTCTGTTATTGATTTCCACTTTTATGGCCTTGTGGTCTGAGAAGATGTTTTGTAACATTTCAATGTTTTGGATTCTGGAATGGTCTGTTTTATGACCTAATATGTGGTCTATTCTAGAAAATGTTCCATGTGCGCTAGAAAAAAAAGTGTACTTTGCAGCCGTTGGGTGGAGTGTTCTATATAAGTCTATGAGGTCAAGTTGGCTGATTGTAGCAATTAGGTCTTCTGTGTCTCTATTGAGTAAGAACTGGAAGTCCTGTCCTTGTCCGAAAGTGGTGTGTTGAAGTCTCCTAGTATAATTGTGGAGGTGTCTGTCTCACTTTTCAGTTCTGTTGAAGTTTGTTTTATGTATCTTGCAGCCCTGTCATTGGGTGCATAAATATTTAATATGGTTATATCTTCCTGGTCAGTTGTCCCTTTAATCATTATGTAGTGTCCTTCTTTATCCTTTGTGGTGGATTTAACTTCAAAGTCTACTTTGTCAGAAATTAATATTGCTACTCCTGCTCTTTTTTGCTTGTTGTTTGCTTGATATATTTTTTTCCATCCTTTGAGTTTTAGTTTGTTTGTGTCTCTAAGTCTAAGGTGTGTCTCTTGTAGGCAGCATATAGACAGATTGTGTTTCTTTATCCAGTCTGAGACTCTCTGTCGCTTTATTGGTACGTTTAGTCCATTCACATTCAGCGTAATTATAGATAAGTATGTGTTTTAAAAAAATTTTTTTTATGTGTTTAGTGCTGTCATTTTGATGCCTTTTTATGTGTGTTGTTGACAGTTTCATTTTTCCACTTACTTTTTTGTGCTGAGACGTTTTTCTTTGTAAATTGTGTGGTCCTCGTTTTCATAGTATTTGACTTTATGTTTGCTGAGTCATTATGTTTTTCTTGGTTTTTATTTTGAGTTATGGAGTTGTTTGACCTCTTTGTGGTTACTTTAATATTTACCCCTATTTTTCTAAGTGAAAACCTAACTTGTATTGTCCTATATTGCCTTGTTTCCCTCTCCATATGGCAGTTCTATGCCACCTGTATTTAGTCCCTCTTTTTGATTATTGTGATCTCTTACATATTGACTTCAATGATTCCCTGTTTTGAGCATTTTTTTCTTTTTAATATTAATCTTAATTTGTTTTTGTGATTTCCCTATTTGAGTTGGTATCAGGATGTTCTGTTCTGTGACCTTGTGTTGTGCTGGTATCTGATATTATTGGTTTTCCGACCAAACAATTTCCTTTAGTAGTTCTTGTAGCTTTGGTTTGGTTTTTGTAAATTCTCTAAGCTTGTATTTATCTGTAAATGTTTTCATTTCACCTACATATTTGAGAGAGAGTTTTGCTGGATATATGATCCTTGGCTGGCAGTTTTTCTCCTTCAGTGCTCTATATATGTCATCCCATTGCCTTCTTGACTGCATGGTTTCTGCTGAGTAGTCTGAACTTATTCTTATTGATTCTCCTTTATAGGAGACCTCTCTTTTACCCCTGGCTGCTTTTAAAATTTTCTCTTATCTTTGATTTTGGCAAGTTTAATGATAATATGTCTTGGTGATTTTCTTTTTGGATCAATCTTAAATGGGGTTCGATGAGCATTTTGGATAAATATCCTTTCGTCTTTCATGATGTCAGGGAAGTTTTCTGCCAACAGATCTTCAACTATTCTCTCTGTGTTTTGTGTTATCCCGCCCTGTTCTGGGACTCCAATCACATGCAAGTTATTCTTCTTGATAGAGTCCCACATGATTCTTAGGGTTTCTTCATTTTTTTTAATTCTTTCATTTGATTTTTTTTCAGCTATATTGGTGTCGATTCCCTTGTCCTTCAGATCCCCCACCCTGCATTTCAATTGCTCGAGTCTGCTCCTCTGACTTCCTATTGAGTTGTCTAATTCTGTAATTTTACGTTAATCTTTTGGATTTCTGAATGCTGTCTCTCTATGGATTCTTGCAGCTTATTAATTTCTCCACTACGTTCTTGAATAATCTTTCTGAGTTCTTCAACTGCTTTATCAGTGTGTTCCTTGGCTTTTTCTGTAGATTGCCTTATTTCATTTCTGAGGTCATCCCTGATGTCTTGAAGCATTCTGTAAATTAGTTTTTTATATTCTGCATCTGGCAATTCCAGGATTGTATCTTCATTTGGGAAAGACTTTGATTCTTTAGTTTGGGGAGTTGTAGAAGCAATCATGGTCTGCTTCTTTATGTGGTTTGATATCGGCTGCTGTCTCCAAGCCACCTCTAAGATATTGTAGTGATTTATTCTATATTTGCTCACTGAATCTTATCTTGTTTTGTTTTCTTTCAATATACGTAGATGGGCTACTAGATTGCACTGTCTTGATTGTTGTAGCCCTTGAATCACTTATGTCCTATTACCAGCTGGTTTGGGCTGTTACCAGATATATAAGCCTAAGAGTCCAGTCACTATTCTTGAGTAGAATCTGATTTTGGGTCATCAAGTGTGTGGTGCAGACTGTCACCTATCCACCTAGAGAAGTAGTGGCGATAGTTGTGTGCACCAGATTCTAGTAGCAGCAGGGTTTCACACTCCAGGGGGGGCGCAGGATGCTGACAGGCTTCTCCCAAGTGCCAGTGAGATAGGTGTGTCTCTATTCCTAAAGCACTTTGGTGGGTGGGCTCTGCAGCTGTACCTTAGGCATGGCCTACTTTTGATGCAATAATTTGGTGGAAAGGGGAAGGACAGGCTGGTTGAGTTGCTCGGCCCCTACAGTCTTCTAGAGCAGCCCCAAGCCCTGCCCTTGGCTCATCTGGGTTCCCTCTGGCACCATCTCTGGACCTCACTGTATTTCTGGAGATCCAGGCCCCAGCCAAGGCACCTTCTCTGGTGACCCTGACTCTGTGCAAAGACACCTACAAGACGCAAGCTTGACCAACCTGCCTAACGCAGGATTGCAGCACATCTTTATTTTTTAACTTTTGATTGGCCTCCTGTCAATACCCAGACAGACATTAACCACCTGCACCGCACATCTCAGCCTTGTCTATTGGGAGGAAAAATATACACAAACCCATAAATAAGTAAATAAATAAATAAACATGGAGATCAAAACAAAACACTTGAAAGCCATTTTCTAGCTCATTCTTTTCCAAAGGCAGGGACAAGGCAATTTTGCTCTCCCATTTTGTTTCCAACCCCCCTTCATCATTAACTAGAAATGGCTTTTATGGATGATAAAAATCACCTAGCGTCTGCATCAGGGCATTTAGCAGTGAAGGGCTCTCTGCTGTCACAGTCAGATGAGAACCTTGACCTTGCAGAAGCCCCTCATTTGGGTTCCCAGTAATTTCGTCTCCTGACAAAACACAGTGATGAACCCAAATCACATCTCATTATACCCATTATGCCCATCTCATTATCTAGACATGGTTAAATTCATTCTGGGGTTATTATCTACTCTGAGGGGGGCCCTTCCCGCCCCCCATCTTTTTTTAAAGTCCTGAATTAGACTGGTCTTCAAGGTGTTTTTCAAATGTATTATACACGTGTGTGTGTGTGTGCACACGCACATATAGGTCATTCAGGATGGCAGCTTGTCAGTTTGAGCCTCTGGGGTGGTGGGTCCTCCTGGTCCTTTTTCCTAGCAAGTAGGCATTTGTCTCTAGGGAGACAGCATGGCTCTCATCCTTCAGGAGAAAAACATGAGGCAGTGCCTCAGCAAAGGATAAATAAGAGCAGTGTATCATTATCCTCTCAGTGTTTCTCAAAGAGTGGCTCAGAGATCACCTTTTAACACTGGTGCTTCTTAAAAGTACAGTTTACGAACTCAAGCCAGACTCATTTAAGCAGAATCGATGAAGGAGGGGCCTGGGGATCTGAATGCGTAACAGGCACCATGGACAGCTCTGTTGCACTCTACAGTGGGAAAGCCACTGTCCCACAGTCTGCCGTTTGATGTCAAGTCTGTGTAATCCTGTCTCCCTACTTTCCCACCATGATCTGGACACCAGCCAGGTGCACCAAGTAGCTGCCAGACCCAGTCCCCCTCCCACCTGGAGAGCCCAGCAGCTAGTTCCAGCCCTTCTGCTCTCCTCACACAATAGATATTGGAGGAGCAGCTGTGCTGTAACTCAGTGCTTTCTATAGGTTGTACCTTTTTCTTTTTAAAAATATTTTTCATGACATAAGTAGCATATGCATACATTCTCCTGTTTAATAAAAATGAAACAGATAAGCCTGACATCCCCCCTTGACTTTCACCTTCAATCCCAGTCCCTCTTCCAGAGGTCACACTTGTCCTTCCAGATCTTTCCTTGTGCATTTATATACACATATATGAACCTTGCATGCCTTGCCTGCACACAGCTGAATGACACCTCTTGTCTGCGCATACCTGGGTGTGACATCTCTTGTCTGTGCACACCTGGATGGCACCCCTTGTCTGCACACACTTGGATGACACCCCTTGTCCTCTCATGTGGATAACACCACCACTTGTCCCCAGTTTTACTTTTTAAAAAGGCAGTCCACTTTATCTGATGCACCTGGACATCCTTTACTGCTTCGCTTCAGTTCTTCTCTCCTTGGTTCTAGCCTTCCTACACACCCAGAAAAGAACCATAGGCCCTTGGGTTTGAAATGTGCTGAGGAAGAATCCCTGAGGGAAATAGACTAATCCACGTGTGTTCCAGGCAATGTTGCAGCTCTCAAGATCCAAGCACTGTTAGGAAAGTCTGCTGTGTAGTTGTGGGCAGCCTTCAGAGTTTACCAAGTTGGCTCTGTTCGATTCCGGTGATTCACCAGACCCAATCAAAACAATTACTCACTCACACTCTTCAGGTGTTTTCCGGCCACGTGAAGGCTCTGCTGATTATGGTGATGCTTTTGCATGCAAGATAGAAAAAAATGGTAATTGTTTGTCTACAGTTCCCCAACTACTTTCCTCTCATATCACAAATTTCAGACCTCCTGAGTCAGAATCTGCATCTTAACAACACCCCAGGCAATTGGAGCGCACACCACAGTTTGAGAAATGCTGAGCTAGAAGCTTCTCTGTCTTGGCTTCAGCTGGGAGCTCAGAATCGCATGTCGTTCTGCATCTGAGCGGACACATCGGGGTCATTTAAGAAAACTGCACTAGTAAACTCAGGCCAAAAACCAGGCCCTGAGAAGACCTGAATCTGTTTCTTTCAGGTTTGCCCCAACACTGTCCTTCCACTGGAAATGGCTCCCCCATGCCACAGATCAGAGACAGCATTTTGTTCACCCAAATCCCTCTCTTATTTGAGTCACTTCCCACCCCTTTGTATGGTAATGCCGTTTAGCTATATGCATCCTCTCCCTAATGGAATCAGCTTTGCTCTTCCCCAAAGCATGCTGGGGATGAATTCAGGATGGACTTGGGCTAAGGTACAAGGCCAGGAGTGGTATGACAGGGCCAGCGGCCAAGGCCGAGGAATGTCTTATCAACCAGAAGGGAAACATCTGAGCCTGGAGGTGAAGTCCCTGGGGACACTGACTGCCCAAGGACATGGGAGAAAATGAGGAGCCTTGGTCCCAGCTGGAACAGTATATAAGCTTGGGTCCCTTGCTAGGTGGCTGCAAAAAATACTCCAGCCAGCCGCCGCTGGAGAGCAGCTGCCTGCCCGTGTCAGTAAGTTTCCCTGAACGCGTGAATCTGGAAAGGGCTAGGTGTCAGTTCTTCGGATTATCTGTCAGGACGCGCAGTGAGGGTCTTTCCTTGCTGGGGCTGTCCCCCGACACCCTTTATTTCTGTTCTCCACAGCAGGGCATAGGTGTGGGACGTGAGATTTTGTGTGTGTGTGTGTGTGTGTGTATTAACATCAGGTGGGGAATGAGTTGGTCGTACTCAGTTATGCCTATTATCATCAGCTGTCTGGACAAGACCCATCTCTCATCAATGTTTCCTTTTTCTCCTTTATTCCCCTTCTTGGGCACTCACACTGATGATTTCATATATACTGTGGAATATATGTGTATATCCTTGAAATAAAGTGATGTCATTTATATAAACATTATTGTGCCATAAATCTTGCTCTCGGTAACCATTTTTTCATTCAATACTATGCTTTTAAGGGCCACTCATTTTGCAATATGTATTTCTAGTTTATTGTTTCTAGAGAAGACAGTATAGCCTACAATAAAGGTGACATTTCAAATCAGGGTGGGAAGGATGAATTGATTAGCCAGCATCTCTCAGTACCAGAGTAGTTGTTGAATTTGAATCCAGGCTAAGCTGCTTTTCTTGTTTTTGTCGTGGTTAGCTGCCATCAAGTCAACTCCAACTCACAATGACCTTATGTACAACAGAACAAAATGCTGTCCAGTCCTGTGTCATCCTTATAATTGCCGCACGTTTGAGTCTATCATTGTGGCTCCTGTGCCAATTCATCTCACCAAGGTTCTCTCTCACCCTTGCTGGTCCTCTGCTTCACTATACGTGATATCCTCCCCTAGCGATGGATCCCACCTCATGACGTATCCAAAGCAAGTGAGTCAAATAATCTCATGTTGTGATTCATAAGGTTTCCCTCGGCTAATTTTCAGTATTGTCAAGCCTTCTAGTCTGTCTTAATCTGGAAGCTCAGCTGAAACCTGCCCATCATGGGTGGCCCTGCTGGTATTTGAAGTACCAGTGGCATCGCTTCCAGCATCACAGGAACACACAAGCCACCACAGTATGACTGACAGACAAGTGGGAGAGCTGCTTTTCTGGAAGGCCCCAAATACAGTGGCTTCAACAACAGAAAAGTTTCTTTTCCTCCATGAGACAGCCCAGTGGTAGTTGTCCGGGATTATCAGGGTCTCAGTCATCCTCAGCACATGTGGTTCCCATCTCTGGGTCCAGTTCTCACCACTCCTCAGCCAGAAGGAAGGGATTCCAAGGCCAAAAAAGCACCCTCCCAATCCATTCTATGACCAGCCCAGAAGTAAAAGATACTACCTTTGCCCGAAGCCCACACAGCCAGGCCTTGCTGCGAGAGATGAAGGGAGGGAAGGAGGGACCACAGCTCACAGATCCAAATAAGCAAACAAAAAGCCTCTCCACACTGACCTTTCCCTCTTCCTGGCTCCCCAAGCCCTGCAGCCTCCACTGCCCCGTATTGCATTTATTGTTTGGTCCTTCTCTCAGGTTGTATGTCTTTGGCTAATTTCCCTGTGAAACCAGCCAGGGAGGGCAGTTTATTCTTCTCACCCCCATTCCCCACAGCCTTCTGTAAGTTCCTCCAAACTGATTCCATAAAACACCTGCATTTTCTGCTGCATAAGCCTGTGGCCTGCCTCCTGGTTCATGTCTGCGCCCACTGAGAGGTCTGGCACCCAAGCTGCCTGGCTCAGGATTACATTCCCCAAGCATCCAACCCTGAGCAGAGCTCTGGGCTAGAACCCAGACACAGGTATAGGGGAAATAGAGACTTGGGAAAATATCCTCACTGCCACGCCCCTCAAAAAGGCTACACTGTGCAATCACCACCTCCCATCATTCTCCAAGGAAAGTTAAAGTCTATTGGAAGACACGGCAGACCCGGGCGAAGGTCACTGGAGAGGCACATCACACCTGGGAAAAAGCTTGTAGCCCACAAAAGACAATGCTAGAAGATATTGGGGGAACTGAGGTGGAGCCAAGAGGTGGTGGTGGAGAAGGCTTCTGGAGACAGGGAGCCAAGACCTCTCAGAACCACAGGGCCACTGTGGAGAGGGTTGGTGAAACCACACTGGTATTCTAGACTGTGATGGGAAATGCTTTCGAGTTCAGATGAAAACACTGTCTGGAGATACAAGATGATTTCCTCTTCTATGGTTAAATAAAATCTAATTAAGTCAGAGAATTTGCCACAGAGTTTTCCAGTGAAGCCATGGTGTGATTTAATAAACAGGGGAATTGTACAATGTGTACACACCCAAACAGATTCAAGTCATAAAGACGTGGTGTTGCTATGATTTACACAAAACTCATATCATGCAATTCTATAACTATCAGAGCTACTGCCAAACTACTTACAAGTACCTAATGTTTCCAAAACAATTTTAAAATACCAGCACTGCAGACTCTCATTTTCAAATGATGTCAGATCTCAAGTCCTTGTTTCCCACTCAAAGATGAGGGCTTGGGGTGTAGAGCCGGAGTCGAGTTTTTATTTTTCAAGGGACCTGGGCCTTGGGTAGAGAGTCTTTTTCCCAGGCTACTGGCAAGTCCCAAGGGAAAAGCGTGAGGGGTTTTATCTGGCTGCAAATCCAGCAGGAACTCAAGGTCGGGGTGGTTACTAAGAAAACGCTCTGGTTTCTGTGGGTTACTGAACCAAAGTACTACAAAGTGAGTGGCTTTAAACAACAGAAATATATTTATTGCTTCACAGTTCTGGAGGCTAGGAGTCCAAATTCCGGGTGTGGACAGGACTGTACCCTCATTGAAGTCTCTAGGGAAAGATCCTTTCTTGTCTCTCAGCTTCTGGTAGCCCCAGGCCTTCCTTCGCGAGTAGATGCATCTTCACACAGCGTCTTCCCTCTCTCAGTCTGTCTGTCTCTTCTCTTTTATAAGGACACCATTCAGATGGGATTAGGACTCACCCTACTTCAGTATAACTTCCTGTTAATGGATGCTATTGTTAGTTGCCAAGGAGTTAATTCTGACTCATGGTGACCCAGGTGTGCAGAGTAGAACTGCTCCATAGGATTTTCAAGGCTGTGATCTTTTAGAAGCAGACCTCCAGGTCTGTCTTACGAGGCACCTCTGGGTGGACTTGAACTGCCAACCTTTCAGCTAGTAGCCAAGCACTTAACTGTTTGTGCCATCCAGGGACTCCTACCTTACCTGATAACATCTTCAAAGATCCTATTTCCAAACAAGGTCACAGCCACCTGTACTGAGAGGTTAGGATTTCAACACATTCTTTTTGGGGAGCACAGTTCAATCCATAACAAACACTAACACATATTTAGACAACATTAATAACAACAATTATTATTATTAGAAGCACAGGGTGTGAGTTTAAGGATATGATGGCCCACCCCATTATCCCACTTACTTACACAGGGTTCGACCTGACTTGGAGCAGCCTGGAAGAAGGAGGTGGGCAAAGTAGTGTGTGTGTGGGAAGCAGGTCTATGCAAACTGATACATTCATTCCTGGAGTCACTTCTAGCAGGGAAAGTGGAAGGCACTGTGGGTGTTCAGGCTAAAGAAACAAAAGAATAGCAGTTACCCAAGACTTAGGGGCAGACAGGGGAGAGGCTAGGGAGCCCAAGGATATATTAATAAGATTATCTTGAACATGAATATTCTTACAAATATATTCATCATTAACATATTATTATGCATAAGAAAAATACAGTCAAAATTCTTCATTCAAGAATTTTTTTATGAACATATTCTTCCTGAACCCATTTTTGAATGAATTAGTTATATTCAATGAATATATTCATCTTAAGGCTATCATCTTATGAATATGTTCTTATAAATATATCCATGTTTCTTAGTCTTCCCTCCTTTGTCTCTGGTCTCCCCGTTTCTCTGCCCCTGGTCATCCCCTCTCTCTGTTCTTCAGTGTCTGGCTTTGGCCACAGAGGGCTAGGGCAGAGACAAATTGGACATTCCTTAAAATACTCCTATAAAGACCCACATGGGGTTGCCATGAGGTGAAATGAACGTGATAGCAACTGGTGGTGGTAGTTATGAAGACAAAGGGGAAACCAGTAAATTAAAACTACTCAGTTATTTTATTTTCATCCTGTTTAATTTATTTATTTTAGTAAATGTGAATTGACAACTGAGCATTCAGCAAATTGATTTTCTGTGAATTAACCTGGTGGCAAGTTATGTAGAAAAGGTGTAAGGTATAAAGTGTTTTAGCTGGCTGCAAGTTCAACATCAACTCACTGTGACCAAAAACCAAACCCAAACCCATTGCCTTTGAGTTGATTCCAAACCATAGCAACCCTGTAGGAAGTCACTGTGAGGAGTAGTTAATAAGAAAACTAATCCATCTTTAGACAACATTGTTAATAATAAGGACCCTTCCCCTTGAAATGGCTGATTGAGTCAGATGTGGTCAGAATTCTTTCCTAAGACTTTTCAAACTGAACTTGAGAAAGAGAGAGCCCTTCCTAAGATATAAGTCTTAAGAAGTAAGACATGGAAAAGTGGGCAGTTTTTTTTGCATCCGGTGGAAGAAGCCCCACCTATAGTGAGAAAAAGAAGCTGACTGGCAGAGACAAGCAAGGAACACAGAACAGGAAATTCTTGACGTGCCCAAGCACCTGGTTCCAGCTGTTCCTGAAGCCCAACTACACCCTTGCTCTGCCCAAAGGAAGAGGTGGCTAGTTCTACCAGAGGGGATGGGTCAAGAAATACTTGGAATGAGTCCTGGAAAATGAGTGAGACAGGGAGAGAAGTAAAGACATGCGAGAGGTGACCAGCCCAGCCCAGAACTGCCAGTGGTGTGGGCAGCTGGGGCAGAGTTTGAGGTGGAGACTCAGGAGCCATAGAGAAGCTGGCTGTGGAAGCAGGGTCAGATCTTGAAGGAACCTGGAAGCAGGGATAAGAAATTGGAGATTTATTCTTTAGGAACGGAGGAATGAAGGCTATTCAGTTGGGAATATGGAAGGTAGATTGAAGATGGGAAAGGACAGAGCTGGGGTGCCTGCTGGGAAGCTGGTATGGAGGTGCAGGGGAGGGGTAAGGAGAGTCCAAACAGGGCAGGGTGAAGAGATGGGGAGGAGCATTGCTACCTCCCTGTCTACTCCCTGCCCAGCCTTGCCCACATCTGGGTGGGTCAAGCCACTGGCAGAGAAGGGATCAAAGGGCAGGGAGACACACAAAAGCAGCAGCCTTCTGGGTTGTTCCACACACCACCCAGAGCACCTAGAGAGCTCAGGCCACCTCTCACAACCACCACCCCTCCCCTGGGTTCCTCAGATGCTAAATTTCCTTCCAGCAGACACAAAGTAGCCTTCAGGGCCAGATGACCTGCATATTTATTCCATGGCCTTTACCAGAGTCAGCAGGAGAACCACAGGTCAGAAGCTCTCAATAGGCAGCTCACTCTCTTCTGGGCAACCAGGCTCACAACCCATGTATCCCAAGTCATGTTCTTCCCCTTCATGACACACTCTGTCTGCAGCACAAACCGTTCCAAATTCCAGTGCCCAGGCAGTGCCTCCACACTGGAGCCACCCACACACGTGGGGCCCTGTCCCTAATTACAGTTCACTTTCCTGGCCTTCATCCTCGTTTTAATGCCAGGAACACAAAATGGGGACCTGTTGCCAGGACAATGGAGAGTGGCATGTGACTGAGGCCATTAACTCTGGAACTCAGGCTGATTTCCACCGTGTCCTTGGCCACCAGCAGGATGCAAACCATTGCCACAATCCTGCCTGGGTTCCCTTCCCCTTGTTTTGTCCCCCTCTTCCTCCAAAGCTTCTCGTTCCTTCCCCTCAAGGTCTGGCAGATCAGCACGTTTGTCCTGAATTTGCCGATTTAACTCCTATATCTAGTGGCAAGAGTTGATGCATTTTCCCTCCTCCTAAGCCAGAGATGTCCCCTCTAACCCACACATCTACCCAACACTCCCTCACTTTGGACAAATGGCATCCTAATGTTTTATCTGTCTGTAAAAAGGAGCTCAGATGTGCTCATTTCTCACCTACCTTTCCTTTTTCTTTTTTTCCCTCGTATTTCTCTGCACTAATTCTCACCTTCCCTGTGGGTGATCTGGGTTTGATTCCTTGCCAAAGCACCGCATGCACAGCCACCACTTGTCTGTCATTGGAGGCTTGTGTGTTGCTATGATGCTGAACAGGATTCAGGGGAGCTTCCTGACTAAAATGGACTAGGAAGAAAGGTGTGGCAACCTACTTCCAAAAATTAGCCAATGAAAACCCTATGGAGCACAACAGTTCAATCTGCAACTGATCATGGGGATGATGCAGGACCAGGCAGCATTTAGTTCTGTTGTGCATGGAATCACCATGAGTCACGGGCCAACTCAATGGCGGCTAATAAAATGTAATACTGATAAAATAATAAGGATAACCCTATTAGCTTTTTTAATGCGATATAATCAACTCCCAGTCCCCTCATACAGAGGGACACCTTCTATTCCAGCCTGATTGCTATATCCAGAAGTTTTGTTTTCTTTTGTTCTGTTTTTACCATTGCAGATAGAGAGCTTTGACTTGCTTTTTTGTCCCTTTTTTCCATGTAGCATGTGAACCCCTGCCATTTCACAACGATTTTTCTAAACGTTGTGATGTCCGTTGTAAATGTAAGCTTCTTCCAAGACGAAAACGCAAACTTCCTTTTTGCACCGCGCTGCGCTTCAGGGCCTTCTAGAATGTTAAGAGTAAAGTCCCCAATCTTTAACCAGATGGAAAAACTAATCATTAACTTTATGTGGAAAGGGATGAGGCCCCAGAGAAGTAGAGCACCACTGAAGAAGAATAACAAAGTAGAAGGCTACCTGACCTCAGCACCTACTATACAGCTACGGTAGTTAAAACAGCTTGGTACTGATACAACAATAGACACATTGACTAATGGAAGAGAATCGAGAATCCAGTTGTAAATCCATCTACCTACAGTCAGCTGATCTTTGACAAAGGACCAAAGTCCATTAAATGGGGAAAAGACAGTCTTTTTAACAAATGTGCTGATAAAACTGGATGTCCATCTATATAAAAAAGAAAGAAAGAAAGAAACAGGACCCATACTTCACACTATACACAAAAACTAATTTAAAATGAATCAAAGACCTAAATATAAAACTAAAAACTATAAAGATCATGGAAGGAAAAATAGGGTCAATGGTAGGGGCCCTAATATACGGCATAAATAGGTTACAAACCATAACTGACAATACTAAGCATCAGAAGATAAGCTCAATAACTGGGATCTTCTAAAAATTAAACACTTGTGTTCATCAAAAGACTTCACCAAAAGAGTAAAAACAGAACCTACAAACTGGGGAAAAATTTTTGGCTATGACATATCCAACAAAGGTCTAACCTCTAAAATCTACAGGCAAATTCAATACCTCTACAACAAAAAGACAAATAATCCAATTGAAAAATGGGCACAGGATATGAACAGACACTTCACCGAAGAAGACATTCAGGCAGCTGACAGACACATGAGGAAATGCTCTAGATCACTAGCCATTAGAGAAATGCAAATCAAAACTACAATGAGATACTATCTCACTCCAAGACTACTGGCATGAATCAAAAAAACAGAAAATAACAAATGGTGGAGAGGCTGCAGGGAGGTTAGAACTCTTAAGCACTGCTGATGGGAATGTAAAATGGTACAACCATTTTGGAAAATGACATGGCACTTCCTTAAAAAAATAGAAATAGAAATACCATATAATCCAGCAATCCCACTCCTAGGAACATATCCTGGATAAACAAGAGCCATCACACAAATAGACATATGCACATTCATGTTCATTGCAGTATTATTCACAGTAGCAAAAAGATGGAAACAACCTAAGTGCCCATCAACAGATGAATGGATAAACAAACTATGGTACGTATACACAGTGGAATACTATGCAACAAGAAAGAACAATGGTGAATCTGCGAAATATTTCACAACATGGATGAACCTGGAGGGCATTATGTTAAGTGAAATGTGTCAATCACAAAAGGACAAATACCATATAAGACCATTATTATAAAAACTCATGAAAAGGTTTACGCACAAAAACAAACAATCTCTGATGGTTACTAGAGAGGGAGTGTTGGGGAGGGAAAAACACTAACCAGACGATAGATAAGTGGTAACTTTGGTGAAAGTAAGGAAAAAAAAAAAAAAAGCCTGTGAGCGGCCATCTAAGGTATGTGTACTGGTCCCACCCCGTCTGGAGCAAGGGAGAATAAAGAAAACCAAAGGCACAAGGAAAAGATAGTCAAAAGGACTAATAGACCACTACTACCATGGCCTCCAACAGACTGAGTTTACCACAACTAGATGGTGCCCAGCTACCACCACCAACTGCTCTAACAGAGATCACAATAGAGGGTCCCAGAAAGAGCTGGAGAAAATGTAGAAGGAAATTCAAACTCACAAAAAAAGACCAGACTTACTGGTCTGACAGAGACTGGAGAAACCCCAAGAGTCAGCCCCTGGACGCCCTTTTAACTCAGTACTGAAGTCACTCCTGAGGTTTATCCTTCAGCCAGAGATAAGATGGCCCATAAAACAAAACGAGACTAAATGAGCATACCAGCCCAGGGACAAGGACAAGAAAGCAGGAAGGGACAGAAAAGCTGGTAATGGGGTTCCCAAAGTCGAGAAGGGGAGAGTGTTGACACGTCGTGGGGTTGGCAACCAAGGTCACAAAACAATATGTATATTAATTGTTTAACGAGAAATTAATTTGCTCTGTATACCTCCATCTAAAGCACAAAAATGGTACATAAGATAAAGAAATAAAAAGAATGATGTCTCTTAACGCACCTGTTCCTCTGGACAGGAAGAAGTATGACCTGCTGCTGGCACACTCGGTGATCCATTGGTTCCTCTAAAGACAACTCTTCAGTGTCTTTGCATGGGGGAGCTCCCCAGACACCCCATCTCTGATGTCCTTCCTGGGGCCACTTCCGGGGTCCCCCAGGTGGACGTGCAGGGCTGAGGCACACACATGTCAACACAGCCTGTTGCCTCCTGCCTCGAGAGCAAGGGGCTTCCATGTGGCATCTTGCAAACATGCCCACCATGCCCCCCTCCCAGGGATCTGAGACCTGTCTCCGGGGCCATTGCTTCAAGTTGTAGCTGTGAAGAAAATGGGCTTCCATTTCCCCCACAGAGACTTGGGATAAAACTGTCCTTCCCCTCCAGCCCCCCATCTGCTTCTGGCTCAACTCTCCCCTACCAGTCCCAAACTACTGGTGGTGTCCCATGTGGCCTGGTGACATCATGCAGCACTGTCAGTCTCAGGGCCAGTCACCAACGAGCGCCAGACACTCTACTCAACAATCTCCACTTTTTACATGTGTCTCTCTACATTTTTTACCACCCTATCAAAAATAATCCACCGTCCCCATAAGTACTCTCCACTAATCTCCTAGCTAAACAAACAGAACTTGTGTTTAAATAACTGTGTTTACCTCAAGGTTTACAAGTCTCAGTTTCTTTGTCCTGTTTGTGATTCTTGGCTCAGTCTCACGGAACTGACTTCAAAGTATGTCGGTTTAGACATCACCTGCCAATTACCTGAAAAGAGAAACCGAAACCTCTCTGCAGGAAATTATAAAGATACAAAGACCCCAGTGTCATTACGAAAAAATTTCTCATATGCTTAACAAAAGATAAAAATAAAAGGGAGAGAGCAAAAGAGAATCTTAGCTCTTTAGGTTGTATTTAATAACCCTCTAATTTTCTACTCTTGAGCTTCATATTTGGATTTGCTTTACTTTCTCCTTTAAATTTCTTCTTTACTGTAGTCAACATTTATTTCTCTACCACAGGCATCTTCAGTGCTGATCGCTGCTCTCTCAGAGGTGCATGGATACACACATGTTACCTTAGTGTGTTCCACAATTAACCAAGACTATTTAAGAGAGAGAGAAGAAAATTAATACCCAAAGCCATCAAAGAAACATGCTATGGCTGAAACTGTTCTGTGTTCACCAAAGTCCATGTCCTTGTTCTCCTGGACATAAGCTGAACTACATTTCCCAGCATCCTTTGCAGTCAGATGAGACTTGTAACTAAGTGCTGGCCAATGGGGGTAGAATTGCTGAACACTACTTCCAGATCTGGATCCTAAAAGACCTGTCTCGTGATTTTTCTCTTGTCCTCTCTGCCAGCTTAACGCTAAGAGAATGAAACCTTAGAAGATGGAACACGCCTGGGTCCCTAAGTTACAGTACAGAGCTAACAAACCTCCCCCTTACTCTCCAAACTACCACTAAACCACACTGGAATGTGACATGAGCAAGAAATAAAATTTTACTGTATTAGCTGGAATCAACTCGATGGCACTGGGTTTTTTTTTTTAAGTCATTGAGATTTGGGATGTTTTGTAATATCAATTGTTGTTGTTGTTAAGTGCTGTCTAGCCAATTCCGACTCAGCAACACTACGTGTAACAGAACAAAACACTGCCTGGTTCTGCACCATCCCAGCAATCGTTATGTTTGACCTCATTGTTGCAGCCACTGTGTTAATCCACCTTGTTGAGGATCTTCCTCTTTCTCGCTGACCCACTTCTTTACCAAGTATGATGTCCTTCTCCAGAGACAGGTCACTCCTGATAAAATGTCCAAAGTATGCTTCTAAGCAGCATTCTGGCTGTACTTCTTCCAAGACAGATTCATTCATTCTTTTGGCAGTCCATGGTGTATTCAAGATTCTTCACCAACACCACAATTCAAAGGCTTCTATTCTTCTTCAGTCTTCCTTATTCACTGTCCAGCTTTCCCATGCATACGAGGCGATTGAAAACACCATGGCTTGGTGACATCTTTACTTTTTAACACGTTAAAGAGGTCTTTCGCAGCAGATTTGCCCAAAGCAATGCATCTTTTGATTTCTTGACTGCTGCTTCCATGGGTATTGATTGTGGATCCAAGTAAAATGAAGTTCTTAACAACTTCAATCTTTTCTCCATTCATCATGATGTTGCATATTGGTCCTGTTGTGAGGATTTTTGTTTTCTTTATGCTGAGGTGTAATCCATACTGAAGGCTGTGGTCTTTGGTCTTCAGCAGTAAAGTGCTTAGTCCTCTTCACTTTCAGAAAGCAAGGTTGTGTCATCTGCATAACACAGGTTGTTAATGAGTCTTTCTCCAATCCTGATGCCCCGTTCTTCTTCATATAGTCCAGCTTCTGGAATTATTTCCTCAGTATACAGATTGGATAAGTATGGTGAAAGGATACAACCCTGGTACATACCTTCAACAACATTACACCACTCAGTATCCCCTTGTTCTGTTTGAACGGCTGCATCTTGGTCTATGTACATGTCCCTCATGAGCAGAATTAAGTGTTCCAGAGTTCTGATCCATCACAATGTTATTCATAATTTGTTACGATCCACACAGTCGAATGCCTTAGCATAGTCAGTAAAACACAAGTAAACATCTTCCTGGTATTCTCTAATTTCAGCCAATATCCATCTGACATCAGCAATGATATCCCTGGTTCTACATCCCCTTCTGAATCCAGCTTGAATTTCTGGCAGTTCCCTATTGATGTACTTCTGCAGCCATTTTTGAATGATCTTAAGCAAAATTTTACTTGCATGTGATATTAATGATATCGTTTGATAATTTTCACTTTTGGCTGGATCACCTTTCTTTGGAATGGGTACAGATAAGGATCTCTTCCAGTTGGTTCCCAAGGTAGCTGTCTTCCAAATTTCTTGGCATAGACAAGGGGGCACTTCCAGCACTGCATCCATTTGTTGCAACATCTCAATTGATATTCCATCAGTTCCTGGAGCCTTGTTTTTTGCCAATGCCTTCAGTGTAGCTTGGACTTCTTCCTTCGTTACCATCGGTTCTTGATCATATGCTACCTCCTGAAATGGTTGAATGTAAACCAATTCTTTTTGGTATAATGACTCTGTGTATTTCTTCCATCTTCTTTTGACGCTTTTTGCATTGTTTAATATTTTCCCCATAGAATCCTTCAATATTTCAACTCGAGGCTTGAATTTTTTCTTCGGTTCTGTCAGCTTGAGAAATGCCAAGTGTGTTCTTCCCTTTTGGTTTTCTATCTCCAGGTCTTTGCACATGTCATTATAACACTTTGCCTTCCCAAGCCTCCCTTTGAAATCTTATTAATCATTTCTTCCGTTTGCTTCAGTTACTCAACATTCAGGAACAAGTTTCAGAGTCTCTTTTGACACCCATTTTGTTCTTTTCTTTCTTTCCTATCTTTTCAATGACCTCTTGCTTTCTTCATGTATGATGTCCTTGATGTCATGCCACAACTCGTCTGATTTTCGGTTATTAGTGTTCAATGCACCAAATCTATTTTTGAGATGGACTCTAAATTCAAGTGGAATATGCTCAAGGTTGAACTTTGGCTTTCATGGACTTGTTCCAATTTTCTTCAGCTTCAACTTGAACTTGCATAGGAGCAATTGATGGCCCAACAATTTCTAATTTTCCTAGGTTCGTGCTTCATACATTCCACATTCCAATTATTAGTGGATGTTTGCAGCTATTTCTTCTCATTTTGAGTCATGCCACATCAGCAAATGAAGGTCCCAAAAGCTTGACTCCATTCATGTCATTAAGATCGGCTCTACTTTGAAGAGGCAGCTCTTCCCCAGTCATCTTCTGAGTGCCTGCCAACCGGCGGGGGGGGGGGGGGGGCTCGTCTTCCATCACTATATCAGACAATGCTCTGCTGCTGTTCACAAAGTTTTCACTGGTTAATTCTTTTCAGAAGGAGACCACCAGGTCCTTCTTCCTACTCCGTCTTAGTGTGGAAGCTCAGCTGAAACCTGTTCACCATGGGTGACCCTGCTGGTATTTGAATACTGGTGGCATAGCTTCCAGCATCATAGCAACATGGAAGCCCCCACAATACGACAAACTGACAGACGCATGGAGATGTGACATGAGCAAGAAATAAATTACATTGTATTAAGTCATTGAAATTTGGGATGTTTTGCAACTTCAACTAGTCTACCCCAAATTATACATACGCCAAATGAAAACCCCACCCACCCAAAAAGTTTACATAATACAATCTCCACAGCTTATGTATCTTCCACCATATTGACTGTGCTGCGTTCCTCAAGAGTCAATCCACAAAAGGCAAAAATACAATCAGGTTATGACATTTCAGCTTCAGTTTCATTGTTACTTTGCATTTCAATGTTTCCCAGTATCATTACAAATAATTATCAGATCTTTTTATCCCATTCCCAAGAGTTTTGATAACTACATTTTAAAAAACAAGACAAAACAAAAATTCAACAAATTACATCCAAAGAAGTTTTAATACAAATATCCAAATTTTTACAGGAGTTGACACGTGCCATGTCTAGACCCATACATAATGCACCATCACCCAGAGAAGAAACAAAGTGCCCCTTTCTTCTGTGCAACTTAGGGCTGACATCCCCAAATAGCAGTAACTAATAGTTATACATGGCCTACCATGGGCCAGAAGCCCTACTAAAACTTTACAATAATTAATCTCTTTAAGCCTCCCGATAACTTCATGAGGTAAGTACTCTTGATAGCCCCATTTTAAAGCTGAGGAAACTGAGGCCCAAAGAGGTTAGGTGACTTGCCCGAGATCAAGCAGTTAATACAGAGTTAGGATTTGAAGGTAGACAATTCATGCTGTTAACTACTCTCCAGTAATCTGACTCCAATTCCCAAAGATCCGATCAGCTTTTTGAAAACCCCAACAGACTAGCCAGTACTTATGGGGAAGGCTGTTTGAATTTAGGTGGAGTCAAGGCCATTAATTTGTCCTTAACTCCTCAACTTTGTATCAATGGCTCCCACCAAGCAATCCCGGAAACTCAAATGTAACCTGAGGCTAATGTCCGGTTCTGCCTTTTTCTTGCCTCTCCTCCTCCAAGTCCCTCTCTCCTCAAGTTCTGGTTGGATCACCAAGTTTCTCCTGAATGGATCAACTGCATTTTTATTGCTATTAGCTAATGTTTCTGCCTTTCCTATTGTCCTATGTCATAGATATATATCTTTCATCAGATATCCTTCAACAGTTGTACTCAGCCATGTTGAGGAAATAGAATATGGGGCTGGGGGAGATAGGAAGCAAATTCCAGGGGATCTGGCTTCCATGATGGGAAGAGAAGGTCACTTAGGAGAAGGTGGGCATTTCACTTTGTGGCATGTTGTGTTGAGGTGCTGTCATCCAGCTAGGTGGAGATGCCCAGCATGAATCCATGAGTAGGTTTAATGAGGCCTTCCTGTGCAGATGGGAGATAAAGCCACAGGCATGGACCATCTGCCAAGGATGCCATCACAGGGACTTCTGCACCCTGGGAGCCGTTGGAGAACGTGAGCCTTGAGGGTCTGCCAACTCCCAAATCCTGGGACATCCCAACAAGAGTAAATGGAACATATGGACCTAGCTTATCTAAGGAAGGAACTGCTAAGTGAGGTGATCCAGAAGCCAGAAAAATCCCTACTTTCCTGCCTACAGCAATTCAGGAACTAGAAAACGATTGCAGCTTCCAAACATAGCAGCTTTATAATTATAGGTGTGGGTCAAGCCTAAAGTTATTGTTTTTAATCAAAGGGCCTTTACAAGGCTTGCTTAGCAAAGAGCAGATGCAGTGTGATTTTTCAGCATGAGCTATAAAATGAATAGAAAACAAGTAACATTTTAGAGGGAATTTCATAAATGGAATCATTAAACCAATATGTTAATAATAACTTTTAATAGCCTTTTCCAGCTTACAAAATTCTTCTCACCCTTGATTTTATTTGCCCTTCACTCCAACCATATGAGATAGGGAGGGATGGAATTACTTTCTCATTTTACAGATGAGACAAATTAAGCTAAGGGAGGGGTGCAGCAGAGACCAAATGAAGCCCAGGACTTCTCACTTAAAAACTCATTCTCTTACATTTTAAATGTGATGTGGGAAGAGTCCCGACTGCTCTATGTTGGTGTGAATTTGGGGATGGTAAAGTGACACCTGACCCAAGACATGGCCTTTTCAATCACCTTATATGCATACAAAATCTGGACAATGAAAAAGGAAGACAGAAGAATTGATGCATTTGAACTGTGGTGTTGGTGAAGAACACTGAATGTATTGTGAACTGCCAGTTGTTATTGTTAGTTGCCATCGAGTCAATTCAGACTCATGGCAACCCCATAAGTGCAGAGCAGAACTGCACAGGGCTTTCAAGGCTGTGATCTTTTGGATCACAGAAGACTGCTAGGTCTGTCTTCTGAGGTACCTCTTGGAGGGTTCAAACCACCAAACTTTTGGACAGTAGTCAAGCACTTACCTGTTTGCACCACCCAGAGACTCTTTTGGACTGCCGGAAAAACAAATCAGCCCTAGAAGAAATACAACCAGAATGTTTCTTAGAAGCAATGATAATGATACTTCAGTTTGCTTACTTTGGACACATCATCAGGAAAGACCAATCACTAGAAAAAAATATCATGGTTGGTTAAGCAAAGGGTCAGCATAAACAAGGGAAATCCTTAATGAGATGGATTCACACAATAGCCATAACAATGGTCTCAAACATACCAATGATCATGAAGATGGTGCAGGACCAAGGAGTATTTCATTCTGTTATACATAAGGTTATCCTGAGTTGGAGCCAACTCAACAGCAGCTAACAACAACAAAAAGTGAGGCAGAGTCCAAATCACAGTCATTGGGTGCTCTCCAGCCTGAATTATACTTCTGTATGTGAGCCATCTTTGCCATTGGATATTTTGTTCCCATCCATGCTGAGGTGAGCAGGATGCATGCTGTTGTATCAGAGAGCAAACAGAGTCCTACTCACCAGAAGCCTCTACTCCTGAAGGGACTGGCTCCCTCCTATACCACCAGCCGTGCTTATGTGCATGTGTCACTCATCATCTGCCTCTTGCAACATTCTTCTAACATTTACTCCCTTAGATGAGAGAGGAGATGTGAGGAAACGGGGAGTGAGTCTGGAGATGGATTTGTCACAACTGGAGAAGGACTAAGAGATGGTATATATACTCTGGGACCTGGTGCAGGCTTGCTGCTGTTACTCGTGGTTGTCACCCTTGATCTTGGACTGAAGAGTCTCCTAAGCCCTTCTTTTTTCAGTAGCCCCTCTTTCTTCAACAGAATCTATTGGTGAAAAGGAGCTCTTGTAATAACTCCCATTCAAGAGAGTAAATACAACTGTAGGGTCACACTTCCAACCTGCCTGATACTCATCTCTGGTCCCTCCGTCCACCCTTCTCCCACAATTCATCCTTCCACCATCAATTCATCCACAATCTATCCACTCTTCTAACAAGCATCCACCATCCATCTATCCATTCTTCCCTCTGTCTACCTTCCAGACATCCATGGCAGTTGGTGTTCTTTCTGCTTGGAACTCTCTGCCCCAAGATTACCCCCTGTTAGCTTATTCCAAGCACTATGCTAAGCAGAACACATTTCATTCCCCAGCAACTTTATGGGAAGGCACTATTATCATTGTGATTTTTCAGATGAGAAGACTCAAACACAGATATCAAGTAACTAACCTAGAATGACCCAGCCAGTAAGAGATGGCATGGGAGTCTGTCCCATGCCAAAGGCAATGCTCTCAATCATGTTGTCACCCTGCCTCACAGCACATAGGACAAGAACAATACATATGGGACAACGAGCTGGACTTTGGATGGGGAGGATGATGCATGGAAGTATCCAAACTAGGTGATGCCTGCAAACAGCACACAAATGAGCTGGGGGAGGGAAGTTCGATAATAAGCATCAAAGAGTGATGAAGAGGAGGGTTGCTTCTTTTGGAGGATCAGGAAGACTGAGTGGAATAAGAGGCATTTGAGGACTTCCAGGATTATGCATTTGGTGATGAAGGGAAGAGCATTCCCAGCAAAGGGAACTACGGAAAGCAGGGGCCCAGAGCAGGGATGTGTGTAGAAGACAGCACAGAATTCAGTTCAGCTGAAGGAAAGTATGCACCTAGGACAGAAGTGGGAAAGAATATGGGAGGCTGTAGGTGCCACATGAAGGGTGGAAACTCAGTTCAGGAGCCCCAGAGGTTTGTGAGCCTGGGAGCAATGTGGCCGTAACTCACTTCAGGAAGCTCTCTCTAGGGGTGGCATTCCAAAGATCAGAAAGGGGAGGCCATGCCTGAGCTGATGGGAATGTGAATGCAGTTGTGGCAAGGGGTGTAGAGAGGTGAGGACGGATGAAGCAAGACCCCAGAGGTAGAATCCCAGGATGTGGCCACAGACAGGCCACGAGGAGCCAGGTGCCAGGGAAGAGCCAGGCAAAGGGCTGCAGTCCACACCCGGAGCCATGAATAAAAAGCAGAGGTTTGTGGATTCGGGGCACACTGGATAATGGCACCAGAGCTTGAAAGGAGCAGACTGTGGCCAGCACGAATACGGCTCCTTTACTGAAGCTGCTGATGGACAGAATCTCAGGCCAGAACCACAGAGCTGAGGCCATCGGGCCTGCAGCTCCAGGCAGGGTCTGCCAGTCCTGAGTCACAGGATCGACTCTCCTTGATGCTTTACCAGAATAGCCCATGGAAGGGCTGGAGGTGGCATTGGGGACAGGCAGGGGAGGTGGGGAAAGAGGAGCTGGAGAAGCATAGTGCCATCCAGCAAAGTGTGAGGACAGTCACCACATTCTTCCAGAGAAACAAGCTCACCCATTCAGTGAGGGAACACAGGCGGAGATGCAAGGAGGTCCTGGTTCCGGTTCCGGTTCCTGTTCCAGAGCCACCTCTACTGCAAAGTGGAATGACCATGATCCGGATCTATTTACCCTGTCACAGTAAGGACCTGATGGAAACATAATTTTTATCTTTTGAAGTTTATTGAGACTTCTTTTATGGTCCAACATATGGACCAACTGTCTTGGTGAATGGTCCGTTTGCATGGGAAAATAATCTGTTTTCTGCTGTTACTGGCTGGTAGAGGGTTCTATAAATATTAATTAAGTCAAGTTGGTTGAGAGTGTCCTTCACATCCTCCATATCCTTTGTCTACATGTTACACCAATTACTGAGAGCTGGGTAATAACATTTCCTGCAGAGTGGGTTAATCTCTTTAGTTCTGTCTGTTTTTCTTTTAATATTTTGAAGCTCTGCTAGTAGACACACACACATTTAGGCTTGTTATATCTTCTGATGAATTGGCCTTTTTATCATTATGAAATGCCCTTCTTTATCTCTGGCAATATTCCTCATCTTGAAGTCGAAGTTAAACAATTCATGAGCCCCATTCTGACTCTTAAAAAAACAATAAAATGGAAGAAAGAAAAAGTATATATATCCCTGCAGCTGCCCTGACTCATTTAAAATCAAAGATATTCATGTTTTTCACTCCCTCTCTTGGAGCATGATGGATTTCAATTTTGAGAGCATCCATTTATATAAAAATAAATGGTGTGTTTGGTTAAATCCTCCCCAGACGTGATTCCAACTTGACTGGGGGGGCGGGGGGAGAAGCAGCTGTGCCTGTCGGTTGCACTGAAGTGAGATTTTATCTGGGGAGAAGCACCAATTAATCAGCCCTCTCAGAACCAAATCACAGAGTGCCCAAGCAGATTGCATCGGTGAGGCAGATGCTAATGTTGCCCTTTGGAAACCTTAAGAACACAGGTGACCTTCTCGGATAACAACTCCTTTGGCATGGCTTGTCTGTCGTTTCATCTGTGCAGAGATTCACCTGGACAAGGTGGGGCCTCCAGGCCCTGGAACCAGTGAGATCAAATCAACAATTTATTGAGACTCACTCTGAAGCCAGAACTTGTAGAGAGCTATGGGGATGAGGGATACAAAAGAGAAGAGCCAAAGGCATATTAGTGGTTTCTAGTTTAGAAGGCATAAACAATGGTCCTTCCAGAGACCAGAATGGGGATTCTGGGGTGCTTCTTACCTCCCATGGGTTGCTTGTCTCAGGCTGTCTCTTCCACTTTAATATAAACTCCATGCTTCTGGACAGAGATAGAGAGATAGCCCCATCAGCAATTAATTATGCAAGAGATTTGCTCTTTCCAGTCTCCCAGCAATCCTGTGAATGACTCAGAGTTCTTTGGTTGCAAGCAACAGAAATTAACTCCGGACAATGTAAGCAAAGAGGAATCTATCAGAAGGATATCAGCTTGCTCATAGAAGTCACAAAAAGACTGGAGAAACAGGATCAGAAGGAACAGAAACCCAGCAGATCCAGGGCCTAAGCAGCAGCAGCTCTCAGGAGACTTGTCAGGGCCCAGCTGTCAGAATGAGGAACACCAGTCATTCGGAGATATCCTCACCTGGAGCCACTTTGGTTGACCTGGTTTGGTCATGTGACTACCCTGGCCAGGGAAAGGCAGGACACCTTGATTGAATTGTGTCTTCCAAAAAGATATGTTGAAGTCCTAGACTCCTATACCTGTGAATGTGACCTTGTTTAGAAAGAGGGTCTTTGAAGATGTTATCAGTTAACATGAACTCATATCAGAGTAGGGTGGGTTCTAATCCAGTCTGAGTTGGGTCCTTATAAAAGAGAAGAGACACAGAGGCAGAGAGAGACACAGAAGACAACCATGTGATGACAGAGGCAAAAATTGGAGTTATGCTGCAGCTGCCAGCCAAGGAACACCTGGGGTTACCAGAAGCTGGGAGAGACAAGAAAGGATCTTCCCCCTAGTGCCTTCAGAGAGAGTACGGCTCTGCTGACACCCTGGTATTGGACTTTTAGCCTCCAGAACTGTGAGATAATAAATTTCTGTTCTTAAAACTGCCAAGAGGGCGGAGCCAACATGGCACTATAGACAGAAGCACCACGCCATCCTTCCCTCTGCAACAGAGACCCAAAAAACTAAGTAAACAGATACAAATGTCAAACCTGGAACCCTAAGTTCCAAATGAAGGAATGAAGAACTTGGTCAAGCACCGAATGGAATAAGAAACTGACAGAGTAGAGAACAAGGAGAGCTGTGGAGAGGAGGTCCCACACCACCTAACACGGCCAGATTTGCCATATTTGGCTATAACCACCAAAGAACTCAGACAGGGAGCACAGGAAGGCAACTTCATGGAGCTCTCAACAGGAGATAGAGCACTCAGTAACCAGGGATACACACTTTCCAATCCCACACCTTTATTCCCTGTACAAGGCCTCTGCCACTTGCCAACGGGCCACAGTCGCTTAGCTGGAGAGATACCAGCCCACTGCCACCCGTATTTGCCATCTTGGGCATCAGCCACCAAGGACTTCGAATAGGGAGTAGGGGAAGACAACTCCACAGAGCTCCCATCAGGAGACAGAGAAACCAATAACCAGAGATACATGCTTTCCCACCCTCTATACTTCACTCTACTTGGCCTCTGCTGCTTGTCAACAGGCCATAGTTGTTCGACCAGAGAGACACTCTCTCACTGCCACTGGCATTTGCCCAGACCCCACCAGCCGACCCCTTCAGTGCCCTTTGTTTGGTTTTTCTTTTTTTCTTGGTTTGCATTTTTGTTTTTTTATTTTTTGGCTTTTTTGTTATTGTTGTTGTTGCTTCGCTCTCTCTCCTTTCCTTCCTTTCTTTTCTCCAGCCCAGCTAGCCCTGTGTGCCATCTCTTCCCCTTCTTGATGGGCTGTGGTTTTTTGGTTTGTTTGCTTTGTTCTTTTTTTCTTCTTCTTCTTCTTCTTTTCTGTTTCTTTTCTCTCTCTCCTTTCCTTCCTTCCCTGTCTCCTGTACACCCAGCGCTGTGCACCACTCCCACTCATTCTGGAGGGGCCACACTGCACAACTCAGTTGGAGAGTCACTGCGTGTGGCCCCTCAGGTCTGCGATGCTGTCACTGACAGGCTTCCTCAACACCATCTTATATCGTTCTTTTGAGTTTTTTCTTTTTTTGATTTTTTTTTTTTTGGTTATTGTTTCTTCTCTCTCCTTCCCTTCCTTCCCTTTCTCACTCCACCCACCTCCATGCACCGCTCCCAACTTCTTGGTGGGCTGTGCTGTACCGCTTGGATGGAGAGCCTCTGGCACACAGCCTCTCCATGTCTGCACCACTGCCACAGGTCAGGTACCTCAGCACCATATTTTTTATTTTTCTTTCTTTCCACTTCTCCTTTTCCTTCTCCCTCACACCTAGCCCATGTGCTGCCTCCACCCCTTCCTGATAAGCCATGCCATGCCACCTGGCAAGAGAGACATCAGCTCACCACCACCCCAATTCTACCCTGCCCCCAACAGCTGGTGCCCCACCACATTTTTTTGTCGTTTAATTATTTTTTATTTGATTGTTGGTTTCTTCTCTCTCTTTCCCCTCTTTCCTTTCCTTTCTCTTGCCCACCTAGTCCTTTGCACACCCACACCGCTTCTCAAAAGGCTGAGCTACACTACTCAGCTAGAGAGCCACCAGCTCATGCCCTTGCTGGGTCTGCTCCACCCCCACCCACTAAATCCTACCACACCACCATTTTATTTTTTTAAACTTCATTTTTTTGCTTTTTTAACCTTTTTTTGCCTTTGTTTCTTCCTTCTCTTCTCTCATTCACCTACTTAGCTCTGCACATGACATCCTCTCCTATCCCTCCTGCCTGTCTGCACAATGCACCGAATGCCACACCCATGAGTGGTACTGATGCAGTCCCTCAGGCCCTGACCTGCACTGCTCCCAGCCCCACCTTGCTGCCTCTAGTTTGTGCCACAAATGACCCATTCTCACCCCTCCACCCCCACTAAACCCACCCTGATGCACCACAGCTGAGTGACTGGCCCTGCCCACCTGGGCAGGGTGGTGAGAAATATCATACCCACAGGTGAGCAAGCAACAAACACAGCCCACCTGCCCAGACTTAACCAAATAAAACAAAAAAGCATGATGAAACAATCAAATCTACAATCAATAAATGAAGAAAATAATTCCTGAATGTCCCAGAGGCAGCAGACAATATCAAAATAAACAGGAAAACAGGAGAGGATGGCTCCAGAAAGTGAACAAGATAAAACACCAGATGACCTTATGCTAGAAGAAAAGGCACTGGAACTACCTGATAGGGAATTCAGAACTCTAATATTCAGATTCTCCAATAGATGAAGAAAAATGCAGACAAAAAAAGGGAAAAAAAAGACAAAATCATGGAAAATACAGACAAAACAGTGGAAGAAATTAGGAAAATAATAAGAAACAAAATGTCAAAATAAATAAACAACTAGAAATCATACAAAAACTAGAAATCATACAAAAACCAAAAGATAAACAATACAATTTCAGAAATGGACAGTGCAATAGAAGGTTTTAGGAACAAATTCGAAACAATGGAAGACAGGATCAGTGAAATTGAAGACAAATCCTTGGATACCACTTTGTTTGAGGAAAAATCAGAGAAAAGAATGAAGAAAACCTGAGAATGAAAAAAGCAAATGTTTGCTTGTGATTGGAGTTCTAGAACAGGGGGAGAAAATGGAAAACACAGAGGGGATCATTGAAGGTTTGCTGACAGAAAACTTATCTAATACTATGAAAGATGAAAAGCCAACTATCCAAAAAACTCCATGAATACCATATAGGATAGACCCCAAAAGAAAAACACCAAGACATATCATAATTACACTCACTAAAACCAAAGACAAAGAATCTTGAGAGCAGCTCAAGAAAAACAAAAAGTCACAGACAAAGGGGAAACAATAAGACTAAGCATGCCATGCAGGCAAGAAAGCAATAGGATGAAATATATATAAAATCTTAAAAGAAAAAAACTGCCAACCAAGAATAATATATTCTGCAAAACTCTTGCTCAAATATGATGGTGGAATTAGAACATTTCCAGATAAACAGAAATTAAGGGAATACATAAAAACCAAACCAAACTTACAAGAATTATTAAAGGGAGTCCTTCAGTTAGAGAACCAACATCATCAGACAACAACCTGAATCTAGCACATAAGACAGCATCAGCCAGATACCAGCTTAGATAATGAACTCTCAAGGACAAAACAAAACTAAAAAATTTACAACAGGGAACCAGAGATATCAATTTATAAATGACAACGTCAGAACAATAAAAGAGGGCATAAACAGTGTAGGTATAGAGCTTTCAAATGGAGAGGAAGTCAAGGCATTATCAAGTAATAAAAGGCTGGTTTACATGTGGAAGATAGGGGTAAACTTCAAGGTAACCACAAAGAAAGTTAACAAAACTATTCATTAAAATAAAGAAGAAAAACAAAGTCTCAGTAAATACAAAATCTAAAAAAAAAAAAGATAAAAAAATAAATAAAAGAAACAAACAAAAAAATACATAAGCAAAAGGAATTCAGCACAGAAGAGTAACAAGAACAAAGAAAACATCAGCACCGCAAAAAAAAAAAAAAGCACTACAAAATGACAATAAACTCACACCTATCAATAATCACACTGAGTAAACAGCTTAAATGCACCCATAATGAGACAGTGACAGAATGAATTAAAAAACAGGGTCCATCAATATACTGTCTACAAGTGACACACCTTAGAAACAAAGACATAAATGTATTAAAAATCAAAGGATGGAAAAAAATATATCAAAGGATGGAAAAAAATATATCAATCAAACGGCTACCAAAAAAGAGCAGGAGTGGCAATACTAATCTCAGGTAAAATAGACTTTAAAACAAAATCCACTGTAAAAGACAAAGAAGAGCATTATATATTGATTAAAGGTACAATCCACCATGAAGATACAACCATAATAAAAATCTACGCACCCAATGATAGGGCTCCAAAATACATGTATTCTAATGGCACAGAGAAGAGAAATCGATAGTTCCACCTTAATAGTAGGAGACTTCAACATACCACTCTCGGTAAAGGACAGAACATCTAGAAAGAAGCTCGACAAAGATACAGAAGATTTAAAGGCCACAATCAACCAACTTGACCTCATAGACATATATAGAACATTCCACCCAACAGAAGCAAAGTACACATTATTTTCCAATATGCATGGAACGTTCTCCAGAACAGACCACATCTTAGGCCACAAAGCAACCCTCAAAAAAAAAAACCAAAACACTGAGATAATACAAAGTATCTTCTCTGATCACACCACCATCAAAGCAAAATTAATAACAGGAAGAGCAGGGGAAAAAAGAATCAAATACATGGAAACCGAATAATACCCTGCTTAAAAATCACCAGGTAATAGGAGAAAGAAAAAATGGAATTAAAAAATTCCTAGAATCAAACGAGAATGAAAACACATCATGCCAAAACCTTTGGGACACAACAAAGGCAGCACTCAGAGGTCAATTTATACCAATAGATAGATGCACATATCAAAAAAGAAGAAATGGACAAAATCAAAACATTAGCTACACAACTCAAAGAAATAGAAAGAGAACAGTAAAGGAAACCCACAGCTCCCAGAAGAAAGGAAATAATAAAGATCAGAACATAAATAAATGAAACAGAGAATAGAAAAACAATAGAAAGAATCAACAAAACCAAAAGTTGGTTCTTTGAAAGGATCAACAAAATCAACAAACTATTGGCCAAACTGACAAAAGAAAAACAAGAGAGGACACAAATAACCCAAATAAGAAATGAAACGGGGGACATTACAACAGACCCAACTGAAATAAAAATGATCATAATGGAGTACTTTGAAAACTATACTAAAACAAATTTGAAAACCTATAGGAAATGGACAAATTCCTAGAAACACACTACGTACAACATTGGCATAACATTTTATAAAGAAAATGTTTTACATTCTACTTTGGTGAGTAGCGGCTGCGGTCTAAAAAGCTTGTGAGCGGCCATCTAAAATATCCCACTGGTCTCACTCCATCTGGAGCAAGGGAGAACGAAGAAAACCAAAGACACAGGGAAAGATTAGTCCAAAAGACTAAAGGGCCAGAACTACCTCAGCCTCCACCAGGCTGAGTCCAGCACAACTAGATGGTGCCTGGCTACCACTACCGACTGCTCTGACAGGAATCACAATAGAGGGTCCCAGACAGAGCTGGAGAAAAATGAGAACAAAATTCTAACTCTTGCACACACAAAAAAAGATCACTTACTGATCTGACAGAGACTGGAGAAACCCTGAGAGTATGGTCCCCCAGACACCCTTTTAGCTCAGTCATGAAGTCACTCCTGAGGGTTTACCCTTCAGCCAAAGATTAGACAGGCCTGTAAGACAAAATGAGACTAAATGGGCACACCAGCCCAGGGGCAAAGACGAGAAGGCAGGAGGGGACAGGAAAGCTGGTAATGAGGAACCCAGGGTCAAGAGGGAAGAGTATTGACACGTTGTAGGGTTGGCAACCAATGTCACAAAACAATAATGTGTATTAATTGTTTAATGAGAAACTCGTTTGCTCTATAAACATTCACCTAAAGGAACTAAGCAACTGTTACAAAAAAAAAGGTAAGAAATGTTGAGCAGCCAACAGACAGCCAATGTCCACCAAACCTGTAGGATGGTGATAATCACACTGTATTAGTTATTTAGTGCTGCTATAACAGAAATACCACAAGTGCCTACTTTTTACAAACAGAAATTTATTTTCTCACAGTTTAGGAGGCTGGAAGTCCAAATTCAGGGTGCCAGCTCCAGGAGAAGTCTTTCTCTCTCTGTTGGCTATAAGGGGAAGGTCCTTGTCATCAATATTCCCCTGGTCCAAGAGCTTATCAGCTCAGGGACACCGGGTCTAAAGGGACCCCGAGTCTAAAGGGACCCCAGGTCTAAAGCTCCTGGCTCTTCTTTCTTGGTGGTATGAGGTCTCCCTCCTCTCTGCTCAGTTCTTTCTTTTATATCTCAAAAGAGATTGACTCAAGATATAACCTAATCCTGTAGATTGAGTCCTGCCTCATTAACATAACTGTCTCTAATTCTGCCTCAGTAACATCAGAGAGGATTTATAACACATGGGATAATCACATCAGATCACAAAATGGTAGACAACCATACAGTACTGAGGATCATGGCCTAGCCAAGTTGATACACATTTTGGGGGGACACAATTCAGTCCAAAACATACACCCATTTTACAGATGAAGAAACTGAAGTTCAGAGAGTTAAACAGTTTTCCCAGGGCCACACACTTCGTGCAGAGCTGGGATTCCAGCTCCATTGTTTAGGCTCCAAAGGTGGTGATCTCCCCACACATCGTTCCTAAGTCTCTATGTACCATGAGTGGGTCAAAAGAAGCATACATCACCCCAAATTCAAGGCCCTGCCTGAGGAAGAACCAAGGCTGGCTTGCTTGGAGGAGTTTTACCTCTGTACACTGGTCATCTGGAAACCGTGGCTTCTCAGAATGTCCGTGTGTTTTCACCCCAAATGGAAATTAAGGCCGTGACCAAGCTCAGGACTTGTTGCCGTGATATGGGATGCTGCTGGGATAATTATCTTATTATAGCGGGCCCAGAGATATAATTTCTCAAACCGTCTGGCTGGAGTACGTGCCTGGGAAGGACAAATTATGATGCCCTTGGAGAGACTAATCAAATAATAAATGGCAGACACACTCCCGAGAGCTCTGGATCACAGTGAAGTAGCCCTGGAAGCTGTTAAGGACCCTGAGGCAAGACAGGCAGCTCCGTGTCCACCTGCCTTTATGCCCTCCTGTCCAGAGTAAGAAGACACCTGTTAGTCCTAATGGTGAGTGGAGAGGCGGGGGGGGGAGGGGATTGGGTTCCAGATGAGAAGCTTTCAGCATAAACGAAATGAGCTTGTTTGTTTCTCTCCTGAAGAGCCCAAGTGATCGTATTTGTGATGAAACATTTCAGATACAATGCCTCGGTAATCTCATCGCCACGATAATAACTAACGTTTAGGCTGCACTTTTCCCCCAGACAGGTGGGGGAACAAGGGAACAAGCAGAAAGAGACAGGCTGCTATACTTGCAGAAACATCTTCAGTCTGAGAACTGCCTGTGAGCAGCGATAAAGCAGCTCTCGGTGACAGCTGGCTCACACCATGAGATAAGCCATTCCCTCTGTGGGCAGCTCCGCACCACAGGACAGCCCGTTGCCCATGAGGCAAACATGATCTCTCTTCTCCAGTTTAAATTAAGCCTTCTCTCCTTCCCTTCTTCCTTCTTTCCTTTCCTCCCTCTTTGCCTCCCTCCTTCCTCCCTTCCCTTTCCCCTCTTCTCCGTCTCTTCCCTTCTCCCTCCTCCCTTCCTTCTCTTCACCCCCTTGCTCCTTCCATCTGTCTGTCCTTCCTTTAACATCCACCACATGGAGAGTTAAAAGCTTGTAGTCTGCTCTTGGGTGCTTGTGCACCCAGGAGCAGGTCCCAAGGGCAGAATTTGGGATCCATGGCTCTGAGGTGCCCAGCTCCTAGCAGGGGGAGGAGAAGGAAACAGCAGAAGCTCAAAGGCAGCGTTTTGTAGTGGTTGAGCCCTGGGTTTCAATCCTGACTTGGCCACATAGGAGCTTTGCAACCTTGGGCAAGTCGCCCTGTGCGTCAGTCTCCTCATCTGGGTTATTATTCTTCACCCACGCCTCTGGGTCCACCCCTTGTCTTCTCCATGTTCAGCGAGCAATGTTCTGTGGGCTGGTAACCATTCTCTTTATGTGCCAGACAGCAGCATTTCCCACAGGAACTTAGAGCAATGACTCCCCAAGAGCAGGGCCTGCAGCCCCCACCCCCCGAGATGGATTACGGGGAGACCTGGGGCTGGTGGGGACTCAGACTCCAGTGGTCTCCCCCTACAGAGCCCAACCCCCTGAAAACTCCATGGGCAGAGAAATGTAGGAATTGGTCTTGCCCCTCACCCTCCACCAGGGGGCAAGACCCTCCTTCTCAGGCACTTTCCAGGCCTGCTGTCAGGCCCTTAGCTCTCCTGAGGAACCAGCTGAGGTGCTGAGGAACCAGCCTGATTCTCCCCTCCCTCAACACGAGCTTCTTCTCCAAGCTGCTGCCATAGGAACTTTGCCAGGCAGAGGTTAATGCATTGTCAACGTGATTAGGGGTAATGGTGCTTGAGTCAGACGAGAGGTCTGTTTTTCAGCTCCTTCAGGTTGGGGTTTGGAAAGCAGTCCCAGCACCGCTCAGGCTTGCTGCTGTGGCCCTCTGCCTCCTCCTGGCACAGGCTCCAGTTAAGGAACATGAGACGCACAGCTCCGCTCAGTGGAGCTCAGATCCGGAGGCTTGGCCACATCACCTGGTTCCAAGGTCCCGGTGCCTGCACCCGGCCTTGCACAGGGACCCTGCCATCTCAGGTGGGCAGGGACAATCTAAAAAAACCAAAAGTCATGTTGCAAGTTATGCCACTGCACCAGGGCCAGGCCCTTCAACCAAGCAGCTGCGCGGCCTCACTGGAAAGGAAAAAGGAGGCCCCGGAGGTGTCTCAGGAAGGTGGCCGCCCCTGCCTCTCCGTGCCATACAGCCAGCCAGCTCTTTCTTGGCAGAGTCCCTCGGTCCTGTGTGTTTAGAAAAAAACAACAACTTTCTAACACTTTCAGCAGCAGATCCCCCAAATGTAAAAGCGGTGAAGTGAAGGCAGAGTCTGATGAATTTGGGGAGCTCTGGTGCAATCGGTGGGGTGTGGGGAGGGGTGACTCACCCAAAGGCCTGTGTGGTCCTGCCTCCCCACGACTGGCCAACTGAGTCCTCTGTGAGGCCAAAAACGCCAGCGCACTGAGAATCACATACCAAATATCCAACTATCCTTCCATAAAAAGTAGCATCAACTCTAAAATTCTCGAACGAAGACTGAATGGGCAGTTCCTGTCGGGAGGCAAGATGAGAAGGCATCAGGCAGGAAATTTGGTTAAACAGACAAATAAGTCATCTGGAAAACTGGCAAGTCTCAGCAATTGCATTTGGTGACAATTTTTTTGACTGATTCACCCAGACCTAGGGCCTGAGAGGTGGCTCTGTCCCTCTGCCCCCAGGTTGTCATTTGAGAGGCAGTTGGGACCAGCATTCTGATGGGAGGTTTAAGGCTGGGACCTCATCCACTGTCCCACTTAGAGACACCCAGTGACTCAGGAGGCTGCTCTAGACAGGCTGGAGGGAGAGGAGGGCCCTCCAGGGTGGGTCCCAGGAGAAAAGGTGTAAGGCTGGTCTGGCCTGGAGGCCCAGGGAGTCCTCAGAGCCTGGTTTGTCGTTGAGGACTCATTGAAGCCTGGGTTCTGCTCGAGCCGTGCTTGTTGACATTGCTGCCTCATCTTCCAAGGACCAACCCAAACACCACCTCCTTCAAGACTCACTTGCTTCTCTCTGGGCCCCCTCAGCACACTGCTTCTGCAGCTGGTGAGCGCTGATTTCACAGCACTTCGGACATAAGTCAGGCTTGAAACGGAAGTCAGCTCTTCCCAATTCTCTGCTCAAAGCCCTTGGGGCCCCCTGCTTATCTCAGAGTTAAAGGCCTCCCCAGTGCCTCAGTCTCCCCAAGAATGTGCTAGAAAAAACAGATCCCAGGACCAGATTACCCAGTAAACCAAGTGCACACTGGCTTACTTTTCCGTATCTACTAACCTATAATGGACAATTCACCCGTTTTTCAAACCCATGTGAAATTGTTCACTAACCCAAAAAATCACTACAGATTAATAAATACCTGTAAACCGTGCGTACCTTGCTTACTGTTAATCTGCCCTGGGGACCCCACAGCAGACGGCTGTACCCTGGGCTCCCCTCTGTGGCCCCTCAGCCCGGCACCGAGCCCTGTGTGCCAGGCAGCGTCACCCAGCCCCTCGGCCTTCTTGTTCTCATGACTCCAGTCCTCTCCCAGTCACGAGGAGAGGCAGGCAGGCAGGGAAAGATTATTGTAAACCAGTGTATACCGGACTTACTGGTTACCCTGGCGCAGGTGCCGAGAACGTGCCACAAACAACTCAGCATCCTCCAGCTCCAGAGCCGTAATTACACCTACTCGTGCTCTGGGAAAGAGCTTGTGTGTCTTTACAGGGGAGTGTGCGAGGATGGCTGAAGAGCAGGCTGCCTCGTTCCAAATGGCAATTCTCCATTACTCCTGTCTGCGTCACGTGGGTAGTGGTGAGCGCCACCATCTTTTGAGCATTACTGAGCGGCTGGAACTGGGCGAGGCATTCGTCCACACAGTATCCATTCCTGATCCTCCTCTTGGCCTTGGCAAGACTGACGGAGGGGTAAACTGAAGTACAAGGGAATGTAGCTTCTTATTCAAACCGCTCTGGAGAGAGCAAGCCAGGATATGAACCCACGGGTGACTTGAGAGCCATGGTTGGACACTTGCTTATTAATCACGTTCAATCTCTATGCAAGGGCTGTGACTTCTCATTATTACGGTCCTCATTTTACAGCTGAGAAAAACGAGGCTCAGAATGATTCAAAGGGTGTTCAAGTTCCCTTGGCTATGAAGGGGCCAGGATCTGAGCTCAAGTCGGACTGATTCCAAGTCACCTTTGACCAAAGTATGTCTGTGGGCAGAAGCATCAGCACCACCAGGGAGCTTGTTAAAGCACAGAATCTTGGGTCCCACCCTACTGAGGCAGGATCTGCATTTTAACGAGATCCATGGGGGACGTTCGAGTTGAGCAGTGCTAATTTAGAGGTGGTTTTCAGCCTTGGCTGCACACTGGAAGCATTTGGGAGCTTTTAAGCACAATCGGCGCCCAGGCACTGTGCCCAGAGGATCTGATTCCCTTGGCCTGGGGGAGGCCCAGGCTTCCGGTAGATTTTAAAGCCCCCTCAGGTGATGCTAGTGTGAAGCCAGAACCAGAACTCGCCTGGCCCCACAGCCTTCCTGGGTGTCTGGGGCTTTCATTTCTCCATCTCCCCTTCCCTCCCCTTCTGATCCCTTGGGGACCTGGAAGCACCAGGCTGTGGAAGATGCTGTCACTGGGCCCTGAGTTCTGTCATCTGAGCATGACAGCCAGTCACAACAAGCCATCAGCCAGGAGATGCTTCCCTTTCAAAACAACTGCATAGCATCCCTGCCTACACCACTTCCCATGGTGCTAATTACCAGGAGGGCAACAGTCAGAACCAGCCCTAGTTACAGATTGCTGATACCCAACCCAAGCTGGGCCAACAGTACAGGACAGAGGGGACCCAGGCCTCACAACCCACTGGCAGACCGACCAACCGACCAACCAACCAACCACTCCTTTCCTGGCCTGCTGCCTGTGGAGGAGCAGGTCTGGACAGGAAGGCTCTGGGCAAGAGGGAGACTGCTGGGCCAGGGGAGGGGCTGGGTAAGAGGGTGTGTGAGGACAGGAGGAGCTGTGTGCCCTGGCTCCCCCACTGGAGCTCAAAGCCAAGGCCCTTGAAAAAAATCCAGTTGCCATCGAGTGAACTCCGACTCACGGTAATCTCATGTGTTACAGTGTAGAACTGCTCCATAGGGTTTTCTTGGCTATGATCTTTACAAAAGCAGATTGCCAGGCCTTTCTTCTGTGGTGCCACTGATGGGTTTGAACCACCAGTCTTTAGTTTAGCAGTCGAGCACAAACCATTTGTACCACCCAGTGCCCACTGGGCACCAGGAGGGATCCTGGCGGCTCCTGGAAGAGCAGCAGCTGGTATGTGGTGGAAGCCAGGATACTCCAATGCCCAGAGGTCTCCAAGGTAGCCAATAGAGCAGACTTGTTTGCTAGCACCTAGGAGATTCCCTCTTGGGTTTTCCCCAAATACCTCATGGGTAAGGTGTGTGGCTGGAGATATAATAGTTGCTGTTGGTGCCCTGTCCAGATTTCCTTTTTTAACTAGCACTCATTTTCCACCCTCCTTTAGAAAACTGCCTTCAGAAAGGGCAGCCATTTCACTCAATAACTCCTGGGAAGTTATGCCTGCCCTGCAATGGAGGGTCAGGGGTTGATTGATGTGAGGTGCAAAAGGCTGACCCCGTGCCTCAAGGTAGGACAGCTCTGTGGCACCATTATGCTCCACAGCTCCACGGAGCCAGGCTGAGGCTAGACTTACGCCAAACCACATCTTTGCTTGGCTCCTTCCCCAGCCCTCCCCCGCTTTCCCCACTCACTTAGTGCTGTCTCTGCGGTACCCCAACCCCCAGCAAACCAGCTGCACAGAATGCCTGCCTCAGGCTCTGCTTCTAGGAGCCTGTTTGAAGAAAAGGATTGAGAACAGTTTTCAGGGCTTGCTCACATCTGGCCAGTGAAATTCTGAGGGACCAGGACCAGATTAAAGCATGCGAAGGCCCTAAGCATTGATGATCTGCAGTGCCCCTTCCTCTGCCTGCTCACACACATTTGAATGGGTTATGTGAGTTTTATATATACATGTATATATATATATATTTATGTTTATGTGTGTCTTAGCTATCTGTGATGTAACTTTTTTTTAAATGCGACTATAATATTAGTGATTGAATGCAAAAGTGGTGTATGCCATTTTAGCAGAATGAGATGAACTGGATTATAAAATTTTTAGTGGATGCAGGGTGCTAAGATTTTTACTATATACCAAATTTTCTACAAAAAGAATATTCCACATATTCTACAACAAAGAAAATGAGTCGGTAAATTTAGTTGCTTCAACAGTCAACAAAAAATTGGCTTCCACCAGTTTTCCTTTAAATGGCTCATACTTCAGTTTTGATGCTTGTTTTATAAGTGCTATAATTATAAATTAAAAGGTGTCACAAAAAATTTAATGATCAGAAAACAAATATTACAACAAATAATTATGTTTTATTTTTAGATTGATCTTTCATCTCTAACATGTTATAATTAAAAACATTTCTATTCTTTGCTCTTAACAAATTTTTCAATGATTTCAGCACAATTACGCTGGTGAAAAATACCTACTTCCATACATAATAAGGATAATGAATCAAGTCTTTCTTGAATCATTGTACGCTGAGGGTTTTTTAATCAGTATGGGGCAAAAATGAGCATTCTGTCATTCAGTTTGTGATCATTAAAGTTAGGAATATGCATAAAAGTTTCAACAATGGGAGATATGCACTGTATTTTTTCTTCTGTAATGGACTCATACATGCCTACATGAGTGAATTTGTCTTTCCTGAGTCTATAAACTTGGTTCTCACGTAAGAATGAAACTGTTGCACTGTCTGTAAAGGTTTGTATTTAAGTCACTTGGATGCCTTCATGCATTCTTCATCAGGTATATCCACATTGTTTAAGAAGGAAAATCTGTTTGAAAGAATTCGTACACTTTTGCCCTTCTTTTCATGCAAGATTCAAGTGTGTCAAAGATGGTATAGTATATGGTTACTCAGAATTGATCTCTGGCACTCAGTGATACTTCTGGAGCACTTCCGTCATTTTCTTGTTTCTTTGTAATGTTTCTGCAATGGTGAACTGCTTGATAATCAGTTTTGTTGCATTTTCGAATTTTTCAAAATCTCTTAAATTATGTAAATACTCTGTTAATGACTGGTAGAGATCTGTGCTGTCTTTAAAATTACTTCTGAATCTTGAAGAGCTTGACTCATCTGACGAAAATGCTGCAACTCCTATTCCACAAAACCAACATAAATACATGCTGTAGTGTTTGTGCTTTGTTGGCGATGTTTTCAGTTCGGCTTTTAGTATCTCCTTTTTGTGTCTGGTCTTCAGCAATATTTTCTAAGGCATCTAGATTCTGAGAGAACGATTCCAGGATTGCACTTGTTGCTACAGTGTGCACTTCCCAATGCGTATTAGAACATTTTAACACTTTCATCAGTGAGTAACGGTGGCAAAAATATGTAGAGTAACTGAACAGTAGAAAGAAAAATCAACTGCTTCTGGACAACAATCTACAGTGATACATGTCCTACAAGATTAAGTGACTGTGTGGCACGTGGTATGAAAATGGCATATTCATTATGTTCTAAAGTTTTCTGTTGCATGCCTTTATAACACCCTGACATATTGCAGCATTATCATAGGACTGGCCTATGCACTTAGAAAAATCAACTTTGCAAATTTCACATAAATAATGAAGTACTTGATTTGCAATTTCTTCACCAGTATGACTTTTTAAGCCAGTAAATGTGATAAATTGCTCTACAGGTTTTTCACCTGTTGGAGCTGCGTATCTTAAAACAGTAACTAGCTGATCTGTATAAGAAAGATAAGGAGTGGGATCTACAGACAAACTAAAATATCAAGCTATACTTATTTCACTGAAAATAGTTAATCAAACTCTATCACTTATTAAATTTATTAACCCTTCACACATTATTTTAGACATATATGATGGGTTGCCCTTTCCTGTGTTTCCATGTTTTAAGAAGTGAACTGCTAAAAATGGATCAAACTTAGCAACGAGTTCAAATAAACTAAAAGAAATGTCCATTTTGTGGGGACTCAAACACTTAATTTCTTCCCTGAAAAGATAGTCCACATTCAGCAATTGTTATGACACCAACAATGTGTTGCAAAATAGCTTTCCAACACTGACTTTCTTCATTAGTTTGTGTTTCCAACTCATGAGTTAACCCAAAACCATGTCTTCAGTTCAACTATGACAACATACAATCTCTGTGAATTTAACTGTTTTCATGTTTATCAATCACACTCAAGTTGCACCAATCGCTAAATCCATCCTTAGCAAACCAAGAATTAAATGATTTAGGACTGAATGGTCTGAAAACAAAATAATATACAGGGCCCACTAATGGAGAATACAGTAGCTACTCCCTCTTATAATTTTCCCTATTAGCTTTGCACCCCAGAAATGTATTCTGGCTACAGAACCTTGTTTGTTTACCATCCAGAAATTTTTGACAAATTTTCAAATGGTCCACTGTGATGTTAACAATCACTAGGCCCTTCTCTTAGTTATCTAGTGCTGCTGTAACAGAAACACCACAAGTGGATGGCTTTAAGAAACAGAAATTTATTCTCTCACAGTTTAGGAGGCCAAAAGGCTGAATTCAGGGTGCCAGCTCCAGAGGAAGGCTTTCTCTCTGTTGGCTCTGGGGGAAGATCCTTATCAACAATCTTCCCCTGGTCCAGGAGCTTCTCAGCACAGGGACTCCAGGTCCAAAGGACCCAGTCCCCTCCCGGTTCTTCGTTCTTGGTGGTAGGAGGTCCTTCTGTCTCTCTGCTCATTACTCTCTTTTATATCTCTAAAGAGATTGACTCAAGACACAACCTAATCCTGTAGAATGAGTCCTGCCTCATTAACATAACTGTCTCTAATCCTGCCTCATTAACATCATAGAAGTAGGATTTACAGCACACAGGAAAATCATATCAGATGACAAAATGGTGGACAATCACACAATACTGGGAACCATGGCCTACGCAAGTTGACACACATTTTTGGGGGATACGATTCAATCCATAACAGCCCTCTTTCAATCCAATAATTTACATGATTAGAAGAAAAATTATTCCACAAAGCAAGATCTGTATATCTGTTATTTATGTGGTCTGAAGATGTCACAATTTCAGATTCTAAAATAGTTTCACTGTCTACACCAATATTAATTTTTTTACTACAGCAAGGAATGGGTGCAGAATTTGGAATAAATTGTTATATTTGTATTGTTATTAGTAATTTCAGCACTAGCAGTACTAGTACAACGATTTGTACCCATTAAACTTGAGCATTCAATGAGGAAGGAAGTTAATTTTGGAATTGTCTTCAGGGATTCACAAATCCTTTTCTTTCTATATTCTGTGAGCTTTCATTTTTGTACTCCACTTAGTTGTTGCCATTTTATTTTACCTAGATATAAAATTATGTCACTTTTTAAATTTGGTTCTACCATAGCAAATAAATTTGAATAATTGAAAATAAATAAAATTTACATTCAAATTTGAGCATTAACACAAAAGTTTATATTTGGAAATTAATTTAAAAAAAATTATTTGAAACATGTAATTTTGTTCTTCAGGTCTGAGATAGTCAAAAGAAATGGTATTTATAACGCAGTCAGAAATAATTTCATTTGTTGTATGATGTTTGTTGGCGGGCCCTTCACAGATCTCCATGAGTGTTTTTTGCCTTGAAATAATACTCTAAAACTTGCGCACTCACTTTCCATCCTTTGATGCTGCATCTGCACAGTTCATTGGACTTCTGCTGGTACCCAGCAGGGGTGAAAGTGATCACAAAGAGCATGATACAAAACAAGGGTACACTCAATCTGAAGACAGGTTTTGGTTCACTTTGCACAGGACCAGGTAGTCACAAGTAAAATGATTATAGTGACGCTGGTGCATTCTTGTGTTGTCCATGAGAGATCAGTTATCCCCAATCAGCCCGAAATGAAAAGGAAAATATAATTGTTATCATATACAAAATTATAAAATGATATCAATTTCATTTAGTCCCTTCCACTGTGGCAGCTCCCTTCTCCTTGTGTCCTGTCTGCTTGGCATCTATGGGTCTTTGTTTTGAACAACTGCTGCCCATCTTGTTGATGCCCTAAGCACATTGCTTACCTTGCTTTTTGTGTAATCTGTCCCAGTAAGGGACTTTCCAGCTCGGATGTTCAGGCCTCAGCTTCCATTGTTCACCTAGAAAAAGCCAAATGGCCAATCCTGCATGCACAAAGACTCCCAAAATAAGGGACAGATGGGTAGCAACATGCTGATGGGAAATTGTTGATGTTTCTATAGTTCCTCCAGTGATTTGTTAGCCTCCCAGGCAAATAGGACCTCATTTGGGGAAAGCGTGTGTGCTGTGCAGGCAAGAAGTCTCACGTCATCAATCTCTGGCAGGAAATAAGGGAGTGTATCTACGAGGCACCGCCAGCCAGGGCAGCAGGCTAATTGGCCCTGCTCCCCACAGCCTTAATGGAGGGTGGTGTGGGGAAGAGGGGGCAGGATGACAACAATGGGACCAAGGAAAGGAAGCCAGCCGGCTGTGCCCTGTAGAGGAACCATAGGGGAAGCTAGCAGGGAATCCTATTTGACTAAAAAAAAAAAAAACAGATGGGGAAATTGAGGCCTGGAGAAATTGTGACGGAAACAGAGCCACCAGTGTGTCTGAGAAACATGCCTCCCTGTGCAGCTCTGCCAATGAGGCATTTCTGAGCCACCTCCCTTTTTTCTGGGCACATGGGAGGCTGGTCTGGGAAGGCGAAAGCAAGTGTCAGATGAAGACAATGAGAGTCTTTAGCAGCTCCCCTAGCAAGAGCCAGCACACTGCCCAGTGAGTGGAATCCTCATGGGAGATGGAGAAGAAGCAACCACCCCTGCCACGCCAGACCTGCCTCTGCGGCTTCTCCTGACTCACTGTAGCCGTACCCCCGGGCCAGCCAGGGTGGTGATCAGCTCTCCCTTTGCAGTTTTACCTTTTGGGCCTGACAGGAAGCGACTGTTGGCCTCTCTGTGCAGGCGGGGGTGATGCTGACAAAGGGGTGCTGCCAGCTCCCGGTACAGGGTCAGAGGATGGAAGACACTCTTGAAGGCTTTAGGATGCCACTGTAGCAAGAGCAGTACCTGGCACAAACGGGCTCTCAATAAACACCTCGTTTCATGGGTTTGTATCCAAGCTCGCTCTTGGGTGACCTTGGATAAGGAAGGGCTGGCCAAAAGAGCCTCACAGAGCAATTGAAGGATGATCCAAGACCACACATGCAAGGAGAGAGCTTAGCCCAAGAGATGGTTGCCCCTATGATATAAATGAGCCCCTGGGTGGCACAAACAGTCAATATGCTCAGCTGCTAACTAACAAAAAGGTTGGCAGTTCAAGTCCACCCAGAGGTGTCTCAGAAGAAAGGCCTGGGGTGCTACTTTCAACAAATCAGCCATTGAGAACTCTATGCAGCACAGTTCTTCTCTGCACACAGAGGGCCACCATGAGTCGGGTGTAGTTGATGGCCACTGGGTTATGATGTAGATGAAGATGAGGACGAGGATTCCATGTGACCCACCATTGGCATCCATCTAGCCTCATCACCCGTGCTAGGTAGGCCAGCAGTGTGTCTAGAAAGACAATTCTCAGCAAGGGGACTGTGGCTTGGGCATACCCAGGCTCTTCTTCCAGAGTTCCTTCCCAGTGCTCTCGGGTCCTGCTCCCATATCCATAGAGTGCCGTCTTCTCTCCCAAGGTCTTGCTCTACGTCCCTCATGAGAGCCCACAAAGGGTGCCCCATGAGTATCAGACAGCATGTGGTGGGACTCCACCCAGGAAAGTGTTGGCTCCTGCAATGCCAGGCGACCCAAACCCTCTCAGCAGGACACTTCCTGGTCAATGACCCACAGGCACTCCGCTTATTGCCCTCGAATGACTGAGAATTGCTGTTTCTGGTGATTCTGGCATTCAAGGCCCCTGTGACGAGAAACCTGGAGTATGAAGGGCCAGTGGGACCCCTTAAATGACCCTGACCCCACCCCCTGCTCACTCTACTCCCCAGACTCAGAGACTGCAGAACCTAAGGGCGAGAGCAGAGGTCCTACCAAGCTGAATCTCCTTCCCTGGATAATGATCAGAGCCAGGCCTGTTGCCAGAGTAACAGGAAATCCGTGTATTTGAGGGAATCAAGAGTCCTGTTTATCTTTCATCTGTATCAACAAGCCCTCGTTGGCAGAGGACTCTGGGGGACCTCACTGAGAAGCTCAAGGTGAGGATGTGTGAGTTGACGAGCTTCCCCCCTGGACCTTCCTGGCTTCCAGAGTCAATTTTCCTGCCCTTATCACTTGCACTGCACAGATGAGGGAAAGGAGCAGGAAACGTGAGCCCCAACTTTGCTCCCAGACCTGCACACCCCAAATCTTCCTACAGGTTCCAGCTGGGGGCAGGGCACTCCGATCCCTCCCTTCCCTGGGTTCCCTACCAGCCCCACCAGACTCCTTGCTTGGGAAAAGGCTGCCTTTGCCCACCAGGTAAGTGCTAGCTGCTTCTCTGCTTTATTAGTCACACCCCTTACCCGTTAGGGCAGAGGGAGACACCCAGAGCTGCCCTGCAGAGCTTATAGCGTTTCTGCACCAATGGGAGGAAGCTGCCCCATGAGCCCGTCTCAGCAGCATTTTGGGGTAAATGCTTGGTTCCTGTAAAGTGTCCTGAAATGTTGAAGTGGCTCAGAGCCTCATGTTCCTGGTGCCACCCTCAAAGTCTGCAGTGTGGCCCAAGACTCAAGAGAACAGCCTTTGGGAGTCAGATCTGAGTTAGACCCCAGTGCTAGGCCCTGGTAGCTGAGGGGCTTTGAATAAATCAAAACCAAACCCGTTGCCATCAAGTCAATTCCGACTCATAACGACCCTCTAGGACAGAGTAGAACTGCCGCCATAGAGTTTCCAGGGAGCACCTGGTGGATTCAAACTGCTGACCCTTCCATCAGCAGCCATAGCATTTAACCACTACACCACCAGGGTTTTCTGGGCTCTGGATAAGTTACTGAATTTCCCTGAACCTCACTTACCTTATCAGTAAAATAAGGTTGCAAACAAGTGTCGGTAGCTTCCTCATTGTGGTGGGTCTTGGGGATAAAAGGCCACCTGCGTGTGAAGTGTTTTGTGCACAGCTTGACACTGGAAGCATGCAATCGTTGGAAGCCACTGTTTTTATCTAGGGACTTCCATTTGGGACCGCAGCCTTGGAGGAGGCTTAGGTTCAGATCTGATAAAACGGGCACTTTAGATTACCATGGAGATTGTCTAGTCTAACACCTGGAGGCTGCTCAGTAACTGTTTATCGAGTTAAAAGAACACAGGAATCTAATTTTAGTCCAAAGGAGGGAAAGTTAAAAGGCAACTTGAATAATGGGCTTTGGCTAGACAAAATGATAGTACTGTAATTGCTACCGTGCTCTCGGCACTTAAACAGCACTTCCTATATGATAATTGCTTTACTTTAAAGAAAACATCACTGAAACTCACTATAATCATGGTTAGTCCTTGGGTCATGCAAATGGTAATGTGTTCAGCTGCTCACTGACAGGTTGGTGGTTTGAGTCCACCTAGAGCTACCTCAGAAGAAAAGTCTGGCAATCTACTTCCGAAAAATCAGCCATTGAAAACCCTATGGAGCACAGATTTACTCTGACACACATGGGGTCATCGTGAGTCAGAAATGAACACATGGGGTCATCGTGAGTCAGAAATGAACACATGGGGTCATCGTGAGTCAGAAATGAACACATGGGGTCATCGTGAGTCAGAAATGAACACATGGGGTCATCGTGAGTCAGAAATGAACACATGGGGTCATCGTGAGTCAGAAATGATTCTACAGCAACTAACAGCGACACAAAGTAATCGCAGCTACTACCATTTTCCCCAGGAGCGACACTGGCCCTGTTGCTAGTATAAGCCCCAGTGAGGAGAAGTGAGGACCACAGTCACACTGCCTAAGTAGCCTGGCCCAGAACTGCCTGCCTCCAAAGCCTGAGTTCCCAACTAGCACCCTATACCCAACAACCCAGAGATGGGCCAACAGCATCTCCCTGCTCTGTGCCATGCTGTGTTAGGATTGCACTTTGAAACCCTTGCATCAGCTCCTGACAATGGGTGATCACTAAGGACCAGGCTCTGAAGCAGACCCATCCAGGTATGGGTCCCGACTCTAATGACAAGGGAGACCTTGGACCAGTCATTCACATCAGCAAGCTCAGCCAGCTCACTGGAAGATGGGGCTGTTGTCAAAGATTTCATTTTACTTCGCTCTACAATCAACGCCCATGGAGGTAGCAGTCAAGAAATCAAACGATGTATTGCGTTGGGCAAGTAAAAGACCTCTTTCAAGTGTCAAAAGGCAAATATGTCAAAAAAAAAAAAAGCAAGACAGACGAACAAATCTGTCTTGGAAGAAGCACAGGCAGAATGCTCCTTAGAAGCGAGGATGGCAAGACTTTGTCTCACAAACTTTGGACATGTTATCAGGAGGGATCAGCCCCTGAAGAGGGATATCATGCTTGGTAAAGTAGAGGATCAGCAAAAAACGAAGACCCTCAACAAGATGGATTGACACTGTGGCTGCAACAATGGGCTCCAACATAGCAACAACTGTGAGGATGGAGCAGGTCCTGGCAGTGTTTTGTTCTTTTGTACATAGGGTCACTATGGGTTACCCAACGACAATAATAACTGAAAAGTTGGTAGTTCGAACCCACACAGCGACACTGTAGAAGAAAGGCCTGGTAATCTCTCATAAAGATGGTTGTTGTTTTTGTTAGGTGCTATCAAGTCGGTTCTGATTCATAGCGATTAGAGCCAAGAAAACTCTATGGCAATTTGTGGTCGCCGTTAGTCAGAATCTACTCTACAGCAACGGGTTTGGTTTCTAGGCCAGTCATACCTATGGCAAGTCAACTCTCCAATCCCTATCTAGAAGCCAAAAATGTACTATCAAAACCAGCAAGACACCACTATGCACAAAACACAGGTGACTTCACACGTCAGCCTGTTCTGTTCAGACTCTGACTTGAAGATTAGCACTTCAGTAATCTTAACACAATTTTTTTTTTTTTTTTTTGTGACTGAGCTTGTAAATCAGCCATCATGCCCAACAGCAATGTGCAGATTGGTGTTATTGCTGCTCCCTATCTGGCTTCTCGGAGGCCCATCTGGCTTCTCAGAGAGGAATTAGAGAAGCTCAGATTCTGGTGAGAACTCTTACTTCATACCTTTTTGTCGTCTCTGAGAATCCCAGGGGATTTTTTAAAACTTTTTATTTTGAAATATTTTAGATTTATAAAAGAGTTGCAAAGACGGTACACAGAGATCCCGGTACCCTCACCCAGGTTCTCCTATTGTGATATAAAACCATGGTACAGTGATCAAACCTTAGACATGATCGTTTGTACTACATGATCAACTAAACCAGATTTTATATGGATTTCACCAGTTTTCCACTATGTTCTTTTTGCTCCTAGATCCCATCCACCATCCCACACTGTGTCTTGTCTCCTTCAATCTGTGACAATTCCTCAGTCTCTCCTAGTGGTACATGACCTTGATACACAGTCCTGGTCAGCTGTCCTGTAGAATGTCCCTCCATTTGGTTCATCGGGTGTTTTCTCATGTATAAACAGAGCTTATGGGTTTTTGGAAAAATACTACCAAGGTGATGATGGAAGTGTCCTTCTCAGTGCATCCTCTCAGGGGTCCATGATAGCATGATTCATCACTTGGTGATCCCTTGGTAAAACTGCTATCTACCAGGTTTCTCCACTGTAAAGTCATTAATTTCCTTTTCTGTACTCTATTTGCTAAAAGCTAATCACTACGTCCAGCCCACACTAGACAGGAGGGTAATTAAGCTCCATCTTCTGGGGGGAAGAGTATCAGAGAATCTGTTGTTGTTAGGTGCCGTTGAGCCGGTTCTGACTCACAGCAACCGTATGTACAACAGAACGAAAACATTGCCCGGTCCTGCGCCATCTTCACGATTGTTATTATGCTTGAGCCCATTGTTGCAGCCACTGTGTCAATCCATCTTGTTTAGGGTCTTTCTCTTTTTCACTGGCCCTGTACTTTACCAAGCGTGGCGTCCTTCTCCAGGGACTGATCCCTCCTGATAACATGTCCAAAGTATATGAGACAAAGAATCTACAGACGTGTTAAAACCACTGGAGTAATTCTTTTTTTGGGAGGGGATAAACTTGAGGCTATGCAACTGTCTTGTTTCTCGTTAAAACTTTCACCCACGAATTTAGCATTCATCAGTGAATGTCGCCTGCAGTAATTATTACCAGGGTGTTTTAATGGTGATTTTTTTTTTTTTTACATCCCCCCATTCCTGCAACATTTACTATTTGGAATATTTCTGTAAGGACGATGTACCCCTTCTTAAGTTTATGAGATTGTAAAGGCCCCTTTTGGACTTCCACCTTCTTTTCAGCTGGGTCCAGAGATTCCATCAATTCCTGAACAACTGAAAAGGGTCTCAGGCGGAGCTCTCTCACCTCCTGAATCTCAGCTTCTGTACTGAGTGGTGGGACCCAATCCTTTTTCCCAAATTACCACCACAGGCCCAAGAAGTCTTGACTCATCTAAAAAAAACAAAACCTCCCTTTTTTCTGAAACAAAACATTTATCTACTGAACATCTCTTCAAATCCCCATACCATTTCTTTTCCCAAATATTACAGGCTTGAATCTCCTACTACCTTGTATGAAAGGTAAGCAATGTTTAGGCTCAAAGGTTGCCAACTGCTAGTTTAATGTGTTTTATCTCATGGAAAATATAGTTCGCTAAAAACAATAAAATTGTGTGTCATCCTCTGGTGAGCCATCTGCTCACCAAGCTATCCACAGGCCACAAATGCATCTTTTTTTTTTTTTTTTTTTTATTGTGCTTTAAGTGAAAATTTACAAATCAAGTCAGTCTCTCACACGAAAAATTATATACACCTTGCTACATACTCCCAATTGAGAAAGCCAGCTGTCTCCCTCTACTCTCTCTTTTCGTGTCCATTTCGCCAGCTTCTAACCCCTCTACCCTCTCATTTACCCTCCAGGCAGGAGATGCCAACATAGTCTCAAGTGCCCACCTGATTCAAGAAGCTCACTCCTCACCAGCATCCCTCTCCAACCCACTGTCCAGTCCAAACCCTCTCTGATGAGTTGGCTTTGGGAATGGTTCCTGTCCTGGGCTAACAGAGGGTCTAGGGGCCATAACCACTGGGGTCCTTCTAGTGTCAGTCAGACCACTAAGTCGGGTCTGTTTATGAGAATTTGGGGTCTGCATCCCACTGCTCTCCTGCTCCCTCAGGGGTTCTCTGTTATGTTCCCTTTCAGGGCAGTCATCGGCTGTAGCCAGGAACCATCTAGTTCTTCTGGTCACAGGATGGAGTAGTCTGTGGTTCATGTGGCCCTTTCTGTCTCTTGGGCTCGTAATCGCCTTGTGTCCTTGGTATTCTTCATTCTCCTTTGATCCAGGTGGGTTGAGACCAATTGATGCATCTTAGATGGCTGCTTGCTAGCGTTTAAGACCCCAGATGCTACTCTTCAAAGTGGGATGCAGAATGTTTCCTTAATAAATTTTATTATGCCAATTGACTTAGATGTCCCCTGAAACCATGGTCCCCAAGCCCCTGCCCTTGCTACACTGGCCTTCAAAGCATTCAGTTTATTCAGGAAACTTCTTTGCTTTTGGTTTAGTCCAATTGTGCTGACCTCCCCTGTATTGTGTGTTGTCTTTCCCTTCACCTAAAGTAGTTCTTATCTACTATCTAATTAGGGAATACCCCTCTTCCACCCTCCCTCCCTCCCCCATCTCATAACCACAAAAGAATGTTTTCTTCTCAGTTTAAACCATTTCTCAAGTTCTTATAATAGTGGTCTTATACAATATTTGTCTTTTTGCAGTTGACTAATTTCACTCAGCATAATGCCTTCCAGGTTCCTCCATTTTGTGAACTGTTTCACAGATTCCTCACTTTTCTTTATCAATGCGTAGTATTCCATTGTGTGGCTATACCATAATTTATCCATTCATCTGTCGATGGGCTCCTTGGTTGCTTCAATCTTTTTTCTATTGTAAACAGTGCTGCAATAAACATGGGTGTGCATATATCTATTCGTGTAAAGGCTCTTATTTCTCTAGGATATATTCTGAGGAGTGGGATTGCTGGATCGTATGGTAGTTCTATTTCTAGCTTTTTAAGAAAGTGCCAAATCAACTTCCAAAGTGGTTGTACCATTTGACATTCCCACCAGCAGTGTACATGTGTTCCAATCTCTCCACAGCCTCTTCAACATTTATTATTTTGTGTTTTTTGGATTAATGCCAGCCTTGTTGGAGTGAGATGAAATCTCATTGTAGTTTTGATCTGCATTTCTCTAATGGCTAATGATCGTGAACATTTCCTCATGTATCTGTTAGCTACCTGAATGTCTTCTTTAGTGAAATGTCTATTCATATCTTTTGCCCATTTTTTAGTTAGGTTATTTGTCTTTTTGTAGTTGAGTTTTTGCAGTATCATGTAGATTTTAGAGATCAGACATTGATTGGAAATGTCATAGCTAAAAACTTTTTCCTAGTCTGTAGGTAGTCTTTTTACTTTTATGGTGAAATCTTTGGATAAGCATAGGTGTTTGATTTTTAGCAGCTCCCAGTTATCTAGTTTTTCTTCTGCATTGTTAGTAATGTTTCATATACTGTTTATGCCATGTATTAGGGCTCCTAACATTGTCCCTATGTTTTCTTCCATGATCTTTATCGTTTTATATTTAGGTCTTTGATCCATTTTGAGCTCATTTTTGTGCATGGAGTGAGGTATGGGTCTTGTTTCATTTTTTTGCAGATGGATATCCAGCTATGCCAGCACCATTTGTTAAAAAGACTGTCTTTTCCCCATTGAACTGTTTTGGGGCCTTTGTCAAATATCAACTGCTCATATGTGGATGGATTTATGTCTGGATTCTCAATTCTGTTCCACTGGTCCATGCATCTGTTGTTGTACCAGTACCAGGCTGTTTTGACTACTGTGGCAGTATAATAGGTTCTAAAATCAGGGAAAGTAAGGCCTCCCACTTTGTTCTTCTTTTTCAGTAATGCCTTATTTATCTGGGGCCTCTTTCCCTTCCACATGAAATTGGTGATTTGTTTCTCCATCTCATTAAAGAATGTCCTTGGGATTTTGATCAGAATTGCATTAAATGTATAGATTGCTTCTGGTAGAATAGACATTTTTATAACGTTGTCTTCCTATCCATGAGCAAGGTATGTTTTTCCACTTATGTAAGCCTCTTTTGGTTTCTTCCAGAAGTGTACTGTAGTTTTCTTTACATAAGACTTTTACATCTCTGGTAAGATTTATTCGTAAGTATTTTATCTTCTTGGGGGCTACTGTAAATGGCATTGATTTGGTGATTTCCTCTTCGATGTTCTTTTTGTTGGCGTAGAGGAATCCAACTGATTTTTGTATGTTTATCTTGTATCCCGATACTCTGAACTCTTCTATTAGTTTCAATACTTTTCTGGAGGATTCTTTAGGGTTTTCTGTGTATAAGGTCATGTCACCTGCAAATAGAGATACTTTTACTTCTTCCTTGCCAATCTGGATGCCCTTTATTTCTTTATCTAACCTAATTGCTCTGGCTAGGACCTCCAACACAATGTTGAATAAGAGTGGTAATAAAGGGCATCCTTGTCTGGTTCCTGATCTCAATGGGAATGTGTTCAGGCTCTCTCCATTTAGGGTGATGTTGGCTGTTGGCTTTGTATAAATGCCCTTTATTATGTTGAGGAATTTTCCTTCTATTCTTATTTTGCTGAGAATTTTTATCATGAATGAGTGTTGAACTTTGTCAAATGCCTTTTCTGCATCAATTGATGAAATCATGTGGTTCTTGTCTTTTGTTTTATTTATGTGGTGGATTACATTAATTGTTTTTCTAATGCTGAACCATCCCTGCATATCTGGTATGAATCCCACTTGGTCATGGTGAATTATTTTTTTGATATGTTGTTGAATTCTATTGGCTAGAATTTTGTTGAGGATTTTTGCATCTACGTTCATGAGGGATATAGGTCTATAATTTTCTTTTCTTGTGGTGTCTTTACCTGGTCTTGGTATCAGGGATATGGTGGCTTCATAGAATGAGTTTGGTAGTATTCCATCCTTTTCTATGGTCTGAAATACCTTTAGTAGTAGTGGTGTTAACTCTTCTCTGAAAGTTTGGTAGAACTCTGCAGTGAAGCCCTCTGGACCAGGGGTTTTTTTTATTGCGAGTTTTTTGATTACCTTTTCAATCTCTACTTTTATTATGGGTCTATTTAGTTGTTCTACCTCTGTTTGTGTTAGTTTAGGTAGGTAGTGTGTTTCTAGGAATTCATCCATTTCTTCTAGGTTTTCAAATTTGTTTGAGTACAACTTTTCATAGTAATCCGGTATGATTCTTTTAATTTCAGTTGGGTCTGTTGTAATATCGACCAACTCATTTCTTATTCGGGTCATTTGCTTCCTCTCCTGTTTTTCTTTTCTCAGTTTGGCCAGTGGTTTCTCAATTTTGTTGATTTTTTCAGAAAACCAGCTTTTGGTCTTGTTAATTCTTTCAATTGTTTTTCTGTTTTCTATTTCATTTAGTTCAGCTCTAATTTTTATTATTTGTTTTCTTCTGGTGCCCGCGGGTTTCTTTTGTTGTTCTCTTTCTATTTGTTCAAGTCGTAAGGATAATTCTTTGATTTTGGCCCTTTCTTTTTGGATGTGTGCATTTATTGATATAATTGGCCTCTGAGCACTGCTTTTGCTGTGTCCCAAGGTTCTGATAGGAAGTGTTTTCATTCTCACTGGATTCTATGAATTTCTTTATTCCATCCTTAATGTCTTCTATAATCCAGTCTTTTTGAGCAGGGTATTGTTCAGTTTCCAAGTGTTTCATTTCTTTTCCCTGCTTTTCCTGTTATTGATTTCCACTTTTATGGCCTTATGGTCAGAGAAGATGCTTTGTAATATTTCAATGTTTTGGATTCTGTTCAGGCTTGCTTTATGACCTAATATGTGGTCTAGTCTAGAGAATGTTCCACGTGCACTAGAAAAGAAAGTATAGTTGGTTGCTGTTGGGTGGAGTGTTCTGTATATGTCTACGAGGTCAAGTTGGTTGATTGTGGCATTTAGATTTTCCGTGTCTTTATTGAGCTTCTTTCTGGATGTCCTGTCCTTCACTGAACGTGATGTGTTGAAGTCTCCTACTATTATTGTGGGGCTGTCTATCTCACTTTTCAATGCTGATAGAGTTTGTTTTATGTATCTTGCAGCCCTGTCATTGGGTGTATAAATATTTAATATGGTTATATCTTCTTGGTGTACTGTCCCTTTAATAATTACATAGTGTCCTTCCTTATCCTTTATGATGGAATTAACTTTAAAGTCTATTTTGTCAGAAATTAACATTGCCACTCCTGCTCTTTTTTGATTGTTGTTTGCTTGGTATATTTTTTTTCCCATCCTTTGAGTTTTAGTTTGTTTCTCTAAGGTGTGTCTCTTGTAGGCAGCATATAGATGGATCTTGTTTTTTAATCCATTCTGCCACTTTCTGTCTCTTTATTGGTGCATTTAGTCCATTTACATTCAGGGTAATTATAGATAGGTATGAATTTAGTGCTATCATTTTGATGTCTTTTCTTGTGTGTTGTTGAGTTTCTTTTTCCCACTTAATTTTATGTGCTGAGTAGATTATCTTTATATATTGTCCTTTCCTCATATTTTTTGTTGATTTTGTTTCTGCTGAGTCTCTTTTTTTTTCTTATATTTTATTTTGATGGGTAGGATAGTTTGTGTCCTTTGTGGTTACCTTATTATTTATCCCTATTTTTCTAGATTTATACCTAACTTTTATTTCTTTGTATCGCTGTATCTTCTTCTCCATATGGAAGGTGTATGATTACATTTCTTCTTGTTGTTGTTGTTAGGTGCCGTCGAGTCAGTTCCGATTGACAGTGACCCTATGCACAACAGAACGAAACACTGCCTGGTCCTCCGCCATCCTTACAATCGTTGCTATGCTTGAGCTTATTGCTACAGCCACTGTGTCAATCCACCTCATTGAGGGTCTTCCTCTTTTCCGCTGACCCTGTACTCTGCCAAGCGTGATGTCCTTCTCCAGGAACTGATCCCTCCTGACAACATGTCCAAAATATGTAAGACGCACTCTCGCCGTCCTTGCCTCTAAGCAGTATTCTGGCTGCACTTCTTCCAAGACAGATTTGTTCGTTCTTTTGGCAGTCCGTGGTATATTCAATATTCTTCGCCAACACAATTCAAAGGCGTCAACTCTTCTTCGGTCTTCCTCATTCACTGTCCAGCTTTCACATGCATATGACATGATTGAAAATACCATGGCTTGGGTCAGGCACACCTTAGTCTCCAGGTGACATCTTTGCTATTCAACACTTTGAAGAGGTCCTTTGCAGCAGATTTGCCCAATGCAATGTGTCTTTTGATTTCTTCACTGCTGCTTCCATGGCTGTTGATTGTGGATCCAAGTAAAATGAAATTCTTGACAACTTCAATCTTTTCTCCATTTATCATGATGTTGCTCATTGGTCCAGTTGTGAGGATTTTTGTTTTCTTTATGTTGAGGTGCAATCTTTACTGAAGGCTGTGGTCTTTGATCTTCATTAGTAAGTGCTTCAAGTCCTCTTCACTTTCAGCAAGCAAGGTTGTGTCATCTGCATAACAGATGTTATCGTTAATGAGTCTTCCTCCAGTCCTGATGCCTCGTTCTTCTTCATATAGTCCAGCTTCTCGGATTATTTGTTCAGCATACAGATTGAATAGGTATGGTGAAAGAATACAACCCTGATGCACACCTTTCCTGACTTTAAACCAGTCAGCATTCCCTTGTTCTGTCCAAACAGCTGCCTCTTGATCTATGTAAAGGTTCCTCATGAGCACAATTAAGTGTTCTGGAATTCTCATTCTTTGCAGCGTTTTCCATAGTTTGTTTTGATCCACACAATCAAATGTCTTTGCATAGTCAATAAAACACAGGTAAACATCCTTCTTTTTTTTTTTTTTTAAACATCCTTCTGGTATTCTCTGCTTTCAGCCAGGATCCATCTGACATCAGCAATGATATCCCTGGTTCCATGTACTCTTCTGAAACCAGCCTGAATTTCTGGCAGTTCCCTGTTGATATACTGCTGCAGCCGTTTTTGAATGATCTTCAGCAAAGTTTTGCTTGCGTGTGATATTAATGATATTGTTTTATAATTTCCACATTTGGTTGGATCACCTTTCTTGGGAATAGGCATAAATATGGATCTCTTCCAGTCAGTTGGCCAGGAAGCTGTTTTCCAGATTTCTCGGCATAGACGAGTGAGCACCTCCAGTGCTGCATCTGTTTGTTGAAACATCTGAATTGATACTCCATCAATTCCTGGAGACTTGTTTTTCACCGATGCCTTCAGAGCAGCTTAGACTTCTTCCTTCAGTACCATCGGTTCCTGATCATATGCCACCTCTTGAAATGGTTGAATATCGACTAATTCTTTTTGATATAATGACTGTGTATTCCTTCCATCTTCTTTTGATGCTTCCTGCATCGTTTAATACTTTCCCCATGGAATCCTTCACTATTGCAACTCAAGGCTTGAATTTTTTCTTCAGTTCTTTCAGCTTGAGAAATGCCGAGCGTGTTCTTCCCTTTTGGTTTTCCATCTCCAGCTCTTTGCACATGTCATTACAGTACTTTACTTGTCTTCTCGAGAGGCCCTTTGAAATCTTCTGTTCAGTTCTTTTACTTCATCAATTCTTCCTTTTGCTTTAGCTGCTCGATGCTCAAGAACAAGTTTCAGAGTCTCCTCTGACACCCATCTTGGTCTTTTCTTTCTTTTCAGTGACCTCTTGCTTTCTTCATGGATGATGTCCTTGGTGTCATTCCACAACTTGCCTGGTCTTCGGTCGCTAGTGTTCAATGCGTCAAATCTATTCTTCAGATGGGCTCTAAATTCAGGTGGGATATACTCAAGGTCATATTTTGGCTCTCATGGACTTGCTCTGATTTTCTTCAGTTTCAGCTTGAACTTGCATATGGGCAATTGGTGGTCTGTTCCACAGTCAGCCCTTGGTCTTGTTCTGACTGATGATATTGAGCTTTTCCATCATCTCTTTGCACAGATGTAGTCAATTTGATTTCTGTGTGCTCCATCTGGCGAGGTCCATGTGTAGAGTTGCCGTTTATGTTGGTGAAAGAAGGTATTTGCAATGAAGAAGTCATTGGTCTTGCAAAATTCTATCATTTGCTCTCTGGCATTGTTTCTATCACCCAGGCCATATTTTCCAACTACTGATCCTTCTTCGTTTCCAACTTTCACACTGCAATCGCCAGTAATTATCAATGCATCAAAAAAAAAAAATTCTTAGTCCTTCTTTATTATTCTAATGTTGTCTTCTTTTATACAATAACATCACTGTTACCCTGTTTTGAGGTTTGTTTGGTTTTTTTTTTTATAATCTTGATTTGGTTTTTTGGATTTCCCTGTCTGGGTTGACTTCTGGTTGCTCTGCCCAGTGTTCTAGTCTTGGGTTGATACCCAATATTATTGATTTTCTAACCAAAGAACTCCCTTCAGTATTTCTTGTAGTTTTGGTTTAGTTTTTACGAATTCCCTAAACTTGTGTTTGTCTGGAAATATCTTAATTTCACCTTCATATTTAAGAGACAGTTTTGCTGGATATATGATTCTTGGCAAGCAATTTTTCTTTCCTTCCATTTTTTAAATATGTCATCCCGTTGCCTTCTTGCCTGCACGGTTTCTGCCAAGTAGTCTGAGCTTATTCTTATTGGCTGTCCTGTGTAGGTGACTTTTCATTTATCTCTCACTGTTCTTATAATTCTCTATCTTTGGTTTTGGCAAGTTTGATTAAGTCTTGGTGACTTTCTTTTAAGATCTACCTTATGTGGAGTTCGATGAGCATCTTGGATAGATATCTTCTCATCTTTCAATGATATCAGGGAAGTTTTCTGCCAACAAATCTTCAACAATTCTCTGTATTTTCTGTTATCCCTCCCTGTTCTGGTACTCTAATCACTCGTAGGTTATTTCTCTTGATAGAGTCTCACGTGATTCTTAAGGTTTCCTCATTTTTTTTAACTCTTTTATCTGGTTTTTCTTCACATATATTAGTGCCAACTGATTTATCTTTGAGTTCAGAAATTCTAGCTTCTACTTGCTCAGTTCTGCTCCTCTTTCTATTGAGTTGCCTACTTCTGTAGTTTTAATGTTCTGAATTTCTGATTCCTGTCTATGGATTTTTCCAGCTTATTAAACTTTTCATTATTTTCCTGAATAATATTTCTAATTTCTTCAATTGCTTTATCTGTGTGTTCCTTGGCTTGTTCTGTGTATTGTCTCATTTCCTTCCTGATGTCTTGAAGGATTCTGTATATTAAACTTTTGTATCCTACATCTGGTAATTCCAGGAATGCACTTTCATTTAGAAGATCCCTGGATTCTTTGAGAGCCTGTTGAGGTGATCATGGTCTGTTTCTTTATGTGACTTGATATTGACTGTTGTCTCCGAGACATCTATAAGTTATTTTATTAATTTATGCTTGCTTACTGTGTTGTAGCTACTTGCTTTGTTTTGTTTTGGTATACCCCTATGGGTTGCGTGAGTGAACTAGCTTGATTATTTTTGCCTTTGGAGCTCTGACATCCTGTCCCCAGATGGCTAGAGCTGTTATCAGGTATATCAGTCTAGGAGTCCATTCAGATTTCTTGTATGAATTCAGCTCAGGTTTCCAGGTAGCTGATCATCAAGTGTGTGGTACAGGCTCTGCCCTACAGTCTTAGAGGGGCAGGGGTGATTGGCGTATATACCGGTATCTGACTGCAACGGGGGGTCACGCCCTGAACAAGGCAGGGGCCTAAGAACTGACCCCCGAGTGTCTCTGAGGAAAGCGCGTCCCTGTTCCCTAGCATGTGCAGGTGGGTGGGTTCTGCAGATGGACCATGGGCACCCAAAGTTTTTGGTCATAAGGACTAGGAGGTACCAGTTATCTTTGGACCCCTGTCACAGGTGGCTGGGTGACCTGAGTGGAGCCACCAGTTCTTAGGTTCCTGATGTGGGTAGGCGAGGACCTTGTTTAATAGGGAAAGCAATGTCAAATGTCAAACACCCACCTCTCCACCTCACAGCTGAAATGATTGGAGTTTGCCAACAAGGGCCTTTTCTCGAAAAATAGGCCCACACAGGTCCATGCAGAAGGGAAAGTTGCTCAAAGTCCACGGACGGTTTATGCCTGGACAGGAGCCACTTCTGTTCTTAGCTCCCCCGGTTAGTGGAGCTAGCAAATTATATTTTCCCCGAACTGCTAATTTTTTCCTTCCCCAAGGCCGGGAGGATGGCTCTAGGTGCTCAGCAGGGCCTATCTCAGACCCAGGGAATTCAGCACTGAAGCCGGCTTGTGGGTGGGGGTGGTGCGTTAACATATACGCAAGTACTTAGCTTTTGCCGAGTGCCGTTCTCAGGTTCTGGAGGTGAGAGTAGGCTGTGTGGCTGGCTGCTACTCCCTGAGGACACTGCAGCCAAATGCTAGTACCAGCCGACCGCCGCTACCCGCTCTGGGAATGGTGCCTGAGGGCTCCCTGCGATTCAGGTCTGGTAACTCCTCTCTGCTTCTGAACAGTTTCTTCCTCCCCCTACCCCTCAGTTCGTTTTCTAAGCTTGCCTTTGAAGCTCAGGGTTCCCAGCTTGTCACAAATATACTCGTTTCACTTGTGTTTTTTTTTTTTTTTTGGTCGTTGTTGTGAAGAGGGCTTGCCGGAAGCGTCTGTCTATTCCGCCATCTTGGCTCCGCCTCCCATAAATGCTTCTTTAAAGCCTGAGATTCCACAATTGTCCAAATCCAAGGGGCCACAACAGGCTGTTGGTAAATCAAAATCAAACTCGAATGATGTAGAGGATTCAATCCTAGCCCTGACTTATTCTATTAAATTTTCTTTGGTACAGCTGTTAGATAAATTTATACCTACTGGACATCCATTGCACACAGGAAGCTAAGCACTTTCCTTTCTTGTGTGATTTTATCTTCCCAAAACAGAAGCCCTAAAACTTAACTCGTCTTGGTGGTAGGTTAGAGTTAGAAAAAACTGGGTATCAACCGCCCTAAAAGGAGCCATTTTATCTGGCATATGGTCTCCCCGTTGCAGTCAAGTGGATTCCAACTCATAGCAACCCTTTATGACAGAGTAGAACTGCCTCATAGGATTTTCAAGGAGCAGCTGGTGGATTCAAACTGCTGACCTTTTGGTTAGCAACCGTGCTCTTAACCACTGTATTACAATAGTCACCAGAATTCAGGAAATGATTCTACCAACTCTACCCAGATCCCTTCTTAGGTACTTTGGAGCCTCCACTTTGGCTTGGTTTGGACCAATCAGCCATGTGGGAGTGAGCTGACCATTTCCAGGTGCCTGCTAAGTGCCCAGGACTGTGCAAGGTGACTGCCATGCAGTTTGTCCTTTAATGCCCACAACGATCCCAAGACCTGGGCGTTAATTAGCCCCACTTCATGCAGAGGAAATCGAGCCTCTGAGGTGAGCTTGAACTCAGCTCTTCATAACCCCAAAGCCCAAGTTCTGCCACCAGATGCAAACAGAGATCATGACATCTGCCTGGTAATGGCAAGGGCCAGGTGACAAAAAAATGTCCAGGAAGCATGAAGTACTCTACACTTTCCAAGAGGTGTTCTTAAGTGCACGACCGTCAGAGTCATGTGGAAAGAACCACTTGGTTGAAAAACTCTTATCTAAAATCTCACTTTCCAAGAGCTCCATCTGACTTCACACCAATTGATAGGCACTGCATGAGTGGCTAGCCCCCACAGGGCTATGGAGTGTTGGTCTAGGAGGTTAGGCAACGAGACAGCAATCACATGCAGAGAGACTCAGACTTATCAACCCCAGCACCTCTGAAACGAGAAAGCAATGAGTGGAGCTATTGGGAATAAACTGGATGTGCAGGCCCACTTGGAGTCCGTGGGGGGTGCAAACAGTTAATATACTCCACTGCTAACTGAAAAGTGGAGGTTCAGATCCACCCAGTGGCATCTCAGAAAAAAGACCCAGTGTGGTGATCTAGTTCCAAAAAATCAGCTTCTGAAAATCCTGTGCAGCACAGTTCCACACATGGAATCCACACACTGGCAACTGGTTTGGGCAGGTCCATTTGCTGGTGGGCCCTGGCACCTGCACTGTAGATCCTCCAACAGCCAGCCAGGCCGATAGATGCTGCCTTCTAGAAACGCCAACCTGCAAGTCTGTATGGATCCTTATAGCTGTGAGCTTTGGCCACAAGTCCCTGAAAGAGAAACCTACACCCAACTACGTCTTTTCCATAGGATATCTTCAACTCTTACTCAGGAGAAGCCCAAAAGGCGGACGCCCACAGGGAGGGGGTTCTGTGGTGGTCCAGTAAGTGCTCCTGCTAGAGATGCAGACATACTGTCCTAGCGGGAACAGGCCCTGGGCTGCCCTTTGATTGGTGGACACAGCACTTCTGCCCCAATCAGTGCTTCTCCTAGGGAAGAGGCCGGGAGACACCTCTAGGGTGCAGGACACAACCTTAGCCTCTGCACTCCCTTCTCTGGGGCACTACAAAGCACCCTCAAGTCATCCTTGCAGAAATTGCCTCGGTGGAAGGTGGCCAGAAAATTCAGAGACGAAGCAGGGGAAGCCTGGTGACGGGTCCACAGGTCCCAGCCAAAGCAGCAGCAGTGGGGGACTTTCCCACTCCCCAGTCTTTCACATGGCTCCTCCCACCTCAGGAGGCTCCTGGAAAATGCAACTCTTGGCTTTACTGGTCCTTTCTCTTACTTATATTCTATTTCCTTTATTTCTGCTCTCCATGATTATCTCATTAAAGTTTTGCTTTTCTAATGCAAGTGCTTAGTTTTTTTTTTTTAATCTCCCTATAAATACCATGTTAGCTGCATCCTCTAAGTTTTGTAGTACTTTATTAAAATTTAATTTTTGAGTTATTTTCTAATTTCTACTATAATTTCTTCATTGACCCCAGTACAAGTTTTATTTTAAAATTTATATACATATGGGTTTTCCTTGTGATCTTGTTTTTGATTTCTAATGTAACTGCATTGTGATCAGGATTCCATTGCAGTTAACAATTTCACATCAAAGATGTGGTGAAAACCACGTGAAACTATTCACACAAATTAGTAAGTACACACAAGTAAGGCCATGTTTACTGGATCATCCATCCCTGTCAGGGACTGTCAATTTGAAAAGCAGCTTTGAATCTGCAGGAAGGTGCTGTGGGGTTGGGAGAGAGGCAGATGCCAGCCATTATCTAGAAGCTAATCATTGATGAGATGAAAAAAAAAAAAGTGAAATTGTTCACTACAAATTAATTAATAAGCCAAGCACAAGGAAGTCTACATGCATTAAATATTTTTGGAGGCTAGCACTATGACCTAGCACAAGATCAATTCTGTAAGCGTTCTAGGTGTGTTTTAAAAATGCTCCTTTTCTTACTGAGGGGCACAATGTCATATATACATGTATATCCAGCAGATCAAATTTATTAGCTGAGCTAGTTACATTCTCTACGTCCTTAATGATTCTGTCTTCTGCTTGATTAATTATTGAGGAGTGTTCAAGATGTCCATTATAATGGTAGATTAATCTACTTCTCCTTACACGTGTGTCCATTTTTTCTTTATGTATCTTCTGGAACATTATTAGGCACTTAGGTGTATCATTATGGAGTTTACAGTTGTTACATCCTACTGGTAAATTAGGCCTTTTACCACATGTAGGGGCTGTCTATCACTAGTCACTTAGGGGAGAGGCCTAATAGTAGTAGGTGAAAACTGAGGTTCAGAAAATAACCTACCCAAGAACACACAGGTAGTTATGCTGAGACTTAAACTTTCGCTCTCAGATTCTACACGTGGTATTATTTCTACTATGTCATGCTTTTTGAAATCCAAACTGTTCCAGAATTTTGTATTATTGTGAAATGGGTAAGCTGAAGAAATAAAACACACATAAACACACAGAGAACCAGCTCCATCTAGAAGAGGTATGTACTCAGTAAAACCAACAAACCATCTGCTAAGGGAAGGGAGAAGGTTTAAAGCACACCCTACTTAACTGATTTAAAAAAAGTTGAAGGAAACCGTCAGATGCAAAGGCAAAAAGTCACTGAATCCTGCTGTTAGAGGTTAAGCAAACAGCAGGTACCACGAAAACACAGCAGAGGTTAAAAACGCGGACAGGTGGGGTGGAGGGGAACCGATGAGAACTGGCACGCTGAGAATACCGTAGGAACACACACTTCAGAAGGCTTGCGTGAGAAACTAAAATTATAAAACGAGGTTACACAAAATCTGGGGGATGTCACTGACTTCATAGCATTCAGTGTTTCAGAAAAAACATCGAAAAACCAAGCAAAAACATCCTCAAGTTATAAAGTTGATTAAAGATCCACCAAAGAAACTGCACTAGTGTTTTAGAAACATCAACAATTAAAAAAAAAACCCTACACGTGTGTGTGTATAATTACACACACACACGCACGCACGGTTTACTACTGGTACAGAAGTCAAGATCAGCAGGCACCCTAAGGCTAACTGTATCCATGGCGTAACAAACATGAACTGAGCACGGTTAGGAAACCCTGGTGGCATAGTGGTTAAGTGCTACGGCTGCTAACCAAGAGGTCGGCAGTTCGAATCCACCAAGTGCTCCTTGGCAACTCTATCAGGCAGTTCTATTCTGTCCTATAGGGTCGCTATGAGTCGGAATCGACTCGACAGCAGTGGGTTTGGCTTGGAGCATGGTTATAGTTTAGGAGGCATTATGAATACACTGTAAGCAAAATCGTATGTTCTGTATTATAACAGAGTTCCGGTGTGCCAGGTATCAACATAACAAGGCCACAGACATCGGTACATGATTTATTTCATTAGCCACAATGTTTTAGTGATGGTAAATACCTTAACACAGAAGGGGTGATTCAAAATCCATCAAAGGTTAAAGGTCAGAACCAAAGTCAGTGGCTTTGAATCCCAGGTCAGTAAGAGTTTCATCCACCATTTTTTTTTTTCTTGATTTAATAAGAGTTGATGTAGAGAACACCCTGTTCTAAACTCCTCCGGGTCTTCCGACAAGAAGCACCACCAGGGACCAGACTTCATGGCTTTATTCTGGCTCTGGCTGAGCTGGTGGGCAGCAGAAGCCTCTTGCCTACGTTTGACCTTCAGTTGATCCACAAGCATTCCATTCCCAGCCACTGCTCCCCACAACTTCTCATCTGAACAATTTCTCCTGAATTGTTTGGCTGTAATATTGACAAACAGGACTAATGAGAGCAATCAAGTTGCCATCTGTTTAACAAAATACGCCCTCCTAAGATCCACAGTCTTATTGTAGTTAGTACAGTCACAACATTGACATGACATGTGAAAATCAATACAAAATGTTTATTTTTCAATCCACAGAATTCTTAACCCCAAAGCCACATTATAAACTTCCCAGAATTGTTCAAGCCATTAACATTTTTCTTAACAAGACAGTCCAAGCTCATTTCAGGCTGGCCAGCACAGTGCAGCACACAGGAGGGTTCTAGGATAATGTACCTTTGCCCAGCACTTTCTTTCACTCTCCCACAGCTGCTCCACCCTGGCCAACACGGTGCAGCACACAGGAGGGGTTCTAGGAGAATGTATCTCTGACCAGTACTTTCTTTCACTCTCCCACAGCTGCTCCATCCCGGCCAGCACAGTGCAGCACACAGCAGGGTTCTAGGAGAATGTACCTCTGATCAGCACTTTCTTTCACTCTCCCACAGCTGCTCCATCGACAGAAATACGTACAGGCTGTGCTACTCGGCTCTGGGAAGAGGTTCAAACTCAAAATCGGGTCTCAGGCAGTGGAGGAGGGGCATGTCAGTGACTCAGTTAAGAAACAGTGGGGACAGAAGAGGAATCCTTTCCCTTGTGAAGGACAAGGTTCCTTTCATCTATTCTGGTGGCCAGAAGCTGGGTTAAATTTCAAGGGGGTAATGAAAGTAACAGGAGAGCCTTCTCTCCATGAACTCCTACGACTTCCACTTACTTCTGGTAAAAGTGACCTTCATCTGATGTGCTCTTATTGAAAACAGTAACCATAGCCCAAAAGGTCCTATAAACTCCAACAGATGTCAGTATTGGGATTCACATTCTGACTTAAAATTCTGAAGTCCCCTTAAGAGGCCCACACTTGGACTAAGTAAACATAATACTCCAAGCTAAGAAGCTTAATGAGACACCACAGAAAAACCAACCCAACTCAAAACATCCAAATAGTGGCCGGAGAGCTAATGTAGGCTTTGTTTTGCTTTTTAGTTGTAAAGTTTTTAATATCTCAGATTAGTGTATACTCATAAAACAATACTCAGTTATTTTAATAGCTGCTTATTAAACAACTGAATTTTAGCTCAAAGGCAATGATGCTTGCATAATAATCACAGAATAACTTGCTGTAAAACAGAAAACAAACACAGAAGAAAATACAGCCAGCCTCAAAAATAAGACAAAATTTGGATGGGTATGCTGGTAGGTGAAACAGCATTATTTAAATACTATGACACGAGTGCTCCTGGTCACATTAGCATTGCAGAAACCGTTTCTGTTTGCTACATCACCGTTACCTTTGCTAGTAAGGGTACAGACCACCACTCTGAAGTTATCCTTTTGTGCTGAAAGACGTTCAGATCCTTCGTTTGGTCAGTACAAAGTATTTCGAGGTGATGCAAGTGCAAACTTTTCCTGAGGAATTAGTTGTGTGTGCAAATCTGCAACCAGACAGAAAGCAGGGTGTGTAGCAAGGGGAGGGCCAGTGGACACGTCCGCAGCACAGGAGCCGCATGTGCGGCATCCCCAGCCAAGGTCATCGAACCTTCTGCAACCATTCACTCACAAATTCATTTCCATCCTACGGCCCCCTAAAGGAAGGGAGGGTAACTGCCTCGAACTTGTAAACTTGTAAAAGGCAACTTTTCCACAAAGTTTAAAAATGCACAACTCATGCAGTCCAGGTTTGTGTTTTCCTTAACCCCAATAACAATTAGATAAGCGTCACTATCCCAGGTTTTGCTTTCTGCCCCCACAAAGAAAAGCAGTAGTTTCTGTCAGGTCTGGGTGCAGCTGTGACAACACAGGTAATGAGATGGCACTGTGACTGAAGCGTAAGGCCAACCTTTAACAAAGTACCGTCTCTGAAAACAATGGTCACCTATTTACTATTATAGGTCATTACTTCAAGGTGATTCCAGAGCTGAAAAGGACCACAATATGAAGCGGCTCTTGTTGAAGGGTCTGACTGCAGGCTGTGCATATGTACTAGTCGGTTTAGCCAAATCAACCACCTGTGCTGGCAAGCAGACAATCAAGCTGCATGTCCAATTCGATGAGTTGGGCTCCACAAAAGCCAGCACTTAACTGAGGTGGAGAAGCTCTGTACACCTCCCTAGCAAGAACACACTTAACCATGACAAGAAAATACTTCTGGCAAGCAGTGCTCATCAATACATAGTGGAGGGCAAATCGCATTTCTTTTCATGTTGCAAACTAAGAACTTTGTTAAGAATTCTGATTAAATAAGCAAGGTCAATTTCATCTAAAAAGTAAGTTTTTCATCCTGCAATGTACCTCCAGGGGCCGAGGTGAGTGACAAGGTGCACCAGGAGGGTGTGTAACCCTTTCTATAGTGCCTTCCAACCACAGCTTTGCAGTACCAAGCCCCGTCCCACAGAGGGCTGCAGACACTGTGCAAAAATTTACAGAAACTAAATTTTGCCCACTTTTTGTTAACACATACACAATAAAATTTAGACAATAAGAAATACTTCTACCATTAACTTAAAAATGCAAAAGCATCCAAAGACTTTAATGCTAATTCACATCATAGTACAAGGCTTTCGTAGGGAAAGTTCCGTTGCTAGCCAAAAAAGAGTGCCGGCTCCCAGAAAAACCACTTGGGTATATAATTAGGGTACTTGAAGAACCCATCTGCCTTTAAAGAAATGTTCCAATTTTACTTTCTTTTGGAATTATTATTAAAACCAATCAGGGGACTTCAGTTCCGGGTGTAAATGATAAGCCTGGGGCAAACAAACCAATTCCACTGAGAAAAGGAAAATTTGGACTTCATGATAAAATGGAGTATCAATTTTCTTCCCTGAAACTAGAACGTTACTGATGTAGCAAATCAAATGGTACAGGTCATACTGAGAGTTCTATATTCTCAGAGTAAGTCGGGGTTTACCAATACACTCTAAGATGCTCACAGAGTTAAAGGAGTCCAATTCAAAGTCCTCCACAAAACCCACCAATGCTGGTTAAGTACGTAGAAAAATAAATCTGACAACCTTTTCTTTTACTTCTCTAAGGATTTTACAAATCGAGGGCTTCTATTATTAGATGACTTCCTTGCGTCCAATCACACTTCTAGATCTCCCACTCACCCCACTCCCCCCAAAAAGGACAAACTGAACTGGCAGAGGCGGCTCTACAGAAACACCTGCACACTGGAGTGTGCCAGCAGCCCTGCTACCGAAAAAGGATGTTATCGGTCTGACAGCACCAGAGTGAAGCCTATGCTCAATTTAGATTCAAGCAAAATCGCAAGGAAAACCACTTTTCCCTTGCCGCATCTTTGCATTTCAAAAACTAGAATGAGCTTCAGAGCCTTTTTATAGAGAACACAAGGGAAACAGCACTGTGGGCGTAGAAGAGCAGGAAACACAGCCTGCCTCAGCGGGAAGGCAGCCCAAAACAGCAGTGCTACTTCTTCCTAGACACGCCAGAACGCCGGTTTAACAGATGCAGACTGCAGGCTTCTTTTAAAGTACTTATCGCACCCATTGAAAATGCAATGGATCAGGAGCCCCACATCATTGATTGTATTTAAGTTTAATAACCATTATCTGCTTCCTAGAGCATCAGAGGAAGTAGCTCTGACTGCTGGGTAACTCGCAACACAAGGAAAAGGGGAGCTTTGGTGCTGAGGCATCCACCCCAAACTAGCATACTGACATCATGACAGCAGCTGGTGATACCGTGTTAAGGGAGAGAGTGAGAATGCTCTACACGAGTTGGTCCCTGACACCAACATGAAGATGCTAATAGTGAAGCAGGGGGAGAGTCTGACCAATGTGTAACGTGTTTCTATTTTCCCACTTAATTAACATGGTGCTCCGAAGTCACACCTAGCATCTCGGTGGGTTCTTTTTTGATACCGTTAACTTCTTCAGGAAGCATTTGTAAGTTTTACATGGTCACACAGTTGCAAAGTGCACAAAGCTCAAGGCACAGAGTAGAAAAGAGAACTGATGGAGGGAAAAGGTATAGCGAAAGCAGAGTTAGTAGTTTTCTTTAACAAGACTTTCTAATGCTAAACAAAGACCAACTCTTTTAAAAGGGGTTGTTTTGGTTATGGGCAAAAAATACTGTATTGTAATGATCTGCTTGTTTTTCAAAGCAAAAGATATCTTGACATGTGAAACCAATACACCAAAGAGCCAAGTCCACGAATGAACAAAACGAGTGCTGTAAAATAGAAAGATTATTCTTCTCTTATATTTTTGGAGGAAGCTGCTGATTTTGGCTGCCGGTTCTCACTTAGCAGTGGTCACTTTCCAAGATGCCTGTTCCTCATGAAATCCATAGATAAACTCATTAAGAGGCTGCCCCATTTCCATATCATCCCAAAGTCTAGCAGCAACTGTTTTTTTTTTGTTTGTTTTTTTTAAAATTACAAACTCAAGTCAGAAGTCCAACATCTTCTCCCAAGAACAGCTTTGTGACAGAGCTCCTGTGTGTGTACAGGACGCCCGCTGTGCTCTGAAGAGTCTGCAGCTCCAGTGTGTCCTCTTTGCAGGAACCAAAGTACATTCAATACATTCACTATCTGTAGCCTCGGGAACTTGCACATGCTGACGAGCTGTCTGAGAAAACACGGGAGCAGAAGTATGAATAGCATCTGATAATGGTAGACAATCTGCTTATTCGACACCAACTTATCACCCCCCTCACAAGCCCCTAAAAGGGGGCTTTAAAAAAAATAGTAACTGCAAAATTATGTGGAATAATCTACATAGTGAAGTGAAGGGGGGCTGGCTCATCAGAACTGAGACTGGGTCATTATCCTATCCTAGCATATGCTAATAAGGAGCCCTGGTGGTGCAAATAGTTAAGCACTCAGCTGCTAACTGAAAGGTTGGCAGGTCGAACCCACTCAGTGGCTCCTGGGGAGAAAGACTTGGCGATTTGCTCCTGCAAAGATCACAGCCTAGAAAACCCTATGTGGCAGTTCTACTCTGTCACATGGGGTCGCTATGAGTCAGAATGGATTCAATGACACCTAACAACAAGGAGATACTAGAGACTCTGAGCTTTAGTGGCCTCTGGACAACTGCCATCAACTGGATTTCAGAGCTGCCACAGCTTGCAGAATACTTGGCTTGACCCTGATCACACACAGTACCTCATGGGAATCCCATCAAGAAGATGACAGATGTTGTTATACTCACTGCAGTTTCTGCCAGTGGCTACCCTACATCACAGAACCATCAGAGATGGAAAGGAACACCAGTACTTACTATAAGCCAACTCATCCCCAGCTCTCTTCCGGGACTGGTCGCCTCTGGAGACAAGAAAACAAGACGGAGTCAACAGACTTCTTCAAACCCCAAAACAGGAGAAACAAATTGATACAATTGATAATGGAAGTATAGCAGATATCATATCTCCATTCTAACCAACAACCTATTTAAAAATAGACATTAAACTTAAACATAATACCTGCTGCCGTCAAGTGGACTCATAGCAACCCTATAGGACAGAGTAGAACTGCCCCACAGGGTTTCCAAGGAGCGGCTGGTAGATCTGAACTGCCAACATTTGGTCAGCAGCCAACTGCCTAACCACTGTAACACCATATACAAAGGTAAATTTCAAATATGAAATAACTCAAAAACCACCGTCATCAAGTCAATTCCAACCGACCACACGACTGTCCACTTATCACCCTAGGCCCTAGCTGGACCGTGGCCTCCTCAGAGGCATTACATGACCAAATGAGCTGGAACGGCCCTTCACACATGCCCCGGTCACTTACTCTCGATGCCATTCTGTTTTATTTTCTTCCTAGCACTTACTGTTACTTGAAGCTATTTGCTTATTTAAATGCTTAGTATTTATCTCCGAACACTAGAGTATAAGCTCCATGAAATCAGGAACTCTCCCTGTCTTGCTCACCCCAGTGTTTGGAACAGTGTTTAGCATACTGTAGGTACTCAATAAATACTTGTCAGATTAACAAATCAGTGAATAATTTAGTCTCTAGAGATTATTAAAATGCTAGCCCAAATAATTATTTCCTGCTTTTGAATAATCTTTCAGATAACCAAAGTTTCTCACTTTCTTTTCTGGTTATGCTTAAGACTAGGGCAGAAGCTGCTGCTTCTTGCTGGGTGCTGTGAGGAGCCTCGATGACTGGCAGGAAGAAAACACACCAAAAGGCCTCTGAAGGTTTTTTTTCCCCCCCAGGTGAGAAAAGCACACACAGAGTTCAGTATGAACTCGCTTCTGGCAGCCTAAAGAGTCCTAACCAGATCCTCTGCCATGCCACTTTTTAAACACCTCTCTTGTTAACACCGTACCTAGCCAAAGCCAGCCGCATGTCTTACATTGTTATTCACACTAGTACCATCACAGCAGCATTCACCAAATATCCTAAAATAAGTTAGTGCTGACCAAAAAGGAGGATACACAGTTTTATATCTAGAACTGCAACTTCCACAGACAACCTTCATTCCCAATCTCCAACAGTTAAATAAAAACGAACACACAAAAACAAGAGGAGAAAAATACAAGTGTGAAAACAATGGGAGGCAAGAAGAATACAAATGTGATGTATGGAACAGGCTGCCAAAGATACTATCTCACCTCACACGTCTGGAAGGCTATAGGCTGCCCTGGAAACTGTAGTGTGACCCACTCAGGTAAAACCGGCAATACCCTACAAGGTTCTATTTAGGTAACAGAACTAATCATTTTAGAAAAAACATTTTATTTCCTTTAAAAGTTACTTGGTACGTCCTCTGAAGGGGACCATACAGGTTGATGGGAAGGAGGCTGCTTCAGCAGAGGCCTGCCATTTTAAAAGTTCCCAAATGAGCTTCTTTTCCAGAATGTAATTTTTGACATGAGGCATCAATCCAGCCCCATCCCCAAAACTGACTAAATTATGCAAGCACCAAATAAAAAGAAAGTATTGCTTTTAGCTTGTCTGTTAATTCTAGCTTTGAAATAAATTCACTCTGTATTTCCGTAAACCTCAAGATCATGTTTTACATAAACTCCAGCTCAGATGAGAATCTGTCCACTAACTGCCAATATTCACTTCTTATTTCAAAACACTTCAAAGACTTGCTCTGTGCCGTCCACATTAAGTCTTGTACTGCCTCTCCTGAACCCCTACATCACGTAAGTGGGACATCGTCTTAAATGAAAAAGTAGTTTGCAAAGCTGAGCAACAATCCTGTGGCTGGGTAGGCAAAAACCATAAAATGACTGCTCGTATTAGAACAGCCAGGAACAGAATTCTTGTGATATCCTGTACTGTATTCTCAATGTTATTTTTACATCGGCGGACGTCATATCTTCCAAAACTATCGTAGCCAAAGAAGATCACAGGTGGCATGGTGTTTGGCAGTGCAGGCTGTGAAGGGTCATCCTCAAGAGCTGGACGCAGGCTGGCTTTCCACCAGCTGATGAGTGTGGTTTGTGCAAGTCCTTTCTAACCAATACGAGTAAACGCAGAGTTCAGTGGAGTGCATGTGAGACTGTGAGCTTACATAGGGTGCCACCAGAATAATTTATGGGGCAGAGTTTAATCTTCACAGTAAGTGTACAATAAATTGTTAATTTAATAATAAAAATGGCCCAATTAAGTTTGTACACTAAAACATTTTAATTTTATTACCTCTTCGAATATTGCCTATTTAAATTGCAGCCAGAAGTTGTATGGAAGCATTCCACTCAAGAGAAACAAAAGTTCCAATTTACACCAAAAATCCCAGGCAATTCCCTGAATGTGGACTAACTTGGCCTTGGCCAAACAGTGGCATGTTTAGACCTTCATGTATAAAGGCAATGTTACCAGAAGGGCTATTTATGGCGTCAGTACTCATCTCATCCAAGCAAATTTTACACTAGAGCTACTATATACCAAGTGGCCCTGCACCCTGTTCTCTTATTCCAGTTCTAGAATGAAGATAAGGGGAACGTCTCTGGACTCATTCATACAGTCCCACACACTGTCCTAGAGGGTGAACCCAAGGTGCTCTGAGAATCCTCAAGAGCTATATTCCTCCACTGCTTCAGTGATAAAAGCTCTCCGAAGAACTTTTAAAGGTATGAGTAAGCTCATCTCTCAAATTAAAAGCGAACATTCAAGGAAAACATAAAAGACTTCAAATTTTTTGTGAACTTGACAAAAACATAAAAGGTATACACAGATCACCTGGCATACATTCAAAATTATTTATGGGAAAATTTAGCTGTAACTCAAGACCAGTTCTCCCGAGATGGTTTGACCTCAGAACCTTTGGAAGGGTATGCACACCAGACCCACGTGAGTCAGAGCTCAACCTGCTATTTGTGGACATAACTTGGCCTAAGTTAGGACTCAGTGTCTTCCTGCATTTGCCAGGGATTCAATAAGAGAAGATATGTAAAAGTGCCAAGTAACCAGGAAGGATTATGGAAATGTAAGGTATTACTGTGCCCTTCAATCATCTGGTGACATAAATTGGTGTTTACCCATAGGGAGTCACAAAAATCTTTATTTTAGTTGAAAATATGCACTTCACAAGATTCTCTGGGATATGTGCATGATACTAAATTGCAAAGTTTACAGAAATTAATAAAGTGTATACATCAAAACCCAGGAATATAAAATTTTGAAACATATAAAGAGATATCCCTTTTAAGAAGAAACAACTAGGCTTTAAATCAAAATATGAAATACAGAATCTAAAGCCTCTTTGAAAATTTAGGGATAAAAGTACATTATAACTACCTATAAAACTCCTACAATGTTCTTTCAAATGTTCAGAACTAACAGGAGAGAATCAGAATTGGAAGAGTTCTTAGAGGCTGCCCAGCCGATGAGAAGTCCCTTCTTTAACATCTCTTTAGTAAAGAGCATCTTCCATAAAATCAAAGCTCAGCTTCAACATTCATAGCCAAAGGGCACTAACTCCTCTCCCCGGGTAGCACCTTTGACTCTTGGGTGGCTATTTCCCTTCTAAGACCCTTGTAGTACCCCTCCCCTGCCAAGCCAAACTGGCCCAGGTAACGGACATATTTGGTCACCAAAGGAGGAAGAAAAGAAAAAAAAAAACTTGCCTCATGAAACCGTTCTGTATAAGTTCTCTTTGAAGTTTCTGATCTTGAGCAGCATATTCAGAAAGTTCAGATTCTACCGCCGGAGGGAGAATGTTTGGAATAAATTTAGAAAACAGAGTTGGAGCCATCTGAACCCATTCTGTGAGAGAAGAAAATGATTCATTAAGAAAATCATATGGAGAGGTTAAATCAGCTGGAAAGGAAAAATTTTTTCTTTTGTTCAAAGAACAAAAAAGTCAATTAAATCCAATTTAAAACGGGGTAAAAATGCAATCCCATTCTGGAAAGCACATACATAGAGGTTAAATTTCCTTTCTAAAAAGAACTTAAAATACAAAGAAAGCAGGCAATTTTATATTTTATACATTCAAATGATCTAGAGAATTTAATGAAAATTCCTAGAGAATTTTCTAATGTATCTTGTCAAAGAATTTCTACATATGGAGAAAAGCATGAGTAAGATCATCCAAGTATTCTAAGTGGGCCCTCCCACTCAGAATTGGAGGGGAGGGTCTGTCTGCTGGAAATACCAGCTCTACTAGGCATTAATTAGAGCAATATACTGGCCCAAGAATAGGAGAGTACAGGTAGTCATAAGCAGACAAGACAAAAAAGGAAGTATCACAAAAGGCAGGGGGGGTGAATATTTAACCAGCAGCTGGGATAACTGATTAGTACTGTGGAAACAAAAATCTACTTTGGTCCATATTAAGTTGTAACATATTAAACAGTATAAGAAAAGAATTAAATGGTTATCAAATTATTAAGAAAAACATCGAAAAAAATCTATAGACAAAAAAACTTTCATGTATCAAAATAAAAAGGCAAAACGAAAACTGAGAATATCTGCATTAGATATGACAAACGTGAATTATTATCTTTATTATAAAGCATTTGTACAAATCAATAAGACCAAACAAATGGGTGAAAAATAGGACTGGGTAATTCGAAAGAAAGAAAAAAACAAGCATTAATATGTAGACTTGTTAATATTCAGAAAAATTCCAGCAAACTATGTAAATACTCTCACCTCCCTATTTAATGAACATTAAATTTAAATAATGCCCACCTGCATGGGGGGGCATGAGGAAACCAGGATCCTCCTTCCTTCCTTGCTGGCCCTAAATTAGCACTGTTAACCCTTCTGAATTCTTTTAATTCAGGTCTTTTAAATGTTCCCTTTTGGAAAACATTTTGACTGCCCATATTAAAAACCAAAAAAATGTCAATGCTCTTTAACTGGGTAAACAAAACCCAAGCCAAACCCTCTGCTATCAATTTGATTCCGACTCAGAGTCAAGTAAGCCCACCTTAAAAAGTGTAATTTGAGTTGGCAGCCAGGTCCAGTAACGGTTTGCATCACCAGGGACTCCAAATAATAAATACCAAAAAGCCACACTTGACACTGTTCAATGCTGGGTCAGCAGAAGCAATCTCTACATCTACTGATGTTGACAGCAGCTAAGTCACAGCCAGCAATGAACAAGGACTCCGAAGGACTCAAAGGTCAGTGCACTCACCACCCACACAAATTCGTGGCAAAATGTTGGCAAGTGTCCCTCCTTGAGCTCAACTCAGATATGGCTTTAAAGAGAGTCCTAATACAGTTTCAGTTGGTTAGTGGGTAATTACTAACTAGCCAGTCTTGGTTAGTGGGTAATAACTAACCAGTCAGTCACAGCCGGCAGGAGTCAACCCTATCTGCCACTCAACAGAATTCTACTCCAGGCAGTTGTTAAAATAAAGACAAAGAAAGTGCAGGTATTATTAAATGAAGAAAGGCAGGATGGGAATGCTGGAACTACTTCTAAACTAAGCTTCTACAGACTGGCTGGAAACACCAAAAATGACAAAAGTCATCAGAATCTCCAAGGATTAGGGCCCAGGAATCTGCAGTTTAAAAAACCTTCTTAAGGTGATTTGGATGCAGTCTACACAGACCAGCACCTGAGAACCACTGTGATGGAAGGAACGTTCACACTTAATCATTGAAAACTGTCTAACCTTAATCTGTCAGGTGAATAAAAATGCTTTAATAAAACAGGAATATAATGAGTACTGGCAAGGAATGGAAATGTCAAAATATGTTTAACAGTATCTCAGAAAATGCCTGGGGCAGCAAAAGGTTAGTCTGTGCTAAAATTCGCCTTTTCAAAAGGCCAATTCTCGACACAGAATTCTCCTCAGAAGTACCGTGAACTCCACTGTAAGAGCCCAAACCTGGATAAAACAGCATTCAGAAGAACGTGTATCTACAATTTTTTATACCCTTAGTGATTAGCTTTATTCTGAGATTTTGTTATTTCTGATAAAAGCTAGAACTGAGTTATGAGAAAACTGCCTGCTTGGGAGGCAGAATTCAGGAATTTGCCATGCTGCATACCAGTGGATGCCATCTAAAACACAGTCATACGCTAGCACGAAAAAAAGCCATGAGCCATTCTCATCACACTGTAATAAAATGAAATTTAAAATTCTGAGAAACTAGAAAAAGAAAAACATTCAGTTGATTGGACACACGTAATAAAATATTTGTGCTATTTCATACAAGTAATTTCTTTTAAAAATTAGGAGGTATAGCACTGAAGACGTGATCCAAATTTAGGTAACATTAAAAGTAAATACTCTAGAAGTCACTAGTAGTTTAAAGCAGCCTGAGAAAGAAGGTAATTCCTGACATCACAGTCCATCCTTGATACCACAGTTTTCAATGGATTTCCATTTTAACAAGCTAAATCCTGACATGTCACCTTTTAAATGAATTAGTAAATCAAATAATCAAGCCATCAGATAATTAAAATAAAATAATCATTAAACCCAACTGGCTAGTAGTAGCAGTAGTTAATGTTGGCATGCTTGTTTATGTGTTGGGTACTGTGTTAAGCTCTTTATATCACATTTTATTTCATTTAATTCTTAAACGACAAAAGATTTTGACAAAAAGGCAATTACTAGAAAGGGGCATCCCTTCTGTCTACAGACCATACAGCAGTGTTCTACCCTGAGAACTTTTGCAATCTCTCTCCCACGGACATTTTTTAAATGACTAAAGAATTGTATAGGAAGTTTTACGTCCTAGCTTACAAATACAACCAAAAAAACAACACCCAAATCCACTGGTGTCAAGGCAATTCCGACCATGGAGACCCCAGGTGTGCCAGAGCAGAGCTGCAGGTCATAGGGTTTTTAATGGCTGTAGTCTTACGGAAATAGGTCACCAGGCCTTTCTTCCATGGTGCCACTGGGTGGATACTAACCATGAACCTTTCAGTTAGTAGCCCAGAGCAAACCATTTGTGCCACCCACGGACTTCTGGCTTACAAACAGGTAGGAGGATAAATAAGAAATTATCTTGGGACTCCTTTAAATCTATGTTTTTATTCTAAGACCAAATCAGAAGCCAAACCCATTGCTACTGAGTCCAATTCTGACTCCTGACAACCCTATAGAAGAGTAGAACTTCCTCATAGGGTTTCCAAGCCTCCAAACTTTTACAGAAGCAGAGTGCCACATCTTTCTCCTACAGAGCAGCTGGTGAGTTTGAACCTCTGACCTTTCAGTTAGCAGCCGAGAGCATAACCACTGTACCACAAAAACAAACAAACAAACCCATTGCCACTGAGTCGATTTCAACTCATAGCGACCCTATACGACAGAGTAGAACTGCCCCATATAGTTTCTGAAGAGCGCCTGGCAGATTAAAACTGCCACCTCTTTGGTTAGCACTCGTACCACTTAGCCACTACGCCGCACCAGGGCTCCATTATTCGGAGACACATTACACTCATTTACAGATCGTGCTTTTGAATACAGTGATTCTTGATTTTTGGTTCTGCTATTCTGATTATCTCTCTCCCTAAAATATCCTTATAAAATGACTAACTTTCCCAGTACTGCTAGACTCCTTGCAAGGTACATAACAGGCCTAAGAAAATGGAGTTGTGAAGTGTGTATCTGCAGTGTGGGGTAGGAAGTGAAAGAGAAACTCCATAAAAATAAAGACAAAGATTAAGGCCGGATATGCGATTTGATTTTATCTAGTGTCTCCTACAAATTATTTCTTGTATTTTCCTCACAGATACTGCAAGAACCAAACCATTATGTTTTCAGTAGTAGAGAGTTACAACTGAGTCCTGAGTTTACATTTCACAATCAATGTCTTCAAATTTTCTGTTAGAACGAATCTAAATACCATTTAAAAAAACAAAAACCCACTGCCGTCGAGTTGATTCCGACTCATAGCAACCCTATAGGACAGAGTAGAACTGCCCCATAGGGTTTCCAAGGAGCAGCTGGTGGATTCAAACTGTTAACCTTTTGGTTAGCAGCTGAACACTTAACCACTGTGCCACCAGGGCTCCCTAAATACCATCAGCCCTCAAAAAACACATATGGAAACACTGCCCCTCGGATAAGGCTGGAACTACCATAAACAGGTCCAATCCCAAAAGAAATTATGAAAGTTTACCTGGTCTGAGGGTATACAGGCCTTTCACAATATTTGCCATAGTTGAAGGTGTGACCTGAAATGGTGTTGACTGGGCTTCTAAAAGTAAAGCTAAAATAAGGGAAACGATGTTATAAGAGGAAAAGAACACTGATTGTCAATGTTTACATTACTCCCTCTCCCAAGGACTAAAGGGTAAACAAGTGCAAGAAAAGAACAGTCTAAGAGGACAAACCAAGAGTTTACACTAAGGTTTTTTTTTTTTTAATAAATCCGATGTAGTAGTTCAATCTAACAAGTAAATATCCGCAGGTCTCTTGGAACACTAATGGGAATGATTCAATTCACAGAGGTTCTGAAAACAAGTGAGCAAAACTTTCCAAAAGCAATAGTATTTGTCTCAGTTACCTACTGCTGCTATCATAAAAATACCACAAGTGGATGGCTTTAACAAACAAATTTACTCTCTCACAGTTTACAAGGCTAGAAGTCTGAAGTCAGGGCACCAGCTCTAGAGGAAGGCTTTCTCTCTTGTGTTAGCTCTGGCGAAAGGTCCTTGTCTCCTTTCAACATCTGTGGGCCTGACTTTCCTTGGAAATCTCCTTGTGTCTTGGCATCAATACGCCTCTGGGTCTAGGAGATTCTCAGCGCAGGGACCCTGGGCCCAAAGGATGTGCTCTGCTCCCAGCACTTCTTCCTTGGTAGTGGGTTCCTCAATCTTTGCTTGCTTGTTTTATCTCATTTATATCTCAAAACAGATGGACTTAAGATACAACCTAATCCTATAGATTGTGTCCTGCCTCATTAATGTAACTGCCTCTAATCCTGCCTCATTAACATCATAGAGGTTAGGATTTCCAACACATAGGATAATTACATCAGATCACAAAATGAAGGCTAATTACATCAAGATCACAAAATGGAGGATAATTATATAACACTGAAAATCATGGCCTAGCCAAGTTGACACACATTTTTGAGGGGACACAATTCAATCCCTAACAGTATTCATCTACTTAGCGAGTGAGCTGAAAGTGCCTCCATGAAGTTCATGATACAAAAGATTTACGTTTGGGGACTAAAATGTTCTCGACTTTAACATCACACAATAAACTCCCTCAATCATTTCTCCTTCCACCAAATCACCATATCTGAGGCTCTTGGCCTTTTTCTGAAAGGCACATACTGGTAATTTTAGTTTTTTAGTGATCAGGGTCAGAGACTCACTTTCCCAAATGCTACCGCTGCAAGTGCATTTTCTCTAACTGAGGGCATCCTGCTCACTTTCACAACCCTGGTAACCATGTGACCCTGTCTCTGCCCATGACCACAGAGCCGGTTTTCTTTTACTTTCTGTACTACCACACAAATACTTCATAATTTTTTTAATAAAAAATGAGTAAGACTATTCCTCTAAATAGGAGATATGGACTACTAGATTTCCTTTTGAATATTCCGTATAAAAAAAATTTTTTTTTATATGCATAACAAAGTTCATTTCCAAATTGCCAGGAAATATAAAAACATATTTACAAAGTAAATAAGCTTTTTACCAGATGGTAGCATTTCTCTATAGCATTTTAATGGGAAAGACTTCAAAATGCTGTATTCTATTTTACAATGAAAGCAAAATGACAATATCAACCTCAGAGGAAATACCTGAATGGTTATAATTAATAGCTGGAATAACTCATGAGATAATGTCTAAAGATGTTGGGAACCATCTCTCCAACCTTCAAGAAAAATACACGGCATATCCCAAAGATTCTAGAATCTCTTGGGAACATAAAAATGAAACATATTATTCTCATCTACAATACGATTTGAAAACACTACCTTTCTAAAATAAAGTGGCCTAATGTTTAAAAATTCCTTCTCTTAATTTAAATGAAAAAGAGTTTGTGGTTAATAATACAATAATCCTTTTGTAAATCCTAGTAAAAGTTCACTGTAAAACCCACTGCCATCCAGTTGATTCCGACTCATAGCAACCCTATAGGACAGAGTAGAACTGCCCTATAGGGTTTCCAAGGAATGGCTGGTGGATTCGAACTGCCACCTTTTGGTCAGCAGCCAATCTCTTAACCACTGGGCCACCAGGGCTCACTGTAGTAGAAACTATGACTAAAAGGAAACAAAAAAATACATACTGCAAATCCAAATATTATGAGTGCAAAATTCTGAAACATGACTTGATATATCACATAAGATATGAGCTTTTAGAGGATGCCAACACATTAGGTTATAGGGACTTCCTAAATTCCACCTGGAGAGAGATATTCTTAGGATCAGAGTCTACCTACTGTTTTGAGGGGCAGGGAGCACAAGAATGGTAAGAGAAGAGAAACTAGCTGCGCTTAGCACTTTGATCTGCTTTCTTAATGATGCACATTGCCACATTAAATATTTTACAAATCTCAATTTTACAGAAAAGCTTACCTAAGATACACAGAAAATGACAGAACTGACCAACTTGACCCACTGCCATCAGGTCAATTCCGACTTATAGTGACCCTACAGAACAGAGTAGAACTGCCGTACAGGGTTTCCAAGGCTGTAAATCTTTACAGAAGCAGACTGTCATGTTTTTCTCCACAGAGCGGCTGGTGGGTTCAAACCACCAATCTTTTGGTTAGCAGCCAAGCACTTTAACTAAACACTGTGCCACCAGGGCTCCAGGACAGAGCCGGAAGAGTCAAAATCAGAGAGAATTCTGTACTACCATTTCAACAATGTAACACTGCAATCCTTCTAAAATTACTGGTAACAAAGTTAGGGGTGAACCCCCAATAATATTTCTCCAATCAGTGGGAGGGTAGAAAAAAGGCAGCGAGTATCAGGCCAGACATGAAGGCATTGTCCAAAGGATAACCTGGCTAAGTTGCTATCAGCTTACTGGGTGACCTTCAAGTCACATTTTCAATTCCTCAGTCTCTCTATAAAACAAGGCTCCAGCGCTTCTTAACATCTGGTTCCAAAGCTGTCAATGCTGGGGTTTATATGGCAATGCTCTCGGACAAAAATTAGATCACCAATGGTGTTATCTCACCCTTAAAATAAATTCACTGACTTACGCATTAGGCTGTAAATGTGCTTTTCTGCAACATGTTCCGTAAACAGCTTTATAAGATCATCCTTTAAGTCTCTGTTAAGCTTGGTTTCGATGTAAAATTTATTCTGGAAAAAAAAAAAGTCCTTTTCAGTGCATCAATAAGAAGAAAATCATTAGTTATTCTAATGAACTGAAGATCCTCCCCACCCAAAAAAAAAAAAAAATTACTTTAGGAAACAACACATAAAGGTGGTCCTACCCATCAACTAAAATATAAAAATGCAACATCAAACACCAAAAACCCTGCCACTATAGTTCAATGTCTTTCTGGCAAGAGATTAAAAGTACTTAAAGATAAAATATAATGAGCCATACACTTCCAAAAGAACACTGGAAGATAGCCCAAAAATTAACTAGACAGGAAGGTACAGACATTTTGGAATCACACGGTGTGACAGGCACTTAGTATGCCCTTTAAAAATACCATATCATCACCTAAAGGCAACCCTGGAAAACACAAATGAAAAAACAAAACCTGTTGCTGTCGAGCTGATTCCAACTCACACTAATGAAAGGTACTCCATTTATCAATGACCAAGGCTGAAAGCGGGCAGCGGACACGGACCAGTTGATTCCCCAACATACATTCTACTCCAATGATTAGTCCAAGTCATTCAGCTTACGACATTCCCTAGAGACTGCCTGTGGCTCAGAGGTAGACATGTGACCCAAGATAGCCCAGACTGAGAGAAACCTAGGTGTGAGGGAGGGCCTTCCTACAGTCATTTTACAACCACAAGGAGAGTAAGATGAAACAGATATTGTGGACAGGAAAGAAACAAAAAGAACCAGAGTCCTCCATTATACTGCTGAATGATGAATTCAACCAACCCTGGAGACTGCATTATTGCTGGCATTCTATTGCAGGAGATAGTACTTTTCTTCATTTACTTAAATCGCTTTTAATCAGGTTTTCCATTTCCTGTAGCCCAAAGCATCCCAACTAAAATGATTTACAAAACCCAGATCAAATTTGTTCACGTTTAAATGCTAACTCAATGCATAAGAGTAGAAAATATAAAAAGGGTGCTCACTGATTCTCTTAATTCTTAACCCAACATTTTCCCCCCTTTCAAAATTTTGTTAAAAAATAAAACCATGTAAAAGAGTATGCAATAAAAACAAGCCTTCCATCCCAAACCCTCTTCCCACTGGTCCCATTCCCAATGGTACCATTTGACAACTGGGAAGACTTTCACATATTCTTTCTAAAATAATCCTTGCATAGATGTGGACATGCTTTTTATTTTCTTAAAAAAGAAGGAAAACCACACTAATGAGGGAATATTACACACTGCTTTGTACCTTGATTTCACACCTAACGTTTTGTCTTCAAGATTTTTCTCTAAAAGTACATATAGGTATGTCATTATTTTTAACTGCATATGTTTTCCATAAATTACTTAAATTATCCTGTTATTATTGTTAATTGCTGTCGAGTCAATTCTGACTCATGGCAACCCCATGTGTGCAGAGTAGAACTGTTCCAGAGAGTTTTCAAGGCTGTGATCCTTCAGACGCAGATCACCAGAAGGGTCTTCCAAGGCATCTGTGAATGAGTTCGAACCATCAATTTTTTGGCTAGTAATCACCATTTAATCCTTTGAGCCACCCAGCGATTTCCCTACTGATGATGATACAGATTTTTTCCCCAATGTTCTGCTAACTAAAAACAATGTTACAACGTCATTCTACATATATATTCATATATACTTGAGTTTATTTGTATGATAAATTCCTAATGTTATAATTTCTGTGTCAAAGAGTTTGTATATTTTTAACTTTGAACAATAACGCCAAATAATCTTCCAAAGAGGTTTCACCAATTTACAAAAATGTGAATTATTTTCCTACAGACTCAGAACTGATTATCAACATTTTCTACTTCCAGTAATTGAAAGAGGTTTAAAAACTTTTGTTTTAATTTTTATTTCTTTAATTACGATGTTGAGTGTATTTTCATGTTTATAAGCCATTTGTATTTCTTTTTTTCTGTGAACAATCTATTCATGTCCTTTCTCCTATTTTCAAGAGAATAGGGTTCTTAAATTGTTTAAAATTAATTCCGAAGACCTAACTATTTACCACGGAAAGCAGTATTTTGTCTTATGTTTTACAAAATTTACTGCAATTCCTTCCATTTACTTTTGGTTTATGGTATTTTGCTGTACAAAAGTTCTTAAATTTTACACCGTCAAAAAGTCTAATATATCTTCCTTCGCGGCTTCTAGGTTTAGGGTCTTATTTAGAAAGGTATTTTATTGCTCCAATATTTGTAACATGATTTCTTCTAGTTCTTTAATTCATTTTTTAAAATTATTCCATCTAGAATTTTTTATAAAGAATATGGGAATAATTAGTCTCCCCTGCCCCAACCCCAAAATGACTACCAGTCATCCTAACAGCCAGCTATGGAATAATCCATCTCTTCCTTACTGGTGTGAAGTGTCATCTTAGGTTTTTACTAAATTCCTATTTCTGGGCTCTGTTCCATTGATCTATTCCTGCACCAATGACAAACATTTCTAATTACTATAGCCTTATCATTCATTTTGGAAACTCTGGTGGCATAATGGTTAAGTGCTATGGCTGCTAACCAAAAGACTGGTGCTGGCTGCTAACCAAAAGGCTGGTGCTTTGAACCTACCAGGCACTCCTTGGAAATTCTGTGCAGCAGCTCTACTCTGTCCTATAGGGTTGCTATGAGTCGGAATCAACTCGACAGCAATGGGTTTGGTTTTGGTTTTTTTTAATCATTCATTTTTATATCAGGTAATGATAGTTACCCCTTCATAGTCATCTTTCATAGTAGTTTTCATGGGTATTAGGTTTATTTTTCTACATGGATTTTATCACAAGAGACTAAGTTGACTGCCGTATTTTATTTCTAAGAATTTCTTTTCCCCTTCGGAAGTAAATATTATCTGGTGAAGCCGTTTATTTTTTTTAATGAAAACCTCAATTATAAAGCTATTTTCACACTCGAGATTTTTAAATCAAAATATGGAGCAAAAATTAATTTGGCAGTCTTTGAAGTGAATCAACATCTCTTTGACAGCCCTGGTGGCCCAGCGGTTAAGAGCTCCACTGCTAACCAAAAGGTCGACAGTTCAAATTCACCAGCTGCTCCTCGGAAGCCCGATGGGGCAATACTACTCGGTCCTATCGGGTTGCTAGGATTGATGGCATCAGGTTTGGCTTTTGGGTTTTGGTTGAGATTTTGTTTCATTTACATATAAGAATAAAAAACAATATAATTGTTTAACTCCCAAAGGAAAATCTTCTGCATTTATAGTACTTTTCACTTCTGGTATATTGTCCCCTTAACATTTAAGGCCTCTGGCACAGCTTTTAACCAGAACCCATTAAAAGATGAAATTATAAAAACTTCTAAAGGACTTAGAAACTCTAAAGTACTTCTACTTCTTTAACAGAAGATGTCCAACTTTTTCTCAGTATGATCGTTTTAAGCTCCAGTATTCCAAATAAGTATATATATTGTCTTTATTTGATCTCTGTGCAACAGCAATCTTGTCTGATAATTTAAGCTCTTAGACGCAACTTATCTTCTACTTTAATGACTGGATTTTTTTTTTTTAATAATTTTTATTGAGCTTTAAGTGAACGTTTACAAATCAAGTCAGTCTGTCACATATAAGCTTATATACACCCTACTCCACACTCCCACTTACCCTCCCCCCGCAATGTGTCAGCCCGCTCCCTCCTTCCAGTCTCTCCTTTCGTGAACTTTGCCGGTTTCTAACCCTCTCTACCCTCCTATCTCCCCTCCAGACAGGAGATGCCAGCACAGTCTCAAGTGTCCACCTGATACAAGTAGCTCACTCTTCGTCAGCATTTCTCTCCAACCCATTGTCCAGTCCCTTCCATGTAATGACTGGATTTCTTAAATACCAATATAGACAGACCACCTAAATCAAAGACGTTAATTGTGGCAAGAAATGCTTAACAAAATTCCTTTTCGGTTACTGTAACTACAAAGGATATTCTGCTGACTATAGCCCTCAACGTTAACATTTCAAACTGTTTTCTTTAAATAATATACTTTCCCGACAGAGCAGTGACAAAGATCAACGCATTTCTATCTTCTGGACAACAAAAAGTTTTCACAAATAACTAGAAAGCAAGTTTGAGCTCTTAAATCTGTATGACAAGTTGTAGTTTAGCTTTATTTTACAACCAAAGATCCTTTACTTGAATTTTGCTCGAAGAATAAGTTGTGGTTCATTTATTCTTAAATGAAATCTACTTCTTAAAGCCCTAGGATCCTATGATAAAGTTTAAGACAGCCAACTGTGGCACTATAGGCAAGTGTGAATGTTAATCACTTTCCTGATTTATTTAAACTAATTTTTGAAAGATTGTTGTTGTTAGGTACTGTCAAGTCAGTTCTGACTCATAGCGACCCCATGTATGACATAACAAAACACTGCCCAGTCCTGCGCCATCCTCACAATTCTTGCTATATTTTAGCCCACTGTTGCACCCACTGTATCAATCCATCTCAGTGAGTGTCTTCCTCTTTTTCATTGACCCTCTACTTTATGAAGCACGATGTCCTTCTCCAGGGACTGATCCCTCCTGATAACATGTCCAAAGTACGTAAGACAAAGTCTTGCCATCCTCGCTTCTAAGGAGCATTCTAGCTGTACTTCTTCCAAGACAGATTTGTTTGTTCTACTGCCAGTCCATGGTATATTCAATATTCTTTGCCAACACCATAATTCAAAGGCATCAATTCTTTGGTCTTCCTAACTGTCCAACTCCCACATACATATGAGGTGATTGCAAACACCACAGCATGAGTCAGGTGCACCTTAGTACTTAAAGTGACATCTTTGCTTTTTAACACTTTAAAGAGGTCTTTTGCAACAGACATGCCCAATGTAATACACCATTTGATTTCTTGACTGCTGCTTCCACGGGCGTTGGCTATGGATCCAAGTGAAATGAAATCCTTAACAACCTCAATATTTTCTCTGTTTATCATGATGTTGCTTATTGGTCCAATTGTGAGGATTTTTGTTTTATGTTGAGGTGTAATCCATACTGAAGGCTGTACAATCTTTAATCTTCATCAGTAACTGCTTCAAGTCCGCTGCACTTTCAGCAAGCAAGGTTGTGTCACCTACATATCGCAGGTTGTTAATGTGCCTTCCTCCAAATCTGCTGCATTCTTCTTCACACAGTCCAACTTATCCGATTATTTGCTCGGCCTACAGAATGAATAAATACGGTGAAAGGATACAACTCTGACACACATCTACGCCAGTATCCCCTTGATCTGTTTGAATGACTGGTTCTTGGTTTTTGTACAGATTCCTCATAAGTACAATTAAGTGTTCTGAAATTCCCATTCTTCACAATGTTATCCATAATTTGTTATGATCCACACAAACAAATGCCTTTGCATAGCCAATAAAACACAGGTAAACATCTTTCTGGTATTCTCCGCTTTCAGCAAAGATCCATCTGACATCAGCAATGACATCCCTCATTTAATGTCCTCTTGTGAATTCGGCTTCTATTTCTGGCCGTTTCCTGTCAATGTACTGCTGCAATTGCTTTTGAATGATCTTCAGCAAAATTTTACTTGCATGTGATATTAATGATATTGCTCGATAATTTCCACATCCCGTTAATCACCCTTCTTGGAATGGGCACAAATATGGATCTTTTCCACTCGGGTGGCCAGGTAGCTGACTTCCAAATTTCTTGGCACAGACGAGTGAGCGCTTCCTGCATTGCATCCATTTGTAGAAACACCTCAATCGGTATTCCGTCAATTCCCGGAGCCTTGTTTTTCACCAATGCCTTCGGTGCATATTGGAATTTTTCCTTCAACACCATCTGTACTCGATCATATGCTACCTCCTAAAATGGTTAAATGTCAACCAATTCTTTCTGGAACAGTGGCTTTGTATATCCTTCCATGTTTTAAAAAATAGCTATTCCCATTTTGCCTCAAAATCCAAACGATGATAATTTACACTTTTTTTCATTACTAATTCCCCTAACATGCTCACTAATAAATTCCATTGAAACAGCAGACATGGAAATAAATCCTCTTGCCTACTCTTAACTCCCTTACCCACAAATAGGCCCTATCCTTCAGCTCCATTTCCATTCACAGTCTCTCCTCATTTGAACCTTTAAAACAGCAAGAATAAGGAGTTTGTTCGCAGTTTCTAAGATATCTACCTAACATACGCTCCTAATGACATAACCCATGAGAGGATTTCGCCAAAATGAGAAACATCATACAATGTGGCTACTTCCCAGGCTTTCCTGATCCTTTCCAAGAAGTTAATTCCACCGAGCCAGATGCACTGATCTCTAATATCGCCAATGATATTCTTGCCTAAAGTTTCATGATTCAGAAAGGAGTTCTGAAACTTAACAAAAAAGTCTTTTCAATTCATTTTCTTCCAAGGTAAGTCTCGTAAAATACAGGCAAAAAAGTTCTTTCTGAATTATAATAACTGGAAAACTCTACACTCTGCCCTCATTTATCGACATGGTTAGGTTCCAAAGACCAGGTCATTATATGAAATCGGTGTTGTGCGAAAATGGAAGCTGACCACGTCAGATCACAAAATGGAGAATTACTGCATCATTACATAACTGCCAAATTACATTACCATGTAATTGCCAAATTACATCATTTCTTAACTGCCAAACCACTGAGACTCATGGCTCACTCAGCCAAGTTGATATATAACTTTAACCATCACAGCCAGCACTACTCTTGTCGCACCTCAATGTTCATTACTGCCAGTTGTATACATCCTTAATGTGCAAAATAATCAGATTTTTACTATTGTTATAAATGTGAGATGTCAGATAACAAGGCAGTCAATAAGTGAGAAGGTATATTAACTTCTAAAATTGGTATTAATACCTGTCCTAGTTATCTGGCACTGCTATAACAGAAATACCACAAGTGAGAGGATTTAACTAACAGAAATTTATTTTCTTACAGTTTAGAAGACTAGAAGTCCAAATTCAGGGTGCCAGCTGTAGGGAAAGGCTTTCTCTCTCTGTCATCCTTGTCTCTTCTGAGCTTCTGCTCCTAGGCGATCTTCATATTGGTTGGCTTGTGTCTTCCCCATTTCTTCCTGCTCCCTTGTTTAATCTCTTCTATATTTCAAAAGAGACTGACTCAAGGCACACCCTATACTTATCTTGTCTCATTAACATAACAAGGATAACCCATTTCCAAAGGGGATTATAACCTTAGGCATGCACAGAGGTTGGGATTTACAACAGATATTTTGGGGGGACACAAATCAGTCAAGTACATTCTACCCTCTGTCTTCAAAAAATTCATGTCCTTATCATGTGCAAAACACATTCACCGCATCACATTATCCCAAAAGTCTTAAATCAACTCCAAGTCCAGAGTCTCATTTTCCGAATCATCTCAATTAAATATAGGTGAGATTTTAGGTGTATTCCATCCTGGGGCAAATTTCTCTTCACCTGTGAACCTGTGAAATCTAGAATACAAGTTATTTCCAAAGTACAATGGTGGGACAAGTAGGTGCAAGGTAGACATCTCCATTACAAATGGGAGAAACTGGAGGGAAAGACGGGATAACAAGGACCACGCAAGTCCAAAACCCTGCAGAACAATTTACATTAGCTTTCAAGGCAGATAATCCTCTGCTCTTTGGGCCCATCTGGGCAAGGGCAGTCCCCTCTAGACTCTGGGTGCTGTCCATGCTCTCTGGACACTGGGTGGAGGCTCATCAGCCCTGGGCTTAAGCTCAGCCTTCCAGATCCACTGGGACAGCAACTCTGCTCCCTTAGCTTTGGGCAGGCCCCATTCTTCTGCCCCATGGGCAGGGCAGCCCCACTCCCTCAGCTTTGGGCAGAGGCCCCATCCTCCTGGCCCCACATTCCAGAACCTAGTTGGTAATGATCAGACTCTTTGAAACCTAGGAGGCCATGGCTCTACCCTTTGACACCCCAGAGGCCCTGGCCATACCCCTTGAGCCCAAGGCAGTTCTGTTTCCTGTGCTCCTTCCAACAGTTCTGCTGATCTCTGAGCTGCTCCAGGGACGGTTCTTTTCTTTTCTTAGAGAACAAGGGATTAGCTCCTTTGATCTGTTTCCTGCCTGCAGAATTCCATGAGGCAGACAGGATTCTCTCTTTTCGTTCTCTCTGTCCCCTTCGGTCTAAACTGATGGGTTTTCTGCTGTGGGAGTTGGTTAGGTCCATCAGTTACAGGCTTAAATCTCTTTAATGGAAGACTGTGCAGCCACATCATCCTTGGTCAAAATTCTAGGATATGTGGCTTTAGTTCATACAAAAGAATTTTCCAAATCTTTAAGGTTTGTTTTCATTTTACACAGTTCATGTTAAAGTCCATCTCACATTTTACTGTAAGCAGCAAAGAGAAACCATGTGACCCCTTTAAGATCTTGCTTAAAAATCTTCTCAGCCAAATATTCAAGTTCATCATTTACAAGTTCTACATTCCACCACACATTTGAACATAAATTCAGACAAGTTCTTTGCCACTACAGAAAAAGCACCGCCCTTCTTCCACTGTCCAACCACATGTCCATCGTTTCCTTTTAAAGCCTCGCCAGAAGCACATTTAACGTCCACATTTCTCGCGACATTCTGTTGCTGGTGCCATATGTGTTCTCTAAGATGACAGAGACATTCTCTGTGGTTCTCCTCACTTCCTTCTGAGCCATCATCAGAATTGTCTTCGATGTCCATAATTCTACCAGCAGTTTCTTTAAGGCACTCTAAGCTTTTACTATCAAACACCTTAAAACTCTTCCAGCCTCTACCTATTGCCCAAATTCAAAACTGCTTCCACATTTTAGGTATCTGTTAGAGCAGCACCCCACTCTTCCAATACCAAATTTTGTCTTAGTTATCCAGTACTGCTATAATATCTCCAGTGGGTGGCTTTAATAAACAGAAATTTATTTTCTCACAGTTTTGGAGGCCAGGTGTCCAAATTCAGGGTGCCAGCTCTAGGGGAAGGTTTTCTCTCTCTGTTGGCTGTGAAGGAATGTCCTTATCTGAGCTTCTGCTCCTAGACTATCTTCAGGTATCTTAGTACATGTCTTTCCTCATCTCTTCTGCTTGCTTGCTTGTTTAATGACTTGCTGGAGAATGACTGAAGACGACTGAAGACGCGCCCTACACCGATCCTGTGTCATTAACATAACAAAGACAATCCATTCCCCAATGGGATTATAACTTTAGGCACAGAGGTTAGGATTTACCACACATATTTTTTGGGGACACAATCAATCCATAACAGTACCTAAGGAATGAAGAAGTATAAATGAAAATCATATACAACATGATCTTTTGTAAAGAATCTTCTAAATTAAAAACAGTTTTTTCAAAGTACGCACGTGTGTCGCATATACATTCGTGGTCCCATAAAGCTATAACAGAGTTCAGAAATTCTGATCGGAGAATAGGACACAGCAACATACTCTGCAAGAGATCCCATCTGTCTCTCTCTAGCTCTCCAGGTTCAGCATTCATCCTGGCCACGGGGCAGCAGGGGAAAGGGGTCCAGGAGCCCATCTGTGGCCTCCTGTCCCACTGTGCTCGCCTCAGGCAGGGACTGCACAGACGCCACTGGAGCTGCTGAGGGGAATGCCCCTCTGGAGACTGCTGCCCAATTCAGCCCAGGTGCCCTGCATGTGACCCCCAGGCCTAAGGCTGCAGCTCCTCCCGCGGACGTCTAATGGTCTGGCAGACTGGGAAGGAAGGTAGAGAGGATGGACAGGAAGGGACCAGTGGCTGGCTGGAAAGCGAGTGTGCACTGTACTCCAGTGGTGGTGGAATTCAAGTTTTTTCACAGTCAGTCAGTATGGAAGCAGCGTGAGTCCCGGACCCAAACAGTAACCATCCTGAGCGTCTGTTTCCTGTATGTAATATGATGTTCGCATTACGTCCAAATCACATAACATCCTATTTCACAGAACGTATTGTAGACAGTAAGCAATGCATACCTGTATATTTTATTTGAAAGAAATCATTTTTAAGATCAATATTCCACATATAGCAATCTACATGATACAGAATGTAGGATCAACCAAAATATCCTATTCCCCAATCTATTAAACAAAGAAGAGTTAAAAGAGATTGTTTCTAAGAGCCCCTCCACTCAATGGAAACACTAACATTATAAGGATCTGTGATTTTATATATTTAAAAGCATAGGAGGTTAGTTAACAAGGTCAACAGTATATCAATTACATTCATGGCACAAATCTCCAAATGAAAGAGATGATCAGAATGGAAGTAAATGTTTTTCTGCATTACTTTTTAAGGAACTAACTTGGGATTTATCATACATCGCATTTTTGGATAGATGTTTTAGCTCTCTGCTTTCTGAGGGCAAGAAATCATTCTTATACATCTTTATCTTCTGAGACCGAGTACAATGCCTTCCACATGGCAGAAATAAATGTGTACAGAGTGACTGCTGATTCTCAGTGTCTGTTTATTCAGTAACTGTCACTTATGGAACTTAATAACAGAAAAAGGAAAAATAACTAATTCTTGTATTTTAACAACAATTAAACATTATTGAAATAGTTTAATTTCCATTTCTAACACAACTAATAGTAAAAGAGAAATAAAACACGCTGAAACATCTGCATCTGTCTGTGTTTAGACCAGTAAACCTCCCATCTTAATGGGAAAGGAGGAAACGGCTCTAACTTACCATATATATGAAAAGAGGCACAATGCTCTGCAACGCTCCCATGTACTGTCCGAGAGCTATATTAAATCTTTCAATATAGAGATCGGGAGGGCTGGCCTGTGTAGAAGAACATAAATGTGATCATTCTGGGAAAGCAGGTATAAAGCCCTATTGCCACAATCTGAAATGCAAATATACCTAGAAGGAATTCAAAATGCATAATGAAGTACGCAGATAAAAGGAGGAGGCTAACCCCCTGAAGTTTAGTAAGACTTCTCTATCTTTGTTCCAAAATCTGTGACGCAAAACTGAGATTCGGTTTAGCCATCTTTAAAAACTATGCAAACTTAACATGCTACTTAAAAGGCTTGCTCTCTTAATATGTTAAAAGGGCACATTCAAAGTTAGGACAAATGATAAAATTATGTGAATTATATAGGCATTTCCTATAGAAACCAAACTACGTTTGGGCCTGAAGGAGAGAAAAAAAGAAATTCAAGGAAGTGGCACAGACTTAATAAATTAGAATGGCTTATGAATGTTTACAATGACCTTAAGCCAAACCAAACCAAACCCAGTGCCATCAAGTCGATTCCGACTCATAGCGACCCTATAGGACAGAGTAGAACTGCCCCACAGAGTTTCCAAGGAGCGCCTGGCAGATTCGAACTGCTGACTCTCTGGTTAGCAGCCGTAGCACTTAACCACTACGCCACCAGGGTTTCCACAATGACCTGACCTTAAAAAAAAAAAAAAATTAGGCCCTGTTAATTCTGAGGTTTTTTTGGGTTTTTATACTAGCTTGGTTGTAAAACACTTCTGTAGCTGCTCAGTTATAAGCATCATTAGCTGGAAAGCAGGGACTAAAATATACATCTGCAACTCTGGATAACAATAAAAAAAAAATGTAATACATGCCTGGTATTTAACTCCTTACCAAAAACCAAATCATGAAGTATCGAAAGAGAACACTTCAAACTGTGTGTTTTCAAAATGCATCCATGTAAAATTTCATTTTATTCTCTGAAGCTAAATGGATCAGGAACCATTTTAATACCGAAGAAACACACAAATGGGCAAATCATTGGCCTAAGACTAGAGAGCTAGGAAATGAAAGATCCAGGTCTTCTCACAAAGAATTCATTCCTGGGGCTGGGAGCTGGTGTGTGTATGGGCGGGGAGGGGTAGCAGACATAGCACAAAAGATAATGCAAACAAATTTGATTCTATACACATTCTCACTTGTCGCAGTCTCATAACATGGCAACCAGATCTGATAAAGTCTTGCCTTCAAACAAGGATGTAAGGAAATGCCACATTTAACAATTCCTAAATATTAAACATGTTAAATTATAAAAGCATTTCAGTTGGACTGTTTTAGGAATGTCCAAATGTTCCAATACCATTTTTAAAGAAGACTTAATTCATATTTTTTCAATCCTCCTTAGATACTTAGGATATGTGTAGTGAACTGCCCTTACTTTTCCCAATTCATCTTCCATTACTGAGTGCTTAGCAGTTTTTGTACTGTGCTAGGTGTTTTATTTACATCTCTTTTTTTTGTCCTCCTAACTGCCTGCAAATTGAGTGTTTTCCCATATTACATATGAGGCAATTGGGGCCCAGAAATATTTAATCGCTTGACTATGGTCCCACAGCTTATAACCAAAGAACAAGACCCAAACCTTGTTCAATCTGACTCTTCAGTATCTATTTGAATTCTTTTGTTGACACCCTGAGACCTTTAAATAAAGTTTGAACTTCTCAATTTAGAAAGCATAGGGTCGCTATGAGTCAGAACTGATTCTACCACGAGTTTGTTTTAGTCTACCTCTCACTTTTCATATTCTGGTTCTTCTCCCATGCAAGCCCAGCACACAGATCCCCTGGAGCTACTAGCAGTTCCCAAACATCGGGGTTCTGTTTTAGGCCCTCTGACTGTCCTTTCTACCTGAACACCCTTCTCCCCATCCCATAACCAGACTCACTCTGGCTCATTTCTCCTATTTATCCTTCAAGACTTGTCACTTCCTAAAAAAAAAATCTGAGCTAGATGGCCCTTCGATGGGACAGGACCACACTTCCACACTTCTCCCAGTAGGGGGGTGGGGAGGGGGAGATCTGCCACTCAACTCCAAGCCCCTGGAGGACAAGATCTGAGTTTGACACAGTAAGTCTAGATAAGTACCTTTATTGCAAGAATAGAGTCTGAAGTTTTATTTAAAAACTCTATTTTACTATTTTACAAGGCTATATTAGGCAATTCATTTAGTCCTCTGAATTTCAATTTCCACACATATAAAATAGGAAAAACACTAATTGTGTTATTTCCAAGACGTGCTGAGAATCAAAAGCAAACGTGTACATGCTTTGAAAAATGTCAAATATTATACACACAAATGCAACTAATAAGAGCAGGCAAAACTCCTTTCTGAATGAAGTACCCATTTGTCTAATATTTCAGAAAAACCCATTAACAATATTAAGAGCATTCTTTGTAAACTAAAGAACTTGAGGGAAAATGATTTCGAATTGTGGGCAAACTTTCAACTACAACTAATGAGCAGAATCACAGGCAATATCTTCCTCTCAACTGCTTCAAAGAGCTCTGGAAATGATATTTCAGTACTCAAAGAAGTAAATTTTAGCAGTATTACATGAAAAGAGAAAATCTGAAGAGCTGATATATTAAAATAATTTTCCTTTTTCATAAAAAGATATTTTATCTATCCAAAAGGTAAAAGTATGAACACTGATCAAAAGACACATTTAATCACAGACAGAATAAATAAAATTGATTCCTTCATTATTCAAAAATTCCAAAAGCCTCTAAGGTTCTGAGCATTAAAAGTACTTTCTGTACTAAACGAAACATCATAACATTTACTTAGCTTTTTTACTTCCACATTTCACACAGCACATATTCGAAACCTTTTAAGTGACAGGACTCTAAATTATCACAGTCTTCTAATATAAACCCAATCTCTTTCCTAGGAACCTCGTAATAGACTGCCATTAAAAAAAAAAAAAAAAAAAACTAATCAAACTGTTCCTCCTTAAAACTTAAGTTCAATATACTTTGGGCCCCATTGGGGAAATTGCTACCTCTTTGATTTACATTATTTCAACATGAATGTATGTCTTGGACATTAAATGAACTTTTCTATACCTAAAATAAACAAGCTTCATTTTCTTCTCAAATAAAACAAGAAAAAAGCTACCAGACAAGGAATAACTATTATTCCAAACTTGTTTCAACTTTTTCACAAAGACCTAGGTTTCCTGAAATTGGTAACACAGCTGGGCAGGACTGTTTAAATTTCTCTTTTTTTTTTTTAGATGGGTAATGCATTCATCTGGTTTAAAATTCATAAGAGTTCAACAGAGTTTACCTTTCATTGCTTCTCCCCAGCCACTCTATTTCTTTTCCTGATCTAACCAACACTTATAGTTCTTTTATGTCCTTCCAGAAGAATTTTGCATATACACAAAAAAATAAGTATTCCATTCATAACCCTTTTCACACAAATATTAGCATACTATCACACTGGCCTACGCTTTCCTTAACCACGTATTTGGAGACTGTTCTATTCTAGCAGTTCTCAAACATTTTGGTCTCAAGGAACCTTAAAAAAAAAAAAAAAACCCATTGCCGTGGAATCAATTCAGACTCACAGCAACCCTGCAGGGCAGAGTAGAACTGCCCGATATGGTTTCCGAGGCTGTAATCTTTATGGATGCAGACTGCCACATCTTTCTCCCACAGGGTAGTTGGTGGGTTCGAACTGCCGACCTTTCAGTTAGCAGATGACTGCTTAACCACAATGCCACCTGGGCTCCTTTCGAGGACCATTTACACCCTTAAAATAACTGACTATTCCAAAAGGCTTTTGTTTATAGGTGAGTTAGATCTACCAATACTTACCATATTAGAAATTAAAATTTTAAAGGTACTTATTAATTCACACTAAACTGATAACAAACCTACAGCATATTAACATTTTTATAAAAAGTTAACTATATACATATTTTTTAATGTAGTGAGTAGAATGGTATTGTTTTTACATTCCTGCAAGCCTCTTTAATGTCTGGTTTAACAGAAAACAGATAGATTCTTATGTCTCCTGTATTGAATCTGCTGTGATATGTTGTTTCGGTTGAAGTAAATAAAGGAAATCTAGCTTCACACAGATATGTAAACAGAAAAGGAAAGAATATTTAATAGAAAGAATTGTAGATGTTCTTCTTTGATACTACACCAAAACTCGACTAGTGGTAGTTTCTTAAATGTTAGTTGCAATATGAAATCTGAAAATGTACCAAGAGCTTTGTCTTCTATTCTGAATGGATCTTTTAACACACATTTTATAACATCACACACTGGTCATTTGGAAAATATTCACTTACTAAGTCATATAGATCTTCCAAATGTTGACACTCTTCATTACACAACATTAAAAAAAAAAAAAGTGACTATTACCACTTATCTCAACAGAAAAGGTTTCTGTAAGTATTGAAAAACTCAAGGTCATGGTGGTACATACAAGTATTCCAAAATGCTAATTTCCACTTTGAAGCCTGAATTTTATCATTGTCAACAACTAAGTTGTTTTCTTTGACGTGACAGATTTATTTCATTCACTTTTGAGAAAATATCTGTCAGATCCCAAAGTCTAAATAACCACAGTTTGTCTATCAGTTGTTCTTTCAAGCTGTTTTTACCTGAACACTGTTTTTGTGTTCTATTGGTGGGGGGAGGGGCTGGCTAGTTTAGCTCAAATCTCATGCAATCACACAGCGCTTTTTCTTTAAACAGCCTGTACTCTGGCATGCAGCTTCCCAATTTATTTACACAGAATTTCAGAATTACACAATCTGATAAAATTAGCAATTTTCACTATTTCATTTAGGAAGGGCATTCTTAAGTAAAACTGGCTTGTTTTTGTTTTTCATCGGGTGTGGAAGTAAAGATTTATGCTAAGGCCTCTGGTTAGCTGCCAAGCGCTTTAACAACTGTGCCACCAGGGCCATACATATATGAGGTAAATATACCAAAATGTTAAAAAAAAAAAAAAAAGTCTACAGCCTTGAGTATGGATTATACCTCAACATAAAGAAAACAAAAATCCTCACAACTGGACCAATAAGCCACATCATGATGAACAGAGAAAATATTAAAATACTGAAGTTGTCAAGGATTTCATTTTACTCAGATCTACAATTAACACCCACGGGAACAGGAGTCCTGAAATCAAACAACACACTGAATTGGGTAAATCTGTGGCAAATTCTCTGCAACAGGAACAACTTTGCTATGTTGTTGCTGTGCGTCCTTAAGTCGATTTCAACTCATAGAACTGCCCCATAGGATTTCTTAGGCTGTAATCTTTACTGGAGCAGATCACCAGGTCTTTTCTCCTACAGAGTGGCAGGTTGGTTCAAATTACCAACATTCTGGTTAGCATCCAAGTGCTTAACCACTGCGCCACCAAGACTCCTTAACTTTGCTTTAACAACTGCTTTAAGTTCTGGTTTGGGTTACAAGAAATATCTCCAAAAAACTTATTCAGAGTAAGTTTCAACAGAATACACATGCAAAGAACTGTTCACCAGTTGGCAGTATTTATTACAGCTGACACCTATAAAGAAAGGGTAACAGGCAGTTTTCTTATCTAAACTCGTCCTCATTCAAGCAAGGAGTAAACAGCATATCTGGAGGAAGCAATTAAAAAAAAAACAACACATTTTGTAGTTCGGTAGATACAGAAATTAACTAAAGCCTTTAACGACATAAAATGTCAAATGACCACACAAGACAACCAGTTTAGTTATGCTGCCACCTACCGGAAGAAACGCAAATAGCAAAGCAGTCCTTTCTCTGATTTTAAATACCAAAAAATCTGGCTTAGTTTATTGGTAGTTTGGCAGTAAGGCTTTTTATATGCAGTCTGACGCCTGTGAAGAGTGACTCAAAGTTAAGTAATGTTGACTAATTATGGTTTAGTTTCTATTCATTTCCACTACCAGTTAATTGGTTTGAGAGCCTAATTATATCTAATTCGACCAAGATATATTTAGCTTAAAAGACATCAAAATTACCCTAGTTTTACTTAAATGAATGCTTTAAATGCAATTAGTTAACTTCCTTTTAATTGAAATAGTGGACAAACACTTCAACTATTTTAAGTTCAGCCCTATTTGAGAATAAAAACTGAAAGACTGTCCTCTTCTCCCTTTGTCTTTGTGATCTCTTTTCCTAGGATCCTGAGCTCTGGCTAGTATTATCAACTGCTATTTTATTCCTGTCACTTTAATGTTACTATCCTGGCCTGGAACCAAATCTCTGTTTAAACACTATTTTGAGGTAACGTACAGTGTAAGTTCCAAACCACTGACAAAAAACTGCCAGAAGGAACGCAACCTGCTAATAGGTTACTGACTATACATACTAGAAAAAAACATAAAAAGCTACTTCATCAGAATGTCAGAATATTTTTATTTGGGGAAACTGAAAATACACTCTTAATAAAGCAAATTAATTTAGACAATAAATTGATCCACACCACTTGAGACAGAAAATGTGCTATTACTGCAGTGAATTCTGGATTCAGACATACACAAAAATAATCAAAATGGGAAAGTATCATTTAAGGCAGTTTTTAGATTCAATCTGCTGCAAACGACCTCTTGAAAGTGTTAAAAAGCAAAGTTGTCACTTTGAGGACTAAGATGTGCTTGACCCAAGCCATGGTGTTTTCAGCTGCCTCATATACATATGAAATCTGGACAATAAATAAGGAAGACTGAAGAAGAATTGATGCCTCTGAATTATGGTGTTGGAGACGAATACTGAATATACCATGGACGAGCTGGTGGCGTAGTGGTTAAGAGCTATGGCTGCTAACCAAAAGGTCGGCAGTTCAAATCCACCAGGCGCTCCTTGGAAACTCTACGGGGAAGTTCTACTCTGCCCTATAGGGTCGCTATGAGTCGGAATCGACTCAATGGCAGTGGGTTTGGTTTTTGGGTTTACCAGAAGAAGGAAAGAATCTGTCTCAGAAGTACAGCCAGAACGCTCCTTAGAAGCCAGGATGGCAAGACTTCATCTCCCCTACTCTGGGTATGTTATTAGGAGGGGCCAGTCCCTGAAGAAAGATACCATGCTTGGTAAAGTGGAGGGTCAGCGAAAAAGACGACGACCCTCAACGAGATGGACTGACACAGCGGCTTTAACAATCGGCTCAAACATAGCAACGATTGTGAAGATGGTGCAGGACAGGCCAGTGTTTTGTTCTATTATACACAGGGTCACTACGAATGGGAACCGACTCAACGGCCCCTAACAGCAACAGATTTTATTACCCAAATGGTGGTACAGCAGAACACGACAACTACTCAAAACACTGGCAATTCAAGTACTTACTGTATCAGTGAGAATAGGTCAGATTATCCTTGGTGACAAACAACCCGAAAAAAATCTCAGTGACTTAAAATAACAAAGCTTGAGCAAACAAAATGTGGTATTACACATATCACACATACACTAGAATATTATGCAGCCAGAAGAAAGGATGAAGTATTGATTCAGGCTGTATTATGGCTGAACCTTGAAAACATTATGCTAAGGAAGTAAAAGAAGCCAGACACAAAAAGCCATGTACTGTATGATTCTGTTAATATGAAATGCCCAGAACAGGCAAATTCAGAGCGGCAGGAAGTAGCTGATTCCCAGGAGATGAGAAGTGGAGGGAATGGGGAGTGACTGCAATGAGTAAGAGGTTTCTTTCTGGGATGATGAAAATGTTCTGGAACTAGATAATGATGATGGTTGAGTGATTTTGTGACTATCATTTTAAAAACCACTGAATCATACACATTAAATGAATAAATGCTAGGGTATGTGAATTATATCTCAGTACAAAAAAAAATTTTTTAATGGATTTAAAAAAAAAAGCTTTCTTTCTCATTCACATTACATGCCCATCTCAGGGTGTCTGCTCCATGTCCTCCTTACTCAGGGAACCATATGGAACACTGTGGCAGAGAGAGGAAAACACGGCAAATTGTGCAGCAGATATTAAAGGCTGCAGACTGGAAGTGACATGCTACACTTTCACTCACAATTTATGGGCCAAACAAAGCAAGTCACTTGGCCAAGTGTAGCTTCAAAGGGATAGAGAAGTACAAGCCTACCATGTATCCAGCAGGAAGAGAACAGGATATTCGGTCAACAGCATTATGACTAGCCCATTTACATCTAATGAATACCTAAGCTTAATTCAAGTCCACAACAGACCAAGAGAAACTAACACTAGTAAGTCAGGATCCTTGCCCTCAAGAAGCTCCATGTTGCGAGGATGACATCCTAATTGATAACTACATCCTATTGATAACCAAAATACATGCCAAGGTGCAAAAGCAAAGCAAAGGAAGAGCTTAGTTAAGTTTGCCAAGAATAGTGATTTTAAAAGCTAAACATAACCTTAACTTCAGAACCACGTCAAGTAGAATGCCTCCCCTGGCAGAAAGAGAAGGGAGGAAAAAAGTGATAAGAAAGCATTTTATGTAAAAGAAACCAAATGAGAAAAGGCACAAGATGAAAAGACACAACCTGTTAAAATATAAACGTATAAATCGTCACACTATCTCACTGAGTTCAGACTTGCCTTAAAATCCTTGTTAAGGAGTGTGGTCTTTGCTCTTCAGGTAATGGAGAGGCAAAAGGTAAAGAAAATGGGCAACATAGTAAGTCTGAGAACAATAAACATAATGGATCAGGGGAAGGTGCAGAGCAGAGATACAAACTGGAAATCTGGTACTGTTGTCCAGGCAAGTACAATGAGAACCTAAACCACTGAGGTGGCAGAGAATTCACAACGGGGGAAATGAGTTCTTTTACCTCTTCCTGGGCAATTGCAAGGGTCTTAGAACATTTTCAATCCGTTTACCCTTTCCACCTTATATGCTATTGTCATGTGTTTTGATTACACATATTTTTACACCCAAGACAGTATCATTATTATTGTTCTATACCTACATATTTATTTTTGCTGTTTTTCACTCCTACCTACAACTCCAAGTTTTCACCTAGAATCATTTTTCTTCAATCTGAAGAACACTCATCATTATTCCTTTAAAGTAAGACACTACTGGTGATGAATTCTCTCAGTTCTTGTCTAAAATTATATTTCATCATTCTTCTTGGTTTTATGATCACCTCATCACTTAAAAAAAAAGTTGTTTTTTTTTTTTTAGTGTGGCTAATTATTTCTGACTTAGTAGTAGCAGATATTGTTAACGAAAAATGATGCAAACAACTTGATGCCTAGGATAATGTTATGTTTCTCCAGAAAGAATTTACTTTTGCTTCTAATAAGAAGCTAGAGGCACTAGCAAATCAAGATAATCTTTAATCCCATCAGGAATCTGGCTCCAGCTACTGAGATGGCTAGTCTACATCCTGTTGTTACTATTCCTGGGATATGGTCATTCAGGATCCCAGCCAGAAGCCCCTGGGAGGAGGTTTTACCAGCTTCCCATCTTTGGTGAGCCCTAAACTCCAATTTTTATCACCCTGGCCCCACACGTCTAGCAAAGCTCTGTTCATTTCCTCAGCCTATTTGCCTCCTCTTCCAGAATCTACAGATGCCCCTAGGAGAGAGGAGCCTCAGATGGGTTTCTTTTTTCCAGATCTTGGCCCTCTAATTCTTCACTTCTTTTTTAGCTCCCTTGCCTAGTTTTTGTAGTTGTTCTCAGCAGAAGAGTTGGTCCAAATTATCTAGTCTTATCAATCGTATATTTACCGCTACACCTAGTAGAGTATTTTGCGTATTTGGATAAAACCAAAAACCAAACCGAACCCACGGCTGTCGAGTCGATTCTGACTCATAGTGACCCTATAGGACCAAGTAGAACTGCCTGATAGAGTTTCCAAGGAGTTCCTGGTGGATTTGAACTGCCAGCCTCTTGGTTAGCAGCCGCAGCACTTAACCACTATGCCACCAGTGTTTCCTTGGATAGGAAAGTGCCAGCTTTATCAGGTTTCCTATAAGGAATCCCTGCAACTCATCAACCAGTGTGGTTTTTTATACTGGCCAAGAAACCAACTGTGATTGAGAAAGGCAACTGCAAGTCTTCAAGGTTTCTAAACAAGAATGGAGCACTGCGATTGATTACTTTTGTGCGTGGCCTTTCTAGTCATGGCCTTGTAACTCCCACCCAGGTAACTGTGCGGGACTGTGTAATGGTGTATTTGTGACCTATCAAGGGGACTGATCAGTTTTGCCTTAAAAGAGAGCCAATTCCAAAGCAAAGAGGAGGATGCTACCACCACCAGGGAAGAACAGCCAAGAGCAGAGAGCACAGCCTTTGGGCCTGGGATTCCTGCGCTGAAAAACTCCTGGAAGCAGGAGACCCAGAGAGAGCAGGGATGTAACCCTGAAGACACTGAGAATCGGTGGCAGGAGAGACTTGGCAGGAGACGGTGCTGTGAGCTTCCCAGCCCATGGAGAGAGAAAGCTGAGTGCCTTTGGGCAGAGGCCTAGGGCCAGGGAGAGATGTGCCTGCAAGCACCGTTGGAAAGAAGCTGTCCTGATGGAAGAACTGTATCCTGAGTGTTCCGGAGCCTGAACTGTAACTGTTATTTCCCTAATAAGCCCCCAAATAGTGAGTACGGTCTGTGAGTTCTGTGTGGTCACTGTGATGAAATATCAAACCCAGTACAGAGTGCTGTGTGAGGAACACTTGGTGTCAGAATTGGTAAAGATGGCAGAGGGAAGAGCTTGTCTGGCCTCCGCCTCACAGAAGTTAGCCTTGCACTGTTGATCTTGGTACTCCTTCTCCCTTGTGGGGTTGGAGGTGGTCAAACACTGCCCCCATGTCATTTTTATAACTGGAATGCCCATCGAATTAGTGTTTTTATAAGATTAATCAAAAAAAAGAAGAGACTACTGAAAGGCAAACCAGTTAGAGAAATAACCACCGTAAAATGGTAGTAGGAGTGTCAGAACTTGTGTAACTTCATGGGGGATAATGAGCATCAAGATCAGCCTAAGACTGATCCCTATGACTCATAGCGACCCTATAGGACAGAGTAGAACTGACCCATAGAGTTTCCCTATGAGGTGGAGGTCAGATATACCTCCACTCTCCCACCTTTCTACCAATTCTGACCACAGCCATTCCTCCACGCCACTCTCTATGTCTCTTCTGGATTCGATAATCCATTGCAATGGCCCCATAAAACTCACAGACATTTCATTTGAGTAAGTATATTGACCAATCCCTGCAGGGTGCATAAAACAGACCAATCACAGGGCAGGCTGCAGCCCAGGACCAAACAAAAAGTATCAAACCACATGCTGTTTACTGCTTATGCAGGAAATGTCAATCAACCTAGACAAAAGTAAGAAACCCTCTGGAGAAAACTAGGGCAAAAGTAACTTCTCAGGGCTTGGGGTGGGGGGCGGGGGGTGGATCTCTCAAACTATTTTCCAAAGAACCAAGGCAAAAGGACACGTAAAGGAACTCATTTCACAACTGCATTTGTCCAGGCATGAGCCAACAATGACACAGCAGTGACAGCGATGGGAACAAAAAGGGACAGGAGTAAGAGACATTATAGTATCCCACCAACCTTGAATAAATCACCGCAAAGAGAGAAAAAAGGAGTGAAAGATGAATACAAAATCTCAAGTCGCTGAGAGAAACAGATTTGGGTGAAGATAATTTAGATCTAAGCATGAATAGGAGGTATCCATATGAAGAAATCCTAATTGAAATATTCAACAGGCAACTGGAGGTCCTGGTCTGAGCCCTCCCTCCTGAAAGTGTGGAGATGGCTAAAAATTTCAACAGAATTTTCTTTTAAAACTAATCAGACTATTATTTACTAAACTGGTGCACCAATTTTCCCCCATAGTCATCTCTTCCCATTCAGTGATATGTCAAAGAAATGGAATTAGAAAAAAAGAAATAAAATACACAATTTCATTATCACATTTAAAGAAGAGAGGAGTTAAGGACAAGAGGGAGGGGGTAAATGGTAAAAAAAATAAGGCAAAATATACCATCACAGTTCCAACAATCCAGCAGCAAATTAAAAAGTAAAGATACATATGCAGTGAAATATAATAGTAAGGAGAATAAGTGGGTTTAGCTATTTGTTAAATGATTTTACTAATTTAACAACAAAACTTTCTGAAGTTACTGAAGTGGTATAAAAGTAGCTTCCAAAATGAAGCAAGTGTGTGTTCTGTTTTGTTTTACAGAGGCAGCAAGTTAAATTATGATATATAAAAATATTTAAGTTCAACAAATTAAAATGATCTTTTAAAATTTCTGAAAACAGTACACTATAGTTTTTAAGTCCATAATACCAAAATATAACTGAGAACATCGACCATTATTTCATATACTCTTCAATCTCCCCAACAGAATATGCCTTTGGATCAGAATAAATAAGTCACTCTAACATGTGAACTATACAAACCAGCAGCCATTTTAAGCTGCCCTTGACAAAGGCCAACGCCTGTAGGTCCAACTCACTGATTTATCGATCCAACACTAAACTGATGATCTGCCAACCAAATGCAATTCATCCCACACTCTTCTTTTGGCTCATAACAACAGTGTTTCACTGCAAAAATCAGCACTGCAAGCAAAATCTCTACCCAAATAATCTCTCTCACTCGTGGGACCGGGCAGAAACTCTTGTTCTTTGTCCCCCTGAAAACTGCCTGAAGGTCTCTATACAGCAGAGGTTACACCAGGCCTCATGCTTGTAACACTGAATAAGAAGTTAATAAAATGTCTAAGCTTCTAGAGGAGTCCCTGGGGGGGTACAAACGGTTAACACACTTGAGTGCTAACCAAAAAGTTGGAGGTTTGAGTCCACCCAGAGGCATCTCAGAAGAAAGGACTGGAAATCTACTTCTGAAAAATCAGCCACTAAAAACCCCATGGTGCACAGTTCTACTCTAACACAGATGGGGTCACCATGAGTTGGAATTGATTCAACCTCAATTGGTATTATTTTTTAAGCTTCTAGAAGACATAAAGATTAGTAGTCTTACAGGCAAATTATGCTACCTGCAGCACGATGGACCACTTTTGTGTGGCACCATGGTCTTGTAACTCCCACTCAAGCGATCGGATAGGACTTTGCAAATAGGATAATTGTGTCCCACCTAAGGGACTGGTCAGTTTTGCCATCCCCCTGGGCCTGAAATGAGCCATCCCAGAGGTGAGAAAGAGAGGATCCCACCATCATCAAGGAAGGAGAAACAATAGCAGAGCATGTCCCTTGGACTGGGATCCCTGTGCTGAGAAACTCCTGGCACAAGGGGAGGAGGGAGGGAAGGAGAGAGAGAGAGAAGAGACTGCTGTAACACTGAAGACAGTGAGAAGCAGGAGGCAGAGAAAGGGCTGAAGGAGAGACCTGCAGAAGACAGCACGGTGGGCTTCCTGACCCACAGAGTGAGAAAGCTGAGTGCCTCTGGGCAGGAGGCTTGCTGGTGGAGTAGGGTGCTCCCGGATACTTGGTGGAGCTAGGTTTCACAACCCACAGAGCTAGAGTCGAGCGGCTTTGGGCCGAGGCTTACTGGCAGAGTGGGTGCCCGGGGTACTTACTAGCAGAGCTAAAAGAACTTTGCAACACTTGCCCGGGCAGGGCAGAGGCCAAGGGCCAGAAAGAGGCATACCAGGGAGCACATCTAAAAAGAGGCTGTCTGATGGAAGAACTGTATCCTAAGCATTCCAGAACCTGAACTGTAACCTGTTACTTCCCTAGTAAACCCCATAATCATGAGTATTGTCTGTGAGTTTGGTGTGGCCATTGCAATGAATTATCGAACCCAGGAGAGAAGCAAAGAGTGCCCTGGGAGCTACGGTTGGTGTCAGAAGTGGTAAAGATGGCAGAGAGAGGAGGCAGCATGTCCGACCTCGGCCTCATGAGTATCAGCCTTGGGCTGTTGATCTGGATTCTCCCTTCCCCTTATGAAGTTAGAGGAAGTCAGACGCTGCCTCCATGCCATTTTCACACTACTCTTTGCATTAGTATAAAGGTCAAATTTAGTTGCTGGACAGTCGCTCTACAAAACATTTGCTGAGTTGTAACTGTGCCAGGCGCTGAGGACAAAAAAAGCCTACAAGACACTCCTAGCACTCAAAGGTGGACCTGTGAAGGAGCCAGACACGGAAGCAGAAACAGTATCATGGCTCAAATAGAGCTGTTATTGCCAAGATGCTGTGGGTACAGAGAATCAGGAATTCCAACAATCTGTTTTGTTTTGAGGTGTGCGTGGGTTTCATGAAGCCTTACACATTACACAGGTGGACACAAATGAGTTTAAGCCTCAGAAGAATGCAGAAGCATTTGGCAAGCAGGGAGCAGAAGAAAAAATATCTTCGAACTTAGCTTAAAGGAATCGCACATATTTAGTAAAGCTACTTCGCTTTAACGTGGAGAAAATTTCTAAGATGCTATTAGCAGATTCAGTCAAAAGCTGGTCCAAAAGCCCAGGTTCGTGACTCTCAGTTCAGTTTGTTTCTAACCACTCCACCTTACTATTTAATAATGGCTACAGAATTTATAACCTTACAAAAGACAGCATTTTGACGTGAATCTGTTTACAGGACCATCCTGCTGACCCCCAAGTAGGACATGTACTGATTTTATAAATAAACTAAATTCCCTAGTTTTACATCACATATAACCTTATTATCAAACAGCATCAAAGGGCCCATCATCTTTGTTTTAATTTTTAATAAGAATTATTCGCATGTTAAATCCTAAGTTAAAATTATTTGGTGTTGTGAACACTGTACTAGTAAAGGTAAGGGGAAACAGGCACTCTAATTTATAGCTGGTCGAGATGTAACTTGATACATACTTTTGTGAACCGCAATATGGACTTAGCAAATGACACCGCTTACAAGACTGATTATTCACTGCGGCATTGTTAGTAAGAGTCAAAGAGAGAAAACCAACCGAACATTCATCAGTCAAACACAGGGTAAGTAAATTAAGGGACATCCATACAATGAAATACTACGCAGTCATGACAACAATGAGGGTGTTCTTCGTGCACTGACAGGGAAAATGCCAACATCTCGGAGACGTACTCTCTGAACCACAGTGACACTAAAGTGTGAACACCCTGTGCAGCCCACATGGAGCAACTAACAGGTTATTTCACATTATTGATAACTCATCAATCAAATTCTTGCCCAAAAAAATACAGCCACGTAAAGTGTCCTTCCAAAACTATTAATTAGATTGAGCTTGATAATACTAGAGTGCCCTCTAGCTTTAAAAATATCTTACAGTAATATTCTAACTGTAAGAATAAAAATTCTTCCAGCGCTTATAAAACGAAATACAAGAGCAATCTACTCAAAGGGAAGCTGCACTATGAGAAATGAATTTAGCAAATCACAATTCTATCAGTCATGTTAACAACCCATGTGTGAAGGCAATACAGAAGTGTAATATATTATAAAATTTCCAATTCCTATTTCATAGGTCAGTTCTCTAAGCCAGATACGTAATATATTCTGGCCTAGTAATTTTAACTGAAATGGTTTACATTCTGTTTTACAGAAGAACGTTTAGTATTATATCAATAATACCAAAATAGCGTTAATAGAACGATCCTTTTTGAAGTCACTGAGTTTTTTGCTGATCTAATGAAAACTCTGGTACTTCTATCCCCCTCCAAAACATGCTCTCAATTCTATGTAAAATATCAAGAGGTTCATAGTTCTACCAACATTGCCTGCACCCAAGACCACCTAGACCTCAAGTTAAGAAACACAGTTAAATTCAGCTTTCTAACAGAAAACTTTTTCACTAACAAACAGTAAATATTTATTCATAAACATTCATTCAATATACATTCCATTCAATAAATACTTAATCCTAGTATGTATAAGGCACTGGGCTAAGCACTGAGAATACAATAATAAAGAAGACACGTTCCTCTGTCGCCTCAAGAGTATAAGGGGGAGTAGGAGAGAGAACAGGGAGGGGAACAGCTAAATAAGCAATTGCAATAAACAATAAACTATGATAAAGCACCAGGTGCTTCAGAAGCACACATGAAGGGCTGCCATACCCAAACTTGGGGGAACAAGGTTTCAGAGAATATTTCGCCAAACAAATGATGTCTAAGTTTCAGCCTAAATGATAAAAGTTCGTATCGACCAAAACAAATAAGAGGGCCAAGCAAGGCAAAGAATGAATGTTCCAGGCAGTTAACACAGCAAAAGCCAAGAGACAAAGAGAGTACAGATGATGTGCAAACAACTCAAATAAGTTCAGCACCTAAGAGCAGAGGTAAGACATCAGGCCACAGAAATACACAGGAATCGGATAATAAGAGGCTTCCTACACCACGTTAAGAAAGCTTAGACTTTATTCTAACAGAAATGTGATACAATCAGATTTGTGCTTTAGAAACATCACTCTGCAACACAAAAGAGTGAGTTTGATATGTTAAGACTAGGGGAGGAGCAACCAGCTGAGATGAGCACTTTAGTAAAACACTGAGAGACAGATGATGGTGACCAGGACTAGGGCAGCGGCAATAAGTATCTCAGGAAGTGACTCAGAGTTGAGAGATATAGGAAGGAAATAGGATTTGGCAGTGAACTAGATATGGGAATTGGGGTAGAAGGTGGAGTCAAGAATTAGAAAGCAAATCATTCAAAACCATAATGCATGGATTTTAGGTTTCTTTACAATTTGTAAACTATATCCTTGGAAACTCTATGAGGCAGTTCTACTCTGCCCTATAGGGTCGCTATGAGTCGGAATCGACTCGAGGCAGTGGGTTTGGTTTTGGTTTTTATCTAGGCATAAAATGTATTTGTTGAACGAATAAAGATCTTACATTTAGACGTATAAGATGAAGAGAACAATTTACACTAACAAAAGGAAAAGTATTTATCTGGCTATGATAAAACACAGCTCTGGATATAATTTTTTTAAAAAAGGTACTTAGCACAACAGTTGCTTGGGGTAAAAAAGACTAACATACCTCAGACCACAAGGTAAGTGAGGAATAATTATCTAAGCCCAAACACTCCTCACCCCTTGCTAGAAAGTGTGGTTATCCCAGAATTGCTGGGGCACCTCCCGCATGTGGTGTGGACCCTGGAAATCTACTGCTAAGTGACTTTTCTAGACATCACGTTACTTCTGCACCAGAACTAAAATGTGATCCGGCCCTGGCATAAAGATAGCCCCTGACCTTCAAGTACTGGAAGCTTCACTGAGCCAGAGAGCGTGGGGAGGAGGGGAGTCCAGAAGCCAAATGTTCCCTTAAACAGAGTATTTTCTATAGCTTGCCCCCAGATTTCACAGCTGGGATGACAGTTTAAGGTCTGGAGCATTCAATTTAGAAATTTTTATAATTTATGGTAAATTTCCAAGTTAATAATCTATACCAAAGATTAGCAGGTACAAGATTTGGTCAACATTCATCTAGAAAACATCCCTGGATTTATATCATCATCAAATTAACAAGTTTCCAAATGTATATTATATAGGCTAATTCCAGTCAGTCAGAAAATCCCAAGAAAGCAAAAATCAATACAATTAGTTCTTTACCTGCAGCTCCTTTGAGACTCTCTCTAAGTGATTAGTTATTTTTTTAATCAGATCACTGTACATCTGTTCTGAGTGCTGCTGGCATACACATTTATACACGCAACTGTGAAAAAACAAACAAAAACAAAGTCAACAACAAAGCCCTTAACCTCTGGTTAAAGCACACTTCCTGTATACAACCACTGGTCAAATAAATAATTTAGGCCTAAAAAAAGTGACCCGCCACAACTTTCAAATAAAGCTTTCCCCTCCCCCAATCAGTTTTCAGATAAAAGCGATACTACCACCAGCTGCAAATAATCTACTTCGAGTCACCTCTTACACGTTGAGTCAGTCGTAGACAATCTAGTACCGAGTAAGGATCTGAGGGTCTGAATATGGCAGCTACTCATAAACCAGGTTCTCAGTAGCTCATTGGCTGTTTTTTGAGTGGCAAAATAAGGAAGCAAGAGCTATAATCTGTAGAGAAAAAAGTATCTAACTTGCAAAAATGTTTGCAATATTACCTCTTTGCACATCAGTTGTTTGGAGCAACACAGTTGTCACTTCCCCTTCTGTGACTGTGCTAATCTCATATTCCACCCCAGTTCTTCACTAATTTACTGCTTCCTTCCATTTACCAAGAGCTGGGGACACAACAATCAAAGCTTATTAGAACGGTGTGTCAATAAGCATCCATGGACTAAGTTGGGTCTCCCTGGGAGACTAATAATATGTATTTTTGTGCCAGATTCTTCACGACAGTCTTGCCTTTTTCACTTAACCTCCACAGCGTTTGCAGGTGGAAAGCTGAGGTGGCAGGAAGTCTGATGTCTAGACAAGTGGAGTTTATCTTGATTTGCAAATCACTTTCGAAGCAAAAAGTATGAATCAAACCTCCAATCCACAAGTGTGGGGTATATAAATATTTACAGAGCCTCATCTTATGTATTATATATTATATTATACATATTGTCATCATTCAAGTTGCAGTAAACCTTAACATACCCTTTCAAACTCAGGAAAACTAAATCTTGACTTACCTGTATATCTGTTCATAGGATATAGGGATATAGTCACCAGGACTCTGGGTTAAAAGTTGATCTATGGCACCATCCAATTTTGGCCAGTATGTGCTCTTATAATCTTCAATAGTTATAACATTCATTACTAAAAGTAAAAGGTAAAATAAACATTACTACGTGCCACATGTAAAAGAAACACAAATCTTAGCAACTTGGAGCTCTCAAATTCCTTCCATTTACTCTCTGATTTGACATCAATACTCTAGCACCTAAATACAGCTCCATTACTATTCTATGTCAGTAAAAAAGCCACCTGGACAAGGATTTTAAGCAGCCATGAATCACGATTTAAAAGGAATTACTATGAATCCGCCCATCTTTGAAAAGAAAAGCCCAACAGCTAATTATCACTGGCTTCCTATCCCGTTTTCCATGAGCTTCTGACACTAGTGGAACAGTCTCAAACGTGCACTGACCCCCAAATACATGCTGCCATTTGATAAGGTTCTGAGGAACTAGGAGCCCCAACAATCAACCTTTACAGACACTCCCAGGAAAATCTACCTAAGGATAGGACTATGGGGATTAAAGTCTAAATAGTACAGTAACAAAAGAGGTCGCTAGAAAACTTGCTGAGATCTATGGCACCCCCAGTACGTCCTTGACATGCCTACAGCTCTGACTTAGGCTCAACAGGAAAAAAAAAAAAAAGCCAAGGAACTAGAGCCTTACAACAAAGGCTCACCTCTTTCCTACTGGCTGGCTCTTTTACAGGAGCCCCGGTGGCTCAGTGGTTAGGACCTCAGGCTGCTAACCAAAAGGTTGGCAGTTAGAATCCACCAGCGGCTCCTTGGAAACCCTATGTGCCAGTTCTACTCTGTCCCATACGGTCGCTGTAAGTCAGAATCAACTCAACGGCAATGGGTATAGGTTTTATAAAGCATTTCTATCTTCTAGTCCTAACTCTGAAATACACAGGTGACACTATTTCACAACAATGAGATGCAAATATTCACAGAGCTACCTAAAACATCCTATGTCTTAGGAACCACTGCTACCCCAGGGGAAAGGAGCTAGTGACTACCAGATCAGGTATTTTAATATTTCTTTTACCAGAACTAGGGGATCAGAGAGGTTAAGTGACTTCCCCCAGAATACAGGGCCAATTATTGACTGAAGTGCTGGGTAAAAGAAAGCCTTTACCTTGAATTTTTCTATCACATCATCACCAATTTCCAAACCTTAGTCGTTCAGGTATCTTTCAAGACTTTTCTCCTATCTGCATACCACCTACACTATGCTTTAGGCAATTTTTTAAAAAACCAATTCACTTTTTCAAAAATTAAATTTATTGAAAACGACACTTGAGGAATGAACTATGGATTCACACAACTTTAAAGGATCTTAAATGTACTTTGCAAAGCAAAAGAAGCCCGGCCCCAATTTAAATAACACTGATAGAAGGCAAAACTAAAGAGGAAAACAGATGAGTGGTTGCCAGGGGCTGGAAGGTGGGGAGAAGGGCTGTCTAAAAAGGGGTAGCCTGGGGGAAGTCTTAGGGCAATGAACTGTTCTGTTTGGAAATGTGGTATTGGATGATTCACTCTGTGCATTTGTCAAAACTGACAGAATTGTACACAATAAAAGTGGATTTATTGTATGTAAATTTTAAAAAGTCAACCAGGATGTAGGAGGAAAGATGAAATGCAAATTGTGACAAACGAATTCAACTAATTTATGAGTGAATCGTCTGACACTGAAGAGAATGGAGAAGAAAGGAGTATTTTGACTAGATAAAAAGCTAAAGACAAAAGGAACTGTACGTGCACCAACAGACAGGTAGGTATGTAGAATAGCTAGAAGGGAAGCCAGATCACGGGAGGCCTCAGAGGCCATTGGAAAGACTGGCTTTTTCTGAGTGTGATGGGGCCACTGGAGGGTTTTGAGCAGAGGAGTGACATGACCTGACTCAGGTTTTGCATGGATCACTCCGGCTGCTCTGGTGAGAGTAAACCAAAGGAAGTAAGCAAAGTCAGGAAGCTGTGGGGTGATGGAGACTGGACCAGGTGGTGCCCAGGAGGGTGAAAGGAAGAGGCCAGATTCCGAATGTATTTTAAAGGTAGAGTCAACAAGTTTTGCTGATGGACTGCACGTGGGATGTGAGAGAGGGGTCAAGGATGACTCCGGGGTTTTTGACATGGGCACCAAAGACAGGACTGCTGTTCCTTAAAATGAAGAAGACTGAGGTAAAGCAGACCACTGTTACTTCCAGACTAAGATGAAGTAGGAAGAAAGACCTGGCAACCTACTTCCGAAAATCAACCATTGCAAACTCTACGGATCACAACTGTCTGATCCACAACCAATCACTGTTATGGTATCGGACCGGGCAGCATTTCCTTTAGTTGTGCAATGGGGTCACCAAGAGTTGGGACGAACTTGACAACAGCTAACAACATATCTGCTGCTGGGGAGCAGGCCTACTTCTCAAGGACAGGCTTCCCAGTTTAGCAAATTACCAAGTCAAAGACATGAAGGAGGAGGAAACATACGCTCAAGTGTGAAGTCCTGCACCTGCAGGATGAAGTCCCACTACACAAGCAGAGACTGCTGGTGCCTTTCTAGTATCTTTCACATAGCACTGCAAGCACGTGGCATTTTTTTTAACGCTCTGCTTTTAAATATCTTTGAAGTCTTGAAAATGAAAAAGGCGTAAGTGAGTCACAGTAGAGAATCTTAAAGCCTATTTTCTCATCCAAAAACGCTGTGTCTATTTCCATTCTGTAACTGTACATATGTTATATAATACACATGTTCCCGTATTTATTTTGCTTAAAAAAAGAAAAAGGAAACTAATTCAGCTAATCTTGCTTGCTAGCTAACATGATAACCAAAAGGGAAAAATTAAAAAGCTCAGAATTTCACATACAATCCCCAGGCTTTTCTCAAAGTGCATTACAAGTGGTTAAATAGTACATACAGATTTCTAGTGAGCTAAAGAATTCCTTAAATTTCACCTTTTAGATGTTTCTGTGCGCCCTCAAGTCCACTCCAACTCACAGGGACCTACAGGATAGAGTAAAACTGGGGTTTCCTAGGCTGTAAACTTCATGGGAGCAGATGCCAGGTCTTTTCTCCTACAGAGCCGCTGGGTGGCTTTGAATCAGCAACCTCTCAGTTAGCAGCCAAACATTTAACTATTGCACTACCAGGGCTCCTTCCCTTTTAAAGAGTTAATACCTTTTCTGAATGTAATATGCAGCATCAGCAAATAGTAAGAATCAAAGCATGGGAAGTGAAACAGAAATGAAATTTATCATTTAAGTACTAAATTTTAGCTAGGCTAGATTTTCCAGCTTGAAAATAATGTTCTGCTTTTAAAATCTGTTTAAAGAAGGCACTAAAATGCAAATGCCTGAAGGCCCATGTGGTTAACACAAAAAAAATAAAGCAGGCCTCATACAAGAAAATAAAAGAGTGGGGCGGGCTTCCGTGAACTGGAGAAGGCATGTGCTCTCTAGACGAATATTCAAGTTCAACAAATTGTAAAACTCTGTGTACGGCTCCAAATACATCATGCCACCTGGTTTAAACCTAGAAACCTGTTTATAAGCTGACAAGCTCATACAACCTAAGTCCTACTGAGAATGTAGTTGAATTGGCCTTTACTAAAAGTCTACAACACATGATATAGCTGGAATTGAAGATTCAGGAAATATTATCAGGTTCCTAATAAACAGGAAACTATTAGGAATTTGCACCCAAACCAAAGCCACTGCCGTGGAGTCAATTCCAACACACAGCAACCCTACAGGATAGGCCAGAACTGCCCCAAAGAGTTTTCAAGGCTGTCGTCTTTACAGTAGCAGATTGCCACATCTTTCTCTGCAGAGCAGCTGGTGGGTTCGAACTGCAAACCTTTCAGTGAGCAGCCAAGTGCTTAACCACTGCATTACCAGGGCTCCTGGAATGTGTACCAGGCAGGAATAAATATGTACAACTCTCATACGTTTGTATCCGAAGAACTCATCAAAATCTGACATACTATTATTTTATTGTCGATCTACCTCAAACAAGACATAAAACCCATGGAAGAGAAATTCACTGCATTGAGCCCCAACTCCAAACAGTGCCTGGCACATGGTAAGTACTCAATAAATGCCTGTGAAATGAATTAATTTAATAAAAGTCTAAGCAAATGCTTAATATAAAAATAGTTCAAGACACACCACTTATTAGTAATTTTAGAATTTGCGGTGCCATTAATTATTTTTGGGTGTGGCCTTTCTAGCCAGTCGGCTTGTAACTCCCACCCAGGTGACTGTGTGATAGACTAATTGTGACCTACCAAACGGATTGGTCAGTTTCGCCTTAAAAGAGAGCCAATTCCAGAGCAGAAAGAGCCCACCACCAAGGAAGGAGAGACCCAGCAGCAGAGACTGGGCGGCTTCCCCGCCCATGGAGAGAGAAAGACCGAGGCCCAGGGAGAGGTGTGCCTGCGTGCATGGCTGGGAAGAGGCTGTCCTGATGGAAGAACTGTATCCTGAGTGTTCCTGAGCCTGAATTCTAACTGTTGCTTCCCTAATAAACCCCATAATTGTGAGTATGGTCTCAGAGTTCTGTATGCCCATTGCAATGAATTATCAAGCCTAGTTGAGAATGCTGTGGGAGGGACAGGGGGTGTCAGAACTGACAGAGACAGCAGAGAAAGGAGACATGTCTGACTTCCACCTCACAGGAATCAGCCTTGGGCTGCTGATCTTGATTCTCCTTCCCCATTGTGGGGTTGGAGGAGATCAGACACGCCTCCCCCAAGCCATTTTTACAGAATTAAAGGTTCAATCATATTTGATTTTGCACAGACTAAAACAAACTAGTTCATCCTTACTGTTGTTGTTGTCATTAGGTGCCAGTGAGTCAGCTCTGACTCATAGCGACCCCACGAGTAACTGAACGAAACACTGCCCAGTCCTGCGCCATCCTCACGACCACTGCTACGTTTCAATCCATTGTTGCAGCCACCGTATTAATCCATCTCATTAACGGTCTTCCTCTTTTTCGCTGACCCTCTACTTCACCAAGCATGATGTCCTTCTCCAAGAATTGGTCCCTCCTAATTTTTTTTTTTTAATAACCTGTCCAAAGTATGTGAGATGTAGTCTCGCCACCCTCGCTTTCAAGGAGCATTCTGGCTGTACTTCTTCCAAGACAGATCTGTTTCTTCTTCTGCCAGTCCATCGTATATTCAATACACTTTGCCAACATCATAAATCAATGCATCAGTTCTTCTTCAGTCTTCCTTTTTCACCGTGCAGCTTTCGCACGCATATGAGGCAATATCACCCCTACTAGGTACTCCTTTTGGTTCTTTTTGCTTATTAATAAAAGTCATCGTATAAAAAGGAACATGAGAACCAACAGCCCCCTGCTCCGCCCTTCCCCATTCCCAAACCTGTTACCCAGAGTCAATCGTTTTGAATTCTTTTAGCTATTTCTGCTGGTGTTGAGTCACACATTTTAAGGTATCTATGGAATATCAAAGGTCCCTAGGTGGCACAAACGGTTTGCACTTGACTACTAACCTAACGATTGGTAGTTCGAACCCACCCAGTGATGTGGCAGAAGGGGAAAATATACGCAGAAATTATAATAAAAAACCCAGTGCCGTCGAGTTGATTCCGACTCATAGCGACCCTACAGGACGGAGCAGAACTGCCCCACAGAGTCTCCAAGGAGCACCTGGCAGATTTGAACTGCCGACCCCTTGGTTAGCAGCCGTAGCACTTAACCACTATGCCACCAGGGTTTCCATAATTATAATAGAAATTATAATAAGCATTACTAATTCACGTTTGGTCTACTCTAAAGATAGAGGATTCTTAATTAAAATAATTTTTCCTTGGCAATTTGAAGCAACTGCTCCACTGACTTTCAGCTTTCAGTGGACACCTCTACTCCTCCCATATCTAAGTCAAAGGCAATGCCATCCATTCAGTCATCCAAATCAGCAATCTTGATTCTTACTCTTCCCTCACTCACCCCCAGATTTTCTGGCCTCTAGTCCCTGGGTGGTGCAGTTAAGCACTCAACTACTAGCTAAAAGCCTGGCGGTTCAATACCACCCAGAAGCACCTCAGAAGACAGGCCTGGTAATATGCTTCTAAAAGGTCATGGCCTTGAAAACCCTATGGAGCAAAAAACAAAAACTAAAAAAACCTATGGAGCGGTTCTACTCTGCACATGTGGGGTCATCATCAGTTGGATGGAATTGACTCAACAGCAACTAACAACAGACCCTAAATATTTCCAAAATCTGAAACCTCCTCTTTTCCAATACTTTCTTTGTTCAGATCATCATCTCTAGTGTAGTCTACAATACTCATGACCTTTTAACTAATCTCTAAACCTCCATTTTCATTCCTCTCTAATCTAATACACCAAAACAATTTTTATCAAGTTGATTACTTAATATCCTTCCAAAACCAAACCAAACCCGTCGCCGTTGAGTTGGTTCAGACTCATAGCGACCCTACAGGACAGAGCAGAACTGCCCCACATGGTTTCCAAGGAGCGCCTGGTAGATTCAAACTGCTGACCTTTTGGTTAGCAGCCCGTAGCTCTTAAGCGCTCCCATTTCTAAAGAAAATCCTACCTCTTTAACATGTCGTGCCCTTCACAATCTAACCCTTTCTATCTATCCAGATTTAACTGGTGCCACTCCCTCCTGACATTCAACATTCCAGAAATAATTTCAACTCTGGGTCTTTGGGACAGGCTGCCCACTCCGCAAGGAATTCTCTTCTCACCCATCCCCTGAGCTCCTGGCAAACTGCTATTCATCTTCATAAAAATTCTTTTTTTTTGCCCCTTTCAATACAATAAATATTTACCAAGCACCTACCACTTAGCAGGCACTTCTTAAGACACTGGGAATATAATAATAACATGGCAAAGTCATTGTCCAGGGATGGAGCTTGTACATTAACAATTCTAGATCAAATAACCTTTCTTCAGAGAAACCTTTCATGACATAACCCTGCCACCACCCTGCAACCTAGGGCCCTGCAAAGACAAAACTCATCTTGCTTTCCTCTGTGCTACCATGTACATTATATAACTTTATTATAGCACTTAACCATAACATATCATAATTGTCTGTCATCTCCCACACTAAACTGTCTCATTCAACACCAGAGGCTAAAAATATTACCTTGGCATACAAAAAACACTAAATATTTATTGCATAAAATGCCATTTATGTCTAGGCGGCACCCCTACAACTACAAATTATAGATCTCTACAACTCTGTCCACAGACATTAATAGCCAAATGGTCATAAAAGTAGAAAGAAAAATAAATAAGCCAGTTCGCCCTGCCAAGACACATTACAAAAGGATACTGACAAGTTCAAATTCACCAGGCGCTCCTTGGAAACCACTGAGGCAGTTCTACTCTGTCCCATAGGGTCACTATGAGTCGGAATTGACTCAGTGGCAATGGGGTTGGTTAGCTGGTTGGTTAAGTTTATAATGTGGCTACGTATTGTCTATGAGGAAGCAAACGGCATTCATTTTCTTTAGGGATTTGGGACCGGAACTTCTATAAACATTACCATGGCTTTCTCTTACAGTTTGATTCATCAATGTCACTTTGTGTGATACATGTCAATAAACGACAACACAAGATCCCAATGAGGTCCTGGAATTTGGCCAGCGGATGAGTATCACCATGATGCTTGCTGCAGCAAAACTCCACTAAGCTGGAAGGCAAGAAAATGCCAAGCAACCACCATGGATGCTGCAGACATCCTGAATGCGTTAACTGATCCAGTTGTAAAAGGGTCAACCCACCTGCAAAACTGGCAGACAGGACATGATCAAATAAAGGGCAACTTTATTTAAGACATATAATAAAACCAGGTAACATTTCATTCAATTCAAAAGTGAGTTTTTAACCCACTTTTGAGTCAGTTAATTTAAAAAACAAAATAATTTCATCGGGTTCAATTAAAAACACTGTGAAGCTTTCGTTCACTTGGGGGACAGAACCTCTGGGACACAGAGTTGAGTAATTAACTCTTCTCAGATCATGGCACATTATCATCAGTCAGTATAGACCCTGTCAACTACAAGGAGAGAGAGTGGAGGGAAGGAGCGTGCTGTCTCATTGGGGGAGAGCAATTAGGAGTGAATAGCGAGGTGTGCATAAACTTTTTTATGAGAGACTGACTTGATTTGTAAACTTTCACTTAAAGCCCGATACAAAATAATTAAAAAAAAAAAAGATCAAGTCAATTACAGACTTTATCGCCAAAGTGAAGAGACAACCTACAGATTGGGAGACAAATTTGGGGAACCATGTACCTGATAAAGATTTAATATCATTAATATACAAAGAACTCCTACAACTGAACAACAAAAAGGCTACCCAATCAAAAAAATGAGCAAAGGACTTGAATACCCATTTCACCAAAGGGGGTATACAAATGGCCAAGAAGCACATGAAAAGATGCTCAATGTCATTAGTCATTACCAAAAAAAACTAAACCAAACCCAGTGCTGTCGAGTCGATTCCGACTCATAGCGCCCCTACAGGACAGAGCAGAACTGCCCCACAGTTTCCAAGGAGCGCCTGGTGGATTTGAACTGCCGACCCTTTGGTTAGCAGCCGTAGCACTTAATCACTACACCACATTAAAAAAGATGCAAATCAAAACTACAATGAGATACCGCCTCACCCCCACTCGAATGGCTATGATCACAACAATGGAAAATAGTGGCAAGGATGTGGAGAAATTTGGACCCTCATTCACTGCTGGTCAAATTGCAAAATGGTACAGCCACTGTGGAAAACAGGTTTAACAGTTCCTCAGAAGTTACACATAGAACAACCATATGATCCAGCAATCCAAATCCTAGGTATAAAAAAAAATACACCCCCAAAAATTAAAAGCAACAACACAAACAGAAACCTATGTACCAATGTTCACTGCAGCACTATTCACAATAGCCAAAGGGTTCGAACAACCCAAATGTCCATCAACAGATGAATGAATAAACACAATGGACTGTATACATATGATGGAATATTACTCAGCCATAAGGAAAAAATGAAGTTCTGATACATGCTACAACATGGATGAACCTTGAAAACATTTTGCTGGGTGAAATAAGTCACAAATGGACAAATATCACGATTCCACTTATATGAAGTCGGCAAATATATAGAGACCAGTGCTTATTAGTAGTTGCCAGGGGTGGGAAAGAGGGAGAAAAAGGGATTCATTTTTGGTTAATGGTGGTGGTACAATTTGGAAAAGGATAGTGGTAATGACTGCACAACAGGACGAACACAACCAATGTCACTGAACTGTACATGTAAAAATTGCTGAATTGGCAAATGTTTGTTATATATACTTTTAACCACTATTTTAAAAAATAGTTTAAAAAATCCATTTATATAAACACTGATAGTTCCGGATTTACCACAGGGGCTCCATTCCAACGACTCCATAAGTCAGTTCTGACATAAGTCAAATACCTCATTTTTAAAATTTTTTTTTAGTTTTCATGGTTATTGCCTTTTATTATCAGTATCTTTATAAATCTGATCTTTGACTTTGCGGGTTGGAAACATTACATATAAACTTACAGACCTATTTTAATACATATATACATACATAAAAAGATACACAAATCATATTTACTCCAATGATGAAGAAGAATTAGATGATGCTGGCATTTTGTCAGTTGCAGTAATAACTCTAATTATGGAAGGTTCTGGATCATCTGGATTATTCTTGGAAATGGGGATGTGGGGATAGTTTCTAGTCAAAAAATTAGTGAGAGATGTTTGTTATAATCCTTTTTTTTCTTCATACATTTCACGGTAACATCTCACTGCTTCCCGTATCTGCCTATGGATTTTAGGAAAGCGTAAGCATTTGGGACCATGTTTTCAAGCAACTGAAGCCCCTGCTTTAGTTTAGAAAAAAAATCCAGCTAATCCTTTCACTGTAAAAAATTTTTGATAACTTCTCTCCTTCCTCTTCACCATTCTTTCTTTCTTCTTCAGCATTTCTTTTCTCTTCAAAATCCATGAAGTCCTGATCTGTCAATCCCCCTTCTTTGTGATCTATGAGCTGTTCCACATCAGTGGTATCAAGTTCTAAATTCGGTGTTCTTGCCATATGGATGATTCTTCCACTGATCTCTTGCAGCGTGTTCACATAATTCTGCAATATTTCCATATCCCCTTCATGCATTTTCCTGTAACTTCCTTCCAGGAAAGTGTACTAACAATAAGATGTACAAAAAAAAAGACAGTCATAAGTTCAGCTCATGATAACTCAAATACATCGGAAGTCAGGAACAACCTGCACCTACATACATACGTATGTATTGACTTTTATGCTCATACGCCACACCCACCTGCCCTTATCCCCAACACGTTCAGACAAGGAAGCATTCTTTTTTTTTTTTTTTTTTAATTTACATGTATTCTAGATGTGGTCTATTGCCATTCAGTTGACATTCCCACCCTCTGATGTACCTTCTTGCATCACAGGAACTGGGTGGCAGGCTATTATTATCGTTCTTAACTATCTACCTTCTCTTCTTGTGAGAGGATTAAACATCACAAGCCATTGCAGGTAACCTGCAGGGCCTCCTATTAAACTATACACCCCACTCTACCGACACTGGACTTGGCCACGTGATTTCCTTTGGCCAATGTGATATGAGCAGATGTGACATACGCCACATCCGAGCAGAAGCCTTAAAAGCCATTTTGTGTTTCTGTCTACTCTTCTCTTTCCCTCTGCCAAGAACGATATGACTCAGAAAGAGCTGCTCTTCACGCTGGGTCCCAAAATGAGAAAGCATGTAAAGCAAAGTCACTGTAAACTCTCAGCTACTAACATGTAACATAAGCAAGAAATAAACCTTTGTTGTTCTGTTAAGCTCCTGAGATTGTGGAGTTCTTATCATAGAAAACTGACTAAAGTTGAATGGAAAGTTAAGTTTAATAATGTCATACTTGGTAAGTTCCACCAATAATTTGCATTTGAGTGAGATTTGGGAGGCCAAAGTAAGGCAAAAAAACATATTGTTGCTGCTGCTGGTTCTGACAAGTTAAGGTTAGAGGTCTGCGCATTTGTGGCAAACTCCAAGTTGCAGTATCTGGTCACCAACTCCATGGATGAAGGAGGCAGTTGTGACGAAATAAGAATGGCACCATGACAGCAGCGGCAGGAGCTTCTTGGCCACTGGAATGCAGCCTCAGTAGAGTAGCTTTGCTAACTTCTACACCTTCAAACCTTTCCAGTGATTTATAAGCACCTAATTTCTTGTATTAAAGTTCCTTCTTGCTTTGGATACCTAGAGTAGTTTCTGTTTCTTACACCGAACTGTGACTGATAAGCAGAATTTGGTACTGAAGCCAAGTCAAGACTTAAGCAAAGACGCTCAATGATATCACCTGAAACCTTGGGAGGAAATGCATATTGTCCTCGTGCTTTAACTCCAAGCAGCTATCACTGCCTCTAGACCTCCAATTAAAACCAGATGTTCTGTAGGAAAAAGTACCAAACCTAAATAAACAGGCAACAGCTTACATTCCAAAAGAACTACAAGACTCCACCACCTTATGTTGGCAGAAATCTGGGGAATACACGTGGAAGTGAATTCTGAGGGTGCCAAATGAGAAAGGAACAAACAGAATTTTAGATAAGACTGAATTGATCAAAAGGGTTACACTTATTAAAGACTCTTTATTCACTGTACAATCTCAAGAAGCTAGGTATGGTTCCAATATTCTGCTCAGTTAACTGAAACTGGACTCAGTGACCAAAAAGAAAAATCAAAACAGTTGCCACGGGATCAGCTTGGACTCAAGGCAACCCCATGTCTCAGAGTAAAACTGTACTCCACAGGGTTTTCAATGGCTGATCTTTCAGAAGCAGGTCACCAGAAAAAAAGGCCAAAAGCACACGTGAAGGAGAAATGCAAAATAAAACCACAATGAGTTATCACTACTAACCCTCTAGAAATGCTAAAATTAAAAAGACTGGCAATACCAAGAATATGAAGCCTAGCCAGTACAAGAATCAACAAGTATGTGGAGCAACTGACAGTCTCATACATTGCTGGTGGGAATGTACAACGGTACAACCACTCTGGGAAAGTTTGGCAGCTTCTCATAAAGTTAAACAAATAGTATGTAAAATAAAGGAGAAGATAGTTCCACTGACAAAAAAACCCTATAAAAGTGCTTTAAGAAAATATTTAAAGTCTTCCTCCTGATCCTTCCGAACACAACATGCAGCTATTTATCAGGGGGACGATGCACTTGGCAAACGGAATCACTCAGACTTTCCAGAGATTATTCAACACTGGCTCCAAGCTGTACTAGCTCTCAGGGACCAGAAAGTCACTGCAGTAAAGCAATTAGGTACTTATGGAGGTCATGTGATAAATGGTGTTTTGGCCTCTGTTCATTGCACAGTAGGCCCAGTAGATCCATGGACCCAGAGTGTAATTTCTACAGCTCCTGAATGCAGTTAGTGACTCTCTGACCCATGGAGTAAGGTATCAGCATAGGAAGGGCCAAATGGAATCCTCTAGAGCTGCCCCATAACCCGAAACAGCAGCATATTCCTGGGGAACTGCAGAGTACCACCACCTTCATTAGACTTGAAAAATACAGAGATGATGACTCTTATGACATTCTAATTTCATTAGCCAATTTGGCCAGTGCAGAAGAGACAGATCTCGAAAAACAACTGTAAATTATAGTAAACCCAATCAAGTGGTGACTCTGATCTTAGTTGCTGTTCTACAGTCTCTTTACTAGGATAAATCAACAGTGTCCCTACCACCTAGTATTCATCCCCTAAGCTAACGAAAGTTTTCTTCTCTATTTCAAAAGTGGAGATCAGAAGCTGTTTTCACCTTCCAGCAGTGCACCTTCGCCGTCATAGCCCAGCACTACAGTAACACTCCCGCTATCTTTCATTATCTGGTCTACAGGGACCTTGAGCATCTTACCATCCCAAAGGTCCACTACATTCTTACTCCCACAATCGAATTCTCTTATAACCCCATGTCCCCACCAACACTTGGCATTATCCAACTTTCTAATTTTTGCCAGTCTAAGGAGCCCTAGTGGCACAGTGGCTAAGCTCTTGGCTGCAAATCCAAAGGTCGGTGGTTCAAACTCACCAGCCACTCTGTGGCAGAAAGAAGTGACAGTTGGATTCTGTAAAGATTTACGACCTTGGAAACACTATGGGGGCAGTTCTACTCTGTAGTATAAGGTCTCTAGGAATCAGAATCAACTCAGTGGCAAAGGGTTCAATGCATAATAGGTGGAGACATTCCATTACTGCTTTGTCTCTGACTATTAGTGATTTCAAACATCTCTTTCTATGCCTGTTAGGATTTTCTATTCTGTAACTACCTATTAAGTCTTTGCCTATTTTTCTACAGAGGTTGCTGCCTTCTTGCTGAGGTGTAGCCCCTGGTATTCTCTGGATATTAATTTCTTATAGTTTCAGGCACTGAAAAAGTCTCATTCGTTCATCTGACTTTTGCTGAGTGAACATCCTTAATTCTTATATAATCAAAGTCATTAATTTTTCTCCTTATAAGCTTCTGAAAGGAGACCTGGTGGTACAATGGTTAAGCACTCAGCTGCTAACCAAAAGGTCGGCAGCTCAAACCCACCAGCTGCTCCAAGAGAAAAAAGATTTGGTGATCTGTTTCCGTAAAGACTTATAGCCTTGGAAACCCTGTGGGGAAATTCTGTGTTCTACAGGGTCTAGGGTCGCTGACTCGGAATCAGTTTGACGGCACACAACAACAAGTTTCTGAAGCTTTAAGTCCTTGCCTATCCCGAGGGAAAGGGCTTCTTCTATATTGTCTTCTATTAACTTTATAGTTTTTCCATTCACACTTAGGTCTTTAATCTATCAAGTCTACCCCATTTATGGTGCTACCTTTATTTTTTCTACATATAGTGAGCCATTTTCCCTAATACCATATGCCTCCTTTCTCCAGTGATTTTTGGCACCATCTTAATATCTTAAGTTTCCATATATACACAGGTCAGACTCTGCTCTCTAATTTGCTCCATTGTTCTATTTTTCTATTTTTGCACTTATACCACAGTTTTTATTACTAGCCTTAAAATATTATCTTAACTTCTAATAGGGAAAGCCTCCCCAAAACAGATTTTCAAGATTGACTTAGCTATTCACAAACATTATTCCACCATATAAACTTTAGATTTAGGTTATCAGACAAAACCACCAGAATTTTTATCACATTTACATTGAATTTATAAATTAAAATGGAGAAAAATGACATCCTTATCATAATAAGTAATCCTATCCAAGAGCACAGAAAATCTTGCCATTTATTTAGATCCTCTTTTCATTCCTTATTAAGGTTTTGAAGTTTTCACCTTACAGCTCTTGTGCATGCTTGAGTTAATTCCTAGATACTTTACAGTTTTGTTGTTATTGTATACAATATTTACTTTTGATTATCTTTACTAGTTGGATATTGCTAGTGCAGTAAATATTAAGTTTTATAGGCTGATATTAAATTCAGCAACCTTGCTCAACTTAGTTCTAACAGTTTCTCTGATTCTAATGGTTTTTCTAGGTAGGTGATTATATTATCTGCAAATAACAAGTTTTACCTTTTCCTTTCAAACCTCATACCTCTTACTTTTCCCCTTTGTAGTGCTAGCCAGGACTTTTCTTAAAAACCAAAAACAAAACTGTCACTGAGTGGATTCCAACTCCCTATAGGGCAGAGTAAAACTGCCCCACGGGGTTTCCAAGGCTAAACCTTTAGGGAAGCACACTGCCACATCTTCCTCCTGAGGAGTGGCTCGTGAGTTTGAATCACTGACCTTTCAGTTAGCAGTCTAGTGCTTAACCACTGCACCACCAAACCCACTGCCATCTAGTCAATTCTGACTCATAGCAAGCCTATAGGACAGAGCAGAACTGCCATCATAGAGTTTACATGGCTGTACTCTTTTACGGAAGCAGATTGGCACATCCTCTGGAAGAAAAGCTGGTGGGTTCGAACCACCAAACTTATGGTTAGCAGCCAAGCTCTTTAACCACTGCGTCACCAGGGCTTGGGACCACGTTAAATAGTAGTGACGGAACGTCCTCATCTTGTTCCCAATCTCAGAGTGACTGTCTCTCAAATTTCTCCAGACGTATTATTATTTGCTGTAGGTTTTTGGTAATTACCTTTGTGCAGTTATCTTGTACTCCTAGTGTGCTAAGAGCTTTTATTATAAATAAAAAACCCATTACCAGTGAGGCGATTCTCACTCATAGTGACCCTATAGGACAGAGCAGACCTGCCCTGTAGGGTTTCCAAGGCTGTAATCTCTACGGAAGCACCGTCTTTCTCCCTCGGAGTGGCTACTGGGTTCAAACTGCCAACTTCTCAGTTAGCAGCCGAATGCTTAACCAGTGCATCACCAGGGCTCCTTTTCATAAATACGTGCTGGAAGTTATCAAATTATTTTACAATATCAATAGTATTTCTCCTTTAATCTACCAACTTAATAAGTTAAAAGATGTTGAACCATGCTTACATTCCTAAGACAAGCTCTACGGATCATGATTCTTTTAACGTATTGTTGGAGCTGATAAGCTAATATTTTGTGTAGGACTCTCATATCTGTGCTAATAAATGAAACAGACCTATAATTTCCTCTTCTTATGGCAGTTCGCAGGTTAGCAGTTCGAATCCACCAGGTGCTCCTTGGAAACTCTATGGGGCAGTTCTACTCTGTCCCATAGGGTCGCTATGAGTCGGAATTGACCCCATGGCAACAGGTTTGGTTTTTTGGTTATACTGTCCTTATCTAATTTTAGAATTGGTATTTTACTAACCTCATAAAAACAAGCTTAGCATTTTCTCTTTTTTTCCTATTTTCCAGAACTCATAAAAAGGAATTATGCGTTACTTAAATTTGATGAAACTCTCTTTTAAGACTACCTGGGCCCAAGCTTTTTCAAAGAGGAGGTCTTTAACTACTATTCCAGATTATTAAATATTTGTCAGTTCAAGCTATCTTCTACCAATGTTCGGTTGATATTTCCCTAAGAATTCATACATTTCATCTTGGCTTTCAAATTATTACCTATAGCAGTTCATAATACCCTTTTTTAAAAAATCTCATGTTTGCAATTATCTCCTGCTTTTCATTCTTTATTTGCATCTTTTTCTTATCACTTTTTTCAGAGTTCTAGCTAGCTTATTTGTCTTTCCAAAGAAAAATCTTTTGACTTGGCAAATCTTTTTGTTCTTGATTTCGCTGTTTTTTTTTAACTTTTCAAGTGAACTTTAAGCACTAAAGCAAGTTCCTTCAGCATTTAGGTAAGTCACCCTGCCACTTTGTACAAGGTCTGATTTCACAACATAGACTTCGGCACACCAACTATACCATATAAACGTGATTCTCGTGTATGCATAATAAAGGAAAAGTAACATACAAATTTAATCAACCATGCCTACACAGTATATGAATGTCTTTCACTAGAGCAGTGACTTGAAGGCAGATAAATATTAAGGTTATGTGCTGTTCCCACAAAAATCATCGTGTAAGTCTGTGACTATCTGAATAAAGTTATTTTTTCTGTATAGCTAATTGGGCAATTAATGGTGCAGCTTGATAAAATTAGTAACTAGAAATTAAATCTCCAGTTGCTTTACCAGATGCCATTCAAAACAAACTCGCAGTTAATAATAGAGAAAAACCCGGCTACGACTGTCACAGTTTCACACACACACAAAAAAAAATCACTCGAAGCAAAAGCAGACTTCTTTTCCTGGCTATGCGAGTGTAATATACATCCCGGTTGGGGCAGTTTCGGATTACAAACCAGATTCTGCCTGTGATAGAGCATTAGGGCAGATCATTAACCTGACAAAGCTCAACTTTTAACAGAATCTTGGGTTTGGACACGTGCTGAACGGCTTACTCGTCTGAGTGGAGGCTCTGAAAAGTGATTTTATACATTATTAGCTTCAAGACGGATGTCGCAGCTCCCCTGTATTGTGGCACTCAAAATGTAACTCCTACATGTCCCTACTGGGACGCAGAAGACGACACTGGAGAGGGGAAAGAATGAGGTGTCGATATAGGTCAACTTTCTAACTGCTGACTTGTTTAACGCAGACTGGCTAAAAGCACAAGAACACAAGTTGTTGCCAGATTTCTTTTTTTTTCCTCTGGATGCAGGAAAAGAATGAAGTTGAGGGCCTCTTCCTAATGAAACTCGGGCAGCCGTATTTCCCCCTCACCTCTGAGGGGGAAACTTTAAAGGCGGACGGAGGAGAACAGAGCTTCCTAACGTTGAGAGATAGCCAGCTGCGATAAGGACCGAGCTGGAAGGAGAACTCGGGGCTGTGCGCGCACCAGGCTGCTCCCCTAGGCCAGGTAACACAAGAAGTCAGGGCGGTCCCGGCAGACACCAAACGGGAGAGGGGGCGGGGAGGGGAGGAAGGGGACGGGACGGAGGACAGACCCAGGCCCGAAACAAAGGCAGCGGGGCGGCTCCGGCGTCCGGGGCGGGAGGAGGAAAGCCAGGACTGCCGAGGGAGGGCTGGACTCACAGAACTTGGAGGTGGAGGTGTTGATGTTGATGGTGGAGCTGGGGGTGGGGGCAGGGGCCGCCTTGGCCACGGCGGCGGCCGCGTCACAGCTCTTCAACATCATGATCACCCCATTGGACTCCGGCGGTGGCGGCGGCCCCATCGCCAGTGCCTCCTTGGGGCCTTTCCTGTCCACGGACACCGCGGGCACCGCCAGCAGCTGCCCTCCCGGGGGCTCTCGGGCAGGGGCTGGGATCGACGACGGCGGCGGCGGGGGCGGCGGGGGCTGCCGGAAGCCGCCCACGGCGGCCTCCCAGTTGTTGTGGTTCTGGTCGTCCATCATCGCCTCGTAGCTGCCCCCCTCCTCCTCTTCCATACTCTCCTCCATCCTGCTGGCCCCCGGCACCCGCCCGCCTCGCAGACACCTGCTGCCCGTCTCAGCCCCGGGCCAGCGGGCACTGCAGCCTCCTCGCGATCACATCGCCGGAGGCCAGAACGGGAGCAGCGGAGAGGGCAGCGGCGCACCGGCTCTCTCACTCTGCTCCGGGCCGACTCTCAGAGACACGGCTGACGGCGGCGGGCGCTCCCGGGTTCGCATCTGGGAGAGGCAGCCGTAAAGTGGCGGCGCCCCTCACGACATTTTACAGCAGCTTCCAACAGGCAGTTGCAAAGGGCCGCTGAGGGGAGCGGCCACGAGGGCACGTGGTGCGCGGAACGAGCCGGGAGAAAGTAAAGCGAAGAGGGGCGGGAGCTGTGAGTCAACCGCACGCCATAGGACAGAGGCTCGCCCCGCCTCGAAGTGCGCTGAGAGGGGCGGGGAGGCAGGGCTCAACGAGCATTGGTCGGCCCCGCCCCCGGCCGGCTTCACGTAATAAGGAGTTTGGCTTACGCACGCGCGTTCTAGATCTGGTTACCTGGGCGACGACAAGGCGCCCTGCCAGCTCCTGAGGATGCGTTCGAAGCTGGGCGTTCGTTCTGTCTAGCACAGACTAGCATTTCGGAGATGTTTTTCTCACGCCCAACTTCTTTACCGGCCTTGGCACGGCCGAGGGGCTCGCAGCCTCGGCTTTTGCGTGCGGACGGAGATAGGGAGCCGCAAGAGGCCTCGGGTTGCAGATTGGTACTGTCCTGGGCTACCCTTGCTCCAGCTACTCACGGACGCCGTCCTCGGCCCTGGTGGTCCAACCCTCAAAGCCGAGCATAAAAACCGAAATTTAGCAGGGTGGCGAAAAAAATAAATGCGTTTGAGATATTAACAATTTTTAACTACCTCTGGATACGCTTAGGCCAGAGACCCTATTTTTTTCAAAAATGTCGAGCTTACTGCCTTATTTCACAAATTGGCTACAAATGGGAGATTATGTGAGCGTCTTAAGGACCTAAGAAGAAATAATATGTGCCTTTATTATTTCTTTCATTCCTCAGGGTAAATTTGCATTCTCAATACCGATAGGGGAAACCCTGGTGGAGTAGTGGTTAAGTGCTACCGCTGCTAAACTACGTCAGCAGTTTGAATCCACCAGCTGCTCCTTGGAAACTCTATGGGGCAGTTCTATTCTGTCGTTTAGGGTTGCTATGAGTTGGAATCGACGGCAACGGGTTTGGTTTTGGTTTATACCAATAGTAGGAAACCCTAGTGGCATAGTGGTTAAAGAGCTAAGGCTGCTAACCAAAAGGTGGGCGGTTTGAATCTACCAGGTGCTCCTTGGAAACCCTGTGGGGCAGTTCTACTCTGTTGTAGGGTTGCTATGAATCGAAATTGATTCAATGGCATAATGGGTTTGGTTTTTGGTTTTATGCTATAGTAGTAGTATATATGTAAGAATATACGTTGTAATTGGAGCTCCTTCTAGCCATTAATAAATTACCTGGAAGAACCATTTAAGCTAGCAGGTAATGAATTTTTATTTCCACAAGACAGGTAATTACTGTGTGAAGCGTCACTTAGGCCACTGAGAAATTGTTGCTGCTGATGTAGTTAGGAGGAGCCCTGGTGGTGCAGTGGTTAAAGCGCTGGGCTGCTAACCAAAAGGTAGGCCTGCTCTGTGGAAGAAAGATGTGGTAGTCTGCTTCCATGAAGATTTACAGCCTTGGACACCCTGTGAGGCACTTCGACTCTGTCCTGCAGAGTCGCAGTGTATCTGAATCGACTAGACGGCAGTGGGTTTGGGTTTGGTGTACTTAGGTGTTTGCATTTGTTTCAGCTTCTTTACACATATTTTTCCAGTATATTTTGCACTATATTTAATGGAACGATTTTACCAATGACTTAGAATTACTTAGTTTCAGAAAATGCTGCTTCATATTAACTGTGTACATTTTTTGAATCAGCACACATTTTTTTAATTCTCTGTACTGCAACTATACTAATTCTCTGGCACTGGGACATTTTAGGGATACCAAAAAAAAATTTTTTTTTTAATAAAAGGGAATTGAGTGAAATGCAGAAGGTAAAAAATGTGAACTCAGAATTTTATATCCAGCAAAATAAAGATGGAAAGAAGACAAATTAGTCTTTTTCAGACAAACTGCAAGAATTTGTCTTTAACAGACTCCGTGTATGTGTGTGTGTGTGTGTGTGCATGTAAGAAAGAGAACGAGACTAAAGAGGGGCCTCTACATAATAAAAATTTCGTTGCACAGGGAAGATACATGAGTCATAAATGTATGTCGCTGATAATATGATCACAAAATATATGAAGCAAAAATCGACAAACCTACAAGAAGAAAGAGAAATCTACCTTCAGAGTAGGTGATTTTAACATAGCTGTCTCTAATAGATGGCAGTGGGTTGGTGGTGGCCCCCAAAAAGATGTATCCACATCCTAATCCCTGGAGGCTATGAAGTTACCTTATTTGGAAAAAATGCTTTGCAGGTGTAATTAAAGATCTTGAGATGATATCATCCTGGATTATCCAGGTGGGTCATAAATCCAATGACAAGCATCCTTTTAAGAGAAAGGCAGAGGGAGATTTGGGACACAGAAAAGGAGAAGACACACAGAAGAGGAGAAAACACAGAGAAGAGGAGGCAGTGTGCCCACGCAGAGGTTAGAGTGATGTAGCCACAAATCAAGGAAGACCAACAGCTTCCCGAAACTGGAAGAGGGAAAGAATAAATTCTTCCCTGGAGCCTCCAAAGGGAGTGAGGTCCTGCCAGCACCTTTATTTCAGACTTCTAGCCTCCAGAAAGAATAAATTTCTGTTCTATTAAGCCATCTAGTTTGTGATAATTTGTTACAGCAGCCACAGGTAACCAACACATTGATCAAGGGGACCAAAAAAATCTTTAAGGGGCTAGAAGATTTGAGTAACACAATTATCATGCTTGATCTAATGGATACATATAGAACACTGCACTCAACAATGGCAGAATACACGTTGAAGAACCTTTACAAAAATGGCACGTATTGGGTCATAAAGCAAATCTCTCTACATGACTAAGCATGGGTATCATAGAGATCATATTCTCTGACCACTATTCAGTTAAGTTAGAAATTCATAACCAAAAGATAATTAGTAAACTCCCATATTTCTGGAATTAAAAAACCTGGCTGTGACTGTCACATTCAGTTTCTCCCTCTCTCACACACACACACACACACACAAAATCACTGAGAGGAAATGCACAGTTCTTTTCCTAGCTATGGAAGTATACATCTTGGTTCAGGGCAATTTTGATTACAAAACAGATTTTGCCTGCAACTGAGTATTAAAGCGGATCATAAATATAACAAAGTTCAACGTTCAACAGAATCATGAGTGTAGTAGGCACATGCCGAATGGCTTACTCATACAAGTGGAGGCTTTGAAACGTGATTTTGAGGGAACGGATGAAAGCAAGAACAAAAAATTGGGATCAACTTAGAAGGTTTAAATGGGTACTATACTATAGGCCCACTATAAGCCCAAGTTCAGTGGTAGGATTTTCGCCTACCATTCGGGAGATGAGGGATCAATTCCCAGCCAATGTACCTCATGTGCGGTGACAACTCTTGTCAGTGGAGGCTTGCATGTTGCTATGATGCTGAACAGGTTTCAGAAGAACTTCCAGATTAAGACAGACTAGGAAAAAAGGCCTGGTTATTTACTTTTGAAAATCAGCCAATGAGAACCCTATGGATCACACAACAGTTCAATGCATAGTCAATCACGGGGATGGCGCAGGACCAGGCAGCATTTCATTCTGTTGTGCCTGTGGTCACCATGAGATGGGGGCAGCTAACAACAACAATCTAATCCTCTGGAGCCCACCCATTACCTAGCCTCACCACTTCCTCCCCACCATAACTAATCTTATCAATATATTTATGCAAAATTGTGAATGCACTGATTAGAATCAAGAAATATATGACTCGTGTTCGTTCAATTACAAGATACGTATGTGACTAATTGTCTAAAATAGTTAAAACTTGGGGGGTAGAAGGGGTAGGCAGAGACTTTGTCACTAAGAATTTAGTCTTTCTATAATTTTATTATGGCTTTAAATACCTTAATGTCAGCTTTCCCACAGAATATTTCATTACAGTTGTTCAATATTTTCAAATGAATAAATGCATGACTCATTGAAATCTTATTTCATATCAACAGTCTTTTTCTAGTCATCTCTTAAGACACAACCTGTACTATGAAATACTTTTTTCCTAAGAGTAAACAAAGTTTACTGTTGCCATTTTTACATCTTTTCATCCACCCTACCCACCTAATTCTTGCATTGTTATTAAGGGATAAAATTGCCAGAGGTGAGCAATAAAAGGAAGGAAGGGAGAAAAACAATGAACAAATCCGCAAACCACACGTGCCTCTCCTAAGTAGTCACATAAGAACTGGGTGACTCAGAGGAGATGGTAGTGGACAACATAAAAACATAGGTGATTTATTTTAATTGCTGTTTCATTTTAAATGTACTATTAACTTTGTAAAGGTGTTATAGATTGAATTGTGTCCCCCAAAAATGTGTATCAACTTGGCTAGCCATGATTCCCAGTATTGTGTGGTTGTCCACCATTTTATCATCTGATGTGATTTTCCTATGTTTTAAATCCTACCTCTGTGATATTAATGAGGCAGGATTAGAGGCAGTTATGTTAATGAGGCAGGACTCAATCTACAGGATTAGGTTGTATCTTGAGTCAACCTCTTTTGAGACATGAAAGAAAGAAGCCAGCAAAGATACAGGGGGATCTCCCGCCACCAAAAATGAAGAACCAGGAGGGGAGTGCATCCTTTGGACCCGGGGTCCCTGCACTGAGAAGCTCCTAGACCAGGGGAAGATTGAAGACAAGGACCTTCCCCCAGGACCAATAGATAAAGCCTCCCCTAGAGCTGGCACCCTGAATTCAGACTTCTAGCCTCCTAAACTGTGAGAGAATAAATTTCTGTTTGTTAAAGTCATCCCCTTGTGGTATTTCTGTTATAGCAGCACTAGATAACTGAGATGAAAGGCATTAGTGCAGACAACTTAAAAATACAATTTAGATAGACACAAAGACAAGAGATATTAGGATGAAGAACTAATATTTTTCCCCTAATCCCTAAAAGACTATAATTGTACCAATACAGCTTTGACAAAGAAATGATTTCCAACTGCATAATGCAATTGGAAGTCTGAATGCAAAGCTACTAGAATGATCTCAATTAGAAGGTAAGAGGATTAGAGACTCATAAATAACTCTAAGCCTCAGTAGTCACACACTGAGATTACTGCTCACAGGGACGATGTATAGCCACTCAGGGGCAGTATTCGCTATGAGGTATTTCTTTCCATGTTGGGTTTTCTTCCTTCTTTTACATTTTAGAATCTGAATCCTAAATTCCATCCCAGCAGGTTAACAGAGATAATGATGCAGATTCTGTGGTAAACTTGATGAATTTAGGACGGAAGGAAATTAATTTAGGCTGAAGGAGGCTATAGAAAAGGTTTTCCTCCCAGCTCCTCATGGCAGGCCTGTCCCTTTCATTCAGTCATTCACAAACATTTCTGTGCTCAGGCACTGTGCTGGAGCTACATGGAGTTTCCATTTCTTTGCCGTGTCGGCATTAAACAGTGAACCACATGAGCCAAGGCATGACAAGCACTATGAAAGAGAATACTAGGTGCTATGAGAGGGCACCGGTGACTCAGTGGTTAAGGGCTTGGCTGCTAAAAGGTCGGTGGTTCGAACCCACCAGCCACCCCATGGGAGAAAGATGTGGCAGTCTGCTCCTGTAAAGACTACAGCCTTGAAAACCCTATGGGGCAGCTCTACTCTGTCCTATAGGGTTGCTATGAGTCCAGACTGACTTGATAGATACGGGTTTTGGGATGAGAAAAATATTTTACTTTAGGGGTGTCAGGGATACTCTTAAAAAAAGTATATTTGTGCTAATACAAAACGATGAATAAAAGTTAGCCAGATAACAAGTTATGAAGAGAATATTCTGTGCAGAAGAAACCACAAGAGAGAAGGAGTGTGACATTATCTAGGAACTGAAAGAAAGGTAGTGAGTGTCATGAAGGGGAGGAAGAGGGGGATGGCATATGGTCGAAAGGTAGGAGAGGGCACAGTTATGCATAGACTTCTAAGTCCTGTTGAGGATTTTGTATTTCATCTTGAGTAAAAAGTAGAGAAGTGGTGTATGCTGTGACTTCCATTTTATAAGGGCATCTGACTGCATTAAGAAGAATAGCCTGTAGCAAAGAAAGTGTAGAAACAGAGCAATCAGGGAGTTATGGCAATACTTCAGGCAACAGATGATGGTGGCTTGGACTAGGGTGGTGACAGCGAACGTAGAAAGAGGTGGTAGGCTGGAGATACATTCTGGAGTTAGAATTGACAGGACTTGGTGATGGACTAAATATTAAGGGTAAGGGAGAGAAACCTTTCAAGGACGACTCAGCCGCTCTGGTATAGGTATGGGTAGATGATCATGTTCATCTGAAACTGGGATTTTATCTCAAGAGCAGTGAAAAAAAAAAAGTGTGCAGTGGAAGGAGAGTTGAGTGATGGGACTGATGAACCAGCCATGGACTCTACAGTGAATAAGAAAGCAAAGTTATAGGGTCATGGTTTCATGGGCCCTCCCAGTTAATTGGCCTAGTAATGTATTTAATGCTTCTACCTCCTAATTTGTTGGGTACTGCCTGGGGTCCTAAAAGCTTACAAGCAGCCATTCAAGGAACAACAAGTGGTCTCTATTCACCTGGAGCAACAGAGGAAGAAGGAGAGTTGGGAATAGGAAGAGGAAATGGATTGTGTGGCCAATTGCCTCCATGAACAACTCCCTGCTTCGCAATGAGATCAAAAGAAATGGACGGTGCCTGGCTACCATTACTGAACGTTTTGATCAAAGATTCCATAGAAGAATTCTGATCAAAAGGGGAGAAATGCAGAACAGAATTTGAAATACTCATGGATTCTAGACTTTTGGAGCCAGGGAGGGCGGATGAACCCCTGAAACTACTGCCCTGAGGTAATGTTTAAACCTTAAACCAAAATATCCCCTGGAGTCTTCTTAAAACCAAACAATAAGTCTGCCTTGAGCGTTATCCTCTTTTAAGAACTATCTATATGCGATCAAATTAACAGCAGCAAATTGAAAGATTAGATAGGAGCCTTAGTGGGCAGTGAATTTATGTTAATGAGGGAGGAACAGCTTGAAAAAGGAGGGTGAGAATGGCTGCACAACTCGAAGAATGTAATCAATGTCACTAAACCGTACATGTAGAAACTGTTGAATTGGTGTATGTTTTGCTGTGTGTAATCCCAACAACGAAATAAATAAAATTTAGAAAAAAAAAGAGAAAGCAAGGACAGATGGGGTAGATGGGTAGAGAGAAGGCAGAGTTGTTTATGATATATGTCCTTAAGCAAGTGGACTAGCAGGACAGGTCATAATCAGAAAATGGAATGTATGAAATAGTGATTTCAAATGTGGTACAGTTGCTCTGGTGATAAGACCTACAATGGGTATAGTGAACATTGGCCTGTTTGTGTTTAGCTACCAGGCACCCAGATTTCCTTCCTATTTAGACACATTCACATTTTGGGAACTTTTATAAGAGGCAAACCAACCTACTGCTGCACAGGAAGCCAAAAGGTGCCAGGCGAACCCTCTCCCCACACGCCATCATCAGGGGCAGGAACACACAACCTAAGCTTTAGCCAATCAGACCCTTCTGCCAAAGGATTTGAACCTGAAGATAGTGACTCAAAGCCACAGGAATTGCTGGAAATGATTCAGGACGTCTGCAGCATCCGAGTCTCACAGGGAGGTCAGCACTAGAAGCAATCTGTTGACCGGACTGTCCTTTGGCATAACCTCACTGTGTTCTCAGCTACCCAGCTTCACTTGGTTCTTGCCCTTGTTCCAGGCCAGGTTCCTCAAACTTCTTGTTGATTCTGTGAGCTACTCAATGTCCTTCCAATAAATTCCTCTTCTACTTTAGTTCATCAGAGTTGGTTTCTGTCATTTGCAACCAAGACTATAGACTAGTACAAGGGACTCTGAGAGCAGTTCACCAAGATGGAGAGGAAGCAAAAGTCCCTGGAGGTGAGGATACCTCACCTGAAGAGGCCACTGTCTCCATTTTAGAAGGCCCTGCATATCACATACACACACGTGCACACACACACGCACACACACACACACACACTAAATTTATCAAAGCACACGTGGGCACCTCTGCCAGTTGGGATTCAGTGCTTAGAGCTGGTATATATATTCAAAACAAAAACTGTTGCATCGATTCCATTCAGACTCATGGCGACTCCTTGTGTGTCAGAGTAGAACTATGCTCCACAGAGTTTTCAATGGCTGATTTTTCAGAAGTAGATTGCAAGGACTTTCTTCCAAGGCATCTCTAGGTGGACTCGAACTGCCAAACTTTCAGCATAACCATAATCCTGACCATTCACTCTCCTGGCTAACACCACTCATCTCCCAGATAAATGCTTCTCTACACCCTACACCTCCAAACAAAAAATGACCTCATCTGGATGCCATAAACTTCTGTGGATGGTACCCACCAGCGGGCGGCATAAGAGACAGATACTGTTTCAGAGTATATGGAGGATTTGAACAACACGAGCACTTAAAAGAGAAGACAAATTAATTTCACAAATCCTTTCCTCTTGGCGAAATGCCATAGATTCTTGCAGAACAAAGTATCATCTCCCAGTGGTGCCAAGGGTCCATTTTCATGTTTGAATTCATGGTCCTGGAGGTACTTACTGTGTTAAAGCAGTTTGATTTAATTTAGACAAGATATGAGATACACTAGAAGAGTTAAGTGAAACACCAGAGGATCCTTTAATATAAGCAAGTTGTGGTCTTCTGCACAAAATGAAATTACTTTTGCATTTCACTATCCACAGTTATTTGATATGGACTAACGCTTACAAATGAAAACCAGATTTTAGTTTGTCTATGTCATTTTTTAAAGGATTAGATTTTTTCTTAATTCTTAAAGAAAAAATTTTTTTAATAACTTTTATTCTGCTTTAAGTAAAAGTTTACAAATCAAGTCAGTCTGTCACGTATAAGCTTACATACACCTTACTCCATACTCCCACTTACTCTCCCCATAATGAGTCAGCTCGCTCCCTCCTTCCAGTCTCTCCTTTCGTGATGATTTTGCCAGCTTCTAACCCTCTCTACCCTCCTATCTCCCCTCCAGACACGAGATGCCAGCACAGTCTCAAGTGTCCACCTGATACAAGTAGCTCACTCTTCATCAGCATCTCTCTCCAACCCATTGTCCAGTCCCTTCCATGTCTGATGAGTTGTCTTCGGGAATGGTTCCTGTCCTGGGCCAACAGAAGGTATGGGGACCATGACCGCTGGGATTCCTCTAGTCTCAGTCAGACCATTAAGTCTGGTCTTTTTATGAGAATTTGGGGTCTGCATCCCACTATTCTCCTGCTCCCTCAGGGGTTCTTTGTTGTGCTCCCTGTCAGGACAGTCATCGGTTGTGGCCGGGCACCATCTAGTTCTTCTGGTCTCAGGATGATGTAAGTCTCTGGGTCATGTGGCCCTTTCTGTCTCTTGGGCTCATAGTTATCGTGTCACCTTGGTGTTCTTCATTCTCCTTTGATCCAGGTGGGTTGAGACCAACTGATGCATCTTAGATGGCCGCTTGTTAGCATTTAAGACCCCAGATGCCACATTTCAAAGTGGGATGCAGAATGTTTTCATAATAGAATGATTTTGCCAATTGACTTAGAAGTCCCCTTAAGCCATAGTCCCCAAAACCCCGCCCTTGCTCTGCTGACCTTCGAAGCATTCAGTTTATCTGGAAACTTCTTTGCTTTTGGTCCAGTCCAGTTGAGCTGACCTTCCGTGTATTGAGTATTGTCCTTCCCTTCACCTAAAGTAGTTCTTATCTACTAACTAATCAGTAAATAACCCTCTCCCACCCTCCCTCCCTTCCCCCCCTCGTAACCACAAAAGTATGTGTTCTTCTCAGTTTATACTATTTCTCAAGATCTTATAATAGTGGTCTTATACAATATTTGTCCTTTTGCCTCTGACTAATTTCACTCAGCTAATGCCTTCCAGGTTCCTCCATGTTATGAAATGTTTCACAGATTCGTCACTGTTCTTTATCGATGCATAGTATTCCATTGTGTGAACACACCATAATTTATTTAACCATCCACCCGTTGATGGACACCTTGGTTGCTTCCAGCTTTTTGCTATTGTAAACAGAGCTGCAATAAACATGGGTGTGCATATATCTGTTCGTGTGAAGGCCCTTATTTCACTAGGGTATATTGCGAGGAGTGGGATTTCTGGGTTGTATGGTAGTTCTATTTCTAACTTTTTAAGAAAATGCCTGATAGATTTCCAAAGTGGTTGTACCATTTTACATTCCCACCAGCAGTGTATAAGAGTTCCAATCTCTCCGCAGCCTCTCCAACATTTATTATTTTGTGTTTTTTGGATTAATGCCAGCCTTGTTGGAGTGAGATGGAATCTCATCGTAGTTTTAATTTGCATTTCTCTAATGGCTAATAATCGAGAGCATTTTCTCATGTATCTGTTAGCCGCCTGAATATCTTCTTTAGTGAAGTGCGTGTTCATATCTTTTGCCCACTTTTTGATTGGGTTGTTTGTCTTTTTGTGGTAGAGTTTTAACAGAATTGTATAGATTTTAGAGCTCAGGCGCTGGTTGGAGATGTCATAGCTGAAAATTTTTTCCCGATCTGTAGGTGGTCTTTTTACTCTTTTGGTCAAGTCTTTAGATAAGCATAGGTGTTTGATTTTTAGGAGCTCCCAGTTATCTGGTTTCTCTTCGTCATTTTTGGTAATATTTTGTATTCTGTTTATGCCTTGTATTAGGGCTCCTAAAGTTGTCCCTATTTTTTCTTCCATGATCTTTATCGTTTTAGTCTTTATGTTTAGGTCTTTGATGCACTTGGAGTTAAAGAAAACTTTTTTTTTTTAAATAAAAGAAACTATGTGTAAAATATGCAACAAAAAAAAGATGTAAGACAATCCAAACAAGGAAACAAAAACATTTGCATGACTATGAAGAAGATTCATGTATAAAATTTTCCCAAACTAATTTCTATAGAGACATTTTTGATCATTGTTTTAGGCTGGGTTCTCTAGAGAGAGCAAAACCAGTGAAGTGTATGTATACATATATACAGAGAGAGAGAGTGAGAGATTTATCACAAGGAAATGCCTCTCGTGGTTATAGAGGCTGGCAAATCCCAAGTCCATAGGTCAGGTGTCAGGCTGGAGGCTTCTCCTGACTCACATAGCTGCAGGGGCTGACAAACCCAAGATCTGCAGGTCAGACGGCAAGCTGCTGGTTTACAGGATGTAGAGGTTGACTAATCCCAAGATCAGCAGGCAATACCGCAGGCTGCTGGCTCAAGTCCCAAGAACCAAAGGTCGGATGACGAGCTGGATGCAGAATCCAGAGCAAGCAAGCGAGCTTTGTCAGAGCATCCATGTATATATTGGATGCAGGCCACACCACTGAGGAAACTCCCCTTACAACTGACTGGCTGATCACATCAGATCACATCATGGAGGATAAATACATCATTGCACAACAGCCAAATTCCACCAATACATAACTGCCAAACTACATTACATAACTGCCAAACCACTGAAAGTCATGGCCCAGCCAAGTTGACACACAGCCTCAACCATCACAGTCATTATAGATCAAGATGTAATCTGGAAAGATATTTAACAAATTGACTAACATGCTGCTGTTTTATTTTCTTTATTATATCCCAGCGTTGAAGAATTTGAAAGAAAAATACTGGAAAATATTGTATGGCTTTAGCTATTGCTTTAGGTGACACTGAGATTCACGATATGACAGCAGTTTATTTAATGAAATTAAAATGTTTTGTACTATTTTCTCTGATAATAACTATTAATCATATATGACCCAAATTCATTTAAAAAAATGTTTTAACATGACTTGTTAAATCTATGATTCATTTCCGATCTAAGTATTGCTTTAAGAATTTAATTGATAATTCCAGTTGCCTCCATCTTAGCTGAACATAGTTTCTCAACTTTGAAATTAATGAAAAACAACCTACGAATCACAGTGTTTCAGAGAAGTTTGTCTAATTTGTCATTACTCTCAACAGAACACAAATTATGTGAAAATCTTAATCCTAGCAACATAATTAGCAATTTACTAAAATGAAGGCAAGAAAATTAACATTTATGGAGTAAATATAATTTATGAATTATGTATGACTTTATTTTATTACTTATCTAAATATTGCCAGCCCATTGAAAGAGCACCCAAACATACACAGTAATAGTTAAACTCAGTCTTCTTTGATATTTTACCATAACTTTACATCTATAATTTTGTTGTCATATAAAGGTGTATTTGTCAAGGTAGAAGGATAGGAAATGTTTTATTTAACAGTTTGTTAGCTGAATATATAACATTTAAATATTTGGACAGACAGTTGTGTCTCCATTTGTACTCTTCCTGCAAATATTAAAACTTGGGCCTGGAAAGGAGGCCGGGATGTAAGAGGCCAGAGGACTAGAAGGGGCATCCATGTGGATAGTGAAGTGAGTCTCAACGGAGCTCACAAGAGGGAAAAAGAGTGGAATGAAAGCAACTTTGGGAACATGGAGGACACCTCCACCACCTCCCTACTCTGAGGAATATATGTTGTTATGTTGTTAGGTGTCGTCAAGCTGGTTCCAACTCATAATGACCCTTTGTACAACGGAACGAAATATTGCCAGGTGCTGCACCATCCTCACAATCATTGTTATGCATGAGCCCGTTGTTATAGCCACTGTGTCAATCGATCTCATTGAGGGTCAATAGGAATATATAGGGTATGAAAAAAAAAGTTTCCCCCCCTGAAAGGTAATGGGGAAGCAGTGCTCAGGGGACAGCTAAGTTCAGGGTCATGCAAGGACCTGGAGGAAATATTTGAAGAAAAATATATAGAAGGCTATGCTGATCGTGGAGCAGGAATTCTAGGAGGCATAGTGAAAGGGGTTGTGTGGGAGGAAAAAGGTGAGGATTGTATCAAAAGAGGATAACAGAGGAGTTTGGAGGTGAGAATTCATAACTTTATTAAGAGTCACTGCTTGCGTTTTGGGTGATGAAACCATGTGGAAAGGTACGTTGCAACCCATCCTGATGGAGTCTTAGAGGAAGGGATCACCTGGGCCTAACATGGTTCAGCTGTGGCCTGGAAGGGACACTTTCCTGGATGGTAAAATGTGGGACTGTCCCTGGGTCATGCAGTAGCTTTGGTAGGTGCCATGCGCATCTCACTGGCCGGCAGCAGTGAGCAAAATGCACCTGCTTCTTCATGGTCAGTTAATCCAGGCAAACCTCACTGGCATTCCTGTGGTTGCCCACAATACTTTGTGATCTTGAGGCCAACCCTCTCAATGGACTAACCTGGGTGGGGCCCAGCGTGCTTTTTAAAGGCCACCTTGATCATTCGGTGCCCTGGTGATGCAGTGGCTAAAAGTTTGGCTGCTAACCAAAAGGTGGGCAGTTCAAATCCACCAGCCACTCCTTGGAAACCCTATGGGAAAGTTCTACTCTGTCCTGTATGGTCACTATGAGTCAGAATTGAGTTGTCAGCAATGGGTGGTGATTACTGGGTAGAAGTAGGTATCCATCTCATTGTATTTAAGAAGGGGCAGAGGCAAATGGGTCTCAACTTCCATTTGTCTCACATACAATCAGCACTTTCATGCATTATACCCCAAATTGCCTTTCTTGCTATAAACTCCAATATTTCAAGCTTTGGCCCAGTGGTGCCTCCTGCCAGCCAACAGTTCAGTTTTGGCAGCATCTCTGTCTTCATCTGGTCAGCAATATATATTTATGAAAACTGCATATTTCTGCATTATCGTTTTATAGAAATGAGTAGAAAATAGAAAACAGAGTGAATACCAGTGATAAAAAAAAAAAAAAAGGCTTGGAATCTGTAAAGTTAATCCAAGTTAGACACAGCTGGAAACCATTGGAGTGCTGCAAGCAGGGACCCTGGTCTCCATCGGCCAGTCACTCACGTGTTTAAGTTATAATGTGAAAGAACAACATCACGGTCAAAAGGCATTGAAATACTGTCAAAGACTGCCCAAAAGGACAGCTGTAACTGAGCATTTCATAATATTTTTAGCTTTCTGAGAATAGAACAGCCTTTTATAACCATGTGGATCCACTGTTCAACTTTCATATATTCCGTTGTCCCAGTGCATTTTGAGGAATGTGTTTTGTAAGGAAGCAGAGCCTGCCCATACAGTCATTAAACCAAAAACCCCAAACCCATTGCTGTCGAGTCAATTCCAACTCAGAGCGACCCTATAGGACAGAGTAGAACTGCCCCATAGGGTTTCCAAGGACTGGCTGGTGGATTCGAAATGCCAACATTTCGGTTAGCAGCTGAGCTCTTAACCACTGCACCACCAGTCATTAGAGACTCAAAATGGAAACCTCCTTCCTGGAGCACGAGGGCTTTGCGGTGGCAGTTTAAATACCACTCTTACATGCTGGCCTCCTCCCCAGGCTCGATTTTAATATCTGCATGAAGAGTGCAAATGGAGACATAGCTGTATACCCAAATATTTAAACATTTTATATTCAGCTAACAAACTGTTAAATAAAACTTTTCTTGTCCTCCTACCCTGACAAATACACCTTTGTATGGGCACATATTATGTACCTACTATGTGCTAAGTCCACACCAAGGTTTCTTTCACCCACCATGGCTGCCTGTCCTCTGCACTCAGAACTACCCCTAAAGCCAATGCCTAGAAGGAGTCTGGGGGTCCTGATGGCCAGAACGTTAGCGAGCTTCTCCATGTGGCCCATGATAATAGTAATATTAATATATTAAGGTGACAAATAACAGTGGTAATAATAAGACCGAACATTCACTGCATGCTAACTACAAACCAGACACTGTACTAAGCATTTTCTATGGATCATCTCATTTAATTCTCTTAAGAAGGCAGTGAGATGGAGTTTTACAGACAAGGAAACTGAGGCTAAGAGAGCTTAAGGAAATTCTCCAGGTCAGAAGTGAGAAGAGCTGGAATGTAAATTCAGGAAGTCTGACTCCAGGGCCTAGCCACATGTCCATCACGTGCCATTGCCCAGAGTGGGCCCCAAAGGGCAGCAGAGGGAAGCAGGCTTAGCCAGTGACTAGCAAACATCCCTGTTGGAACCTCAGGTGGCTGGCCAGCAGGAGGAAGGCTACTTCTGGAGGCTGCGTGGTATGATGGAAGAGCAGGGCTTGGGGTCAGACAGATTCTACCCTCCTCAGAGAACTGCAGAAGGCATCACCTGCAGCGCTTACGGTCATCCCCTTCTGTCCAACATGCTCTTTCCAGGGCAGATCTCTCAGTAGTCCCCAGAGACAATCGGCCACTCCCACAGCCATATGCACTTCTCTTTCTTCTTCCAGTGAGCTCTTTTCCTTTATCATCTTCTAGAAGTTTATCTCTTCCCTCTCTCTTCCCCATCCTTTTCCCCTGCCTTATATTTCCAACAACACCTACAAGTAATGCTAAAGGTTAGTCCTTAGGAATATAGAGATAATAGATATCTGATGGAGAGTTGAGCAGCAACTTTTTACAGCTGGATTCCAATTTATTGCAGACCCATGTTGGGTTCCATCTGACCTGCCTAGGATTTGGCCACCCTGACTCCAAGCATGGACTGTTGGTAGCCTAGCCAACAGCTACCTCCTCCCCCAAGTGCCTCTACGAACTTGTTTGCAGGTATCAGGCAACCACGGGCTCCAGGAAAAGCCCTACAAGATGAATCTTGATTTACCCAAGCCATCAAGGTCTTTCCAGTGATTGAGGAATGGGCCTATTCTCAATTCTAGCCGAGTCATGAGGAGAAGCCTACTGGAGGCCCAAGGGATGCAAGGAAGGACTGCCCTTTTCTGGGAGGATGGAAAAGCTTGGGGCTGCAGCAATCATTGTACGCCAGTGGACAGGAGCCAACATGCTGAAGTTGGCAGAGCAGGAAGCTGGAATAGGCCTGTGTTCTCAATGACATTTCTAAGAGCAAATTAACCAACCTGGAACTGTCTTACCTCTAGACATTCTGCTGTGCGATTATAAATCCCTCAAGGTTTGAGCCATTTTCAGTTGGCTCTTCCATTACATGCAGCTGAACGCACTCCTGGTACAACAGCCCAGCAGCAGCTGGTGGCCCTAGCCACCAGTGGGACATTTACCAGATCCAAATCCACCACATGGGGCACCAGACTGGGGGTTCTCTAGAGAACTTAACTAGTTCAATTACTACCACCACAGACCTATGGGCAAAATGAAGTGATTAAATGGGAAATTATATGATGAACTTTCCATGAGGCCAGGAAAAGTGTCAAAGTGCTTTACAATCAAACCTAATTGAAAACAACAGCTCTTTAATCTAAATTTACAACATAATCAGCCTTCTGATTACCTAATTATAATTAAATTAGATTGGCAGTATATTTCATATATGCTAATTGAAAGCATTAAAAGAAAAACTGCATTTGGTAATTGTTGTGTTTTCTCACTCCCTATGAGAGCCAAGTAGGAAAGAAATCTCCCTGGGCCGTAAGCTTGGAGACCTGGGTTCTAGTCCCACCTCTGCTCAAACTGGCTGTGTGACTATAGGTGGGTCACTTAGCCCTTTCGAGTCTCTCTGTTATATTAGTAAGATTCCAACCAAGGGGTTATTTGGGGGAAAGTACTTGGAGTTACACAAAGTGTCATCATTTAATTAATTTTGCCTGTTCTTGAACATCATGTAAATGAAATCATACGGTACGTACTTTTCTGTGCCTGGTAAGAAGTCTGCTACATTTTTTAGTGCATTTTATTGCCAAAGAAATGACAAGTCCAAACTAACAAAAATGTTGGTTGTTCAAGCATTAAACAACCCTTGGGCCCCCAAGATTGCACAGGCAGGCAGTTGGCTTGTGAAAGCTGTACAGCCTCTAAATAGGGCAAACTCCCCAACATCCGCTTTAGATGTGGCCCAGGACATAATGAGGAAGCTCCCAGAGGGTGGAGTCAGAGTCATAAAGAACAATGGACCAGAGAGCTCCTCCCAGAAATCAGAATGAGATCTCATGGAGGGATTTCCCCGGACCCGTGGTCAAGCATGCCCAAAGTCTAGCCAGCAGGCTCTCACAATTGCTAGGAGCCAATGGCTGCTCTGTGTCTTCTCTTCTTCCCTTTTCTGAATACAGGTGGGTGCTGTAGATATGCTGCTTCTGCTCCACCTTCGTATATGGGGCTGGGGGCGGGGGGTGGGAACAGGCCACTCGTACTTTTAGTTTATAAGTCACCAAAGCAAGAGAAGCCACCTCCAGACTTGAGAGGACTGTACATCACCTGGAGGTCCCCTGCTTTGAGCTGGACACAATGACCTCAGAGGTCTTTGGACCTGTTGTTAATCGCCATGGAGTCGATTCCGACTCATGGCAACCCCATGTGTGCACGGCAGAACTGCTCCATAGGGTTTTCACAGCTGTGATCTTTTGGAAGCAGATCGCCAGACTTTACTTCCAAGGTGTCTCTGGGTGGGTCTGAACTACCAACAATGCTTAACTACTTACTTGGGCCACTCAGGGACTCCTGATTCCAAGGTAACCCTCCCCCAACACAGTTGAGCTTGTGGTACCAGGGACTTGAAGTGGAGACAAGCAATGAGATTTCTCCCTCCTCTTCTTCCTCCCTCATCTGGGAGTGGAGGGGACCTTGGTCTGCCTCTGGGCCACCTTCAGCTTTTCAGGGATTGGGGGTGGGAGTCAGATATCAAGAAACAGACAAGGGTCTCCTGGTGCAGCTGGGCGCTTTGCAGTCCTCTCTGGGTTGGTGGGTGCTGTTTGTCTGTTAACCTCTGTTGGGGACAGGCTTCTAGGTGCTGGTGCCTTGTGATTCAGGGGCCCTCCCTTGCCCAGTCCCCTGATGTGAGCCCTCTGTTTCCACTCCCCAACCCACCTCACTCCCCCACTGGCAGTACATCCACAGCCTCGGGCTGCTGGATCCTTTTGCCCCAAGTCAGCTACCTCCCGCCAGGTCTCCCGAGAAGCTCACACATGTGGGTGTGCAGGGCCACACATGAGTGGACAGGTGCCTGCAGCCCTGCTCTCTACCTTGCCATTTCTCTCCAGCCCTTTCGCCCCTGCTTGTCCACAGCCCCAGCACTATCTGATCTAGGATGGGGTGCCAGGCGCGTCCTCCTACAAACACCCCCATTACCTACAAGAGACTCTTTTGCAACCTCCCCCTTTCACTGGGCTTGGTGGCAGGGAGGGAGAGAACACAAAGGAGCAGCTTCCCACCTGCACCTTGGGGAGGAGACAAAATTGCCCCTCACCGCCCTCCCCAAAAGACCCAGGACAGAGTGACTCTCTGTCCTCATTGCCTTGGGCCCAGAGCCTGTCAAACAACCAATCACTTCTTGATCTTCTGATCAAAGCTTCCAGGGTTAGAATCTCTGGCAAGTACTATAAGCCCAGAGGCCTTGTGAAAACCAGGCTCCTAGAACAGTGCTAGGACTGAAATGATTGTTTCCTCTCTCTCCTCTTCCCTTCTTCAATTCTCCTAGTGGCTAAAGGAATATAAACTGAATTGACTGCATATGAATTCCAGGAAGTGGTCCTTAAAGAAAGGGCAGGATCTTCCCTTCTTCATGATGGCTAGAGGTTGAATACAATGGCTGGAGCTGCAGCAACTAAAGTAGATGGTATATGACAAAGGTGGCAGAGCAACAGAGTAGAAGGAGCCTGGGTTCTCGACCATCACTGAACTGCTTTGCCAGCCCTGGGCTGCCTGCCTTTGGTTCATTTATGTGAGGAAGATGCATTCTTTAGCTTGTTAAACCACTCTTCAAATATTCTGCCTCTCATAGCCAAACCTCATCCTAATAGTCTGGCTCTGAGCTTTAGGCCTGATCTCTATTTATTTTCTTGAGGTAATCAGGATTGAGGTAATTGGAAAGGAAATGAATCATAATTCAAACAGAATATTGAATCAATATTCTTTAAACCTGTCTGTGCAGAACTTAAAGCCTCTCTCCACCACAAGTGCTAATGCTTTACAGAAAGCTCACAGCTTTCAAAGTCAGTTGAATCCAGGATATAACTTGGTCTCTAAGATTCACCAATTGTATAACCTTGGGCAAGTTACCTATGTCTTAGTCATCCAGTGCTGCTATAACAAATAGCACAAGTGGATGGCTTTAACAAAGAGAAATTCATTCTCTCACAGTCTAAGTGGCTACAAGTCCAAATTCAAGGTGCCAGCTCCAGGGGAAGGCTTTCTCTCTCTGTTCGCTCGGAGGAAGGTCCTTGTTGTCAACCTTCCCCTAGTCTAGGAGCTTTTCAGGACGGGAGCCCCAGGTCCAAAGGATGCACTCCTCTCCTGATTCTTCATTCTTGGTGGTAGGAGGTCCCTCTCCTCCCTGCTCACTTCTCTCTTTTATATCTCAAAAGAGATAGACTCAAGACACAACCTAATCCTGTAGGTTGCAACCTGCCTCATTAACATCATAGAGGTTAGGATTTACAACATATAGGATAAATACATCAGATCACAAAATGGAGGACAACCACACAATACTGGGAATCATGGCCTAGCCAAGTTGACACACATTTTGGGGGGACACAATTCAATCCATGACACCCCACCTCTCTTAGCTTTGTTTTATTAAGAATAGTAATTCCTGCCTTGCAGAGTTCACGTAAGCAATTTTTATTGTACATCTACTATCTGCATGACATTGTGCTGGAGATACTATGGAGAAAAAGACAGACTAGGCCTCAACCTTCATGGCTTAAAGTCCAGTGGGGGAGAAGCAATAAAGAGCAAATAAATAAACAAAATAATCATATAAACAGAATGCTGTAACAGAGAACAACAGGGTATGGGAGTGCCCAGAACTGGGCACTCATCCCCTCTAAAGGCTAAAGAACGGGCTCGTGTAAAGCTCTGAGCACACTGGCTGATTATGCTATAGCTCTGGCCCACAAGCCATCAAGCCCTCTCCCCGCAGAGAGGTCCATCCCATTATACAGAACCCAAGTGGCCCCACCATGCTGCTCATGCCCAGCCCCAAGCAGGTCATTCAATCTGTGTTTTTTTCTGTCTGTCTGAGGATGGACAGAGGGCAGAATGGACAGACTGCCAGCACAGAAAGCTACTGGCTACAGAGACCCTGCCTGGCACAGGCCCTGCATTGAGCTGGCTTTGTTCCTTTGCCTAATGGGCACCACCTGGGGTCCAGGGACTGCAGCTGGCATCAATTAGTCCTCATTGAACCCAAGCTGGAGCGGCACTCTGGCTCCCTCCCAGGTAGTGGCGTCAGGCAAGCAGCCTGCTCCTGGGCTCTGTGTCCTCACCACCTCAATGGGTGACCTTTTCCTGAGCAGGCGGGGCCTATCAGGCCCCCAGCTGCCATGACCACAAGAAGCCTGGCTCTCAGAACTAAGTGATCAGAACTTGACTATGACTGCATGTATGGAGGGGCCTGGTATGGGCACCGAGGATAACTTAAGCAACAGAGAAACTCTGAGAATTATGTAGAATTATGTAGAAAATTATGTAGAATTTCATTCAGGACAGAAGGATAGGCGGTCTACAATTGGTGGTATTGCACGGTACCTCAGCAGTGCTACAGAGGCAGACAGTGTGGGAGGGAGCAAATCCCTACTCATTTGGGCCAATTACCCTCCCTAAGCCTTGGTTGCCCCATCTTAAAATGGGCATGATAATAACAGTACCTACCTCATACAGAGAAGGTTAAGGAAACTAATAAAATGCACTTGAAAGCGTTCAATATGCGTCTGCAGTGATTCATCTTCATTCTCACTCAACAAACATTTCTGAGCATCTAATATGTGTTAGGCTCTGTTCTAGGCTCTGGAAATGCAAAGACAAATAACAAAGCTTCAAGGACTGTTGAAAGTCATCTGATCTGGTGACTGTCCGCTTACGTTGGACTAAAGACTTCATGTTCTACCTACTCCACTGTATTAATTAGCATTTCCCTTGCAACAAAGCACCCCAAAACCCCGTGGCTTCAAGCAATAAACATTTCTTATTTCTCACAGTTTCATGGGTGATCTGGGCAGTTCTGTTCTGGGCCAGCGTGGCCGGAGCTGTGTGGTCGAGGATGGCCTCCTGAGTCCGGAGCCTCAGCTGGGATATCTGCAGCCTCTCTCCCCATGGTCTCTCAACCTCCAGGAGGCAATCCAAGCTTCCTCCCTGGGTCCAGAAGTTTCCCCACAATAAGAGAGAAGGTAAGCTCCAACTCTCCAGTGCTTCTCAAGCTTCTCCTTGAAACACATTTGCTATTGTTCCTTGGCCAAAGCAAGTCACAAGGCCAAGCCCAGAGTCCTACAGTCCATACGAGAGGTTACGACCCAAGGGCATGGATCCAGGGAAGCAAGAACAAATTGGCGACACCACTGCAACAATCAGTCATACTAACCCACTCCCGATTTCCAGAGGAAAAATAATTGATAATAAAGAATTCGAGAGAGAACATATGGGAACCACTTACTATGTGCTTCAGTGGTCTCCAAATGTTTTAAATCAAATATTCCTTAAATATTTTTACTCTGCATCTTCAAGATGTACATATTCATGTGTAAATTATATAGTTTATTTTTGTTATTATTTGCCATCAGGTCAACTCCAACTTATAGTGATTCCATGTACAACAGAACAAAACATTGCCCGGTCTTCAGTCATCTTCAGGATCATTGGTATATTTGAGTCCATTGTTCTGGCTATTACATTATATATATATATAAAAAAAAAGTTCCATTAAAAGGAAAAGTTAAATAGATGAAATATAGACTATTTTAAATGTCTTGTTAATTTTGGTGGTTTTTTACTATTATTAAATAGTAAGGCACAATATACAGTTTTATTGTTGATGACAGTGCACATAAATCCACCTTTCCAGGAACTTCCCTGATGACTTTAATTTGTCGGGAGGTGGGTGTCTGACTTCTTGTCTGCCTCTTATAATGCGGCTGATAAAGAGCTAATCCTGTTGGTGTCAGCTATGCTTATTTCTTGTTTACTGTCTTTAATCCACTGTGTCTCTACAACAATCTACTAAAGCCATTTTTCCATTTTGTAAGGATTAGTTTAAACTAGATCATGTCATTCATAAATCCACTTACCTGAGTGCATGTAAACCATAATACGTCAAATTCCCAAGAGTGGATGCATAGGCGGGTGGCCACAGCACCCCCACTGTGGCACCCTTGAGGGCCCACCTGTGCCGTGGGTGACACAGGACCCTCCCACGTACCTACCGAGTGAAGCGACTAGTGCCAATCTGAACCCTAAAATATTTGTAAAGCATAATTGCTTTCTGTGGGGCCATGAGGACAGCCAACAAGAGGACAAGCTTCTAAGGAGGACAGATTGGGAAAAGCCCAGATCCAAGATAGCACTGAAGAGTTGCCCAATTAGCCAGCCCTGGAACTGCCCTATCTCGGAACTACTTGTTACACGTCCTCATTGTTTACTCCACCTTTCCTTGCAGTTTTTGTTCCTTACAACTCAAATCTTCCTAACTGATTCAGATGCTTCCTCAGAAGAGGAAAGTCCAAGTTAGTGAGAAAGATATGTTGATTTTATTTTCTTTCTCATGTTTTTATCCAAGTGATTCATCTCTGGGGCAGAGCCTCTGACAAAATCTAAAGAAATGTGTTTAAAAAATTATTTGCTTCAATGGATGCCTCCCAGATTTGATTTTGAGTTTTAACCTTGAAACTCCAAGGCTACAAAATTTTATGAAATGAGTTCTGGCTGCATGGTGTGACTTTTGATGCTTTGCCCAGTGATGTGGGGACCCCTTGAAGACAACTTCAGACCCTTGGACTTCAGGCCCTTCCTACAAATACAGGAAGAATTTCAACCAAGCATAAGGTTTGTTGGGGGATGGTCCCTCCTTCCAAAGAGAGACTCCTAGGGTCTATTAGTCCTTCAGGGGCTCTAGGTGGCCAGGGTGAAGTTGGTTCTTTTCACATGTTGTTGTTGTTGGGTGCTGTCAAAGCAATTCCAACTCATAGGAACCCCATGTGATGGACTAGGTAGAACTTCTTCATAGGGTTTTCCTGGCTATAATCTTTATGGAAGCAGATTACCAGATCTTTCTCCCATTGAGCCAATGAGGGTTTGAACTGCCAATCTTTCAGTTAGCAACCTAGCATATAACCACTGTGCCACCAGGGCTCCCTCCTTTTTACATAAAAATTTTTTTTTTTTACATAGTAGCGGCTAAATTATAAAAATCAAGTTTAATCCACAAAAATGATCTTTCTCCAGCAAAAATGAACATGTTTCTTCAACGTGACACTCATATTGACACCAGAATAGACAGCACCTTTAGAAAGTACATTAAAAGATCATTAAGATACAAATAAAAACCATCATGAGATACCATCTCACACCCACCAGGATGGCTATTAACCAGAAAAACTGAAAATAACAGGTATTGGTGAGGACATGGAGGAATTGAAACCCTCATCCACTGCTGCTGGGACTGTAAAATGGTGCAGTCACTGTGGAAAATAGTTTGGCAGTTCTTGAAAAAAGTAAACATGGAACAACCATAAACTCATTGCCGTGGAATTGATTCCGACTCATAGGGACCTCCCCCACGTGTATGTCAGTTTGTTGTACTGTGGGGGCTTGCATGTTTGTGTGATGCTGGAAGCTATGCCACCCGTATTCAGATACCAGCAGGGTCACCCATGTAGGACAGGTTTCAGCTAAGCTCCAGACTAAGACAGACTAGGAAGAAGGACCCGGCAGTCTGTTTCTGAAAAGTATTAGCCAGTGAAAACCTTATGAATAGCAGTGGAACATTGTCTGATATAGTGCTAGAAGATGAGTCCCCCAGATTAGAAGGCACTCAAAAGATGCCTGGGGAAGAGCTAGCCTCCTCAAAATAGAGTCGACCTTAATGACGTGGATGGAATAAAGCTTTCGGGACCTTCATTTGCTGATGTGGCATGACTCAAAATGAGAAGAAACAGCTGCAAACATCCATGAATAATCAGAACCTGGAATGTACAAAGTATGAACCTAGGAAAATTAGAAATCGTCAAAAATGAAATGGAACACATAAATATCAATAACCTAGGCATTAGTGAGCTGAAATGGACTGGTATTGGCCATTTTGAATCAGACAATCATATAGTCTACTATGCTGGGAATGACAACTTAAAGAGGAATGGTGTTGGCATTCATTGTCAAAAAGAACATTTCAAAATCTATCCTGAAGTACAATGCTGTCAGTGATAGGATAATATTCATACACCTACAAGGAAGACCAGTTAATATGACTATTATTCAAATATATGCACCAAACACTAGGGACAAAGATGAGGAAATAGAAGATTTTCATCAGCTGCTGCAGTCTGAAATTGATCAAACATGTAATCAAGATGCATTGATAATTACTGGTGATTTTAATGCAAGAGTTGGAAACAAAGAAGAAGGATCAGTGGTTGGAAAATATGGCCTTGGTGATAGAAACAATGCCGGAGATCGAATGATAGAATTTTGCAAGACCAATGACTTTTTCATTGCAAATACCTTCTTTCACCAACATAAATGGCGACTATATATATGGACCTCGCCAGATGGAGCACACAGAAATCAAACTGACTACGTCTGTGGAAAGAGACGATGGAAAAACTCAATATCATCAGTCAGAACAAGGCCAGGGGCCGACTGTGGAACAGACCATCAATTGTTCCTATGCAAGTTCAAGCTGAAACTGAAGAAAATCAGAGCAAGTCCACGAGAGCCAAAATATGACCTTGAGTATATCCCACCTGAATTTAGAGACCATCTCAAGAACAGATCTGACACATTGAATACTGATGACCAAAGACCGGATGAGTTGTGGAATGACATCAAGGACATCATACATAAAGAAAGCAAGAGGTCATTGAAAAAACAGGAAAAAAAGACCAAGATGGATATCGGAGGAGACTCTGAAACTTGCTCTTGAACGTCGAGCAGCTAAAGCTAAAGGAAGAATCGATGAAGTAAAAGAACTGAACAGAGGGCGGCTTGAGAAGACAAAGTATTATAATGGCATGAGCAAAGAGCTGGAAATGGAAAACCAAAAGGGAAGAACACGCTCGGCGTTTCTCAAGCTGAAAGAACTGAAGAAAAAATTCAGGCCTCGAGTTGCAATAGTGAAGGATTCTATGGGGAAAATATTAAATGATGCAGGAAGCATCAAAAGAAGATGGAAGGAATACACAGAATCATTATACCAAAAAGAATTAGTTGGTGTTTAACCATTTCAAGAGGTGGCATATGATCAGGAGGAACCAATGGTACTGAAGGAAGAAATCCAAGCTGCTCGGAAAGCATTGGCAAAAAACAAGGCTCCAGGAATTGATGGAATATCAACTGAGATGTTTCAACAAACGGATGCACCACTGGAGGTGCTCACTTGTCTATAGCAAGAAATATGGACGACAGCTTCCTGGCCAACTGACTGGAAGAGATCCATTTATGCCTATTCCCAAGAAAGGTGATCCAACCGAATGTGAAAATTATAGAACAATATCATTAATATCACACGCAAGCAAAATTTTGCTGAAAATCATTCAAAAATGGCTGCAGCGGTATATCAACAGGGAACTGCCAGAAATTCAGGCTGGTTTCAGAAGAGGACATGAAACCAGGGATATCACTGCTGATGTCAGATGGATCCTGCTTGAAAGCAGAGAATACCAGAAGGATGTTTACCTGTGTTTTATTGGCTATGCAAAGGCATTCAACTGTGTGGATCATAACAAATTATGGATAACGTTGCAAAGAATGGGAATTCCAGAACACTTAGTTGTGCTCATGAGGAACCTTCACATAGATCAAGAGGCAGCTGTTCGGACAGAACAAGGGGATACTGCATGGTTTAAAGTCAGGAAAGGTGTGCGCCAGGGTTGTATTCTTTCACCATACCTATTCAATCTGTATGCTGAGCAAATAATCCGAGAAGCTGGACTATATGAAGAAGAACGAGGCATCAGGATTGGAGGAAGACTCATTAACATCATTATGCAGATGACACAACCTTGCTTGCTGAAAGCGAAGAGGACTTGAAGCACTTAACTAATGAAGATCAAAGACCACAGCCTTCAGTATGGATTGCACCTCAACATAAAGAAAACAAAAATCCTCACAACTGGACCAATGAGCAACATCATGATAAACGGAGAAAAGACTGAAGTTGTCAAGGATTTCATTTTACTTGGATCCACAGTCAACAGCCATGGAAGCAGCAGTCAAGAAATCAAAAGACGCATTGCATTGGGTAAATCTGCTGCAAACGACCTCTTTAAAGTGCTGAAGAGCAAATATGTCATCAGCCCAGGAGTCCCACTTTTCTGAGCCCAGCCTCAGCTTCCTGTCCTGTAAAATAAGGATAATTTCCCTGCCTCGCAAGAGACGAGCTCATGTCATAGGCCCCAGAACATAGTAAGGGCTGGAACATGTTGGCTGTCGTTATTGGTCACCTTCCCACCGAATCATAAAGCTTTATAGCCAGAAGGGACTTCAGAGCTGCTCTTCCCAACCTTCAGAGTACAAACCAATCACCTGGGGTCAAAATGCAAGTTCTGATTCAGTAGTTCTGGGGAAGCACCTGAGATTTCACATTTCTTTTTTTTTTTTTTTTAATTAACTTTTATTGAGCTTCAAGTGAATGTTTACAAAGATTTCACATTTCTAACAAGATCCAAGGTGTTGCTGAGACAGCTGGTCCCCAGAAAGGCGTTGCTATGAGTCACAATCAACTGGATGGAAACGGGTTTGAGTTCCTCCTTGTTTTCCAGAAGAGGAGACCGAGGCTGAGAGGAGATGGATGTTGCTTACCCAGGGAGGTCCAGAAAGCTGTTGAGAAAGGCAACACAGAACACAGGCCCTCAGCAGGGCAGAGAGATTCACTTTCCAAAGCTATTGCTGATCAAGAACACCCAAGTGAGGATTAATTTATTCATCCTGAATTCACCCCCTCACCCTCAGCCTGACGCTCCATTTCCTGAAGATGCTAAGCTTTATTCTCAACTAAGGTGGGAGGAAAAGAAGGTGAGACAATTTCAAAAAAAAAAAAAAAATCATTCAGCTGAGATGGGTAATGTTTTACTGGGAGAGAAGAGGAAGTGTATTAGCTCAGGGCTTGGGAAGGAGCAGTTGTGAGTTTTAATATCCTTAAAATAAGTAAATAAATAAATCAAGGTTTTCAGGAAATTGGCAAGGGTGGCAGGAATAGTAATTGCTTTTCCAACATGAGACAATTACCGTGTTTCCAACATTAGGGACTTAAACCCAACTCACTCCTCTTTGGGGAGCCGTCCTGGCTGATGCAGCTGCACTGTGTGGCCAACTGCAGTTTTCCCAAGTGCAGCACAGGGTTATTCTTTAACCAGGGGGCTGTATCCATCACATTCCACCAGCTGTGGCCCTGCCCACACGCCCCTCCCATTTATCACCTCCATGGGAATCTATTTCCTCCTTCCATATCTGACCCTTTCCCCCATTTGGCTCAACCTGAAGCTCAGCCCATGCTCCTAGGCGCTGCTAGAAAGGCAGCAACTAAAGAAAACACACAGCACCTCTATTCAAGGAAAGTGCTAGAATCCACCAGGCCCTGAAAGCAATCTTTTACAAGACATGACTCAATCCTAATTAGGGTCTGATGTTTAACAAACTTCCATGATCCACCAGCCCTGTTTGCCTCAGCAAAGTTTTTCCCACAAGCCTCTGGAAAGGGGAAGAAATGTAAGCTAATCAGTCTGCCAGGTGTCACTTCTGCCCCAAAGGCTGTGGGAGTCCAGAGGTGCAAGTACCTGTGGAACACATATCGGTTCTTCCGCATTATAACAAGTGTCCCAGCAAATCTTTTCATTTTCCATCAGAGTAAGCCAGCAAACTCCCACAGGTCTCTGTGCTGTTTGGTGGAAGTAAAGAGACAAAAATGGAGCCCTAGTGGCACAATGGTTAAGAGCTGGACTGCTAAATGAAAGGTCAGCAGTTAGAACCCACCAGCTGCTGTGCACAAGAAAAGGCTTAGCAATCTGCTCCTGCAAAGATTTTCAGCCTAGGAAACCTATGGGGCAGTTCTACTCCGTCCTATAGGATCGCTATGAGTCGGAATTGATGCAACAGCAATGGGTTGGCGTTTGAGTGGTGCAGTGGTTAAGTGCTTAGCTGCTAACCGAATGTTCAGCAGTTCGAACCCACCAGCCACGCCTCTGGAGAAAAGACCTGGCAATCTGCATCTGTAAAGATTTAACCAAAAAACCAAACCCACTGTCAACTCATAGTGACCCTATAGGACAGAATAGAACTGCCCCATAGGGTTTCCAAGGCTGGAATCTTTATGGAAAGACTGCCACACCTTTGATGGTGGGTTCTAACTGCCAAAACTTTTAGTTGGCAACCAAGCACTTTACCACTGCACCACCTGGGTTCCTTATCTGTAAAGATTTACAGCCTAGGAAAACCTATGGGGCAGTTCTACTCTGTCCTATAGGGTTGCTATGAGTTGGAATCAACTCAATGGCACACAACAACAAAAGAGACAAATAAAACGAGGAGCTCTTACTCTCAGATTTGGCCGTCTAATGATGATGCAGATAACTAGGAAACAAAGTTAAGAGTGGTTCCTGTCCTAGAAAGGGTAGGATTGCTAAGAAGGGAAATGCGAGCCCTGGCCTTGGAGGCAGATCACTGCCCTTAGGGCAGTTTGTCATGGTTAGCTTCATGGAACATGACAGGACTTATCAGTCCTGCATTCTCAACTTTCCTAGGGATGTTTCAAGTATGGGACAAGTCTTCTTACCACAAAGAGTAAATAAAAATGATACTGTAAACAGGCAGCCCTTTGCTTTTATACACATGAAAATATGTATAAAATTAACTGTATGGAAGTGGAGCAAAAGACTTACATATTAAAAGCGGGTGTTCCACCCCAAACAGCACTGTTGTGTACTGTACAAGGGGACCAGGCCAAAGGTGTAATTTGGGACTTAAATCCAGCTACGTACCTGTGTGAAGCCCTGGTGGCACAGTGGTTAAGAGCTTGGCTGTTAACCAAAGGTCGGCAGTTTGAATCCACCAGCCGCTCCTTGGAAACCCTATGGGGCAGTTCTGCTCTGTCCTATAGGGTCACTATGAGTCGGAATTGACTTGAAGGCAATGGGTTTGGATCTTTTTATGTACCTGTGCAGGGTTATATTTATAAGGAAGAAGTGCCTTTTTCTAAGGTGCACAAGGCTAGTAGTGGCCCTGCTCCCAAAAGAGATTTTTTTTTAAATATTTTAAAATTCCAATCAAGCATTCATAGCATTTTATTTCATGTTGTTCTTTTCCTCTATCATTGAGTCTATAGTAAATCCACTTAAGTCCAATGAGCATCCAACTGACGCCAAAGTTTGGCCACCTTAGGCAATGGTTTCCATCTTTGCTGCAAGTGTCGCAAGCATAGAAGATCTATGCTGCTTATCTCTGATGTTATAACCTTTTCTCTTTTTTTCTACTTTCCACTTGTTTTTATAAAACATCATGGGCAAAATGCAATCATATTTGAAACAGTTGCACTTGCACTGTTCAACAAAGAGGTGTCAACAGGAACCGTTGGCTGGCAAGCAGCGCCATCTTGGGGCAGCTCAAGTTATATTTCCAGTAGCTGGTATATGACAGTCCAAAATTGTTTTAGGAAGGCAGATTAGAGGGTCAATGTATAAAATACTTATCTGACCTTTCAGTTGAGGACAACCTGTAACATTTGATTTGTTGATTTTTCTGGAAGTCCACAGTATATTCAATATTCTTTGCCAACACCACAATTTGAACGCATCCATTCTTCTGTCTTCCTTTTTCCTTGTCCAGCTTTCCCATGCATACGAGGCCACTGCAAAGACCGTGACTTGGGTCAGATGCACCTTAGTCAATAAAGTGACATCTTTGTTTTTTGACACTTTAAAGAGGTCTTTTGCAGCAGATTTTCCCAATGTAACAGGTTGTTTAATTTCTTGAATGCTGCTTCCATGAGCGTTGACTGTTGATCCAAGTAGAATGAAATTCCTGATGACCAGGCACAAGGGCGAGCTTCAACATTTCTCACTAAAAAACAAAAAAAGCAGGTTTTCTTTTTTTAAAATAATTTTTGTTGTCATTGTTGAGAATATACACAGCAGAACATACACCAATTCAACAATTTCTACATGTACAATTCAGTGACATCGATTACATTCTTCAAGGTGTACAATCATTCTCACCTTGCTTTTCCAAGTTGTTCCCCCTATGTTTCCTATCTAATTTTTCAAGTTGCTATTGTCAATTTGATCCCAAATAGCTAGATGTTAAAAGAGCACAATGTTCAAGGCTGACATTCTTTACTAATTAAACTATTGTTTGGTTTAAAGAAGGCTTAAGAGGACATTTTTGGTTTAAGGTTTAAAGATTGTCTCAGGGCAATGGTTTTAGAGGTTCATTCCACCTCCATGGCTCCAGAAAGTCTGCAGTCTATGAGAACTTGAGATTCTGTTCTACATTTTCCCCCTTTTGAAAATCAGGGTTCTTCTATAGAATCAAAAACCGGATTTTCTGTTTGCCTTTCTGAAAAGGAAGTTTCTACAACTTCTCAAATCTTTCAGACCTAATACTGGTTCCTCTCTCACTCAGAAATTCCAGCCTCATCCCTTGTTAAATAATGGCCCTCTATCCAGAAGAGTTGACTCCTTTGAATTGTGGTGTTGGCAAAGAATATTGAATATACCATGGACTGCCAGAAGAACGAACAAATCTGTCTTGGAAGAAGTGCGGCCAGAATACTCCTTAGAAGCAAGGGTGGCGAGACTGCATCTTACATGCTTTGGACCTGTTGTCAGGAGGGATCAGTCCTGGAGAAGGACATCATGCTTGGCAGAGTACAGGGTCAGCGGAAAAGAGAAAGACCCTCAACGAGGTGGATTGACACAGTGGCTGCAACAATGAGCTCAAACATAACAACGATTGTAAGGATGGCGCAGGACCAGGCAGTGTTTCGTTCTGTCGTGCATAGGGTCGCTATGAGTCGGAACCGACTCGATGGCACCTAACAACAACAACAACAACATCCAGTCAGCACGAACCACATCCGCTTTTAAATAGCTGATTCCAGCTAGCATTCTCCTCTCCCTTTCCCAACCCCAAGAGTATTGTGGAGATTAATTAACAAGAAGGCAACCACATTATGAGTCTCTTGAGAACAAGACCCATGTACAATTCAGCCACTCATTCCATAAATACTTACTGAATGCCTACTATGTGCCAGGCATTCTTCCATGCAGTGGAGCTCAGTGGTTATGGGCATGGGCTTTGCAGCAAGACTGCCTGGGCCCCTCTCTCAACTCCACCACTTACGGATCAGATGATCAAGCTAGCATTGGGGGCACGGGAGGTGTGCTCAGTGTGGAAGATGCCGAGGACTCTACAGCACTGCCAGGAGCCATTCTAAGTCACAAAGAGTGCCATGTTCTGAGATTAAGCCACCTACCCTCTTCAGGTTGGAAACACAGTCTTTGCCATTTAAAGGGACAGAAACTTCTCTGCACAGATGCAGTGCTGCTCAGTGACTCTGCCACAGTTGGGATGCCTGATTTAGGAAGAGGCCACAGAAGCCAGGATAGCCCAGGGCCTCTGGAAGGACTCTCCACAGGCAGCTAAAACTTGAGACCATTTCAAGACTGGGGGGCTGAGTCCACTGTTCACTCTGAATGGTTAGTGGTGGGGGGAGGAGGACTGAGGAGGTGTAGGACAGCCCACAAGGCCCTCCATCATAGACTGGTGGTCCTGATGAGGGAGAGCTGGCTGACTTCCAGAAACAAGGGGATGAGGAGGACGAAGGGCCTGCATTCCATGAGAGGGCCTGAGCTGAGGCACCCCTTCTCTCCAGGGGACACCACACTGGCCCTCGCCTCTACCCCATTTGCCCTTGTCACCCGGTTTGTGCCTCTGCATCACATACCTACCCGGGTGACAGCAGTCATCCATCTTCCTGTGCAGGCAGCCAGTGGTCATTAGGAGGAATGAACCTGGTGGACTCGGGTTCAGCAGCCACTGCTGCAAGCCGAGTCCAGTGTGGCCAGCACCACTGGCACCCAATGCCGTGGGTTCGGGAATAATGACCACCACGCACAGGAGCAGATCACACAGCACCACTGAGAGTGCAAACAACTGGCCTCCTCACCTCTCCAGGACTCTTCCGTGGCCGCCCCTCGGTCTCGGTGGGTTCGGTCACAGTGTGTGACTACACGCCAGGCCAGACCGACAGGAATAAGCACCTGTGTAGGTGATCAAGGGTCTCAAATGCCAGCGAGCAGGGCAGCAGCCTCTGCAGCTCGTTCTGTACTACAGGGGTGGGGGCTTTGCCTCTCCCTCAGCTCCTGGGCCCTCTCTCAGCAACACCACCTACAAGTCATGCCTATTGGACCCTTCCCTGTGGTCCCTTTGGTGCTACTGGTGCTGTCAACCAGTATCACAATGGCCCCAGGGGGTTCCACTCTTCAGCTTGTCTCCTTTCTTTTCCTTCTCTTTCCACATTCATTCAGTGGACTGGATGGTGAAATCTAGCAGCTAGACAACATGGTTACTGCCCTGTGGAAGGAAGAGAGGAGCTAAAAGGGAGCAGAGGCAAGAAGCACCCAGGTTGCCCTTGGAAACAGAGGCTGCTGCTCAGAAGAGCCAGAGCAGGAAGAGGCACAGGGCAAACACAACCACAAATACAATACAAAAAGGTATTACACATTGGTTCAATGCCCAAGCTCTGGGGTCAAACTGTTCTTGTTAGTTGCCATCAAGTCGATTCCAGCTCATAGCGACCCCATGTGTTACAGAGTGGAACTACCCCATAGGGCTTTCTTGGCTGTAATCTTTACAGAGAAGATTGCCACAGAGCCTCCGGGTAGGTCTGAACCAACCTTTGGCTTAGCAGTCAAGTGCTTAACCGTTGCACCACCTACCCAGGTTCAAATAACCTTGGATGATCTTGGATAAGCTACCTAATTTCCCTGAGCCTCAATTTTCTCATCTGAAAAATCGGGGTAATGGAACCTCAAAAGGCTGCAAAGAGAATTAGATGAAACAGCATTTAGATCATGCCTGGCATACGGCAGACGCTTTAGAACTAAGAGAACTTATTTTATTGGAAGGTAGATACCTCCTGCTTTGAATGTATTGGGTATAGGGACACCACATCCAGGAAGTCTACTGAGCTTCCCTTTAAGTTTGTAGAGTATTTGGGGGGAAAGAGACAGCAGTGGAAAGTGCACTAAGGGGGATAAAGATAAGGAACAGGCATGTATTTTGCCCATACCCAGGGCCGGGCCCTGTGCTGGGCCCTCGATACACTAGTCCTCATTCTATCCTCCCAGCAGCCCAAAGAGGGGGCATTCGCGTTGACCCAATGAGACAACAGCCCAACCTCAGCCACTGACCTGTTAGTTGCTTCCCAAGTGTTTCATGTGGGGACATGTAAGACCCAGTGGAAAAAATCACAGCCAAATAGCTCAGGCCTACGTTAGCCTTCAGTGATGGCTCAAATGCAAGAATTCACAGAGGAATAGAGGCTGATCAGTACAGAGAGTTGCCCCTCTCTTCTAAAGCATTCAAATTGTGAGCACCAGAACACTGCCTTTTCTGCGTCCAGAAGAGCGGGGTTTCCAAGTAGGAAGCAGGAGTGCAGGCATGTGCCCATCAGAGGTGAAGACAGACATGGTGCTCAGCTCGGGTTAGAAGCTCAACATCACTACGGCACAGCCCATTCTCTGCACCAGGTCTCAGGGTAACCAGTGAGGCGGCAGTTCTGGAATGATCTGCTTGGCTCTCAGTAAATGGCTGTTTGCCATGGCAACAGGGCACTGCAGAGGCTCTGAGTCTGCTCAGAGGGGAAGCTGCTCTCCAGAGGCATTCAAATGCATGGGAGAAGGACTTCTCATAGAATGTACCCCAGGAGCTCCCCCCTTCCCCTTCTCATTGGCCCCCATCCTCTCCTTGTTCTCCTTTCTCAGGAGTCTCAGAGCAGCAGACAATGGACGTGGAGAGGGAGAAAAGGTGGCAGGGAGTTGGGGTGGACTGCCTCTCTGAGAATGTACAGCCCCCAGAGTTCTCTCCCCGGTCACACCTCCACCAGCAGAAGTCAGGAGGCCCAGAAAGCACTGTCTATACCCACACCCCTAGTGAAGATGGTTGTTGTTAGTTGCCGAAGAGTCAATTTCAACTCAAGGTGACCCTATGACAGAGTAGAGGTACCCCAAAGAAATTGACTTAAGACACACCCTACACTAATACTACCTCATTAACATAACAAAGAAACCCCATTCCCAAAGGGGATTAAAGCCACAGATATAGGGGTTAGGATTTACAACACATATTTTGCGGGGGGGGGGTGGGGGGAGGGGAACAAATCAATCCATAGCATGTGCCTCAAACCCCTTCCCACATCCCAGCTCCAGGCCCTCCACAAAGCGTTTCATTCCTGCGGCAACCTGCTCTGATTCCTGCCTCCACTAAATTCTTGTCTTCTGCTCTGTGTTCTATGGCTGGTTCCCGTGGCACCCCCCCAACCATTAGCACAGACACACTACCATCCACCCTGGCCTTGAGTGAGTGGGAGATTGCACTGGTGACTGGGGACACAAAGGGCAGATGGAGCCACGAAATGAGTTAAATTAAATCTTGGACATGTTCCTTCTCAAAAAGAACCTCAGCCACGTCATAGGCCTGGGTGCCAGCTCAGCTCCAGCTACACTACTCAGCCTTCTCCTTGGTTACTGCCTCCTGGGACTTCAACTTCTTCCCCGTGCACACACACCTTCTTATACGGGCACCTCAGCTTTCTCCAGCACTGACCACCTAACAGCCCAGAAAACCATTCTGCATGTTCATCGTGGTATGTCCCCTCAGTAGTAGGCCACTTCCTGTGAGCTCCCTCCTTTCCTCTGCACAAGGCAATAAAAAAACCTGTTGTCGTCGAGTCGATAGGACCTGGTAGACACTGCCCCATAGTGTTTCCAACGAGCGACTGGTGGATTCGAACTGCTGACCTTTTGGTTAGGAGCCAAGCTCTTAACCACTGAACTACCAGGGCTCCTCCAGGCAATATACACATGTATTTCCTCACTGATATGACCTATGCCACACGCTCCCCCTAGGAAGGCAGGCACCAAATAACATTTTATAGAGGATGAACCAATATTGATATGTTATTATTAACTGAAATCCATAGTTTACACTAGGATTCTCTCTTTATGCTGTGCAGTTCTATGTTGTTGTTGTGTGCCATCAAATTGATTCTGACTCACGGTGACTCTATACGATAGAGTAGAACTGACCCAAAGGGTTTCCTAGGCTGTAATTTTTATGGATCGCCAGGTCTTTTCTCCTATGGAGAAAAACCTAGTAATTCTAGGTCAAGTGAAAAGCAGTCTAATTCAAATTGCCAGAATAGAGAGTCAAGCCCCTCAATCAAATCCCAGACTTGAGCCAATTTACAGACCCAAGAACCCAACCAATGAAGAGAAGTCTGGGTCCCCTTGAGGAAAGATTCCGCCGCCAAAAATTTATACTGTTAATATCTCTCCCAGCTTTCTCCAAAGGGATCTACAGAATTTTGTGAGAGTGACTATTCATTGGGGAAAAGAAAATAATCAGACTTTTTGGAGATTACTGGATACTGGCTCTCAGCTGACACTAATTCCTGGAGATCCAAAATGTCACTGTGGCCCACCAGTCAGAGAGGGGGTGTATGGAGATCAGGTTATTAAGGGAGTCTTAACTCAGGTCTGTCTCACAGTGGGTCCAGTGAGTCCCCAAACTCAACCTGTAGTGATTTCCCCAGTTCCAGAATTCATAATTGGAATTCAGCAACTGGCAGAACCTCCACATTGAATCCTGACATGTGGTAGGAAAGGCCAAGTGGAAGCCATTAGAATTGCCCCTACCTCGGAAAATAGTAAACCAAAAGCAATACTGCATTCCTGAAGGGATTTCAGAGATTACTGCCACCATTAAGGACTTGAAAGATGCAAGGATGGTGATTGCCACCACATCCTCATTCAACTCGCCTGTTTGGCCTGTATAAAAAAACACATGGATCTCGGAGAATGACAGTGGATTATCGTAAACGTAAACAGGTGGTGACTCCAATTGCAGCTGCTTTTCCAGATGTGATTATATTGCTTGAGAAAATTAATACATCTCCTGGTACCTAGTATGGAGCTATTGATCTGGCTAGTGTCTTTTTCTCCACACCTGTTTTAAAGGACCACCAACACCTATTTCAAAGGCCAGTGATACACTTTCACTGTCCTACCTCAGAGGTATATCAACTCTCCAGCCCTATGTCATAATTTAGTCCACAGACACACTGATCACCTTTCTCTTCAATAAGACATCACACTGGTCTATTACATTGATGATATTATGCTGATTGGGCCTAGTAAGGAAGAAGTATCAATGACTCTAGACTTAGTGGGTAAGACGTTTGTGTATGAACCCAAAACCAACTCGTTGCTGTTGAGTCAATTCCAACTCATAGCGACCTATAGGACAGAGTAGAACTGCCCATAGGGTTTCCAAGGAGTGGCTGGTGGATTTGAACTGCCAACCTTTTGGTTAACAGTTGAGCTCCTAACCACTATGCCACCAAGGCTAGAAGGTGGAAAATTAACACAAATTCGGGCTTTTTTTCCAACTCAGTGAAATTTCTAGGGGTCCAGTGGTATGGGGCATGTCGAAATATTCCTTCTAAAGTGTTGAACCTGGGCCCTCCTACAACTAAAAAGGAGGCACAAATCTTTGGATTTTGGAGGCAACATAACCCTCATTTGGGTGTGCTACTCTGGCCTACTTATCAAGTGACTCGAAAAGCTCTAGTTTTGAGTGTGGCCCAGAACAAGAGAAGACTCTATAACAGGTTTAGGCTGCCATGCAAGCTGCTCTGCCACTTAGACCATATGATCCAGCTGATCCAATTGTTCTTGAAGTGTCAGTGGCAGATAGAGATGCTGTTTAGAGTCTCCGAAAGGTCCCTATTGGTGAATCATAGTGCAGACTCTTAGAATTTTGGAGCAAAGCCCTGTCACACTCTGCAGATAACTATTCTCCTTTTGAGGAACAGCTTTTGGCTTGTTACTGGGCCCTAGTAGAGACTGAACACTGCCTAACCATGGGCCACCAAGTCACCATGTGGCCTGAGGTATCCATCATGAACTGGGTGTTGTCTGACTCACAGAGTCATGAAGTTGGATGTGCACAGCAGCACTCCATCATAAATGGGGGTGGGTATATATGAGATCCAGTTCAAGCAGGACCTAAAGGCACAAGTAAGTTACATGAGGAAGTAGCCCAAATGCCCATAGTCTCCACTCCTGTCACATTACCTTCCTTCTCCCAGTCTGTACTTAAAGCTTCACGGGATATTCGTTATGATCAGTTAACTGAGGAAGAGAAAACTTTAGCCTGGTTTACAGGTGGTTCTGCACTATATGCAGGCACCACCCAAAAGTGGACAGCAGCAGCCCCGCAGCCCCTTTAAGGGACCTCTCTGAAGGACAGTGGTAAAGGAAAATCCTCCCAATGGGCAGAACTTTGAGCAGTACACCTGGTTGTTCACTTTGCTTAGAAGAAGAAAAGGCCAGATGTGCAACTGTATACTGATTCATGGGCTGTGGCTGATAGTTTGGCTGGATGGTCAGGGACTCAGAAGGCACATGATTGAAAAATTGGTGACAAGGAGGTATGGGGAAGAGGTATGCGGATAGACCTCTCTGAATGGACCAAAGAAGTGAAGATATTTGTGTTTCATGTGAATGCTCACCAAAGGGTGACCTTTGCAGAGAAAGATTTCAACAACCAAGTGGATAGGATGATGCTTTCTGTGGAAACCAGTCATCCTCTTTCCCTAGCCACTCCTGTCATTGCCCAATGGGCTCTTGAACAAAGTGGCCATGGTGGCAGGAATAGAGGTAATGCATGGGCTCAGCAACATGGACCTCCACTCACCAAGGCTGACTTGGCTACAGCCACTGCTGAGTGCCTAATCTGCCAGCAGCAGAGACCAAAACTGAGTCTCTGATATGGAACCATTCTTAGGGGCCACCATCCAGCATCCTGGTGGCAGGTTGATTACATTGGACCACTTCCATTATGGAAAGGGCAGCATTTTGTTCTTACTGGGATAGACACTTACTCTTGATATGGATTTGCCTTCCCTACATGTAATGCTTCTGCCAAAACTATCACCCGTGTACTTACAGAATGCCTTATCCACCTTCATGGTATCCCACACAGCATCGCCTCAGATCTACAGACTCACTTCACAGCAAATAAAGGGCAGCAACAGGCCCATGCTCATCGAATTCATTGGTCTTATCATGTTCCCCATCATCCTGAAGCAGCTGGCTTGATAAAATGATGGAATGGCCTTCTAAAGACACAATTACGATGCCAGCAAGGTGGCAATACCTCGCAGGGTTAGAGCAATGTTCTCCAGAAGAATATATATGCTCTAAACTAATGTCCAATATATGGTGCTGTGTTTCCCATAGCCAGGATTCATGGGTCTAGGATTCAGGGTTGGAATGGGAGTGACACCACTTATTATTACCCCTAGTGACCCACTCACAAAATTTTTGCTTCTGGTTCCCACCACTCCATGCTCTGTAGGTCTAGAGGTCTTAGTTCCAAAGGGAAGAATGCTCTCACCAGGACACACAGCGCTGATTCCACTGAACTAGAAGTTAAGAATGCCACTCAGCCACTCTGGGCTCCTCATGCCTCTGGATCAAGAGGCAAAGAAGGAAGTTATTGTTTTGATGGTGTGATTGATCCTGATTACCAAGGGGAAATCAGATTGATATTACATAATGGAAGTAAAGGAGAGTATGTCTGGAATACAGGAGATCCTTTAGGACGTCTCTCAGTACTACTATGCCCTGTGATTAAAGTCAACGGAAAACTACACCAACCCAATTCCAACATGACTACTAATGACTCAGACCCTTTAGGAATGAAGGTTTGGGTCACCCCACCAGGCAAAGAACCATGACCAGCTGAGGTGCTTACTGAGGGCAAAGGCAATACGGAATGGATGGTGGAAGAAGGTGACCAGTTGCAGAAAGAAGGACTGTAATTGTTTTTAGTATTTCTTCCTTGTGTTGTTATACCTGTATGTGTGTGTGTGTTATATATATAACCCATTGCCGTGGAGTCAATTTCAACTCTTAGCAACCCTATAGGAAGGAGTAGAACTGCCCCATAGGGTTTCCAAGGAACAGCTGGTGGATTCAAACTGCTGACCTTTTGGTTAGCAGCTGAGTTCTGAACCACTGTATCACCAGGGCTCAATATGTTATTGTTGGGGCAGATGCAAGTGGTGAGGCCCAAGGGGCCAAGAGACCAAGAGACCAGGAAGCAGAAGCTGAAGAGACAAGGAACACAGGAAGCAGAGCTGCCTGAGTCTCAAAGGGTAGGGCCACGACCTCTGGGGTATCAAAAGGTGGAGCTATGGCCTCTGGGATTTCAAAGGGTGGGGCCACAGCCTCCTAAGTTTCAAAGAGTCGGATCTTCACCAACTCGGTTCTGGAGTGTGGGGCTCCTGTTCACGAGTGCAAGCGTGATGGGGCTGGATCCACTGCCAAAGCTGAGGAAGTAAGGGTGCCATGTCCAAGGGACAAAAGAACGGGGCCTGCCAGGACTGAGGGGGTAGGGTTGCCACTCAGATGGACTAGGAGAATGGGGCCACCAAATGTGAGGGAGCAGAGTTTTGCTCCAGTGGGCCTGGAAGGCAGAGCTGAAGCCCAGGGCTGAGGGGCCTCCACCCAGAACCCAGAGAGTGTGGCCAACACTCAGAGCCTGGAGGGCAGAGCCGTTGAATAAATGGCCTCAGAGAACAGAGGATTAATTTCAATCCTTGAGAGCTAATGTAAACTGTTCTGCTAACTGCTTGGTGACTGTTATCCCTTCTTTTCCTCCAATTTCTTCCATTTGTAATGGAAATGTCTACCTTGTGCCTATTCCACTATTGTACTTTGGAAGCAGATAACTTGTATTCTAGATTTCACAGATGAAGAGGAATTTTGCCCCAGAATGGAATTTGGACTTGGCATTGATTTAAGACTTTTGGTATGATATGATGGAGTGAATGTGTTTTACATGTGGCAAGGATATGAATTTTGTGGGGCCAAGGGGTGGGATGTTATGGATTGAACTGTATCCCCCCAAAATATGTATCATCTTGGCTAGGCCATGATTCATAGTATTGTATGGTTGTCCACAATTTTGTGATCTGATGTGATTATCCTCTGTGTCGTAAATCCGAACCTCTATGATGTTAATGAGGCAGGATTAGAGGCAGTTATGTTAATGAGGTAGGACTTAATCTATAAGATTAGGGAGTATCTTGAATCAATCTCTTCTGAGATATAAAAGAGAGAATCCAGTAGAGGAGATGGGAACCTCATGCCACCAAGAATGGAGAACCAGAAGGGGAGCCCACCCTTTGGACCCTGTGCTGAGAAGCTCCTATATCAAGGGAAAACTGATGACAAGGACCTTATCCCGGAGCCAAAAGAGACAGGAACCATTCCCCTGGAGCTGGCACCCTGAATTTGAACTTTAGCCATCTAGACTGTGAGAGAATAAATTCCTTTTTGTTAAAGCCATCCACTTGTGGTATAGCAGCACTAGATAACTAAGACTATATATATACATCCGTGGAAACCCTGGTTGCATAGTGGTTAAGTGCTACGGCTGCTAACCAAATGGTTGGCAGTTCAAATCCGCCAGGCGCTCCTTGGAAACTCTATGGGGCAGTTCTGCTCTGTCCTATAGGGTCGCTATGAGTCAGAATCGACTCGACGGCACTAGGTTTGGTTTTTGGCTTATATGTATATGTGTATGTATGTATATATATACATACATACACATATAAAATATCTTTGTTTTCTTCCTTTATTCCATTACTTATAAAATATAAGATGTAATAAACAGGGGTAATGCGTTTTCAGTTGCATGTATGTTAGTTCCATCATGTTAGGCACCAGTATAACTTTATAATTGTTTTTATTCAGAGATTATGTATGGTTTAAGGAGATGTGTACAGCTGCCCAGCTGACAAGGGGTGGACCATGATGGTTAAGGTTATGTGACAACTTGGCTATGCCATGAATCTCAGTGGTTTGGCAGATATTTAATCATCCTCCATTTTTTATCTGATGTGAGAATCCAATCAGTTGAAAGCCAGTCAGTTTCCCTGGGGGTGTGCCCTGCAACCAATACAGATGAATGTTCTGGCAAAGCTCTCCTGGATCCTGCATCTGACTCATCATCCTCTGACCTGTGGTTCTTGGGATGTGAGCTAGCAGACTTCTGCCTGACCAGCCAGTTTTGGGTTCATCAGTCTCCTGACATGAGTCAGGAGAAACCTCTAGCCTGATGCCTGACCCACAGATTTGGGACTTGCCAGCCTCCACAACTGTGAGACATTTCCTTGATATAAACCTATATATATATATATATATATATATATATATATACACACAAATATACTTCACTGGTTTTCCTCCTCTAGAGACCTCGGCCTAAGACATTGTTTCACCTGAAAAGCCCCTGTCTGTGGTTCAGAGGGTGCAGGATGGGACAAAATGTTCCCATACGTGTGACCTCCCTAGTCTTTCACTCCAGGAAAAGGGAAAAAGCTGACCCAGCCCAACTTCAGCTCTGCTTGGATATCTTACCGGCGAGATGGCCACAAAGCAGTGCCCTGCTCCCCGAACACCCTGGCAGAGGCTTTTCTACTGTGCACATCTATCCACTAGGTCACCTTTGCAATGTATAAATGTCTAGCTGTCAGCCCCTGGAAACAGTGACAGGGAAGCTGAAGAAAAGGTGGTTGGCAAGGAGTCAGGAATAAAAGCTGGTCAGCCCAAGCACAGGCAGCCACACCTGGAGGCCTCCCGGTGGCCACAGTCAGTGCTGCCTTCTGTTCGGCTGCCCCCACCCCTACTGCAGTATGCCCAGGCCTTCCTGGGAGCTTTTTCACCCTCCGTTAGCCACCATCTGGCAGTGTTATTGGGAGCCTGGAGGGCCGCCAGGAGTTGGCACAGGCGGAGATTGGAAGATTTGCTGGCCTGTGTGCTGCGCCTGGCTCAGGGGACCTAGGCACTCTCCTGATTCGACGATCAGGAGGGTTCCAGCTGCACCGAGAGTGGCCTCCCAGGCCGGCAGATGGGCAGCCCAGGGAGGAAGCCACATGGCAGGGCTGTGTTGTTGTTAAACGCAGCTCATTAGGTTTTATCAGCAAGATGGTGCTCGGCTGGCAGGAACACACCTGCCCTCAGCAGGAGCGGCCACCAGAAGCTTCCAGGGTGCGGAGGCTGGTTGGGGAGGCTGAGCAGTGAGCTTGCTCTCAGGGCCTGGCCTCTTCTCCCCAGGCCTCAGAGGCCCCCTCTGTGCATGGGGCTACAGGGAACCTGAAGGGCATCTGGGCACACTGGCTGTGGCCAGGAAACCCTATATCTGCCCACCCCCACAAAGGCAGCTAGGAGGACAGCCCAAACCTGGGCACAGACAGTTCTTTCCACTGCCAACAGCTGCCTCAAGGTCAACTCAAAATACCTATACCAGGGGTCCACAGACTTTTCCTGTAAAGGGCCAGATAGTAACTATTTTAGGCTTTGTAGTCCAAGAGGCAAACTTAAGGCTATTATGTAGGTACTCACACCAAAAAAAAAACCAAACTCATTGCTGTCAAGTCAATTCCAACTCATAGCGACTCTATACAGAGTAGAATTGCCCCAAAGAGTTTCCAAGGAGTGCCTGGTGGATTCGAACTGCCAACCTCTTGGTTAGCAACTATAGCACTTAACCACTATGCCACTATGGTTTCCATAGGTATTCATATAACCATGTAAAATTTAACCATTCTTAGTTAAATATAAAAACCGTTTTTAGGTCATAGGCCATACAAAAACAGGTGGTGGGCCAGATTTGGCCTGCAAGTTGTAGTTTGCTGACCCCTGGACCACACCCTCCTCCATAAAAAGCCAGCAGAAGATGTTGCCTACAGCTCTTCTCCAAGTCAGGGCTCTCAAATATGGCTCCACAAAGATCTTGGGGGCTGGCCGAGCTCATACAGCCCATGCACACCTGCCCGGATATGTGTCTGTCTCCCCCATGGCACCAGAAGTCCAGAGAGGCCCAGCTTGTACTCAAACCCCAGTGTTGCACCACGCAATGCTGAAGCCTCTCTCCCCACTCAGGACCCACCTGGTCCCAGAGACCCCCAAAATGAACTGTGGCCATCCTGACGGCATCTTATAACCTCCCCCTCTACCCTGCCAAAGGATGCAGGGATGGGTCCAGGGGGTGCTGAGCCTGGAGACCCGGAGCTGTGCCAGGCTTGCTCTAGTCCCAGTAACCACCACCACTCCCTCCTACCCCCCACCCCCAGCTATAGTTAGTGATGGATCCAGCTTGTCTTCCAGACTCCTTCCACCTCAGCGTGACCTCTCTCCTAGAAAACTATTAGTGCATCAGGCAAATTAACTTCTGGGTGGGCCCCAGTGCCCAAGCCCAGCCACGTCTGAATCCTGGTTTAGCCTTACGCTGGGACTTTTCACCAGCCCCACTCCATCTTACAGAGGAAACGGTCACAGAAAGAAACCTGGTTGCAATTCCAGGCTGCCTGAGTTAGAAACCTGGTCGTGTGACCTTGGAGCCAGTCACTTGACCTTGCTCAGTTCCACCTTCCCCATCTATGAAATAGGGGATCTCGGCGTCCAGCTCTCGTGCCTGTAAATCATTCACTGTTGGTGGAAGGGCCCAGCATAGGTCACATACGGCCTGCCATGTATTTAGTGCTCAATAAATAACGATTATTGAAGCTGCCTCTGGAATTGAGGTGTAGAAATAGAATAAGATGGGGAGATGGTGGTGGAGAAACAGCCATGGGGAAGATGGAGGAGGTGAGGGTCTGGAGCTGATGGAGAGGGAGCACAAGGCGGGACCTAAGCGACTTCCACTATGTTTCTCAGGGCAATGCCCACTGACCTTCAGCACAATGTGTGGAAGGCCAAGGGGAACATGAAGATGGGGTGTGGGAGAACTATTGGACCACCTATCACAAGGTGAGCAATCAAGACTGAGAAGGTACCCAAGTGTCCTTACAAACTTCCCCCATCCCTGACTGGGAACAGAAGTTTTCTCTTAGCTGCACCTGGCCAAGGGTTTCACCACCAACCTAGTGGGGAGGAATCAGTGGGTAATTCCAGAACTATTCAGGACACATACCCACGTTCAGTAGGAACTACTGTGGTATGCTTAACAATTTATAAACTAAACCGCATATATGTGATTATGAAATGTGGATTCATTCATTCTTAACCAGTTCTGAGGTTGTCTGTATAAAGCCTTAAATAAAAGGAAGCATTTTATGTCCACCAAAAACCTTTCTAAGAATGTTCATAGAAGCATTCATTATTCATAATAGCGCCAAACTGGAAGCAACGCAAATGTACTTCAATAGTTGTTGTTGTGGTACTGTGCTGTCTTGTCGATTTCAAATCACAGTGACCCTATATGACAGAGTAGAACTGCCACATAAGGTTTGCTAGACTGTAATCTTTAGCGGAGCAGATCACCAGGCCTTTTCTCTCTCAGAGCAGCTGGTGAGTTTGAGCTGCCGACCTCTTGCTTGGCAGGCAAGTGCTTAATCATTGTACCACCAGGGATCCCTTACTTCAACAGTAGAATGGATAAATAAGAGTGGCCATCTAAGATAGTCCACTGGTCCCACTCCGTCTGGAGCAAGGGAGAATGCAGAAAACCAAAGATACAAGGGAAAGATTAGTCCAAAGCACTAATGGACCACAACTACCATAGCTCCACCAGACTGAGCCCAGCACAACTAGATGGTGCCCAGCTACCATCATCAACTGCTCTGACAGGGATCACAATAGAAGGTTCTGGACAGAGCTGGAGAAAAATATAGAAGAAAATTCTGACTCACAAAAAAAAACCAGGCTCACTGATCTGACAGAGACTGGAGAAAACCTAAGAGTGTGGCCCCTGGACACCCTTTTAACTCATTACTGAACTTACTCCTGAGGTTCACCCTTAAGCCAAAGATTAGACAGGTCCATAAAACAAACCGAGACTAAATGGGCACACCAGACCAGGGGCAAGGATGAGAAGGCCGCAGGGGACAGGAAAGCTGGTAATGGGGAACCCAAGGTCAAGAAGGGGAAAATGTTGACATGCTGTAAGTTTGGCAACCAACGTCACAAAACAATATGTGTATTAATTGTTTAATGACAAACTAATTTGCTCAGTAAACCTTCATCTAAAGTACAATGCAAAAAAAAAGGAATGGATAAATAAATTTGTGTAATAGTCATATAATTGAATACTACTCAGCACTAAAAAAGAAACAATCACTGATACACACAACAACAGGGATGATTCTTGCCAATTCAAAAAGAAGAAAAACTCATCGGTGATCGGATGGAATAGTGTTCACCTCTAGAAAGTCCTGACTGGGAGTACAAAGGACCTTCTGCAGTGCTGGTGCTGGAATGTTCTAGATATTAATCTGAGTGGTAATTCCATGGGTGTATACATATATATAATGAAAACCCTGGTGGCGTAGTGATTAAGTGCTACGGCTGCTAACCAAGAGGTTGGCAGTTTGAATCTGCCAGGTGCTCCTTGGAAACTCTATGGGGCAGTTCTACTTTGTCCTATAGAGTCGCTAAGACTCAGAATTGACTCCATAGCAGTGGGTTTGATTTAGTTTTTATATATATATAAAGATTCATTTAGCTGTATACTTAAGATTTCTGCACTTCACTCTGTTATACCTCAGTTAAAAATACATTATTCTCAAAAAAAAGTAAAATCCTTTAAGAGTTGTTAAGGAAAGAGCCTGGACCAGGAGAGCCCCAGGAACACTCCTGTCATGACATCTGTCTCCAGAGACAATTGACCAGGAGACCTCGAGACCAGCCCTTGGTCCTCTTTGCATGTGTCTATGGTCTCTTGATTGCTGTAGCTCCTGGGATATGGGTGCTGGCTTTTGCTTCTTTGTTTGAATGGCTTCCATTAGGATAGCTTTGACATTGGCCATTTAGTGGTAGAATTCTCACCTTTCACGCAGGAGATCTGAGTTCAATTCCCGGCCAATACACCTGAAGCACAGCCACCACCTGTCTGTCACCGGAGGCCTGTGTGTTGCTGTGATGCTGAACAAGTTTCCCCGGAGCTTCTAGACTAAGATGAGCTAGGAAGGAAGCACTGGCAATCTACTTCCATAAATCAGCCATGAAAACCCTACGGATTACAACAGTCTGATCCACAACCAATCATGGGGATGGTGCAGGACCAGTCAGCATTTAGTTCCGTTGTGAATGAGGCCCACTCGAAGGCAGCTAACAACAACAACACCTGAGTAAACATTGCTTGAACAGCAGAGGTTTACATCTCATATAACCAGAATTCTGTAGGGAGGGGTTTCCAGGTCAATTTAAGGCTCTGCAGTATGGGAGATGACCACATCCTCCAAGAGTCTATTGCGTTGGCCTCCCCTTCCTGGTTGCAAAATAGTTGCTGCAGTCCTCACTTCCCCAAACAACTACAACCCAAGACCCAAAGTGGGATAGTTGTGGGATGATTCTCTCCCACTAAATCAGTTCTTTCTCAAAAGTCCCCAGTAGACTTCCCTCAGGTTCCATTGGTTGCAACCATGTCACATGCCCAGCCCTAAACCAATCATTGGCAAAGGAAAGAGCTGGGTATGAGGTTCACCTCCATTGAGCACACTGCTGCCCCATACCTGAGCACAATCGGGGTTCTGTTGGACCAAAGAAGAGGGTTGGCAACCAACTGAGCTGCCAAGTCTTACTGAGATTTTTATTTTTTTAGCTTCTGCATTATTTTTAACTGGAAACCCTGGTGGCGTAGTGGTTAAGAGCTATGGCTTCTAACCAAGAGATTGGCAGTTCAAATCCGGCAGGTGCTCCTTGGAAACTCTATGGGGCAGTTCTGCTCTGTCCTATAGGGTCGCTATGAGTTGGAATCGACTCCATGGCAGTGGGTTTGGTTTTTTGGTTATTTTTAGAGATATTATACTATCAAAACAAGTGAGTCACCATGCCCTTCTGACTAAAGCCTGGTGGATTATTAATACTTCCATCCAAATTCCCAGGGAGACCCAGATGCCGGGATGGGATAAGGCATGAAAATGTTAGACTGCCCTTGGAAGAGTTTAATGTCATCACACCAGGAGCCAGGGCACTGTGTTGATGGGGAGGCTCCAGGCTGAGGACTATGTATAGGGATTTGGTAATTAATGACTTTTAGTCATTCATTGAGTGTCAGGCACCCTGCTAAGACATTAGGAAATAGTCCATAAAACCTTAATGGAGAAAAACAAATTGAATTGTCCAAATACTTCATACATGGGCCCAAGCAAGGAGGAGATTTCTGCTCCTGGCCCCTACTGGCCAATTAAATGGTTCAAAAGGCTACGGGAACACTGGGCTAGGAAACAAGTTACCAAAGTTCTGACTCTAGCTGAGCACCTAGCTGTGAGCCTGTTTCCTCATTTGTAAAATCAGCATTCGGAGTCAAAGGTCAAGATCCTTTCAGTTTAGATCTGTATTATAACTGCTCTGGATTAATAACTTTTGTGTGTGGCCTTTCTAGCCATAGTCTTGTAACTCCCACCCAGGTGATTGTGTCATAGGGTATTTGTAGCCTACCAAGGGGACTGGTCAGTTTTGCCTTAAAAGAGAGCCAACTCCAGAGCAGAGAGGAGGAGCCCATCACCACCAAGAAAGGAAAGGCCAGCAGGAGAGACTCAGTGGCAGAAGATGCCTCAGTGGGCTTCCCAGCCCACGAACAGAGAAAGCTGAGTGCCTTTGGGCAGAGACTGAGGGCCAGGGAGAGGTATGCCTGTGAGCACAGCTGGGGAGAGGCTACCCTGATGGAAGAAATGTATCTTGAGTGTTCTTGAACCTGAATTATAACTATTCCCTAATAAGCCCCATAATTGTGAGTATGGTCTGTGAGTTCTGTGTGGCCATGCAATGAATTATCGAACCCAGTAGAGTGCTGTGGGAGGGACGGTTGGTGTCAGAATTGGTAGAGATGGCGGAGAGAGGAGGTATGTCTGACCTCTACCTCATAGGAATCAGCCTTGGGCTGCTGATCTTAGTTCTCCTTTCCCTTGTGGGGTTGGAGGAGGTCAGACACTGTCCCCACACCATTTTTGCAGCAATCTTGAGCCACAAATGACAAGCAGGACCCAGAGGTCCAAAATCAGTCTTCTGGGTCCTGATAATTCCCTTTAGACAGGTAAAAATAATGATGGTGGTAGCTGACACACCAGGCCTTGTTGTACATGTACATGTAGTATCTCATTTATTTCCCTCAACAACACTATAAAATAGTTGTTTGTTATCTTCATGTAACAGAAGAGGAAACTGAGGCCCATAAAGTTTCCATCTCTTGACCAAGGTCACTCAGTGGCAGAACCAGTTTTAGAACCAGGCAATCTGACTCTAGAGCCCTGTTCTTAAGGACCTCATTGTCTATAATTCTAAACCTTTGATTGGAGAGATGGACACTGGGTATCTTCACAACTGGGTCTATGTGTACAGAGTATCCAGATTGTCAAATGTTACCCCCATTCCTTAGTCTACATAAGCAGAAAATCCATTTGGAACTTGCCAAGACCAATGTTTTGGGTGGAAATAGTACAAGGGAAATGTGGGCCAAAGTTCAGTGGGTGGCTAGAGCCATTGGGTAATTTGCAGAGCTGGGGCTTGCCGAGATTTCAGTAAGACGTGGTGTCACCATCCGCTTCCCTAGCAACGGTCTTGAATACCGCCCAAGTCAAACCTGGATTTAAACCCTGCTTTCCCCAGATGTGTGACCTTGGGCAAGCCACTTCACCTCCAAGCATCAGTTTCCCCATATGTCACATGAAGATAATCATTGCAACTCTGCAGCAGCGCCGTGAGGATGAAAGAAGTTAACATGTGGGAAACTGCTTCACAGATGGTATTAATTCAGCAGCACCTAACCCGAGGGACCACCTGAAAGCCCCATAGCTTCATCAAAGCAAAACCGCACTTACAAATCCCCTGGCAGGCAGCCGCCAATCTTTTCTGGAAGGAGCTGGGTATAAATTATAGATCACAGCCTTTGGAATCAGCTGCTGTTCTGGTTCTCTAAGGGAGTGGGATCTGGGCCGACTCCTCACAGTGCTGCTCATGGGCCCGGGGGAGCTCTGCTACCCCTGCAGTGTCCACCTCTTGCCCCCCGGCTTTCCTACCTCCCAAGAGCAAATGCTGCTGGGGCTGGAGCTGTGGGGATGCTGGAAGGAATCCCAGAAAGCTGCTCCCCCATCTGCCACCAAGGCCTGGGAGCCTGAGTCCTGAACCTCAGCCCCACTGAGCATGCTCGCTCTACCTCCCATCCCTAGGGCTCCTGGGAAAGGCTCCATCCACCTCAGGAAACAGGAAGGTCACAATCCTGAGATCAGGAGAAGAGAGACCAACCTCCTGAGGGGATTCCTTTTAAGATTGAGAGGCTGCAAGAGGCCAAAGTAAAAGCAACCCTGTTTTCATCCATGGGTCCTACCCTCCCAAGAGGTTAAAAAAGCAGAGGTAAGTGAGGCCCTTCCTGAGGCTGGCCAGCCTCCCCACCCCACTTACATTCCCAAGACCCACGCGGCACTGGGCTCCCCATCCCTTTTCCAACGGCTCTCCCAAGAGCCCAGCCAGGGCAGGCCCGAGCAAGCAGCATGGGTGGGCAGGCCTTTGCCCATCGGTGATGTCCAGGCCCAAGTTTCTCTCTACCTGGGAAATCTGGGGGTTCAGTGAGGAGCACTCAGGTCCAAAAGCCAGGTGGCCAGGATCCCAGCCAAGCTCTGTCACTTTCTAGCCTCGCGACTTTGGACAAGTTACTCTCCTCTCTAACCTCTGCTTCTTATCAATAAAAACGGAGATACCAATAATATTCACATCACTGTAAATGTGATGATTAAATGAGATACCACTTGGAGACCAGTATGTGTGTCAGAGTAAAACTGTGCTCCCTCCATAGGGTTGTCAATGACTGATCTTTTCAGAAGTAGCTTGCCAGGCCTTTCTTCTGAGGGTGTCTCTAGATAAACTTGAACCTCCAACCTTTCAGTTAGCAGCCAAACACACAACCACTTGCACCACCCAGGGACCACTTAAATGAGATAATGCATGTAAAATACTTATCACAGGGCCTGGGCGGGAGTCAGCTCTTAACAGATGTCAGCTGGCTCAGATGTAGAAGGCCTGGGCCAGAGTGAGAAAAGAAGCAAACTTTGCTCCTAGGGCACAAAATTTAAGGATCTGAGGGTAGATTCTCCTTGGCTCTGCTCTTATAATGTGTTCCAGTGAAGCGGAGAGATACAAAAAGCCCTGAATCACCCAACATTCCCATCAGCCTCACAAAAGAAAGGAAGAAGCAAGGTTTGGCCTGCAGAGGGCGCAGTTCCTGGCACTGGCTCCATCCTCCTCATCTCTCTTCTCTGAGGCTGTTTGCGCGTCTGAACGGGAAGCTCATTCAAACGGCCCTTCCTGGCCATCTCTATCTTGAAGTTGTTGTGGGGCCCAAATGACATAAGAGAGTGAAAGCCTTTCTAAACTACAAAGGGCTGGACCACACAAAAGATCACCATCATGATCTTTATGATTAAGTGTTGTTACAGCCTTGCAGTGGACTCCAATCATGGCAACCCCACGCACAAGGGAAGGAAAAGCTGCCCAGTCCTGTGCCATCCCCATGATCAGCTGGGGAGCAGACAATGTTCCACGGTGAGCTATACGGCTTTTCTTGACTGGTTTTTGGAAGTTTGGAAGTAGATCACCAGGTCTTTTGTCCTAGGCGGTCTTAGTTTGGATGTTCAACTGGAAACTCTTCAGCAGCGTAGTAACACGCAAGCCTCCACTGACAGACAGATGCTGGTTGAGCTTCAGGTACGTTGGCCTGGAATCAAATGCTCCTCTCCCGCACAGGAGGTGAGAATTCTACAACTGAACCACCAATTTACCTCATTGTTATTAAGCACTACATGTCTTTCTACATCCCCCCAGCACACCGCGCCCTAGTCTTCAACAAGCTAAAGTCTCTCTAGGTATTTAAACATCAGCTGCCACTTGATTTTCTTGCTTATTTATCTTTGTATCTGAGGAAAAGAAAGCAAAATTATCCAAAACATGGGTTGGTAATAAAGTGCTCTATAGCAAGACCCATTCATCTCACCTCCAATTGAATTTTTAAATGACCACAAATCACCGACCACCACTTTCATTGAATTAAATTGTAAGGAAAATTGGGAAACAGCTCGGATTTTAATCAATGTTTGCCTTGACCATGAAAAAAGCTTCCTCTTTTGCCTGTCTCTAATCAGGAATGTTAATTATCTTGGTTACATGCTAGCAAATTAATTATGAACTAATGAAGTTAAAGGAGGTCATTTGTTAAGGAAAACTGATTACATATTGTTAGCTCTAGGGGATTAAATGGAAAACCACTGTCATGAAAACAGATTTAAAAATTAGGCCCAATATTTGATTTGTGAGGCTGCCCAGCTGAAAGGATGGATAACAAAGGAGCCCCCAGTGTCCCCTGGGAGGCCTGGAGGCCTTGGCTCACAGGTCACAATCACCCCACATCTCCACTGGTGCTGTCGATTGCAGTCTCACAAAGCTCTGCCCATTTCGTGAAGACTCTACCAGTGTGTCCAGGGGACCTGTTTGGGGCTAAGAGATATTAACACCAAAAGAGTTTTTTTCTTGGCGTTTGGGTGTGTGAGAGACAGAGAGGAATGGAAGTTGGGAGGGATTTAGGTATATGTGAGAGAGGGAGCTGGGGGGAATGTAGGTGTGTGTGAGTGTGTGTGGGAGAAAGTTCGGGGGAATGTAGGTGTGTGTGAGTATGTGTGTGTGAGAGAGAATTGGCAGGAATGTAGGTGTGCATGTGTGAGAGAGAGTTGGGGAAAATGTAGGTGTCTGTCTGTGTGTGAGAGAGTTGGGGGAATGTAGGGGTGTGTGAGTGTGTGTGAGAGAGAGTTGGGGAAAATGTAGGTGTGTGTGTCTGTGTGTGAGAGAGTTGGGGGAATGTAGGGGTGTGTGAGTGTGTGTGTGAGAGAGAGTTGAGGAAAATGTGAGTGTGTATGAGTGTATCTGTGTGTGAGAGAGCTGGGAGGAATGTAGGGGTATATGAGTGTGTATGTGAGAGAGAAAGTTGGGAGGAATGTGGAGGTGTGAGTGTGTGTCTGTATGTGAAAGAGAAAGAGTCAGGAGGAATGTAGGTGTGTATGAATGTGTGTGTGTGAGAGAGGTGGGAGGAATATAGGTGTGTGTGAATGTATGTGTGTGAGAGAGAGCTGGGGAGAATTGACAGCTGTGTAAGTGGATATGAATGTAAGAAAGAAGAGTTGGGAAGAATTGGGACTCTGTGTGTGTGTATGTGTTTGTACATACACACTGTAGGCTCCAGCCAGTGTCCCTGAGCCAACAGCATCTTCTCCATGGGTGACTTGAGGGTAGCTGAGGGGAAGTGGCCTATACTTCTGGAGAACAGAGTAAGAGCCCTTAGCAGCTCTGCCCTTCACATGGGTCTCCAGGCACTGCTTTGGGAGGCGCAGAGAGGCTTAGCAGAAGGCAGAAAGATCCAGCTAGGGCAGGAGCAGGCTATCAGAGTCAGGAACATAAACTGGCAGAGCTGAGTGAGGGACTTTCCGTGTCCTCTCATCCTTGTACGCCTAGCCAGCACTGCAGGAAGACGAAGCTGAATGAGCTCACAGTGTGAACACTCATTTGAGGACTGATTATGGAAAGCCTTGAGTGCCATGCTACGTGTGGCAGAAACTGCTAGTCATCTACCAATATCCCTTCTCCCATTCTTCCTAAGAGACAGAGCCCACAGGTGGCAATGCACCAAGCTAGAAAACTACATTTCCCACACCCCCCTGCACCTAGTGACTGAACTCTGGTCAATGAAATAGGAGCAGAAGTTGCTGGGTTTCTGAGGAGCAGAGGAAGCAGGGTATTCATTTTTGCTCTTCCCTCTCACTCTTTTCCCTGCCCGGAATAGAGTTACCGATGTGATGGCTGGAGCTCCAACAATTATCTTGGAGCAGAGACAATCTTGAAGAGGAAAGCTACTCACTAACAGTGGTGTAGCAGAAAGGTAGAAAGAGCCTGGGTCCCTGGTGACTGTGAAATCCCATACCAGCCCTGGTCCACCTTCCCCTGGGCTTCCACATGATGTGATGTTTTGAGCCACAGTTTTTAGGTAGGTGTCTTAGGCTGGGTTCTGTAGAGAAGCAGAACCAATAAAGCATATAAATATATATAGAGAAGGATTTATATCAAGGAAATGGCTCATGTGGTTGTAGAGGCTGGAATGTCCCAAATCCGTGGGTCAGAACAGAGGTGTCTCCTGACTAGTGTAGCCACAGGGGCTGGCAAACCCAAGATTGGCAGGTCACCATGTTGAATAGCACCATTCTAGAAGGTTCTAGAAAGTTGCACATCCTTAAAAATGCAAAGGACTTTGTGGACATAAATATTCAATTACAAAAACTCACCAAGTCGAGGCAGAGCCAAGATGGCGGAATAGACAGACGCTTCTGGTGAGCCCTCTTTACAACAAAGACCCAAAAAAACAAGTGAAACGAGTACATTTGTGACAAGCTAGGAGCCCTGAGCTTCAGAGGCAAGCTTAGAAAACGAACCGAGGGGCAGGGGGAGGAAGAGACTGTTCAGAAGCAGAAAGAAGTTACCGGACCCACACCTCCGGAATCTGAGTAGAACGTCACTCTCAGCAAAAGCTAAGTACTTGCATATATTTTAACGCACCTCCCCCCACCCCGCCCCCCACCAGCAAACCAGCTTCAGCAGCTGAATTCCCTGGGCCTGAGATAAACACTGTTGAGCACCTAGAGCCATCCTCCCAGCCTTGGGGAAGGAAAAAATTTGCATTTCAGGGAAAAGATAATTTGCTAGCCCCACCAGCTGAATTCATAAACCATCTATGGACTTCGAGCACCTTTCCCTTCTGCATGGACCTGTGTGGGCCTATTTCGGGAGAATAGGCCCTTGTTGGCAGACTCCAACCATTTCAGCTGTGTGGTGGAGAGGTGAGTGTTTGATGTTTGACATTGCTTTGCCTATTAAACAAGGTCCTCACCTACCCACATCAGGAACCTAAGGACTGGTAGCTCCACTCAGGTCACGCAGCCACCTGCGACAGGGGTCCAAAGATAACTGGTACCTCCCAGTCCTTACAACCAAAAACTTTGGGTGCCCATGGTCCATCTGCAGAACCCACCCACCTGCACGCTCTAGGGAACAGGGACATGCGTTCCTCAGAGACACTTGGGGCTCAATTCTCAGCCCCCTGCCTTGTTCAGAGCATGACCCCCTGCTGCAATCAGATACCAGTATATACGCCAATCACCCCTGCCCCTCTAAGACTGTAGGACAGAGCCTGTACCACACACTTGATGATCAGCTACCTGGAAACCTGAGCTGAATTCATACAAGAAATCTGAATATACAGGACTGATATACCTGATAACAGCTCTAGCTATCTGGGGACAGGACGTCAGACCTCCAAAGGTGAAAAAAAATCAAGTTAGCTCACTCAAGCAACCCATAGGGGTATGCCAAAACAAAACAAAGCAAGGAGCTACAAAACAGTAAGCAAGCATAAACTAATACAATATCTTACAGATGTCTCGGAGACAACAGTCAATATCAAGTCACATAAAGAAACAGACCATGATCCCCTCAACAGGCTCTCAAAGAATCCAGGGATCTTCTAAATGAAAGTGCATTCCTGGAATAACTAGATGCAGAATACAAAAGTTTAATATACAGAATCCTTCAAGACAACAGGAAGGAAATGAGACAATACACAGAACAAGCCAAGGAACACACAGATAAAGCAATTGAAGAAATTAGAAACATTATTCAGGAACATAATGAAAAGTTTAATAAGCTGGAAAAATCCATAGAGAGACAGCAATCAGAAATTCAGAAGATTAACAATAAAATTATAGAAGTAGACAACTCAATAGAAAGTCAGAGGAGCAGAACTGAGCAAGAAAAAAAAAAAAGCTAGACTTTCTGAACTCGAAGATAAATCAGTTGGCACTAATATATTTGAAGAAAAATCAGATAAAAGAATTAAAAAAATGAAGAAACCTTAAGAATCATGTGGGGCTCTATCAAGAGAAATAACCTACGAGTGATTGGAGTATCAGAACAGGGAGGGATAACAGAAAACACAGAGAGAATTGTTGAAGTTTTGTTGGCAGAAAACATTCCTAATATTATGCAAGATGAGAAGTTATCTATCCAAGATGCTTATCGAACTCCACATAAGGTAGATCTTAAAAGAAAGTCACCAAGACATAATCAAACTTGCCAAACCCAAAGATAAAGAGAGAATTATAAGAGCAGCAAGGGATAAACGAAAAGTCACCCACAAAGGAGAGCCAATAAGAATAAGCTCGGACTACTCGGCAGAAACCATGCAGGCAAGAAGGCAATGGGATGACATATTTAAAAAATTGAAGGAAAAAAATTGCCTGAGAATAATCATATATCCAGCAAAATGGTCTCTTAAATATGAAGGTGAAATTAAGACATTTCCAGATAAACACAAGTTTAGGGAATGCTTAAAAACCAAACCAAAACTACAAGAAATACTGAAGGGAGTTCTTTGGTTAGAAAATCAATAATATCAGGTATCAACCCAAGACTAGAACACTGGGCAGAGCAACCAGCAGTCAACCCAGACAGGGAAATCCAAAAAAAACAGAGCAACATTATATATATATATATATATATATATATATATATATATATATAAAAAACTCAAAACAATGTAACAGTGATGTTATTATATAAAAGACGACAACATTAGAATAATAAAGAGGGACTAAGAAATGTAATCATACACCTTCCGTATGGAGAGGAAGATACAGCGATACAAAGAAATAAAAGTTAGCTTTAAATTTAAAAAAAAAAAAATTTTTTTTTTTTTTAAATTTAGAAAAATAGGGGTAAATAACAAGGTAACTACAAAGGAGACAAGCTATCCTACTCATCAAAATAAAATACAAGAAAAAATAGAGACTAAGCAGAAACAAAATCGACGACAAATATGAGGAAAGGACAATATATAAAGATAATCTATTTGGCACATAAAATGAAGTGGGAAAAAGAAACTGTCAACAACACACAAGACATCAAAATGATAGCACCAAACTCATACTTATCCATAATTACCCTGAATGCAAATGGACTAAATGCACCAATAAAGAGACAAAGAGTGGCAGAATGGATTAAAAAACAAGATCCATCTATATGCTGCCTACAAGACTTAGACTTAGAGACACAAACAAACTAAAACGCAAAGGATGGGAAAAAAATACACCAAGCAAACAACAATCAAAAAAGAGCAGGAGTGGCAATATTAATTTCTGACAAAATAGACTTTAACGTTAATTCCATCATAAAGGATAAGGAAGGACACTATAATAATGATTAAAGGGACAATACACCAAGAAGATATAACCCTATTAAATATTTATGCACCCAATGACAGGGCTGCAAGATACATAAAACAAACTCTATCAGCATTGAAAAGTGAGATAGACAGCCCCACAATAATAGTAGGAGACTTCAACACGTCACGTTTGGTGAAGGACAGGACATCCAGAAAGAAGCTCAATAAAGACACAGAAGATCTAAATGCCACAACCAACTTGACCTCGTAGACATATACAGAACACTCCACCCAACAACAACCAAGGATACTTTCTTTTCTAGTGCACATGGAACATTCTCTAGAATAGACCACATGTTATTAGGTCATGAAGCAAGCCTGAGCAGAATCCAAAACATTGAAATATTACAAAGTATCTTCTCTGACCATAAGGCCATAAAAGTGGAAATAAATAATGGGAAAAGAAATCAAACACTTGGAAAGTGAACAATACCCTGCTCAAAAAAGACTGCATTATAGAAGACATTAAGGATGGAATAAAGAAATTCAGAGAATCCAATGAGAATGAAAACACTTCCTATCAGAACCTTTGGGACACAGCAAAAGCAGTGCTCAGAGGCCAATTATATCAATAAATGCACACATCCAAAAAGAAAGGGCCAAAATCAAAGAATTATCCCTACAACTTGAACAAATAGAAAGAGAACAACAAAAGAAACCCACAGGCACCAGAAGAAAACAAATAATAAAAATTAGAGCTGAACTAAATGAAATAGAAAACAGAAAAACAATTGAAAGAATTAACAAGGCCAAAAGCTGGTTTTCTGAAAAAATCAACAAAATTGAGAAACCACTGGCCAAACTGAGAAAAGAAAAACAGGAGAGGAACCAAATGACCCGAATAAGAAATGAGATGGGCGATACTACAACAGACCCAACTGAAATTAAAAGAATCATACCGGATTACTATGAAAAATTGTACTCGAACAAATTTGAAAACCTAGAAGAAATGGATGAATTCCTAGAAACACACTACCTACCTAAACTAACACAAACAGAGGTAGAACAACTAAATAGACCCATAATAAAAGAAGAGATTGAAAAGATAATCAAAAAACTAACAACAAAAAAAACCCCTGGTCCAGAGGGCTTCACTGCAGAGTTCTACCAAACTTTCAGAGAAGAGTTAACACCACTACTACTAAAGGTATTTCAGAGCATAGAAAAGGACGGAATACTACCAAACTCATTCTATGAAGCCACCATATCCCTGATACCAAGACCAGGTAAACACACCGCAAGAAAAGAAAATTATAGACCTATATCCCTCATGAACATAGATGCAAAAATCCTCAACAAAATTCTAGCCAATAGAATTCAACAACATATCAAAAAAATAATTCACCATGACCAAGTGGGATTCATACCAGGTATGCAGGAATGGTTCAGCATTAGAAAAACAATTAATGTAATCCACCACATAAATAAAACAAAAGACAAGAACCACAGGATTTCATGAATTGATGCAGAAAAGGCATTTGACAAAACTCAACACCAATTCATGATAAAAACTCTCAGCAAAATAGGAATAGAAGGAAAATTCCTCAACATAATAAAGGGCATTTATACAAAGCCAACAGCCAGCATCACCCTAAAGGGAGAGAGCCTGAACGCATTCCCATTGAGATCGGGAACCAGACAAGGATGCCCTTTATCACCACTCTTATTCGACATTGTCCTGGAGGTCCTAGCCAGAGCAACTAGGCTAGATAAAGAAATAAAGGGCATCCAGATTGGCAAGGAAGAAGTAAAATATCTGCATTTGCAGATGACATGATCTTATACACAGAAAACCCTAAGGAATCCTCCAGAAAACTACTGAAACTAATAGAAGAGTTCAGCAGAATATCGGGATACAAGATAAACTTACAAAAATCAGTTGCATTCCTCTACACCAACAAAAAGAACATCAAAGAGGAAATCAGCAAATCAATGTCATTTACAATAGCCCCCAAGAAGATAAAATACTTAGGAATAAATCTTACCAGAGATGTAAAAGACATACAAAGAAATCTGCAGTACCCTTCTGCAAGAAACCAAAAAAGACATAACTGGAAAAACATACCTTGCTCATGGATAGGAAGACTTAACATTATAATAATGTTTATTCTACCAAAAGCGATCTATACATTTAATGCAATTTCGATCGAAATCCCAACGACATTCTCTAATGAGATGAGGAAAGAAATCACCAACTTCATATGGAAGGGAAAGAGGCCCCAGATAAATAAGGCATTACTGAAAAAGAACAAAGTGGGAGGCCTTACTTTCCCTGATTTTAGAACCTATTATAGCGCCACAGTAGTCAAAACAGCTTGGTACTGGTACAACAACAGATACATAGACCAATGGAACAGAACTGAGAATCCAGACATAAATCCATCCACATATGAGCAGCTGATATTTGACAAAAGCCCCAAAACAGTTCAATGGGGAAAAGACAGTCTTTTTAACAAATGGTGCTGGCATAACTGGATATCCATCTGCAAAAAAATGAAACAAGACCCATACCTCACTCCATGCACAAAAACGAGCTCAAAATGGATCAAAGACCTAAACATAAAATCTAAAACAATAAAGATCATGGGGACAACATCAGGAGCCCTAATACATGGCATAAACAGTATACAAAACATTATTAAGAATGCAGAAGAAAAACTAGATAACTGGGAGCATCTAAAAATCAAACACTTATGCTCATCCAAAGACTTCACCAAAAGAGTAAAAAGACTAAATAAAAAAAAAATACCTATAGACTGGGAAAAAGTTTTTAGCTATGGCATTTCCAATCAGCATCTGATCTCTAAAATCTACATGATACTGCAAAAACTCAACTACAAAAAGACAAATAACACAATTAAAAATGGGCAAAAGATATGAATAGACACTTCACTAAAGAAGACACTCAGGTAGCTACAGGTACATGAGGAAATGTTCACGATCATTAGCCATTAGAGAAATGCGGATCAAAACTACAATGAGATTTCATCTCACTCCAACAAGGCTGGCATTAATCCAAAAAACACAAAATAATAAATGTTGGAGAGGCCGTGGAGAGACTGGAACACTTATACACTGCTGGTGGGAATGTCAAATGGTACAACCGCTTCGGAAGTCCATTTGGCGCTTCCTTAAGAAGCTAGAAATAGAACTACCATACGATCCAGCAATCCCACTCCTTGGAATATATCCTAGAGAAATAAGAGCCTTTACACGAACAGATATATGCACACCCATGTTTATTGCAGCACTGTTTACAACAGCAAAAAGATATAAGCAACCAAGGTGCCCATCAGTGGATGAATGGATAAATAAATTATGGTATATTCACACACTGGAATACTACACATTGATAAAGAACAGTGAGGAATCTGTGAAACATTTCACAACATGGAGGAACCTGGAAGACATCATGCTGAGTGAAATTAGTCAGTTACAAAAGGACAAATATTGTATAAGACCACTATTATAAGAACTTGAGAAATAGTTTAAACTAAGAAGAAAACATTCTTTTGTGGTTATGAGAGGAGGGAGGGTGGGAGAGGGGTATTCACTAATTAGATGGTAGATAAGAACCACTTTAGGTGAAAGAAAAGACAACACACAATTCAGGGGAGGTCAGCACAACTGGACTAAACCAAAAGCAGTTTCCTGAATAAACTTAATGCTTCAAAGGCCAGTGTAGCAGGGGCACAGGTTTGGGGACCATGATTTCAGGGGACATCTAAGTCAATTGGCGTAATAAAATCTATTAAGAAAACATTCTGCATCACACTTTGAAGAGTGGTGTCTGGGGTCTTAAACACTAGCAAACTGTCATCTAAGATGCATCAATTGGTCTCAACCCACCTGGATCAAAGGAGAATGAAGAATGCCAAGGATAGAAGGTAATTATGGGCCCAAGAGACAGAAAGGACCACACAAACCAGAGACTACATCATCCTGAGACCAGAAGAACTAGATGGTGCCTGGCTACAACTGATGACTGCCCTGACAGGGAACACAACAGAGAACCCCCAAGGGAGCAGGAGAACAGTGGGATGCAGACCCCAAATTATCATATGACCAGACTTAATGGTCTGACTGAGACTAGAAGGACCCCGGTGGTCATGGCCCCCAGACCTTCTGTTGGCTCAGGACAGGAACTATTCCCAAAGCCAACTCTTCAGACATGGATTGGACTGGACAATGGGTTGGAGAGGGATGGTGGTGAGGAGTGAGCTTCTTGGATCAGGTGGACACCTGAGACCATGTTGGCATCTCCTGCCTGGAGGGTAAATGAGAGGGTAGAGGGGTTAGAAGCTGGCGAAATGGACAGGAAAAGAGAGAGTGGAGGGAGAGAGCGGGCTGTCTCATTAGGGGGAGAGTAATTGGGAGTATGTAGCAAGGTGTATATAAGTTTTTATGTCAGAGACTGACTTGATGTGTAAACTTTCACTTAAAGCACAACAAATATTATTAAAAAAAAAAAAAACTCACCGAGCCTGAGAATGCCTTGTGTGTGTGTGTGTGTGTGTGTGCATCCTCACCGCCACTTGAGACAATTTTTTTTTTAATTGATTATCTGAGGTTTTAAACAGGGCTTAGAATTGGTTCATAACAGTTCAGTAATTGCCTGTGTAAGTAAGGGCATCGTTAAGTGTCGCATAGCAACCAAATCTGTTGCCCCTTGGATTTTGACCCAAGTAGGGAACAAACAGCAGTGCCCCACTCAAAGATGGCAGTCCACCAAAACACTTTGAATGTGTGTCACTCACCACATTCCTGCCAATAATCCAATCTCCAGCATCAGGCTCAGGATCCATGAGATTGGATTATTCACAGGCCTGTAGAGAGCAAAACACATTCAAAGCAGCATGGTCAGCTGCCATCTTTGAGCAGGGCACTGCTACATGTTTCCTAAACAAAAAAAAAAAACCCAAAAAACAAACCCATTGCCATCGAGTCAATTCTGACTCATAGCAACCCTACAGGGCAGAGTAGAACTGCCACGTGTGGTTTCCAAGGAGTGCCTGATGGATCTGAACGGCCGACCTTTTGGTTAGCAGCTGAACACTTAACCACTAAGCCACCAGGGCTCCGTATGTTTCCTACTAAAGTCAAAATCCAATGGGCAACAGCTTTGGTTGCTATGCAACACATACGCTGCCCTAGTTTACATCCGAACCGGTCGGAAGCCTTGTTTTTAACTACGTGTCTTTGTTTTAGTTTATCTTTCCCTGACCATGAGGGAAATGGCCAAGTACATTTTCAGGGGTTTATTTCTAATTACAGTTTCTCTTCAGTGAATTGTCCTAGACATAGCCTTTGCCCATATTTTAAATTGGGTCCTTTGACTTTTGAATATTTTGAAGATTAATTCTTTGTTAAATAAGAAGAAAAAAGTTTTTTCCTATCTGCTACTGTGCTTCACTCTACTTACTGTCTTTTGTCAATCTAAAGTTTTTTATTTTTATTCAGTCAACTATATCATTCTTTTCCTTTGCAGCATCTGGGCTTTGTGACCCAAATACTTGAAGAAGGCCTATGCTCCCCAGGATTGTAAAAATACTCTTCTGTATTTTCTGCAAATATTATTCTATTCTAGATTTTTTGGTTTGTTTGGCTCTTTGCTCCACCCGAAATCTACTTTTACCCAGCACTGTCCTTAGCACAGCTTACAAAATTTTAACCCCTAGGGCTTGGGGGGACATGCTCCTTGGAAAAGGCTTGTTGGGCTAAAAAACCAGGAAGCACCACTGGAAAATAGCTACAGCTATACTTGTCAGGGAGTGATGCAAAACAGTGAACGTGCTCAGCTACTGGGTGGTCAAACAGTACACGTGCTCAGCTACTAACCAAAAGGTTGGAGGTTCAGGTCCACCCAGAGGCCCTTTGGAAGAAAGGCCTGGCAACCTACTTCTGAAAAATCAGCCACTGAAAACCGTACGGAGCATGGTTCTACTCTGACACACTTGGGGTTGCCATGAGTTGGAATCAACTGGGCAGCAACTGGTTTTAACACTTGGCACAGTGAGGGTAGAGGGTAGAGGCTCAGGCCAAGGGCACTCAGGTCCTCTTATCAACCCCAGAGCTACCACCGGGGAGCCCCAGGCAGGTTTTCTAAGCCTTATGAGACTCAATTTACCCTCTGTAAAATGGGGACATTAATGCCTCCCAGCATAGTTGTGAAGATTAAATAGCCTCTCTGTGCCTTCATCTCCTTCTCTCTAAAGCGGGTAATAATGTATTTCCCTCACAGGGTTGTTGTGAGAATAAAATGAACTAGAACTCAGTGGCTTGAATGGCATTTTACCACAGCATGGTTCTGGGTGTTGACTAGGCTCAGCTGGGTGGCTCTTACTAGGACTCTCTCACATGGTCAACTGTTATCGGCTAGAACCACAGCCATCTGAAGGCTCGACTGAGCCATCTGAATGACAATTTCACCTGGCTCACAGTGGACAGGAGTGCTGGCGGGGCTAGGGGCTGCTTTAGACAGGTGATCAGGAAGGGCCTCTCTGAGGAGGTGACATTTGAGCTGAGGCCTGAGTGGTGAGGAGACAGCCTTATAAACGCCTGGGGGAAGCACGTCTGCAGCTGGAGAAACAGCAATCCCAAAGGCTGTGATCCGAGGAATAACTACCTCACACAGGAAGATCTAATTCCACAGACAGGTGAACCTAACCGGCCAAGGACCAATGCAGCCCTGCCATGTGCTCTGCCATGGGAGCCAGGTCTGCAGAACATAACAAAGAGGTCAGTGTGCAGGAACCAAAAATCAAACCAAACCCATTACTCTCGATTCCAATTCATAGCGACCCTATAGGACAGAGTAGAACTGCCCCCTAGGGTTTCCAAGGCTGTCATCTTTACGGAAGCAGCCTGCCACATCTTTCTGCCACAGAGCAGCTGGTGGGTTCAAACTGCCAGCCTTTTGGTTCACAGCTAAGTGCTTAACCACTGCGTCACCAGGGCTCATTGGTGTGCAGGAAGATTTGGGGAAACGAGATCGGAGCAAGAACCCTCGTTCTTCTGTGAAACTGTTTCCCTGCTATAGAAAGGACCTTCTAACTGAATTACAATCTTTCTCTATTCTTCAAGTTTTATTATTGCCAGCAGCGACAAGTCAGTGACAGCTTACTCCCGCAGAAACAGCGCAACCAGAGACAGAATGCAAGATAACAAGGCTTCTTGCACGGAGTGAGCCCAGCAGGCATCCGAAACACCCCTTTCTGTTCCCTTCTCTTTGACATGAACAGCTGCACTAATGTGAGTTTTACCCATCAGATTAAAAATAATTTGCTAAATATCACAGCAGAGTTATTTCTGAGTGGCTTCGGTGACTGTAATAAGATGCAGGGCTCGGGCTCTCTGGTTAACAACGACGTGCATCTAGACAACAAAAGCAGCCATTTGAGGCAAAACTCCAGATAAGTTAGATACATGTTCATATATCAATTGGGAGGTTTTCTAACCCGGGTTATTTAGCTTCTCTCCTTTATTTCAGTGTAGATAATATAGTCAAGGAGCCCAAGTGGTGCAGTGGTTAAAGCACTTAGCTGCTAACCAAAAGGTTGCAGATTCGAACCCATCGGCCACTCTGAGGGAGAAAGATGTGGCAGTCTGCTTTGGTAAAGATTCCAGCCTTGGAAACCCTATGGGGCAGTTCTGCTCTGTCCTGTAAGGTCGCTATGAGTTGGAATTGACTCAACAGCAATGGGGAGTAGAGATATATGATCAGAGATTGGAAAGGACCACCACGCAACTGAATTTTATTTCTTTTCAACAAGAAACTGAGGATGCAGCTATCCTAAGCCAGGTGCCGAGCCAGGTGTGTGTGGGGGGGAGGGTAATAAAGTTGAATTAAGGCCCAGTCCCTGCCCTCAGGCAGCTCACACTGGAGCGGAGGGGGGCAAGGATATGTAAACAACTAACTTATGAAAAAGGAGAATAAGCTCTAACGAAGGGATGCAAACAGAGGAAGAGCTGGTTAATTCTGCCTGGGAGGAGGTGAAATGTGGCTACGCTTTGTGGAGGATGTAGTCATTGAATTGGTCCTTCAACTGAAGGTCTTTGTTCTTAATAAAAAGTCAAAGCAAGCCGGGTACAAAGGGTTGGTGTCCTAAACCCCCAAATATCAGAGCCGAGGCCATGCATCCACCCAAGGAGGAACTTTGACTCCAGCATTTCATTTGGTCCTTCATCCTGGATGCACGTAAGAATCGTCTGGGGGAGCTTTTGAACCAACACCTGAGCCCCACTCTGAAATGATCCTGGCCCTCACTGGCCTGGTGTGGGGCCCATGCAGCCATAGTCTTCTCACCCGCAGCCAGGCTGTGTTCTATTCATTCCTGGAGACAGACAAAGTTAGACTAAGCCAATGGTTCCCAAAGTCAAGTCACCAGGCCAGCCTCACCTGGGGGCTTGTTAGAAATGCAAATTCTCAGGACCCACTCCAGGCCTACTAAATTGGGCGGTGGCACCCAGGAACCTGTGTTTTAACAGCCTTTCAGGTAATTCCGATGCATGCTCAAGTTCAAGAACCACTGAACTAAGCAGAGAATGATAACTGTGAGAAAGACGTCCAACTTTGTCTGGCGTAAGTGTGTCCTTACAGCTTTCTCTAATCCTGCAAAAAGAAATACGGCCATTTATTGAGCACATGCTGTATACTTGGTCTATACCTTAACTCCCTTTATTAAAATTCTTTCAAGAGGGTATTATTATCACCCCACTGTATAGACGAAAAATCTGAGGCTCTAACAGTTTAGAAGCTTGCCCAAAGCCACACAGCTAACAAGACAGTGTGGTCCTAGATCTGAAGCCAGGTCTCTCTCATGTCACATCATTTTGCTCTAGCACCTAGCTGTGGTACGTGCTTTGTTTCACAAATACTGCGCAGGTACAGGTGAGAGGAGGCTGGGAAGCTCCGTGTATAGAAGGGTTGGAAGTCTCCCATTTGAGGGGGGAGGCGCTGATGTGCAGAGAGAGAAAAAGGCCATTTGTCCCAGGAGTTCTCTATAGAAAAAGCATGATTTCCTGAGAAAAGACTGTTTGGTCTTCTAGCACTATTAACCCCTCCCAGGTGTTTGGACGCTACGGCACTGCCCTCTTCCTGGGGGCAGTTTGCCTGAATTGTGGGTTAACTTCTCAGTAGAAATAAACAAGAAATAAAGGGCTCCTTTAACCCCCCTGCCCTTTCCTCCCCTTTAGTTTTGGTCCAGTAGGATCCAGGGCTTTCAACGGTTCTTTCCAGTTTGACCCTTGCTGAGAATTTGCATTTCCACCCCAGATATACTGAATCAGAATATACCTTTTTACAAGATTCCCGGGTAAGTCTTATTTTTCTATGAATTCTCATCAGAACTTTCCCTTATGTGATTAAAAAAAAAAAATTTTTTTTTTATCAGTAATAAATTAACCATGGCCCCCAAGATGCTCTGCTAACTCAGAACTGAGACCACTCCTGAAGCCCACTTTTCAAAGATTAGACAGGCCTATAAAACAAGCAGAAACCCTGGTGGCATAGTGGTTAATTGCTATGGCTGCTAACCAACGGGTTGGCAGTTCGAATCCGCCAGGCACTCCCTTGGAAACTCTATGGGGCAGTTCTACTCTGTCCTATGGGGTCACTATGAGTCAAAATCGACTCGATGGCACGAGGTTTGGTTTTTGGTTTTGGGATAAAACAAGCAATAACACACATGAGGAGCATGCTTCTTAGTTCAATCAAATATATGAGACCAAATGGGCAACTCCTGCCCAAAAGCAAGACTAAAAGGCAAGAAGGTACAGGAAAACTGGACAAACGGACACCAGGAAGCTGGGGTGGAAAGGGGGAGAGCGCTGTCACATTGTGGGGATTGTAACCCATGTCACAAAACAACATGTGTATAAATTTTTGCATGAAAAACTAACTTGAGCTATAAACTTTCACCTAAAGTACAATAAAAATAAATTAACTAACCATGGCTTTATCTTTTTAAGTCTTATCATTTGCAGATAGTTCTTAATTTGATGCCGTGAAGGTGCTGCAATAAACCACAGGCCAGAGATTTTTTTTCCCACCAAAAGGGACCCATAAAGAGAACTATGCCAGGTATTTGGACACAGACTTCTAAATGGCACTGCTTATATTACTGGACTGAATCAAGATTTCCAGAATTCTTATAAAGAAGTTTATGGGTTCATGACTGCAGATCCAGGATAAATGGAACAGAAATTAATTACAGTGGACTAAAGGATTATTATGTGGGGGGATATTACTGATGTTTTCATGTTCTGTTTCCTGGATATAAGAAATTATTTTCTCTTTCCTCCTCAACTATAACTTAAAATAATTTAATAGACTATGTTCATGCAAACAAAGATGAAATACCATTTCTCTCTTCCTAATCCCTCCAGAACTGGAAAACTATTGATGAATGTTCTTATTTTTTATGGCAGCACAGTTATTTGCATAAGTTCAATAAGAATCTGTCCCCCTTGTTAACAGAGCATCTTCTTGTGATTTGTGGTCATAGATAAGACATTTAGCTACGTAGACCAGACAAGCCTTTCAGATCTTTGACTTATGCATTCTCCTCATTTTGATCTTTTATATTTGGCACAGTGGTTAAGCTCAGCTGCTAACTGAAAGGTCAGTGGTTCAAATCCACCAGCTGCTCCATGGGAGAAAGATGTGGCAGTCAGCTTCCATAAAGATTACAGCCTTGGAAACCCTGTGGTGCAGTTCTACTCTGTCATACAGGGTCACTATGAGTTAGAATGGACTCATCGGCATTGGGTTTGGTTTTTTTGTTTTTTACTAAGCTGTTTGGCATCTGGGGCCTTAAAGGCTTGGGAGCAGCCATCTAAGGTACAGCAAATGGTCTCATTCCAGCTAGGGGAACAACAAAGAGGAAGCTAAAGCATCAATAAGACTAACATGCTTCACAAATAGATATCCCACAAAGCAGTACCAAGGAGACCCGAAGAAACCTAGATTGGTACCCGGCCAACAATTAGTGATCAAATATTCTAATTGAATCATGATTAGAAGGGGGAAATCTTGAAGAGAAAAATTAATAACAGACATCTTACTTTGATTTTTAAGGTTTTTCTTATCCACAACCAAATATCAACCATAAAAAGCCTAACCCACTGGGGACCATGATTTCAGGGGACATCTCAATCAATTGGCATAATAAAACCTATTAAGAAAACATTCTGCATCACACTTTGAAGAGTGGCGTCTGGGGTCTTAAATGTAGCAAGCAGCCATCTAAGATGCATCAATTGGTCTCAACCCACCTAGATCAAAGGAGAATGAAGAACGCCAAGGACAGAAGGCAATTACAAGCCCAGGAGATAGAAAAGGCCACATGAACCAGAGACTACATCATCCTGAGACCAGAAGAACTAGATGGTGCCCAGCTACAACCGATGACTGCCCTGACAGGGAACACAACAGGGAACTCCTGAGGGAGCAGGAGAGCAGTGGGATGCAGACCCCAAATTCTCATAAGACCAGACTTAATGGTCTGACTGAGACTGGCAGGACCCTGGTGGTCATGGCCCCCAGACCTTCTGTTGGCTCAGGACAGGAACCATTCCCAAAGCCAACTCTTCAGACATGGATTGGACTGGACAACAGTTTGGAGAGGGATGCTGGTGAGCAGTGAGCTTCTTGGATCAGGTGGACACTTGAGACTATGTTGGCATCTCCTGCCTGGAGGGGAGATGAGAGGGTGGAGGGGGTTGGAACCTGGCAAAATGGACACAAAAAGAGAGAGTGGAGGGAAAGAGCGGGCTGTCTCATTAGAGGGAGAGTAATTGGGAGTGTGTAGCAAGGTGTATATCAGTTTTTGTGTGAGAGACTGACCTGACATGTAAACTTTCACTTCAAGCACAATAAAAATTAATTAAAAAAAAAAAAAAGCCCGACCCAAACTGCAAAAGCCTGCCAGAAGCTGCTCCATTAAAAAAAAAAAAAAAAAATTGCTGTCAAGTTAATTGCAATTTATAGTGACCTTATAAGGCAGGATAGAACTGCTGGGTTTCCAAGTTGCAGCTGGGGGATTCAAACTGCTGACCTCTTGATTAGGAGCTGAGCTCTTAACCCCTATGCCACCAGGGCTCCTCAAGTGATTACCTTCTAATTTAAACTTTAAAAAGCCTCAAGGCTGCAGCCAGGCCAAAAGTAAACTGATAGCAGTTAATCTCAGCAGGCGGGGAAGGCAGGGTTCAAGCAATCATGTTAAGATTAGCCAACGGTTGATCTATATTCTTCCCTCCTCTTTTCTTTATAAGCCCCATTGTACCCGTCGTATTCGAGCCATTTGTTTTTTTCTAGAATCAAAATGGTCCCTCTGTATGCATATAGAATAACTACTCAGAATAAACCTTACATTCAAGTTTTGGCAAGTTTTGATTATTTTTAACACCTGCCTCTGGCTATGGCCAATTTGGAGGGCCAGGGAATGGGACAGCAATGAGGCAGGTCCCTCAGTCAGCTGGGACAGTCCTGCAGGGACCTGTCACAGAGGTCAGCAACCCTTTTTCCTCAGGCCACCTCCTCGTCTCTCTCCTGGAAGCCTTCCAGCCCCATCTCCCAGAGCTCAGCCCACCGCCCTGCCAGGCCAGCACCTGGGGCGGGGGGAGGAGGGAGAGAGTAATGGGGATGAAGGCAGAGGGAGTCAGAGCTTCCTGGAAAACCTGTGGTCTGGACACAGATTCCCAGAGGCAGAGGCTGAACCCAGGAGGCTGTCTAGGGTAGCCTGTGCCAGGCACCTGAGCTGCCATTAGAGGATAGCTGGGGACCTGCAGGTGCACCTTGAGTGTGGGAATGTGGTTTCTCGCTTCACCTCAGTTCAGTTCCAGGTGGCCAGGACCCAGCTCAGGATACCAACGCCCCAGAACGGGTTTCTAGTGTGATGTATCTGAAACTGTTATGTGTACACAAGTCACCTGAGGTCTTGGTAACATGCAGATTCTGACTTAGCAGGTAAGGGATGGGGTCGAGAGTGTGTATTTCTAACAGGCCCTCCCCCCCATACACTTTGAGTATGGAGGAGGCTCTAACTTGGTCCAGTGCACTGCCAGAGTGTGCCTTGGTTTGGAGGGGAGACACACCAGCAGGGGCTCACAGACCTATAAGCAGAGCAGCATCAACGAGTAGAAAGATGTGAGCTTGGGGATCAGACAAATGCCATTTAAATTGTATGAGCCTTAGTTTCCTTGGCTGTAAAATGGGAGTAACTGCCGTAGTTTTTTTTTTTTTTTCAAATAACACACCCACATATACAACGTTCACAGTGTGCTTAGGAAAATAATGTGCAAAACTTCACTAGAGTTTCTGAGGGATCAAATGCGCTAAAGTTTGTAAAGTCTGAGTTACTACTTCTGCCCATTCAGAAAATCAAAGATCAAAAAGAAGCGTGTTCAACCAGATGAAATAACAGGGACTGGATTGACCCTCCTGCCTGAAACAACAAAAAAAATGAACAAGATGGATGTGACATGGTTTTCAATACCACTGGACATCCAGCAATGACAGACAGTAATCCCTGAGAGACGTCACTTTGATGACTAAAGTGGCCTGACTCAAGCCATGGTATTTTCAATGCCTCATATGCAATGAGAATGCTGGACAATAAAAAAGGAAGACTGAAGAATTGATGCATTTAAATTACAGTGTTGACAAAGAGTATTGACTATACCATGAACTTCCAAAAGAAAAAACAAATCTGTCTTGGAGGAAGTACAGCCAGAATGCTCCTCAGAAACAAGGATGGCAAGACCTCATATACTTTGTACATGTTATCAGGAAGAACCAATCCCTGGAGAAGGACATCACGCTTAGTAGAGGGTCAGTGAAAAAGAGGAAGACCCTCAAGGAGATGGATTGACACAGAGGCTGCCACGGTTGGCTTCAACATACCTACTACTGTGAGGATGGCACAGGACTGGGAAACATTTAGTTCTGTTAATGCATGAGGACACTATGATGGGAACTGACTCGATGAAGGCACCTAACAACAACCACCAACCCTGGGAGAAGGGTAACAAACAAGGTAAGGCCTATGATTGTCCCAGTTTACTGCCTTCAGAGAGTTTCCAAGATGTGGTGCAGGAAAGGTAAACCCAAGAGGAGCCCAGTGTATAACCTGCTTCAAAGAGATGAAACTGAAAGTCGGGGAGACCAAGGCAGCTAGGGGTTGCATGGCAGAGTGCTGGAGAGAAGAGAGCTGCACAAAGAGAACCCTTAAGTCCCCAGGGGGTTGCCTTTGAATATTTTGCAGAGCACAGCTCAACAGGTCCAAGTGAAGAAACACCACCCCACCCCACCCCCAAGGCTGGGGAGAGAACCTCTCAAAAGGTGGGCTAGGAATAGTGCCTGTTCCCACCAGCCAGACTGGAAAATCTCATCATTCACAGAGCATTGAGTGGAGTACTCACAAGGGTCTTGCCTCAGTAGTAGGGAATAATGAGTCCTAGACTAAGCACTGCTCTGGTCCTGCCTACCAAATCTTAAAAGTAAGATCCCAAAGGATCAAACTAATTTAATAGCATTCCAGAAAAAAAGTCAAGAATATTAATAGGAATTCCAGTACCCAATAAGGTAAAATTGAGAATACCTGACATCCAAACAAAGATTACTGGGCATATCTGCCACACTTTAAAAAAGAAAAGATTGCTGGGCATGCAAAAAAAAAAAAAGAAAAACATAACTATAATGAGGAGAAAATCAATCAGTTGAAACTAATCCAGAACTGACATAGATGCTAGAATCAGCAGATATTAAAAAGTTATTAAAATTGTATTCCATATGTTTAAAAAGTTGCATAGAAACATGGAGCCTGTAACAAAAGGAACAATTGAACTTCTAGAGATGAAAACCACAATGTTTCAAAAAACAAAAAAAAAAAACAACACTGGATGAGATTAATGGAAGGTTAGACATTGCAGAAGACTAGTGAACTTGAAAACATAGCAATAGAAATTAACCAAAATGAAAAAAAAATTTTAAAAACCATTGTCATTGAGTCAATTCCAACTCCTAGCCACCCTGCAGAAGAAAGTAGAACTGCCCCATAGGGTTTCCAAAGAGTGCCTGATCAATTCAAACTGCACTGGGACAACGTCAAGCAGCCTGACATACATGTAACTGGAGTCCCACAAGGACAGGGAGGGTGCGGTCAGAAAAGTATTTGTGTATTTCTAATTCAGTAGGTCTAGGGCAAAGTCCAAGAGCTTGCATTTCTAACACGTTCCCAGGTGATGTTGATGTTAAAGAGACCACACTTTAAGAACCACTGCTCTAAGGCAGGGGTTGGAAACTATGGCCTGCAGGCCAAAACCAGCCTGCCACCTGCTTTTGTAAATAAGTTGTATTGGAACAAAACCATACCCATTCAGGTACATATTGTCTATGGCTGCTTTCACTCTACCACAGCAGACTTGAGTAGTTGTGACAGAGGCCTTGTGGCCTATAAAGTCTAAAATATTTACTATCTGGTTCTTCATCCAAAAAAAAAAAAGCCCCAACCTCTGCCTAGGGGATAATTAGGGCTCAGGGTGTTAAAGCCAAAGCGTTAGCAGCTGGCCGCTTACGGTACAGAATCTGACCAAGGAGGCCTCAGCCCAAGGAGAGAGGAGCTAGGAGCTCTGCTCAGCAGCTGCTGCTTCCCAGTGGGTCAAAATACCAACATGACATCCAAGTGATCCTAACAGATGGAGAATTTGGTGGCAACAGGTCAGGATGTTGGGCCCCGTCTTCACTGGGGCCTGTTGAGATCACTCTGCTGCCTCATTGTCATCAACCTCTTCCCCAAGAGGGATCATTCTCAGGGAATGACTGGGGACAACTCACGGCAAGCTCTCCCCATCAGTGGGAAAAGTATGACCCTTTTGCCAGTACTGCCGGTAACGATTACTGTTATTGAGAAAGAAAACAAGAGCAGAGGTGTGATAAGGCTGAGACAGGAAATGATCTTTACTAGAACCATCCAAGGACAAGGAGTCTCAGCAGCCCCTTTCCACCTGTACATCCATCCAACTGTGCATTTCATCCATCCAGTCATCCAACCGTGTATTTTTCCATCCACCATACATCCCTTCAACCTATATCCATGTATCCATCTTACCATCCATTCAACCCTCCATTCATCTATTCATTCAAAAGATATTTACTGAGCAGCCACTGTGCTAGTCATTGGAAATGCAGCTGTGAGCAAGAGAAATGTGGTCCCTGCCCTCAGGGAGCTTACAGGTTTGTGGGGGAGAAAGACAAGTAATTATACACTCACACATACAATCAGAAGTACATCTGTGGTAGGTGCTATGAGGAAGTACAGGTAATATCAGTCCAGTCAAGGTTGTTAGGGAAATCTTCCTTGAGGAAATGAGGCTGGAGTTGGGGCCTGAAAGAGGAATGGAGTTGGTCAGGATAAGCAGGAGGAAAGAGTATTCCAAGCACCTGACATACTACCTGTGTGATGGCCCCAAAGTAGGAATGAGGTTGGCCAAGGGAGCAAGGGGGAGGAACAACAGCTGAGGCTGAAGAGGAGGGAGAGAGGGGACAGGGCCTGTAGGCCAGGTAAGGAGTTTGGCCTGGATCCTAAGGGAACTGAGGTTAAAAAAAAAAGAGAGAGAGAGAGAACTGAGGTAGCCATCAACAAATCTAAGCATAGACTACACGATTCTACTGGCATTTTGAGGTGATCAGTGTGGGCTGTGTGGAGGGTGTGGATTTGATGAGGGCCATGGTGGAAACAGGTGGGCAAGTTCTGAAGCTGCCTCCAGGGGAGAAGTGACGAGGCTTAGATGGGAGGAAAGTGGGAGAGGATACAGAGATGGAGAAAATTGGGCAAATTCTACATACAGGCTTCCATCAGGCTCCACACCAACTCGGGGGGAGGGGCAGAAGAAGAGGGGCCCTGGGTGTGGGGGTGGGATCCCAGCCAGGAGGAAAGGGACCGTGATAGGGTGCTAGAAGTCCACTCCCCTAATTCATCACCCTTTCTGGCCCTTCCCTATCAGCTGACCAGCCTTGTGCCAGCCAGCAAAGTTCCTGGGTCAGGACCAGCTGAATGACCAGCTATCTGGTTTGCCCAGGCTAAGGGGTTTCCCAGGACATGGGACTTTTGGTGGTAGTCAGCCTAGGCTCAATATCCATACCTCTTTAGTTGTGGGGAGGTCAGCAGCCTTGGAAGCTAGCTTGGAAAGCAAAGATCCAACGTCCAGAGTATGGGTGGATGCACGCACCCCTTCCTCCCCTCCAGTGCAGGGCAAATATGAACACATTCACTGAGCATCCAGGAACCCCATCTCCATCTGCCCAGTGTCTCCATTTACAGAGAAGAGATTTTGTGATTTCACTCTCTGAGCTCCACAACAGCCTTGTGTGGTGAAGAGGACAAGTCAGGTATTATGAGCCATGTATTATAAATGAGGAAATGGGGGCAGGGAGAAGGAGGGCTGTTAAATGGTTGACCTGTGTGCTTCCAGCTAGGGAGGAGTCCAGCTGCGTGTCAAAGCTTTGCTCTGACTCCAGTCTTTATCCTGACCACTGGCCCACAGACTCCCACTCCAGGCTGAATGTGGAACCAGGTGTGGCCTCAGCCTGGAGCTTTGGTGGTAGACCCAGGTGAGACCGGATCCCGGCCTTAGAAAGCTCCCCACCACTAAGGGCAGGCAGAAAATAGGATTCACACTGATACCACAGGACAGCCTGAGCTCAGTGCTTGGACAAGGGAAGAAATGTGGGGTCATGAGATCTCAAAGAACAGGTGCTGGCAAGGGGCAGGAGGAGGACCCATTGGAGATAGATCTAGAAGGATCGATCAGACCCCTGTGAGTCTCTTCATCTGTGAAGTGAGGTGCATGGGGGATCACAGGTTCCCTAACCTGGCTGAGTGTCAGAATAACTGGGCAGCTTGGTGACAATGCAGACTCCGAGCACCACCCCAGGCCTACTGAGTCAGCCTCTCCAAGGAATTGTGGCAGGTCTGAAAATGCTCTCCAAGCCAATTTCTGTGGCTCCTCCCCAGCTGTGAGAGTGCCTTGAAAAATACTTGGGGCTTCCGTGAGCAGATCCTTAGGGGTGGAGAGGATTGAATCATCTAAATTAAACCTTACAACCACTTTATGAGATGGGTAGTGTTACTATACCCATTTCACAGATTAGGTAACTGGCCCAAACTGAGACAAGCTAGTTCATGGCTCATTTCACTTAGCTAATTCCACCCAGATCCCAAATTATCTCAAATCCATGCTTCTAAATGATGCTAATCTAGGGGTCAGCAAACATCTATAAATGGCCACATAGAAAATATTTTATGCTTTATGGTCCACACAATCCCTATTGCAGCTACTTAACTCTGCCAAAAGCACCATGGACAATATGCAAATGAGTGAGTATGGCTGTGTTCAAATAAAACTTTACTTATAGACATGAAATTTGAATTTTATATAATAAAAAAAAAAAAGTGTTGCCATCGCGTCCATGCCAACTGATAGCGACCCTATAAGACAGAGTAGAACTGCCCCATAGGGTTTCCAAGCTGTGATGTTTATGAAAGTAGACTGCCACATCTTTCTTCCACACAGTGGCTGGTGGGTTTGAACTGCTGACTTTTTGGTTAGCAGCCAAGCACTTAACCACTGTACCACCAGGGCCCCTTACATAATATCATTTTTACATGTTACAAAATAGTATTCTTTTGATTTTTTTTCTAACCATTTAAAAATGTAAAATACTATTCTTAGCTCATGGGCCATACAAAAACAGGCATTGGGCTAGACTCAGCCCCACAAGTCGTAGTGTGCCAACCCCTGCTCTCATCTACCCATACATCAAGCAAATACCCCTCAACAGCAATGTGCTAGGGGTGTCTGGGCCCTGTTGGCAGTGAGGGTCTCAGACTTGTCACTTCACTCCACCCTTGCTTGTCTTTGCTTGTCCTTGGGCCTACCCAGCCCTGACTTCTTTGTTTCGCAGATTTGCACTCAGGCCTTAGACCTGAAGAGTCAGCACTATCCACTGTACCACCCTCCTTACAAAACACACTGCCCTTCCCTGAGATCACACAAGGTTGTTGTGAGCTGCCGTCCAGTCGGCCCCCAGCTGATGGTGAGTCCAAGCACAATGGAACAAAACACTGCCCAGTCTTATGCCATCCTCATGATTGGTTGCAGATCAGAACATAGTGATCTATAGGGTTTTCATTGGCTGATTTTTTCAGAAGTAGATCACCAAGCCTTCCTCCTAGTCTTAGTCTTGATGCTCTGCTGACACCTGTGCAACATCATAGCAACACTTAAGTCTCCAGTGACAGACAGGTGGTGGCTGTGCGTGAGGTGTATTGGCCGAGAATCAAACCCAGGTCTCCTGCATGGAAGAAAAGAATTCTACCACTGAACCACTAACGCCTCCTCTTGCAGACCAGGTTAAGGACACGTATCTATTTTCAAAGAAAACCATAGCCTCACTGCCAGTTTGCAACCCACAGCCTAAGGCAGGAAGTAGCACCCAGAAGCTGGGTGAGCCTATTGTCAGAAATGAACAGTTTAGAAATCACATTAGTTTGGGGCTTTTCACAAACAGCCCCTTCTGCATTTTATCCTGAAGTTCTCACGTGACACTAAACTCTTTTTCAGTGGATTACTTTAGCTACCAGCCAGTTCTGTACTCTCTATCCCCTGGGGTCAAGTTGAAAGAGCATTCCAACGTGATTAAGTCAACATGTACAAGTAGTAGATTTATATGCTACTGTGCTATTCTTTGTGATGTTGGCATTGGGGGCAGGGAACTGTAACAGCTCCTGTGTGCTCAGTTTATTCTTCAAGAAATTCACTCATCAGTCCCCACTGTGGGAGAAAGCACTTCTTGGGACATTAGAAATTCAAAGTGAAACACGTTCAAGGCTCCATTGGTTAAAGAAGAGGAGGCAGAGGTGGGTGGGGAGGAGGAGGAGGTAGGCAGGGAGGAATAGGCGACTGACAAGAGAGGAGCACTGAAGAGAGCTGATGACCCTTGGCTGTCTGCGAATGCCCCAGGTGCAGAGAGGAGAGGACGCAAAGAGGTTCAGGGATTTCCGCCCATCGTGACTGTGAAATTGAGCTGTAAATGGTACCTGGAGTAGTGGGCTGGAACTACCCCACACAGGGAGTTAATGGAAATGCCAAGAGCTTTTCTCTTTTAACAAAGTACTTGAGCAATTATCTCAGTACACCCACTGTGCAGGGGTACCGAGCAGCCTGCTGGGCCACCGAGGCAGTTAGAGGAAAATAAATTCTCTGACTGCCTTTGCAGGCCAGCTGTTTCCTGGTCTTGCTCTGCCCATAAGCCACCAGTGATAAATGATTTGATGTTCAGAGACCTAAACCCTTCCCGTCACTCCTTCTGCCCAGGATGCAGAGGCCCTAAGAGAGACAGTGGGTCAGTGGACTCAAGTCACAGCTCTTTTCCTACATATTATCCCATTTAATCCTCACAATCACCCTACAAGGTGGGTTTACCACACCCCACCTTTTACAGATAATAATCCCAGTTTACAGGTGAGAATACTGAGGCTTAGGGAGGGTGCCAAGGAGCTAGGGCTGGAGATCAAGTCGGCTGACTGTATCTTGTGTACTTTTCATGATGCCACAGTCCCAGTACCCTCAGCATCCTGAAATACTCTTATGCCTCAGCCCTTCAATCAAACCCAAGCAACTTTTTTTTTTTTTTTGCCATTTCAACATCATTTTTTATTATTGTACTTTAGATGAAAGTTTACAGAACAAACTAGTTTCTTATTAAATAGTACACATATTATGCTGGAAACTTGATGACATTGGTTACGAACCCCACAACACGTCAACACTCTCCCTTCTCGATCTTGGGTTCCCTATTACCAGCTTTCCTGTCCCCTCCTGCCTTCTAGACCTTACCCCTGGGCTGGTGTGCCCTTTAGTCTCATTTTGTTTTATGGGCCTGTTTTAATCTTTGGCTGAAGGGTGAACATCAGGACTGGCTTCATTACTGAGCTAAAAGGGTGTCCAGGGGCCATACTGTCAGCGTTTCTCCAGTCTCTGTCAGGCCAGTAAGTCTGGTCTTTTTTTGTGAGTTAGAATGTTGTTCTACATTTTTCTCCGGGTCTGTCCAGAACTCTCTATTGTGATCCCTGTCAGAGCAGTCAGTGGTGATAGCCGGGCACCATCTAGTTGTACTGGACTCAGACTGGTGGAGGTCATGGTAGATGTAGTCCATTAGTCCTTTGAACTAATCTTCCCCTTGTATCTTTAGTTTTCTTCATTCTCCCTTGCTCCCGAAGGGGTAAGACCAGTGGCGTATCTTAGATGGCTACTCACAGGCTGTTAAGACCCCTCGTCAAAGTAGAATATAGAACATTTTCTTTATAAACTATGTTATACCAGTTGAGCTAGATGTTACCTGAAACCATGGTCCCCACAGCCCTCAGCCCAGTAATCCAGTTCCTCAGGAAGTTTGGATGTGTCTGTGGAGGTTCCATGACCTTGCCTTGTACAAGTTGTGCTGATTTGCCCAGTATTGTGTATTGTCTTACCCTTCGCCCAAGTTAGCACTTATCTGCTGTCTATTTAGTGTTTCAAGCAACCTTTGAGGGCAAGCCAAGACTCACTGGAGATAGGGAGATGGATGGCCCTGGTCTTGAACTAGAAAAAAGGGAAAAATGGGGAGAAGGGGAAGGAACATGTAAAAGAAACTGGAGTCCCATCAGGATCTGAATGAGAAGAGAACTGCATGAGCATGTCTGGGAAACCCACGTGGTGGTTCCAGGTTCCAGTAGACCTACACTTGCCTGAAGACCAAGGATCATCTTGGGCAAACCCATTTCGTGGAGGAAAAAGAACCTGGATGGAAGCCCAGAGAGAGGTTTGTTAGAGGAGACAGATTCCCAGCTTGGAGTGGTCTTTGTGGTTTGCAGCGGTTGGCTCATGATGGAATTTTACAGAGAGCAGAAACCAGTGAAGAAAGTTAGGTTAGTGTGCTCACCAAAAGTCAGGCTGAGACCAGGCAGTTGAGTTTAGTCCTGCCACCCATCTTAACAGCCACGTGGCCTGGTCTAGGTTTTTGACTTACCTGAATATCTTGTAGGATAAAAAAAAAAGGGATAATTGTGTAATTTTTGGATGCTATCATTCTCAGATCCTTGCCATGGAGAAAGGAGATAGAGGTGTAAAATAGAAGTTTAATAAAAAAGCCTGTAGTTGGATTCGAATAGGAAGTACCAGTACATACTCGGAATATATTTCACCTTTTAAAAAATTTATGAAAAGGAAAGAATTATTTCTGAGATTTATTAACTGAACAATCACCAATCCAGAGAACTAAGCATCCCTCACACCAAGACTGCGGTTTAAAACATCATTTCCTACTGAGAGGAATGAAGTCCCTGAGTGGCGCAAATGGTTAAAGAGCTCGGCTACTTACTGAAAGGTTGGCAGTTCAAATCCACCCAGAGGGTGCCTCCGAAGAAAGTCCCAGTGACCTACTTCCAAAAGCTCAGAGCCAGTGAATACCCCGTGGGGTGCAGTGCTGCTCTGATGCACACGGCGTTGCCACAAGTTGGGATCAACTCAAAAGCAACTGGTTTCCTTTTTCTGGTTTACTGAGAGGAACCAAAGCTCCAGGGAGAAACGATTGGTTCCAGGACTGGCACAAGAAATGTACAAGATGAGACTAACAAGGAAGATACCAAAGATTTTTGAAGTCATGACAAAAGGACTCAGGTGCAATTTGAAGAAGCTTCCAGTGGCCAAAGTTGGGATAACTGAGCATCAGTAAAGGTAATAACCGCAATGGATCAAAGCAGACAAGCACGAGAAATCATCCACCGTTCCCTGCTCACAGGACACGTCGTGCATCCCTCCACACCACGTCCCGCTGTTCCCTCAGCCAGAAGCACCCTCCGCCTCCCACAGCCGCCACATCCTTGAGCAAGCTTTCCCTGGTACCCACTCAAAATGAACTGCTCTTTACCCATAACGGGTTACTCCTAACTATATTATGACATTTTTTTCATTCTATCATGAACTCAGGAGCCCTGGTCGTGAAGTGGTTAAGAACTCTGCTGCTAACCAAAGGGTCGGCAGTTTAAATCCACCAGCCGCTCCTTAGAAACCCTATGGGGCAGTTCTACTCTGTCCTGTAGGGTCGCTATGAGTCAGAATTGACTCGACGGCAGCAGGTATCACGAACTCTGGATGTTATCTGCATGTTGGTCTCCCCCTACCCATTTCACTAGATGTAAGCTTCCTTTACAATCGCATTCATCGTGGTCTCCTCCTCCACGCCTGTTTCTGTGTGAGTTACACAGTGGGCGCCTAATCTGTGTTTGTCGACTGACCAAGCAAACCATCCTCTGCTGTTTGGAAAAGGAGAGTTCTTTCTCTAAGAGTTCTTCAGAGGACTCTTTAGTTCCTCACCCCCTACCTATACCACTTATGCCAACCACGATAAAAGCCAAGAACAGATGATCTCGGCATTGAGATGGAATCTACATATGGAGGGTCTGGAAGAGCCAAGCCCCAACAAGACAGCATTTCCTTGGTAAGGGGATGGGTTTAACTTCAGGGACCACAAATGGAGGAATATCTATGATGGGGATTAACAACAACAAAAAAAATGGCCCAGGGGAATCTTAGAGGACTGAGGACCCCTTTCTGTGGCCTGGGAGGATGGTGTTTTCAGAGCACATTGGAAGGAGTGGCACCAGCTGCAGACCCAGCCTCGAGGGGATTTTGCACCAGCCAGTGAGAAGTGACTCAGGAGCAGCAGCAATACAGGTAGTTCCCATCTTACAACATATTCTGGTTAATTGAACCATCTTTTTTTTTTTTTTTTGGTACATTTTACTGTAATATGTACTCCATACAATGTTGCAGCACGTAATTTGCTGATGTTCTTATTCTCATGATGACCCCCAAAGACAAATAAAGATCAGATTTATAAAGATACTGATAATAAAAAGAGCCCTGGTGGCGCAATAATAATGAAAAAAAAAGGTATTCGACTTACGTAAGAATGGACTTACGATGGAGTCATCAGAACAGAACCCCACTATAAGTCGGGGACTACACCTGTATAGTCTCACCACATTCATTTCAGTTGAGCTGGGGGACTCTGAACCACCACAGGCAGCAGCACTAGGAGGGCTCTGCTGGGAGTATGCCCACTCTGAACAGTAGAGGAGACCAGACCAACCATCGCATCTCAGGAAAGGGGTCCTGACCTCCTGCACAGCATGGACTTGCATATTATTACTACTAACATGCAATTCCAGGTGCAGCTGGCCTCATTTCCTGCCCTCCTCCAACCAGAAGCACTCTATGGCCTTCTCTCAAAAAAGATCCAATTCTACAATGCTTAGTGAGAGGCAGGTTTTACTTAGTGAGAGGCACGAAAGACATTTTATATCATATGCCACAAGGTGAAACTTCATGAAGATCACCTTTAAAAATTCTCTGTTCCTTTCTGCAAATGTCCTTCCTGGGTAGTAGTCAGTGTGGCTCCTTTTGTCACTTCCTAAATTCTTCAATAGTGCTCAAGTCTGGCCTTTAGCTTGAAAGCCTATTGAGCAAAAAGGGCATCAACCATCTATTGTAACTAAAGTATGTTCCTTGGCAGGGTGGGAGTCCTCGCCCTCTATCTATACCCTCAGATGCTTATAAAAATGCTCTTCCTAACTCCCCCCACCCACCCCACCCCCCTTTAAAAAAAAGGTTTCTTGGTGGAGGAGAGATTATGCTACCAAGAAAATAAGCTAGCTTTTGTGGGTTGAATTGTGTTCCACAAAAAGGTAAATTCAAATCCTAACCCCTAGTACCTGTGAAAGAGACCTTATTTAGAACAATGGTCTTTCTAGATGTAATTAATTAAGATGAGGTCATACTGGATTATGGAAACTCCAAAACCAATATGATGGTGTTCTTATAAAAAGAAGAAAATTTCAACACCAAGACACACACAGGGACAACACCATGTGACGACAGAGGCAGAGATTGGAGCAATCCATCTAGAAGCCAAGGAATGCCAAGGATTGCCAGCAACCACCAAAAGCTAGGAAGAAGCAAGTAAGCCTTCAGAGAAAGCATGACCCTGTCAACATTTGAATTCAGACTTCTAGCCTCCAGAACTGTGAGAGAATAAATTTCTGTTCTTTTAAGGCACCAAGTGTGCAGTACTTTGTTATAGTAGCCCTCAGACTGATACACTAATCTTCACAACGGTAAAAAATAAGTTATTTGAGTTCTTCCACAAGTAATACACAGTGTTAGGCACTTGACATGTGCTACCTCATGTAATTCTCCAACGACATTGTGTAACCCTATTGTGAAGATGAGAAAATTTAGGCCCAGAGACACTGAGCAACTAGCATAAGGCCAAACAGTAAGTCAACAATAAAGAAATAACCCAATTTAAGAAATAGGCAAGGATACTCCTCCAAAGAAGATACTCAAATGTCCAATAAGCACATAAAAAAAAAGTGTTCAATGTCATTAGTCATTCCAGAAATGCAAATCAACACCACCATGAACTACCACTTCACACCCACTTGTTGTTGTTGTTGTTAGGTGCCATCAAGTCGGCTCAGACTCATAGCAACCCTATGCACAACAGAACAAAACACTGACCGGTCCTAAGCCACCCTTAAATTCTTGTTATGCTTGAGCTCACTGTTGCAGCCACTGTGTCAATCCACCTCGTTGAGCATTTCCCTCTTTTCCACTGACCCTGTACTCTGCCAAGCATAATGTCCTTCTCCAGGGACTGATCCCTCCTGACAACATGTCCAAAGTATGTAAGATGCAGTCTCGCCATCCTTGCCTCTAAGGAGCATTCTGGCTGTACTTCTAAAACAGATTCGTTCGTTCTTTTGGCAGTCCATGGTATATTCAATATTCTTCACCAACACCACAATTCCAAGTTGTCAGTTCTTCTTCGGTCTTCCTTATTCATTGTCCAGCTTTCACATGCATATGATGTGATTGAAAATACCATGGCTTGGGTCAGGCTCACCTTAGTCTTCAAGGTGACATCTTTGCTCTTCAACACTTCAAAGAGGTCCCTTGCAGCAGATTTACCCATGCAATGTGCCTTTTGATTTCTTGACTGCTGCTTCCATGGCTGTTGATTGTGGATCCAAGTAAAATGAAATCCTTGACAGCTTCAATCTTTTCTCCATTTATCATGATGTTGCTCACTGGTCCAGTTGTGAGGATTTTTGTTTTCTTTACTTTGAGACGCAACCCATACTGAAGGCTGTGGGCCTTAATCTTCATTAGTAAGTGCTTCAAGTCCTCTTCACTTTCAGCAAGCAAGGTTGTGTCATCTGCGTTAACGCAGGTTGTTAATGAGTCTTCCTCCAATCCTGATGCCTCATTCTTCTTCATATAGTCCAGCTTCTCCTATTATTTGCTCAGCATACAGATTAAATAGGTACAGTGAAAGAATACAACCCTGACACACACCTTTCCTGACTTTAAACCATGCAGTATCCCCTTGTTCTGTCCGAACAACTGCTTCTTGATCCGTGTAAAGGTTCCTCATGAGCACAATTAAGTGTTCCAGAATTCCCATTCTTCTCAATATTATCCATAATTTGTTATGATCCACACAGTCGAATGCCTTTGCATAGTCAATAAAACACAGGTAAACATCCTTCTGGTATTCTCTGCTTTCAGCCAGGATCCATCTGACATCAGCAATGATATCCCTGATTCCACATCCTTATCTGAAACCAGCCTGAATTTCTGCCAGTTCCCTGTCAATATACTACTGCAGCCATTTTTGAATGATCTTCAGCAAAATTTTGCTTGCGTGTGATATTAATGATATTGTTCTGTAATTTCCACATTCAGTTAGATCACCTTTCTTGGGAATAGGCATAAATATGGATCTCTTCCAGTCAGTTGGCCAGGAAGCTGTCTTCCACATTTCTTGGTATAGACGAGTGAGCACCTCCAGTGCTGCATCTGTTTGTTGAAACATCTCAATTGATATTCCATCAATTCCTGGAGCCTTGTTTTTCGCCAATGCCTTCAGAGCAGCTTGGACTTCTTCCTTCAGTACCGTCGGTTCCTGATCATACGCCACCTCTTGAAATGGTTGAACATCTACCAATTTTTTTTTGGTAGAGTGACTCTATATATTCCTTCCATTGTCTTTTGATGCTTCCTGCGTTGTTTAATATTTTCCCCACAGAATCCTTCACTATTGCAACTCGAGGCTTGAATTTTTTCTTCAGTTCTTTCAGTTTAAGAAACGCGGAGCGTGTTCTTCCCTTTTGGTTTTCCATCTCCAGCTCTTTGCATATGACATTATGATACTTTGTCTTCCCGAGCCACTCTTTGAAATCTTCTGTTCAGTTCTTTTACTTCATCAATTCTTCCTTTTGCTTTAGCTGCTCGGCATTCGAGAGCAAGTTTCAGAGTCTCCTCTGACATCCATCTTGGTCTTCTCTTTCCTGTTTTTTCAATGACCTCTTGCTTTCTTCATGTATGATGTCCTTGATGTCATTCCACAACTCGTCTGGTCTTCGGTCACTAGTGTTCAATGCATCATATCTATTCTTCAGATGGTCTCTAAATTCTGGTGGGATATATGCAAGGTTTGGGATACGCAAGGTCATATTTTGGCTCTCATGGACTTGCTCTGATTTTCTTCAGTTTCAGCTTGAACTTGCATATGAGCAGTTGATGGTCTGTCCCACGGTCAGCCCCTGGCCTTGTTCCGACTGATGATATTGAGCTTTTCCAACGTCTCTTTCCATAGATGTAGTCAATTTGATTTCTGTGTGTTCCATCTGGTGAGGTCCATGTGTATAGTCGCCATTTATGTTGGTGAAAGAAGGTATTTACAGTGAAGAAGTCATTGGTCTTGCAAAATTCTATCATTCGATCTCCGGCATTGTTTCTATCACCAAGGCCATATTTTCCAACTACTGATCATTCCTCCTCATTTCCAACTTTCACATTCCAATCACTAGTAATTAACGATGCATCTTGATTGCATGTTTGATCAATTTCAGACTGCAGCAGCTGATAAAAATCTTCTATTTCTTCATCTTTGGCCCTAGTAGTTGGTGCGTATATTTGAATAATAGTCGTATTAACTGGTCTTCCTTGTAGGCGTATGAATATTATCCTATCACTGACAGCATTGTACTTCAGGATAGATCTTGAAATGTTCTTTTTGATGATGAATGCAACACCATTCCTCTTCGAGTTGTCATTCCAAGCATAGTAGACTACATGATTGTCCAATTCAAAATAGCCTATACCGGTCCATTTCAGTTCCCTAATGCCTAGGATATCAATGTTTATGTGTTCCATTTCATTTTTGATGATTTCCAATTTTCCTAGATTCATACTTTGTATATCCCAGGTTCTGATTATTAATGGATGTTTGCAGCTGTTTCTTCTCATTTTGAGTAGTGCCACATTAGCAAATGAAGGTCCCAAAAGCTTTACTTCAGCCACATCATTAAGGTCAACTCTACTTTGAGGAGGCAGCTCTTCCCCAGTCATGTTTTGAGTGCCTTCCAACCTGGGGGGCCCATCTTCCAGCACTATATCAGGCAATGTTCCGCTGCTATTCATAAGGTTTTCACTGGCTCATGCTTTTCATAAGTAGACTTCTGGGTCCTTCTTCCCAGTCTGTCTTAGTCTGGAAGCTACTGATCCCTACCATATGACCTAGAAATTCCACTCTTTGGTATATACCCAAGAGAACTGAAAAGATATGCTCACATAAAAATTTATATACCAATGTTCATAGCAGCACTATTCATAATAGCCTAAAGTGTATACAACCCACATCCCCACCAACTGACAAGTAGATAAACAAAATGCAGTACTTCCATACAATGGAATATTATTCAGCTATAAAAAGAATTAAGTACTGATTCATGCTATAACATGGATGAACCTTGAAAACATTATGGTGAATGAAAGAAGCCAGTCACAAAAGGTGAAATGTTGTATGATCCCATTTATGTGAAATGTCCAGAATAGGCAAATCTATAGAGACAGAAAGTATATTACTGGTTGCCATGGGCTTGTGGGAGGAGGGAATAGAGAGTAACTGCTAATGCGTAGGGGGATTCTTTTGGGGGCGATGAAAATGAAATCTAATGGTGATGGTTGCACAATCTTGTTAATATACTAAACACCCTGAATTATGTACTTTCAAAGAGTGAATTTTATGCTATGTGAATTACACCTTAAAAAAAAAAAAAAAAGCAGCTAGTAGTAAGCCAGACGAGAGTCCAACCCAAGCAATTAGCCTCTAGAGTCCTACTCTGAGCCACTATGTTATACCACTCAAGATGCTGATCATGGCCTAGCACAACCAGAGCCCCTCATGAGAGGAATTTCCCTACCCAAATCTGCTGAGGGGCAGCTGCCATTTTTTACTATGTGGCTCTGGAGGAGGCACCACCCTTACAACTAACTGAATCAAGGGTGAACCCCCGAACCCCACAGGCTGGCTAGAACCCTATGACCTCTGGGACCTGGCTCCAAATGATGAACTAGGTCAGTCAGATCTTTCTCTCTCTCTGGAATTTGGAATTGCAGAATAAGGGACTGAACGGTTAAGCTGTGAAAGATAGGCTGAGAGGATGTGAGGTAAGCGCGGATCCAGAGCATCCACTGGAGACCATGAACGCGCAGAAAACAGGAGGAAGAAACACCACCTAGAAATGACATAAAAGCCAAGGAGGGCAATTGGTGGAGAAAGGAAACCATGAGAAGCCAGGGAAACAGAGAGGCTGTGGGCGAGGGGCTGTCTTCTTTCTGGATGGTTCCTTGGCCTCCATGAGACCAGGGGTACTGGAATTCCTGTTTTTGGATTCCCATGAGTCCCTGTGGTATCTTTGCAGTAGCCACCTGCCCTTTCCTTGCACTAGCTTGGTTGAGGTCTGTTCTTTGCACCAACAAGAGCAAGAGCCTATTACAACATCCAGCAGGCATTTGTAGCCTCCAGCCTTGAGCCCAGGTTGGGTAGGCCAGCTTCCCTGGACTCATGGTCTTAGGAATGGTTTCCTTGGTGAGCCATCCCTTACAAAGGAAATAGCAGATCTCAAAAGGCATTTCTAGGAGCCCAGCCAAGACAGCATTGAGCTGTCTGCCTGAGATTCTGTAAGCAGGACTCAGAGACCCCTTTTAGACATGACCTCAGAAGCCCTAAGACCTGCCAGCAAAGAGAAGGTCTTATTCAGTGTGCCAGTGCATGAGGTGTATGTTTCCACACCACTGGCCAGTGACCATCTGGGTGTTTTTCTTTACTTTCCTTTGACCTCTGATTTATTTGATATAATTTAGCCTCTGTAATCCCCTCAAGTTAGCCCAAAATACAGGATAATAATTGGTGTGGAATAAAAAGGTAGACCAGATACCTTATCTGCAGTGACCTTGACTTATCACTATTCTTCAAAGTGAGAAGCAAACATTTCATATCTCGCTTTTAATGAGGAAAAAAAAACGTACTGGAAATATTTACCTTTCATCTACTGTGCTGAGAGATGGGGAGATTTGTCAGCTTTGATCTCCACTTGTTTAATTACCAGGAAATGAAGCACGCTCAAGCCGGTAGGATCATGAAGTCTCACTCATGCTGTAAAAGATGGCAACAGGGGACCAAGCAGACTAGCCTTTCATTTCCCAGATCAAAGCCGAGCCATCACTGAGGCAGAAGAAGTATCTAGATCAGATGCGCTTGAAGAAAAACCAGGCAGCAGGGTCCTGACTGAGAGGCCACTGGGCCAGTGTCTCCTGTGGGTCCTGCCTTCTTCCTCTCTCCGGCAGCACCAACCCTGTACCCAAAGCAAGGGAAACGTGTAGTCCAGGGCCCCAGGGGGCACACCTGAGCCAAGTGTCTGACCACACACCACACACACCAGGCCCCAAATCAAGGCAAGCTTAGTACACACACGCACTCAAGGCCATAGCTCTGCCCACTGCTCTCAATGAACTCCTTGTACCTGTTTCTGCCCATTTCAGACCTTCCAGCTACAACCTCAGGCTGGTCCTTTCCTGAGCCTCATCTGCACAGCCCAGACAGATGGACACCACCTCAAGGATAAGACCAAGAGACAGAATATGTGGCAAAACCTGGCCTTCTCTGAAGACAGAATGCTCATGACATGAAAGCTGAAAAATGGCCTCTCAGGCACATAGGGTCTGGTGGGTATCCATGGTGTTATGGATTGAATTGTGTCCCCAAAAAATGTATGTCAACTTGGCTAGACTATGATTCCCAGTACTGTGTGGTTGTCCACCACTTTGTCATCTGATGTGATTATCCCATGTGCTGTTAATTCTAACTTCTGTGATGTTAATGAGGCAGGATTAGATGCAGTTATGTTAGTGGGGCAGGACTCGATCTACAGGATTAGGCCATAAATTGAGTCAATCTCTTTTGAGATATAAAAGAGAACTGAGCAGGTCATACCACCAACAAAGAAGCACTGAGAGCAGAGTGTGTCCTTTGAACCCGGGGCCCCTGTGCTAAGAAGCACCTAGACCAGGGGAAGATTGATGACAAGGACCCTCCCCCAGAGCATAGGGAGAAACCCTTCCCCTAGAGCTAGCACCCTAAATTCGATTTCTAGCCTCCTAAACCATGAGAAGAAAAATTTCTGTTTATTAAAGCCATCCATTTGTGGTATTTCTATTACAGGAGCACTACGTAACTAAGACAAAGAGTTTAAAAAATTGTTTTTGAAACAACCTAAATGCTCAATAATGGAAGATTGGTTTAAAAAAAAGAAAAGTAAGTCTATGTAATGTAATGTCTTACAGCCATTAAAAAGGTTGTTGTTGTTGTTAGGTGCCATCAAGTCGGTTCCAAATCATAGCCACCCTATGCACAACAGAATGAAACACTGCCCGGTCCTGCACCATCCTCACAATTGTTGCTATGCTTGAGTCCACTGTTGCAGCCACTGTGCCAATCCATCTCGTTGAGGGTCTTCCTCTGTTCCGATAACCCTCTATTTCACCAAGAATGATGTCCTTCTTCAGGGACTGATCCCTTCTGATAATATGTCCAAAGTATGTGAGACAGAGTCTTGCCATCCTTGCTTCTAAGGAGTATTCTGGTTGTACTTCTTCCAAGACAAATTTGTTCATTTTTTTGATGGTCCAAGGTATATTCAATATTCTTCGCCAACACCACAATTCCAAGTTGTCAGCTCTTCTTCAGTCTTATTCATTGTCCACTTTTCATATGCATATGAGGCAATTGAAAACGCCATGGCTTGAGTCAGGGGCACCTTAGTCCTCAAGGTGACATCTTTGCTTTTCAACACTTTAAAGAGATCTTTTGCAGCTGATTTGCCCCATGCACTGCATCTTTTGATTTCTTAACTGCTGCTTCCATGGCTGTTGATTGCGGATCCAAGTAAATGAAATCCTTGACAACCTCAATCTTTCCTCCGTTTATCATGATGTCGCTTATTGATCTAGTTGTGGGGATTTTTGTTTTCCTTACATTGAGGTATAATCCAAACCGAGGGCTGTGGTCTTTGATCTTCATCAGTAAGTGCTTCAAGTTTTCTTCACTTTCAGCAAGCAAGGTTGTGTCATCTGCATAACGCAGGTTGTTAATGAGTCTTCCTCCAATCCTGATGCCCCGTTCTTCCTCTATAGTCTAGCTTCTCAGATTATTTGCTCAGCATACAGACTGAATAGGTATGGTGAAAGGATACAACCGTGATGCACACCTTTCCTGACTTTAAACCATGCAGTATGCCCTTGCTCTGTTTGAACAACTGCCTCTTGATCCATGTACAGATTCCTCATGAGCACAATTAAGTGTTCCGGAATTCCCATTCTCTGCAACATTATTCATAATTTGTTATGATCCACACAGTCCAATGCCTTAGCATAGTCAGTAAAACAGGTAAACATCTTTCTGATATTATCTGCTTTCAGCCAGGATCCATCTGACATTAGCAATGATATCCCTGGTTCCACGTCCTCTTCTAAATTTGGCTTGAATTTCTGGCAGTTCCCAGTTTATATACTGCTGCAGCTACTTTTGAATGATCTTCAGCAAAATTTTGCTTGCATGTGATATTAATGATATTGTTCGATAATTTCCACATTCAGTTGGGTTGCCTTTCTTGAGAATAGGCATAAATATGGATCCGTTCAAGTCAGTTGGCCAGGTAGCTGTCTTCCAAATTTCTTGACATAGACAAGTGAGCACTTCCATCACTGCATCCATTTGCGGAAACATCTCAATTGGTTTTCCATCAATTCCTGGAGCCTTGTTTTTTGCCAATGCCTTCAGTGCAGCTCAGACTTCTTCCTTCAGTACCGTCGGTTCCTGATCATGTGTTACCTCCTGAAATGGTTGAACATTGGCCCATTCTTTTTGGTAGAGTGACTCTGTGTATTCCTTCCATTTTCTTTTGATGCTTCCTGAGTTGTTTAATATTTTCCCTGTAGAATTCTTCAGTATCGCAACTCAAGGCTTGAATTTTTTCTTCAATTCTTTCGTCTTGAGAAATGCTGTTTGTGTTCTTCCCTTTTCGTTTTCTATTGCCAGGTCTTTGCATGTGTCATCATAATACTTTACTTTGTCTTCTCAAGCAGCCCTTCAAAATCTTCTGCTCAGCTCTTTTACTTCATCATTTTTTCCTTTTACTTTAGTTACTTGACATTCAAGAGCAAGTTTCAGAGTCTCTTCTAACATCCATTTAGGTCTTTTCTTTCTCTCATGTCTTTTTAGTGACCTCTTGCTTTCTTCATATATGATGTCCTTGATGTCATTCCACAGCTTGTCGGTCTTCGGTCATTAAAAAGGTAGTACATATCAATATGTACTGATGTAGAAAGATGTTCACTATACATTGAGTAAAAACAGGCTACAAAACAGTTTTTAAGGTATGATCTATTTTCTCGTCAAATTTTACAGAGAAAGAGATACACATATACGCACTAAAATATTAACCATCGTTACCTTGGAGTAATTGGATTTTTTTCACTTCTTAGTCCTATTCTGGAAGTCCCTGGGTGGTGCAAATGGTTAATGTGCTCAGCTGTTCAATGAAATGTTGGCAGGTCGAGTCCACGTAAGAGAGGAACCTTGAAAGAAAAGCCTGGGGATCTAGTTCCAAAAAATCAGCCATTGAAAATCCTATGGAGCAGAGTTCTACTCTGACACACGTGGGGTTGTGATGAGTCGGAACTGACTCTATGGCAACTGAGTTTCTCGGTTAATCCCACTTTGTATTGTATGATTTTGTCAAGTGAGTATGTATTGCCTTTGGAGACAAAAATGAAAAGGAAATATCACCAAGAAAACCTCTTTCTCTCTCTCTCTCATGATATATAAAATCTGGCCTTCCAGCCCTTGGAAAACCACCCTCCTCAACTCTCCTTGCTACCACCTCCCACAGTGGAATCTGCCTGACCTTGAGGTTGCCCTTTCTGCTGGCCCAGGAGAATTGAACCCACAATGGGACATGGCAGGCAGGGAAGGTGCAGAGCACGGATGCCAATGAAAAGCTTCCCTTCCCAACCGTCTACAAGTAAAGCAGGGAAATTATCCATGAAACCAACTCCAATAATGCTTTTCAAAAATCCCTCCATCCACGTCATAATATGTTTTAGAGTGATTTACTTTAGAATATTTTAGTAACTATAGCATTGTGGCTGGAGGTCCTTTGTAGCTGGTCTCAGGGGTCTTCCTGGGACATTACACTTAATGAGGTTTATAATTCAATATAACTACATCTGCATCTTTAATTATGCCTAACATTTAATCTTCATCGCTCCACTTGAATTGGAAGAGCTAAAATTAGGCTTGCTATAGTTTAATCTGATAATAAACATCCATGACATTTAGAGCAAAAATGTACTCATTTCATTAGAGTGGCTGACACATTTACCATTTGCCTGAACTGAACAAATATTCTCAACAGTCCTCCTGATTGTAACAGAGAACACTGTTTTAAACAATCTCCCTACTGGAACCCTGGAGCTGAAAAGAACTTTGGAGGTTAAGTAGTCCGACATCACCATTTAAAAGGGAGGGCACTGAGACCCAGAGAAATTAAGTCACTTGTCTAGGGTCACACAACAAGTTAGCAGGTAGGGATACTGAAGGAAATAAGACCCAGGATTCTTGAATCCCTGCCCAGTGGTCTATTTATCATTCCAGTATAGCCCCCTGGTATATGTGGCTAACACAGGACATAGTTTTGTTTTCAGCCAAGTATCCCTTTGGGAAGTGTCTTAGTTATCTAGTGCTGCTATAACAGAAATACCACAAGTGGATGGCATTAACAAAGAGAAGTTTATTCTCTCACAGTCCAGTAGGCTAGAAGTCCAAATTCAGGATGCTGGCTCCAGGGGAAGGCTTTCTCTCACTGTCAGCTCTGGAGGAAAGTCCTTGCGTTACATCAGCCTTCCCTTGGCCTGGAAGCATCTCAGCGAAGGAACCTCAGGTCCAAAGGACGCGCTCTGCTCCCAGCACTGCTTTCTTGGTGGTATGAGTTCCCCCTGTCTCTCTGCTCGCTTCTCTCTTTCATATCTCAAGAGATTGGCTTAAGACACTAATTTTGTAGATCTCATCAATATAACTGCCGCTAAACCATCTCGTTAACATCATAGGATTTACAACACATAGATAAATCTCATCAAATGACCAAATGGTGGACAATCACACAATACTGGGAATCATGACCTAGCCAAGTTGACAGATAGTTTGGGAGGATACAATTCTATCCATGACTCAGAGCCACCATGCCCTTTTCATTATATTTCAGAAAAAAATGTCAGTCATGTACCTATATTGAACCTCACACTCTGCTCTAAACACAAAGCAATAATAAATAACACATAAAAGGAGTAAATAAAACAGACATACCCTCGTTAAAAACAAGATCCATATCTCTGTGCACCAAAAGCCAAGAAAATAAAACATTAAGTGGACTGAAGTTTGGGGCCTGTTCAGCTGCAGGTCTGGAAGGAAAGGTGGCCAGGACTTCAGTTCCCTGGGGGTACTGACACCTAAAAATGCCCCATGTAAGATCAAGGATGGGACCCAGGCTCTCTGATTTAAACTGGAGGCTGGGGCAGTCACTTGGAAAAGAGCCTGCAACTGACCACTGCCTGTGGCTACAATTCATGTTAACCTGCTTAAGTGGAGAGAATAGATAGGTCAGAGGGATCAGAAAAAATTTCTCCAACATTATGTGGACCAAGCTGCCTGCTGGAATGGTGACTGGGTCTGTGACATCCATGATGCCTCTTCACTATAAGACCTGATTCTTTACTATATATAATCCCTGGTTTTGAACTGGGGTCTCCAGATCACTGGTGGATGTGATTGTAAAACCATTTGTCAGGGAAGACTAGGAGCATAGAGAGAAAGAGATAAAGACTAAAAATAATTTTTAAATAACTTCTACTCTAGATGAAACTTCAAACCAAAATTCTAAAACAATGAGGAAAACTAAAACTAAGAAAGATGTTAAAATTAATCAGAAGTGTTTACTCTAGATAAAATAAAAATAATACAGCAACCTGAAAATGACTAGAAAAAAAGTTAAGTTTTTTTCTTTTTTAAATAGACCTCAACAAGATAACACACATGAAAAAGAATGAGAAATTACAAAGCAAAAACAGAACAGGTAGATATAAAGAAAAAGAAAAAATCAGAAATCCTAGAAACAAAACATATAATCACTGACAGAATAGCCAGGTCACCTGACCAAGTCCAAAATGCAAGGAAGGCTGGGAAAAGCATTTGAGAGCATACCTTAGACGAAACAATCTGAAGCCTACAGAAGTCCATGAAAGTGGGATGTACTCCTTGGCTGGGTGGAGGGAATGCTGGTCAGGACCCCTGAAGACAACCAAGCCCTCTGTCTCAAGGGCTGCACTCAGCTTCAGCCAGGCTCTTCCAAGCACCAACCCCAGAACACTTGTTGCTGTTGTTAGGTGCCATTAAGTTGGTTCCAACTCATAGCAGCCCTATGTACAAAAGAACAAAACATTGCCTGGTCCTGGACCATCCTCACAATAGTTGCTATGTTTGAGCCCACTGCTGTGTCAGTCCACCTCGTTGAAGATCTGCCTCTCTTTTGCTGATCCTCTACTTTACCAAGCAATGATGTCCTTCTCCAGGGGCTGGTCCCTCCTGATAACATGTCTAAAGTATGTGAGAGGTAGTCTTGCCATCCTTGCTTCTAAGGAGCATTCTGACTGTACTTCTTCCAAGACAGATTTATTCATTCTTCTGGCAGTCCATGGTATATTCAATATTCTTCACCAATACAATAATTCAAAGGCATCAATTCTTCTTTGGTCTTCCATATTCATTGTCTAGCCTTCACATGCATATGAGGTGATTAAAAAGACTATAGCTTGGGTCAGGCATACCTTAGTCCTCAAAGTGACACCTTTACTTTTTAGCATTTTAAAGGTCTTTTATAGCAGATTTGCTCAATGCAATATGTCATATCATTTCTTTGTGTTTTTTTTTTAATTGTGCTTTAGATGAAAGTTTATAGCAAGTGAATTAGTTTCTCATTCAAAAATTTATACACAAATTGTTTTGTGACATTGGTTGCAATCCCCACAATGTGTCAGCACTCTGCCCCTTTCCACCCAGGATTCCCTGTGTCCGTTTTTCGTGTCCCTTTTTCTGCCTTTTAGTCTTTGCTTTTTGGGAGGTGTTGTCCATTTGGTCTCATATACTTGATTGAAGTAAGAGAGAGATTCCTCACATGTGTTATCGTTTGTTTTATAGGCCTGTTGAATCTTTGGCTCAAAGGCAGACTTAGGGAATGGTTTCAGGGTGTCAGGTAACCATAATCTCAAGGGTTCCACCAGTCTCTGTCCAACCAGAAACTCTGGTCTTTTATTGTGAATTTGAATTTAGTTCTACATTTTTCTCCCACTCTGTCCAGGACCCTCTACTGTGATCCCTATCAGAAAAGCTGGTGGTGGTAGCTGGGCACCATCTAGTTCTTCTGTGCTCAGGCTGGTGGAGGCTGTGGTTCATGTAGTCCGTTAGTCCCCTGGACTAATATTTTTCTTGTGTCTTTGGTTTTTTCACTCTCCTTTGCTCCAGATGGGATGGGACCAATAGATACCTTAGATAGCTGCTCACAAGTTTTTAAGTCGTTTGATTTCTTGACTGCTGCTTTCATGGGTGTTGATTGTGGATCCAAGTAAAATGAAATCCTTGACAACTTCATTATTTTCTCCCTTAGGAGGGCACAAAAAGGTGAATAGAAAACTGTACCCTTCCCTCACACTAAGAGAAGACAGCAAGGGTCTCACCTTTCTCTATAAAAGCATTGAATATGTGATTAGGACCACCCATATTAATCATTTTCAGAATAGGGGAAAAACACTCAGGGAAAGAGAGACAGAGAGAGAAAGTAAGGAGACAGAGGAAGGGTGAGAAATAGAGAGATGGAAGGGAGGGAGGGAGGAAGAGGGGAAGGAAGGAAGGGAGAGAAGATGAGAGAGAAAATGAGACGGAGGGAGGGAGGGAGGAATGAAGGAAAGAAAAATATACAACATTCAGTAGATAGAAGATGAACCCAGTCTGGAAGAATATATAACTTTAAAAATGGAAAAAATTCCACAAGTGCTTTCCACCATAAAAAAAAAAAAAAAAAAAAAAAACCATTAACAACATACATTCATCATCAAAAGACTTGATCAAAAAAGTGAAAAGATAAGCTACCGCCTGGGAGAATATCTTCAGAAATCATATCCAAATCCAACAAGGATCTGATAATCAAAATATATACAAAACTTTGACAACTTAACAACAAAAAGACAAGCAACCCAATCATAAAATGGGCAAAGGATTTGGATAGACATTCACCCAGGAGGACAATCAAAAGGCCACCAAACACATAAAAAGAAGCTCAGCATCATTAGCCATCAGAGAGATGTAAATCAAAACCGCAATGAGATGCCATTCCACTCCTACTAGGATGCCTAAGATAAAAAAAAAACAAAACAGAATAACAAATGTTGGCAAGGATATGGGGAAACTGGAACCCTTATCCATTGCTGGTAGGAATGCAAAATAGTACAGCTATTGTGGAAAACAGTGCAGCGGTTCCTCAAAAAACTAAAAATAGAACTGCCATATGACCCAGCAATTCCACTCCTAGGAATACGCCCAAAAGCAGAGACTCAAAAAGAGACTTGTACATCAGTGTTCACTGTAGCAATATTCACAATAACCAAAAGGTGGAAACGACCTAACTGCCCATCAACAGATGAATGGATAAAAAAAACGTGGTACATACATAGAATGGAATACTGCTCAGCTGGTAAGAGAAATGAAGTCTTGATACATGCTACAGCATGATGGAGCTTGAAGACATTACGCTGAGTAAAATAAGCCAGTAACAAAGGGACAAATATTGTTATGACCTCACATATATAAAAAGACAAGAAAAGGCAAATGTATAGAGACCAAAGTTTATTAGTGGTTACCAGGGGTGGGAGGGAGGGGGAAAATGCAGTTTAACGATGATGGAAAAATCGCATTGATTAGGGTAGGGTTACGCAGCTGATTATTGTAATTCCTATCAATAAGTTGTAAACCTGTAAAAAGTTGAATTGGCAAAAGCTGTGTGATCGATATATTTACGACAACAACAACAAAAAAAAGTAGCTGTTGAGGTTGTTTATGTACAACCGAACCACTCCTTGGTTTGGAGGTTTAGGGGCATGGTTTCATGGGACATCCCAGCTAATTGTCCTAATAACATGTTTAGGGCTTCTGTTCTATCTCCTCGTTTGTTGTATAATGCCTGGGGTTTAACCTTGCAAGTAGCCATCCAAGTCACAACAATTCGTCTCTATTCATCTGTAGCAACAGAGGAAGACAGAGAGTCAGGAAGAGGAGGAGGAAATGGAATGTGCAGCTAATTACCTCCATGAACAACTGCCTCCTCTGCCATGAGACCAGAAGAACTGGATGGTGCCCGGCTACCATTTTAAACATTTTGATCAAAGATTACATAGAAGAATCCTGATTGAAAAGGGGAAAATGCAGAACAGAATTTGAAATTCTCATGGACTCTAGGCTTTGTGGAGCCATGAATGGTGGATGAACCCCTGAAACTACTGCCCTGAGATAATCTCTAAACCTTAAGCCAAAAATATCCCCTGAAGTCATCCCAAAACCAAACAATCGTTTAGCTTAACTAGTAAAAAGGTCTGCCTTGAGCATTATGCTCTTTTAAGAACTATCTATATGGGATCAAATTGACAGCAGCAACTCAAAAGATTATATAGGAACCTTAGGGGACAGTCAGTTTATGTTAATGAGGGAGGACAACTCAGAAAAGGAGTGTGAGAATGGTTTTATAACTTGAAGAATATAATCAATGCCACTAAACTGTACATGGAGAAACTGTTGAATTGGTATATGTTTCATGTGTATAATCTCAACAATAACAACAAAATAAATAAAATTTAGGAAAAAAAGATATACATTCAATAAGAACTTGAGAAAAGAGAGGAGATTCTAGAACCAAAAAAGAAAGAAAAAACCTGAGTTCCAAAACACTATTTTAGATGTAATAAATAGATGAGAAAAATAAAGGAACAGAATAGACACAGACAAAAATCAAACTGCCAGTATGTAAGAACGCCTTGAGATAATACCATTGAGGAAATACATGCAAAGATTAGAGCAACTATAGGAAAAAAGATCATCCAACACAAGGATAGCTGGTATCTTTGAAGCAGAGAAATTATAAAAATGAAAAAAAGTATTCAGATTAATATTTCAGAAAATATTTCCAAATAAGAACGTACCACATAATGAATAAATATGATAAGGAACCATCAGCATGAAGGCACATCCTGCTTCAGCCATTGAACTTGAAGATAAAGTACTTAATTCAGTTCAGTGCCAACTAATATGTGTAGAACAGATGATAGAATTAGAAAATCAAAATTTGGAAACCACCATAGTAATAAATGATTCAGAAAAGAACCATCAACGGATGTTAAAACTTGTGGGTGACAGTTTGAGGAGGAACATGATATTTACATAACCTCAAAGTACCTCCCCACAAAATACTAATTACTTATAAAGGGAAAAATGTTAACTGTGAAAGTGGAGAAGCCTAGTAGACACCGCCTTAATGAAGTAATCAAAGTCAGCATTACTAATAATGGTGCAAATCAACATTATATACCACCTGGTAGGATATACTAGGAAGGACACAGCACCACTTCTTGGGCACTTTCCATATCCCCAGGCTTCTTATTTCACCATTAACCATTGTCATCTGTAAACCTATCTACTGTCTGCTTCTTCATTATCTTGACCTGACAGCTCTTAACCCAACCCCATTGTCCTCGAGTCAATTCTGACATACAGTGACCCTGCAGGACAGAGTAGAGCTGCCGGATAGGATTTCCAAGGCTGTAATCTTTACAGAAGCAGACTGTCACATCTTCCTCCCATAGAGTGAGTGGTTCCACCAGCCAACCTTTCAGTTATCAGCCAAGTGCTTAATCACTGTACCACCAGGGCTCCAGAGCAGGTGTCTTAACAAACGGAAATTTATTTTCTCACAGTTTAGGAGGCTAGAAGCCTGAATTCAGGGTGGCAAATCTAGGGGGAGGTTCTCTCTGTTGACTCTGAAGGAAGGTCCTTGTCGTTTTTGAGCTTCTGCTCCTAGGCAACCTTCATGTGGCTTGGCATCTCTCTTCCCCCATCTCTGCTTGCTCACGTGCTTGTTTATACCTTTTATATCTCAAAGGAGATTTACTTAAGACATACTCTGCACTAATACGGTCTCATTAACATAACAAAGAAAATCCATTCCCAAATGGGAGTATAACTACAGGTACAGGGGTTAGGATTTACAACACATATTTTGGGGGACACAATTCAAATTGTAACAGCACCTTAAAAGATATTTTACACCCAGTTGTTCATTTGACCCTCACAACCTAAAAGGCAAGTAAAACAGGTTTTTCTCCCAATTTTTAAAATGAAAAAACAAAGGCTTGGAGAGGTAAAGCCATTTGCTGGAAAATCACACAGTAGCAAATGGCTGAGTCCAGACTTGAGCCCAGGTCTCCTGGCTCCAAAAATAAGATGCTGCAGCAGACTTTGTGGTCAGCTCCCAGACATCCCTCCCATCCTTCTCCCGTTGTGTGGCCACAGTTTGGTTTCAGTGACATGCCCTACCTCCAGGTGGGTCCTGCTTAGTCCATGCCAACCTAGAATCCCATCTCCCTTTGTCAGGTGTTTTGATCAAGAGTCTGGGCCTAAACCAAGCAACATCTCTGGGGGATAGGTTCCAGCCAATGAGAGATGAGAAGTCTGCTGGGGGCTTCTAGGAAATTTTTCCTTACTTTTAAGAGCAAGACTAGGAAGTTTGTTTCTTTCACTGGAATAAATGAGGAAGAAGCTAGCTCCATTTCCTGCTGAGAGTAAACCTACAAAAAAGAGAAAATCCATTGCTGTCAACTCATAGCAACCCTATAGGACAGAGTAGAACTGCCCCATAGGGTTTCCAAGAAGCAGCTGGTGGATTCACACTGCCGACCTTTTGGTTAGCAGCCTGAGCTCTTAACCACTGGGTCACCAAGTGACACTGTGGATGGCAGAAGACAAGAGGCAGAAACAACCTGGTGTCCTTGATGACCTCATAAGTCATAGTCTCACACAACCCTGAAGCCCACCCTACCTCTGGGCTTCTGCTTAGGTGAAGCAACAAGCTTCATTTAGCTTTATGCCTCATTCAGTCAGTGTAGGAATCCCTGGGTGGTACAGATGGTTAACAAGCTCAGCTGCTACCTGAAAGGTTGTCAGTTCGAATTCAACCAGAGGCACCCTGGACGAAAGGTCTGGTGATCTACTTCCAAAGAATCAGCCATTGAAACCCCTGGGGAAACAGGACAACCAGAATGGAAATAATGAAAATGTTCATACGTTGTGAAGAATGTAACCAATGTCACTGAACAATTTGTGTAGAAATTATTGAATGGGAAATTAAACTGCTGTGTAAACCTTCACCGAAAACACCATATCATTTAAAAAAAAAAAAAAACCTGTGGAGCACAGTTCTACTCTGACACTCGTGGGGTCGCCATGAGTCAGAATGGACTCAATAGCAACTGGTTTGTAAGAGTATCTGTTAATTGCAGCCAATTGTAGCCGACTGGATGCAGGTGCCCTCCCTCCTGGCACCCTGGTAGGTGGACCCCAACACCCTGAGTGTCCCAGTGAGCTTCAAGATAAGAGTAATACTTGCCTCACCGGCCCCCGCACTCCCCATCTTACTCTAATGACTGCTTGCCGGCTTTATTGCATGAAACCTCTGGAGGTGTTCCAGCTTCACAGGGAAGGCTGTTCTATATTGCTATGAGTCATCCTTCTACGACACCCGAGTGCTAAAGCAGGGTGCAGATTAGTTTCTTCTTGGCACCCACCTCCCTCTTTATCTCTCCTCCTCCCACAAAGCCAGCTTTCCTCTGGAATCCTTGCACACACAGTATATTTCTAACTGCACCAGCAGGTTCCAATCCTGTTGCTTCCTGCTTCTAGTTATTCGCTTGGAATCAGAGCCGCTGGGAAGTCAAAAGCAGGCTCATTCTACCCGCGTGAAAAAGAGAAACACAGGGGCAATGTCTTGGCTTCATAGAGGCAAGAATCTGAGATTTTTTTCTCATCTTCTTGAGAAAAGCTGGGCTTAGGGTTACATGGGCCTATGATTACACTGTCGTTTGGAAATTCTGTGAGTTGGAAGCAGCCCTGTCACCAACTTCCTGTAAAGAAGAGGACGCAGGAATTTTCCAGAGGGGCGGCCTAGGGCAGCCATCTGGGTGGAAGCTGCTGCGCTTGTGCTTGCTAGTTGTTGTCGAGTCAGCTCCAACTCATGCCGACCCCAGGTACAACAGAACCAAACACCGTGGAGTCCTAGGCCATCTTCACAATCGTTGGCGTGCTTGAGTCCACTGTCATGGCCACTGTGTATTCTGAGTGCCTTCCAACCTGGGAGCCCTTCTTTGAGCACTATATCAGGCAACATTCTGTTGTGATCCGTAAGATTTTTATTATCTAATTTTCAGAAGTAGACTGTCAGGCCTTTCTTCCCAGTCCATCTTAGTCTGCTCAAACCTGTCTACCATGGGTGACCCTGTTGATATTTGAAATACTGGTGGCATAGTTTCCAGCATCATGGCAACACCCAAGCCACTACAGTATGACAAACTGACAGATGGGAACTGGGTGTGTTTACATAAGTTTTATCTTCATTTGAGGTAGCAAGGGACAGACTGTGATAAGAAGCACACGTTAATAACGTCACACCATGCTGACACCACCTTCGTGAAGGAATTTCTCACCTATAACTTACTCTGAGCAAGGTATTTGTAGATAAAAAAAAAAAAAAATTTTTTTTTTTTTTTTTTAGGTAAACTTACCACACTGCAAAGTCGGACGTATTATCTCCATTTTACATGTGAGGAAAGTGAAGCTCAGGAGGTTGAGTAACTTGCTGATGCTGGTTAACAGGAACTTCTGATCCTATGATAAGGATGACACGTGGGACTTTTTTCAAAGATATTGGTAAAAAGTGGGAGAGTTGGGTACTGTTGCTCAAAATTAAAGTGTGTTTTACTTTAGGAGGGAAATGTCCCAGGCTTAGTGAAAACAAAATATGTTGAGTGAGTATATTCAGAGGACACATCAGGGAAGCAGACAAAACAACAGGAGGAACCTGCCAGTGCCACTGCCTCAGATCTTCTGAGTTTTTGTTTACATTCTTACGACCTCAAAAGAGGTGAAAAAAGAAAACAAAGCCATTGCCATCAAGTCGATTCCAACACATAGCAACCCTATAGGACAAAGAGCTGCCCCATAGGGTGACCAAGGCTGTACTCTTTACAAAGCAGAAGGCCACATCTTTCTCCCACGGAGCAGCTAGTGGGTTCAAAACGCCGATCTTGGTTAACAGCCAAGTGCTTAACCACTGCACCACCAGGGCTCTTCAGAGGAGGTGAGCCAACTTGAAACGCAGCCAAGTGGAGCAGAGGGTCCAGCTGAGAGCGAACTTCTCAGGCATCGCTCCAGGGAATCCCAGTTGCAAGACTCGCTGCCCTCATCATGTGAATGACAGGAGGAAAGCCGCAAGCCAGAATAGCAATTAGGGGAGAAGCAACACATGGTCTGCCTTGCTGCTGCTCAGTCTGGCCTGTGGACCAGCAGCATCATATCACCTGTGGCTGCTTAGACAGCAGACTCTCAGGCCCCACCCAGGCCTTGGGTCAGAATCTGCATGTTAGCAAGATCCTTGGGTGATTCACAGGCACATTACAGTTTGAAAGGGTCTGGCCTTACTACTAGTCCACCCTGGAGAATGGGGAAAAGTTGGAGAAATGATTGGGATGGAAATGAAGCTTCCCTATGTGGGGGAGGGCGGGTAGAGGAGAGTGACATGAGAAGAGAGATTTTCCAGGGAAAAAGAGAAATCAACCTAGCCTTTGTTGACTATGTACCAGTCAGGGTAGATCAGAGAAGCAGAACCACACCTGGGGTGCAGAAAAAGGAATTCATTACATGGGTTTGACCTTACATCATCCGGGGAGAGCTGGTGGAACAGTCCACACAGGCTGTGGCCTCTGTGACTGTGTTAAGCCTGGAGTAACTAGAGGTCAAGCAGACTGGCAGTTAGAAAGGAAAGACAAAGCAACACAACATGAATGACTCAGACACTGTGCTGAGTCAGAGAAGGCAGATACGAATGGGTCCATACTGGAAAACTCCATTCATAAAAAGTTCAAGAACAGGCGAAGCTAACCTATGTGCTAGAAATCAGGACGCTGGTTGGCCTGGGGTGAGGGTGAGGGGTGATTGTCAGGACTGGGACATGGAGGGAGAATTAATTGAAAAGGAGGATGTAGGGAACTTTCTGGGGTAATGGAAATGTTCTTTAATTGGGATTTGTGATGGATTCAATAGTGTTTCCCCAAAATATATGTGGTAAATCCTAACCCCTACGCATGTGGAGGAGCCCTGGTGGTGCAGTGGTTAAGTGTTTGCCTGCTAACCAGAAAGTGGTGGTTCAAATCTACCAGCCACTCCTTGGAAACCCTGTGCAGCAGTTTCTATTCTGTCCTATAGGGTCAATATGAGTTGGAATTGACTCATCAGCAACAGGTTTGGTTTTTTTGGTTTATACATGTGGATAAGGAGCCATGGTGGTGCAACAGTTAAGTACTCACTGCTAACCATAAGATTGATGGTTCAAACACACCAGCAGCTCCGAGGGAAAAAGACCTAGTGAACTGCTCCAGTAAAGATTACAGTCTAGGAAACCCTATGGGGCAGTTCTACTCTCATATAGGGTCACTATGAGTCGGAATCGATTTGATGCCACACACAAGGACAACAACATAAAGTGGATACAATCCCATTTGGGAATAGGACTTTGTTATATTAATATGGCCATATTTTTTATCAGTGTAGGGTGTGTCTTGAACCTAAACACTTTGGAAATATAAATAGAGCAGATTAGGCACAGAAGCAAGCACAAACGGGGGAAAGGTAGATGCCACATGGAGATCGCCGAGGAACAAGGATGGCTACAGAAGCTGAGACAAGGACCTTCCCCCAGAGCAGACGGAGAGAGCCTTCCTCTAGAGTCAATGCCCTGAATCCAGTCCTCCAGTTGCCTAAACTGTGAGAAAATAAACTTCTGTTCATTAAAGCCACCTACTGGTGGTATTTCTGTTATAGCAGAACCAAGAGACTAAGACAGGGTATATACATTTGTCAAATTTCATTGAACTGTACAGTTAAGATCTGTGTGTAAATTATACTAGAATTTATTTTTTTAAAGAAAAAAAAAATGAATACACCACTTCTGCGTAGATTCCAACGGCCAGAACTTAGTCACATGGCCACTCTTATCTATAAGGGAAACTGGGAAAAGCACTTTTTACACCATTTGACCATATGCCTAGTGAAAAACTGGGGGCGCTTTTCCTGTGGCAGATGCAGAGACTTGATTTGGAGGGGACAATTAATTCTCTCTGCCACTAGCCAAGCAAGCAAATGATCCTTCTTTTGAAGGAAAAGGGGTTTGAGAAAGATTTCAAATACTTATAATTTAATAACTCTCCTAATTTTCAATGCCGTGCTCTTTCTGGAAACCCTGGTGGTGTAGTTGTTAAGTGCTACGCTGCTAATCAAAAGGTCAGCAGTTCAAAACTACAAGTGCTCCTTCGAAACTCTATGGAGCAGTTCTAATCTGTCCTATAGGGTCGCTATGAGTCGGACTTGACTTGACGGGAATGGGTTTTTTGGGTTTTTATGTTATTTCTGTAACTTTTCAGCACTTCCTTTTTCTTACTGTACTCAGGCGAGACCACCATTTCTGCAGTGACACAACCTTGAGAGCCTGCCAAGGGCAGTCTGGGTGACAAATGGAAAGGAAGAACAAGGAAGAAGGTGACAGGACTGGGAAGGAAAATGAAACAGCCTTGAAAGTGTGAATGGAAAACCACACAGCAGACACGACACATGACATTCGCCACTTCCCAGTTAGAGAGAGCCACCTCCTTTAGTGTTTAGAGCTCAACGTAGTGCCTTTCTGCAGTCACACAGGAGTTTGTCGTTCTTAGCCTGTGAAGAGAAAAGCAGCAACAGTAGGATTGCCAGTCTTTGAAAGCTTCAGTCCCTACAAGGGCACATGGGTGACGTCACCCTCAGTCTCCCCAACGTTCAGTCCAAAAACAAGCCTTGACTGAGCTCTGGCTTCACCCAGCTCTGGACTCAAAGCCGGGAACACAGAGAAAGCTCACAACTGTGACCAGGGCTGGGGGCTAATCTCCTGGTCCCTCCAATACTAATGTCAGCCAGAGCCACGCCCAAGTTCACCAAGGACCCCAACACCAAGCACTCTGGGGACGAGCCCTGGTCTATTTCCCCAACCACTTCCCTCTCCCATCTCCCCCACACCAGCCCATGCTACCAGCATCTCAGCCATTCCTTTGTGAGCCACCATGGCCTCTTCCTGATATAGACGGAGGAGAGATGAGCAGAGTCTGCTTGATAAAACCGGTCCAGGGGCCACCTCCAAGATCTGGTGCAAGGAAAACGGACTGGAAACTGTACGGCCATTATCTTTGCAGACAACCCCCTCCTTCCCTTCTTTCCAATAATGAATTGCATGGAGTGCTCAGCTGTCATGAAGGCTTTTGAATCCCAGCCCTACCATCCTCTAGGACATTCTCAGGTTATCTCAGCCAGGCAGGTGGGAGAGGAAAGAGAAAAGCTTAACCCTATAAGAATAATTATGATGTATTATTAGTGACTGATGGCAATCTAAGGCAGGATTTTCAATATAGGCACTGGTGGCTGTAATTTTTCTCTGTCATATGTACACACAAAAACGGCTACATTTAATGGATCCAAAGTTCAGAGTAGTTTCTCAAACTAAATTCAGTTCCTTAGAAGCGGTGTGTTAATACAAGACATTCTAATAAAGTACAAACATGGTGTGAATGTTGAAGATACTTTTCAGTGTAGATGAAAATGTTGTGATTAGTCCAGTTATATGATAAGACTCCTAGTTGGCATTACTGTTGAGTTTATATGGCCATGTTATCTGTGTTATGTGTGAAAATAAGAGTGACTCTCAAAATGGCGGAACCACATTTTCTACAGGATCTAATCACAGCATGAATAACTTGTAGGCAGGAACTCTATCTTATTAATTTCTCTATCCTCAGCCCCTAGCACAATGCTGGGCACGAGCAGAGGTTTGATAAATGATTGTTCGATGGATGGATGGATACACAACTTTAGGAGATTTTAATGTGGTAGAAAACAAATCTTATTACTAAGAGGCTGAAAGCATGAGGATATAAATTCACTGCCTGGAATACGTTTGACACCTGTGTCTGTGAATGTCTTTTGTGCTTCTCTGTCCTAGTCAGATTTGAAGTGTAAGAAACAGAAACCTCTAAAGGTATTTGCCTTAGCTTCCCCCTAAAGCACTCTACGACAAGGGTCCAGGCACAGGTGGTTAATTTTGGAGGTGAGAGACGATAAGGAGAAAAATCAGTTAAGAGTGCAATAATGAGAGGGTTTCTGCTGTGGGCAAGTCGGGCTCGGTCTCACTGGGAACCCTCTGAGGAATCAGAACTGTACCACCTGGAGAGAAACCTGGGGCACTTACCCACCAAAACCCATCCCCCACTGGTGAGGGCTGCCCCAAGTCATTAACCCTTTCACATCTCCGGCTTGCCCCTGCTTTTAGCAGAGTAACTTCTAAGTGTCAGAAAAAGCCCTCAGGCAGAGAATAAGGATGGCTCAAGCACTCGAGGTGGGAAGCTGGGAACTGTCTACCACAGCTGCTGGTGAACCCAGATGGGATAAATTTATGGGAGGAGTGGAGGGTCAAGAGCATCACCTACAGCATTTTAACAGGAAGGGATTTAATACAGGGAATTACAGTTTTTTTTTTACATGCATGCATTTGAGGAAGGGCTAGCGCAGCTTTTCTAGCCCAGCCTCCAGGAATGACTCCCAGAACAAGTAGAACTGACCCACCTTGGGGACCTCCAACCTCTGACCTCAAGATTATACCTTTATGGCTACTGTCCAGGGATCAGAAAGCTGGAATAAAGAAGCAATCACTGCTTCCGCAAGTTGCCACCACAACTATCTCTCCACAGCCAGGAGGCTACAGAAAATCTTCATTATTTCCATGACTTGTTTAACATCAGAAAACAGCCTAGAGGGCAGAAAGAAGCCCTCCCTCCACCAGATGACTCCAGGCCAAATCTTGTACATCTGCATTTAATTGACAGAACCTGGATTTGCTTCCTTCATTGACACTACAGCCACAACAAGGAACTCAAACACACCAATGATCATGAAGATGGCTGTAAGGTCGCTAGGAGTTGAAGCTGACTCAATGGCATCTAACAACAAATTTTCTTCCAGAACACTAGCTGTAGGGGTGTCTGGGAACTGTAGTGTTCAGCTTTCCAACCTCTGCAGCTAGAAGGTGTGTGGAAGCAAGTTTGAGTAAGCCAATACATGATGAATACCCCACTCTCTAAGGACCATTCTCAGTCTCTGCTTTGATCATCATCTCCTGAGGGAGAGCACACACCTATGGCCCCTGCTTGGCCCACCTACGGAAGCTGGTATCAAAGAGGACGGGAGTTTCCTCTCTCATCACGAGACAGCCTGCTCTGTGCTGCAGCCATATAAGCCTTCTCTTTGTTTCTCAAAAGCATCAAGCTCTCCCCAGCCACATGGCCTTTGTACATACTACTCACTCTACTAGAATGGTCTCCTCACCTCCTCTCCCAGTCTCTGCTTCACCTCCACCCTTTGAACCAATAATTCTACTCCTGAGACTATATGCTAACAAAGTAATTAAATGAAAGCAAGAAGGTTTCTTCATGAAGATGTTCATTACAATAGCCCAAGATTAGAAACCCCCTCACTTACCAACAACAAGAGATCAGCGTGGTAAACTGATTGTGCAGCCAGTAAACGAACCCACTGCGAAGTCTCTGTAGGAACATGGAAAACGTTTCTAATATAATGTGAAGAGACAATGTTACATCAAATGTGGGGCCTGCCCATCCTCAGGGCCACCAAAAGGGGACAGGCAAAAGTGGAAAAAGTTGCCCTGAAAGGGGGGAAAGATTAAGGGGATTTTTAAAAATGTTCCTTAATGTTCATTTTAACGCTCTGTTGTTTTTATGGATTTAAAATGACCAGCCTACTTGGCACCAACCGGCCAGGGACTAGAAGCCGAAGAAAATCCTGTCCCAACTACTAAAAATGAAGGGGTCTTTCCTCACAAGAACAACTTTTGAGTCAAATAAGACTCCTGGGACAGACAATGCAAATGATATTGGGGAGACCAACAAGTAGATGGGAAGAATTAGGCTTCTTCTAGCCTAGGATGAGGTAAACACTTAACATCACTTGTTATTATTAGTTGCCATTGAGTCAGCTTTGACTCAGGGTGACTTTATGTACAACAGAATGAAACACTGCCCAGTCCTATGCCAATCTTCCAGCACTATGTCAGATAATGTTCTGTTGTGATCCATAAGGTTTTCATTGGCTAATTTTCAGAAGTAGATTGCCAGACTTTTCCTCCTACTCTCTATTAGTCTGGAGGCTCTGCTGAAACCTGTCCACCATGTGTGACCCTGCTGATACTTGAAATACCAGTGACATAGCTTCCAGCATCATGGCAACACACAAGCCACAACAGTATGGCAAGCTGACAGGTGGGTGGTGATAACATCATTTAAATGGTCATACACTTATGATAAGACAACAGGCGATGTTCTCCCATTCTGATGCACTACAAGTAGAGGAAGCCCAATTTGGGGACCATGGAGGGAAGGCACAAATGTGCCACTAAACATTGTAGTGGTGAGGCCCTGAAAGCTATCTGCGACTTTCAGCGTGGCATAGTACAGTGGACTTACAGCACTTTATTCAAGTATTTCTCAAGTCCTGGAACAAAGTGCTGATTCAGGGCTACTTGTGCTATGAAAACACCCATAAACAGGCACTGTCCATTAGAGTCATGAGCATAGAAGGACTCTCAAACTTAGGACTTAGGAGCTCAGACGGTTAGCACTGGGGTGCTTCAACTAACCAGAAGTCCAAGACTCAGCCTGAGTTGTTAAGATAAGGCAGCAAACATGATGAAATCTCAATGCAGTGATAACTCAATTTCCTGATGCTTCTACCCCTAAATCTACACTAAAATTCAATATTCAGAATGGTGTCTCTTTGGTCAGCTTGAATAGCATGGGCAAGCAAAGTGGTTTCAATGCCACAAAAATGTCTTCCTGTGCTGATGGCTAGAAGTCAGGTCTTCTTGCACTGAAGCAATATGGATAGGGAATAGGGCAGGTCATCAAAGTGTCACCAAATTTAAAGGTTATTGGAGTCCATGATGACAACTAGTAAATAGACCTTCCCAGAATTCTTCCCGTTGCATCAACAGTTTCCCCTAGTAATGGGGCTTATTACCCACCTCCCAAGCCAGTCAGCATTTCTATTCTCAGAGAGCTCTTGGGGGTAGAAAGTTCTTCCCCCAGTGAACTGATATTAGAGTCCCTGCAGCTTCCACCTGCTGGTCTTAGTATTGCCCTCTATGCCATGGGGAACCACAGGAATCCTTCTTCCTCCAGGAATTCAATTCTGTTCACGATGGTGTTCTCCACTCAGGCAAGAGAGCAAAGCAAGAAAATGCGCCACAAAGCACTATTCAAACCAGGGAGAGGTTTTAGTGAATGTTGAATAAATACCAAAATTTAAGTAATCAGGTGAGTTCAATCCTAGCCCTTCTAGTGAACGGAACTTCCACTGTAGGTGCAGTCATTGTTATCTGGTGGACCAAGGGCTAGACGCATTTATCATAAAATACGAGGCTTAGATTCAATATCGAGATGAAAGTCAAGTGAAGGCTCCCCAGGAGACAAGCTGCTCTGTTTTCGCAAGCCTGCAGTGGAGAATATTGCCTTTCGGCAAATAGTACTTGTAATTTGATCCTGCAAAGATTCCTGCCAAGAGGAAAGCAACGAGATGGCGAGAGAGTGTGGTGTGTGTACACTCCTAGACGTATTTTTTATCATGGCCACATTCGCCAGGATCTCTGTCATCAATTATTTGTGACAGGCAGTCAATTGTTTATCTTCTGAGAACATTACCACTTACTTTCCTTTATCTATTTCCCCTGTATTATTGTGGGGCAAAGATTCTTTTCCTCTCCTTTCCAAGCCCTTCGGTCATTTACTGCCCAGCATCCTGGCATTATGTCCTAGCTGATGGGCTTTATGAAGTAGGAAGAGAAATGACTTTGTGCTCCCCCCACATCCAAGGAATGAATGCACAGAAAGACACCAAAGCCAGCACTGAATTCAGCTGAATGTCAGGCCCCCAGGCGTGAAAATTCACCTCTGCGTGTTCGAACAGGTATTCAGTGAGATGCTCCCAGAAACCGGAACCACTAGAAACAAAAACACCTCCCCCCCAACCCCGTCCCACCCCGCACCACCCCGGTTCAGAAAACAGAAGCTAGTTGCTACCATGAAAACCATTTTTGCTTAAAACGCCAGCCTGAAATAATTGCATATTTGTTGGGGATTGACAGTTGAGTTTTCCAGGAATTCGGCTAGCTTTTGACAGTCGCAAATAAGTAGGCAGAGAAATGCACTCTCCTGGGGCTTTTAACAGCAAAAAGTCACAGTAGGAAAATTGCACCAACCAACATGGCAATATTTCCACACTCTGCTGCACTTAAGGGGAGAAAATGGTCATTAAGGGTAACAGGGTTGTTCTATAAACAGTGGTTCTATTTCCAGGTCTTTCACTTGGCAAAAGACTCTGGACACAGTCACGGAAAGTGGGAGGATGCCCAAGCTGAATTTCTATAATGTTGCCTTTGCAAACAACTGGATTGATTTTTAACGGGGCCTTGCTGCCTTTTTACATTACGGAGCATGTAATTAGCTAGTAAATGACTTAGGAATCAACCACTCAGGTTTGTTGGGCCCCATGCCTGATGAGTGATATCATGCTGCTGTTTTAAGTCTGTGCTGTGTTGCCTGTAATTTAGGGGTGGACGTGAGGGGTTTTTTTGAAGGGGGAAGGGTTAAAGTTTTCCCAGTTTGGGAATCTAAGATGACAATGCAATATTAACTTAATTATAAACCTTTTAAACAACCACAGACTCCAAGGCTGTTCTGAGCACAACAAGTTGAATTTAATCTCTGTAAATAGCACTTCGAACTCTCTCAAGTCTGCTCGCCAAGACGAAAAACCACCAAAGGCTTCCTTTTTCTGTAAATACCAGAGTATTTTTTTTTGTCTGAATTATCAATCAACTGAAACTGAAGGCCTCTGAATTTATGAAACTCCTACCATAGGCCCGGGAATCCCTGGGTGGCACAAACGGTTAAGCGCTGGACTACTAACAGAAAGATTGGTGGTTCGACACCCCCCAGCGCCACCTCAGAACCCAGGCCTGGCAATCTGCTTCTGAAAGATCACAGCCTTAAAAACCCTATGGAGCAGTTCCATTCTGCACACGTGGGGTCATCATGAGTCGGAATCAACCTGATGGCAACTAACGACAACAATCGTTTGCTCGGAATGGCTGATGCCTGGGTGACAAGGTCATTTACTGCACTTTGTTCCTGCTGCATTTTTCTCTACCACCCCCACCCCACCCCACCCTCCAGGAAGGTTGTCGAGCCTGGGTAGCCCCCGGCTCAAAGGAAGTGTGTGCCTGAAAGGGAGGTTGCTTACAGACAATCTCCCTTCCTGGCTTCTGTGAAAGTGTCAGGTCATGTGGTAGACTAGATAACCCAGGAGGTGAGAAGAGAGGGGTGAGAATCCTTGAAGAGGGAGAAAGTGGAGGGAATGCTTCTCCAAGCCTGGGAGGAAGGTAGAGGACTTCGGGCTCTGGGTAGAAACCCAGAGCCACAGGAGAGGGGCAGGCCCTCTGGAGGAAGTAACTGGGAGGAGCCCCACAAGCTGGCCAAGGCCAAAGCCCAAGCATGGGCAGCTCTAAAGGCTCAACACAAGATCCCTAGGACCTGCACCCCATCCTGGGCCAGGGGAAGGAGCCCCAGTCAGGACAAAAGTTCTCACCAGCTCAGCAGGATGAGGGACTTAGAGTCAAAATGAATACAGCTTGAAAGAAGTATTGGGGTATTCCTTACACACCCAAGCTGTGGGCCAAGAGAAGACAGCTGTCTTGCCCACCACAGTGGTTGGTCCTGACTAATGGTCTTGTGGCCTTTGTCTTTTGCAGTCTTTGCCACCACCACCCTTACCAAGGGCTATGCTATGATGTTGACCAAGTTTCAGTGGAGCTTCCAGATTAAGACTGACTAGAAAGGCAGGCCTGGTGATCTACTTCCAAAAATCAGCCAATGAAAATCCCATGGATCACAGTTGTCCTAGACACAACTGATCACCGGGATGGCACCGGACCAAGCGGCATTTCATTCTGCTGTTCATGGGGTCACCACGAGTCAAGAGCTGACTCAAAGGCAGCTGACAAAAATATGTCAGGTACTGTGCTTGGGCCCTTGGGCCCAAGAATTATGTGCCCAGGGACTTGTGGAATAACCTCCCTTTGCTGTGTGCTCTGAGCCCCCCCCCCCCCCCCCGGAGCCTCAGCTTCCACTCTTGAGTACTGACATTCGATTGATCTAAGAAGCTACATGAGAACGTTGCCCAGAGCCTCTTCCAGACTTCTGCCTTTTCCTCGTTCTCCCTGTCCCTCCTTTTCCCACCCAACACATGAGACCCTGATGAGAGGGGCACCAACCTGGCTTTGCTGATCTGATGGAGGTGGCTGATGAACTGGAGCACGTTCATTCCCTGGAGGAAGAAGCCCTTTCTCCCTCCACCCCACCCCCACTGTGGACCAGGCACAAAGGAGTCAGAACACAAGCATCGACCACAAGGACAATTCCTTCCATCTGGCCTGAGTTATGCACTACCCTGAAGAACTCCAGGGGGCGCCATTCACAACGGGCTCAAAGTGAACCGCGCCCCCATGGAGCTGTGCCCTGATCAGCTGTGTGGCTTGTCCCTGAAATCTGGGTGCAGGGCCCTTAGTTTTTTACTTTGGGGACCTCAGGAGAGGGCAGCGGTGTATGTAAGCAGAGCCGGAGTTTCAGGGCAGAGAACACAATTTGGAGCCAGCCATTTGAGGCCTGTCCAGGCTGACTCCGCCGCTAATGAAGACAATGCTGGGAAGAAGGTTTGCAGAACTGGCTGAGGACGAAGGGGGAAAATCAGTTCAGACAGCTCGCTCTAGATTTAATTGTTCCATTTTGAATCCGTCTGGCTGCTGGGCGGGTGGACCGTGTGTCTGGCCGGCGAGGCCGGGAGGCAGTGCGCCCTGATTGAATTACGGATCTCCAGGCACTCGGGCTAGCGGCTCTAAGGGCCAGGGCTGGGGGAGCAGCGCCAGCTCCCTGGTCCCGCCACGTCCCCTGCACCACTGCCTTCCAGCCCCGTACAGAAAACCTTCACAGTTAATTTAATGACAATCTGCGGCCCAGAAGCCCCAGAGCGAGAAGGCAGCTGAGCGTCTGACTTGCTACCGATTTCAATTAGCCAGGTGTTCGAGGAGGGGACCAGAGGGAGAACGCTAGGGTGGGGTGATGGTGATGGGCTTGTCTGAAAAGGCTTCAGCCTGGGTTCTGGTCCCTTCTCTGGCAATAAGTCCCTGGTGTGCCACCAGGGACTTTTCTGTCCTCATTGGACAGGACGTTTCTCACCAAAAAAACCCAGAAAACAGGGCCTCTCTGCTTTCACTCAGGATTATTGTGACGATAAATGAGTACACACACGTGCGCGCTTTTGCGTGCGCAGGCGCATACCTACATAATTTGGCGGTGGTTTTACTCCTGAGAGGGACTGGTAGAAAGCACCCAACTGGGAGACAGGACACCAGAATTTGGCACTGAAGCTGCTATTATTTGCTGTTCACTGTTGGGTGAGTCACCTTGTCTTTCTGGACCTCATTCTAAAAAAGGGACTGCATTAAATCTGTGGTTTTCAAACTTTTTTTTTTTTTCATATGAAATGTTCCACAGTGTAGGTAGACTGCAATGAAAACAGCTGCTCAAGTTGAAGAGGGTGGGCTTGCAGAGCCGCCCTCCCCGCCCCTCCCTGTGATCACGTGATCCCTGGCAGCTAAGGAAACCCCTAAACTAGATACCCACTGTGGTAGGCGGAATAATGGCCCCCAAGATGTCCTCATCCTCATCTCCAGAACCAAAGGCATGGGGAGAAGACTGCTCCAGCTGTGCTCAGCCTACATTGGGCAACCTCCAGCCAACTCACAGATGTGAGCCAAATAAGTACTTATGATTGAGCACCACCCCTAGATGGTAAAGATGTTTGTTATGCCACAATAACTGACCAATACAATGTATTCATCATTCATACTCCTTGTTCTCCTTGCAGACAGGAGCTGCATCTTATGTACGGCCATCTCAGTGACTGGCACAGCTACTGGCACTTGGAAGGAGGGGGTTGGGAGGAAGGTAGGAGAGCAGAAGGAAGGGAGGAAGAATGAGGACTTCCCATTCTCTTGCCCCACTCCGCCGCTTTCCGCGTGAAGTTTTGACCTCAACAAAAGAGGGAGCCATCCATACCTGATACACTCTGTTTATGAGACATATACTTTGGGAATTCTGCTTAGGGACTACTCTAGCATCTGGATGCTGATTTCTAAGGAAATAATGCATATGACCTTGACCAGGCCATGGTACCAATGGTCTCAAATGCCCAGTTGTTGGCCTGCAATTTGAAGGAGCCAGAAAGCCATCTTGGTCAATTTCTGCCCTGTGATAGTCCAGCAGGATTAGGCTGGTGAATAACAGGGGACACAATACAACAGCAGACCCGCCACAAAAGCACATTAATCACACCTAGCTGATACTCGCCATTCACCAGTGAAAGGCATTTTACAGTGTCTTACTAAAGTTGGGAGAAGGATTAAGAGGACCCTTTCTTGATTAATGACTTTCTCTGCCTAAGAGATATAATCCTATCTATAACCTCTTTTTTTTTTTTTTATAACCTCAATAACTGGAAGCAAAATTAAACTTCCACCATGGGATCTTTCAGGGCACATGTGGCACCATGCCCCCTAAGTCTTACTTTCTCTACATATTTTATTCAGCTTAAAGGCACAAGGTGTCCAGAACCCTCAGAGTAGAATGATTTTGCAACAGGTCGCAGCAGTGACAGAAAGAAATCCCACTGGCTGTTCCTACAGCACAAAAGAGTTCATACTTTTAAAAGGACAGGCACTTTCCCTTAGAGAAAGACATGCATGGGTCTCATATATGACCTGAAAATATCTAAAGATTACCCGTCTCCTTAAAGCCTTTTAGGGAAGTAGACAGGCATCAATAAATCAAAAATGAAAATATCTTCCATTGACCTAATTGATTTCCTCTCTGCACCTCGATTTCATCTTGAAAAAGTTCAGAGGGTGATAGACTCTTCAAAATGGACGGGACCTTTGAGACCCTTTAGTCCAACCCTACAACCTTACAGATAAAGAAAGCGATGCCCAGATAGGTGACTTACTCAGCATTACTCACTATTCATAAGTTAGGGTCAGTTGACTTCCCCCCAGTCCAGTGCTTCCTGTTATCACACACACAGACACACTCCATTTGGCAGTGCCTCTTCCCACCCCTCCCCCCACTCCATTTGAACCAACATTTACGAAGCACCTTCTCTATGTGAGGCATTATGGAAAATCCAAACATGGAGGATTCTCATTCAACATCTGTTCTTGCACAGAGGCTGGAAAGCTCGAACACAAGACTCCCTTGCAGCTAGAGTTCCACTTGTGTTTTAGGTCCAGCAGTCACATGTACTTACACAAGACCTTGATTCAGAACTAAGATGTGTGGAGAGAAAAGTGCTTAAGAAAAGGGCTTTGATTTGGAATGGAATATTTGGGGAAGAGAAGTGCAGCACATTTATTTTCCTAGTATGGATCCTACCAGAGATGGTACAGTTCTGGAGATAGGGACTGGGGCAGGCAGAATCCTCATTCAGCAGCTTTCTGACCATGGAGAGGCAGCAGCACCCTTGGTGGCCCAGTTCTACAATAAAGTCTGTTTCTCCTGTCATCCTACCATTCTGTCAGCAAGTTAGATTTCCTAACGAATCATTTCTATTTAAACAATCCTCACTTCTAAGGATTGCTGAAGGAGCATCCCAAGACAGATTTGTTCATTCTTCTGGCAGTCCAGGTATATTCAATATTCTTTGCCAACACCAGAATTCAAAAGCATCAAGTGAAGAAGGTGAGACTTCATCTAACTTACTTTGGACATGTTACCAGGAGGGACCAATCCCTGGGGGAGGACATCATACTGGGTAAAGTAGAAGGTCAGCAAAAAAAAGACCCTCAATGAGATGGATTGACATAGTGGCTGCAACAGTGAGCTCAAACATAGCAACAATTGAGAGGATGGTGCAGGACCAGGCAACATTTCATTCTGTTATACACAGGGTCACTGTGAGTCAGAACCAACTCAGCGGCACATAACAACAATGACACTTAAACAAACCAGAGTGGATTGTGCTGGTATGCAGTTAAAACCCTAATCAGTAATCAGGAAACTTGAATTATTTAAAATATATAGTAGAATTCAGATGTTTCTCTAATCCAGACTGCCCTTCTCACAAGTAGTTCAAATTAGACATTTGTTCATATACGTAAGAATTGCAGGAAATGTAAACCCAAAAATGTAACACCTTTAGAGAAAATGTATAAGTGTGCTAATTTGTGTTCATATGTGATGGGTCATATGGTTACCTTCATTTCAGTATGATTTTTAGAAGACAGTTTCAAATGGTTGGAATCAACCTGATGCTTAAGCAAGGTAAGTGGGCTTTAATGATCTGGAAATAGATGCAGAGTCCATGGAGACACTGATTCAAAACTGAGTCACCAATATTAGCAACCATTTCTGGATGCAGAAGGAGAGGGCCTGAGTGCTGTAGAACAAGATTATTTGTCTGGCATGCAAGCTTTCCAATCTCCGTCTTCTGGGACTTGTGACCCATGTCTTGTGACCCATCATAGTATCCAACTTTCCTGGATAGGTTTGGTCCAGAGGAGGCCATGACCTCCAGCCTAGACCAATAAGCCCCTCCCTGAGTCTTGGAGCTGAAGGTCAAAGTGCTGGAAGAACACGAGGTGAGTCTGTCAGTGGCCATCTACCCTGAAACATGGAGAAAAGGACCTATTTTCAGCTGCAAAGACAAGCCGAGATGGGGCATGTGGGGGGTAGAGCAAGTTGGGCTGTTCTGAGTATAATTTCAGCACAGAACCTGGTTGCTGTAGCTCTCTTACCAACACAAGGAGCCACCGCAGGGCCCTTCCTGGCAACATAAGCCATAACAACCTTCTTGTGTGGGCCAGTTTGAGCTGGCTTTCTTCAACCAAAAGAATCCCAATAACTGGCCATGAAGAGTAGGAGTCCAGCACCATCAAGACCCTGTTTTCCCCAGAAGATGGGAAAGGGGGTGCATCAGCCTAGAGTAGGCACCTTGGTTTCCCTGAGAGCCACACTTGCATAGACAATATTCTGGCACCATGAACCCCATTCCAAGGTGATGCATTTCCACAAAAGCACCCACTCTTCCACAGTGCTCTTTCCCATACCCCCAAAACAACACCTTCACCAGACCTCAGGTTGGGGGCCATTGGTACTAATGGACAGAGCACCCCAGAGAGACAGGAACGCACTGCAAGTCCGTGCTGTGTTCACCTTCCTCTTCTTCCCATACCTTATATAACCTGAGCGTGGGGTGATTAGAGAAATGTTATTTATTTAACCTTAATTTAGCTCTATCTTGTAACCACTTCAGGAAAGTGAATCCCATAGCTGGGGGGCCTCTTTTTTTTTGCTAAGTTTGGTTCTGCAACACTGGAAGATGTTGCTGGGGCAGAATGACTTGTTCTGAATAGCACGGGGGTGAGAAGTTTGAACTTCCACAGAAATTGAGAAGGAAGGCTTCAGTCTGGTTCGACCCATTGCTGAGAATTTGCATTTCCACTCCCAGATGTACTGAATCAGAATCTACATTTTTAAAGATCATGATGTATACATAAGAATCATGGGGGGGTCTCCTTAAAATGTAGCTGAATACATAAAAATCACCTGGGGATCTTGTGAAACTATAGATGTATACATAAGAATCACCTGATGACCTTGTTAAACTGTAGATTCTGTATATCTGGGGTGCAAATGCAAATTTTCAGCAGGCAGTTGAATTGGAATGAATTGATTAGAAGCCCTGGTTGGGGAGATGGTTTTCTATGGAGAAGAGACTATGGTTATGGAGGATATTTCAAGTAAAGGGGTCTGCACTATGCAATGTGATCCCTTCCTGAACTCAGAAGGAGGAGTTGCAAAGAAAGGTCCAGAGAAGAGTGAAATTAGACTGTGTGGAGCCTGTGTTCTCTGAGACCCTTTGGGTTCCACAGGCCCACTGACTGTCTCATTGATGTAACCAGCATCAAGAAGACAGTAACAAGCATTTGGGCTCCCACATCACCTGCCCGTCCCATCTGATGCCATCCTGTGTGGAAGGGAGCACTATAGGCAGGAAGGCAGGTGAGTCCACAGTGTTTCTAAACTCTTCTCTACCTTTTACCTCCAGCCCCAAGCCCCTGCCCAGGTGACTGGAGCTCAGGACTAGCAGAAGGCAGGGTCCAAGGGAATCACCCTGTCTCCCTGCAATGTTCAGAAGAAGTCCCTGTCATCTGTGCATTCAGAGAAGAGCTGGTGCCTGAGGATAAGGTGCTCAGAGCACAGCCCTGGGTGGCTTACATCCTCGAAGCTACTTCCACCAACAGTGAGAGTAATAATAATAGCAGTAAAAATTATGATTTTATTAATGGCTGTTGCCATTTATTGAGCATTGCTCCAAAGCAAGCCCTTCACTAGGCATCGTCTCATCCGATGCTCATTACAAAGCCCTGGGAGATACTCTTCTAATCTCTATCGCGCAGATGGGAAATGAGTCTCATTTTCCCCAAGGCCACATGGCTAACACAAGCTTTTGTGAGAAAATGCACCTGGACCACTGACTCCAGAGGCCAGGTATTGCCCACGCTCATTTCAGGCCAGATCCAGGGCAAGGGTGAGCAAAGGGCACCTTGAAAAGGCCCTTCATGTTTGCAATTATCAGCAGTTACAGGAAAAACAGCACCAGCGACTACAGAGGGTGAATAACTGTGCCATGAAAAACTGTGTCACTTTCAGCCCCTATTTGGGGGCCATAGCATGGGTTTTATACTTTTTCCATAACCTTCTGCACCCATTACTGAAAACCTGGGACTTTTTACATCCCAGAGAAGAATTTCCTGGGACATAGAACTTTCAGAGCTAAAGCCAGGACAGTCTCAGGCCAGTCTGGGTAGTTGGTCCCCCTTAATGTGCCATCCACCACGGTGGCCAGGCTAACTGCAGCATACTACATAGTCCCCATTGCCAAGCAGTTACCAAAGGGTGGCATGGAGTCTTAGTCCCACACACCCAGCCTTAGCCATTTCATCCCAGCTCCCTCAGAGCGTTAGCTGTATTTCCTCTGACCCTTTCCAGCTAGATGCCAGGCAGCTCATTTGTAGCAATTCATATTTATGCCGCCTGAAATGTCCCACTAGGTTAGTGTCCATCTTCACCCACCTAATGAAAGGACTGATTTTAAGAACACCTTTGACCACTAAGAGCACGATGAAGACTTCTCCCTATTCCCCCTTCTCCAGGAATGAACGAGTCTTCCTGCAGCAAAGCGCCTCTGGTTCTCCTGACAAACACACTTGCTGCAATCTTGTGTTTAATTAGTCTCTTTCTTCGGATGAAAGAATTGTGTCCCTGCTTTGGATTTCATTCATAAGATCACTTGCTTCGCATATGGCAGGCTTTTTATTGACTCCCTCGTTTATGGCAGGGCCATATGGTGCACACAGCACAGAGCAATGATGTGTTCGGCATAAAGCCAGCGCAGTCTGACATCAGTCAGGCAGCCAACCGACATCTGATTGACCATCTACTGTGTACCACGTACCAGGCCAAGGGGCAGCGGGGATTCAGAGATAAGCAAGAGGCAGAGACACTGTCCTTAAGCCAGGGTTTCTCAGCCTCTATTGACATTTTGGATCAGATAATTCTTTGTTGGTGGCAGCTGTCCTATGCACTGTAGGATGTACAGCAGCATCCCTGGCCTCTACCCACTGTCAGTAGGAACCCCCGGCCCCAGTTGTGACAACAAAAAATGTCTCCAGACACTGCCAAATGTCCCCAAGGGACCTAATCATCCCTGGTTGAGAACCACTGCCTTAAGGTGTTAGCAATCTAGAAGAGCAACTAAGACAAGTACAAAAATCTCTATGATGGAGGGCATCATGGGATAGTAATGGGAGGCATATGGTGGTTGCAAACTCCAGTGCCCTTGGCGGCCAGCGATGGGGATGCCGGGAAGGCAGCAGAGAGGACCTAACTGAAAATGGCAACCCTACCACAGGCAACAGCTGCTGCTCAGCTCCAGTTAAGCATTACCAGATACTCTGATTTTTTCAAGAGAATTCTGAAATCTGGACTTATATGTGAAATCTTCCAATTTTTTAATGTTTGCAACCAATTGAAATATTTTAAATAGTATATGGGCCAAAAACAAAAAAGTATGAGGGCCATATTCAGCCAGATACTCCTTTTGTGTAGAAAACTGGGCATTACCTGAGGAGTCCTGGCACTACCTCTAGTGCACCTCCCACCTCTGACACTGGGGCCCTTTCTGGAGAGTGGGAGGTGATCCATATGATTGATCTTAAATAGGAGTTCTCAACTCTAGATACCCATTCAAATGACCTGGAGATATTAAAAAGCCCATCAATGCAGACTCCACCCTAGACATCTTAACAGGTTGTCCATGTTTTTAAAAATCTCACCAGGTGATTCTAATATTCAGCCAGGGAGGAGAATTACTGGTGTGGGAAAGGAAGCCAACATGTGTCAATGTCCAACTCCGGAGAGCAGGCTGGATACAGGACTCTAGACTCAGAGCACCTAGGTTCAAATCCTACTCCATCACAGCCTAGCTGTGTGATCTAGGGAGAAACTTAACATGGGCCTCAGGATCTGTATCTGTTAAATGTGGATAATAATACTATCTACTTTTCCCCCAGGTGTTTCTAATTAGTAGCCAAGGTTGAGAAACCAGTAATTAGGTTACTTCCAGCTCTAAACACTGTGAGTTTCCCTGACTATGTGTGAATACGAAGTGAGTATGGGGCGCCCCCTAAGTCTTGACTTAAATGCCCCACTGAGATTCCTCAAGAAGGATTGGAGATAAAAGGCCATGTGCTGGCTTTACCTAACATAAATTCCAAGGGAATACACCATAGCCCCCCACATACGATCATTAAGTGCTAGGAATAAGTACCTTGGATATCTTTCAAGGAAGATTTGACTTGTGGAGGTTACCTCTGCTGCATGAAAGGTCTTCCAACAAGAAAACTCAAAAGAGTTCTAACGTCAAAACACTGAGCATCTTGAAGCACCTGATCCAGGTATCATCTTGATAATATTTCCATTATTCACCTGAACTTCTGTAATGAGGTGGCTAACTATGGGGCTTCCATTTGAGACACACACATTTATCATTTGATTAGAAAAGATTAGCTATTTTTAGATAAAACATATATCTCCTAACAGGGAGGGACAGTTATAAATAACCTGGGAAACTCTAGCCGACGCCCAAAACATCATGATTTAGGTTGAAAGAAAAACCCTTTCTGATCACTGTCCCTTTGTGTTCCCCAGCCCATTTTTCATGTTTACTTGCTGTCACCCCAGATAAGTGATCACCTTGGCTATATCCCATTTCCTCACAAGATAAGGTGGAAGGAAGAACTGTCACAATCAAAAGGGCAAGATCAAGGCCCCAGGGATGATGGGCAGGTGTCTGGGGACTTTGCCCTGCAATATGATAATTAGCCTACCTCCAATTTATATCTGACAGCTATTGGGGGAGCTACAGAGATGACTTGAAGTTAGGTCTCTACTCAAGCTCTCAGATGAAAGAGGGATTTGGAAGCCCAACAAAGGAAGTCAAGTCTCTCTCTCCATGCCTTCTTTCCCCAACCATTGAACAGCTCAGGTGACTTCTGATATAAAAAGGAAAGGGTCTCCCAGTGACCAAAGCTGGAACAATTTGAGCAAAAAAAGAAATAAAATAGTATTATATTAGAACCCAAAGAATAAATATCCATGAGTCCAGAGGAGACTTCTACTTCTGGGAAGATGTACGAGACGTACTTTTCACTATTCTTCCCACTAAGTACAACTAAAAACTCTGGACATTATATAGGAAACAAACAGAAAAAGACTCTGAAAGATGGAGAAAAGAAGGCAAACCAGCTACAGACCTTGAGACCTGAGAAATAAGATGGTGGTGAGTTCCCTGGGTTTTGTTTTTTTCTCATCTATCCTAACACATGGAGTAGATGAAGCTGGCAACCAGGAAACATCAACATACACAGACAAATAAATAAAAATCTCCCAAAAAAAGCTACTTTCTCTAGCCAAAGGACTAGAAAAGAGCCAGTCTAGCAAGACAGAAAACTTTTAGGCAATAACCATTCTACTCTAGTCACATACCAGAGAATAAACTGGTTCCACCACTACCTATGCCAGCAAAGGCCAAGTGGGGGGGGGGGCCTAGATTTCCATCTTTATAAGGCTCTCATTAGGTGTCCAAACACCTCTGCCAGGTAGGTATCAGAGAAGGCCAAGTTAGGAGCTGGGACATTCATCTCTGCTGGGTGGTACTGAGCCTAGAGCCTCCACTCCCACAGTTTGGGAACCTGCACTTATACCTTACCCAGTAGTAACAAGGCACTTCTTCCTCTTCCCACTGAGGTAGTGTCAGAGAAGGCCTAGTGGAGATGCAGGACTCTCTCCATTGCCTAGCAATAAAAAGACCACTCCTACCACAATATCAGTGGGAACCACATGGGGAACCAAAACGCCCATCTATCCCCCTACCATCAGTAACAAGGAACCACCCACCTTAGGAATGAATAGAGGCCAAGTGGGGAAACTGGACTTCTACCTCCATCTGGTAGTAACAAAGCAGAGCTGCAACTTCCCCTTCCAAAGTGTTGTTAAGAAAGCCAGCTAAAATAAAAGGTTTAAATAAGATCCAGAGTCTTATACATGATATGAAATTGTCCAGATTTTAATCAAAAATCGCCCATCAGGCCATGAACAGAAAGAGCTCAAAATGAATGTGAAAAGACAATCAATTCATGCCAAGACCAAAATGATACAGATATTACAATTATTGGACAAAGATTCAAAAGCAGTCATGATAAAAAAAAAAAATCATTCAATGAGCAATTATAAGCATACCTGAAGCAAGTGAAAGAACAGAAAGCCTCAGCAAAAAAAAAAAAAAGTAGAAAGTCTCAGCAAAGAAATAGAAGATAAAAGGCATGGAAATTTTAGAATTGATAATACAATAACTGAAATAAAAGCTCAATGGATGGATGGGCTCAACAGCAGAAAGGAAGGGACAGAAGAATCAGTGAACTGAATAGAAAGTATGCAATGTTAAAACAGAAAGAAAATAGCTTTAAAAAAAAAAAAAAAAGAAGAAACACCACCTCAGAGACCTGTGGTACTATAATAAAAATTCCAATATTTATGTAATCAAAATCCTATAAGGATAACAATGGTCGAAAACTTCCTAAAGTTGGCAAGAAACATAAACCTGCAGATTCAAGAAGCTGAGCAAACCCCAAACAGGATAAATCCAAAGAAATCCACATCAAGGTATATCATAATTAAACTTCTGATAACTAAAAAAAAAAATATTGAAAGCAGCCAGAGAAAAACAATACCTTACCTATTAAGGAAGAAAGCTAGAATGACAGCAGATTTCTCATTAGAAACCAGAGAGGCCAGAAGGATGAAAGAAAGAACTGTCAACCCAGAATCCTGTATTCAACAAAAATATCCTTCAGAAATGAAGGCGAAATTAAGACATTCTCAGATGAAGTGAAACAAACAGAATTTTTTCCCAACAGACCCATCTTAAACAAATGGCTAAAGGAAGTTCTCTCAGAAAGAGAACTAGTAAAGAAGAAACCTTTGAACATCATGAAGAAGGAACAGGGTAAGAAAAAAAATATGGGTGAATATTTTGAGTTATCTGAAATATGTTTGGTAGTTGAAGCAAAAATTACAACATTTCTGATACAGTTCTAAATGTATGTAGAAGAAATATTTAAGACAATTATAAATGGCAGAGGGTAAAGGGGGGTGTAAGGGGAAGCAGTGCTCCCATACTTCACTCATACTGGTAAAAATGATGACACCAATAGACTGTGAAAAGTTATGTATATATAATGTAATACATAGAGCAACCACTAAAAAAACTAAACAAAAAGATAACACTCAAAAAAAAACTATAGATAAAATAAAAAGGAATTCTAAAGAATGTTCAAGTAAATCACAGAAAGGCAGGAAAAAGAAAACAGAGAAACAAAAAAGAGAACAGAAAATAAAAAGAATTAAGTCTTAACATTATCAGTAATTACATTAAATGTAAATGGTCTAAATATACCAGTTAAAAGAAGAGATTGGTAGAGTGATTTAAAAAACATTATCCAACTACATGCTATTTACACAAAACTCAATTCAAATATAATGATATAGGCAGGTTGAAAGTAAAGAATGGAAAAAGATATATCAAAAAAAAAAAAAAGCAGAAGTGGCTATATTTCTAACAGATAAAGTAGACTTCAGAGCAAAAAAAAAAAAATTATCAGAAATAGAGAAGGCCATTAAAAAATCACCAAGGAGATACAGGAATCCTAAATGTGTATGTGCCAAACAATATAACTGTCAAATATGCAAAGCAAAGACTGATAGACCTGGAAGGAGAAATAGACAAATCCATGATTATAATTATAGACTTAAACACTTCTCTCTCAATAACTGATAGAACAATTAAGACAGAAAGTCAGATATAGAAGAACTCAACAACACCATCAACAGAACCTAATTGACATTTATAGAACATTCAACCTAAGAACAGCAAAATACACATTCTTTCAAATGCCCATAAAACATATACCAAGATAGACCAAATCCTGGGTCATAAAACCAAGCTGAAAAAATTTAAAAGAATTGAAATCATATAGAGTATGCTCCCCAACTGCAATGGAACCAAACTAGAAATAAAAAGATAACAGGAAAATCTCAAAACATTTGGAAACTAAACAACACACTTCTCTTAATAATCCATGGGTCAAAGAGGAAGCCTCAAGGAAAATTAAAAAAAAAAAAAAACACTGAGCTGAATGAAAATGCAACATTTTAAAATTTGTGGGACACAGCTAAAGTAGGGCTGGCAGGGAATTTTAAAGCACTAAATGCATGTTAGAAAAGAGAAAAAGCCTCAAATAAATAATCTAGACTCCCATCTTAAGAACCTAGAAAAAGAACAAAATAAACCCAAAGCAAACGGAAGGAAGGAGATAATAAAGATATGAGAAGAAATCAGTGAAATTCAAAACAACAGCAGCAGAGAAAATGAATGTAACAAAGAGCTGGTTCTTTGAAAAGATCAATAAAATTGACAAATCTCTAGCAAGACGGACACAGAAAAAATGAGAGATGACAAGAATTACCAATATTAGGAATGAAGCAGGGCACATCACTAAAGACTCTGCAGACATCAAAAGGATAAAAAGGGAATACGATGAACAACTGTACACAGGTGAATTTGACAATGTAGATGAAATGGAGCACTTCTGTAAAAAAACACAAACTATCACAATTCGCCCAAAATGCGATAGATCATTTGAGTAGCCCTATAACTATTAAGGGAATTGAATTCACAATTTTAAAACTCCCAAATGAAAAATCTCTAGTCCCAGACAGCTTCACTGAAGAAGTCTAGGTTTTTTTTTTTTAATTAACACCAATTCTACACAAATTCAAGAAAATAAAAGAGGAGGGAACACTTTGCAATTCATTTTATAAATCTAGTATTATCCTGATACGAAAAACAGACAAGGCACAAAAAGAAAACTACAGGCTAACATTCCTCCTGAGTATAGACACAAAATCCTTCACAAAATACCAGCAAATTCAATTCAGCTGTATTCACAGGCTATTCACCGAGATTCACAGAACGCAAAACTGCAACTTTCTTTGGTCGGCCCATGTCCAGGTCCATTTGACTCCAGCTGCTGCTACGACATGTGGGAGCTGATCCCATGCCTGTCCTGGTCCCAAAGACTTGCCACCTGAATCCATTTCCAGAAGGGCTTGGTGACATCACCAAAGCAACCGTTAATGGAAGGAACTAAGAATAGCAACGAACCTGACCCTTCAGAATGGACAGGCCCAAACTGAGGTGGTAGTTTTTGCCTCTTTTCTGATCACCAAAGCCCTAGCAGAAGCAGCCAGGGACAGAGAGAAGCAGGAAAATATTGAGAAGGGTAGAAATGTCACTATTGATAAGATTGTCAGCCTGGCTGACATATGAGACAGGAGCTTTGGCCAAAGATCTCTCTGGAACATCACAGCCCGCATCCTCTGGACAGCATTGATGACATCAGCAGCGTGGTGGACTCCTCTTAGCTAAGAGGCACAGAAGAGAATGTTTCCATAAACAATCAGCTGACCACCACCATCACAAAAGCAAAGGCAGAGGTGGTATCTAAGTCTACATTACTTCTCAATCCTGGACAGAGTGTGGTGAATCAGCTTTCAGGAAAAAAATCTGACACTGCATATCAAGAAACTAAAAAATGTCCGCCCATGTGAACCAGTAATTTCACTTCTAGGAACCAAGCATGAGAAAATAATCCACCGTGACGTCAAAGCACAGGAAAGATTCTTTATTGTTAATAATGAAAAGCTGCTAACAATTTAAATATCCATTAGAGGAGTGACAGAATGAATTATGGTATGAATAATTACAGCCATATGACAGATTCTTATGTCATCATTAAAAGTATTTGTAAAGAGTTTTTAATGACACAAAAACATGGTGAAAGAGTAGGATACAAAGCTGAATATAAGGTATGACCCCAAAATTGGTGAAAGTACAGTTTATACCCAGTGATAATAATGGTTATCTCTAGGAAACTGGATTAGTAGTCATTGCTCTTTTCTTTTTAAAACAGTATTTTGAAAATTTTCACCAATGAGCATGTATGTACTTTTACATTTTAAAAAAAAAAAGAACATAAACAAAACCAAAAAAGGAGTGTCTCATCCAAAGTAAATAAGGGACATTGTGGCTGACTGCTCCTACCTCCCAGCACCTGGCCCCCATTCTCCCTTTCTTCCTTCTTAAGAGAGCCCTGATTTTTAGCTGGGCACAAGGACATCCAGAGCTACAAGGCTCATGTCCCAGCTTCCCTTGGAGCTGGGTGAGTCATGGGACTGAATCCCCAAGGAGATGTAAGCAGAGGAATTTTGAGAGGCCTTGGAGGTAAAAGGGATTAAGGCTGATGAGTTTTGTCTGGATGGAAGGCAGGGGTTCCTGGGAGGAGTCAGCTGGTGGGGCGTGGCGACAGAGAAATGGCGCAGGACCAGGCCACGTTTCATTCTGTTATACTTAAGGTAGCCATAAGTCAGAGCCAATTCGATGGCAACTAACAACAACAACATGCCCAGACTATGCTAGGTGCTTTACACAGTGTTTCAAGTTCTCACAACACTGAAAGAAACTTTTACTATACCTATTTCACAGGTGTAGAAACTAAGGTTAGCTAAGACTGTTACTTACCCAAGGCCTCACGGGCATCGGGGTGGGAGCCTGTGCTCTTTTCCTCCCTGTCCTACCTCACAGCGCTCTAAATTACCACCTGACCTAGATCTTTGACGCTGCACAGGTTCCAATTTGGCGTCCCTAATTGGAATCAAATATTACTGACTCTGGAAATAAATACTCTTAAACAGTGGCTCGTGCACAGAATAAATGAGTGTCTGTTGCTAAGAGGCATTGGGGAAGAGATAGGAGAGCAGGAAGCAGGGCCAGCCTCACAAAGGCCCCGTCACCTTGTCCCCACCTGAGCTAACACAGAGGCTGGCAGGGAAAGAACTGAGCAAAGCATCCAGGTACCTGGGGAGGAGGTGCCCTGGAGAAAGGGGGCAGCTGTCACTTCATCCCAGGCCACTGCAGGTCCAACGTGGACAGATCTGATTGTCCAAGAATAAAGTTGGAAATCTCTATGTCTTTTGTGAAATCCACTAATTTTTCATCATTGGCAATTAACTCTAATTTTTAATAATATCACATGAACCAACATACCTATTTGTGAGCCAGATTCAGCCTGAAAGTCACTAGTTGGTGACTGATAAAGGATACTTCCTACAACAACATCGTCATTCCCAAAAAATGATGTCACCTCTCCAACCACTCTCTCCAGCTCAAACTTCTCTTCTGAGCCCCAGAAACATATTTCCAACAGTTTCTGGGCATCTCTGTCTGCAAGACCTACAGGCAACTCAAATTGAAGGTGTCCAACACTAACTGTATCCTCTGTCATGTGTAATTACCATCACCTTCCACAGGGATGTGCTAGAGTTGGTCATGATGGCTCCCAAGAGTCAAATGTTGAGCATTTGGGAATTCTGCCAGGGGACTGTTAAACTATTGGTAGCTTGCAATCGGGCAGTTTGGGAGTATTTACCCACAGATATCGGCAAACACTACAAACCAGGGCTTGTTTTTCCAGACAGCCAGTTTACCAGCAAGCCTCTGCAGCCTTCACCCAGTCTTCCTGGTGAGAAAGCCCACTTATATTTTCTTTCACCACTCTCTCACCAAACCCCACAGCCAGCCACCAAATTCTGTTGATCTCCCTCTGCAAAGTGTCCCCTTCCCCCGGCCCTAATTCAAGTCTCATCATTTTCATAAGGGTTTCAAAATCTTTACCCTACCACCTTTTTAAACAGGGGTTAGATCATATTGGTTCTCTCCCCAGCCATTTTTAACATCCAAATGCCTTGGCCTGGAATTGGAGCAGTATTAGTTAGGCTTCTTTCCATTGTTAGTGGCAGGAGCCCAACTCACACAATCTGAGACAAAATGGGAACTTTCTAATTCATGTAACAAGGAAGCCCAAGGGGAATGTGGCTGCAGGTATAGCTGGATCAGGGCTCTGGCTTGTTCCTCACTACTTGGCTCAGCCTCTCTTTGCCTGATTTCATTCTCAGATGTGTTGTCTCCTCATGGGAGGCAAAATGGCCAGCAGCTGCCCTGAATCACATTCTCCTAGCTTAGTATAGTGTGATAGATTGATTGCATTTAACTTCCCAAACTTTTAACCCTCCCTGAAACCATGTTCTTTTCCATGTGACTCTGCAGTTCCTCTTACTGTAGAGGTGGAGTCTATTTCCCTATACTCTGAGTCTGAGTTCAGCCATGTGATTTGCTTGGCCAATGTTAGGTTGCCAGGCCTTTCTTCCAAGTTCCTGTGGGTGGACTCAAACCTCCACCCCTTCAGTTAGCAGCCAAGTACATTAAGCACCACCCAGGGACTCCTAACTCCAATTCCAGATAAGGTTTATTTCTCTCCCTCCAGACAATTTTTTAAGTGTTAACTAAACTGATTTAATACACTGCCACCTCAAAGTTATGCCAAAAGTCCAAGATGGCACCCCAGACTTCCCAGGTCAAATTCATCTCTTCCTCCCCCATGTTCCCATCATTTTGTTTCTGTCTTACACCTGCTTAGTCTGCTGGCTGTGTGCTATCTGTGCTCAAAGCTTTCCCCAGTGGCCTGCAAAGGCATCCCTGGAGGGCTGAATGTCATCTGGCTTTGAGTCCCCTAGGGCACCTGACCCAGGGCAACAGACATTGAATTCCCACTTGTTGAGGTGGACACATGTGTTGTTTTTTATCTAGCTCCATCAACCTGAATTCAATAAAGTTGTCTAGTGACATTCACCACCCACCTGTCATTCTGTGGTGACTTGTGTGTTGCTGGAAGGTATGCCACTGGTATTTCAAATACCAGCAGGATCACCCATGGAGGACTGGTTTCAGCTGAGCTTCCAGACTGCAACAGATTAGGAAGAAAGGCCTGGCAATCTACTTCTGAAAATAAGCCAATGAAAACCCTATGAAGGACACAGAATATTGTCTGATATACCGAAAAAAAAAAAAAAGACCCAGTGCTGTCGAGTCGATTCCAACATACAGCGACCCTGTAAGACAGAATAGAACTGCCCCGTAGAGTTTCCAAGGAGCACCTGGTGGATTCAAACTCCCAACCCTTTGGTTAGCAGCCATAGCACTTAACCACTATACCACCAGGGTTTGTCTGATATAGTGCTGGAAAATGAGCCCCCTAGGTTGGAATGCACTCAGTGGCCACAACAATGAACTCAAGCATATCAATGATCATGAAGATGGTGTAGTACTGGGCAATGTTTCATTCTGTGGTACATAGGGTCATCAACTCCAGGGCAACTAACAATAGTGGCATATTTTGCTAACTACCAGATTTCTGGGAATTGGTAGGTGGAGAGCTTCCAACAGTGAGGTTGCCCTGGGCCATCGCCACAGTTCACAGAAGCCCACCTTCTTGACCCAGGCTGAACGTCACAGCCCACAGATAAGACCCTTCACTCAGGAAAGGAGGTCAGACAACCCTCTTTCTGTGGAGAAAAACCCTGCGGAATGGCTGTGCTGAGTGGCTATTTGGCCGTTTCTGAGTGGGTGACTTTTTTGAACTTGACTTTGCTGTGCCTCAAGCAGATTAAAGCCACATTACACCGTGATTTAATAGAATTAGTCACGCACACACACCCTGCACACCCACTTCTCATTCCCCTATTGAATGAAGTCAGGCCTGAGGATGGGCAAAAAGGTCAGACAATTATCTATCCATCCATCAGCCCCTCAGGTGCAGAGTTACAGATTAACTACAGGACACCCAGTTAAATGAACTTGAGATAAGCCATGAATAATTTTAGTATAAGTATATCCCATGCGATACTTGTTAGGTGCTGTTGGGTCGGTTCTGACTCAGCAATCCTATGTACGACAGGATGAAACGCCACTCAGTCTTGCACCATCCCCACGATCACTGCTATGCTCAGCACTACACGAGACAATATTCTGTTGTAAACTAAACTGCTTCCAGGGACAGTCCTTATAAATGACAAAGGAAAAGCAGAGAAACCCAATATGGGATCATCTCTGTTACTGGAGTTCATAAACGTATGTCCAAGCATATGGCATACAAAGCCTGATCAGACATTCAAGGCAATTTACACAAAATATTTTTCAAGGGTATAATAGCATGGGTAAAACCCATTAGGACACTTGAATTAGCTCCGTACTTGGCAGAATAACACATCCCCTCTCCCTACTTGCTCTCCCCAGGGGAAATACCTGACCCCTTCTGTCAGTCACCTGCTGGGACACCCCAGTTTACCAACTGCGTGACGGTTATTGATTTTTGATGAATGGCATAGCTCTTCTGGGCTCTTTCTGCCTTGTTTTCAAACCTTACTTAATTGTTCGGTGATTTTTGATGTGGTTTTTTCCCCCCCTTCTCAGAGAAATAAATGCAAAGTGTTTATTCTCTAAAGGCCGTAAACAGAGCTGGTGGGTCTGGTTTCTATGACAACCCCACTTGATACAGCAAACCTAGATTATCTCTAATGACAGACATGAAGTTTAAATTGCACATTCTGAACAAACAGTGCTCTGCTGACCTTTTATTGAAAAATGGGGTACAGGGTGATTAGCATAATGTGTTATATAAAAAGGGAAAAAGCATGCTGGGGGCATTTCGCACGGGCGATTAGCTGCACCGCTAGTCTTTAACAAACTGCTTGCTGGGATGGAGGGCTTGGGAAATTAAGATCTGCCATCTATCATTTTAAAATCCAGTAAAGACTGCAGCAGTAATTGCACTAAAGAGTTTTCAAATAAGACATGCTGCTTTTGTCTTATTTATTCAATTGAGTCTTTTAGCAGGGGAGTAAGAAGGGAGAGGAAATTTTTATCCCATTGCACAAAAAAATAATAATAATTGTTGACTCCAATAGCTAGTCTGGAACAATCTCTGTCTCTTAATCCCCTGATGGAAGTCCTAAAAGAAGCCTGCAGGCTTGTGGAGCCCAGTAGCTGCTGCCTGGAAACTGCTCGTGAGTGGCGTGCTGCAGCGGGATCCTTGGCTGGTTAACTGGAGATGCAGCATAGGCTTGGCATAACCAGCACGTGCCCCCTGGATGACTGGGCCAAGTGGTATGCATTCAACCCCTGTAAAATGAAAAGGATGGCGAGTTTGGGCACTGGAGTCAGACCACCTGGTTCAAATCCTGGCTTTGTCTCTTACTTCCTTATCACCCTGTGCATTGTATCTAGTCTCTCCAAAACTTGGTTTCCTTGTCTGTACAATGGGAACAACCGTTGTTGTTGTTGTTGTTAGCAGTCATTGAGTTGGCCTCCGATTCGTGGTGACCCCATGCACAAAGGAATCAAACACTACCTGGTCCTGTGCTATACCCAGGATCAGCTGCGCATCAGACCATTGTAATCCATAGGGTTTTCATTGGCTGATTTTTGCAAGCAGAAGGCCAGGCCTTCATAGTCTTAGTTAGGAAGCTCCATTGAAGCCTCTTCAGCATCACAGCAACACAGAAGCCTCCAATGACAGATGGGTGTTGGTTGCACATGATTTGCACTGGCCAGGAATTGAACCCAGGTCTCCCACATGGAAGGAGAAAATCTGACCACTGAATCACCACTGTCTCATTGGGAATAATAATAGGGCCCACTTTATAGGACCATTAAGAGGATTAACCCCAGTGTCTGTCAGTTTGTCGTACTGTGAGGGCTTGCATGTTGCTCAGATGCTGGAAGCTATGCCACCAGTATTCAAATACCAGCAACATCACCCATGGTAGACAGGTTTCAGCTGAGCTTCCAGACTAAAATGGACTAGGAAGAAGGACCTCACAGTCTACTTCTGAAAAAAAAAATTAACCAGTGAAAACCTTATGAATAGCAGCAGAACATTGTCTGATATAGTGCCAAAAGGTGAGCCCCTCAGGTTGGAAGGCACTCAAAAGATGACTGGGGAAGAGCTGCCTCCTCAAAGTAGAGTCGACCTTAATGATGTGGATGGAGTCAAGCTTTCAGGACCTTCATTTGCTGTTGTGGCATGACTCAAAATGAGAAGATCCATTAATAACAGGAATGTGGAATGTATGAAGTATGAATCTAGGAAAATTGGAAATTGTCTAAAATGAAATGGAATGCATTAGTGAGCTGAAATGGACTGGTATTGGCCATTTTGAATCAGACAATCATATGGTCTACTATGCTGGGAACGACAAAGTGAAGAGGAATGGCATTGCAGTCATTGTCAAAAAGAACATTTCGAGATCTATCCTGAAGTACAATACTATCAGTGATAGGGTAATATCCACACGCCTACAAGGAATACCAGTTAATGTGACTATTATTCAAATTGCACACCAACCACTAAGGCCAAAGATGAAGAAACTGAATATTTTTACCAATTTCTGCAGTCTGAAATTGATTAAACATGCCATCAGAATGCATTGGGACTTACTGGTGATTGGAATGCAAAAGTTGGAAACAAAGAAAGATCAGCAGTTAGAAAATATGGCCTTGGTGACAGAAATGATCCTGGAAATCACATGATAGAATTTTGCAAGACCTCTTCATTGCAAATACCTTTTCTCCACAACATAAACAGCAACTATACACATGGACCTCGCTAGATGGAAAACACAGGAATGAAATCTACTACATCTGTGGAAAAAGACAATGGAAAAACTCAATATCATCAGTTAGAGAAGCTCAATATCATCAGTTGGAAAAGGCGGAATGGAACAGACTGCAGAACGATTGCTCATATGCAAGTTTGAGTTGAAGCTGAAGAAAATTAGAACAAGTTCACAAGAGCCAAAATACAACACTGAGTATATCCCACCTGAATTTAGAGACCATCTCAAGAATAGATTTGATACACTGAACACTAATGATCGAAGACCAGACGAGTTGTGGAATGACATCAAAGACACCATACGTGAAGAAAGCAAGAGGTCACTGAAGAGACAGGAAAGAAAGAAAAGACCAAAATGGAAGAGACTCTGAAACTTGCTCTTGAATGTCGAGTAGCTAAAGTGAATGGAAGAAACGATGAAGTAAAAGAGCTGAACGTAAGAATCAAACAGCGGTTCAACAGAAGATTTCAAACGGTGGCTTGAGAGACAAAGTATTATGATGACATGTGCAAAGACCTGGAGTTAGAAAACCAAAATGGAAGAACACGCTCAGCATTTCTCAAGCTGAAAGAGCTAAGAAAAAATTCAAACCTCAAGTTACAATATTGAAGGATTCTCTGGGCAAAATACTAAATGATGCAGAAAGTATCAAAAGAAGATAGAAGAAATACACAAGGTCACTGTACCAAAAAGAATTGGTTAATGTTCAACCATCTCAGGAGGCAGCACATGAACAAATGGTACTGAAGGAAGAAGTTCAAGCTGCACTGAAGACAGGCGAAAAAACATGGCTCCAGGAACTGATGGAATGACAACTTAAAAGCAGTCTGACCAAGTCCTGTGCACCCACTTCAGCCACCTCTTCATAGCTCTGACTGAACCTTAGTTTCCACATTTGTAAAATGCGTTGTATGTAGAGTTGCTGACTCGACGGGACCTAACCACAAGAAGAGGTTTAATGGAAACAATCCCCAATAGCTCAATGACCATTAGCTGCCTTCACTGCTTAGGGTTCAGGTTCTGTTTTCTCCTTTCATGGGTGTGTCTTCACAACAGGACTTGTCCAAATAGTACTTTTGAGATCTAACAAATATGAACGAAGGAAACAGGATTCACTTATTCCTTTAACTGTATTTATTGAATATTGGCTGTGTAGGAATGCAACGTTGAATATGACAGGGTCTAACCACCAAGAGCCAGAGCCACCACTGTTAGCTGTGTGATCTTGTGCATGCGGTTTACTCTCTAAGGATAGAAATGTCATGATCTTCATAGCAACCCTGGTGGAAAAGATCGTTCTCATCATCCCCATTTTACAAATGTGGAAACTGAGGCTCAGTCAGAGCTATGAAGAGGTGGTTGAATTGAGTGCACTGGAGTTGGTCAGAGTGCCTTCGAGTTGTCAGAATGCTTCCCGCTGATAGCCTCATTTGCTCCCACAGCCTTATGAGGCACGTAGTGGCCTTGGCCACCTCACAAGTGGGTACAATCATGAAGGCCCACCTCTTGCTAACTTGCAGCCATAACCTTCCAGGTCTCAACCTCACTTTCAACCTCTGCCCTGGGTGCTCCTAGGTGTTCCCTGGCGCTCCCACAGGCTCTCTCTGGCCTTCTCTCTGCTGTAAGAAGGACATCATGTTTGGAGTACACGGCCAATGAGGGCAAGGGAGACCCTGGGTGAGGTGGATTGTCAGGATGGCTGCAACAATGGACTCAAACATGCCAGCGATTTTGAGGATGAAGCACCACCGGGCAGCATTTCATTCTGTTGCACGTGGGGTCGCCATGAGTCGGAGTCCACCCATGAATTCCAGGCACCTCCTGCATCATCATCTCCCCACCTCTCCTCACATACACAGTCTACTGTCCTCTAAGGCAAAGGGTCAGTTTTCCTGTTATCACTGTCTACCACCCCCGCTTGCATACGCATGTAGTCAGTGGGTGTTTAACCTTGCCTAAAATCCTCACTTTGATGAGAAATACTCTGGCTCCCTAAAAAGAAGTCGGGTGTGAAAATACTGAGCCATGCACTCCAGGGAGTAGTGCCTGAGGGAGAAGTGGGTCAGCCTGGGGCAGCGCCTCCAGCTCTGGGCTCTGGCTCTGGCTCTGGTGGAAATCACAGCCCTCCGGGCAGCATAATAACACCTGATGTGCGGCCACAGGGCTTAATAGGGGGCAGGTACTATTCTAAGTGAAGTGAGTTCACTCATGTAAGCCTCACAACAACCCTACAAAGGAGAACTACGACTCTACGTGTCTTCCAGATGAGAAACTGAGGCACAGGGAGGCTGGGAGGGGTAGAAACCCAGCAACCAGGCTCTGGGGGTCTAAGCTCTTAACTACAGGCTGTGTTGCTAACCAGACACAAAGGGCTGATCATCCAAGACACCTCATCCATCAACACTGAGCTGGCCTGTCATGGATCGAATTGTGTTCCCAAAAAATATGTGTTGACTTGGTCAAGCCATGATTTCCAGTATTATGTGGTTGTCCTCCATTTTTTTTTTCTTCTCAATTTTGTGATTGTAATTTTATGTTAAAGAAGATTAGGGTGGGATTATAACACTACTCTTACTCAGACCACATCCCTGACCCCATGTAAAGGGAGTGTTTCTGGGGTATGGCTCACACCACCTTTTATCTCTCAAGAGATAAAAAGGAGCAGAGAGGGGGACCTCATACCACGAAGAAAGCAGCACCAGGAGCAGAGCATGTCCTTTGAACCTGGTGTCCCTGGGCCTGAGAAGCTTCTCAATGAGGGGAAGACTGATGACAAAGAATCTTCCTTTCCAGAGCCAACAAGAGAGAGAGACCCTTCCCCTGGAGCTGACACCCTGAATTTGGACTTGTAACCTGCTAGACTGAGAGAATAAATTTCTCTTTGTTAAGCCATCCACTCTGGTATTTCTGTTATAGCTGCACTAGATGACTAAGACAGGGCCCTACCTTCAAAATGCTTGCACTTGGAGGAAATGGACAAGTAGAGCCCCAGATACAAGAGACTTCTGAGAGGAAGCCTGGACGCTATGGGAGTGCCAGGAGAGGCACCCAGCCTGGACTTTGGGGTGCGGATAGTCAGAGAGAGCTTGCTAGAGGAGGGAGGAACTGAGCCAGGTCCTGACAACCAGTAAGAATTGACCAGGTGAAGGGCATTCCAGTCTGAGGAGGCACGTGTGTGGTAGTTTAGAGGCCCGAAGACAGCGGGTCTTTTGAACATCAAGGAGGAGGGAGGGGCAGCAAGAGATTGAAGTCAGCTACAACCAAGGATGGTCTCTGACCTCGGCCACATTTCAGGTTGGAAAGTCTGGATCTGAGTTGACTCCACATATTTCTAGCTGTGTGGTCTTGGGCAGATTAAACAATCTCTCTGGGCGGCAGCTTCCATATGTGGAAAATGCAGAAAGGAATAGTACCTACCAGGTAGAGCTGTTGTGAGGAAGCACTATGATGATGATACTAAGTGGTATCATCATCTTATACAAGTCATCCCTAGGGCTCCAGCAGTTGAGCAAAATTCAAAGCTAGTTCAATCCTGCAGAGGGTCCAAACCTGGACTTGGGGCCTCCAGGAAGGAGGAAAAGAAGAACGAGTCTCCAAGCCATTGAGACACCAGGGAGCTCCCCCAACCCCCGATCACTCCAAGCCTCCAGGTCACCTTCTCCGTCCCAAGATAAAGCTCTGCCAAGAAATTCCACTGAATTCCAAGAAAGTTCTCTTTGAGTTTCTCCCAGTCCTAAATGGAAACACACACATACACAGCGCAAGGAAAACCTGGAGCATATTTTCTCCCCACAATGAAATGGAATGGAAAATATCACAGCACCTGGCTCTTCTTTGGCCAGGGCTGGCTCTGGGGCAAGATGGCAGGGAGGTGGATATGAAGCCCACCCCATCCCTCACCACAGGGGACAGAAGCCTGCACTGGGAGTTGGCAGAGGAAGCTGTGACGGTACACTCTACAGCAACCCGCCAGGTCCCCAGCCGTGAGGATGTGGGGGGTGGCAGTAGATTCAGACTGTAAATAGCAGCCAGGCAGACCCACAAGCTGGGCTACCTGACATGTCTCAGTTGCCATGAAGACCTCCGCTCACAGAAAACACCCTGGGAAACTTCAGGTGGGTATTTGACCAGCCTAGCTAGGTTGTCATTGTTGTTCAGGGCCCATCACGCACTTGGTGAGGCATCCAAACCAGAGCACCTGATGATTCTCCCACCCCCAGCTGTCACAGGCTGGAGTACAAATCAAATGAGACATAAATAACAATGTTCGTGAACAGCACAGCCATGCAAATGTAAGGGCTGGAAGCTTCTTGGAAGAGGTGGCCCCTGAAAGAAAAAAGGTGGCAGAAGGGGAAAATGCTAAGCACACTCTTGAGATGAAGCCAGACAGCCCAGTGTTAAGCTGTCCCTGTGTTCCCACTCAGTGGTCATGAGCCTGGGCACTGGACTCAGGAAGACCCATATGTGATTCCTAGGAAAGTGAGTGGGAGCAAGTTACCTAAGCTCCTTGTGCCTTAGTTTTCTCGTCTGTAAAATGGGGATAGGAATATTGGACACACTGAGTTGTAATATAAGGATGATGAGGACTAACATCTGTGCTAGGGATAAAACTAAAAGATATTAAATTATAAGCATTTGCAGTTATCCTTCACCACACCCCACCCCCAGAGAGCTGGCTCTTTACCAGCTTAGGGTGTGGGTTTTTGTGAGGCAGAAACAGAGCAATAAGCTGAGACAGACCAGACAGTAGAAAGAGAATCTGCGCTATATTTACTCAGAAGAGGAGGGAGAGGAAGAACCGTGCAGGTTTTCAGGGAGAGGCTGGTGTTGAGAAGGCAGTGTGAGGGAGAATTTTGGGGAGAGCAGCCATGTGAAAGATATTAAAAAGCTGAAGGGCGGGGAAGGGCTTCTAAAGAAATTTACACACTGCACTGAGAATATTCTTTCCTGCCTTTTATATTCCTCAAGAGACAGAGTCAGCATTTCAACTACCTTTAATTACCTCTTAGCCGACACACTGTATTTCTCTGAGAGCAACTCCACCCAGACTGGGCCACATGGGACCCAGTAATAGCCAGGTTACATGTGTGAGGCACTTCAAGCTCAGCAGCTGACATAAATGCTAAATAAACAAGTGTGGCTTGGCTATTGTTATTAATAATAATCTCATCAGACTCATCTGAGTGGAGAGACCCTCAAACACAGGCTTCTAAGCCACTGGCCCCGAATCTCCTTTCCCCCACATAGAAACCCAGCTCAGACTGCACCTAGCACTTTTCATGAACTTTTATGCACGGGCATCCCCGCTTTTCAAAAGTTCGCTTTACGCCACTTCACTTTTATGGAAGACCCACATTAATACGGTTTTCACTAACTGAAAGAAACACAGAGGACTTTTGCTTTTACAGAAAAAAAGCAAAATTAGCATTCAGTATTTTTTTTGTTTTGCAGCAAGCCATTAAAGAGGCAGTGAGCAGCCTGAGCAGCGAGAGTGGCATTGCCAAGCTCCTTCCCCAGGAACTACGCTCAGCCTCTCAGCATCAAGCCGCCATAGCTTTGAACTGTGTCTGTGAGCATCTGTGCTTTATGTCCATTTATTTTGTGAGTCCGTTAGCAAAATGTGTCCTAAAATCTAAGAGAGCTTGTAAGGGTGTTTGAGGTCTGGGAACACTCTAAAATTTTTCCCATATAAATTAATGGTAATGACTTCTTCGCTTTCTACCATTTCAGCTTATGAAGGCTTCCCTAGGAATGCTCTACTTTCAGATAGTGGGGGAAACCTGTATCTAGAATTAAGATACCCACCAAGAAAGGTTCCTCCCAGACAGGCCACAGCACCCACGAGTGAACTGGCCCGTTAGACCCCTGCTGTGTGTGAGCCCTGGGCACCAGGGGAAGGCTCCTGAATGCTGACGGATGGACCCCAACTCTCATCTAACAGGAGTCCAGGTATGGCCTCCAGCCACAATTCATCCCAGGAGAAAGAAGTGACTCAGACAGTGATTGACACCTTGTATTTCTCCAAATAACCTTGAGACTCAGAACCAGCTGGTGACAGTTCAGAGAAATGCTGCCTCTTTCCCTGAAAATTCAGGACAAAAGGGAATCACCAGGAATGCAGCTGGAGATGAGGGAAGGCTACTCTGTGAGGCGACAACTCTGGGTATGGGGCTTTCTTTGTATGTGTCTTTGTATTTTTCTCTCTTTGAAGGCAGACTAGAATTTTGGGACCACCTCATTTTTTCATAATGAGTCTTTGAGGTTTCTTGGGTTTTGTTCTAGGCGTTTTTATTGTTGTCATTTTCTCCCACCAAAAAAAATCCTAACAGATTCTGCGGCCATAAGCACACAAAATCACCCTACCCGCCCCCTCCCCCCCAAACCCTGGTTGTGAAGGGCAAGGACACACTGAGTCAGCCCACCAGACCAAAGGCCCCTCCACATACTGTGAGCCACACCCAGTTCTCAGGCCCTGAAGGCCTCTCAGGGCATGGTGGACCCCACCCCCCACCATGGGTATGGGGCCTGGTGGCTTAGGTCCTGGCTCTACAAAACCTCTGCTGCTTGTCCCACACAGGTCACTTCCACCACTGGCCCTTTTTCTCGGCCTCTGCTGAGTGCTTAGTCCCTCCAAAGCAACTTGGCATTGAGCTCACTGAACCCTCACAGGAACTCCAGGAGGGATAAATCGCTCAAGTAAACCCTGGTTCTGGTCCAGTGTTGGGATTTCATCAGCTGCTGACAGCACTGTGTTCTCCTCCAGTCCTCTTCCTGGGAACTCAGGATGGATTTATGTGGTGCAGATGTTTATGTAGCCGACACTGTGAAAAATGGCCCTGAAGGCCCATTGGAAAGGAGAGCCAGAGGGAGGGCGGGTGAGGTACAGCTGTGTTGTAGAAGTGGACTTCCCACCAACCCACCATCAACAAAGCCCCACAGGTTCTGCTGCAGGTCAGGGCCCTCGGGTTGTGTCCTGGCCTCAGAAGGGACTTGGTGGAGGGTGAGAACAGGTTGGGACAGGCTCTTGACCAAAATGGTCTGCCCAGGCTTATGTAGCCATGTCCATGAGAAGGAGCCCTGAAGACAAGGACAGAGGCACTGGGCTCTGTAGAACATAGGGAGATGCTGGGCCAGGCTGGGCTGGGTCTGAGCACAGGGCACAGCTCCAGACATTGTAGTCCATGTGAATGGTGACCCTGGAGTTGTGCAGTGTGCAACCTGCATGAATGTGTATAGACACCCTGCCTGGGCTGCTGGTTAGTAGATCAGTATTCAAGGCAAGTGCTCAGACTCTTGAGAACCTTGAAGGCAGCAGAGGAGAGTGGAGGAAGGAGCTGGAGATCTGTGGGCAGAGTAGATGGCATAGAGCCCAGCTCCTCCACTAATGCTTGGGACCTCAGGCAAAGCCTTCTCAGAACCTCTGTTTTTCCATCTGTAACACAGGGATAATCAGACATGCCTCACTCACTGCACAGGACTATTGGGAGATTACTTGGGGTGTATAGAATCTTTTCAAACAATATCATTAATATCACACACAAGTAAAATTTTGCTGAACATCATTCAAAAGCAGTTGCAGCAGTACATCGACAGGGAACTGCCAGAAGTTCAAGCCGGATTCAGAAGACGATGTGGAATGACGGATATCATTGCCGATGTCAGATGGATCCTGGCTCCAAGCAGAGAATACCAGAAAGATGTTTACCTGTGTCTTATTGACTATGCAAAGGCATTCGCCTGTGTGGATCATAACAAATTACGATTAACATTGTAAAGAATGGGAAATCCAGAACACTTAAAAGACGTGCGTCAGGGTTGTATCCTTTCATCCTACTTATTCAATCTGTATGCTGAGTAAATAATCCACGAAGCTGGACTATATAAAGAAGAACGGGGATTAGAGGAAGACTCATTAACAATCTGCAGTATGCAGATGACACAACTTTGCTTGCTGGAAGTGAAGAAGACTTGAAGCACTTACTGATGAAGATAAAAGACTACAGCCTTCAGTATGGATTACACCTCAACATGAAACAAAAATCCTCACAACCGGACCAATAATCAACTTCATGATAAATGGAGAAAATACTGAGGTTCTCAAAAATTTCAATTTACTTGAACCCACAATCAACACCCATGAAGCAGCAGTCAAGAAATCAAACAACAGATTGCATTGGGCAAATTTGCTGCAAAAGACCTTTTTAAACTGTGGAAAGAATGTCACCTTGAGAACTAAGGTGGACCTGACACAAGCCATGGTGTTTTCAATCACCTCACATGCATGTGAAAGCTGGACAATGAATAAGGAATACCAAAGAAGAATAGATGCCTTTGAATTATGGTGTTGACAAAGAATATTGAATATACCATGGACTCCCAGAAGAATGAACCTATCTGTCTTGGAAGAAGTACAGCCAGGATGCTCTTTAGAAACAAGGATGGTGAGATTTCATCTCAAGTGCTTTGGACATGTTATCAGGAGGGACCAGTCCCTGGAGAAGGACATCATGCTTGGCAGAATACAGGGTCAGTGGAAAAGAGGAAGACCCTCAACGAGGTGGACTGACACAGTGGCTGCAACAATGAGCTCAAGCATAACAACGATTGTAAGGATGGCTCAGGACCAGGCAGTGTTTCATTCTGTTGTGCATAGGGTCGCTATGAGTCAGAACCGACTCAACGGCACCTAACAACAGCAACACTCGAAATCAAACCAATAGCAATTACGTGCAGTAAGTGCAATGTTTATTTAGTATTTTGTGTGTATTTTCTGAAAGTTAAGTAAGGTATTTTATGACTCAAGTGTAACCGGGAAGTGTGATGCACCATGGAACCAAGATGTCCCACATGTGTGATGTGCTTCATGGAACGTGGGACTGATATGTCCTGCTTGCAACTGACATCCCATTTATTCAAATAATAAAAAAAAACTGCCAACGAACAATAATTCAGCATCATTCCATTAGTGAAAAAACATGGTATCACAAAAAAATTCCAAAAAAAAATTTATCCATGAAAGGGTTAAAAGTGGAAGAGGTCTTCATAGACATATAACAGAATACTCCACCCAATAGCAGCCAAGTATGCCTTCTTTTCCAACACACATGGAACATGCTCTAGAATAGACCACATATTAGATCATAAAGCAAGCCTTAGCAGAATCCAAAACATCAAAATATTACAAAGCATCTTCTCTGACCATAAGGTCATAAAAGTAGAAATCAATAAATCAAACACTTGGAAACTGAACAATACCCTGGCTCAAAAACGACTGGGTTATAGAAGACATCAAGGATGGAATGAACACTTCCTATCAGAACCTTTGGGACACAGCAAAAGCAGTGCTCAGAGGTCAATTTATATCAATAAATGCACAGATACAAAAAGAAGAATGGGCCAAAATCAAAGAATTATCCCTACAATTTAAACAAATACAGAGCAACAAAAGAAACCCTCAGGCACCAGGAGAAAACAAATAATAAAAATAAGGACAGATCATGGATAGGAAGACCTAACATAGTAAAAACGTCTATTCTACCAAAAGCCATCTATACGTACAATGCACTTCCGATCCAAATTCCAATGACATTTTTTAATGTGATGGGGAAACAAATCACCAACTTCATATGGAAGGGAAAGAAGCCCCGGATGAGTAAAGCATTACTGAAAAAGAAGAAGAAAGTGGGAGGCCTCACTTTACCTGATTTTAGAACATATTATACAGCCACAGTAGTCAAAACAGCCTGGTACTGGTACAACAACACGCACATAGACCAATGGAACAGAATTGAGAACCCAGATATAAATCCATCCACATATGAGCAGCTGATATTTGACAAAGGCCCCAAAACAGCTAAATGGGGAAAAGACAGTCTTTTTAACAAATGGTGCTGGCATAACTGGATATCCATTTGCAAAAAAATGAAACAGGACCCATACCTCACACCATGCACAAAAACTAACTCCAAGGGGATCAAAGACCTAAACATAAAGACTAAAACGATAAAGATCATGGAAGAAAAAATAGGGACAATGTTAGGAGCCTTAATACAAGGCATAAACAGAATGCAAAACATTACCAAAAATGACGAAGAGAAACCAGATAACTGGGAGCTCCTAAAAATCAAACACCTATGCTCATCTGAAGACTTCACCAAAAGAGTAAAAAGACCACCTACAGATTGGGAAAAGTTTTTCAGCTATGACATCTCTGACCAGCGCCTGATCTCTAAAATCTATATGATTCTGTTAAAACTCAACCACAGAAAGACAAACAACCCAATCAAAAAGTGGGCAAAGGATATGAACACATACTTCACTAAAGAAGATATTCAGGCGGCTAACAGATACATGAGAAAATGCTCTCCATCATTAGCCATTAGAGAAATGCAAATTAGAACTACCATGAGATTCCATCTCATTCCAACAAGGCTGGCATTAATCCAAAAAACACAAAATAATAAATGTGGGAGAGGCTGCGGAGAGATTGGAACTCTTATACACTGCTGGTGGGAATGTAAAATGGTACAACCACTTTGGAAATCTATCTGGCGTTTTCTTAAAAAGTTAGAAATAGAACTACCATACAACCCAGAAATCCCACTCCTTGGAATACACCCTAGAGAAATAAGAGCCTTCACACGAACAGATATATGCACACCCATGTTTACTGCAGCTCTGTTTACAATAGCAAAAAGCTGGAAGCAACCAAGGTGTCCATCAACGGATGGATGGTTAAATAAATTATGGTATATTCACACAATGGAATACTATGCAACGATAAAGAACAGTGACGAATCTGTGAAACATTTCATAACATGGAGGAACCTGGAAGGCATTATGCTGAGTGAAATTAGTCAGAGGCAAAAGGACAAATATTATATAAGACCACTATTATAAGATCTTGAGAAATAGTATAAACTGAGAAGAACACATACTTTTGTGGTTACAAGGTGGGGAGGGAGGAAGGGTGGAAGAGGGTTATTTACTGATTAGTTAGTAGATAAGAACTACTTTAGGTGAAGGGAAGGACAATACTCAGTACAGGGAAGGTCAGCTCAACTGGACTGGACAAAAAGCAAAGAAGTTTCCAGGATAAACTGAATGCTTCGAAGGTCAGCGGAGCAAGGGCGGAGGTTTGGGGACTATGGCTTAAGGGGACTTCTAAGCCAACTGGCAAAATAATTCTATTATGAAAACATTCTGCATCCCACTTTGAAATGTGGCATCTGGGGTCTTAAATGCTAACAAGCGGCCATCTAAGATGCATCAATTGGTCTCAACCCACCTGGATCAAAGGAGAATGAAGAACACCAAGGTCACACGATAACTATAAGCCCAAGAGACAGAAAGGGCCACATGAACCAGAGGCTTACATTATCCTGAGACCAGAAGAACTAGATGGTGCCCGGCTACAACTGATGACTACCCCGACAGGGAGCACAACAGAGAACCCCTGAGGGAGCAGGAGAACAGTGGGATGCAGACCCCAAATTCTCATAAAAAGACCAGACTTAATGGTCTGACTGAGACTAGAAGAATCGCGGCGGTCATGGTCCCCAAACCTTCTGTTGGCCCAGGACGGGAACCATTCCTGAAGACAACTCATCAGACATGGAAGGGACTGGACAATGGGTTGGAGAGAGATGCTGATGAAGAGTGAGCTATTTGTATCAGGTGGACACTTGAGACTGTGTTGGCATCTCCTCTCTGGAGGGGAGATGGGAGGGTAGAGAGGGTTAGAAACTGGCAAAATGGTCACGAAAGGAGAGACTGGAAGGAGGGAGCGGGCTGACTCATTAGGGGGAGAGTAAGTGGGAGTATGGAGTAAGGTGTATATAAGCTTATATGTGACAGACTGACTTGATTTGTAAACTTGCACTTAAAGCACAATAAAAATTATTTAAAAAAAAAAGAAATAATTTTCTAAGAGCATGGCTGCCATAGTTAGTGATTCCTCTGATGGATCTGGTCAAAGTAAATTGAAAGCCTTCAGGAAAGGATTCACCATTCTAGATGCCATTAAGAACATTCATGATTCACAGGAAGAGGTAAAAATATCAATATTAACAAGAGTTTGGAAGAAGTTGATTCCAATGCTCATAGATGACTTGAGGGGTTCAAGACTTCAGTGGAGGAAGTAAATGCAGATGTGGTAGAAACTGCAAGAGAACTAGAATTAGAAGTGCAGCCTGAAGATGTGGCTGAATTGCTGCAATCTTATGATAAATCATTAACAGACGAGGAGTTGCTTCTTACAGATGAGCAAAGAAAGTGGTTTCTTGAGATGGCATCTACTCCTGGTGAAGATGCTGTGAACACTGTTGAAATGATATCAAAGGATTTAGAATATTATGTAAACTTAGTTGACAAAGCAGCAGCACTCTTTGAGAGGACTGACTCCAATTTTGAAAGACATTCTCCCGTGGGTAAAAAGCTATCAAATAGCATCGCATGCTACAGAGAAATCTTTCATGAAGGGAAAAGTCAATTGATTCGGCAAACTTCATTGTTGCCTCATTTTAAGAAATTACCTCAGCCACCCCAATGCTCAGCAACCAACACCCTGATCAGTCAGCAGCCATCAACATTGAGGCAAGGCCCTCCACCAGGAAAAAGATTACAACTCGCTGAAGGTACAGATGATGGTTAGCATTTTCTGGTAATAAACTATTTTTAATTAAAAAAAAAAAAATGAGGGCAGAATTGAATGAAATAGAGAAAAGAAAAATAAGTGAAAGAGTTATCATGACCAAAAGCTGGTTCTTTGAAAAAATGAACAAAATTGATAAACCACTGGCCAAACTGACAAAAGAAAAACAGGAGCGGAAGCAAATAACCCGAATAAGAAATAAGATGGGTGGTATTACAACAGACCTACCTGAAATGAAAAGAATCACATCAGATTACTATGAAAAATTGTACTCTAACAAATTTAAAAACCTAGGAGAAATGGATGAATGCCTAGAAACACATTACCTACCTCAACTAACACAAACAGAGGTAGAACATCTAAATAAACCCATAACAAAAGAAGAGATTGAAAAGGTAATTTAAAAACTCACAACAAAAAAAAAAACCCTGGCCCAAACGGCTTCGCTGCAGAGTTCTACCAAACTTTCAGAGAAGAGTTAACACCACTACTACTAAAGGTATTTTAGAGCATAGAAAAGGACAGAATACTACCAAACTCATTCTATGAAGCCACCATATCCCTGATACCAAAACCAGGTAAAGACACTAAAAAAAGAAAATTCAGACCTATATCCCTCATGAACTTAGATGCAAAAATCCTCAACAAAATTCTAGCCAATAGAATTCAACAATACATCAAAAAAATAATTCACCATGACCAAGTGGGACTCATACCAGGTATTCAGGGATGGTTCAACATTAGAAAAACAACTCATATAATCCATCATATAAATAAAACAAAAGACAAGAACCACATGATCTTATCAATTGATACAGAAAAGGTATCTGACAAAGTTCGACACCAATTCATGACAAAAACTCTCAGCAAAATACAAATAGAAGGAAAATTCCTCAGCATAATAAAGGGCATTTATACAAAGCCAACAGCTGACATCATCCTAAATGGAGAGAGTCTGAAAGCGTTCCCCTTGAGATCAGGAACTAGACAAGGATGCCCTTTATCACCACTCTTATTCAATATTGTGCTGGAAGTCCCAGCCAGAGCAATTAGGCTAAATAAAGAAATAAAGGGCATCCAGATTGGCAAGGAAGAAGTAAAAGTATTTCTATTTGCAGATGATATGATCTTATACACAGAGAACCCTAAAGAATCTTCAAGAAAACTACTGAAACTAATAGTTCAGCAGAGTATCAGGATACAAGAAAAACATACAAAAATCAGTTGGATTCCTCCATACCAACAAAAAGAACACCGAAGACAAAATCACCAAATCAATACTATTTACAGTAGCCCCCAAGAAGATAAAATACTTAGGAATAAATCTTACCAGAGATGTAAAAGACCTATACAAAGAAAACTATAAGACACTACTGCAAGAAACCAAAAGAGACTTACAATAAGTGGAAAAACATACCTTGCTCATGGATAGGAAGACTCAACATTGTAAAAATGTCTATTCTACCAAAAGCCATTTATAGATACAATGCAATTCCAATCCAAATCCCAAGGACATTTTTTAATGAGATGGAGAAACAAATCACCAACTTCATATGGAAGGGAAACAGACCCCGGATAAGTGAAGCATTACTGTAAACGAAGAACAAAATGGGAGGCCTCGCTCTACCTGATTTTAGAACCTATTATACCGCCACAGTAGTTAAAACCGCCTGGTACTGGTACAACAACAGATACACAGACCAACGAAACAGAATTGAGAATCCAGATATAAAACCATCCACATATGAGCAGCTGATATTTGACAAAGGCCCAAATTCAGTTAAATGAGAAAAAGACAGTCTTTTCAACAAATGGTGCTGGCATAACTGGATATCCATCCATCTGCACAAAATGAAACAAGACCCATACCTCACACCGTGCACAAAAACTGACTCAAAATGGATCAAAGACCTAAATATAAAATCTAAAACGATAAAGATCATGGAAGAAAAAATAGGGACAATGCTAGGAGCCCTAATACATGGCATAAACAGTATACAAAACATTACTAACAATGTACAAACACCAGAAGGGAAGCTAGATAACTGAGAGCTCCTAAAAATCAAACACCTATGCTCATCCAAAGACTTCACCAAAAGAGTAAAAATGTTATGTACAGCCTGGGAAAAAGGTTTTAGCTATGACATTTCTGATCAGTGTCTGATCTCTAAAATCTACATGATACTGCAAAAACTCAACTACAAAAAGACAAATAACCCAACTAAAAAATGGGCATAGGATATGAACAGGCACTTCACTAAAGAAGACATTCAGGTAGCTAACAGATACATGAGGAAATGCTCACAATCATTACCTATTAGAGAAATGCAAATCAAAACTACAATGAGTTTCATCTCACTCCAACGAGGCTGGCATTAATCCAAAAAACACAAAATAATAAATGTTGGAGAGGTTGTGGAGAGACTGAAACACTTTCACACTGCTGGTGGGAATGTCGAATGGTACAACCACTTTGAAAATCGATTTGGCGCTTCCTTTAAAAAGCTAGAAATAGAACTACTATACGATCCAGCAATCCCACTCCTTGGAATATATCCTAGAGAAATAAGAGCCTTTACACAAACAGATATATGTACACCCATGTTCACTGCAGCACTGTTTACAATAGCAAAAAGATGGAAGCAACCAAGGTGCCCATCAACGGATGAATGGATAAATTATGGTATATTCATACAATGGAATACTACGCATCGATAAAGAACAGTAAGGAATCTGTGAAACATTTCATAACATGGAGGAACCTGGGCATTACCCAGTAAAACCGTCGAGCATTATGCTGAGTGAAATTAGTCAGTTGCAAAAGGACAAATATTGTATGAGACCACCATTATAAGAACTTGAAAATAGTTTAAACAGAGAAGAAAATATTCTTTGATGGTTTATGAGAGTGGGGAGGAAGGGAGGGAGAGGGGTTTTCACTAATTAGATAGTAGATAAGAACTATTTTAGGTGAAGGGAAAGACAATACACAATACAGGAAAGGTCAGCACAGCTGGGATAATCCAAAAGCAAAGAATAAACTGAACACTTCAAAGGCCAGCATAGCAGGGGTGAGGGTTTGGGGACCATGGTTTCAGGGGACATCTAAGTCAATTGGCATAATAAAACCTATTAAGAAAACATTCTGCATCCCACTTTGGAGAGTGGCATCTGGGGTCTCAAACGCTAGCAAGCGGCCATCTAAGGTGCATCAACTGGTCTCAACCCACCTGGAACAAAGGAGAATGAAGAACACCAAAGACACAAGGTAATTATGAGCCCAGGAGACAGAAAGGGCCACATGAACCACAGACTACTTCAGCCTGAGACCAGAAGAACTAGATGGTGCCCAGCCACAACCGATGACTGCCCTGACAGGGATCACAACAGAGAACACCTGGGGAGCAGGAGAGCAATGGGATGCAGACCCCAAATTCTCGTAAAAAGACCAGACTTAATGGTCCGACTGAGGCTAGAAGGACCCCAGAGGTCATGGTCCCCAGACCTTCTGTTAGCCCAAGACAGGAACCATTCCCAAAGCCAATTCTTCAGACAGGGATTGGACTGGACTACGGGATAGAAAACAATACTGGTGAAGAGGGAGCTTCTTGAATCAAGTAGACCCATGAGACTATGTGGGCAGTTCCTGTCTGGAGAAGAGATGAGAGGGCAGAAGGGGTCAGAATCTGGCCGAACGGACACGAAAATAGAAAGTGGAGGGGAGGAGTATGCTGTCTCATTAGAGGGAGAGCAACTAGGAGTATATAGCAAGGTGTATGTAAGTTTTTGTATGAGAGACTGACTTGGTTTGTAAACTTTCACTTAAAGCACGATAAAAATTTTTTTTAAAAATGGAGGAGGTCAGATACAGCAGAAGAAAAATGTAGAACAAAATTCAAATTTGCCAAAAAAGGCCAGACTTACTGGTCTGACAGAGACTGGAGGAACCCCAAGACTCTGGCCCCCAGACACTTGGCTAACTCGGAACTAAAGCCACTCCTAAAGTCCACCTCTCACCAAAGATCAGACAGGCCTATAAAACAACACACGTGAAGAATGTGTTTCTTAGTTCAATCAACTATATGAGACCAAATGGGTAGCTCCTGCCCAAAAGCAAAGATAAGAAGGCTGGAAGGGACAGGAAAACTGCAAGAATGGACATGGGGAACCCAGGGTGTAAATGGAAAGGGGGGGAATGCTGACACATTGTGGGGATTGCAATCAATGTCACAAAACAATTTGTGTATAAATTTGAGTGAGAAACTAATTTGTGCTATAAGCTTTCACCTAAAGCACAATAATTTTCTTTTTTTTTTTTAAAAAAAACTAGAAGAGGAGGCCCGTGAGTCAGAGATGCCACACATGAAGAAGAGGCAGGTCAGATTCAAAGTGTAAGAGGGGCTTGATCCACTGGCTTCAAAGATGGAAGATGGGCCACAAGTCTAGGAATGTAAGTGGAGCTGGAAAAGGCAAGAAAAGAGATTCTCCCCAGAGCCTCCAGAGAGAATGCAGCCCTGCTGACACCTTGGTTTTGACCTACTGAGACCCGTGTTGAACTTCTGACCTCCAGAACTGTTAGATGATAAATTCATGTTGTTTTAAGCCACTAAGGTTGTGATAATTTGTGGTGGCAGCCACAGAAACAGGCAGGCCAGAAGGGGACAGCCTCAGGCAGGGGTCTGAGGAAGTGAAATAAGCGTGAGACTTAATGTCAGAGACACTAGACTTTGGTCCCCACCCTCTGCCAAGGGGCCCTCAGAAGAGTTACCTCATCCACACAGTCCTGTCTCCTCCAGTGAGGATTGCCTGAGGAGGGAATGAGATGCACGGTCGCTGAGGCCCACGTGGAAACAGCACGCAAGCCTCAGGAGCTCTGAACTGTGGTTGCTGGTCTCAGGGCTGGGACATGAACAAAGGGGACCCAGGAGTAACAGAGAAGCTGAGCTGTCAGAGCCACAAGGAACCTCATGTCACTGTCCCACCCCTGGCTTTGATGATGGAAACCCGGGCCCAGAAGGAGGAAAGGGACTCACCCAGGCCCTACAGGAAGTCAGAGGCCAGAGCTGGGTGGGAAACAAGGTCCCCTAACATCCAGGCCAGAGAACAGGGGTTTGCTCCGAATGCTGCAGTCCTCCCAGGTAGCCCCCGCTTCACAGAGCGATTTTCTGAGCAGTTTTCTGCCAAGGAGCAGCTCTTGGACCACACAGGAACGCTGCACCCTGCACACACACCCTCGTGGGGACCTGGCTTCAGAGGTAGCTCCCAACCCTGCTGGATACCCCCAGTGGGCTGCCCCAAACCCCAGTGAATGTCTGCTGCCCAGACAGCAGTCAGACAACTGCTGAGCCTGGCAGCTAAGCTGTTCCTCATTCCCAGGTAGGGCTGAGAGGTTCATTCTGCACAGGATTCACTCCCACCCTCCGGCCAAGAGGGAAAACCAGGTCCAGATGGAGACATGAAAATCAGGCCATCTGGACAGCAAAGCGTTCCAAGGTAGGGTGCATGCAGGAGAGGAAAGGGTGCTCCTAGTGGAGGGGAAGAGCCCAAAGACCCCGCTTCCTATTTAAAGGCAGCTCTCAGGTCGCAGAAAACTCACAGAACATTCCAGATCCATCTCTGGCAGGATCCTTCTCATTGGGTAGATTGGCAAGGCAGGCCTGCCCTCAGCTCTCTGGTTTTATGTGCAGTTGGCTTTCCAAGCTGGAGGAACATAAAAACGAGGGTCAGCTGCTAGCCATTGCCTTGCTCAACAGGGGGGTGTGTTGTGCACAAATGTTAAAAGATTTTAAATCACGGCGGCATTCCCAGCATCAGAGGGGCCTGCACAAGCCTGGCCAGGGCACCATCCGAGGCAGGCTCGGGGAATCAGGCACGCTGGCTCTTTCATAAGATATCCAAGAATGTGAAGAACCGCTCCAGAGACAACTCCTTCTTCCCTTTCTCAGAGCATTGGGGTATTTTATTGTTATCGGTGGAAGTTTTTTTTTTTTTTTTTTTTTTTTGGTTCCTTGCCCTCTGGCCAACAGCTCTAGACCTGGTCCTCTGCTCCAGCTCCAGGCTCCGATAGTGCCGCTCCTGAAAGATGTTCTTTCAAGGTCAGAGAAACGTAAGCAAAGGAGTACATAGAGCAGTTGCTCCAAACCCAGGCTGCTCAGCCACTTGAAACGCACAGGAAAGCAAGGCCTCCAGTGGAAAACACAGCCATGCACCAGGTTCCAGGACCGGCACCGTTTCTGATTCCTCCTGATGCCGAGGGGGTATGATTGCCAAAGCTGGCATCATTGTGGGCCAGTGACATTGCGGGCCAGAATCCACAGCCTCCCCCACCTTCTCTATGCTGCTTATGGCCCCTGCTGACTTGACCGCCCTGCCTCAAGAGGCACCCGAGCCCCCTGCCTTCCACTCAGCTCATCCAATGCAAGGGCCTAGGAAGAGGTCAGAGGGCAGGAAGAAAGAGGTGGAGGAGAACTGAGTCCCTAACTCCCTCCAAGGGGCTGTAGACAAGCAGTTGCTGGTTCCCTGACAGGTTCCTGGGTGGTACAAGTAGTTTGCAATTGGCTGCTAACCTAAAGGTTGGCAGTTTGAATCCACCCAGAATGTCCATGGAAGAAAGGCCTGGTGATCTGCTTCCATAAAGATCAGCGTCAAGAAAACCCTATGGAGCAATTCTACTCTCTAACACATAGGGTCACCATGAGTCGGAATGACCAGATGACAATGTTTTCTTTGGTTCCTCCCCCTCTGGCCCACAGCTCTAGGCCTGGTCTTCTGCTCCAGCTCCAGGCTTGGATACCACTCTCTCTCCTTGCCCCTTTCAGCCAGGGCTGGCAAGTGTTCCTTCCACCTAGCTGTTAGCACTGAGGTCCTGCCCCATCCCTCTAGGTTTCTTTTGACCCTGCTCTTAGCTTTGTGGACAGTCCCTGAATGCTCCTCAGTGACTCCACTGAGTGTCCCATTTCCTGCCAGGACCTAAGTGATCTCCCCTCCCCTAGAAGCTCCCCGGATTACTCCAGCCTCCTCCCTTGACCTGCCATAAACACTTGAAGTCCATATCATTCGGTTTAGAATGGAAACGTCCTCAGTCCGTGTGGTCTGCCATGGTTCAAACGGTGCTGGTCTGGTTTGACAAGTCAGTTTGTGACCTTCAGGGTAGGACCAGGATGGGTGCCCCTTCTCAGCCACACAGCCCTCTGCGCCGATGCCTACTGAGCTAGTCGAACCTTCAGTAGAAGACCCCCTGAAGGCCGTTTGCACAGGTAAGCTGAGAAGAACCAGAAGGCCTGCTCTGGACACAGCAGAGAGCAAAGATCTCTGCCTTCACTGAGTTCACATCCTGCCAGAGTAAAGAAAACCAGTGTGTGGGGGAACTGTCTTTAGGTGACTGCAGGCCTGGGCCGAGGAGATAAGGCTGGCACCAATGGCCAGCTGCAGCACTTCCCAGTCTCACTGTAAAACGGGGATGATGACTTGTGAGGATCAAGAGCCATAAAGCACCTGACCCTCAGCAACAACTCTGAGCGACAGCACCATTCTTCTAGAATTACAGCAGCCGCATGTGTATAATGCACTGTGGTAGCCTGGAGAGAAATTCTGACTTGCAGTTGGGGGGAGGCTTCCTGGAAGAGGAAGAATTTAAAGAATGGGTAGTATTTGATCAGCAGATAAAGTATCCAGTTTGATAACTGTCTTAGGCTGGGTTGTCTAGAGAAACAAAACCAGTGAAGCACGTATATGTACACACAGAGAGAGATTTATCTAAAGGAAATGGCTCACATGGTTGTAGAGGCTGGCAAGTCCCAAGTCTGTCAGTCAGGCACCAGGCTAGAGGTGTCTCCTGACTCACACAGCTGTAGGGGCTGATGAAACTAAGACCAGCAGATTAAAACAGCAGGCTGCTGGCTCACAGGCCCCAGAGGCCAATGAGTCCCAAGATTGGCAGGCAATTTGGCAGGCTACTGGCTCACAGGCTGCAGAGGCCGACGGATCCCAAAATCAGCAAGCAATATGGCAGGCCATTGGCTCAAGTCCCACGAACCGGTCAGATGATGACAAGCTGGATGCAGGATCCAAAGTGAGCAAAAGCCAGCGAGCTTTGCCAGAACGTCAATACGTATTGGATTTAGGCCACACCCCTAGGGAAACTCCCCTCACAACTGATTGGCTGATCACATCAGATCACATCATGGAGGTGATTGCATTATATCACAAAATAGAGGATAACTACATCATTACATAATTGCCAAACTACATCATTACATAACTGCCAAACCACTGAGAATCATGGCCCAGCCAAGTTGACACACAACCTCAGCCATCACAATAACCAGTTCTTCCATGGAATCACTAAAGCTTTACTTCTGGGTGGGACCTCAGAGCACTTCATAGGAAAAAAGAGGGAATCATGGCCCAGGTAGGGGAGTAACCTGCCCAGTGAGTAACTTGCCATGGAGTTGGGTCTCCTGACACTGAGGCCCGGCCCCCCACTACCAACCTGGAGTCAGCCGTTGTCCTGCTTTCAGTCTTCCACCCCCACCTTCTCCAGATGGCCATAGCAGCCTGGGCACCATTAGGACAGGTGCCATTTCTTAAAGAACCGGCTCTTTTAAAGAACCATTTCCCATTGTCCCATTCTTTCAACACGCAAGAGCCTCATAAAAATGCCCACTTGCAACTGGGATGAAGCCAAGTGTCAAAACCCAGGGGAGGAAATATACTGATCCCACATGCCTGAAATCTACCATGTGAGTCTCATTCTTTTGATTTAAATCCAATTTCATTCTGTAAACATTGACTGAGTGCTTGTAGAAGCCAGGCATTGAGGATAGAGCCCTAAAGGGAGACAAACCCAAGTTGGTGACAATAATAACACAGAAGTATGATGAAGAGTCAAAGTGCTGTGGGAATGCTGATATGGGAGCAATTGTGTGTGCCTGGGGGACACAGAAGGTGATATTTTGGTTGGGTCTCGAAAGATGCATAGGAGTTTGCCAGGCCTAAAGAAATAAAGTTGGAAAAAGACATTCCAGGTGGAAGAAACATCCTAATCAAAGAAGGAAGACATGGACTGTTCATGTGGGACAAAGAAGTTTGGGGTGGCCAAAGCAAATGTGGAGGGAAAGCACCCAGAAAAAAGCTGGAGACGTGGGCGGAGAAAGCAGTGGTGAGCGTTGCCATGACAGCACTAGTTGTTTACAGCCAGCACCCGTCCTGATTGGTCAATGCCTGTGCTGGTCCCATTTATTAAGTACTTTAACTATGAACACAGCCTTCAGTATGGATTACAACTCAACATAAAGAAAACACAAATTCTCACAACTGGACCAATAAGCAACATACACAGAGAAAAGATTGAAGTTGTCAAGAATTTCACTTTACTTGGATCCACAATCAACAACCATGGAAACAAGAGTCAAGAAATCAAAAGACGCGTTGCACTGGGCAAATCTGCTGCAAAAGACCTCTTTAAAGTGTTGAAAAGCAAAGATGTCACCTTGAAGACTAAGGTGCGCCTGACCCAAGCCAGGGTTATTTTCAATCACCTCATATGCATGTGAAAGCTGGATGATGAATACGGAAGACTGAAGAAAAATTGATACCTTTGAATTATGGTGTTGGCAAAAAATATTGAATATACCATGGACTGCCAAAAGAATGAACAAATCCATCTTGGAAGAAGTACGACCAGAATGCTTCTTAGAAGCAAGGATGGCAAGATTACGTCTCACATACTTTTGACATATTATCAGGAGGGACCAGTCCCTGAGAAGGACATCAAGCTTGGTAAAGTAGAGGGTCAGTGAAAAAGAGGAACACCCTCAGTGAGATGGATTGACTCAGTGGCTGCAACAATGGGCTCAATGTAAGGATTGTGAGGATGGCACAGGACCAGAGAGTGTTTCGTTCCGTTGTACATGGGGTGGCTATGAGTCAGAACCAACTCAATGGCACCTAACAACAACATCACCCGTTTGTACAGAGGCTGGGGTCATGAAATATCAACAGAACACTGATAGGATCAGACTCATTTTTACAGAAAAATGCCTTTTTGAGCATGGGCAGGAGGGCCGGATGCTGCAGAGTGACACAGGTGGGAGGTGAAAGCCAGCCCTCAGCTCTCAGGGTGGCTTGCTTTCCCTCTCATCACTACCTTGAACAGACGCCATGTCTACAGAATCCATACACAGCTACAGTGTAAACCCAAGTCCCACACTGCTCTCTGTGGATTAGATTCTCAGAGACTCTCAGAGCTCCAAAGACTCCTCAGTGACCACCCACTTCACAGCCCTCATTTCACAGACGAGACACTCAGAGGCAAAAGCAGAACTCGAAATGCATTTGTTCGTTCAACCCAAACTAAAAGGCCTGCTCTGTGCCAGGCACTGTCCTGGGCTCTGAGGACCCAGCAGAGAATAAAGGAGAACAAAGGTCTCTGCTCTCATGGAGTTCACATTCTGGCTGGGGAAACAAAGTAAACAAAATAATCCAGATTGTGAGTGGTTCTATGAGAGAAATAATAAATAGGGATGTGACACAGGGGTTGGCAAACCACGGTCCTGCCTTAGTATCCTAGGGCTGCCATAAAAATACCACAAAATGGGTGGCTTTCAAGAACAGAAATTAATTTTCTCACAGTTCTGGAGACCAGAAGTCCATACCAGGGTATCGGCCACATTGATTCCTTCTGAAGGCTTTGAGAGAGGAACCACTCTATGCCTCTCCTAGTTTCTGGTGGCTGCCAGCAATCCTTGGCGTTCCTTCAGAAGCATGTTTACAGAAAACAGGTCCTATGGCAAGCACTGAAATTGTGCCCCTGTCCAAACATCTGACGCTTCTTTTAGATAACTTTACCATAATATCCGCTCAAAAATACAAGTGAAGCTCATTAATCTTTTACTTAGCACATTATAGCACTACATGAAAATTACAACTGCACCTTCCTTGCTTTCACTGATGAAAACTGGTCTGTGATGTGCTCCAAGTCATTTGTTTCCCATTTCTTCTCTTTCTACACTTAGCAGAGCAAGATCACACAGTATGCATTGACCCATAAACCAGAAAACCAAACCCGCTGCCATCAAGTCAATTCTGACTCATAGTGACCCTATAGGACAGAGTAGAGCTGCCCCACAGGGTTTCCAAGGAGCGCCTATGAATTCAAACTGCTGACCTTTTTGGTTATCAGCCATAGCTCTTAAATGCTACGCCACCAGGGTTTCCCCTTGACCCATTAAAAAAAAAAAACCCATTGTCATCGAGTTGATTCCGACTCAAAGCGACCCCACAGGACAGAGTAGAACTGCGCCATTGAATTTCTGAGGAGCGCCTGGTGGATTTAAACTGCCGATCTTTTGGTTAGCAGATGTAGCACTTAACCACTACGCCACCAGGGTTTCCCCTTGACCCATAAAAAAAAACAACTTTTTTTTTTCCCCCCATGGAGGCTCTCAAATAAGAAAGTATTAGTTTTAGAAACTGCTCAGTGGTGCCCCGCTCCTCAAGTGGTGCCCAGGGCACATGCCATACCTTAGATACATCTCTGCATTCCTTTGATGCTTATGGATGCATCTGTCTCTGCTGTCACCTGGCATCTATATCCCCCCGTGTGTCACCCCCTTTTTATAAACACCACTAAGAAGAAATTCGGTTTAGGATCTGCCCTATTCTGGTATGACCTCCTCTGACCCAACTGATAACAAAAGTAAAGCATCATAGTCACGGGAACAGGGGTTAGGATTTCAATAGGTCTTTCTTGGGGGGATACAATTCAATCCACACCAGACCTCAGGCCAAATCTGACTCTCAGCCTCTTTTTGGATGGAAGGAAGCTAAGAATGGTTTTATGTTTTTAAAGGGTGGTTAAAAAAAATATATATATATATATAGGCACACACACACCCCGCCCAGAGTGGGAGCATATGGCCCTTTACAGAAAAAGTCTGCCAACCCCTACAAGGAACAGGGAGCAGGGGAGCTTTCTTAACTAGCAAGGTCTGGGTTTCTGTCTTATAACATGGTCTCTTTCCACTCTCTCAGAGCTGCCTCCACCTTGGGGAGGATTAAACAGTAGATGGTTCATCAAAAGTTCACTGTACTTGGCAACATGCCTGCAGCCAGGAGTCCGGATTTCCGGGCGCCCCCTTTCCCACCTGCTGTCTGGGATCTTAGTCAAGTAACAAGGCCCTCAACTGGGCCATAGCTATGCTCACCCACTGCCCGACTGGCAGACCAGGGGCCACACAGACAATATGCACCTTAGCGCCTTCTCTCACCCGGCTCCTCCTGCCTGAACCATGTGGTCAAAAATAGAACCACGCGGATCTCTATTTCAGGATGCCTGTCTGGAAATCCAACACCATGAAACTCTGGCTTCTCTTATTTCAGCCAAATAAATTTTTCCGTAAACAGCTCAGAGTTCAACTTTACAAATCTTGGTATTTGGCAACAAGGGAAGAAATGTTTATGTCCAAACAGAACCAAATGCCCAACTCTAGCCTCCCAGAAACAGTCCATAAACCACATTCCAGCAGCAGTTGTGAATGGAAACCCACATGAAGCAAGAAGCAGCTCACAACTCAGAGGCATCTGTGATACATTCCATCATATTTCTAAGCTAAATGGAAACCACATTGTCTCTTAAAGAAAATATAAGTTTGCCCCATCAATGTTCAAAACAGAACCTTTCCTCATACACCAGCCATTCACCCTAGAAGGTTCCAGAAGACCATTCTGTTCAGTGAAATCTGTTCCTCATGGAAAATAAATTACATCTGAACCATTAACTCTGTGATTGTTAAACTAGCCATTCTTTTAAATTAAAATAACCCACACGTCCACTCAAAGTGATACAACAAAATTCTTAATATGGCAATAGCAAAAGGGGCATGGGGGTGCCTGGTGAAGAATGATGGACTGAACACATTCACCTCATATTCCTCCCCAAGCCTCATTAAAACCACAGTGAAGGGATTGTTTAAAGGAACAGGCACACAGGAACAAAACGAAGAACAGTAGGAACAAAATTTTGGAAGTTGGAAAGCAGATGGATAAGTGGTAACTGACAGAGTAGAACCAAGAAAGCTGAGCAGGGAAAGCTGAGACTCAACCTAATTTACACTAAAGAATCCCACTGAGGCAAGGAAATCAGCAGCACTAGGTACCTCTGCTAGTAGTGGGGGGAGGAGGATGTAAAAGTTACCCTGAAAACAAAAGGGTTAACTGAAAGTCTACATAAGCAGGAGCTTGGCCTGATTTTCCTACTCCTCATAGCAGGCCGAACATCCCTCCTGTCCCAGTGGAAGACTAGAAGTTTATTCTCTGGAGAAACTAAAACAGGATCTCTACACTGGGGATATCAAGGACATACGGAGAGCGAGGCTGTACCAGAAAAGGGAAATTAAATTAAAGCTTACATATTGGATATTGAGACCCATAGCCCTCTTCCCCTACTCAGCTCTCAGAATGCTGGCAAAAAAAGGCAAGAGAGTTCTTTGAAAAAATCAACAAAATTGATAAACTTTTGGCCAAACTGACAAAAGAAAATCAGGAGAGGAAGCAAATAACCCAAATAAGAAATGAGATGGGCGATATTACAACAGACCCAAATGAAATTAAAAGAATCCTATCAGATTACTATGAAAAATTGTACTCTAACAAATTTGAAAACCTAGAAGAAATGGATGAATTCCTAGAAACACACTACGTACCTAAACTAACACAAACAGAGGTAGAACAACCAAATAGACCCATAACAAAAGAAGAGATTGAAAAGGTAATTAAAAAACTCCCAACAACAACAAAAAAAAACCTGGCCCGGACAGCTTCACTGCAGAGTTCTACCAAACTTCCAGAGAAGAGTTAATACCACTACTACTAAAGGTATTTCAGAGCATAGAAAAGGACAGAATACTACCAAACTCATTCTATGAAGCCACCATATCCCTGATACCAAAACCTGGTAAAGAGACCACAAAAAAAGAAAATTACAGACCTATATCTCTCATGAACATAGATGCAAAAATCCTCAACAAAATTCTAGCCAATAGAATTCAACAACTTATCAAAAAAAAAAAAAAAATTCACCATGACCAAGTGGGATTCATACCAGGTATGCAGGAATGGTTCGACATTAGAAAAACAATTAATGTAATCCATCACATAAATAAAACAAAAGACAAGAATCACATGATTTTATCAATTGATGCAGAAAAGGCATTTGACAAAGTTCAACACCCATTCATGATAAAAACTCTCAGCAAAATACTAATAGAAGGAAAATTCCTCAACATAATAAAGGGCATTTATAAACAAAGCCAACAGCCAACATCATCCTAAATGGAGAGAGTCTGAAAGCGTTCCCCTTGAGACCGGGAACCAGACAAGGATGCCCTTTATCACCGCTCTTATTCAACATTGTCCTGGAGGTCCTAGCCAGAACAATTAGGCTAGATAAAGAAATAAAGGGCATCCAGATTGGCAAGGAAGAAGTAAAAGTATTTCTATTTGCAGATGACATGACCTTATACACAGAAAACCCTAAGGAATCCTCAAGAAAACTACTGAAACTTATAGAAGAGCTCAGCAGAGTATCGGGATACAAGACAAACATACAAAAATCAGTTGGATTCCTCTCCACCAGCAAAAAGAACACTGAAGACGAAATCACCAAATCAATACCATTTTCAATAGCACCCAAGAAGATAAAATACTTAAAAAAAAATTTTTTTTTTTTTAATAAATCTTACCAGAGATGTAAAAGACATACAGAGAAAACTACAGTACACTTCTGCAAGAAACCAAAAAAGACATAAGTGGAAAAACATACCTTGCTCATGGATAGGAAGACTTAACATTATAATAATGTCTATTCTACCAAAAGCGATCTATACATTTAATGCAATTCTGATCCAAATCCCAACTACATTCTTTAATGAGATGGAGAAACAAATCACAAACTTCACATGAAAGGGAAAGAGGCCCCAGATAAAATAAGGCACTACTGAAAAAGACGAACAAAGTGGGAGGCCTTACTTTACCTGATTTTAGAACCTATGATACCACCACAGTAGTCAAAACAGCCTGGTACTGGTACAACAACAGATACATGGACCAATGGAACAGAATTGAGAATCCAGACATAAATCCATGCACATATGAGCAACTGATATTTGACAAAGGCCCCAAAACAGCTAAATGGGGAAAAGACAGTCTTTTTAACAAATGGTGCTAGCATAACTGGATATCCATTTGCAAAAAAATGAAACAAGACCCATACCTCAGTCCATGCACAAAAACAAGCTCAAAATGGATCAAAGGCCTAAATATAAAATCTAAAATGATAAAGATCTTGGAAGAAAAAATAGGGATAATGTTAGGAGCCCTAATACATGGCATAAACAGCATATAAAACATTACTAACAATGCAGAAGAAAAACTAGATAACTGGGAGCTCCTAAAAATCAAACACCTATGTTCATTCAAAGACTTCACCAAAAGAGTAAAAAGATTACCCGCAGACTGGGAAGAAGTTTTTAGCTACGACATTTCTATCAGCACCTGATCTCTAAAATCTACATGATACTGCAAAAACTCAACTACAAAAAGACAAATAACCCAGCTAAAAAATGGGCAAAAGATATGAACAGACACTTCACTAAAGAAGACATTCAGGCAGCTAACAGATACATAGGGAAATGCTCACAATCATCACCCATTAGAGAAATGCAAATCAAAACTACAATGAGATTTCATCTCACTCCAACAAGGCTGGCATTAATCCGAAAAACACAAAAGAATAAATGTGGGAGAGGCTGCGGAGAGATTGGAACACTTATATACTGCTGGTGGGAATGTAAAATGGTACAACCACTTTGGAAATCTATCTGGTGCTTCCTTAAAAAGCTAGAAATAGAACTACAATATGATCCAGTAATCCCACTCCTTGGAATATACCCTGGAGAAATAAGAGCCTTTATACAAACAGATATATGCACACCCATGTTCACTGCAGCACTGTTTACAATAGCAAAAAGATAGAAGCAACCAAGGTGCCCATTGATGGATGAATGGATAAATAAATTATGGTATATTCATACAATGGAATACTATGCATCGATAAAGAACAGTGAGGAATCTGTGAAATATTTCATAACATGGAGGAATCTGGAAGGCATTATGCTGAGTGAAATTAGTCACAAAAGGACAAATGTTGTATGAGACCACTATTATAAGAACTCAAGAAATAGTTTAAACAGAGAAGAAAATATTCTTTGATGGTTACGAGTGCGGGAAGGGAGGAAGGGTAGAAGGGTATTCACTAGCTAGCAAGAGGCCATCTATAATGCATCAATTGGTCTCAATCCACCTGGATCAAAGGAGAATGAAGAACACCAAGGACACAAGGTAATTATGAGCCCAAGAGACAGAAAGAGCCACATGAACCAGAGACTACATCATCCTGAGACCAGAAGAACTAGATGGTGCCCAGCTACAACCAATGACTGCCCTCATAGGGAACACAACAGAGAACCCCTGAGGCAACAGGAGAGCAGTGGGATGCAGACCCCAAATTCTCGTAAAAAGACCAGACTTAATGGTCTGACTGAGACTAAAAGGATCCTAGTGGTCATGGCCCCCAGACCTTCTGTTTGTCCAGTACAGGAACCATTCCCAAAGCCAACTCTTCAGACAGGGATTGGACTGGACAGTAGGTTGGAGAGGAATCCTGGTGAGGAGTGAACTTCTTGGAACAGGTGGACACTTGAGACTATGGTGGCATTTCCTGCCTGGAGGGGAGACGAGAGGGTAGAGGGCATTAGAAGCTGGCAAAGTGGACACGAAAAGAGAGTGGAGGCAGGGAGTGGGCTGTCTCATTAGGGGGAGAGCAATTGGGACTATGTAGCAAGGTGTATACAATTTTTTGTGTGATAGACTGACTTGATTTGTAAACTTTCACTTAAAGAACAATAAAAAAAAAAAAAAAGGCAAGAGATTGGAAAACTCTTCACAGGCAAATATGCCCAACCCAGGCGAAATGAGCTACAGGCAACAATGTATCTGTTTTGTGTCCTCTAAGGACAAATGATCCAAACCCAAAATGAAGCCCATTGCTGTCGAGTCAATTCTGACTCGCAGCCACGCTATGGGACAGAGTAGAACTGCCCCCATAGAGTTTCCAAAGAGCAGCTGGTGAATTTGAACTGCCAACCTTTTGGTTATCAGCCTGAGCTCTTAACCACTGCACCACCAGGGCTCAATGTTTTCTCTGCTTTTCTTTCAGAGAATACTTAGTTTAGAATTACCAGAGAAAACACAATTTCCTGTACTCACTCTGTATTATTTCCCACTGTATCTACTTTAGAGAGAGAAAATAGTATACTGTGTTTGACATACATGATTACAAGTTTACAGAATCTACTTATGCTTCTCCATTATTGTTTCTCAAGACAGCTGAACTAAATCGCCCTCTCAGCCCTGGCTCCAATTCAAATCATCTGGAGAGCTTTAACAATTACAAATCCCAGGGCCCCACACTCCAGAGAGTCTTACTTAATTAGTGGGTGTCTTAGTTATCTGCTGTTGTTGTGGTTAGGTGCTGTGGAGTTAGTCCGACTCATAGCGGCCCTATGCACAACAGAACGAAATACTGCCCCATCCTGAGCCATCCTTACGATCCTTGTTATGCTTGAGCTCATTGTTGCAGCCACTGTGTCAATCCACCTCGTTGAGGGTTTTCCTCTGACCCTGTACTCTGCCAAGCATGAAGTCCTTCTCCAGGGACTGATGCCTCCTGACAACATGTCCAAAGTATGTAAGACTCAGTCTCACCATCCTTGCCTCTAAGAAGCATTCTGGCTATACTTCTTCTAAGACCATTTGTTCGTTCTTTTGGCAGTCCACGGTATAGTCAATATTCTTCGCCAACACCACAATTCAAAGGTGTCAATTCTTCAGTCTTCCTTATTCATTTTCCAGCTTTCACATGCTTAGTTATCTAGTGCTGCTATAACAGAAATACCACAGTGAATGGCTCTAACAAACAGAAATTTATTCTCTCACCGTTTGAGAAGCTAAAAGTCCAAATTCAGGGCACCAACTCCAGGGGAAGGCTTTCTTTCTCTGTCAGTTCTGGAGAAAGGTTCTTGTCATCAAACTTCCCCTCGTCTAGGAGCTTCTCTGCACAGGAACCTCAGGTCCAAAGGACACAATCTGTTCCCGGCGATGCTTTCTTGGTGGTATGAGGTCCCCATGTCTCTCTGCTCACTTCTCTATTTTATATCTCAAAAAAGATTGGCTTAAGACAATCCAATCTTGTAGACTGTGTCCTGCCTCATTAACATCACTGCTGCCAATCCTATCTCAACAACATCATAGAGGTAAGATTTACAGCACAAAGGAAAATCATATCAGATGACAAAATGGCTGACAATCACACAATACTGGGACTCATGGCCTGCCAAACTGATACACATATTCTGGGGGGACACAATTCAATCCATGACATTGGGGGAAGGGGAAGCAAGGTATCCTAGTATTTAAAGCTTCCCAGGTGATCATAATATGCAGCAAAAACTGAAAAACACTGCCTTCAAGTGAAACCTGCAGTTGAAAATCCCACCCATGCCAGGGGAGCATCCAACTAGCATTTTAGTGCCTACTCTTAAATATAACTAGACAGCAAAGATCATCAGATATCTGAGAAAAGCTAACATGAAAGACAGACCAAAACAATTAAATATATAAAAGCATCTTGGAGGAAACCGAAAAGATTCAGGAAGAGGAAAGCTTGTGGGGAGGGGGTTATTAATTTCTCAGAGCTTAGAGTCTAAAAGAGATCAGCAAAAGTATTAAACCCATGAAGTCAGAACAAGACATTACTAAAAAAAAAAAAAAGAAAGAAAGAAATATTCAGTGAACTAAAAAGAATCTAATGATAGGAGAAATTAAAAAATAGTATAAGGCTTAGAAGTTAAAGATGAGGAAATATTCCCAAAAGCAGAGCAAAAGGAATAAAAGTAGGAAAGAGGATAACTTCAAGAGGTCCAACATCAAAATAATAGGCATCCCAGAAAGAGAACAGAGAAAATAGAGGGGAAGAAAACATCAAAGAAATAAATCAAGATGAAAGTTGTGAGTTTCAGATTGAAAAGGCTGACCAAGTACCAGCATGATGGATAAAAATAGACCCAAATGAAGGTACATGATCATTAAATTTCAGACAAATAGATGATTCTACAAGTTCCACAGAGAGGGAAATAAAGGATCAAAATTTATAATGGTATTGAGTTTCTCCCTACTAGAAGTTAGAAGAGAATGGAAAAACTCATTCAAATTTCTGAGGAAATATTTCAAATCTGGAACCCTGTCCCTAGCTAAATTTTAACTGTATGAACAGACATTTTCAGACTTGCAAGAATCAAAATTTTTATCTCTCATGGATGCTTTCTCAGGATGTGATGGGAAAAGATGCTCTACCAAAATGAACAAGGAAATAATTCTCCCCTAGAGCCTTCAGAGAGGAACACAGCCCTGCGGACATGTTGAAGTGAAGGATTCAGGAAACAGGGTCCAACACAGCAGACAGACAAAAGAAATATCCAGAAAAATGTTGACAGAAGATCCCAGGATGACTGCTTGCAACAGCCCTAAAGAGCAGCTGTCTTAGTCATCTAGTGCTGCCATAACAGAAATACCACAAGTGGATGGCTTTAACAAAGAAAAATTTATTTTCTCACAGTCTAGTAAGTTACAAGTCCAAATTCAGGGCATCAGCTCCAGGGGAAGCCTTTATCTCTCTGACATCTTTGGAGGAAGGTCCTTGTCCTAAATCTTCCCCTGGTTGAGTAGCTTCTCAGGCTTAAGGACCCCGTGTCCAAAAGATGTGCTCTGCTCCTGGTGCTGCTTTCTTGGTGTTATGAGGTCCCCAACTCTCTACTTGCTTCCCTTTCATCTCTTGACAGATAAAGGTGGTACAGGCCACATCCCAGGGAAACTCCCTTCACACTGGATCAGGGAGGTGGCCTGAGTAAGTGTGGTGTTACAATTCCACCCTAATCCTCTCAACATAATATTACAATCATAAAATGGAGGACAACCACACACTACTGGAAATCATGGCCTAACCAAGTTGACACATATTTTTGGGGGGACACAATTCAATCCAGGACAGCAGCAAATTCAGATGAAACTGAAGCTTTACCAGCTTCCCTTACAGCTAGGTTGTGAACATGTAACCTTAACTCCACCAATCAGCTGCATCCACGTGAGATTTAAGTCTCAAGAAAACAATGTAAGAAGGAATGGAAAATGGAAAACCATTTTCTGGAGAAAGTAGAGGTGGAAGCATCTCACCTTCAGGGACAGAAGGAGTGGTGATATTGGTATCCCTGACATCTGGGCCTGTGGTCTGAGCACAGTCTTTGGCTGTGCCACCCCCAAAACTGCCCCTCCTCCCACCTGGGGATTCTGGAGCTACTGAACATAGTATAATAAATTCCTCTTCTGGCCGGAGTGGGTTGCAACTAAGCACCTGAGTTTGACTAAATATTTAGGGCTTAGTTCTTAAATATACAGAAAAAAAAAAATTTTTTTTTTTAATGTCTGTCTTGGAAGAAATACAGCCAGAGTGCTCCTTGGAAGCAAGGATGGTGAGACTCTGTCACATGCACTTTGGACATGTTATCAGAAGGGACCACTCCCTGGAGAAGGACATTATGCTTGGTAAAGTAGAGGGTCAGTGAAAAAGAGTAAGACCCGAGATGGATTGACACAGTGGCTGCAACAACAGCTTTAAACTTAACAATGATTGTGAGGATGGTGCAGAGCCAGGCAGTGTTTGGTTCTGTTGTACACAGGGTCACTATGAGTCAGAACTGATTCAACGGCACCTAACAACAACAACATACAGAAAATTAAGCAAACAAAAGGGCAATTATTAATTCTAAGAAAATACAATATAAGAAATGTCATCATAGTACATGGATGAGTTGGAACAATATTTAACCTTATTAATACAAACACTGAACGTGATTTAAACTCGTAACTATATCAGAAAGAGAGGGGATAGGGAAACTAGCCACAGGCAGTGTATTAGTTTTCTATTGCTGCTATAACAAATTACCACAAACTTAGTGGCTTAAAACAACACTAATTTAATATCTTAGAGTTCTGTAGGTCAGAAGCCTGACACAGGTCTCACTGGGCTAATATCAGGTGTTGCAAGGGCTATGTTCCTTTCTGCAGGCTCTAGGGGAGAATCATTTCCTTGCCCATTCAGTTGGATGGCAGAGTTCAGTTCCTTGTGGTGGTAGGACTGAAGTCCCCACTTCCTTGCTGATTGTCAGCTGAGAGCTGTTTCCAGCTTCTAGAGACCACCTACACTTCTTGACTCATGATCCCCTTCCTCCATCTTCAGACACAAAAGCAGTGGGTCAAGTCCTCCTCATGATTCAGGTCGCACCTCGCTCCTTTTTCTAGGTTGCATCTCCTACCCTCTCTTCCCTCTCCGTCTTTCTTTTTAAGGACTTGTGATTACACTGGGCCCACCTGGATAATCCAGCATGATCTCCCATCTCAAGATCCTTAAAACTTAATCATACCTCCAAATCCCTTTTGCCATCCAACGTAACATGTTCACAGGTTTGGGGGATTAGGGCGCAGACATCTGGGGGTGGGGGAGCATTATACTGCCCACCACAGGAAAGGAAGTTTAAGAGAGTTAAACCCCAATCTTCCAGAATAGGAAGTCATCACACAGTGTCTAAGATGGAAAAAACAAGAAAAAGCAGCATAAACACTGGACATGGGAGTTGAAACGAGAAGAAACTGCTATAAGAAAAAATGATTATGACACTGAAAACAGGGTGGAAATCAGGGTTTTGCAGTTTTTACATTATAAGCCTTGTAGGACATTATTTGGACTCCCTGGATGGTGCAAACAGTTAACATGTTTGCTGCTAACCAAAAGGCTGGAGGCTCAAGTTCACCCACAGGCAGCTCGGAAGAAAGGCCTGGTGATCTCCTTCTGAAAAATCAGCCACTGAAAACCCTACGGGGCACAGTTCTACTCTGACACACATGGGGTTGCCATAAGCTGGACTCGACTACAACCAGTTTAGGACATTATTTGACTTTATGAATGACTTACTTTTTAAACTACGAACACGTGTTACCTCCTCAGCCATCAGTGATGACCACAGAAACTACTGTAGCCTGCCCCCAAGCCCCAATCTTCCCAGCCATCACCTCCAGCCTTTGTCCACTCTAGTCCCTCTGCCTGGAACGCTCTCCTCTAGGCCTCTCCTTAGCTGTCACTGAGCCCTTCCACCCACATGAAGGTTAGAAACCCCACTCTGTGCTCCCACAGCACCTCATACATCCTCCATGATAAATCACCCCCTCCCATGGAAACTGCACCACCCACCTGCTGGAGAGAGCTTCTACTCGAATGAAAAAAGGGAGAGACAAGCTGATCAGAGAGATATGTGGTGGGATATCAGCTGGGTATTCTGGAAGAGAGCCTCCCCGCTTTCCAGAGGGCTTAAAGGTGAGAGGATGTGAAGCCTGGAGCTGTTGCAGCCATCTTGTGACATGATGTGTGCCAATGTGAAGGAGAGTTGAGGAAAGATGTATGCCATGTCCCAGTGATATCACTGTAGCTGACTGTAGTTCCCCTTCAGTGTCTATGGCCTCTGTGAGGCTTATGGTTCTGACGATGATAATTACCCTGAAACAATAATTCTCAACCTGGCTGCCTATTAGAATCACCTGGGGTACCTTTAAAAAATATCCTGGGCTGGCCCCATCCTGCAGAGATTCTGATTCACTAGGTCTGGGATGGAACAACCCTGCAGGGGAGGAAGAGAAAAGTAGCATTTTAGCCATCTTCTCGTTTTGATAAGGTTGGTCTGATAAAACTTGGCTTCTAACACGCTATTCACGTAAAACAAATGCCAGATAAATTTAGTTCCTTCTCCTCCCCATGTGCCTGAGGAAATGGGAACTCTGTGACATTTTGGTGGAAAGTAGGAGCAGACACTGTAATGAGAAAGGCTGAATTCTAGAAGGCACGTAGGGAGCCCTTGGCCTTTGTGGAGAAGGAAGCACATTCCTTCACTCACCGAGTCAGTAAACATTCTGGGAAGGAGAGATGCTGGCCAGCAAGGAGCCCACAGCCTCACGGAATGGCCAGTCCAGGGTAGAAGGGGCAGGAAGGCTTGCCTGGACTTGTGGGCCTCCTGGTGGACTTGCAGTGGGAGTGGACGAGGAGGGACATGGGGAATGGCCTGCCGGGCAGAGACCAGCACACACACAACTGTGGAGGCCGAGCACAGGGCGTCTGGCCTCTGTGTCTGCTGCTGTGAGGGTACGGACAGGCCACGTGAGCAGGCACGAGGAGTCCTGAGCTTTGCTGCCACAGTCAAACCCTGGAGGGACAAACTGCAGCTTGATCTTTGAAGATGCTATCAGTTGACATGAGGTCAGACTGGAGTGGTGTCCTTATAAAAGAGAAGGAGGGACCCAGAGACAGAAAGAGGGCACACAGAAGGAAGACGGCCATGTGAAGACGAAGCAGAGCTTGGAGTGATTGCTACAGCTGCAAGAGAACCAACCCTGTCAGTGGTGGGGACTCTGGGCCACCCCCAAGCTGAGGTCCAGGACGCCACATTGGACTTATTTTAAGCTGTTTTGGACTGAGTCCCATCAGTTCCGCTAACCACCGTCTATGCACACCTCCCAGGCTCCAGGCTGGAAGGCCTAAAGGAAGTGAAGGCTCCCTCTAGGCTGGCAGGCCTCAGGAAACCCCCAACATCAGCTGTTTCCTAAAAGGATAAGCAAATGCTCTGGGCACAGCCCATGGAAAAGAGGTTTGCAGCCTGCCAAGGGGCCAGACTGCCTGCCTCCTCCTGTCCCTGAAAAAAAAAACCTGAAGGGGGCTGCAAACTCCTCAAACCCCACCCAGGTGATGCTGGCGTCTCTCCTGCCCTTGGAAGCCTTTGAGGGACGAGTTTTCTTCAGCTTTGGAAGAATACCATTAAAGGCCACAGGTGGATCCTGTGCTCAGTGAAGCCTTTGCCCCTGGCTCACCCCATTGTGAGTAACCATCTGTCTTCATTCCCTAAGGCTACCATCACAAAGTCCCACAAACGAGGTGGCTTAAAACAACCAAAAGTTATCATCCCACACTTCTGGAGGCTGGCAGTCAAATTCCAGGTGTTGGCAGGGCCATACTCTCCCCAAAGGCGCTAGGGGAAGGTCCTTTCCTGTTTCTCTCAGCCTCTGTAGCCCCAGGTGTTCTTGGCTTGCAGCTGCTGTAATCACTTCAATCCCTGCCTCCATCTTCACATGGTCATCTTCCTTCTGCGTGCCTCTCTCTCGTCTCTGGGTCCCTTGTCTTTATAAGGACACCACTCCAGTCTGACCTCTTAACTGATAACATCTTCAAAGATCAAGCCCCAGCTTGTTCTTTCTCAGAGTTCGCCTTGGGGTCCTCCTGGGTTCTGACATGCCCCACACTCCAAGCTCCTGAAGTATTGGGTCATTTTGTGTCTCTTACTTTTTTTTTTTTTTTTTTACCCTGGTGAGCGGAGCCCTGGTAGCTCAGTGGTTAAGAGGTCAGCTGCTAACCAAAAGGCCAACAGTTCAAAGCCACCAGCAACTCCTTGGAAACCCTATGGGGCAGTTCCATGCTCTTATGGAGTCGATATGAGTCGGAATTGGCTCCATGGCAATGGTCTGTTTTTTGTCTTTTTTTTTTTTGTTTACCCTGGTGATTGTGAAACGCACCTCTCAAACTAGAACTTGCAGAGTGATCACCTGGGGAGCTTGTTAAATGCAGACACTGAATCAGTAGGAGTCCGTGGGCCTGAGAATGACATTTGTACTGACCTCCCAGGTGGTTCTGGCCCCTCCCACTTCCTCTCCCCTCTCTCTCATCTTCCTCTCCTCCTCGCTCTTCCTCCTTCCCCTTCTCCATTTTCTCCCTTTTGCTGACTCTCCCTCTTTCTCTCCCCCTTCCTCTCCATCACTCCACACACCTCCCTCTCGCTCTCCTCTCCCCCTCTCCTACCTCCCTCCTCCTCACCTCTTCTTTCCATTCCCCATCTCCACACCTGCCTGCCCATTAGGCACTCCAGGAGGCAACTGGCACCCTGTGGGCACTACCCACCTGCCAGGGTGAAAGGTGGAAACCCCTGATTTTAAGGCTCCTGGGAAGGTGCCAGGTTCCTCATTTGCAGAGGCAAAAACTACCATAAACCAGGAGACCCCTGAAGTAAGCAATTCGAGAGCTGGGCTCATCAAGTGTCCTTAATAACCACGTAACGACTCCTATTAACAGCCCATCAAAGGCAATTACTCCTCTGAAGGAGAAAGGCTCCCACAAGCCATTTTTCTCCATTTTTAACAAATGCTCTCCTTCCATACCTGCAGCCTGGCCGCCACCACCACTAGCGTTCACTGATTCATCTTGTCTCTGTGTCTTCCTCCAGCTGCTTCGAAGCCCATCAGGACAGACGGGCCACCTGGGGGAGTCTTCCTAGTCCCTTCCTTTGTCCCACTTCTGTGGAGGGCAGGAGGCATTTGATGGGGGCCCAGGGAATCATCCAGAATCATACAATCTGTCCTGAAGCAACACTCAAGTTCCTGTGTCCATGCACACGTGGATTGTAAGAGGAGAAAAAAACCTCAAGTGACCTAAATGACCATCACTGTCAAAGGCGGCTGGTCAAATAAATTATGCTAATAAAGCAGAACACCCGCTGGCCATAAAAACAATTACATGGCCCCAAAAGAAGAAGAAGAATCTACACTGAACTTTTCTTACTATGTGCCTGGCCCTATTCTGAGCACTTTGCATTTACTTTTCATGTCATTTAATATCACAATGTAGTCTCCGGCTGGTGCAAATGGTTAAGTGCTTGGCTACGAATCTGAAGGCTGGAGGTTCAAGTCCTCTCAGAGGCAAAAAAAAAAAAAAAAAGGCCTGGTGATCTATTCCGATAAATCAGCCATTGGAAACCCTTGGAGCACAAGTCTACTCTGACACACATGGGGTCACCATGAATCAGAATCGGCTTGACAGCAACTGGTTTTAATGTCACAACAACCCTGCAAGAGAGGAACAATTGTGGCTGTGTGTCATAAGCCAATTCTGACTCACAGCGACCCTACAGGACAGAGTAGAGCTGCCCCACAGGGTTTCCTAGGCTGTCATCTTTACAGGAGCAGTTCGCCAGGTCTTTTCTCCCTGGACTCCCCATGTTCCAGCTAAGGAATCAAAGCTTAGGTGTTATTACCTGCTTTTGCCCCCAAACGAAGCTCACTCCCCAGCAACTAATCTCCAATCTTTAAACAGTTGGTCTAGTTTTTTAAGTATGAACCACGGAAGGGAAAACAAAAGCTTCTAGAAGGTAATACCTTCATTACCTTAGGGCAGGCAAAGATTTCATAAACAGAACATAGAAAGTGTAGGCTTCCTGGCTCAAGAACAGTGAGTGTTATTTACCTATTCATTCCTCTGCATTTTCTACCCTGGTCATATCCGTGCATAGGGAAAGTAGGAGAATGGTGCACCGGAATTTGCTCAGTGTATAAAGCCCGACCTTACATTTCATTTGGAACTCCAGTTGGAGGCGCTAAGTTCCAACTGTCAACCTTTTGGTTAGCAGCCTGAGCTCTTAACCACTGCACCACCAGGGCTCCAAGTTTATAAACTCAGGGTAGAGACCAAACAAGGCCTGATGATCTGGGTGGTGGACACCAGGGGGCGCCCTTCAGACAGTGTGCTCACCCTAGTGGCAGCTCTGGCTGGAGGAAATGACAGTCATTTGGTTCCCGCTGTCCCTGTGCCCCTGTCTCATGGTGGCAGAGCTGCAAAGGATCAGAATTTATTTCCTGGAAAGGTCAGCAACTAGGAGGATAAGGCCAGGGGCTGCTGCATGCCCCACTTTCACTCCGGTTTACAAAATGCCTTCACCTGCATTCTCATCTTAACCTCACACCAGCCGGTGGGGAGCTGCTGCCCCCATTTTAACGAATATGCGACCAAGGTTCAGCAAGTGCCCACCTGAGGTCTCCCGACACGTGATGGCAAAGCTGATCTCCCAGGTCTGGGGCCCTGGAGGCCTCTCCCTCACCTCACTGGGGCACCTCACCTGCTCCCAGCCTCCAACGGGCTCTTTGGGAGCATCATTCCATTGCCACATGGCACTCCTGCACCTCCTCCACCCAGGGGCACAGGGCCCAGACCCCATCAGCCAGTTCTGCTCCAACCACCGCAGAGTCCCACCACTTTTTCTGAGCAGGCCTGAGGCTCCAGGGCTCTCTGAGGATAAGGGTGGCCTACCCAAAGAATTTTTTTACCCAAAGAGGCATCTGAGTGATGCTGCCACGTGCACTCAGGTGCAACAGGTGGTGGACGAGAGGCTCCCACGTGGCGGATACGGGCTGCACCATCGGCTTCTCCCATCACCATGTGCAGCCCAACTGTCCAGTAGGGCTGTCCTGCTCAGCACACGGATCCTGTGGGACGATCTCCCCAGACACCTTCACCTCTCCCCCCACGGTGCTATGCTGCCTCCAGAAGCTCTGCATGACGGCTCCCCTCTGGCATGTGCCCTCTGCTCTTCACAGATACTTGGAGTTGCTTCCCTCCACTGCCTCTTGGGCTCTGCAGGTGGACACTTCCCATGCTAAATGGACACCAACAATGTCGCTGTCCTTTCTTCTGATTCCTTCCCTGGCTGAGTCCAGGCTTCTGAAACGGCACACTTACCCGGACCAGCCCAGCTGCCGGCGGTGTAGACCTCAGCCTCATTTGTCCTTAATGACCATGGTACCAGTTACGGTAATAGGGTGCCCCAGCAGGCCAGCAGCTCCACACTTGTGATCTCACTGAATTCTGCATCTGCCCTATAGGCAGGAAGCCGTGACCCCTTTGACAGACGATGAAACGGCCCCTCCAAGGGTCCACGGCTGCACAGTTAGTCGTCAGAGGCAGGACACAGAGCCAGGCCCGGCTGATTACAATGACATTTTGCTCCTTGGTGGACTTGAAGGATCTGTGCCATTTCTGAAGCCCATAGCCTGGGTGTAAGTGCCAGCTCTTCCCTCTAAGTGACTTCTCTGTGCCTCAGTTTCCTCCGTGATAAAGTAGGCATAATAATAATCCCTACTCAATGAGACCATTATGAGAATTAAATGCAATTGATGTTCGTAAAGCACTTAGCATAATTCCTGGCACATCATAAATCTCAGCAGCTATCGTTACTGTTGTTTTGACGCCAGGCTGCCCGCCTTGCCCTCCCAGGTTCACCCTGCAGTGAGGTAGACCCATCACTGAATCCAACCCTTTGGAGTCATCTTCCTTACATGTATTTGAAATATCATTAAAAAAGAAGACCAAAGACACACAACTACCCCAACTTCACTACTGCACTACTGCACCCCATTAAATCACAGACACCCTGAAGCATAGAAGAAGCCAAACAGGACTGACGTAACAACTGACTTAATGAAATTCATTTGAACTGAAATTTGTGTTTTGCCTCATTCTTCTTGGGGAGTATTATCATCTCACACACCAAAAGGGCATGTCTTTTCTCCTGCCCAAGGTGGCAGTGCCCTGCTCCCCAGGACTGGCAGGGGGCCTTTAAGATGGCCAAGGCTTTATTCTGGCCCAAGAGGTCAGCTAGCCGAAACTTCCAGCTGATGAATTGTTTCCAGCTCCTGCCCGCCGCCTTGGGAACAGAGCTTCCTGATATCCTGGGAGTTCATCTAAGCCACCAAAAAAACCCAAACCCACTGCTGTCAAGTCTATTCCGACTCATAGCGATGATCTGAGCCACAGGGAAGACAAAAGACAATGAACCTCAACATGCATCCTCCAGTCAAGCCACAAACCACCACTGCCATCATCTCCACAAACATCCCCCTCCTGCCACCCCACTAGATGGATTTTCAGTCATAACGACCCCTGGTGTTCAATTTCCCCAGATGGTCCCTGAGTTGAAATGGGGGAGGGGAGTGGAGTACGGATCTTCACCAAGCCCCTGCCCTGCGGGAAGATCCTGGGACCCACATCTCCCAGAGAGGGTCTCGCAGAGCCACTTCCTGTCCTCCTGCTCTCTGCAGGCCCAAACGGGCCGCTCTCAAGCGAATTCATTCAGCAAATATGTACTGCATGTTCACACTGTCCTGGGCAAGGGCCTGCAGCAGGAACAAGCCCCATCTCCCGGCCCAATCAGTATGAAGCCATTTTCCAATCATGCCAGCAGGCCAGTGTCCTCTGCTCTTCAAAATCAAAAGGAAGGTTTTCCCATTTTAAGGGACAAACTTGGATAAGCACAGAGGGCAGCTACTAGCCATCTTTCTCGATCCTTCCTCAGTACAATGTCAGACTCCCCCGAGTACATCCTTGTCCTTCTCTGTCTTTCCCCGGCACAGTGTCAGGCTGAGTATATCCTGACCAAGAATCTATGAGTTATAGGTGTGTAGGCACCCCACATTACTAGCCTGTCCAGGGCAGTCACAGACCCATCCCTGGTCTTCATTCAGTCATAAGAGGAAACGAGGGCCTTCTTACACCTCTAACTCCTGGTAGGGCCATTTCACCTCATCTCATTCTTGCACCAACCTGTGAGGTAACTTGCAGCTGCATCTGCCTCCAACATCACATGGCCGTTCTTCTATAGTTCTCTGTGTCTGTTCTCCTCTTTTATAAGACACCACATGGACGGGGTTAGGACCCACTCTACTCCATCTTAAAAGACTATTTCCAAACAAGGTCAAGTTCACAGGTACCAGAAGTTGGGACTTCAAAACAAATTTTTGATGACACAATCCAATCCGTAACAGACTCCATTTTTTTCCACCACCAAAATAGGCCTCAGTTTGCATCTCTCAGTATATTTTGTGGTCACAGATCCCTCAGTGAATCTGGTAAGTGAATGAACTCTCTCCCTGGGACACACACAGACGCACAATTTTACCTACAATTTAGGAGCCTTCACAGACCCCATGTGAAGAAACCATAGACCAAATCACCTCTAAGGCCTTCACACTCTCACCTTCTATGAGTCTATCAACAACCCAACCAGGTGACAAAACTTGTTCTGTCACCTCAGATCTCCGAGCTCATGAACCAGTATTTCTTACACCAGTCTCCTCATGTCTATAAAACTGCAAACGCCGAGACTAATTTTCTCTCTGGAGTGGTACAGAGATAGAGGGTTCTATCAAGTGTGGTTATTAAATTTCCATATTCAGGTGTGCAAAGCCAGGCTCCTCAAGAGTCCTTACAAGCCAGTCTGTTCCCAATAATCAGATCTGAGCTGCTGCGGCCAAGGCTCCCCATTCTCCCTCAGGTAGAGCAGGGGCTCAAGTCCTGCTCCCTGGCCAGCCCTTGGTCACTTACAGGCCTCAGTGGCCCATGAGTACTCTTGGCCAGCAGAGAGAGGTGCAGACCAGGTCAGATATCCCTGGCACAGTGAATTACTGCCTCCTCTGGGCTCTGACAGAGCTTTGTATGGGCTGCTGTGATGGCCTTTAAAATAGTCCAGTTGGTATTATAGTTGGTTGTGTATTCATCTGCCTCCCCCAGAGTGTGACCAGCTTAAGATTCAAAGTCATCTCTGCATCCCACACCAGATGGCTGTTAACAGTGGTGTGGACAGGAGGGGAGTCTCAGCAACCACCTCTGGGCTGCCTGCTGCTTCCTGGTGGCCTGCAAGTCTCAGGAAATTGCTCCCCTTCAGCTCCAGGTCAATTGGTGCCTTCCAATCCTCTGGCCACAATGATTGGTTCAGGAATGGGCACATGACCTAAGTCAGACCAATGGGGTTCAATCTTGGGATCTGTGCTGAAACTGGCAGAGAAAGATGCATTATCTTTCCACAGAGTCTCAGGAGATGATTGTGTGGAAGCCGAAGTCTGCAGATGGCCATCTCTGCCACTGGTGAGCATATGCCTGAGAATGAAGCCAACTCAGAAGATGGCTACACTAAGAGATGGAGAAAGATGCAAAATCCTAATGACCTTGTTTGAAGCTCTGGGTCCAACCACATGTGTAGCCACTGTCACTGAGTTTCCCAGTTGCACCAATCAATTAATCCACTTTTGTTTGAACCAGTCTGAGATGGGTTTCTGTCACCTGCAATCAGGAATGCTGGATAACACTTCCAGATTCCTAACCTCCTCTGACTTACTGAATACCTTAATTAAGGATACATCCTGGGACGTGGGGACAGTGGTGACTTGCTTAAGGTCATGGAGTTGCTCAGTGAAAGGGTTAACAAAACTCAGGATGACTATTAAACGGTTCTCCATATAGCACATAGTCTTTTCTTCCCCTCTGGCTGGGAGTCCATCATTGCCAAGGCCACCATTAGGCTCCTCCAAGGCCGCTGCTGCCTCAAAACCAAACCCAAAGCAAGAGATGCTCATTTGGTAACACCCTACCCACACCCTCCAGGTCACAGACAAGTAAAGGTGAAAACAGCCATCCACGCAGGATAGCTGTTGCTTCCAGCACTTTCCACCCTCACAATGGCCCAGGGAGGGATGGTTTGCAGGGTATCTGCCCACAGTGGTAACTATCAGCCCAGGTCCCCTGCCCTATGTTCATGATATGATGAATCTGGTTAAGAAATTGTGGGAATAACTTTTATCCTTTCTTGGCTAACTTTTTGCTATTGATTTGTAATTTTATTGAATTGTGGTTTAAGAATGTAGTGTGATCACAGTTCTTTGGTATTTAAGGATTGCTTTTTTGGGCTAGTAAGTGATCACATTTCATAAATGTTGCACAAATGTGTGAAAAAAACTTAAATTCTAAATACAAATACATTTAATTTTTTAAAAAACTTTAATGCTAAATACAGGGTTCTTCTCTATATATTCCTCCAATCAAGATTGATATATTATTCAAAACTTCTATATCCTTACTAATTTTTTTATTAGAGCTCTCATTTTCCAGAAGACTGTTAAAATCTCCCACTTAGAACGATAAATGTTTCCATTTCTTTTTTTTTTTAACGTGCTTTAGGTGAAAGTTTACAGCTCAAGTTAATCTCTCATACAAAAATTTATACACATATTGTCACGTGACACTAGTTGCAAATCCCCACAATGTGACAGCACACTCCCCTTTCCACCTCAAGTTTCCCGTGTCCATCCAACCAGCTCCTGTCCCTTCCTGCCTTCTCATTCTGTCTCCAGACAGGAGCCACCCATTTGGTCTCATGTATCTGCTTTTCATTTCTTCTTATAATTCTATTTTTCTGTATATATTTGAAGTAATGTTGGTAGGGAATCCTAGTCCAGTTGTATCTTCCTGGAGAGCTGTTCCTTTTTCATGATGTACAGGCCCTCTTTATGATTAATTTTGTCTAGTAACAGCATTACTACGCTGGGTTTTTGGTTAGTAGTTGTTGAATGTGTCTTTTTCCAACTCTTTCAACCTTTCAGTGCCCTTATGTTTTAGGTGTTCTACTGTTAAAAGCACAAAGCTGTTTTTTGATTCTTTTTTTCTACTGATTTCAAAGTTATACATTCTATTATTTTAGCTGTTTCTATCATATTTTTTAATATTTTATTGTGTTTTCAGTGAAAGCTCACATAGCAAACTAAGTTCTCATTTGACAATTTCTACACAAATTGTTCAGTGACATTAGCTGCATTTTTTACAATGTGTCAACATTCTCTTTAATTGTGTTCTGGTTGTTCCATTTCTATCATATTTTAATATGAATACTTACTGAGGCTCCAAGTTAATCTGTGTCACTATCTCCCACCTCAACAACACAAGGACCATCAAACTCTTTGCCTCCAATCCCGCCATAATTTTCCAAGTTGTTCTTGTCTAGTGCTTTATTTAGTTCCACCTTGTTTTTTGAACCCCAAATCTGGTTGTTATTTAACTGCTGTTTTTTATACAAAAAAAAAAAAAAAACCAAACCCATTGCCGTTGAGTTGATTCTGACTCATAGCAGCTCTATAGGACAGAGTAGAACTGCCCCACAGAGTTGCCAAAGAGTGGCTGCTTTTCGAACGGCAGACCTTTTTGTTAGCAGCCAAGCTCTTAGCCACTACACCACCAGGGCTCCCTGTTTTTTATACAGTCAATGCTTATTTAGATCTATTTACATAATTACCAAATTATTGTCTCATAATTACTTCTTACATTCTACTTCTTCCTTCTCGGTTTAAGTTCCATCTTAATGAAATGTGTCCTTTAGTAGTCCTTTCAGAAATGGTCTGTGAGTAACAGTCTCTTAGTCTTTGTCTGAATGTGTCTGTCATGGATTGAATAGTGACCCCCAAAAAAATGTGTCAACTTGGCTAGGCCATGATTCCCAGTATTATGTGATTATCCTCCATTTTGTGATCTGAGACAATTTTCCCACATGTTGTAAATCCTAATCTCTGCCTGTGGTTTATGAGGCAAGATTAGATTATGTTAAAGAGGATTAAGGGGGAATGTAACACCCTTACTGAGATTACAGCCCTGATCCCATGGAAGGGGAGTTTCTCTGTGACGCGGTCTGCATCCTTTCATCTTACAAGAGATAAAAGGAGAAAGAAACAAGCAGAGAGACAGGGGACCTCATACCACCAAGAATGAAGAGCCAGAAACAGAGTGTGTCTTTTGGACCTGGGGTCCCTGTACTGAGAAACTCCTAGACCCAGTGGAAAATTGATGACAGGGACTTTCCTCCAGAGCCAACAAAGAGAGAAAGCCTTCCCCTGGAGCTGGTGCCTTGAATTCAGATTTCTAGCCTCCTAGGCTGCAAGAAAATAAATTGCCGTTTGTTAAAGCCATCCACTTGTGGTATTTTCTGTTATAGCAGCACTAGATAACTAAGACAATGTCTTTTTTTTTTTTCCCCCATACCCTCACTCTTAGCTACCTATAGAATTCTTGACTGACAATTATTTAGAGTGGCACTTTTACACAGGAAAACCTGGGAAAGCCAGAACCTATGTAAGGCAGAAACCTCTCAGGGAAGGAAATCTCAAACTTTTTCTATTAAAAGCTGTATCCTGTCAAAGGTGGAAAACTTGTAAGAACCAGAAAAACAAGGCAGTCGTCAAGTTCTGGCTCTTGTAGGAGTCCCTGTATGTAGTCCCATTGTCTTTTGGCCTCTATGGTCACTAAATCTGTTGTCAGCCTGATCACTGTTCTTTTGTAGGTAATGTTTACGTCTGGTTGCTTTTAAGATTGCTTTTTGTTTTTGGCTTTCTGCAGTTTTACGCGTTATATATAAATGTAGATTTACTGGCTTTTATCATTCAGAGGACTCCTTGTCCATTTGCAATCTGAAGATCTGTCTTTTGTCAATTCTAGAATTATTTCTTTGAATATTACCTCTCCTTATTCTCCCTATACTATGCTTTCTGGAATGGCTATTAGAGGTATGTTGATGTTGGACTTTCTCATTCTGTCTTTCATACCTATTAACCTCTCTTCAAATTTTCCACGTCTTTATCATTATGTATTACATTTAAAATTTCATCACTTTTCCCTTTGCCTGTGTCTAACCTGCTGTATAACCTACCCATTGAGTATCTTTATTTCAATGGCTATCCTTTTTTTACTTCTGTAAGTTCTTTCCAAATCTTCTTCTTTATTGTTTCCTTTACTTCAAATTTTCTTAGATTCTTGGAATATTAATCCTGTGATCGTTAAAGTTATGTGTCAACTTGGCTGGGGCATGATTCTGAGCAGTTTGGCGGTTATGATGTAGTTTAGCAGTCGCATAATGATGTAATCACCTCCATGATGAAATCTGATATAATGTGATCACCTCCATGATGGGATCTGTTGTGAGTAGCTAGCCAGCTGAAAGGGAGTTTCCTTGGGTGTGTGGTCTGTATCCAATGTAAGTGGACTTTCTGACAAGGCTTGTGGACTTTTGCTTGCTCTGAATCCTGCAGCTGGTTCCTGTTCATCTAACCTCTGGTTCTTGGTACTTGAGCTAGCAGCTTACCTGCCATCTTGGGATTCATCAGTCTTTGCAGCCTGTGAACCAGAGCCCTGCTGTATGACCTACCAATCTTGGGTTCGCCAGCCCCTGCAGCATTGGCTCTGAACCAAACAAACTGACCATGGTTGTAAGGGAGAGAGAGAAAGCTTGCACTCGGGAGGAAGAAGAGACGGGGTGGTGACATTCCTCAGTAAGATAGTCCCTAATTTGATAAGGTCCCTGTCTTGGCTGTTAAACGTTAACAGGGAGAGAGAAGAGAAAAGGGGTATAAAACCCTAAGAAAACAACTATCGGGGCTCTCAGGCTGTCTCTATATCTGAGTAGCCTGCTTGATGCTCCCTAGTCAAGTGTACTTTTGCTACTAACCCTCTGTTAACTAATAAACCTCTGCTCACTTGGCACTATTTGTCTCAGTGTTTGAATTCTTTCCTACACTGAAGACAAGAACCAAGGCTATTCTCCAGTAACATATTCTGGTGCCGTGACTCGGATATGAAAACTTCCTCCTCCTTCTTCCGGAAAGTGGTGAGTCCACTTCAGAGCGCAAGCTTTCTTTTTTTCTCCTTTCCAGCCCTGCGCCATGGTAACCTACCTCTCTCTCTCTCTCTGTGTTTTATTTCTTCTAGAAGGGAGGTCTGAGAGGTGCTAGAAAGATTTGTCTATACTTGGTCTATTAACAAGAATACAGTAATAATGAGTGACTCTTTCAGACTCCAAAGGAAAGAGGCACTTCCTCCCTCCGCTTTGCAAAGGTGTCTGGGTCAAACCCGAGACGTGCAGGGGCCTCACGGGGACTTCCAACTTCACTTAATTAACAAACAGGCTCGTCTGGGTACGCACATGTAAGGGTTGGTCGCCCAGCTCTCTGACCCTTCTTGTCTTAGACAACAGGAAGAGAAACCAAGACACATAAGAGAAGTGCCGGCCAACTAGAGGGGTCATACCCTCTAGGACTCCCACTCACAAAGCAGCACATTTTCAGCCCAGAACACCTGACCCCTGCTAACCTCAGCAATAGTCATGCCAAGTCAGCGAGCCTCTTTAAGAGACCAGTCACCCATCTACCTTTTGCACCTCTCAGCCCCATCTAACTTCTAGCTAACATACTTACATCTCTATCCTCCGTGTGTGGTTTGTAGTGCTCTATTTGTGATAGGCTAAGGGATAATTGTTCCGGCGAAGGACCTCTCTCCCTTTCCTGTTTACACACCATTATGAAGCTAAACACAGGCAGCCTTTCCTTGATCAGCTCCTCCTGCTTTTATGTTATAAAAGAATGAATAGGGACACACTGGTCTGCCTCACTGAATCAAGAATCTTAAGGTTATTCGTTGGACTAACTAAAGTTATATCTGTTACCCCCCTTACAAAGAATCTGAATGTCTGAGAGTATACAAAGAAGTGGACTACAAGAGTCTACTTTATGACAGCCCTCTGCACCCTGATTCCCTCTTTCAGTGTACAGAAACAACTCATAAAGTATACAGAGAGGGACAGGCATGAGAAACGGGTTTGTTAGTTCTGCAGAGAAAAGGAAAGGAGGGGCCCAGAAAATAATAAGATTACCCCCGCCTTGGGTATGGACAGAAGAGGGGCTCCCACAAATGCTAAATAATCTCCTATGCCCAATTCCAAGGGATCGCCAAGATTATGCAGTGTGTCAGGGGATGAGACGAAGTGTCAGCTTCAACAGAGAGTAAAGTTTGCCAATGAAATAAAGACTTCCCAGACAGAGGCACAAAGGACCCCCACCCTAAAATGGCTGGCAGGGTATATGATAATCAGTTTCTAGGCAAGAAACTTCAGGATGGGCTACTCAATAAGACTAGTTAATTCTGGAAGCTCACTGTAAACAAGGACCCTTAGGATAGAGGCAGTAGGAAGTTTCTAGGCAAGAAACTTCAAGTGCAGGCTACACAGCAAGACTAGTTAATTCTGGAAGCCCAGGCCTGAGAAAGGACGCCTTCTCCAGACAGTGATTTAACATAGGGGACACAAGAGACGTCCTCCTCCCTATGACTCACTCTGTTCCTTTCCAGATGGGAAACCAAAACTCAGTACCATCAGCCTTGCCTCTGAGATGTATTCTCAAAAACTGAGACAGATTTGACCCTCAAACCCTGAAGAAAAAGAGATTAGTCTTCTTTTATAACACCACGTGGCCTCAGTATAAATTGAGAGATAGAGAAATCTGGCCAGAACCAAACAACTGGCACCTTAAACTCAAACCCTACTAACCCACAAAACAACACGAAACCTACAACCACAACCTTAAATACCAAAGAAATGTTTGGTCCTCCTGCTCCTCCCTACTTCCAACTCCTTGCCCACAACACCTTCACCACCTTACCTGCACCCCCTTCAAGAAGTGACTGGGCCTAATGGACCAGTCAGGGTACAGTTTCCCTTTTCAATACAGGACTTAGGAAAGTTAAAAACAGAACTAAGAAGTTTCTCTGACAACCCTAACAATTACATAGAAAAGTTTAGGAATTTAACACTCACCTTTGATTTGGGATGGAAAGATATAATGGTAATCTGTAACTAAACACTCACCCAGGGGGAAAGATTAAATCTCTCCGAGACAGCTAGATTTACAGATGGACTATTTTATACATACAAAACCAACAGGCCTACCCCCTGGGCACCGCCACAGTCCCAGACACAGACCCAAGATGAGATTATAATACCCAAAAGGACAGGTGGACACAAGACCGCATGTTAGTGTGCCTGGTTGAGAGAATGGATGCCTACAGAATAAAACCTACCAATTTCAATAAACTAGCCACTATCGGCTAAGGGCCCCAAGAAAACACCATTCCTTAGCCCTTTAATGTCTTTGATTCTTCTTTTACTATTTGGGCCCTGCCTCTTTAAAATACTAATGCGTTTTATATCCTCCAGGTTACAAAAGTTTCAATTGCAAATAGCTGTTAGTTCCGACATCATCAAATAATACAAGTCCTGAAAGCCCTTTGGATCAAGCTGCCCCAACGCTTCCATCCTCGGCTCCTGGCTCCTGAAGTCAAGTTAACCTCCCCCCGTTAGAAAACAAGTGCCACTCCTAGGGCCAGCTCTACACCCCATTAACAGCAAGAAGCAGCTACAGGTGACAGACCACCCCCTTCAACAACCCCAAAGATTTGGGAGAATGGCACTTGAGGGGGGAAAGACGTAAGGGGGAGAGAAAGAGCTCACACTCGAGAGGGAGAAGAGACAGGGTGGTGACATTCCTCAGTAAGATAGTCCCTACAGAGGAAGAGACAGGGGATGATGACATTCCTCAATAAGATAGTCCCTAACTTGATAAGGTCCCTGACTTGGCTGTTAAACGTTACCAGAGAGAAATAAGAGAAAAAGGGTATAAGACCCTAAGAAAACAACTATCGGGGCTCTCAGACTCTCTCTGTATCTGAGTAGCCCGCTCGAGGCTCCCTAGTCAAGTGTACTTTTGCTATTAACCCTCTGCTAGAATAAACCTCTGCTCACTTGGCACTATTTGTCTCAGTGTTTGAATTCTTTCCCACACCAAAGACAAGAACTGAGGCCATTCTCTGGTACATGGTGGCATGGATGAAGGCTATGCTTGGGCTCAGCAACACGGATGGACTTCTCCTCAAGACTCATTCAGCTACAGATATGTCACCATTCCCCAGGGGGACCAGCCAGTGATTTGATGGCAAATCGCTTCCATCGTGGGAGGAGCATGACTTTTTTTTCTCATTGAAATAGAATCTCTAGATATGGATTTGCCTTCCCTGCTGGCCATGCTTCTGCTAAAACCACCATACGTGGGCTTTAAAAAAAAAAAAGTAGCCTTTGAGTCAACTCTGACTCATGGTGACCCCATGTATTTCACAGTAGAACTGTCAGTGCTCCACAGGGTTTTCAACGGTTGTGACCTTTCAGATTGCAAGCCCTTTCTTCCAAGGCACCTCTGGATGGATTCAAATTGCCAACCGTTCACTTAGTAGCTGAGCACTCAACCATCTGCACCACCCAGGGACTCCATTACCTGGACTTACTACCTTGTTCAAAATCACAGTATTCGCTTCAAGGCAAGTGTAAGGAGGAGAGGGTGATTTCTACAAACCAAAACAAAACATAGGGAAATTATAGAATTCATATTTTATTTTCATTAATTTCTGATTTAGCAAGAATTCTTTCTGGCAATTTGAGACTAGCAGATGTTATGTCTCGGAGAAGAGTTATTTACAAAGATTCTATCCTACCATAATTGAATTTATTACAAAAGATTAGCTAGGAAGGAACGCTTTCTAATTTATCATAGGAAAACATTTCTTCAACTGTCTGCCAAGCTTTTTACAAGTTGCAAACCTGGAAACATGCTGATTTCATTCCATTTTTTTAAAAAATCCATCATAACTTTTATTCTTGCGATCGCACTGAAAAAGTGCCTATGTCCCAGAATTGCACCACACTAAATAAATATGAACTTTTCCCCAGGGGGCCAAAGTTGTGTATCATCAAAATTCCTGGCAGGAAGTCAGCTTTCCATCCATTCCAAATGGCCTCATCCGGGCTGGTGCCCCACGACCCCATGGGGACTGCACCTCCGATCTCCCGGCTGGCTCCTGGCTGCTCTCCCAGCGGCCAAGACATGCTCAGAATGCCAGCTCTGTGCCTGACAGGTGCCAGTGCTATGGCTTTGGGCTCTCTTTTTCCTCTGGAAACAATTCTGTCTGTTCCATTAGCCTGTGGCAGCTCAGAAGTGGATCATCAAGGCACTGCCCAAGCCCTACCTCATTCCTGAAGTAGGAATGTTGGCCAGTGGGGCAAGATCTGCATGTTTTCTTTAAAAGCCTCTTTGTGACCCAGTTGTCCTTGAGTAAAAGTAGCCTTAGCAGCTGCAGAAAGGGTCTCAAACTGGTCACAGTCAGTCATCCTTCCCTTGGCTAGCTCAGTCCCCCTTCACTAAGCACTGCCCACAGTTTCAGAGGAGGGAGGTCCTGCTGAGGAGGAGGGCAGTAGCAAGTGGCAACAACGTAGCATGGATGTATAAATAAGAGTAACTCCAAGGAGCTGAGGGTAGTGGACACTAGCAGGCAGTCAGGGAAGGTGTACTGGTCAGGTCCCCTTCAGATGTAACAGAATCCTACAACAAACAAGCTCAAACAAAAGGGGATGTCTTGGCTCCCTAACTGGGGACTACAGAAGTGTTCTGTTTCAGGCACAGCTGGACTCAGGGGCTCAGTAATGCTGTCATTAAGGTTCTGTCTATATATGGTTTTCTTCTGCAGGAAGGTGGTCTTCCTGTAGCAGGCAAGGTGGCCACCAGCAGCCCCGGACTCACAATCTCCCAAGTTAGCAGTGACAATGAAAGAGTGTGCTTCTCTTCCAACATTTCACATTAATCTCAGGAAAGACTCTGATCCTGTTCAGGTCACATGCCCATCCCTGAACCAATCTCTGTGACCAGGGGAACACGATCCTCTGATTGGTCAGCCTGTGTCATATGCCCACCCCCATGGCAGGGCACAGCCCATGATTAACAGCCATAGAAGGACCATAGGGAGTGAGGGAGGAGTTCTTCAGATGAACCAAAAGAAGGAGAGCAGGAAAGCGTGCTGCGGAGGTAAAACTCATTTCTGGCATTACCCAAGGCCTTTCACTCACTTCCCACTTCTCAGCTGTATCCAGTATGGCTCAGGTTTGGGGGGCCAGAACCCTAGAAGTGACCATGACTGTGCTTATGGAAAGTGACTTCTAACATAGAGAGTGTTTCAAGATGCTTTGTTTTTGAGATGCATGTCTAATCTTGGATTATCACAGAAAGGACTACCATTGTATTTTTCTAGAATTTGGAGAGAGGCTTCAACTGGGTTGAATTAGAATCTCTAAGGCTGTGGATTTCTTGCTCTAGCCTGTAAGGACCATTCTGCAGACGATGAGGGAGTCATCCTGAGGAGGGCCAACTATAGTGGCCTCTTTAAAACACCCCATGTTCCAAACCACATGATTTCCCAGCACCTTCTCCTCCATGAGGCACCCGTTCAGTTCCTCTGTTTGTTCCTAAATTCCTTTGTTCTGGAGTCTCTGCTCTGTCCTCACCCAATTTGTGTCTGCAAAGTCCCACAGCGGGTCAAGCCCCAGGGAGGACACCCAGTGAGGAGAGCAGATGGGGAACCGTGGTCAGTCCTACCATGGCCAGAACATGCAGGTACAAAGTCCCTGGGGACACAGAGAAGTAAGTGATCAGCTTGGCCTCAGTGGGAAAGAGGAGAGCATCAGTGAAGAGGGACACTTGAGCTGAGCCTTGAAGGCCAAAATGAAGGAAAGGGAGGGAGAGGAAGCAGCTAGCGCAAAGGCACAGCCTTGTGAACGCTCATAGCTTGTGAACTGTGGAGCTAAGAAAGGGCTCAGGGAAAGGCTGAGGCCAGAGTGTAAAGGCCCATCGGTATAAAACAGCCACCACAGAGACGGGTCAGAGTCAACCCAGGAAGCCCCCCTCCCGGGTGCCCTACCTGTTGGCTGGAGCTGACCCCTGGAGATCCTGTCCTGTTTTAAGATTCAAGACCTCAAGGTTTTGTATCAACTTTCAACCCAGGTTCACCCAGGCCTGGTATATTCTAAGAGCTTGCTGGTCAGCTGATTGGAAGCCCACAAGCACCGGGCCCAGAGTCCACAATGTCTCCATAGAGTGGCTGATCCCCTGGCCAAACAGGCTAAAAATAGTCTCAGGGGAGATTTACAGACAAGACTCCGACACAGTCAAACCAAAAAGACAACAATTCACACGTGGAGGAAAACTAAACTATCGATAGGCTGAGAACCCTGTGCGACCAGCCACTGACTCAGTGAGAGAGGTTTGTTCACTGGCCCTGCTAGACCCCAGGAAGGGAGGCCAGGGAGCTTGACACCAACTATTCGATAAACCATGGTGCACGCTGACAGCAGCTAAAAAGAATGAGGGAGGGGTGGGTGGTTGGCCGAGTGAAGGGTGGCGTAGGTGGGTAGGTAGGTAGGTAGGTAGATTTTTTTTTATTTCATTTTTTGTTGTTGTTGAGAACATACATAGAACAATTCAAGAGTTTCTACATGTACAACTCAGTGACATCGATGACATTCTTCAAGTTGTGCAACCATTCTCACCCTCCTTTTCCGAATTGTTCCTCCCCTGTTAACAGAAACTCACTTGCCCTCTATGGCTCTACATATATTGACTGAATAGATTCTAAGACATTAACTGAAAAAGTAAAGTGCAAATCCTGATGGAGGCCACAACAGGGATGAATCTAGAAAATATTATGCCGAGCGAAATAAGTCAGTCATAAAAGGACAACTACTGTGTGATCTCAATTATATGAAATAAGCAAAAACACAGAAACCAAATATTATTAGTGGTTAACAGGGGTCAGAAGGAAGAGGAAAAAGGGAGTTTTTGCTTAGGGTACGCTGAATATACATTAATGGTGGTGGAATAATTTAGAAAAGTATAGTGTCTGTCAGTTTGTCGTACTGTTGGGGTTTGCGTGTTGCTGTGATGCTGGAAGCTATGCCACCAGTATTCAGATATCAGCAGGGTCACCCATGGAGGACAGGTTTCAGCTGTGCTTCCAGACTAAGACAGACTAAAAAGAAAATTTTGCTGAAGATCATTCAAAAACGGCTGCAGCAGTGTATCAACAGGGAACTACCAGAAATTCAGGCCAGTTTCAGAAAAGGACGTAAAGCCAGGGATATCATTGCTGATGTCAGATGGATCCTGGCTGAAAGCAGAGAACACCAGAAGGATGTTTACCTGTGTTTTAGTCACTATGCAAAGGCATTCAACTGTGTGGATCATAACAAACTATGGATAATACTGAGAAGAATGGGAATTCCAGAACACTTAATTATGCTCACGAGGAACCTTTACATAGATCAAGAGGCAGTTGTTTGAACAGAACAAGGGGATACCGAGTGGTTTAAAGTCAGGAAAGGCGTGCGTCAGGGTTGTATCCTTTCACCAGACTTATTCAATCTGTATGCTGAGCAAATAATCCAAGAAGCTGGACTGACTATATGAAGAAGAACACAGCATCAGGATTGGTGCAAGACTCATTAACAACCTGTGTTATGCAGATGACACAACCTCGCTTGCTGAAAGTGAAGAGGACTTGAAGCACTTACTAATGAAGATCAAAGACCACAGCCTTCAGTATGGATTACACCTCAACATAAATTGTTATGATCCACACAGTGGAATGCCTTTGCATAGTGACTAAAACACAGGTAAACATCCTTCTGTTGATACACTGCTGCAGCCGTTTTTGGAAAACTAGAAAAGGAAGGGAATTTCCTTAACCGATAAAACCTGTTGCAGTCAAGTCAATTCCGACTCATAGGGACCCTACAGGACGGTAGAACTGCCCCGCTGTTTACAAGGAGCGAGCACCTGGTGGATTTAAACTGCTGACCTTTCGGTTAGTAGCTGTAGCACTTACCCACTGCACCACCAGGGTTTCCTAACAGATAAAGCATGTCCATCTAATCTTTTGTTGTTGTTAGCTGCCGTCAAGTCGGCCCCGTGCGCAACAGAATTGGACTCTTGCGAGCCATAGAGTTTTTATTGGCTGATTTTTAGAAGTAGATTGCCAGGCCTTTTCCTAGTCCATCTGAGTCTGGAAGTTTCGCTGAAACTGTTGAGCATCATAGCAATACACAAGTTTCCAGTGACAGATGGGAAGCGGCTGTGCTTAAGATGTCCTGGCTGGGAGTTGAACCTGGGTCTTCCACATGGAAGGCAAGAATTCTGCCGCTGAACCACCACTGCCTCACCAAAACCCTATAGCAAATACTGTATTTAACACTTCTATTCAGTATTTTTCTGTCGGTCTTGGAGGTCCTAGCCAGTGCAGTACAGCAACAAAAACAGAATTAACGTTATAAGATTCGGGAAGGAAGAAGCAAAGCTGCTGTTATTTATAGATCACACGATTTTTCTGTGTGGAAGACATCATAAAGAAACTATAATAAACTGTTACAGTGAATGAGTTCAGCACAAGTGCAGGATACAAAATCAACATGCAAAAAATAATTGCATTTCAGTGCACCGACAACTAACAGAAAATGTAGTTAAAATATCATTTATAACAGCATTAAGAAACACAAAGTTTGTAGTCACCAAAAGATACATAAGACCTTAACGGAGATAATTATCAATCTTCATTGAAAGATGTTAAACGAAACCTTAATAGGAGAGATGCACCATGTTTGTGATTAAAAGCCTTACTATTATAAATTGTCACATCTTCCAAATTGATTTATAGATTCAATGCAATTCCAGTCAAAATCCTAACTTTTTGTGTGTGCATCAAACTTGACGGGCTGTGCTAAAATTTATATGGAGAAACAAGGGCTAAGAAAGCCAGCACACTTCTGAAGAAAAAAAACTAGATGCCAAAGATAAAAATTATTATAAAGCTTTAGTAATTCAGATGATATACTGTGGGCACAGCAATAGATTGACTGACCATGGAACAGAATTGAAAGCCCAGAACCTGATCCTCACATGTGAAAAAAAAAATCTATGGTAGACTTTATAATAACCAGTGTTTGGAAAGTTGAGAATCATGACAGAAAAAAAAAAATTGGATGGTTTGTGCTAAACTGGTAACCTAAAATTTGGCGTGTTCAAACCCACCCAGCAATAGTGCGGAAGAAAAGTCCTGGCGATCTGCTCCCATTAAGATTACAGCCAAGAGAATGCTGTGGAGCAGTTCTATTCTGTAACACATGGTGTCACCATGAGTTGGAATTGACTCAGTGGTAACTAACAACAAAGACTTAAATATGAAAGGCAAAACTAACTTTTAGAAGATAACATAGGAAAATATCTTTATGACCTCAGAGCCAGAAAGAATTTCTTAAACAACACATATGCATATACATCCACACAAATACTAATAATAAAAGAATAAATTTTACTCAATTGAAATTAAGAACTTCTGTTCCTTAAAAGTCACCATACAGTGAGTAAAAGACAAGTCACAAACTAGGAGGAGCTATTTGGAACATGGGTGACTGACAAAGGGCGTAGCACCCACAGTATGTGAAAGAACTCGTAAAAATTGAGGCATTGTCATGGATTGAATTAGTTCCCCCCAAGTATGTGTGTATCAGCTGTGCTGGGCCATGATTCCTGGTTTATGTGATTTTTCCTATATGTTGCAAATCCTGCCTCTATGATGTTAATGAGGGAGGATGGGTGGCAGTTGTGTTAATGAGGCAAGACTCAATCTACAAGATTGGATAGTGTCTTGAGGCGATCTCTTGAGATATAAATTGACAGCAGAGCATGTCTTTTGAACCTGGGATCCCTGCATCAAAAACCTCCTAGTCTGGGGGAAGGCTGATGAGAAGACTGACAGAGAAAAGCCATCCCCTGGAGCCGATGCCCTGAATTTGGACTTTGGCCTACTTTACTGTGAAGAAATAAATTTCTTTGTTAAAGCCATCCACTTGTGGTATTTCTGTTACAGCAGCACTAGATGACTAAGACAGGCATACATCCCAATAGAAAAACTGGTGAAAGACGTGAATAGGTCTTTTTACATATCCAAAGAGATTGATTTAAGACACCCTTTGCACTAATACTGCATGATTAACATAACAATTAGAAAAATCCATTCCCACATGGGATTATAAACAAAGGTATTGAAAAAAAAAAAAAACCTAGCTGCTGTTGAGTTAATTCGGACTCATAGTGACCCTACAGGACAGAGTAGAAATGCCCCGTAGAGTTTCCAAGGAGCAGCTGGCGGATTTGAACCGCCAACGTTTTGGTTAGCAGCCAAGCTCTTTACAGCAGAGGAAATGTGAATGGCTAATAAACAAGAGAAGATGTGTTCTATCTCATTATAATCAGAGAAATACAAAATTAAAGCCAGATGAGATACCACTTTATACCACCAGATTGGCAAAATCAAATTTTCTGTCACTATCAAAAAAGAATGAATTACTAATGCACGCAACAAGATGGACGAGCCTCAAAAGCATTATGCTAAGTGAAATAAGCCAGACACAAAAGGCTGCATATTGTATGATTCCATTGCTATGAAATTTCTAGAAAAGATAACCTTATAGTTTTTTTTATAGAGACAGAAAGCAGATCAGTGATTGCCTGGGACTATGGGGGAGGGGCACTGGCTGCAAACAGTCATAAGAGAACTTTCTGGTATGATGGAAATGTTACAAAACTGGATTGTGGTGGTGGTTATGCTACAATGCTGTCGTAGTTATCCAGTGCCGCTATGACAGAAACACCACGAGCAGTTGGCTTTAGTTATCCAGTGCCGCTATGACAGAAACACCACGAGCAGTTGGCTTTAACAAACAGAACTGTATTTTTCTCGTGGTTTAGGAGGCTAGAAGACTTCATTCAGGGTGCCAGCTGTAGGGGAAGGCTTTCTGTCTCTGTCAGCTCTGGGGGAGGTCCTTGTTCCTTGGTGGTTATCATGTGGCATGGCATCTGTCTTCCCCCAGCTCTGCTTGCTTCCTTGGTTGCCTGCTGTCTTAGTCATGTAGTGCTGCTGTAACAGAAATACCACAAGTAGATGGCTTTAACAGGCAGAAATTTATTCTGTCACACTTTAAGGCTAGAAGTTACAATACAGGGTGCTCGCTCCAGGGAAGGCATTCTTGCTCTGCTGGCTCTGGAGGAAGGTTCTTGTCTCTTCTTCACTTCCACTCCTGGGCACTCTTCCTGTGACTTGGCATCTCTTTACCCCCCATCTTTGCTTCCTAGTTTGCTTGTTTAATCTCTTTTATCAAGAGAGATTGACTCAAGATACATCCTAAGCTAATTATTCCTCATTAGTATAATAATGACAACCCATTCCCCAAATGGGATTATAACCACAGCCATAGAGGTTACCATTTATAGCACGTTTTTTTTTTTTGGCGGGGGGGGGGGCCACAATTCAATCCATAACACTTGCCCAGTCTTCTCTTTTTATATTTCAAAAGAGATTGATTTAAGACACACCTTGCACTGATGCTGCGTAATTAATTAACAACAGCAATAAAAAAAAACCATTCCCAAATGGGATTATAAACAAAGATATAAACAAACAAAAAAAAAAACAACTAAAAACCAAACCCACGGCTGTCGAGTCAATTCTGACTCATAGTGACACAAAGGATGGAGTAGAACTGCCCTGTAGGGTTTCCAAGGAATGACTGGTGGATTTGAACTGCCAACCTTTTGGTTGGCAGCTGAGGTCTTCACCACTACACCACCGGGGCTCCAAGCAAAGGTATAGGGGTTAGGATTTACAACACATTTTTGGAGGATACAATTCAATCCATAACACATGGATGCATTTTAAGGTCATGTGAATTTCCCCTTGCCCCATAGGATTTTTTCGGCTCTGATCTTTACAGAAACAGATTGCAAGGTCTTTCATACATGGTGCCACTGTGTATGCTGGAACTGCCAACCTTTAGGTCAGTACCAACCAAAACCAAATCCAGTGCTGTCGAGTCTGACTCATAGCAACCGTATAGGACAGAGTAGTACTGCCCCCAAAGAGTTTCCAAGGAGTGCCTGGTGGATTTGAACTGCCAACCCTTTGGTTAGCAGCGGTAGCACTTAACCACTACACCACCAGGGTTTCCTCTTTAGGTCAGTAGCCGAGCTCAAACCACTTGCCTCAGCCAGGGAACTTTAAATTATTCCTCAAAAAAGTTGTTTAAAAAAAAAAAAAGAATATTCGTAGAAGCATTATTTCTAATTGCCCCAAACTGGAAACAACCCAGATGTTCCTCAACAGGCCCAAAGGGTAAACAGATCCCAAGATGCAGTCAGAAATTCAAGCAATGATGTTTGTTACAGGGCTGTTTGTAATAGTGAAGAACTGAAAACAATTTAATGGCCGAGTAGAAGGAGTAGTTGAATGATGGTGCCTACATACGTGAACTATTATGTGGTCAGTAAGTTAGGTTTTCTGTTGATTTTTATTAATATAGGAGAAGGCTTATGCTATAAATCTGTAACTATAGTATGATTTCAGAATATTAACAATATTAAGAATATTAACAATTGATCAGCTCAATTACGGAGACCCTGTCACTTGAAGCTAATGCCAGGCTTGAGAACTGCCTTCAAAAAGCTCGATAATTTTTTTTTTATTTCATTAAAAAAAAAAAAGAAGGTTAGCATTAATGCCTTTGGCCAGACCCATGGCTAGCCCATGGAGCACCTTTGGGCAAATTAGGAAAAGACATTCTTCTGCAAGACACCTTTTTCCAACTGTCAGAAAATTGTCATAATACACTGATTTAGTGAGAAAAAGACACTTTAGTCCAGATCTGGCAGAAAACTATGGTAGGGTCTCTTGTATATGCACTACCATGTCTATGAAGTTGAAGGGCGCCCCCCTTCAGATGAGAAGCCCTTGTGCAGTGCACAACCTGCAGAACCATGCACAGCAGCCCTGTCTGGCCCCATCTCCTTCACTGACCTCATCTCCCTCACTCCTGCCTGGAGTCCTTGGGGCCACCAAAGAACAACCTTGAGCTTTTGTCTTATTGTTTTATCTATAACCCCACCAGGGTCCTGGCTTTTACTCCTTTTCTTCCTCTGCAGAGAGCAGGGGTGAAGATGAGCAAGAAAATGTTGATGGTCCCATTCAGAGAACCCCATGAGGAGGTGGGAAGACAGGAGGTAGTGAATTCTGAATAAACGAATGTCTGTGGGCTGGGAGATGACCAAGGACGCATGATGGCTGAAAGCACAAGCCCTGAAACAAACCCACTGTATTCGCTTCCTGTAGTTGTTGTTGTTGTTCAGCTGCTGTCAAGTCATTCCAACTCATAGTGACCCCATGCACAACAGAACAAAACACTGCCCGGTCCTGCGCCATCCTCACAATTGTCGCTATGTTTGAGCCCATCCTTGCAGCCACTGTGTCAACCCATCTTGTTGAGGGTCTTCCTCTCTTTTGCTGACCCTCCAGTTTCCTAAGACTGCCAAATTACAACTGGGTGGCTTAAAACACAAGAGTTTATTCCCTCACAGTTCCGGAGGCCGGAAGTCTGATATCAAGGTGTGAGCAGTGCCATGCTCCATCTGAAGGTTCTAGGAGTGGGGCCTTACTTGCCTGTTCTAGCTCCTGGTGGCTCCTGGCAGTCTTTGACTTGTAGCTACTTCACTCCTGTCATGGACTGAATTGTGTCCCCCAAAAGCACGAGTATTAATTTGGCTAGGTCACGATTCCCAATACTGTGGGACCGTTCACCATTTTGTCATCCGATGTGATTTTTCTATGTGTTGTAAATCCTATCTCTATGATGTTGAAGAGATGGGATTAGTAGCAGTTATATTAATGACGCAGGACTCAATCTACAAGATTAGATTGTGTCCTGAGCCAATCTCTTTTGAGATATAAAAGAAAGAAGCAGAGAGACAAGGGACCTCGTACCACCAAGAAAGCAGTGCCAGGAGGACAGCACACCCTTTGGACCTAGGGTCCCTTTGCTGAGAAGCTCCTAGACCAGGGGAAGATTGATGACAAGGACCTTCCTCCAGAGCTGACAGAGAGAGAAACCCCTTTCCCTAGAGCTGGCGCCCCAAATTTGGACTTCTAGTCTACTACCCAGACTGTGCAAAAATAAACGTCTCTTTGTTAATGCCATTCACTTGAGGTATTTCTGTCGCAGCAGCACTAGATATCTGAGACAAGTGCAATCTCTGCCTCCACCTTCACATGGCCATCGTCCCTGTGTCTGTGTCCTGTCCTCTTCTCATAAGATATTAGTCACTGGATTTTGAGCCCACTTTAATCTAGGACAATTTCATCTTAACTAATTATATCTGCAAAGACCCTGCTTCCAAGCAAGGGTACAATTACAGGTACTGGGAGTTAGGACGTGAACGTATCTTCCTGGGGGGCACAATTCAACTACTAGTTAAAAACAACAGTGGCTGTGGAATCAACTCCGATGCATGGAAACCCCATGTGTGTCAGGGCAGAATTGTGCTCTGGGGGGTTTCCAGTTGATTTTTCAGACGTAGATCACCTGGCCTTTCCTCCAAGACACCTCTGGGCAGACTCAAACTTCCAACCTTTCACATAGCAGCCAAGCGTGTTAACCATTTGCCCCACCTATGGACTCCTCAGCCTTCTACACTTACCCACTAACTAGCTGTACCACGCTAGGCATGACTGTAGCCTCCCAAAAGCTCATTTTCCTTTTTGTGAAGTGGGTGTAACTGTAGGGTTGCTGGGAGGGTGTAAGCGATGTTACAATTAAATGCTCAGGACATTGTAAGGTAGTAACCTGGGAGCTGTTGTTACTTCTGTCATCCTCACCATCAGCCCAGGGACATCTCTCCTCAGGCTGTCGGGCTCCAGGCATGTCCTGCTCTAAACAAAATTGGGGCAATCCAGATTTCTACAAGAAAACCTATGGCTAGGAAGAGGGGGCACTGCAGAGAGAGAAAAGATTACTCACTTTGCCAAATGCCCACTGTTGAATAAATAGAACAATCCAAACTGCCTTTTACATGGAACTGGTTTGGTTTGGCACAGTGGTTAAGAGCTACAGCTGCTAACCAAAACGTCAGCAGTTCAAATCCACCAGCCGCTCCTTCAAAACTCTATGGGGCAGTTCTACTCTGTCCTATAGGTTCGCTATGAGTCAAAATCGACTCGATAGCAACGGGTTTGGTTTTGGTATTTTTGGTTTGGTTTGAGGGACCATCTCTGACACAAAGTAGAATGTGCCTGGTTTTGCCCTAGGAGGCTTCTGGCACTGTCTCCTGCCCCCCACAGCTATGTGCTCTAGGCCTCACTACATCCGGGTCCCAGGACCTCTCACTCCCAGAGGATGACTGGGTGCTTCTGAATAGGTACACACCCAACTCTGGGGTGAGAGGGACCCAGTTCAGATCTCAGCTCTGCTAGCTGTTAGTAGCCTTGGGCAAGGTGCTAGACAGCTGAGCCTCTTCATCTGTAAAATGAAGGTAATCACAGTGCCCGCCTCATGGGGTGGCTGGGGGTGGGGCTAAGTGAGAGGCTACAGGAAAGCAACTGGTGCTGACTGTAGTGCTCTTATTAATATTGCTACCAACTGGGAGACTTGAGCCCCAGGCAGGGTAAGTTAGAGAAGACACCTGACCAAGCAACTGTTCTTAATTCACCATTATTCCTTCCAGCTCTCGTGTACACGTACACACACACACACACACACACACGTTCTCCAGCTCTTGTAAACACTCACACATAGTCGTTACCTCCATATAGCCAGAATATTGTTTCCTAACTTTTGATAGAATCCACCAAATGTATTTCTTTACATCAAATAAAAAAACACCATAGATAAGTGGTAACTTTGGTGAAGGGTAAGACAGTACACAATACTGGGGAAGTCTGCATAACTTGTACAAGGCAAGGTCATGGTAGCTCTGTAGACACATCCAAACTCCCTGAGGAACCAAATTACTGGGCTGAGGGCTGTGGGGACCATGGTCTCAGGGAACATCTAGCTCAATTGGTATAACATAGTTTATAAACAAAATGTTCTATATTCTACTTTGGTGATAGCGTTGGAGGTCTTAAAAGCTTGTAAGCAGCCATCCAACATACTCCACTGGTCCCATCCCATTTGGAGCAATGAAGAAAACCAAAGACACAAGGGAAAGACTAGTCCAAAGGACTAATGGACCACAAGTCCCACAGCCTCCACCAGACTGGATCCAGCACAACTACATGGTACCTGGCTACCACCACTGACTGCTCTGACAGGGACCACAATAGAGGGTCCTGGACGGAGCTGGAGAAGAATGTAGAACAAAATTTTCACTCACAGAAAAAGAAAAAAGACTGACTGGTCTGACAGAGACAGAAGAAACCCTGAGAATATGGCCCCTGGACACCCTTTTAGCTCAGTAATGAAGTTATTCCTGAGGTTCACCTTTCAGCCAAAGATTAGACAGGCCCATAAAACAAAATGAGAGCAAATGGACACACCAGCCCAGGGGCAAGGACAAGAAGACAGGAAGGGACAAGAAAGCTGGTAATGGGGAGCCCAAGATCAAGAACGGGAGAGTGTTGACATGTCATGAGGTTGGCAACCAATGTCACAAAGAAATATATGTATTGTTTAATGAGAAGCTACTTTGCTCTGTAAACCTTCATCTAAAGTACAATTAAAAGAAAAATTAGACTCCAACTCATGTTGACCCCACTTATACAGAGTAGAACTGCACACCAGAGGGTTCTCTTGGCTGTAATCTTTGTGGAAGCAGTCCACTAGCCCTGTCTTCTACGAAGCCACTGGGTGGGTTCAAAATGCCAACCCTTAGGTTAGCAGCTGATTGTGAGCCGCTTGCACCACCCAGCTCCTCCCCCTGCACCATTTCCCTATTATTAATATCTTGCATATTAGGTGCCCTGGTGGCTCAATGGTTAATGCACTCAACTGCTAACCTAAAGGTTGGTGGTTCAAAACCACCAGCAGCTCCGTGGCAGACAGATGTGGCAGTCTGCTTCTGTAAAGATTTACAGCCTTGGAAACCCTATGGGGTCGGTATAAGTCGGAATCGATTCCATGGCTGTGGGTTTGGTTTTGGTTAATATCTTTCATTCTTCTGCATTTGTTACAACTGATAAACCAACATTGATACGTGATTATTAACATCCATAGATTATACTGGGGTTCACATTTGTGTTAGACAGTCCTATGGGTTTTGACAAATGCATAATGTCATATGTCCATCATTACAGTACCATGCAGAATAGTTTCACTGCCTTAAAAATGCCCTGTGCTCCATCTATTCATCCATCATCCCCTCAACACATATTGAATCCATGCCAACCGCCGATCTTTTCACTGTCTTAATAGTTTTTCCTTTCCCAGAATATCATACAGTTGGAATCATACAATATGCAGCTTTTTCAGGCTGGCTTCTTTGACTTTGCAACAGGCACAAAATGCTTTTGTTTATATCACTACATGTTTCAATTAGAAGGAATTCAGCTGCAAGTAAAAGAATACCCGACTCCCAGTGGCTAAAACAATAAAGACGGTCAACTACCTTGGGTGACAAGAAGTCATCAAGTCACAGACCAAAATGTCATCAAATGATGGCTGAACAACATGGTGAACTATTTAACGTCAGTCACCGAAGTGCGCTGTGAGGACTGGTGAAACGGCAGATGTTTGTTACCTACATGTATAACACAATTCTTAAAAAATCACCAAAACTTTTTTTTTAACTTTTCCACTCAGCCATCATCTGCGTGCGAGTTTTTATGACTCATCACTTCAGGACTGCCACAGCTTCATATACTGCTCATGGCCAGAAGAAGGTGAAGGTGCCCTGGTCTTCCCCCCTCCCTTATTTTTTTTATTTAAATAAAGGAACAAATGCTTTCCCAGTATCCCCCTAACAGACACCCCCTTATATTTCATTGGCCAGACTGGGTAACCAGCCCTCAAATAACCCAATCACGACTAGAGGAAATGGGATGATCCTGCTTGGATTAGGCCTGTCACAGTTCATCCCCTAGGGCTGAGGGAGGGTCTTATCTGGAACAAAATGGAAAGAAGGAAGAAGTGGAGGGCGGCTGCCAGGCGGTCACCAAAAATGTCTGTCACTTTATATGATGAGCCCCCTTCTTTGATTGAAGGGACTAGGGCCCAGAGACACAAAGCACCTCATCTGAGGTCACAGGTGACTGCAAAAGGACCAGGGCACAAACCCAGGCCACCGGCCCTACTAGCTCCCTCTGATTCCCCACTGGCTTCTCCACTACTGCAGGTTCTATGACCCCACAGGGCAGGAACCCCAACCCTGGGACACCCTGAGCTTGGCATGCCAAGGACAAAGTCGGCACCATTACAGAAGAGAGCCCCCAGCGTGCCCAAATGTGCCACCCCACCTCTAGGCCCCAAGGCTGGAGAAGAAAGCACTTTCTGCCTCTCCTGACGCTTGGAAAGTGGGTTAGTGGGAACCCAAGGCCTGACAAACAGCATCTCCGTAGCTGCCTGGATGCCGGCCAAGCTGCCTCATTCCCCAGGACTGACCTCATGTTTCTGAAGAGCCTCAAGATGCCTGAGGTCTATGTGTTCTCCTCACGGTTCAGTTCTGCTGCCAGCAGAGGAAACGGCCCAGGCTGGAGCTTTATGGAGAGGTGAGAACGCAGACCCCCAGCAGCCTCTCCACCACCCACCCTGCCTGCCCAACCTTCACCCGTGCCATCCAGACCCCACTGCAGAAGAAACGGAGCCACATCTTCTAACTCATGAGATGAGCTCTGGCCTGCTTTGTCTCCCTGCCTCTGCCGGCTTGAGGGTGTCCCTTGCAGAAACTTTCACACTCTGGCTATTTCCGTCTGCTTCGTTCCAGGCTCCTGGAAAGTGAACAGAAGGCAGTCAGACTTCATCCAGGGTGCTAAGAACATCTCTGAAGTCAGTTCCACCACCTAAAAGAGAGCTGGAGGGCTCTGGTGGGCTGAGGCCTGCACCTGGTGACAAAAACGATGTTATTTAGCCCCAGGGCTGGACCAGGCACCCACTGCGGCCCTTCAGTCATCACTGATAGCAAAGGCTCCCACAGTGCTGAGGCCCAGCACCAGCACAAAACAACAGGCTTCCTCCACCTTGCCTCCACGCCCAGACATTCTTTCCAAGTCAAACACCTACTTAGGTTTACAGCCAGCCAGGGAAGGGCCTGGGGAAACCACAGACAGCTGGCCCCTGAAAGCACTCTTTCTCTCCGTTGCACAGCATCTCTGTGAAACCACTGCTACCTACACCAGGCTGCAGCTCCAAGTCAAGGCATCTGTTCTTATTCACACTGCACTTAAGGTCCCTAGGTGGTACAAACAGTTTGTATTCAACTACTAACCTAAAGGTTGGTGATTCGAACCCACCTAGTAGCACCATGGAACAAAGGTCTGGCGACCTGCTCCTGTAAAGATTAAACCACACCCAAAAACCTGTCTCTGTTGATTCCACTCATAGCAACCCCATCGGACAGAGCGGAACTTCCCCATAAGGTTTCCAAGGCTGTAATCTTTACAGACACAGACTGTCACATCTTTCTCCTGCGGAGCGACTGGTGGGTTCGAACCACCAACCCTTCAGTTAGCAGCTGAGCACTTAACAACCCTGCCACTAGGGCTCCTTCTGTAAAGGTTACAGCCAAGGAAATCCTATGGAGCAGTTCTACTCTGTAACACACAAAGTCGCGGCTAGTCGGAATCAACTCAACAGCACCCAGCAACAACATATATACATAAAGATTATGAATAAATTATTTCAAATACCACATTGCACTTAAAAGTTTATTCTCACCTGTACACTAATGTTCACTGCAGCATTATCCACAATAGTCAAAAGGTGGAAACAACTAAAATGCCCATCAACAGATGAATGGCTAAATAAAACATAGTATTTTTTTTTTTATATATACGTGCAATGGAATATTATGCAGACATAAAGAGAAAAGAAGTCCTGAATGCACGCTACAACATGGATGAACCTTGAAAACATTATGCTAAGCAAAAATAAGTCAGTCACAAAAAGACAAATACCCTATGATCTCACTTATATGAAATAAGCAAATATATACAAACCAAAGATTACGGTTACCGTGAGTGGAAGGGATGGGGAAAGGAGATGTTTTTGTTGGGGAGGGGCACCGAGTTTATGTGATTGGTGATGGGATATTCTGGAAAAGGATAACGGTCGCACAACATGAAAAATGTAATCAATGTTATCGAATTATATGTGGAAGTTGCTGAGTCAGCAAATGTTTTGGTGTGTGTATATTTCTACCACAATATTTTTTTTTTTTTTTAATTCACCTTGTAAAGCCATAAGAGCTAAAAATTCTTTTGGGAACCACTATGGAAAACGGCAGGACGCTTCCTCAAAAAGTTGGAAATACAAATACCATATGATCCAGCAATTCCACTCCTAGGTATATACCCCTAAAGAAAGAAAAGCCATTACACAAAGAGACATATGCACACCCATGTTCACTGCAGCAGTATTCACAATAGTGAAAAGGTGGAAGCAGCCTAAGTGCCCATCAACAGATGAATAGATTAACAAACTATGGTCCATACACACAAAGGGAAAACCATGCAATGATAAACAATAATGACAAATCCACAAAACATCTCACAACATGAATGAATCTGGAGGGCATTTTGCTGAGTGAAATAAGTCAATCGCAAAAAGACAAATATTGTCTGAGACCACTTTTACACACTAAGCACAAAAGGTTTACACACAAGAAAAAAAAAAACTCTTTGATGGTTAGCTGGGATGGGAGGGAGAGGAAGAGAAAATTACCAGAGAGATAGTAAATAAACCCACTGCCGTGAGAGAGATAGTAGACACCTGTTAATACTGGTGAAGGGCAAGGCACGCATTATGACAGAAGTCAGCACATGTGACCAAGGCAAGAGAGGACACTGAGGGGAATGCAGGAATAAAGAACTATGGTAACTAGTACAGCATAGACGATCTTGCAACAATAGTGTCGACAAACAATAAACTACAATTAGATACATAGATGGATAGATATGCCAACGGTGAGATACAGGTTCAGTGGTGGAAATGTCTAGATATGTGACTGCAGATGCTGTCCATATACTAACATAGACAATAGAGCACACAAGTGGCACAGTCAGGGAAACCTCTTAAACATAACTAAATACTTCATGGGATGAAGTTCCCAGGTTCAAAGGCAAAGGACCATAGACTCGGGGGACATCTACGTCAATTGGCACAACATAGTTCATAAAAAAAAGTTCCACATCCTACTTTGGTGAGTAACATCTGAGGTATCAGAAGCTTGCCAGCCGCCACCTAAGATACATCTATTGGTCCCATCGCAGACAGAGCAGTAGAAAGATGTAAAACAAATTATCGAATTCACAAATAAGATCAGACTTACTGGTCTGACAGAGACTGGAGGGACTCCCAAGACTACAGGCCCTGGACACTCTTCTAACTCAGAACTGAAGCCACTCCCAAAGTTCACCTTTCAGCTAAAGATTAAAAATCCAAAACCCTGCTGCTGTCGAGTTGATTTCGACTCCTAGCAATGCTATAGGACAGAGTAGAACTGCCCCATAGTGTTTCCAAGGAGCGGCTGGTAGATTTGAATTACCGACCTTTTGGTTAGTAGCTACGCCACCATGGCTCCAGGGAAAGATTAGGAAAGCCTATAAAAACAAACAATAACACATGTGAGGAACATGCTTCTTGAATCAATCAAGTACACGAGATCAAATGGGCAACACCTGCCCAAAAACAAAGACGAGGCGGCGGGAAGGGACAGGAAAACTGGGCAAATGGAACTGAAGAACCCGAAGTGGAAAGAGAAAGGGAGTGAGTGCTGACACCATGCAGGATTACAACCAATGCCACAGAACAGTTTGTGGATAAATTTTTGAATAAGAAACTAATTTGCTGTGTAAACTTTCACGTAAAGCACAATTAACATACACACCAAAAAAAAACCAACTGGGGAGGAAAGAAGGCCTGGGCTTCTTCGTCCCCTCTCCTTGGCCTGCCCCAGGGACCAGACGCAGCAGCTGGCAACATTAAACTTTCCTTGCAGAAGTTTTTCTCAGAACGGTGGCACCTACTCTTCAGCTTATCTTGAAAGTATGCCGGCTCCAGGGCTGTGTGAACTGACTGGAATTTTCCATTTATAGTATAATCATCCTTCATACCAGTCTGGGGGCTGGGGTTTTCGTGGCTGAGAGCTCAGAGTTCAGTCTCAGCAAACCCGCCAGGCTTCTGCGGGAGCCCACAGCATTCAGGCGCTTTTCTTTCTTTTTGGTGGGAGAGGGGGAGGAAATAAAGGAAGGGCTTTTCAGCTTGAGTGCCAACACAAACTTGAAAAAGGAACTGGGTTGGCAAGTGCAGAATGTCAATGCCTGATTTCAGGACTGAAGTCAATTGTTAGGGGTTAGGAAGTGAGGAAAAGACTGAAAAACATGTCTCCAACTCCTAACACAGACAGGTGGCCAGGGATGGCATCAATGCACTGCCACAGGTCCTCTCCTGTCCTGCACACCGGCCCCCGGATAGCGGCCAGAAGGCAGCACCCTAAGCCAAAGGCACCTCGCCCCATCTCACTCTTCATTTAGCTTCCCTGTCTGCAGCATGGGATCCCTGCTGACGCAGGCACAGACTCACAGTCTGAAATACCTTCAGGGTCCACGGTGTAGTGGGAAGACCACCAAGACTGGAGGGATGGAGTCTGTCAGCTAATCACTGTGTGACCTTAAAGAAGTCACTTCTCTTCCCAGGCTGATTTCCCTCATCAGTGAAGACTGAGCTGAAGGCCCCCAAAGGTTCCTTTCACTGCTGACATTCTGTTTCCTTCACTCATTCATTCGAACATTAACTAGTGTCCACTCTTTGCCAAGCCTAGCCCAGGTCCTAGGCATCCCCTACCGGGCAGTCAACCCTGAGCCGTACCCTGAGCATGACCAAATGCCAAATGAGGGCTGCCAGTACCAGCCACGCCAGCCGTGCCTGTCTCCCTATTTCAGTAGCTACATGTCCAGTGTGTGGAAGGAAAGCCCTGTCCCGCGCTGCCTCATGGAGCTCACCCTGCAGCAGGCAGGCCCAGCTACCAGGAGAGGTCTTTTCTCTATCCCCAGAACCCTAGAGAGCCTTTCTCAAGACCTACTACCTTTCCTACTTCCGATGAAGAAAAACAATGTTGCCACCTCTCCTGGGATGGGCCGATGGCCTCCCACCCTTCCAATCAAAAACCTTCTTTTGACCTTGATTTTCCATTGTTTTTACAAAAAAATTAGTCATTTCAAAGTATTAAATGATGACGTTGAATATGATTTTTTTTTCCATAATTGCACACACCCCAATCGCTGGCCGAGGCTCTCAGGCTGTCGGTAATCTGACCCAGCTTCCACCCGCACCCAGGTCACCAGCTAGCGGCCACCCGGCCTCAGTCTGCACACCTGTTGGAAGGCTGCTGCGAGCTATGGGAAGTCTTGCGTCCCTCCGTCACTTACTACAGCAAGAACCACACCCTCTGAGCCTCAGAGAGCAGTGTGAGGGTTTCACCCTGGGTGAAAGTGCTCCAATGTGCTGGGCAAATGGAAGTTACTTGAAGGCTGGGCAGCTCTGAGGTGAGACCTGCATCCCAGTCCGCGCCGTTCCTGCCTCCCCACAGCTTTCCTTACTGATGCTGCTGAGACCGGGAAAGGGGGCTGCTCAGAAGGCTGGGTCGGGACCATTACACGCTGGGAGGTAGTGCGTGACTCCCGGACCATCCCTCACCGCCAACCCGGCCCCTTCCTCAGCCAGCCTCCCCACAGGCGCGGTCACCTGCTCCAAACCCAGGCCCCCGCAAGCCCCCCTCCTCTCTCCCCTCCCAGCGCTGCAAAAGGGCACGCCCCCTCCCGGGAGTCACCAATCAGCGCCCGGAGCGGCGCCCGCGGCGCAGGGGGCTCTGGTCGACAGCCAATTAGCGCTGGGGCCCGAGGCGGCGCCTCGCCCGCTCCCTCCCCGAACGGAACCCGCCCGGCGGCTGGCGAAGCTGGCGCAGCGCGGGCGCGGGAGCCGCGCGGGCCAGAGCGGAGCGCGCACTGGCCGCCGCCCGGCGCGCCCGCCTCCGCTGCGCTCCGCCTCCGTCCGGGCGCGGGCGAGGTGGCCGGGGCGGGGAGCACGGGGGCAGGGCCGCGGCGAGGCTGGGGCAGGAGGACGGCGATAAAAGGCGCAAGCGGCCCGCAGAGGCCGGCCGGCGGGCAGGCGCGCGTCCCTCCGTCCGGGCACCAGCGACGGGGAGGCGCGGCCCGCAGCCGCCCATGGAGGCTTTCCCCTGGGCGCCCCGCTCGCCCCGCCGCGGCCGCGCCCCCCCGCCCACGGCGCTCGTGCCCAGCGCCCGCCACGTGAGCGCCCCGGGCCCGGCGCACCCGCAGCCCTTCAGCTCGTGGAATGACTACCTGGGGCTCGCCACTCTCATCACCAAGGCGGTGGACAGCAACCAGCGCCCCGGCAGTCCCCCGCCCTCCTCCGTCTCCTCGGTCTGCTGCTCGCCCCACGCAGGGGCCGGGCCCGCAGCCGGGGCCCTGGGGCCGGCGCTGGGGCCAGCCGACTACGACGAGGACGACGGCGACGACGACGACGACAGCGACGAGCCGGGGCCTCGGGGCAGCTACCTGGGCGGTGCGCTGGAGCTGCGCGCGCTGGAGCTGTGCGCGGGCCCCGCCGAGGGCGGGCTGCTGGAGGAGCGCTTCGCCGAGCTGAGCCCGTTCGCGGGCCGCGCCGCCGCCGTGCTGCTGGGCTGCGCGCCTGCCGCCGCCACTGCCCTCGCCACCGCCGAGGCGGCGCGGCGCGAAGAGCGGGCCCCGGCGTGGGCGGCCGAGCCCCGGCTGCACGCGGCCTCCGGGCCGACCGCGCGGCTGCTCAAGCCGGAGCTGCAGGTGTGCGTGTTCTGCCGGAACAACAAGGAGGCCGTGGCGCTCTACACCACGCACATCCTGAAGGGCCCGGACGGGCGAGTGCTGTGCCCGGTGCTGCGCCGCTACACGTGCCCCCTGTGCGGCGCCAGCGGGGACAACGCGCACACCATCAAGTACTGCCCGCTCTCCAAAGTGCCGCCGCCGCCTGCCGCGCGCCCGCTACCGCGCGGAGCCCGGGACGGCCTGCCGGGCAAGAAGCTGCGCTGAGGGTCTGAGCTGGCCACGGCACCGACGCCACCGCGGCCGCCCCTGCCGCGTCGCTCGAGTTCAGTTAGTCTGCGCGCCAGCTCCCTTGCTAGTGGGGCGCGTGGGGCTCAGCAGTTGTCTCAACTTGGGATGTCGTCTTGGTTGTTTTTCAGAGAAGCCGGCGTGTGGAGTACTCTGCTGCCAACGAGCGATTGGGACTAGACGCTTAAGTCTTATTTGTCTCTTAACAGTTGCTAGTTCGTGCACACCCCGAAGGGTGAAGGCTCGGCATGATTCCATTCGCTGAAGTGTGGCAACTTAGAGGCGCTGTTTATTTACTGTATACATCGGCCTATTTTAGATGCGCATCAGTATGAAATTGTTTCAGTCTAATCTCGGGTGTTTCACTTTACAAATGGAGGCACTTTACTAGGTCTAGAATATTTTTTTAAAAGCCTCTGAACTGAGCTTAAAACTGGCGATTTTATGAATGTCGGCAAAATGACTATTTTATTGTTTGAAGCAAGTAATATTTCTTAGTTGTCCTTAATCAGTTATTCTAAATCCAGGTTAAGCAAGCCCCTGGTAGTGTCACCGTTATGTGAGAAGTAAAAGATTGATAGACTTCCCAGTATTAATCTGGGTGGGGTATCCAACCCCTGTGGGTTGTTTCCATCCTAGCTGGAAGTGAATGTAAAAGGCAGTCTGTAGCAAGGAGAATACAGCTCCTTTTCTGTACCAGATCTCTTATTACTTAAGTAGCAACTAGCCTTTCCCACCTTTAAAAATTGTGCCAAGTTATAATCATTGTGTATACACTTGGAAATGGTGCTGTTCAATATTTTTGTGTATTTATACAGTAACAGTGTATGAACTCATTAATCTTAGAACTTTTCTACTGGGCCTTTTCTCTTACCACCCCCCCCAGTCCAGTTATTTAAGACACACCTGTGACTATTAATAGGTAAAGGGAGAAAGGCAAGAGACATAAACTTCCCTCAAATTGCTCAATGTCAGGGTTCCTAAGTAGCAAAGCTAAAGGCCTCTCAAACTCAATGGAATGTGGAATCTCTTGGGTTCTGGGAGGTTCATGGAATAACCTGTTCAGGGTTTCACTGTGGGCAGTCTAGGCGTGGGCTGTCCTCAAACCAGAATAAGCTCTGATTAAGAGGAACGAACTGGCCGTTGCAGACACACAGCCTCGCTCACATTCCCATTTTTAACTGGAAAGACCCTAGGAGTCTTGTTTCTGGAATCCTGCCAGTTATCCCTGAGATTCAGCTTGACCCTTAGGCAAAGGCTCTTCCTTCACATCCCATCCTAATTTGTAAATCCTTAATGCTGAAGGCCACACTGTGGCCTGTACTAGTATTTCCACTTAAGTCCACGTGGCTACCTACCATCAAGACATGAAGGAAAAACAGCTGTGAACTAAGACGAACCCATCTGAAACATGCACTCATCAGTACCTGAAAATACCAACAAAAGCCTTAGTCTAAGTATATAAAGCTTCCAGTAGGCGGGTTTAGCTGGGGTATTTGGGGTTAGGCTGCCTCCGCTCCGCGCATCCTTCACTTAATCTGGACTCTCAGTTGAAGGTGTAACACAAGCTTGGGTGACTAACAATAAGGCACCCGTGGGCGTTTTTGGTCAAAGGAAGATGTGAAAAAAACAGTTTTGCTTTTGGGATGAAGCTTTCAGGACAACATGAATTTCTGTTACCTCTCACAGGGCTCCATCTTTCTCAAAGGGTCGCCATATACTCTCAGGCCAGAGGACTAGAGGAGCAGCAGGACCGACTTAATTAGCTCTTCCATATTTTTTAGAGGGCCGAGTTTTAGACACTGCATGCTTCCAGGCCTCAAGGATGTGCCTTCAGTATGTGAGAATCCCTGTAAAGGGGTGTGTCTAATATGAATTTATTAAAGTCCTGAAGCCAAGAGAGTATGGGGAGAGGTATATAGAAGACCCTCACTCAACTAGTCAGGCAGCCATATTAACGCCATTTAGAAAGCACCCCATTCCAGCCCCATTGCCTAAAAAAACTTGCCTCCGTTTTCCAGTTAATATTGAAATACTGGGAGTTAAAGCATGAACAAAGGGTAAGCTATTTTAGTATGATTTCCCAGATCTCTCATAAGAAGTATACTAACCATATCCTAATACATTTAAAAACAATCCCTGGAGCTCAACATTTAATCTGAAACTTTAGCCACTTTCCCGAATTGTTCAGGGTAAAAAATCTCATTCTTTCCACGTCTTAAAAAAAATGTGCAAAATGGTGTGATGTTACCATCTTACAAACCCTGTGTCTCTGGCTAGTAACAGAACGGTAGATGGAATCCTCTCTTCACCAGCTGTGGAAGCACAGATAGCCTCAACCTGTACTCTTGTAGACTTATTTCCAGTGGTGATCTTTTGTATTTTAATTTTCCTACCAGGTCCTTTTTGAAAGTTGTGCAATTATTAGCTTTAATTAGAACCTCTCATAAATTAAGCCAAAATTATACATACTGCAAATGTGTACTTCAAGCAGGTTTCAGTGTCAGTCCTAATTCTCTAGTCCATTCTCAGCCACAACATAAGATCCCTTCCAGTGTCCCATGCTTCAACTAGACTTAAAAAGTTTTCAGTTGGTCCATCTACAAAGTATCTGTGATAAAAAACCACAGGTAGTTCTTGACATAAAAGCATCCCACACGTGCAGACACAACCTCCCTCCTGATGGCCACTGACGCTTTAAACCAACGGGTTGGGGGAGTCTGGTTGGCTTCACTCTCAGATCCTTCTGCGTAAACAGCTATCTTATTTCTTGTTTCAAAATGCAAAAGCTACCAGGAACACTGAAGATGTGTGAACACAGCAGTCCGTGGGTTGGCTGCTCAGCTTTCCTTTGATACCTGTTAATAGCTCCTAGGGTGGGAGGGAGGTAGGGTTGGGAAGCTTTGATAGGCACTGCGGTGGAAACTTAAAAGGATCGTGAAGCAGCAGCTACAGACTGGAAAAAATACTCTTCCCACCTGTGCTCCCAGGAGACAGAACTCTGAGGAACCGTATGTCTGCGAGCGGTCTGGGCAGAAAGGGTGGGTGGGTCTGCAGACTGGCCTGGAAACCCAACCATTATGCACACATGTGTAGCTCAGCAGTTCACATGAGTTTTCAGCTGGGGCCCATCTATGCTGTCACAGTTCTCCAGCAGCTGAAGACTCAGAGTAGGTTACTGCCCCAAATACAATCACCAGTCTGAAGTTCACTCATTATGAAAGAAAAGGCCTTTTAAGATTTCCACTTATTCAAACACCAGATATTAACAAAGTGAAATATTTAAAAAGTGGTTTTCCACATGGGTAACAGTGAAAGCTACATCTGATTACTTAGGGATGCGTCAATACGCCCTCTTCTGGCCTTTTAGATGTACCAGCAGGAGTTCTCACCACTATTCAATAAAAAGTGCCTACAGCCACCATAAATGATTTTTCTAATTTCAGGGGGAAATCCAAGGTGGTACACAACACACACAAAATACATAGAAGTTCACAGAAGACAGCATTAAAAAAAAACTACAGGGTCCCGCAGTGAGATTTTCAGGGACTCATCATAGCCACATTTGCTTTCTATGTTATTTTCTTAGATTCTGAGACATTTAACAGCAAGTAACACAAACTCAACCAAATATGCAAACTCACCATTATGAACAAAACACTTTAACCACAAATCAACACTAAAACAAATTAAGTATTTTATTTATCACTGAAAAAAAAAACACAGCAGCAAGTTCTGTGTTGGCCTCAGTGAGACCCAACAGTTCTCTTTAACACAGCTCCTGCCCTCCGAAACGAAAGTCAACACAGTCGCTACTACAAAGTACTTGTTGAAAGAATCTATCCTGAAGAGAAAGGAAATTAAGAAAAAGAATTTAAACAAGTCCTCCAAACCACACATTTATAAATATTGTGATATTTAAAATGCTTGAAAGGCATGAATTCTCCATTAATGGAAAAGCAGTTTGCTAATGGCAACAGAAAAGAACTCAGCAATAGTTCACCAAATGCTTTAAAATTTAAAAGCTATATTGTTTGGGATTCACACTTCAGCAGTATTCTTGTCATTACAATAATGACTAAATATTTGCTTTATACTCACCTTCACTCAAGTAAAATCTACAGGAAACCCCACTGTATCCAATGCTTGTAATGTTTACTGCACTTAAAAGTGAACTTAAAAAAATTTTAATTTAGTTACTGGTAAATACCTCAGTATCTAAAGAGGTATAATTTCAACAGCTAATGGTGTGAAAATTGTTCAGCTCCACCGTTTTAGACAGTCTTCAAACACATTTTCTATAACAGAACCTTACCTCACTCCAAATTATTTCAAAATCAAAAGAAAAAAGAACAGTTCTATACCAAGATATAGGTGTTACACAATACCTGAAGAGTTCACATTTTCAATTTATTTTTTAGTTTTTCTTTTTTTGTAAACAAATGATTGGTGAAATAATGCAACACCTTAAATTTCAGAAAATGGCATGGTTTTCCAACCTTCTGTAGATACGGTGCATGATCAATCTATCATATAGGATTAATACAAGTTCATGCTTTTCGTGTTATGGTGAAACATTAGTTATAGAATCCAATTTAGACTGGTTGAAGCACAAGTATAATAATCCTTGAATGTGATCAAACCTATGTAAGACACCAGTTTGAATCCATCATCTTGAGACTTAACGTCGCACTGTTGTCCATCCATCTTCATCAGTCTCATTTTTAGTACGACGAAGAGATTCCTTATCTTTCTCAGCTTTCCACGTGGCCTTCTCTTTTTCACCTTCTCTTTCCCGATCTCGTTCTCGTTCTCTTTCTCGATCTCTTGAAAGAGCTGGGGGAGGAACACGGCGAGGGGTGTCCCGTTCTTCTGCCCGGTCCTCTTTCCTGTCATCAGCACGCCTCCAAGAGCTTGCTAAAAAGTTACCCAAAAAAAAAAAAAAAGGGTTAAGTTTGTACCGTTTCCTACTGGCTCAGAATAAACAGAACCTAAGCAAAAGGAATACCTCAAATTACTCAGATATGTCACAGTGAAGTTAACAATATAGAATCACAGAACTAAAAAGCAATAAAAGCTAAATAATATTAATGATTCTGATATAATCTATGATAAGACCTTTAAAACAGTACAGTCTTATAACTCAAAACCTGTGAACAAGAAAAAATGTCCTAATTGCTATAAACCTTCCAGATGAGGTGATAAATCTCTGGCTGATTGAAAAAAATTGAAATTAAAAGGATTTTTTGGCTCTTGTTGAAGAAATTTTAACAGCAAATTAACCACAGAATAGGGAAGTTTTCAATAACAGCTATAATAGAAAAAATATCCACATGATCCAACTGTACAAAGGCTTGCAAGACACATACTTAAGTGATACAGGCATTTTTTACCTAAGTATTTTTTAATTAGTTTCAATTGTTAGAATTTCCGAAAAAACGTTTTACACTTTGGGCTTACTTTAAATAATCAACTATTCAATTTCATAGAGTAAACTTTATCGATAGACACGCTGCTTAACATACAATTTAATTAGTCTACAGTTGTGGGTGCCGTCGCGTTGATTTCAACTCGTAGCAATCCCATGTTAAAGACTAGAACTGCCCTATAGGGTATGCTAGGCTATGATCTTTACGGGAGAAGATCGCCAGCTCTTTCTCCCACAAAATCGCTGGGTGGGTTCAAACCACCAACCTTCCAGTTAGTAGCCAAGTGCTTAACTGTTGCACCACCAGGGCTCCTTACGATTAGTCTACTACTGTACTTTGAATTTAGAAATGAGTTTACTTCACAGTTTAGCCATCAAGTAGTCCGTGAAAACCATGAATTCTAAACTGAATAAGTATCTGTTAAAATCTTATTTGTGGTATACATACAATTTAACAGATAATTAAATAAAACCCAAATTCCCTTGGAAATTATTGTTCTGTACTCAGCAACTGTGTGTAACATCTATACCTTCTTCCCGATCTGATCGGAGAGGAGGGCCTCTTCGGTCTCTGTCATCCCGCCTGTCTCTCAGATCACGGCGGTCGTCTCTCTCACGACGACGGTCATCCCTATCCCAGTCATCCCGACGATTCGAATCTCTCCAGCTCGAAGATTCCTCAGCTGGTCCTCTTCTCCAGCCACCCTCATCTCTGTGGCCATTTGAAATGACAAGTTACATTCTGCTGTTAGCACTATGTGGATACTTTTAAGTGAACACATCATATACAAGTTGGTGCTCTGAGAATTTACAAATGTCACAGGGATAACGCTGAAAACTCCTAACTTAACCTCCATCTGATGCCTCAAGGCACAGATAACAAATGAGAAGACCTGGATCTGTGCTGTCCAACACAGCAGCCACTGCCCAAATGTGGCTACTAAATAGTAAATAAATTAAAACTCGCTAAGTCAAGACACTTCCTCAGTTGCACTAACCACGTTCCAAGTGTTCAATAGCCAAAAGTGATTACTGGCTACCACACTGGACAGTACAGACACAGAACGTTTTCAGCCTTGCAGAAAATGGTGTTGGACGGCACTAGTCTAGATTTACCAGTACAAAGCCACTTAGGTCAGAGTGGGAGCTCGAACTTTTACCACTGATAAAAAGTAAAAAGACTTTCACAATTTAATTGGAATAAAACTGACTGACCTAAACCACAGGGAAAAAGCAATGGCAAGCAAAGGGACCTGGACTGGTTCTGTTACCAGTTTACAACCTGTACACAGTTACACAGCTTAAACCTCAATTTTCTTGCTTTGTTAATAAGCATCCAATTAGATGACCCCTAAAATTCTTTCTAAAAAAAATTTCTTGAGGGGGTACTATGGTTCTAACAGAAAAATAGGGAACAAGAAGCACCTTTTCTCAAGTGTAACCTGGAAGACATCACAAACAGTCTTAATTAGAATGCCAAACCTAGGTCGTCGGAAGCGATCCTCTCGATCCCCATCTCGCTCTCTGTCTCTTTCTCTGTCCCGTTCTCGCTCAGGATCCCTTTCGTGCTCATCCCGATCTTGATTCTCTCTATCCCTCTCTTTTTCTCTATCCCATTCGGAGTCTTCTGATAGTCTCGATTCTTGGCGTGGACCCCAACTGTTCTCTCTGGCTTTTTCTCTATCTCTCCATCCACCTATTTTTTGAAAAAAATCAAAAATTTTTTTCCACCCAAGAAACAGACTGGAACCATGAGCAGCGAAGTTAATGTTGACACTGCTCCATCAGCATTCTAAAGACTAATTAAGCCACTCCCACCTCGTTAAACAAAAAAGAAAACCACCACCATTTACCTCACTTCAAAGAACCACCAGCTCCTGTTTATGACTATCACAGTTTTCCTACCTTGTATACTTAGAGAAAATTTCCCGTCTGGACTGGATATCCCACGAAATACTATCACTGATAAACTGATAGTTAATTGTTGCAATGCAGAGATTTTGGGTATTAAAATCTGTTCTCACAGTAAACAGACTGCTCATTTAAACAGAAAACTTAAAGGGTGAGGGGTAAGATCTAGAAATCTGAGATGCAGATACAGCTCAAATTTTAAGTTCATTTAGACCCTGCAACATTTTCAAAGTCTTCATGGCAAGAAAGATTCTTTCCTTTCATATTCCTGCCCTCCACCATTTACCACCCACCTGGTCATAAAACAAGGCTAAATCCTTTAATCCTGCCCAATATCGCACTTAGCCACGGGATGTCCAAATACATTATGTATGTGTAAGTATATATACACACTTATGCACTCAAGAGGCCAAAGGAACTATCGATTTCAATGAAAATATACTACGGCTGCAAAGCTAGTATCACTATAGTTAACATCGATATTACCGTGGGCCAAAGCACTAGTCTAAACCCTATGCATATATTAACTCATTCAATCCTCTCCAGAGCTCTGAGAAGTACTATTATCCTCACTTTACCTGAAGGATAACAAAGTGGCTCACGGTTAGGCGAGTGGAATGAGATGAGACTGGAGGTAGCTTCAGACATATGCAACCGAAATTGACAAGGGTAAAGGCAGGAAAGCCACTCACTTAAATGCGTTTTATAAGGGATTGCTCTGGTTACTGCACCAAGAATGGAAGTGGGCATGAGAGGGCGAACAAAGACCAGAGCTCCAAAAAGAATGATGGTGGCCCAAACGAAGCACAAGCAGAGGAAATAGAGAAGTGAGCAGATTTAAAGAACATTTAAAATACAAACGTGAACTACGTGAAAGATTTAAGACAAAGGCTGGAAAAGAGCAGAGTCAAGGAGAAAGCCCAGATTTCTAGCTCATGCAATTAGGTGGGCAGCGGTGCCCCTTACTGAGGCACGAGCCACCGGGAGGGAGGGGGCACGTGGGTTCAGTTTTGGACAGGTTGGGTCTCAAGTGCCCACAGGACTTCCAGATGGAAATATGCAGTGTGCAGTTGGAAATACAGGACTGACAGTGAGGGAAGCAGCAGTCACCTGAAGAAGAAACCACAGACGTGTATACAGTTGCTCAAGAATTAAGATGTGTGAAAAGAAACAAACGGAGAAAGGCCGGAACTGAGATAACAGCTCTTCCAGGAGCCATCCCATCCCCTGGTTGACAGAAGTACAGAGATTTGGTAAGAGTACATTTTATATTTATTTTTAAGAGGAGGCTAGTCCAGAACAGAACCTACAAAGAAAACTTAAAGGATAGGCACAGGAAGAAGATCCTGCAAAGAAGCAGTCAAGAAGGCAGAAGGAAAACAAAAAGCATGATATCAGCAAAGCAGAAAAGGGGGTCATCTAACTTGCTTTTGTGTGTGGGACACTGAAGGCAACCGTTTAACATAAAAGCCACTGCATGGGTGTTCAAGGATAGATGGATGACGGGCCGGTTTTATCCAGAAAATGATAGCGAGTAAGTAGCCCAATCTCTGTACGTTATCTGCCCAACAGAAGTTAGCTTTCTACAAGTAAACACACGGAGCGGAGTCTATGATGCACCCAGTCTGGTTTTCAGAATCTTACCTGGCTTGCCAAATGGTCTCCAGGGACCAGGTCTGGAGTCGTCGCCTCGCCTGGGAATCCGATCGTCATCAGCACGTCTGGAGAGCCGATCATCATCCAGGCTGCGCCGAGGAGGCCCCCTGTCATCGTCTGCACCACGCCTGGAAATTCTATCATCGTCGGTATTCCTCCAAGGTCCTCGGTCATCATCCAACCCACGCCTGGGACCCCGGTCCTCATCCGTGCCCCGCCTGGGACCCCGATCATCGTCAGCACTGCGCCAGGATGATCGCTCATCGTCAGCGCCGCCTCGCCGCAGCCCCCGGTCCTCATCCATCCCACGTCTTGGCCCTCTGTCCTCATCAGCTGTTCGCCAGGTTCTGTCGTCATCCAGTCCTCGTCTGGGTGGTCGGTCATCATCGGTGTGACGCCAGCTTGCCCGATCTTCGTCACCAATTCGTCTGAGAGGTCTGTCGTCATCTGTCCCTCGGCGGGAGAACCGATCGTCATCAGGACCACGTCTAAGGCCTCTATCTTCATCCGTGCCTCGACGGGGAAGCCGATCGTCCTCTGCTCTGACACAAGACTCTCTTTCTTCAGTGTCCCCCAAGCGCCGTGGTCGATCTTCATCTCTTCTAAGGACCCTGTCCTCATCCCGCCCTTCACGTCTCCAATCCCTATAGTGCAAAAGCCAAACATTTTTAAAAGTAAATGAAAAGAACATATGATCCTTTTTTAATTTTTTATCTTACTCATTATTAAAAGGCACTTCAAAAAAAAAAAAAATCACTTCACGTCCGTGGCCAATAGATCTGACAAGGATGCTAAGTTCTCCCAATGGGGAAAGAACAGTTTCTTTGATAAATGCTGCCTGAGCTAGTTTTCCACATACAAAAAAAAGAAGCTGGACCCATATACAAAAATTAGCTCAAAATGGAGCAAATACCTACATGTAAGAACTTAAAACAAGCAAAATTTCAGAGGAAAATACAGGAATTATTCTTCAAGATCTTCTTCTCAGTAACAGATTCTCAAAAGTATAAGCAACTAAAGACAGAACAGATAAACTGGACTTTTTCACAACAGCTAAAAGGTGCAAACAATCCAAGTGCCCATTAACAGATAAACGGGTACATGAAATGTGGTACAGCAATACAATGGAGTATTATTCAGCCATAAAGAAAAAGGAAGTTCTGATGCGCACCATGACACGGATGAACCTTGAAAACGTTATGCTGAGTGAATTAAGTCAGACACAAAAGGACAAATGTTGCATGATCCCACTTAAATAAAATATCCAGAATAAGATATTAACAGGACCTATAATAAGTTGATACTATTTTCCTTAACTCTACTTACTTTTCTGGTGGGCCTCTTCTCCATTCAGAGTCTACTTCAGGTCCTTTTCTCCACGTGCTTTCTGAATCTCCCCAGCGAGAATCCTACATTTACCAAAGTCAGCAAGAAATAATACACTGGCAACAGTTTATTACAATTTCCAGTATTACCAAGTGAACATTTTTGTACTTATGTTAAATGATCTCAGATCCTTAAATATAAGCAATTTTTAAATTTTAATTTTTTTTTTTTAAATCTGCAGAACAGATTGACAGTAAAGTGAAACTGATATTTTAAACTCCACAGATTTCCTCTGACCTGGAAACTCCCTTTAGAGACTACGCAAAAAAAAAAAAAAAAAAAGCCTAGTGTCCCCAAACGTCCACCACAGTGCCTACTAGGCAGAAAAAGTAAATGAAATGTCTGAAAGGGAATGATTATATGAACAGTATGTCCCTCTTCAAAATTTTACATGGTCACTGAAGTTTATGTAAAGGGTGTGGGGAAGGTCCGCAACACTTACATTCAAACCTGCTACAACCTGTACAAAGGAAAAAGCACACAATTTTAAACACATGCACCCTAGAACAGAAACTGAGGGCTGCTACAAAGGTAAGCTAAGGGCATACTCAGACAAATAAGAACTCTGTGGAAGATCTCTAACACTCCGTGGGAAGATGGTTCGCAACCGGACAAACTACTGTTCAACTGTGAGAGAAAAACAAGAACTCCTGAAACATACACAAAGACAATTTTTTTCTAATGACAAGCTATTTAAAAAAAAAACTCATCTGAAAAGAGGAAAAACACGATACAGCGTTTTAAAAAAGTTTTTTGCTAATATGGCTATAAAACTGAAAGCAACTATGCAATGAGTCCTAAGTAGAGGATTAACATAAGGTGATGTTGTGGAAGTAAAAATATCCAGCTGACTGCAATAAAACACAAGAAACACAGGCACGCTCAAAATGTGCTTCGTTCTAAGGAGGAAGGGAGTTCTCAATTTACAGGCTCTGGAAGTACAGGTAGATTTGGCAGAAAAATTAACAGTAATCACTAAAAGAACAGAGAATATGAAAATGTACTGGGAAAAGTTTATAAATTCACCTCAAGACAAGAAGGGGTGGTAGGGACCTGGAGGCAATTATAAAGTTCCAAATCAAACGTTAAGAAGAAGACCAAAGACAGGCTAAATATCAACAGATCAGAGACAGAAGGGTAGTAAGCAACACAGGCAAAAGAAAAGGATCTGAATTAAGGCAAGAGCTGTAGGGACAGAGAGGAAAGGGAAGGGTTAGATGCCAAACGCAGTACATAAGTGGGTTTAACAGCAATCGGAGAGGGAAATCCAGAAACAAAAGACAGGGAGGCAAAGACAGATCAGTTTTGGACATGAGGAGGTATTAAAAATACTCAGGTATCTTCAACAGCAACAAAAAAAACTGAGCAGCTTTTGAATCACCTGGGAATGGGGATAATGATCCAGAAAGTTTGGGGCTGGGCTTGCGACTGCATTTCTAGCCAACTCCCATGTGATGCACACACACCTTTGAGTGCCAAGGATTCAGAGAACATCCATCATCCTCTAAAGTCACAGCACCTTCTCTGAGGGAACACGGGAACAGACCCTCATCCACAGCACTAAGGAGTGCTAACTTTTGACAAAGAGTTTCGTGAGATTCATTCTTACTGACGAGTAATCTAAACTGAAGCCTGTAAAAGCCCAGTTCTGCCAAGACACGTCTAGCTTCTTTCACTTTAGGAACGTTCTGTCTTTGAGAGACAAATTGATATTAGTCTTTCAAAACTCTCACACAAGAAAACTGGCTGATAGACTCACAACAAACACAATGGCTTTTATACTCACCTTTCTAGAAAGTGGGTCATCACCAAGCCTTCTCTCTTCCTCTCTACGACGTTCTCTCTCTTCAATTTCCAACTCTCTCTGGCGTTTTTTCCTTTCTACTTCTTCTAATTTCTTGACATGCTCTTGATATTCTCGCAGCTCTTCCTCACGCTTTGCTCGCTCAGCTCGCTCTCGCTCTTCGCGCTCTAAATAATCCATTAGGTTAGAAAGTGTGCCTAACACCAGCGTCTTTCCCCTGGTGCTTATCTGCTTCCCTGGTACCAAACAGGCAGCGTTTATAGACGTAAATTCCTTTTAAAATTTCTAAAACTGCTAAATGGCAGAAGACATTCAACAAAATACTATGCCACTCAGCATGAACATTAATGGAATGATGATAAAAAGTCTTCATTTTTACAGAATATTTAAAAAGTGGAAACAAACTGGTAGAGGATGTAACATCCTCACATAAAACAAACTGGGGATGATTAAGTTAGGTTCCCGGGCTCTGAGAACCGGGACAACTAAGAAGTCAACTACCCTGATTGCTGTATTTTCTAAAGAAAGACTGCTCTCAGCTGGATCTACTATCAGCCTTGCCTTCCCCTACCTGGCAGTCCCAGGCTACAGATACCTTTGAGCATTTGCTCTTCAGCCCTCCTCTGCTCCTCCTCCTGTTTTTCTCTGTAGTAAGTTACTCTGCGTTCTTCTTTACGTTGCCTTTTACGTTCTTCCAAACGATTATGTCTTTCTTCTGCTAGTCGCTCTTCGAATTGTTTAAGTTTCTCCTGCAATTGAATAAGCAGCCCCAAAAAAGCATTTCAAGAGCTAGAAGCTAACAGTAACCTTTAAATTTGCAAGTCATGCCAAAAAATAACCTTCAAGTACAAAAAAACAAAACTTCCAAATGACTGTTGCAGATTTTCTAGTACGCCAGTGGTTTTTTAAAAAATCTAAACATTTTTAAAAATTGTTATATTTTAAAAATAATACCCAACGGGTTCACTTTTACACAAAGTCAAATGATTAAACAAGAACTTAAGACCAAGATACTTTAGTTGTCTTTCTGAATCAAACAACAAAGTTTTAAAAAGCAGACTTCATGCAGTCCACTTTAGCCTTCAGAAAAAAAATTTAGAGATGGCTGGCTAGCCTTTAAAATATTGTCAAGAAAGTCTCTATTAGAATATTATTTGAATGACTATTACAAATGTTAACTCAAAATATATCACTGTATTAAAGTAAAACTTTTAAGGCAAAACTAAAAAGTTCATGAATTAACTCTTCCCGGAAACCAGTATGTTCACCTCATAAACAGACTGCCGCGCGGCCTTGAGTCTCATTACAAATAAATCTCTGTCTTCAAGCATTCGTGACATTCGGTTCTTATGTTCAAGAGCTTTCTCACGTTCTAGCTGCATGGTAGTTATCTGCAAATACATAATACAAAGTTAATTTCAAAGTGTTCATTATGGGATTACTAATTTAGCCCTAAACAAAATTCCTGATGCCCGAAGATCTGGAGACTTAGAAGCAGCTCCTTAGCCCATTCCATCTTGCCATCAAATGAAAGGGAAGCTACCATCTGTGCCAAGAAGTCCTCAGGAAGACAAGTAGGGACAAAGAGCAGATAAAGGAGGCCTGGGACATCTGTAAAATGAGTTTTTCTTTGGCCTGCTGGCGTCAGAAGTTACAAAGTAAAAACCGTAACACATGTGATAAAACTAAATACCACACGGTTTGCTGTTGTCAGTTACTGCCAAGTTGATTTCGACTCACGGCGATCACGTGTGTTACAGGGCAGACATGCTCCCTAGGGTTTTGACTGTACTCTTTCTTTTTAATTGTGTTTTAGGCAAAAGTTTACAGGTTGAGTTAATTCCTCATACAAAAATTTATACAGATACTGTTTTATGACCCTCGTTGCAATCCCTATAATGTGACAGCACTCTCTCCCTTCCCACCTTGTTTGCTGTGTCCATTCAACCAGCTCCTATTCCTTTCTGCCTTCTCATCCCACCTCTTGACAGAAGCCACCCATTTAGTCTCGTGTATCTACTTGAACTAAGAAGCACCCTCTTCACGAGTATTATTTTGTTTTATAGTCCAGACTAATCTTTGTCCGAAGAGTTGGCTTCGGGAATGGTTTTAGTTCTGGGTTAACAGAGAGTCTGGAAGCCATGTCTTCTGGGATTCCTCTAGTCTCAAACCACTAAGGCTAGTCTTTTTATGTGAACTTCAATTCTGCCCCACACTTTTCTCCTGCTCCGTCAGGGCCTCTCTGTTGTGTTCCCTGTTAGAGTGGTCACTGGTAAGAGCTGGGCACCATGTAGTTCTTCTAGTCTCAGGTTGATGGAGGCTCTGGTTTATGTGGCCCTTCTGTCTCTTGGGCTAGCATTTTCCCCGTGTCTTTGGTGTTCTTCATCCTCCTTTGCTCTGGGTGGGTTGGGACCATTGGCTGTAACCTTAACAGATCGCCAGGCCTTTTCTTCTGCTGTACCACCAGGTGGGTTCAAACCACCAATCTTGAGGTTCACAGTCAAGCACAAACTATTTGTGCCACTCAGGGACCTTACCACATGGTGTGCAGTGTAATTACATTTCTTCTTCATCAAAAACAACTGGAGGTCAAGGCAGGTGGCTTTTCCTTTTGGGGCCCAAGTGAAAAAGCAGAATTCCCCAGGGCAGAGGCTGCAGCAGATCACCCCAGCTACTTCACATGATTTGCAGCGCTTTCCTTCCTCTAATACGTTCACAGTATTGACATACATTCAGAGTCAGCATAACGTGTCCAACTTCTTTAAAAAACTGGAAGAACAGCCAACACTTCCTGCTCCAGACCCCTCAGAGGCAACAATCAGGTGGAAACAAAAAACGGGCTGCATTCTCCACACAGGTCTCCACAGGTGCGTGCTCCCTCCTGCCTGTGGTTACCTGTTTGTTTTCCAAACAGGATCAGCTCACTCATTTTTGTTACACAATTGGCCTCTGCAGGCATCTGCAAACCCTGTTTTGGTATCACCAGGTAAATGTAACACAAAACAACAGAATTATAAAATTAGCTGCACAGTCACAAAACACCACATCCTGCAGGATTCCATTAAACGAAATGTCCAGAATTGGCAAATCTATGTATAGAAAATAGATTAGTCATTGCCTAGTGCTGAGGGGCGTGGAGATGGGAAGTGGGGAGAGACTGTTAATGGATACAGTTTCTTTTTGGTGTGATAAAAATGTTCTAAAATTAGATTGAGTGATAGCTGCACACCTTTGTATTCTAAAAATCACGAATTGCACACTTTAAGTGGTGAGTTGTATGGTATGTAAATATCTCAATAAAACTGCTTTAAAAATGAGCTGTTTAGCTGTCATTTGTATTTATAAGGTTCATTTTCAATCTCTGTGAAAATTTATACCTTCCTCTAATCTATTAGTACACAGTCACTAGAGCACCAGAAAACAAATTTTGAAACCCAGTCCCATTACTGGCAGAAAATTTAATTATCGCTTACAATCTAGAAATACTACAATTAAATGAAAAACTTACTCTTTCTTCTTCTTGCTGTTCCCACAGATCCATGTCTTTAATTCTCTGTTCTTCGTAAGCACTCTTTATCAAAGGAATTTCTTCCAAACGTTTAGCTCTTTCAAAATAGTCAATCTGAAAACAAACAAACAAAAAAATTAACCAGTCTTAAGAGATTTTTTTTTTTAAGAGATATAGACAAACCAGACTCTGAAAAAAAAATTGCAAAACACACATCTGATAAAGGACTTTCAAGAAAAAGGAAACAAACAATACAAATGAAAATGGGCAAAAGCACTGAACAGACCCTCACCAATGGTACAAAGATGGCATATAAGCATATGAACACATGTTCAACACTATATGTCATTAAGGAACTGCAAATAAAAACCAGATACCACCACACACTTATTAGAATGGTTAAAACACAAAACACCGACAACACCCAAGGCCAGCGAGGATGTGGAAGAACAGACACTCTCAAATTCATCGCTGGTAGACATGCAAAACGGTATGACCACTTTGGGATAGTCTGGCAGTTTTTTACAAAGCTAAACATACAGGCTTACCACCAATGATCCAGCAGTCACACTACTATGTATTACCCAAATAAATTTAAAACTGTCCACACATAAATCTACCTATGTTTGTATTTTTAATGGCTTTATTCATAATTGCCAAAAGCTGGAAGCTGCCAAGATGTGCTTCAATAGGTGAATACATAAGCTGTGATACACCCATACGATGGAGTATTATTCAGGGGAAAAAAAAAGGGCTATCAAGCTATGACAAGACAGAAAAGCCTTAATACATATTGCGAATTAAAGAAGCTAGTCTGAAAAAACTACACACTCCATGATTCCAATTCTATGACATTCTGGAAAAGGCAAAACTAGAGAGAATAAAAAAGTTCAGTGGCTGCCAGGTGTTCAGGGGGAGGGAGCGAGTGATGAACGGGTGAAGCACAAGGCATTTTAAAGGTGGTGAAACTATTCTGCAGGACACTGTAACAGTGGATACATGACATCATGACTGTACAACACAAAGTGAACTCTAATGTGAACCAGGGACTTTAGCTAACAGCATATCAATACTGGTTATCAGTGCTAACAAACGTAACACACTAAAGCAGGATGTATTAATAATAAAAGAAACTATGTGCAGGAGGGAGAAGGGTTTGTGGGAACCCTGAACTTTCTATTTAACTTTTCCGCAAACTAAAACTTCTCTGAAAAATAAAGTGTATTCGTTTTTTCCTTAAAAATTTACCAGTCCATTCATTTACCTTCTTTTCTTGATTCTTTAGGCGTTCTTGGAGTTCCTTCTTTTCTTTCTCCAGTTGTTCAACCTGTTTGGCCATAATGAAATCTGGATCCAATTCTTCGAGGTCCTGAAAAAAACATGCACCATCTTTAATGAGAATATAAAAGTCAACACAGCAGCTTCCTAGAATCAGGTCCTAAATTACTTTTCTTTAATGAGTGTCAATTTAGACAACAGGGAAAAATACACAATCTTAACATCTACCTCTCCCTCCACTCTGCAATAAACATGGTATCTACCTAAACTCAACTGACACAATGAATGCAGTGACTAAAAAGTTCACAGAACAATTAAAAAACAAATGTTTACTCACAGATTTAGTTAATGACCCAGCTGTACACTGCTAAAATAACCCAGTAATCCACAATAAATCGGTAAACGGTAAAGAACTCCGGCTCTAAGATTACAAAAGACCTGGATAAAATGAACAATTTAATGAGCGGACATATGCTACGTACTTCAATATCGATATCTTTGAATGCTTTGGCACCTAGTTCCGTTTTCTTTATCTGCTCCAAACGCTCACGAACGGTTTTCTTCTTAATTTGTTCGTGTTCCTGTAAAATACGCTCCTTCTCTCTCTCCTTAGCCTCCTGTCGCAGTCTCTCTTCTTCAGCCTTCCGTACTTTCTGGAGTTCAGCTTCCCTCTGCTCCAACTCTTCTTTCTCACGCTGAATATTCAGACTCTCAAGCCGTTCTTTCCTTTCCTCAATTGTCTGACGGCGAGCCAGGATACGTTGATGTTCTTTTCGTGAATTTTTTAGGTATGCGTTAACAGCTAACTGATGCTGTTCTTCCTTCTCTTGCTTCAAAAACAAACGAATTTAAAAAATGCATTAAAAGTTACACAGCATATAGTATATTAAAGCCTCTCAAAAATTAACAAAATGTGCAAACATATATGTTACTCTACTGTATTTGCATTTAATAATGGAAAATGACATTATTCGAGCTACTAGTTCCTTATACCCAATACTGTGGTGCTACTCCTAGTCAATCTTTTAACAGCCATGAAGCTGGAGAATCTTTACTGGTAAGTCAACTTTTCTCTACCCCAAATCTACTTTAAAGTGTTTAAGCCAAACAAGAGAAGAACTTTAGCAGAGAGAAAAAGCCCCATCAATGGTAATACTTTTAATTATTCTGGGGAACATGACGCGTACAGCCTGCTGTTTTATGTAGCACTACCCCTATTTTGGAAACCCTGGTAGCATGGCGATTATGAGCTACAGCCGCTAACCAAAAGGTCAGCAGTTCAAATCCACCAGGCACTCCTTGTAAACCGTATGGGACAATTCTATTCTACTCTGTCCTATAGGATCACCATGAGTCAAAACTGACTCAATGGTTAACGGGTTTTTGGTTTTGGTGTCCATATTTTACTACATTATCTGTGATTTATTTCATGGACGGTAGCTCAATAATTCACATATCTGACAACAACATTTGACAAAAATAACTACCAAGCATAACCAAATAGAAAACATATAAATCCCTTCTCTCAGACATCACCTCAAACCTTTTTGTGAAAGACATGACCTAAGAATCCCTCAAAAATTCCTATAGTTCATATACCCCATAGATGCCTACCAGTATATGGGCTGGCTTAATAACTTCAAGCGCTTTGGCAAGTACTGAGGACATGGCTGTCAGCTGATTTCTTATCTGTTCTGAAGGCATGCTTTGCAGATGAGGACCAAGCGGAGCATCTTCTCGAGTAGCATAATTCAAATCAGATCCAAAACTAAGGGTCCGAGAAGAGTGGTCAATACGAACCTTTGAAAATTGAAAGAAATTATTGTCAGCAGGTAAACCTGCATGCAAACATGAAGTCATTCCACAAAATAACTTCTAGCTGAGAAAAAGATAAACCAATCTTTTAGAAGATCTTTTCAGTAAAGGTTTAAGAGTGCCACTGTACCAAAAGCTAAGAAACAAAGGACATCTGACTTTCCCGTCCTCAAAAGCCTTCCACACCTCAGTGTCCCTTACAGCACATACCTGCAGGTCACAGTGCCTGGCTGCATCTACTATGGCCCGTTCCAGTTGGAAAGCATCAACAAAAGGAACCAGAGAAGTCAAACGAGAAAACTCAATGCTCTGATAAATTTGTGCCACCTGCGTAAAAAACACAAGGTTAACACTAGTCGCTGCCATTTATTCAGCAGCTTCTACGTGCAGACTCACGACAGCCCTAAAAAGGGGAAATTATGCCCATTCATCAGGGGAAAAAAATGAAGCTCAGAGGATTTGTTTAACGGTATATTACTAGAGCTAGAGTTCTAATTCAAGGCTATCTATTCCAAAGCCCTGCTTTGGAGCAGCACATTACACCATTCCTCAAATAAGCTTTTCTCATCCCAGTTTAGTAAAATAAGAAGCCTAAATGATAACATATTTATAGATAAAAACCTGCTGCTTAACTAATTCATCTGAGCATTTGTTATCAAATTTCGTTTGTCTGAAGGAGACTGGCAGCATTACTACTTAGTTATACTGCTAATTAACCTTCAACTATTTGTATAGCACATAAGAAATAACACTGCTCACAAATATAAAAGAAAGCAGGTCAATGAAATGTGCACAAATGCAACACAAAAGAGGCCCCCAAGAATGAAACAAAGAGAAGCCAGAACAGAAACATTTAAGCCATATTATAAATAACATTTAAACTTACTTAAGAAGCAGGAATAAAATATGTTAAAAGATTGGTAATACTTGGTGTTAGAAGGCTCTCTAATTGACTGTTGGTGGGAGGGACCATGAATTGAATCTCCAATGGCTATTAAAGCTTTAGGTATATAAACTCTGTGGCTAATCCACTTCTCACACTACAGAGTCACAGACGCATGCAAAGATACATGTACAGAAGATGCTGACTGCTACTTTTATAATAAAACACGGAAACAGACTTTTATCAATAGTGTCTGAATAAATAAATCATTGTCCACTTATACAATGAAAACCGTTTACATATTAAAAGGAACACACAGACCTAAATTACTAATAACAAAAGACGTACTAAGATAGTGAAAAGTAGTTTCAAGTTACACAAAACAATTGTTTTCAAATCAAATACATTAATAAGACTAGTTTTGGGAGGGAGTACAATTAAGGCAGGCTTTCCTATTTTTCCAGTTTTTAGTTCCCTGATCAAAACAAATAATCAAGGGGGGAAATTCCAGGTCTCATAGACAACATTCATGCCGTGTTTTTACCTGCTGCAGAAGGCGGAGGATGGTATTGTTTTGCAGCTGCGGGACATACTGTTGTAACTCTGGTTCCTTCTCAGGTTGTTCCCTAACCCAATTTAGAACCTACAAAATCCATTAAAAAAGAATTATACTTTCTGTAACAAATACTAGGACATCCATGAAATTTTCTGTTTATATACACAGAAACATCAGACAATGCAAAGAAATACCAAATCTGATGTGAAGCTGGCAACACTTGTCTGAAGGTGACTGACAGCCATGGCTAGGTGAGCCACGCTGCTAATTTACCTCCAAAGGTTTATCTGGCACATCAGAAATATCCTTTTTCTCGAATGAAGAAAAAAGACAATGAAATGTGCACTGAATTCAAACACACAGGACAATACTTCTCTTAACAAACATAAACATAACCCAAAGCCACACTAGGACTGGCTGGCACTCAGCTAGTAACACAGCAATACATTTAAAACGTAAATACAAGGGCTCACCTTCGTGACTCTCTCACAGAGTTTTAGTGGATTAAATTCTACCTCCAGCCAATTGTAAAGATCTTTAACTTCTGGGACAACATACTGTAGTACATTGAATCTGACCTACAATAAACAAAAGGTATAACTGTTAAAGGAAATTTTCAAACTGGGATACTGAATTCAGTACAAAGAAAATTATAGGCTTGAAATCTAGAAAGTTAAAGATTGTCTAATCTCAAGCCCCTTTAAATTTACCAAAGAGGAATCCAAAGCACTGCTACATTCAACCTCTTGCCCCAAATTACTCATCTACCTATAGAGAAAAACCTTGCAAGAACTTAAATAAAAACTCTAAATCAACACAATACTCACAAAGACATCTCCTATGGCCTGTGTAGACTAATTTATTACCAAAAACAAATACCAGAATTTACAAACTACTTTTATGTGTGTGTGTGTATACATCTACACATACACACATATATATATACACATAAAATATAGCAGTATTATTTATAATAGCCAGAAACTGGAAACCACCTAAATGCTAATCAACAGGATAAACAGTGGCACCTTCAAGCAATATACAAAAACATCAAAGAGCACCTACATAAAACGTGTGTAATTTTTACGCACATACTGGTGAGCAAAAGGAGTTCACATTATCATGCCATTTACATAAAATTTAAGTTTTATCTATAATACACAAATAGGCAAAAACTAATCCGCAGTATTAGAAAGTCAGGATGTGGTTATCCTGGGGGAGTATTAGGGAGGTCACTGGAAGGGGCCTTTTGAGAATTTGCCAAACTACATTCATGATTTGTACTCTGTTATACTCAATAAAGTTTTTAAATTTGCATTTGAATAAAACTCAACTTCCTTCCACAATAAAGATTACACTTATTTAACTTTTCTTACAAGGGAGACAAGAGTGGAATAATCTTATGAAGCCAACAACACCCCAGAACCAAATCCTCTCTTGCCTGTGCTTCACCCTAGAACATGCAGGGCATCTGGCCTTGATCCTTCGCATGTTAGAGTACTGACCCAAGGACAGAGTAACTGCTGGGCCGGAGTGAGACCTGGCTGAAAGGACAGCCTGTACCAACGCAGGCTGGCTCAGAGACTGAAGCACGCTCCGGCAGAGCTCAGCCCCAAGCGAGGAGGACACCCGCAGGCCTGAGCACACTAGTCTAAGTTTAACCCCAATGCAAAATGGGTGTATGACTGATGTCCTAAATATTTGAATACACGCCCCATAAGGGTCCTTAAGTCTTTATTAAAGTAAGATGGGTGTAAGCACTCAAATGAAACTCCCCTAGCTCTGATTTCATTCCCACCAAGCAAATAATTTAAGATTCTCCACTTAGCTCCCCCTCCAAATAAGGACTATGGTAAGATAGGTTAGACTGATAAAAGTTACATGTGCTCCTGAGGTGCGGAATCCATCTCTGCGCTCACAAGTTCAGTCACGTGAACCCAGAACTCACATCTTGACCCTAAACATAGGGTGAACTCACCATTATATAAATGCCTCTTAGCAGCCAGCTAATCTAGTCACCTGACACCAGCCTATAGCCTTCTTTTAAACTTCTACATCAGCTATGGGCACGTAGAATCCAAATCTAGATTATTGATTGCTGGTCCAATACTCTCTAACACTGATCCTTGAGTCAGCTAAAGAACAGACCGACTTTATCAAGGTGTGGGGTGGTGTGCTGAGACATAGGTTCAAGTGCAGGGTATACTTCCAGCTTGGGGCATTTCTTTTTGGCTTTAAAAAAACATGTGTTTCAATACATTTGCTAATAAAACGTCTTCCCAAAGACACTGCTCTTGCTTTTTGTTACATTTAATCTTAAGTCTGTCCCTTAAAATATTTGTCCGAAAGCACACCAAGCTGAACTCACGACGGGATTCTGTTCTGACAACTCCATCCTAAATTGGTTCTGACGTTGTCGATTATTTATTATTTTTTTTTTATCATTACTGTCTTGTATTATAAACCCAATCTTTGTCTTTGGGAACTGGAAACATTACACGTAAACTTAAAACTGCAGCAAATTATGCACCGTGACAGTACGTAGTACACATCACCAACAATAACACGTACGAAATACACAGTTCAAGTGCGGTTCGTCGTACTCAATCGAACACGTCACAAGTTGGGCACTACCTACATAGTTCTTACCTTAAATGACTGATTCTTCCAGCAAAGTAAGGCCTTCTATCTGACTTTTACCAGAATGTCTACAGGTGTTATCTCAGAGTCCATGCTCCCATTACTTAAAAGGGAGCTCTCCTTCCTATTCTCTCTCTGGCATTTCTTTAGTTGCTCTATTCACCAGTTAGGGACTGTTAATGCTCAAATTTCATTAAGCCAAGTTGGCTTTCCTTAGGACTTTTCTCCTGCACTTGTCCCTTTTCTCTTGTTCCAATGTAATTTGCTGGAGGTGATTATTGCAATAAGCACTAAGTCAGGTTATTGTGAACCAGAATCCCTAGAATGTAAACTCTCCAGGAGTTTGTTAAAATACAAACTCCACTTCAGTATAACTTGCCTATGAACACTCGATACGATTTCCGCTGAGTGAAAGATCCCATCAATATGGAACACTGTAAAAATATACGTATCTAAGGCTCCACATTCTTCAACTGATTCGGCAGGTCTGGTGGGTGAAATCTGGAAATGTGCCTTTTAAAAAGTACACTCCACACACAATTATACTGCAAAGCCCTGATTAAGAAAATTAAAGTATAAAAGAGAAAAAACTTGGAAGTATTCTAGTTGTCCAGGGCCAGGCCTACACCTACCTGGCCTTCTTTCTGCACCTCATCACCCATCACCTCCCACATATTTCACCTAGATTAGCTTTGGCACAGCCCCCTGAGCAATGAACCTTCTTGTCTACCATTCCTCCTCTTCCTGGGTAGTCTATACTTCCTTTAGCCCAAGTCTCCACTGCATCATCAAAGCCCCCGGCAACTTAACCCCAACCTACCTAACAGAGGAATGGTCTTAGGTGAACCCAGTACTAGTTTACACCAGTGCTTCCCAAACCTGCCTATGCACCTCTGAATCCCCTGGCTATGAATCAGAATTCCTAGTATCAAATCATGAATTATTGAACCTGACCATAACGTCTTCTGTCCAAAGTTATAAAAATGCTCAAACTGATACCAACCATATCATTAATAAGGCCAATTCGTGTTGGTGGAGCTTGAAGACCCAGAAGTGTTGCAAGGCGACGCTGTTTTTCAACTATAATGCCATCCATATCCAGAAGGCGAGCAATATCCGTACGCTCAGGAGTAATAGGGATGGAGAGGGTGGCCAAGAGAACTCTAGTAGACATTCTGTGGAGAAGAAAGTTACATTGTTAAATTCGTAAACGCCACCTGATTGGCAGAAAAGCAGTTCTCTTTAATCATCTGGTAAGAGATGCCAGTGACAGAGTACATATATCACCATGGTGAACTACATCTGTAAATATTACACCATCACAGCATGAGACCAATTAGAAAGGAAGCAGACCTTGCTAAAATGAATACTTGGAAAACCACCCACTTACTACTATAAATGTTTTCTTCTAACTCTGGAATAAGACTGCGCTTAAATGGGAGTAAAGACACATTTGTATACTCCATACTTTCCTACAAAAGGGAAAACAAGTATTTAAAGCAGTTCAAAAAGCCAAGGGAGCAATATCGCAAGGGTTTCAGTGAACATAATTATGGGAGCGGGGGGCATAAGGTAACTTTTAGCTTCCTTGAGACACAAGAATAAAGGTGAAATTCAGAGCACTGGAAGACACCAAGTACGTGGCTTCTGGAGCCCAGGAGTCAGGAATTGGAATCGCAGCCTCACCATGTCCAAGACTGTGTGACCTTAGTCAAGATATACATAAGGCTGTCGTCAATAAATTAAATAACGTACACAGAGCTAAAAAACCTAATGCTCCTTATTATAATACTCTCTGAAGGCAGAGCGTATCAGTACCTTAGAAACCAAATAGACGAAAATCACGTAAGGGACGGTGAAGGACGTAACTTCAAGGAAAATATACTAGCAGAACTCATTTAGCTGGTTTTGCGGATTGGTGTAAAGCTGTTTAAGAAGTTGCGTTAAGTACAACTGAAGTATACAAAAACACATACGACTGACCCAAAATTGGCTATGTTTAAAAAAAAAAAAAAAGTCTTTAGGTTGTTAAGATGATTACAGATCCTTCTTCTATCTTACTTACATACACACACACACACACATTCATCTCCCAAATGCTCCAGAGTTAATACTGTATACAGAAAAAGTGATTGGATGAGAGTAAATATCTTCTCAACTGTCTAGTTTGGTCTAAAAACAGACTCTAAATATCTGGATGGGGACAGGAAGCTTACACCATAACACTGTCTTTCCTAAATTTCAATTAATTTTCTCAATTGGTCTTTTTGTGGTATTAATTATTGGACAAAAGACAGCTACTGAAAACAAGAATGTGCCAAAAAAATAATACCCTGTGGAAACATGTTTGGCTGTCACAACTAGAGGGCTACTTAATACTGGCATCTAGTATGAAGGAAGGGATGCTGTGAAACAGCCTACAACACACGGGATAGCCCCCTCAATACAGAATGATCCAACTCAAAATGCCCAGAGGCTGAGTTCCAGAAACCCTGACCTAGAACATACTACCACACCATTTAGCGGAAAATCTATCGGTTTGGTAAGTTTAGCCCTATCCAACTGTAACATTCTTACCTCTGCATCTCTTCCTGTGTAAGATTCTTTCTCATTTCTCTAGACAGGTGATAAAGACGATGGAGTGTGGATGCATGAAAAAGAGCATTTCCAGATTTCCAAAACACAGTTGAGACTTTGTTATAGTAATTTGCCATCAACTGAGGTTTAGGTGGCTTTTTAGACAAGGAGAATAGCCCATGAATATCTTCCACAGCTTTGAATGCTTCCTAAAATTAGTATAAATTACAGTCATTGCCTTTTAAATGAACAAACGAACAAAAAATCTAATTCAAATCTTTGTACGAAACAGTTAAGAAAATGAAAAGTAGAAAATAAAAATGCCTTCGTGCGTGGTTCTTTTTAATCCATTTTATAGATTACTTCACAAAACTGCCATTATTCCAAAAACACTAAATCCTCAAACTCTAGTTTTTTTAGGGAGTACTGTGAAGTAGATAAACTTGTTTTAAAAAAGTGCATGCTATCATACCACTTGGGAAAATATACGTAAGAATAAATCTGGATGGATGTAGAAGAGAATTTATACTGGTTATTTCTGAGTGATGAGAGAGTAGATGAAAATTTTCTTCTTTTCACACATCCATTTTTTTCTATAATGAGCATGTTTACTTGTCTTCTACAGAAGGTTTTTTTCCTCTTTTAGTTCATCAGGTAGTATTTTAAGATGGGTGTCCCTACACAAAAGGAAAATATCATGGGGAGAGAATGGAAAATATCAAATCCTGTTTTCACTTGGCTGAAGAATATCAATTTTTAGTTCCTCCTCTGTAACTTTAATTAGACTTTTTGTGTCAAATACATATGAGCTTCAAGTTATATGGCTACTAAATCATGTCAAAGTCTTTGTGAGATTCTGAAGGAAAAAAGCAAGTAGAACTCCCATGTATGACAGTCACCATGCATATATACTAACTCAAAGCAATGCTGAGAGGTCTAGGAGATTACCTAGTGCAGCACTTCTCAAACTAACTGTAGTTAAGGTAAGTTTTGTTTTTGTCTTTAATTTCCAACATGTAGCCAACCAGTACTTTCAATAAAACACCAAAATATGGAAGAAAAAAAAAAAAAAAAAAGACGAGCTCAAATTTTTTATTAAACAGACATAAAATTACTAGGAAATTTTTCTAAGTGTTTATTCACATCTGTAGGTATTTCATCATGGACCAGTAACAGCTCCCAGAGTAGCGCCAGTCCACGCACGACACTGACAGTGGTACTAGCAACACTGGCAATGTAAATGCACTGCTTTATACAGAAAGAAACTGGGTCCAAAAGAGGTTACATTATTTGGCCTACAACTCACAGCAGGGAACTAGAGCCAAAATATTCTGAGATTCCCTGACCGGAACTCTTCCTACTCCCATCAAAGCAAAAACAAACAAAACCTGTTGCCGTCAATTCCGACTCATAGGGACCCTATAGGACAGAGTAGAACTACCCGACAGGGTTTCCAAGGAGCCACTGGTGGATTCAAACTGCCAACCTTTTTGGTTAGCAGCTACAGCTCTTAACCAACACACCACCAGGGTTCCTACTCCCATCAAGCAACCCTAAATTCCTAACTTATCTATTGGTACTAATTAATAGATACCAAGATGAAGATGCTCATTAAGGAAAAATAAAAAAAAGTAATACAGATTCTATTACTAGAAAGAGAAGCTAACAGTTGACAACATACCTGCCACAGTTCCATGCTGATGGCACTGTCCAACTGAACAAGCCTGGTTTCCAAATGCATGGACTGGCTTTCTGGATTATTAAGGTTGATTGCCGTGCTCTGGTTATGGTGGCGCTGAATCTGTGACAAGTGCATTCTCAAGTTGTCACACAGCTTACGGAACTCAGCCTTACGGGTGTACTGGAGGCAGAATTTGAAAGCTGTAAGCGTAATTGTAAAACACATTAGGTCCTTTCCACCATCAACTTAAAATATCTAAAAGATTTTATACATTAAGATCAGTTATTTTACCAAGACCAAACTCATCACCAGTCCTTAGAAGTGCTTAGAGCCACTCGCTTCATGTTCACTATCTTTTTGACTGAACCCTAGCAAAATAAAGGAGGACGTAAGCAGTCATCAGTGCTGGCCTAGGACTAAAACACGGTTCTTTGAAAATGAACAAATAGGAAACCACCACAATTTTGGTTTAGGAAAGACTCATCTTACGAGGACCCAACATTTCAAATCCTAAAACTGCAAAAAATTCTAGTCTTAAATACAATGACATGTTTTGTACTAATTAAAACTGCGTAACACAAACTGAGAACTTGTGGTAACCTGATTTCAACTGTGTACATGGATGTGTATATGAACTACTTGCTCTGTCATTAAAATTCACTGCTAACGCTGTGAAATGCATAATGCTAGTTTCTCCTTTGTTCTTCTCCTTAAAAAAAGAGGTATTTCTATTTCAACAGGCTTAAAACAAAGGGATGCAGTTTAAGTCAATCTATCAATAGTTATCAAAAAGCCCAAGCTTAGTTGCATTAAGTGAAAAATTCACATATACTAGCCATGTAAGCAAAACTGAACACAGGCTCTGATATTCCTAGTAAAATATTTTTAGTCACAAAAAGTCATTTAAAACTTGAATGAACTAATGTCAGCGAGACTGGCCACACGAGCTTGTGCTAAGGCCAAAGCAGAAAAAAAGCAGAGAGCTACTCTGTTTCAAACAGTTGCCTAGTCACACACAGTTTAGGAGCTACACTGACAACAGGAAACAGTATCAAGTGACAGCAAAGGAAAGAGAGAGACAAAGTTAGAAAAACAGACTTCCAATGCCATCCTTCATAGATTCCAAGTATTGAACACAGTATCATAACTGGATGTTCACGATGATGATCCTGAGTCATGAAGAAGGCTTAGGTTTATATTCCGTAATACTATTTAAAACAGGAAAAATATGCACTTTCCACAGAAGGTTCTAAGTCTAGAGCTTAAAGAGACCTTGGAAACAGACAGTGCACACACAGTAAGCAGCCTGCCAAGGATACGCAGTGGAGGTAAAAGCAGAACTTCAGTTTACCAGAGAGAAATCAGAAGGTTGAGTTTTACTTTTTCAGTAGCCTGGAAAATTCTCAAGAATTTTAAAAGACCCTTCAAACACTACTGGAGTAAATTTTATACAGAACTACCTTAACTAATAAGATAATTTCTTATTTAGTAATTTATAATGATGTAATATTTATACATACTTATATTAACATTTTAATAAAATGCTTATCTATTTATAAATGCAAATAAGTGATTAAGAAATTATTTTACTAGTTAAGAAAATTGTTTACTAGTTAAACTAAAATAAATCTTTCAATAGGGGTAAAAACTAGTTCATTTTTGAAGTACTACAGAGAAAAGGTTTTACTCAACTTTAATAAGTGTTCTTCTGCAAAGTCTATTTCTAAATCACCTTTTCAACTCAGTTTACTCAGAGTTCATGCTGTCGTTTACCTTGCTGGGCGATATCGTGGTAGAGACGCTCCACTCTGGAATTGTTTCGAAGAAGATCCAGACACTGCCTGTATGATTCCCACAGGAATTTAACCCATGGAGTTAAAAGTAATCTGTCAGTACGGTCCTGAGTGTCTTCACCACTTACGGCACTTAGAAGAACACTATAAAGACAGAAAAAACATTGAAAACCATTTTTAGGCATTATTTCCTACTTTACTATCTGATCAAAAAACCAAAGTCAACAATGATGACCATAAACTAGTACAAATTCTTCCTACACCTCTGTGCATACTGTAAAGTTGTCACTTACCATCCAAATACTTGAACTTCCCCAATGGGCATCACAAATGTTTACATTAACATTTACAAATTAACATTTTACAAATGTTGAACAGTCCTTGTATGACTTTCTTGGCTACTATACATTTCAAACTTCAAAGATAAGCAATCCTTCTGATAAACAGCTACTTCAAATAAGGATGACAGAGACACATACAATGAAAAACACTGGATTAACCATCAAAATAATTATGAGAGGTCTATCCCAGATACCTCTCAGGAGTTTGAATATTATCCAGATCTTCTATATCTAAGACCATCTGCTGGGATTCTTCCTTTGCAGCTTCAGTTTTTTCTTCTGCCAATTTCAAATATGCCCTAACGACATCCTCCAGAGATTTGATGTTTACCTAAATAAAAAAATAAAATAAATACATAAAAATTTAAAGCATTTTCCAACCAATGATAAAATGCTTAAGAAGCAGACTCTATTACTCATAAAATTCTGAAAGGTAAACTCCTCCAAAAATTATTTAAAACACTTATTAAAAATATAAAACTCCATTTTCCTCTTCTTACCTGTTGACAAATATTCTTATATTGGTATAATCCTTCCTTTGCCAGGTGGCTCTTGCGAAGATCGACGCAAAGCTCCAAGTATTTCAACATAATTGGCTCGTGTATCTTTTGCCATGTTCGATGTTTCTTACTTTTCATAACATCATAAAGAACATCCAAAGCAGGTTGTTTTTTGCCAACTTCGAGAAACTCTGAAAAGGTAATTCAAGGGAATTAAAATTGGTTACACAATACACAAAAGTCCGAACTTTCCTTTTTTTAACTATTTCAATTTCTAAGCTCATTACCACCTTATTTTTAGATCACACTTATTGTTTACTTCTAAAGTTATGCCATAGTGATCCAAGGAGAAAGCTGGTAGTGTTTGAAATATGGTCTACAGGTTAAACTGGATTCCACCCAATTCCACTCATCAACCTTATGCAGTGATTTAAAAATCCCAGAAATTGAAGTCACAAGAGAAAATTCCCCCCTCTAAATAGTCTTACTGATTTGGCTAACGAAATTTTTACTAGCTCTTGGCTGTATCTTGAGTCAAAAAAGCATACAGATTGCCTTTGCTCTGCTGTCAAAGATCAGCTGGCCATACTGGTGTGGGACTACTTCTGGGCTCTCTATACTAATCCACTGATCTAATTGTCAACTCTTTCACCAATACCATGCTGTCTTGATTACCTGTAGACTTATGTCTTGAAACCAGGTAGTTTGAGCCTTCCAATTTTGTTGTTGTTCTCCACAGTCTTGTGTTGCCTATTCTAGGTCCTTTCCCTTTCCACATAACTTTAGAATCAGTTTGTCCCTATCTACAAAATACCTTACTGCAACTCTGACTGGGATTGCACTGAATCTAAAGATAAATAACCCAAAGGTATCTTAAAATACTGAGTCTTCCAATTCATGGACAGGAGAACTTCTTACCCTGATCTAATCACGAGAAAAATAAGACAAATTCCAATCGAGGGACATTCTACAAAATACCTGACCAGCACTCCTCAGAACTGTGAAGGTCAGCAAAAACAAGCAAAGTCTGAGAAACTGTAACAACCACGAGGAAACTAAGGAGACATGACTATATCATGTTGCATATTCTGGATTGGACTCTGGAAAAGAATAAGGACATTAGGAGAAACTGAAAAAAGTATGGACTTTAGTTAATAATTAGAATACAGAGCAAAGAAACACTGTTCTCTTGAATTTACTCTTCCCCAAGCATGAAGGCATTCTCTCTGAGGCAATGTTTCAAAATCCAGTTCTAAGCTTTTGGTTTACATGTAGTGCTTGTTTCAAAATTCAGTCAGGAGACTATCAAGGTTAAAAATTTCCTTTTCTCACTTCTCACTTTATTCTTTTTTACAAACATTTTACAGGCTATATATATACTTTTTAAAAATACCTTTTTTTTTAAAGCTAAAAGTTATTTAACCTAAGTCATCCACTTAAATCCAACTTGAAATGACTGTCAAAATTTCACACAAAAATCTTTCTATTACACATATGAAAAATAAACTGCGGGAACTACAATCCTAGTTTATATTATAAAAATGTTTTAAAACACTATATCTCCATTTTTAAAAGTCATTGTTTATTTTCTTCCTAAGAAGAAAAACAATCTTGGACAAAGACTACTTTTACTTTACGAGTTAACCTAATAATGTATCTACCTAATAACTATCACCTAACTGCTAAGCAAAAACATCCCTTATTTGGGGGCTTTACTCCATCTACAGATTTAGTAATTCTCTTTCTAAAATTTCTTATTTCAACTGTCACATCTTCCAGGAATGTTGCTTCCCAACATTCCTTTCTCGAAACCACATGCAGTATTTCAAGCAATGTGCAACAGGATAAATCACAAACAACATACTGAATATTTGGTATCATCACTTAATACTCTAGGTCACCCCTCATAGTATCAAATCATATCCTTCACATGAAAATGAAAATCAGACTCTTTTCAGTACTGCAAGTTAATAATCTCATAATTCTGCCATTATAGGAGAAATACTGTAGTCCACCTTCGATTGAATCTATCTCACTACAAAGAAAAAAATCCTACTATACAAACCAAAAATGTAATACAACTAGATACTTTGTTGAAATAATAAACGTTTCCTGTTTTAAGGTGGAGCCTTGGTGGCACAGTGGTTAAGCGTTTAGCTGTTAACCAAAAGGTCTGCAGTTGGAATCCATCAGCCACTCCCTGGGAACCTTATGGGGTAGTTTTACTCCGTCCTATAGGGTCACCATGAGTCAGAATCAACTCAATGACAACTTTTTTGTTTGTTTCTTTTACAGTGCATCCTTCCTATTTTCTTCGAGTGCCCACAAGGCTATTTCCTACAACCCTACATATTTTAGGTGTTTTTCTCAGTTATTTAACAAAAACAATCTTTATTAGCCAAAATTTTGGAAGTAAAGGCTTTTTATTGAATTCATCTTTTACATCGAGAAAATCACAACAGCGACACTAAAAAGACACATCATATTCAACTCCCAATCCCACATTAAGGGTTTAAATCTTGTACTACTACATATTGTCAACATGCTTGCAAGACGAGACAGGCACAAACCGAGTTCAAGCTGAGCAGGTCCTAGCAGGGAATGATGCCAAGTACAAAACTGTCTAAAAATAATTCACTTTCCCAATCTCTTATTTTCAAAAGTGACAGAAGTGTGGTTTCTCAATGTCATTCTACAAAATAAAATGTCTTTTTGGAGGGTAGAGATAAAGTGTTTTTCACTACCTAAACAACCAATCAAAATTTACGATTCCAAATACCATACTTTCAAACGTTGAAAGAACAGGTTCAAAAAAGTTAAACCAAACATGTTAAAAAAAAATTTTTAAGATAAAGCCCCCTCAATAAAAAAAAAATTTTTTTTAATGGAAATTTGGATATCAGGCAAGGGTATCTTTTTAAAAAGAATATGCAATGGGAATATATTGTTCAAATATGAGCAATACATATGAAAATGGTAAATAAATTCAGTAATTCAGCTCACTGAAAATCTGCCTAAAAACTAATCACAATAATCCATGATTTGAGTCTTCTGTCTTTATCCTAATTGACATATAAGGAGATTAAATTGGTCAGAATTATCTAATTAGAAGGAAAGAAAAGTTTTTGAGGCCAGAAAAAAACTATCATACATACACTAAAGACCCTATTCCAATATTTTTAGGAAACACTGATTTCCAGATTGATAGTCTTCAAACAAAAAAATTTAAATCTGGAATTACAGTTTATTAGTTTTTTTTTACTGGGACTGTGGGCATTCTGATTTACCTTTCAGATACAATAACTGAAACTATGTATCCATAAGAAAAAAAGTATAGGTAAGCCAGCCATTCTCATCTATTAGTTTACGAATAGTGCAACAGACAAAGTAAATAAGCTATAACATTACTCTATTTGTGGCTTTATAACAACTTTATCATTTTTTAAATCACTGGTTGTAGGGTACAAACTAAAAGGTTTTTATAGGGTCAGGAGCAGCTCTTCAGCAATACTAAGGATATAATCTAGAAAAGGAGCTTTCTTCATTTTATTGTGGAGTATGAGTTTGCTGTAACTGCTGAGCCAAATTCTCCTCTTCCTGAATGATTACTGTAACTTTTTAATGAAATATTGCTTTGATATACAGACTTAAACAGGCTTTAAGGACTATTCTACTTAAGTTTGTATTTTATTAAGATAGTGCAATAATTTGGGCCTAAATGCTTGGAGTTACAAATGTTATAGATTTAAAAAAAAAAATTTCATAAAATTATTTCCACTGAATGAAATGTACTTTTATAAGCCCATTTTAAAGTTTTATAAGCAGTGCCTTATGATTTCTTCACCCACAATGTGCTCACCTTGAGACTTTGAAAAGGAAACCCTCATTCACAAGATCAAAGGGACAGGAGTTACCACTTGGAAGGTAAAAAAAAAAAAAAGAATCTCTTCCACAGAAATCTCCTTCCCGCAGCTTAAAAAAGCTGCGGAAAGGAGTCAATACAGATTTTAAAAAACAAAAGCTACACAAATATCCTTTTCTCATCTTGCCTACTTTAATTCTGGACACTCTCCCCAACTTGCTGTACAAGTCCTTTTCAAAAGCAGTCAATAGAACAAGATTTTACATAAATTATATAGCTCTCCTAACTTAAAAGTTACTAAAATATTAAATTCATAAGATTCAAAGAGGAGGAATAATGCAGATGTCCTGAACACACCAAATGTGTCATATTTAAGCCATTAAGATTACAGTGCTTCAATCTATCAGCCTGTGGAGAACACCTGCTGGTAAAGCACACAAAAAAAGTACTGTAAAACAAATCTACAACAGCAACGTCGAGCAGTAATTTCATCTAAGTAATTCTGTATGCCATACAAATTTTTTATGTCCTTCTGAATTTCAAAACACCAAAAAAAAAAAAATTCAAGCTTTGCTACAATTTTGTAGTGCTAAGTTTTAACTTAAATCTACTTTACCTCCTATAAATTGACATCTTTAAACTCCATGCCTGTTCTAACGATTAGGCCGCTGGTTAAAACGACCACTAGTCAGATTCAAATTGTAGTTTTTTTTTTTTTAAACAAATATTTTATTTTATAGTCTGTGGGATTAGCCTATTAACAAACAAGCATGTGACCGACACAAATCTGTCTTGACAGATTATCTATCAGTAGGTATCAGTGTTACCTATTAACTGAAACTGACCTTTTTACCTGATGCATTTCCAAACAAACTCATGAAACTGTAAGAAACACGGAATAGCCATGGACACGATCGGAAGCTTGTCTGGGTGGAGAAAAGTGGAAATAAACCCTACGGACGCCCGAACGCCTAAAAATTAATTAACCCTACACAGGAACTTTCTTAAAAGAGCAGAGACGTGCATAAATACATATGCACCCCCATAATGGCAACGTAAATGCTTCCTGACTAGATGGAGACTTGAACTCCGGAAAAGAAAATTAATTTCGGGACACACACAAGTTTTCCCGCAAGCGGCCGCGGCTAAATTACACGTATGAAAACAGAACTCGCCAGGCAGCAGAGCTTTGGAGAAAAAGGGACTGGTCTGGACGTCAAGAGACCTTGGTTTTCTTCTCCTGGCTCAACAACTAAGTCCTGGAGCTTCCTTGGGCCAACCATCCTCTCTCCCTAGGCCTCAGGACGCAGTCTGTAAGCGAGGACGTGAACCCTTTAACAGTACTGACTCTGTTCCAACTTCCTGCGATTCCGAAGTTTGGGACTGGCCCTAATCTTCACCTGGAAGCTAGAACCAGGTTAAGTAGGTCAGACGCCCCGAGTCGGGAAGAAAGTGGCCGGGGGAAGCTAAGTGGACCGCGCCCCAGCGCAGTCCGCCGCGGGGTCTGGGAGCAGCCGAGTCTGAGGGAGGGCCGGAGGTGGCACCGCCAGGCCCCCGGCGCCGGCGGGAGGTGGAGCCGGGGCTCTCGCGTGCATTGTCCCCGGGAGGGAGCCATGTTTCCTCCGGCCCGGCACTCCCAGATGGCGGCCGGGGGCGCGGGCTGAGGCGCACGGAGCCCGCCGCAGGCGACGCGGGGAAGGAAGTCGAGCCCGAGTGGGGCCCGTCTCCGGGAGCGCGGTGTCCGCGGAGCAGCCGGAGGGGGCGCCGAAGGGCCCCGGAGCGACGGTTCCCGGCTCCGCGCCTCCCACCCCCGGTCGGTTGGCTCGAGAAGAGGACACCCTGCCCGGGCGCGGCGGTGTCGGTGGCGGGCAGGCCGCGTCGGCCTCGTCTCCGGCCGCAGCCCGGGCGGAGCAGCGGGAAGCAGGCCCGGTTCTTCGACCTCCGAGGCCTCGGGCCGCCCCAATTCCCTACTCACCGTTAGCGCGTTTGAGGGCATTTTCCGGCCTCTGGAAGTAGGCCGGCATCTTGGCGGCAGGCTCAGCTCACCCGGCCTCAGCGAACTCCGTAGCGGCCCGGGGCCGGGAGCGGAGACGAAGGGGAACCAGCGCAGGGCTCCACGCGCCTCGCCAGCAGTCGCCCGCGCCCAGCCGGCCAGAGACGGAAAGGAAGAAGCCACGTGACCCCGAAGCGGCGCCGCCGCGGTCGCCCAGGCCCCGGATGTAGGGGCGGGCCTCGGTGCGCGCGCCGCACCTCCCCGCGCGCAGGCGCGCTGGCGTCACGCGCGTCCGCTGACGTGGCTGTGGCCGCGTCCTCCGCGCGCGCTGGGAGTCGAGGCCGGCGGGCTCCGGCGCTACCTCCGGACTTCGCAGAGTGGCGTTAGGCACCTGCTTCAGGTCCCTTCCCTCTCCTTGAGCGAGAATCGGGGTGGGAAAGGTGAAATTTGGGTCAGAGTTTCTGCCTGGCGAAAAGGCAGGCGTCTGCACAGATTGATTTTTAACGTCATTTCTGCAGTCATACAAAGTTAAAATAAATAAGGCTCCCTGCGGCCAGGGAATGGGTTCTCTTAGCTCAATGAAATGCTAAATTTAATTCGTTTAACCGGGATGTATTGAGCTACTGACCCCTGGGAAGTGATACGGCCCTGCCCCGTGAGGAACAAGCACGGGGAAGGGAGGACGCAATAAGTAAGCAAATAAGCAAGATTATTTCATATCTTGGTAGAATAAAAAAGTCGGAGTCACCTCGATTTGAGGTGAGACCTGAAGGATGGGAAGGGTCTATGGACAGAGCGATCTGGCAGAGAGCAAAAGCCTTGGAACAGAACAAATTTGCATAATGTCTGCAAATACAGGGGAGGGTGGTCGCTATTACCGAGCGCACGTCACAAACGAATGTAAGAAAGCGAGTGTTAGTGAAAAAAATCCATTTATAACAGGCTCTCTGCTACAGTCTTTTACTATTGATTAACACTTTTAGTGTTCCAAAATTAATTAGCGTACCTAGAATTTGAGAGACGTTTAAATAGAATCTAATTTCTCAAGCCGTTGGTATGAAATTGAGCTGAGTTCAGAAGGCAAATTCAGAAAGCAGCAGTGGAATAAATTAATATAAACTTATTACACATTTTGTAAGCTGGGATATGTGAACTAATGAGGGGGTACTACCTTAATGAGGAAACCACAGTACATACACGAAAAACATTTCCCCCACAATCCTTCTGCCTCAGCTAAGAGGTCTTTTAATTTATGACCATAAAGAAAACTGGAAAATCCAGACATGGACAAAAAAATTAATTTAAAAAAAAGTTATTTTAAAATTAACTTCAGAGAGTTCTTCCTCTTATGGAATGCTTAAACTACTCTATGTAGCTGAGCTTACTCCCAAAAAAATGTGACCCACCAAGGGTTGATACAAAACGAACAAGTACTAAGCTACAGGAACAGTTTTATGGCGCAAGATCAAGAGACTCATTTGTGAATGTAATAATTAAGTCAAAATTAAAGAGATAAACATAAGAGCAAATCTTCCTTTAAAGCACTGTAGATAGAAAATTATTTAGTAGTCAATAAAGAGATGCAAAAGAATTAAATAAAAGGAAACCTGTCTAAATGTCAGAAAAAGAAAAAGCTTTCCAAGATTCTTACCTTTCCATTATCGTCTCTCAAAGAAAATGGCAAAATGAACTTGTTAATTATTACTCATTGTTTGGTAGACCTACAACAAGCCAAACACTAGAAAAACAGGAGGTAAAATGAAATCCAGCATCTTTACATCGCTGATCCTTTTCCCTGTAAAATTATTTAAAGTATGTGAAGCATTTGGTAATAAAATAGCTATGTTAAGTGCATTAAATAGACTTATTTAGAATCTAGCACCATATTTTTGAAAGAGTAAAGGTATAATGTCAACTTTCAGGATGAATTTGCCTATTAAATTCGATTGCAGGTACTCAGTACCAGTACAGGCATAACGTTAAATCCAATTGCCGTTGAGTCAAACCTGTTTGTGGTGACCCCATCTGTGTCAGACTAGAACTGAGCTCATATGGCTTTCAATGGCTGATTTTGGAAGTAGACTGCTAGGCTTTTCTTCCAAGGCACCTCTGAGTGGACTCTAACCTCCAACATTTCAGTTAGCAGTGTCCCACCATTAACGATTTTCACCACCCAGGGACTCTTGGGTTAAATGCAGGGGATAAAGAAATGTATGATACCTGCTTTCAAGATGTTAATGGTGGCTGGGGTGGATAAAGGACACAATGAGAGACAATATAGGGTCTAATCTGAGCTAGGTTGTTGTTGTTAGTTGCCATGGAGTCAATTCTGATTCATGGCGACCCCATGTGTGCAGAGTAGAACTGCTCCATAGGATTTTCAAAGTTGCGATCTTTCAAAAGTATATCACCAGACATGTTTTTTGAGGCACCTCCAGGTGGATTTGAACAGCCAACCTTTTGGCTAGTAGTTGAGCACCTAACCATTTACACCACACAGGGACACATAACCTGGGCCAGGGATGAAGCATAATTACTTGTCGTTGATTAATGCTTGCTTAGTAGAAAACAGGTAATCTGAATATGATAAAATCCAAACCAAACCCACTGCCATCAAGTCAATTCCAGCTCATACCAACCCCATGGGGTTTCCAAGGTTATAAATCTTTATGAAAGCAGACTGCCGCATTTTTCTCCTGTGGACCAACTGGTAGGTTCAAACTGCCGACCTTTCGGTGAGCAGCGAGCGCTTTAACCACTGTGCCCCCCAGGGCTCCTTAGCAAGTGGTAGGTAAAAGGAAGCAATCGGGATGATGAAGGTTTTTTTCTAATTAAGCTACTTTTATACTATATATGACTGGATAAGTTATCTAATAAAATATTTTGGGTTTTTTTTTTTTCCAGTTTGAGTGGAGTGAGGGAGATTCACACACACACACAAAAGAGCTGTTAAGGACACACGAGAGGCATTGCATTATACGTATTTGTAACATAATATCTTACAGCTTGAAAACAAGTATCACTTTTAAGAAAAAACAGAAACAAGTGTTGGCCAGTCTGTGGAGAAATTGGAACCCTCATCCATTGCTGGTAGATTTGTAAAATGATGTAGTCACTGTGGAAAGCAGTTTGGTGGTTCTTTAAAAAGTTAACCATTGAATTACCATAAGACCCAGCAATTCCACTCCTAGGCATATACCCAAAAGAACTGAAAGCAGGAATGCAAACGCATACTTATACACAAGAGCCAAAAGGTAGAAACAACCTAAATGTCCATCAACAAATGAGTGGATAAACAAAATGTGGTACATACATACAATAGAATATTATTCAACCATAAAGAAAAATGAAGCCCTGACACATGCTACTACATGGTCAAAATAAGTCAGTCACAAAACAACAAATATTGTATGATCCCACTTACATGAAATATCTAGAATTTGGCAAATGTAGAGACCAAAGTTCATTAGTGGTTACCATATGCGGGGAGAGGGAAGGGGGAAGTCATTGCTTGGGAGACACTGAGTTTCTCTTAAGGGTGAGGGAAAAAGTTGGAAACAGCATACTGATGGTTGTACAACGTGATGAACGTAATTAATGTCGTTGAATTGTATGTGTAAAAAAGGTTGAAATGACAAAGATTTTGTTTTATATATTTTTACCACACAAAGTATCACTTTTTACAATGTACGAAGTGCTTTCACATTCATCGGGTTATTTACAAGAACGCTGTGATGAAGGTATATATGTACCTTCAGAGAGACAGGCTAAGGTCCACAGTTACCAGCTGCATATGATGTCCCAGGTCCAGAGACTGGTACAGGGCTTACAGCACTGAACAGGGCAGGCTTAGTTCCTGCCTTCATGGACTTTGCAGTCCAAAGGTAAGACAGACCTCAAACAGGTGGTTCATGAGAACAGAGACACCACTGCCATCCAGGCTCCCATCATCCCTTGTCCCAACTCAAACAGCCCCCTAACTGTCCTCACTGCCTCTACCCTGGTCTTCCTGCAATTCTTTCTCCATGTCAAAGCTTTCAGGTTTCTTTGTATAAGCCTTCCTCCAGGATTCTTCCCTGCCCCCCAAATTATTCTGTCTTAGCACTGGTCAGATTCCCCTGCACTTATGTGCAGACTGTAAGCTCAAAGAGGAAAAGGGCCACGTTTGTGTTGCTCACCCCAATGCCTGGCAGACGGGAGGCTCTCCAAAAATGCTGGAGGGATGAATGAATCCCCATATAAAGATTTATTCAAGCCCTGTATAAAGGTTTATAGGGGAAGCAGTGAGTTTCTTTTACGGTGATGGGAAATTTGATATTGATTAAGGCTAATGGTTGCACGACATGATTAATGCAATTGTCACTAAGTTACACACCTGAAAAATGTGGAATTGGCAAATGTTGTTGTAAAAATTGCGTGGCATCAGACCTTGTCACCTAACCTCAGGAGGGGGAAGGAGAATCATGGTCAACATCAGCCCAAAGCTGATTCCTATGAGATAGAGGTCAGACATACCTTCGCTCTCCAACCTTTTTACCAATTCTGATGCCAACCATCCTGTCCTGTGTGGCTGCCATCTCGTGTTATAGCTCTCTTTGTCTCCCAGGTCTAGGAGGGTCTCAGCACAGGGACGCTGGGTCCAAAAGACACATCCTGCTCTTGGCTCTTCTTCTTGATGGTATTGAGGTCCCCCTTTAACCTCTTGGATCTGATTCTGTGCTCCTTAGTCATCTAGTGCTGCTATAACAGAAATACTACAAGTGGATAGCTTTAACAAAGAGAAGTTTATTCTTTCAGAGCCCAGTAGGCTAGAAGTCCGAATTCAGGGTGCTGGCTCCAGCAGAAGTTTTTCTCTGTCATCTCTGGAGGAAGTTCCTTGTCATCAGTCTTCCCTTGGTCTGGGAGCATCTCAGTGCAGGAACCTCAGGTCCAAAAGATGCACTCTGCTCCCGGCACTGCTTTCTTGGTGGAATGAGGTCCCCCTGTCTCTCTGTTTGCTTCTCTCTTTTATATCTAAAAAGAGATTGGCTTAAGATACTATCTAAGATAGTCTTGTAGATCTTGTCAATGTAACCATCACTAATCCAACTCATTACATCATAGTGGTAGGATTTACAACATATAGGAAAATCTCATCAAATGACAAAATGGTAGACAACCACATAATACTGGGAATCATGGCCTAACCAAGTTGGCATATATTTTGGGGGGACACAATTCAATCCATGACAACTCCCTTTAAGCCTGGTGGGATGGCAAAACTAAGCAATCTCCTACAGGGGTTCCATGTGCCTTGTCTGCATGGTCCCACCTCCACAAGGGTTCCATGTACCTTATTTGCATTAGCAAAACTGTCCAATCCCCTTGGTGGCCACAAGCACCTTATTTGCATTGTAGCACCCAATGAATTTTGTGGAGTTATAAGACCATAGCTAGAAGGGCCATGCTGAAGCAATTCACTGCACCACAGTTGTGTTTAGTATATTTTTACAACAATAAAAAAAGATTTATATAAGACAGCTTCCCACTTTATCTGTGGGGAGTGAAGAAAGTTTGAAATTCAATCTGTGTCATCTTTAATTCAGAAGGCATCGACCAATCCATGCAGAGCTCCCAATATACTTAAGTACCACCACACAGACATTAAAGAAGAAACAATAATATTCTTCACCCAAAGCTCCTCGTTGTGCTGCTTCTGAGCTTTCAGCTGTACCTGAACTTTTGTGGTTTTCTCAGGTAAGTGTTCAAAGATATCACGCTTTCTTATACTTAAATATTCCTCCCTTCCTCCTCATCTCACTCCCCTTTCCCTAAAAAAAAAAAAACTCCTGCTAATTCTTCAAGCCTCAGGTCAAAGGCTTACTTCTCTGCAAAGCCTTACCTGACAGCGAGGGGCCGACTTGCCCACCCTTTGACTGTGCTCTTTGTTGATGTAACCGTTAACTCCCTCACCTGGCCCATCCCTGAGCACTTTACTAAACTGCAGCCCTCTCAGGGGGAGGCTGTGTTCCACCACATCCCTCAAGCCACTGGAGCCTGGAGGCGAGATCAGCAACCAACTTGCTTTTCACACTAGCTACTTTCAGGTCATTTTCCCTCCCTTCTCCCTTAAAATTCTAACTTTGAAACTCACACCATCAGACTAGACCACCTACTATTCCCCCATATTGCAGTCCCTATAAGGACCTACTGATCCGCAGGTGTTGCCCCCTCATTCCTTGTCTCTGGCCCTGGCTCCCTGACATGCTCTCTAACACTCCTGTCATAATTATTGGTGAGGTCTGTACCATGCTCCTCCCAATATCTTGGTCTCCTCACCCTCATGATCATGTTCCCCACCTTTCCTCAGCCACTTACTCACACACACACGGGGATACCCTGGAGTCCAGATCAGGTGCAGGCCAACTTTTCCCTGTAACATTTCAGATGGTGAATGTGTCGGGCTCTGCAGGCCGAGAGGTGATGTCTTCAACTCTCTGAGGAACATTCTCATTGAAGGATAATAGTCTTTTTATATGTTATGTTTTTAAATGTAAAGACCATTCTTAGCTCAAGGACTGTACAGAAACAGGCAGCAGGCCAAGTTTGGCCTACAGTAAGGTAGTTGTTGATCCCTGCCCTGGATCTTCCAAAATCTCAATTTTAAACATCGTACTTTCCAGCCACCACCTGTCTTTAACTCTATCCCACCCCAACTCCAGCAACCCTTCTAATGAAAAAGGACTTGCAGTCCATTGACCAATTCTACTACCTTTTCACTCCTCCTCATCCCTATACCCCTGTCTTAGTTATCTAGTGCTGCTATAACAGAAATGCCACAAGTGGATGACTTTAACAAGGAAAAATTTATTCTCTCACAGTCTAGAAGGCTAGAAGTCCAAATTCAGGGTGTCAGCTCCAGGGGAAGGCTTTCTCTCTGTCAGCTCTGGGACAAGGTCCTTGTCATCAATCTTCCCTTGGTCTAGGAGCTTCTCCAAGTAGGAACCCCGGGTCCAAGAGACAGGCTTTGCTCCTGGCACTGACTTCTTGGTGGTATTAGGTCCCCCTGTCTCTCTGCTCATGTTTCTCTTTTATATTTCAAAAGAGATTGGCTTAAGACACAATCTAATCTTGTCCATGAGTCCTGCCTCATTAACATAACTGCCACTAATCCCATCTCATTAACATCATAGAGATAGGATTTACAACACAAAGGAAAATCACATCAGATGACAAAATAGTGAACAATCACGCAATACTGGGAATCATGGCCTAGCCAAATTGATACACATATTTTATGGAGACACAATTCAATCCATGACACCCCTCCACCCCCAAAGTCCTCTATTTCCTTCTTACCCAGCTTAGAGTCTATCATTTAGTCCTTTTCTTGCTCATCTCTGCTTTTATTCTACTCACCTGGCAAAACCCCAACCTTCCATGTTGCCTGTAGCCTAACATCGCTTGAGAAAAATGCACAGCTCCATGTTGACTGGTCTCAACTTAGATTCATGATCACAAACCTCAGAAAGCATCCTGTTGCTGCTCAGCCACCCAACCACACTTCTCTAGGCCACTTTCCCACTCTCCCAGATGATTATCCCATACTTTTTCCTCTCTCCCCAAGCCTCTACTAACACCTCCTTTTTCTGCTTTTACTCTCTGCTGATGCCCTCATTTTCTATAACCTGGCAGCAACACTAGGCAATTAGATATGAACTTCCACTCTTTGCCCTCTACCCACGCACCTGTATCTGTACTCCATCCTCTGCTTTCCTCCTGTTACTCTGCAGTCTGTGCTCCCAGCTAACCAAAAAACTAAACGCATTGCTGTCAATTCAGTTCTAACTCATAGCAACCCTAAAGGAAGAGTAGAACTGCCCTGTGGGGTTTCCAAGGAGTGGCTGGTGGATTCTAAGCCACTGCACCACAGGCCTCTGCTCCTAGCTAAAGCCACCCCTGTCTACCAATGCGCTAAATTCCATCCCCTCGTACACACGTGGGGGAATGACTTATCCTCCTGGAAATACTTTCTTCACTTGGCTTCCAAGGTCACACTATCTTGATTTTCGTCCTACCTCTCTGATTCCTCCTTTTCAGACTCAGCTGGTGTCTCCTCATCTCTCTGTCCACTAAGGTTGAAATGAACCAGGGTATAGACCTTGGGCTTCTCTTCTCTAACTACACTTGTCTCTTGGTGCTAGCTCATGGCTTTAGAAATCATGTCTATGTTTATGATTTCCAAAGTTGCACCTCTAGCTCCTGACCTTCCACCGAAAACAGCTAGTCTCACATTCAGATGCCTACTTGACACACCTATTAAATGTTTACTGCACTACATAAACCCAACCTGCCCAAAGCCAGACTCTGGGTCTCCTCCTCCTCCAACCTGCTCCTCCTGTCTTCTTCCCCTAATAGTGGAAGAATTAGTTGAAACTCCACTCTTCCTGTTGTTCAGGTCATAAATATCGGAGACCTTGACTCCTCTTTTTCTGTCATGTCCCCACATCCAATCAATTCATCAACAAATCCTTTACCACCTCCACAACTACCACCGTGGTCCACCATCACTTCTCATCTGGTGTATATAACCTGCTAACTTGTCTTCCTTTTTGTATCTTGGCTTCCTTCTCTTTACTCTCCACCCAACAATCAGGGGGATCCTTTTACAACAAAAGTGAGCTCATATCATTCCACTGCTCAAAACTCTCCTGTGGCTCACCAACTCACTCAGAGAGAGTCAAAGTCCTTGCAATGTCCCCTCCCTCTAACCCGTCCCTGGTAACCACTAATAAACTCTGGTTTCTATGCACTTGCCAGAAACCCTGGTGGCATAGTGGTTAAGGACTACAGCTGCTAACAAAAGGGCCGGCGGTTCGAATCCACCAGGCGCTCCTTAGAAACTCTATAGGACAGTTCTACTCTGTCCTATAGGGTCACTATGAGTTGGAATTAACTCGACAGCAATGAGGTTTTTTTTTTGGTTATGCACTTGCCTATTCTCGATATTTCACATAAATGAAATAATACACCATTTGTCCTTTTGTGACTGATTTAGTTCACTTACCATGTTTTCAAGGTTTCTCCATGTTGTAGCATGTATCAGGACTTCATTTCTCTTTATGGCTGAGTAATATTCCATTGTATGTATAAACATTTTGTTTTATCCATTCACCTGCTGATGGACACTTGGATTGTTTCCACCTTTGGGCTATATCGAATACTGTTGCAGTGAACATTGGTTACAAGTATCTGTTTGCATTTCTACTTTCAATTATTTTGGGTAGGAGTGGAATTGCTGGATTATGAATTTTAAAATCTGTTCTAATTTATACTTTTTAAATAAAAATCACTGGAAAACAAAACAAAAAAAGTTCTTACAATGACTTGCAAGGCCCCACACAATCCCTCCACCCCACCGCCACCAACGTCACCTCCTCAATGCGGTCTTCCTCACCTCTTTAAAGTAAGGTTTGCCTCCCTTCCTCCTTGCTTCCTAGCTCCCCTCCCTTCTTTATCTTCCTCCATGGCATTTATCACCATCTGCCCCTCATATGTTTATGAGTTTACTTCCTTGTTGTCTACCCCTCTAGAATATAATAAGCTTGATGAGGGCAAGGATCTCCATCTATTTTGCTCACTGCTGTATCTGGCACCTGCAACAGTGCCTGGCACATAGTAAGTCCTCAATAAATATTTGTTAAATAAATGACTAAATTAATTAATTAAAGCAAGTCTCCTATTGTAACTGCCCATCTGCATCTTGGTCTCTTCTACGACACTGGAAGTCCCTTGAAGGTAGTGATCGGGACAATTCATCTTTGTGTCATTGTCCTGTGGACAGTGCCTGGCACAATGTCAACACCCAGAAAGTGTTTATTCAATGTATGTTTCAGAGAACGTTGGTGATTCCAAGTGTGTGATAACAAACAAGATCCAAAACCTGACAGGCTTGCGTGCTTCACCATGAAAGTGTCCAAGTGGGGTTGGAAATCTTGGCAACCTGCATTCTGCCTATGACAGGCAGCTCTCAGTAGACCTTTGGGTTCTGCACATTTAAAGCAGGAAAATCAGAATGCAGAATAAGTTGAGTGTGTTTTTAGCAGGAACATGTCCTGGCAGCATTTATTGCTTATTGAAAGAAATGCCTCTCTGACCCTGCCATCTTTACCTGCTTATATTACCCATCAAACTCCAAGAGAAGGCTGAGGGGAAGAAGAGAAGCAAATTTGTGGCAAATGGCATGCACACACACGCCGCTGTTGGCATGCCATGGAGCCCAACTCCTGCGTGGGGACGTAGGAGACTGTGCCCAAAGCTACAGGGCCAAGAAAGCAGACTGAGTAAGACACTGTGCATAGAGGTTTTGGGTGTGGTTTGAAAACAAGCTTCCCTGTTAAATGTGTTAAACATGATTAGAAGGAAACCTGGAACCCCAGGGTGTAGGCTTTCTTTTTGGGGGTGTCGATATTAGATAACCTTCACATGTACCTTTTCATTGTATTACCTTCTCATGGAGCAGCTTTAATGTCACCTCCCCAGAGAGCCCTTTCCTACCACTTAATCTTTAGACCACCCTACTTTAGTTCTCTGTAGGAGCCCTGGTGGCACAGTGGTTAAGAGCTACAGCTGCTAACCAAAAGGTCAGCAGTTCAAATCCACCAGCTGCTCCTTGGAAACCCCATGGGGCAGTTCTCCTCTGGCACAGAGTTGGAATCAACTTGACATCAATGGGTTTTTTTTTTTTTAACAGGTAGAGTACTCATCACTGATAGTTTTCTTTTTTCCTTAGTTGCTATCTGTCCCACCCAACTAAATGGTTAGTTTAAGAGGCCAATTCTTTCAGTTCCCCCCTATATCTCCAACTTCTGGAACTATGCCTGGCACAGAGCAGGCACTCCATAAACATGATACATGAATCAATAAGTCAAGGAATGAAGGCTATGGTAGGCAAAATTCTGAGATGTTCCCCAAGATTCTTACCTCCTGGTGTACATACCCTGTGACTGTGAATATGATGAGCTGTCACTCCGTGGTCAGGTTACACTATACGGCACAGCTAAAGGGGAGATTATCCAGGGGGACCTGACCTAATCACACAGGCCCTTTAGATCTGCGTGTAGAGGTCATAAAGGAAGTAAGAAGGTCAAAGCATGTGAGGGGTCCACATGGTAAGGAACTGCGAGCTGCCTCTAGGAAATTGGAGGGGCCCCCCCAGCCAACAGCCAGCAAGGAAATGGGCCCTTGGTCCTACAATCACAAGACACTGAATTCTGCCAACCACCTGAATGAGTGGATTCTTCTCCAGAGCCTACAGGAAGGAATGCAGCCTGGCCAGCCCCTAGATTTCAGCCTAGCAAGACCCTGAGCAGAGAACCCAGCCACACAGTGCCCAGATTAATGATCTACAGAGCAGTGCGCTAATAAACGGGTGTTGTTTTAAGCCATTAAGTTTTGGGATAATTTGTTCCTCGGCAATAGGAGACTAATCCAGAGACCTTTATAATTTTTTCCATATTAGCTCTTAGGGAAATGAGTGATACACTAGTGAAGTCTAAAAATTTAAAGCAACCAAGGGAGGAAAAAAGCAAGACTGTTTAAGGTTTAACTATACAAATGTAGACCACTCAGGCAAAAACCACACATGCGACTCTGAATCTAAGTTGTAGTCACATCCGTCTTTTTAGGACTAAGGTGTGCATTTCATTTCTTAGGGAAATAGGATTATAAATAGGTCTGATATCATTCTCCTCCCCCGCGTGCCTGTCAGTTTGTCGTACTGTGGGGGCTTGTGTGCGGCTGTGTTGCTGGAAGCTATGCCACCGGAATTCAAACACCAGCAGGGTCACCCATGGTGGACAGGTTTCAGCTGAGCTTCCAGACTAAGACAGACTAGGAAGAAGGACCTGGCGGTCTACTTCTAAAAAGAATTAGCCAGTGAAAACTTTATGAACAGCAGTGAAACATTGTCTGACATAGCGGCTGAAGATGAGCCCCTCAGATTGGAAGGCACTCAAAAGACACAGTGGCTGCAACAATGTGCTCAAGCATAAAAATTGTGAGGATGATGCAGGACTGGGCAGTGTTTCGTTCTGCCTTACATAGGGTTGCTACGAGTTGAAATCAACTCCACAGCACCTAACAAGTATGCCAGATTTGGACTCAGATGTAGCTTCAACTCCAGCTTTGCCATGTACTGTCCGTATAACCTTGGGCAAGTAACTCCATCTCTCTGAGCCTCAGTTTTATCATAGGTAAAATAGCCATGATAAGGTTGGGGTTTAAATAAGATAATATACTTAGAGCTCTTAGCATAATCTCTGATACATAATAAACTCTCTAGAAATCCATTTTCACAAGTAAGCATATTGTTGCTGTTGTTAGGGGCTGTCAGGTCAATTTCAACTCAATGACCCCTTGTGACAGGGTAGAACTCCCCATAGAGTTTCCTAGGCTGCAATCTTTATGGGAAGGCTTGGTGATGCAGTGGTTACCACCCAGCTGGTAATTGAAAGATCAGCTGTTTGAATCCACCAGCTGCTCCATAGGAGAAAGATGTGGCAGTCTGCTTCCATAAATATTAACAGCTTTGGAAACTCTATGAGGCCATTCTAGGAACCGTCTTGACAGCAATAGGTTTGGCTTTTGGAATTTTAGGAAAACAGATCTCTGGTCTTTTCTCCTGCAGAGTTGCTGGGTGGGTTTGAACCACCAGCCTTTTGGTTAGCAGCCAATCACTTAACCATTTGTGCCATCAGGGCACCTATATGCACATAAAAAAAAAAAATGGGACAAAATAATGACTGCATGAATATTCTTAGCTTCTTTTTGCCCCCTCGAGTGCTGAAATATTCTGATAATGACTTTCCCTTTGCCTCCCCCATTTTCTCCACCTCCTTTATTTGGTATATGGGGTAATTAGTTGGGATCATGGCTGGAGAAGTTCAGTGGAAGATTCAAGTAGGACAGGGCTGAGATAAGAGAAAGGGAGAATAGAAGTATAAAGATATGCAGATGGGAAGGAAAAGAAAAGAGGAGAGAAGATGATGGCAACAGGAAGAGTTATTGGTAAGGAGGACAGAGAGATTGCAGGGCCCATACTGGCTGAATGAGAGAGAAAGTTTAAAAAAATATAGGGGCAGTCCATACTCATATAAATAAATGAGGTAGAATAGGCATCTCCCATGCAGAAGAATTCCAAATAATTATGTTGGAATAAGTTATGGAGCATATTTCCCTGCTCTGTAAGCATGGGCTGGGCGTAGTAACTTCCTTCCAAAGTGTATAGTATGGAAAGGGGGGAAAGAGCAACTTTACAGTGGAGAAACCTGACAAACACCACCTCATCCAGGTGATCAAGGTTAATGCATGATGTCCCCTTGATGTGATATAATGAAAAGGGCACTTTTCCTCTGTGGTTATCCTCTCAAAAACCTATAACTCAGTCTAATCATGAAAAAAGCATCAGGCAAATCCCAATTGACGGACAGTCTACAAAATACCTGACAAGTCCTCTTCAAACCTGTCGAGGTCATCAAAAACAAGGAAAGTCTGCGAAACTGTCATAGTGAAGAGGAGCCTCAGGTGACATGACAACTAAATGTCATGTGGGTGGGATCCTGGAACAGAAAAAAGGACAAAAGGAAAACTGAAGAAATCTGAATAAAGCATAAAAAAAAAAAATTGCTGTCGAGTCAATTCTGACTCACAGCAACCCTATAGAACAGAGTAGAACTGCCCTATAGGGTTCCCAAGGAGCAGCTGGTAGATATGAACAGCTGACCTTTTGGTTAGGAACCTTAGCTGGCAGTAGCTCTTAACCACTGTGCCACCAGGGCTCAGAATAAAGTATGGACTTTGTATCAGTTTTGGTTAATTAATTGTAATAAATGAGCCACGCTAATGTAAGATGTTAACAAAGGAGAACCTGGATGTGGGGTGTATGAGAACTCTCTGTACTTTCTTTGCAACTATTCTGTAAATCTACAACTACTCTAAACTAAACTGTTTATTCTATGGGTGGAGGGAGATTTTGAGACATCATTGTAGGTAATGAATTTTATCTCTTTAATGTTCTTTGAAAACTGCAAGAGAGGATCAGAATTATTTTTAATTACATTTTTTTTTTCTTGCTGAACTGTTGCAACGCAGCTGCAAGGTTGGGCATCATGGGGCCTGGAATCTACTCAGGTTCCGATACCAGCACCCTGAAACTCAGGAGAATGCAAAAAGAGCAACCTCCTCTTGGGAACATGCTAGCAGCCTCGCTTGTCCTGGGAGCCAGTTAACTGTCAGGGCAGCTGACTGAAGTGCCTTCCAGAAGCAACCTTCTGAGCCCCAGGCTGAGCCTGGAATCCCTCAAAAGAGCTCTGGCCCTATTGGTTCTCTTGGCTGACATCAACCTCATCTCTGATTAAATCCAACCATGGAGAAAAAGATGAAAAAGAAGACGCACATTTGGCTCACAGCGACCCGGGAATTAGAACATCGGCGGAAGATGATGGGGTCCATTGTCCATGTGCCCAGATTGGGCATTTTCCAAGTCTGCATCAGTGCCAACAGCCTCTAACTCCTTTCATGGGGAGTAAGGAACAAGCAGGCTGTGCAGAAAGGATCTACACAGAGGATCTAAGACTGCTGTTCTCAGAAAAGCCTGCTACGAGGATGTCCCTTGGTGGTGTCTGGGAACTTGGACTTCGGGAGTGTTCCCACTATTCCGGAAGTGATAAGAGTGGCTCACTGAACCTAAATTGTTTGTACCAGCAATGTGGTTTATGCTAAATACCGGCTTTCCTTCCGGGAGTCTGCAGTTTTGGTATGTGTCAGGCAGTGTGTGCCTACATGACTGAAAAAAAAAAAATTTTTTTTTTTTTTTTTTTGATGACTAGCCCCCAATAAAATCCCTGGGCACTGAGACTGTAATGAGCTTCCTTGGTTGATAACATTTCACTCACGCTGTCACAGTTCATTGCCGAGAAAATTAAGCTTGTCGTGTATGACTCCAACAAGAGGGAACTCTGGAAGCTTGTGCCTGGTTTCCTGTGGATTCACCCTGTGTGACCTTTCTCTTTGCGGGTCTTGCTTTGTATCCTTTCGCTGTAATAAATCATAGCTGTGAGTATGGTTATGTGCTGAATCCTCCTAGAGAATCATCAAATCTGGGAGTGGTCTTAGGGACGCCCACACAAGGCTATCCTTAAGTATACGGTTGGCACAATGACTTTTCCTGATTCAAAACTTTCTTGAGGGAGGCACAGAGGAAAGTATGATGATAGCTCCATTTGACCCCCGAGGAAATAAGCACAGAGAAGACAGGCAGCATAAGTGAGATGTCGAAGCTAAGGCAGGCAGAGTTGGGATTTGAACTCAGGTCTGTCTGTTCCGGGCCCCAGTTCCATCTGTCTGACAGCCAGCAGTCAGTCCCATTGCTAAAGTTTGGGAATGCCCCTCCTGCCCCTCCCTCCACCTTCTGCTCCTTCCCATCCCTCTGTGAACCTGTCTGGCAGGTCTGGCAGTAAGTACAAAGTGGTGAAACAGGAAGGAGGTTGAAAGGAGGCGTCTATTCCAGTCATTCCCCCCTCCCTTCCCAGACATAACCTCTCCATCCCCATCCTCCATTCCACCCCCTCAGAGCCTGACCACAGTCTTTACTGTCCTTCCTTTCCCTGCATCCACCATCTCCCTCCAGTCCTTTGTTTTATTACCTACCTGTCATCAACTTCAGCCTCATTTGTTTACTGTATGCCTCCTGTGTGCCAGAGACAAAGATGGGCTTGGTTACATGGGGCTGTTCCCTAACTCATTCACTGAGGAAAATATTTAGCGTGCCTACCACAAAAAAACCACAGGGCCAGAGCCCTGGTGGCGCAGTGGTTAAGAGCTTGGCTGCTAACCAAAAGGTCGGCAGTTCAAATCCACAGGGAACCAGCACCTAACAGTAACAATACCACGGTGTCAGGGACTGCCTGAAACTCCAGCATGCAGACAGCACACGGAGCAAGACAGGCCAATAAACCTAGGACACTCATCCTGTCCCATCTCTGAGACTTTTCGTCTTTTTTTTTTTTTTATCTCAAGTTTGGATCTCTCCAGTCATGCGGCTCCTCCCTCCCCCTTTCTCTTTTCCCACCTGATTAAGAGATTGTTACAGGCCAGAATGCTGCTTTGGTTATCTCTGCATCTATCTTCCCAGGCTTTAGCCTACCTCACAATTTGTTTGCAAATGTCTCCACACCTAGAAACGGAAATTGAGTTTTACTGATCCTACAGTCTTGCTGGGGAGCCCTGGTGGCAGAGTGGTTAAGAGCTTGGCTGCTACCCAAAAGTTTGGCAGTTCAAATCCACCAGCTGGTCCTGGGAAACCCTATGGGGCAGACGGTGGAGCATGCCCAGAGGTGGTGGAGTGAGAGGGGGCAGCCACCACCACCTCCACAGCCCCATCAGAGGACGGGAGCCTGAGGAAGAGGACATGGAGGGGGCGGCAGGGAGGAAGGCGAGGAGGGGACAGTGGCATTGGGGGAGCAGCTGCTGAGCTTTCTGACTAGGCTGCCCCTGCCCCCCCCCCCACTCCCCTTCAGCCTGGACTGCAACACCCTGGACTTCAACCCAGACCTGCCACCCCCTTCAGGCACATCGCACTTGGAGTTCCTAGACTACTGCACCCATGAAGTAACTGAGATGATCGCTGGGGACTGTCACCCATCTAGTATTACCTACCTGGTTTTAATCTATGAAGGCCACCATCAACCAGGCGTGCACGCCCCCCAAACCAGCTGTTTACATGTCATTGTTAGGTGCCATGGAATCGGTTCCGAATCATATCGACCCTATGTACAAAAAACCAAACACTGCTGGGCCCTGCGCCATCCTCACAATCATCGTTATGTTTGAGCCCATTGTGGCAGCCACTGGGTCAATCCATCTCCTTGAGGGTCTTCCTCCTTTTCTTGGACCCTCTACTTTACCAAGTGTGATGTCCTTCTCCAGGAACTGACCCTCCTGACAACATGTCCAAAGTACGTGGGATGAATTCTTGTCATCTTCGCTTCTAAGGAGCTTTCTGGCTGTATTTCTTCTAAGACAGATTTGTTTGTTCTTCTGGCAGCCTATGGTATATTCAATATTCTTTGCCAACACCATAATTCAAAGGTGTCAGTTCTTCTTCGGTCTTCCTTATTCATTGTCCAGCTTTCCCATGCATACTTTGCATGCTACTTACATACACAAACGCTATTTTCCCTTTTCACCTTTTTTCATAAAAGCGAAATTCTCTTTGTGTTTCTTTTGTACCAAAAGCAGCTACTAATGTAGGTCTTTGGAGCCCTGGTGGCACAGTGGTTAAGCATTCACCTGCTAACCAAAAGGTTGGCAGTTCAAATCCGCCAGCCACTCCTTGGAAACGCTATCAGGCAGTTCTACACTGTCCTACAGGGTCGCTATGGAATCAACTGTAGGGAAACTGGTTTGGCTTTTTTGGTTAACATAGGTCTTTAGTAAAAGTGAAGTGGAGTAAGCCTAACTTTCGGACAGTGGGGAAAACCTGTACTTGAAATAACGAAAATATCTTTTAAATACAATATTGGAAAACCCGAAAAGGGTTTTTGCTGGTGGATTCAGACTGCCAACATTTTGGTTAGCAGCCAAGATCTTAACCACTTTGCCACCAGGGCTCCACATATATATGATACACATATATTTTCAATATATACACATATATAAAATATATATGATATATATATGTGTATGTGCTTATGTGTGTTGTGTGCCATCAAGTCAATTCCAATTCATGGCAAACCTATGTAACAGGGTAGAACTGCCCCATAGCTGAAATCTTTACAGGAGCAGATTGCCAGGTCTTTTCTCCTGCAGAGTGGCTGTTGGGCTCAAACTGCCAACTGTTTAACCACTGAGCCATCAGGGCTCCGACTGTGCCACCAGGGCTCCATATATATATGGATATATATATAAACATGTATATATATGTATGTTTATATACTTATGCACCCACAATACCAACTATATTATGTATAAATATAAATATATAAACCAAAAAACCAAACCCACTGCCATCAAGTGGATTGCAACTCATAGTGACCCTGTAGAGTTTCCAAGGCTGGAAGGAGACTGCCACATCTTTCTCCCTTGGAGAGGCTGGTGGGTTCCAACTACCCACCTTATGGTTAGCAACCAAACACTTTAACCACTGTGTCACCAGGGCTCCTTTACATGTAAAGTATATTATAAAATCAGCATTTACATATTATGTAACAGTTATACATTATAATATTTATTATATATAATATTATATAATATTTGTATATAACCTATATATATAACCCAACCATAACCTACTGCTGTCGAGTCGATTCCAACTCATAGCGACCCTATAGGACAGAATAGAACTGCTCCATAGAGTTCCCAGAGAGCGCCTGGTGGACTCGAACTGCTGACTTTTTGGTTAGCAGCTATAGCTCTTAACCACTACACCACCAATGTTTCCGTAAGTATATACAGGAGATAAATATATATATAACATGTATATACATACATACATACACATGTATAAACATGTATGTACATATATATATACACACATAGGTTGCGGCAGTACATAACAGGGAACTGCTAGAAATTCAAGCTGGATTCAGAAGAGGACATGGAAGAAGGGATATCATTACTGATGTCAAAGGTATCCTGGCTGAAAGTAGAGAATACCAGAAAGATGTTTACCTGTGTTTTATTGACTATGCAATTTTTTTTTAATTTTAATTTTTGTGTGTGTGTGCTTTAAGTGAAAGTCTACAGTTCAAGTTAGTTTCATACCAAAATTTTTATACATATTGTTATGTGATCCCAGTTGCTATCCCTATAATATGTCAGCAGACTCCTCCTTGGAGTGTCCATTCAACCAGCTCCTGTCCCTTTCCACCTTCTCATCTCACCTCTGGATAGGAGCTGTCCGTTTAGTCTCATGTATCTACTTGAACTAAGAAGCACACTCTTCACAAGTATCACTCCATGTCTTACAGTCCAGTCTAATCTTTGTCTGAAGAGTTGGCTCTGGGAATCACCCTAGCTCTGGGTTAACAGAGAGTCCAGGGGCCATGTCTTCTGGGTTTCCTCCAGTCTCAGTCAGACCATTAAGTCTGGTCTTTTTGCTAGAATTTGAGTTCTGCACCCCACTTTTTTCCTGCTCTGTCAGGGACTCTCTTTTGTGTTCCCTATCAGAGCAGTCATTGGTGGTAGTAGTCTCCTGGTCTCAGGCTGATGGAGTTTCTGGTTTATGTGGCCCTTTTTCTTTCTTAGGTGTTTGTATCTTTGTATCTTTGGTGTTTTTCATCCTCCTTTGCCTCAAGTGGGTTGGGACCAAATGATGCATCTTAGATGGCTGCTCACTAGCTTTTAAGACCCCAAGTGCCAGTCACCTAAGTGGGAGGCTATGCAAAGGCTTTCCACTGTGTGGATCATAATAAATTATGGATAACATTGCAAAGAATGGGAATTCCAGGACACTTAATTGTGGCATGAGGAACCTGTACATAGATCAAGAGACAGTCATTCGAACAGAACAAGGGGATACTGAGTGGTTTAAAATCAGGAAAGGTATGCATCAGGGTTGTATCCTTTCATTATACCTATTCAATCTGTATGCTTAGCAAATAATCTGAGAAGCTGGACTATCTGAAGAAGAACATGCCATCAGGATTGGAGGAAGACTCATTAACAACCTGCATTATGCAGATGACACAACTTTGCTTGCTGAAAGTGAAGAGGACTTGAAGCACTTACTGATGAAGATCAAAGACCATAGCCTTCAATATGAATTACACTTGAACATAAAGAAAACAAAAATCCTCACAACTGGACTAATTAGCAACATCATGATAAATGGAGAAAAGATTGAAGTTGTCAAGGATTTCATTTTACTTGGATCCACAATCAATACCCATGGAAGCAACAGTCAGGAAATCAAAAGACGAATTGCACTGGGCAAATCTGCTGCAAAATGTTGAAAAGCAAAGATGTCACCTTGAAGACTAAGGTGTGCCTGACCCAAGCCGTGGTGTTTTCAGTTGCCTCGGATGCGTGTGAAAGCTGGACAACAAATAAGGAAGACTGAGAAAGAAGCGACGCCTTTGAATTATGGTGTTGGTGAAGAATATTGAATATTCCATGGATTGCCAAAAGAACGGACAGATCTGTCTTGGAAGAAGTACAACCAGAATGCTCCTTGGAAGTACAAGGATAGCGAGGCTACATCTTTCATACTTTGAACATGCCGTCAGGAGGGATCAGTCCCTGGAGAAGGACATCATGCTTGGTAAAGTACAGGGTCAGCGAAAAAGAGGAAGACCCTCAAGGAGATGGATTGAGACAATGGCTGCAACAATGGGCTCAAGCGTAACAAAGATTGTGAGCATGGCGCAGGACCAGGCAGTGCTTGATTCTGTACTACACAGGGTCGCTATGAGTCGGAAGCGACTCGCCCACACTTAACAACAACAACTGGGCACTTAACACTCTGAGCTGTTGTTAATGTTATTTTACTCCATAATTGCCCATCTTCCCCACTGGAATGCACTGTCTTGGCCAAGACTGTATTCCCAATGCCATACCCAGAAACCCAGTGCCAATGCCGTATTAAAAGCAAAACAAAAAACCCTCTTGCCTTCGAGTCGATTTTGACTGATAGGCCCTAAAAAACTTTTTCTTTGGATGTCTGGATGAATGAGTTAAGGAATGAATGGAGACCCTTCCTCCATCCTCAGGAAGCCTCAATTTTTAGGCACCAAGTAACCTGTTCTTTTGAGCTGGACCGGGAAGTCGGAGGTAGAATGAGGAAAGCCTGGGGGAGGCGAAGGGAGGCTTAAGTAGGTGGAGGAGGAGATCTAGATTAGAGAGACAGAAAGGCTACAAAGTGTGAGGAAGTTTCCAGAGTCCCGGCGGTCAACACCTGAAGGCAAGTGGAGGGGCGGAGAGGAAGTCCGAGCAGGCTGGGCCGGGCGTGGATCCGGAGGAGGGGCCTACAGCGTGGGGCGGGGCCAGTAGGGGCGGGGCCTGTGGGAGGAGCCAGGGAAGGGGCGGAGCAGGGGGAGGGCCGTGGCCGGGGGTGGGGCCGGCGGCGGGGCGCGGCCGGGCGGAGGGGCGGGGCCTGCGTCGGGAAGCCCCGAGCAGCGCCGAGGGAGGGGCGGCGGTGGCGGCGGCTGTGGCGGAAGATGGCTGCGGCCGAGACGGCGGACACTCAGCTGATGCTCGGAGTCGGGCTGATCGGTGAGGACGCAGGCGCCCCGGCCCGCAGGCCCGCACCCCGGCTCCGCTCCGCCTTGGGCCCGGGCGGCCTCTGCCCCAGCGGCCCGGCGCCGCCTGCGGTGAGGAGGGCGCGGCCCTTCCCTGTTGGGCCTGGGCCGGGGGCGGCGGAGCCTCTCGGAGCCCGGCCTCCTCCCAGCGGGGCGCCCGGCGCCTCGCGTGGGCGCTCGGTGCCCGCGGCCGGGCGCAGGGACCCCGGGCCGCCCAGGCCCCGCCGTGGCGCTCGCCTCGGTCGCCCGGCTGGCCCGACAGGGCCCGGCCGTCCGGGTGGCCGGAGGCTGCGAGGGCCGTCACCCAGGCGGGCCCGGCTCCAGGCCGCGGCGGGGAGGTGTAAGGCCCGGGGCCGGCCGCACGGCTGCCTCGGAGCGCGGAGGGTCGCGTGGCTGCCCGCTCGGCCCGGGGCTGGGCCCGGATCATGTGATGGAGCGGTTCGCGGCATGGAGGCGAGCTCTGCTCAGTGCACACGGATTATCTCCCGTTTAACCCCCACCGCAGCTCCCGGGGCTGTAGGCAGTGCCCCTCGCGGAGGAGCAAATGGAGGCCCCGGGTGTCATTCGTGCCTGGGCACCCGCTGGGAAGTGGCAGAGCCAGGATCGGGACCCTTGCAGTCTGTCCCTCGAGTCCCAGCTCTGCCAGCAGAGAACTCCCGAGTCACGTGATAGAGCTCGTGAGATCCCGGTTACTTTTGAAGACTTCATGGATGGGAAAGTACGTTGGGATCCTTGGGGGACGCGGAATGTGTGCCTGAGCCCTGTGCAGGAACCGTTCGGTGACAGGTGACAACGACCACCAGGTTGTTTGAATGAACATCTGTCCTTTCCCTCCCTAGATCTTAAAAAAAAAAAAAAAAAAAAAGCCCCTAAACACCTCTTTAATCCCCCCGTGTACCAGAATATTGCTCAGGTAGCAAACCTGGGGAATTGATTTTGCATTGTCTCAAAGGAGAGCGTTTTATCTTGGAGTGGCTTCCTGTACTTATTTCTAATGTGATTTTTAAACTGCTTCAAAGCAAAACCTAAGAATTTAGGCATCTTAGTCCTGCCTGAATGTACTTCTGAATTAAGGCTGAGTTGAACTCTGATTTTATCTGGAAACAGGAAAAACAAAAACAAAGGCTTATGATCATATTGTCATTCAACAGGTATTTTTATTCTTCATATTGGTGTGAAAAAGTCTAGATACCACTGATGCTGGGGGATTTGCCTTATAATAATGGGGGAGGGAGGATGGCGGTCGGCTCATAGGAAATCAGGTGTTGATAATTGCTGAAGCTGAGCAAAAGAGACAGGAATTCGTTTTATTATTTTGTCTGCTTTTGTGTATACTTGGTATATACCATAGTTCAAAAAAATTAAGTCTGTATATTGAAAACTGGATTCTTACAGCTATATGTGCAGCAACTGTTTGACTAAAGCTTAGGGTCTTTTTGCCTGGAGTTTTTATTACTCACAAATTCTTCCCTTTTTGTTCTTGAGGTGTTTACTTCCGTGAGAAAACTAAATATATGACTGGAAAACCTTTATTATTAAAGAAAATTTTAAATACAAAATTTATACAGTCAGTATGTAACATGATTTGAGATTTCATCATTTTCTCCATCTCCATTTTTTTTTTTAAACAAGCCCTTTCTATGTGTTTGTTAAAAACTTTTCCAATTAGATAAAAACTTAAAGTGGTTATAGGTTCGTGAGAATTTGGGGGAGAATCCCTACCAAGCCTCTTAGGCTGAATTTTCACTCATGATTTGTTCTAAAAGCTTTCGACTCAAGTGTCCTCCAATTTCAGGTCATGAGTGCTAGATAATTTGACCCGTGGAGGTAGGTGGTACTTTGGGGTTTTATATATTTGGGTTGCTTTATAAAATGGGGGTGTTGAAACTGACTCCACTAAATCCTTCTGAGTAACCAATCAATTCACTTCCTTGCTGCTGTTTGACATTCTCACAGTGACCATCTTTCCACCGTAGAAAAGGACACAAATGGAGAAGTTCTGTGGGTGTGGTGTTATCCTTCCACGACAGCTGCACTGAGGAACCTGCTGCTGAGAAAATGCTGCCTCACGGATGAAAACAAGCTTCTCCATCCCTTCGTCTTTGGCCAGTATCGAAGAACGTGGTTTTATATCACAACAGTTGAAGTTCCAGATTCTTCAGTTTTGAAAAAGGTATGACTGTATAAAAGTGAAAAAAATTTAAAAAACCCAAAGATATTTAAAGTGATGTAAGATTGTTGCAGTAACTCTTAGCTTTAGATCTTATTTATCATTCATGATACACTTTTGAAAAATAGTAAATATTACTTCCGTTAGAAATATTCTCTTTCACAGTTCACTTTAATTTATTCTGTAGGCATTTATTGGTATCTATTATAGGACAGAAGGAGCCTTGGTGGTACAGTGGTTAAGAGCTTGGCTGCTAACCAAAGGGTTGGCAGTTTGAACCCACCAGCTGCTCTGTGGGAGAAAGATGTGGCAATCTGTTTCTTTAAAGACTTACAGCCTCAGAAACCGTATAGGGTTGCTATGAGCTGGAACTGACTCAATAGCAATGGGTTTTTTCGTTATTATAGGCCAGGCCTTGTGGGGATGTATTGATGAGCAATACAGCAGTATGTGGTCTCTGTCCTTAAGAGAGGTAGAAATCTAGAAGTAGTTTCAAAACCATGACTCTTATTAAAAGTATGTCCATATAATTAAAAACTATTTTAAAGTATAGAATTATCCTTGGCATAGTCAAGAAATTTTTTAATGATTTGTTTGTGGATAATAAGATCATATTGAGACTACAAGGGATAATTTAGGAAATCATGTATTAAGTAGGCGTTTTCTTGGTGGTATGAGTAATATGACATGTTGAAAACCATTAAGTGGTCATTGTGGATGTCCCATATTCCAAGCAACCAGCAGGTTTTTCTCAAAGAGGTGGCTGAACCTCTGGCATGTCCCAGGTGGGCTAGTTTTATGACTGGTAATGGAACTGTATCAAGCATGTCCAAGATACAAATTTAAATTTAGGGAACTGCATTTAAAAGAATAAGAAGGCAACAGTTGAGAAACTGTTACAGCTTTAGGACAAAACAAAGATTCAGGATTAGGAAATGTAACTTTGCAAAAAGGTACTTTTCAATGTGTTATAAAATCTTTGAATTATGTTCATTGAAGGCTTGGTGCATCCTCAATAGGTTTAATCTCATGTTTTACATCTCAGACTGCAAATTATAGCAAAATTGATTTCAAGATTTAGAGAGAGTTCTTATATTTCAAAATATGATTTTTTAAAAGAGATTTTGAAATGCTTTGATTTTTAAAAAGTTCAGAATTTTGTCTCGTTTATGGGCCTGTTAGATATATGGTTATCAGAAATGGTAGAACCCCCCCCCCAAAAAAAAAAAGCCCACTGCTGTCAAGTCAATTCCAACTCCTAGAGACCCTATAGGACAGAGTAGAACTGCCCCATAGGGTTTCCAAGGCTATAAATCTTTGCGGAAGCAGACTGTCACATCTTTCTCCCACAGAGCAGCTGGTAGGTTCGAACCACCAACCTTTTGGTTCCAGTGGAGCACTTTAACCACTGTGCCACCAGGGCTCCTATGATAATAATAGAGGCATATAATTAAATGAATTTATGATAACAGTGCCCTTTAGATTATAGCACTCCATATGGAGTGGACTGTTTAAGGAACTATATGATTTTTATTGAGATATTTTTGTTGTCTTCCATTCTTGAATCTCATCAACAAAAAACATCTGCTAAATTGGTAGGTCTGATTTAGCAATCCTGGTTCTTTCTGCTTTGATGAGATTAGGGAACATTAAATAAATGTTCACATTTATGGTATTAGAGTGAAATATTTTTGTGAGTTTTTTTTTTTTTTGACATAGGATTTAAAAAAAAAAATTTTTCCAACTCTTTAAGTGTTGAATTCTTATGCAGGAAATTAAGTCTAGGAAGGAGAGAATTCTATCACTGGACCTCCAATGCTTCATAGCAATACAGAGAACTTTTAGAAAATAATTACCTATTTTAATCAAACACCACAGAAAGAACTATGGTCCCACCCCATCTGTGCCAGCCAAGGCCAAGTGGGGGCCCTAGCCTTCTACTCATGTACCTGTAAACACATAGAAAAGTAGAAAGAAGCAAATGAGGACTTTGTTAAATTTTGATCTTTTCCATTTAACGCTGGCATGTCTTGTACAAGAGGTTTATTAGAATGTAGTAATAAAAAATTAATTCTATTGAAGGGTCTTTAAAAAGTGTACTCTTTTTTTTTTTTTTGTTTCTTTTGGACAGGTGACTCATTTTTCTATTGTTCTGACCGCCAAAGATTTTAACCCAGAGAAATATGCCGCCTTCACTAGGATATTGTGTAGGTCTGTATGAAAACTGTATTAAATGCTAATATACAAAAATGAGGATCTCGCTAAATAGTTACGCAGCAGATTTCTATACTGTGGAAGCAAATTCTAGTCCTTCGCCTCCCTGGCTTAATCTTTAGTGGCCATTCAATGACTGTGTTGTAAAGAGGGGCCCTCTCTTCTGCTGTGACACTGCTGCTTCTCTTATTTGGGAAAATGATATGGGGAAGGAAAAATGCGGTTTGTCCAGCTGTTACAGTTCCTAGGCTTTTTAAGTCACCTGCCACTTTTGATCTGTTACTTCTACCCACTTCCCAACTTTCCTTAGCAGGATGGGTATGTTAAATGCCCTATAAAATGTTAAGCTGGTTCATATGTGTCAAGGTCTGTGTGTGGGAATCACTTTTGGGGGAAGTTAACGAGCACTTTGAATGATGCTTGAGCACAGGAAAACATTTCTTAACTAGAATGCTGAGCAGATAGGAAATTGTGGTTACTTGGTTAATAGTGATTCAGACAGACTCTTAGTTTCATTCCAGCTGATGAAAACAATGATCTAAAATGTAAATTTCATTCCAGCTAATGAGAAAAACTATCTAAAATGTACTAGTTCAGTTTTTTTGTCGTAGTGAGTGTATTTAGTGGCCTGCATGAAACCTTTTCTTATGTTTGGATATTGACTATTTCTTTAATTATAAAGACTTTTGGCAGAGTTTCAGGGTTTTTAAAAATATTGTTGTCACTAGATGGAATTGTAATTCCATGTGTTATGTCCTGCCCTCAGCCCTCAGGCTCCCTTCTATAAAAAAGCAGGTAGTTTTTTTAGGGGGGTTGTTTTGTTTTTCTCACTGTAAGCTCAATGAATGGTTGCCTTTTTGGCCATTTGCATGTATGCACACTCACACACAGACACACACCCAGCACAGTGTCAGAATGCCTTCTTATTTAAAGGCTTCAGTTAGACTGTATTTTGAAATGAAGTTTTACTGTTTTTGCAGGAGCCCTGGTGGTATAGTGGTTAGCGCTTGGCTGCTGATCTATAAAGGTCAGCGATTCTAACTCACCAGCTGCTATGCAGGAGAAAGATGTGGCAGTCTGCTTCCAGAAAGATTTACAGCCTTGAAAACCCTATGGGGCAGTTCTACTTTTTCCTGTGGGGTCGCTATGAATCAGAATTTACTCGACAGCAGTGGGTTTGGTTTTTGGTTTATGATTATCAAGACTTCTTGCTGTCATAAGATAAATTCCAGGCATACGACTTAGTGTAATAAAGCCATATGAGCCCTGGTCTGCTACAGTGGCACTGACGTGACAGGAGATCATTATTGTTTGAAGAGAAGCTGTTTGGAAGCCATGAACTAAAAACATTGCAGAGGTGTTTCTGAGTAAATACTGGACTTCTGTTTCATGTGATTGGGTCAGGGTTAGGTTACTCACCAGAATTCACTGGGAAATATTCTGGGGGTCCAGAAGACACAGTTGTTTCAGGCCCTACTTCCTGCCTGAGGGAGAGCCTGGAGGGTTCTCAGCTTTTGCACTGTCTTGGCGTTGCAGTATTCTGGATTCTCCTCTCAGTGTCCTGACACTGTAGCATCCTGGATTCTGTTCTCAGCGTCCTGGCACTGTAGCATTCTGGATTCTGCTCTCAGTGTCCCGGCACTGTAGCATTCTGGATTCTCCTTTCTACCCTGGCACTGTAGCATTCTGGATTCTGCTTTCAGTGTCCTGTAGCATTCTGGATTCTCTTCACAGTTTCCCGGCACTGTAGCATTCTGAATTCTCTTCACAGTTTCCTGGCACTGTAGCATTCTGGATTCTTCTCTCTGCCCTGGCACTGTAGCATTCTGCTTTCCTATCACAGTTCAAGAGAAACGAGGACTCACAGCTGTTGCCATCCACCTGCTCTGCCTCCCACCCCTACTGCCCTTGCTTGTGTACACACCCACATGCTGGTGCATGTACCTCACACACATGCATGTGCCTGTGTGCGCACATACACAGTCATAGACAAACACTTTCTCATCACGGTGAGGTCAGCACAGAGGTGCTCCCTTCCACTTCTAGAGAGAGAAGCAGGCGAGCGTGCCTTCCGCTGCGTGCTGCTCACTGGGGCAGTGGAAGCTCAGATGGAAAGCTGCATTCCCTGTGTGTGATCCAGGTCAACCTCTATAATCCCTTCATCTCCTAGTCCCCGCAGATGGTGGCCCTATAGGGAGCCAGGGTTTCCAGCACACTTGGAATCAACTGCCCAGGCCCGGTGTGGCAGACATGCCACCTTCTCTATTACTGTGTATTGTTTCTATTTTACAATTTTAATGGCATTTTAAGTTTTAGTTGTTGATGGTAATTTGAGTGTTATTGTTAGCTGCCATTGAGTAGTTTCTGACTTATTGCCACCCTGTGTACAACAGAATGAAAATGAAACACTGCCTTGTCCTGCACCATCCTCACAATCATTGCTATGTTTGAGCCCGTTGTTGGAGCTACTGTGTCAGTCAATCTTCTTGCAAGTCTTCCTCTCTTTTGCTGGCCCTTTACAGTTTTAATGGCATTTTTATTTTTAGTTGTTGGTAGTAGTATAAGTACATGGTTAAAAATATATAAATGCAGAAGATTATAGAATGAAAACTAGGTCTCCTCCTATCCTGCTCCTCAGGTCCCCGGTTCTGCCTCCCAGCCCTCCACCCCAGCCCGCCCCGGGACAGGTTTCTTTACCTCCTCTCAGAGAGGTTTTCTCTGCATATGAGCATGTGTACGATTTTGTGGGTTTGAGTGTATTATGTACATATGAGAGCTTACCGTATTCATTATTCTCTACCTTTTTTCCCTCAGTTTGTGGATTGGAATAATAAAAATACACTTTGTGACTGACGAAATTTGGCAAGCAGTTAAAACGCTTGCCTGTTCACTTAATCTATGGTAAATATAATTTTCAAGTGATTTGTTTTAAACATCAGTTTTATTTTCTTCCATTTTTCCATCCCGTCAGCTACTAAAAGACCTGAGTAGACCCAGTAGTATTTCTCAAGCAAAATTTTGTTTTAGTTCTCCCAGGAAGATACTTCAGGGGAAAAGACTGACTCCACATGTGAGTTATCGATGCGGCCACTTCCCTGTCAGCATTTTCTGAACGTTTTACCTGGGTGATGAATGTGTCTAATGCGCGTTTATCACCAGAAACTTAAAGGTGTCCTGATTTCTTAATTATCTAAATGTAGCTACCTCTGGGAACTCTGATAATAAGTATGGGCTCTACAACTAATTAGTGCTTACTCTGTGAACAATACATATGACTCCTTCCTTGTCAAAGGAAATTCCAGCAATAAAGCAGAGTTATGACTGACAACACCAGTTGTAAATTTAAGACATAGAAGAGGCAGGGAAAGCATACAGTATTCTCAGGAATAATGGTGCCTCAGAAAGTCCAGCGTCTGTTCTTCTGCTTTAGTGGACTATAGCAGGCTGCCCTAGCTGTAAGGAGAGAGCTGACTTCAAAAGAATGGTTGAATGTCTCTCAAGTTTTTTTTGTTAATACATTTTCAAATTAAATTATAGAGGTGATACATGTTATGAAAATATACAGACATTCAGAAGAATATTAGCAAGTGGGCTTTAGGCTCTTTAGAAGGCTCCCATGCCTAGTCTTGGGACATTTCTCCGTGTGGTTCATGCCAAATAAAAGTATGGTCGTGTATGTCCTTTCTTCCAGAATGTACCTGAAACATGGGAGCCCAGTAAAAATGATGGAGAGTTACATTGCAGTTCTCACCAAGGGGATATGCCAGAGTGAAGAGAATGGCTCGTTCCTTAGCAAGGACTTTGATGCCCGAAAGGCATACCTTGCAGGCTCCATCAAAGGTAAAAAAAAAAAAAAGAAAGGCCAAACAATAACTTGGAGAATATGATCTGTGTCACTGAATTATACAAGTAGAAATTGTTGAATTGGTGTATGCTTGATTTTATATAGTTTCACTACAATAAAATAGGAAAAAAAAAAAAAAATCCTAACAATAACATCCTCAAGCCAAGGACAGTGTTTCATTTAGCCTTCCTCGCGCTATCTTTCCATATGTTACGATCATCATCTTCTGAGTTTCCCACTTGGGTTAGAATTTTGTCAAAGGAAAGCCGATTTCTGTGGTGGTCCTGCCCATGTTATTCTGTGATAGAAATGTTCTTCACCAGTAGCCAAATTCATTGTTCTCCTTCCCTTACATCTTAGCAGTTGATTCTCACATCTGGAGATCTGAAGCCCCTAACCCAAAGTCCCTAATCCTACTCCCAGCCTTTCTCTCACAGCTGGAAAATCGAAAATGGCAGAGGCCAGCACAGGGCTATGCCACAGCCTTCAAGCTCCTCAGAGTAAGGAGAGAGAATTCTGAAGGTGACGCTGGCCTGCATTCACATCTTGCCATCGCGCCTGTGTCTTTGCTCTGGATCCCATTCTTCTGAATGGTTGAGGTGTAAGGTGTTCATCAAGCTAACTGAAAAGGACTTAAGTAATTACCCGTGGGTCTGTGTGTGTGGAGGGGCGAGGGGTTAGTGGGCATTTTTTTAAGTCAGGAAGTTTTCAGGACCCAGGAATATGCTGGTGCCCTTTCACATCATTTATTCCATTTAATCTGGCTTGGTCTACACATCCAGCATGGAGCCTTTCACGGGCTGTTGTAGGCAGATGTGTGGATGTGTGGATGGAATACCCAGTCACCAGATAAGGTGCTTCTGTGCTTACACTTGCTAAATTTATTCTCTGTATTGAAAAACAGTTTTGCATTCTTATCACAAGAATTCTTTCTGATAAAAACTTTATTTTCTTATGTAATACTTAATGCTATAACATTGTAATCTCTTTTTTTCTTTTTTATCAGATATTGTATCTCAGTTTGGAATGGAAACTGTTATCTTATATACAGCACTGATGCTAAAGAAAAGAATTGTCGTCTTTCACCCAAGAATAGAAGCTGTCCAGGAGTTTACCAGGTATGGACTCTAATCGTTATGAAGTGTAAACTTTGTTGGCCACCAGTTTGGCGCACTAAGTTACCCTGTGCTCTGGTTTTCCACATTTGGTGTAATTTGAATGTGTTAGGCTGGAAGGGAAATACCATTTGCATCTAATGTTTTAGTTTAGATCTAATAGTTCAAAGTTACTAAATTTGAACAGATTCAGACTTAAATTTGGAAATGTGAACATTTTAGAGCAGGGAGTCAGCGAACTTTCTTACAAAGGGGCAGACAGTAAATATTTTAGGCTTGCTGGCCATATGATCTCTGTTCCAACTACTCACTTTGCCATCTTGAGCAAAAGCAGCCATTAGGTATTATGTAAACAAATGAGCATGCTGTGTTGCAATAAAACTTTATTTATAAAAACAAACAGCCGGCTTATGGGCCATAGTTTGCCAGCCTGTTTTAGAGTAAGTTTTTCTTTCTGTTCAATTTTACCAAACACTTATTTTTATGATAAATACAGATTCGTTGTAGTTTTTTGTTTCTTTTCCGAATCTAACTAGTTCTCAGATCCTTTTTTAAAAGCAGGGAACTAGCATTTGTGCTGTGTTTGTGTAAGACACCTTAAACTATTAAATTTACTCTTGATAAGAGCTCTGAAAGGACATACCCTCTCTCCATTTTATGGATGAGAAAACTGAGACTCAGAGAAGATAAGTGCTGAGATAATGAAAAGAACAAATGCTTTTTAGTCAGCAAGGTCTGGGTTAAATTCCTTAGAGGGTAACTTAATAGCTCTGTGACCACGTAAAAGATACTTAACCTTTCTGAGCCTCAGTTTCTCTGTAAAATGAGGAAGGATACTGATACCTCATAAGGTTGTTTGTAGGACTGGAAATCATTTGTGTAAAGTGCTTACTTACCACATGCCTTGCCCTTACTGTCTACTTTAGAAATGATTCTCGTTATGGTCATGATTGGCTCAGATTATAAATGAGAGGGCCAGAATTTTCACCTTGCTCTGTCTGGTTCTATAACTCCATATTTTTCCACCCTGCTACCTTTTTTGTTTATTTCTATGTTTCTCAACCTGGGGTGTCCAAAGCTGCTGAGCAGGGCACCTTGGATTAACAAAGCCATGGATAAATCTGCACATATTTCTGCAGTAGCTGTTTTACCAGAAGTTTCCTTTAAGCATACCTATGTGTCTGAAAACAAACACAAAGTGGTTTGCAAGCTTACTGGAATTTTAAATATAAAACGGGAAACTTCAAAACGATTTCTTGCTTGCAGAAGCCATTTTGGGTTTTCCCGCCAGACTCCCCTCTGTCGCAGCCTGCAGAGTAGGATGTTTGGAGGAAAACTTGAGAAGTCTCACTCCTTGCCACCGTGGAGATGGTTACAAGCCTCACCTGGAGCTTTTTGCAGCTAATCAGACCCAACAAGTGGAGTTGAAACCATTGCATTACTTTTCTTTGAAGCCTGGGGTGTTGGTACCTTAGGGGTTGGTTTCTCCTCTGATAGCTGTGTGTCTCCACCCTCTTAATTTCCTTGTCTGCAAGAAGAGGAGAAAAGGGTAGGTGCCGTCTCTAAGGAACAGTCCAGCGACTATTTGAGTTCTTGCCTTGATTCCCCAGGACGCTGCCTGCCCTGGTGTGGCATCGACAGGATTGGGCCACTCTTCATTCATATGTGCACCTCAACAGCGATGAGCTGGAAGCCCTGCAGATGTGCACAGGTAGCCGCGGGGAGCAGGGGAGAAAACGGCCTGCTCTGAGGAGGGCTTTCTGTGTGCATTTCTAAGGGGCATACTGATAAAAGAATTATTCCATTGGTAAATTTCACCTGTTTATGACTTGTGACGTTCTAATTGTAAAAGTTTCCATATCAGCGATTTGATTTAGGATGTTTAGATCTCATTTTGAGCCTTTCCATATTTTTTCTCAAAGGAATAATTGAAATCATTTTTTTAAATTACTGGACTGTGTAATGATTACTAAGATTCTGGGAATAATAACGTATTTTTACTTATTTTTGTAGGCACCTTTAACTTTTGAGTCAAACAGTTTTTTTGTTTTTTAATATAAGGTTTTTTTTATGTCTTTTATATTTTTATGGTATTTAAAGGTCCCTTCACGAGGCAATGATGATAATAAATGGTAGGGTGTTTGTTGTTGCTCTTTAAATTATAACATAGCCCTTACACACAGAAGACTACGTTATGTTTATGCAAGTTATAAAAATGAAAGGAACACTCACGGACTGACCATATATTGCCTGTGCCCGCCCCTCCCAGGGCCCGCCCTCTCCACTAACGTTTATCTTTCTCTGGCTTCTCTTTGTGGATGTACTACCCTCCCCCAGCCATACACACAAACACATATTTCTAAGCAAGACATTGTTTAGTTTTGCTAAACTAACTTTAAATGGATTTATGATGGAGGAAATCTTCTGTGGCCTGCATTTTGTCTTAACATTTCATTTTTGTGTGGGATTCACTCATGTTCATGTGGGTGTCTGTTGTCTTGCTTGTGGTCCCTGCTGTGTGGGATTCCATCAAATGATACACCATAGTCTCTCCATTTCTGTTTTTGTAGTTGCTCGTTTTTAAAACAGCGGTGCTTATCCTGCTTATTCTGGGTCTCTTGGTGCATGCACGCATGTGGAAGTTTCTCTGCGGTATACATCGGTGGGTAGAATTGCCCGGTTGTAAGCGTGCAGTGGTTACAGCGCTTGCCTGCTAACTGAACGGTCTGCAGTTCAAATTCACCAGCTGCTCCATGGAAGAAAGATGTGGCAGTCTGTTTCCATAAAGATTTACAGCCTGGGAAACCCTGTGGGACGGTTCTACTCTATCCTGTAGGGTTGCTATGAGTCAGAATGGACTGGATAGCGATGGATTTTTTTTGAAAGGATACAAATCCTCAACTTTGCTGGGTAATGGCAACTTATTTTCCTCAGAGATTTTACCAGTTTACTGTCTCATTAGCAGTTTAGGAGAGGCCCACTGCTTTGTGTCTTTAACGGCACTTAGTGTTATCAAACGTTAAAATGTTTGCCACCCTGGTGGGTGTTCAGTGATATTTCATTGTCGTTTAATTTGCATTTTCCTGATGCCTAATGAGGTTAAGTGTATTTTGTTATGTTTATTGCCATATGCAATAATATGAATATTTCATATAATTCACTCATTTTTACACTTCGTTCTTTTTTCTTATTGATAGACCTTTATTTATTTAGGGTATGAATCCATTATTGATGATATATGCTCCAAAAATCTCCAAGTTTGAGACCTTTTTTTTTTTTTCCCTCAATTTTCTTTTGGTGTCTTAAATTCTTAATTTTAATGTGTTGGAATTTACTGGACTTTTATGGTTTTAGTGTTTTGTATTTTAAGAAAATTCCAAGGGCAGAAAGATACTCTTGTATATTCTCTTGTAAAGGCTTTTAAAGTTTTTTCTTTCCCATTTAAGCCTTTAATCCACCTGGAATTAATTTTTATGTAGTGTATGAGGTTCAGATCTGATTTCCCATGTGAATAATTAATTGGTCCATGATTCAGCTCTTTATTGACAGTGTCCACCTCTCTCCAGGGAGCAGCAGTATCCTGTCTGTCGTAGGTCGTGTTTCCTCATGTGTAAGTGGGCCTGTGTCTGGGCTCTCTATGGTCCATTTTTGTTGCTGTTGTTGCTTTTTAAATGTCCTCACTTGGCAAAGTAAAAACTTAGCAATGATAAATTGGCCCTTAAAAAGAACTTTTTAAAAAACTGGAGTGTTGTGTGAAATTCAGAAGTCTGGGAACCATTGTCTTAACACCAATTCCAGCAAAAAAGCTCTTGATTCAAAGGTCTGCCGGTTCTTGAGTTGCCCTGGTTCCGCGAGCGTTCTTTGGTCTCAGATCTGAAGTCAGTAAGAGATGAGACCCTTCCCAGCAGACTGTCCCTGAGGAACCCGGGCACGTGGCTCTGAATTCCTGGAGACAGAGCCCTGATGGGGAGCATTAGTTAAGAGAAGCCTTTCAACTTCTGCCTCCTTTGCCAGTCTTGACCCCGAATAGCAACAAGTGAAAGTAAACGCTTTGCTTCACCCTTGGTCCTCGACACTGCAATCTAATTTTGGAACATTCTGAGTTGTGTGAACTTCTTTAGGCAGTTGACGGTAATGCCGTCTTAATAAATGCACAGGGGATAGCTCATGTTCCCTGAATAAATAAAAACAGTGACGAAAAGCAGCCGACGAGCTTTTAGACTCAATTTCTTTTTGGTGTGTTCACAGTATGAGCTCATCCTATACCACAGTAATCTTGATCATCTTTGAACTACAGGTTACATTGCTGGATTTGTAGACTTGGAGGTGAGCAATCGACCAGACCTCTATGATGTTTTTGTGAATCTGGCAGATAGTGAAATCACTGTTGCGCCACTTGCGAAAGGTTAGTTTTCTCTTTTCTGTTATGTTGGTGACACAAGGCATAAACCAAGAAGCTGTATCTTCTAGGCTGGTCTCTACAACTAGTATCGGAGGGCTAGCTCAACCTGGTCTGCTGAAGCTGGAGGGGTATTTCTAGGTGTCCAACACACAGCATTTATTCTTATAGACCTAGCCAAGTTAGCAATATGTTCTTGGTGCTTATGCTGCACTGTACATTAACAAGGTAAATAGTCTATTTGTCTTGTTTTAACAGAGATTTACAGCATAATAAATCACCTCAAAACTTAGTGGTTTAAAACAAAAAAGATTTATTGTCCTACAGCTTTGGTGGGTCAGGAATTTGGAAGTGGCTTAGCTGGGTGGTTCTGGCCCAGGGTCTCATGAAATTTTAATCAAGGTGTTGGCCACAGCTGCAGCCATCTGACAGTGTGACTGGGGCTAGAAGATCCACTTCCAAGCTCCCTTAGAGGGTTATTGGTAGGAGGCCTCAGTCCCCTCACCATGTGGCCACTGCATAGGGCAGCTTGAATATCCTCCCAACATGGCAGTTGGCTTCCCCAAGAGAGAGGAGGAGGTGTGCTGAGGAAGGGTGCTTTCTATGACTTAGTCTTGGAAGTCACGTGCTGTCATTTCTATCGTACTCTGTTAGAAGAAGTTGCCAAGTCTAGTCAAACCTAAGGGGAAAGGAATTAGGCTCCACCTCTTAAAGGGAGGAGCATCAAAGTTTGTAGACATTTACCACAACACAGAGTTAAATATTTATTGTTTCCTGACTCCTATATGCAAAGTCTTTCTAAAGGATGGCTCCGTGAGCCCAAGGGAGTGAAAGTGTTTTAGGGTCTAATGACCAAGAAAGGGCATTCTAGTGGCATAGTGTCATCTCTGGAAAAATTAACTAGTCCTAAGTTACAGCTGCATGAAGCGGAAAAGATTAGGTTAAAAGTGTGTTGAGCCCAGGGCACTAGTCAGGAGTTGGTTTAGATGGGAATTACTAATATCGCCTTTTGTGTTGTCATTTATCTTTCTCCTAAACAGCCAAGCGCTGGCTAATTAAGACTTTTCGTTAGATGGATTCTGATTAAATGAAGCCTTATCTAGCAACTTCAAATTCATAGAACCAGAACTTGCTTTCATTAGTTTTAAACTGACAAACGTGATGCATATTCATAGTGAAAAATTCAAAGTATAAAATCAGACCTTCAGGAGATAGTGCCTTTTGTCAAGCCACGGTGATAGAAAGCCAGCTGCAGCCTGGGCCACTTAACCTGCTGACGCATCAGGACAAAGGGTGCCCCTCTCCCTGGGGCCGCCTGCTGCTCTGAGCCAGTAACCAGCTCATCCCAGTCAGCACCATTCGAATGGCATTTGCTCCTTGGAGCTACAGACAAATTTCTGTTCGTCTCCTGGCTGCAGAAGGTACTGTATGTGACTAAGGTGACCACAGTTGTTTCCTTTGCTCAGCGTGGCCTCCACAGTGCTGACAGGAAGTGCGTCTTTCACAAAGTCCCTGCCAGAGAGAGACATTTATGCTCTGAACTGTTAAGACCTGGACAGGAAAGTAAGGCTCTTGGCTTAAAATGACAACTTATTCAGAGTCAGAAGTTTTCATTAGGTTTTGTCTAGAAAGAAAAGTAAAAATTCTTGTCAGGTAGGTGTGAGGGGGAATTTGGTTTGGTTCTGACCTCTTTTTATTTTGAACACAAAGCATAATCATCAGGATTGTTCCTTACCTCCCAGCACGTCGTCATACTTGCTTCTAGTGATAAAATGGAAAGATGTGGGGGCTGTCCATTGCCTTTTGACAATTCCCTCAGTATGTCTCTCAAGTTTCAGATAGGTGGCATGATTACTTTGTGTTAGAAAAACTACTAAATATTCACACAGATATTCTTCATCTCACCAGAGGCTATGACAATGGGGAAACTGCACAAAGAAATTGGTCAGCTAATTGTCCAGGCTGCAGAAGACCCCGAGAAATCAGACAGCCAAGTTATTAAGGTAACTTCTTAGTCTGCCAACTTACTTGGAGTCCTGAAATGGCCGAGCTGCCCCGGTACCTGCTGTCCCCGGAAATAAATGAAGTGATGTGGGAGAGGGCAGTGGGCAGAGGCTCAGATGAGGGTTTGCAAGATGGCCATGGTAATGATGAGCAGGGGCGGGACAGAGGTATACAGGGACTGGTGCTGAAGCCAGCCATTTATAGTGAGAAGTGTACCTGCCAAGTGGTCTAGAATGCTCTCGAGGCCGGCTGGTGCGTTTGCTGCTGAGCATGAGGAACTAGACAGAGGGTCTGAGTGTAGCTCTGCTGGACTGGCTCCAGGCCAGTGGTAATCCCATAATCACACCCCTGGACACTTAGCTAACTGCTCTCATACTGCAGACCTACCTCCCCTGTGGGCTATGCCGATCAAGCTGCCCAGTTTCCGTGTGACCCAGTCGGCACCCTCTCCTCTCCGATCACCAGATTGGGATGGCAAGTGGTTGTTTTCTATACAAACTTCAGCTGACTGGAAGAAGCTGCATGGGGTGCTGTGGTGATAATGACTTGGGTTTCTGTTGAGGTTAAGGGGAAAGTGGACCATGTGATTGATGAGCAGTGTCTGCCATGAGCCCAGGAGGTATTTATTATTCCTGCCCTAGACTGGGAGGCCTGGAAAGGGTGATTCTTACTTGTGTAACCCCCAGGGGGAACTCGGCTTCAGGTTCTTGGGGTAGGCACAGGATCACCCTGTGTACTGATCCCAGCTGGGTTCCCTCCAAGGCAGCGTGATGACTGGGGAGAGTACAGGCTATGAAGACACATAGGCCCACAGGTGAACTTGAGCCCTGCTGTCTAATGGTTGTGTGGGCAGGTAACCTATCTGAAGCTAGGAAAGAGGGCCTTGTTGTGAGAATAAAGGATAATGTATAGAAAAACCTAGTGGCTAGCACATCGTGGGCGCCTGACAAATGAACTCCTTCCCTACAGGTCAGTCTTAATCTCCTCTTACTCCTTTGACCTGCCATCTTACTGCCCTTTTAACCAGAGAAAGTAGAGGCAGGAGAGTCCACAGAACTTCAGCCCCAATGTTTTCCTGCCATTTCTATCTGTTCGTTTGACTAGCCCCAGTGGATGTGGATTGGGGGAAGATAAGAGTTTGGGGTATCAGTGGGCTCTCCAGGCAGATGGACTCAAGTATGGAGCTGTAGGGGCTGGGGGTGATGGAGTGTGAGCTAAAGATAAAGATTTGGGACATGCTGTCTCCATTTTACAGTGGAAACAACCTAAGCCTTTGAGAACTTGAACAGTACGCCTAAGGATCCTATGGTGTGTTCTATATGGAAGCACCAGAGTGCTGGTCAGCCTTCTGTAGCATTAGTAGGGAGTTGTCATGAAGGAGACCTTCGATCTAGATGCGCCTGGAGTCCAGCGTATTCTCCACTGTTTCCTGGATGTGTGGTGGGGGCTGGAAGGCACTGCTGGGGGGCTTCACCCTCAGCCCTCAGGGCTTTGCCATCGAAGTCTGCTGGAGGAGGGAGACACGGCTCATTTATTTGGTTCTCGTTTGTTCCCTTTGGATTTTCTGATACTAACACATTCCGTATTTTCCTGTTCTATTCAAGGACATTTCCCTAAAAACAAGAGAGCTCTTGACCAACCTAGCATCGTTTGCAGAAGTTTCAGACGATGGAGAAAAGGCAGCACTCAGTTTTGAAGCACTAAAGCAGAAACGGTTTCCACCGGCCACAGAAAACTTCCTTTATCACCTAGCGGCAGCTGAACACATGCTGAAAATCTGACTTTGTGACAGAAAGTGTCGCTCAGGGCGGATCTAAAGCTCCCCTTTCACTATGATTATCCCCTCAATATGTAAAATACTGAAAATAACAAAGAAAATGTTATATTTTTAATGATTTATTTGAAAGTATTGAAATTTGACCTGGAAAACACTGAAACACATGTGGAAACACATCTAATTTTCTCCTTTTGATTAGTTCTATGCCTGCCGTCAGTGCTGGACAAAGCACTGTCACGGCCATAGATAATGTTGACCGGCCGACATCCCGGAGTAAGAGAAAAGCTCTGCCTAGCTCCCGTGCGAGTCCTAGCAGATCTGCGCGCCGTCATCATTCTAAGTTCCTGTCTGTCTCACTGTGTAGCCACAAACTAACGGTTTATTTTCAGAAAGCTGCCTGAAATTTTGCTTTGTATTCTTCTAGGAAGAACTTCAATTCCTCATGAGGAACTCTACTTTCTGAGCCAAACTACTAAGTTTTCTGCACAGCTGTCTGAAAGGTCATTTAAAAGGCCCTGCAGTTGCACTTTCTTGTAAAAGAAAAAAAAATTCTTGTTTTTTGGCCTTTGAACATTTTGCCTATGAGGGTTTTGCATAGATTTTATACTTGAGTAGACAACTTTAATAATCCGTATTTATACTGTCTCAGAGGTACACATTTGGCCAACTTAAGCCGTCAATACTATCCATTTAACCCTGTTGCTAGCAATATTCTTTTGAAAAACCTGCCAGTCCTTATGTTTTAACCCGTTGCCATTGAGTCGATTCTGACTCATGGCGACCCTTTAGGACAGAGGAGAACTGCCCCATAGGGTTTCCAAGGAGCAGCCGGTGGATTCGAACTGTTGACCTTTTGGTTAGCAGCCTTAGCTCTTAAACACTGTGCCAATAGAATAAAATAAGCTGATTTTGAATATAACTGTATGACAGAAACAGCGATTTTATACAGTTGGCAAGAGACTTAAGACTATCTTGCAGGGGCCAAGACCAGAGAATGTCTTCAGACAACTTCAGTAAAAACCATTAGGCCATGTCTGAAGGGGACTGTTCTTGTTCAGTACATACCTTTTTTGTAATTGGAGACCTTAAAATTATCAAGCAAAATTATGTAAATTATGTACTTGTTATTTTATGTATTCGTATGAATTATGAAAGACTATTTTTCACTCATTAACACTGATGTCCTTAGAAATCTTACCCAGAAGAATGTTTGCAGAAAAACTTGGTATCAGATCTTTATTCTTAGTGTTGGACATTTACTAAGCAAAAATTAAAAAAATAGCCTTTTCCCCTCCCTCCTTGGGTGGTGGCAAGAGGAGGTGGGAAATGAAATGATATTTACTGAGGCGAACAATTGAAGATTAAATCTGCACTTTATGAAAATGAATGCTAACAGCCTTTTCTCCCTTTTTTTTGGTATTACCATATTAGCTAATGACCAAAGTTGTTAAAATTACACATTTATGAAGCAGAAATGGAACTATTTTGATACTTAACAAATTTAGATAGGTGAAGAATTGTGCCTTCTTCTCTAATTCTCGCTACTCCAGACAAAAGATAAAAATCCTTCTCAACTGCAGACCCACTGGGGAATTAAAGAGCATTTGAAAGCTGGGCCTGCCAGGCTCCTTCCCTCCCCAGCCTGGCCCCACCCTTTCTTCCAGCTCTGGCCCTCGCTGACTGCTTCCTAGACCTGACTAACAGGAGTGAGCTTTCTTCTTCACATTGTGGCTCTTGTCATCTGTTAGTGGCTAAACCCCCACCTGGAACTTCTGCACCCCCTTGTTCTCTACCTTTAATTTTGTGTACTATAAACTCATGAGTCTAGTGAACCATCTGGTAGATAATTTTTCAGATATTGTCCTTTTAGACTATTGCAAAACCCCTTTGACCAAATCATAAAATAAGCATCATTCTGGCCCAGGGTAAAGAAAACTGAAAGCCATACACATACTCAGTGATTCGAGAGGTTGTGCTGGAAACAGTCTCCATCCCACGAGTGTTGGGTCCGGACTTCATTCAATGCACTGTTGTATTCTGGGGCTACCCTGATGGACAAGACGTGGTGCCTGCTCTTCAGGCACAGCGTCCACAGGAGGGCAAGGAAGCAGGTTATCACACTGTAGTGGGCCAAGTGCAAGATGTGATAGGGGAACCACACAGGAGGAGCACCTAACCCAGAACTGTGAATCCTGGAAGGCTTCCTGGAGGCAGTAATGGACAACTAAGTCCCACCTGAAGTATAAGCAGGGGTAAGCCCAGGGCAGAGGGAAGGGCTTGTGCGAAAGCCCGGAGTAAAGACTATGGCCCATTTGAGGAAGTAGATGTTGGTCCAGAGTGAGCAGAGTAGCAAGAGATGAATAATGCTCTTGCCTGCCGTGGTAAGGAATTTGGACTTGAACCTGACGTATGGGGAAGCTACTGTTTAATGTTAAGCAGATATGTTTGGAAGAGCAGGCTGGAACAAGGGTTGGAGTTAGCCTGGAGGCCAGCCAGCCAGGTCAGGTGGTGTTGCCAGCAGTACCAGAAGGGGGTGCTGTTAGACTGAGCTGGGCTGGTAGCAGTGGCTGTAGAGGTAATTTCTAGAGATCTGTTTACATGGCACTTGTCTATTGGATAGTGGTAGGGGAAGAGGGACGAGTAAAGGGGATGCCCAGGACCCAGGCTTATACAACTGGGTAAATGGTGCCATTTACTGAGATTTAGGGGATAGAGTTTTAGGTGCCATATAAGTCATATAAGTGGCAAAGCACAGCGGGCAATGGATGTGGGTCTACTGGGCTCAGCTCTGATATGGTGTTTCAGGAGGGTAGCTGAGCAGTCTGGAAGGTGGGGTGGGAGCAGTGAAGGTGGATAAGTCTTAACAAGTTTGGCTTTTTAATGAGGCACATGTCTCCAGCAGTTTAAAATCTACTGGCAAGGAGCCAGCAAAGAAGGAGACTGAAGCCAGAGAGGACACAGAGTCCACAGAACAAGGCCCCTGAGGAAACAGGGGCCCAGAGCCTGGGGACAGCTTACCTCGGATGCAGGAAGGGACAGGTGCAGGTGGAAGGAGGTTTTCAGATTTGGTGCCAGCAGGTTCCGTTCCTGGCCAAGGGTGTGTTTTTCACCGTGAAGCAGGAGGTGGGGTCATTTCCCAGTGAGGAGAAAGAAAGGACTTGGGGCGGGGGGGAGCGTGATAGACTTTAAGTACTTGCCCAGAATAGGTGCAAGCTAAGTAGGGTAACGGCATGGCTCTGGGGGATGGAGGCCTTAATCGCCCCGGGAGGGTTTTTGTCATGAGCTGCACCATCTATTTAATGCCTGTGCCCTGGGCCTGAGGGATCCTCACAGACACTGGCACGGTCAGGCAGCAACTGGAGGGGAGCTTTGGATGGGGCATATGCCCTTGACCAGACCTGAAAGGCCTGTGTAGCCCGTGGTACATCTGGGGAGATGCCCTGGGTGGGCTGGCAGGACTCCTCCCAGCCTCAGGTTCTGCAAGTGGATCCGGCACCGTGGGACAGGGAGGAACCCCCCACCCCCTAGCCTAGGACCACATTCAGCCACCTCCATGCCCACCTTGGCCCAACAGGCTATTTTCAAGGTCTGCAAGTTTATTAGTAATTTTACACTTTACTTTCACAGGCTGATGAACAAACAGAAAAATGATTATTATACCACCTGTCCCTCCAGAAACCCTGTGGGGGTGTGTCACCCAGGACACTCCCCCTCCCATTTTTCTTCTCCTATCCAGGTTCAAAATTCCCAGGCAGGAACAGCTCTGAAGTGCCCTCAGCCTGGACCCCCTGGACACTGGGGGTCCCAGAGACTTGGTGGGGTAATCCAAACGTGAACCTGGGGTGGGGGGAGTTGTTCGAGCATGGAGCAGACAGATTCACCTAAAACTTGCCCTACACACCCCTGTTATAGAAGAGTTCTGCCTCTTCCGTTGAAGACCGAATTTCCTCTTCAAGCTTACTGCACTGTATCTGAAAAACAGAGTTCAATTCTATTTTCAGTAACTTGCCTTAGAAGCCAAGGTAAAACTCATTTTCAAAAGCAACTATTTTATAATCCATCTTTTTTAATGATGCCCAATTTATAGCAAAAACCATATTTTTTATGGAAAATCTCAAATATAACCAAATATAGGCAGAATAATATAATGAACCCTCACGTACTCAGCACCCAGCTTTTAACTATTAGCAACCTGCCAATCTTATGTCATCAAGCATCTCCCACACTCAGTTGTGTGTTTTTTTCCCCTGCCAAGGTACTTTAGGTGCTGCAGTGGTTAAAAGATGGGGCTGCTAACCAAAAAGTCGGCAGTTCGAATCCACCCGCCGCTCCTTGGAAACCCTATGGGGCAGTTCTACTCTTTCCTGTAGGGTTGCTATGTATCAATTGACTTAACAGAGACAGATTTGGTTTTTTTAATTAATTTAACGTAATCCGCAGATGTGTCATTTCACCAACCGATACCTTAGTATGAAATTACAAATGATAAAATAACTACTATGGCATTATCACCACCACGGCCATAAAGAAGAATCCCCTAATACCATCTAATGCTCAGCCATGTCCAGATTTTCCCCTTGGGCTCAAAGGTGTCTTTCCAGTCTAACAAGGTTGCAAATGCACGGCTGACACTGGCAGGGACAAGCAGCGACTGGAAAGGAGCTTTGGATGGGACACACCCTTGTCCACACTGAAAGACCCCACCCCACAGCGCATCTAGGAAGTTGCCCTGGGCAGCTGGCAGGACCCCTCCCAGCATCAGGCTCTGCAAATGAATCGCCCACCACAGGCAGGACAAGGAGGTGCCCCCCTCGCCCCCAGCCCAGGACCACCATTCAGCCACCTCCGTGCCCATCTTGGCTCAACAGGGCATTCTCAAGGTTCCCCAAACCCCAAGACGGCTGGGGGGTCAGGAGGGGAGATGGACCTCACTTCCTGCCTTCACTCTGGCCTTGGGAATTCTGTCCCCTCCAAGCAGGACTCACTACTGCCTGCAGAGGAGTTCAAGAGGGGTGAGTGGGGGGACTTACCTGTCCAATATGTGGAAACATGCTAAAGGAGACCGGCACCATCAGCCCCATGACCAGGATGCTGCAGGTCAGCTTCACGGTCCATAAGGACCTCGGGTTCTGCAGGAAAAGCTGGGTCCTGGAAGAAACAGGGTGCCGCTGACGGAGGACGCTGAACCTCACAAGGGCTTGCAGACGCGGGCCTGTGTGCCAGCGGGGCTAATTCTCTCCAGTGTGCAACTTAGTTACAGCTGATATTTGGGCCTGCACCTTGGTTTCCACACACACGCCATCCATTGTCGCTGAGCTGTTTTCAACACATAGTGACCCTATAGAACAGAGCAGAACTGCCCCAAGGAGTTTCCAAGGCTATAATCTTTATGGAAGCAGACTGCCATATCTTTCTCCCCCGAGGCAGCTGGTGGGTTTGACTTGCCAACCTTTCAGTTAAAGACAGAGCACTTTAACCACTGTACCACTGAAGTTCCTTCCTTGGTTCCCACCAACCCACCAACAGGCAATGAAAACAGCTACACTGACCGTGCAGGCTTACGAGGCATGGACAGTGCTAAGCACTTTACACGCAGTTTCTCACTTGATCCCCACAGCCCCGACGTTTGTGTCATCTCCCCTTTTAGTGCTGAGGAGTCAGCCCAACTCATGGCGACCCCAAGCACAACACAATGAAATGCTGTTTGGTCCTGTGCTAGCCCCATGAGGGGTTGTGGACGGGACCACTGTGATCCATAGGGTTTTCATCGGCTGAATTTCAGAAGCAGATCTTGAACTTTTTCCTAGTCCATCTTAGTCTGCAAGCTCTGCTGAAACCTGCTCATGATCACAGCAACACGCAAACCTCCAATGACAGACAGGTGGTGGCTGCACACGAGGTGCGTTATCTGGGCAGCAAACCCGGGTCTCCTGCGTGGAAGGCGAGAGTTGTACCACTGAGCCACCAATGCCCCCTCATCCCCCTCTTCTAAACAAGCAAAGAGGCAATGACCTGCTTAGTAACTTGTCCAAAATCCCGCAGCTCCAACGTGCTGGGTCAGAGGTCCTGGAGCCTGTGCTCCCAGCCTGGGCACCCAGGCCCTTTGGGGGTGTGAGAGACTGTGGTATCCTGGCCCAGGAGTCAGAGTCCTGAGGCCACGGACACATTGTGTGCCCTCAGGCATGCTGCTTTCCCTTTCTGAGCTTTGCTTTTTTTCCAGCTGCAGAGAGTAAGGGGTTGAGATAGAAGATCCACCTGAGGTCCCTCCATGGCATGTGGTCCTCCCGGTACCCCAAAGCCATTGGGAAAGCAGGACCACCGCACCCCACTAGGAAACCTGTGCCATTCATGTAGGCACTATGGGGCAGACCGGAGGGCCCCAGCTTCCACAGGAGCTCTGGCTCCAAGGCCAGCCAGAGTGACCAGAAGACCCCATCACAGAACAGTCTGTACTCACCCAGCTGGGGTGGGCATGGGGAATTACAGCTGGCCCCGGACACTGCCCCTACTTCCTGAAAATGCACTCTGTATGTGGTTCTGGTGGGGCTGGAGTGAGTTAGTCCACCATGAGCATGTGACCCAACTTGGGCCAATCAGAATCCTTCCCTGGGAGTTTCTGAACTGAGTGGAAGACACACCCCCTTCCACCCCCAGAGTATGTTATTTTTTCTTTCTGATCAGGAAGCTGTGAGGGTATGAGCTAAGAGGGCAGCTGAGTCCCTTATCAAATGTGAAGAAGCCTATATGCAGCAAGAGAGCAGACAGCAGACACCCAGGAAGGAAAGAAAGGGAGGAAAGAGAGAAAGGGAGGAATGCCCTAGCACAGAAGTTCCTGTTCAAGCTGCCACAGGCTATGCTCCCTTCCCACATCTGTCAGCGAGACCAACACATCTTCCTGCTGGCCCGCCTACTTCAAGCTGGGCTTCTGATTCTCACAACCACAGGAGCCCCAGCTGATCCTCAAGCCCTACTCCTAACACGCCCTTCTAGCTTCTCAAAAGGGATGGCAGTCTCTTGACTCTGGGGCACGTACGCTAACTTTTCTGCAAGTGTACAATTCAATGGCTTTCAGAATATTCACAGAGCACTTAAGCAAATTTAAAGCATGGTTAGAACTGGGGTCGGGGACTTGAGCAATATTCACAGCACATCAGAGTTGGAAGAACCTGCAAATCATCCAAACCCTAGACGTGCCCAGGGACACAGAGCTGACCTATGGCAGAGTCTAGGCCAGAGTCCAGATTTGCCAAAATGTGCACATCTGGATTTTCATGGCGTGTCAAACGCAGCCTCCCCGTCCTAACTGTGATGAAGAATGTTCAGTAGGAAGGCTACCAAAGCCACTTCTTCCCACCCTTCCCACCAGCTTCAGTATTTGACAGGTTTTATAAGGATTTCGACTGTCACGTGTTGACTCCTACCTGGGGCAATGAGTGGACCTCTTACCTTTTGAAAAAGTATGCTAAGACTTCTGGGACACAGGCCGAGGTCCCAAACAGCACTGTTCTGGATACTGCTGTTTCTTTGACGGCCTGGAGGAAACAGAAAGGCTGCAGCTTAACACATGGGGTGAGAGGATGTCTAGGGATCCAACGATTCATGACAGAGACGAGTGAACAGCAGCTCTCCTTTCTCACTCAGGAAAATATCCCACATGGAAGGAGATGCAGGCAACGCCTGACAGGCACCTTTCCTCGGCAGGCGTATGGAGGACAGCTGGGTTTGGTGCCAGGGGTCACTGGGGAGGGGTTTTAGCTTCCCCACGATAGTAATCTCCATCAGTCCCCATAAACAAAATACCCACCAAGTCCAAGGAACGTCCAAGCAGCTTAAAGACAAATTCTCGCTTAGAACCAAGGCAGTCCCCTTGGTGGAAATGCTGGATTCGACGCTGAGGTCCACTCCACATTTTCCTTTCAATCCAGGACTCTGCCACTGGCCTCCTCACTATGCTGACTGCTCCCCAATCAATCCCACCCCTACCAGTGCAAGGAGCCCTGGAGGCGTAATGGTTCAGCGCTTGGCTGCTAACTGAAAGCTCGGTGGTTCAAACCCACCAGCAGCTCCACGGAAGAAAAGACCTGGTGTGTAAAGATTACAGTCTTGGAAACCTTGTGGGGCAGTCCTACTCTGTCCTATAGGGTCACTATGAGCGGATTCCGATTCAACAGCACACAACAACAACCACCTGCCAGTGCACGCATCCTACAACAGCTCACCTCAGAGCTCCCTGGCTGGGCAGCACACCTGCATGTAACGTGCCCGAGCCCACCTGAGTGTGCTCACCTTTCCCTTGAGCAATTAAAAGCGTTTTGCTATCAACTGGGACACGTGAAAAATGCTGTGCTATCAAAGTTTGTTTTGCATAAGCATGTAAGTATAGGTTATAACATTTTGCTCCCCTTTTCTACAGTGTGTTAATAGCCATTGAGTTGATTCTGACTCATGGTGACCCCATGTGTGCACAGTAGGACTGCTCCATGGGGTTTTCAAGGAAGGGTGTTTTGGAAGCAGACCGCCAGGTCTGACTTCTGATGCATCTCTGGGTGAGCTTGAATTGTTAACTTTTTGGCTAGTAGCTGAGCACCTAAACATTTACGCTACCAAGGGATTTTTATAGTGTACATTACTCTATTTGTTAAACATTTAAACATACACTTTACTGCTGGGTTATATCACAAAACCATGTATACTCTATGGCATTTAACACATATTCAAGGGAAACACTGACTATAGGTGGCTTTTACTCTCATGCTGACTTTAGAACCCAGCCCCTGGGTAACAAAGATTCAACTCTACGAACATTGCTCCTCCGCCCAGGAGAGACAGGCAGTCGCTCCACCACTGCCGTCCCCTGCCCTCTGTTTCTTCACTCCAGGGTTCCATGACTTGGCTGCAACCTACCTCCCTGAACTCATTTCCTTCCACCCTTCCCCACCCTCTGCTTGACCCTTGGCTGCCATTCCCTCTGCAGGGGAACATCTTTCCTCCACTGGGACAGAGGGAGATGAGGAGGGAAGTTTTTGGAATAAAGTTTCGGGAATATAAAATAAAACTGCTCAGCTTCAGGAAGGGAAAAGTGGCTGCCGGGTATGTTGTGTTTCAAAGTCAGTGGGCTGAGGCCGGCCTCTCCCATTTGTCTCATGTGCCATGGGAAGTCGGCCCAACGAAGCCAGCCGCCATTAAGAGGCTTTGGGATAGTGCATCCGTTCACAATCATCACAGTCTGCAATTGAGCAGCTTACAAGGCCAGTCTGGGAGAAGACATAAATGAGGCCCCTGAAGCCTGATCAAAGGTGCCCTGTTACAATCAGATAGTGCCGGTTACGCACTTTCTGAAATTTTAGCCAAAGAAAATAAACCTTTCAGTGACAGGGACGTGATGAAAGAATGCTTATGCTTATGCACAGCTGCAGACACTTTATTCTTGAAAGATAAAGTTTTTCTTAAAAAAGCAGACCGTCAAAACTTCTTTTCCCTTAAATTGGCTCTTATGAGAAAAATGAAGTTTCTGCTAGTGAGACAGACCCTAGAGAGCTGGCAGGGCCTGAGCCACCACCCGCTGGGGAGCCGAGGGCTCTGGAGAGAAGGGACCTGACTGGGCAGTGTCTGAGTCTGCAAGCCAAACACGGTGCCTGGCAGACGGGAAAGGAGCTCGGGAAGAACTGATTAATGAACATCTGTTCTCACTCTTTTGTTATTAATGAGAATATACACAGCAAAGTGTACACCAACTCAACACCTTCTATATGTACCATTTAGTGACACTGAGTACATTCTTCAAGCTGTCCAACCATTCTCCTCCTCCTTTTCTGAGTTGTTCCTCCCTCATTTATATAAATTCACTGTCCCCTAAGGTTTCTATTTTAAGTTGCTGTTGTCAATCTTATCTCATACAGATAGTTCCTAAAAGAGCATAATGTTCAAGGCAGACATTTTCTTCTAGTTAAGCTAAACTATTGTCTTGGTTTTAAGATGAGTTCAGGGGATATTTTTGGTTTAAGGTTTAAAGACTATCTCAGGGCAGTAGTTTCAGGGGTTCATTGAACCTTCATGACTCCAGGAAGTCTGGAGTCCATGAGATTTGAAATCCTGTTCTCCATTTTCCCCCTTTGATCAGAATTCGTCTATAAAATCTTTGATCAAAATGTTCAGTAATGGGTCTCAGCCCACCTGGAGCAAAGGAGAATGAAGAACACCAAGGACCCAGGGTAATTATGAGCCCAGGAGACAGAAAGGGCCACAAAGACCAGGGACGACATCAGCCTCAGACCAGAGGAACTGGATAGTGCCTGGCTACAACCGATGACTGCCCTGACAGGGAACACAGCAGAGAGCCCCTGAGGGAGCAGGAGAGCAGTGGGATGCAGATCCCAAATTCTCATAAAAGACCAGACTTAATGGTCTGACTGAGACTGGGGGGATCCTGGTGGTCACAGTCCCCAGAGCTTCTGTTGGCCCAGGACAGGAACCATCCCCAAGGTCAGCTCTTCGGACAGGGATTGGACTGGATAATGGGATAGCAAATGACACTGGTGAAGAATGAGCTTCTTGGATCAAGTGGACACATGAGACTATGTTGGCATCTCCTGTACGGAGGCGAGATGAGAGGGCAGAGGGGGTCAGAAGCTGGCTGAATGGACACGAAAAAGAGCGAGTGGAGGGAAGGAGTGTGCTGTCTCATCGAGGGGAGACCAGTTGGGAATATATAGCAAGGTGTATATAAATTTTTGTATGAGAGACTGACTTGATTTATAAACTTTCACTTAAAGCACAATAAAAATTACAAAAAAAAAAAAAAAGTTCAGTCATGGTAGCCAGGCACCATCTAGTTCTTCTGGTCTCATGACAAAGGAGGCAGTTGTTCATGGAGGCAATTAGCCACACGTTTCATATCCTCCTCCTATTCCTGATGTTCCTTCTTCCTCTGTTGCTCCAGGTGAATGAAGACCAACTGTTGTGCCTTGGATGGCCACTTGTAAGCTTTTAAGACCCTAGGCACTACTCAACAAACTAGGAGGTAGAACAGGAGCACTGAACATGTTATTTAGCCAATTAATTGAGATGCCCCATGAAACCATGACCGTAATCCTCCAAACCATCTCAGTCTACTCTCCAGCTTGATGAGCCCAAAAAAACCCAAACCCACTGCCGTAGAGTCAATTCCGACTCATAGAGATCCTATAAGACAGAGCAGAACTGCCCCACAGGGTTTCCAAGGAGCAGCTGGTGGATTCGAACTGCCGACCTTTCGGTTAGGAGCCATAGCTCTTAACCACTATGCCACCAGGGTTTCCAGCTTGATGAGCAGTTCACAGCACTCCTAACACCGTGAAGGTACAAGGGAGTTGAAGAGAAATGCACATGTATGTCCCCTCGAGGACTTGCGCGTGGATATCCATAACGGCATTATTGATAACAGCAAATGACTGGACACAGTCCAACTCCATCAACTGGGGAACGAAAAACCAAAATGTGGTACATCCACCCGGTGGAATACTAAAAAACCAAAATGTGGTACACCCACCCGGTGGAATACTAAAAAACCAAAATGTGGTACACCCACCCGGTGGAATACTAAAAAACCAAAATGTGGTACACCCACCCGGTGGAATACTAAAAAACCACAATGTGGTACACCCACCCGGTGGAATACTAAAAAACCACAATGTGGTACACCCACCCGGTGGAATACTAAAAAACCACAATGTGGTACACCCACCCGGTGGAATACTAAAAAACCACAATGTGGTACACCCACCCGGTGGAATACTAAAAAACCACAATGTGGTACACCCACCCGGTGGAATACTAAAAAACCAGTTGCTGTGGAGTCAGTTCCAATTTGTGGTGACCCCATGTGTGTCAGAGTAGAACTGTGCTCCATAGGGTCTTCAATAGCTGATTTTGGGAAAGCAGATCACCACCCTTTTCTTCCGAGGTGCGTCTGGGTGGACTCGAACCTCCAACCTCTTGGTTAGCAGCCAAACCCACTAACAATTTGTATTGTTCAGGGACTCCAAATGCGATACTTCTCAGCAATTAAAAGGAACAAACTACTGCTATATGCTACAACATGAGTGTATCTCAAAAGTGAAAGAAGCTAGACACAAGACTATTCTATGACTTCGAAACAATGGAGACAGAAAGCAGATCAGTGGTTGCCTGAGGATGGGAGTGGGGGCTGACTGCAAGTGGACATGAGTTAACCTTGGGGATGATGAAATGTTCTAAAGCGGGATGTGGTAATGGCTGCACAACTGTGTAAATCTACTAAAATTCATCAAACTTTACTCTCACAACGGACAAATTTTATAGTATGTAAATTACGCCTCAATAAAGCTGTTACAAATGTCTTTCAAAATAGAGGCGTTAAAAAAAATTATGTGTGTGAGTGTGTGTGTTGTGCTGTAGGTGTAACTGCCTCCATGAACAACTGACTCCTTAGCCATGAGACCAGAAGGACCGGATGGTGCCCAGCTACCATTACTGCACGTTTTGATCATGGGATCAATAGATGAATCCTAATCAAAAGCGGGTGAAATGTGGAATAGAATTTCAAATTTTTACAGAATCCAGACTCACTGGCCCTACTGAGACTGGATGAACCCTCGAATCTATCACTCTGAGAAAAACTTCAAAGCACGGACTAAAATTATCCCCTGAAGTCATCTTTAAATTAAATAATTATTTAGCTACATCAGTAAAGGATGTTGGACATGAGCACTGCAGTAGTTCAAAGAGTTATCTATATGAGATTAACCTGTCAACAGTAACTGTAAAGCACAGATGAGAAGTTTAGGGGATTGTGAGTCTAAGTCAATGGTGGTGACAGTATGGGGTAGAGAGAGTGAGAAGGGCGATACAACATGAAGAATGTAACCAGTGTTACTGAATTGTACATGCAGAAACTGATGAACAGGGGTGTGTTCTGCCGTGTATATTTTCACCAAAATAAAAATAGAAAAATACAGGTGTTGTGTTACATATTGGTTTTACAATAAAAAAATATGTGAAAATGGAAGACATGAATAATTTTTCTTGTACAGGTGAAAATATAACAATCCAAAGTCTTTTTTAGATTAAGCTCACAATATTCTTAATTTATGCATTTGACTCTGTTTCACAACTGTTTAGATTTTTTCCAAATGTCTAGTCATCTAGCAAAGTTATTTGGTATCTACTGTATACACAGAAAGTTTTGTTAGGTGTGGTATACCTAAATATTTTTTGAGAAAATACATTTTTGTCCATCAAGCCAACGCTGCATATATAGAATTCAGGCTGTTTCCAAAGTAAGAAGTTGTTTTGTTGTATTTTGGTTTAATATGTTGAAATAAACCATATCATAGCTTTTTAAAAAAAGTCTCTTTAGGTGTCTTCTTTAAACACATGAACCTTCATTAGAAAACCCAGAGATATCATTCTCCTTTCTGGCAGCAATTTCTCTCCTTGTAACTTGTAATCATTGAATCTCTATTGTAATTCATTAGAAAGGTGGCCAGTATTTTCAGACATGCTACTAGATATGACAAAAATACTGCCGTATGTATCTGATGGCTTATAATTCAGATTTGTAAGTCACCGACAGGATTGAGAGTAACATGTTTCATGAGCCGAATAATTATGTATTTACTGACTGAACGAACAGCCATCGTTTCCAACTTTCTCTTCCTCCGCCATGCTGGGCAGGAGAAGGCTGTCCAGCTGGCTAAGAGACTCCCCTTGGATGTGGACACTGTGCTAAGCCAGCTATTTCCTTCACTTCGTATTTGGGGCACTTCCACGCTGCTCTTCATGCTGTTTCCAGACAACTGCCTCACACTATAATTCTTTAGCTAGAGTCATTTCACAGAGGCCTACAAAAACCTCATCTGTTAAAAATACAGTGGTTAAGAGCTACTGGGAGCTAAATACACACAGAACCAGTGTGTTGAATTGGGCAAAAGAATAAACTACTGAATAGCAAAAAATTATTACACACTGAGGCGTTTTGTAGAAATCTTAGGTCAGAGCACTGGATTTCTTAAGACCATCCTGGACAGTAAACCGATCCTTAAAGATGAAGATTTGGGGTGATGGAAACATTTGGAAATGGACAGTATGTTGGCCACAGAACATGAGGAACGTAATTAACGTCACTGAATTGTGCACATAACCAAAAACAACAAAAAAACAAAACCTGCTGCTGTGGAATCAATTCTGACTCATGCTGAACCCACGCCTTACAAAGCAGGACGGCTCCATAGGGTTTTCTTGGTTGTAACCTTTACGGAAGCAGGTTGCCAGGCCTTTCTTCTGTGGAGCTGCTCATTGGGTTTGAACCCCCAATCCTTAGGTTAGGAGTCAAGCTGTGGAAGTGGCAAATGTTTTGTTAAATATATATATTTACCACAATTAAAAAAAATGCCAATATTAAGAAAACCTGATCTGTGGAGTGAAGAGAGAGAGGAGCCCAACGACTTCCTGGAGTGCAGAGCAGTCTGGGAGGGGAGTGGCCTGCAAAGGTGTCCCCAGTCTGCTCACCCTGGGAGGGCAGACGCCAGGCTTGGAGAACAAGACCTCCCACAGGGACAGAAGCCAAGCAGTCGCTGGGTGCCCATCTTTCACATACCAGGGTGCAAAACGCAAAATCTCTCTCGGGTGATGAGGAAAGGTTGAGGGGAGACATGAATTTGTTACCAGTTCTTAAACAGAAAATTCGATTCTTCACCCAAAGGGCAAGCAGCTACAGCTCTGTCGTGTCCCCCTACCTTTTCCCCAGCTCTTCTGGAACAGCCTATGACTTTGCCTTCTTTGTCCATGACCTTGATGCCTTGAGTGGTCTCCAAACTTCGGGATGCCAGAACATTCATCCCACTGACTTGGGCTGAGGATTAGAAGGGACACACACGAGGGATGAGTTTCGGCTTGCTTGAAGAGCATCTCAGGTCTGCCCACTTCCAGCCTCTTTCTGAAGATGCCTCCCCCAGCCCTCAGGTGCTCCCTGCCATCGGCTGGGCCAGCTATGTTCTCTCCTGCAGGGTTGGGGGGGGGGCTTGAAATTGGGAGCAGAATTGCTAGCCACTCAGTCTTGGACCAGGTTCCCATACGCTGACGCCCAGCCCCCCTCTCTGATAGGATTCTAAGGAGAACTCCAAGATCCCTGAGATACATCCCCCTCTTTGCTTAATCTGGTTTGACCAGGTTTCTATAAAGCAATTTCACCAATTTCATCAGTGACATCATTTTGCCAACTCTCCACACTGCTATGAATACCAAACCCAAATTTGGAGCATGAACTAGTGAATTCTCACACTGACAAACTTAACCACTCAGTTAATATCTCTGTCACTCTCTTTGCTGGAATCCCTGTGCCACTGCTTGCTTGCTGTGTGATCCTGAGAAAGTTACTTCACTGCTCTGTGCCTCAGTTTCCTCATCTATAGATGGGAATAATATTACCCACCCATATTTCTTCATCAGGAGTAAGTGAAATAATGCATTAGAGAGCTTTACAGAGAGTCTTTAAAAAGGAATTTGGGTTTCCAGGCTTGCATTCATCCTTTGACAATTAAAGGGTATAAGGAGCCCTGGTGGTGCAGTGAGTAAAGTGCCTGGCTGCCAACCAAAAGGTTGGCAGTTCAAGCCCATCAGCTGCTCCATGGGAGAAAGATGTGGCAGTCGGCTTCTGGAAACACTTACAGCCTAGGAAACCCCATAGGGCAGTTCTACTCTGCTCTATGGGGTCACTATGAGTCAGAACTGACTCAGCAGCAATGGATTTTTTTTTTTTTTTTTTTAAGGGGAGTTATAGATTGAACTGTGTCGCCCAAAAATATGTGTTGTAAATCCTAAGCCCTATACCTGTGGATGTAATCCCATTTGAGAATAGGGTTTTGTTATGTTAACGAGGCCGTATCAGTGTAGCCTGTGTCTTAGGACCTAATCACCTCTGAGACATAACAAGAGCGGATTAGGCACAGAAGCAAGCACAAATGGGGAAAGGCAGATGCCACTTGGAGGTCCCCAAGGAACACCAAGGATGCTGGAAAAGCTGAGATGAGGATCTCCCCCCAGGGCAGACAGATACAGCCTTCCTCTAGAGCCAGTGCCCTGAATTCGGACTTCTAGTCTCCTAAACTGAGAAAATAAATGTCTGTGTATTAAAGCCACCCATTTCTGGTGTTTTTTTGCTACAGCAGCCATAGGGAACTAAGACATGGGGTATCAGCAGGCAAAGTGTCACCTCTCAGACTCAGCCTGCCAATGGTGGCTGTCACTGGCCACATCACAGACGAGGAACCCGGGTGGCTTTGGTGACAGAGAAAGGCTCGAAGGCCACAAAGACAAACCCCAGACTGCATGCCCCAGCCCTTCCTGCTCACCGAGTAAAAGGACTGGAAGGGCTCTTCTGATCAAAAAGCGAACAAGATAGTTATCCAAGGAATACTTCATTTGTGCCAAGTTAGGAATTATCTAGAAAATAAGAGAAAATCAGAATTTCATGAGACCAAAAATCAGTTGGACAGACTCAACAGCAGAGAGCTAACCTTTCCCTGGTTCCTGATACAGGTCAGGCCAGGGTTTTCCCATGTGTTTTTGTTTTAGTTCTTGTAATAGCAAGGTAGGTATTGTATTTAATTCTCCCTGCTTACCAGAGGAGTACCCCAAGGCTCAGAGTCCCTAAGGGTCAGAGCCAGGATTCTAAACAGGTTTGTCTGACGCCACAGTCAACACTTGTAACCGTTATTGTGTCCTGATATCCAAAACAATATACAGTTCACATAACATGTTGTGCAGTATAAGTTATTTTTTTAATTTGAGTATATGTGTAGGAACTTAGAATGTTAACATGGTTATTTTTTCAGAGTGATAGGATTATAAAACCAGTTGATTCCTACTCATGGCAATGCCATGTGTGTCTGAGAACTGTGCTCCATAGGGTTTTCAATGGCTGATCTTCTTTTGGAAGTAAATTGCCAGGCCTTTCTTCCGAGGTGGACTTGAATCTCCAAACCTTTGGTTAGCAGCCAAGCACGTTAATCATTTGCACCACCCAGGGACTCCTGATAGGATTACAGTAAACGTTTATTTTCTCTTCTTTATGTCTTATTCATACTTTCTAAATTGTTTAAGTTGGGGTAGAAATTAAATTTGAAATCAGAATAAATCTTTTTGGATTCTGAATAAAAGAGGTTCGACATATTTTTAAAAATACCTACTCCAATAAAGGTTGACGAAGCAATTACTCCTGCCCCTAGTAACAGACTGTCTTGTGGGCGATGATGCTAAGGAAAAATAAAAGCACACGTTTAGCAAATTCCGTAATTTTACCCAGCAAGGATCGTTTAAAAAAAAAAAAAACCTTTAGAAGAAACAATACTAAAATTACACGCCCCCTCAGACTCCTAATACTCACATAGCTTGGGTTTCCATTGACCATGTTGAAGACTGTCGTATAGGTGTAGAAGGAAAGCTGCAGAGAGACACAGGCAAACTGAACACATTCTGGTTTCTAGCATAATGGAGGTTAGTAATCAGAAAATAGAAATAATGGCTACCTGAGGTAAAATCAAGGACTTTATCCCTTTTGATGGCATCATCGAAAAAAATACCTTTCAGGAAGAAAGTAAAACAGACATAAGTGTTTGCAGGGAAGCAGAGCCTACAGGAGCCCGGAACTTTCCAGGGCAGACGCACAGCTGAGCCCCCAAGGAGCTGGGACAAGGAGAGGAGGGCGGAGGATGCAGGGGCCACTGGTCAGAGGGCAGACCGATGCTGAACTAGCTGCTCTGTAAACACCGGGGCCTCACCACGGTCCCTGTCCCCAAGACCTACAATCTGGCACGGCGGCTCAGAAGTATGGGCTTGCACAGGGCAGGTGTGCAAGGAGTGGGGAATGAATGAGGTAGACAAAAGCACCTCATGAGAGCCAAGGTGGATGGCCTTACTGAGGGCAACTCAGGTCCTAGATTGAGGGCCTGTATGGGAGGAGACTTGGGGTGAGAGGTTGACAAACCATCATCTGGGGCTTGTGGGCATATCTTACTGAGCTCCCCCACAACAGGTGTTCAAAACAAGGATCACATGTGACACTGTGGGCCTTCAAGGGGCCTGGACACCTGATGGGATAGGAGTGTATGTGTTTGGGGTTGGGTGGATATGAATGACAGACAAGGGTCATGGGTTGGGGGTCAACGGGACAGGGTCTAGAGCTGGAGGGACACCAGCTGCTGTCAGGAGCTGGTGGGAATCATCCTAAACTCCCCGTTTCTTAATGGTGAGCGGCAGTTTACTCACCAAGGGCCCCGTGAAAGGCAGGAAAGCTGGCAAAGAAGAGAAGAGCAGTCAGTGAGTATAGCTGCTAAGGCAGAGAGAAGATAGGTAGTGGCACCGCACACCTGAAAACGTCATCATCCTCCTGATGTCATCGGCCACAAAGGAAATTTTACTCTTTTTTCCAAATAAAAATAATAATTATGTGATATGGCACAAAATTAAACCTGCACAGTGCAGAAAAACATGAGTCTCCCACCAGGCTTGCTGGTCACTCTACCAAAGGTAAGCACTGTTAATGGTTTCTTGTTCATCCCTTCAGGTCAGTTTTCTAACACGACTATCAGGTGCCCTGGTGGCACAGTGGTTAAAAGCTCAGGCTGCTAACCAAAAAGGTTAGCAGTTCTAATCCACCAGCTGCTCCCTGGAAACCCTATGGGGCAGTTCTACCCTGTCCTATAGGGTCTCTGTGAGTTCGAACAGACTCAATGGCAATTTTTTTTTTTTTTTAAATCAGGATATATGGAGTCCTTGGGTAGTGCTTGGCTGCTAACCGAAAGGTTGGAGGTTCAAGTCTACTCAAAGGTACCTCAGAAGAAAGGCCTGGCAATCTCCTGAAAAATCAGCCATTAAAACCCTACAGAGTACAGTTCTATGCTGACACACATGAGGCTGCCATGCGTTGGAATCCAACAGCAAATGGGCTTTGGTTTATCAGGATGTATACATTTCCCCTTCCTCCCCGCCCCCCCATCCCTGATTTATACAAATGGGATCACTATACACCATTTTCCACTTTGCGTTTTGCTCCTTAATACTAATTCCTGAGATCCATCCTTCTTATTAGCACGTAAGACTTACTTCATTTTATTATTGAATTATTTAACTACAGTCCAAATTGTTGGATATTTATCCTGTTTCCAGTGTTTTGCTTAAAACATAGAGAGAGAGAGTTTTAGAGTGGCAGGGCCCTATATGATCATGGGGTTTTATTCCCTTTACTTTAGTTAGATATGGTGAAAATGAAAGATGATAAATGGCATTCCTAAAGCTAGCTCTTATAAGTCATGTGTTCTGGAACCATCAGTGAAATACTCTGCTATGCTCACTGGGGCATGACGGACCAGGGCAGGATCCAGCCCAGGCCTGTCCCCTCACTCCCATCGCCCAGGACCTCACTGCAGGACTGAACACAGATCCATCCCCGAGCCTGCTCTTCTCCACTGTCAACCCCAAAACCCTTAACATTAAAAAGCTGTGGTTTCCCAACCCATCACTAGAAATCCTTCTAGAAAAAAAACTGACTCACCTGCAGGTCGAAAAGGAGCGGGGATCAGTTTGCTATTGTCAGGATGCACCGTCGACTTCAAAAGAGTAAACACAAACGATATTTGGTTTTGTTATCTTAAACCGTTGTGGTAGAGTCAACTCCAGCTAATGGAGACCCACGTGTATCAGAGCAGAACTGGGCTCCTCAGGGCTCTCAATGGCTGCAACCTTACAGAAGTAGATCACCAGGCCTTTCTTCCACAGTGCCACTGGGTGGATTTGTACCACCAACCTTTCGGTGCCAACCATTTGCGACACCCAGGGACCTTTACTATTTTAGAGGCTAAAAATTACTACAGGGCTGAAACTTACAAGACTTCTCTTCCAAGCCTCTTGTATCTAAAAAGACAAAAAACAAGCAATAGCTCGTAAGGTGGTGTGGCTGCAAAAAATCTCCCCACCAATCTCATTTCTGGCGTCCTCTTTGCTCTACCTTTCACAAAATAAAGGCCAGAATGTGGACAGAGTGAATCGAAACAAATGAATCAGATGCTGAATGAACAAACAAATGAACTAACAACAAGCAAAGAGAGGACCCACACAGAAAACAACCAGGCCACTGAAAAGTCCTAACTTATTCTGACCTTCGAGTGGACTCTAGGTCCTCTCAACACCGGACTTGTCCCTGCAAAAGAGACCAGTCAGCCCTGTAGCTCTGCAACTCCATAGTCTCTGAATCCAGCCTGCCCCTACTCAGTGCGAAGTGGGTAGATGACCATACCATTAGTCAAGCTGTCAGCCAAAGGCCCCAACAAGCTCTTAGAAAAGCCAAGTTAAATATGGGAGCTTTCCACAGGCTGCCTTGTGGGGCTGATGTCTGTGGCCTCCAGAAAGCTCCATACACCACTAGGTCCGTACAAGGGAGATAACAAACACTTGGTTCGACCACTTGCATAGGAATGTAACCCGGCCCCGGAACACTGTCTCTGTCAGGAATCATATTCTGATTTAGGAGTCCTGCCGGAATTCTGGGGTTTGCTCTGGGGCTTCTGGGAATCAGCTACAGAGAACCTCCGCTAATACCTGCTACGCAGGGGGAACCCCGCTCCAGCTGGTTTGTTGTTGTTAGGCGCTGTAGAGTCAATTCCAATTCCTAGGGGCCCCACGTGAGAGAGTAGAACTGCCCCGTAGGGTTTTGTAGGCTGTAATGTCTATGAGAGCAGATCGCCAGGTCTTTTCTCCCACAGAGCCGCTGGGTGGGTTCTAACTGCTGACCTTTCGGTTAGCAGCTGAACACTTAACCATTATGCCACCAGGGCTCCTTCTAGTTGGTTTATGAGAAAGAATTCTAACTACATTTAAAAACCCAACCCAGCTTTGAAAGCTGATCCTGTAGGCTTTTCAAATTATAAGCCCAGGGCTAGGGAGGAGGGGCAATGATAAGATTACAATTATATGATTAACGACCAAAACGATGCATGACTTCAGACTATTCAAGCAGAATCGTCTGAAGGCAACCCTCCCAGCCCTGAACCAGGTATACTTGGGCATCCAGACACACCTTCTCGTTCTTCATGTCCTCTCTGGCTTCATCTGTTGCTAAGAGTTGCCTCAATTTTTCAATTTTTTCCTACAAACAGATATTAAAAAAAGATGAAGCAACGATCTCATCATTGTTCGGATTCGTCCACTGATTTGGGAATCACACCATCACTTATCAGCACACACTGTATCTAAACTGTACATCTAATTTCAATGAGGCAAGGGGAATTCGGTTCTCCCCTTCTTGGGAGTTTCCAACAGGATAAATTCCAGGTGTAATTCAGGTTTAGACCTCCCCAGTTCCCAGACCGCTCCAACAGCCCACCCCACTGCTGCTGCCCCCTGTTCTTCTCTGATAGTAACTCTCTCAGTGGACAACACCATCCACCTAGTGTCTCAAGTCAGAAACCTGGCAGTCCCTTCCCTCTCCTTCACCCACATCTAGTCGTTCCAGCCTTGTGTTCTCTCTTCTTGTATTCTTAATTTGAGAAAATAAATTTACCAAAAAATACAAATAAGACTTATTCACATTCATAATCCCATCACCCGGAATTGACAACTGCAAACATTCCATCATATTGCTTCTCTTTCCCCCCCCCCCAACAAGAGAGAACCATTGCCCCCAGGCTCAATCCCTCCCCATTCTACCACCCTAGAGGTAACCACTGGTATGCGTTCTGGGTCTAACCTTCTAGTTCATTTACTTACCTGCTGGTTCAGTGGTAGAAGCCTTGCCGTCCATGCTAGAGACTGGGTTTGATTCCCAGCCAATGCACCTTATGTGTGGCTTCCACCTGTCCATCAGTGAAGGCTTGTATGTTGTTATGATGCTGAAGGTTCAGCAGAGCTTCTAGATTAAGCCAGACTAGGAAAAATGGCCTGGTAATCTACACCCAAAAATCAGCCAGTGAAAATCTATGCATCTGTGGATCACAACAGTTCAATCCACAGCTAATCATGGGGGACCACGTAGCATTTTTCTGTTCTGCATGGGGTCGCCATGAATCAGGAGGCCAACTCAACAGCAGCTAACAACAATACATGAATACATGTAACCATAAGCAATATAAGGCATTTTTTTAGTATAGTTTCCAAAAGTGCTATCATTTATGCATCTTGCTTTTCCCACTAAACATCAGAGATACTCTATGTTTCCATTTAACATATAGTATCTATCTAATTCATTACTTTTAACAGTTAATCAGAATTCTATGGTATGAATGTACCACATTTTATTTAACTATTGCCATACGGATGGAGAAGGAGCCCTGGTGGCACAGTGGTTAAGTGCTCAGGCTGCTGAGAGGTTGGTGGTTCAAACCCACCAGGTACTTCATGGGAAAAAGATGTGGCAGTCTGCTTCCATAAAGATTCACAGCCTTGGAAACCCTAAAGGGCAGCTCTACACTACCCTATAGGGGCACTATGTGTTGGGATCAACTTGATGGCAATGGGTTTGGTTTTCTTGGGGGGGTTATACTGATGGTGGAGCCCTGGTGGCACAGTGGTTAAGAGTTCTGCTGCTAACCAGAAGGTCAGCAGTTCGAATTCACCAGCCACTCCTAGCAAACCATATGGGGCAGTTCCACTCTGCCCAAAGGATTATTATGAGTTAGAACTGACTTGATGGCCAAGGGTTTGGTTTTAGTTTTTTGAGCACAATAAGGGAGTGTCCTTTGTCTCCTGCCCTTCAGGTTATTGCTGGTGACAGGGCAACTCCTCTTCATTCCCCAGCCACACCTGGTTCAAACGCTCCCCATCTTTCACTTGGACACCGGGCCACCCCCTGAACTGACTGCTCCACCTACAGTATGGTCTTCTGTGGTTACTCAACACAGGCTACCAAAGAGACCCTCTGAAACACAAACAGCTCCATCTTAGTTACCTGCCCCGTAGGATAAGTGCAACCTCCTCTTGTTTGAACAACACACAAAACCCTTAAAGGTCTGCCTCACCTCCCAGCTCTAAAAGCGCTGGTGATTTTGTGACCTGCTCTGACCCTGACCTTTGCTTAAGGTCACCTCTCTTCCCTGACATTTCCTCCCTGCCTGGCTCATCTCAGCCTTCCCTCAACCACCCCACCCACAGAGTCTAGCATTTTCTCCGTTGTTGTGCTTAGCTGCCTGACTCAGTTCTGACTCACAGTGACCCCAGGTACAACAGAACAAAACGTCGCCCAGTCCTGCACCATCTTCATGATTGTGGGCATGCTTGAGTCCACTGTTGAGTGCGTTTCAACCTAGGAGGCTCATCTTCCAGCACTATCTTGGACAATATTCTGTTGTGATCCATCGAGTTTTCATTGGCTACTCTTTGAAAGTAGATCGCCAAGCCTTTCTTTCTAGTCTGTCTTAGTTTGAAAGCTCCGCTGAAGCCTGTCCACCATGGGTGACCCTGCTGGAATTGGAAATACCGGTGGCACAGCTTCCAGCATCACAGCAATACACAAGCCGCCACAATACGACAAACTGACACGAGTGGTGGTTCCTCCAATTCCCTGCCACGCCCCTCCTTTACAGCTCCCAGTTCATGGTTTGTGACCAGCATTGCTAATCTGTCTTCCATTACATGGCCGGTTTGTTTCAATTATCTCTGAGTCACCAGCACCTGGCTCAGGGCTCGGCCTTACCTGTTGTTCCAATGTACACTGCTATTTATCATCCTTCCAATCTAACGAGCTCATTCAAAAGGAATAAAAACATAATAATATTCACCTAAAGCACAATAAAATGAAAAAATAATAATATATAAAGTCTGTTACTTCAACTGCTTCCAAAAGAGACACAAGACTTTTACAACAATTAAAAAAGGGAGGGGGCCCACACAATCTTCAAGTTTCAGAATAAAATGTGAAATCTCTTATCCCTGAAAGTAAGAAAATACTTACAACTGAAATGACCAAATTTATAGGGTCTAATAATTCTGTCCACAGAAGAAATCTTTGAATGAAAGACTTGAAGAAAAACAAACAAAAAAGGTTAATAGTACAAAAACAAAGATACAGCATAATAGTAAAATTAACATGCTTTTTGAGAACCTACTTTGACGGCACTGGGTTTTTGGGTACTAGGGCCCTGGACTATGCTCTGCCTGTTCTGTGTGTCACCTCATGATAGCCCCATTTTACAGGTAAGGAAGCTGAGGCTTAGAAAGGCTCATTAATGTACTCAATGCAAGACAGCCAGGAAACGACTGTGCAGCCTGTACTCTTAAATACTTCCATATCAGATTGCTCCTGAGAGTTAAAAGCCCAGGCTTTGGGATCAGTTGAGCCTGTGTTCCTTCCCACACATGACCCTGAACATCGCACACATGACCTTAAACAAGTACCGAGAAAGGCCTCAGAATCTGTTTCCTCGCCCTTTTGGCAGTTGTGAGACTTAACTCCAGAAATGAAGACCCGGACATCCCAGTGAGGGTTCGGTAACATAGCCAGGTCACAGGTGGAGGAAGTAAGCTGGGCTGCTGCAACAAGCCCTCTCTCCAGGGACAACTAGAACTCCCTGCCCCCTCTCAATTTCCCCACCTTCAGGTAAGGGCCTGAAAGAGAACACCCCATGGCCCTGCTGTCTAGTAGGAGGCTGCACACGTGTCCATGGGGCACCTGCAACGTGGCTGGGCCCAACGGAGTACTGTACTCAGGGTGTAAAATGCACACCGGATTTTGAAGACTTCATACAGAAAAAGATAAAAATAATTTTATTGATTGCATGTTCAAATGGTAGTATTTTTGATCTACTGGGTTAAATACAAGACACAGTGAAACCTGTGAGAGCCTAAAGAGACTGCCTTGTTTTTCCTGGTCTCCAAAGTTTTCCACCTTTGACAGCATGTAGTCTTACAACTTTTCTATCCTGTCAGTGGAAAATATTTGAGTTTTCCTTCTCTGACTTTACAGTGGTTTCGGCCTTTGCAGGTTTACTGTATTAATAAACTCATTTCATGTTTCTTTTTACCTTTTTAAATGTAGCTGAGGCATTTTAAAGCACCTCTGTCGCTTACTTCCTATTTCTACTGGACAGCGCTGCCTTCCAACGCACGCTGAGACCCGTTACTTGGGTAGATGGGTGGCTGCCTAAGCCTCCGGGTCTCCTGCTCTGCGGCAGAGCCAAGGTTGGGAGGCTGGTCTCCATATGCTGCTCAGGAACAGCTTATGAGGCACAGGACAGACACCTGCCAAGGGTGGACTCCTCCGCCAGGGCGACCTGGACGGTGACCTTGTGGCGACCCTGCCAGCCCCAGCCTGGGACCGAAGCGATGTCTACAATGACAGCGTGACCGTGGGCACCTAACAAGCTCGGGATTCCCCTTGGTCCTCCCCCGGCTTTGTAAGCCGGTGGGACCGAGGTCGGGCAGGTGCTGGGTCGCGCTCCAAGCCCACTTCCGGGAGGAGGAACCCGTGTGCAGAGCGGCCACGTCGGTGGCGCAAGGTCGCCGAGCGCGGGTGGGCAGCTCTTGCTCCGGAGGCCCGACCCCACGCGGGCTGCCCACGCGTCCTCCCCCAGGCCCTGTCCCCGGCCCCGCGGCTGCGCCCCGGGCCGTACTTGGCGTTCGGTGATCCAGAAGCGCACGTTGGGCTCCATGAGGGCGGCGCTGTGCCCTGGGAGCCGCTGGCCCCACGCTTCCTCCTCCTCTTCCCGGGGCCTTTGTGCTGGTGCAGCGGCGGCCCGCGGAGGCAGCGCCCCGAAGGAGCCGGTGGCGCGCCCAGCCCCGTCCGCCTGACCCCGGCTCCGCCCTCCCAGCCGCGCGCCTTCCCCAGCTCCCGCCCGGGCTCCGCCCCCCCGGCCGCACACCTCCCCCAGCTCCCGCCCGGGCTCCGCCCTCCCGGCCGCGCTCCTCCCCCAGCTCCCGCCCGGGCTCCGCCCTCCCGGCCGCACACCTCCCCCAGCTCCCGCTCGGGCTCCGCCCCCCCGGCCGCGCACCTCCCCCAGCTCCCGCTCGGGCTCCGCCCTCCCGGCCGCGCCCCTCCCCCAGCTCCCGCTCGGGCTCCGCCCTCCCGGCCGCGCCCCTCCCCCAGCTCCCGCCCGGGCTCCGCCCTCCCCGCCGCACACCTCCCCCAGCTCCCGCTCGGGCTCCTCCCTCCCCGCCGCGCCCCTCCCCCAGCTCCCGCTCGGGCTCCGCCCTCCCCGCCGCGCACCTCCCACAGCTCTCGCCCGGGCTCCTCCCTCCCCGCCGCGCCCCTCCCCCAGCTCCCGCTCGGGCTCCGCCCTCCCCGCCGCGCATCTCCCCCAGCTCCCGCCCGGGCTCCTCCCTCCCCGCCGCACACCTCCCCCAGCTCCCGCTCGGGCTCCGCCCTCCCGGCCGCGCGCCTTCCCCAGCTCCCGCCCGGGCTCCGCCCTCCCCACCGCGCCCCTCCCCCAGCTCTCGCCCGGGCTCCGCCCTCCCGGCCGCGCCCCTCCCCCAGCTCCTGCCTGGTCTCCGCGCTCCGGTCCCGGATCCCTGCTCCCGCCCGGCCCGCCGTTCCCGCCCGGGGCGCCGGGCCTAGTCCTCAACCTGCTCTGCCCGCTCCGCACAGTGGATGGCTCGGCCGCTTCCAGGCCGGCAGAGGGGTCACCTCTCGGAGCCCTCGTGTCACAGTAACAACCTGGCCCCGGCCTTCTGCCGCATTTTACCAGCAATTAAAAAAAAAAAATTTTTTTTGTTGTTTTATGGACATTACCCTGGAAAATCTTATCCATTGCCCACAAGGTCACGCATACACAGTATGCGGTATAATTAGGGCCTGCTACTTAATCTGCAGGGCTCGTGAAAAATAAAAATGCGAACACACTCCATACCTAAACTAACACAAATAGTGGTAGAAAATCTAAGTAGATTCATAACAAAAGAAGAAATTGAAGATGTCATTAAAACAAACAAACGAAAAAGCTTAGGCCAAGATGGATGGCTTCACTGGAGAATTCTTCTAAACATTGAGATAAGAGTTGACACTTCTACTCAGACTATTCCAGAACATAGAAAAGGAAGAGAACAGAGGACTCCCTGAGACTATAGCCCTGAGACACTCTTTAAACCTAGAACGGAGCCTATCCCCTGCGATCGCCAGACTGGGGCGGAAAATAGAGGATACCAACAGTATGAGCGAAAACATCAACAGTTACTCAAAAGCAAAGACAAGAATATAAGGGTGCAGGGGAATTAGAGTACTGGGAAGGGAACAAACTGACCACAATTAAAAAGAATGTTGACACATTTTGATACATGTAACTAATGGCACTGAACAACTTGTGGGTAAATTGGCAAATGGGAACATAACTTGCTGTGTAAACTTTCACCAAAAATGCAATAAAATATCATTAAAAAAAAAAAAAAGCTAAGAGGGCAGCAACAGAGTATTACATCAAGCCCCAGCTGTCCCAAACCTGTGGATATGGCCCTGGGTACAGGCACCGTTTCTCAGCCCCACAGTCTTTCTTCAGCCCCAGGACAAGTCCAACTCCTTCTGCTGAGTCCCAGATCACACAGGGACAATTTGTGGGGGAACAGAAGCCTCCACTCTCCCTCCCCGCGCCTGTCCCAGCTTGGGGTGGGTGGGGTTGTCTGTGTACAGTTGAATTCCTGGAAGCCAGAAGTGTATTTAAGGTGCTCAGGGGGGCTCAGAGTCCTGGGTTGGAGGCCCAGCAGCACCACTTCCTTAGCTATGACCCTGGACAAGTTTCTCTCCCACCTGTTTATTCTCCGATCTATAAAATGAGGTCAGTTGTACCTATCTCAGGTCTTTGCTAAATCAAACAACATAAAACATGTAAGAGCCCTTAACAGAGCACTGGACACATTGGAAGTGCTCAGGACTAGCTATTTGCACCCAGCTGGCCTATCCCCCCCACCCCCTCAAGCCCTGCATATTGAGGGTAACAAGTGCCCAGGGACAACCTCTTAATTAAATTTGTGCCTTCTGCTACCCACAACTCTTCCACTAGGGGGGGATGATCCCCAGCTGGCCTCGTGTAGAACCCTGCTTTGGACTTGCATCCAAGGGCAAGTGCCTCCCTCTCCCTTGGCTCGCTATACCTCTGCAGCCCTGGCCTTACCATTCCAGGAACAGGAAACGCTCATGGTTTTTCTTCAGGCCCACATGACTTCTAAGCACCCTCTTAGGAGACTGTTTTCCCTATGCTCACCTGGCTCACTTTTCTATAGCTTCCAAGAGCTCATTTCCTCTCCTCTTCCAGGAAGTCTTCCCTGACCCCCACAGCTGAGTGGGGGCGCCCCCTCTCATTTCCATCACACCCCGTGCATAGATGATTGGACCATGGTGCTCAGCACCCTGTTATTCTGCTGGCTCTACCCTCGAGTGCTTCACAAATCCAGCCGAGCCTTTCTAGAACAAGTTGAATCAAAACCTCTGAAATCTCTCAGACAGAATCCAAAGCTGTTAACTTGCCCATCAGGTTCTCCTGGCCCCACTACCATTCTCTCCTTCCCCCTTCCAGCCACGTGACCCTCTCTGCAATTCCTCATCCATCCCAAACCAGCTCTTGCCTCAAGGCCATTGCACTAGCCCTCTGCCTGGAACCCTTACCCCCTCACGTTTCAGGTTGTGTCATGTGTGATCAACAAAACCTTGAAATAGGTACAATTATCTTCCTCAATTTACAGATGAAAAAATTGACGTGGAGAGATTGACTTCCCTGACAATCCCATCTAGAACTTCTCTGCTCTAGCTGCTTGGTCTTTATTTTCCTTCCAAACATTCTAGGTATTTTTTTTTTAATTGTAATTTAGATGAAGGTTTACAGAGCAAATTTGTTTCTCATTAAATGATTAATACATATATTGTTTTGTGACATTGGTTGCCAGCCCCACGATGTGTCAACATTCTCCTCTTCTGGACCCTGTGTTCCCCATGACGAGCTTTCCTGTGCCCTCCTGCCTTCTTGTCCTTACCCCTGGACTGGTGTACCCATTTAGTCATTTTACGGGCCTGTCTAATCTTTGGCTGAGGGGTGAACCTCAAGAGTGACTTCAGTACTGAATTAAAACGGAACCATACTTTTGGGGTTTCATCAGTCTGTCAGACCAATAGGTCTAGTCTTCGTGAGTTAGAGTTTTGTTCTACATTTATCTTCAGCTCTGCCCGGGGCCCCCTGTTGTGATCTCTGTCAGAGCAGTCGGTGGTGGTAGCCAGGCAGCTTCTAGTGCTGTGGACTCGGGCTGGTGGAAGCCGTGGTAGTCGTGGTCCGTTGATTCTTTGGACTAATCTTTCGTGTCTTTGGTTTTCTTCATTCCCTCTTACTCCAGATGGGGTGAGATCAGTGGAGCATCTTAGATGGCCTTTCACAAACTTTTAAAACTCCAGATGCTATTCACCAAAGTAGAATGTAGAACATTTTCTTTATAAACTATGTTATGCTAATTGACCTAGATGTCCCCTGAGACCATGGTCCCCAGACCACCATTCTAGATATTTTTATTGTTTATTGTGTTTTCCCCTCTAGAACATCAGTGCTTGAAGATGGGAGTTGTCTTTTTGGTTTACTTTTGTGCCTCCTCAATACTGCTTTGGACATGGTACACCAGGATTTATTGAAATAATGAATGTTTCCATGTCTGCCTTGCCTCCTAAACTGAGTTCCTTGAGTGTACAGCCAACATTTTATTCACCTTTGTGGCCCCCAAGTTAAACGCTCAATTGTTGACGCAACCAGAGAAGGAAAAATACAGCCCCACAACATAAGCTGAAATAACTGTGTTAAAAATGCCAAATATTTTAAAATGTTTATTTTTTATTATATATTTTAAATTGAGCAGTTCCAGAAAGAAAATAATTACAATGATTTCAAAATGCAATCCCTGGACTCAATAAATATCATTTATAATCACACCCAATCATTATCTAGAAATGTATGTAGACACTAAGTCACCCAACAAATAAAATAAGTACAAGAATGATGTAAACACGATCGCAGGGATGGGGGTCATGCATGGTCAGTTAAATCAGTTTGCCACTGTAAGTGTTTTCTTCAAAACATGATTCATATTTGTTTCAATCACACATATGTCCATTGCAAGAGTTAAATTAGATCGCTGATGCTAACAGCTTAAAAAACCAATGATCTTTGTTACCGTAAAAGAAAATTCAGTTTACTACAAAGAAATTCAAGAAGACAATTTCAGGACCTTGATCAGAAGCTTTGAGTATTTGCTGTGCTACTGTGGTGTGCTTAAGCATTCAAGTAAGGTTAAGAAAGTGTTTCTTTTTCCCATTGAAAATATGACCAAGAAGGAGGTGAAATAAGACATTCTAACCAGCCATCAAGATGTTACAAGTAACATTAGCAGCTAGCCAAGCTTAAAAAGCCTTAGACAATGTTACAAAAACACTGAGTACTATTTATGAATACAAGCATAATTTTCTATTTTTGCCTTCTATAAGCAATCGTCTTTGAAATGCTAACACTGGGCTCCAACCTGTGGTTCTTCTCTGGCATAAAAGGCTATACAGGCGTACATGGGATGACCTATTAATGTACTTTCTCAAAGTATTCTTTGGAAGCAGTAGGGCTTGGCTTGATCTGAAAACAGAAAAAAACATTAAATTGGGTTACTGTTGGCTTTATGGTAATAGTCTCAAAAGTAAATTGAAAACTCCCAATTTTTAACCTAAAGTTCTTTAACTTTTCAAAGACTGGGTCTGTTTCCTTTAAAATACGTGGATAAAAGTTCTATTAACATTTTCTGGAATCATCCTAACAGCCTGCCTGGTCCCTGGTTCCCACACCCAGCAACTTCACCCATTCCCACACCATCTACACCCTTGCCCCAAGGGTGGGCTTTAGGTGGGCTCCTTTTGTGGATGTTCCAAGCTAGTAGCGTTTGAGGCAGGGAGGACCTGGAACCCCAAACCCACTGCTTTTAGAAAAGAAACCTACTGTAGGAGAGTCAGGTGTCCAGTTTGCCGGGCAGACTTCTCCATGGGTCTCCACAAACTGGAATGCCTTCACCAAGCGGAGGGTCTCTTCCACACTTCGGCCCACTGGGAGGTCATTGACACTCAAGTGCTTGATGATGCCATTGGGGTCAATGATGAAGAGTCCTCTACATCAGAATTTTGCCTCATTAGTACCTCATTGTCACCAGAACTAGGAACGCTCACTTCTACCCTTTTATATCTTTAAGTCTCCTTAATAAACACAGCATTTATTAAGCTCTATCATATGCTTAAAAATGGCATTTTCATGTTGTACATAAAGCTTAGAAGCCCTGGTGGTTAACTGCTCAGCTGCTAACTGAAAGCTCGGTGGGGATTTTTTTTTTTGGACACAAAGTTTACTGTCTCTTCTTAATGACAAACGCTTCAACAAAGGCAAGACTGGACCAGGACACCAAGGAAAACAAGCAGTAAGATGTGTCACATTTACAAATAAAAACCATGCCCTGAATGTCACATAAGTATCTGCAAGTCACTGAACTAGAGAGCGGAGCCTTCTTCAGTTATTAGTGATCTGGCAAGCATTCTTTGAGCTGTCGTATCAAATCTTTGCAAGAAACCATCGGCAAATAGGAAGTGGCAGAGCTGTACTTTATGTGTATTCAACAAATATTTATTAAATGAGTGCATTCTTGGTGACTGGAGTGAAATCCCATGGGAAATTTTTAAAGAAAGAATGTGTTGGCCTTATGCCTATGCAGAGTAGAACTCTAAAGGAAAAACCAAGCCCACTTTTTTTCCTCACTTAGCAGCCATGTAATGAGACGACCACCTGGTATACCCCAGTGGTCTGTGTTCATCTTTTGCTCAAGTGTTGGTGTTGCAGTGATGTATGCAAATATGTTTAACCAGAAGGAGGAGGTCCATCTTAAAAGGGTGTGGGGATTCCAAGTGTTAGTCACTCAGGGAACAGGCAAGTTGGAGAACATTCACAAGGTAAAAATGAGCTTCTTCTTCCCTGAGCCTTGGGGATCCAGGTTCACTGGTCCTGGTGCCTGCTCCTGAGGCAAGGACCCAAGCTGGAATCCATCACACAGCAACAGATGCAGAGCTAGGTCGGGGCAGGGCCTACGGACTCCAGGAAGAAGCCTTATCTTACGAGCCAGGCTCAGCCTGTCGATCCTGTATGTTGAAACTGGTAGGGAGGTGGCTACAAAATTAGTGAGACCCCGCAAGGAAGGGGATCCCTAGGGGGAAAAAGACCAGCACTCTTTCCCTCTCTCCATGGCCAAGTCTGTCAGCGCTAGGTTTTAGCTTATTAAAGGAAGATGGTAATCTCTCCTTGGAGTCAAAAAGGCCCAAGTTCCAAGCTGCCTTCCAGCACTAAAATTCCAGGTGTAACCCAAGAGTAGAGAAGGCCAGAGGTCAGCCACAAAAAAGGGTAGGTGAGCTGGGTTCCAGTCAGTCCCCACAGATCCAGGTGGAGCCTCTCCTCCTCCTTCACTCCTGCTCTCAGTGGTCACTGAATTGCCAGCTCTAAGGCCTAAGTTCTCAGCCCTCCTAGGAAGGTTGTATTTGAATATGGGGCTGCTGAAGACTGAAAGCTTTTCACACTCAATGGAATAAAGGGTTAGCCACAGACTGAATGAAGACAGAAATGACATTCTGGGACAGGTTGTAAGGACAGCTAGGCTAAAAGCTTGTGAGGCCACATCTCATTTAACCCTTGCAACCAACCTGTGAGGTACATTCTCATTTTAGCAGCGGGAAACTGGGGCTCAAGGAGGTTGAATAACTTGTCCTGAGTTACACAGCTATTAAGTAGTAGAATATTCAAATAAAATAAATAAATAAAAGCAAACCCAGGTCTGTTTGATGCAGGGCTTGTGTGAGATCTTAACCATTCCAGGATCCCACCCCCTTCTCCAAACAGTCTGATGGCTTCACAGCAGGAAAATACCCACACCCCCGCCATGGAAGTGGATCGGGGTGGTTAGAGAACAGTGTGACCAACAGACACAGAGATCCTTCCTGAGACAGAGATGCAGAGTGGTGGTGGGACACGCACGTCTTATCCATTTCTGAAAGTCTGGTGACCCTTACAGGAGGCTTATTCAAAAATCTAGATTTTTTTTTTAACGCTTTGCCAAACTCTGTATAAATCCCCTAGGAACTAGGATGATGTGAAACATTAAAAACAACTTTAAATTCAAAAGTAACAGGATTTTACCTTAGTGCAAGACCAGGGTTCTCTAACAGCACGCCGTAGTCTCGGGAAATTTGTTTAGTTAAATCCGACAAGAGCGGGATGTTCATGTGGCCCAAACCGCCGTTCTAATGAAAATGCAAACATGACTCGTCGTTACACTGTGCGGTTTCACATCCTTGACCGTGTAACAGTATTTGAGACCCACAACAACGACAACAGGTTACAATCCGAACACTGGGCCAGGCACTATGCTAAGCTCTTTTTATTGGCTCATTTCAGCCTGGCAACCTTCCAGCAGTAGGTACTATTATCATCTCCATTTTACAAATGAGCAAACTGAGGTACACAAAGGTTAAGTAACTTGTCCCTGGTCACAGCTACAGGGGGACAGAGGCAGGATTTGAACCCAGCTAATGCTACAGACCTTTCTTTTTCCATTTCTTGTAACATCCTTTTAGTTAAAGACTAATTTCTAAAACATAAAAATGGAAGAGTAACACTGAAACCCTTTGAATAATTACATACTGACAATCCAGCAGCATAGCTAGAAAGCTGTCTCCCAAGCAAGTTTTTAGGGAAGAATCCTGACCACGCAGGACAGAGAAATCAGAGAGCCTCAGCTCCATCTCACAGCCCTTGAAGACATGGAATCTGTATTCAGGGCAGAGGATGGCAACAAACCGCGGCTGTTCCCGGCCCTGCCTCATCTGCCCTCCGTGGCTGCTCTGACCGTGGAAAGAACATGGAGTGGGGAGGACACGCACAGGCAGTGCGCTCCCGACCTTCTCTGGCCACATAAAGACAGAGCTTTATCTGAGTGTGTCATGAGCAGTAAGAACCTACAAACAGTCCATTACGGACTAGTCCTGCTTTAACAGATCCTAGGTTGGCCTGCCATGGGATCTCGTCTGTTTCTGAGAGCAGACGTGCACAGGCAGGGTGGACAACGTCATACCTTCCTCGGAGTATTTATCCAGGCGAGGTGGCTGAAGTGGGAATCCACCGAAACAGCAACGACGCCACAGTTCACGTCGTGAAACTCGCTGGCTTTGTCACTAAAAGCAACAATCTCTGTAGGACACACGAAGGTGCTGGGGAAAGGGCAGAACTTCTCATCAGAGGGTTCAAAACAGTGATTTAAGGTACAAACAGTGAGTAGTCTGAAAAACAGGTCAGTTCACTTAAGGGTGAAAAATGCAAGGTGGCTAGCCGTCCTCACAGGCCCCCGTCACAGAGCCGTCCTCACAGGCCCCCGTCACAGGGACGTCCTCACAGGCCCCCGTCACAGGGACGTCCTCACAGGCCCCCGTCACAGAGACGTCCTCACAGGCCCCCGTCACAGAGCCGTCCTCACAGGCCCCCGTCACAGAGACGTCCTCACAGGCCCCCGTCACAGAGACGTCCTCACAGGCCCCCGTCACAGAGACGTCCTCACAGGCCCCCGTCACAGAGACGTCCTCACAGGCCCCCGTCACAGAGACGTCCACACAGGCCCCCGTCACAGAGCCGTCCTCACAGGCCCCCGTCACAGAGCCGTCCTCACAGGCCCCCGTCACAGAGCCGTCCTCACAGGCCCCCGTCACAGAGCCGTCCTCACAGGCCCCCGTCACAGAGACGTCCTCACAGGCCCCCGTCACAGAGACGTCCTCACAGGCCCCCGTCACAGAGACGTCCTCACAGGCCCCCGTCACAGAGACGTCCTCACAGGCCCCCGTCACAGAGACATTCCGGCTTTACTCTGAGAAATACGGTTATTTCCTCTGACCTTTTCATTTAAGAAATCTTATCAAAAAACGAGGGAGGGGAAGAGGGCACGTTCTAAGGCTAAGCTTTTATTTACATAAATTTAGCTTTATGAAAAAAACTGATTCTATTACTCTTTTCTCATTTTTTCCCCAAGCAAAAAAAGCCCAAACCCACTGCTGTTGCGTTGACTCTGATTCATAGTGACCGTACAGGACAGAGCAGAACTGCCCCACAGGGTTTCCAAGGCTGTAAATCCTTACAGAACTGCCCCACAGGGTTTCCAAGGCTGTAAATCCTTACAGAAGCAGATGGCCACATCTTTTTCCCTCAGAGCAGCTGAGGGGTTCGAACTGCTGACTTTTCGGTTAGCAGCCAAATGCTTCAACGGCTGCTCCACCAGGGCTCCTTTATTTTCCCCCACACCTGTGAAAAGTTCTTACAGGCTGGTTTGTGGGAACCACATAAAATACAGCCATATGCAAACCAAATCAGTGAAAGGAATGCCGCTCCACCCCCTAAGTTTATCGCTTGTGAATAAGCTACAAGGCAAGCTGTATCTGACAAGGCCATCAGTGATAAAGAGTCAGAAGAATGCTTCCCTTGACATGAGGGGTCACCAGAGACAGGCTACTTCAGCAGGGAAGCGGGGATCTCTGCTTGCTCTCAGAATAACATTGAAGCATGATACAAATACCACTTACAAATCCAGAGGATAGAAGAAAAGCACCAGGTATTTCCCCTTAAAGTCATCCAGGCTTAGGTCTTTGAACTCTCCATTGACAACAGCTGTGCCCTTAAAATAGGGTGCATGCTGGGTGACAGCAGGAGCAAGGTAGGAGGAACCTGTGAAAACCACGTATGTATACAGATCACCATTTGCTGAATCAAGCACCTATTTGATTTCACTTAAACCACTCATAATACATAATTAGTTGTTGTTAGGTGCCGACGAATCAGTGCCGACTCATAGCGACCCTATGTACGACAGAATGAAACACTGCCTGGTCCTTCACCATCCTCACAATCACTGCTATATTTGAGCCCACTGCTGCAGCCAGTGTCAATCCATCTCGTTGAGTCTTCCTCTCTTTTGCTGACCCTCTACTTTACCAAGTGTCATGGATTGAACTGTGTTCCCCCAAAATGTGTGTCAACTTGGGTGGGCCATGATTCCCGGTATTGTGTGATTGTCCACCACTTTGCCATCTGATGTGATTTTCCTGTGTGTTGCAAATTCTACCTCTATGATGTTAATGATTATGTTATGTTATGTTAGCTATGTTATGTTACCGAGCAGGACTCAATCCATAAGATTAAATTGTATCTTAAGTCAGTCTCTCTTGAGGTATAAAAGAAAGTGAGCAGAGAGACATGGGGACCTCACACCACCAAGAAATTAGAGCCAGGAGCATGTGTCCTTTGGACCTGGGGTCCCTATGCTGCGAAGCTCCTAGAGCAGGGGAAGACTGATGACAAGGACATTCCCCCACAGCTGACAGAGAGAGAAAGCCTTCCCCTGGAGCTGGCACCCTGAATTCACACCTCTAGCTGCCTAGACTGTGAGAAAATAAATTTCTCTTTGTTAAAGCCAGCCACTTGTGGTATTTCTGTTACAGCAGCACTAGATAACTAAGACACCAAGACACATACAAAGTACATGAGACAAAGCCTTGCCATCCTTGCTTCTAAGGAGCATTCTGGCTGTGCTTCTTCCAAGACAGACAGATTTGAAGAAGAATTGATGCCTCTGAATTATGGTGTTGGTGAAGAATATTGAATATACCAAGGACTGCCAGAAGAATGAACATATCTGTCTTGGAAGAAGTACAGTCAGAATGCTCCTTAGAAGTGAAGATGGCTTTGTCTTATGCACTTTGGACATGCTATCAGGAGGGACCAGTCCTTGGAGAAGGACATCATGTTTGGTAAAGCAGAGGGTCAGTGAAAAAGAGGAAGACCCTCAAGGAGACGGACTGACACAGTGGTTGCAACAATGGGCTCAAACAGCAACGATTCTGAGGATGGTGAGGCACCGGGCAATGTATAGTTCTGTTGTACTTGGGGTTGCTGTGAGTAGGAACTGACCGGAAGGCACCTAACAACAACAACAACATAAATCAATTTAAGGAGCCCTGGTGGTACAAAGGGTAATTGCTTGGCCGCTAACCAAATGGTCTGTGGTTTGAACCCACCCAGCAGTTCCATGGGAGAAAAGACCTGGCAATCTGTCCCCATAAAGATTACAGCCTAGGAAACCCTGTGGGGTAGTTCTATTCTCATCTATAGGGTTGCTATGAGTCGGAATCAACTCAGCAGCACACAACAACATAAATCAATTAAAAGGTTCAGCTCAACTGCACATCTTCGATACAGCAATTTTTTCCTTCTATAGTTCTAGAATGTACAAAAATTCAATTCAAAGTACTAAAAAGAGCAAGGCAGAACATAGCAGGGATGGAATTAGGGAATATTGTGGAGATTTGCAACGTCCAGACGGGATGGGGAAATGGCATAAAGGAGGAAGGAACAGGGCACGTTGTAAGCAATGGCCCATGGCACAGTCTGATCAGAGCACAGAGTGTATGTGTATGTAAAGGACACCAGTGGGAGACAAACAAGCAAGAATGGCTAAAGGTCATGCTGTGAAGGTCCTTAAACAGCAAGCTCATGAGTGTGTTCTGAAAAGGAGAGAGGAGGGAGTCACTGGAGACCCAAGATGAGACAGCTGTGTTTAGGAAGGTAAGTCTGGCAAAGAGGGTAGAAGGACCAGGAGGAGGAGAGCCTGACCTTAGGCGGTGATTTCAGTTATCTGTGTGAGGGGTATTGAGGGGAGGAGTGTGGCAGAGAAAGATGAAAGAAAGGAATGGATGCAAGAGATACATCCAAACTGGAGAGAACTTGTCTGCCTGGGAACAGGGGACAAAGGGGACCAAGTGCCTGGGCTTCAGTGTGGGGCTGCCCTGAACAGAAGAGGAGAAGCAAACTGTCAGGCAGGGGTTTTAAGCCTGTGCAATCACATCACAACTAGAAATCCTTTAAAGCTCGAGTCATAAAACTGGGAACCTTTTTAGCACCCACAAACAAAGGCTTTGCTAAAGTACATTCCCTAAATTATTACATTTTAAATACATGCTTTTTCCAAGGCAGGACGAATCTAAAGGAGGCATTTTCAAATACTTATCATCTGAGGCTCATCTCAGCAAAGCCCAGATCCTAGAGAATGGAGTGTAAATCTCAAGAAACAGCTATGTTCCTCCCTCAACAAGGCAGAGTCCACTGGAATGGTCTGGTTCCCAAGGGCCACCTGAAGCCAGGGTTGGCTGTGCCTGACCATCTTGAGAGGAGCTGCTCTCAGTTCCCTTCAGCTGCTCACTGTGCCCGGTTATCAGACACCTCTTCACACACGTCAGGCCCAAAGGGCATCTGGGTTTTTCTTCTCAGGCCCCTCAACATGTTGTTGCCATTAGTGACCCCATATGACGGAGCAGAACTGCGCCATAGGGTTTTCTAGGTTGTAATCTTTACAGGAGCAGACTGCCCGGTCTTTTCTCCTGTGGAGCTGCTGGGTAGGTTTGAACTGTCAACCTTTTGGTTAGCATCTGAGAGCTTAATCATTGCGACACTAGGGCTCCCCTTCATATGTGTTGTTGTTGTTAGGTGCCGTCCAGTTGGTTCCGACTCACAGCAACCCAACGTACAACAGCACGAATACTGCCCGATGCCACACCATCCTCTGGCAAACAATAAGGAACCGTGACATAGACAAGTATACTGTGCACATGAGAATCACCCACAGAACTTTTTAAAAAACTCACGTCTTGGTCTTACCCCCAGAGACTGATTTGTCTGGGATGGGACTGGGGCTCTGATATATTTTAAAAGCTCCCCAGGTGAGTGTAATGTGTAGGTGGAGTTTAGAGCCCTTGGTCCAGAGATGATGATTCATTTCCTTGACCTAGATCCAACCAAGTCATGGTAACACTTACCGGTGCTGAAGGAGCATTTTGCTTGATGAGAACCAGACCACAACGTGTTTGTCAAGCACTTTCTTCCAGAAGCAGCAGGTCTAAGGGCTGCAGAGGCAGAAACGCCCCAGGGAATGGCGCTCACCTGTCGGGCAACCTGGAAAAAGAATCACTTTATATGAGGAAATGTTTCTCGGATGGTGGCTGAGTCTCCCTGTTAACATTCTCTTCAACTTCCTTCTCCTTCAAGAGTGCACGGCAGAGAGGAAATATAACAACATAGGGACTTAAGAATCAAAAATTCCATGCTCTCAAAAGCAACACAGGGTTCAAAAACCAGAGGGACTTGGTAGGCCCGGTATATTTATTTAAGCCCTTTACCAGCACTATCTGCTGAGCATGTTCTACCTACCATCTGAGTTTTTCTTAAAAAAGACAAGGCCCTTCCCGCCCCAAACACAAGCAAACAAATAGAGCAAAGTTCAGCCTTTGGGAAACTTTGGACAGGGCTCAAGGGAAATGTTTGCTCAACTTTAATATTCAGCATGACTCAGGAAGGAGAAAGTGCCTGCGCTCAAACTCATCAGGAGAAAGGGGGCAGGGTGGCAGGAGGGCTTCAGGCTTTGCACCAGAAAAGCAGAGAAACAGAACCTAAGGCAGATCTGGGGGCTGGAGGACAGCAGCCAGGCCGACCTGCGGGGTGGAGGATAACAGTGCCTTTTGCTACTCTAGCACTTTGCCCGTTTGCACCCACTTATTTGGATGATCGCAGCAAACCCATAATGCAGACATCATTCTTTCCATTTTACAGATGAAGTAAACTGAGGTTGAGAAAGGTGAAGTCACTTGTCCAAGGTCACAGTTAGCTACAGAACTGGGACCACGAGCTAGGACGCCTAGCTAGAGAGGGGACTGGGGAACTGCGAAGCCGACCAAGGAAAGACTGGGGAACACAGGGCGAGGAGGGCATGGGGTGCGGGCGCAGCGCGGCTCTGCGCAGGCGCAGGAAGCCTTCCCCAGGAGGCCTCCGGGTCCGTTACCCGCTGACCCCTGCAAGAAGGGCGAACGTCCCGCAGGTCGCAGGAGAGCGGGGCCCCGTCTGGAATGCACGTCCCCAGAACCATCGCGGTGTCTCCGCGCTTGTCCCCAGCAGGCAGCCACTCACCAAGGCCCGGATTAACCTTCCCGCGGTAGCCGCCATCTTCAGCGCGCGCTGGAGGCGCCGGTAAGGCCGAGAAGGAAAGGGGGCGGGGCCTGCGGAGACGGGCGGGGCTTGTTGGGGGCGTGGTCTCCGCGGGAGCGGGAGCGGGTCCCGGGACGCCGGAACCCCAGACTTCCCGCCTTTGGGGGATCCTCCTGCCTGGTCCCTCGGCTCCATACCGAGGGGGGAAATTCCCGTTATGGCTTCTGAAGAGTTGAACGCTTGGGAAAGCTACACTTTGTCTTCTTATTTGTCGCCCTGACCTAACAAGGAATAATCCAGGTGGGGAAGTAGATATTGCCGTATTTGCTACTGAATTTTTTTTGTTAACTTTGTGTGGGTTAGAAGTCCCCGGGTGGCACAAGCAGTCTGCAGTTTGTGCTAGACCACTAACCGGAGTAGTAGTGGTTGGAACCCTACTAGCAGCACCACAGAAGAAAGGCCTGGCGATCTGCTTTCATAAAGATTACAGCCAAGAAAACTATGCAGCAGTTCTACAGTGTGACACGTGGGGTTACCATGAGTCGGAATCAGTGGGTTTGGCTTGGTGTGGATTAGTGTTTCTGCCACTGCATTGGACACATCTATTGCAAAAGACCTCTTTAAAGTGTTAAGAAGCAAAGATGCCACTTTGAGGACTAAGGTGTGCATGACCCAAGCCATGGTATTTTCAATTGCCTCATATGCATGTGAAAGCTGGATAAGGAATAAGGAAGACTGAAGAAAAACTGATGCATTTGAACTGCGGTGTTGGTGAAGAATATTGAATATACCATGGACTGCCAGAAGAACAAACAAATCTGTCTTTGGAGAAGTACAGCCGGAACGCTTCTTGGAAGTGAGGATGGCAAGACTTTGTCTCACATACTTTGGACATGTTATCAGGAGGGACCAGTCCCTGGAGAAGAATACCATGATTAGTAAAGTAGACGGTCAACGAAAAAGAGGAAGACCCTCGACGAGATGGATTGACACGGTGGCTGGAACAGTGGACTCAAGCATAACGATTGTAAGCGTGGCGCAGGACCAGGTGGTGTTTCTGTTGTGTGTAGCGTTCCTATGAGTTGGAACCAACTCAACAGCACTTAACAACAACAACAACAGTGTTTCTACCATTTGTGTGAAAGGACTCCTTACCTATTTAGGCCTCTGGTAGAGCCCGTGGCTTCTTCATTAAATTAAATAAATTATTAATGCAATTTCAGTCAGTTAATAAATAAAGTGATTGGTGTTGAGCATGGTACTTTGAAGCAAGCTCATCAAACGTATATAAAAACCACATGATAGCCTTACAATTGGTAAGTGTGACAAATTGCAATCTCTAAGTTGGTATTTTCCAAACACCAGTCATCCCATTACCAATCTACACAGTGTCTGAAGTCTGCATACTACCTGCATATTATTTATGATCTCCTTTAAATTGATTCAGTTTATAAAACTTAATTCTCTGGCCCAGTTTTCTCACTCGTCAAATGGGAACAATATTAATACCTCGCCTACAGAGGTGCTGTGAGCAATAAGTGAGCAGGCACATAGTGTTTGTTATATTAGAGAAAAGGCCATCCTCACAATCATTGCTATGTTTAAGCCCATTGCTGCAGCCACTGTCAGTCCACCTTGCTGAGGGTCTTCCTGTGGTTAAGTAGCTCACCTCAAGTCACACAGGGATTCGTTGACTCAGGGACCATAGAAGCAACAGCTCTCCAGTGTTCCTACAGGTCTCCTGATCCCTGCCACTTATCTTAGAATAAAAAAGCTATCCTAGAATCTCAGACCCAGAAAGAATTTCATAAGGGAACCTTCCAATGGCGGATTTAGAGTGGCAAAGTGAGTGTCCACTAGCTAATCTTAGACTGCAGTCCATAGTTTCCCCCAAGAGAACAAAATCTTCTGTTGGTTCATCCCAAGAAAAGATAATAATAAAGGTTGTTTTATATATATATATATATTTTTTTTTTTAACATACGATTGCAGTTTTAAAAAGCATACAAATGAAGAGATGTCTGGGAGGGTTCTCAATGTGAGGCCTCCGTGTTCCAAAAAGGGATACACTACCCATCCGTGGGCCCCTGGGTGGCGCAAATGGTTTGTGCTTGTCTATTAGCCTAAAGGCTGATGGTTCGAACCCACCCAGTGGTACCACGGAGGAAAGACCTGGTGATTTGCTGTCATAAAGATTACAGCCAAGAAAACCCTTTTGGAGCAGTTCTACTCTGTAACACATGGGGCCACCATGAGCAGTGATCAACTCGATGGCAGCGATTTGGTTGAAATCAACTGAAAGGCAACAGGTTTGTTTGTTTTTCCTACCTCCCGTGTCTTTCACCAACCAGGAAGGCTGCCCATGCTGCTGCTGATGATTTGACCAAATGAGTGCTTGGTCTTAATACTAATGAGCGTCTCTTCTGGGAAGTGTTCCCGGACCACCTCTGCCTAGTCCTCCCTGTCTGTCTGGGTTAGAGGACCGTCCAGGTTCCTCCAGTGTGTCATGTGTGGTATGCCCTACTCGCTCCCATCACACATGTCATATCGTACTGGAATTTTCTATCACCTTGTCTGAGTCTTAGCCATACAGTGAACTCCTTGAGGGTAGAGCTCATGTCTTACTCATCTCTGTGAGCCCAATGACTGCACTAGTGCCTGGTTCATAGCAACTGCTCAGAAAAAGATTTGTTGAATGAATGAACAAGCTGTGGCTGACACGGTGGTAAAAATGTTCTTTCCACACTCGTTCTGGAAAAAAAAAATCTTTTGATTCAGCTTTCTCTAGCTGCCACAACAAGGACACAGATTGTTTCCCTACAGGAAAAAGATGAGGTGACCTTGTCCTCGTGACCGAAAGAGTAAAAAATAACTGGAATTCTCCTTTATGAGTTCAGGAGACCAATTTTTGGACTGAATTGAGGGAAAGGCAAATGAAAGGCTGTATAGGCTACTTTTTATGATGATTAGGAAAGTACTGCCCTAGAACCACAAGTTAATGTGCTGGTAACTGGGGCTGCAATTAGAGATGGCAAACATTACTCTGGGTTTGGCTGTGTTCTTCTCCTTTCCACAGCAAAAAGCATTCAGTTTTTTCTTCTTTTCCCATTGAAGAAGAGCCCCAGATTGGGCTCGCTTCTGCGTTCAGCAGAGATGCCTCAAAGCTGAGCATCCCAGTGTCCCAATGGGTAGACTTACCCCTAGACTTATGCTACTGTCAGTTGATCCCCTCAAAGGCAGGCAGCCCAGTAATGAAAGGAGTTGGATGGTTCTCAGTTCAACACCTTCCTCCCTGTTATTTCACCTTTCAGAGCCCCAGGATCTCCATAGGAGCTTACCTCATAGACTTATTGTGAAGCGCCCTGTGAGACACAGCACCTGCCTGGCTCCCTTCCCTGCCCACCACCTGCATCACTTGGCTTTCTCACTTCAGAGCTTCATGACCTCCTTCTCCTCACTGTTACTTCCTAGCCTACCTCCTCTGTAGAGCTGTGTCTCCAGCCCAGACCTGTCCTCTGAACACCCGCCTGCCAACATCTCCACTTGGATATCTCTTACCCACCTCAAACTTAACAATCACAATACTGACCTCCTGCTTTCTCTCTGTATAACCTGTGCATTTATTTGGAGACATTGCACAAGTCCAAGCAGGAGGTCTCCCTCATCTGCCTCCTCTCCTCCCCCCCCACCATGATGGGCCCTGCAACTTCCCTGCTTCCACTTTTGGCTCCTTCCAATGCAGTCTCTGCTCAGCAGCAACAGTGATGCTTCTTCAAACACCATTCTGTCCTTTTGTCTGTTAGTTAAAGCTTTTCAGTGGGTTCCCATTTCATTAGAGTAAAACCTAAATTTGTACAAAGCCCTGCACATTCTACACCCCTGCAGGTCTCTGCACCTATCTACTTCTCAGACCCCTTATTCTGGGTCTCCCCCAACCACGTTGTTCTATTTCCACTTCACTACACCTGCCCCTCATCTTGGCATGTGCTCTCCTCTTTGACCAGGATGTTCTTGAACCTCACTCACATCTGGCCAGCTCCTCCTTGCCACTTGAGTCATGGCTTAGCTGTCATGGTCCCAAAGAGAATTTCCTATTTATGTCTGTCATTCTCCGTCTTGGCTCTTGTTTGCTTCCTTTGATAGGAAACTTACAGTTACAATTAAAATCACTTTGTTATTGGTTTATTGGGTATTTGCTGGTTTTTTCCTGAGAATCTGAGCCCTAACAGGGCAAGGACCATGCCCACCTTGCTCACTGTTACAGCCCTAGCACCTAGCACAGTGCCAGGCACATGGAAGACTCTGAGCAAATTTGGATGACTTGCTGAAGACTCAGATTAAGCCTCACCACTGCGCAGCCTCCTCTGGTGCCCCCCCGCACCCCCGGCAGCTGAAAGCCACCATTCCTTTCCCTAAATGCCTGTGGTGGTTATCATCAGCATCCTTGTTTTGGCAGTCAATCCTGTGTGTTTCATCACAAGCCTCTACTGTTGCCTTGACCTGTTAAAGTATCTTTCTGATGCCTTTCATAGTTTGCAGATTGAAGAACTGTCTAATTTACTTTTTTTGAAGTCCCTAAATACTTCAGAGTGTATTTCCTAAAAACAAGAATATTTGATTACTTGATAACCATATTACAATGATCAAATCAGGAACCTTAATATTGATACAACACCATTACCTAATCCACTGTCCATATTCAAATTTCACCAATGGTCTCAATGTCCTTTATAGTGAGTGGTCTCCTTCCCTCTGTGATCCAGTCCAAAATCACACATTGCATTTAGTTGTCTTGTCTCTTTAGTCTCCTTGAATCTGCATCGGTTCTTCAGTCTTTTTTCTTTTTTTAATCTTCCTTGACCTTGACATTTTTTAAAATTGTGCTTGAAGTGAAAATTTACAAACCAAGTCAGCCTCTCATACAAAAACTTATATACACCTTGTTATATACTCCTAGTTGCTCTCGCTTTAAAGAGACAGCACACTCCTTGCCTCTACTCTCTGTTTTCGTTTCCATTCGGCCAGCTTCTGACCCTCTCTGCCCTCTCAACTCCTCTCCAGACAGGAGCTGCCCACATAGTCTCATGTGTCTGCTTGATGCAAGAAGTTCACTCTTCACCAGTATTGTTTTCTATCCCATAGTCCAGTCCAACCCCTATCTGAAGAGTTGGCTTTGGGAATAATTCCTGTAACCTTGACATTTTTGAAGAATACAGGCTGGCTATTTTGCAAAATGTCCCTCGGCTGGTTTGCCTGATTTCTTCAGGATTAGCTTCAGGCATTTTTGGCAGGAATAGCACTGAAGGGATGTTGTGTCCTTTTCAGGGCACCATCCCAGGTGGCAAGCGATGTGACGTCCCAACACTGGTCATGTTAGCAGTGGTTAAGGTGCTGTTCCTTTTTTTTTTGTTTGTTTGTTTGCAATTAATTAGTGGGGGGAAACTTTGAGACTATGCAAATATCCTATTTCTTGTCAAACTTTCTCCTAACAGTTTTAGCATCCATGGATGATTTCGTAACTCCATCATTCCTTCCATATTTAGGACTGTAAGAATTTATTTCTATCAGTGTGGACTTGGGGATTCCTAGTTTTTTTCAGTGGGTTATAACCCACTACTATCGTTATTTGTTTTGGTGCTGATTGTCTCAGAATTGACCAATACGAGCCCCTTCAAGGTGGCTGTTATTTCCTTTTGACATATCCCCCATTGATGGCTTTTATTCCTCCTCAGGCTTCCAGTTCATTGCTTTCTATAAATGCAGATTTTTCTGGAACTGTGGCCATTTCAGCCTTATCATCCATAAAATCCCCTAAACATAAACCAAGGAGCCCTGGTGGCCCAGTGGTTAAGTGCTCTGCTGCTAATGGAAAGCTTAGTGGCACAAACCCACCAGCCACTAAGTGGGAAGAAGATATGGCAGTCTGTTTCCATAAAGACTATGGCCTTGGAAACCCTACTCTGTCCAATAGGATTGCTCTGAGTTGGAATCAATTTGATGGCAACAGGCTTAACGGGTATACATAACCTAGTTAACCCAGAAGACTCACCCTTCCCCAGACCCGCTGACATTCCCTCCTTGAGTTTGCTTGCACTGTGCATCCTGCCTGCTCTGCCCTCGCCTCACGGCCGCTGTTGGCCTCATGACTCAGCCCTCCAGGCTCAGCACCAAAGATTCTTTCTGTGAGTCCCTCCAACCTGACTAAGTGGTCACTTCGCCCTCCAATCTGCAGTGGTACTAAAAATATATTTTTATTATAAAAGAAATTTGTATGCATTACCAAAAAAATAAGAAATTTCACACAAGCAGAAAAAGGGAATCATTAAAAAATGCCCAATCCCACATTCTTTTATCATCTTCTATATCCACTTGAATAAAATTTTATTGTACAGATGTTCCATAATTCACTTAACCAATCTGCTGTTTTTGGACATTTATGTTGTTTCAATTTTTTATTGATGTTATAACCGATAATGAGATCTTTATAAATCTTTGTAGACAAATCTTTGCATACATTTTTATCTATTTCTTTAGGTTATATTTCTAGAAGTCAAATTGCTATGACTAACAGTTCTGTATGTTTCTATGGTTTTTGATATGTATTGCCAAACTGCCTTCCAGAAAGGCTGTGCCAATTTACACTCAGAGAAACCAAGTGAGTGAGAGTGGCTCTCTCTGGGAGATTTTGCCAACACTGATCCAAACAGTGTAAAACACCCCTCTTACAGCCATCGGTACTTCTCATGTTGATGTGTCTTCCATTCTAGCTTCTTGTATGTGTGACTGGTTGGTCCTAAGAGCCTAGAATCCATTTAAAGGTAGAGCTGGCATGTGTCATTCATAAATGTCTGATGAAGGACAGGATGAATGAATGAGTGAATAATGACACTTTGTTATGGATTGAATTGTGTCCTTCCAAAATATGTGTCAAAATCTTAACCCCGAATATAACACTGTTTGGAACTAGGGGTTTTCTTTTATTATGTTAATGAGATCATACCAGAGTAGGGTGGGTCCTAAATCTAATCACTTCTGAGCTATAGAAAAAGCAGGATAGACACAGAGACACAGACAGGGTTAGACAGATGACAAGGAATGCCATTGATTTACAGTAGTCTCCAGAAACAGGGAGAAAAGCCCACAGAAGGAATTGACATGGAAGAGACCTTGATTTGGACTTTTAACTTGCAGAACTGTGAGAAAATAAATTTCTGGTCTTGAATGCCACCCACTTGTGTTATGGTGGCTCTAGCAAACTAAGACAAAACCAAAAAAACCAAGTCTTCAGCTGTTGAGTAGATTCCGACTCATAGCAATCCTGTAGAACTGCCCCAGAGGGTTCCCAAAGAGTGGCTGATGGATTCGAACTGCTGGGCTTTTGGTTAGCAGCTGAAGCTCTTAACCACTGCGCCACCAGTGCTCCAAACTAAGATACACCTTACATAATTGTCAGATCCTGCTTTAATGTCCTGTGTTACAAAAAATGTCACTAACATTGGTCTTCCAAAGTCAAACAACTAGGTGCCCTACTGGCCCAAATCAGCCAACAGTCCAGCCCTTTAGCAGTCTCCGTTTCCAAGGCCTCTCGGGAACCCCAAAGAATCTTAAAATTTATCCATATAAATCTGAATCAGGCTTCTCAGCATCCTCACTGCAGACAACTGTTCTGGGTTTCTGGGCTCACCTCTTGCCCTTTCTTCAGGAACGTCTCTGGGCAATCTTCTTGCACATACACACCTTTGGGTCCCACGGTGGTCACATGACTTTCCCTCAGTTCCCCTATGACAGCTAAGATAAGCAATCATTTTAAAATTTAAATTTCTGTGACCTGATAGCCACTTTATGAGCAGAGTTCCTTTTGCAGCCAGTGGGAGCTGTTTGGGTTATATGTGAACTGACCTGGCACACTCACCAACCAGTTTTAGGCAGCAAAAAGGTGGAACCTGAGCTTACTTCTGCTTTGTGGGGGCTGGATGCAGCTCCCCAGAGTCCGAGCTAGATGGCATCCTCTCTCTAAGAAGGAGACGTTGGCAGCCACCTGGACCATGTGCTCCAGTTGTGCCTGCCTGTTTCTGTACCAGCTCATTTCCAAGGCGGGTTAAGCCACGCCTTTGCTCCAAGATGCCAAGTGGCAGGAGGCACAGGAGGGAATTAAGCTCCTCCAAATCAGCTGGGCAAATTCCATAGTGTATCCTATTTAATGTAGTTGTTGAAAAAGCAGTCTGCGCCAAACATTATATTTTTAAACTCCGAATATCCATTACATTTAACATATAACTGGCTAGCTGAGAATTCAATGAGGAGTGAGTGTGTTCTGCTTTTAGTGGGTCCATTAAATATTAAATTTCGTGTTCCAACTGTGGCCTACCTTAGGACAGTAAAAGCTTCATTCTAAGATTTCAAAGATAATCAGGCTGAGTCTCCGGAGCATGGGAAAGTTTCTTACGTTTTTGTTGCATTAAGGCTGAGCCCCTGTGAGTCCATCTCATCCACGAATCACTTGGTTATAAGGGCACCTAACGTAGAGTCCCTGGGTGGTGCAAACAGCTAATGCGCTTGGCTGTTAACCTAAAGGTTAGAGGCTCTAGTCCACTCAGAGGCACCTCAGAAGAAAGGCTTGGCAATCTACCTTTGAAAAATCAACGACTGAAAACACTATGGAATACAGTTCTACTCTGACCCACGGGGAGTCCCCATGAGTCGGGGTCAGCATGAGCCGTTGTCAGCTTGAATACAACTGGGTTTTGCAACTTTCTTGTTGTTTGTTTTTAACGTTACACTCATTTTGGCTTGCTTCCTCCTTCTTTCATCGTGAAGCAGTTTTACCTTGTTGTTAAGACTGTACCCACATTTCAGCTATAAGCCCCATGCTCAAACAAAGGAAACTGACCTAGGTCATGTTGTGGCCTGATACATGCTGGTCGTAAAAAGACCGTAGTGAGGGTCTGGAGTCTTTCCTTATCTATATTAAGAGATAATCATTGGCTTTTAAATAAATTATGGTAGAAAAAACCCAAAAACCAAACCCATTGCCATTGAGTAGGTTTTGACTCATAGCGACCCTATAAAAAAGAGTAGAACTACGCCATAAGGTTTCAAAGGAGCACCTGGTGGATTCGAACTGCTGGCCTTTTGGCTAGCAGCCATAGCTCTTAGCCACTATGCCAACAATGTTTAAGAGACTGTTTTTCCTCTCTGACTCTAAAAGTGCAGAATTAATTTTCAAACTCTTACTGTGTAATTTTCTTGCCAATTTGGACATTTTCCCTCCATTTTAAATCTGTTTTAATTGCTCGGCATTGAAATGAACCTCATGCCTCCAGTTCCCTCCTTTCAGCTCACCTTTCTCCTCTTTGGAACTCTTCCTAGATGCCTAAAGTCACCAATTCTTCTCTGTTTCCAGAGCCCTTTGTGTCTCCACAACGGCCTGATTACATTGCATGGAGGTGGTTTGCCTCCCAGTTGGCTTTCCTTACTAGAGGGTGAGCTGCTCTGGGAAACCATCTTTGAATCCCCACAGCGCTTGGCACATAGAGGGAAACTTGGAAGAAGGTGAAGAATAAATGGGACCATGGAAGCACTGCCTCCAGCTGCTCCTGATGATTAGAAAGCAGCAGGACAAGGAAAGGGATGAAAACTCCCAGCTTCGGCACTTATTCAGAAGGCCGGTATGATTGTTCAGGCAAACGAAATCTATATTTTAGGAAGTAGATAGGCTTGTGGCTTTCCGGAATAGTAAATGTCTATTTACAAGACCTCTGACCCAGCAGCTTTAGCCACATGTGAGACAGGTGCCTCAGAAGAATGAGGAGATTCCTTGCTTCTTTTGCATCCTTGGGTCAGCTGATCCCGAGTGGAGCTGGAAATCAGCCATGTTTGATCTCGCTATAGTTCCATCTGTATTATTGCCCTAGGGCCGTCTGCTGTAACAAAGTACCATGAACTGGGTGGGTTATAAGAGCAGAAAATTATTGTCATACAGGTCTGGAGGCTGGGAGTGTGTGCTCAGGGTGTCAGCTGTGTTGATGTCCTTGTGAGAATCTGTTCCACGCTTCTCTCTTAGCTTCTGGTGACAGCAGCAATCCTTGGCCTTCCTTGGCTTGTAGATCACTCCAGTCTCTGCCTTTGTCTTCATTTGGCCATCTTCCCTCTGTCTTGTGTCTCTCTTCTTTACAAGACACATCACATATTGGGTTAGAACCCACCCTACTCCAGTATGACCTCATGTCATAACACTCTCAAAGGCCATATTTCCAAACCAGATGGCATTCATAGGTACTGGGGATGAGGATGCTAACATATATTTTTGGAGGACACAGTTCAATCCAAAACACCATCCCTTTCATCCTCACCCCTTCCTCCATTTGGTTTCCATTCTTGCTTTCAACAGGCTGCCAATGGCCCCCTTTGGACATTTAATATAATAGACTACATGGTACTCTTCCTTGAAACAAACCCATCTTTCAAGAGGACTACAAGTTGTTAACATAGTTAGTTGAAAGGAAAGAAGCTATAATGGTGGAGTATGGACTGAAATAGGAACTCGTCCCCTCACCCCTAAGTCTTAATCATAATAGTCAACTGCCTGCTTAGCCTTCTTACAAAACAATTTGAGTTCATTCTGTTAATCAACCAGAGTAGTTAAACCAAGTTGACTGCCAGCCTGAGCTAGCTGGGGCTGAAGTACACAAGCTCTGAGTCAGAATGCCTGGGTTCAAATCTCCAGACTTATTTGTTCTGTGATCTTAGGCAAGTTGTAAAACTTCTCTTACCCTAGTGACTTCATCTGTAAAATGGGGCTACAAATGTTCCCTACCTCATTCAGATGTTGGATTAAATCAGGTAATCAATGTAAACCATTTAGCACAGATGTTGTACTGAATGAAATAATCCATATAAGGCACTTAGCACAGGCTTGGCCCACAGTTGGTGTTTAGTAAAAGCTATTATCATTCCATTCTGTGCATTGAAATGTACTAATTTCCTTACAGAGATACAAAACCTTGAAGTGCAACAGTTTATTTTGTAGGTAGGATGTGTTACTGTGTAACAGAGAGAGGACTAGTTGTTGTGTGTGGTCCAGTGGATTCCTACTTATAGCAACCCTATAGGACAGAGCAGAACTGCCCCATAGGATTTTCTTGGCTGTAATCTTTATGGGAGCAGATCGCCAGGTCTTTCTCTTGCAGGGCTGCTGGTTGGGTTCAAACCACTGACCTTCAGTTAGCAGCCAAGCACTTAACCATTGCACAGGACTCCTTGGAGACAGGACTAGAGAGGCAGTAAAACACCTGGGATCTCACTTTCCCTTACTTCTGAGTGACCATGCAGAACTTGCTATTCTCTCTGGGTCTCAGCTTTGTATCTGTAAAATGGAGGGGATGGGGACAGGCAGGGATTTTCCAGGGTTGCAAATTTGAATGTCTGCAGAGGCCAAACAGATAGTACCACTGGTCACTATATAGAGTGGTGGGGATTTTGGTTAACTGTAGACTCTTGCTACTCAAAAATGTGGTCCACTGATGAGCAGCCTTGGCATAACCTTGGAGCGCCTTAGAAACAGCAAAATCTCGGGACCCGCCCCAGACCTATTGAAACAGAATCTGCCTTTTAACAAGATACCCAGGTGATATGTATGTACGTGAAAGTGTGACAACACTGCTGTGGAACACAACTCAAAAAACTAAGCCCACTGCCATACAGTGCGGTCTGACTCATAACAAACCATTTAAATTTAGTTTTTTTTTTTTAATGTCAGCAAAACAAACAAAAGGTCTTTGGGCTGCAACAGGTCTCAGGCTGTTTGATGACCAGTATAGCTGGTGAGCTCTAAGGTGCTGCTGGCTCTAGGATTCTCTCTCTGTGAGCCACTCGTTCATTCTAAGCTAGGCTCTCGGGGTTTGTGGGTATGCAGCAAAGAGGAAGACAGCGTTGTTTAGAACAGTCATTCTTGGAGGGGAAGGTGCCTCAAGACGTCATCTGCTCAGCTTGCTGCCTTCTGACAGGTAACCTGTTATTGTTCCTGCTTTGCAGACAACATCAGCGAGGCCAGGGTGACCCACTGATCCAAATCCACACTCCAGGAAGTGGAGGGGGTTGAGTATACCCCCGCAGGTCACCTGCCCCCTAGTGGTGGGTGGCTTTCACGACAGGCAACCCTTTCATTTTTGGTGGGCTCTCGTTTTAGTTCCTTCACTCTTGTGTCATCAGTCCTGGATGTCATTGGTGTCACATGCAAACACTGCAGCTGCCAGGACTCTCTTTAGTTGGCACATCCGTGCAACAAGACAATCCTGCACTGTTAGAATCAGCTCCATTCCGGTTTCCAAGGCCTGGAAAAGTCTATTAATTTTATATTCTCCAATGCATAATAATTGTTCTCCGTATCTGTCGGCACCGCCCTGTGACTTCCTGGCAGCTCTGGGGATAGAAGGTTTCCTCTGTTTGGACACAGTAGGCCCAGAGCCTCCTTCTGAACGGATATCCGGCCTGCACGATGCTGAGAAGGCAAAGCCCTCATTGTTCCTTGGGGTCAGCCTGCCCCTCCCCCAGCCCAGAGGACACGCGTCGCGGACCCCCAGTAATCCCAACCCAGAACCCAGTGCCGTATACCCAGTAATCCAGGAGGGCCCATTTCCCAGGAGGGGGGACTTCAGAAGAAGCAAGGAAGCAGGGCTGGGGCCAGATCTGGAGTCTGGTGTTCTGAGCTCAACAGTGGAAAGAAGCTAAGAACACCAAGATAAATAAGCCTGGAATTTGAAAATGCATTTCAACACCGGCTGGGGGCGGGCCTGGCTGCTACTCATTGGGCTCCCCGCAGCGAGACTCGGTCTGTGTTATTAATTTGAGTAAGTTCGGTGGCACTGAGGATCGTTGATTTGCTGCAAGGCCGGGAGTGCTGCAAAGAGGTTTTCACAACCAGCCTCCTCCCACGCCCCGACCCCTGAGACCGACCCAGCGGTCACCAAGGCCCGAGGGCGCCCCGGAAACTCGCGGGGGCGAAGTGGGGGCAGCGGGAGGTTTGGGCGCCGAGGGCGCTGAGAGCTCAGACCCGTCGCCGCGCCCCGCACCCCGCGGCCGCCGGGGGGCGCTCGAGCTACGCGGCCAGTGCGCGTGCCTCCTGCTCCGGGTCGCCGCCGACTCGCAGACCCTTCGCGCCCTCCAAGGGAACAAAGTGCACCTTTGTCAGCGACCTGGCGCGCGCGCGCGCGCCTGTGTGTGTATGTGTGTGTGTGCGCGGCAGGGCCAGGCCGACCATCCTCCCGCCCCGGGGCGGCCCAGGGCTTCACGGTTCCTGCCCCGCTGAGACTTTCGCCCGCCACCGTGGCCTGCCGACTCCGCTTTCCCGGCTTCGGCAGGGCGGAAAGAGGGCGAACGGGAGACCGGAGCGCGGGGAGCCCGGGCGGGGAAGCAGGAGGCCCGTGCCCGGCTGGGCTGGGTCGCCCCTCATTGGCCAGCCGCGCCCTCACAGCCCCGAGTCCGTCGTCCGTCCGGGCCAGACCGCGGACTCCCGCAGCGCGCACGAGTCTGGCTCCCGCGCGGCCGGGCCGGGAGAACTACAATTCCCAGCAGGCCTCGCGCGGCGAGCCCGGCGGCCCGAGGCAAGCCCTGGCCTGGCGCCTGCGCAGTGCGGCGGCCGGAGCCTGAGAGTACCACACCCCCGGGAGGGACTGAGGGGAGGCAGAAGCATCCGAGGCATTAAAGCATCCGAGGGAGCCGGAGGGAGGAGAATGGAGTGACAGAGAAACGCGGAGGGTGGGGGGTGGGGGGGAGACTGCCGAGGGAGGGAGGAGGGGGGACACCGCGGGAGGAAGACGCGGCGGCGGCGGCGGCGGCGGCGGCGGCGGCGGCGGTGCTCTGTGCAGAGGGGGAACTCCGAGGGAGCCGAGCAGGAATAATGCGGTAGGCGGCGGGCTCCAGCTCCAGCTCCGGCTCGGGCTTGGGCTCCGGCTCCGGCTCCGGCGCAGCGGCGGCAGCACCGCGGCAGCACCCTAGGCGCTGACAGCTCCGCCGGCCGGCTCCCTCGCTGACCGCCGACTGTCAATGGAGCTGGAAAACATCGTGGCCAACACGGTCTTGCTGAAAGCCAGGGAAGGTAAGAGCAGGGCGGCGCGCCTGGCGCAGTGGCCGCGCGCGGGCCAGGGCGCGGGTGCCGGTGGCGCGGGGGCTGTGCCTGTGCACGGTGCGCGCAGGGGGTCGCCAGCAGGACACCTCGGAGGTTTGCCCTGCCCTTTGGGGCCGAGAATTCGGACTTGGGCAGAGAGGAGAAAGCAGTGTCACGGTTGCAGGGATTCGGATGCTCGGGCTCCCCTCGTTTCCAGCTCTGACCCTCCACAGCGTGCCATCCCGGCAGCTGCTGAAAGGTCAGTTGGGAACGCATTCATTCAGAGAGAGATGGGCAAACATGCAAAGAAAATAGCTTTTCGAGCCGGCCCGGGATGGTTCTGTGAGTGTGAATTGGTGTGAGTGTGTGTGGGGGTGTATGCGTGTGGAATTAACAGAAGCTAAGTCTTTGCTTGCGCAGGCTGAGTTGATACAGCTATTGCTGGAAACCCTCCGCTGGGAAATGTTTCCTAGGGAAATCCCGTTGTGTGGAAGGAAGCCTTTTAAAGGCAAAGTAAGATGTTGAGGAATTCGCCTGTTTATGGAATAACGAAAGGATGGTCGTACAAATCACCTAGAAACGAGTCAGGATTTCAGCGTTGGATTTTTTTTTTTTTTTTTTGAGGGGGGACAGATAACTGAACTGTTTGATTTCTGGCACAGTTAAGAAAAAGGGGGTTAAGTGTGCCGGTGCTTAGATGCGTGTTTGGGTGCATAATGATTAGACTTGTATTTAGTTGGCAGGTAATAGTGTCTGAATAGAGTGGGTAAAATCGTATGTCAAACCCATAAACACATATTTTCACTCTTCCCTGGGATTTTCTTTATTTTGAAGTAGCTCGGAAACTTAGATGCTTCCTGAAATGATTGTGTTGTGTGCACGTAAACACACGTATTTAGGAACACCTGAAATTCATGTAACATCTCTTTGCCAAGATTTGAGCTCTGATGTACAGCCTTTTTACAAAAGGGGAAGTGGTTTTCACTTTTTGGGAGGAGGCTTTACTTGACACCCAGGGTAGAAGGCAGCCTGAGTAAGGTCTTGACTTTAAGATACTCGAGCAGTTTACAAACCTACCTTACCTATTTCCTAGTATTTTCATTCACCCACTTTGATGAATGAAGGAAGAACTTCTGGCCAGGAATAAAATGATTCATGTTTACCCAGCCCGTCACCCTGTGGCTCCTACAAGCCGCGTGGATTGGGGATACACCACCCTGGTTTCAGCAATTCAAGCCGCCATTCATTCATGTCGTCCTTTTGTTGTCACTTGTCCCTCTATTGCAGTCGCCTGGGAGGTTTGCTTTGAAAGCCCTGAAGAAGGGTAGTTGTTGTTGTTAGTGGCTGTGGAGTCATTTCCGACTTGTGGAGATCTACGTGTTACAGAGTAGAGCTGCTCCATAGGGTTTTCTTGGCTGTAATCTTTATGGAAGTAGATTATCAGGCCTTTCTTTCGTGGTGCCTCTCAGTGGGTTTGAACTGCCAACCTTTAGGTTAGTTGTTGTTTAGTTGCCATTGAGTCGATTCTGACTCATGGCGACCCCATGTGTACAGAGTAGAGCCTCACTCCATAGGGTTTTCAAGGCTGTGACCTTTTGGAAGCAGACCGCCAGGCCTGGGAGGGTTGGAACCACCAACCTTTTGGTTAGGAGTTCAGCACTTAACCATTTGCACCATCCAGGGCCTAACTGTAGCAAAACAGATTTTTAGGACAGGTTGTTACTTGGTGACTTCAGGCTCAAAGGCCTGAGTTTTTTTGATTTAGTTTTTTCTTTTCCCTAACCCATCCTGATGTTTTTTAGCGAATTGGATCTAGGCCGGGGCTGGTGGGCTCTATCTTGGTTTGGGCAGTGGGTTCTGGAGGGAAAGAAGGGGAGACAACAGCCCCTTGCTCTAAGCCTCTGCAGCCAGCCACCTAGTGGTGGGACATGGTAGGACCACTCAGTGTTTGGGGGCTGGGATGGTTTTCACCCTCCCTCTGTTCTGAACTTATTTCTTGGGAAATCTCTGCTATGAGGGCGCTGGAGGCCTTTGAGTTTCCCTGGTCCCTCCTGCTACCTAGGGGATTCTGCTCCCAAGACTGGCTCTAGACATTCCTTGGCCTGGGGGTTGCTTTCAGCATTTGGTTGCTTCTTTTTAAACGTATTGTTTAGAGTGGCAAAAGTGATGTCCTGATTCCCCCTTTTCCTTAAGGGTCTCCCCAAGATCTCACCGAAATGAATTTTATGCCTGGTGTTTTTGTTTGTCAGGTTAACAAGTTGGTTTTCTCAGATCCTTAGGCGAGGAGAGCTGCTGAACTTCCATCAGGGAAGAATTACAGAGATTAAAGGGCTCAAGAATGTGCCTTTTCGCTTCCTTTTCCTTCTCTTGGAGAGTTTGGTAGTCATCTCAGGGTGAGAAAATACCCTTTGGCGATGCCTTTGAATGGAGAGGGCCTTGCATGTTAGGAAATGGGAGAGCCTGATAAATAGGCGAGAGAATTAATCACTTAATGGAAACTTCATTTCTAATTCGTGTTTTTTCCCCATTTTTTCATTTACATCTAGAGAGAAGCCACGATTTTAAGTGCTTCCACTTTCTTTTGTCTGGGCCTTTCTTAAGGATTTGAGTACATATATTCTAATTAGTGTGGAAGATTTTAAAAATAAAAGCAATTTATTTTTCCCTTCTCAGTTCTGATATACTGGAAGTCATTCTTTTAAATGAACTAATTCTCCAAGTAGTCATATTCTGCACATATTCAGGAATGAACATTCCAGTCAGTTAATGAATTATCTAATATAAAAAAAAATTGTAGTATCTTAAACAATCCGAATTGTTTAAAATGTTTAAAAACACTTCTTGAAGATTCTTGTGAATGGTTACAGATGAGAAATATTATCGGGGTGAATGTGAAATTTAATTTAGTTCACTGAACAAAATACACTGTAAACAATTTAAAATGTGGCTTTCAAGTACAAGTCACATTTGTCCCAAACAATCGAGAAACAGACCTTGAAGAAATACAGACACACTTTGCAAAAGCTATAAAGGGAATTGGATATGTTGGTGGGTAATTTTGGGGCCTATCTTTTGTTATCGTTATGTATTCTTAAAGGCAGAGGGCTTCTAAATTCATTGTAGATTCAAATTCTTGCCATAATAAAACATGTATAAAACGGGAAAATTCATGTAGCAAAAAAATAGAAAACCTGTAAGTGGATTAGAGTAAAAAAGTAATTTATGTGGGTGTCAGTAATTACAAAACATAGCAAGCAAGTTACACCTTTGTGACCAACCAAATATACCAAACCTGTTGCCGTTGAGTCGATTCTGACTCATAGCGACCCTGTAGGACAGAGTAGAACTGCCCGATAGGGATATGGGAGCAGCTGGTGGGTTCTAACCACTGACCCTTCAGTTAGCAGCTGAGCTCTTAACCACTGTACCACCACGGCTTCTTACCTTTGTGAAAGCTGTTTTGAAATAAGAAAAGATAGGGATCTGGGTTCAAAATTTTAAACCGCTGAAATGTACTTTGTGGGCTGTTTATTTGTCCTAGTCTCATGAGAGACATCAACTTGCTCACTCATGGGATCGTTAGATTACTCTCCTAAAAAGTGGTTAAGGAAAAAATGAAAGAAGTTAAGACTGAAGTCTGGCCAGTTCATGGAAATGAGCTAAGTGATTAAGCATTTAATGAGAAAGAGACCCAGACTAACTCTATCTATTTACATTTCAGAATCTCAGAAAATTGGCAGGCAAGCTAATGTTGAAATAATAGGAGCGAGAAGGGGTGTTTGCAGAATGCCTTTTGGGTGCTTCTTTTTGGTTTTATTGTTGCAGTAAAGGTTCTTGTATTTTTCTCATATTGTAGAGCTGTTGCCTCACTCCTGAGTGAACAGTGGGGGGAAGACATTGTGCAAGGGCCCACCTTTCCTTTTCTTCACACACCAGGAGTAGCCATATCTGATCAATAAAGACGATGGAGGGAGTACTGATGACCATTTCCTGAGCACGATACCAGCAAGAAGCACCCAGCACAGGAAATGAGAAGTTAGAAACGTTATGGCTTTGCCACAAGTGCCAAAAACCAAAATACTGTATGCAAGAGCCGCTTTCTCAGATGCCTCTGTGACTTGTTGGCCTGGAACCTCCTGATGGTTAAGCAGATGGTCCTGGGGCAAGGTGAAACGGGGAAGTAGGCGGGGGACGGGGGGCAAGGAAGGGCTGAGGAGGACAGGAGAGGGAGTGAACGAACCCTTATCTAGCCCTGTGAGGGGCAGGCTCCACCAGGACAGACTTAGCACCCCACCACAGGGCTGAAAGCCAGCGCCCCCTTTATCTCTTTGCCTTGCATGCCTACTTCGTGATGCTGAAACCCAAACATTGGTGACCGAGCCATTAGCGTACTGGAATGTCTCTGAAGCCTGCAGCCCTCTCACTGCTGTCTCAGGCACAGGACTCAACTATAGCCTCTCCCTTCAGTCCTCATGTGCAGAAGAGCGACACCTTTCATCCTTGCCCAGACAGCTCAGTGTGCGGAAAAGCAGCCTGGCCCATTGAATGCAGTACAGACAAGTGAAACTGCCTTGTGTTTTTTTCTAAGTTTCCTTTTCAGAACCGACACCTGGCAGGTCAAGAAACAAAAGGCGTGTTTTCAGAGGGACCTCGTTCTTACAGGAAGATTTCAAGTGATGATTTTAATTCATCTAGCTGCCTGTTTTCAAAATCACCGGATAAATGGTCACACGACTCCATCTTTCAGTAGCTTCGTTGTTTCTTGTCAGAGCCTAAACTCTAAAAAGCTTGATTCTTCCAGTGTCCGAACTAATCCCTGTTTAGATGATGTCTTCAGAAGCTGTATTAACTTTTGTAGTGGCTTGAGAAATGATACTCTTTGGTTGGGTTTGGGCCGAAGACTTCAAAGATGCCCAAGTGAATTTCAGGAATGGGTTCAATATAGGATCAAATTCACCTTTAACCAATTGCCGTTGAGTCAATTCCAACTATATTCTCGTAATTGGACCCTGTAGGACAGAGAAGACCTGCCCCACAGGTTTCCCAAGGCTGTAAATCTTTTTGGATGCGGACCGCCACATCTTTCTGCAGAGGGGCTGGTGGGTTTAGACTTCGGACCTTTCTCTTGGCAGCCAGACACTTAACCACTACACCACCAGAGCTCCTTAAATTCACCTTTAGCAGGGGCTATTCGGCTCATGCCTGGGAACTTCCAGTGTTTTTGTGAAACTATCCAGGATTGTGGACAACACTTAAAGTTAGTATTTGTTGCCGATGTGTTTGTGGCTCAAGAGAAAGCATTATAAAAAATATCTAGGAATCTCAGAAGTAAAGAAGTCTTAGGGTTCCAGAAAGGTATCATTGCAGTAGATCATGCAATTCAGAGATAAGAATTGAGAACAAGAAAAGGTGACTACAAACAGGTGGCACTGAGAGAAGAAGATAGGAATTTCTTCTATCCTGCTACTCCCAGCTCCCACCTCTCTCATCAAAATAGAATAGCGAAGACAAAGGATTTTAAGATGTGATTAAAATGGGTTGAAATGGCCTTAAATAAGAGGGATGATATCTACTTTAAAACACATCCTGTTATACCTCAGCGAAAATTTCTATTTAAAAATAATCCTCAGTAGTGAAAAGATTTTAATCACTTAGTCAAGCTTAAAATTTTATCTTTTGGGGATGAAGACTATGCTGTTCCGTTTAATACCATCCAAACACTGGAGGAGATAACGTCATTTTTGTAAATCATGTCACGTTTCAAAGAGACAGCAATTACCCCCCCGTGACTCTGCCTCCATCCCCATTTCTCATTCTGAGAATTCATTTCTTGAATTGTCTTCTGAAACTCTTACCAGGGTAAGATTCATTCAGTATTTGATTGTTTAAGGACCCTGTGCTGAGGTGACATTTTGGATGTCAGTGAGAGATGGGTGAAAAGATGGAATTGGGCAGCACTGTTATCTTTTTAGACTTTTACACTGGTAAGCTAGGTATGTATAGAGCTGGAATTTTTTTCCCAAAGAGCTGAAGTTGACTGTAGGGTGACTGATGTCCTTAGCTGCATGGACTGTGTTGACTTTTCCATGCCTAGAATTTGGACAAGTAGACAATGTCCTAAAGGACCAGCATACACTTTAAGGATAGTTAAAAGATCATGCTTGAGGGATATGCTCCAAATTGGAAGACAACTGTTAACTTTGTAAGACGTTGTATTTTTAATGAAGGTCTGTTCCTACAAATGGAAGGCAATGAAAACAGGACTATTTGAGAACTGACAGGATCTGAGAGGAAAACTGGTGTGGCCTTCTTGGTGAAGCTTTGGTAGTACATTTAGGGTGGAGGCCTAGGCAGAGTTGATGGTGGTTCTGGAGTAATGATGGTGGAGGCTGCCTTCCTTTTGGGCTTTTTGCTGGGATTGGTTGGGGCGTGTCCTCTGCTGGCCTCTTAGCTTGTCAGTGGGAATAGTCTGAAAGTGTTAAAGGCATCCAGTCCTCTAAAGCTACTCTGTCCAACATGGCAGTGACTAGCTGCTTGTGCTACTTAAATTCAAATTAATTAAAATAAAAAAAAATTCAGTTCCTTGGGCATGTTAGCCACTTTTCAGTTGCTCAGTAGACACATGCGGCTAGTGGCTACCATATTGACCTGTGCAGATATAGATCATTTCCAATATTCCAAGAAGTCCAATTGGACAGAGCTGCTCTAGAGAGTTCTACACATTGAATTAGGTAAGAGTGTGCTAAACTTGCAAATTCTGACCTTAAAAATTGGGGGAAGTAATGAGAGGGAGGGAGAGGGAGAGGAAGAGATAAGAGACACCTGGTGGAGAGAGAGGGAAATAGGGGGAGAAGGAGAATGGGGATGGGGTGGGAAAGAGATAGAGGGAAGGGGGGAGCCGAGGAGGGGGCCTGATAAGGTGCGAGTGGGGACTTACTCATCTAAGAGGAAGATTCAGCTGCTCCTTAGAAACTCTAACGGGCAGTTCTACTCTGTCCTATAGAGTAGCTATGAGTCAGAATTTACTCGACGGCAACGGTTTTTTTTTTTTTTTCTTATAGAGCCCTTCGCGCCTCCTTGAAACTCCTGATGTGGGACTATTTAAAAACAAACATTATGTTAAGGAAAAACACTGAGTTGTATGAGTATAGTAAACTCACAGGAAGAAGGAAAAAGTCCTTCTACAGAATTCCAAAAATTAGAGTGAAAATAGGTAAGACAGTTTTCAGAGTTCCCATTTCTTCTGGACAGGAGAGACTGAAGTAGATCATAAAGAAGGTATGTTTGAAGATGTCAAAGGCACACTGTTCTTGTACCCACTTTGAGATGATTGGTCCTTAAAAACTGTTTCCTGTGAGACTGGAAACATTTTAAAGACAACAGGGTTAAAACACACTTAGAAAGCTGTATTAGCGTTTGAAACAAAACAGTTGATTGCTTGTTCTTAAAAGGAACTCTGTTTGAAGTTGTGCCAAAGAATCAACTGGTAACATATTCCTGACAGACAAAGTTGGTAATAAATTAGGCCCACTTCGATAGAGCCTGCCTTGTCTCTAGGAATTTGTAATCAGTGAAATATCAAAAATTTTTAAAAAGGCAACTATGAAATGAACCTTAGAGGACAACTTCCGGGGCATGTGCAGGAAGCAAAAGAAAATGAGATAAACAGATAAGAACATTCCTGGGTCATGACGTAGCAGAAGCCCACAGGAGCGGCCAGGCCTTGGCTGCCCCAAGCTTTCACTTGGTCTACCATCCTGTCCTCCACTGCCCTAGTTTAAGAGAGGGGGAAACTGAGACCAAAGAAAGGATATTATTTGTCCAAGGTCACTTTTTCTGAAGCTAGTTGGAAGCAGATTTTCCCCACCCTCCAAAGTGCCTTAATATTCCAAAATAAGCCTTTCCTCTTCCCTGTAGTAATTAGGCAAAAACAAAACAAAAAAATGCAAAGAAATAACAGATCCATTTCTCGGGTCTGTATGGTTTCTAAATGTAAATGCTATGAGGCTGCAATTGTGAAAGGGAAAGAAGTTAACTTCTCCTGGAGAAAGGGGCAACATGGGAATATAATTTCCTTCCCTGATCCTGATTTCAGCTAAGTTTCAGTTAGAGAGCAGTTTGGTAGAGTCCTACTAGAGCGTGAATGATTGGTAGATGCATCTTAAAAAGTAGAGCTGTTTATCACACACGCAGACGCGCGCTTGCGGGCGGCTGTGGACCTTTCTGAAGCCCCATTACCTGTATTGCTCCTTCCACCGTTAATCTCCACACCTCAACACATCCAAAGAGCAAGGTCAGCGTCTTGGCAGGGCTTGGAGAGGTTCTGGAGAGAATCTTGAGTAGCCAAAGAATTGCCCCTGAGGTAAAAATCCCAAAACCAAACCACTTGCCGTCAAGTCGATTCCAACTTATGGTGACCCCATGTGTTGCAGATTAGGACTGTGCTCCACAGCGTTTTCCTTTCAGAAGCAGATCACCAGGTCTTTCTTCTGAGGTACCTCTGGGTGAGTTCAAACCATCAACCTTTCTGTTATTAGTTGTGTGCTTAAGCGTTGGCACCACCCAGGGCCTCCACCTCTCAGATATGGGGTGTTAAACCCCATGGGGTGGTGGTGATGGGGACAGTGACAGGAAGGCTGGTATGGGTCATGTCACAGGCAACAGCACTACTTCCTTTCCTCAGTGGGGCCAAGAGGTGAGCAGTGGGCAGGTCAGTTCCTGCTGCTGGTCTTTTGGCTTACTACAGTCAAGTCACATCTGTCCTGCACCCCCTGCCGCTTCATTGGGTGCTGGCTACTCCTTGGGAGACCCTTTCCCTTGAGCACCTTTGCTTGATGGTGGTACCTCACATGTGTGGTCATATGTGTATGATCTTTGTATGGTCTTTGCAGCTTTTTAATAAAACAGTAGGGGGTTAGGAGCAGGGGTGGGGTGTAGAGGAAGCCACCACAGAGTGTGAAGTGCCCTTTCCCTCCCAAAGAGTGTGAAGTGGCCTTTCTCCCGGGAAGAGCTCTCAGCGTTAACAGTTTTCCATTTTTCAGTGGTAACTGTATGGATGCTTGCATTTGGGAACCACATCAACCCAAGTGTGTGTGTGTGTGTTGCCTCATTAATTTAGCAACTTTTCTTTTCAAGGATCTTTTTGAGGCAGGGGGAAGTCTGTAAGAGCTATGGGCTTCCTTGGGGGTCACTGTCAGATCTGAGATGCTGGAGGAGGAGTCAGCATATGTCACTGCCTGGTAATGAGGGGACAGGAAGTCAGCTTTGATCTGCTCCTGCAGAGAAGGTGTAGCTCTGACTTAACCACTCCAGGAAAGGAAGGGGAAGTAAGGGATAGAATTACCCAACTACAGGATGGAGAGAACCCAGCCAGTGTAATTGGCCTGGATATCTGATAAAAGGTCTTGCGAAGCCTTATTTGAAAATGGAATTCCATCTTGGCATGGCCTTAGCACCACTTCTGAAATGGAAACAAGCTGGAGAAGGGTCAGCAAATGGCCCAGGAAAAACATCTTTAGGATGACTGATGCAGAAATGGGCTCTGCCGTCTTCATGCTGTCTGTTAATGCACTCAGGAAGAGCTTGCTGAGATGTTCAAGTAACATTCCACGAGAAGTAACTCCGAGCTCTAGGAAGAACTGGGGGAGAGGAATGTGGGGAAGAGAAGAGAAGAAGAAGAAAAAAAAAAATCGGGCTATTGGCTTGAAATGGCAAAGGATGTCTCAACATTCAATTTCTCTCAAGCTAAATCCTGTTGTGTTTTGATGTCACTAAGCTGCAGTCACAGATTGTTGTTGTTAGCTGCCCTTAAGTCGGCCCTTGACTCACGGCAACCCCATGCACAACAGGATGAATCGCTGCCCTGTCCTGCTCTATCGCTGTAACCGACTGCGAATTGGACCGTTGTGATCCGTAGGGTTTTCATTGTCTGATTTTCAGAAGTAGATCGCCAGCCCTTCTTCCTAGTCCACCTTAGTCTGGAAGCCTCACTGAACCCTGTTCAGCATCACAGCCACATGCCAGCCTCCACTGACAGATGGGTAGTTGCTGCGGATTGGGTGCACTGGCTGGGAATTGAACTCAGGTCTCCGGCATGAAACGTGAGAATTTCACCACTGAACCACCACTGCCCCAACAGTCACAGATTAGGGAGGGCTTATGCCAGATGAATATGTACCTCAAGCATAGTAGGTGCTCAACAAACGTTCCCAGAACGAATGACTGTTGCTGTGTTTATGTTTCGTGAAGGAGCGGAGCAGAGCAGAGAAAGGAAGATCCTCAAGAAATGGCCTTGATATCCCAAAACCAAACCCACTGTCATCGAGTCGAACCCGACTCATAGTAAATTAGGAAATGATTGAACATGGTTAAGAAAGATTAACTAAGGGTAGAGGGGAAATTGGAAAACGTTTTCCAAATGTTTGTCTTAACTGTGAAAAACGTCTGGCCAGCAAACTCCCCCCAGCCCCCAATTTGGAAGTGGTTTGTTTCAGTTGTTTTGGAAGAAATAAATATTTGTGTTAGACCAAACATTTGGGGCAAACAGTTTTCCCCAGTTCTGAGGATCTGTGCAAGCTGGAGGAGATGGTTCATGCAGATAACACTCAGACCTTTTTTGGCCAAGTTGAAGGTAGCTTAGGACACAGTCTTCACATGCTTTTCACATCACTACTCAAAAGAGGCTGAGCAAATGGAAAGAAAATATGGAGCCAAGCAATGATCCTTCCAGACATAGGAATGGCTGATGACCTGGCATCTGAAGGATGTAATCGTTAAAGAAAAATTGCCTTTCTGCTCAGGAGAAGGGAGACTGGATCCAATTAAGACAAGAAAAACGTATGTTCACTCAGAAGAAAAATGTCTAAACAGTCAATTCTGTAATCCTCTCTGAAGGGGGAAGAGGCCAATGCGATGGGGCTTTATGGGTGATGCCAAACCCTGTGATATATAATAATTAGTAACCACTCGTTATTTTGCCTCAAGCTTATTCTCCAGACCACTAACCATGGCTTGGGATGGAATGCGCCGGGCCTAGAGATTTGCCCCAGATGTCTTCCCATCAGTAGTTCCCAATTAGAGGGATTTTTTTTTTTTTTAAAGCTTAATTCTCTCAAATATATAGCAAAATATAAATGAAGGAAGGAAAAACCTGATTTTCTCAGATGGTTCAGTTGGTTACCAAGGTGAGGGCTAGTCTTAGGGGACCCTTCAAAGTACACTTCTTAGTTTACATTTCAGTAACGGCTGGGTGACTAATTGTTTTACACCATGGTGCCTGGTATTCTCTCTAGTCTTTTGGGTAGCTTAAAAAAAGCACTTCAGGAATGACTGTGAGAGGGTAGAAAATTTGAGAGGCTGATCTGGAGTCACTGTTCTTCCTGGGGAGACCTGGTGGCACAGTGGTTAAGAGCTCGGCTGCTGACTGAACGGTAGTTTGAATCCACCAGCCACTCCTTGGAAACCCTGTGGGGGCAGTTCTGCCCTGTCTTGTAGAGTCACTATGAGTTGGAATTGACTCAACAGTAACGGATTTGGTTTTTTTGGGTTCTTCCTGGGCAAGCTCTGAGAAGTGAACCTGTGACTGTAATTTCTATCACCCAGGGGGTGCCCGTGCACTCTAAATATCTGCCTTAAAAAAGAGAGCTTGGGGTTCGGTAGGAGCAAAGTTCTTAGGGAATAGCCCTGGATTGGCCTCTGCTACTTAGGAAAAAAAAAAAAAAAACATGTTCTTTTTACTTCATGAGTGCTGTTCATCCAGTGTTTAGGTGGTATTTACTGTGCCCTCGGCTCCATGCTAAAGTCCCTGGGTGGTTGCAAATGGTTAACCCACTTGACTGCTAACTGAAAGGCTGGAGGTTCGAGTCCACCCAAGGCACCTTGGAAGAAAGGCCCGGTGATCTACTTCCAAAAGATTCACCATTGAAAAGCCTATGGGGCACAGTTCTACTCTAACATATACGGGTCGCCATGAGTAGGAGTCGACTCCATGGCAGCTAGCGTTTTGGCACCATGCTAGGCTAGAATGAGCAGTGGAGTCTCCCATCTTCTTTCTAAAAGAATCATTAAAAAACTATAAGGCCCTTTTGTGCCCCTCATTTTATTTGATCCTTACAGTCCTGTGAGGTATGTTTTATTCTTGCCCCTTACAGATGAAGCATCAGAGGCTCAGAGAGGTAAATGACTTAATGACTTGCCCAAGAGCCCCAGCTACTTCCAGAGCCTGGACCCGGTGGCAAGCTGGTCTCCACAGCTACTTCATCACAGCTGCTGTCTCCAATAATCTTACTGACTACTTGGAACGCCAACACTAACATATGTTGTTGCTGTTAGGTGCCGTTGAGTCAGTCCAAACTCATAGCGACCCCATAGAGCAGAGTAGAGCTGCCATGTAGGCTTTCCAAGGAGCAGCTGGTGGATTTGAACTGCTGACCTTTTGGTTAGCAGCCAAGCTCTTAACTACTATGCCACCAGTGCTCCATATAAACATCCATATAGGAGACATTAAAAAATGAATTAAGTGTGTGGACGTGACTTACCATTAGATAGGAGTCATTCTATTTAATTTTTAAGAGTTTGAAATATTCTCACAAACAGTGCATGCCTGCTAAAGAAGATTCCAACGACAATGCAAAACATTAAGAAGGAAGTCAAAATCTCTCTCCTCCCTTGTGCCCCTTCTTCTGGTTCTGCCTCGCAAGATAATGCCTGTCAGCACTGAGGTGGATGTTTTTCCAGACCTCTGTCTATACATGCACATATGAACGTGTAGATTTAATTGTATACAAAAAAGCATCCTAGAATACACGCTGTTCTGCAGCTGTTTTCAGTCAACAGTGTGTTGTAGAGCTGTTCCGTATCTGTGTTTATAGTTTCCCATGAAATGGATGGGTGTTAGCAAAAATTGGGAAAGATTTTGGAAGTGGGCAAAAGATGACTGAGTGTCGTGTCACTGGCATGCTGGATGTTTGCAGCAGATCCTAGGGGTTACCCAATTCTGAAGGGGCCTGTCTGTGCTTTTCGTTATCTTGGACTTGTTTTCTAATTTATTTAATCAGGTCCCTATAGTGGGCCAGTTAGGTTTTCCAATTTTTAAATATAACTAATGTAGGAATAGCCTTGCCATTATATATATTTTATACATCATTATGCACCAACTCTATGGGGCAGTTCTACTCTGTCCTATAGGTTCACTACGAGTCGGAATCGACTCAACGGCAGTGGCTTTGGTGGGTTTCATGCACTTACCTAAAAACTTAAAATTTTTTTTTTCCTATGGGGTATCTGCCTAATAACATTGGCCGTCGAGCCATTTCTGACTCACAGTGACCCTATAGGACAGAGTAGAACTGCCCCCATACGGCTTCCAAGGAGCAGCTGGTGGACTTGAACTGCTGGCCTTTTGGTTAGCAGCCAAGCTCTTAGCCACTGTGCCACCCGGGCTCCAGTGATCCCAGTGATCTACAAAGTATGTTTTTTTTATGAGAATACTCGTAAGGTGAGGTGACATTTTTGAGACCTTTCGGATTTAACACCCCTCACCTCAGAGTCTTTTCTGTGTTATTCAAAGCTTGGATTTCATTGCCCTTCGATTTTGCATGTATAAATCAGGCAGGGGAGAATACAGGCTTAAATAACTAGCCTGCAGCTTTGTAAAGGTGGTCCCATATTTCTCTCCTTGGATCCTCGCCACCACTCTGTGAGGTAAAACTGTTAGCTATAATAATTCAAGCTCAGAGAGGTGAAGCAGTTTTCCAGGGTCACACAGCAAGTGCCTGCTTTTGCACTTCCCCCTCTAGTGCTAACCCATTACATCTTTACGTCTAAGGTCTTTCGCATTTGTTTGGATACTGCACAACTCTTGGAGCATTGTTCACATCATAGAGATAGTCATTTCCAGATGTATCATGACAGGTGTCAGGAAGTTTCTTGAGGAAGGGGCACCCTTTCCGAATTCTCACAAAGGTGTGGCATATGGTGATGGTAGTCCCTTTCATGTCTTTTGCTCTTGTCTTACCTGGTACCATATTGTCACCCAGGAGTTTTCTGTGGCTTTTCTGTCAGTAACTACTTTGATTGAAGATTTCCATACGATTTACCTAGGTGAGAGTCATATGATTCCCACCTTTGTTACACACCTTGAGAATTGAAAGCTCAAATAAAAATACTATTTTTTTTTTTTTATGGGGCCCTTCCATCCCATTCTGCCTCCCTCCCTACATCCCTCTAAGATGGGCTTGGCATGAGGGCAGAGTCAAAAGCCCAAGGTCTTTAAGATTTTTGTGAGTATCAGAGGAGAGAGTGGCATTTGCTTCCCTGGAAACAGTGGATGTGTTAGCCTGCGGTCCTCCGTGTGGCTCATTGCCCTTCTGCCTGGAAGCAGCAGACTGACTAACCCCAGAGAGGCCGCCCCTTAATTGGATGATTAGCCTGACATGGTTGTGCGGTCGGTGTCTTCTCAGAGTGCAGAAAGGAGCTCTGCCACACCAAGGGCAGCTCCTTCCTTCCCCCGAGAAGGAATCTGAGGTCCCAGGGAATCCCACATGGGCGGCAGTGCCAGGGCAGAAACAGGCTCCAAGTGCGCCAGGTCCCCAGGCCTGGCTTTCCCCCCAAGCTGGCTGGACAGCTCTAATAATACTGATTCCCAGGCTCTGCCCCTGAGGTACTGAACCAGAAGCTCATGGGCAGAGCCTGGGAATCTGTATTTTAAAAACTCCCCAGGAGAGTCTGAGGATTGGCCAGGCTTGGCAATCATTGGTCTGAAGAACCTTCTGTCTAACTGGTTTTCTGAGCCTCTTCTGAGATTATCTCAGGAGACTGTACTGTTACCCTGACTTCCGAAATAGGAACTCTCCTCTGCAGCTTCTCTAACAGGTAGTTTCTGGCCTCTGCTTGAATCTCTTTGGTGATGGAGATCTCACTCCCTCAACCAAGGCAGCCCATTCCATTTTGAACAGCAGTGATGAGGAGAGAAGTTTCTTGTCTCACCTACCAAATTGAAAACTCTCTGATGTCTGGGACTAGGACTCTTCCTTTCTTTCTGTCTCTCTGAGACTCACCAATGTTCGCGGTAAGCCCAAGAATGCCTGGAGGCAATGTTAACCCATTAGGTACTGGTTCTGTTCTTTGTGGGTATCAAAAATAAATTTAAGTACCGTGCTCGTTTAAACAAATTATCTATATGAGACCAGATGGATGACAGTTACTCTGAAGGATAGATGAGAAGTTTGGGGGGCAGTGAGACTAAGTTAATGGGAGTAAAACAACTAGAACAGAAATAATAAGAATGTTGACACAACGTGAAGAATGGAACCCATGTGACGGAACATCATGTGTAGAAGTTGTTGAACGGGAGCAGGTTTTGCTGTGTATATTTTCACCAAAAATACAATAAAATATTAAAAACAAAAATGTACCCACTCTTGATGTGGAGGCCCATCTGGTATCAGCGACAGCAGTGATGCCCCACTGCAGAACGAAAACCAGCACCCCACATATGCCTATACCCATGTTTTCCCCACCTCAAGCTCAAGTAAGAGATACGTTCAACCAAGGGTCCGACTCTGCTAGCAGATGGCGGCGGTGTTGGTAACATCCCAGAAAGCTTAAGGACGTGGAAGTTTAATAACCTGCCAGAGGTGGGGTCAACACACCATTTTTTTTTTTCTGTTCAAGGTAATGTGGCATCTTCTCTTGCTGTTAAGTGCACCGAGCCAGGCTGTTTCAATTCCCATTGAAAACTCAGTCGGCAGCTGCAGTGAAAAGGTGGCAGGGGAGGGAAAGCTCTACCACCAACGTGCTGCATGAGCTTAGGTGGGCTGCTTGACCTCTCTGAGCCAAGCTTTCCTCAGCCGTATAAATGTGCAGCTTGGCCCAGGTGACCCCCGGGGCTCTTTCTACCCTTTGGATCTTGAGAATTTGCCAGTACATTTTCCCCAGATAGTAATTCACCTGTGGGTACTTGATAATAAAATTCGATGAGCAGGCATTACACATTAAAATGAAAATTACTCCAAGGAGAGATTTAGGCCCAGGAGGGGTTTACCTGAGTAATAGAAACCAACAGGAATAAGCCCTGCCGCCACTGCTAATTTCATTGATGCCTGCAATCTAAGAAAGGCTGATATATGATTCTAGTATTTTTCTTAGTGGATTATAGAGAGGGAAATTAAATCAAAAGTCAAAAATAAACACAGTTTGATTGTTCTACACTACATTATCTTAATAAGCAGTCTTCCTGGAAAGTTTAAAAATACACAGTGCTCTGTCTGACCAAAGAAAATGATAAGTAAATATTGTTGAGAAAATGTAAGAATTTTCCGCCTAGGAGATAGGAATGATGGAAACACTGCCACTTGGACTTGCAGACGTCCGGCCAGGAGCTGGGAACAGGTCAGCATTACCTGGGTTTAAAGGCTTATGGTTGGCAGCACTGGTGTCACATCTGGGGGAAGGGGCTGGCTGTAGGTACAGGCACTGCTGCACCTTCTTATAGGATCCTGGCAAGTCCTGACCCACATCTTCATTCTGCTACAATGTCCAGTCTAGATGTCTGCCTTATCTTGACTGGTGACTCACAGGTTTCGTAGCCTCAGTGACCCTGAGAGGACTGGTGGTTCACGTCTGCTTAATTTCTCCACAGCTGCAAGAGGCAAAATGTGGACACTGGTGATCGGGTTCTAGTTCAAGCCTTGTTGCTAACTTGCCTGAGGCTGCAATTTAGCCTCTCTGGTAACTTCATCATCTGAGTCATAATAGAAGTTAAAAGTCAAGTGACAAGCTGGGAAAATAGCCCTAATATATACAGTACTCTTAAAAAAATCAGACTGAGAAGCTAGAAATATCCAATAGAGAAATGAGGAAAGAACATGAAGAAGTAATTTGCAAAAGAAGACATAGCCAGTAAACAATATGTATCAGGCAGGAGTTTTGGTTGCATGTGACAGAAATTCAGTCTCAACTAGTATAGACGAGGGAGAACTCAGAGGGAAGGATACTGGGTTAGCTTGTATTTCAGCGGAAGGGTGAGAAGTACAGGGACCAGGCTGACCCTGAACACTACCAGCATTCTTTCTCTCTCTCATCTTGCCTCTCCTGATCTACCAGCTTCACGGTTGCTCCGTGTTTCTCATATGGTGGAGAAACATGTCATGTGCAAGCTCTCAATGGCTTTATATCTTGTAACTTCCACCAGTGGAGAGAAACTGGCATTTTCCTCTATAATTCTGATTTGAAAAATCCTAAGGAATTACTGATTGGCCTGTCTTGTGTCAGTGGACCACCTTGGAACAATCAACTTAGATTGCAGGCAGCAATTCTTGGATTCAATTAGCTTAGATTGCAGGCCAGAGGGGTGAAGTCACGTGAGAACATAGTGGCTCTTGCTATAGCCAGAGAGGATGGGGCTTGTAGGTGGGGAGGTGGTTTCTAGAGAAAAGGAGAGGGTACTTACTGGTCTGAAGGCAGACTACACATGAAAAGATCCCCAATCTCACTAGTGATGAAAGATACACAAAAATTATGAGAGTTTTATTTTTCCCTGTTAGGTTGGCAGAAATCTGAAAGATTGATAATTACCCACTTAAGAATGTACGGGTAAGGAGGTTCTTTTATCCATTACTTTCCCATTGCTGATAATCACTACCACTGCCGTTGAGTTGATTCTGACTCACAGTGACCCTGTAGGACAGGGTAGAACTGTGCCATAGAGTTTCCAAGGAGAGTTTGGTGGATAGGAGTGTAAATTGGTAAATCTTTCTCAGTATATTCTTCAAAAGGCCTAAAAATGTACGTAACTGCTGACCTCGAAATGCCATTTCTAAGTTTTGATCTTAAGGAAAAATAAGTGGACAAATGATATGTAGGAGACTATAGAGGATTTTATCATAGAAATTGGAAACAACTTCAGTGACTGTCCACACAGGATAAATAAAATGAATTTTGGCATATTCAAGTAATGAAATCCTGTAGCCATTAAGAAAGAGCCCTGGTGACGCGGTGGTGTAAGCATTTGACTGCTAACCGAAAGGTTGGCACTTCAAAACCCCCAGCAGCTCCGCGGGAGAAAGATGTGGCAGTCTGCTTCCCTAAAGATTACAGCCTTGGAAACCTAGGGAGAAGTTTTCTTCTGTCCTATAGGATTGCTATGAGTTGGAATCAACTCTACGGCAGTGGGCTTGGGTTTTAAAAATTGTGGAGATCATTTCTTATTGACATGGAGAGATGATCGTGATACCGTGAAAGGAGGTTAGGAAAGCCTGGAATTTGCACAGTGAGTATACGTTACACTTAGAATTAGAAGAACAAAGTTAGTTCCATGTGGGGACAGGGAATCACATTCAGTGCTTTGTTAATGTAGGCCACCTGATAGGACCATAAAGAAATAAAATCCCTAAAAAATAAAATAAACATGGCAGGCTTTGTGCATGTCCTCCTTAGCATTTTACCATGGGAAGTCATAAGCTTATTCCAGCTGTGTGGCTGGAGTTTCTCCTTGGACCTGCTTGATGACCGACTACCTAATGGAATGTGTGAATAAATGCCTTAATTCATCTCACCAAAAAAAATCAAACCTGTTGCTGTCGAGCCAATTCCAACTCATAGCGACCCTATAGGACAGAGTAGAACTGCCCCATAGGGTTTCCAAGGAGCATCTGGTGGATTTGAACTGCCAACCTTTTGCTTAGCAGCCGCACTCTTAACCACTACGCCGCCACCAGGGTTTCCTTAGTGCATTTAGTACACTTTTTTTGTGTGTGTGTCTCCTAGGTGGTGACACGTATTTGTCTTTCAAGTATGAATTCGACTTTGAGAAGAAAATCCTTTATTGTCAAGATTTGTTGATATTCACAAAAAAATTCCTTTAGTGTCAGGTTTAATGCATAAGGCAGGGACCCAAAAGGGTGGCAGTTTTGCAGGTGGGAAGTGGGCAGAATTAAGACTGAAATGAAGAATGGGGCTCTGCCTAGGACCTCTCAAGTCTGGCAGGGCACCTGCCTGGTTAGGCCGGGGCTCTTCTGAGTGGGTGGGAGGTCAATATTTGCTTTGAGAGGAACTACCTGGCAGGTGCTTTTATTCTAACTTCCTGTCTCCCTTATTATGCTTGAAGGCTGTGGGAGGGAAGAGCTTGGTCCTTGTCTGACAAGCTGGGAAGTTGATGAAGAGACCCGGTGACTGTCTGGAATCCTGTGACCAGCGGGGCACCAGCTCTGGCTGGTGAACTAATGACCAGATAATGAGCAGAGACATCTTTGGGGCGTGCAAAATTGGATTCAGTTTAACTGGAATGTACGTCCCACCTCCTGGATGTGTAACACAGAGCAAGGTGCTGCAGGAATGCAAGATGAAAGAGATTGCTCCTCCCCTTTGGGAAGTTCCAGTCTAGTTGTGGCAAAGACAAGTCCATGACCAAGTACATAATGAGATTGACTATGCATACAAAGACAGTTGTGATGGGGGGAGGGATCAGTAAAGGTTTCAGAGAGAGGTGGCATTTGGGCTGCACCTTGAAAGCTGGTGGCTGATAGTATGACAGCCACGGTTAACGGAGCCCCTACCAGATGTCAGGCCCTGTGAAGGGAGCTTTATAGTTATTTTTCACTACAGGAGCCCAGGTGGCGCAATGGTTAAGTGCTCAGCTGCTAACCCAAAGGTTAGCAGTTCGAGCCCACCCAGCTGTCTGAGGGAGAAAGACCTGGTGATCTGCTCCCTTAAAGATTACAGCCTAGAGAACCCTATGGGGGAGTTCTGTTCTGTCACATGGGGGTTGCTATGAGTAGGACGGCACCAAAGAACATTTTTCACTACAGCCCTATGAGTTAATTATCATTGTCATTTGCAGATGACAGATTCAACAGAGAGGCAAGTACTTGTCAAAGATCACAGAACAGATAAGTGTTGAAGCTGAGATTAACCTTAGAGCCCGTGCAGTGGGGAGAATTCCAGCCATGAGGTTACAGGGTGGAGTGTGGTGGAGACAGGCTCTGGCAGTGGGGAAGGCAGAGGCCAACAGTGGTGACTGGGGGGAACAGTTCCAGGTGGTTCCCTTTACCTGGAGCATGGAGTCTCTGTAGGGGAGCAAGGGGCAGGAAGGCTAGAGAAGTAGAAAATGATATCAGAAGGTCTCTGAATGTCAAGCCCAAAAATCCAAGTGTAAATTTTTAGGCACAAGGGAGCCACTGAATGTTTTTGAGCAGAGGGAGCTGATACTAGCTTGAAGATGCTGGACCTGGCAACAGAGACCATGAAACCAAATGGACAGTGGTCCTGAGAAGCATGTGCGGAGGACCAGCGTCCTGGAAAAACAAGAGGATGTGGGCTGGGTGGGAGAAGATTTGGGGGCTGAGTCTCCAGAATTTGGCATCTGATGGGATGTAGAAGTAAGTGGAGGGACAAAACTATGAAGTCCGAGCCCAGATGACATGGCAGGGCAGTCAGGAGAGCCGCTGGCCCTGGTGAACGGTGTTAAGCTGTTTTGGCCTCATTAGGTGGAGGAAGGAGCCCTGGTGGAGCAGTGATTAAGAGCTCCATTGTTAACCAAAAGGTCGAGGGTTCAAACCACAAGCCTCTCCTTGGAAACGCTATGGGGCAGTTCTCCTGTGCCCTGTAGGGTCTCTATGAGTCAGCATTGACTCCATGGCAACTGGTTAGGTGGAGGAAGGAGTCCCTGGGTGGTGCAAACTGATAATTGTGCTTGGCCACTATTTGAAAAGTTGGAGGTGTGGGTGGTCCAAAGGTACCTTGAAGAAAGGCCTAGGATCTGTTTCCGAAATATCACAGCCAGTGAAAACCCTAAGCAGCAGAATTCTATCTGGACACACATGAGGGTCGGCATGAATTGTTACGCAGAGGATGGCCAGCGGAGCCTGGGAGGCTGCAGAGATCCCCCAGGCCAGAGGCGAGGATTCGGAGGACCGAGCACAGCAGCAGCTGTTGAAGAAACAGTAAGAGTAGATGGCGTCCATTGTTCTTCCCTGTCCAGCAGCACTCCCTCTCTTCCTGCTAATAGCACCTCGATTTTTCTTGGGGAACCCGTTCTCTCCGGTATTGGGTCTCTGTAGGTGGGTGGAGGTGACTCCCATTGGCTCCATACACCGACACGTGATTGGCCCTAGCCAATCAGAGCACACCTCTCTGGCCTCAGGCGCTGCTTCTGGGATGAGTGTGTGTGTCCAGCCAGGTGGGTGGTTTTCTAAATGTCCAGAAAGGGCTGCTCATCCTCTGCTGGGGTTGGCAAACTGGTGGGAGAGAAGCCAGGAGCTGCTGGTGGCTCTCTGCCACAGCCTGAGAATAAAGGTGACATAGGAAAATGTTGAATCAAGTGGCTGATGTGGAGGGCACAGGGGAAAGACGGGATGGAGAGAGATCGATTGAGAGACGGAGGTTGAGATTCCTCATTAGTAGTTCTGACTTTGGTTTCCAGCCATCCTTGAGGCCAGATATGCACCCATGAGCTTCCTGTTTAGGGGAACCAACAATTGGATGCTTGTCATCAAAGGGTCCTGACTGGGTCGGCTAAAAGTCAGGACACTAGGGAATGCCTTCCTCAGGGAACCCAAGAAAGCAGGACTGGAGCCGTGGGTGTGGACAGGAGGAGGTAGCACGGGAGGGTCTCCAGTTATAGTAAAAAAAAGATCTGAAAACAAGTAAACAAACATGCTTGTCACCATGGAGATGCGAACCCATGGCCTTGGGAACAATAGCTGTGTGTGAGCCTGGAAGTAGACCCTGCCCACACGGACATTTATGTTGTCAGTTCCCCCTAGAGAGGGTAACACCTCTGTCAGCCATGGTTTCATCATCACTGGAATAACTATAACCTAATGGCAGTTCTACTCTGTCCTATAGGGTTGCTATGAGTCGGAATCGACTCGAAGGCACTGGTTGTAATACAGTGTTTAAGGAGTACCAGGGACCTGCTCAGAGCCAACCTTTGAGGCCGCTGCAGTTTTTATCTGGATTCTACAAATGAAGAAATGGAGGCTCAGAAAATTTCATTTACTTGCCCAAGGTCACAGTTATTAATGGAAGAACTGGGATTTGAACCCAGATCCCTGAGTATGTACCCTTTTAACCACCATGCTCCACTGGTATTGAAAAAATAGTAACAAAAGTAACTAATACTTTAAATGTCTTTTCTCATTTAAACCTATGAGGTAGATGTTGTTGGATGCTTTGATTCATGGTGATCCCATGTGATAGAGTAGAACTGCCCCATAGGGTTTTCTTGGTTGTAATCTTTATGGAAGTAGATTGCCAAGTCTTTGTCCCACAGAGCTGCTAGGTGAGTTCGAACCACCAACTCTTTGGTTAGTAGCTGAGCACGTTGCACTACTAGGGCTCATTATGAGGTTAATAATAATAATAATAAAACCCAAACCCGTTGCTGTCATGCTGATTCCAACTCAGAGAGATCCTATAGGACAGACCAGAACTGCCCCATAGGGTTTCCAAGGAGTGGCTGGTGGATTTGAACTGCCAAACTTTAGGTTAGCAGCCAAGCTCTTAACCACTGCCCCACCGGGGCTCCATGAGGTAGATACAACTGGTTAATCCCATTTTATAGATAAGGAAACTGAGGCACAGAGGATTGAAGAATCTTATCCAAGTTCCACAGTCAGTAAGAAGCAGAGGTATATTTTGAGGTTATTTTCCAGATGGATCTGAAATGCTAAGGTGCCCTAAACTTAATTTGGAAGTCCAGGATGGGTGATAATTATAATTTCTAAATTTGGCTCTCATGGATTGTGATGTTCTTCATGGTGGGTGTATATTAAAGAAACGAATCAGGAGAGTGAACATTGTGGACAGAGAATCATAACGACTTGTCTTTTACTACTGGAAAACCATATCCTGGAACTCACATGTAAGTAATTGGAAAATGTTAAAGCAAAAGAGTGAGGTTTCAAAAACAAAATCACACCATTAAGTCTAAGTTAGTTCCTTGGTGAAGAAAAAATCAGATGTACTACTGTTCGTGGGCTGGCCGGACGTGTTACAAATGCTGTGATGTGGGAGTGTGTGACAAATTTTTTTTTCATTGAGGGCCCATTAAAGACACGCTCAGGCTGCTTAAATGCCCTGAAGCTAGAGAATTGGTTCAGTAACAAAAAGCATGAATCATTTTAACATGAAGGTGCAGGGACATTTTGCTTGAGTCATTTCTAACTTTTTTTTCCCCCTTTTTGAAACTGTTATATTTAGGATCTACTGTTAGAAATAAAAGTGAATTTGAAGACTGGTAGCTTACAAGCTTCATGAGGACAGGACCTGTGCCTGTTTATTGCTTGTTGTTGTGTGTCTCTGTGCAGTAAAACCAAAACCAAACCCTTTGCCGGTGAGTCAGTTCCAACTCATAGCAATACCATAGGACAGAATAGAACTGCCTCATAGGGTTTCCAAGGAGGGGCTGGTGGATTTGAACTGCTGACCTTTTGGTTAGCAGCCATAGCTCGCTATAGCTCTTAACTACGGCATCACCAGGGCTCCCTGTATACAGTAGGTACTGAATATTTTTAGAATGAATGATGAATCTGGGAGCACCGGGATTCTGCTGCACACCTTGTTCACCTCAGGTGGTTGACCAAAGGCTGATAGAAACTTCTAGCAAAATTCCAGCTGGCTTGGGGGCTCAGAGTCAAGGGCAGAGCTCTGGTCAGCTAGACTACGTGGCCCAGTCTAAGAGGGCTAAGGGGTTTCTTCCTCCTCAGGTTCAGCCCCAATCTCAACTCTCTTCACCCTGCCAGAAAGGGTGGCAGTCCCTCTCCACCAGGACAGGAGAGAGGATGCTTGGGAGACAGGCAGAAGATGCAGGAGGCAGCTCAGGGCCTGGCTTGGAGCTGAATTAAGCCTCAGTCAGGTGTTGGCACTGAACCTGGCTGCTCCCAGGGCGTATAGGCCAGGCAATGGTGACCTGTCCAGGGAGACTCTGCTTCTACCCTCTAGGACCTCCAGGTCACTTCTGGGCCTCAACGGTGGAGGACTGTCATAATTAAGAACTAATGTCTCTGGGTGGTGCACACCGTTAAGCCCTTGGCTGCTAATCGAAAGGTTGGTGTTTTGAGTCCACCCAGAAACACCTCAGAAGAAAGGCCTGCGGAGCACAGTTCTACTCAGACACAGATAGGGTCACCATGAGTTGCAGTCGACTCAACAGGAACTGCTTTTTTTTTGTTTTTTAAAGTATGCTTTATACTTTACTAAGCACTTTATACTTTCTCACTGTGTTATTTTAGTTTTTTTTTCATTAGGACTTCTATCTTACTGTTTCCCTTTCTGTTACACAGATGTTAGGAAAACGTTAATGCGTCTCCCACCATTTGACGGCACAGAATACTTTATCTTAGTCCTTACAGGATTCTACTAGGATTGTGCAATTATTATCCCCATTTTATGGGTGAGGAAATTGGGGCTTGAAAAGATTAAGTAACTTGCCCAACATCTCAGTTGTCAAAACCAAAGAAGACAGTCTGACCCTTAAGCTCCTTTTCCTTCCCTGCTGTGTCTATGGCCCACACCCTGTCAGTGAGTTTGGGAAGGAAAGCACAGGACTTTGTTTTGTAGCAGGGTTGTTTGATTGACTGGTTTTCCATCAATCATAACGGCCTGTGAACATGCTAAGGGTTTTGTGCTCAGTGTACCATTTTTATCGGGAAAGGGCCACTGCCCATGGTATCTCTCATAGATTTTTTTTTTTTAATGTGCTTTAAGTGAAAGTTTACAAATCAGATCAGTCTCTCATACAAAAACTTATACACACCTTGCTATGTACTCCTAGCTGCTCTCCCCCAATGAGACAGCACACTCTTCCTCTCCACTCTGTATTTCTCGTGTCCATTCATCTAGGTCCTGTCCCCCTCTGCCTTCTCATCTCCCCTCCAGGCAGGAGCTGCCCACGTAGTCTTACGTGTCTACTTGAGCCAAGAAGCTCACTCCTTACCAGTATCATTTTCTGTCTTATAGTCCAGTCCAATCCCTATCTGAAGAATTGGCTTCCAGAATGGTTCCAGTCTTGGGCTAACAGTGAGTCTGGGGACCATGACCTCCGGGGTCCCTCTGGTCTCAGTCAGACCATTAAGTCTGGTCTCTTTATGAAAATTCGAGGTCTACATCCCACTGTTCTGCTCCCTCAGGGATTCTCTGTTGTGTTCCCTGTCAGGGCAGTTATCAGTGGTAGCCGAGCACCATCTAGTTCTTCCAGTCTCAGGCTAATGCACTCTCTGCCGTTTCTGTCTCTTGGGCTCATATTTACCTTGTGTCTTTGGTGTTCTTCTTCATTCTCCATTGCTCCGGGTGGGTTGAGACCAATTGATGCATCTTAGATGGCCACTTGTTAGTATTTAAGACCCCAGACGCCACTCTCCAAAGTGGGATGCAGAACGTTTTCATAGATGTGTTTTAACAAAAGTAATTATAAAGTCAATTCTCTAGGTAAATGCAGGTAAAGTGAACTTCAGGAAAGTGAATCTTATTTTCCAAATTATTTTCTTCCTAAAAAGAAGACTGCTTCCAGGAAGCATTAGTCACTAGGCGAGGTGTGAAGAAGACTGCAGCCTCCAGAGCGGTTAAGAGGAGAGGAAGAACAGCTACATTTCTGGGCCTGGAATCTGCCTTTGGCCACGTCCTACCTCCATGCCTGGCTCTCCTGCACCCGTGGGTACTGCTCCGGGGTCTGTGCTGTTCTGTGCAGATATTGGCAGTGCCTTTTTGTAGTGCTGGGGTCAGGGTGTAGCAGGGGCTACTTGTCATCTAGCCCAGGGCTTGCAAACTGACTCGCACCAAACCTAAACCAAACCCATTGCCGTGGAGTCGATTCCGACTCAGAGCGACCCTATAGGACAGAGTAGAACTGTCCCCATAGGGTTTCCCAGGATTTGAACTGCCGACCTTTTGGTTAGCAGCCATAGCTCTTAACCACTGTGCCACCAGGCTTCCTTGGCCTACTCAGTGGTTTAAAAGCTAGAAAGTTCCTAATTTAAGACTCCTCTTAGAAAACTGGAAGTTCTGGCCATATTAGGTGAGAAGTCTTACACAGTAACCTTTGTCTAAAATTGGATATTGGTTATCTCTTTTGGGAGGAGGTTCCAGTAAAAGGGACAGGTTATACCAAGTGCCTTTTACTCGTTTGTCACCTGACAGCCCCTGAAGCTTTGGTGCCACAAAGAGAAGCATAAAAGGGCAGGGCTCTTAAACTTCAGGGAGGCAAAGATGTAAAGGAGGGAGGGGGTCAGGGAAGGCAGGTGGGATGGGGGCAGAGAAACCCTCCCAGCAGCCTCTCCTGCTCCCCACGAGAACATTCCCACACAAAGGAAATGGCAGCCAGTGAGCTGGGAAATACCCAAGTTTAAGCTCAAATGATGCTGTTTACATGTTCTTACAGGAAGGACTATTATGGATTATGGGCGAGCTGGTAATGGGTTGTATGTCCATGGAGAAAAGAGGCTGAGGTGGAGGAGGCTCGGGCTAAGGGATGGAATGGCTCTAAACCTGGCTTTTTGCATTTCCTGTCTTGCCACTTACAGTCTGCTTGGGGACTAAAGCCTTTGGGTGGGGGATGGTGCTAATCTGAGAAGGAAGGAGATCTCTGCCTGTGTGGTTTCTGTTTCACATTCTGAATGTTTTAGGGCGCAGAGAGGGGTTTTCCCGTCTGAAGAGGGGAGTTAGGCTGTTAGGTGCTGTTGAGTCAATTTCAGCTCATGTGACCCCATGTGATGGAGTAGAACTTCCCCATAGGATTTCCTAAGCTGTAATCTTCACAGAAGCAGATCGCCAGGTCTTTCTCTAGCCGAACTACCGGGTGGGTTTGAACCGCCAACCTCTCAGCTGCTGAATGCTTAACCACTGTACCACCAGGCTTTTTGAAGAGGAGGGGGTGCCCCTTAAAGAGGTTGGGGGCCGGCAGCTCTTCCCTCTTCTGTATAGCTAACAGGAGGGAGGGTCTGTCTTTACTGGTCTCCTGGATGGAGGATGGACCACAAGGAGGGGTGCCTTGCCCCAAAGATCACAAACTTTGGACTGGCTCACAGGGGAGGTAGCTGATTTCCTCTGGAGATTTAAAGAGCAGAGGTGTGATTCCCTTTGCAATGGTGGGTGCGGCCCTGCCAGGGGCTGGGATGGACCGAGTCTTTGTTCTAGACTAGACACCTCACCCTTACCCACAGGTAAGATTTCTGAGACTAGAAAGGTTTAGTCTCAAAAAACGAAAAAAACCCAAACCTGTTGCCTTCAAGTCAATTCTGACTCATGCAGGATGGAGTAGAATTGCCCCATAGAGTTTCCAAGGAGCACTTGGTGGATTCGAACTGCTGACCTTTTACCACGATGCCACCAGGGTTTCCAGGTTTAGTCTCAGCAGATTAGAATTGCTACTAGAAAATAAAGCATCTCTGGAACCTTTGGCTTCTTGGGCAACAAGGCAGGACTTCTTGTGTTTGCACTAGTGACTTGAGCTTCAGTGTCAGAGAGCAGAGCAATCCTACTCCTATTTGAAGGTGGGCTGCACGATCGTTGACTCTCTCAAGACCCCAAATTAATATACCCTAATGTGCTGTTTAAGGAGTAGCAGTGGAGAAAGATGTGGCAGCCTGCCTCTGTAAAGATTACAGCCTTGAAAACCCTATGGGCAGCTCTTCTACTCTGTCCTATAGGGTTGCTATGATTTGGAATCAACTTGACGGCAATGGGTGGTTTTTTTTTTTTTTTTTCGATGTGCTGTTTGGACTCCCTGGGTGGCGCACATGGTTAATACACTCAGCTGCTAACACTCAGAAGCACCTTGGAAGAAAGGCCTGGTGAGCTGAAAAATCAGCCATTGAAAACCCTGTGGAGCACAGACCTGCTCTGACACACGAGTCACCATGAGCCAGAGCTGACTGGACAGCAGTCGGTTTTTTTCTTCAGGTTAGTTTGCTGTTTGGAAGTGGTTACCCACATTCTTCAGCCTCTAAATACCCCAAAGAAGAGTAGCCCCGTGGCTGGTGTAAGGATTAATAGTGTTGCCTTTCATTCTCAAAGGGGTTCCTATTTGGACAATAAATCACATGGTAACTGTACCGTGAAAGAGCAGAAAAGGCTCAGTAGAGAACTTTGTTTCGAGCAAGGGCATTGAAATCAAGGCATTTGAAAAACACTACTTTTATTTGAATATCTATTTCCTCTTTTTGTAGTCTAAATGACTTGGACAACCTTCAGAGCCTGACTGCTTGCAGGAAAGACAGGAAGAAAGTTTTGTCATTGGGACATTCATTAAAAAAAACAAAAATAAAACAAGTGGGGCTCCCCAGTCAGGGGCAGCTGCTGTGGGCTGTGGGGCTGGAATGGACCTCAGTGCTGCCTTCTGTCACCATATGGTTGTGCCTTAAAGGCCACATTTTCTAAAGGAGAGAGGACCAGAGAAGCCTGGGGCTTGAGTGTCTGGCTGCTAACCAAAAAGTCAGTGGTTCGAGCCCACCAGCCGCTCCGAGGGAGAAAGATGTGGCAGTCTGCTTCCATAAAGATCGTAGCATAGGACCCCTAAGAGGTAGTTCTGTTCCATTCTATAGGGTCATTATGAGTCAAAATCGACTTGAAGGCAACAAGTTTTGATGCTTCAGAGCTTGAAATATCTGGGATTGTAGATGCCCAGGCCAAAGGGCCTGAGAGTTGGAGGGAGCAGGATTGTGCCAGAGCCTTCAGTCCTGAAGCCCACCTGCTGCCCCATCCATGACTACAGTTCATTGCACAGAGTGGGGATTTGGGATCGGGAAAACCTGTGCTCTAGTCCCACGTCTGCCACTTACTGGCAGAGCAACCTACGTCTGCCACTTACTGGCAGAGCGACCTACGTCTGCCACTTACTGGCAGAGTGACCGATAGCAAAAATTTTCCTCTTTCAGCCTCAGTTTCATCTGTAAAATGGGGATGGTGCTGTTTCCTATCTTCGGGGCTTCTGTGAAAACCAAATGGAAGACAATGGGTATGGGTTAAGCTGGGACAGGCTATGCCAGTTGAGGGTTGGCATGTTGTCTGTGTGTGGTCACAAGGACTGCTGTTGCCTGTGGACAAAAGGGGTAGTAACCCTCGACACCTTTATACCAGGGAACGCACGACAGATGGGCTTTTGTGCACTCTCTTCCCAGCGCTGTCAGCAGCTGACAGGTTCAGTGAGGCTCTACCAGAGTGTTCAAGTAGCTTTTCCTGACACAGGTCTTTCTGCAGATTCTGTCCCATGCTGCTAACCACAAACTTCTCTGGGGACATATCTTTTGATAACATGAAGCTGGCACAGCTGTAGAAAGAGGTTTTATGGCAGTATTTTTTGTAATTTGAAAAATGGCATAGTGGCTGGCACATAGGAGTATTCATTCATTCATTCAATCACCCAATATGTATGTCTTAAATCCTTACAGCTCTGTGCTAGGTACTGGAGCTAATGGGGGATGGGGAGGGGTGAACATGGTATCTGCCTTGATCATGGAACTTGTCTGCAGGTGTTGTAAGTAACTTGTGATCTGTTAAAGAAAAGAAGAGACTAAAAGAACAAAGATTCAGCACTGAGTGGTAGCATTTTACTGCCAAGTGGGGAGCCCAGTCTAACAGAGGGTTTCGTTCTGAGGGGCAAGGTGTTGGGTAGGGGCAGGAATGCGGCAGATCTTCCATAGTCAAAAGCCCAGGCTCTGTGTAGCAGGCGGTATCTGGGTTTGTCAGTGAGGTGGGCACCTGGCTGCCTGGAGGTGGGCTTCGGGGGATGAGGGCTGCCCCTTGGCATTGTAGTGCCCGCTGCCCCTGCTGTACCCATGATATGTCCTATGACACCCAGTCAGGGTTATGACACTCATTGAGATCTGCACTGGTATTGGCAGGCTAGGTGGCCAGGTCAGGGCATGTCCCCATTAAAAATAATTACAATAATGTAGAAACATGAAATATATGAAATAATAAATGAAAGGAATAGAACATAAAAGATCCCAATGGTGGTATCTAGAAATCCTTTGGTAACATGTGACAGAAACTCAAATCTAACTCCTTAAACAATGATGAGAATAATGGACCCATGTGTCTTGGAATCTAGGGGTATTTCTGGACTTTTGGATCCAAGGATTCAAACAATGTCTCCCCCTCCCCTCACCCCAGGTTCTTTCTCTCCATCTCTCGGCTCTGCTTGTCTCTCCTTGAGCTCAATTTTTGGTTGGATCAGGGGGTCAAATAACAGCTTAGCAACCACAGTGCAAAGAGAGCATCTTTTCTGAAAACCAGCAGAAACAACCGGGAAAGGACCCTTTTTGGCCAGATGGTATCACCTGCTTGCCCCATGGCTGGGGTTGGGGGAGGGAAGGACATTGGGACCATGTGGAATGGTTGTTACCGGGAGAGGAGGGAGGAATGCTAAACAAGTGAAAACCACAACTGCCCATTCCAGTTGCATCGGGCAAATCTGCTGCAGAAGACCACTTTAAAGTGTTCAAAAGCAAAAATGTCACTTTGAGGACTAAGGTGCGCCTGACCTAAGCCATGGTATTTTTTAATTGCCTCATATGCATGGGAAAGCTGGACAGTGAATAAAGAAGACCAAGGAAGAATTGATGCAGTTGTGGTGAAAAATATTGAATGTACCACAGACTGTCAGAAGAACAAATGTGTTTTGGAGGAGGTACAGCCAGAATGCTGTCTAAAAGCAAGGATGGTGAGACTTTGTCTCATGTATTTTGGACATATTATCAGGAGGGACCAGTCCCTGGAGAGGGACATCATGCTTGGTAAAGTAGAGGGTTAGTGAAAAAGAGGAAGACCCTCAACGAGATGGACTGACACAGTGGCTACAACAATGAGTTCAAATATAGCAACAATTGTGAGGATGGGGCAGGACCAGGTAGTGTTTCATTCTGTTGTACATAGGGTCACTGTGAGTCGGAACAAATTGGATGGCACCTAACAAATGGTTAACACGTTTGGCTGCTAACAGAAAGGTTGGAGATTGGAGTCCACCCAGAGATGCCTTGGGAGAAAGGCCTGGTGATCTGCTTCCAAAAAATCAGCCATTGAAAACCCTACAGGGCAGAGTTCTACCCTGACCCACATGGGTCACCATGAGTCAGCCTTGACTTGGCTTTTTAGTGCTCCTTCACAAATTAATCTATTGAAGATACCAGTCATGGTCCAGCCAGGCAACCAGCAAGTGGGATCCAGAAGGTACAACAAGATGGGCCGTTCAGAACGTCAGCTAGTATAGTTTTGTCTCGTCAGTTTTGGCAACACATATAATTATGTCACGAATTTTGGATTAGCACAGTATTCCTAGTTGAGGTTTAAAGCTCCCTCCTGTACCTTCCAAACCAGGTGTTGCTTAAGATTGAAAACATTCATTGTTTGGTCAACAGAGGCCCTCACAGCTCTGGCTGGAATGTCACCTGAGAAGGACCCGTCTCCTCACAGATTTGCATTTCAGCACCTTCAGACTCCGCTCCAGCCAGCTGCTGTTTTAATTGGCACAGAGGGACTGGCTGAGGGCCCCCTTGGGGTCCATACCAGATCCGAGTATGAGGCTGGGGTCCTGGGATCAGTCCACGCACTGGCCTGGGGAGACAGACTCCCTGACCCTCTTATTTTCTGCAGATGTTTTAGGTGAGGCCTGAAGACTGCAGGGGTGCCAGGTCTGACCATCTGATTCCAGGCCTCTCTTCCCCAGACTAGCGAAGGGCGGAAACTCTGAGAACATTCCATTTGAATAAGATGCATTTAATAAGAGCAATGGAAAATGGTAAACCTGGCTTGAGGAAAGGGAATGTGCTCTTTCATGTAGAACAAACAAACAAAAAATGTGGCTGTGGGAGGCATCCAAAAAATAAGATGACCTGGAGGCTGGATTTGAAAATTGGCACCGAGGGAAATCTCATTTCCACAGTTGATGACTCTCCCTTCAGCTATGTTCATGCCAGTGGAGCAAACCAAAATAACTTAATAAATTAAAGTTTATATAGTCAGGAAAGCTACGCCTGGAATATCACACACTAGATGAAAACCTTGAAGGTTTTTTTTTCACCACTGACATCCTTGGTTTGAAGGTTAATGGTGTCTGGAGAAAGTTAGATTATGCGCATATGTAGTTTAAAAAAAAATGACTGTTGATTGTCAAAGAGAGACAGAGCTGTGTTTACTTACTATAGTTTATGCCACCGTTGTTTGTTTGTTTGTGGTTCCCTCTGGAAAGAATGTCTTTGTCCTGCGGTAATTAATTGTAACCAGCTTTTGTTTAGATTGGGTACATGGAAGCTGCTCCTCCAAGTGCCCGAACTATGTTGGCAAGTGATGTTTTGTAACTTGGACCTCCATTTTTTTTTTTGTTTTCTCTTCCTTTTATTATACAAGTAATAGAAGGATGCATTTGGGTTGTAAAAGGTTCGAATTATAGAGCAGCATGGGAACACAGGAAAACGTGAAAGTCCCCTCACTGCCATACCTCACTACCTCCTTGACAGGTGACACTGGTGTGCTTCTTCCCATAAGCTGACTGTTGGTTGACTAATGACATAGGGTTATTATGTACATATTGTTGCACAACTTGTTTTTTTCACTTAACGTGTCCAGAGTACCTTCTAGTCAGTACGTGTGTGTATATGTATCTCTACCGATTGTGAAGATGGCACAAGACTGGGTAACGTTTCACTGATATACATAAGGTCGCCATGAGTTGGAGCTGACTTGATAGCAGCTAACAACAACAATAAACCAACCTGTTGCCGTTGAGTCGATTCTGACACATGGTGACCCTATGGGACAGAGAAGAACTGTTTCTAAGGAGTTGGCTAGTAGATTTGAACTGGCGGCCTTTTCGTAAGCAGCCATAGCTCTTAACTACTGCGCCACCAGGGCTCCAAGAACAATAGCATGTATGCATGTGTGTATAAAAGGAGCCCTGGTGACGCAATGGTTAAGCGTTCGGCTTTTAACCTAAAGATTGGTGGTTTGAACCCACAAGCGGCTCCATGGGAGAAAAGACCTGGAGATCTGTTCCCATAAAGATTGCAGCCTAGGACACCCTATGGGGCAGGTCTGCTGTGTCACATGGGATCACTACAAGTTGAAATAGACTTGATGGCATACAGCAACAACGTGTGTGTAGAACTTTTTTAATGCTGCAAAGCATTTCATAATATGGATGCCTGATTTATATGAACATTTCCCTACCTTATTTTTTTTTGCTATTGAATGAGGCAATAATAGTGTGAGATGATGAGTATGCTCTCTGGAGCTAGCCTGACTGGCTCTGAAGCCAGACTTTGCTCACAAGCTGAATGACCTAGGGCATGGGCTGGCAAACTATGGCTCTTGGTCCAAATGCACCTACCTCATGTTTTTCTGTGGCCTGCAAGCCAAGAATGATTTTTGTGGTATCAAATAGTTGGAAAAAACCCAAAAGATTTCCTGATATATGAAACTGATATGAAATTCAAAATTCAATATCCACAAATAAAGTTTTATTGGAACATAGCCACATTTGTTTGTTTACTTATTGTCTGTAGCTGCTTTTATGCTACAACAAGGCTGGGCAGTGTTTCATTCTGTTATACATAAGGTTGCCATGAGTCGTTGTAGCACCAGAACCAGTCCAGCTTTACGGGAGATAATGGTCAGAATCGGTCCAAAGCTGATTCCTATGAGGTAGAGGTCAGACATACCTTCACTCCAACCCTTTTACCAGTTCTGACAGGAGCTGTCCCTTCCACAGCACTTTCTACTCTTCTGTGTTTGATAATCTGTTTCAGTGGCCACACAGAACTCACGGACTATACTTAACAGTTAAGTGGTTTATTAAGAATGTAACAGGGTAAAACTTGGAATCAGCATCAGCAGGCTACAACTTGGGATCAAGGTCAGGAAGCATGCAGGCAAAGTCTTCTTCAGTGTAGGACCACTCTTTCAGCTCCTCTCAACCATGCAGGCCTCCAGTTGATCCCCTGAGGACAGGCCTCTTCTTGGCCCCCTGAGGACAGGCTCCTCTCAACTGTGCAGGCTTCCTCTCAGTCCCCTGAGGACAAGCTTCTCTTGGCTCTGCCATCTGTCACCACTGACTCTGCCACAGGGCCCCTTCCTGGCCTGTCACAGCAGGCTCTGTTGCTGGGCCCCTTCTGGGCCTCTCACTGCCTTCAGTGTTATAGCCCTTGACCCATGTTACCAGCTCTTTTAGGAGATTCCTTGCCGCCTCTCTCCCTGTTTCTTCTCTCTTCCTTCTTTCTTCTGCTTCTTTCTGTCTGAAAAACCCATGTGGAGTTGGCTGCGTTTATACGCAACTCCGTGTCGGTTTCAAGGCATGGTCCCTCCCAGTGGCGGGGGGGAGGGCACAAACTAACCAATCCCCTCTCGGTAGGCCACAGAAACTTCATTTGCATAGTAGGCTATAGTCACCTTATTTGCATAGTCTATTGACCAATCCCTGCAAGGTACGTACCAAACACAGGACAGGCTGCAGCCCAGGACCAGACAAAAAGTATCAAACCAAGTTGTTTAGTTACCCAGGAAATGTAACAAACCCTCTGGGGTACAAAACTAGGGCAAAGGTAACTCCTCAGGGCTTAGGGGAAAAATCCCTCTCAAGCTGTTTTTCCAAGGAACTAAGGCAAAAGCCACACAAAGGAACTCATTTCACCACGTCAGCAGAGTGAAGAGTTGTGACAGAGACCATATGGCCTGCCAAAAATATTTACTCTTTAGTCCTTAGTCCTTTACAGAAAAAGTTCGCTGGTTCCTTACCTAGGGCAAGTTATCACCTATGTCTCAAGTTTCTCTTCTGTAAGATGGAGATAATAATAATATCACTTTGTAGGGTTGAGGGAGCCCTGGTGACCCAGTGGTTGAAGTGCTCAGCTGCTAACTGAAAGGTCGGCTGTTTGAGCCCACCAGCCGCTCTGTGGAAGAAAGATGTGGCAGTCTGCTTCAGTAAAAATTACAGCTTTGAAAACCCTATGGGGCAGTTCTCCTTGCCCTATGGGGCTGCTGTGAGTTGGAATCGACTGGATGGCAATGAGTTTTTTTTTTTTTTGTTAGTTTTGTAGGGTTACTTAAGTGAGTTAATTCACATATCAAATATCCCATGTCAGATATTCCAGATGCATCATGAATCAACTGTACACATAAATTCCATGTAAAACACTTAAAAAAAACCCAAACCTGTTGCTGTTGAGTTGATTCCGATTCGTAGTCAATTCTGACTCATAGCGACCCTATATGATAGAGTAGCTGGTGGGTTCAAACTGCCAACCTTTTGGTTTGCAGCCAAGCTGTTAACCAGTGTACCACCAGGGCTCCATGTAAAATGCTTAGAACTTTTTAAATGCTCAATAAAGGTTTATTACACATCATTTTTATCGTAACTCTTTGAGCATATGTGCAAGGGTATCATAAATACTCTGAAGTCCATTTGGTGATGAGGGTATGCTGATAGTGTTACCAAATTGTCTTCCAGAATGACTTTACCAATTTAAGTCCCACTGATGGAATCTCTTGCTTTCCCATATTCTTGACAGTTTTGGATAGGGGCTCAAGGTACAGATACGAAAACCGAGTCTTGGAAAAGTTGAGTGCTGACCTCCAATATAGGCTCCCAGAGCAGATATCCCTTTGGGGTGCTCTGCCCAGACCGCTGCGCTGGATCCCCTTCGAAGGCTGTTCCCAAATCAGGATACTGTCACCATTTGTGGCGTGAGGGCCTCTTCTGTGCCAACCACTTAACCCGTAAAATCTCACGTTCAGTTTTCACAGCCACCCATTTTACAGATGAGGAAACTGAGGAGCTCAGAGAAGTTAAATAACTTCACAAAGCTAATAACTGCCAAACTGGGGTCCCAAAAAACTCTCTTCCTGTCAACTCCACTCTCCCTGCCTCCAGGAAAGGACAAGGAGATCTCAGACACACCACATTTTCTGCCTGCGCTTTTCCGAGTCAGCATCTCAATAACTGGGTAAGAGTGACAGGAAAAATTTGAAGTGGTTTTGTCATGGCCCATGTTCTTCGTCTCTTGATTTAAGTAGAGAGAATTTGTAATATCTTCTACGCTATTTCTCGCAGCCAGGGCCACAGTCTGTGCTGCTTAGTCATACCAAGGGTGATGCAGTTCTAAGAGATAGCCCTGCTTTGGGCAAAATGTCTATTTTTAGGTGTCTCCGTGTGCTCTTGTCAAAGGCCTTTGCAACGGCGTTTCTCATACCCTGTCGGCTGGTCTGCAAAACGCGAAGCAAATTTACCCAGATATTCTTGACCTTGGACATGAGGGGAAAAATGTTTCTGGTTTTGCTTGTGTCTTCAGTGACGAACATTAGCATTCTTTCCTCCCCTCCCTTTTTTTTTCTCACGTTGAGATGAAGAAACAACAATAACCAAATGCTGCTTGCCCCCAAACCGTTTGAATTGAGGACTTGGGATCTCAGCATGCTCAGACAGTAGTCTTCTGTGAGGAATGTGCAGCATTTGACAGAATTTCCAGGAGGAATGAAGAACTGAGAGTCACTGATTAAAACCATGTTAAAACAAAGAACAAGCTAGGTCCTGTCACAGTGCTTCTGATTTACTCAGATGAAAAAGAGGACATGTGTTGGGTGTTGATCAGCATCACCCAAGTGTCTCTGTGATGCGTAAACTTAGAGCACGCTCAGCTTCCTCGTAAGCCTGTCTCACCGTGAGCTGTTTCCCGAGAAGGCTGGCTTGCCTTCCAGCAGTTTACTTACTGAGAGTCATCACGAGAGGGGAAAAGCCACAGTTTCCATTTTGATAGGTTGTGAACATTTATCTGGGTTTGTAATTGTCCTTGTCGTTAGCTGCTGTTGAGTCACCTCTGACTCATGGCAACCTTATGTACAACAGAACAAAACAGTTGCCAGGCCTGCGCCATCTTCATGATCTTTTGGTATGTTTGAGCCCTTTGTTGTGGCTGTGGTATAGTGCCTTCTTCCAGCACTATATCAGGTAGTATTCTGTTGTGATCTCTTGGCTCATATCTATGGCAGTAGATTGCCAGGTCCTTCCTTCTAATCTGTCTTAGTCTGGAAGCTCCGCTGAAACCCATCCACCACTGGCGACCCTGCTGGTATTTGAAATACTGGTGGCACAGCTTCCAGCATCAAAGCAACATGCAAGACACCACAGTACAACACACTGCCAGACGGGTGCTGATCATTGCCCTACTCCCATGTTATTTTCTTGTTATCATGTAGCACAATGATGAAAGCTGTCTGGGGGAAAGCAAATAAAAGAAAAACCTTCTTCCAAAAGCTATGCATCTAGAGCAGGGTTCTCAACTTGGCACTATTGACATTTGGGGCTAGATAACTCTTTGTTCTTGGGGGGCTGTCGTGTGCATGGTAGGTTGTTTAGCAACATCCCTGATCTCTACCCACTCTATACCAGTAGCATTTCCATAGATAGGACAATCCAAAATGTCTGTAGACATTGCCAAATGTCCCCTGAGGAGCAAAATCGCCCTGGTTGAGAACTACTGGCCTAGATCTTGGTAGCCTCGAGTTTGTACCCTGCTCTTCCACCCTGAGGGACTGGCTGTGTGTATTTCCACCCTCAGCCCCTCCAGGAATGGGAATGTGGTCCCATCCTCACTGCCTTGAGCTGGCAAGGTAAATGAAGTCAGACATATGACTGGGAGTGAAGCAAGCATTCTCTCTGGCGAAGACACACCCATGCACCATCTCAGGTTTGGCATTTCAGTGGAAAACAAGTCACATAAGGTGGCAGATATAGCAGATATACACTGCTCCCACCTCGGTGGTCTCAGCAGCCCCCTGGACCCTGCCAGGTCTGTGCAAAAGAGGGACAAGCTTGCCCCTTTAAAAAAAAAAAAACTAGAAGCGTAGCTCATAGGTGCAGCTGTTGGGTTTGTAGACCCAACTGACTGAGTCAGAGCACCTCGGCAGGTTCCCTGAAGTACTCAGAGGGTGTGGCGCTTCACAGGCTGGCCTGAGTGCCAGGCTCTGTCTCCTGTCCACACAGAGTTCACCATAGACATGGCGCGTGTGGCCAGCGCTTTCTTCAGTTTGGCTCCGGGCAGCCAGACTCAGTCAGCTCTTGGGCGGATGAAAGCCCTGAGCATGAACTTTTTTGAACGATGACACAATTCTGGAAAAATGCAGCATCTCCGAAGAAGGTTCTGGAGCTTTGCCTGGGGATGGGGACCTTGAGAGTGTTTAGCATTTAGGCTGTTGGCAGTTCCTTGCTTCAGAAGTGTGTGTTTGCGTGGGGGGGTGGGGAGGGGAGCTGTGCATGTTTTCACAGGGCATACTTATTTTCAGAAGCTCATGTGGACCCTTTCTGAGAGTTCCCTGGGGGGGAGAAGAAAGTACAGAGAGCTGTGACACCTGATGGGAAATATGACAACTTTATCAAGAGGGCTGATGTGTCTCTGCTGACTCTTGCCTCTAAACCAAACCAAACCAAACCATGGCAGCGGGGAAGCCACGTGGGGAAGGCTGCACTGGTGACCGTCCACCTGACATGACACTCTTAATTCTGAGCACCTTTGAAAAAGGCTTTCAGGATCATTGATGTGTGAGTTAGAGGGGGCCTGAAAGGTCATCTTGGCCAAGTACTCCATTTTAAAAGAAGAGGAAACGGAGGGTCAGAGAAGGCCCATGACCCACCTAGGGTCACAAAGCTAGAATTTGAATCCTGTGTGCTGATGCCCAGGACAGGGTTTTGTCCATTCTGTCCTACTTTGGTTTTTCAGACAGTACATTGTGACATGTTTTAGATAGCACGTCTTTTCCCCTCTGATCTTACTCCTTCACCAGCTACAAAAGTCAACCATTGTTCCAGGTGTTGGGGATACAGTGCTAGCCCTGGTCCTTGTGCTCAGCGGGATGACGGTCAAGTAGGGAAGAAATTCCAAGTGGAATGCAAGCAAGATAGCAGGGCAGTGCCAGTGGGTGGCCCTGGCCTGTGGGGAGCAGTCAGTGGAGGTCAGAGAGCAGATGCAGGAGGAGTAGGAGTTGATGGCTGGGGAACTGAGCCTGTCAATTCGGTTTCAGACCCTGGTCAGGTGCTGAGCCCAGCACTCTGTGTGTGGCTGACTCTGAACGGCTCCTTCCCCAGGAGGAGGTGGGATTCAAAGACAGAAGCTGCTCTGGATCAGGCAACATGGAAAGCAGAGAGAGACTGAAAAAGTGGGAGCACCGGGACATAGGATGTATTTTGTAATTAAAAAAATGTAAAAATGCTAGAAGCAGTCGGGTGTGTGTGTATGTGCAGGTAAGGCCTGGAATGGGAGGGGGCTGGGAAGTGGCCAGTGCAAAGCCTCCAGGCCTCCTGGGAACTGGAGGAGAGAGGGACCTGCATGTAGGACAAGGATTTCCAAAGGAGGCCAAAGCACAGGCTTCCAGAATGACAGTGGCTCTGGCTGGAGGCCGCACTTTTCTCAGGGGTAGGTGGGGCCAGGCCTTTTCTGCTTGGAGACAAGACAGCAGGATGCTTGTGGCCAGCAGGATGGAAGCCATGTTGGTGTGCTGTAGGAGGCTCAGGCCAAGTGGAAGCTTCCGGGAGGGCCCCTCTGCCCTGTGATAGCCCCTAGGGTGGACCTGGGAGACACTGTTCATGCCTCACCCAACCCCTAGCCTCTGAGCCCTCTCCCCTTTGCCGAAGGGCTCCTTGGGATTCAGAGAACTTAGGATACCTGCCTGAGGTCACACAGCAAGGTTACAGCCAGGCCCTGCTGCTTCTCGCGCGGATACTTCTCTGGCACACGGCTGGAGGGAGGAGGCACTGTCCCTCCCCAGTGCCCCCAGGCTGTCTTCCTCTGACTCCCAGCAGTGTCAGTGTCTCTGGTAACGAGTATTTTGCCTTTGGGTACCTTTCTTTTTTTAAAATTGAGATATAATTCACATATCATAAAATTCACCGTTTTTAAGTATGAATTCTGTGGTTTTTATCTTATTCCTTAGGTTGCACAACCATCCCAACTGTCTAATACCAGAATGTTTTCATCACCCCAAAAAGAAACCCTGTACCCATTAGCAGTCACTCCCCTTTGCCCCTCCCCCATCTCCTGACCCCCCCCCACCCCCCCCACCCCCCCACCCCCCCGGCAACCATTAATCTGCTTTTTGTTTCTACGGATTTGCCTATTCTGGATGTTTCACATAAATGGAATTATACAGTATGTGGCTTTTTGTGTCTGGCTTCTTTCTCTTAGCGTCATGTTTTCAAGGTTCATCATGTCATAGCACGTATCCCTGCTTCATTCCCCTTTATGACCGAATTCATTATATGGATATACCACGTTTTGTTTGTCCATCCATCAGCTCATGCGCCTTTCATTTTAACTTCGATTATAGCCACCTGGTGTCTCCCTGAGTTCCCCATCCTTCTGTGGTGAGTGTTTGCAAGTTGTTTCTGATTTCTTTAATGGGAACTGTAGCCCAAATCTTCTATCTGGTAGGCTGGCTGTATTAATCAGGTGTCTTCATTATCTAGTGCTGCTATAACAGAAATGCCACAAGTGGGTGACTTTCACTGACAGAGATTCATTTTCCGATGGTTTAGGAGGCTAGAAGTCCAAATTCAGGCTGCTGGCTATAGGGGAAGGCTTTTCTCCCTCCATTGGCTCCTTGGTTATCTTCATGTGGAATGGCATCTGTTTTCCCCCTCCCCCTCTCTACTTTTTGCTGCTTGCTTAGTCTACTCTTTTGTATCTCAAAAGAGATTGACTTAAGACACAGCCTACACTAATGCCGCCTCAGTATAACAAAGAAAACCCATTCCCAGATGGAATTAAACCACAGGTAATGTTGTTGTCCTTGTCCTCCAGTCAGCTCTAACTCATAGCAACCCTGTGTACAACAGAAGGAAACACTGCCCGGTCCTGTGCCATCCTCACAATCGTTGTTACGCTTGAGCCCATTGTTGGAGCCACTGCGTCAATCTGTCTCGCTGAGGGTCTTCTTTTTCTCTGACCCTCTTCTTTACCAAACATGATGTCCTTCTCCAGGAACTGATCCCTCCTGATAACACGTCCACAGTATGTGAGACGTAGTCTTGCTGTTCTTGCTTCTGAGGAGCATTCAGGTTGTACTTTTTTCAAGACAGATTTGTTTGTTCTTTTGGCAGCCCATGGTATATTCAATATTCTTCACCAGCACCGCTGTTCAAACGCGTCAATTCTTCTTCAGTCTTCCTTATTTATTGTCCAGCTTTCACATGTATATGAAGCAATGGAGAATACCTGTGGCTTGCATCAGGTGCACTTTAGTCATCAAGGTGACATCTTTGCTTTTCAACACTTTAAAGAGGTCTTTTGCACTAGATTTGCCCAATGCAATGCGTCCTTTGATATCTTGACTGCTGCTTCCATGGACATTGATTGTGGATTCAAGTAAAATGAAATCCTTGACAGCTTCAAACTTTTTTCCATTTATCATGACGTTGCTTATTGGTCCAGTTGTGAACATTTTTATTTTCTTTATTTTGAGGTGTAATCCACACTGAAGGCTGCAGTCTTTGATCTTCATCAGTAAGTGCTCAAGTTCTCTGCACTTTCAGCAAGTGAGGTGTGTCATCTGCATAACGCAGGTTGTTAATGAGTCTTCCTCCAATCTTGATGCCCTGTTCTTCTTCTTATAGTCCATCTTCTCGGATTATTTGTTCAGCATACAGATTGAATTAGTACGGTGAAAGGATACAACCCTGACGCACACCCTTCCTGACTTTAAACCATGCAGTATCCTCTTTTTCTGTCCGAACAGCTGCCTCTAGATCTATGTACAGGTTCCTCATGAGCACAATTAAGTGCTCTGGAATTCCCATTCTTCACAATGCATATATGTGTGGGAGAGAAAGATATTTATTGTAAGGAATTGAGTCACATGGCTGGTAAGTCTAAAATCCATGTGCCAGGGAGACAAGAACCTCCAGCGAGAGGGAAACCTCAGTTTTTGCTCTTAAGGCCTTCAGCTGATTGGACAAGGACCACACACATTATGGGGGGCACTCTCCTAAAAGTCAACTGATTGTAAATGTTAATCATATTTAAATACCTTCGTAGCAACATCTAGACTAGTGATTGACCAAACGACTGGGCATCATATTCCAGCCAAGTGACAGCCGTGTGTTGCGAGTCTTCCTTTCCAGCCACATCTAGGCCATGATGAAGACAGGTGGTAGCAGGACTAGCACAAGATGCAGGTTTCAGGGCCCTTGCTTCGAGTATTGCCTTCATCGATTTTCCCCCATTATTTAATTAAGTTGTAATCAACATACAGTAAAATTCTCCATTTTTAAGGAGAATTCTGCATATTTTAACAAATGTATAATAGAAAAAAATAAAAGGAAGGAAGCTAATAGAGAGTGTTTGTTACTAAGAAAGTTGCCATTTTGGGCAACTGGCACTCAGTCCTCTGGGGAACTCAGGTAAGCAGTATAGAACATACACCTCAGACTTCTTCCACGTGAGGGTCCAGGGAGCTGGGCTTTTATAAGCCATTTCCCATCAGTCATTGGTCTCATTAACACCCAGATGTTCTGGAGCATCACTGTCTAATAGAACCTTCTATCATGATGGAAATATTATCTCTCTGCACTGTCTAACACTAGTAAGCACTTGAGATGTGGCAAGTGCAGCTAAGCCCAGACCCAGTGCTGTTGAGCTGATTCTGACTCATAGTGACTCTGTAGGACAGAGCAGAACTGCCCCATAGGGTTTCCAAGGCTGTAAATCTTTATAAAAGCAGACAGCCACATCTTTCTCCCATGGAGCAGCCGGTGGGTTAGAACTGGTGACCTTTTAATTAGCAGCTGAGCACTCTAACCACCATGCCACCAGCACTCCCTATTGCAATTAAAGAACTGAATTAATTTAATTTAATTAAGATTTTCATTCATATAGCCGCGAGTAGCTAGTGGGCTGGACAGCGAATTTCCAGAATGTGAGCCTAGAAGGGGGCTGGGCTTGTCCTCTTCTCTCCAGTATATATCCTCTTGAGATCAATTAAAAAAAAAAAAAAAAAAATCTGATTCAGAATCTTTGTGATTCTGAATCTTTTAAACTCTTACCATCTGCTTCAGAAATGGGAAGTGTAATCATTTTAGGCAACGAAGTTAAAAGTGACCCAAGGATATGTTGGCATTCCTTTTATGAAGCTGCCTCTGAAATCGTCACATTTTCACTCTCAGATACTTATTTTAATTGCGTAGCTCGCCCTGACATGTGTGCCACCCCGATTTCGTGTTGTCAAACGTGTGCGAGTTACCGATTTTTCCCCTGGAAGCTGGAGGCATGGGGCAGGTGGAGGGCCTACCAGGAAGTGGCGCTGAAGTCGTCTCTTGGAATTTGGACGCACAAGCGGTGTCCCTGATGGCAGCTTCAGTGTGGGTTTCTGAAGCTGGAACCAAGTTAGGTTCTGTACAGCCCAGAGATGATAGACTTTCATATTACTTTGCTTTAGCTTCGGAAAATGACTAGAAACGCCTGATTAAAATTATTTTGGAGCCATTTCAGCGGGATAAGGCTTCAAGGTGCACTGCACAGGGAATCGAGACCAGGGTTCTTACTCAAGCTATGCCACTGATCTGCTTGCTTTGTGACCTGCAGCAAGTAACCACACTTTCCTGAGCATTGCTTTCTGGTTTGTAAATAAGGAGCTTTGGTTAAATCTGCATTTTGCAAGTGCTTTGTGGAATAGCATTCCAGAAGATGGTAATAGACGTATCTGAGAAAGAGAGTTCCATGGTCAAATACTTAAGCAACTATCTCCTTAGATATTCACAGTGCACATTCATATAATAAAGGCTCTGAGAAGTCCTGCAGAGGACTAAAAAACATCTTTTTACTTTGTAGAAATCAGGTTTCCCAACTTATTTGAGCATGAAATCCCAGCTTTTTTTTTTCTTTTTTGCAGAACATCTCTTGACATCTGGAATACTGATCTATAGGTCATCAGCTTGGCAGACAGGGGTAGGTGGTTCTTGCCATCTTCAGTGTTACAGCTCTCTCTATCTCTTTCTTTCTCTGTCAGTCTCCTGGTTCCAGGAGCTTCTCAGCACAGGGATCCTGGGTCCAAAGGACATGCCCTGCTCTTGGCTCTTCTCTCTTGGTGGTGGTGAGATCCTCTTTCTGCTCTGGAATTGACTCTCTTTTTAAGCCCAGCGAGATGGCAAAAGTGACCAGTTCCCTTGCTGGGCTACAGTTACCTTATTTGCATAGTCTCACCCAATCACTTTGGGTGGGAGTTACAAGACTATGACAAGAAAGGCCATACAAAAGCAATCCATTGCACCACAGGCTCTATATTTTTTATTGAAATGAATTATTTGAATGCTGCCTTGAGTAGGCTCCATTGGCATTTACAACTTGTTTCTGTGTCATTTTTTAGTTTTGTGGTTCTGAGTGTCAGCAAGACGACTGTAACTAGGCATATCTCTTTTGATTACAAGTGACAGGAACCCGACTCCAACTAGCTTAAGCAAAGAAAAAAAAAAGGAATTTGTTGACTCACATATCTGGGAAGTTCATTCCTGGATGGGGCTCAAGTTATGTCATTTGCTGTTTGTCCCTCTCTGCTTCCTGCCTCCCCTTCCCAAATCTCTCGGCTCTGCTTTCCTCTGAGTGCTGGCCTTTTTCCTGTCACAGCTCATCTCTCTCCATCGTGGGAAAGATGGCCGGCTGCTGTGTGTCCTTACGGTTTGCCATTTCCCACAAAGAAAGGCCTCCTCTCCCAGCACCCATATGTCAAATGTCATTCAAGCATTTGGACTGGCCTTGCTGGGTTTTGTGCCTGTGCTTGGGACTGGTCACCGTGGACAGGCCTGAGTCATGTGGAAGCGGTGGGCACTGATTGGTAGCCTAGCATAGCTGCATAGCGGGGGCAGGTCAATTCTTCAGCTGAAACAGGGGCTCTGTACATGTTAAAATAGGAGGTATCCGCTACAGTGCCTACCTTCTTTTCCTTGATGCCAGGGGTGCCCTGAACAGCTGTGATGTCATGAGTCTCTTTGATTTTGATTTACAACTGGGCTTTGGAATTTATAGAGAAACACCTAATCACACAGAAAGGGTGACTTCAGCTTTGAGTCTATAATTTCAAAGAGACCTCCTGAGAGAGAGGCCAGAGCTCACCCATCTGAGTAGCTGTGAGGGCAGAGGTATGCTGGTAAAAGTTCAACAACCTGATGGGTAGCACTTGCCCATTCCGTGGTGTAAATAGTCTCTCCATCCCTGAACAGGGAGATGAGGAGAGATGCTCACAATTGGCACCCATTACTACTAGCCAGTTCCAGCACAAAACAGTGTGAGGCCGAAGGTTGTAAGCCTAGGGGAGGTTATCATGTTCATAGTTTGGGTCATGGAGGAGATGGATTAAGTGGGACAAAAAGGAACACAGTTAAAGCAGAAGAACCCGTTGCCGTCAAGTCAATTCTAACTCTTAGTGACCCTATAGGACAGAGCAGAACTGCCCCATAAGGTTTCTAAGGCTGTAATCTTTACAGAAGCAGACTGCCACATCTTTCTCCTGTGAAGCGGCTGGTGGGTTCAAACCACCAACCTTTTGGTTAGCAGCTGAGGGCTTTAATCACCACAAATCCAGGGCTCCTTAAAGCAGAAGAGCCACATGTATTCAGCAAATGGTTGAGTGGAGGCCGTAGGGTGGAAGATGGTATCCTCTTTGGAGTCAGGTGACCTGGGTTTGAATTCCCACCCACTGCTTAATAGCTGTGTGACCTTGAGTGATTCCTTTAACCTCTTTGTGCCTCACTTTCCTCATCTGCAGAATGGGCAGAATGATGAGGCCTTATGGAGATGATGTGTTTAGCGCAGAGCCTGGCCCCTGGCAAGCACTTAATAAATATTAATTGCTGTTCTTAAGAGTCACAAAAATAGTTTTTACTGGATGCTGGGGTCCAAAGAGGTGGAGGGCACAGACCTGTCCTTGGGAGCTCAGCATCTGGTTGGAGAACAGACTCAGAGATGACTTGAATCCCTTTGTACTCCATGCTGGGCTCGTGGGAGCTCGCAGGCTGCAGCCTCTGCCCACCCCCAGACCTGTCCTGCTGGGAACCCAGGAGCCTTCTGTATCAGACACAGGTTTCCTGTCTCAAACTGCTCCCCTTCAGCACACATCATTTTTGAGACCCCACTCATGCGCCCAACTCTGTCCACCCTGCTGTCCATTCCTTAGTTTGCTTCATCTTGTTAGCTCCTCTAGGAGCCAGGCATCACCAGCCTCATTTTACAGATGAAGAGACTGAGGTTCAGAGTGGAGAAGGCCTCTGCTGTGGCGCCTACTGCAGGTTAGCACGGAGCCAGGATTTTGACCTAAAGTCCAGGTTCTTGACCTCCATCAGAGTGCATGGACTCCTCTGGGATGGGTGCAACAAGCCCCTCCTCTAGAAGGACATTTGCATATTCCCAGGCATTCTGGGGCTGCCTTTGGAACCTTCAGGAAAACCTTGGGCCCTGCAGGCTTCAGCCTAGAACCGCTGGTGACCTCCAAGCCACACTAATGCCAGGAAGTCCTGCCCAGGACGGAAGCCTGGCCCTGGGATCTGCTCTGCTCTGGTCCTGGCCCGTGACTGAGCCACCTGTCAGGGCCCCAGAAACAGAGAGGTTCTCTGAGGAGCGCCAGCCTGTACCGGGCGTCCCAGCATCTCCAGCAAGGATGTCCGGGCTGAAGCAGCCGTGCTGTTGTTTTAGGGAAGTTTATTTGAAGATGCTGGAGGCCTGAGCTGTATGATTTTTTTTTAACCTACATTTAGAAACAATGCTGGTGGTTTTACAAAGAGAGCCCTTCCCAAACACTCAGCCACTGCCCAGTGTGGTTCTCCTTCCCTTTTATAACTTGTATGTTCTCAATGGTGAGGAAGTTTAACTCCTAAAGCCGGAAGGTCAGCCAGGGAGTGAGCTAGCCAATCCTTGTGGCTGGGATCGGAAGCAAGGAAGGCAGATTCTACATGATGTCAAAGAGGCTTGGCTGCTTTTTCTTATTGCGAACCTGGTTGAAAACCCAGAGGGAACTTTTCTGCTGATTTCATGCTAGGCTTGGCATTTGGCCAGTGGGTGGGGTTGGGGTGGACAGGAGGATGTGTTTTATTATCTGGTGGTGGTTCAGATGGCACCTACTGCTAGTTTGTCTGTCTAGGGGTTGGGTTCATGCCCATTGCATGAGCTGGGCATCAGGCTGATGGCTTCTCTCCTTGGCCTGGCAAGGGGACTCCCACCCTGAGTTGGGAGGCTGAGCTGACTGCGCCCTGAATTAGGGGTTGAGGATGGTGGCAACGTCTCTGGAGGAAGTAGAGAAACAAAGCCTTATATCAGTTTACCCAATGGTGGCCCTAGTGCCCTCTCTTTTTAGCTGTGGATGAAAGAACAGGTCTGTTCAAGAACCTTCTGGTTGCTCAGGCTATTGGGAAAGAGAGAGCAGAGAAGGCTGGAGCTGCAATCCAGGGCCTGGGTGCCTCAGCGAGGAGGTAGGGCTTTAGCACTAGGGAGCCATGGAAAGTTTAATGCAGAGAAGTAACTGGTGGTTTCAAAAGCTTCTTCTAAACAGTCATCTGTGGTCCCAGAGAGCCTCAGTGGCTGCAAAGAGTTGCGTCCATACCCCCGCAAACGATGAGATATCCTTCTTCTTCCTTTGTATGGCATACCGCTTTTATTTCAGGCTTTCTCACTTGTTTTCATCCCTTCTCCAGTCAAGGTCTAGGCTCAGTGTAAGTGCTCCAGACCCTCTGTTTGGGATTGCTCTGGAGGGGCTGTATGTGGAATGTGACTCCAAGGGCCACAGAGTTGAACTGGCCACAGGGACCCTGTGTGCTCTGTTCCACCTTCTTCTCTGTTCTGATTTCCAGGTTGAATTCACCATGGTGTTTTCTGTACCAAGGACGAATAACCGCGTTCCATTTAGGCGGGTTCCGTTTCAAGGAGCAAAACCCCACAGGAGCCAGCTGTAGTGAAGGGGTTTATTGCACAGGTACAACAGGCATTTCAAGACAGCCAGGCTCCCAAGGCCTCAAAACGGAACTGGAAAAAAGAAATGAAGGCTGTTCTTTGCATATTTCAGGGGCTGCTTGCTGACTTAGCAGCATGACCCTGTGGCTCTCATGTCCCCACACCTGAGTGCTCAAAGCTTTTGGGGGTCCCTGAATCAGAGTTCCACAAGAAGAAGGTGGCTGGCACATCTGATCTCTCATCTCCAGGCTGCGGAAACCAGCCAGCCAATGGTGGGAGTCTCTTGGGTCAGTTGTCTACCCCTGCGCAAGCAGGCACATGATTGCCCCTTGCCGTTGGCAAATCAAGATGGGCAGAAGTAGAGGTGAGGGTGAGGAAGGGCGGCTCAGGCTCTCCCCTGAGGGCCCAGGAGAAGCTGCCCATGGTCTTTCAGCTGCTGTTTGCCAGAATCAACTCGGTTTCCTCCTGCTGCTCTTGTAAGGTACCATTGTGGTGTAGAAAAAAAAAGTACCGGACCAGTCTTGGGTTCTACAGCAACTAGGTCCAGCAACTGCTTGTGGGCCAAGTTTTTTTTTTTTTGATTAATTTTATTGTGCTTTAGGTGAACATTTACAGAGCAAATTAGTTTCTCATTCAAAAATTTGTACACAAATTGTTTTGTGACATTAGTTGCAATCCCCACAATGTGTCAGTACTCTCCCCTTTTCCCTTTACACCCCAGTTTCCCCATGTCCATTTATCCAGTTTTCCTGTCCCTTCCTGCCTTCTCGGTTTTTGCTTTTGGGTAGGTATTGTCCATTTGGCCTTGTATACTTGATTGAACTAAGAAGCATGTTTCTTACGTGTGTTGTTTGTTTTACAGACCTGTCCAATCTTTGGCTGAAAAGTGGACTTGGGGAGTGGCTTCAGTTCTGAGTTAGTAGGGTGTCTGGAGCCATACGTAGTCTCTGGGGTTCCTCCAGTCTCTGTCAGACAGTAAGTCTGGTATTTTTATGTGAATTTGAATTTTGTTCTACATTTTTTTCCTGCTCTGTCCAGGACCCTCTATTGCCATCTCTGTCAGGGCAGTTGGTGGTGGTAGCTGGGCACCCTCTCATTCTTCTGGGCTCAGGCTGGTGGAGGCTGTGGTTCTTGTGGTCTATTAGTCCTTTGAACTGACATTTTCCTTTTGCCTTTGGTTTTCTTCATTCTCCTTTGCTCCGGACAGGATGGAACCAATAGGTGTATCTTAGATGGCCGCTTGCAAACTCTTAAGATCCCAGGTGCTACTCACCAAAGTAGGATGTAGAACATTTTATGAACTATGTTATGCCAGTTGACCTAGATATCCCCCGAGACCATGGTCCCCAGCCCTCAGCTCCAATAACTTGGTATCCCTCAAGGTGTTTGGCTGTGTCTAGGAAGCTTCTATAACTTGCCTTGGTCAAGTTGTGCTGACTTCTCCTATATTGTGTGTTGTCCTTCCCTTCACCAAGGTTGACTCTTGTCTACTATCTAGTTAGTGATTTCCCCTCTCCACTCCTCCTCTCCCTCATAACCATCAAAGATTTTTTTTTCTGTGTGTAAACCTTTTCTTGGGTTTTTATAATATTGGTCTCATACAATATTTGTCCTTTTGTGATTGACTTACTTCACTCAGCATGATGCCCTCCAGATTCATCCGTGTTGTGAGATGTTTCGAGGATTCATCATTGTTCTTTATCATTGGATAGTATTCCAGTGTGTGTATGTACCATAATTTATCCATTCATTTGTTGATGGGCACTTAGGTTGTTTCCATCTTTTTGCTATTATGAATAATGCTGCAGTGAACATGGGTGTGCATGTATCTATTCACGTGATGGCTTTTATCTGTCTAGGATATATTCATAGGAGTGGAATTGCTAGATCATATAGTATTTCTATTTCTAGCCTTTTAAGGAGGCACCATATTGTTTTCCACAGCAGTTGTACCATTTTACATTCCCACCAGCAGCACGTAAGAGTTCCAGTCTCCCCCTAACCTCTCCAATATTTGTTTTGTTTTGTTTTAGTGCCAGTAATGTCAGGGTGAGGTGGTATCCTGTTGTAGTTTTGATTTGCATTTCTCTAATGGCTAATGACTCTGAGCATTTCCTCATGCATCTGTTAGCTGCCTGAATGTCTTTTTTGGTGAAGTGTCTATTCATAATCCTTCACCCATTTTTTAAATTGGATTATTTATCTTTTTGTTGTTGAAGTGTTGAAATATTCTATAAGTTTTTAGAGATTAGATCCTTGTCAGACATGTCATAGCTCAAAATTTTTTCCCAGCCTCTAGGTTCTCTTTTTACTCTTTTGGTGAAATCTTTTGATGAGCCTAAATGTTTAATTTTTCCAGTTATCTAGTTCATCTTCTGGTGTTTGTGCATTGTTAGTTATGGTTTGTATTGTATTTATGCCATGTATTAGGGCCCCTAGTGTTGCCCTTATTTTTTCTTCCATGATCTTTCTTGTTTTAGGTTTTGTATTTAGATCTTTGATTCATTTTGAGTTAGTTCTTATGTATGGTATGAGGTATGGGTCCTGTTTTTTTTTCTTTTTTTTCACAGATGGACATCCAGTTGTGCCAGCACCATTTGTTAAAAAAGACTGTCTTTTCCTCATTTAACGGACTTTGGTCCTTTGTCAAAGATCAGCTGGCTGTAGGTGGATGAATTATGCCTGGATTCTTGATCCTGTTCCATTGGTCTATGTATCTGTTGTTATACTGGTTTTGACTACCGTGGCTGTGTAGTAGGTTCTAAGATCAGGTAGTGTGAAGCCTCCTATTTTGTTCTTTTTCTTCAAGAATGGTTTGCTTCTCTGGGACCTCTGGGCTGCGTTTTATCCTCCATGAAATGAGGAGGTCAGATGAGATGGCCTCGGGGAATGTTTTCAGGGCTGTGGTTTTCATTGTGAGCTTGAGAAGCATGGGGAAGCTTGAGAAACTCTCCCTGCTTCTCCTGCCCAGCCAGGTCCACAACCCAGACACTGCCTCACAGGAAATGGGGTCCCCTAAGGAAATGAGTAAAAACTGGACTGAGTTTCTGCTGACATGTGGAGGAGAAAGAGTGCCCTCATTTGGGCTGGTCTGCAAATGAGTATCCTCTCTGGAGCCCCCAGGGGTTTGAGACCTGAGGGGATGTCTCTAGGTGGCAAAAGGGAAATGTGACGCCAGCCAGTGCTCACTGCATGCCCCGTCTGCGCTCTGGCCTCGCCACTCTCGAGCGCTCACAGATGAAGAAACTCCCTCAGTTGTTGTTTATCTCTCACCTACTTCTGAAGCAGCAGATGGGAAAAAGGAATTAGCAAAGCCAGTTTTGAAACAACCTTCGTGCTAATTGAGTAGAAATAATTAGATAATGTAAAAACAAAACCCAACACAGCCTTCTTTTGGTTTTTGGATGCAGTGGTTTTCCATGCAAAGAAGTGAAGTCACTGTTGGGAAGCCCCAACCTAAGCTTCCCTCTGCCTCTGGGCAGACCTCGTATACTAGTTTCCACAGATGGTTGGGATGTCTTCGGACCAGCCAGCATTAGCGAATCCCCATCCCTGGGCTAGACCCTTTCATGGCAGCAGCTGGGGTGTGACTTAGTGGTTAGAAGTTCAGGCCTCCTGGGCTTGAATTGGAGTTCTTCCACCAAGGAGGATTGCCTTTGGGTGATTTCTTTAATTCCTCTGAGCCTCTTTTATGAGCTGTGAAATGGGGACAGTAATAGGGTTTTGAGATTTAATTAATGTATATATATACATTAATATGTATATGTATATACACCCACACACACATATGTACACATAGCCCTTGAGACAGTGCGTGGCCAGTAATAAATGTCAATTAAGTGTCGTGGATAGTTGCACTTATCACCATCATCTCAGTACTTTGAGGAGAGGCTAATACATAGTTTTGCTGTCCCTATGAGGAGTCCCTGGCTTGTGCAAATAGTTAATGCAGTTGGTTGCTAACCAAAATGTTGGAGGTTTGAGTCCACTCAGAGGTACCTTGGAAGAAAGTCCTGGCAATCTACTTCTGAAAAATCAACCACTGAAAACCCTGTGGAGCACAGTTCTGACACACACAGGGTTGCTGTGAGTTGGCGTTGACTCAGCGGCAACTGGTGGTGGTGACTGCTGTTGTCACCTGCCGTCGAGCTGATTCTGACTCATACCGACTGACCCCTGTGACAGAGTAGAGCTGCCCCATAGGGTTTCCTGGGCTGTAATCTTTACAGGAGCAGATCGCCAGGTCTTTTCTGCCGCGGAGCTGCTGGTGAGTTCGAACCACTGACCTTTTGGTTAGCAGCTGAGTGCTTAACCATTGCACCACCAGGGCTCCTCATTGGTTCTGATTAGTCCCTGTGAAATGCCATCCTGGTCCTGCCCCCAGCCCTTGGCCTGAAGATGGGGTTCATCAATCATCCACAAGGGCCTGGGCCCCAGCTGGCATCACTCCTGGGGGTGACTTACAAAGGGGTGTGCCCTTCCTTGGGAGCTGAGTACCTGCAGCCTGGGAGGCCACTTTCTAGGGGCGGATCGTGCTCTGACTGACCTCTTTCCTCAGAATAGAATTGGGGGCCTTGGTTACAGGCTGATCATAACTTTCTTACCTCATTCTAGACTCTTCCGGGCAAGTTTCTGTTTGTTCTCTAATAGAAGCATAGAAACAAGCCAGCATCATTTCTAAACAAAGAGGGACTTTTCACAGGAAGTTTGTACACCCGACCCATTCTTCTTGTCTCTTGTAATGTGTGACCTGTTCTCTGACAATTGGGGTGACCTGCTTGAGAACAATAGATAATAGTTGTGTCTTGCTTCCTGTGAGAAGGATGAATGGGTACAGGTGGGTGTCCCGAGGTCCCAGCTTCTATGGAAGGGGTTTCCTGAGAGGTCCTGTAACCCCTTAACCTGTCCTCGAGGATTCCTTGTGGCTCCTGGCACTGGGTGTTTAGTCCTGTGACGAGAGCAGAACAGCTCACGTGATTACAGCCTCTGTGGGCAGGCCCTGGCTGGGTGAATTACAAGCTTCCATCCCATAAAAGGGATCAGTACTGACATGAGTTACCAAATTCTGCTCTCCAGGCATTGTCCCTGGACCTCCTTGGAAGAGGACCTTCAGTGTTGATGGGAGGAAGGAGGCCTTGCTTGCCCGGCCCCTGTCCCCTCAGCTAGCCACATCTCACTCCACCCTCCCGCCTTTCCCGGTCCTTTGAGTTGCTTGACTGTGCCTCTGTATGTGCTGTTCCCTCTGTCTGGAAACCCCCTCCCCTCTTTCTCCCATCCCCACCCTTCAGAGCCCTCATTGCCCTTCAGGGTTTGGCAGACACATAACCTTCTCAGGGAGACCTTCATTTGCTGTCTAAATATCTGTGCTCTTTTATGTCTCCCACCCTCAGCCCCATTATTCTAAATCTCAGCCCCCTGTTCATTTTCTTTAGGACTCGCCAAATCTGTAATTGTACATTTGTTGGTTTACTTGTGTGTTGCTCAGCTCCCCGACTGGAACGTAAGGTACTCAGTGCAGACCCTGGTCTGCGCTGCCGCCTGCTGAGTCCCCAGCCCCAGCTCAAGGCCTGGCTCGCAGAGGACCCCCGATGCTGGTGAATGGACTGATTAGTTGGGGGTGAGGGAGGGGTCTCCAGGAGATTTTTCAGGGGGTTCTTCTGAGAGCTTTGAGGTTAAGAGCATTAAATATGGTTTTTGTATATAAAACAATAGGTATTTTCCTTCCAGCAGCTCAAATTGCAGTGTTCCCGGCACACCAGTTCAAAGAGAAAACCATTTAGTACTTAAGAAGGGCCTTGGAACTCTCGCCTGCGTTTGGGCAAATTGGTATGGCGGATCTCTGGCGGAATAAACCAGTGCCAGTTGCCGCTGAGCCTACCCTAACTCTTGGCAAGCGCATGTGTGTCAGAGTAGGACTGTATTCTGCAGGGTTTTCGGTGGCTGGTTTTTCAGAAGGAGATCCCCAGGCTTTTCTTCTGAGGTGCCTCTGGGCCAGGGAGTGCTCTGGCAGAATACAAATGTGGCATTTTCGTTCTACTAAGTCACCCTTCCCTACCTCAGAGAGCAAGGCTGATGGAGTAGGACCAACACATTGAAATACCATGAGTGTTATTATTAGTCCTAATCTTATCTTTGTTAATAATAATAACAGGCCCGCCTAGAAGTTACTGAATAGGAGACAGGCCCTTTCGCAAGGCCCAGGCTGTCCGACAAGACCGTGGGCCCTGGGGAGGTGCCGACGCCTGAACACTGGGTGTGGGATGGAGTTTCCCCCGGAAGCCCCTCCCTGGTCACACATGGACAGCCATATCCTCCATGCCTTCTGGGGGCTGGTCATTCAGAGGGTGCCCTGGGCAGCCTGTGGCCCTCTCAGACACTGGACTGGGCTCTGTAGAGGTTTGAGCTGCCAGCACAAATGGAGGGGGCTGCAGGTTGGGGGACGACAAGGCCGTTTCTCTTTGCAGAGTCCTCTGCACGGCCTTTTCCCTTCCATTGTTTGCCAGCAGAGAGACTTGGAGAAACCATGTGTTTCCTACAGATTTTGCTTGCCAGCAGGGCTGTCTTTGTTTTGCTGTAGTAAACAGACGTTTAGCCTATACAGATCTGTCTGCTCGACAAAGAGAGGAATGGGGTGCCGGACTGGGCGGCTGCACTTGCGCTCAACTCCTTGAGCCTGAAGACCTTGTCTGGTCCAGAAATTGCAGTGATTCACACCATAAATGCCGGCCCGTGGCGCCTTGCAGAGGTCCAGCTGCCCGCGGCGGTGACGGCAGGCGATGTCGACTAGCCGGTGGGAAACAGATGTTTGAGAAGCAAGCTGGTGAAAAGTTTAAGCAGGTGGACTCTGGAGCTAGCTTCCTGGGCTTAAGTCCTTGCATCGGCACTTTCAGTCACTGTGTGACTTTGGGGATGTTGCTTACCTCCTATGTGTCTGTTTCCTCATCTAAAAATGGTTCCTAGTGGTAGAATTCTTGCCTGCCATGTGGGAGACCCAGGTTCAATTCCTGGCCAGTGTACCTCATGCTGCAGCTACCATTTATCTGTCAGCGGAGGCTTGTGTGTTGCTGGGATGCTAAACAGGTCTCAGTGGAGCTTCCAGACTAAGACAGACTAGGAAGAAAGGGCTGGTGATCTACTTCTGAAAATCAGCCAAGGGAAATCCCGTGAGTCACAACGGTCCAATCCGCAACCGATCCTGGGGATCTTGGGGGCGCAGGACTGGCCAGTGTTTCACTGGGGTGTGGATAGGGTCACCGTCAGGGACTGACTTCATGGTATCTGATGACAGCAACCCCATAGGGCTGTTGTGGGGCTTAAAGGAGTTAATATTTATAAGTCATCTGGCATGGTGCCTGGTGTAGACATGTGTTAACTGTTATTATTTGTCTTGGGCCCTGTTTGGTGGTCTCTCCTTACTCTCAGTGGTCTGAGTGGGCTTTCCTGTGGACCCACTCTACCCAGAAGGGGAACCTGGCAGTCCATTGGTCAGCTGATGCGATCCTCTTGGAAGTAGCAGTGATACTCCATCCCTCAGCAATCCCCTTCTGACCGTGGCCAGGACCCCGTGCACGGCCGTGAGGGTGGTAGCTAGGAGCACTGAGGCTGAATGGGACCCGCCTATGTGTGCACCTGGCTTCTGCTCTCACCCCTGTGTGACTTGGGTGTGGTACTTACCTTCCCTCAGTGTTTCTTATCTGCAGAATTGTAAGCATATACCGAGCCAGCACCTGCAAGTTGCTGAGGCCGGGCCTGGCACAGAGCAGGCACACAAGAAAGGGCTTGCCCTGGCTGGTGGGCTGCATCTGAAAATGCCAGTGCTAGGAGTCCTTGGAAAGGGCATTGGGAATAAAGCAGAATCTGGAAGAAACTGCAGTAACGGAGTGGGGAGCAGAGGAGGTGATTGTGGCCTAAAAATTTCAAGGCTTGACCTCTTCAGATACTCAGGATTGCTGATGTCGTCTGTGGTCCAACTGATGGAACTGGAGTGACAGGGAGGCAGGACTTCCCAGTGGCCAGACACCATTCCAGAGGGGCCTGAGCTGCCCCTAGGGAAGGCGGGTTTCTGTTATGAGAGGGGCTCAAGGAGAAGCTGGATGGTCCCTTGGCAGTAATGCGCCTTCCGTCTCCGATAACCTTCAAAGTCCTTTCTGACATGGACCTTTTAGGATTCTGGTATAAAACCAAAGATAATGGTCCCCTTCAATGCTGTGTGCTCTATACCAATCCCACCCCTCGGGATACGATTAGAACTAAACTGGGGTAGTGTATTCGAAATACCTAGAACAGGCAAGTGTACAAGAGACCAAAGCTTATTAGAGGTTACCAGAAGCAGGTAGAAGAGAGGGAAAAAGGGGGGCTCATTGCTTAGGGGACACTGAGCTTCTGTTAAGGGTGATATAAAAATTCGGAAACGGATAATAGTGATGGTTGAACAACATGATAAACGTAGTTAATGCCACTAAATTATACACATGAAGAATGTTGAAATGGCAGGTGTTTCGTTGCATATGTCTACCACAATAAAAATTGATCAGTCAATCAGTCAACCAACCAACTAATCAGTGGAGAAAAAAAAAAACCCGACAATCTAAAAACAACTGAACTGGGGATCACATAGCCTTGAGGAGCTCTGCCAGAGAGGAGGAGGTTACAGGGGTGATGATTACAGGAGTGATGGGTGGACAGAAGGTGAATTTCTAGAGGGAGCCCTGGTGTCTCCACGCTAACCACAAAGGGCACTTGAAATGCATCCACTAGCACTGGCTCTAAGGCTGGTGGTGTTGGGGGCCATGGCTGGTACTGGTGGCTTAAGGGGACTTTGATGTGGTCTCTTCCCGATGGTGCTTCATTGTAGAGTTCTGCCACCTGCCTTGATGCAGTCAGTAAGGGGATTGGTGACTTTAAGAAACCATGCAGACTCTACATGACCATTTCAAAATGGTTTTAGGTAAATTTACCCATGGTCAACTCATGCTAGCTATAAATTGATGCTTGAGGTAGGGCACTCCCCACCGCCCCCCATTCCAGCCCCAGGCTTTCTCAAAGCACTGGCACACTCCGACCACAGGTGTGGGTGGGCCCCTGCTATGACCTTCAGGGCAGGGCCTGTTGCCTCAGTCCTGGTCCCCATTGGCTACCTCTTTCTAACCCTGGCTTTGGGGTTGGTTTGATGGTGGGAAAGGGGCCAAGCCATCTGCCTAGGCTTTTCAATGGTGTCACCATCCTTGCTTGTTGAGATTTTTGGGCAGCCTTCCCTCGATAACATGCATTCTTTTTTTCTTAAGCTAGTTAGAGCTGGGCTTATCTCGTAAGGGCCCCGAGGTGGTTGGTTTGAAGGAAAGCTTGGTTAGCCATTGGTGTCAGATGGGAGACTGGTTCCAACCCAGCCGTGCCGCCAAGTTGGGTGGTGGGGGGTAGAGTGGACCAGGCCAACAGGCAGAGTAGAGCACTGACCTGGCAAGGGAGGCAGCCTTTTGACCCATAAACCCAAACCACACTTTTGCCATGTCTGACACTGACAAGACTGGAAAGTGAGAGCTCTCAAGTGATAAAAGTCTGAGGTGGAGCCACACATGACATCGGAGGAAAACAGACACCAGTAGGAGACATGGGGAGAGATTCCAGGCGTAACTTCTGTTTCCTGGCTCCTGTAGGGTGCTTGCCCTATGCTTCGTCCAGAAGCCGGTAAAGCTCCAAGTCCATTAATTCTGTACGTCATACTAGCTTTATTGAGATGTAATTCACATGCCATACAATTCTCCTATTCAAAGTATATAATTCAGTGGTTTTCAGCATATTCACAGATTTGTGCCACCATCACCACAATCAATATTAGAACATTTTCATCACTACAAAGAGAAATCCTGTACTGTTTGGCTATTGCCGCCTATTCCCCCACAACCCTCAGCCTTAAGCAACCACCAATCAATTGTCTGTCTCTATAGAGTTCCCTATTCTGGACATTTTATATGAACGAAATCATATACTTTATGGTCTTTTTGTGCACCCTGGCCTTTTAAAGGAGCTCTAGTGGTACAGTGGTTAAGCACTCAGCTGCTAATTGAAAGTTCAGCAGTTCAAACCCACCAGCCCCTCCATGGGAAAAAGATGTGGCGGTCTGCTTCTGTAAAGATTACAGCCTTGGAAACCCTTTGGGGCAGTTAGTTCTACTCTGTCCTATAGGGTTGCTATGAGTCGCAATTGACTTGATGGCAATGGGTTTGGTTGGCCTTTTAAGGTGGCATCAAGATTGTTGGAAACCGGGGGAGCTGTCTTTATGTGGTTCTCTCTGGTGGCTCTGTCTCATTCAGCAACCCCGACATGCCCCTTGAAGTGCGGGCTGGGTAGTTCCCTCTCTAGACTCTGCATACGACAGGAGGAAAAGTGGTGGCTTTTTGCCTGTTGAGTGCAGTTACACTTTTAGGTCTCTCTTCCTTTGGCTGACAGGCTTTCTTGCCCTTTAACAAAGCTGGCACCCTCTGGGTGGACACTGACAGGGGAGTCAGCACCCATGGGTCCAGCTTCAGTTCTGGTTCTCTCTGGGTGGCCTTGGGCAAATCTCCTGCCCCTGTGAGCTGCAGGTTCCTGTGGCTAGCAAAGAAGCTGCTGTGGAATTGCAAAGACCCTTCTAGCTTTAAATTGCTCGAGGAGAACCGTTTTGCCAAACAGTAAGAACTTGAGATTTGAATCTTGGTCCAGCCACATGCCAGCTCCCTGAAGCCCTCAGTTTCCTTATCTGTAAAATGGGACTCATGGTAGTCCCTTCCTCCCTGAGTTTGGGGAGGATTGAATGAGACCGCCTAGATGTAGGGGCAGGGTTCTTGGCACATTGGTAAGCCTCTGTAGATGGCAGCTCTAACTGTTATTATTACAACAGGTGTGGCCGTCAGCCAGAGCCGGGAGCCAAAGTTCCTGCCTGTTGCTGAGGTTACAGCTGGGATAACCACCCAGAGTGAAGCTATGAGGACCCACAGTGGATCAGCATTTTTGGTTTTTCTTCCCCAAGCAGTGACCTGGACTGGTTGTCTGACTGTGACCTGTACCTGACCTGTTAGAAAGATATCAGGGCAACCCAGGATAGGAGCCACCTTGGCTCCTGTCAGCTGGGCAGGGCTGGAAGCCACGACCTCCAGGTACAGACTGCCGTTTACATTACCACTTCCTGGAGACACCCAGTCCTTTCACTTTTGTGTTTTATTTATTTAAACTTTACTGTGAAGGAGACTTGATACAGAGGAAGAAAAACATATGGGGCACTCTTTTATTTCCTAAGATAAACGACATCCTCTGGAGCTGGGGTCAAGTCTGAACTCACCAGGGCAGGATCTCTTCACTGCAGTGGTTTTGAAGTCATAGCATACTGTGCTGTTGGCTGCCTGTTTCTGGCTGATGACTCCAATGAGAAGCCAAGAAACTAGATGGGTGCTTTTGGAAGCATTCAGAAATTACTCATTGGAATAAAAATGCAGTATTTGTGGGGAGATGCTGAGCATGTGTAAAAATGAGTGTTACACACTTAGCTTTTGAAATTCAGCATTGGACAGGAAAGGGAGGGCCATATGGAGTTTGGGGACCGTCTTGCTGGGCAGTATGAAAGAAGCAGGCTGGGCTGCAACTCCCACAGCTGCCCCAACACTGAGTCATTTAGACAATCCGACTGGTTGGGCTTCAGAGAGGCCTCGGTGCCCTTCCTCCTCAGTTTGCCAGATTAAAGTTTCACACACGTTAGCCCCAGAGGTGGGTTATGCTGGGCTTTTGCAGGCAGGGTGTGCAGCTCCAGTCCAGGGCACTGCCTGGTGCAAAGGACAGATTATTAAAAAAAATACTGGTATGTGTGCAAATGATTAGTACGCTTGGCTGCTAACTGAAAGATTGGAGGTTCAAGTCTACTTAGAGGCACCTTAGAAGAAAGGCCTGGAGATTTACCTCCAAAAACTCAGCCATTGAAAGCCCTGTAGAGCACAGTTCTACTCTGACACATATGGGGTCCCCATGAGTCAGAATCAACTCAATGGCAACTGTTTTTTTCTAAGTATATATAGCATAGAATTTGCCGTTTTAACCATTTTTAAGTGTAGAATTCAGTGGCATTAATTATATTCACAGTGTTGTACAACCGTCACCATTATTTATTTCTAAACGTCTTTTATCACCTCAAACAGAATCCTGCACCCATTAATCAGTAACTTCCCCAGCCCCTGGTAGCTACTTTCTATCTCTGTGTACTTACCTATTCTAGATATTTCATCTAAGTGGAATCATACAATATTTGTCCTTTTGTGTCTGTTTTATTTCACTCAGCATCGTGTTTTCAGGGTTCATCCATGTTGTAGCGTGTATCAGAACTTTATGCCTTTTCATGGCTGAGTATTAATGTAAGGATACATTTTTAAAGTGAAATCAGAAAGTGTTTTTGGTTTTCTTGAAGTCATAATTGACATTTTAGCAACACAACTAGCAGAGGAAAGTAGAAAACCACAAGAAGGCACGAGATACATCCCAGACTGGATGGTGTGTAGCCCTCTCATTTAACATGAGAGAAAACCAAGGCCCAGAGAGGGCAAGTGTAGGGCCTAAAGGCACCCAGCTATTTAAGACCAAGGTGGGTTGTAAACCCAAGTCTTAACTTCTAATCTAGGGCTCTTCTATGAATGCCCTATGGCATGTTGCAGTTAACTAGAGTTCTACAAGGTCAATTATTATCATGTCAGTCTTCATTTCTGTACCAATTTATATTGGCAGATGGAGTTGTATGACTTACAATGTATTATTTTTTTTAGTAACAAAAGTGACATAATCACATTACATAAAATTTTTTACGAGGAATGAAACAACCCTTAAGCCCACTAAACTAGCACCGCCAGCCGTATTTCTTTCCTGTCTTTTTTTAGCATGAGGATGTGTGAGAGAGACAGACCCACAAAGAGAATACTCACACAGACGTAACTGTATGTATGTCAGACTTATCATTTATCGGGCCTTGAGGTATTAGAAATTGAGTTGGTGTCCCTTAATAGCCACATTCCCATCTCTTGTCCTTGTGCTTTGGGAAAACTGGTGATTCCTTGGCCAAACCTCTGGGTCACGTGACCAGTGAGGGACCTTTTTAACCTAAGTGTCCTCAGGTGAAGAATTAGGTGGTGACAGGTCCGGAAGGTGGCTCAGCTGGAGTCCTCTTGGTAGTTGCTGCAGTCTGTGGTGTACTGACATCCTGGTCAGTTCGGCCAGCTCCTGCAGGGAGCTCCTAGACCACCTCTCTGGGGTTATAGAGACCAAGCTGCCGACCAGCGACGTGACTCCCTCACTTCCAAACGGTTCTCCGAACTAGTTCCGGAGGATATGAAGGAGTTTCCAGATGTCAAAATGAAAACAATAATGTCAGTGATGTTCGCACGCTTTCCCAGGAGAAATATGTGAGGATGTCGACAAGTGGGCCCGGAGTAAGTTCCGTGAACTCACAGAAGCTGCAAGCGGAAGGCGGAGGCCCGGGATCCCCGGGCTGTTCCCCCTGGCTCTGCTCAAGTGTCAGGGAAGACCTGCACTCCTCCACTCTTTACTCTCCTCTGCAACACCCCAGACCTCCTGACTTTGATGTTCCAGCCTGGGACCCAGGAATCTGCATTCTTTTAGCACTGCTCTGTTGAGGGATAAGGCACAGACAATAAACTCCAGGTATTTAAAGTGTACAGTTTGAGAACTCAGTTTGGGCATGTGACACCACAGTCAAGTTGGTGACATACCCGTCACACCTAAAAGTTTCCTCATGCTCCTTTATAATTCCACCCCCGCCCCCCACCGCTTTCTGGCCTGAAGCAACCACTATTCTTTTGCTGTAGGTTAGTTTGCATTTTCTAGAGTTTTATGTAAATAGGACCATATAGCACCTACTCCTCTTTGCCTGGCTTCTTTCATTCAGTGTAAGTATTTTGAGGTTCGTGGTGTGTATCAACGGTCCATTCCTTTTATTGCTATACCCTAATTTATCCATTCGCTTACTGATTGGCATTTGGGTTGTTTCCAGTTTTTTGCTATTATAAATAAAGCTGCTGTGAACATTTATGTATAAATCTGTCTACAGATTTATACTTTGTTTTCTCTTGGGTAAATACTTAGGAATGGAATGGCTAGATCATATAGTAGGTATAGGTTTAACTTTTCAAGAAATCAATAGGTTATTTTCCAAAGTAGTTGTACCATTGTACAAGGATTCGGTGTTTGTAAATAGACGTCCCTAGCCATTCTCCTATAGCCCCTGTCTTAGTTATCTAGTGCTGCTCTAACAGAAATACCACAAGGGGGTGGCTTTAAGAAACAGAAATTTATTTTCTCACAGTTTAAGAGGCTAGAAGTCCGAATTCAGAGCGTCAGCCCTCTCTAGGGGAACACTTTCTCTCCCTGTCGGCTCTGGCCTGATTTGGCCTCGGCACCTCTCTGCAGGTACACTTTGCTTGGGGCTGCTGGAGAAGCAAAAGGGGTGGCTCGGACTGTCTTTCTGTCCACATGTGTCTTCAACCTACCCAAGGCAATGGCAGATGTGTTGACGTTCTATAGGGTTGGCAAGCTGTGTGGACATATCCAATGCTACAGTATCCCACGCAGGGGCCTTAAAGAGACAGACAACTCCCGTGGCCCCCGTGGGAAATGCTGGATGCTTGGTCATTTCTAGGCTGCCCACTGGGTTGTCACGGGAACCCTGAAGAGACAGTCTGGAATCTGGTCTGCCTGAAGAGGTGGATCCAAGCTCCTCTTTCCCCTTTTCCCACTTCCCCAGCCCTTCCACCCATCACTCAACATTTACTGTCTCCTGTTAGGTGCCAGAGGAGCCCTAGTGGTGCAGTGGTTAAGAGCTACAGCTGCTAACTAAAAGGTTGGCAGTTCGAATCCACCACCTACTCCTTGGAAACTCTATTGGGAAATGACTCGATAGCAGTGGGCATTAGGTGCCAAAGGAACCTTGATGGCACAGTGGTTAAGTGCTCGGCCACTAACCAATAGGTTGCTGGTTGGAACCTACCAGCTGCTGACCCACAGAGAAAGATGTGGCAGTCTTGGATTACAGCCTTGGAAACGCTATGGGGCTGTTCTACTCTGCCCTACAGGGTCACTATGAGTTGGAATCGACTTCATGGCAACGGGTTTTTGTATTAGGTGCCAAGCCCTGAGCTAGGTGCTTGTCATAGGAAGTTGAACTGGGTAGTTCCTTCTCTTATGGAGCCCAGCATCCTGGGGGAGGGAGGTGTCAGGTTTTCTGATGAAACAAGGCCCAGAAGGGGGAAGGCTGTGCGCTCCTGGCAGGAGGTAGGGGCGGTGGTTAAGATAGGCTTGACTCCGGTGGTAGCAGCTAGGGCTTCTACATCCTTGTCCATGGCAAGCCCTTTGAAGGATGCCATGGTTCCCGAGGAGGAGTGGTGGTGGCCTGTGGCCCCTGGCATTCTGTGGCTGAGGCCAGCTCCAGCCCTGTAGGGTAAGGAGGAGGTGTTCGTGCCAGCACTGACACACACGTCAGTAAGTGCTTGGTGTTTTGTCAAGTGCTCTTGCCGTTTTCCAGGGGGCAGTGAAGTGGAAGGGAAGTGTGTGAAAAGAGGAGCAGCCTCAGGAAAGTGTGACGTCTTTGTTCTGTTACTGGGGAAGGTGTCGCCTGGTTTGCATGCACGTTATGGTAGTGGGTGGTGGTGGTGATGAGTCCCACAACCGGCTGCATAGGCCGGTTCGATCCTGTTGTCGTCAGTTGCCCCTGACTCATGGCGAACTCATGCACAGTAGAATCAGGCCATTTTGATTCATTGGGTTTTCACTGACTGATTTTCAGAAGTAGATTATCAGACCTTTCTTCCTAGTATGTCTTAGCCTGGAAGCTCCGCTAAAATCTGTTCTGCTGGTATTTGAAATACCAGTGGCACAACTTCCAGCATCACAGCAACACACAAGCCACGACAGTAGGACACATTGACAGATGGTGGTGGGAAGGCGATGATGGCTGGTTCGCCTTGGTGTTGTCAGTGGGGCTTTGAAGTGGTGCACGCAGCTCCGCCCCGCCCTCCTCCAGGCTGCTCAGAGCAGCTTCCCCACGGTGGCATCTTCCTCACCGGGAGGGATCTGGCTTGCCTCTGGCACTAGTGTAGCCCGGCTTTTGATGCTGGCAGGTTGCCTTGTGTTCCCAGGGCGGCAAGTGTCCGCCCCTTCTTGGGCCTCTGCCCACTGGAAGCATGCCCTTGAGCACTGCCATCCCTGAACCCAGCCCGCAGGCCATTCGATCCCCTGAGTTGGTGGAGAAGCCCGACAAAAATGCTCCTACGGTGAACTAGTGGAGGAGAAGCAGGCAGCCACGCACTGATCCTGTGGGCAGATTCGGGAGAGGTGAGCCTCTTATCACCAAGGGGTTGTCTTGTTGCACAGAACACAGCTGGAAAAGGCCGGTCACCCAGCCAGAAAGCTGGAATCCTCTCATGAGCTAGCTGGTCCTGCCTCCATTAACAGCGTTGGTTTTCCCTCCTAAAATCTGCCCCTTTCTCTCCTCAGCCTTGGTCCACGTCACTTGCCTAGATGACCGCCGCAGGCTTCCCGCCTCTGGCTGCCTCCTTCCAATCTCCCCTTTTACCTTGCACAGTCTTCTAGAGTTAACACCTGAGCTGCCTGCTCCAAGCCACTGGCCTCGCCACAACTCCTTCCCCTTCAAACCCTGGTCCCTAAACAGGCTTAGTTCTCTGCACGTGCTGGGTTCTCCCACCACCTTGTTTTGCATGGGCCTCTCCCTGGGCCTGGAAGGCTTTCCCAGCTCTTCATCAGGCCAATTCCTACAGGTGCATCAGGCTTCATGTCGAGGTCATGCCCTGGGAGATATGTCTCTGACTTCAGTTCTGCTGTCCCCACTGTTGTACACCCATTCCCGTTCACAGCCATACTCACCACACTGTGTGATAATTGTCTGTTCTGGTTTGTCTCCCTCACCAGCCTGGATGTGCCATGAGGGCAGGAACCATGTCCTGTCTTGGGACCACAGGATCCCATCTCCTAGATCGGGCCTGGGCATGGTGGGGGCTGGTAAAACTGTGCCTCATGAGTGGATGGACTGAAGGACAGATGGACCGAGGGTCTCTATGGGTCCAGGTTACTCACCTGGAGCATGCAGGATGGGCTTGGGTTGTCACGGACAGTGTCCTGCTCTTACATTCAGCTGCTGAGTACACAGCTAACTGGAGGGCCGGTGAGTGCCCAGGAGTGGTCAAGTAGGATCTAGGGTTGGTGATAGCCTGGAGGCTCTTGGGAGTCTTTCTAAAAGCACTTGAGCTGCTTGTCTCTCGAACAACAGTTGTGTGTAGTCCTAAAGGCAGGTTCACGGAGGCCAGGAGGACCTGGCAGTTGGCTTGGTCTGGTTGGCCGGGTGCTGACCTACATCCAGTCCCTCATCTAGGCCTGGACAGTCACAAGTGCCCCTGGAACCTGGTCCCTCTGCACAGATAGCATATCCAGGAGTCTTTCAGAGGTGGCGAGGAGCCTGCCCTGCTTCGGAGTTTGGATTTTGTTTTGCGGTTCCCAATTCATTAAAAAATAAAGAAACGTCACAACAAGGCTACATTGTGGTATTCTAAGCTGTTTACCTTTATATCAAGATGATTCTTTTTAAACAAAAACTACAGAGCAATATAATTATTCTAGTCACAAGGTAATTATAGCATTTATAAAAAGTACTAATTCACGATGTGCTTCAGGCAGGGCGGGCCTGTCATGGGACAGATGTGACCCTGATCTCTGCGAGAGTGCGCGGTCACATTTGGAGATGATGTAGAACAGCTGACCTTGAGGCTTGTGTGAATGTGAGGCTGAGCCTCCCCTACCCATGCTCTGAGGTCCCACAGGTCCTTCCCCGAGGCTGGGCAATGAGGACAAAGAGGTGGAGCCTGGTGGTGGGACAAGTCACACGCACATTCCTGGGCTGCAAGTGGCCAGGTTCAGGAATGCTGCGCTCCTGGGCTCCCTGGCCACGGTGCTGATGGTGCCTCTGGTGCAAATGAAATTACCCAGGTACCTTGTCCTGGAGTAAAGTGAGTTCTGATGCCTGCAGTTTGGAAAACGTGCCTGTTCTGTTTTGGCTCCACTGCGCTGATGGATTTCCATTTCTCTCTGTGGACGGGACAGTGAGCCCCCATCCTAGCCAACATGATTGACTCAAGGTCCCACAGTTAGTAGGAAAGCTGAGACGTGAACTTGGTCCTTGGAGGCCTTATCAGGGATGACTCCAGCAGGACTGTCACGGTTCATCGTTGTGTCCCCCAGAGCTCAGCACAGGACCTGGCCTGCAGTAGGGAGATCAGTAATATCTGTTGAGTGAATATGGCAGCCAGCATTGACTGAGTGCCAGGAACTGTGCTAACTGCTCATCTATGTGATATCATGGAATCCTCCCACCAGCTCTGGGCGTGTGTGCTTTTATCCTCCATGTGCAGATGAGGAAGCCAGAGCACAGCTAGGAAAAGAAACCTGCTTAAGGTCAACCAGCTAGTAAATGGTGGAGCTGAGGTTTGGACCCAGGTAGCTTATTCGCCCAGACACAGTCACCACCAATCTGTCTCTGGAGGCTTGTGTGTTGCTATGATGCTGAACAGGTTTCAGTGGAGCCTCCAGACTGACAGACAGACTAGGCAGAAAAGCCTGGGGATTTATTTCCAAAAATTAGCCATTGAAACCCCTACCACAGTGGTTCAATGGTGCACAACTGGGCAGTGTTTCCTTGTGTTGTGCATGGCGTCGTCATGAGTTGGGGGTGACTCAGTGGCAGCTAACAATGGTTTATGTCAGAGTCACTGTGTACACCACCACTGTCCAACAAAAAGATAATGTGAAACTTGTGTGAAATTAAAAAATTTCTAGAAGCCACCGGGATGGAATGAAGGCCTATGGGGCTGCTTTCATCTGTTCAGGCTCAAAGTGCCTGGGCGTGAAATTCAAGCTTCTCAACTTGCAATTCTGTTTCCTTGTTTATAAAATTGGGTTTATGACAATACTTGGGGGAAAAAAGGAAAAAAGAGTTGAAATTTTAGTCATGTGTTTTATTTATCCCAGTATCTGTAAATATGATCATGAGTATGATGTATCATGATCATGAGTATAATGAGTATGGAAATCATTAATGAGATTTTTACATTCTTTTTCTTTTTTTCTTCCTGCTAAGCCTTCCAAGTCCAGTGTGTGTATTTTGACTGACAGTGCATCTCCATTGGACTCGCCACATTTCAAGTGCTTAGTAGTACCTTGTGGCGAGTGGCTGCTGATGGCCCGCTCTGCTGATCAGTCAGTGACTAGTGGGGGCCGTTGACCATTTAGAGCTGAGGGAAACGTGAGGAAGCGGTGGAAGGAGTAACAGACACGGATTGAATGACAGCCCCGCGCATGTGTACTCAGCTCCAAAAGCTCTTGTGGGGTCTCTCCCCGCCCCAAGTGAGTGCCTGCAAAAGCTACTACCATGGCTAAGCGTGTCTCAGCAGGGGCCGCCCCTGAAAATGAGCATCTCGCTTGTCCTCTGGGAAGGCCTGGGTGGGGCTGTGCAGACCACAGGGCCCCCTCACTTCCAACCCCTGCGCCATGGGGAGGGCTTGCTCGGCTGCATAGGGATCTGGCTCTGCGTTTTGTTGCTTTTGGCCAAAGGCTGTTGCAAAACTCCCAGAGCACAGAACAGGTACGATGTGTTCTTCAGAAAAGGTTATGAGGTTTCAGACATAACAGAGGTTCTGAGTATACAAATCGAGGATGTCTCAGGGCTGGTGTCAGAAGTGAAGTCATCAGACCCATACATCATGGGAGTACATTGGCTGTAGCATCTAAGAGCTCCTCAGGCTGTGTCGCGGCCAGTACTGGACGAGACTAGAAATTACAGATTCACGGGGGTCGGGGCAAGGCAGTGAGAAATACGTGTTTTCTTAGAGGGGTCTTGAGTGAAGGGGGTTAAGAGTGTCACTTAAACCATTTTCTGGATTCATTCTAAGGTCCAATGGGAGGGTCTGTGGGGAGAAGAAAGCTCCCTGGGCCAGCTCCCCCGCCCTCATTCCTGGGTGGAAGGAGAGAAAGGAAAGGTCTCGGGAATCTGTGGCCAGTCCTGGCCCAGACGAGGTTTCTGAAAAGGTGAGTCAGGCTTTTGAACAGCTAAGTCTGACCAGAGGAAGTGTTCCGTTATAATGACGTGATTGATGCTGCTGGAAACATTTTATACCAAGAACCATCCACTGGCCAAACGAGCACTTGGTCCTAAGATCCCATGGGGAGGACTCAGGCTGGGTAGAGAAGCCCGACGATCGAGGGGCTTCAGAATCAGATCAACAAGTCTTGGGAGGAGTATGGGGGGCAGGCGGGCAGACAAGACTTTTTAACATTGAAAAAAGCAAAAACAGTTTGATAACAGCCATGCTCACTGAGGCAGAAGTTGAGGAGCAGGGAGCTGCCAGAGTCCCGGGGTTGGGGCAGAGTAGGAGGAATGAACTTGTATCTGACCCCTTTGGCCAATTTCAAGTCCTCAGTGCACTGCTTTCTAGGTGAAAGTCTTTGGGCAAGCCTAAATCTCAGCTTCTCTGGCTCTGAAATGTTGCTGTTAGGTGCCATCGAGTCAGTTCTGACTCATAGCGACCCTATGTACAATAGAATGAAACGCTGCCCGGTCCTGCATCGTCTTCACAATTGTTGATGTTTTTGAGCCCATTGTTGCAGCCACTGTGTCAGTATATCTCGTTGAGGGTCTTCCTCTTTTTCACTGACCCTCTACTTTACCAAGCCTGATGTCCTTCTCCAGAGACAGGTCCCTGCTGGTAACATGTCCAAAGTATGTGACACGAAGTCTCTCCATCTGGCTGTACTTCTTCAAGACAGATTTGTTTGTTCTTCTGGCAGTCCGTGTTATGTTCAGTATTTTTCGCCAAAACTGTAATTCAAAGGCATCAATTCTTCTTCGGTCTTCCTTATTCATTGTCCAGCTTTCACACGCATATGAGGAGATTGAAAATACCGTGGCTTGGGTCAGGTGCACCTTAGTCCTCAAGGTGACATCTTTGCTTTTTAACACTTTAAAGCGGTCTTTTGCAGCAGATCTGCAGAATGCAATACGTCATTGATTTACTGACTGCTGCTTTCTTGGGCGTTGATTGTGAATCCAAGTAAAATGAAATCCTTGACAATTTCAATCTTTTCTCCATTTATGATGATGTTGCTTGTTGGTCCATCTGTAAGAATTTTTGTTTTCTTTATGTTGAGGTGCAATCCATACTTAAGGCTGTGGTTTGATTTTCATTAGTAAGTGCTTCAAGTCTGCTTCACTTTCAACAAGCAAGATTGTGTCGTCTGCATATTGCAGGTTGTTAATGAGTCTTCCTCCAATCCTGATGCCCATTCTTTATATAGTCCAGCTTCTGTAATTATTTGCTCAGCATACATTGAGTATGCCTTGCCTGATTTTAAACCACGCAGTATCTCCTTGTTCTGTTTGAATGATTGCCTCTTGGTCTATGTACAGGTTCCGCATGAGCACAATTATGTGTTCTGGAATTCCCAGTCTTCGCAATGTTATTCATAATTTGTTATGATCCACACAACCTAATGCCTTTGCATAGTGAGTAAACACAAGTAAACATCTTTTTGGTCTTCTCTGCTTTCAGCCAAGATCCATATGATATCAGCAACGTTATCCATTGTTCTACGTCATCTTCTGAATCCAGCTTGAATTTCTGGATTTTCCCTGCTGATGTACTATTGCAACCGTTTTTGAATTATCTTCAGCAAAATTTTACTCACATGTGGTATTAATGATGTTGTTCAATAATCTCCAGCATTCTGTTGGCTCACCTTTCTTTGGAATGGGCACAGATATGGATGTCTTCCAGTTGATTGGCTAGGTAACTGTCTTTCAAATTTCTTGGCATAGATGAGTGAGCGCTTCCACTGTTGCATCCGTTTGTTGAAATATTTCATCTTGTATTCCATCAATTCCTGGAGGCTTGTTTTTTGCCAATGCCTTCAGTGCAGCTAAGATTTTTTCCTTCAGTACCATCAGTTCCTGATCATATGCTACCTCCTGAAATGGTTGAATGTTGTCCAGTTCTTTTTGGTACAGTGACTTTGTGTGTTCCTGCCATCTTCTTTTGATGCTTCTTATATCATTCAATATTTTGCCCATAGAACCCTTCACTGTTGTAACTTGAGCCTCAAATTTTTTCTTTAGTTCTTTCAGCTTGAGAAATGTGTTCTAGTTATTCCTGTTTTCCTTGAAAGCTGGAATTAGATGATGCATGTAAAAAGAAGTGCTTTATAAAACAACAGTTGGATCAGTTGCCATTGAGTTGATCCTGAATAATGGTGACCCCACGTGTGTCAGAGTAGTACTGTGTTCCATAGGGTTTTCAATGGTTGAGTTTTTTTTTTTTTAATAATTTTTATTGTGCTTTAAGTGAAAGTTTACAAATCAAGCCAGTCTCCCACACAAAAACCCATTCACACCTTGCTATACATTCCCAATTACTCTCCCCCTGATGAGACAGCCAGCTCTTTCCCTCCACTCTCTTTTCATGTCCATTTCGCCAGCTTCTAACCCCCTCCACCCTCATACCTCCCCTCCAGGCAGGAGATGCCAACATAGTCTCAAGTGTCCACCCGATCCAAGAAGCTCACTCCTCGCCAGCATCCCTCTCCAAACCATTGTCTAGTCCAATCCATGTCTGAAGAGTTGGCTTCGGGAATGGTTCCTGTCCTGAGCCAACAGAAGGTCTGTGGACCATGTCTACCGGGGTCCTTCCAGACTCAGTCAGACCATTAAGTCTGGTCTTATGAGAATTTGGGGTCTGCATCCCACTGCTCTCCTGCTCCCTCAGGGGTTCTCTGTTGTGTTCCCTGTGAGGGCACCATCTAGTTCTTCTGGTCTCAGGATGACGTAGTCACTGGTTCATGTGGCCCTTTCTGTCTCTTGGGCTCGTAATCGCCTTGTGTCCTTCATGTTCTTCATTCTCCTTTGATCCAGGTGGGTTGAGACCAATTGATGCATCTTAGATGGCCGCTTGCTAGCGTTTAAGACCCCAGACGCCACTCTTCAAAGTGGGATGCGGAGTGTTTTCTTAATAGATTTTATTATGCCAATTGACTTAGATGTCCCCTGAGATCATGGTCCCCAAACCCGTGCACCTGCTACACTGGCCTTTGAAGCATTCAGTTTATTCAGGAAACTTCTTTGCTTTTGGTTTAGTCCAGTTGTGCTGACCTCCCCTGTATTGTGTGCTGTCTTTCCCTTCAGCTAAAGTAGTTCTTATCTACCATCTAATTAGTGAATACCCCTCTTCCACCCTCCCTCTCTCCCTCCCTCCCTCCTCTTGTAACCACAAAAGAATGTTTTCTTCTCAGTTTAAACTATTTCTGAAGTTTTTATAATAGTGGTCTTATACAATATTTGTCCTTTTGCAACTGACTAATTTCACTCAGCATAATGCCTTCCAGGTTCCTCCATGTTATGAAATGTTTCACAGATTCCTCACTGTTCTTTATCAATGTGTGAATATACCATAATTTATTTATCCATTCATCCGTTGATGGGCACTTTGGTTGCTTCCCTCTTTTTACTATTGTAAACAGTGCTGCAATAAATGTGGGTGTGCATATACCTGTTCGTATAAAGGCCCTTATTTCTCTAGGATATATTCCAAGGAGTGGGATTGCTGGATCGTATGGTAGTTCTATTTCTAGCTTTTTAAGGAAGCGCCAAATCGATTTCCAAAGTGGTTGTACCATTTGACATTCCTATCAGCAGTGTATAAGTGTTCCGATCTCTCCACAGCCTCTCCAACATTTATTATTTTGTGTTTTTTGGATTAATGCCAGCCTTGTTGGAGTGAGATTAAATCTCATTGTAGGTTTGATCTGCATTCCTCTAATGGCTAATGATTGTGAACATTTCCTCATATATCTGTTAGCTACCTGAATGTCTTCTTTAGTGAAGTGTCTATTCATATCTTTTGCCCATTTTTTAATTGGGTTATTTGTCTTTTTGCAGTCGAGTTTTTGCAGTATCATGTAGATTTTAGAGATCAGGCACTGATCAGAAATATCATAGCTAAAAACTTTTTCCCAGTCTGCAGGTAGTCTTTTTACTCTTTTGGTGAAGTCTCTGGATAAGCATAAGTGTTTGATTTTTAGGAGCTCCCAGTTATCTAGTTTTTCTCCTACATTCTTTATAATGTTTATATGCTGTTTATGCCATGTATTAGGGCTCCTAATGTTGTCCCTATTTTTTCTTCCATGATCTTTATTGTTTTAGATTTTATATTTAGGTCTTTGATCCATTTTGAGTTAGTTTTTGTGCATGGACTAAGGTATGGGTCTTGTTTCATTTTTTTTGCAGATGGATATCCAGTTATGTCAGCACCGTTTGTTAAAAAGACTGTCTTTTCCCCATTTAACTGTTTTGGGGCCTTTGTCAAATAGCAACTGCTCATATGTGGATGGATGTATGTCTGGATTCTCAGTTCTGTTCCATTGGTCCATGTATCTGTTGTTGTACCAGTACCAGGCTGTTGGGACTACTGTGGTGGTACGATAGGTTCTAAAATCTGGTAAAGTAAGGCCTCCCACTTTGTTGTTCTTTTTCAATAATGCCTTATTTATCCGGGGCCTCTTTCCCTCCCATACGAAGTCGGTGATTTGTTTCTCCATCTCATTAAAGAATGTCATTGGGATTTGGATTGGAATTGCATTAAATATGTAGATCGCTTTTGGTAGAATAGACATTTTTGTAATGTTAAGTCTTCCTATCCATGAGCAAGGTATGTTCTTCCACTTTTATGTAAATCTCCTTTGCTTTCTTTCAGAAGTGTACTGCAGTTTTCTTTGTATAAGTCTTTTACGTCTCTGGTAAGATTTATTCCTAAGTATTTTATCTTCTTGGGGGCTACTGTAAATGGCATTGATTTGGTGATTTCCTCTTCGATGTTCTTTTTCTTGGTATAGAGGAATCCAACTCATTTTTGTATGTTTATCTTGTATCCTGATACTCTGCTGAACTCTTCTATTAGTTTCAGTAGTTTTCTGGAGGATTCTTTAGGGTTTTCTGTGTATAAGATCATGTCATCTGCAAATAGAGATACTTTTACTTCTTCCTTGCCAATCTGGATGCCCTTTATTTCTTTATCTAGCCTAATTGCTCTGGCTAGGACTTCCAGCACAATGTTGAATAAGAGTGGTGATAAAGGGCATCCTCGTCTGGTTCCCGATCTCAATGGGAATGTTTTCAGGCTCTCTCCATTTAGGGTGATGTTGGCTGTTGGCTTTGTATAAATGCCCTTTATTATGTTGAGGAATTTTCCTTCTCTTCCTATTTTGCTGAGAGTTTTTATCATGAATGAGTGTTGGACTTTGTCAAATGCCTTTTTTGCATCAATTGATAAGATCATGTGATTCTTGTCTTTTGTTTTATTTATGTGGTGGATTACATTAATTGTTTTTCTAATGTTGAACCATGCCTGCATACCTGGTATGAATCCCACTTGGTCATGGTGAATTATTTTTTGATATGTTGTTGAATTCTATTGGCTAGAATTTTGTTGAGGATTTTTGCATCTACATTCATGAGGGATATAGGTCTATAATTTTCTTGTGGTGTCTTTACGTGATTTTGGTATCAGGGATATGGTGGCTTCATAGAATGAGTTTGGGAGTATTCCGTCCTTTCCTATGCTCTGAAATACCTTTAGTAGTAGTGGTGTTAACTCTTCTCTGGAAGTTTGGTAGAACTGTGCAGTGAAGCTGTCCTGGCCAGGTTTTTTTTGTTTTTGTTGTTGGGAGTTTTTTGATTACCTTTTCAATCTCTTCTTTTGTTATGCATCTATTTAGTTGTTCTACCTCTGCTTGTGTTAGTTTAGGTAGGTAGTGTGTTTCTAGGAATTCATCCCTTTCTTCTAGGTTTTCAAATTTGTTTGAGTACAGTTTTTAATAGTAATCTGATATGATTCTTTTAATTTCAGTTGGGTCTGTTGTAATATCACCCCTCTCATTTCTTATTTGGATTATTTGCTTCCTCTCCTGTTTTTCTTTTGTCGGTTTGGCCAGTGGTTTATCAGTTTTGTTGAGTTTTTCAGAAAAACAGCTTTTTGTCTTGTTAATTCTTTCAATTGTTTTTCTGTTTTGTATTTCATTTAGTTCAGCTCTAATTTTTATTATTTGTTTCCTTCTGGTGCCTGTGGGTTTCTTTTATTGCTCTCTTTCTATTTGTTCAAGTTGTAGGGATAATTCTTTGGTTCTGGCCCTTTCTTCTTTTTGAACGTGTTCATTTATTGATATAAGTTGGCCTCTGAGTGCCGCTTTTGCTGTGTCCCAAAGGTTCTGATAGGAAGTGTTTCCATTCTCGTTGGATTCTCTGAATTTCTTTATTCCTTCCTTAATGTCTTCTATAATCCAGTCTTTTTTAGGCAGGGTATTGTTCAGTTTCCAAGTGTTTGATTTCTTTTTCCTGCTTTTCCTGTTATTGATTTACACTTTTATGGCCTTATTGTCAGAGAAGATGCTTGGTAATATTTCAGTGTTTTGGATTCTGCTAAGGCTTGCTTTATGACCTAATATGTGGTCCATTCTAGAGAATGTTCCATGTGCACTAGAAAAGAAAGTATAGTTCGTTGCTGTTGGGTGGAGTGTTCTGTATATGTCTACGAGGTCAAGTTGGTTGATTGTGGCATTTAGATCTTCCGTGTCTTTTTTGAGCTTCTTTCTGGATGTCCTGTCCTTCATCGAAAGTGGTGTGTTGAGGTCTCCTACTATTATTGTGGAGCTGTCTATCTCACTTTTCAGTGCTGATAGAGTTTGTTTTATGTATGTTGCAGCTCTGTCATTGGGTGCATAAATATTTAACATGGTTGTATCTTCTTGGTGTATTATCCCTTTAATCATTATATAGTGTCCTTCCTTATCCTTTCTGATGGAATTAACTTTAAAGTCTATTTTGTCAGAAATTGATATTGCCACTTCTGCTCTTTTTTGGTTGTCGTTTGCTTGGTATATTTTTTTCCTTCCTTTGAGTTTTAGTTTGTGTCTCTAAGTCTAAGGTATGTCTCTTGTAGGCAGCTTACAGACGGACCTTGTTTTTTAATCCATTCTGCCACTCTGTATTTATTGGTGCATTTAGTCCATTTACATTGAGGGTAATTATGGATAGGTATGAATTTAGTGCTGTCATTTTGATGTCTTTTTTTGTGTGTTGACAGTTTCCTTTTCCCACTTGATTTTATGTGCTGAGTAGATTTTCTTTATATATTGTCCTTTCCTCATATTTGCTGTTGATTTTGTTTCTGCTGAGTCTGTATTTTTCCCTTATATTTTATTTTGATGAGTAGGATAGTTTGTCTCTTTTGTGGTTACTTTATTATTTACCCCTATTTTTCTAAATTTAAAACTAACTTTTATTTCTTTGTATCGCTGTATCTTCTTCTTCATATGGAAGGTGTATGATTACATTTCTTAGTCCTTCTTTATTATTTCAATGTTGTCTTCTTTTATATAATAACATCGCTGTTACCCTGTTTTGGGTTTTTTGTTTTTTTGGGTTTCCCTGTCTGGGTTGACTTCTGGTTGCTCTGCCCAGTGTTCGAGGCTTGGATTGATACCTGATATTATTGATTTTCTAGTCAATGGTTGAGTTTTTGAAGGTAAATGGCCCGGCCTTACTTCCATGGTGCCTGGATGGACCGGAGCCCACAACCTTTTGGTTAGCTGCTAAGCATGCCAACCATTTGCATCACCCAGGGACTCCTTATAAAGCAAAGTGCTGCATAAATTCAAGGCATTTTTATTAACCCACTATGAGTATTTTAATTTTATTTTTATAATTAAAATAAAAAAACTATAGCCTTAAGGTATCATATTGTTTTATCAGGAATTAAAAAAACTTTTCATTGTGAAAAATTTCAAAAGTACTAAAAAATAACAAGCACAGGAAAATGAATTCCCATGGGCCCATCAGTCAGCATCAACGAATTTTAATATTTCATCAGGGTGATTTTTAGCTCACTTGTTAATAATCTCTTTCTATTAATTGAGGTCACAAAGTGCTTTAAGGTCTTCAAAGTAAGAACTCCCTGGACAAAATTGCCACAAAATCTACCCCCTTGTTGGGAAAAAGAATGTTTTTGTATATTAGGATTTTTTTTTGACTAGTGTCTATTCTTGCTTTAATCTCTGATTGGAAGTTTTCAGTCACATCTTTGGTGGTGGTAGCTGCTGTTGTGTGGGCTCTGACTCATGGCGATCTTATCTATAACGCAACAAATCATTACCCGGTCCGCTGTATTGGTGGCGTTCTGCTGTGATCTGTAGGGTTTTCACCAGGCCCTTCTTCCTAGTCTGTCTTAGTCTGGAAGCTCTGCTGAAATTTGTCCACCATGCGTGACCCGGCTGGTATGTGAAATACCCGTGGCATGACTTCTCCTCCTCCTTTGTTAAGCCACAACAGCAAGTTCAATTCTCTAAGGAGTTTGGGGACCACCGTTGACTCTGCTTTTCAACTTGCTTTAATTTGAAGGGAAAAAGTTGTTCTAAAGTCTCAAAGGTTATTTACTCGAGATACTTGGGAGTGGCTGGCAGAAACCAAGAGGGAGCTGGAGAATTGTCACCCATCAGCCTGCTTCCCGGTCAGTTCAGTCTGCCACGCAGGTGCCCTGTTGGAAGCGGTTACTTTGGGGCATGGTTACCCATTGACTGGCCTGAATCCAGAGGCTTTGGCGGGAATGGTGCAGAGTGGGGATTGGGAGGGACGAAGGCTGATGGTGTTTGCTTTCGTCCATTGGTGTTCAAATCACTGTGTTGAGTTCAAGCTTCTTGTCATTTTGTTTCTTGGTTTACAAAAGGGGTTGATGATAATACTTGGCTGAAGTTACTCTGGGGTGGTTGTGAGGACCTAAGTAAACTCCGTGAGACATCTGTCTGTTCTGTTCACTAATCTCTCTACTGTGCCTAGAGCAGCATCTGGCACAAAGGAAGTGCTCAATAAATTTATGCTGAAGAAGAGGAGGAAGAAAGGAAGCGTGAAGGAAAAGCTATATCCGTTGTCTATTTTTAACAATTCATCACTAATCTTTCACTTCAGCTCAGGGAAATCTTATTAGGAATTCCCTCCTTCCTAAAGCCCCCCAAAGGCCTGTTTCCTCTGGGCTTGGAATGACCTATTTTTTCTTCCTGTACAAATGTTATTCTTATCTTTCGGGCTTAGCTCAAATGACATATTGTCTTTTAAAATATTTTGGACTTTCCATGGCAAAATTTGTTACTCAGTTCTCCCACGGTGCGCTCTTCATACGTCTGTAAAAACACGGACGTGATGATGATAATGGTGGTGCCAGTTGCTCCGATGTATCAAAGGCTACTGGTGTGCAGTGACTTGCTGGGCACCTACCAGGCCGGCAGCATCATTTCCAAGTCACCACAGGGGACACTGAGACGCAGAGTGGAGAAGTGACTGGCCCAAGATGACACAGCTAGTAAACAGCTAGGCTTGGATCCAAAGGGAGCCTTGTATAGTTGCAGAGCCTGTGCACAGCCCGGCTCTGCTGGCAGCTCCTCCAAAAACAAAAAACCGGTTGCCATCTAGTCGATTCTGACTCATACAGGACAGAGAAGAACTGCCCCATAGGGTTTCCAAGGAGTGGCTGGTGGATTTGAACTGCTGATCTTTTGGTTGGCAGCTGAACTCTTAACCGCTGCACTGTTAGGGCTCCACCTGCTCCTCAAACCAAAACCAAAACCAAAACCAAACCCAGTGCTGTCGAGTCGATTCCGACTCACAGCGACCCTATAGCGACCTGCTCCTCAGTGCTTCTTAATCCTCTGCTTCCTTCCCCCTCTCCGCTGAGTGGTGCTTACTGAGATGGAGGGAGCCCCTGCCTGTGCCTGTGCTCCCAGGGTGAGCCCAGGGCTGGGGATGCAGTTAGGGGTCATAATGGAATGGATGCCCCACCTCTGCAGGGCTGGCCCCATAGAACCCTGTGTTATGGACAGCAGTGTGGGATCTGTCTGTTCTCCTCCCCACACCACTGCCTGCAGAGCCCCCAGGAGTTCTAGGCCTGGGGGCAGGGGCGTGGCTTACTCAGCTCTGATCTCCTAGCCTCTGATAGCATTCCTCACACAGTAGTACGTTCAGAGCTGGCAGAAGGGGGCTGTGAGCCCCTTTGGTCCACCAGGGTGGGGAGGCTTGAAGGAGAGGGTGGAGGGGCTCTGAGTACCAAATATCAACTCCATAGATCAGTGCCGTACTGGAACTCCAGTGCCCAGCACAAGGTCTAGAAAACAGTAGATGCCTAATAAATACGTACTGAATGAATGAATGATCTCCGAGCCCTGTTTTCCTGCCTTCTCCAGAGCTGGCTTTGTTGTGGATCCGCTGGGTTCTCCTGGGAGGTGGGTGGCCCAGGCCAAAAGATCACCCAGTGTGACCCTGCCCCCTGTGTAGACAACAGCCCCACTGTGGCACCACCAGTGTGGCTTCTGTTAGCACTTGTGTGGCTAGAATGTGTCCCCATGGTCTGGCCTCTGTTGGACAAGCACTTTTCAGTATGGGCTGGCCAGTGGGACACTCAGGGCCCAACACCTGTCCCCAGGGCAGCTGGGTGGCCACTTTATGTTTTCCCTGCCCCTTTCTCCCACACCCACCTCAGCTTCTTCATCTCCTAGACGCTGGTTTCCGGGTGGCAGGCAGCCTGGTTATCTGGAGGGGGACACAGTGTCAGAGCTACTAATCCCAGCCCCTGCTGTGCCCTTGAACTTTTCTTTAAACAAGCCTGTCCGACCCCCAGCAGAAGTTCAGGTCACATTCCCAGAGAGCCTGCCGATGAGGGCTGGAGTCTATTTATTTTTCAAGATTTCAAAAAACATGCATTTTCCCCCCTCTGACCTTAAACAAAACTTCCCCTCCACCAACACTTGTATTTTTAACTTCATGAGAAAATATGGTCAGAGAGCATATTTTCTCTTCATAAACTGTCAGTTTTCAAGATTTTTTTCATTTCAGAAAGGCTTTTGGGGATGGGAAGAGTAAGGGCTTTTTCTTCCTTCTGGTGCTATGGGGGCTAGTTGGAGCTATTTTCCACCCTTAGCAGAAAATTCCAGAGCCTGGCTCATATGGCCCCTTTTCAACTCTTCCCAGAGGTTTCTGCATTTGGGGCCTGCAGCTGTTTAGGTCATTGTTTTGTTCAAGGATTTTTGGGCGCCTTTTCCTCTCCTTAAGACCTAGAACTGGACCAGCTGAGGGCTGTAAACAAGTATTTCCCTTCTGTCAGGAAGTGCTTAAGGCCCTTGCCTCTGGGAACTGTTGTTCTGGGCAGGAGGAGGCAGCACCTAACCTGCGGGTGGTGCTTCTCCCAATGTGAGGGAAGATGGTGGCAGGCTGTGTTGGGGGGGAGACGTAGGCAGGAGGTGGGGGGAAGATGGCGGCAGGTGGTAGGGAGAAGGTGGAGTCAGGCTAGGGAAGAAGACGGAGGCAGCGTGTGGAGGGGGGGAGATGGAGGCAGGTGGTGGGCAGAAGATGGTGGCAGGTGGTAGGGGTAAGATGGAGGCAGGCTGTGAAAAAAGACGGAGGCAGCCTGTGGGGGGAAGATGGAGGCAGGCTGTGGAAGAAGATGGAGGCAGCCTCTGAGGGGAAAATGGAGGCAGGCTGTGGAAGAAGATGGAGGCAGGCTGTGTGTAGGGGGAAATGTAGGCAGGTGGTGGGGGGAAGATGGCAGCAGGTGGTAGGGGGAAGATGGAGGCAGGCTGTGGGGGGAAGATGGCGTAAGGCTATGTGTCTAGGAAGAGATGGTGGCAGCCTGTGGCATATTTGTCACCCGAATTCTCATCCATCCTCTTCATTCAGTGGATGTAGGGACAGAGGCCCAGAGAGGGCCAGTGACTTGGCCATGGTTATACAGCTACTACTCACATAGTGAGCAGAGGGTCAAGAGGAAAGCATAGCTTCCCTGCTTTCTTGGCTTTGTACCAGGCCCCGCCATTCCCGAGTCTGCTCATTGCCACAGCTCAGCTCCCTTGGGCCTGCGCTGGGATTGCCTAGGAGGAGAGTCTGGCGTTCACCATGACTCTTTGTTTTCAGTTTGAAAAACTGTGTTCTGTTAGCGTCAGGGTGCCCGAACACCCTATGTTTCAGGAATTCTAGAATTTTAAATGTTTAGTTCAACAAGTAGTTATTGATTGAGCGACTACTCTGTTCTCAAGAAAAATACAAAAGTCCGTTGGTGCCTACAGAGAGCACGTACCTAGCAGAGGAAGTTGAGTCATAAGAACTCCCAAGTGCTGAACAGCCTCTGGAAGAATGCCTCTTTCCCCTTCTCTTTACCTCCGTTCTCTTCCCTGTCTTGTGTCCCCTTTTCTCCCCGCCATTCCCCCCTGTTTCCTTCCCTCCACTTCCATCTCTTTCTCTCCACCTTTATTGCCAGTATCCTGGTTCAGAGTCTCAGTCCTTCTCTCTCTCAGACTTTTGCAATAGCCCCGAAATGCTCACCCCTGGTTCTGTCAACAGCTTGATGGTTCTAAAACCAGCATCTGACAATGCTTCCACCAACTGGCCCCAACTTCTCCCTCCAGACTCCTGTCCCTTCCCAGGCAACCCACAATCCAGCCATTCCCAAAGACATCCAGCTACCTGAAGCCTCTTGGCTTGGAATGCCCTCCCACCTTCCTTTGCTGGACAGACACCTACTTGTCCTTCCAGGTGGCACTGAGACATCCGCTCCTTTGGGGAGCCTTCTAGACTCCTTGGGCTTGGTTGCCCCCTCTGTGCTTCTACAGCCTTCTTTTCAGATGAGTCCCGTGGCCCTTCTGTGTTGGGACATAAGCATCTGCTTACTTGTCTGTCTTGCCTTCTGGATTGGACTCCCAAAGGAGGGGGCTGCTTTCATTCCTGGGTTCCTGGCAGAAAGCCCAGTGCCTGCCCAAGTCAAAGATCAGATCGAATGAATTCCGGGGCACAGCAGGGTGGATTGGGGAGAGAAGGAAAAGGTTGCTCCTGGGTTCAAGTACTGAGGGAAGCTTGCAGGGGGGGAGTGGTCTTAGGCAGGGGAACAATGTGATGGAGGCCCCTGGAGTGGGCTGTGGGCAGGTGGAGGCTGGGAGTCCAGGTTGCAGTGGTGAGCAGTGCTTGGGGACGGGGGGAGTGATCCCACGGGTGTTTGTTTTTTTTTTTTAACCTCCGTGATCTTCAAGTTTCTTGTGGGTTGACTTCTTCCATTTTTGAAAGCTGGCATTGGAGGTAAAGCATATTCCTTTTGGCTTCCAGAGTGTTTCCAATTCCGCAGAAAACCCAATGAAATCTGTGCCCTCCTTTTAGCCACACCCCAGGGGCAGGGGTTCAGCCTGGGATCCCAGGAAAAACAGGTGTCTGGGCCCAATTCTTTTGGGCTGGGGCTGGTGAATGGGTATGAGCACCCTGCCTTGGACACTGAGGGTGTGGAGTTGCTTCCCGGAGCCCGGAAGGGACGCCTCCAGAACCTCCTGGGCTTTCACAATGCCTGGTGCCCTCCTTCCGTGGGCAGCCCCACGCTCATCCGCTCATTGTTTTGGGGTTGGTGCTTTGGGCGAGTAGCTATTTTGGGAGTCTTTAAGAGAATTCTAAAAAAGAAAAAAAGCCCCAAACTTAGTTCTTATCCTCGGGGAAAAAGTACCACTTTGAAGTAGCGCACAAACTTAAGGATGCCATTTTTGTGATGAGACAGGCTGGAAACTTTCTTCTGCCTGTGGTTTTTGAAATCTGGTGTCATAAGTGTTTGAATGCTTGTCTGATTCTCTCCACCAGAGACCGTGAGATTCTCAAGGGCAGGGATTACTTCCTGGTGGGAGGAAATATACTGGAACAAGCTCCACTGTCAGACAGACTGGGCTCAAGTCCAGGCCCAACCCCGGCTGTGTGTCCTTAGTCAAGTTACTTGTTAGGGCATCCGCTTTGTCATCTGAAAATTGGAGGTGATAATCATACCTAGATCCTAAGTTAGGTGGTGAGGATGAAATGAATCAGTGTAGGTGATGTGCTTAGCACAGGCTGGGCACACAGGAAGCATGTTCTCTGTGTTTTCACTGATTGCTGTCACTTGTCCACCCTTTGTCCTCCAGGAGCACTGCCGCTGGGGCGTTCATTCTGGTGAGACCTTGACCATGGGCACTAGCAGGTCACTTTATGTTGGCTTGCTCTGTGCCAGGCAAATTGGCAAATTAGGTGCAGAGAGCAGTCCATTGCTTCTCTGCACCTACCTCCTGCCCTGAGATGGACCTGGTGCCCACCTCCTCGCTGCCCTAGAAGGTTCTGCCTGTGGTATGGGTAGGTGTGGACCAAGGCAGCAGTCAGTCGCCTAGAGACAGGAGACAAGGCAACGTGTGAAAGTTGCACCCATCCTTCACCGTCTCCCCAGGGTGGTACACAAGTCAGGAGCAGGAACAATGACGTTAAACCTGAAATAGACACCTGACTGCTCTTTGGGTGGAGGGGCGCGTACACGTGTATTATGGTCTAATAATGACACAGAGCGCACTCTGTCTTTTCAGATGCTTGACAACCACCTGCTAATCTCTGAGATCTGAGAGTGGGAGTATTTTCACCCCCACCCCTCCCCTTTGTAGAATTTGGGCAACGCTGAGACTGAGAAGCAGGGGAAGCGGGGGAGGAGACTCGGGCTTCTCAACTTGTCTTCATAGTTTAAGAGGATGTATCTGCTGCTGACCCTGGCTGGGCAGAGGAAAGGGCTCCTGGAGCTAGTGGAGATGTGTGGGTGCTGGTGAGATCAGGACATTGCATGGACCCGAGTTTGAATCCCAGCTCTGTACCACTTGGGCAGGTTTTTTAACCTTGCCTAGTCCTGGTTTCTTTGTAAACTATACCAGCTTTCAGTGGTATAATCTAGTGTCTGAGCCTGTCTGCATCTATATTCAGGAGGAGGGACGAGAATCAGGGTTAGCTCAAAGCTGACTGTTGTGAGGTGGAGGTCAAATATACCTCCACTGTCTAACTTTTTTCACCATTCCTGACACTAGCCGCCCCACTACGGCACTCTCTGCTTCTTCTGCTCAGTTTGATAATTCATCGCAATGGTCACACAGAACTCACAGGCCATACTCAAGATTATGTGGTTTATTAGGGAAGTAACAGGCTATAACTCGGGATCAGGATCAACTTGGAAGTAACAGGAGACAGGATACAGTTCATCAATCAGGATGGCTTCTAAACAGGATGGCTCTCAGCTCCTTCTAGGTTCTGCCCACAGACAGGCGCTTCTCTCAGCATGCTAGCTAATGGTCTTTCTCTTAGCTACACCAGCTGACAGCCCTTCTCTCAGCTGTGCCAGCCTGCAAGGCCTCCTTTTGGCCTCTGCCCTCCTTAAGCAAATGTTATAGCTCTTTAGTTCCACTGACAAGTGCCTGGAGTCACCCCACCCCTCCAGCAAGCCCTGCTCCCGCCCAAAGGCGCTTAGCTCTCCTTACTCTGTGGGCTGGCACTGTCACCGCAGTCTCCTCGCATCATGGACTGGCAGGCCCACTGCAGCCATCTGCTGGTCCTGTGGTTCTCGCTGCTTGTATTGCTGCCACTGTTTCTCTGCTGCTGGACTCTGTTGTGGCTGCTGCCATTTCATGCTGACTGGCGCTGTCTTCAATGTTACAGCTTTCTCTCTCCTGGGTCTAGGAGGTTCTCAGTGTAGGGACCCTGGGTCCAAAGGACGCTCTCTGCTCCAGCTTCTTGATGGTAGTGAGGTCCCCCTCAGCCTCTGTAGGACTGGCCCTTATATTCAATTTCAAGGCTTGGCCCTCCAGCCAGACTGTGAACTAAATGATGCCATTGGAAGGTACAATCACTAAATTTGCCTAGTAATCGACCAATTCCTGCAGAGTCACTTAATCTTATTGGGTGGTTTTACACACCCTATATGCATAGTATACTGACCAATCCCGTGCAGGATTGTGGCCCCGCCAAACGTTTTTGGCAGAATTATGAATTCAAGGCCAAAAAGGTCATATGTAAGAGAAACCCATTGCACTGCAAATGAGTGGTCTATAAGGGGCTGGTCCGGTCTAGTGGATGCTCTTGGATGCATGTGAGGACCACCTCTCTGTCAGTCCTCTTGTCCCCACCCATTCACCAGGAGCTGGGACGAGGGGCTGGGTTGCCGTGAAATACTGAGTCCTGAACGGGGCTTTCCCAGCCAGGGGCCTCACTCTTCTGGCCTCCAAGAGGGAAAACTTTCCTGTCTCTGGCCATCTGCCAGGCCTGGCCTCTGGAATTTCCCCCTCCATACAGACTCTTGTTATCAGGAAAGGGCCAAGACTCACACCAGAGCACATGGTTCCAGGCTTAACTGTTACTCTGTGTGACCAGGACAGTCACTGCTGGTCACAGTGCTACCCTCTCCCTGGCCTGAGGTGGAGAGGAGGGGAGAGACTGACATAGTTTCTAGGACAGCTAAGATTCTAGGCCCCATGGGCCAAACCCACCCTTCCTTCTGTCTTTGTAAGTAAAGTTTTATTGGAACACATCATGCCCATTTGTTTGTGTTGTCTAGGACTGCTGTCTTGCTGCAACTGCAGGGTTGAGTAATTGCAACAGGGACCATCTGGCTACACAGCCTAAAATATTTACTATCGGGCTCTTATAGAAAAAGTTTGCTGATCCCCGATGTAGGCCATGAGCATCTTGAGGACAGGGATCATGTCCTGTTCGTTTGTGGGGCCCTAGACTCAGTACCATGCTGGGCAGCATAGTGGGTATTCCATAGATAGTAACTGAATAAATTAGTAGAAAACTGGTCAAGATAATTTGAGCTTCAAGAAATAAAGCTTGACTAAAAGTGGCCTAAATAGTAAAAAGCGTTTATTATCTCACATGAGGAGAATTCTGGGGCTAGGTGGCCCCAGGCCCAGCTCACTAGAGCCACCAAGGATCCAGGCTCTTCCCTTCTTTCCCCACCTGCATCCTCAGAGTATTGGCTTGGTCCTCAGGCTTGTCTTCTCATGACACAAGATGGCCGCCAAAGTTCTGGTCATCACATCCAGTCCCATTTAGACATCCAGCTGCAGAAAAGGTTTTTCTGCTCTTGTCACTCTTTTTATGAGGGAGGGAAACCTTTCCTGGAAGCTTTCCAGCAGACTTCCCTTGGGTACCATTGGTCAGGACCAGGTCACATAGCCCATGCCTGAGTTGCAAAGGAGAATAGGAAAGCAAGTTTTGGGCTTTGGCAGCCTCTGTAGTTGGAGGTGGGCCCTGTCCCTGCAGAATTAAGGCAGGGGAACAACAGGCTGTTGTCACTGTCATCAGTCATTGGGTCTTTGTGCATGATGTTCCCTTGGCCAGGAGCACAGTTTTCTCTTAGCCGTACTCTCCACTCCCGTTCCTGCTCGATGTCCCCTTCGCCATGGAACCTCCCAGCAGACTTCCTGTGGTCTGCACGCTCCATCCTCCTCGACTCTGACCTTCCTTAAAGGCTGACACATCCACCCTGCACCCCCACCACCACCACCCCGGGAGCTTTTGGAGTGCAGGGACCAGGCCTTTCTCCTTTTTATCTTCTGCACCAGATGGTAGGTGTTCCCTGCCCCACTGAATGAATAGATGGATACCGGAGTAGGTTTCTGACAGAGGCTGAGGAATGTTGATCCTTGTAATTATCTTTCATACCAGGATAAACAGTAGAATCCTGGGTCTCTTTTAAGGAGCCTTAAGTTAATCTAATTCAGTAGCTTCCAAGCTTTAAAAAAAAGGTCTTAGAAACCAGTTGTTCAGATGAAATCTCCCCACTTGAATGGTTTCTGAGGGCCCCTGGGGAACCCTACAGGGTCCAAGTGAAGCACGGTTTGAAAACCAGTGGTCTAGTCCAAGCCCTCACGTTATAAATAGGGTAACTGTGGACTGGAGAAGAGAAGGGATGGGTTGAAGGTGCCCCCATCCTTCTAGTGGCAGTGTTGGGACTAGAACACAGGGTTCCCAGTCCCCTTTCCAGTGCCATTGTATCCCCCATTAAAGGAGACCTTCTAAGGGGGAAGCAGATTTTACTCCTCACAATGCACTTAGTGTCAACAGCGATGAACAACCCATTGCAAAGACTCCATTGCTGGGAGTTTAGACTTTACATTAAACTTCAAGTATAGGTCTTACTAAAGAAAAGTGCTGCTGATGAGTGGAAAAAGAAGTCCCCTCTGATCCTGGGTGCCCCACAAGTTTTTATAGTAGTTGGCAAATACGTCTTTGGAAATTTAGAGGTGGACAGGAAATGAGCTTGCAAGACAAAAAGGCTATAAATATTCTTTTTGTAGGGTGCAAAATTGACGTTTGGTTTATTTGAAGAGTGGTGTGTTGCCTTCCAGAGAACTAGCCACAGGCTTGGACTATTAATTTGGGGTCAGCCCTGCTAGCAATTGTTTTGCAAAACAAAGTGAGTCTCCGTAAGAGGGAAAAAAGCGAGAAAGCAATCAGTATATTATGGGGATGGGAGATTGTGAAGGGGAGCAGCTCGCTCATGATGTCAGCGTGTAGTTGGTGAAGAACAGAGTTGCCCCTTCTGACACACAGTGGTCCAGCTTAGAAACACAGTGCTGGGCAAGAAGGACAAGGTTCCCATAACCAGTAACCACTTGCTATTGAGTGACGCCAACTCATGGTGACCCCTTGCACGTCAGACTAGAACTATGTTCCGTAGGGTTTTCCGTGGCAATTTTTTGGAAGCAGATTGACAGTCCTTTCTTCTGAGGCACCTCTGGGTGGACTCGAACCTCCAACCTTTCGGTTAGCAGCTGAGCTTGTTGACTGTTTGTACCACCCAAAGACTCCCCCAAATCACAGGGTGGCATAGAACTTTGGAAGCTTGTCTCGCCTTCCTTCCGTTTCTGAGGGGTCGGCAGCACTTGTGTTTTAAAATACTCTTTTATGTTGTTATCTCGATTTAGGAGTTTATAAAGAATTCCCATATATATATATATATGTATATATATTTAACTTTTATTGTGCTTTAAGTGAAAGCTTACAAATCAAGTCAGTCTCTCATACAAAAACTCATATACACCTTGCTGTGTGCTCCTAGTTGTTCTCGCCCTAATGAGACAGCACATTTCCTTCTCTCCACCCTCTACTTTTGTGTCCATTCAGCCAGCTTCTGTCCCCTTCTGCCTTCTTATCTCCCCTCTAAGCAGAACCTGTCCACATAGCCTCACGTGTCTTCTTGATCCAAGAGGCCCACTCCTCACCAGTATCATTTTCTATCTTACAGTCCAGTCCAATCCCTGTCTGAAGAGTTGGCTTTGGGAATGGTCCCTGTCTTGGGCTAACAGAAGGTCTGGGGACCAGGACCTCTGGGATCCTTCTAGTCTCAGTCAGACCATTAAGTCTGGTCTTCTTACGACAGCTTGAGGTCTGCTCCATTAGGGATTCTCTGTTGTGTTCCCTGTCATGGCAGTCATCAGTTGTAGCCAGGGACCATCTAGTTCTTCTGGTCTCAGGCTGATGTAGTCTCTGATTTACGTGGCCCTAAATTTTTTCTGTCTCTTAGGCTCATAATTACCTTGTGTCTTTGGTGTTTTTTATTTTCCTTTGCCCCCTGTGGGTTGAGCCAGATGTATTTTTTGATAAGCTTTTTATTGAGGTGTACTGCCCATATAGAGCCCCGGTGGTGCAGTGTTTAAGAGCTCGGCTGCTAACCAAAAGGCCGGCAGTTTGAATCCACCAGCTGCTCATTGGAAACCGTATGGGGCAGTTCTACTCTGTCCTATAGGGTTGCTATGAGTCACAATCGACTCGATGGCAACAGGTTTGGATTTTTTGACTGTCCATATAGAAAAGTGCAGAAACAGGGATGTACAGCTGGGTAGATTTTCACAAAGTGCGCAGATAATGTCACCCTGGTTCAGATTAAAAAAAAAAAAAAATCACCAGCCCTGAAGCTTCCTTCCAGCCACCGTCTGCCCCAAGGCGGTTCTTACACTGTGGACTAGTTTTGTCAACTTTTGAACTCTGTTTAAGTGGGATCATACAATGTTTATTCTTTTCTGGGTCTGGCTTGTTTCACTCACCACTGCGTTGAGACTCAGCCATGCCGCTGCATGTACTTACAGCTTGTTCTCGATGCTGTGTAGTATTCCAGTGACTTCCACTCATATATGATCCTCGCAGCAACCCTGTGAAGTATGCTGAATGGGGGTTATTAGTCCAGTTTTAGGGAGGAGGAAGTCCAGAGGCAGGAGGGTGACGCAGCCTGCTGAGGTCATGCAGTTTAGAGAGGTGGGACTGTGGGCATAGTCCCCAGATATGTCTCCCCCGGTCACCCTGCTGCAAGCCTGGTGACACTGCACCTAGCTGCTCCTCCTCCAGTTGAGTATAATATGTTCTGGAACTTTCTCCTCGAGTCTGACGCAAATGCTCTGTGCTGCAAAACAAAACAAAAAGCCAAACCCATTGCCATCGAGTCGGTTCCGACTCATACAGCGGAAGTTACTTCCCACGTATTCTTGTCTTCTGTAGAAATTGAGAATACCTCATGTGTCCTCTGGGAAGTGATGCTCCTTCCCTTGATGTCACCCCCTACACTTCAGGCTAAGCAATGCCAGCCTGCCTGACCCCACCCTCTTCCCAACCCTGTAATTATCTGTGTCGCTTGCCTCTGAGCCCTTCCCTGCTTAGCTATGCTTCTACATCTGGGAGCCTGCTAGAAAGCCTCCAGCCAGGGTCAGCTTTCTGTGGGAGGGTTACTTGATGCAGTCCTGTTGGAAGCCTTCTCCTCAGGCCTCTGTGCTGAGATGGAAACATAATACATTTCACTTAGAGGCGAAAGTGCCTACTTTGTCCTGAAAAGTTGCCACAGTGCTCTGTTTGCCAGGCCTGCCCTTCTCTCTGGCTGTGACCTCACTCCTGCATAGCCTCTGACTAACAGAAGCCCACGCTTGATTCTGAGCTCCAGCTGCTCTTTTTCTCTTTATTTTAAAGGGGACGTCTGTCACCAGGGAGACCCACATCACCACCCTCCCTCCCCATATCCTATCATAGCAGCAAATTGTCTTCATAACCCTGGGTATCGATTTCTGGGCCCCAAAGGTCATGCAACCTGCCGTCTCCTGGCACAAGTCTGGAGTAGTGTCTCACACAGGAGCTGGGAGTGGGTGTCGAGTTGAGTGACATTCTAGATTGGGGTGTATGTTACCCACACCACAGAGGGGTGCCCCGGGGGTGGCCTCCCCCCCTCCCCATCCACCAGCTGCTGAGGAAGTGACTTGATCTTTCTGGAAGTAATTTGTCCTTTTTGCCCTGGAAATTGACAGTGGCTTTCCTCTTTGGGTCTCCAGAAGACCCTGGCACTCCGTTTGAATTACTCTGACTGTGTTTCCATACCAGTTGAATCCTGGGTTTTCCGAATTTCACTGCTGTTTTTAATTTTTTTTCCTAAGTCCTAAACAACACACATCTAGCATGTGTAGCATCATTCCCTGTGCCTGTGCTAGTGACAGACATTGCTAATCAATTACTGCATTCCTTCGCACTGAGCTTGAATCCTGTCTGGAATCCCGGGACTCCAGGCAGCCACTACCAGTTGTTTGGAGCTCACATGCATAATGAAATCTTCTTGCCGTTGCAGCTCCAGGCAGTAAAAGCAGAATCTTGCTTTCTGCCAAGGGGTCATGATTTCCTATGAAAGGACCAGGAAATAAAGAGAACACACCTTTTTGAAGCATTAGTTTCCTGACTTTCCCTTTGCAGGTGGGCTGGGGTGGCCTTGTCCGGTGGGAATTTTGAATCTAGGAGTCCACATTCCTGAAGGGTATCACTTGCTGCTTCTAGAATCAAACTTTCAAGGAGACTTGAAAATAGTAAGATAAATAACCTGTTCCTCCCCAGCCTGCTGAGGTCTCACAATGGGAGGTTGTCAGCCAAGTTCTCAGAAGGCACCCAGTGGGATAAGAATGTGACTTTGTGTGAGTCCCCAGTTTGGAACAGGGTCACTTCTGCTTCCTGAGCAAGACGCTGCCTGGCAGGAGGGTGATGGGAGATAAAGGGGAGCCCAAGGGGAGCAGTCATTCTCAACGTGGCTGTGTCTGGTCAGTGTGCCCAGCCTCCTTGCCCTCTGGGTTTCTTTCTAAAGCAGAACACTGGGCCTCACTGGAGAGGTCACCACCCCTGTTCACAAGATCTGGGTCTTCTTCAGGAGCAGGTGGCTTAAGGTAAAGGGTGGGGCTGGGGGCCGCTGGGGACGTGGCCGACTCCTCCCTGTGTCCCATGGTTACCTGCCCCCCGAATGGATTTGTTACTCCAGCCTTCCTGGATGGGTATCTCAGGCCTTGGGCCAGCCCATGTGATTTCAAAGCAGACTTAATCAAGAGGTCAATATATCTGGGCCAGAAAGCAGGCCCTTCCAGGTGTTGGAAGAGAGACTGAGGGGCCTGGGAGCCTCCGAGAGTGGGACCTGGGGCTCCTTCCACGCTAAGGCCTGGGATCCCTGGGGCACCCCTGCCAGGTGCCTCTGGAGGAGCCGCTGGTTGCCAGGGTGACTGCTGCACAGAGATGCCATCACTGGGCAAAGGTGGTTATGGTGGTGATGTCATCCGCTCCCTTCCTCCTTCCTGGACTCCCCTTTACACCCCCTTCCCCCAGCCCCAGACAGGAAGGTGGTGCAGAGGTTGCCGGATCCAATCCCTGACATTTTACAAAGAAGAAAAGACTCAGAGAGGATCTGCAGCTCTCCCTGTGTGCACAGCGACTAGGAAGAAGGTCATGTGTGTATGTGGAGGGCTCACTCTGTGTCCTGCGTTGTTCTGTACAGTGCGGATACAGCAGAGAACAAGGCAGATGGGCCCCTGTCCTTGGGGTGTGGTGGTGGGCTGAGAGTAAACCAGTAAAGAAACAAGATAATGTTATGTTTAAATACACCGTCTGTAAATCTGGAAACAGTAATACTTTCTGATAGTGATGAGTGCTATGAAGTCAATGAAGTGAACCAGCACCAGTCCCTGGGTAGTACCAGTGGTACAAATAGTGCCAGTGGTTAGCACACTCAGCTGCTAACTGAAAGGTTAGCAGTTGGCGGTTTGAGGCCACCGAGAGGCACCTCAGAAGGAATGCCTGGCTGTCTACTTCTGAGGAATCAGCCATTGAAAGCCTTACGGAGCACACTTCTACTCTGGCACACATAGGGTCACCATGAGTTGGGACACCGCCTCTTGCTGGAGAACTTACCTACAGAACTGGGTGCTGGGGCCCAGGACTTGGGCTCCTCCGACCATCAGGACTGAGGGGCATCACGGGAGCTACAGGAAGAGGCAGTCTTTGGATTGGACAGGAGCTCTGCAGCCCTGTCTTGGTGGGCGGGGTGGGGCAGGCTTGCAGCTGCCTTGGCTACCACAGTTGCCTGGGCCCTGTCCACCCCATAGGGCCCACCTGACCAAACTTCCCCTTGGTTCCTGCCAGCTGGTGGCGAGCAAAGCTCCTTCCTCCCGTTTGAACAAATTCAAAGAACTCCCTCAGGGTATGAGGATGAAATTCATGCTAGAAGGTTGTGGTGCCAAGTTCTCCTCCAGCAGGGAGGGGAGGAGATATTTATTCTGATGCCCAGAGGAAGAGGGTATGAATTGCCCACATTTTCCAAACCGCAAATCGGGCTGCCTGGCCTGACAGGTGACCATCTACATCCTTATGGGGACAGGACATGGGACTGAACCAGTGGGAGACGGTTCCCGCTGCCGCCAACTCCCATGTCTGCCCCCAAGTGTAAAACCTGTGGGAGGGGTTGTTTCTGCCGATTCCTGCTGTGCATCCACCCCGTGTACTGCCTGGCACATTGAAGGCACACACACAGTGCATACTGGTTGGCAGGTTTAGTGAATGAACGAGCTGGCCCTGCTCTCCTTCCAGGCATCTCTGGTGCACTGGGATTTGTACTGTCCCAGATGGCGGCCTGCACGGCACTGGGTTGGGTTTAGATGGCGGCCACTTGCTTCACGTGACTGTGGAGCCCTCGGAACGTGGCTCGTGTGAACTGGGTGCATTGTAAGTATAAAACGCAAACCAGACTTGGAATGGAAAAGAATGCAGACTATCTCAGTAATTTCTATATTGATTACACGTTGCAGTGATAAAATTTTGGATACACTGGGTTAAATAAAATATATTGTTAAACTTAATCTCACCCTGTTTTTTCCTTCCCACTTTTTAGAGTGGTTACTAGAAAGTGTAACATTACCTGTGTGTCTCACGTTGTATTTCTTTTGCATAGGTTGTCTTTCCGAGGCAAGGAGAGCTGGGTTGGAACCCTGACTCTCCTGTTCCTGCTGTGTTACCGAAGGCAGGATTCTGAGCCTCAGTTTTCTCACCTCTAAAATGAGTATCGTGAATGCGACCTCACAGGCTAACGTAAGAATGAAGTGAAGTAGGGCAGGATGTGCCTTGGCCCAGGATGCACCTCACTCACTGCCACTCAGAGACAAGTGTGATTTCTGAGGTTCTGGGCCAGACCCACGGTGGAGGCCTGCTTGTGGAACTCAGAACACGGGCTGTACAGAAGAGTTAGAGGAAAGTGAAATTAAAACCAAAAATCACCAAGCCCCAAGGAAGCAAACCTGTCAGAAGGAGAGATGCTTGCTGATCTGAAGGTAGACAGGCTTCAGGCTTCCTTTCCAGACCGCAGAGCCTGGGTGGGTGGGGTGCAGGAAGCAGGGCACCTGTGACCACACCCCTCCCCACCCCTGGGGCACCCCCAGGCGGTCATCCTCAGAATGTTAAGGGCAGGGTGGGTTAGGGACTAGGAGGGCGCTCAGAGCCCTGTAGCAGCATGGGAGGCTGTGGGGATTCTGCTGTGTGGAATGGCTTCCCATCTATTTCCTCAGTCGGCCCTCCTAACCCAGTGAGCACTGGCCCATTTCACAGAGAAGAAAACAGAGACTGAGAAGGGAAGCTGTTCACCAAAGGCCACATGGCTGTACACATGTGGGACCAGGACTTGAACTTAGGTCTTTGTGGGTGCCTGGAGAGTCCAGCCCTGATATGGTACCTGAGGGGCCTGGGAAGGGCTGGCTGCTGGCTGGGAAGGCCCCAGTGGCTGCTTCTTGCCATTTGTTCTTTATCATTATTTATAGCATCGTGGTCATCCATGTGTATCTGTCTGTCTGTCTCCAGTCAGCTTTGTTGGTTGGCCTTTAAGGTACTTGGACAAAGCCCCAGATATCTCCTAAAGCGTGAAAAGAGCATCTCCTGGCTCTGAAGAAAACAGACTTTTGCAGGCTCTTCCAGGCCTCCTCTGAGCGAAGCAGCTGACCTTCTTCACCCTTTCTGGGCCAGGGCATCCCACAAGCTCCTGTCTATGGGGGTGGTGATTACAAATGTGGGCTCTCAAGTCTGGCTGTGTCCTGGTTTTGCCCCTTACTAGCCGTAGGTGGCTTCTCTCTGCACCTCAGTTTTCTCATCGGTAGGATGGGGCTAAGAGCAGAGTCTTCCTCATCAAGTTGAGGATAGGGAGAGGCTGGCCTGTCCAGAGCCTCACTCAACAATAGCAGCTAATGTGTATTGTTATTTCCTTGGCTGTACCCCAAATTTTCCTGATCCAGAACTTTCTCTTGAAACTTTGGAATCAGAGACACTAAATGGTTGGTAGCACTGCCCAGTCTTGCTCCTTATCCTGATCCAAGGTGTGGCCGGCAACGTGGAGGCTGGTCTGGTTCCATTCATACAGGAATGCCAGGGGTCAGTAGGGGTCAGCCACTGTCCCCAGGGCAGCTACTTCTCACAACCAGAGCATGGCCATGGGAAGCATGTTCTCCAGCTGCTGTGGTTGAATGGGAAGAGGTGTCTAGCTAGGAGCCCTGGTGGTACAATGGTTAAGCCCTCAGCTGCTAACCAAAAGACTGGCAGTTTGAACCCACCGAGTGGCTCCATGGCAGAAAGACCTGGTGACCTGTTTCCATAAAGACTACAACCAAGAAAACCCTATGGGGCAGTTCTACTCTGTCACATGAAGTTGCTGTGAGTCCGAATCAACAGCACCCAACAGCAAGAGGTGTCGGCTGTGGGTGCCCTAGGAAAGCCCAGATGCGGAAGAGCTCATGAGTGTCACCTTGTGCTCAGCTGTGAGGACCTGGCCTGATGTCTCTAACCTTCCAGCTCCCAGGGCTTCATGCTTTGGGGCCTCAGGCCAGTAAGCTGCAGGAACCTAAGGCCCCTTCTCTTAGAAGGCAGGGCAAGGGGTGGATGGAGACGGTGACAGGCTCATCTCTTGGATCCTGGAGGGACATGAGTGTGGCGTAGCTTGTTTCTGGTGTGACGCCTCTGCTCACTCATTTATTCCAGCGTTCACTCATTCTGCAGACACTCTGAGGTCTGCTGTGTGCCAGGCACTGTCCTAGGCACTGGTGAACCACTGGTGAGCAAAACCAACACAGTCCCTGTCCTCTTGGACGTGAACCCAGTAAAGACACAAATCAGTGTCTCCTGAGAACTGACGACTGTGCTTTGAACAAAAGGTTGGGGAGCAGTGAGAGAGAAACCTGGGGACGTAGCTTAGATGGGTGGGGAGGATCTCAAGGAAGGACTTGATGATGACGTGACGTAAGACCTGTGGCTCAGGAGGACTTGGCCAGGGCAGGTGGGGGCCAGACTCTCACACAGGGAGATGTGTGTCAAGGTGTTCGGTGTGACATTATTTGTAATGCAAAAAATTGAAAATAATAACCTATGTGTCTCGACAGGAGAGTGAATGAATGAATGTCAAATTTTGACAAAGTCTGTGGATACACATGTGTGTTTATTTTATTCTCTTTCTTCAAACATTTCATTTAAGAATGATGCTGGAAGTCCACATCTGGCAGAGGGAACAATATGTGCAAAGGCCCTGAGGCAGGAAATAACTTCCCCAGTGAGGAAGCAAGTGAAGGCCTAGCTTTTGCCCTGGAGGCCACCTCGCTTTGGCCATTTCTGTTTGAAAGCCCACTAACAGCTGCCCCTGTGACCACAGGAAAGGCCCTTTGTTGAGGCTTCGGAAGACCCTTGTAGGAGCCCTGGGTGTCGGCTGGAGGATGGAGTAACGTGGGAGAAGGCGAACCATCTGGCCGGGCCAGCCTAGGCCAGGTTTGGGGTGGGGGGAGCCTTCTGGGTGAGTCAGCCCTCTTTGATTGGAAGCACTAGAGCTAAATTGGAGCTTTGCCCAGGACCTGTGATGATTTCCCTCTGCTTTTGTGGAGGAATTTGTCTACTTAATAGGCTGCTTGTGAGGCAAGTCATCCTTCTCCTGATTTTGTTCATCACGGCCGCCTCAGAGCGGGTCTGGCAGCCTGACCTGCCCACAGCGACCTCCACACCCAGATGAGCGGCTGAGCGTGTGCTCTGCTCTGTGTGCACACGTTCTTCCTGGCTCCCTGAGGCTTGGTCAGAGACCCGGGACCCTGGGAGTGTGGGCTGCAGATGGACAGCCACTGATCTGGTCCAGGGTTTCATATTTCTGATGTGGAAACATGGCCCCAAGAGGGGAGGTGTCCGTTCCAGTCACATAGCGAGGGAAGGAGGCATGGGGCCGGCTGATAGTTCCAGTCCAAGACGCCTTCTCTGGCCCTGAGCAGAGTCTTGGTGACCCCAGCTGAGATGAGTTCTGTCAACTTCGCCTGGAAAAGGTGTGCCATGCCTGTCCAGGCCTGGTGGGCGGCATGGGAACTTCGTGTGAGATTCTGGCCCAAGCTGCCTTGCAGGTGCTTCCTGCTGACACTCTCTAGGGAGTGTGTCCCTTCCCTCCTTATGAAGTGTTCCAGGCAGAGGGCACAGCAAGCACAAAGACTCCGATTGGAAAGCGTGGTATGTTTGAGGCACAAAAGGCGACCCTGTGTGGCTGGAGCAGAGTGAGGCAGGAGATGAGGCTGGGAGGTTGGGAGGGAGACAGGTCGGGTGGACAGGTGGGCTTCAGCCTGTAGCTTCTTGTAGGTCGTGGTGAAGAGTTTGGATTTTGTCCTAAGGGCAGTGGGAGTCACTGGGAGCCTGCAAGTGGTTTGCTTTTATAAGTCCCTCAGACAGTGATGTGGACTCTGGGTTGGACAGGAACGAGATGGAAGCAGGGAGATCAGTTAGGAGGCTGCTGTGGTCATCCCATGAGATATGACAGTGGCCTGGGCCAGAGCAGTGGCAGTGGAGGAGAAAGGAGATGGCAGAGTCAACATACCATTTAGAAGTAAACTCCATAATATATGATGGATGGTTTCAGGATGGGGGCTGTTTTAGTGAGCTGTTGCTGTGTAACAGATTATCCCAAATTTAGCAGCTTAGAGTAAAAATAAACATTTGCTATCTCATGATTTTTGTGTGTCAGAAATTCAGGAGCAGCTTAGCTGGGTTGTTCTGGCTCAGGGTCCCTCATGAAGTTGCAGCCAAGTTGTTGGTTGGGGCTGCACTCATCTGAAGTCTTGATTGGGGCTGGAGAATCCACTTCTAAGATGGCTCACTCATGTGGCTGACAGATTAATGCCGGCTGTTGGCAGGAGGCCTCAGTTCCTCCCCACATGGGCCTCTCCATAGGGCAGCTGGAATGTCCTCACAATGTGGCAGCTGGCTTCCCCCAGAGCAAGTGGTCTGAGAGAAGCCACAATGACTTTCATGATCTACCCTTGGAAACCACATTCCATCATTTCCACCACATCCTACTGGCTACACAGGTCGGCTCTGCTCAGTGTGGGAGCGTGCTGATTACATGGGCTGTGAATACCAGAAGACAAGACTCATTGCAGACCATCTTGGAGACTGTTTACCATCCAGGTTCTGAGAGGCAGTGAGGGAGATGGAATCAGGGAAAGCACTTAGATTTGTGGACTAAGTTACTGGGTAATGGTGGTGCCATTTATTAAGACAGGGAGGCCTAGGAGAGGAGCTTGTTTGGGGTAAAGATAGGTGGGAATTAAGAACTCTCTTTTAGACCCCAGTTTGGGGAAGTTCACCTTGACATTGGAAACTCCTCTGTCTATAGATCCTTCTGTGGTGTGCTGGTTTTGAGCTTCCATGGGCTCAGACTTTGGGGGTATTTTCTTAGGGCCACAGCTCTTATTCTGCCCCTTGAGCTAACTCCATGTCAGCCTTGCGGACTGGGAGCTAAGAGCCAGGCACTCTTAGGTTCAAATACCATCTCAACCACTTATTAGCTGTAGACCCTCAGATACTTGACCTCTCTGGGCTTGTTTCTTCATCTGCGAAATAAATCCACTTTGCTGTGGTGTCATGAGGTTCAGAGATAGTGGAGCGGAAGCAGTGAGGCAGGACCTGGCTCTCCCTGACCTCTTCCATGCCCCAGACTTCCTAGGCCTCTGTGTGCATAGTCACATTTACCTCATAACTACCAAGCACGCGGCAGGGATTTTGATTGAGAAGGATTTCTAAAGAGTCTGTTCAGCTTCTTTAAGAAGGTGATGCAAAAATTCTGGGAAGAGCAGAAGTAATTATTACTCACAGTGAAATGCAAATATTTTTGTGAATATCCTATGAAAAATTGGGGCATTTTTCATGAGCTAATAGTCCTGTTTATTTCTCCAACAAAATAACCACAGTTGTGCTACCGGGGCCAACTTACAACTGCCTGTGGCTTTTCTCAGGGGTCGGTTCACCTCCCTTCCCCCAACTTTCTCTTCTTTCACCCAGAGAAAACATAATGAAGACAAAAGTGACCAGATTTGTGCTTTGCTGAGAGAAGAAGATTGCTTTTGCAGTGAAAAGTTAATTTTTGTGGCCAGACTTTTTCAACTGTGAAAATTGGTGCAGGCAAAAGTGTAGTTAGCACAAAAAATACATTTAAAAAACTTATTTTACTTGGAATGGACATGTTTAAGAAGGTCAGTAGTGTTTGCTGGAGGAAAGGGGTCTGCTTTCTCTTAAAAGAAATGTTCTCTAAACTCCTAAAGAGACAGAGAGGAATAGAGGAGAAGGAGGGACACCACAGAGGAGTAGGGTTTGGGGAGTTGGGGTGGGGGTCAAGAGAAGAACATAAAATTGTATTCTCTCCCACTCTCTGCCTGGTACCATGGCAAACACTTTAAGCACATGCTCTCATTGCCCCTTCAAAGGGCATTTAGTTAATATACTGGTCAGGAAACTGAGGCTCAGAGAGGTTGAGGAAGTTGCCTGTGGTCACTCGGCTTGTGAACAGAGGACTCAGAAGTCCAACCCTGCCTGTCCTTCCACACTGTGCTAGGAGAAGGGGCTCTTGGTCCAGTGTCAGGGCAAGTGACCCGCTGAGATGGGTGGGATACAGCCTGGGGGGAGGTGAAACTAGTGGTGATGGTGGTGGTAATGGTGCTAATGGTGGTAGTAGTGGTGATAGTGGTGGTATTGATGGTGGTGATGGTGGTGATAGTGGTGGTGCTGGTGATGGTGGTGCTGATGCTGTTGATGGTAGTGATAATAATGATGGTAACAGCTACAGTCAGTGAGCAGCTACTCTGTACACATGGCTCTAACCCTTAACACGGCAATGCAAGGTGGATAGCAGTATCTTCGATTGCTCCGCCCGTCTCAGGGAAGGTGGTGCTATGCCCATTTTCAGAAAGGAAAACGAACGCTCAGAAAGAACTATGGTGTGTGGTGTGGCCTTTTTATTTTTAAGTCCATTTGGAAATCATCTCTACCGTTCTGGTCTTGCCTCTCTGTCCATTTACCCATCCATTCATCAAAGATTTATTGAGCGTTTACTATGTGCCAAGCACTATTCAAGGTTCTTGGGATTCAGCAGGGGACAAAACATAGGTCCCTGCTCAGGTGATGCTTGCATTCTAACGGGAGGTGGGGCAGAGACAGGCAATAAGCAATAAACAATGACTAAGTTAAGGTTTTTTTTTTTTTTTAAGTCATGTTAGAAGGTTAGTAGGTGATATGTGCAATGGAAATTAAAAATGAAAATGAAAGAAAGGGAGAGGGAGGAGGAGAGCTGGGCAGGGCCGGCTGCAGAATTACAAAAGGTGGTCAGGGTCAGTGAGAAAGTGAGATCCGGGCAAAATGTTGAAGGAGATGAGTGCGTTACTCCGAGGACGTCTTCTCCCAGGATGGAGGAAGGGGGTTCCAGGCAGAGGGAACAGACAAACTAAGGTAAACTATGGTCCCTGGAGCCACATCCAGCACGCTGCCTGTTTTTGTAAATAAAGTCATATTGGAGTACAGCCATGCCCATTTTTATGCGTATTGTCTATGGCCACTGCCCTACAACGGCAGAATCAAGTACTTGCAACAGAGATCCTCTGGCCCAGAGACCCTGTCTGGCCCTTTACTGAGAAAGTTTGCCAGCCACCGGTCTAGAGCAGAGGTCCCAAGGTGGGAACGTGCTTGAGCTTTTGAGGAACAGCAAGGAGATGGACTGTGTGGCTGGAGTGGAGTGAGCGAGGCGAGAGTATTAGGAGGTGAGGTTAGAGAGCTAATGGGCCAGATCATGTGGCGTCACTGCGTGATTTCTCTGTAGCCACACCTTGGGACAGATGCTAACATCATGTCGATGGGGAAGCAGTGTGTGTATGAGTGGATGGGGAAGCGGTAGGGTGGAGAGATGGCTGAACTTAGGGTCGAGAAGACTTGGACTTGAGATGTGCTGTCTGTCTCTTGCCAGCTCTGTGGTCTCTGTTCTGTCATCTACAAGTAGTCCTGATAGTGGGGTGGGGGTGGTGGTGATGGTGGCAATGGTGCTGAAGATGGTGGTGATGGTGATGATAGTAGTAGTGGTGGTATTAATGGTGGTGATGGTGATGATGGTGGTAGTGGTGGTATTAATAGTGGTGATGGTGATGATGGTAGTAGTGGTGGTATTAATGGTGGTATGGTGATGATGGTGGTAGGGTGATGATGGTGATGGTGTTATTGATGATGGTGGTAGGGTAATGATGGTGATAATGGTGGTAATGGTGGTAGGGTGATGATGGTGATAATGGTGGTAGTGATGGTGATGATGGTAGCAGTGGTGGTATTAATGGTGGTGATGGTGGTAATGGTGGTAGGGTGATGATGGTGATAATGGTGGTAGTGATGGTGATGATGGTAATAATGGTGGTAGGGTGATGATGGTGATAGGATGATGATGATTGTGGTGGTGGTAGTAGAGATGATGGTGGTGATGCATGGTGATAACAGTGGTGATGGTGGGTGGGGGTGATGGTGCTGGTGGTGGTAGGGTGATGATGGTGGTAACAGTGGTGGTGATGGTGATGATAGTAGTGGTGGTATTAATGGTGGTGATGGTGGTAATGGTAGGGTGATGATGGTGGTAATAGCGTGGTGGTAATGGAGATAATAAACATAATGATGGTGATAGTGGTGATGGTGGTGGCGATGGTGGTAGTAGTGGTGATGGTGGTATCGATGGTGGTGATGGTGGTAGGGTGGTGATGGTGGTGCTGATGGTAGTGATAGTGGTGATGATAACAGCTACAGTTAGTGAGCATCTACTCTGCACACATGGCTGTAACCCTTAACACGGCAACACAGACTGGGTAGCAGTAACTTCAATTGCAGAAGGAAACAATGAGTGACTTAACCAAGGCCACACAGATGGCGTGTGGCAGAGTTCAGGTAACGACACAACAACTCACCTTTCATATTGCAGTAAAGAGGCAGTGAGGCCATGCGTGTGAGAGCCCCTGGTAAACAGCCTAGCCTTCACTCAAGGGGGGCAGCGTTTGGTTGGAAGTAGCCCAGCCTTAGCACTCTGCCCTCAGCAGCAAGGGCTTCCTGGAAGGGACCGTCCTTCAGTCTCTCCACCTCCCCCAAACCATGCCAGAGTCCTCTCTCAGGCTCACTGGGCTGGGGAGAAGGCGTGTCTGCCTGTCCCCATGGTGACCGGTTACAGGCCTGGTGCTGGTTTTGGTTTTCCTAATTTGAGGTTGTGGGATCCTTCTGGTTGCGACTGAGGCTTTTCTGCCCTGGAAACTCCAACTGTTGTGTGGCCATGAGGCAGGCTTGGAGGTGTTTGAACCTGCCCACAGGCCACAGGCTCCACCGGCCACAGGCCCCACAGGCCCTGTTCCACCTGCCTCACACCACTCCGACACTTCACTTCCTTTTGAGAACTTACTGAGGAGGTTTCAGGTTCTTGCAGCTGAGAACTGCAGCACCAAAGAGCTCTCTGGGGCAGGATAACTGTTGTATCTTCGCCTCTCTACATCCCGTCCTATAAAGGGCAGAGCTGGCTGGGGACTACCATTTACCCGCCACTGTTCTTGCCCATGCTCCTGGTGGGATCTTCTTGAGCAGTGGAAGCCCCCTCTAAGCAGTTGAGCACATCTCCCAGTGGTCAGGGCTTGGAAACCCCTTCCCTCCTTCCCTCCTCCCTACCTCTTTGCTTTCCTGAGTTTAGGGCAGGTTGCTCCCTGGCCTCTTAAACAGAGTCTGGGCTTAATTCTACGTGACTCTGGGCACATTTCTAAAAACCAGTTGTCATGGAGTCAACTCTAACTCCTGGCCACCCCCTCTGTGTCAGAGTAGAACCGCGCTCCCTAGGGTTGTCAATGGCTGATTTTCTGGAAGTAGATCGCCCAGCCTTTCTTCCTAGGCACCTGTGGGTAGACTCCAACCTCCAACCTTTTGGTTAGCAGCTGAGCATGTTAGCCATTTGTACCAGGGACTCTGGGCATGTTCCTACTTTCCCTAAAATGGTTCTGTAACAAGGGTCAGTCCTCACGGCATGGTGAAGGTGGTGGTGTTCAGGCCGTGAGAAGCCCTCCTGGGCAGGAAGAAGCTCCTCCATCTCCTTTCTTCCCTCTCTTGCCCACCCCTTGCCCGGCTAGGAGAGAACTGAACACACTCCCGAAACATCAGGGTCACAACTCCTTAAAGCTCCTGATGACCTGTGCCTTGGGGAACAGTTTACTCAGGCCACCAGAGTAAATGGTATAATTCCCACCTCAGGGTGTCTGGGGCCACAGGTGCCTTTGGCGGCCCCCGGTGTTATGTCGTCTTCTGAACATTTAAATCAGCGTGTAGTTACGGGGGGTCCTCCACCTGGTGCCACCAGACCCTGACCCCCAGTGACAGCCACACTCTAGAAAGCAGCTTGGGACAGTATGGTAACGGTGGGGGGAGGGTGGAGCCTGGAGTTGCCAGGATTCAGGAGGCATCCAGGAAAGTCATGAACAAGGATGCACTGAGGCAGTGTCTTAGTGCTGGTGTTCTCAGAAGGTAGGAAGTACCGGGATGAGAACGGGGTCCCCCGGCCCAGTGTTTGTAAATCCCATCCCCTCTCTGCCCATCCCACCCCATCAGCTCCCTTATTATCTGTTTCACCTTTGGGGATTGTGTTCATTTCCTAGGACTGCCCTAACTAGTTGCCACAAAACTGGTGGCTTAAAACAACAGGAATTTATTCTCTCTTAGCTCTCAAGACCAGAAGTCCAACATCAAGGTGTTGACAAGGCCACTGTCCCCCCAGAGGCTCCAGGGGAAAATCCTTCCCGGCCTCTTCCAGCTTCTGGTAGCTCCTGGTGTTCTTGGCTCAGGGCAGCATCACTCTAATCTCTGCCTCCGTCTTCACACAGCCTTTTCCCTTCTGTGTCTGTCTATGTTCATACCTCCCTCTCCTTTCTCTTATAAGGTCACCAGTCATTGGACTAAGGGCCCACCCTAAATCCAGGATCATCTTATCTCAAGATCCTTAACAAATTACATCTGCAAAGACCCTGTCCCAAATGAGGCCACATTCTGAGGCTCCAGGCAGACATGAATTTGGGGGACACTGCAACCCACTAAAGTAGCCCTCGTGGTGCAGTGGTTAAGAGCTCAGCTGCTAACCAAAAGGTCAGCAGTTTGAACCCACCAGCCGCTCCATGGGAGAAAGATGTGGCAGTCTGCTTCCGTAAAGATTATAGCCTTGGAAACCCTATGGGACAGTTCTACTCTGTCCTACAGGGTCGCTATGAGTTGGAATCAACTCGATGGCAATGGGTTTGTTTTTTTTTTTTTTTGGTTTGGTACAACTGAATACAGGGATCTTAAATAAAAACTCTTTTGACAAAAAGGGTTCTGCTGCCTATCTTGGTGCAGTCATCTCGGGCCCAGATGAGGAAACTGAGGCACAGCATGCTGCTTTCTCCTGCTCTCCCGCAAGTCGGCAGCAGGGCTGTGGCCAGGGCTTGTTTCTCCTGATCCCTCAGACATCTGTCTTTCTTTCACTCCAGTCGCCAAGTGTGTCGGGTTGTTGAAAGCCCTCTGCAGACTGAGGTCACCTCAAGTACAGTTGGCTGAAGTCCTGTCGCTTCTGAAAAGGCTTGAGCCACTAGGTGATGCCACCCCCGATTGGGCCTGTAGTTGGGATCTCTCCTTGTTCAGGGCTGGATGGAAAGAGACTTTGACTCAGTGAGTTGCTCCACACCCACGTCATTAGCGTGAGGTAAAGAAAGCGGAGGCCAAGGTGGATATAAAAGAAGCATGAGGGCAGGGGCAGGAGAGTTGGGCAGGGTGTTGAGGAGGGTAGTGGTAGGGGGCAGCAGACACAGGGGTGATCTCCCTTCATTAGAAAAACCAAGCCCCTCCGCTTTGCTGCTGGCCATATCTGAGTCTGAGGACACCCACAGGCTCTCCATGGTTGTATTTTCTGGAAAACCGACCCTGCTGGCAGCGCAGTAGAAGCTGAATCCTGAAAGCTCACCTGGGTAAAAAAGAATTGAATGGATTCTTTAGCCCCACAGACGTCACCGGCAGAATTGTAACACGACCTTCCACTGGAGTGGCTGAGAGCTAGTGAGTCATCAGCTTTTTGTGGCCGGGAGTATAGTGGAAAGGTCCTTCCACGTTCCAGCAACCACGATATTGAGCACCTCCCAGACCTTAATCAAAATGTACTGAGAACAGAGCCTCCGACTTCCCTTGTTTTCCTTTTCTTTCCCCCAGATACATATTCTAAAGACCTGCTTGGCAGTGTAATTTGTGTTTTTAACGAATTTGATCCCTTACCTTAGCGTAATGCTGACCTTTCCAAACTTTGTGACTCTGGGTGGACCACAAGCCATTCCATATGAGGGGCTGTTAGGTGGCAGCAGAGAGGGGTTCTGCTGGAAGCCCTGAGGGCTTGGTGGTCTGTGTCCCTCTGCCTCATGTCCTTGTGCCCCTAAATAGCCAGCAGCACCCCAAACTGTGGAGGTGAGGAGATTGTTTTGTGGCCTTGCCCATGTTGCCCCTGGTTAGGGCTGGCCCCACCCCAGAAGTTTCCACACTGATCTTGCTTGCTGGGGTAGACCTGCTGGTCCCTTGGCCCCACCATCCTGCCCTCTGCTCTCTCCATCTTTGAAGACCAGAACCAATTGGATCATTTCAGACTCCAACTGGAACCATGTCCTAGTTTCCTAGGACTGTTATGACAAAATGTCACAAAGTGGGTGGCATTAAAGAACAGAAATTTATTTTCTCACTGTTCTGGAGGCTAGAAGCACAAATCAGGATCTTGACCACGTCCATTCCTTCCGTTGGCTTTGAGAGAGGAACTGTTTCACGTCCCTCTCCTAGTTTCCAGTGCTGCCGGTGACCCTTGGCGTTCCTTGGCTGCTGATAGATGCATCTGCCTCTTTTGTCACATGGCATCTGTCTTCTCTGTGTGATACTCTCCATGTGTCATGGATTGAATCATGTCCCCCCAAAATATACGTCATCTTGGCTAGGCCATGATTACCAGCACTGTGTGATTATCCACTATTGTGTCATCTGATGTGATTGTCCTGTGTGCTGTAAATCCTACCTCTGTGATGGTGGTGAGGCAGAATTAGAGGCAGTTATGTTAAGGAGGCAGGACTCAATCTACAAGATTAGGTTGTATTTTAAGTCAGCCTCTTCTGAAATATAAAAGAGAGAAGTGAACAGAGAGACAGGGGGACCTCATACCACCGAGAAAGCAGCACTGGACAACTGGACTAAACCAAAAGCAAAGAAGTTTCCTGAATAAACTGAATGCTTCAAAGGCCACCGTAGCAGGGGCAGGGGTTTGAGGACCATGGTTTCAGGGGACATCTAAGTCAATTGGCATAATAAAATCTATTAAGAAAACATTCTGCATCCCACTTTGGTGAGTGTCGTCTGGGGTCTTAAACACTAGTAAGTGGCCATCTAAGATACATCAATTGGTCTCAACCTACCTGGAGCAAAGGAGAGTGAAGAACACCAAAGATACAAGGTAATTTGGAGCCCAAGAGACAGGACCACATAAATCAGAGACTACATCAGCCTGAGACCAGAAGAACTAGATGGTGACCGGCTACAACCAATGACTTCCCTGACAGGGAACACAGCAGAGAACACCTGAGGGAGCAGGAGAGCAGTGGGATGCAGACCTCAAATTCTCATAAAAGACCAGACTTAATGGTCTGACTGAGACTAGAAGGACCCCAGAGGTCATGGTTCCCACACCTTCTGTTAGCCCAAGACAGGAACCATTCCCAAAACCAGCTCTTCAGACAGGGATTGGACTGGATTATAAGTTAGAAAATGATACTGGTGAGGAGTGAACTTCTTGGCTCAAGTAGGCACATGAGACTTTGTGTGTAGCTCATGTCCGGAGGGGAAATGAGAAGGCAGAGGGGGACAGAAGCTGGCTGAATGGACATGGGAATACAAGGTGGAGAGGAGGAGTGTGTTGTCTCATTAGGGGAAGAGCAACTAGGAGTATATAAAAAAAAAAATAGCAAGGTGTATATAAATTTCTGTGTGAGAGACTGACATGATTTGTAAACTTTCACTTAAAAAGCACAATAAAATTAAAAAAAGAAAAAGCAGCACTGGGAGCAGAGTGTGTCCTTTGGACTTGGGATCCCTGGGTGGAGAAGCTCCTAGCCCAGGGGAAGACTGATGACAAAGACCTTCCCCCGGAGCTGACAGAGAAAAAGCCTTTCCCTGGAGCTGGTGCCCTGAATTTGGACTTGGAGCCTACTAGACTGTGCGAGAACAAACCTCTCTTTGTTAAAGGCATTCACCTGTGGTATTTCTGTTATAGCAGCAATAGGTAACTAAGCACCGTGCCCTCCCAGCATCTCCTTGGGCTTTCTGGAAACATCACCCACCCCTCAGCCGCCAGGACTCGTAAATGGCTTTGAGGCTGCTAACTGTTTTGCCGTGAGAAAAATCCTTGACTCAAGTCAGGCAGTCAGGTAGGGGGCTGGAGTGGGTTAAGAACCCCCAGTCTCCAAAATCACTGTACTTTGAAGCTAGGTGGAACTTTTTGAGTTAACTTTAAGAACAACAACTTCTTAAAGGTGTTGTTGTTCGGTGCTGTCAAGTCGATTTTCGACTGATAGTGACCCCATGTGACAGAGTAGAGCCGTCCCATAGGTTTCTTAGGCTGTAACTTTTACGGAGAGGCACCCTGGTGGTGCAGTTAAGCACTTGGCTGCTAACCGAAAGATCTGCGGTTTGAGCCTACCAGCTGCTACTCTGGAGGAGAACGTGGCAATCTGCTCCTGTAAAGATTTGCAGCCTTGGAAACCCTTTGGGGCAGTTCTACTCTGTTCTATAGGGTCGCTATGAGTTGGAATCAACTAGATGGCAGAGGGTTTGATTTTTTGATTTAATCTTTATGGGAGCAGATCACCAAGTCTTTCTCTCGAGGAGCTGCTGGGTGGGTTCGAACTGCCAACCTTTGTGTTAACATATGAGTGCTTAACTGTTGTACCACCAGGGCTCTTCTAAAAATTTTTTTTAGAAAGGCAGGGCAGAAATAACACATTAAAGAGAGGAATTGCAGGAGAGAGTGGCTTCTTCGCCCTATTTCCCAGGCATTGCTCAGGGACTTTCTCTTCTTTTAGGGTTGTGGTTTGCCTGTGTGTTGGACTCACCTGGGGGATTTGTTAAAATGGGATTGCTGGCCACACCCCACGTTTCTGACTTGGTAGATTTGGGATGGGGTCCAAGAATTTGCATTCCTAACAAGTTCCATAGATGCTACTGCTGCTCGTCAGGAACCCCAGATTTAAGGGCAAGAAGGAAGGTCTTTGCAACACGTACATAGAGGCTTCCTCGGTTTCCCCCAAAGGAACCTTCTCAGATCAATTACACATTTGTCCTAGGGAGGAAGTAAACAGTGGGAACACTTGTGTCCTAGGTCAGGTTGTGACACAAACTGCCTGGGTGATTTGGGGCTAGGTTTTTGCCTTTCTGGACCTCTGTTTCCCTATCTGTAAGATGCGTACAGTAATAGGACCTACCTCAAAGGATTAATGAGAGCATTAAATGAGAAGATGTATTAACCATACAAATTACTCCCTGACCCTGCGGGTACAAGAAATGCCACTTTTCTTCAGTTTCCAAATCAAGTATACAGTAAGATTGATGAGAAGTCCAGGGTCAGTTGTTTTGCAAAAATCTATGCCACCACTCCAAAAGGTGGTGTAAGAAGCCACTGGGTTCAAGGAGGTCCCTGGGTGGTGCAAATGGTTTGTGCTCATCTATTAACCTAAAAGTTGGCAGTTTGAACCCACCGGATGGTGCTGTGGAATAAAGGCCTGTCGATCTGCTTCTGTAAAAGTTACAGCCAACCCTATGGAGCTCAGTTCTACTCTGTCACGTATGGAGTCACTATGAGTTGGAATTTACTTGATGGCTGTGGGTTTGGCTTTGGTTTAGGGTTCAAGGAGTCTAGTAAATTAGGCCTCAGACTATCAAGGTACCCAATATTGTCCTTTTCAGGGTCCTTTGGGGGATAGGACTCTGCTGGCAGCCCCAATCCACTATGTCAGGCTGGTTGTGAGTCTGTGGGAGGCTGGAGGCTGCTCTCCACTCAGACCCCCTCATCACTGGCCCCCACACCACCCCGCATCAGGATCAAGCTGCCACAGGGGCAATGTCTCCTGGAGCTCAGCCCCCTTTCACCCTCATCTCCCCCTCATCTTCTGCCCACAAAGCACAAACACCTTTCTTGGAAGCAGTGAGAGTAACAAGAATGACAGCTAGCCAGTTTATTCCCCTGTAATGACAGCCCATTCTCCAGTGGCAGTTCTTTTGGGGGTGATCCTTGTATTCTCCCCTGGGGCGTCCCCAGGAGCAAAAGGAATGCCAGGTAATTTCTCGACCCTGTGCTTGGCCTATGCTTAAGATATGGCAGCGATGTTGTTATGACTTGGATTTCCCCACTCCTGACTCCATTCCCTGCTAGGACATGGCCTCCTGCCCGAGGGCCCCCACCCTTCTCTGCTGGTCATGTTCCCTCCTCCTGCCCCGGCCACCCCCTTATCGTACTTTCCCAGTCCAGCAGGGAGGGCGCCTGGCTGAGGCCATGGTTGGCAGGCGAGGTGGACCCCGGGGACTGGGGAAAGCAGAAGTGAGCTGGGTGGGATCTGATAAGCAGTTTCCTTCCTGTAGGCCACCCCCTCCTAAGGGCCAGCTGGAGGCTGAGGCCATGCATGGGGGTTCACTTGCATTTTCGTGTTGCCCACTTTCTCCAGGTTTTGCTTTGGTGTCACACACACACACCCTCAAGGTGAAGGGCTGGCCACCTTGGTCCTTCGGTGCCCTTCCCCAGAGCCATGAGAGGGCAAAATTAAGCCGAGGCCCCTCAGCCAACATCTTGGCCTCTTTCTGCCCTCTGACTGGAGCCCCACTTCTGGTCTGAACCGCTGTTGCTGCCATCCCCGCTCCCTGGCTGGGGCCACCCCTCTTCTATGCCCTGCCTGCCTGGCCACACCCCAGCTGTCTTGCTTGTCTTTGCTCCTTGTGCGTGGGCTGAGCACTATGTCCGCGGAGGCGGGGACCAGGTCCTCTTCACTAACTGCGGAAGGTGAAATCTAGCTGCAGCGAATTGGTTGATAAAGCAAATGAGCATAAGTCTGCTCTCAAGGGGAAATGCCTACAAATGTGGGGGAGGAGGAAGTGGGGACGTAAGTGCTTCTGTTTTGGTGTGGGGTTCATTCATTGGCCCTGTTAATTCCCCTCCCTGAGCCTCAGGTCTCTCATCTGTAAAATGGGGCTAAAAAACGACAACCAAACCCATTGCCCTCCAGTAGATTCTTACTCATGGCAACCCCACATGTTACAGAGTAGAACTACTTCATAGGGTTTTCTTGGCTATAATCTTTATGGAAGGAGATCGCCAGGCCTTTATTTCAAGGTGTCACTGGGTGAGTTCGAACTGCCAACTTTTAGTTTAGTAGTGAGCACAAACCATTTGTGCCACCCAGGGACCTGGAATGGGGCTAAGACCACCTTAATGAAGACTGAGTATACCACACCTGGTTTTCAGGGCTAAGCCCAGAGGGCTAGGGCCTGTTGCCATTTATTCCTTCAGTCATTCATTCGAAAATTTGCAATGAACCAGGCATTGTGTTAGTTGTTGAGATACAGCTGGCCGCCCTGGCCTACCCTCTAGAAGGCCAGATGGGGAGGGTCGGCCTCTCAGTTGGCACTGGAGGGGCTTCCCACAGGAGCTGGCACGGGAGCCAGGCTTGAAGATTGAGCTTGGGGGCAGGGGCAGAGGATGGAAAGACCATCCCTGGAGAGAGAACCCTGTCTGTGGGGTCACGGGGGAAGGAAAAGAACAATACCAGTTGCACTTAGGGGCTAGAGCGTCCACCAGGTGGCTGGGAGGTAAAGCATTTTCCTCTATTCAGCAAGTACTGTTTGAGCATCTCCCGTGGTTTGGGGAGAGTCACAGGGAGCAAAGAAGCCCAGCTGCCTCCCATAGTGGAGCTGGTCTCAGAGCTGGGGAGACTGTGACGGGAAGTCCACAGGCAAATGGGACTATTTCAGGTCATGATAGAGCAGTGGGCCAGTGCTGGGCATGGAGCAGTCGCTTAACACCCTGAGATTGAATGGGCCATTGAAAATGTGCTGAGAAGGGATATGTGAATCTAGTATGCTGTGTGAGTTGGAACAGACTGATCCACCCATCAGTGGTCCCCAACCACTGTTTAATGGCAAGCGGAGAAAGTAGAGAAGGACCTTCTTCAGTGACCGAAGTCACAGTAGGCCCCTGCAGGAGAGTGGGGTTTGGGCTGAGACTTGCAGCGTGGATGAGAGGCATTGAGAAAAGCAGGGAGAGGATGGTCTGGCAGAGGGACTGTGCAAAGGCCCTGAGGGCAATGACTGTGAGGGAAATAAAGCCTGGAAAGAAGATGACCAGGCAGTGGTGAAGGCCTGGAACCTGGCTGAGGAGGATTGGTGGAGCCTTTGGTTGGTGGGCAGGCCTGGACCCTGGATAGGAGGCAGGAGTACCTACCCAGGGCAGCTGGGGCCATGGGGCCAGGACACAGGGAGTTTTCTGCAACAGTGTGGCCAGGCTCTCAGGATACTGAGAAACAATCAAGTCACACAGAAATAATAAACAGTATCAACACTTCAGTCATCAAATATGCCATTTAACAACCCAACAGCACACTGAGAGCCAAGTATTTGTCTGGAAGCAGTGATTTCTCTGAGACGGGTTGTTTGTTGTTAAGACAGGAAGCCTTGCCCAGCCCTCCGGAGCCCTAGAGGAGCTGGATTTATTGATGGGATATTCAGAGGAACTGGGGGCCACATGTGGGTGGGGAGGCCACTCAGGGACCCTGGGGCCATTTGTAGGGGGACACCCTACTGAGAGTATCCGTCTGCCCTGTTCTGGAAGCCAGGAAAGTAAAGAGTAGTAGGAATGCAGCCCCAGGTGGGGCCAGGAGGCCTGTGCCCTGTGCCTGGGCAGCCTCCAGGTGGCTGTGTGGTTCCCTCCTTCCTAACTCCAGCTTCCTACCTAACCCCAACTTCAATGACACCTCCTCCAGGTGGCCTTTACCTGACTGGCCCCCACCTCCATCACCACCTCAGTCATCTCATGACTAACAAGCTTCCCAGCCCTGCACTTCTCTTGCATGTTGGTCAAAACTGCCATTAAATATATCAAGATGTCTCAGCACCATCAGCATCCTGAACTGGGTAATTCTCTCTGGGGGGTGTGTGTGTGTGGTGGGGGGATGACTGTTCTGTGTGTTGTAGGATGTTTAGCAGCACCCCTTGCCTCAACCCATGAGATGCCAGTAACACCTCTCCACACAGTTGCCACAACCAAAAATGTCTCCAAACATTGCCAAATGTCCCCTGGGGCCAAATTCCCAGGCATTGAGAACCCCTGACATAAGCATTGGATATCTGTCTCTTCTGCTGGATTGGAAGCCCAGGAGGGTAGAGACCATGCCCACCCTGTAATCGCTGCGACCCCCAACCCTGCTTAGTGATTCACGTTTAGTGGATGCTCAGCTCATGTTGATTGAACGAATTTAAATGAATCTGTGTTAACTTTTTAAATTAATAAATTAATCTAGAAAAAGGTTTTTTTTTTTTTTTTTTTTTTTGCGTGTGTGTGTGTGTGTGTAAAACAGACCCCTGGTTTCCATAGACACCTGGGGACCCTTTTTTTTTTTTTTAATTTTTATTGTGCTTTAAGTGAAAGTTTACAAATCAAGTTAGTCTCTCATACAAAAGTTTATATACACCTTGCTATATACTCCTAGTTGCTCTCTCCCTAATGAGACAGCACACTCCTTCTCTCCACCCTGTATTCAGCCAGCTTCTGTCCCCCTCTGCCTTCTCATCTCCCCTCCAGACAGGAGCTGCCCACATAGTCTCATGTGCCTACCGAGCCAAGAAGCTCCCTCTTTACCAGTATTGTCTTCTATCTCATAGTCCAGTCCAATCGCTGTCTGAAGAGTTGGCTTTGGGAATGGTTCCTGTCTTGGGCTAACAGAAGGTCTGGGGACCATGACCTCTGGGGCCCTTCTAGTCTCAGTCAGACCATTAATTCTGAGAATTTGAGGTCTGTATCCCACTGCTCTCCTGCTCCCTCAGGGGTTCTCTGTTGTGTTCCCTGTCAGGGCACTCATCAGTTATAGCTGGGTGCCATCTAGTTCTTCCGGTCTCAGGCTGATGTAGTCTCTGGTTTATGTGGCCCTTTCTGTCTTTTGGGTTCATAATTACTTTGTATCTTTGGTGTTCTTTATTCTCCTTTGCTCCAGGTGGGCTGAGACCAATCGATGCATCTTAGATGGCTGCTTGCTAACATTTAAGACCCCAGACGCCACTCTCCAAAGTGGGTTGCAAAATGTTTTCTTAACAGATTTTATTATGCCAGTTGACCTGGATGTCCCCTGAAACCATGGTCTGGGGAGCCTTTTAAGAAGAGACTGTGATTCACTGAGTTCCTGGTGCAGCCTGGGAATTTGTATCATCAAGAGTGTGTTATGTTATCCAGCCAGGTCCAGGAATTGTCAGTGGGGGGGTAGGGGGGTGGGAAGTGGGAAGAGAAGACGGCTCAGAGTTCTTCGAAGGCCCTGCTAGGCTGTGCAGGTTCCTTGACCCGTGGGGGTGCCTTGACCTGGCGGAGCTAAAGTCTTAGGCTGACTTCTCAAGAGGGCAGCCCTTCTCTCGGGGTTGCACATACAAATCCCTATGGAGGCCGGTGGGTCACATGAATGAGGGCCCTAGCTAGGTGAGGATGGGGCCCATCTGGAGGCCACATGTCCTGTCCCAGGCAGCTGTTACCCAGCTCTGGCCGATTCTTGCCATATGGGACGCCTGGGTATGTGAGAGAAGTTAGAAATTTGAATTTGTGTGTGAAATCTAACGTTTAAATGTTGGCATCTGGTTCAGCGAACAAGGAAACAAGTCATGTGTGGGTCAAACAAAATGACTGCAGGCCTTCGGTCTAATTCAGCATCTTTTCTTGGAGCTTAGTGGGCCGGGTCTGAGCTACATCCCCGCTCCTGCTCCTGTTACAGAGTGCTGGTATCACTTTGGAGGCCCGACATCAGCATTCTCTTGGATCTTCTGAGAATTTCCCTGGCTCTCAACACATCCCAATGAGAGCTTTACAGACAGAATGGGAGGGTGAGAGTCTAGGGTCTAGACTCCGCCCAGTTCGCAGTCTTGGCTCTGCCACTTAGGAGCTAAACGGCCTTAGGTGACTTGCTTTCCTGTCCTATGCCTCAGTTTACTCATTTCTTGAATGGGAATAGAGTGCACATTGCAGGAGAGGGCTTGCGAGGGGCTTGTCCCAGGGCAGGGTGTGGTTTGTGGTATAGGGGTGATGTGTGTGATATGTGCGGTATGTGGTGTGGTACTGATGTGTGTGGTGTGTTGTGGTGTGCGTGTAGGGTGTGGTGTGTGTGGTGTGTAGTGTGTAATGTGTGTGTGTATGATGTAGTTTGTGTGACGTGTATTGTGATATGTCTGTCTGTGGTATGTGGTGTGTGTGTGATACATTGTGATGTATATGTGGTATGGTGTGTGTATGTGGTATGTGGTATGTGTGTGATATGTTGTGGTGTGTATGTGTGTGATACGTGCTGTGTATGTGATATGTTTTGATGTGTGTGTGGTGTGGTGTGTGTGTGGTATGTGGTGTGTGTGTGTGATGTGATGTGTGTAGTGTTTGGGATGTGTCTATGTGTGTTGGCTCTGGCTGGAGGAAGAGCAGGTGTGGAGTAGGCAGGCCCCTGGCTGGTGAGTTATACAGCCTCCAATGTCTGTTTTTTCATGTATGACATGGGCCCAGGGGTTTCTTCCTCTAAGAGTCATTCTGAGCATTAAACAAGATACTGTTCAAATAGTGCCTGGTCATGGTAGGTGCCCAGTGCACATTATTACCATCCCTTGGAGTCTGAGGCCTTTGCCATCTGTAGAGATGTGAGAGGAGGGAACTGGGGCTGGTTTGTTGGGGTTAGAGACAGGACAAGTGGAGAACAAAGAAGTAGACCCAAATGCCCTGCTCCTCCCTCATTAGCTCCCTTTTCTACCTCCTGGTCCCCAGGTTTGGGTCCTGGTCCCATCATCAGAAGATGGCATCATGGTCCTGAAGGAGCCCTGGCCACCTGGCACAGAGGTGTTTCCAGGTCCAAGGCCAAAAGCTGGTGACACCCCAGTGACACTCTAGACTTAGAGTTGGCATCCCATGACTGCACACCTGTGTGATCTGACGTCTGTCCAACGTTGCCTGGACAACAGGTGGCGGGGAGAGTAAGATGCCTGGTATGTGCATCTCTCAGCCCCGCATGTTCCTTACACTTACTTGAGGGAGAGTATGAGGCAGGACGGGACCCGTAGGAATCCTTCCAGCCTTTAGAAACAGACCTTCAAAAACCCTTGGGTTTGTGAGGACAGAGAAGAAGAGGATGACCAAGACAAGTGGAAATTGAAGCCCTTGTCCCCTGACAGGAAACAACAGGACAAAATGTGAGAGGAGGCGGTGAAGGGTTCCACAGCCCAGTAGCTTGTTGATTTGCTGCACAAGATTTCCCGAGCCTGAAGGGAATACCTTAGTTTTCTAGCGCTGCTGTAACAGAAATACCCAGGGGGTGGCTTTAAAGAACAGAAATTTATTTTCTTATAGGTCTGGAGGTTAGAAGTCCACATCAGGGTCTCAGCTGTGTCGAATCCTTCCTTGTTGGTAGCGTTCCTTGGTTCCTTGGCTTGTAGATGATCCTCACACGCATCTGTCTTTTTCCCTTATGTGTGTGTCTGTGTCCATTCTGCTCTTTATAACTCAGAAGTGGTTAGGTTTAGAATTCACGCTACACCAGTATGACCTTAACTGATTGATTGCGTTACGTTGCGTTATGGAAGGTGATTACATCGCATTGCATTGCATTATGGAAGGCAATTACCTTACATTGCATCCACAGGTGTAGGGGTAAGGGTTCTAACACATATTTTGGGGGAATACAATTCAATCCGTAACAGAAAATATTAAACAGTAGAAGTCCTGGCCCCTGCCATTGGAGGCTTCTAGTTTAGTCTGGGAGACCAGAAACCAGGCACCAATAGGGCCTGAACATCAGTGGTGAGGAAGAACATCATGGATGTTGGTGTGGGTGTGGTAAAAGTGGACAGAGGGACTCACCTGCTGCCTCTGGGAGGGACCCCAGGCTTGACGAAGCCCTGGGAGGGAGAGTGTGTATGTGTGTGACATAGGGGTTGAGGGTGTGTCACTGGGCCTCCCTGCCATCTAGCTGGTAGATGGGGTCACTGGAATGGGACGCAGACTCCACAGCCTTGAACAACACCAATATCTTTCCCCCATCTCTGCAGGGGGCGGAGGAAAGCGCAAAGGGAAAAGCAAGAAGTGGAAGGAAATCCTGAAGTTCCCGCACCTCAGCCAGTGTGAAGATCTCCGAAGGACCGTAGGTAAGTCCCTGCCCCAGGAGGCAGTGGGGAGGGAATGAGAGGGGAGTAAGGAGCCTGGTAACAGCCAAACCATCTGTACAATGAGTCAAAATCAAATCAATACGGTAAAGAGGTTCCAGGTGGGAACTCCATGATGTCTAATTGACACAAAGATAAGACCAACATTCATTAAACGTTTGGTGTGTGCCTGGCAGAATTATTTCTTTGCAATAATCCTTTGAGACAGGTCCTGTTATTACCTCCACCTTTCAAATGGGGAAACTGAGGTGCAGAGAGGTTCTGTGACTTATCTGAAGTCACACAACTTATGGGTTTGTGATGGAGTTGGCCAGGCCCAACCCACAGAAGCTTCCCACATTTCCTTCTTGGAGCTTAAATTCTTCCCTGAGAAGTAGCTCTAGGCTCTGGGAGCTGAGCAGTGTACTGAGCGTTTGATGGTTCCTCTTGCTGAGGATGTCGATAGTCACCGAGGGACCGCCAATCTCAGGGGCATGGCCAAGTCCTCTCTGTCCAGCACTCACACAGCCAGGCATCACCAACACAGAGTGGGTTCATCTCTTGAGGGAAATGGCACAGCCCAACACCCAAGTGGCTCTGTCCCTAGCCCCACTCAGAACCCATGTTAGTGGTGAGGAGGCCAGGGTGACTGGGCAGGTGGCTGTGGCTGTGAAGAGAGGATGTGACCATCCTTTGTCACTGACCTGCTAAACATGTGCTATTATAATCAGACCTGTTGAGGACTGGGTACAGGATGCTCTGTTACCCAGAACTCCTCAGGCCCAGCTGTTCTTGGGACTTCTGCCCAGGGCTTTGGGAGAACTGCCCCATGCCTGCTGTGGAACGTGGAGCCACTCCTGTGGCCTGGCCTCCCCCAGTTTCCCAGGCCAGGTGGGCCCCTATGCCACTCAGCCGACCCTGCAGATGCCTTGTCTACATTGTGATGGTGGACGACAACTGTTGGCTCTCTGGGAGAGGAGGTGCCTGCTGAATTGGTGTTTGTGAAATGAAAGGAAGCTGCCTGCCCTGCCCCCTCATGAAGGCAGATATGAGCAGATAAAGAATGATAGGGTGCTAAAATGTGGGGACAATGTCCTCCAGATCCATCTTCTACCCTAAGACTCTCTGAGGCAGTTGGAAGTCCCTATGATGTTCTCGGGGCCCAGAGTGGAGCTGGCCTAGGGGATCCAGGCCTCTGGGTCCAGACAAACTAGTCCCACCCTTTTTGTGCCCTGTGACAAGTTACTGAATGTTACTGACCCTCCTCTTCCTCAGTTGTAAGACAGCAAACCTCCATCCTAGGCTGGTTAAGAGGATTAGATGAGACGGTGTACGTAAAGGGCTTAGTTGGAGCCCTCCTCAGTAGCCTGAGGCCCACTCCCCTCAGCACTCAGAAGTTTCTTTCTGGGATTCCCCAACAGCCCCTGCCTTGCTTGGTCCCTCCTGTGTTGGGAGCTTGGGTGTCTGTGCTTGCCCTCAATGATCATCTTTTTCTCTGAGACACATCAGGGCAGGGTGAGAGAGAAGAGGGACTGTTTTTCCTGGGGCTGAGAGAGGGGATATGAGAAAGAGCCCCTCTGGTGTCTGCCCACTACTCCCTGGGGCCATTTTGTTTTTCATGCTAATTTTGGCATGGATTGACTAGAGCCTTTCTCTATTTTCTCAGCAACAGTTAATGTTGTCAGACTTTGCAGGCTGGACGTCTTGCTGTTTCTTTAACTTGAATTTCCCCGATTACTGGTGGGTTGAGCATCTCTCACGTATTTATTAACCAAATTTTGGACAGTTTATTAAACTAGTTAAGCATAAATATTAATGAACACTGCATTTATTAAGATAATATACAAACTATGTAGAAAAGCAGTGCATAGGAAGAAAAGTCTGGTTGGGTATTTTAGGATAATTTAGGAGTTAGAAGGTGGAGGCAGAGCAATCAGTTAGGAGATGGTTGTCGTAGTCCAGACATGATCTTATGGGGCACTGGCCTGGGGGGTAATTGCAGGAATAGGCAAAAAGGGCTTCTTGGGAGGAGTGTGATGAAGAACTGATGAGATTCATTGAATGTGAGGGTTGAGTATTTTTTTTTTTTAACTTTTATTGAGCTTCAAGTGAATGTTTACAAATCAAGTCAAACTGTCACATATAAGTTTATATACACCTTACTCCGTACTCCCACTTGCTCTCCCCATAATGAGTCAGCCCTTCCAGTCTCTCCTTTCGTGACAATTTTGCCAGCTTCCAACTCTCTCTATCCTCCCATCCCCCCTCCAGACAGGACATGCCAACACAGTCTCAAGTGTCCACCTGATACAAATAGCTCACTCTTCATCAGCATCTCTCTCCTACCCACTGTCCAGTCCCTTCCATGTCTGATGAGTTGTCTTCGGGAATGGTTCCTGTCCTGTGCCAACAGAAGGTTTGGGGACCATGACCGCCGGGATTCCTCTAGTCTCAGTCAGACCATTAAGTATGATCTTTTTGTGAGGATCTGGGATCTGCATCCCACTGATCTCCTGCTCCCTCAGGGGTTCTCTGTTGTGCTCCCTGTCATCAGTTGTGGCCGGGCACCAACTAGTTCTTCTGGTCTCAGGATGATGTAAGTCTCTCTGGTTCATGTGGCCCTTTCTGTCTCTTGGGCTCACAGTTATCGTGTGACCTTGGTGTTCTTCATTCTCCTTTGATCCAGGTGGGTTGAGACCAACTGATGCATCTTAGATAGCCGCTTGTTAGCATTTAAGACCCCAGACGCCACATTTCAAAGTGGGATGCAGAATGTTTTCATAATAGAATTATTTTGCCAGTTGACTTAGAAGTCCCCTTAAACCGTGGTCCCCAAACCCCCACCCTTGCTCCGTTGACCTTTGAAGCATTCATTTTATCCCGGAAACTTCTTTGCTTTTGGTCCAGTCCAGTTGAGCTGACCTTCCATGTGTTGAGTATTGTCCTTCCCTTCAGACGGTTGAGTATTAATCAGGATAAATTAGGTTATACCATGAACTGCCAGAAGAATGAAACCTGTCTTGGAGGAAGTACAGCCAGAATGCTCCTTAGAAGGGAGGATGGTGAGACTTCATCTCGCTTACTCTGGACATGTCATCAAGAGGGTAAAGTAGAGGATCGGTGAAAAAGAATGAGACCCTCAACGAGATGGATTGACACCATGGCTGCAGCAGTGGGCTCAGACATAGCAATGATTGTGAGGGTAGTGCAGGACCTGGCAACGTTCCGTACTGTTATTTGTAAGGTTGCCAAGAGCTGGAGGGAGTTGATGGCAGCTATCAACAATAACAACAAATTAGATTATGTTGCGATAACAACACCAAAATCTCAGAGGCTTTATATTACAAAGAATTTATTTTATTTCTTGCTTATTCAAGGTCTATTGTAGACAGCTCTCCAGAGACCACAGTCTACGATGGCAATGACTCAGGCTGGTGGGGCTCAGAGGTCCTGTAGCTATACCACCTGGAAGACTTGGCCTCCTTATTCACCAGGACAGGACAGGACAGGAGAGCACCAGCAACTAAATGCTCTGTAGTGAAGTGACATGTGCACTTCCACTCACTCCTATTGGCCAGAAGAGTCACACGGCCCCACCTACCAACAAGGGGTGAGGAAGTGTCGAGAAGGAGAGGAGAGCCAGAGGCTAGTGAGAACTAGTCGTCTCTGCTAACTCAATGAGTGTGGTCTCAGAGTTTTGAGGTTTGGCGATGGGGGCAATGGTGGGGCCACCCAAATGCCTAATCAGGCATGAGAAACCAGCACAGGGTTAGGGTTCACATGGGAGGATGGTGGTGAGATTTTGGTGTTTGAAATGGCCCAGGGTCCCTGAGGGGAGGATGTGATTAGAACCGCAGGTCTGGAAAAAATCAAGGACTTACAATAGGCTGGGGGACTGACCCTTCCTCTGGTGAGCGTTACATTTTGAGGGGTAAACATGGGTGAGAGGAGACAGTAAGGATTGTGGGGCGTGAGGAATACAGAGATCAGATTAAAAGAGTCATGAGAAGCACTGAAAGGGAGGTAGGAGGGGAAATAGACCTGAGACTCAGCAATCACAGGAGGAGAGAGAAGGAGGGGGACCAAAAGCGTCACTTGTCAGAAGAAAGGTGGGGAAGGCTTGGGCTGGAGAAGGCCACTGGTGACCTTACCTAGCTCAGCCCTGGAGGCTTTGGGCAAGTATGGATCTGTTTGTCCGGGGAGCGAATAGGGTAAGCCAGATCGCAGAATGATCAGGAGTGAGTCAGCAGAAGGAATAGAGGCAGCGGATGCAGATTGCTCTTTAGAGAACCTGTGAAAACTGGAAATCGGGAAAGGAAAATGGGGTGTAGACAGAAGGGGGAGCTGAGGAGGGAAGGGTGGTTCAGGTACTTCTCACTGGGAGTACTGTGCACTAGGAGTACTGAGCACTGGAAATACTGAGCACTGGGGGTACTGAGGAAACAGTGGTGGCATAGTGGTTAAGAGCTACGTCTGATAACCAAAAGGTTGGTAGTTCAAATCCACCAGGCGCTCCTTGGAAACTCTATGGGGCAGTTCTACTCTGTCCCATAGGGTCACTACGAGTCAGAATCAACTTGACGGCAGTGGGTTTGGTTTGTGTTTTTTGGGGGTTACTGAGCACTGGGAGTAATGAGCACATTTGTCAGCATAAGGAGGGTATGAGGGAAGATGTGCGAGAAAAAAGGAGCAATCAGTTAAGGGAATAAGGCACTGGGTGGGGGCCTTCTGAAATGTAAGGAATTTCTAGGCCTTCACTGTATATAAGACTCTGAGCACCCTTCCCTCCATTTCCTCTTCACAGATTCTAATACTTGGAGGTGAACTAGCCCTGCCAAGTGCCCCTCCTGCCCATCCCTCCAATCAGTATCCTCTGATGTCCCTCACTCCAGTGCTGCTCCTTATGGGGATTTGGGGGAATGCCCCAGAAGCACCACAAATGTCACTTGCCTTCCAGTCTGCCTGGCCCCTCTGTGTGCTTCATGCTTGGGGTACCCAGGAGCCCAGGATTTGCCTCAGTTTTTCTCAGTCCTTGGTCTTACCCCAGGCCTGGCCCCACTCCTGTCCCTCTAAGTCCATAAATGGTTCCTTAGCAGGGATCGCTCCCCTGAGGGGTGAAAAAAGTGTGTGCTAGCGTGTGAAAACACATTCCTCTGTTCTCCTGGAGGTCACTGAAAAGACTGTGATCCTGAGGGTAGCGTGAAGAGAGGCCCAGGACAACAGGAAGGCCAGCCCGAGCCGACCTTAAAAATTTTGTGACATGTGCTTCCTGTACCCAAATTTAATCTTAGCCAGTGATTTAACCTTAAAGTGGCAGAATTTTAGACTTAGAAGTTACCTTAAAAAGTACCTCCTTTACCCGTCCCCGCCCTGCGCCCATTCCTTGCTCTGTAGATGAGGAAGCTCAGCACAGTTACAAGACTCCCTAAAGGAGGAAGCCACACTGGGGACTTCTGGCCCAGTCCAATTCCTCCCAAGGCTACAGTCTGAGTAATTAGCACCATCGTCATTGATTTTCATGGAACCCTAACATACCTCAACTGGAAGTATCTTGTCCAACCGCACATTTCAAAAAGTGAGAGCAGACTTGAAAAGGGGGAATGACTTGCCTGGGACCAGTCTTGTCCCCTCATCCTGAGCTATATCTGACCATGCCCTGCCGTCATAAAAAATTAGTTGCCTTCAAGGGGATTCCGACTCATGGCGACCCCGTGTGTGTCAAAGTAGAAATGTGCTCCACAGGGTTTTCAGTGGCTGATTCTTTGGAACTAGATTTCCAGGCCTTTCTTCCAAGGCACCTCTGGTTAACCTCTTGTTAACCATTTGTACCACCCAGGGACTCCCCCGGCATCATATCATAGTCACTCATAAACATTTTAGGTGTCAGCCCCAGCCAGTACTCAAAGCAGAAGCATTCAAGGAGGTAGATGTTTCTACCTGTTCCCCCCCACCTTTTCTTTAATTTTATTTATTTTGTTGTTATTGTTGAGAATATACACATCAGAACATACACCGGTACACTACTTGTACCATTTAGTGACATTGATTACATTTCTTGAGTTGTGCAGCCATTCTCACCTTCCTTTTTTGAGTTGTTCCTCCCCCACTAACATAAATTCACTACCCCCTAAGGTTCCTATCAAATCTTTCAAGTTGCTGTTGTTACTTTGATCCCATATAGATAGTTCTTAAAATGCCCAGTTTGCATGTATTTTATAAGTAAGCATTGTATGTTCACTTGCTTATTCAACAAATGTTCACTGGGTATTTACTGTGTGCCACACACTGGGGAAACACCAGTAAATAAGACAAACCTGGTTCCTGTTCTCACAGAATTCATTCATGGCTGAGCTGAGGAGACAGACTGGTAGGTGAACCAATAAAGAAATGTGTGATTACAAAGTGAGAATGGTCCAAGATGAGGAACGGGTCACTGAGCTGGAGAACAGTGATGAGGGTCCCCACCTATCAGGAGCAGCCTCCTAGAGGAAATGGTATTATGCTGAGTTCCCAGGGACATCTCTTTATATAAGCTCCCTAAGGTCATAGGCCTGTCCTCTCCATCTTGATGTCTCCAATGATAGCATAGTGAGCGGATGGTCTGGATGGATGGTTGGATGGATGGTTGGACGGATGGATGGATGGACGGATGGGCGGGTGGGCGGACGGATAGGTGGGCGGACGGATGGATGGATAAGTGGATGATTGGATGGATGGATGGACGGACGGACAGTTGTTAGCTTCCTCCCTAGCATGGAATCCAGAACTGTGATTGGCAGCAGTGAGTACTATGGCAGAGATTCCTTGCTGCATGTACCAGTCTCCAGTGTGAGCCCTAGAACTGGGGCTGCTTTTAGACTGTACTGGCAGAGGGCAGAGTGACAGTGAGAGGAATACAGGCTTCTCTAATGTCGGCTTGTTGTGACATCAGATAACTGCATTCTTAGTTGATAAACTAATTGTTCACATAAGATTATTAGAGGGCCTAAATCAGAGAAGTTCTCAGCATGTCCAAAACTTGTTAAGCTGGAATGTCATTGTGAAGATAAAAGATTGTTGGGGTCTGCAAGTGTTTCTCAGTGACGCAGAAAGTTCTGTTGAGTAAAAGTGTGGCATTTGTATTTATTTAGCACAGGCTCATTGCATACTTATTCTTTCATTAAAAAAAAAAGTATGAGGGGGCTTGAGTGAAAGAGTTGATTATTCCACTGTTTGGCAATATTTCTGTAGGAACTGTCCAAAAGCTATATAATAAATCAAGGCGCTCTCCCCAGCCCCCGCGAGACTGACATTTACGAGGAGACTGTTCGCAGAAAGTAACTGCTGCTTCTGGTGTGCCACGGCTGTGCCCTGTGCCCTCATGGACTAGGGAGATTGAGTTTGCCTGGGGGAGAGTCTCTTGCCAAAGCCTTAACTCTTTCCAGGAGTAAAAGCTCTGAGTTGTGGGGGATTCTTAGAGGAAAATGTAGAATCTTAACATAAAACCCCCCACAAAACTGCAATAATTATAAAGACTTCCTAAAACTAGCGTGTTGTTGTCAGATGCTGTCAGGCCTGCCGCTGACTCATGGTGACCCCAGGCACAACGATCCACAGGGTTTTCATTGGGTGGTTTCCGAAGCAGATGGGCAAGGTCTTTCGTCTGGAAGCTCCCCTGAAACCTGTTCAGCATCACAGCAACGCACAAGCCTCCACGGACAGATGGGTGGTGGCTGCGTGTGAAACGCACTGGCCGGGAATTGAACCCAGGTCTCTCACATGGAATGTAAGGATTCTACCCCCGAGCTACCAATGCCTTCATTAAACTAGCACAGTACCTGTTTATTCACTCGGCTTTGCTCATGTTCTTTTAACAAGAGAAATCAATCCACAAGTATTTACTGAACCCCTGCCGTGTGCTGTGCACTAGAGCTGTGCCACTGGCTGCCATAGAGAAGCTGCACAATTGTTGTGTGACCAGCATTGTGTCAGCGGCCACTGTCATTGGCCTCACATTCAGATGGTGGCATCTCTGCTTCCAGTTGTGTGACATGGAACAAGTTGCTTAATTTTCCTGGGTCGTAGTTTGTCTATCAAATGGAAATACTGACACCAGCCTTGTCGACCGGTTGGGAGGGCAGCAGAGTGCCTAACACATGCCATTTGCCATAACCATTGTCATCATCACCATCATCACAGTGGTAGTGGTTTGAGGGCAGAGGAAGAGGACACTTTGAGGGGGCTTCAGAGTTTCCCAAAGAAGCTGAATGGGGTACAAATGATGAATGGGGCCAGCTGTTTCTATGCTGGCATGAAATCTGTCCAAATGCCCCAGGGATCCAGCCTTGGAGTCATCTGAATCTAACCCTTCCTTGAGGACCTGCTTCCAGCCTCCTCCTCCTGGAGGCCCACCGTGATTCCTTCAGCCCCCAGCCTCCCTTCCTCTCCCAGCCCTCAGCATGCCCGGGGAGCTGTTGCATCACACTCTGGCCTGGTAGATTTGTTCGGAGAGGATCAAACCCTTCCATATATATGTACGTTCCAGAAGGTTACATCCCAGAGTCCTAACAGTGATTATCCCTGGGGAGGGCATGGAGGTCAGAGGGGTGTCACCTTTACCTGGAAGGTAATTTTTTAAAAGGAGAATAAATTGGCCTGTTATTTGTGTAATTAAAAATTAAATGAGCGAAGGCTGTATTTGCTGCCTAATTCCACATTGGGACAGTAGGAGTGGTGGTGTTACTGCTCCCTCCCCAAGTTGATTTTGTGCCGCCAGTGATTCTGTGGGCTCCAAGAGGAAGGTCTTAGTCTCATATGTTTTTGTGGCCCCCACAGGGCTGTGGCCGAAAGGCTTCTGCCTCATTCCTCTGGGATGCTGCCAGCAGGAGCTGCCCTGCAGCTTTCAGCAGGTCAGGCCTCTGGGCCTTCCATCTGGCGAGGGTTTGGAGGGAAACCCAAGAGTGGTATCAGCTCAGTCTGACCCTGAGCACCATCCCTGGAGTCTCCAACCTCCTCGGCTGCCCAGCTCCGCTCTCTGAACCAGCCAAAAACCAGTTGCTGTTGAGCTGACTCGGACACACGGCAACCCCATGAGTGTCAGAGTAGAACTGTACTCCATAGGGTTTTCAATGGCTGATTTTTTTAGAAGTAGATTGCCAGGCCTTTCTTCTGAGGCACCTTTGAGTGGAAATCAAACCTCCAACCTTTCAGTTAGCAGCCGAGCATGTTAACCATTTGTACCACCAAGGGACTCTGCAGTGGCTTCTTAATTCAGCCGAGGGAGTCTCCTGCCTGGATACAGTAGGTGCCTACCGAGTATTTCCTTTTTCCTCTCCCCCTGTGGAATGGGAATGGGGCAGCTTGGGTCCTCCCCTGGAGATGGGGACAGGGTTGGGGCCGTGCTGCAAACGGCCTCCCTTTCTCCTTGCCCCACTCAAGGGCTGCTGCTCCCCTGGCATTGCCAGGTATGTGACCGGGTCTGGAAAAGAATCTGGGCTCCTAACATGGACCCCACCCCACCTGAGGGCCCTCGTGACCCAGTCCCCCAGGCCTACAGGCTGGCACCTGGGCACTTGATTTCATCGTCAGGGAAACCAAGTCTATCTGCTGACGTCACTCCTGTCCTTGGAGTGATAAGGGCACATCACATGTGTCGTTCTGACACTTAGCATGCACTGATAAGGCACAGCATCTGCATGCCCTTGGAGGGCAAGATAAATTTAGACGTGGCAGATTTAGAGCATCAGGTGACCTGTTTGCAGCTGTAGCTCTCAGGAGGGAGAGAATGGCCTGGCTTGTCTGCCCACTGTTTCCCTGCACCCAGACGGGCAGCAGGTTGAAGGCAGGGGGCCAGGTCTTGGTGCCTGGAATGTGCTGGGTGCGTGGGAGATGCTCAGTGGTACCAGTCAATGGGTCTCTTGTTTAGAGAGTCTTAGAATGGAGAACTGACAGGGATGTTACAGGTGATCTCGGATTTTCAAAGGCCTCTCCGCAGGGTGGGCATGTAATCCAGAGTAGGCTTCAATCCCATTGTTCTTCTTTGACCTTTTATATCCGGGGCTTCTGTATGAGATTGTATTTCAGGGCCAAAACCAAATTTGAAATCCAGTGCTATAGGCCAGGCCTCCCGTTAACCAGATGAGTAAACCGAGTTGCAGGGAGAGAATTGACTTACCAGCCTCCATGACCTAACTCCAAGGCAGGCCTTTCCCTATCTTGTCTCGTGGACTGTGGAGCTGAAGTTAGAGGGGCTAGAAGGAGCCTTTCCTGCCTCCTGACCTGGCTCTGAGTTAACCCCTGCAGGGCCAGGCTAACCACTTCCCCAGTGGGCCGGAGGAATGTCTGCGGGAGGGGTCACTGCTTTCCAAGCCACGCCGCATGACACATTCTCGCTCTCTCTTTTAATATTGTTGTTTAAGTCATAGTGGAGCCCTGGTGGCGCAATGATTAAGAGCACAGCTGCTAACCAAAAGGTCAGCAGTTCGAATTCACCAGCTGCTCCTTGGAAAACCCTGTGGGGCAGTTCTACTGTCTCCTCTAGGGTCACTATGGGTCGTAATCGACTCGATGGCATTGAGTTTGGTTTTTTGGTTTATGACTTATTTCCTGTGGGCAAACTCTTCCTTTAAGCTATCTTGAAGATAAGGGCTCGCCCATATTGTTGTTGATAGTTACCGTCGAGTAGACTGACTCACGGTGACCTTCTATATAACAGAACTAAATGCTGCCTGGTCCTGCGTCATCTCTGTGATCTCTGATATGTCTGAGGCCGTTGTTGTGGCTAATGTGTCAATTTATCCCACTGAGGGTTTCGCTCATTTTCACTGACCCTTTAGCAACCATGATGGCCTTTTCTAGTGACTGGTCTTTCCTGATGACGTGCCCTATGTAAGCGAGTCAAAGTCTCACCATCCTTGCTTCTAAGGAACATTCTGGTTGTATTTCTTCTAAGACTGATTTGTTTGTTCCTTTGGCAGTCCGTGGTATATTCAATATATTCTTTTTTCCCCTGGATTTGCCGTTACCATTAATGGTCATATGAACATTTTTGTACTTATTCATGACATTTTGATCAATAGCTCAAAAGTGAGAAAGCCCACACTATTTAAAAAAAAAAAACAAACAAAACTTTTTTTGTTAAATTACCATCCTTTATTATGTGGTTTAATACTGCAATTAATGTCTTCAGTGATAATGAACATCTTAAAAATTGGCTCTAATGGGTTAGAAATGTTCACAATAAAATATCACAATAAAATACTTTGAATACCCAATTACACAAATAGGGTATATCCTTTTTTTTTTTTTTAAACATATCACATGGTCCTTTTGAAAGCCAGGTAGTCTTTCATTAAACCTGAGCAGTGGGCACAGTCCCTCTTTGCTTCCTCCTGCTTCCTCTGGATGTGCCCTGTGTCCAGCTTTGCACTCACCTCTGCAGCTGCCGTTAGCCTGAAATGAGTAGGTGATGAACACAACAAACACTGCTTGGTGAGCGCCTGCTCTGTTCTCCTTGGCCAACCCCGACTTGCCGCAGCAGGCAGAAGGGCTTTTCTGTTCACTTTAAGGCCGTCCCTGAAAACAGGGAAAAACAAGCTGGTTTATGCAGCAACGGGGACCTCAAACCAACACAAGAGGCCCGCAGCAGCCTGAACATGACAGTGTTCTCCCTATAAAGAGACGCTGGGACAACATTTTAATGGGCTCTGCCCAGACTCTATTTACAGAGTCTATTTCACGGCCTCCGTCCATCCAGCAAGACCTTGGCAGTGAGGCTGGCAAAGCTGCTGCGCCTCTCTTCCTCAGGACATAGTGCCTGCTGCAACGTATCAGATGCCCCTTGTTTGAGTCCCCCAGAGCTAGCACCTGAGAGAGAGAGACAGAGACGGAGACAGAGAGAGAGAGGGAGACAGAGAGAGACACAGTGACAGAGAGAGTGAGCGAGGACAAAAATGTGGGTGGAAGGGTAATTGGGGCCAACATGAACTTTTTGAATTAAAACAAAACAAAACAAAAACAAAAAACAAACTTACCTCAAAAGAGCTCCCAGGGGCTCATTCTTTGACTGCCAGCTATGGTAGGGACTCCACTTTTCTCTCCCCTTCCAGGCCCACAGCTGACCTCAAAGGGAGGCAAGGGAGAGCTGGCCTGAGGGGGGTCCTGCCAGCAAGCCATTGCAGCAGCCCCTCTCACTGTCAGAGCCCCCCTGCCTGTGCAGAGGTGGGTGAGGGGTGATGCTGCCCCAGGCTTTAATGAAGCCCAGCTGGGGGCAGAGCACGACACTGAGAACAGCTTTGCCAAAAGGTTTCATCACCAGGCTTGGGTGTCAACAACCCCGGGTGTGCCCGGCAGCTGTGGGCACCGTCCTTGTGCGTCAGGCAGGTCCACTGGGACAGAACTATTGAGTTGCTAAACCAGTTTCAGTCAAGTTGGGGTGGAGACAACAAGGAAGAACATGAACTCTTGAGTCGGACGAGCCAGGGCTTGTGGCAGGCTCTTGTCCTTACTCACTGTGACTTTGGGCAAGTGACTGAACTTCCCTGAACCTCAGTTTCCTTCTTTGCACAGTGGGAATGGGGGTGTTTCAAGGATGAAGTGAGGAAAGTAGAAGGAGGGTCTGCGCTGGACCTGGCCCACAGGGAGCGCTCAGTATGTGGTGGCTGCTTTCCCTTCATCATCACTGTCGTCATCACCATCTTCAACAGGCCCATTCAGTTCAGAGCTTGTTTTTTGATTCCCCCGTGGTGCCAGATCCTGCTAGTTTCAAGTTCATCTGCTCATTCATTCATCCATTCATTGGTTAAGCTGTTACCTGGTGCCAGGGGTCCCTGGCGCTGCCAGGTGGTGAGGATCTGGGTTTCAGAAATGGCTCTTGGCACCATGGGCTTGGCCACGTTTATTTCCTTTCTGTGTTCTGAATGGAACCTTCTTCCCTTAACCCTACTCCCACCCCTCAAATCCCACCCCTCGCACTCTCAGCGGAATTGGAGGTTCTGAATGGCTTCTTCCACCTCCTTAAAGGCCATCTCATCCATCCCTCTGCCTCCAGGCAGGAGAGGCCTCACCACCGCAGACACGTTGAGTGATAACAAATCTAGCCCATGAAACTCTATTCGGCTTTCACTATGGGCAAGACCCCAGGAAGGTCCAGAGCGGGGTGTGAGGCCAGCTCTGTCCCTTAGGAAGCCACCCTTCTAGTTGGGTAACATGACGTTGGGTAACAGCCATGTGAAAGGTGTCAACTGTTGCAGGTGACAAGTATGAAATGTCTATCATCAGTACCAGGTGTCCAGAGGTGGGGCAGGGTAGGGAAACAGAGATATTTATGTGGGACAGGAAGGTACCATTTGAGTAGATGAGAGAAAGAGAAGACTCTTGGGGTTGAGCATCATACAACTAACAAGCCTTTCCCTGGCACGTCTGTGGGTCAGGCGCCATGCTATGTATAAGCTTTACAGGCAGACGCTCACTGAGTCATTACTATGGGTGAAGTGCCATTTCCCCACTCTCAATTTATGGATGAGGGTGTGGAGACTAAGAGAGGTTAAGTAAGTTGCTCAAAGTTACAGAGCTCAGGGAGAAGCAGTCTGGATTCAAACCTGGGCCTGTCCGGGTCCAAGGCTATGCTGGTTGTGGATTTCCATCATACTGACCACGGTCTCCCCACAGAGATGGGACAACTTGGGTTGTTTTTGGAAGGTGACATGTGCTCTGCTTTGCTGGGCTTTATGTAGAGAAGTCACAAGGGAGAAAGTCAAAGAGAGGCTTGGTCTTTGGCCTTCAGGTAGTAGGGACCCATTGAGTGTTCATCTCAAATAGCCACTCCAATCAGCCTCAGGGTGAGAGTAGAGAGCAAAGGGAGGCCATGGACAGCAGGCTGAGCTTCCAGGATGAAGTGAGATGCATTCATTCTTCCCCAGGTGTGTGTTATTTGTGTGAGAAATGGGGCAATGTTTCTCAAGCACTCAGCCCAGGACCTAGAATGTACCATAAATTGCCTCTGATGCCGATGATGCATGGCTCAAATAATGCCAGAGGAGGCAGGATCTGCCCCCACTTGCGGCACCAGGCCCGGAGCAGATTTCTTTTTGTGACGTTGGGTCACCGGGTGGCTTTTAGCACCACCGGTCGGAAGTCACAGAGCCAGCAGCTGCTCCCGCAGCCCACCGGTCCTTTCCTCACACTTTCAGGGATGGCTTCTTGCTACCCTGCTGTCTGTCCTCTCTCCCTCCTCCCCTCGCTGGGGCCTTTCGGAAGGCGGCAGATGGGCGTGAATATCATGCTTGCTGTGCAGGGCGGGGCTCTGGCTGGGACGGACTGTCTTAGAGCCATGAGGTTCGGCACATCCTGGGTAGGGCTTATGTGGTGAGAAGTTCTCATGGACCCAAGCTAACGAGGGTCAGGGTGTGTGGGCACAGGGTGCAGAAGGAGCTCCCTATTCCTGACCATCCCCCAGCTTCCTCTTCTTGAGGGTGTTGCCACGCTCTGCCCCATTTGTGTTTAATGTGAAAGGAGTATTTCTCAGCCTTACTGATGCTGCTGCCTTAACTTCTGACCCATTCCCAACCTGCACCTCCTCCTGGATTCCCTTTTCCGACAGTGGCTTTACCCACCTACCCAGGTAGAAACCTCAGCACTACCTGTCCAATTGGTTGGACCCACACCTCTCTGTCCCACTGCCTTGATACTCATCACCTGCTTGAGCTGGTGCAGCAGCCTCTGCACTGGTCCTCTTGTTTCTGGCTGATCTTTGTTTCCTTTCTGCCCATCCAGTCCAACCTCATTGCTGTTCTTATCACTCAGAAGTGTCTTGACTTTTCTGAAGACATCAAATTCAGAATCCTTGCAGATGCAGATATGAACGTCCTGTCCGCTGCCCTAGGGGGCAGAGTCCAAACCACATAGCCCCAAGGCAGGGCATCTTCCCCAGCTTGGCCTCAGCCCATCACAAAAGGTTGGTCTCTCTGACTTTGTCCCTGTGAAGCCACCTACTACAGCCCTAGTCCCTGGAAGGCCTCAGGTGTCCCATGCCCTTGGGAAAATCTCCACCTGCATGGAAGTTCACAGCATGGCCTTTCAAGTCACAGCAGGCATGGAATTCTTGCTCTTCTACTTACTTAGGAGCTGTGGGCAATTTGCTTAATCTCTCTGAGCTGCCAAAACAGAACAGAACATTGATAATGGTAATGATAGTTATCACTGACCAAGTTTTTATTATGTGCCGGACACTGTGCCCGGGACTTTACATGACCTCTTTATAGCCACCTCAGGACTCTAAGAGGGAGGTACTATTTTTATATTCAATTTGTAAATAAGGAAATAGGGATTTGTGGCGTTTCAGTCTCTTGTCCAAGGTCACACGCAGATTCAGCTCCTGTCTATATGCTGGTCCTCTACCGCAGAGATGGGGACACATCACCCACTTTTCAGGGCAGCTGGGAGGTTTCACAGAGACGGTACCCTGGAAAGCCCTGCCCAGCCTGGGGCATGGAGCCATGCGCAGCACACAGAGGTTTTCTTCCTGCTTCTCAGCCTTTGCTTGGGCTGGGGGCTCTGTGCTGCTCTCCATCCGCTGAGTCCTGCCTCCAGTGTCAGCAGACCCCTGCCCAACGTGAGAACTCAACCCTCAGCTCAGACCTTGGAGCATGCCGTGTGTGCTGGCACTGGACCCTCATCACTGGGAAACAGGATGGGGGCTTTGGTGTCTGTCTGTTTTCTTAGGGGGTGCCTGGTACCTTGTCCACCTTGGTATGCTTGAGACCTCACCCAGAACCTGGACCTCTAAAGAAGCTGAGAAAGTGTGTACAAACACAGCCAGTGAGTAAGGGAACCATAGGGGGTGGGGGGAGAATGAGTGATCCCATGGCATGGTTGGAGCTGGACCAAGAAGAGGTCCTCCCCCGGGTCTTGAGAAGATGTGATGTCTTAGTGGTCCAGGACTGCCGTAACAAATTACCACAGACTGGCTGGCTTATAAAAAGAGAATTTTATTGTCTCACAGCTCTGGAGGCTAGAAGTCCAGACTGAGTGTTGGTTGGGCCACCCTCGCTCCGAAGTCTCTAGGGGAAAATCCTTTCTCCTCTTTCCCAGCTTTTGGTAGCCCCAGGCATTCCTTGGCCTGTGGTTGCATCTTCACATGGTGTCCTTCACATGGCGCCCCTGTCTCTGTTTCTCCTCGTTTATAAGGACAGCACTCAGATGCGATCAGGACCCACCCTACTCCAGTATGACCTCATGTTAACTGAGAGCATCTTTAAAGACCCTATTTCCAAACAAGGTCACATTCACAGGTACCAGGGGTTAGGACTTCAACATATCATTTGGGGGGACACAATTCAATCCATAACATGGGGTTACTCAAACAGAAAGATGCCTTCCATTTCCACGGAATTGGCTGGGGAGCTACCATCCTGGTGAGGGCCAGAGCATACCTGGCTGAGAACTTGGCTAGGTGGCCATTGGAACGTGTCCTAGAGGGGAATTAGGCACCACAAGTTATAGCACTGAAGACAGGTCAGCTAAGTTTGCTGCTTTTCTTTTCCACTCCCTGGTAAAGACATACAATGACTGAGGATCCACGGTGAGGCAACACAGTGACATTGTCCTAAAAAGGAAATGGCTTGATGGAGAGGTATAAATAGGATACTGGGGGAGTAGCCAAATGACAAGGCCACTCTGCCCACCCCGTCGGCCACCACAGAAGGGCTGCTCTTGAAGTTCTGGCCACCAGCAGGAGACAGATTTTTTTAAGATGTTGGCAAGAGATGAGAGTTGAGCAATCTCCTGTCATCCTCTGCGTGCCTCCCTCAGCCCACCCTGGTCATAATAAAAGGACGTGGAGAAAATGAGCTCTAGGTGGAAAGGCTAAACACTGTCCACTTGCTCCATTCAGAGGAGAGCTCATGGCTCTGGAGAGGCCTTGGCTCTGGCCCAGAGGGAGAAGAGGAAGGAGGAGGGAGGGTAAAGGTCCAGTGTGGGAAGGAGGCAGGCAAGGAGCTAATGGGGTTGGGTTTAGCAGTAGGCCAGGCCTCATCCTGATTGAGCTTACATGTTACAGAAATGCTGGAAGGGAGAACAACAAGACAAAGTGGCTTTGGGAGGTGGGTGGTGGTGATGCTACGTGAGACTCAGTTTCTAGTGCCTTTAAAGCTGGGTCTGGGTTCAGCTCTTTGCTCTTCTACTTACCTGCTGGATGGCTGTGAGCAAGTCCTTCACCTTCAGGAGGCAGTTCCTACCTGCACCACCAAGTCACTAATACCTCCCCAGAGCCTCTCCTGAGGATCAACTAGACCACATGTGGGAAGCTCCATGGACACAGATACGGAATACTTCTTGCTAGGACTCCATATGTTCCTAGTGAGCCTGCCTCTTCACAGCCCTGGAGGCAGCTCTTCCTGGGATCATTGGGCAGCAGCCAAGTGCTTTTCTGCTTAGGCCCGAGTGGTGAAGCCTGGCTCTGCATCCAGGGTTGATTCAGCTTCCTCCTCTTCCTCCCCCTTTGAATTCTCAGGATTCCTACGATCCTCCCAACCTACACCTGCCTGGAGTGGTTGTTCATAAACTGCCCATGAGGTTGCCTTGCTCCGAGTATACCCATCTTCACTATCCGTGGAGGGTGTGGGCTGTGGTGCAGCTTCAGGGCTCTTCTCGCTCTCCCAACAATCCCGCGGGCTCACTGGTATTTTCATTCTCGTTTTGGAGGCGAGGCTCCAAGAAGTTGCCCATGTTGTCCATTTACAGGTAAAGCCTGGCCCTTGGAATTCTTGGGCTTTCCACAACAGCTCATGGTTGCTTTTTGGGGCTTAACCGTGTCTGTGACCTCCATAGGACTTGCCTCCTGATGGGGAGAAGACTACAAGTCCAGATGGGGCTGGGGGGTTAAGCCCTTTTCTGTGGGTTGAGCTTCCTGCTGAGTGTCTGCCGCCATCTTTGATGGGTTTCCCCAGCCCCTGGCCCCAAGCTGTCATGTCTGCTGTCTACACCTGTCTCATTTTCTCAGGAAGGCTCTTGGCTATGGGAGAGTAAAGTGGGGGGAGAAGTGAGTTACTGTCAAGTCTGAGTTGGCATAAATTTTCCAAGTCAAACATTTTACATGAGTCCAAAAAGCATTTTACTCAGGTACTTCTTAACAGGCCAGGTGTGCTATTTTTTAACAAAACATTTCCGTTGCTCAAACGTGTCTCTAACACAACAACTGGGTCCCGCAATGCCATTGTCATAGCTCATGTGGTGTTTGGGGTCTGGTATTGTCAGATTGTCACCATCTCCTGCCATGCTCCCTGTTGGAAATAGTTTGCAAGAATATGTTCTACTGTTGCCGTGGTGCAAGACCTTTCTGGGGAGTCCCTGCTGCATTTCACTGGCCAGTCCAGGTTTGATAGCACGAAATGGTCAAATTCCTTTTACAGCAGAAGCCGTTTAAGTTTCGTAGAAATGTTTGTGGAAACAATTTGCAGACCATTCTGCTGACAGCTCACTTCTTGTGTGTAATTTTTGATAGAACATGTACCCAGCACAGCAGAAGAATTTGGACCACCCTTGGAACGTGCTGGAATGGAATTGGGCTGTGCTTTCTGGCCAGGTCTCTGATATGGCTTCGAGGGAACGTTCCACTCCTTAGCACATATCTAACAGGTTTCTTCTCTGTCCCAGATATGGGACTAATCACAGAGATAAATGCAGCCCAGGCTTCATTCTGAAGGAGGCTGGTCGACAGGAACTAGGCGACATGTATACATTTCATTCCTGAATACATCAGAGCCAATTAGGAAGGGTGGCAGGCATACCTCTTAGACAGGGTGAGGTGATTTCAGGTGGGACACAGATGAACTGTGGTTACACATCTAACACAGCAAATACATTTAATGTCTGTCCTGAAAACCAGTAACTGCAGCAGCTATTCCCCATATGTTAATACTTAGAAAGGTTAACAAAAGGTGGTGGGCAGGGGAGTCCATTAACACCCAATGTAAATAAAAATATCAGGTAAACGCTGTAATAGTGCCAGCAAGGATATGGTAAAGCTCCTGATGGGGTTTGTGAACAGCTGATGTCTGGGAAAGTTAGATTCAGGGGTATTGTGTGCTGACGAGGTGCCAGGGGCTTTACCTATATTATCATCCAGTTCTCAGGTGACCCTGGGAGGTGGTGATGTTACCATTCCAGTTAACTACTAATGAAACTGAGGCTCAAAGAGATGGAATGATTTGTCCAAGGTCACATGGCTAGCAAGTGGGAGAGCTTGGATTTGAACCCAGGTCTGTCTGACTCCTGATTCTGTACTCTTGGCCACTGTAGTAGATAACAGAGCTCTGCAGTTGGTCAATATTTCCTCCCTGGGTGTAATCCAGAAAAGGAGTTAGCCTAGATGAGGGACAAGATTTAGCAAGGGGAGTTTGCATGGTAAGGCGGTGTCCCATGGATCATATACCTGTGATTGTTGTCTGGGCTATTTAAATTAAAGTGACTAAAACAATATTTTTTCCTCACATAAATGAAGTCTTACGGGTTGGCTCTTATGTGTCATCAGGGCCCCAGACTCCACCAGCCTTAAAATCCGGCTTCCGTCCTCAAGATATCTCATGGTCCAAGATGGCTGATGCAACTCCAGCCATCACATCGTTGTTCCAGACAGTACAAAGAAGATGTGCATTTCTTTTAAGGAGTCAACCTCTCTTAAGGAGTATTCCTCAAGGCTGAACCTAAGAACTGTTGTAGGGGAAAAAAATCACAAACTTTAGTAAAGCAAAAAGAAAGTTTTATTCGGCATATATTCACAAAAGCAAAAGTGGGAAGCAGACAAGCATGCTGCCAGAGCCACATCTACCTGAGTCCAAGGAACTATTACAGAACAGACAGAAGTGGGAACACGGGTAGCATGCTGCACACCCATGTCTGCCCGAGTCCAAGGAGTTTTACAGAATAGGCAAGAATGGGAAAACAGACAAGCATGCTACCACAGCCATGTCTGCCCAAGTCTGAGGAATATTAGAGTCATCAGTATACATTAACATTACAAATGGGCAAAACCTTTGAAAACTTCACCTTTTCACAGATTGGCTAGAAACGGTGATCCTCCATTTTGAATTGTCTTTCTTAACAATCATTGGTACAGATTGCAATAACCACAGTCTGGAGGGCCTTCATTGGTCCAACAAATTTTCTATTCACTAAATGCTGATAGAAAAAATAAGTGTGGAAAGCCTTTTGTGTTCTGATTGATTGGCTTATGTGAAACATTCCCTAAAAGATATTTTCCAAGATTATCCTAACTGTTGTCTTTATACCTCAGGGCCGGTTGACGTGTCCTTGTGAGTCCTTGTGAGCCCAGCTCTATCTGAATCACATTCTCTTTGCTCAAGGACAGGGAATAATAATTCTAATATTATTTTCTAAATCACAACTTATCTTCACATCTCACTGCTTATAAGGGGGTCACCCACCTAGTGCTGCCACCTGGGTGCAGGACAAAAATCCTGTCCTCCAGGTGTTTCCGGTGTTAGCCCGCAGCTTCCAGGTGAAACTGTAGAGGGGACAGCAGTTTAGTGGAGAGGATAAAGCCTCCCATGAACTGGGAATTGCTTCTGGAGTGGCCCCAAGAAGCCCCTTGGTCTATTCTGGTCTGTTCTGCACATTTATTTGGTGCTTAGTTGGGAGTGTAGCGTTGCAGCAATTAGGCCACCTGAGGCAGCCCTGCCCACTTAGCTCATCAGCCCCTCTGAAGAGACAAGAGCCACTCTTGAGAACAATCCAGCTCCAGTTCTCCCACCCTCCTGTGCAATTAGAGTGGGAGCCACAGAGCCAGCTTTTCACAGCAGCCAGGAACTGAATCCCCGTGTCATTTAGGCTCATTTGAGTCCCATGTTGCTAACAGGCCCCCAGGTCGGTGAGGGTGGTGTTCTGTGCAGCCCACGGACCAGTGTGAGAGCTAGGGCCCCATCCTGCCTCCAGGTCCTGGGGGCTAAGTTCTCTTTCCACTTCTTATCTCATGGAATCCTGCTGGCTAGGTACTGGTAATATCGTGTTTGGAGAGTTCTTTAAAACCAGCGATGCTCTTCTGAGTAGCTAAAGTGAGAGAAGGTCAGACTTGTTCTTTTGAAGCCCTTTCTGCTGGGATTTGGGCTCATTTGGGTCTGAAATGCTCACTTTTTGTGAATCAGGTTGTTAGGGCCGAAAGGGGCACGCTACAAATGGGACCCAGCCCCCGCTTCCTCCACCCACGGTCGTACAGCTGGCTAGGGGCAGAACTGGGGAGAGCAAAGCACCTGTACCCCCAATCTGGTGCTCTGTCTGTATTCTGTAATTTAAAAAAAAAAAAAAAATTCTGTAATTACCCCTAAGCAAATAAGATTGTAAAGAGGCTGGAGAGAAGCTTTCATGTGACTTTAGAAATCAAACTGCTATTAATATGCTAATTACCACTGGTTATAATTTACCATTTAAGCAGGTCCTGCAGAGGTTCTCCTTGGCAACACTGGTAGGTGTTCTGTTCTGGAAATACAAAGCCCATATTATTTTTAATGAAAGCTCTAAATTCAGACTTGCCCTATGTCTGGCCAGCCCTTTTCCTTGGATTTAGTAGGTCCAGCTCTGATCCCTGGTAATGAAGGCTGGGTGGGGTGAGGTGAGGAGGATTTGATGCACTTTGGAAAATAGGAGCTCCACAGAGACGCTGGAGATGATGGGGCCCAGTGTGTCCCGGGCCAGTTACCTGCTAATGTCATTGGACATCTAAGCTTTATTTTTAGCAGTGGCATCACTCACTCATAAAACTGGTTCTACTGGCTTTATTCTTAGGTTGGTCTTAGATTGGATGATGCGGGTGCTGTTTGGGAAATGTCTTTTCCCCTCCCCACATCACTTTTGTCCTGGAAGTACCTCTTCTGTGAGGAAAACAAAATGGCAGCCACCCAGCCAAGGGCAATATAAATATTTGTTTGGGACACAAGGGATGAGAGATCTATTTGCTTTGAGGGTGGATCCCACAGGGCAGGAAGCAGGGTTGGCCCCAACATTAGGCTTTCTGAGGAACTGGACAGGGCAGGAGTCTTCTCTGAGCTGGGAGCATTCTCATTCTCTGGCAAACAGGAGAGGGATCCTTTGTTTCAATCAAGGATTGAAGATACAGTGAGGATCATGGGACTTTTCTGAAGAGTAGGCTATAAATTCCAGTAAGAATGAATTCACTAATATATTTTTAAAATCCAACAAATATTTATTAAGCACCAGCTATATGCCAGACCTCAATGAGGCACGTTCCAGTTACCATGGTTGTGTGACAAATTACTCCTATATGTGAAACAACCGTTTATTATGCTCACGGATTTTATGCGTCAAAAATTCAAAATGTACAGCTATGAGCTAGAATTGTCTTGACAGCACAAAACAACCACGACAGTAGAAATGGCTTATTTTTGCTCTATGTTACCTGAGGCCTCAGCTGCAAGACTCAAAGGCTGGGAGCTGGAAGGCTCGTTCACTCACATGTCTGATGGTTGATGCTGGTTGTTGATGGATCCTCAGTTCCTCTCCATTTGGACCTCACTATGTGACTTGGGCTTCCTCATAACGTGGTGACTGGTTCCATGGGTGAGCACCCCAAGATGTGGAGAGCTATATAGAAGGGATATCCTTTTTATGAGCTATCCTCAGAAGCTACAGCATCACTTTCACCATATTATATTGGTTGGAGTTGTCACAAACCCCTACCCAGATTCAAGGGGAGAGACTATAGACCCTACTTCTTGGTGGGAGGAATGTCAGTTACTTATAAGAAAAGTATATGGGATATATGTATATTTCAAGAAATATAAGAAAGACTTGAAAATATGAACAAGGGGAAAAGGCTATAAAAATGAGAAAGCAGATTTGAAAAGAAATAGAACTTCTAAAGAGGAAAATTTAATAAATGACAGTAAAAACTCAATGGATATATTAAACAGCAGATTAGACTTAGCTGATGAAAAAATTAGACAACTGGAAGACATATTCATATAAATTAACTAGAATGCAACTCAGAGAGATAAAGTGATGGCAATAATAAAAGACAGCTTAAGAGACATGTAGGCTATATTGAGAAGGTCTCACATACATCTAATTGGATTTCAGAAGGAGATAATAGAGAAAATGGGCAAAAGACAATATTTGAAGAGATAATGACTGAGAATTTTCAGAATCTGTGAAACATGTGAAACTTCTGACCTAGCAAATTCAATGAATACCAAGTGCGATAAATAAAAACAGATCTACTCCTAGATAAAAACCCAACCCAGTACTCCTAGATACATCAGTGTAAACCTACACCAAGTAAGCCTAAGACAAAGAGATGATATTAAAAGCAGCCAGAGAGAAGAGCAAGATTCCCCATCTAGATATGTCAGATGACTTCTCAACAATTATAAAAGTTAGAAAGTGGTAAGATATCTTCAAAGTGCTGAGAGAAAGTTACCGTTTACCTGTAATTTTACACCCAGTGAAAGTACCTTTCAAGAACAAGAGGAAAATCAGATATTTCAGAAGGACAAAAGCTTGGTGAATTTACCACAAATTTATCTCACAATAGGATTGTCTAAAGGATCTACTTCAGGCGAAATAAAATACCAGATTTTAAAACCCGGGATGCAAGATGGAATGATGTGCAAAATTTTGGTAAATATTTGGCTAAATCTGAACAAAGGCTACAATGGCTCTTCTGAGGCTGAATTTCTGCCTGCCAGGAACCATGTAAGGGCTGGTCAACTGAGTTTTGAGTTTCATCTGTGCCAGTACCTGCCGTCAGCTCTTTCACTTGTTGCTGCCTTGTTTTTTTCACAGTTGTTAGTGGTCAGATTCTTGGCTGCAACCGGGGACTTTAGACCATGTTCGTGGCTTAGGCCTTCTTGATTTCTGGAGTCCTGTCTGATTTCCGAGGCTGGGCTAGCTAGAGTCCCATTTGTCTATTTTGCTGATGCTCAGTACCAGGATTTCTGCTTTCAGCATTGCCTGACCCCACTCTGGGCAGGTTTTGGGCTCTTGCAACTCCTTCTCTTTCCTTTAACCTGAAGCTTTCTACCCTTTGTGCCCTAGGACCATCAAAAAAAAAAAAAAAAGCTCCGAACAGAACCACGCTTCTGATAAAACCCTTCTGTATGCTTCAGTGCCCCATAGGCTCAGCACAAGTCACCATTGATCCCTTTTTCAGAAGCTTTCAACTCAGTCTATAGGAGGGTTTGTCTTCTCATATGGGAACTGATCTCAAAACTGACGACGGGAAAAAAGGCGTTGGTTTACTGAAATGTACTCTGCCAACCCTCTCTTTAGCAACCTACCAGTGCTGGGCAATCTCATGGAACCTCTGTGGCATTGTCAAAGAAGACAGGAGCCTCCACACCCACCAGAAAATAGCATGTGAATGAGGCTTAGACTAGCGAAGGAAAAATTCTTAACAACCAGTGGGGTGTGAAAGGGGCTGGGAGCCAACTGAGCATTGAGCCCAAATGAAGTGAAGTGATGCCAAACGCCTTTCCCTACCCAAGGTAATGAAAGGGATCTGTGAAGAACATTTTTTCCTTTTAAAAGGCAGAGCCGGGCTGAGTCAGGAATAGCAATTTGATGGTAAGTGCAGGTGAGGCTTGTTTGTGCTCCAGAGATAAAGCAACAAAGAGAGGCAGGTGGCTGTGACCTTCTGCTGTGTCTGGAAGCTGTTCCCTTGCTCTGGGTGAGTTCCCTCCAAGACCATCTTAGCACAATGACAAGGTGCCTTCAGAGAGACCTGAGTCCTGTCTGCAGACCCTTCCCCTGGGAGGTGGAGGTTGAGACCCAGCGGCCAAGGCACCGTGGGTGAGTCCCACTGTGCAAGGTGGCGCTTGGGGTCAGGGAGATGCTTGGCAAGGCCAAGGGCACCATCGGGGAGAGTCTCTCTGGCCCTGGTGGGGAATGTGCCGTTCTGGTGCAGGCCTTGCCTGCCACCTCCTGGATTCCTGCTCCTCTGGGGAAGGCATTAGAGTCTGGACTGTTGTTGGCCTGGCTATTCTCCAGAGACCTGCGGCAGGTGCCAGGGACATTCTGACTGAAGTTGGTTCAATGATAGCAATAGCAGCTCAACATCAGGCCTGCTGCCCCCACTGTCTACAGCTCTGCGTGTGTTCTTTCTGTCTGAGCGAATGTCCACGCTCATCCCCACTTCTTGGCCCTCTGCCTGCCTCTCGGCCACGTGGCAGCCCCTCCCTGCTCACTTGTGTACCCTCTGTGAGCTAGAGCTTTGCCATTGCCATCATAGGGGCCACACTATCAGAAGATGGTGGGTGGGTGGGGCACGCTCCTTGTTTGGCCGCCTGGGCCCTGGGGGCTGGAGTTTGGACAGTGTTTACGCAGCCTCCCCTGAGCCAGCATTTGTCGAGCAGACCCCAGTCCCCTCTGGGTGGCTGTGTCAGTCACACCCCAAAGGTAGAGGGCTTAGTGTAGCAAATATGTGAACCATGGGTGGCACCACGGACAGCCCAGAATGCTGGCCCTGTCTCTCCAAGGCCCCGGTTCATTGCCCCATTGTGCAGTGGGGCGGGTGCCTGAGTTCCTGGAACACCAGCTGGGCCAGGGGTGGGTGAGGGCTGGGAGGCAGTGTCCTGGCGTGGCTGCCCAGTACACGTGGCTGGCCCTTGCTCAGATGCTGTGTACACATTAGCGGATGAACCCTCACCCCTCTGAGAAGCAGGTCTTCATCCCCGTTGCTTAGCTGAGGAAAAGGATGGGCTTCTCCTAGCCAATGCTCTGCAAATAGTACCTGCTCTTATCAGGTGATTTGCCTGGGGCTGCCCAGATGGTGAGCAGTAGGGCCAGAATTGAACTGTCCCTGTCACGCCCTAGCCCAGGCCCTCCCACCCTGCAGCCTGTCTCCCTTCTCCTGGGCCTACATTCTGGCCGGATGTGGGGAGGAGCCTGATGAAGCCTGACTTCCAGGTCACGATCTGGTCAGTGCTGTCATCTGTGCCTTCCCACAGACCTCTCAGGAGGCAGGCAGGGCAGAGAGACTTAGTAGCCCCATTTTCCAGACAAGGAAACTGAGGCCAAGTGAGTCAGTGGAAATTACTGAGTTTGTAAATGGCAGAGTTGAACAACAAACCTGACTCCTTGGGTTGTATACCCTGAGCCTCTTCTACTGTTTTGGGACCATCCAGATCATACTAGGAGACAGCTGCCACCGTGCATCAAAATTGTCTTTGGGAGTGATTGTCCAAGAGCCCAGGGATGGGGCTGAGGCAATCAGAGAAGGCTTCCTGGAGAAGGTGTGTATTCTACCCCACAGGGTTGTGGTGGGATTAGGTGAGAGGATGGAACAGTACGGCTGGGGTTCACAGTAGGTGCTAGATATATTTGGCATAAGCAGACACACATTTATGGTATATGACCTCTGACCCTGCTCTGCAGTGCTTGCTGGGAGTACGGTGGGCTTCAGAGTCAAAAAGAGCTAGACTCAGATCCAGCTCTTCTGCTGACACTGTGTGACCTCAGGCAAGTTCCTTAAATTGGCTGTGCCCTGGTGCTCTGTTCAGTAGGGTGGGGAGTACTCTGCACCCCACAGGGTAGTGGTGCATTAAGTGGGAGAACGGGGCAGGAAAGCGTGGGGCTCATGGAAGGGTGTGATACGTCGAGCTCCCTAGGGCCTGAGAGCTCAGGGCCTGGTGCCTACCAAGCAGATGCCTACACGGTTCTCCGTGCACAGGCTTTGCTGCTCTATAACCGCTTGATGGGGAGGCCTCATCTTCTTCCTCTTGTTAAAACCATTCCCTTACTCCCTGTCTTGGTTTCATAAGGTTGCTGTAACAAAATGTTACAAACTGGTTGGCTTTAAACCACAGAATTGTATTGCCTCACAGTTATGGAATCTAGGAGTCCAAATTCAGGCTGTCAGCAGGGCTGTGTTTTCTCTGAAGGCGCTAGGGGAACATCCTTTCTTGTCTCTCCCAGTTTCCGGGGAGAGGGGGTCAGGTACTCTTTGACGTGTAGATGCGTTTTCACGTGGTGTCCTTCCTCTGTCTCTCTGGGTCTCTCTTTTGTAGGAAGAGTAATATAGGATACCCTACTCCAGTGTGACCTTATGTTAATTTAACTGATAACATCTTCAAAGACCCTGTGATGGATTGAATTATGTCCCCCCCAAAATGTGTGTATCAACTTGGTTAGGCGATGTATGGTTGTCTTCCATTTTGTGATTGTAATTTTATGTTGAGAAGATTAGGGTGGGATTGTCACACCACCCTTACTCAGGTCACCTCCCTGATCCAAGGTGAATGGAGTTTCCCTGGGGTATGTCCTGTACCACCTTTTATCTCTCAAGAGATAAAGGGAAGCAAGCAGAGAGTTGGGGACCTCATACCACCAAGAAAGCAGCACTAGGAACAGAGCGCGTCCTTTGGACCCGGGGTCCCTGTGCCTGAGAAGCTCCTCGACCATGGGAAGATTGAGGACAAGGACCTTCTTCCAGAGCCCACAGAGAAAGAAAGCCTTCCCGTGGAGCTGACATCTTGAATTTGGACTTTTAGCTTACTTTACTGTGAGGAAATAAATTTGTTTGTTAAAGCCACCCACTTGTGGTGTTTCTGTTATGGCAGCACTAGATGACTAAGACAGAACCTATTTCCAAACAGTCACATTCACAGGTACCAGGAGCTCGGACTTCATCACAATTTTCTAGGGGACGCAGTTCAGTCCATAACATTCAGCAAGCCCCAGGCACCATTTATTCATTCATTCGCTCATTCCTTCTCTGATTTCTGAGAGCCTGCCATGTACCAGGAAACCCTGGTGGTGTAGTGGTTAAGTGCTACGGCTGCTAACCAAAGGGTTGGCAGTTCGAATCCGACAGGTGCTCCTTGGAAACTCTATGGGGCAGTTCTGCTCTGTCCTATAGGGTTGCTATGAGTCGGAATTGACTCGATGGCAGTGGGTTTTGGTTTGGTTTTGGTTTTGCTGTGTACCAGGCCTTGTTCTTGGCCCTGGGCGATATAGCCATGAATTAGACAGACCAGGACTTGCCCTCTGTTCCCGGCTGAAGGTGGGAAGAGGAAAGTTAATCAAGAAATCACCCAAGCAAGTTTCAAAGGACACCTGTGCTGTGTGCCTTGGAGGAGAGGTGATGGAGCCCAGACTAGGAGCCCTGCACAGGGTCAGGCTGGGAGGTCTAGGGGCCCTGCATAGGGTCAGGCTGGGAGGACTAGGGGCCATGCTAGGGGCCCTGCACAGGATCAGGCTGGGTGGGTATCAAGAATTGAAAGACAGCCCTTGCCCTTAGGAAACGTGGGTGCCAGCTGCAGGTTCTCCCTGTTCTGTGTCTCTGATCTTTGGAGGTGATGGTGCTATAAGAAGGGAAGAGTCAATTCTTGAGAAAGAAACACTAGTTCTGGTGGTGCACTGGTTAAGCACTTGGGTGCTAACAAAAAGGCTGGTGGTTTGAACCTACCAGAGGCTCCTCGGAAGAAAGAGCTGATGATCTGCTCCCATAAAGATTACAGCCAAGAAGACTATGTGGGACAGTTCTACTCTGTCATGTGGGGCCACTATGAGTCAAAATCGGCTTGATGGCACACACCACCACCAGTTTTTAGGAAGCCCTTAATTCCCCTGTCTTAGTCATCTAGTGCTGCCATAACAGAAATACCACAAGTGGATGACTTTAACAAAGAGAAATTTATTTCCTCACAGTCCAGTAGGTTACAAGTCCAAATTTGGGGTATTGGCTCCAGGGAAAGGCTTTCTGTCTCTGTGGGCTCTGGAGGAAGGCTTCCCCTGATTGAGGGGCTTCTCAGGCACAGGGACCCTGGGTCCAAAGGATGTGCTCTGCTCCTGGTGCTGCTTTCTTGGTGGTATGAGGTCCCCAACTCTCTGCTTGGTTCCCTTTCATCTCTTGAGAGAGAAAAGGTGGTGCAGGCCACATCCTAGGGAAACTCCATTTACCTTGGATCAGGGAGGTGACCTGAGTAAGGGTGGTGTTACAATCCTACTCTAATCCTCTCAACATAAAATTACAGTCACAAAATGGAAGACAACCACACAATGTGGGAATCATGGCCTAACCAAGTTAACACATATTTTTGGGCGGACACAATTCAATCCATGACAACGCCAGATACAGTCTTCTGTTTGGCCAATTAAATAAATTTGTAGCCTGGTTCAGGGACCACCTGGATGTTTGGCCCTTGAATACATGCACACCACCCACCTGCCATCCCACGTGAGTGAAATCAGTGTCATCCCAGGTGCTGATGTGGCCAGCTCAGGATTGTCCCATCCCCATGCTCTTCGAGAGCCCCAGAGACACTTGAGTCTGAGTGACCTGATGTGCCAGGACAAGGGTAGTTTTGTACAACTCTTGGATCTTGGGAAAACAAATCTGAGTCCCAATGTGTTACTGGAGTTCCTGGAACCAGGGTGTTTATTTTATGGAATGTACAACAGAAAGAGTTTTCTTGACTTTAGAATCTTCCAGAATCCAAATTATAACTCTTACTAATATAGTCTTTCAATGTGGACTACTAGGATATCATAGGGAAGGAAGACTCAAGAGAGTTTGGTGGGGAAAAAAAATGTTCACCATCTTGAGAATTGAACACGTGCTTTTTGAGCTTTGGGTGGATTAATTCCACCAGGGAAACAAGCCCTCTATTCATTCAAGTGCAGGGGTTGCCTGAGGAGCATGGGACCCTTGGAGCCTTATTACAGCTCACTGGGTCACACTGAGGGAGGTGGGGTGGGTAAGCTGTGTTTGGAGGACATTGCCATCTATGGGCTAAGGAATGCCACTTAGCCTAGGTCTCTACTTGATGGCAAAGAAGTATCTGGAACTCAGCAGGATTTAGTAGATGAGGTTTAGGTGGGTGAGCATTGGTTCCAGTTAGCCAGTTGTTGGTAACTTGTTCTTAAGCTCTTTCTGAGTTCCCTGGTTGGGAAGTGAAGGGGGTGGGTGTAGGGAATTTTGGCAGGAGTGTCTAGTAGCTGTTCTTTATAATAGTAGTAGATAGTAGTCACCAAGGGCTTATCATGTGACAGGCACTGTGCTAAGCACCTTGATTGTTAACGATAGGGTTGCAACGACTTGGAATCAACTCAATGGCAATGGGTTTTAATGGGAGTGACGTAGGTAACAGTGTTATTATCTCCATTTTAGGACTATGAACCTGAGTCTCAGAAAAGATCGTATAGCTAGCATGTGGTTGTATCAGGCAGAGTATAGGTTCAGCTGCTGTAACAAAGACCCAGACTAACTTGGGTTTAAACAAGGTTATTGTTGTTGGTTGCTGTCCAGTTGATTCCAACTCATGGTGACCCAGTATATGCAGAGTACACCTGCTCCAAAGGGTTTTCAAGACTGTGACCTTTCAGAAGCAAAGTGCCACAGCTGTCTTCTGAGGCTCTTCTGGATGGCTTCAAACTGCCAACCTTTCAGTTAACAGTCAAGTGCCTAACTGTGCCACCCAGGGAACTTAAACAAGGTAGAGGAAGCTTATTTCTCTCTCTTGGAATGGTGCTGGGTAGGGGTCTAGAGCTGCATGGAAGCTGTGTCTACGTGGTGATTCAGTTCCCAGTCTCCTTTTGTCCTTAGGATGGATGTTGCCCCATCTATATGGTTCAAGATGGCACCCCACTGTGTCTGCAGTCTACTGTGTGGGAAAGAAGAAGGGGGGGGGGAGCTGCACACCTTTTCCCTTTAAGGGCACAACCTAGGACTTGAACCCATTATCTCTGCTCACAGTCCACTGGCCAAGTCTTGGACACAAAGTCACACCCAGCTGCAAGAGTGGCTGAGAAAGGTAGCCTTCTCTTGGGTGACCATATGCTCAGCTAAAAACGGTGGGAGAAGGTGGCAGTATATTACTACAGAAAATATATGGACAGACATTGGGTGACAGCTAGTTGCTTTTGCCCCAGGTTGGAGCTGGGACATGAGTCCAGGTGGAATGGAGTTGCTGCTCCTCACCACATCTCATCCTGGCGGGGCACTAGATCAGCGCCAAGGAAAACAGTCCAGAGCTACACTGTAAGCTCCTTGGGTAGGGGGTGGTGGATGTTTCTGCTGACCACTGGATCTTCTGGGCCTAGCACAAATTAGGTACTCAGTAAATCCATCTTAAAGGAAGCGAGGGAGGGAAGGAGAGAACCAGCTGGTCTACCAGATCCAGTTTCAGCTAAATGCACTGAGTGAACCTGGATGTGAATCTAAGGGGGCGGATACCAGGGTGACCAACAGCCAGAAGGCAGCCAGGTCTAGAAGGATTCCCTGCCGGGGTGGAGCTCCACGACTGCTTTGCTCTGGGCTTAGACTATTACTTTATCTCTGAGATGCCATTGGTTCAGGGCATCCTGTTGGCCCCTCTGACTTAACCCTAACTTTGAACAAACGTCTTGTGAGCTGTGTTCCTAGAATGGAAATTTGATGACCGTTCCCCTGTGGGAGAACTGAATACTTTGAGCAGCTTCTGTGGTGGCTTCGGCTGCACCCTCCACGCTGCCCGTTCGGTTCCAGCCACATATAAGTCTGGGTTTCCCAGCTGCTGGCCCTATGAGGACCCTGTCTGCCATGAAGCGTCTCCACCTCCTTCCCCAGCGGTTTATGTAACAAAACCCAGTTACAGTGAGACCTTTCCGAACCCAGGGGCCCGTTAAGAAGTCCTCAGAAGGCGTTCTGGGGCAGTGTACCGATTAGGAGGAATGGAGAGGTCGCCTGTCTCTGTGACTAGTTATATTTTTTGAGCAAAGCTTCTCCCCATGCAGGTACTCAGAAGGAAAAATAAGTGACCATCGGAGGCTCCAGCTTGGAATTTTTCAGTCATCTGAACATTGTTCTTGGCAAGGAATAATTTAAAACAAACAGCCATTGTGGGTTACTTTTTTAGACCAGTTAGAAATAAGGGTTTCACTAAAGCCTTCACTACAATGATAGTCTGATCATCCCCATCTCCTCCCCGCCCCTTCACCCAGTTATCTATTGTACTAAGTAGCCGAGGAGGAGACCTGATCAGCCTCGCATCAGTGAAGTATCTGTCACAATGCCTGTTTCCAGCCTGACCATTGAGGGCAGAGAGAAGCTGTAACAGCGAGTCCTGCTCCAGGCAGAGACAAGGGCTAGACAGTTATGAGATACATGGGGCTCTTAAAAAGGAAAAAAGGGAGAGAAGCATGTGTTTTGGGTTCTGTGCTTCTTGTCTGTGTTTGTGTAGCTGAGAAAGCTTTCGGTTAAAATAAGTAGAATTTGACGAAAAGTGGTATTGCATACTGACAAATTGATTGTATTCTTTTATTTCCACAAAACTGAAGATACGGGAGGCATTTTGGCCCTGCCCCCCATGATGAAAAGGGTCTCCTCGGCTCCATGCTGAGCCAGTCTTTGAAAATCTATGGGAGACACCTGTATGGGGCCATCGCAGCCTTCAGGCCTGAGTAGCTACGCCTGCCTCACTGGCCCCAAGTGCCAGGTTCCTGGAGGGAGTTCTGGAGGGCCTGAACGGAATGTCTGCTCCAGGCCTGGGCGGGACCCCTGAGTGGGGATCTCCTCCTCATCACTTCCTCCCTGCACACATTGACCCAGGGCCTTTGAGTAGCTGGGCAGGAGGCGAAGCAAGCCCTGGGGTGGTGAACACAACAAGACCCCTTTCCTGGAGGACCTAGCCCCTACCTCGACCTCAGTTTCCCCATTTGGGAAATGAGGGCGTGGGACTTGCATTCCTTCAGGTTTATGCAAGGTCTGGGAGTGAGCGAGCTCCAATATGCCCTCCCATCTCCAACTCTGACGTTATTGCTATGCGAAGAGCAAGGGACGTTAGTTTTGGGTAGGGGCTTCCCTCATTAACCTGGCCCAGCGCAGGGGATATTTGAACGCTAGTAAGTTAGAGCACAGACGACAGCTAGCAGATTGATGAGTTGGGTCATTAATTTATTCGTTCATTTGCTCAACAAATGTTATTGCATGCCGGCCCCGTGCCAGGCTCTGTGCGAGGGGCTGGGGAGACAGCCGGGAACACGACGGCCTGGGCCCGGCCTGCTCCGAGCTCTGTTTGGACTCCTGTCCTGCTGGCTTAACGATGAGCCTCCATGTAGGTCCGAGCACAGGAATGTGCTGTGAAATGTAATTCCAACACCCCATTAAAAGCCAAGCATTTACTTCTGAACACCCGGGACTTTCAGACTTCTCCCTTAAAGGGCAACGGAGTTGTTTTGACAAAAGAAGTGTAAACAAGGTCCTAATGAGAGTACTTTTCTCACGGTTGCTCCCTGTAATCAGTCACATATTTATTGTGACCTCATAGGTGCCCAGACTGTCCTAGGCTCTATAGGAGAGACCAAGTCGGGGGCGGGTGGAGAGAGAATTTATAATTTAGCTGTGGAGGCAAGGCCAGCTTGCAGTTGTGTGTGTGTGTAGTGTGTGCATATGTTTGTCTCTGTGGTATGTTGTATGTGTATCTCTGTGTGTGGTATGTATGGTGTGTGAGTGTGTGTATGTGTATGTGTGTCTTTGTGTGTGCTGTGTGCATATGGTATGTGTGGTGTGTGTGTGTATATCTGTGTGTGCTGTGTGTGTAATGTGTCTGTATGTGGAGGAGTGTGGCGTGTATGTGCGTATATGTGAGTGTGTGTCTCTGTGTGGTATGTGTGTCTGTGTCTCTGTGTGTTATGTGTATGTGTGTGTGTGGTGTGTGTGTGTGGAGGGGTGTGGTGTACGTGTGTGTATATGTGACTCTGTTTCTCTGTGTGTCTCTGTGTGGTATGTGTGTCTGTCTCTGTGTGTGTGTGGAGGAGTGTGGTGTATATATGTATATTTAACTGTGTGTCTCTGTGGTGTGTGTGTATGTGTATCTCTGTGTTGTATGTGCAGTGTGTGTGTCTGTGTGTGGTATGTATGTGGAGGGATGTGGTATATGTATGTATATGTGACTGTGTGTGGTATATGTGTCTGCGTGTGTGTGTGTGTCTCTGAGTGTTGTATGTGTAGTATGTGTGTGTGTGTGGTGGGTGTGTGGAAGGGTGTGGTGTGTGTATGTGACTGTGTGTGTGTTTATATGTGACTCTGTGTTTCTCTGTGTGGTGTGTGTCTGTGTGTGTGGATGGGTGTGGCGTGTGTATGTATATGCAGTCGTGTGTCTCTGTGTAGTGTATGTCTGCATGTGTCTCTGTGTTGTATGTGTAATGTGTATGTCTGGGTGGTTTGTGGAGGGGTGTGATGTATGTATATGTGACTGCGTGTGTGTGTGTGTGTGTTTGTGTGTGTGTGTGTGGTGTAGGCTGTACAGCTGAAGGAGCTAAGAGCAGGGGAGGGGTGGCTTCCTCAGTTCGGGCTTCCTGGAGGAGAAGAGGAGAGAAAGGCATCCCAAATAGTCCTCCTGGGCTGGCCCAGCCATGGCATGGTAGCCACCCTGGAGCTGTGTGGCTCTTTATACGCTTGACTCTCCTGAGATCAGAGCTGCTGTTGGAGACACTGGGTGAAGTGAACTAGACCGCACCCCCAGAGCAGCCTGGACCCCCAAGTGCACAGCAGCCCTGAGCACATGCAGACCGAATGACCAGTAGTAAGTCATTGGTGCAGCCAGGTTACAGGGGTGGCCACCCTCCCCTGGGGGTCCCTGGAGGTGGCCACTTGGTGCTTCTGGTATGACATCATCCAATTCTAGGGGTCCCAAGTCCTTGTCTGCTGCTGCTGTGAATTCCCAGAAACTAAAAATGCAGAATAGTCATTCTGGTGTCAGAAAGAGCTGAATTCAAATCCCAGCGCTGCCTCTTGCGAGCTCTGTGGTCTTGTGCTGGTTGCTGCTCGTAGCCTCACTTTTCCCATCTAAACAGTGGGACTGATAATAGCACCCGTTTGGTAGCATTGTTGGGAGGATCGCTGAGATGAGTGCCTAGCACGGTGCTTGGTATACTGTAAGCTCTCAGTTCACGTTAGCTACTGTTGTTTCATTTGCTACTGTTTGACCCAAAGGACATCTCTTTCTGAAAACTAAAAACAAAACACAATTGCCACTGAGTTGATTCCAACTCCTGGTGACCCCACCACGTGTGTCAGAGTAAAACTGTGCTCCATAGGGTTTTCAATGGCTAATTTTTTGGGAAGTGGATCACCAGGCTTTTCTTTCAAGGTTCCTCTTGGTGGGCTCAAACCTCCAACCTTTCTGTTTGCCAAGCGCATTAACCGTTTGTCGCACTCAGGGACCCGTTTTGAGAACTAGCTCTGCTACGCTCTGTGAAATTCCATGTCTGAAATGGAACAACCAGACGGAAATATTGAGAATGTTCACACTTTCTGAAGGATGTAACCAATGTCACTAAACAATCTGTGTAGAAATTGCTGAATGGGAACCTAAACTGCTGTGTATAAACCTTCACTGAAAACACAGTGAAATATTTAAAATAAAGAAATAAATAACTCTTCATGGCATTTTCAGGAGTCCCGCGGTGGTACAAGCAGTTAACAGTTGGTTGCTCACCTAAAGGCTGGTGATCTGTACCCACCCAGCGGCTCCTCGGAAGAAAGGCCTGCTGAACTCCGTCCGTAAAGATTACAGCCAAGAAAACCCCATGGAGTGTAGTTGTCCTCTGTAACGCGTGGGTTCACCCTGGGTCCTGATCAACTCCACAGCAAGAGGTTTGGCTCTTTAGTTTCATAGCATTTATACAATGAAAGATTTAAATTTATGTTTTAAAAAAAATCCATGTCTGAACTCCCGACACCTCTGAGCTATAAGTCCGCTACCAAAAAAAAATCCAAACCCGCTGCTGTTGAGTCGAATCCGACTCGTAGTGACCCTATAGGACAGAGTAGAACTGCCCCATAGAGTTTCCAAGGAGTGCCTGGTGGATTCGAACTGCTAACCTCTTGGTAGCACTTAACCACTAAGTCACCAGGGTTTCCTAACTCCACTAAGCGAAGGCGGAATGAGACTCCAGCTTCCTCTACGTTCGTAAGAAACGAACTCGCCTCTCCACAGCCCTCACCTGGAATGTTTCACCGGTGAGCCCTGCATGCCTGTGGGTGTGCTTATCTCTTCCTTCTTCGCACAGCCCTGGTCCCTCTCTGGGCAAAGATGGCTTAATGGAAGGAGCTGATGTGGCTGGACGTGTAACCACCCATGGATCTGGCTCCAGTGGGTCAAGCCCTCCGAGCTCTGTCGTTGTTATTAGTTGCCGTCAAGTTGGCCCCGGACTCATGGCATCCCCATGCACACTGGAAGGAAACGCTATCTGGTCCTGTGCCATCCCCACGATCAGCTGCAGACTGGACTTTTAATCCATAGGGTTTTAATGGGCTAATTTTTGGAAGCAAATCACAAAGTCTTTCTTCCCAATTCATTTTAGCCTGGAAGCTCCCCTGAAACCTGTTCAGCGTCATAGCAACACGCAAGCCTCCACTGACAGATGGGTGGCGGTTGTTGTTGTAGGGGAAAAAAAAAAATCGTAGAGTTTAGTAAAGGAAAAAGAAAGTTTTATTTGGCATATATTCAAAAAAGCAAGAGTGGGAAGCGGACAAGCATGCTGCCAGAGCTTGTGTCTGCCTGAATCCCAGGAAGATTACAGCATCACCGTTTATATTGACATCACAGAATGGGTAGAATTGTTGAAAGCTTCACCTTTTCATCAATTGGCTAAAAGCTACTAGATCAATGTGATTCTACATTTTGAATCATCTTTTTAAATTATTATTGGTACGGGTATCAGTAAGGATAGTCAGGAGGATCTTTATTGGTCCAAAAATTTTCTATTCACTAAATGCTAATAGAAAAAGATAAGAGTGGAAAGTCTTTTGTGTTCTGTTTGATTGGCTTATGTGAAAGGTTCCCTAAAAGATATTTTTCTTCCCTAAAAGATATTTTTCTTCCCTAAAAGATAATTTCCAAGATTATCTCAGGGCCCAGTTGATGTGTCCTTGTGAGTCCTTGTGAGCCCAACTCAAGGATAGGGAATAAGGATTCCAATATTATTTCCTAAATCACTGTGCGTTAAGTACATAGACAGGAATCACACCCAGGTTTCCAGCATGAAAGGTGAGAATTCTACCACTGAGCCACCGCTGGCCCCTGTTTGTGTGCTGGGGAAACTGAGCAGGGTGTGGTCACATGGGCGGGTCTTTTAGGAGCCTGGATGAAGCAGCTGGAGGAACTGGAGGGGTTTATCTGAGAGAAGACAGAGGGAGCGCATTTGTTCTCTGCATCCCAAGAATGAGGACCAAGGGGCAGTGATTACAGAAAGACAAAGTTGATCTCACAAAAAGACGGACTCTGCCCACTGTCCCCACGGGCAATGAGTGGACACTCTGTCACTGATGAGCTTCTTATCCCTGGAAGTGCACAGACTAGGGATATGTGCCTTGATGGGGAGCATATTGAGATGACTGGGGTGGCCAGAGGGCTTCAGATCCTGAGACCACAGGACTTGCAGGAGACAGTGGCCCTTTACTCCTCTCTCAAGCTGCATTTGGCCAGCCCGGCCCAGCCGTGGAAGCTGAGCCTGCAAAGCCTTGCCCACGGCTCAGGAGGAAGAGGGCCGCAGGGCCAGGCAGGACGGCCAGCTCAGCGCGGAAGCTGCTGTTGGCCTTGGCCCCGGCTTGCCCAGCCACTTCCTGCCCCGCCCTCCTGGGGCTTTGGCTTTATTAGCTCAAAGCTCCAGGTGAAGCCAGGTCCTGGAAGACAAGGTGGGCCCAGCCTCCGGTGGCTTCAGAGCCCCCATTCCTCCCTGCTCCTTCCTTAGCAAGCCAGGGGCAGCTTCTAATGCGGGGGAGGATGTGTGTTAGGCCTTGTCATCCAAGGGTAACCTGAGAGCACTTGGGAGAGACTGAGGCACAGAGAAGTGTAGCTCACCCCTACTCCAGGGGTCGTCTGTCCCCTTGGCTCTCAGAGCAGTGTTCTTCCCAAGCTTTCATGAAATGCTGTCCCCAAGCCCCCTATTGACTTTGCTCCTGCTCCCTAGCCATGGCACAGGTGCAAGCGGGGAGACAGCTGGGTGGGCCTAAACACCCCGATGGTATGAATCTCTTTGGGGCTCTATGCTGGAGAAAGTTCCTGTGGATGTCTTGGTTGGGATCTACAGGGTTTTCACTGGCTGATTTTCAGAAGTAGATCACCAGGCCTTTCTTCGTAGTCCATCTTAGTCTGGAAGCACCACTGAAACCTGTTCAGCATCATAACAATACGCAGGCCTCCATTGACAGATGAGTGGTGGCTGTTCATGAGGTTCACTGGCTGGGAATCGAACCCAGGTCTCCTGCATGGAAGGCGAGAATTCTACTACTGACCCACCACTCCCTCCGTTTGCTTTCTAAGACCTTCCTAATTAGTTGCACTGATTTTGCAGATATGTTTTTAGAATAGTTTTCCCTTCATTCATAAAAAACTGAAAATCTAGAAAAATAGAAACAACCGTAGGAGACACATTTGAATGTCTCCTGTCACCGGTGCATTTTAAAGAACCGACCTGCTGACTGCTCCAGGTGTCTGTCCTGCTGCTGCCTCTTGGCTGTCCCGAGCTCTCCACATTAGCACAGAATCTGAGGTTTACAGTCATAGCCCTGTAGGTTTTTGCACATAGAAGAGGGCTCAGGGCTCAGTTGTTCTGGCCTCACATTTAGAGATGGCAAGGAAAAGGACCAGGCCTGGAGCCTGGGTCTCAGCTCTGTCCCCAGCTCTTTCCAGTATGCCAGGCACATTTCTGCTACTGCTTGCAGTGTCCGTATCTACCTGCCTCAGTCTACGCTAGAATGCCTGCCCCTCCATTTACTCACGGCACAAGGAACTAAGCTCTGTCCTCTTCTTGGCCTTGAGAATAAGGGAGAGGTCACTGCCTGACTTGGGGGCCCCATTATTGCCCAGAGGGCCCTGTGGTGTCAGCATCTGCTCCATGTTCCGTCTACCTCAGCCTTCAGCCCTGCCCCAGACTCCCAGGTACCTCTTGGGCCTTGGCTGTTTCAGGTGGTTTCAAGCTAGAGACATGGACCCTCATCAAAGAGGCAGGGCTGGTAGGGGCTGCTGAACTGGGCTCCTGTAGAAGCACACCCATCTCCCCTCTGTCCCGTTACAAATCCGTAGACAAGATCCCCCTTCGCCTACCCCAGCTCCTCACCCCTGTTTCCCTTCCCCTGTCTGCAATCCAAGGCCCCTGAGTGGCACAAACGGTTTGCACTCGTCTACTAACCTAAAGGTTGATGGTTCAAACTCATCAGTGGTACTGCAAGAGAAACGCCTGGCAATCTCCTTCCATAAAAATTACAGCCAAGAAAACCCTATGGAGCAGTTCTACTCTGTAACACATGGGGTCGCCATGAGTTGGAACTGACTTGAAGGCAACAGGTTTGGTTTTGGTTTGCCTGCAACCCAGGCCCAAACACTCTGCAACGCAGTGGGTTTTTTTTACCTGTTTTCTTGTCCAGGTGCTGACAACCTTTGTAAGACTTGGGCTTCATATTTCGATCATACAAAGACATATGACGAGTACAAGACATTCAGTAAACTGGAGACCAAGATGAGGGGAACAAAGGCATGGAAACATGGGGCTTGTTTGGGGTGTGTTTGTATAGTGTGCCGTATGTCATTTTTTATTCACATAAAAACCTCTTTCTTGAAGTAATAGGAACCCACTCAGCTGTTGCTAACCAAATACCAAATGTTTCCCTTTTCCTCTCCTGCTGCTCTCAAGAGGTGGATTGTGAAGAATTGCCGTTCTCTGTGATGCTATCTTGTCTTTCAAACGTCAGAGAGATTTTTCCTCAGAGCAAATGCCTGATTGTTTTTTCCAGCTTTGGCTGGAATTTTTAAGAGAAAGCTCCTTTCAAATCACTTTTCTGTTGATTGTTCTAGATGTGGAATATGGCAAAGTGAAGATTTTGAGGAGTTCTGTCTAATCCAGGCTCCTCACATCTGTCTCCTTCAGTTACCTCAGGATCTGTCAGCCAACCCCTCATCCTTCCACCCCCCAAAAAAGTATTTCTGAGAAATAAAGTAAATAAAATAAAATTGCATAAAGTAAAGTGAATCCCCCCTTGGTAGAGAGATGACTCCTGAATCACTTTTAGACACCCCCCCCCCCATTCACAATAAACATGTGGTTTCATTTCCAAGGGCTCCGGTGTTAGCGTTTCCATTTCCTCAGGAAGCCACATTTGGTTCTTGCTCTTACTTCTGAAACGGAACGTGCGTTTTCATTGACCCGAGTTCAAGGAGCGCCTGAGGCAACAATGAAAACAGTCCCAGGCAGTTTTCAGCAGCGACACCCCCTCCCAGCCATCACTTCTTGCTCCCCAGTCGTCCAGGGATGGAAGCCAGCTCCCCGCCCACGGAGGGAGGGCTGAGGCGTTCCTTTCACTGAGTTTCGTGGCCATCTGAGGGGAGCCATGCTATCCTCACTGCCTGTGTTTTGGCCTTCAGTTGGGAAAGTCTGGTTGACCTCCAAGTGTTCACATACCACAGGCTCTTAATTAAGAAAGTATGTTCCTATTTCATGTCACTCGAAAAGAATGAAAACAGTGACAGCATTTATTTATCTTCACTATCAATATCGTTCCTGTTTTCAAGTCTACTGGGGGCTCCAAGTCTTGAAGGAATTGACTGTGGGTTATGAGAGTTTAACCTCGGGCATGTTGCTGTGGGACGCACGTGACTTCCCTCAGAAAAGAGGCTTCATGAAAGGGAGGGAAAGGCCAGCAGAGCCCTGGCCAGCCCCTGCCCTCCCAGCGCTTATGGTCAATGGCTCAGCCATGGTGGAGCAGCTTTTGCCTTTTTTTGCTGATGTGGAGCCAAACCCCCTTTCGCCCAACTACATCCCATTTTTTTTCTGAACCTTAAGAGAAATAAAGGCCATCATCTGTTGAGTCATCTAGAAGTGATGTGGCCTATTAGAATGACTACTGTTTATGTAGGACCTACTGTGTGCTAGGACTGGGAAAATCACTCACGTGTTGCTGCCAATCCTCGGCAGCAATGGGCTACTCGGATTGCCCGCTGGCATGTAAGGCAGCTGGACCTCTGACAGGTTAAGAGACTTGCTCAAGGCTATATAGCAAGCCAGGGTTTTTCAACAGTGGCGCTCTTGCCATTCAGAGTTGGATAATTCTTTGTTGTGGAGGTTGTCCCGTGTATCAGGGAATGTGTCGCAATATCCCTGGCCTTTATCTGCTATCCTGGGGAAGAAGAGAACCCAGAGGTTGAAGCCAGAGAAATGAGGCCACAGGTTGGGGATGAGGGGCAAGGAGAAGCTGCAGCAGGGAGGTGAATCCCCTGGTGAGAAGCTAGGAGGACCAGGAGGGTGTGGCAAAGCATAGGGCAAGGTATGTTAGGGCAAGAGGTTCAAGGCTAGGTCTGTGGCCACTGCAGAGTGCCACTGAGTGGACCTTCAAGAGTGGCTTAAAGAAAATGGACAGATTTTAGAAGCAAAGGATAGATTTCTTGGCAGCATCAGCATTACCTGGGAGCATGTTAAAAATGCAAATTCCCAGGTTCCGCATCAGACCTACTGAACCAGAATTTCAGTGGTGGGGCTATAAATCTGTGTTTTAACAGGCACTTCAGTTTAGAGCCATGCTTTTAAAACCATCCCTGGTGAAGGGCCAGTTTTTAAAGTTCCAATCCATCTTGGACTGATACTTCTGTAAACTCATTCCGCTTGCAACTTCCCACGTGAGTTTGGCAACACCCAAACTGCTGTATGTCCTGTTCAGTGAGATGAGCGTGCTTATCATGCACGTGGATGCTACAGCAATGTCAAATTGCCATGAGTGTTTCTAAACCTCGATTTCTGTGCTTAGCTTGTCACCAATCAGTAAAATCAGTCCCTGGCTCTGCTCTAGAAGCAGAAGTTGTTTTTGGTGTCATGCTCCTTTATTGGGAGAGCCATCCCTCCCCGAATCTATAGTAATTCTTCTCAGTCCGTAATGCCAACCCCAGCCTCAGAGATAGACCCAAAAGCCTCGCCATTCTGAATTTTTCCCGGGGCTTTCTTTGCCATTACAGGAAAAGTCACTTTTTCTTTCTCTGAGGTTTTGAACTCTAAGGACCATGTATGCCTGGAGTTGGTGGCTGTCTTGTGGACATAGAGAGAGAACCTGCCTGAGAATGAAGTCAAAACTACAGAGCAGTGTCGCCATGATGCTGTTTTAGGCCTGGATCCACCCGTACCTGAAGCCATGAGGTCTACTCCTAGACTTTTTGTAAACCACTAGATTTCCTTTTCACCTTAAGCTACTTTGATTTGGGTTTCTGTCACTTACAACCAAAAATATGCTAATTAATAAGCCTCTCAGCCTTGGAGATTATTTTGGGAGATTCAAAATGAAAGCCTATACGCAAGGGCGTTGTAAATGGTAAAGAGCTCCACTGTAAGGTCGCCAAAGCAAGCAGATGCTGTACTAATAAAAGCTCCTGTGCTCTGCCTCCACTGTACAGCTGGGTCCTCATGGAGGTTCCAGAGATCCTGTGTCCATGCTGATGAGTGCAACATTGCAGAAACACCAAACCACCACCCACCCTGCTGCTACCCTTATACCACAAAGACTGTGTCCTCGTTCTTGGTCTCAGCTGATGGCCAGCTAATAACTTCTAGCTTGCTGCTGCTGTTGTTGCTGCCAAGTCAATTCCGACTCATGGTGACCCCATGCGTTACAGAGTAGAACTACTCCACAGGGTTTTCTTGGCTGCCGAAGCAGATCGCCAGGCCTTTTCTTCCATGGTGCCACTGGGTGGGTTCAAATCACCAACCTTTTCCTTATCCAAACAAACAAAAAAAAAACAAACCCAGTGCCGTCGAGTCGATTCCAACTCATAGTGACCCTATAGGACAGAGTAGAACTGCCCCATAGAGTTTCCAAGGAGCGCCTGGCAGATTCGAACTGCCGACCCTTTGGTTGGCAGCGTAGCACTTAACCACTACGCCACCAGGGTTTCCTTTTGGTTATCAGTGAGTGCAAACTGTTTGTACCACCAAGGGATTGAGTCACAAACACAGGCTCGGGCCTGCATTCTACTTCTGTCTTCTAGCTCAGTGGTTCTCAACTGGGGCGATTTTGGCAATGTCTGGAGACGTTTTTGGTTGGTACAACTGAAGGAACTCAGTATGTTGCCAGAGGGTGTGGCAGCCCTGTCTTCCTGGGCCAGCTGTGGGCATACTTGGATGTGAAGAATGGACAGCCCTTGAAAAAACCAATGACGCCTGTTGTTTTCTTAAAGCCAGTGTGGTCCAGCTCCTCACCAGAGCAGAACCCCAACAACAGGGGGCTGGTATCCTTCCTGTCCAAAGGCTGGGGCCTGAGCCCACAGTTGACAATGGCTTCTAAACAAATGTCCTCCTCCGTGAGTGTCTCAGCCTCCCTGTTTCCTGCTCCATCTGTGCCCGCCTTCCCAGGGTCACGTGACGTGGCTAAGCCTGTACACAAATCAGTTTTGCTCTAGGATTGTTGACCTCCTTTTCCCCAGTGGAATGCCCTCAGCCTCTCCTTGGACACTCTGCCCCTTGATCAAGGGCACAGCTTAGCAACCGAGAGCTTATGATTGGATTTCTAGACCCTTCCCAGTCACCTTCCTCTGGACATCCTTCAGTTTGTTCACGTCCACCAGCTTCTGCAATTGGGATTCCAGACCTCTATCCCAAACATCACATCACAAAGATCTCATCCCCATTCTTGTTCTCAGCTGATGGCCAGCTGGTAACTCCAAGCCAGTTACTGGATCATTACCCTGCCAGTGGGTATAAGCTACGTCTCCTCCCATCTGGTTAAGTGCTATGGCTGCGAACCAAAGGGTCAGCAATTCAAATCCACCAGGCGCTCCTCGGAAACTCTATGGGGCAGTTCTACTCTGTCCTATAGGGTCGCTATGAGTCGGAATTGACTCGATGGCACTGGGTTTTGTTTTCCTCCCACCCACTGTTCACATTCCTACAGGTGTTGAATTCAAGAGGAGAGTCTTAAAGTTGAAGAAACTTCGTATCAAAAAGTGGGAGACTTCAGAAGAGGGTTTCTTGAATGAATGTAGGACTCAAAGGAATAAAGCTAGAACAATTGGAGGATTGGGGCTTACTCTGGGGCAGGGAAGAGTAGTGCTCCCTCAGCTTAGGATTGGGGCTTACTCTGGGGCAGGGAAGAGTAGTGCTCCCTCAGCTTAGATGTTATATAATGACAGCCTCTTTCTGATTTGGAGGAAAAGACCAATGAGGGACATGGACCCAAAGCAGGGCTTCCGTGTGTGTGTGTTTGTATGTGTAGACGGTGTGTATGTGTGTGTAGACGGGTATGTGTGCCTGTGTACATGGCACTCCAGGGTTCTCCCAGCCTGAGAGAGAGATTAAAGAGGCGGAGAGAAAAGGCTTCTGCCCCTCGGTCCTGGGTAGACCATACTTGGAAGAAAAGATGTAGGTAGTCCCCATTCCAGGCTGGATTTCAACAACACAGCCAGTGTCTGCTGAAACACATCAGAAACAATCTGCTCCGAGGGTATATTGCTAAGTCCCTCATTGCTTCCAACTTCAGTGTCCTCTGACTTTTCCACTCGAGGCATCAAGAACTTTGATTTGTGGCTCTTCCTGTTACCTCAGTCAGTTGTTCTCCAATTTGTCTTCTTCCTTCTCTGGCCTTTGTAATGCATTGAGTTGTGTCCCTTGAAAATGTATGTTGAAGTGCTGACCCCTGGTACCTATGAGTGTGACCTTGTTTGGACATAGGGTCTTTGAAGATGTTCTCAGTTAACATGAGGCCATACAGGGTGGATCCTAATCCAATCTGAGTGATGTCCTTATAAAAGAGGAGAAAAGACACAAAGAGACAGAGGAAGGACACTATGTGATGCTGTAGCTGGAAGCCAGGGAACGCCGTGGGCTCCCAGAGCCAGGAGAGAGGCCTGGAACAGATTCTCCCTCAAAGCCTCTGAAGGAATCAACATGGCTGACACTCTGCTTTCAGACTCCAGCCTCCAGAACTGTGAGACAATCAATTCTTTAAAGCCACCCACTTGGTGTTATTTTGTTATGGCAGCCCTTGGAAATTGATCCAGCCTCCTTATCCACGTCTCAAAGAACTGCAGATGTTGCACTTTGATTTTTTGTTGTTTTTTCTGGTGCTTGCTCAGAAGGTGGGCCCATTTAGTCTTTTTGAGAAAAGAATTTGACTAGCTGATTACTCGTCCTTTTATTTCTTCCTGAGCTTCCCATGAGTGACTTTCTTCCCTGGGATCCTCGTTACAGCTGGGACAGGTGCTGACAGCTTGTGCCGGAATCACGCGGTGTTTACTGCACTGTGAGTTTGAAACTGCCTTGTTTCCATACTGACGCCAAACGCCATATGGAGAGAAACAAACCCTTTCGGATGCCCAGGAATCACAATATTCTACATGAAATCTCATCATTGCTCTTCGGAAGTGGGGGGTAGGGCACCCAGCTCCTGTCATGTAAGTGACGTGGCACTCCCTCCCACGTTTAATAAACCTGGAGTTTCACACAAAGAAGTTTTCTTTGGTTCTGTTTGTGCTGGAGAAGCTCAGCTGATGAGGAAGGGAGGAGAAGGCTTGTTTTTCTCTCCTGGGGGACCAGGGTGAGTGGGAGGCAGTGAGAACACAGGCTGTGTCCGCAGGGCATCACGCTAACAGGTGCGGGGTACAGACCTGTCGCAGGCCGCTAAGACCCGTTGCCCTCTGGCTTCCTCTTTCCCAGATTCCCCTCAGCGGCTGACGATAACACTCATCTAACTTGACCTTTTATGACTGTCACTTGGGCTCTTGTCCGCTCACCCCCACACACGCCTGTCATCCTTTCCCAGAGTCCGAGCTCCGTGAGGGCTGGGACCGCATCCCGCTGCCCTGGCAGCCCCCACAGGCCCTGGCACACAGCGAGGCAGCTTAAGTGCTTGTCAGAGTGACTGCTCCTGAACGATCTGTGCGTGGAGAGGTGAGCCTCACCCAGAGCTGAGGAGTTAAGGCAACAGCCTAAGGCTAGTTTCAGCCCCAAGCCACTTGGGGAGGGGCCGGGGGGGCCTTAGCCAGTTGCCGTGGAGTCAGTTCCGCTTCACCGAGGTCCCAGGTGTGTCAGGATAGAGCTGTGCTCCACAGGGTTTTCTATGACTAATTTTTTTTAAAGTAGATCACGAGGCCTTTCTTCCAATGTACTTCTAGGTGGACTTGAACCTGTAACCTTTTTAGCGAGCACATTAACTGTTTGCACCACCCAGGCACGAGAGGGACTTAGAAACTGACTTATCCACATTGATCCAAGTTTCCACTCAGGAGCCTGGGAGAAACTTTTTTAGCTCCTGGAATCGACTCAACGGCACCGGGTTATACATACTATGGAAACCCTGGTGGCGTAGTGGTTAAGAGCTCCAGCTGCTAACCAAAACGTAGACAGTTCACATCCACCAGATGCTCCTTGAAAACTCTATGGGGCACTTCTGTTCTGTCCTATAGGGCCGCATGAGTCGGAATAGACTAACAGCAACAGGTTTTTTTGGGTTTATACATAGTATACTTAGAACTGTGGTGAATTCCTATGAAAATCGTCCCTGCCCTCAAGCAGTTTACCCCTAAAAGGAGAGATGAACTCTCAAACTCTCCAGCCTGCGTGCCTCATCTCTGTTTCCTCAGTTGTAGGAGACAGAAACCCAATGCCAAGCGACTTAAGCGAACTTTGCCAGGCAGAAACACGTCCAGACACGAGGCTGGCTTTGGGACTCACGTCCAGGTTTCTCTCTTCTCCACTCAGCTCTGCTTTCCTGTGTGGTGGGAACACAGCCTTGGCAGGGCATCCCAGAGGACAAGCCTCTTTCCAGCAAGTTCTGGCAAAAGCCCTGGAAGGACTCTAAGTGCCCCAGCTTGGGTCAGGTCACGTGCCCGTCTTTGAGCCAATCATTGTCCCTAGGAGAGGGAGGACTCTGATTGGCTAGGACTGACTCAAGTGTCTATTGCTGGGCTTTGGGAGGAGTCAGCTTCCTTAGTACTAGAAGGCTGGAACTGTGCTTTTAAAAATTCAGGGAGATGGGGTTCCCCAAAGAAAGGGATTAGGACAGACCAAAAAACCCACGTCTGTGATAGTAGCAGCATTTTATGAAGCATTTCCTATGTGCTAAACTGGACAATGAAAAAGGAAGGCCAAAGAATTGATACCTTTGACTTATGGTGTTGATAAAAATACGGAATATACCATGGACTGCCAGAAGAACAAATAAATCTGTCTTGGAAGAAGTGCAGCCAGAATGCTCCTTAGAAACAAGGATAGCCAGACTTCATCCTGCTTACTTTGGACACATTATCGGGAAGGACCAATCCCCAGAGAAGGAACACTGTGTTTGGTAAAATAGAGGATCAGCGAGAAAGAGGAAGACCCTCAATGGCATGGATTGACACAGTGGCTGTAACAGTGAGCTCAAAAGGGTCTTAAAAGCCTGTGAGCAGCCATCCAAGATACTCCACTGGTCTCACCTGGTCTGGAGCAAGGGAGAATGAAGAAAACTAAAGACACAAGAGAAAGATTAGTCCAAAGGACTAATGATGGACCACAACTACCACAGCCTCCACCAGACTGAGTCCAGTATGACTAGATGGTGCCTGGCTACCACCACTGACTGCTCTGACAGGGATCACAATAGAGGGTCCTGGACAGAACTGGAGAAAAACGTAGAACAAAATTCTTACTCACAAAAAAAGATCAGACTTACTAGTCTGACAGAGACTGGAGAAACCCCAAGAGTATGGCCCCTGGACATCCCTTTACTTAATACTAAGTACCTCCTGAGGTTCACCCTTCAGCCAAAGATTAGACAGGCCCATAAAACAAAATGAGACTAAATGGGCACACCAGCCCAGGGGCAAGGATGAGAAGGCAGGAGGAGACAGGAAAACCGATAATAGGGAACCCAAGGTTGAGAATGGGAGAGTGTTGACACATCGTGGGGTTGACAACCAATGTTATAAAACAATATGTATATTAATTGTTTGATGAGAAACTAATTTGCTCTGTAAACCTTAATCTAAAGTACAATAAACAATGAGGTCAAACATACCTACTGTTGTGAGGATGGCACAGGACCAGGCAGTGTTTCATTCTGTTACACATAGGGTCATTATGAGTTGGAACTGACTCGATGGCACCTAACAACAGCCTCTGCTCTGAGTACTTTATAGCCATTGTCTTATTTAATTTTCATGGCAGCCCTAGGAAATAGATTCGATTACTATCCCCAGTTTAGAGGAGGAAACTGAGGCACAAAATACCAAGTCATTTGTCTAGGTCACACAGCCAGTGAGTGAGGCTGGGATCTGGACCCACCTCACAGCCACCACATCAGCTCACCTTCCTACAAGTAGTAGCTTTACCTCCTGTGGATAAACTCTTGGGGACTCAAGGCAGATTGTTCAGGCTCCATCCCTAGACTTGGCAAGGGTGTAATCATTCCTTCCGTCCAAGTAGCTCTCCTTCTGAGGTCTAGCTTGCCCACTTACCTGTTTGCCTACCAAGTCGCCTGATGATTTCCAGTGTAGCCACAATATTAAAGGCCCAGTATCAGTGCTCAGGAGAGTCCAAGGCTGTGTGTCTCAGTTAGTTCTTTGAGTGTCTTTCTACCAGAGAAAACTTCTGGCAGAGGTTTTAGCATCATTGCAGAAAGAACCAGAGGGACCCCCCCATCCCACCCCTCATTTTTCTGAGGAGGAAACTGAGGTCCAGAGAGGGTGAGTGAATTACTTGAAGTCACACAGCAAGTCAGCAGCTAGAACCCTGGTCTCTGAACCTTTGGGCTTGGGGCCTTGCCCTCCATTTCCTCTTCAGAACTCTCTAGGCTACTGAGTGGCTGAGTGCAGGTCACTTCCTGTCTCCATGCCTCTATCACTTCAGCTGGACAATGCAGGATTTTCATCATCTGAAGCATCCCAAGACTGGGCTTTGCTCAAATTTGGCAAAAGTGAATTTTTTGGACAGCATTTATTAGGATGCTTTGAGTTACAAGTAATTAAAAAAAAAAAGAAAGAAAATCTCAAGCTGCCTTAAATAAAGGGCCTGTGTTGCCCTATTCATAAGTTTTTCGTCTGCAGTTTGGGCTGCAGGCATGGTTTGATTCAGAGATTCGTGACATCACCATGGCACCCATTTTGCTTTTTGTAACTTTCCCAGTCCTGACCTCCTCCGTGTGTCAGCCCTGCCTTATGGCAACTTCCCCTATAGTGTGAAGGATACTTCCCCCAACCCTTGCCTCATACCCACACACCCGCCATCCAGAGGAGGAGAGAGCATCTCTGCCCAGTGGTCCCAGGTGGTCTGTGGTTCACTCCGATTGGACACATCCCTCTCTGCTGTTGTTGTTAGTTGCCATCGAGTCAGCTCCAGCTCATAGCAACCCCATGTATAACAGAAAGAAACGTCGCCTAGTCCTACACAATCTTCATGATCATTGGTATGTTCCAGCCTATTGTTGGGCCATTGTGTCAATCCATTTCATTGAGGGTTTACCTCACCTTTGCGAGCCCTCCACTTTGCCAAACATGATGTCCTTCTCTAGTGATCGGTCTCTTCTGACAATGAATCCAAAGTAAGCGAGTTAAAGTCTCGGGCAGTATTCTATGCTCCACAGGGTTTTCATGGGCTAATTTTGGAAGTAGATTGCTAGGCCTTTCTTCCTAGTCTTTCTTCATCTGGAAGCTCCTCTGGAACCTGTCCACTATGGGTGACCCTGCTTGTATTTGAAATGCCAGTGGCATAGCTTCCAGCATCACAGCAACACCCAAGCTGCCACAGTATGACAAACTGACAGACGGGTGGTCACGTCTCCACTACCCTTATCCAGTCACCATAGCCAGGGGAATGTGACGTGCTGATTGGCGAGTCAGGGGGCAGTCATAGCCTCCAGAGCAGCTGGCATCTCCAAACAGAAATCAGGGTGTTAGAAAGGGGTGGTGGGGTGGGGAATGGTTGCTGGGAGACAATGGGTGCCTTCCCCTGACTGATGTGTCTCGTCTCAGCCCACAGAGCCTGTGAGGTAAATAAGGGGTCTTGGGAGACCTGGATCCAGGTGTGGGCTGATGGGCTGACCCTGGCCCCCGTCTCCGGGGTCTCACCACGCTCTTCTTGTCTCCAGACAGAGATTACTGCAGCTTATGCGACAAGCAACCGATTGGGAGGCTGCTTTTCCGGCAGTTCTGCGAGACCAGACCTGGGCTGGAGTGCTGCATTCAGTTCCTTGACTCGGTGGTAAGTACCCGCTCCAGGGAGGTGGCCCCTGGCCCTCTGTGATCAGCAGCCGTTTTTCCTTGAAGGAAAAGATAGAAGGGTGAAGAACAAGCTTGTTCCTTTAGAAACTCCCAGTGCAGACTTTGAGAATGCAGACTTGTCTCGGGATCTAAACTTGTTGGGCAATCACAGGTGGCCATGCCCCCCTGGGCCCCAGTTGCTGCTGCTATAAAGCAAAGCCCCTTTAGCTCTAGGATTCCAGGAGCCTGGGTTATTGTTGGAAGCAGTTTTCCCAATACCCTCAGGTAGCACTTGGATTCCGTGGTTCCTTACCCCAAGGGAGAACCGATTTCAAAGTATTCAGAGCTTCTGCGTGTTTGTATACTTGTTTACTGCCTGCCTCCCTGCTAGAATCAAGCTCCCTGAGGGCAGGGGTCCTGGGCTTCCTGTGCACTCTGTCTAGCACAGCGCTTAGCACATACAGGCCCTCAGTGCCTGGTTGTGGCTGGACAGGTGTTGGCTGTTTCAAGCCAGTCTGCTGGGCACTGGTACAGGCCTGCTCTTGCGCACACCACCATGACTGCCTTCAAATGCTCTCGGTCACTCGTTTGTTCAACAAATACTGATTGTCCTTCAGGAGTCCCTCAGCACTTGCTATCTGCCCTTTGGGTTCCAATCCAGGGACGTGGGCAAGAGGTGGGGAGGTAAGGAATGAAGACCGGTCATGAAAAGAATGGGGTCCCTCAGACCACCCCCCACCAGAGGCAGGGGCCAAGATGCTGTTGTTTCTTAGAAGCCCTGATGGCATCATTGGCTGCAGCCATACTGACTTTGGTCTCAGGTTGGGGGACACCCTGTGGAGGGGTCTCTAGATCTCTAGATCCACAAGCCAACCTGCCCAGTGAATGTCTCCACTGAATTCACACAGGCCAGTGTGTCTAAAACCAACTCAGCTCCCTTCCCCTGCCCCCAAAGCTACCAGCCCTGACCTGTTCCTTATTCCAGTAACAAACACCCACAGTCACCTGAGCCTGAATTCTTGTGTTGTCCTTGACCCACTCTGTCTCCCACCCCTTCCCCCACCAGATCAAGCACATCTGAGGCAGTCTGGCTCCTTGACTTCTCCCAGACCAGTCCCTTCCTCTCTAAAACTTCTGCCTTGGTCTTAGCTTAGGCTCTCGGCATCTCTCCTGTAAGCAATAGTTCTCACCCTTGGCTGAGCATTAGGAGCACCTGGGGAACCTAAAAAAAAAAAAAAAAACCAGTGTCTGAGTTGAAACCCAGACTAATTAATTTGAATCTCTGGTGGTGGAGTCCAGTATTTTTATAACTTTATTATGGAAAATTGGGGCTATAAAAAAGTGAAAGTCAACAGAATAGTATAATGAACCCGCATGCACCTTTCGCCTCGCTTCAGCAGTTACGCGCTTGTGGCCAGCCTTGTTTCATCCATCCCCCAGCCATGTCATCCTCTCCGGTAGTATGGCAGCAGACCTCAGATTATCATATTATTTTACCTGTGACTATTCTGGTATATGTTTCTAAACGATAAGAGCTCTTTTATTTAAAATAACCACACTACCATTATCACAGCTAAAAAAAATTCTGTACTGTCATCAAATAATAGTCAGTGCTCAAATTTCTAATTTTCTCATGAATTATACATGCATGTTTTGTTTATTTTGAATCAGGGTCTGGATAAAAAAAAAAAAAGGGCCGTGGAGTCTATTCCAACTCATGATGACCCCATGTGTGTCAGAGTGGAACTATACTCCACAGGGTTTTCAATGGCTGCTTTTTCAGAAGTAGGTCTCCAGGTCTTTCTCCTGAGGTGCCTCTGCGTGGACTTGAACCTCCAACCATTCAGTTAGCAGCAAGTGTGTTAACCGTGTGCACCACCCAGGGACACCTTCCTTGACTATAGGTTCCCCCTATAACCACTTCCCCTTTGATGGTCATCAAGAAGAGTTTCCAACATTCTGGATTTTGTAATTACATTCTCATGGGTCAATTCACAGGTTCCTCTGTAATTCTTTTAAATAGAAATTTGATGAGATTCTGTTTCAGTTTTTTGGGGAGCTGGGGGATGGCTGAGTTCATAAATGATTTCAGGTTCTTTAGGCAGGAGGCACATAGTATCTGGTTGCCTTTCTTTTTGAGATGGTAGCAGCTGTTGGTATTTACACCTAGATCTGTATTTAATTAGGAATTGAAGCATGAGGACATTCTATCTTTCCTTCTTCATTTGTTAACTGGAACACTTTCTTTTGATTACTATTTGGTTACCCAATGGTAAAGTCTGTATAAGAAATGCTTGATACTTTTCCTGTATTTACATTTTCAAAATAATCAATTGGTTCACTAGCATTTTCCAATAGCAACCAGTTAAATTTTTGAACTCATGGATTTAAACAGATTGGTATACTGAATGATCTCATCATTCACCAATGAGAACATCTTGGAGTTAGTTCCTGAGTCCTTTGACAGGGCCCCAAATTCATGTGCTACCTCCTTGATATCTGGCAGGATACCATTTAGAGTGAAATGGGAGCCACTAGAGAGTTTTGGGTGGAGCAATGGCATGATCAAACTTAGGTTTTAAAAGGACCCCCTTGACTCCCGTGTTGAGAACAGGCCATGGGAGGGGCGTATTGGTTTTCTAGGGCTGCCGTAACAAAGTACCACAAAGTGAGTGGCTTTAAACAACAGAGATTTATTGTCTCACAGTTCTGGAGGCGAGGACCAGGCCATGCTCTCTCTGCTGCAGGAGAAGTTCTTTGTCTCTTCCAGGTTCTGGTAGCCCCAGGGGTTTCTTGGCATTCCTTGGCTTGTAGATGCATCTTCACATGGAACTTCCCTTGTGTCTTTTTCTGCCTTGGTATCTTCTCTTTAGGACACTGGTCCTGAAGAATTATGACCCACCCTACTCCAGTATGACCTTGTGTTTAGCTGATAACATCGTCAAAGACCCTATTTCCAGACAAGGTCACATTCACAGGTACCACAGGTTAGGACTTCAACATAAATTTTTGGAAGACACAATTTAATCCAAACAGGGGCAAAGGAGATCTGATAGAAGGCTATTGCAGCCATCCAGGTGAGACCTAATGGGGTGATTCAAGTCAAGGTAGAAGCCATTGGCAGTTGTGAGAAGTGGTTGGATTTGGGCTATATTTTGAAGGCCACATTAACAGTGTTCCTGATGGATTGGGGGTGAGAGAGAGGAATTAAGGATGACTTCACAGTTTTGACCTGAGCAGCCGGAAAGCTGGTTAAGAGTAAATCTGTGGGTGGATTTTGTTTGGGGGGGGATCAGGAGCCCCATTTTAAGCATGCTCAGCTTGAGATGTCTATCAGACATCCAAGCGGAGATGTTCAAGAGGAGATGGGTATTCAAGTCTAGAGTTTGGGGCTGGAAGTAGAAAAGTGGGAGTTGTCAAGATAGATCTGGTGTTTACAGCCTGGCACTGGGTGAGGTCACCAAGGAGCTAAGTGAAGATGGAGAAGAGATGAGGACCCAAGACAGAACCCCAGACCAAGGACTGGTCCCATTTTCAGAAAGATGAGGCAGTGGCAGACTTGGCACCTGTCTAGAGAGTTGATGAGGCAGAGCAGGGCGCGGCTGAGCCCAGGAGCCAGTGGAATTTTCCAGCCACGAGTTTTGTTAGGCGCTTATAGTCAGCTTGAGAAAGAAAAAAAAAATCCAATGGATGCCCATTTTCCTTCTGGTCCTGCAGACTTTCCCTTTTGCTGGGCCTGTACTAAGAGCTTTTTTATTTTGTGGAAAGGAAATGTGAGTCTGGCTTCCCACATTGACGCCTCAAATGCTCTTTACATATGTCATAACTCACAGGAGGCTGGCTCTGTCCTCTTGGCGTTTTTGTCTGCATCCTTTTCATCACCCATCTTAATGTCAAATGGCCAGCCTTTAGAACACCTCTTTTACACATGAAGACTTTATTGAGTTTTCCAGGGCTGGCACAATTTCTTGTCTGAAATACGTTTTTGTTCCATCCTGACTGGAACTTAGAGGACAGAGGAGACAGTGGTATCCTTGGTGTTGCCATCCTACCCTGGGCGCTCCTGGGCTCAGCCAATGCCATTTGTGTTGTTCCCACTTCTACACTGAATTTTAAGAAGTGGACTTTATTAAAAACAATCCACCCTAATTGGGCTTTGATGCTCGATAGCTTGGCTTAGTAGCCCCCAGGAAAGGCTGCTGTTTGGCACACTCTCAATGTTTGGGTTTCTGAAGTCAAGTAGAGGACTGCAACTGTTTATAAATGGGATCGGGGTGATTTGGGGCAGCAGAACTGTTTGTGGTTCACTCAGCAGATTGCAGAGGTTATTTAGCCTTTAGTCTTGGCAGTCAAGGGGCTTCTTGGAGCCCGAGACAGACTCCTCATAGCCCTCCCACAGAAATACAGAATCAGCAATCTAAGTCACGGCTATGACTAGGTCTCGCCTCTGGAGGGCAAAGGGTTTGCGCAGCTTGTCAGGGGATTCGATGGGGTTAATGTCAACTCCCACAGGCCAAGAGGGTCTTTCCATGGACTCAAGATTGATGGGCTTGTTCTCTAACCTGTCCTCTGGGAGCCTTGACCAGATGCTGGAGCTTTTGAAACCCTCCCATTCCCATACTTGGGTGGGAATCAGGGTTTTCAGGTCTCTTCTCTTTGGGGTAGGGGAAAGGCTTGGCAGATACTCAACCACATTTACTCAGTGCATAGTTTTTGGATGTCTCCTATGTGTCAGGCTCTGTCCTAGGAATTGAGGACTACATAGTGAACAGGAGAGATAAGTTCCTACTCTCACGGAGCTTGCTTTCAGGTTAAAATGAAGTAAATGACTCCAGCTATGAGTTCAGTTATTAAATATTAGTTATGTATTGCTGTGTGACAAATTATCTCAATACTTAGTAGCTTGAAGCAACAATAAACATTTATTATCTCACAGATTTTGCAAGTCAAGAATTCAGGAGTGGTTTAGCTAGGTGAAGGAGCCCTGGTGGTGCAGTGGTTAAAGCGCTCAACTGCTTTAACCATGTTTGAAACCATGACTGGCTGTGTGGGAGAGAGATGTGGCAGCCTGCTTCCATAGAGATTTACAGCCTTGGAAACCCTATGGGGTCACTATGAGTGATAACTGACTTGACGGCCGTGAGTTTTGGTTAGCTAGGTGGTATCAGCTAACAGTCTTTCAAAAGGTTACATCAAGATGTCAGCTGGGACTGAAGTCATCTGAAGGCTTGACTGTGGCTGGAGGACTTTCTTCCAAGATGACCCACGTGCTGGCAAGTTGGTGCTGGCTGTGGGCAGGAGGCCTCAGTTGTTCTCTGTGTAGATCTTTCCATGGGGTGGCTTGAGTGTCCTGCTGACATGGTGGCTGACTTTCCCCAGAGCAAGTGATCCAAGAGAGCATGGTGAAGCTACATTTTTTGTTTTGTTTTGGTTTTTTAAAATATTTTATTGTGTTTTAGGTGAAAGTTTACACAGCAAATTAGGTTCCTAATAACAATTTTGATACAAATTGTTCCATGACATTGGTTACAATTTTCACAATGTGTCAGCATTTTCATTATTTCCATTCTGTTTATTCTGTTTTCATTTATCTAGTTTCCCTTCCCTTCCTTGTCTTCTCATCTTGGCTTTTGGGTGAATGTTGGCCATTTGGTCTCATATAGTTGATTGTTTAAAGGAGCACATTACTCACAGGTGATACTGTTTATTTTATAAGCCAATCTATTTTTTGGTTGTAAGGTGACCTCCAGGAGTAGCTTCAGTTCTAAGTTCAAAGCGTATCTTAAGGGTGATAGTCTCGGGGGTTCCTCTAGTCTCTATTGATTCAGCAAGTCTGATTTTTTTTAGGAATTTGAATTTTATTCTACGTTTTTCTCCCATTCTATCCAGGAGCTTACAATGTCTTTTGTGATCTAGTCTCAGAGGCCCCATACTGTCACTTCCCTACTATCCTATTAGTTATACAGGCTAGCCCTATTCCACATGGGAAGAGTCTTCTCAAGAACACAAAGAACAGCAGACGAGGATTGTTGAAGGCCATCTTGGAGGCTAGCGAGAACTAGGGTGAGCTTACAACGAATCAAACCTCATGTCAGGAAGTGCTAAAAGGCCCTCTGAACAATAGAAGACTAGAGCAATAGAAGACTGCTTGGAATTAGTGGGTCATCACTTGGCTTCCGAGATGCCTGGCCATCCTGCTTTTAGTGTAAAATGATGTGATATGCCTCACCAGAGTGTATCTAGGAGAACTAAGTGTTCTGCCCCTCTTATTGATGAGCCACATCAAATGTTTGTCTTTGTCCTTCTATCACTACTTGATCACCCAGGGGTAGAGGGAGGGTGTGGCCATCCTCCAGGTGTTTACAGAGACCCTCAGGACAGTTGATGAAGCCGAACCCTGGGAGCTGGGTCATCTCAAAAAAGTACCACTTCTAAAATGCTAATACAGTGGACTTCTATGGATGCCCCCCATCCTGACTCCCAGACAACATGGCCATCCAAGAAGCTGTCATGTTCTTAATGATGGCACCTCTGAACCACAGTTGATTGAAGTAGGGATGAACCTGTGACCCAAGGTTGGCCAAAGGCTCCTTTCTCTGGGCTTTGTAGGCTAGGGAAAAAGTCCTCTGGTAGAGAAGACTTAAAATGAAAAACCTGGGAGCTGTTCACTGCCATGTTTCCCACCACTGTAGCAAGCATGAAGAACGAAGGACTGAAAAAGAATGAAGCCAACACACACGTACATGCTCACATGCACACATGCTCATGGGCACACACGTGCATACACTCACATGCATACTCTTACACACACAGGCACTCATACACACACATACAGATGTGAGTAGGTTCCAAAAGGGCTCGTGTCCCAGGTCCTGGCGCATTTCCCAGCTGCATTCCTTTCTCCCCACAATTTGGTTGTTCAACTCATCCTTGGATTCTAGAGCCAAGGGATTACCATTTTGCCATTTTGCCTGAACTAGGTCAGGTTGGGATTGTTTTCACTTATCACCACAAGAGTGACAGGGAAAATCAGAGACCTCTGCTTGGTGGCCTGATAAGTCTTGGCAGGGGTGGAGACAGAGAAATGTCCTGGGAGCTGGAAGGGAGGAGAAGCAGCTCGAGGTGCAGGGGGAGGAAGCCATTCTGGGTGTCTCTTGGGAGAAGAACGATGGGGCAGAACAGGAAACGGGTAGCTCAGCCCTCTGCCCTGGGATTCATTCTGGTGCTGCCTGTGAATCTATCACCTCCACCCAAGGGAGAGGGGGCATCCTGCCTTTTTCCTCCTTCCTTCTATTCAGAGTCTGCCTCTAGGCGAGACAGGTTTCACAGGCCGGTGGCTGTGGTGCTGCCATTAATGTTTGAGGGCCACCTTGGGCTCACTCCTACCACCCTCAGTCTGTACCCCAATGTGGACAGAGATCTGCTCCTCCCTCCTCCCCTGATCCTGTCCTGTCTGCTGCCTTAAGGTGGGTCAGTGACTCCCTTCCTGAGCCAGGCCGGAGAAAGCTCCTCAAAATGGGAGCCAGAGACCAGAGAGCAATCTGTCCACCTGCTAAACACAGGATTTGGGGTTGACCAGCAGGTACCTGGAGGCCCATCTGACCCTGGGGCCCCTGGGGGGGATGCCCCCTCTATGCAGTTTCTACATTCACTGGGGGTCAAACAGGAAGCCAGGTCAGTGCCCACCCATCTGAAGGACATGTAGGTACCAGTCAGGGTCTTGGCAGAAATGGGTGGCCCACCCAGTGCATGAATTAAACAGAGTTTAATGAAGGGCTCTTACAAAGTGGCTGGCAGCATATCAGGGACACTATTCAATTCCTGGGAAACCCTGGTGGCGTAGTGGTTAAGTGCTACGGCTGCTAACCAAAGGGTCGGTGGTTCAAATCCACCAGGCTCTCCTTGGAAACTCTATGGGGCAGTTCTGCTCTGTCCTGTGGGATCGCTATGAGTCGGAATCGACTCAACGGCACTGGGTTTTGGGTTATTCAGTTCCTGGTCAGTGTACCTCATGTGCAACCACCACCTACCTGCAGTGGTGATCTGAGTGTCGCTAGGATGCTGTCTTAGCCTAGATTCTCTAGAGGGTCAAATTAGGGAAAGTACATATAAATACATAAAGCGAGATTTATGTCAAGGAAATGGCTCACACGATTGTGGGGAATGACAAGTTCCAAATCCATGAGTCCAACAGCAGGCTGGGGACCCCAGCTAGTTCACAGGGTTGCTGGGGGTTGGCAAATCCAAGATCTGTGGGTCAGGCAGCAGGCTGGAGACTTCTTAGGCTTACGCCCTAAGAGCCGGGTCAGGCAACAAGAAGAGTGAAGGTTGAGAGAGAGAGAGAGAGAGCTTTGGCAGAACATCCATTTATATATTGGATGCAGGCCACACGCCTAAGGAAACTCCCCTTTCAACTGATTGTCTGCTCACATCAGATCACAAAATGGAAAGTGATTACATTGTATTACTTATGGAAGAGCCCCGAATTCAGTGTCTCCTAAACCACTGAGAATCATAGCCTAGCCAGGTTGACTCCTAACCTTAACCATCACAGATGCTGAACAGGTTTCAGCAGAGCTTCTAGACTAAGACAGACTAGAAAGAAAGGCCTGGCATTCTACTTCTGAAAAATCAGTTAATGAAAGCCCCATGGATCACAACAGTCCAGTCCCATTGTTCATGGGATCACCATGAGTTGAGGCCCAACTCTACAGCACCCGACAACAAGGAAACCAGTAGTGGATGATGGTGCAGTACCTCTAGGGTAGCAACAGCGGGCACCCTCACCACTTCTAGGCCTGAAGGGGGAAGGGGAGGGAGTGGTACAGGAACCAGCAGGAGTTCTGGCTTAGGAGAAGTCCAGTGTGCCAGAGCAAAGCCTTCCAAACAGAGAAGCAGGAACCCATGGTGCCCAGGTAGGGAGGGAGCCAGGGATAGCTACACCCCCTACACACTCTCCTGCCTCACAGCTGGGTGGAGAAGAGTGAAGAGTGGCTCTGGGAGGGCACACGGAGACTCCCCAACACACGCAGTCAGCACAGGCCAAGATGCCAAGGCCAGTGTGGGTGGACCGGGTGTTTCTCCAGAAAGAGTGGTGAGTAGCACTGCCGACCGGCCGCGTCATTTGTCCCTGCCACAGGGACTCTGGAAAAGCTGACCACATCGATAATTACAGAAGCTGGAGGTGGCAAGACCTCAGAGCCTGTCTGACTTCATCTTCCTGTCAGAGCAGGAGAAGGTCTCCCAGGAGAAGGAGGTGACATCCAATGTTCATCAAAGGCCAAGAGGAACTCAGCTCAGCCTCTTGGCTGTTTAAACCAGCGCCAGCTTCTCCAAAACGTGGCAGGTCCCCTCGACCGGCTTGCGGTATTCCTAACCTTAAAAATCATTGCAGAGAAGGTGTCTTAATAGGGAACACATATTTCCACTGGCTGTTTCTGAGATGATGAAGGCATTAGAGCAGGCCAAGAGAGTGAAATATTAGGTTTATAAACCAGGTGGCACACAGATATTTATCCTCTTTGGCGGGCACGGGTCTATGAATAATTCTTTTTTCCTCAAGCCCAATGTCGTGTTCTGCTCTTTGCGTTAGGGCAGCATCTGTGCCCCCAGGGCCAGCCCTATGATTGCATCCGTCTCAGGGCAAAGAGAAGACTGCTTCAATGAGGCTTCCCTGTCGGCACCTTGGATGCATCTGGGGAAAAGAAATGCCCTTTCAGTGACTTGGCATAGGTGCTCCTTGGAGCTCTGGTGGTCAGAATCAAGCTCTGGGCTGGGGAAAGCTTTCAAATGGGCAGGACAGCAGAGAGGAATGTGTGTCCCCCTCTGCTGGGGGCACGAGGGATGGAGGACAAGGCCCACCCCTATCTCTGGTTGGAAGGGCATCTCTTACACATGGAAGTCACTGGGACCTTCTAGCATATGGCTTACCTCTCTTTTCATTGAGGTCCTTGTCTTACTCCCATTTCCCAAGCCAAATCTGATGTAAAAGTCTAGTCTGTTGACACAACTTCTTATTTGCTGCTTAACTTTTCTGGCCTCAGCTGATTTCAGAAGCTTTCCCCAACTGCCTGGGCAGGGTTTTTCTGTAGCAGTGGTTTCTCGGGCACTATCCAGCCTCGTGTTGTTGGATCTGCCTTTAGCTGTGCCTGCTGGTTGGGCCGCCATAGTGGCCCTGGTAAATGGGCCTTCTCTCTGAAGGCTGCCTTTGGGACTTGTGCTTCCACGAGCCCTAGCCCCTCTCAGGGGTCGCCATAGAGACATGGCCTGCCACTCCAAGTGACTTAATCAGTGTGGAAAGTCAAACTGGATGCCTTCTGTTGGTTTTCTGCCTCCCAACACAAATGCCCTTCAAGTAACGGTGACCTGACGTGGACTCTCAGAGAAAGGCCTTTTGATCCCGGGCTGGTGGTGTCTGTCCCCATGTGCTCCCGCCTGCCTCCCTGTGGAACTGTGGCTCCCATCCGCCCTGCCGGGCCTCTGCTTGGAGGCAGCTGACCTGAAAGTGATGTTATTTTTTTTTAACGTGGGTTTTCGTACCCAGAGCAATAATATTTTCAACTGGTTACTGAGGCTGATTAGTGAGCCTCAGACCTCCATTTGGTTAAATAGAGCTGCCTTCATAGATGTATTTTGGGACACTGCAAATCCAGCACTCTGAATGGGATTGAGTTACCCCAAATGGTGGTCGGCCATTTGCCCAGTGCCTGGGCCCTGCAAAGCAATCTGGGTAAATTCCCAGGATGCCAGACCACCAGGCGGGGTGTCCAGGGGCAGCAGGACACTGGCGCTTTCTCTCCTTACCCTGGAATGAGATGGTTGGTTGTGCTCTAGAGCGCTCAGCCCCTTTGGAGGTGCAACCCCCAGCTCTGTCAATTATTAGCTCTATTACAGTTGAACCAGTTATTTGGCCTCTCGGAGCCTTAGTTTCTTCATCTGTAAATAGGGAACAATAATATCTGCCTTGTAGGTTCAACCTATATGGGATGCCTGTGGGTCTGTATGCCCATATGTGCACTCATGTGCACACACATACACTTGTGTGTGTGCACACGTGTGCTTCTGTGCACCTGTGTGTGTGTCAGTTTCGGGGATTGTTGGGGAGCATAGAGGGAGAAAATAACAGGAGAGTGTCAAGAAGAAAGAGCGACCTTCTCTTCTTTAAGCGTCTCAAGAAATCATTGGTCCCGCTGGTTCACCTTCATGGTGAGGAGGAACTGGTCTTCAGAGAGAGGGGCTCTGATGTGGGTGGCCTGGTGGGAGTCAGCATGACCGGGGGTGAGTCTGTCACTTCTCTGAGCCTCAGTGTCCATCTTTATAAAAGGAGGAGGCTGGACCCTTTCCAGAACCACCATCCCATAGCCCTCTGATCCCAAACAACTGTAGTGTTGATATTTCTCCCTTGGAGAAAATGGTTGGATCTGGATTGTCCATTGGAGAGAGGCAGCTATACAAGGACACTTGCTTACCATGGTTGGAGACAAGCCCAGGTGTGTCTGTGGATGTCCCACTACTGCCTGGCTTTGCCCTTTCCCGGGAGGGTTCTTTGAGGCTGGACTGAGGAGAAATGACACCCCAGACACTGAGCTGTGAGGTTATCTTGAACCCCAGAAGCTGAGCTGTGAGGTTATCTTGGACCAGGTGAGTAGGGCCGGGCGTCTAAGTCCCCAGTGAAAGGCCTCGGGAAGGAACTTCAGCCCACCGGTGCTGATGTCATTTCCTCTGTCTCTTTTGGAATAGCTGTACTTTTGGACTGAGGCTGACAAATCCTTAGGTGGTGGATTTTTAAATGTCTATAAACTATTTGTAATTAATTCCCTTATCTCAACAAGCAAGTCAGGCTTACCCAGGCTTCTCCTTAACCCGAGGCCTTTTTTCCACTTGGCAAGGGTGTCAGATGTGGGTCAAGGGGAATAAAAAAGTCTGTCTTTCTGGCTAACAAGCGGCCATCTAGATACATCAATGGGTCTTAACCCACCTAGATCAAAGGAGAATGAAGAACAAGAACACCAAGGTCACATGACAACTATGAGCCCAAGAGACAGAAAGGGCCACATGAACCAGAGTCTTACATCATCCTGAGACCAGAAGAACTAGATGGTGCCCGGCCACAACTGATGACTGCCCTGACAGGGAGCACAACAGAAAACCCCTGAGGGAGCAGGAGATGAGCGGGATGCAGACCCCAAATTCTCATAAAAAGACCAGACTTAATGGTCTGACTGAGACTAGAGGAATCCCGGCAGTCATGGTCCCCAAACCTTCTGTTGGCCCAGGACAGGATCCATTCCCGAAGACAACTCATCAGACATGGAAGGGACTGGACAATGGGTTGGAGAGAGATGCTGATGAAGAGTGAGCTACTTGTCTCAGATGGACACTTGAGACTGTGTTGGCACCTCCTGTCTGGAGTGTAGAGAGGGATAGAAACTGGCAAAATTGTCATGAAAGGATAGACTGGAAGGGCTGACTCATTAGGGGGAGAGTAAGTGGGAGTATGAAGTAGGGTGTATATAAGCTTATATGTGACAGACTGACTTGATTTGTAAACGTTCACTTAAAGCTCAATAAAAATTATTTAAAAAAAAAAAAAAAAAGGTCTGTCTTTCTGAGGCCTCACTTCCGTAGCGCTCGGGTTCAGCTGGCCTGGCCAGCAAGTCCAGAGTCATGAATTCCTCAGTGCTGTTGGGAGAGAGCTCTGGGTTTGGAGATTCAAGTCCCAGCCCTTCCAGGGAAGCATGGTAACCCTGCCTTCCACATCACTACCTGGGCACTTGAGGCCCAGCTGAGATCACCTGAAATAATCTCTGTATGTTCACTTTATAAACTGAAAAGCTTGAAGAGAGGTGACATCCCATTATTATTTTTTTCTGGCAAGGTATAATGACAACGATGATAACTCCAGCAGCTGTTTATTGAGTATTTGTTATGTGCCGGGCTCCGGGCTAAGAGCTTTATCACATTGTATCGGAACAATCGCCGTATAAATATGTGCTGTCATCATCTTCGTTTTATGGAGAGGTTGTCTTAGTTACCTGGTGCTGCCGTAACAGAAAATATCACCAGTGGGTGGCTTTCAAAACAGGGATTTATTGTCTGACAGTGTGGGGGCTAGGAGTCTAAATTCAGGGCGTCGGCAGGGCTAGGCCCTCTCTCTCTTGACTCTAGGGGAAGACCCTTGTCTCTTTCAGCTTCTATAGCCCTGGGTGTTTCTTGGCATTTCTCGGCTGCTTAGAGATGAGTCTTCATGTGGCATCTGTCACCCCTTGTGTGTGCCCCTGTCTGTCCTGCTCTTTTATAAGATGCTACTCAGAAGGCATTACTCAGAAGGAATTAGGTTTAGAACCCACCCTACTCAGCATAGCAAAACCCTATTTCCAAACAGGGGCATATTCCTAGGTACCAGGGTTAGGTTTTAACATCACTTCTTGGGGAACACAATTCAGTCCATAACGGAGGCAAAGGAAATTGCCTGAGGTCATGCAGCTTGTAAGGTGTGAGTGGCCTAAGGCAGCCTCCCTATAGCCTCCCAGTTTGGTGGCCTGTTATTTTCCAGTTTTCTTTGATTCATCTAAGTCAGGGGTTCTCCACCCCAGCAGTCCAGATGCCTGGGCCTCTTCTGCAGAGAGTCTTACTCTTGGTCTGGGTGGGCCCCAGATCAGGACTTGTTCCTGGCCCCTGGGATTCCCACGTGCAGCCTGCGTGGGAACTGCTGGGCTGAGTGCTCAGGTCCACAGAGGCCCCAGAGTCATCGGATGGGAAGTCAGGGCTCGGCCAGGCCCTGTCCACTCTCTGGGCCTCACTTCCCTGCCCTGTCAAAGGAGAGGATTGGCCAGGTGGCCTCCAGGGCCTGCTTGGCTCTAAGGTCTATAACCATAAGAAGCCCATGAGCAAATATATTATTGTTCTTTTTCTCCTTTGTTTTAGGCAGAATATGAAGTTACTCCAGATGAAAAACTGGGAGAGAAAGGGAAGGAAATTATGACCAAGTACCTCACCCCGAAGGTAAGTAGGAAGGGTGGGAGCCTTATCCAGGAGTGGGTGCCTGAGGCCCGTGCGGGGTCACCTGGGGACTGTGACTGCTTCTCACACTGCAGCTGACCCCTGTTCTGGGTCAGGTGTATTCTCCAGGGTCTACTGTTGGCCAGAGGCAGCTCACAGAGGGCAAGCCCAGCCTCGTACCCAGAGCTGTGTCCCCTGTCACGGCTGACTGCACCTCCTGAGTGGCCGCCCTATCGTTGCACAGCAGTTGTGTTTTCCCGTGCCTCCCATTCAGAATCATAATCATGCTCCTTACAAGAACTTTAAACACATTCAGGAGTGACAGGGTTAACGCTCATCAAACATCTCCAGGCCCTGAGCAGGGCCGCCTCCCGGGACTGTGGCCCTGGGCCAATATGGGCATTGAGCAGAGCTGCCTTGCTGGGACCTGCGCGTGGTCCTGGGCCAGCGTGGCTGCTCCTTTTATTTGCAGGTAGCTGTCAGGCAGGCCTTCCTTGCTTTGCTCCAGAGACGGGCCCTATCAGTATCTGTGAAAGTTCTCAGGTTGGAAAGTCGTCAGAGATGTGTCTGAGCAGGGTCTCTGCTCACCCGCAGTTGCGGCTGGTGATGTATGGGTGAGGCCACAAGTAGGTGTGTGTTTGACCTGCTGCCCCCATTTGAAGCAGTGAGGACACCTGGGCATAAACAGGCTCCCCCGCTCCCTGCCCCAAGCCCAGAGGAGGTGCCACCCTGAGAGTTTATGTACCAGGAGTGGTGAAAATAATAATAGCTCATTGACTGAGCCCCTACAATGTGCCAGACACCTCTAGACATTACCTCTGATGGTTTCAGTACCCATGAAAAGGGTGTGACTGTTCACAGTCAGGCTGTGGGGCCCAGAGAGGTAGGTAACCTGCTAAGGCTGCCCAGCTGATAGCATCTGCACCTACCACCTGCAAAGGCCCTTTCTCACCGTGGCTCAGCTTTGCCCAGTCCAGCTATCCATCTGTGCCTATACACAGCCCCAAACAATGGCAGCCAACATGTCCTGAGGACCCACTGTGTGGCAGCATTCAATCCTGCTCTCATCTGTAGGCTCTACAGGCTCCATCTTACAGAGGAGCAGGGGTCTCCAGGAGGGGCTGTACTGTCCCAGGTTGCACAGCTTATAAGTGGCAGAGCTGGGGTTTGAACCCACATGGATTAATTTCCTAGGGTTGCCGTAAAAAGTACCACAAAGTGGGTGTCTTCACACAACAGAAATTCATTGTCTCACGGTTCTGGAGCCCAGAAGTCTGAATTCAGGGTGTCAGCAGGGCCATGTTCTTTCTGAAAGCTCTAGGGGAAGATCCTTCCTTCCTCTTCCAGCTTCAAGTAATTGAAGGCGTTCCTTGGGTTTATGGCAACATCACTCTAATCTCTGCCCCCATCTTCACATGGCCACCTTCCCTCTGTGTGTCTCCGCATCTCTTCTCTGCTTTTTATACAGACATCAGTCATATTGGATCAGGACCCACCTTACTCCACTAGGACCTCAGGTCCACTTAACTGCTGACATCTCCAAAGACCCTGTTTCCACATGTGGCTGCGTCTACAGGAACCAGTGGTTAGAGCTTGAACATATCTTTTTGGGTATACAAATCAGCCCATGTCACCAGGTCTGAGTGGTCCTGGAGCCCTAGCTTTTTCCATGGTGGTACCCTGGTTCCCACCTGCCCTCACTGCCACTGTTCGCTTGCCCCTCCTGGCCAGGGGTCTGCAGTGAAGAGGCTCTTTCTAAGGGGAGGACGGGACAGGTGCTGGGATCTGCTTCCCTGTCTCCCCCACAGCCAACCTCTTCCAGAAGCCTTCACCCCAGCCCCTGATCTGGGGCCTCCTCACTTCTCTACCTCTACTCAGAGCTGCCTCTGTCTCCTGAAGGGCTACAGCCCAGACTCGCATCAGCTCAGACCGTTTTACAAGTGCCTCAGAGCCTGCCAACATTTTTTCTTTAAGTACTCCTCAATTTTTTAAAATTTAAGCTGCACCATATGTTATGGCCCAGAGGCTCGGGGGGAGGTGGGCGCAGTGGCCTCCTGGGCTGCCTAGTTTCCTACAATAAATTTTGCGCTGCCCTCTCCATCCTTCCCGTGGTAGCTCCTTCAGGGGCCTGTTTTACTTCTCAGCTGGCAGATGCCCCAGGTGCAGGGGTGCGAGGGGCTGGCTGAGGGGCTCAGCTGGGCTGGGGATGCAGCATCGGCTCTGAACCCAAGTCGGATTGTCCTCCCCCAAGCAGCACTTTCCAAAGGGTGGCCCACAGGACACTAGTTATTTGAGAGGCTCAGTGCAAACAAGGCTAATCAGTAAGTCAAGTAAGTTCGGGCAACAATGCTTGCTGCATCTCCTCCTTGGAAGGACTCGCCCAGTGCGTGAGCACCTGAAATGCTTGGTGAAGCCTGGCAGTGAGGAAACCTGTTTCACTGTTAACAAAGCATTTTCCAAACTTATTTGACCACAAAATTACCAACCTCCCCTTTTTTTATATTTTAAATTTTACGTCCTCGTGAACACGTCATGGTCCTGGGATCACAAGGGCCCTCGAGGTCACGCCTACGTCAGCCCTGACATCTTTATGTCCTGTTACTTTTCCACCACCTTCCCTACCCTACCGTTACAACTCCCAAACTCTGGGCTCCTGCTATGCGGGTTCCCGTGCTCACCTTGATGGCTGTACTGCGTTGCCTGGGTTTGGGCTGCTCCCTGGGAGGCCGTTCACCTGGACAGCTCTGCCCCCTCCTCCATCCTTCTCACCTTCTGTGTCCCTGCCCTGCTCAAAGGCTTCTGGCTCCACACAGCCTCTCCCCAAAGCTGAGGTCCCCGTTACATAAGGAGGTAAATCGTTTTATCCCTGGTGAGGATGGGGAAGGACAGCAGATGTAAGAAATGAGATTGCTCCTGCATAGTGGCCCCGTTTGGGGTGTGAGGAGAGAGACAGTGGGATGAATCCTGAGTGACTCCCTGGGTTTTGTCTTGAGTCACGGGGTGGTGGAGACTCTCACCCCAGGAAAGATGGAGTGCATGAGATGAGGGCCATTGCTGTGTGTGGCTTCTTCTGAGGATGTTAGTTCCCTGGGATGAGATGATGGTGTCTGCTCAGCCCTGTGTTCTGGCCCCAGGACAGTGCCGGGCACACGGCTCTCCATGTCTGCAGTTGGTTTGAATGAAGCGTCGAGGGGAGCCTGGGATGCCTCCTTTCTTGACCCCTCCTTCCTGTCCCGAGGCACTGCCTGGGAAGTGGCACTGTGGCTGACGTCCCATGTTGTCTGACATCGCATATTTGCTGGGCATCTGGCTGGAAAGTCCCTGCTCAAAGTAGAAGCCCAGGCCTAGAGCCAAATTCTTGCTCCCCATAGGCTGATGCCCTCAAACCCTTGCTGAAGGCCCATCCCAAGAAGAAAGCCTGTTCCTTACACACTGTTCAAACCCACCTAACTTGCCCACCTGGCCAGCATTGCTTTGGGGACCTGTTAGAGGACACCCACCAAGGGCGGGCTTTGTATCGAGTTGAAAGCTGTTGGAGCTGGACAGAAAGACAGCAGGGTGCTGGGAAAAAGTAAGCTTTAGAGTCGGTAGACCTTCGTTCAGCGCCAGGCTTCACCTCTTTTAGCTGTGGGACCTCTCTGTGCTTTGGGACCCTCATCTATCAAGTGGGAGGGTCCTGCTGAATAGGCCTGAGTGGGTTTCATCCTGGGCAACAGAGGTAGGCAGGTGGGTTGGGGCAGGCTTCTGACCTGACCGGCTTGTCGTTCCTCTGGGATACCAGAATGTTCCAGCACAGGCAGTACAAGGGTACATTTCATGCCTATGTCTGTGGGCAAGATATTGTTTACTAGGCCCTCCGCAGCCACAGAGCTACCTCTTTGTTTCCATAAACAATGATAGGGTAAAGCAGAGAAGTTTGTTCTTGCTAAAGGGGAAATCAGCCACCAGCCAGAGTTTCTGCACAAAAGAAATCTATTCCTAGTGTTTGTTTGGCTCTCTGGAAATAAACATCCACCTTTTAAGAAGTAAAGAGCTTGAATGAAAGGAAATTATGATTATTCCAAGTTCCCTCTTTCTCTAGCCACTGGTTCCCCAGCATCTCTTTGCAGGCACCACCCCCATCCTCAGCAGGCATCGGCATCAGTGGGCTAGCAAGCCTGACACGGCTGCCTTCTCAGCAGGGCACAGATGCTCGGCCACTGGGGCAGCCTGCCAGCTTCCTTCCTGTCCTCAGGACCTCGTGGAAGCCTGGTTCTGCCACTGTGCAGCTGTGTGACCCTGGAGCCTCAGTTTCCCCATCTGGAAATGGGGGTGATAAAAATGACGCCCAAATGGGCTTGTGGCCATCAGTCATTCTCGAAGCATGTTCGCAGTTTTTACCAATTTTGTAGGGCACTCTTATGATTCTCGACAGCACTGGGGTGGGTCTTACGATTATCTTTGTTTTTCTTTAAATCAACTCACTTTTTAACTTAAAATGAATGTGTTTTAAAATGAAACCTTGTATCAGGAACAGACCTGGAAAACCAGTGTTGATTTGACATACATAAAGATCACCAGAAAAATTGCCTTTAAAACCTAGCTAGCTATTCTGTTTCCTGATGAAGGCTCAGCCCGCAGCCTCCTTTCTCTTTATTTTAAAGGGAGATTAGTGAGTGTTCAAAATATCGCAGCACCAAATTGAGACTTTCTGCTTGATGTTGAGAAGACTGAGGGAGAATTTTAAAAAACACTGGACTGATTATCTGCTCCCCAACCTGGGCACTTGTGTCTAGAATATATAAAGAACGCTTACAACGCAGCAATAAAAATACAAACAACCCAATTAGAGAATGAGGAAAGAATTTGACTGGACATTTCTCCAGAGAAGATATACAAATGGCCAATAAGCACATGAAAAGATGCTTAACATCTTTTATTTTATATAATTACTATGTAGTTATATTTTTATATGTTATTTCAGTGGTAAAATTCTCGTCTTCCATGCGGGAGACCCCGGTTCTGTTCCTGGCCAGTGTATCTCATGGGCAGCCACCACCTGTCTGGCAGTGGAGGCTTGCGTTTGGCTTTGATGCTGGTCAGGCTTCGCTGGAGCTTCCAGACTAAGATGGACTAGGAAGAAAGGCCTAGTGATCTACTTCTGAAAATCAGCCCATGAAAATCCCTTGGATCACAGTAGTCTGATGAGTAACTGATCATGGGGATGGTGCAGGAGTGGGCAGCATATCTTTCTGTTATGCATGGGGTCACCATGAATCAGGGGCAACTCAATTTGATAGCAGCTAACGATAACGACAATTACATTATTTAATTACATAGATGCTGGCTTGTTGGTAGAGACTGTGGCCTGGGGCAAAGAGCACTGGCCTAGGAGTCTGGCTCCCTCCTGGACCTCCCTTCCTGGGTGTGGCCTGGCGGGAGGTCTAGATATGGCGTAGAGCGCACCCTCACCTAACCATCTAACCAGCCCTTGGTCCCCAGGCAACCAAGGGCACGGAATAGGGATGGCTTGGTCAAATCCCTTCCTTCTAAGTGCCTGCCCATCTTCCATGGGCACTTGGGCTCCCAGCCGCTGACCCAGACCTGGCTTTTCATCTTTGCTAAGATAGCATGGCCCTCATCTCCCAGGGTCCAGAACAGCGTCTCCGTCCTGTTGGCTGTGAACCCAGCAAGCTCAAAGTCCACCTCTTCTTGTGACCCTGTGAGCAAGGTCTGGCTGGGTGGCCAGCTAGGGTGGGAGGGCAGCTGGGCCAGCTGGCCATGGTCCTGGCCTTTCCCACTTCCTGCCATGGCAGTGCAGAGGGACTCAAGGGGGAAGAGGATGGAAGGAAAGCTTGAGAGGGGAACTGCCTGGAGGTTTCTCCTGCAGCTGTGGGGAGGGCGGGGTAGGGCAGAGCTGGGCCTCTTCCGCTTCCTCTTCCGCTTTTGGGAGCAGCAGAAAGAGGAATTCAAAATGAAATATAGCCACTCTTGTCCTCACCAGCTGTCCTGGGCAAGGCGAAAGGGAACTACCATTTATTGAGCAACTACTGCGTGCTTGGAACTTCACATCCCACGTTTTCACTCAGTCCCCTTAACAGCCTCAGAAATGGTGAGAGAAGGGGCCCAGAGATGTTAAGTCATTGCCAGGACCCCTTGCTGCAGCCAGATCTAGGGACTGACCCCGGGCCTGTCCTCACCTGCCCTCCCTCACAGGCAGATGCTTCCTCTTTCTAGGCCTCGGCCTTCCCATCTGTGGAGCCAGGAGGCAGCCTGGACACTTATGATAATGACAAAAGCAGCAGTCACATGGCCAGCACTTAACTGTGTGCCAAACACTGTTGTTTAAACGTTCACCTACTTAACCCGCACATCCACCCCGCAGATTACTACCTCCGTTTTATAGTGGGTGAGATGAAGACACAGAGAGGTCAAGTAACAAGCCCAAGGTCACAAAGCAGGGGGGCGGGGAGCTGAGACTTCAGAATCTGTGCTTTCCCAGATAACCCAGCCTGGCCCCCTGCCTCATGGAGGGATTATCCAGGACCAGGAGCAAGGGTGGGTTTGGAGAGCCACAGGCCCGTGGTGCTTCTGTCCTTTGAAGCCCCCACTTCCCTCTCCCAGCCAGGGCCTGGCAGCTGCCTTGCTCCCTGTGCTGGGTCCTGAATTGTGGCTGAGCCCCCAGAAATCCCAGGGCATCAGGAAGGGGTCTGAGCACCCATCTTGGGGACCTGTCTCCCAGTTCACCCCAAGGGGAAAGAGGTCACCGCCTAGAGTGGGGCCGCAGCACCCAGGAAAATCACGGAGGCCACTGATCCAGGGCCTCGCAAACAGTTTTAGCTACAGATTTCCAGTGTGCAAACAGATCAAAGAACTACTGCAGGTGACCAGGCTGGGGGCTGCACCCCCTCCTCAGGCCCCGACTCTGAGGCACTTAGGGTCCCTTGGAACCCCGCTTGAAAATCCCTGAGCCAAGCCAGCCTCCTCAACTCTAGATGAAAGAACTGAGACCCAGTGAGAAGCTGGATCCCCCAGGGCCACGTGGATTGCAAGAGAAGGGTGTGGACACCCCTCACTGGGCTTCTCCAACCTGTGCTAAAATTTTGGAGAGGTACCAGCCACCTTTCCGGACTTCGTTTCCTTCTGCCCATCATGCTGGGCCAGCAGCTGGGCCTGCATCCTCTGCGCTTTGTATTCTTCAGGCCAGGAGGTGTCTAATTGCCGAGACCTTTGAAATGTCTGAGCAAAGCAGAAAGGGCAGCTGATGCCAGCATCCTGCTCCTTGAAGGGGTGGCCCCAAGTCATCGACTCTCTGGTACTCCTTTATTGAGGGTGCATTTGCAAGGAGGTGGAGAAAGTAACATGAATGGAACACCTCCTGTATGCTTTGTGCATACAGTCTACACTCATAGCGCCTTCCATCTTCACGTCAGTCCTGTCTGATAGGCATGATTGGCCCCATTTTGCCCCGGACAGTAAAGGTTCCTTGTTGGCAGAAATGGTTAAGCACTTGGCTGTTAACCAAAAGGTTAGCGGTTCGAACCCACTCAGCTGCCCCTCGGGAGAGAGACCTGGCCAAGAGAACCCTATGGAGCAGTTCTACTCTTGTCACATGGGATCACTATGAGCGAGCCAGAATCAACTCGACAGCACGTAACAACAAGAGTTAAGGCTCCCTAGCTGGTAAGAGTGAAGCTGGGTATAACCCAGGTCTGTCTGATTCCAGGGCCTGTGCCCTTTCTCCTCCCCTGGGTTGTCTTCTCAAGAGTTAACCAAAGACCACATGTCCCTCGAGTCAGTTTCCCAGGTGTAGCAAGGGGTGGCGAGGGTGAGCAAGTACGAAAGGGGAGGTGGCCTGACAACTGAAAGGTGTACACGGCAGCTGGTCACTGCCTGGCCCCATCCAGCTACTGCCCTGCACGCTGGCCTCAGCTTCCTCCTGCTGCTGTCTCCCTAGCATTTTCTCTCATCACGGTCCCCTGCCTGTCCTTTTTAATGACCATGTAATTGTCCATCAAATAGGCATATGTTTTCCTCCCCTCAGCCATTCCTGGAAAACAAGCTCTTCCTCGCCCACAGCCTGATTTCTTCTCGGCTCCTCCTGACTTCCTTGAGGTGGATGAGCCAGCCGGGGTCCTCACAGCAGGCTACAGAGGGCTCTTCTGCACCCCTTTCCTTTCTCGTGACCTTCCAGGTCAGAAAACTGGGTGTTTCTTTCATGCCAGCGGTGAGACTCTGCCTCTGACCCAGTTCTCGTGTATGTTTATAGCATTTCCTGCTCAGAATTCCTCCCTTTAGAGTGACTTCAGATGGTGAATCCCCCACAGGCTTCCTGAGGGTCCTCAGCTCTGTCATTTGGGGGATGGGGGGCCAGCGACACGCTTTTGGGGTCCTTGTGCGGCCTGAGAGGCCCTGCCCACCCGTGGGCCTTGGGCAGAGAAATGATATCACGCAGGATTTTCAGTTGAATTCCCAGCCCCTCGGGATGAAATCCTCACTAGAGAAAAACCTCCGAGGCCCAGCTGTTTCGACAGTTTCAAATTGAACCTGGTTTGGAAACAATGGTGTGGGTGGCTGGTGGGTGTCCCTGGAGGTAGAAAGTTGGCCTGTTGTGCCCCACCTCCCACACACGAAGAATGAAGTTCTCATGGCACCTGGCCGCTTTGGACCAGAGTGCTGCAATGGGTCACCTGCGTGCATTGGGTTGACCCGGAGCCGAGCTGACTGGGTTCAAACCAAACAAAAAAACAGAAACCAAACCTGCTGCCGTCAAGTTGATTCTGACTCCTGGCGATCCCATGTGTTACAGAGTAGAACTGCCCCATCGGGTTTTCTTGTCTGTAATCTTTACGGAAGCAGATCACCAGGCAGTTCTTCAGGGGTGCCATGGGGTAGGATTGAACTACCAACCTTTAGTTTAGCAGACAGTGCAAACCATTTACGCCACCCAGGGACCTGGGTTCAAACCACTCACCAGGAAACATTCTACCCTTGCTCACACAGCTGTCCCTGGTCTCACGGCAGCGCCTGGCCATGTCAACCGCATGTCAGGCCCATCACACTCTCAGGCCTGACCAGGGTTATCACGCTGACAGAGCACAGCTGGCCCCTCACTCCGTGACCCTGCACTTTTCATTTCCTTAATTACTGCCTTTTGCTTTGACGTAAGGGGCCGAGGTCTGGGTCAGGGTTGCTTGTATATTTTCCTTTCTTTCTCATTAAAATTGCCCAGCTCTCGGGGCCCCTGGTTAGATTTTGACTGGGTTTAAAAATGTTCTCTCTCTCTTCCCGACCCCTAAAAACCCTGCATCCTGATTTCTGCGAAGCCATTTCAACAGCAAAGGAAATAAGGGGTCAAGCTCTTGGGAGCCCCAATCTGTTCTTCCCTTCGTGAAGAGTTGTGGCTGTTTCTCAAGGGCTGTGTTCCTCCACTTTGCTGACCCAGGGAGTGTGACCCCTTGGGCCCCGGGTGGCCAGGTCAGCAGGTCACCATCTGGAAGGGCTGGGACCCCCTCCAAAGGCAGGCCTTGCTCACAGCACCTCCTGGTCTCATGATCCCCCACTTGGTTGTAGGGCAGATGACCCTGCTGTTTGTTTGGGGTCCTCAAATGCAATCCTACCATCTTAAATTTGTCCGGAACAGTGTCAATTTTCCCATAAGGAAGAAACTGATTCTTTCAGCACCCTGTCTTCTCAGGAGACTTCCCAGTGGGCAAACGCCAGAAGTCCACGACCCGTTGCCATTAAGTCAATTCCGACTCATAGTGACCCTATAGGACAGAGTAGAACTGCCCTATAGTGTTTCTGAGGAGCAGCTGGTGGATTTGAACTGCCAACCTTTTGGTTAGCAACTGAGCTCTTAACCATTGCACCACCAGGGCTTGCCAGGAGAAGGGTATTCCTTACTGCCCAGCCAAATCCCACTCATCCTTCAGGCCTTGGTCACACCTCACCTGGGCCATGAAGCCACCTGTGTCTGATGAGCCAGGGCTCCTTGACTCTCCTTCCTGGGAGCTGAGAACCCACGCCACACTTGGGAGCCTGCAGTCCTTGTTGGCCTTAAACTGCTGCCATTGGTCGAGTGGGTTGGTCACTGAGGTTCTGGGATGGAGCTAATGCCTGGGGCACAGAGTGGATGCTTGAGGAAGCTGTGTGGCTGATGGATTGAACTGGCTTGGACCCCACCTGGAGAAGCAACGGGCTCCTTGGCTGACTCAAGGGAACCGGCCTGAGCCAAACTCTTTAAGTGGTCACAGAAGTAGCCCACCTCCCTCTCTATTTGCAGAGACAACTCCCATCCCTGGCAGTCTCTTTCTGGTGGGGTTCTGAATGTCAACGAGTCAGGAAGACCAATATGGCCTGCCCAAATAACCAGCTACCCCAGGTCCCCACCAAAGAGGAGTGAAAGATCGCTACCCAAAGCATTGAGGAACTTGCCAGAGTGGTCTCTGATGGAATTGTGGGCCTCGTGGAGGATAGTGGGTTACTTCCTTTGCTTGCCTTACCTTGGCCTCTACTGACCACGCAAAGCTCCAGAGAGCCCCGTGAGCCCTCCAGACTCTGGACCCCTTGGCCATTCCTCGAGAGAAAGGCAGAGGTGGCAGATTGGGTGCCATCTTCCTCAAGGTGTGGTGGGAGTCAGAGGCAGGAGGAGGTGGACTCCTGGGCACGTCCCTCTCAAGATGGCCCCTTTGAGACTGAGTGCTGTGTGTAGGAGACAGTGGAAGATCCAGATTTTGTAGGGAGCCGAAGTTAAATAATTTGGGGAGGGCCCTCTTTAAGAAAAAGAATACACCAACTGGTCAGCAGTTACTTTAAAACAAAGAATGTAAGGAGGCAGGGAAACTAGATTAATGGAAACAACCAGAACAGAAATATTGAGAATGTTCATGCATCGTGAAGGATGTAACCAATGTCACTCAACAGTTTGTGTAGAAGTTGTTGAATGGGAACCTAAACTGCTGTGTAAACCTTTCCCGAAAACACAATAAAATATTTTTAAAAAGAAAAGAAACAGAAAACAACATTAAGTACAAAAGCAAATATTTACTGAGAATGAGAAAAGAAATCGCAACAGATTACTAGAGGCTTAGAAATTCAGGTCCCTTTAGTCTGAGATCTCAATTTACCCGAAGCGTTGTTATTAGCTGCCATTGAGCTGGTCCCTGATTCTTGCGACCTCATGCACAGCAGGGTGAAAGCTGCCTGGTCCTGCTCCATCCCCTTGATTGGTTGTGGGTTAGACCATTGTGATCCGAAGGGTTTTCACTGGCTGACTTTCAGAAGTAAATCGCCAGTTCTTTCTTCCTAGCCCACTTTAGTCTAGAAACTTGGCTGAAACCTATTCAGCATAACAACATGCAAACCTCCACTGACAGACCAGTGGTAGTTGTGCATGAGGTGCGATGGCCAGGAATCTAACCCAGGTCTCCCACACGGAAGGCAAGAATTCTACCACTGTGCCACCAGGGCTCCTTCTTATCACTGACTCCTGGTTTTCCCTCCCTTCCTGGAATACTCTGTAGCTCCCATCCAGGACCTAAAGCTTGTGCTTCCTCTGCTTCATGGTAACTCCATTTCTGGTTGGAAACCTTGCCTGCCCTCATGGGGCGTGGTGAGTACCACCTTGCCTTAGAACTCATCACCCAACGGGAGGGAGATTTCTCCATTTTTTAGCTGTCATCCCGCATCATCCAAGGACCTCCGGCCACCAGCTCCCACCCAGCCGTGTGTCCCTGCCTGTTGGGGCTATGTCTGTCCATTACAGCCGTGCCTCCCAACTGGCCTGACCATGGGGGACCCTCCTGGGCTAAGTCGGGGTGTTTGGACCCAAAGCTGACAAGTGGAAGAATAGACAGCAGTCTCCAGGCATCCGAGCATGAGCTTTTGGGCTGATTGTTTCCCCCTAAGGACCAAGAGACAAAAGCCCTGCCTTTTCCTTTGGTTCTGTTCTCATCTGGGCTCATGCAGTGTGTGTCCTGCCCGGCCGAGGACAGAGAGGAACCGCTCCAGACGGATGCCAGGCGCCACGGGCCTCCCCACACGGCGGTGACGGTTTTGATTAAAAAGGTGGAAAAATGGCGCTCTTTCTTCCTGTCAGCTAGACCTTAAATCAACCCTCGTGAGGAAGCCCCCCTGAGGCTTCTGCTCCCTGAGCTTCCCTTGGTCCCTGGTGAGCTTTGCACAAGTGTGTGGAGTTTAAGGCCAGGATTCGGGGTGGGGACGAGCCCCCTCGCTCCGCTGCCTCCTCCAGTGCCACGTCTGGGGTCAGTGAGCCAGGCTGAGTTAGTTCTGGGAACCAGCACCTTCAGGGTGAGAAAGGAGCGAGGCAGCGGCAGGTGCTGAGTTGTCTGGAATTTCGAGCTCTCGAAGTTTGAAGGCCCTTTGGGGTCACCTGGGCTAAGCCTCTGATTTCACAGAGGAACCAGCCTGGACTCTTGGTGACCAGAGACAGATAACTGCCTCACAGTTGCTCAAAGCACCAGCTGCGGTTGAGTGGACCCCAACTCATGGCAACCCCACACGTGTCAGGGTAGAAGAACTGTGCTCTGTAGGGTGGTTTTTTTTTTTGTCTTGATTTTATTTTTATGTTGTTGAGAATATACACAGCAGAACACACACCAACTTAACTGTTTCTCCATGTAGAATTCAGTGACATTGATCACATTCTTCCAGTTGTGCAGCCATTCTCACCCTCCTTTTCCAAGTGGTTCCTCCCTCAGTAACGTAAACTCACGGCCCTCTAAGCTTCCCTGTAACCGTTAGAGTTGCTGTTGTCAGTTTGATCCCATACAGGTAGATCTTAAAAGAGCACAGTGCTCAGGGCAGACATTCTTTACTAGTTAAGCCAAACTGTTGTCTGGTTTTAAGAAGACTTTAGGGGGTGTTTTTGGTTTAAGGTTTAAAGATTATCTCAGGGCAGTAGTTGTGGGGACTCCATAGGGTTTTCAGTGACAGATTTTTTAGAAGTAGATCACCAGCCCTTTCTTCTGAGGCACCTCAGGGTGGACTCAAACCTCCAGCCTTTTGGTTAGCAGCCAAGCGATCAGCCATTTGACCACCTAGGGACTCCCTGCTCAAATGGGGAATTTATTGGAAGGATGGGGAGAAGTTCTCTCATATACTCAAAAGAACCCATGAGAAGACCCAGGGCTGCCCAACACCTGGAACCAGGATGCTTCTGTCCAAGGCCAGCTCCAGGTTCTCCTCAGCGGGAAGCCTAGCCCCCAGGCATTAGTTTCTGCCTGAGACAGTCCTTCATCCTGGTTCTAGTCAAGAAGACTCAAAGAAGAGCTCTGATTGGCCCAGCTTGTCACGAAGGCAGGGGCTGGACCTGGTGACCTGGTGAAGGTGCTTCTGGGTGGACAGACCCCCTTGCTCTCCACCTGACCTCTTAACTCTATCCAGCTGTGCACACGCACACACGTACTTAGTCACGTAGTATGTTGAGTACGTGCTATGTTCCAGAAGCATCATTCCATCATTTCCAAAAAGCCAGGTGAACAGATCACAGGATTTGTGGTCAGACAGGCCTGGATCTGAGTCTCAGCCCCACCATTTACTCACTTTATCCAGTCTACGAGCATTCATGGAATATTCACTGTGCCCCAAGTGCTGGGCTGGCTTCTGATGAAACAGGAATGAAATGGCTGCCCTGCCTTTCAAAGCGCTAAGGCCCAGTTTCTATACCTGGGACCCTGGAACACTCAACCTCACCTCACAGGATGGTATGCTCACGGTACGCCCAGGCCACGGGCTGCACCCTGCTGCTGCTCAGGCCAGTGGCTGCAGCAGCCCCTCTGAGGCACCACAATTGCTTCAGGCCCCAACTGGGGCCCCACCCCTGTCCCCGCCCACGGCCGGCTGGGGGCTTTGCGTGCAGAGCTCCCCACAGCTGACGCAGATCCCCTCATGAAGGGTCAAGGGACGGCCAGGGTGCAGCTGTGGGAGGGCCCCTCCCCCGCTCCCGTCCCAGAGGAGAAATGGGGTGGCCCCCCAAGAAACATCTGCCTCCACCCTGGCAGGGCCGGACGGGCAAACCCTAGGCAGCCCCTCATTTAGAAGGACGGGGGCCCCCTCCGGGACCCCTTCTTCTGGAGAGCCCTGGCTCTGTCTGCTGCTCAGCTTTTCCTGAAAGCCAGGTCTATCCACATTGGGAAACTGCAAGTAGTTTACATGGGGGAATGTCAACTGCCCACATGTGAAAATATACACATCATTAAGCCCTAAGTGCTTGCGTCTGTAGATAGAGCGGATAGTCTCCTGGGCTGACCTTTTGTCCACTGACGGAACACTGCTAATGAGCCGAACTCCTCGCGGGATGTTTTCATATGTTGAAGCGAAACATATGTTGGACATTAGCCTGTGTATGTGCATGGGGTGGGGGGTATGCACGAGAGCGCTGCACCAACAGTCTTTGCCAAAACAGGGTCTAGCACACCTCGTTACCGAGGTCTCTCTAGAGCCAGGGCTCCCCAAGGGCCTCAAAGCAGGGCTTGCTCCTCAAGGCCAAGTCCTACCCTCCTGCAGCGCCATCTAAGAAGGAGGATTGAGGGCATGACATGCTTAGGGATAAGGCTCTCTAGTCAGATGCCTGGACGTGAAGCCTATATTCACTCACATACCAGCTGTGGGAGCTTGGGCAAGTTACTTAATTCCTCTGAGCCTATTTCTGCATCTGTAAAATGGGGAAAATAGTAATTAAACCTACCTTGAGAAGATTAAATGAAATAAGCAGCAGTATAGCTCCCAGAGAAGGCACTCAAGAAATGCCAGTGATGATGATGACAATTGTCACTGGGAGGTGGGATTGGGTGGAAGGTCATCTTGTATGAGGTTGTGTTGGAAGAAGGTCCTGAAGACTGGGTGGCTTTGGACACACGATGATGGGTGGGAAGGGCTCCTTCTAAGGGAGCATGCCCAGGAAGCAATGAGTGTGGAGCCAGAGCACCAGGGCAGCAGGTCTGGAAGGGTGTTAGGGGCCAGGCCCAAGTGGGCCTTGGAGGCCAACACACCAAGGCCTTGGAATTGGTCCTATACGCAGTGGGGACCATCGATGCTTTGTGGTATAGAAAAACTACCTGGGAGACCATGGTGTCAAGTGCAAGAGCCAAGTGGGTAGCAGGGAGCTCTGAGGCTACTGAATAGTCTGAGCAAGAGAAGGGAATTCTTGAAAACAGGGGAATGAGGTGGGGATGGAGAGGAGGGTTGGGTGGGAGAGACACTGGGGTAAGGTTGCTGTGTGTACATGTCCCCATCTGTGAAATGCGGACAAGCTGGTCTGATACGGGAAAGCTATGTCCTTCTCATCAAGCTGGCTTGGGCAGGGCTTCGAACCCACTGTGCTTGTGTGCATGATATACATAAGAATCACCTGGGAGCTTGTTAAAATGTATGCATATACATAAGAATCACCTGGGGACTTTTTAAAATGTAGGTTCTGATTCATTATATCTGGGGTGGGAGTGCAAATTCTCAGCAGTGAGTCAAACTGGAACAAACCGGTTGGAAGCCCTGGGTTAGAGCTGGTCTAGAGCTTGAGCAGCTCAGGTCCACTCCCTGTACCCTGGGTTCTAATCCTGGCTCTGCTGTGGGCCAGCAGTGTGACCTTGGAAGGGTCCCTTCCCTCCTTGGGGCCTCAGTTTTCTCATCTGTGTAATGAGTGGGTTGGATTGGGTGAGCCCTGAAGGGTCTCCGGGAGAGCCCTGTGTGTCCTTCTCTCCTCCTGCTCCACCTTGGGTCCTGAGTCTTCAAAGAAGTGTAGCGTTTGAGTTTCCAGAAGGTTCAGTCAATGACGCTGACTTCAGGATCATTGTCAGCTGCTGAAGAGATATGCATTGGAGGGGAGTGTGAGCAGAGGAGCATGTCACAGCCCCTCAGTCATGCACCATCCCTGTGTGTTTGTCTCCAAGGACACCAGCCACGTACAACTGACCCCAACTCCACTCTGACATATTGAAACAAGAGGCTTTGATGCACAGAGATGCTTTGGGAACCAGGACCTCACACATCTGGAGCTTCTCTCTGATGCAGGAGACCATCTCCCTCCCACCTGTCAGACATGTGTGGTGCAGAGGGGACAGAAGGGCCAGGAAGCAGGTGCAGCTGCCGAGTCAGCAGGCTGCAGCCCTCTGGGAGTCATCTTAGGGGCTGATGATTCAGGCCTCGTCGCTGCCTGAGGAGAGGCTGCAACTTACTCAGGACAGTGGGGTGCCCTGCCAGCCCTTCCTGCTGTGGTCCACTCTCTGGCTGAGTCCTCATCACTGAGGACCTTTGCTTACTCCAGTGTAAACTCCACCTCTCCTTCAAGGTCCTGCCCTGTCTTATCTCTGCTGGGCTCTCTCCCAAATTGATATCTCATTTACTCCCTTACCTGTTATTGCAAATGCTGCGCTTGGTCATTATTCCAAGGTTAAGCACTTGGTAATTATTCCAGGTGTGCCCGGCTGGCCTCCCAACTCTGAGGACCAGGAGGGAGGCTAGTGTGCCTCGTGGGGTCCCACAATCGTGGCAAGACTCAATCGCGCCACCTAGTGGACAGATGCTGGGCTGGCCTTGCTGAGTGAAGGGCAGAGGCAGAGCTGGGGTAGGCTGTCTGCCTGCCCTGGGGTTTCTGTGACTTCTGCCCAGTGACCTCTACAAAGTCACTGAGAGTGGGCAGTGAGCATCAGAGGGAGGCCAGAGTTTGAGGGTGGTGGGACATCCTTCCTGATTGAGCACTGAGTAAAGCATCCGTCAGGGTGGTTTTGTACTGGGACAGCTGACACCGAGGAAAGGCCAATACCCTCCCAGCCCCCTCGCCTGTCTGCCTCAGTGCCTGAAACGCCCTGGATCATTCCTGCTTCAGGGTAGACACAGGGCTTGTGAAGCCGCAGCTCTGAACTGAGAGGGGTGAAGAAGCGTTGAGCTATCACAGCAGCGAGGAGTGGCTTTCAGCCTTCTAGAACATAATCTCTTAGTCCCCACGTCACCCCAAACACATGTTTACTCTTAATCCGTTGTACAAATAAAGCTTCAGGTCAGGTCCTCCCACCCTGGCCCTCAGCTTCACCACAGTTCCGGCGAGAAAGGACCATGGCACTGCCAACAGTAGTACTTCCGATGGTCCAGAGCCTGCAGGGAGTGAGGACCAGGTATCCAAGATTTGGCCAGAGCCAAAGTAGGCATGTCTTTTTTAATTTTTTATTGTGCTTTAAGTGAAAGTCAATAATTCAAGTCAGTTTCTCATACAAAAACTTATATACACATTGTTACGTGACCCTAGTTGCTCTCCCTACAATACAAATACCCTGCATTTCCCGTGTCTATTCAACCAGCTCCTGTCCCCCCTGCCTTCTCATCTCGCCTCTGGACAGGAGCTGGGTAACATGGGCATTTCTGTCTGGGACCCACTCAGCCTGCAGGATGCACCCCTGCCCGCCCCACCTCACACACCCTCTGGGTGAGCCTCCTGGAGAGGGATCTGGAGTGGAACAGAATTTTCCTGCCTTTGAAGACCCCCAGCGTGGCTCTTGGCGGCAGGGCTGCAGCTGGGCTGTGGCTGCTCAGAACCCCAGAGCCACTCCAAGCATCCAGCTGTTTTTCTTGCTGTAGGCTGTGACCCCCTTCTTAGTGGCTTCTCTTTGAAATGGACTTCTCTGAACTGGTGGGAGTCCTGGTGGCATAGTGGTTAAGTGCCCAGCTGCTAACTGAAAGGTTGGCAGTTAGAACGTAACAGCCATTCCGAAGGAGAAGTTAGACGTGGCAGTCTGCTTCCATAAAGAGTTTCTGACTTACAGGGTCAAAATCAACTCGATAGCAATGAGTTTGGTTTTTCTCTGAACTGGAGGGGAGGACCCAGCACCACCCAGCTCCACCGATGCAAATAGCAAATGTGGCCCAGCTGGACCCCCCCGAGCAGCAGCTCCATTTGTGACCCTCCTGGCAGGTTTGGGTTTCCGTTCCAGATGTAAACTGGCCAGCAGTTTCTTATTCCTTCTTATTGGCAAAGGTGTCACTCCCTGGAGTCAGTTGAAGTGACATTTGGTTGGAATCGCTTCATCTCTTCATGTCCGACCAGAGACTGATCTTAAAGTGATGGTCATTGAACCAAATGCGTTATTATCTGCTTGTTAGCCACCCTCGTTGGGCTTGGACTGGGGGTAGTGTCCCCAGAGCCCGCTGCCAGCCCCAAAGCTATGAGAGTGGTGTGACTTCATGCACACAGCTGATCGCCCCTCCTGTCCCCTTAGGAGTTAGTAGAGTATGGCCGACAAGGGAGCCAACAGCAGCCAGTTGGCTGTCCTTGCTCGCAGGTGGGAGGGCGATGAGGATTGGGGGTACTGAGGCCGCAATCCACTTTCCCTCTGACTCCATCCTGCCTGAAGGCTTTCCAGATGACCCACCTATCGTTACCTCTCCCTTCTCTGAGCCCTGGGCTGTGGGCCTGAGCCATGTCATCTTTCATATGGATTCAGACCACCGTGGCTGGCAGGGCCTCACAGTTTCTTGGTTTTCAAACTGGGCTCTGCACGTCAGGGGCCTCTAGAAGATGGGGAGGGGGTGAGGGGAGCACCAGCGGCTCAGACACCCCACCATCTCCAACTAGAACACTCCTTCTATAGTCACGCAACCTGGGCTGAAACCCCCTCTCTGCCACTTGCTGGGTGTGTGACTTTGAACAAATCACTTAACTTTTGTGAACTTCAGTTTCCTCGTCTGAGAAATAGGCATCATAATAATACTTACCTCAGAGGTCCTAAAAAAGATTTAATGAAATGCTGCAGGTAAGGTGCTTAGCACAGAGCCTGACCAGAGTCGGCTTTCAATGTATGTAAAGCATTGTTATCAATTACCTCATTTTTATCAGTTTTAAGTATGGGTCTATATGTTGTTGTGTGCTGTTGAGTAGACTTCTGCTCATAGTGACCCCATATGACAGAGTAGGACTGCCCCATAGGGTTTTCTAGGCCAAAATCTTTACAGGAGCAGATCACCAGGTCCTTCCCCTGCAGGGCCACTGGGTGGATTCAAACCGCCAATCTTTTGCTTAGCAGCCTAGCCCTTAACCATTGTGCCACCAGGGCCCCTTATTGGGTCTATGTTGTTGTTATTGTTAGGTGCCATCGAATCGGTTTCAACTCACAGCCTCCCTATGTACAATAGAACAGTACACTGCCCGGTCCTACGCCATCCTCACAATCATTGTTATGCTCGAGCCCATTGCTGCAGCCACTGTTTCAATCTGTCTCCTTGAGAGTCTTCCTCTTTTTTGCTGACCCTCTACTTTACCAAGCGTGATGTCCTTCTCCAGGGACTGATCCCTCCTGATAACACGTTCAAAGTATGTGAGACAAAGTCTCACCATCCTCGTTTCTAAGGAGCATTCTGACTGTACCTCTTCCAAGACAGATTTGTTCCTTCTTCTGGCAGTCCATGTTATATTCAATATTCTTCACCAACGCTGTAATTCAAAGGCATCAATTTTCTTCTGGTCTTCCTTATTCATTGTCCAGCTTTCACGTGCATATGAGGCAGTTGAAAATACCATGGCTTAGGTCAGGCGCACCTTAGTTCTTAAAGTGACATCTTTGCTTTTTAACACTTGAAGTCTTTTGCAGTAGATTTGCCCAATGCAGTAGGTCATTTGATTTCTTGACTGCTGCTTCCATGGGCATTGATTGTGGATCCAAGCAAAATGAAATTCTTGACAACTTGAATCTTTCCTCCATTTATCATGATGTTGCTTATTGGTCCAGTTGTGTGGATTTTTTTTTTTTTTTTTATGTTGAGGTATAATCCATACTGACAGCTGTAGTCTTTGATCTGCATCAGTTAAGTGCTTCAAGCTTTCTCTTTCCTTTCAGCAAGCAAGGTTGTGTCATGTGTATATCACAGGTTGTTAATGAGTCTTCCTCCAATCCTGATGCTGCATTCCTCTTCATATAGTCCAGCTTCTCGGATTATTTGCTCAGCATACAGATTGAATAAGTCTGGTGAAAGGATACAACCCTGACGTACACCTTTCCTGACTTTAAACCACTCGGGATCCCCTTGTTCTGTCTGAACAACTGCCTCTTGATCTATGTAAAGGTTCCTCATGAGCACAATTAAGTGTTCTGGAATTCCCATTCATTGCAGTGTCATCCATAGTTTGTTATGATCCACATGTCGAATGCCTTTGCATAGTCTGTAAAACACAGGTAACCATCCTTCTGGTATTCTCTGCTTTCAGCCAGGATCCATCCGACATCAGCGATGAGATCCCTGGTTCCACGTCCTCTTCTGAATCCAACATGAATTTTTGGCAGTTCCCTGTCGATATACTGCTGCAGCCACTTTGAATTATCTTCAGCAAAGGATCTATAGATAAATTTTATTTGGAAGGAAAAAAAAAAAGTCTGCTGCTAAAGAGTTTGAAAGCCGTTTGAGTCCCAGCCACCCTGTTTTATACATCATCAATAGAACTGAGAGGTGAAATAACTTTTCTGTTAGGATAGTAAACCAGAAAACCAGCTGCCACCCGACTCATGGCAACCACATGTGTGTAGAGTGGAACTGCACTGCATAGGGCTCTCACGGCCGTGATCGTTCAGAAGCAGATCACCAGGCCTTTGTGTAGAGGTGCCCCTGGGTAGGTTTGAACCACCAACCTTTAGGTTAGTAGCCCAGCCCTTAACCATTTGTGCCAACCAGGGACTCCTTATAGTGTATCATTCACGTCTTACTGGAGAAAAAGTACTTAGAGGTCAAAGACCACACTGGCTTCCTGTCCCATTCCCACCCCCACCCCCACCTCTACCGCCTGCCGTGCCTGGCACCAGGCTGGGCCCACAGTGGGTAAACAGGGCTTCCCACTGGGAGAAATGAAGGAAGTGGCTCTGTTATTCCCCATGGCCTGCCCACCCAGTTGATTTACAGCAGGTTCAAAGTCACATTTGAACACCACAACTGAATACCAAGTTCACAGTCACATACTGGCACATCTCGTTCATTAACAAACACACAGTGAGCGCCAGGTCTGTGCCAGCAGGCACTGGGCCCTTCCAAACTGAGGCTGCCCCAGCCATCAGCTCTCATTCAGAAGCATTTTCAGGGTGAGAAGTGTTTGCCTATGGCCTTGGGGTTTGTTTTAATATTTAATTGCTGTGAAGTAGAAGGAGTTATTGATTCCCTTGAGACTCAGCTGCCAGAATTCCCAAGACAGTTCCCCAAGTCTTAGAAGCAAAAAACCGCCAATCATTCGTTCCTAAATCTCGAAGGACACTTGGGGTGTCTCTAGAGCAGCTTCCTCCTGTTACAAATAAGGAGACGGAGACACCAGAGCTCAGGGCTCCTGCCTCCTGGCCTGGGACTCCCTCCACAAACCCATCAGCTTTCCTGTAAAAGGAGCAGCCGTTGCTGCAGAGAGGGGTGCTCCATCAAGTTTGTAGTCTGGAGAGGGAGAGAGTCTAGGGCAGAGTGAGATGGAGGGTGAGTGGCAGCCCCCACCGTCGGGATTGCCCCCGGGGTCAGCAGCCACAATGGGATGGTTGCCATCCCTGGAAACGCGCTTGAACCTGATGTTTGGGCCAAACAGCTTCCCTCCTCTCGCAAGTGAGAGGCATCTGCCATCCCAGCAGCTCCTGCCCACACAGGCTGGGGCTGGGGCTCTGGGTCCTGCTCAGTGGGGAGACCACTGGAGGGGAGACTGGGAGAGAAAGAGGGAAGGACTCAGAACTGGGGGGAACAGAAAACGAGCCACTGATTTCATTCACCAGGGATGGCATGGACTCCCCCTACATGCTAGCACTGAGCCCCTCCCACAGACACCCCCACTGGACTTTGCAGAGTAATCAGCCTCACAGTCGTGTTTCAGTGCGGGGGGTGGGGGGCGCGCGGGGGGCCGGAAGCAAGCCTTGCAGACTTCAGCATCCCTCAGGGAGAAAGATATGTCTTCACCCTGTCTTCCTGAGCCTACTCCCAGCAATTTTCTCAATTATCCCTGTAATTTATTAAAAACCCACCTCATGGCCCAGCTGGTGCATCAGCCCGGTGAGCAGCTGGTAGAGGGTGAATGGTTGGGGGAGGGGCAGGCGTGGGGGTTGTGGGCCTTGGGTGGGGCTGCCTTCCGGCCCTGCCATCTCCCTCCCAAAGGCCCCTGCTGCTCCTGGGTAAAAAAAAAAAAAAAAGAACCCACTGCCTTCGAGCCGATCCCAACTCATAGCTACCCTGTAGGACAAGTAGAACTGCCCCACAGGGTTTCCAAGGCTGTGATCTTTATGGAAGCAGACTGCTGCATCTTTCTCCTGAGGAGCAGCTGGTGGGTTTAAACCATTGACCTTTTGGTTGGCAGCCGAGCGCTTAACCACTGTTTCACAGGATTCCTTTGCCCCTGGGTAAGACATAGAGCGCTTAACCACTGTTTCACAGGATTCCTTTGCCCCTGGGTAAGACATAGAAACTCCCGTATACTCAGCCAAACAGCTGAACCTAGAAGGCGAAGAAAATGGCAGTGGGGGCATTTATCGTGTGCAGGTACAAAGCCAGGATTAGGCCACGTGCTTTACCTAAATCATTGGAATCATCCCAGTGATTCTTGCCGGGAGAACCTGTGATACCTGATCGCTTTCCTTGTAGCAATGAGGCCGATGAGGGAAGACAAAGGTCCCACAAATACAAGTAGCAGAGCTGGGATTCAAACCCAGGTCTCTCTCCTCCGAAGCTATGCTCATAACCACTCAGCGCCAACCTGCACCCCACTGAGCCTTTTGTTCACAAATGAACCTCGAGGCTGGGAAGGGCTCGTCTTCACTCTAGCCCTCTGAGGAACAGGCCCCAGAGTGGCTAAGGGATGCAGCAATGCTCAGTGGTCACCCACCAATGACCTGGGCCACGTTGCCCAGTTCTGTACAGCTGTGAGCACCTTGTTCAGCCCTGGTCACAAGCCCAGGACCTGGGACTATCACTATCTGTGTTCTGCAGGTGAGGACTGTGAGACTCAGAGGAGATTGTGATACCCGCAAGGTCACACAGCCTGTGCGTGGCAGAGCCAGCAGTCTGACCCTAAACCCTGGCTCTTGCATTCCCTTCCAGCCCAGGCACCTCCCTGAACCACTGAACAGTGGGCGCAGCCTAAGACCAGGTGTGGGTGAGAGGGAAGATGGGTCCACCTGGCACACCTGGGGTGGGGCTGTCATGTGCACCTGTAGTGTACTCTGTCATCTGGGCCTGGCTCCTTCTTGGCCCTAAAAGAGCCCCCCACATACACGTGAGAAGCAGTGCTGCCCAGCCCCTCTGGCCACCCTCCTCCTCCTCCTCACTGACCACTGCCCTTCTCCTCCTGCTTCCAGTCCCCAGTGTTCGTCAGCCAGGTCGGCCAAGACCTGGTCTCCCAGACGGAAGAGAAGCTCCTTCAGAGGCCCTGCAAAGAGCTCTTTTCTGCTTGTACGCAGTAAGTGTCCCTCCGTGACTTCCCCTCCGTGACCTCCACCCTGCAGCTCTGGGCACGGGGTGCAGGCCTTCAGTGCCCTAGGGACCAGCTAAGCCAACCAGCTGCTTGTCCACTTCTTACGAAGGGAAAAAGATACGCGGGTGCCAAGTCCAAAGAAAACATCTGCTTTGAGGGGTGTTGAAAGAGAGTAGCTCTCCAGGCCTTTGAGACGAGGGATGTGCAAAAATGTGACCTGTCTGGGAGGTTTGGAAATCTTCCCAGCCCCCAACCCCTACCACCACCTGAATGGGCAGTGCTGCTGCGGGGGGGACTCACACTGCCCTTAGCCTCCACCTTGTCTGCAGGTGCCTGGCACTGGTCCCAGTGAGTGTGAGAGGAGTCAGCAAATATGGCACCTGACATGCACCAACTCAGCCCCAGCCATCCCCCCCCACACACAAGTGTGCACACACACACAGCCACGCACCCACACCTCCTTCCCCATCTCTGAGATCCTCTCGCTCAGGTAGCAGGTCACACTCCTGCCCAAAGCTCCCATGGTTCCCCATTGCTCTCAGGCTGAAGACCACAATCCCCAGTGTGGCCTGTGATGGTGGGCGGGGTAGAATGAAAGGACGTCTGACAGACCCGTTGCATCTGTCCTGAGACACCTGTGTGTTTGCATCTGAGCCTGGAAATGGATGAGGCCGGGAGGTGACCTGCCGGATGTAGCTCTCCCTGTCTGCTTCCAGGACAGGATTATAAAATGTTTTCTGTTTGTTCCTTCTGAGCTAGATCCGTCCATGCCTACCTGCGGGGAGAACCATTCCAAGAATACCTGGACAGCATGTATTTCGACCGCTTCCTACAGTGGAAATGGTTAGAAAGGTGAGCGCCCCGTGCAATGTGTGCATGAATGTGGGGGTGGGGTGCAGGTTTTTTATTTGAGAATCATGTAAAAATCCACCACCTCCCATGGGTTCATGGTTAATAAAATGAACCACCCTCCTCCTGTTAAGTTCTGTGTATTCTTCTAGAAACATTCTATGCTGATGAAACCGTCTGCACACACATACACTCACTCATGTACACGTACACAAAGCACCTTGCTCTTGCTGTTTTGGTTCACTCCCTCTGGGAATTCTTTCTCCACCAGCCAGTAAAGACCTACCTTATTCTTTGAGCTGGTTGCACATCCGCCTTTGTTTATCCCACTCCTCCATTGATGGACAAAGCGGTGGTTCTCTGTTTTTGTGCAGTCTCCCCTGAGTGATGAATAGCTTTGTAGAGATATCTTTATGTACTTTTCAAGTACATCCATAGATACTCCTAGCAGATGAGTTTCTGGGTGAATATTTTGCTGTTAGCTGCTGTCAAGTCAGCTCCAACTCATGGTGACCCTTTGTATAACAGAATGAAACCTTGCCTGGTCCTGTGCCATCTTCATGTTTAAGTCCATTGTTGTAGCTATTGTGTAGGGTCTTCCAACCTAACCTGGGGTGGGGGGCTCATCTTCCAGCACTATTTTGGACAATATTCTGTTGTGATCCTTAGGGTTTTCATTGACTAATTTTGGGAAGTAGACCATCAGGCCTTTCTTTCTACTTCATCTTAGTCTGGAAGCTCCGCTGAAACCTGTCCACCATGGGTGACCCCGCTGGCATTTGAAATACCAATGGTATAACTTCCAGCATCATAGCAACATATAAGCCACCACAGTAGAGCAAGCTGACAGATGGATGATGGGGGTCACAATTACCCAATTTTAAAAATTTGAGGGACTACCAAATTGCCCTCTGAAATGGTTGCCTCAGTTTGTCGTCCTGCCTCCCACAGCTTCATCAACGCTGTTCTGATAAGCGAGCATCGAGGTTTCCCTCCTGTCTAGCTTTTCTTCTCTCTCAGAACGGGTGAGACCCAGAGTCTTTCATGTGCTTGATTTCCTGCTTTGTTCTTTTCAAAGTGCTCTCACATGCACGGCGGTGACTTGCTTGGGCAGGTAGTGCCTCCACATGACTGATATGGAAATGGAGACGTAGAGAGGACGTGACTTGCTTTGTCACCCAGCAAGCCAAGGATGCAACCCTGGCCCGGGTAAATCTGTGTGCCGTCACACGTGCGACTGTCTATAGACCAGGCTTGGTTCTTCCCCAGTGTCTCCTCTTGGAGGCGTACCTGATTTTATTACCAGTTTTCATACCAACCCATTGGGGAATGGGGGCAATTCTGCTTTTGTTTTTTGGCCAGGAATTTCTGGATCCTGAAAGTCTTAAGAGAAGACATTGCAGGGTGGACGGCAGCTGCACACACCACGATGGCAGAGAAAAGGAGAAAAAGCCATAGCTACTCTTGAAGAAATCCTCCATGGAGAACCTTCTCTCTGCCGCTTCCATCAGAAGATTTGGATTTCTCTGGAAGTCACCTTTTGGGCACCACTGCTCTTCTGATGCAGCCCTAACACCCCGTGGCACTCTCTGGCCCACCCGTCTCCAGTCCACAGAAGTGGACTTGCGTATCTCTTCCCCGGTGTTTGCTCCGCTCTCCTGTCTCTCTGTGTGTCAACCCCTGCAGATGCTGCTGAAGCTACGGGACCCAAAGCCAGGTGCCATGGAGTCAGCTTCAACTCGCAATGGCCCCACGTGTGTCAGAGTAGAACTGTGCTCCACGGGGTCTTCAATGGCAGGCGTTTCAGAAGCGGATCGTCTTTCTTCCAGGGCGCCTCCGGGTGGACTGAAACTTCCAGCCTTTTGGTTAGCAGCCAAGTGCGTTAACCATTCTCACCAGCCAGGGACTCCCAACCACCCACCCAAAAGCCATGTTTGTGGCTCCTTCCTAGCCCACCTCAAGAAGACCAAAAGGAAAACGTCGTACTCTGCAGCCATTGATTGGGCTGGTCTCTTTCTCTTTCTCCCCCCTGACCAGTGGGATGACAGGGTGACCAGTGGATGGCCCTCTTGTTGGCCTGCCGACCACCACCCAGCACACAAATGACATGGCTCCAAGAGAGCTGGTGACGTGAAGGATCAGCCCATACGTCCTGCTAAGGGTCCCAGGTCAGAATTCAGGCTCTGAGCCCACAGCCTGGGGTTGGATCCCAGGTCTGCCTCTATCCAAGGGACCTTGGAATGGGTTACTCACTTCTCCACACTCAGTTTCCTAACCTGTAAAATGGAGTAATAGTAGTGCTTGCCTGGGAGGATGAGATAAGATAAGCTTAGCACATGCCTAGAACAAGGCAAGTCCCCTGACAAACGCCTGCCATCTGGCCCCAGGAGCTAACCTGCCAAGTGTAGTTATTGCACTCGTCACCGTGATCATCAGCGTCACCACCATCATCAACCTCACCACGTCTGGTGTTGGGGAAGGCAGTTGACCCTTGCTGGAGGCTCCATCCTGGGTCCTAATGATCACAGGACAGTCTGGTGGGGATGTAGCCGTCATGCCCACTCCACCGGTACCTCCCACTCCTACTCTGGAGCACGGGCTACGTAGCCCATGACCCTGATCTGTGCCACCATGCATAGCCCACGACTCTGATCTGCGCCACTGTACGTCTGAAATCTGTGCCGGGTAGCAGTGTGGGCCGGAGACACAGCATAGGCTCTGTAACGGGCTTTTTGCCCTTGAATTCCAGCCCCATGGCTTACCAGCGTGGCCTTGGGCAACTCATTTCACCTCTCGAAGCCTCAACCTTCTCATCTGCAGAATGGGGCTGTAATAGTCGCATCTCCTGAGGCTGGTGTGAGGATGAAATGAGGCCCTAAGCGAGGTGTTTCATACAGTGTGTGTTGTCGTTACGAGGGATGGATTACTCAATGAGCAAGGTACGCACAGACTTACTTGTGCTTACTTACTAATCTATAGTGCACAATTTACTTGTTTTTCACCACATGCAGATGAAATTGTGCACTACAGATTAGTAAGTAAGCACAAGTAAGCCTGTGCCTACCTTGCTTCCTGGGTAATCTGCCTCTGATTGTTACCATAGAGACTGCCCCCAGAGGCCATATCCTTTATTCCTGTGAATTCTAATAAGGACATCTGATCCTCACACAGCATTTTACAAAGAGCCCTCAGGGACACAGGCATTAAAGTTACCTCCATTTTACTAAAGACACGGAAGCTCAGAGAGGTTAATGGGTTGGCCCTGGGTCACACAGCAAGGGACCAGCAAGGCTGGAACCTCACCCAGCCCCTTAACTGGAGTTCTTCGCCCTTAGTCCACCTGGCTCTCCAATTCCGGTAGAATCCTTTAGCTGTGGCCCCTGGAGTTCATTTGACTGGTTTGTACCAAGTTCATGAAATGGAGAAATGGACACTTTTAATTCGTGCACAACTGCAAAGAAGTTAATAGTTCACACTTTTGAGGGTATTACATTTTTGGAGCCAGGAGGGCAGCACCCTGGCCTAGAAGTGCCCTAAAGCATGGCACCCCACCTCACCCCATTTTTTGCTGAAAAGATCATGCCCTGTTAGGGCTATGCTGTTGGAATATTAAAGGAATTTTTTTTTTCCCTCCCAAGTTTAACCAAGGAGACTTGGTGGTGCAGTGGTTAAGGTTAACCAAGAAATTCCTGGGAAATTGTATTACACTCCTTCCCCCAGCAGAGGGGTTCTGTGGTCATATGGGGTGCCTGTAATGGGTTAGGCCCAGGCCCCTTCCTGTGGTCTCCAGGGCAGCTGTAGGGAACGTTCTTCAGCCTTGTGGCAGGGTACACCTGCAGCCAGCGGCTGCGTGCTCCAGCTGGATCAGGGTGTTGCTGTTGTGTACTGTTGAGTCAATTCCAACTCATAGCAACCCTGTAGGACAGAGTAGAACTTAGCTTTCCAAGGCTGTAAGTCTTTACGGAAGCAGACCGCCACATCTTTCTTCTGCAGAAAGGCTGGTGGGTTTGAACTGCCAACCTTTTGGTTAGCTGCCAAGCACTTAACCACTGCACCACAACCCCCCGCCCCGAAAAAAACAAACTTGTTGCCGTCCAGTGGATTCAGACTCAGAGTGATGCTATAGGAGAGAGTAGAACTGTCCTGCAGGGTTTCCAAGGCTATAATCTTTATGGAAGCAGACTGCTACAGTTCTCTCCCAAGGAGTGGGTGGTGGGTTTGAACTGCTGACCTTTTGGTTAGCAGCCAAGTGCTTTAATCTCTGCACCACCAGGGCGCCTTAAATAAACACCGGGGAAGAGATACGCAAGTCCACTTCCATGGATTTGAGACAGGTGGGCTAGAGAGTGCCCTGGGTTGTTAGGGCTGCATTAAAAGATCAGTGGTGCCCAAAAGGTGACTTCCAGAGAAATCCAAATCTTCTGATGGAAGCAGCAGTGAGAAGGTTTTCTACGGAGGATTCATTCAAGAGTGGCTATGGCTTTTTCTCCTTTTCTCTGCCATTGTGGTGTGTGCAGCTGCTGTCCACCCTGCCATGTCTTCTCATAAGACTTTCAGGATCCAGAAACTCCTGGCCAAGAAACAAAAGCAGAATCGCCCCCATTCCCCAATGGAATGAAATGAAAACTGGTAATAAAATCAGGTATGCCTCCAAGAGGAGACATTGGGGAAGAACCAAGCCAGGTCTTTAGAGAGTCGCACACGGGACAGCACACAGAGTTACCCTTCTATCAGGATCACTAGCATTCTACCATATCAAGTTAGGAATTTCGCCACCATCTGTACAAATGAACGTGTATTGGGAAAATTCTGGTTTCTCCCTTTGTTTTTATGCTTCTGCATTAAGACAGTGACTACACTAATAAATATGTGAGACCTTGCTTTGGAAAAAAAAAAAAAAGTGTGGTTGGGGACTAGAGTCTCACTGGTCTTTCTCTAGCTGATCCTGTTCTGTGGCCCAATTCAGTGTCCTGCCAGCCCCTGAAAAACAGGATTCTTGACTTGTGTGTGTGTGTGTTGAGGTGAGTGTGCTCACAAATAGCTTTGGAGATCCAAGAGTCAATTTTTTTTTTTAATTGTGGTAAATATATATATAACAAATCATTTGCCTTTTCAACATTCTTCATGTTACATAATGTACAATTTAGTGACATTAGTCATATTTATCATGTTTTTCAACCATTAACGTTATCCATTTCCAAAATTTCCCATCACCCTTAGTAGAAACTCAATGTCCCCTCAGCAGCAACTCCCCTTTTCCGCTCCCCCCTCCCACCCCTGGTAACCACTAATAAACTTTGGTGCCTATCCTAGATATGGAGCCCTGGTTAAGCATGTAGCTGCTAACCAAAAGGTAGGCAGTTCGAATCCACCAGTCACTCCTTGGAAATCCTTTGGGGCAGTTCTACTCTGTCCTGTGGGGTGGCTATAAGTCGGAATCGACTCAGCAGCAACCGGTTTTGGTTGGATCCTAGATATTGCATATAAGTGGAATCATACGATATTTGTCACTTAGCATAATGTTTTTAAAGTTCATTCGTGCTGTACCATGTATCAGGATTTCATTTCTCCTCATGGCCAAGAGCAAATCTTGACATGGTAAAAGCCAATTATAGTATCCAAACAGGCTGGCAATGAAAAAGTACAAGCTATCTGAAATAGGAAGTCCTTTGCTGTGACTGGAATGACCATTTATTTATTAACTCTGGGAAGTAACATCCTGATCAGAGGTTCTGATTAGACATGACAAATGGCTTTGGTTAGTTAAAATGGGGAGGTAGGGATACAAGGTGATTATTACTTCATAATTACCACTTTAGACAGATAGGATCTTTTAGAGCCCTAGATTTATGGAGGAATATAATAAAGGGGTCCTTGGTGGTGGAAAGCAGCCCTGGTGGTGCAGTGGTTAAGTGCTCGGCTGCTAACTGAAAGGGCGGAGGTTCAAACCCACCAGCCACTCCTGGGAAGAAAGATGTAGCAGTCTGCTTCCGTAAAGATTACAGCCTTAGAAACTCTTTGGGGCAGTTCTACTCTGCCCTATAGGGTCTCTATGAGTCGGAATTGACTTGACGGCCGTGGGTTTTGGTGGTGATGGAAAGGTGGGGAACCAATGGTTAAAGTTGAGCAGGACTAGACTTGAAGACAAGCAGCCTTTGCAACCTAAGGAGGCCTCATTTAAAGGCTGGAGCAGTGTGGTAAGGGATCATCCAGGTTGGTTTCCTCAGGGCTGTGTGGACTGGGGCTGGAGGAGCACCTACAGAAGTAGCCCTGGGCTCCCAGGGACAGGAATTGTGGCCCATCCTGCTGGGCAGGCCTGGGTGTGCAGGTGTGGGGAGGGTTGTGGTCTCTTTCATGTTCCTCCAGGGGGACGCTCATCCTCCATGGCTCCTTGGCCCCCTCCCCTTTTCCCTGCACAGAGGACATAGCTTCCCTCTGAGCTTAGCCACAGGATTTGCATTTAGGAGAGAGAAGGGAACCACGCGGTAAGTGCGGTTAAGCAGCTATGGGCTCACATTTTTTTCATGCCTTCAGCTTTCCCCCTCTGAATAAGCAAGAACTCTTTTTCTCCCAGCCTACGAGGATTTGTCTTAGTTTCCTAGGGCCGCCGTAAGGAAGTACCACAAAATGAATGACTTAAAACAGCAGAAATTTATTGCCTCACAGTTCTGGAGGCCAGAAATTTGAATTCGAAGTATTGGCAGGGCCATGCCCACTGTGAAGCCTGTGTGGGAGAATCTATTCCATCCTCTTCTTTTACTTCTTGTTTTGCTGGCAATCTTTGATGTTCCTTGACTTGTAGACACATCACTCCAATCTCTGTCTTGGTTTTCACGTGGCATTCTCCTTGGATGCCTTGCAGGATGACTACCTTAAAGGAGACCATTACAGGTTCTTCAGGCAATGTGGGGTTAATCTCTACAGAGAGGGGTTGGGGGTCTGCCTGTACTGGTAAAGAAGAAGGCTCAACAGAATTTAGGGGTTCAATCCCCAGCTTCATCAGGATCTGCCCATATGTCCCCATTCAATTTTTTTGAGATCCTTTCCAATCAGTGCCCTCACTTGTAACAGCGGACACGGGTACAAGGCTGGGAATTCAGTTTGTATTGTTTTGAACCACTTCCAGGATGAGACTCTGGGTTTGGTTTTCAGAGATCTCAGCTCTGCAGCTGCAAGAGATAAGGATTTTTTTCAGGTCAGACATAGAAATTTTCAAGTCATTTATGAGGAGCTTGAGCTGGGAATTTGGAGCCCTGAACTCGTCTTTTTTTCCTTCCCCACTTCTCCAGCACTGTTAGGAACAACTAGCCCATCTTGTTATATTTGTTAGTTTGACAAAAATGCTCTAAGATAATCAAATACATGGTCACCCAAAATCTTGCCTTTTATAAGTATTTGATTAGGAGTATCCACTGGTGGTATTTTGTGTATCTATTGCTACATCATGCTATGGTTTATGAGTGCCTTCTTTACCGTTGGAAATAGAGTCATCAGTGCCTTTAAATCTAACCAGATTAAAGAACCGATTCCAGAAACTCCAGAACCAATTCAGAAAACTCATCCTTAAGGTACTGTTCGTCTAGAACCATTCTTGTCACCAAAACCCGTATCAGTCAGGGTTCTCCAGAGAACCAGAACTGGTAGGAGATGTGTGATGTGTGTATGTGTGTGTGTACATATATATTAAAAGATTTAAGAAATTGGCTCAAGTAATTGTGGGGTCCAGAAAGGCTAAAATCTGTTGGGCAGACCACAGATTGGGCACTCAGCAGGAGGATTTGAATACCCAGCTCCAGAGTAAGTCCTTGAAGGTTTTATCTGTAGCCGTGATTTCTGGGGGTACTCAGGGGCCACTTTGGAGATCATAGAATTGTGCCTCCCACCAGCTACTTTTTTGGTGCAGTTGTCTATTTCTTATGGATTCTGGATCTAAACACTGTGAGATCAATGTTGTATTCTTGCTTTTTTCCAGGCAACCAGTGACCAAAAACACTTTTAGGCAGTATCGAGTGCTAGGAAAAGGTGGCTTCGGGGAGGTGAGTGAACGTTTACCTTTTTCCACGGAAAGTTCCTTTAGTCTAGTAGTTGCTTTTTTTGTCTCTTCTGAATAAGCCAAAAGTATTCTTCTAAGCAGGGCTTCCCAGCAAATGGATCAGCCATGGGTGTCCTCGGATGTTCCCAGATAATATGGATATTTGAGGGGCTGGAGGTGATAAGAGAGGGCAAGGGTCAGAGACATTTGGGAAAATTAGCTATGTCTAAAGTGGAAAGGGAGAGGTGTTGAGCCACCCTCAGCTGTCTGGGGTGGGGCAGGGGAGATGGAGGTGCTCTCAGGAGTCAGCCTTAGGCAGGGTTCAAGTCTGGAGGGGAGAAGTATACAGGAAGAGAGGCAAGGGCATGAGGGCCTGACTGGCCTTGGCCACCACATTTCTGAATGATGATGTTAACATGTACTGTTGCATGGGATTGGAGATTCCATTGTACTCTCTCTGATATTCCCAGCAACTGAGGCAAGACTTTTTATTCCTCTTTTAAAGATGAAGAAAGCTGAGGCTCGGGATAGTTACATGACCCACTCAAGATCACACAGCTGATAAGTGGGCAGAAATGAGACTAGATCCCAAATGTTCTGGCTCCCATCCCCCTGACTTATCAAGGCAGGATTCTCAAGGGTCTCCCATACCTCTACCCCCAAAACAAGCCACTCCTACTAGTAGCTAATGCTTGAAGCCCCCCAGTTAGGAATTGCTACATTTAGCTGAAAGCTTGGGACAGTGAAAATGCAATTGCCTCTGAGAGGGATATAGTCCTTTAGACCTTGGCCTGTCATCTGAACATCTGTGTGAATGTTGAATAAACCTTCCTGTTCTTGAAGGTTTCTCACCTTCCAGAGCTAGGATTCTTCTAAGGGGAGGGGAAGGTAGTACTGAGGGCAGCTTGCAAGGGCAGCAGTGGATCCAAGGCCATGGTCTGTGGTCAGGTCCTATGGGCTGGGAGCACCTTTGGGCCCGTCAGCTCCCATCCCCAGAGAGCCAGCATCCTGGCCTCAGAGGAGCTTTGGACAGCCCTCCACAGTGCCCCCATGACCTTGGCTTCTTTCTTGCTCCTCAGGTCTGTGCCTGCCAGGTTCGGGCCACAGGTAAAATGTACGCCTGCAAGCGCTTGGAGAAGAAGAGGATCAAAAAGAGGAAAGGGGAGTCCATGGCACTCAATGAGAAGCAGATCCTAGAGAAGGTCAACAGTCAGTTTGTGGTGAGTGTCCAGGGCCTGGTGATAGGCTACTCTTTGGTGAAGGAACTTCATTCCCTTGGAAAGGGGGGTGGTCCTCCAGTGTCTCAGTTTCCTAGTGCTGCTGCAACAGAAATACCACAAGTGATATTTTTAGTTTAAGGTTTAAAGATTATCTCAGGGCAATAGGCTTGGGGCTTCAGTCAGCCTCCATGGCTCCAGAAGGTCTGGAGTCTGTGAGAATTTGAAATTCTGTCTGTATTGTCCCCCTTTTGATATGAATTCTTCTATAGAATTTTTTATCAAAATGTTCAGTAATGGTAGCTGGGCACCATCCAGTTCTTTGGGTCTCATAGCAAAGGAAGCTCATCGAGGCAACTAGCCACACATTCCATTTCCTCCTCCTATTCTTGACTCTCCTTATTCCTCTGTTGCTCCAGGCAAATACAAGTGGATGGCTTTAAATAACAGAAATTTATTTGCTCACATTTCTGAAGGATGGAAGTTCAAATCAGGGTCTCTGCCTTGTCAATTCCTTCCTTGTCAGTAGTCCATGGTGTTCCTTGGTTCCCTGACCTGCAGACAGCCCTTACCGGCGTCTCTCCCCCCATGTGTGGGGGCCTCTCTGTCTAATCTGCCCTTTTTATAGCCTAGGGGTGATTAGACTTAGAACTTACTATACTCAGGCATGATCAAATTTACATGACAGAGAAAACCCTATTTCCAAAGAGGATTATGTCCACAGGTATAGAGGTTAATATTCCCACACATATTTTGAGGGTATACAGTTTAATCCATAATAGCCAGTATACGCGGCCCCCATTCCCCAGGGAAATGGAATGCCAATGAGAGGGGTATGCTACAGGAAGCCAACTGGACATTCTTTCCAAGGGAAGGCACTTCGTGGTTAATTCAGGCTGACTTTGTCCTATCACCAGAGCTGGCCAGTGCCTGGCTCCCTTTGCATAGGAGACCAAGGCCTCTGTTCTCCAGGACCACCTTGTAAACTCCTTGGTGGATAAAACAAGCCTGCCCTGGGCCTAGCCAAGGAGTTCTGGTTTCCCTTGACCCCTCTAATCTGCTTTCATCATGGTGGGGACGTGTCAACGTCCTAGTGAGGTGCCATTTTGTTTATATATATTGTGTTAGTCCAGGCTGCAGTAACAAATTAGCCCCAAGATCTCAGTAGCCGAATACAACGAAGGCCCTTCCCCAGCCCACTTCCCTTCATCCCTGCAGTGAGGAGCCCCCACCCACCTGAGGGCATCTGGGTCCTGCTTCTCTTGACCAGCCAACAAGGCAATGTACGGTTTTAACTGGTTGATGACACACATGCTTTTGTGGTGCAAAAACTCAGACATCAGCCTCCTAGAGTCACTGAAAGTGCAGGTACTGGCCTGTGCCCCACCTGCTTTGCCTCACCTGCAACCACTGACTTGGAAGGACCTAGTGTCTTAGTCATCTAGTGCTGCTATAACAAATACCACAAGTGATGGCTTTAACAAAGAAAAATTTATTTCTTCACAGTAAAGTAGGCTAAAATTCCAAATTCAGGGCATCAGCTCCAGGGGAAGGCTTTCTTTTTCTCTGTTGGCCTTCTAATCTATCTTTCCCTGGACTAGAAGCTTCTCTGCGCAGGGACCCTGGGTCCAAAGGACCTGCTCTGCTCCTGGCACTGCTTTCTTGATGGCATGAGGTCTCTCTGTCTCTCTGCTTACTTCTCTCTTTGGTATCTCAAGAGATTGCCTGAAGACACAATCCAATCTTGTAGACTGAGCCCTGCCTCACTAACACAGCTGCCACCCATCCTTCCTCATTAACATCACAGAGGCAAGATTTACAACATACAGGAAAATCACTCAATACCAGGAATCATGGCCCAGCCAAATTGATAGGCACATTTTTGGGGGGACATAATTCAATACATGACACCTAGGTATGTGTCCTCCTTCATCAGCCAAGAGGGGCAGCAGGCAGGGTCACCATGAGGCCAGATGGGTCCAGGGGAATAGTGTGAAGCTGCTGGGGTCCCCGACCACACCACACCCACCTCTACCCCTGCTTTAAGGACCCCAAGGAAGAAAAGAGGAAGTAGGGGTGGTCATCTTAACCTCACCTTTGTGCTGTTTTTGTGCTCCCAGGTCAACCTGGCCTACGCCTACGAGACCAAGGATGCGCTGTGCTTGGTTCTGACCATCATGAACGGGGGCGACCTGAAGTTTCACATCTACAATATGGGCAACCCTGGCTTTGAGGAGGAGCGGGCCTTGTTTTACGCGGCAGAGATCCTGTGCGGCTTGGAAGACCTCCACCGGGAGAACACCGTCTACAGGTGAGCAGCACTTATCTACTTGGTTCGCCCATCTGACTCTGAGTGAGTAGGCTGTCCCTTCTTGCCCTTGAGTGGGTGGTCGTCCTCGCCCTAGAAATCAAGGCCTGGTCACTGTGGGTAAAGGTGCCTGCCTTGGACAGAAGATTCCCACCTTGGAGTCTCAGGGCTCCCGGGCACAGGTAAGTGAGATGGGCCACTCTCCAGCCAGTGCTCTCTGGCCTCCAGAGTTTGAGGAAGAAAAGAATATGATATGATGTTCCCCAAACTGACTGCTGCTCAGAGGTGATGAGGAAGGGCCAATACCACCATCCCCTCCAACCTAGCACTGGGGAAGCTCAATGGAGCTGGTGGCCGTGATGTGGAATCAACCAAGGAAGCCTTAGTAAGATCACCAGGCACAAGCAGGCATCTGACTAGAACTCGGCCACACCCTGCACTGCCCTCTGTCTGCTCTGGCCCTCCACCCTCTCTCCCCACTTACCTCAGTCTCATGAGGCCTGGACTTTGCAGGACCAAGGGTCCAGATTCTTTGAATAGGAATCTTCAAACTTTTCTCACAGCCCCCTCGAAGAATTTTGAAAAATCCTGTGTCCTCCTCACACATTTTAAGTAGACATTTGAAGTATTTCATTGTATGTTTAAATGGTGGTAACTATTGATACTTTGAAATTGAGTGGTGACGCCACACTTTTAAAGATACCCAAAACCAGTTGCCATCGAGTCGGCTCCGACTCCCGGTGACTGCATGAATGTCAGGGTAGGACTGTGCTCCACGGGATTTTCCAGAAGCGGGTGACTAGGACTTCCTTCCTAGTCTTCCTAGTCTGGAAGCTCTACTGAAACCTGTGCACCACGGGTGACCCTGTTATAGCAACACAAAAGCCGCCACAGTACAACAAACTGACAGACAGGTGGTGGAGATGGATGGATGGATTTATATAAGATTTTTTTTAAGTTTCCTTTCTGTAAGGCTCTAAACGTTCAAGTAATTTCCTCCATGAGCTGCCATCGCAGTAGCTGGTAGTAGATCCTATTTCTAGTTGACCCTTTGGAGCCTTAGGGGTTTGACACCCTGGACCAGGACACTGGACTAATATTTGGGAGGGGGCTGTTTTCCTTCTATCAATTGGGAGAAGAGCTATTGAGAAAGGGCAGAGGGGAGGGAAGCCCCACAGGGCTCCAGGACAGAGCATGAGGGGTTAAAGATCTAGAGATCCATGCTCTTAATACTGCCAGCACCTGGGAACCTGCTGCAAAGTCCCCCCTCCGCCGCCCCATAGACCCCAGCCTGAAGACCTTTGCTCTAGAGCTCTAGGTGGAGATTATTTTAGGAGATCAAGAAGGTTTCAGAAAACAAGAAGGAATGGTCTTGATAACGTTCCCTTCCCCCACACACATGCCATCTCCCTAGTTATGCTTTTGCTTTATTTTCATTCAAGTGAAAAGAAAGCTAGAAAAATTTCCCTAAGGGTTGAAAAAAGCATCCTCTACTTCATTGCTTTTTACTTTAAAAGGCCCTCAAAGTCCCAGACCCACTTCTTCTGGGGAGCAAGGAAACCATGATTCCTCCTCCTAGCCCCAACCACTTGCCATGGCCTCCCCAAGGGTGAGCTGTCCCTCCAACCGGGTGGCCACTGGCTTGTTGAGATGATGGCTCTTGCCCTTATTTGGAATTGTTAGCACATCAAAGGGATGCCGTTTAAATAACAACAATAACAAAAGTATTTTGTAATAAATAACTACACACAAACACCAATTATCACATTGTGAGGCTACCCACACTGGGATAGGGTATGTTAACCACCCCCCATGAGGACAGCTGCCATCAGTTAAATAAACAGAGCCACTTGGTTGAGAACTAGAGCATTGATCCAGACGCTGTATACTGGCTTGTCTGATGGCTTTCAGAGCTGCATGCACTATCCCACTGGCTGCACTTCCACCCAGGAGAAGACTTTTGCCAGTAAAGCCAAAGTCCTGCTGCCTCCCACCCTCCTCCCATACTGGGAATGGAGAGGTTCCCTTTCTTTGTTTTTTTTTTTTTTTTCTTTTTTAATTTTATTGTGCTTTAGGTCAAAGTTTAGAGCACAAATTAGTTTCTCAATCAAAAATTTGTGCCCATATTTTTTTGTGACATTGGTTGCAATCCCCACAATGTGACAGCACTCTCTCCCTTTCCCTTCCCCCACACCCCCCACCAGATTCCCAGTGTCCATTTGTCCAGTTTTCCTGTCCCTTCCTGCCTTCTCGTCTTTGCTTTTGGCCAGGAGTTACCCATTTGGTCTTGTATATTTGATTGAGCTAAGAAGCATGTTCCCTGTGTGTGTTATTGTTTGTTTTCTAGGCCTGGTTGATCTGTCTGAAAAGTGGGATTTGGGAGTGGCTCCAGTTCTGAGTTAGCAGGGTGTCCAGGGGCCATAGTTTCAGGGGTTCTTCCAGTCTCTGTTGGACCAGTAAGTCTGGTGTTTTTCTGTGAATTTGAATTTTGTTCTATGTTTCTCTCCCACTGTGTCTGGGACTCTCTATTGTAATCCCTGTCAGAGAGGTTGGTGGTGGTAGATGGATACTGCCTAGTTCTTCTGGGCTCAGGCTGGTGGAGGCTGTGGTTAATGTAGTCCTTTAGTCCTTTGGCCTAATATTTTCCTTGTGTTTTTGGTTTTCTTCATTTTCCTTTGCTCCGGATGGGATGGGACCAACAGATAGCTTAGATGGCCGCTCACAGGCTTTTAAGACCCCAGACGTCACTCACCAAAGTAGGATGTAGAACGCTTTCTTTATGAACCATGTTATGCCAGTTGACCTAGATGTCCCCAAGTCTGTGGTCCCCAGAGGTTCCATTTCTTGTGAGGACACATCAGGTACAGGACGAAGCAGCCCACGCCTACAGCTATGCCTCTGGCTCCGCTTTCTCCCAGGCTACAGCTGGAGTTGGGGGCTGTGCCAACCTCCTGGGGTCCCCATCCCAAAGGCGGCCTTTCTTCTGGGAGTTACCATCCTCTCCCGCTACAATCCTCTGCCCCCAATTTCACAGCTGGTGTTTTGTTCTCAGTAATTTCTCTTCCTTCATTCCCATGTCCATCCCAGAGCATTCTGAAACGCCAGGGTCTTCCAGTCCTGTAGAGGGCCATCACCACAAAAAGCAGACATTTCCTCAGCCCTGGGGGCTGGCCACATGTGGACTGTTGCCAAAACCAAAAAGCCAAGCCCACTGCCGTGGAATCAATTCCAACGCATGGCAACCCCATGTGTTACAGAGTAGAACTGCTCCATAGGGTTTCCTTCGCTGTAATCTTTATGGAAGCAGATCGCCATGCCTCTCTCCCATGGTGCCACTGGGTAGGTTTGAACCATCAACCTTTATGTTGGCAGCCAATTGAAAACCGCTTGTGCCACCCAGGGACCTTGGACTGGTGGCCAGGACTGGCCTTTACCTTCCCAGTTACTCTCCAGGATTGAGAAGCTGCTTTTGAAAAACGGCAGCATCAATTTGTTAAATTACTGGAAGGAGAGACATTAGCTCAAGCCTGTCTTGACCCAGAGAGTGTCAGAGAACAGACAACCTGAGCCAAGGGGTAGGAAGGAAATATCCTCCGGCAACTCAGGCCTAGTTGGCCCAGGATGGTCGCCCCAGACACCAGTGCCCTTGCTGCTCAGAATGCTCACGCTCAGATGCTTGTTATCTTTTCCTTTCAGAGATCTGAAGCCTGAAAACATCCTGTTAGATGATTACGGTAAGTCAGGGACTGCTTGGGAGCCCCTTTTCCTACTCTGTAACTGAGGCGAGCATCACAACCCATAGGGCACAAAGGGCCCCCAGAGACTAACAGGGATGGGGAGGAGACTGCCTTAGCTAGCACTGCCGTGGGACATGGGAGGGGTAGGCAAGCAGGGGGAGAGGACCCCATTCCCTTTCCTCAATCCTGGTCTCCTGGGGAAGACAATAGGCCTGGGTAGAGCTTCAATCAGGTGGAGAGGCAGTGTGGCTCAGCTTAGAGAGAGGAAATATTGGGCAGATCACTTCACTTTGAGGCAGCTTCTCTGCATCTCATCTTCCTTGTTTGTAAAATGGAAATCATGGGCCCTTCCCTGCCTGCTTCAGAGGGTGGAAAATGGTGATGAGGTCCTTACAAGAAAATTTGAGGGAAATTGTTTTTTCAGTGGTGGCCAACTACAGAAGTGTTAGGCATTGGTATTCGTGCGTCATCATTGTTCTTTTCTCTTGAAGGGGGTAGGGGCTGGTGTGGATAACAGCAACCACAGGAACCCCTCACAACTCTAGCCTCTCAGCCTGGGAAATAGTTCTCATCTTTTATCTCACTAGATCTTCATGCTCCTCGAGAGCGTGGAGCTGCTATCACTGTGCCCATTTTAAAGATGGCAAGGCTGAGGCTCAGAGTAGCCAGCCTACAAGGGTCCCCAGCTGCATCATTGGCCAGGTCTCCTCCCCACCAATGTCCCAGACACCAGGCAGCCCCAAGTAGAGGGCAGAGGGAAAGAGGGAGGCAGATCATTGGTGACCTGAGAGAGGTTTGTGTGTGATATTTCCCATGTAGAGGAGCGGGCAGAGGCGCAGGGCCTGCCATCCATCTCTGGGCGAGCCCCAAGCCCACACGGGGCCTTGTTCCCTGCTGGTCTCAGAGCCGTGCCCACCACTCACGTCCCCATCTCATCCTCCCCTTTCTTGCCTCTGTCAGGGACCCGCTGAGCTGTGAAATCCAGACAGTTCCAGCCCAGGGGGGGTTGCTGGACTGGGGCCTTACTGAGGTCTGGGCTAGTGGGTGCCCTGGCACCCACAGGCAGGGAGCAAAAGGGTCAGAGGTGACATCTCTGCCTTCCAGGGTCAGTCCCAGACTGTAAGCTCCAGTTCCATCCCCCAGGCCCCTCCAGGCCCAGCCCAGACATTTCCCTTCTTGCTTCCAAAGGGAAGAAACAAACAACTTCCAAAGACTAGCAAGAAAGGGCAGGGAGCTGCTGCCCGAATGGCTTTATAATTTTTCCCCTGAAGCAAATTGTTGCAAAATGTTATGAGGATCTCGCATTTTTCCCATGAAGCAATCCCAGAATCAGGCCAGACATCAACTTTGTGACCTCAGCCTTCCAGGAAGCCCATTAGGGCATTTTATGAGGCAGGTCGGCCAATGTCCAGCCAAGTCCCAGCATCCTTCTGGGCCTTTATGTTTCACTCCTAAAAAGTAATGACTTGCCCACATCCTTTAACACCTGGGCCCCTGAAGGTTTTGCAGTCACCCTGAGATGGCAGATTAGCATCACAGTCTCCACTGGCCAGATGAAAACCCCGAGGTTCAGAGAAGCCAAATGCCTGGCTTCTCCCAGGGTTACACAGCAAGTCTGTGGCACTGCCCTGAGAGGGCCAAGCATCCCCAGGATGGTCCCAGGGACCTTACCCTGCTCCCCTCAGGCCACATTCGAATCTCGGACCTGGGCCTGGCCGTGAAGATCCCCGAGGGAGACCTGATCCGTGGCCGGGTGGGCACCGTCGGCTACATGGGTAAGTGCCAGTAGGGGCCCGCACATTCACACACCGAGCCTCCCGAGCCCACTCCCCTCACCCATTGTGTGACACCCACTGGAATTAGAGTCATGGTCTCCCTAAGGGCTGCTTGGTGGGAGGCCGTAGCCGGGGCGGGTGGAGTGAAGGGGACCCAGGGTGTGGATGGACTAGACTGAGCTCTCTGCAGCCCCCAGCCCACCTGCGTCTCAAAGCCAGGCCCTGCTCCAGGTCACGGGACAAGTCTGGACGCACTGGTGCTCGGGAGGACCGCATGGGAGCAGTGGCCTGGCGAGCTGGGCGGCAGCTCCTTCAGGAGCCCCTGTGGGGAGGAAGGCCCCAGGAATGGGCTCAGAGAGGAGAGTGAATTGTTGGCTGTGTCACCCAGCCTAATGCTAAGAAGGCATCAGCCTTGGGCTTCTGCCCCCACCATCCCCCAGCCTGCCCAAGACCATTGTCCTGGCGCTGCAGGGAGGCGACCCGCAGCCCAAGTCCTGTCCACCAGAGCCCCCTTATAAGTGGGGGCAGCACCGGGCTTCCTCCTGCACACCTCACACACCCCACTTGCCCAGGGGAAAGGGGACCTGGAGAGCTCTCGTTGCTGCCCTGGGCCAGGCCCGCACTGATGCAGCTGAGCAGGGTCCTCTACCTAGTCTCTGGTGCTAGAAGGCCCTTCTCCGGTTTCATGACGTTTGGCAACTTGGGTTGTGTGTATGTGAGTGTGAATATGCCCACATGAGTGCTGACAGATAGATGATAGGTGGATGGATGCATGGATGGAAGGAGGGATAGAGGGAGGGATGGAGGGATGGATAAATAGGTAGGTAGATGGATAGATAACAGATACCCACATAGGTACATAGATTCATAGAGAGAGAGGTAGACAGATACATACCAAAAAAACTAAACCAAACCCATCGGCGTTGAGTCGATTCCAACTCACAGCGACCCTGCAGGACAGAGTAGGACTGCCCCACAGGGGTTCTGAGTAGCAGCTGGTGGATTTGAACTGCTGACCTTTTGGTTAGCAGCCAAGCTCTTAACCACTGCACCACCATGTCCACATGATGTGTGAGCATCTACCTGTGTTTGCGTCTGTTCCCTTTTGCACACGAGTGTGAATGCATCTGTCTTCACAGCTTCGGCTGTGTGCAAACCAGCACATGTGGCTGTGCTTGCCTCCAGATGTATGTGTCCTGCCCAATGATGGGAACCTATCTTTTGTATACTTTTGTGGTGAATCTATAATTCATTTTATCAGAGTGAGGGGGGTTGCAGAAGCCATATTTAAAAAAAAAAAAAAATTTAAAGGCTGTTTGAATTCCAGATATGTTTGAAGTTATCTGCTTTAATTTGGGTGGATACACCTTCATTCGCTGAAGCAAATACACGTGCAGCACCTACCGTGTGCCAGGGGCCATTCCTGTTACTGGGGACACGATGTGGATGAGGCGGCTCATTTCCGGGAGTAGGCCATTCCCACCCACCGTGGTCAGGGCTCTGAAGCTGAAGTCAACAGGGTCCTTTGGGGGCACACAGGAGAGCAATCGGGGTCGGCTCTCTGGAGGAGGCGGCATTTATAGTAATCGGTGGGGAGGAGTTAGCAGGAGGAAGAGCGACCTAGCTATGAGGATCAGCCCTGGCCCTTGTGCACAGGCTCTGTCCTGCCTCCAGCTGTCTCTCATCTCTCCCTCGTGTCTCTGCTCTGCTCCAGCTCCAGAGGTCCTGAACAACCAGAGGTACGGCCTGAGCCCTGACTACTGGGGCCTGGGCTGCCTCATCTACGAGATGATTGAGGGCCAGTCACCCTTCCGTGGCCGCAAGGAGAAGGTGAAGCGGGAGGAGGTGGACCGCCGAGTCCTGGAGACCGAGGAAGCCTATTCCCACAAGTTCTCCGAGGAGGCCAAGTCCATCTGCAAGATGGTGAGCCTGGTGAGCCAGACCCTGCCCTGAGGCTGGGCATCCAGCCAAGAAGTGGGCTCAGGGCACCCTTGGCGTAGGTGGTGAGCTCACCAAGCCAGAGGAGCAGGTGCTTGTGCTGTGGACAGGCTGGTTATCAAGGGCTTCCAGAAGAAAGCCTGGGACAGGGTGGGAGTCAGGGAGGCCCTGTACACCAAGGGGCTAAGATAGACAATGTGAAATGCCCTCCCGTCCAGCAAGCTTGGTTGAGGCAGTCAAGGTAGGGAGAGAAGAGGTGATCCAAGCTGGTCCCCCAGACACCAAGGGGACTTGGGGCAGACCCCTGCCCTTGACCTTGGGCCTCTGGACCCTCCATCTCTGGATCCGAGGGCTCTGGCTTGGGGCCAGGGACTGCCAGTCTTTGAGTGTCTTACAACTTCTTACAACGAAGTTTCCATCCACTAAGCTCTGGACGATGCTGTCAGTGGATTATGAGATTTGACCCGGCCACGGGCAGGGCACACGGCTGGGCAGACCAGCCCGAATGGGGGCTTGGGAAGCCAGATAGCAGAGGGAGTGACAGGAGCCATTGAGAGTGTTGGAGCTGGGAATGGGGATCACCCCTGGACTACTGCCATCATTTTACCCAGGTGGCCCCACTTGGGGGCCAGCCCATGGGCTCTGCCTTTCAGAAGCAGGGCCGTGGTTTTGTGGGAAGAGGACCACTCCCCATTTCTGCCTGGCTCTCAGGCTACCGTGTCCCCACCCAGGCCACTGTGGGGCCCTTCTCCCCTGTGTCTGGCACTCGCCTGCAGACAGCTGCCCTCCACCGGGGGCCACATGCAGACAGGAAGGACCTGCCAGCCTCTGGCTGGCTGCACCTGGAGCAGCAGGTGGGGGTAAGGGGGCAGGCTGGACCTGGGGAGGGGCTCTCTTCCCCCGACCTGTCTGCATTTACAGAAGCCTTGAATGAATTCATCATGTACATAAACCATCCAGGCTGGAGTTTCAGAAAAACCAGCCCCAGGAGTTGATTTAAGTAGCAAAGCTGCTTCTTCCAGAAACCCCCAGGCTGCATTGCTAGGGCCCAGGAACCATCTTGCTAGTTCCCCCAACCCCCACACCAGGAGACCCATCTTCTGTAGCCATTTACTCTGTGCTCAGCCACTTCCTCCTCCCACCTTCGTTCTCAGGGCGCAGAGCTGTGGGAAGAAGGGTTTGGGGCTAGATTTGCCATCCGACCCCTTCCAAGCGAAAAGCAAGCACGGATATGTCATTTACATGTGTGAGAGAGGCTGAGAGAGGGAGGTAAACACATAACCGAGCCACAAGCTCTCTGGGCAGCCATGCGGCCAGGCACTCAAAGAAACCCAGACAGTGGCCTCAGGCAGAACTGGAGTTGGGGACAGGAAGAGCCATGCAGTAAAGGTCAGATAAATGGGAAGATGAGGTCTAGGATGTTTTGAAAGCCAGGGAGCTGAGCAAGCACTGGGTTGTGTCATATCCACTGAAGAGGCATCTGTGTGGCCACATTGGACAAGTGATAGACAGTCATAGAGCATCACCAGATACCCCCAGGTCAGGGTCAGGAATGCAGAGAAGCAGGTTTTGAGAGACCCCAATGGTACTTGGGGCTTGCTGAGACAGGTAGGCTGAGAAGGCGCCCCCTAGCCCTCTCCCCTTGGGTCCTGGCTTTGGGGCTGGGATCCACTGCTGCAGCCAGGATAAGTCACTGCTGGCCTTCTGCCGCCCCCTGGTGGTCACTTAGGGAAGGCGGCAGCCGAGTCTGCTGCTCCAGGCACTCCTGGGCCCATGGATGCCAAACCTCAAACCCATGTCCCTGTCACATTTCTCCGATGGAAGCTATTTGTGCCCAAATGCTGGAGGCCTCCAGCCTTGCTCTGTCTTCTCTTACAAATGACCCTGGGGTCCTGGAATCCTGGTCTTGGGCCTCCTCTGTACCCTTAACCACAGTCTCTCTGGTCCAGTAGCCTGGCCTGCTTGCCCCTCCAGTTCTCTGGTGCCAGCTCAGGACAGATGTCTTGTATAAAGGAGGCCCAGGGCCACAGGGCTATTTCTCAGGCTCTGGGCTGACTCAGGGGTGGCAGCTTCAGGCCTCTCTGCCTAAGAAGGCCGCTCCACTAAAAAAAACAAACAACACGGAAACCAGTCTCTGGCCCTCAGGCTTGCCCCTCCTTCCATCTTGGCAGTCATAGGACCCTGCCTCTTGTCCCTGGGGTTTGGAAATTCACACACATCATTGCTTTGTCCCCCTGGGTCCAGTCCCCAGGCCCAGACCCCCAGCCCCACCTTCCTTGAGCCCCTGGCTGGATCCCGCCACTGAGCTTTCCAGCCCTACCCAGCTCTCTCCCCCTTGCCCTCCAGCCCTCTCAGTCCATCTCAGCTGTCCCTGTCTGTCCCTGCCTGCCCCTCCTCCCGCCCCCCCAGCTTGTACTATCTCCCTCCTGCTTCTGGTGTGGGTACCACTTACCTGTGTACCTGATGCCAACTTTGCAAAGAGGCAGCACCTTGGTGGATGTCATCTCCTGCCCTCTCAGTGTTTTAAAAAGAGGTGACTGGAGGAGTTAATGGTAACTTTTAAAAACTGGGAGATTTTACTTAAAAACCTGCATTTCCTGGCTTCTCTTGAAACAAGCAGAGGCCGGACACCAGCGACACTCCTGCCTGGCAGGAGCTGATGGCAGCCCGGCGCTGCCACCAGCCCACCTCCACGGCCCTATTGTATCAGCTGTCTGGCCAGCCCCTGCACCCCAGCACCTGCTCCATCTCCCACCTTCAGAAAGCCTATTTGGCAAGACTACTCAGATGCCCCTTCCCCATGAAGCTGGTGCCAACCGTGTTCCTCTGATTGTTGGCACCATGTCTGGGGGGCTTTGATGGGACTGGGCCCCTGTGTGTGACAGCTCCCCTCAGCTCCAACAGCTCTGTGGGGGCAACCCCTCATCGGCACAGTGTTAGCACCAGTAGGTTATTGTTGTTGTTGTTGGGTGCCATCAAGTCAATTTTGACTTGTGGTAAGCCCATGTGACAGAATAGAAGTTTCCCGTAGGGTTTTCTAGGCTGCAATCTTTACAGGAGCGGATTGCCACATCTTATCCATGTGGAGCCACTGGATGGGTTTGAACCAACAACCTTTCGGTTAGGAGCCAAGCACTTAACCTTTGTGCCACCAGGGCTCCTTCACTAGTAGGTTCTAGTCTACAGTGTACTTGCTAGTTGAGTCAGTGAATGAGAGGGACCGACAGACCCAGTCCCTGCCTCTGTTACATACCTGTAGCAGAAGAGGCAACACTTTTCCATCCACACATTCCATAAATGAGGTGCCCACTATGTGCCGGGCCCTGGTGTCTAGTAGTAGGGAGAAACAGACAAGATGACTGCTCTCTGGGGAATAGAGATGTCTGACCATACTGTGAGTGGTTGACCACAGACACACAGAAGGGCACGGAAGGCAACCTTGGAAGGTGAGGCCTCAGCAGGGTCCAGCAGTGACCGTTGGTTGGCACCTGGGGGTCGTGCAGACACTGCTGTGGGCAGAGGAGGGACGTCTGGGAGGGCTCAGGGACGGACACACGTGAAAGGGAGATGACCACAGGTGCTCCAAGGCCACCTGAGCCCTGTGGCGGGAGGAAAGGCCCCAGGCCTCACGGCCTCTATCTTGACCATAGCTGCTCACCAAAGATGCAAAGCAGAGGCTGGGCTGCCAGGAGGAGGGGGCCGCAGAAGTCAAGAGACACCCCTTCTTCAGGAACATGAATTTCAAGCGCTTAGAAGCTGGCATGTTGGACCCTCCCTTCGTTCCAGATGTGAGTAGCCTCCCTCCCTAGTAGGTCTCTTCCCAGGGCTGTCCGTCCATCCATCAGCTAACTTGAGGGTGTTTGGTATCTGTTGTCTTCATGAGGACCAGAGTGCCTGTGGCCACCACTCCCTGCCAGACATTGCAAATGACTTTCATGCCAGGTAGTACCGGTGGGGTGGTGGACCTGGGAGCCCCACACTGGTTACCTAGAGACTTGGGTGCTTGTCCAGGCCTGGGGAACCTGGGCAAACCCTTCCTTTCTGAGCCTCAGTTTCCTCACCTGCCAGTGGGACTAATGGTACCCACTTTCCCAACCGTCCAGGACCTTTAAGGGTGAAATGAGAACAGATTGTGAGGTGCTTTCAAGAGCCTTAAGGACCATCACTTTCGGTTCAGTCTAACCAGTGTACATTAAGCACTTACTGTATATGCTAGGTTCTGGCCAGGCACAACGGACCCAGTGATGAACAAGCTGGCTCAGCCCCCAGCACTCACATTACAGAGAGACATCTTCCCCGGGGCCCCGAGTCAGCATGTGAGGTGGGAGTCCGGTTAAGGCCCAGTTGCTGTTGACAATTCCCTGAAGTGGCTCGGGCTCGGCTGGGCTACAGGTTCGAAGGAGCCAGACCAGGAGAGAACAGGGTGAACTCACATGCACGGTCTTTACCCCAAGAGCCCTTGTAAGAGGGACTGTGTTCCCGGGGCTACACTGTGCAAATTCAAGAAGTCAGTCCCCAGGAAGGTCAGCTTGTGCCTCTGCTCCTTCAAAGCTCCCACAGATGGAGAACTCAGCCCCTGACTGGGGGGGGAGGGGATGAACTGGACCTGGGAGGCCACAAGAGATGACGTGTCCTGAAGCCAGCTTGCTTCCCCTTGTAAGAAGTGCTTGTGCACACCTGTTCCTAACTCCCGTTCAGTAACTTCACGTGGGTGTCTTGAAAGCAACCATGGTGGAAGTATTTATACCACAGGAATTGGCAAACGCTACAAATGAGGGTTTTCTCATTCCTCTCCCTCAGAACAGGTTGGTAACCATTTACCAATCCTTGGAACTCTGGCGCTCCCTGTAGGTGAGAGTCTCCTGTCATCTGGGGCAGGGCAGGAGGGCAGCAGCAGGTTTGGGAAGCCACAGGCCCTGCTGGGTGCTGAATTGTGTCCAGGCAACCATACCTCTAACCCCATCTGGCCAGTTCCAGCATCAGTGCTGTGGGGGCCACCAGAGAATGCTTCGTGGGAGAAGGAAGGGACCATTGAGAATATAAAGTCTTGGAATGCTACAAACTTAGCCTTTTGGTAAACTTCAGCAGATGGTGGGGAGAATAGAATTACAGGATCTGGTCTCTGGCTGCACGTTGGGCTCGGTCCCCAGAGATTCTGATGTAATTGACCTGGGGCAGGCTTGGGCATCAGGATTTCTAAAAGGCAGGTGACACTAACATGCGGCCAGGGCTGAGAACCACTGTGTTAAAGGAGCCCTGGTAGCACAGCGGTTAAAATGCTCGGCTGCTAACCAAATGTCCCGCATCCCAGGCACACCTGGACAGGCGGCCACCCCAGGTGTGACCCTGTGCACTCTGGGGCATGAAGAGGACAAGGTAGAAGAGCCCTTCTCAAAGCCAGGCTCAGTGTGGTGGGCGCAGAGCAGACTCAAAAATCGGCCAGTGTCCTTTTCCCAGCTCCTCAGCGCCCCCTGTGGCCCATGGGCCCTTGTTCCTGAGCACTGAGATGGGAAGCTGCAGGCATTGAGCACGAAGCCCCTGTGAGCTACAGGGTTTGCCCCTACTGCCATCCTCCCAGCAATAGTGTAACTCCTCATTACACACGACTGACTTTGGAAACATTGCCCCCTTTCTGGTTAGATGGGCTTTGTTGTTGTTCTTAGGTGCCATCGAGTCGGTTTTTGACTCATAGCAACCCCATGTGAAGAGTAGAACTGCCCCATAGGGTTTCCTGGGCTGTCATCTTTGTGGAAGCTGACTGCCAGGTCTTTCTGCTGTGAAGCCGCTAAACCAAAAAAAACAAACCCCTTGCCATCGAATCGATCCCGACTCATAGCATCCCTATGGGACAGAGTAGAACTGCCCCTTAGGGTTTCCAAGGAACAGCTGGTGGATTCGAACTGCCAACCTTTTGGTTAGCAGCCTGAACTTTTAACTATTGTATTACCGGGGCCCCCGTGGAGCCAGTGGGTGGGTTCAAACTGCCAACCTTTCAGTTAGCAGCAGAACCCTTAACCATTGTACCACTATAGCTCCTTAGACAGACTTCAGGGTAATAATATCTGACAGGGGGTAGGGGCCCCTGGAAGTACTGAGGAGTGTGAGTTTAGGAGGGGTGCTGTCTCCCTGCTTGGCCGACATCTTGCCATAGCCTGTAGGGAAGGCGTGGGGTGACCTGTGGGGTGATAGAAGGGGACAAGCACTGGGCAGGAAGTGCAGACACCTCAAGTTCTCAGTGCTCTTGGCGATCTGAGAGAGGGAAGCTCAGGTTCTCAGGAGAGAACAACCTCAGGCTGGTGTCCCCTCTGCTCCCCTATCAATACCCTGTGCTGGACCTGTGGGGGCCTGGCCTTGGGATGCCCATGTGACCAAGCACTCTGCTCCTGTCCCGGCCACAGCCTCGTGCCGTGTACTGTAAGGACGTGCTGGACATTGAGCAGTTCTCTACTGTGAAGGGCGTCAACCTGGACCACACAGACGATGACTTCTATTCCAAGTTCTCCACGGGCTCCGTGTCCATCCCGTGGCAAAATGAGGTGGGCAGGGCTGGGTCATTGCTTCACTCAGTCAGCTGCTGCTGAGGGCTTGGGTGCCGTGAGGGCAGAGAGCAACTGCTGGTTGGGCCACGAGGGGTTGTGGGTGGCCTGGGCCAGGGCATACGTGTTGTGTTAGGGTCAGAAGCTGGAGCAGGTTGAGAGAGGGCTGGAGGGAGATGTGACCTGTATAGATGACTCCTTGAGAAGTTTGGCTGGAAGGATGTATGGGGTCTTGTAAATGGAAAGTTGGAGCTGGTTTGAGATGGAATGATGGGGGCGGGGCTGACATAAAGCCTGAGATTCTGATGAAGGGGAAGGGGATCCGAGGGAGGAAAGGAGGGAGCTCAGGTGTGGATTGGGTGGGATGTGGACCAGGTGGGGTGTGGATTGGGTGGGGTGTGGACCAGGCGGGGTGTGGACTAGGTGGGATGTGGACCAGGCGGGGTGTGGACCAAGCGGGGTGTGGATTAGGCGGGGTGTGGACCAGGCGGGATGTGGATTAGGCGGGGTGTGGATTAGGTGGGATGTGGACCAGGTGGGATGTGGATTAGGTAGTATGTGGACCAGGCGGGATGTGGACCAGGAGGGATGTGGATTAGGCGGGGTGTGGATTAGGTGGAGTGGGGATTAGGTGGAGTGGGGATTAGGTCGGGTAGGGATTAGGTAGGGTCTGGACCAGGTGGGATGTGGACCAGGTGGGATGTGGATTAGGTGGAATGTGGATTAGGTAGGGTGGGGATTAGGTGGGATCTGGATTAGGTAGGATCTGGACCAGGTGGGATGTGGGTTAGGTGGGGTGTGGATTAGGTGGGGTGTGGATTAGGTGAGGTGTGGATTAGGTGGGGTGTGGACCAGGTGGGGTGTGGATTAGGTGGGGTGTGGACCAGGTGGGGTGTGGATTAGGTGGGATGTGGACCAGGTGGGATGTGGACCAAGTGGAGTGTGGATTATTTGGGGTGTGGATTAGGTGGGGTGTGGACCAGGTGGGCTGTGGATTAGGTGGGCCGTGGATTAGGTGGGCCGTGGATTAGGTGGGCCGTTGATTATGTGGGCTGTCAATTCGGTGGGGTGTGGACCAGGTGGGCTGTGAACCGGGTGGGCTGTGGATTAGGTGGGCTGTGGACCGGGTGGGGTGCGGGACTGGGTGGGGTGGGGGTCCGGCGGGGGTGCGGGTCAGGCGGGGTGTGGACCAGGTGGGGGTGTGGATTATGTAGGGGTGCGGATTAGGTGCGGTGCGGACTAGGTGCGGCGCGGACTAGGTGCGGTGTGGGCTAGGTGCAACGTGAATTAGGTGGGATGCAGATTAGGTGCAACATGGATTAGGTGGGGTGCGGACTAGGTGTAACGTGGATTAGGTGGGATGCAGATTAGGTGCAATGTGGATTAGGTGGGGTGCGGACTAGGCAGGGTGCAGATTTAGGTGGCAGGAAGATGAGCACAGCCCAGCATTTTCTGTTTTCTCAAGAGAGAGAAGTTGTGTGGTGAGGAGGCCATGGCAGCCTGGGTCTCGGCCCCTGTAAAATAGACAGGAAGGACCAATGTCCTGTAGGACCATGCTCAAGTGAGGGTGTCGCCCGAGGCTCAGTGGCTGTGGTCCTTCCCGCCCACGAGGCGGGGCCCTGACACCCATGTATTTGGTTCTGCTTCTGCAGATGATAGAAACCGAATGCTTCAAGGAGTTGAATGTGTTTGAACCTAACGGTACCCTCTTGCCGGACCTGAACAGAAGCCACCCTCCAGAACCCCATCCTCCAAAACCGCCAAAGAAAGGGTTGCTCCAGAGAATCTTCAAACGGCAGGTGAGACCCCCGGCCGAGGCATTTCCATTTGAAGCAGGAAGAGCCTGCGGTGGAGACCCGAGCGGCAGGGTTCTACATACCTGTGGGCTTGAGAGCAGGACTCACCAGGGGCAGTGTGGTAAGGCCACCAAAGGCCCAGAAACCCGCTGTGGCTGAAGGGGCAGGCCAGCTCATCCTCAAATGCCCTTTGGCCAAAAAACAGTTGACAAGTTTGCCAGTAGAGGGAGTGGCAGGGTTGCCCAGTGGTCGGAAGCACAGTCTTTGATATGAGGTGCCTCTGTTTCCCCCTCTGTAAAATGGGATGGTAAAGTTTACCCCACATCAGGGCTTCTCACCCTTGGCACTACTGACATTCTGCCTTAATTCTTTATCGTGGTGAGGAGACCATTCTGTCATTCTGTGCACTGTAGAGTGTTTAGCAGCACCCTTGGCCCTATCCACTGATGCCAGTAGCATCCGCACCCCTCGCCCCACATCTGTGATAATCAAACATGTCCCCAGACATTGCCAGATGGCTCCTGGAGAGCAAAATTGCCTCAGGTTGGGAAGCAGAGCTCTGTGTGGCTGTTGTAGAGACTGAGTTCTGTGGGCAGAGAGGTAACATGATGGAGAACAGACCTTCACTGCCCCGGGGCAGGACCCCTTAATCTGACACGTGATCTCCAGCTGGCAGCCGGCAGGGACTTTGTTCGTGGGGAAGAGATGTTTGTCCCTAGAGCCTGCCCCTGGGCTAAGGGCCAATGTGAGCAAAGTGGTGCGGGTGCTGCGGGTCAGGGGGTGAGAGACTACTGCCCCCCTCCGAACACACACCAAGTGAGCATACAGCACCCCCTCTTGGCATAGCCCTTCAAAAGCACTTCATCCCAGTGCTCCTGGTCCAGCACCTGGGGGGCTCCTTTGCCCCTCCCAGTTCCTCGGCTTCCTCCTCCCCGACTAGACCTGCCCTTGCCTCTCACTCCTCAGCAAACTGCCCCTAGAGACCAGGCCCACAGCCCCTGCGCTGGGAGGGTGAAGGCGTAGGCAGGGCTGCTCTGCTCCTCAGGCTGTTTGATGACAGGGATGAATGGCAGCCCTGTGTGTTTCAGGGTAGAATTGCACTCCACAGGGTTTTCAATGGCTGTGATCTTTTGGAAGTAGGTCACCAGGCCTTTCTTCTAAGGTACCTCTGGATGGATTTGAACCACCACCATTTTGGTTAGTAGCCAAGCACTTAACCGTTTGCTACATCCCAGGACTTATAGGCATGGAAACCAAGAGATTCAATAACTTGCCCAAGGTCACTCAGCTAGGAAGTGGTGGATGTGGGATTCAACTCACCTCTCCCAGACTTGGGTCCTATTAAGTCCACTGCTCTCCCCAGGCTGTGTTGCAGCCACTCTGCATTTGCAGATAAAGCCCTCTGCCCCCAGAGGTGGCTCCTGGGCCCAGGTCTGCAGGGGAGAATGCAAATGACAACAGAAAGCAGAGCAGCCCCTGGCCCAGGCTCCCAGTTCCCAAGCCCACTCTGTTGTGTCTGATTCTCATTCTCTCTTCCCAGCATCAGAACAGCTCCAAGAGCACACCCAACTCCAAGACCAGTTTTAACCACCACATCAATTCCAACCACGTCGGTTCAAACTCCACAGGAAGCAGCTAGTTTCAACTGTTCACAGTGGAACCAGCCAAAGCCCTCACACTCAGACGAGGAACTGGGGACCAGTGGCGCATACGCTCTGGCCGGGCAGTTGGGGAGCCCTGCCAGAAGCTGAGGAAGGAGGCAGCCGCCCCCTCGAGGTAGAGCCTTGAGGTTTCTCAAAGAAATTTCCACTCAGGTCTGTTTTCAGAGGTGGCCCTCAAGCCGGTGTGGATTGGATTTGTCTTTGTCAAACATTGCAATAGAAATCCAGTTGGCTATGACAACTTGCACATATTTTAAGTGTCATAACTAGAACTGAATTTTGTCTTTATTATTTTTAAAGGAAAGTTTTGTAAATTTCTCTATTGTCTCAGTTTACATTTTGTATATTTGTATTTAAATGAAAGTCAGACTTGGAGGGTGTATATTTTCTGTGCAGCCACAGTTAAGCCATGTGTTTTAAGGCATTTTAGGGGTGGGGAGGGATTTACAAAAAAAAAAAACACATCTTGACTTCCAGAACCTCAAATGAGAAAAAGTTTTTATTAAATTTAGAAATGATTCCCATTTGACCTTTCAAGGATTGGTTGTATTTACCTACATCCATCTCTGTAACCTTTCTCCTCACATTGATGCTGCCATTTTGTTGGTTTGTAAGATCCTGAATCAAATGCTCAAAGACACACCTGGGGCTTCACTCGCAGCCAGAACACCCTCTGTTGGGCCCATGGGTGGCCTGGGGTTGGCTCTGTTGAGATGCGTACTTTCTCTTGAGTGGCCCGCCAGGCCCTTGTTGCTTTGGCCTTGGCCGCCTCTTCCTTCTGGAGGGTGGCCGTTGCACAGAGCTGGGTGCCTTCAGCCCAGTGGTCTCTGGGCCTTTATCCTTCTGAGCAGGTCCAGACTGCTAAAGCCAGTATTTTTTAAGAGGCTTGCATTTGGGGATTTTGTTTTATTTTTAAATAATAAGTGATAATAAGGATTAGTCACGGAAACCCAAGTGTCCCAAACCCCTACAGCCCATGGAAGCATCAGGAAGCAAGAGTCAGTGGGGTCATCCTGAGTGACCACCTTTGTATCCATCCCACTGGAACTTGCCACAGCCAACGGTGCTACAGAGGAGAAGCAGGGAGGCTTGTCTAGGCTCCAGCAAGCTCCTTAGGTGTTCACAGGGTCTCAAGAGTTTCACAGAGCCCCACAGATGAGCTGGCATGGATGGGGCTGGCTCTCCAGGCAAATGGGATGCCCAAGGAGAGGTGCAGCCATGAAAGGAGTTCAAGACAAACTCACTGTCACTTCTGGGGAGAGGTGGGCAGAGCTTAATGGGGTACCTCAGAGTTTCAGAAGTCCCCAGGATGTGTTGCCAGGCCAGGGGCCTCTGAAGACAGTTCCCAGGCCCTTTGACCATGGCCGTCCCATCCCAGGGACCTGCTGGCCTTCGTCTGCTGCCTCCAGAGGTGGCAAGGAGCAAATCCACCCTCACCTCCCATCCAGGACAGGGCAAGCAGTTGCCCTCTCTGCTCCCCTGGCCTACTGAGCCCCTGGTGTCTGATTCTGCCTCACACCTGATGTCAGCCACCAGCTGCTATCAGAGTTTCTCACAGCGTGGGCCCTGTACTACCTGCATCAGAACCTCCTATTGAAATGAAGATTCCCGGGCTGTACCCCCAGCCTACTGAATGGGCATCTCCAGGAGTGAGGCCCAGGAATCTTCATATTTTAAAAGCGCCCCAGGTCATTCTGAGGTACCCAAGAGTGTGAGAACTACTGCCTTAGGCCAGCAGTGGGGCCTCGGTGGTGTCCATCCTAAACGTGTCTCTGGGTCACCCAGGCCACTTTGGAGCGTGAGCTTTTAGGGAGGAGAGAGTAGCGGGCATGTCAGCCTCCTGGTCCAGTCTCCATGCGCGTTCCCCAAACTTGGCCAGTGGGCCTCTGGGGCATGCTGCTAGAGAGGGGCCTGAACGTTGGGACTGATAATTTCGAGGTAATTTTCCAAACAAATCTAAGAGAAGTCATAGTTGGGCTTCCCTCAGACCCCTTTAATATGCAGTATTATTTTCTTGAAGACCAGCCCTCAGTCTCAGGAGCTGCTCCAGCAACGTTTCTTGGGCTGAATACAAGAAACATACAAACAGCCATATACAGTTTGGCCAAGGACGTGGAAATCTCCGTGGGCAGTGTTTTAAGACCATCAAGCTCTTGCTGACCCTCCTGTCATGATGAAAAGGATGGTCATCCCCTAGGACTGTCAGCAGCTTAAGCCGCCAACCACCCTCCCACCCTGAAGGTTTGTCCTTTTGGCCCAATTCACAGCCCCACAACCCTTACAAAATGGTTGGTGTTGAAAGCAGTCTCTTTTGATGCCTCAGAGCCAATGCACTCTCCATTTCCAATAGAGAGTCCCCAAGGAGCAGGAAAGAAAACCCGTCTGGTGACTGCATTTCTAAGTCACGAGGGCTCAGACAATATTAAAGCACAGGACTCCACGTCAACTCGTGTTAATAACTTGAGTCTTCCTTTCTGTTCACCACCCACAGGAGATGGGGCCAGAGTCACTTGGCCTTTTAAATCCTCCTGTTCCTTTTGGCCTATTGCTTTGTAACAAGACATGGGACATCCTTATTTAGAGCAGTGCCTAAAAATCAGCCCTTTACTCCCTCTGAGTCCCTAAGCCATCACAGGCCTGTCCCTGTCTCTTTCCCCACCCTGCTCTTATTCCAACTTTGTTTTCTATAGCTGCTTTTTAAAAATGATATTTGTAAATCAAAAAACAAAACTTTCCCACCCATCTACCTTTCTGGGATAAGACATGTTTGGGCAATGAATGGATTTAAATCTTTTTTTTTTTTTTTTTTTTAATGCATTGGAGCTCTTCCCTGAAGGGCCTGTCTTCTCCACATGCAACCTTCTCCTCACCAGACATTAGCTGAATTAGTGCCTTTGAGGTGAGATGCAGGGTCTTGCAGAAGCATCTCTGCTTCCACTTTCAGGAGACAAGCTGCTGTCCTGTGTGGGACAGAGGTGGTCTCCACTTCTATCACCGTGACCTATGAATATTTCTTGAGCCCCCTCGGGGGACTAAGAATTGCCCATAATGTCGAGAAGACCCAGCCCCTGCCTTCATGGAGGATGACATCCACATCAGACATGAACTCATTCTCTAATCATTCTTGGCTGGGACTTCACTCCTGAAACCATGAGGCTTCCAGGGCTGCTCACTTGCACAGTAGCTATGTGTCGCTATATATCTTGAGCAGCCACAGATGGGTCTGTCTGCTTTCTGAAATGCATTGCTCTTAGCAAATGGGAACATCAGCCTTGGAAGGGCAGCAGCAGGAGAGGCTAGGCTGCATGGAAGAAAGCAGTTGTGGTCCTGGGCGTGTGTGCACTTGGCAGGCAGTCTGCTGGGATGACGTTGGCGGTGCATTCTGGGGACAAACGTGGATGCCATCTTTGCTTTAAAGGCACAGCTGAGATGCCTCTCCATGAGCCTACGCCAGCCCCTGCTGACCCTAAGGGCCAGCCCTCCAGAGAAGCCAGGAGGTCCACGCCTTGTTGGAGAGATCTCCAAAAAGCCCAGCCCTGGCATTAAACTCTTTTTTTCTTCCACACCCTTGTCCTTCCCTGAAAGGCTGGGTCATCGGTTCTGGTTTCCCAGTGCCTTTCTCAAGTGAGCTGCTGGCCCAGATCATGTACTGACTCTCCTATAGAGGGGGCAGGCCTCGGGGAGCCTCTTGGAAGCCCCATGGCCTTGATCAGTCTAATATCCCAGATCTTACCAAAGCAGCACGACGTCCTGGACAACCGGAAGTCTCCCAACCGGAAGAGGAACGCTGTCTGGGTGACATTCAGCTTTCCTCTTGGGCTATTTATGTGCCTGAGTATGCAGATGAACATTTGTACCCTTCCAAGGGCAACCTCTCTGGGTCAGCTTCTGTTTTCATAACCCCACACTCTGAGATACGACCTTCTTTGTTGTGGAAAGAGAGTTAAGTGTGAAATCTTTGTGCTTTTCAAAGCGACATACTGAGGGCTGGCTTCCTTCAGATCACAACAGACCACCAGGATGAAGCCTCGCCCCCCAGGCTCCTTCTGCACTGCTCTACCAACCAACCACCCAGCTTTTGAAGTCCAGATGGGCGCAGGTCAGACACCTGCACAGGTGTGGGGAGTCTTACCTGGTCTGACTTCAAAGGCTAATGCTGGGGACAGTGTTTTAAAGCATTTGAAAAGCTAGCTTTCCCTAGGAGGGAAAGACATTTCCCCAAAAGAAGAATCTAGGTATCTTTCCCAAATCCATTGATAAGTCGTTTTGTAACAGATTCAAAACAAACATTCTCAATTAGGAGAGCTTAGTGGCTGCTGGTATTGTTAAAATAATAATCATCTTAGTATCCAAAGGTTTCTATTTTTTTTTCAGGGAGATTTTAACATTGATGATGAAAATAGGTCCATTTTGGAGGTCATTCCTGAAGATAAGGCTTTCGTTCTCCTGCTGCTCTGAATCCCTGTATGTCCTGTCTAATATGTCACAGTGCTGCTGTATCTAGATTGAACCACTGTTGTTGTTGTTTTTTAAGAGAAATAAATTCCTTACTGAAAATAACATTGCATTTCTGTCCTTCTACTGAGCTCTCGTTGTTTGTTCTGTGTATGCCCCCAAGATGCCTGTACCTGCTCAACATCCCTTGTAGTTAACCCTGTTCTTGGGTTGACGGTTCAGCCATCAAATCTAGCCCACACACTGACCACCTCCCCTCTCCCCAACTACCCACAGATGGCCCAGTAGGGCCATAGGGTACCTTCTGAACCCTCCAGGCTGATCAGCTTCTGATCTCAAACTCAGCAAAAGCTTCCAAAAGGGCTTCAGCTCCAGGTGACATTTGGCCTTCACCAAGCCAGCCACATGCTGAAACGTGGGGTAGCCAGCAAGCAAGGCTGCGTAGTGGCTCAGAATTGAGAGTTTCAACCTAGGAAACAAGGCCTCTCCATTCCCCTTCTACTTGCTTGGCTTAGTTGTGGAATGAGCAAGGTTTTAGACTCGGGGGTTTGCTCAGTGGGGCACCAAAACGGTCTCCAGCTAATTCATTTCCAGGAAAGGCTCAAAGTGGACATCCCCAGGCACCAAGGAACTTGAGGCCACTGTCCTTCTGCAGGGTCCTTAGGGGTGTCAGGGTCCTGCCATCCCTGGAGGCCGTAAAGGGGAAGGAAAAGCTGGGCCTCTGGGAATAGGCACTGAACAACAGCAGGTCAGGGCTCTGGGCACTGCTTTGCCCAGTTGTTCCTCCAGTCCAACGCTGCCCAGACCTGGACACATGGTCGTGGGCCTGGCTCCGCTGCCTTGGGAGGAGCAGCAACCAGCAGGACTGAGCCCCAGTGGCCTTTGGAGGGAGATTTCTTGCTTCCTAGTCAGTCACTCCATAAGGATTTAGGGAGCATATTTTTACTATGCCTGTGACATCGTCTTAAGAGTTAAATCATAGAAAGCCCTGTCATTGAGAGATTTGCATTCTATGGGGCATCAGCACCACCAGTAGGTAGACCAGAGGGCACAGGGATTTGGAGCACAGACCCACCATGGGACCTGCCACTGACAGACCAGAAGGCATGGAGACTCGGCCCACAGACTTACCTGGGGACTTGATCAATTGCAGATTCTGATTCAGTAGGCCTGGGGCAGGCAAAGATGCCAGGTGAGGGTGCTAGTCCAGGGACAACACTTTGAAGAGCCAGGCCTGAGAGAACCTAAGCCAGAATGTCAGGCCAAGGCATTAGAAATGTCTTTAGTCAAGCCAGGACCTGCATTCCCATGGCTGTCCCCTTCAGCCCGCAATTCGCATTTCAAAGGTACAGGTGTTTTGATAATAATCACATTCACCTTGCCCTTGAGGGTTCCTCAGCATCCCTGGAAACTTGTTAGAAATGCAGGTTCTTGGATCCTGCCCCAGGCCTATTGAATCAGAAACTCTGGGGGTGGGTCCCAGGAACCTGTTCAGGGCCCTCCAGGTGATTTGGATGCATACTCAAGTTTGAGGACTCCTGGTTTGCAAAGTGTTAGAACCTTGCAACAACCCTCAGGGCAAAGCAACAGCTGTCTCAGTTTTCAGTTTTTCAAGCTGAGACTACAGTGGGTCAAACAGGATGAGGCTCTTACCTGGAAAGAGAAAAAGCTGTGTATAATTGGCTACCATTTTCCTTAAAAAATGGGAGAGAGGCTACAACATAAAATTATATCGCAATTTATTTATTTATTTTTAAATGAAAGGATAAACCAGAAACTAAAAAATAAAGTTAACTAGAGGAAGGGGGAGCATTCAGAGCAAGGGGAATAGGGCAGAAGCCAGACTTCTCTAAACATACCTTGTTTTGTGGATTTGACTTTGGAACCATGTAAACATTTCACACAATTATAAAACAAAACTAAAGTTAAAAAAAAGCCACACCTAAAAAATTAAAAAAAAAAAAAATGGAGCAAACAAATCTACCTGTATATGTAGATGGCAGCATAACCACACAAAGAAAAACATTCCCAAGTGACTTTAAGCATGGAAATGTGGCTTTCCATTCCTATAGTGGGACACGCTCTAAGGATAAAAAGCACTGCCCCCCACCCAAATCTTGAACTGTTTTCACTCATAATCCTGTTAATAATAACATGGGCTTTATTATTCTGCAACTATTATATACTATAGGGTAAAACAAGGAGTTCTGTCAGTATCATTAAGAACAAAGATGTTCAGTGTAAGGAAAAAGAAAAATATAAAATCAAGGAAGTAAAATTCCTTTAATGTAACAGAAAATTAATTAATGTATCCAGTAGAATTAATGATCAATCTGGTGGCAGAGAACACCATGGGCCCAGACTATGGCCTCTAAACGACCTTTTCCAGTAAAAGGAACCAGGTCTTCTTGAGGAAATGGATGGTTTCAAGTCTAGGGGATGAAATGTCCAAGGAGAGCTGGAACCTTTTGCCATTCCAGCAAACAAGGAGTCTGTCAAAGACTTCTAGGGTTGTGGTAAACGTGCTCAGGAGCTACCGGTGGAAAAAAAGAGACAATTTGAACCTTAATAAGGATAAGAAAAGATTAAAACACATCAAATATGTTAAACTCCATGAGTTCATAATAATATTAAAAATAATAATATTAAAAATGAAAGGAAGAAAAGAAAAACCTCATCAGTCCCCTTGGGAGGATTCTAGAGAACTAACACATTAGTCTGAAAACTAGTCAATAATGGGAAAGAATCAAGTCCCATCCATCATCCAATTAGTTGATGGAGTTTATCTCGGGAATGCAAGGTTAGTTTAAAATTCAGAATCGATCAATGTAATTCACCACATTTACAGGAGAAAAGAGAAAGATCGTATGATGTCATTAGTTGCAGAAAAAGCATTTGAAAAAAACCCAACACCCATTTTTTATTAAAACTCAAAAAATTAAGAATAGAACAGAATGTCCTCAATCTGATAGCAGCATCTACGAAAAAAAAAGCCTACTTCTAAAAAAAAAAAAAATCAGCCTTCAAAAACCCCATGGAGCACAGTTCCGCTCTGACACACAAGAGGTCACATCATGAGTCAGAGTCAACTGACAGCAACTGGTAACGCCATACTTAGTATAGAAATTCTGAACACGTTTCCCCTACCAACAGGAAAAAGGTAAAGATATTCACTCTCACCACTTCTGGTCAACGTCAACAGGTGGTTCTAGCATGTAATAAAGTAAGAAAAATAAATAAAATGCATAAAGGTTGGGAGGGAAGATGCAAAGCGGCATATTTGGAAATGACACAACTGTGTGCAAAGGAAACCCAAATGAATCTATACACAAACATTCACACACGCACACAGCCACTAAATCTGATACATGAATTCAGCAAGGTCTTGGGATACAAAGTCAACATGTAAAAATCAATTGCATACCTATATACTAGCAACAAAGAGTTGGAAAACAAAATTTAAAAATCAATGCCATTTTCAACAGCACCAAAAAACAAAATACCTAGGGGATAAATTTAAAAAAAGATAGACATAGCTGCACTACAAGTCAAAATTCATTGCTGAGAGAAATTAAAGAAGACTTAAATAAGTGGAGAGATATGCCAGGCTCATGGGTTGGGAGACTCACTATTGTAAACATGCCAATTTCCCAGAAACTTAACTATGCATTCAATGGAATTCTAATCAAGACCCCAGCAGACTTTTCGTAAAGGTTGATAATCTGATACTAAAATCTATATGGAAGTGTAACAGACCTAAAAGAGCCAAGATAATCTTGAAAAAAAAAAGTAAATTTGGAGGATTATACTACAGATTTTAAGACTTCTATAAAATGACAGTAACGAAGACAGTGTGTTCTGGCATTAGATAGACAAATAGATCAATGGAGCAGAATAGAGAATCCAGAAATAGACTCACAATTATATGATCCATTGTTTTTTGACAAAGGAAAATTTTGGCAACAAATGATGCTGAATCAGCTGAATATCTCTGGGTGTGTGTGTGTATATACATATTTTTTTAATTGATACTTTCCCATACTTCACACCATTCACAAAATAGATTTCAGACATAAATGTAAAAGTTAAAGCTATAAAGCTCCTAGAAGAAAACACAGGAGTCTAACTTACAAACTGGTGGTAGGCCAACAGTTCTTAACCTCCCCTTCCCCCCACCCCCACCCCACACGACTATCTGGAGCTCCCAGAAGAAATACAGCCCTGTCTACCCATCTTAGACTTCTGACCTCCAGAACTATAAGAGAATACATTTGTGTTGTTTTAAGCCACTGTATTTGTAGTAATCTGTTGCAACAGGAAACAAATACAGTAATCGATACTAGTGCATTCCGTATCTCAATAGTGCTTTACTATTACGATGTAATTGAGTGCTTCACTGCTCACCAAGCGTTTTCCATCCTCGTCTCCCTAACTGGGTTATAAGCAATTTAAGGGCATCAACAGCCTTTAGATGTCTCTTGAACTCAGTGATGTCCAACACAGCTCTAGGAACTTGGGAGGGGAGGAAGGAAGGAAAAGGCTAATATTTATTCACTACACACTGTCTCACAGGCGCTCTCCTCAAAGTTTTATATGCTTTATCTCCTTAAATCTTTACACCCCTAAAAAAAAGGAAGAAAAAAGAATCTCTCTATTTTATAAGCTCAATGACATTTTATAAGTCCTCATGTTTCTATTGCTTATTTCCCTTTGGGCTTTGTGGGTTGTCAGTAAAGTTCCATTTGAAAACTCCTGCCAGTGTCCTTTAAGCCAAGAGAAATGAAAAGACAGAATCCACTTTGCCCACACTTGGCCAGAGAGCAGAGCCAGGCCCAGTGTGGGGCTAAGGGGGACCCTGGGCCAGGAGAGCGGGTTTTAGTCGGCTCTGTAGTCACTGGCTCCCTGACCTCGGGCAAGTTACTTATATCCCTAAACCTAAATCTCTGTAAAATACATTCAACATCCATTCTACAGACATTTATTGAGGTCTCACCCTGTAACAGGCACTGTTCTTGGCCCTAGAAAAACAGAAATAAACAAAAGAAGGGGAAGTCCCTGCTCCCACTGGGCTTACGTTGTAAGGGATGGGAGGGGGAAGTAAATTAATGCCAAGAAGAAAGCAATAAAGCAGCTGGAAGCAACCAAAATGTCCTTCAGCAGGTGACCGGCTAAACACACTGGTACGTAGAATACTATTACAGAATACTATCAGCAACGAATAAACTATTCATACACACAACTTGGATGGATCTCTGGGGAATTACAGCAATTTCAAAAAGGTCACATGCTGTATGATTCCATTTATATGTCATTCTCAAAAATATCAAAATTATAAAGACAGAGAACAAATTAGTGGTTGCCGGGGGTTAGGGATGATGGGGTGGAGGAGGGGGGTGGGTGTGATTATAAAGGGTAGCATGAAAGAAAGGAGTCCTGGTGGTACGGTGGTTATGTGCGCGGCTGCTAACCGCAAGGTTAGCTCTTTGAACCCACCGGCCACTCCATTGGAGAAAGATGTGGCAGCCTGCTTCCGTAAAGATGAAAGCCTTGGAAACCCTATGGGGCGGTTCTACTCTGTCCTATAGGGTCACTATGATCAGAATCGACCCAGGAGCGGTGGGTTTAGCTTGGTTTTTAGCACAAGAGACATCTTTGTGGTGGTGGAAGAGTTCTCTTGATTGTGGTGGTGGTTACATCAACCTAAATGTGACGAAATGGCATAGAACCACACACACACACACACACACACACACACGGTGCCAGTGTGCGCTTCCTGGTGTGCTGTGCAGCTGGGTTTCCTCCTGTGTCTTCCACAATGCCCTGAGGAAAGTTGGACTGGTGGTCCTGTCTCCTCCAGTCCTAAACACAGGAGCCCCATCCCACTTATAGGTGGAACACCAGTGTGTGTTCAAGGTAATCAGAGCCAGACAACCCAGAACTGGAGAGAATCATCAAGTTCAAGCCTTTGGTCTGCCTGCCAGGGGCCCTGGGGGTGTTCATAGCACCCCATTTTCTTGGAATGAAGGGAATTTGTCACTGTCTTCAGGTCTCTAAGGAACAGTGGCCTATGCAAAACATCTTCATTAATGAAGATAATAACAATTAACAATATATCAGCTCATGTGCTTAACATGCATCCTTCATTCAGCTCTCCCAGATGGTTTGGGTATCATTATGATTGTTATCCCTATTTTACAGATGGGGACACTGAGGCTTACAGAAGTAAAACAACCCATCCAAGGTCATACAACTGGTAAGTGATAGAACTAGGAATCAAAACCCAGGTCTGTCAATTCCGAAGGCCTCACTTTTTCTTTTTGAAGGGTTGGTGAAAAGTATTACCTGCAAGATCCCCCTTATCCATGGAAGTGAGTTTTCATCTCTTCTGTTGTCCTCTGGAGATATTCCATGTACATATAGCTCTTTTTTTTCTTAGTCAAAATGGCGGCTATATACATCGCTCTCTGCTGGCTTTTTTCACTTAGCAGTAGATCTTGAAGATCGTATCAGTTCATATAGATTTGTCTCATCTCTTTTTAGCTGCTTAGTATTTCGCGTATATGGACCATATCCATTTTGTAGCCAATCCTCTGTAACTGAGCATTTAGGTGGGTTCCAGAGATTTCTTACCCCAAAAGATACTGATGATCACTGATAAACCACACTGCCTCTGGACAAGCCATGTGGTCATTTCCTTTCTCTAGGCCTAGGCACCTTCATCCTTAGAATGAGGAGGTAAACGTGAAGGTTCCTTCCTTCTTTCTACAGCCTCCGGCCTGCTGGTGGAAAAGGGCTGGACCTGTGTTCTCATCCCCTCCTGGCATGGTGCCAACGGTCTATAGGATGGGTAGAAGGGGCTGGAAGGGCCCGCTGCTCCATTTGTCTCCTCGGGGCATGGCTGTGTAAGGAACCCCCAGAGGAGCCTGCCGGACATGCCTTCTCCCCTGGGAGAAGAAACACAGCACTTGCAGATGGACATCTTGCCCGGATCACTCTGTCTCTGCCCTTTCCTGCCCTTGTCTCCCTTGGGCCTGAGCCTGTAATCCACATCTTCTTTCAATTTCCTACCCTCAGGCCAACTTCCCTTCCTTCTGCTCCCTCTGCAGAGACCTGGTGGTGCTGCAGGGTGGAGCAAATGGCGGCCCTGTTAACCAGGTCAGCAGCTGCCTGTCCTGGGAGGTGGCCCTTCAGATGGCCCCAGGATGCCACATCCAAGAGGAGACATCTGGTAGGCAGCAGGCCTGGGGCCTCCAACAAGAAGGTGCTGGAACGTGAGGGAGGGGAGGGACATGAGGCTACAGGCAGGTTGGGAAGTCACCCCAAACCCAAGTGACCCCCACCCCAACTGAACCAAATTAAGCACTAAATGAACTAAACCAAGTTTTAGTAACTTTCTACTCTGTCATGGATTGAATTCTGTCCCCCCAAAATATCTGCCAACTTTCTAGGTCATGATTCCATCGTATGATTGTCTACCATTTTATCTTCTAATATAATTTTCCTACATATTATAAATTCTATCACTATCATGTAGTAAGATGAATTAGTGGCAGTTATATTGATGAGGTCTATAAGATTAGATAGTGTCTTCAGCCAATCTCTTTTGAGATATAAAAGACAGAAGGGAGCAGAGAGACGTGGGACTTCATACCACCAAGAAAGCAGCACCAGGAGCAAAAGTGCATTCCTTGGACCTGAGGTTCCTGCTCTGAGAAACTCCCAGACCAAGGGAAGACTGATGACAAGGACCTTCCTCTAGAGCCAACAGAGAGAGAAAGCCTCCCTTTAGAGTTGGTGCCCTGAATTTGGACTTCCAGCCTACTGGACTGTGAGAGAATAAACTCTTTTTTTTAAAGCTATCCACTTGTGGTATTTCTGTTATAGCAGCACTAGATGACTAAGACATACTCCTACAAAGCTCCAAAGAGAAGCAGGAAAGAGAAGAGGAAAGAACGTAGACTTTGAAGTTCTAGTTTTGCATTTTTCTCAATGTGATACCAAAAAGCATACATGGGAGGCAGAGAGATCTGAGTTTGAATCCTAGCTGCAGAACAGGTTAGCAATGTGACCTGGGATAAGTTACCCTCGCTAGGTCTCAGTTTCACCAGCTATAAAGTGGGGAATACAAATGCCAACCTTATGAATTGCTGTGACAGGGCATATAGAACATCTGCCACAGTGCCCAGCATATAGTCACTACTCAATACACGTTCTTAATGTTGCTGTCCATCTTAGGTCCACTTCTCTAGAAACACAGCAAGCAATTCGCTGAGGGAAGCAGGAGCGGAGGAAGCTGGGCAAAGATGAGCTTTCAAGGGAGGTCCAGCCTCAACCTGGTCCCACAGAGAGCCCTGGAGCATGAACTGCACCACAGAGGTTGTCCCTGACCAGAGGCAGGTGGGCTGGTATACCACACCTCCCAGCCTCTAATTGCCCTTCACCCCCCTCCCACTTAAGCAGAGGTCCCCAGGCTGTGGAAAACTCCACTGCCTCAAGCAGTTTGCTTGGCACACCCCCATAGCTTTACCTTAGAATCCTGGTTCCCCTCTCCTCAACTGCTGCCTGAAAACTAGAGGAAATTGGCAGAAACCTGTTTAGGCACCGTGTTGTCGTTCAGGATAACCTTTTAGTCCTCATCCATAGTAACTTCCTCGACTCTGGGTGTAGTTTAACTTCCATTTTCTGAACACACAATGCACGAAACCCCATTGCACCTGCGTAGTATGTTTAAGAATGCTGCTGATGTAACTTGTATGAGCTTTCTACATGTAAACCCCTTAAAAGTAACCTTCCCCCTCACTCTTGCTGAGCGGTCTTGGTGGCAGCAGCGCCAACTGTTTCCTGTCCTTGCGCAATGAAATGAAGGCACTTTTCTGCTTTTCTCACTTCGATCTCTCGTTTATTGGCTGAAATGAGTCAGGTCAAGCAGAACCTGGGGTTTCCCCCTGTCAACACAGTGGCCCCCACGGGAGGAGCAGGAATGGGCCGGGAAGAGTCTCCTTGTTCTTCTTGACTATGGGCAGGTTTTCTCCTCAGAAACTGCCTCCAGCCCCCAGGAGATGTTCAGGGTCTGCTAATTCCAGGGACCCCACCTGCCCCCTCAGCTGTCCTGGGAGGGGCCTTGTTCAGAGGGTCTGAGAGGCGGAGCCTCCTATCTGCCTCCTTCACTGGGGCTCTTCCTCAGTCTCTCCCTGACTCTCTTTTGCTCTCCATAGCTTGGACTGCATCTCTTTGTCTGCCTGTGCCTCCATTCTCTGTCTTTCCCTCAGTTTCTGTCTCTGCTGGTTCCTCTGTCCCTGAGTCTTTCTGTGTCTCTCTTTTGTCTTGCTGTCTCTCGCCCTCGTTCATCTCTGGCTGAGTATCTATTTCTGTCTAGTTCTATCACTCTTGATCTCTCTGTATCTCTGCCTATCTCTCATATGTTCTCTCTCTCCCGTTCCACTTGCCTTTAGCACCCCCCTCACCCTCGGTTTTCTCTCTCTGAAAAGAACTCCATTCCCCAAGTGCCGAACCTCAGTTCTCCGAGGTTCCCAGGAAGGTGGTGTCTGGGGACTCGAAGGCCACCAGAGCCCTGGCAGTGAAGCAGTCGGCAGCTTCCCCAGCGGCCCGGCCCGAGGAGCTGTAGCTGTGACTGCCCCTCCATGTGGTCAATTAGCTCATTTGTCTCTAATGCATCCCACATGGAGCAACAACCAACTCCAGGTCCACTCTCATCCCAGGCCCCCTTCCTTCCAAGGACCTTTGTCATTGAGAGCTTCTGGACTCAGTGGAGAACAGGGCAGGGATGGGCAGCATGATCCCAGCCAGCAGCATCTGAGGGGCAACTAATTGGGCTTTCTGGATTTTTCCCCCAGCTTGTCCAGCCCACCTTGGTTTGGAGTTGGCAGCCCATGCTGGGCTAGAATGGTGCAATGCAAGCTGAAATACCTGGGGGCCATGAGGAGACCCTACTCCTCTCCAGAAACATGGCCAGGCTTTTGCCGGGACTAGGAGCAAAGGGTAGTCCCAGACAGGACCTCTTGCCTGGCCCTGCCCCCAGGCTCTGGCTGGGCATAATTGGCCCAGATTCAGCCAGCAGGGTGGGTCATGTTCATTCCCTCTGCCGCCCTCTGTGGGATCCACTCCACCCGGCCCAGTGGACAAGTGCCCCAGGCCTCTCTCAGCAGCTGACCAAGACCTTCCAAGTTCACCCCTGTGTCATTTCCAGCTCCGTGGCCATTCAGGCCCCATTTTAACTGGAAGTGGGTTGGCACGGAGCTAACAAAGAGCTCCCAGCCAACCTCCTCGCCCTCGAGCTTTTTATTCTAAAGCCATCTTTATGCCAGTCTCATAAAAAGGAGCCCAAACCAGCAACCAGAAAGAAAACCAACAATAAAAATGTGGAGGGCTCAGTGGATTTTTACCCTGGGTCCTTGTGGGTACAGAGAGAGGTCCCTTTGTGTGGCCCGGGCTTGGCCTGTGACAGGGACTGAGCATCTAAGTTTCCTGAGCTACTGGCCAGCTACAAAGTCAGAAAGTTTCTCTTCTGCAGTGGCCCGGGGCTCACTGGAAATTCCAAAAACAACAAGTGGGTTTGAGGTTAGAAAGCATAGTTCAGAGGTTTTGCTCATGTTTTTGTAAGAGATACACAAGTATTCACTCAAGTAATGGAAAAGCTTAGATGATTTAAACATTGCAGAGAGCAAGGGCAAGATGATGTCACAGTCGCTGGCTTACCCGCCCCCTCCCGGGCCCAGGCTGTGGGCATTGTTTTCAGAATAGCCTTTGTCCCCATTGGTGCCAAACTTGGAGGTGGGTGTTGGGGCCACTTCTAGAGGACTCGGAGAGGGGCCAGGACATGGCACCAATTCTACAACAGAATTTGTTAAACTCCTGGAGGGCTGGAGAAGGAATGGTTTTTTAAAAAATAAGCTTTTTATTCTCTTAAATAGAACTGAGTTGAACTTTATCCCTGTCCTCCGAGGTCTGCCTAACAGGTATTTCTGTTTATTCTGTTCTCCACATTCTTCACATACCCACTGCCCAGGTCTGAGCTCATGAGTAGTCCTTAGGGGCAGGGAATCTGTTTCTGTTTGCTTTGAATGGATCCCCCTGACAGACATTTATAGAGGAAATCATTAGAGAGCAGAGACCAGGAATTCAGAGCTGTCGCTCACCTGCCCAGAGGCTCCTGGTGGTCTCCAGCCACATTAGAGACCACTTGTGCACGGGCATGCTCAGTAGTATGCCGGCAAATGTAACAACAGGCTCTCAGGAGAGGGAGGTGAAAAGCCCTGATCTGTAGCGTTTGCCAATTTCCACAGTGTAAATATTTCTAAAAAATCCAGTTGACATCGAGTCGCCTCCAGCTCACAGCGACCCATGTGTGTCGGAATAGAACTCGCTCCACAGGTTTTTCAGTGGCAGATGTTTCAGAAGTAGATTGCCATAGCTTTCTACCTACGTACCTCTGGGTGTACTTGAACCTCCAACCTTTCAGTTAGCAGCCGAATCCCGTCAGCATTTGCAGTATCCTGTAAATACTCCCACCACGGCTGATTTTGCCACTGTGATGTCACTGAACGTTGGGAAGGGATGTGCATTATCAACTCTCACAGCCTGAAGGTACTGACCCAGCACAGCATCTTGGGGACGGTTGGGGGTGGAGACAAATGGCCTCTTAGCCAGGGAGACTCCTCGTTCTGTAGTCCATTACAGCCCCCGGAGGTTTGGATGCTCTTTCCTGTGGGGCACAGTCCCCTTGCCAGCTTATGCCCTTTCCCCTCAGTTCCTGTTCCAGCTTCCACCCTCCTCTCCGTCCCTGGAAATCCAGAAACTAGACGGGCAACAGTCCTCATCAACCCACTGACTGCAAAGCCAGCCAGAATAACATGCTTTTTTCCTTTTACACAGCTATAAACCAAACCAAATAAATGTATTGCTTTATTCCAGATATGTAAAAAGAAAATATATACTCGTTATTGAAAGCGGAGGGGGGAAGGGAAATGGGTGGTGGTCACCAAGGGGACAGGCCTCACTGAAGTGGCCAGGGCAGTGTCTGCTCCAGGTCATGTGGAGTCTGGGAAGGAGGAAGAGGCAACTCAGGGCTGGAATGGGTCAGCTTAGGGCCCTAGGAGCAGAGAGACACAGAGGAAAAGGGGAGGCCTTTGAGTATGTGGAGTCCCCAAGTAATGCAAACGGCTAATGTGCTCGCTGCTAACTGAAAGGTTCAAGTCCACCCAAAGGTGCCTTGGAAGAAAAGCCTGGGGATCTACTTCCAAAAAATCAGCCACTGAGAACCCCATGGAGCACAGTTCTACTCTGACACAGATAGGGTCACCATGAGTCCAAATCAACTTGATAGCAACTGGCTTTTACTGAATATGGAGTAGGGATTCAGGGAATGAGACCATACACACCATCTAAGGGTCTCCAGGACAAGTGACACTGATTGGCCACTTATGGCAGTGATCTAATTTTATTTTTTTAAGTAAATATATTTAAGTAAAGAAGTGAACGAACTTTTCAATGTTACCAGGTACTACCTGGGTACGGTAAGCATTCTGAAGGTGACGCCTGCAGGACTAAAGTTTGGGGAAATCTGATCTAGCCTAAGATGCTCACAAATGTTGATTGGATTGAGCCAATAAGCAACGGCCCAAGGGCTCCAGGCTGGCTGTGTTAGAGCAAGAACTGGAGCCCAGAGCCCTAGCTCCAAGTCCAGAGCCTTTCTAGCACACTCAGTGCTACACCAATTGATGTCTAGTGGCACACTCAGGGGCAGTGTAGTTCTGTGGTTAAGAAAGCAGCCTCGCAAGTTTTGTCCCTACCCCTTCCCCGCTGTGACACATTGGGCAAGTCTCTTACACTCTCTGTGCCTCTAGCCTTTACCTCACAGGGTCATGGTAAGGATTGTTGCTGTCGTTAGCTGCCCTGGAATTGGCCCCCAACCAGTGCACAAGACAAAACACTGCCCAGTCTTGTGCCATCCCTGTGATCTGTTATGGATTGAACTGTTGGGATCCACAGGGTTTCCACTGACTGATTTTCAGAAGTAGACCACAAGGCCTTTCCTCCTAGTCCCTCTTAGGTAGGAAACTCTGCTGAGACCTGTTCAGCATCATAGCAACACGCAAGTCTCCACTGACAGATGGAGACTCAGGTCTCCTGCCTGGAAGGGGGAGTTCTTGAACCACCACTGTGTCAGCAGCTAAGCCATGCCTTTCCTTCAGCCATTTTGGAAACATGCTTCAAGCCAAACTTGCCCTTTAACCTTGGCTTTACTACCCTAAAGGAGCCCTGGTGGCCCAGTTGTTAAAGCAATCAACTGCTAACCGAAAGGCCAGAAGTTCGAAACCACCAGTGGCAGTCTGCTTCCATAGAGATTTCCAGCCTTGGAAACCCTGTGGGGTTGCTATGAGTCACAATCGACTTGAGGGCAATGGGTTTGAATTTTACACTATACTGCCTTTTCTTTCTTTCCCACAGATTTCTGCTTTATAAATCTTTGTCACCCATTATGGTTCAAAACTGCTCCATGGAGCAAAAATAAATAGAAGCGGGGGCCACTGGAGAGTGCACAGCTCAGTGCAGGACCAACTCAGGGGCACGATACAGCCAGGGGCTGAGGGCTTTGCAGCGTGAGCCCAGGGTGCTTACTGTTTAAGGGAGATACATCAGAGACCAATAACCAAACCAAAACCAAACCCAGTGCCTTCGAGTCGATTCCGACTCATAGTGACCCTATAGGACAGAGTAGAACTGCCCCATAGAGTTTCCAAGGAGTTCCTGGTAGATTTGAAATGCTGACCCTTTGGTCAGCAGCTGTAGCACTTAACCACTATGCCACCAGGGTTTCCCAGAGACCAATAGGCCACAGCAAATCAACACTGTAAGGGAAGCCTTCATAAAATGGAAACCTACAAAGGCCCCAAGATGCGGTAGGAAGAAAGCAGGCCCCATGCTCACTGCTGCGGGACCAAGGCAAGTCCCAGGGTCCTTTGGCCTCTCACTATCTGAACTGAAGGAACAAAGGGATCTATCTTACTTAATGCAAGTTTGCAGCGTTAGTAGCGTCTTGGAACTTCTTTTTCTCAACATTAAAGAAAAGAAAAAAATCCAGTGAACTTGCTTCATCTCTTAAGAAACTAACTCTGTGGTTTCTATAACCCCAACTTGAGCAAAACTGGAACATCAGAAAATTCCTTCCTTCTGTGGCATTTCATAAAATCTTCCGATGCGATGCCTGATCCATTTCCCCCATTTCCATGATAGAGAGCTGGTGGACCAGGTGGCCTTGATTGAGTTCCTTTTGAGGCTGTCTCCAAAATATATTTATTTCCTTGCCCCCTTTTTCCGTCTCTGTGCCTTGCCCCCTCCCTCACCTCATCTGGGACCCAGAGAAGGGAGCTCTTGTTGACAGGGCTGATCCAGCAGCTTGCCCTCTTTGAGATGAGCTGCCAAGGAGTTCGTTTGCTTTTCTTTTTCATCTAAACCCCAAATACCTCAGACCCAGCACCTGTCATTTTTTTTCTAGCAAATCCTTTGAACTTGCTGCAAGTTGAACCATAACGCGGTTTTGTTTCTCGGTTGCAATTTATGTTGCCTTCCCCCCACTCCACTTGCTTCCAAGAAAATCCCTCTTCTTCCCTTCCTACCCCACCTCCCGAGAAGAAAAGAACTGGAAACAAGAGCTTCAACAATGCCTTTCCTTGGCTCTCAGTAAACACCACAGAGAGGATAAAGCCGTGGGCTCTCTTGCCCTCCTCCCATTCACGTCTGAGCGTCTGAGCTCAGAGCATTGACAGCCCCTCGCTGGGGGAGGCAGGCAGAGGGGGCAGATGGGTACATCTAGGCGGGCCATGTGCAATTAGCAGCATCGTTTCTTTGTGTGTGCAGAATAGATAGCAGAATGCCACCACCCACATGACGCTCTGGCAAATGTACTGTCACTCATACTCAAAAACAATTCAAAGGTCTTTTAAAAGTGCCTACAACAAGCAAAGAAAGGAATGGAAAAACAAAAAAACCAGAAGAACAATTCAGCCTTCAGTTCCAAAGTTACTTAGAGTTACCCTGTGGCCACCGAAGCCAAACGGACTTGGTCCACTCTTCAAGCCCAGGTTCAGAGGACTAGAGCCTGGTGGTCATGGGATTGTATTCATGCCCCGTGGGTAGAGGGCCAGAACCGAGGGCAGAAAATGTAAACCCAAATACCACCACCTCCCACAGGCAGCTGTCATGATGCCTCAGAGTCTGACTTTTCCCATCTGCTTAATGGGCATATCAACGCCAGCCTATCTCCAGACTTGCATTAGGCTCAAAGGAGACGGAGGTCCCTTAGAGGAGTGAGTGCTCTGTGATCTCCAGGGTGGGGTTAGGTGAACAGAGTGCCTTGGGAAACTGCGGCCCCAAAGGCAGCGCCATTCCTAAGGTAAATCCAGTGAGTGGCGAGCCTGTCTAAACCCACATCCTGCAACACAGAGACTGAACTGCGCAGCAGCAATCCCACCCTCTCCTCAGGAAGCCCAAGCATAATAAAGTAACCCTTACAAAACCCAGACCCTACATGGTCCAGTCTCAGAAATAAAGTCCAGTGTGTTTTTCTTTTGTTTCCCCACAACTCTGAAGAAGATCCAAATACCGAGTTCTGGGACCTTATTAAAACCCCCATTTCTCCCCCACCCAACCCCTTCTCACCCCTCCACCCCTGGCAGCCATCCTGGCACCTCCCCTGCTTTTCTCTCCCTTATCCCTGCCCCCCTTCCGGTAGTATGCAGCTTAGTGGTGGGAAGGATGCTTCCTGTTTAGTGTGTATGTGAAGGGAGGGCAGGCTGACGAGGGGGCAGTCAGTGATGGGCTTCTCCTGGGCCGCTGGGAAGCAGGCGAGGCTCCCAGGTTAATATTTATTCTCACCACAACTGTTTTGTTTGATGGTGTCCTAAAAGCTTTCCAGGACCCCAAACTAAAGTCTCGTGCAAGTGTGGAAACAAATCGTGCCTTTTGGGATATTTTTTTCTGTCCTAAATCTCCCTTTAAGTTCATTTCCTACTTTCCCTCGGGTAAAAATGAGTATTTTTGCCCCCACCCACCTCTCTTAAAAAGCATCTTCCAAAACATAAACCCACGGCCTCTCAGAGTTGGATGAAGCTTTAGAGTTCAGCTAGTCCAATCCCAGGGGGTGTTTGAATCTCTGTATGACATCCCAGCAGGTAGCTGTCCAGCCTCTGCTTGCATGCCTCTAGTGACGAGGAACTCTCCTCCTACCTCCTGAGGCTGAGCAGTGTTCAACTTCTCCCCAAACAAATCTTCCCCAAAGAGCCTGTGGCCTTCTCATGTCCTCAGAACCCTTCTCATCCCACAACCTGACGCCCAGCAGTGGTGGTGGGATGTCTAAGGGAATGACCCAAAAGTATCCACAGTGTCTGTTGCATAGTTGTTGTTGTTGTTGTTAGCTGCCATGGGGTCGACTCTGGTGGCTTTAGGAATAGTAACTACATTTCAGAACAAAAGTCATGTGAAGAGGGAAGGAGAAAGAAGCGATTTGGAGATAAGTTTTTAAGCTTCAGCCATGGGAAAGGGAGAAGATTATACCTCAGCCTTCTTCAACCTTTCAGCCTATGTACACGTGACCAGTCACTTCTTGATCTCTTTGTTCATATAACTTTAGTACCAGGCAGTTTATTATACAATGTCCTGCAGTTCTTTAAGTAATAATCGCCCATGAAAGCATTGTTTCCAAGCATTAAAAAAAAAAAAAAGATTAGCATTGCTTTTAAAAATGAATGAAATGAGCGAGAAACAGTCTCCTCCCACTGGTGGACCAAACCACAGAAGGACAGGCAGGCGAGCTGGCAGAGGAGAGGCCGAGGGGTGGGGAGAGTCAGGGGGTTAGGATCCTGTAAAGGAGGTGGCAGAAGAAAACTTCCTTGCAAGCCCAGAAAGTGCCTGGAAACCTCACCTTCCTGCCAACACAGCCATGGAACTGTGGGGCCTGGGAAAGGGGGTGGGACCAGCTACCCCACCTGCCTGCTCAGTTCCAGCCCCCATCCCACTCACACCTGGAAGCCAGGGCAGACCTGGCTCACATGGCTCAGATCTGGCAGTTCCAAGACTGTTCCTTCTGGGACCTGGGTGCTCAGGAGCAGGTGAGCACAAAGCCCCTTGACAGTTGGACCTGGGGAGGGGGCACTGCAGGGCGTCTCTTTGGGGATTCCCAGGATTGGCACCTAGGGCCTCGTCCTCCACAGACAGCCAGCTGCTCTGTCCCTCCACAACTCACCAGCTTGCCCCTGAGCTCCAGCTGGGAACTTTAGGAAGGCTGTCCTCCTCCTCTGGGTCCCCAGGGTGGAGCCTGGAGAGCCTGGGCATCCTGGACACCACCTGGATAGCCCTTCCCTGGGAAACCATTCATTGCATGCCAAGGGAAAGCCACTGAGGGTACGAGCTGCTCTTCCGAGGAACACCTACTGGATTCCCTCATCGTCTGGAGATGGAGAGGGGACAACCAGCTCACTGCCTTCCTTCTACTTTTCCCTGGAGTCACACTCCAGCCCACTCCGCTCCACGAGAACATTCTCTCACATTCACCAGGGGCCTGATCGCCACCCAGGGGCCTTCTTCCTGACTTCCTTGCCTTTGACTTGGCCACTGTTCTCAAAACTTGGCTCCAGGTTGGAAATGGAGCTGCATCTGCCACCCAGGTCTCCCACTCACCTCACTGGCTGTCCCTGGCACATCTTCCTCTGGACTTCCATGTGTAGCTGCACCTGAGGCCCTCACCCTCTCCTGCTCTGAGATCCCACCTACGTTCAAGACTCCCATCATTCCAATGACATTCAGATCCAGCTCACTGGTCCTGGGGCTCTTCCCGGGAACACTCAAACAACATAGGGGGCGTTTTAAGGGGAGGGGGCTGGGCAGTGAAAAGAGCCCAGCCCAGGAGTCAGGAATCAGACCAGACCAGAAATCTGCTACCCTTCTCTGTGAGGCCTTGGGACCATAATAATAGGGTTGCTGAGTTGGAATCGACTCGATGGCAATGGGCTTTGGGTTTATGTATGTATTTATGGAGTACCTGATGGTGCAAATGGTTAAGAGCTTGGCAGCTAACAAAAAGGCTAGACGTTCAAGTCTACCCTGGAGGTGCCTCAGAAGAAAGAAAGTCTTGGCGATTTACTTCTAAAAAATCTTCGATTGAAAACTCGACGGAGCATAGTTCTTCTCTGACACACCCGGGTTTGCCATGAGTCAGAATCAACTCCACAGCAATGGGTTGGGTTTTGATTTCATTTTTCAGAAGATTGTCAGGCCTTTCTTCCAAGGTGCCTGTGCGTGGACTCGAACTGCCATCCTTTTGGTTAGCAGCCAAGCTTAACCATTTGGGCCATCCATGGACACTGCAAATTTAGTAAAGGTGGACCCAGATTTTCGTATCTCCTGGTCATGGCAAGTGACCTCAGTGCCTAGGAAAATGCAGAGAAACCCTCCCTCGGAGAGGGTCAGGGATGGTCCTCCTGGGAGCTCAGGGCTTCACCTCTGCAATCAGCCAGAATCTGTCAATATAAATATTTACCTCACAGCCCGCAGCCCCATATTTCTTCCCTGTTCTTCCTACGAAGGGGAGAGGGGCGACATGTGGACCAAAAGCCACGTACTTGAAAGGCGTTCCTCGTCTGGAGACCAGTAAGCAGCACATTCCTTTCCTGGGAAACATCTCTATCAGGATGACATCTGTTACTCTCAGACGATGCGTATGCCATAACAGTTTTAAAAATGGGGTTTAAATGCTTAAATAAGAAGAAAACAGCTTGGCCGCACTGCAAAACAGCATGTCAACTGTGCTGGAGTTAGCACAGGGAAACATTTATCTTCCCAGGAGAGCTTGAAACTGGACTTTAAAGGAGCGTTTGGCTCAGGCCCCCTGCTCATCCTGCAGAGGAGTGAGAAGAAAGAGCATGGCTGGGTGGCAGCCTCTTCCCGAGAAAGAGAGGCAGAGTCATTTTCTAGCCGTAATGGCCCCAGCCTGCCTGGACTGAAATTTGGCCTAGCCTGGGGTCCTGAAAGATCATGATGTGGGATCAAAACAACCTGGTCTCCCATCTTAGCTCCACCAGCTGTGAGCCGTGGTGACCAGGTGGGAGTCCCTCAATACCAGTGAAATGACACTCAACACCCGCCCACATCTGAGACTTTCTGCAGTGCATCCGGCACAATGGCTGGCACGTGGGAAATGTTAACCAGCTGCCATCCAGTGGACTCCAGCTCATGGCAACCCCCATGTGTGTCGGAGTAGAACCATGTTCCACAGGGTTTCCAATGGCTGATCTTTCAGAAGTAGATTGCCAGGCCTTTCTTCCAGGGTGCCTCTGAGTGGCCTTGAATCTCCAGGCTTTTGGTTAGTAACTGAGTGTGTTAACTGTTTGCACGATCCAAGGACTCCTGGTCAATGGCAGGAGTGTGGAAAAGAGAATGATCAGGCCACTTCCAACTCCCCCTACCCAGTGATTTTTCAGGAATGGGGAAAGGCACCCCCTTTTCTCCAGGCAGATGCAGCATCGAGCCGTGCACAAGGTCTCATGAGAGGAGCACCCCCGCAGCTAAGGACTCCAGCTCAGGACAACCTGCTGGCCCCCATTCGGACACCTTGAAAGAGGGACTCTCAGGTTTTGTCTTGAGCAACTTTGGACTTGCCAAGCTTTCCGATGCCCGTGCCCACGAGATCCAAGGAGAGCCTTGGCTCTGCCTGAGGTTCTAGATCATTCCAACCCACTGATCCCACCGCCTCCCCAGCAGTACACCAGGTTTCTTCCTTCCCTGCCTGGCACCAGCCCTTTTGCCAGGGCTCACCACGTTGTCCACAGCTAAGCTTGTGGAGAAAAGCAATTTAAAACCCTGGAAGCTAATGGTACAACAATACTATTTAACAAATAAAGGCAAGTTCTAGAACATCCGTGGCCAAAATGAAAGCAAATACAGACAGAGTGAGTCACAGCTGTAGCTCGCCTCATGGCTGGCAAAGCTTGTAAACAACGCACGCTCCGAAGTCAGAGCTGGGGCCTGGGCACCGGGGGCCCAGTGAATCGGCTCCCAACTATACGACTCATAAAACGACGTGTCCCCATCCTCCAACCCTAACAGGCAACTTCACTGACTGCATTCTCTGGAGTTATGCATTGAATTGTGTCCTCCAAAGCATGTGTTGTAAATCTTAAAACCCTGTACCTGTGGATGTAATCCCATTTGGTAATAGGACTTTGTTGTGTTAATGAGACCATATCAGTGCAGAGGGTGTCTTAAACCTATCATCTTGGAGATATGAAAAAACCAGATTCGGCACAGAGAAGGAAGCACAAATGGAAGGGAAGATACATGCCACATGAAGATCACTAACAAAGTGAAAGACCAAAGCTGAAACGAGACAAGGACCTTCCCCCAGAGCTGACAGAGACAGAAATGCTTCCCTTAGAGCTGGTGCCCTGAATTTGAACTTCTAGACTCCTGTGAGAGAAGAAATTTGTTTGTTAAAGCCACCCCCTTTTGTTTCTGTTACAGCAGCACTAGGTAACTAAGACACCTGAGAATGAAATAGAAAGTGACCATCCTGAGAGCACCCACCTCCAGTGAACATGAAGTGTGACATCCTGGTATCTGGGGAAAGACAAAACCACCGGCGTATGAACTTAGAGATGAGCACAGCCAGGCTGCCACGTCCCATCGGTGACTCCCCCAGGGGCTGGTCGCTCCCTCACAGTAGAGCTTTTCAGAAAGACCCCTCCTTTCATCTTCTGACCAGTTGCTCTGAAGGTGGGTTTATGCCTCATTCTTTTGTCCCCCATGTGCCTGTATAATACGCTACTTGGTTTGGGAAGTGACAAGTGCTCGTGAAGTATGTATTTTGTGAGAAAATCAGCATATTTGCCCAAAAACCAGTATTGCCCCAGCCCTGGGCTTCTCTGAGCACTGTCCAGGCTGAGGAAGGACAGAAGGGAGCTGGGTCAGGAGTCAGGGCTTGGTTCCAATTTCAGACTTCACCACTCACTCACAAGCACACCTGCTGGTGCAACACTGCCGTCATTTCTTTCGGTTTTCCCGTCTCTAAAACGGCAGTAATAGCTGCTCTCACACTTTTTATGATTTGAGGCAGTGAGGGAGAAGCACTTTGGAACTGCAAGTGTGACATGCTTGCTGAAGGTGAGCGAGAGCAAAGATGTAGGACCAAGGAAAGGAAATGAGCCACAACTTACCCTCAGAAAAGCGGGCAGGTAAGCAGAGTGGATATGAAGGTATAATAAATGACTACAAAGTCACAAAGGAAAAGGTCCTTCAGGCTGTGCTTTCTGCACCAGGAAAATAAAGACCAAGGCATAAACTCAGGAGCTAGCAGATATCATAAACATGTTAGAGGCCTGTTGTAATGCAATAGAGAATGGTGGGGTCTGTGGTCAAGTGGGAATTACACACACACACACACACACACACACACACACACTGCCTCAATCATTCACATTGAAAGTTTAAACCATGCCAGCCCAAATACAACCAAATGTATCCTGTAGCCTATGGACTGAGGGTCTGAGACCCCTGTGGATTCCACTGGAGCAAGGATCGTCATGCCTGCTTTAGTTCCCACAGTGAATCTCAGTCCCTAAAACGGTTCCTAGCACATGGTAAAACCAGTTGCCATGGAGTCCCTTCCGACTCACGGCAACCCCACATGTGTCCGAGTAGAATGATGCCCCATGGGGTCTTCAATGGCTGATGTTTCAGAAATAGATCACTAGGTCTTTCTTCTGAGGTGCCTCTGGGTGAACTCAAACTTCCAACCTTTTGGTTAGCAGCCGAGCTTGTTAACCGCTTGCATCACCCAGAGACTAGCACATGAGAGACACAATTGAATCAGTGGACGGATGGACAGACACAGGGATGAGAGTGAAAGGCTGGCTAGAAGCTTCCATCTGGCCAAGTGGGTTCCTACACTTCGGTCTCAGTCCTGCTCTTGGTTCAGGAGCCTAGATTATGTACGCGCCTCAGTTCTTCCATCGGTAGATGCAGGCAGCCAGGCAGGGGCGAGTTGGAGGAAGTGGCATGAGCTCACGCTGGTAGGAGTTGGCTGGGGCTAAACTCACGTGGCTTAGCGTCCCACTGTGTTCTCCAGCAGCTCCTAAGGGAAGGGCTTCTCTTCCGGCAGACAATCTCCTCACTAACTGGCCATTTTCCTTTATTCAAGAGCTTATAAGATCACCACCCCAAATGGCCTCTGAGCCCGGTGTAAAAGGGTAAAAAGGAAAGAGATCTCCTCGCCCACCTCAGCCTCAGGGACCTGCCTAGTTCAGCTCTCTGGGGGAGGACAGTTCCGTGGCACCCCTAGATCACCCCCGTGTGCAGTGGCTGGGTCTCCATCCCTGGACTTTCTCAGTTAGTGCGCTGACAGTTGAGCTAGAGAGCCTGTGTTGTTATTTACCCTTCCTCTCTATGGCGTATCAATCTCCTCTGCTTGGAAGTGGACTGGCTTTCTCTGATGGCAGGGATGACAGGGCACCTGGGTGTCCTTCTCAGCATCAATATCTCATACAAGGTTCTGAAGATGGGCAGAGAAGAGACAGGAGGCAGCCTGTTGGGAGGGACCTGGGGGAGGGTAGGTATCCCTTCTGTAGGGGGCGGGGTGGCACTTACTGCTTCTGATGAATGCCCAGCTGGGTGACTCAATTCTCGGCAGTGAATGGCTCCCCAAAGGCCATCCTTTCCCCTCACCCAAGATGGGAGGAGGTGGGGGGTAGGGAATGGATGAGCCTAGAGTATCTGGGGGGCCACAAAGTAATGACTATATGACCTGGTTTACCCAGAACTGAGCCAGTGCGTGCATACTGCCCCAGTGTAATTATTAACTCATCTCTCTGAAAATTATCCTGATTTGATGGATAAATTATAAGGTTACCTCGACATTGAGTTCTTCAAATGGGCTGGAAGGCTCACAAGTAACAGAGTGAGGTTGGTTGCTTTATTTGTGAAGTAGGAGTTTAAGGTCTGCAAACCGGCTGGGGCAGGCCTGCAGCAGCACCCCGCACCTGCAATGGCAGGACTCCCAGCAGAAGGGAGCCCTGGCCGCCCCTGGCCCTGGGTCTCCACTCTAAAGAGGAGTTACCTGGGCAGGCTGAGCTGGCCTGGGCCAAGTACGGCTCCTTCACAGCCTCCGCCCAGGAGAGGAGACTTTCAAAGACACCGTTTCTTCCCCAGGTTGAAGCCTCTAGCCTGAAGTTAACAAGTCTTGCAAAGGGTAGGAGTTGAATAGAAATGGGCTGAGGGAGAAGGGGAACAGCCACCCCACCAACTCCATCTTCAGTGCTCGCCTGGAGCTAGGCTCCCATTCAACACCACCTTGCGTTGCCATGGGGACCCTGAACAATTTCCCATGTGTCTTTTCTGCTTCCTGGTTGAGACCTTGTTTCTGTCAAGATGAACTATTTATCTGTGTTACATGAAATGTCATGGATTGGGGGCAAAACCAGGACCAACCCACACACGAGAAATTGTAATAACCCTCTGACTATGTTCACACACAGCTCCCCCAAACCTTTAGAGGCCGTCGGTGATTAATTTTCTATTTCTAGCACTAGACTCATTCTCGAGAAGTATTTAACCCAAAGGCGCTTGACAGGCGATGCCCCCGGCGGCCTGAGTCCACCAGACCCACTCATTCTTGAGCCAATCTGCATGGTAATTGTCAGGACAGACCTGGACCCTCGCCCCAGGGGCAAAGACTTCCAAGGTAAAGTGCTTCTGGGATTCACCTGTGGCCTCCTGCGAAGTTTAATCAAGCTACAAAATGCTCAAAATGTCCAGTGTTTCAGGGTCTTCCCACCCCCTTCTTTGCATGTATGTGTGCGAATCGAAACTTCAAAGCTGTTTGTTTTTTTATGTAAGATTAGCCATCATGCAAAACTTACTGGTCAAGCAGTTAATAAAATACATGTATCCCGTGGAAGGGTGTTGTATGTTTCAGTCCTTGCAAATAACAAAGCAACTATCAACCCAGCCAGGTCTTGACAGTGAGTCCGTTGCTCCTTCAAGCGGAGGCCCCGGCTCTTTGGGGGATTCACGTGTTATAAGTTCTGGAGGCTCTTTTAGCTGCAGTTTGGGTATCAGGTAGATCTTCTTCTTCGTCCTCAGTTCTCCTGTGTTTTAAAAATAAGTCGGACTTTAAGAAGCGGCTGTAGCTGTCATACTTCATAAGATTGAAAATCTAAGGAAGAAAAGAAAACGTGTTGGAAGTCTGAGGCTACAAACCATCCGATCAAATACGTATTAAATCCTTACCACGCGCCAGAGAATACAGACATGTACAAGACACACAGAGAGCAAGCTCAGGGAAGCCATACGGTGGGCAGAGCAGACTCCCTGGAGGTTTGGGTCAATCTGAAATAGCTCATGGGACGTATAGTTTAGAGTCACATGAACAAAAGCATCTGTATTTTCTGCTGAAGTCCAGGTTCACACAGCACCAGCTCATACCCTCATTATCAAGAAGTCAAGGAAACTCCACTTTATTCTACTAGATAACACAGGGACGCATTGCTCCAAGACCTTTAGATGACAGGACAGGAACAGTAATCCATCACTGAGACAACGGTGTCATAGAAGTCCCTGTCATATCAGATGCTGCCAATATTAAGACCCGCAGAAAGGATGGCATCTGAGACTTCAAATAAACCTGCTATTTCGCCAAGAAACAAAGTGGGACTTACTCAGTGCAGGGTGGCTGTTGTTGTGAGCTGTTGTTGAGTTGGCCCCTGACTCGTGGAGACCCTATGCACGATGAGCCCTGACGCTGCCCCTGGCCCAGCATCATCCCCATGGCTGGATGCAGACCAGACTGTTGTGGCCCACAGGGTTCTCACTAACTGCTTTTCAGAAGTAAATCGTCAGGCCTTTCTTCCTCGTCTGGAAGTTCTGCTGAAACCTCTCCAGCATCATAGCCATATACAAGCCTCCAGTGATAGATGGGTGGTGGCCGCACATGAGGTGCACTGGCCGGGAATGGAACCCGGATCTCCCGCATAGAAGCGAGAACTCCACCACTGAACCACCACAGCCCCATCCAGGCAGGGTAGGAGAAGAAAATCGCAGTCTCAGCAAGGGGCGGCTTCAGGGACAGCCCCCAATGAAAGAAAACAGCAGTCGGCTGCAGAACGCAAACACCTGCGTGATCACACTGGCTGAGGCATGACTCTGAGATGATTATAACATATACTCGGGGGGTGAGGAGGACCCTGACCTGGCCTAAACTGGCTGCAACACCACCAGTCCCCAAGGGCTGTCCCCAGGCACAGAAGACTCTGGCTCTTCTCCATGGTCCCTATCCCAGCACCCACCATCCTTGCCCACCTCATTGCTCCCCTCACCCCACAAACCAACCCAGTTGCCGGTCACCCTACAAAAGAGGCAGGGAAAGGAGAAGGGGGGAGCACTTGCTGGCTACCAAGGGGTACAATCTGTTTTGAAAAACCACTCACCATTTCTTTCTCTCTTCCTCTCGACTTAACTTCGAAGGCATTCTGCAGGCTGCTCCTGGGGGGTGCTAAGAATTCACGCACTAACAGGCTCAGCAAAGTAGAAATTTCCCGAGATGTCTAGAATGCTGCGTGCTGCCAGGCCAGGTTGTCAAGTGGATGGTAAAACTCTGACATCTCCCAACACACACACAAACTATTTTGTGAATTAAATGTCTGATGGATGATGCTAAGAACTCAGACATCTGCTGGCGGGATAGGAGGGAGCCTCAGGACAGAAGTGGAATGTTACAGCTTCAATTTCCCAGGATGGCCTCAGCCGCAGGAGGACGCCTGCAGAGCTCACAACCCAGGGAAAAACAGGGTTTTTAATTTCTTTAAATGACTAAATGACTGCCTACCCTTGCCCTGGATTCCTTCCAGTCTTGCCCAGGATCTCCAGCTTCTCACAAAGACCACGTCACCTTAACCCCCATTTTGTACCTCTCTATACTGATTATCAGAGGCCTGGTGGTGCAGTGGTTAAGAGCTTGGCTGCTAAGCAAAAGGTTGGCAGCTCAAATCCACCAGCGGCTCCTTGGAAACCCTATGGGGAGATTCTCCGGTCGTACAGGGTTGCTATGAGTCAGAATTGACTCAAAGGCAACGGGTTTGAGTTTTATACTGATGATCAAGGAGCTCCGGTGGCACAGTGGTTAAAGCACTCGGCAGCTAACCAAACAGTTACTTCACGGAAGAAAGATGTGGCAGTCTGCTTCTATAAGGATTTACAGCCTTGAAAACCCTATGGGGTGGTTCTACTCTGTCCGATAGGGTCACTATGAGTTGGAATCAACTCCACCACCGTGAATTTGGTTAGTAGGTATACCGGTTACCAAGGAGCCCTGGTGGCACAATGGTTAAGTGCTCAGCTACTAACTGAAAGGTCAGAGATTCAAACCCACCAGTAGCTTCATGGGAGAAAAGATCTAGCGATTTGTCCCTGTAAAGATTACAGCCTTGGAAACCCTATGGAGCAGTACTGTCCTACAGTGATGCTCTGAGTCGGAATAGGCTTGACGGCACACAACAATAACAACATACTGGTGATCTAGAGGGCAAGAGTAGCTCAGAAGTGGAATTCTTGCCTTCCGTGAGGGAGAGCTGGGTTTGATTCCCCACCAACGCGCCCCATGCACAGCCACCACCTGCCTGTCAGTGGACACTTTCATGTTGCTATGACACTGAACAGGTTTCACCGGAGCTTCCAGGCTAAAATGGACTAGAAAGGCCTGGTGATCTACTTCTGAAAATCAGCCAGTGAAAACCCTGTGAATCACAAGGTTCTGGCCTGCAAACCATCACGGGGCTGGTGCAGGACCGGGCAGCGTTTCGTTCCAGTATGTGTGGGCTTGACATGAGTCCAGGGCCAACTCAATGGCAGCTAATAGTAACAACATGCCAGTTATCTATTTTATGTCAATTCTGTAACCCTAGATGTGATTTGCAGAGGTTTGGAGAAATCATTAAAACAAAAACTCCGAGAAGATACAAAAATCATAGCCAGGGACAAGGGGGATGAGGAACACCATTGTCATTTTGGCCTCCCCTAAATGTGCCAAGCAGGTACCCCCATCCTTCCCCACCTGCAAGACTCGGGCCTTTCATGCGCAAGACCTCCCAAAGGAAATTTCCAGGTGCCCACCTCATTCAAAGCCTTGAACAGATGGATGCTCAAAGTATGACTGATGAAGCCAGCTTTGTGAGTGCCCCTCCGATACCCAGCCTGTCACCCTCCTGCACCCAGACCCACAGCCCAAGGGACCCACCATCTGAGCAGGATGCGGTGTCTCATCTGAGCCTCCGCGTAGGAGTGCAGCTTCCTGTTTGCCTGTAGTGGCTCTGAGGCTCGTACTTCAAAGAAGGGAAGAAAAGGGCCCACTGGAGCCCCAGAGGGCGGTGGAGGCGGAGAGGGGAGAGGCCAGCTTGGCTGAGAGAACAGCGTGGAAAGTCATGCCAGGTGACGTGAAGGGGCTCCGGAGGGCCCAGGAGACTGCAGGCACATCAGAGGGGAGTGGACTGCTATTTCACAGGAGCATAAGGGCCACTCATGGGCACGAGTGAAGTGACCGTGAGCACAGAAATCCTGCAGGCTGGGGGTTCTTCCCTGCGAGCCTTACTGCCGCCAGTGCTGCTCCGAGTCACTGTGGAGTGAGATTTGAGGAAGGGAAGGGCATGGCTCCTGGTGGCCTCATCTTTCCAGGCTGTGAGCTGCCTAGTATCTCTACAAAGGGTCTGCAGGACAGAATTCCCAGGGAGTCTCCTGAGCACTGGCCTGGGAGCCTATGCAATCGGGCCGGCCCATCACAGAGCCACTGACGGATGGCACTTTGCCAGCATGGCTGGGGAAGTGGAGACAGCTCCCAAACTCTCTCCCAAGAGGGTGACCAAAGATCTGAATGCAGCTACTGACCACAGCCTTATTTATCATAGAGGTCAATGGTCATGACTGGGCTTCAGTAAATGTTTACCATGTGAGCAAACAGAAACTACCCTGTGAGCAACAGCAGGGGACTGGAGAGAGGAGTCAGGTCAGTACTGGTACTGCCCAGAGTGGCACTATGCACCCAGCTACCAAGCACCTGGCACTGCACCACTCGGTCCCTCCTTTAATCCTTATGTGAGGGCCCTGGTTTTACAGACAAGGAAACTGGGCTCAGAGGCCCAGTGCTTTGCCCACCCTGGTGAGTGACAGAGATAGGATGTGAAGACTGACAGCTGCCTCTTGGGACACACTCCTAGCCCCTGTGATCTACTGCCACAGGTACGGCAGAACATGCCGTCATTAAAAACGATGTCTGCAGAGAATACAGATAGAAGGCAACTGTACATGAGTGTTAAATGACCAAATACTACATTTCAAAACTGGACCCTACACCAAAAACAATGATCCCAAATTTATTCTTTACATATGTGTGCGTGGTGTGCGTGTGCAAATAGGAAATGTTGTTGGGTGTCATAGAGTCAATTCCAACTCATAGCAACTCCATGTGACAGAACAGAACTGCCCCATAGGGCTTCCTAGGCTGTAATCTTTTTTTTCTATTGTACTTTAGATGAAGGTTTACAGAACAAACTAGTTTCTCATTAAACAGTACACATATTGTTTTATGACATTGGTTAACAACCCCACAACAGGTCAACACTCTCCCTTCTCAACCTTGGGTTCCTTATTACCAGCTTTCCTGTCCCCTCCTGCCTTCTAGCCTTTGCCCCAGGGCTCATGTGCCCCCTTTAGTCTCATTTTGTTTTATGAGCCTGTCCACTCTTTGGCTGAAGGGTGAACTTCAGAAGTGACTTCATTACTGAGCTGAAAGGGTGTCTAGAGGCCATACTCTTAGGGTTTCTCCAGTCTCTGTCAGGCCAGCAGTCTTTCTTTTTGAGTTAGAATTTTCTTCTACATTTTTCTCCAGCTCTGTCTGGGACCCTCTATTATGATCCCAGTCAGTGGTGGTAGCCGGGCACCATCTAATTACACTGGACTCAGTCTGGCGAAGGCCGTAGATGTGGTCCATTAGTCCTTTTGACTAATCTTTCCCTTGTATCTTTAGTTTTCTTCATTCTTCCTTGCTCCTAAAGGGGTGAGACCAGTGGAGTAAACTAGATGGCTGTTCACAGGCTTTTAAGACCCCAGACGCTACTCACCAAAGTAGAATGTAGAACATTTTCTTTAAACTATGTTATGCCAATTGGGCTAGATGTTCCCTGAGACCATGGTCCCCACATAGGCATTTGTCAGGTCTTTTCTCCTATGGAGTGGCTTGGTAGGTTCAAACTGCCAACCTTTTGGTTAGCAGCTGAGTGCTTAACCATTGTACCAACAGGGCTCCTTAAGTAGGAAATAAATACCCCCAAAGGTCAGCTAATTGATTCTGCTTACTCCTACTCAAGCCCAGGAAATGCAGTGGTCCCAGGGGTCCCCATGGAGAGAAACTGACCTCACCCGGGACTGAACTGTGACCATCCCTGGCCAACATGGTCAGACGCCTCAAGACGTTGCAGAGAAGAGAAAGAAGAAAGTAGAGACAAACCTGGGGTGTAGGAGGGGAGGCTCAAGGTGGGCAGGAAGCATCCAAGAAAAGCCAGATGCTAAAGCAGATGGTCAACCCAGGGGACTGGCGGGCGATGAAGCAGAAAACCAAGTTAGCAACTAAGCTGCATTCTGTACCTTGGTTTTGGGGATTTTTTGTTTACTGTTTTTTTTTTTTTATTCCAAAACAGCTGCATCTCAGCAGGGCTCTGAGCTTTGGCAGCCCCCATCTGTGAGCTGCAGGCCTGGACGGTAAACTGTTTAACATCATTGCCTTGGGACCCAATCCTGCAGGCTTCTGGAGGCTGGCCTCTTGGTGGAGAATGAGAAGGGTGCCTCCCTGCCAATGTACTGCCATCCACAAGGGTCCTGCACCACAAAGCCCCTAAACAACCAGGGCACCCCCTCCCCTCCAAATCCCAGACAGTGCAGGGATCGATGGGAATGTGCCACTGAACAAGGAAAAACACCCAACTTCAGGTGTAAGCTCTTTAGGACGTGCTGCTTCCAGAAAGGACTCCGTCACTGGCACGTGCTCACCCACCGAAGAGTGAGGAGCTTAACTTGCCTGGAAGCTGCTCGGGGAACATTTCATCACTGTCTCAATTAATGGCATTTCAAGCCCAATAAATATTTTAACACTTCTCAAAGACAAGTACATGAAAAGGCCTAAGCTAAACACGCATCTTCCCCTCTCCCCTTTAACACCCTCCGGCACGTTATTTCAACAGGGTTCAAGGGAAAAAAAATAATCCTTTAATGCGACAGAACATTTTAGTAATGTGATTTCATATTGGCTTTAAGAACTTGGCTTAATTTTTATATGAAAATTGCTGAATGAAGGCAGCAAGCAGTGCCGAGCCCGAGGCACGGTTCTAAAATGTGTTTCCTCTCCACACACACACACACACACACACACACACGCAGAGGCTCTATACACTTAAGACTTATTATTCACAGACTCTGTATTTACAAAGGCACCGAACTAAAACCAAAAAACCAAACCTGTTGCCATTGAGTTGACTCTGATTCATAGCAACCATACAGGACAGAGTAGAACTGCCCACTGGGGTTTCCATGCAGCGGCTGATGGATTTGAACTGCCGATCTTTTGGTTAGCAGCCGAGCTCTTACCCACTGCTGAGTTGGAATTGACTCGACGGCGATGGGTAAATGTACCTACTCGCTAAAATTTATTTTGACTCCAAAATCAATACTTGCAGCACCCTCACGGTCATTCACAGACATGCACACGTCCCCAGCTGAGGCTGAACAAGGCGAACTCTGCTTTCCTGTTTCAGCTCTCAGACTGTAAACAGGAGTTCGTTTTGCGGTCTATTCAGCACCACATTTTTCATGTTTATCCTTTCTGTTGGTGGTCTTGCTGTTTAAAATGACCCCAAGTGTATTGCTGAAGTGCCATTCGTGTTCCTCAGAGCCAGAAGGCTGTGATGTGCTATTGTGGATTGAATTGTGTTCTCCCCACACATGTGTTGTAAATCCTAACCCATTTGGGAATACGGCTTTCTCTGTTATGTTAACAAGGCAGATCAGGGTAGGGTGTATCTTAAGCCAATCACCTTTGAGATATAAAAAGAGCTGATTGGGCACAGAGAAGCAAGTACATGTCACATGAAGATCACCAAGGAACCGAGGAACAGAGGTCAAAAGAGTCAAGGACCTTCCCCTAGAGCTGGTGCCCTGAATTAGGACTTTGAGCCTTCTAAACTGTGAGAAAATAAATTTTTGTTCATTAAAGTCACCCACTTATGGTATTTGTTATAGCAGCACTAAATAACTAAGACACATGCCTTACAGAGAAGATATGTGTTAGATTAGCTTCATCCAGGCATGAGTTACAGGGCAGCTGGCCTTGAGTTCAATGTGAATGAATCAGCCAAAACCAAAAACCAAACCTGTTGTCATCAGGTTGATTCCGACTCATGGCAACCTCATGTGTTATAAAGCAGGACTGCTCTGTAGGGATTTCTTGGCCATTATCTTTACGGAAGCAGATCACCAGGTCTTTCTTCCAAGGCACCTCTGGGTGGGTTTGAACTTCTAGCTTACAGGTCAGTAGTCCAGCACAAACCATTTGCACCACTCAATGAATCAACACTATATATTAAGTAATGTGTCTTTAAACGGAAACACACATAAGGTTATGCATTGACAAAAAATGTTGTGACCAGAGGCTCACAGGAACCTAATCCTGCTATGGATTGAACTGAATTTCCCCTAGAAGCAATGGCTCAGTTGTTGCTAATTCAGTATTGGAGACAACTTTCTAGAACACAGCTGCTGTGAACTGACTGTACATACTGTCACACCCACATGAACAGACAGGAAGTGGGAAGAAGCAAGTCCCTCTCCCTCTAACCTCAGACAATGCAATGATGACAGAGATGGCTGGCCCTGAAGAGGCTGCTGGAGCAGGGTACAAATGGGGCGTTCCCACCCCAGAGATGAGGGGTACCTCCCTCCTCTGATGTGGGATGGGTGTCCTTAGAGCAGGCTGACAGAGGGCAGGTGAACAAAGCAGCTCAAGGCAGCCTTCACCCCAAAGTGCCAGAGTGGCCACCTGGAGAGTCTACAGCCTGAGACGAGGCTCCAGCCTCTTAGATGGTACTGACAGGTTCCTGGATCCAGTACTAAAAAGCTTCGGTGCTGCTTTGAGCACTTTTTTCTAGAGTCTTTGACACTCAGACCCAAAACCCAAATGGCACTGCTTTCTACTTGGAGTGAAGGCGTTTTATCTTTGCTTTTTGCCATCACGAAGAGAGCTAAGTGCTATTCTGGAGCCCAGCCTTTCCTTCCTCTTCCCCTAAACACCATGTTAAAGTTGTAAAAAAAAATCTCAAAGTCTTTCAAATCCTGTCCTTCATGCCCCGTCCCTCATAAAGCAAATGGCTGTGGAAGCCGCAGGCGGCCAACCTTTCTTCCATTTAAGCTAAAAATCAAGGCTTGCCCTCTCAGGCGTTGCACGCTGGAAAACGCCAGGTTCTGCACGGGGCTTGCTCTATGGGAACGAATGTCAGCTGGCACCCACAGGACAGAAACATCCAGAATACCCACTCCTGCCTCCCCATTGTGGTTAAAGGAGCTCAGGCCAGGGTCTCTTTTGAAGAAATAAGGGGCTAGGGGAGGAGTGCACCCCACGTGGCTCCTGGAGGCAAAGCAGCCCCTCATCAATGGCGAGTCCTCATCAGCTGGACCAACCCTTATTTCTCTCTGAAAAGGAGGGATTTCTTACTTCTTGACGTCCCTGGTGGTGCAAAGTTAAGCGCTCAGCTGCTAACTGAAAGGTTGGAGGTTTGAGTCCACGCAGAGGTACCTCGGAAGAAAAGTCTGGTGATCTACTTCCAAAAAAATCAGCCACTGAAAACTGTATGGAGCACAGTGCTACTCTGACACACATGGGGTCGCCATGAGTGGGGATCAACTCCATGGCAACTGGCTGGTTGGTTTCTTACTTCTTGGATCCTGAGTAAATTCAAAGAAACTACATTGTTAAAAAGAGACCCAGTTCATGGTTCTTTTCTCTGTCCCAGGATGTGGCTGGGAGCACTCACACCTCCCTGAAGACTTGTTTTTTTTTTTTTTTTTTAAATAATTTTTATTGTGCTCTAAGTGAAAGTTTACAAATCAAGTCAGTCTGTCACATATAAGCTTATATACACCTTACTACATACTCCCATTTATTCTCCCCCTAATGAGTTGGCCCGCTCCCTCCTTCCAGCCTCTCCTTTCATGACAATTTTGCCAGTTTCTAACCCTCTCTACCCTCCCATCTCCCCTCCAGACAGGAGATGCCAACACAGTCTCAAGTGTCCACCTGATACAAGTAGCTCACTCTTCATCAGCATCTCTCTCCAACCCATTGTCCAGTCCCTTCCACGTCTGGTGAGTTGTCTTCGGGAATGGTTCCTGTCCTGGGCCAACAGAAGGTTTGGGGACCATGACCGCCAGGATTCCTCTAGTCTCAGTCAGACCATTAAGTCTGGTCTTTTTATGAGAATGTGGGGTCTGCATCCCACTGATCTCCTGCTCCTTCAGGGGTTCTTTGTTGTGCTCCCTGTCAGGACAGTCATCGGTTGTGGCCGGGCACCAACTAGTTCTTCTGGTCTCAGGATGATGTAAGTCTCTGGTTCATGTGGCCCTTTCTGTCTCTTGGGCTCACAGTTATCGTGTGACCTTGGTGTTCTTCATTCTCCTTTGATCCAGGTGGGTTGAGACCAATTGATGCATCTTAGATGGCCGCTTGTTAGCATTTAAGACCCCAGACGCCACACTTCAAAGTGGGATGCAGAATGTTTTCATAATAGAATTATTTTGCCAATTGACTTAGAAGTCCCCTTATGCCATAGTCCCCAAGCCCCCGCCCTTGCTCCACTGACCTTTGAAGCATTCAGTTTATCCCGGAAACTTCTTTGCTTTTGGTCCAGTCCAGTTGAGCTGACCTTCCGTGTATTGAGTATTGTCCTTAAAGTAGTTCTTATCTACTAACTAATCAGTAAATAACCCTCTCCCACCCTCCCTCCCTCCCCACCTCGTAACCACAAAAGAATGTGTTCTTCTCAGTTTATACTATTTCTCAAGATCTTATAATAGTGGTCTTATACAATATTTGTCCTTTCGCATCTGACTAATATCACTTAGCATAATGCCTTCCAGGTTCCTCCATGTTATGAAATGCTTCACAGATTCATCACTATTCTTTATCAATGCGTAGTATTCCATTGTGTGAATATACCACAATTTATTTAACCATTCATCCGTTGATGGACACCTTGGTTGCTTCCAGCTTTTTGCTATTGTAAACAGAGCTGCAATAAACATGGGTGTGCATATATCTGTTCGTGTGAAGGCTCTTATTTCTCTAGGGTATATTCCAAGGAGTGGGATTTCTGGGTGGTATGGTAGTTCTATTTCTAACTTTTTAAGAAAATGCCAGATAGATTTCCAAATTGGTTGTACCATTCCCACCAGCAGTGTATAAGACTTCCAATCTCTCCGCAGCCTCTCCAACATTTATTATTTTGTGTTTTTTGGATTAATGCCAGCCTTGTTGGAAGGAGATGGAATCTCATCGTAGTTTTAATTTGCGTTTCTCTAATAGCTAATGATCAAGAGCATTTTCTCATGCATCTGTTAGCTGTCTGAATATCTTCTTTAGTGAAGTGCATGTTCATATCCTTTTTGATTGGGTTGTTTGTCTTGTGGTTGAGTTTTAACAGAATCATGTAGATTTTAGAGATCAGGCGCTGGTCAGAGATGTCATAGCTGAAAATTCTTTCCCAATCTGTAGGTGGTCTTTTTACTCTTTTGGTGAAGTCTTTAGATGAGCGTAGGTGTTTGATTTTTAGGAGTTCCCAGTTATCTGGTTTCTCTTTGTCATTTTTGGTAATGTTTTGTATTCTGTTTATGCCTTGTATCAGGGCTCCTAACGTTGTCCCTATTTTTTCTTCCATGATCTTTATCGTTTTAGTCTTTATGTTTAGGTCTTTGATCCACTTGGAGTTAGTTTTTGTGCATGGTGTGAGGTATGGGTCCTGTTTCATTTTTTTGCAAATGGATATCCAGTTATGCCAGCACCATTTGTTAAAAAGACTATCTTTTCCCCAATTAACTGACACTGGGCCTTTGTCAAATATCAGCTGCTCATATGTGGATGGATTTATATCTGGGTTCTCAATTCTGTTCCATTGGTCTATGTGCCTGTTGTTGTACCAGTACCAGGCTGTTTTGACTACTGTGGCTCTAAAATCAGGTAGAGTGAGGCCTCCCACTTTCTTCTTCTTTTTCAGTAATGCTTTACTTATCTGGGGCTTCTTTCCCTTCCATATGAAGTTGGTGATTTGTTTCTCCATCACATTAAAAAATGTCATTGGAATTTGGATCGGAAGTGCATTGTATGTATAGATGGCTTTTGGTAGAATAGACATTTTTACTATGTTATAGACTTGTTTTTAACAGGACTTCAAACTGGTTTGCTCTGGCTCGAACCCCTGCTGAGAATTTGCATGTCTAACAAGTTCCCAGGCAATGCTAATGCTGCTGGTTAGGGACCAATTCTGAGAACCACCAGTGGAGCCACCAAAACCCACTGCCATGGAGTTGATTCCAACTCATAGCGACCCTATAGGACAGAGCGGAACTGCCCCACAGGGCTTCCAAGGAGCAAATGGTGGGTTAGAACCGCTGACCTTTTGGTTTGTAGCTGTAGCTCGCCGTAGCTCTTAACCACTGTGCCACCAGGGCCCCACTAGTGGAGCAGTGGGTTTCAAAGTTTATTACACATAAGAATCACCCGGGGATCGTGTTAGGATGTAGATTCTGATTCAGTATATCTGGGGTAGAAATGCAAATCCTCAGCAGGGGTTCAAACCGGAAGGAAACTGTTTTTAAGCATCAGAAGGTTATGGTCTTCCTTTTTCTAGTGGAGAGGACACCTCCACTCTGCCTTCCTCAGGCTAGACTTTGGCACCAACTCCAAAGTCCAGGTGAGGGCGTCCAGGCAGCACATGAAATTCCACTTTGAAGTGTAGGCATTGGGATCCCTAAAATTTACAGAAGGATAAGCACCCCTCTCCCCCTCAGACCTGCGACCTTTTGTGTGGACAGAGAAAGCAGCCACCTAAAGTTAAAGCTGCCTTTTGAGATGATCCTGATCTTTCTATCTTCACAAATCTTGCTGTTTCAGGGGAAACAGGTCATGCCGTGCTGTGGGATCCAAACAAGAGGCTGGACAGCAAGAAAGCCCGTAAAGTGGGGCTGAGGAACTTGCAGGACCAGGTTTTTGTTTTAAACCTTGCACATACACAAACTCAAGTCACTGCAGATTTCAAAGTGTTCCACTCTTCCAAAGAATTGACAAAAAGACAAAAAAAAAAAAAAAAAAAACCCTCCTGGTATAATAAGTGATTCTAGAAAGGTTGCAGGATACAAGGCTAATATACAAAAGTCAATTGTTTTCCCACATGCCAGCAATGAACAATTGGGATGTGAAATTAAAAACACAGCATCATTTACACTAAACAAACAAACAAACTATTGCTGTCGAGTTGATTCCGACTCATAGCGACCCTATAGGACAGAGTAGAATTGCCCCATAGAGTTTCCAAGGAGCGCCTGGTGGATTCGAACTGCCGACCTTTTGGTTAGCAGCTGTAGCTTTTAACCACTACACCACCAGGGTTTCCTCATTTACATTATTACCCCAAAAAAGGAATTCTTAGGTATAAATCTTACAAAATAAATAGATCTATATGAAGGAAACTACAATATACCGATGAAAAAAAAAATCAAAGATTTAAATAAATGGAGAGATAGTCTATGTTCAAGCAGGGACCTGAGGTTGAGGGCAAAAGGCAGGTGAACTCTGCCACATTTTAGGAAGTCACATTAAGACAGTTTCTCAGCCTCAGCGCTATTGACATTTGGGGCTGGAGAATTGTTGAAGAGGCTGTCCTGTGCATTGTAGGATGTTTAGCAGCATCCCTGGCTTCTACCCACCAGATGCCAGTAGGGCTCTTCTCCCTTTGTGACAACCCAAGATGCCTGCAGACATTGCCCCAGTAGAGAGCCACTGCACTAAGGTAACGTCCATCTTCCTGCTATGTTCCACGGGACACGAACAGTTAACACTTATGGAGGGCTGAGCAAACACCAGGCGCTGCACTAAGGAATCACATCACAAACGCGACTTCACTTCACCCTCAAGACCACCTGATCATAGCTCCTACTTCACAAATGAGGAAACCGAGGCAGGGAGGGGCTGAATCTCTGCCCAAGCCCTCAAACCTGTGACTCATTGCCTTCAAGTTGATTTCACAATTCATAGCGATCCTATAGGACAGAGAAGAACTGTTCCTTAGGGTTTCCAAGGCTGTAAATCTTTACAGAAGCAGATCACCACCTCTTTCTCCTACAGAGCTGCTGGTGGATTCGAACCACCGACCTTTCAATTAGCAGCCGAGCGCTTAACCACTGTGCCACCAGGGCTTCTTGCCCATGTTCCCAGAGAAGAAGGAAGGTGTCAGGTCTAAGGAAAAAGGTTGTGGCTGTTTAGGAGCGACTGTTTAACAGCAGGGGACTGATCGGGGTAGACTGCTTTGCAGCATCGCTCAGGGAGGCAGCTAAGTGTTTGCAAGCCCAGTATTACAGATAAGAACACAGAAGCTGCACTAAGAAATAGGACCCACCTGGAGTCAGATGGATGTCAGGTGCTAACCTAGCCTGCAGTGATGATGACATGAATCCAAGCTTAGCATCCAGGATGTGACTACTGGGGAGAAGTGGAGGTTCAGAGCCACGTCAGGCCGTCTGGGACAAGCGATGAGCCATAGTCAGGAGGTCACTGTTTGCAGCTGACTTGCTCTGCACTGAGTCGTCCCCGTTCTCTTGCCCGGCTGGTGAGGGACAGGCACAGCTGGTGCTGGGGATCAGAGCCAGGCTGCCCAGGCTTCAAGCAAGCCAAACGTTATTAGCCCAACTGGCACATTCTATAAATAGCCACCACTCAAAATTCCCCAAATTAAACTGGTTGCCACAGCCTCTGGGCCTGACCCCAGCCAGTCCCTTCCCCATTAGCTTCCACAACCCCCATCACCCACTACGCTCCAGCCACACTAACTTCCTGGTCCTAAATACACCCAGCTGATGCCTGCCCCAGGGCCTTTGCATGTGCCTTTCTCTGGAAGGTTCTGCCCACAGGTCTTCTCACCCACTTCCCCCTTGTCATTCAGGTCTGTCACCTCCTCAGGAAGCCCTCCCTGACCACCAGACCAATAGCAGGCCCCTCCCAGGTACTCTTAGCCCATCACCCTGTTGTATTTCCTTCTTAGTATTTCTCTTGCTCTGATGTGATCTGTTTATTATTGGTCTCCCCCAACCAGGATGGAGGCCCCATGTGGGTGGACAGTCTCTGCTGATCCTTGCTGCACCCCGAGTTCCTAGCAGCTAAACAAAGACAACAATCTCGAGGCAAGTTCTAGACACTTTCTGCGCCTATCTTTGTATCTGTAAAATAAGGGTTGCTGTTAGCCGCTGCTGAGTCAGTACTGACCCCCATGTGTTACAGAATAGAACTGCTCCACACGGTTTTGGCTGTAATCTAAAGGAATGCAGGTCACCAGGCCTTTCTTCTGCACTGCTGGGTGGATCTGAACTGCCAACCTTTAGGTTAGCAGCCAAGCGCAAACTGTTTGTGCCACCCAAACCCAAACTAAAAACCAAACTCGCGGTCCTTGAGTCGATTCTGACACACAGTGACTCTACAGGATGAAGTAGAACTGCCCCATAAAGTTTTCTAGGCTGTAATCGTCACAGAAACAGATCACCAGGTCTTTTCTCCCATGGAGCCACTGGTGGGTTCGAACTGCCGACCTTTTGGTTCGCAGCTGAGTGCTTAACCACTGCGCCACCGGAGCTTATTTTGTGCCACCTAGGGACTTAGAGAACTGGGTTTTAGGGACTTAGAGGAGCCCTGGTGGTGCAGTGGTTAAAGTGTTTGACTGCTAGCCAAAAGGTCAGCAGTTTGAAACCACCAGCAGCCCCACAGGAGAAAGATGTGGCAGTCGGCTTCCAAAAAGATTACGGCTTTGGAAACCCTATGGGGTTGCTAAGAGTTGGAATCGACTTGATGGCAGTGGATTTGTTTTTTGTTTTTTTGAGGGACCTTAAAATAGGGTTAATGGAGCCTGGCGGCACAATGGTTAAGAGCTTAAGAGCTCAAGAGTTCAGCTGCTAACCAAAAGGTCAGCAGTTCAAATCCACCAGCCACTCCTTAGAAACTCTATGGGGCAGTTATACTCTGTTCTACAGGGTCACTATAAGTCAGAATCGACTTGATGGCAATGGGTTAATAGGGTTAATATATCTAAATTAGGCTGGTGTTGCCTGGCACAGAATAAATTCTCAATGTGATTTTTTTTTTTTTTTTTAAAGACACTTAAGAAAATTATAATTTCTCAAAGAAACCAACTCTTCACCAAGTGGCCGTCTTCCTTCCTGCTTTCCACAGCTTGACCTCGTCCAGTAGCAGCCTTTGACTCCAGGCTAAAGAGCCAAAGAAAGGCCCACAACATGACCTGCCTCTCTGGCTTCACTGGCACCCCCTGGGCTCTAGCTGCAGAACTGAGTAAATCAGAGAACCAGCTGCCCACGGGCTTCACTGGCACCTCCTGGGCTCTAGCTGCTGAACTGAGTAAATCGGAGAACCAGCTGCCCACTGGCTTCACTGGCACCCCCTGGGCTCTAGCTGCTGAACTGAGTAAATCAGAGAACCAGCTGCCCACTGGCTTCACTGGCACCCCCTGGGCTCTAGCTGCAGAGCTGAGTAAATCGGAGAACCAGCTGCCCACTGACAGCAATCTTTCAGGTAATCAAGTTCACCGCCCAAACTTCTCAGGATGTTTTGATGAAATACTTGCTAAAATGTATAACACATTCTTCACAAAACACGTTGGTCATAATTTAACTTCTGCTTAATGATTTGGGGTCACTAGGAGCCCTGGTATTGCAGTGGTTAAAGCGCTCAGCTGTTAACCGAAAGGCAGGTGGTTTGAACCCATCAGCCACACCGCAGGAGAAAGATGTGACAGTCTGCTTCCATAAAGATTTACAGCCTTGGAAACCCTATGGGGCAGTTCTACTCTGTCCTATAGGGTTGCTATGAGTTGGAACTGACTCGAAAGCAGTGGGATAAGGACCACGAATCATGCCAGGGTTCTGTGGGACAGGGACACCCACAGTGTGGTGTGTGGGGCTCTGGCCCCACGACCGGTGGCTCCCAATTACTGCAGTGTGGTTTTGTTTTTTTCTTTCTCCTCTTAGTCTCTTAGTCACCACTTCTTGCCACCTATTATTCTAACTAACCAACACCTTCTAATCTGCTGTGAACTGAAAAGCAGAAATTGTTAGAACCATGTGTAAACCAAGAGTAAACAGGATCTGAATGAAGGTCAGAGACGCTCGCCCTTAAATAAATACACAGATGCCTTAGTTTCCTACAGCAGCTGTAATAGAAATACCACAAGTGGGTGGCTTATAAAGAACAGAAATTTATTTTCTCACAGTTTAGGAAGTTAGAAGTCTGAATTCAGGGCACTAGCTCTAGGGGAAGGCTCGCTCTCTCTCTGTCGGCTCTGGGGGAGGATCGTCTCAGCTTTTGTAGCTCTGCGATGCCTTGGTGACCTTCACGTGACATCTATTATCAGTGTTTTCTCCTGTTTTTAATCTGCTTTTTTTTTTTTTTTATAACTCAGGAGTGATTAGGTTTAGGACATCCTGCACTGATACGGCCTTACTAGCATTAACAAAGAAACCCTATCCCCAAACCGGATTACATCCACAGGCACAGGGGTTAGTATTCTAACACATATTTTGCAGGGAGGCGGGGGGGGGTCCACAATTCAAACCCTAACAACAGGTCATCTAATGTGATGTTCAGAGAGGGTTTTCTGGATCCTTCTAGGTTGCGGGCTGTGCCCCACAGAGTCAACGCTGTCATATCAGCAGCGCCCAGAGCAGCAGGCACTGCCCTGCCATAAGGGAAAGCTCAGGCTATCTGAGGTTTTCTTGCGGAGTGGGTGCTGGGAGCTCGGGAGGTGTCCTGCTCAGCCAGCAACTTGATAAAGCCACTCAGCCTCCGGCCAAGCCAAAGCTGCGGAGGAGGCTTTTTATTAAGTTCTGTGAAATCGCATGGTTCCAAACAAATTCCCCTCAGCTTTGCTCTCCTTCACTGAGGAAAACAGGGCTCTTTTGGGGGCTGTCTGGGAGCAGAGTACCATAAACCATGCAGATTATATGTCTTCAGTTACTAGGAAGGTCCCTCAGCAGCAGAGTTTTCAGAAGTGAAATAGAACCCAGAGCCCCTTCACAGGTACCCACTGTGGAAGCAGCTCGGACTCCAAATACCTTGTGTTAGGGATTGAACTGTGTCCCCCACCCCCAAATATGTGTTGAATTCCTGGCCCCTGCGCCTGTGGAGGTGATTCTGTTTGGAAAGAGAGCTTTTCTTCTGCTATGTTAATGAGGTCCTAGCTTTGTAGGGTGGGTCCCAAACCTCATTACTTCTGAGTTAGAAAGAGTGGAATAGGCACAGGGACACACACACAAGGGGCAGACAGGTGCCATCTGAACATCATCTACAAGCCAAGGAACGCCAAAAAACCAAGGAATGCTGCGGTGACTCACAAGGAAGGAAGAGACATAGCCGAGACCCTCATTTGGACTTTTAGCCTCCACAACTGTGAGAAAATAAAATTCTGTTCTTTAAAGCCACTCACTTGTGGTGTTTGTGTTGCCCATGTGGCTATAGGCACAAGAACAGCTTTCTCACCATGCATTCCACTTCCTTTTCCCTCCACAAATCCATGTCCACAGCATCCTTCCCATCGACCCAGAATCACCACCTCCAGGAAGCCCTCAGCAAGCCTTCCGTGCTAACTCCAGCTCCTTCAACCCTCATTTAATTCAGAATTCATATGGGAATTGCCACTGCATCAACTGGAAAACATTCTCAAACTGCTTCTTATCTTTGTGTTTTCTCCCCGTATGTCTGTTTTCTAGCTGATGCTGAGCAGAGGGGAGGCCACCTGGATGCAGACATGTCTGAGCTCTGTGATCAAAAAAGGCCAACTAAGGCAGGAAGCCAGCAGTTCTCATAGTCCCGGGACCTGCAGCCTTAGCACCACCTGGGAACTTGGTAGGAATGCGAACTCTCGGCCCACCTGAGTGTGGTGGTTAACCCTGGGTATGGGCCCAGCCATCTGTCTTAACAAGCCCTCCAGGTGACTGGGGCCCGCTCAAGTTTGTGGGATTAAGCTAAAAGCTGGTCTCCACCTGGATGCCAGGTAGGACGGTGCTGCCTCAAAAAGGTCACGGCCAGCAGATACGTGAATTTTGTCTGTGTTCTATTTGTCTGCAAGTTTGTTTATATCACTTTCTAAGAACAAAGAGCCCTGGTGGCACAGTGGTTAAGTGCTCAGTTGCTAACTTAAAGGTTGGCGGTGCAAACTCACCAGCCACTCCTTGGGAGAAAAGATGTGGCAGTTTGCTTCCATGAAGATCACAGCCTTTGGAAACCCTATGGGGCAGCTCTACTCTATCCTATGGGGTCATCGTGAGTCAGAATTGACTCACCGGCAACAGGTTTGGTTTTTCTAAAGAACAGAGCCTAGTCAAGTCTATAAATTCATGTCAAAAAGTCTTTCAAATTTCATCCCCTTTGCCTGTTACTGCTGTCATTCCTAAGAAAATTTGCCAGAAAAGCAAAGTTTATCCCTGATGGGTCCATTTTAAAAGCCTTATTTTTCCTGCTTTCCTAAGTGGAATATGCTGCCGAATGCTAACCTTTTCATCACGGCCCAGGGGCCACCGGCTGAACCGGCTTACAGTATTAGGCCGCCAGAAGTAGGTGGAGCTGTGTGGATGATTGCACAAAAACAGCCACTTTGCTTTCTAGATTTTTTTCTGTCTGTCCCTACAGACAGTTATCACGTGTTGCTTCCTCAGTGTGGGTTCCGCAAATAGCCCCCACCATCACCACCGAATGCCACTGAGTCGATCCCCACTCACAGCGACCCCGTGTGTGTCAGAGTAGAACTGCGCTCCACAGGGTTTTCAATAGCTGGTTTTTTTGAAAGCAGATTGCCAGGCCTTTCTTCTGAGGCTCCTCTGGGTAGACTCAAACCTCCAACATTTTGGTAAGTGGTTGAGGGCTTAACCATTTGGGGCACCCAAGGACTCCTCAAATAGCTCCCCCAAAAAACCAAACCCAATGGCACTGAGTCAATTCTGACTCACAGCAACCCTACAGAGCAGAGTAGAGCTGCCCCATAGGATTTCCAAGGCTGTAATCTTTATGGAAGCAGACTGTCACATCTTTCTCCCACAGAGTGGATGGTGGGTTCAAACCATTGGCCTTTTGGTTGCCAACTGAGCACTTAACCACTGTGCCACCAGGAGTCCTTCGAATAGCCCCAGCCTTCCTCTCGTCTAGGCTGAGAAGGCAGATAACTCAGCTGGTTCAAAATGTGTGTAGCTCAAGAGCAAACGGCACTGGGGTGGGGGGTGGGTGCAGAGGCGCCCCTCTAGGTCAAGTCCAGATTCCAGATTTCAATACACCGTCCCACAGTCCTGGGCCCTCAACATGCCCCAGCTCTCCCAGCCCAAGGCTGGAAGAGATGATGGCTTCTAGAAGTCCAACACTTGGTGTTTCACTGACTTCTTCAAGGCCTGGAAGAAATACAGGTTTTCAAATCAAAGTATAGGCAGGGAAGCCAGGTTACCTGGTCCTGGAGTTTCTGGAACATCAGAGGGTGTGGTTCTTCCAGAATCTTCTCATTGAGCTGGGACTGGCCCTCCACGTTGACTTGGGATGAGGCTTTACTGGACAGGAAGGTCATGTAGATCTCCTTGGCCTTTTCCTGCATCTGGAAGGGACACAGGGAGCCTGTCTGTTATCTTCCAGCACAGCCTTCCCAGCCTGAGCCCAGCTTCCCGCTCTGGCCAGGCGGGGCCTCGGAGGAACTGCCAGGGCAAGTAAGCAGCCCGGCCCTGTCGCCCCGGGGGCTCTGCTGCTGCTCCCCAGTTAAACTCTATCTGCAAGGGCTCCCAGTCAGCCTAGCCTCCAACCCCCTCCCTTTTCATTCACCTACAGTCACACCTCCAGTAACAAAATCACTTCCCTGCCCGTTGGAGGAACGACTGAAAGAATCATCGCCCAGAGTAAGCATTTAGGACCATCCTGTGAATTCTCCAAATTTAAGGCTCATGGTAATATTACGCAGCCATAAAAAGGAACAAAGTGCTGACGCATGCTACCACATGGATGAATTTGAAAACATGATGCTGAGTGAAAGAAGCCAGTCACAAAGGACCACATGCTGTATGGCTCCATTATATGAAATGTCCAAAATAGGCAAATCCAGAGACAGAAAGCAGATTCATGGTTGCCAGGCCCTGGGGACTTGCGGGGAGTGGGAAGGACTACTAAAAGGACACCTTTCTCACCTTTTGGGTGGTGAGAAAGTTCTAGAACTAGATAGTGGTGATAGTTGTACAACATCATGAATGTACTTAATGCCACTGAATTTACACTTTAAAATGGTAATTTTTATGTTATGTTTATTTTACCACAATTAAAAAAAAACACACAAGTTAGACCACACACATACATCCCTACCAGCTATTAAGTACCTACTATGCCCCAGATGAAGGAGTCCTGGTGGCAAAGTGGTTAAAGCATTGACTGTTAACTGGAAGGTCGGCAGTTTGAAACCACCAGCAGCTCCGTGGGAGAAAGATGGGGCAGTCTGCTTCTGTAGAGATTTACAGCCTCAGAAACCCTATGGGGTCGTCATGAGTTGGAACCAACTCAACGGCAGTGGGTATGCCCCAGACACATGCCAGGTGTTTTGCAGTCAAGGCCTCCTTTCCTTAAACCTCTGAAAATCCAGCGAAGTGCCTTTTTTCTATTATGCCACTTTCCTGACAAAGACACAGAGACCAGGAGAGGGGATGTGGCTTGCTCAGGGGCCACAGCGAGACTTAGAGTTGCAGGGCTCCAGGTCAAGTGGCATGTCAGCTTTCCAGAGCAGAAGTTTTTGTTTGTTTCTTTGTTTGCTTTTTCAGGTAATGGAATACTGACAACTTTGACAAGCTGTCAGTGATTTCATTTTACTCTGCGCAACAATCAATGCCCATGGAAGCAGCAGTTAAGAAATCAAATGATGTATTGCACTGGGAAAATTGGCTGCAAAAGATCTCTTTAAAGCTCTAAAATGCAAAGATGTTGCAAAAATGCAAGGACTAAGGTGCACCTGACCCAAGCCATGTTCTTTTCAACTGCCTTATATGCACGCAAAAGCTAGACAACGAATAAGGAAGACTGAGGAAGAATTGATGCCCTTGAATTAGAGTGTTGGCGAAGATATTGAACATCCCATGGACTGCTAGAAGAGCAAACAAATCAGTCTTAGAAGAATATAATCAGAATGCTCCTTAGAAACAAGGATGGTGAGACTTTAGCTGGCTTACTTTGGATACGTCATCAGGAAAGACCAATTGCTAGAAAAGGACATCATTGTTGGTAAAGCAAAGGGTCAGGGAAGGCAAGGAAGGCCCTCAGTGAGACAGATTGAAGGAGTAGCCAAAACAATAGACTAAAACATAGCAACAATCATGAAGATGGTGCAAGACTGGGCAATGTTTCGTTCTGTTATACATAAAGTCTCTATGAGTGGAAGCCAACTCAACACCAACTAACAAACAACACAACAACAGTGAGATACTAAATGTAAGCAATGGACAGAGGACCTGCTACCAGCCCTGAAGCCCCTAAGTGCTGGGGCCCCTAAGTGCGTAGATTCCAGCCACCTTAAAAGTCTCGTAAGCAGAGCTAAAAGGCTGAAGGCTCACCTGCACTCTTGTGCCCTGAAAATCCCAGTGGCTAGCGCAGTAACACTCCCTGATGGAAGGAGACGAACCTCAGGGCAAATGCTTTGTGTGAAACAGTATGCTCACCGCCCATTGCCGGGGCAGCAGATGCTGCAGCCTGGTCCCTCAGGACCTCCCCCAAGTTCTATTTTCTTTTCGAGAAGGAAGCTTCCTGTGCACTTACCACACTGGCGGCAAAGATGGGGGCCGTTTCTCTAAACATGAGTCTGAAGTATTACCTTACTGTACAGAGGAAGCAGCCCATAAAGCTTCTGAAGTACAGAGCTATGATTTGTGGTGGGGCTGGGGGCTCAGGGGGCCTGGAGCACAGCCCTTCTCTGCAGAAAGCCCAGCTGGGTCTCTGCACAGGCTCCAGAGCTGGGCTGAGAAATCCCCAGCCCTAAAAACCCTCTGACTTTATGGAAACTGTCAGAAGGCTTCAATACCTGGTGCTTGAAAGCTGGGGAACAGAAGTTCTTTAGTTTTTTGTTTTTTTTTGGTTCTGAAGACTCACTGACTAAAGTCCCGCTAAGTCCCAAGCCTGACTGTCTCCTGTTCTTCCAGAAAGCAAGCCTTGCCAACACCTGCAGAAAGATACCCAGGTGGGCATCAATACCCAAGGCCATGGGGACTGTTGTTTATTGATGAGCAGTGTGAACAGTTAAATGGATGCCAGACTCAAAGACACAGACACGTATCAAGAGAAATGTGGATACTCCAGGGACAAGTCTGGGGACCATCAGTGAAACCCAGATGGGGTGGCACTTTGGAACTGCTTGCCTCTCAAAGACCCACCACTCCAAACAGCCATGGGCCTCCTCCCTCCACCCCCATCCTGTCAGGAAGGAACTTTTTTTTTTTTTTGGAAAACCACTTCCTGTTTTAAAGCGACTTCATGAAAGCAGAATTTCAGCAGGTAAAATCAACAGCCTCCATACAATGAGAAAGGCAACATGAGTAATTTTGGACTTTCTTATGACAAAAAAATGAAGGACCTCGACAACTAGAACAGTTTCTCAACCACTTTGAATCTATTTACCTTCATTTGAACGTCTTCTAGAACATGTAAAAAGTGATAAATACAATGTAATCTTCCGTGCTTTATGTATAATAAGAGCTTCTGTAACGGTACTTATGCCTTTGATGTGTTTTCCCCTCAAGACGACCAACCGTGTTTGATAAGTGAGTATTAAGTACATACGTGATCCGCTGAGAATAGCTTAAAAAAAAAATCAGCAAACTCCACGTAGAGCTTGGAGACAAGGGTCACTTTAGTCTTTCTCCTTGAACACACACAATCACACACACACATTCACAGACGCACACACGACCATGTGAATCCAGGCTATCTTGGGTAGCCCTGAAAAAAAGCCTAGTGAGTAGCTTAGAATCCCTGGGTGGTGCAAACAGTTAACACACTCAGCTGCTAACTGAAAGCTTCGAAGTTCAAGCTCACCCAGAGGTACTTCAGAAGAAAAGCCTGGCAATCTACTTCCGAAAAATCAGCCACTGAAAACCCTACAGAGTACATTTCTACTCTGACACACATGGGGTTGCCATGAGTTGCAGTCCACTCAATGGCAACAGGCTTTTTTAGTGAGCAGCCTGAGGAGGGGTGGGAGCAGCCAGAGGAGCGTAAGCAGGCTCCTGGGTAGGCTGTAGGTCTCCCAACTCCAGCATCGAGCCCACCACAGCCCCTCCTGAGTCTCTGAGAATGAGCAGTGTGGGTCCCCAGAAGCCCAGAGCCCACGCTGCCAGCCCCACCCCCGCCCCCACCCTGCCCCCTGCCAGGGGAAGGTTCCAGCAGCTTCAGAGCTTTTCTGGGCTGGGACAGGAAGTGCGACTGAGAAGGGGAACCCTGAGACTGCCGACCGCAGCCAGTCACGGGAAAGCCTGGTGTCCACGCCGAGACACATCACAAGAAAGAAGAACTGGGACTGGCAGCTATTTTGGTAGATTTTCCGAATAGATCTGTTACCCTGATGGTAGCTGCTGTCAGGATAGGAACAAAAACACCCATTCAGGGGCAGAGCCCCCGACGTCCACAATTCGGGGTGTGACCTGGAGACCCGGTTGCCTTCTCTGGTCTTACAGACCCACTCAGTCACAGCCTGGGACTGGCCGGTCCCCTCGCACAGAGATGCTGCCCCCGAAGGAGCTGGAAAAGGTGCCTGGGCCTGTGTGTTAACTCTCAATTTTCCAGAGACAAGCTCCTCCCAGACACCCCACAAACCCGGGGCCTCAGCCAGGAAGAGTCCTCAGCAAGCAGTCTGTGATTTGAACCCGCTCCCATTTGAACACGAGTCCACAGCAGCAAATTCCCTGTGACATCAGCCCCAGGATCATCATTGGCTCAGAACAGCGGCACGAGGCCCCAAAGCTCAGATGAGCGTGGCTTTGTGTTTGCTGGTGCCCCTCTCCTCCCATAAACATGCTTAAACTTTGTCGGTTAGGAAATAAAAACAAAACCTCCTTTCAGGCCACGTACCCTAGAGCTAATGGCCTCACCGCCTCCACTGTCTAGATGAAACGTCTCAAAGGGAAAGCGTGCACTTCTTGTCTCATTTCCTCCATCCGTCGCTCAGCCCTATATTTCAGGATCTCTCTCAGGCACCTGGTCTGCTCACCATCCTGCCTTCTTCCTCTTCCCCACTCCCTCCACAGCAAGGGCTGCCTCTTCCTGATTCCCCTACACCTCCCTAGCCTCTGTCTATTCTATAAATGCTGGGGTCCTGCCCTCAGCTGACCGCTGTTTTGACTCGCACCCAAGATTTTGGCCCAACCCTGTCCTCACGCTACAGACTAGGGTTGTTGTTGTTCGTTGCTGTCGAGTCCAACTCATAGCGACCCCATGTGTGCAGAGTAGAGCCACTCCATAGGGTTTTCAAGGCTGTGACCTTTCAGGAGGTCTTACTTCAAAGGCATCTCTAGGTAGGTTCAAACCACCAACCTTTTGGCTTGTAAGTGAGCACTTAATCGTTTGTGCCACCTAGGGACTACTACTGACCCTTATACCCAACTGATTTCAGGAAATGTGGGCTTGAATGTCCCACCGACACCTCAAACTTAACCTGAAGGAGAGAAGCAGCCCCCTCCTCACTAGCAGGGCCTGCAGTCTCTACTCTGCGAAGCTGGAACCCAGGGTCCCCCTAACACCCTCACCCCATGTCCAACCAGTCACCGAGTTCTGCTCATGTCATCTGCCTCCAGAACATACCGTCAGTCCTCTCCATTCCTGCCACTCTGCTGGAGGGATAATGGGAGGGGGCACACAAGAAAAGTAAAAGATCAACCCCCTAACTTTACTAACATCAGATACAGGAAGAGAGAACACAGAAAATAGCAAATAAGTGGTACACGACTATTTCTGAGAGCAGGTTTGGGAAATGCGAAGTGGATGGAGGAACAGCAAGGGCTCGGCAGACATCACAAGGAGCCACCTGAGGCCCGGCCACGCTGGGAGGGGGTGCAGCAGAAACAGGCCTTTCTGCCCAGCGTGCCCCAAATGCAGGCCTTCAGGGAATCAGGTAACCCAGAGGCCCCTGGGTCCTCAACACCCCCACCCTGAGCATTCAGTGACTGTCTCCTTGTCTTCCTTCTCTCTCCCTACCCCAGGAGAATTCCTGCCAGCTGCTCTCCACCAAAATGAGGGGATCAATCAGGAGAAAGGAGGATCGATCCCGGAAACAGGAAACTAGAGTTTTCTCCACTCAAGAAGGCTCCAGAAGAGAGGCGGGAAAGCACACCGGAATGAGATGAAATCCACAGGCAGCACCAAAATGCCAACCATCAGGGTGCGACCCACTAGGAGGAGACCCCCAGAAAGAGACCTGAGGACCCTTGTTCGGAGAAAAGAAGAAGCAAAAGTAGAAATGATTCAGCAGGAGGATTCAAAGATAAAGTGGTAATCTCCATAAGATAAAAACCAAACCCATCGCCATGGAGTCGATTCGGACTTATAGTGACCCTGTAGGACAGAGGAGAACTGCTCCATAGGGTTTTCAAGAAGCGCCTGGTGGATTCGAACTTTTGGTTAGCAGCTGAGCACTTTAACCACTACGCCACCAAGGTTTCCCCAAAAGATAAGTAGGAACCAAAAGTCAAATACATGAAAACAGAAAAAGAAAAAAAAAAAAAAAGATAAAATTAAAGGCTCAATCCAGGGGAAAGCCATTGTTGAAAAAGAGAACAGAGAAAAAGGCAAGAAAGACATTACCTAATAATAATGAGACCATTTCCTAGAACTGTAACTTCCCAGATGAAAAAGCTTTAAAAACAAAGTGCCCACACAATGAACCACCTCCTCCCTGCAAAGTCCCTGATTGCACGGTTTTAGAATACGGGTGATGTACAGGTGATGAAGAGCCTGCAATACTCCAGAGAGAAAGGAAGCAAAACAAAACAAATCAGTTTACGTGTAAAATGCTGATTCTCAACAAAAGCAGAAGACAGTGGGACAATATCTCTGTGAAGTTCATTTCAACCTAGAATTCTATGCTCTATCAATGAAATGGGGGAGTAGGAAAAAAATTTTTTTTCTCTCAACGAGGTCTTTACTGTCTATCTCCCATGCCCCCTTTCTCAGGAATTCCTGCCAGCCGCTCTCCACCAAAATGAGGGGATGAATCAGGAGAAAGGAGGCTCCATCCCGGAAACAGGAGGTGGCAGAGAACGCCCAGGGTGGTGCAAAGGAAGGCCGGAGGGCACCACGCAGAAGGCTGACATTAATCAGCCCAGGGGAGTGGGCGTCAAGGACTCAGGGAGGCGTGTCCCCGGGGAAATTAAATCAGAGATTAGCCAACAGACAGCCTGACCCCAGGCAACACCGCAACAAGAGGCATTTTAAAGGGCTACAGGAAAATGTGAAAATAGGAAAAGCAAAAAATCCCAAGAAGGAAAATACATTTGTAGCATCCTATTTGGCTGAGCAGTGAACAGTATACATGAAATCTAATAATGAAAATACCGTCGCAGGGGTGTAAGCCAACTAAATCTCAGCTGCAGTAAGGGGAAATCAGAACATAACATCTACAAGTGACGGCGTGAGCTTAGAAACAGGACTTCAAGTACCCGGAGATGCAGCTAAAGGAGTGAAAGGCAGCTCGAACAAGACTCCATGCTGGAAGACAGCACAGCACCGAGGCTCAAATCTAGATTTTGCACATGCTCCCCTTTAACTTTAACCTCCCTGGATCTCAGTTTTATCATCCATAAAATGGGTATGGTATCAGCAGCAACAAGACTCCGCAAGCTAAATAAATATATTGGCCAGCTTAATTCTGCGGGTAGTCACCAGTTGGGAACCTTGGGACACGATGAATTCTAGAGCCCTGTTATGGGTTGAATTATGCTCCCCGCAAAAAATATGCACTGGAATCCTGGCCCCTGTACCCATAAATATGATTCTGTTTGGAAACAAGAGTTTTCTTTGTTATGTTAATTAGGTCATGCCCTAGTAGGGTGGATTCTAAACCTAATCACTTCTGAGTCATAAAAAGAGCAGAAGGGACAGGGAAACACAAAGGGGAAGACACTGGAGAAGACAGCTACACATGGCAGATGTACCTGCAAGCCCAGGAACTCCAAGGATGACCATCTACTCGAAGCTGAAATAGACAAAGAAGGGCCCCCCCCCCCGCCACCCCGAGCCATGGCCTGAACTTGGGCTTCTCACCTGAACTGTGAGAAAAGGCATTTCTGTTCTTTAAAGCTAAAAAAAAAAAAAAAATGAGTATGATAACAGCAATAGTACCTACCTTGTATGTTTGTGGAAGATTAAACAAAATAATACAAGTAAAAGCCCTTAGAACAGTGCCCAGGACAAAATACCTAAGCAAATGTCACCCACGGTTATTGTTGTTACTGCTGTTATTTTGACTTGTTGCTCCTGTTGTTAGGTGCCCTCCAGTTAGCTCCCAACTCACGGCGGCTCCACGCACAATGGACAAAATGCATTCTAGCCCTGCGCCAGCCCCATGATTGGTTTCGGATCAAACCACTGTGATCCGTAGGGTTTTCACTGGCTGACTTTTCCGAAGTAGATCGCCAGGCATTTCTTCCAAGGCACCTCTGCATGCAGTCAAAACCCTAATCTTTCAATTAGCAGCTGAGCGTGTTAACCATCTGCACCACGCCGGGACGCCAATAAATAACATAGATGCCCCTCAAAGAACTCTGTAAACTCTAAAACACTATAAAACACATGACACTATTATATTGAAGTACTAGAGCAAATTATGACTATTAGAAACCAAGCACCATCCCATCAGCTACCCCCCTCACCAAGTCTCAGTTTGGTTTTTAAAAATCTGTACAAGCTGTATCCCCTTCAGTTCCTGCCACATAGTTAACAGGCTCAGTAGAGAGTGTGCTGATTAATGAAAGAATAAACAGATTCAGTATAGCCAAGAATGAAGACCTTCTTGGAGCTTTTGCTGAGGTTTCTGAAACATAAAAGCCGCTTTGTTTTAGAAAATAGATATATTTCACATGCTATCATGGGGAAGAAGCACTTTATAGAAGAAGGTTAAACCATATAAACAAATTGCAAAGGGAGAAGGGACTGCTTTGAAAGCTGACCACTCAAGGTGGACACAGGCAGGGAGGGGTAGGAGGTGTTGCCCCTCTGTCTAAGTTCTGGCTTCCCTGCCATGTACACAGAGTGTCCAGACCTTCCCAAACTCAAGGGCGGCGTTCCTGCCTGCCAGGGTGCAGCACAGACCAGGGAAGGTAGCTGGGCACCAAGACGTCCCACTGTTGAGCGCTTCTGAGAGTAAGAGCCCCAGCAGAATAGACAGCGTGCTCATGTTTGAAGTTCCCCCTCAAAGGCTGTGGCTGCACCCCAAGGAAGGCGGGGAGACCAGGCCCTGCTTGTGGTCAGGGGGACTTGGGGATCTGCTGACTGGAGTGGAGAGAATACATTCATCCTAGAAAGAAGAAATGGAATTGCGCTGAGAGAGGGAATGGCAACACAGAAAACGAATAAGCAAATTATACAGGACATTAGAAGCTGCTCGGTGCTATAGGCCAAGGGGCAGCGGTGGTTCAGTGGTGGAATTCTCCCCTTCCGTACTTGATTCCTGGTTACATTGCCTGCCAATATGCCTCATGTGCAGCTGTCACCCATCTGTCATTGGAGGCTTGCATGTTGCCATGATGCTGGACAAAGCCCTGACGGCACAGTCGTTAAAGTGCTTGGCTGCTAAGCGAAAGGTCAGCAGTTCAAACCCCCCAGCTGCTCCGTGGGAGAAAGATGTGGCAGTCTGCTCCTGTAAAGATTTACACCCTTGAAAACCCTGTCGAGGAGATCTACTCTGTCCTACAGGCAACTAGAGTCAGAATCGACTCAACGGCAATGAGTTTAGTTTTTTTGGTTTATGATACTGAACAGGTTTCAGTGGAGCTTCCAGACTAAGAGAGACTGGCAAGAAAGACCAGGCAATCTACTTCCAAAAGTCAGCCAAGTGGAAACTCTATGGATCACAAGAGTCCACTCTGCAACCCATGATGGGAATGGCACAGGACCAGGGAGCATTTCATTCTGTTGTGCACAGAGTCGCCATGAGTCAGGGGCTGACTCGACAGCAGTTAACAACAACATCAAGTGCTATAGCGAGAACCAGTTGGATAGTCCAAGTAAAATGGAAAAAAAAAAAAAAGTTCCATTTAAAACAAGGAAGGCAAAAGTGAGATTTGCGTTGATCCTAAAGCTGCCTTAGCTGACAGACTGAGCAAGGGAAACCCTCCCAGCCATGCCTGCTGGGCCAGATGTGACAAGTCTGCTCTAAAATTCAGTTGGGCCGCCTTCTCCCATTGCCGAGGTCCTCCTCCCCTTTTATAAATTAAACTTAAAACTTCCTCCCTGCTTTTCCTTCCCACACAGTTTGCCCCACTGGAGAACGTAGGGGCCCTGGAGTCAGAGACCCATGGGTGTGAGTCCTGGTTCCGCCTCCAATGAGCTGGGGTCCTCGGTGAGATGCTCTGCCTCTCTGCCCGTCTCTGCACCTGCACTCATGGGTGGCTCTGTGGGATAACCAGACGGGGTATCTCCAGGGCACGGGCACCTCGGACATCACAGATGCATCTACCCTTCCTAGCACCTGCATCCCAGGCAGCTCGGGGTGTGGGCAGCTTTCGCTGCACTGAAGGAATCGCCAGGCACGTGATGGCCAGGCACGTTACAGACTTAAGGATGCAAACCTTCAAGGTGTTGTATGTTGAGGGATCGGGGAGATGCAGAGAAGGGCTGCCTGATTCTGGAAGCTCTCTCTATATACGGTGCAGACAGGGTGGTGCAACTCAGCACCAGGGCTGCCCACCCTGAAAGGCTGGAGGAAGCCCATAGAAGGTTTCATAACCCCTCACCCAATGAACACACATTAAAGTCCTGCAATAGCTGTCCAGGGTCCTAGCAGGGGCCCATTCCTCAACTTGGCACACAGGTTCTCACCCAGCCTCAGCCTCAACCAGAGCCAGCTCCCCCTCAAAAAAACACTTCGCACATGCTGTTCCCTCTTCCAGGAACACTGTTCCCCACCTCCACACCCACGGCAGCTCCCAGTTTAAAAGTCATTTCCCCAGGGCCCTCCCTGATAGCCCACTGCCAATGTTTCCACGGCACCACACTGCCCATTTTCACACTCACTGCACTCAGGAGGGCTGTTGAATCACCAGCTTCCCCTCCAGATGCAGGTTCCCTAGAGAAGTTCATTGTCTTGTCCTGTGGGACCTCCAGTTCCTGTCACAATGCCTGATACTGAGTAGCACTCCACTGGGAGTTAGTGAATTAAACTGAACTGAGGAACAAACCCTGTGGTGTGCAGGGGGAAAAGGACTGAGTGAAGTCCAGGGTGATGGTCCAAGCCCAGCTCTGCCACGGGGGGTCCGCTTCCTCTCCCTGGGCCTCAACTTCCTTGCCGACAAGCAGGGAGAGTGTGCTAGCTGAACTTTAGGCCCTTCCCATCGCTACAACTCAAAGGATAAAGCAGATGAGTGATACCTGTTCACCTGCTGACTCAGAGTTGCAATTTTAGGGTCAGGCTAGAAGAATCAGTTGCACCCGTTGCCATCGAGTCAACTCCAACTCATGGTGACCTCACGTGTCAGAGTAGAACTGTCCCCCATAGGGTTTTCAGTGGCCGATTTTTCGGAAGTTGATTGCCAGGCCTTTCTTCCAAGGTAATTCTGGGTGGACTCAAACCTCTACCCTTTCTGCTTGCAGTCAGCATTTGTGCCTCTCAGGGCCTCCCCTTTAGTTGCACAGCCTGGGGTTTACTGATGGGTGTCCCTGTCCTGGGTGCTGAGGATGAAGACCAAGGGACACTCTTGCCCTGAAGGAAGTCAGCCCACACCCCAGCTTTCTGAAGCAGGTCTTCTCACTTGCTCTCTCACTTTTCCCCTGAGGTGTTCATCCTCCAGGAGGCTCAGGACAAACCACCTGAGGGGAGAAGAAGCCAGAGGAAAGCAAAAGCCAGATGCCACGGCCAATGATGGCTTTCCAGGCCCACCAGGAAATTCACAGTAAAGGAAGTCCATCTTAGAGAGCTCCTCGGCCACCAACAGAGTGGAAGACAGCTGAGGAAGGGCTCACTGCGGCACCAGGGAATGTGTGTTCCAGTCCTGCAGAGCCTCTGAATATCCTATGACATACACTTTCTGAGCTGTTGCCTACAAACACTCAATGGCTGCTGGCCTGTGGATTCTGGCTTTTGGAGATGCTGTATAGAGGCTGAAACCTGGCAGCCACAAGCCACATCTGCATGCGGACGTGCTTTGTTTGGCAGGCAAGGTTGTAAATTTCTCAAAAATTAGCTCCAACATTTAAAAATCAGATGATTCCACACAAGAATCCAAATGTCCAGCTTCTCCAGAAAAATAGGCAGCCCTGGGCTGAAGAAAGACCCCTTAGGGTCCCGGGGACAAGCGTGGCCAAGTTAAGACTGAAGAGACTACTATCCATGAGCTGGTAGAGACAGAACTTGAAGCAGGAAAAGCCCAGACAGCCACAGACCCCACAGTGTTCATTGCCAAACTTGGTAAACAACCAGCTGCAGTCCCCACCACTCCCTATAGCCTTGCGCCAGCAGCCTCACTCATTCACACTGCTTACCCAGCCCCTGTAGACATTTAGCTAGTAGCCTTTTGGGAACACACAGGCATAGGCCTTGTGAACACACTCAATCCTCAGGCCTCTTCCTTTTAATCCCACCCACCGCCCCTTACACCCAACCTTCAGTGATGGAAAATTCAGCTGACATTGGGAAGCTGACATCAGCTACCCCCTACAAAGAGCACACATCCACCTAGGAGAACAGTCAGAAACTTCCGTGAAGAGTGCCTGCCAACCACGGGACGTTCTGTATAGATATACTGAATAACCGACAATCCATCAGATGCATGTTGTGCTTTTATCCCTACACATCTGCTTAGCGTTTTATTACCTCCGTACAAAATACCGACATGTCAAATTCTGGGAGAATCATCCTCATAACTTATTCATGAAGAAAAAAAATCATAAGCAATGATGAACCCTAAATGGCCTAAATCGTTATTTTTACTTTAAATATTTGTCCATTTGAATAGCTCCATTTAAGACTAGACTCACACAGTTTTTAAAATAATTAATATTTGATCAACACAAGATACCTAGCCTGAAGCTTAAACCTTCCAAATCCATATGAACCAGGTTTCTTTAGGCAACTTCGTAATCTACTGGAAAGGTAGCTTTAACTTTATAAGGAGAGAGAAAAAGCAAATCAAGACAATGATTACAGAATGGGAGATATACCTGTCTCTTATCTTGCATTTTCTTAAAGTCTTCACATGCCAGCCAAAACAAAACATTTTCTTCGCTGAATTCCTTTTTTAAAAACTCCTATGGATAAAAAGAAAAAAAATCATACAGTAAACTACCTTAAAAAAGATTTTTTTTTTTTTAGTGCATTCCTTTCAAGGACTGATTTGGCAAGTGAGAATGGTTCAATTACCCTTTAAAAACCCCACCCTGTAAAGCAAAGTGTAAGTTTAATGTCAAAGCCAAAATTTTAGGAAGAGTGAAAATGAAGAAAGAATCTACCAGCAAGTCTAGCTGACAATAAATTACCAAAAAGTAAATTAAAGTGAAAGATATATTAGTTCCTTCCAGCCAGTGTTTAAACAAAGTACATTCCTCTATAATCAGGCTATTTTTTTTTTTTTTTAGCAGAAGAAAAAGAAAACATATTAAGTATTTCTAAAAATGCCATGAGGAAAATGATTTTCAGTTGGAGGCGTGTTTTCTCCTGGCAGATGTCGGCAGATGTTGAGGAGCTGGCAGCACTGGCAGCTACCCTGTGCTCCCTGAGATCCGCAAGGAGCCTACAGCAGCCTGGTGCCCAGGCACATTAGGGTCCCTGGTACTGCCTGCCACCCTCTCCCTGGGAGCCAAGACAGAGACCAAGAGCCAGGAGGGCTTATCCTGGCCTGACCCAAGTTCAAAGACAGAAGCTAGTGGGACCCAAGCAGATTCAAGGCATTCTTGAAATTCATATGTGGTTCTCCTAGCAGACACCTGGGGTTTCTGCTGGGCTAAACAGCTATTTCCAGGTGGCACTGACACTTCCCCATCCCTGGGTCTCTCCTCTTTGAGTTCCCTTTTACCAAGCTCTTTTTGCCAGCTGTTGGCAGCCTCTCTTACTTTGTGGCTAATGGTATCCTGAGAATCCCTGAGGCACACGAGAGCAAGCCTTCAAATCAAAGAGACGTAGACTCCCCCTTCCCAGGTGTCACAGAGCTGGAATTCCTCGTACAAACAGACCCCCAACGAACCCAGTACCTTTCCTCATCACCTCCAACCTCTCCCACTCTCACAAACTGGAAGCAGACTGCATGCCCGTTGGAGTTGGTCTGCCTTGGTAATGGCAGATGGGAAGTCCTTGCTCTCAAGGTGGGACCGAACCTGCTGCCATCGAGTCAATTCCGACTCATGGCGACCCCATGTGTTACAGAATAGAACTGCTCCATAGGGTTTTCTCGGCTGTAATCTTTACAGAAGCAGATTGCCAGGCCTTTCTTCCACGGTGCTGCTGGGTGGATTTGAACTACCAACCTTTAGGTTAGTAGTTGAGTGCAAACCATGTGTGCCACCCAGGGACCTTCAAAGTGGGACAAACGGTGTTAAAAACTGGCCCGATCCCTCCCCCCACACTCATCTAAACCTCTTCACGTTTTGCATCAATCCCGATCAACAATGAAAAGGCAAACCCTAAATCTTTTCACGCCTTCTGGGTCTTCGAGCAGATTCTCCAGGGAGGTTGCCCACTTGGTCGTGCTTTTGAGGTTCTGGTGGCTGCTGCTGGAACTCCCATCCCGGTCGTGGATGTCTGCGAAACAAAGTTTAGACTGGGTATGTGGTCCAAAGACACTGCCATGTAAAAACCCTATATACAATGGTCACCATCGGCATTGCCATCGTGGCTCGCGGTCTACGTACCAGGCTCCCTTTTAGGTGTTTAACACAACTCACTCGTGCTAGTCCTCATGACAACCCTATGTGGTAGGCACTACTATTGCCTCCATTTTACAGATGAGGAAAACTGAGGCTCAGAGCAATGAAGGGACTTGTCATTTCCTTGACACACTCCATCCATTCACCCTAACCATGTATCCACAGGCCAACTCCCAGGCAGCCTCAAGTTCCGCTCAAGCCCCCTCCCAGGGAACCTAGGCTCCACAGGGACCGCTTCGCCAAGGTTACCATCATATACAATTCACAGTCTTATAATAATCTTGCTGTGTTCCATTTGCATCACTGACTGCCATTATCCTGTGTTTGTTCATCTTGCACCTCCAGCACCTAGCTTGCTGCCTGGAGCATAAATCAAAGTGTGGAGCAGGACCAGGACTAGGATGAGGCACGTGAGGTACTCACTGCAGGTGCAAAACTTAAGGGGATTGCCAAATAAACTCAGGCATCAAGATAAATGACGTTTCCCCCTCCCCAATATTTCAAAAAAAAATCAAAATTAGAGACAAAAAAATCCATGTTGGGACGAACAAAACACTAGAATTTTAAACAAAGATGAGATGGGTACTACTGATCTTTCCCTTTCGCCTCAGGCTCCAGTGCCATTCGGCACCACCATCATTGTTGATCTTGTCTTGATTTAAAATTCTGAAATTTTGTTCATCCTGTGTGTTTTTGCATTCAATATTTTCTTAAAATATTGCATTAAATACCATTTATCTTGATGACAAGGAGTCCTGGTGGTGCAACAGTTAAGCAGTCGACTGCTGAGAGGTTGGAGGTTCAAACCCACCCAGCATCTGAGTGAGAGAAAAGCCTGGTAATCTGCTCCCATAAAGATTACAGCCTAGGCTTGCAAGCAGCCATCTAAGATACATCAGCTGGTCCCAACTCACCTGGGGCAAAGGAGAACGAAGAACACCAAAGATGCAAGGAAAATATCAGCCAAGAGACAAAAGGGCCACATAAACCAGAGACTCCATCAACCTGAGACCAGAAGAACTAGATGGGGCCTGGCCACCACCAATGACCACCCCAACAGGGAATGCAACAGAGAGTCCCTGACAGAGCAAGAGAAAAGTGGGGTGCAGAACTCAAATTAACATAAAAAGACCAGACTTAATGGTCTGAGACTAGAGGAACCCCAGAAGACATGGCCCCCGGACTCTCTGTTAACCCAGAACTAAAACCATTCCCGAAACCAACTCTTCAGACAAAGATTAGACTGGACCATAAAATATAAAATAATACTCGTGAAGAGTGTGCTTCTTAGCACATGAAACTAAATGGCAGCTCCTGTCCGGAGGTGGGATAAGAAGCCAGAAAGGGACAGGAGCTGGTTGAATGGACACAGAAAATCTGGGATGGAAAGGAGGAGTGTGCTGTCACACTGTAGGGATAGCAACTAGGGTCACATAACAATACGTGTATAAACGTATAAACGTTTGTATGAGAAACTAACTTGAGCTGTAAACTTTCACCTAAAGCACAATTAAAAAAAAAAAAGATTACAGCCTAGAAAACACTATGGGGCAATTCTACTCTGTCACATGGGGTCGCTATGAGTCAGAATCGACCTGACGGCACCCAATACGAACATCTTGATGACAGAGTTTTTTTGGCACCGTATGAGTCGGAATCAACTTGACAGCAATGGGTTTGGGGTGTAGAGTGAATGAATGATGCCCTCCTTACTCAAGGCACTTAAAAAACCTCTTGAGGAAAGGAAAGGGGAGAGAGGAACTCCAACTAACGGCTTGGCTACTTGCCTAAAGGAGGAAGTGGTCACGTAGACATCCTTCCTTCTACGGAGTTTGGGCCCTTCCTTATGTCAGGGAAAAAGCATGCAACATCACTTCAAGACAGGACCAGGTTCAAAACCCGGTAAGGCCAATTTGAACCGTGTGACTGACCCAGGGCAAAATTCTTGTGTGTAAAAATGAAGATAACCCCCTAACTCTTGGGGTATCCTAAGGATTAAAAGAGGAAGCCCTCAGGCACCTAGTGGTAGACATGGCTCCCAGCAGACTCCCCACAAACATCAGTTCCTCTCTTTCTTTCCTTAAAAAAAAAAAAAATGATCCGTCAAGGGAACTACTAATTTTACACCTAACACTTTCCCCGTTGACTTTTTTCTCCCCAAAGGCAGAGATGTGTTTCTATAAGGACAAGTTTGAATCCAGGAGAAAATAAATTTCTAATAAAGAAATTAAAAAAAAAAAAGAAAAAGAAATCAGCAGAAATGTATTGATCCGTGATCAGGAAATCACTTTAAAAGGATAAATGACAAGTCTTATGAATATTAATTGCTGCAAACAGCTGGAATCACAGAGCTAAAATTTTTCAGAAAATTTGTATCAGAACACACTGGACTTAATAGTAATTGAGCTTCTCTGATATTCTATTAGAAGTCAACTCATGCATTAATCTCTTAACTACTTAAGAGACCCTATCTCCCGGCAAGGAGGAAACCACCTGGATTTTAGGCATTCATGGGTTGATGGGCTAAATGAAGCAGACGCCATAAACACAGTGGAGGCTGGGTTTTAATATGCACTGGAGATGGAATACACATGAGAATTACTTAGGATGCATCCATTCTTCTAATCGAGAAGCAAACCCACTCGAGCGCACCACCAGATGGACCCGACACTTCTCTAAAGTGAATCTTCAGTTCCTGGTTATTAAATTAGTTCCCTGCTTTCTTTGTAAATGCTGGAGCAGCAAGCTTCTGAACATGGAGCTGCTCCCCAACAACGCATAAATCAAATTAAAACATCATGATTATTTAGAAATTTCTGCAACAGAGTTCATTCCTGCGAGCATCGCACTAATTTATTCTTCTCTTCTGTAAGCAGAGCATACAGTGAGACAGTTTATTCCATTCCACTCGCAGGCCTTCTCTTAAGTAAATAAACGCAGAGACACGAGTTCGATATTCCACAATCTTAAGCTGCCACAAATTTCTCTTGCCATTGCAGAACTACCTTGGCCATGAGTTTTCAACCTTGGTCTGAAATTGCTCCAAAACTCTCGACATTCTTTTCAGTAATAAACCAAGCCACACTGGGCTTTCACTGCCATGCTGTCTTGCAAATAAATATATGCGGTGAATCCTCACTTAGCCGTCAGTGTTCCTAGTAGCCAGCGCTCCTGGTTAACTGACAGTTAAGTCAGCTGGCCCCAGTGTTAGGCAATTGCTCCCTCCCCTTTATTTTATATTCTAATCTTTTTTGTATATTAGGTTGCTGGACTGGCTTTCATTTGAACAGAAAGTTTTACAACTCAAAAATATGTGAACTCCACTGAGCTGGTCTGTTGTTATTGTTAGCTGCCATCGAGTTGCTGACTCATGGCGACCCCACACACATCGGAACAAAACGCTGCCCAGTCCTGCGCCATCCCCATAATCGGGTGCAGATAGGACCAGTGTGATCCACAGGATTTTCACTGGCTGATTTCTGGAAGTAGATTGCCAGACCTTTCTCCCTAGTCTGCCTTAGTCTGGAAACACCATTGATACCTATTTCGCATCATAGCATCATGCAACCCTCCACTGACAGACAAACAGTGGCTGCTCGTGAGGTGCACTGGCCAGGAATTGAACCTGGGTCTCCCACATGAAACACGAGAATTCTATCACTGAACCACCACAATCCCCTTCTTTTAGAGACTGGGAAACAAAGGCCCACAGGATGTAATGTCCTGTCCAAGGTGTAACCCAGCTAAGGAACCACAGGGATAGAATCACAGGGTAGAATCACCAGGTGGGACCCATGTGTGAGGGCAACTGCGCCCACCGGAACCACAGTCATGGAACCCAGGGCTCCTCAGAACATAGTCAGAAAACTGGTGGGCCCTTCCATTCATTCCCCTGGGCTACCATCTCCCTTGCACCAAATGCAATGAAATACCCTTCCCACTGCCACTATCATGGAAGAGCTTGGAATTTTCAGGGATGTCTTGGCAAGTACACCAAGGTGCAGCTACTCTCAGTAGCCATGGTTTAAAAAAAAAGTCTGGTTACCTGGTTTCCTGGCTCTGGGGCCTTAGATAAAGAACAATTCCCTGGCGCCCTTTTGCCCACCTTCTGCTCCCAGCAGTCCCCTCCATAGGGTTCTCCTGGCCACCGTGTACCTGTCAAGTGGTTTCACTTTTCCTAGAAATATTGGATTTTTCCAAGACTTCTTGTCTTTCAACTTTGATTAAGGCTTCTGGCCATTTTTTTTTTTTTTTTTTTTGCTTTTTGGGTGGCAGGGGAGAGGCTTTCTGATTGCTATCCATTTAGATAGATCTTGATGGTGCATCATTTGCAAATTCCATTCACTCAGTGGTGTCTCTCTTTTCCAAGTCACCTTCCCAGAGCTCCGATGAGCCTGAGCAGAGGTTTGCTTCATTTGGCCCTGCTTGGACACCATCCTTTAACTTGGGGCATTGCCAGTACCCAGGGTCCCTTGCTCAGGATACTGCTGCCATTTTCTGATGCATCCCAGCCATCTCAGCCCACTTTAGATGTTATAGTCAGTTCAGGAATGTATAGGAGAAATAACAACCTTTCTCGATAGCAAGCAGATTTGCTTCTGAACTAACGACAAAAACAAAGCCAAGATTTCACCGCATCCAGTGATTCCTCCCAACTCATGGCACTTGCGGCCACATAGCTCCAATGCCCACCCGCCTTTTTTCATTGATAAAAGTTTCCATTTTAAATGGATTATGCAAGAAAGCAAGTTTGGAATGCAAAGTGGAAAAAATATTAATTATATTTTTCTAGCCACTTTAAGATCTTTCTGGCTAGTAAGGAGTTGTTTGTGATCACATTTGTTGGTCTCCATTTTGTCCTGCTCTGTTTATGTTTTCTTTTGTTTGAGTCCAACTGTCAAAAATTTTCCCAATGGGAGGAAAAAAAAAAAATCTCCTAGGCCCTTTCAAGCATTTTTGATCTTCAAATTTTTGCATGAGCAGTGCTTATTTTTCAATAAATTTATCTTCAGATTCATTATTCAGGAGCTGATAATAATAGTTAACACTTACAAATCTATGATGTGTTGGGTACTGCTCCAGGAGCCCTGGTGGTGTAGTGGTTAAGTGCTCAACTACTAACAGAAAGGTCAGCAGGTCAAACCCATCAGCTTCTTGGTAGAAGAAAGATGTGGCAGTTGCTTCTATAAAGATTGTTGTTGCTCGACCAAAAAAAAAAAAAAAGAGTAGCTGCTGAGGCTGCTGATGTACAACCCAAATCCTCATGGGACTTGGCTTCTTGGTTAGGAGGTTTAGGGTCATGGTTTCATGGGACATCCCAGTTAATTGGCCTAATAACTTGTTTAGTGCTTCTGTTCTATCTCCTAGTTCACTGCATAGGGCCTGGGATCTTAAAGGCTTGCAAGCAGCCATCCAAGGTACAACAATTGGTCTCTATTCGCCTGGAGCAACAGAGGAAGAAGGAGCTCAGGTACAGAAGGAGGCAATGGAATGTGTGGCTACTGTCTCCATGAACAACTGCCTCCTTTGCCCTGAGACCGGAAGAACTGGATGGTGCCCGCTACCATTACCGAACGTTTTGATCAAAGATTCTATAGAATCCTGATTAAAGGAGGAAAATGCAGAACATAATTGCAAATTCTCATGGATTCCAGGCTCCTAGAGCCATGAAGATTGGATGGGCCCCCGAAACAATAGCCCTGAGATAATCTTTAAATCTTAAACCGAACAATGGTTTAGCTTAACTAGTAAAAAAATGCCTGTCTTGAGCATCATATTCGTATAAGAACTATCTATATGGGATCATATTGACAATAGCAACTTGAAAGATTAGATAGGAACCTTGAGGGGGCAGTGAATTTATGTTAATGGAGGAGGAACAAGACAAAAAAGAAGGGGGAGTGAGAATGGTTAGTTGCACAACTCAAAGAATATAATCAAAGTCACTAAATGGTACTTGTAGAAACTCTTGAATTGTTGTGTGCTTTGCTGTGTATATTCTTAACGACACCAAAATAAATTAAAAAAAAAAAAAAAGATTGTTGTTAGGTGCTGTAGAATCTGTTCCCACTCATAGCAACCCTATGTACAACAGAACGAAACACTGCCCAGTCCTGTGCCGTCCTCACAACCATTGCTATGATAGACCCCATTGTTGCGGCCACTGTATCAATCTGTCCCCTTGAGGGTCCTCCTCTTTTTCGCTGACCCTCTGCTTTACCAAGCATGATGTCCTTCTCCAGGGACTGGTCCCTCCTGATAACATGTCCCAAGTACCATGAGACGAAGTCTTGCCATCCTGGCTTCTAAGGAGCATTCTGGCTGTACTTCTTCAGAAACAGATCTGTTTGTTCTTCTGGCAGTCCATGGTATATTCAATATCCTTCACCAACACCATAATTCAAAGGCTTCAATTCTTTCTCAGTCTTCCTTATTCATTATCCAGTATTCACATGCATATGAGGCAACTGAAAATGCCATGGCTTGGGTCAAGGAACCTTAGTCTTCAAGGAGAAGTCTTTGCATTTTAACACTGTAATGAGGTCTTTTGCAGCAGACTTGCCCAGTGCAATATGTCATTTGATTTCTTGATTGCTGCTTGCATGGTTGTTGATTGTGGATCCAAGTAAAATGAAATCCCTTGACAACTTCTGTGTTTTTTCCATTTATCATGCTGTTACTTATTGGTCCAGTTATCAGCCTAGGGTCGCTACGAGTCAAAATCGACTTGGCTGCAATGGGCTAATGGAGTACTTCTCCAAGCATTTTGTATGTATTAAGTCATTCAATTCCCACAAAATAACCTTTTGATATGGTTAATATCATCCCCACTTTACAGATGTGGAAACTAGGGCACAGTCTCTTGCAGCTAAGAAATAGGGAGTCATGGTCCAAGCCCAGGCAGTCTGGCTCCAGAGTCCATGCTCTGAACCATGAGGCTCTACTGCCATTTTTATTTCCAGTGTCTGCTCGTCTTCCCACTCAAAGAAACCAGAGCATGGCCACCTTGAAGAGACTGATAAAATCACGTGGTGGGGAGAAGACCAAGAAAACTGAGTAAGAGTCCAATTCCATCCAGAAATAAAAGTCACATTAGACTGCGGCGGAATCATTTAGCACGCAAACACAACACACAGACATTTTCCAGAGACTTTCCTGCCGTTCCACCTGGTTTCTGAGTCCAGAAGGAGCCATTATTTCAAAGGCAGGCGTAGCATCGCAGGGCAGATGGCTGGGGCTGGTTCCTCGAGGCAAACTGCGTCATGCACTATTTATAGATGCTGTGATGTCATAGCTAACAGAGACCTTCTCCAGACCTTCGTCCCTCGGAAATCCATACTGAAAAGGCATCTGAGTGCTTAAAGCTAAAAGTCTGCAGGAAGGGCTATGTAATGATCAGGCATAGACAATTTCCCCAAGCCAAATAAGATTCTGGTAATGTAGTTAAGGAGCCCTCGTGGCACAGTGGTTAAGAGCTCGGCTGCTAATCAAAAGGTCAGCAGTTCGAATCCACCAGCCGCTCCCTGGGAACCCTATGGGGAGGTTCTACTCTGTTCCATAGGGTTGCTATAAGTTGGAATTGACTTGACCACAAAGGGTTAACGTGGTTAAAGACTCAGCTGCTAAACAAAAGGTCAGTGGTTTGAACCCACCAGCCACCCTGCTTGGAGAAAAGACCTGGTGATCTCTTCCTGTAAAGATTTACAGCCCAGGAAACCCTGAAACCCTATGGGGCAGTTCTGCTCTGTCCTATAGTGTCACAATGAGTCAGAAATGACTGGATGGCACACAACAACATCACCACCACAATATCCAGCTTCCTCAACAAAGTGAACCAACATCCTAAAAGGGTATGTCCTAAATATATTCAAAGTGCACAGAAAATTAAAACAAACTAGACATTCAAGACGAGGAAAAGACAGAAACCTATGTTAACCCTAAATTCTAAAGTGGTTTAAAATGCTCTGCTTTTCAGAGACGTCCCAGAGAAAGAGCCAAAAAAACCAAAACCAAACCCAGTGCCATCAAGTTGATTCTGACTCATTGTGACCCTACAGGACAGAGTAGAACTGCCCCACAGGGTTTCCAAGGAGCGCCTGGCAGATTCAAACTGCCGACCCCTCAGTTAGCAGCCGAAGCACTTAACCACTACGCCAAGAGAAAGAGCACAGCCCACAAAACTTAAAAGTTTTATCTATCCATAGGAATCGCCAATACCATATCCACAGCACTGCATTTAACAAAGAAAAATCAAAGTCTTCCCAACTCAGAAGCAGAGTCAGTTTGTTACAACTGATGAGTCAAACTGGGTCATGGAAACACTCTATCTAAATAGTACTTAAGTGTTTATCTGCTCCAGGATCTAGCTTCTGAGAATAACTACCCTGCAGGCATGCAATTCCCCTGGTGGGTTGATTTGGGTGAACTGCAGTTAGCAAAAAAATAATAAAAATTAAAATAGTACTAATAGCAAACATCAAAGACAAGAGCAGGAAAACAGGTTACAGAAAGTTGCTCAGCTCAGAAAGGGTATCGTGTGGCATTGTTTCACAGAGGTCAGGGGCCTCAAAGTAAGTGCTCGTGGCACGCTTCCAAAGGTGGCCCATACACCTCTCCTGCGTCTGCCCAGGATGATCCCCGCAGCCCTGCCTCGCGCTGCTTGGCTGAGGACACCCCCTTACGTTCCATGCTCTGGGATCCACCTGCAAGCTCCACGCAAAGCAAACACACTGCTGCCTCTTCAAAGTCGCCTGGTTGGAGAAAGGCAGGGGGCTACGGGGCTCCCAGGCACCCTTGGGTCCAAAGGAAAAACAAGCCTCAACGTCCTCTTTTAGTGAACCAAACACCAGATGGTCAATGGTTTCCAGTTTCTACCAGAGGGAAGGAAGTAAGGCTGCCGTATTCATAGCCTCCTTAGAATTCTCACTCTCTAGACAAAGGCAGAAAAAATAAAATTGCCCGGAAGCCTGTCCTGAGGGTGAAAACGAAGACCCTGCATTGATTGTCTTCACGCCCCCAGAAGCCCCCGGTTTCCTCTGGGGCCTGACCCTCACGAATAAACATGCCTTCAGACTCCTCCTACCCTGCTTCATCCTCCCCAGCCCCTGCCTTGAGACAAAATAAGTGACTTTTCCCCTCCAATATCAGTCAGGTAGACAGTGCTGTCTTTGAGACCAAGGGCTGTGTCTCCCTCAGGTCATAGAGTGTCTGGCACATATTTATGTATTTCCATTGATAAGTGTGGAAACCCTGGTGGTGTAGTGGTTAAGAGCTACAGCTGCTAACCAAAAGGTTGGCAGCTCGAATATACCAGGTGCTCCTTGGAAACCCTATGGGGAAATTCTACTCTGCCCTACAGGGTCGCTGAGTTGGAGTCGACTTGACCGCAGTGGGTTATTGATAAGTGTTTTTGTGTTGGCACTGGGCTAGGAGACTCAGGGCCAGGGAGGGTGATGACAGGCAATAAAAATAGCGGACATTTACAGAGAACAGGCTGTATTCCATCTAAACTTCACAACTCTTGGAAGTTGGTTCCATCATTGGCCCAATTTTACAAATGCAGAATCTGAAGCACAGGGGATTTAAATAACTTGCCCAAAGGTACAAACAAGGAAGTGGATGAGCTGGGACTCAACCCGAGATTGTCTGGCTTCAAAGTCTGGGGAGGGAAGGGTAGTAAAAGATGCAAGAAATGAAAGGGAGGACCCTCTTTCTCATAGAACTTAAAATTAATTGAGAAGAGGAACCCGGGAGTTCCCTGATGGCCATCTGCCCGCAATGTCACAGCTGCCATGAAATTTTCTCCAATGGTCCATGAAGAAATGAGAATAAGGATAAGGAAATATTTACCAAGTGACTTTTGTTGATAGGGTAATGACCCAACTCACTGCCGTCGAGTGGATTCCAACTCATAGCGACCCTAGAGGACAGAGTAGAACTGCCACATAGAGTTTCCAAGGAGCGCCTGGTGGATTTGAACTGCCAACCTTTTGGTTAGGAGCCATAGCACTTAACCACTATGCTACCAGGGTAATGACAGTCTTGGTTGTTGTTGTTTTTCTCCCCCCCTTGGAATGGAAAATTGTATTTATCTGTTGTTGTTAGCTGCAGTAGAGTTGGTCCCTCATTCATGGCGACCCCATGCACAATGGGATCCAATCACTGTGATCCATAGGGTTTTTCACTGGCTGATTTTTGGAAGTAGAGTGCCTGGCCTTTCTTCCTAGTCTTAGTGTGGATGCTCCACGGAAACATGTTCAGCATCATAGCAACATGAACGCCTCCACTGACAGATGGGTGATGGCTGCACTTGAGGTGCACTGGCCGGGAATTGAACCCGGGTCTCCTGCATGAAAGGTGAGAATTCTATCATGTGGTACAAAATTCAGAGATACAAAAAGAAACAGAGTGAAATAGGTCTTCTGCTCACCCCTGCCCTTCAGCTACCCAGTGCTCCTCCCTGGAAGCACCAGCCACTGGCAGCTTCTCCTGTACTGTAGAGAGTTATTTACCTGAGGTCATGTCTATCTACTATTTCGGGTGTCCTTTCTCTTAGGAAATGATAAAGACAGTTGATGCTGACGTTGCTGGAGCAGAGAGGAAAGAAGGAAGGGAAGGAGGAAGGTAAGCTGTCAACTCGACATTGTCGTTGTTAGCTGCCATTGAGTCTGCCTGACTCCTGGTGACCCCACATACAACAGAACAAAATGCTGCCCAGTCCTGCGCCATCATCGTGATCAGTTGCAGATCGGACCATTGTGACCCATATGGTTTCCACTGGCCGATTTTCAGTCACTGACAGACGGCTGGTGGCTGAGGGTTGGGGGCAGTATGGCCTAGAAGAGCAGGACCTGCTGGGGGCAGAGAAACCTAGGCTTAGTGACAGAAGGAGGGGGTGCCCTTGGGAGCAAAGGCACAGGGGGTAGGAGAAACTGGGTGGGAGGGAAGGCAAGCTGCATTGCAGGTCCCTGGGTGCCTTGGTGGCACGATGGTTAAGAGCTCGGCTGCTAACCAAAAGGTCAGCAGTTTGTCCTACCAGCCGCTCCTTGGAAACCCTATGGGGCAATTCTACTCTGTCCTATAGGGTCGCTATGAGTCGGAATTGACTCGATGGAATCGGGTTTGGCTTTTTTGTTTGTTTGCTTTTGGGTGCCCAGTAGGAGCCCTGATAGCACTGTGGTTAAGTGCTTGGTTGCTAACCTAAAGGTCAGTGGTTCAAACGTACTACAGAGTGCAGGAGAAAAATGTGGCAGTCTGCTTCTGTAAAGATTATAGCCTTGGAAACTCTGTGGGGCAGTCCTACTCTGTCCCACAGGGTCACTATGAGTCGGAATCAACTCGATGGCAACAGGTTTGGTCTGAGTGCCCAGCAAAGAGTGTCAGCTTGGCAAGGCCCTGGAGAGCTGGGAACTGGCTTTGAAGGGAAACTTGTCCCCGGAAGTCTGCAGGGGCTGTTTCACTCACCCAACGCCTCCTGACAGCTCTTATCCAGGGGCTGCTGCTGTGGCCAGCCTGGGCCCCCCTTCCCCCCCCACCACACCCGCCTGCTGAAGTCGAGAGCTATCTGGGGGAAGCAGAAGAAATGGGTGAGGGTAAACTTGGTACAGTTTAAACAGTAAGCTCCCAGAACCCAGTGTCAGGGGGAGAAGGCTCACTCAACCCAGGAGGGGCATGACTCAGTTCACCGGGAGCCCAAGGAATGGGCCAGGCTAGCACCTGCCTAGGTTCCCAAACATCTAAGAGCCAGGGAAGGAGATTCCTCTAGAATGCACCTCAGCCCACCACCATCTACAGGTTGCTCCTGGCAGTTCAGAGCTGGTTCGAGAGCCAGCTAGCTGGCAGGCCGACCACAACTGTACAACCCTGTCGGTCAGCTGCCCGCTCTCGCCCGGCACTCTGGCCGTGCAGGCCAGGCCCTGCTTTGCACTCCCAGAGCTGGCAGGCCTGGACCAGTGACGTTCCTTAGGAGAACTTTCCCAACCGCCAAGGCTGCCTTGCTGCTGGTTGTTCAAACAAAGATATTAAATTGCTATGTGGACTGTTACCTGTAAATAAAAACATAAGCCCAGCCATAAATCTGAAAATGTTCCGAGGGTTTAATGGGACAATGTATAAAAGGCCCAGTGGAGGGGCCCAGCCTGCCTGGCAGGTGTAGGGATTCCCCTGGTGGGTCACCCCCTCAGTCTGGTGGGGGGGTGTCTGTGGTTTTGGCTTTGTTTTTCAGATGACAGCACCCCAGTTACAAACAATGCCAGTCTTTGTGGGGGGTGGGAGGTGTTCTCACGCTTCAGTGGCTTAAGAATCACTTGGGTCACTTATTGAAAATATAGCCTACTGTCCCTCCCCACCTCTGGTCCCCAAAAATGAATTAGTGGGTCTAGGGCCAGCACTAGGAAGCTGTATTTTATCAAGCCCCTCCTCACGGCTTTTGTTAGTGGAACACACTTTGAGGAACCTTGGAAAGGAGAACAAGAGAGTTCCACTTCAAACCTTGGAAGGAGGGGTTAGGAACTCCGAGCCCCCCACCTGGGGACATTCTTTTGAATAGGATTTTGCTGAAAAGCAGCAAAGGGCTAAAGAAAAGGTATTCAGGGAGGCAGGGCTGCAGCCAGCACCCAAATCAGGGACCCAGCTTTTGTAGGGCCTGAAGCTTATGCAATTTGGGGAATTCTCTTTAAGAAAAACAACTCAAAATTACAAAAAAAAAAATCACTTGAGAGCCTGGGAAGGGGTCCGTATGAGTGAGGGGACCCAAGGACCATGCTTGGCTAACTTTCCATTAACTCCACCTCTAAACCTGTTGCCGCTGAGTCCATTCCAACTCACAGCAACCCTCTAAGATGGAGTAGAACTACCCCATAAGGTTTCCAAGGTTTAAACTGCCCACCTTTGGGTTAGCAGGCTGAGCTCTCAACCACTGCACCACCAGGCCTCCAAAACTCCATCTCTAGGTTCCCCTTTTCTCGCTGGGCTTCACTATTTCCACTGCTTGGCGGTGATGACCAGGGGGACTCCCCTGTCTTTTCCCATCTGGTGGGCAGACTTTAAACCTAAAAATTCTAAGGAAACGAGGCTCTCAGGGTCCAGGTCTCTAACACCACTCTGCACTATTTAGCTCCTGCCCTTTCTACCAGCGGCCTGCCCACATTTCATCAGGCTTAAAATGAGATGCCCTGAAAGAAGTATACTTCCCTGAGGTCCCTGAAACTTCCTCCCGTCTTTCTGGGGTGCAACCTGGCCACATGCAATAGCACCCCACAACCGTGTAGCGCCCAAGATTCCGTTGTTCTACTTGAGATACTTCAACTCCAAAATGATCCAAAGCAATGAGTAACCTCTGCGGGGGGGGGGGGGGGGGGGGGCTGTGGCTCTAGTGTTAACAGGAAAAGGAGGAAATCATAGCCCCTTACAATTATTACAAGTTAACCACGTGCCAGGCATTGTACTAGAGGCTTCATATGAGTTAGTGTATTTAGTCCTCACAACTCTATGAAATCCATTTTACAGATGGGGTAACTGATGCAGCTGGTAAACTCTCCTGCGGGGGGCGGCTGGAGAAGCTTGATGTTTCGCATTTGCTGGTTTCCACAGTATAAATATCTCGCCACAGCCAATTTCAAGCTACTTTATGGTTTAGCAGGAAACCCTGGTGGCGTAGTGGTTAAGTGCTACAGCTGCTAACCAAGAGGTCGGAGGTTCAAATCCACCAGGCGCTCCTTGGAAGCTCTATGGGGCAGTTCTACTCTGTCCTATAGGGTCGCTATGAGTCGAAATTGACTCGACAGCAGTGGGTTTGGTTTTTTGGTTATGGTTTAGCAAGGTCCCTGGGTGGTACAAGAGGTTTGCACTCTACTGTTAACCTAAAGAGGAGCCCTGGTGGCACAATGGTTAAGTGCTCCGCTGATAACCAAAAGATCAGCAGTTTGAATCCACCAGCAGCTCTGCAGAAGAAAAGGCCCGGTGATCTGATCCGGTAAAGATTACAGCCTAGGAAACCCTATGGGGCAGTTCTGCTCTGTCTTATAGGGTTGCTATGAGTCGGAATCAACTCAAAGGCACACAACAACAATACTAACCTTAAGGTTGACGGTTCCAAAGTGGCACTGTGGAAGAAAGACCTGGGGATCTGCTTCTGTAAGACTACAGCCAAGAAAACCCTATGGAGCAATTCTACTCTGGAACACAGGGGGTTGCCTTGAGTTGCAATCATATCAACAGCAATGGGTTTTGTGGTTTAGCAACCAACTCCCAACCACCATTGAAATTGAGGCACAGAGAGGTCAAGTAACTTGTCAAAGGTTGCTGAATTGGGAAACATTAGAGTCAAATTTGGAACCAAGAGTTTAACTGAGTGTACGTTCTGATCACTGCTCCATAAGCCTGTGAACGTCCAACAGCAGCAGGGTAGAGCTAAAACGAACACTCACAAGGAAATCCTTTGAATCAAATCAACATGCTTATATGATCACTAACCGAGTGCTTACTGTGTGCACACCAAGAACATAAGCTCTTTACCGTAGCCCTATAAAGTCTGTACTTCGTTAGGATTGCCCTGAATTATTAAACACAATGATTTAATCTGATGGGTGGGGGACCACTCCAATTAAGTGCTGAAGGAGGGGTAGCTATTATTATTCCCATTTTGCAGACCCTTAGCTGCACAGGGAGGTTACTCTGTGGTGGAGGGGGGATTCAGACCCAGACAATCTGGTTCCAGTCGACACTCTTAAACACAATGCTTATCATAAAATATGATGTGAGGTGAAAAAAGGAAACAAGCCAGAAGGTACGGACTTGTAGCTCTAGGCAGAAGTGGATCTTGGATCTTGGAGTGGGAGATGGCAGTAAATCCTCTCAAGAGTCGGGCAAACCTGGGTTTGAAAGATTCATGCTCCACCACCCACTGTGCTTTGGGGCAGGTTACCCAACGCTCCAGCCTTTAGTTTCCTGCTCTGTGACCCCCACACCTATCTCACCGTTGTCCTAAGGTTGAAGGGAGAAGTCACAGAACGCGGTGGACACAGGCCCTAGCTCACATTAAGCACTCAACGGGTCGTGGCTGTTATTGTGCTCAAAAAGGGTAAGAGAACTGTAATCAAGGACATGGTTTCAAGTTGTGGGTCCGGCTGGTCCAGATGTGCCAGCCACGCAGAGTCCTTTGCACCTTGCACGCTTCCCTGGCGCGAACCACAGACTTGCCTCCTCTCCCTCCTGTGGTTCACCCACATTCACACCCCGGCAGTTGGGCTCCGCGTGCAGAGCAGAAGGCCCCAGCGCCCAGGCCAGGCAGTCCGTCGGATGCCCGGGTCCAGCCCGCCTTCTCCCGGCGCTCTCGGGCATCCTTCCCACCAACGCGGCCGCGGAGCAGAGAACTCCAGAAGGGGGCCCCGCCGGCGTTCTGCTTTCGGAGTCGAGGTACCGCACTACCTCCAAAGTTTAGGGGTGTTTTGGTTCTCCTTCTACTCCCAGACACTCACTAAAAAGAAAACTGCTGCGGTTCCTCTTTCAGACAATTTTCCTCCCGGAGCCCTCCTCGGGCTCTGCGCTCCCGCTGCAGCGCGGACCGCTGAGGCGCGGGGAGAAGGGGCGCGGGCTGCCGGGCTCCAGTCAGGGCGCTTGGCCGAGCCGCACCCGAGCCCGGGCTGGAGGGTAGCCGATGCCCGGAGCACGAAGCGCAGCCCCCGGGGGCCCCCGATCCCGCCCGCAGGCCCCGGGGCCGCTTACCTGACGGCGGCCTCTTCCTGCTCAGCCGGCTCACGGCGCGGTTGAACATCGCCGCGGGCGGCCGGGGGGAAGGAGAGCGCCCGCGGAGCCGCCAAGCCCAAAGGCTGCGAGAAGGAGCAGGAGGGCGAGGAGCAGGAGGAGGAGGGCGAGGGGAGGAGCAGCGCGCAGCACCGCCCGCGCCGGGCCCCGCCACCGCCCGCCACCCCGCCCCGCGCCGCGTGGCGCGCTCTGAGCGCCCTGCCCGCCCGCGCCTGGGGCCGGCGGTCCCGCCCTGGGGTTCGGGGGTGCCGGCGGGCCTGAGTGCCCCTCCCCGCGCGGAGCCGGCCAGCACCCGCACTGGGGTGCACTCGCCTCAGGGAGCCCTGCCAAGCGGTCTGGGGCGTCCCTGGGCCCCCTTGCCGCTCCGCGGGGCTCCCAGGAGATGCTCTCCTGGGCCCCGCCCCTCCGGCTCCCGACTCCGGCGGCCGCCCGGGTCTCCCCCCTCTTCCTGCAGCTCGGGAGAAACGGGGCGCGGGCGGGAGTCCCGCGGGGCGCCAGGCGGGGTCGCCTCCCGGTTCCCAGACGGGAAGCGGAGGCTCCCAGAGGCCTCCCGGCTCTGCAAAGCCCGTATGCGCCCTGGGCCCGCGGCCTCCGCTTTGCACCGGGTGCTAAGCCCCGGGATTCCAGGACCCCCGCGCGCCCCGGCCCGTGCCCCAACTTGGACACAGCCTTCTACGGCCGCGAGCGCTGGCGGGGCGTCGCCGGACCGGGGCCGCGATGCCTGCGCGCGGAGCGAGGGTGGGCGCCCTCTCCCGGGCGCCGGGACTCGAGCGCTTTCTCCCTGAGCCTGTAGGCTCCGGGGCGGGTCTCCAGGGAGTTCTGGAGGAAGCCCTCAGTCGCCTCGCAGAGCGGCGCCTTCGCCCCGCATACCGGCCAGCCCAGGGCATTTTTCTAACTTTGGGGACACGTGGGTGCAGCGCCCGCATCACTCGGGCCGCCACTGCGCGCTCAGCCTGATGTCCCTTTCCCGCTGCCAGTCACTTGCGCGGCGCCACGCGCTCCACTCTCCTCTTTAAGCTCATTTTTTCTGCAAACGGCCCAAGATCTTCCTGTGCGTTTGGTTTATGAGGGATTGTCTTTCTGGCGTGTCTTCTTTTTCTCCTTGTGTATCTGGCTTTGTCTCTAAATCGGCCTTTATTTTTAGCTGTGCTAATTGCTATTTTTCCAAGCCGTTCCCCTGTCATTGGCCCCCCTCCACCCATCCTTTCACAGTATTTCCACTAGCTGGAATTTTCTTTCATATCTTCTATTCTGAGCTTCCTCTTCGACTAATTTTTTCTCCCTCCTTCTACCCACCTTCCAGTCTTAGTTCCACCCTTTCTCTTTCCTTTATGGTTGCTTCTCATTTCTGTCCTTCCCAACAGCCAAGTCATTTTTTCTAGGCACTCTCTGTTGCTGGGAGAGGTTTTCCCTGGCCCTTTAGGTTCAGGGGGTTTTCAGCTGTAACCCAAGGAGGCCAGAGTGACCGTGAAGAGGTTTAGAACCTAGACCTCCCAACCAGTTGTTGGCATACTCCGGGTAGGGTGCGCCTATGCGAGGTTCCACCCTGTTGTAGTGGGATCAGCCTGTTAAAAGTATAGGCAGAACTCTCCCCAGTTCCAAGAGTAGGACTTTTATTATTATTTTATTTCATCCCTAGAGAACATTTCTGGCAAGATGGAGCTTACATAAAAATTAGCAATATCTTCAACATGGCACCACATCCCTGAATCATTTCTAGGACCAATGTCCCAATGTCCTGCAGGATAGAAGCAGGCAAAATACAGCAATGCGCACAAACAAACCATCATTTCTTCCCGTGACTTTTTCTGAAGAAAATTCTAGACTCTGGGAGAGCATTGAACATTATTTACATAAATGCTTTTGAATGTTATTTATTATACACTTCTATCACGCTTTTGGAGTCCTGGGTGGTACAGTAATTAACCAGCTGGGCTGACCTAAGGTTTGGAGGATTGAGTCCACCTAGAGATGCCTTGGAAGAAAGGCCTGGTCATCTACTTCTGCAAAATCAGCCATCGAGGACCCTAAGGAGCACAGTTCGGCTCTGATACACATGGGGTTGCTGTGAGTGGAAATCCAGTCCAGAGCGACTGGTTTTTTGTTATTGTTTATTTTATTGTATTTTTGGTGAAAGTTTATACAGACAATTAGGTTCTCATTTAACAATTTTGATATTGTTCAGTGGCAGTGGTTACATTCTTCACAATGTATCAGCATTCTCATTATTTCCATTTTGGTTGTTCTGTTTCCATTAATCTAGCTTTTCTGTCCCCCCTTGCCTTGTCATCTTTGGTCTAGAGTAAATGTTTACCATTTGGTTTCATCTAGATGATTATTTTTGAGGAGCACAGTACTCATGGGTGATATTATCTTTCGGGCCAATCCGTCCTCTAGGAGTGGTTTGAGTATCAAGTTTAAAGAGGATCTTAGGGCAATAGTCTCATGGGTTCATCTAGTCTCTACTGGTCCAGCAAGTCTGGCCTTTTAGCAGCAACTATTTCTTGTTTTGTTTTATCACATCTTTGGGGTGGAGGCTGGTACTTGATTTCCACTGCTCCCGTTAAGAAATCAGAGGCTCCTCTGTAAAAAAAAGGAACCAGGACCCATACCTCATATCTCACACCATACACAAAAACTAACTCAAACTGGACCAAAGACCTAAGGATAAAACCTAAAATTATAAAGATCATAGAGGAAAAAATAGGGACAATGCTCGGGGCCCTAATATACGGCATGACTAGAGTACCAAACATAACTAAAAATGCACATACAGCAGAAGATGAACAAGATAACTGGGACCTCCTAAAAATTAAACAGTCATGCTCAGCAAAAGACTTCCCCAAAAGAATCAAAAGAGAACCTACAGACTGGGGGAAAAAATTTGGCTACCACATATCCGACAAGGGAATAATCTCTAAAATTTATAGAAAATGTCAACATCTCAACAATAAAAAAAGACAATTTATCCAATTAAAAATTGGGCAAAGGATATGAACAGACACCAGAGAAGACATTCAGGCAGCTAACAAACGTATGAAGAAATGCTCGCGATCATTAGCTATTGTTGTTGTTGTTGTTGTTGTTAAGTGCCACCAAGTCAGTTCCGACTCATAGAGACCATATGCACAACAGAACAAAACACTGACCGGTCCTGCACCATCGTCACAATTGTTGCTATGCTTGAGTTTTGCAGCCACTCTTTCAATCCATCTCACTGAGGGTCTTCCTTTTTTTCACTGATCCTCTACTTTACCAAGAATGATGTCCTTCTCCAGGGACTGATCCCTCTTGATAACATGTCCAAAATAGGTGAAACATAGCTTTGCCATCCTTGCTTCTAAGTAGCATTCTGGTTGTACTTCTTCCAAGACAGATTTGTTCATTCTTTTGGCAGTCCATGGTATAGTCAATATTCTTCACCAACACCAGAATTAAAAAAAAATTAAAAGTCATTAATTCTTCCTCAGTCTTCCTTATTCATTGTCCACCTTTCATATGCATATGAAATGATTGAAAACCCCATGGCTTGGGTCAGGCACATCTTAGTCCTCAAGGTGACATCTTTGCTTTTCCACACTTTAAAGAAGTCTTTTGCAGCCAATTTGCCCAATGCAATGCATCTTTTGATTTCTTGACTGCAGCTTCCATGGGTGTTGATCGTGGATACAAGTAAAATGAAATACTTGACAACCTCAATCTTTTCTCCATTCTTCATGATGTTGCTTATTTGTTCACTTGTGAGGATTTTTGTTGTCTTTATGTTGAGGTGTAATTCATACCAGAGGCAGTAGTCTTTGATCTTCATCAGTAAATGCTTCAAGTCCTCTTCACTTTCAGCAAATAAGGTTGTGTCATCTGCATATCACAGGTTGTTAATGAGTCTTCCTCCAATCCTGATTCCTCATTCTTCTTTATATAGTCCAGTTTCCCAGATTATTTGCTCAGCATACAGATTAAATAGGTATGGTGAAAGAATACAACCCTGAGGCACACCTTTCCTGACTTTAAATCATGCAGTATCCCCTTGTTCTGTTTGAACGACTGCCTCTTGATCCATGTACAGATTCCTCATGAGCACAAGTACGTGTTCCAGAATTCCCATTCTTCACAATGTTACCCATGATTTGTGATGATCCACACATTTGAATGCCTTTGCAGAGTCAATAAAACACAGGTAAACATCTTTCTGGTATTCTCTGCTTTCGGCCAGGATCCATCTGACATCAGCGATGATATCCCTGGTTCCACGTCCTCTTCTAAATCCAGCTTGAATTTCTGGCAATTCCCTGTTGATATACTGCTGCAGCCACTTTTGAATGCTTTTCAGCAAAATTTTGCTGGCATGTGATATTAATGATATTGTTTGATAATTTCTGCATTCAGTTGGATCTCCTTTCTTGGGAATAGGTATAAATATGGATCTCTTCCAGTCCGGTGGCCAGGTAGCTGTCTTCCAAATTTCTTGGCGTAGATGAGTGAGCGCTTCCAGTGCCACATCCATTTGTTGAAACATCTCAATTGGTATTTCGTCAATTCCCAGAGCCTTGTTTTTCGCCAATGCCTTCAGCGCAGCTTGGACTTCTTCCTTCAGCACCATCGGTCCCTGATTATATGTTACCTCCTGAAATGGTTGAACGTCTATCAATTCTTTTTGGTATAGTGACTCTGTGTATTCCTTCCATCTTCTTTTGATGCTTCCCGTGTCATTTAATATTTTCCCCTTAGAATCCTTCAGTATTGCAACTTGAGGCTTGAATTTTTTCTTCAGTCCTTTCAGCTTGAGAAATGCTGAGCATGTTCTTCCCTTTTGGTTTTCTATCTCCAGCTCTTTGCACATGTCATCACACTTTACTTTGTCTTCTTGAGCCACGCTTTGAAACCTTCTGTTCAGCTCTTTTAGTTCATCATTTTTTCCTTTTGCTTTAGCTACTTGATGTTCAAGAGCAAGTTTCAGAGTCTCATCTGACATCCATTTAGGTCTTTTTTTTCTCTCCTGTCTTTTTAATAACTTCTTGCTTTCTTCACTTATGATGTCCTTGCACAACTTGTCTGGTCTTCGATCATCAGTGTTCCCCATGTCAAATGTATTCTTGAGATGGTCTCTAAATTCAGGTGGGATATACTCAAGGTCCTACTTTGGCTCTCATGGACTTGTTCTAATATTCTTCAGTTTCAACTTGAACTTGCATATCAATAATTGATGTTCTGATCTGCAGTTGGCCCCTGGCCTTGCTCTGACTGATGGTATTGAGCTTTTCTATCATCTTTTTCCACAGCTGTAATAGATTTGACTCCTGTGTATTCCATCTAGTGAGGTCCATGTGTATAGTCACTGTTTATGTTGGTGAAAAAAAGTATTTGCAATGAAGAAGTCGTTTGTCTTGCAAAATTCAATCATGCAATCTCCAGCATTGTTTCTAGCACCAACGCCATATTTTCCAACTACCAATCCTTCTTCTTTGTTTCCAACTTTCGCATTCCAATCACCAGTAATTATCAGTGCATGTTCGATCCATTTCAGACTGCAGAAGTTGGTAAAAACTTCAATTTCTTCATCTTTGGCCTTAGTGGTTGGTGTGTAAATTTGAATAACAGTCATATTAACTGCTCCTCCTTGTAGGTGTATGGATATTATCCTATCACTGACAGCATTGCACTTTAGGATCTTGAAATGTTCTTTTTGACAATGAATGCAACACCATTCCTCTTCAAGTTCTCATTCCCAGCACAGTAGACTATATGATTGCCCAATTAAAAATGACCAATACCAGTCCATTTCAGCTCACTAATGCCTAGGATATCCATCTTTATGCTTCCCATTTCATTTTTGATGACTTTCAATTTTCCTAGATTCATACTCCATACATTCCAGGTTCTGATTATTAATGAATGTTTCTGGCTGTTTCTTCTTATTTTTAGTCATGCCACATCAGCGAATGGAGGTCCCAAAAGCTTGACTTGATCTATGTCATAAAGGTCAACTCTACTTTGAAGAGGCAGCTCTTCCCCAGTAGTCTTTTGAGTGCCTTCCAACCTGAGGGCTCATCTTCCGACACTGTATCAGACAATGTCCCACTGCTATTCATAAGGTTTTCACTGGCTAATTCTTTTCAGAAGTAGACTGCCAGGTTCTTCTTCCTAGTCTGTCTTAGTCTGGAAGCTCAGCTGAAGCCTGTGTGCCATGGGTGACCCTGCTGGTATTTGAATACCAGTGGCATAGCTTCTAGCATCACAGCAACACACAAGTCCCCACAGTATCACAAACTGACAGATGGTATTGAACAGATGTAAATCAAAACTACAATTAGATGCTATGTCACCCTGACATTACTGGCACAAATCAAAAACACAGAAAATAACAAATGTTGATGAGGTTTCAGGGAGATTGGAACTCTTATATACTGTTGATAGGAATGTAAAATGATACAACTACTTTGGAAAACAGTATGGGCGCTTCCTCAAAAAGCTAGAAATAGAAATACCATATGATCCAGCAATCTCACTCCTGGTATATACCTGAAAGAAATAAGAGCTGTGACACAAATAAACGTATGCACACCCAACTTCGTTGTAGCATTATTCACAATAGCAAAAAGATGGAAACAAAATAAGTGCTCATCAACAGAGGATGGATTAAGAAACTGTGGTACATACACAAGAGAATACTACACAATGATAAAGAATAATGATGAATCCACAAAACATCTCACAGAATGGATGAATTTGGAGGACATTATACTGAGTGAAATAAGTCAGTCACAAGAGGACAGATATTTTATGATACCACTACTATAAAGTAACAACAAAAATGTTTACGCACAGAAAAAAAAACTAAAGACATTCTTTGATGGTTACCAGGGATGGGAGGGGGAGGGAGAGAAACTAACCAATTAGATAGAAGACACAAGTTAATATGGGTGAAGGGAAAGGCAATACATAATATGGGGGAAGTCAGTACAACATGACCAAGACAAGAGAGGGCACTGAAAGGAAGGTAAGAACAAAGGGCAACTACGGTCACAACTCACTCGACGACATTGGGTTTGCTTACGGTAAATACTATAGCTTAGACAGTCCTGCAGCAATAATATTAACAAATGATACTTTACGAATGGACAAATAGGTAGATAGGTATGCCAAGAGTTGTGGGAGGTTGTAGGGAACACCCCCACCGGCAAATATAGGTTTGATGGTGGATATTTCTATGTATACAACTGTAGGTGTTGCTCATACAGAGCACACAAGGAGTATAATCAGGGAAACCTCTTAGACATAACCAAACACCTCATGGGATAAAGTTCCTAGGCTAGAAGACAAAGGACCATAGACTTGGGGGACATCTGCGTCAATTGGCACAACATAGTACATAAAGATAAGGTGTGCATCCTATCTGGTGAGTAGTAAATACCTCAGGTTTTACAAGCTTGCAAACAGTCATCCAAGATACAACTATTGGTCTCTTGTCTGGAGCAAGGGAGAGTGAAGGAGAGCAAAGACTCAAGGGAGCAATTAGTCCAAAGGACTAATGGACCCCAAGTATCACAGCCTACACGACCAGAAGAACTAGATGTTGCCCGGCTACCACTACCAGCTGTTCTGACTGGGATCACAAAAGAGGGTCCTGACAGAGTGGGAGAAAATCGTAGAACAAAAAAAATCAAATTCACAAAAAAGACCAGACTTAATGGTCTGACAGATACTGGAGGAACCCCAAGACTATGGCCTTAAGATACTCTTCTGACCTGGAAATGACGCCATTCTCAGAGACCACCCTCCAAACAATAGATAGTATATAAAATAAACAATAATTCCCGAGAGGAATGTACTCCTTAGAACAATCAATTATACAAGATCAAAAGGGCATTATCTGCCCAAAAGCAAAGATGAGAAGGCAGGAAGGGGCAGAAAATCAGGGGAAACCAGGGCAGAAACGGAGAGAGTGCTGACACATTGTGGGCAATGAAACCAAGGTCATGAAACACTGACGTACAAACTATCGAATGGGAAACTAATTTGCTCTGCAAACTTTTACCTAAAGCACAATAAAAAAGAAAGAAAGAAATGAGAGGCTTGTCATCAATTCAACAAGTAAATTCCACCCAAACAGATGATAGAGGAGGTGTAAAAAGTGCATGGCCTAGTCCTAGCCTATGGAAGGCTTATAAGTCTGTGGGGCATCTATAAACCCATTGCCATCGAGTCGATTCTGACTCATAGCCACCCTACAGGACAGAGTAGAACTGCCCCATAGAGTTTCCAAGGAGTGCCTGGTGGATTTGAACTGCCGACCTTTTGATTAGCAGCCTTAGCACTTAACTACTCCACCACCAGGCATCTATAAAGTGAGAAAAGCATCTCAGGTGCAGGGTGTGAGTCCTGGTCCTAGGCAAAAAAGCAAACCCTCCGTTAATTCCAACCCATAGTGCCCGTAGGCTTTCCAAGTACCCACCTTTTGGTTAGCAGCCAAATGCTTAACCACTGTGCTACTAGGGCTCCCCTGGTCCTAGAGGAGGGTTTTAAAGGCTGGCAGAGTCCTAGATCCAAACTAGGTCACTTCCTTCCCATATAAATGAATTTAGGCAGCCCACCTCCCCAGAAAACATCTCCAGAGATCAAATTACAAGTAAACCTAATGCAGAAAATAAGGAGACCATGCAATGGGAGAAAAGTTAGGCACAGACAGCCAAGTTATTATTAGTTGCCGGGTCCACCCAACCCTGTCATGAAAAACCCTGGTGTGGCCTGGTACACACTATGTACTCCTCCTGAGCTAAGTACTCTGGGCCTTTCTGAAATAAAGGGAAAAAATAACCATTTCAAACCCCTTTCATTGTCCTGTTAGCTTATCACATCAACAACCAAAAAACCAAACCCATTGTGGTCAAGTTGATTCTGACTCATAGCGACCCCATAGGACAGAGCAGAACTGCCCCCCAGGGTTTCCAAGGGGCAGCTGATGGATTCAAACTGCTCACCTTTTGGATAACAGTTGAGCTCTTTAACCACTGTGCCACCGGGGTAAAAAATAAAGACCCGTGATTGAGATGTCATCTTGGTTATCTAGTGCTGCTATAACAGAAATACCACAAGTGGATGGCTTTAATAAAGAGAAGCTTATTCCCTTACTGTCCAGCAGGCTAGAAGTCTGAATTCAGGGTGCTAGCTCCAGGGGAAGGCTTTCTTTCTCTGTTAGCTCTGGAGAAAAGTCTTTGTCATCAGCCTTCCCTTGATCTGGGAGCATCTCAGCACAGGTACCTCAGGTTCAAAGGATGTGCTCTGCTCCCACACTGCTTTCTTGGTGGTATGAGGTCCCCCATGTCTCTGCTTGCTTCTCTGTTTTATATCTCAAAAGAGATTGGCTTAAGACACTAATCAATACAACGGCCACTAATCCATCTCATTAAGTCACAGTGATAGGATTTACAACACAGAGGGAAATCACATCAGATGACAAAATGGTAGACAATCATTCAATACTGGGAATCATGACCTAGCCAAGTTGACAGATATTTTGGGGGGACACAATTCAATCCATGACAGATGGACACAGTTTAAAATTTTTGTTTTGAGACACTGAAAGGCTGTCTTTGTAAAATTGGTATAAATACCTGTTTTAAGTGCCAAAAAATCCCAAAGTTAATGTGCACTTTACAGAAGGCCGAGTATAAAATATAAAGCCTCTGGCCTCTAAAGCTTGTCAAAGAGCACACACACATACGACATGATGAAGTTCTACTTGTGGTTTGCATTTGGGCTGGTGATCCTCACCATCTAAACAGCCTCATGACTCTAAGTTCAGCGCCACTTCCTGCAGCTCATCTTAGGCCCTCACAAACTCTGGTAATCAACCTGGGCAAGACGTGGACCAGCAGCTGGGCCACCTCTCTACCCTGCTGGTCTTACTTTTCATTCAAAGACGGTCAAATTGGGCAAGAGGCAAGAGCCCTGGATAGCTTCTGGGATAGAATTCCAGCGTTCATTGATTTAAGAGTTCAGTACTTTTTATTCCACTTAGAAACTTTAACAATTGCTAAGCTGTGGAGTCCCTGAGTGGCACAAATGGCTAAGCGCTCTGCTACTAATTGAAAGGCTGGCACTTTGAATCCAACCTGAGGTGCCTTGGAAGAAAAGCCTGGCAATCTAGTTCCAAAAAATCAGCCATTGAAAACCATATTGAAGAAGAAAACTAAAGACACGAGGGAAAGATTAGTCCAAAGATCTAATGGACAACTACCATGGCCTCCACAAGTCTGAGTCCAGTACAGCTAAATGGTGCCTGGTTACCACCACTGACTGCTCTGACAGGAATCACAATAGAGGGTCCCAGACAGAGCTGGAGTAAAATGTAGAACAAAATTTTAACTCACAGACACAAAAAAGACCATACTTGCTGGCCTGACAGAGACTGGAAAAACCCCAAGAGTATGGCCCCTGGACACCCTTTTATCTCAGTCATGAAGTTGCTCCTGAGGTTCACCCTTCAGCCAAAGATTAGACAGGCCCATAAAACAAAACGAGACTAAAGGTGCACACCAGCCCAGGGGCAAGGATGAGAGGGCAGGAGGGGACAGGAAAGGTGGTAACAGGGAACCCAAGGTTGAGAAGGCAGAATGTTGACATGTCATGGGGTTGTTAACCAATGTCATAAAACAATATGTGTACTAACTGTTTAATGAGAAACTAGTTTTTCTTTAAACCTTCATCTAAAGCACAATTTAAAAAAAAAAAAAAAGAAAGAAAACCCTATTGAACATAGTTCTACTCTGACACAAACAAGGTCGCCGTAAGTTGGAATTGATTCAATGGCAACCAGATTTTTTTTTAAACCGTGCGTATATTTTGAGTCTCTTATAACTTGAATATATATAACAAGAATATACATTACATATATAATATATAATATAAATGTGTGTGTATAATGGACTATAAGGAGCCCTGGTGGTGCAGTGGTTAAAATGATTGACTGCTAACCAAAAGGTCGGCAGTTGGAAACCACCAGTGGCTCCGTGGGAGAAAGATGTGGAAGTCTGCTTCCATAGAGATTTCCAACCTTGGAAACCCTATAGGGTCTCGATGAGTTGGAATCGACTCAAAGGCAGTGGGCATGATAGATTATACACAATCTTCTTCTGAGGCCTGTGAAGAGGAGAGGTCTAGTAAAATAACAAATAAGTACCTGACGTGGAGTGGAGAGGCGTGGGAACCAATCCTGGCCTTACAACAGACCAGCTGTGTGTACTTAAACACATCACGGCCTCTTGGGATTGAAAAGAAAAGATGCCACCTACATCCTAAGGGTGTGGTGTCCAATAGCAATAAACAAGAAAGCACCTGGCCCAGTGCCCAGCACATGTAGGCGCGCAAAAAAATTCCTGGAACCTGACTGATTTACACCCCTTACAACGCTGTTTTAATAAATAGTAAGCTTTAGCCTACACGTGGGGAAAAGCGGCTTTTTTTTTTAATTAGGAGAAGTCGGTAGGGTTGGTATCAGTGTGATGCAATGGACACTTAGACGTGGTGAAGGGGGAAAGCGGATTGTTACAGCCTCTCTGGAAGCCAAGAGAGGCAGATACACTAAGATGAGCATGTGGCAACATGTACAAGAGCCACCAAAACATTCATCCCTATCCGTCCAGTGACTAATCCTACGACTGGCAATTCATGCCAAAGAAACAATAAGAGATAAGAAGATTTATGTATAAAGTTTAACATCGCTTTTTTTTTTCAGTGCTATTTATAATAGCTTTAAAAATGCCCATTGATAGAATTATTAAGTTACGGTATATTCCTGTAGTGGAATACTTAACAGTTGTAAAAACTGTGTGAAGAATATTGGGTGATTCTGATGAAGCTTTCACTGAAAAAATCAAGATGCAGTTATAGATAACTTTTTCAGTGTGTGTGTGGGCAGGGGAACATTATGTTTGTGTATAGAAAGCTTGCAAGAAACTACACCAAGCTGTTAATAGTACTTATTTGCAAATGATGGGATTATGGTGATTTTAATTTTCATTATCATCCTTTCTTGTTTTGCAAAATTTCTGCAGTTGTTATTGCTGTTGTGTGCTGTCGAGTCCATTCCAAATCATAGTGGCCCTATAGGACAGAGAAGAACGGCTCCATAGGGTTCCGAGGCTATAATCTTTATGGGAGTGGATTGCCACATCTTTCTCCCTCAGAGGGGCTGGTAGGTTGCAACTGCCAACCTTTTGGTTAGCAACCAAGTGATTAACCACTTTGCCACCAGGGCACCTTGTCTGCAGTATATATGCCTTTATGCAGGGGGGAAAAAAATCAGTAGCTGGAAACTGGCCAAAAACTCTACTAGATTTAACTCCATAAAATATTTAAACCCACATTTTTACAACATTAGTTTTGCTTTCTTAAAATTGTAGTTTCCCATGAAAGGAGCCAGAAGACAGTGACTTCCTTTCCCATCTTTGATCCCCCTTGCATTTTAAGAGTCACACACTCATGGCATGTCACAGCTGGAGGAAACTGTGGAGATCACACATTATGCTGTACGTCAGGAAACCCAGGCCCAGATAGCAGCTGGACTTGGGTTTAGCTGATCCTTGATGTGAGGTTTCCTGACTCCTAGGCAGGTGGTCCTCTTGGTATTTCACCCCTGGCTTGTACCATGCTAACATCCATGAAGCTGTACTAAAAAAAAGAAGATCCCTATAAAAGAAAGAATCCCTGAGGGAGCAGGGGAGCAGTGGGATGCAGACCCCAAATTCTCGTAAAAAGACCAGACTTAATGGTCTAACTGAGACTAGAATGACCCCAGAGGTCATGGTCCCCAGACCTCCTGTTAACCCAAGACAGGAACCATTCCTGAAGCTAACTCTTCAGACAGGGATTGGATTGAGCTATGGGATAGACAATGATACTGGTGAAGAATGAGCTTCCTGGATCAAGTAGACACACGAGACTATGTTGGCATCTCCTGTCTGAAGGAGAGATGAGAGGGTAGAGAGGGTCAGAAACTTGTGGAATGGACACAAAAAGCGAGAGTGGAGGGAAGGAGTGTGCTGTCTTATTAAGGGGAGAGCAATTAGGAGTACATAGCAAGGTGTTCATAAATTTTTATATGAGAGTTGGACTTGATTTGTAAACTTGCACTTAAAGCACAATAAAAATTTAAAAAAAAAAAAAAAAAGAAGATCTCTTATGTAACCTTAAAATTCTAATTGAAGGCCCTGGATAACCAAAGCATTATTGAAGAACAAAGTAGGAGGCCTCACATTACCTGATCTCAGAACCTACTATACAGCCACAGTAGTCAAAATAGCCTGGTACTGGTATAAAGACAGACACATAGACCAGTGGAACAGAATGGAGAACCCAGATGTAAATCCATCCACCTAATGTCAGCTGATCTTTGACAAAGGACCAAAATCCATTAAATGGGGGAAAAGAGTCTTTAACAAATGGTGCTGGCAAAACTGAATGCCCATCTATAAAAAGATGAAACAGGACCCATACCTCATACCATGCACAAAAACTAACTCAAAATGGATCAAAAACCTAAATATAAAACCTAAAACAATAGAGTTCGTGGAAGAAAAAATAGGGACAACACTAGGGGCCCTAATACATGGCATACAGTATGAACCATAACTAACAACGCACAGACACCAGAAGATAAAGCAGATAACTGTTGTCGTTAGGTGCCACCGAGTCAGTTCTGACTCATATCGACTCTATGTACAACAGAACAAAGCATGAAGATGGCTCTTGCCAAGTCCTGCACCATCTTCACAGTCGTTGTTATGCTTTAGTCCATTGTTGCAGCCACTGTGCCAATCCGTCTCCTTGAGGATCTTCCTCTTTTTCACTGACCCTCTACTTTATCAAGTATGATGTCCTTCTTCAGGGACTGATCCCTCCTGATAACATGTCCAAAGTATGTGAGACGAAGTCTCACCACCCTTGCTTCTAAGGAGCATTCTGGCTGTACCTCTTCCAAGACAGATTTGTTCATTCTTTTGGCTGTCCTTAGTATATTCAATATTCTTCACCAACACCATAATTCAAAGGCATCAATTCTTCTCCAGTCTTCCTTATTCATCGTCCAGCTTTCGCATGCATATAAGGTGATTGAAAACGCCATGTCTTGGGTTAGGCGCACCCTAGTCCCACCAAATGCTCTGACAGGGATCACAATAGATAGTCCTAGGGAGGGTGAGAGAACAAAATTCAAATTCACAAAAAAAGACCAGACTTACATGACTGGAGGAACCCCCAAGACTATGGCCCCCGAACACCCTACTAACTCAGAACTAAAGCCACTCCCGAAGTCCACCTATCAGCCAAAGATTAGACAGGCCCATAAAACAAATAAAAACACATGTGAGGAATGTGCTTCTTAGTTCAATTGAGTATACAAGAACAAATGGGCAACACCTTCTCAAAAGCAAAGATGAGAAGGCATCAATGGGCAGGAAAACTGGATGAATGGACACTGAGAACCCAGGGTGGAAAGGGAAAGGGGGAGAGTGCTGACACATTGTAGAGATTGCAACTAATGTCACAAAACAATTTGTGTATAAAATTTTTGAATGAAAAACTAATTCGTGCTGTAAACTTTCACCTAAAACACAATAAAATTACTTAAAAAAAAAAAATCTTCCAGCCTGTACCCATTACCCAATTCCAAAACCCCTTCCACATTTTAGGTATCTGTTAGAGCACTACCCCGCTGTTGGGTACCAAGTTCTGTCTTAGTTATCTAGTGCTGCTATAACAGAAATACCACAAGTGGATGGCTTTAACAAACAGAAATCTATTTTCTCACAGATTAGGAGGCTAGAAGTCTGAATTCAGAGCACTGGCTCTAGGAAAACTCTTTCTCTTGGCTCTGGAGGAAGGTCCTTGTCTCTTCAGCTTCTGGTTCTTTTGAGATCTCCATGTGGCTTAGCATCTGTCTTACCCCATCTCTGTCTCTCTGCTCGCTTGTTTAATCTCTTTTATATCTCAAAAGAGATTCACTCAACATACACCCTATACTAATCCTGCCTCATAAACATAACAAAGACACCCCATTCCCCAAATGGGATTATAATCACAGGCATAGAGGCTAGGACTTACAACACTTATTTTGGGGGGACACAAGTCAATCCATAACAACACCCATGCGACCTCCAAAACACTTTGCTCAAACACTTTAGCATCTGGTCACAGTTTCTCTCTCTTTCCCCATCTTTGGTCATTGTTCTCAACAGCATCATCCATGTTGTTGATCACAAAATTTATTAACAGCTCTCACTTTCAGCTCCATTACACTTTAGCCACAATTTGGATTTTCTCATGACTAAGAACCACCCACTGCTTAGATCTCGTCAGTTTTCCCTTTCTGACACATCTCCTCACTTCCTTCTCCTGTCCCCACATACCAACTCAATCTGTCTTTTGTCATTGTCAGCCCATCAAAAAACACCAATTAATGCCTGGAACAGTAGAGGAAGAGGGGCAGTCAGAAACAGAAGGAGGAAATGAAATATGTGCCTAATTACTTCCATGAATAAACACCTCATTTGCCATGAGACCAGAAGAACTGGATGGTGCCTGGCTACCATTACCGAACATTTTGATCAAAGATTCTGTAGGAGATTCCTGATCAAAAGGAGGAAAGAGTGTGGAAAAGGAAATTCTCATAGAGTCCAGATTTTCTGGTGCAATTAAGGTTGGATGAGCCCCTTGGAACTGTTGCCCTGAGATAATCTTTAAACCTTAAAACTTAAATCAAAAATATTCCCTGAGAGCATGAGAGCAGTGTGATGCAGATCCCAAATTCTTGTAAAATGAACAGACTTAATGGTCAGACTGGGACTAGAAGGACCCAGAGGCCATGGTCCCCAGACCTTCTGTTACCCCAAGGCAGGAACCATTCCAAAAGCTAACTCTTCATACAGGGATTGGACTGGAATATGGGATGGAAAATGATGCTGGCAAAGAAGGAGCTTCTTGGATCAAGTAGACACATGACACTATGTTGACATCTCCTGTCTGGAGGGCAGATGAGAGGGCAGAGGGGGCCAGAAGCTACCCAAATGGACACAAGGAGAGAGAGTGGAGGGAAGAACTGTGCTATCTCATTAGAGGGAGAGCAGTTAGGAGTGTCTGGCAAGGTGTATGTAAATTTTTGTATGAGAGACTGACCTGATTTGTAAACTTTCACTTAAAGCACAATAAAAATTAATTGAAAAAAATTCCCTGAAGTCTTCTTTAAACCAAACAATAAAAAAAAAAAAAAAAAATAGGTTAGCTTATTTAGTTATTATGAATGTTTGGCTTGAACGCTGTGCTCTTTGGAAGCATTATCTATATGGGATCAAATCGACAACAGCAACTGGAAAGGCAGATAGGAAGCTTAGGGGACAGTGAGTTTATGTTAATGGGGAGGAACAACATGGAAAATGAGGATGAGATTGGTTGCACACCTTTAATTAATGTAATCAATGTCACTGAATGGTACCTGTAGAAATTGTTGAATTGGTGTATGTCTTGCTGTGTATACTTTCAATAACAATTAAAAAAAAATACCAATTAATAGAGACCAGGGTTTATTAGTGGTTAACAGGGGTGGGCAGGCAGAAGGAAGAAAAGGGGACTTGTTCCTTAAGGGACACTGAGCTTCTGTTAAGGGTAGTAGTGATGGTTGAACATGGTAAACGTAATTAATGTCACTGAATTATATATGTAAAAAATGCTGAAACGACCACTGTCTTGTTACATATATGTTTACTATGATAAAATAGTAATAATAAGAAAAGTAAAATTGAGATTTTCCAGCTAAAAAGTAGATTAATTCTATCACTAGGAAGTTATATTTCTCCAATCTAAAAACCAAGACAAATCTCCTCACTACGCTTCAGCAAAGTATGTCAAATGAGTGATCCGTCCTCTGTTTTAAGTCATCTCAGCTCATGCTCTGAAACCCTCTCCAGTCTGACTGCCACTCCACCGAACCGCTCTCACCTAAGTCACCAGTGACTTCTACCTTGGGAAATCTCAGTCCCCATCTTACTGGACCCTTTTGAGTTAGTTGCTTATTCCCTCCCTCTTGAAACACACTCTGCCCTTGACACAGGACTCTGCTTTCCTGGTTTTTCTGCCTCATTTGCTGTCACACACACACACACACACACACACACACACACACACACACACACACACACCTCCCATTTCCTCTCAGTGGTGATGTGACAAAGGCTTAGTCTTTGGATCTCTTTTCACTTACACACTAACTACCTTGACAATCTCATCAAGATGCATGGCTTTAAATGCCATTTTAATACCATAGGACTTCCATCCTTATACTTCCAGCCTGGACCTGCCTACTTGACAGTGGGCATCTCTTCTTGGATGCCTAACAAGACATGTCAAACTTCATGTGTCCAAATCAGAATTCCCTTTCTTCCTGCCCAAACCAGCTCCACTTGCAGCCTTCTCCGTCTCAATTAAAGGCAGCTCCATCCTTCCAGTTGCTCAGGCCAATGATCTTGGAGTCATTCCTGGACATCATTTTTCTCACACCTCACATCTGCCCGGTCTACCTTCAGATTAAACCCGGATTCCCGCACTTCTCACCACCTCTGTCAGGGTCAGCCTAGGCCAAGCCCCGGCCATTGCCTGAAGTACTGTAGTCGCCTCCTAAAGGTCTCCCTGCTCCCACCTCGCCTTACTAGTTGCTGTGGAGTCAATTCCAACTCCTGGTGACGCCATATGTGTTAGAGCAGAACCGTGCTCCATAGGGTTTTCAATCGCTGATTTTTCAGAAGTACATGGCCAGATCTTTCTTCTGAGACATTTCCGAATGGATTTGAACTGCCAACCTTTCAGTTAGCAGCCAAGCGTGTTAACCATCTGCACACCGTTCTAAACACAGCAACCAGTGGGATTCTTTTAAAACAGTGGAGGTCACATCATGTCAATCCCCACCTCCAAACTTCTAGCCTGCTGGGCTGTGAGAGAATAAACTTCTCTTTGTTAGAGCCATTCCACTTGTGGTATTTCTGTTATAGCAGTACTAGATGGCTAAGATAGCAACCAATGTCACAAAACAATATGTGTATTAATTGTTTAATGAGAAACTAATTTTCTCTGTAAACCTTCATCTAAGGTACTATAAAAAAAGAACAATAAAAAAATAAATATAACAAACTTAAAAATGCAAAAAAAGAAGGGAGCCCCTCCCCCCACACACCCATGCCTTTTTTTTAACTCCATCCATCCCTACCATATTTTTCTCCATAGCAAGTATCACCTTCTAATACCCTATAATTTACTTGCTTACTATGTTCATTGTCTGCTTCTCTCTAGAGCCCCGACAGCTGCCGTACCTTAATTACACTTGCCCTTGAGAGTGAGCTGAGTGAAGTCAGGAGTGTTCACGGTTATGTTCACTGCTCCTCGCTCCAAGAAGTGTGCCTGTTACACAGTAAACACTCAAGGAAACTTGATGGGGAATCAAGAGAAGAAATACTGATCTCCTCTCTCCCAAAATACCATGAAGATGACAGGAAAGGCATAAAAACAAGGTATAGTTCACCTGGACAAGGTATATGAGAAAGGAAGCAGGAACGGAAAAGAGAGTTCAGCAAATCTGAAAGCGGATAGAGAAGTAGAAACAGATTCAACAGAAAGAGGAAGCTACAGCGTCCTGCGGGCGGAGGGGCGCAGTGAAAGCAGGCTGGCTGGCCCTGCAGCCTCAGAAGGCCTCCTGATAGAAGGGCACAGAGGCAGAAAGTGGGGAAGGCGAGGGCTGAAGGCAGGGATTGGATAAAAGTCTGTATAGGGAACCTCAAGTCTCCTCCACTCTCACCCCAGAAACCAGAGTTTATTTTTGGAAATACTGAGTCACAGAGGCAGAGCTGAGGGGGCAGGTGAGGCTCTGGGCTTTCAGTGGGGAAGAAGTGAAGGTCTACATACGGAATTGGGAGGCATCTTCCCAGGCCTCTCACCTCCCCTCCCTGGCCAGAAGGCCAGCATCCAGGTGTACTAGAAAATTGTAATACCCCACTCAAAAAAAAAAAAAACCACAACAGATGTTAACATTTAGGGGTTCCCAGAAGCTAGTACTGCCCAGTCACAGAGAAATACATTCAGCCAGCCTCTTCCACACACATACACAGCTTCTGAATAGCTTTTGACGTCTCCTTCTCAAATATGAGGCATGGCCAAGGATCACAGACATTTAAGGAATGTCTCCAAATGAAAGAGACCAAAAATGATAAAACAAATAAATGTAAGAATTTAGGGGAAAGACAATAGAAGTAGAAATAAATCTTAAAAATAAAAACTGTAATTATCTTAAAGAAACTATTGTATCCTTAAAACAAGTGAGCTTGGAATATAAAATAAAGTTTGAATAAAACATTTCAATAAAGAAATTGGAAGATAAAGTCAAGGAAATCTTCTAAAAATTGGAAAAGACAAAGAAATTTCAAAATAGGAGAGAAGGGGAAAAAATTGAGAATCAGTCCAAGAGATAGGAGTTTCAGAAAGACATTACAGAGAAAAAGTTATGGAGGAAATTAAACATAATTCAAGAAAATTGCCCAGAGCTGAAGAAAAAAAAAAAAAAAAAAAAAAGCCTAAAACCAAACCCATTGCTGTTGAGTCGATTCCGACTCATTGGGACCCTATAGGACAGAGTAGAACTGCCCCATTCGGTTCCCAAGGAGCACCTGGTGCACTCGAACTGCCTGCCGACTTCTTGGTTAGCAGCCATAGCCCTTAACCACTACGTTGAGCTGAGCAAATTAAAAAAAAAAATTTTTTTTTATTATATTGTGCTTTAGGTGAAAGTTTACTGAGCAAATAGTTTCTCATTCAAAAATTTATACACAAATTGTTTTGTGACATTGATTACAATCCCTTCAGTATGTCAGCACTCTCCTCCTTTGCCTTTACACCCAGGCTCCGCATTTCCCTTCATCCAGTTTTCTTGTCCCTCCCTGCCTTCTCATCTTCGCTTTTGGGCAGCTGTTGCCCATTTGGTCTCATATACTTGATTGAACTAAGAAGCACATTCCTCACGTGTGTTATTGTTTTACAGGCCCATCTAATCTTTGGCTGAAAGGTGAACTTTGGGAGTAACTTCAGTTCTGAGTTAGAAGGGTGTCTCGGGGCCATAGTCTCAAGGGTTCCTCCAATCTCTACCAGACCAATAAGCTCTTTTGTGATTTTGGATTTTGTTCTACATTTCTCTCCCACTCTGTCTGGGACCCTCTATTGTGATCACTGTCAGAGTAGTCTGTGGTGGTAGCCAGGCACAATCTAGTTCTTCTGGGCTCAGGCTGGTGGAGGCTGTGTTTCATGTGGTCCATTAGTCCTGTGGACTAATAGTTTCCTCTGTCTTTGGTTTTCTTCATTCTCCTTTGCTCCAGACGGGATGGGACCAATAGATGTATCTTAAGACCCCAGATGCTACTCACCAAAGTAGGATGTAGAACATTTTCTTTGTGACTATGTTATGCCAGTTGACCTAGATGTCCCCAGCCTTCAACCTCAGTAACTCAGTCCCTCAAGGTGTTCGGATGTATCTAGGAAGCTTCTATGACTCTGCACCCTTTGTGCTCTATTATATATATGATTATGCATGCAATACATACAAATATTTATGTAAAAATATCCACAGCCTAACCTAAATAGGTATGTGGGTATATTCCAATATGCCCTCCTTCCCCTATTAAGCATACGTATCTGCTTGTAAGTTACTTGTTTTTACTGTTGTTGTAAGATTGTATATGCCACAGTATTTACTGTGGTTGCCTCTTTTTTTTTCCCCCCTGTGTTCCTCTAAGTGTCTTCCTTTGCCTCGGTTAAGTTGTGCTGACTTCCCCTATATTGTGTATTGTCTTTCACTTCACCAAAGTTAACACTTGTCTGCTATCTAGGTACTGATTTCCCACCCTTTCCCACCCTCGCAGACATCAAAAATTGTCTTTCTGTGTGCAAACAAACCTTTTTTTGAGTTTTTATAATAGTGGTCTCATATAATACTTGTCCTTTTGTGATTGGCTTATTTCATTCAGCATAATGCCCTCCAGATTCATCTATGTTGTGAGATGCTTTGAAATTCATCATAGTTTTTCTACTGGAAACCTAGAGGTATAGTGGTTAAGTGCTATGGCTGCCAACCAAAGGGTGAGCAGTTCGAATCCACCAGGCGCTCCTTGGAAACTCTATGGGGCAGATCCACTCTGTCCTATAGGGTCGCTATGAGTCAGAATTGACTCGATGGCAGCAGGTTTGATTTTTCAGGTTTTAGTAGTCCATTGCATGTGTGCACTATAGTTTGTTTATCCACTCATCTGTTGATGGGCGCTTAGGTTGTTTCCATTTTTTTGCTATTCTAAATAATGCTGCAGTGAACATGGATATGCATAAGTCTCTTCCTGTGATGGCTCTTACTTCTCGAGGATATATTCCTAGGAGTGGGATTGCTGGACCATATGGTATTTCTATTTCTAGCTTTTTAACAAAGTGCCATATCTTTTTCCTTAGTGGTTGCACCATTTTACATTCCCACCAGCAGTATATGAGACTTCCTATCTCTCCACAACCTCATCACCATTTACTGTTTTCTGAATTTTTGATCAGTGCCATTCTTACAGGGGTGAGATGGTTATCTCATCGTGGTTTTGATTTGCATCTCTGTAATGGCTAATGGGAAACCCTAGTGGAGTAGTGGTTAAGTCCTATGGCTTCTAGCCAAAAGGTTGGCAGTTCAAATCCACCAGGCACTCCTTGGAAACTCTATGGGGCAGTTCTACTCTGTCCTGTAGTGTTGCTATGAGTTGGAACCAACTCAAATGCAATAGGTTTGGTGTGGTAATGGCTAATGAGCATCTTTTCATGTATCTTTTGGTCACCTGAATGTCGCCTTTGATGAAGTGTCTGTTCATGTCCTTTGCTCATTTTGTGATTGGGTTGCTTATCTTTTTATTGTTCAGCTGTTGAAGTTTTCTGTATATTTTAGAGATTAAACCTTTATCAGTATGTCATTACCAAAGCTTTTTTTCCCAGTGTGTAGGTTCTTTTTATTCTCTTGGAAAACTGTCTTGGTGAGCATAAGTATTTAATTTTTAGGAGGTCCCAGTTATTTAGTTTATCTTCTGGAATTTGTGCATTTTTAGTTAAGCCTGATATTCTATTTATCCCATAAATTAGGGCCCCTAGCATTGTCCCTGTGTTTTCTTTCATGAACTTTATAGTTTTAGGTTTACATTTAGGTCTTTGATCCAGTTTGAGTTAGTTTTTGTGTATGGGGTGAGGTATGGGTCCTATTTCATTTTTCTGCAAATGGATATCCAGTTTTGCCAGCACCACTTGTCAAAGATCAGGTGTCCATAGGTGGATGGATTTACTTCTGGGTCTTCCTCAATTCCGTCCCATTGGTCAATGTGTCTGTTGTACCAGTACCAGGCTGTTTTGACTACCACAGCTGTATAGTAGGTTCTGAGATCGGGTAGTATGAGGCCTCCTACCTTGTTCTTCTTTTTCAGTAATGTTTTACTTAACTGAGGGCTTTGTTCCTTCCATATAAAGTTGGTGATTAATTTTTCCATCTCATTAAAGAATGTTCTTGGAATTTGGATCAAGATTGCATTGTATCTATAGGTTGCTTTGGGTAGTATTGACATTTTTGCAATGTTGAGTCTTCCTATCCATGAGAATGTATGTATTTCCATTTATGAAGTTCTTTTGGTTTCTTGCAGTAGTGTTTTGTAGTTGTTTCTTTTTTTGTATAAATATTTTACATCCTAGTTAGGTTTATTTCTAAGTAATTTATCTTTTGGGGGCTACTGTAAATGGTATTGTTTTCCTGATTTCCTTTTTGGAGTTCTCATTGTTAGTGTAGAGGAATCCAACTGATTTTTGTATGTTGATCTTGTACCCCACCACTTGCTGAATCCTTCTATTAGAATTGAAAATATTTCATCTCCACATTGGAAAAGTCCATGAAATGGACACAACGACTGAAGGAAGGCCTACAATAAAGTATACCATCATGAAATTTCAAATCATAAAGACAATTTCCAAAAACCTACAAGGAGAATAAACAGGACACATACAAAGAATCAGAAACTAGAATGTGATTGGACTTCTTGGAAAACTAGGGGAGGATATGCTGCAAAAATACGAGTGGATACAGAAAGGAGTCCTGGCGGTGCAGTCATTAGGCATTCAGCTACTAACTGAAAGGTGGGCAGTTCGAATCCACTGGCCACTCCGAGGGAGAAAGATGTGGCAGTATGCCCGTGACGATTACAGCCTTGGAAACCCTATGGTGCAGCTCTACTCTGTTCTACAGCGTCACCACGAGTCAAAATGGAGTTGACAGCAATGGGTTTGGTTTTATTGGAAATTCAAAAGAAAGGAAAACACAAAGACTCCAGGGAACAGGGGCCCTAACACGAGGCAGCAAAGTACCCTTCAGGATGAAAGGTGTGTGGAGCGTCTAGGGCAGCCAGTCCAGAAGGAAGCATGAGAGTCAAGGTCTTCGGGAGGGTTATTCCTATAAGGAAAATAAACCAATCATCTGATGAGTTTGAATGGAAATTGTTGAAAAGCACTTGAGAAATCTGAGAAATTAGACTTGATAAAACACTAGAAAAGTTGACAAAATCAGCAACTATAAAAATACCGGCAGCAAGGAAAACAGCGCCTGATTGTAGCACAAGCAGATGAAATCATGTGACCTGAAGTATAATAATTGGGTAATAGTGACAGCTCCCACCAGTGGGCATTACAAGGTTCAGAAGGTAAATTAGCATAAAGTTTTAGCCTTGTAGGTATATTGATACATGTAATCTGAGCTTCTGAAAAATGTTATAACTACAGGGATTTTAAAAAAAATAATTTTTATTGTGCTTAAAGTGAAAGTTTATAAATCAAGTTAGTCTGTCACATATAAGCTTATATACACCTTACTACATACTCCCATTTACTCTCCCCCTAATGAGTCAGCCCGCTCCCTCCTTCTAGTCTCTCCTTTAGTGACAATTTTGCCAGTTTCTAACCCTCTCTACCCTCCCATCTCCCCTCCAGACAGGAGATGCCAACACAGTCTCAAGTGTCCACCTGATACAAGTAGCTCACTCTTCATCAGCATCTCTCTCCAGCCCATTGTCCAGTCCCTTCCATGTCTGATGAGCTGTCTTTGGGAATGGTTCCCGTCCTGCACCAACAGAAGGTTTGGGGACCATGACCGCCAGGATTTTTCTAGTCAGTCAGACCATTAAGTCTGGTCTTTTTATGAGAATTTGGGGTCTGCATCCCACTGTTCTCCTGCTCCCTCAGGGGTTCTCTGTTGTGCTCCCTGTCAGGGCAGTCATCGGTTGTGGCCGGGCACCAACTAGTTCTTCTGGTCTCAGGATGATGTAAGTTTCTGGTTCATGTGGCCCTTTCTGTCTCTTGGGCTCATAGTTATCGTGTGACCTTGGTGTTCTTCATTCTCCTTTGATCCAGATGGGTTGAGACCAATTGATGCATCTTAGATGGCCGCTTGTTAGCATTTAAGACCCCAGACGCCACACTTCAAAGTGGGATGCAGAATGTTTTCATAATAGAATTTATTTTGCCAATTGACTTAGAAGTCCCCTTAAGCCATAGTCCCCAAACCCCTGCCCTTGCTCCGCTGACCTTCAAAGCATTCAGTTTATCTGGAAACTTCTTTGCTTTTGGTCCAGTCCAGTTGAGCTGACCTTCCCTGTATTGAGTATTGTCCTTCCCTTCATCTAAAGTAGTTCTCATCTAGTAACTAATCAGTAAATAACCCTCTCCCACCCTCCCTCCCTCCCCCCCTCGTAACCAAAAAAGAATTTGTTCTTCTCAGTTTATACTATTTCTCAAGATCTTATAATAGTGGTCTTATACAATATTTGTCCTTTCGCCTCTGACTAATTTCACTCAGCATAATGCCTTCCAGGTTCCTCCATATTATGAAATGTTTCATAGATTCGTCACTGTTCTTTACCGATGCGTAGTATTCCATTGTGTGAATATACCACAATTTATTTAACCATTCATCCGTTGATGGACACCTTGGTTGCTTCCAGCTTTTTGCTATTTTAAACAGTGCTGCAATAAACATGGGTGTGCATATATCTGTTCGTGTAAAGGCTCTTATTTCTCTAGGATATATTCCGAGGAGTGGGATTGCTGGGTCATATGGTAGTTCTATTTCTAACTTTTTAAGAAAACGTCAGATAGATTTTCAAAGTGGTTGTACCGTTTTACATTTCCACCAGCAGTGTATAAGAGTTCCAATCTCTCCGCAGCCTCTCCAACATTTATTATTTTGTGTTTTTTGGATTAATGCCCGCCTTGTTGGAGTGAGATGGAATCTCATCGTAGTTTTAATTTGCATTTCTCTAATGGCTAATGATCGAGAGCATTTTCCCATGTATCTGTTAGCTGCCTGAGTATCTTCTTTAGTGAAGTGCGTGTTCATATCCTTTGCCCACTTTTTGATTGGGTTGTTTGTCTTTTTGTGGTTGAGTTTTAACAGATTCATATAGATTTTAGAGATCAGGCTCTGGTCGGAGATGTCATAGCTGAAAATTCTTTCCCAATCTGTAGGTGGTCTTTTTACTCTTTTGGTGAAGTCTTTAGATGAGCATAGGTGTTTGATTTTTAGGAGCTCCCAGTTATCTTGTTTCTCTTCAGGGATGTTTTTATTAAAAAGTAATTTCTGCTGAAACACTGCACAAAAATTTCATAGACAGTCATTTTGGTGTCACTTCCTTTGACAATGTCATCTGTTGTGGTCTACACCCCCTACACCTCTGTAATGATGCCACTGTCCTTAATTCTAAGGCCTTCCACAACCTCAGGTCATTCAGATTCTCTTGGGTATTCCTAGTGGTGAACAGTATCTTGTGAACCTAATTGGCTTTTGGAAACTGCCGAAAACTATTTGGTGTTAAGTTGGCAGAATGATGTGGATGGTAGGGCAGTGAAGTGCTGGTGACAGGCTATGAGACCACAGCTACAATGCAGCAGGGCCAATGTACTGGTGTGATTTAGAAACACGCCTGAAAATGATTTCCAAGGAATCAACATTTGCGAAAAGTATTGCAGCGACTGCTTTTAAGACAAACACACATTTCACATTTTGGATATACAAAATCTGGCATGATTAAAAGACATTCACTTTATAAAAGTGTTATGGATTGGATTGTGTCCCCCCAAAATATATGTTGTAAATCCTAACCCCTATACCTCTGGTTGCGGAGCCCAGGTGGCACAGTGGTTAAGTGCCATGTTGCTTACTGAAAGCTGCTCTACAGGAGAAAGACGTGGCAGTATGCTTCTGTAAAGATTAAAAAATATAAGCAAAACCAAACCTGTCGCCCTCAAGCCGATTCTGACTCACAGCAACCCTATAGGACAGATTAGAACTGCCCCACATGGTTCCAAGGAGCAGCTGATGGATTCGAACTGCTGACCTTTTGGTTAGCAGCTGAGCTCTTAACCTCTGCACACCAGGGCTCCTCTGTAAGGGTTACAGCACTGGAAACTCAGGGCGACCCTACAGCACAGGGTAGAACTGCCCCATAGGGTTTCCCAGGCTGTAAGCCTTCACAGAAGCAGACGGCCACATCGTTCTCACCAGGAGTTGCTGGTGGGTTGGAACTTTTGGTTAGCAGCCAAACACTTCAACCACCGTGCCACCAGAGCTCCTTACTACTTAACAAAAACAATGAGCTTTCTATAAATAAGCCCCAAAAGACAATTAATTAAAAAATGTTTTAAAAATAATATACTTCAATTTCTCTGATATTGAAAAATACAAAAGTGCTTAGTGGTTTTTACTAAAAGTCAGTCTTCTATTGATCTATGCTTATAATTTCCAAAACTCTCTAAAAGTTTTTAAAAATTATAAAACCCAATAATTAGAAAGCAATTTTCAAAAGAAAGGTCATTTATAAACTGTTTCCATTTATGATTTTCAAGTACATTTTTATCAGCCATCGAATTTCTCCTAAAAGCCATTTTAATACCGATTTTATATGTGGTTGTAGAAAATGTCAAAAAGGCTATACGGAAACCACCTAACAAAAATGCAGGGCCCGTAAATCTGCAAATCACATTATTCTTCATTAAATTTTAACCAGCTACAAACTTCCTGAATTATAAATTCCTAGATGCACGGTGGCGACATTCTCAGGAAATGTACTTTGGTTTACAGGATTGACATTCTTATCAGGTGTTAAAAGGAGTGTGTGTTCTTATTATTAGTGATTCAGAGAATTTTTGCGCCCTAGAGCTGAAATAACAAAGTCAAAACTTAGATTCTTAGGTTTTGAAGATATTTAGGGAGGGAAATATTTGTATGTGTGTATACATGTGTATACATATATGTACACACACATATATACATACATTTATATGTGTATATATACACACATATATGTGTATACATACATACATACACACATATATACATACATTTATATATGTACACACATACACACATATGTATATATATATATATATATACACCTTTTCAGTCAGGGTCACCAGAAAATTTTTTCACCCTTAACATAAACAACATAGGGTTTTTAAGCCTGTGATCTTTCAGAAACAGGTCACCGACCTGTCTTCCAAGGTGCCTCTTGGTGGGTCTGAACTGCCAACCTTTAGGCTACTAGTCAAAGCGTTAACAACTGTTTGTGCCATTGAGTCGCAATCTACTCAATGGCAATGAACAATGTATATATACATATGTACACATCTATCTACATATATGGAAACCCTGCTGGCGTAGTGGTTAAGTGCTACGGCTCCTAACCAAGAGGTCGGCAGTTCAAATCCACCAGGCGCTCCTTGGAAACTCTATGGGGCAGTTCTACTCTGGCCTATAGGGTTGCTATGAGTCAGAATCAACTTGACAGCAGTGGGTTTGGTTATCTACATATATGTAGGTGTGTGTGTACGTATGTCTGTGTGTGTGTGTATAAACACATGTATATATTTAAATATATTTAAATGAAAAGCAGTGAGGGTTTCCAGCACAGCAGTTAGATAAATGCATGTCAGAGACAGTCTGTATAGCTTACACCTCTTGGGAGTACTCATTAATTCCACACAGGGACCTGGCAATTGTCAGATCCAAAATTTTCAGTCCAGAGACCTTTTCATGAAGGAGTTCCTTTATGGGGAGGAAAAGACCACACATTTCTGGTTACCAGGATTGTTAGATGGTCCCTACTGATGAAGACAGGAGGCTCCATGAACAGTCGTTTTGTATGCTTCTAGCCATAAATACCAAAATACTTTCTTTAATAGCTCTAAGTCCCACACAGTTACATTTTGGACTCAGTCCACATTTTAAAGGGATTTGAAGATACAGGTAAAGTGTGTTGCCAGGCACTATTTACAACCTCAAACAATCTTTCCCAATGAGTCCCAGTCTGTTCTCAGCCCCCACTACCCAAAATCTTAGTCGGGGTCACCAGAAAGTTTTCTCACCCTTAACATAAACAACAGTAAATTCTCCAAATGCAAACATACCAGTCTTGACCTCATAGGCTAAGTGGACAGGTGATGGCTGAGGAATAAAGATGTACCTGCTACACGTTGCAGGGATTTAGAGCCTACTCCTTGGAAACTCTATGGGGCAGCTCTACTCTGTCCTATAGGGTCGCTATGAGTCGGAATCGACTCGACGGCACTGGGTTTCTGGGTAGTATTACTGAGGCTGATGACCCACATTATTTGTGTCTAGTGTTCTTATGCCACAGGTAGATTACGATCACCGTAAAGTAGGGTACTGGGTTCCTGTGAAGGGTGATGAAAAGTCTGGAAACAGATAACGCTGATGTTGCACAGCATGGTGAATGTAATTAATGTCACGAATGGTTAAAAAAAAAAAAAAAAGGTTGAAATAGTAAATGTTTTGCTATATTTATTTCACCAAAAAACAAAATAAATCACCGCAATTTCAGTCAAGAGGGAATTTATTAATAAGGTAATGATTAAGTATGATCTTAATACCCCTAACTTGTTAAATAACTAAGTTCTAAGGTACAACAGAATAGTATATGGCACTGAAAATTAACTTAGCTGTATGTAACAAGGACGAAACTCATGGTAGTAAGCAAAGTAAGCCAGACACAAAAGAATGTATGCTGCATAATTTCATTTATATAAAGTTCAAATATAGCCAAACTAGTCTATGGTCCTAGAAGTCAGGTAGTGGCTATCTTAGGGAAAGAGTGGAGGTTCAAGACTGGGAGAGAGCACGGAGGAGGCTTCTGGGGTGCTGGTGATGTCAAATTTCCTGACCTGGGTGCCATTTACAGGAATGTGTGCACTTTGTAAAAATTCAGGATCTGTACACATACGGTGTGTATTTTTTCTGTGTAACATTTTATTTTTTAAAAGTATATGTATGGTGGAGACCAGGTAGGGAGCTACTACAGTAGGCTAGATGAAAGACAGTAGTGTCAACTAAGGTAAGAATAGAGAGTAGATCCTATACACCAATAAAGTGAACTATGAAAAGGATCAAGAAAGCAATACCATTTATAATAGCACCTAAAAAAAAAAAAAAAAAAAAACTTAGGAATAAATCTAATAAAAAAAAAAAATCTAATAGGGAACATAAAAGACCTATGCAAAGAAAACTACAAAACACTATTGCAAGAAACCAAACGAGACCTACATAAACGGAAAAACATACCATGTGCATGGATAGGCAGGCTCTACATTGTGAAAATGTCAATTCTACCCAAAGCAATCTATAAATACAATGCAATCCTGATCCAAATACCAACAGCATTCTTTAACGAGATGGAAAAACTAATTAACTTTATATGGAAAGAGGCCCTGGATAAATAAAGCACTATTGAAGAAAAAGAATAAAGTAGGACTTACACTACCTGACCTCAGAACCTAATATATAGCTACAGTAGTCAAGATAGCCTAGTATTAGTACAATGACAGACACACTGACCAATGGAACAGAATCGAGGACCCAGATGTAAATTCATTCACCTATGGTCACTTGATCTTCAATAAAGGCCCAAAATCCATTAAATGGGGAAAACACAGTGTTTTTAACAAATGGTGCTGGCAAAACTGGATGTTCACCTGTAAAAAAAAAAAAAAAAAAAACAGGACCCACACCTCACACCATACACAAAAACTAATTCAAAATGGATCAAAGGCCTAAATATAAAACAAAAAACTATAATGAGCATGTTGTTGTTGTTAGGTGCTGTCAAGTTGGTTCCAACTCATAGCAACCCTATGTACAACAGAACAAAACACTGCTGGCCCTGCACCATCCTCACAATCGTTATGCTTGAAGAAGAAATCCAGTCAACAGTAGAGACCCTAATGCACAGCATAAAGAGCATACAAACCATAACTACAATACACAAACATCACTTCTGGAAGTGGTTAAAAGCTTTTGAGCTAGAAAACTGGGATATTCTAAAAATTAAACACTGAAACGCACATCAAAAGAATTCACCAAAAGAGTAAAAACAGAACCTTAAGACTGGGCAAAAATGGCTGCCTATGACAAATCTCACAAAGGTCTGATCTCTAAAATCTATAGGAAAATCCAACACCTCTACAACAAGAAGACAAATAATCCAGTTAAAAATGGGCAAAGGATACAGGCACTTCACCAAAGAACATATACAGGCACTTCACCAAAGAACATATTCAGGCAGCTAACAGACACACGCGAAAATGCTCCAGATCGCTAGCCATTAGCCATTAGGGAAATGCAAATCCAAACTACAATGTGATACCATTCACCCCAGCACTACTGGCTCGAAGCAAAAACCCAGAAAATAACAAACGTTGGAGAAGCTGTGGGGAGCGTGAAACTCTTATGCTGGTGAGAATGTAAAATGGTACAACCATTTTGGAGAACAGTATGGCACTTCCTTAAAAAGCCAGAAATAGAAATACCATATGATTGAGCAATCCCACTCCTGCAAACATATTCTAGAGAATAAAGAGCCATCACACAACTAAACATAGGCACACCCATATCCATCGCAGTTTTATTCACAACGGCAAAAAGATGGAAACAACCTAAATGCCCATCAATAGATGAATGGATAAACAAACTATGGTATATACATGCAATGAAATACTATTTAACAATAAAGAACAATGATGAATCTATGGAACATCTCACAACATGGATGAGTCTAGGGGGTGCTATGCTGAGTGAAATAAATCACAAAAGGACAAAGACTGTATGAAACCACTATTACAAAAACTCACGAAAAGGTTTACACACAAAAAGTAACAATCTTTGATGGTTACTAGGGAGAGAAGGGGTGGGGAGGGAAAAACACTAGACAGTAGGTAAGTGGTAACTTTGGTGATGGCTAAGACAGTACACATATTGGAGAAGCCAGCACAACTTGTACAAGGCAAGGTCATGAAGCTTCATAGACACATCTAAACTCCCTGAGGGAACGAATTACTGGGCTAAGGGCTGGGGTACCAAGGTCTTGCAGGACATCTAGCTCAATTGGCATAACAGAGTTCATTAAGAAAATGTTCTACACCCAACTTTGGTGAGTAGCGTCTGGGGCCTTGAAAGCCTGTAAGACTCCCTACTGGTCCCACGCTGTCTGCAGTAAGCGAGAATGAAGGAAAACAGACACAAGGGAAAGATTAGTCCAAAGGATTAATGGACCACGACTACCACAGCCTCCACCAGATTGAGTCCAGCACAACTAGATGGTGCCTAGCTACCACAACAGGCTGCTCTAACAGTGATCACAAAAGAGGGTCCCAGACAGAGCTGGAGAAAAACGTAGAACAAAATTCTAACACACACACTCATAAAAGAACAGACCTATGGGTCTGACAGAGACTAGAGAAACCCTGAGGCTAAGGCTCCCGGACGCCTTTTTAACTCAGTACTGAAGTTGCTCCTGAGGTTTACCCTCCAGCCAAAGATTAGACAGGCCCATAAAACAAAACGAGACTAAATGGGCACACCAGCCTAGAAGCAAGAACGAGAAAGCAGGAGGGTACAGGAAAGCTGGCAACAGGGAACCCAAGGTCAAGAAGGGGAGAGTGTTGACATGTCGTGGGGTTGGCAACCAATGTCACAAAACAAATGTTGTTTAATGAGAAACTAATTTTCTCTGTAAACTTTATCTGAAGTACAATTTGGGGAAAAAAAGCCATTTCGTAATGTTAATATATATCGGTCATTCCGTAATTGTTCCTCGGACTTGGACGGAGCGGCGGTGGCAACATGCTTGCCCGTTTCCTCACTTTCACCTATTCTCTGATATTCGTTGGACTCGAGCAGACACGGCTCTAGCAGCATGCTTGTCCGTTTTCCCACTTTTGCTTATTCTGCAGTATTTCCTTGGATGCGGGCAGACGTTAGCTCTGACAGCATGCTTGTCAGCTTTCCACTTTGCCTTTTTGAATATATGCCGAATAAAACTTTTTTTGCTCTTTAAAAAAAAAGGATAAAGACAAGGTCTATAGAGTGACATGTTTTTGTTTTTTCATTTGCATTTTGTCACCAGTCTATTAAATGACCAACAAACCCAATGTCAAAACATTCACTTGAAAGAGGTAGTAAATTTGAGTAAGGCTATGTGCAAATGTAAGTAATTTGCAGATGTATTAGAATTCAAACCTTCTTGCATTTGACAGTACAGAACTAGATTCAGGGCAGATGTAACAGCCAACCAAACTAAGAATATAAGGCCTTCAGTAAACATTCTCATGATAAAAGGGCAAAGGAAACTTTAAATAATATACTATTTCAACTGTGCCCTTACAAGGGGGATATCAAACCATGAAAAATCAATGTTTGCACAGGACTACTACAGATTTTTTATAAGTTGTTTTATCAGCACTCTAACTTAAACAATTAAGAGATTTCCTATTCTTACCAGTTTCTCAGTAAATATGTAGGTGCACATGCTGACGTTATACGTCTCTGTGCTGTATAATCACCACTTAACTGTCACTTTCATGGCTATTGCCATGTTTAAAATTGGCTGTTATACTCAGAGGCCTCTCGTCCAGGAACCCAATCTGACGTCTGGGAGCCCTTCCTCCTAAAATAGAACCGTCCACAAGCTTTCTGACCCCTGGTCGCATAGTGCTTAACAGCTCGGCTGCTAAACAAAATGTTGGCAGTTCAAATCCACCAGCCACTGCTTGGAAACCCTATGGGGCAGTTCTACTGTGTCCTATGAGTTGGAAGCGACTTGACAACACCTAACAACACAAGCTTTCTAAAAGGAGCTCTGGTGAGGCAGCGGTTAAGTGCCTGGCTGCTAACTGAAAGGCTGGCAATTTGAACCCACCAGCAGCCCCTTGGGAGAAAAGACCTGATGATCTACTTCGGTAAAGATTAGGAAATCCTATGGGCCATTCTACTCTGTTGTAAAGGGTCGCTATGAGTCAGAATCAATTCAACAGCACACAATAACACAAGCTTTCTGGCACCATGGTCCAGTATCACCCACATTCTTGAAGAGTGCTACACAGGGGCACCTATGGTACTAATCACCTTTGAAGGATGTTTGTCAAACTACATTGGGTGGCAGTCACAGAGAGTATAAACTCCCAAAGACCTAGTTTTCTTGGAAATCATGCAACCATGGCCAATAGGTTTATCCTCTCCCTCCCAATTGTAAGAGCCAGAAAAGGAAAAAAGGAACCAGTGTTTAACCCAGTCCAATTAGTTTAATTCTACTTCAGGCCACCGTATCTTACACCACAACTGTGGAGCCCCGGAGACTCCATTTTAACCAGCACCCCAGTTAATTTCGGCACACACTGGAGCAGAATACCAGGTAGTGTTCTGGTTTCAAGGGGGAGATGAAAATGTTGACCTTCGCCTCCTCATTCGCATCCATGCATCCAACAAACATTTATTCAACACCTACCATGTGCCAAGCACTGCTATAGATCCTAGGGGTTAGTGTAGTTAACAAAATAAAGTTCCTGCCCTCCTGGAATTTACATTCTAATAGACAAAGACTGACATAATCAAAAAGATATAAAAACAGTGAAGGACCCAGGGAATGAAGTTATCCATTAAATAAAAATAAGATTCCCGAGTATAAGCTAAAGGTGAATTTTTGAAGAAAGTTCATTTTACTGAAGATGCTCAGTTGTTTTAAAGCAGTAACATCTGCCCCAAAATCTAGTATATGCGTAGATACATTATTAAATAAGCCAACCAAAACCAAACCCACCGCCCTCGAGTCAATTCCGACTTAGAGCGACTCTACAGGACAGAGCAGAACTGCCCCACAGAGTTTCCAAGGAGCGCCTGGCGGATTTGAACTGCCGACCTCTTGGTTAGCAGCCATAGCACTTAACCACTACGCCACCAGGGTTTCCTTATTAAATAAAGACATACCTTAAAGGAAATTACAAAGAAACTATCAGGGCCAGTAAAGAGACAAAAATGTCTGCAATTATTTTACTTTAAATAATAACCCTCGAAGTCTCCTAGTCTTGGTAAACTATATAATCTTACACAGTAAAACCTGCAAAAGCCGGAACCTGAGTAAGGTGGAAACCTGTCAGAGAAGGAAAACTAAAATACTTTCCACTAGTAGAGAACGACAGAAAAGTCCTAAGACTGCACCGTGTCAAAGGCGGGAAACTTGTGAGACCTGGAAAAGCCAAGCAGTCCCACTGAGTTCCGGCTCTCACAGGTTTCACTGTACTAAGCACACATGAAAATATCAACCCCTGCTGCCTGGCTCTGCGTGCATAGCTGACAGCACTGGCCCAGGACTGTCTGGTCGCATGTCAGTGCTCCACTGCATCCAAGATTTTCCCTCCTTCATTATGCTCATCACCGCCCCTTTCCCAAGCCGAATCCTCATTAGAGAGATAGGCAAGTATGAGCTACGCTGTACACTAAAATACAACCAAACCAAAGGAAATTAGCTAAAAATGTTTTTTTTTTTTTTGCAGGTTTAGCCTTTTCAAAAGAAAGTCAACATAGATTACAAATGGGCATCCCCAATTATTTTTTAACTATGTGATGACTATGCAGTAGCTTCATTACAAACACAATCATACAAGCCACAGATGGAACAATTCAGCTCATGACTTTCAGCCTGTAAAATGAACTGAATGTGAAAACCTGAAATTTAGACAGTGTTAATGTCGGTTCTCAGAGCACGCACAGCTGCACATGGTCACGGATTTCACGCCCATTTTGTCCAGATGGTTTCAGACTTTCTCTCATTGGTATACACAAACCTAAGATATAGTAAGAGGGGGAGGAACACACACATGCACATGGCTGGGCAAGTTACGGTATCTACTGGCTCTATATAGCAAAACCGGGTTTACTTAAAAATGCCCCAATCCTGCAGTACCACGTAATAAACAGAATCGTCACAGAACTCCTGTCACTTCACAAGAACAAAGCAAGTCGAAACAGGAGGTCCACAGGCAAGCTAAGCCCAGCTATAAGATCAACAAATGGACAGCTTGACCATGAGACATTGCTTTTAAACATACAATTACCCTGCAGACACTTCACCAAAGACATTCAGGTGGCTAACACGAACATGAAGAGATGCTCGTGATCATTAGCCATTAGAGAGATACAAATCAAAACTGGGATACCATCTCACCCCAGCAATAATGGCACTGATCCAAAAAACACAAAACGACAATTGCTGGCGAGGTTGTGGGGAGATTGGAACTCTTATACACTGCCGATGGGAATGTAAAATGGTACAACCACTATGCAAAACGGTATGGCACATCCTTAAAAAGCCAGAAATAGAAATACCGTATAATTCAGCAATTCCACTCCTAGAAGTATATCCTAGAGAAGAGCCGTCACACAAATAGACATATGCACACCCCTGTTCACTGCAGCATTATTCACATTAGCAAAAAGACAGAAACAACCTAAATGCCCATCAACAAATGAACAGATAAACAATCTAATACATACACACAACGGAATACTGTGCAACGATAAAGACTATGGTCAATCTGTGAAATATCTCAAGCCACGAATAAACCTGGAAGACATTATGCTGAGTGAAATGTCAATCACAAATGGACAAATACTGCATGAAACCACTAAGTCAAGAAAAGGTTTACACACAGAAATATTCTTTGATGGTTACCGGGGAGGAAGGGGGAAAATCACCAACCAGACAGTAGACATGTTAACTTTGGTGAAGTGAAAGGCAATACACAACTTGGGGGAAGTCAGCACAACATGACCAAGCCAAGGAAAGAAGACCCTGAGAGGTACAACACGGGGAGGTCAGGGTGGTCATGGGGAGAGTACTGACGCATTGTGGGGATTGCAACCAACGTCATGGAACAATTTGTGTATAAATTTTTGAATGGGAAACTAATTTGCTCTATAAACCTTCACCTAAAAAAAAAAAAATACAATTACCCTGGCTTTCCTCTAACAGCTATAAAACAGTACTTCAGTTTTATTCATGTTGGCAAGTTTTCTAATTTGACTTCAAGACATTAGATGTAGGTCACTTTCCCAGAAGAATATCTCAGAAAAGCAATGGTTAGTGGATTTCAAAAAATATAACAATTTTGAAAATTAAATTTTAATCTAAGTATTATACCCACGTTGGGGACTTTGAGAAAAAAATTTATTGGTACACCTAAAGCAGAGGGTCAGTGAAAGAGAGGAAGACCCTCAATGAAATGGACTGACACAGTGGCTCCAACAGGCTCGAGCAGAGCAACAGTTGTGAGTATGGCTCAGGATAGGGCAGTGTTTCGTTCTCTTGTCCATAGGGTTACTGAGTCGGAACTGACTCAGTGGCACCTAGTAACCTTTTATCAAGTGCTACTCTAATAGACATTGTTTAAAATCAAACTATGAAAGTTAAGTGGATTAATCTGTATCTTCCCCCAAGGAAAGGTCTAATTCTACAAAAAAACCAATCCTCCTCTCCCCCCAGGGTAAGAAACAAATATATTTTTCTCTATTTCCGAGATATAAATTTAAGTTCCTGGAAATTTTAAAGGTAGTTCTAAAACCCGAAGTCATTCTTAACGCTAAAGGAGGTATTTACACAAAGTACCTTATGAATTCATGTACCTAGCCTATCTGCACTACTTTTCCAAAATAAATGCATTTTAAGTAGAAAACGGGAGTTTGGTTTTCATATTAAGACAGCATTTAAACACTATTAATTCATCATAATTTGGAATAAAACTATTCCTAAGTCATAACTCTTCATATAATTTCCTTGTTAAAAATGGAATAACGTGGCAATCTAATTCCCAGTAACCTACTGGAACACTGTTATGGGGATACTTACCCTTAAGTAAAATCCACTCATTTAGACCATTTAAGGGTGAAGGCATACATAAACTAGTAGAAGTCTAATAAGAAATCATTTTTGCATCTTTCCAATACGTTCTAAAAATGCAACTTCAATATTAACATTACTAAGCAGCAGCCCCAACGAAGACTTTCAATTAGGTAAGATTTGGGCATACCGACCAAAGCGTTTAGAATGTTTCTAAAACTCCTTTTCCAAACACAGTCTTTACACACAGATACTACCAAAGATCAACCTATTGTTGCTAGATGTCATCAAGTCAAATTTGGACTCATAGCGACTCCATGTGACAGAGTTGAGCTGCCCCATAGGATCTTCTAGGCTGTAATCTTTACGGGAGCAGACCACCAGGTCTTTCTCCCTTGGAGTGGCTAGGGGCCGGGGGTGGGGGTTTGGACAGCCAACCTTTTGGTTAGCAGATGAGTGCTTAACCACTACAGTACCAGGGCTCCTCACCAAAAGACAAATCCTTGTCCTCGGGTCAATTAACTCATAGTGACCCTACAGAACAAAGTACAACTGCCTCACTGGGTTTCCAAGGAGCAGCTGATGGGTTCGAACTGCCAAACTTTTGGTAGCCGAGCTCTTAACCACTGCTCCACCAGGGCTCCTAGGCAGAGTAAAATGATAGTTCCCACATTTGTGGACTCCAAATTAAAGGTTTTCCTATATTAACATTCAACAACAGAGCATACACTTTTGGAGGGATATGAACGTCTACTCCTTATATCCAGAGATTAAATTTTAATTTAATAAAGGTAATGGGCTTTTAACTTACACAGAACCTAAGAAAATAAGTCATGAATACACTCCACACACCAAACTGTTTTGTGGCAGCCTAGAAGGAATAACATGCAATAAACGACAATAAGAAAAAGCCACTTATCATATAATCTAGTCTTTATTGAAAGACTTACTTCAACTGTGGTTTACAGCTTTGGCTTAAGTTGGCCAGTCATTTTAGCCTCACTGCCAGCAGGCATAAAAATCAAGTGGGAATGGCATGGGGGAAAATACTAGTAGAGAGATTATTAGAGCAAAGAAGATGGCAGTCAGAAACACATCACCAAAATAAATCTCGAAATAATTACGAAACAAAAAACATTTTCTTGCATGCCAAAGAATCTCTGCTGCTGTTTTTAATAAACATGGAAAATGCAATGATTCTTAGGCTTAAATTGGATCAAGATAGCACTGACTTTGGTTTGGGTTAAAAAATAGTCTGAGTCTGTGTTATCTTGGCAGTTGTATTTTGAAACAGTTCATTTAATTTGGATAAGTAGATCTATATTTTAAAAATCATTTAATATGAAATAACTTCCATTAACTGAACCGATCATGAATTCCTGTTCTCTCAGATTAGACCAAGGGCACTTCAATCAGATGCTTACTGTAGCACTATACCTAGAGGTGGATAATCATAGAACGTGAAACTGGGAAACGCTGCAGCTATATTTAGCTGTCAGTTATCTCAATAAGCTACTTAATTTACTGGCGGACCAAAATGAACAAACTGAGAATTTAACAGTCTTTATCAATACAAGAAAAAAAGTCTTTAGTTATTCAAGTTTCATGTATCTTCATGGAATTTTTAACCAGGAAGCATAATTGATATAATTTCTTGAATGTTCTCCTTATAAAATATAAAGTTAACGTCTTCAAAAACATCCCCCAAAGACACTAACCACAAACAAAAGATATCAGCACAAGTTTTATAAGAGTGTAACAGATGACGAATGTAGTTAAAACTAAGTGCCATAAAAAATGTGGCCCAAAGATGAGGAACTTCAGACCCTGTAAATTTTTACGAGGAATACATTTGACTGTATTTGTAAGCAGGGGATGAAGTAATACTAAAACTATTGTGGTCACTAATTTATAAAACCATCATTATTTTAAAGCTAATTGCAAGACTTCAAAAGCTTAAAAAATAGTAATTTGTGGGTTCAAGTTGCATCTTACTACTTAACCAGAAAGGGTTATTTTCTCATTTTGGTGCTCAGGCCTCAAAACATTTCAAATACACTCCTGAAGCATCTGCACCCCCTAGCTGTCACAGTTCATATACACAGGGTTGTCTCTCTTTCATTTCTGTTCTGAAAGAAATCTGAGGCAGTTTTTACCCACACAGCCTGAAGAGTCCCTCAGAAGCAACCCTTAGTCTTACACATCTTCCTGATCAATTCATTTACAGACTCCGCATACAAAGCACTCAGCCTCTGCTCAGGCTTGTCGTTTCACGCACACTACCTACCCACTTAGAGTAAAGAGTTAGCAAGTCACAGCTCTGTGGACTATTTAAACTGAATACCCAATTATACACTGGTACAACCAACTGTCTAAATAAGATGTCTTAGCAATTTGTTAAAAAAATTATTGGGCAAAATAGATCTAATTTTAAAAAACACCCCAAAATTTTTAAAAAACACTTATACTATACAACTTATAGGAACCTTGAATTAGGTTTACAAGGTTTCGAATCAAGGTATTTACATACCAAATGATGTAAAGCAAAAAAAGAAAAAAAAATTCTCATTTCTAATATTTTAAGATGTACTAATGGATTAAAGATTTGTATGAAATTAAAGTTAAGGCTTTTTCTGTGTAATAATTTGTGTAATTTTAATTTTACATAGTAGCCAACCTTGGAAATGTCAGTCTTGAACATTCTTATCATTCACTGCCTTCAAAGCAGCGAGCGTGTTAAGTGTTACTTCAGATAATTACATTGCTGCTACTTCCAGGACGAAGCATGCTTTTTAAACACTGTAGTTATTCAATATTTACAATGTATATCATTCAAACTTCATGTAAAAGCACAAGTATGACTGTCTGACTTTAATACAAACACCATACTTGGGAGTTCCCCCCTCCCCAAATGAAACGTCATTTACTACAGTTTTAATAATCAACACTTTTTGACGTTTTAAAAATATGTCTGGATGTGGACCACCAACATTCGCCCAAGTAACTCAGACAATGCTGCTCCTTATTTAGGCTGCAAATTTTCTTTATCAGTCTGGCTTCAGTTTCTTTAGGCACAGAGAAAGTAAGTATTTCCTCCAAAGGTGACTCCGAATCATGCCTTTCTGCCGAGTGTCACGCAGTTTCCTGCTGACTTCCACTGTGGTCCACCTTGGGGCGGGGGCGGGGAGTATCAGGATGAGCTTATATGTGGCTCCCAGTTTTTCACAATCCTCCCTTTTTTTGCTCTTTTAAAAACACAGTGAGTTAAAATACTGAACAGCAAGATAAAAATGGAATCGTGTCTAGGATTCAAAATGTATCACCCACTTCTATTATATCAAAATTTGCAGTCAGGGTTGTCTTTATTGACTTTATTTTAGTTTTTGTACACAAAGAAAAATCATGTTCATATCCATCATGAACAAAAACTTAAAAAGGCAGAACTAGAAGACATGTGTCCTTCACCAAAGCAAAGCTGTGCTAAAGGTTCCAAACATTTCAATTTTAAAATAAATATTTTCATTTTCCGATGTCTACTTTCATGTCTTCAGAGTGTCATAGGAAACTGAAGCCTATCATGAATTAAATTTTGCTTAGAGTCCCAGCTCACTGCGTTTGGTAACTTGCCATACCATATCCAGCTTGGTTAGGAGGAGGTATTACGGGGGGAGGAGCTTGTCCTTGGGGAGGCTGAGCACCAAATCCACCCATCCAAGCAGCAGAAGGTGATTGACTTGGGAGGAAAAAAAAAAATCTTCAGCAAACAAAAAAGAAAAAAAAATCACCTATACATTTATACCAAAATCTAGACAAGCCTAATCACAGACAAATAGAATTAACAAATCTATATCAAATAGAGCAAAGAAAAAAATATATATATATGTGTAGAATACAAATCCCTAACTATGACTATTAGTCTTAAATTTTTAAGATAATCACTTTAATTTTAACTCTTCTCTGAAAAGTGACTTTAAAAGAGGTAATTCAACACATAATCCACCCATAATATACTGCATACATGGTGTATCAACTTATAAGAAATTCCAAAACACAAATTCATGTTGAAAAGAGTCTCAGAAGGAGGAACCAGTGAAAATAAAGGTCAGGGCCTGGAAGAAAAAAACAGTACAAAGGAGAGCAACCCACTCTATCAACAAAGAGAGAGGAAAAAGCTACTTTATATCAGATCAATTTCTAAACAAATACCTTTTACATGCAAAAATAAACAATAACCTAATATTTTAGAAATGTAAACCAAATTCTACCAACTGCTTACAGGGATAGAACACACCAAATGTTACCTCAACCTCCATTTTCACCTAGGTAACAAAAAGTCATTTTTCAGCTTCACGAATCACATTTCATAAGATTTTCTTTTATAATGGCTTATAATGCCAATTGGTTCAAAGTACTTAATTTAAATAGATTCTCCTTAGGAAAACTCACTTTTTATGTTTTTTGTCAGAACCATTTTGTTTCTGTTCTAGAAAAACACAACTTACTCTACTCCGAATCCTTGTTGATTCCATGGTTGTCCGTATACCCCATAAGGCGGTACTTGCCACCCATTTGCCATATACTGTCCATACTGTTGTGGGTTTCCATAAACTTGGCTCCACTGGCCCCACTGGCTATAGTCAACCTAGGAAAAAACAAATGGCTGTTTTAGTGAACAAGTAAGAAACACCGTATTTGAAGAAAGAGTGGGAGACAAGGAAGAGAAAAACTAAGTAAGCACCCTTATGTGAATAGGACTCTGTTATTTATCATTGTCTAAGTTTATTGGGGTGGTGACACCTGTGAAAAGAAAGTATTAAGATTCAGTTAATACCGCAAAGACAATCACTTTTGAAATAGCATTAATAACATCAATTGAAAGCAGCTATGTGCTGTATTTTTTTTTTTTTTTTGCTGGTTTATTTTACACTTTGCAAAGCTTTTGTGCAGATATGTAAGATGGAAACTTTAAAGTGTTCTACGAAAGATCGAATTACCTGTTGGAAGTTTTTAGTCATATCAGGAGATTCTTTACCCCAATAGCATTTAACAACATGTCCTTCAATCGTGGTACCATTCACTGAGACAATGGCATGGGCTGCACTTTCGTGGGTTGAAAATCTGAGAGAGGAAGAAAACAAGGTTTTGCCTTTTATTTTTTAATTACTTAATAATGTAAAAATTCATTAGTTTATACTTGTCAACATGGTATTTTTCCTCAAGTACATTATACAAGTAGTTGAAAGTTCTACATTGCAAAGAAGCACTAAATTAACAAACTGATAACCTTGGGGCCAAATAATCAAAAACAGTGGGTCAAACAGAAAAGTAATAATGATACTACAGGTTGGATTTTACCTGACGAATGAATAGCCCTTCTCTGGAAAAACTCTTATTTCCATAATTTGTCCAAATGGTGAGAATGTCTGTCGCATAAGCTGATCTGAAAAACAAAAACATAAAATATTTAAGGCTCAGGCATATCCTGAAATAGCACTGATAGTGACGACACTCCACGGAGCAGGCGATTAGAGGACAAGACCCTGTACCTGTTAACCCAGAAGCAATTCCTCCACAGTAGACAGTACAATTCTTTGGACTTGACTGGTTGACTACATCTTCAAATCTCAACTGTTTAGTGTTGTCTGTATGCAGAAAAAAAAAGAAAAACTAATTGTTATACGATATTGCAAAGCTATCTTCTGTTAATCACCACGTACTTTCACATACATACGTAACATTTTATTGTGTTTTTGGTGATAGCTTACACAGCAGGTTAGGTTCCCGTGCACCATATACTTTTATGTATACAGCTATGTGGATAAATACCTCATGGGAAGAGAAAATATAACTTTCTTTCTTTTTACCTTTCCACCGATTATTCTATGTTATTGTGCTTTAGGTGAAAGTTTTTGCACAAATTAGTTTCTCATTCAAAAATTTACATGCAGATTGTTTTGTGACACTGGTTTCATAACTTTTTTTCTTGAAGCTATGATTTACAAAATCAGGTGGTTCACAACCCCAAAAATGCTGATACCAAAGCCCATTTTTTTTTTAAATCAAATTCCAGATGAAACGAGTCTTGCAATGTTAATAAAATGTAAATATTAAGAAATTAAGACTATAATGATACATGATTTTGTGAAGGGTTTACTACTATGAATTCTACAGTATATGCCGACATAGCAGACATATCTTACTTTCTTGTGTACTTTTTGGTGCAGGTGGTTTACGTGTAGCCCAATTGGTTCTGATCTGACGACCACCCAACCACTGGCCTCCCATATGCACAATTGCGTTTTCTGCATCCTACAGAGAAAAAAGGGAAAGAGAGAAAAAGCAATCACAAAGAAAATGCTGGTATATAAGTCCCAGTAAGACGAAATTAAATGTTGGCGTTGCTGGATTCTATAAATCTCATCAGTAAATTCACTGAGCACCCTAAACAAACAAAACTGAACACCGTAAGAAAAGAATTTCAATTTGAGTGACTCATAAAACCTATTTTTATTCAAAGGTTTCAAAATACTAAGGCAGCATTTAAGCATCAAGGGAAATTTATCACAATTCATATACGCAAGGAAAAATAGCAATCCCACTGATTATCATAAAATTTTTTAGTTTCTCAAATACACACATTTGGATAAAAAGGAAAGCAGAAATCCCACATGACAAAGTTGTCTTTAAATATCTTAATTTTACAATTTATAATGCAACTTTTTTTGGTATATAAAAACAACTAGTTTAAATTACCTCCCCTCCCAAAAATCTACATTCTAATAGCAACCAATTATGATCATGATGCAATATTTAAAACTCGTTTAAAGGCAGGAGACTTTTTTGCACTACCATTTCAGCTGTTGTACCAAAACCAAACCCACTGCTATCGAGTCAATTCAGATTCACAGCGACCCTATATGACAGGGTAGAACTGCCCCATAGGGTTTGTAGGTTGTAATCTTTACAGAAGGAGACTGCCACATCTTTCCTCCGTGGAGCAGCTGGTGGGTTTGAACCACCAACCTTTTGGTTAGCAGCCGAATGCTTAACCACTGCATCACCAGGGCTCCAGCTGTTCAATGGCATAAAATAGAGTTCAGAGTATCAGGATCAATGCGAATTTGCAAGGAACCTAAGCACAGATGGGATTCAATGCCTGGCCTTTATTTTATTGCCTCAATAAAATGTAGTTTAAATTGCTGAAACTGTTCTAAAATTCCAATATCAAAGCCCACTTTATTATTTAATGTTATAGTTAATGCAAATGCTTAGATATTTTGGTGCCTCTTTCTTAAAGAATACACACAAAAATCAAGATGAACTGTTTAAATTCTAATTTACATAATTTGCTGTGGTCATTAACCTCTCAGTTATAAAAGTATGGATAATAAATAAAAGAGCTAAAACTGAGATTTTCATGATTAAGAATGAATATAATTTACCATTCCCTCCAGATTCTCAGATTAGCTCACTTATCCCCGTTTTGGGATTTACTTCTAACCCATCTCACAAATGCAATTTTAATAATCTTCCTCACAGTGTTATTAGCCTATCCTTTTCCAGCTGTTTATTTCCAAGCTGACGAAAAAAGAACATGCGCTATCGTTTACACGCACAAAATTACATGTAAGTTGTGTTTTGCAGTTAACATCCCTTGTTAAATACTGAAGTTTCAGATATGATATACTGAAGATTAACAGTATAATAAAAATTGAGTTGAAAGAACATACCAGTTTGTTATAAAAAGATACAAAACCATAGCCTTTGGATTTTCCAGTTGCCATGTCTTTAACTACCCGGGCATCCCTGTGAAAAGAAGCACAGCTAAATGAGGGAAGTAAGAGTCACCCTCAAAATAAAAACTAAAAGGAACCACACACACTGTATTGTGAGCATTTTTTTTTAAATAAAATTCCAGTTAGCCCTAATTAACTACAGCCATTCCTGAACTCTCCCTAATGTTTCTTTACCTGTTAGAAAAAAGCAGTAGGACAAAAACATGTAATAAACATGCAACCTAATCAAATAGCCTGTGCTTTCTAAACTAACTGCTCAAATCTGGCGATTAAGAGGAACAAGCTTCCTTTTCTAATACTCTATTGACTAGTGTCCTCTAAGGTTTACTGCGTCTATAAGTTACTGTAACAATGCTAACTACTTTACCATGCAATCTCTAAATAGTTAAATGTCTTCTGCCTAGTGATACAAAATATATGAAATATTAAAAAATTGAAAAAGAGGAAAAAATAGGAATTAAAAAGGCATACATGGCCTGTTAACAGATTTCTTTATTTTTCTTGGTCAATTCTCTACCATCATTTTGGAGTTTGGGCAGCTGTAAATTTTGAAAAATTGACATTTTCAGAAATTTAAGAAAGGAGAATAAAAAACTAACAACAATGCTAAGCACACCAGTACGAAAACAACAAATTTACACAGAAATTTTAGTGAGTAAGTTAAAATGATTGGAAATATAGAACTCCACTGAATATAGAATGTTAAATTGTAAATACTAAAATATGTATATATAAATAATGTATAATAAGAATAAATAGAAATGAGAAAAAAATCTACAACTGAGTTCCAGTGTGCACAGTTCCTTGCAGTTAGCCTTCAAGATCCTGTCCATTCTTATGAGCAATTCTGCAAAATAACCAGAATGCTATTACTTTTAATTGTGACTTGGACTTTAAAAAAAACTGCAGGTCTCAGGTATAAATAAAGATTGAAAAACAGCAACCTGTATTATTTTTTATATTGATTTTTAAAACAGTACTACTTACCACATTTACAGATTAAAAAGCAAAGCAAACATCAAAATAGAAAATTAAGAATTAAATCTTTCTTTGAATTAAATATATAGAACAACAAATTGGATAGAGAAAGCAATTGTTGTTCTTAGTTGAAACATATTCCTGTAAATTAGTACTAAAACATTTCATTCAGATTCATAGGAAGTGAACATATAAACCGGTTTTATTCAGAAAGATAAACTGTGATAAACATATTATACAACTTTTAACCACTTTCAATTTTCTAATACATTTGATCAAGTAACACACAGTGAAATTTAAGCATAAAACTTGTTAAAAACCAAACCACATTTGCCACCTAACTAGCAAAATCAAAAACCACTAACAAATATACCTACTAATTAATCCCACACTTATGACTCAGACACTGAAACATTTTAATACCGTAAGGGTACTACTTTTCACTTACAGCTAAAATATCAAAACACAATTATCATTATAACTAAACATCAACATTTCTAATTTATTCACAATATACCCAAGGATTTACCTACTTTTCCCCATTAATGAACCCCTCTTAAAAAAGCTTAATATACAGTATAAATCACATTATTTTTTATTACTTCATTATCCTTAACCACCAAAATTACAAAATATTGACAAAAAGTTGGACTTTGATAGGTTTTACTACCCAAACATTTGCTTCAAAGATAACAAACATAATCACTTAAAATTTTTAAACACGTTATATACAGAATTAGATGAAAACAAGACCCCAAAACATTGAAATGACATTAACATTTTCAACAACATCTATTACTCAAAAAAACCAAACAAACAAACAAACAAACCCCACACTAACTAAGGAAAGAAAACTCTGGATTCCAATACAAGTTAATCATATACAATTTTGCCTATCACTATTGAGTATAGCATTGATTATGATACTTACGATATTTTACCAAAGGGGGCAAATGCTGATTTGATATCTTCTGTTGTAATTTCTGGACTCAAATCTCCAACAAATACATGGAAGTGATCTGAAATCAAAGCATGTGGTAATCAAATACTTAAGAAGGCAGCTACTAAACCTTTTTTAGGCAACACTAAAGGAGGGGAAACCCTGTTTGGGCTGGTAATGCTGCCAGGATAATTTCAGAACTCTTCCACAGGAAAACGCAGTAGGAGTACTTACTGGAAGTATCTTTTTTCTGGCTACTTGGTGTTGTTGCCCAGTTTACTTTGACCTCCTAAAAATAAAGATTATATTTAATACAATCATTAGGCATGTCATTATGAATCATAACACCACTTATTAAATCATTTACCAAGCAGGATTTATTTCTGTAAAAGCACTAGACTGAATAAAGCAAAACTGTCACTTAGCAGCCACCTATTTGTTAAAAGACTTACTAAGGAAGAATTAAAACTAATTTGACATGCAAATATGTATACTTGTTTTTACAGGTGCCATCATTCTATTATCTTACCTTTCCCAAAATTTTTCTCCCATTCATAGCAGCTAATGCAGCAGCTGCATCCCTGTGTTCATAAAATTCCACAAAGCAATATGGGTCATTGCTTGTATGCTGCAAAACAGAAAATCCAACAGAAGAGTTGACCCTTCTGCTATCGGGTTGCTGAGAAGAAAATCCAGGAAAAAACATTACTGATAGCTAGGAATGTACACAGTGAGATTGCATAAGCTTATGAAAGCCTAACACTCTAAAAATAAGATTTACAACTAAACCAGACTGTTCAAACCTCAGATTACTGTTGTACTCACCAGAATCACAAAAGCAGTATAGAATCATGACTATCGGTATTAAATAAAAAATCTTACTGTTATGACACTTCAGACAGATAAAAACAGACCAGATCACCAAGGAATAAAGACTAAGCAATGAAAAAAATTACCTGCTATTCTATAATGCCTTAGGGTAACTTCATAGCTACTTATGTAGGTACCTCAGTAGCTTACTGATTAAGATCAAAATACAGAATTCCGGAGAAGCATGCTAAACACAAAATAGAAGTTTATATTGTGCCAAAGAAAACCTCAAGCTCAGATTTTTGAGAGGACTGCTCCTTATCACTGTTTCTTTTCTCCAAAGATTATTTTAAAAAAGGATGAATTCTACCTATCATAATCTTTCATAAACTGTATCCCATGACTATTAAATAAAGTGCAAAAATGAACCAACTTTATTCCTGACTGAGGCTAGGATTAATACCACAAATGAAGACACTGCTACAAAGGCTGGATGGATTATGCATATTTTCTTTTCTGGATAAGGAAAGGATAGAATAGAAACAGAAAAGTTAAGATTTATAACCAAACCAAACCAAACCCAGTGCTGCGAGTTGATTCCGACTCACAGCGACCCTGTAGGACAGAGTAGAACTGCCCCATAGAGTTTCCAAGGAGCACCTGGCGGATTTGAACTGCCAACCCTTTGGTTAGCAGCCGTAGCACTTAGCCACTACGCCACCAGGGTTTCCAGATTTATAACCAGCTACTGAAATCAACTTCCTGATCTCCCAAAATATTCAAAAATACTGGAGAGTCTATACACTTTGAATCTGATCTTCCAAAGAACATGGAAATAGGCTAGTGATCAAGAATTTCTGAAAGTGTGTCTGAATAAAATATTTCAAGACTTAGCTACATTTCTGTATCACAAAAACACCAATGTATGAAATTTTTATTTTTACATTCTACAACAACACTCTACTTGCCAGTAGTTGGCAAATAAGTATTTATAAAGACTACGAAAAGTAGCTAGCGTTACTAGGTAATAGCAATGTTATCACTTAAAATGGATCAATTATTATATAATTACAACCCATCCTGAAGAGCTGTACAACTGTACAAACGTATTTTTTAGGTAAGGTTAAAAACGTTCTTCACCGTTCAAAGTGAAATGCCCTACAAAAGTAATATTTAAAATGTGGAATTCTAGTTAGAATTACAAGGGATAAAAATATCAGATAAAATAAGGATCTTTTCAATAATCACTGTTTTTCTTTCAAGGAAAGTTTTAGAAGAAAAATCCAAAATAGGGTGTCTAAAACAACAGCATTTCCTTGAGGGAAAAAACTGTGATCGTTAATACTGACAACAAAACTATGCGCTCTCACACAAAATCCTAGTGTTGTTGGTGAAGACTGAGCTTCTTGGATCAAGGCAACACATGAGGCTATGTTGGCATCTCCTGTCTGGAGCGGAGATGAGTGGGCAGAGGAGGTCAGAAGCTGGCCGAGTGGACACGAAAAGAGAGAGTGGAGGGAAGGAGCGTGCCGTCTCATTACCGGGAGAGCAATTAGGAGTATATAGCAAGGTGTATATAAATTTTTGTATGAGAGACTGACTTGATTTGTAACCTTTCACTTAAAGCACAAAAATCAAAAAAAAAAAAAAAACCTCTAGTGTTGCAGCCACGTGAATGGAGTCTTAAAGGCAGAGAAAGAAAATCGGGGAAAGTCTCCAAGTAAAAATATGCACTTAAATTTCTCTTGTGAAAGAGTTAATATTTACAAGTAACATTCACTGAAGAAGAGATTTAAAACCAAGAAAGCAGCTAAAACTGTGCTAATTGATTTTCCCTTTTGCTCCTACCTCTTATACCCTGATAGTCTCCAACAGAGACACTAATAATTGAAGGGAAACATACAGGGGTCCAATGGCTGATCTACAGTAATGTACCAACAGCTGCTGATGAGTCGACTCCGACTCATCGTGACCCCACGTGTATCAGAGTAGAACTGTGCTGTGCTCCACAGGGTTTTCAATGGCTGATTTTTTAGAAGTAGATCACCAGGCCTTTCTTCCAAGGTCTTTCTGTTAGCAGCCAAGTCCATTAACCGCGTGCACCACCCTAGGGACTCCATGGTAACATAGGTTCTAGAATACAAGCCTACTCGTACACACTGGCTAACTTCAAATTTATCTAACCAGTAGTAGGCGAGATCCCACTCGATGTACCCTTCTAAAAAGTGACTTTAAAACAATATATATTCATGTACATTGTATTTCACTGAATTTAAGACATCATTGATTTTTAAGTCACATCCCAACTGTCAAAGATGTTAAAATTTTTTTCAACATTTACTTTAGAATCAATAATATGCGTTTATTATAGTAGATGGGGAAAACGTATATCTAAGATAAAGAATATCTCAAGTAAAAACCACAAAACTAGGGGGAAAAAGGGACTTTTCATACACTGAAATAAAATTTATAAGAGGAAAATATATGCCCAGATATTCTATACTAGAGCTCACGACCTTTGGAAGCTTTCCATTTTATACCATCACCAAGGGTGCTTACCTTAATTAGTGCTGTCACCAATTTTTGTTGAATGACATAAACGTCAAGACGGAGAAATATGAGAGTATGCAACTATTCAAAAAGTCCATATCTAAATAGTTCTAGAATATGGACACAATATGAAAACTTATTTCAAGTCCCTCCATCCCCCAATGGTGGAATAAATCCACAGGTTGAAAAAAAAAGTTAAAACAAATCTTTATCAAGTGTTTCTCAATAATTTTTGAATGACTCTTTCCACTAAAACTACTCCAGTCAGCTTCCAACCTGATCACGCCACTGAACCTGCCTATCGAATTCACCAGGACCACTCTGCCACCTCCTGGATCCCTTCTGTCCTCATCCTGACTTCCAAGCAGCATTCAAACCACGTGACAGCTTTCCTCTGCCTTTATAAACATTCTCTTCACTTGGCTCCCCCATTCTTCTCTGTCTTCCTGTTACCTTACTGGAGGATCCTTCAGAAGGTGGTTCTCTCTCCTTCCCTCAGCCTCCTAATGTTGAGGACGCTCCAGGGCTCAGGCCTATGCCCCTCTATTCCTCGCTAGCAACACTCTCTGAAGGTGATCTTGTCTACCGCATGGCTTCAGATGTCATTACAAGCTGCCACACATCTGGAGCAGTGGTATCTCCGTAGCTCCAAACTAGCTTATCCAACTGCCTAAATCAGTGTCCACTTAGATAACTAACACAGGTCTTAAACTGCACAGGGCCTGATTCTGACCACTCCCCCCACCCATCCTGTGCCTCCCTTAGTCACCCCTATTTTAGTAAATAGCATTACCATCCACAAACAAAAATCTTAGGGCTTTCTTGCTTGCTTTTCTTTGCCTTACTTCCCCTCAGCTAATCCATTCCTAAAGTTTACCCCAAAATATATCCCAAATTTATCTATCTCTGTTTCTACAGCTACCACTCCAGAGAATAAGCCCTCATCATTTCTTACCTGGACAGTGAAATAAACCCAACTGACTCCTCTCCTTTCATCCTTGCCCTCTACAATCCATTCTCCACACCCAAACCCAGCGCCGTCGAGTCGATTCCGACTCATAGCGACCCTATAGGACTCAGTAGAACTGCCCCATAGAGCTTCCAAGGAGCGCCAGTAATCTTAAAAATGCCAATCTTTTCTCCTGCTTAAAACCCTACGGTGGCCTGCTGTTGCGGCCAGAAGAAAACCCAAACCTCTGCCATGGCCCACAGTGCCTGCCCTATGTGAGTCTGTACCCTGCCTGCCTCCATGGACTCACTTCCCACCACTCCCCTCCATCACTCACCAGCTTCCAGCCATCCTGGTCTTTGGTTCCAGGAACATGCCAAGCTCATTTCCAACTTGAGGCCTTTGTATTTGCTGTTCTTTCTGCCTCCAGCTCTTAGCATAGGTGGTTCCATCTTGTTATTCACATCTCAGCTCAGAGGTGACATCTTCCTTTACCATCTACCCTATATTAGTACCATCCCTCCAATCACCATCACAGCATTCTGTTTTATTTTCTTCATAGTTCTCACCACTATCTGAAATTATCTTGTGTACCTGTTTATCAACAATACCCTAAGATGAGATCTCACGGTGACCTCATTTGTCTGGCTCTCCACTATTTCCCCAGTGCCTTGAATAGTGCCTAGCACAAAGTAAAATTTTGATTAATGAATGAATAAACAATCAAATACAGGAAGGAAAGAAGGAAAAACATACAGCAGAACAGAATGATGACAGTCATTAGTTAGGAAAGATGATCAAAAGTCCAATCTGCTTTATGAGTTTTAACAGCTCCCCCATCTCAGGATAAAACACAAACTTAGCACAGCTTCTGGCCCCTGCCAAACACTCCTGCCTCGTCTCTGCCACATCTGATGACTGATCCCCTTATAAACTCTAACCATGGCCATACTTTCTATTTTTCCCCCTCTTTCTCTCACAAGCACTTGTGTTACCTGACTACTACCCTGGATCATGCTCTTCTACCTGGAATCCCTTCTTCCCCAAACTCCTTTCTAGACTATTTATACTATTACCCTTTCAGGTTTCAGCCTAGATGCTGATTCCTACAAGAACCTCCCTCAACCTCCTAAAATTGTACCAAATACCCTCCCTATGTGCTCCCACTGTGCTTTGAGCTGTCTCCTTCCATAGTGTTTATTAACCTATATCATCAGTGTCTGTTAACTCCTCTGACTCTTTGGCTATGCTCTGAAATTCTGTGGGGCTAGGAACTGTCTTATTCACTCTTATACCCTCATACTTGACTAGTGCCTGGTACACAGCAAATACTAAAATTAAAACTGTTGATGAGGAAATGAAAACACAAGGAAGAAAACAACTGAAAACACGATGTGTTGGGCACTGCTGCAGTGTCTAAACCAGAAAAGTATAAAAATTAAGTTTTCTTTGAAAAAAGGAGAACAAAATTATTAACCTAAAAATTTAAATGCCTACAACAACATCTGGATAAGGCTGCTCAGTCATTAGTATTTACCTAAAATGGAAAAGATGCATGGTGCTGCAGGATGAACACACTAACCTGTTCTTTGATATACAATTCCTAAACGTTAACTGTGTCGTATCTGAATCAGTAACATTCTTATTGGACCTCTAAGAAATACCATCTAGTTTTTCACCACTCTGAGATAAGCTCTAACAACTTTTATAAGAAGAATCATTTAAAGATAACTGTATCGTGAAGAATGGCCATTTGAGACTAACAACACAGCAACTTCACCCTCTTGAATAAAACACCATTCTAAACATAGTTGATCAACCAAACCAGAGTATTAAGTCGGTGCAGCAAACATGCATTTCTTCACTAGAATAACTTTAGGCTTAAAACGATCTTACAAAAAGTATCTCAAAATATTAAACATCACGCTAATTGACAGCACGTGTAACTGGGAAGATCTTACCTCTGTTATCATTTTACAGCTTTTACAGGGTCCAATCTGACTAAACAACTGAAGTATAAGGACTTCTGTGACATCTCTGGAGAGGTTACCTACGTATCTGTACAAGGGGGAAAAAAAATCAGAAATTTTCCTTCAGTTCTGACACTCTAAATTGTTATTTAATACATCACCTTTTATTTTAACTTCCTCTTGTCGCTAATAAATTTTTTCCCAATTAAACTTGATCCTATGAAAGTTAAGATTAACCCTTATTCAGGAAGGCAATTGTTTTTAGCCCATGAAAGTACCACTTTAAAACACATTACAAAAAACAAATCAGAGTGACCTTGCATAAGACTAAGAGACATTATTCTGTACCCTATACATAATTTTCTCATCTTAATTCCAATCGTTAAAGATGTAAACCACTCTCAATATTGAACTACAGGATATGGATTTGAGACATAATTTGAAATAATTTATAACACAAACACACCACATAACAACAAATACTGATTCATTAAAACACCTGACTATAAAAGATTTTAGACATAAGGTGAATTTATCTTAGACCACAACCAAAGCAGTAACATGAACAAAGAGAATTAAAGTTATAGTAAAACACACAGCGACAGGAGGCCTTTTTTTTTTTTTTGACTAAGACTGTTATCAATGATATATCGTCATTGTTTTGTTTTAAGAGAGCAGAATACAATAATAAAATTCTCTAGTCATTTTAGCATCGGAGTCAACAAAATACATCTTTATATAGACAAGCAAAACAAATATAAAATTTTCTTTAGAAATTCAGAGGAAAGCTAAGAAAATCCAAGAATGTTTTCAACTATGGGCATTTATACATAAAGATTTGGGTTTTTTTCTAATTACAAATTGAACATATACATATTTAGTATAAAAATGCTGAAATACAGGTAAGTTTAAAAAGAAAAAGTACTTAGAACTTCACCACCCAGACATGACCACCTTAGTATATATCTTGTTCCATGGATTTACCTTAATAAATTGCCAAACTTTTAAGTCTTTCTGACACCCAGCGTATAAAGGTGGGAGCCTTTTTAAATCCTCAAACTTAGGTCTGTTATGAACAATCTCATAAACCAAACAATATTTGTAAGATTTAACACAGTTTCCTCTGGAAAGTAAAAGGACCTAAACTTTATTTTTCTAATATATAACATCTGGAAACCAAGCATTTAGACCAAAATAAGCCTTGAATTCATTGAATGCCATATTAAATACATAACCGCTTTAAGCTGGAACACTGTGAAAGAGGAAAATAACAGACCAAGAAAGTTAAAGTTAAGGAAAAAAATGATTCAATTAAGTATGAGTAGCAATTTTCCAGTTAAGAATTTCATTGCAATGGAAACCAGTAACATTAGTTTACATGCCCTAAAACTGAAACACAAACCCATGATACTTAAATAGAAGACTAAAGCAGGGATAAACTGGTTTAGGGCCACCATGCCATCTTTTCCTTATGATTTAGGTACAGCCGATCATGGGTGGGTTATGCAATGACAGACTTTGTCCTGCAGCAGTGAAAGGCTATGGGGTTATGGGCTGGCCATACATACAACTGCATGTCCCACTTTAACCCATAAGGTTTGTCAGCCTGTATTCATCAAATAATCTCTTTTTGTACAAAATAAACCAATCTATAAGAAATATTAACAAATGATGTTGATCTCCCAGGCATTAAGCTCATCTAACCTAAAGAGCTAGTTAATGCATTTCTAAGAAAATAGAAATGAATAAAATTAACTTTTCACATATCAAAGTAGCAAAATTAAAGTAGAATTACTAACTTAATATAACAAAATTTAAAGGTAAGTAGTTTAAAATTTATATTACTATTTACATACAGATTTGTTCAGGAAAAACTTCCATCCTTATCACAATATAAGCTCTTACTGCTTAATAGAATTTTTACTTCATGACAACCTATTTCCAATCAGTGATAGATTCTGAAGAATATCTAGCAGCATATTTAGGTATATTATTATTAATTTACATTTCTGGCACTGATGCCCAAGAGCAAAACATTAATATTTAAGTTTAGAATGCTGTGAAACTTAACAGAAATCTGGCTTTAAGGTTTCCTATGTTTCAAATTTCTCCAGTAAAAGTTAAGTGGTAAAGAAGCAAGCTTCATTCTAAAAATTAACATAAAAGGCCTTCCATGCAACATGTTGTTGTTTTGTGTAGTCGAGTAGTTTCCGACTCATGGCGACCCTGTGTGACAGAGCAGAACTGCCCCATAGGGTTTCCAAGGCTGTAATCTTTACGGGAGCAGATCGTCACCAGGTCATACATGTAGAACATCCTAATTCGCCAGGATCAAATGGACGTAATGAACTATTTTACTTCACCCAAATTTCAGACTGCCTTCTCCTTTACTCAGAGTTCTGTAATTCAAGCATCGTAATATTTAATAGAGATACGTTTTGTAACTTTAAAAACACTGTACTAATCTGTTCCAAAATAAATACTAACAAAATATTTAAGACAAATATCCACTACTTAACCTAGTAAGAACCTCATTTGTTGGCAGTCTACGGAAATAACATCTTTTTTTCTTTCCAAATTATTGTTTCTACACTTCATTTTCTTTCTATTCTGGTTATATAAAGTTAATATAGTCTAAGTTTTTAAATATATCATTTCCACCTGAATAATAATATAAATAACAGGAAAAGACAAACAGCTTGAACTCTTGTAGTGAGAGATCAATTCAAAGAGCAAACACACAGGAAATTTCAAATGATTTTTAACAAGGAAAAAAAAAAAGGCATACTTCAGAAGTCTACTGTCTTCTAAGAACAGGAGCTGCAGGAACTAAAGCCCTCAAAACTGAAAAGGATGCCTTTATCCCTAACATCAGGGTTAAAATCCAATTGGAGACCAGAAACTTGGCAGTTTCACAGTAGGCAAAAGTTCACATTGCCAAACTACTTCCTATGTCCAACTGGGCAGAATTTTAAGTTAAAAATATCATGCCTTTCTGAAGACTAATCACAGTCTTTCAACACTGACTGTGCTTGGCATCTGAAAAGAGTAGCCCTACCAAGGCTGAAATTACCAACATTTTTACACAAAATACTATGGCTAAATTTAAATAAAAATTTTGCTTTTATTCTTGATAAATTCCTGTACAACAAGAGATTTTACAACATCCTTCAAGAGACCACTATTAAATTGTTCAATTTGTCAATGTTTCATTTTAGGGAGGAGGCAGAGTGGAGGACAGATGCAGAAGGTACAACTGAATTGACCAAATAAGTAAGAGAGAATGACACACATACATTTTAAAGAAACAGAACATAATTAAGTTGACAAAGGGCCTAATTATAGTCATGGTATTGCCAAATCCATGGTATACCAAAATACAAACCCATCGCCATCGAGTTGATTCTGACTCATAGCGACCCTACAGGACAGAGTAGAACCACTCCATAGGGTTTCCAAGCCTGTAATCTTTATGGAAGCAGACTGCCACATCTTTCTCCCACGGAGTGGCTGGTGGGTTTGAACCATCAACTTTTTGGTGGGCAGACATACACTAAACCACTGCATCACCAGGGCTCCTTAAATCCATGGAATGAACTGAACACAATGCCGTCGAGTAGACTCTGACTCACAGTGACCCTACAGAACAGAGTAGAACTGCCCCGTAGAGTTTCCAAGGAACGCCAGGCAGATTTGAACTGCCAACCTCTTGGTTAGCAGCCATAGCACTTAACCACTATGCCACCAGGGTTTCCAATCCATGGTACAGCTAGTCAATTTTATAATGGAATTTTACACTATTTTCTTCGCTTTTGCCCCTTGATGCTCAGACTGTGCTCTAAATCATTGGTTAGATATTTCCTCCTTTTGATTGAGGCTTTATCATGAAAAAGAACAGCCTTAAATAATAGCACTGGTAATGTGGTATTAGCCCAGTTCCACAACTCCTACCGATTTTGGTGCACTGCATAGATGAAAACAAACTCAAATACAACAAAACACTATTAGAGTTCAGTGTTTTATTATGGGTTCAGATATACCATGGATTAAATCACTGCACTACAAAGCCACACACAGTGAAAACCTGAAACATGTGTCCTGGAGGCAGGTGTCAGGCAATCCAGTTCCAACATCAGTATTACACAGCATGATCCCTTTTGTTTGTTTTTTCAAGTTACCCAATACATATCACCCCAAAATAAATTTCAAATGAGAATGAAGAATATCTGAAAACAGAGCTTTAGATTCAACATCAAAGCAATTCTATACCACTTAAATACCATCAAATAAATTAGTAATACTGTACGTAATGAATATTTAAAGACCTACCTAGGCTATAAACACCATATTGTTTTCTGAAGATAGAACCATATGTCTTAGCTTGTGTGTGTCTGCAGGAAAAAAACCTCACTAGTAACACACGGGCATTTTAAGGAAACAATTTAAGATAAGTGTTGTTAAGAGTACATTTTTTAAAAACATATCAGCCACTTGAAAACCTAATCTATAGGTTTGAAATGAAAAATACAAGAAGGATCTCCATAAACGAACAAAACAAAACCCTACTAGACATCAACCTCTAAAATCACACTTGAATTTTTCATATTAGTTGTATCTGAAAGACTTCTTTGTAGAGAAATATGTAAAACATACACTTAAAATATCCACTGTGCATTAATTTCATTAATCTCTGACAAAAATCCACAATTGTGAAACGTTTGTTTGTATCTCAAAATTTTACATTTGAGGATTTAAAAATAAAAATCAACAGACTGCACCACGTATGATAGCAATGTCTGCCTATAATTTTAAATCAATCAGGACTTAAAAAAAAGGGGGGGACTTAATACTAATTTAATGAAAGAAGTACAATCATTGTAAAAGATTTATTGAGTACCTCTTTTATGTTCCAGGCAGGGAACTAAGTGCAGCAGGTTAAGACCTAGGAGGATGTGGCAGTCCTTGTCTAAGAATGCTTACCATGGAGAAGGATGGGAGAAGGAAAAAGGAAGACAGAAGAGTGAACATGTACTGACATACAGGTACAATAAAACTGAAGATGTTTATTTACTCATATGTATACATGTCACATTTTAGATAACTGTAAACAGAGACAATTTTAATGTGTTTCAGAAAGGACAAGAGAGTATAGAGAAGCTACAGGTAGGAAATAAGTGACAAAGTTAGCTTAGTAGCTTACTGGAGAAGATCTGAAGGAGATAAGGACAAGGGAGATAGATGCAAAGATAGTTACATCAATAAAAGGTCTTAAAACAGCATATTGTTTTGCACAACAACACCAAGAGTTCTTCTTTCTAAGGAAAAGATACATACTTAAGGCTAATGAGAAAAATACCATGAGAATTTACCAATTATTCAGTAACCATTATGATGTAAAGACTTTTCCGCTTTTTTGGATACAATGTAACTTTCATCTGTTAAATACAAGCCAGCTAGGCTCTGAATTGTTTTCCCAGATGTTTCTATCAAAGTGCACATGGCTAACTAAATACCAAGACTTGGCTTCGACAGATAGATGTTAAGAGACAAATTTCAAGTTTGTCCCAATTCTCTCCTTTTTGGGAAGAGCAGGTAATAACGTAGAACATAAATATAGAAGTTCTACTCAACAGGCTTTTAATTCAAGCACTGGATGTGCTTAAGTTGGCCTCAAATTCTCAAAACAGAATGACAAATACTTTAGTGACACGGTAGAAAAACAGAAATGAAAAAATGAGTACATGGCTGCAAGAAAAAAAAAACCCAATATCAATATTCAACATAGACTTATCTTCTTCACTGAGCTAGCTTTCTTCGGTGAAGAAATGAGAAGCTAATCAAACTTCCTGAGTATCCATCTTCATCTATTCCCCAGAAAGTAATTTCCCCACCAGACAGCAGAGCCAAGTGAACTATGATCATATCAACAGCAGGCAGAGGCGAGAGAAACAAAGCACCGATCTAACTTCTAATCAAGGTGGGAATGCTGAGCCTCCAAAGCCTAGGAAAACCGAAGGTGCCCAATTTAAACATTTAATCAGAAATTATTCAGACTTAAATAAAAAGGATGCGGGAGAGAAAGGAGTGGCACACTGTCAAGATAGGAATACAAACGCTGAGTCATCATCTTCATTAGGAAACGAAGAAAACTCGAACTAAGAGGTTGGAAGATGATATTCATTCATTAGACTGGCCTTACAGGTAAAAAGTAACAGCAAGACAGAGGAAAAGCGCCCCCAAAATACACATCGAATAGCGGATAAGGACATCATTTTATCCAACTCTGAAGGTCTCGACGCACAGATTAGGAACAGGCAACATCAAAAAGAGCAAGGGGAGTTTAAAAACTGGTTGTCACTTTAGCGTAGGCAGCGCTCAAAGTAAACTTCGTTATCCAAGTAAGGAAGATGCTCGGGCCACAAGAGACGTCCTTTCTGCACTTCAAAAGTAGCGGGCGCTTGGCGGGCGTTTCTGACAGCGTGGGCGGGGGCACGTGGGACAGAAAGGGAGAAGGGGCTTGAGTGGCGGAAGAGTGTCCCGCTTCCTCGGACAGCTGAGCTTAGGAGAAGAGCCGGGGATGACTCTAGCGGGTCTGGGGACTTGGAGGGCGTGAGTGCTAATTCCTCCCGGCCTGCAGGGGATGCAGCTGCGGTCCCACCCCCAGTCCCACCCCCACCAGGCCCAGCCCCTGTGGGGACCAGTAGCTCCCGGCCAGCTCCGGGCCCCCAAAGCAGAGGGGAAGCAGGCGCTTTCACGGGCCTGACAGCCTCCGCCGTGCAGAAACCGGGCCTAGGAAGTGTGCGAAGAAGAATGCAAGAGAAAAAGGTCGAGACCAGCCCCAGACCCCAGGAATTGGCTGTGTTTGGGGGAAGGGAGGGTTTCCTTCCCAAGGAAAAGGGGACAGAACGAGGAAAGCACTTTCTCCGTGCCACCTGGGCGGGGAAGCCGCCGCGCGTCCCGGCTTCGGTCCCCGCTCTTCTGCTCCCTCCCTCAGCGTCCCGCAGTGCCCGGGCCTCTCGGCGCCTGGCACCCCCGGTCTCGGGTACTCACAGAGTCCGGGGCTGCCCGTCGTCTTCCATCATGGTGGGTGCGACGGAGCGATCCCGGGACAAGGGGGAGGGCAGGGCTGGGGAGGGGAGGGGGCGGGGAGGAAGGGGAGGGGGGCTCCGGACGCCGGCTGGGGACAGAGGAAAAGGCACCGAATCCTGCTCTCGGGTTCTCTTCCCCCAGCCCGCTCCGGACACTGCGCTCCTACCAGGAGGAGCAGGAGGAGGAGGAGGATGGACAAAATGGCCGCCGCCACCAGCCAGGCAGGAAACGGGGCAGAGCGCAGGCGCGGCCCGCCAGGTCACCGCTCAGGCCGGCGGCGACGGCCTGCAACAGGGATAACTGAGGGGCGAGAAAAAGGAGCCGTGGAGGAGACCCTGTGCCCACTCACGACGGGTCACGTCCTCGCCGTGAGCCTGCTGGCCGGCCGAAGCCCAGCCAGCTCAAGTAGAGACCTGATAAAAAGAGAAACTCCGTCAAGTTGAAGTGTCTGGGAATCGTGGTCCTGGAAATAAGAGAGGGAAGCACTTCTCCAGAAGGCTTCTGGGAACTGTAGTGCGAAGAAGCAGGTCAGCGCCCGCGCTGAGCTGGGACGCGAAGAAGAGCCTTCTGGGTAGTGTAGTCGTACGTGGAGACGTGCGGCGATCCGGAAGTCAGCGTGCTGGCATAGGAGAGACAGCATAAAGGTGGCGAAACAAAAGTGCGAGAGGCGCTGTCCGGAAAGTAAACTACAAGTCCCAGAGTGCCTCGCGCTGGGGGCTGTCCTAGCATCGCTCCAGGCATGTTAAGGCTCTTCAGTTGGTTCAGACTGAGCCTCTGCTCCGCCTCCATCAAGCCTGAAAGCGGTTTGTTCAACTGCTGCTGAGGCAGCGCTCTTGCTCCGCGTGGTGTCGGAGCTGGGCAGGCTTTCCCGGCCCTCTTCTCTTAATTAGAACTGCCGGCCCGCGGTTGTCAACGGCCGCCTCGCGCAATGGGCCGGAGAGACAAAGACTGACCGGGCGGGGACCCGGAGGGGTTGGAGCGGACCTCGGCGGCAGCCGAGCTGGAAACTGCGCTCGCCAGGGCCCCTCGAGCTTCCCAAGAGCCGGCCGTGCCCTGCTGGGCCCGTTTTCCAGCTAAGAGATACTCTTAGCGTATGTAGGTTGCTTGTACATTGCCTTTGTAAGTTTCACAGGGTTTCCTATCCATCATCACTGGCGAATGCAAGCTGCAGTGAAGGCATTGGCAAAAAACAAATCTCCAGGAATTGACGGAAAACCTGTGGAGAAGTTTTAAGGAACAAATGCAACGCTGGAGGCACTCACTCACCTATGTCAAGAAATTTGGAAGACAGCTACCTGACCAACTGACAGGAAAAGATCCGTATTTGTGCCAATTCCAAAGAAAGGTGATCCAACAGAATGTGGAAATTATTGAATAATATCATTAATATCACTCAAAAACAACCCACTGCCATGGAGTGGATTCCAACTCATAGTGACCCCACAGGGTTTCCAGAATCTCTAAGGGAGCCACTAGTGGTTTCAAACCACCAGCCTTTCCATTAGCAGTCGATTGCCTTAACCACTGGGCCACCAAGGCTCCTATATTACAGACAAGTAAAATTTTGCTAAAGATATTTCAAAAACGGTTGCAGTAGTACATTGACAGAGAACTGCCAGAAATTAAAGCCAGATTCAGAAGAGGATGCAGAAGGAGGGATATCATTGCTGATATCAGATCTCGGCTAAAAGCAGAGAATACCAGAAAGATGTTTACCTGTGTTTTATTGACTGCAAAGGCATTCAACTGTGTGGATCATAACAAATTGTGGATAACATTGTGAAGAATGGGAGTTCCAGAACACTTAATTGTACTCATGCAGAACCTGTACATAGACCGAGAAGCAGTAGTTCGAACAGAACAAGGGGATACCACATGGTTTAAAGTCAGGAAAGGTGTGCATTGGGGTTGTATCCTTCCACCACACTTAGTCTGTATGCTGAGCAAATAATCCAAGAAGCTGGACTATATGAAGAAGAATGGGGCATCAGGATTGGAGGAAGACTTATTACCAACCTTCAATATACAGATGACACAACCTTGCTTGCTGAAAGTGAAGAGGACTTGAAGCCAATTATTGATGAAGATCAAAGACGACAGCCTTCAGTATGGATTACATCTCAACATAAAGAAAACAAAAATCCTCACAGCTGAACCAATAAGAGCATCATGATAAATGGGAAAAATATTAACATGGACTGCCAGAAGAATGGACACATCTGTCTTGGAAGTACAGCCAGAATGCTCTTTAGAGTCAAGAATGGCGAGACTTTTTTTTTTTTCCCTTGGCTGTAATCTTTTTTTTTTTATTAAGCTTCAAGTGAACATTTACAAATCCAATCAGTCTGTCACATATAAGTTTACATACATCTTACTCCGTACTCCCACTTGCTCTCCCCCTATTGAGTCAGCCCTTTCAGTCTCTCCTTTCGTGACAATTTTGCCAGCTTCCCTCTCTCTCTATCCTCCCATCCCCCCTCCAGGCAGGAGTTGCCAACACAATCTCAAGTGACCACCTGATATAATTAGCTCACTCTTCATCAGCGTCTCTCTCCCACCCGCTGACCAGTCCCTTTCATGTCTGATGAGTTGTCTTCGGGGATGGTTCCTGTCCTGTGCCAACAGAGGGTCTGGGGAGCATGGCCGCCGGGATTCCTCTAGTCTCAGTCAGACCATTAAGTTTGGTCTTTTTATGAGAATTTGGGGTCTGCATCCCACTGATCTCCTGCTCCCTCGGGGGTCCTCTGCTGTGCTCCCTGTCAGGGCAGTCATCGGTTGTGGAATGGCGAGACTTTGTCTCACATACTTTGGACGTTATCAGGAGGGACCAGTCTCTGGAGAAGGACATCACGCTTGGTAAACTAGAGGGTCAACAAAAAAGAGGAAGACACTCAACGAGATGAATTGACACAGTGGCTGCAGCAATGGACTTAAACATAGCAACAGTTCTGAGGATGGCACAGGACCAGGCAGTTGTTGTACACAGAGTCGCTGTAAGTCAGAGCTGACTCCTCAACACCTGACCACAACGACAATCACTGGATAAGCAGGTAAGAAGTGTAACCAGTTGCCATCGAGTCAGTTCATATGCACGACAACCCCATGTAGTCCTCCGTTAAAATGACTTTTGACCCAGAATAAGGTGTGGCAATATGCCTTCCCATCCCCTTACTTAAATCTCGGAGTAAAAAAGAAATCCCTGGGCAGAGACATGCACAGATTTAAAGTGGTGTTTACAGACATCAAGCATGAAGATGTAGGAAGTCATGTGCAAACTGGCTGCAGCCCTATAGCATTTGTTTTTCCTCCCCTTCCGCCCTCCTAAGCACCTTCAGGGGGTCCCTGGGTGGCACACAAAAGGTCAGAAGTTAGAACTCACTTATAGGTGCCTCAGAAGAAAGCCCTGGTGACCCTTCTGAAAGGTCACAGCCTTAACCTTATGGGACAGTTCTATTCTGTACACACGGGGTCTCCGTGAGTCGGAACAGACTTGCTGGCAACTAGTTTTCACTTTGAACGCCTTCAAGGCGTCACTGGGTGATGCACATGTTCTTGGCTGCAGTGCACCTTGCATGCAGCCACCACTCCTCTGGAAGGTCATGTGTTGCTGTGATGCTGAACGGCAAAGCTTCCAGAGTAGCACAGACTAGAAGGAAAGGCCTCGGGATGCACCTTTGAAAAGGCAGCCACTGAAATCCCTGTGGAGCACAGCTCTACCTGACACACATGGGGTTCCTATGAGTCAGAATTGACTCAACAGCGTCATTTGGTTTTGGTTTGGTGATGGAACTGGTTTTTTATTTTTGGTGGCAATGTACAAAACCAAACATACGTAACATCTGTGCACAATTCCTACCTGAGCGGTTTAATAACATTGGTTGCATACGTCACATTGTGTCGCCATTCTCACTATCTCTACCTGTATTGCTTCGTCTTCATTAATTTAGGCTCTCTGCCCCTTAAAGTTCTCGCCTGTGCTTTAGTTTCCTGTTGTCAATTTAAACTCGTATAGATGATTGTAAGAGTTCTGTGGCTGAAGCAAACTTTTTTTTTCTTTTTCTTTTTTTTATTGTGTTTTAGGTGAAAGTTTACAAATCAAGTCTGTCTCTCATACAAAAAGCCATACACACCCCGCCGTGTACTCCCAGCTGGTCTCCCCTTAATGAGACAGCACATTCCTCCTCTCCATCTCGTATTACCGTGTCCATTCAACCAGCTACTGTGCCTCTCTTCCTTCTCATCTTGCCACCAGACAGGAGCCGCCCACGTAGCCTCATGTGTCTACTTGAGCCACGAAGTTCACTCCTCACCAGCATCATTATCTTATAGTCCAGGCCAATCCCTGCCTGTAGAGTTGGTTTCGGGAATGGTTCCAATCTTGGGCTATCAAAGAGTCCGGGGAACGTGACCATCAGGGTTCCTCTGGTCTCAGTCAGACCGTTAAGCCTGGTCTTTTTAGAAGAATTTAAGATCTGTATCCCACTGTTCTCCTGCTCCATCAGGGACTCACTATTGTGTTCCCTGTCAGGGCAGTAATCGGTGGTAGCCAGGCACCATCTAGTTCTTCAGTTTCAGGCTAGTGGAGTCTCAGGTTTATGTGGCCCTTTCTGTCTCTTGGGCTCATATTTACCTTGTCTCTTTGGTGTTCTTCATACTCCTTTGCTCCAGGCAGGTTGAGACTAATTTATGCATCTTAGATGGCTGCTTGCTAGCGTTTAAGACCCCAGACACCTCCCACCAAAGTGGAATGCAGACCATTTTCTTAATACATTTTGTTATGCCAGTTGACCTAGGTGTCCCCTGAAACCATGGTCCCCAGACCCCCGTCCCTGCTACTCTGGCCTTCGAAGCTTTTGGTCGTATTCAGGAAACTTCTTTGCTTTTGGTTTAATCCAGTTGTACTGACTATCCTTGTGTTATGTATTGCCTTTCCCTTCACCTAAAAAAAATTTTATCTGCTAATTAGTGAATATCCTTCTCTCTCCCTCCTCACCCTCGTACCATCAAAGAATATTTTCTTCTGTGTTTAAACTTTGTCTAAGGGTTCCTTTAATAGTGGTCTCATACGATATTTGTCCTTTTGCAGTTGACTAATTTTACTCAGCATAATGCCTTCCAGATTCTTCCGTGCTATGAAATTTTTCACAGATTCCTCATTATTCTTTATTAATGCATGGTATTCCACCGTGTGAATATACCATAATTTATCTATTCACCCATTGATGGGCACCTTGGTTTTTTCCAACTTTTTGCTATTGTAAACAGTGCTGCAGTACACATGGGAGTACATATATTTGTTCTCATGAAGGTTCTTATTTCTTCAGGGTATGTTCCAAGGAGTGGGATTGCTGGGTGGTATGGTGGTTCTATTTCTAACTTTTTAAGGAAGCTCCAGATCGATTTCAAAAGTGGCTGTACCATTTTCCATTCCCACCAGCAGTGTATAAGTATTCCAGTCTCTCCACAGCCTCTTCAACATTTATTATTTTGTGTTTTTTACATTAACGCCAGCCTTGTTGGGGTGAGATGAAACATCCTTGTAGTTTTGATTTGCATTTCTCTAATAGCTAATGATCGTGAGCATTTCCTCATGTCTCTGTTAGCAGCCTGAGTGTCTTCTTTGGTAAAGTGCCTGTCATATCCTTTGCCCAATTTTTATTTGGGTTATTTGTCTTTTTGTTGTTGAGTTTTTGCAATATCATGTAGATTTTAGAGATCAGACACTGATCGGAAATGTCATAGCTAAAAACTTTTTCCCCATCCATAGGTAATCTTTTTACTCTTTTGGTGCAGTCTTTGGATGAGCATAGGTGTAAACAAACATTGTTTATTAATTAGGCTAAAGTGTTGTTTAATAATGACTTCATGGGATAGTTTTGGTTCAAGGTTTTAAAAATTCTTTCCAGGCATTAGATTTGGGGTTCCTCCAGTCTCACTATATCCTGTAAATTTGATTTCCATATGAGTTTGAAGTTCTGTTCCATGTTTTTCCGGTCAGAATCCATCTATTAGGTCCTTGATCAAAATGTTCACTAACGGTAGTCAGGCACCATCTGTTTCTTCTGGTCTCATGATAATGGAGGGAGTAGTTTATGGAGGCAGTTAAACCTTCCATCCATTTCCTTCTCCAGTTCCTGAGATTCCTTCTTCCTCTGCTGTTCCAGGAGAATAGAGACCAATTGTATCTTGGGTGGTGACTCACAAGCTTTTAAGACCCCAGGCGCTACTCACTGAGCTAGAAGGTAAAACAGAAACTCTAAAAACAGGTAGGCCAGTTGACTGGGTAGACCCATGAAGCAATCACACTAAACTTTTGAGCCAAGAGCAGTAATCCCATGAAGTGTTTAGTAGTAGGTGATAGAATTGTTTTACAACGTGATTTTGTGATGGTTACATGACTGTAAATTATACCTTCATAAAAATATTATAAAAATGAATAATTAAAAAGAATAAGTTCCAATCGAGACCTCGTATGTTTCAGAGTAGAGCTGTGCTCTGTAGGGTCTTCCTGGCTGTGACTTTTCTGAAGCAGATTGCCAGGCCTTTTTTCCAAGGCACCTTTGGGTAGGTTTGAATCACCAACCTTTCAGTAAGTAGTCCAGTGCTCACCTGTTTGCACCACCCAGGGACTCCAAAAAATGTAGGAAACATTAAAAAGTGAATAGGAGGCAATCACATAAAGATTATTTTATTTAAAAGAAGCTATGTAGTAACATAAAAGAGCATTAACTGCTTATTTAAGTATGTTAACTAGGTATAGAGACAGAGAACAATTCTGCAACACTATATAGTAATTGGAAACCCTGGTGGCTTAGTGGTTAAGAGCTACAGCTGCTAACCAAAAAGTTGGTGGTTCGAATCCACCAGGTACTCCTTGGAAACCCTATGGCGCAGTTCTACTCTGTGCTATTAGGCCGCTATGAGTCAGAATCGACTCGACAGCAATGGGGTTTTTTTTTTTTTTAATATAGTAATTGTCTTAAAAATCATGTTATATTCATTTAAGTTTTAACAAATCAACTAAGATATGTACCCTACATATGTATGCTTTGATTTATTAACTAAATATTGACATTTTAGAAATGTATACTAAAAAGCCCCCAATAAACTGACCAATAAAAACAAAACAAACAAAACCCATATTCTTGCATATGTAGTTCATTTTCATTGCTGTATAATATTCCATTGTGTGAACATAGTGCAATTTATTCATTCTATTAATGTATATTTGGGTTCTGTTCAGTTTTTTGCTATTATGAATAGTGTTGCTATGAATATTAAATAGGGCATTAATTAGATTAATCCCTTTCCTGAAAATCATCAATTATCTCCCTTGACTACTGGATAAAACCCAAACTCCTTAGCCTGACAAATAAGATAGATCTTTTCCAAGACAGAAAACCCTGGTGGTGCAGTGGTTAAGAGCTACAGCTGCTAACCAAAAAGTTGGCAGTTTGAATCCACCAGGTGCTCCTTGGAAACGCTAAGGGCAGTTCTACCCTGTCCTATAGGGTCTCTCTGAGTCAGAACTGACGCAACGGCAGTGGGTTTGGTTTTTCCAAAATAGCCCTTCCTGCCATTCCAGCCTGCTGTGCTGGCACCCCCTTCTCCACTCTCCCATCCCGACTGTGCACTCAGAACTCAAGTACGAGTTTGTCAAGGCCCAGCTTAACTGTTCCTTCCTCTCTAGGTACATACCTTATGCTTGTCCTGCAGAAACCTCTTCTCCCGTCTCCGCCTTGCACTCATCCCCAGCAGGTGGCTTATGTGGTTGCATCAACAGGTTCTCCTGGAAAAGTGGGGTGCAGAACTCAAATTCTAGCAAAAAGACCAGACTTAATGGTCTGACTGAGACTAGAGGGACCCCACAGGACATGGCCCCCAGACTCCCTATTAGCCCAAAACTAAAACCATTCCTGAAGCCAACTCTTCAGACAAAAATTAGACTGAACTATAAGACATAATATGATACTGGTGAGGAGTGTGCTTCTGAGCTCAAGTAGACACATGAGACTATGTGGGCAGCTCCTGTCTGGAGGTAAGATAAGGCAGAGGTGGGCAGGAGCTGGTTGAATAGACACGGGAAATACAGGGTGGAAAGGAGGAGTGTGCTGTCACATTATAGGGAGAGCAACTAGGGTCGCATAATGTGTGTATAAGTTTTTGTATGAGAAACTGACTTGGATTCTAAACTTTCATTTAAAGCATAATAAAAAAAAAAAAAAGGAAAAAGTTTTCCTGCTTCTGTCTGGTCCAGCCAACGGGGCACTGGCTAGGCTTGCCACATAAAGTACATGATGCCCAGTTAAACTTGAATTTTAGATCACATGGGATATTTTTTTGGGGGGGATAATTTTTCAGTATAAGTATTTCCCATGCAACCTGGCTACCCTAATACTGGCAGGAAGGAGGAAAGAGAAGGAAGATAAGCATTTTATTCCCCCAACTTCTGTCTGCTGGGTCACCACAGTGGGCTGGCTATGTCCTAAAAGTCACAGTTCCTGTCAGGTAGCCCTTGCCAGACAGCTTACCAGGTTCTAGTCCCTGAGCCTGTTTCCTGCAGTTATTATCTGTAACCCCTAAATTCCCAGTTTACTTTTCCAGTCCTCCATCACATGTTTAACCATTTTCCCGGTATTCTCTCTGTTAGGTTGACCAGTGTAGTTTCTGTTTTCCGTACTGGACCCTGACTGATACAGTATTATATGTATTTTACTGATGAGGAAATTGAGGCTCAGAGAGAGTAAGAAACGTGCCACTGCTAGTAAGGGCCCCCAGGCTTGATCTGACTCCGGAGCCCTAGCTATACTTTATATTAACATCATTAGTCTACAGCAACAGATGATGGCCATACATAATCAACAGATTGCTGTAGGTTATTATGATGACAATTATTTAATATTCACCTTCAGGGCTGTGTGGAACATCCTGAAATCTTCCATCTACTGAGCCAGCAGAGGGAGCTCTGTCCCTAAAGAGGCGGTGTGCCCAGAGGGGAATGAGGGTACCAATACCATCACCATCAAAAGGTTTAGGAAAGCCAGCTTTTCAGCTAGCAGTGGAGTACTTAATTGTTTGCGCCACCCAGAGACTGCCTTTGTATGTATGAACAACCTGCTACCAGAGTCCGACTGGTAGCAACCACACAGGACAGAGTAGAACAGCATCATAGGGTTTCCAAGGCTGTGAATCCTTACGGAAGCAGACTGCCACATCTTTCTCCCATGGAGTGACTGGTGGGTTCGAGCCTCGGACCTTTTGGTTAGTAGCCAAGTGCTTTTAACCATCGTGCCACCAGGGCCCCTTTTTATGTATTGGATATTTTTATTTTAATGCCAAATTTTGTATGGACTATTAAATTTTATCTCCTTTAAAAAAAAGTTTGGGAAAGCGCTTCATCCTAGGAGACTATAGGCTTCTTGAGGGCAGGGAAAGGGAGCAACATGAAATTTATATATAGCACCAGGAAATGTGCTAATTTAATTAGCAAACTATTAAACTGCAGCTCCTCGCCGTTTGACACAGGTGGTCTTTTCGTGAGAAGGAATTCAAGATCCTGTCCTAGCCTCCTCCCACCCTGCTCGTGATTCCGCCCCGTGGTTAAAAGGAGTTTCCCTGGAGTGGAACACATTTGCCAACGGACAGAGTTACTGAGCAGAAGGGACCTTGGGTACTGGCGCATCTCTCTTCACTCCTTTCCCTGTGATTCCCTTCCCCGACTGTAATAAAGACCAGGCCTGCCTCCTTACTGACAGCAGGACACTTGACTATTGGGCCTTTCTTTCTTCTTCCCTTTCTCTCCTGTGGTCTGCACCAGCTCTGGATTGGCTCTGGGGCACTCTTGCTCTTTGGGTAAATTCTCCCTGATGTTGATGGATCTGTGTGACACAGGCTTTCCCTCTCATTACCAAAAAAATAAAAGCCCTTATCAAACACCTATGCTCATCTAAAGACTTCACCAGAAGAGTCAAAAGATTACTTACAGACTGGGAAAAAGTTTTTAGCTATGACATTTCTCATCAGCGTCTGATCTCTAAAATCTACATGATACTGGGAATCGACTCGATGGCACTGGGGTTTTGGGTTCTGCAAAAACTCAACTGCAAAAAGACAACCCAATTAAAAAATGCGCAAAGGATATGAACAGGCACTTCACTAGAGAAGACATTCAGGTAGCTAACAGTATACAGGGAAATGCTCATCATCATTAGACATTAGAGAAATGCAAATCAAAACTGTAATGAAATTCCATCTCACTCCAACAAGGCTGGCATTAATCCAAAAAAAAAAAAAACCAAAATAACAAATGTGGAGAGGTTGTGGAGAGACTGGAACACTTATACACTGCTGGTGGGAGCCACTTGGGAAATTGATTTGGCACTTCCTTAAAAAGCTAGAAATAGAAACTGCCGTATGATCCAGCAATCCCACTCCTTGGAATATATCCTAGAGAAGAGCCTTTACACAAACAGATATATTCACACCATATTCGTTGCAGCACTGTTCACAATAGCAAAAAGATGGAAGCAACCAAGGTGCCCATCAACAGATGAATGGATAAATAAGTTATGGTATATTCACACAATGGAATACTATGCATTGATAAAGTACAGTGATGAATCTGTGAAACATTTCATAACATGGAGGGATCCGGAAGGCATTGTGCTCTGAGTGAAATTAGTCAGTTGCAAAAGGACAAATATTGTATAAGACCGCTAGTATAATAACTGGAGAAATAGTTTAAACAGAGAAGAAAATATTCTTTGATGGTTACGAGAGGGGGGAGGGAGAGGAGTTTTCACCAATTAGATAATAGATAAGAATTTAGGTGAAGGGAAAGACAACACAGTACAGGCGAGGTCAGCACAACTGGACTAAACTAAAACCAAGGAGTTTCCTGAATAAACTGAAAGCTTCGAAGGCCAGCGTAGCAGGGGTGGGGGTTTGGCGACATGGTTTAAGGGAACATCTAAGTCAATTGGCATAATAAAGTCTGTTAAGAAAACATTCTGCATCCCACTCTGGAGAGTGGCTTCTGGGGTCTTAAACGCTAGCAAGCGGCCATCTAAGATGAGTCAATGGATCTCAACCTACCTGGAGCAAAGGAGAATGAAGAACACCAAAAACACAAGGTAATTATGAGCCCAGGAGACAGAAAGGACCACATAAACCAGAGACTACATCATCCTGAGACCAGAAGAACTAGATGGTGCCTGGCTACAACTGATGACTGCCCTGACAGGGAATACAACAGAGAACCCCTGAGGGAGCAGGAGAGCAGCGGGATGCAGAGCCCAAATTCTCGTAAAAAGACCAGACTTAATGGTCTGACTGAGACTGGAAGGACCCTGCAGGTCATGGTCCCCAGACCTTCTGTTAGCCCAAGACAGGAACCGTTCCCAAACCCAACTCTTCAGACAGGGATTGGACTGGACTATGGGGTAGAAAATGATACTGGTGAAGAGTGAGCTTCTTGGATCAAGGAGACACATGAGACTATGTTGGCATCTTCTATCCGGAGGGGGAGATGAGAGGGCAGAGGGGGTCAGAAGCTGGCCGAATAGACATGAAAATAGAGAGTGGAGGGAAGGAGTGTGCTGTCTCATTAGGGGAACAGCAACTAGGAGTATATAGCAAGGTGTATATAAATTTTTATATGAGAGACTGACTCAATTTGTAAACTTTCACTTAAAGCACAATAAAAATTAAAAAAAGAAAAACTTGCCATCAAGCCAATTCAGACTCATAGTGACCCTACAGGACGGAGTGGAACTGCCCCATAGAGTTTCCAAGGAACGCCTGGTGGATTCAAGCTGCCCACCTTTTGTTTAGCAGCTGTAGCACTTAAGCACTGCACTGCCAGGGTTCCCCCTCTCATCACATGTGGGAGGAAAATCTGGGATTCAAGTCCCAGTGTTGGGGGAGTAAATACCGGACCTTAGAACCTGTAAGCAGGCAAAAGGGGCACGTGCTGCATCAGCCCTGCTACCAACTCTCTGTATTGGGGTTTGGGGTGACAATAAAGAAGGCTTTTGCCTCCCATTTACCTGTCATGACCTCTTTGGTGCATATACCTGCTTTAGAGCTATCTAGGTAGAAGTGACAGACTGAAGGTAGAATATGGGGATTCAGATTTCCCTTAGCCAAAATGCCATTTTAAAAGATGATGTAACATAACACATACAAAAAAATTATACGTATATATAAAATTGGTTTTCCTATATTGATTTTGGAAACCCTGGTGTTGTACTGGCTAAGTGCTACGGCTGCTAACTGAAGGCTCGGCAGTTTGAATCTATCAGGCGCTCCTTGGAAACTCTATGGGGCAGTTCTACTCTGTCCTGTAGGGTCGCTATGAGTCGGAATTGACTTGACGGCACTGGGTTTGGTTTGGTTTTTTTTATATTGATTTTATCCATTGTTAAATCTTATTATTGCTAATAATTTGCCTTTATTTTCTTTTTGGCTTCTTATGTAAACAATAATATAATCTATGAATAATAACAATTTTTCTTCTTTCCAATCATTGAGCTTTTTTTTATTTTTCTTTTTTATTTTGCTTGTAAGAGCCCCCAGTAAAATGTTGACTAGAAACAGCGATTGTATCTTTATTTTGTATCCTAAGTTTTTAAAGATACTCTTTCACAGGTTACGTATGTTCCTTTTTTTTTATTATTGTGGTGAAAATATATACGATGTGAGATCGTACAGTAGTTGTCCTTTTGCAACTGATTTATTTTGCTCAGCATAACGTTTTCAAGGTTCATCCATGTCGTAGCATGCATCAGACTTCATTTCTCTTTATGGCTGCATAGTATTCCATTGTATGTATGTACCAAGGAGCCCTGGTGGTGCAGAGGTTAGGCTTTCTAAGTGAAAGGTTGGCAGTTCCAACCAACCAGCCACTCCACGAGAGAAATATGTGGCAGTCAGCTTCCATAAAGATTTACAGCCTTGGAAACCTTGTGGGGCAGTTCTTCTCTGTCCTGTAGGGTGACTCTGAGTCGGACTTGCCTTGACGGCAATGGGTTTGGTATTTTTTTAAAGTACGTACCATATTTTTTACCATATTTTGTTTATCCATTGGTCTATTGATGGACATGGTCAAAGTATGTTACCTTTTATTCCTGGGTTGCTAAGAATTTTAAGTTATTTTTCTGTTTTTATTGTGATGATCACATGGTTTTTCTCTATTAATAGAGTTCCTAATGTGAAGCCACCCCTTGCATTCCTGGGTCAAAACTAACTTGATCTCAACGTGTGATCTTTTTGTAGATACCACTGGATTCAGTTTGCTAACGTCTTGTTTGAAATGTTTGTATCTCTGGTCACGAGTAAGATTGGCCTAAAGTTTTCCGTTCTCATTCTGTCCTTGTCTAGTTTTGATACCAGAGTTCTATTGCCTCATATGAGTTAGAAAGTAATCCCTCTTTTTTATTCTTTGCAGGAGTTTATATAAGACTAGAAGGATCTATTCCTTGAAAGTTTCATAGATTTGTTACGTAAAACCATCTAGGCCTAGTGTTTTCCTTATGGAAAGTATTTTCCTCCCACTGATTCTGTATTTTGAGTCAATTTTGGTAAATTATATTTTTCTAGGCCTTTGTCCATTTTGTCAGTTTTCAGACATAATGATAGAAGGTTATTTATAGTAGTCTTTTATTTTTAAATCAGTGTTGTATTGGTTGCTGTAAACCCTTTTCAATCCTGATGTTAACTTGTGTTCTCTTTTTTCTTGGTTGGTCTCACCAGAGATTATTTATTTAAGTGCTTAGGTCTTTTTTCTCATTTTTACTCTTTTGGCTTTGATGGTCCTTTATTGTTTCCTTCCTTCTCCTTTCTTTGGATTTATTCTGCTGTTTTTCCACATTTCTTAAATTGGGTGTTTAGCTCATTGATTTGAAGACTTTTTTTCTAGTATAAGCATTTAGGGTTGTATTTTCTGCTTTGTTGTATATAATATTTTTTTATCATTTTTATTTTTATTTCCAATATGAACTGTACTTTGACACGTGGGTTATTTAGAAGACTTGTTTTTAAATTTCCAAACCTATGGGGATTTTAAAAAATGTGTCTTTGATGTATGGGGCAGTTCTACTCTGTTCTATAGGGTTGCTGTGAGTCGGAATCGACTCGATGGCACTGGGATTGGTTTGGTTTGGATCTTTGATGTTGACTTCTGTCTTAGTAATTTAGTGCTGCAGTTTTTTTTACTCTTTTATAACAGAAATACCGTAAGTGGATGACTTTAACAAAGAGAAATTTATTCCCTCATAGCCTAGGAGGCTAGAAGTCTGCATTCAGGGTGCCAGCTCTAAGGGAAGACTTTCTCTCTCTGTCGGCTCTCGGGGAAGGTCTTTGTCATCAATCTTCCCCTGGTCTGGGAGCTTCTCGACATAGGGACCACATGTCCAAAGGACTTGCTCCGCTCCTGGCGCTTCTTTTTTGGTGGCATGAAGTCTCCTCTCTGCTCAATTCTCTTTTCTTATATCAGGGTCACTATGGGTCGGAATCGACTCGACGGCACTGGGTACTGGGTATATCACAAGAGAGGTTGACTCAACATACAACCTAATCCTGTAGTTTGAGTCCTTATTAACATAACTGCCTCTAATTCTGCCTCATTAACGTCATAGAGGTAGGATTTACAACACATAGGGAAGTCACATCAGATCATAAAACAGTAGACAACTGCACAATACTGAGAATCATGGCCTAGCCAAGTTGACATGTTTTAGGGGAATACAATTCAATCCATAACAATTTCTAAGAAAATTACACTGTGGTCAAGGCATATGGCACATGTAGTATTGATTCTTTGATAAATGTTATTACTAGCTTTACAGTTAGGTTTGCAGGTTACACCTATTGTCCTGCTGTAAATATCATTGGTGTTTTTTTTTATTCTCAAAATTGCCTCAACTTGAATGATTACTCATTAATGATTTTAAAAATAAAAAAAATTAATTATTGGGAAAAAAAGGCAGATTGCATGCCAAATTTGACACAGGTACTGAGAAAATGTGTGAAATGGAAGATAAATCTGAAGATTTTACCCAATAGAGAAAAAAAGGAAGTGGAAAATATGAAAGAGGTTATAAGGTATGGATGAAGCAATAAAAAGTCTAACATACTTTAAGTTGAAGTCCCAGGAAAGAGCAGAGGGAAAGGAGAGACAACAGCCGAAGATAAAAGGGCTGAGAGTTTTCCAGAATTGAAAGACATGAATCCTTAGAGACAGGAATCACAATGTATACTAGGAATGATTAAAAAAAAAATCCAGACCTCATCATGTTACAGTGACATTTCAGAACACCAAAGCCTTAAAAAGAACCACAGTTTTGCCAAAGGCTTTTAAGGCCAGTGCCTGGGGTGCCACCAGAGTAGTCCCTGCTGCCTTTGACTCTTGTGTCCAGGGTCGCCAATGCCTGATGCCTGGCATCTTACAATTTAATTTTTCATGTGTGGGTGTTTGGTCTCACAGCAAGACAAGTATCTGTCTTAATGTGTCTGATAACCCTTTTGCGTCAGACATTTGCCTCCACACTGAGCAGGTACTTGCTAGATAACTGACGAGCAGGTTGATTGGGAATCCCTGGAGAATCTTTGTGTCCTGGAGGCTACAGTGGGCTGGGGGGTGGGTGGTATTATGGATTGAATTATGTCCCCCAAAAACATTTGTCAACTTGGCTAGGCCATGATTTCCAGTAGTGCGTGGTTGTCCACCATTTTGTGACCTGATGTGATTATCCTGTATGTTGTAATTCCCAACCTCTGTGATGTTAATTAGGCAGGTTTAGAGGCAGTTATGTTAATGAGGCAGGACTCAATCTACAGGATTAAGTTGTATGTTGAGTCAATCTCTTTTGAGATACAAGAAAGAGAATTGAGCAGGGAGGAGAGAGACCTCATGCTACCAAAAAAGAAGAGCCAGGAGTGGAGCACATCCTTTGGACCTGGGTGCCTGTGCTGAGAAGCTCCTAGACCAGGGGAAGATTGATGACAAGAACCCTCCCCCGAAACCAACAGAGAGAGAAAGCCTTCCCCTAGAGCTGGCACCCTGAATTCAGACTTGTAGCCTCCTAGATTGTGAGAGAGTAAATTTCTGTTTGTCAAAGCCATCCACTTGTGGTATTTCTGTTATAGCAGCACTAGACAGCTAAGACAGGGAGTTTGTAACTAAGCTGTACATCTGCTGCTGTAGCTGCTGCTTCCACCACCATCATCTCCTGCATGAAAAACTGCAGCTTCCTTCTCCACTCATCTCCCCCCCAGTCGGTGCATTCTCCACCCAGCAGTCAAGTGAGCTTTATTAAAAGATGGAAATCAGACTGTGTCACTGTTTTCCTTAAAATCTTCTGTGGTCCCTATCTTAGTCAGGGTTCTCTAGAGAAACAGAACCAATGATACATAGATACCGAAATAGATAAAGGTAGATATAGATGTATAGATAGATGCACACACACACATAAGGAGAGCTTTTAAGGAATTGGCTCACATGAATTGTAGGGGCTGGCAAATTAAAAATCTGTAGGTCAGGTGACGGGCTAGAGATTCCTGCAGTTTATATCCCCAAAATCCTTAGGTCAGATGACAGGCTGGAGATTTCTCCAGTCTTGTGTCCCAAAATCCACAGGTCAGGCAATGGGAGGAGTGAAGAGGAAGTGCTGGCAAAATGTCTATGTATACATCCTAGGGAAAACTCCCTTTTTGCTCTTAAGGTTTGCAGCTGACTGAATGAGTCCCACCTATGTTATAGAGGGTAATCTGCCTTACTCAAAGCCACGTGATCACAAGTAACTATTTCGTAACAGAGTCCATACCAGTGTTCGGCCAAACAACTGGACACCATGGCATAGCCAAGCTGGCACATAAAATTAACCATCACAGCCTCCCATAGTACTTAGAATGAAATCCAGTGTCTTTGCTGTGGTCTATCCAACCCTGCACGATATGACCTCTATTAGCTCAGTGTCTTCTTTTCCTCTTTCCTGCTATGATCCAGCCACCTGGGCTTTTTGTCCAATATGCTGAGCTCTTTCCCACCCCAGGACCTTTGCCCCTCTATTCTTCCTTTTACCGAGAATGGTCCTGCTCAGCATTTCCAGGGGCTTTGCCCTTCTCATCCATCAAATCTCCTCTTAAATGTCTCTTCCTTCTCTCTCCTGGAAAGTGGATTTCCCTCATTATTCTCTAGTTCATCACTGTTTATTTCCTTCAGGTGGTAATCACAAGCGCTAATTTACTTGTTTATGTCAGTCTCCCAACTAGAATCTAAGCTCCTTCAGAGCAGGGACCATGTCTCATCCTATTCTCATTGTGTCTGTAGCTCCCAACACAGTGCCTGGTGCATTCAGCAAGCCTCATAATTATTGGCGGAAGGCATGCTGGGTGCTATCTGCCTGCTCCCCTGAACCCTGTAGCAGAACTCTTTTCTTAGATTCAGGGGAACCCAAAGCTGAGCAGAATCACCTTGGGCCCAACCCACTCAGCTCCCCACCATCCAATCTGCCATCAGCATTTAAATTGACCCCAGGAGCCAAGAGTAGTTGAAATGCAGAGCTAGCAGCAGTTTACCTCCATAAATTCGACTCCCTGTTGCTCCTGGTATTAACTCTGGTTTCAGGAGCTTCCACTTCAATTAAGACTTGGCACATTTCAAAATATCCCAGAACAGCAGGACGCTGATTGAATGCATTCGAGGTGCTGGGAAACCAAATGGAAAATATAACAGTAAAACCACTGGTCCTTTTATACTGTAGTTAAAAGCCTGAACAAACAGCTCTTACACCTCCTTTGATGTTCCGTTTGGTTCCAAATTAACCTGGATTTTTACTTACACTGTTTTAACCTGCCCATTAGGCATGTGCATTCCAGCCCATAATGGTCTTGAATCGAGGTTCCAGTTTGCCAATCACCAGCACCGTTTGTACATGGCGTGGGTCAAATTGACAAGATTTATAAATATTGAAAATAATGTTTGCATGTATTTTCATATATAACACTTTTGAACAATATTTAAAATGTTCCCCTTTGGCCATATGAATTATGGTCTACCTATTTGATAAAAACTGCCTGGTCATTTAAAAAGAATGCAGGGAGAGTGAAGAATAGGAGGAGGAAATGGAATGTGTGGTTAATTGCCTCCATGAACAACTGCCTCCTTTGCTATGAGACTAGAAGAACTGGATGGCGCCCTGCTACCATTACTGAACATTTTGATCAAAGATTCTATAGAAGAATCCTGATCAAAAGAGGGAAGATGCAGAACAGAATTAAAACTTCTCATGGAATCCAGACTGTCTGGATCCATGGAGGCTGGATGAACCCCTAAAACTATTGCCCTGAAGTTCTCTATTACCAGTACTACTACCAATTACTATGAAGTCGGTTCTGACTATGGTAACCCCATGTGTGTCAGAGTAGAACTGTGCTCCTTAAGGCTTTCCAATGGCTGATCACCAGGCTTTTCTTCTGAGGTGCCCCTAGGTAGACTTGAACCTCCAACCCAATTGCTATAATTGGCGTCACTGAATTTTACACATGGAAAAACACTGGATTGGCAAATGTAGCATTACCTGTATTTTTACAACAACAAAAGAAAAAACAGCCTTCCTTCTGCTTCTACATTATTTCCACCCTGGAGGAACTTTCAGGAAGGTTGCATCTGCTATCAGATTGCCACCTGCTGCCTAATAGCCTCTGAAACTATCCAGAATCTTGTCCTGCAGCTGACAGCTGAGACCCTCCTGGATTGATTGCTGTGGCCTGGAGTTTCTCCCTGGGCTCTTGTTCTAAAGCCTCCATGGACTGGCTATTCTGCCACCCACTGAACCCTAATTCTAATACTTAAGCCTCACTGCAATCTAAAGGGGAAGCTTGGAAATGTGAGTGCTTTAGCTTCTGCAAGTCTGGGAGGGGCTCATCAGGCTTGAATCTCATTCCCTGGAAATCTGGTGCCTTGCCCCCAAGATCGTAGGGCAGTTCCTAAAGGGCTTTCCGATGCTAAAAATGATGGTGATAGGCAAGGGTATGTCCAGCCAATCTTCTGTTTCTGTAAGCTGCCCTGTGCTTTGATGCTATCTGTCAAGAAATTGGAGCCCTGGTGGTGCAGTGGTTAAGAGCTTGGCTGTTAACCAAATAGTTGGCAGTTCGAATCCACCAGCTGCTCCTGGGAAACCCTAGGAGGCAGATCTACTCTGTCCTATAGGGTCGCTATAAGTCGAAATTGACTTGACGGCAGTGGGTTTGGTTTTTAACAGGCCCATGGGGTTTTGGTTTTTTGAGAAACTAACACAGCAATGGTCTATGTAACCCACTTTCACAGTCTACTCTTCAGAACACCTTCCTGACACGTTCGGGGATGCTACCGGATTTGAATCGTATCTATTCACAATGAATGTATTCTGTTAACGCTAGTTTTTGGTGTTTCTCTAAGCAATTTAGGCTTTTGACAACCTATACACGTATATACATCCTATTTCTTTCCTACGGGCCTTTGTTTGCCTTCCCCTGAAATGCCCTGCCCACCTGTCTTCACATGGCTGTTACTTAATCTTGGAGATTCTCAGCTCAGATATCACCTTCTCCACCCCAAGCTGATCTAGTGCTTTCACTTCACCAGGGTTTAACCCCATCCTAACCTATGGTATTGAAAGGACCTGTTAATGTGTCTCCCCTGTTGGACTGCAAGTCTTTAAAGATGGGGCCAGGTCTGGTCCCCCTGAGGCTGCTCAGAGTCTAAGCGATGTCCAGTGTGCAGCAGGTGCTCTGTCCACACGCAGCTCTGTCTACTGGTTGTGATGTCAGCCTCCAGGTGGCCTCATGGTGTCCTGACAAGTTCCCATCAGCACACTCATTGCATAAGTTTGCCACTCATCCAAGACTCGTCTGAAAGAAGCTATAATTGAAATGGCTTCCGAAGAAAAAATCACTTCAAGAGTTTAATTTACAAGCTTGCAGCCTGGAGCATTCAAACTGATTACAGAAAGCTGTTAGAGTGCCCCTGCTCCCTGTGCTGGATCCAGATGGGTGTGTTTACTAGACTGAGAAATAATCCAATTAAAACATGGGCAAGGGAAATGAACAGACACTTCACCAAAGAGGACATTCAGTTGGCCAACAGACACATGAGGAAATGCTTGCGATCACTAGCCATTTATAGGGAGATGCAAATCAAAACCACAATAAGATACCATTTCACCCCAGCATTACTGGCATGAATCAATAAAACAGGAAATAAATGTTGGAGAGGCTTCAGGGAGAGCAGAACTCTTATGCACTGCTGGTGGGAATGTAAAATGGTACAACCATTTTTGAAAACAATATAGCGCTGTCTTAGAAAGCTAGAAATAGAAATACTATTAAAAAAAAAAAAAAAAACGAAATAGGATCCAGCAATCCCACCCCTAGGAATATATCCTAGAGAAATGAGTCGTCACACGAATAGACATATGCACACCCATGTTCATTGCAGCATTGTTCATCATAGCAAAAAGATGGAAACAACCTAGTTGCCCATCAGCATATGAATGGATAAACAAACTGTGGCACATACACATAATGGAGTATTACGCAATGGTAAAGAACAACGAGAATCTGTGAAGCATCTCATAACGTGGATGAATCTGGAGGACATTATGCTGAGTGGAAAAAGTCAGTTACAAAAGGACAAATATTGTATGAGACCACTATAAAAAATCATGAAAAGGTTTACACACAAAAAGAAATAATCTTTGATGATTACGAGGGAGGGGAGGGATGGGGATGGAAAAACACTACATAGACAATAGGTAAGTGGTAACTTTTTTGAAAGGTAAGACACTACACAATGCTGAGGCAGCCAGCACAACTCATACAAAGCAAGGTCATGGAAGCTCCGTAGAGACACCCAAACTCCCTGAGGGACAGAATTGCTGGGCTGAGGGCTGTGGGGACCATGGTCTCAGGGAACTTCTAGCTCAATTGGCATAACAGAGTTTATAAAGAAAATGTTCTGCGTTCTATGGTGAGTAGCATCTGGGGTCTTGAAAGCCTGTGAGCGGCCATCTAGGATACTCCACTGATCTTACCCCTTCAGGAGCAAGGAAGAGTGAAGAAAACTAAATATACAAGGGAAGGATTAATCCAAAGGATTAATGGACCAAATCTACCGTAGCCTCCACCAGACCGAATCCAGCACAACTAGATCGTGCCTGGCTACCACCACTGACTGCTCTGACAGGAATCACAATAGAGGGTCCCAGACAGAGCTGGAGAAAAATGTAGAACAAAATTCTAACTCAAAAAGAAAGACCAGACTTGCTGGACTGACAGAGACTGGAGAAACCCTGAGAGTACGGCCCCTGGTCCCCTTTTCAGCTCATTAAGTCACCCCTGAGGTTCACCCTTCAACCAAAGATTGGATAGACCCAAAAAACAAAGCAAGACTAAAGTGGCACACCAGCCCAGGGGCAGGGACTAGAAGGCAGGAGGGGACAGGAAAGCTGGTAATAGGGAACTCAAGGTTGAGAAGAGAGAGTGTTGACAGGTCGTGGGGTTGTTAACCAATATAAAATAATACATGTACTAACTGTTTAATGAGAAACTAGTTTGTTCTGTAAACCTTCATTTAAAGTACAATAAAAAAAAATTGGGTAAAAAAAGAATTTCCAAGCTTGCGGCCTGGATCATTCAAACTGATGACAGGAAACTGTTAGAGTGTCACTGCTCCCTGTGCTGGATCCAGGTGGGTGTGTTTACTAGGCTGAGAAATCTTGATCCTTTCTTTGGCTCCAGAAATGCCTGGCATTCACTTTGGAGGGAAATAGAAAATAGGGTAGTACAACTGGCTAGGCTTATGTATAATCATACATATGTTTTTTGGAAAACTAGGTGGGGGTATCTGTTAATTCTAACCCGGGGCTGTTGGGGGACCTTTGCCTGTCAGGAGGCAGTGCTACTGTCATTGGTTTTAAAAGTTCAGAAAAAGAATATCAAGCATTCAGTCTTTACTACCATTACAAGGCTGGCCAAATTACCCAAGGGCCTGAAGGCTGACACAAGGCGCATGCCAGAGGAGGAAGGAGTGGGCTCTGAATCTGCTGTTCTCTTGAGAATATATGTGACCATGTGATGTGGGCCCAGGACAGTAAAAATAAGAAGAGCTCACAAATGTACTGAGCCCTGGCTTGTTGCCAAGCACTATGCTAAAGACTACATTCTCTACCTCATTGGATCCAAGGACGCTTTGAGGTAGGCTTCCCCATTTACGGTTGAAGAAACCAAGGTTCAAAGAGTGACTTGTCCAAAGTGGCAGGATGTTTATTTTCTTTCTTTCTTGTACATGTACGTTTATGGTGGCTTTATCTGTAATTGCCGAATCTGGAAACAACCCAAATGTTCTTCAGCAAATTGTGGTCTCTCCCCACAACGAAATACTACTCATCAGTAAAAAGGAACAACCTGCATACAGAACATGGATGAACCTCAGATGCATTTTGCTAAGTGAAAAAGTCAGACTCAAAAGGCTACATGCTGTATGATTCCATTTATAGAACACTCTAGAAAAGCTAAAACTATAGGAACAAAGACTACAGTCTTCAGCATGGATTACACCTGAACATAAAGAAAACAAAAATCCACATAATGGACCAATAAGCAACATCATTATAAATGGAGAAAAGATTGAAGTTGTCAAGAATTGGACCCATAATCAACACCCATGGAAGCAGCAGCCAAGAAATCAAAAGACACATTGCATTGGGCAAATCTGCTGCAAAAGACCCGTTTAAAGTGTTGAAAAGCAAAGATGTCACCTTGAAGACTAAGGTGCGCCTGACCCAAGCTGTGATGTTTTCAGTCGCCTCATATGCATGCAAAAGCTGGACAATGAATAAAGAAGACTGAAGAAGAACCGACGCCTTTGAATTATGGTGTTGGAGAAGAATATTGAATATACCATGGACTGCCAAAAGAAAGAACAAATCTGTCTTGGAAGAAGTACAGCCAGAATGCTCGTTAGAAGCAAGGATGGCGAGACTTAAGTCTCACATACTTTGGACGTGTCATCAAGAGGGATCAGTCCCTGGAGAAGGACATCATGCTTGGTAAAGTAGAGGGTCAATGAAAAAGAGGAAGACCCTCAGTAAGATGGATTGACACAGTGGGTGCAATAGTGGGCCCAAGCTTAATGATTGTGAGGATGGCGCAGGACCAGGCAGTGTTTCATTCTGTTGTCCACAGGGTCACTATAAGTCGAAATCAACTGTACGGCAATGGTTTTTTTTTTTTGGTAACAACAACATAGGAACAAAAAACATAATTAGTTGCCAGTGGCAGGGGATGAGAGAGCTCCTACATTATTGCAAACTTTTACACTTGAAATAATTTTTTAAAACTCTCGAATGCTGGCAACGCAACCAGCCCAAAAAGTGTTCTATGGGGCAAGAGCTCAAGTTCCTTCATAGGCCGGAAGGTCGGCAGGTGTCCGCAGGCAGCAGGGCAAGTCGAGGCCCATTTGTCCCTAGTAGACATTTTTTCCATGAAGTGCTTAAACCCTGCCAAGACAGCAAAGACTACAGGTTTATGGACTGCCTTGACTACCTGCCTGCCTTGACCAAGCTCTCTGACATTCTGTCTTCAGTTATAGATCCAGTGGGTAGTCAGGGAGGGGAGCAGAGTTTTTCAAAGCCATGTGACCCTGGCATGGGAGAGTTTCTAGGCCTCACATGGATATTCAGGGAGACAGCAAGGAGAGGAAGAGTCTCTGTCAATCAAGAAGGCCAGCTCACACATGACCCAGCAATTCCACTCCTAGGTATATAGTCAAAAGACTTGAAAGCAAAAAAAAAAAAAAAAACCCAAACCCATTTCCATCAAGTCAATTCCAACTCAGAGACCCTGTAGGACAGAGTAGAACAGCCCCATATGGTTTCCAAGGAGCAGCTGGTGGATTTGAACTCCAAACCTTTTGGTTAGCAGCCGAACCCTTAACCACTGTGCCACCAGGGCTCTGAAGACTTGAAAGCAGGAATACAAACAGATACTTGTACACCAGTGTTCATTGCAGCACTATTCACAATAGCCAAAAGGTGGAAACAATCTAAGTGTCTGTCAGCAGATGAATGGATAAACAACATGTGATATATACATACAATGGAGTATTACTCAGCCATAAAAACCTCTGACCCATGCACGACTTGGATGAACCTTGAAAACATACTGAGTGAAACAAGTCAGACACAAAAGGACAAAAGTTGTATGATCCCACTTATATGAAATGTCTAGAGTAGGCAAATGTATAGAGACCAAAAGGAGCCCTGATGTCACAGCGGTTAAGCACTCAGCTGCTAACGGAAAGGTTGGTGCTTCAAACCCACCAACCTCTCTGAGGGAGAAAGATATGGTAGTCTACTGTAAAGATTTTATAGGCTTGGAACCCCTGGGGGGCAGTTCTACTCTTTGTTACAGGGTCACTATGAGTCAGAATTGACTCTAGGGGAGTTGATTGGTTACCAAGGGCAATAGACCTCTTTAAAGTGTTAAAAAGCAAAAATGTCACCTTGAAGACTAAGGTTCACCTGACCCAAACCATGGTGTTTTCAATGGCCTCATACGTATGTATGCAAAAGCTGTACAATGAATAAGGAAGACCAAAGAAGAATTGATGCCTTTGAACTGTGGTGCTGGAGAAGAATATTGAATATAGGTTGGACTGCCAAAAGAATGAACAAATCTTGTCTTGGAAGAAGTACAACCAGAATGCGTCTTAGAAGCAAGGAGGTTAGACTTTGTCTCACATACTTCGGACATGTTATCAGGAGGGATCAATCCCTGAAGAAGGACATCATGTTTGATAAAGTAGAGGATCAGTGAAAAAGACGAAGACCCTCAAGGAGACGGATTAACACAGTGGCTGCAACAATGGGCTCAAGCATAACAATTGTGAGGATGTTACAGGACCTGGCAGTGTTTCGTTCTGTTGTACATAAGGTCACTGTGAATGGGAACCGATTCGACACCACCTAACAACAACAACAACAACAAGGCAGGAGAGAGTGAGAGGCGAAGTTATTGCTTAAGGGGTACTGAGTTTTTATTAAGGGTGATTAAAATTGTAAATGGTTACTGGTGATAGCTGCATAACATGGTGGATGTAATTAATACCACCAGATTATACACGTAAATAAATGTTGAAATGGCAAAGTTTTGTTTGCCATTTGTTATGTGTAATTTTACCACAACAAAAAGAAGAGGAAGACCATCAGCCGATGCCGTTGCCAGAAACAGGGAAGCGAACATCCTCTCAGTGAGCCCTGAGCTCAGTCCCATGAATCACCCCACAGCGCCTGCCTTGCAGCGGGCTTTGTTTGTGGAACTCTGTAATTAGTTAATGAACTATTTGAATGATATTTCTGTAGTCATTCAACCAGCCCCATCCTCAGGGTGCTAATTGTATTTGGGGTTATTTTAGAACATTGCTGTATCCAAATAGAGTTTACATCAGCAGACAGGGTGATTAGTAATCCTGCTATCCCTGGTGTTCCTAAACAGTGCTATAAACTGCCTGGTGAGTTGACCAAGATGGCTGCACCCACCATGAGTTCTCCTCTACCCCAGCAGGGCTTCTCTGCCAGAAACAACCAACCGACCAAGAGGGAAGCGTTCAAAGCAACTTGTGGCTGGAGTCCCAGTTGACCTCTGGTTTGGAACAGTCCGTTTTCAGAAGAGGTTCTCATCTAACTTGATCACTGTCTTTGGATGTGAACAAACTCTTGTCTTTATTTTACTCCAGATAAAAATACTCTGACATCAATCTTGTTCTGCTTTTCTTTACCACCATTTCTGGAGATATTAGAGCGATACAGCTAAAAGCATGTTATTGCTAACTGCCCTTGAATCAACCCCAAACTCATGGGGGCCCCATGCACAATGGGATTGAACCATTGTGATTCACTGGGGTTTTGTTGATTAATTTTCAGAAGTAGGTTGTCAGGCTTTTCTTCCTACTCTATCTTAGGCTATCTTAGTCTGGGAGCTCTGCTGAAACCTGTTCAGCATTCTAGCAACACTCAAGCCTCCATTGACAGTGGGATGGTAGGAATTGAACCCACATCTCCCACATGAAAGGTGAGAATTCTACCAATGAACCACCACTGCCCTTAGTTAAAAGCATATTGTTGTTGTTGTGTGTCATCAAGTTGATTCCGACTCATAGCGGCCGCGTGTGACAGAGTAAAACTGCTCCATTCAGTTTGCTAGGCTATAATTTTTACAGGAGCAGATCGCCAGGTCTTTCTTCCTCAGAGCTGGTGCTGGATTTGAATACCCAACCTTTCGGTTAGCAGCGGAGCTCTTAACACACCACCAGGGCTCCTGTTACAAGCATAAACCAAAACCAAACCCATTGCTGTCAAGTCGATTCCATCTCATAGCAGCCCTATGGGACAGAGTAGAACTACCCCACAGGGTTTCTGAGGAGAAGCTGGTGGATTCAAAGTGCTGACCTTTTTTTGGTTAGCAGCCTGATTTTTAGCCTAGCTCTTAACCACTGTGCCACCAGGGCTTCTGTTACAAGCTTACCAAAAAAAAAAAAAAAAAAAAACCAAACACATTGCCGTTGAGTTGATTATTCCAACTCATAGAGACCCTACAGAACAGAGTAGAACTGCCCCATTGAGTTTCCAAGGAGTGCCTGGCAGATTCAAACTGCGGACCTCTTGGCTTTTTTCATGTATGATGTCCTTCATGTCATTCCACAATTTGTCTGGTCTTTTTTTTTTTTTTTTCGGTCATTAGTGTTCAATGCGTCAAATCTATTCTTGAGATGGTCTCTAAATTCAGGTGGGATATACTCGAGGTCATATTTTGGCTCTCGTGGACTTGATCTGATTTCCTTCAGTTTCAGCTTTAGCTTGCATATGAGCAATTGATGGTCTGTTCCACAGTTGCTCCCTGGCCTTGCTCTGACTGATGATATTGAACTTTTCCATCTTCTCTTTCCACAAATGTAGTCAATTTGATTTCTGTGTGTTCCATCTGGCGAGGTCCATGTGTATAGTCACCGTTTATGTTGGTGAAAGAAGGTATTTGCAATGAAGAAGTCGTTGGTCTTGCAAAATTCTATCATTCGATCTCTGGCATCGTTTCTTTCACCAAGGCCATATTTTCCAACTATTGATCCTTCTTTGTTTCCAACTTTCGCATTCCAATCACCAGTAATTATCAATACATCTTGATTGCATGTTCGATCAATTTCAGACTGCAGCAGCTGATAAAATCTTCTGTTTCTTCATCTTTGGCCCTAGTGGTTGGTGCGTAAATTTGAATAATAGTCGTATTAATTGGTCTTCCCTGTAGGCGTATGGACATTTTCCTATCACTGACAGCATTGTACTTCAGGATAGATCTTGAAATGTTCTTTTTCATGATGAATGCAGCACCATTCGTCTTTGAGTTGTCATTCCCAGCACAGTAGACTATATGATTGTCCAATTCAAAATGGCCAGTACCAGTCCATTTCAGCTCACTAATGCCTAGGATATCGATGTTTATGCGTTCCATTTCATTTTTGATGATTTCCAGTTTTCCTAGACAATGAATAAGGAAGACCGAAGAAGAGTTGACACCTTTGAATTGTGGTGTTGGTGAAGAATATTGAATATACCATGGACTGCCAAAAGAACGAACAAATCTGTCTTGAAAGAAGTGCAGCCAGAATGCTCCTTAGAGGCAAGGATGGTGAGACTGCGTCTCACATGCTTTGGACATGTTGTCAGGAGGGATCAGTCCCTGGAGAAGGACAACATGCTTGACAGAGTACAGGATCAGCGGAAAAGAGGAAGACCCTCAACGAGATGGATTGACACAGTGGCTGCAACAATGAACTCAAGCATAACAACGATTCTAAGGATGGTACAGGACCCGGCAGTGTTTCATTCTGCTGTGCATAGGGTCGCTATGAGTCGGCACCGACTCAATGGCACCTAACAACAACAATAGGACCAATTTTGGAAACCCTGGTGGCGTAGTGGTTAAGTCCTACAGCTGCTAACCAAAAGGTTGGCAGTTCGAATCCACCAGGCGCTCCTTAGAAACACTGTGGGGCAGTTCTACTCTGTCCTGTAGGGTGGCTATGAGTCGGAGTTGAGGATGGATTTTAAGGACCAATTTTATATCTCACTGACCACCTTTATAGAGTGACTTAAGAGGCAAATGCAAGCACCTGGGCTCTCACTCAGAGAAATAGGTTGCATTGGTAAGGCCTGGCCTCAGGTGTGGGAACCTTTAAGTTACAGAAGCCCCTGGTAGTTGCAAGACCTCTGCAGCCAAACTGCCTGGGCTCATCTCTTGGCTCTGACACTTTTACTGTGAGACCTTGGGCAAGTTGAGCTCTCTGCACCTCCATTTCCTCATCTGTGAAATGGGGATGATAACCATAGCACCTCCCTCAAGTTCTCGTGGAGATTAAGAAATAATATGTGTAAAGCACTTAGGAGAGAGCCTGGCTGCTGTGATAAATTACCATAAACCAAGCAGCTTAAAACAACAGAACTTTATTTCTCACAGTTCTGGAGGCTGTAATCCATTGCCGTTGAATTGATTCCAATTCATGGTGACCCGGTGTGTAACAGGGTAGAACTGTTCTACAGGGTTTTCTTGGCCATCATCTTTATGGAAGCAGATCGACAGGCCTTTTATCCACAGCACCACTGGGCGGGTTTGTACAGCAATGCTTTATGTTAGTAGTCGAGAGCAAACTGTTTGCGCCCCCCAGGGGCTTCTGGAGGCTAGAAGTCCAAAATCAGTCAGCAGGTCTGTGTGCTTGCTGAAGCCTCTAGGGGAAGAGCCTTGCTTTTCTCTCCCAGCTTCTGGTCGCCCCAGGCTTACCTTGGCTTGTGGCAGCATCACTCCAACCTCTTTTCTTCTTCACATGGACGTCTTCCTCTGTGTCTGTGTCTTCTCGTTCCCTCTCCTTTAATTTTTTTTTTTCAGTGACAGTTTACACAGAAAATGAGGTGCCCATTTTGTGTCTTCTCTTCTTACAAGGACACCAGTCATATTGTGTTAGGACGCACCCTGCTCCAGTATGACCTCATGTTAACTCATTACATCTGCAGAGACTGCTTCCAAATAAGGTCACATTCGCAGGTACCAGGGGTTGAACACATCTTTTTGGGGGACACAAGTCAACCCCTAACATCCAGACTAGAATGAGTGCCTCCATGATTAATTTCTCAAGGCATCTGTCTTGGTCATCTAGTGCTGCTATAACAGAAATACCACAAGTGGATGGCTTAAAAAAAAGATGTTTATCCTCTCACAGTCTAGCAGGCTAGAAGTCCAAATTCAAGGTGTCACGTCTAGGGGAAGGCTTTCTCTCTCTGTTGGCTCTGGGGGAAGGCCCTTGTCATCAATCTTCCCCTAGTCTAGGAGCTTCTCAGGCACAGGGACCCCGGGTCCAAAAGATGTGCTCTGCTGCTGGCTCTGCTTTCTTGGTGGTGTAAGGTCCCCATATCTCTCTGCTTACTTCTCTCTTTTATATCTAAAAAGAGATTGGCTCAAGACACAATCCAATCTCGTAGATTGAGTCCTGCGTCATTATATAATTGCTGATAATCCTATCTCACCAACATCATAGAGATAGGATTTACAACACATAGGAAAATCACATCAGATGACAAAATGGTGGACAGTCACACAATACTGGGAATCATGGCCCAGCCAAATGGATATACATATTTTTTGGGGACACAACTCAATCCATGACAGCATCTTATATTGTTCCTTTTGGTGTTAACAATTGTAATTAAATTTTTATTTGTGTAACTTTAATATCCATGTAGGAACTTGGTCTAGCATCCGTATTGTTCACTGAACACGCCCAGCGCTTAGCATGGGCCCAGCTCATGATACCAAAATCAAACCCGTTGCCCTTGAGTCGATTTCAACTCATAGCAACCCTATAGGACAGAGTAGAACTGCCCCATAAGGTTTCCAAGGAGCAGCTGGTGGATTCAAACTGTCGGCCTTTTGGTTAGCAGCCTGAGTTCTTAACCACTGTACCACCAGGGCTCCCAGCTCCCAGCAGGCACTCAGTATTTAAAGGATGAATGGATAAATGAACACATGTGGTATCCCTTCCCTGGACTAATTCCTTTGCTGCAAACTCCACTCTACAGAGCCCTGCCTCACTTTGCCCAGCCCTGCTCTGTGGGGGTGGTGGTGGAGGCAGACCGGGATGCTAGTTAAAGCCCAGCAGGCTGAGGACAGGTGACCCTTGTCAAAAAATCAAAGCAGGACTGTATTTTAGGGCTGATTTTCCAGTCCTCTGCTTTGTTAATACTGCCAGTGATAGGGAACTCATTCCTAGTTGTTAGCAAGTTCTTCCCGATATTAACCTTAATCCTATCTCCTTGAAAATCTCCACCTATTAGCGAGATTTTTATTTTCTTCTGTGACTTCTGTATCTTCCAAATTTTATAGTTTATATATTTGCATACAAATTGTTTTTGTAATTGGAGAGACAATATATTTTTAAAAATTTTGTTGTTGTGCTTTAGGTGAAAGTTTACAGGGCAAATTAGCTTCTCATTAAACAAGTATACACAATTGTTTTATAACATTGGCTGCCAGCCCCACAATGTGTCAATACTCTTCCCTTCTCCACTCTGGCTTCCCTGTTGCCATTTGTGCAGTTTTCCTGTCCTTCCCTGCCTTCTCATCTTAGTTGGGCTGGTATGCCCATTAGTCTCCTTTACATGATTGAACTACGACAAAGCATGTTCCTCATGTGTGTTATTGTTGGCCCTATATAAAAAAAATATATAGACCTGTCTAATCTTTGACTGAAGGGTGAATCTCGGGAGCGACTTCAGTACTGAGTTAAAAGGGTGCCTGTGGGCCATACTCTTGGGGTTTCATTTTTTAAAATTCTAACCACAGAATCTAGCTCTGCCCTTCATATTAACAAGTAAATACAGGAGAAAGAAACCCAGTCTCTGGCTTCCCCTCCCACATTAAGCCAGAGACCAAGTCTAGCACAAACACAGCCCTGCTTAGGTTTTCTTTAGGACCTAGTTGCTATTTGCAGGTACAGTGAGCTGCCAGTAGCCAGCAAATGCTTTTCCCGATCTTCAGCGTGCACCTTTACCAGCTGGTATGTGGACCTGGAATGGTGTATGGACTCCCAGTGGCCACCAGGTGTGTCCCAGCAGGTGCAGGGTGCCTGCCCAGGGCCTAGGCCCGCTCAGGGCAAAGACTGCCTGTTCCAGTTCACAATCAATGGTACAGGATCTCTGGGTGAGTAACCCATGCACTTGGAATAAAATTCATCTGGAAAACAGAGGAACTTTGGAAAATCGTAACAGGGCTTTCCCAGGTGTAGGTAGGCCAAGCTCTAGGCACAGTCCTGAAAGAACAACCCTAAAGAATTCAGAGAAAGGCCAGATTAAGACTTCCCAGTTGAAACACTTCATTAACACGAGTATAAAATTTTAAATACATTTTCAAACAAGGATACATTTTACATATTATTTATGTAATTTGAAGGGAGCCCTGGTGGCACAGTGGTTAAAGCACTTAGCTGCTAACCAAAAGGTTGGCGGTTCAAACCCACCAGCTGCTCCGTGGGAGAAAGATGTGGCAGTCTGCTTCCATAAAGATTACAGCCTTGGAAACCGTATGGGGCAGTTCTACTCTGTGCCACAGGGTCGCTATGAGTTGGAATTCAACTCCATGGCAGTGGGTTTGGTTTTGGGTTTTTTTTTTGTACTTTGAAAAATTATTAACATTAAGAAAATCCAAACATAAACAAGGAAAACGGTACTAAATATTCCTCTCTACTAAAAACAATGCTTCCTTTTGGAAGTGAGAAGTGATAAAACTGAACCAGTTTGGCTTGTCCGGGTGAATAGCTGCTGCTCAGTACAGGAATGTGATCTTGAAACACAACCAAAAAAAAAAAAACACCATTGAACCAAGAAGGCTGAGTTTCCAGGGGGATCTAGGGGAAGAAATGAATAGGGCCATTTAAATTTAACAACCCAGTTTCTATAAAATGTAAATGGCTTCGGAGGAATGCTCCGAGAGGTTTGTTCAGCAAGGCCTTGGAAGGGGAAAGAAAAAAGTGTATTCAAGCACAGTGATAACAAAAGGGTGTGTCCAGCCACCAAGAGGTAGCACAGGAATATACCAGAGGCAGAAAAAGCTTTGATCCTAGCAAAGGATCTCGAGTCAGAGGCATCCTGGAAGGCAGGGACACCCTGTGTCTGTCTGGTGTATGTTTGTATTTCAGTCCCTAACACACTGGCTAACACACAGTATGTGCTCAGTAAATGAGGGTTACCGGTCCAAGAGCAATGAAAAACCTGAAAATGTGGCATGATAATGTATCATGTTTTACAACTAACAGTAATTTTATGTTATTTTATTCACATATCTCTAGACGGGGGACTACTGATGTTCTAGTTTATATTTTTCTGCATTGCCCGAATTATTTACGAGTATGTATTTTGAAATGGAAAGCAATAAAGTTATTTCCCCGTTGGAATAAAAGTAATTCCCCTAACCATCACCGGTAGCTTCTTATTTTGAAACCCTTTTAGAACAAGGTAGGGAATTAATTCTGCCATAGATTATAATTCTGCAAGAGAGCAAAGTGATGATTTATTTGAATTCACTCATTCTGCAAATATTCATTCATTTCTGACTTGTGTTAGGACTAAGTGGTGGTCGTGGTTGTTAATTGCTGTTGAATTGATTCTGACTCGTGGAGACCCCATGTGTTTCTGAGTAGAGCTGTGCTCCATAGGGTTTTTAAGGCTGTGACCTTTGGAAAGCAGATTGCCAGGCCTGTCTCCCCAGGCACCTTTGGGTGGGTTTGAACCACCAACCTTTCAGCTAGTAGTTGTGCACTTAATCGTTTGTGCCACCCAAGGGCTCTTACAGAACTAGGTAGACATGGGATATATTTATGTGCAAAAACACCAGCATATGGCCTAATGAGGGGGACAGGCATTAAACACATGCTCCCATTAACAAGTATCCGGTTGAAGCTGTGACAGTCACCAGGGGGAGAGTACCCGGTGCTAACAGTGCTTGTGATCCCAAGGTTGGTCCCCTGTTTGGGCCTGGCTCCACACGCTTGTTCTTGCTGTTTCCTCCACCTATTCAAACTTGACCTTGCTTCACAATCCTTCTCAAGCTTCCAGTTCCTGCTCCAGGCCTCCCTGACTGCAGGGGTGCTCACTTGTTTCCTCCCCTCAGCATCCCTCATGCAACTCTTTAGTAGTCTTCTCTCCCCAGTTGGAGTCTACCATCTTGGAAGACATGGATTGTTGAATGCTTCCACAGGGATTATTGTCAGGAGGTGTTTAATAAATCCTTGAAGAGTGGCGGAATAGAATAGCAAGTTTCTACAGACTTTCTGGAAGGGACATCGTGCACCTTCTGGAAACAACAGAGAATGTGTGACCCACCCAAAACCCATTGTCTTCTAGCCAATTCCAACTCATAGCACCCGTGTCTCCACAGGGTTTTCAAGGCTGTAATCTTTACAGAAGCAGACTCTCACATCTTACTCCTGCAGAACAGCTGGTGGCTTCAAACCTCCAACCTCTCAGTTAGTAGCCAAGTACTTAACCATTACACCACCAGGGATCCTTAGATGTGTGACTAACACGTGCTTAAACCCGAGTCCAAACCACACAGCAGAGACTCTAAAAGCACAGCCCTGCTCCTTTTCTGAGCAGAGTCTACTCAGCCTTACCTTCCAAGATAACACAAAAATGTGTGTCTGTTTGGGTTTTAACTTAGTGCAGCCCTAGTCGGTCAAGAAAAGACAAAAGAACAACACAACAAAATGTTGTGTCCTGGGGGAGAAATTCTTGACTCTGGTCTCTGGTTATCTTTTTATGACGTGTTACCTGTTTCAACCTTTATGTTTCTCCCAAGCCTGTTGTTAATTACTAAAATTAAGGCTTGCCCTTGCTTCCTGAGCTGGCAGCCGCAGAGGCAGGAGGAGGGGAAGCCCAGGCCAGAAATCCCAAGCCCCTGGAATGGTGGTCCTCAGCCCCCATCTTTATGTGCCCACAATTATCTGGTGTCCTTTTTTTCTCCCCTCTTCTGCATCTGCAAAATCCCTTTCATTCCTCCATAGTCCCAATAGAAAAATGGGCAAAGGGTAGGCACAGACTGCTTACAGAAAGGAATCCCAAATGTCTCCTAAACACATGAAAAGATACTCAATTACGCTCATCATGATGGAAATACAAATTTAAAAATACAAGGAGAATATATCAAATTGGCAAAGATCAGAAAGCCAGATACACGGTCTGGGGGGATGGGCACTCTGAACACTTTGAGCTTGACCTTCTTGGACCTTCTTGGACCTCCTTGACAGCAAGTTGCCAAAGGATCTCAATTTTTCAAATGTGCTGGTTCGATGACCCAGCAATTCCACTTGCAAGCATTAACAGACACACTCGTGCGTCCGTGCACAGTGACTGATGTGTGCAGGGGAATGTGTGCTGCAGCGTTGTTTGTAATGGCAGGAGGCTGGGAACCACCAGAAGGACTAGCAATAGGCTACCCTTGAATAAATTATAGCGATCCCTGCAATAGAGCAGTGCGCAGCCACTTACAAGAGTAAGGAAGCTCTTACGGACTGATGGAAATTTTATGCTGTTAAGTGAAAGGTGTCAGGTGGAGGGCAGCGTGCCAGGTGTGCTAGCATTTGTGAATAAGCACGCTTACATTGGTAAATGCACAGAGCACCCCTGGCAGAACACCCAGTGACGTAAGGATACTGATCAACTCTAAGCAGACAACTGGGAGGCTAGGGAACCTTAGAAGGAGGAATATTCATTTTTTCACTGAATAACCTTTTGTGCCTTTGGACTTCAGTATCGTGTGGGAGTATTACCAATTTGAAAAAACATTGAACACAAATGTCCATTTCTCCCTGAAGCAGCAAAAGGCGCAGGGGTGTTTAGCTTTATAGTTAAGCACAGACTCAGACAGACCTGGGTTCAAATCCTGGTTCTACCTGCTGGTCAGCTGTGTGAACTTCGGCAAGTTAGTCAACATCTCTAAGCCTGTTTTCTCATCCATGAAATGGCTTTATTAAAAGCCTATGCCTCCAGCTGGAACAAAGAGTGAGAATAGTTGTATATCTTGAAGAATGTAAGCAATGTCACTGAATTGTACGTGTAGAAATTATTAAATTGGTATATGTTCTGCTGTGTATATTTTCAACAACAACAAAAAAAATTACTTTTAAAAGATGTGAAGGGAGAGTAAAGACTTCTTTTGATTAAAAAAAAAAAAAAAAAAGCCTGTCCCTTAAGGTTACTAAACCAAAAAACCACTGCCATTGAGTAGACTCATAGCGACCCTATAGGACAGTGTGGAACTGCCCCGTACAGTTTCCAAGGAGCACCTGGGGGATTCAAACTACTGACCTCTTGGTTAGCACCGTGGCACTTAACCACCACACCACCAGGATTTCCGTTCCTGGGGTTACTACGTGGAATAAATGAGATCAGGTCCTAATGTGTTCAGCACAGTGCCTGATATTAAAACAATTAGCTTTTAATGCTGGAGTCCCCACTTCCATGGATCCTGCCATCCTTTCAGGAAAGAACATGAACAGTTAAATAACAAAACAAGATAGTTTATGATTAAAGACCCAGATGCCTGGTACAGGGTGTACCTGCCATGTGAGGTCAGAGAGCGCAGACTTTAACTTTTAATAACAAACAGATGCAAAGTTAGTGCTGAAATCCTAAGCTCTGCTGCTCTGCCAGGTTCTGATTTTTTCACCTCTATAGTTGGAATCCACCAGGCGCTCCTTGGAAACTCTACGGGGCAGTTCTACTCTGTCCTATAGAGTCCCTATGAGTCGGAATCGACTCGACAGCAGTGGGTTTGGTTTTTGGTTTTTTTGACAGGGTGTATTTAGGGTTATCATCGAAGTCTCCATAGCATAATCAGAGCAGACATCACTTCTCTCCCAATGCACTTGACCATCAGAACATTCTAGAGAGGCCATTGCTCACATCCAGTTGGCCCTGGCCTCCCCTTGTCCAGGCTGCCCAGAGTAGAAGGGTCCACCTGGAAAGTATGCTTGGCAGCATGGGCTGGTCCCTGATAACACCCCAAAGACATGCAAAAATGACTTTCAGGTTCAGCTTGGGGTGAATGGTGCTTTCGCTCAGATTGAGGAGAACTGGCTGTTCTGCTCTGCCAGCTCATGTGTTCCACGGGAGATGGATTAAATCATCCAGATTTTCATCCAGACACTGAATGAAAGCTTTCGGGTGACATTTTCATTTAAAACTCACCATTGTAGGTGGGCTGGAGGCCCGGTCTGCGACCTGTGCTGGGACTCCGCCAGTCTCTTAAACCCTGTTCACAGGATTGATCTGTAATCCTCCATGGCAGGGCCTGTTGCTGCCCTTGTTTCTTCAGCATTGAGAAAAATATGTGCACGAACCTGGATTTTTGAATTACAGTTTTTAATTTGTTTCCCTTGGTGATGAACAGGACTAAACAATCAGGTCACGTATCATATTTATTGAGTGCCTGGCTGTGTGACTTGGAGCAGGTTACTTCACTTCTCCAAACCTTAGTTTCTTCACCTATAAAAGGAGAATCATAATAACGCCTACATCGTAAGGTTGTTGAGAGAACTGTCCTATGTTTGGTTCCCCAGGAAGCAAACGCCAAGACAAGGTAGCAAGCAGGTTGCTTATTAGGGAGTGCGGAGGGCAGGAAGCAGGATTGGGCAGAGGGAGGAGTTGAGCTGTGATGTAATCCCAAGGAAAGCCATCAGCCAGCCCTGGAGCTGGGATTGCCTTTCAGAACTATCCTTAGTTGGGACAAAGGGTCGGGGCTTTTTATACCCCTTGGTAGATCAGTCATTCCACCATCAGTTTGTCAGCTTGCCATACTGCTATGGCTTGTGTGCTGCTGTGATGCCGGAAGCTGTGTCACTAGTATTTCAAATACCAGCAGGGTCACCCATGGTGGACAGGTTTCAGTGGCACTTCCAGACTAAGACAAGGAAGAAAGGCCTGGCGATCTACTTCCAAAAATGAGCTAATGGAAACCTTATGGATCACAGCAGAATATCGTTTGATATAATGCTGGAAGATGAGCCCGCCAGGTTGGAAGGCACTACACAATAGCTGCAACAGTGGACTAAAAAATACCAACAGATCATGAGGCTAGTGCAGGACCGGGCTGTTATACACAAGGTCCTGTGAGTTGGAGCTGACTCGACCGCAAGTAACCACAACAACAGATCAGTCATTGGATGCGGGTTGCCCCTGGAAGGAGGTATGACCTTGGAAAAGGCAATTTTCTCCAGCTGAGCCAATTCTCAAAGGGGACTAACAGCTGAGAGAGGTCTTCCTGTATTGTTCTTGGCAGGTAGGGAATAAGACCCTTATTCCTGGAAGGGGATCTGGGCAGCTCATCCCAGCCTCCACCTCAAAGATGAAATGAAACAACTAACATAAAGTCCTTAACACACAGTACCTGGATTACAGTAAGCGCTCAATAAATGGTAGCCATTACAACTGTTAGCGTTGTGCTAGATGCTGGGGATACAGTGGTGATCAAGATTCCGCTCCCGCCTTCCAGAAAACTTGATCCATGAGCACATCAGATGATCCAATAAGCAATTTCCATGTGGTGTAATTGATAGGGTGGCAAAGGATTTATATGGGAGCACTTAGAAGGGACACATGACCTAGACTAGGAAGGCGGAGGTGAGTGATGTTGAAGACGATACCTGAAAATGAAGAGAAGTCAGCCAGGCAAAAGGAATGGGAGGAGCTGGAATGGGTGTGGCTCTATAGATGTAAAGATAAAAAAAAAGATGTATAAAAAAAATGTATAGGTGAATTAAATTAAGACTGACCTCAAGGCATACACTAGGCGTGGTTTTTGAATTATTCACACGTATCAGCTCACTATCCCATTCACTCAACGAGGATTTATGAAGCATCTTTATTCAATATGTCAGACAATGGACTAGGTGCTGATATCGGGATGAATGAAAGCCAACTCCTGTCTCAAGGAGCTCACAGTCCAGCAGAAGACGTCAAGGTAATTAATTCCGAACTGTTCAACAGGCTGTTAAGGCAGAGGGAAGGGCAGCGACCTCAGACTGGTGGTATGGGGCTGTTTTTCTCACAAAAAGTAGAGAAATTCTAAACAGTCAAGATTTTGAGTTAGTTGATTTGATAAGTAATCACTGAGATGGCTCCAGGCAGCAAGCTTAGACAACTCTTCCCAAGTCTCTTTCTGTAAAATTTATATTTATTGAAAGCACCGTGGCTGGGAGGTACTGTGATTCGCTCTTCGAGGAGAGACTGGATGGAGAGCAGAAATCCTCATTTGTAGAAGGGATCTATGGTCATCTGGCTACACCCTTCTGGCCTATGAAAAGTGGCTAAGGCTGACGGGAAAGTCTGAGCACAAGTCAAGTTCACTGCCCAAAACTCAGAGGATTAACACCTGAGTCTTGTTCTTATTGCTAGTTTTTTGTTCATTTGGTTCTAAGGCCTCCACTGAGCTAAATCACCTGCTTCTGGACAAAGACAAAGTCTTTTCTTATCATGAGGAATCTGTAATAAGACAGACATGCTACTCATTATTCAGCATGGCTCAGAGGGGCTTCTTCCAATCAGCTCTCCAAGACTCAGGGCTCTGCTTTAGACAAACCTATTTGAAATCCCTGGAGGACTACAAAGGAGGCCCGATGGTGCAGTGGTTAAGCGTTTGGCTGCTAATGGAAAGGTCAGCAGTTTGAACCCAACAGCCACTCTGTGAGAGAAAGATGTGGCAATCTGCTTCCCCAAAGATTTAAAGCCTTGGAAACCCTACGGGGCAGTTCTACTCTGTCCTACAGGATCCGACTATGAGTTGGAATTCGACTGAATGGCAATGGGTTTGGTGTTTGGTTTGGTGGAGTACAGTCCTCAGAAGCAGCTATGTTATTCCCAGAGGAACCTCCTTCCTCTCTGCTTCTATCAAAAAAAAAAAAAAAAAAAGGCCAGTGAAGAATGCTCTCAGTGCTTAAACTGTAGTTGTAGTGGAAAGTAAATTGAACAAATGAAGAAAATAGAAATACAAATTCACTTTGAGTTTGATTTTCAATGAACATAAACATTTATTGAATATGGGCTCTGGGCGGTGTCCTGTGTTCAGGACATCGGATGCAAGAAAGCATAAGACACTGACAGGTCAACTTGAGGGCCCAGTTTCTTCAACAGTAATTTTCTTTTGGTAAATTAATGCACTGCCATTGGGGTTTATACATCAGTCTCTTGTGTGTTTGGTTACCTGAGTCAGTGTCTGGGGTCTAATCACCTTTCTGTTTTCAGGAAAATGAGTTTTTTTTTTTTTCCCATTCAAAGCCGATAAGTATACTTTTTAAAGTGGGTATCATTCCTTTGGAAATGATTGGCAGGCCTCCTTAGGGGTCATTTGAGGGCAGGAAGAAACAAGAGGTGTTTCTGAGGGCTACAGACCTATTCTCTGAATTTGAGTTGGAAACTGGGCCTAACATTATTCCAAGGCAGCTTCTCAAACTTTCTGGGAAGGCATTGAGTCGACATGCCTAGAGGTCTAAATTGGAACCTCCTTAACATTCTCTCTGTGGGACGCAGACCTCCCAGGGGAGCCAGGGCGTTCTGTTGAAGTTACAAGTGCAACCACCATTGAATCAACCAAACAGAAAATTTTAATTGTACGTTTTGGTCTCTACTTTCCAAATGAAGGTCAAGCTTTAAGATTTCACCTTTCACTCTCCTAGCAAGAACCTCTACCATAAATAACGATCAAAACCCAAAAGAATGTGATCTTTAAAGTTATTCACCGCAATTAAAGTTTCTGTATTTGAGATATGACGTTCGAGGAGAATAAAACCATCGGCTGGAGCAATCTTTTTTCCTTCTTTAGGTTTCAGAAGGCAGGCAGGTGAGTTCCCACTGCGGCTCCATCTTCTGCCCGGCTTTGTTCAGTGTCCAATCAACGTTCCAGACCACCCCCTCCCCAAACAGCCCTCAAGCTCCATGAAAGAAAGTGATTAAAACGTAACTGAGCGACGCCCCTGTTCCCAAATACCGGTGTGTCGGTGGCGGAGGGGGGGCGGAAGGACCGTAACATCTCCAGCTCAAAACGACTTTAAAGGCTAACGATGACTTTGTTTTTATGAAAAGAAGGGGCAGCAGCCGCACGGCGCGCGGACTCCCAGTCCGGGGACACCCACGCGACGCGCAGGGGAAGGAGCGAGTCTGAAACCCGAAACCCGCCCGGGGACCCCAGGCAACGCCCTGGGGGCTCGCACGGCCTGGGTGCGCCCCGCGGCCCTCTCGGGGAGGGGTGGGGGAGGGGAGTCCGGCCTGGCCCCGCCCCGCGCGCCACGATTATAGCCGATGACTCAGGGCGGAGCTCCGCATCCAAGCCAGGCCGCCGCCAACTTCTCTGGATGGGACCAGAAGTTTCTAGCCGGCCAGTTGCTGCCTCCCTTTATCTTCTCCGTCCCCTTTGGCAGCAAGGAGGCTATTTCCAGACACTTCCACCCCTCTCCGGCCACGTCACCCCCTCCTTTAATTCATAAAGGTGCCCGGCGCCGGCCTCCCGGACACGTCGGCGGCGCAGGACTCAGGCTCCGGCGGCGGAGAGGTCCCCGCGGCGGCGGCCCAGCATTTCGGCGCCTGGAGGCCCGGCACCGCGCGAGCCCGCACCCCGCGACCCGGCACCCAGTTCTCTGGCACCCCGTGACCCGGCACCGCGCACTCCGGCACCCCGTGACCCGGCACCCCAGCACCCCGAGACCCCGCTCTCCGGCACCCCGGCGGCCGCCCTCCGGGCCGACCCCGACAAGCATGAGCGCAGCCACCCACTCGCCCATGGTGCAGATGGCGTCCGGCAACGGCGCCGGCGACCGCGACCCCCTGCCCCCGGGCTGGGAGATCAAGATCGACCCGCAGACCGGCTGGCCCTTCTTCGTGGACCACAACAGCCGCACCACGACGTGGAACGACCCGCGCGTGCCCCCCGAGGGTCCCAAGGTGAGCTGGGCCCGCGTCCCCTCCCTGGCCGGCGGCCCCACCTCGATGACAGGCGGGGCCGCAGCGCCGGGGCTGAGCCTCTGCCTGTGCCCAGGCCGGGAGGTCGGTGGAGGCCACCTCGGCGGACGCACAGCCCTCGGGGTGACAGCCCTCCCTGTCCTCCCCGGGGTCGCCCGGCCCCTCGAGCTCGTCCTGCCGCGCTTAGGGAGGCCCCTCCGGATACGCCCTTGACAGGCGTCGGGGCGAGGGCGAGGCCCCGGAGGCGACAGTCCCCACCGCGCCGCATTTAGTTTTGGGGGACGGGGGTGGCCCGGGCCCGTCCACTGGGTCGAGTCGCGAGGCGGGGCGGGGGGAGGGGGGAGCTGGCCTGGGGCCTGGTGCACCGAGGCCCCGTCCGTCAGGCCCCGCCGCAGGCGCCTCTGCCCGCCCGGCTTCTGTCCCCAGATCCTCAGCCGGGGGACCGAGGGGCCGCTCGCACACTCGGGCGGTGGTCTTGAGGACTTTGCTTCTTTAAGGCCCACAATTTGGCTGAGGGGGTCTCCTGACTTTACTCTCTCGTCTCGGGGACAGAGTGACTCAGGAGGCTGGTGTAAATACACAAGTTTTTTTTTTCTGTTTTTGAAATTGAAATTGTTTTATCGTGTGGAGTTGTTTTCAATAAGAATGTGTTCTAGTTTGACTTCTTAAAAACAGTATACTCTTAAGGCAGTTTCTACCCAAAGCCCTGAGAATGTCGCTCCTAGTTGTCCCTCGCCTTAAAACATTGCCTCACGCTGGAGAGACAGCCAATGATTTTTTTTTTTTAACGGCATACATTCCCTTACTTGTTATGCTATTAAAATGTTTAGGATTTGTTTCCAATACACAAATATAACTAAATAGTAATAATTTGGTAAGGAGCCCTGGTGGCGCAGTGGTTTAAGCGCTCAGCTGCCAACGGAAAAGTCTGCAGTTCCAACCCAGCAGCGGATCCAGTGGAGAAAGAGGGGCAGTCTGCTTCCGTAAATATTTACAGCCTTGGAAACCCTATGATGCTGTTCTACTCTGTCCTGTAGGGTCGCTATGAATCAGAATCAACTCCAGGGCAGTGGCTTAATACTCTGTGAATACCACAATATTCCTTGTTTACATACATGCAAGGATTTATACTTCTCAACCCTTAAGAGCATGAAAATTTGAAAATATAAATTTGGAATGAGTCTGTTAATTTAAAAAAATTGTAATTAAATGTGCCACTCTTGTAATTTTCTATAAATTTGAAATTTTTCAGAATAAGTTTTTGAAAAATAAATATACTTAGACAAAGGGTAATTGTTAATACTGTCTGTGCAGTGAAAAACTGGTAAATTATTTTGAAGATTTTAAAAACTCACATAAAGTTCAAAATGCTTTATAAATCAGTATTTCAGACGAAAGACCTGAATGTCCCACCTTCAGTTTTGGGCACTTTTTTGCCCACAGATACTGATAAAACTGTTGTGCCCAACAGCGAGACGTACATTCAGCAATTTACGTTTACAAGGAATTAGTTGTATATTTATTTCTGAAAATTACTCCACAAGGCTGTAATTAGCTGGAGTGGACGTAATTGTGTATACCTTTTGGTGTGCCTGTTCAGCCCCATTAATGGGTGAAATTTATGTCGCTGTCAAGCCAGTTCCTGTGACTGCAGTCAGCATGGCTGCAGAAGACCTTTAGTATGCTATAAAGCTATTATTTTGAGGCCTACTTCCTATAGAGGCCGACTCTGCCGGCAGCCTTTGTCCTGAGTGAAGATCAAGTTGGAACACACACTGTGAGTGCAGTCAGTATAAGACCCAAATTGCCAGCGCTTTGTTTTCAACATGGAACTCACCTGGCTAGTTGGGATTGCCTGCTTGCTTTGCTTCATGGACCCGCCCCTAGGGTGGATGGATTATGACTGTGGTTTCATAAAGCTTTTTAAGGGGGGGACAAGTTGAATTACTATTTCCAAAAAAATAGAAAATAAAAGCTACTGAGTCAGAAGTCTGACAATGGAAACAGAATTTTAAAGTTGAAAGGCCCTTAAAGATCGTATAGTTCAGCCTCTTTATTTTCCTGGTAAAGAAACCCAGAGAGTTACGGTAGGCTTCTCAAGGTCACTCAGCTAGTGCTAATAGCAAAGAGAGAACTATACCAAAAAGCCTCCAGTTTCTAAGAACAAAAAAATGGTTCACAGCCCTAATGAGAGAGAAGGTAGAAGTGTCTTGAATCTTTATGAAGCTGTGAAGCATGAAAGTTAAAAACTTGATTATCTTTGTGTCGTGCCATCCACCGAGTACAGGATTACCAACCTCTGTACCCTGGTTGCTCGGGATGGTGGTGACTGGATGTGATTAACTCAAGAAAAGCACCGTTTATCAAATGCGCTGCTTGAGATTTGGCAGCAGCATGGCACCAACCCTAAGGACAAAACGAATGTGCAGTCCACGAGCCGTTTGGGCTTCCTTGCTTTCAGAAAGCCTGTGCTTTTGATATACCAGAATATCTGGGTGACTAACTCAGTTTCAGGAGTCCCGGAGGCCTGCAATGGTTAAAGCACTCAGCTGTTAACAAAAAGAATGGCGCTTTGAGTCTACCCAGAAGTGCCTTGAAAGAAAGGTGTGGCGAGCTACTTCCAAAAACTCAGCCACTGAAAACCCTAGGGAGCAGAGTTCTAAGCTGACCCACGTGGAGTCACCATGAGTCGGAATCAACTCAACAGCAACTGTTTTTTTTTTTTTTTTTTTTAATTCAGTTTCACTTACATGAATTTCACTTTACTCCAGGTGAAATACAATGGGAAATTTTTCAGTATTATTTTATGTTAGAAATTGGTTTCTTAATGCACAGTGAGAAAGGATTCTGGCATAAAGCAAAGCGCAGATTTGGGGGGAGCAGAGTCCGCCCCCACCCCCAGCACCCTCACCTTGAAGAGGAAATGTGCTGAGCATCTGCGGTTTGCAAAGCACTGCATCTGGGGGGACTCTACTTCAGGATGTTTATGGTCTAACCGCGTTGGTAAAGAGATGGCTTTTGTGGGAAGGAGAAAAGGACTGCAGCTTCGTGTTTTATTTGCGACCTTTTATACTATGTCGTCTCACAGTTGACCCTCCTATATTCCCCTGAAACTGATAGAGCAACTCTTGTCCTCATTTTTACAGAGGAGGTGAGCGAAAGCAAGAGTCTTACCCTTCATTGCAGAACCAGGAGGGCTGCAGGCAAAGACTGTGGGCCTTATTTACCCAGTTCCATTCTAAGCTCCAGAAACCCTCGTGGTGGTGCAGTGGTTAAGAGCTACCATTGCTAACCAAAAGGTTGGCAGCTCAACTCCACCAGGCCCTCTTTGGAAACCCTATGGGGCAGTTCTACTCTGTCCTATAGGGTTGCTATAGGTCAGAATCGACTCGACAGCAACGGGTTTGGATTTTTTTTACTCTAAACTCCTGAACCTCCTCCCTGCAGTTTTCCTGGGTTTCAGTTTTCTACGCACTTGGGCTTCCCACTAGTCTCCTGGCAAGTTTGTACCAGTACCAGTCCAGACCCCTGTGTGGCGGAGAGGTTGGCCTTGGCTTTGGAGTCAGGAGATGCACAGTTCTGGAGCTAGGGCTCCTCACTGCTCCCTCATGGCACAGACTGAGGCTCTTCCCTCACAACCTGTCAAGGACCCAGGCTGATCTAGCCCCACGGATCTTGGAGGTCACCAGGCTGATCTAGCCCCACGGATCTTGGAGGTCACCAGCCCGGCAGTCTCCAGGGGAGCCTTTTAAGAACACAGATTCCCCGCTGTGTCAGCCCCCCTGCCCCTGCGTGTTGAATCTGAATCGCTCAGAGTGGGGCCCAGAAAGTCTATAAGTCAGAAAAGCCCCCTTGAGCTGATAATCCTGATTCAGCCAGCCTGCCATTGGGGAGCCACTGATGGCTTGTGGTCTCGTTTTGTAAGGGGGAGCGCGACTCCTAGTGCACAGCTGCCCGTGGGCCCTGGAATCCTTCCCCAGTGGTACCTGGTCCACATCTCACCTGCAGAGCCTTTATCTGAGCCCTGTGTTCCCTCCTGGTGAAACCCTCCCCATGCCTGGCTTCTGGTTCTCAGCTTCTGGGGATGTAAGCACGGGGGTGGTGTGGGGATGGAGGGAGGGGACAGCAGCATGCAGAGTGGCAAGGTGGCAGTGCTGGGCATGGGGAAGTGTTCCAACTCAGGGCTGCCTCCAGCTCTGAGACCCTCGTAGAGCCCAGAAGGGAACCACAGTCACAGTGGTTCTGCTGTCCTGGCGGAACCTCGCCATAATGATTTGACAGATTGTTGTCAGACTCTGTGAGAGGTAGAAACGTTCTTCCATCAGAGGAAATTGGAAATGTTTTGAGTTCTGATTGAAGTGGAGAGATCCACTTGTTCTGCTTCGAGTTCAGAGAGCCTCTTGAATTTTCTTAAAGATGAGATCGTTTTGCCCTTTCCAGATCAATTGTGTGCTCTTGTGCCTCTTAGCAGAATCAGAGAACAATCAGGAAAGGAGTGGCTGTGCTCATCTTCCTGTTTCCAGTAAGACGCAGTTATGGCTGAGCAGGGATTTGTTGGGGGGCGGGTAAAGAGAAGGCCAGACACCCCCGGAGTCCAGCTCATCTGAGACCTTCATTGTCCCCCTAAAGAACAGCCTGTGTTTGGTGCCTGCAAGAACTGACCGCACCTCTGAGAACATCATTTGTCCCCTGTCTTGTAGAGGGATTTGCCCTTTACAAGAGTAGTCAGCAGACACACAGGAACTCTGGCAGTGTTTGACGTTAGCCAGGGCCGGGAAGGCTTAACTGCTTGATGCTGTCAGGGCTGGTTGTGAGTCAGAAAGCCCTGTACCACCCATAAGGCTTGACTAGTGCTGTCCTTGTTTCTGGAATGACACATGGTAGCCTTACATAAAATATTCTACATGTTTATGACTTTTTCATTGACATTCAGAAATGACGTTCTGATGTTTATCATCAAATATAGGAAAGAATACGTAATGCAAAGCTGCTCTTTTTCCTTCAAATTTCTGCTGTTTTAATATTGCTCTTTAAAAAACATTGAAGAGACCTTCAGTAGAAACGGGCTTCCTGGGTGGTGCAAACGATTAAGTGCTCAGCTGCTAACTGAAAGCCTAGAGGTTTGAGTCCACCTAGAAGCACCTCAGAAGAAAGGCCTGGCAACCTATTTTTGGAAAAATCAACCATTGAAAACCCCGTGGAGCACAGTTCTACTCTGACACACATGGGGACGCTGTGAGTCGGAGTTGATTCAAGGGTAACTGGTTGTTCATTGTTTTTTAAGTAGAAATACTGGGAGATTAAGATGGAGGCTGTGCTCCTTAGGAGCATCCAGTGGCCCTCTAGTACTGATGAATCTCCCTCTATTATTCCTGACTGCATTATGTCCCAGGCCTCCCTGGCTCCCTGAATCAGGCCTACAGCCCCGTGACCCTCTTTTGCCTCAGAACTCAGACTCTTGCTGTGCCTTTGAGGCAGGGCTCAAAATCCCCTTCTCTTGCAGATGTGGAAGTCAGTCTCTGTCCCTCATTTGGCACTGGTGATGCTCTGTGAGATGTCTGGTGTTATTAATTTTTCACATATTTCTATTAAGACCTCTTCAGGGCCTTGGCAGTGTTTCAGGAAGCCAGGCAGCTTGCAGAAGCATAGTCAGAAAGAATTTCTCTAGGAAGGAATGAACCTCGTATTTTTTGTCTGTCAGCATGTTTATATGTATGTGCCAGACACTGGCGGGTGCTTTTACAAATCTTACCTAAGTCCTCGAAACAGTTTTCTGAGATAGAAACTACTCAGTGTGTCTTATGCTGGAGAAAACAGACTGGGAGAGGGAACGTGCCAGGCCTAAAGCCTGTCCACTATGGTAGAACAGAAAGGCTGTGGTGGCGGGAGTTAGCCCCGCCGGGGCTCCTGAGGGGGCAACAGGCGGTCTTTGTTGGGCCTGGCTGCTTCTCAAAACTCCTCCTTCCTCAGAGGTGCCTGGGCACAGCCCTGGGTAACAGGCTGACGGGAGCCCATCTTCATACAGTTGGTCAGAAGTGTTGGCTTGTTTCCTGAGTTCAGGAGTTCTGAACTTAGGAGATGGGCGTCAGTCTTTACTCACTCATTCGTCCATCAGAGATTTATCGAGTACCTGCTCTGCCCAAGTCATCATGTCAAATGCCATGTAGAGGACAACTGTCCTACGAAGTGTTTCCTGCTTCTCTCTGGTCGAACTGTCCCTTCTCTGACCTCCACGTTAATTTGAATCTTCCAGAAGTCAACACTTCCCTGCTTTGTCTTGAGGTCACCCCCCTGTGAGGCTGAGAACTCCAGGACGGGGTCTGAATCTGCCTCTTGGTGCCTGACAAGGCCTAAACAAAGAAGCAGAAAACCTGTTGCCATCAAGAGGATTCTGACTCTTGGCGGCCCCCTGTGTTTCAGGGTAGAACTGTGCTCTGTAGGGTTTTCAGTGGCTGTGATCTTATAGAAGTAGATCCAGGCCTTTCTTCTGTGGTACTGCTGGATGGATTCAAACTGCCAACCTTTCAGTCAGTAGCTGAGCGCAAACCGTTTGCACCACCTGGCCTGCAAGCTCAATTGGAAATTGAACGGATGGTTCTGTGTGGAGAAGAGAAAAACCTGGGCCTGGGCTCGGAGTGCATAGGCTGGTCAAAGAAAAGCTACCCATTTTAAAGTGCAGGCTCATGACGGATGTGCTTGTCACTGGACGCCTTCTGTGGGTTCCTAAGGACTGAAGTGTTGAATGGTACATAGCCTACCCCAGGCTCCTAAATGTCCCCAGAGGCCTGTTCCTTTTTATGTCACTTCTGAATGGCCTTTTCTCCACAGAGGACTTCAGTTTTGGTTCCCCGAGTTCATCCCTGCCAGTCTGGAGAAGCTATCTTTTGTTTCCACCAGTGATTCAGCATCCTACGGCAGGCCTCAGGGAGCTTGGAGCCTACAGCAAGCAGATGCCCTGCCCCGTGGCTGCACAGAGAGCAGTGCCGGCTTGGCAGCAGGTGTCCCGTTGTAATTTTTTTTCTTGTGGCTGGCAGTAAGATCGGACACCACATACATGAAGTTTCTTGTGAACAGCCCAGGATTGCAGATTGCCCGCTCTCTGTGTCAGAAGCCTGTGCACAGGTCAGCCCAGGAGCCCCCCAGCACAGCTCTGCCCCTGGTGAGCTGAGTGAGACTTCCCACTGGGATGCCCTTGGCTTCTCATTAGAGAAAGAACATTTCCTATTTTGAAAACACTTCTGCAGTGTTCGCTAAAGTCGTTATAGTTTTTCTCAGTTTTAAAATTCTTCTTGGACACTGAATGAATGAATGGTTTACAAATCCGAACCTCCAGAAGAGAGGAAAGCACACGTAGCCATTTCCATTTTTGAATCATTGGATCAGCCTTGAGACCCGAAGCTGTGGAGCAGGACAGGCTCTCCTGCCTGAGTTGAGAGGGGCTTTCTCTCTCTGAGCCCGTGGTTCCAACAGAGCCCCATGCTGGGTGCCTGTGGAGTCTCAGGGCTGTGGTGACTCAGAATCGAGCCAGGTGCCTCACTCTCGCCCGTCTGCCTGGCTGGGCCGATGACTCAGCACTGAGCGGTGGCTCTCTGACACAGAGCACACTTGAACTGAATGTTCCAGGTCTGAGCTTCAGTCCAGCGCTTTCGGGCAAGATGAAATGCTTCACTTCCCGCTTTGTTTTACCCCGGGGAAGATAAGGGCTTAAGACACCAGCCACAGAGTTAGTATCCCACAGTGTACAAGTGTGACAGGAATACCCAAAGTAATAACATATACCTGACCTTAAAAAAAAAGAAAGAAACCAAACTCATTGCCGTTGAGTCAATTCCGACTCATAGCGAGCCTATAGGTCAGAGTAGAACTGCCCCATAGGGTTTCCAAGGAGCAACAGGTGAATTCAAACTACCGACTTCTTGGTTAGCAGCTGAGCTCTTAACCACTGTGCCACCAGGGCCCCATAGGATTCTAGTGATCTTAGATAAATCACTTTCCAACCCTGCGCCTCAATTTCCCTTTCTGTGAAATGGGCATAGCAGCAGAACCTGTCAACAGGGTTGCGAGGATCAAGGGAGATGGTGCATGGAAGGCGAGTGATAGTCCAGGGCCTGGCCAGACATACGTGCCATCTGTGGAAATGTTACAGCCTCGCTGTGAAGGAGGAGGGTATTGGTGGGTAGGTGTTCGGCCTCCACATGCAGTGGGCGGTTCTGGCTATGCATGGGTCTTTCAACTCCCAGGTAGGCCTGAAGTTTTATTTCTCAGCAGGTGGGTGTTCCCTTACCCCCTTGTTCCATGTTTAGCTGACTCCCCCTAAACCAGGGACAGCCTTCAGAACCCTACCCCTGGGATCCCTGGACTCCCCCTGTGGGCGGGCAGTAACTTGGGACACAGGGCAGGGGTCAGATGGAAACAGATGGGCTTTGGGAGCCTCAGCTGGCCCCGCGGCCCACAGCCCCATCAGCCTATGAACTTGTCCCAGCACCCACCAGAGACAGGCCGAGTGGACCTGTTTCCTGCACGGAGCTCTGTGGAGTGCCCATGTACCCTCAACCCCTTGCCAGGTGGACCTGTTGCCTGCACGGAGCTCTGTGGAGTGCCCCATGTACCCTCAACCCCTTGCCAGGTGGACCTGTTGCCTGCACGGAGCTCTGTGGAGTGCCCCATGTACCCTCAACCCCTTGCCAGGTGGACCTGTTGCCTGCACGGAGCTCTGTGGAGTGCCCCATGTACCCTCAACCCCTTGCCAGGTGGACCTGTTGCCTGCACGGAGCTCTGTGGAGTGCCCCATGTACCCTCAACCCCTTGCCAGGTGGACCTGTTGCCTGCACGGAGCTCTGTGGAGTGCCCCATGTACCCTCAACCCCTTGCCAGGTGGACCTGTTGCCTGCACGGAGCTCTGTGGAGTGCCCCATGTACCCTCAACCCCTTGAGGGGAGGGCTCTCCCTTGGCTGTCTCTGGAGACCCGAAGACAGCCAGGCAGGACCTAGGTGCCCAGTCTGCACTGAGGCTAAGTCAGGCCATGTAATGAGGGGCAGGTCATCTGTTGTTCTGGCCCCAGCACTCAGGGTCCTAAATGTCACCGTGGATGGAAGGAAGAGGAGGGAGGAGTGTTCCTGTTGCCACTGCCCACTTGGAGAAGATGGTTACAGTGGGGAGGAATGCTCAGAGAAGATGCGTAGGGTTGTTGTTGTGTGCCGTTGATTCAATTCTGACTCATAGCTACCCCATGTGAGAGTAGAACTGTCCCACAGGGTTTCCTAGGCTGTACTCTTTACAGTAGCAAGCCACCAGGTCTTTTCTCCCGCAGAGCGGCTGGTGGATTTGAACTGCCAACCTTTCGGTTAGCAGCCAAGCGCTTAACCGTTGTGCCACCAGGGCTCCTTCTGCTTAGGGTGGGGAGGAGATTTCCCCCTACCCAGGGGAATTGCCGTCCTCTTCCAGAGAAGGTCTGCAGCTGAAGAATTGGAGATTGTTTTGGAAAATTGTATTTTGTACAACGTGCGTGTCTGGGAATGCCTTCCGCACTGAGAACTCACCAAACACTTGCATGGTTGTTGCCTTGTAGATGGAGTAGCTATGTGACTGGCCAGTGTTTTCACTTTTTAGTATGAAACAAGTCCTTGGGAAACCCATGGAAATGTACCTGGTGAGAAGAGGCCCTTTTCATGGTCTCTTGTCTAAATTCAGACAGCTAGCTGCCTGATGTGGAAGCCGCAGGTACTTTTCCATCTGTGATAGGCAGCTCTAGACTCATTCAAGCTGGAGGCCCCACTCTTTTTCCCTGAAGAGGAAGTAGTAGGGAGTTCTTATTTCTCTGAAGCCGTGATTTCCACCCCCTGGCTCTGCACTAACTCCCTGTGTGACCTTGAGTCACATTGACGTTCCCACATCTGCTACTTGGACTCCTTGAGGAGGACTCCAGGGGTGGGGGCCGTGGGGAGGCTGGGAGCTGACTGAGTCCCCAGTGCTTCCTCCGGCAGGGGACTGCCCTGCCTCAGTGAGGCAGCTGTGACTGCGCCCTGGGGGTGGGGAGGCGCGCTGCACCGAGGGTGTTGAGGAGAGCCAGCAAGCAGATGCCCTCAGCCCAGTCAGCAGGCCTTGGCTTTTCTCCCCTAGGTCTCCGGGGGGGTGTGTAAGGACCCGCTCAGCACAATCTTTGCAGCTGGGTTTTGTGCACAGGTGAGGCTCTCTGACCACAGGTGCCTTCAGCAGAGCACACTGATTGGGCCTGTTGCGGGGAGAGGGGGATTTAGAGTTTGGGACCCCTAGAGTTGTCTTTCTGGCAGTTTTTGCTTCTAGACTCTGAAACTTCAGACACAATTCTTAGCAGAGAAATTGGCACCCTGACTAATTAGTGTTCTTAAAGGCTATGATCTTCATTCTCTCAGATAAGAGGACTTGTAAGTCTAAGAGGGAAACCCTGGTGGCGTAGCGGTTGACAGCTACGGCTACTAACCAGAAGGTTGGCAGTTCATATCCACGAGGCACTCCTTGGAAACCCTGTGGGGCAGTTCTACTCTGTCCTGTAGGGTTGCTATGAGTAGGAATTGATGCGACGGCAAAGCGTTTGTTTTTTTTTTTTTTAAAGTTCAAGGGGGCTCGTCACCAACATGGTGAGAACTTGGAGGAATTAGGCTTTGCAAACCGTAGGCCAAACCAACTTGCTCAAGAAAAGCTTGATCCATCAAAAGCTGACTGGGGAATGAAGGAGCTGGACTGTGTAGAGCTGGTAACAGTCTCAGGTTACAAAGACTTTGTCTTGCCTTATTTTCACTTAAATCATGCAAAAATCTCTGGGAGGGGTGGGTATCCCTGTTTTACAGCTGGGGAAACAGTAGCAAGGAGTCCCATCCCAGGCCAGCTGGTGAGAGGCAGGGCTGGGACTGGCCTGGAGCCCAGAAGGCTGACCTGCAGACCAGGCTTAAGCTGGCTCATCCCAGCATGCCTGTGTATTTGCAAAGAGGGGCAACATTAAGTTTCACCATTAAAAAAAAAAGTTTAGGGACACTCATCTCATAAATCCCAGAATAAAATAACCCCACTATTTTTTTTTTTTTTTTGTCTCCCAATAGCAGGCATATCAGATGAGTCTCCAGTAACCGTGGCTACTTATGGAGCCTGTGGTCAGCACAGACTCCTTTGTTAACTGGGAGTCAGTCTCAGGACAGAACCTGATTCCTCAGCTGTGCGGTAAATGGACTGGCAGGAGAAGGAACTTAACTGATTATTCAGAGTTTGTCCAGGGCCTGTTCTGTGTCTCGCCCAGAGCCCGGGGCGGTAGGCACAATCCTGTATCCCATTACAGTGGGAACAGACACATTTTTGATAGTTTGGCTGAGGAACAAAAATGGACGTGTATAGACCAATTTGGCAATGACATTTCACTCATTTATGTGGCCTGTAATAACAAACGGAAAGTTTTGGTAGGATGTTGACGTTGAGCTCTCTATCTGTGCTTTAGAAGAAAGTTTTGCTTTTGTTTTTTTCCCTGCCTGATAGAGATGAGCCAGGCCATTTAGGCTTGACCCAGGTCTTGGCTGGATGGGGAGTTCCAGGATGCCTATCTCCTTCCACCTTTTTTCTTTGTCTCAGAAGTTTTGAAGCGCTGTTAGCTTAAAGGTCGACACTTGACCCAGTGAACAGCTCTTCTGGCCTAAAAGCCCGGTTAATAAAATCTGCGCCCTGCTTCAGGGCTGCCATACTGTTGGGCCGGAAGTGCTCCGGGGCAGCCCTGAAGAGGTAGCTTTGTTGTTATCACCCTTAATTCAGACCAGAGCTCTGGGGGCTCACAGAGGAGCCGTTTTTAGGGTTCAGAGGCCACTCAGTGTACAGGGCACCAGTTGTGGGTGGGGGGGTCCGGGCAAACCCTCCCCTACGGCTGTCCTTGAAAGCAGCAGAGGTAGTGCAGCGTCCCCAACGCAGCGGTTGGCATCAACCTAGTGAGTGCCCAAGTGCTGTGGTTCCCTTCCGGGGTCAACAGCTGCCTCTTCACTTGGAACGTGAAACCTGGGGGCACCTGGCGTTCCAGCGATTTCTAATTTAATTGAGCGCAATTAAGAGTGGCCACTTCTAGATTTCCTTGACATTCATTTTTCCTTGTTTTTGAGTTTTGTGTAGATGTTTAGAGCTAGAGAGGAGCCCTGGTGGAGCACTGGTTAGACAGCTGCTAACTGTGGTTCTAACTCACCAGCTGCTCCGCAGGAGAAAGACGTGGCAGTCTGCTTCTGTAAATATTAACCCAAGACCCCCAGTGCCATCAAGTCGATTCCGACTCATAGTGACCCTATAGGACAGAGGAGAACTGCCCCATAGAGTTTCCAAGGAGTGCCTGGCAGATTCGAACTGCTGACCCTTTGGTTAGCAGCCATAGCACTGTAAATATTACAGCCTTGGAAATCTTATGGGGCAGTTCTCCTTTATCCTATAGGATCGGTATGAGTCAGAATTGACTCGGCGGCAACGGGGTTTAGAGCTAGAAGGGACCTTGGAAATCAGAACCATGAATGTCAGAGCTGGAAGGAACTTTCGATCAGTGTTTCTTGGTGCAGTCTTGGCTGGGCTCCGCCATACACCTGCTGAATCAGACGTTCCTGGGCTTGAGCTCACAGTCTGCATTTTCGAACATTCATTTCCCAGAGTGCTTCTGATGTCCCTTAGAGTTTGAGAACCACTGCTTTTCAGAACATGTCAGGGCGTCTTCCTCACTTTACAGCTGAGGAAACTAAGGTTTCTGTCACATAGCTAGTTAGAAGCAGATTCAGGATTCGGACTCACAGTGTTTCCCCATGTCTCCTAGCTGTCCCCTTAGCGCCCACGTTGTTGGTATTAAGACCAGTATAAAGTTCAGACATACTGTCAGACAGATAAGCCCAACTGCTCTCACAGAGCCTGCTTCTGGGCTTTCTCTAATAATTTCCAAGGAGTATCTGGTGGATTTGAACCTTTTGGTTAGCAGCCAAGCTCTTAACTACTGCTCCACCAGGACTCCATCTTGTACTTAAGAGGGTAGATTTTGGCTCCTCTGGGGTAGTTTTTACCTGCTTTTTATACTGGCCATCTTGTGGATCGTTTGGTGCCCTGAAACATGCCTCTGAGGATTTTAATGCAGTGCACAAGCAAATGGGAAGAACTCACCAAGTCGTTTTGTAAATTACTACAGTCAGATAAGCAGTGAGAATCAGGCGTCTGGCCCCTGGGCTTTGATTTCCTGATTGTACTTTGTATATATGTATTCCTGATACCGTTACCCAAAGAGAGGACACTGAGCTGAGCTGCATGGGACAATAATCCCTGTTATGGCCCAGGGAGGCCGTGATGAGGAGGTGAGGACTGACATCCATGCGTTCTGTCACTGTGACTGCACCCTGTCCCTGTCACAGGATCGCATGGAGGCCCCCTGAGAAGACAGACTCTGATGAGGCAGACTCAGACATTGGTCCCAGGTCTGCAATGAAGTCAGGACTGGGCAGCTAGTGAGTCTCACCTGAGAGATGCCTGCTGTCCCCAGTAGGCTCTTTCCGGGCTTGTGCTTGAGCTTGAGGACACTTTTTGTGGGACTGAAGAGACATGTTTTAGTCACATCCTGGGGGAAGCATCGATTTTAAACTTTTTTTTCTATTTAAAAACTTGCTACCTTTTTTTTCTGCCAGAACGTGATGAAAACACCATAGGAGATAGGAAGGGCACTATAACTCTTTTGACGGTATTTTTTAGAAAGTAATGAGTTAGTTAAAACGGAAGCATCAATGACCGCATTTGCTGTTGGCAGGACTCTAATGAGAGCAGGGTAGAAATACTAGGAAGTAGCATCAGAATTCCAAATACAGACCTTATTATTGTGCCTGAGAGTTTCCTTTTTGGTGCTAAAACCTTGCCATTGAGTCAATCCTGACTCATAGCAACCCCACAGACAGAGTAGAACTGCCCCATAGGGTTTCCAAGGCTGTAATCTTTACGGAAGCAGACTGCCACATCTTTCTCCCACGGAACAGCTGGTAGGTTCAAACCACCAATCTTTCCATTAGCAGCCAAGCGCCTTAGCCACTGTGCCACCAGGGCTTCTTATTCATTTATGTAGAAGCATTTAATTACCAATTCTGTGAAGCTGGTGTGGCTTTTTATTCACCTAAAGCAGTATTCTTCAAAGCAAAGCCCCTCCTGAGTGGAAGAGGGTCTGGTGCGTCTTTCAGATGTGAAGTTCGTGAAGAGACATGCAATGTTTTCTTAAATGGCACAAGTGGGTTGTTAATTCACAGGGAACCAGGAGTCTAGACATTAGGACTGTACGAAAAGCAGTCCCAAGGCTGCCTTCAACACTCCTGCCTTCCCACCTTGTGCCAGCGGGCAGCATCGTGGGTCAGTCAACCCCCAGCTCAAGCCTGAGTCTTCCTGGAGGCCTCCTCCTCTCACTCTTTTCCATGTCCTGCCAGCCATAAAAGCCTTTCCATCCCCCTCACCCCATCTTCCTGGGCCTTCCCTTCTTTCCATCTCCTCCGCTGCTGCTTTACCCTCACGCCCCTACTCTCATCCCTGACTTCTTCCCTTATTTTATTTTTTATTGTGCTTTAAGTGAAAGTTTACAGCTCAGATTGGTTTCTCATACAAACATTTATACACACATTGTTATGTGACCCTAATTGCTCTCCCTATAATGTGACAGCACACTCCTCCTTCCCACCCTGGATTTTCCATGTCCATTCAGCCAGTTCCTGTCCCTTTCTGCCTTCTCATCTCACTTTCGGACAGGAGCTGCCCATTTAGTCTCATGTATCTACTTGAACTAAGAAGCACACTTTTCACGAGTATCACTTTATGTCTCATAGTCCAATCTAATCTTTGAAGAGTTGGCCTCAGGAATGGTTTTAGTTCTGGGTTAACAGAGAGTCTGGGGGCCAAATCTTCCAGAGTTCCTCCAGTCTCGGTTAGACCATTAAGCCTGGTCTTTTTAGTAGAATTTGAATTCTGCAAGCCCACTTTTCTCCTGCTCTATCAGGGACTCTCTGTTGCATTCCCTTTGAGGGTGGTCATTGGTGGTAGCCAGGCACCATCTAGTTCTTATGGTCTTAGGCTGATGTAGTCTCTGGTTTATGTGGCCCTGTCTCTTGGGCTCATATTTTCCTTGTATCTTTGCTGTTCATTCTCATTTGCTCCAGGTGGGTTGGGACCAATTGATGCATCTTAGATGGCCACTCGCTAACTTTTAAGACCCCACACCACCCACCAAATTGGAATGCAGAACATTTTCTTAATAAACTTTTGTTATGCCCGTTGGCCTAGATGTCCCCTGAAACCATAGTCCGTAGACCCTCGCCCCTGCTACCCTGTCCCTCAAAGTGTTGGGTTGTGTTCAGGAAACTTCTTAGCTTTTGGTTTAGTCCAGTTGTGCTGACCTCCCCTGTATTGTGTGTTGTCCTTCCCTTCACCTAAGATAATTCTTGTCAGCTATCTAGTTAGTGAATACCCCTCTGCCTCCCTCCCTGCCACCTCACCTCAGGCAGACTGGCTTCCTTTCGTCCTCTCTCCCTCCCTCCCTTACTCATAATTTGGGTACAGATACATTCAGTGAGGTGCACAACTCTCGACAGGCTGGTTCTAGTGACTTCTGGATTCAGGGGGCTTCCCCCAGGAAGAGCCAAGCCTCAGCCAGCCCTGTCTCAGAATTCCAGACCCTGGGGGAGGGTTAGAGTGAAGGCACAGCCAGCCTCTGGCAGCAAGAGTATAGTGGCATTGTCAGTCCTAACCTATTAAATTTGGATAGTAGGGGTGCGGTATAGCAGGAAACAGGAAGTATGGGGGCTCCAGGGAAGTACATAGTTTGATAGATTTATACATAGGTGGTAGTAGTTGTTAGTTGCTGCCAAGTCAGTGTCGACTCATGGCAACCTCACGTATAACAAAAGGGATCATTACCTGGTCCTGCACCATCTTCATGATGGCTGGTGTGTTTGAGTCTGTTATTGCGGCCATGGTGTCAAACTGTCTCATTGAGGGTTTCCCTCATTTTCCTTAGCTTCCACTTTATCAAACATGACATCCTTTTCTAATGGTTGGCTTTCCTAATGACGTGTCCAAAGTAAGCAAGGTATACACCCTTGTCACCAGCATCCAGAAAAAGAGAACATTTCCATCACCTCAGAAGGTTCTTCAAGACCCTTCCTAGTCATCACCATTTCCTCCAGGGGCAGCCATCATTATGACTACTGTCACCTTCAGTTAGTTTTGCCCATCAGTTTTTATTTCTTTGACACTCTGGGCCCAAATAGCACAATCTCCTGTCTGTTTAGGGAGGGAGCTAGCATGTCCGAGGGCCCGCCAGGTGTCCTTTTCCAGGAGCTTTTGTAACACCTCACAAAAGTCCTGCAGGGTGGGTGTTGCTGCTCTGTTTATTAGATAGGGAAGTTAAGGCTCAGGGAATTTTCCAAGATCACAGAACTGTCACTTGTTGTTAGGTGCCATTGAGTCAGTTCTGACTCAGAGTGACTCTCTTAGGACAGGATAGAACTGCCCCATAGGGTTTCCAAGGAGTGGCTGGTGGATTCGAACAGCGGACCTTTTTTGGTTAGCACTTAACCACTGGGCCACCAGGGTTCCATTGGCTACCCCCATAGTACCCTGCAGTGCTATGGCAGAACATTCCCCTAGGAGGCAGGCATGGATGAGGGCGTGCTAACTGCTGGGCTCCCTGGAGTGTTCAGATGGTGTGAGGCTTTTGGACGTGGCTGGGAAGAAGCGATAAGCCCTGTACGGCCAGAAAGGTGACGTCCCAGGACTTGTGTAGGCCCCTGATTCAGGCTGGAAGGAAGGGGCCCTGTGAATGGATTAAATGCCCAGGACACATGTCATAGCTCCACACTGGAGCAGAGCCTTTCTTCTGCCTCTTGCTGGCTTCCTTGTGGTGCCTATCTCACGGCAGGAATCGGGTCCTGAGTTGTGGCCTGGACCCACTCTCTGCTCTTGGGTGACCTGAGAGTCAAGCTGGCTAAAATAATGCCACTATCCTGAGCACGTGGGGATTCTAATCTGAGAGGGCCTGTCTGCTCATGTCCCCAAGGACACGGTGACACCCTTGCCTTTCCTGTGTGCTGGAGAGCTGCTCCATGGGTAGGGTCTCAGCAGGAGAGAAGCAGTTGATGGGCCCGAAAGGGCTGAATCCCAGGGCAGCCACCTGGTGCTCATGCCTGCACACAGATGTAGGAACACATTGTGAACATAAAACGATCCATCAGTCAAAATGCAAGTCAGTCCTCAGTGTCTTTCCTTACTTTCAACGGGTTTTGCAGCAGTAGAAATTATACCCTGCGAGCTTGTTTGCAGTTCAGAGTAATGCCTCCTTAAGGAAGGATCGCTCTCCTTAGTAGCTGACCTACTTGGACATGCGTAAGTGACACGACTCACCAGCTCCCCTCCCTAACCAGACCACATGCCGTCAAGTCGACTCTGACTCATGGTGACCCTGTGTGTGTCAGAGTAGAACTGTGCTCCATAGGGTTTTTAGCGGCTGGTTTTTCAGAATTAGATTGCCAGGTCTTTCTTCTGGGGCACCTCTGAGTGAACTTGAGCCTCTAACCTTTCAGTTAGCGGTCGAGCACATTAACTGTTGCACTACCCAGGGACTCCCTCCTCTGTAAAGAGACCTTTACTGCTCAGAGATAGTTGGGACCTGTGGCCTTGGGGATCTCAGTTGCCCTGCTTCTGCTTGGTGACAAATGACATTGCCTGGTGAGTGACTGGCCAGCCATGTTGTCTAAAATAAGATCTTTTCTTGTGGCGCATCTGGAGCTTGGCCTTCTCAAGGGTCCCAAAATAGCTGGGGCACTGAGAGGAGAACTTCCTGAGAGCACACGAGAAGGTCCCCAACCAGGCTTCCCCCACCAGGCTTTGTTGGCATCTCAAACTGACAGCTAACCTGTCCCCCGTCCCCATGCTGTACAGCTCCTGCACCCTGGGTCTCACTTTCTTGCAGCTTGTTCTGGAAGTACTCCTTAGGGGGTAGCCTGCCCCCACCCCACCCATTCTCTGCCGGGATTTCCAAACTGGGTCTTGTGTTTGAGTCCAGCGCACACACTCAGGTCAGGAAGCTCGCGGACCTTATTTTGAAGCCAAGAAGCTTGCAGTAACGTGTGGTGGTGGTGGTGTGCTGTCCGATGGTCACCCAGAAAAAAAACCTGTCTTACGAGTTTGGGAAATTAGGACTGCTCTTGGGCTCAGCAGACAGTTTGGCTCAGTCTGCTTTCTCTAGATGCCCCTGGTTCTTAAACTGCTGTCTCCGAAGCAGCCTCTGTAGGGGAGGGAGCGTTAGGGGCTGTGGAGCAGCCACGCTCCATGGGTGCAGGTGTCCTGGCTGACCCCTGGGGACCAGATTGCTCTGTGGAAGGTCAGGGCGCTCAGCACCAGGCTCTGCTTCCTCTTCAGGGGAGTTTCCTTCCCAGTTCCTGACCAGTCTGTGCTTCTCCTCTTTTTACTTCAGGAAGCTCCATCCTCGGCAAATGGCCCTTCTCGAGAGGGCTCCAGGCTGCTGCCTGTTAGGGAAGGCCACCCTGTGTACCCCCAGCTCCGACCCGGCTACATTCCTATTCCTGTCCTCCACGAAGGCGCGGAGAGCCGGCACCCTTTCCATGCCTATCTTCAGCCTGGGCCACCGAGATTCCGAACCGAGGCGGCAGCAGCGGCGGCTCCTCAGAGGTCCCAGTCCCCTCTGCGGGGCGTGGTGGAAGCTACCCAGCCAGATAAACAGTCCGGACAGGCAGCAGCAGCTGCGGCAGCCCAGCCCCTAGCTGCTCACAGACCTGAGGTAAGGAGAGGCCTCTGCAGGGCGGCCTGGGAGCGCGAGCTGCCGGTGTCTCAGACCGGGCCCTGGTTCTGGTGCAGTACCCTGACCAGGCACCTGTGAAACGTAGGGGGACTGGGCTGGGTCTGCAACATCAGACACTCAACAGCCCCAGATTGTCCCCCCATGTTTTACAGGTGCGCTTTTCAGGTGGGCAGGGTGGGGGTCACATGGCCTTCTCGTAGTTAAGGCATCAGGGCTCAGAGGGTAAGTTTCTTGGTCCAAGTGCAAATAGATGGAGTGGCAGGACCAAAAGCCTGGCCTCTGGCTCCTTCTCGCTGCTCCTTATTCACACCCGGCTTTCTACTTCAGAAAAATGAAGACAGCTATGCATTATTATTTCGCTCACCTCAGTGCACGTGGATGGATATTAACTGCTTGGAACTACATTGATATAAAAATAAGACACCACACTTGCCCTCAAGTTCCACGCAGTGACCCACAGCTTAAAAGGAAACCCAAAATCAGGAAGGCAGCTGCCCTAAGATGGTGTTTGAAGCCCGAAGCCAAACGCCTCTGGGCGGTTTAATGAGTGTAGTGCATGAATGTGTCTGTTTAGCTTCAGTGCCTGCTTGGGTATGAGAAATTACAGTAACGCAGGATACCGGGAGTGGGAGCTGCCTTCCCTTCTTGGAGAACTAGTGACCACCACTTGCCATGGAGTTGACTCCGACTCACGGTGACCCCACGTGTGTCAGAGTGGAACTGTGCTTCACAGGGTTTTCAGTGCCTGATTTTTCAGAAGTAGATCACCAGGCCTTTCTTCCAAGGCACCTCTAGGTGGACTTGAACCTCTAACCTTTCAGTTAGCAGTTGAGTGCATGTGTGCCACCTGGGGGCTCCTTTCCTGGAGAAGCAGTATCTATATCTGTAATGTTTTTATTGTAAAAATCAGAAGTGACACATTGGTCAGTGACATATCAGAGAAATTGGAACATATTTAAGCTAGCAGAGCCCTTTGAAGCCAGCTGGGGAAACCCCTCCTCGGCTACTAGGGGAGAGAAAGTGGTCCAGAAGGGAAAGGGCCTCCCCCGGACTACACAGGTGACACAGCTTCCAGGGGCTCAGCGGAGTTCTCTGTAGGCTAGTAGAGAAGGGTCAGGAGAGAGGCCATGAAATGCCATGTAGTGAGCACACAGTCCCTGTGTGTCAGGACCTGCACTCAGGCATGTGCACAGATAGTTAATCTGCAGAACAGCCCTGGGGGAGAGGGAGGGACTCTTTTCTCCATTTTCATGATGAGAAAGCTGATGCGCACAAAGCTGTTAAGAACTTGAATCCAGGCCTCTTGACTCCAGAACTTCCAGCCTTAACATTCTAAAAACTGACGTGTGTACAACTGAGAGGGCTTTCGAAATGTGTTACCATGAGGGGACAATTATGGAAGGCCCCCATCTGTGGTAAGAGCACATGGCAGGGGCACTGCTTGTGGGGCCAAACCGTCTTACCATGAGCAGATACATGTGGAAGGCCCCCATCTGTGGCCGGGGTACATGACAGGGCCACTGCTTATGGGGCCACACCCTCTTATCACAAGCGGATACATATGGAAAGCCCCTGCCTGTGGTCGGGGCACATGGCAGGGCCACTGTTCATGGGGCCATGCCCTCTTACCATGAGCAGATGTATATGGAAGGCCCCCATCTGCGATCGGGGCATGTGGCAGGACACTGTTCATGGGACCATGCCCTCTCCCTTTCTATCTTTCAGCGATCCCAGTCTCCAGCTGCCTCAGACTGCTCGTCCTCATCCTCCTCAGCCAGCCTGCCCTCCTCCTCCGGCAGGAGCAGCCTAGGTAGTCACCAGCTGCCCCGGGGCTACATCCCCATCCCGGTGATCCACGAGCAGAATGTTGCCCGGCCTCCAGCCCAGCCCTCCCTCCACCAAGCCCAGAAGACCCACTACCCAGCTCAACAGGGTGAATACCAGACCCACCAGCCTGTGTATCACAAGATCCAGGGGGACGACTGGGAGCCCAGGCCCCTGCGGGCGGTGTCCCCGTTCAGATCACCCGCCCGGGGTGCGTCAAGCCGTGAGGGTTCACCAGCCAGAAGCAACACGCCAGTGCACTCACCGTCACCCATCCGGGTGCACCCTGTTGTCGACAGGCCCCAGGTATGGGAAGCTAGTTGTCAGCAGGCTTGCTAAGACAGCCATCTGTCCAGGGGCTGAGAACTCTCAGCAGGTGCCCTAGGTCTTCCATCAGAACTGGAGGAGGTGAGATTCCAGAAACTGCTGGTCATCTTCAGAAACACAGGACAAGGGCTTTGAACCCTCAGCACTTTCTACAGCTTTTGGTTGGCTGATCTTTTCTCACTGTGGATGCCTCAGGGCCAGGCCTCCAGCCACCTCAGTAGGAAACAGCTGGCAGGCCTCATGCCGTCACTCACATACCTGGGACCCAGGGTTGCTTATTGCCCACCCTGCCTTCCTTTCAGGGCCCTCCAAAACCCCAGAAACAGGAGTTGCAAGAATCATGCAAAGAAGTCCCATATACCCTTTAGCCACATTGACTGTTGGTTAAGATTTTTCTGTATTGCTTTGTCTCTACACACACACACACACACACACACACACACACACACACACACACACACACACAGACAGACAGAGACACAGAGACAGAGTTTGGGGAAACCCTGGTGGCGTAGTGGTTAAGAGCTGAATCTGCTGACCAAAAGGTCTGCCATTTGAATCCACCAGGCGCTCCTTGGAAACTCTATGGGGCAGTTCTATTCTGTCCCGTAGGGTCGCTATGAGTCGGAATCAACTTGACTACAGCGGGTTTGGTTTTGCTCTGGTTTATACACGGTTTGAGAGTTAGGTACAGATATCATGCCCCTTGACCCTAAACACTTCAGCAAGTATTTCCTAAGAAAAAACATTGTCGTTCATAACCACAGTAGAATGATCAGATTCAGGAAATATACCATTATTACGATACTACTAAACACACAGTGCGTATTCACATCTCCTTTACAGCAGTCCCCTGACCCAGCTCCAGGATCTAATCCAGGCTCACAAGCACCACATGTGGATGTCATTTCACTTTAGTCTCCTTCAGTCTGGAACAGTTCCTTGGCCTTTCTTTGCCTCCGTGACCTTGACATTTTTTAAGAGTACAGGCCATAGAATATTCTCTCCTAAGGATCTCTAAAGTCAGTTCTTCTTCTGCAGCCATTGTTTTTAAAACCCAAAGAGGGATGTGTGATTGGTTTATGAGTGGTAAGGGCCAATGTTGAGGACATCTGGGCTGGCCAGCAAAATCTGGTGCAGGTGGCCAGTGTTAAGTTAGCCAAGTGTCACACTGGATCCATACGCAGGCTCAGTAATCCTAGGAAAGATGCCCCCGTTTATAGAGCCACGGAAATTTCCCCACATAACTGGTGAAACAGTACTTCCTCTTTTACCCCCTTTACGTGGTCCATGGTGCCCTCCCTTCATAGCCTATTCAAAGATCCCTTTTTGGAGGCTTGCAAGGACTTGACCTAACTAAACATGATAGAAGAATTTAGCATTTTAAATGGGGAGTATTTTAGAAGCAATATAGTCTAACTCTTACTTCCCAGCTGATGAAATTAGGGTGTCTGAGATTTCTGAAGGCTTTTTAGATCCCAGCTGATGAAATTAGGGTGTCTGAGATTTCTGAAGGCTTTTTAGATATATGCATATATGTTAGAAGAGCCAAGATAGCTCTGTTTTAAGCACAGCTCATTTAAGAATACATGGCCCCAGCTTACAGTCCCAGTAAGGAACCTTGGCCTGCGCCAGGAAGTCAGCACAAAGATGCTACATCATAGCTGAACATAAGCTCCGGCACAGATGTGCTGAAGCAGAGTTCTTAGAGGGTTAACTATTTTGGGCAACTTGCTCATTCTTGGAAAATACATCAGTCTGGGCAGAAACCACGAGGCTGTCATGGGTTTTAAAAAAAAACCACACTGTAGCTGCTGACCATCGAGTCAATTCCGACTCATGATGGCTCCACGTGTGCCGGGTAGAACTGTGCTTCATAGTTTTGGAGGCTTGGAAACAGATTACCAGGCCTGCCTTCTGAGGCGCCTCTGGGTAGATTTGAACCACCAACCTTTAGGCTAGTAGTTGAGCACTTAACCAAAGTTTGTGCCACCTGGGGACTTCATTAAAAAAAAAAAATTATAGGTTTAGAAAAATAATGCCTTTGATGAAACAGGAGGTAAGGTATATACGCTGCGCAGAGCTGGTCTCCGTGCATGAAGAAGGAGAACACAGCTGCGCCACCTGAGAGTAGGACACCCCGGTACTTTGCCTGGAGCTGTGGAGACTAAAGTATCTCAGCGTTGTCATGAGGACTTGGAATTTTCATTTTTGAAAATTATTTTGGTTTTCTTTTCATTGCTCTAAGAATACTTTCTACAGAGAAATTCCATGAGAGATAACAGACGGATAGACCAGGGTCGTAAATGGAGGCATAACAGTGGTTTGGACACATACATGATTAATATCATATGTCTATTCTATAAAACTGTTATCTGACTTAGAAAATCTTTTATACTGTTTAACTTAAAAAAAAATTTTTTTTCCTCAGTTTTGTTTCTCACTGGTACTAGCTGCAAACAGCTGCCTCTGACTTCTAGTTATTAAACGTATCTCTGTGTCCTTTGTCCTTCTCAGCAGCCAATGACCCATCGAGAACCTTCGCCTATTCCCCTACCTGAAAACAAACCGGAAAGTAAGCCAAGCCCTGCTGGACCAGATCTCTGTCCCGGACACATCCCGATTCAAGTGATCCGGAAGGAGGTGGATTCTAAGCCTGTTTCCCAGAAGCCCCCACCACCCGCCGAGAAGGTGGAAGTCAAGGTTCCCTCTCCTACTGCTCCAGTTCCTTGTCCTCCCAGCCCCAGCCCTTCTGCTGTCCCCTCAGCCCCTAAGAATGTGGCTGTAGAAGAAAGGGCAGCCCCCAGTCCTGCCCCCACAGAAGCTGCACCCCCAAAAGCAGGAGATGCCGAGCCCCACCCGAAGCATCCAGGTGTGCTGAAAGTAGAAGCCATCCTGGAGAAGGTGCAGGGGCTGGAGCAAGCTGTGGACAACTTCGAAGGCAAGAAGACTGACAAAAAGTACCTGATGATAGAAGAGTATTTGACCAAAGAGCTGTTGGCTCTGGATTCTGTGGACCCCGAAGGACGAGCCGATGTGCGCCAGGCCAGGAGAGACGGTGTCAGGAAGGTTCAGACCATCTTGGAAAAACTTGAACAGAAAGCCATAGACGTCCCAGGTCAAGTGCAGGTTTATGAACTCCAGCCCAGCTCCCTTGAAAGCGATCGGCCGCTGCAGGAAATCATGGAGATGGGTACCATGGCCACAGACAAGAGTAAGAAAAGTGGCGGAAATGAAGACGACCCCAAAACTGAAACACAGCAGCCAGAAGCCAAAGAAGCAGCAGCTCCCAGCCCCGCCAGCACGACAGACACAACTGGTAACCCAGCAGCACCATAGTCCCGGCTAGATAAACGTCAGGCCCAAAGACTTGGAATTGATGGTGTGCTTAGGGAAGTTTAAGTTGCATGCATTTCAGGGACTTGAGATCAGTTGGTTTTTATTCTTCGTAGCCGCTTGGTACGCAGTATCAACTTGGGTGGAGGCAAAACACACTAATAAAAGGGCTAAAAGGGAAATAATGCTTTGCTTCTCTATCCTTATTCTGTACAAAGGAAGTTGCTTGTTGTTTCAAAGCTTAACCCCACTGCTTGTTGTTTGGGGGCTCTCTCTGTACCTGAGCACCACATGTTAGCCATAGCTGTGAGCCGTCTTCCTGTGGCTCTGGACTGAAGGAGTGTTTTTGAGAGTGGACGGGAGTCAATTTTCCCGTCACATAAGTGCCAAGTCCATTCTTCAGAAATGTTGCCATTTGAATGGGATGATTTTCTTCATCTCATAGTTCAAATACCTGACTTCAGCTAGAAGAGAATGTGTAAGGTGCCGTAGGAATATCTGTATGTTGGATGACTTTAATTCTACATTCAAAAAAAGAAAATAAAGTATTAACGTAACTTAAGGTGTTCTTGGTGGTTTCTAAAACTTTGGAAAGAGTGGCAGCTTCTAGATTGTTACTAGCTTCAGTCAGAGTAAATGGCAGGCACATTGACAAGCCTGCTTTGGGATTCAGAAAGTCTCTACTGGCCCTGCTTACGAGAGAGAGAATGAGACCTGGTCATTTTTCTGTCTCCGGTTCCACTTGGAACCTGGGCCTGTGAACTCAGGTGAGAGAACTGTGTGCACCCCTTCAGACTGCCCCACCCAATGGCCAATGAGCCACTTGGGCAGCATCTCTGCCTGCCTGACCTTGGGCCACCCTTAGGCTGCACCCAGGGTCTAAGATGGTTCAAAAGTGCTCAGGGAAGTGGGTTCCCAGAATGGCCCAGGGCTCTGAGGGAGTGTTGGGCCATCTATTTGACACCTGAGTCACCAAACCAGACCAGCACCAGGTTTATCTTCTCAGATCGAGTTCCTAGAAGCCACTTGGGTTAGGGACCAGCTGCACACAGAAGCCACTGGGTGGAAGAAGATCCTTCTTCCTGGGCCAGTGCTTTTTAAAAGCTTCAGAAGGACCACAGCCACAGAATTTGGAGAGGTACTAGATTTTCTTTAACCACTTGACAAATCTGAAAATGAAAGGAAGCAAAAGATGGGCCTGAGACCTTAGAACTCGCAGCGAGCATCCAAACTTAAGAGTACCGAGCTGAATTCTCATGACTGTATTGAGTTTAATATTGGTGCCTGACGATGCTGCACAAAAATACACCCTGGTGTACTTGCCACTCTTAGCTTGCTGAGAAACGTTGACATCATTCGGATGGGAGTGCGCCAGCATCATTCCTGGGTGAACTCATTTGGGAAGTGCAAGCAGACTGTAAAGACATGCCACTGATTCTAGAAACTCAAACATGTAAATAGGAAAAAGCTACCAAACTATTTTTTAAATAAACCATAGTTAAACAATACGACCATTTCTCTCTGGGACTTGGGCATCTATTCTTGATGGCCTGAAAACAACATTAAGGCACCTTCAGCTGTTAACAGAATAAGTTGATGTTATTTTTTTTTATCACTCAACATCATCAGTAAGTAGCTCTTTCATGTAGTTACTGTTTTCAGTCTTCCCAGTTATGTGAGATATGAATGTAAGGCAGGAATTACTGGGCCTATCTGTGTTGGTGGTCCCTGGGCCTTGCATGAAGGCAAGAGGTCGGGCTCAGAGCTGGCTGCAAGTTCTTGCTAACACAACTGCCTTGACCCCCATAGGGATCAGGAAACATGTCTAATGAGTATCCGCCAAGTAGCTGGGGCTTTTGGCTTGTATAATCATCCCAATACCCTTTGGAGACTATCATATTTAGAGCACAGGCTTGAATCACACCTCCTGGGTTCAAGTCCAGCTTCACCATAACAATTCTGTGGCACTGGACACATTACATAGTCTTTCCCTTCCTGGAGAAAAAGTATTAAATGATTGTAGGCAGATGAGGTCCTAAAAGTAGTGCCTGGCATGTGACAGAAGTTGGCCCTTATTAACATCCTGTTTTACAACTGAGGACACAGGAAGTGACTTGCTCAGTCTCAGAACCAGGAGCAGAGACAGCATTTGGATTCAGGTCCATGAGCCATCAAAGGCCACGTTAATGTCACCACTGTGTACCGTCATCTTTAGTACTAAGTGGACTGGGGTGGCCAAGAGGGGAACGACTATCCTCCACCTCTCCCCAGCTCAGAGAGCAGTTGTTGTTTATATATTGCCTTGGAATCCTATGAGATTATTTCTGTGTCCCACATGAAGCAAGTGACTTGGAGCTAGTAAGTGGTGTCTACACTGCAAGCAGCTATTAAGTGATGGTGTCTGCACTAAAATCCACGTGCAGCCCTCTACACGCAGTCCAGATCCCTGGATTAGGTGTTAAACCTCTCCCTTTCTTCTTCTCACCTTTGTGTTCCTATTCTCACCTTCCATTTCTGTACTCTCCCAGCTGTCCAGATACCCCACCCTGAGGCCCACCTTTTTTGTGAAACCTTACCCACCTGGACAATATGCTTGCTCACAAATTTCCTGAACTGCCATCACCCTTTGTCTACTTGCCATAGCCTAGTTTTCTAGATGTTTTAAGGTCTTTAGTCATTTCTTCAATAAGACTCAGTCTTCTGAAGACAGGTCTACGCTGACCCCTTCTCATCTGCACAGTGTTGTCCAGACCTGGGCACATAAAGCACCCTGGGTGGCCAGGAGACCCGGAAAGTCCCCTTAAGATGTGATGACTCCAAGGCTGAATTGATATTTCTTCAGAAGTAAACATCACTCATCATCAGTTATGAGAGTTTAGAGCCCAGCTTTCCCACAAAGTTTTCTCTTGTAATATCCAGCTATGTAATTTGGGGCAAGTTGTTTCCTCTTGCTGGGCCAACCCTGGTGTTGTAGTGGTTAAGTGCTACGGCTGCTAACCAAAGGGTCGACAGTTCAAATCCACCAGGTGCTCCTTTGAAACTCTATGGGGCAGCTCTACTCTGTCCTATAGGGTCGCTATGAGTCGGAATCGACCCGACGGCACTGGGTTTTTGGGTTTGTTCCCTCTTGCTGGGCCTCCTTCTCCCCGCATATACAAGGTAGGCATTGGCCAAGGCCCCTCTTGGTGTTCTGGGTGATCCTGGTAAGTCCACACTTCTTGCTTTTGTGGCCTCTGCCCTTGGTGTTTCTCCATCACCAGCTCAGCCCTGAAGCTTAACATGGAACTCCATTATGAGGTGTGCGTTCCCACAGGCTCCCGTGTGGAGGTGGACAGTTTGTCCACTGTTCTGTAACATTATACAAATGTAATTGTATGCCAACGGACAGGATCCAGAGCTGCAGTTATTTTGGGATGTGCAGGAGCCTGTGGGAAAATGCTGGAACATGTCTGAGTCACTTGGGCAGATACCTTTCTTTCTGTGTTCCAGCATGTTTTGAACTTTGAGGCAGCACAAAAAAAGCTCAAGCTGGCGCACACACCCTTTGTGATTTGGTGTGCCCTTCCTGAGTAGTGCTTTCTTCTCCTCGGCCTAAGCCACCACGTCCACTGGGCTCTGAGACGTTTAAGTACAGAGCGGTGAGAGGAGCCTGGGCCTCTGCCAGGGCTGGATTAAGCCATTGGAGGCTCTCAGCATGGAAAAAACAGCCCTGGTGATGCAGTGGTTAAGCGCTCAGCTGCTAACTGAAAGGTCGGAGATTCGAACCTACCAGCTGCTCTGTGGGAGAAAGACTTGGCAGTCTGCTTCTGTAAAGATTACAGCCTTGGAAACCCTATGGGGCAGCTCTACTCTGTCCTACAGGGTTACCGTGCTTTGGAATCGACTTGACGGCAATGAGATAAGCGTGGAAAAGGTTGTGCTTCTCCATCTTAAATCCAGAATAAAAACAATACTAAACACACCATATATAAAAGCAAATTCCACATGTACTAAGGATCTAATTGTAAAAAGCAAAACTTTAACATGTATATTTAAAAATTTTTTAAGTATTTTTTATGCCTTTGGTGAAGACAAGTATTAAAAAAAAAAAAAGCCACAAAAGAAGTATGAGAGATCTGAATTTCCCAGCTTACACCTTATTGCTTTAAAAAATGTTAGAAGTCAGATTTCTCCAGTTGTGTGTGCGTGCACTTAGGTGTGCAGCCCGGCCCTCCTGGTACTCTAAGCCACCTAGTGTCCAGCTCTGCCCGTAGGAACCAGGGTAGACCAGAAGGAGCTGCTTCAGTCCCAGGGGAGGATGCGGAGCAGCACGAGGAGGGACCAGGACCACAGGAGAGAAGCCAGCAGATGGAGCTGGAAGCTAGCCTGAATGATGTGCGGAGGGGCTGGAAAAAGCAGTCCAGGCAGAAGGAGCGTTTTACTGGGAAACTCCTTCTCCTCTCCTTGTCCACTCTAGCAGTGCTTTCTCCTGATGACCTGGGTTGCCCAGCATGGAGGCTGCACTTTCTCCCACAGCCCTGTTGCTGAGGAAGCGGGTCCCTCTTGTTCTCTTCTGGAGTACCCGGGTGGCACAAATGGTTAACTCGCTCAGCTGCTACGTGAAAGGTTGAAGTTTTGAGTCTACCCAGAGGTGCCTCTGAAGAAGGGCCTGGTGATCTCCTGAAAATCAGCCGTGGAAACCCCCATGGAGCACATTGTACTCTGACACACATGGGGTCATTGTGAGTCAAAGTTGACTGGACGACAGCTGGTTTTTTCTTTTCTTCTACTTCGTGTCTCTCTCAACTTGCTCCTTCCTCCTCCTTAGCCTATAAATAGCACAAACCAAAAAGAAAAGTTTCCTGCATCTTCCTCAGTTTATTCCCCTTTGTTGTCAAGTATCTTGAAAGAGCCATCAAAGGTTACTGCCTGGCCTCTCACTTACTGCTCTGCCCACTTCGGTCTGCTCCCTTACCCCCCACCCCACCCTACCCCACATGAAACCACTCCTGTGGGCACATGTTGCTACCTGACCTCATTACTGTCATTGACACAATGGCTTCTTGACCTTCTTCACCTTCTTGACCCCCAGTGAGGCTGCCCTGACTCACCTTCTTCACTGCCCCCTGTTCTTACACAGTGAGGTCCCCAAGTGTTCTTCCCCTCCCCACTGCTCTTCTCACTGGTCCACCACTTCCTCTGCCACTCCCAGGCCCCCTCACCACCACCTCTATGCTTCTGGCACCCTCTCTCCAGAGCACCAGATTTAAAAGCTCAGGTGCCTTCAGGACTAACAGGAAGGCAAATGTTCACTTGATAGCCTCCAGGAACTGATAAGTCAAATCCCAGGGTCCCCAGCATCCCATCAGCTCTGTCACAGCACAAGTCTTGAGCACCCACAGAGACCAGCTAGGTGGAGAGTGACAGCCAGCTGTCATGAGCGCGGGAGGGGACGGGGGCAGATAGGGCCAAGCTGGAGAGCACGCACTCCCTGGGGGGCAGCTGCTTCTCAGCCCCTGCCAGTGGTTACCACACAGGGACATGGATCTAGAAAGACCAGAAATCTGTTTATGTAAAGTCTCTCAGTTTTTTAAATATTTTTAAATGTTTGTAAAAACCCAGGCAGGCTCAACAAAACCCATCTGCAGGCCAGATTTGGCCTTAGGGCTGCCAACTAGCAAGTTACAAATCCTACTGTGCTGTAAATATTTAATTCTGTCTCCAGTTCCTATCATCTTTCTCTACCCCTGGGAGTGTCCAGAGGGCAGCGACTGGCTTGGGCTTCTTTGATTCGCTGCATCCGGCTTGTGGTGGAGTCAGTGAATGGGAGAGAGACCGAGAGGAGGATCTTGCTACCCTGTTCTTTCTCCATCAGGCTAAAATATTTTTTTCATTTTCCCACCCCCACCCAAGGCTTTCATCCTGTCACTCAAGGATCGCCAACAAGCACCTGTTACATCTAGCTCAGAGTAGGCCTGATATTCAAGGTCTCCCACCCCTGACTCCACTTTTCTGAAGAAGTCAGTGAGTTGCTTCTGGCATCACCTGGTGTAAACAAAACTCACATTCAAATTCACCCATTACCTTTTTACTGGCCTGTGCTGTTTGCTCATCACTGGTATTTTAAGGGTAGTGGTTGAGAGCCTGCTCTAGAGTCAGATAGGCTGGGTTCCATCCCAGATTCTTCTCTCAAAATCTATGTGACCTTAGGCAGGTGCTTAACCTCTCTGAGCCTTGGTGTCTCCTTTAGTTAAACGGTGATAGTAAGTGTACCTAACAGCCCTGGTGGCACAGTGGTTAAGCAGCTCAACTGCTAACTGAAAGGTTGGTGGCTTGAACCCACCAGCCACTCCACAGGAGAAAAATGTGGCAGCCCGCTTCTGTAAAGATTTACAGCCTTGGAAACCCAATGGGGCAGTTCTACTCGGCCCTACAGGGTCACTATGAGTCGGAATCAACTCAACAAAAATGGGTTTGATTTTTGGTTTTAACTTTTTATAAAGTAACCCACGTAATGTTGAGGACAACTTGCCCAAGACAGTCAATAACAGAGCATATTTTTACCACCATTCTTTCCTTCATAGCAGCCACAAGGACAAGGAGAAAAGGGCTAAGAAATAGGTCCAGGGTGTTGGTCCTTCTATCCAACCTCAAGATAGTATCAGGGCAGAGTCTAGGGAAGGGGTAATCAGACACCACTCCAGTTGCTTCTCTCTCTGCTGCCCCTACTCATCTCTGCAACCTCTTCACTCAAGTCTGGCTGAAATCTTTTTACAGCGTGTTCCAAGCAGATTTTGTGGTTATGAGGAACAGGGAACAGAGACTCACTTAAAGTACCTCGAGCAATGGGTCTATTGCAAAGATCTCTGAGCCCTGGAACCCGGGAAACACTCAGGCCAGGTCTCAGGGGAGCAGGAGCTTTGGATCCAAGGTGGCCTAGGATCTGCCATGGATCTGAGCCACCAGCTCTTCCTGAATTTTCTCCTTTCTTCTCTCTCCACCAATGACCAAGACATAAAAATCAGGACGTATGATGTTATCAAGGAAGCACTCAAGTTGGCAACCACTGGCCATTCCAAATGCCCTGAGATGAGGCCTTCAGACAGAGTAGCAAAGGGAGACCAGGGGGCAGTTGGTTTCCAGGAGCTGAAACTGCTGTTGGTAAACACAAGGGAATATAGAAGTAGGGCTGTAAGAGCAACCTGACCCTTAATGCACTTGACAGTTGGTGCCTAGCCATGGCAGTCGCCTTTAATGGCCCTTCAAGATTGTGTATATGGGCCAAAGCCATTGCCTTGGAGTCAGTTCCAAATCATAGCAACCCTATAGGACAGAGTAAAACAGCCCCATAGGGTTTCCAAGGCTATAATCTTCACAGAAGCAGACTGCCACATCTTTCTCATGTGGAATGACTACTGGTGCGTTTGAACCTCAACCTTTCGGTTAGCAGCCTAATGTTTAACCACTGCACCACCAGGGCTCCTTATGTATATGGAAGGGTAATGATTAAGGGAGCCAGTCCAATTCTAAAGGCAAGATACAAAATATATGCATCTGTATAGCATTTAAGCAAACCAAGCCTAGAGGGTAAGGTGCTGGGCTAGACAAGTCGGCTCCTGCCCTAGAGCCTCAAAAGTATATGTGCCTAGCCTCACAAATCCCCAAATGCCCACGTTCCTTCCTGCCATTCTTCCGCTGATAGAGGAAGGGTGTAATAGAATACCGTTTAGTCGTGCCTAGACAAACTTCTGGCAAAAAGGACTAGGTCAGGAATCAGTCCCTTGGAAACTGAGCAGACAAGCTCCAGGAATGTCAGTAAAGAGTCACAGATTCTTAAAATGGCTTCGCTTTCAATGACCACTGCGGTGTGAGAAAAAAATGCATAGCGGCATTAACTCAAGTTAGAAGGATGTCAGGGCTGATTTCTTATATTCTGGAGGATGAGGATGTACTTAAGTGACTTGGCAGCTGTGTGAGGTAGAGAGTTCTAGAAGGGTGTAGAAGAGTCTTCAGAGATGGTGGTAACTGCATTAGTAGCAGTGAAATCACACAGTTTTGGAAGATCTTCTTATTACCCACTTACCCACCTCCTTCATCAATCCCTCCCTGGAGATACAGCTTCTGTATACTCATATCTTTGGTTTATACAGGGCCACCATGGCCATCCCGGTCTTTCTTTATATCTGAACCTCTCAGCTTCTTCTCCTACTGCTCACTGTCTCATTTTCTACATACAATTTTTTTTACAACAGCTTTATTGAAATGTAATTCACATGCCATACAATTCACCTGTTCAAAGTGTACAATTCAGTGATTTTTAGTATATTTACAGGGTTGTGTGACCATCACCACAATTTTAGAACATTTTCATCACCCCAAAAGAAACTCTATACCCATTAGTAGTCACTGCCTATATCCCTCCAACTTTTCCACCCGCAGCCCTAGGCAACCACTAATCCACTTTCTGTCTCTATGGATTTGCCTAGTCTAGACATTTCATACAATACGTAGCCTTTTGTGACTGGCGTGGCGTTTTCAAGGTTGATGGATGTTGTAGCAGGTATTCGTTCCTTTTTATTGCCAAAGAATGTTCCATTGTGTGGATATACTACATTTTATTTATCCATTCATCAGTTGGTGGACATTTGGTTTGTGTCGTTTCTTGGCTATTATGAATAATGCTGTTATAAACATTTATGTACAAGTTTTATGTGGACATATGTTTTCATTTTGCTTAGGTATATACCTAGGAGTGGAATTGCTGGGTCATATCTACATAACTCTATGTTTAATCTTGTGAGGAACTGCTAGGCTATTTTCCAAAGAAGCTGCGGTGGCGTCACCAGGGTTGGTGTCACCCAGTGTGATTGTTGTGTTGTCATCCCTCCCGTGCTAATTACCACAATATTGTAGCTAAAACAGCAGAAAAACTGACAAAATCAGAGACTGTAAAAACACCAGTAGCAATGAAAACAACAATGCGTGTGTGTATCGTGTGCAGATGAAACCACGTGGTTTGAAGCGTCATTGTAATTGAGTATTAATGACAGCTCTGATCGCAGTATCTTAGAAGGCTTAAGAAGTAAGCTAGCATAGAGTTTTAGCCTTGTAGGTATAATGACACATGTAAGCTGGGCTTACGAAAATTTTTTTGTTTTTATAACTAACTACAGGAATATTTTTATAAAAAAAAATTTCTGGTGAAACGCTGCACAAAAATTTTATAGACAGTCATTTTGATGTCACCTCCTCTGACAGTTCTCACAGTATGGTCTGCACCCTCCACACCCCTCTAGAGACATCCCTGAAAAACTGTACTGTTTTACATTCCCACCAGCAATGTTTGAGGGTTCCAGCTTCCTCAGATCTCATTCTCTACATATCTTAGTTAAACGTTTAAGAGCATGGATTTTACCTACAAGTCATCTCTTAAAAGCAAAACAAAAACCATTGCCATCAAGCGACCCTATAGGACAGGGTAGAACTGCCCCATAGGGTTTCCAAGGAACAGTTTGTGGATTCGAGCTGTTGACCTTCTGGTTAACAGCCAAGCTCTCAACCACTGTACCACCGGAGTTTTACAAGCCATTTCTTAAAAACCCAACCCTTTGACATCGAGTCAATACTGACTCATAGCAACCCTATAGCACAGAGTAGAACTACCCCATATGGTTTCCAAGGTGTGCCTGGTGAATTCGAACTGCTGACCTTTTGGTTAGTAGCCATAGAGCCATCTCTTAGCACCAGGTAATATAGTTCACTAGCTATCTCACGGATTGGCTGCCTTGGGTTAGACTGCCTTAGACTCCTGGGCCAATCAGTGAGTGCCAGCGTGATGAAGCTGCGTAATATGGTACAAAAGATGGCTGCCAAATGCCTATTCCTTCAGCAGGACCTTTGGGGAAGAGAAGATGGCAGAGCACTTGAGGATGATAACAGCTTCATCTCAGGGCCATATGCAAGCACAAAGAGGGCAACTGGCTAAAGGAAAAAAATGGAATTCCTTTTCTTGGGACTCTAATTAAGGCAAACTAGACCACATAACTAGTTTGACTGCTTCAAAAAAACACTTGGGTTCCATGCGCAGCCAGGTCTCTAATTTTTCAAATTATTTTCTGAAGCACCTATACGCCTGCTATGGATTGAATTGTGTCCCACAAAATATGTGTTGGAAATTCTAACTCCTATATGTGTGGTTATAATCCTATTTGGATATGGGTTTATTTTGTTGTGTTAGGAAGCCCTATCAGTGTTAGGTGCGTTTAAGCCAATCACCTTTAAGATATAAAAAAGAGCAGACTAGGCACAACAAGCACTCAGAGATGGGGAAAGATAGGTGCCAAGTCACATGAAGACTGTCAAGGAAGAAGCTGAACAGAGACAAGAAGATTGCCAAGGAAGAAGCTGAACAAAGACCTTCCTTCAGAGCCGACAGAGAGAGAAAGCCTTCCCCTAGAGCCAGTGCCCTGAATTCAGACTTCTAGCCTCCTAAACTGTGAGAAAATAAATTTCTGGTAAAGGCACCCTCTTGTGTTATTCGTGTTATAGCAGCACTAGATAATTAAGACAAAACCCTTATTACTAAAAAAAAAAAAGAAAGGCCAGTGTCTCCATCCAAAACCTCCCCCTTTCATCCTGAATTGTCAAAGAACCTCGGACTCGCTCAGATCAGTGAGAGTCAATCCTGCTGGAGACGCCAGGCAGAGAGAGAGGGAAGGAAAGTTCTGATTTGCAATACCTATAAAGTCGTGAAAAAGCCGTCACCGTCAAGTTGATTCCGACTCATAGTGACCCTGTGTGACAGGGTAGAACTGCCCCATGGGGTTTCCAAGGAGCACCTGGTGGATTCAAACTGCTGCCCTTTTGGTTAACAGCCATAGAACTTAACCACTACGCCACGAGGGCACCAGGTTTTACAGTGTTGCTAGGAGCCCCTGGGTGGTACAAAGGGTTAAGTGCTCTACTACTAACCAACAAGTTGGCAGTTTGAGCCCACCTAAATGTGCCATGGAAGAAAGCCCTGGTGATCTGCTTCCAAAAGGTCACAGCCTTGAAAACCCTATAGAGCACAGTTCTACTCTACACCACACGGGGTCATCATGAGTTGGCGTTGACTAGATGGCAAGTGGCTACAGTGTTGCTGTTGAAATCTGGCCTTTTCTTACTGCACGTTGACCCTTTACGTTCCCTCCCAGGTGTGACCCAAAGGAAGCGCTCATCACCATAGCAAGGCTCTTCTGAACACCTTTGCCTTAATAAGAGTCTTGTTGTTAGGTGCTGGTGGAGTCAATTTTCGACTCACAGCAACCCCATGTGACAGAGTAGAACTGCCCCATAGGGTTTTCAAGGCCTTAATCTTTATGGGAGCAGATCACCAGGTGGATGTTGCATCTTAGCCACCTTTAACAGAACACAGCTGAAAACAGTTAACTCATATTTACCTATGGATGTCCTTCCTGGGCTTCCCGCCATGGCCTCCTGTGACCCTCGCTAAATGCCCTTTGGCCTCCCTCCAATCTCCCCACCCCCACATCCTTGGTGTCCAGTTGAGATAGCTCTCTCATAGAGTTTCGCTTGGGGCCTTTGGTATTCTTTCCTGTCAATGGTCTTTTCTGTCTCAGAATATCAGAGAAAAAGGGCAGGGACCTGGAGATTTTGCTCCCAGGAAGCTCCTTGACTATAGACAAGTTTATACCCCTTCTCCATGGCAACCAGCTTTGCTCATCAGGAAGTATTAAGGGAGGAGCAGGCTTCATAAACCCTTGAAAAAGTTTTATGTCACTTTCCACTCAGGGCAACGAGTGCCTACTTGCCCTACCTTTTCATAACTAAAAGAAGGAACCCAAAGACTCTTGCTCCAGCAAAGAAGGTTCTAAGGTGACTCTTGGTGTCTACCCTCTGATGTAAAAGCAGCTGGCACGATTTTTAAAATGTCTTCCAATAGGAGCCCAGTTACATTTAAAAATTCTGAGATAATTTTGTCTAATTATTGGGTCACAGGGTTCCTTTGGGCATTAAAAAGACATAAAGGTCATTACTTCAAATATATTTTTAAACCTTCAGGATTTAAAACTATTAAGAATATTATGACTCTTCCATTTTGATGTTCTGTTCATTATATTTCATCCTAATGATCAAGGTAACAGAAAATATATAGTTTAAAAACAAATGTAGTGGTTACATTTGGTAACCATTTCTTGAACAGTTGAAAGGATAAAGTTCCAGGTCAGGTGGTAACGGAGGGAGGGAGGGAGGGAGGGAGGAGAGAAAACATGGGTCCCAAGAATAACTTACTGTTGATTTGTTTAAAATTAATAGGCTGAAATGGTTAATTTTGTGTAAACGTGATTTCTTGCGATCCATTGGAATGTGCAACTCAAAATTTGTCTTTACTGTTAAGGCTTTACCTAAGCTGTTTGTTAGTTCAAACTCTACAAACAAACTTGTTGCAAATTCTGACTCACAGCGATCCTATGGGACAAAGCAGGACCGCCCCATAAGGTTTCCGAGGCTGTAACCTTTACAGATAAGCAACATCATGATAAACGGAAAAAATATTGAAGTTGTCAAGGATTTCACTTTACTTGAATCCGCAATCAACGAAATCAAACTTGATATTCCACTGGGCGAATCAGCTGTAAAAGACCTCTTTGAAATGTTAAAAGACAAAGATGTCACTTTGAGTACTCAAGCCACGGTATTTTCTATAGTCTCGTATACATGCAAAACCTAGACAATGAATAAGGAAGAGTGAAGAAGATCATCTTTGAATTATGGTGTTGGTGAAGAATATTAAATGTACTCTGAACTGCAAGAAGAATGAACAAAATGTCTTGGATGGAGTACAGCCAGAATGCTCCTTAGAAGCAAGGTTGGTAAGGCTTCATCTCATTTACTTTGGAGAGACCAGTCCCTGGAGAAGGACATCTGTTGGTAAGTAGAAGGCCAGTGAAAAAGAGGAAGACCCTCAAAAAGATGGGATGACACAGAAGCTGCAACAATGTGCTCAAACATAACAACCATTGTGAGGATGCCATGGGACTGGGCAGTGTTTCATTCGGCAGTGTACACCATGAGCTGGAACCAACTCGAGCGCCCCTAACAACAATAATCTTACCGAACCAGACTGCCTCCTCTTTCTCCAGCAGAGGGGCTGGTGAGTTCAAACCATTGGCCTTTCGGTTAGCAGCTTAACCCCTGTGCCAGCTCCTTAAGACTCTACAGGGATTGGTTTCTGAATACAGGTAAGGCTGGCGGGTTCTGGCCTTGGTGGGCTGCGGAGTTAAATTAGTCCCTGGAGTCCTGAGATGGTGCATCATCCCAGCATCACCAGTAACTCACTGTGTTTTGTTGTTGTTGTTGTTAGGTGCCGACTTGTTTCTGACTCATAGCAACCCTATGTACAACAGAACAAAACACTGGCTGGTCCTGCGCCATCCTCACAATCGTTGTCATGCTTAAGCCCATTGTTGCAGCCACGGTGTCAATCCGTCTCATTGAATGTCTTCCTCTTTTTCACTGACCCTCTATTTTATCAAGCATGATGCCCTTCTCCAGGGGCTGATCCCTCCTGATAATATGTCCAAAGTATGTGAGACGCAGTCTCGCCATCCTTGCTTCTAAGGAACATTCTGGTTGTACTTCTTCTAAGACAGATTTCTTCGTTCTTTTGGCAGTCCAAGGTATATTCAATATTCTTCACCAATACCACAATTCAAAGGCATCAATCCCTTCTTCGGTCTTCCTTATTCATTGTCCAGCTTTCACATGTGTATAAGATGATTGAAAACACCATGGCTTGGGTCAAGTGTGCCTTAGCCTCCAAGGTGATATCTTTGCTTTTTAACACTTTGAAGAGGTCTTTTGCAACAGATTTGCCCAATGCAATATGTCATTTGATTTCTTGACTGCTGCTTCCTTGAGTGTTGATTATAGATCCAAGTAAAATGAAATCCTTGACAACTTCAATCTTTTCTCCGTTTATCATGATGATGGTTACTGGTCCAGTTGTGAGGATTTTTGTTTTCTTTATGTTGAGGTGCAATCCATACTGAAGGCTGTGATCTTTGATTTTCATCAGTAAGTGCTTCAAGTCCTCTTCACCTTCAGCAAGCAAGGTTGTGTCATCTGTATAACGCAGATTGTTAATGAGTCTTCCTCCAATCCTGATGACCTGTTCTTCTTCATGTAGTCCGTTTCTCAGATTATTTGCTCAGCATATAGATTGAATAAGTATGGTGAAAGGATACAACCCTGATGTACACCTTTCCTGACTTTAAATCTCGCAGTTTCCCATTGTTCTATTCCAACGACTGCCTCTTGGTATATGTACAGGTTCCTCATGCACCCAGTTAAGTGTTCTGGGATTCCCATTCTATGCAATGTTATTCATAATTTATTATGATCCACACAGTTGAATGCTTCAGCATAGTCAATAAAACACAGGTAAACTTCTTTCTGGTATTCTCTTCTTTCAGCCAGGACCCATCCGACAGCAGTGATATGTCTCATTCCACATTCTCTTCTGAATCTGATTTGAATTTCTGGTAGCTCCCTGTTGATACCCTGCTGCAACTGATTTTGAACGATCATCAGCAAAATTTTACTTGCATGTGATACTAATGATATTGTGTGATAATTTCTGAATTCTGTTGGATCACTGTTCTTTGGAATGGGGGCACAAATATGGGTCTCTTCCAATCAGTTGTCCAGGTACCTGTTTTTCAAATTTCTTGGCATGGATGAGTGAGCACTTCCAGTCTGTTGGCTGAAACATCTCAATTGGTATTCTGTCAATTCCTGGAGCCTTGTTTTGTTTTTTAATTGAACTTTAGATGAAGGTTTACAGAACAAACTAGTTTCTCATCAGTTAGTACACACATTGTTTTTTTTGTTTGTTTTCTTAATAGATTTTATTATGCCAATTGACTTAGATGTCCCCTGAAACCGTGGTCACCAGACCCCTGCCCCTGCTACGCTGGCCTTCGAAGCATTCAGTTTATTCAGGAAACTTCTTTGCTTTTGGTTTAGTCCAGTTGTGCTGACCTCCCCTGTATTGAGTACACACATTCTTGTATGACATTGGTTAACAACCCCATGACATGTCAACACTCTCCCTTCTCAACCCTGGGTTCCCTATTACCAGCTTTTCTGTTCCCTCTTACTTCCCAGGCCTTGCCCCAGGGCTGGTGTGCCCCTGTAGTCTTGTTTTGTTCCATGGGCCTGTTCAATCTCTGGCTGAAAGGTAAACCTCAGGAGTAGCCTCATTACTGAGCTGAAAGGGTGTCCGGGGTCCATACTCTCAGGGTTTCTCCAGTCTCTGTCAGGCCAGCAAGTCTGGCCTTTCTTTTTGAGTTAGAATTTTGTTCTACATTTTTCTCCAGCTCTGTCTGGGGCCCTCTATTGTGATTCCTGTCAGAGCAGTCAGTGATGGTAGCCAAGCACCACCTCATTGTACTAAACTTAGTCTCTTGGAAGCGGTGGTAGATGTAGTTCATTAGTCCTTTGGACTAATCTTTCCCTCGTGTCTTTAGTTTTCTTCAGTCTTCCTTGCTCCCGAAGGGGTGAGACCAGTGGAGTGTCCTAGATGGCCGCTCACAGGCTTTTAAGACCTCAGACACTACTCACCAAAGTAAAATGTAGAACATTTTCTTTATAAACTCTACTATGCCAGTTAAGCTAGATGTTCCCTGAGACCATGGTCCCCACAGCCCTCAGCCTAGGATTTCTGTCCCTGAGGGAGTTTAGGTGCAAAAAAAAAAAATTTTTTTTTTTTTTTTTTTGTGGAGCTACCATGGCCCTGCCTTGTACAGGCTGTGCTGCCTTCTCCAGTATTCTGTACTGTCTTACCCTTCACCAAATTTACCACTTATCTATTGTCTCTTAAGTGTTTTTCCATCCCCACCCCTCCCCACTCTTGTAATTGTCAAAGATTGTTTCTTTTTGTATGTAAACCTTTTCATGAGTTTTTACCGTAGTGGTCTCATACAAATTTGTCCTTTTGTGATTGACTTATTTCACTCGGCATAAGGTCCTCCAGATGCAGCCATTTTTATGTGATGCTTCACAGATTTATTGTTCTTTAGCTTTGTGTAATACTCCACTGTGTGTATGTTCCACAGTTTGTTTATCCATTCATCTGTTGATGGGCATCTAGGTTGTTTCCATCTTTTTGCTATTGTGAACAATGCTGCACTGAACAAGGGTATGATGACTCTTATTTCTCCAGGATATATTCCTGGGAGTGGGATTGCTGGATAATATGGTATTTCTATTTCTAACTTTCTAACGAAGTGCCATGTCATTTTCCAAAATGCTTGTATGATTTTGCATTCCCACCAGCAGTGCATAAGAGTTCCGATCTCCCCACAGCCTCTCCAACATTTGTTATTTTGTGTTTTATTGGTTTGTGCCAGTTATGCTGGGATGAGATGGTATCTCACTGTGGTTTTGATTTGCATTTCTCTGATGGCTAGAGATTGTATTTCCTCATGTGTCTGTTGGCGCTTGAATGTCTCCTTTGGTGAAGTGTCTGTTCATATCTTTTGCCCATTTTTTAATTGGATTATTTGTCTTTTTGTTGTAGAGGTGTTGAATTTTCTCACAGATTTTAGAGATTAGATCTTTGTCTGATTTGTAATAGCCAAAACTTTTTTCCCAGTCTCTAAGTTCTCTTTTTACTCTTTTGGTGAAATCTTTTGATGAGCCTAAGTATTTGATTTTTAGAAGATCTCAGTTATCTAGCTTATCCTCTGGAGCTTATGTGTTGTTGGTTGCGATTTGTATCCTGTCAATGCTGTGTATTAGGGCCTCTAGCATTGATCCTATTTTTTCTTCTATGAACTTCATAGTTTTTGGCTTTGTATTTACGTCTTTGATCCATTTTGAGTTCGTTTTTGTATATGGTGTGAGGCATGGGTCCTGTTTCATTTTTTGCAGATGGACATCGAGTTTTACCAGCACTATTTATTATATTAAAAAGGCTGTCTTTTCCCCATTTGATGGACTTTGGGCCCTTGTTGAAGATCGGGTGACTGTAGGTGGATGGCTTTACATCAGGATGGAGCCTTGTTTTTTGCCAATGCCTTCAGTGCAGCTTGGACTTCTTCCTGTAGTACCATCAGTTCCTGATCATATACTACCTCCCTAAATGGTTGAACATCGACCAATTCTTTTTGGTATAGTGACTCTGTGTATACCTTTCATCTTCTTTTGATGCTTCCTGTGTTGTTCAGTATTTTCCCCATAGGATCCTTCGATGTTACAACTCAAGGCATGTTCTTCCCTTTTGATTTTCTATCTCCAGGTCTTTGCACATCTCATTATAATACTTTACTTTGTCTTCTCGAGCTGCCCTTTGAAACCTTCTGTTCAGCTCTTTTACTTCATCATTTGTTCATTTTGCTTTAGCTACTTGGTGTTCAAGAGCAAGTTTCAGAGTCTCTTCTGACATCCATTTTGGTATTTTCTTTCTTTCCTACCTTTTTAATGTGCTCTTGCTTTCTTTATGTATGATGGCATGGTGTGTTTTAGCAAGCTGCTTCTCCTCGGATTCATGAAATTCTGCTTCAGTTCCATGATTGTTAGAAGACTAAAATCTGCGGTGAGGAATTTTGCTTCATTGACCAGTAGGGGGCAAGTCATGACTGTGCCTTCTATTTTACGCTGCCCCAAAGAAATCCTTTCCTGCTTTCTCAGAAAGTCATCCCTGTCATTGTCAGAATGGGCGACTGAAAATTTACTTCTTTTATTATTCTCTATTTTTACAATGCAAGTGACACAAACAAAGGGTTCTTACTTGAAAAGCAAGAAAATGAAGCAGGTTGTGCTGGTCTAATCAGTTGTCTGAGCTGATGAGAACACAGCCATGTATTCAGGCACTCTCATTCTGTGAATAAATGCAAGGATACCTCCATTTTCTATAATTGAGGAGATTTGTGAATCAAAAGGAAACCCTGATGGCGTAGTGGTTAAGAGCTATGGCCGCTAACCAAAGGGAAGACAGTTCGAATCCACCAGGTCCTCCTTGGAAGCCCACAGGGGGCAGATCTACTCTGTCCTATAGAGTCGCTAGGAGTCAGAATCCACTCGACAGCAACAGGTTTGGTTTTTCAGTTTGGTGAATCAAAAATAATCCAACCAATCATCTGATTAGAACTCCATTCTAATAATGGAAGTAGACCACACCCATCTAAGAGCTAACCCAGCCAGCCCCATTTTATGTGGTTTTCTAGCCATGTAAGGCCGACTTTGGGGGAAAAGGCAAAAGCTCTCAGAGTTTTAATGTCAGGCTTAGGCTTTCATTGCCTGGCCACTGTGACTGGGCGAGGACTGAGCATGTGACACAAGCTGGGCCAACCAGAGCCCTACACCAGCTTTTTCTCCTGGAGACGCTGGGCATCTCTCTTGCTGTTGTTGTCTAAGAGGTGACGCTAGGTGAGGCTCGGGGGAACTCTTCCGAGATCTCTTGTTTCCATGGAGGGACTTCTGCTACCACAGTGGTTTGTAACCCAGGCTGCACAACCAGAGAGATTTTTGAAAAATATGAAAGCTGCGGTGTGATTGAATACATTTGTACGGCTTTTCTAGCCATGGTCTTGTGTATCCCACCTAGGTGATTGGGCAGGACTTTGTGATAGGGTGGTCATGGCCCACCAAGGGAATTCATCAGTTTTGTCTTAAAACAGAGCCAATTCCAGAGCAGAGAGGAGAATCCCAGCACCACCAAGGCAGCGGACAGCGTGTCCTTTGGACTCAGGATCCCTGCACTGAGAAGCTCCTGGAGCTTCTCAGGAGGCAGAGAGAAAGAGAGCTGTAACACTGAAAGAGAGCTGTGACAGGAGAAACCCAGCAACAGGAGATGGTGTGGTGGACTTCCCGGTCCATGCAGAGAGAAAGCTGAGTGCCTCTGGGGAGAGGCCTAGGGCCAGGGAGAGGCATGCCTGCGAGCATGGTTGGAAAGAGGCTGTCCTGATGAAAGAACTGTATCCTGAGTGTTCCTGAGTCTGAATTGTAACTGTTACTTCCCTTATAATAAACCCCATAATCGTAAGTATGGTCTTTGAGTTCTATGTGGCCATTGCAGAGACATAGTGCTGTGTGAAGGACAATTGGTGTTAGAATTAGTAAAGGTGGCGGAGATGAGGCTTGTCTGGCCTCCATCTCATGAGAGTCAGCCTTGCACTGTTCATCTTGGTTCTCCTTCTCCATTGTGGGGTTTGAGGAGGTCAGACACTGCCCCCACTTCCCATGAAAGAAGCCAGACACAAAAGGCCACATATTGTACGATTCCACTTATATGAAACGTCCAGCACAAGCAAATCTGTAACCTGACCCTAACGTTGTTGTTAGGTGCCATCGAGTCCGTTCCGACTCACAGCAACCATATGTACAACAGAGGGAAAAACTGCCCAGTCCTCTGTCATACTTACAATCGTTGTTATGCTTAAGCCCATTGTGCAGTCACTGTGCCGATCCATCTCATTGAGGGTTTTCCCTTTTTTTGCTGACCCTCCACTTTACCAAGCATGATGTCCTTCTCCAGGGACTGATCCCTCCTGACAACATGTCCAAAGTACATAAGACGCAGTCTCGCCATCCTTGCTTCTAAGGAGCATTCTGATTGTATCCTAATAATGCCAGTAAATTTCCATTAGTCCTTAAACTAGCTCAAGCTAGATTTGGCCCACCCCGCATGCCCAGAATGGCCAGCTGTGACCACTAAATGACCTCAAGAGAGGACGTAGCAACAGAAGGAACGAATCAGAAGGAAAATCATCACCCGGACCCTATTTCCAAGCTAGAAATCCAACAAGAACCATGTCACCTCCTGTGTCCGAGCCACCTTCTGGAGTTTTCCCTCCCCAGTACGCCTGCGTGGCCGCCATCTTACTGCCCAAATCACGTATAAGCCCTAGTACCCATAGCTCAGGGAGCTGGATCTGAGGAACTTCTTCCCAGCTCTTTGCTCTGTGCATTCCAATAGTTACTTTCTCAAAGATCGGTGTCCAGATAATTGGCAAGTCTGGGCACACCGGACAAGAACTCACCTTCTAGGGTTTTGTAACCAATCCGGAGACAGAAAGCAGATTAGTGGCTGCAGGGGCTGGAGGGATGGGAATGGGGAGTGACTGCTAAGGGGTAGGGGTTTCTTTTTGGGGTGATAAAGATGCTCTACAATTAAATAGTGGTAATGGTTGCACAAAGGAGCCCTGCTAGCACAGTGGTTAAAGCAATAGACTGCTAACCCAAAAGGTGAGTGGTTAGAAACCACCAGTGGCTCTGGGGGAGAAAGATGTGGTAGTCTGCTTCAGTAGAGGTTTATAGCCTCTGAAACCCTATGGGGATGCCATGAGTTGGAATCAACTGAATGGCAGTGGGTTTTGGTTTTGGCTGGTTGCACAGCTTTGTAAATATACACTAAAAGCCACTGAGTTGTACACATTAAAAAGGTAAATTTTATGGGGTGTGAATGGTATCTGTCATGGATTGAACTGTGTCCCCCCAAAATCTGTCATCTTGGCTAGGTCATGATCTCCAGTATTGTATGATTGTTTACCATTCTGTCATCTGATATGATTTCCCTATGTGTTGTAAATCCTGTCACTATGGTGTATTGAAATGGATTAGTGGCAGTTACATTGATGAGATCTACAATCTCTTTTGAGATATAAAAGAGAAGGGAGCAGAGAGACATGGGAATCTTGTACCACCAAGAAAGTAGTACTGGGAGCAGAGCATGTCCTTTGGACCCAGGGTCCCTGTGCTGAGAAGCTCCTCAGCTGGGGAAGATTGATGACAAGGACTGTCCTCCAGAGCTGACAGAGAAAGCTTTCCCCTGGAGCTGACACTCTGAATTTGGACTTGTAGCCTGCTAGTCTGTGGGAAAATAAATTTCTCTTTGTTAAAGCCAACCACTTGTGGTATTTCTATTCTAGCAGCACTAGATGACTAAGGCAGTATTTTAATAATAATAATAAATAACACAAGCCCAGCCTCTGCCTCAGACCAATTAACTCAAAGACTCTGTAGTGGAGCCCAGGCCTGGACACTGTTAACGAACTTCCCCAGTGATTCCTATGAGCAGCCTGGATGAACCATTGTTAGGGTGACATGCCTGGGGGAGGCGGACTAGATGGGGAGAGAGCTGCCGGCATGTTTGCTTGACTTCCTCTCTCTTTCCTTTTCTCAGATCAGTTCAGTGGGAAAGCCCAGTTACAGTCAGACATCTCTTTCTCTCTTAAAAAAAACATTTTTTATTGTGGTAAACAGCTAGGTAATAAAATATTTGCCATTTCAACAATCTTAACATGTACAGTTCAGAGACACTAATTACTACATTCATCATGTCGTTCAACTGTCACCCTCACCCCCCACATCTCATCTTAGTCTCCGATCCAGCTGTATTTGTAACAGCTGGTATTTGATCTCTGGTTCCTGAGTTTCTCAGTTGATCTAAACCCACGAAGGGGGAAAAGGCAACAATTGTTAACCTAAAACCTGAACACTCATTCTCCCGCCTCCCTCCCCACCTGTGAGGAGAGTTATTCTCACCATGCTTCAGTTCCTGCTTCCTGTTGGGATTTACAACACGTATTTTGGGGGGACACAATTCAATGCATAACAGGGAGTAAGCTTCAAAATGTGTTTCTGTCGCTCTTTTGATCTGGCCCTTGGCTCTCTGCTGGTCCTCACCCTCCCCACTCCTCTCGTCTTCATTTTCTACTTCCAGTCTACAGGGATTTCTTCCCATTCCTCAACAAGCATGCCCTTTCTTGTTCCCAGGGCTTTGTGCCTGCTGTGTGCTCTGCCACCCTCCCCACTCCCTTCTCCGGCAGGCTCCCATCTGTCCTTCAGAGCCTTCCTTGCTCCTTCTTTCTGCAAGCAGCCATGTAAGTCTCTATCCCCTGGAGCTGAGCTAGGACTGAGATGCCACTTCTTCAACAAGCTGTTTTGAGCCCAAGACTGGGCTACCCAACCTCTCCTTCTGTCCACAGTAGTAATCTGTTCTATGACCACATGCTCTGTAATTGCCTGTCTGCTAGCTCACTTGGCATCTTCCGTGACTGAGACAAAGATGTCCTATCTGGGCAGATACAGCTCTGCTCCAGGGTGCTCAGCCAAGTGAGCAGAGTGCAGGCTGGATTTCAACTCACTTGTCTCCTTGGCTGGGCAGTGTTCTGCAGTGCACAACCTATACAACAGAACAGTGACTCTGCATACGGGAGTCACTCAGCAATTGTTAATTATATTTATTAATTTAAATGAATGAAAAACCTTTTCTTCTCCCTGAAAAGTAGATTCCAGCGAAATGGGGCTCAAAGAGTATTAGGGCTGGGAGAACATAAGGCACAGGTGTGAAACTATAGGGAATTCTGGTTCCAACTCACATGTTCTGGGAGTAAAGGGGGGTTGAGAGCGGAAGTGGCCTTCGCTGCCTGGGGCCAAAATGCTTGGCTTAAGGAAACTGAGTGCTAAGTTCAGTTGTGATGTTTTTAGCAGTGGGTGGGCAGTGGTATATCTCTTGACTTTCTGTTTCTTGTTCCAGGACTTCCTCTGAGGTCTGGCTCATGTGATGAACTGGTCAATTCACCAAGCCAAGGCCAGGTTTTTGTATCTGGAAATTTATGGTAAATCAGTAAGCTTATCGATTTCATGAGCACGTATTAGTTAGCACAGCCATTGATAGATAAGGAAACAACCAATGGTATTTTTCTTTATGTTGATGACAAGCATCAACTGCAGGAATGTTTGGTGAGTGCTTGGGGGGGGGTCCTGGGATGGTACAATGGTTAGTGCAGTTGAGGTTGGGGTCTACTCAGAGGTACTTCAGAAGAAAGGCCTGGTGATCTGCTTCAAAAAAATCAGCCACTGAAAACCCTGTGGAGCTCGGTTCTACCCCGATACACATGGGCTTGCCATGAGTTGGCGTCGGCTCAGCAGCAACTGCTCACCGGGCCCCTGAGACACTCTTCCGTCAGAAAATAAATGTCCTTTTTAACTTAAGCTAGCTTGAGTTGGTTTCTGTTATTTGCAGCCAAGGGGTTCAAATCATACCCATTCTCCACATATGAGCCTTGATATCTGAAAAATGGAAGAAGCTCAAACATGGGGTCTCTTTAACAACTGGCAATATTCTTGTGCTGATTTTCAAAATTAGAATAACAGAATGTTGGCATTAAAAGCCCCAAATCCAGAGCCTAGTCCGCTTTCCAGTTTAACTTTCTGTAGACTACATATCTATCTCAGTCAGCGCGCATTAGACAAAGCACACCAAGCAGTTATGTTGTGGCAACAACTGTGAGGGTTTTGGGGACCAGCACTGAACACAACTGGTCCTGCTGCAGTTAGGGGAAAGCATTGTCTTTCCTCTTTTGATGATAATCACTTTTTGACCTATGACCTAAACGTTTCTTTATTAGATTGTATTCATGAGGGAAATCTATGAGTATACCATGAGTATATTTTTGAGTTATGTAATTTCACTTCCTTTTTCTTTCTCAACACTTTTACTATTGGTAATACTCTATCAAAATTTCCCCTTTTTCCTTCTTTTCTTTGTATTTCTCTTTTTTGTAAACTTAGAAAACAAGGATGCCATATTTCACAAACTTTTATGAAATCTTCTACCATCTACCCAAGAGAATGATGCCTCGAAAATTTCAAGCACCAGAGTAAGTTTCTAAATGTGTACTTGATGGCCCAGAGTTGAAGACTCAGCATGATCGCGCAGCATGAGAGATCGACCAGCGTGGTGGGGATATGACTATTTCTTCTTTTGTTGTTGTTAGGTGCCAACAAGTTGATTTCCACTCATAGCAACCCCACGTGACAGAGCAGAGCGGCCCCATGGGATTTCCTTGGCTGTAACCTTTACGGAGCAGATAGCCAGCTCTTGTTCCTGTGGAGCCACTGGGTAGGTTGGAATTGCCAACATTTTCATTAGCAGCCAAGTGCCTAACTGTTTGCACCACCAGGGCTCCTTGAACATTTCATATATTCATATATATATGTACGTATGTGTGAAATTATGTACAAGGAAGGAACCAGTGCAGTGTCAAGGGAATCAAGACAGCTGGGTTCTACTCCTGAGTTCTCCCCCAAATTAACTATCACTTTGGGCAAATCCCTTAAGTTCCCTAAACCTTAGCCCTTTGTCTATAAAATGATGCTGTTCAGGTAACTGAAAGTCCCTTTTTACTTTAAGTCTCTATGCTTTTATGATCCTAGAGAGAACCACAAGGAAGAAAAAATCAAACAGCTGGTAACAATTAGGGAACAGTTTGGAGAGGAAAAAAGGAGGGAAAAGGAAAATTCCAAGGAAAAAGAAGTTGATATAAAATAAATCAGAACAGCAGAGAGTAAAGGAGTAAAATAAAACAAGGCTTGTTGTTGTTAGGTGCCATCGAGTAGACGCTGACTCATGGAGACCTTACGTACAACGGAACAATAGTTGGTAGGTTTGAAGCCATTGTCATAGCTATGGTATAGTGCCTCCCAACTGGGTGAGCTCAGTTTGCAGTACTATATCGGACAATATTCAAAGCAAGGTAAAAAAGGAGAAAAAATAGAAATGTTTTCTTGGAATTGCAATGAGAAAGCACATAAAATTTCATTTTTAAGACTGAAGTTAATGTTAAAGGAAATCTAGTTGTTTGTATTTCTCTTGCATTAAGATGAAATCTTTGGAAATTATTATGAGTTGCCTCTGCAGGGTTTAACAAATTTACCAACAACAAAAAAAGAGAGCTGGTATCTGGCAGCTACTTGAGCTATCAATTTGTTATCACTATTACACAGTAGTTATTGAGTGAATAAATGATTCCAAAGAGAAGGTGGAGCCCTGGTGGTACAGTGGTTAAGCTTCAGATGCTAACCGAAAGGCTGGTGGTTTGAACCCACCAGCCGCTCTGTGGGAGAAAGATATGGCAGTCTGCTTCTGTAAAGATTACAACCTTGGAAAAACTATAGAGCAGTTCTACTCTGTCTTAAAGGGCTGCGATAAGTCAGAATCGAGTTGACGGCAATGGAGGGGTTTTAAGGAGAAGGTGGGGAAAGAATGTTGTGGGGTAAAGTGAGGCAACGTGGGGTCACTCAGAGTGAATCGTTCGATTTTGTTGGTGTTCCTCCACACTCAGAAAGAATGCTTGCACTTCGTGATTTCACCCAACCCTGCAACAATGCATTGTACAGATCAGGGAATAATGCTTAAAAGGCCACCCAACTTACACAACAATGGGGCCCTGTTGTAGAGTGTTATAGGAATGGCTTATTCTGATTCTGCTGGTCTGTCAGAAATTTACTGAGGTGCCAGAGGCAACAGTGCTCATGCAGAAACAGTAGCTCCTAAACTAGCCACTACAAGCACAGCGGGAAGAAAAGAAGCTTCTACTCTGGGCCTCTTCCACGCTGTTCTCTCTGCCCCCTTTCTCTCTCATCCGAGCTCTCTTGCTCTTGGGGTCAGAGTGGGGTGTGTCAGTCCCTAGCTTACCCTTTCCCTTCTCAGGAGCTATGAGACCTTACCTGGCAAGTTCCTGGCATGATCTGCCTCTCATTTTCCACTTTCCTAATCTGGGGGGATGAGGGCATTGAAGGTTCAGTAGTAGAATTCTCGCCTTCCATGAGGGAGATCCAGCTTTGGTTTCCAGTAAATGTACCTCATGTGCAGCCATATTGCTATGGTGCTGAACAGGTTCCAGGGGAGCTTCCAGACTAAGACACACTAGGAAGAAAGACCTGGAGATCTATTTCCAAAAATTAGCCAATGAAAACCCTATGGATCACAATGGTCAAGTCTATAACCCATCACGGGGAGGGCAGTTTTCATTCTATTGTGCATGGGGTTGCCGTGAGTGGGGGCCCAACTCAACAACAGCTAACAACAACAATTTGGGATGATTGTGTAAATCATGCTGAGTAGACTGAAGGTGCCTACCAGAGCATCTTAGAATGGAAACTCAAATATGTTTATTATTCTTATTATATGTTTCTCCCTCTACAGACATCTTTTCTTTCCTTCTAAAGAATGACTGAATCGTTAGCATAGACCACCACATTTCAGAAGACATTTCCTCTGAAAAAACCTGTTATCAGCTTTGGGGATGGAGATGCAAAAAAACTGTAACGGAAAAATCACATAAGATTTTATAGATTCTGTGAAACAATAAGTTTCAAGTCACAGAATTATGAATCTTAGAAATAGGAAGAACTCTTTGAGAAAGTATTCAGAGAGTATCTGGGTTATTTCACTGGTAAACACAGCGATGTCTCCCTTTTTACATGAAGATCATGGCCTTTGATGATTTTGAACACATTTACCAGTCCCTGGGTGGTGTGAGGAAACCCTGGTGGTGTAGTGGCTAAGTGCTACAGCTGCTAACCAAAGGGTCGGCAGTTCAAATCCACCAGGTGCTCCTTGGAAACTCTGTGGGGCAGTTCTACTCTGTCCTATAGGGTCGCTATGAGTCGGAATCGACTCGAAGACACTGGGTTTTTTGGGGTGGTGTGAGGAGCCCTGGTGGTGCAGCGGTTAAGAGCTTGGCTGCTAACCAAAAGATTGGTAGTTCATATCTACCACCCACTCCTTGTAAACCCTACAGGGCAGTTCTACTCTGTCCTATACGGTTGCTACGAGTCAGAAGTGGCTCAACAACCATGAGTTTGGTTTTTGGTTGGTTTGGGTGATATAAGTGGTTAAGCACTCTATCGCTAGCAGAAAGGCTGGCAGTTTGAATCCACCCAGAAGCGCCTCCAAAGACAGGCCTGATGGTCTGCTTCCAAAAGGTCACAACCTTAAAAACCCTATGGAGCAGTTCAACTGTGCACATATGGGGCTGCCATGAGTCGGAATAGACTGGACAGCAATTAACAGCAATAACCCCTAGGTAGAAATATCCTGGTCTTAAACTGACCAACTGACCACATCTCTGTCACCACTCTTATTTTGATCTATAGAATGGGCTGATTCTTGCTCTCAATAGCTTTGAGATTTCTAATAAAAATTTTAATGTAATTATTAATATGTCATATTTTTATATTAAAATAATCTATATTTGTTGTTGTGTTGTTGGGTGCCATCAAGTCGTTTCTGACTCAGTGATCCTACATACAACAGACCAAAACACTGCCTGGTCCCGAACCATCCTCACAATCATTGCTATGTTTGAGCCCATTGTTGGAGCCACTGTTTCAATCTCTTTGAGGGCCTTCCTCTTTTTTGCTGACTTTCTACTTTATCAAGCAATAAATATTTGGACTGGGGAAATCTCCTAATGGTTCGGTTATATGCTTCTAGAAAAAAAGGAGAAACTCTACAGACCACCTCCTGTGCTGTTCTATTCAGGGCTAGGAGATCCTGCCCCGTGAACCCAAGCGCCACCTAAACACGCGATGCTTGAGTTGCACCAGCTGTAAATGCAGCTGATAGTTACTTCCTGCTACCTCAGAACAAAAATAAGTCTCTTAAGTATTTTGAGCTCTACGGAGCCTGCTGTGGAAAATTAAAGTTAGCGTTATTATCTTCCTCTACCTCTTCTCCCTTTTTTTTTAACTGACTTGTCCTGCCTCAGAACTTGTTATTTGGATCTTTTCCCTCAAGACATCTTCTCTTTGATGCCTGACAATAATTCTTGTTCCGATGTCATTGGCGATTCCACACCTAAGCAAAGGTGTTATTTTCCATTCCATCAGGAACTCAGCTGTTTATTTCATTCCATTCACAGGCCCGTAGGAGGAGAGGATGTTGTGGTTGAATTTATTCCCTCACCTGTTGGATTATAAACAGGAGTGTAAATGGAATGCACTGTGGGTTATCTGTTCATTTGTGTGTTTTGTCTAATTTTTTTATTGTGGTGAAAATATACCTAACAAAACATATACTGTCTCAACTATTTCTACATGTATAATTCAGGGGCTTTGATTACATCTTCAAGTTGTGCAACCATTCGGGCTATCCTTCTCCAAATTTTTTTTTTTTTTAATGTGAGATTGATGTAAACCCTGTCAACCTCACTCTGTTTTATGCCTCCCACTACCCCAGTGAGTCAGATTGAACCTGGAGCTGACACTACACTGTAGCTGAGTGGATTCTGACACTAATACCCAGAAAAAGGCTCATTGCTTAATTACATCATCATTAGTGATAAGCTTTCTCATCTCATACTTCCTAACTACAAAAAAAACGTTCTAATTTGCCTGTTGAAAGAGGGATCCTTTGTCCTGGTAGCAGGGCTGTTTTTATGTGCTTACTGCAGTCTTCAGTGTTAATGCTTCTCTAGGGCATTATAAATACGTCTTTTTCTCATGCCCTAAAAGTAAAAGATGAATAGCCACGTGGTTTTATTTTTCTATGCCCATAACTCTTGGCTAACATTCTGTCTCTAAAATTTAGACTTTTTTGTTGACATTCATTCACCTTTTTTGTTTGTTTTAAGAGGAAGACACTTGCCCACATTAGATGTTGGTTACGACTGAATTTTTTATTTTTTTATATGTATAAATCTTTTTAAAACTTTGTGATTATTCTCTATGAGCTTACTCACTGACAAAGTTTTGGTGCTATTTTTAGCACCCAGCAAACTTGTTGTTTTAGATTACATTAATAAGGGGACTAAGTTGGGTTCTGAACTCTCATTTTTTCCGTTTTCTCAGTTAATAAAATATTTTTAATGTTGATGAAATGATCATTTTTAAAGAGTACCCTAATTTATTCAAGAACTTTACAGAGTATGTCAGTCATCTGGAAATTGTTGCAAGTTTCTGGTTTAAATGCGTCTACCTAATTTCAAATATTTTGCCTCGTAGGCTGAGAAAGAATTCCACATTCTGTGAGGTGATTGGAAGGACCCCAAGGATTAGGATGATGGGGAGAAGAGGATAGGGTAGGTGAGCTGATGGTGAGCTCTTTGGCTGGGTACTGGCTACATCCTTCCCCATGGTGAATTTCAGTTTGAAGGGCAATGGAAGGGACATAGAAGAGAAGAATGAATGGCAGATCCATCAATTCAAAGATCTGCTTGGTAGAACTCTGAAAGCTCTGAGTAAGTCATCGTATATAGATTGGCTTCTTGAGGGTAGGGAAGGGGAGAAGCAGAGAGGGTAACAACAAAACACACTCAAGTAGGCCCGGGCAGAAGAAGTCGGCTGTGAATATTCCCACCTTAATAATTTGGTTGTTGTCATACTTGGATTCCTGGGTGGCTGATGTTTTATCTGTGTTAAAAAGTAAGTAAATCTGTACTCTGTAGAAATAGAAGGAAACAGTACAATTAATTTGCACAGGCTTCTGTTACTTTCTCTCTGTTTTTTCCCCCCTTTCTGAATGGCATGAAGAATTGATGTATTAAAAAGGAGAGTAAGTGAAAAAACAAGCCATCTAAAGAATATGGAACCTACAAATCTCTCTTGGGTTAGTGAGCAAGGCAGGGACAAGCATAATGCTTGATAAGTGCTTGATGGCTCCTGAGTGTCATCCAGTAGCTACAGGCCCAAACAAGACAGCTCCAAACACGTGGTGAGCATTATATAAGTGGTAAAGTGTCTGGCACAAACCCTCAGAAAAAGTTTCTCCCCTTCCCTTTCAAACACACTGCATGACAGATGGAAACTGTTGACTGAAGTCACGTGAGTACATCTCTTGGGGCTATTCATTGCTTCAAATACGATAACACGTGTAAAGAGCTTTAGAACTAAAGGAAACATCATTAAACCATGAGGTGATTATTATACCATCAGTGTGAAGAATCGTCTGTATCCTGAAACATCAGAAAAGCTGCTTTGGGATGTAAAATCAACTAATTTTTGAGAAATCTTCCCTTTATGAGAAGAATTATTATTTAGCAGCAGGAACAGGAAGGTAAGGAGCCATGGTGGCACAGTGGTTAAGAGCTCAGCTGCTAACTGACAGGTCAGACGTTCAAATCTACCAGCCACTCCTCAGGAGAAAGATGTGGCAGTCTGCTTCTGTAAAGATTACAGCCTTGGAAACCCTATGGGGCTGTTCTACTCTATCCCATAGCATCACTATGAGCCAGAATCGATTCAAGGGCAATGGGTTTACAGGAAGGTATTAGGACTGCAGTATTTTCCTAAATCTCTCAGATGTAAATGTGAAGTAGGAATCCCTGGCTTTGATGTCTAGTGGTCTGCCTGTCATTTCCACCAAAAGAGGTGGTGTGAGGATTAGTGAAGCATATACTTGAAGCTGGCAGGAGATGAAATAGCAGCATTCCTATATACTAGGTTACCTGAGAGGCTAGGTGGTGTGATGGGAATCATGCCAGATTAGAACTTCCAAGGTTGACTTCTATGAGGCTTGATGTTAGGCAAGTTGCTGCAACTTGTTGAATCTTCATTAGACTAGATGCCTGCTGGAGCTCTCTATCTGTCCCCTATTGAGGGGGGAGGGGAGAGGTATGGACGACCTATGGTCAGAAGATGACAATAGGTCATCTCCACTAGTAATCCACAAGGGGGCAGGGGATCACCCCACCTGATGATTAGAAGTCAGTGCTGCCCACCCTTGCCAGATCAAGCACTTACAGAATTCTGAGATGGGTTGTATGAGTTTCCTATAGCTGCTATAACAAATTTTTTTTTTTTTTTTTGGCTTAAAACAATACACTTTTATCCATTTACAGTTCTCGAGGCCAGAAGTCCAAAGTCAGTCCTACTGAGCTGAAATCAAGGTGTCACAGGGCCTTGTTCCCGAGACTGTAGGGGAGAATCCATTCTTTGCCTCTTCTAGTTTCTGTTGGCTTCCAGCTTTCATTGATTTATGGCCACATCATTCCAGTCTTCAAGGCAAGCATCTTCAAATCTCTCTCTGCTCTGTCTTCACACTGCTTTCTCCTCTCTGCCTGTGAAATCTCCCTCTACCTCCCTGTCATAAGGATATAGGTGATTACATTTAAGGCCTACCTGGATAATCTAGGATAATCTCCCCGTCTCAAGATCCTTAATTTAATGGTATCTGCAAAGACACTTATTCTGTATAAGAAAACATCAGCAGGTTCCAGGGATTAGGACCTGATATCTTTGGGGACCCTACTACAGGGATTTAGACTGTACTTTTACATGGTGGCATGGTGGTTAAGAGCTACGGCTGCTAACCAAAAGGTCAGCAGTTCAAATCTACCAGCCACCCCTTGGAAACTCTATGGGGAAGTTCTACTCTGTCCTACAGGGTCGCTATGGGTCAGAATCAACTGGACAGAAACGGGTTTGGGTTTTTTAAGTGAAAGGAAGCCCTGGTGGTGCAGTGGTTAGGGGCTCAGCTGCTAAGGTCAGTAGTTCCAGTCCACCAGCCACTCCTTGGAAACCCTGTGGGGCAGCTCTACTCTGTCCTGTAGTGTCTCTATGAGTCAGAACCGACTTGACAGTATACAACAACAAAAACAGTGCTAGAAGCTTTGACTCCATTCAATTTACTCTTTTCCTTATACCACTCAGGTTTAGGGAAAGACCTCATGGTTTAGGTCTTCAGAGAATGTTCAAAATGGATGATATCTGTTTCCTCGATTTTATCTCCCCAATTTTCATTCCTCTGTCTCCTGTCCTCCTTTTGGCCTCCTCCCAGTCTGACGTCACCCATCCCCTACCCTGACAATTCCAACCTTCCCACATGAGCAACCTGCCCTCTATCTCCCCGTGTGTCCTGTAATCTCTGCACTTCAGGCTTCAGCCAGATGTCACTGAAGATATTCCTCTGTTGGCTCTGGAGTGGGGAAGTGACCTTGGGTTCCTAGGAATTGGGGGAGTGCTGTGGGACCTTGCTTGCTTCCAGGCAGTGCTTTGAGCAGGAACAGCTGTGACCAGGTTTTTTCTGAATCGTTCAAGGACAAGCACACCTTGCCACACACAGTTTTGCATTGCTTCCTAAGATAACCCAGTCTAATTGCATACAGTGAAAACACTTTCTTCCTATTAATAGTACTTTTGAATCCACTCCTGGAGAATCTATAACCCTAGCATTAATTGAATCAAAGCGTTCTTCATAAGGGCTCCACATTGACTGGGAATAGCTCTGAGTCATCTGGGGTGAATGCTGCCATCCTTGAACATACTATTTCCTATCTCTAAATTTATGCCCTGATAGAAGCGAGTGAGTTTGTGTGTGTGTGTGTGTGTGTTTTCACCCAGCTACATGATTGTTAGTGGATTAGATAACTGGAGGGAGCAGGAGCTATACCTGAGATTAGAAAAGAAGAATGGCTAAAATGATACAAGAGAATGATCAAAGAGGGGAGGACAAATCAAGAGAAGACAAAAAGCAGACACAAAATTCTCCTGGAGTATAGAAGCATGGAAGGTTCTTTCACGGTGCTGTTGGGAGCAAATTTTGTGGGGCCTGAGCTTTTGAAAATATGGAGGGTCCTCTTTAGCAAGACAAGCACAAAATAAAGAATACAGAATTAAGCACAGGGCTTTTGATGAAATAGAAATGTTCTGAAACTTAAGCCTCATTAGCCCCAGGGGAAATCCATCCCTGGTTGGGAATTAAAACCAACGTCTACCATATGACTATATAATGTACATATTCCTCTTATTTCCCAATGATGTGAGCTACAAACATTTGAAATATATGTATATCCCAGCCCAGAAATACACACACACACACACATACATATGATTGCGTCATATATATTATGTGTCCATAAATATGTTAATAGGAATCTGTCAATAATGAATTTCAGATCTGTAGGATAAAAATACACATAAAGTAGGTGTATTTTTTGAAATTATAAAATAACATTTCGATAACACTTAATAATTTAGGACGTCCCTTCAAAGACTTTACATCATTTAATCCCGACAAGAACCCTGTAAAGACAATTTCGTGTTTTACCCCATTTGACATATAGGGAAACTGACCTAAAGACCTAAAGACAGGTAGCTGGTTGATAGGGGAGGTGGCAGGGGACCCAGGGCTTGGTGCTTGCCAGTGTTGCCAGGGTAAACAAAATTCTGCTTACCAAGGGCAGAAGCGGGGTAGGGCGGAGAGGAACCAGACAACACAGCTCATCGGAACTGCCTGCCTCTCGCTGGTGACGTCTTACCTGTCTCCCACCACCCCCGGAGGATTTCTCAGCTCCAAGGTTGACAGGCAGAACAGTAAGTGATTTGCTCCAAACAGGACAGGTCAGCAGAAAATAAGGGACTGGTGACACTTTGGGGAATAACCTTAGATCCAGTTGCATGGTCATCTCTGCCAGTGGATCCCAGTCCCCCCAAAGCTTGCTGTCCATCTCTGAGTCCAAAGATACTCCTCAAGTTCCAATCACAAAATCACAAAGGGAGAAAAGCCCAGATACTAGCCTGCAGGCCTTGAATATAAGGGCCCCAGATAAAATCATTAACAGGACATACTTTTTTGACACTTGAAATGAAAATAGTTTTATTGAATCTCAAGGGGTGAAATACGGTCATGCTGAGGTCGTGGGGTAGACTTGGTTTATGCCTGAGTGTCTCCAGCCTTTTCCTTTTTCTCCAGAGCTGGAGTTTTCTGGCTTAACTTTGTGCTGTTCTTCCCCTTTCCCCCCTTCCAGGAGGGCCAGGCTTCTCCAGGGAAATAATGAACCCTAAGTGGTTTGGTCAGATTTCACAATAAAGAGCGGAAAAAGAGAAAGGAGGCTGGAGAGAGAAAGCATTGTGGAATTTTGAGAGGAGATGCCTGAATGCCCTATGGGGGCCATGGTGAAAAGAAACGAGCTTGTTAAAAATAACTGTCACAGAGACTTCATAGTATTCGAGAAATGTACCCAAAGGACTTGAGTTTTCTCAAAATATTTTTAATTGTACAGAATGCTTTTTTAAATTTTTTATTTTTAAACTCAATGCTGTCCAGGACTGAACTCCTTGGGCTGTTGCTATATAAGTACTATGTTGCTGTTGTTGTTGTTAGGTGCCGTCGAGTCTGTTCCAACTCATAGCGACCCTATGCACAACAGAACAAAACACTGCCTGATACCTACCTACAACTTAGAATTCCCGCTTGATTAAATTGGAGAATGGCAATGAGAAAAACCACACGATACACTGCTTTGGGGCAACTTAAATGTTAGCATCTTGCCATTTTTGAGAAGTAGCCACATGGAGGTAGTCCTCGAATCCTACAATTAGACTGAGGGCCGTATTTTGAAAATTCATTTGCCACAGCTGCCGGGGGGGGGGGGGTCTCTGGTTACCCATCACTGGCCTAGTTAAAAACACCATCATGAGAACTTGGCAAATCACATTCCACTCTTAGCTCCTCTGTCTTATAAATTGCCTGTAACCCCACCCCCAACCCCTCTGCTGATCCAGTCATGAGCAGTACAACCCTCCCAATACCCCCTCCCTTCACTGTCCTCCCTGAGGGTCCTTGAAGAATTGCTGCATAATCAAGGCAAGAGAATGGAGCAGTGTTAGGAAAACCAGACTCCTGTGTTCCTTTGTCACTGAGTGCAACTCTTCATAAATGGTGGAACACTGTAAGATGTTATTTTTCTTTAACCAGGACAAGAAACAATTTCAAGATCCATGTGGCAGCTTTTCTGAGGTGGTACCAAGTTTCTACGGGGGTAATTTCCCCCCTGTTGTTTCCTGGTGCTGTACAGAGCATTCTTTTGACAAATCCTTAATGTGAGTATCTAACAGAGACCATTTCTGACAACTGTTGCTGACTAGTGAGGTGCAGGCCCCAACAAGCCCCCAGCCTGAGATCTAACAGGGAGCATTTCTGACAACGGTTACTGACTTGTGATGTGCAGGCCCCAACAAGCCCCCAGCCTGAGAATTAGGAGCAGCAGAAAGGAAGAACGAGCTATGGGTTTTGCTTTAGTTTAGAAAAGGTGGTAAAGAAAAAGCCCTGTTCCTTACCCTCCATTTAAAGGCATATACAGCATAGAGAGGTGGTTTACGTGCTTACCTGTAGCTGGCTTTGACAGCATTTAAGGTGTTAAGAAAGCTCAAAAATATTAAGTAAAAAAAATTTTTTTTTTACTTAATATTTAAGCATTTAAGGTGTTAAGAAAGCTCAAAAATATTAAGTAGAGGACCTAAAAGCAGTGACATGAAGAGACACAGGCATACCTACGTTCATTGCAGCACTATTCACGATAGCAAAAAGGTGGAACAACCTAAGTGCACATCAATAGACAAATACATAAACAATGGGGTAAACAGCGGCGTATATATATACAATTGAATACTACTCAGCCATAAAGAGACATGAAGTCCTGATACATGCTACAACATGGATGAATCTCAAAGACACTATGCATTATGCTGAGTGAAATAAGTCACTCAAAAATGACAAATACTGTATGACCTCACTTATATGAAATGACACCAAAAACCAAAACCAAGCTCAGTACTGTTGAGTCGATTCCGACTCATAGCCACCCTATAGGACAGAATAGAATTGCCCGATAGAGTTTCCAAGGAGTGCCTGGGGGATTTGAACTGCCGACCTCTTGGTTAGCAGCTATAGCATTTAACCACTACGCCACCAGGGTTTCCCATGAAATGACAAGAATAGATAAATATACAGAGACCAATGGTTATTAGTGGATACTTAGAGGAAGGGAGAAAGGTAACCATTCTCTGAGAAAGAGTGAGTTTATGTCTATGGTGTTGGGAAAATTGGCATCGATTAAGGGTAGAGAGTCCTGGTAGTGCAGTGGTTAAGGGGTCGGCTGCTAACTAAGGTTCAGCAGTTTGAACCCACCAGCTGCTCCATGGGAGAAAGATGTGTCAAGTCTGCTCCTGTGAAGATTACAGCCTTGGAAACCCTGGATCTCAAAGAGCTGGAATCGACTGGACCTTAGTCGGTTTGGATTTTTTGTTGTTTTTTGGAAGGGCAATGGTTATACAACTTGACTCATGTAACTGATACCACTAAGTACACCAGAAAAAGGGTGAAATGGCAAATGTTGTGTTACATATAAAAAGAGGCTGTAATTGCTGATACTACTTAGGCACAACCAAATACTCATGGGATTAATTCTCTTGGTTCAAAGTTTTAGGGTCATGACTTCATGACACTGTCCAGTCCATTGGCCTAATATTGTTTTTAGAGTTTCTGTTCTACCCCCTAGTTAAGTGAGAAATACCTGGGATCTTAAAACCTTGTTCATGGCCATCCAAGATATGACAATTCGTCTCTATTCACTTGGAGTAGCTGAGGAGGAAGGAGACCCAGGAATCAGAGAAGGAACTGGACTACAGGTCTAACTGCCTCCATGAACTACTGCCTCCTTTGCCTTGAGATCAAAGAACTGGATGGTGCCTGGCTACCATTACTGAAGCTTTTGATCAAGGACTCAATAGATGAATACTGATCAAAAGGGGAAAAATGTGGAAAATAATTTCAAATTATTTTGGAATCCAGACTTACCAGACACATTGAGATGGGAGGAACCCCTGAATCTATTGCCTTGAAAAAATGTTTAAACCTTGAACTGAAACTATCCCCTGAAGTCATCATTAAACTAATCAACAGTTTAACTAAATGAGTAAAGAATGTTAGACTTGAGCATTGCCCCCTTTTAAAGAATTATCTATATGAGATCAAATTGACAACAGTAACTCTAAAACATAGATGAGAATTTTATAGGGCACCATCTATGACAGTGAAATGATATGGGTAGAGATGACGAGAATGGTAACACAGTGTGAAGAATGTAACCAATGTCATTGAACTGTACATGCAGAAATCATTGAATGGGTATATGTTCTGCTGTGTACATTTACACCAAAAATTAAATAAATATTAAGGAGAATATGAGGAATAAAAAGAGCTAAAAAAAAAAAACAACCACTGCCATCAAGTTGACTCCAATTCATAGCGACCCTATAGGACAGAGTAGAACTGGCCCACAGGGTTTCCAATGAGTGACTGGTGGATTCGAACTGTCGACCTTTGGCCAGCAGCTGCATGCTTATCCACTGTGCCACCAAGACTTCAAGAGAGCTAAGAATGAATAAAAAAAAATCCTTTGGACTGCTGGTTTGCCAAAACAAAGGTTCTATAGCCCTTAAATCAATTTTTTGAAGAGGAAGAATGAGTTTTACACACATACACACACACAATATTTTACTAGTTTCTTTTTTGATTTAAAGCATTAAAAGATCAAAAGAGTATACAAGAATATAAAGTGAAAAGGGAAAGTCTTTATCTTCCTTCCTGCATTCCTTATTCCCATGGCCACACCTCCTCCTCCATCTCCACACCTCAGAGGTAACAAACACTTTCTTGTGTTTTGTTCCAGAACGTTCTCATAAAAACATAATATTTTTCCCCTTCCCCTTTTAAAAAATCCCAATAGGATACTATAAAATACTATACTGCAACTTGGGCTTTTTCTTTTAACAGTATGTCTTGGTCATATTTTCCAAATTAGCTTATTGAGAACTACCTAATTTTTTTTTAAGCTATTTTTTTTTTTAATTGAGAAAGTAATGCATAACAGAAAGGAAGTGAGAGGCAGCTGGCTTTAGACAAATATGAAATTACCCACTGTAAAAGGCTAATTATCTTCCCTCTGCAAGGAGAGAAGAGAAAGACAGGAGGCAGAAAATACATTTTCTCACACACACAAACACAAGAGTTACATCAGTAGGTTTAAACTATAGCTCAAGGCCTTGATAATTTTATCAGGTCATACAATTAAAAAGCCGTACTTATTAACCCTCAAATTATGGCTATGAAGGCAAGATGGTCTTCTGTAGTAAAAGAAGTGATCTCTGTCTTTAAGACCGACAAGACAGTCTCCTCATGAGGGACTTCTCTCTCCCTCTTTGTCTTATGGTGCTTCTCAAAGGAACAACAGGATCTATGTCAAAGTTCTCTAAAATGGTCATTACAGCTTCCGATTGTCCTTGATGAAGCTACTTCAGAACGTAGCACAAGTTCATTAGCAGATAAATCCATGACAAGTTGGCTGACAGTTGGTCAAATGTAAAAATAAGGGTTGTGAATGTCTTGGGCTCTTAGCCTTAAGCTGCCCTGACTGCTGGCCTGAGAAATTTGTGGACTTCTAACAGGCAGAATGTGTATACACACACACACACCCCAAAAATGGAATACTTGCTGTCAAGTCAATTCTGACTCATAGTAACCCTATACGATAGAGTAGAACTGCCCCGTATGGATTCCAAGGAATGGCTGGTGGATTCAAACTCCTGACCTTTTGGTTAGCAGCCAAGATCTTAACTACCATGCCACTAGGGCTTCATGTATATGTATGGAAACCCTGGTGGCACGGTGGTTAAGAGCTATGGCTGCTAACCAAAAGGTCAGGAGTTCGAATCTACTAGGCACTCCTTGGAAACCCTATGGGGCAGTTCTACTCTGTCCTTTAGGGTCACTATGACTTGGAATCTACTTGACAGCAAGGAGTTTGGTTTTTTTGGCTTATATATATATGTAAATGTATGTATGTATATACAGAATTTCTCCCAAAACCAATATGGCATACATAGTTATGACTGAGGAAAGTGCTTATAGACAAACGACAAACAGACTGGACAAACAGACAGAAGACAGGAAATGATGCTAAAAGTAAAGTTTCATCAGAAGATACCAAAGTCTAATCAGGACCCCCAAATCCTGAAGACAAATAATAAACCTCACATGAAGGGCCAAAGAAAAAATCAGAGTTTAGATTCAGCATAAAACCCACACAACTGAGGATAGAGAGGCCTCGAGGGGTAAAACTCCAGGGGTCTCATATGGGCACATTATTACCAAGTCAACGGACCCAGTCCCTAGCAGCAAGAGTCACAGTCAGGATGCCGCGGTGGACAGCTTCATCACACGGTGGAAGATCTAAGACACAGCCACCTGACCTGGCTGAGACATCTTATGTAGGTTTAACTATGTGGGCACATTTCTTCACATTCACAGATTTTAGGGCTAAAAGAACCCTTAGTGATCATCTCTTTTAACAAATAAAGAAACTGAGACTAAACCAATTAAGTGACTTGATGGAGATAACACAGAACTGGCTAGAAGCTGCCTCCTGAGCAAAGGCACTTAAATTATTGTAAATATGCCATACATGTAAAAGAAGAGAGATAATATGTATAGCGGTCATCCATGTTTTAAAAATAAGACAACATCATATGAACTTGCCATTAGAATCTAAGTGACATTAGGGCAGGAGTGCCTTGAATTAGGACTCTGGAGGATGGTAAAAAGGCTGGCAGGCAGCCACAGGCCCAGGATGGGGAGGCCAGCCAGGGAGCGGAGGAGCTGCAGGGTCTGGAGCTTCAGGCAGGCAAGCAGGGTCCAAAGTTCAGGAAGTCCAGGGCAGGTGTCTGGCAAGGCAGCTGTGGCAGGTGGGAGGCTTGATGTCTGCAGGGGTATTCATTCATTCTGCTCAGCCAGGCCAGAGCTCTGCCTGCCCCAAACCTGAGCATGTTATTTGGAGCATGAGGGAGGAACAGTGTGCCTTTGGGTCAGGTAGATAACACACCTTTCCTCCTGGTTTCCTCTTTTCTAACTACTCTGCTTGTTAACTCTGGATTTATAGATAACCAATCCCATACAGTGGTATTTGTTAACGACTGCTTTTTTCTGCTTAGTAGTTGTCAATCACATTTTTCTAATGAATTTTATTGATTAGGATAAATTTTTTTTTTAATTAATTTTGTTGTTCTCAATCCTGGCTGCACTTTAGAGTCAGCTGGGGAATTTAGAAAAAAATGCTGATGCCCCATCTCAGAGATTTTGATTTAGCTGGTCTGAGGTCCAAGCTTTGGTATGTTGGAAAAACACCCCGCTTTTTCTAATAGGTAGCCAGGGCTGAGAGCCACTGATTGGAAACGTCTGGAAAATTTTCAGTCAAGTAATAAGTTGTTTTAAAACAGTTACAAGAGCATTATTTTCTTCACACCAGGCGGTATGATTCATTAAAAAATAACGAAGTAATTTGCAGAACATACTGTCTTCATAAACTTTCTCATTATCTACTCAGTTTTGCTAAGGAAAGTCAACATATGGCTTAATTCGACAATAAATCGGCAACTGATGTTTTCACTGAAACTTCTTTATCATCTTGTCTCCATGATCTTCTTTGTCCAAATCATACTACACAAATTTGATATAGTAATCAGTCCTCTTGAACCTTCTGTGGAGTAAGGTAGCCCAGAAGGCATGGTGTTTAGAAAAGACTCCGGGATATTTTTTCATCTTGGGACTTTTCTGCTATGGAAGTTGAAAGGAGCAACCAGTGTGGGCTGGAACAAACCTCCCTCTCCCCAAAACAATAACAAAAACAAACCCGTTGCCAGCGAGTTGATTTCGACTTATAGCCACCCTGTAGGACAGAGTAGAGCTGCCCCATAGAGTTTCCAAGGCTGTAAATCTTTAGGGAAGCAGGCTGCCACATCTTCCTCCCAAGGAGGGGCTAACCCGCTGACCTTTTTGGTTAGCAGCCAAAGGTTGAACCACTGTGCCACCAAGGTCCATCTCTGGGATAATTAGCAATGTGGAACTCCTTCCTGCTTTTGGCGCCTCTCTCTTTCATCTAAGCAGAAGGTTAAAAATATTGCCTCCCAACGTGCTATCTCATTAGGGGGAGAGCAGCTAGGAGTCCACAGCAAGGTATGTATAACTTTTTGTACGAGAGACTGACTTGATTTGTAAACTTTCACTTAAAGCACAATAAATAATTAGTTAAAAAAATTCTCTTTAAAGGAACAAAAACAATATATTTGTGAAAGAATAGCAATAAAAGAATAATAAATGACAAAAAAAATTGTCTCCCTTTTTTTGTCTCCTACTTCTCGTCTTTTTTCTTTCTAAGGCATTAGATAACGCAGGAGATAGGAACAGAGAGACTGATTTATAGAACCGGCTGTGTAATTATAAAGGTCATTTAGTTCAACCACCACCTGAGACCAAGAGACTTTCCCAAGATCACACAGCTAGAGACACCCGGAGGTGAGTTTGGACCTGGTAGGCTTGGCTCCCAAGCACCATTCTATTCAAAATACCGCCTGGCCTTTCAGAGGAGACTTAGTTCAAGGATGCTGGGGAGGGATTCCTCTTCCCACAAGAGGTTCTCCAGCCATCTTGTGAAGTGCTTTACTACTAGCTAAAAGACTGGTGTTTTGAATCTACCCAGCCGGTGCCTTTGAAGACAGGCCTGGAGATCTGCTTCCAAAAGGTCACAACCTTGAAAACCCTATGGAGCAGTTCTATTCTGCACACATGGGGTCACCATGAGTCGAAATGAACTGGACAGCAACTAACCACATAACCCTTCCACTTCATTAACTGCTTTTTTTTTTTCCTCAGACCCATGCTGCCTAACCCAGGACACAATTGCTTCTGTATTCACTCCCTTGCCTGTCTAGTGCCCTCTGCTGCTAATAGTGGAAACCCTGGTGGCATAGTGGTTAAGAGCTATGGCTGCTAACCAAAAGGTTGGCAGTTCAAACCCACCAGGCTCTCCTTAGAAACCCTATAGGGTTAGTATGAGTTGACAGCAACTTTTTTTTTGTGGCTACACTTGTGTATTTTCTATTGTTTCATCTCCTCCTTGACGTGCACTTATTGTATGCCAGCTGTTGTCAAACCCACACAGAAGATGCCCCTGCTCTGCAGAGAGCCTGGCTGGGGATGGATCCCAGCAATCAGCCCTTTGGGGCCCATTTCCCGGTTCTCCTGGTGCCTCTACAGGCACCTCAGGCCTGAAGGGCACCTGACGACTCGCAGAAAGGGACAGGGTGGCCTGGCCTTTCTTAGGGCTGAGGAAAGGAATAAATAACCCTACGGCAAAGGCGGGGGGGGGGCCCCATAAGTGGGTCTCTGCCCCAAAGGCGGCGGCCGGCCTTGGTCAGGCATGGCTAGGTGCTGCCTGCAGCCGCCCGGGCAGGAAGGCGGGCTGGGCAGGGGAGGAGCCTGGGGAGGAGAAAGAGCCTAGAGGGAGGAGGACGGGGGAAGAGGAAGGGTCGGTGGGAGCAAAAGAGGGAGGAGGAAGAGCCGGGGGGTCGGACCCGGAGGACAAACCCGGGGGAAGCCTGAGAAGGAGGAGAAGGAGCCAGCGAAGGACAAGAAAGAGGAAAAGAGGAGGAAGGCCAGGAGCTCGGGGAGGGGAGGGGCGGGGGGCGGAGCCGGGCGGGGGGCGGAGCCGGGAAGGGGAGGGGCCGGCGGGGAAGCCTCCGCCGCGGTCGCCGCCGGGGCGCGTCCTCCTCCCCGGGGCCGGCGGGCGGCTGCTCTCTCGGCCGCTGCTCTTCGGCGCCGTCCCTCCCGGCCGCTCCCGAGGCGTCGGCTCCGGCGGCCCTGGCCGACGAGGACGCCCCTCGCGCCCCCCGCGGGCCGCAGCCGCCGGGGCTGGGAGGCCGCGGAGACGCGGACGCGCCCGAGCCGCCGCCGCCGCCGCCGCCGCCCGCGGTGCCCGGGGCCGGCATGGAGCTCTTCCAAGCCAAGGACCACTACATCCTGCAGCAGGGCGAGCGCGCGCTGTGGTGCAGCCGCCGGGACGGCGGCCTCCAGCTCCGGCCGGGTGAGCGGGGGCGCCGGGGCCGGCGGAGAGCGGGGGGCGCGGCGGGCCTCGCGGGGAGGCCGAGCGGGCGCCGAGGGCGCGAGGGGTCTTGCTTCCTGACGGGGGAGGTGGCCTTTCCCCCGGCGGCGCGCCCTCGTCCACTCCCGCCCTCCGAGGGGAAGAAAGGGCGGGCGACCCTCGTCCTCCGGGCGCGCCCCCCTTCCCGGCTTCCTGGGAGCGCAGCCGCGAGCGGGCCGCCAGGAGTCGGGGTCCGAGGACTCCGAGGGCCGCGGGCCTTCGCAGCTGCGCCGGCCGCCGGCTGAGCAGCCCCTTCCACCGGAAAGTTCGAGTGAGCTGCCTTGGTGTTAGAGCCGCTTCGCTTCCCGAGAGGCCGAGTAGTCATCTTGCAGGCAGAGTCGTGCCCCCAGGTTCTGGGTTCTAATCCCAATTTAGAACATTCGGCCGGAGACTCGCTCCTGTCGACTTCTGTGTGTTTCTGGTCCCTTATTTAAAGTGTGAGTTCACTATGGTTACCTCATAGGACGCGATTAAGCTGTATTGCGATATAACTTTAGTATTTTTGTGTGACTCGATTTTGTGCAGTACACAGTGTACGGTGGGTTGATGTTTGGGTATCTTGTAAGCTTGTTAAACGACTGTAATATGAGATTCCCAAGTCTGCCACAGTTAGTTTGCTCTAGGAAAGTTCCTTTACACTGGGAATGAAACAGACCAGCCCCTGCCCTCAGAGAGCAGACAGTCCGTCCTCTTTGAGGGAACTTCCCCCCTTTTTAGGCGGCCAGTCGTTTCCCTCATCACCTCAGATCTTTTCACTTTAGGAAAAGTGTGAGAATGTAGTTCTTTAATAAAGACGTAGCTAGAGCATCTCAACTTTACTTGTAATTCTTGTATGTAATCTAGACAAAAAAAATTATTCCCATGTTGGGAATCAAAGTGTAAAAGGTCCAAATGAGCTTCTCATGTCATAGCAGTTACCATTTATGGGAGGGTTTTCAAGGACCAGATCCCCTAAGATATTGTTCCCAATCCTCACAACAACCTTGCAAAGCAGGTGGTAAAAAAAAAAAAAAAAAAGGTGGTAGCATCCTGTTTTTCAGGTGAGGAGAGGGATGTGAGAGGTTATGAGTAACTTGTCTGAGGTCACAGAGAGAGTGGAGTTGGGACACTGATTTCCGACAGTTTGACAGCCACCAGAAGGCTTTCTGGCAGGCCTCACTGCTGTTTTTCTTTCCCCCCTGGGGGGAGGTGGGGGTGGGGACCTGCTAGTTGATTTGCTTGAGCAGTGAACAATTTATTTTTTCTAGGCTCTGGCTGTATTTTCTTGCTATTGCATTTTATTTTCTCTATTCAGAATGGAAGGAGCCCTGGTGGCACAGTGGTTAAGCAGTCAGCTGCTAACAGAAATGTCAAGGGTTCGAATCCACCAGCGGCCCTGTGGGAGCAAAGATGTGGTAGTCTACTTCCCTAAAGATTACAGCCTTGGAAACCCTGTGGGGCAGTTCTGCTTTGTCCTGTAGGGTCACTGTGAGTCGAAATTGCCTCTACCTTTGGATTCAGAACAGAGGAGAAACAAGTGCGCCCAGATAAGGTTCTCGATGATCTTGGGACAGAAGCTGTTGTAGATCGGCTAATTTTGGCCTGTCTCCAGTCATTCTCTCCTCACCTCTGTTTTTCCTGATTTGACCCTTTGTCTGTTTCCCTCTCCACACCTCCCCAAAAACGTTTGGGTAAGTCTTCAAAAGCAGCTTGAATAAAAGCTATTGCAGAATTTCCCAGGCTGTCAAAGAACCAACTCTGTGGATTCTCAGAGCCTAGACCTTTAGACCTGGATGGAACATGAGATCATCTCCAGCTCATCTGACAGATACAAACTTTTCTGTCCCTTAGTTTCTTTAACTCTAAAAAAAAAAAAAAAGTTGGGTTTTTTTGTCTGCTTGTACATAGTGAAAATATTTTTTTAAAACAATACCCAACTGTTCAATGTAGGTCTCGGAGCCAAGAATTAATATATTTCATAGAAAAACACTCAGGAAATCCCTATGTGGTTACTTGTGTGTTCGGGTGGTGAATTGAGGCGTACATAAATAGGGTGGACTTGGGTGTCTCCATTTCTAGCGCCACCTCTCTCCTTTCTCTTAGCCCCTAACATAGACAGAGATGAACCAAGCTGGTGAAATTACGTGGCACAAGGCAAGGTCCCTGGAGTCATCTGAATAGGAGGGGTTTTCAAGAAATGACTTGTCGTTCTGTTTGGTCTGTGTTCGTGTTTTGTACGGAGGATGCCCTCTGATCCTAATGGCTGCTTGGGGATGAGCTACTCCTCTCAAGTGAAGTACGTCAACTTTTTTCAGGATTCTGGCTAATAACTTGCTTTTCAGTGGAATACTTATACCCACATGGATGAGCAGTGCCACAGGTTCAAACCTTTAAGGGATATTTACAGGGTAACCTGGCCTAGACTTTGTATTAAGCCCGGTGGTTTGAATTATTATTTATTATCCAAATTCCATATTATAAGGCAAATTAATTTTTTTTTTTTCCTGAATAAAATGGCTCTTGCCTTTGCAACTAATTCCCTCAAGCTTAACTCACTTCTTAGACTACACCGGAGCACAGTCTGAAGCAGACCAAAATCTAGACAGATGAGGGAAGAGGCCAGAAGTAGTGGCCAGTCTTGATCTTTAGGTGTTTAAGTATATAGCTAGTGAATAAAGAATCTCATGCACTTGACCGCACCACATAGTTTATCTTGTCAATACTCAAGATCCTTTCTAAATAATGGCTACTTAATAATGGTGTTTTAATTGAATAAATGGTTTTTAGATCTATTCTTGTATATGGAATCATTTAAAATTCTCTTCATGTTACTGGATTTTTTTTCACCTCTGCTTTTATGGCCACTTTTTTTATTGTTTGTAGTGACAGCATTTAAAATCTTTCATTGTTTCCTATTGGTTATTCAGCTGAATAGATTGCTGACCAAGACCTTCTTTTTCCCCATAGGTCAGTATTATAAGACCAAAAAAAGCTCTTGGGCATTGCGGCTTTTGTATTTGTGGCTATTGAACAACCTTGAGGCAGGATTTTTCTTTTTCCTGGACACATCAGAAGAATCAGTATTGGTGATAATGTAAAGTTAAATGCCTGTTTCCTTAGCCTGGAATGTTGGTACTGCCCGCCCCATTTCTTGCCTAGTTCATTCCGTAAGACCCAGCTGTGATGCTACTACCTTCGTCCTATGTTCACCCCAGTCCTTATCCCTGGGGCCAAATTATGGGCCATCTTTATTGTGTTTCCAGGCACTTTGTACGTGTAGTTTACACTTCAATAATAGTCTTTGCTGGATTATATAATAACTTACTTCCTTCCCCAAGGTCAAGGACTACACTCATCTTGGTAGCTCTGGGCTTTAGAGGACTTAGGATGTAGAAAGCATTTTTTGGTTGAGTTGAGCTGAATTAAATTTAAGTCAAAGTTTGTTTCCTAAATTTTATTTATTTATATACACAGCAAAACATACGCCGATTCAACAGTTTCCGTGCCCGCGTACAATTTAGTGACATTGATTACATTCTTCCAGTTGTGGAACCATTCCCACCCTCCTTTTCAAGTTCTCCCTCCTTCATAAGCTTACTGCCCCCTGATGTTCTTATCTAATCTTTCGAGAGTTGCTGTTGTCAGTTTGATCCCATATAAATAGTTCTTAAAAGAGCTTAATACTCAAGGCAGGCCTTTCTTACTAACTAAGCTAAACTATTGTTTGGTTTTTAAGATGACTTCAGGGGATGTATTTGGCTTAAGGTTTAAAGACTGTCTCAGGGCAATAGTTTCAGGGGTTCATCCATTAAGTCCAAGTTTTCTCTCAGTAGTATTATTGCCTTAAAAAAATCAGATGTGTTCCTAGAGAAATAAGAGCCTTTACGCGAACAGATATATGCCCACCCATGCTTATTGCAGCACTGTTTACAATAGCAAAAAGATGGAAGCAACCAAGGTGTCCATCAAGGGATGAATGGATAAATAGATTACGGTATATTCACACAATGGAATACTATGCATCGATAAAAAACAGTGATGAATGTGAAACATTTTATAACATGGAGGAACCTGGAAGGCATTATGCTGAGTGAAATTAGTCGGTTGCAAAAGTACAAATATTGTATAAGACCACTATTATAAGATCTTGAGAAATAGTTTAAACTGAGAACACATTCTTTTGTGGTTACGAGAGGGGGGAGGGAGGGAGGGTGAGAGAGGGTTATTTACTGATTAGATAGTAGGTAAGACCTACTTTAGGTGAAGGGAAGGACAATACTCAATACAGGGGAGGTCAGCACAACTGGACTAAACCAAAAGCAAAGAAGTTTGCTGAATTAATTGAATGCTTCAAAGGTCAGCAAAGCAGGGGCAGGGGTTTGGGGACTGTGGCTTCAGGGGACATCTAAGTCAGTTGGCAGAATAAAATCTATTAAGAAAACATTCTGCATCCCACTTTGAAGTGTGGCGTCTGGGGTCTTAAACGCTAGCAAGTGGCTATCTAAGATGCATCAGTGAGTCTCAACCCACCTGGATCAAAGGAGAATGAAGAACACCAGGAGACAGAAAGGGCTACATGAACTAGAGACTACATCATCCTGAGACCAGAAGAACTAGATGGTGCCCGGCCACAACTGATGACTGCCCTGACAGGGAACACAACAGAGAACCCCTGAGGGAGTAGGAGAACAGTGGGATGCAGACACCAAATTCTCATAAAAAGACCAGACTTAATGGTCTGACTGAGGCTAGAAGTTCCCCAGCAGTCAGGGTCCCAAACCTTCTGTTGGCCCAGGACAGAAACCATTCCTGAAGCCAACTCTTCAGACATGGGTTGGACTGGGCAATGGGTTGGAGACAGGTGTTGATGAGGAGTGAGCTACTTGTCCCAGGTGGACACTTGAGACTGTGTTGGCATCTCCTGTCTGGAGGGGAGATGGGAGGGTAGAAAAGGGGGTTAGAAACTGGCAAAATGGTCAAGAAAGGAGAGACCAGAAGGAGGGAGCGGGCTGGCTTATTAGGGGGAGAGTAAATGGGAGTATGTAGTAAGGTGTATATAAGTTTATATGTGAGAGATTGACTTGATTTGCAAACTTTCACTTAAAGCACAATAAAAATTATTAAAAAAAAAAAAAAGATGTGTTATGATTACTGGAAACTCTGGTGGCACGGTGGTTAAGAGCTATGGCTGCTAACCAAAAGGTCAGCAATTAGAATCTACCAGGTGCTCCTTGGAAACTCTGTGGGCAGTTCTACTCTGTCCTGTAGGGTTGCTGTGAGTCAGAATTGACTCGATGGCAATGAGTTTTTTTATGATTACTTATTTTAGGCCCTGTTTTGAATGCCTTTTAGTTGGGGCAGAGAAATGTCTGTGCACTTGGGTGAGAAAATATGAGAAAGAGCGCACTTCCACTTGTGTTATTTTTCTGTCTGATTTAGGATTATTATTTTTGTTTTTTATCTTGATGATAATATTCCTTCTTATTTTCTTCTTTACCATTGTTTAAATTTTCTTTTCAGTTTTTTCTTCTTGAAAAACAGCTGAGTATTGTTATCTTTTCTGGTATTTCCTTTTTTTTCTTTTTAAGCGTAGTGGGTAGTTAGTATTCATACATAGCACTGCTCTTTCGTGGCGGCTTAGGTCGTAAGCTGGTGACCACCAAAGCAAAATATTTAGGTGGGTTTATTTTATTTTCCACCAGGGAAATTGATAAAACACAGTGTAAACATTCAAGAGTCTCCTGAGAGTGGAGCTTACTATGAGAATAAGAATCGTAACTTAAAGACATAAAAAGGGATATAATACAGTCCAGTTTTGGGGAAGGGTGATACGGTCTTATCTCTTCCGTCTTAAAATTGCTTTGAGGAGTCCTTATGGCTTTGTCTGATACGACAGTGTTATATAATTTATTGCTGTGTGTTACCTCATTCTATTCTGACACTGAATGACCATGGAAAGATCTCAAAGCATCTGCCATACACGTAACATTCATGAGGATATAAACTATATATAGAAAGGCAGTACTCTGAATGGTGAATACTGGTGAATTTTTCTTTTCTGGAGGGGATACTAGCTATCAGAATTCACAGAAACAAAGTTTTCTTGTTGTTAGAATTTTTTTTTAAATAATAAAATTATTTTCATAGTATATCATGTAAAGTTAAAACTCATTTTTGAATGAGAAATTATAGTTATGGAATTGAAACCCATATGGAATATTTATCTCTTTGGAGGAATCATATTTTATGAAGCTATATTCAGTTCATTTGGAGATTTGTGTCATCTGGTATTTGCTAAAAAAAGAAAAATTTTGTACTTCACCTTTTTTTGTTTTGATTCCTATTTGTTAAAAATTCAGGAATTACCATGACAAAACGTAATAGGCATCTTAGTTTAAAAGTTAATTACTAAATATATGGTAAAATCATTCTAACCATTTTTGATGTTGAGTAACCAGTTTTTCTCCTAGTGCCTTTAGCCTTCAGTTTTCTTTTAAACGGCTTACCAATTTTATACCCTGAACTTCTTTTTACCTAACAGGCCAGCAGTTAGTTTGAACAGGTCTGTGTGTTTATGTATGTATGTTAATTTTTATGCATGCAAGGTAGCAAAAGAATTGTCTTTCCAAAGTCCCTGTCCCCTTTGGTTTCAAAAAAAGACCGCCTTTCTAAGGTGACGGACGATATTTAGAATCGTGTTTTACGGATTGGAGAACATTTTTCTGTGTGTTTTGTTGTCTGTATCTGCAGCTGAGTGATTAATAGCTAATCATAACAGCTTTTATTTGTTGGGAACCCTGGTGGCACAGTGGTTAAGAGCTTGGTTGCTTATGAAAAGGTCTGCAGTTCGAATCCACCAGCTACTCCTTAGGAATCCTATGGAGGCAGTTCTGCTCTCTCCTATTGGGTCACTATGAGAGTTTATTTGTTGAGCACTTTTCTGAATCAGACACTGTTCATGCATTATTTCATTTCATCCTCACAATCACCTCAGGGGAAGGGTTCTGTTATTATCCTCATCTTACAGATGTGGAAACTGAGGCACAGAGAAGTAATTTGACCAAGTTTACAGAGTAAGAAAAAACCAGGCTTCTGCTGCCTTAACTAATGCTGCTATAACAGAAATAACACAGGTGGATGGCTTTAACTAACAGAAATTTATTTCCTCACAGTTTAGGAGGCTGAAAGTCCAAATTCAGGCACTGGCTGTAGGGGAAGGCATTCTCTCTCTGTTGGCTCTGGGGGAAGGTCCTTTTCTCTTCAGCTTTTCCCTGGTTCCTCGGAGATCTTTGTATGGGTGGGCATCAATCTTCCCCCATCTCTGCTTGCCAGCTTTCCTTTTAATCTTTTGTATCTCAAAAGAGATTGACTCAAGATACACTGTACATTAATCCTGCCTTTAACATAACAAAGACAATCTGTTCCCAAATGGGGTTATAACCACAGGCATAGAGGTCAGGATTTACATCACATATTTTGAAGGGACACAATTCAATCTGTAACAGACTGCAAACCAAAATTTTCTTCAATGTTGACAAAAATGTTTTGTAAATCTTTATCTCTTGACTACAAAGTTATAGAAATTATGTTTTTATAGGTAATATCTGAAATGTATCCTTATCATAATCATTACAGTGTAGGCTATATAGAGAATATAGCTTCTTAATGTCAAAGCAAGCACATCGAGGAAAGATCTGTATAGAATTACAGGCTGATAATGGAACTACTGGTTTGTTCTTTGGCCTTCCACCTGCCTTGACTCGTTTCTTGTGAAATTATGTAGTTAAAGGGAAGGTTGTTATATAATAGATTGTCTGGTTGTTCCCCCCCCCCCCCCGCCCCAAGCTATGGCCAGTTTATCAGGTTTCTCTTAAACTTCTAGAATATCTGCAATTTGGGAAGGGAATAGATATAGGGTAGATCTTTGAGCAGAAACATTGTTATGTAACCGAATGAGAACTATTTCAGCCAGTAATGAACAACCTGAAGCCTTTCCTAGTCTAGCTTTTCAAGAGTCCTAGATCCAGTTTCATGGGCTTACTTTCAGAGCATGCAAAACAAAGAGGAAAAAAGTCTTTGGTGCAACCACCTCCAAAAGGGGAGGAACCTTTGTAGAATCTCTGGTTCCCAGACACTTGTGTTCTGGCTAGCCGTGACCAGTAGAGGCCAGAATTTGTGAAAGGCTGCCTCAGATTAGAGGCCAAATCAAGCCCTTCTTACATTAAAAAAAAAAAAAAAAACCAAACCCAGTGCTGTCGAGTCGATTCCGACTCATAGCGACCCTATAGGACAGAGTAGAACTGCCCCATAGAGTTTCCAAGGAGCGCCTGGCAGATTCGAACTGCCAACCCTTTGATTAGCAGCCGTAGCACTTAACCACTGCGCCACCAGGAAGCCCTGGTGATTAAGTGCTATGGCTGCTAACCGAAAGGTCGGCAGTTTGAATCTGCCAGGCGCTCCTTGGAAACTCTTATGAGGCAGTTCTGCTTTGTCCTATAGGGTTGCTATGAGTCGGAATCGATCCGACAGCACTGGGCTTCTTACATAGCGTGCCAGAAACCATGGTCCCTGACAGCTTGGTCTTGTGGGAATCTGGCCATACTGGTGCTGCTCCAGGATGCCCAGCTTATGTGGCTCCCTCGTGTCCCACCTGCTCTGCCTAAAGGAGCCTGAGCAGGAAGAGATGCAGATTCATCCCGGTACCCCTAGCAGCTTGCCCACAGCAGGCCTTCAATAGAAGTTGTATTGAATGAACTGAATGAAGTCTAGCCCCTGGTCTCTTCGGTACACCTTGAGCAGCTCCCTCCATCTAACTAGGTTTTAGCATTGCTGTTTGTATGCCTGTGCAGGTACAGTAGGCTCCCCCATGGTGGGCAGATTTTAATGGAGCTCCCAGAGTGCGACAGACTAGGAAGAAAGGCCTGGTGATCTGCTTCTCAGAATTAGCCAGTGAAGACCCAGTGGATCACAACACAATATTGTCTGTCTCGTGCTAGAAGATGAGCCGTCTAGGATGCGAGGCAACAGTGGACTCAGACATACCAACGGTCATGAGGATGGTGCAGGACTGGGCAACATTTTGTTCTGTCGTACACGAGATTGCCATGAGTCGGGTAGACTCCACGGCAACGCAGAGCAACAGTGTTTGGGGGGCCAGGGTCCTCATGGTTCCTACCTCAAAGGGTAGTTGGGATGATAAATGGGGACTATAAGAACGAAAGACCAGAACACAGCAATTCTTCCCACTTAAAAAAGCTATGCTGATTTCTTCTGGTCATTTTATTCAGTAATAAGGATCATCTAATTTTTAAGCCTGTGGATTCAATAAATCTGTTCTCTTTTTGAGTGAAAATAAATGGGACCTATAGTCATTTTTGCTTTTCCTGAACTGGCCCTTATGCAAAAAAGTTTGATTGTTGCTGATTTGGCCCTTATGATTCATCATGGAATTGCCTGGTGTATCTGTGGATACTAGACTATTGGAAAATCAAACTAGTTTGGCCATGCTGTTGATCCGTCTCAGTCTGAGAACCTTGTTTTGGCGTGGTTTTATGAGGATTTCAATATGTTAGTTCTTTAAAAGCTGTAGGAGCCCAAGTGGCACAGTGGTTAACCACTTGGCTGCTAATGGACAGGTTGATGGTTTGAACCCACCCGTCCCTCCTTGGGAGAACGATGTGGCAGGCTGTTCCCATAAAGATTACAGCAGTAGGGCAGTTCTACTCTGTCCCATAAGGTCTCTCTGAGTCGAGATCAACTCAACAGCAGTGGGTTTGATTTGGGTTTACAAGCTGTTTTCTGTGTCTCTGTGACATTTTTGTAAACTGTTCTATTCCTGTTCAAATATGTCTTAAAATATAACATTTTAAAGTCTATCCTTGCAAACAAAGGCAAGGCTAAGAAGTAACAGAAATGTCACAGAGCCTCTAACAAATAATTACTGGTTAGCTATACTAAGTCGTAATAATTACGTGTCAACTGTCCATAATTAAGCTGAGAATAACATTTGAATCAGTATATTTAACAAAACAGGGAAATAATAAAATTTTTTATTATCAATAACTTGATAATGCCTTAAGTACTGATGTATACATAGTATTTTTAAAGTCAGGATAAACACTGAACAGTTAGAATTACAGTACTATCACTGTTAGTATCTTAATTAAATGCATGCTCTGTTAGGATGACTCATTTTGTGGTTGCTGTGAGACCCTTAAGAGAACTGCCTCCATTCAAAAAAACAAATCCACTCATGTTTGCTTTCTTTGGTAAGGCTGGTTGAGTGAAATACAGGTTGATGTAGGTCAGTGTTCCTTGGTGTTCTTTTAAGTTACTTCATTTTAATTTCAGGCTCTTTCAAATTTAAATTGATGGTAGGATATTTAAGAGTGCATTAATTTTCTCTATGGATTTCATTCTCTGAAATAGCTTTTCACTTTCTTTTAAGTTACACTGAACTCAAAATTTCATAATTTCTGCAGTTGTCAGTACATACAATTTGAGACAGCCATAATTTCTAACTGAAATGTCAGGAAATTTTAATCATGCTGTATGCTTGTGTTTTCAGTAGTTTGCACGTATATGTAATATTACTGATGTTTCATTGTGTAATTATACATTGCTTTTATGCCAGATACTACCATTCTTTTCCTTTTTTCCAACCTAAGATAACTTCCCCCACCCATCCGCAGGGGATAACTGTGGTGGTCAGACTGAACGGTTTAGTAGAATAACAGTTTACAGCTGTGTTTCTAGATTTCCAGGCTTCTTCTCTAGTGACTGGCATTTATTCTCCTTTGCACCTTTCAAATACCCCCTTTGCGCAAATCTGACTGGTTTCGTATTATATTTATTGTCCAGATTACATTACATTTGAAATTCTGTGAAGTCCTTCATTTTTCATTCAACAAACATTTATTGAAGACCTGCCTGCTAGGCATTGTGTCCAAGTTAAAAGACGGGTAAGACACTGCCCCTACCCTAGGGTGGGGGTGCAGCTCAATGGGGGAGAGACATACACATGAGTCTAGAGTGACAGACTGTGATCAAGGTGTAGATAGAATTCTGTGGGAGATTTGAGCTGGTTCAAGGCCTCAGTCTCTTTTTCCAAGGTGGTGAAATCCTTTTTCCTTCCTAATAATGAAGAAAATGGAAGAAAAGTGCTCTTTCATTTGATTCTGTAAAGTTCCTTCGAGCTGTAAATAGTCTTGAGATTGTATCTGTAGGAATGGAAAGCCCAGGAAGATACTGACCAAATGCACTATTGGACTTTGATGGACTTCCTTTTGTCTTATGAGAAATGGCAGTATGTACAATGCCTTCATTCTGAGTGCACAAAAAACATTTGCGAGAATGAATAGTGCCTAATGGGCCAAACTAAGAAATAGTACAGACCCCTACCCCCCACCCTCCCAAGACACTATCCTGTGACCCTTGTTTGATCCTAAAGCAGTTCTTCACTTAAGGCCAAGGAAAATGGTCAGTCCTAAATTTGATAGTGCGTTTGTTTGAAGGCAAAGCTTTTGTTGATGAGGATTTACGGTGGCAGAATGACTGTACAGTCTGAGACTGGTGAGAGAAAGTTAACTTTGAACAAAGTTTTCAGGAAAATTGAGGAAAGTATTTCAACATGAGATGGGAGAAAAGTTACGTCTAACAATTGAAGCGCTAATGTCACGCGTCTCTGTTAGGGTTCTAGCAGGAGGAGAGAGAAACACTAGTTGTGAACTCGTCTGTGCTTTGATACAGTTCTCAGAATCCTGGTTCCGAAATTGATATCAAAGGACAGTTTTGGGGATTGCATAAGGTGAGGGATTATCTCAAGATGATTCCCTGGGTGATGTATATTGAATTTATTATCCAAGGATTTATCTGATCCTTGTTCGAACTGTATTTTCATCTCTCAAGGGAATGAGTTTGGAAAGCTTTCATTTAAGATGTACTTTCATTGTTTCCAAGCATTTGTGCGTCTCCTGTATTGCCATTTCAAATGTGCTGTGATGTCCACACCTTTCATGACTTTATATATCTCCAACAGGTCCTCTCAGCAGAAAGTCCTAGTGCTGTCTGAACTTTCACATCCTCTGCCCTGGATCTTTCTTGAGATGTGATAATTAGGACTTTATGTTCCAGATAGAGAGTCATAACATTTTGCATTTGGATATTGCAGAGTTAAAAAAATGTTTCTAATATCTTCATGATGATGATCAAAACCTTGTGCCCCAATGAGAAACTCAGTTTCGATGTAAACTTTCACCTAAAACACACAAACACACACAAACCTTGTGACCCTCTTCGCTACACTGTAACTAGATCCTTATCTTAATAGAAAGTGTTTAGAAATTCTTAGGTCTCTTTATTAGGTGATAAATAATAGATATATGGTATTTTTCATCTTGTAAGTTTTCTTGGTATTATTTTTTGAAATGTATTTCCTTCTGCTAGCTTAGCCCAAGATGTCTCCTTTCAGGCCGTCTCCCTATACAATGAGGTCTTTATGCAGTTTAGGAGCCCTGGTGGCTCAGTGGTTAAGAGCTTGGCTTCTGACCAAAAAGCCGCAGTTCAGATCCACCAGCCACTCCTTCAAAACCCTGTGGGGCAGTTCTATTCCGTCCTATAAGGTCGCTATGAGTTGGAATAGACTTGATGGCTACGGGCTTGGTTTTCTGTTTTTTAATGCAGTTTATGATATTTATGGCATGAAATAGTTACAGTTGCACATACCATAGGCACCATCTTTGAATCAGATTGGTAAGATAAAAATACTAATCCAGTTTCCATCCAGTGACCTATAATCACTTACACAAGTGATTGTCAGCCTGGCTGCACATTAGAGTCACCTGGGAGAGATTTTAAACACTACCAGAAACCCAATGCTGTCGAGTCGGACTCCTAGTGACCCCATAGGACGAAGTAGAACTGCCCCATAGGGTTTCCAAGGAGTGGCTGGTAGATTTGAACTACTGACCTTTTGGTTAGCAGCTGTAGCGCTTAACCACTGTGCCACCAGGGATCCAGTACCTATAGCAGGACCTACTAATTGAGTATGAATCTCTCAGGGGTAGGGCCCAGGCATCAGTGTTTTGTAAAGCTCTCAGATAATGATCATAAACAGCCAGGATTGAAAGCCACTGAGTTAGATTTCACACTGGTAAATGACCAGCTGCTAGGATTTCTAAAATTGGATTAGCTTTTTAGCTTGCTGAATGCTGGAGAATAACTACCATTAGAGAGTTCAGAGAAATGTATCAAACTTTACACTTAAAAGATGGCACCCAAATCAAATTATTCCTTAACCTGTTTTCCTGGCCTAATTAAATTCTGAGAACTAAAGCATGGATGAGCTAACAATTGGAACTTTCAGTTCCTCATTTTAGAACCCTTTTCTTCATCTGTTTGATACTGGTCTTGGTGATTGTCTTTTCAGAGCAATAATACCCTTTGTCTTAAACAGGAAATGAAACTTGGGTCTGATTAGTTATGCATACCCTGGCACCTTTTTTTTTTTTTCTTTAATGTTACGAGTGAAACTGCCTGTGAACTTCGCTGCTGTGGAAACCACAGGCTTGTTCCTGGGCTGAGGGGGCGCCTTCACTCTCGGCTCTTGGAATGAATGACTCATGCTCTGTGCAGGCATCAGTACTTAATCACCTGTTTTCTGTGTACCAGGAGGAAGCGGGCATATGAAAATAGAAGCCTTGCCTGCCAAATGGATCTGAGATAAGAGTGGAAATGTTGACCTAATAGGTCAAACAATTGAGTTTATGATTTAAAAAAAAAAGCTTATGTCTTTGGGGGTATTTTACTTTTAATTATTTCATTGATTGAAATTTGGCACTATTTCTAAAATGCTATACTTTTTGTAATTTATAAGGAGCTCTACTCCTAGTAAGGTAACTTTGATCTGAAACTTTCAAGCTTATCTTAGAATTTAAAATGTTTATCTTTTGAATTTGTATGATTAGAAAACAATTTTTTTTTGGAGCGGGTAAGTTACATAGTTCTTGATGGAAGGAGTCTCTGGGTGGTGCAGACAGTTTGTGGGTTTGGCTGTTAACTGAAAGGAGTCCACCTAGAGGTACCTAGGAAGAAAGACCTGGCTGTCTGCTTCCGAAAAATCAGCCATCGAAAACCCTATGGAGCATAGTTCCAGTCTTATACAGATACGGGGTCACCATGAGTGGGAATCGACTTGATGGCAGCTGGTTTTTTTCTCTGTGGAAGGATGGTATAAGCACCGTTGGCCATGTTCTTTGCCAAATCCACTGCCTTTTGCCTCCAGAGTAGCCATTTAATGTAGGATACTGGGTTTTGTTTACTGAGGGTATCCACTATTAAATGTAGCTGCTGCGTATTCCGAAACCAAAATTGCCTACACATGTCCCTGTACTGACAAACTCTGCTAGTGTTGGCTTGTTTTATTTCCCTTAGTGAAGAGTAACATTAAAAAAAATACATACACGTACTTTGAAGTGTCTGTTGTGTGCCAGGCACAATACCAGGCAGCGAAGACACAGCAGTTAATCAAGACAGACACTGAGGCTCTCTTGTGCCAGTTACATTGCCCCTCAGGCTCTTCCCTGTTGTCATCTGTCTCTGTGTCTCTATTGGTATGAGAAGCCATTGTACCTGCTAGAAATTTTGAGATAATTTGAAGTTGTCTGGAATTTTTAGGTAAATCTTCCATTGTGAGAAATCACAGTCATCATTTATTATGTTCACTGAAAGGTAAATGCTTTTATTATTAAAAGCGCCAGTGTGGCACAGACTGATATTTGGGAGCTTCTTTAAAAAAAAAAAACAAAACACCAGAAGTTAACCTGGTTACAAGTCAATGAAAAAAAGCAGCTGGTAGGAGAAATCCATTCTCCAATTCATTCTTTGTTTACTTTTATTCATTTACTCATTTGATTCAGTAACCATTGAATGAGCATCTGCTATGTGTCAAGCACTGTACTAGGCCACAGGTATACAGTAGTAAACAGTAAACAAAATAGTCAGTTAAGAAAACCGATATAAGACTTAATAAGTCCTTAAGACTTATTAGTTTGCTTTTACTTGGTTAGTTGAAACTGTTTACATTTATATCTTAGTTACTACTGCTGTTATAACAGAAATACCACAAGTGGGTGGCTTTAACAAGCAGAAATTTATTTTCTTACAGTTTGGGAGGCCAGAAGTCCGAATTCAGGGTGCTAGCTCTGGGGGGCTCTAGGGCTTTCTCTTTCTGTCAACTCCGGAGGAAAGTCCTTATCTCTTCTGAACTGCTACAGGGCAACCTTCATGTGGCTTGGCATGCCCCCATCCTCCTTACTAGCTTGCATTTTCTGTTTTGTATCTCAGAAGAGGTTGACTCAAGATACACCCTACATGGAAACCCTGGTGGCGTAGTGGTTAAGCGCTATGGCTGTTAACCTAAAGGTTGGCAGCTCAGATCCCTCCAGGCGCTCCTTGGAAACTTTAAGGGGCAATTCCTACTCTGTCCTGTAGGGTCACTATGAGTCGGAATCAACTCGACAGCACAGGGTTTGGTTTTTTGGTTTGACACCCTACACTAATCCCACCTCTTTAGCACAACAAAGACAGTCCGTTGCCAAATGGGATTGTAACCACATGCATAAAGGTTAGCGTTTACAGCACATATTTTTTAGGGGACACAGTTCAATCCATAATATTCCACCCTTTGGGTACCCAAAATTCATGCCCTTACCACATGCAGAATACACTCACCCTAGCACATCATCCTTAAAGTCATAAATTAACTCCCAGTCCAAAACCTCATCTTCTGAATCTTCTAAATCAACATGGGTGAGACTTTAGGTGTATTCCATCCTGGGGCAAAATTCCTTTTTATCTGCCAACCTGTGAAATCTAGATTACGCATTACCTGTTTCCAAAGTACAGTGGTGGGACAGGCACAAGGCAGACATTTCCATTGCAAATGGGGAGAAATTGGAGGGAAAGAAGTGATAACAGGCACTAAGCGAGTCCAAAACCCAGCAGAACAGTTTATGTTGGCTCTCAAGGCTTAAAAATAATCCTCTGTTCTCTGAGACCATCTGGGCAATGGCCCTGCCCTCCAGACTCCGGGTGTTGGCCATGCTGTCTGGATTCTGGGTGGAGACCCCTCATCCCTGGGCTTCAGCTGTGCCTTCCAGGCCCACTGGAATGGCAACTCTGCTCCCTTGTCTTTGAGCAGCCTCACTCTCCTAGTCCATCTGAGTGGCAGCCCCACCCCCTCAGTCCTGGCAGGCCTCTTCCTCCTGCCCCTTGGGTATGGCAGCCCAGCCCCTCAGCTTTGGGTGGTGGCCTCCTCCCCCTGGCATACCTTAATGGCAGCCTCATACTTTGGAACTGAGTTGGTGAAGATCTGAGTCTTTGAAACCTAGGAGGCTGTGGCCCCACCCTTCAAGATCTAGGAGACTATGGCCCCACCCTTTGAAACCAAGAAGGCCCTTCTTCCTATGCTCCTTCCAACAGTTCTTCTGATCTCTGAGCTGCTCCAGGGGTGGTCCTTTTCTTGGAGGACAACGGATGCAGTTCCTTTGGCCTGTTTCCTGCCTGTAGAATTCCAAGAGGCGGACAGCGTTGTCTCCTTTTGTTCTTTCTCTGGCCCCCTCAGTCTAAGCTGATGGGTTTTCTGCTATGGTAATTGGTTAGATCCATCAGTCACAGGCTTAATCTCTTTAACAGAAGATTGTGTAGCCCCAACCTTGATGAATATTCTAGGACACATGTCCTTAGTTTGTACAACAGAATTTTCTAAATCTTTAAGTTGTGTTTTTATTTTGCCCTGTTATTTTTAAGTCCATCTCTTTCCTCTTGTATTTTATTATAAGCAACAAGGAGAAACTGTGCAGCCCCTTTAACATCTTGCTTAGAAATCTCATCAGCCAGATATCCGAGCTCATCCCTTATAAGTTCTACCTTCCACCAAACATTTGAACATAATCCAGATAAGGTCTTTGCCACTGCATGAAAAGCACCACCCTTCCTCCACTGTCTAATCACATGCTCACCATTTTCTGTTAGAGCTCGGCTGCTAACAAAAAGGTCGGCAGGCTGAATCCACCAGCCGCTCCGTGGAAACCCTAGGAGGCAGTTTTTCTCTGTCCTGTAGGGTCTCTATGAGTCGGAATCAACTTGATGGCAGTGGATTTGGTTTTGGTTTAGAAGCACACTTAATGTCCACATTTCTAGCAATGTTCTGTTGCTGGCGCCATATGTATTCTCTAAGATGATAGAGACTTTCTCTGTAGCTCTCCTCACTTTGTTCTGAGACCTCACCAGAATTGCTTTTGACATCCATAAATCTACCAATAGTTTCTTCAAGGCCATTTAGGCTTTTAGTATTAGGCATCCTAAAACTCTTCCAGCCTCTACCCATTACCTAATTCAGAAATCACTTCCACATTTTAGATATCTTGTCAGAATAGCACCCCACTCTTCCGGTACCAAATTCTGGCTTAGTCATCTAGTATTGCTGTAACAGCAGTACCACAAATGGTGGGTGGCTTTAACAAACAGAAATTTATTTTCTCACAGCTTAGGAGGCTAGAATCCAAATTCAGGGTGTGGCTCTAGGCAAAGGCTTTCTCCCTCTGTCGACTCCGAAGGAAGGTCCTTGTCTCTTCAGAGCTCCTGCTTCTGAGCAATCTTCATGTGGTTTGGCATCTCCCTTCCCCTGTGTCTGCTTGCTAGCTTGCATTTTATCTCTTTTATATGCCAAAAGAGACTGACACAAGATACATCCTCTACTAACAGAAGTTAACATAATAAAGACAACATAACAAAGACAACCCATTCCCAAATGGAACTACAACCACAGGCATAAAAGTTAGAATTTACAACACATATTTTTGGGATACGAAATTCAATCCATAGCAGTTTATAATAACTGTTGCTATATTAGGAATTATTTCTACCTTTTATTCATGCTTTCTATTTATCATGCTTTTTTCCTACCGTCTAGTCCTACCTAACATTGGCTGTCTTGCATTTTTGTCAGATGCCTCTGTTGCTGATTAAAAGTTATGCATTCTATTTGTATTCTCCTATGGTTTCTCAAAACTTAGGGCCCAGTACTTCTTTTCTTTTTTAATTTTATTGTGTTTTAGGTGAAAGTTTTACAGTCCAGGTAACTTTCTCATTCAAAAATTTATATACAGACTGTTTTATGACATTGGTTGCAGTCCCTGCAGTGTGTCAGCACTCTCCCTCTTACCTTTTCTACCCTGGGTTCTCCATGTCCAGTTGTCCGGTTTTCCTGTCTCTTCCTGCCTTTTTGTCTTTGCTTTTGGGCAGATATTGCCCATTTGGTCTTGTACATTTGATTGAACTAAGAAGTGTGTTGTTTGTTTTATAGGCCTGTTTAATCTTTGGCTGAAAGGTGGACTTCAGGAGTGGCTTCGTTTCTGAGTTAGCAGGGACCCAGTAGTACTTATTTTCAGGTACACGACTGAAGCTTACTAGTATCTCTGTCATTTTCCCAAGCATGTTTTTACCTCCTTTTACACTCTCCCTCCTCTAGGTTCTCTCCATGTAGGGAACTGGAGGAGAGGAGGAAGCTGGCAGTCGTCATGCCTGATTGGCCATTTGGCCCAGAATTCAGTTGCTGGGACTGAAACTGGATGCCCGGTTCTGAGCTGCATCAGAGCTGCAGACTTTGGTTTCATGTTCTTAGGAAACAGAACATAGTTCTGAGGGCAGATCTAAGATATTGTCATAAAGTACTTCTGGTGCAGTGGTTAAGTGGCTGCTAACCAAAAGGTCGCAGTTAGAATCCACCGATTGCTCCTTGGAAACCCTATGGGGCAGCTCTTCTCTGTCCTGTAGAGTTGCCGTGAGTCATAATCAACTCGATGGCAATGGGTTTGGCTCTTAGAAGGCTTTCAGGAATTATGGCCCTACCAATAAGTCTTTTACGTTTAAGGTTTACTAAGTAAAAGTCTTATTGAAGTTCTTTTTTTAAAATATGTTCCTTTTTTAAAAAAAACTATGTAGATTCTTAAAATAAAAAAATCTATGGTGGGGTTATGGAGAGGTAGGAATCTGGACTTTGGAAACCTTGGTGGCGTACTGATTAAGAGATGGGCTGCTAACCAAAAGGCCAGCAGTTTGAATCCACCAGGCGCTCCTTGGAAACCCTATGGGGCAGTTCTGTTCTGTTCTATAGGGTCGCTATGAGTTGGAATCGGCTTGATGGCAGTGGGTTTTGGTTTGGTATATGTTCCCCCAACTTCAGCTAAAGTTATAGAACATTTACTACATGCCAGATATTGAGCTAGGCACTTCCACGTAATTCTCTCATTTAATCCTCATAAAAATCCTATCTATAAGTTGGATGGAATTTCTGTTTATAAGTGGGGAAACCGAAGCTGAGAGGGATTCAGAGACAAAGTCCTGCAGCGGAGCTTGGATTCTTTACCTGGGGCTCCAGATGCCAAAGCATAGGCAGTTTCCACATTGGACTGGTGTCCCTGGACTCTGGCTTCAGACTCCAGAATCAGCCCCAGGCCACCCAGTCCACACTCTTATCAGTCACCTTGATCTCTGGCCTTGGGTTTGCCCTTTCATGTCTGTCCTCTACACATTTGTCCTAATGTTTAATCCCGAATGCTTATCTGCCTGTCTAGAGGAAATCAGAAAGCCAAACCCATTTCTGTCCAGTCACCAGTCAATTCCAACTCATAGTGATCCTGTAGGGCAGAGTAGAACTGCCCTGTAGGTTTCCAAGACTGTAAATCTTTACGGAAGCAGACTGTCACATCTTGAGCCACTGACTTTTCGATTAGCAGCCAAGTGCCTTAACCACTGTACCACCAGGACTCCTGGTAAATGACATGGGAGTACTAAAAGGATTAAATAGGTTAGGAGGTGACAAGCAGAGAGAACAGTTTCTGGCACATGGGAAGTAGTAGCTATATAAGCGTTACATGTGATTATTGTTGTCATCTTGTTCCTCCTCCAGTTGATTCTGACTCATGGAGACCCCTCCTAGGACTATTGGGAGAATTCTATAGTACCACAATCCAAAAAAAAAAACAAAAACTCATTGCTGTCAAGTTGATTCTGACTCAATGGGACTTTATAGGACAGAGCAGAATTGCCCCATAGGATTTCCGAGGCTATAGACTTCACGGAAGCATATTGCCACAGCACATCTTTCTCTCTCAGAGCGGCTGCTAGGCTCGAACCTCTGACCTTTTGGTTAGCAGCCGAGCACTTAACCACTGTGCCACCAGGGATCATGCCTGGGGGAAAGGGCTTTGGAATTTACTTTCTGGTGTCCTCCTGATTTGCCCCTTGCTTGGTTCTTCAGCCACATTCTTACAGCTCCCTTCCTTAAACCTTAGAGCCAACAGAACCAATTTGCTAGAGTTCTCAATGCAATCAGTAAATATTGGAGAGCCTGCTAGATGGTGGGAAAAGGCAGCTCTTTTAATGACCCAGGTGGTGAAGGTCTTGCCGCTGGACAAGGAAAGCAGCATTAGGGGGTGAAAAGAAGTGAAGATTCACCAGATGTTGAGGAGATAGAAGCATTAGGACTCAGTGAGGATGTCACTCCCAGGTTCTCACTTGGGCAGCTGGAACCATGGTGGTAAGCTGAAAGCCCCATACAAAATATGAAATGAGAGTACAGTATTATACCAGAGAACATCTAGAGGGGAAACTTACAGTTTTAGAAAGTGTGTTGAAAAGAGTGGGAAATTGTGTTCTGATTTTAACAGGCTGTGTAATGTTGGGTAGTCACTTTACCTTGGCCAGCCTCATGTCTTTATCTGAAACAGACCAGGTTTGCTGCTTTAAATAGTTGTGTGAACCAACCCTTCTAACTCGATTCAGTGCAAATTGTTGTCTGACCTCAATTTGCCTCTCCTTTCTGTGTCATTCATTCATCCCTCTGTTCAGCATTTCGGAGCCTGCTGTGTACTGGGCAATGGGGACATAAACAAGAGCCTTCTTGACAAAGTTCCTGGTCAGTCAGGGAGATAGGCAAATCAGCAATTAGGTGCACTAAACAAAAATAAGGTGCCATAATAGGAATATGTGCGGGATTCAAAGGGGGCACAGAAGGGAGCTGGACAGTTCTGGGTGGGTGGAGCGGGGAATGTGGCAGGGAAGTCTAGTGGCTTGTTTTGAGTCTGGAATGAAGAATAGGCTGAAGTGAGTGGGAGCAGCATTCCAGGCCAAGCACTGTGTGTGGTTCTGGATGACTGAAGACTAGGTGCTGGGGCTGGGGGATGGGGAATCAGGAAAAGGGTGGACAGGGCCAGCCTGTGTACATTTATAAGCCTGTCCAAAGAATTTGGACTTTGTTCCCAAGGCTGTGAGGAGTAGAAGTAACCTGATCAGATTAGCAGTGTTCACATTTATCTCTTTTTAATGCCTACTGTGTTTCTTTCACAATATTGATGTTACATAAACTGGACTTTAAGGAAGGAGCATTACTTGTAATAAAGGCATTTATTGCATTCACAATAAACAAAACAGTTCCCCAGAGAGAGAGAATCATCCTGAGTGTATATATGCCTGACAACATAACCGTAAAAATAAATAAATAAATGAAGGAAAAATTAAGGAGGAGAAATGGAAAAAAAATACATAAAGCGTGAGGTTTATTTTTAATTTTTGTTGTGCATTAGGTGAGAGTTTATAGAGGAAATGAGGTTTCTGTTCCATAGTTTGTACACCAACTTGGTTTCATTACCTACAATGTGTCTGCACTCTCCCCATTTTCTGCCTGGGTTTCCTTTTCCTCTTACCCTGATTTTCTACCCCTTCATGCTTTCTCACCTATGCTTTTGGGCAAATATGCCATTTTGATCTTGTATAATTGTTCTAAGGAAAACGTTCCTCTTGAGTGTTTATTTTATGGGCATGTCTTTTGTCTCTGGGAGTGGCTTCCGTTCCAGGTCAGAATGGTGTCTTAGGGCCATAATCTCCGGGATTTCCTCCAGTCTTCTCTCTGGTCTTTTTTATGAATTTGATTTTTTGTTCTACATTTTTCTTCCGTTCTGTGGTTCTTTGTTGTGGTCCCAGTCAGAGCAGTCAGTCGTCGTAGCCGGGCACCATCTTGTTCTTCTGGTCACAGGATCGTGTAGGCTGTGGTTCATGTGGTCCATTAGTCCTTTGGACTGATTGCCACCTTGAGTTTTTGGTATTCTTCACTTTTCTTTGCCTCCAGAGGGAAGAGACCAATAGTTATATCTTAGATGGCCACTCGCGAGCTTTTAAGACCCCAGGCGCTACTCGCAAAAGTAGGATGCAGAATATTGTCTTTATGAACTGTATTGTGCCAGCTGACATAGATGTTCCCCGAATCTGTAGTCCTTTGTCTTCAAGCCTAGGAACTTCATCCCACAAGTAGATTTTCTTTTCTTTTTAAAATATATTAATTTTTAGAGCGGTTACAGGTTTACAGAAACATTGTGCAGGAAGTACAGCGTTCACATATATCCTTCTCCCCTGTGCACACAGTTTCTCCTATTATTGACATCTTGCATTCTTGTGGTGTACATTTGTTACAATTTTTTTTTTTTTACTTTAGATGAAGGTTTATAGAGCAAAATAGCTTCTTATTAAACAATTAACTCACATATTGTTTTGTGATGTTGGTTGCCAACCCCGCAACATGTCAGCACCCTCCCCTTCTCAACCTTAGGTTTCCCATTACCAGCTTTCCTGTCGACTCCTGCCTTCTTGCCCTTACTGCTGGCTGGTGTGCTCATTTAGTCTCATTTTGTTTTATGGGCCGGTTTAATCTTTGGCTGAAGGGTGAACCTGAGGAGTGACTTCAGTACTGAGCTAAAAGGTGTTTGGGGGCCATACTCTCGGTGTTTCTCCAGTCTCTGTCAGACTAGTAAATCTGGTCTTTTTTAGTGAGTTAGAATTTTGTTCTACATTTTTCTCCAGCTCTGTCTGGGGCCTTCTATTGTTATTCCTGTCAGAGAAGTCAGTGGTGGTAACTGGCCACCATCTAGTTGTGCTGGACTCAGTCTGGTGAAGGCTGTGGTGGTTGTGGTCCCTTAATGCTATGGACTAATCTTTCCCTTATGTGAGTTTCCTCATTCTAGCGAGGAGGTTTTTTAAAATAAACATCATGCAAAAATAGGCCAAGCAGTCAAAAAAAAGAAAGAAACTAGTAAGTATAATAGAGAAATTGAATAAAATAATTCACAAGGTTGACATAATGAACCCTCAAGCAAAAGTTAAATAATTCTCAAATGTTTCTGCCGTTCATAGTAAGAAATATTTTTTACATTATGATCTAGTGAACAGATACATATGTGTATGTACTAGAAACAAAAATTTCATGAAATGATTTACCCTTACAATGTGCAATTTTCTATTTTCTGTTCTGTTTCGTTGTTGTTAATGCTGGTCTTATTATACAAAATTGATTTCATGACCCGCTAATGGATTTTGAGTGGTGCTCATGGTTTACCCTCGGGTGCTAACTGAAAGGTTGGTGGTTCAGGTCCACCCAGAGGTATGTCAGAAGAAAGTCCTGGTGGCAGTCTACTTCCAAAATATCAGGTATGGAAAGCCCCGTGGAGCACAGCTCTACCGTGACACACGTGAGCGCTCCAGAAGTTGGAACTGACTGGATGGCAACTGGTTTTTTGATTAATGGATTGATACTTTTTTTTTTCTTGAAAACACAGTTAAAAAAAAATATACGGACTTTCTTTTTTTCCCCTTAAGTAGGAATCGACTCAACGGCAACTGTTGGTGGTGGTAGAAAAGCAAATAAACCAACAATGGGACAATTAAAACCAAAACCCACTGCTATTGAGTCGATCCTGACTCATAGCAACCCTGTTGGACAGAACAGAACTGCCCCATAGCATTTCCAAGGCTATAAACCTTTTTATTTTTATTTTTTTTGTGCTTTAGATGAAGGTTTACAGAGCAAATTAGCTTCTCATTAAACAATTAATACACATTTTGTGACGTTGATTGCTAACCCCACGATGTGTAAACACTATCCCCTTCTCGACCTTGGGTTCCCCATTACCGGCTTTCCTCTCCCTACCTTCTCTTCGTTCCCCCGGGCTAGTGTACCCATTTAGTCTTATTTTGTTTTATGGGCCTGTCTAATCTTTGGCTGAATGGCGAACCTTGGTGGCCTCATTACTGAGCTAAAATGGTGTCTGGAGGCCATACTCTCAGTGTCCTCCAGCCTCTATCAGACCAGTAAGTCTGGCCTCTTTTGGTGGGAATTTTGTTCTACATTTTTCTCCAGCTCTGTCTGGGACCCTCTATTGTGATCCTTGTCAGAGCAGTCGGTGGTGGTAACCAGGCACCATCTAGTTGTGCTGGATTCAGTCTGGTGGGGGCTGTGGCGGTTGTGGTCCATTAGTCCTTTGGACTAATCTTTCCTTTGTGTCTGGTTTTCTTCATTCTCCCTTGCTCCAGGCAGGGCGAGACCAGTGGAGTATCTTAGATGGCTGCTCACAAGCTTTAAGACCCCAGACACTACTCACCAAAGTAGGGTAAAATACACAGACTTTTTAAGGACACAGCATGTTTACAAAGATACTTCCTGGATTCCCCTCGCCACTGCCGAGCCTCCAGTGTCCTCCTGTTCTCTGTCCTTCCCCTGTAGACTTCAGAGATGTCTTTGACTCCTGTTTTTACTGAGTCAAGGCTATCCGATATGCTCATTGGCTTCTCTTCTCCATTTCTGTATTGAGCCTTTCATCTTTTGTTCTAGACTTAGAAAAAATACTGTCTTTCTTTTCCAGGGTTAACTTTTATGCCTGTATTTTTGATTTAATCATCACCTGCTTTTCCTCCTTCAGTATCTCGCTTACATCTAGCCATTTCCCCTTGATAGTCTCACTGGTAAAGTAGAGGGCCAGTGAAAATGAGGAAGACCCTCAATGAAATGAGTTGACACAGTGGCTGCGATAATGGGCTCAAACATAGCACAGTTGGGAGGCTGAGGCAGGACCCGACAGTATTTCATTCTTTTGTAGATGGGGTCACTGTGAGTCAGAACCAAGTTAATGGTACCTGACAACAACAAACATACCATCTTGAATTCAGTCCTGATGAGTTTAACTGGTTCTCTCTCTCAACTGCTAAAATTACCGGCGATTATTATTTTTAATCATTAGACTTTAAAGCTTAGTCATCTTTATAGTTTTTTAAAACTTTTTATTGAAAATATTTTTCTGGGCTTTTTAAGCTAAATTTTTCTTAGATGGGTGATACATTCACATGGTTCAAAATGCAAAAGGTGCAAAAAGGGTATTGAGTTAGGAGGTTCCCACCCGCCTGTCTCCTGGCTGCTGTGTACCCGTCCTTCTGCCTCACTCCCCCTTTCTGTCCTCTTCCGTGTGCTCATCCACTTCCCTCCTCCAGAGAGAATAGATGTCTCAGTGTCATCTTCAGTTTATTCTCCTCCTGTCCTTTGTAGATCTTCCTTTGAGGTGGTTCATGTTAGTCTCTGCATTTTTTTTTTTTTTGGCCAAATGACTTAAAAAAAAAATCGTCGTGATAAAATACATGTAACAAAAAAATTGCCATTGTCACCGTTTTTAAGTGTACAATTCCATGACATTAATTACATTCACCATGTTGTGCAGTCATCACCACCATCCACTTCCAAGTATTTTCCATCACCCTAAACAAAAACGTAGTACCCCTTAAGCAATAACTCTCCATTCTCTCCTTCCCCCAACCCCTGGCAGCGACTAATAAACATTTGTCTCTATACATTTGCCTATTGTAGATATTTCATATAAATTGGATCATATAATATTTGTGCTTTTGCATATGACTTATTTCATACTTATTTCAAAACTCAACATAATATTCTCAAGGTTCATCCATGTTGTAGAATGTATCAGAACTTCATTTCTCTTTATGGCTGAATAATATTCCACTGTATGTATATACCACATTTTGTGTATCCATTCCTGATGATGGACAATTGGGCTGTTTTCATCTTTTGGCTATTGTGAATAATGCTGCAGTGAACATTGGTGTGCAAGAATCTGTTTGAGTCCCTGCTTTCAAGTCTTTTGGGTATATACCTAAGTGGAATTGCTGAGTCATATGGTAACTCTAAGTTTTATTTTGTGAGGAACTGCCAAACTGTTTTCCACAATGGTTGAACCATTTTACATTCCCACTAGCAGTGGATGAGGGTTCCAATTTCTGGCTGATCTTTGTGCATTCTTTACCTACTGCCAACCCCACTCCCCACTTAGTTCCGTGTCATTTCAAGCCAACATTCTTGCAGTAACCTTCTCACTGGTTTCCTACTCGCATCTTCCATGTCCTTCCAGTGCTGTCCTTGTAATCCTTGGCCATAATCTTACTTTGCTTATACCATTGTCTGCCTGCCAGGGTCTCCAGAAAGTGTGGACTTATTAGCCTTGCATTCAGACCTCGCCTTAATTGGCCTCAATTTCCTTTTCCAGTCTTCTTATCAGTTCACACCACCACTGTACCACCTGGTCTTCTGTTATCTAAACTCTTTGGTCCTTTATTGTTATATCTTCTTAGTCTAATACACTGCCTGATTCCTGGCAGGTACTTAGTGTTTCCCCATTGATGGTACATCCCCCAGAACAAACCTTGTGCCTTCTTTCCTTTATTGTTCTTACTGCTTTCCTTGTGCCCAGAGTTTACCTGCTTCCATATAATTGTCCCTGACTGCTTTAGTTCTAACTTTTTCTTCCTCCTCCAAACTCCTCAAGCTCATTTGGCACCCAAGGGACAGACTCTTGTCATCTGTTTGTCTGAGGACAGGGTGGCGGGGTTCTGGGTATCCGGAGCTGCTTTTCTTAGCAGGGACTTCTGTGTTTGCAGGTGTCGAGACTTGGCCTGCGTGATACAGGGATCTTGGCTCACTATTTAAAGAAATCAGGGCATCTTTATTCTCTACATCAACATGAACTTCAGTGGAGTTATATTTAAATTTTTTACAATTAACAAAGAGATAAGAAAATTAGTAAATACCTAATGATATTGGGTAAGGAACAATGTTTAAAGCATAAAGATAATGAAAAATGATAGATTTGTATAAAGGGAAAACTGTGGAAATCAATAAGGAATATAAAGAAAAATTGTTAGAGGACATGAACAAGAAGATCAGAGAGGAAGAAACATAAAGTCAATTTTATAATTAAATGTTTAATCTTACCAGCAGTGAAAAAAATAAACACTAAGGAATGGATGCCATCAAATTAGAAAATTAAAAAAGAATCTAAATGCTGGTAAAAGAACTTTAAAACAAGCATTTTCGTATGTTTTTGGAAGAAATCTAGCTTGGTATATTTATATTTGAAAGCTTTAATTTTTAAAATATTTTGACCTAGTAATTTTATTCCTAGGAATCTGTCCTGAAGCTATTACTTATGGATGCAAATAAAATATTTGCATAATAGTAATCATTTACCACAGTGTTTTTTATAATAGGGAAAAATTAGAAATCACTTAAATGCTTAAGAGCGGGGAAGTACTTCCTTAAGTGGTAAATTATGCTGCCATGATGTTATGTTTTTCAAGAATATTTTAAAGACCTGGGAAAATACCCATGAAATGCATAAGAAAAAATTAGTATGTAATGCTGTATTCATACTGTTGCAATTTGATATACACGCACACACCCTTATAACTTGAAATGTGGCAAAATAATAAGTTATCTCTGAGTGGTGGGGCTGGAGGTGATAACATTTTTTCCATATCTTCCAATTTTATGTAGTGTTATTTTTGCAATGAGAGTACATATTATATAAAAATTTAAATGTTGTCTTACTGATTAGTTCCATTTACAGCTTCTGAAAGAGGCATGGCAGTCAAGAGCACAGGTCATGGAGTCATGCAGACCTGGCTTTGGATGCAGCTCTGCCTCTTATCCCACGTATGACTTTGACCATGTTACTTGTCTAAGCCTTCATTTTCTCGTCTGTAAAATGGAACTCATAATATTAATGCACAGAGCTGTCAGGATTAGAAATGATAATATCTGTAACATCCTTTTGCAACCTGGATTCCACAAGAGAATCCAGACCTAATGTCCTCAGTCATATCTGTAGTATTGAACTAGTTTCTCTCCTCTCCATCTAGAATTGTACTAGTTATGCGCCATTCTTAAGAGAATTGAGAAAACAGCCACCTAGATCATTGTCTGTGTTCAGGGTTCAGCTGAGGAACCCTGGTTAAGGTGCTTGGCACGTAGTAACCAAAAAAACATGAAGCCATAATCATCCAGTTGACTCCAACTCATGGTGACCTGATGTTCTTCAGAGTAGAGCTGTGCTCCACAGGATTTTCTTGGCTATAATCTTAACAGAAGCAGATCACCAAACCAGGCCTTTTTTCTGTGGTGCCACTGGGTGGATTTGAACTGCCAACCTTTCAGTTAGTAGCCTAGAGCAAACCATTTTCACTACCTAGGGACCTTCTGGCAGATGAAAGGCACTCAGTAAGTAGAAGCTGTTTTTATTATTTTTGCTCCAGAAGTGACAGAAAAGAACAGTGGCTTTCTGGATGTCTGTTTGGTGTAAACATCTTTAAGGAAGACGTTTTCCTGAGTGTGACTTAGTAAGTGGGCATCTGTATGGCGTTTTTTTCAGGCCTTATTTTTGATTCTTGGACCAGCTGTGCCTGTATGTGGACAACTCATCCCCTACACCCTCTTGCAATGAGCCAGCTTCTCCCCTCTGCCATAGTGCTCTGCCATACTGCCTCCCCTCTGGGAAGTTCCAGAAGTTTGGTTCTCTCCCCATAACTGTCCTTGTATCAGGAGCCTCATTCAGGCCTTGGATTTCATGCTTTTTCCCAAGTTGCTGTGTGGCAACATATTCAGTTCTGGATGTTGATAACTGCTTTATTGGGACCTTGTTCATTTTTAAAATATACTGTTAAAGATAATTGTTTGAATGTATTTTCTGGTGAATATTTTCTCATGACCGCTTCTTTTTTTATTTTAGCTACTGACCTACTTCTTGCCTGGAATCCCATTTGTTTGGGGTTGGTAGAAGGTGTTATTGGGAAAATTCAGCTTCATTCAGGTATGTTTCTATAAATACCTTAAACTCGTTAGATTTCACGTGGCACTCTATAAAATTTTCCTCTTTGAGGATAAATGTAGATTCTGTTACATCTTTGGTTACTTTGCCTTAACTTGAGGTCTGCCTAAAATGAGTGTATTTCCGCCTAAGTTAAATGAAATAAAAATAAAGCTTTAGAGAAAAGGAGACATATTATTGCAATCCTTTCTTTTGTTTAAGAAAATGCTTATTAAGTGCCTACTGTGTGTCAGGAATTGTGCTGGTAGAGCACATAGTGAGCAAAAACAAGCCCATTCCCATCTTCATGGAGCTTACAGCTTAGGGGAGACAGATGTGGCTGAACAATCACTAAAATAACTGTATAATTATTTGGTAACCGTGGTAGGTGCTGTGAAAGAAAGATACCAAGTGTGATGTCAAGGGGAAGAATAGCAAGAATAAGGATGGAGAGGTAGCCAGGTGGCAGACATGGATTGGCCAGCTTTGGGTCAGGTGTCCATCTCTGATACAGTCAGCTGTGGCCAGGAAGAGCCTGGGTCTCTTAATATGTGGTGTGGTCCTTTCCAGGAACCTTTTCCAGGGCAGTCAAATCGATGGAAGGTCTAGGTCATTTATTGAGGTCCTAGATGGAAGAACAGGCACCTGCTCCTGGGCTCAGAGGCAGTTTTGTTATTGGGAAATATAATAAGTGTTCAATAGGTAAGTACCCAAACGCTAACGAAAAAGGACTGAATTAAATATTTCTAAGCGCTATAATTAAATATCTTATTTCCCTTGGTATTAATTTTAATATGAGTTATTAACTATAGGAGGCTTTGTCATTATTGCTGTGTAATTGGGAGAATATCTACCTTTGGAGCGTGCCCTTTTTATTCTTTGAAAATAAAATTATTGAGCATTTGGGAGCCAGGTTGGTTTTTGTGTATTGTAAAGCACATATTGCTGGAGACAGTCTCATTTTGCTTCACTAGATTCTTTGGTTGGTTTTGAAAACTAATTTTTATTATGAAGTATAGCTACAAAAAGCTGAGTATCACAGATGTGCTATATAAGTTATTTTAAAACAAGCACATATGTCTACCACCCAGATGAAGAAACGGAATACGACCAGTGTCTTTGGAGCCCTCTAAGTGCCTATCTCCAGGTGAATCCTGCTTCCTTCCTTTCAAGAGAGCCTACTATTTTGGATTTTGTGCTTATTATTCCGTTGATTTTCACTATAGCTTTTGTAACTTATTGTATCCCTGCACAACGTGTTGTTAAGGTTTGTATTTTGGAGACTTTATGTAAACATAGGTTCGCTATGAGTCGGAACAAACTTGACAGCACCTAATAGCAACAACAGTGTATAAACTGTGGGTTTAAAAATTTTTTTTCTCACTCAGGGTTATATTTTTGAAGTTTATACATGATGATGTATGAAACTGACTATTTTTGCTATTTTATAATAGTCTGTTGTATGAATACATCGTAATTTATCCTTTTTCCTATCATTAAGTAGTTGAATTGTTCCTAGTTTTTTGCTATTGCAAATAATACTGCTAAGAACATTATTATACATTCTGCCTTTGGTATTTTTTTAGAATGGGAAGAAGGTCCCCAAGTGGCATTTTAGACATTGTTTAACCATGCAAATTATTTTATTAATAATTAATAATTATTCCTACCCATCCATGGGAACCCTGGTGGCGTAGTGGTTAAGAGCTACAGCTGCTAACCAAGAGGTCAGCAGTTCAAATCCACCAGGCATTCTTTGGAAACCCTATGGGACAATTCTACTGTGTCCTATAGGGACACCGTGGGTTGGAATCAACTTGAGGGCAATGGGCTTTAATGAGCTATCCGTCCATATTTAGATACATACATACATATTTATATATATTTTAACCATTGCTCAGTGTCTTTAGTCAATTTTTTTTTAACGTCATTTACTTTTTTATTTTTAATAACACTGTTTTTTAGAGAAGTTTTAGTTTTATGGACAAATTGTGCAGAAAATACAGAGGATACCCATAAACCCCTTCTCCTCTCCCCACTCCCTACCCTTTCCTCTGGCATTAATGTCTTGCATTCCTGTGGTGTATTTATTACAACTGGTGAGCCAATATCAATACATGATTATTAACTAAAGTTCATTGTTTACATTGGGATTCACTCTTTGTATTGTACAGTCCTATGGCCTTTTTTAAAAATTAAAATAAGATTTTATTGTGTTTTCGGTGAACGTTTGCACAGCAAGTTAGGTTCCCATCTGACAGTTTCCACACAAACTGATCAATAACATTAGTTACATTTTCCACATATACTTTAATTTGTTTACATGTTGAGAGGATAATGTCATAGCTAGCTGTTCTGAGCTAAAATATGTTTTCTATTATTAAAATAATGTTTATGAAACTTCGAATTATTTTCCCTCACTTTGTTCACATCTTGGAGCAGTGAAGTGATCACTGAAATCAGTCGGAAGACCTGGGTTCTAGCTCTGTGTATTAGCTTTGAGATATAGGGGAAGTTACTCAATATCTGTTTTATTTATTTACTGCTATGTTTTAAACCACCCCAAAAGTTAATGGCTTAAAACAACTCCCCTGTATATCTCATCATTTTGTGAGTCGACCAAGTGGCTCCTCTTCTCTGAGTAATATTGGCTGGGGTCACTCGTTTGGCAGCATTCAGCTAGGAGTCGTGCTAGGGTGCCTAGGTTTTCCGTCACATGGCCTCTCTTTTCACGTGTCTCATCTCACAGGGCCTTACCTTTAGTCCTCTTTCTTGGATAGCCTGAATGTTTTTTCACAGTGGTGGTGGTGGTAGCGGCTGGGTGCCAAGGACAAGCCCCAATGCTTAAGTCCTTATCAAGCTCAGCTTCCATCACTTAGCTTGCTAATATCTCATTGGCCAAAGGAAGTCTCATGGCCTAGCCCAGAGCCAATGTGGGAGCGGACTTCACAAGGGCATGAATCCCAGGAGGCTGGTTCCTGGGACCACCAGATAAAAGTTGACCACAATGTCTCTGAGTCTTTATTTCTTAAGAAATAGTAAAAACAAGAGTAAAAATAACTGTCAAATGAGATGATATACCTGAAAGTACTTCTTAAATTATAAATTACTATTTTATCTAGGGCTCTCTTGACTCCAAATACAAACCTATTAGCTTAAGCAAAAAAAAAAAAAAAGTTTTATAAGGAACCCAAGGTGCCAAAACCAAGAAGTGAGATGTTGTATACCCTGTATCTGTTGTCACTGAGTTGATTCTGACTCACAGTGACCCTAGAGGACAGAATAGAACTGCCACATAGGGTTTCCAGGGAGTGGCTGGTGGATTTGAACTGCTGACTTTTTGATTAGCAGCTGAACTCTTAACTGCTGTGCCACCATGGCTCCAGGGACATTGCATATGATCTGATATTACTTTCTAGAGGCCAGGGACCTCTGACTACTACTCCCTGTGTGTCCCCTTCATTGCTATTCCTCTCTTTTTCTGTTTTTCTCTGTTTCTGTGTATGTAGGACTAAATATTTGATGATATCCTTAAATTGACAAATATCTGTTCCCTGTAACCACTGGAGACTAACCTAGTTCAGATTCCTAGAAAGAGACTCTTATTGGCCCAGCGCTGGGCTGTGAGCCTTCCCTGGTCACAAGTTCAAACATCCTCCAGAGGCCTACTCCGCCAGGTGGGAGGGGCAGTCAGAGCCAGAGGGCTTGGACTTGGCAGGCAACCCTGAGGTTGTCTCCTACAAGCAGTGTGTACACATATAAGTTAATAGGTGGTGAATTTTTGATGCATTGACTGTATGGACATTCGTGTAGTGGTGGAGGTATGGTCATCTCCTGTGGTCAGCTCCTGCTCACAGGTACTTTTCCTCCTCGCATTGTTTGCCTCTCTTTGGAGCAACAACAGGTGGTTGGTAGGCAGTGGGGGTACCCATTATATAGGACATATTAGAAGGGGGAGAAGCTCTGTAAGTGGCACACACATTTTGCGTTCAACTGCTAACCTAAAAGTTGGTGGTTCGAACCCCTCCAGAAGTACACGAAAGAAAAGGGCTGGTGATCTGCTTTCATTAGGATTACAGCCAAGAAAACGCTATGGAACAGCTCTACTCTGTAATACATGGGGCCGCTGTGAGTCAGAATCGACTCGACAGCAAATACCAACAACAGAAGGAGGAGAGGTAGGAGATAGAGTGGGCTGGGGAAAGAAAATATGAAAAAGGAAAGGAGGACAGGGAAAATCTCTCAGTTTTTCAGTGTCTTAACTCCTGTACCTTTTTCTCCCCTTGTTATATCACTTCTAAGGTTTGATTGTTAAAAAATGGGGTGGGGAGGAATCACAGGTAAATCTTTTCTGGGCCCCTTACCCCTCTTCCTTTCCTCCCCTGGAAGGGAACTAGCTGCAGACCCAACCTCTCTGGATCACTCCACCCCTAGCTCCGTGCCCTTTAAGCATCCAAATTACCTTCCTGTCTTTTTCTTTGTTCCCTGTCCTCCGGGATGCCTCACTGCATTCCCTGCTTGTGCCCTCTTGCCCCAAGTAAGTGGCCGTACCCTCAGATTGGCTGGGATGGGAGCTGGGCTCCTGGTATACATGAGAAGTCCAGGTCCACTTTCCCGTAGGAGCGTCTTCTTGGAAAATGCTGTACTTAAAATCTTTCTCTTCTCACTCCCATTCCCTCCTACTTAACCCTGCACATATTAATGTACTAATTTTTGTACTTGGCAAATGAGATGGGAACATAAATCTTATTTCAGCAGATGCTAAACTGACAGTTTAAAAGCGGCGTGGGTGAACTGTGCCACTGTTCCTGTCACTGAACTCTGAGCTCGTGGAATGTAGCAGGCTCATGGGACTGAGGAGCCTAACGTGGTTATTGCAAAACACGTCAAAGAGAAGTTGCACTAGTCCAGTATTGGAGCCCTGGTGGCCAAGTGGTTAAGAGCTCAGGCTGCGTACCAAAAGGTTGGCAGTTAGATCCACCAACCGCTCTTCGGAAACCCTATGGGACAGTTCTACCCTGTCCTATAGGGTTGCTGTGTATTGGAATCAACACGATGGCACACAACAGCAATATTTCCATCTGTTTCCTGCTTCTTGGCCTTTATTTCAGGGTGAGATAGACCATTCCCCAAATATCATTGACTAGGTACCCACTCCAGGGATGAACAGTTCCTGAGAGGCCAGGCGTTGTTTCCTTAAGCATTGTTTTGCATCAGATTACTTCATCTGAGCCTCAGCTTCCTGTTTATAACAGGAAGATGATCATACCTCCTTAATACAGTTTTTGTGAAAATTTACCAAAGTTCATATGAAGTGCTTAGCACAGTTCTTGGTGGTAGTAAGCATTACTGTTACGACTGTTATTTTCCTCTTAGTTTTAACAGTTTTTTTTTGAGGGGTCAGATATTCTACCAGAGAATCATTTAAAATGTTAGATAATCAATTTTGAACAAGTTTTAAACTTGGGCTTTTTCAGTAATGTTAATATTTGCTGAAACTGTCATACTAACATGTCACTAAAAGACTACACGGTGGGAGTGAAATATTAGTGGCATTAGTGAAGGTTATATTTCATAATCTCCACACCCACTTACCAAATGTATGAGAGAATTTTTAAGTATTTTTTGGTTGTGGTATCTTGTGCTGATAATCACCCTTCCTTTCAGCGTGCCCTGCCAACAAATTCTTCTGTTGACTTTAGTACTTAGCAAATCTTTCTTTAGAACTGTTTGCCTTTCTGTGGGTCATAAGGTTTCTTCCCCAGACATTAGCCAGCAGATGGACTTTAAGGCAGGTGTTATAAAAGGTAGTGGAATGCAGTCTGTCCACAGAAACTGCAGTGTGTCTGGCTTTGGTTTGGTCAATAGGGATTTAGTTAGTTTGAGAAACAAGAAGTAGGGAGGACATATAATTTGACAAATAGATTTGTTGTTGTATGCCGTTGAGCTGATTCCAGCTTATAGTGACCCTACAGGACAGAGTAGAACTGCCCCATAGGGTTTCCAAGACAATCTTTCCGGAAGCAGATCACCAGGTCTTTTCTCCAGAGGATCAGCTGGTGGTTTTGAACCACTGACCCTTTGGTTAGCAGCTGAGTACTTTAACCGTTGCATCACTGGGCTGCTGACAAATAGATTAAAGAAAAGCACAGCTCCATAGACATCGATGTTTTTGATTGACTCTGGTGTCCAGGAGGAGGTGCAGAATGATAGTCGTATGCTTTTCACAGTTGTAATTAACATTGATTTTTTATTCTTCTTGTCTGTCTCCGCTCTGGAAGATAAGCTCGAAGAAGACGGGGGCTGTGTGTGTTTTGCTCACTGCTGTGCCCTGTGTCTGGCAAGGTGCTGGCTCACAGCAGGGGCTATTCAGAAATGCTCAACAGATACTTGTTAATTTAATGAATATTTATTGAGTGCCTGCTGGGTGCCAGGCTCCATACTCAGCGCCGGGGGCTCCAGGGGGAACAAAACTTCAGGCTCCAGAAGCACAGAAGTGAATGCGAGAGGTGGATGTTTTATCATTACAGGCTTAGGCTTCTGAAGAAAAGTATGGGGTGCTGTGGAGTGTATCAGAGGGGCCTGATGGGATTGGGGCGCGGTGCGGAGTCCTGGAAGGCATCCCTGAGTAAGTGATATATGAGTTTAGGCCTGAAAAATGAGTGGAGATCATCTAGACAGGGCCAGTGTGTATGTGCGCATGTGTGTTCGTGTGTAATTTTGGGAGAGAGATGAGGGGTAGGGCATGGGGGGAGTTCCCCACATGATTGGTGTGTTTCTTCTATTTTCTGCATGCCTAACTTCCAGGATATAGCCCTGTCTGTACACAGATACCCATGAAAAGATTGCTTTATGCTGAGAATTTTAAGTGAATCACAAAAGTTCTGTAAGTGTAAATCTGTTTTGAAGATGGAGAAGAGGATAAGCTCAGTTATCGTAAGAAGTATCTGCATATAAAAAGCGAAGACATTCATTAGCAAAGGTCTACCCTCTATCTCAGGGATATATTCAGAAATAGTTTGAAAATTGTCCGGAGTCTTGATTTGGCAAAAGAGACACTTTAGTAATTAAATGAATTACCACTGATAGTACTGAACAGTCCATAGACAAAATTCTCTCAAGTAGATCTCGTTCATTCAAATAGTACTTACCAGCTGATCTTTTTCCACTTCTGATGTGGTGAAGATGTCTCAGTCATTAAAGTGGTAAAATGCATCATGCATATGATTTAAAAACGGTGATTTTGGTCTTTTGCTGTCTGTGGAAACTTTTTCTTAGTATAACAATAATGGCATAAAATAATTTTTATATTTTAGTGATGAATGAGTTGAGTGTCAATAGCATTGCTTTAATACTTTTCCTAAAGAACCATTGGAAAACTCCACTCCTCAAGGGCACTGGAGAGAAACAGAAGCGTGGCAGGGCCCGGCCGAGCTCTGGATGGTTCTGGGGCGAGCCTTCTACATCTTGCTTCTATTTAAATACAAGTTTAATTACCTGTGTACAGGTACATTGTGAGGTGCACAGTTTGCTCTAGTGACTGACAACTCAGGTCATTAAGAACAGGCAAGGACTGTGATGAGGGTTGTACCACTCTAGAAATTAATCAAAATCATTGAGTTTTACATTTATAATGAGTGAATCTTATGGTATGTAAGCTATATCTCAAGAAAGCTGTTGAAAATTTTAAAACAGAAGATAGCTCTTTGGTATAGATTATTGTTACTTCTGGTCTTGAAAGCTTAAACGCGTCTACCCTTTGGTAACTTCTAGGTGGTTTTTCATGTCCCACAGTTTCTTTAGACTACTTCCTTCAAAGCAACAGTATTATTTGTAACGGGACATTTCTACCACAGTATAAATTATCTAAAATGTAATTCAGAAACAGTCATTATATATTCATTTTGTAATTCATGAGGATCTCAGGATGATTTATTTTCCAGGTAAGATTTTCTTTAGTGATTAGGTTCCTAGTTAGCCCTGAAAAGATTCTTTAATTGTAGTTGTTTGTCCTATTTTGTTAATAGTTTTGGATCCTGGAAGCAGGCAGCTCAGTGGCCTGAGAAGATTCTCTTTGGCATCTTCTCATCTCTGTTTTTTGCTTCCCTCATCTTCCTTTTACTCTCTCCTCGGGTAGCCAGGTGCTAGCTAAGTGGGTCATACCATCCTTTCTCTGCTCCCCTCAGTCTGTTCCATCATTTCATGCTTCCAAATTTCCTGCTTCCCTCCTCCTTAACCTGAGCTCCAGACCCCTTGGTAAATAGTTGGCTCAAGTGCCCTGGTAGGAGCGTTGTCCTGGGCTTGAAGTAGTCATGTGAATGTGCCCCATGGTTTTGAGTTCTCCTAGAGGGTAGTTAAACAAACATACTTCCAATTTCTGAGTATATCTCTGAAAGATTTTTACATTTTTTAGGCAGAGACATTTAGAGTCAGGCCAGCTTGCCTCTTTCACTGTTCCCGCATCATTCTTTTTTCTGCTCATAAACCCATTTGTTGTTAAACATCAGTTGTTTTCCTCAGTGATTCCTATGGCAGTGATATTAGAAGCTTTGGTTTTTAGCCTTGGAAAGAGAGGAGGATTGTTAAGGTAAGAATGACTGTTATGTGTAGTTCACCTGTAAAGGTGCTTCCTGTATTTATTCCCTCTGTTACATTCTTTTGAATTTTTTTTATCTTACTGAACATTTGGAAATAATTAAAAAATTATTACTGGATCTAGTAATATGTTTAAGGAAGGATAGTCTTGCTAAATACAGTAATTTCTCTCACTTACTTAGATTTGGCCAGTATCAGCCATCCAGAGGAGAGAATGAAGATTGTTTGTTTAACTGACTTGGTTATCTGGTTTTTTAACAGTCTTGGGTCCCTTCATGTAGGAGCCAGTCACTTCCAACCTTACGGGCATCCTTATGCCACCTCTCAAAGCAGTGATTTATCTCCATGATGATAAACCTGCATCATGAATAAAAATCCTGATTATATTTAGTATGCTGGGTTTTTTTGGGGGGTTTAATAGATATGAGAGTATTTAATATATTAAAGCTTTCGATAAACATAAGAAGACATTTTAGCAGCTTAGGAAGGTAAGCTCTAGTTATCTGGAAAATGTACTTTTACCCAACAGTACTTTATAAGTAAGACTTTTATAGTTTTCTAAGGCTTTTATAGATGCAAAAGGGATTACATTTTTACCAAGTATAGTAGATTATTTCATTTTATGGTGGATCTTTATTAGGAATTTAAACTTAGTCCTAAACTTTCCAGGCTAAGCTGAATATTCTCTAACTGCACAATTTGGTACTTTTGAAATAGAGCCTGTTTAAAGTGTGTCTCACCCTAGAGGCTCTGTGAGTCGTCATCACTTTTCTATAGACACAGATTTAGGACACTTTAGTAGGCGGCAGAATGACCAGTCAGAAAACATCGTGTAGCTACTGTGTTTGGAAGATGAGCAAATTAAGTATCGGCTCCTCAGTCCCTGAGAGCGGTAGAAGTCCCATGTAATGTACTCTTAGCTAGCAGGTATCTGAGACTGAGCAGTGAAAATAGAGGTTACAAAACAAGTTAGGGTTGTATGCTGTCTTAGTCATCTAGTGCTGCTATAACAGATAGCACAAGTGGATGGCTTTAACAAAGAAGTTTATTCTTTCACAGTCCAGTAGGCTAGAAGTCCGAATTCAGGGTGCCGGCTCCAGGGGAAGGCTTGGTCTGTTGACTCTGGAGGAAGGTCCTCGTCATCAGTCTACCCTTGGTCTGGGAGCATCTCAGCATAGGAACCTCAGGTCCAAAGGACACGTTCTGCTTCTGGCACTGCTTTTTTGGTGGTATGGGTTCCCCACTCTCTGCTAGCTTCCCTTTCCTTTTTTCTCTTGAGAGATAAAAGGTGGTGCAGGCCACACCTCAGGGAAACTCCCTTTACATTGGATCAGGTAGGTGGCTTGGTAATTCCACCCTACTCCTCTTTAACGTAAAATTACAATCACAAAATGGAAGACAACCGCAGAATACTGAGAATCATCACCTCACCAAGTTAATACACACATTTGTGGGGGAACATAATTCAATCCATGACATATGCTAAGGAAAAAAAAAGTCATTTTTAAGCTCTCAAGTAAAATTAAATGGATGAGTACCAAGAATACCAAATTCTGTCCATCTCATTGGACTCCTTATATGAGAGAACTCAGAAAGCGGGGGTTTGGATTAGATGTAAAGTATTTTCATGGGTTTGAGGACAGTGGTCAAAGGGAGCTTCAATTGTATCCGTAAGATTTATGTATTTATTTTAACAAGTGGAACGTATTTATATTTTCCCTATATGATTAGATTGGCATAGTGGTTAAGTGCTACAGCTGCTAACCAAAGGGTCAGCAGTTGGAATCCGCCAGACGCTCCTTGGAAACTCTGTGGGGCTGCTCTACTCTGTCCTATAGAGTCGCTATGAGTTGGAATCGACTCGACAGCACTGGGTTTGGTTTTGGTTGGCATATGATTAGATTAATAAAAAGGATTGCTCAACCTGTGTTGTTGGGTCAAATGCATATCATTTCTATATGCTGGTAAGATAGATAGCCATGTAGATAGAAATATGGAGGGGATGTTGATGAGTAGGGAGAGAACATTTTTTTCCCAAATTGAATGAAACTCTTTACCCCACAATTATTTACTCCTTTTAAGTGAATTACTTATTGTACATTGCTAGTAATTGAATATTTTCCAGGACTGTTGTTTTAGCTTGCCCTACTGGTCATGCTTTTCAAGATAATAACTTCCTTATCAGTTTTCTTATCTTGCTGGGGAAGTCAAATTTCCTTGTCTTTTTTCCCCTGGAGGAGCCAGGGTTACAAAAATGACTTTAATTTTCCTCCATTGTAATATATTTATTAAGTTGAAAAGGTATCTTTATGCCATTTGACCTGGCTAGATGAAATTATCTGGTAACTCTTTGTTATGCTGTATATTTAGATCTCAATGTGACAACTTCAATTTAGCCAAGTTTCTTTTCTTGGTAGGTAATATAAACTAACAGTAGCTTGCTTTGACACTTTAAAAATTTTTATGTACAGAATTATATTTGAATGGATATTGGGACTGTTAAACAATAGTGAGGTTGTACTTTTACATTTTTCTTGTCTTAAAATTCAGACTATAACAAGTATATTTGAATCATTTAATCCTGTAACTCTGCATGCACCTACCTACTTGACTTCCTAGACTCTTTGTGTATTGTTGTTTTGTCTCACCTAAGGCAAAATAATCACAGGAAGAGAGATTCCCATTATTTCCAGTGAGGTTTTGTTTTGTTTCATTTTTAGAGGGAATGATTTTGCCTTGAAGTCCCTCAGGGTTCGGTTCATAATTTTACTTTTCTTTCTATTGCAATAATTTTAATTCTGTTAAATACTACTGTAAACAGCTACATCTTTTCATCAATGTTTTAGCTTGCCCTACTAGTCATACGGAAACCCTGGTGGCGTAGTGGTTAAGAGCTGAAGCTGCTAATCAAAAAAAGTTGGCAGTTCAAATCCACCAGGTGCTCCTTGGAAACTCTGGGGCAGTTCTACTCTGTCCAGTAGGGTCACTATGAGTCAGAATTGACTCAGTGGCAGTGGGTATGGGTACTAGTCATATGTTTCAAGAATTAATAGACTTCCCTAGCCTAAAACCTCTGTCTTTGGCAGAAAATGCACTTGTTAGTTTTTTATTCTCTGCTGTAGTAGGTAGGACTCTTACAAGTTCTTCTTTTGTTCTTCAGAAAGAGCTTTTTTAAAAAAAAGTGAGGTGTAATTCACATACCGTAAAATTCACTCTTTTAAAGGGTGCAATTCAGTGGTTTTTAGTATATTCACAGGGTTATGCAACCCTCACCACTATCTAATTCCATTCTCATCATGTCAAAAGAAGTTCTGTGTCTGTTTCTCCCTCCCCCTGTTCCTTGCAAGGATGAAATCTACTTTTCTCGATGAATTTGCCTATTCTGAACATTTCACATTAATGGAATCATACAATATATGGTCCTTTATAACTGGCTTCTTTTACTCAGCGTAATGTTTTCAAGGTTCATGTTGTAGAATGTGTCAGAACTTCATTCCTTTTTATGTTGTTGTTAGGTGTCATTGAATTGGTTCCGACTCATAGCGACTCTGTGTACAACAGAATGAAACAGTGCCCAGTCCTGTGCCATCCTTGCAATCTTTGTTATGCTTGAGCCCATTGTTGAAGCCATCTTGTTGAGGGGACTGGTCCCTCCTGATAACATGTCCAAAGTATGTGAGACGAAGTCTTGGCTATCCATCTAAGGAGCATTCTGGCTATGCTTCTTCCAAGACAGACTTGTTTGTCCTTCTTTCGATCCATGGTATATTCAATATTCTTCTCCAGTGCCATAATTGAAAGGCATCAATTGTTCTTCAGTGTTCCTTATTCATTGTCCAGCTTTTGCATGCATATTAGGCGATTAAAAACACCATGGCTTGGGTCAGGCACACCTTAGTCCCTAAAGTGTCATCTTTACTTTTTAACGCTTTAAAGAGATCTTTTGCAGCAGATTTACCCGATGCAATGCATCTTTTGATTTCTTGACTCCTGTTCCCATGGGTGTTGATTGTGGATCCAAGTAAAATGAAATCCTTGACAACTTCAATCTTTTCTTCATTTATCTTGATGTTGCTTATTGGTCCAGTTGCGAGGATTTTTGTTTTCTTTTTGTTGAGGTGTAATCCATACTGAAGGCTATAGTTTTTGATCTTCATCAGTAAGTACTTCAAGTCCTCTTTACTTTCAGCAAGCAGGGTTGTGTCATCTGTATATCATAGGTTTAATGAGTCTTCCTCCAATCCTGGTGCCCCGTTCTTCTTCCTACGGTGCAGCTTCTTGGATTATTTGTTCATACAGATTAAGTGTGGTGAAAGGATACAACCCTGTTGCCTACATTTCCTGACTTTAAACTATGCAGTATCACCTTGTTCTGGTAGAATGGCTGCCTCTTGGTCTAAGTACAGGTTTCTCATGAGTACCATTAAGTGTTCTGAAATTTCCATCCTTCTCAGTGTTGTCCATAATTTGTTATGATACACACAGATGAATGCCTTTGCATAGTCAATAAAACACAGGTAAACATCTTTCTGGTGTTCTCTGCTTTCAGCCATGATCCTTCTGACATCAGCAGTGATATCCCTTGTTCCATGACCTCTTCCGAATCTTGGCTTGAATTTCTGGCAGTTCCCTGTCGATTTCCTTGCTTCAGGCACTTTCGAATGATCTTCAGCAAAATTTTACTTGTGTGTAACAATATTTTTTGATAATTTCTGCGTTCTGTTGGATCACCTTTCTTTGGAACGAGTACAAATATGGTTCTCGTCCAGTCCCTTGGCCAGGTAGCTGTTATCCAAATTTTTGACATAGATGAGTGAGTACTTCCAGCACGCTGCGTCCGTTTGTTGAAACGTCTTAATTGGTATTCCGTCAATTCCTAGAGCCTTGTTTTTTGCCAATGCCTTCTTGGGCCACCTACTTCAGTACCATAGCCTCTTGATCATATGCTACCTCCTGAAAAGGTTGAACATGGACCAATTCTTTTTGGTACAGCGACTCTGTGTATTCTTCCATCTAATTTTTACTTCAGTTCTATCAGATTGAGAAATGCTGTGCATGTTCTTCCCTTTTGGTTTTCTATCTCCAGGTCTTTGCACATTTCTTTGTAATACTTTGTCTACTCAAGTTGCCCTTTGAAATCTTCTGTTTAGCTCTTTTATTTCATCATTTCTTCTTTTTGCTTTAGCTACTCTGCATTCAAGAGTAAGTTTCTTCTGACATCCATTTTGTTCTTTTCTTTCTTTCCTGTCTTTTTAATGACTTCTTGCTTTCTTCATGTATGATGTCCTTTATGTCATTCCACTGCTCTTCTGGTCTTTGGACATTAGTGTTCATTGCATCAAATCTGTTCTTGAGATGGCCTCTAAATTCAAGTGGGATATACTCAAGGCCATACTTTGACCTTCGTGGACTTGTTCTAATTTTCTTCAACTTCTACTTGTATATGAGCAGTTGATGGTCTGTTCCACAGTTGGCCCCTGGCCTTGTTCTCACTGATGTTGAGACTTTCCATTGTCTCTTTCCACAGATGTAGTTGGTTTGATTCCTTGTATTCTGTCTGGCAAAGTCCATGTGTATAGTTGCCGTTTATGTCGTTCAAAAAAGATATTTGCAATGTAGAAGTTATTGGTCTTGCAAAATTTTGTCATGATCTCCAGTGTCATTTCTAATGCCTAGGATGTCAATCTTTATGTATTGCATTTCAATTTTGACAACTTCCAATTTCCTAGAGTCATAATTTATACATTCCGTGTTCCGATTACTGATGGATGTTTGCACCTGTTTCTTACGGTTTCGCGTTCTGCCACATCAGCAGATAACAGTCCCGAAAGCTCAACTCCACCCACATCATTAGGGTCGACCTACTTTGAGGAGGCAGCTTTTACCCCGTCGTCAGTTGAGTGCCTTTCAACCTGAGGGGCTCATTTTCTGGCACTATACCAGACAGTGTTCTGCTGCTATTCATAAGGTTTTCAGTGGCTAAATTTTTTCAGAAGTAGACTGCCAGGTCCTTCTTCCTAGTCTGTTTTAGTCTGGAAGCTCAGCTGAAACGTGTCCACAGGGGTGACCCTGCTGGTATTTGAAATACTGGTGGCAAAGCTTCCAGCATCACAGCAACACACAAGCCCCCACAGTACGGCACACTGACAGACACACTATTACCTGCATAATATTCCACTGTATGGAAGTATCATAATTTATGTAGCATGTTTTATATTAGTAGAATTTTAGGTCACTTCCAGTCTTTGTTGTTGTTTTTTGTTCCAGTCTTACTTTATGATAAATAATGCTGCTGTAAATAACCTTGTACCTGTGTAGCTTCCCTCATTTGTCATCATATCTTTAGGATAAATTACCAGAACCAGAATTGTTCTGTCAAAGAATAGAAACATTTGTCATTTTGATAGATATTCCCAAATTGTCCCCATAGAGATTGTATAAATTTACATCCTCAAAGCAATATCTGGTTTACCCACAGCCATATAAATTACATAATAGCATTTTTTGTGTTTTTCCGGTGTGATAGGAAATACATTTTTGTATTTCACCAGTATGAGCGATGATGTCTCAGTGTAGTTTAATGTGTTTTTCACTTGTTATAAATAAGGTTGCACATCTTTTCATATCTTACAGCCACTTGTGTTTCCTTTTCTCTGAATTGTGTGTTCATATCTTTGGCTCATTTATCTCTTGGATTATTTGTCTTTTTCTTTCCAATATTTAGGTACTCTCTATAAAGTAGGGAGATAATCCTTTGGCTGCAAATATTTTTTTTCTAGTTTTCCTTTTGATTTTGTTTTGCTGTGCTGAAGTTTTTGATCCTAGCAGCATAATCAAATTTAATCAATGTTTTCTTTTATGATTTTATGCTTGGTAAGTTTTCTTTACCAAGGAAATTTAAAGCTATGTTGGGAAGGGAAAAAAATTACAACCCAGTTATCAGCATACCATTGTCCAAAGAAGAAAGAAATTAAGGTTAGATTACTTAGATTACAGCTAGTAGATATCAATTTCCTAATCCATTTTACTCTTAGGTTAGTTTTATTTTTCGATCAATATGTGAGACTGACAACACTCGGAGAGGAGATTAACATTGAACTCTTATTCTGTTTGGTACTTTTCATTTGCTACATCTTCGTTTCCACCTCATGGAGAAAGCATTGTTATTGATGTTAGGTGCTGTCAAGTCAGTTCTGACTTACAGACCCTGTGTACAATAGAACGAAATACTGCCCAGTCCTGCACCATGCTTACAATCATTGTTATGCTTGAGCCCATTGTTGCAGCCAGTGTGTCAGTCCGTCTCGGTAAGGGTCTTCCTCTTTTCCACTGACCCTGTTCTTCACCAAGCATGATGTCCTTCTCCAGTGATTAATCCCTCCTGACAACATGTCCACAGTATGTAAGATGCAGTCTCGCCATCCTTGCTTCTAAGGAGCATTCTGGTTGTACTTCTTCCAAGACAAGGAAGAAGGAAAAACGTAGACCTTAGATATAATACAAAAAGTGAAAGAACAGATATATATATTGTAAAGAAAAGAAATCATATTACTTAGAAAATCTCAAAAAATAGAAAAAAACCTTGGTGAAACCAATAATAATGAGGAGGCCAACCATATGAGTTCTAAATGTTGCCTTGCCTGGTCTTCTTCCTTCTCCAACTAACCTGTTGCTAACCAATTTCAGTAATTTCTGATTCATCCTTCATGTTCCTTCCCCCAGATGAGCTGGTACATATATATCTTCTTCTTCTGTAGTTACTTTTGCACTTTGATGTCTTCACTTCATAATATGTTCCGGAGCCGCCCCTTATCAGTTCATGGAACTCTTCATTGTTTTCTTAGCTGCAGAGTACTCCATTGCATGAATGTGCCATAGTTGATTGAACCACTCTCCCATGTGTGAGTATGTATGTTGTTTCCAGTATTTCACAGTTACAAACTGCTACAATGAATAGACTTGAGTATATACCCTTGTAGTGTATCTTCAGGGTAAATTCCTAGGAATGGGATTGCTGGGTCAAAAAGTAAGTGCATCTGTTATATTGTTAAGTATTATGAATTTTCCCTCCAGCAAGTTGTGCCAGTTTGTATTCCTACTAAAACTGTACCAGGGTGCCTGTTTTCCCCACAGCCTCTCTAACAGGTGTGTTGTCATACTTCTTAATTACCCTTGACCTGTTAAGTGAGAAATGGTATCACAATGTTGTTTTCATTTACATTTCCCTAGTTATGAGTAAAAAGGAGCTCTGGTGGCACAGTGGTTAAGCACTCAGCTGCTAACCAAAAAGTGGGCGGTTCAAACCCACCAGCAGCTCCTTGGGAGAAAGATGTGGTGGTCTGCTTCCGTGAAGATTACAGCCGATGAAATCCTATGGGGCATTTCTACTCTGTCCTGTAGGATTGCTATGAGTTGAAATCAACTTGATGGCAATGGGTAATTATGAGTGAAAGGAGCCCTGGTGGCGCAGTGGTTAAGCACTCACCTGCTAACCAAAAGGTTGGCGGTTTGAACCCACCAGGCACCCTGCAGGAGAAGAGACCTGTCGATCTACTCCTGCAGCCTAGAAAACCCTATGGGGCAGTTCCACTCTCTCCTATAGGGTTGCTGTGAGTAGGAAATCAACTAGACGGCACCCAACACACTACCATTAAGCATCTTTTTTACATGCTTAAGGGTCAACACACACAATTAAGCATCTTTTTTACGTGCTGAAAGCTGAAAGAATATAAGAAAAAATTCAAGCCTCGAATTGCAATTTTGAAGGATTCTGTGGGCAAAACATTGAATGACAAAGGAAGCAGCAGAAGCAGAAAGAAGGAATACATAGTGTCACTGTATAAAAAAGAACTGGTCAGCGTTCAGCCATTTCAGGAAGTAGCATATGATCAAGAGCCGATAGTTCTTTCAGAAATTGACAAAATACCAATTGAGATGTTTCAACAAACAGATGCAGTTCAGGAGCGCTCGCTCATCTATGCCAAGAAATTTGGAAGATAGCTGCCTGGCCACCCAACTGGAAGAGATGCAGTGTTAAAAAGCAAAGATGTTGCTTTGAGGACTAAGGTGCACCTGACCCAAGCCATGATATTTTCAGTCTCCTCGTATGCATGCGAAAGCTGGACAATGAATAAGGAAGACCAAAGAGGAGTTGATGCCTTTAAATTACGGTGTTGGTGAAGAATATTGAATATATCATGGAATGACAGAAGAACAAACAAGTCTGTCTTGGAAGAAATACAACCAGAGTGCTCCTTGGAGGTGAGGATGGCAAGACATCGTCTCACATACTTTGGACATGTTATCAGGAGGGACCAGTCCCTGGAGAAGAAGGGCATCATCCTTGGTAGAGGGTCAGTGAAAAAGAGGAAGACCCTCAACAAGATGAATTGACACGGTGACTGCAACGGTGGGTTCAAACATAACAATGATTGTGAGGATGGCGCAGGACTGGGCAGTGTTTCATTCTGTAGTACATAGGGTCACTATGAGTCGGAATCAACTCATTGGCACCTAACAACAAGAAGAAGGGCCATTTTACATCTTTCTTCCTGTTTTACTTTAACAAGTTGTATCTTTTAAATGTATGCATTTTTGTTGTTGTTCTTGTTAGATTTATTTATCATCATCTTGCCAGGAAAGTAGTGCTCTTCATAGCAGCTATTGATACGTCTTTTCTCTTTCAGATCTTCCATGGTGGCTTATTCTAATTCGGCAGAAAGCAGTGGTGGGCAAGCTTCCAGGAGACCATGAGGTCTGTAAGATTACCAAAATTGCTGTGCTGTCCCTTTCTGAAATGGAGCCTCAGGATCTTGAGTTAGAGGTAAGGTGAAATCATAGGGAATTTTATAGAAATTTGATATAAATGTAATAGCAAAGATGAGGATTTGATTTAGTAGGCCAGAATCATGCAATTTTAAAGCTGGATTAGCAGTTACCATTGGGTCAGCTCCAACTCACAGTGACTTTGTGTGTGTCAGAGTAGAACTGTGCGCCATAGGATTTTCAATGGCTGTTTTTTCAGAAGTTGTTTGCCAGGCCTTTCTTCCAAGGCACCTCTGGGCAGACTTGAACCTCCAACCTTTTGGTTTGCAGCTGAGCACGTTAAATGTTTTCACCACCCTGGGGCTTTCTAGAGCTGGATAATATCTTTAAAATAATTTAATCCTGTGGTTTTCAAACTTCTTATTTTTAGTAGAACCCTTGTCTTGAAATCTGGTATATAAAACACATAGAAGCAGAGCTGTTTTGGTTGAGGTGGTGATGAGGGGATCCTTGGGGCTCTGCCCATTTGGCCTCTCCTGGGAACCCCCTCTCTTCCAGGGGATCCCCTAGGTTCTGCACAAACTGTAGTGATTTAGGGGGATTTAACTTTTACTCTATCCTCTTTTGTCTGTATTTCTTGAAATTTTCCTAGGCATTGTTACTTCTATCATTTAAAAAAAAAAAGGTTTTTAAAAGAAAGAAAACCACTGATTTAGTGCAGTCTTCATTTCCCAGGGAGGAAACCAAACCCCCAAGTAAAGCAACTTAAGGCCAAAGTAATAAGGTTGCTAGGGCTCGTGTCTTTCCACCCCTCGGTGCTGCTCCTGGTAGAAGAAGCCCACAAGAGCAGTTGTATCATGTCTGATGTCGGTGTGGGATTTGGCATGTAGGGTCTGTCAGCACTCTGCTATAGCCCTAGCCTGTTTTGCTCACTATGTGCCCAGCAGACCTTGTGAGTTACCTGGGTTATCATATTTAATCCTTGAGACTACCGTTACTACGGGAACTGTTCTGATCCATGCTGTACAAATAAGGAAACGATGCTTGGCCAGGGGTAAGCCACATGGTTGGCACGTGGTAGGGTTCGGACCTGGACTCCAGTAGTCTGGTTCTGTATCACTCGGCTCAGCTGCCTCCCTGAACAGTAGGTAACACAGCACCACATGGTTTTCCATGCTGAGTTCTTAGGGAGGAAGTTTAGGGACAGGGTTAAATTGTTTAAAAAATAAGTAAAAATGTAAGTATTTTTATGCTTCAGATTTCATTAGAAATTCTACAATCCAATTTTAAGAAACTAACATTAGAACAAAATTAAGAGGACCTTGATTTTAACTATTTGTTAAGAGATTAGAGTACTTCTTATGTTGCTCTCATGGGTGTTACTGCTAGAACACAATTCCCTGTTGCCGATGTAGAGGCCGATAACTTAGACGGCAGTTAGACCTATTAAAAGCAGATGTTTACATTGTTTGTTTGCATTTTATTTTAATGAAGAGCAGCCAGACAAGCAAAAATTGCATTAGTTTACTAAGGTGATAAATTTGTGACCAATGTCTTTTGGATGGTATTGCTGAGAAGTTGAAAGATCAGCCTGCCTGGCTACGTAGGACCTCTCCCTTGAGGGTGATCACCCCCTGGCTGGTACTCTGGCTGAGCATACAGCTGGGGGCCCTGGCAGTTAGATTTAGAGAAGGGGAACTGCTTACCCAGCACCTCGTGCACCTGCAGTCATTACCTTGATCATTTGGCACTCCCAGCCCTGGGGAAACTTCAGTCGCTCCTCATCCAGAGAAGATTGGAACCCCTCTTACTACACTTTTCAGGGAGGTTTTCGAATACCCTTCTTGGCCACCAGTTTGTAACCTTTCTGAGTCTAGTGGCTGAGATCGCTGGGGCTAGTGTTTCCATTTATTGTTTACATGGAAAAAAAAATATGAAATTTTTAAACACAAAAGTGAAAACTTTGAGGTTTTCTTTATGCTTCAGACTTTTCTCTCTCGGTACTCTTTGAGTAAAAAAATCTTCAAATAAATATGAAAATGAGCCCTCCCCCCATGACATAGTTGAATATTTTTACAGTACTGTTGGACTGTGTAAGCTACAGCACTTACCAGGGCCGCTGAAGGTTATGTTGCATGTTAAGAGTTGAAATATGTTAACGCTTGCTAATTAGGGATAAAAGTCACTATAAAGAAGGCATTTCCAAATCCTGTTTTAGGAAATAGTTTGGTTCTCCTTTCTCTCAAGAGAATATAATTTTTTAAATTTGCATTTAAGCCTTTTTCTCATCCTTTAAATCCCATTTTATGGTAAAGGGGCTTTATGCAGTAAATCTGAGGTGGAAGGGCGAAGAATGGCTAAGTTGAAAATCAGGAATCACTTACTTACTTTCTAACATGTTAATTTAATTCTCTGCTACCCTCGTTTCAGTTCCCGTACAGCCCCATTTAAAAGGAGCTTTCAGGAGCCTAATCATTTTTAACTTCCATTTTTCTGATTATGCAGTAAATAGTGAAGGAGGATTAAAAAATCCCACTACTTAGATATAATCGTTGTCAGTATTCTGACTAGTTTTAATGGTTGTTTCCATTTGCCCAAAGTTCTTTGGAAGAGCAAAATTATTTTCAAATTTTTCAGGATAGTTGTTTTTTTTTTTTTCTTTTTCATTTTTACATATTTTTTCCTACTTTTATTCTGTTGTTTTTTTGTGAACATACATATTTCATGCATGTAAAACAAAACTGATTCTTTTGTCTTTGGAGTCCTCTGTAGCGCTTTTGAATAGCACAGTACTTTATTCTTCCCAGCAGGACCCTCAGGCTCTTCAGCGTGGTCACTGTTTCAGATCTGCTAGAGCCTAGCTTGTCTTCTGTAAGTGGAGCAGAAGCAATTTATTTCAGAGTCTGGTATTAATAGAAATTTCTGGTTTCTTGCCTCAGTTGCCTTTTTACCTCAAGTATGTGCCAATTTTAAAATAACAACTTTATTGAGATATAGTTCACATACCATAGAATTCACCCGTTTAAAGTGTACAATTCAGTAGTTACAGTATATTCTCAGAACTGTGCAACCATCAGCACAACTAATTTTAGAACATTTTCATCATCTCAGAAAGAAACCCCATATCCATTAGTAGTTACTCCCATTTCCTTCCTTCCCCTCAGCCCCAGGCAACCACTGATCTGCTTTTAATCTCTGATTTTATCTGTCTGGACATCTCAGATAAATGAAGTGATACGGTATGTGATTGTTTATGACTGGCTTCCTCCATGTAATACTTTCAGGGTTCCACATGTCGTATCGTATATCAGTACTGCATTCCTTTTTATGGCCGAATAGTAGTCCGTTATATGGATATGTCACATTTTATTTATCCTTTCATTGGCTAGTGGATATTAGGTTATTTCTCCTTTGAGGCTGTTATGAATAATGCTGCCATGAACATTCATGTATAGATTTTTGGCGTAGACCTGTGTTTTCATTTCTCTTGAGTTTATACCTAGGAGTCAAATGTTGGATCATACGGTAACTTCGTTTGATCTTTTGAGGAACTGCTAGACTCTTCCAAAGCATTGTGCCAGCCCTTTAAAATGACCTGTACGGGGTATGAAGAATCATGGGGTTCTAATAAAGGAGAACATAGATGTTCTTTCTTTTGAAAAAACATCCTTTAAAGTTTTATAGGCATATATTCCATGTCTGCATATCTTGTTTGTGTTATCTCATTGCCTTAATAGATAACTGCATCATTTTCCGTATTTAGTTTCCCATTAGACATCTGTTTAAAATTTTAGTTCCAGATGGATATAGCTGGATACCAACTTTTAAAATAAAACAGTTTATTTTGCTTTTCTTAAACAGTAGCAGCAACATGTCCTTAACTTTGGTTGCGAAACGTAAGTTATATGAGCAATAGAATAAATAGGAGAGCATTTCACGGAGCCTGTGGTGGTCGTTTTCCTTCTGAGATCACGTGCATCAAGCTGTGATAAGGTTCTAAGCACATACTACACAGAACTGGCTGGGCCTCTGGAAAAGGGAATGTGATCCCACTGTCAACCCTATACCTTGTAATCCCAAGGGCTCTATTTAAACAAAACATCACAGGACTGGAAAGGATCCCGAGAAGTAATTTTCTCTATTCCTATTTTTTGGCAGGACTGACTTTAACCCTTTCAGAAAGATACTAGCCTATCTTACCTTTTCTAAAGGTAACTATGTAGAAGCTTCTAAAATATTCTTTGAAAATATATAAATCTAAGGTAATTTTAGTTTCTATTTAGAAAAATTAGTTTTAGGAGACAGAGAAAGACTTCTGCTTAACCTCTGAGTTTGTGCTTTGCTATGCAGAACTGCACTGCCTCATCTGAAACCTTCAGAGCCATATTTCGTTTGGAATTCAGAGTTTTGGGGGATTTTCAAAAGGTTGTTCCATGTATTTTATGCACCTCAGTGAGTCTGAAGCATCATCCCTACAATCTCACACATTAATATTTCTCAAAGGCCCATGAGTATTTATACTAAGGGAGGTCAACAATGACTGTCCATAACCTCATATCAATCATTTAATGAGTTTGCAACAAACTTTAACAACTTTCAGGTTTCAGAGTTTGGGGATTTTGGGTTGTGGATAAGGAAGTTAAGGGATAACGGGCCTATCCCAATTCTGTTCTAACCACAGTATAAGGACAGGTGAAGAATAAAAATAGGAAAACATTACCGGGCTCAGAGAGAAGCAGCATCCCTGTGGAGCAGAAATGTGCAGTGCAAAGAACTGAAGGCACCGGCTACCTGGCTTCTGGATCTAAAAGCAGGCGTGACAGCTGGAAATTTGTCCCCTCAGTGTAAATAAAGGAGAGGAAAAGGCCAAATGGGAGATGGGGACCTGGGGCCGTGCTCTATACTTAAAGCTTGGTGCTACTGTGCAGCTCCCTGGCTCATGAGAAAGGAAGCTGTCAGGTTGTCTGCACTATGTGGGGTAATCCTTCCTAAAGAAGAATTCTCCTCTCTACCATGCTGGGAGACCTTGTGTTGAGAAACACTGGTCTGGGCAAAAGATAAAGATGTAAATTAACACAGTAGCACTGGCCATGAAGTGGTGGGTCGAGAGGAAAAACTTTAAGGAGGACAGCGGAAGATGATGCCAAGGCCTTGCTTCAGTGATCCAGTGGGTCAGCTGTCACCCGACAAGGGCGTGCCAGAGAAGGTACAAGGTTTGGGAGACAGATGTTGACTGGTGTGTCAGTTACGGGGAGATGTTGGATATATGAGTCGTGAACTCAGGGTAATAGAATGAGTCAACAAATATAGTGGTAGCTGAGATGATGAAAGAAGATGAAATTTTTTAGACACAGCATGAAGAGTGAGAAGAGAACTAAGGATAGAACACTGGGAAACACCAACATCTTAGGGACAGAAAGAGACACCAAAAAAGGAGACTGAGAAGGAATAGTCAGAGGTGGGGAAGAGCCCAGAGTGATGGGTGCCCTAGGGATCAGAGGAAGAGACAGCAGGGAGAGGACATTCTATAGAAGTGAGAAAAGCTTTATCCTTTTCAAAGTTGAGGAGGATACTTGTTTCAGACTGCCCAAACACTGAACTGGGGCCTTCATTCTGACCTACCCCAGTCAGACTATCCTCACAGGTCTAGTGACTGTGCTAAATGTGACACTGTTTGAACCCTGCTGACTCATGGTGGGGATTCCAGAGTTGAGGAATAGGTTTAAAAAAAAAAAAAAGTCCTGGCATACTAAACATGTTTATAGGTGGCAGGAAAGGAGCTATCAGAAAGAGAGGGCAGAACAGAGGAGAGGAGTGAATGGTGAGTCAAGGCCCGGATCCTGTAGGAGAGACAGCAGGAAATTAGCCTTGAACAGAAAAAGCTACTCAACCCCCGTTTTCTGAGTGAGGAAAGGGTGGGTGCAGAATAGGGATGCTGCTACGGATTTGCTTTAGAATAGTTTTTGATTCGTGCATGGGGGGAAATTTTGCTGATTTGAAGGCTTTTGAGGAATAATTATGTCAGACAAATGCATAATATCCTGTTTTGAGTATTAAAATTGCAGCAATCTGTAACCAGGTTTGGGCATGCCTTCAGATTTTTTAAAAGGAAGCGTTATTAATATGACTAGATAATTACTAACATTCTGTCTAAAAATTGCTAACCAACAATTGCTCAGTGCTACAAGCGGCGGCAGCAGCTTCTCTGCTTCTCTGCTGTCCCAGGGATATTCCCCAAGGAAGGTGGCGGTGAGGGGTGTGATAGGTTGATAGAGGGGAGTCATGGTTTTCCCAGGACTACTTACCTGGCCCGTGTGTAAATCGTGGGCTACCACTGACATTTGTGTGCTGCGGACAGTGATTCAGCTGAGAAAGGGAAGAATCGCTGGAGCTGTGTTTACATACTTAGTTCTTCTCTCTTTCCCTATCAATGTTAAGATCTTGTTAGTTTCACTGTTTGAAGGGAAATTAAGTTAGCTCGGTTTTGGCAGGACCGTCAGCCTTTTCTACCTCATCTTTAGTTCCCTTGTCTTTAACATTAGGGCAGGAGTAGTGTAAAGTTGTCATCATGTTGTGAGACCCATGTGAACAGAGTGTTCATAATTTTGAAAAAGGCATAAAATCAGTTGGAGGTCCCATAGCATCTGAAAACTTGGTCCAATTATTAGCCCCCACTTCCACATTTGATTAAGCAGGGATGGTCTTTGTTGTGTTTTGTTTTTACATTTATAATGAGAGTTTAAATTTTGTTCTCATTAAGTTTTACCCCATCCTGTCCATCATCTGCTAATGATTATTCTGTAAGACACCAACAATAGGAAACATTTAGTGACTGCTAACTCTCGTTAATAGGAGTCCACCACTTAGTGGAGCGACACAGCTAATGTGTTGAAAAAATGGAATTGGTCTGCATATGGTTAATAGAATCCTTGGGTGCCTTTCTGAATACTTGCTTTGTGTTCTGAGCCACATGAAATTGTATGTAAAACCAACCCTTGACTTAACCGAGTAGCCTTCTTTAGCACTTCTGTGCCCTTTTTGTCTTACCAAAGCCACGTTCATGTTCCCGTCCTCTTCTTCAACCCAGTCAGTTGGATGGTACGTTTCCTGCAGCCCCTAATTACTGCCTTTTAAAATTTAACAAGTCTCTGGACCCAAAGAGTGTATTAGTACGCTTATTTCATTGGGAACAGGAGGAGAGGGAGTGACTGAAATGTTCATCTTTTAAGATTCCCGATAGAGCACTCTTAAGACATCTTCTCAACCAAAACTTAGTCAACTTGCATTAATAAATTCTTATCACAGATAATTTTCTCATTATCACAGATAGCTGTGAAATAATAACCCCGAAGCATAGCAAATGTATATTTTGCAGTATTTGTAATCCTAGACACCAGTTTTTAAAACATTAATAACCTCAGAACATTTTATTTTTCAGCTATATTAGGCATGAATCCTAACCTGAATTTTCCACCTCTGAACATTAAACCCTAAGTATACCCTGCCCTGTGTTCTTCGTGTCTTCTCTTCTACTATAGCTTTCTAATCGTTGAAACCACAGCTGCGTTTCCTAACATCAGTTGTCTTCTTGGTCATTTTACTAACTCTTGAGGCTTACTTTGAACTGAAATGCACGAGCAGTAGCGTTCGCTTCTGCCCTCATGCTGAACATTCAACAAACGGATATTAATGCTAATGAACCATCTTTCTCTAATTATTCAGCTCTGTAAGAAGCATCATTTTGGAATTAATAAACCAGAGAAGATTGTACCATCTCCCGATGACTCGAAGTTTCTACTGAAGACCTTTACGCATATTAAATCCAATGTGTCCGCGCCTAATAAAAAGAAAGTAAGAGTTTAATTGATACGACTTTGAGTGCACTTTTGATTGGTTTTAAATCGAGGAGTAATTTTCCTGCCAGTAAGTTTATTTTCAAAACACTTTGTCGCATTAAAACATTGTCTCTGCAAGTCCTTGGGATTATTTTCAGCTCTGTCTTAGGAAGCTGTGTGTTATCCGCGTAATACTTTACACTTAGTTCCCATGATGATAGTAGATGTCATTTCTCCTAGGTTAGGGAAAGTAAAGAAAAGGAGAAGCTGGAGAGGAAATTACTCGAGGAGTTGCTGAAGATGTTTGTAGACTCGGAGTCCTTTTACTACAGTTTGACCTATGACCTGACCAATTCGGTGCAGAGGCAGAGCGCTGGGGAGAGGGATGGTTGCCCCCTCTGGCAGAAGGTACTGCTGACGCTCAGTAGGGTTTGCCCTCCGGACAATGTATGGACCTCTTTGGCTTGTGTGGGAGAACTGCAATAGCATGTGTTTCTGAACTGTTTATTCTCTTGTTTTTCCAGGTGGATGACAGATTTTTTTGGAATAAATACATGATACAAGATCTTACTGAGATTGGTGTGAGTAGCTGTTTCTAAAATATCCTAAGCGATAGTTGTTAAGTAAGTGCTTTAACTTGTGTTAAAATAAAAATCTCACTATAATATTTTCCCCTCTAAAATGGGGTCGTTTAGGCCATTATTTTAAGGCAGTTCACAGTCCCACTACATAGCCAGAGGCTCTCTTTTTAGCAGGTTCCCATAGGATACTGATCATTTAAGGCTGCGGAGCTACTGTCCACAGAGTTCTGTAAAGGGGATATTTTGTTTCTACCCATGGAGTGTGAAGCCTTTGATTCCTAATCTTTAAAATTAGAGAATTGAAGTAGACAGGTCTCTAAGGCCACTCCAGAACTGCCAATGATTGATTCCGGGAAGACAGGGAATATGACGAGATTATCATGTGAGGCTCCTTCTGGTTTAACGATTACGTTTTTTCTTCTCTCTGCCCCAGGAAGATTGGTTCATACATTCATTTAATCATCAAATATCTAAAAGCTTGCTGTGTGCCTGTTGCAGTTCTATGCAATAAACAAAGCAGATTGATAGCTGAATAGGGTCATACATTATCCTTTTTTTTTTTTTAAACTTCAGAAATTTCAAACCTTTTAACTTCTTTCTGTTTCTCCCCATACACCTCATTCATTTATGCTAACGTGGTTAGTAGAAATGATTTTGACTTCATCTAGTGCTGTCTAACCAATGTATCAAGAATGAGGCATGAAGTTGTTCTTACCTCTGTTTATGATGCGGATCAAGCTATGACATCAAAACCCAGTGACAGAAGAGAAAAATGATAAGGGTGTTTATAATGATTAGATTTGTCCTGTCCACTGGCATTCACAATGTGGAGTTCAAATACGTTTTTTACAGAGTTATTATTAGAACATGTTTTACATTACTATTCCAAACTGATAAGGGTGGTACTTGGCAGCATTTATTTCTCCATTCCTGTCCAGTTTTGCTTTTGTTGCTAGAACAAATATACAGATAACGGGATTGGTGATAAGAGTAATGAATGCAGGTAGTGCCTTCAGCTCATTCACTATTTTCAGTTCTATCCACCTTCCTGAGATCCTATCTGCAGGCTCCATGAAACCGTGAGATAGGGCCTGGAGCATATGATGATTGACGAGGAAATGGATTTGAAGTTGATTCTGTGATTAAGTCTAGATACAGCTATGGAGGTGGAAGGAGAGAAAGTGGAACTGAGAATAACTCTCTAGAGTCCCTTTCATCCTTATCCTGTCTCTATATATAGTCAGTTGAGAAATCTGAATCTTTTTAGTCTGAAAGACACAGAAGAGGAAATCTCTAATTAATACTCCCCTAATTATGTTGGATTGGAGCCCTGGTGATGCAGTGGTTAAAGCGCTCGGCTGCTAACTGGAACGTCAGTGGTTTGAACCTGCCAGCCACTCTGTGGAAGGAAGATGTGGCAGTCTGCTCCCGAAAAGATTATAGCCGTGGAAACCCTATGGGGCAGTTCTGCTCTGTCCTATAGGATCACTATGAGTCTGTCCGATAGTGTTGCTATGAGTCAGCGATGGGTTTGGTTTTTTGGTTTTAATTATGTTGAATTACTTTTTAAAGTAAGATATTTAAGGAAAGGCATTCCTTCCCCCTCCCTCGCACCCCCCCCCCATTTGATACTTGGATTTTGGCTTAGAGAAGCAAGTTTTTTTTCTAAACTAGAAAGTAGAGTAGACCTATGTCATAGTAAAGTGATCAGAATTGGTTGTATTTTATTAAAGGCTTAATATAATTGGAGTTAAAAATCCATTTTTTAAATTTATTTCTTTGAGTCAACAACAGTAATCATAACAACTACATTTGTTAAATACTATGCTGTAACTACTATTTGGCATGGAATATGCTAAACACTTGACATACACTATTCACTTAACCTCCACAGCACCCTGTGAGGTAGTAGTTATGCCTGTTTCACAGAGGAGGAAGTTGAGGAACAATAAAGTGCAGTGTTCACCTCAGTGAGTTTGTAAGTGGGGAAGCTTGGATTTGTACCCAGGCTGTCTGGCTCCTGTGCTGTGTTCCTCTCAGTTAGCTCTTTTCAAATTCACCACCATAAAGAAAAGGAAAGGGCCTTCCCTCCTTCCTTCCATTCTTCCCTTCTTCTTTCCTTCCATCCCTCCCTTCTTCCCTCCTTCATTTTCTTTATTTTTCTCCCTGCCTTCTTCCCTCTTTCCATCCCTCCTTAGTTTCTCTTTTAAACAGAAAATATGGGTAAAGAATAGAAGGTTTCTGCTTTTTATAAACTGACAAATATTTGCTAACTACTCTTTGGTTTTAAGAAAGTAGCGGTTCTGCACAGAATAGAGACAGCGTGATGTTCATATTGTTTCCAGGTACCGGATGTGAACTTTTGGATCATCCCCATCATCCAAGGTTTTGTGCAGATTGAAGAACTTGCGGTTAATTATAACGAAGCATCTGACGATGAGAAAAGCAGCCCAGAGACCCCCCCTCAGGAGTCCACCTGTGTAGATGACGTTTACCCGCGATTTCTAGTGGCTCTCATTTCACGCCGAAGTAGGCACAGAGCAGGTGAGCTGTGGGGCTCAAATGGAAAGTTGGCAGATGTGTCGAAAGGCTAATGGCAATGCTGGGTTTGGAAGCACAGCTGGCTCCAGAGTGCTGCTGCTGTTAGGTGCAGTCGTGTCAGTTCCGAGTCATAGCAACCCTGTCTACAAAAGAATGAAGCGCTGCTGGTCCTGCACCATCCACACAGTGTTGCTGTGCCTGAGCTCACTGGTGCAGCCGTTGTGTCAGTCCATCTCACTGAGGGTCGTCCTCTTTTTCACTGACCCTCTGTTTTACCAAACATGGTGTCCTTCTCCAGGGACTGGTCCCTCCTGATAACATGTCCAGAGTACATGAGACAAAGTCTGGCCATCCTCCCTTCTAAGGAGCTTTCTGGCTGTACTTCCAAGACAGATTTGTTTGTTCTTCTGGCAGTCTGTGGTATATTCACCATTCTTTGCCAACACCGTAATTCAAAGGCACTAATTTTTCTTCTGTCTTCCTTGTTCATTGTCCAGCTTTCACATGCTTATGAGGCAATTGAAAATATCATGGCTTGGATCAGGCACACCTTAGTCCTCAAAGTGACTCTTTGCTTTTTAACACTTTAAAGAGGTCTTTTGCAACAGATTTGCCCATTGCAATAGATCGTTTGATTTTTTGACTGCTCCTTCCATGGATGTTGACTGTGGACCCAAATAAAATGAAATTGTTGACAACTTCAATCTTTTCTCCATTTATCGTGATGTTGCTTATTGATCCAGTTGTGAGGATTTTTGTTTTCCTTATGTTGAGGTGTAATCCGTACTGAAGGCTGTAATGCTGAGTGGTTCTAAATACTGTGACATACATAATCGGGGGCTAATTTTTGCAGAGGAGTGAATAGGGAAGAGCTAGCAAAAGGAGAAAGAAAAGGCGGTATATAGAGAGAAGAGGAGAAAGTGGGTTTTGGGGTGTGCTTCTGAAGACTAATGTCCCACGTGACAGCTCGTAGCCCAGGGATAAATCCTTAAGTGCAAGTACCTGTGAGAAAACCCTCCTCTTTCAGGTCTTAGGAACTGCCTCAGCTTCAGCTTGTTAAAAACAAAGCTGTGTATAATTATGATTTGGGTCAGCTGGTACTGTTCTGGCTGGCGGTTGCCCATTGGATCCCAAGGCAATCCTGAAATGCCCGTGTCTGGTTAAGAAAATAATCTAGGCAGACTAAGTACACTTCTTCAAATGCCGCTGCTTTGTATTTTATTCTTCTTGCAGGAATGCGCTATAAACGAAGAGGTGTTGATCAAAATGGAAACGTTGCCAATTACGTGGAGACTGAGCAGTTAATTCACGTTCATAACCACACCCTGTCATTTATTCAGACACGAGGCTCTGTGCCCGTGTTCTGGAGCCAGGTTGGGTATCGATATAATCCAAGACCTCGACTGGACAAAAGTAAGCATGTCAGTTATGTGGTTTTCAAATGAGGATTTCGGAGAGAATGTTCTATTTTTTTTTAATTAGGTATTGATAGCTTTGCTTTGACAGATAACTTTACTCAAAACCGTAATTCATAATGTCAAATTTAATAGAAAGTGATATTAATTACAGAGATAAGAGATAATAATAGCTGTTGACTATTTAAATTATTTATTTAACAATAAACAAAAATTTCCCAATAATAGAGCTAGACAAAGCTTATTTCACAGATTTTTAATTGCTATTGCTTTGAAGAATACCTTATTGAATGCTTAATTTTGGTAAGGGTAAATGTAGCCATTATTTATAGAAGGAGGAAATGCTTTAGCAAGATGGCATCTACCAAAAATAGATTAAATGCCTTTACTTAAATGTCTCTCCATGAAGCTTTTTTGTTTTTTTTAAAATAAGATTTCGTTTCTTCCAGTGTTTTAACTGTAGGACTATAATAGTTAAGTCATTTAAATCTAATTAGATTACTGAATGAGGCTGATTTTTAAAATTGTTTATAAAATATTTTTCTTTTAAAACTTAATTTGTATTCTTTGAGAATTCAGTAACTTTGGTTTTTTAAAATCCTTGTTTTAGAGGGGCTTTTATTCTTTTATTGTAAGCCGTATGAAATCTTCAGATATGAAATCAGGATGGATTATAAATAATGTCATAACTTCACAGTGTGCACTTTCAGATATGTTCAATTTAGTCTATTTAAGAAGAAGGTTAGAGATCTTTGGCATAGCATTTCATTTTAAAATACTGCTTTTAGACAGTCAGTGCATTTCAACTACCAATAAATTATTTAAAAGCCAGGGTAAAAATGGAGTAGACACTAACTCCTGTCTTAAACATGGGAAGGAAAAATAGACTTTGTGTCACTTCTTTGTAGGTGAAAAGGAAACTGTTGCCTATTTCTGTGCCCATTTCGAGGAACAACTGAAAATTTACAAAAAACAGGTGGGCTTTGATCTGTAGTAGTGAATGTTCCTTCATGTTTAGAAATGATTGTGTATCTCTTTAAATTTCATGAAAATAACAACGTGCTATTGATAATTAAACAAAGCAGCATTTATCATGAAGTTAAAAATACATATAAGCTAAGAATATTATTTAAAAATAATCGAGTTAGCTACAGTAGACTGTATTTGCATAACATACAGAGATTAGACTGCTTCCATTATTACAGTCCATGAAACCTCTGGAGTAAGAAATGAAGGTCATCTCTCAATACCACCCAGACTGTCACCTTCTGGAGATAACAATTTGGTTTGTATCATTTAAGATTTTTTTTTTTAATTGTGTTTTAGGTGAAAATTTACAGCGCAAATTAGTTTCTCATTCAAAAATGTATACACAAGTTTTGTGATGTTGATTACAGTCCTGCAAGGTGTCAGCACTCTCCCCCTTTCCATTTACACGCTGGGTTCCCCATGTCCATTCATCCAGGTTGCCTGTCCCTTCCTGCCTTCTCTTTGCTTTTAGGCAGCTGTTGCCCATTTGGTCCTGTATATTTGATTGAACTAAGAAGCGTGTTCCTCACATGTGTTATTGTTTGTTTTATAGGACTGTCTAATCTTTGGCTGAAAGGTGGACTTTGGGAGTAGCTTCAGTTCTGAGTTAGCAGGGTGTTGGGAGTTCCTCTCAAAATCTTTTTTTCTCTGCCCACCTTTCATATGTATTCATATACTCACATATAGGAATAAGATCATCTAAGCCAAAACCAATTAAAAACTATTAGATAAAATACCAGTTCAATAACATAACCAGATTTCAGATATAAGATTAATGTGTAACAATCAGTAATGCTTCTGTCATTATCAGTGACCAGTCTAAACGTGTAATGCCATGGGATGCTTTTTTCCTAACAGCAACAAGAATAAAATATGAAAAAATAACCTGAAATCTAACAAACATACACAAAGATTTATGTATTACATATTGTATATGTATATATATATGTTATATATATAATGTGTGTGTATATATATATATATATGGGGAAAAAAGAGAATAACTGAAGAACAGAAAAGAAAACCTGAATACATAGAAAATACCACATTTCCTGGAAAGGAAGACTTATTATTGAATAGATTTTAATTTTTTAATTAGTATATAAATTCAGCGTAATCCCAAACAAAGCCCCAGCAGGGAAATAAAAAACAAACGTTCAGATTGAAAAAAAAAAAAAGCTTGATAATAAGAGATCAAGGTAGGTATTTGGGGAAAGGAGAACCCTCACACATTGCTGCCGTTAGTTGCTGTTATTTGCCGCCACGTCATGATGACCTTTATATAATAGAATGAAATGTTGTCCATCCTGTACCATCTGCATGATTGTTGGTATGTTTGAGTCCATTGCTGTGACTATTGTCTCAATCCATTTAATTGAGGGTTTCCTTCATTTTCATTGACCCTCTACTTTACCAACCATAATGCTCTTTTCTAGCAGGCGGTTTTTCCTGATAACACATTGAAAGTAAGCAAGCTGAAGTCTCGCCATCCTCGCTTCTTGAGGAACATTCTGGTTGTTATTTCTTAGACTGATTTTTTCGTTCTTCTTTGCCAACACAATTCTAATGCATCAATTCTTCTGTCTTCCATTTTCATTGTCCGGTTTACACGTGCCTGTGAGGCAATTAAAAAGACCATGGCTTAGGTCAGGTGAACCTTAATCATCAAAGTGATATTTTTGCTAGAGGGAGCATAAGTGGATACAGCCATTTTGTGGGTAGCTGAAGTGGTTAAGTCCGTGACTACTAGCTGAAGGTTGGTGGTTTGAACCCACCCAGTGGCACCCCAGAAAGCGTGTGTTGCCATGAATCAGAGTCAACTCGAATGCAACTAACAACAATTAAAATAAAATATATCGTTTGACCTAGTAATTTTACTTTTGATATCTATCCTATGTACCGTATACAAAAGTCAACTCCAGTTGGATTATGGATCTAAGCGTGAAAGGTAAAGCAATAAAACTTTTAGAGGAAAACTACATCTCTGTGACCTTTGGTCTTAAACACAACTTAAATAGCACTAAGCATAATAGAAAAATTGATACATTTGACTTATTAAAATAAAGAACTTGTATTTATTGAGAGGCACCTAATGAAAAGGCAGTTCACAAAGTGAGAGAAGATATTTTCAGTACATATGACAAAGGACTCATATCTTGAGTATATAAAAAAGAACTCCTGTAAACCCATAAGAAAAAGATAGATACCCCAAAAGAAAAAAAAATGGCCAAAAGACTTGAGCAGACTCTTCCTAAGAAAGGGTATCCAAAAGGCTAATAATAAACACATGGAAAGGTGTTCCACTTCATTAATCATCAGGGAAATGCTGAATTAAAACCACTGTTCGTGTACCAGAATAGCTAAAATTAAAAAGATGGGCAATACCAAGGGTTGGCAAGGATGTGGAGCAACTGAAACACTAATACACTCCTCCCAGGAGTATAAATTATGCAACTACCATTTATGACCCAGGAATTCCGCTCCTACATATATACTTAACAGAAATGCATGTGTATATTCACCATAAGGCATATACAAGCATGTTTATAGCAGCACTGCTCATAGAAGTAAACCGGAACTACCTGATTGTTCATCAGCTGTAGAATGGTAAATAAAGAGTGGTATATCACACAGTGACTTTACAACAATGTGAATGAACAATTTACAACTGGCAAAAGAAGCCAGCCGTCGAGTCCATAACTGGTTATTCAGTTTGTATAACCATAAAGCAAGCAAAACTAATTTCTGTGGCCAGAAGTCAGGATAGCAGTTACCCGGGGTAGTTTGTTCTGTTCCATTTGAGTCATTTCCTATACTGGTACCATAGTTTTGGAGTCCTGGTGACACAGCGTTTAAGAGATTGGCTGCTAACCAAAAAGTCGGCAGTTCAAATCCACCAGCTGCTTCTTCGAAACCCTATGGGGGCAGTTCTACTCTGTCCTGTAAGATCACTGTGAGTCAGAATTGATTCGAGGGCAACGGGTTTGGTTTTGGTTAATGTGTAGAAAAGCTATTAATGCCATGGGTGTTAGCACTTCTCATAAACCTGAACATAACAAATGAAAATTCAATTTTATTGGAAAAAATTTGAGGCTTGAATAGATTGTCTAAGTAAAGCTATAAAATATTTCTAAAACATAATTCTAAATACATCATTTAAAAATCACATTATGATCCTAACATCTGATTAAACTTAATTTTTTTCTTTATTTTCTCACTCTCACAGGTTATAATTAACTTGGTAGACCAGGCAGGAAGAGAGAAAATTATCGGAGATGCTTACCTGAAGCAGGTGTTACTCTTTAACAACTCACACCTCACTTACGTTTCATTTGACTTCCATGAGCACTGGTAAGGTGGCTTCCTGAGAGGAGTTTAGATCAGTCCCAATGCTTATGGTAGCTGCTGCCACAAGGACCTTAGGTTGTCTTCTTTTTCCTAAAAAGAGAAATTCCTTCCTCTCCTCGTTTTTAGGAAGGTAAAGAATATCATTCGTTTATTTAGTTTTCATTTTCGTATGGGTTTTATTTTGCCCAAAAACATGAGTTAATTGTCCTCGAAATACTTATAGTCTTCCTGGTCTAAAATGACTGGGAGATGGAGAGTCCCATTTTCCCTTTTTTCCCATCAGTTGAAGAACTTCTGGAGCGTTTTCTCCCTGCTTGGGTCTTAACTCGGAGGAAATAATAGAGTTCTCTTACTCAAAAACATCTTGCTGTCATGTCTTCATATTTTGTTAGTAGTACGACTTTCCCTATGGGTCAGCTTCACCAGAGTTTGCTCTGGAAAAAACAACTGGGGAATCATCCCCATGTCACTTTTAACTTGTGTGCATTCTGAAAGCGAAGCTCTTTTGTCATGATCCTGGCTCTTACTTGGGTTAATTTGCCTACATATTGGGGAATTTGATGGGAAAAGAAGCTTCTGACACCTGTGATGATATGTTTCAATGTATTTTTAAGTATGCTTTATTTCACAGTGCAAATTATTATAAGCATTTGTATAATCTATATGACATATAGTAGTGCTCACCTCATATACTTTTAGCAGCAGTTCTCTTTAATTTTTACAAGCTACTTTAAATATATCTTACGTAAATTTTTTAAAATTTTCAATTATTAAAGTTTTTTCCTTTCTTTTGGCATGTATTTTAGCCGAGGAATGAAGTTTGAGAATGTTCACACACTAACAGATGCCATTTATGACATTATTCTTGACATGAAGTGGTGTTGGTAGGTATTTCATGAGAAGTCAGTTTGACAGACTCTTGGTCTGTGAAATCATGTGTGCTTTTTCTAGCTACCACTGAGCATTAAAATAATAGCAGCATGTTGAGAAAGGATTTTTGTTTTGCTTTCCAATTCCTCTTCTCCTTTCAAGAGTATTGTTCTTCATCAGGCAGTGCCAGCCTTGAGCAGGGAGAGGGTGTCAGATGGTTGGGCACAATGGAGTGAAATGCTCTGTGACTGTTGAGGACGTAAGTAAGTCTGTTCTAAGCTCCATAGTCCTCATTTTCTCTTTCTCACTATCCCTAAAATGGGAAGTGAGGCTTCCTGGCGAGTTGCTTCCAGTTTTCAGGGGTATCAAATTGTCAGAGAAGGAAAACGGTTCTCAGACAACAAGGGGGATGTGTAGGAAGAAAATTTGGCTTAAATGACAGGAGAGAACCTTAGATTAGGCTTTAAGACCGCATGGGTGGCCAGAGACACTAGATGGGCCAGGGCCAATGCACGACTCCTCCCTGGGTGGTAAAAGTAAGTGAGTCTGTTTTAGATACCTTAGGTGCATTTCTGCCTGGTATCATTTATCAAAAGGGAGGAACAAGATGATGTTTGATGTGCTTCCTGATTTTTAAGTATAGAGAAAAGCATAAAAGTGAGTTTGAGGAGCCCTGGTCATGCAGTAGTTAAAGCACTCAGCTGCTAACCAGAAAGTTGGCAGTTCAAACCCACCAGCCGCTCTGTGGGAGAAAGATGTGGCGGTCTGCTTCCATAAAGATTTACATTCTTGAAAACCCTATGGGACAGTTCTACTCTGTCCTGTAGGGTTGATATGAGCCGGAATCGACTCAACAGCAGTGGGTTTGGGTTTTTTGAACCAGAGTTTATCTCAGCTCTGCCTCTTGGTAGGTGTGTGATTTGTGTCACAAACCTTTTCCTGTGCCTCATTTCTCCCCCTGCCTGCCCCATGGGGATAATACATTTCTTGCCAAATGATTTTGCGAATTAGCAACAATGTCTATCAAGGACTTGGTAATGCCTGGCATATCATAGTAATATTCTAAACCATTGAAAGCTAATGCTACTGTTGTTGCTTTAAAGAATTGTGATTTTTGAAAGCTTACTAAAGTATTTCACATTGTAAAATGCCCCTGTACTGTTTTCGAAAAGGGTGGATCAAGCTGGGGTGATCTGTAAACAAGAAGGGATTTTCCGTGTGAATTGCATGGACTGCCTGGATCGCACCAACGTGGTCCAAGCTGCCATCGCACGGGTGGTCCTGGAGCAGCAGGTAATTTGGAGTCCTCTGGCGGGTCAGCATTCATCTGTGAATGGTTTTTTCATATGTAAAAGAATAGCTGAAATCTTTGTCTAGTAGAACATACAGCATACCAGCATTCTTGCTGCTTTCAAACTTAGAAAGCTCAAACTCCACTAGAAATAAGCTGAATAAAGTGGCATTCTCTTAAGTACTTATTTCAGGAATGTCAGGATTGAAATGGATTGGGTGGCATTGTGTGGTCATTTGCCTTTTTTCCTTCAGTTCCAAAACCTACCTTTTTGTAGTAACTTCCAAGGACCTTGTTAGTTGCCATCAAGTTGATTCCGACTCATGGCAACCCCATGTGTATAGGGGCCTTGCAGATGCAGATCGCCAGGCCTGTCTTCCAAGGTGCCTCTGGGTGGGTTCGAACCACCACCCTTTTGGCTAGTAGTCAAGTGCTTAACCGTTTGCACCATCCAGGGACTCCATCCTAAACTCACCCTTTTGTATTCCATTCTGGATGCTGGGCCCAGACTCGGTGTATCACGTATCTACTTGGCCAGCCAACTCCTTGTCATACTCTGCCAGGAGGGCTTGCCAAAGGGAGACCACCAGGCAAGAGGAGGAAAAGGGACAAGCTCCTTCACCTGTGCCGTACCTGTCAGCACTGCTGTCCCTGGGCTTGTTGGTTCCTTGGTACCACAGAACCAGACTCTCCCTTTATGCCTCAGCCCTAGGGGTGGCAGCTGCTTCCTGCAGATGTCTTCACTGCCAGCTCAGTGTCTCCTCTCAGGTCGTTCCGCCCTCCAACACCTGGGTTGCGGATTCTCTGTATTATATTCCCAAAGTAGACATACTCAGCATGGTTTCTGTTTTTTCCTGACAGGCAGCTTAATATAGCATTTGAGTATCTGGGCTTTCGAGTCAGCTCCCTGGGCTCAAACCCTGACACTACCACATACTAGGTGTTGACCCCACCACATACTAGGTGTTGACCCCATGCCAGGAGCTTAACCTCTCCAAACGTCAGTGTCCTCATCTTTAAAATGGGGATAATAAGAGTATCGATTGCACAGAACTGTTAACGAGAAATCAGTGGTAGTTTTGTGAAAACACTCAGACCCCTGGACCTGGCCCAGAGTGAATGTTTGCGGGACACTTACTGCTCTGCTACTGTTAGTGTTACTGTTGCTTCTCTGTGCTGTTTTTGATACTTAGTTTCACTTCATAGGCAAGTTTAAAACAAAGACAAAATATAATAGTGTGAACCTATGCACTAAAAATTACACCAACACAATGTAAATATTTTATTCAGCTGTAGTAATTTATAAAGCTGTCTTCCAGGCAGAACTTTATTTTTAAAAAGTCTGGAAGCATTAGTGCTTTTTTTTAAGAGTCCTAAATTGTATATGATCACACTTCCTTTTCTGCAGCACGAATTTTATGCTATGGTTTCCTGGCTCCTATGCAGTTAATCTACCCATATGTTCATTTTAGCTGAAAAAGCTCGGTGTGCTGCCCCCGGAACAGCCGCTGCCAGTGAAATGCAGTCGGATTTACCAGCTAATGTGGGCCAACAACGGTGACTCCATTAGCAGACAGTACGCTGGGACAGCTGCTCTCAAGGTAAATGTACCAGCAGGCATCTGTGGGTCGTCTGTGGGACGCAGACCAGATTGTGGTTTCAAACCAACTTGGTTTTTGAGAATGGTATTTGGACTCCAGGTGGCACGTCCTTGTAGTTGTCTCCTTTGTGGAGTGTTGGCTAAGGCAGGGTCACACGTTCATATTCTTGCAGGGCCCAGGTAAAGTGGCTCCAGCAGGCCACCCATGAGATCACAGGGAGAGGTGAGTCTGTGTGGACCTGAGGAGTCGGAATCGACTTGGCAGCAACGAGTTTGGTTTTTGGTTTTATGGAAGTGGTTGAGTTAGTTCAAATTAGATTTATGTTAATTTTCCTTCAAGGTAAATTCATTTGGAGATATTTCTTCCACAGCTAATAGTCTATCTTTTGGTTAAGGAATAAATATCCAAAATTTTTTTATTAACTAAGGGAGGTGAACTTTAGAAGTCCTTGTGAAAGTTCTAGTCTCAAGGGAAATACAGTGAAACCTGTAAGAGCTGGAACTCAACAGAGCTGCCTTTTCCACGTCTCGCCAGTTTTCAGCCTTTGACAGGGTGCAGTTTTACCACTTTTCTGTTGCTCTCTATTAGTGGAAAACATTCGAGTTCTTCTCTGACAGGTTTCCACTTTACAAACGTTTAGCCTTCACTTTTTATACTTTTATTTTAAAGTTCTTTGGAGTCAGCATTCATGCTCCTCTCTTCTGTAATAGATCGTTCTTGTTAGCTGCCAGCAAGTTGGCCCCGAGTCATGGCAACTCCATGCACAATGGAATGAAATGCTTGGCGGTTCTGTACCATCCTCCTGATCAGTTTTGGATTGGACCATTGTGATCGATGGAGTTTTCAGTGGTTGATTTTTGGAAGTAGATTGCCAGGCCTTTTTCGCTAGTCTTAGTCTAGAAGCTCTGCTGAAACCTGTTCAGCATCATAGCAACAGGCAAGCCTCCGCTGGCAGGTGGTGGCTGCGCTTGAGGTGTTACTGGCTGGAACTGGCATCTGTGTCTCCCATATGGAAGTGCACTGAACCACCAGTGCCCTCTCCTACAGTAGATGCTTCTTGCTATACAGACAGCCCCCAACTTACAACGAAGTCTCATTCTGACGACTCTGTCGTAAATCAAATGCCTCGTTTTTTTTAGTTTTTATTATTATTGCCTTTTATTATCAGTGTCTTTATAAATCCAATATTTATTTGGAGGTTGGAAACATTACATATAAATTTACAGATACATTTTAACATCGTATGTAATACATATTGCTAACGATAAGATATACAAAAAAAAAAAAGTTTTAAGTGTGGTTTCTCATGACTCAAATGCGTCATAAGTTGGGGACCACCTACCTGTACTAATATTTCCTAGGAATTACCCAATTAATTGGCAGCATGTTCTTAAATTGTCAGTTGTAGGACGAGGCCTCTTTCAAAGATTGCATTGGATAGAAAGAGTGGTGTTGGGATGGGGACAGAAGAGACAGTACCTTCCTTGCCTGAAGTTTAAGTCACTGCCTCCCTACAGACTTGATCTGACATCTTTGTTGTGGAAAGTAAAGGAAACAAAACAATGTATATCTTCATTGGATCATTCTGTGGGTAATTGTAATGTGCAGCGAGGTATGGAAAGCTCTGCACGCCCTTGCTCGCTGGCTCTACTCGCATGCGCGCGTGCGCGCGCACATGTGTAGGTTAAATCCCATTGTCATAAACTCTAGGGAACTGTCCAGGCTTTCTTGCATGAGAATTTTGTGTATTACGCCACTTCGAGGCTTGAAAATCTTTTCGTTGTTTGGTTGTTTCTTGTATAATAGGTCTTCACAGGTAAACTAGAAATTCTACAGGTTACCAGGAATGACTTTAACCTAGCAGATCGTTTAGCTGTGGAGACTTGATGCCACAAATAGCATATTCAATTAACTACACCATTTGGAAATTTTGAAAGTTTATGGTAACCTATAGAATTCTAGTCTTGGACTGATTGTCAGAATGACCTTTTCTTTGACAGGGTGACTTTACAAGGACAGGAGAGAGGAAGTTGGCCGGAGTAATGAAAGATGGAGTTAACTCGGCAAATAGGTATTACCTGAATCGATTCAAGGATGCTTACAGGCAAGCCGTCATAGGTAAGAAACAGATGCTTTCCTTTCCTTGAAATTTGTTATTCTTTCTGTGACTGACATTTTACAGAAGCCAACTTTATTAACACAACTCATGTTTTGTAACATACTTGTGTTTGTATAGTGAACATCTTAATAAATCAAATTCAAATGTTTACAAGATTAGAGTTTGACAATCTTTGGGGCTGGAACAACAAAAGAAGCCACCTATTTCCATATAGACTTGTCTGTAAAAGACAACAGAGTGGAATAAGGTACCCTAAGACCTCAGCAGCTGAAAGCCCTATATTCCACGTGTTTTTCTGTATTTAAAGCTGAGAGATGTAACGAGATAATCCCCCCTGATGCTATTTATCATGTGTTCTGACTGTGGATGAAGGCACCACCCTTGTCTCTAAGTGTGGTTTAATATCCAGGTTTAGAGATTATCCTAACCAACTCTCACAATTTTTAGAAGAGGAAATGGCAGGTAGGTTACCCAGTAGAATTAATGCCTTGGCTTGTTTTTAACTTAATTTTCATGAAAGTGTTATCTTAGAGGATTAAGGTATAAATGCATAATGTTCTGGGTTAGAGCCAGATGTAACATACCTGACCCATGGTCCCTGAGAATCTTTTTTAAATCCTACTTTTTAACTGATTATGTAGCACACATGAAATGGTAGGGCCTAGCCACAAACCAGTTAGGGATTTGACAGGTCTGATGTAAAGAAAAGCAGGTCTTCAAACCTGTTCATTCCTGTTTGAACCACTGCTGGGAGTTTGCATTTCTAACAAGCTCCCAGGAAGTTATACATAAGAATTACCTGGGGATTCTGCTTCTGGAAAGATTACAGCCTTGGAAATTCTACGGGGCAGTTCTACTCTGTCTTAACAGGGTCTCTAGGAGTCAGAATTGACGTGACGACAACAGGTTCGGTTTTGGTTTGGTGTAAAGAAGCAGCTTGCCTCACAGATGGAGTGCCTACTGCGACCTGAAAATTGGATTTTAGCAGTTTATTCAAGGAAAAACAAGATATTTTGTTTTCATTGGTTGATCTAGTGACTCAATGGTATGATTAATGTTCTGTCTCTCAATTTAACTATCATTAGTGTCTGCATCATTCCTAATCCTAAAGCTAGCTGTCTTCAAGTTTGAAAGTACCAGCTAATAACAATCTGGGTTTATTGCTTTCCCGTGTAGAACTAAACCCACCCAAAAACCTAACCCATTGCCGTCAAGTTGACTCTGATTCATAGCAACCCTATAGGACAAAGAAGAATTGCCCCATAGGGTTTATAAGGAGCGGCTGGTGGATTTGAATTGCCACCCCTTTGGTTAGCAGCTGAACTCTTAACCACTGCGCCACCACGGCTCCCTTGTAGGACCAAAAACCAAAAAAAAACCCCAAACCTCTTGCCATTGAGTTGATTCCGACTCATAGTGACCCAGGGCTTGGCAAATCTTCTTTCCCAGAAACCTCGTCTAGCCTCCTTGGCCCGAATAACTTCATAGGAGTGGGATTATGATCATTCCCTATGGTTTGACCACATGCCCCACCAGGAGCGTGATGTCCAATTTATCTATTTTTCTTTTGTTGCTTGAGCTTTTGGTGTTAAATCTAATAAATTATGCCTAATCCAAGGTCACGAAGATTTACACCTATATTTTCTTCTAAGAGTTTTACAGTTTTAGGTCTTAGTTCTTTTTCATTTTATATAAATATGTTAGCAAACTGAGCTAATGATAGATAACTAACATTTCCACCTTAGATTTGATGCAAGGCATTCCTGTCACAGAAGATCTTTACTCCATATTTACCAAGGAGAAAGAGCATGAAGCTTTGCATAAGGAAAGTCAGAGAAGCCACCAGGAACTAATTAGCCAGCTCTTACAGAGTTACATGAAGTTACTGCTGCCTGATGATGAAAAGTTCCACGGGGGCTGGGCCCTCATTGACTGTGATCCGAGGTGAGCTGGGTACTTGCTTAACCTTACCATGTCTCTTGTCATAATTAACATTGGCAGCTGCTCGTAAAGCTGTGGTCATGGCTGCACGGTGCATGGCATTTTTCAGATACTGGGCTGCTACTAAGGTCAGGTGAATGTGCAGATCATTAAGGGGGTGCTGAAAAACCCCGCACTCAAGATAAATAATATTTTGATGCAATATTGAATGAAAAAAATTTAGAATGGCATATGTGGCCTGTTGTTGGGGCACCCCCCCCCCCAAGAATCTAGGTGTAGTGTATTAATATTCATAACTGAGTACAGCAAGATACATAGCAACGCTGGGTGCTTGTATTGGTCATCAAGTGATCCTAGCCTTTAATAGAACAGAACAGGCCACTAATGAGTAACATTTTTTTAAATAAAAATTATTCAGTTTCAGGTGGTTCCTCAAAAAAATCAATGAGCAGCAGAATCTAAATTTATCAGATTGCTTGCTTTTATGCTGAAATCTAAGATTATAAAATTTAATATAGTGAATCAGAAACACTTCAGAAAATTCTAGACCAAGCTTTGAAAATAAAACAGTCTACTTAGATCTTTTCTTGTTTTTATACACTGTGGTTTTAATAAAAGGGCCACAAAATAAGGTTGAAAGAACAATTAAATGTAAGGTAGTTTTTATATAAAAGTGAATAAAAGGCAGGGTTGGATTAACCAGTAAAGAAGGTACGCACAGGCTTACTTGTATTTACTTTAGTCTGTAGTGCACAATTTCACCTAGGTTTCACCGTATCTTTGTTGGTCTTTGATCTTCTTCAGTAAGTGCATCAAGTCTTCTTCACTCTTACCAAGCAAGGTTGTGTCATCTATGTATCGCAGATTATTAATGTGTCTTCAGTCCTGATGCCGCGTTCTTCCCATAGTCTAACTTCAAGGATTATTTGTTTGGTATACAGATTGAATAAGGTGAAAGGATACAATCCTGCTGCACACCTTTCCAATTTTAGATTGCAGTGTATCCCCTTGTTCTATTCAAATGACCGCCTCTAGATCCATGTACAGGTTCCTCGTGAGCACATTCCCATATGACGTTATATTCTCCGTCTCTATGGAATTTCGTATAAATAGAATCATGTATGGTCTTTTGTGACTGGCTTCTCAGTATAATGTTTTCAGGCTCCACGGATGTTGCAGCATGCATCAGTACTTCATGCATTGTATGGCTGGGTGATGTTCCATCATATGGATAAGGCCACGTTTTGCTTTTCATTCATTCAGTGATGGACATTTTGGTTTTTTCCACTTTTTGGCTACTGTGAATAATGCTGCTGTGAACACTTGTTTGCAATTTTTTGTGTGAATTGTTGGTCTGCTTCACCCAAATTTTTAGAATTTGGGTAAATTTGGGTCTGTTCCGATTTTGCTTCGTCGGCTATGACTGAAGCAGTTCAAACCAGTTTGTAAGCCCTGGTTTAACCTTTTGAGAAACTGCCACACAGTTTTCCACAGTGGCTGCACTATTTTACATTTCCACCAGCAATGTGTGAGGGTTCCAGTATCACCAAATCTCTCTAACACTTGTTGTTTTTTTTTTTTTTTTTGCATTATAGCCATCCTAGATGTAAACTGGTATATGTCTTTGTGATTTTGAGCCTTGGTGGCATAGTGCTTAAGAGCTACAGCTGCTAACCAAAAGGTCAGCAGTTTGAATCCACCAGCAGCTCCTTGGAAACTCTGTGGGGCAGTTCTACTCTGTCCTGTAGAATCGCTATGAGTTGAAATCGACTTGACGACAGTGAGTTTGGGTTTTTTTAATTTTTTGGTAATAACAAATGATGTTGAGTGTCTTTTCCTATGCTTGTCAGCCAGTTGTATATCTTCTTTGGAAAAATGTCCATTCAGATTCTTTGCCTGTTTTTAAAATTGAGTTGTGCTTTGTTCTTGAGTTGGGCTGTGTTTTTATAAATAATTTCTATTTTAACTGGCTGGGATTAGGGTGAGGTGAGTGAGGCAGGGTTGCACAAGTGCAGGGTCAAATCCTGTCTTTATTTAAATTTTTGATATTTTGTTCATCATGGATTTTTTTTTTTTTTGCTATTCTGATTTTTAAGAACATGGCATTAACATTTATTTCTGTTGGTGAGAGGTTTTTGGTGCCCCCTTAAATTTGCACCAGAGGCCAGTGCCCTTGCTTACCTCACGGCAGTCCTGGCCCTGTTTAGAATACCTGTTCAAAAAAAAAAAAAAAAAAGTTACGGCAGGCATTTTACAGATATTCCTGCCGACGCCCAGAAGACTGGAACCTGGTGGTGCAGCGGTTCAGAGGTCCGCAGCCAGAATCCAGCAGCGCCCTAGACGCCCTGGAAGCCGGGGTTCACCTGCTAGCGCTCCAGCGGGAACTGTCCAGCACCGACACTAGCGGAGCCGCGGGTTCCTCGCAGCTCCCTTGGCTTCTTCCCTCCGTCATGATACGGGGTCCCACTTGTTTTTCTTTCCCGACGCGGGGCACAGCTCATTGTGCCCCCTTAGACAGCCCCTCTCGGGCCCTTTCATGTCCTTTCCCTTCCTCATCCCTCCCTCGCCCCCACCTCCAGCCCCGTCACCACAGGAAAATCGCTGACTTTAATCACATCCGATCACTCCTGGCGGTGCGCTACGGAGCGGAAAGAGGAAATCCTAAACTTGAAAGGAAATCAGAAGTACTGTAGGGTGCCCTTCAGAATCGCCACCAAGCCTTTTCTACTCTGTAGGTGAGCAGTAGGCGGGCACCAGCTGCGCTCACTGCCCCGTCTCCGTGCAGGGCACAGACCCGGCCGCGTCGCCCCCAGCCACCTGCCCGCGGCCCCTCGAGCTCTCGCGGGAGCAGGGTGCGGACCCCCGGGCGCTGAGCCCCGCAGGGTCTGGGGTCAGCATCTTCCGCAGTATGAGCGATGCGCAGTGGGGGCCACGCATGCGCACTGTGCGCTAGCCGCGGCCGGAAGTGGGCGGCCGGAAGCCAGCCGCATCCCCTGGGCGTGACTTGGCGCTGCCGCGTCGCAGTTGCCGCATTCGCCGCATTCGCTGCAGGCGTGAGGCAGGGTGCGGGTGGCTTCCAGAGTGAGCTTCGACGCATCGACGGACGGACCGACTGACAGCCTGACGAGATGCCGCGCTCCCACAGGCATCCGCCTGCGGCCCCGCGCCCCGCCGAGCCCAAGTCCGATGGCGTGCTGGCTATGACTTTCAAGATTTTCCTCCTTTTTGCAGGACTTATGGTCAAAGTTCCTGTGGGGCTATATTTTTCCTGTAAATTACTCCTTTTCCAAAGTCTCATGTTAATGTCCCCCGAAGACAGCGCCTTTTACGCGACCATCGTCGCAGTGGTGGGGCTTCATGTGGTGCTGGCCGTTTTCGTCTTCATAGTGTGGAAGGAAGGCTTGCCCCACTGGCGGGAAAACAAAAACGAGTAGAGCAGCTTCTCCGAGCTGCAGGCGTGGGGGGTGGGAGGACTTAAAGGGGTGTCTTCTGTTTCTTTTCTTGTTCTTATTAAAAAACTTTTTTTTTAAACGGGGAGGGGTAGTTGGGGAGGGGGACATCAGTATTTACTGCAGCTGAGACGTCAGTAAAAATGGGGGGTGCTGATCTTTTGCGACCTGTGTTAACGTGTCCTTTTCGTTAGGGACTTAATGTTTTTGACTGAGGATCATGTTTGACTGATGTACATATTCATGCCAAAATAGGAAGCTCAATTTTGTGAAAGTAACACTGTAATTAGAGTTTAATTTTTTCGTGCCAAACGATGTGTCGTGATGTAATTTTTATGGCCTGGCTCAAGCAGCAGTTTTCAGTGTGCACGTAAGTATCAACATACAAAACGAAATTCCCTTTTACGGTGGGATTTTCAGTTACTATCAGGGAAGCTGCCAGGATCAGTGCATTTATGGCGTTCTTTTTCCCGCTGATTGATGAACTTAGTGCTCAGAATTTGGATCCTATAAGTGACCTGTGTGTTACCAGATTCTGGCGTCTAAGTGCCCCCATTCGTTGTATTTTTTGGTCTAGTGGCAGAAAATGTAAGGTGAACTTGTTATTTCAGGTTTAGGTTGTGTTGGGAAGTGTTCTGCTGTCCCAAACTGCTGCTAATGTAGGAAACTGCTGTTTAAGGTCTTGGTAAATTCCTCCAGTTAAACAGTGACCTCATTTTCACGCAGATTGACTATGGGTTTACATTCCATCCACAAGTGATTTTTTTCCCTGCTGTTTTCCACTAGTGTTTTGATAAGACCTGGCAAATGCGTATGACATCCTGAGGCAGAAATGTCCACTCTTGCAGTGGAATTTTGAGGCCAGTGTATTTTCCACATTTTGGTAAAAAGGCTGTTAATTGATGTTAGATTAGTAATTGATTAAAAGTTTCATTTGAGTTCAAATTCTGCCTGTGTTATCTGTGGATTATTTGTGGGTTTTCTACTTTGGCCATTTTCTTATTAGTAATCTTAAAAGGATGTTCATTTTGCTGTAGTTTTGGTTTAGTGGTTCTCAGCTCTTAACCTGATTTCTAACCCTTTTCTGATGCTTGATTTTCAGAATGGATACAAATATGGCAAAATGAACTTAGAATATGGAAATGTTTAGCTCTTCCTCGAAAGCCAAGTAAATAAATCTGTAGTGAGAAAAATGCAAAAGCAGCTTGGGCTTGTTCCACGTATGCACATATTATCTATGCAAAATTCTTTCAAAAGATGCATTGTACAGGCGTGTAAAAATATCCTAAGTACACAGTGTTATTTTGAAGTTTTAGATAATGTGAGAGAATTTTCTAGTTGATTCCTCCCTTCTCAGCCATATCTTTTCCTTCCTCCCATCTCCCCCCACCGCATCATCCTGTTTACCCTCAGGCCCCCCTCCTCCTTGGCTACCCCCTTTCCAATCCAGTTCTTTCCCTCTTCTCCCCACTTTTTAAGTCCTGTTCATATTTTATTAATTTTTTAAGTTTTCAGATGGGTAGATGATACTGCATTTAACCTAATGAGCACTTAATGATTATTTGATTTTCTTTATATATTTTTTCTGGCCAATCTTTTGTTGTAAGTGGCTCTGCTGTAGAAATACGCTTGGCAGAAATGCAGATGAAAATATTTCATTCCTGTGTCATGTTTGTTTAGCCTCATTGATGCTACTCACAGAGACGTGGATGTGCTGTTACTGCTTTCTAACTCTGCCTACTACGTGGCTTAGTAAGTGGCTTATTCATTTAAAGCTTTTAATTTGTTCCTTTTTAAAAACTTGAATAAGTTTCCTTTTTAGAACATATAGCATTAAAAAAAAAGCCTAAGAGTCTAGTTTTGCCATTTTATGAAAACTTCATTGAACTCTTTTACCTGATGTAACTGTTAAATTATTCTTTAAGATCCTTATTAGTTTGAAAATGTGATTTTAGAGTTATATAATCTCTGGGTTCAAACAGTGTTGTGTTCTTTTTAGCATTTAGTATTATTTGGTATGTGTCTTTTAGCTTTTTGATATATCCTATATATCTTTATTATTAACGGCCGTATATTTTATTGTTTTATTACTATAGCTAAACATTCTCCCATTGTTAGGCATTGAGTTATTTCCAGTTTTTTTGCTATTGTGAATGACGCAGCTGTCTTTGCAGACATGTACGTGTGCATGTCTTTCGTTACAAGGGTATGATGGATTACGTGACTTTCATGACTCATTGTCAGATTGAGCTCTAGAAAGACTGCCAGTTAACAATGCCACCAACAAAATGCAAGCACTTGTGCCTCGAAGCCTTACCAGATTCCGGTGTTACTGTTTTTTTCTAAGCGAATATTCACTTTTTTTTGTCTACTGTGAGCTCTCATTTCTTTAGTCGTTGGCCCAGGTGGCTGCTGTCATCGATCAGTGGATTTTTCATTCTTGATTTTGGATATCATATTTACCTGCCGAAGTAGTCACAGATACATACTTGCATTCTATGCATGTGTATGTGTTGCCTTCCTCTTAGGTTTGTTGATTTTCACTCCATAAAAATTTTTATGAAACAAATTATTTTTGCCTTGTAATTGGTTTCTTTTACTGTAAGATCTATAAGCTGATTTTCTTCTAGTTATTGAACTATATATGATATCCTTCTTTCATCTAGCCTTTAAAGTATTTCTTACATGCTTAACTCTTTTACTACTCCAGAATGTGTTATGCTGTGGAAGACTTTGTTATTTTAACTGTGTAGTAATTTGTTGTTATTATACCTCAGCTGACGAGCCAAATATGCTTTTGATTTTAATCCTCTTTTTACTCCCTTTTTATCTAGTTATGATGATGAAGTTGATAAAGTAAGCCAGTATCAACGACTAAGTCTCAGAGACCTGGAAAAAATAGAAATAGGTAAATTTTAGTATACTATCCAAGTCATAGAAAAAAAAAAATGCTCCTTCTTTTTTAAGAAGTGGTCACGTTATTTAAGCAAATGGTACAATATCTTGTTAGCGCTAGAGAGAGAGATAACTACAGTCTATGTCTTAAGGCTTCAGTTCTGTTTTTTAGAAATTAGTGATGGATTTAGTTTAATAATAGTAACTGGAATCCTTTTATTATTCACTTTGTGAAGATTAACCCCAGGATCAAGAAAGTTTAAATATTTGAGATTGAAGAAGAAATTTTATTTGTATCCTCATTAACACAAATGGTTATGATAAGCTTATGTTTTGTGTGCTCTGGTTTAAGTCATGAAGAAAAAGGTGCCAAATACCTAATTGATGAACGTATGTTGGTCCTTTGAAGATAATAGAAGAGAAAGTGAATATTATATGAAAGATGTAACTTTACACATATTCATTTGGGTCTTTAGGTCCAGAACCCACTCTTTTTGGTAAGCCAAAGTTCTCCTGCATGCGGTTGCACTACAAATACAAAGAAACGAGTGGCTATTTCCACACACTGAGAGCTGTGATGCGCAATCCAGAAGAGGATGGAAAAGGTAATGAAGAGTCTACTCTAAGCACAGGTGGGATTGGGGATGTTACACACCATTGCTGACTGAAGGACTGATTCAGGGGAATAGTATTTGTGGTTTCAGTCTTCAAAGCAGCAACTCTGTTCCCAGCAACATAGGGGGATTATTTGTAGTTTGGGGCAAGGAAATCTATAATGGAAATTCTCAGTGTGTTTGACTCTGTAAGGAGTTGTTTGGGCATCAGGGCGTTTCCCACCACATGTTCTCTCTCGGGCAGTAGTCAGGGACCTTACCTATCTGATGCACTGCTATTGCCTTGGCACCCAGCACAAAACTTGTAACAAACAAGAAGTAGAACAAAGTTGTTGACATTTTAATAATTTATCTTTTGTTGTTGAATATACTCAGCAGAAAGTAATACCAGTTCAACAATTTCTACATATACCATTCGGTGGCATCGGTTATATTCTTTAAGTTGTGCGGCCATTCTCACCCTCCTTTTCCAAGTTGTTCCCCCCTTATATTAACATAAACTCACAACACCCCAAGATTCCTGTCTGATCTTTTGAGTTGCTGTTGTCGATTCGATCCCATATTGATCTCAATAGTACACAATGCTCAAGGCAGACATTTTTTACTAATTAACCTAAACTGTTGTTTGATCTTTTAAGATGACTTCAGGGGATATTTTTTGTTTAATGATTATCTCAGGGCAAAAATTTTGGGGACTCATCCAACCTCCATGACTCCAGAAAGTCTGGATTCCATGAGAACTTGAAATTCTGTTCACATTTTCTCCCTTTTGATCAGGATTCTTCTATAGAATCTTTGATCAAAACATAGAAGTAGAACAAAGTTTTAATTCCAGTTGATTTGGTTCTCTTGTTCTCTACTCTTGTGTTAATTTCTTGGAGTATGTTTTGGAGAAAGTGGCCATCAGTTACGTTTGGGTTTCAGATACCCTTCAGTGCATTGCAGAGATGCTGCAGATCACCAAGCAAGCCATGGGATTGGAGGTACCTGTAATCGAAAAAAAACTTGAAAGGTGAGTATACTACTTTGAATCTCTCCCAAGAATAAAGATATTATTACCCAAAGTGTTACTTCTTTAAAAATATTTGTGAAGGGGGAAGGTCACATTATGGTAATGTGTTGGGGGCCTTTGGAAGGCTAGCCTTTCTCTTCTCATCTACTGGGCTCTACCAGAGAAAACTGTGGAGGAAGAAAGCTTGGCCAAAACCACATGGCTTTCAGGCATGTCTCCATACCACTTTCAGCATTGAAATATTCAGCTCATTCCTCATCAGACAGCTTAAACATTAAACTGTTCTCTTTTGCAATTCAGCTTGTAGTGGACAGGTTTCTCCACAAGAAACTTACATTAATACAAAGTTGATTCGTTCTAGAACTACTTATAATGAGACACACTGAGATTTTTTTTCTCACAGATACGATGAGAGGAACACCAAAGGAGTAGAAGACGTTAAGATTAGTTATTTAAGTATCTCACATCTTTTAATGTAAATTCAGTTAACCTACGGGGAACAGTATTAGGACGTGGAATTCATATCCCCCCCGATACAGACGTGCATGTGCGTACACACACCCACACCCCCCCACCCCTAGAATGCGTCTGCACAGCTTTAGTTACGATGCCATAGATTTCCATCTGGTCAGGGGTACCTTTGTGCCAGTTACAGATTCTGGAGGTGCTAGACCTGAGCTACCGAGAGCAGCAGCCACTAGCCACATGTGGCTCTGGAGCCCTTAAAATGTGGCTCGTCTAAATTCAGGTATGCTGTAATCAAAGACTTGAGAAAAAGAAAAAAAATACAAAATATCTCAGTAATCATTTTTTAATATTAGTGTTGAAACGATAATATTTTGGGTATATTGGGTTACATCAAATGTTACTAAAATTAATCCCACCCGTTTGTTTTTATGAGTCAGAATCAACGGCAGGAGGTTTGATTTTGTTTGTTTTTAATGTGGCTACTAGAAATTTTAAAATTACATGTATAGTTCACATATTTCTATTGGACAACACTGTTGTAGATTCAACTGAGTTACCCAAGTTTATCAATTAGCAGTGCACTGTTTTCAAAAAATTGGAAGCAGTTTTAAGCAGAGTTTTCACTTCCATTAGTAATTGGCACTGATAGATTCCTTGGGGGATGAACTTTTTTACTTTTAATTTACAGGAAGAGCAGTAAACCTCATGAAGACATCATTGGTATCAGATCTCAAAACCAAGGCTCTTTGGCCCAAGGAAGGAATTTTTTAATGAGCAAATTTTCATCTCTAAATCAGAAAGTAAAACAGACAAAATCCAACGTAAATATCGGCAGTCTACGAAAGCTAGGAAACTTCAGAAAACCTGAAATGAAAGTTAACTTTCTAAAACCAAACTTAAAAGTAAATCCTTGGAAATCAGACAGTAGCCTTGAAACCATGGAAAATACAGGCATGATGGATAGTAAAGACCAGGCAGAGTCCGATGGGGAGATGTCTTCTGATAATGACTCATATCACTCCGATGAATTCCTAACAAATTCCAAGTCTGATGAAGACAGGCAGCTGGCTGATTCCTTAGAGAACGTGGGGCCAGCGGACTACGTTCTCCCCAGTTGTGGTATTATTGCTTCAGCACCTCGGTTAGGCAGTCGATCCCAGTCTGTAAGCAGCACTGATATTAGTATTCATGTTCCTTCAGAGATTACTGGCACTCATGGAAGTGGACTTGTGAAAGGCCATGAGTCTCCTTTGAAGAAAAGTCCTTCTGCTGACCGTATAAACGCATTGACTGGCTTTGCCAAGCCTGTGGATATTTATTGCCACAGATTTGTACAAGATGCACAAAATAAAATGACCCAGCCATCGGACACCAAGTCTGTTTGTCAGCAGGCTACTGAGGAAGGAAATCAAGTGACCAGTCAAGTTTCTAATGAAGAAACCCAACTAGAAGCAATGGGGCAGACACCTTCTCGACCATCTCAGTTAGACGTGTCATTTTCTGCAAAAGGCCCGCAGTTTTTGTCAGTTGAATCAGTGCATTCAGTCGTATCTCAGAAGACCCCAGGCTCTGGACCCACAGTGCTTGAACTTGAGACAGGGCTTCACGTAACTCCTTCTCCTTCAGAAGGCAGTAGCAGCAGAGCAGTGTCCCCCTTTGCAAAGATCAGGAGTTCCATGGTCCAGGTTGCTAGTATTACCCAAGCTGGATTAACGCATGGGATAAACTTGGCAGTGGCGAAAGTTCAGAAGAGTCCTGCAGAACCTGAAGTGGTTAATGAAGTCCAGCAAAATGAACTTAAAAACATGTTTACACAATGCCAGACACGAATAATTCAGATTTAGTTTTTAGCCATAAAGAATCCTGTGGCTTTCATTTAATCCAAAAGAAGGTGGTTTCATGTATTAGCCTGTTGCTATTTGTACTGTCTTTGAAATCTAGGGATCACAAATTCTGTTTACTCGGAAAAGTTTCAAAAGGAGTCTGAACCTGAGCAGATTTCCACATTGGACAGCTGAGATGACAAGTGCATTGTCCGAGAGTATGTAAATCTGAGTAGCTTACACACTACAAAGCAGTCTGTCCCTTTGAAAGGAATTCAGAAACAGGTCACTTTGGGATGTGACTTGAACCTTTTTGGACCGGGGGTGGGGGGTGGGGGGGTGGGACGTATGACATAGACACAAAGGATGGGCATGGACACATTTAGGGGATTAGTGTTTTTCATAATTTTTGTTCTGTTGTCGGTTTATTTAGTACCTCTGCAAGGTAGGTAACACATTTTGTTTTTAGTGACTAAAATGTTACTAGTATAGAAAACATCTGAATCCAAAAAAACTACTGGTTCTGATGGCTTAACCATTTCCTGTGAAGAGTTGAGGGTTACTGACAGTACTGTCGAGAAACATGTGCTTGTGTGAACAAATGTATTCTGCAACCTGCACACCCCACAGTACAAAAGCAGTAAGACTTGTCAGACGTAAACCAGAGTTTATACCAGCATCGTATTAAATTTAGTCCTGCTGTTTTCTGGAAGACTATATTGGCTCCTGGTAATTATAGAAAGAAATTGTCAAATTTTAATTTTCCAGGGACATTCCTCAATATCCTGGGTAGACTATTACAACTATAGAGTATTTAGTCTGAAGCACAGCTGTGCTCAAACTGGTTTTATGACCAGAATCCTGACCACGTAGAACCCGTGCCTCTCCTGTGAGCCCCTACAGTAAGGCGGCAGCACATCGTATTCCAAATAAGGGTTGGTGTGTCTGGTATCTTCAGAGCTTACTCTGTTTGAAGTGATTCTCAGCTAAACATTACGTCTGTTGTAACTCTGATAAGCATTTCCACTTTGTAATTTATTAGTGGTACCTTTTTTTTTGAAGTGTCAAATCTTGTGACTTTAAAATAAAGTACCATTGTAATTTAAAGTGACAGTATGTATGAGAATTACTTGAGTAACATTTTAAAGGGTTTGGTCTTAGATGAAGGAATTTACTATGACGGAACACTTAATCCCAACCATTCCATATTTTTTATTCCTTTGAAGTGTTTTTATGACTTTATAAATGATGAAATAGATCACAGTATCAGATTTAGAATGCAGGCATTTGAAACTGCATGTTTTATTCTCCTCTCACCTGTTCCTCTGGGTCTGGAATGTATTTAAGTGTTCACAACATCAGAGAAAACATAAGCCAAGATCATGTGATAAAATAATGCATTTAAAGTTCTACAGAAATTAGTTCCAAAGAGGTTTTTTAAAAACTAAAATTATCTGAACACTTAGCTCCCATCCAAGTAATAGGAGGCCACATCCCGGTACCTCGCACAGCATCTGGGAATGGGTTTCCATCAAGAGGACAAATAGCATCCCGTGGGATCTGTATGCCGAGTATTGTAATTCACGAGAAACAGCCCCAGGTACTCGTAATTTGGGAAGTTTTATTATTTATTTGAAAGAGGAACCAGTTCTCCTTCCAAGGGAACTCTTCTGCAAGACCAAGCACATTCTTCTCTTCTCTTTGGTAAGTTACAGTTCACATTGGCACAACAAACACACTGGTAACTAATCTGCTCTAGGCCCGTTGTAGAAAAGGAATTTTCTCACAAATCCAGTTCAGCCTTCATTTTATTTCTGAAAGTTTAAGGTCTAGTCTACCCGTTATAAAAATGAAAACCAGTTAGAATTCTAAATATAAACAGATTATTTACATTTGTTTATAAAAATAGATTTGAGTTTAGGAAAAGTTAACATTGTTAGACAATTAGTAATTTTCATTTCAGTTCATGAGGCATAACAAATTCCTTGATTTTCAAGGCTGACCCTGTTTCCTTGGTTAGCAGTGTCAGTTTAGGCCTTACAGGGAAAAATTTAAGGAATCATGTAATTGACTTCTGATGTTTTCAACTCGAACTACTGATTAAAAATTTATCTTATATACAATTGATAGCTTAGAAAAAGTAATGTTCTAACCTTTCCAAAGATTTCTTGTTACCACAATTATACTCTAGAGTATCATTAACTTGCTTTCTAGCTATGGGCAATGATACTTTTGTTCTTTTGCAAACTTATATTAAAACTGTTAATTGGTCTGGGGAAAACCTACCTTGTCTCAGGCCATTACTGAACTAGCAGATAATGTCACTTGATCTAACACATCTGGAACTAAGGTAAAAAGTTCAAAATTCATACAATCACCAAAGCAACTAAATGACATCAATAATTGAAAACCCTTTTTTCTAAAGAGGGCCTTTTTTTTTTTTTTTTAAAGTTGGCAGCACTCCCTTGAGTGAGTGGTTCCCAAATACATTGGGTGAAATGAGGAAATAAGGACAATGGTTTTTTTCCCCCCAAAAAGCTACATTTATTTCATCTAAAGGACTACCTTTTATTCTGAGATTATCCTCTTATGAAAAAAAGTTGATAATACACAGTGACTTCCTTATTTCAGATTACTTGGCAAAACAAATTGGCCATCTTGTCCAAAAAAATCTTGGAAATATTACTGGTCCATGAAATTCTAAAGTCTGGGAACCACTGGAGTGTAAAAGACTACTTTTGCTTACTATTAAACAGCTGCTACATGGAAAAAACTTATGTGGTCAAACATTTGGGAAATAATACTGGAGAATTTCTCATAACTTTGACTGTAATCATGTGAATCAACTACACCCCACGTCCCAAACTTTGACCACTGAACACTCAGGACCACTGTTAATTGGAAAGACAAGTTTGAAGTGAATAATTCCTCTGACTTTTTGAAATCACATCAATTTCCTTCAAATGAAGCTAGCTAACATTAGCATTTTAAGAGTCACCTATAACTTAAGCTGAAGCTAAGAAAATGCTGTAATCTGCAACATTATCAATAGTAAACTTTAATATCAAATACATTTTTGTACATTACTAATTTATATAATTATAAAACAAACTTCAAAAGCTCCATAAAATCAGTAAGGTAAAAGCTCTTACTGAACAGTATATAAACTTCAGATGTTACCAGGCTTGATTTCAGGAAGTCATTGGTTTTTAATACAAATTATCTACAAAACACTGTGGTATAAATGATATTTGAATTTTACAATAATGGTGGCCATAATTTGCACGTTAGTTTTCATAGGTATCATCTTTAAAGTTCATTTCCATTCACACATTTCTGCTGTTGAAGCCTGGTTCTTCTTAAAGCCTCTAGCTGCTTCGCTCTTAGCCATCGTTCTCGTGACAGCGTCGTCTGACCGGCGCTGAGAGACAGAAACCTGGTGTGAAATAGGGAGATGGAGACGAGGTTAAGGCCGGACCTAGGAACACTGTTGAAAGACACAGCTCACGTTAGCAGACGAGCTTCCGTAGATACAGAGGAGTCAGGAGCCAAGTTAGTAGATGGAACCTGTTAAGAGCTGGATCGAGACGGCCGCTCACCCTTTAAGGCTTGGAGAAGCAGCACACCTGTTCCACTGTAGTGATCACCAGCCAAACACAATCCCCTGCAATAAGCCCTTTCCTAAGGTGTTTTTTAAAAGGAAAAAGTTCATTTCCAATGTTAGAAGTCTGCCTCAGTTAACTGCTACATCAATTAGGAAAATCATGCAGAGCTTACTGAAAAATCCCATTTTGTACACAGCACTCACCGGGCGACAACGAGCAGCTGGTGGAGGTCATCAGCAGTGATGCTCTGGGGATCGTTCTTGCGCATTTCCACAAAGTCATCTTCTACCGCCTGCGGCAAGAGGAAGGGGATTTTAAAACTACCTCTTAGGAGGAAAAGACATTTGCCTTTTTGTAAGGAAAGGAAGTCACACGTTGACGCCCCTTGACTGAATACTAGAAACCAAGATTTTATTATATCCAGCAAAACTATGCTTGAAAAATGAAGGCGAAATTAAGACATTACCAGAGAAGCAAAAACTGAAAAGGAGAATTTGTCACTAGTCAGCCTGCCATAAAGAAATACTAGAGTTCTTCAGTTGAGATGTAAAGGATGTTAGACGGTAACTTTCATCCACATCACGAAATAAAGAGCACTAATACAGGTGACTATAAGTGAATATAAAAGACAGCACCAATCCCTTTTTTATAACTTTTTTTTCTCATTTAAAAGACAACTGCATTAAGCAATCATTACAAATCTGGGTTGATGAGTATAAACTGTATAAAGGTGAGGTAATGCAACTATATAGGAACAAAGTTTTTGTATACTATTGTAATTAAATTGGCCTTAATCCTAACTAGATTGTTACATATTTAGATATTAATTGCAATCCACAGAGCAAACACTAAAAAAAAAACACCTGAAAGAATATTACAGAATAAACAAGGCAATTAAAATGGTACACTAGAAAACATCTGTTTCAAACGAAAGAAGGTAATCATGGAGAAACAGAACAAAAAGACATGGCATACAGAAAATAGCAATATTGTTTTATCAGTAATTAAAGTAAATGCAAATTGTTTCAACACAAGGAAATTCTTTATTTCAACCCAAACATACCTTGGTTATTTCATCAGATATGCTGTAATCTAGGAATCTCAAGAGAGTCAGATAAATCCGGAATTTATTCAGCACAGAAGGCAGCACCGCGGAGAGAAGGCTATTCATGTGCTCCTCCACGTTTGGGGGGATTAGCTGTGGCTGTAAGTGGATCTGGCAGTCTGCCTGGAAAGAGAAACAGTACACAGTATTTTTCAAGTTTCTAAATTAATCTAAAATTTCAGGAAGATGTATCATCTCTGTCAATACCGTGGGGGAATTAGAAATACCATTTATTACTTGGGAGGGATCAGCTTTTAATATTGATTACGGGAGCTCTAACTAGCAATAAAGAGAGAAATGTTAGCTGCTTTTCGGTCACTTAAAATGTTTCCTTAATCAAGTACTTCTTATTGAAGTACTTTTCTAGAAACCACATACAGCAAATCACACTTTCCTGCAGAAAAACTTAGCACTGGGCCATTTCATTCTTAATCACAGGCTTTGTTTATCATAAATCAAGGTAGACACTACTATACAGACAAAATAAACATCTTTTAAACAACTGGGAGTATGTCTCATCATCCTCAGAATTAAAGACTATCAGACTAGACAAAGCCACTGATGATTACTGGAGGACTGCACAATAAAGCATCCAAATAATTACCAAAGGATGAGGGATGTTTAAAATGAAACTATTATATAAATTAAGAATGGCAGAAAATGCTATTAATCAGACAACTTATGGACCAAACACCAAAACCAAACCCACTCCCATCAAGTCGATTCCGACTCATACCGACCCTATAGGACAGGGTAGAATTGCCCGATAGAGTTTCCGAGGAGTGCCTGGCAGATTCGAACTGCCAACCTCTTGGTTAGAGGCCGTAGCACTTACCCACTACGCCACCAGGGTTTCCAATTTACGGACAGCTTCTACATTGTATCTCTAGATACGGGAGTTTCTGCTGACCACAATTTGGCTTGTCTTACGACTGATTTGCTGATAACGTGGTTCTTGGTAGATACAAGATTTTTATCCCAAGGCAGAAACTAATTGATTCCCTTATCAATACACAAGGGCCACAATTTTCAAACAGAGGTAACTTATTAACACTCAACAGTACCAAGAAAGGAAACGAAAATGTAGGTATCTTTCCAACGTAACCCCCTCCATTTTAAAATGACTCATCCTACCGGGAGGAGAGATCTCCCCTCTGAAGTGATAAAAACATTGATATTGCAGGGGAATTCCATCTGGTGGTAACTAAAGTCATAATCCACCTTCTGCCAAGTTATCAGGTTGCTCAGAGCAGTCACGTTATGAACGCCTAGAAAAACGAGAATCATTTCTTAGTCATTTGATTTTAATCACCTAAACAAATTGGTTTTGCTGACAATGAATCTGAGACATGAGATTTGTACTGCTTTAATAAAGGCACTATCCAGTTGCCTCCAAATCACTAAGCTAAGCTAAGCTTTCATTGGGCAACAGGCTTCACAGAAAATATCAGTCAAGCTAGAAATTGTTGAGGCCAGGACCCCACAAAATCTACTATCTAGCACACAACCAGGCATAAAATAAATTCCCAATAAATATGATTACTTTCTAGGTGGTTCAGTTCACATGGCTTAAATACTATGACAGGGCTATTTTTATATTCATTCACATCTGTCTTAAAGGTACCCAGTGTACGTTATTTTCACCTACTGAGCTTATTATGATCAGCAAAGTATCTTCTCAGTTCTTCCCACTGAAGCACAGGTAAAGCAGTTTTTCTCAGGATTGCATAACATGTTCTACATTTGAGGTTAATTTAAACCATCTGATCTACCTAATATTTTCTTTATAAATTCTCTGAAAAATTTTTAAAACTTTACAATGGGAGGTACAAAATGTTTTATTAGACCTTTTCTCCACTTCTCTTTTGAGATAATAGATGACTAAAGACAACATCTCCTTCAAAAGGCTACCTGCTGCTTCCTTATTCCATTCTTACACTATTTTCTTAATATTATTAAAAAACATGCTCGGTATACACAATTTAGTTTACAATATACACTTTAATCAAAGCCATATGCCAAGCCTTAAATATCAGTGGGATGTGAATTTATCTTTGTCCACAGACATCCTTTTAAAGTCATTATTGGCTCTGGCTTTAACAGGAGGTTGGCAATGGAAGGGAAACCTCTGTGCACGTACCTGGTGTGTCCAGCTGCCCTTGCTCCAGAAGAGTCTCGTCAATTACAAGAGAAGTATTGCTGGGCAGCTGCAGGAGCCCGCTGACCAAGCGGTTGGCCGTATAGTCTTTGTGGGGAATGAATTTCAAATGATTCATGTTCTCTATGGTCATCTGTAGCCGAAAAGACTGCAAAGAGAAAATCATAATGAGCGAGAAACTAACTTTCCCTGTTTCAAGACAATTTATATTTGTGATTAAACACTGTGCTTTATATGGAAAGACCGATTTTATAAGTTTCCAAGAGAGCAGAGTCTCATGGTTTATTGGACTCTTAGGAGCAAAAGCAGTATCTATATCCCAAACAAGAATTTCACTGACTCTATGAGTTGCTTTATTCTCAAATGGCTTGTTCAAATATTCTTGAAGAGTAATTTTTATTTTTCCAAATTTCACAGACTGGCACTAATAGACAGTGTAATTTTCAGTGAGTCAACTACAACTGTGTTGCCAGACTTACAGAAATGTGTGCTGAGGCGATAGAAGAAAAGTCAGAGAAAAAGGGGAGGGTACATTGTAAATCATGTAGCCCTGCAGGCTACGTTTCCCCTTAAATGTTATCTATGAAAATCTCAAAAGTTAAATATTTGGATAAAATAAAAGACAAAATAAATGGATTTTTAAAACATGCTTAGGTTTATAATATCTCTATGTATTTGTACATAGATCTTACTGCAGGAACAAGATGCTGGATAATCCGATACAGATGCTCCGTGAACGTACTACTCCGTGGGCAGCCACTCAAGTTAAGGGTGAATTTTCCCAGTGGAAGAACGTCTCTTCTTGTGTATCTAAAAATAAAATAAGATACTCAAGTATTTCCCCCCAGAAGCAAATATCATTAAATACTATCATTACAAAATAAAGCCAGCAATACCCTGACCAGTTATTTGTCAGAATGACGGCAATAAGAAGAAGAGCCAACACTCAGACAAAAATGCCGGCGATGTGCCGGGGACTGTTCTGAGTTCTTAAATGCTTCCTTACTTAATCCCCAAGCACCCTGAGGAAGGTGCTCTTATCTCTATTTTACAGATGAGAATTCTAAGGCACAGAAATTTTAAGCAATGTGCCCAAGTTCACGTAACCAGGAAGTGGTAGAGCTAGGATCCAAACCAGGTACTCTGGTTCCAAAGACTGTAGTCACAACCATGACGTGCTACTGTCTCAGGTTCCATCCTAGGGAGAATATGATTCATAGTACAAAGATGTTTACCACAGTGTTATTAATAAAGAAAAACTAGGAAAATCTAACATCTGTGTTTAGAGTATAACCGAGATCTATGTAGGTGTATATACATATAAATATACATATTAATAAAGAAAAACTAGGAAAATCTAACATCTGTGTTTAGAGTATAACCGAGATACATGTAGGTGTATATACATATAAACAAAAAAGGTGACATGAACATGTTATCAGCGTGGAAGCTGAGATGATGTCTAAGTGGTGAGACTACACGTGATTTCTATCATCTTTGTTATATGCTCTTGGAACTTATCAAAGAAGCACATGTTACTTTTGAACACACAGATATACATTGGAGTCACAGGGTGTGGTGCTAAAAAGCCAGCGTTCAAGTTCAGTGTGCACACGATGTGCCTCCGCTGTTGTGAGAAGAGCCTTCGGACGTATAAATAGAATGCAGACAGGATAAAGTAGCTTATTTTATTCATCACCCAGGTCCCTATCTGATTTGGGCTCTAAATTTTTTTAAGGGGGCATAATCAAAATGCAGAGAAAAGATGAAAAAAAGAATCTGCACGTCATCAGGTATAATGCTTGTTAACACTGAACAAAAGAAAACCATCTGATGATGAAGCCTGATAAACTGACACAGAAATGACTTCAGAAACCTTCCTTTTCTTCTCAAAGTTCTATGAAGCACCAAACCTCCGTAATTCCCATCAGGAATAAAGCACTTACACTGTAGAGATAAGATGTAATATAAGGTATTCGGCAGCCAAACTATCTCCCAAGAGTGCATGAGTGAGGAACCCAAGCAGCTCTGCTCTGACTGGAGACAATTCGGACATGAAGCCTGAGACAACTGGAGAAGGAAGAGAGCCAGAGTCAGAACGCACACACCAGTTCAACTCACATGTCTTTAGTTAAAAGAATAACTATATGGAACATAACATTATAATTTAGCAGAAGACTCAAGGCAGACTTATGTATTTCTACTCAAATAACGCACGCCCTCTACATTTGCCTGTCAACTGCACCCTCCCCTCCCTGCAAGGTGTTTTCAGAAGTGCCACCATACTGTTTTTTTTTTTTTGTTGTTAAAAATTAGCATACTGCACTTAGAAAAATACCTGGGTGGGGGGGGCGTACAGCTGGCAAACAAACACATAAGGTGTGCATTATTTGTGTAAACTACGGTAAAATATTAGTCGATGATGCCAATCTTAAACATAAGACAGTTTTCATACTTTCATTTTACTACATTTCAATGAAGAGAAACACTCTAAGAGAAAAAGTGGCGCAAAGAAACGGAGATACTGGAGAAACTGAGTCTGATGACTAAGGATCTGCCTTTCAATTCCAGTAGGAGCGCACGTCACAGAAAGCTCTGTCCACACACTGAGGACAACACTGTGTGGCCCACTGGGCTTTGACACTTACAGGGTTTGCTCTCCTCTTTGTTGAGGCAAGCAGGCAACAACGGATTGATGTGCTGCAACTTCTGGGCTAAAATCACATGAATCCTTGGCACTAAGGAGGCAGGAGGGCTGTGGACTCTCTGCTCTTCTGCGGAGTCTGTGCATTCCATTGGGTCCAGGAGTGAGGAGGCATCCCTGTGGAGGGACGGCAAAGCTTCATTTTATGCATACATCAGCTGTACAGATGCAAAAACAATACGCATCTCTCAAAATAAAATTAGAATCTAAGCCAAGGACATTTCCACCCTCCTTAACTGAAAATGACACCTCATTCTAAAATATTACATCACAGATTTCAGCCTACTCAGGTCGTGTTATGATATACTAATTCCTGTATCCCATTCTTTAAGAACAATGAGATTTTTTACTCAGTGTGTTATCCTTGCAAGAAATGGGGTATCGTATGTCACTCATCAGGTTACTTCAAAACAAACATTCTTTCTTGAGCTATCAGCTGGGACATCAAATACTTCAAAGCACATCTCAAAACCTGCAGTTTTTTACTCAAAAGCCATCTGCTATTATTCAGTGTGCAGAGGATCCGTTCACCTTGCTTAACTGTTTTTCCTAAATTTTATTCTTATATGATACCTCCCCTTGAGTAGTGAGTGAACAAGCAATGAAAATGTGAAATTTTCAGATTTGCTAAATTAGCAGGTGACAGACTTATTGTGAGATGACTGAAACAAATAATTAAGACATTTTTAATCTTCAGACTTTACGGACTGACTCCATAGAGTAACAAATCGATACTACTCTCTTTGTTTGAGAATGAGGACGACGACAACCTTTTACATAGCACTTACCATGTGTCGGACAATGTTCTATGCTTTGCACACACGAATCATTCAACCCTTACAACTATCCTCATTTCTTCACAATGGGGAAACCAAACCACAGTAAGGTTAAACCCAAGGTCACATAAGTGGCCAAACTGGGATTCCAACCCAGGCTACTGGCTCAGAGTCTATGCTCTTAACCTCAACCCTAAGCTGCTTCTCTAATGAAGTAACTAAAACAGACTCACCTTTCATCATTATTCAGTATACTTAGCACAGGATCCACAGACAGTATGCCATATAACTCAAGAACATCATTTACTTTGAAACAATCCCAATCCTCATAGACCTGACAAGAGACCACGTGAAATCAAGTGGTTAGGACTAAATGACACAAAATTAAGATAGCAATCTTGAGGCTAAAGTAATATCTTAGAATTTTAAATCAGGAAATGGACCTTACACACATCTAAAGCAACTCTTTCATAAGTTGAGACCAAGAGAGATACAGTATTTGACCAAAGTCATTCTGCTAGTGAGCGACAAAAACGAAAACAGAGGACTCCTGATTCCCGGGCCAATGTCTGTCTTCAATACACAACACTACCTTAAAGAAAAGGCTTTTCCCAAGAATGACATTCAGCGAGAACTAGAAGCAGGCATTATCTCAAAACCTATTAAGTGTGGCCAAAGGAGGAAAAAACCAGGACCGCGAACTCTGGGCTTATCCACAGGCTATGTAACATTAGGAGAATTAACACCGTCTTAGAATGAGAGTTTTCACAATTAAAAAACAAACTGTCAAAGTTGTCTGTCATCATAGACTTTTGTAACAACTGATAGAAGCATGCCAGCAGGAGAAAAGTGGTAATGCCAGCCCTGTGCCAGAGAACTGAAGTGACATTTAAGTCAAAACCGTAACACCTAAGAAGGGAAATTCTCAACTGTCAATTCTAAAACTCAGTATCACTTGTTCACCTATCAGGATAAAAATAAACAAACACAGAATAAGCAAGATAGGAGAACAAACTGTGAATAGGCTTTTTCTTTTATTTTATATATAAGTGAGAAATGGGTTTTAAGAGAAAGAAGAATGGTAAAAATGAGGTAGATATTAAACCAAAAAAACCCAGACCCGTTGCCATCGAGTTCATTCCAACTCATAAATGATATGGGAAGGGAGTACATAGAAATTAAAAAGTTGTTTCAGCTCCAGCCCCACTTAGGTTCTTTAGGAACATTGGGGTAGACAGAATAACGCACCCTCCCCTACTCCCACCAAGATCTCCAGGTCTTAATCCTGGAAATCTGTGAATGCTGCTTTACGCGGCAAAAGAGTCTCTGTATGTGATCAAGTTACGGACACTGAGATGGGAAGATTATTCTGGATTATCTGGGTGGGCCTGCTCTAATCACACAGTCCTTAAAATTGGAGCATTTTTTTCTGGCTGTGGTCAGAAGGAGATGTGACTATAAAAAATGGTCAGAGAGATGCCATGTTGGTGGCTTTGAGATGGAGGATGGGGAGCCCAACAATGCAGGTGGCCTCTACATGTCGGAAAATCAAGGAAATAGATTCTCTCCTGCCAGTCCTGCCGACACTTTGATTTTACCACAATGAGACCCGTGTCTGACTTCTAACCTTACAGAACTGTAAGACGATAAATGTGTGTTGTTTTAAGCCAATAAATTTGTAGCAATGTTACAGCAGCTGTCGTAGGAAACTAATGCCAATGCTAAGAGTTCTCCTTTTTATTTTCTGATACACACAACACACCTATGTCAATGTGTAAGTCTGTGAAAGGTTTATTACCTTCACAAGGCACGCAGGGCCTTTCTCTCCCGGCAGGGGGAAATTCAGATCAAAAGGAGAGGACAGGTTCAGGAAGCTGAGCTGCTGTCCAGTAGAAGCTTCGGTTTCTAAACGTTTGGGCTCTCCACACCACTGAAGACTGCCGACGCTCCCTAAAATCAGAGGGTATCGCCGTGCTTAGTCACTGCCAAGGACTCCTGGACAAACCAACCTCCTAAAGGGTCTGTCAAGGTTGGTGCTAAGTGATGCTTCTGCACTTACAGGGCTCAAGTTGTTACAGTCTTTAAGGAAATAACAAATACCAACAAAGCCCTCTTCTGACTCCTAAGAAAATAAATATGAAGATCTCCAAATTTTAATGATTTTTTCCCTATTATAAATGGCAACATATTCCCTCAAATTCTGTGTTAATTACTTTTAAAAGTTAATATTCAATAGGTGACACTGACATCTTTGACCTAAGGAATAACACGCTCTGCGGTCAACAAAACCACTTTGACAGGACCTACTTTTTCCTACTGCTTAGCAGAGTAAAACTACATAGCAACACATGCATTTAACAAGTATTTATTAATACCCACCATGTACCGGGAATCAGATTAGTTGTTAGAGATACGTAGATGATGAACAGAGAGCCCCTAAACCTGAAGCAGTTACAGTTGAGGGCTGATAACTCATCAGAATCGAAATACAGCCTGTCATACCATGGAATTCCACTTGGCAATAAAAAGGAACAAACTATTGGTACATGCAACAGCTTGGATGAATCTCAAGGGAATTATGCTAACTGAAAAAGGCTAATCCCCAGAATTACATCCTGTAAGATTCCATTTATGTAACAGTCTTGAAATGACAAAATTATAGAGATGGAAACACATCAGTGGTTTCGGGGAGGACGGGTATAAAAGAGCAACATGATGGATCCCTGTGGTGATGAGAACTCCGGTGGCACAGTGGGCTACAAGAGCTTGGCTGTGAACCCAAAGGTCGGCAGTTCAAATCCATCAGCCGCTCCTTGGAAATGCTATGCGGCAGTTCTGCTCTGTCCTATACGGTGGCTATGAGTTGGAATCGACTTGACAGCAATGGGTTTTGCAGTGATAAACTCTTCTGTATCCTGACTGTGGTGGTGGTCACACCAATTTACACGTGATGGAGGTGCACAGTAAATACACACACACACGAGTGCATGTAAAAATGTGAAACCTGGGTCAGTCAGTGAATTGCATTGATGTTTATCTCCTGCTTATGGTACTAAACTCTAATTATGCAAGATGTCACCTTTATGAGAAGCAGGTGGAAGGTATATGGGGTCACTCTGTATTATTCTTAAAATTGCACGTGAATCTACACTTACCTCAAAATTAAGAGTTTAATAAACATTTGCAAGTGGGGAGAGAAAAAGAATATGATTACATTTGTATATATTCATGTAAAACATCCCAATTTTAAAAACATCAAAATATGCCTTAGCCTTAAAGACATACAATAATGCGAGTTTATACGGTAAGAGGGACCAGTGCCTGGAGAAGGACACCATGCTTAGCCAAGTAGAGGGTCAGTGAAAAAGAGGAAGACCCTCAACAAGGTGGGTGGACACACTGGCTGCAACAACGGGCTCAAACAGCAACGACTGTGAGGATGGCGCAGGACTGGACAGTGTTTTATTCTGTTGTGCGTCGGGTCGCTGTGAGTCAGAACCAATTTGACGACACCCAGCAACAGCCAGTATGCAGTCATATTACTTAAGATTGGGATAAAAATAAGTAAGAGGGTAAAGGGACCTTTTTCAGACAACCCCCTGAGAATGTAAAAACTTACAGCAGAGCAGCCACTTCTCACTAAGTGATGAGTAATGGCTCAGTTGCCAAGTAGAGCCTGACCAAACGCTACTGCAAAAACTCTCAAACTTTCTGTAATGCTGATAAGCTTGAAAGCAAGGTTTCGCATCACTGCTGGCTCTTACGTCTAGAGCTATATTTATAAAACGATTAACTGTGGAACCAAATCTACTGCAAGAGAGCATGAGCCTACAGGAAGCCTGCTGGCACACACTACCTGCTTCTCTGGCGCCTGCATGCTGCTCTTTCTGTTTATTGGGCTGCAGGTCCATGTCTTCGTCATCTTCGTAGCTCCTCTTGTGACGACTGGGAGTGTAGGATGTGGAGGGACTGACCCGAGTTTGGCTTGCATTAACATAGGCGTGAAATGAAAGGTTAAGAAAAGACTACATGAACTGAAGAACATCCTAAATCATGCAACTGCTAAGACTACTAAAAGATTACTCAGTGTGGCAATCTGGTTAGAATGAAATGTGTTTTTCACAAGAGGCTGGACTTCTGGGGTCGGTCAGGATAAGAACTGGTACCAGCCTTGTACCCCCATTCTGCTACAAAAAAGAGCAAAGCTGAACCAAACATACGAAGCACAGGACACAGGGAACATCAGCTGGGCTCCTTGCATGAGGAGAAACACTCCAGGCAGACTCCACACTCTCCACAGCTCTTGGGGTATTTCTGAAACTGCAGCGAAGAGAAGGAGGGGCCCTGTCCTCGCAGGGTGGAGCACACAAAGCACATAGTTCAGGGCTATTAAAGGAACTGGAATTTGCAAACAGTACTGAAGAGGAAGGAAATGTGAACAGAAGGAAATCCAGAAATCTGTGCAGGGTCTTAGGTTTGGGTCTTTGGCTGGAACAGCTGAGAACTAAATGGAGACTCTGGAGGCCATACAGCACTAGGACTGGATTTGCTCATCTACACCCCATGCATGTAGATGAGACCCAGAAGTAGCACACCTGACGAGTGAGGACCACACTCTATGCAGTAAGGGCTACTCTATTCCCACCTTAACAGAACCCCAAACCAAGCCTTGACAAGATTAAAGTGATCCACCCGCTGGTAAATTATCTGCCTGCCAGAACAAAATGCAAGTCTTGAAGACAAAAATCTAAACTCTCCACCATGTAGTACCAGCCCGGTAGCACACAATAAAATGTACTAGATGGGGTGGGGGGATCTCCCTGGGGTGGGAGAAATGTTCTTTACCTTGACTGTGCGCATATGCATTTATGCAGATCAATGAACTTCGCCTTTATAACCTGTACATTTCAGCATACGTGAACTATGCTTAAAAAACTACTAACCAAAAAGACTAAGTAAAAAATAAAGGGAAGACAGATGTCTCACACAAACTCTTCTCAAAGGAAGCAACATGTTTTCCCTCAAGAGAATTAGAATAAATTCTAATTTGAGACTTTTTTTTTAAACTTAATTATCTCAGTAGTCAGTAGATTAAAGGTACTTTTTCAAGTACCTTTAAAAGTACCTTTAATCTAACCAAGGACACAAGGTAATTACGAGCCCAAGAGACAGAAAGGGCCACATGAACCAGAGACTACATTATCCTGAGACCAGAAGAACTAGATGGTGCCCGGCTACAACTGATGACTGCCCTGACACGGAACACAAGAGACCCCTGAGGGAGCAGGAGAGCAGTGGGATGCAGACCCCAAATTCTCATAAAAAGACCAGACTTAATGGTCTGACTGAGACTAGAAGGACCCTGGTGGTCATGGCCCCCAGACCTTCTGCTGCCCCAGGATAGGAACCATTCCCGAAGCCAACTCTTCAGCCATGGATTGGACTGGACAATGGGTTGGAGAGGGATGCTGGTGAGGAGTGAGCTTCTTGGATCAGGTGGACACTTGAGACTATGTTGGCATCTCCTGCCCGGAGGGTAGATGAGAGGGTAGAGGGGGTTAGAAGATGGCGAAATGGACACGAAAAGAGAGAGTGGAAGGAGAGAGCGGGCTGTCTCATTAGGGGGAGAGTAACTGGGAATATGTAGCAAGGTGTATATAATGTTTTTATGTGACAGATTTGTAACCTTTCACTTAAAGCACAATAAAAATTATATAAAAAAAAAAGTACCTTTAATCTACCTCAATCTTTTTAACTGTACTTCACTCTAGGGATGTGACATAATTCTCAGTGATGGAGACTTAGGTTGTTTCCAGGTTTTCCTATTTAGGACAAATAAGACATTAAAATAAAGCCAAGTTTTCTAAACGAAGACTACATTTTTCTTTCCCCGCTAACTTCACTGGGGTAAAAAGACAACATTCTCAGAAACTCGAAATCTGAACTGTGGTCTTTTCAATTAAAAAAAAAAAAAATCAGGAATCATTTAACACATTAAAAGGTTCAGATAAAGGATATTTCTTTTACCCACGTAGATTCCCCAGGCACTGGAACACAATAGAAAGTCTGTCTTTCCAAAGTGGTAGTTTGTGGAGAGTTTAAATCAACTTCGTGTTGAGGCTGTGATGTATACAGAAAGTATTTTTTAAAAATTATTAGTAAAAACAATTAAAAGAAAAAAAACGTAGCAACTACATTTTCACATTATTTATAAAACCACAGTAAACATTTCACATTGAGTTAAATTAATAAGAACTGCCAATTTTTTAAAAAATAAAACATATCATTTCAAATGCAATAAATCAAAACAGTACCCTCCTTCCAATCCATAATAAGTAGCACCCTATGTTACGAACTTAAATCCTTTTTAATAAACAGCATACTCTATTTAATTTTTTCCAAAGAGAAAGCACCTGGCAATCCCAATGTCTGGCTCACAGAAAACTATCAGAATCAGCTTATAAAATAGAATTTAATGAAATACTCATAACTAGGTGGCTCTGAGATAAAACACAAAGTCAGATATTTGTCCTTAGAAAAGGCACATTCTCTATTTCAGGCATACTTAGAAAATCCCAAGAGCAGAAAGGACTCAAAAGACATCAAGTTCCAGGCTGAGATGTCCACAAGCTGGTTTTGTTTCCTTCTTTCTCTCCAAGCCCAAAGTCCCCTGTTCCTGGTAGGGGGGTTCTTGCTTATGGTTTTTAGCAACATACATAAACTCTCTCTTAGCCTTTGGTAGCGTCACAGATAGACAGCCTCCCCCTCCCATTTCCAGATGAGGAGATTACTGAGTTCTAGTGAGACTGCATTATCGGGTACCTGGAACAACTATGCATTAATATATTAGCCTCACATGAGTCAGGGCTCCTTAAACAAAGGATGCACTAAGCATTTATAAGGCTGATCCATTGAACTTGGCACGGCATTTACTCTAAAGACTCAATTCTTTGGAAAAAATGATTTAGGGAGACCTGAAAGTCATCACATTTAAGATACAACAAATCTTTTCTTTCACATGAGCCCAATACTCCAAATAATTGCCAGTAGTTGCATTTTTCTTTAACATAATCTCTGAGGCAACCTTCTGAAGGGCTGTTCTTCTGTCCGGGCCTGCCCACTGACCTACAATACTTCATGCAATCAGGTACAACTTCTGGGAATTGATAAACTGGTCCTGGGGTTTATAAATCGGTCTCTTCATTCAGGTTTGAGTAAGCAAGAGTCACTGTCCCAGAACGTAAAATGCCCCAGATAACCTGATAAAGCTAAGATTCCGGATCTGCAAAGCAGAGAATTAGGCGCAGATGGAGATGATTCCATCCAGGAGTCTTTGCGCGGAGGCCCTGTCTGAGCACCTGGGCAGCCCCGACCTGTGATACTGTTTTTCCTTCCAACTGTTGACAATCATGGTTTGTGATTCACCAGAACCACATGAAAAACATAAAATGAGCAAAATACAGCAGGCATTTTTAAACACATTCATTTTAACATGCTGATAATCCTTTTTGCTATAAACATAGAAATAGATTTAAACTTTTCCCAGCTATAGCTCCCAGCAGGTTGAACAGGTATCAGATTGAAATTAAAATCGCCATGTTGTTCTCTATTACCAGAAAAGCGATGGGAAAAACAAAACAAAACAAAAAACCCAGATGTACTGTGGTTCCTCTCTGACTGTTTTTCTAGTAAGTTTCTACCACAAGACCACCCCTTTCACAGCTATAATTACATCCAGTGTTCTGCCTTCTTCCCTCTCCCATTACTGATAGTAAGAGTTTCTATTACTTCCCTTCATTAAAGAAAGTTCATTAAAAATACTGTTTTTCTCCCAGGAAAAGAGGGCAGGATTTAATTAAATTCAATTAGGCAAGTGCTAAGCCCTAAGTTAATCTTCTGCTTTTGTTTTTAAAAGAATGCATCATAACCTGCAATTTTTTAAACAAAGTATATAGATATTGGAGCCCTGGTGGTGCAGTGGTTAAGAGCTTGGTTGCTAACCAAAAGGTCGGCAGTTCGAATCTACTAGCCACTCCTGGAAATCTTATGGGTTTCTATTCCTTGGAAACTCTATGGGTTTCTACTCTTATCCTGTAGAGTCACTGAGCAGAAACCAACTCAAGAGCAACAGGTTTGTTTTTTGTTTGTTTGTTTATATAGGTACAGGGAAAAGAAAAGAATTAATCTTTTACTTACAATATTCTATCGTCGAAGATATTAGAAGAGAAAAAAATCACATCAGAAAAGCTCTTAAATAAAAGGTAAATAAAACACTTCACATGATTTCTTAAAACTTGTTTACATACAAGACAAATAAATTTAAGATCAACCAAAAGGAAGTAATAAATTCTCTGCGTGGGAGAAACTATTAAAAATGTTTTATACAGCTTTAAGGATACATACCCCACACTCTGCTACATCTCTGTATTTTCCAAAATGAAGAACCTATGGCCCAAAACACAGGATAGCAGTATTACATCAGTATATGAGAATCAAAACACAAGGACAAAATTAATACAACAAATTAAAAGCAGAACGTTTCATTAAATAAAGCAATACATACACGTGCTTTCGTATTTCGGTTAACCGTCTCATAAACTCCCATATAAAACTCAGGGTCAAACATATCCTGAATCATGCAACGAAATTTCACAAAACTGTTGGGTTTCAAATAATGAAGGGGAACTTCATTCAGCGATGGTACCTTAAAGGAAAACAAACAAGTCCTCAAAATACCCTGTCTGGAAAACATTAAGCATATACATATAGACTGTGTAAGGAGTCAAACTGCCATTAAAAAAAAAAGAAGCCCCCTCAGGGAGCTACAATAATCTCAATGGCCCACATAACATAATCAGTGGTCAAAAGTATTTCCAAGTTCTTACAGGTTTGTAGAAGGAACATTTGACTGTACTGTAAAAGCACGCTTTCCTTCAGAACACTGTTCACGCAGCAGGAAGGCCTTTGCAACGTTGAGCTCTTCCCTTAAAACAAATTGATGCTAATTCTTGTAAATGAAGGTAATCAAACAGAGGTGACAGAAGCTCACACAACGGATTTTTTCCTCGGGAAGTAACACTGTCAGTTACTGCCACCTAGAGGCACCAATACAGAAACATTCCGTTGTTTCAACTTGCAAACTAGACCAAAACCTTTTCATACGTACATTAACGTATGTATTTTAAAATTACACGTGGGTTACTAGTCTACCAAGAGAGGCTGGAAGTCTGCACAATCCTCTCCCCCCAAAATAGCAACACGCTTACCCATTTAGGAGCATTATTTTCCTTCAGCTTTTCCTTAAAATATTCAATTACTTTCTTCTCCCAGTCAGGATTAACTCCATTTTGGGCTGAAAGAGAAACGTACTTTTCAAAACTAAAGATACAATATATAATAACAGGCTACATTTAGGTGAGTCACACAGTAGTTTAGCTAGTTAAAACTGAAGCTTGCTAACGGTAAAGGCATTTCAGCGTGTCTGACGCACAGCACAGGACGAGAAGTTGTCCTAGTTAAAAAAAAAAACCCATCGCCGTCCAGTTGATTCGGACTCATAGCGACCCAACAGGACAGAGTAGAGCTGCCCCCACAGAGTTTACAAGGAGTGCCTGGCGGATTCAAACCACAAACCTTTTGGTTAGCAGCCATAGCTCTTAACCACTAAGCTACCAGGGTTTCCGCTGCCCTATTACTGGTTGCCATTGGGTTGATTCTAACTCATAGTGACCCTAGAAGACAGAGGAGAACTGCCCATAGAGTTTCCAAGGAGCACCTGGTGGATTCGAACTGCCAACCTTTTGGTTAGCAGCCGTAGCACTTAACCACTATGTCACCAGGGTTCCGCTGCCCTATTAGGGGCTGGGTATCACAAATCAAGAGGAGACTGGCCTCCTGCAGGCTGTCAAGAAGCTAAGAACGTAGAGAACACCCAGGGAATGAGATCTGAGGCAACTCAGAAAGAGGAGCATACAGAACACCGGTTGTAAATGCTCTGCTCTTTCAAAACATCGTTATATATATATATATATATATAGACACACACACAACCCATACCCATTGCCATCAAGTCCATTCCAACTCATAGAGACCCTATAGGACAGAGTAGAACTGCCCTGCAGGGTTTCCAAGGAGTGCCTGGTGGATTTGAACTGCCAGCCTTTTGGTTAGCAGCCACAGCTCTTAATCACTATGCCACCAGAGTTTCCATACATATATATATATATATACATAATTTTTTTTTTTTTTTAATTTTTACGACTACCCTGCAATGCAGAGCAGGGGGTATTCTTTTTTTGGAATAATTTCAACTTCCAGAAAAGCTGCATGAATAGTACAAAGCATACCAGTACCCTTGCCTGGATTCACCCATCATTCCATTTTCCTCATGTGCTTTATCATCTGCTCTCTCCCATTTATATACTTCTGACCCGTCTCAGATTAAGTGACACACTTGTGTGTTTCTGAAGAATAAGGAGATTATTTTACATAACACAGTACTGTCATCAACCTCAGGAAATTCAGAATTTACACAACACTTTTTATCTAATCTACTGTCTATACTCCAATCTGTCATTTGATCCAATACTTTTAGGACTTCAGTTCAGAACCCAGTCTACAATCAAGGACTGCATCTAGCTGTCAGGTGTCTTCAATCTCCTTTAATATGAAACAGTTCCTCAATCTTTATCTTTTATGACACTGATATTTAAAAAGAATACAGGCCCTTTAAGGAAAACAGAACGCTCCTTTCTTTTGAGTTTGTCTGAGGCTTCCTTATCTTTAAATCCAGGTTATGCACTGCCAGTCAGACTACTGCATAAACGATGGGCCCTTCTCAGGGTATCCAGAGAGACATCACTGGCAACGTTACTGTTGACCACCCAGTCAACCCTTTACAACCAACAAGCAATCTGCGGTGAGATGCTTTAAGACCAATAATTTTCATGAAACTTGCTTCACTAGATATAGTAACCATTGATGATTCTTGCCTGTACCATTTTTCTCTATGATTATAAAATGATGAAACAGTTGTTTTTATTATCATCTTAAAGAAAACCAAGGTTTTGAAAAAATGATGGGAATTGGCCAAGACCAGAGAGAACATTCTCCACAGAATTAGGAACACTTATTTATGCGAAATGGTTAACACACGTGGCTGCTGACCCACAGGTTGGAGGTTCAAGTCCTCCCAGAGGCACCTTGGAAGAAAGGCCTAGTGATCTACTTCGAAAAAGTCAGCCACTGAAAACCCTATGTGCCACAGTTCTGCTCTGACACACCTGAGGTGGCCATGAGTTGGAATCAACTCAACGGCAACTGTTTTTTCTTTGTGGTTCTAATCAAATGGATGTTTTAAAGGAAAGACTTACAAGCAGCCATGACTGCTACATCAACACTACTTCTCTGACTGCGTGTGTGTAATAAACATGAACATGTCACATACACATGATGAAGCTACATCAAAGAGTGATTGGGAAGAGGTAACTCACATATACATACACGAATGCAGCTTTCTTAATTAAAGGCCAGCTGACAGATATCTGGTACTGCTGGACAATTAACGGACTGCAATAATGATCCTCAACTACCACCCCCACCCCCCCACCAGAAGAATCAAGAGTACAGGAACTTTTTCACAACCCGTTAAACCTACGATAGGCCCAGCACTGCCTGGTCTTACGAGGTTACATGGTCCCTGCCTGAGGGAACTGAGAAGCTAAAATAAGCTATGGACAGAATCACAGCTCAGGGCATAAGATTCTAAGTGCTTGGAAAGAGTTAAATTCATTAAACAAAAGAAAAGAAATTAACTTGGATCAAAGAATCACAGAGGGCTTCTGAAAGAGGTAGCAGCTGAGTGAGCCTTGAATCAGGCAGAACTGAAACATGGAGCTTTAAGAGGGCAGCATACACTAGCTGGAGGGCACTCTGGGCCAAGGGACAATAATGGCAAACCAGGGCAAGAGTGGGCACCACCAGAAACGCAGGTACATAGAGCTCTGAGTGCCTGGAAGAGAACACAGCCAATGAATAAAAGGTAGACAAGGCCACACATACCACAGGGAGGTTTCAGAGCTAGGCTATGGAGCTGCTCTCTATTCACAATTCACCTTTGCATTTTCAGGGTCTAGCAAGGACCTGGGATGTCAGGTGGGTCTTGGCTGAAAGCACAGAGTACCAGAAAAATGTTTACCTGTATTTTATTGACTATTCAAAGGCTGTGTAGGTCATAACAAATTACGGATAACACTGAGAAGAATGGGAATTCCAGCACTTCATTGTGCTCATGAGGAACCTGTACATAGACCAAGAGGCAGTCAGTCATTTGAAGAGAACAAGGAGATATTAAACCAAAAAACCCACTGCCGTCGAGTCGATTCTGACTCATAGCGACCCTATAGGACAGAGTAGAACTGCCCTATAGTTTCCAAGGAGCACCTGGAGGATTTGAACTGCCGACCTTTTCGTTAGCAGCCGTAGTACTTAGCAGCCGCAGTACTTAACCACTATGCCACTAGGGTTTCCCAAGGAGATACTGCATGGCTTAAAATCAGGAAAGGTGTGTGTCAGGGTTGTATCCTTTCACCACACTTATTCAATCTGTATGCTGAGGAAATAATCTGAGAAGATGGACTATACGAAGAAGAATGCGGCATCAGGATTGGAGGAAGACTCATTAACAACCTGCGATATGCAGATGACACAACCCTGCTTGCTGAAAGCGAAGAGGACTTGGAGCACTTACTGATAAAGATCAAAGACCACAGCCTTCGGCATAGATTGCAGCTCAACATAAAGAAAACAAAAATCCTCACAACTGGACCAATAAGCAACATCATGATAATTGGAGAAAAGACTGAAGTTATCAGGGATTTCACTTTACTTGGATCCACGATCAGCACCCAAGGAAGCTGCAGTCAAGAAATCAAATGACGTATTGTGCAAATCTGCTGCAAAAGACCTTTTTAAAGTGTTAAAAAGCAAAGCTGTTAACCTGAGGACGAAGGTGAGTCTGACTCAAGCCATGGTATTCACAATTGCCTTACATGCATGTGAAAGCTGGACAATGAATCAGGAAGACCAAAAGAAGAACTGATGCCTTTGAATTATGGTGTTGGCGAAGAACTTTAAATATACCACAGACTGCCAGGAGAACAAACAAATCTGTCTTGAAGAAGTACAGCCACAATGATCCTTAGAAGCAAGGACGGCGAAACTTCGTCTCACATACTTTGGACATGTTATCAGGAGGGACCAGTCCCTGGAGAAGGATACCATGTTTGGCAAAGTACAGCGTCGGTGAAAAAGAGGAAGACCCTCAAGGAGATGGATTGACACAATGGGCTCAAACACAGCAACAATTATAAAGATGGTACAGGACCAGGCAGTGTTTCACTCTATTGTACACAGGATCACTATGAGTTGGAACCGACGTGATGGCACCTAACAATGACAAAAAAAAAAAAAAAACTGGATGGAGGAGTCCCTGGGTGGTGCAAACAGTTAAGTGCTTGACTACTAGCCAAAAGATTGGTGATTTTAACCCACCCAGAAGTACCTTGGAAGACAGGCCTGGAGATCTGTTTCTGAAAGGTTGCAGCCTTGAAAACCCTATGGAGTTCTACTCTGCGCAGATGTGGTCACCATGTGTTAGAATTGACTCAACAGAAACTAACAACATCTTCTTGAAAAAGAATGAAGTGTTAGATTGATTCCCTGATCTTCTCACCTCCCAACCAGGACGGAGAAGTTCAACCAGATTAAAAAAAAAAAAAAAAAGGCTGGTCAAATACCATTCCCCCTCAAATTGGACTGTTTGTCTTAGTATCATTGATTTGTATAAACTCTAGATAAAAGTCGTTTGTCAGATACAGGTACTGCAAACATTTTCTCCCAATCTGTAGCTAGCCTTTTGATCTTCTTAATGGTCTTTTGATGAGAAGATTTTTATTTTGGTGGAATCCAATTTATCAATTTTTTTTTCCTTTATGGTTACTGACCCCAAGGTCATGAAGATATTCTCCTGTGTTTTTAATAGTTGTAGTTTTCACATTTAGGTCTTTAATCCATACCGAATTAACATTCCTGTTTATAGTGTTACACTGGGGTCAAGGCTTATGTTTTTTCAAACAGTTATTGTTTCAGCACTATTTAATGAAAAGGACTTTCCCTTCTGCTACTGAGCTGCTTTGGCACTTTTATTAAAAAAAATCAATTGACTATGTTAGTCTATTTCTAGATTCTCTGTTATGTTATACTGGTCTATTGGTCTATTTTTATGTCAGTACCACAATGCCTTAACTACTGTAGCTTGATAGTAACTTGAAATCAGATAGTTTAAGTACTCCAACATTGTTCTACAACTTTGTCTTGATTATTTTAGATCCTTCACATTTGTATGAGCCCTGGTGGTGCAGTGATGAAGAGCTTGACTGCTAACCAAAAGGTCAGCAGAGTTCAAATCCACCAGCCATTCCTTGGAAGCCTTATGGAGCAATTCTACTCTGTTCTGTAGGGTAACTATGAGTCGGAATCAACTCGACGGCGACAGGTTTTTGGTTTTCACATTTGTATACAATTTTTAGGGCCAGTTGGTCGATTTCTATTGAAACTATACATTAATTCGGAAAAAAACTGGCATCTTATCTTAACAATATCACGTCTTCTATCCATGAACATAATATATCTCTCTGTTTATGTAAGCCTTGACACATACGAAAGCTCTTCTGTAAAAGATGTTATTAGGAGGATAGAGATCCAAGAAAATCCTTGTCATACATGATTACTCTAAATAGAAATCACTGCACAAAAGAGTCCATGTTATGTGCTTCCATTTATATAAATTTCTAGAATCACTCACTGCCCACTCATTGCCACGGATTCTGACTCATAGCAACCCTACAGGACAGAGTAGAGCTGCCCCACAAGGTTTCCAAGACTGTCATCTTTAATAAAGCAGACTGCCAAAGCTTTCTCCCGCAGAGAGGCTGGTGAGTTCGAACCACCGACCTTTCCATTAGCAGCCAAGTTCTTAACAAGTGCACCATCTATAGTGACAGAAAGCAGATCAATGGCTGCTAAGGCTGGGGTGACAAAGGGACCAGTTACAAAGGAGAATAAGAGTTTTGGGGAGATGGAAATGTTCGTATCTTGACTATGGTGACAGTTCAACCTCTGTCAAAACTCATCAAACTGAAAATCTAAAATGGGGACATCTTATTTTATGTGTATCATACATTAACGAAGGTAATATAAACAACTTAAGTCATGGTCACTGAAACAAGAAAGATTATACAAATGTAGCTCTACTCTCTGGTCTCCTTGAAAACAAATACAAAGGTTGAACACCTACTCTGTACCTAGCATTAGCCTAAGTGTCTTGAAATGTAAACTGGTACAAATGGAACGTGAATTAGTAGTAGTCACCGTTGTCCCTAAAAGTTCGGCAGCATTACAAAGTTAGCAACTTGCTCTTTCGGCACAACCAGCTGTCATAGGGCACTATGTTAAATTTGCTGCCATCGAGTTGATTCCAACTCACAGCGACCCTATGAGACAGAGTGGAACTGCCCCGCAGAGTTTCCAAGGAGCGCCTGGTGGATTCGAACTGCCGATCTTTTCGTTAGCAGCCATAGCACTTAACCACTACACCACCAATTATCAGTCAGAAGGCAGAAGTAAAGAACCCCCTAAGGAACTGTGGTGAAATACTCCGAAGTGGGTATAATGAAGAAGGAAGCAGGGTTTTGAAGACTAGACAAGAGCTAGATGAACGGAGAAAACAGAAGAGAACATTCCTGGTTAGGGAAACGGCTTAAATACAAGCTGCGCGAAAGAGAGCATGCAATGCTGAGACCCAACTGCAGTGAGTAAACCAGACAATGTGCAGAGAGGAGCCTAGGAGGGAGGAAAGCGACTTAGGGACAGCCTGTCTACAGCTTTATATGCTGATGAGGCTAAAGAGGTTAGGCTTTATCTCGTAGAAAATAAGGAGTCTGGGAATGTTTTTGAGAAGGAAATTAGCAGGGTCAAAAAAACCAAAAAAGCTGGGTAGGAGACTGGAATGGCAGAAGATTAGAGACCAGAATATCAATTAGGAAGCCATCTCAACAATACAATTACGGGGGTAAAAGGAGCACTTCCACCTATCAGCTACCTGACTCAATGAGGTTTACTAATTTTTTTTTTTAATTAACATGCTATGAACTTGATCTTTTTGAGCGTACAATCATGAATTTCAACATACATGTATTGGACAGGTTAGTGTGACCACCACCACCAAAACCAGAATATATAACAATATGTAACAGTTCCACTGCCTCCAAGAGACGCGTTGGCGCCCCCCGCTTTGTAGCCATACCCTAACCTTTACCCTTAACCCAGGCAATCACTGATTTGTTCACCATCACTGTTGTCTTTTTGAGAATGCCACAGAAATGAATTCTAGGTGTGTAACCTTTTGAGGAAGAAGGTCTGATGGCACAGGAGTTAAGTACTCAGCTGCTAACCCAAAGGTCAGCAGCTGGAACCCACGAGCCACTCCGTGGGACAACGATGTGGCAGTGCGCTTCTGTAAAAATGACAAACTTGGGAACCCTATAGGGCAGTTCTACTCTGTCCTATAGGGTTGCTATTAGTCTGAACTGACTACACGACAATGGGTTTTTTTTTTTTTAACGTGTTGAGACTGGTCTTTTACTCAGCATAAAGTCTTTGAGATTCATCCAAGTTGGGTGCAGAAAAGAATTAACATAGCAAGCTTGTGACTTGGCTCAGGGGAGGTGGCTCAGAAGAGTTCCCAGTCAAGAGTTAACTGCTCAGGGTGGTTCATCATAACTACACTGTGCACACAATATGGTTTATGCCTAACACCTGCTTTCTGGGCCTTGTTACTTGCCGCCCATAGGGCGGAGCCCCTAAGAAAAACCTCAGGTTCTGTCTCTGATGAGCGTCCTGGGGCAGAAACAACGCACAGGTTACTATATTTTCACTGCTGCGGGAAGAGTGCCCTCTGTGTGACACCCCATGGATAAGAACACAGGAAACCTACACGTGGAGCTATTTCTGAACTCTCTATTCTGTTCCACTGATCTCATGTCTTATGCTGGGTAAAAATGGCGTGATGGCGTCAGACGTCATCGCCTTCACAGGGGGGAGAATCACCAGCAACAGCCCAAGGCTGAGTCCTGTGAGGCAAAGGTCAGACATAACCTTCTCTCCAACCTCTTTACCAATTCTGACACCAGCCGTCTTTCCCATGACACTCTCTACTTCTCTGCTGGGTTCGATAATTTGTTGCAATGGCCACATAGAACTCACAGGCAATACTCACAATTACGGTTATTAGGGAAGTGCCAAGTTACAAGTCAGGATCAAGAATGACTAAGGATACAGTTTGTCTGTCAGGACACCTTCTCAGCAGTGCCCACAGGCAGGACTCTCCCTGGCCCTCAGCCTCTCGGCCCTCATGGGCTTGCCCGGCCTCTGCCGTGCTCAGGCAAGTGTTACAAACCTCTTTAGCTCCACTGACAAGTGCCTGAGGCAGCCCACTTCACCAGCAAGCCTCCTGGAGCTCAGCTCTCTCACTCCATGGGCCAAGAAGCCCACTGCGCTGTCTCCTGGTTCTGCTGCTGCCTATTCTCTGTTACGCGTGCTGCTATTTCTCCAGTGTTCAGCTGTCTCCTGGGTCTAGCGGGTTCTCAGCACAGGGACACCAGGTCCAAAGGATGTGCTCTGCTCCCGACTCTTCTGTCTTGGTGGTAATGAGGTCCCCCCTTTCCGCTCCTGGGGTGGCAAAACTGACCAATCCCCTCATTAGGGTTCCATACACCTTATTTGCATGGTCCCACCTCCACAAGGGTGTCAGGCACCTTATTTGCATTATTAGCAAGCTGTCCAATCCCCTCCATTGGCCACAAGCACCTAATTTACACAGCCCCACCCAATCATTAGGCAGGAGTTATAAGACCACCACAGCAAGACTGGCCATATAAAAGTGATCCATTACACCATACCCTTCACAAACACCACAGTGTCTTAAATTTAACTTCATACTTAAGTCTTAAAATAGGGTAATGAGTCACCAACATTATTTTTTCAAAATTTACCTCTTCCAGTTACTTTGCTTTTCAATATAAATTTTAGAATCCTATTTCTATACCTATAAAACATCCTGTTTGAATTCTGATTGGCATTATGCTAAATCTATAGTTGGCATCATTATTATACTGAATCTTCCAATCTATGGTATATCCTCTACTTATTTAGGTCTTCTCTGATTTCTTTCATCAGTGTTTTTGTGGTTTTCTGTATATAAATCCTATACGTGTTTTGTTAGATTTATGTAAGTATTTATTTTGAGAAGAGTTACTTTAAATGGTATTGTTTTTAAATTTTCATGTCTAATTGTTCATTGCTAGTTTACAGAAATACGACTGAATTCTGTGTGATCATCTTATATCCTGTGATCTTATCAAACTCACTCATTAGTTCAATCAGTTGTTTGTTTTTTCTCTATAATCTTTGGAAATTTCTCGGTAAACAATCATGTCACCTGCGAAGAAGCAGTGTCATTCTTTCAACCCGTATGTCTTTTATTTCTTTTTCTTGCATTATGGCACCGTTTAGGACTTCTAGTACATTGCTGAATAGGAGTGGTAAAGGTGAACATTCAGAAATGAGAAACCTAGCTAACATGGGTTCGAAGTGAGAACAAATGAAGAAGAAAAAGAAAGTACACATACACACACACACACACACACACACACGCCTTGTGCCACAACTGCCCAATCCACTCCTCTTCTCTGAGAACTCCCCCAGTGTTGAGGTGTGGGCCTCAACAGGAATGACTGACCCATATAACCCTGTGCCTGGGCCATAGCTGACTGATCCATGAGTGGACTCCTGACTCTGTGCTGAGCCAATTAGATTCTCTATCCCCGGAATTTGCGATTAAAATAAAGATGCTAGCTAATGTGTGCTGGAACCGAGAACAAGAGTATTTGAGAACGTCGGAACGAAGAAAGAGTCACTGAGATGAATTTAGTCTTAGGGAGAAAAACTAAGCACAGTTCCTTGGATTTCTCCCACCTTTGAGTGTGTTGACTGTTTTTACCACTGAGAGACTCCATGTGGTCACAGTAACCACCCCAATTTAAACCACTTCTGATTAACCAGCGGGAGCCCTGGTGGCACAGTGGTTAAAGCGCTCCACTACAAACTGACAGGTTAGTGGTTCAAACCCACCAGCCATTCCATGGAAGAACAGTGTGGCAGGATGTGGCAGTCTGTTTCTGTAAAGATTTACAGCCTTGGAAACCCCATGGGGCAGTTCCATCCTGTCCTATAGGGTCACTATGAGTCAGAACCGACCTGACGGTTGTTGAGTGTGGTTTTTTTTAGTTTTGGTTCTAATTAACCTATCCACTATTCAATAAATGTTTACTGAGCACTTTCAATGAATAAGTCACATGCTAGACAATGAAGATATGCTGCTGTTGTTGGCTGCTGCTGGGTCGACTCTGACTCACAGCGACCCCACGTGACAGAGCAGAACTGGCCATCGGGTTTTCCTGACTGTAATCTCTGTGGAAGCAGATCACCAGGTCTTTCTCCTGTGGAGCTTCTGGGTAGATTCAAATCGCCAGCCTTTCAGTTAGGAGCCAAGTGCTTAACTACTGCACCACCAGGGTTCCTAATGAGGATTAACAGTGAATACAGCAGATACAAGCCCTGTATTATTCCTAGAGCACACCATCTAGCAAAGGAACCCAAGAAGCGAGTAATTTCAACAGTGTGCTTGCTCTACATGCTACTTTTCAGGGACACGTAGGATGCTAAAATAACATGCAGCGGGGGGGACGTAAACTGGCCCAGACTCCCAAAGGAAGAATAAGATTTAGCCAGGAAAGTGAGGGTGGGTTGGGAAGGGGGATGGGGCAAAGGAACAGCAGATGCAGACGGCCTAGAGGCAAGGTTCAAAATCAAGGAACTGAAAGAAAGTTCAACATGGCTAAGATGGAAAGGGTGATGGGGATATGGTGATGACGTATGAGAGCTAGGCAGGGACGGAGCCAAGAAGGGTATCATAAACCACTTTAATAGGTCTGGATCAGATCTTACAAGCAATGCGAAGTCACATAAGAGTTTGGTTCCGGTATAGGGAATGCAACTGACAGAGTCAAGACTGGAAGCGGTTAGGAGGCTGTTTCAGTCATCCAGGAAGGAGATTACAGTGGTCTGAATTATGATGGTATCACTGGAAATGAAGATCTCTGGGCAAATTCAAGAAATACTTAAGAATTCAAGCTGTTAAGACACAGTAAGAGAACTCAGATCCAGAGAGAGGGAAGACTCAATAAGTAGGTGGTTATCAAAAAAGCTAGTATCACCTACTAAAAAAGAGACTATATTCTAGATTACTGCTGTAAACGAGATCTTTCTGACACGACGGAAATGATCCATGTCTGTGCTGTCTAATACAGTAGCCTCTATTTACATGGTAGTCACTCAAAATGTGGTTAGTGAGACTGAGGAACTAACTAAACTTTTAGCTTTGTTTAATTTTAATTAATTTAAGTAGTCACAAGAGGCTACTGCATATGGTATTGGACAGCACAGCTCTACGTTACTGAGATGTCTAACATCGATTCGATGGCAGTGGGTGTTTAACATAAAATATATGACAAGGTTAATATGTTCATGTGACAGTATATGACAGGGACAGTAAGAATGGGAAAAGAATTCCCTCAGACTCAGTTGGAAAGATGTTCAAGATATATCAAGGAAAACACAGTTTAGAATAATATGCTACAGCAAGATTCTGTTTTGCAGATTTAAAAAAATTAAGTCTAAATATATGCAACGAAAAGAAAATGGACAACTATAAATCAAACAGTTGTTATCTCCGAGGAGGAAAGATTAAATAGGGCTTCCATATTCTTCATTATGTTACCAAACTGCCTATTTTTCGGAGGGAGGGTGGCACCAGACATGCATTACCTTCTGATCTGGAGAAACAGATTTAAAACAATTTCTCCTACTAAGCCAAAAAGAGTCTACAAGTTAAACTGGTCCACGTAACATACCTATAATGGTGTTGTTAGAAAAGTATTTGATATAGTCACAGCGATAACGAAATACAGCAAAAATGTCTATACTTCACAGCAGCTTTTGCAAAAACATGACTACGAAGCAGTATCGGTTTCTTCTAAGACACAACCTATATGGGAATAAGATACTCTGGGAAATAAGGTCCAGGCCTCCACAACAACCCACAAAATTTATAAAACACTGTAAAGCCAGTATTTTATATACAAATTACACCTTACCCGTACTATGACGAAATATGCTTCTCAGGAGGATAGACTCAGGAAGCAAAAGCTGACTCAAAAACATTCAAATCCGTATCAAATATAAGATCATTTAATTTATCCAGCAACACTAGGGTATGGTGTATTTCTCATGAATGAGTTTTCTCCATATTGGTAACTGGAAACTTAATTCTTTAAGTACAAAAACTTCACTTATAAAGAATTTTTTTCTAAAAAGCACCTACGTAACACATGTATTTATAACAACAAAAACATTTCTATGTGTCTGCACCCTCTTAAATCAACATCATAATTTAATTGTCATTTGATATTTTGGGGCCATTATTTTGAACATCAACTACTGGTTCCACTACCCGTTATAATGAAATCAATTAACAGGATCTCGGGAAGGGGTATATGCCCATTCCTCAAATCACCCTTCACTGCTATATTGTTAATGGCTTTTGCCTATTTTTGTTCTCTGTATAAATACATGGAAACCCTGGTGGCGTAGTGGTTAAGTGCTATGGCTGCCAACCAAAGGGCTGGCAGTTCAAATCCGCCAGGCGCTTCTTGGAAACTCTATGGGGCAGTTCTACTCTGTCCTGTAGGGTTGTTATGAGTCCAAATCAACTCGCTGGCACTGGGTTTGGTTTGGTTTTTGGTATATGAATATATATTTACATATATATGTGTGCATATGGAAACCCTGGTGGCGTAGTGGTTAAGTGCTACAGCAGCTAAGCAAAAGGTCAGCAGTTCAAATCCACCAGGCACTCCTTGGAAACTCTATGGGGCAGTTCTACTCTGCCGGATAGGGTCACTATGAGTCAGAATCGAGTTGTCGGCAGCAGGTTTGGTTTGGTTTATGTGTGAACATAAATGGCACTGTTGGGTCTGGTGTGTGTGTGTGTGTATATATATATATATATATAAAACCTGTGTAAGATGGAAACCTGTCAGAGAAGAAAACTTCAAATATTTCCCACTAACAGAGAGCGATAGGGAAGTGGTAAGACTGCACCCTGTCAAAGGTGGAAAACTTGCCACACTGAGAAAAACATGGCTCTCACAGGTTTCACTATATATACATATATACGTATATATGTATACACACACACACACATATATATGGCATTTTTGGGGGGTTTATATATATAAAAAAAATTTTTTTATATATATGAGTTCCAGCTCTCACAGGTTTCACTATATATACACACATATATATGTTACACACACATCGTTTTTAATTTATCAAGTTGTCAGTGTTCGCTGGCTGCAATAGGTATAACACCTACCCAAGCCCTCTTCTAATTTGCTGCCTCTAGTTTCAGCCTGGGAAACGAAATAACTAAGCTAGTTAGAATTATAGATAAAATGAACAGAGTTGCTGAGCAAGGATGAAAGAAGCACAAACACTTTATGCCCTCGGCTTTGAGTGCTGGGGCTTATTAACTTCTTCCAGCCTTTCTCAGTAATATTCTACAACCCTCTTACCTCCAGGCAAGTCATGTGTTTTCCTAACACCGTGATTTCTGGCTGGGGCCGACGCCACCACTTCGAAGTGCAAGAAGACATTACGCAAGGGGTGTGTCAAATGCCCAGTTCAATGACAAACAAACCTAACTTCTTCGTTTAGCCTTAGCAGAAACCTGCGTTAACAACTGCAGCTAAAATTTAACAAGTTTTCTTGCAGCGTTCTAAGCTCTTTCGAGAAACTGCGGAATCGTTCAACATTTCTTGCGATCTATGGCACAAGAGGAGAACCACACCAGATAGGTTTTAAAGTCCTTCTCAGAGGAAAGTGAAGCCCTAACGTTCCATCCGATCCGCAGCAGAAGAGGTGTGTGGACAGGAGTTGGAGCCAACTTCTGCCCCGCGCGGCACGCACTCCCCAGCACACCGGAAGTTTTGAAATTTCCTGTCGGCTTCCAATGGGCACAGCGTCTCCCCTCGACCACATCTGCGGGCCCTCGCCGACGTTCGAGGACCCCTCCGAGCCCTCCCCTCGGCCCGGGGTCCCGCAGCGGGGACGCGAGGCCGGCACTCACAGCCCGCGGCCCCGGGGACCGAGCCCTCCCGACTTCCCCTCGGCCGCCCGCGAATCGCGAGTCGGGCAGGTGGGAGGCACCTGCGCCCGCGGCCCGGGGACCCCGCCAGGGGCGGCGCGGGCGGACCGGGGCGTCCCAGCTCCGAGCCCGGCACCCCGGCCGGCGCAGGCCCGGTGGCCGCCTCGCCTCGGGCCGCGCGAGCCCTCGAGGTGGCCCCGCGCGGCCGGCCCGGGCCCGGAGCTTGCAAACTCCGCGGCCCGCCCCCGGCGCCGCCACTCACCGAAGAAGCCCTGCACAATCCCGAGCGGGTGGCTGAGCCAGTCCTCCCCGCAAGGCATCTCGCCGAGTGGCCGCCGCGACCGGCGGCGGCGATCCGCGGGGCGAGCGCGTCCGGGCGGCCGGCGCCCCTTCTCCGCCTCCTCCTCTCAGGGGTTCGGCCGCTCCTCGCCGCGCCCTCCCACGCAGGGCGAGCCGCGCCGCACGGCCGCCCGACCCACCCGCGCCTTCGGGAGCTGCGGCGGCGGCGGCCGCGGGCGCGGAGCTGCTGGCTGTGGGCAGGCGCGGCGCACGAGCCCCCAGCCTCCACTTCGCACAATGGCGGGAAATAGGCGCCGCCGACCGCGCTGCCTGCGACCTGGGTGGAGCTCGCGCGGGGAGGGGCGGCGGGAGCGCGCGGCGCGGCCCCGCGGCGGGGAGGAGGGGCAGCGGGCTCGCCGGGGGCGGGGCGCGCGGCCGCCATCTTGGAGACGGGCAGACGGCCGGGCGGCGCCACCCCGGGCAGGCTGACAGCGCCGCGCCTAGGGGTCGCGCGCCGAGGGCGGGTTGCTGCTGTTTGTCGTCCTGTGCAAGCGTGAACCGGGAAACTCTTGCAGGCCTGTTCACTAACTACTAGTGAGAGTCCTTGCGCCGCTCGAGGCCGCAACAGCCCAAAGCACAAACTCAGAGAGAACTCAGAGACGGCCCTGGGCAATAGGGTGGGTGAGGCAGCCTTTGGTGCCCGCCTTCCTCCTCTTGGTGCTTTTTTTTTTGCTGTGGCAACTCTTTTTTTCTGGCCTCTTGCCGGAAGCCCTATGCCGTGATTTTCTCCCAGCTGGATAAGGTCTTAGCCCGCTGAGGGAGGTAAACATTTAGTTCAGGGGGCCTTTTAAACACCCCAAATTCCATTTGCTATCGTCTCAGGCACTGTGGAGGAGCGGGTTCCTAATTGAGGGGCTCACCGCCGGCCCCGCCCTTCGCCCCTGACGGCGAGAACACCCTAGTCTGGGTCGGTCTAGAATCTAGAAACTGCCAGGGAGCTGCGGCAAGGTACCTCCAGAAAATGTGTATCTAGATACCCTCAGAGAATGAAGATGGTAGGCGACAGCACAGATAAATAATTAGATCTGTAGCAACCTAAAAACCAAACCCATTGCCGTGGAGTCAATTCTGACTCACAGCGACCCTAGAGTACAGAATACAGCTGCCCTATAGAGTTTCCAAGGAGCTCCTGGTGGATTTGAACTGCCAACCTTTTGGTGAGCATCTGTAGCACTTAACCACTACCAGAGTTTCCTATAGCAACCTAACGGTCCTAAATTCTGGTGAGGAAATAGGAGAATATCCAATTTCGATGGTGAAACGTGTTTCCCTGGGGCCTAAAATGTACCTAAGAGAACTCCAGTCTTATCGGATCCTTCTACTCCACTGAAGAAAGGGTGTGTTAACAGAAGGCAGATGATTTGAAAGGAGCCTAGAAAGTGGGGAGCTGAAGGACAGGAACTGAACCCAGATTTCAATTCCTTCTTAGCAGTCTGTATTTCTCATTATGAACTAATTAACTGGCACACTGGATTGTGCATCTGGCTCTTGGGAGTTTGAGTGAACAGAAAAAATTGAGTTTCAGATCCATGGAGACCTAACCAGGGCGCTATCATTCATTCATTCATTAGCAAAAAGGGCTGCCAAGTTGTGGCTGTAATATGCAAAAATGTCTGACATGAAACTGCCTGCTTTTGAATTATTATAATTTTAGATTTGCTTTGTTTAAAATGCTGCTTGATACCAATTAAGCAGTGGCTAGAAACACTTCAGCTTTTGGTTTTTCCATCTGTGGAGGATTTAATGACTTGCAATAAAACAACTGCTCAGATTTGATTTAAAAGGACACTGTGATCTTTCTGAGGAATCTCTCCCTGGGTGGTATACATGGTTAACATGCTCCACTGCTAACCACAAAGGATGGAGGTAACAGTTTACCCAGAGGTGCCTGGGAAGAAAGGCCTGGCTACCTACTTGTGAAAAAACCAGCCGTTGCAAACCCTGTGGAGCACAGTTCTACTCTGACACAAATGGGGTTGTCACAAGTTGGGGTTGACTAGATGGCAACTGGTTTTGTGATCCTTCCAAAATGTAATTATTTTGTAATGCGAATAAGTTCACCCTCTAGATTTTTTGTGATGAGACATTTTGATACTAATAATAAGGATTTGGAAAAATGTAAAAGGCTACAGGAAGGTCTACAGAATACATCTCTATGTCAAGATTTTTTTTTTTTAAATCCCACCACCGGCAACAACACTTTCATCTCACCTGAAGGGTTTATTATTTTTAAAAAGGACACTGTGTTGTTGTTAGTTGCTGTTGGGTTGATGGCGACTCATGGCAACCCCATGTGTGCAGAGTAGAACTGAGCTCCATAGGGTGTTCAAGGCTGTGACATCTTACAAGCAGATCGCCAGGCCTGCCTTCTGAGACGCCGCTGGGTGGGTTTGAATCATCAACCTTTTGGCTAGTAGTTGAATGCTTAGCCATTTGAGCCACCTAGGGATGTTGCGAGGATATTAGGCCATGCCATCTATAAGTAGGAAACCCTGGTGGCAGTGGTTAAGTGGAACAGTGGTTAACCAAAATGTTGGCAGTTCGAATACACCAGGTGCTCCTTAAAAACCCTGTGGGGCAGTTCTACTCTGTCCTGTTGGGTCGCTATGAGTCAGAATTGACAGCAATGGATTTGGTTTTTGATTTTTATCTGTAAGTAAGAGCCCTGGTGGCGCTATGGTTAAGCGTTCAAAACGTCAGCAGTTTGAATCCACCAACTGCTCCCTGGAAACCCTGTGGGGCAGTTCTACTCTCTCCTGGCAATGAGCTCATTCGGTTTTCATCCATAAGTAATTACTGAGGGCATTGGAGGTACTGGGGTAAAAAAAGGAGATACCATCTGTCTTAGGCTGGGTTCTCCAGAGCAGCAAAACCATTTGTTATGGATTGAATTGTGTCCCCCCAAAATGTGTGTCAACATGACTAGGCCATGATTCCCAGTATTGTGTGATTGTCCACCGTTTTATCATCTGATGTGATTTCACTATGTGTTGTAAATCCTACCACTACGATGTTAATGAGGTGGGAATAGCAGCAGTTATGTTAATGAGGCAGGACTCTATCTATGAGATTAGATTGTGTCTTAAGCCAACCTCTTTTGAGATATAAAAGTGAGAAGCAAGCAGAGAGACTGGGGACCACATACTACCAAGAAACAAGAGACAAGAGTGTTCTTTGGACCTGGGGTCCCTCCACAGAGAAGCTCCTCAACTGGGGAAGGTTAATGACAAGGATTTTCCCCCGGAGCCAACAGAGAGAGAAATTCTTCCCCAGGAGCTGTAACCCTGAATTTGGACCTCTACCCTCATAGACTGTGAGAGAATAAATTTCTCTTTTTAAAGCCATCCACTTGTGATATTTCTATTATAGCAACACTAGATAATTAAGATATCAGTGAAGCATATCTATCTATCAATCTATCATCTATCTGTCTATCTAACTAGCTGCCGTCGAGTCAGCTGTGACTCATAGCATTCCTATAGGACAGGGTAGAACTGCCTCATAGAGTTTGGTTAGCTGACCTTTTGGTTAGCAGCCAAACTCTTAACCAGTGGGCCACTAGGGTTCATATATATATATATATACGTATAGGCCCTGGTGGCACTGTGGTTAGGCGTTCGGCCACTAACCAAAAGATCGGCAGTTCAAATCCACCAGCTGCTCGTTGGAAACGCTATGGGGCAGTTCTACTCTGTCCTATAGGGTTGCTATGAGTTGGAATTGACTCAATGGCTACAGGTTTGGTTTTGTTATACATATATAATATACATATGTATGTATATATAGAGAGATTTGTATCAAGAAAATGGCTCACGTGGTTATAGAGACTGGAAAGTCCCAAGTTCGTGGGTCAGGCCAGAGGCTTCTCCTGATTCACGTAACTGCAGGGGCTGATGAGCACAAGATCGGCAGGTAAGCTGCTAGCTCAAGTTCCAAGAACCAGAAGCCAGATGGAGGATTCAGAGCAAGCAAAAGCCCACAAGCATTGCAGAAAGCCCATATATATTGGATGCAAGGCACACCCCCAAGGAAACTCCCTTTAAACTGATTGGCTGTTCACAGCAGATCTCATCATGGAGGTGATCACATTATATCAGTTCTCATGGAGGTGATTACATCATTACATAGCTGCCAAACTACATCATAACTGCCAAACCATTGAGAATCATGGCCCAGCCAAGTTGACATACAACCTTAATCATCACAGTCCACCCCTTGCCAGCTTGGCACCTGTACACAACTTGGCACCTGTACAATCTCTAAATAAAGACAATTATAGTGTCATACTTACACCTAACATGATACAACTAACACAGTATAACCAAAAACTCACTAGCCGTGTTTGCATCCTGCATTTTATAAGTGAAGAAAATAAACATATTTGATGCACACATACAAGGCAGAAATGCTCATAACAATCACAGTCCTTGGTTCTGCAACTGATCACGTGGTCATAGCTGCTATTTAGAACTACCTTCTTCCACCACCCATTCCCATTCCGTATTCCCTTTACCCTTAGCAAGCACCTAAGCTGGGTGTGGTTCTTTGTCTGGTGGAGTGACCCAAACCTTCATTTCTGAAGGGTTTGGGCCATTAGTAGTGATGTTAGAATTGGGTTACTGTAGTTTTCCATTGACTTTAATCGCAGGGCTTGGTAGTACTAAGAGAAGCCCTAAAGGATCTCCTGAATTCCAGACGTATTCTTCTTTACCTCCATTATGTATTATTAATTTGATTTCTTCTTGGTAATTGGGCTCCATCACATCAGCCAATATGTATCTCCCTTCTTTGCCTGTTGATCCAGAGGCATAAGGAACCCAAAGTAGCTGGGTGGTATTCTTAGCTTCCAGTTCAATGGAATCAGTGTTATGTCTCCTGGTGGGAGCAGTCCTCCCTTTGGAACTAAGACCTCTAGTCCTGCAGAGCATAGGATCATAGGGACAGGAAGCAAAAGTTTTACAAGTGGGCCCCTAGGGGTAATAGTGAGTGGTGCCACTCCCATTTCCACCCCTTGATTCCTGGACCCATGAATCCTGGCTATTGGAGAAAGGGCACCATATATTGGAGGCTGGTTTAGAGCATATACAGCCTCCTGGAAAACATTGCCCCAACCCTACAAGGTATTGCCACCTAGCTGGCACTGTAATTGTATCTTGAGAAGGCCATCCCATCATTCTATCAAGCCAGCTACTTCAGGATGTTGGGGAAACATGGTAAGATCAGTGAATTCCATGAGCATGGGCCCATTGCCTCACTTCAGTTGCTGTGAAGTGAGCACCTTGATCCGAGGTGATGCTGTATAGGATACCATGATGGTGGATAACGCATCCTGTAAGTTCATGGATGATAGTTTTGGCAGAAACATTACACTCAGGGAAGGCAAATCAATATCCAGAGTAAGTGTGTATTCTAGTAAGAACAGAACGTTGCCCTTTCCCTGATGGAAGCAATCCAAGGTAATCAACCTACCACTAGGTTGCTGGCTGATCACCTTGAGGAGTAGTGCCATATTGGGGACTCAGTGTTGGTCTCTGCTGCTAAAAGGTTGGGCATTCACCTGTAGCCAAGTCAGCCTTGGTGAGTGGAAATCCATGTTGCTGAGTCCATTCATAACCTCCATCCCTGCCACCACAGCCACTTAGTTCATGAGCCCATTGGGCAATGATGGGAGTGGCTTGGGAATAGGATGACTGGTTTCCACAGAACATGTCATCCTATCCACTTGATTGTTAAAATTCTTCTCTGCTGAGGTCACCCTTTGGTAAGCATTCACATGAGACACAAATATCTTCTTTGTCCCATTCAGAGAGGTCCATCCACATACTTCTTCCCCATACATCCTTGTCACCAATTTTCCAAACATGTTCCTTCCAAGTCTCTGACCATCCAGCCAAACCATTGGCCACAACCCATGAATCAGTATACAATTGCACATCTAGCCATTTCTTCTTCCAAGCAAAGTGAACAACCAGGTGCACTGCTTGACGTTCTGCCCATTGGGAGGATCTCCCTTCGCCCTGTCCTTCAGGGAGGTCCCAGAAAGGAACTGTAGTGTGGCCGCTGTCCACCTTCCAGTGGTGTCTGCATATCACGCAGAACCATCTGTAAGTCAACTGATCATAAGGAACTCCCCATGAAGCCATAGGAGCCGACTGGAAGATGGAAGATAATGTGCCAGGAGTGGAGACCATGGGCATTTGGACATTTGAGGAAAAGTACTCCAGGTGTGAAGATTACGAAAACCTGGCATGTTGATGAGTTAGGGGTAGAATGATATACATGAAGCAGGAGAGGTAGGTAGGGGCCAGACCATGAAGGTCTTAAGAGTTACGCGAAGAGCTTTAGCTTTTATAAGTGCGATGGAAAACCATTGAAGAATTTTGAGCAGGAGAATGATGTGATTTGATTTACATTATAAAAACATCACTCTGGCAGAGATAGAGCAATTCTTCCCAACTATTCTCATATTAGAAAATTACAGTAATTATAGAGCTCTTTGGAGATAGACATGTATTCTAGAATGAGACTGGTGTTGCCATAATAAGGACAATATAAGATGTGCTCTTAGTTCATTGATTTAATATTATTTTCTTACTTTCAGTACACAAATTAGAAATATTCAGAACACTAGGTGGTTATTTATTTTTTTTCTATGTCTTGTAAAATTCTATGGTATCTCTGAACGTTATGCAATATGGTAGTTTACACATATACAACTGTGGTCAATAAATACGGGCCAGAACTATAGTAACTGTAAGGAACCCTGGTGGCATGGTGGTTAAGTGCTCGGCTGCTAACCAAAAGCCTGGTGGTGTGAACCCATTAGAGGCTCTGTGGGAGAGAGTTGTGGCTATCTGCTTCTGTGAAGACCACAGCCTCGGACACCCTATGGGGACAGTTCTACTCTGTCCTAGAGAGTTGCTGTGAGTTGGAACTGACTCAACAGCAACAGGTTTATAGTAAGTATGTTTCAGTTATTGCTGCTTAATGAACTACCCCAAAATCACAAACATTTATTATCTCAAGGTTTCTGTGGGTTGGGAATCTAGGCACAGCTTATCTGTGTACCTCTGGCTCAAGGTCTTGCATAAGAATGCGTTCAAACTATCTGCAAGGACTGTGATCTCTTCTGAAGACTCTATTGGGGCAAACGGGGTCTGATTCCAAGCTCATTCGTGTGGTTGTTGGCAAGCTTCAGCCCCTGCCACAAAGGCCTGTCTATAGCCATTGTGCTGGGTACTCACACCTCTCAATCCGATAACTCATGTCCTTCATTTCTGGGAATTAAAAAATTGTTTTTTGTTTTTCCTTACATTTTTTCTGTTCTTTATTCTTAGGAGGACTCTTATTATCCAGATATTGTATTTCTTTGCCTGGTACTCTAGTTTTTCTATTATTTTTCTCTCTTCTAGTTTTTATCTTTCGGAAACTCTGGTGGCGTAGTGGTTAAGAGCTACAGCTGCTCACCAAAAGGTCGGCAGTTCAAATCCACCAGTGCTCCTCAGAGACTCTATGAGGCAGTTCTGCTCTGTCCTATAGGGTCACGATGAGTTGGAATTGACTCAATGGCAACGGGTTTGGTTTGGTTTTCCATCTTTTTGGAAAATTTCCCTATATTTGTCTCCTAACTCTTCTACTGATACTTAACTCTTTCTTTTTTGTTCCCTGAATATTATTGTTCCCTGAATTTTTTTTTTTTTGGTTTAATAGCACACTGATCATGTTTCTTGGTTGTAAATTTTTATTCCTCTGAGGATACTATCGATAGTTTTTTTAAAAAAAATTAATTTTTGTTCTTCCTGCGTGGGTTCTATCTCTTCTAACTTGCCATTTCCTGTTCCTTTTGTCTTGCTTTGGTCTTTCATCTTAAAGGCCTTTCTCAGCTATGTGGTAATCCTTGGTTGCTCATATTTGAAGTCTATGAAGACTAAAATGACGGGAACTCAGAGCGTATAAGCAGGGCTTGTTTATTATGAACTTAATTATGGAGTCATTTGGCTGAGCCATTCTTATTGGGAAAACCTGATTTCAATATCTCTAGGTCTTTTGTTCCCATTCTACAGGGAAGTGTCTTCCAATCTCCTGCCCAGAGTTTGAAGACCTAGCTGCTAGTGTTCTTGGAGCCAAATGGGGAAATCAGGCTGAGGATTGGGGAAGAAATTGTTCCATTATTCAGTAAGTACATACTTAGTTAATCTTACATCTGTTTTACCCTCTCCAGAAGGAAGAAAAAAAAAGCCTAGTATTATTCCAAGGAGGTGGATAGTCAGTAGTCCAGTTACACAGAGTTGAGGAGAGGACCCGATTCCTTCTTAAACAGACTTTCAACCAATTCTCCTAAGTATTGAAAATCTCTCTGCAGATTCATTGCTACTTCTAGAAGGGCCTGATGCCATCAGGTCATAAGCCTATGGTGTAGATGGCTATGAGTGGAAATTGACTCAACAGCAATGTTTTGTTTTTTTTTTTTTCGGTATGGTGCAGATCAAGTTGCCTTTGGACTTACCCCACTTCTGGTTTGCTAAATTATCTACAACGTGTCTATCTTTTTTGTGGCTTCCAAAATCTTGTTGCTATCTAATCCTCTCCCATTCTCCTCATCCTTATGGGTTTATGCTTTTAAAAAAGAAATCCATATTTGTGCTTTCAGCATGGTGTCAAGAGGAAGCAATGAAGATTCATCTGTTCAATCTGACATCTTTCCCCAGAAGTTACTCCTGTTTTTTTATTCCTACTGCAAGCACTCCAATTTGAACTATCATCATTGCTCACTTGGTCCACTGCAACAGCTGGCCAACTGCTCTTCCTACGTATAGGCTTGCTCTTTTCTTAACCATTTTATCACACTGAAGTCAGCATGAACTTTCTACAGAACAAATATTATTTCCTCTTTAAAAAAGAAACCCAAACCCATTGCCATCGAGTTGATTCTGACTCATAGAGACCCTATACAATAGAGTAGAACTGCCTGCCCCATAAGGTTTCCAAGGCTGTAATCTTTGCAGATGCAGACTGCCATACCTTCCTCCTGCGATTATTTCTCTACCCTCCCTTAAATCCTTTATTGGTTCCCTATTGCTCTTAACCTATAAGACCCTGCACCATCCGGCCCTTGTCTACTTTTCATCCATATCTCCCAACTTTTTCTCAAAAGCTTATTTGTCTCCAGCCGTTACTATACCTCTGTTTCTCTTGAAATCCAAATATGGTGTCTCAGAACAACCCTGCATACTGTTCCTTTATCTGAAATGGTCTCTTACCTCTTCCTATAACCCCACCCCGCTAAGTTTTTCCAGTTAACTTCAACTCTTTATCTTTGAGGTCTCAATTTCAATTTTTCCTCTTCAGGAAAGGCTTTCATGTCATCCCAGACTAGGTAGGTTCTTTGTTGATGGTCTGATTGTTCAGAATATTTGCTACTTCACCCTATGGAAGGGTTATACCTCCCTCCCCTCATGATGTATTTCATGTAACACACTTTGGGAAATTCTACAGTATAACACTCACCACACATTTGTTTATACATGCTTAGTTGTCTGTCTTCCCAACTAGACTGTAAGCTCCAGGAAGGAAGTGTCTCGCTCTTACACATCATTGTATCCTGTGTGTTTAGCACATTGCTCCCCACCCCCCAAAAAAGCATGCTAGTTACAGAATTAATGAATAAAGTTAGGTTCTATATAGATGCAAACAGCTTGGGGGGGGGGTTGGGGCCAGAGCCAGGAAAGTCTCATTATTTCAAGGTTTCTCTTGGGGGTCTCTTTTGAGCTTCTTCCCCCCATATTCCAAGAAGCTGAAAGACTGCTTATCTGTTATTAATAGTTCTATCTACTCTGTCCTATAGGGTCGCTGTGAGTCGCAGCCGACTCAACGGCAATGGGTTAATCTCTAAATATATGAAAGATAACAATTAGATCCAAGTTATTCACAATCCACTTTGGATTGAATTATCCAAACTACTGTGTAGATTTATATACAAAAAAATTTATACACAAAGCTATTTAAAAAGTCACACCCTCCCCCTAAATTTCAACCACCTGGTTTCTCTTTTAAACAATTTTTCTCTCCCTATGGCTTAAAAGGAAACCGTGCTGGTGTAGTGGTTAAGGGCTATGGCTGCTAACTAAAAGGTCGGCAGTTTGAATCCGACAGGCGCTCCTTGGAAACTCTATGGGGCAGTTTTACTCTGTCCTACAGGGTCGCTGAGTTGGAATCGACTCCACGGCAGTGGGTTTGGTTTTACGGCTTAAAAACTTCTAAAGCTTTACAGTTTCTATTCCTGGGCGAGGTACATGTGGGTGCAAGAGTGGGTGAGTTTGGCTCGTAGTTTGTTGCGAATTGCCAACAATCCTCCCTCTTCCTCTGCCATCAGAGGGCTGGCAGCAATCTGCCACCCGCGGCATTCCGCCCTTTCTTCAAAACCTTTGCCAGTTGAACACTCCCGTTAGTACAGGAAGCCCAGCGCGTCCCTGGCAATCCGTGACTTCCAGTTCGTGCACTGATTCAGTACGGGCAAGGCTCACTCTCCCACGCTCCTGCACTGGCCCCGGCCCTGGCCCCGGCCCTGGCCCTACAGCTCCACCCTGCTTCGGCAGTCGTGCAGCGTGTCACGTGCAAGATTCGGGCGTGAAGGCCACGCCGCCATGTTGATCTCTGGCGGCGCCCGCTAGGTGAAGGAGGAGGGCCGCTGACCAGCCGCCGGGATTTCCGGCGCCCGTGCGCAAGTGCGGAAGTGAGTCGGCCCCGAGTGTGACTGGTTTCCGGTTGGCGGTGGGCACCGGCTACACGGCGACGTGTAACGGACGGTGGGCCGCAACCATGGCAGAAAGGAAACCTAACGGTGGCGGTGGTGGCTCCTCCACCTCCTCGTCGGGCACCAACTTACTCTTCTCCTCCTCAGCTACGGAGTTCAGCTTCAACGTGCCCTTCATCCCAGTCACCCAAGCTGCAGCTTCCCCGGCTTCCTTGCTCTTGCCAGGAGGTAGTAAAGGGAGGGGAGGATCCCCTGGGACGAGTGTGTGTGTGTGGTGGAGGGGAAGGAAGGAGGGCGTGGAGTGACGAGGAAGGAACCCTCTCTCGTTTCCGACTTGTCCAGAGTTCGCATTCCACAGATCTTTTTTGAATACGGTAAAAATGGCATGGCGCAGTGGTCAAGAGCTTGGTAGTTCAAATCCACCAGCCTCTACTTAGAAACCCTATGGGACAGTTCTACTCTGTCTTACCGGGTCGCAATAAGTCGAAATCAAGGGGTTTTGGTTAACAGGTTGCAATTTAGGTTCAGGAATGCTCAGGGTACAATTCTATCAGGACAGCCTCTGCTCAGCCGTACCCACAGGCATGCCCCTCTCGGCCCCTTGGCCTCTGCTGTGCTCAGGCAAGTCTTACAAAGCTCTTTTAGCTCTGTTGATAAGTGCCCGGAAGCACCCTACTCTGCCACGAAGCCTCCTGCCCTGAGGCAGTCAGCTCCCTTGCTCAGTGGGATGAGCCCGCAAACCTCCTGCCAGTCTCCTGGTTCTGCTGCTCCTGCTGCCACTGTTTCTGTGCTGCTGGTTCTCACAGTCTTGCCATTCGGTGCTACAGCTCTCTGTCTCTGTCTCCTGGGTCTGAGAACATCTCAGTGCAGGGATCCTAGGTTCAAAGGGCGCGCTCTGCTCCGGCCTCTTCGTGGTAGTAAGGTACCCTCTCTGCTCTGGGAAAGGCTCTCTTTTAAGCCTAGTGGGATGGCAAAACGGACCAATACCCTAGTTAGGATTCCATACACCTTATTTGCATGGTCCCACCCCCACAAGGATGCCATGCATCTTATTTACATTATTAGCAAGCTGTCCAATCCCGTTGGTGGGCCGCAAGCACTAATTTTCATAGTCCCACCCAGTCTTTTGGTGAAAGTTATGAGACCGTGGTGAGGAAGACCATATAAAAGCCATCCATCGCACTGCAAATACCTACAGTGTGCGAGATGCTGCCAGGGGATGCAGATAAACAGTGCCCCTCCCCCGGGAGCCCACGATCTAGAAGAGAGACAGACCAAACCCAAAACCAAACCCATTGCTGTCAATTCCAACTCATAGTGACCCTACAGGGCAGAGTAGAACTGTCCCACGAGGTTTCAAGAAGTAGACTGCAATATCTTTCTCCCACAGAGCAGCTGGTGGATTTTAACTCCCACCTTTTTGGTTTAACATTTGAACGCTTAATTACCGTGCCATCGGGGCTCCTAGAAGAGAGGCACAGACATGTAATATCTGCAAAGTAGAAATACAGAATGCATTCTTCATCTTCCAAGACAATATATTCTGCTAAGAAACTTTTTGTTGTTCGCTTAGGCCCTCACTCCTATGTGTTCCTGTTCCTCTTTGTTCATATCTTTATTATCGTCTATAGAGATTGCAAGGAGCTTTGGTGGTACAGTGGTTAAGCGCTCAACTGTTAACTGAAAGGTTGGTGGTTCGAACCCACCAGCCACTCCGTAGGAGAAAGAGGTTGCAGTCTGCTTTTGTAAAGATTTACAGCCTTGGAAACCCTTTGGGACAGTTGTGCTCTGTCCAGTTGTTGCTAGGTGCCATCAAGTTGGTTCTGACTCACAGCAACTCTGTGTACAACAATGAAACACTGCTCGGTCCTGTGCCATCCTCATAATCATTGTTATGTTTGAGCCCATTGTTGCAGCCACTGTGTCCATTTCATTGAGGGTCTTCCTCTCTTTTGCTGACCTTCTGTTTTACCAAACATGATGTCCTTCTCCAAGGACTGGTCCCTCCTGGTAACATGTCCAAAGTACGTGAGATGAAGTCTCCCCATCCTCACTTCCGGGGAGCACTCTGGATGTATTTCTTCCAAGACAGGCTTGTTTGTTCTTCTGACAGTCCGTGGTATGTTCAGTATTCCTCGTCAACATCATAATTCAAAGGCATCAGTTCTTCAGTCTTCTTATTCATTGTCCAGCTTTCGCATGCATACCCTGTCCTAGAGGGTCACTATGAGTCAGGATGGACTCGAGAGCAATGAGTTTAAGGTGATGGCTTTTTTTAACGATTATTTGGCATAACCAGTGCATAGTGTGTAGGAGCACAGAATTTCTGGATTCTAGTCCTGGCCTTGCCAGTAACTTGCTATGTGACCCCAGGCATGTTATTTTACCTCTCTGTGCTTTCAGTTTCCATATATGTGCAGACTCACAGGGCTGTAATGAGAAATTATTTCTGTAAAGCAATGTCTTACCTGGCTCATAGTGTTACATAGTGTTTGTAAGATAAACTTGTCTACCTTCCCATTTCAACTGTGGACTTCTTAAAGCTTGCAGCTTTGACTTAATTACCTTTTTATTTCTAGTATTTTGTTTAGTGCCCAGCACATAGATCCTCAGTAAATGCTGAATGTACCAGTAAATAATTTATTTTTGCTTGAAGGACTAGGGAAAGTTTCCTAGAGAAGTGAGGAGAAGCAGACTGGGGCATCAGGGTTCCCCTTCATACATGAAAGGTCCACTTCTCTTGTGTTGTTTCTTCTTGGTGCCTATTGTCACCTGACATTTGCATTGATTTGTTTGTTTTATCCCACTAGAATGTAAGCTTCATGAGAGCAGGGACTTCGTTTTATTCACTCTTCCTTCCCCAGTGCCTAGAATAGTACCTGGCGTGCTAACCGTGGACCAGTTAGTCAATAGATATTTGTTGAACAAATGGAAAGACAGGAGTCAGAAATACGTATGTTGTGCTTTGGCATCGTGTCTGCCTTCAGGCACTGCCTTTCCGGCGAAGGACCAGTCTGGCTGGAGCAGAATGCCATGGGAGGTTGCAGGAAGAAGGAAGATCATACCTGGGGTTTCACATCATCCTTCTGCTTCACAAACGTTGTCTTGTTTCATACCCCTTTTCCTTGCTATATCATATTCGTGTGTGTTGCTTTCTACTAATGCTAAACATTTTCATTGTCAGCTATGTGGATAACTGCCATAACTGGCTTTAAAACTCTTGTTTCTTAGAAACAGAGCTTGTATTTTTGTGAGGAAATTACAAGATTTTAGAATGAAAATTCTGCAACAGGTATTTTTCCATCTCTAAAAAAAGGGGTTTCATAGTTAGAAAGCCATTCAGGAAACTTCCAGAGACAAAAGAAGACCCTGTCTCACTGGAAGCAACAGTTAATCCTATCATTGAAAGAGACGCATAGGAAGCAATTTCCTTCGTTCAGCACACATGGATCGAGCAGCTTCCATCTGCTGGGCCCTGTGATAGATGCTAGGGAGACAAAGCAGAGCAGACAGCCCTGCCCTCAGGGGCCGCGCGGTGTACGGGTGTACAGACATACCCCGCTGTGTCGGCAGTCACGGGGCAGTTGATAGCAGCTACACGGGAGTTGAAAGACTGCTGTGAAAGCTGTGGTCTCAGGCTGGCCAGCGGGGTGAGGACTTCCTTAGGCCTTCAGAACCTGCTGAGGAACTGATGCTTGAGCTGAGTGCTGAAGGATGCATAGAAATTAGGGAGCCTAGGAGACAGTGTTTGTAAAAGTCTGCGGATTTGGGAGTTGGTGGTGGATGGTATGGACAGGGATGGGTGACACACAGATACGTTCCCCCTCCTCTTTCCTTTTCCTCTCCCTCTCCAAGTACATCCATGTGACTGGAGTTTGTTTAGGGGCGTGGCTCTTGCAAGGGGAAGCTCATGTGGCAGATGGGGACTGAATCACTAAGGCCTCACTGGTAGTATGGTAATACTGAGGAGTCTGTAGTTCATCTTGTACGTGTGGAGGAGCCTTCGAAGGATTTGAAACAACGCAGTGATACTCACGGTTTGTTTCAGAGAGACTGGAGAATGGGTTGCACGAGAATAAGGTCAACTGGAGTAAGGCTGATTGTGGCAAGATTGGTCTGGAGTCTGGAGGCTGTTGTGGAGTCAGGCAGGAGCAGACAGCACTTGGCCCCAAGTCAGCCTCATTGGGTCTGAGGAACAGGGAGCAGGTGTGAGAGATTTTAGACTATAAAATTGTTGGGGCTTAATGAGTCAGTAGAGGCCAGACTGTCAGCTCTCTAAGCACAGCAGCCCCTTCTGCCTTGCTCCGTCTAAGCCTCAGTACCTAGCGCCATGCTTGGCACATATAAGTGTTTCCTGAATGAGTATCTGAGTGACTAAATGAAGGGTGTGAGAGTGAGGGAGGAGATCTGAGAGACTGGAGATTCCTGCTTTGAGTGTCTGGGTGCATATCGGCAAACGTCCATTGAGGTAGGGAGATGTGGTAAAAGGAGCAGATGGGGTGGGGGCAGTTAGGATGCTAAATTCAGTTTTAGGCTTGCTAAGTTTGAGGCATATGTGGCTGAGTCTGTCAGGAATGCTGAGGAAGTAGGTGGAAAGTAGGATTTGGAGCACATGAGAACAGTTTAGGTCGGGGATAGAGTTGGGAGTGTCTCAGAGCATACAGGTGCTGATTAAAGTTGTGGTTAGATGTGGTATGTGTTGGTGTATAATTAGAAAGTGCCCCTGATGTGAGGCTAATGGTATGTTGAGACCAGTATTTCATTTGTAATTGATGCCAGTCAGAAAAAAAAGTGTCTTGGATCAGGTTGATCTTTCTGTATAGGATGAAAGATGTCACAGAGGTTTTTTTCCTACGCTTGTAATGGTTGGGGGACGAACTAAGAACCACAGATGAGCCCAAACGAGGTTCTAGTGACTGAACAGAGAGGGTATGCACTGGAAGTGGAAGACTGACTGATACAAGCTTGTGCAGGAAGAGATATTTCCGTTCCAAAGGAACAACAGAGAGGAACATTTTGAATAGTGGCGGATCTTAGTTCACTTGATGTGTGTGAGATATAATGGGAGCAACCTAGCAGCACAAGCCAGAATCTTCCTTCCTAGTGGCCTCCTTCAGCAGAGTCAAGCAGGAGCTGGGAGCTTGAAAGCAGACATCCCCTGGCTGGTCTTCAAGGGCAGGAACCATAGAGTACCTGTGTGCTGGGCTTGAGTCCAGCCTGCTGGTGGACCGCATGCCACCAGCAGATAAGAGGGAATGAGTCATGAGAAGGACAAGATGAGGAGGAGGAGGAGGGTGAAAGTTAAAACAAACTAAGCGCTCCTAAAAGTGAGGTGGACTTTTCAGGCTGCCAAGAAGGAAAAATACATGTTTTATAACTTGGGATTGGAACAGACAATAAATACTTCAGTATTGATGATACCCATGGTGACGATTAAGTCGGGGAAAGAGAAATGAAGAGAACCCCCAGGTGACATTTCTAGGTATTTGACATTCTGTAACGACTAATGTCCACCTGTGGTATTGTGTGATTTTAGGGTTGGCAATTAGTGGTTGACCCACTTTGCCTTGGGAATGCAAATACCACGTATTCACTTGCACAATAAGTGCTTTGTAGGTGAGAGCCCTGACAACACCCCTTCTTGTCTGTAGAGTTAACATCCGTACTCCAGTTTCTTGTCCGTACTCTAGAAAGAAATTTATGTCTATTCAGGTAGTGGAATAACATTTGTATTATTTCTTACCAGGAAAAAAAAAAAGCATTCAAAAATAATTTATAAATATAGTAGGGGTAGATTTTGTTTCTATTGTAATAAGCCTCATCTTTTTTTTATGGTTATATAGAAATACTAATTAAAAAAGTATGAGAGGGTTAGTGCAAAATGTTAATAGTCTGGGAGGTGGGCTTATGAGTGAATTGTAATTTTCCCTCCTTTTGTTTTTTTATTATCCATATTTTGTAGTTTTTCTTTTTAACTGTCATTTGTTTTTTCTGTAGTACAGAAATACAAGTTGGTAAAACTAGGAGGTAAAATTGCTAGATCCGCCTTGTGAACTCATATCCACAGAATGATGCAGGGAGTATACTTTGAACCATTTGCTCTCCTTTTCTAGAGGATTCCACGGATGTCGGTGAGGAGGACAGCTTCCTTGGTCAGACTTCTGCTCATACGTCTACCCCACAGACATTTAGTTACTTCTCTCAGGTATCAAGCAGCGGTGACCCTTTTGGAAATATTGGGCAGCCACCATTAACAACTGCAGCAGCACCGGTTGGACAGTCACCGTTCTCTAAACCCACAACTGCTCTCCCTTTTACAACTGGATCCCAAGATGTGTCGAATGTATTTTCACCGTCCGTTTCGAAGGCTCAGTATGGTGCTCCACCTGCGCCGCAGATGGGAGTAAATGCTTACCCGCCTTCTCAGCAGAGTGGTCTCCCTCCTTCACATTTTGGGAGCCCACCCCCAGGAGCACCCCAGCAAGGATACAATCCATATCGCCATACTCCTGTCAGCAGCAGGGCTAATCCTTATCTTACACCACCACAGCTGCAGCAGTGCCAGACACCTGGCCATCCCACCCCCCCGCCACCCGCTGGACCCCCTGTTCAGACGTACCAGATTCCTCCTGGATCTTTGCCACCGGTATGGAGACAGGTTTTTATATGCTAATCATTCACTCTTAGTTTTTCTCTCTCACTGTAGCCTGTTTTTAAAAATGCCCTGTATTTTATAATTTGTGTGGTGACATTATTTTCAGAGGATATTCTGTGCAAGCTGCATGCCTTGAAGTAGCCATTTTCTTAAAGGTAGCTCATTGTTTTGTTGTATTGTACTTAGGGTGACTGTGAGTCCGAACCGACTTGACGGCCCCTAATAGCAACAGAACTCATTGGGTGGTTCAGTTTCTCTCTCTCTCTCTTTTTTTTTTTTTAAGTAAATAGACTTTAATTTTTAGAGCTGTTTTAGGGTTACAGAAAAATTGAGCCAAAGTACAGAGAATTCCTGTATTAGCCCTACCCCAACAGTTTCCCTATTACTAACATCTCACATTGATGTGGTATATTTGTTACAATTGATAAAGATGGTTCACATTTTATCTTAATTTATATCACCTATTTATTGAAGTAAAAGGAGCCCTGGTGGGGCAGTGGTTAAGCACTCAGCTGCTAACCAAAATGTTGGCAGTTCAAATCTACCAGCCTGTGGCAGTCTGCTTTGGTAAAGATTACAGCCTTAGAAACCCTATGGGGCTGTTCTACTGTGTCCTGTAGAGTTGCTGTGAGTCAGAATTGACTTGACGGCAATGAGCTTGGTTTATTTATTGAAGTAGTAATTGATTTTAATGAGTAAGCTACCTGCCAATACTTCCGGATAATGATAATAAATGTTGTCTAGGTGCACGTGAGAGTAGAAATAATCACTGTCTTAACAGACTGCCAGTTTCTCATCTTATAATCGCACAATTTAATCAAAACACTCAATTACACAGGCTAAAATTGATTACTTCAGTACTTTCTCTTATTTATATCTATGGGGCTTGAACCTAGACAGCCAGACTCTGTCTCGGGGGCGATGGGACAGTGTTTGCGTTGGGCATGTTTTTGGAAGTGCCCATATGCTTTTTTCTGAACTGATAACTCAGCTGAATTCAAAACAGGAATCAACTGAGTTGAAGAAGGGAAAAGGTTAAAAGGAAGAGTTAAGAACCCAACCCAGTGTTTTTCTAGTATAAATAACCCTTTGATGTACATCCTTGTAGGTAAATTTTTGCTTATTATAATAATTATTCCTTAGGATAAATTCTTAGAGATGGAATGACTGGGTTTAGGTGTGTATACATTTTAAAGGTTAAATAAATCGTGGGCAATATATTGCTAGATGGGTATCTATCAAGTTGTTAGTTTACACTGCCATCAGCGTGAGGAAGTCCTGTTCTCTTTGCCACTGCTTTTGAGTTTTTTTTTTTTTAATTTTAATTGTTTTGGGGCCTAGTTATTAAACTAAATAACAAAAAAACTCATTGCCATTGATTTGATTCTGACTCATAGTGACCCTATAGGACAGAGTAGAACTGCCCCATAGGGATTCCAAGGAGTGGTTGGTGGATTTGAACTGCCAGCTTTTAGTTAGTAGCTGAGCTCTTAACCACTGAGCGACCAGGGGCCCATTAAATTAAATAGTTGTTCAGAGATGTATCTGGGGTAATTATTACTTTTGTCAGTTTGGGTCAGAAGCATACACAAAGTTGTTCATTTGGACGATCATGACGGTCTTCACTTTTTGTCCCCGCCCAGAGTCCTCCTTCGGTGCAATCAGCCTTGCCCCCACCATCGCAGCAGCAGCTACTGGCTAGACCTGCAGGCCCCTCGGTCCAAGCACCACCTCCTTTTCTACTTCAAAACCAGTATGAACCTGTTCAACCCCACTGGTTTTACTGCAAGGAAGTAGAATACAGACAATTGTGGATGCCTTTCAGCGTGTATGACTCTTTGAATCTTGAGGAAATCTATAATTCAGGTAAATACTGATGGTGCATTGTCTTGTGTCTGATTTTAGGACGAGAAGAGACGAAGACAGTTTATCCATGGCCTAGTTTTTGTGAATGTCAGATTGGTTAATCCTTGTAGACCCCAGCAGATTCTGTACCTTAAAGTGGTGCTATTATATTAATGTAAGTCCTGATATATCTGAGCAAGCTATTGGAAGAAATGGTTTAGTAATTTCTTTCTTTATTTAAATGTGTTTTAAATCAGAAAATAGAGTAACTCATATCCCAGGTTTTGTTTTGTTTTCAGTTTTTCTATTTCCCTTATTTGTAGTTATGGGCCATTTATAAGAGCATTTTCTGTGGAACTCTTGTTTCTGGAGAGGCTGTGTGAAGAAATTGTCCCATGTTCAGATGAGTTTTGGTAGTGCTGCTTACTACCTCCACAGGGCATGTTAAGGCTCGGAGAAGTCTTGCAGTACAGAAATACGCTTCTTGTCAGTGATCACTGGACTTCAAAACAAATTACCTATTAATATCCCTTAGAAACATATTTCATGGAGTACTGCTATAGGTAGATATTACTCTATTGAGTGGAAAAAAAAAATCTACCAGTTAATTGAATTATTTTATAATCATGTTTTTAAATTTTGGCCCTGGCTATTTCTTTTCTACTTAAGAGTCACAGTTTTGAGCAGATTAATTTGAAATTTATATTTTAAGACTAAAATGAGCTTAGTTCTTTGTCTTTAAGGATGGGCTGGTCACCGTAGTCATTTATTATTTCTGAATGTGCTTTGTGACTGTTGGGCTAAGATGGAGACTTTGTGCTCTAGTCCAGCCAGACCCCGAGAGTGTGGTTCTAGGGACAGATGGAGGGCGTTACGATGTTTACCTCTATGATCGGGTGAGGAAGCCCGTATACTGGGAAGAGGAGCCGGCCGAAGTGAGGCGCTGCACTTGGTTCTACAAGGGGGACACGGATAGCAGATTTATTCCCTACACCGAGGAGTTTAGTGAGAAACTAGAGGTACGTGTGCTTTACTCCTTTGTGCGTTTGTTTAAAAGATCCTAAGCCCAGTGTACACAGGAGCCTCATGTAACACCACTCATTATGGAGTTGACTTTTTTATAAGAGGGACTGTCTTGCTCCTCACAAAGAAGATGATTTTTTAAGTGGTGCTGTCATTCATGAGGGGCCCTGGGGTGCACTGTCGAAGAGCTTGGCTGCTAACCAAAAGGTCGGCGGTTCCAATCCACCAGCAGTTCCTTGGAAACCCTATACAGAGGTTCTTCTGTGTCCTGTGGGGTTGCTATGAGTCAGAATTGACTCGATGGCAGTGGGTTTTGGGATTTGGTCACTCATGAGTGTAGCAGGGACTTTTCTGTCTTGAGGCCTCAGTGTTTAAAGATAGACTGTATTTTGCTGGAGTGCAACACAGACCTAATAAGGTTCTTGTATCAAAACTTCAAAAGAACTTATGCTGCTGGCATTTGTTGGCAACAAATGCCAAGCATATGGCCCTTTTTCAAATTAATAATTCAGTAAAAGGCCTGAAATTAGCCTCTGTGGTTCGAAAAATAAGTATAAAACAGAATAGGTGCTAATGTCATGAGACTTAATAGCCATCTTAAGACTGGTGTTTTATATAACTGTTTTAATTTCTTGTGATAATTATACAGTAAAACCTGTGACGGCCGGAACCTGTGTAAGGCAGAAGCCTGTCAGTGAAGGAAATCTCGAATATTATCCACCAAAAAGAGCCTTAGAAAATTGGCAAGTCTTGTGAGACCTGGAAACACAAGACAATCCCATTGAGTTCTGGCTGTCATAGGTTTTACTGTATTTAGTAGCTGTGTATTAATTATTTGAAATAAGTTAAATCACTTCAGCCGTATACATGGAAAATAAGATATAGCATTTTAGCTAACTGTTACTTAATGTAGTTATTAAAACTTGTGTAACCAACACTAACATTAAACATTAAAACAGCACTTACGTTAGCATTAAAAGGGGCCTTTGAAACGTTAATCATCTCTAGATACACATTTTCAGTAGCCTCAAGCAAGGCCTAGGCCTTGTGTTCTGTTTAGGAACTAACAGTTCAAGTATCATTAATTACTAGTTTTTTTTTTCTTTAAAGAATAATTATTAGAAATAAATTCAATCAGTTTTTTAAATCAAACTGCTTTTTTTTTTTATATTGTTTTAACATATTTTTTCAGCAATTATAACAGCAGACCTTTTTGTGAGGTATTTCGCCTTTTAAAAAAAATTCTATAAATGCAATTTTTTAGGAGTTATCAATTGTTCCTGCTCTGGAATATAAGCTTTATAGTAGTAACTATAAAATATTATTCTGTAACCAAACCAATACTGAAAGATGAGTGTTGGTCTGAAGTAAAGACAGGTTAGTTGAGACTGAGTTAATTGAAAAAGAGGCTGTTGAAAACAGGGACTTCATTGTTTTTAATTTCACCCTATAGTTACGTTGAGATTTAGTGTACACATACTTGATATTTGTCAGAGACGGCGGTGTTCTGGTAAACCAGCTATCTAGGAAAAAAAAAGTCCCTGACCTATAGCATTTGTGTATTTCTGTGGTGTAAGTATTCCCACCATGACCAATTTTAAGCTACCAACGTGACGTCACAGAACATGGAGTTGGGAAGAGATGTGTGATGGGCTCTTGTGAGCCGGTAGGAGCCTGCTCTAACACACCACTGCAGACAGGTCCGTGGGACAGCCCTCACCTGACAGTGTGTTATTTATGTTGGTAGTTTCTGTTTCATTTAAAACATTTATTTCACAATATGTCATGGTCAGGACCCACAGTTTGAGAAGCACTAATTTAGAGCACACACAGAACCCAGTCAAAAGAAGGCATAATTAGTTTTGTTCTTACAAATACAAAATGTTAGGAGGCACCAGTCTTTGAAAAGATTAGTTATTTAAAGTAAAAAAGAATAAAGGAATAATCTGTAGCTTAATTTTGGAGCCCTGGTGGCACAGTGGTTAAGAGCTCAGGCTGCTAACCAAAAGGTTGGCAGTTTGAATCCACCAGCTGCTCCTTGGAAATCCCATAGGGCAGTTCTACTCTGTCTTATAGGGCCACTGTGAGTGGGAATCAACTCGATGGCAATAGCTTTGGCTTTTTTTTTTTTTTTTAAAGCTTAATATTAGACCTGAATGGATGAGTGGATGATCGAATACTGTAATTTTTGGTGCCTTTGGTAGGAGTGTGCTGAAGCTATAATGTCCCAAGGCCGAATGTTTAGTCTTATCTTGAAGATGAACTATATACTTTCGAGGCTAAGCAGTATCTAAAAGTATATGCTGTAACTTCAAGGTATTTGATCATAGATGGGCAACATAGGCTTTGGGGGTGGGATAGCTGTCCATATACTGACCATCTCAAGAGGACATGGCTGTTCTTAACCTAGAGAGGCCTTAACTCCTGTTCAGCCTTTTTCATGAAACCCAGAGCAGAGCATGGGAGAGGCTGAGCTGGTTAGGAAGTGAGAACCAGATGGTTTAACATGTAAAGATTTTCCAGCCTCGATAGCTCCAGAAGTCTGGATTCCATGAAAATCTGAAATTCTTTCCCACATTTTCCCCCTTTTGATCAGGATTCTGCTATAGAATCTTGGATCCAAATATTCAGTAATGATACCTGGGTATCACGTGGTCTTGTTTTTAAATATAAATATGTTTAAAAATAAAAAAATCCAAATCAGGAGGAGGGTCAAATGGACAGAGGCCGATGAAGAGGAATCGTTCCTGAATGATTGCCCAGGAGACAAAAAGAAACACTTCTTTTGGTGACATGGTTGTCAAATAATCACTGTTACCATACACACACACAAATTACTTGGACAGTAGGTATGCCAGTGTTGACAGAGTGTTCAGCACTCTGTGGTGAACCCCTCCCCAGGAGATCCTTAGATTTTTGCCTAATGCAAAACGAAAGTAGTATATCTAGAGGAAGAGGAAGAAAATGGTTGAGCAGTCAAGCCTTTGGAGTCAGGAAGTCCTGGGTGGGAGTGAATGTCATTTCTGCCATTGCTACTCAGTACTTGTGTAATCTTGTGGTACTCTGTACTTAAACGGTCTGAACCTTGCTTGGTTTTCTCCTCTATAAAATGGGAGTAATACTATTTAGGAATAATTCAGAGTAATTCATTAAATGAGGCAATATGCATAAAATGGTAACCAGTCAGTAAACGAGAGCTGCTGTTACTATTATTTTATTTGCTGTTGTTATTTTTCCTTCTCAGTGTGGCACAGCCTTGTCATGTGGGATGTGTGTCGTTTCTGTCTTTGTAGGCTGAATATAAGAAAGCTGTAACCACGAATCAGTGGCACCGCAGATTGGAATTTCCCAGTGGAGAGACCATTGTCATGCACAATCCAAAGGTAGTGGCTCTGCTTCTGATGTTAGAGTGTTAACTTTAGTAGTTACTCTGCTGGATGCATCCGACAAATGTTCATTTTTAGTCACTGCTGCAGTGAGGATATAGGTACGAGAGCGTTGCTTTTAAAATAGTTTACTGTGGTTCACAGTCATCACGAAAAGACAAAGGCAATTTAAATTTTTTCTCATGAAGTTTCCGTTTATGGCAACATATTAGTGGAGGCTTAGTATGCATGAAGTTGCCGGACACATTTTTCTGTTTGATCAGGGATCAGCAAGCTTTTTCTGTAAAGGGTCACAGTAAATACTTAGGGCTTTGTAGGCCATCTGGTCTCTGTGGTGGTTTGAAAGCAAAAGCAGCCATACACAGTATGCAAACGAGTGAGCACGACTGTTTCCAATAAAACTTTATAAAAACAGGTGAAGGTCTGGCTTTGGCCGGTGGGCCGTAATTTGCCCACCCCTGCCCTTGACGATGGCTTGTTTTAACTTTTGAAGAAAACAGTGCATCCTTCCTCTTTTTATTTGTATCGTCTTCACGAACTTTTCTTTTGGTTTTTAAAAATATTGATTACTGATATTCTGATTTTTTTATTTACCATCCTCACTCTCTCTGAGCACCAGGTTGCTTGTCTGCGATAATGTTTATCTCCCAGGGTCAAGTTTTAGATGAAGTGATTTATGTGAAAGCATCTAGTAGTGCTTGGCACACAGTAGTTTCTGAGAACATGGTTGGTTTTTGTGTTACAGGAAAGTGTAAAGAGAAAACAAGAATAACCCTGATCTACTTACCGTCACCTTTATTGGTACTAAAATAAAAAGTTAAGTGAAGTTTGAATAGTATAGAAAGATAGTAAATGAAATAGAAAAGCCTCCTCCCCCAACATTCTCCACCCCATTTTCTCTTCTTGATGGTAACCATTTTTTTGTCTTTTATACAAATGTAAAATTTTGTATACCATCATGTATACAATCATATATATATGAGTATATATATATATTTTTTTTTGCGAGAAAAATTTCTGTATAGCACAGGGCTAAATTTAGTATAGTTGATTTAACAGAATAGATTTCTTCCCAAAAAAATGGTGGGTAAATCAGTTTTCATGGAAGTTGAATTTCTAAGTTCATTAGTAATCTTACTATCCATGGGATTTTGCATTACATGTTTTTATATTACTGAGACTCCTCCTTTGCAGGTAAGTTTTCCTTAATTTGTTATGTGTAAACCTAGATTTTTATGTTAGATTTTAAAATCAAGCTATACTGTTTCTGATTTAGTTATTTTCTGGCATAAGCATTGGAAATATTGGTATTGTTTTCTTGATTTTAATAGTTAATAAACCGTGGTAGAACTCTTAAAAAATTAGTTTTAGTTTTGGGAGAACAGTACTGACTTGATTTATAAAGTACTTACGCTGTTAAGTAGTTTATTATGAATTGGAATAAACAGTTTAGCCTGCATTGAAGAAGAATTTGGTAATGAGTCGTTGTAATTCTCCTGTTGTATCCTGAAGGTTATTGTCCAGTTCCAGCCTTCCTCAGTGCCGGATGAATGGGGGACCACACAAGATGGACAGACAAGGCCCAGGGTTGTCAAACGTGGGGTTGACGATAGCCTTGACGAAATTCCTGACGGTGTGTATAGCTTGTTTAGGACCAAGATGCCTTTGAGCTTTCTGTTGTTTTAGCACCGTTCTTTAGCATGATGAAAAGAAACACAGTTATTAGAATTACTTGGCACAACGTGCAGAAATTAAGCAGTTTCGTCCATTTTCTTTTAAATTTTATTACTTTTACATCTGTTTATTAATTTAGAATTTGGTTGAAGATATACAAACCACATAATATAGATTCTAAAATATGTGTTGCTTTGAAGAAGCACTTTGTTCGTTAAAACTAGACCTGTGGGACTACTTTTGGGCTGAGGTTTTACGCCTCAGCTAGTTTGTACTGCTCTAGCGCTGGGGTCTGCAGGCTTCTTTTCTAAAGGGCCAGACAGTAAGTACTTTAGGCCCTTGTGGGCTGTATGGACTCTGTTCCAGCTATCTATCCACCTCTGCCGTTGTAGTGTGAAAGCAGCAGTAAACATTATGTAAGTAAATGGCCATAGCTGTGTCCCAGTTCAGCTTTATTTACCAAAGCAGTCATTGGGCTGGATTTGAATCATGAGCCATAGTTTGCCAACCCCTGCTGTAGTGAACATGTTTTGGTTTCTCTGTTGTGCCATTTAAAGTGTGGATTACGTTTTGACAATCATAAATATTCATGTTTGTTTTATTGCCTAATAAAATTATAAAATAAACCAAACCCACTGCTGTCGAGTTGATTCCAACATATAGTGACCTGCCCCATGGGGTTTCCAAGGCAGTGAATTTTTACGGAAGCAGGCTGGAACGTCTTTCTCATGTGGAGTGACTGATGGGTTCGAACTGCTGACCTTTTGGTTAGCAGCTAAGCACTTTAATCACTGTGCCACCAGGGCTTTTGATAGGTAAATAGGTGCTCATATTGTAAAATCTGGAAGAAATAACCACAGTAGAAAAAACAGTAGATTTAACTTGGTGATGCTCATTTGGTATGTGTGAATCCCCCAAAGCCAGGGGAAGGATCTGGGGAGAAGATTGTCAGGTTTCATATCGATGAGTTGCTTCTCCACGTGGGCCTTAGTGCCCTGGGAAGCTCTGAAGAAATCACGAGCTTATGGAGTGTCCACAGGTGTGGAACTTCTGGTCACCGTAGGCTGAGAGCCCACCTGCTTCCTCCACCTACTGGTCCACATCGCTGTTACTTGCCCAGATGTTCTTTGAGCGTTATTCTTCTGATGTGGTAGAGAGTGATGATACTTATTTAATTAGTTAGGAAGGATCATGAATTTTTTTGTCGAGTGTGTGGATAACAAAAGGGATATCCAGAATATTGCTTTTCAGTTAAGGAAACCCCAACAGGTTTCCAACATTCATCAGTGATTGATTTGTTTATTCAGGGGAAATGCCTCAGGTTGACCACTTAGTGTTCATGGTGCATGGCATTGGACCCGTGTGTGACCTGCGCTTCAGAAGCATTATTGAGTGTGGTAAGTGTTAGCTGTCATATTTTATTTTGTGGAATGATTTGAGAATGAATAGAAGAGCTTTTAAATGTTTATTTCTTAGGGTGGTTCTCAACTGTATGCTACTTGCTGCAATGCAGGCTAGGTTGTAAGATGCAGATTTAAATGATCAGTGGGAAAAATTAATTTGTACTTCATTTGCTCTTGTGACATACCTAACTCAAAAAATCCTAGACTCTGAAGAATTAGAAGGGATCTTGGAAATAATTTAGTCAAGTCTTTCTGACGGACAGCCTCTGCCTGAGCACTTCCAGTGACTAGGAGCGCCTGTGCACTGAGCTTACTTACAGTGAGTTAGCTGTGAGACGTTTAATGAAAATATGACTCTGCCTGGTTTACTTCACTTTTTATGTTTATGTAATAATAGTTCATGCTTACTGGATACTTGGTATATGCCAGGTACCTTGCCTGTCTTATACAGTGATCCATCAAAGTAAACCCTTGGGGTGTAGGTACTGTTATGATCATCCCTGTTACCCCCATGTTTAGGTGAGGAATTGATGCCCAGAGGGGTTCCAGCACCTCTTGGGCGTCCCAGTCAGTAAGACTCGGAGCAGGAGCTGCAGGCAGGTGGTTTGACTCCAGAGCTGTAATGACAGGGCCGTAGCGCTCACCAGTAGTGTTAGTTAAACTAATGTTTTACAGTTGTTTATGCCTTCCTCTAAAATAACGAAGAGTTAAAAAAGCTTCCTAAAGGTTTGTTATCTTTTCTAACAAAATTTGTCAGCCCCATTTTTTTCTTGAAAATTAAAAAAGTTTGGGCATATTTGAGGTAATTGCTAACTAGCTATAAAGTGAGGACAATTTAATTAATCTTATTTGATTTTGTGTTTTGGTTTTTGAAGTGGATGATTTAATCAATTTAATTTGTCTTACCAGAATTTTTTTTTCTTTTTAAGTGGATGATTTCAGGGTGGTTTCTCTCAAATTGCTGCAGACACATTTTAAGAAATCTTTAGATGATCAGAAAGTAAGCAGAGTGGAGTTCCTCCCAGTTCATTGGCATAGTTCCTTGGGCGGGGATGCCACAGGTGTTGACAGGTTTGTAGATTTCTATAACTTATTTTCACATCAGTCAAGTTTAGATTTAGAATTTAAATACGTAATTAGCAATAGTTCATTCTGACTTGACGTTTCTTTATTTAATTAAATACTTGCTCTGACTCATGACTAAATACTGGCTGTTAAGTTTATGTGCTAATTTTTAATGTGTATATGTGTGTGTATCTATAACTTGTTTCTATTGTAAAGAAAACCTAAGAAACTTCAGCCAGTTTTAAGTGCAGTTCCAATTTATAGTGGTGTAGAGAGGAGGTGGTCCTGTGTGTTGTAGGGTGTTTAGCAGCATCTCTGGCCCCCTAGACCCACTAGATACCAGTAGCGCACCCCTCATTCCTCCACCGGGTAACAACCAAAAGCGTCTCCAGATGTTGCCACGTGTCACCTGGGGAACAGAATCGCCTGGTCGAGGGATGGTTTAGAATCTTGTTTTTCTCAGAGAAGTGCTCTCGGCAGGGCAGTTCCTTCTTGTGTAACTACTCTGTGCATTGCAGACCACTCAGCATCCTTAGTCTGTGCCCACTAAATGCCAGCCGCACTTGCCAGGCACGGGGAGAACTGAAAATGCTCTCCTTTGAGAACCGCGGGTTTAGGTAATATTTATGCAGGGACACAGGACTAATAATGTCTGGATTTTAGGGAATGTTGTCATGTTTTAGGGCACGTGGTTTAATACAACTGATCCTACAAACAGCATTGTCTCCAGGTTGGGCCCTACCATGAGGTGTTTTCTTTCTGCATGGATGTTTATGAACTTCTCTGTAGCCATGCTCAAATCAGGAAGTGTTTCATCACACGTAGCTCCTCTCTTACTCCTTGCTGTGTTCTCTGTTCTTCTCACCCACCGTTTTTGTCAGGTATCCTGATCTCCAGTTGGGAGAAAAATGGACGAGTAGGCTTTCCTCTATAAAAGTAAAATACTTGCATAATGCCTCATTTTGTATAATAGAACTTTTCCTGAGAATCCCAAATTCATAGCACAGTTATAGGCCTCAGTATCATTTTTGCTTTATCTTGATTTGTTTATAATAATTTTGTCTACAGACTCAATTCATAATTAGTCTGTGGGGTTTTTCGACTCAGTGTGTTTTTGGGAATCAAAGTCTAAGCAGCTTTTTTAAAATCCATGGGTTTAAGGTCGATACTGACTGAAAATACTCTTTTTTTTTCCCCTTTGTAAACAGGAATATTAAGAAAATCACTTTACCAAGTATTGGTCGGTTTCGTCACTTTACCAATGAAACCTTGCTAGATATTTTGTTTTACAATAGCCCCACCTACTGTCAGAGGATCGTGGAAAAAGTGGGAATGGAGATAAACCGTCTGTACGCACTCTTCAGGAGCCGGAACCCAGACTTCACAGGCGGCGTCTCCGTGGCTGGGCATAGCTTAGGTAAAACTGTCAGATGTGCACATTTTAAACATCATTTTTGTTGAGCATCACTGCTCTCAGTTCAGGTGATGTTAGGGTAAGATTTAGGGTTGTAGATGGTGAATTTTGTAAAGGGTAGAAGTTGATGCTTTGAGTTCAGATTCGGCCTTTACTCTTCACTTCTAATACCACCTGGGAATGCTTTTATACTTCAATTTATTCTGCCTCGTGATTATCAAATCTTTATTTGATTATGAAGTACTGATGATCAAATTTTGATTAGCATCTAAGTTTTGTATACTTCTGCCTATGGACTTTGAAAAAAAAGTAGGAAAATTTATTTAGTGTTATTATTTATTAGTGTTATCAAAGCATTTAGTACATCATTAAGCAAAATGCTTCCTTTTCTTAGGCTCTTTAATACTGTTTGACATACTGTCTAATCAAAAAGACTTGAGTTTTTCAAAGTCTTCTGCGCCTCTTGCTGTTGCTAATGGAGTTGTGAAGCAGTCACATTTTCTGGAAAAGCAGGTATGCTGCACGTGACTTAATTAACATTGGGATTTATAGTCAGAGCTGAACAGTTCTCCAGAATCTGAACTGTTTCCAGAAATGTCTTTATATGTTAAAATACATTAAGGTTTAGAAGCGTAATGGCATCATATAACTAGTTGTTTGAGCCTCTCACTTAACTTTCCTTCCTTATGGTTTATAAATTTAAATGCGAGAGCAAGTTTATAATTTAAAAAAAGAAAAGAGTAAATTATTGTAGGAAATGGGTGTATGAGTGATTTATCAAATTTAAATACTTTTTAGAATATTTAAACTTTGGATGGCAGAGTACTTAAGATGATGGTTTGCGTGTAGAGCAATATTGTTTAAGAACTTTCTGTGGATTAGGAAAGACATTTTGTGGGAGTTTTTCTGAGCTTTGTAATGTTGCCTGTTTATTTTTAAGATGACCGAAGAGCCAAAGCTGACTTTGGATGAGTCTTGTGACCTTGATGTTGAAAATGAAGAAGTCCTAAGTTTGCAAGAAACACTGGAGGCACTTAGCCTCTCTGAATACGTTAGCACTTTTGAAAAGGAAAAGATTGATATGGAGTCTCTGGTATTGACAGCAGTTTCATTCATTTTTGTTAAAATTGTTTTTCCTGTGCATATGATTAAAAATGAAGACTGACTTAGACACTCTGACATCAAAATACATTCTAAATAAGTCAAAGGTTTAAATGTTAAAAAGATTAATAACCTGGGGCTGCATTTCTAAGGATGATACAAACCCAGAAGGCGTAAAAGACAGAAACTGCACAGCAGAAGACACCGTAAACAATGTTAAAAGAGTGATGGTAGAAGAATACTTAGAACACACATTATAGACAAAGGGCTTAATATTCAAAGCTTCTACACGTCATTTACAAAAGACCATCCACCCAGTGGGAAAACAGGCAAAGAATATGAACAGATAGTTCACAGAAAAGGAAATAATGTGAAAACTCGTAAAAAGAGAAAAGTTCAGTGAAATTGTTTTAACCTATCAGTTTGGCAAGAATTAAAAAATCTGATAATATACCATGTGGCTGGGCTGAGTAGAAGTAAGCACTGTTATAGATTGTTGGTGGGAGTGTAAGTTGGTCCATCCTCTATGGAGGGCAGTTTGGCAATACCTTTTTAAAATACGAAAAGGACTGTATCTTTTGACCCAGTGATTCCACTGGCAGGGTATTTCCTGTAGAAATAGTCACATGAGGATGTACACAAGGACACTCACTGTAGCGTTGTTTGTAATAGCAAAACCTGGGAAGCACTTCAGTGTCCACCAGGAGGCACTAGCTGAATCAGACGTCTTGTGCCCACATTGTTGAATGAATGAGGTGGTGTTAGACTGGTGTGAGATGATCTCTAAGGTGTGCTATGCGAAGAGAGCAAAGCTCAGTACTGTGTGCTTAGTAGCAACGTACAAATACACGTCAAACACCGTGGAACCATAAGGTGTTTCTGGAAGGAGACCATGTTGTCAGCAGTTGCTGTGGACAGGAGAAGTGACTGGTTGGGACAGGAGGGGAGGAGAGAGACTTCATTGCATGCTCGATTATAGTTTGAATTTTGTACGACACACATGTATTTTCTGCTAAAAATTAAAAGATAGAATGATTTAGATACAGAGATCTAAGACTCCACAGCCCAAACTAATGCATGACTTAAAAACAACAAACACCTTATAAATTGACTAGATCTTAGATTGCTTTAGATGATTCGGTTTCTTATAATTTTCTTATTCCACTTCATTTTCTCTATCACTCCTTTTATTAATTAATATGCTTGTTTGTTTCCCTTTAAAGCTTATGTGTACAATTGATGACCTGAAGGAGATGGAGATACCCCTTGGACCCAGAAAGAAGATAGCTAACTTTGTAAAACATAAAGCAGCCATACTGGTAAAGTTCTTCTCTGCCTTAATCCCGTAGTGGTCAGGCAGGCTGGCTTGCTAGCATACAGTATTGGAAGCACACACTTTGGAGTCAGTCAGGGCTGGTTCAAGTCCCAGTTAGGGTGACTGACTGTCCTGTTTTCTGTGGGACTGAGAGAGTTCCCAGAATCCAAGACTTTTCAATTTTAAAACTGGTATTTGGGGGTTTCCTGGTGCAAAACCCAGCAAAGTTCTGGGCAAAGTGGCACGCTTTGGTCTCCACAATGCCCAGTTCAGCCACTTACTAGCTGTATATTCTTGAGCAATTTGCTTAATTTCTTTCATCTTTGATTTTCTTCATTTCTAAAAGGAGTTGACAGTGCTGCCCTCATAAATAGGTGAAAGAATGAAATAGGGCAGGTGAAGCTCAGCACCAAATCAGTGTTAACTCACCTTCTGTCACCTGCCTTAGCCCTTCCACCATCTGAAACAAAAAAAAAAAACAAACCCACTGCCGTCGAGTTGATTCCGACTCACAGCAACACACACATACATGATACCTCATTAAATAATAACCAAAAAGCAAAAATCCTAAACAATACAAAACAAAACGAGTAGCAACACCACCACCACCAAAAAAAATTAAAAAGAAGTACAACTGGGAAAAAACCCAGTTTTATTTTATTTTAATTTCTTGTTCAAATTAATTTCACAGACGTTTTCTAATTGCTTAATTAGAAAAATTAGAGAAGTCTTTTAGGGTAGCTACTTTATTGTTACTAACCCAGTCTTTGGTGACCCATGTTTTGAACTTCTGTGGCTCTTTTATTTGTGCTGTTTATTTGGAACTTAATACATGCCACTTTGTTATTTGTAATTTGTAAATAAAGCCTAAGACCGATTTTTTATGTTTGTTGTTGTTCTGTGCTTTTGAGTCGGTTTCTGACTCGTAGGGACCCTGTGCACAACAGAATGAAACACAGCCTGGTCTGTGCCAGCCTCACAATTGTTGCTATGCTTGAGCCCATTGTTGCAGCCATTGTGCCAATCCATCTCATTGAGGGTCTTCTTTGCTGACCCTCTTCTTTACCAAGCATCATGTCCCTCTCCAGGACTGATCCCTCCTTGAAAACATGTCCGAAGTATGTGAGACATACTCGCCATCCTTGCTTCTAAGGAGCATTCTGGTTGTGCTTCTTCCAAGACAGATCTGTTTGTCCTTTTGGCAGTCTATGGTATATTCCGTATTCTTCACCAGCACCACAATTCCAAGGTGTCAATTCTCCTTCCGTTTTCCTTATTCATTGTCCAGCTTTCACATGCATATGAGGTGATTGAAAATACCATGGCTTGAGTCAGGCCGCACCTTGTCCTCAAACTGACATTTTGCTTTTCCACACTTTAAAGAGGTCTTTTGCAGCCGATTTGCCCAATGCAGTGCGTCTTTTGATGTCTTGAGTGCTGCTTCCATGGGTGTTGACTGTGGATCCAAGTAAGATGAAATCCTTGACTTCAGTCTTTTCTCCGTTTATCATGATGTGGCTCACTAGTCCAGTTGTGAGGATGTTTGTTTTCTTTATGTTGAGGTGCAATCCAAACTAAAGGCTGTGGTCTTTGATCTTCATTAGTAAGTGCTTCAAGTCCTCTTCACTTTCAGCAATCAAGGTTGTGCTATCTGCATATCGCAGGTTGTTAATGAGTCGTCTTTTTGTTTAGCTTAAGGAATTCTGAGTCATTCAGCATGTTTATTGGGTAGCTTTTTTGAATCAGGCTCTGTCCTCAGTTCTTGGGATTTGGAGATGAACAAGGGTATACGATCTAATTAGGGGGGAGATTTGACCACAGATGACGACACGTCAGTCCTGTAACGGGCTTTCTGAGCTGTGGGACAGAGGAAGGCTGCAGTTCTGACCCGAGGAGAAGGGAGCTGGTGCCAGTGAGAAGAGACTTCCCTGAGGGGTGGGGACTCGAGGTTGAAGGAGTGTAGGGTTGGGGGAATGGCCTTACAGGAATAGGCGTGTGTTTTCTTGTGGAAGTAACATTAGGTGAGCTGGGAATAGGGTGGGTGGGGGGTTCTGAAGGCCTGAATGGCAGGTGTGCACGTTTGGATTTTTTCTTGTAAGGGGGTAGTGGTTCTCAGCATGTTCTTATGGCCAGTCACTGAAAGTTATGATGCTTTTAACCAGACACCATAGAAGGCCAGCCTGTTTGATAAATTCTGATGAAGTTGAGAAAATTCTGTTGTCAGTTTGTATCACTGCTGAAGGGCGGGGAGGCAGTGAGGGCAACATTATGAGTGGACTCACATTCCAGAGTGTCCACTCTGGCGGGAGTGTGGAGACACAGTTGAAGGGAGTGAAGCTGGAGGCTATTAGGAATCTCTTAGAGCAGCCCAGGGTATCATACAGGAAATGGAAAGCAAGGGTGCAACTCAAGAGACATTTTAGACTTACAACGAATAGTATTTGATGACGGGAAGATTAGGAGTTAAGGAGGAGGTTATTAACTTTGGCAGTTAAGCAGATAGAGATGTCTTCAGTCTCGTTTTTACTGTATAATGACTCGTCCTAACAGGTGAGCCTCTTGGCAGCTCTGTGAGGTCAGTCCGAGGTAGCAGTCTCAGGGGCACAGTGGTCAGACCAAGACTAGACCCCAACCAGTGTGTGAGTGTTGATGCTTTACATCAGGATGACACTCCGTGTGTGAGAACGTTAGTCCCGTGTGTGCATCATTGAAGCACAAGCCTGCAAAAACTCCCAGAAAGCAAAATACAGGATGTTTTCAGTCTCTATATATGTCCTTGATTTAATTCTGTAATAAAAGGGAAAAAAAGCAGAAAGTATTCTATAGTTCTTGAAAAATTTCTGGAAGGAGCCCAGTTTATAGACTGCAGTTGCTTGAACATGTAAGTTATGGTATTGTAAGAATGTTTTGAAAGGAGTAAAAATCTACAGAGTGATCTTAGTTTTTGAATTCAGAAGTAACTGTCTGTGGATGAAGCATGACTCGTTCTCAGCCGCGCAGCCATTGACCGCTATACGTTTTCCACCGACAACAAGGTGCTTCCAGGTCAATAGTAAGATCATGTGGCGTGTCCTGTTGGCATACTGTAACTGGAGTAATCGATCTAAAATTAGCCAGTTATAACAAGGAGATCAAATATTAGTGGCCTTGCTTTTTTTTTCTTTGTAAACCATCTTAGTGATTTTCATTTGAAAGGGAAATAGTTTTCATTGTTAGGAATTATTGATAGTCAAGAACGTATGTGTGCTAGTTGACTTAGTTTTAAATTATTGCGTGTGACTAGGGGAAACAAAACAGCTGTGGCCAGTAGGAGAGTTTGTGATCTCTTTAGACAGCTCCTTTAGCAATTTAGAACGCTCAGTTCTGTGAATGTAACAGGAAGCACTTTTGAATGAGAAAGCAAATTTAAACTGAAGAACATAGAAAGTGTTCTTTGGATTTTAGGTTTGATCTTGTGTTCCTTCCAAAGGGCAGAGATAACCAAGCCTTAAAAGCCTTAATGGTGGGAGCAGTTAAAAGCTGGCTAGCAGGGAGTTTTCTTTTTCTGTATTGCCTTTTGAATTAAGCAATTGAAATTCTTTCCTGATTTCCTAGTATTTGAAATCAGGTAATAGATTAGCTAGATTTGGGCAGCTGTTTTGTTTAGGCTGTCTGTGGTTTTTTCAGCAGAGACTTGCACGTGGCCATTCACAGCCCAGCGAAGGGGGACCATTGAAATATGTGCTGTTCACACTCCTCTGGTGTTACTGTTGCTACTGTATTGAGGGTGTGATCATAGACCAGTGCGAACAGATTTTACCTCATTGTTACAGAGACATACATTTTATGTAAACTGCCCTAGAGCTTTTGTTTATTTACTCATTTATGGAAATGCATAGATCATGAGTGTTCAGTGTAATAAATTTGATAGTTGTATACACTGTATGGAAACCGTGGTGGGATAGTGGTTAAGTGCTACAGCTGCTAACCAAGAGGGCGGCGGTTCATATCCACCAGGCGCTCCCTGGAAACTCTATGGGGGCAGTTCTATTCTGTCCTGTAGGGCTGCTGTGATTCGGAATCGGCTCGATGGCAGTGGGTTTGGTTTTTTTTTTTTTTATTGTACTAAGATAAGAATAGAACACTTCTGTCTCTCAGCTATTTCCCTTGACCTTTTTCTAGCCAACTACTCCCCCCATACAACTACTGTTCTGATTTCTATCACTATAGAATAGTTTTGCCTGTTCTGGAGATTCGTATAGATGCCATCAACATATCTGGCTTCTTTTACTCAAAATAATGTTTCTGAGATTCATCCAATTGTTGCTTCATTTGTAGCTCATTCCTTTTTATTTTTTTTTTAATCTCTGAGCAGTATTCTGTTGTATGAATGTACCCCACACATAAAAAGCTTTTGATGAAAACTTGTCAGCGGCTCCATCTAGACACAAGGGGTATAGACATGTTGAATGAAGAAATCTCTAACAAATCTTTATAGGAAGCATATGGATTTTACAGTTACATAGTATTCTAAAGTGTCTGAGGTAGAGATCATAAAAGGAGAAGTTGACTTTTTAGAACTTTTCCTTGAGAAAATTTTAAATTATGTACAGAAGTAGAGAGATGGTGTAATTATGTAGTGGTAGCTGATACTTAGATTTCACCGTAGCTGTTTTGCCATATTAGGTTCTTCTTAATCTTTTTTCCTGAAGGATCTTAAACTATAGGCACGGTGGCTCTTTGTCTCTAAATATTTAGTATACATTTCTAAAAAAGGTCATTTCTCTCTTAATACACTGCCATTATCATGCCTAACAAACTAATCATTCCTTAATATCAAGATAGCGTGCTTCATAGTGATCACAGAGAACCAAACTTTTCCTCAAGGTTATATTACGAATTTTGGTGTTTCATAGGAACAGAAAAAAACAACTTCAGAAAAGAAAGCAGCGATGGCCACCTCGACAAAAGGGCAAGAGGAAAGTGCTCAGAAAGCTAAAGAAATGGCTTCTCTCCCCTCAGAATCTAACGAGTCAAAGAGGAAACTTCCAGTTGGTGCTTACGTTTCTTCTGTGCACGTTGATTACGAGTCTTTTGGAGTTGGCACTGGACAGGTGAGCCTCCGTGTTGACTTAGGGCTACACGCTATGTGTAGGTGTCACCTGTCCTTATGATTGAGGTTATTCGTTCAGTATTTACTGAACATTTATTTAGTGGGGTGGGGGAAATCTGGTTTTCTCATCATTAAAATTGTATGCTCCTTTCATAATAAGGGACTGAACATGTGGTGAACATATTATTTAGCTTTCAAAATTCTGTATTTCAGTTTTTCTGATCACTTGTAATTTTGTAGCATTAGTCTGTCATAGCCACTAACAACAAAGGTAGCTATCGTTAGAAAATTACTTCCAGAGTGTATTTAAATTTCTGTGAGAGAAATTTTCTGCATTCATTGAAATTATATTTTTTAGTACTCACAATTCTTCCCTTGGGGGAAAAATTCTTATGAAAATTGACCAAGTAGTTGATTATAGCTGCATTTAATAATATAGCTTAATGTACTTTTGCCTTGATGGTTTGAAAGCAGTAAACTTCTTTTAGAGTGTTGCATTCAGTTTATTTATAGTTGTGTAGGTAAGGATCTGTCAACACAAGTGAGTACAGAATTGACTTAAAGAAGACAGAAAACGCAGCTGGCTACATGTGAGCTACAGGGGTTCATTAGGGACAAATAACTTTTAATGGAAGGAAACTTGACCTAAAAAGTGAGGTTGCTGGTTGTAATATAGGTAATACTTGTGTTAAGCACTTTATGTGGATTAGGGTATTTATTCTTCAGCCACAGTATTTGGCATTATGATTCCCAATTTATAGATGAGGAAACTGAGGCTGAGGCAGGAGGATAAGAAACTTGCCCAACGTCACACAGTAAGTGAGGAGTAGAGTCAGGATTCAAAGCCAGGCAGTTTGGTTCTAGAACTTGCAGTTTTAAGCACGCTTACGACTATAATAAATGTAGTACTTATTATGTACTGTATAAGGAGCCTTGGTGGTGTAATGGTTGAGCACTTGGCTGCTAACCAAAATGTCTGTGGTTGGAACCCACCCATCTGCTCTGTGGGAGAAAGGACCTGTCCATCTGCTCCTGCAAGGCCTAGGAAACTCTGTGGGGCAGTTCTCTTCCGTCCAGTGGGGTTGCTATGAGTCGGAATCAACTCGATGGCACACAACAACAAAAATAGTACAATGTACGTATTATGTTATACAGGAAGTTAAGTTATAGCCAGAGGATATAATTTATAAATTATCTTGCTTTAAAGAGAAGTTTTTAGTCCTTTTAAGCTAGCAACAGCTAGCTGTCCACGGCAGTGATTGTAAGCATCCCAAAAGTGCGTATGCGGTGCATTGTCTGTATTTGTGTGCTTTTAATATGCGCGTGGTTCCAGGAACTTTTGAAGCTTTTGAATTTTGTATTAGGCGATGTTGGAATGATCATCTTTTATTGTTATTTGTTTTTTTCTAGGTTTCTGTTGTTTACAACTCATTAGACTTTGCCCCAGAGATTTTCTTTGCCTTGGGATCGCCAATTGGTATGTTTCTCACTATTCGAGGAGTGGATAGGATAGATGAGAACTACAGGCTTCCTACCTGCAAAGGATTCTTCAATATTTATCATCCAGTGAGTGAACTGAATTTATTTTCTATTTTGAAGAAGGCAAAGAACCTGTTCTTTTTATTCTAATAGATTCTCAGAATCTTATTTCTTAGAAATTAATACTGATCTTGATTTTGTATGACTTAGATCTTTGCCTTAAGGCTTCAGTGAGATACTTCCCAATAAACTTTTCTATAAAAGCCTTTTTGCAAGGAAAGAATTCTATTGCTTTGCTTGTGCAAGTAATTTGACTTACAAACTTGAAAGTCTACTTACAATCACTAGTATTTGAATAAGGTGTGAGAAGTCTCTGGTTTGTCAGTTATCCATTTTCTCACCCAAGTAAGGTGTGTAACTCAAAACAGCTTTTCATAAATTTTCAATTCTTCCTTTTACAGCTTGATCCAGTGGCATATAGATTAGAACCCATGATTATCCCAGATTTGGACTTAAAAGCAGTTCTCATTCCACATCACAAAGGCAGAAAAAGACTTCATTTAGGTAAAAGCAATACAATAAAAACTTGTTTCCTTCTTGTCATTTCATAGTCTAAAATGAATTATGAAAATTTTAACACTAAGTCCTTTCTGAAAGAATTACTGTTATTTAAGTGCTTACTATTTGTGGCACTTTTTAAACTAAGTATTTGGAAAAGCTGTAGAGGAAAGTTGTGAATGAGTTTCTTCTCCTTGGTGAATTTGCATTCTAATTGTAAAGATAATTGGGGATGAGGGAAAGGTGGTAATAAGGTGCTTAATTAGGTTGTGATACAAGATTTGGAATTGGGAGGAGGAGAAGCATTTGAACTAATAACCAAGCCATCAGGAGATAGATTTGGTACTGTCTAAGTGAGCCTTTAATTCCTTGCTAACGAGACAAACATTTTCTATGAAAAAATTCACTAAATGTAATGTATTGTTAATTATTCCAAGCGGGATTTAGATTTCTTCTATGCCAGTAACGGTCTGTATTATGTATCCACAGGTTTAAAAGGTTGTTGGGTACAAGGGATGGGAGTGGGGAGGAGAAGAGAAGGAAAAGTGATCCTCCCCTCCTCCCTTTTTAAAATATTTTATCAAATTTTAGGAGTCCAGGTGGTGCAGTGGGTAAGAGCTTGGCTGTTAACAACAAAAAAAAAAAAAGGTCGGCAATTCGAACCCACCAGCTGCTCCTTGGAAACTGTATGGGGCAGCTATGGTCTGTCTTGTAGGGTCACTATGAGCTAGAATTGACTCGATGGCAACGGGTTTTTGGTTTATTGAGTTTTAGGTGAAAATTTACGTGGCAAATTAGGTTCCCATTTAACAATTTTTGTATACCTTGTTCTGTGACATTGGTTACATTTTTCACCTTGTGTCAGCATTCTCATTATTTCCATTCTTTTTGTCCTGCTTCCATTAATCAGGTGTCCCTGTCCCTCCTTAGCTTCTCATCTTTGTTTAAGGATAAATGTTGACCATTTGGTCTTGTATTGTTGATTATTTAAGGGAGCACAGTATTCACGGATGATGTTATTTTATAAGCCAGTCTATTATTTGGATGAAAGGTGACCACTGGGAATGGCTTCAATTCCAAGTTCAAAGGATAATTTAGGGCGGCAGTCTCTGGGGTTCCTCTAGCCTCGAACAGTCCAGTAAATCTGCCCTATTTTTAGGAATTTGAGTTTTGTTCTACATTTTTCTCCCTTTCTCTATGGGACTTTCCATTGTGACCATTGTCAGAACAGTCAGTAGTGGTTACCAGGCGCATCTAGTTTTGGGCTCAGGTTGGATGAGGCCATGGTTCATGTGGGCTGCTAACCCTGTGGACTAGTTTTTTCTTTGAGTCTTTGGTTTCCTTCATTCTCTTCCGTTCCATGTGGGTAGAGACCCATCATTGCAAGATGGCAAGCTTTTAAGACCCCAGACACTACTCACTAAACTAGGACGAAGAACATTATCTCCATGAACTATGTCAGTTGCCCAAGTTGTGCCATAAGACTATGGTCCCGAGCCTTCAGATCCAGAAATCCAACCCCATGAGGTGTTTGGTTATGTCTAGGAAGTATCCATATCTGTGCCTCCTACGTGGTTTATTATCCATGTGAATATATATGCAGCACACTTAAACATGCATACACATATGTCTACAGATACACTTATACTTTCACACCCATGTACCTTCCTATACACATATATGCATACATCTCTACCTATGTAACAACACACATGTATTTTTGGTGGTTATTATTGTTGTAAAACTGTATAGCATTTACCAAAATTGTCCCTTATTCTTACGTTCTTAGTGTCTTCCTTTACCTCGGACATGTTGCGCAGACTTCCCCCATATTGGATATTGCCTTTCCCTCACCAAAAATAACAACTGTCTCCTATCTAGAAAGTGATTCCCTCTCCCTTGCCCTCTCATCCCTGGTAACCGTCATAGAATGTTGTTTTCTGTGTGTAAACCTATTCTTGACTTTTTATAAAAGTGTGACCATACGGTATTTGTCCTTTTTTGATTCTCTTAATTCACTCAGCTTGATGTCCTCCAGATTCATCAGTGTTACGTTTCCAGGACTCCTCATTGTTCTTTTTTGTAGCATAGCATTCTGCTGTGTGTGTGTGCCACGATTTGCTCATCCATTCATTTGTCGATGTGCACTTAGGTTGTTTCCATCTTTTTGCTATTATGAATAATGCTGCAGTGAACATAGGTGATTTTCTTCTTTACCTTGGTAAGTAGATTTATGGATTTTCTTTGTGGTTACTCTGAAATTTTCTTTTCTTTTCCAAAGTTTAAAACAGTCTGTTATATCTTGGTATTGTCTTGACTTCCTCTCTGTATGGAAATTCTGTAACTACACCATTTATTCCCCCTTTTTGTTTTGAAGTTGTTGTTGTTTACGCATGGATATCTCTGGTTCCCTGTTTTCAGTTTTGAAGCTTTATTTTACATTTGAGAATTCTTTGGGTTGGTATTTGGGTGATGTTGTCGTGCATCTTGATCTCAGGTTGTTGTCTGATGATGTTGGTTCCCTGTCTGGAGGACTCTGTTTAATATTTTTGTAAATTTGGTCTGGTTTTTACAAATTCCCTTAATTTCTGTTTATTTGGGAATGACCTAGTATTTGGAAGATAGTTTTGCTGGCTACATGATTCTTGGTTGGGAGTTCTTTTCTTTCAGGGTTTTACATATGTTACCCTGTTGCTTTCTTGCCTGCGTGGTTTCTGCTGAGAAATCAGTGCCTAGTTCACTGGTGCCCCTTTGTAGGTGATATTTTGTTTTTCATGAGCTGCTGTCAGAATTCTTTCTTCGCCTCTGGTTTTGTAAAGTTTGATTATGATATGTTTTAGTGATCTTATTTTGGGGTCTGTCGTATATGGGGTTCATTGAGCTTCTTGAATGGAAAGCTTATCATCTTTCATGATATTAGGGAAGTTTTCTGGCAGTAAATCTTAAAAAATTCTCTGTGCTTTTTTTTTTCTCTCCTTTTCTGGAATCCCAGTTATGTGTAAATTCTTCCTCTTGATAGTTGTCCTACATAGCTCTTAGGCTTTCTTCGTTTTTCTTCATTCTTTTTTTCGATTATTCCTCAAACAGATTAGTGTCAAGAGATTTGTCCTCTGTTTCACTGGTTCTTTGTTCATTGCTTCAGTTCTACTTCTGTGCCCTTCCATTGTGTTGTCTATTTCTGAAATTTTGTTGTTGATCTTCTGGATACGCAGTTGTTTTTGTATGGTTTCTGATTGTCTATTATTTTGTCATTTTGTCCTTGTATTGTTTTCCTGAATTTTGTCTGTGTTCTCCTTGATCTCTTAAAAAAAAAAAAAAATTTTTTTTTTTCCCTAATCTCTTAGAGGAGCCTGTATAGAGAAGTCTTTTGAATTCCTAATTAGTAGTTCCATTACCGTTTCTTTCTCAGGAAGGTTTTCTGCCCCTTTGTTTTGCCCACTTGTTTGAGCCATCCTCTCTTGTTTTCTCATATGATCTGTTGTTGTCAGCTGTCTCTGAGGCATTAAGGTGTGGATTTATTTATTTATTTCTTTATCGATTGTATGTTCGTTTTGTTCTGATCTTTTAAATTTGATGTATTTGGAGCTTTGTTTCTTCTCTTTGGAGTATCTTTCTTCCTTTGTATTATTTTAATTGTGTGTGATTTTGGTGGTGTCTTTTGGTCGGGCGTGATTTTCTCTCAACTGGTGGGTATTGTGTGTCTCACCCATGTGCGAGTACTCTGTGGTTAGGCTTGTACGTCTTCCTTGATTGGATTGAGTGGAGTTGGGAGAGCAGGTTCTTTCCCTGATATTGGGTGACAAGTGTTGGGTGGTCAGGGTCCCTCCACAACCCTTGTGGGACTGTGGGGCCCTTCCACGTTTGTGCCAACAGATAGTGCATTCTCTGGAGGTTAGGGCAGGACATCTCCATATGTGGTGTGAGGGAGTGCTATCCAGTTGGATAGGGTATGCCTGTTGCCCATGCACGATTTGGCATCTCAGTAGGTGGTAGGGTATCAAGGGGTTTCAGTGCAAGTGCGGATGGCCTGTAGGAACTGTTTGGGTGTGGGATGTGTGATGGTACAGCTGGGCAGTGTTGGGTGTGGGCACTAGGATCTCCAGCTCGTCATTTGGCAGAGGTGTGGATGGTGTCTGTTAGGATGTGACTGGTGTTGCTGATGAGATGATGTGTTTGTCTGGCCGGTCACTGGGGCATGGGTGCAGGGAGTGTTCTCATTGCAGTTGTGCACTCCTGTCTACACGCTCTTCTTCTCTAAGGCTCTGATGACTCAGTCTGTTTTGCTTATTCTAGGGGCACTTCCTTGTGTTTCCCTGGTTTCAAAGCTATGCTGCTCCTGTGCCTCCCCCCAAAGGGTGCTCTGACCCTGGCAGCATCCTGCCCAACTTGTCATTTCTTTCCAGGGGTGTCTGCACAGAATCTCTGCCACCAGCTGTGCTGTCTTTTTTGGGTTCCTCACTCTGAGTTGCTATTTGATGCTGTCCCAAAATGATCATACTGCCCTGTGCTGGCAGGTGGGCCACAGTTCATCTGCATCTCTCTGTTTTCCTGTTGGCCTTGCTCTGCCTCTTCCACCAGGGGGTGCTCAGTCTGTGTCTTCAACTCTGTTTGATGCTCTGGAATCCGAAGTCACTTTCTGCGTCTGTTTTACCAAGTTTCTTGAGTCTTTGTTGTCAGGGGTCTTTATGGTACACATATGTAAGGCACTATATTGACCAGCTCTGTCTCATGCCCTCTTTTTTAAAAGTATTATTTATTTTTTTTGCTACCATCATGGTTTTTTTTTTTTTTTTTTTAAATGTTTAACTCTTGTGAAGATAAAATGAGAAATTTGATAGCTTAAAGACCTTGAATTCAAATGTGATTTATTGGATAAAAGTAGAAAAAGCCAAGGGGGAGGGGCTCCTTCATTTCTAAGTTAGAAGTTTAAATTGTGGTTATATCAGAATCTTAAATTCTTATAACCATTTCTCTCACTATTAAAGATTAGAAAAACGGTGATTTTTAAAATCTTGTAGACCCATTTTTTAACATACATACAATAGAAAAAGCACATGAATGTGCTTACATTTTTATGGTATTTGAATCCTTTTTTTTTGAGAGAAGAAATTTATAGTTTTTTTTAAATGATATAGTAAGACATGCAAAACACAATTTTAACGTGTTGAGGGGTCTTGGGTGAGAAACTCCATATATTTGAAATTTAAGTAAAGTCTTAATGTTCCTGTCTGAGAAGAGTGTTAACTATTGTTTTAAGTTTTTGTGTGCAGAGTTTTGGCTAGTGATCGATTAATTTGGTGTGTCACCTTAATCTCTTTAGAGTTGAAAGAAAGCCTCTCTCGTATGGGATCTGATTTGAAGCAGGGTTTTATTAGCTCTCTGAAAAGTGCTTGGCAGACGTTAAATGAGTTTGCCCGTGCTCATACCTCTTCAACTCAGTTGCAAGAAGAATTGGAGAAGGTAGCCAATCAGATTAAAGAAGAAGAAGAAAAGCAAGTAGTTGAAGGTAAGTTTGACATTTGAAGCCTTTTTCCAAAACAATTGTATTTATGAACGTAACACTTATAAGTTACTTAATGATGCTTTCCCTGTTTTAGTCATTTTTGTTAAAACGCGAAGGCTCTTCCTGTAAAGGAAAGTCTCTTAGATAGACTGTACTGTCAAATGTGTTCTTTCAAGATGCTTGTCATCCTTTTTTACTAGGCTAATTTTACCTAATAGTTACTGAGTTTTTTGCTCTGCAAGTTTTTTATTTTATTTTATTTTATTTTGCTGAAATTCAAGACCGGAGTAGGATATCAAAGTTGAGAACTAGGTCTGTATTCAGGTGTTTCAGAGAACTCTGAACAATGATCTCCCTGATGCTGTTGTTTAACTGTCGTTACAGACTTTATGTGCAATGTCAGGTCATTTTGCCATGGTGTTTTTGACTTTTTCAAATTCTGATTCTATTTCCTTTTTTTCTGCAATGCTCTCTCACCCCTTTTCTTCCCAACTTCTGTCAGCTCGTTGGCTCTTTCTCCTCTCTCTGTGGTAATGAGCCCCTCTTCCCCTGGCTCTTTGAAGGAAGGAGGCATGAGCCTGGTAGCTCCCCAGGTTGCTACGTGTGTCAAGCAGTATTCTCATTGAGCCCAGAAAGTCAGCTAAAGTCAGAGGATAATGACTAAGTGATTGACTTTGATGTTGAAATGGTTTAAATTCTAGCAGAAAAGATTGTTGAAAGTCCAGATTTTTCCAAGGATGAGGACTACTTAGGAAAGGTTGGAATGTTAAATGGAGGCCGCCGAATTGACTACGTTCTTCAGGAAAAGCCAATAGAGAGTTTTAATGAATATCTTTTTGCTCTTCAAAGTCACTTATGCTATTGGTAAGTATTTTCAACTTCGGTTTGAATGAAATTTGTCAAATTTTAGTTTCTTTATATAAAGCTACTTTTTTATTTAAGATTTTTTATTAGAAATTGTCATTTGGATAACATTGATAGGGCCTTTAGGTGCTGCCAAATATAGCTTTCTTTTACTGATTTATCGTTTATTATAATGAGTTCCTATATATTCAAAGAGCCCTGGTGGTGTAGTGGTTAACCAAAAGATTGGCAGTTTGAATCCACCAGCTGTTCCTTGGAAACCCTGTGGGGCAATTCTCTTCTGTCCTGTTAGGGGCATCGTGAGTCAGAATTGACCTGACGGCAGCAGGTGTACGTATACACAGGTATAGGCTCAAAATTAGTAATTTTCCCTTTTATTATCCACAAGATGGCAGTATGTCATCTGTTTTTGACCAGACGCCTTTGGTTCTTGTAGCACATTGTCCGAGTGGCCTTTCACAGAATGTGAGTGGTAGGGACTTTGAAAAGCCATCCTCTCATCCGTTTCCCCGACACTAAGGAGAATTGCAGCACGTGTGCTTTGGAGCTGATCTGTATCTGTCCAGGTTTTAGGGACAGCTTTGAGGTTACACTGTTTTTATCTGCCCTTCTTAGGTAGAGTTGAATAGCACAAAAGCTGCATTTTCCACCTTTGTGCATAGAGATTAATTTCTGCTCATTATCTCAAGGAAATGTGCTTTTCTTTTTGATAGGGAATCTGAAGACACTGCCCTGTTATTACTTAAAGAAATTTATCGAACAATGAACATTAGTCCAGAACAGCCCCAGCATTGAGTGGACCTCAGTTTCACTGTGTGAGTTTACTTTTGTTGAGTAAATTCTGACTGTTTATGTTCTGAAGTCTTTTTTTTTTGGAGTTGATGTTGACTAATTTTCTCTTCCTCTTAGTATATTTATTTATTAATTCAGTATAGAGACATTTGGAAACCCTGCTGGCATAATGGTTAAGTGCTACGGCTGCTAACCAAAGGGTCAGCAGTTCAGATCTGCCAGGCGCTCCTTGGAAACTCTATGGGGCAGTTCAACTCTGTCCTATAGGGTTGCTATGAGTTGGAATCGACAAGACGGCACTGGCTTTGGGTTTTTTTTTTTAATAGAGACATTAAGGACGAGAACTGGATTGCTGTATACATTTCTGATTTATTACGTTCTTCTTTCTAATTCTGTGTAGAATTTGAGTTCTTTCATTTTTAATGTCTCTTTAAAATAGAATCCCAGGAATATTACTGAGGAGTTCCTTTGGCTTTAGGTAACAGAACTAATGCACCGTACCTTAAACGAAGGGGTTTAATTTTCTTACATAACAGGAAGAGTTCACCTGTTGAGTGATGCACCAGATACCCAGAGTGCTCACATCTTTTCACCTACATGTTGGCTCTTGCTGCCTTGTAGTAACAAGATGGCTCCCGGAGTTCCAGACATCATATCTTCATCAGGCATGATAAGAGGGGCAGCTATCCCTTTTCATCAGGAAAGCAAAAACATATTCAAAAATTTGCTCCGCCTTATTGACTAGGCCTGTGTCACAAGTCCTACGTCTCCCTCCTTCTAAGCTACAGGACAGATTGGAAAAGTGATGTATTAAGCATTCCCAGTCTTTGTGGAGGAAAGGTAGAGAGAAGGAGGTTAAATCTCTGATGGGTGAGCCAACCTGCCATGTCTGCCACACTCTGTATCCGTAACTGACCTCCAAAAATGCCTGCTACTGGTTTTTCCTCTCTAGGTTATGCATCACTTTAAAATTTAGGTAACGTGCTTTTTAACAAAGAAATTTTAAAGCCTTCAAAAGAGTGAAATACAGAATGCTGATCTCTGAATTGCTGAAATCAAAAGTAATTCCTAGCACTTTTTGGTTTTCTAATGATAAATATATGAAGGTCCCTTCAACCTCCATGCCCTTTTTGGAGAGATAGCCACTTGCGATGGAATTTCCCTAGAAATTCCTCCGTGTATATCCGAGCACGTATGTATGTATTCTGAAACAAACGGGCTCTCATTGAATGTATTTTTCTGTAACTTGATGTTTTCAGTCGGTGACACGGCCTGCACAGCTGTCCGTGTTAGCATGTGTAGGTCTTTTTCATTCTCTTTAATGGCTATGTCACAATCCATTTTATGGCTGTGTCCCATGTTATTTAGTCAGTTTCTGCTCATGGACATTTAGATGATTTTCAGTGTTTTTTATCCTGTATATATATATTTTTTTATTAGGGAGTCTTAGTCAATGGAGTAGGTAAGAGGTCTAAAAAGTCATTTTGTTACCAAACTCTCAATACCATTTTATCAGTTCTCACCCATTTCTGATACTATAATATTAAAATAAATTAAGTATAATGTCAAAAACTATCACAGTCTAGATTGTTAATTATGAAATAGCCATTTAGTTGGTCGACAAATATTTATTCAGTATACCTGCTATGTGCCGGGCACCAGTGTTCATGTTGGGGATAAGTGGTAAACAAGATTCCGTTCTCACCTTCAGCGAATTTACATTCTGCTGGGAGGGGGTAGGTGGTAAACCTGTACTCATAAGACATAAGCACATTTCAAATGTTGCTAAGTTCTTTGGAGAAGATAAAACAGGAAGATATGGTAGCGAGTGCCTTGGGTTGCCTGTGGGGAAGGCCTCGTTGAGTTGATGACGTTTGAGTTGAAATTTGAATGACAAGAACGTGATGGACATATGAGGGTTTGGGAGAAGAACGTTCCAAGTGGAAACAAGAGTGGCTGCAAGCAAAGATCTTGAGAGGGGAACAGATATGCCATGTTTTAGGGACAGACAGCAGACCAGTATAGCTGGAGGGGAGTAAATGAAGGCGAGAATGGGGGATGGGGGAGGATGAGTTAGAGAGGTAGGTGGGCCTGTCTGTGAAGGATCTGGTACAACATTTGTGTTTTATTCTGCATGTGACATTGGAGGCTTTTAAGAAGAACAGTGACATGGTTTGATTTACCCTTTAGAGAGATTGCTCTGGGTACAGGGTGGAGGTAGATTATTAGAGGGGCAAGGATGGAAGCAGGGAGAATAGACTAGGGGTGACTTTGGCTAGGGTTGTAGTAGCAGGGGTGGTGAGAGATGGTTGAATTCAGATCTGTTTTGTTGAGGACTTACTGAGAAGCATTAAGGATGACTCATCGACAGGCTGGATGGTGGTGCCTTTTCCTGGAAAGGTTTGTGGAGGGAGCAGATGAGTTGGGGAATCAGATCTGTTTTGTGAAGTCAGCTGTTGATGTTGGTCTGAACCTCAGGAGAAAGCTCAGAGCGAGAAACAGCGACTTTAGATTCATCAGCATGTACTTGGTATTTGAAGCCACAAAGTGGGTGGATCATCTAGAAAAGATGATACAGGTGGAGAAGAGAGGAGGGCATGTGGAGAAGGGGAAGCCAGTGAACTGAAAGAATCCAGGGACTTGTGGTCTCACAGAGGCCGAGAGAAGGTTGCTTCAAAAGGAAGGAGTAGTCAGCCACGTCACATGTGACCGAGAGGTCAGGTAAGAGGAGGACCAAGCTTTGGCTGGTGGCTTCAGGAAGATGTAGGCCATCACTGCTGACTTTGACCAAGGCTGTTTGAATGTCGTGGTAGGGTAAAAGTGGGCTGAGGAGAGGGAGAGGTAAGGAATCGGAGAGAAAAGGGCTTCACTGTGAAGGGTGACAAATAAGACAGTAACTAGAGGGGAACAGTTTATGATGTTAAGGTGTGTTTATTTGACAGTGAGAATGAACCAGTATTGAGGGAGAAAATTGATAATGCAAAGAGAAAGGGGATAATTGTAAAAGAAATACTTGAAAAGGCAATGGGGGATGTGACCAGGCAAGGTGGAGAGTTTAGCCTTAGAAAAGGAGCAGGAATTCATCTTTCATAGTACTGGGAGGAAGGTGGTGTGAGAAGGCAGACACGGGAAGGTGGGGGAAATTGGTGGGGGGCTGAGGGGGCTCTCTGGTTACTTTGACTTCCTCTCTGAAGTGTGTAGAACAGTCATTAGTTGAAAGCAAGGTCACCGGTGGAGGGTTCATGGAGAGAGAAGCAGAATGACACTCACTTCAGAGTGTGGGAAGAGGGAATTTCTAGCAAAGTGCAGTGGGATTGTATTGCAGACTTGAATGCCCCATTTCATAGTTTTGCTCATAAATTTGGAGTGAGTACAGTTAGCACAAGGCATGGGTTTTTTCTGGCCATGTTCCACTGCTTGGGTGAGGTTCGGAGCAAGCAGACGTTTGGGTTGAACCAGGGTTAGGGTTTTGCCGGGCAAGCAAGACAGGAAGAGAAAGACAAGAGTTAAGAGAGGTGGTGGGGAAAGTGAGACGCTCAGTGGTGGGCTGAGGATGGAGAGTCGAGGAGCTGGATGTGCCGGTAGAGTAAGGAAAGGAGGTTTGGGTCAGAGAACGAGCGTCTGCTGTGGAGATGGCCGAGGCCACGCGGTGTAACTGTGTGACAGGACCCAGTGTGGGTGTCCTTTCACGGGGTCAGATGGCCGAGGCCACGCGGTGTAACCGTGTGACAGGACCCAGTGTGGGTGTCCTTTCACGGGGTCAGATGGCCGAGGCCACGCGGTGTAACCGTGTGACAGGATCCAGTGTGGGTGTCCTTTCACGGGGTCAGATGGCCGAGGCCACGCGGTGTAACCGTGTGACAGGACCCAGTGTGGGTGTCCTTTCACGGGGTCAGATGGCCGAGGCCACGCGGTGTAACCGTGTGACAGGACCCAGTGTGGGTGTCCTTTCACGGGGTCAGATGGCCGAGGCCACGCGGTGTAACCGTGTGACAGGACCCAGTGTGGGTGTCCTTTCACGGGGTCAGATGGCCGAGGCCACGCGGTGTAACCGTGTGACAGGACCCAGTGTGGGTGTCCTTTCCTGGGGTCAGTAGAGTCCTTGCTAACTAGATGCTCTCTCCGTTCTTGACTAGTGACCTCACAATCTGTTGTTGATGTTAGTTGCTGTGGAGTTGATTCCAACTCATGGTGACCCTGTGTGCACAGAGCAGGACTGCTCCATAGGCCGTGACCTTTCAGAAACAGATTGCGAGGCCTGTCTTCCGAGGCGCCTCCGGCTGGGTTCACCCCCACCCCCACCTTTTGGCTTCACCATTTGCGCCCCTTAGGCACTTCTCTCTCTGTGTACTTAAAAAGCAGTTAAAAAAAAAAAATTGGCAAGGCCTCATACAGAAACCTTAGAAAATACAGAAAAGAATAGGCTGCAGCAGTAATCACCTATAATTTTACCGCTCAGAAACGTTACGGTGGCTATAGCTTTCCAAACTTTTATCTGAGTCTCTCTGTGTTTCATAGTATTTGTTGTTTTGTAGCCCAGTTCTTTTCTACTTGAGTACATTGTGTAATTTTCCCCTATCAGCCTGTAACGTGTGTGGTGTGTGCGCATGTGTATATTTACGGTTTTTATTTGTTGTTCAGAATGGGTTATACAGACACTTGGTTCAGCTTTTAAAAGTGACGGAAGTGAAGGATGTCCCACCTGTCTTCTTCCCCCAGTTTCTGTGCTCAGATGCAGACAGCCTTCCAAGTCTTGTGTATCCTTCCAGACATGTCTAATGTATGCATACACGTGTCAGTTTTTCCTTTTTAAAAGGATAACACAATAGATGCACTGTCCTTTTGTATCTTGGAGATTGCTCTATATCCATGCATCCACCTTCCCATGCACCCACGCACCCATCCATCCAACCATCCACCTATCCATCTTCTCACCCATCTGTCTGTCCATCTGTCAATCCGTCTATCCATCATTTCTTGAATGCTCTACCTAGTGCCAAGTAGTATTCTGGGCACTGAAGTCCTCAGCAGTGGACCAAATGAAGTCTCTACCCTCCAGGATCTTACTTCCCCTGTGGGAAGACTGACAGCACATAAACAGTTGACCAGTTCTGCCAGGTGGTAATAAATGCACAGAGGAGAAAGAGAGCAGCAGGGTAAGGCAGAGGGGGTGCACCTGGGGCGGGGGCACGTTGCTCTTGTGTGTGAGATGGCCATCGTGTGTATGGTGTATTGCCCTCACTGATAAAGTGACATTTGAGCAAGTGAGCCAAGTGGATTCTCGGGGAAGAAGGTAATTTCAGGCACAGAGAAGGATATCTGTCAGAACATGAGAACTGCCTCCTTTTTAACCATCGTGTAGTATTCCACTGACTGCGACGCCATGTGTTTGTCTAACTGGTACCCTGCTGATGGGCGTTTCAGTTATTCTAGTGTTTTACTAGTGTAAACAACACTTCAGTGATGTATGCTATTTAGTAGTTGTGTTGTTAGCCATTTTATGGTTCTATTATGATTTGTTAAAATAATTTATCCCCCATTGTTGAGTTTTTAGGTGATTTTCCAGTTTTTCACTATTAGAGAGAATTCTGACATGTAGTGGTACATTTCACACAGCTCTGATTATTTGCTTGGGATAAATTTTTAGAAGTAGCATCGGTGGATCCAAGAATATCGCATATTCTGAAAGACTTTTGATCCACACTGATTGATAAAACACATTCCAGAAATGCTCATCAATATTTGTGAGTGTCTGCTTTTCTGCATCCTTGCCAACACTGGGTATTATTTAACAAATTTTGGCAATTTGGTAGCCAGAAATGAGCTATATCAGTGCATTTATCTGCATTTCCATTGCTAGTGAAGTTGAGTATTTTTGGTGTATTTAATTGACCATTTATATTTCTTTTGTCAGTTGTCTGCTCCTGACCTTTGTGCACTTTTTAGAACTGTAGGGTATTTTTGTTTTCTTCTTGATTTATAGCTATGATATTTAAGGGTATTAACCTTATGTCATTGGAGATATTTTTCTCTAGTTTGACATTTGCCTTTTATTTTTGCTTATGCTTAGGATTTTTTGAGGTGGGGGGACATTTAAAAAATAGTAATCAGTTTTTTAAGATTCTTATTTAGATACTTTTCAATTTTCATTGGTCCTTACATTTTATTTTCCCAATTGACTTTAGAGATAAGATTATTGTATAAAGAATGGATTTTTTTTTTTTTCTTAAATAGTTATCCTTTTTTCCTGGGCCATATATTGAATTGTCTACCCTTGGTCATTGATATGGAGCCCTGGTGGCATAGTGGTTAAGTGCTACAGCTGCTAACCAAAAGATCAACAGTTCGAATCTACTGGCCACTCCTTGGAAACCCTATGGGGCAGTTCTACTCTGTCCTATAGGGTCGCTATGAGTTGAAGTTGACTCAGTGGCGAGGGGTTTGGGTTTTTTTGTTTTTGTTCATTGATATAAGGAGTCCTGATGGTGCAGTGGCTAAGTGCTCAGCTGCTAACGGAAAGATTGGCGGTTTAAATCCCCCAGCCTCTCTGTGGGAGGAAGATGTGGCCGTCTGCTTCCTTAAAGACTGTAGCCTTAGAAACCTTGTGGAGCAGCTCTATTCTGTCCGGTAGGGTCGCTATGAGTCGAAATTGACTCGGTGGCAATGGTTTTTTTTTGGTGGTCGTCGATAATGCCGTGTGTTTGCTTTCCAGGCTTTCTCATTTCTTCTCTTGACTTACATAGCTGTATATGATATTTCATTGGTTTCAAGTCATATTTTTCACATTTTGGCATCTTTAAATGTGGGATGCATCATAAAATTGTTGACTGCTTATAGTTTGCTGTTACCTGGATGGAATGTGAGTGCTTTCTTTGTATTTTCTTCTTCCAGTCACGGGGGGGTGCTGCCAACCCAGATCAGCTTAAGTTGACTTCTCTGCTTGGGATTTTCTTGGACTACACTGGTAGTATGAATTTAGACCACTACCAGTTCAGATTTTCAGGGATTATTTTTTCCTCTTTCCATTGTCAAGAAAGCAGCATGTGTCTTCTTTGCTGTCCCTTTTGCATGGAGGGTTACCTTCTGCCCCACAGGGAGGGTGTAGCCCTTCAGTGTCTGCTTTTTGTGAGGGTCTCTGCCTCCTTTTAAACTTCTTATCCTGAGCATCTTTTCTGGTCATGGTACTTAGAGCACTGGTGCATCTTAAAATTGACGGTGTCTTAGATTCAGTGAAGTATGGTTATTAAAATAATTGCGACTTTATAGGTTTTAATGTCTGGCAATACAAGTTCTCAGTATACTGTAGTTTTGGCTATTACTCCAAATGAATTTTGAGATGATTTTGTAACATTCCTCTGACCCCCGCCCTCCCCAAACGAAGTGATACAAAGCCCAAACAACGGTAATCATAAGGTTTTGATTTCACATAATTTGAAAAACTCAGTATAAGCCCCTTTCATTCACGCATAGTTTATTCTCTGTAATTATTTTATATCTCCTTATACCTGACCCTGTCAGTTTTGAGTCTATAAAATTTAGGCACAAACTTAAGTTTCTAGTAGTATAAAATAGTTAATTTAAAATACCAACAGTCCTACTCTACATGGTTCATTCAAGCATAGGTCAGTATGTATTTTGCCGAGCAGTCCTTTTGTATGTCCTTTTAGTCCTTTTAGAGCTGTTCTTTAAAAAGCCTAGCATTAGCCTGACAGATAATTAACTTTAAGTTTTTGTCTTTTACTTTCCAAGCTCTTTATGATGAAGATTATCAGGCTAGTTAATGTCACTGAGAGCGCCTTGGTGCACTCTGGTCCCCTGAGTGCTTGTCTGGGGGCTTGTGCTCACAGGGTGTGTCAGCTTACGCTGGGGGCAGTTGACAGTGTTTGCTCAGTAGAGTTGAGCCTGTGCCTATATGTTCTTTTCAGAAAGGAACAGCAGTGCACTGTTATACTGTTACTGTAAGCTTGTGAAGTTCACTGAGGGTTCTTTTTTTCTTTTTCTTTTTTAAAGTTTGTCTTCACAGAAAGCCCCAGTATAAATTACATTGCTGAGAAAATCCCCAGAGGACGTGCCCAGTTTGCTTCTGTGATGGATGATGGAAAAGTGCTTCATTGACAGCTTCTCAGTATAGATTCTCAGGCGTAGGGCTTCATTTGGAAGAAAATAACACAGAACAAAGACAGCGAAAAACATCAGTACCACATTTGAACAGTGTAGATGAGAAAATGTAATTATAAACATGATGCAATTAAAAATTTCTCAGATCGTTTTAGTTGTACAGTTGTCAAAGTCATGTGGATTAATGAAGAAATGTGTGTAGCATGCAGACGGTTATTTCTATTGAACACTTGTCAGTGGGCCATTCAACATGCATTTTTTTAATTAATGCAATCTGCTCTTTTTATTCCAGTAGAGACTATAGTAATAATGATTTTTTAAAAACAAACAACTGGTGTCCTACCTTAAATGTGAATTGTAGTGCTGAGCTGTTTTCATGAGGATCATTTGTCTTTGTTAAGAAGAAGTAACCAAGATCTCTTACATCCCACGCTGCGTCAGAGGTTTTCATAACGTCTTTCAGGCTGTCGCTGAGAGCATAGTTGTGGAAGGACGTGAAGTGCTCTCTTACCCCACAGCAATCCCAGGAAGGGCTCTGCAGCGCGTCTCTCTCCACTGGGAGAGCATCCTCCGAGTAGCTATGCAGCCGCCACATTGTGTAAGTTCAGACTAATGTGAGAACCAAAGTGGATAACTTTGGGTTTTTTTTTTTTTTTTGCTTTGTATTAATTTTACTTATACCAAAGTGAAAGTATGAAATGTATTGCTTCTAGATATAAAGCTCCTTCATGAAAAGACTGTTCTGTAATGATATTTCATTTTGTTTTACTATAAATCCGAATTCTCAAAATATTTTCCTAATCCTAAACGGGAATGCTGATTTTCTTCTTTTGTTATGTAGTAGAACCATTTTACATTGTTTACATAGTTCTCATGGGACATGGAATTTTTTGAAAGCAACATATGATACACATTTTTCGTGTATATATTCTAATTAGCGTAAATAAAGCAGTAGCATTGATGCGTTTTTTAAGCAGCAAACCTCTGTATTTCTCTTGTCTTCCTTAAAGTATTCCTATGAGGCCAGTGTCCATTCCCTTTTCATTGTGAGTACCCAGTATAGCGTTAACATGTAACTCTAGCACTTGCTCATAGTAGTGGAATTAGAACAGTAGAATTTTAGAGCTGCAACTGACCCCAGACAACATATATTCCAACCACCTCATCCTACAGCTGAGGACACAACACTAAATGCCATTGCCAACTGCCTGGACCCTTGCGTGGCCTTCATTTCACTCCATGAGTCCTGCTGCTTCTCTCAAAATTTTCAATTGCCTTCCCAGTACTGAAGAAATAAAGAAAAATGAGGATTATTTATGTATATTTTAATAAAATCCAGTTTGATTTTTCTACTCATAACTGGTTTTGTTTGTATTATTCAGCCTAGTTCTTCTGAGTGGTGGGCAGAGGAGAAGGAACACTTGAACCAGTTTCCATAGAAGAAACGTGTACCGGCTGAGTTTCAGGAATCTTGTGATGTTATTACAATACTTGCAGAGACATAAAATAGACTTTTCTGGTGACTTTGCCTGTGGACATTTATATCACGATTCTGTTTCTTTAAAAAATAAACATCAGGCCCCCTGCAGGCAGACTGTATTTGTCAGCATGTTGTTAACCATGGTAACTACCATGCGTACCACACAGTCTTGTAACAGTCTGGCCCAGACTAAGGCACTTTCCAAATATTTGTTGGATGAATGAATTTGAAAAATGAAAACTGTATTTTTATACTTGGAAGAGATCTTGGAGTGCCATCCAAATCAATAGTTTGCAAATTTTTAAAAAGAACCCTTTTTTGAAGTGAAACCTTTCACCAAATTCCAGTATGTGAAATTGATACGTGTATAATCACTGAGTAAACTTGGCCCCCCTCTCTCACCGGGAGCGACTCACCCCCTCCAGGAACCTCCTGCCCCCGGCCTCTAACCTGGATCAACACCCTCACTTTCTCCTGACGAGGCAACAGAGTAGAACTGCCCGCTAGGGTTCCCAAGGAGCGGTTGGTAGATTCGAACTGCTGACATTTTGGTTAGCAGCGGAAAGCTTAACCACTGCGCCACCAGGACTCCAGCAGGAAGAAAGGACTTTTCAAGCCTGAGGGACCTGTGTGTCTTGAATTCATCTATGGGATTGAAGTTAGTCCAGATAAGAAGGGTGTTTTCTCAAAACCTAAGTATGATTCTCATGAAAGGAAACTACACAGATAATGTTGATATTTGAGGAAATATGTTATTGAAAAGGTGTGATCTGTATTAAACAAAACAAAACAAAAAACCCTTTGTTATCAGGTTGATTCTGACTCATAGCTACCCTATAGGACAGAGTAGAACTGCCCCGTAGGATTTCCAAGGAATGGCTGGTGGATTCAAACTGCCAACCTTTTGGTTGACAGCTGAGCTCTTAACCACTGCACCACCAGGGCTGTGTGATCTGTATAGAGCCTTGAAAATGAAGAAGTTAGCAGGTAGCTACCACTGTTCTGGCAGGGGTGATCATATATTTGGAATAGTAACTCATAAGGTCTTACTGTAACTTGAGGGCTGGAGATCAGGACTGTCCCAGAAAATCGAGGTGACTTGGCCTTGGTGCTTATATTACCATTGTTTTAGATGTTTGAGACTTGAGGCGTCTGTCTGCCACAGTGCTGTGCCTGGGTTTACCAAGCAGCTTTCTGGTAGGAACTTGGTTTCCCAGGGAGGTATTGCCCCCTGTGTTTGTTTTTTCTCCAGGCTATAGTTCTCGTTGGAGCTCAATAAAATGGCACCTGGTTTACCATGCAACTGTTCCTCAGGGCTGAGTCCTCTAAGGCGGGTTGATAGGATACAGTTCCTGTAAGAGCCGAGGTGCTGACATTGTTTTCCTGCCCTTGCCGTCTCCCTGCAAGGCAGATGAGCTGTCTGCTGACATACTTTCTTGTTCTTTTCATTATATTCTCCACCAGTTAGCAGTCTAGTTCTGGTGTTTCACCTACAGATTGAGTTTACCAGAAACTTGGTATCATAAGAAAGAGCTCTGGTGCCCATGTGCCTCTATCTGTGGCAACCTTTGCCTCTTACCTGGGAGTCCATAGCAAGTCCCTCTGCCCACTCTTAACCTCTGAGCAAAGTGTTTTTTTGTATTTGTCCTGGGTTTTGGTCAAGTTTCCTCAATCATGAAATTCCTAAACATCATAGGGTTGTTGTGAGGATTAAATGAAAGGCTGAGTGAAGTACTGGGGCACATAGTAGGCACTCAGGGTGTTAGCTCATTACTGTTATTGCTCTCTGGTCGTGAGCACTCAGACTCTGGGTACACCCAGGCGTTTACTGCGGGGTCACTGTGGCCAGGTTTCTCGCAGTTGAGAGTTACCAGAGAGGGAGGCTGAGGTCTGCGTGTAGAAGACTGAAGATTGCTGGGCCTAGATTTTCGCCTGGGTGTGGGGTGTGGAAGCCTGGGGATTGTGCAGGTCATTGGAGCTGAGGAACCAACTGGGGATAGGGGTGAGGGGTGCTCCTGCTATTTGCCTGCCTTTGTGCAAGTTGGAAACCCTGGTGGCTTAGTGGTTAAGTGCTGAGGCTGCTGACCAAAAGGCCGGCAGTTTGAATCCACCAGGCACTCCTTGGAAACTCTATGGGGCAGTTCTGCTCTGTCCCATAGGGTTGGTATGAGTTGGAATCAACTCAACGGCAACAGGTTTGGTTTTATTGGTTTTGTGCAAGTCACCGGGCTTGAGAAAGTACCTGTGGCTGTCTTCTGAAGGCCCTGATGCTCTACTGTAAGCTCATCACGGGGTAGGGATCGAGAGAACATTTCTTCATTCTTCAGCTCTGCCTTCCCTGATATTTTATTTTCCTGCTTTAAAACGGCAACTATGTTGCAGATCTTCTTAAACGTGTCAGCACACGGAACACTCAAAATGACTGCATGATGTTAATACTAGTTTACTAGTCATTTGCTTTGACTTATGATCTCAGATCAGGTGGGATGAGTTTGGGCAGTATACACAGTAAACATTAAACGATCACAATGTGTGTTAGATTGTATGACAATGTGTGTGATAGACCAGCGATTGCCAAGAACACATTCAGGAGACAGTGGACGAATCTGCCCATTGGCGAGTGAGCGAGCGAGCGAGCGAGCTGCAGGTCAGGCTTGGGGGCCGTGGAACTGATGGACTTGGGGATGACCTGCCATTTTTTCTTCCATTTCTCGTATTAAAGAATGACTTTTAAAAGACTTGCCATGGAAATTTTCACACATACTCAAAAGGGTGGAGAATGGTATCATTCTGGTCTTGTCCCAGCGCCAGTGGTGGTGTCAGGGAGGGTCTCCCTGAGGAAGTGACCAGGAGTGTGTGTAGCCCCATGAGAAGGGGGAAAAGCGTGGGGAAGGACGAGAGGCGGGAAAGAGCACCACACAGGCAGGCAACTGAAAGAAGTGGTTATGCGTGAAATGCAAAAGGAGCTATATGGATGTTTTGAGTATGATTTTCATTAAAATTTTTTTGAAGAAAACATTTCTAGTGGTGTTTTTTCTTTCTGTGGCCACCTGGTAGCATTCATTCACGTTGAAAGGAACAGGGTTTGGAACAAGGCAAAGAACGTTCTGCTGGCGGGGATGTATCACTTTTCTGTGCCTTAAACCTATGCCTCAAACCTCAAACCTCTGAAGCAAGGCTGTTTTGAAGAGCACTCCCGGGTCCTAGAGAAATGGGTGAACAGGGCAGCTGTAGCCCTCTGAATGCTCCTGCCTGGAATAGAGCTAAGGAGGGGAATTTGGGGGTTTTGGGTGTCTGCTGTGTTTCAGGCATGGTGCAAGTCTCTAGCTCTTTGATGTAATTGTTACGGAAGGTAGGTATTCTTGCCATTTTACACAAGGTCACATATGGTATGATTCCTTTATATGAAATATCCAGAATAGACAAATCCATAGAGACAGCAGATTACTGGTTGCCAGGGACTGAGGGGAATAGAGAATGACTCCATAGTGGGTACAGGTCTCTTTTTGGGGTGATGAAAAATTCTGTAATTAGTGGTGATGGTTACATACCATTGTGAATGTACCAAATGTCCCAGAATTGTACTCATTAAAATGGTAAATTTTGTATTATGGGTATCCTATCACAATAAGAAAATAAAGGGAAACGTGTATTATAGAAAGATAACTTTTCAAATACTTGGAAATTGACTTCCTGTCTTTTTTGTTGAAACGCTTAGGCAGTCACACAGCTCATTTTTTTTTTGCACAAGCAAAAACGTTTTCAAGGGACATCTTTGAAAGGAAAGGATAAATTGTAGGAGAGCTGAATAATTTGCTTTGTTATTTTTCCCTGAAGTAGTTCCTTTTTTTTTTTAAATGTGTTGGCAAAAACGTCGTGTTAATGAAGATTCCCAAACATTGGTCAAAACAAGACCCAGATGTTTGCATAACTACCGTTTGAATAGAAAAAGAGGAATAATTCCATGCTGGCCTGTTTGTCCTCAGAGTGTAAACTGTGTCCCTAGTCTGCGTACCAGGCCCTGAGGCTCTTGGTGGGCACTGCCAGGTTTTACTGTTCTCCTGGAGTGACCTCTGCGTTCTCATTTCCATTATTCTGGTTTACCGGAAACCCAGCAGCGGGGACACTGTTCGGCCTCTGCAGCCATCCCAAGACCTCTGCCCCTCAGGTGACTTGCCTGCAAAGCCTTGCCTGCTCTTCTGGACTCTGGAGGAGGAGATGTGGTTTCCTTCCATCAGAATGTCACGTCCTCCCTGGCTTCCTGCCCAGCCTCTCCCCTGGCCGGGCATCTGTGCCTTCTGGAGAAGCCAAGCCACGGTAGTCACTCTCCCAGTTGGCTTTTCCTCCAGCTATTGGAGTTTTCTTTGCCATGTTGTCCCAGTGACGTGTCCCATTCGGCCACTGTATCACAGTGCTGCCCTTCCTTCCAGGCCTAACAATTCCCACGTTCTTTGGGAAGCTCCGCACCACCAAAACCCTCAATGAGAGCTCCTTTCTCTGAACCAGTACTGTTAATTTGGTATCTCTAATGGGCTAATTGGAGCCCTGGTGGTGCAGTGGTTAAGAGCTCGGCTGTAAGCAAAAGGTTGGCAGTTTGAATCCACCAGCCCCTCTTTAGAAACTCTATGGGGCAGTTCTGCTCTGTCCTATAGGGTCACTATGAGTCAGAATCGATTGAACGGTAACAGGTTGTTTTTTTTTTTTTTGGTAATGGGCTAATCGATTGTACCCTAGTTTGGTCTCAGGTGTGTTTTTCAGCAAGCAAAGTTCAACAGGCAGAAATGAGAAAGGGGATTCCATTCTTTGCCCTCAAAAGGGCATTAAAGGGGAGTCAGACGCAGAGTTTGCAGAAACGCTCATTAAAATTCCCTTTCCTCTTCTCCCCTGGCCCCTGCAGCTTCTGCCATGCTAGCACCCCTTCCCCAAACAGAATGAGAATGTTAGAATTCTTTTAAAGTTTGTCACAACTTCATCTTGGCCCAAGTGAATATCCATGAGCTAAAGGAAAGTGTGTAAATGACTTCTGCATTCTCTGGCTTTCCAGGCTCTGGAGGCACCACTACCTGAGAGCAGATTTCAGCAAGGTGACAAACGGGAGATGGCGTTTGCTGAAATGTGACATCATCTGAGGAAATGTCCTTTAAGGGTTTTGGGTTTAGTGTTTTATTCATCTGAATTAAAAAATGAAACAAAACATGTAAAAGCTATTTTCTTTGCTGGAAAGATTTAAAATTTCCCCTAAATTACCTCATGTCAAAACTCTTATTTTAATTTCTTTAAATAAGACCCATGATAGCTTTTACTAGAGGTATTTTTCTGGATACCATCCAGAAATCCTTCATTTGTTTTTGAAGTGTTCCTTTTCTGGCATTCTCATTAGAACGTCCTATGTATCATGTTTTGGCTACTCTGTGGAGTTTCCTTCCAGCTTGTTTTATTCTGTGTTTATGAGTGTCTTAGGCTGGGTTCTCTAGAGAAGCAAAACCAGTAAAGTGTATAAATATATATAGAGATTTATATCAAGGAAATGGCTCATGAGACTGTAGAGGCCGGAACATCCCTAGTCCGTGGGTCAGGATAGAGGCCTTTCCGGATTCACAGAGCCGCAGAGGCTGGTGAATTCAAAATCGGCAGGTTGTGGCTCTTGCTCACAGGCTCTGAAGATCGATGAATCCAAGACTGGCAGGCAAGATAGCAGGTAACCTGCTAGCTCAAGTCCCAAGAACCGGAGGTCTGATGAACAGGAGCCAGCTGCAGGATCCAGATCGAGCAAAAGCCCATGAGACTTGCCAGAAAATCCACTTAAGTTCCATGTAGGCCACATGACGAAGGAATCTCCCTTTCAACACATAGCAGATCCCATCACGGAGGTGATCACATTGTAACTGATCTCATCATAGAAGTAGTTACATCATCATATGACCATCAGACTATATCATAACTGCCAAACCACTGAGAATCATGGCCTAGCCAAGTTGACACACAACCTTAGCCATCACAGCGAGTGTGTGTGTGAGAGGGGGAGATGTTGTTATTTCCGTCATTGGGGGAGGCAACTCTTTTCAGAGTCTTAGATCTGAAATATCACTGTTGTTTTTTCCTTGGTGCCATGTCTCACTCCCGTTGGCGTCGAGCCGATTCTGACTCATAGCAACCATATAGCAATAATGGGCTCACACATAGCAACGACTGTGAGGATGGCGCAGGCCCAGCAGTGTTTTGTTCTGTTGTACATAGGGTCTCTATGGGCCGGAACTGACTCAATAGCACCTAACAACAACAATAATTGTCTCATTTCTTTCAGTTCAAAACATCATCTTTCATCCAACTTCTCTCAAAATTCATTTTCTGATGCCACTTTTCATTTTCCAACAAATTTCAGAATCAAGCCTTAGATGACCCTACCTTCCCCCTCTCCCTCCTTTTCCAAATCAATATTGCCAACCTCAAAACCTGGAAGGGCGTTAGGGTTTGGATGGTTTTATCTCTCTCATCATTTTTTTTATTGCCTGGGCCCTGTGGAGTTTTATTCTGTATATAATGCCAATATTTTGTTAACTGAAAATGATAGTCTGTCATCTCCAACTGTTGTCAAATATAATGAGTTTTGAATTGGTGATTTTGAGTCTTTAGAAAAATCTAAGTCTCCACCAGAAGAAACATGCTAGGATTAAGGTTTCTGAATCCTTGAGCATCTCTGTAGTCAAGCGTGTGTTACTGATGAGGCTAAGAATTACATCCAGTCAGCTGGCTGGATTTCATAGCCATATCTGCTGCTGCTTTCTTTGGGCTGAGGGAAGAACGTCAACATTCTACTCCTTGGCGTATCTTACAGTTCTGGAAAGCTTTCCTGAATTGCAAGAATGATCGTGTGCAGTAAACTGGAATGAAATTCCTATTTGCCAGGCCCCAAAGGGCAATGAGTATTTAAAGAACTTTTTATCTTATAGATGTTGTTTAGATTTGCATAGCGTAAATCCCAACCATCTTAATAGTGGTCACTTCTCCTTTTTATGTCTAAAATTAAGTCTACCACCCCTTTTGTTGTGGAAGTAATTACTTCATGGGTTTTCTTAACTATGAAATTTTGTGAACTTAAAATTATGAAAAGAACATGCACAGAAAATTCATTAAAAAGGAGAATATATGGTAATCTTGAAGAAAAATATTCATCTTCATATAATTGTATTAAAATTTAAAAAGCAGTGTCTTTTTTTTCTTACCGCTCATATTGGAAGGTTAAAAACAAAGATGAGCCACGCAAGCTTATACGTTGCTAGTAGGAATATCAATTCATACTTCCTTTTCAGAATACTATTTGGTGCAATATGTGTCAAGAGCCGTAAAAGGATCTGTACCTTTTTAATCTAGTAATTCCACTTTCAGAAATAGAGTCTGAAAAGATAAAGCTGACGAAGACTTATATACACCGGGCTATTTACCATCAGGGAGTTATAGAAAGCTGGGGGTGACTTCAACGTTCATTGTGTTTCAACGCAATCAGATGGTCATTTCAGGAAGGAGCAGACGACGACGGAGGGAGAGTGCAGAGTGAAAACCATACTGTGTGACTGGAAACTTTACAAGGTACCTTATCAGACCATAAGAACCCGGGGATAGGCCAGAGCAAATCTTCATTTCTGTAGCTAGAAAAACAACCCAAATGCATCTCCGTCAATGGCAGGTTTGCAGCACTGTCTTCATAAAAAGTCAGCATGTCAACAACAGAGGCTGTGTTGTAGGGCACAGTGCTATGTGAAATAATAGGTTTGTTCTTAATTAGTTGCTACGGAGTCGGCTCTGACTCATGGTGACCTTCCATGTAGCAGAATGAAATGTTGCTCAGTCCTGCACCATCTTCACGATTGCTGGCATGTTTGAAGTAATAGGGTAGTCACTGGTTTATAAACAGACTTGCCTGGTGGAACAATGATAGGCACTGCTCGAACCCTGGCTTGAGTGGGGGCTCAGGAATCCTCCTAGTCAGTCCTGAGCATTCTGAGGATTAGAGAGGGGAAGGGGTTTGGCCATGGCTGTAAATAATGACAGAACCAGGACTAAAGTCCTGGTGTCTTGAGTCCAAGCCTATTCGTGTCCGCCCTGAAATCAAAACTGAATAACAGCTTCATATAGTCACTTTGAGATTTGTGGCACAGGGATGGCACAGGCCCATTTTATAGATGAGGAAACTGAGATCAGAAAAGTTGCATGTCCGAGATCACATAATAATTAAGTGGTGGAATTGTGGTTAGAGTAGAGAAAGCAAAAATTTCAAAATGAGAGAAGGCAATTCAAGTTTTTAGTTATTTTGGGTTTTCTATGTTCCCCCAAAGTTTGGACAAAGTCTCGCGTATCAATCAAGATCCTGTTTCTAGTGGACCCGGAAGAGAGAGGAACATGTTATCATCTGTAAGAGATGATCCCAACCTTCATATGCCGACGCGTCTTCCACAACATCCTTACCTTGCCTTTTCTGCCTCATGCCACCAGGGGCCTGGGGCAGCTCTTTCTTCACTAGCGGTTTTTTCTTTTAAAAAAAATCTTGATTTTTTGTCTCTGCTGGTTGCTGGTACCTACCAGTCCAACATTCCTGCTTCAGTGCTTCCTACAGTATTCTCCGCTCATATCTGAGGGAGCAAATGCTTGCACGTGCCTGATAAGGACAGTATCTGGTGTAAAATGCAGAGCCTTTAATTTTATAAGCTTGAGTGTTTTCTATAGGACGATCACTTTACAATCCATTAACCCATATAAAATCTCCTAACAACCCTAAGAAGTAGCCATTATAATCCCTATTTTTATATTTGAGGTGGCGAGCCCAAGATTGGAGCCCTGATGGTGAAATCGTCAACTAATAGGTTCTTGTCAAGCAGACTAGTAAATTGAAGTCAGCCAGACGCAGGTTCGGAAGAACAGAAAGGTTTGTTCACAGTTTGCAAACTGGAAGATAGGCAGGGTCTTGTGAACTAAGGCTGCCAGCTCAGCTCAGCCAAGGCAGATTTGCTTCTTTTATAGGGAGTGACATACATATGCATGAGCAGAGAGGGAGGATCTTCAATCTTGTGAGATGGGCACAGTCCGCATAATTTTCGTGAATGAGTTTTTGCACATGGCTCTAAAAATATTGCACACAACCCTAAAAAAATGGCTGACGTTGCATACAACCCTAAAAAAATGGCTGCTGTCTCGCTACTGCCACCCCAGGAAGGTCCTATATCGGGTAGATTTGGAGTTAGTGGGCCTGCTCCTTGGCCTCCTGCTAGGAGAAGAGCAGAAACCTTGGAAATCAACCGATCGTGGTGAAGTGCTGTAAAGGTTGTAATAAAAATGTAGCAAGAGTAGACTTTTCTGAAAAACAACTATTATATGGGATACCCATAATAACCCTTTCATGGCTGCCTGCTTCAGTGGTGCAGTGGTTATGGGTTACGGCTGCTAACCAAAAGGTCTGCACTTTGAAGCCACCAGCCACCCCTTGGAAACTCTATAGGGTAGTTTTATTTTGTCTTGTAGCGTCTCTATGAGTCGGAATCGACTCAATGGCAATGAGTTTAGCCCAAGATTGCATGGTGAATAAGTGGTGGAACCAAGACTTGAACAAACAGGCAAGTTCTAAAAAATGAGTGTTCTCATTTGTAAAATGGGGGATAATAGAAGGTTGTTTTGGGGATTAAATAAGATTATCTGAAGTGCTTAGCACATTGCCTAGTACGCAGTCAGCACTCAATAAATTCTAGATCTCATTATTGTTTTATTGTGTAGGTGGCCCATCCAAACAGATACCATGCCTACTTACCAGAGTTTCAATGAGCATCAAAGGAAACAAGGCATGAAGGAGTGCTTTGCAAATGTTTGCTATTCTATTATTTGAGAAACTCATGTGTGGGAGGAATTTGCTGTACATAAAAGAAATATTATATACAAAAGATGTATGTGTGGAGTGTGGGAGCAAGGAGAGGGACTAGAAAGGACAGCTAGAGAGAGGGAGAGAGAAAGAGAGAGGGAGAGAGCAATTGAGTGTGGTTTTCTGGCATTCTGGGCCATGGATCTCTGTGTGTCCTGTGAAGAGCTAAGGACATGGATGATACTCAGAGTAAAATAAGAGCAATTCTCACAGGGAAATGTGCTTGTCCAGCGAGGCAAGGGATTTTTTTCTCTGGCTTATCCTCAGGAAACTCCCTGGAATCCCCTCTCAAGAAAGCGGAGCCCCAGGCCCTGACCTGGCCAGAGGTCTGGGGTCTGGGCAGGAGGGAAAGATGGAGCTAGCTGCTGGGGAAATTGGACAGAATTCCAGTTGACAGGAATAGCTCTGCATCGAGTCATGGTTTGGCTTGGACTTCCTGACCATCAATTTTCTCATCTGTAAAATGTAGATAATGTTGTCTTTGTGGAGCTTTAATAAGGATTAAATGAGATGAAGCCAGAAGCCTAGCTTAATGCCTAGCTCAGTGGGGCTCAATACCAACAAATTCTTACCACTCTCATCCTCATGATGAAATGTTTTCTTTACAACCCCTTCACTGATTGTGGAGACATGGATCATGGGGGGAGATGATGGGATCAGAACAGACTCTGCTTACAGCTGCTTACACCCAAAGACTGGCATCAACCAAGGGGCTGCTAGTGGGTTTTGGAAAGCTCTGGAGCACTGGGGACAGATTGCTATATGCATTCAGCTCTATTGTAGCTCTGGAAAGAATGGCCTGCCGAGCACCCTCCATGTGTCCTTGTTACCACAAATCGCAGGTTCGAGCCGTCTGCCATAAAACCAATACTGAGACAGGGACTTTATGGAACACCGGTGTCCAAGAGACAGAGGGGGTTAAATTTCTCCCAGATTCTGTCTAACCCTAAAGGGCTAACTGGAGAGTTTTATAGGGGGAAGGTCAGGGTTTAGAGATTTCCAGGAATGTTAACTTTTCTTTGAAGTGGATGTGATGATAAAGTAATCTATCATTGAAGCATTGTAAGTCTCTTCCTGTCATTGTGGAGCCTTGCCAGTCTCTTCACGCCATCCTGATCTCTGTCAGGGTTTAGAGATTTCCAGAAATGTTGACTTCTCTTTGAGGTAGACCTAAGCTTTGTTCAGCTATCTCGGTCTTGTGTGTTTTCCTCCTGGGAGAGGAATCAACAATAAAAAAATTGATTACCTCATTTTCCTTTAAAGGAACAATCATGAGATAGATTTTAGAGCAAGTAAATATGTTTCAAAGACTAATCACAGCTTATACAACTATACTAAAAAACTAGGAAATATATTCCCTGTAATACTAAAACACTAAGGAAAATATATTTTCTCTACTTCATCCTTAGGCTGCTGTGATAGAAATGAGGTGTCTGTATCGGATTGTAGGGTTCTACCGCAGTGTGTGGCACTTGCAGGATTCCCCCCCGCCCCCCGCCCGCCCTGTGCCAGCTGCTGCCTCAGCGCTCAGGGCTGCTGAAGGTGCTGGTTTTTTGCTGCTGTTGTTGTTAACTTTCAGGGCTTCCACAGACGCTTATTTCTCTATTTTATTGTGTAATTCCAACTGCTAAAATGATCCTGAACCATGTGCAAACTGCAATAATGCGATCGCCATTTGGCTTCCAGGAAAATAAAAATGCAGCAGGAAGAAATAGTGGCAGGCGAAAGAAATTGCTGGGGAACACCAGCATCATGCAATACCGCCTCTATTTTTTTTTATGTTTCTCCTCATATCGCTCCATGGTTTAAACTCTGTATATTTTTCAATGCAGCATTGTTTGTAATAGCATATGGTTCTCAACCACCTTAGTGTCTGCTGATGGGAGATGGTTGGATCAATTACAGTACTTCCCACCGGGAATTCTGTACAGCTATAAAAAAAGGTCAATCTCTTTGTAGAGAAAGAGCTCTCAGACATTTTTAGTGAGATAACAAAAGCAAAGTGCCGAATAGATTGTATAGTATGATATCCTTCATGAAAAAAGGAAGCAAATAAAAATGTGTGTGCATGTATAATACATTCATATACTTCCTTGTATATGTATAACAAACTCTATAAAGATGCATAAGAAACAAATATCATATGGGGAGGGGTGGGAGGGAAATTTTCACATATAACTTTTAATGTATTTTTTTATTTTTGAGCCATGTGAATATACCACTGATTGAAAATAAAGGTAGAAAGGGCTTATATTTTTCCCACCAGCCTGACCCTGGGAAACCACCAAAAACCAAACCCGTTGCCATCGAACCAATACTGACTCACAGCGACTCTGTAGGACGGAGTAGGACTGCCCCTTAGGGTTTCCAAGGAGCGGCTGGTGGATTTGAACTGCCTACCTCTGGCTAGCAGCTGTAGCTCTTAACCACTATGCCGCCAGGGTTTCCAAAATCTACATTGAGTTGATTTATAGGCAATAAACAATTGGAGTTTCTTTTGAGAAAAGCAAATCTCTGTTTCAGGCTATTAAGAATTTATCTTCTGGTCACCAAGGCCAGTAACTTCTTCTCATCCCAACCTGGAGATGCCTGAAGAAAGAGAAGTTGATGGAATTCAGAGGCTTACTCTGCAACCGACCCTAAACTCCAGGGAGAAAAGGGCGTGTTGGGTCAGTGTGGGTGGAAGTGGTAGTCTGGGGCTGGGCGAGGAGGAAGCTGAGGACAGGATGGGCTAGAAATGAGTTTTACCGGGACCTTTCTCTCCTCCTTGCATTGCCCTGGGCGGACCAGGTGGTAGCTGGGAGGGCTTCCCAGTGCAATAGCAAAGCTGGGCTTACTTGACTGAACCCAGAACTTGGGTGGCTTGAAATCTCACAACCTACCAGTTGCTGTTGAGACAGCTTTGACTCAGGACAACCCCATTGGTGTCAGAGTAGAACTCTGCTCCACAGGGTTTTTAATGGCCCATTTTCCAGAAATAGATCAACAGGCCTTTCTTCCTAGGTGCCTCTGGGTGGACTCGAAATCCCAATCTTTTGGTTAGCAGCTGATTGTGTTAAACATTTGCACCACCCAGAGACTCCTAGCTGAGTATTAAGGAATACAAACATGACACGTGTTTATAATTAAGCCATTTGATCTTTTCCTGAGGGTGGGGCTGGGCTTCGAAAGACTCTCTCATCCTGAAGGGAGAGCTACCATATTTTTATACAAATAACGTGCACCTTCCAAGTTTGTTTGCCAACCGCACCCTCCCCACCCCCGTGAGGTATTTTCGTAAGTGCCACTGTGTCAATTTTATTTTACATGTTGCTGTAAAAAAATTAGCATAGCACACTTATGAAAATACCTTGCTGGGGAGGGTGCGGTTGGCAAACAAACATGGAAGGTGGACATTATTTGTGTAAAATATGGTAATTCCTTTTTATGCCTGGGATATCAATTCAAATACTATATGTTGAGAAAAATAAAAAATACAACCAGATGTGCCTTAAACATTAAGGATATTTATTAATGCACAAAATATAAGAAGTTATGAGGCAGGAAATATCCACAACTGATTACTCCAGTGGTCCCTCCCAATGACTCATGATCTTTCTGCTCTGCCATTTTTAGTGTTGGTTTGTCCTCTTAGGTGCCTGCTTTTGTATTTCAAAGACGGCTGAGGCAGTTTCAAACATCCAGAAGCAGAAAAAGGGAAATTTTCTTCCTGCATTGGGTTATTAAGAAACCTTTCCCAGAAAGCCAAAGTATATGGCCTTTCATGTTTCATTGGCTAGAATTATGTGGCATGCCTAATTCTAAACTAGTCTCTGGCAAAGGGAATGGAATTACTATGATTAGGCCACGTTTCAAAATTTCATGATTATGAGTCTAAGTATAGGTTATTTTTATTCACTACCAATTTGCCCTTTCAATATGCAGATTCATTCTTTAAATTATGGAAATTGTTCTTGAATTATAAGTAAGTTTTTTTTTCCTCTTGTTTTTCTTCACGCTTCTTTTGGCACCCCTATTATTTGGGTGTTGGACCTCCTGGACTTATTATTATTCCTCTAATATTTTTCATTCTTTTGTCTTCTTATAAATTTTTCATTTCAGCTGTTAAAAATTAAATTTCAAGAGCCTTTTAAAAATCTCTTAATGTTCATTTTTATAGCATTCTATTCCTACTTCATAGAGGGAATATATTTTCTTATTGCCCTGAGGATATTAAATATAAGTTAGTACCTTTTTTTTTTTCTTTGCAGTGTCTGTGTCTTCTAAATATTTTTTGTTTTTTGGTCTCTTTTGTGTTAAGGGTTTTTCTAAAACATCTGGTACTTATTTTTTAAGGTGTAAGTGCTGAAAACCCTTGTGCACAGGAGCTTACTGAGTGTGAGCCATACCATCAGCTGGGCTATTTCACTGGGGAATTCCTCTCTCTTCTCCTAAGTCAGCCAGAATGCCCCTTAGAAGTGAGGATGGCAAGAGTTTGTCTCGTGCACTTCAGACATTATCAGGAGGGACCAGTCCCTGGAGAATGACATCATGCTTGATAAGAGGAAGACTGTCAATGAAATGACTGACACAGTGGCTGCAACAACGGGCTCAAACATACCTATTATTGTGAGCATGGTGCAGGACCGGCCAACATTTTGTTCTGTTACACACAGGGTCGTTATGAGTCAGAACCAACTTGATGGCACCCAACAACAACTCCTAAATCCGTATCTTTATGTCTTTTCTCTTAGGCTTGCCAAAGAAGAATTTTTAAATCTCCTTCTTGGAGTGTGGAAGCCTGGTTTTAACCCTGGGTTCCAAGTCAGGGAGGAGGACTGTGTATTTCAATATTAGTATGCAAGCTGTTATTTAATCTTCTTATTTTCAGTATCTTACTTTGTCCCTCAACTGTAGTTGGTACGTTGTTCTGTTTTACTCACTCCAGTGAATAAACCTATTTTCTGCCAGGGTAGGAGAGGCAGTTACTAGAGGGCACCAAGCTGGAAAGAACATCTAGGGGATCTAACTACTTTTTAATTTATTTTTTCTAATAGACTTTTTTTTTTTTAGAAATTTTAGGTTTACAGAAGAACTTGAGAAGACAGTCCAGAGTGTTCTCATATGCCCCATGCCCAGTTTCCCCAGTTATCTATATCTTACGTTAGCCTGGTACATTTGTTATAATTAATGAGCCAGTATTTATGCTTTATTATTAACTAAAGTCCATAGTTGGTCCCCTTAGTTTTTACCTAATGTCCTTATTCTATTCCAGGGCCCCACCAAGGACAGCACATTGCATTTAGTTGTGGTATCTCTTTAGGCTCCTCTTGGCTGTGGCAGTTTCTCAGACTTTCCTTGTTTTTGATGACATTGACTCTTTTGAGGGATACTGTTAAGGTATTCTATAGGATGCCCCACTATTGGAATTTTCCTGATGTTTTTCTCATAAGACTGGGGTTACTGGGAGCAAGACTACAGAGGTAGAGTGCATTTTATCACATATCAAGTATACATAATATCAGCATTACCACCATTGATGTTTGCCTTATTTCCTGGCTGAGGTAGTGTTTCTCAGGTTTCTCACTATAAAGCTACTATCCTCCCCACCCCTTTCATACCATACACTTTGAAAGGAAGTCATTATGCACAGCCTCTACCTAGACAACGGGGAGTTATGCTAACTGCTTCTTAAACATATTTGTTATATGGCCTTGTGGCTTTCCCCACTGTTGACTCATGATTCCTCTTCCTTGGATCTGCTATTTGATTTGATTTTCTGATTCCCAGTTCTGAATTTTTGTTGCTATTGTCTCCTCTATTTTCCTTGTCCTTGTGGATTTACGATATCTTTTGGGGTCCCTTTTATGTCATTTTGGTGGGGGTATTTGAAGGGAGTAGAAGTGTGGCAGTTTTTAAAAATGTGTATAAGTTCTTGGGTAATGCTCTCTTCAAGAGGTGGAGCTTAGTTCCTCTCCCTTTGTGTGTGGACTTGGTATCTTGCCTCCAGTGCATATAATGTGGTAGAAGTGATGGTATGTCATTTCTGAGATTAGGCCTATAAATAGACTGTGGCTTCTCTCTTTGATATGTATTCTTGCTCCGTTGGATCACTCGCTTTGGGAAAAGCCAGTGCCATGTTTACGAGTAGTCCTGTGGAGAGGCCCATGTGGTGAAGAACTGAAGCCTCCAGCCAGCAAGAAACCAAAGCTTAGTACAACTACATGAGAGAGCTTGAAATTGGATTCTTCAGTCCCAGTTGAGCCTTGAGATGATTGTAGCCTGTCTGCAGCTTGACTGCAAGCTTTTCAGAGCCCCTGAGACAGAATGGTCCAGCTAAGCCACTACCAGATTCCTGACCCTTGGAAACTGTAAGAAATAAATGTTCGTTGTTTCAAGCTGCTAAATTTTGGGTTAATTTGTTATGCAGCACAGATAACTAATACCCAGTGCCATCGACTAATACAAGAGGTAAATCACAAATAGAAGCTTTTGTAAGTGTTACTATAGACTGTATTTAGATGCCATTTTTTTCTTAGACATTGATGTAAAAGATGTGATTTTTGAAAATAAACTTCATTTTGGAATAATTTTAGACTGACAGAAAAGTTACTAAGATAGTACATATACCGCGAGGCCATATAACAAATCTGTTTAAGAAGCAGTTAGCCTAACTCTGTTTCTTAGGCAGGGGCTGTGTATAGTGACTTCCTTTCAAAGTGTATGGTACATATACCCCTCACCCTGGGTACCCCACTGTTAACATTTTACATTACCGTGATACATTTGTCAAAACTAAGAAACTGACATTGGTAATTGCCATTAACCAAACTTCAGACTTTATTTGGATTTCACCATTCTTCCATTATTAAATCCTATTTCTGTTCCAGGATCCCAGCTGGGGTACCACATTGCATTAATTGTCATCTCTCCCTAGTTCCCTCTGGTCTGTGGCATTTTCTCAGTCTTCCCTTGTTTTTCATGACCTTACAGAGATCTGAGCTACACTGAAATTAATTTTGTTTGTTGGATCAGGTTTCTTGACTGTGACACTGCTAGGAAATCAACCACATGCACGCAGCTTTACAGGAGCTATAACATTTATCGCATTTCATAATTAGTTCTGCATTCATTTGGGCAAGTATTTGGTTGTCTGCCTTTCCCACTAGTCTGTGACATCCATGAAGATAGGGGCCACGTTTGTGCTTGAAAACTTAGCATGGTGTCTGGCACAAGGTAGTTATTCCATAAATGTATGTGGAATGAATGAATATATATAGTTAATGATCCATACATATCTTTAATGAAAGAATGAGTCTCAGTGTTTCTCAGAGGAATTTGAATCGTACCTTAATTATATACCTGTTGCTGTCAATTCCGACTCATAGTGACCCTATAGGACAAAGTAGAACTGCCCCATAGGGTGTCCAAAGGTTGTAATCTTTATGGAAGAGGGTGCCACATCGTTTAACCATGGAGTGGCTGGTGGGTTTGAACCATCGGCCTTTTGGTTAGCAGCCAAGCGCTTAGCTACTGTGCCACCAGGGCTCCTTACTTTAATTATAGCAAGTCGTAAGCAAATACAGCAAAACCTATGAAAGCCAGAAACTGTAAGGCAGACACCTGTCAGAGAAGGAAAATTCAAATATTTTCCACTAAAATGAATGATAGAAAAGTGGTAAGATGGCACGCTGTCAAAGGTGGAAAACTTGCAAGACCCTGGAAAACAAGGCAGTCCCATCGAGCTCTGGCTCTCACAGGTTTCACTATAGCAACTATTTACTATGTGCCAGACACACTGCCAAGTACCTTACCCACACTAGCTAAATAAATATGTATTCAGTTCAGTCACATAAAATGAGAATAGCAAAATTCTTTCTGAGGGACAACATTCTGCCTTCCAAAGACAGAGACAGTGTTACCTGGTGCCTAGGGATTACTGCTTTTCGTTAAGTGAATGCAGAGAACACTGTCAGGGTGGGCACGCTAGCTCTTCTTCCAGAAACAGTACACAGTATAAACCCAGTCTGTCTGTGTGCCAAGGACTATTAAGTCAGGTTTCTCAGGAGTAACATACACAGAGAGAAATGCCACAGGCTAGCGATACAAAGGAAGAACACACAAATTCCTAGGAATCGCCTATGCCTCTTTGAAATCTAATGCGCGGGTTCTGAAAATTTTTATTCTAATTAAGTACAGTTTCATTTTAATTCAGTGTAAACCTTTTATCCATCTCTTAACATTTGAGTTTAAAATCTGCCTGCTTTGGTATTCCGATTCATGTTACTATTGGCATTTTAGTTCAAATGCTAAGTGCATATCATTTGCTGGACTTTTTTATGGTGGGGATCCTGTGTGTGTGGAGGGGTGGACAGCCTGATCTGAGAAGATGGTGGAAATAAGTCTTAAAGGTGTTTGGGGAGTGAGACAAGCTGAGATGGCCATGTCTATAGCTGAAAACAAGATGCATTCCAGTGGCAGCTCAACTGACATTGTTATTAAAGGTTTTATGTGGTGGTTTATATATAATTTAGAAATAATAATAAATTGGACTTGGCCTTTTGGCTCCTCTCCCAGACTAAATCCCTTGAACGCTTATTTTACAGAAGACTCAGAAAGAATTTAATTTTAGCCTTGTATATTTATCTAAATGCAGCAAGTGACAGTTTGTTTTGTTTTGTTTTGTATAGGGCAAAAGTAAAAATGTGTTTCAAAGTAAAACACTGAAAAAGTCATTAAAGTAAAAATTCAGGGCTGGGACTCCATAATATATTTTGCTAGTGGCAGTAAAAGTACAGTCCAATAAATCAGGGCTTTTTGTTTACTTTCTTTATAACCGATTTTCCATATTTTTTAGCAAGCTACAGAAAATTCAGCTTAAATATGACTATTTTATCTACGACCTTCCATGGGAAGAAATTACTTGTGTCCATGTTTTAAATTATTTGCCTTCATGAAATTTTCATGGCCTTACCTCCAGATTACTGTTCCAGAAAAAAGGCTCATTCATTTTTTCACCCATTGTTTGTAAACACCTTGCATTGGATTACTAACAATTAGCCCAGTGCCTGACCCATGCTTTCATTTTATAATTTTTGTTGAATGAAGAAATGTTGTCTGCACACACACACGTGACATCATTTTAAATATTTTTACTAAGACATGTTATCAGGAGGGACCAGTCCCTGGAGAAGGACATCATGCTTGGTAAAGTAGAGGGTCAGCCAAAACGAGGATGAGATAAATTGACACAGTGGCTACAACAATGGGCTCAAACATAGCAATGATAATGAGGATGGAGCAGGACTGGGCAGTGTTTCGTTCTGTTGTACATGGAGTTGCTATGAGTCGAAAACAACTCAGTGGCACCTAACAAGACATGATCACTTGAGGTGGCTAATATTCTTACACTCTCTGTTTTCCCTTTTTCTCACAGTAAAAGAACTTTCAACTTGGTTCTGCCTTTAAGAAGCAAGGTTTGCTTTCCCCTTGCTGCCTTTCCCTGTTCTTACTGGCTGGAATGCAGACAAGGTTTTGAACTATTATAGAATGATGAAGGCAATCCTCTGGGGATGGGAAAGCCACAGACGGAAGGTGCCTAGGTCCCTGCATAACACTGTGGAGCAGAGCGCTGGCCAGCCCTACACTTTGCAACTGCAGAGTTCTGTGAGAGAGAAACAAACGCCCGTTCTGTCTAAACCGTTGTTATTTGGAGGTGTCTCTTACACAGCAGTCAAATCCTTCTTGTAACCTTGCAATTCTGAAGGAACTTAACGTGAGAAGGGATGAGAACATTAGTTGCCAAATAACCACAGTGTAAGTCAGAATATGAGAAACTCCATCTTGTTGTTAGTTCCAGTTGAGTTGATTCCGACTCATGGCGACCCCATGTGTGCAGAGTAGAACTACCCTATAGGGCTTCTGGTGGCATAGTGGTTAAGTGCTATGACTGCTAACCAAAGGGTTAGCAGTTCGAATCCACCAGGCGCTCCTTGGAAGCTCTATGGGGCATTCCTACGCTGTCCTATAGGGTCGCTATGAGTTGGAATCGACTCGATGGCACTGGGTCATAGGGCTTTCAAGCCTGTGACCTTTCGGAAGCAGATCACCACGCCTGTGTCCCGAAGCACCTCTGAGTGGGTTTGAATCACCAAACTTTTGGCCAGTACTTGAGTAACTATTTTCACCATCCAGGGACTCTTGAGAAATCGCATAAGAGAGTCTAATAAATGCTCTGAAGGTTTAGAGGAGGAAGAATTTACATCCATTCGCAAAGCAAATTACCATAGGTGTGCTCCGAAACTAGGATCTACTCTAGGGCATGATGGGTATTATTATTCATGGGATCCTACCTGCTTGGCTTACCTGTCTGTCTCTCCCGAACAGTGTTGCTCCCTGCAGGCTTGAGAATAAGGCAGACATATATTCCAGAGGGCCTGGGGGAGGGGGCGCAGAGATCTGGGTGTACTCAGCCCCCACCCTAGCAAAGGCTGACTGAGCTGTCTCTAAGTAGATGAATTCAGGACTTTGCAGATCATCAAGGTCAAGACAGACACAGGGTTTGAACTCTACCTCCATTTCCAGCTGTGAGGCTGAGCAGAATTTGAAACCAGGCTTCCTAGGTTCAAATCTCTGTTCTACCACTTAGGAAATACGTGACCTACGGCAATTGGTTTAACCTCCCTGTGACCCAATCTACTCATGTGTAAAATGAACATAGAAAAGTACCTACTTCACAGTGTTCTTTGGAAAGATTAAGTGAAAATTCCTTATAATACTGTCATTAATCCACAGTTAATGTGTAGTATGTGTCAGGCATACACATATATATCTAAGTTATAAACAGAATATTATCCGGCATGTAATCAATGAAGCCCTGGTGGTGCAGTGATTAAGAGCTTGGCTGACAACAAAAAAGTCAGCAGTTCAAATCAACCAACCGTCCCTTGGAAAGCCTATGGGGCAGTTCTACTCTGTCCTATAGGATCGCTGAGTCAGAATCGACTTGACAGCAATGGGTTTATGTAGTAAATACTTAATAAATATTGCCTATTATTGTTGTTTGGAGTCCCTGGGTGTTGCAAATGGCTAGCATACACAGCTGCTCATTGAAAGGCTGGAGGTTCAAGTCCACCCAGATGGGCCTCAGAAGAAGGGCCTGTCAATCTGCTTCTGAAAAATCAGTCATTGAAAACCCTACTCAGACACACGTGGGGTTGCCATGAGTACAAGTTGTGTTGTTGGCTGGGTGTTTGAAAGTATTTGATCCTCTTCAGGCTGCTTCTCCACTGGACCACCCGTGATTCTCTGGGCTGTCTGGAAAGGTAATAAAGAGGGAAGAATCCGCAGGAGGAACACTTGGGCTGGCTCCGAGGCCGCTGGGAAATGGGCTAATTAACAGAGAGCACACGGGTTAGGCAGGGACTTGGGGCTAGGCAGGAGTCAGGCCTCGGCTGGCAGCAGCACCAGGTGAGTTCTGCCGGGGAAGGGGCCTGAAGGAGCAGGGGAGAGCTGGGCTGCTCCCTTCCTGGGGAGGAGACATGGGCTGACAAGCGTACCTGAGGAAATGGCTGCGCACCCCTGGATCTCCATCCTTCTTGGGCCTACTTGGCCTCTTGCTCCAGGTGCCACTCATTCTGAGAGTCCCTGGGCGTGTCCCTGGTCCTTGCTGGTACCTTCTACGGTGTCCGTGATCCTCCAGCCCACTTCATGCCAGACTCTTCCACACCCTCCTCCCACACGCCAAGTGCAGAGGCAGCATGGGCATGGATGGGGAGCTTTGATTCCTTTTGCTTGCCTAGCTGAGTCTTTGGAGGCTTGTGACTGCCTGTGAACATCTACTCAGTTCCAAACAACCCTTGCTGCCCCCTCTGTGCTCTTATTTCCTGGCCTTTGTGGCACAGGAACAAGTTTGAGGCTGCCCTCGCCCTGGGTTCCAGGTGGGACAGGCGAGCTCAGGTCTCTGAGGTGTCTAATCCATGTGAGTCTCAACACCTTCCTTTTTCGGAGCCAGGCCCTAAGGCAGACTGCTCCAGCTCCCCTGCTCCACCCCCCCCCCCTGCTTTGTTATCTAGCTGGGGTGTCAGGGAGCAGGAGGTGGAGGATGGGATTGGAAGGTGGGGAACCGCTTCTCCAGATGGCTCCTCTTTTCGGATTTTCTCTTTTGCTCGGATTGTGCCTTTTGAGCTTAGAAGCAAATAATTTCTTGACTCTGTTCTTTGGACTTGACCTGGTCACAGTCCCCTGGGACATGAACATGGTTCACTTTTCATGATCTAGAGAGACCTTGGGCAGAGAGGGAGTCGGGGCCAAAGTGCGCGGACTCATATCTCACAAGGTCATCCTGTTACATTGCTTTTCTTGGAGCCTGTGTGTGTGTGCATGTGTGTTTGTACCCTTTGTCTCATGTATCCTTACGGTGATGAGATGAATTCCACAAAGTTGCACAACCTTGTACAGAAACTACAACAGTATGGGTATTTGTTTTGGTTGTTTGGTAACCGTTGGGATTTAAGATGTGTGGATTTCCCTGGGTTTGAAGGATTTTGAAGAATTATTCCAAGCATCCATAGGCCACCTTTCATATTAGCAACATTCATCAGAGGTTTCTAGGGTATAGGGTAAGTCCCATTAATAGGTTTCCTGAGTAAGGGTAGTCATCGTTCAGCTATATTAGCTTGAGCTTAGCATACTTGCCATACATACTTCACCCAGAATCTACTCTAGACAAAGCCTTTTGGAGCTCCAACAGCCCCAGCCCACGGAACAGCACTTGTGTTGGGGATTTGCATTTTTCTCAATGGGCTGCAGCCATCTTCAGGACATGTGTTTTTGACTTGCAGGTCTTCTGAATGTGGTAGGTGTGAACTCTTAAAACACTGAAGGAACTTGATAAACATACAATTTAGGAACCAGCTGCTTCTACAGTGTTACTTCTGAGCGAGGCTTAATGCTGGGGTTCCATTTGATATGTTGTCGATTAATGACCATGTCAACAAATGTGAGTATGTTGTTGTTGTTAGGTGCCATTGAGTCAGTTCTGACTCATAGTGACCCTATATACAACAGAATGAAACACTGCCTGGTCCTGCGCCAGCCTCACAATAGTTGCTATGTTTGAGCCCATGATTGTAGCCACTGTGCCAATCCATCTCATCCAGGGTCTTCCTCTTTTTCGCTAACGCTGTACTTTGTCAAGCACAATGTCCTTCTCCAGGGAGTGGTCCCTCCTGATAACATGTCCAAAGTATGTGAGATGAAATCTTGCCATCCTTGCTTCTAAGGTGCATTCTGACTGTACTTTTTCCAATACAGATTTGTTCGCTCTTCTGGCAGTCCATCGTATATGCAATATTCTTTGCCAACACCATAATTCAAAGGCATCAGTTTTTCTTTGGTCTTCCTTATTCGTTGTCCAGCTTTCGCATGCATATGAGGCGATTGAAAATGCTGTGGCTTGAGTCAGGCACACCTTAGTCCTCAAGGTGACATCTTTGCTTTTTAACACTTTAAAGAGATCTTTGCAGCAGATTTGACCAATGCAATGCATTGTTTAATTTCTTGACTGCTGCTTCCATGGGTGTTGATTGTGGATCCAATTAAAACGAAATTCTTGACAACTTCAATCTTTTCTCCGTGTATCATGATGTTGCTCATTGGTCCAGTTGTGAGGATTTTTGTTTACGCTGAGTTGCAATCTATACTGAAGTATGTAGTCTTTGATCTTCCTCGGTAAGTGCTTCAAGACCTCTTTGCTTTCAGCAAGCAAGTTTGTGTCATCTGCGTATCACGGGTTGTTAATGAGTCTTCCTCCAATCCCGATGCTGTATTCTTCTTCATATAGTCCAGTATCTCAGATTGTTTTCTCAGCATACAGATTGAGTAACTACGGTGAAAGGATACAACCCCGATATACATCTTTCCTGATTTTAAACCACGCAGTATCCCTTGTTCTTTTTGAATGACTGCCTCTTGTTCTATGTACAGGTTCCTCATGAGCACAATTAAGTGTGCTGGAATTCCCATTCTTTGCAATATTATCCATAATTTATTATGATCCACACAGTCAAATAAAACATAGGGAGGGCATAAGATATTGAAAATCAGAGAGCGGGAGGCTAATAGGAGCCTTTGGCTTCAATGACAACTATTAGAAGTGATAACATCAGGCTGAGAGAGGACTCAAGATACAAAATTCAGCTTAAAATATACTGTTAATGATGTATTTTTTCCCTAGATTATCAAAGTAGAAAACTTAGAGAATACAGAAAATTATAAAGAAGAAAAGAATTATCCATAATCCTACCACCCAGAGATAAACTTTTTTTCTATGCATACATTTCTGTATATAGGATATGTTATATTTCATAATATTTTATAAATATTTTATTAAAAACACATTTATAATTAGGAAAGCAATATATGCTTGCACTAGAAAACTCTAGTGAAGCTGAGTGTACTCTAATGTCTCTCCTTCCCTGGGCTCCTCGCCCCTGCCTCTTGGAGGGCCAGTGTTGACATTTGATGGGCATCCTTCATATATTTTATACACACTCATGTATCTCCTGTGAATTGCTTTTTCCACTTAGCTCTTCTTTCCCACAGCCGTTTGGTCATAGATTTCCAGTATCTTCTTTTTGTTCCCTGTGCTTCAATTAATGAACTTATAATGCTAAACAGAGGTTGTTGGTTCCATACCCAGGCAGTGCCCTTTTGAGCCCCAGTTGCTGACTGCACTCCCACCATACTGGCCCCCGAGCAGGTGTGGGATGGTTACCAGGACACCAGAGGAGAGCAGAAATCCATTTTCCTGTCTGGAGAGAGGGCTTCTCACAGTGGTGTCTGTAAGAGGGGCCACAGTAGGATGACGGGTCCTTCCTGCCCTCCTTGTGTGCTGGTACCATGCTGAACGATTTCCCCCCGATCAGCTGTGTGTGTGGTGTGATGACCAGGGTTTGTGTGGCAGGGATGACCTGAGTTTAAGTCGATTTAAAGAAATTAAAGATGTGATAGGCCTCTGGTCTCGGCATTTGTAGTTACACATTCATACATGTTCCAAGCTTGTGCAGCAACCCAGAAACTCTGGAAAGATAGCTTCTGAGTTGGCTTCTAACTTGTCTGAAATACTTTGGTGGCGTCTGGAAGCACAGGGGAGTCAGACAGTCTAATTTCTTCCAGCAACACATGGGTTGCAAGTATTACTCACCTCCTAAGATGGATGGTGGCAAGTATTGACTACCTTGGCCACTGACAGAAAAATGTGTGACTTCCCAGAGGCTTAACTAACTGTTGCCAGCTGGGCTTGTATTCTCTCATCCATTCTTCTCACTCATTCATATTCTATCTCTCTCTCTCTATTAAACCCTGGATCCTCAGCCACTACCACGACCACCACCACTACCAGTTGTCGTCTAGTCGATTCTGACTCATGGTGACCCCGTATGTGTTAGAGTAGAACTCTGCTCCATAGGGTTGTCGGTGGCTGATTTTTTGGAAGTAAGTCACCAGGCCTTTTTTCCGAGGCATCTCTGGGTGGACTAAAACCACCAATCTTTAGCTTAGCTGCTGAGCAAGTTAACTGCAGTGGAGTTACTACGGTTGTTGTCACCCAGCGTGCTAACTCATAGTGTCACCTCCCCCATGGACCTCCTCCAGTATGAGACCATACAAAATCCTTAGTAATGTTTTTTTGTACTAATATTACTCATAAATTGTAATTGCCATAGAGCACTCCTTCTTTCCCTTTAATTACTACCTCATTATCAAAAAATTATTGCTATAGGTTCTCAAATACTACCACAATTTTTAGCCAAAACATCAGAAAATTTGACAAAATCAGTGACTATAAAAAACACCAACTGCAACGAAAACAACAGCACATGCTTGTAGTGCGTGCAGACAAAACCACAGGATTCAAAGCATCGTTGTAACTGGGTAGTAATGACAGCTCTTGACCGGAGTGCATTAGGAGGTTCAAAAGGTAAATTAGCGTAGGATTTTAGCCTTGTAGATATATTGATATGTGTAAGCTGGGCTTACGAAAAATGTTTTTGTTGTTATAACTAACTACGGGAATGTTTTTATCAAAAAAAAATAATAAATTTATGCTGAAACTCTGCACAAAAGTTTTGTAGACAGTCATTTTGGTGTCACCCCCTCTGACAGTGTCACTTGGTGCAATCCACACCCCCCTAGCGAGGCCACTGACTGTTGGTACCACCCAGGGCCTCTGGATCTCAAGCAGGGAGGTCAAATTCAAATACTTGTAGGGCTGGGAAGGTGGTGTAATTAGTGGAGTGGGTTAAATGGTGCTCTCATGGGGGCAGCTCCACCTATTGCTGATGTGGTAGAAGGTGGGCCCATGTTGCCAGAATTTGTGTTTTTAAAGTGTAGTTGGAAACCCATGTTTTTATGTGGAATCTTCTATTTTTAAATGCAGGCAATTTACTCAAAATTTAAAAACCCAGCGTAGGTGGAAAAATCAAACCTAGGGGCTGCAGTTGGCATCTACAGCACCTTAGGTCAGGGCAAAATTCCAAATGCCCATCAAGTTACATCATCTTATCGTAGGCTGTCTATCTCTGAAATCCCAAAGTCCTTATTTTGCTTGTATGATGGATTTATGGGCCAGGCAGATGAGTTCCTTATAATAAACTCCTTTTAACTTACCCTCAATAGCCCTGACTGACTGACTTTAAAACACAAAGGTGACTGACTGTTCGTCTGGAAATATTTTTAACTTAAACTAGTGGGATTTTGGTTTGAGGAAAGAATTCTGTGGTCTTGTAAAGGAAGACTGAATGACAATGAATTTATTACGGAAATACCAGTGGTTACATTTACCTTCCTAACATGACTTCAAGCCTAAATTAATCTAGGAGTGCTGTGATGCCATTCATCTCGTGAACAGAATAAGATGGTGGCATAAATTACAAAGCTAAAAGGTTACAGAGTCATTCTTTGGTTATTAGACTCTAATGCTCCTCCTTTTTCCATGTGAAATGAAAGATGACAATTACAAAAGTATCAGATGTTACCCCACCTCCCCTACAAAAAAATAAATATCTTTCTCCTGCTTCCTCAGTATATTCTAAAACCACCCAGAAGGTGAATAGTAAATGTATCGTGGCCTCATTGGCTATCAGCACCGATGGACAATTCATCCATTTTCTGGCTCATCACCTTTTCTTTCAAGGGATTAACTGCTACGAGCCTGACTCTACAAGAGAAATAAGAAAATAAGAAAAATAAGAAAAAAATGGGATTTGGCTGTAAAAGTTGCCTTCACGCCTTTATGTTCTTTTCACTGCAGTGACATGCTGTGATGAAAGCAATTTGGTTCATGGGAATTTCTTTTCATAGGAATTTGGAAGCTCCAAGTGTCAAACCAGTGGGACCCTTAAAACCCCACCTCTACTGAACTTTGGAAAGATTCTCTTCCCAAGTCAATTCACCTGGCTGATGATTAGGGGTGGGGGAAGTAGAGTTTAACAAGGTCTAAATCTCGATGATGTGCTGTATTACACTTAAAGTAGGAACAAAACATTTTAGTACATTAAAACCAAACCAAATCTGTTGCTGTCAAATCAATTCCACCTCATAGCGACCCTATAGGACAGAGTAGAACTGCTCCATAGGGTTTCCAAGGAGCGGCCAGTAGATTTGAACTGTTAGCTGAGCTCTTAACCACTGCTCCACCAGGGCTTTTTTTAGTACATTAAGTCCTCCCCAAACAAAACAAAACAAACCAATTGCCCTCAAGTTGATCCTGACTGATAGTGACCCTGTAGGAAAGGGTAGAGCCACCTTATGGGGTTTCCAAGGAACAGCTGGGGAATTTGAACTGCCAGCCTTTTGGTTAGCAGCTGAGCTCTTAACCACTGTGCCGCCAGGGTTCCTTTAGTACATTAAAAAGCCAAAAACGCTGTTGTCATGGAGTTGATTCCTACTCACAGTGACCTTTATAGGACAGAGTAGAACTGCCCCATAGGATTTCCAAGGAGCTGCTGGTGGATTCAAACTGCTGACCTTTTGGTTAGCAGCTGAGCTCTTAACCATTGTGCCACCAGGGTCATAAAAGCTTTTAATGTATGTATTTACATTTGTATTTAATGTATTCCTTGGGACTATATTTATTTCTTTAAAGTTCTTCATGAATTATCCCTACATCACCCATAATTGATTGGGGTTTAAAAGTCACAGATGGTTAGATTGAACTTTTTCTTGCATTTGTCTCTATTGGTAAAGACTTTCTTATAAATACAAGATTCTTACTGGCTTCCAAAAGAGACCCGGCCGTCAATGTCTGTTAACTTCATCATAGTTCTAGAAGCTATAGGTGTTCTATTTCATTGTGTCCCAACTGTGGTATATTTTACTAGTAGTGTAATAAAAAATCATTTAGGGGATATAGGGATGGCTTTTTAAATTTAAATAGTTATATATTTATTGGAAAGTTAGTTGAAAAAAATATAACTAGCCCACCAAATCAGTGAATTCAAAGATATTACATAATCCTTTTTGAAATAAAGTAGATGATTTAAATGAAAGTATTAAGTAAATGATATCTCCTAAATGGAATCTGCTTAGGTCTGTCAGGATGATTCTATTTTTTAACTTCAAAAATTGCATCGAAGTTCAACATGGATAATCCTAATGATTTAACATCTTAAGGAGACTTAAGAGAATGCTAAACCAACTTTTGAACTTAGCTGTTGATCCTTTTCCCCCTCTTCTGTACCCAAGGTTCCTTTCTTGCAGGGTGTCTCATTTTATGTAATAGTGTAGACTCCAGGGTCAGACAGCCTGTGTTTGAGTCTTGACTCCACCACTTTATTGTTGTTTGAACCCAGACAAGTTATTTAACATCTCTGAGCCTTACTTTTCTCATCTATAAAATGCAGAAAAATAGCATTTAGCTTATGAGGTTCATTTGAAGATTAATAAGTTAAAACATGTCAAGATTTAAAACAATGCCTAGCACCTCATGAAGCACCGAATAAATATGAGCTATTATTTTTTGTTTCTGAAAAGTTTTGTAAAGATAAATGTGGATGCATAAAATTGCATCTATGATGCCATGAAGGAGTTTGTAATTTGAAAGAAATACTTGGTGAGTCTGGTTGTGAAGCAAATAATTACTGTGAAATATATTGCTTTTAAAAAATCTGTACTTTTTAATATGAGAGGCATAAGGTGAGTCTGTTTTTAGAAATATTTAAGTCCCACAAGGGTTGAGAGGCACTTATTTTACTGATTCCTCCAAATGGAATCACAGAATTTTTAGAGTTAGAAGATACCTGAGATATTGTTGAGCTTTTTTCTCTCTCCTGTTCTTTCTTTCCCTAGAGAAAACTTAACACGCACGCACACATGCACACACGCATGCGCACGCGCACACACACACATTTACCAAAGAACAAATGGGTGGCTCTACAGCACAGGAATTGGTGCTTGACAACAACAACAAAAACCCCAAAACAACCCATTACCATTGAGTCGATTCTGACTCATAGTGACATTACAGGATAGAGTAGAACAACTGTCCCAGAGGATTTCCATAGGAAGCAGACTGCCACATTTTTCTCCTGAGGCATGGCTGTTCGGTTCCAACTGCCAAACATTTGGTTAGCAGCTGAGGTCCTTTAACCATCGTTCCACCAGGGCTCCTTGTCCTCAACACTGGCACAGTATAATCCACAACCATAAACACCTGCTTTTATGACTACCACCATTTAGGTCCCAGGGGAACGCATCTCCCTACCTGTTACCCAAGTCCTTGAAACAAAAGGCAACAGGATCTGAATGCAGAGAACGTTGAGGGTTGTGGCCTTAGGTCTGTGTTTGAGTGTTTAAGAGTGATTTGAGTAGCAGAGCACTGAGGCAAAGAAAAGACAATTTAATTAATTTATCTTTAATTAACTTGCAAAAGATTCTTGCATAAAGAGCTATTATTTCCCAGTAGCACCAAGCGTTCATTTTCTTGTTTTGTGTTCAATTCTTGGTTCCAGAGATACTCATAAATTAGCACATTATTTGCAGCAGTTATAAGACAGGGAACAGAGGGCCCCCCCCAAATCTGCAAACAAAGTAACAGGAAATGGGCCAGGGTGCAGAAATAAAGCCATTTCCCAGAACAATGGGGCAGGGTATCAGGAAAATAGCCTGCAAACTTTTTTTAAGTTGTCTTTCAGAAGCAGCTGGAGAAAACTAGCCCCGGGGACGTGTACAGAACATACACCTGTGACCACTGTGTGACCTTCCACCAGGGGCAATGAGGGGCTGCAGCAGCAGCCGGGAGACTGCGCAGGCATGGCACCCCATAATAAGTCCTTCTACGAATCCCAGAAGCCCCCGGGACAGGAGGCATCTTGGAAAGCTGCTGCACACGCACCATAGTTAACATAACCCTACCTATGTCTGTGAATACACATACATCTTTTCCCGCCCAAGAACTTTTAAAAACTTAGGCGGGTCTTTTGTTCTGTGAGACAAGGGTATGCATTGCTTAGGCCCTCCTCTTCTCGGCTTGCAAGCCTCTTTAATAAGGCTTTGCTAGTGTGGAAAATTCTGCACGCCTTACCTGCTCATTCTTGACCAGTGAGAGGCAAAAACCTTTTTCTGGTAACAGTTACACATGGTAGATGAGGAATATCTTGCAATATTAAAATAATGGATATTCATACATTTATATACACATAGGTCTTGATATGGCATACTTGAAGTGTGATACCAATTTACATATGCAACTAGAGGAAAAATTGGATACTCAAATTAGGAATAGTTTTACTGCTATGAAATATATTTAATATAATTTCATCACACTTTCAGAGGCGTCAGTGTAAACACTTTGTTACTAACTGAAAGGTCAGTGGTTCAAACCCAGAAGCCGCTCTGAAGGAGAAAGATGTGGCGTTCTGCTTCTATAAAGACTATAGCCTAGGAAACCGCGTGAGGCAGTTATTCTCCGTCCTCTAGGGCTGCTACGAGTCGTAATCGACTTGATGGCAGTGAGGTGGAGGTACGTTTTCAAATATTAAAAATATATTGCAGCTTTAAGTACTCGATTTAAAAATTTTATATTCATTAATTAAAACGTATTATATATAAACTTTGCATTATTTTAGAAGTAAAATAACCTATTTTGAGAGCATAAAAATAATTTTAATTTTAAAAATCTGTTTTCTTTTACTTCACATTTTTAATAAAAATTTATCTCAATTTTTACACTAAATATAATTTAATTTTGATTATTTAATCCTTTAGGTCATTGTTACCAATAAGCAACTTATATGAAAGTCTGAATTGTAAAAATGCAATTATAATTTTACTGAAATGAAGTAAAAATAAAATATATGAAATGTATATAATTTTTGAATGATGTACATGTTCATTATTTATCCAAACATCACTAGTCTATCAATAGAATACCTAGACATGTACAATAATAAATTCAGTTATCTTATTTTGCCAACTTTCAGTTACATTAAAAACCAAACGTTACACATATTTTAGATTTTGTCATTTTGAAGGTGTACTTGTCAAGGTAGGAGGATGGAACACCTTCCACTGAGCAGTTTGATAGCTTGATTTATAACTGAATTAGGTATGAAGAACGTGGGCCTCCATTTGAACTTTGACCATGGGCCTTGCTAGGAAATTTGGCTGTAGCTCCTCACACTTTGGGGGTAGGTAGCTTGGCTCTTCAGCTCGTAGGTCTTCAGACTGAGAATTGTACTCAGTGGATGGTACATAAGGAGCTGCATCTGAGAAGCCTTACCATCACCTGGATCTGCCTTAGATAGTGAGATCCTGGACCTTGAGCCTGAGCCTGATGCTATAATGGGATGATATTTGGGGTGGGGGGTCTTGCGTGAGGGGCTCAGTATATTTTTCATGTGGGAGGGATGTAAATTGTGGCCAGATTATATCATCCAATGACGGCCTCAATGACATATCCTATCTCATATGCTCTTCTAGAAGCTTGCCACTCCCTCATCAAAATCTGGAGTCTCTGACCTCCTCCCTTGAAACTGGATGGGTCTTTGAGTCTGCCTCAACCAAGAGAGTTTGGTGGAAGTGATGCTGTGTGATTCCTGAGAATAAATGCCATGTACATCTGCCTTGTTCACTTAGGAAACTTGCTCTTGGAATCCAGTCACCATCCTGAAGATCAAGTAGCCCATGAAGAGTCCAACGTGGAGAGAAACTAAGGCCCCTGGCTCATAGGTAGATTGATCTCCTAGCCAACAGCCAGCACCAACTTGCCAGCCCTGTGAGCCTGCCATCTTTCCTGGGTGCCCAAGGTCAAGCAGCCTCAGCGGACACCATGGGGAGCAGAAATGAGCTGTCCTTGCTGATATGGATTGAATCATGCCCCCCAAAATATGTGTTGTAAATTCTAACCCCTATAGTGGTTATAGAAACCATGGTGGTGTAGTGGTTGAGTTCGGCTGCTAACCAAAAGGTTGGCAGTTCGAATCCACCAGGTGCTGCTTGGAAACCCTGTGGGGCGGGTCTACTCTGTCCCATAGGGTAGCTATGAGTCTGAATCACTTGCTGGCAATGGGTTTGGTCTTTTGGTTTGGCGGTGGTTATAATCCCATTTGGGAATGGCTTTTCTTTGTTATGTTAATGAGCGGTGTTAGTGTAGTGTGTGTCTTAAGTCAGTCTCTTCTGAGAGATAAAAGAGCAAATTGAGCAAGCAACAGAGAAAGCAATCACAGATGGGGGAAGATAGATTCCACACCACATGAGATTTCCAAGGAACAAAGAAACAGAAGCTGAAAAGAGACAAGGACCTTTCCCCAGAACCCACAAAGAGACAAAGCCTTCCTCTAGAGCTGGTGCCCTGAATTTGAACTTCTAGCTTCCTAAAGTGTGAAAAAATAAATTTCTGTTTGTTAAAGCCACCCACTTGTGGAATTTCTGTTATAGCAACACTAGATAACTAAGATACCTGCTAAGGCCTGCCCTAATGGCACATTTGTGAGCAAAATATGACTGCTGTTTTAAGCCACTAAGTTTTGGGGTGATTTATTACTGGAATACTACATATGGCAAAAATGGTATAAGAAGAATTTAAATGACTGGGGTTTGGGAAGATAATTATAACAGGAGATTAAAAAGCCTCAGGTGCCTCAGAAATAAAACCATAATGAAAGAATGACCAGGAACAGGGTACATACTTTGGGGCTTCTCAAATCACACTGAAATTCTAACTTCAGTAAAGAGAATTTCTATTCTGGGATTGAGCCTTCAATTAAGTTTTTCTATAAGGTTGCTTCTAGGATGATCTGTGACATCAAAGTCCAGGGGTACCTCAGTATTTAGGGGTGCCTTAAAATAGACCAAGGAAACACTGGTGGCGTAGTGGTTAAGTGCTACGGCTGCTAACGAAAGGGTCAGCAGTTCAAAACCACCAGGTGCTCCTTGGAAACTCTATTGGGCAGTTCTGCTCTGTCCTATGGGGTCGCTATGAGTCAGAATCGACTCGATGGCACTGGGTTTTTGGTTTTGGTAAAATAGACCAAACCCCGGACTTGGAAGGTTAACACTGAACTTGGAGATAGAAAATGGCAGGAAGTTACTCTTTGCTGGCAATCAGAGATGGCATGTTAAAGGTTAAATTCCAATCTCTCTGCAGAATAAATTCTTATCAAGTAAGGAAAAAAAAAGTAGCCCTCTTGCTGATATAAAAAGTCAAAATATTACTCTGTTTACCAGAAGCCTAGGATCCAATTCTGCTGTCTCTCATTGACATTGTCTCTCATGTGACCTTAAATATGAACCCCTTACCTGTCATGCGTCCCAGACTCAGTGGGTAGGACAATGTAATTGTACTTTTATTTGCCACCTGCCTTCTATATAAGTAGGTTGAACCCAAGAGCCAAGTACAAAGCTGAATTGGGTCAAGAGGGCATCTGTGTTCATAGTCTGAATCCATCCTCCAGAGAATATGATCTATTTTAGGAAACAAAGACATCATTAACAAAGTTGGCCCTTGAGGAAAGCACAGAGCAAGAGTCTGGTCATAGTAGGGCACAGAGGAAGGGTGAATAGGTCACATGGTGTCTTAGTTATCTAGTGCTGCTATATAATGAATACCACAAAAGGGTGGTTTTGACAAACAGATCAATTTTCTCACAGTTTAGGAGACTAAAAGTCTGAATCCAGGGTGCCAGCTCTAGGGGAATGCTTTCTCTTTCTGTAGACTCTAGAGGAGGGTCCTTGTCTGTTCTGAATTTCTGCTCCAGGGCGATCTTCATGTTGCCTTGGCATCTCTCTTCCCCCATCTCTGTTCTGCCCTGCCTGCTTGTTTAATCTCTTTTATATCTCAAAGAGATTGATACAAGATACACCCTACACTAATCCTGCCTCATTAACATGACAAAGACAATCATTTCCAAATGGGATTATACCCACAGGCATTAAAAAAAAACAAAAACCCATTGCCATAGAGTCAGTTAGGATTAGGATTTACAACACATATTTTTGGAGGACACAATTGAATCCATAACACACGGTAGACTATTTGGCCAGTTATCTGAGCCCTGTCTGTTCCCTTCCCCAACATCGCCATGGAAAATGGAGAGTTCACAGCCATTTTGTCATACCTATTCAAGTTGAGTTGTTAATACTTCAGTTACATTTACCAAAGTTCAGCCCCCTTTGGCATGCATGCTCGATAGATTTTTGTTGACTCGAATTGTTCTTTACCAAGGAATCCATTACACAAATTCTATCCTTGTCTTCAGATGGCAACATGGTAACGCAAGTAACAGAAACCAACCAAGCCAAACTCACTGCCATCGAGTTGATTTCAAGTCATAGCGACCCTGTAGGACAGAGTAGAACTGCCCCATAGAGTTTCCAAGGAGTGGCTGGTGGATTGGAACCAATGATCTTTTGGTTAGCAGCTGAACGCTTAACCATTACGCCACCAGGGCTCCAGAAGTAACAGAGGGCTTTGTTATTTGGAGTCAGAGAGCCTGTGGCTTGTCGCTGCTCTCCCGACCTAGCTCATATAGCCTTCCCAAGGTGCATGGGCAGGAGATGAGGGCTGTGATTCATGAAAATTACCTTGTGATTTTTATCATTTAATTTTTTCTGAGGGCATTTTCCCCATTGCTTGTGAAATCAATTAAAACTGGCTATTGTAGAACCAGGAAACTTACTGACAATCTAAAACAATCATGGTAAAAAGAAAAATCCCCAAATACTAAATTTATCTTAAAGTATACCTCAAGTTAATTTTTGTCTCAAGTGATGAATAATGTATAGTATGCGATTTTCCCATAAGTAAGAAAGCTTTGTGGTTATGTATATGTGTATGGTTGCATAAGGAGCCCTGGTGATGCAGTGGTTAAGTGCTCAGCTGCTAACCGATAGGTCAGTGGTTCGAACCCACCAGCCGCTCCTCGGGAGAAAGATGTGGCAGAAAGACGTGCTTCCATAAAGATTACAGCCTTGGAAACGCTGTGGGGCTTTTCTACTCTGTCCTGTAGGGTTGCTATGAGTAAAAATTGATTCGATCAATGAAGAACGGATGTTTGTATAGGGGTATATATACGTGTGTGTGTTTTATAGTCTAGGGGGAGCTCTCTGGTGTTAACACAAAAATGGTAGGTTGGTTATTAGGACTGAAATTGACCATAAAGCTCACCTATAATTTTACAGCTAGGGAAACTAGAGCCCAGAGTGATCAGGTGACGGTCCCAAGGTCCCACAGCATCTAAGCAGCAGTGCTTAGAGAAGCTCAGGTTCACAGTTTCTAGTCTTTTCAAAGGTTACCATATCTAACAAAAAATGGTCATGGCATATGCTTTGTTTTAAACTTTTCTTTCTGAAAGCTTTCTTTCTTCATTAGAATTTTACAGTTAGGGTGGCCAACCCATCCTGCTTTTCCCGGAACTGACAGGGTCCCTGGGATGCAGGACTTCAGTGCTAAACTCAGGAAAGTCCATACAAACAAGGATGAGTTGGTCACCCTGGTTACAAGGGTTTGGAGCTATTCACCTGGATGGCTTTGTAATTTGTTTCCTGGTGACCTGTGGGTTCTGGCCCAAATGACACCCAATGGAATAGGCGACTCTGTTGTATGGTGAAGAAAAGACTAACTGTAACTCCCTGTGGATTGTGAGTGTACAAATTCTGTTCACCCTAACCCAATCCTGGCTGTCTTTCCAGGCTTGACTCCCGCCCACCTCCTTTGCGACCTTCCCTAACCACTCCAGTAGTCCGACACATCACTGATGGATAGAATTGATTTCTATACTACTCAATTCACCATAGTCTATCAAACACTTTTGACTGTCATTTCAAGTGGAAAGGTTTTATCTCATCAAAGATATTGCAAGACCTTTGAGGGCAAGGAGTCAGGTCTTTGTGCGCCGGGCAGTTACGATCATGGACTAGGAACCCGGTGGCCTAGGTTAGTTAGAGTCTTGGTCCTCTGCCACTTCCTTAGCTGGGTGATCTGGGCAAGTCTTGTAACCTCTCTATTCCTCAGTTATCCGTTGCCGTCAATTCCAACCCATGGCAACCTCATATGTGTCAGAGTAGAACTGTGCTCCATAGGGTTTCTTAAAAAATCGTATTTAATTGTGTTTTTGGTGAAAGTTTAAACAGTAAGTTAGGTTCCCATGTGCAAATTTGTATACACTTTGTTCAGTGACATTAATTACTTTTTTCACAATGAGTCAACATTCTCTTTTATTGCTTTCTGTTTGTTCTGTTTCCTGCACTCTAGTTTTCCTGCCCCTTTGTCTTCTCATCTTTGCTTTAGAGCAACTGTTAACCATTTGGCCTTATATAGTTTTTTTTTTTTTAACTATAGAGTACTGTATTCACGGGTAATATCCTCATTTTGTGTGCCTCTCATTATTTTGCTAAAAGATGGTCCAGGGGGATAGTTTTGTTTCATTCAAATCCATAGGGTTTCCAATAGTTGATTTGTTGGGAACAGATTGCCAGGCCTTTCTTCCAAGGGTGGACTCAAACCATCAGTCTTTCAGTTAGCAGCCAAAGGCATTAAATATTTCTATCTCCCAGAGGACTCCCATTTCTCAGTTTACTTGTCTGTAAAAAGGGGGATACCAAAGTACCTACCCTACGGGGATGTTGAGAAGGTTAAATGGCGAACATACGCGGTGTATATAAAGCAGCACCTGACACATGGTGTCTTAGCTATCATGAATAAGGGCTCAGTAGATTATTTGTTGGTGGACCGATTTGAATGCATATTCCTGTGGCTAACTCCCTTACCTTACCTTTACTTTTCTCTTGCAAGGTCTGCACGTTAACAGTGAATATGGTTGTGGAGAAGGTTCTTCTCCGCACAGGCCGTTAAAGGATTCTGTCTGTGTGGTTCGTTGGAATTCTAACTGCAGTGGGGCTTGCTTTGAAGTAGAATCTTTAAGCACAGGGCCATCTGACAGAATGTCCTCTTGAAGATTATTCTTTAGAAGTAACTCTTTTCCATGTTTGAACTGACCACTTAATATAAGCATGTTATCAATTAAAAGTTGTTTAAAAATGTATTAAAATGACAACTAATTTCAGTTCATTGGAATAAATCTTTATTATATTTGATGCATGATTTGGATTTTATTGCTGAAATAAAAGGATAAAGTCTGATAGGTAACTGAAATAGAATGTATGCTTCACCAAGACTTTACTTCTAATTTTTCATATAGCTTGGTGTGATTAATAAAACATTTCTTACAGCAGAGCTGTGTCACCGGATGAATCCACCTGCTCCCTGACTGCCAAAGCCAATCACATAATTCCAGCCCTTATGTAAGGGATAAAACTACTCAAATTGTAGTGGCTTGTCAATTCCTGACTTTGGATGAAGGAACGTGTAGTCTTTGGAAGAAAGACAAAACATTTTCTGCCAAGCAAAACCACACTCCTTTCTTTCCACCTGCCTTAGTCATCTAGTGCTGCTATAAGAGACACACCACAAGGGGGTGGCTTTAACAAACAGACGTTTATTTTCTCATAGTCTAGGAGGCTAGAAGTCCAAATTCAAGGCATGGGCTCTAGAGGAAGGCTTTCTCTGTTTTGTCTCTGGGGGAAAATTCTTGTGTCAGCTTCTCTAGTCCCAGTGTTACTTGGTTCCTTGGTGATCTCCAAATGGCACCTATCTTTACCCAGTTTGTGCTTGCTTGTCTCTGCGTCCTTGCTGCTTTTTATATCACTCGGTAGTAATTAAGATTAGGATACACCCTACACTGATATGGCCTCATTAACGCAGCGGAGAAAACCCTATCCCTAATTGAGATGACAGCCACTGGTATAGGGGTCAGGATTCCAACATATATTTTGGTGGGACACAATTTAATCTATAACACTGCCTATAAGGATCTGGGAAACCCTGTGCTCACCAAAGGGTCAGCAGATCAAATCTACCAGGTGCTCCTTGGAAACTCTATGGGGCAGTTCTACTCTGTCCTATAGGGTTGCTATGAGTCGGAATCGACTCGACGGCAACGGGTTATAAGGATCTAACCAAAGGCAATGACAATGTATATTAACATGATGGCTGCTGTCCCTGCTGGCCCAGCACCCTTTGCCCCCTTCCTCTGGTAATAAAGCCCTCCTCTTTCTTTGGGATATAGCTCTTTCCTCTATTCCAACAATGTGTTGGGGGCCCCCCATTCATAGTACCCCATCTCACTGGCCGCTGCAGTGGGCACCAGATGAACCTGATGCCCCACCTCTCCTTCCCATAGTGATTAGTCCAAGGATAATCGTGTTACCCAAACTGGGCCAAGCAGAGAGACTCCCAGGGGAGTTTCTAATTGGAGGTGGTTGGGGATGCACTCACCTTTCTGCTTGGGAGCCTGGGTGGTCACCAAGGGGCTGCTGGCTCCTTCGCTGTACTGTTAGCCTCTCCCATAGTGAAATTGGTTTTGCTGCTCTGAATCATAAGGAGGCCTCTGAAGGTGCACTGAATTTGACACATCACTCTAATCCTGGCCATTGCTGACATCCGGGCCATTGCTGACGTCCGGGCCATTGCTGACGTCCGGGCCATTGCTGACGTCCGGGCCATTGCTGACGTCCGGGCCATTGCTGACGTCGGGACCATTGGTGATGTCTGGGCCATTGCTGACATTGGGCCACTGCTGACGTCCAGGGCATTGCTGACATCCGGGCCATTGCTGACATCCTCTTGGGGGACTACAAAGCCCCTGGAGAAACTCAGCCACCTCTGCAGGGGCCTTTGGAGATCATGGTGCTGGAAGCTGAAACTCTTGCGTTAGGCTTCTCTGGGTTGTAATTAAGAGTCTCTGAGGGCGCAAATGGAAACCCTGGTGGTGTAGTGGTTAAGTGCTACGGCTGCTAACCAAAAGGTTGACAGTTCGACTCTACCAGGTGCTCCTTGGAAACCCTATGGGGCAGTTCTACCCTGTCCTATAGGGTCGCTATGAGTCAGAATTGACTCAACGGCAATGGGTTTTTTTTTTTAAAAGGCACAAATGATTAAGCATTGGACTGCTAACAGAAGGTCAGCAATTCTAAACTACCAGCTGCTCCCTAGGAGAAAGATGTGGCAGTGTGCTTCTGTGAAGATTTACAGCCTTGGAAACCCTATGGGGTTGCTTTGGGTCGGAATTGACTAGATAGCAGTGGGTTTAGTTTTTTTTTTGGTTTGGAACTGTTCCATGGGAGAAAACACCTGGTGATCTGGTCCTGTAAAGATGACAGCCTAGGAAACCCTATGGGGCAGTTCTACTCTGTCCTACAGGGTTGCTATGAGTTGGAATTGACTCAGTGGCACACAACAACAACTACCTGAAGGGTTGGAAGTTTGAACCCACCCAGAGGCACCTTGGAAGGAAGGCACGGTGATCTGCCTGTGAAAGGTCACAGCATGAAAACCCTACGGCATCACGGAGTAGCCCTCTCAACAGACTGCCACATGGACTTCTCGCTGGGGTCCAGCCTCAGTAGTCTCGGGTGTGACCCTAAGAACCTTAGAACTGAACCTTAAGAATGCTACACAGTCTGTATTTTAAGTTAGGCTGCCCAAATGTACCTCATGTGGCTGTTTTTGTGTAACATGGTATCAAACTATTAATATCTTAATTTTTAAATATAGATTCTCTACCTTGTTCCAGAAAGGATTAGCAGCCCTATAGGACTGAATAGAACTGCCCCATGGAATTTCTGAGAAGCAGCTGGTGTATTTGAACTGCTGACCTTTTGGTTAGCAGCCGAGCTCTTAACTACTGCACTACCAGGGCTCCATATAATAGTAAATTCAGTTTAACAAGATAAAAAAATGGGTAAAAAAATTGAAGTAGAAGGAAAATAAGAGTATGAAAAATCTGATGAAGCCCTGGTTAAGGTAAGGTCTTAATGTGCCGTGGAATTATCCCAGATATATGGCTGTGAGCTTCTTAGCTTCCAAAGCACGGGGATAAGCAAGATTCATGGTAGGTGAAAGATTAAAAACAAACCAGTGGTTCAGAGATACATAGCTCTTTTTGTCACCGAGATCTGAGAAATTTCTCCTGTGGGTCTTCAATAGGGGGCCCCATCTGATGCAGCAAATAATATCCTTAAAACCTTCACATAGAATATATAATGATGAATTTCCTGGTGTTTTTTCTCATAGTATCTTTCAATGTAGGTCAATGGTACAGTGAAAAAGTACAAGTTAGCAAAAGCCTTTATATGAGAAGCAACCAATGTGGTTCAATTGTTCTAAGGATCTGGCTGACTCAGAAGATTGCATTGACCATGAAAGGAAAGAATGGATGGCGTGTTCTCCAGGCGGTCCTTCATCAATATTATTTCTGGCAACTAAGGGAGATTTGCTAAGTATAGGCTGGCAGTGAGCTCGATGTTCTGTCCTCTGATGACTTTTTATGTGATATCAACTAAGACACCCTTGAGAGACAGGTCCAAGACGGGAGTCTGACCAGGACTTATGCCTGAACTGAGGGCTGGCCCACCTGACCATGGAGGTGGCTCACAGAAGTACTTATCAGCAGGGTTAACATTTTCCTAAGGAGCCCTGGTGGCACGTTGGCTAAGCCCTCGTCTGCTAACTGAAAGGTTGGCGGTTTGAACCCACCCAGTGGCTCTGTGGGAGAAGGACCTGGTAATCTGCCTGTAAAGATCACAGCCTAGAAAACCTTATGGGGCAGTTCTACTCTGTCACATGGGGTCACTATAAGCTGGAGTCGACTCAATGGCACCTAACAACAACAACAACAACAACAACAAGGCAACGTTTTCCTTAGCTCTAACACTCAGTGTGTCAGGAGCTGGTGAGGGGAGTACAAAACCTAGGAACAGAAACAAGCCCCTGGCTGTTGTCTCCTCTCCAGATGTAAAGTCTGAATTCAGCTCATGGATTTGAGATTTTCAGAGCTGGAAACTATTTTGCTTGATGAATACATGGTAGCTTCAGGCCAAAGAGTGCTTTAGTTTACCCAGCATTTATGGAGGGCTCCTTGGCTCTGGGGCCGGGGATATGGAGCTGTAAGGTAGGCCAGAGCCCTTGGGGCCCCTGCACTTGCTTCAGGAGACAACAGACAAGAAGGCCTGCGTTTGTCCCACCTTAGGGAAAGTCATGTGGAAGAGCGCCCATTCTCTGAAAACCAATGTGCTGAAAGCCAGTTCCCTGAAAATCCATTTTTTTTTTAATAACTTTTATTAAGCTTCAAGTGAACGTTTACAAATCCAAACAGTCTGTCACATATAAGTTTACATACATCTCACTCCCTACTCCCACTTGCTCTCCCCCTCTTGAGTCAGCCCTTTCAGTCTCTCCTTTCTTGACAATTTTGCCGGCTTCCCTCTCTCTCTATCCTCCCATCCCCCCTCCAGACAAGAGTCACCAACACAATCTCAAGTGTCCACCCGATATAATTAGCTCACTCTTCATCAGCGTCTCTCTCCCACCCGCTGACCAGTCCCTTTCATTTCTGATGAGTTGTCTTCGGGGATGGTTCCTGTCCTGTGTCAACTGAAGGTCTGGGGAGCATGGCCGCCGGGATTCCTCCCGTCTCAGTCAGACCATCAAGTTTGGTCTCTCCATGAGAATTTGGGGTCTGCATCCCACTGATCTCCCGCTCCCTCAGGGGTCCTCTGCTGTGCTCCCTGTCAGGGCAGTCATCGGTTGTGGCCGGGCACCAACTAGTTCTTCTGGTCTCAGGATGATGCAGGTCTCTGGTTCATGTGGCCCCTTCTGTCTCTTGGGCTCTTAGTTGTCGTGTGGCCTTGGTGTTCTTCATTTTCCCTTGCTCCAGGTGGGTTGAGACCAACTGCTGCATCTAAGATGGCCGCTTGTCAGCATTTAAGACCCCAGACGCCACATTTCAAAGTGGGATGCAGAATGATTTCATAATAGAATTATTCTGCCAATTGACTTAGAAGTTCCCGCAAACCATGTTCCCCAGACCCCCGCACTTGCTCCGCTGACCTTTGAAGCATTCATTTTATCCCGGAAACTTCTTTGCTTTTGGTCCAGTCCAATTGAGCTGACCTTCCATGTATTGAGTGTTGTCTTTCCCTTCACCTAAAGCAGTTCTTATCTACTGATTAATCAATAAAAAACCCTCTCCCACCCTCCCTCCCTCCCCCCCTCGTAACCACAAAAGTATGTGTTCTTCTCAGGTTTACTATTTCTCAAGATCTTACAATAGTGGTCTTATACAATATTTGTCCTTTTGCCTCTGACTAATTTCGCTCAGCATAATGCCTTCCAGGTTCCTCCATGTTATGAAATGTTTCAAAGATTCGTCACTGTTCTTTATCGATGCGTAGTATTCCATTGTGTGAATATACCACAATTTATTTACCCATTCATCCGTTGATGGACACCTTGGTTGTTTCCAACTTTTTGCTATTGTAAACAGAGCTGCAATAAACATGGGTGTGCATATATCTGTTTGTATGAAGGCTCTTGTATCTCTAGGGTATATTCCTAGGAGTGGGATTTCTGGGTTGTATGGTAGTTCTATTTCTAACTGTTTAAGATAACGCCAGATAGATTTCCAAAGTGGTTGTACCATTTTACATTCCCACCAGCAGTGTATGAGAGTTCCAATCTCTCCACAGCCTCTCCATCATTTATTATTTTGTGTTTTTTGGATTAATGCCAGCCTTGCTGGTGTGAGATGGAATCTCATCGTAGTTTTAATTTGCATTTCTCTAATGGCTAATGATCGAGAGCATTTTCTCATGTATCTGTTGGCTGCCTGAATATCTTCTTTAGTGAAATGTGTGTTCATATCCTTTGCCCACTTCTTGATTGGGTTGTTTGTCTTTTTGTGGTTGAGTTTTGACAGAATCATGTAGATTTTAGAGATCAGGCGCTGGTCGGAGATGTCATAGCTGAAAATTCTTTCCCAGTCTGTAGGTGGTCTTTTTACTCTTTTGGAGAAGTCTTTAGATGAGCATAGGTGTTTGATTTTTAGGAGCTCCCAGTTATCGGGTTTCTCTTCATCATTTTTGGTAATGTTTTGTATTCTGTTTATACCTTGTATTAGGGCTCCTAGGGTTGTCCCAATTTTTTCTTCCATGATCTTTATCATTTTAGTCTTTATGTTTAGGTCTTTGATCCACTTGGAGTTAGTTTTTGTGCATGGTGTGAGGTATGGGTCCTGTTTCATTTTTTTGCAAAGGGATATCCAGTTATGCCAGCACCATTTGTTAAAAAGGCTATCTTTTCCCCAGTTAATTGACACTGGTCCTTTGTCAAATATCAGCTGCTCATACGTGGATGGATCTATGTCTGGGTTCTCAATTCTGTTCCATTGGTCTATGTGTCTGTTGTTGTACCAATACCAGGCTGTTTTGACTACTGTGGCTGTATAATAGGTTCTGAGTCAGGTAAGGTGAGGCCTCCCACTTTCTTCTTCTTTTTCAGTAGTGCTTTGCTTATCCGGGGCTTCTTTCCCTTCCATATGAAATTGGTGATTTGTTTCTCTATCCCCTTAAAATATGACATTGGAATTTGGATCGGAAGTGCGTTAAATGTATAGATGGCTTTTGGTAGAATAGACATTTTTACTATGTTAAGTCTTCCTATCCATGAGCAGGGTATGTTTTTCCACTTAAGTATGTCCTTTTGAATTTCTTGTAGTAGAGCTTTGTAGTTTTCTTTGTATAGGTCTTTTACATCCTTGGTAAGATTTATTCCTAAGTATCTTATCTTCTTGGGGGCTACTGTAAATGGTATTGATTTGGTTATTTCCTCTTCGGTGTTCTTTTTGTTGATGTAGAGGAATCCAAGTGATTTTTGTATGTTTATTTTATAACCTGAGACTCTGCCAAACTCTTCTATTAGTTTCAGTAGTTTTCTGCAGGATTCCTTAGGGTTTTCTGTGTATATAATCATGTCATCTGCAAATAGTGATAACTTTACTTCTTCCTTGCCAATCCGGATACCTTTTATTTCTTTGTCTAGCCTAATTGCCCTGGCTAAGACTTCCAACACGATGTTGAATAAGAGCGGTGATAAAGGGCATCCTTGTCTGGTTCCCGTTCTCAAGGGAAATGCTTTCAGGTTCTCTCCATTTAGAGTGATATTGGCTGTTGGCTTTGCATAGATGCCCTTTATTATGTTGAGGAATTTTCCTTCAATTCCTATTTTGGTAAGAGTTTTTATCATGAATGGGTGTTGGACTTTGTCAAATGCCTTTTCTGCATCAATTGATAAGATCATGTGGTTTTTGTCTTTTGTTTTATTTATGTGATGGATTACATTAATGGTTTTTCTGATATTAAACCAGCCTTGCATACCTGGTATAAATCCCACTTGATCATGGTGAATTATTTTTTTGATGTGTTGTTGGATTCTATTGGCTAGAATTTTGTTGAGGATTTTTGCATCAATGTTCATGAGGGATATAGGTCTATAATTTTCTTTTTTTGTAATGTCTTTACCTGGTTTTGGTATCAGGGAGATGGTGGCTTCATAGAATGAGTTGGGTAGTATTCCGTCATTTTCTATGGTTTGGAATACCTTTAGTAGTAGTGGTGTTAACTCTTCTCTGAAAATTTGGTAGAACTCTGCAGTGAAGCCGTCCGGGCCAGGGCTTTTTTTTGTTGGGAGTTTTTTGATTACCGTTTCAATCTCTTTTTTTGTTATGGGTCTATTTAGTTGTTCTACTTCTGAATGTGTTAGTTTAGGTAGGTAGTGTTTTTCCAGGAATTCATCCATTTCTTCTAGGTTTTCAAATTTGTTAGAGTACAATTTTTCATAATAATCTGAAATGATTCTTTTAATTTCATTTGGTTCTGTTGTGATGTGGTCCTTCTCGTTTCTTATTCGGGTTATTTGTTTCCTTTCGTGTATTTCTTTAGTCAGTCTAGCCAATGGTTTATCAATTTTGTTAATTTTTTCAAAGAACCAGCTTTTGGCTTTGTTAATTCTTTCAATTGTTTTTCTGTTCTCTAATTCATTTAGTTCAGCTCTAATTTTTATTATTTGTTTTCTTCCGGTGCCTGATGGATTCTTTTGTTGCTCACTTTCTATTTGTTCAAGTTGTAGGGACAGTTCTCTGATTTTGGCTCTTTCTTCTTTTTGTATGTGTGCATTTATTGATATAAATTGGCCTCTGAGCTCTGCTTTTGCTGTGTCCCAGAGGTTTTGATAGGAAGTATTTTCATTCTCGTTGCTTTCTATGAATTTCCTTATTCCCTCCTTAATGTCTTCTATAACCCAGTCTTTTTTCAGGAGGGTATTGTTCATTTTCCAAGTATTTGATTTCTTTTCCCTAGTTTTTCTGTTATTGATCTCTAGTTTTATTGCCTTGTGGTCTGAGAAGATGCTTTGTAATATTTCGATGTTTTGGACTCTGCAAAGGTTTGTTTTATGACCCAATATGTGGTCTATTCTAGAGGATGTTCCATGTGCGCTAGAAAAAAAAGTATATTTTGCAGCAGTTGGGTGGAGAGTTCTGTATAAGTCAATGAGGTCAAGTTGGTTGATTGTTGTAATTAGATCTTCCGTGTCTCTGTTGAGCTTCTTACTGGATGTCCCGTCCTTCTCCGAAAGTGGTGTGTTGAAGTCTCCTACTATAATTGTGGAGGTATCTATCTCGCTTTTCAATTCTGTTAAAATTTGATTTATGTATCTTGCAGCCCTGTCATTGGGTGCATAAATGTTTAATATGGTTATGTCTTCCTGATCAATTGTCCCTTTTATCATTATATAGTGTCCTTCTTTATCCTTTGTGTTGGATTTAAGTCTAAAGTCTATTTTGACAGAAATTAATATTGCTACTCCTCTTCTTTTTTGCTTATTGTTTGCTTGATATACTTTTTTCCATCCTTTGAGTTTTAGTTTGTTTGTGTCTCTAAGTCTAAGGTGTGTCTCTTGTAGGCAGCATATAGATGGATCGTGTTTCTTTATCCAGTCTGTGACTCTCTGTCTCTTTATTGGTGCATTTAGTCCATTTACGTTTAGGGTAATTATAGATAAATAAGTTTTTAGGGCTGTCATTTTGATGCCTTTTTATGTGTGTTGTTGACAATTTCATTTTTCCACATACTTTTTTGTGCTGAGGCGTTTTTCTTAGTAAATTGTGAGATCCTCATTTTCATAGTGCTTGACTTTATGTTAGTTGAGTCGTTACGTTTTTCTTGGTTTTTATCTCGTGTTATAGAGTTGTTATACCTTTTTGTGGTTACCTTATTATTTACCCCTATTTTTCTAAGTAAAAACCTAACTTGTATTGTTCTATATCGCCTTGTATCACTCTCCATATGGCAGTTCAATGCCTCCTGTATTTAGTCCCTCTTTTTGATTATTGTGATCTTTTACCTATTGACTTCCATGATTCCCTGTTATGTGTATTTTTTTTTTTAATTAATCTTAATTTGTTTGTTTTTGTGATTTCCCTATTTGAGTTGATATCAGGACGTTCTGTTTTGTGACCTTGTGTTGTGCTGATATCTGATATTATTGGTTCTCTGACCAAACAATATCCTTTAGTATTTCTTGTAGCTTTGGTTTGGTTTTTGCAAATTCTCTAAACTTGTGTTTGTCTGTAAATATCTTAATTTCGCCTTCATATTTCAGAGAGAGTTTTGCTGGATATATGATCCTTGGCTGGCAGTTTTTCTCCTTCAGTGTTCTGCGTATGTCGTCCCATTCCCTTCTTGCCTGCATGGTTTCTGCTGAGTAGTCAGAACATATTCTTACTGATTCTCCCTTGAAGGAAACCTTTCTTTTCTCCCTGGCTGCTTTTAAAATTTTCTGTTTATCTTTGGTTTTGGTGAGTTTGATGATAATATGTCTTGGTGTTTTTCTTTTTGGATCAATCTTAAATGGGGTTCGATGAGCATCTTGGATAGATATCCTTTCGTCTTTCATGATGTCAGGGAAGTTTTGTGTCAGGAGTTCTTCAACTATTTTCTCTGTGTTTTCTGTCCCCCCTCCCTGTTCTGGGACTCCAATCACCCGCAGGTTATCCTTCTTGATAGAGTCCCACATAATTCTTAGGGTTTCTTCATTTTTTTAAATTCTTTTATCTGATTTTTTTTCAGCTATGTTGGTGTCGATTCCCTGGTCCTCCAGATGTCCCAGTCTACATTCTAATTGCTCGAGTCTGCTCCTCTGACTTCCTAGTGCATTGTCTAATTCTGTTATTTTATTGTTAATCTTTTGGATTTCTACATGTTGTCTCTCTATGGATTCTTGCAACTTATTAATTTTTCCAGTATGTTCTTGAATAATCTTTTTGAGTTCTTCAACAGTTTTATCAGTGTGTTCCTTGGCTTTTTCTGCAGTTATCCTAATTTCTTTTGTGATATCGTTAAGCATTCTGTAAATTAGTTTTTTATATTCTGTATCTGATAATTCCAAGATTGTATCTTCATTTGGGAAAGATTTTGATTCTTTTGTTTGGGGGGGTTGGAGAAGCTGTCATGGTCTGTTTCTTTAAGTGGTTTGATATGGATTGTTGTCTCCGAGCCATCACTGGGAAACTAGTTTTTCCAGAAAATCCGCTAAAAAAAAAATGCAGTCAGATCCCTATCAGAGTTCTCCCTCTGGCTCAGGCTATTCAGATGTTAATGAAGCCGCCTGGGGAGGGTGGGGGAGGGAACAGAGAGATAGGAGAGTAGCACCTCAGAATATAGCCAGAGTTGCTTGTCTTGCTTGGAATGGCTATTATATCTGAGATTCCCGCGGGGTGCGTCGCCTATGTGTGCTGTCTGTGTGGAGATTGCCCCCGGGGGGTCTGGCCAGCTGGAGTCACGGTCAGATCCTCCGCTTCCAGCCCCACGCCCAGCGTCAAGGTTCCCCTACTGGGACGGTGCACTCTTGACTCCAAAATCAGTCGCTGCCTCCCGGGGACTTCTCCTACCGGCTCCGTCCCATTCCGCCTGCGCGACCCGGCTAGTCCCCTTCCCGGGGTTAGTTCAGGGGGGTGGAGCAACTCTCCGTGTTTATGCCGTACCTGCGTCCAGTCCAAATCCCTGCGGGACGGTTCCCCGGCTCGGACGCTGCTCTTTCTGCTCCAAGACCAGTCACTCTCTCCCGGGGACTTCTCCTACTGGCTGCGTCCCACGCCGCCCGTGGAACCGGCTGGTCCCCCTCCCGGGGTTAGTTCAGGGGGGTGGAGCAGCTCTCTGTGCTTGTGCCGTACCTGACTGGTACGCTGGCTCCAGGCTCTGGAAACAATCGCTGTTTCCCCGTATTAGTTCGTTCTCCGTCTCTAAATCTGTGTTTGTTGTTCAGGGTTCGTAGATTGTTATGTATGTGATCGATTCACTTGTTTTTCCGTGTCTTTGTTGTAAGAGGGATCCGAGGTAGCGTCTGCCTAGTCCGCCGTCTTGGCTCCACCTCCTGAAAATCCATTTTTGGTGTGGCCAGTTAGCCAAAGTCTAATTGCTCAAGGCAGTGAAGAATTGGTGTATGAAGGTTCCGCAGTTATTGTTTTAAAAGCAAACATTTTTGTTTTGGCACGTGGAGGCCTGCAAGGCCCTTATCAGACTCGGGGGTTAGTTTTTGGTGAGTTGGTGGGGCTTGGCCATTAGTGGCAATGTTGAGTTTGACCTGAGCCCTGTGCTCCTGAAAAGCAGTGCTGATTGAGAAATTCCCCACCCCTTTGTGTTCCAAAAAAGGGCTAACTGCAAAGAACCACTCAGTTCTTGAATAGTCGAGAACTACCATACGAGAGCCACTGCTACCCTTCCTCATGACTGCCAGTAGAATCATGGACTACTCCCTTGCCTCCCTTTCTCTAAGAAACCCCAGCCCCCTTCCTTTTGGTGATCTGCTCCTCTTTGCTGGAACAGCCTGGATAAGGTCATCTCCTTGGTTGTCCAGGTGCTCTGTCTTTCCCTTGGCAGATACCAGCAGGTCCTGGCAGGGGCAGTCAGAGGGGCAGGGGTGAAGTCGCCAGCAGGTGGTGGGCTCTCACTGAAGTGACTTCAGTCCTCAGTTAATCTAACAAGACCAGGCAGCGTACCAGCGATACAAAAACTGAGTGCAGCTTTCTAAACGGCAGTGCCCACAGATGTGCTTAACCCAATCATCTGGCTACAAAAAACTCCTTGTTGTAGAGTCGATTCTGACTCATAGCAACCCTGTAGGACAGAGTAGAACTGTCCCATAGGGTTTCCAAGGAGTGGCTGCTGGGTTTGAACTGCTGACATTTTTGTTAGCAGCCGAGCTCTTAACCGCTGTGCCACTAGGGCTCTTCTGGTTAGAAAGTGACCCCAAATATGTTGATGTTAGGTGTAGATACGGCATTGCAATGCCTCATTGAATCAGAGTTTCTAGCTTTATACTCAGTGCCAGGTAGATTTGGACTTAACAACTTACTTAATTGCATTTTTAGATGGGAGACATTTTTTTTTTTTTTGATCTTAGGGAGGTGGTGGCAGGTTCCCAAGACAATTAAGATGTTTTTACTTAGGCTGGTGCAATAGGGGAGTCCCTGGGTGGTGCGAAAGGTTAAGCACTAGATTACTAAGCAAAAGGTTGGCAGTTCAAACTCACCAAGAGGCACCTCAAAAGAGAGGACTGGCTATCTGCTTCTGAGAGGTCACAGCCTTGAAAGCCCTACGGTGCAGTTCTACTCTTTGCACATGGGGGCGCCATGAGTCAGATTCGACTCAGTGGCAGCTAACAACATTGGCAACTGGGTGATACAAATGGTTAACACACTCGGCTGTTAACTGAAAGGTTGGAGGTTCACATCGACCAAGAGTTGCCTTGGAAGAAAAGATTGGTGACATACTCCTGAAAAATTAGCTATTGAAAATTCTATGGAACACAGTTCTGATCTGACAAACACGGGATCACCATGAGTTGGAATCAACTTGATGGCAACTGGTTAACTGGTTAATTGTAAGAGGGAGAACATTCAATAATAACGAATGTCTTAAAGAAGAGAAATAAAACTTAGGGTTTTGTAAAATAAGGGAGTCATAGAGGAAGGGTGGAAGTGGGTCTTACCTCAGAATATTCCAGAGCAGAGTGATCTTTGCAGTTAGTCCTTTCTCAGAACACAAAAGGATGGGACAGATTTCTCAGCTGAGGCTGCGTTCCAGGAGCACAGGGCTCAGGTAAAGTTCATCCATGTCACTTCCGACTTGTTGGGTGCTATTGAGTCGATTCTGACTCATAATAACTCCATGTGACAGAGTGGAACCACCACATAGGATTTTCTTGGCGGTATTCTTTATGTGGCCCCCACGTGTCTGTTAGTTTGCTGTACTGTGGGGGCTTGTGTGTTGCTGTGATGCTGGAAGCTATGCCACTGGTATTCAGATACCAGCAGGGTCACCCATGGAGGACAGGTTTCAGCTGAGCTTCCAGACTAAGACAGACTAGGAAGAAGGACCCGGCAGTCTACTTCTGAAAAGCATTAGCCAGTGAAAACCTTATGAATAGCAGTGGAACATTGTCTGATACAGTGCTGGAAGATGAGCCCCCCAGGTTGGAAGGCACTGAAAAGATGACTGGGGGAAGAGCTGCCTCCTCAAAGTAGAGTTGACCCTAATGACGTGGATGGAGTAAAGCTTTCGGGACCTTCATTTGCTGATGTGGCACGACTCAAAATGAGAAGAAACAGCTGCAAACATCCATTAATAATCGGAACCTAGAATGTACGAAGTATGAATCTAGGAAAATTGGAAATCATCAAAAATGAAATGGAACGCATAAACATCGATATCCTAGGCATTAGTGAGCTGAATGGACTGGTATTGGCCATTTTGAATCGGACAATCATATAGTCTACTATGCTGGGAATGACAATTTGAAGAGGAATGGTGTTGCATTCATCATCAAAAAGAACTTTTCAAGATCTATCCTGAAGTACAATGCTGTCAGTGATAGGATAATATCCATACGCCTGCAAGGAAGACCAGTTAATACGACTACTATTCAAATTTATGCACCAACTACTAGGACCAAAGATGAAGAAATAGAAGATTTTTATCAGCTGCTACAGTCTGAAATTGATTGAACATGCAATCAAGATGCATTGATAATTACTGGTGATTTTAATGCAAAAGTTGGAAACAAAGAAGAAGGATCAGTAGTTGGAAAATATGGCCTTGGTGATAGAAACAATGCCGGAGATTGAATGATAGAATTTTGCAAGACCAACGACTTCTTCATTGCAAATACCTTCTTTCACCAACATAAACGGTGACTATACACATTGACCTCACCAGATGGAACACACAGGAATCAAATCAACTACATCTGTGGAAAGACATGATAGAAAAGCTCAATATCATCAGTCAGAACAAGGCCAGGGGCTGACTGTGGAACAGACCATCAATTGCTCATATGCAAGTTCAAGCTGAAACTGAAGAAAATCAGAGCAAGTCCACGAGAGCCAAAATATGACCTTGAGTATATCCCACCTGAATTTAGAGACCATCTCAAGAATAGATTTGATGCATTGAACACTAGTGACCGAAGACCAGACAAGTTGTGGAATGACATCAAGGACATCATCCATGAAGAAAGCAAGAGGTCACTGAAAAGACAGGAAAGAAAGAAAAGACCAAGATGGGTGTCAGAGGAGACTCTGAAACTTGCTCTCGAATGTCGAGCAGCTAAAGCAAAAGGAAGAATTCATGAAGTAAAAGAACTGAACAGAAGATTTCAAAGGGCCTCTCGAGAAGACAAAATAAAGTATTATAATGACATGTGCAAAGAGCTGGAGATGGAAAACCAAAAGGGAAGAACATGCTTGGCGTTTCTCAAGCTGAAAGAACTGAAGAAAAAATTCAAGCCTCGAGTTGCGATAGTGAAGGATTCCATTGGGAAAATATTAAATGATGCAGGAAGCATCAAAAGAAGATGGAAGGAATACACAGAGTCATTATACCAAAAAGAATTAGTCGATATTCAACAATTTCAAGAGGTGGCATATGATCAGGAACCGATGGTACTGAAGGAAGAAGTCCAAGCTGCTCTGAAGGCATTGGTGAAAAACAAGGCTCCAGGAATTGATGTAATATCAACTGAGATGTTTCAACAAACAGATGCAGCGCTGGAGGTACTCACCCGTCCATACCAAGAAATATGGAAGACAGCTCCCTGGCCAACTGACTGAAGAGATCCATATTTATGCCTATTCCCAAGAAAGGTGATCCAACCGAATGTGGAAATTATAGAACAATATCATTAATATCACACGCAAGCAAAATTTTGCTGAAGATCATTCAAAAACGGCTGCAGCAGTATATTGACAGGGAACTGCCAGAAATTCAGGCCATTTTCAGAAGAGGACGTGGAGCCAGGAATATCATTGCTGATGTCAGATGGATCCTGACTGAAAGCAGAGAATACCAGAAGGATGTTTACCTGTGTTTTATTGACTATGCAAAGGCATTCGACTGTGTGGGTCATAACAAACTATGGATAACACTGCGAAGAATGGGAATTCCAGAACACTTAATTGTGCTCATGAGGAACCTTTACATAGACCAAGAGGCAGTTGTTCGGACAGAACAAGGGGATACTGATTGGTTTAAAGTCAGGAAAGGTGTGTGTCAGGGTTGTATTCTTTCACCATATCTCTGCTGAACAAATAATCCGAGAAGCTGGACCATATGAAGAAGAACGGGGCATCAGGATTGGAGGAAGGCTCATTAACAACCTGTGTTATGCAGATGACACAACCTTGCTTGCTGAAAGTGAAGAGGACTTGAAGCACTTACTAATGAGGATCAAAGACCACAGCCTTCAGTATGGATTACACCTCAACATAAAGAAAACAAAAATCCTCACAACTGGACCAATGAGCAACATCATGATAAACGGAGAAAAGTTTGAAGTTGCCAAGGATTTCATTTTGCTTGGATCCACAATCAACTGCCACGGAAGCAGCAGTCAAGAAATCAAAAGACTCATTGCATTGGGCAAATCTGCTGCCAAAGGACCTCTTTAAAGTGTTGAAGAGCAAAGATGTCACCCTGAAGACTAAGGTGCGCCTGACCCAAGCCATGGCATTTTCAATCACATCATATGCATGTGAAAGCTGGACAATGAATAAGGAAGACTGAAGAAATATTGATGCCTTTGAATTGTGGTGTTGGCGAAGAACATTGAATACACCATGCACTGCCAAAAGAACGAACAAATCTGTCTTAGAAGAAGTACAACCAGAATGTTCCTTAGAAGCAAGGATGGCGAGACTGCATCTTACATACTTTGGACATGTTGTCAGGAGGGATGAGTCCCTGGAGAAGGACATCATGCTTGGCAGAGTACAGGGTCAGTGGAAAAGAGGAAGACCCTCAATGAGGTGGATTGACAGTGGCTGCAACAATGAGCTCAAGCATAACAATGATTGTAAGGATGGCGCAGGACAGGGCAGTGTTTCGTTCAGTCGTGCATAGTGTTGCTATGAGTCGGAACCAACTCGACGGCACCTAACAACAACAACAATCTTTATGTGGAGGGGCCCTGGAAGCACAATGGTTAAAGTGTTCTACTGCTAACCGAATGGTCAGCAGTTAGAAACACCAGCGGATCCAGGAGAAAGATGTGGTAGTCTGCTTCCGTAAGATTCATAGCTTTGGAAATCCTACAGGGTTGCTACTGAGTTGGAATTAACTTGATCGCAGTTGGTAATCTTTATGGGAGCAGATCGCCAGGTCTTGCTCCTTTTGGAGCTGCTGGGTAGGTTTGAACTGCCAAGCTCTCTGTTAACAGCCAAGCACTTAACTGTTTGTGCCACCAAAGCTCCTTACTGCCAACCTACATCCTTTGAAATGAAGAACAGGTTACCAGCTCCTTTTCTGGTACTTTCTTTTTCAAATGTCTGGACATTCTTCAGAAAAGTGTAAATATTTCCACAAGGCCTCGTGCTGTCATGTAATTTTTAACAAGTAGAATTATGTTGTCCCCTAGAAACTCAGTTCTGACACCTGCATTATATGCAAGCAAATCAATCCTTTGTCTCTAAATGAGTTGTGATTAAACCTTCTCCCCGACATATAATGATTCCTTTACAAAACTACCCTCATAATTAGCATTTCTTTAGAATGAAATGAAAGTAATTATGGCTAAATTTTTCACAAATCTGTTCTCTATAATGGTTTTAACAGGAGTTTACATCTCTAAATTCTTAGGTGCAACAAATTCAGATTCCTTTGTAATTAAGGGCATTTTTATTCTCCCTGTTTTCTTAGGTGAGTTACCATCTATTCAGCCTGAATCTCTGAGGTATTTACAAAAAAGTCAAATTAGCCAAAGGTACCGAATGACAATGACTAACGCCCCAGTTACCTGGGAGTCAGCTCAGAAAGCTCAAGTCCACCTCTCCTGGATGGGGATTACTTTAGCTGGAATAATGTAGCCTTCGCCTTCCTGGCAGAAGTTGCGGGTTTGAGTCCCGTTCAGTGCACCTCCTGCACAGCCACCACCTGTGTGTCACTGGAGGCTTGCATGTTGCTTTGATGCTGAAGCAGTTTCAGCAGAGCTTCCAGACTAAGAGACTAGGAAGAAGGGCCTGGCAATGTCCTGAAAATCAGCTAATGAAAGCCCTATGGATCACAACGGCATGATCTGCTACTGATCCTGGGGATGTTTGTGTATGGGTCGCTGTGAGTCGGGGCCGATTTGAAAGCAGCTAATGACAGCAACTTAACCTTTAGTTCGTGTCCATGTTGGGCATCACTGTGTCCTTGTATGGTACCAACAAAACAGGTGCAAGTCCACAACTCTACCCTCCCTGAGTTGGAGGCATAGGCTCGCTGGCTGCATCCTACAAACCCAGCTGGGAGGAGGCGCAGGGCCATTATTTGTGAATGTCTGCAAAGACCTGGATCTAGTAAGTGCGCCTGCTTCACTTTCCTCAGACAGGCACGTAGGGATTTATGTGGGCGTGCTGACCCTAATGTCCCCAGGCCGCTCTCCTTCAGGGCTCTACTCTTGTAACTGCGACAGTAGTGTGTTTTTCCCCTGATGTGATATTTTTCTTTTATACATAACCAAAGAGGGTAGTGAAAATTAATAATGCGTGGCGTATGAAAAGTTTGAACTCCTCAGGAGAGAGAGGGAGCCCAGAGCAGTGAAATCAGGTTTACATTTAAAATAGCAAATATTTAACGAGCCTTTCATATGTTCGGCAGCACTGGGCTATGAGGGATGTGGTGAGAGAGAGGGAGCCCAGGAGCTGCCCCAGCAGTGTCAAGGCCAGGCCGACCGTGGGCCAGGCACTGTGCCACGCACTTTACATACATTAGCTTATTCCCATTTTTGCATCAACACTGTGAGAGGGAATACTGACCCCAGCATTCTGGCCTGGTCCCTTCTCTCCTCCCCTTTCCTCAAAGTTCCAAGGATGCTAAGCTCAGCCTGCTTGGTGCCTGCATGTTCTCACTCCAGAGCTGGCACTCTGGGGCTTAGTGTGAAAGTTATGTATGAACCTTCGCAGTCAGACGATCTCGGTTCAAACCCCAGCCCAGCTACCTTCTAACTCTGTGACCTCAGGGGAACTCCTGGCCTCTCTGAGCCTCAGTTTCCCCTTTTAAATTGGGGGATAAGAAGTATTTTCGAAGGTGGATATTATTAATCCCGTGTCTATATGAGGAAATTGAGACTCAGGGAGGTTAAGTCACCAGTCCAAGGTTGCACACTTAATAAGAGGCACAGCTGGGACTGGAACCTAGGTCCCTCTGACTTGAAATCCCACGGTAAGTGGCCTCCTGAGCAGTATTTACAGTTTGGCTAGGGAGTAAAGATATAGTAATATGAAAAAGTAGGTAATAATTCACAAAATATTCATAGATAAATACTCTGAGATTTTGGGAGTGGAGAAAGAGTTTTGGCTGGGGTGGCGGTGGCAGAGAGCATCCCACTGTGGGTACTGGCACTCCGCTTAATTTAACAAGAGACGCACAGTCAGGTGTCTTCCTCAGGGCAGGAGGTGGGGGAGGGACACTCTAAGTCAGTAGTTTTTTAAACTTAATTGTGGATCAGAATCACTTGGAGGCAGGACTTCAAACAAGTTAGTTCTGGTTCAAACCCCTGCTGAGAATTTGCATTTCCACCCCAGATGTACTGAATCAGAATCTACATTTTAACAAAATCCTCAGGTGAGTCTTATGCATAACTTTATGGAAACTTGTTGCTGTTAGGTGCCATCAGGTTGGTGCCGACTCATAGCGACCCTGTGCACGACAGAATGAAATATTGCCTGGTCCTGTGCCATTCTCACAATTGTTGTTATGCTTGAGTGCATTGTTGAAGCCACTGTGTCAATCCACCTTGTTGACCATCTTCCGCTTTTTCACTGACCCCCTACTTTACCAAGCATACTCTCCTCCAGGGACTGATCCCTCCAGATAACATGTTCAAAGTATGTAAGACGTAGTCTCACCATCCTCCCTCCTAAGGAGCATTCTCGTTGTACTTCTTCCAAGACAGATTTCTTTGTTTTTTTTTGCACTCCATGGCATATTCAATATTCTTTGCCAACACCATAATTCAAAGGCATCAATTCTTCTTCAGCCTTCCTTATTCATCATCCAGCTTTCGTATGCATATGAGGCGATTGAAAATACTATGGCTTGAGACAGGTGCACCTTAGTCTTTAAGGTGACATCTTTGCTTTTTAATACTTTAGAAGAGGTCTTTTGCAGCAGATTTGCCCAGTGCAGTGCATCATTTGATTTCTTGACTGCTGCTTCCATGGGTGCTGATTGTGGATCTAAGTAAAATGAAATGCTTGACAACTTCAATCTTTCCTCCATTTATCGTGATGTTACTTATTGGTCCTGTAATGAGGATTTTTGTTTTCTTTATGTTGAGGTATAATCCATACTGAAGGCTGTGGTCTTTGATCTTCATTAGTAAGTGCTTCAAGTCCTCTTCACTTTCAGCAAGCAAAGTTTTGTCATCAACATAATACAGGTTGTTGAGTCTTCCTCTAGTCCTGATACCACATTTGTCTTCATATAGTCCAGCTTCTTGGATTATTGCTTAGCATACAGATTGAATAGGTATGGCAAAAGGCTACATCCCTGACACACATATTTCCTGACTTAAACCATGTAGTATCCCCTTGTTCTGTTCAAACGGCTGCCTCTTGATCTATACACAGGTTCCTCATGAGTAGAAAGAAGGACCCAGTGGTCTACTTCAGAAAAGAATTAGCCAGTGAAAACCTTATGAATAGCAGCAGAACATTGACTAATATAGTACCAGAAGATGAGCCCCTCAGGTTGGAAGGCACTCAAAAGACGACTGGGGAAGAGCTAGCTACCTCCTCAAAATAGAGTTGACCTTAATGACGTGAATGAAGTCAAGCTTTCGGGACCTTCATTTGCTGATGTGGCATGACTCAAAATGAGAAGAAACAGCTGCAAACATCCATTAATAATTGGAACATGGAGTGTATGAAGTATGAATCTAGGAAAGTTGGAAATTGTCCAAAATGAAATGGAACACATAAATATGGATATCCTAGGCTTTAATGAACTGAAATGGACTGGTATTGGCCATTTTGAATCTGACAGTCATATAGTCTACTATGCTGGGAATGATAACTTGAAGAGGAATGGTGTTGCATTTATCATCAAAAAGAATATTTCAAGATTTATGCTGAAGTACAACGCTGTCAGTGATAGGATAATATCCATACACCTATAAGGAAGACCAGTTAATACGACTATTACTGAAATTTACACACCAACCACTAGGCCAAAGACAAAGATATTGAAGATTCTTGCCAACTTCTGCAGTCTGAAATTGATCAAACATGCAACAAGCATGCATTGATAATTACTGGTGATTGGAATGTGAAAGCTGGAAACAAAGAAGGATCAGTAGTTGGAAAATACAGCCTTGGTGATAGAAATGATGCTGGAGATTGCATGATAGAATTTTACAAGACCAAGGACTTCTTCATTGCAAATACCTTTTTTCACCAATATAAACAGCGACTACACATGTGGATCTTGCAGGAAGGAATACACAGAGATCAAATCGACTACATCTATGGGAAGAGATGATGGAAAAGCTCAATATCATCAGTCAGAACAAGGCCAGTGGCCGACTGAGGAACAGACCATCAATTGCTCATATGCAAGTTCAAGCTGAAGCAGAAGAAAATTAGAACAAGTCCACGAGAGCTAAGTACAACCTTGAGTATATACTACTTGAATTTAGAGACCATCTCAAGAATAGATTTGACGTGTTGAACACTAAGGACTAAAGACTAGATGAGTTGTGGAATGACATCGAGAATATCATACAGGAAGAAAGCAAGAGATCATTAAAAAGACAGGAAAGAAAAGACCAAAATGGATGTCAGAAGAGACTTTGAAACTTCCTCCTGAAGGTTGAGTAGCTAAGGCAAAAGGAAGAGATGATGAAGTAAAAGAGCTGAACAGAAGATTTCAAAGGGCAGCTCGAAAACACAAAGTATTGTAATGACATGTGCAAAGACCTGGAGATAGAAAACCAAAAGGGAAGAACATGCTGGGCATTTCTCAAGTTGAAAGAACTGAAGAAAAAATTCAAGCCTTGAGCTACAATAATTGAAGGATTCTATGGTGAAAACATTAAACTTCACAAGAAGCATCAAAAGAAGAGGGAAGGAATATACAGAGTCACTGTACCAAAAAGAATTAATTGGTGTTCAACCATTTCCAGAGGTAGCATATGATCAGGAACTAATGATACTGAAGGAAGAAGTCCAAGCTGTCCTGAAGGCTTTGGCGAAAAGCAAAGCTCCGGTAATTGATAGAGTACCAACTGAGATGTTTCAACAAATGGATGCAGCGCTGGAAGCGCTCACTTGTCCATGCCAAGATATTTGAAAGATAGCTACCTGGCCAACCAACTGTTATGCCTTTTCCCAAGAAAGGTGATCCAACAGAATGCAGAAATTATTGAACACTGTCATTAATATCGGAAACCCTCGTGGTGTAATGGTTAAGTGCTACGGCTGATAACCAAAAGGCCGGCAGTTCAAATCCACCAGGCGCTCCTTGGAAACTCTACAGGGCAGTTCTACCCTGTCCTATAGAGTTGCTATGAGTCGGAATCGACTCGACGGCAGTGGGTTTGGTTTTGGTTTTGGTTTATCATTAATATCACAAGCAAGCAAAATTTTGCTGAAGATCATTCAAAAGTGGCTGCAGCAGTACATAGAGAACTGCCAGAAATTCAAGCTGGATTCAGAAGAGGACGTGGAACCAGGAATATCACTCTTAATGTCTGATGGATCCTGACTGAAAAGCAGAGAATACCAGAAAGATGTTTACCTGTGTTTTATTGACTATGCAAAGGCATTTGACTGTGTGGATCTTAACAAATTATGGATAACATTTCAAAGAATGGGAACTTGTTAGAAATGCAAATTCTCAGCAGGGGACTTGTTAGAAATGCAAATTCTCAGCAGGAATTTGAACTGAAATGAACTGGTTGGAAGCTCTGCTTGGAGGGCTTCTTAAAACTCAGGCTGCTCCGGAGGAATTACTGCCACCTCCAGAGTTTCTGATCAGGTGAGTTTTGGGTACAGACCTACTAGGATGTGTATTTCTAGCAAGTTCCCAGGTGGTGCTGATGCTGCTGGTCCAGGGACCACACTTTGAAAATCACTTCTCTAAGCAAAGGCAAGTAGGTACAGAATTATACGTTATATTTACAAATTGGTAAGTTGGCTGGTTGGGTGTTAGGGGAGGGTTTGTGCAGGCCAGAGTATTCATGGACGTGAGAGTGGAAAGGAAGTTTAGAGCACGACTGTCACTTTTAAATAATTATTTCATTATTGAAAAACAAAACAAAACCCAAGACACTGTCCAATGGGGAGGGGGGCAATTTCAGTTTATACGCTCTAGGGGAAAAATGCATTTCTCTTGTGGTAGAGTGATTCCAAGTCTTATCCCTCCCTGTATCCATGTCCTCTGCCATGACTTTGGGTTTCTTCCATAAAGGCAGGCCATGTTTCCCTGTCCCTTGACTTTGGGTTTTGCTGTGTGCTTTGCTTTGGCCTATCGAATGAGGTGAAAGTGAATGTGCTAGCCTAGGCCAAGTGACCTTGTGGGTCCCCACTTATCCTCTTAAGCCTTGGCCGTCGCCATGAGAAGAACATGCCTGGGCTAGCCCACCGGCCCAAGGAGGGTGAGAGCCATGTAGAGCAGAGCTGTCTCCGCTGAGCCCAGCCCACATTAGCCCTCTCCCCATCCCCAGATGCGTGAGATGTAATAAATGATTGCTGTTTTAAGCCACTGAGTTTTGGGGTGGTTTGTTTACTCAGTAATAATTTACTGATACCTCTTCTTTAGAACACGTATATGAGTTGAATAGATGTTTTTTAGGCTGTATAAATCAAAACACCTAATTCATTATTCTTTGTATAAAAGAATCCTAAGTGAAATTTGTCACGCTCACAGACCCGGCAATAATCTGCCAAATGCCGAGTACGTCGCCCAGACAGCTCTTTTGTAAGAACCTGCTGCAGCCTCTGGGCTTTCTTTGTATCTCTCTGTGGTTTCCCTGATTTCCAGTGCAGGTAGAACCCCTCACTTGGCTGGGACTTACTCTTCTTGAAGGATCTAATGAGCAATCCATTATGTTGTCAGCTCATTGATTAACAGTGTCTTCAGCGTGTCAGAAGATCACTGTTATGGAAATTTCCTTGTCTATTCTTCTTAATAAACCAGGTGTAAATGAGAACCTGAGCTTAAGGGGGGGAGAAAAGTGAGCTGTTAAACGAAGTCATAAATTCAGGCAAAATAGTGGTTTAGCATTTATAAAACGTTGCATCTTAATTTTTCATAAATAGTATTAAGCTGACTTACTGCTTAGATCCTTGATTTGCGTCCTGTTGCTAGTTTGAGAGATCAGAGTCTTATGTCTGGTAGGAACCCATTTTGGGTTCTATGAGAGATAGCTATGAGTCAGAATCTAATGGATGGCAATGGGTTTGTTTTTTTTTTGGGAGGGACTGAGAGATAGCAGGAGGGCTGCTGGAGCTGCTGGGCAATATGGTTTATTCTGGAAGCAAACACCTCGATATATTCTATTCTTGTGAAAAAGTCTATTTACATCCTGAGTTTTCCTGGGGGAAATACCATTCCTCGTTAGCAGCTTTGTTAACTCCGGGGGCTCTGACTATCTGAGTGAAGCTGAGCCTTTGGAGTCGGGACAAAATAGAATTTCCATCACCCCAAAAGTTCCCTTGTGCCATTTGCAGTCACTCCCTACCCTCCCTCAACTCCAGGCAGCCACTGATTACCTCGCTGTCACGGTGATTCTGAGTGTATTTCTTTTTTATTGTCTCCCTGAGCATGGCCTCTGGGCCAACTCCGGGGTCCCGCTCTCTCTGCGCCAACAACTCCAGGACCCCGCTCTCTCTGCGCCAACTCCAGGGCTCCGCTCTTTCTGCTGCTTAGCTCTCTGGGTTGGGCTTCACTCAGCTCAGCGCTCTCTCGGCGAGGGATGTTCTCAGTTCTGGGTTTTCTACTAATCTAACTCCATCTACTTTCTGCCTTCCTGGGAGTTAAAAAAAAGTTTTTTGATAGTCTTTTGATGACCTTTCTTGTTTTCCACTGCTATCATGCTTTTGTTGTTAAGAAAAAAAAAAGTCTTCAATCTGTACAACTCAGTGTGGAGCTAAACAAGAAAAAGCTCCCATTTCTTTCAGTCAGTGCCTTTAGCCATTCTTTTTCAATTTCTTCTTTCCTGACCCTTAATAAAATCTTGGGCAAATCCCTTAACTTTTTAGTTGCTCTCAACTTAGTCCTCTCCAGGCGAGAACTTTAATCTATAGCTGATTTAAACTCTTCTGTCTTCTCCAACTTGTGGCTCCAGGGGCCTGTGGTGTAGTGAGGAGGGGTCTTAGGCTTTCTTGAGTCTGTTTTTTTTTTTTTTTTTTGTTACTTTATTTATTTACTTTAAAAAACATTTTTATTGTGCTTCAAGTGAAAGTTTACAAATCAAGTCACTCTCTCACATAAAAACTTATATACACCTTGCTAAAACATACTCCCAGTTACTCTCCCCCTAATGAGACAGCCCGCTCTCACCCTCTACTCTCTCTTTTTGTGTCCATTTCGCCAGCTTCTAACCCCCTCCACCCTCTTATCTCCCCTCTAGCCAGGAGATGCCAACATAGTCCCAAGTGTCCACCTGATCCAAGAAGCTCACTCCTCACCAGCATCCCTCTCCAACCCATTGTCCAGTCCAATCCATGTCTGAAGAGTTGGCTTTGGGAATGGTTCATGTCCTGGGCCAGCAGAAGGTCTGGGGGCCATGACCACCAGGGTCCTTCTAGTCTCAGTCAGACCATTAAGTCTGGTCTTTTTATGAGAATTAGGGGTCTGCATCCCATTGCTCTCCTCCTCCCTCAGGGGTTCTCTGTTGTGTTCCCTGTCAGGGCAGTCATTGGTTGTAGCCGGGCACCATCCAGTTCTTCTGGTCTCAGGATGATGTAGTCTCTGGTTCATGTGGCCCTTTCTGTCTCTTGGGCTCGTAATTACCTTGTGTCCTTGGTGTTCTTCATTCTCCTTTGATCCAGGTGGGTTGAGACCAATCGATGCATCTTAGATGGCTGCTTGCTAGTGTTTAAGACCCCAGATGCCACTCTTCAAAGTGGGATGCAGAACGTTTAATCCAGTTGTGCTGACCTCCCCTGTATTGTGTGTCATCTTTCCCTTCACCTGAAGTAGTTCTTATCTACCAACTAATTAGTGAATACCCCTTTCCCACCTTCCCACCCTCTCCCTTCTCATAACCACAAAAGAATATTTTCTTCTCGGTTTAAACTATTTCTCAAGTTCTTATAATAGTGGTCTTATACAATATTTGTCCTTTTGCAACTGACTAATTTCACTCAGCATAATGCCTTCCAGGTTCCTCCATGTTATGAAATGTTTCACAGATTCCTCACTGTTCTTTGTCGATGCGTAGTATTCCATTGTGTGAATATACCATAATTTATTTATCCATTCATCCATTGATGGACACCTTGGTTGCTTCCATCTTTTTGCTATTGTAAACAGTGCTGCAATAAACATGGGTGTGCATATATCTGTTCATATAAAGGCTCTTATTTCTCTAGGATATATTCCGAGGAGTGGGATTGCTGGATCATACGGTAGTTCTATTTCTAGCTTTTTAAGGAAGCGCCAAATAGATTTCCAAGGTGGTTGTACCGTTTTGAGTCTGGTTTTTCCAGAACTGGGAGCAGGGGCTGTGGAAACAGATCTGATGCAGCCTATCGCTTGTGAGTGGAGGAAGACATTCTGACTTTGTTCTGGCCAGAACTTTCAACTGGGTCATTCTGATTTAAACCTCAGTTGAGAATCTGCATTTCTAACAAGTTCTCAGCTGAAAATTTGTGTTTCCAACAAAGACATACTGAGTCAGAACCTACATTTTAACAAGATTCTCAAGTGAGTCTTATGTATAACTCACCGGGAGCTTGTTAGAAATGCAAATTCTCAGGGAACTTACTAACTTTGAACCCGTTGGAAGCTCTGGCTCTGGCTTGGAAAGGTTCCGTCTAATGAGGGAGGTTCTGTCTGATGAGGTCTTTCTGCAGAGAGTACGTAGTTTGCTCAAGGGGCAGTGATTGCCTGGAGACATGGCAACTGTGTCTCCCTTTAGCCCTTTCGGGTGATCTAGCTGTCTCATCAGCCAGTTGTCATCTAGTCGGTTCTGATTTATGTATGACTTGGAATCGACTTGAAGGCATTGGGTGTGGTTTTTTTGGTTTTCATGTGCGTCAGAGTAGAGCTGTGCCCAGTGGTGTTTTCGGTGGCTGGTGTTTCAGAAGTAGATCACCAGGCCTTCTTTCCAAGGTGCTTCTGGGTGAACTCTAACCTTTCAGCTTGCAGCTGAGTGTATTAACTGTTTGTGCCACCCAGGAACTTTAGCTGTGTACCTAAAGGAGATCAATTCCCCCTAAACCACATAGCTCAGAACTGGGGGAATGTTCTCATAGGAACCATCTCTCATAAGAAATTTGGATTCTAATAACATAAAGGAGCCTGCCAAATTTTCTTGGCCTAACCCCTACCTCCTTGCCCCCCTTCTTAGATTTATTTCTTGGGGATTATTAGACCCGTAGAGCCCTGATGGCACAGTGGTTAAGAGCTTGGCTGCTAACCAAAATGTCGGCAGTTCGAATTCATCAGCCACTCCTTAGAAACCCGTGGGGCAGCTCTACTCTGTCCTATAGGGTTGCTATGAGTTGGAATCAACTTGCTGGCAACAGGTTTGATTTTTAATGGGTTAGGGCCATGGCTATTAGAGGGATGAGTTCTAGGGCTATAGCAGCTCATATGGTTCTGTGCAATTTATAAAACCCAATATAAACCTTGTCTCACTGGTGTCTTAGATAAATCATATGAGGTCAACAGAGCTGGTAGAATTATTACCACCATTTCATAAATGAAGAAGCTGAGGCCCAAAGGTCACCCAGCAGAACTGAAGCAGAACCATTTTCTACCACTAAGCCTAGCGCTGCATTCTCCCACACACCTGTCTCCTCTACATGGACCAAATCGCAGGTAGGAGGTCTTGCACCTGAAAGTTCTTAGCACTTTTTTCACACAGTCCCTGTTGTCGTTGTTAGTTGCTGTTGAGTTAGCTCTGACTCATGGCGACCTTACATATAACAGAAGGAAACATTGCCCAGTCCTGTGCCATCTTCATGATTGTTGATATGTTTGAGTCCACTGTTTTGGCTGCTGTATCGATCTATCTCACTGAAGGTTTCTCCCATTTTCACTGACCCTCCATCCATAATGTCCAACCATAATGTCTTTTTCTAGTGATTCCTGATGACGTGTCCAAAGTAAGCAAGACGAAGTCTTACCGTCCTTGCTTCTCAGGAGCATTCTGTTTGTAGTTCTTCTCTAAGACTGATTTTACTGTTCTTCTGGCAGTCCCTAACTTGGCTCCTTTAGAGGGGAGGAGAGGCAGAGGAAGAGAGAACAAGAATGGACAAATATTCTAACTTCTCAAATGACATACACCTTCTATGCTTGTCCTCAGTTTAACTTCTTCAGCCACCCGAACGTTCCCTAGAGATGTGATCATTCGGTGCCCTTGTTTTCTGAGTTTCTTAAAGTTCCCTGCCTGGGGTGGCTGTGATCATATGTGCAGTTTAGCTCTTCACAACCCTTTCTGGCAGAGCGGGCAATATAAATGTAAACTGTCATCCTTGTTGCATTGGCCCCAAGGGAGAGTGATGGCATCTTATGGGACTGAAGGGGAACAGAAACAGGTGCAGGGAAGAGTTGCTTTGCAAACCAAATGTTGTGGAATGGTTTTTTATAGTCTTAAAGAAAAAAAATTTTTTTTTTTTTTCTTTAGGAGAGATAAAATGGCAGCTGGGCACCATCTAGTTGTGCTGGACGCAGTCTGGTGGAGGCTGTGTCCAAGGCTATAATCTTTATGGAAGCAGACTGTCACATCTTTCTCCCATGAAGCAGCTGGTAGGTTCGAACTACTGACCTTTCTGTTAGCAGCCTAGCGCTTTAACCCACTGTGCCACCAGGGCCCATTCTAGAGACACTACTTTCTTACTATTATAGCAGAGAACAGCACAAGGAACATTATCCATTCCCTCTCAGGAAGCTCCCCTTCAGCTGAAAGACAGAGAGAGATCTAAATTTCGTAGTAGCTCAAATGAGGTAGAAGTTTCTCTAGTGTGAAAGTCCAAGCCTAGAGAAGTCCTCAAGGGCCAGGGTTCCTTTTATTTATTTTCTCTTCATTCCTAGGGTGTGGCTTTACCCATGTGGTCCAGGAATGCTCACTACCCTGTTTATGTTCCAGCCAATGGGAAGGGGAGAAAGGAGAAAAGAAGGGCAGGTCCCATTCCATCTAGGAGCTCACCCAGACGCTGCACATATCACTTCTCACATCCCATTGGCCAAAATTAAGTGAAGCGGTCACTCCTGGATGCAAGGGCTCCTGGGAAATGTAGTCTTTATTTTAGGTGGCCCTTCTTTTATGTCCAGCTAGTTGTTATTATTAAGAAAGAAGAGGAAAGTAGGTATTAGGGGGTAACTTGTGGTCATTGCTACTTTTGGAAAGCCAAGTTGTGACAAAGGTGTTGTTCAATGAGTACAGAATTGACAAAGGGGTGAGAGTGGGATGTTTAATTGCTCCTAGAGCCTTTAGGGAGCCCTGGTTGTGTAGTGGTTAAGAGCTTGGCTGCTAACCAAAAGGTTGGCAATTCGAATCCACCAGGCACTCCTTGGAAACCCTATGGGGCAGTTCTACTTGGAACCAACTTCATGGCAATGGATTTGGTTTTTGGTTTAGAGGCTTTAACATGCACCCCCAACAACAGGCTTGTACCAGCCTCGTTCAATTTCTCCTCAGAACTGAGATGTGGAAACAGTTCAATGTGTTGCTTTCTCTGCCCTCTAGGAGGACAAACTCCAGCTAGACAAGTGAGAGCCCTGTCAGACATTCTGCCTCTTTCTGAGTGCCCCTAACAAGTAGGCATGTGGCTAAGCCCAGAGTCATGCCCAATGTACCTCTGGGCCATCTGGGGAATTTGTGTCCATTTGCTCCATCTGGCCCAGCAGAGTTCTGCTTTGAAATTGCTTTGACTCATCAGTTCTTTTATCATCACTTGCATGGTCCTAAGTGGCTTTCCCCACCAGCCCTGCAGATTCCTAAGAAGGGTTATATTTTATTTATTGTTAGCAGTACCTCCAGCTTAACTAACTCATAACAGGCCCCTTTCCTTTAAATAAGGAGGTAGCTTCCCTTTCTTGCCATGTTTTCTAACATTTCAGAATGAATGCCGTTATTCACTCATGAGCTTGTAGAATGAGATAATTCAGCAGACAAATAATAAGACCGTGGACGAAATCCACTTATTTACCTGAAACAACAGTCTGCAAGGTGTTTGAGTGTATCATCTCTGAAAGCAGACTCTGCTGGTTTGAGGTTTAAACTCTAACTCAGCCTCTTCTTAGCTATATCATTTTGCTTAACCTGCCTGGCCCTCAGTTTCCCCATCTGTAAAATGTGTCTACAAATGGTACTTACTACCAAAAGCTGTCATGGGGATTAAATGATATAAACCATGTAAGCACTTAACACAGTGCATGGCATGTAAAAAGAGCTTCATGAAGGTAACAATTATTGCAGATTGAGGACTGTGTGAAGACTACTCATTGGCTTAGAGGAGAAAGGAAGCCCGACTTCACTGGATTGGCCCACTTCAAACAGTCTTATATTTACTACAAATAATGTGATGGACTTTATTATTTCCTGCATTCTACTAAACCCAGCTCTGAACAAAAAGTAACCAAGATCTGAAGCAAGCAGATTGAACTTTAAGAGAAAACCACATATATAAATGAGCTCTTAGAAAATAAATCTTCTGGGTCTGTCATTTGTTATTTGCAGTCTTTCTAACTATCTTGTAAGCTCCTGGGAAGTGGGGACTTGCAACTTTTTAATCAAAATTTCATTTTCACCTTGTACACAATAAACACTCAATGGCTAGGAGTATAAATGAAAAAGTGATGTTTCCTGTCACCCAGGTACCAGGGAAATCAATTCCTCATTTTTATTCATGAAAGCTAAATTCTCCAACTCTTGCCCAAGAGTCAGAGTCCCTGGGTGGTGCGCACAGTTAATGCACTCAGCCGCTAACCAAAAGGTTGAAGGATGGAGTCCTGTCAGAGGAGCCTCAGAGGAAAGGCTTGGCAATCTACGTCTGAAAAATCAGCCACTGAAAAATGCTGTGAAGTATGTTCTCCTCTGAAACACATGTTGCCACGAGTCGACTTGACTTGATGGCAACTGGTACATGCCCAATAGTCTAGCCCCCCCCCCGCTTTACTTCTCCCTGTCTTTCCTCTTCTCCCCCTTTCATTTGTTTCCATCTCCTCTGGAAGATCACAGTTATAGAAAATACAGAATCATTTTTTAACAAGAATAATCTAGAAAAACACTGGAATGGGAACTCTATCCGGGTAGAGGGAATGCTAACGTATGTAAATTTTGGGTAATTAGTTTCACCCTCTCCCACATCAGGACGTGGCCTTGAGAGCTTGCTGCAGGCATTGCTCCCATGAGCCCCAAATCACAATCTTTTCCTGACAATCTCATAAAGCTATCATTGCGAACAAGCTCTGGGCTTACCCAATAATTTTGCAAAGTTGCTCACTTACCAAGAAGAGCATCCTCTGCAAACATCCCTTTGAGGAAGAAAATCCAACGCCTTTACAGGTTACACCTACAAATGTAATATGAAAAAAAGCTTGAGTTCCCAAATCCTGGAGACCTATGGTTGCTGCTAACCTATTCAGCGGCTGCAATAAAAGTCTGACATGTCAAAAACGCAGGGGCATTGTGTTGTTGGATCCAGCTTCTTCAACAGCAAAGTTCTACCTTCTGATACATGGAGAATCAGCAGCAAACTAGAAGAGGTTAAGTTCAATAGTGAATGGTGCAGAAAATTATTTCAGGAACAGTACATAAGGGCGAGGAATATCAACGTTCCCAAACATTCAGAGTTGAACCATGAAATATTTGAATGTTGTCAGAGAGACTGCCTTCCAGGGCCAGGAAGAGGGAGAGCAAGTGAGGTCTAGGTCTATCAGAAAAATACCTGCTGTAGAGTGAAGGGATCAGAAGAGAAAGGTCATTCACTCATTCATTCAACAAACATATATCAAGCCCATAGTTGGGCTGTGTCAGCCACCAAGCCAAGATGTGGCAAATAAGAGAGATATAGTCTTTGGCTTCATGGCGCTTATAGTCTGGTAGAAAAGTTGTTGTGATTCCATCAAAAAGCCGGACCCCAGGTCCCGTGCGATGGTAAGGGATCCTTGGCTCTATACTAAAAAGTAAGAAGCTGGACAGCCAGCAACACACAAAAATGAGTGGCAGAAAGAGAGGGCAGTGTCCACCCAAGGACTCTCCATGGACATCAGACAACATGGTCCACACACTTGAGTTGCCTGGTTCCACAGCTGGTATGTGCCTCTTGGGGGTGAATGCTAAAGGTCTAATAGCTGCTAAATATCCAGCTCTACCCGAAGCTCGTATTCTGAGGGCGAGTCAGAAATGTGCAGCAATAAGTAGGCTTTGATGTGGAGGGCCATGTATGCACAGAGTTAGGGGAGTAAAGGGAAGGATGAAGAAGGTGGGCAGGGGTGCGTGTGGGCATATCTAGGGAGGGGTCAGAAAAAGCTTCATGGGATCATAGCAGAGGAGATTCCCTAACAAAACCTTGAATGCTGAATAGAAGTGAGTTGGATGGTCAAGGGAAGGGAGTCCCTTCTCTGGGGCAACTTGAGGAGAGGAGCAAGATCTGAACGTGTCATTTGTTGGGGACGTGGTAGAACTGGAACATGATTGGAGCAGAGGATATGCACTGGTGAGACTAGAGGGGCTGGCAGGGGTCTGGACCTGAAAGCCAGGTGAACCATGCTTAAGAGCTGGTGCTCCTTCCTGAAGGCCTCCGACTTGATCCCTTGGGCAAAGGAATTGCTGTAGGGCCCTGGGCGGGGAGACAGCCCCCTCCATTCAGGTCCTGCCCTGCAACCATTAACCATCTGATTTTACACAGTGTACTTTCCTCTGCTCAACCTGAGTTTCCCATCTGTAGAACAGGGAGAATGCATTAGGAGCACAATGGCTGTGTTACAGGACAGGGCTTCCCAGTTCGAGACTAAGCCCTGCTTAGGTTCTTACCTTCTTCCAACCAAGAATGACCAGGAGAGGCTCAGAGATTCCACAAGAACAAAGGTTTATTAAACAGAGAGTAAAAGGCTCGCGAGGGAGAGAGGGAGAGGGGTGTCCACCTACACTAGCCTCCAGTCTCTCACTGAACAAAGGATTTCCTAGGGCTTATAAAAATTTTTAGGTGGGAAAAAGGCATTATCTTTATTCATTAGATGGGTGGAGATTTCCAGGAGAAAGGGAGGGATTATGAAAATCAAATATGTGTGCAGTTAGAATTCAAGATGGATTTCCTCGCAGAGGTTGCTGGAACCAAGATGGGGTCTGTCACAAAGGCTGCCGGGATGTCGAACAGGACTTATTCTGGGATGCTGTGCATGCGTGATGCCTCTGGATCTTGATTCGAGCCCCGGCAAGGGGTCCTTGTTCATATTTGTCTCATGTGGAAGGTCGTTCATAGGTCACGTTGATCTTTACTGTGTATGCTCTGCACGTGGTGAGGCCTTGAAAAACAACACAGGAGGATTATCAGTAATTTATAGCTGGTCAAGCACACAGGGCCTTGAAATGGAGCCCCTTATCTTGTCTAAGCACCTAGCTTGTCAATTATTAGTTTTCGGGTGCCAGCAGCAAAAGTTGCACTTAGGTGGTTTGCACTTAGGTTTAGATTCAGACACTAATTATAGCTGGTCGAGCACATGGGGCCTTGAAATGTAGGCTTTATTTAATTCAGCCAGCCTGATCTCTTCCCTGTCTCAGCTGGTTTGGAGGCAGATGCATTTTCTTGTGCTCAACCTGAGCTTCTCATCTGCAAAACAGGGAGAATGCATTAGAAGCACAATGGCTGGTGTGGAGGCAGATGACCTGGGTTCAAATCCTGACTCCAAATTTAACCTGTGTGCCTCTTAACTGAATAGTAATGGTCTAACCCCATAGGACTATCATGGGGCTTAAATGAGAGAATCCTTGTAAGGTGCTTGCTTAGCATGATGTTGAGCACTTATCATCGCTCAGTGCGTGGTTTGCTGTTGTTGGTTGCTGTTAAGTTGATTCTGACTTACAGCGACCCCATGTGTGCAGAGCAGAACCCCTCCATAGGGTGTTAAAGGATGTGACCTTTCAGAAGTAGATTGCCAGGCCTGTCTTCCAAAACGCCTCTGAGTGGGTTCAAACTGCCAACTTTTAAGCTAGTAGTTGAGGGCTTAACCATTCATACCACCTAGGGACTCCAATGCATGTTAACTGTTATTATTTTACTAAGTGGTTAAAATTAATAGGCACCATTTTAGGCCCACACAAGTTGTTCGGCAGCAGTGTCCAGATGGAGAGAAGTGTCGGGGTTCTGTGGTTACCCCAAGGGGCTGCCCAGGGAGGGGGTGTGAAGGGAAGCCTCTCTCTGCACGTTGCTGGAGCAACTCCTTTTCCATTTGCTTTACCTATTAGCTTCCAATAAAGTTTCACCCCATCAGCATAAATTGGCCAGCATAAATTAGAAAATGATTGTACTAGATGATATATAGGCTTTCTTCTAGTTTTAAAACCCTATGACTCTATGACTTAAAAGCATAAAGAGGGCGTGTCGCCCTTGGCATCTCAGATCCTGTTTATGAATCCCTCCACTTTTGCTCCCCTCCCCATTCCCTGTCCTGACTTTCACTGCCCTGTTTCTCAGGATCATTCCCCTTCTAAAACATTTCTTTACCCCACAGCTACAAAGGAAACCCTGGTGGGTAGTGGTTAAGTGCTACGGCAGCTAACGAAAAGATTGGCAGTTCGAATCCACTAGGTGCTCCTTGGAACCTCTACGGGGCGGTTCTACCCTGTCCTGTAGGGTCGCTATGAGTCGGAATCGACTTGATGGCCACTGGTTTGGTTTTTTGGTTTTATAGGTACAAAATATTCATGTCAGCCTCTTGATAGAAACAATTTCTGCTAAGATGTTCGTATCTGATAACAGCTAGGGTGTTTTTAAAAAAATTTTTTATTATGCATTAGGTGAAAGCTTATAGAGCAAATTAGATTCCCATTTGATAGTTTGTTTAAAAAGTGTTTCGACGTTAGTTTCATTCCCCACAATGTGTCAGGACTTTCCACATTTCTGTCCTGGGTTCCTCTTTTCCTTTCGTCCTGATTTTCTACCCTTTTCTGCCTTCTTGTCTTTGCTTTTGGGTAGATCTTGCATAATTGATTGTTCTAAGGATCACGTTCCTCTTGGGTGTTATTGTTTATTTTGTGGGCTTGTCTATTTGGCTAGGAGGTGGTCTCTGGGAATGGCTTCAGTTCTAGGTCAGAAGGGTGTCTTAGGGCCATAGTCTCAGAGGTTCCTCTGGTCTCTGTCAGACCAATAAGTCTCATCTTTTGTGAATTTGGTTTTTTGTTTTGCACACAGCTAGTTTTTTATTTTAATTAAAATTTTTTTTTTATTCTGTTTTAGGTGAAAGTTTACAGTGAAAATTAGTTTCTTATTCAAAAATTTATACACAAATTGTTTGGTGACATTGGCTGCAATCCCCACAACGTGTCAACACTCTCCCCCTTTCCCTTTACACCCCAGGCTTCCCGTGTCCATTTGTCCAGGTTTCCTGTCCCTTCTTGGCTTCTCGCCTTTGCCCATTGGTCTCGTATACTTGTTGGAACTAAGAAGCACATTCCTCACACGTGTTCTTGTTTGTTTTATAGGCCTGTCTAATCTTTGGCTGAAAGTTGGACTTTGCGAGTAGCTTCAGTTTTAAGTTAGCAGGGTGTCCAGGGACCATAGTCTTGGGGGTTCCTTCAGTCTCTGGCAGACCATTAAGTCTGGTCTTTTTTTGTGAATTTGAATTTTGTTCTACATTTTTCTCCTGCTCTGTCTGGGACCCTCTATTGTGATCCCTGTCAGATTGGTCAGTGGTGATAGCTGGGTACCATCTATTTCTTCTGGGCTCAGGCTGGTGGAGGCTGTGGTTCATGTGGTCTGTTAGTCCTTTGGACTGATATTTCCTTGTGTCTTTGGTTTTCTTCATTCTTCTTTGCTCCAAATGTGATTGGATTGATAAATTTATTTTAGATGACCACTAGAAAGCTTTTAAGACCCCAGACACTACTCACCAAAATAGGATGTAGAATGTTTACTTTATGAACTGTGTTGACCTAGATGTCCCCTGAAACCATGGTTCCCAGCCCCCAGCCTCAGTAATTCAGTCCCTCAAGGTGTTTGGATGTGTCTAGGAAATTTCTCTGGCTTTTCCTTGTTCAAGTTATGCTGACTTCCCCTGTATTGTGTGTTGTCTTTCTTTTCACTAAAGTTAACACTTGTCTATTGTCTAGTTAGTGATTTCCCCTTCCCATCATCCCCTCCCTTGTACCCAGATTCATCCACATTCTGAGATGTTTTGCTGATTCATCGTTGTTCTTTATCATTGTGTAGTATTCCATTGTGTGTATGTACCATAGTTCGTTTATCCATTCATCTGTTGATGGGGACTTAGGTTGTTTTCATTTTTTGCTATTGTGAATAATGCTGCCACGAACGTGGGTGTGCATGTGTCTATTTGTGTGATGGCTCTTATTTCTCAAGTATATATTCCGAGGAGTGGGATTGCTGGATTGTATGATATTTCTAGTTTTTTAAGGAGACGCCGTATCATTTTTCACAGTGGTTGTACCATTTTACATTCCCATCAGCAGTGTATAAGAGTTCCAATCTCCCTGCAACTTCTCCAACATTGTTATTTTCTGTTTTTTTTTTTTTTTAATTAGTGTCAGAAATGTCAGGGTGAGATGGTATCTCATTTTAGTTTTGATTTGCATTTCCCAATGGCAAACTGAACGTGAGCATTTCCTCATGTGTCTGTTAGCTGCCTGAATGTCTTCTATGGTGAAGTGTCTGTCCACATAATTGGCCCATTTTTTAAACTGGATTATTTGTCTTTTTGTTACTGAGGTTTTGAAGTATTCTGTAGATTTTAGAGATTAGACTTTTGTCAGATACATCGTAGTCAAATTTTTTTTCTCTGTCTGTAAGTTCTCTTTTTACTCTTTTGGTGAAGTCTTTTGATGAGCATAAGTGTTTAATTTTTAGGAGCTCCCTCTTATCTAGTTTATCTTCTTGTGTTGTGAATTGTTCTCTATGGTTTGTATTGAATTTATGCCATGTATTAGGGCCCCTAGCGTTGTCCCTGTTTTTTCTTCCATGATCTTTATCGTTTTAGGTTTTTTTTTTTTTTTAAATAACTTTTATTAAGCTTCAAGTGAACGTTTACAAATCCAATCAGTCTGTCACATATAAGTTTACATACATCTCACTCCCTACTCCCACTTGCTCTCCCCCTCTTGAGTCAGCCCTTTCAGTCTCTCCTTTCTTGACAATTTTGCCGGCTTCCCTCTCTCTATCCTCCCATCCCCCCTCCAGACAGGAGTTGCCAACACAATCTCAAGTGTCCACCTGATATAATTAGCTCACTCTTCATCAGCGTCTCTCTCCCACCCGCTGACCAGTCCCTTTCATTTCTGATGAGTTGTCTTCGGGAATGGTTCCTGTCCTGTGTCAACTGAAGGTCTGGGGAGCATGGCCGCCGGGATTTCTCCAGTCTCAGTCAGACCATTAAGTTTGGTCTTTTTATGAGAATTTGGGGTCTGTATCCCACTGATCTCCTGCTCCCTCAGGGGTCCTCTGCTGTGCTCCCTGTCAGGGCAGTCATCGATTGTGGCCGGGCACCAACTAGTTCTTCTGGTCTCAGGAAGATGTAGGTCTCTGGTTCATGTGGCCCTTCTGTCTCTTGGGCTCTTAGTTGTCGTGTGGCCTTGGTGTTCTTCATTTTCCTTTGCTCCAGGTGGGTTGAGACCAATTGCTGCATCTTAGATGGCCGCTTGTTAGCATTTAAGACCCCAGACGCCACATTTCAAAGTGGAATGCAGAATGATTTCATAATAGAATTATTTTGCCAATTGACTTAGAAGTCCCCGCAAACCATGTTCCCCAGACCCCCGCACTTGCTCCGCTGACCTTGGAAACATTCATTTTATCCCGGAAACTTCTTTGCTTTTGGTCCAGTCCAATTGAGCTGACCTCCCATGTATTGAGTGTTGTCTTTCCCTTCACCTAAAGCAGTTCTTATCTACTGATTAATCAATAAAAAACCCTCTCCCACCCTTTCTCCCTCCCCCCCTCGTAACCACAAAAGTATGTGTTCTTCTCAGGTTTACTATTTCTCAAGATCTTATAATAGTGGTCTTATACAATATTTGTCCTTTTGCCTCTGACTCATTTCGCTCAGCATAATGCCTTCCAGGTTCCTCCATGTTATGAAATGTTTCAGAGATTCGTCACTGTTCTTTATCGATGCGTAGTATTCCATTGTGTGAATATACCACAATTTATTTACCCATTCATCCGTTGATGGACACCTTGGTTGCTTCCAACTTTTTGCTATTGTAAACAGAGCTGCAATAAACATGGGTGTGCATGTATCTGTTTGTATGAAGGCTCTTGTATCTCTAGGGTATATTCCTAGGAGTGGGATTTCTGGGTTGTATGGTAGTTCTATTTCTAACTGTTTAAGATAACGCCAGATAGATTTCCAAAGTGGTTGTACCATTTTACATTCCCACCAACAGTGTGTAAGAGTTCCAATCTCTCCGCAGCCTCTCCAACATTTATTATTTTGTGTTTTTTGGATTAATGCCAGCCTTGCTGGTGTGAGATGGAATCTCATCGTAGTTTTAAATTTGCATTTCTCTAATGGCTAATGATCGAGAGCATTTTCTCATGTATCTGTTGGCTGCCTGAATATCTTCTTTAGTGAAATGTGTGTTCATATCCTTTGCCCACTTCTTGATTGGGTTGTTTGTCTTTTTGTGGTTGAGTTTTGACAGAATCATGTAGATTTTAGAGATCAGGCGCTGGTCGGAGATGTCATAGCTGAAAATTCTTTCCCAGTCTGTAGGTGGTCTTTTTACTCTTTTGGAGAAGTCTTTAGATGAGCATAGGTGTTTGATTTTTAGGAGCTCCCAGTTATCGGGTTTCTCTTCATCATTTTTGGTAATGTTTTGTATTCTGTTTATACCTTGTATTAGGGCTCCTAGGGTTGTCCCAATTTTTTCTTCCATGATCTTTATCGTTTTAGTCTTTATGTTTAGGTCTTTGATCCACTTGGAGTTAGTTTTTGTGCATGGTGTGAGGTATGGGTCCTGTTTCATTTTTTTGCAAAGGGATATCCAGTTATGCCAGCACCATTTGTTAAAAAGGCTATCTTTTCCCCAGTTAATTGACACTGGTCCTTTGTCAAATATCAGCTGCTCATACGTGGATGGATCTATGTCTGGGTTCTCAATTCTGTTCCATTGGTCTATGTGTCTGTTGTTGTACCAATACCAGGCTGTTTTGACTACTGTGGCTGTATAATAGGTTCTGAAGTCAGGTAAGGTGAGGCCTCCCACTTTCTTCTTCTTTTTCAGTAGTGCTTTGCTTAGACGGGGCTTCTTTCCCTTCCATATGAAATTGGTGATTTGTTTCTCTATCCCCTTAAAATATGACATTGGAATTTGGATCGGAAGTGCGTTAAATGTATAGATGGCTTTTGGTAGAATAGACATTTTTACTATGTTAAGTCTTCCTATCCATGAGCAGGGTATGTTTTTCCACTTAAGTATGTCCTTTTGAATTTCTTGTAGTAGAGCTTTGTAGTTTTCTTTGTATAGGTCTTTTACATCCTTGGTAAGATTTATTCCTAAGTATCTTATCTTCTTGGGGGCTACTGTGAATGGTATTGATTTGGTTATTTCCTCTTCGATGTTCTTTTTGTTGATGTAGAGGAATCCAAGTGATTTTTGTATGTTTATTTTATAACCTGAGACTCTGCCAAACTCTTCTATTAGTTTCAGTAGTTTTCTGCAGGATTCCTTAGGGTTTTCTGTGTATATAATCATGTCATCTGCAAATAGTGATAACTTTACTTCTTCCTTGCCAATCCGGATACCTTTTATTTCTTTGTCTAGCCTAATTGCCCTGGCTAAGACTTCCAACACGATGTTGAATAAGAGCGGTGATAAAGGGCATCCTTGTCTGGTTCCCGTTCTCAAGGGAAATGCTTTCAGGTTCTCTCCATTTAGAGTGATATTGGCTGTTGGCTTTGCATAGATGCCCTTTATTATGTTGAGGAATTTTCCTTCAATTCCTATTTTGGTAAGAGTTTTTATCATGAATGGGTGTTGGACTTTGTCAAATGCCTTTTCTGCATCAATTGATAAGATCATGTGGTTTTTGTCTTTTGTTTTATTTATGTGATCGATTACGTTAATGGTTTTTCTGATATTAAACCAGCCTTGCATACCTGGTATAAATCCCACTTGATCATGGTGAATTATTTTTTTGATGTGTTGTTGGATTCTACTGGCTAGAATTTTGTTGAGGATTTTTGCATCAATGTTCATGAGGGATATAGGTCTATAATTTTCTTTTTTTGTAATGTCTTTACCTGGTTTTGGTATCAGGGAGATGGTGGCTTCATAGAATGAGTTGGGTAGTATTCCGTCATTTTCTATGCTTTGGAATACCTTTAGTAGTAGTGGTGTTAACTCTTCTCTGAAAGTTTGGTAGAACTCTGCAGTGAAGCCGTCCGGGCCAGGGCTTTTTTTTGTTGGGAGTTTTTTGATTACCGTTTCAATCTCTTTTTTTGTTATGGGTCTATTTAGTTGTTCTACTTCTGAATGTGTTAGTTTAGGTAGGTAGTGTTTTTCCAGGAATTCATCCATTTCTTCTAGGTTTTCAAATTTGTTAGAGTACAATTTTTCATAATAATCTGAAATGATTCTTTTAATTTCATTTGGTTCTGTTGTGATGTGGTCCTTCTCGTTTCTTATTTGGGTTATTTGTTTCCTTTCCTGTATTTCTTTAGTCAGTCTAGCCAATGGTTTATCAATTTTGTTAATTTTTTCAAAGAACCAGCTTTTGGCTTTGTTAATTCTTTCAATTGTTTTTCTGTTCTCTAATTCATTTAGTTCAGCTCTAATTTTTATTATTTGTTTTCTTCTGGTGCCTGATGGATTCTTTTGTTGCTCAGTTTCTATTTGTTCAAGTTGTAGGGACAGTTCTCTGCTTTTGGCTCTTTCTTCTTTTTGTATGTGTGCATTTATTGATATAAATTGGCCTCTGAGCACTGCTTTTGCTGTGTCCCAGAAGTTTTGATAGGAAGTATTTTCATTCTCGTTGCTTTCTATGAATTTCCTTATTCCCTCCTTAATGTCTTCTATAACCCAGTCTTTTTTCAGAAGGGTGTTGTTCATTTTCCAAGTATTTGATTTCTTTTCCCTAGTTTTTCTGTTATTGATCTCTAGTTTTATTGCCTTGTGGTCTGAGAAGATGCTTTGTAATATTTCGATGTTTTGGACTCTGCAAAGGTTTGTTTTATGACCTAATATGTGGTCTATTCTAGAGAATGTTCCATGTGCGCTAGAAAAAAAAGTATATTTTGCAGCAGTTGGGTGGAGAGTTCTGTATAAGTCAATGAGGTCAAGTTGGTTGATTGTTGTAATTAGATCTACCGTGTCTCTGTTGAGCTTCTTACTGGATGTCCTGTCCTTCTCCGAAAGTGGTGTGTTGAAGTCTCCTACTATAATTGTGGAGGTATCTATCTCGCTTTTCAATTCTGTTAAAATTTGATTTATGTATCTTGCAGCCCTGTCATTGGGTGCATAAATATTTAATATGGTTATGTCTTCCTGATCAATTGTCCCTTTTATCATTATATAGTGTCCTTCTTTATCCTTTGTGGTGGATTTAAGTCTAAAGTCTATTTTGTCAGAAATTAATATTGCTACTCCTCTTCTTTTTTGCTTATTGTTTGCTTGATATACTTTTTTCCATCCTTTGAGTTTTAGTTTGTTTGTGTCTCTAAGTCTAAGATGTGTCTCTTGTAGGCAGCATATAGATGGATCGTGTTTCTTTATCCAGTCTGTGACTCTCTGTCTCTTTATTGGTGCATTTAGTCCATTTATGTTCAGGGTAATTATAGATAAATAAGTTTTTAGTGCTGTCATTTTGATGCCTTTTTATGTGTGTTGTTGACAATTTCATTTTTCCACATACTTTTTTGTGCTGAGGCATTTTTCTTAGTAAATTGTGAGATCCTCATTTTCATAGTGCTTGACTTTATGTTAGTTGAGTCGTTACGTTTTTCTTGGTTTTTATCTTGAGTTATAGAGTTGTTATACCTTTTTGTGGTTACCTTATTATTTACCCCTATTTTTCTAAGTAAAAACCTAACTTGTATTGTTCTATATCGCCTTGTATCACTCTTCATATGGCCGTTCAATGCCTCCTGTATTTAGTCCCTCTTTTTGATTATTGTGATCTTTTACCTGTTGACTTCCATGATTCCCTGTTATGTGTATTTTTTTTTTAATTAATCTTAATTTGTTTTTGTGATTTCCCTATTTGAGTTGATATCAGGACGTTCTGTTTTGTGACCTTGTGTTGTGCTGATATCTGATATTATTGATTCTCTGACCAAACAATATCCTTTAGTATTTCTTGTAGCTTTGGTTTGGTTTTTGCAAATTCTCTAAACTTGTGTTTGTCTGTAAATATCTTAATTTCGCCTTCATATTTCAGAGAGAGTTTTGCTGGATATATGATCCTTGGTTGGCAGTTTTTCTCCTTCAGTGTTCTGTATATGTCGTCCCATTCCCTTCTTGCCTGCATGGTTTCTGCTGAGTAGTCAGAATATATTCTTACTGATTCTCCCTTGAAGGAAACCTTTCTTTTCTCCCTGGCTGCTTTTAAAATTTTCTGTTTATCTTTGGTTTTGGTGAGTTTGATGATAATATGTCTTGGTGTTTTTCTTTTTGTATCAATCTTAAATGGGGTTCGATGAGCATCTTGGATAGATATCCTTTCGTCTTTCATGATGTCAGGGAAGTTTTGTGTCAGGAGTTCTTCAACTATTTTCTCTGTGTTTTCTGTCCCCCCTCCCTGTTCTGGGACTCCAATCACCCGCAGGTTATCCTTCTTGATAGAGTCCCACATAATTCTTAGGGTTTCTTCATTTTTTTAAATTCTTTTATCTGATTTTTTTTCAGCTATGTTGGTGTCGATTCCCTGGTCCTCCAGATGTCCCAGTCTGCATTCTAATTGCTCAAGTCTGCTCCTCTGACTTCCTAGTGCGTTGTCTAATTCTGTTATTTTATTGTTAATCTTTTGGATTTCTACATGTTGTCTCTCTATGGATTCTTGCAACTTAATTAATTTTTCCACTATGTTCTTGAATAATGTTTTTGAGTTCTTCAACAGTTTTATCAGTGTGTTCCTTGGCTTTTTCTGCAGTTATCCTAATTTCATTTGTGATATCATTAAGCATTCTGTAAATTAGTTTTTTATATTCTGTATCTGATAATTCCAAGATTGTATCTTCATTTGGGAAAGATTTTGATTCTTTTGTTTGGGGGGTTGGAGAAGCTGTCACGGTCTGCTTCTTTAAGTGGTTTGATATGGATTGTTGTCTCCGAGCCATCACTGGGAAACTAGTTTTTCCAGAAAATCCGCTAAAAAAAAAATGCAGTCAGATCCCTATCAGAGTTCTCCCTCTGGCTCAGGCTATTCAGATGTTAACGAAGCCGCCTGCGTCCAGTCCAAATCCCTGCGGGACGGTTCCCTGGCTCGGACGCTGCTCTCCCCATTCCAAGACCAGTCACTGCCTCCCGGGGACTTCTCCTACCGGCTGCGTCCCACGCCGCCCGTGGAACCGGCTGGTCCCCCTCCCGGGGTTAGTTTAGGGGGGTGGAGCCGCTCTCTGTGCTTGTGCTGTACGTGACTGGTACACTGGCTCCAGGCTCTGGAAACAATCGCTGCTTCCCCGTATTAGTTCGTTCTCCGTCTCTAAATCTGTGTTTGTTGTTCAGGGTTCGTAGATTGTTATGTATGTGATCGATTCACTTGTTTTTCCGTGTCTTTGTTGTAAGAGGGATCCGAGGTAGCGTCTGCCTAGTCCGCCATCTTGGCTCCGCCCCTCGTTTTAGGTTTTATATTTAGGTCTCTGATTCATTTTGAGTTAGTTTTTATGTATGGTGTATGGTATGGGTCCTGTTTTTTTTTTTTTTTTTTAAAGAAGGACATCCAATTTTGCCAGCATAATTTGTTAAAAAGACTGTCTTTTCCCCTTTTAAACGACCTTGGTCCTTTGTCAAAGATCAATTGACCATAAGTGGATTGATTTACATTTGGGTTCTCTATTCTGTTCCATTGCTCTATGTGTCTGTAACTGTACCGATACCAGGCTATTTTGACTACTGTGCCTGTATATATAGGTTCTGAGATCAGGTAGTATGAGGCCTCCTACTTTGTTCTTTTTCTTCAGTAATGATTCACTTATCTGGGTCCTCTTTCCACATAAAGCTGGTGATTAGTTTTTCCATCTTGTTATTTTATTTTAATTTTTAATCTCAAAAGAGGAGTTTTGGAAATGTAATACTTTTGAACCAGAGGAATGAACCCCTAATGATAGATTTTCAGACTCAGGATTGAGGGAGTTTTTTTTTTTGAAGAATAGCCTTTCAAATTTTGCCTTATCAGCAGCCACCTCAGCTGCCGTTTGCATGGGGATTTGCCCTTTTATCCAGCAAAGGTCCTGAGTGTACCGAGCTGAGATGTGTGTGTGTAATCCAGGTGTCAATATTTACTGTAGGATAAAAGCTCTGGGTCTCATTTAATTAAGTCAGTGTCTGATTCTATTTCCCAAATTCTTACTGTGGAAGTAAATTTCAACTAACAAAATGCCCAGGAGGGTACAGCTTCTTCAGTAGACCCTAGAATCAAGCTCAATGATAATTCTGGTCTGAACCTATGGGCGTGCCTTTCTCTCAGAGCGCTCTGCCTTAGGATGGCTCCCAGAGGCACACCCTCAGACAAGTACTCAGGGGCAAGTGGTTTACGAAGGACCTGCCCCTGGGAGAAGGGATGGGCAAGCAGAACAGGGAAGAGACAGGGGCCAAGCAAAGGGTTGATTTCAGGTGAAGTCCAAGCTTCCACCTGACCCTGAGAGGAGCTTTGGAGTGAAAATTGTACCTCAGAGTTTGTCTCTAAAAAAAAAAAAATTTTTTTTTTTTTTTTGGAGGCCAGGCGGCTGGGTTGCCATACCAGTCAGCTAGAGGCTACAGGCCACTCTGAGGGACACAAATGCCTAGATATTTCCTCTCTCCACATGGGTGAAGTGGCTCCAGTAGCCCAAGGTGATTCTCTGAGGAGACTGTGGTTGTGAACTGTCAGCAGCAAAGTGCATGGAAGTGGGAACGTGGGTGCATGGCCCCAGAAAGGGAATCCAGGGGATCTGGGTGGGCACCTATAGTGTCCACTGCTAACATTCACCCATTCTACCCCATAATGCAACTGCCACAGGTCTGTTGAGGATGGTTGAAATCCTATCTGACAGTAGTGGATGCTAAAGCTCGTGCGCACGTTTCTACTTTCCAGAGATGCTGAAAGAGGATGTCACTTAGATGGTGAACAAAAGTTAAGTGTACTATTTAGGAAGCCATAGAAAGGAGAAGTCTCAGCTCTGATTAGGCTGAGGAGGCTAAAAGACAGCTCAGGGAGAATAACTTGCTTTCCCCATCCAAGCTGTCTCCCTTCTTGTGCCTGCATGTTCTGACCGTGAACAGGGGCCAGGTGGTGTGAGCACAGACTCCGGAAAGCTTCTGGGATTGGAACAGGGTGATGTTTAATACTTTCTGGTCCTTTGCCTCCCGCCACCGCCTTCGCTGGCCCTTAATGAGAGTTCTACATTCCTCGGGAGTCCCCTTTGCCTGACTCATTGTGTAAGACAAAGGGATCAGCCTTAGACGTGACTCTCTGAAACCGATGACGAATTTTATGTAGTTCCAGGCCTGTGCAACAATTTGAGGTAGGGGCTTTTGCGTCCTTTGTTTGTGGTTTATTGTGCTAATATAAATGCCCTAAAATACACTAGTGCGTTAGTACATACCATTGCTGGATGGGTAAAGCAAATGTTAGAGATTTAAAAAAATTCTATTTCCTGCGGTTAAGGAAAGGGTAAACCAAAGCAGTGAGTCTTTGTGGAGTTCTTGGACTTAATTCTTCAGACCCAGGTTAGCTCCCTAAGATCCCTTTTCTTCATCCTCGTGGTTGATTGTAGGTTCCATGATGGAGGTTTTCTTGGAAGATAAACTTTCTGGCCTTTTTGTCTGAGAAACAAAAACAAAATTCTTAAAGAAATGAACAGTTTAAAAGCAAAACTAATAACAATTAGGATATAGAAGTATAGGATTAAGCATGATTAAAGTTTATTCCTCTCTCACATAAAAAAGTCTGGAGGTAGGAAGTTCAGGGTTGGTATGGTACTTTCATGAAGTTGCTGGGGACCCAGGCTCTTCCAGATCAGAGGGTATTGTCCTTACCGTCATGTTTATTACAGCTGCTAGAGCCCTGGCCTTCACATCTGAGTTCTAAGGAACAGGGTGGAAAAAGAAGGGCGTATACCTCTCTTTAAGGCACTTCCTGGGAAGTCTCACATGACACTATTCAGTTAGAACACAGTCACATGATCACAGCTAGCTTCAAGAGAGGCTGGGAAATACAACCTTTTAGCTTGTTAGCAACATACACCACCAAAAGTCAGTTTTGCTAAATAAGGAAGAAGGAAAAATGGATATTGAGTAGGCAGCTAGCTGGCTCTGAGACAAGTTTTCAGATGTTACCAAATTCTTTTGGACCTCGGGCCTGATCTATCGCTGCTGCCTCTCTGTGTTAAGTGCTGGGTGGCTCCTCAGTGCTGCTTGCGACTGATGAGAAACCATCACTGTGTTTAAACAAATGCATCTATGTTGCTGCTTATTATTCTGGACTCAGGGCTGCCCATTGGAGGGATGGCCAAATTGTAAGCCCACATCTGCAGTCTAGTGGTTGTGACTTTCAATTTGGAGCTTTTATTTGGAACCACCATGTGGTTTCTCTGTCCATGGGGTCTTACTGCGTGTGGCAGCTCCCTCAGACTGGCCGACATATGCCCACCTTGGTTTTTGTGACTCTGGAGGGTGGCTGCTCCTTGAGCCCTGTAAAGGGAATTTCTGGGATGCTGCATCACTCATATTTGACAACAGGTAATTCCCCCAAAACTCTCCAAATTTGGAAGTCTGAGTAGTCATCTTTACGTGATACTGTACGAAAGATAAACACTTAGCTTTATACAGACTGCCAGGAAGTGCCAACATGGCCTCTATTCCAGGTTTATGCCTAGGATGAAATGCCTCTAAACAGAGCTTCTGCACAAGGAATGATGCCCTGGGACCCTACATGAACTGACCCTATTTAACTTTCTGGCCTATTATTCATCTTGTCTTCCCTGCAACCTGGCCTCTAGGCACACCCTGGAACCTGAAGGGGACCACGTCTCTCAAGCTTGTTGCTTTTACACTTGCCTTGTGTCATGGATTGAATTGTGTCCCCCAAGAATATGTGTACCAGTTTGGCTAGGCCATGATTCCCAGTATTGTGTGATTGTCCACCATTTTGTCATCTGATGTGATTTTCCTATGTGTTATAAACCCTATCTCTATGATGTTGATGAGATGGGGTTAGCAGCAGTTATGTTAATAAGGCAGGACTCAGTCTACAAGATTGGATTTTGTATTGAGCCAATCTCTTTTGAGATACAGAAGAGAGAAGCAAGTAGAGAGACATGGGGACCTCATACTACCAAGAAACAAGAGCCAGGAGAATAGCATGTCCTTTGGGCCCAGGGTCCCTGTGCTGAGAAGCTGCTTGACCAGGGGAAGACTGATGACAAGGACCTTCCTCCAGAGTCAACAGAGGGAGAAAGCCTTCCCCTGGAGCTAATGCCCTGAATGTGGACTTGTAATGTACTAGATTGTGAGAGAATAAACTGTTTGTTGAAGCCATCTACTTGTGGCATTTCTATTATAGCTGCACTAGATAACTAAGCATCCTGTTTTTCTGGGAATGGACTGGTTAGTCCATCTTCCTCCTTTGTGTTCTCTTCTCACTGTTACTTGTTTGTAGTTCCTTGAGTAAGAATTATCAGTCTCCCGGGCCTTAATTTTCTCATCTATAAAAAGGAATGGTAAGCTCAAAAGTCTCTTTAAGGGCTAAAATGTTGCTTCTGATATTGTATTTTGAGCAGGAAACAGCATACAAAAGGAATTGTTGTCACTTTTTAGAAGGGAGAGAAGCAAGCTCAGGATGTAAGTAGATGGTAGATCCAGCAACCATAATAATAACCACGACTTATTGATCACTTGAAACTATGCTAGGTGCTTTATGCATATTATTACTGATTCTCCTAAGAACCCCACAAATCAGGGATTGTTATTCTCGTTTTGCTCATAAGAACTCTGAGGCTGGCAGAGGCTAAGCATTGTTCCAATAAGACATAGCTAGTAAGTTGCTGAGTCTGAACTGAACCCAGGTCTTTCTAATTCCGAAGCTGGGCTTCTTTCTCTTGTGCTTAGTAGCCAAGGTTTAGCTCTGTTTCTGGTCTTGCACATGTTGTTGTAGGAAGGCTACCATGAGCTTGTGGAATCAGATTCCTACATGTAGCTCTCACCTCCCTCAACTCACAATGCTGTTTCCCTAAGAAGCCCATGGAGTAAGGTCCAACATGAACTAGACTTAAAAGCAATTTTCTTTCCTGTTTAGATGTTTAAAACATGATTGGTCCACTACCTTAAATGTAAATATTTTCTTACTAATACCCAAGTTACAAGTTGCCTATCGTGACTTTTTCTAAATTTTATTTTGTTGTTGAGAGTATAAAAAAAACAGCAAAAATACACCAATTCAATTTTTCCTATATTTATAATCCAGTGACATTGATTACATTCTTTGAGTTGTGCAACCATTCTCATCTTCCTTTTCTGAGTTGTTCCCCTCTCATTTACATAAACTCACTGCCCCCCTAAGGGTCCCATCTAATCTTTTGAGATGTTGTTGTCAATTTGATCCCATATAGATAGTTCTTAAGAGAGCGTAATGCTCAAGGCATTTTTTTTTATTAAATCAGCTAAGCTAAACTATTGTTTGGTTTTAAGAAGACTTCAGGGGATATTTTTGGTTTAAGTTTTAAAGATTATCTCAGGGCAATAGTTTTAGGGGTTCATCTAGCCTCCATGGTTCCAGAAAGTCTGGAGTCTGTGAGAATTTAAAACTCTGCTCTCTATTTACCCCCTCTTGATCAGAATTCCTCCATAGAGTTTTTGATCAAAATGTTCAGTAATGGTAGGTGGGCACCATTCAGTTCTTCTGGTCTCATTGCACACGAGGCAGTTGTTCATGGAGGCAATTAGCCACACATTCCATATCCTCCTTCTATTCCTGACTCTCCTTCTTCCTCTGTTGCTCCAGGCAAATAGAGACAAATTTCTGACTATCATGAGTCTTTTCGGATTTTTATCCTTTCCTTTCTTCTCTCCCCATCTCTTAGTTATCTAGCGCTCCTGTAATAGAAATACAAGTGAGTGGCTTTAACAGACAGAAATTTTTCTCATGGTTTAGGAGGCTAGAAATCTGAATTCAGGGTGCTAGCCCTAGGAGAAGGCTGTTTCTCCCTCTCTGTCCACTCTGGCGGAAGGTCCTTTTCTCTTTTCAGCTTCTATTCCTGGGTTCGTTGGCAATTATGTGGCGTGTATCATTCCCAAATGGAATTATAACCACAGGTATAGGGGTCAGGATTTACAACGTGTATTTTTGGGGGACACAATTCAATCCATAACACCCTCATCAGTTCCAGTCCAGCAGTTGCTACACCCCAACTATAGGAACAAGCTTCCGTTTTCTTGGCTCTGCTGCCACCAGATTGTTATTACAATAATATGCACCCCTGGCAATTTGCGGCAGCTCCATATTTCTAGCATTGAGTTGTTCGGATTTCCCACTTTGGGAGAGTTTGCAGCAGTGGTGCGGAAGAACGCTGGCTTTATACTTATGTGTTCGGGAGCCGCTGAAAGGAGACTCCAGCGTCCCAATCGTGGGAGCAAAACTAGACAGAAAGTGCAGCATGTTCCCGAAGTGAAAATATTTCATTGGATTCATTTTTTCCCCCTAGAATATTGCTATGCGTAAACAGATGTTTATGCTAAAAACACTTTGGAAAGAAAATCGTCATGGTACATTGTACATCTCTACCATGTTGCCCCTAAGGAGCCAGCTGTTTTGCTAATGCAGGCAAACCATGAACTGGGTCAGGGAGTAGGCAGGATCATCAGGCAGCCTTATTTTCATTATAAAATTGATATGAGATAAGGAAACTTTACAGAAACCCAGCACCATCTCTTTTAGCATTTTGGTGCATCGCCGTCTAGTCTTTTTATTTCTTTGTGCATGGGATTAAAAACACTTAAAGTTCTAGGCATACTATGTATATAACCTTATACACGCACTCCTTATTATGGTTATATAACAGCAATTATATAATGCTCCTTAGAAGCAAGGATGGGAAGACTACATCTTACATACTTTGGACATGTCAGGAGAGATCAGTCCCTGCAGAAGGACATCATTCTTGGTAAAGTACGGGGTCAACGAAAAAGAGGAAGACCCTCAAGGAGATGGATTGACACAGTGGCTGCAACAATGGGCTCAAGCATAACAACAACTGTGGGCATGGTACAGGACCAGGCACTGCTTTGTTCTGTTGTACATAGGGTCGCTATGTGTCGGAACTGACTCGACAGCACCTAACAATGACAACATATAATATATGAATCTTCTAATTATAATTTTCAAGCATTATTATGTCATTTTAATGACTATTTTATTTTATTTTTTTTTAGTTTCTAAATCAGTTTATAAACATATAGGTGCCTTAGCTTATACCCAAAGGAAACCCTGGTGGCGTAGTGGTTAAGTGCTATGGCTGTTAACCAAAGGGTCGGCAGTTTGAATCCACCAGGCGCTCTTTGGAAACTCTATGGTGCAGTTCCACCCTGTCCTATAGGGTCACTATGAGTGAGAATTGACTCGACGGCACTGGGTTTGGGTTTTTTTTTTTTTTTTAATACCCAAAGGCATGTAGTTCTGCACAATTCACGATGACCAGTGTGATTTTGAAATGACTTTGTGGAGGGTTCAGCTTTCAGTCTTGGTGGCTTTCTCCCTCAGGTGAGCCCATCACAATATGAGACACTTGGGGAAGGGCTGTCTCTGGTTATCCTCACATGATTGTTTTTTTAGCAGATGGCGTGGCCCCCAACCCTGGGTTTGGCATAATCAGAGCTGCCACCAGAGCACAGCCTTGGTGCTTTGATGGGTGAGGCTGCAGGTAACCTCAGCTTACAACACCTGGAGGAAGAGCCTTTGGTGGTCTTTGTGTGCCTTCTTCCCCAGCTCTCCAAGAATGCTTGCATGTGTGGCAGGATATGGAATGAAGAGGCAGGGGGCAAGGGCCTTGGCTTGGCTTCACCCCATATGACCTTCCCAGGCTTCCTCCCAGCTTCAGACATGTCTCTGCAGGAAGAAGCCATTCCCTGCGGCTCAGGAGTGCCTAGGCTTAGTGCACCCCTACTTACTGAAATGCCCTGGCTTCCCCTTTGATTAATAGGGAATAAGCTTTTCCCCAAGCTAAGCCCTCTTCCCGTTTTCCAATGTGGATTGAGACTTAGGGGTGCTGTTGAAGGAAGGCAATCTCCCCGGAAGACAACCACACTTTTTACTCCTGGAATGACCACAGATGCTGGGCTGTACCTGGCTTGCTTTGTGCTCATTAAAGACCAGGTCTCATCTCCAACCTGTACCATTTGATAGATGGGACCGAAGATTCCCTGGATCAAAGACCTCTCCACTAAGGTTGTCATAAATCCACCGCCATTGAGTGGATTCTGACTCATAACGACCCTATAGGACAGAGTAGAACTGCCCCGTAGGGTTTCCAAGGCTGTAATCTTTAAGGGAGCAGACTGCCACATCTTTCTCTCGTGGAGTAGCTGGTGGATTCAAACCTCTGACCTTTGAGTTAGCAGCTGAGTGCTTTAACCACCGTGCCACCAGGGCTCCTTAAGGTTGTCATAGGTACTTAAATCCATCAACAGGTTGCCTTCAGCTGCCTAGACCACTGTTCCCTTTAGTCTGGGGCTTGAAAGCTAGAGGGTCACCTGGGACCTGTCAGATGTCATCTCGAAGGATGCCACTGTGCTTGCTGAGAAGGTACCACTTGAGCCTGTCAGGCAGAGGTAGGGCTGTGACCTTTACATCCTCGGGCCAAGGCTGAAGGTAGAGCGGGTTGTAAATGAGACACAGATGCTTAGGGTGGGGGGCGGGGAGCGGGCGGTGTAACTCTCTGGCTGTCTCAAGGAGAAGTACAGGGCCTGGATCTTTCCTGCCAGGCTGCCCACAGGGTGGATGTCAAAGTTTTCAGGCAGCTGGAGTTTCTGGGAGTTAGTCTTCATGAGATCCGGGATGGCCTTAGCTTTGCACGGAAGGTACATGTGGCTCTCATCTTCGGTGCAGCCTGGATGGGAACAGAGCCTCTCAAAGATGGTGTGAAACCCCGACCAGGAGGACACCCCATGGAGGAAGTCCTTGTAGGCGGTTCTAGACTCCAGCAGGAAGTGCAGGAGAGGGAGATGCAGTTTAAAGCATTTGAGGCAGATATGAGTGAGGGATTCGTGGCCTGGGCACTCACTGTGGCCTGCCCCCTGAGCCAGCAGCAGCTGCGTTACTTGGAAGCAGAAGGGGTGATCACCTGGGCTTCCTCTTTGTCCCCCCTCCCACAGTTTCACTGAACAGAAAGATGATGCAGGTGAGCACGGTGTCCCCGTCTCTGGCGGTAGCCTTGACATCTGCCACTCCATCCAGCAAGAGCCGGATGTTCTCAGTGTTGTGGGCGGTAGCCTTGACATCTGCCACTCCATCCAGCAAGAGCCGGATGTTCTCAGTATTGTGGATTGGCACCCTGTCATTGGCGGCCGAAGCATGCAGCAAAGAAGTCTTTCTGTGCTTGTCATCGGCTTTGACATCTGCTCCGAGGTCTAGGAGGTGCTGCAGGCAGGGCAGGCGCTCTGGCTTCTTGCTGGCCAGGCCGAGGGACTGCTTTGGCAAAACTGGTCCCTCCAATTAGTGTGGGCCCCGTGGTGCACCAGCAGCTCAACCATGTTGGGTTTGTTTCCCGTGGTGGCAATGAGCAGGGCGGTATAGTAGACTGGGTCTTCAAAGTTGCGAATGGCCCCGTTCCATAGGAGAACATCGCTGCCCACGTCAGTTCCAGCTCAGCCATCTTCAGCAGGGCGTTGCTCAAGCCTCCCTGATAAACTGGGGGAGTGGACCTTCCTCTCCAGCAGCTCAGTGAGAACAGGGATTTGGCTGTCTTGGCTGGTGTCATAACTGGGCCTAAGGTCCTAGATCAAGAGCTCTGTAAAGTGCAGGTTGAAGTCAGTCTGGCAGGAAGGAGCGAAAGCCAGGGACCACTGTTCTGGGGTCTTGGTATTGTATTTGAGCCACTACATGCTCAGTTTATGACTATTTTAAATGGCACCAACATTTGATTAGGTGGCTACAATAATTTATTGAAGGATTTGCCTATATTAGACATTTAGAACAAATTTTTTTTTTTTAAGTGGTAGCCTTCCAAGTGATCTGGCACAAAAATTATGGCACTCCGTGGAGGCAACAGTGGGATGAGCCCTGAACATTGCAGAGCCCCGGGGAAGGAGAGCAGATGCCTGATTCTGCAGAGGTGACAAGATGGATGGGTTGCCAGAGGTCTTCTTGGGTCACTGCAGTGACTTGAGCTAGTACAGAGAAGCTGCCACGTTATGTACCCCAGGTTATGCCAAGACAAAGAGCAACACAAGTGATGCTCAGGTGGTGAGAAGACAATGAGCCTGTGAGGTGGAGGAAGGGTCCTGGGGGCTTAGGAAGTCAAACACGCTAGGGTGTAGGCTTGGCCTGTTTCTGGGCTCTTGGAATTGGCTGCTTCTCCATATTGGCTGACTAGAGGGTTGAAAGCCTTGGTCATGCCTGTCAGGCTAATAAAACTAAACCTGTTGCTACTGAGTCAATTCCAACTCCTCACGACCATACAGGACGGAGTAGAACTGCCCCACAGGGTTTCCAAGGAGCAGCTGGTGGATTTGAACTGCTGATCTTTGATTAGCAGCCTGAGTTCTTAACCACTGTGCCACCAGGGACCCATATACTGGTTAAAATACATCAGGTTGAGTGACGGCAGAAATAATAGCCCTTTTCCCAGGCTCCCCAGAGAAGCACATCAGCTCGCTGTTGGCAGGAGGTCTGGTGAGCTCATCCAGCTTAGGGGCTTTGTTTCCAAATGGGCTGTGGGTCAAAACAGAAGTTAAACCTTTACGGGAAGAGAATTTCTCTGCGGAAGGGCTGCAGTGCCCAGCGGGGCTCTGTGCTGGCATTTCTCTGATTTTGAAAGAGAGGAGACATTTTCGCCCACATAAATTATACATCAGGTTAATGACAAAGTACTTGTTTTCAAGTGCAATGGAATGCCATGGTTCTTGCCTGTAGCGACCCCCCTGAGGTGCAAGCTGCCATTTAAGCATTCTTAATTAGCGGTGTGCCGCGATGCAGTTTGTTGTGAGCTATTCCCAGTTACCCGGGGAAAGATCATGTGCCTGGGGTGAGACCATGCGCCATAACACTTGTGATGCTCTCCTATTTCTACAAATCACCTTTTTTCTATTTGAAAGTTGAAGAGTCATTTGATTCTCTGAAATGTTGTTTCTCAGGATCAGAAACGTCATAATGGACATCAATTTAATGAACAAAAATTGTGATCACTAATGTCACTTTCCAGTGGCCAGACAACATGGTCCCATCAAGACATGGAAGGACTTCATGGTGTGACCCAACCTCCTTCTAGGAGAAAGGATTTTTTCAGTTGGGTGACTCATGGACTTTAGGGTACATTGGAATGGGGTTTGGTTCTTGTTTTGTTTTCTAGTTGTGTGGCCTTGGATTAGATTGTAAAGTGTATTGGACAGTATCTGGCACATATGGTAGGGCGCGTACATGTTGGTTGTGCTTATTCTTACTAACCTGTGAAGTAATGTCTGGACCATGGTGGGCACGCCATCAGGGTTCCCTCCCTTCTTCCATTGCTCCTCAGACAGTTGGTGCTCCAGCCTTTGCTTAACCTGCATGCTAGCAGCTTCATTTCTTTAGTCGTGTTCTTGTTAAAAAGCAACAAACAAAAAAAACCAAGTAAAGTTTAAATAAATGGCTAAAGCACCGAAAAAGCCAATGGGTGGTGCTAGTTGATGCATAGTCCAGAATTTGAATGGATTTAAAAGATTTCACGGAGATGGTTTATGGTATTTGTGGTTACTGTCTCCAATATGGAGCCCCCTTGGCGTAGTCTTTAGGAGCTGCTCCTTGGAAACCCTATGGGGCAGTTCTACTCTGTCCTATAGGGTCGCTATGAGTCGGAATTCACTCAATGGCAACGGGTTTGGTCTCCAACGCTTGTAAAATTATAAAATTCAGCAAGGAAAAGAATAGGTTTGTCTGTTTAGGAGACAATTAATCAAATAACTCCCAAAATGAATTAGCAGCTGAGAAAGAGAGCAAGCAACAGAGACAAAGAGGGCAAGGGGGTAATGAAAAAGGCTCCCGGCAAGCAGACAATGGTGGAGGGAACAGTTTCCTGTGATACAAGGAGGAGCAGGGGCCTGTGCCCTTAAGTAAGTGGTAGAAGTGGCAGTGGGGCCAGGTGGCAGCACCTGCTAATTCTGGTGATGGTGGAGACACTTATCCCATTACCCTTTGCAGTGGATGAGAATTATAAGTCAACATTCCTTGCACACTTGTTCTGGGCCAGGCCCTGGGCTAAGAGTTTTAGATGTGTGTCCAAAACCAAACCAAACCAAACCCAGTGCCGTCGAGTTGATTTTGACTCATAGCAACCCTATAGGACAGAGTAGGACTGCCCCATAGAGTTTCCAAGGAGCACCTGGTAGATTCGAACTGCTGTCAGTTTGGTTTAGCAGCCTTAGCACTTAACCACTATGGCACCAGGGTGTCCTGATATGTGTGTACTTCCCTGAAATTCCTAATTAAGCTCTGTGGTCTCTGATCTCCAGCATCATTAGTCTGGGCCATGCACCTCAGCATTTCTGCCTTGTTCTCCTGCTGTTTCACCTGTGCCAGGTGTTTCCTAGGCGAGACTGTAAACAACCTGGGGGGAGAGAATGTATCTTCCTTGTATCTACAGTCCTTTGAAACCCAGTCTGGGGTCAGGCCCAAAAAGCGTGCTCAAAATGGACTTGTGGAAGTTTGCAGACTCTTTTTAGCCAGTAATGACACCTGACGTTTATGGAGGGCTGTATGCTGGGTGCTGTGCTCAGTGCTTTACAAGCATAACCTCATTTCATCCTTATGACAGTCCTCGGATGTAGGGAGTTTTTTCTCTACTTACCTTGTAGGGGGCTGAGGATCAGGGAGGTTATGCCACTTGCCCAAGGTCATAGCCAGAAAGTGGTCAAGGTGGGTTTTGAACCTGGGTTGACCTTACTTCTCAGCTTATGGTCTGCACCCCCGGGGCACCCACTCTTGCTTGGGGGAGGGGATGTTGCTGGAAGAAGGGACAGAGAGCTCTTCTTTTGCAGTCCATAAAGGGCTGAGTATAGTTGTGGGGATGTTTTATCAGGCCCTGAAACTTAATCCTGAATATCCTCCTGTGCTTTTGCTAAAAACCTATTGCCTGGGGCAGTTTAGGAAATCCTGGCTACATAGTGGTTAAGAACTATGGCTGCTAACCAAAAGGTTGGCAGTTCAAATCCACTCCTTGGAAACTCTATGGGACAGTTCTACTCTGTCCTATAGGGTCGCTATCAGTCGGAATTGACTTGATAGCAGTGGGTTTTGGGGCAGTTTAGGGATGAATTGAAGTGGAAATGACACCAATCTCAGGCAAAGTGGAAAGGACAGTGCAATGTGGAAATGGAACTGAAAGAAAGTCAGAGAAGTAATTCTCTGCTTGCTTCACTTTTTTTTTTTAAACAAATTGTATAAAAGCATTCCAAAGAATTCACAGGAAGCGCATGTGTGCGTGCCCTGCACATACACCATTTCCACGTGATGCATAGAAAACAAACCCTTAGGTTCTAGAAATAATCCAAGTGACAAATGGTCTTTGTCTATATATATATCATAAGCAACGGTGCCAAATTATCTGTATGACTTTACTAACAGATGTGTTCCCTTTAGCTAAACAAATATTAATTTTCCAGCTCTTTGACCCGCTGATAAATGATATCCTGTTGGAGATACATCATGACGAGTTACAGTAAAAGCTGATGTTGCATGTCATTGTCAAGATGTAATTCAAACGAGAGGCAGACTTTCCTGCCACATATGTGGTCCTTTGGTTTAGAAAATACTCACAATGCTTTTGATACTGTGGGTTTCCCCCACTATATTCCATATCCCACCACCCACTGCTGTCCATTCGATTCCGACTCATAGCGACCCAACAGGCTGTAAATCTCTACGGAAGCAGACTGCCACATCTTTCTCCCACGGAGCCGCTGGTGGTTTTGAATCGACGACCTTTTGGCTAGCAGTCGATGGCTTTAACCACTGCACTGCCAGGGCTCCTCAAATTCTATATAACATGGTAATAATAAAAGCAGTTATTACACTTAAAATTCATGTATTAATCCAAAAAGGTAAGCCAATATTTTGAGCCATTTGTCATTTCTGGCAGTCCTTGGGTGGCGCAAACTGTTAAACACAGGGGCTCGAACCCACCACCTCAGAAGAAAATCCTGGTAGTCTGCTTCTGAAAGGCCATGGCTGTGAAATCCCTGTGGAGTGCAGTTCTGCTCTGCACACTTGGGGTTGCCAGGAGTCAGAATCAACTCGACAGCAAATGTTTTCTTTAAATCATTCTGGCTCAGGGTTTGGAATGTGTGTCCTGCCACTTGGAATGTGCCTTTCTCTAGCCTCTGCCCTGCAGGATCTTTTGACATCATGAACTTGGCTTGAAATGTTGCTAGACTACAGAATAAAGTCACCTCGGGGGGTCTAAAATACAAGTTTGTGTGATGTATGGCTATGATTTGGGGTTTCCGGTGATTGAAAAGCTGTTATCCATCTCAGCTGATGCTTTTTTCATTTAGGTACAGCAGAGTTTCTCAACCTCGACACTGCTGACACCTGAGACCTCATAATTCTTTGTTGTGGGCAAGGGTGGATTACCAGTATATAAATTTAATTACCAGATCATCTGTACTGAACAATTTCACACGGGTTTCACCACATCAAAGCTGCGGTGAAACCCAGGTGAAATTCTTCACTACAAATTAGTAAGTAAGCACAAGTAAGCCCATGCTTGCCTTACTTACTGGGTTGGGGATTGTAAATTTGAAGAGGCCTTGATTCTGTAGGCGGGTGCTGTCGGGGTGGGAGAGAGACAGATGCCAGCCATACATAGAAGCAGAATCTTTGATGTGCTGAAAACACGTGAAACTGTTCACTACAGATGGTCTGGTAGGTAAGGTGAGCACTGTGTTTACCTTGTCTATTGGATAATCTGTCTCTGGTTGTGGGGGCTTGTTCTGTGCATTGTAGAATGTTTAGCAGCATCCCTGGCCTCTATCCACTAGATGCCAGTAGCATCTAGACAATCAGAAATGTCTTCAAACATTGCCAAATGTTCCCTGGGAGGCAAAATTGCCTCTGGTTGAGAACCACTGAGGCAAAACTTCAGAAATTCAGATGTTTGCCAATTTCTGCCTGTTGCCCTGATTTTAGGGATAGTTGCACCACAGTGGTTAAAAGCTTGGCTGCTAACCAAAAGGTTGGCAGTTCAAATCCAGCAGCTGCTCCTCAGAAACCCTATGGGGCAGTTCTACTCTGTTCTATAGGGTTGCTGTGAGTTGGAATCGACTCGATGGCAACGTGGTTTTTGCAGAGTATTTCACATGAGCTTTTTTCCCCTTGCAGCTGCTATTAACTTAAATATTCTTATTTGTAATTCTCACAACAACCTGGCAGGGGAAATTAATGGAGAGAAAAAAGCAGAAAGCCCCCTGTGATATCGTGAGGCACTGAATTACATTTTATTAAGGTGCCAATAAAGGGGATGATGATGATAAACAGAATAACCTTCAGTTAAGTGCTGTGTTCCTTGAGAAAGCCTGCTTCCTGTTTTATAGTGTCCCTCTGCTGTAGCTTATCTTTCTGGATCAGCTAATTGTACGTTTCTTTTTAACCTTCATGGATATCACCCAGTATTTATATCTTAGTATTTAGTTTTTTATTCTCATAATCAATCAGGCTCTGCTATCCATTTGTTATTAAAAATGTCAGTTGGCTTTTCATTCTACATATCTGGCTGGCTTCCTGCTTGGATGAATGGAGAAATCTGTTCGGCTTTGACGGAGCTCAGATTACATTGCTATTGATCAGTGTCTTTTGCATGGCAAGTTTTGTTCAAATGACACCTTAGAATTTCAGCCTGTGCAGGTGAACCATAATACTAAGGACAAACACAGCCCTCTACTAACACGTTGAGAATAACCAACCCCAAGAACATACCTTTTGGTTTACATAATATAATTATAATGCGAGTCTAATAATTTTATAGTTCTAAAGAACTAGTTCAACCTCCTCACTTTCTAAATGAAAAATTTAAGGACAGGTGAGAAAAATATGACTTTGTCAAGGCCATACAACCATATAGTGCCAGAACTGGGACTACAGCCCTCTGGAAGATGGCAAAGATAGCTCTAATTCAGGGGCTGGCAAACCATGGCCCTTGGCAAATCTGGCCCACTGCTTGTTTTTCTAAATAAAGTTTTATTGAAACACAGCCACTCCCATTGGTTCATATTGCCTATGGCTGCTTTTGTGCTGCAATAGCAGAATAGATAAAAAAAAGCAGAATAGAGTAGTTGCAGCGGAAATCTTACGGCCCACGGAGCTGAAAGTGTTTACTGCCTGGCCTTTCATTGAAAGTTTGCAAAAACTTGGACGAATTCTTAACTTCCTTTGCTAGGAAACATTGCAGTGCCTCCCACTCTGTGAGTCGCTTTGGGCCTGTGTGCCTCTGCGGTTGCCATGAAAAATGATTGGGCTAGTCTACTGGAGGGTGAGAGGCATGTGAAGCGAGGTCTCATGGTCCCAGTGGCGCCAACCAAGGCCAGCCTAGATCAGCTGTCAGCCAGCCAACTCCCCAGACAAGACAGAAAGGCCAGTCAAGATCAGCAGAACTTCTAGCCAACCACCCCAGACCGTTAAGTGATAAATGCCTGTTGTTTATACAGAATTATCATGGCATATATAGTGGGTGGGAGCCCTGGTGGCATAGTGGTTAAGAGCTCAGGTTGCTAACCAAAAGTTTGGCAGTTAGAATCCACCAGTGTTCCTTAGAAACCCTATGGAGCAGTTCTACTCTGTCCTATAGGGTTGCTATGCTTTGGAATGGACTCAACGGCAATGGATTTGGTTGGTTTGGTATATAGTGGATATACCAACTCACTTGGGAATTATGTAGAGATTAAGGACTCAGAGATAAACGAACCCACGTTTGGGTCCTGACTTTTAGTTGTATGATCTTGGGAAAATCACGTTGCCTCTTAAATCTCTCTTTTATTACTGGTTGTGGTAGATATTATTCCTCTCCTGACATCTGGTTTTCCTCCCTTTCTGGACAAACGGGAAGATTGTATTTCTCAGCCTCCTTGAAGATGGGCATGGCTGTGTGGCTTGCTATGGCCAGCAGGCTGTGGACAAAACTAACGTGTGTCACTTCTGGGTGGACGCATCCAATTGCTGATGCTCAACTCTTCACCTCACTCTTCCCCTGAAGTGGCAACTGTGGGAGAATGTAAGTGGGGTGATGTGGAGGTACAATGCTGAGCCGCATGTCATGGACAGTTGCCCTGGGGAGTCACCTGGACCCATAGCTGACTTTATATGAGCGAGAACTAGGCTTTTGTTGTATGAAGCCACTGAAATTTTGGGGATGCTAGTTACAACAGCTGAGCAAATCACTTTTTCAGCATTTTCTTTTTCTGAGCTAGAAATGACTACACATGGAAAAAGTCGTGCTGGAGAGAATGGTGTTGCTGTGAGCTAATCAATAACCACTTATTAGAGACCTACTGTGCACCAAGGGGTAGCGGGGAGAACAGGTCTTACAAAGCTAAGGCCTGAGGCCAAATCTTGGAATTGCTACTTAATTAGCTGTATGACCTGTGGAAAATATTTTGTTCCCTTAATCTTCAATTCTGAGTAAAATAGGGATAAGCGTGTGACCTTTGTAGGATGTTATGAGAAATTCAGTGAAGTAAAATTACGATGAAGTGACCACGGTCTTGGATGAGCTGGCGGGGACTGTTATCTGTAGGGCAAACAGGGTGGAACATTCTTGAGCCTGAGTCAGGCTGGGACACACAATAGCCGAGTTGGGCCATGGAATGTGGGTTGAAGTGGGGGAGAACCTAAGTTACTTCCAGAGAAGGCTAAAAAGGAGTGTGAGAATTCTGAGAGATTGTGAAGACAAGGAGGCCAGTGAAGGGGGAATAAGGAGAGTCAGGGGACACAGGTGGGCACATCAGGAATCATGGGGCACAGCACAGAGTAGAGGCCAAGTTCAGGGCCTCGGAGCCGAAGAGGCCGGAGTTTGAATTCTGGTCTGCCCTTACATACTCTGTGACTGCAGACATCTTATTAAACCTCTCTGTGCCTTAGTTTCCTCATCTGTGAAATAGGGATAACAGTAATATCAACCTTGTAGAACAATAGCATCAACCTTGTAGGGCTGTTGTGAAGAGAAAATAAGAGCACCCTGTAAAGTATGTGTGGTAAGTAAATTACTGAGTGGATTCTAACTTTATTAGTGCCGTTCACCTATAAATATAGGGCATGTGCTGGCATGCCCAATTTGGGAGGTATCAGCTCAGTACTTCGCACATAGCTAAGGTTTCTTCAAAGAGGCATGCTGGGGAGGGGAGAGGATCAGCTAACCTGTTGCTTGGCTAATGTGATGGTGAGTCTGCTTGGCCAGTGTTTCTAGCTCGCTGTGGTTGTTAGCTGCTGTTGAGTCACCTCCCGACTCTTGGTGACCCCCATGCACAATGGGATTGGACTGTTGGGATCCATAGGGTTTTCACTGGCTGATTTTCAGAAGTAGATCTCTAGGGTTTTCTTCCTAGTGTGCCTTAGTCTGGAAGCTCTGCTGAAACCTGCCCAGCATCATAGCAACACACAAGCCTCCACTGACAGACAGTTGGTGGCTACGCTCGGGATGCAAAGGCTGGGAATTGAACCTGGGTCTTTCGTGTCAAAGGGAAGAATTCTACCACTGAACCACCACTGCCCTCCCATTTATACCTTAGAGGAAACGATATTTTGGAATTAGACTGAATTTATGGAGTCATAAGTTCCCGGCTTGATGACACTAAGCAGACTGACACCCTGCAAGAACCAGGAAAACCAGCTAACCTGGTTTTTCTTGCCCAACTGTTTCCATAAAGGATAAGTGAGTGTTTGCTCATGATCTCATTCATCTCCTAGCCCAGAGGAATTCAATGGGAGCTTGAAATCTCTTAGTGGCTTTAAATTTTTCACTTCCTCGGGGGAAAAGAAGAATAAAAACTTCTCAATTTATTCTGTTCTGGTTGCATAAAGGTTAAGAATCATGCACAGATTAAATGATGTGGCAGTTTCCATTTCTAGTTGGGCAATGTTAGCAACATGGAGACCATGAAAAAAGAACAGTTAGATTTTATACACGATGTACGTGTTCCAGCTGGATGCTTCTGGTCCCTTCTTTTAATTGTTAAGTTCCTCTGGGGTTTTAGCTTATTGCAAGGCTCAGGAAGCAATATTCTATGCGTGCCAAGTTCCAGAAAGGGAAGATGATAGCAGGAAAGTTTTTCTCCTGCTTTTCCCCAGGCAAGTACCACTTGGGATACGCATAGACGAAAGGATGGGCTTGGGTCTAAGCAAGGACCAGCAGATGAATGAGCAAGAATCTGCTGGGAAGGCAGAAACAGACCCCGATGCTGAAGGCTTAGAAATGATTCTCAACTTAATGTCTACCAGTGTGCGCTTGGGGGCCCCCTTTCAGGTTTACAATTGCATTTTGGGCCGCCAGGTTATATGCCACTTGATTAAAGACGTTGAAACTATTTTTGCTTGAAACCAAAAGTTTGAGCGTCTGGTTATTATGGGGGGGGGGTAAAAAAATCTTTTTCATAGAAGAGAAAGAAACTTTGCAAATTAATTTTCTGAACATTTGTTGTTGCTATGGGCGTTGCCCCATGCCTTGGAGCTCGGGGAATAAAACTCAAAGAGCCGAAATGATGAAACAACGTGATTGCGATTTTTAAGACAGTATGACGGGGTTGTTTTCACTTTGGAAGTCTTTGAATCTAGAAGTATTCCTCTCCGTTGCCAAGTGATAATGCATTCAGAGTAGATATGAAAATACTTCCATACTTCAGACATAAAAAGCAGATGTGGCCCTGTTGGGGTATTGGATTCACAGGCAGAATTCCTACTGTTGGCCTCAAAAGGATCTGTTCTCACCGAGAAACTCAGACCACGATTTTTAAGTATATTCCAAAAAAGTCAGGAATATGACCAAGTGCAAATGCCTCATATTTGGAGATTGGACTTCTAAGAGTAAATTTCATTCTTTTACTTTGTTTCTTTTCTCCTCCCTTTTCTGTCTTTTTGGTTGTTTTGAGGTATGTGGTCTTTTTGAAATATTCTTCTAATTTGGCCTCAATTTTAGATATCAATTTGCTTAGGGGACCCCAAGAATGGTCCTTGGGGTACAACTTTCTTTTGTACTGATTTTAGGAAATTTAAAAGATTTTTTTTTTTTCAGCATTGCTACTTAACGAGCCTAAGAAACATGAATAAATTGCTTTTAAATTCCAAGACAGAAGCATCTAGACAGGTATGAACTACTGAGCCAAGTTTTGTCCCTTTTAACTTAGCGGGAGAGTGTGCATAGAGTCACTTGAAATGAAAACTGGCCAATTTTCACACTGCCCAGTTTCTATTCTACCTTTCTGCCTGCACCCAAGACATTAAAGTAAGTGTGTGTGTGCGCGGGCGCGCGTGTGCGTACACTTGCCTGTGGCACACATGCGCATGCTGTGTGTTTGTGAATTTTCAAGCAAAGACTTGCTATATTAAGACAGGAAGGCCTTGAATCTCCTGAACTGGTCCCAGATTCCGGTTTCTAAATGCGTGCAAGTGGCAGTTGTGATTATCACAAGCCATTATCATCCTTGGTTTCCATATTCCATATACAAGATCACAGAAGATGAATTCAAAGTAGAAAAACCAACAACAACAAAAAAACAAAACCCAGTGCCAAAGCATTTTGCAAGTCTGAGCTCGATTAATCTGCCTTTTGGAATTGGAATGTGATCCTGGGGGGAAGGGAATGCAACTTAGAAGTTGAGCAGCCTCAGGAATGAACTATATAACCAGCACAGGGGAAGGCCTTGGGGGAAGCACTCACTCTTAACATCCCAACTCAAACCAACATGCCCAGGATTCCTGAGACCCCAAGGACCACAAGCAGTGAAGCATTTGGAAGAAAACCAATGCGCACATGGCAGAAATATGAACGTCAGTTCCAAGTCTGTGATTAATACTTTAATTAAGAGTCTTTTAGGTGTAAAACTGTAAATCTAAAAAAGTGAATGTGCCCGAGATGCTTGGATTTCCAGATATATGCAAGAAGTGGCTGGTTATGAATGACTGCTTTCCTGAATACAATGGATGCTTTAATCCCAACATACTTTATTAGTGCTCAGCTCTTTCCTTGGAAGACATAGTGAAGCTGGTTTTTTGACCCCATAGCTACAATCGACTTGACGGCACTGGGTTTACTGGGTTAGCTACCATTGGTGAAGGTTTTCTCTCTTAAGTGGTCGGCTTTTGGGGGCCCCAGGGAAGCGGCCCACCACACAGGGCTCATTGCAGAGGAGGCCATTCATCAACAGGGGGAAGTAGGTTTTCAGTGTTTCTGGAGCTGACATCACCTGGTTAGTGTGGCCATGGGGCAACATGTCATTCTGCATCTCCTGAGCCCACCTCAGAAGTGCCCTAGGTGATCTACTCATTTTAAACCTCCCAATTAATTGAAATTACATTTGCGTTGCTAGTCTATGGCCATGACACCCTTTTATTTGATTTAAGACATGCTAGAATCAACTCAACGGCAGTGGAGTGGGGTGGGGTTTAGAGCATCACAAACCCAGGAGTGGAATTACTGAATTGCAGAGGAGAATTTTATTTATTGGTCTTTGTGATAATTGGAGTTTCCCCCCAAGAATGTGTATTTTTATTTCTCTTTTTTTCATTTTACCTTTGAGACACTTTTATTTGAGAATTGTCATAGTATTTGCTATTTCCGCCCAAATTAGGTTTTAACCTTCTTAAGAGTGGAGGCTGCGTTTTATTCTTTTAACGGGTATCATCACAGAACCTGTGGGGGTGAATATCTTTAATGCATACTGCTCAGCCTTTGGCACAGTGCTGGATTCATGATAGAGATAGGTATCTAGGAAACACTACTTAACACTATAAAAGGTCCCTGGGTGGTCCACATAGCTTGTGCTTGACTGATGACATAAAGGTTGGCAGTTCGAACCCATGCATTGTCTCCATGGAAGAAAGGCCTGGCGGTCTGCTTCCGTAAAGATAATAGCCAAGAAAACCCTATTGAGCAGTTCTACTCTGTAACACGCGGGTCACCATGGGTCAAAACTGACTTGACAGCAATGGGTGTATTTCACACTATGTACATGACCTGTATGTAAACATTTTGCTTTAGGGTTGATGCTCTTGAACTTTGGAGGTTTCCTTGGAGAACTGAAATCAGACGACTTTTAAATCCATTAGTTTACCTAGACTGGGTGTATTTACGGTGAATCACCTGGGAGCTTTTGAAAAGTCTCTACATTTGTACCATTGGCAGCGCCTTCTCTACTTATTGCTTCTGTAGATGCCTCTTGCTCACTGTTTTTTTGGAGAGCTTCTAGGGAAGCTCAGTGCTGCCTAATGTGGATTTTTTTTTTTCTGGAAAACAGGCACATTTTCTTTGCATTTGTACCCGCCACGGGCTCTTAGGAAAGAGAGAGGTGATATATAGCGGCAGGATGTGTATTGGGCTAGGTGTTAGGAGACTTGTCTGTGGGACCTTGGGCAGTTTCTTAACCCCCCTGAGCCTCACTCTCCTCATCGTTGAATGGAGCCATCACCTGCCCTCCCAATGCTATGGGGCTCTTAAAGTATCACAGGAAAGAATATGTGAATAACAAGTGGAAGAGAAACATGGAGCTCTCGTTGCTAGTAGCAGCGAGGAAATACAAACATAAGACCCATTCTCAGAGAATTCTGGCACAATAAACCTTCCCTGCCACCCATGGAACTGATTAATGAAGTCTAGAGCTGCATTCAGGAAATCAGTTGAGTCTCCGTGGAGACAGGAAAACAGTTATCCTCTTTACCAGCCACTTATTAATGTTCTCAGATTTGTGGGTCTAGGGTGCGTGCTGGGGTTCAGTCAGGGAGAACCAGGGAAGCCACTTCCTTCCTCCTCTTTCTTCCTTCCTTCTTTTTTTTTTTTTTTGCTTTCTTCTCCCTCTCTCTTTATTTTTTTGGGAGACAAGTTTGGGACCCTACAGTTTCTGGGATCTGAATTGACCTTGAAATGTTCTTGGCTTTGGAGCATGGCCAACTCAACCACTTTCCCAAAGCTTGGATGGCCTCAGAGGCCACCTTGTTGGGGATGCAGCCACCTGGCCAGTGGGTAGGTGGGAAGACAAGGAGATGAAGTTGGGGAGCCAGGATTTAGATAGCTAAGTGATTATTTCATAGGCTCATTTTGGAAGAAGGCAATTCTCCTGTGTGACAGAATATTTTAGATTGTGTCCTAGCATGATAATCCCTGCCCTGAGGAGAAAGCAGGGAATACGGTAACAGGTGCTTCAGATGTATTTCGTCCAACAGACTTTTTGGGTTCTGGGCACTTGAACAGCTGAGTCCCAGCAGAGCTTGTGGGGCCACATGCGCACATGGCGTGCTAGCGATGATGGTGGCTGGTAGACTCCAGCAGGAATGTGCTGGATGGAGGCTGTGCATCTGCCTGAGTTCCCCAGGTGCTGCCTGAAGCTCAGCACTCTCCTCTCCCTTACACTGCTTTCTTCTGGGTTTCCCCTCTTGGTTTTGTCACCTAGGCCTTTTGCTGCTCAGGTCACATGCTGTACCCTTGCTGCACAAACCGTGCATAACTACCCAGGGCTGACATAACAGACTCTCGCTGAAGGGACTCAGCATATATTCAACTGTCCTCTGCAACCCAACCCTTCTTTTGAACGTATGAACGTGAGTAGAAGATATGAATAGAGTTGTAACCCTGAGTAAAGTTCAGAGGAAGTCTTTGTCATTCGTTCTTTATTCTTATAATAGAATTTGTTGTCCAAGTGTCCATTTCTCCTTTACTTGTCAAGGAAAGAGGCCTAGTGGTGCAGTGGTTAAGCGCTTGACTGCTAGCCAAAAGTTCAGCAGTTTAAACCCACCAGCTGCTCCATGGAAAAAAGATGTGGCAGTCTGTTTATGTAAAGATTTACAGCTTTGGAAACCCTCTGGGGCAGTTCTACTCTGACCTATAGGGACAACTATAGACGGCAGTGGGGTTTTTTTTTTTTTTTTTTTTTTTTGGGTTTACTTGTCAAAACTAGGTGTTTCTTACTGAGAAGGAAGCTTATGTTACAACTTTCAAAACTCTATAAGTTTTGGAAGAGTTCCTCTGTTTTGCTTTTTCAGATTTTTCTCTTTATTACTCTCACAAACACATTATATACTTATAAATTAATAAAAGTCATTCATAAAAAATAGGAAAGGGAAAGTGGCTTATAAATGATTAACTCTGCTCTCTATAGAAGAAAATAAATGCCTAACTGACATGGCCAAGCAAAAGCAAGCTTTTCTTTTCTTTTTTTAAAAAAATTGTTAAGAAGAGAACCCAACTCTTAGAATTAAGAGATGGAGTTACCATTCCAGATAAGGGATTGAGAGAGTAGAGTACATCTGAATCCCTAGTAGGGGACAGATAAAACAAGAGTACAAACTAGATGTTATCCTCAGAGGGCTTCTCCAGTTCTTCAACTCCATGATTTAGGAAACCCTCAACAGGGTAGTCTCCGTTTTGAATACTTTTTCTATGAAATTTGGCCCAAGAATAAACACAACTGGAATTATTCTGGAGAGTCCCTCTGGATGATCCCTCTTTCAATGGAACAATGTTGACTGAATACCTAACCTGTGCAAAGCACTGCAGGGAATCAGGTGGACTGAGACCTGCTTCCACTCCTCAAGGAGGTTATTGTCTAGTAGGATATGAAAGACAAGTAAAAACAAACTTTGTTGTTGTTGGGTGCCACTGAGTTGGTTCCAATTCATAGTGACTTTGTGTACAACAGAAAAAAACACTGCACAGTTCTGCGCTATCCTCACATCGTTGCTATGTTTGAACCCATTGTTGCAGCCACTGAGTCAATCCATCTCGTTGAGGGTCTTCCTCTTTTTTGCTGACCCCCTACTTTAAAAAAAAAAAAAATTTTTTTTTTTTTTTTTACTTTACCAAGCATGCTGTCCTCCTCCAGGGACTGGTTCTTCCTGATTATCTGCCCAAAGTATGTGAGATGAAGTCTCGCCATCCTTGCTTGTAAGGAGCATTCTGGCTGTACTTCTTCTAAGATAGATTTTTCATACTTCTAGCAGTCCATGTATATTCAGTGTTCTTCGCCAACACTATAATTCAGAGGTATTAGTTCTTTTTCTGTCTTCCTTATTCTTTGTTTAGCTTTTGCATGCGTAGGAGGCAATTGAAAATACCATGACTTGGGTCAGGCATACCTTAGTCCTGAAAATGACTTCGTTGCTTTTTAACACTTCAGAGAGGTCTTTTGCAGCAGATTTGCTCAATGCAGTTCATCATTCGATTTCTTGACAGCTGCTTCCATGGTGTTGATTGTGGATTCAGGTACAATGAAGTCCTTGACAACTTCAATCTTTTCTCCATTTATTATGATATTGCTTATTAGTCCAGTTGTGAGAATGTGTTCTTTATATTGAGGTATAAGCCATACTGAAGGCCATAGTCTTTGATTTTCATAAGTAAGTGCTTCAAGTCCTCTTCACTTTTGGCAAGCAAGGTGTGTCATCAGCATATTGCAAGTTGTTAATGAGTCTTCCTCCAATCCTGATGCCCCATTATTCTCCATACGGCCCAGCTTCTCAGATTGTTTGCTCAAAATACATACTGAATAAATATGGTGAATAGATACAGCCCTAATGCAAGCTTTTCCTCGTTTTAAACCACACAGTATTCTCTCATTCTGTTTGAACAACTGCATTTTGATCTATGTACAGGTTTCTCATGAACACAATTAAGTGTTCTGGAATTCCTATTCTTTGCAATGTTATCCATAATTTGTTATGATCCACACAGTCGAATGCCTTTGCATAGTCAATAAAACACAGGTAAACATCTTTCTGGTATTCTTTGCTTTCAGCCAAGGTCCATCTGGCATCAGCAACGATATCCCTTGTTCCACGTCCTCTTCAGAATCCAGCTTGAATTTCTGGGAGTTCCCTGTTGATGTACTGCTGCAATTGTTTTTGAACGATCTTCAGCAAAATTTTGCATGTGTGTGATATCAATGATATTGTTTGATAATTTCCGCATTCCATTGGATTGCCTTTCTTTGGAGTGGGCACAAATATTGATCTCTTCCAGTTGGTTGGCCAGGAACTTGTCTTCCAGATTTCTCGGCATAGATGAGTGAGAGCTTCCAGTGTTGCATCTGTTTGTAGAAACATCCCCATTGGTATTCTGTCATTTCCTGGAGCCTTATTTTTTGCCATTGCCTTCAGTGCTGCTTGGACTTTTTCCTTCAATATCATCAGTTTTTGATCATATGCTACCTCCTGAAATAGTTGAACTTTGCCAGCTCTTTTTGGTAGAGTGACTGTGTGTATTCCATCTTCTTTTGATGCTTCCTGCATCATTCAATATTTTGCCCATCCAAAAAACCAAACCCAGTGCCGTCAAGTTGATTCTGACTCATAGCAACCCTATAGACAGAGATTTTGCCCACAGGATCCTTCAATATCGCAACTTGAGGCTTGTATTTTTTTCTTCAGTTCTTTCAGCTTGAGAAATGCTGAGCATGTTCTTCCCTTTTGGTTTTCTATCTCCAGGTCTTTGCACATTTCATTGTAATATTTTACTTTGTCTTCCCTAGCTGCACTTTGAGATCTTCTTGTTCAGCTCTGTTCCTTCAACATTTCTTCCATTTGCTTTAGCTACTCTGCGTTTAAGAGGAAGCTTCAGAGTCTCTTCTGACACCCATTTTGGTCTTTTCTTTCTTTCCTGTCTTTTTAATGACCATTTGCTTTCTTCATGTATGATGTCCTTGATGTCACTCCACAACTTGTCTGGTCTTTGGTCATCAATGTTTAGTGCCTCAAATCTACTCTTGAGATGGCCTCTAAATCCAGGTGGGATATACTCAGAGTCGTATTTTGGCTCTCATGGACTTGTTTTAATTTTCTTCAGCTTCAACTTGAACTTGCATGTGAGCAATTGATAGTGTGTTCCACAGTTGGCCCCTGGCTTTATTCTGATTGATGATATACAGCTTCTTCATTGTCTCTTTCCACAGATGTAGTCAGTTTGATTCCTGTGTGTTCCATCTAGCCAGGTCCCCGTGTATAGTTACCATTTATGTTGTCGAAAAAAGGTATTTGTGACACATAAGTCATTGGTCTTGCAAAATTATATCAGGCGATCTCTGGTGTTGTTTCTATCCCCACGGCCGTATTTTCCAACTACTGATCCTTTTGCTTTGTTTCCAGCTTTCACATTCCAATCACTAGTAATTATCAATAAATCTTGATTTCATGTTCGATCAATTTCAGACTGCAGAAGTTGGTAAAAATCTTCAGTTTCTTCATTTTTGTGGTTAGTGGTTGGTATGTAAATTTGAATAATAGTAGTATAAACTGGTCTTCCTTTTAGACATATGGAAGTTATCCTATTACTACCAGCATTGTACTTCAGGATAGACCCTGTAATGTTCTTTTTGGCGATGAATGTAATGCCATTCCTCTTCAATTTGTCATTTCTGGCATAGTAGACCATATGATTGTCTGATTAAAAATGGCCAATGCGTTCCATTTCATTTTTGATGACTTCTAATTTTCCTAGATTCATATTTCATACATTCCATGTTGCAATTATTAATGGATGTTTGCAGCTGTTTCTTCTCATTTTGAGTTGTGCCACATCAGCAAATGACATTCCTGAAAGCTTTCCTCCATGCACATTGTTAAGGTCAACTGTACTTTGAGGAGGCAGCTCTTCCCCAGTCATCTTTTGAGTGCCTTCCAATGTGAGGGGCTCCTCTTCTGGCACTGTATCAGACAATGTTCTGCTGTTATTCATAAGGTTTTTACTGGCTAATTTTTTCAGAAGTATGCCACCAGGTCCTTCTTCTTAGTCTGTCTTAATCTGGAAACTTAGCGGAAACCCGTCTACCGTGGGTGACTCTGCTTGTACTTGAAATACTGGTGGCATAAATTCCAGAACCACAGCAACATGTAAGCCACCACAGTGTGGTAAACTGATAGATGAGTGGCGACCTTCCTTTCTGGGTCATGGTAAAATCTAATTATGGCCTTCTTTAGCCTCTGAGCTTAAAGAAATAAAAGGGATAATGATTCAAAGAAGTCCTTTTTTATTTTCTGTTTTTGTCCTGATCGCCACCTAAGTTAGATCTTTCAGGTTTTCTGAACCTGTTCTGTATATTAATATTTAAACTCTAATTTATGAAAGTAATTTTCATTCCTGGTCCCTCTCACCTTCGTCCTCTTCCCCAACTTTAAACCAGTTAGAAGTTTAACTCAGAAATGAAGGGAAGAGAATTCAGATAGTCCATCAGAAGGTGCCTTTGCTCAGCTAACCTCTGCTTATCCTTAGGTCTCATGTACTCAGGGAAGCCAGCTTTTGACTTTTAACATTGGTCTTTCCCTCTAGGCTTTCCTGCACAAGAGCAAGGACTGTGTCTGCCTTTTTAATCGTCTTTCCAAGCCTAACACATCTTAGGAGCTGTGTCAGTTGTCTAGTACTGTGGAAACAACAACAACAACCAAAATACCACAAGTGGGTGACTTTAAAGGACAGGAATTTATTTTTCAGAGTTCATAGCACATCACCATCTGTTGCCGTCAAGTCGATTCTGACTCATAGCAATCCTATAGGACAGAGTAGAACTGCCCCATAGGGTTTCCAAGAAGCGGTTGGTAGATTCAAACTGTCAACCTTTCGGTTAACAGCCATGGCTCTTAACCACTTCACCACCAGGGCTTCTTTCACGGCTCAAGAGGCTAGAAGTCCAAATTCAGGATATGACTCTAGGGGGAGGCACTTCTTTGTCAGTAGCTGCTGGGGTTCCTTGGCGTTCTTTGGTATTCCTTGTCATTCGTTGGCATCTGTCTTCCCCTTTTGTGTGTCTCCACATCTATTCTGCTCATTTTATAACTCAGAAGTGATTAGGTTTAGAACCCACCCTACTCAGGTATGCACAAATTAACATACAAAGAAAACCCTATTTTCAAATAGAATCAAGTCTACAGGTACAGGGACCAGGACTTCAATATAATATTTTGGGGGGAGACACATTACAACCCATAACAAGAGCTCTGACATTTTGATTGGCTGTTGGAGAAATGTTCAGTTTGGCTACCTGCAAATATGAAGCTAAGAAGTAATTTCAGCACCAAAAGAGGAAGATCCAAGAGTTAAAGTCAGACCCAGGAAGGCAACTTTGTCAGTGGAGAGTTGGTGAATCATGTCTGTGAGACAAATTAATTTAGTTACCTGCTGTTGTTGCTTCATTTGCAATGATTATTCATCCGATGAGCTGGCTAAATGATGCCCTTATCATTCACTACCCCATTTTATTACCCTGGAGATCAGAGACATAGATCTCTTGTGTGTTCATATGAATGAATTAAACTGCCCTTCTAATACAATGCAAACCTTGTGCTTGGAACATTAGTTCAGCCACTCTAGTCTGGCCTTGGGTGGCTATTCTGGGAGACGGAGAGCAGGCATTTTCTTGCTCTTCTCATATATTCCCTCTGTGAGCTGAAGATGAACGCACGGACTCACCTCCTTTAGTTCCTTTCATTTAAGTTGTAAAGAAAAGACTGAACACCCAAGAATAGAATCTACCTCCTATTTTGAGATCCTTGCCTCTGAGAGCTGGGCTGCTCTTAGATACTGGGTGGCTCCTGGACCCAAGGGTCCTCTATCTCTCCCTTGTCCACTCCACCCCCTCCATGCCCACCTCTGAAGCCATCTCTTTCTCCACAGAGGTTGAGATGTTAGTATATCATGCACTTGACCACTCCCAGCCAAGAGGAGCATGAGGGCTTGGCCCGGGTGGGATGTAGAGCGTCAGGCTATACAAACTTGACTCTTGAAGAAGGCTTAACAGTTGGGTGGCACAAATGGCTTGTGCTCAATTACTAAACTAAAGGTTGGAGGTTTGAGCCCACTCAGTGACACTGCAGCAGAGAGGCCTGGTGATCTGCTTCCATAAATTATAGCCATGAAAACCCTGTGGAGCAGTCCTACTCTGTAACACATGGGGTCAACATGATCAGAATTGACTTGATAACAATGGATTTGATTTTTGGGTTTGGTTAAGTTTCCTAGCCCAGTCTCCCACCTAGCAGGGAATCCTGCATTCCTGACTCTCATCAAGTGTTAGCGAGGCTGATGCTAATCAATACAACTGCAGAGCATCAGCTCAGGACTTAGCAGGACTTAAATGCTCTTTTAACGATATGAGTTTTCCTGTCCTAAAAGAAAATAAATAAATAAACAAGAAAACCAAACTTGTTGCCCTTGAGTCAATTCTGATTCATGGTGACTCTATAGGACAGAGTATAATTGCTCCATAGGGTTTTCAAGGCTGTGACCTTTCAGAAGCAGATTGCCAGGCCTTTCTTCCAGTGTGCCTCTGAGGGGGTTTGAGCCACCAATCTTTCTGCTAGTAGTCAAGCACTTAACCACTTGTGCCACCTGGGGACCTTAGGAGGGTATTAAAAGCAAATCTGTTGCCATCGAGTCAGTTCTGACTCACGGTGATATATAGAACTTGCCCCATAGGGTTTCCAAGGCTGTAAATCTTTAAAGAAGCAGACTACCACATTTTTTTTCCCCACAGAGCAGATGGTGGGTTTGAACCGCTGACCTTTCGGTTAGCAGACAAGCACTTAACCCCTACTCTACCAGGGCTCCTTTTCCTGCCCTAGCCTCCCTTAAAACAAAAAACTCAAACCTGTTGCTGTTGAGTCGATTCCAACTCATAGCGATCCTATAGGACAGGGTAGAACTGCACCATAGGGTTTCCAAGGAGTGGCCAGTGGATTCGAACTGCTGATCTTTTGGTTAGTAGCTGAGCTCTTAATCACTGTGCCACCAGAGCTCCGCCTCCCTTACTAGCTTGTTAAAATTCCTTTATGTTCCTGTGGGTCTTCAGTACAATACTTGTCTTTCCTTTGATGTTTCTGTCTTAGAATCAGTCACAAACAACTTTCACTGACCCCCATTCTGTGTCCTCTGTGGGCCTTCGAGTAAGGTCCCAGGAAGCATATTGCTCACCTCCCCTTGGATTTAACTGCTCTCAGTCTGGGTGGTGCAAACGGTTAACATGTGTAGCTGCTAATGAAAGGATGGCGATTTGAAGCTACACAGAGGCACCTCGTAAGAAAGGCCTTGAGATCTACTTCTGAAAAATCAGCCATTGACGACACTGTGGAGCACAGTTCTACTCTGACACCCATGGGGTCACCATGAGTCAGGATCGACTTGATGGCAACTGTTTGTTTTTTCTCAACCCTCTAGAAGTTTACATTTACCCCATCACAGCTCAAATGCAGTGCAATTTTGCCCCACAGGGGGCATTTGGCGACGTCTGGAGACATTTTTGGTTGTCACAACTGGGGAGATGCTACTGACATCTAGTGGGTAGTGGCCAGGGATGCTGCTGAACATCTCAAAATGCACAGGACAGCCCCCTCTACAATGAACAATTATCCAGCCCAAAGTGTCAGTAGTGCCGAGGCTGAGAACCCTGCTCTAATGCAGTATTATCAATACACTGTGAACCATGGTGTAGTATTTACATGAGCATTTATAGAACAGGAGCAGAGACCTAATCATGTGATGTCCCAGGGCCCAGTGTATAATTGAGCACATAGTGGACCCTCAGTGATGCTACATGTGATCACCACCTTCTGGAATCCCAGACACAGCTGTGACTTCATCTGTTTTTGATCCTACCAAGTGAGCAATGGGAACCATTTGGAGCTGATGATTTTCCCAACTTTTTCATTGTTAATTACTTCCAGTATTTATAGAAAAAGAAAATAAGTTTTTTTTTTCTTTTAAAAGTTGGGAAAAACAAACAAGTTTTCTCTTAGTACTAAAGACTATGACTTTCTGCAAGTCAATAAAGCTGAATGATCTTTTAGAAATCTACATTTCCATTGGGGAACTTCTTTCTTTCTTTGCAGTTCTAAGAGTGCCAGAAGCTGTAGTTAAATAAGATGGAAAGTATATTTCTCTTTGGGTTTTGATCCAAAGATACCCTTTGAAAGTACAGAGTGCTTGAGACTCTGCAGGGCATTGTCCTCTCAGGGAGAGACAAGAGCAGCCCAAGTGTGTAGGCTATACTAAAGGAGTAAGAAAAAAGAGATGATATAAGGCTGTCTTTCTAGATTGTTCCAAATTTAGTTATTTTAAAAAGTTATGGAAGGGCTGAAGAGTGCAGAGCATAGCAATGTCTAGCCAGGATATGTGTATGTTTTTTTAATAATAGATTTGGTGGTTTTATTTTAACATTTTTGAAAACTTAGCTGGCAATGTGACAGTTGACTACATTTCATCTCCAAGTGGTTTAGAAATCGAATTAAATTTTGTGCTTGCTAAAATTATAACTTTTCTCCTGGCCACGATATTGTAGATTTCCAAGAGTATTAAATCTTGAACTCATAGACTGCATTTCCTTCTGCAACGGCCAGGCACTAACATACAGATCATGCTGCTTATATTGGAGAGATTTGTTCAGCTCCCACCTTAGAGAAGAAGTGAGGGTGGTGAGGATGCAGTGACGACCTGAGGCAATGAGCCATATATGGAACTGTCTCATGGTTTACGAGGATTATTTCAGAAAAAAGGAAAGTGGTTGAAGAAATATGGTATTTGAAGCATTTCTATTTGTATATTTTTTCCAAGAATTTGTTGGGAGATAAGAAAAACAGAATGGTGGATTTTGGTGTGATGAGGTTGGATACATCATTATTTTAATAACAGCTTTATTCAGCTGTAAATCACCTAACACACAATTCATCCACTTAAAATGTACAATGCAATGGTTTTTAGTATATTCACAGAGTTCTGCAACCATCACCACAATCAATTTTAGAACATTTTTATTAGCCCCCAAATAAATCCTCTATCCTTTACCTATCACCATCCAACCCCCCACCCCAACCCCATGCCCTTAAGCCCTGGGTAACCACTAACCTACTTTCTGCCTCTATAGATTTGTCTATTCTGGACCTTTCATTTAAATATAATCACACAATATGTGGCTTCAGATGACTGGCTTCTTTCACTCAGCTTAATGTTTTTAAGGCTCGTCCATGTTATAGCATGCATCAGTACTTCATTTCTTTTGATTGATGAATAATATTTTATTATATGAACATACCACATTTTATTTATCTATACATCAGTTGTAGGCAAACCACCCAGAAAAATCCCCAGTGCCTGGTAATTGTTCAATGAATGAAAGAATGAATTCATTATTCAACACACATCTATTAATGATCTACTGTGCACCAGACACTGTTCTAGGAGTTGGGATTTAGTAGTGAGGAAAAGAAAGCTTCTGCTGTCCTGGAGCTTACAGTGTTCAAGAACAGACAGGCAATGAACAAATAAATACATAATACGTTGGGTGATGGTAGTGTTAGTTGCCATCAAGTCATCTCCAACTCATGGTGACTTTATGTACGTCAGAGTTAATTGTTGCCCATTCTGTGCCATCTACATGATTGTTGCTATGTTTGAGTCCATTGTTTTGGCTATTGTGTCAAGCTATCTACCGAGAAGCAACATCATGATAAATAGAGAAAAGATTGAAGTTGTCAAGGATTTCATTTTGCTTGGATCCACAACCAGCACCCATGGAAGCAGCAGTCAAGAAATCAAAAGACACATTGCATTGGCAAATGTGCTGCAAATGATCTCTTTAAAGTGTTGAAAAGCAAAGATGTCACCTTGAAGACTAAGCTGCGCCTGACCCAAGCCATGGTATTTTCAATTGCATCATATGCATGAGAAAGCTGGACAATGAACAAGGAAGACCAAAGAAGAATTGACACCTTGAATTGTGGTGTTGGAGAGGAATATTGAATATACCATGGACTGGCAAAAGAACAAACAAATCTGTCCTGGAACAGGTACAACCAAAATGCTCCTTAGAGGCAAGTATGGTGAGACTGCATCTTACATACTTTGGACATGTTGTCAGGAAGGTTCAGTCCCTGGAGAAGAACATCGTGCTTGGTAAAGTACAGGGTCAGCAGAAAAGAGGAAGACCTTAACGAGGTGGATTGACACAGTGGCTGCAACAATGGGGTCAAGCACAACAACAATTTTAAGGATGGTGCAGGACAGGGCAATGTTTTATTCTGTTGCACATAGGGCGGCTATGAGTCAGAACCGACTTGATAGCACCTAACAACAGCAACAACAACATCTCATTGAGAGTCTCACTTGTTTTTGGTGACCTTCTATTTACCAAACATGATGTCCTTTTCCAGCAATTGGTCCTTCCTGATGATGTGTCCAAAGCAAGTGAGCTGAAGTCTAACCATCCTTGTTCCTAAGGAGCATCCTGGTTTTATTTCTGAATGGTCTAAAAGACTGATTTGTTCATTTTCTCGCAGTCCATATTATATTCAATATTGTTTGGCAATACCACAGTTTGAGTGCATCAAGTCTTCTTTTGTCTTCCTTTTTCATTGTCCAGCATTTGCATGCGTATTACATGAATGAAACGAACATGGCTTGGGTCATGCTTATCTTAGTCATCAAAGTGACATCCTTAACTTTTTAAAACTTTGAAAACAATAAAGTGGGCTAAGGAGGACAGAGAACTGGGAGAGTCACAATTTTACCTATGAACGTAAGTTCCTTTTTCCTACTTGAGCCCAATAGCTTCCAGGGAAGTAGTGGCAGAGTTGGTGAGAAATCACTTCTCTTTTTCCCAGATGGTACCTCTGACATAAGATTGGCCTGGACTGCTAACGGAGAACAATTTGGTCCATATTGCTCTGCTTTTCTTACAATTTCACTTGTCCCTAGAGAAGGCACTAACCACCTTCTCCCTTTCTCTTCCTCCATGCTTTATATTCTATACTATAATATACACAATAAACTCACTGTCATTTTGCCATTTGCTGCTTTTGAGACCATGGAATATTTCTTTTTTTAATAAGTGGAATTAAATTTTTATCAGTTAGTTGCCTTGGAAGCTTGCTTATGGTGCCTTGCCTGGGGCTGGTGTTTGCAAGCGTCTCAGAGGATTACCTGGCCTGGAGGAGAAGGCTGCCTAGCGGGTGTGCACAGAGCACCGGTAGCTGCTAATTAAGTCCTGCGTATAGACCCATCACCGACCTGCTACGGACACCATCAGACTGTGTTCCAGATGAGACCTACCAGCCTGAAAGAATGATTCTTTTCCTTGACTGTCCTTCTCTTGCAATGATGACAATCTGGTTTTTAGGAATTAGAGTGCAAATTTGCAAAAATTGTGAGGAATGGGTCCCAAATGGAGAGTTTTTTTTTTTTTTTTTTAAACGTTATTTCTTCTCATAGTGCAGAGATGTTTGTCTGAGATAACTGGAAATGAGGGGTTGAAGTCCACTTAGGAGAAAATAACTTTCTCACTGTTTTCATGAAAATATCTTTTGCCCCTTAAAAATTTAAAGCTGAATCTACTGGGACTTACTCTTTTACCACGAGCGTTTATGACTGGCTGGGGTAGATGTGACAGCTGATATTTGCAAACCGCTAATGAGACTCCATTGAGTCAGTAGCTGTGGAGGGCTTCCTGCTTTGGCTCTGAGGCCATCTGGAGACTTGAGCCCTCCTTGGGATAAGTTATTCATCTACGTAAGATCTGCTCACTGCCTCCAGGAGAAATACAGGCTTGAGCTCCCTGAAAACCCACATATGAGGCTGGTATGCATTTTCTCTTTAATTAACTGATTAGGTCTGTGATGGTTAAGGTTGTGTGTCAACTTGACTGGGCCATGATTTTCAGTGGTTTGGCAGTTATGTAATGATGTAGTTATCCTCCATTTTGTGATATAATGTAATTACCTCCATGATATGATCTGATGTGATCAGCCAATCAGTTGTAAGGGGATTTTCCTTGGGGATGTGGCCGGCATCCAATATATGAACATTCTGGTAAAGCTTGCTGGCTTTTGCTTGCTTTGGATCCTGCATCCTGCTTGTCATCATCTGACCTCCTGTTCTTGGTACTTGAGCCGGCGGCCTGCCATATTGCCTGCTGATCTTGGATTCATCAGCCTCACAATCCATGAGCCAGCAGCCTGTTATCTGACCTGCCCATCTTGGGTTTGTCGTCCCCTGCAGCTATATGCGTCAGAAGAAGCCTCCAACCTGACACATGACCCAAAGACTTGGAGCTTGCCAGCCTGTATAACTGCATGAGCCATTTCCTTGAGATAAATCTCTCTCTCTCACTATATGTGTAGGAAACAAAAAATGTATATATACATATATATGTATACACTTCATTGGTTTTGCTTCTCTAGAGAACCCAGACTAAGACAGGATCCTTGGATGGGAAAGCAGGACTGCGTTTATTAAATTTGTGAGTAACTGGGGATCATGCTTTGAAAAGAGATATGTCCTTGAACAAAAATAAGTATAATTAATATATTTATAAGAATAGACATTGCCATTATTATTGATAAAACACCAAGGTTGATGAAAATGTATTTACCAAAATTGCATATTGCGATAATATTTATTTTGGGCTCAATTTTATTTAAATTAAAAAAATTATGTAGGTTATACATGTACATAATTTTAAAAAATCCACAGCACAGATGAAAAGAGCAGTGAAAAGTAAGTCATCCTCTCACCTTTGACCAACGACTCTACCCCCACCCCACTCCAGGCAAATATAGTTCCTTGTGTATTGTTCCAAAAATATCTGATGCATTTCTAATATTGTAGCACTTTCCTAGTGATAGCCTGTAAATAATACGCAGCTAGCTGGGCCTGGACTTGTATTTGAGCATCACTGCTCTCTGGCTCAGCACCTCATTTCTAGAAGGCTCTGTCTTTACCTTGCTCCTAAGGCCGTTAGCATCAAACAAGCTGACTCATACAAATCCCAGGGTGTAGCCCTAGTAAATGCTCAGTAAATGGTAGCTACATTAATATCTGTTTACAAACTACCTGCTGAGTTAAGGTTGCCTGATAAAATAACCAAATATTGCACTGGACATAATGATACTAAAAAATTATTTGTTGTTTATCTGAAATTCAAATTTAACTGCATGTCCTGCTTTTATTTTTTAGTAGAAGTATATCCCAAATATTACACAGGACATACTTATACTAAAAAAATTATGTGTTTATCTGAAAGTATAATTTAACAGGCCGTCTTATATTTATTTTTTAATATAAGTATGCCCCAAATATTGTATAGGACATACTGATAATAAATTACTTGTTGTTTATCTACAAGTGTAATTTAACTAGGTGTTCCGTATTTTTATTTGCTAAATCTGGCAACCCTACACTGAACTCCAGACTGTGAGCCAGGCCACGTAGAGGACAGTGTTCTAGAATGTTGAAACGTTAGAGCCATAGGTGGACTGAGAGGTTATTTGGTCTAATGCCGCCATTTTATATGAGGCTCATCCTCGGCCCTCTGAGTTCCTGCCACTTCAGCCAGTTTCTAAACTTCAAATCAGGGTGAAGGTAGAAGATTCTGAACCTGGTTTTAACCTCAGGCCCAGACTATTGCTGGCCGTATTCGTTCACTCTCCTCTTCTCGCCGTTCTTGCCCACCCCACACCATTCCTTTGAAAGTCTGGAACCAAGATAGAATCTTCAACGGTGGCTGTGGGGCTACTGCAGGAGGGGAAGGAAAAGAAGGGTGAGTAAATCCGTTACTCATGCGCTGGGACAAATGGATGGATCTGGAAATGAGCATAGGGTAGAGATGGGGGGTGGAAGGCAAATCTGCTACCCAGTGACAAATGTCTGGGTAAAAGGGATTATTTTGAGCCAGTCCCTCTGGGCTTATGAAACTCAATAACAGTCTTAGACTACCAATGTGTAGACAGAGCCCAAGCTGTTCCCTCCACTTCTCTTTCTCAGAAAAAAACAACACGAAGTGTTATCGGTGAATGTTGAGTACTGAGAGGGAGAGGGAGATGTAGTTGACGTTTGGTAGGTAATAGCTCAGCTTCCTCTTTCAAAGCATATCATAATTATGGTTTTCATGAATAATATGGACACTAGGTAAACATGTTTAAATGGGGAAAATGTAAGTAAACCCCCCTTTTCCCAAGAATATAATCTTACAACTTGGATTTCAATAAACGTATATTTTTTGGTCTGAGTTTAATGTGCAGACCATTCTCTTGCTTGTGCTGCCTGGCTCTGTCTGTCTCAGTTCCTGTCTCCTTTCTCTTCCCAGGCCCCTCTTCTTTCCCCTACTCCCACCCTAAGTCAATTCTAGAGCACCTCTGGGTTCCCATCAGCTCCAGCTTTCATAAAACCCAGAGAAACTCATGTCATTGCATTGAATGTATGATATTCCTGCCGAGCAGCAGCCTAGGAAGACAGGCAGGAGGGGAAGAATAGCTTGGAAACTGCTGCCTCCCCCATCCTCTCCCACCATAGAGAGGATGCGGATGGTTACCCAATGGAAGTCGGCAGAATGGTTGTACCTCTCCTAGAGGGTAAGTGCTTTCTAAGCAAGTGGTTGCCGTGCTTTGCTGGGAGGATACATTGAAGAAGCAGAATAAGACAAGAGGTCTGATTTGGGGCATGCAACAGAAGGGAACAATAAGACGTTTCATGACACTAATAAGTGTGGAAACGGTTGGCAAAATTATTTTGATTTTGTAAACTCTTTTAAAACCAAAAACCAAACCCAACCCAGTGCCGTCGAGTCGATTCTGACCCATCGCGACCCTATAGGACAGAGTAGAACTGCCCCATAGAGTTTCCAAGGAGCACCTGGCGGATTCGAACTGCGACCCTTTGGTTAGCAGCCATAGCACTTAAACACTACACCACCAGGGCTTCACTCTTTTAAAAGCTTACCTATCATTTGAGATATTTTAATATCATCATTCTCTTTTTTCCCTAATTCCTTCTGATTATAACTATCAACTTCTTGAGAAAATTGTTTCTACACAGAAGTTAATGAAATACTAAGATTCACCTGGTCTCTTCAAAAGGTTTAGAATTAAAAAAAAATTTACTTCTCATCCTCGCAAAGATATATATATAACAAAAACTTGCCATTTTCAATGTTTTTTACGTGCACATTTCAGTGAGATTAATTACTTTCATCGTGTTGTACAACCACCACCGCTGTCTCCAAATTTTTCCACCACCTTTAACGGAAGCTCAGAGCCCCCCAAGTGGTTTTAATTTTTTGTTATGTGCTTATTTCATCCATCTCACCAGACTTACTTTCAGATGAATAATAAAGTAAACAATTTCTTTTAGGGATGGAAGATGCAAGGATGCTGTGCACAGAGAAATGTAACCCATCTTTGTGAACCCAGGAAGAAAAACCTGATCAGGATGGGGTTGATATATTATAAAACTCCCAAAGATCTTTTAGGTAAAGGAAGACATCAGACTCATAGGCCTGGAATATTTCCCTGGGTGAGTTTGGAGCTTAATGAAGTAAAATATGATCTTCACTTGATGGCGGCAATTAATTAATTTTTGGTCTGCTTGGTGAATTTACTGCAAAGTCATGATTTTCTTCTGTAAAAGCCGTGACAAAGGTTGACCATGTTGCCTGGATTAAGTAAGATCAAGGGGAAAGCATTTTTCACATTTGCCATTGATAAATATGGAAGCTTTTGTGTATGATAATAAAATTATCTGTTTAAGGGCTGGAAAGCCTGGTGGTGTAGTGGTTAAGTGCTACGGCTGCAAACCAAAGGGTTGGCAGTTCAAATCTGCCAGGCACTCCTTGGAACCTCTATGGGGCAGTTCTACTCTGTCCTATAGGGTCACTATGAGTTGGAATAGACTGCATGGCACTGGATTTGGTTTTTAGTTTTTGGTTTGAGGAATAGCTACTGGTTGAGGCTTCCTGACTACCAGTGTATCAATTAAAGAATTAATGATGTTATGAGCCACTTAATGTGATGAGATGAGCCACTATTTCCTTATAAATGGGGGCAAGTTACAACAAATAAGAAAGATCTGCAGAGATGATGTGTTGGGCGTATCTTTGTTTCATTATACTAGCTCAGATAGAGATATATTATGCTTCAAATGTTTTTACTTTGAAATTTATAAACATTTCTAATTTCTACTGCAAGATAATTCAGATCTAGCATGCAAAATTTTCCTTGACTTGTTAGAATTATTTTCTTCTTAAAATAAATCCTAAATATATAAAGAAGCTAACATAAGTTAAAGAAAGGAAAAACTGATAACAAAAATGGACAAAAAGCTTGTGTTTATATTTTCTTTGGTTTAATGGATTGGTCTCCTTATGGTCTTCATCATTTCCACACATCTGCTCAAGTTCCGCATCTCTCCAACACGTCACCTACGCTTTCCACTATGACTATAATAAAATCATAGTTGTTTTAAAGTTCATGTCTGATAATTTCAACTTCTGACCATCTCTGTGTCTGCTTCTGTTGATGATTTTCTCTCTTGTCTATGGTCCACTTTTTTTTTTCTTCATGTGGCTTATAATCCTTGATGTCTACTGGATATTTTGCGTAAAAGAACAGTAGAGACTGATGTAAATAAAATTTGCCTCCAGAAAAGGGCATATCCTTTCTTGTTTCAGGCTGCTAGAGGGGGGTGGCTGAGCCAATCTTATCTATAATTGAGTTAGGTCTGGACTTCTTTGCAGTTTTGATTCAGTTCACCATGTGCATCAAGTACTTTGAAAGCAGGTTCATGATGTTTTCTTCTGTGGAGCTTGGGATTAATCACTGCTGAGATACAGAAATCTCTTTGTTCATTATAGCTGAACTGCTAGGTCTTCTGATGGCAAGAGGTCTCTCTGTGTTTTACCATTTGCTCCTAGTTTTTTTGGTTCTTAGATAGTTCATTTGTTCTCTTGTACTGTCATTTTGTGCCTAGGGAGATTTCTATCTTCTGGGAATTCTTTAAGGAGGTTTCTCTAATTTCTCCTTCTTTGCCTCCAGCTCTTGGCAGCTGAAAGCCCTTAGTGTCAGGTTGCCTTTTCTCAGCTACCCTGCTCTTCCCTGCACCTTTCAGAGGCTGACTGTCTTACACTTGGAGAAGGCCCTGTGTACCTCAGGAGAAATAGTGTATTTTTAAGCAAATAATGCATGCCTTCTATGTTTGTTTGCCAACTGCACCGACTTAAAAAAAAAAAAAGAAAAAAGATGGCATAGTGATGCTTACAAAAATACCTTGCATGGGGTCGGCGTGGTTGGCAAACAAGTGTAGCTGTGCATTATTTGCGTAAAAATTTGGTATGTCTCAGTTCTCTTGCTCTGGTCCCAGCCTTTAGTATACTGCCATGAGCACTCAGTGAAGACCTGTGCAAAAGGATGGGCAAGTAGGTGCATACCTGTCATGGGGCTGGGGCTCCTTGGAATTCTAACCTGTTACTCCAGCTCGCGTGTGACCATTAGAAGGTCATTAAAATTTTGACTGGTTCCTTTACTCCCATTCTTTGAAGGTTTATCCTCCACGTGTTACTCAGCTGGGGATGAGAATAATTGTGGGTCTTTTCTCTCCTAGACTGGCCATTTTCTGAAGTTTAAGTTTAGTTCACTATGAATTTGTAGTTTGCCCGTCTTGATCTGGTTCTAAAAAATCCATTAGTATTAAAATAGGCAGGGAAGAAGCAGCATAAAACATGAACAACAAGGCATATGCTAAGAAGTCAGGGTGGAAATTTATTTGGTATGTTTAAAAATCATGAGACGAGTTTCTATTTCTAGTTAGTATGTAGAAAGTTGCAAGAAAATGTCACCTGTTTTTTTTCCAGCAACAAAAACAAATCCCCTCTCCTCTGCGATGTTTCACCTATTCACCTAGGGCACAGGGTTGCTCTCGCCTCTGAACTCTTTCAGTATGTAATGTCTCTACAACTTCCTGGGCTTTGAAAATCTGTAGCTGTGCCTTTTTAGTTATCTTGCCTGGCTGCGCTTGGCTACTAACCAAAAGGTCAGTGGTTCGAATCCACCAGCCTGCTCCATAGGAGAAAGATGTGGCAGTCTGCTTTTGTAAAGATTTACAGCCTTGGAAACCCTATGGGGCAGTTTTACTCTGTCCTATTGGGTCGCTACAGGGTCACTATGAGTCGGAATTGACTCGACGGCAGTGGGTTTGGTTTTTTTTTTTTTTGCCTGGCTGGATCCTGTCTCCTATCCAGCAAGTCCTAGTTTTGAAAAGTTGGGCATATTCACATCAGCACAATTTGTTGACTTGTTTATTCATGGATTTGGCCAAAGAATGCAGAGGCACTAATCATTACTTAGAAGTCTGGGATGGAAAAAGTTGAAAAAACAAAACAAAACAAAACTTTTGTTTTGAAAAAGGGAAATAAAAGGATGAATCTAGAAAACAAAATTATTTTATCATCAGTTGTGCCTGGGACCATAGTAAAAAGCAAAAAGAAGCTATCAATCAATTTGCAATCACCTAGAAATCACAGGAGGCAATAAAGCACACAACAGGGTTCTGTGGAAAGCAAGCCCAGCCGGGTCTACTTAATTACCTTTGGAAATAGCGGGAGGTCACAACGACAAAGAGAAGAAATGGGTATAGTCTATTTGGAGTTAGTAGTTCTTTGTGAGTCTGATCAAGGGGTTGTGGCAAAGACTGAGAATAAGAAGTCCTCACATTCTCAAGAAGGACTGACAGTTTTATAGTCATGGTAACCAGTAAACACCAGAATTGATTTTAAACTGTTCTTGTCAATCAACCCAACTGGCTTCAGTAAGCGTATCTCGGAAGGCCAGCCAATCAGGGACAACCTTATGCTTTAAAAGTTAGTCAATCACAACAGGCTCACACCAGTGAGCACACTGCTAAAGCTGACGTCAATCCACTTCCGCAGCTGCCACCAGCACAAAACACGCTTCTAAGGCTGACATCGTCTCACTCCTGCCTCGTACACAAAACTCTGTAGATCAGAAGTTAGCTTTGCTCAATGAAGTCTCATTGGCCTCCTTGCCCAGTAAAGTCTCTTAGGCCAGCATAGTTCTCCCTTACATAAGAGATAATAAATTCAGCTTTTTAGTTTCATGTTTTAAGTGATGGTCTCATCCTTTGACAATTCTGGAGGTTTCACCAAAATAAGTTCGAAGACTCTCACTTAGCAGCATTCCATGAGTTCTTTGGTTCAACTGATGTGCTTATTGGGTTCCTTGTGCCCAAATTCTATTGGTTCTTTGGATTTGCTGCCAGCCAACTGTCTCAACAACGATATGAGCTCTAACTTGTTTCAGTGAGTTCTGGTGGCTGTTTTTTTTGTTATCTTAGGATTTGTAACCAAACAACCTATGACTTATTTTAGTGAACTTTGGTTGCTGAATTTATTTTAATAGTCTATGCTTTGTATCTTAGGATTTATTTAAGGTCATTAGATATAAGGTAATTAGACCTTTGGGTATGTAGGCTCATAATTTGTTTAAAAAAAGTCAGACTTAAATATATGTATAAAATCATTAGAGCTTTTACATTGTAGGAGCACTATTTGGTACTTTTTTCCAATTAACCTTCTATTCTTCCACTATTTGCTTTGTTTTTGTATTTGTTTGACGATTCATACAGTACTGTCTAATGTGTTTTTGTTATTTTTTGGATTGTCTTGTGTCTGACGAGTGTATAAGGAAGCTTTCCACAGGGAATAGACGTGGCCACAGGCCCAGTATGTCTCCCATTCAATTCAAGCCAACCTTGAAGACTAGTGGTTGGAGGTCTGTTAGACTTGATGGCAATTTGTGCAAAGGCAACTGGTCAAATATTGCCTAGGATCTCCTTCAAAACCTTCATGAAGACACTGTTTGTCATGTCAATTTGTGACATGTGAAGATTTGTGAAAGAAGATTGTTTTGTTTAGTCCATATTCCAAAGTCAATAATCACCTAGTAATTGGCAGCAAGACCCCTTCCTAGGCAACCTTCTTATTGGTCACGAGTTTGATCTGTCAGAGTTTCACCCTCCTAAAGAGGAAGCATGGAAGCAGCAGTCAAGAAATCAAACGACCCATTGCATTGGGCAGATCTGCTGCAAAGGACCTCTTTAAAGTGTTGAAAAGCAAAGATGTCACCTTGAAGACTAATGTGCGCCTGACCCAAGCCATGATATTTTCAATTGTATCATATGCATGTGAAAGCTGGACAATGAATAAGGAAGACCAAAGAAGAATTGACACCTTTGAATTGTGGTGTTGGAGAGGAATATTGAATATACCCTGGACTGCCAAAAGAATGAACAGATCTGTCTTGGATGAGGTACAACCAGAATGCTCCTTAGAAGCAAGGTTGGTGAGACTGTGTCTTATATACTTTGGACACGTTATCAGGAGGGATCAGTCCCTGGAGAAGGACACAATGCTTGGCAAAGTACAGGGTCAGCGGAAAAGAGGAAGACCCTCAATGAGATGAATTGACACAGTGGCTGCAACAATGAGTTCAAGCATAACAATGATTGTAAGAATGGTGCAGGACCGAGCAGTGTTTCATTCTGTTGTGCGTAGTATCACCATGAGTTGGAACCGACTCGACGGCACCTGACAACAACAACAAGAACTGTTTCCTACATGAAATTGTACTGTAGTGTTAACTTTTGCACTTACCTTTGTAAACGGCAAACATATTTTTGATTTAGAATAACAATGTCCATTTAGGGAAACTTCTGACATGTCAAAATTAATACATTTAAGAAGGCATCTAGAAAAATTAGGAAATAATAGTATTTAAAATTTCCACACTCAGTTTGTTTAAAATTGGCAGGATGAGGAGCCCTCAAAACAAAATGGTAACTCAAAGTTATTCTCTCTCAAAAGAGCTCTAATTTAAGGCCTGTTCAAACCATCTGGAACCCCCTCCCCTTCCACCTCCCTCTCCATGCTTGATATTCATCATCCACTTTACACAGCTTTTCTTCCTTCTGCTCCTTCCTCCTCTTTTCTCAAGAAAAGAACAATCACATTTTAAAGCTGCTAGACTAAAGATTGATGTGTGGAAGTCAAATTTAAATCCCGTCTAGAGCTGAGTGTAGGGCTATAATTAAGGATTTTTAAACCTCATGGAGACAGATACAGAGTTATTACAGAAATTGAGATTTTATGAGATACTTATTGTTCTGGACTGTAAGATCTGTACCAACTAGTTTATTTGAATGTTAGCCACCTTGAAAGGGGAAGATGCGTAAAAGCAGCAGGGTTGGGAAGACAAGGAAGCATTTAAATGACCCAGCTGTTTGTAATTTAATAATGGCCTTGAGAGGGCAAAAAAAACAACAATAAACAAAACCAAAAAGAAGACAGTACAGTACATTAGGCTATTGCAGAAGCCTTTCCCACAGGGGAGATTGGACAAAAATACAAAATTGCAAACAAAATAAAGATGAAGCAATAGGAGGCTTTGAACATACAACTCAAGAAACTTTCAGGCAGTATTCTGGCTAGATCCAGAAGCTCAAATGAAGGAGGCTTGTCTTTTCTTTTTGTAAATGGGTTTAGACCTGAAGTAGAGGACTTAGTCATAAATAAATAAATTGGAATGGAAATTGCCAATTTAAAAAATCTCCTTCATATGGCTGAAGATTTTCTAAGAGCCTTAGAAAGTAAATAAGCTAGAAATGAAAACAAACTTCTGTATCTCCAGATAAAACAACCGACACTTGAAATAAAAAAGACCAAGACCGAAAGCCTCTGAATAAAGGTCCCTATAGACAATTGCAAGCAAAAGGGCCATTAGAAGAAACAATGTTTCATATTAGCAAAGAAACAAAAGCTCAAATATTCAGAATCTGTCCAATGGTGTCACCCTGAGACAATCGTTGTGGTTGCTAGGTGCTGTTGAGTGAGTTCTGACTCATAGTGACACTACGTGCAACAGAACCAAATACTGCCCAGTCCTGTGCCATTTTCATGATCATTGTTATGCTTGAGCCCATTGTTGTAGCCACTGTGTCAATCCATCTCGTTGAAGGCCTTCCTCTCTTTTGCTGACCCTCTATTTTACCAGGCATGATGTTCTTCTCCAGGGACTGGTCCCTCCTGAAAACAAGTCCAAAGCATGTGAGATGTAGTATCCTCATCCTCACTTCCAGACAGCATTCTGGCTGTACTTCTTCCAAGACAGGTTTGTTCATTCTTTCAGCAGTCCATAGTATATTCAGTATTCTTCGCCAACACCATAATTCACAGGCGTCAATTCTTCTGTCTTCCTTATTCATTGCCCAGCTTTCACTGCATATTAGGTGATTGAAAACACCATGGCTTGGGTCAGGTGCATCTTAGTCCTTAAAGCGACAATCATTAACACCTGATGGAGCATGGAAATATATGTGTGTATACAAATGTGTGTATATACATATATCTATGAATATTTCTGGAGCCCTGGTGGTGCAATGGTTAAGAGCTGGGCTGCTAACCGAAAGGTTGGCAGTTTAAATTCATCAGCCTCTCCTCGAAACCCTATGGAGCAGTTCTACTCTGGTCTTATAGGGCCAATACTTAGGACAGATATAATTTTGTTGCAGTTAGTCTTGGAAAAAAAGATGTAAGACAAAACAAAATGCCTGGACATTTCATGAAACACAATAAATTTTAATCTTTGCAAGCAAATGATTTGAACTTGAATTACTAAAACTAGAAGATGAAGCATAGGTTTTAGGCAGAATTGTTCAGAGGTTTCTGGATTCTTGAAGAAAGAGGCTGATTCATCCTCCAGCAAAGAGTATCTGAAAAGTGCAAACAATTCCACATTCTCCAGTGGAAACTGACTCCCATCTTTCAGTCATTCTAAATGCTGGAACAGTAGAGGCATCTGGGCCATAATCTATTCCCAAGTATCTCCAATAGCTGTTTCCAATGGTCATAGCAGCAATTGTGGTTGTTTGCTATCCTGAGGTACCTGGCTCCCTACCCAAAAAACCAAAAATCAAACCCATTGCTATTGAGCCGATTCCGACTCATATAGGGTTACTATGAGTCAGGATTGACTCGATGGCAACTGGGCTCCCTACCCAGTCCTTATAAAATACTCTACCTCCAATTGAGGCCACTTAAATCAGGTTCTCTCTAAAGTGTGGGACCAACCTGGTTCTTATTCAGGAAGGCTTTGAGTTCTCCAACTTGGGAGTTCAGCATCAAGTCACCCTGGCCAGCGACCAGGACTCCTTTCTTCCCCCATGTAATCCATGCTAAGTGTCCCATTCAGGTCTAGTAACTTGGTTCCTGTCTTGTCCGCATTAGGTCCAGATCTCTGGACATAATTTTGTTTCTGGCCTGGTAGTTGTGCAGCAGAGTATAAAGGATTTTATATGCATTGACTAATTTCATTAACTTATTATGTGTATAATTTTGAGCTTTAGGTACCATGCTAAGGATGAGGGATAAAGAAGTGAGTATAACACAGTCACTGCTCTAGGCGGAGTGGGGAGGGGGGCAGACATATGAACAGAGGACTACACCACAATTCAGATAGTACGGAACTCTAACAGTAGAGATAAAAACAAATTTAGGTGTATGTTTTGATTATAATTATAATTATCAACATTCCCAATTTGTAGGTTAGAGAACTGAGGCTGAGAATGGCTACTTTCCAGGGTTATGTAGCTGATAAATATCAGAGTTGGGACTTGAACCCAAGGCCCCTGACTTCAGCACCCCATTTGCTTTCATATTGGAGTCCTACTTTTCCTACTCTGCTTTCTCAAGGACAAGAACTGTCAGCTTCTACAGTTAGCATCAGCCTGGAAGCAGACATCCAGGCAGCCCTAAGACCTTTTACCACTGGGCTCCACCTTAATGCAAAGACATCTACATGCTGCTGGCACCTGGTCAGTGAATTGACCTGATGCTTTATTCTCCTGAAACCACAGAGCCCATTGGTGGACTTTCCAACTGCAGACACCAGTTGCTGCTTCCATAAGGGTCCTCTCTTTCTTATTCTAGAGCCCAGCTGCAGGCCCTGCAATGGTTTCGTTTTCAGCACCAGGCCCTGGGACAGCTCCAAGCAGTTCCTCCACTGGGAACATTTTAGTGCCACTTTTTGTTGAACACGTAGTGGTTAAGGGCTCTGGCTGCTAAGAAAAAGTTCAACAGTTTAAATCTACCAGGCGCTCCTTGGAAACTCTATGGGGCAGTTCTACTCTGTCCTATAGGGTCGCTATGAGTCGGAATCGACTCGACAGCAACGGGTTTGGGTTTTTTTTGGTTTTTGTTGAACACGAACCTGGCAAAGAACAGTTTTTCAAGGACCTTCTGAATTGTGCCTGATCTGAAACAGCTCCTTTAAAGTCCAGTCTGCAGGCATAATGGTGAATAATAACAATAGCAATTATTATTATTATCATTGTTGTTGTTGGGTGCCATTAAGTCAATTCTGACTCATAGTGACCCCAAGTGACAGACAGAACTGCCCCATAGATTTTTCTAGGCTGTAATCTTTATGGGAAAAAAAAAGTTTTTTTTTTTAATCTTTATGGGAGCAGACTGCTACATCTTTCTCTGGTGGAGCAGCTGGTGGATTCAAACCAGCGACCTTTCAGTTAGCAGTTGAACACTTAACCACTGCACCACCAGAGCTCCTTGGGGGGGGTTTAAAACCACCAACCTTTCAGTTAGCAGCCAAGCGCTTGAACCATTAAACCACCATGGCTCCTTTAGGATGTTATAACCTGTTGCCTTTGAGTCAATTCTGACTCATAGCGACCGTATGTGACAGAGTAGAACTGCCCTATAGGGTTTTCTAGGCTTTATCTTTATAGGAAGAGATTGCCAGGTTTCTCTTCTGAGGAGCTGCTGGGTGGATTCCAACTGCCAACCTTTCTGTTAACAGCTGAGCTAACTGTTGTGCCACCTACATTATCATTAGGCTGTAAGTAAAGGAAACGTAACTCAAATTGCTTAAGCATATAAGACGTGTATTAGCTCTCATAACTTGCAATTCTAAGAGTGCAAGTCTGGTTGGATACAGAGGCTTAGATAATACCACCAGGAATCATCCTCACACCTCTTAGACTGGCTTCCCAACATGATGGGTGAGATGGCCACCCACAGCCCCAGACTCACACTGCTATCTTAGCGATCCCAGAAGACACAATCTTCCCTGACAGCACCAGCAGGAAAGTCCTAGGGAAGACTGATTACCCTGACTTGAGTCTGTGTCTTACTGTGCTGGGGTGTATGGGAGGGGCTGTATCAGAGTGTTTTTCTCAAAGAAAGGAGAAGCTTTTAGTACTAGAAGAAGGAGGTGGGGTTTCTAGAGAGACAGAAATAGATGCTAACTGTAGGTGACATCCTCGGGGAACTCTCACAGTGTTGTGGGGTAGAATCGTCATTCCACCCTTGTCTGAGTATCTAGTGCTGCTATAATAGAATTACCACAAGTAGATGGTTTTAACAAAGAGAAATTATTCTCTCGCAGCCTAGGAGGCTAGAAGCGCAAAGGCAGGATTCCAGCTCCAGGGGAAGGCTTTCTCTCTCTGTCAACTCTGGGAGAAGGTCCTTGTCATCAAACTTTCCCTGCTCTAGGAACTTCTCAGCTCCGGGACCCTAGGTCCAAAGGATGCGCTATTCTTCCGGCTCTTGTTTCTTGGTGGTATGAGGTCCTCACGTCTCTCTGCTTGGTTCTCTGTTTTATATCTCAAGAGATTGACTTAAAACACAATCTAATCTTGTAGATTGAGTCCTGCCTCATTAACATAACTGCCTCTAATCCTGCCTCATTAACATCATAGAGGTAAGATTTACAACACATAGGAAAATCACCGGAGATGACTAAATGGTGGACAGTCACACAATCCTGGAAATCATGGCCTAGCCAATTTGACACATATTTTTGGGGGACACAATTCAATCCATGACAACCTCCTTGGCAGTGCTGGTACTCAGCTTTCCAGAAGACTCAGCAAAAGCCCCAGATTATCAGATTACAGTTCGCCTACTTTCTTACCGTCCCCTCCTCCTCTCTGAACAGGTCCCACAGGTGTGTGTACATATCGGGTCCAGTAACAGCCTGGGGTATCTCAAAATCGCCAGGATCCGTATGCAAATAGAATCCTAGTCACAACTCTAGGTGATATTTTTAACCTTATCTCGACTATGCTTAGGGTGCAGTCTATTCTATAATGGCTTCATGGACTGCGAAGTAAATGCGCATTATTTAAAAATAACCTGAATGTGGTAAAATGGACAGTCCTTATTTTGCAAGGAAATAGGATCCTGTCATTCACTTGCTCCATCTGTGAAGAATTCCTTTCCGTTTCATTGTGCAGGACACAAGTTTTATTTGGATTTTAAAATTCATACGTTTTCCAACGTTCATTCTGCAGAGGAATGAGTACGTGGCTCTGGATGGCAATCTTTGTCTGCGATTTCTTTCCCCCATTGTTTGTTATTAACTTGATACTTTTGTTTAAAGGCACTTCTGAGGAAGCCATTCTGGTGTAATTCAATTCAACATTGAAAAATAATTCTGCAGGTCACAGGAAGGGCCTGGTGGTCCTTAACCTGATCAAGACCCGCACTGGGAGGATGCAGTGGCTGGCAGGAGATGCTTCCCTAGATTAATTAACCCCATTGCCTCGTAACACAGATCAGAGTGATGAAATCCTGCATCTGTGCTGATGCGATTTGGTATGCGGCTCTTCGATTCTTTTAAAGGAAACAAATGCAGCCCAGCTTTGTAATGGAAGATGGTTCTGTGATCTCCTTCAGCCCCTTCTGGTATTCTTACCTTCTTATCTGGGGATGTCAGGATCAGATTGCACAAACCTGCCTCATTCTCTGTAATTAGGAGGTTGGATGTTTTCTCAAGCCTTCTGAGAAGTGGGGGAAGTGGAAAGTAAGTGTAACTTACAGGGGGCTGGCAGCATAATTGGGAATGGTTGTGTTCCCAGGAAGAAAGTTCTGCTTACGTCTCAGATGGAGGCTTCTTGATTAGTGCATCAGTTTAAGACATTTTCAGGGCAAGGAAGAGCTTGCTGTGGTCTGAAGTCTTGTTTTTATGTTACCCTTTCAGCATCGTCAGCAGCAGCAGCAACAGTAAAGACTGCTACTGTCTCTGTTCCAGGCATTCTGCTAGGTGTGCTTCTCTCCACGAGGTAATTATTTTCCAACCTTGTTTCAAGTGACAACGTAAGGGTGTCTCTCTTCACCGTAGCCTGGCTCAAAACATCTTCAGAAAGAGGAAAAGAACAAGGTAACATCAAAGAGCTACCACTGGTCCCTCCCTGGAAAAAAGGAAGTGACTTTTAGTGAGCAGCTGCACTGTGCCCAACACTGTGCTAAATGTTTACATGCCACCTGACCCACACGGCAATCCTGAGAGTGCGCGTTATTATCCCCGTTTTACAGAAGAGGAAACCAAAGCTCAGGCCAGTGGAGAAACTCGCCCAAGTTTAAAGAGCTTTACAAACTCCGTATTCAAACCCAAGCCTGTCTCTCAGCTTGTCATACTACGGTGGCTTGCTTGTTGCTGTGATTTGCTTGTTGCTCTGATGCTGGAAGCAATGCCGCAAGTATTTTCAAATACCAGCAGGGCCACCCATGGTGGATAGGTTTCAGCAGAGCTTCCAGACTAAAACAGATTAGGAAGAAAGGCCTGGCAATCTACTTCCGAAAATTAACCAATGAAAACCCTATGAATCATAATATTACCTGATAGAATGCTGGAAGATGAGCTCCCTAGGCTGGAAAAGGCTGGAAGGCACTCAAAATACACAGTGGCGACAACAATGGACTCGAGCGTGCCAAAGATCGTGAAGATGGTGTAGGACCCAGCAATGTTTGGTTTTGTCTCACATGGGGTCACTCTACACAGACTCCCATGCAATTCTGAGTAAAGGCAGTGTCCCTTGCTTAAATTCTTCCCATCGGCCATTTTAGAATAAAATCCTAACTCTTCACCTTGGCCTGTAAGCACCTCCTGACCCAGCTTCCGTCCCTGCTCAGTCTTCTCGTCTTCCTCACGCTCTGGCTACCCTAGCCTTTTTACAAACACTTCATCTCATTCCTACCTTGGAGCCTTGAGCTTACGGTTTGCTTTTCCTGGCTGCTGCCCTCCAGATATTCACCTGGCTTGCTGCTTCTCACATTTCACTACTCAGTTCAAAGGAAGCCACCCCAGGGAGCCCTTCTGTCACTCCAAAGGAGCTGTCCAGTCACCACTGCCTCATCGCCCTGTTTTATTTATTTATAAATGCTTATTAAGATCTACATTTATCTTATTCATTTATTTGTCTTATCTCCAAAAGAGCAACACTTTATTTCCAGGGCTAAACACAATGCTTGGCACATAGTAAGCCCTCAACAAGTATTTGTTGAATGAATTAAAAAAAACCAACAGTCCTGGAACATGGTAGGTTTTCAATAGATGTTGTTGGATGAATGACTACAGCCCTTTCTAATGAGATAAACTTTGATTCTTAGGGAGTCAGGGGTTCATTAATAAAGTGGCCTATTGCTAAAAATAATTTTGAGAGCTACCCATTTGGGACAGCTTTCTCCTTAGAGTCAGGGAGGGTCTATGGTGTGAGCATCTCCAAAGTCACCTGGTCCAGTTTTGATCAAAGTTTTGAATTATCCTTACAGCAAGTTTGATGAGCCTGATGAGAGAGAGTTCCCCAGCTTCCAGGAAGCTCCTTTTTCTGTGGACAACCTAGACTCTTAGGAAGCTGATCTCAGGCTCTCATCCATCTGGTCTAGTCTGACTCAAGGCACCATGCCAGGGATTGTTGGGCCCATAATAAAGGGAGAAATCCCTGTTTCATCATCCTGCACACTTTGGTCATCAGAACATTTCTTTTGAGTTTTACTCGATACCTCATTTTGCTTCATTTTGTCTAAAATGAAGTAGAGGTGAGCTGGTTCACTTTGAAGGCATACAAGTCATCTGTTAGGTACAGAAGCTTGAATTCATAAATGTGTCCTCTTGCTTGAACATAGCCAAATCTCCTTTGAAAGTTATTTTCCCCCTTGAAGTCTTTCTTCTGAGTCAGTGTGTTTTGAAGTCACTGTCATACTATTAGGCTGGTTCGTTGTTTCTGATCAGTTACCCACATGGGAATTATTTAAAACATGTGTTCTTATTTCCAGTGTAAATGAAGGACATTTATTAGAAGAACCCAGAGGAATACAAATACAAAATCTTGCATTTGGGTAAGAGTTTTATCTTTGTTAAATTTCAAGGCAGCAAAGAATAGTCTGTAAACCGATAAATGCTAGACTGATATCTTCCCTTTAGAGTTTTATTGCATATTTTTTTTTTTAAAGAAGATTTCCTTTACTGGAAGACCAGTGCATGGTTTAAAGCACCTATTATCATAGAAACCCAATTATTCCACCAGCACTCACATACTCAACCCACTTCACTGACCATTTTGAGCTAATTTGGAAATTACAGTGCTGGGGAAAGGTTACAGCTCTGGGTGACATTGGGGAGCCACATAAAGACTCTTGGTCTCAGCTTATTTTCATTTATGGAATTAGGATGATCATATCTTTTATATTACCAGTATATGAGTCTCAAAAGAACAAGCTGAGATGACCTATTTGAATGCAGATTGACCTGTGTGAAACATGCCAAGCGAGTTGTTAACAACTTAATAAAAAACTTAGGGTCCATAGGATGATCACTTAGTCATCCTATCCGAGCAGGGAAACCATTTTATCATGAACAAAAAATAAAAGAGCTGATGTAGAAAAAGGCAAGCTACCGCCATCCTGACTCATGGCAACCCTCTGTGCTTCAGAGTAGAACTACACTCTGTAGGGTTTTCAACGACTGTAACCTTTTAGAAGTCGATCACTAAGTCTTTCTTCTGAGGTACCTCTGGGTGGATTTGAACTGCCAACCTTCAGTTAGTAGCTGAGTGCTTAACCATTGGCACCACTCAGGGACCCCACCACCACCCTGCATAGGATGTATTTGGATCTGGATTTGCAAAAACCAATTGCAGGGGCTGGACTTTGCCTCCAGGGGAAGGGCAAGAGCCAAGGAAGAGTGTTAGAGTGGAATATAGAGAAAGGAGCACTGGGGGAGGAGCCCTTGATTTCACTCTCAGCTCCAGGTAGACGTTATTGAGGACCTTCGATAGGTGACTTGGCCTTTGTAAAATGTTATAAACATATGAGGCAGTGGTCTTCACTCCTGAACTCAAAAACAATGCTGGCAAGGACCTACAGAATCTGCAAGCCTTTGCAGAGACCACAAAGAATCTGTGGTGTACTGAAAATGCCATCTAGTTCCATAGTTCCATCCGTCATTTCCCCTCTCTTACCCACGTGTGTCCCCTGAGCTCTGTTTCTGCTCTCTACTGGATATACTCACCTGTCTGTCTGTCTGTCTGTCGTGCTGTGGTGGCTTGCATGTTGCTGTGATGCTGGAAGATGTACCACTGATATTTCAAAAACTTTTTTTTTCATTCAAAGGTGATAATTTGAATAATTCTTCCCAGAATTTGAATATTTTTTGCATTCAAAGGCATTCAAATTCTGGCTCGTTTGCTTATGAGCTGTGTGGTCCTGGGCAAGTTGCTTTACCCATCTGTGCTTCGTGTTTCTGATGTGTAAAATGGGGATCATAATAGGAGTACTGACCCCATAGCATTATTAAATTAGTTATGGCTTGCATTCGGCAAACTTTTTTTTCTGTAAAGGACCAGGTAGTAAATATTTTAGGCTTCATGAGGCACATGGTTTCTGTCACAACTGCTTAAATTTGTGACTGTGTTATGAAAGCAGCCATAGACAAAACCAATGGGCAAGGCTGTGTTTCAATAAAACAGTGTGTGTAAAACTGGTGGTGGGCCATATTTTGCCACCCCTGAGTTAATGTATAAACTGCTTAGAAAAGAGCCTGGCATTTAGTAAACACTCGATAACCATTGGTGACTATGGTTATTGTAGAATGCATCGGATTTCTTTCACTTGACTGTAAAAGCCATGAGAGCAAGTTTTGTGTGTCACTCAACTTAATCCCTGTGGTAAGCAGAATAATGCCTTAATCCATGGGACCTTTGCCATATTAGATTAAATGGCAGAGGGAGATTGAGGTTTCAGATGGAATTAGGTTTTAGAATCAGCTAATTTTAAAATAAAGAGGTTATTGGGTTATCTGGGTGGGCCCAATGTAATCGGAAACATCCTTAAAGGTGAAAAAGGAAGGCAGAAGAGGGAGCCAGAGAGATGGCAGCGTGAGAAGGACTCCACCCAATGTCCTTGGCTTTGACCATGGAATAATGGGCCCATGAGTCAAGGAATGTGGGTGGCCTCTAGGAAGTTTAAAGGGTAAGGAAAAGGAGTCTCCACTACAGCCTCCAGAAAGGCGTGCAACCTGCCAACACCTTGATCTTAGCCAAGTGTGGCCTGTGTTAGACTTCTGACCTACAGTACTGTAAGATAATGAATTTGTGTTGTTTTAAACCACTAGCTTTGTGGTAATTTGTTACAGCAGCCAAAGGAAACTCGTACAGTTCTCTAGGTGCCTAGTGCCTAGGGAACACACTAACCATTTGCTAAATTCCTTTCTCACGCCTGTGTTAGGAAATGATTTGACAACATATGTTCCTGTTATAAACACTGATGTGCTGGTAAGGCATTTACCATCAGCTAATTATTGTTGTAAATTGCTGAACTGTAAATAATTATCAACTTTAGTGTTTCCAGACAGCACTGGAGACACAGTGTCTGCTTTTGGGCATCTGTTTCCTTTTATCTCTCCCCAATTTCCATTTTATCAGTTACCTTTACCAGCCTTTTCTCAGGACCCCATTTGAAATGCTATTGTATAATATTTCACCTCTTCCCAGACTTAGCAATAGACAAGAAAATTGCTTTTGTTTTTCCTCAGCATTTCCATTTGGACTTCTAATTGTGCAAAATAGAGTTTGTTGATTCTTTTAAAAAAGTAATTTTATTTATTTTGTTGTTGTTGAGAATATACACAGCAAAACATACGCCAATTCAACAGTTTCTACATGTACCGTTTAGTGTATTCGTTACATTATTCAAGTTGTATAACCACTTTTACTCTCCTTTTCTGAGTTGTTCCTCCCCCATTAACATAAACTTGCTGCCCACTAAGGTTCCTATCTATTCTTTAGAGTTGCTGTTGTCAATTCGATCCCCTATACCTATTGCCATTGAGTCGATTTCAACTCAGAGCAACCCTATAGGACAGACTAGAGCTACCCCATAGAGCTTCCAAGGAGTGGCTGGTGGATTTGAACTGCTGACCTTTTGATTAACAGCTAAGATCTTAACCACTGAGTCATCAGGGTTCCTTGATCCTCTGTAGATAGTTCTTGAAAGAGCATAATGCTCAAGGCAGACATTTTTTACTAGTTAAGCCAAACTATTGTTTGGTTTTAAGAAAACTTCAGGAGGTATTCTTGGTTTAAGGTTTAAAGACTATCTCAGAGAAATAGTTACAGGGGTTCATCAAACCTTCATGGCTCCAGAAAGTCTGGAGACCATGAGAATTTGAAATTCTGTTCTGCATTTTCTCCCTTTTGATCAGGATTCTTCTACAGAACCTTTGATCAAAATGTTCAGTAATGGTAGCCCGGTACCATTCGGTTCTTCTGGTTTCCTGGCAAAGGAGGCAGTTGTTCATGGAGGCACTTAGCTACACATTCCATATCTTCTTCCTATTCCTGACTCTCCTTCTTCCTCTGTTGCTCCAGGCGAAGAGAGACCAATGTTGTGTCTTGGATGGTCACTTGCAAGCTTTTAAGAGCCCAGGTATTACACATTGAACTAGAAGGTAGAACAAAAGCACTAAACATGCTGTTAGGCCAATTAACTGGGATGTGCCATGAGACTGTGACCCTAAACCTCCAAACCAAGGAACCAAATCCCATGAGGTTTTTGGTTGTACGTAAGCAGCCCCAGCAGCTACTCTCCTTTTTTTTCTGTCATTGTTGTAAATATATCTACCACACAACTTTTGCCAATTCAACTTTTTAGAGGTGTGCGACTTATTGACAGAAATTACAATAATCATCTGTGCAACCCTACTGTTACTCAACGTGGTATTTCCTTCACCGTTAACCTCTCCCCTTTGCTCCTCCCTCCCACCCCTGGTAACCGCTAATAAACTTTGTTCTCTATACATTTGCCTTTTATTGTCTTTTTATATAAGTGAGGTCATATGATATTTGTCCTTTTGTGACTGACTTATCTGGCATTTGTTGATATTAGATGTTGCCTTTTATATTCTAAATCCATTTGTCTCTTCTCTGTTGCCAAAAGGGAGCATGTTTCTAACCTTCTGGAATTTTCCTGACCTCTCTTCCCTGATGCCCAGTAGAAATCACTAGCCTCACCCACTGTGCGTTTTTAGAGAGCATCTGTGACAATGTTTCCTAATTTTGCTTTGGCTTATAAAAGAAAAGGGCCCCCAGGAGACCAAATCTGGTCTTATGTTTAGCTCTCTGGATGGTAATGGTTTCTCCTGTTTCCCACTAAATTGGCTTTTATGGCAGCAGAAGATGGGCTGGAACCACATCTTCTCTGCTGTTAAGTGGTATGAAGTGTCCTGAAGGGGGACATGTACTTCCCGGGTCATTCATAGCCATTCAGTGAAGACTTATTCAGCCTCTCTTAGGCACTGTGAGAGGCTACAAAGATGAAGAAGCTACTTGCCAGGCTGTCAAAATGCCCAGACTCTAGTGAGGAATAGTTATACACAAGGGACTACAATACAACATAACACAACTGTCTCTCCTTTTCCGCTCTTGGGCATGCAGCTGGACCATGTTTCCCACAGTCAGGCCAGGGGAATCTGAGTGGACATGAAGTGCACCACCTTCAGGCCTGGCCATGAGAACCCCCAGCCTGCTCTCCTATGGTCTTTTCCCCTCTGGACAGAATGGACATGACCCCCCAGGGGTGAGCTTGACAGCCATGTGTTAAAGAGGGCAGGGGACGTGTCAACCTGGGTTCCTGATAGATGCATGGAGGAAGACAGCCCTGCTGACCCATTCATCTGCCAGAACTGTCATGTGGGCAAGAAATAAATGTCCGTTGTGTCTGAGACACTGTATATTTTTAAGTTATTTATTATAATAAGTAGCATTACCCAAACAAATATGATAGGCAAGACAATTGGAGGTAGACACAAGTGTCATTTTTTTTTATTGTTGTTGTTTGAATAGCTTTATGTTTATTTCCATGTGTCTTAGTCACCTAGTACTGCTATAACAGAAATACTGCAAGCAGATGGCTTTAACAAAACCAAAACCAAACCAAACCCAGTGCCGTCGAGTCGATTTCGACTCATAGTGACCCTATGGGACGGAGTGGAACTGCCCCATAGAGTTTCCAAGGAGCGCCTGGCGGATTTGAACTGTGGACCCTTTGGTTAGCAGTCGTAGCACTTAACCACTACACCACCAGGGTTTCTGGCTTTAACAAAGAGAATTTTATTCTTTCACACTCAAGTAGGCTACAAGTCCAAATTCAGTGTGTCAGCTCCAGCGGAAGGCTTTCTCTCTCTGTCGGCTCTGGAGGAAGGTCCTTGTGATGCATCAGTCTTCCCTTGGTCTGGGAGCATCTTGGCACAGGAATCTCAGGTCTAAAGGATGCGTTTTACACCCAGCGCTGCTTTCTTGGTGGTTTGACTTTCCCTTCTCTACTAGCTTCCCTTTCCTTTTATCTCTTGAGAGATAAAAGTTGGTGCAGGCCACACCCTGGGGAAATTGTTACATCCCACCCTAATCCTTTTAACCAGAAGCAGAGATAATAATTTATAATATGTAAAATCACAATCACAAAATGGAGGACAACCACACATGGGCTAACCAAGTTGACAGATATTTTTGAATGACACAATTCAATCCATTACACCATGTTTAATAAAACAAGTAAAACTAGCACACCGAACCTCAGGAGTGACTTCATTACTGAGCTAAATGGGTGTTTAACTGCTTAGTTCTTGATGTTTAGTTTCATTGCAATGACTTCTCATTTACGAACAAAAAAAACACATAAAAGGAGCTTAAAACTTTTTTTCTTTTCTTTTTTCCTTTTAGGAGGGTCACAGGAGCAGAACTACCTGAGTGGCCAGCTTTTTTTTTCCTTCTCCTTTTTTGAACTTCAGGTGCAGCCTTGAGTTCTATTCTTTGTCTTCCTTGTCGTAGGACATTGTCATTATCCGTGCGGGCAAGACTCCCATGTTTTGTTTGATGTTTCCCCTTCATTTCCGCCCTCCCCCCATTCCCTCCGCACACAGGCACTGACTCTGATGAATTTATTTATACATGTCCTTAAATTTGTATGCATCCTTGTAAAAATCTAATATTCTGTATGCATTTTGATTTACTTAAATGGTTTAATGCTGTAAATCCTGTTGCGTTTCTTACTCTTCAATGCTGTTTTTTTACAACCTATTCTTGTTGCTGAGTTTCTTGGTTGTATCTTTCTGCAGTATAACACCTCATAGTACTCCCTTTGTCTGTATTACTTACCCTCCTCGCTAAGTAATAGGCTTCACAAAGTTGTACGTCCTTTTGTTATATGATCTGGGATGAGACAGACCCTGGGCTCTATTTTAAAAAGGAGCCCAGTCCTTTCTGAGAAGTAAGAGAGAGCAACACAAATCTAGCAACAACAGCCGTGATGTAGGCTGCATCTTAGAATTATAAAATCGGGAAACTGCAAAGGGCCTTAAAGATGATTGAGTATAGAGGTTTTCTAAGTTCCAAGGGGGGCTAAACAAATATTTGATTTGAAATCATTTTTAAAAGTATAATATTATCTATTTCCAAATGGTAGTAAGGAAACAGCCAGCTCCTGGGGGAGCCAGAGAACAAGAGAGCTACTCGCTGTGCAAGCTGTCTGCAGGGTGGAAATTGTCCCCAGCAGCTGTAGGTGAGCTCCGGTGGGCCAGAGAGACATGGGGTAGAATATCAACAAATCCTGCCTGCTTTACAACCCCAGGATAAACTGATAGTTGTGAGGAATAGATAAAAACAAGGCCATCTGGGGACAAATGATAGCTGGAGGTGTGATTTGCCATTAGCAAATCTGCCTCTCTCTTGGTTTTAATCGCTGCCTTTTCTGTTTCCTCTGTATTCTCTGTAGATGACCCTAGGTGCTCCACTGTGCCCATGAAGGGTCTGTAGCTATTTCAGTGGGCCTCCAGTGGGCACAAGTCTACCCAGAATCTTTGGCCGAGACCAATGGAGGGTTTGGAGTACCATAAAAAGGCCCTTCTGGGAGGGAGCCAAGATGGCGGACTAGGCAGACGCTACCTCGGATCCCTCTTACAACAAAGACACGGAAAAACAAGTGAATCGATCACATACATAACAATCTACGAACCCTGAACAACAAACACAGATTTAGAGACGGAGAACGAACTAATACGGGGAAGCAGCGATTGTTTCCAGAGCCTGGAGCCAGCGTACCAGTCAGGTACGGCACAAGCACAGAGAGCGGCTCCACCCCCCTGAACTAACCCCGGGAGGGGGACCAGCCGGTTCCACGGGCGGCGTGGGACGCAGCCGGTAGGAGAAGTCCCCGGGAGGCAGTGACTGGTCTTGGAATGGGGAGAGCAGCGTCCGAGCCGGGGAACCGTCCCGCAGGGATTTGGACTGGACGCAGGCGGCTTCGTTAACATCTGAATAGCCTGAGCCAGAGGGAGAACTCTGATAGGGATCTGACTGCATTTTTTTTTAGCGGATTTTCTGGAAAAACTAGTTTCCCAGTGATGGCTCGGAGACAACAATCCATATCAAACCACTTAAAGAAACAGACCATGACAGCTTCTCCAACCCCCCAAACAAAAGAATCAAAATCTTTCCCAAATGAAGATACAATCTTGGAATTATCAGATACAGAATATAAAAAACTAATTTACAGAATGCTTAATGATATCACAAATGAAATTAGGATAACTGCAGAAAAAGCCAAGGAACACACTGATAAAACTGTTGAAGAACTCAAAAAGATTATTCAAGAACATACTGGAAAAATTAATAAGTTGCAAGAATCCATAGAGAGACAACATGTAGAAATCCAAAAGATTAACAATAAAATAACAGAATTAGACAACGCACTAGGAAGTCAGAGGAGCAGACTCGAGCAATTAGAATGCAGACTGGGACATCTGGAGGACCAGGTAATCGACACCAACATAGCTGAAAAAAAATCAGATAAAAGAATTAAAAAAAATGAAGAAAACCTAAGAATTATGTGGGACTCTATCAAGAAGGATAACCTGCGGGTGATTGGAGTCCCAGAACAGGGAGGGGGGACAGAAAACACAGAGAAAATAGTTGAAGAACTCCTGACAGAAAACTTCCCTGACATCATGAAAGACAAAAGGATATCTATCCAAGATGCTCATCGAACCCCATTTAAGATTGATCCAAAAAGAAAAACACCAAGACATATTATCATCAAACTCACCAAAACCAAAGATAAACAGAAAATTTTAAAAGCAGCCAGGGAGAAAAGAAAGGTTTCCTTCAAGGGAGAATCAGTAAGAATATGTTCTGACTACTCAGCAGAAACCATGCAGGCAAGAAGGGAATGGGACGACATATACAGAACACTGAAGGAGAAAAACTGCCAGCCAAGGATCATATATCCAGCAAAACTCTCTCTGAAATATGAAGGTGAAATTAAGATATTTACAGACAAACACAAGTTTAGAGAATTTGCAAAAACCAAACCAAAGCTACAAGAAATACTAAAGGATATTGTTTGGTCAGAGAACCAATAATATCAGATATCAGCACAACACAAGGTCACAAAACAGAACGTCCTGATATCAACTCAAATAGGGAAATCACAAAAACAAATTAAGATTAATTAAAAAAAAAATACACATAACAGGGAATCATGGAAGTCAATAGGTAAAAGATCACAATAATCAAAAAGAGGGACTAAATACAGGAGGCATTGAACTGCCATACGGAGAGTGATACAAGGCGATATAGAACAATACAAGTTAGGTTTTTACTTAGAAAAATAGGGGTAAACAATAAGGTAACCACAAAAAGGTATAACAACTGTATAACTCAAGATAAAAACCAAGAAAAACGTAACGACTCAACTAACATAAAGTCAAGCACTATGAAAATGAGGATCTCACAATTTACTAAGAAAAACGCCTCAGCACAAAAAAGTATGTGGAAAAATGAAATTGTCAACAACACACATAAAAAGGCATCAAAATGACAGCACTAAAAACTTATTTATCTATAATTACCCTGAATGTAAATGGACTAAATGCACCAATAAAGAGACAGAGAGTCACAGACTGGATAAAGAAACACGATCCATCTATATGCTGCCTACAAGAGACACATCTTAGACTTAGAGACAAAAACAAACTAAAACTCAAAGGATGGAAAAAAGTATATCAAGCAAACAATAAGCAAAAAAGAAGAGGAGTAGCAATATTAATTTCTGACAAAATAGACTTTAGACTTAAATCCACCACAAAGGATAAAGAAGGACACTATATAATGATAAAAGGGACAATTGATCAGGAAGACATAACCATATTAAATATTTATGCACCCAATGACAGGGCTGGAAGATACATAAATCAAATTTTAACAGAATTGAAAAGCGAGATAGATACCTCCACAATTATAGTAGGAGACTTCAACACACCACTTTCGGAGAAGGACAGGACATCCAGTAAGAAGCTCAACAGAGACACGAAAGATCTAATTACAACAATCAACCAACTTGACCTCATTGACTTATACAGAACTCTCCACCCAACTGCTGCAAAGTATACTTTTTTTTCTAGCGCACATGGAACATTCTCTAGAATAGACCACATATTAGGTCATAAAACAAACCTTTGCAGAGTCCAAAACATCGAAATATTACAAAGCATCTTCTCAGACCACAAGGCAATAAAACTAGAGATCAATAACAGAAAAACTAGGGAAAAGAAATCAAATACTTGGAAAATGAACAACACCCTTCTGAAAAAAGACTGGGTTATAGAAGACATTAAGGAGGGAATAAGGAAATTCATAGAAAGCAATGAGAATGAAAATACTTCCTATCAAAACCTCTGGGACACAGCAAAAGCAGTGCTCAGAGGCCAATTTATATCAATAAATGCACACATACAAAAAGAAGAAAGAGCCAAAATCAGAGAACTGTCCCTACAACTTGAACAAATAGAAAGTGAGCAACAAAAGAATCCATCAGGCACCAGAAGAAAACAAATAATAAAAATTAGAGCTGAACTAAATGAATTAGAGAACAGAAAAACAATTGAAAGAATTAACAAAGCCAAAAGCTGGTTCTTTGAAAAAATTAACAAAATTGATAAACCATTGGCTAGACTGACTAAAGAAATACAGGAAAGGAAACAAATAACCTGAATAAGAAATGAGAAGGACCACATCACAACAGAACCAAATGAAATTAAAAGAATCATTTCAGATTATTATGAAAAATTGTACTCTAACAAATTTGCAAACCTAGAAGAAATGGATGAATTCCTGGAAAAACACTACCTACCTAAACTAACACATTCAGAAGTAGAACAACTAAATAGACCCATAACAAAAAAAGAGATTGAAACGGTAATCAAAAAACTCCCAACAAAAAAAAGCCCTGGCCCGGACGGCTTCACTGCAGAGTTCTACCAAACTTTCAGAGAAGAGTTAACACCACTACTACTAAAGGTATTCCAAAGCATAGAAAATGACGGAATACTACCCAACTCATTCTATGAAGCCACCATCTCCCTGATACCAAAACCAGGTAAAGACATTACAAAAAAAGAAAATTATAGACCTATATCCCTCATGAACATTGATGCAAAAATCCTCAACAAAATTCTAGCCAATAGAATCCAACAACACATCAAAAAAATACTTCACCATGATCAAGTGGGATTTATACCAGGTATGCAAGGCTGGTTTAATATCAGAAAAACCATTAATGTAATCCATCACATAAATAAAACAAAAGACAAAAACCACATGATCTTATCAATTGATGCAGAAAAGGCATTTGACAAAGTCCAACACCCATTTATGATAAAAACTCTTACCAAAATAGGAATTGAAGGAAAATTCCTCAACATAATAAAGGGCATCTATGCAAAGCCAACAGCCAATATCACTCTAAATGGAGAGAACCTGAAAGCATTTCCCTTGAGAACGGGAACCAGACAAGGATGCCCTTTATCACCGCTCTTATTCAACATCGTGTTGGAAGTCTTAGCCAGGGCAATTAGGCTAGACAAAGAAATAAAAGGTATCCAGATTGGCAAGGAAGAAGTAAAGTTATCACTATTTGCAGATGACATGATTATATACACAGAAAACCCTAAGGAATCCTCCAGAAAACTACTGAAACTAATAGAAGAGTTTGGCAGAGTCTCAGGTTATAAAATAAATATACAAAAATCACTTGGATTCCTCTACATCAACAAAAAGAACACCAAAGAGGAAATAACCAAATCAATACCATTCACAGTAGCCCCCAAGAAGATAAGATACTTAGGAATAAATCTTACCAAGGATGTAAAAGACCTATACAAAGAAAACTACAAAGCTCTACTACAAGAAATTCAAAAGGACATACTTAAGTGGAAAAACATACCCTGCTCATGGATAGGAAGACTTAACATAGTAAAAATGTCTATTCTACCAAAAGCCATCTATACATTTAACGCACTTCCGATCCAAATTCCAATGTCATATTTTAAGGGGATAGAGAAACAAATCACCAACTTCATATGGAAGGGAAAGAAGCCCCGGATAAGCAAAGCACTACTGAAAAAGAAGAAGAAAGTGGGAGGCCTCACCTTACCCGACTTCAGAACCTATTATACAGCCACAGTAGTCAAAACAGCCTGGTATTGGTACAACAACAGACACATAGACCAATGGAACAGAATTGAGAACCCAGACATAGATCCATCCACGTATGAGCAGCTGATATTTGACAAAGGACCAGTGTCAATTAACTGGGGAAAAGATAGCCTTTTTAACAAATGGTGCTGGCATAACTGGATATCCATTTGCAAAAAAATGAAACAGGACCCATACCTCACACCATGCACAAAAACTAACTCCAAGTGGATCAAAGACCTAAACATAAAGACTAAAACGATAAAGATCATGGAAGAAAAAAATTGGGACAACCCTAGGAGCCCTAATACAAGGTATAAACAGAATACAAAACATTACCAAAAATGATGAAGAGAAACCCGATAACTGGGAGCTCCTAAAAATCAAACACCTATGCTCATCTAAAGACTTCTCCAAAAGAGTAAAAAGACCACCTACAGACTGGGAAAGAATTTTCAGCTATGACATCTCCGACCAGCGCCTGATCTCTAAAATCTACATGATTCTGTCAAAACTCAACCACAAAAAGACAAACAACCCAATCAAGAAGTAGGCAAAGGATATGAACACACATTTCACTAAAGAAGATATTCAGGCAGCCAACAGATACATGAGAAAATGCTCTCGATCATTAGCCATTAGAGAAATGCAAATTAAAACTACGATGAGATTCCATCTCACACCAGCAAGGCTGGCATTAATCCAAAAAACACAAAATAATAAATGTTGGAGAGGCTGCGGAGAGATTGGAACTCTCATACACTGCTGGTGGGAATGTAAAATGGTACAACCACTTTGGAAATCTATCTGGCGTTATCTTAAACAGTTAGAAATAGAACTACCATACAACCCAGAAATCCCACTCCTAGGAATATACCCTAGAGATACAAGAGCCTTCATACAAACAGATATATGCACACCCATGTTTATTGCAGCTCTGTTTACAATAGCAAAAAGTTGGAAGCAACCAAGATGTCCATCAACGGATGAATGGGTAAATAAATTGTGGTATATTCACACAATGGAATACTACGCATCGATAAAGAACAGTGACGAATCTCTGAAACATTTCATAACATGGAGGAACCTGGAAGGCATTACGCTGAGCGAAATGAGTCAGAGGCAAAAGGACAAATATTGTATAAGACCACTATTATAAGATCTTGAGTAATAGTAAACCTGAGAAGAACACATACTTTTGTGGTTACGGGGGGGGGGGGAGGGAGGGAGGGTGGGAGAGGGTTTTTTATTGATTAATCAGTAGAGAAGAACTGCTTTAGGTGAAGGGAAAGACAACACTCAATACATGGAAGGTCAGCTCAATTGGACTGGACCAAAAGCAAAGAAGTTTCCGGGATAAAATGAATGCTTCATAGGTCAGCGGAGCAAGCGCGGGGGTCTGGGGAACATGGTTTGCGGGGACTTCTAAGTCAATTGGCAAAATAATTCTATTATGAAATCATTCTGCATCCCACTTTGAAATGTGGCGTCTGGGGTCTTAAATGCTAACAAGCGGCCATCTAAGATGCAGCAATTGGTCTCAACCCACCTGGAGCAAAGGAAAATGAAGAACACCAAGGTCACATGACAACTAAGAGCCCAAGAGATAGAAAGGGCCACGTGAACCAGAGACCTACATCATCCTGAGACCAGAAGAACTAGTTGGTGCGCGGCCACAATCGATGACTGCCCTGACAGGGAGCACAGCAGAGGACCCCTGAGGGAGCAGGAGATCAGTGGGATACAGACCCCAAATTCTCATAAAAAGACCAAACTTAATGGTCTGACTGAGACTGGAGGAATCCCGGCGACCATGCTCCCCAGACCTTCAGTTGACACAGGACAGGAACCATCCCCGAAGACAACTCATCAGAAATGAAAGGGACTGGTCAGCGGGTGGGAGAGAGACGCTGATGAAGAGTGAGCTAATTATATCAGGTGGACACTTGAGATTGTGTTGGCAACTCTTGTCTGGAGGGGGGATGGGAGGATAGAGAGAGAGGGAAGCCGGCAAAATTGTCAAGAAAGGAGAGACTGAAAGGGCTGACTCAAGAAGGGGAGAGCAAGTGGGAGTAGGGAGTGAGATGTATGTAAACTTATATGTGACAGACTGATTGGATTTGTAAACGTTCACTTGAAGCTTAATAAAAGTTATTATAAAAAAAAAAAAAAGGCCCTTCTGTGTAGAAGCAACAGCATTGATACTTGATACATACTTGGTACGTGCAGATTAAATACCTACTATTTTAACCATTCCAGAACTGCCTGATGCTGCCATGACATGGGGTGATTTTTAATTTCTTTGAGGCAATCGATGCAGAATTAGTTGGGCTGAAAGGGGTTGCATGTAGGAGCAAGTCAGCTTAATAGGTGAGAGGTCCTGGCAATCAAGTTGTAGAAATTTGATATATGATTTTATTTAATCTTCGCAACGATTCTGTGGGCAGGTATTACCTCCTTTTTGTCGACAAGGAAATTAATATGCTCAAGTGGTAGTAAAAATTGTAAGTGTGGGCATCTCAGAAGATCTCAGGATGTGTCTCTTGAAAACGTCAAGAGTTTCTTCCTTAAAGCAAAGAGATTTAATCTTAAAATGCAACTTCTGCCCAGTGACAGTAGTTGGTAGAGAGCTGTGTTGAAAGGATTCTGTCTGGGCTCCACTAGAAACTAGAGCTGTGATTGGTTCACGATGCCCACCATTAGCAGGTAACAGAGACCCAGCAATAGTTGTGTCATGTTTTAGCCCTGGTGGCGCGGTGGTTAAGGGCTTGGCTGCTAACCAAAAGGTCAGCAGTTCGAATCTACCAGTTGCTCTTTGGAAACCCTATGGGGTGGTTCTACCATGTCCCATAGGGTCTCTATGAGTCGGAATTGGCTCTATGGCAATGGGTTTGGTTTTGTTTTGGTATGTTAGGTATAATCACAACAATGTAAACCACTGCTCAGAGTCCTGGCCAGTGTGTAACATGTTTTGAAAATGAAAGAATTTTCACAAGGAAATTTCCTGGGCCTCAAGTGCACGATTCTAAGCCAAACCATTTCGTATCAGCTTTCTTTAGTTTAAAAATCTGCCTCTTGCATGACCTACTTCTCTAAGCCAGAATGCTCATTAGAAGCAAGGACGGTGAGGCTTCATCTTATGTAATTTAGACAGGTTATCAGGAGGGACCAGTCTCTGGAGAAGAATGCCATGCTCGGTAAAGTAGTAGGCCAGTGAAAAAGAGGAAGACCCTCAACGAGATGGATTGATACAGTGGCTGCAACAATGGACTTAAGTATAGCAACAATTATGAGAACGGTGCAGGACCAGGCAACATTCCCTTCTTTCATATATGGGGTCACTAGGAGCCAGAGTCGACTCGACAACACCTAACAACAGCCTCTCTAAACTCAAAAATAGAAAGGACACTACTCTTGTGAACTGGTAAATGTAGGCTGGGGTTTAAAGTCCTCTGTAAATTTGGAGCTTACTTGACTGTCCCTATTTCCCTTCTCTGTGCGCTGGATCTGAGGACAGAGGTGCCTCTGTAGAAATGGGGTTTTGCAAAATGAATACAAGGTGGGGTGGGGGGAGGAGAAAGGATTGCAGGTATTAAAATAGTTTAAATAGAAAAGACAAAACTTGTGGCGTGTGTTTGGTATATTCTGGGCAATTTTTATGCTCTGGATCTTACAGGGACTCCCTGGTTGGTGCAAATGGTTCCTCACTCAGCTGCTAACTGAAAGGTTGGAAGGTCGAGGCTACCCAGAGGTGCCTCAGAAGAAAGACCTGGAGATCTACTTCTGAAAAAACAGCCATTGAAAACCCCGTGGAGCACAGTTCTATTTTGACACATGAATCGGAATGACTCCATCACACAACTTGGTTTTAGATCTCCCAGACCTTGCTTCAACAAGAGGTTTAAGCCAACAGGTGGTTGAAAGCCAAGGCCAACTATATAGGAAACCCTGGTGGTGTAGTGGTTAAGAGCTATGGCTATTAAACAAAAGGTTGGTAGTTCAAATCCACCAGGTGTTCCTTGGAAACCCTATGGGGAAGTTCTCTCTCCTGTAGGGTCGCTATCAGTTGCAATTGACTCGATGGCAATAAGTTTGGTTTGGAGAACGGTGATTTTGCATCACAGGTGTGAGAGGTCAGCACAGTGCTTTAGGGGAATGTAAAACTTCACATTGAGGCCATCGTGTTGAGAGCAGAAGCCTCCAGGATCAGGGATGGTGGCTCCCTCGGGTTTAGATGGTGAAGTTTCAGGGCTGGTGGGCAGTGTCCACTAGGGAAGGGACGCCCACACTTCCCCAGGCTTTGACTGTCACTCAAGGCTCCTCCCAAGGATGCAGACTCTTATGATGACAATTATTTATATTGGTTGAGTAGTTCATTTATTTATTATTCAGCCACAACTTATTGAGTACTTATTAACTGCCAGGAACTGTGCTAAGTGTTGAGAACTCCTTAGTAAATAGAACAGATAAACAGTGAAAACTGTGAGAGCCAGAACTCAATGGGACTGCCTCGTTTTTCTGGGTCTCACAAGTTTTCTGCCTCTGACAGGGTGCAGTCTTACCACTTTCCTATTGCTCATTTTATTAGAAAATATTTGAGTTTCCCTTCTCTGACAGGTTTTTGCCTTATACAGTTTTCAGCTTTCGCAGGTTTTACTGTTATTTTCTGCCCTCTCGATTGTTAGAGTTTTATAGGGAAATCAGGTCAAAGAAACAAGAAACACATTACTGGACCATTTTCACCTGCGATGAGTGCTGTGCTGGAAAGGATGGTGGGGTGGAGGGGTGTGTGTGTGTGTACAGTGTAGGGGGACTAAGACAAGGACATCAGCCAAACCTCTCCCAGGGGGCAATATTTAAGCAGAGAGTTGTATGAAGCAGCTGGCAGGAGGAAAAGCAGAGAGCCAGATGAAAAACACAGTGTGTAAAGTTTGCAAATCAATTATAAGAAAAAGCTGTGCGTTTGAACGACTCTAGATAATATTGTGTGCGTAAAAAGCAGTTTTTGGAGCCAGATCTGAGCTTCAAACCCACCTGGGCTGTGTGGTCTTGGAAAACATCGATCTCCCCCAGCCTCATTTTCCTCATTTGTAATCTTGTAGGGGTGTTAAGGGATTGGAGATGATGTAGAGCGATTAACCTAATCCCTGGAGCCGTGGTCTCCACTTTGGCTACTCACTGGAACACCTGAGAAGCATTTTAAAATCCTGATGCCCAAGCGGGTCAATTATGACACCAAAATCCTTAGGGGGATGGCCTGCGCGTCACTGTTTTGGGGGGGGGGGGTCTTAAAAGTTCCCCAGGTGATTCCAGTGATTGGCCAAGGCTTCGAACCTCCAGTTGAACATGCTTCCTCTAACTCCATGTCTCAGAAACATCTATACCTATTATTTGAAAATACGGAAAGGATGAAATCTTCTCAAAGCCTTAGTTCTGCTTTGTCTCACGGTCCTCCGGAGCTTCTGGTCTTTTGACTGTTGACTATAGTTTGAAATTCAGCATACACGTTGGGAATATATTTTGAAGTGCTTTATACATACATATTGTAAGTGCACAGCTTGAAGCTTCCTCACAAAGGGAACACACCTGTGTAACCAGCACCCAGAGCCAGGATCAGGACTTTCTCATCACCCCCAGTAGCCCTCACATGCCCCTCACAGGTCACCATCTCTCCATGCCGCCCCCTACAGGTCATCAGGAGACTGACTTCCAACAGCCACGTTGGGATAGAGCTCCAGTTTTGACCCCGTCATCCAGAAACACAGAGAGCGAACTCTTCCTTTTATGGGGCTGACGTCAGCAAGGGGCACACCCAGACACAGCAGAGGGCAATCACTCTGGGGCTGATGGTGCTGACAGACTCAGGGAAAATACTCTGGTCAGGAGCTAAGAGCCCCTGCTCACTGAGGAAGGAGCGAAGTGGCTGTGTGCTGGGTTCTGGAGTCAGACAGATACCACCAGCTTTGATAACTGCCTCTACCACTTCCTAGTTAGATGACTTTGTGTAACTGAGTAACTTCCCTAAGCCTCAGTGTCACCATCTACACAATGGGCACCCAAGTATCCAATTTCCCATCTGATAGGTTACTTTGAGGATGAAATGAAGCACTGCATGTGGGCACTTTAATCCTGAGTTTGTCACATGTAAATGCTAAATAAATGCAATCTCTTATTTTGACTAATGCATTCAGCTGCTAACCAGAAGTTTAAGGGGTTGAGTCCACTCAGAGGTACCTCAGAAAAAAGGCCTGGTGATCTACTTCCTAAAACTTGGCCACTGAAAACTCTGTGGAGCATAGTTCTATTCTGACACACTTGGAGGAATTGGAATTGACTTCAGGGCCAAAACAAAAAAAACCTGCCCATCAAGGCAACTCCAAGTCATGGCAACCCCATGTTTGCTCCATAGGGTTTTCTTGGCTGTAATGGCTATGGAAATGGATTGCCAAGCCTTTCTCTGTGGTGCTGCTGGGTGGGTTCCAACCGCCAACCTTTAGTCTAGTAGCCGAGTGCAAACCCTTTGCATCACCCAGAAACCTGACTCCAGGGCACCTGGTTCTTATTTTAACATAGATATTTAAAAAAAAAAAAATTTATAACGTTCCCATGAAGACTGTGTGGCTCACCCTATGAAATATACGATGGCGCTGTTCCTGCTCCTTCCCTCTGTTGTAGGAACCCTGGTGGTGCAGTGGTTAAAGCATTTGTCTGCTAACCGAAAGGTCAGTGGTTCGAACCCAGCAGCCACTCCTTAGGAGAAAGGTGTGTCAGCCTACTTCCGTGAAGATTTACAGCATAGGAAGCCCTCTGGGGCAGTTCTACTCTGTCCTATAGGGTCGCTATGAGTTGGAATCAACTCAACAGCAATAGGTTCTTTTGAAGAAGCACGCATTTGCCAACGTGGTCCCTGAGCCACCAGCCTCACTTAGGTGTCACCTGGGTGTTGGATTAAAGAAGAGGGTGACTGCTGAGTTTTCTGGGGTGGCCACAGGAATGAACAACTGTAGAGTGGAAATTCTGGCCATAGGGTGTTTTAGGGGGTGACAGAGTGCACAGAAAACTATATGAGTTTTTTGGAACTCACTTGCTTATGTTGTTTGAGCTTGATTTTTATAAAATCTGCTGTAGAAATGCATGGTCTAGCAGAACCCCAAATCATCAAGCCCAGAGGCTGTTAGCTCCTGTACAGATGTTACTGTTCAAGGTTTAATAATATTTTCCAGAGAGTTCATTGGGATCCCATGTTTGCCAAATAGTAAGCAAGAGCTGCAGAGTGGTCTCTACTGAGCGTCTACCTAAGCCCTGGATGTGGGGCTGCATTTCTTTATAAAATGTACGGTAAAGCCTGCAAAAGCCAGAACCTGTGTAGGCAGAAACCTGTCAGGGAAAGAAAAACTCAAATATTTCCCACTAATAGAAAGCAATAGAAAAGTGGTAGGACTGCAGCCTGTCAAAGGTGGAAAACTTGAGAGAATCCGAAAAGCAAGGAAGTCCCATGAGTTCCGGCTCTCACCGGTTTCACTGCATCCCTTTTTTCCTGCTTACAACAGCAGTACTGTAAAGGCGCTTTATAGAGATTCCAAACATCACAAAAATAAACAATGTAGAAAGTAAAAAAAAAAAAAAAGAAAAAAAATAATTCCATCCTTCCAAAACCACGGCTAACGATTTGTGTCTGTTCCTCCAAACACTATTTTGTATGTATGTGTGCACATGCATGTGTGCGTACTAACCATTTTTGGAAATAAGTACTTAAGTGCAAAGCTTCAATATGGTTTTTAACAATCTTGCTTTTTGCTGTGACTTCCCAGGGAGCGAGCTTCTCAGTCTGTTTTTCATGCCAAGCTCAAAGACAAGTGCAGGAGCCAAGGTCATGGGAGGCTCAGCCAGAGAAAGTCCTGATGAAATTCACCAGAGAGAGAATCTGAGGCTGAGCAGCTAGCGCTCACGTCGGCTGCAATTCTGCTCTTTGGAAATTTCAAGGCTTACTATTCTGTTTGCTTTCAGAAACCATCGTTGACCTGATGATAATACTTCCTCCCTGACACATTGCAGCACTGGCCTCTCCATGCTCAGTAATACATGTGTGGTGCACACACAGGATGCCCGATGGAAGGACCTGATTCTACCCAATAACTAGTCACAAAAGAAGACCCACTGACAACAGGTCTTAAAGGGCGAGTCCTGCAGCGACTGTGGTCCTCACTTCTCAGAGGGACCTGCCTGTGACATGTATGGAATCTTCCTACTTTTCTGCATTATTATTATTATTTAAATAGAATCTTGCTTTGTGTTTTTTGGTGAAGGTTTACACAGCAGTTTAAGTTCCCATTGTACATGAGTTGTTCAGTGACATTGGTTATATTCTTCACACTGCCTGAACATTTTCATTATTTCCATTCTGGTTGTTTCATTTCCATTAATCTAGTTTCCCTGCCCCCTTTGTTTTAAAGTAATTGTTGACTCTTTTAAAGTAATTGTTTAAAACTCTCATCTCTGTTTTAAAGTAATTGTTGATGGTTTGGTCTCATATAGGTGATTTTTTTTTAAAGAAGTACAGTACTTATGGGTGATATTCATTATTTTTTGAGCCAATTGGTTATCTAGCTATAAGGTGACCTCAGGGGTAATTTTGGTTCAAGGCTTGAAGAGTATCTCAGGGCAATAGTTTTGGGGAGTCCTTCAGTCTCAACCAGTAAGGTAGGTCTGGTTTTATTTAATTTTTAGGAATTTGAAATTCTGTTCTACATTTTTCTCTCATTCTGTCAGGGTCTTTGTTATCTAGTGCTGCTATAACAGAAATACCACAAGTGGATGGCTTTAACAAACAAATTTATTTGCTTACAGCTTAGGAATCTAGAAGTCCAAATTCAGGGCACCAGCTCCAGGGGAAAGCTTTTTCTGTCAGCTCTGGGGGGAGGTCCTTGTCATCAATCTTCCCCTGGTCTAGGAGCTTCTCAGCGTTAAGGACCAAAGGTCCGAAGACATGCCTCATTCCTGGCTGTTCTTGCTTGGTGATAATGAGGTCTCTCTCCTCTCTGCTTGCTTCTCTCTTTTATATCTTAAAAGAAGTTGACTCAAGATACAACCTAATTCTGTAGGTTGTATCCTGCTCATTAACATAACTGCCCCTAATCCTGCCTCATTAATATCATAGAGGTTAGGATTTTCAATACATAGGATAATCACTTTAGATCACAAAATGGTAGACAATCACACAATACTGGAAATCACGGCCTAGCCAAGTTGACACACATTTTTGGCACAATTCAATCCATAACGGGGCCCATCTGTTGTGGTCCTAACTTTCCTCCATTATTTTAAGGCTTTTGTTCCATGGTCTGTCCACACATGAGTGTCCTATTCAGATATATGGCTCTGACTTGAGGACAGGGGGATGACCTTTGAAAGAGCAGTGGGATGTGACACAAAGAGCACTGGACTCAGAGCCAGGTGATGAGCTTGGGTCATAGACTTGCTCTGTCCCCACTGGCTGAGTGATCAGGGGCAAAACTCATCCCTGTTCTGGGCTTTGTCTCATTGTTTGTAACCAAGGGGGGTTGACTCCTTATCTCCAAGATCCTTTTCGCCTCTAAAGTTTGGTAAGTCTGAGTTCTGCTCTCAGGTAGGAACCAAAAGGGTATATATAATGTGAATCCCTGATATGCTCACCTGCTGCGTAGAGTTAAAGGGATAATCACCTTTCTCTCCATGTCAGCCCCATGGCACTGCGTTTTCTCACGTCAAGATTTTGGACCTCAAAAAAAAAAAAGTGCAAAAAAAGCTTTTTATACTTTGACTTGCAAAGAAATATCCCGGGTTGCAATTGTGTAAAGAGCAAAGAGACAAGCAAGACTTTGTCATTATAAAAATGACATGCCATTCTAGAGCCCAGGGTGCCTTTTCCAAGAGAAGGAGCAATTGAAGGTGCTTTTTGAATGGCCCCAGCTTGCTTCGTCAGTAGAGGTGAGTGGTGTGATTAACTCATAGTGGAATTTGTATGTAATTTTGCTCAGCAGGTGAGCTGGAAAGAACAACCTGGTTAGGTTTTCAGAGGGAAAATATCCAGGAGTAGAATTACAACAGCCTATTTATTGTGAAGTGAAATTACTCTTCTAATTGGAGGAATTAAGGGCCAGCGAGCAGGTGAATATTTGGCCAATAATTTTCAATTAAAGTGGGAAATGCTCTAAGAAGCACTGGGTACTGGGTTATGACAACATTAATCAATTAAAATATCATGCAGTAGAAATTCCCCACTTCTAACCACAGAAGAAGGTGCCAAGGATGGGCTAGAGAGAGAGGTGCCCCATCAGGTAGGCAGGTGAGACAGCCACCAAGGAACTTCATGAAAGTCTCGATTTCTACCATATTTTGAATGACCTTGGCCCAGTTCCCACTGGAAGGTAAGGAAAATCCATCAAGTGTTAGAGGGCTTTGTTTTTCCATTCCAGTCAGAACCCAATTTGTCACTGCCAGATAAGAAGGGAAAAGGTCATCTCCTCACTTTGAACATTTTGGAATCGTTTAATAGCTAATTTGTACAGCTAATTACTACCTTTCACTTGTGTAATTATTTTGAATTATTGTCCTCCTGCTACTATTAATAAGCAAGGACCGGGGACAATAAAACATGGTTTTAGGTTCCAATTGGTTAGCCTTGGCAACTGAGCCACTGGGAAGGGACTGGCAGAGAAGTATTGGCCATTTTACTCAGCTTTGCTGGGCTGGTGACAAAAAAGCACAGCCAAGACTCACACTATTTGCATTTTCCTGACCTGGAACTACTTTATGTTAGAGTATTAACACTCTCTTTTTGGCTGAGCACCAGCAATAATGAAGTTAGGCCCATTCCTCTGCCACGCTAATTCCTTCTGTGGTCCCAGATATACCTGAAACCCCTGTAGGCTTAACTAACTATCCATAGACCTTCTGGAATCATCTAGCTAGTCATGTGGCCAGAGAGCTTAGGAGAAATCTTGGTCAAATGCTGAGAACGAATTAGACAGCATCTTGGGAATATTTTCAATGTTATGATTCAGGAATGAGATTTCTGTGAATGTAACCACGTTGGCCCTGCTTTTAAGGTGTTTTGATGACATTTTTCAGATTGCCTTTAGACGGACAATCATGCTGGTGGGATGTAAAGGAGTACTAGAAGGAGTCCTGGTGACACAATAGTTAAGCACTTGGCTGTTAACTGAAAGGTCTGCAATTTGAACCCAACCAGTGGCTACCTGGTGATCCGCCCCGTAAAGATCACAGGCTGGGAAACTCTACGGAGCAGTTCTGTCCCATAGGGTTGTTACTGGTTGGAACTGACTCGATGGCACCCAACAACAACAACAACAAAATAACAAAGGGTACAAGAAAAGTTTTCCTGTCCTAGATTTTCCCCCAAGCAATAGCTAGAGAGCCTATATTCATTCCTTTAAATCCAAGGGCTCTTTTAGTCCTGAAGAATGCCCTATTTATGAGCAGTTACCCCAAAGAGCGTCTATGCCTTAAAACATTTATCAACTACCGCCTTACCGGAAGATTACTTTTATGTTAATCTGTGGATACAGCTCTGGTGAGGATGGGGCAGCCTCTTTAAGAGGGGAAAAGGAGACATTGAGGACAAACTTGCTCTGTTTTGTAATTTTGCCCAGGAAAAAACCCTTTTCATAGCATTTGATGGGGACGTTGCAATGTCTTTTAATAATGCACTTAATATGTTATACAATTTCAATGATTTTATTCAAACAGTTGAGTTGGCTATTACCAGGTAAAATGTGGAAAGAGATATTTGGTGCAGATGGAGGCTTGGAAGTGACAGACTTTGAGAAGTACAGTTTGGGGCACTTTTTAAGTGATGGGGTAAGGGCTAACATAGTATGTGATTCATGTGCTCTGGGAGAGAAGTGACAGCATCAGAGAGCATAATATCTTTGATTGTTTTCCAGAATTAATCATTACCATCTGTCAGCTGCAAGCAAGGCCTCGTGGCCTTGTGGGATAAGTATAGGATTCAGAATAATAAATATAATAGCTGCCACTTACTGTGCTATTGCCTCTAACTAGTTGCTGTGTTCTGTCTTTATGTGTGTTATCTCATTGTCCCCTCTGATGGAGATACGGTTATTCCATATGATTGAGGAGCTAGTCAAGTGATTTCCACACGGCCACAGAGCTAGGAAGTGGCAGAGATATTGGATCTGGACACAAGTTTTTCTGTCTCCAGAGCTCACAGTCTTAACTAATATGCTGTTATTTTGAGGGGCTCAGAAAGTTCTTTCTCTGGGTAACAGGAAAATGAATAGTTACATCACCAATAATTAAAAGAAGACTTGTGTGGATTAGAAAAACCAAACAATCTGTTGAGGAAGAGGGGGCTTGAATTTTTGTTGCTCTGTTTTTGTTCTCAACATCCTCCCTAGGTCGTCCAGGGCCTCTCGCCCTAACATCAGTGGCTGTATCATTTCCCATCAGGTTAAATGATGGAACTCATTCCAACCTGGCTCCAGGGAGACCCCTTCCAGGAGGGTTTAGTTACTGAAGTAAAAGACAAGGCCAGCTGCCATCGAGTCTACTCCAGCTCAGGGTCACCGCATGTGTGTCAGCCCTTGCAACCTAGCCTTTTGATCAGTTCCTTGAACACTGTAATCTGCAGATGGGTGTATATATGGTGCCCTGGGAAGTGTCTGGTTCCATGGGCGAGGTCCTTTGATCACAGATCTGCCCTGATCCTCCTTTTGAAAGATACCTAGGTTTCTTTTTCTGATGGAAATATCTAGCTATTGCTTTCTAGAAAGCACTGACCTTAGCATTCTTCTTCCCTATCATCTGCTTGGCTGAGCTGGGCCTTCTTTGAGTTTTGTAGTAGGCTGCTCATGTTGTATTTTATAAGCAATAATGTGATCATTTTCTCTTATGGAAAAGGGGGTTTAGGAGTCAAAATTCTGGCTATTCATTTAGTTAATTCAACAAGTATTTATTAAGTCCATGAGGGTGTTGGGATTATAATGGTGAGCAAGGCAGGCAGGCTCCCTGTCCTCAGGAAACTTCCAGTCTAGTGGGAGAGGCATGTGAACCAATCACAGCCTGAGAGTGACATCAGCAAAATACATGCTGCAACATTGTAGGTAGTACATATTACTAACAATAAGATGTACGAACCCCCCCCCCCAAAAAAAAAAAAACAGACAGTTGTAAGGCCAGCTTATCGTAACTTGAATACGTCGTAAATCAGAGACTACCTTGTTAAGATCTTACAGGGAGCTGGTGATGTGTAACTCTCTCTAGATGACCTGCAATACTTAGAATTTTCTCAGCTGTTCCAATAACAGTATGACCACTTTATTGCTCTAGTTTTAGGAGCACAATTTTCTAAATTAAAAAATCTCTGTTAGTGTATAAATTATTTGAGTAGCAGAAACTGCTTCAAGATATAATCCTTTAATTTCTAAGAAAATGGTAGGAAAAATAAGAAGGTTTGCTTTGGTACCAAAACCACCCTTCGTGTTCGTTTATGTTTGTAATCTAATTTAGAGTAATTATTTCCCTTTGAATGGCTTGAGTTTAGCTTTTTAAATAGTCCAAACATGAAAACAAATCCTGTCTCATACATCCAGAGCCAAAAAGAAATTAGAACATGTATAATAAGAATGGATGCTTTAAATTAATTAAACACCTCATCTGCTTTCCTTCTTTTTGGTTGATTTTAGGCGGGGCTTTGAACTGGTTTGTTCCCGTTTGAACCCCTGCTAAGATTTTGCCTTTCTAACAAGTTCTCAGGGGATGCTAATACTGCTGGTTAGGGACTAATTCTGAGAACCATTAGTAGAGCCAAAACCGGAATCAGAGTTGTTGCCATTGAGTTGATTCTGACTCATAGTAACCATATAGGACTGAGTAGAGCTGCCCCACAGGGTTTCCAAGGAGCGGCTGGTGGATTTGAACTGCTGAGATTTTGCTTAGCAGCCATGCTCTTAAACACTGTACCACCAGGGCTCCACTGGTAGAGCAGTGGTTCTCAAAATATACCCAAGAACCACCTGGGGATCTCATTAAACTGTAGATTCTGATTCAGTATATTGGGGATGGAAATGCAAATTCTCAGCAGTGGTTCAAACTGGAATGAACCAGTTCAAAGCCCTGGTTTGGGGAGAAATTTCCCTTTTGAGAGGAGATTCTGTCAATATTTTCTAGAGTGTTCTCTACAGGCAACAAGTAGGCCAAGGGGCAAGAAGAAGGGAAGGTGGTGTTTGAATGCAGAGGGGGACAATGTCCACTTTGTGTATTGAGTGCGTTTTTCAGGTCTAATGATTTTTGAATCTCTGTGAACCTTTCTGGATGATAGGGAGGTAAAGCAGTAGAGGTAGCTGCTCAGGTTCAAGCTGCCCAGCCAGCAAAGTGCGATCCTCAGGTGTGAGCATTCTTACTTTCTGCTGGATTCTAGAGGCTCCCTAAGGAGCTAGTACGGAAGAATGGAGGGAGGCCACCCCCTGAAGTCCTTCAATATACAGGCTCTGGTTCATCCTGGCATGGGTCAAATCCTCCCTCTGCCAGTTATTGGCCATGTGACCTTTGGAAAGTTGCCTAATCTTTCTTAGTTTCTTCAACTATGAAATGTGAAGATTGAATGAGGTAATGTATGTAAGAATTTAGTACTGTATCTGCTACCATATCACACAGTAAATTGCTCAATGTATATAGCTATTAATTCATGCAATTGGTACAATGAGAATGCTCCTTAGAAGCAAGGATGGTGAGACTCTGTCTCACATACTTCGGACATGTCATCAGGAGGGATCAATCCCTGGGGAAGGACATCATGCTTGGTAAAGTAGAGGGTCAGCGAAAAAGAGGAAGACCCTCAAGGAGATGGATTGACACAGTGGTTACAACAATGGGCTCAAGCATAACAATGATTGTGAGGCTGGTGCAGGACCAGGCAGTATCTTGTTCTGTTGTACATAGGGTCATCATGAGTTGGAACTGACTCGATGGCACCTAACAACAATTGGTGTGACATGGAGCTCCATGAGGTGGTGCAGTGGTTAAACGCTCTGCTGCTCACTGAAAGGTGGGGTTCAAAACCCACTAGCTGCTCCGTGGGAGAAAGACGTGGCAGTCTGCTTACATAAAGATTACTGCCTTGGAGAGATGAAGAAAACCAAAGACACAAAAGAAAGATTAGTCTAAAGGACTAATGGGCTACAACTACCACAGCCAGCCCCAGACTGAGTTCAGTACAACTAGATGGTGCCCGGCTACCACTACTGACTGCTCTGATGAGGATCACCATAGATGGTCCCAGACAGAGCTGGAGAAAAATGTAGAACAAAATTCTAACTCACAAAAAATGACCAGACTTACTGGTCTGACAGAGACTGCAGAAACCCTGAGAATATGGCTCCTGGACACCCTTTTAACTCAGTACTGAAGTCACTCCTGAGGTTCACCCTTCAGCCAAAGATTAGACAGTCCCATAAAACAAAATGTGACTAAATGGGCACACCAGCCCAGGGGCAAGGATGAGATGGGAGAAAGCTGGTAATGGAGAACCCAAGGTGGAGAAGGGGAGAGTGTTGACGTATCCTGGGATTGGCAACCAATGTCACAAAACAATACATGTATTAATTGTTTAATGAGAAACTAATTTGCTCTGTAAACCTTCACCTAAAGCACACACACACACAAAGATTACAGCCTTGGAAACTCCGTGGGGCAGGTCTACTCTGTCCTGTAGGGTTGTTATGAGTCGGAATTGACTTGACGGCAATGGGTTTATTGGTGCAGTTATTTTTTCAGAGGAATTGGATTGCTGTCTTTCTCTCCTCCTTCCCATGGGATAAATCCTACCAATTGTAGAGGACTGAGAAATACGAGGGAAACTCTCACAGAAGCTCTGCCAGATGTTGTTTGTTTGGTTCTCCCGTTTTTCCTCTCTGTTCTCTGCCTTGGGAGGCTGACTATTGTAGGCCATATCAATGAACGGGATCCCAAGTCTCCTAGCATCTCCTTGGGTTCAGCCATGATGGAGGGGCCTCGGGAGGAGATAAAGAGGGGAAAAGAGTGAGGTCTAGACTCTTTGACTTCTTTCCTTTACGGTCAGTTCCTTCACCAAAGGTCCCTGCTCTTCTCAACACTGTCAGCTTTCTACCTCCGGGTTTCAGCTATGGCTCCCTCTCCTCATTCCTTCAGGTTTAGTGGTTGTAGCAGCTCAGCTCCTCTTGCACAATTCCTTTGGGCATAGTCCCTTCGTAGATAGACCCTCCTCAGATGATACTATTTCAAAAATGTTATTTGTTTCCTCTTGGGGTCCTGGCTGACATTGGGGCTATTTTCATTCCAAGACTTTAGATGAACTCTCTTCCCACCTGCTGCTGCTTTTCTTCAGACATTGTGACCAGTTAGACACAAGAGCCTTTACCAAAGCTTTAATGCTGGTGGTTTCTTGAGGCAAGGCTTGTGTGGACTGAAGGCATGATACTGAGCCAGAAGAAACAAGCTTGGGAGAGGTTCTAATCACTAATCGCAAACTATAGCTGCCCCAGACAAAGGAAGAGCTGCTGGGATGGTAGGAACTAAGGGATTGGTCGTGGCAGCCTCTGAGGCATTTACAGGCTGGATTTTCCCTGTCTTGTACAGACCATTTGAGGAAATCAATTCCCAAAGCCTTTACATAGACACAGGTTTGGACTTCCCACAATTTGTAGAATGGATATTAAAGGACAGAAAAATTCCAACCTGCATCTGGATCCAACCCCTTCATTTTATAGATGGGGAAACCGAGGCCTAGAGAACAAGATCACACCATTGGACGCATGTCACAACTTGGACCAGGAACCAGGTCTCTGGCTTCAGTCTGCTTCCTGGAGGTGTCTCAGAGTTAATGAAGCTTGAGACAAGGAGCTGGTGAGAGGACATAAGGCACCATCAGGTCCCTGCTTAATTTACCTGGTCCATCTGATGAATCTGCTCTCCAGTTTGCATTTGGGACGAGAGGAAAATATAAGTCCTTCCATTTTGAATTCCGGTGTCACCTGCAGATGGGAATACCTCTCTCAGTAGCCACGCCCCTCCTGGAACTGGACGAAAAAACCATACCAATGAGAAGGGTGGATACAGGTTTGAAGTGGTTTCTGTTGTATTCCTTCCGCCCTTTTATTTACGTTATTGCTGTCTGGTAACTCTTCCTGCGACTTATCTGGCATGTTACCAAGTGGTGCAGCATCTTTTGGGAAAAACGAAAATCCCCTTTGAATCAAGCCGTTTGAATATATATGCTTTTCAAAAGGAATACTAGTTGGCTGGCTAGTGATATATATTTGATGAGTGAATTTTACATTGCTAATGAGGTGGGTCAGAAGAGCTATTTTTGAAATGACATTTGTTATGAATATGATATGCATAATTTCAGAGATAAAAGGGATTTACTTTTATGAAAAATTGAAATGTGAAAAGACTAGGAAGAAACACTGATAACCCCCAAGCCCCTGGTGTGGTATAAATGTTACTGCTGGTGACAGGAAGTTAAATGAGTTTGAAATAAAAATAATTACTTTTATTGCTTCCTTATTAAAGAGACCAGGACCATAGCAGCTCCATGGACCACTGTGAGATTGGCAATTTAGTGGTAACAGATTCCCGGAAGTGGGATTTAGAACTGGATTTCATATATTAAACATTGAGTGTCATGGTTAAAGAGCGGTTCTAATTTCAATTACTTGGCTTTTATGGTCCTATGTGGTGAATATTCAATGGCTGGGAGGAGAGGGCTGTTTTCACAGGTATCATATATTCGCTTAACTTGCTTGACTGTGACTCTTGGGTACCTGTTCCTTCCAGTTGGAAATCTTGTTTAGAGCCTACGCTCTCCTGTTGTCTCCAAACTCTGAGCTTCTTGGTCACTGAGGTTGGCATTTCCCCATAAATTGGTTACATCAAAGGCACCTCTTGCCTGTCTTGAAAGAGGAGGTGTGGTACTTCTGAGTATTGGTGTTTCAAATTAAATAGAGGGCTGTTTACTGCACTGAGCATCGTTCTTCCCAGAATGTGCATGCTCCTGGGCATTGTTCATCTTTTTCTGCCATTGTCCCCTCTCCTTGGAGTCACCAGGTGGTACAAATGGTTAAGCACTGAACTACTAACTGAAAGGTTGGCAGTTTGAACCTACCCAGAGACACCTCGGAAGAAAGGTCTGCCTATCTTTTTCTGAAAGGTCACAGCCTTGGAAACCCTGTGAAGCACACTTCTACCCTGCAACACATGAGGTCATCATGAGTTGGAATCGATTCAATGGCAGTGGGTTTTTTTTTTTTTCCTTACTGTTCTGAGCATAATTCTTCTAGGAATGTGTATGCCACTGGGCATCGTTCATCTCTTTCTGCCATTGTCCCCTCTCCTTAGATTGTAAGCTTTTATAAAAACTCCCAGTGCAAATAATTTTAACACTTGCTGATGATAAAATCAGGTATATTGAAACAACTCAGAGCAATAGAGATGTAGGTTAAAAAAAATTGCCCATAGACTGTCTACCTGGAAATGTCCACTGCTAGTATGACATTTTGATATATAGTCATCCAGGATTTTATTTATGCTTAAAGGTATCTACATATATCTTTTAACATAAAAATGATGCCATACCACATGTACAGTTCTGAAGCTTTTTTTTTTTTTATTTAACAATGCATTTCAGACACATTTTCTAAATGCTATGATTTTTTAAGGCCTGTGTTCTATTTTATTGTATAGAATTTCAATGTCTGTCATTTCCTGATTTCACTACTTATTGGTGGATGTTTGGGTTATTTTCAGTTTTTGTTTTCATTGTTAAAAACAAGACTGTGATGAGTATCTTTGTACCAGCATCCTTATAGATTTCCTTAAGACAAATTCCTGAAAGAGGAATTTCTGGAAATAAGCATTCAGTCTTTAAGGCTTCTAAAATATACAGCTAAGCTACCTTCTACTCTGCCTTTTAAATCTTTGCCAAGGGAAGTGGGGACTCATTTTTGCTTTAATTTGCATTTCCTTGATAAGTTTTGTTGTTTTTTTTTCCACTTATATTTATTCTTTATTTGCTAGAAGACCAGCCCCACAAGGGCTGAGATTTTCTTCTGTTTTGTTTATTCTGCATCTCCTGCTCCCAGAACAGTGCTTGGCTTCTAGAAGGAACTCAACTATTTGTTGACTGTTGTGTCCTGGTGGCGCAGTGGTTAAGCATTTGGCTGCTAACCAAAAGGTTGGTGGTTGGAATCCACCAGCTGCTCCTTGGAAACCCTATGGGGGAGTACTACTCTGTCCTATAGGGTCTCTATGAGTTGGAGTTGACCCAATGGATTTGGTTTGGTTTTTTTTGGAATGAATTACCTTTCCTATCCTTGCTCATCTTTTTTCCTTTGGTGTGTGTCTTTTTTATTTTGATTTTGAAGAGCTTTTTATATACTAAAGATTTAGCTCTTCGTGACATTGAGTGCAAGTATTTTTCCTAGTTTGCTTTTTATGTTTCAACATTGAGGATTTCTTCTTGGCAAACAGAAATATCATTTTTTTTTTTTACAGGATCAATTGTATCAATATTTTCTTTTATATTTTTACCTTTCCTTTTCAGCTTGAAAAGGTCTCTCTCATTCTGGAATGATGAAACTGACACCTTGATTTTCTCTTATTTTAATGGTTTCATTTCAAACCTTTAAGTTATTAATATATCTGAATGCATTCTGGTGAAAGATAGGAATTTACCTCAAATTTTTTTTTCCCCAAATGATTTACAAATTGTCCCGGTAATCTCCTTTCTCCGTGGTTGTAAGATCTTTGAAGACAGAGAGTTGTGAGAAGGGAACTAACATTCACTGGGGGTATTATTTTCCAGTGAGGAACAGAGTCTTTCTCGTGGAATCCAGATTTCTGGATTCTGTGGAGGTTGAGGTGACTTACCCAAGCCATCACCTTGAGATGATCTTTGAACCAGGGCTTTGAACCAGTCCAGTCATGGCTGAGGAAGTGACACCAGAACAGACCTGCATTTTAAAAAATCTGCGTGAACGGGAACGATAACTGGAACGGGAAAAATTAAGGGTTGAAGCCCTGCTAGAAACTTAATCTCTTTCTTAGAAAACAAGGGCAGTTTATATGTTGCCTAGCAACCAAATCTCTTGCCCCTCAGATTTTGAACAGAGCCATAAACAGAGGTGCCCTGCTCAAAGGTGGCAGCAGACTGCTGGCTTTCAATGTATGTCACTCTCCACAGTCTTGCTAATAATCCAGTCTTCTGTATCAGGCTCCTGTAAAGGCTCACTATGCCTCTTCTAAGTCCCCCATTCTAGGGCTTCAACATGTGATTTTTACCATTCTGGTTATCATTCCAGTTCACCCAAATTAAAAAAATTCGGGTCTCTTCCAGTTTTGCTTCATTGGCCATGACTAAACCAGTTCAAATCAGTCGGAAGCCCTGCTCTGAACCTTGAACCTTGAGAAAACTGGTTTCCTAAAGTCACCTTTAAGTCAAACAACAGTCTAGCTAATTAGAAAATAATTTTTTGCCTTAGGCATTGTGCTCTTTTAAAGGAATTATCTATGTGCAGTTTCAACAACAGAAACTTCAAAGGTCAGACTAGAGCTGTGTTTTAAGGTAGATCAGTAATTATTTGAATTATTCATCAAGAAAATGTTACAGGTCCATGAGTTATTATGTAAAAACTGTTCTGGCCCTGTTTCCATGCCAGTGCATAATTAGTAGCAATAAACCAGAGTGTAAGAATCTGTCAAAGATTTTTCTTCTTTGGAGCATTTCTGACCCTCCAATCAGAAATGTTGCCCTGATTTGAAAATTGTATATTAAACTTCAACCAATTTTTGTTATTCGCTTAATATTATTTTTGTCTTAACAGCAGTCCTGTCATTCTTGCTCTACGTATTTTCACACTTAACAAAGTAGAGGCTATCTCCAGTTTGCAGATGAGAAGATGGAGGCTTAGAGAGGTAAGAAGCTTACCCAGAGACACTCAGCAAGGGTCAGAACTGGGCTTTAAACTCGGACCCACGGGCTCCCAAACCTCTGTTCTTACCAAGCATTCCAATCTTTCCTAGTCTTGGACTTCTGTGCATTCTCCATGCCCAGCGCGGGTCCTGCCCGCAACAGGGCTACTGCAGGCACTTAATGGTGCTAATGGCAGACCCTGCTGCAGCCAGGAATGGAATTCTCATGCAAAAAACTTTAAGAAAATAGTAGTGTTTTGGTGGTATAATCAAAAATGTATTTATAGTCTCCCTTTCTTCTTCTTAATAATCTGGTAGAGTCCCCAAAGCATATTTTCTTGGCTCTTAAACTTGACGTTGCCAAAGAGAAGTGCAGCAGTTAGAAGTAGAGGGTATGTATTTTAAGCACTTAACATGGGATGAAGGTTAAAGCATGTGGAAAATGAGAATAATGTTTATTATTTAAGCTGCGTAAAATACATGCGAGTCATAAATGTTTGGCAATTCTAGGATGGGAAGCATTATTATTTTATTGTTAAAGCACAGTTTGCTCCATTGAGCTGAGGCCCAACACTTAAAGTGAGAAGTCATTAAAGAATAATGTTGTACCCAGTAGTTGTGTTTTGATCGCACGTAGTTTCTACGCAACAGCAGTATTTCACCAGAATGCCTTTCCAAAGTGTGAACTAAATTTGAATAATCATTTGAGTATACTTTCAATGATGTTAAGAATTTAAATTCTGTAGCAGTGTTAATCACTGACAAGGCAACACATTTACTAGTGCTGAAAGTAATGGAAAACAAGTGTGCATTTTAGAGGCTTGTATTTTTTTTTTTTTTATAATAACTTTTATTAAGCTTCAAGTGAACGTTTACAAATCCAATCAGTCTGTCACATATAAGTTTACATACATCTCACTCCCTACTCCCACTTACTCTCCCCGTCTTGAGTCAGCCCTTTCAGTCTCTCCTTTCTTAACAATTTTGCCGGCTTCCCTCTCTCTCTATCCTCCCATCCCCCCTCCAGACAAGAGTTGCCAACACAATCTCAAGTGTACACCTGATATAATTAGCTCACTCTTCATCAGCGTCTCTCTCCCACCCGCTGACCAGTCCCTTTCATGTCTGATGAGTTGTCTTCAGGGATGGTTCCTGTCCTGTGTCAACAGAAGGTCTGGAGAGCATGACCGCCGGGATTCCTCCAGTCTCAGTCAGACCATTAAGTTTGGTCTTCTTATGAGAATTTGGGGTCTGCATCCCACTGCTCTCCTGCTCCCTCAGGGGTCCTCTGCTGAGCTCCCTGTCAGGGCAGTCATCGATTGTGGCCGGGCACCAACTAGTTCTTCTGGTCTCAGGATGATGTAGGTCTCTGGTTCATGTGGCCCTTTCTGTCTCTTGGGCTCTTAGTTGTCATGTGGGCTTGGTGTTCTTCATTTTCCTTTGCTCCAGGTGGGTTGAGACCAATTGCTGCATCTTAGATGGCTGCTTGTTAGCATTTAAGACCCCAGACGCCACATTTCAAAGTGGGATGCAGAATGATTTCATAATAGAATTATTTTGCCAATTGACTTAGAAGTCCCCGCAAACCATGTTCCCCAGACCCCCGCGCTTGCTCCGCTGAGCTTTGAAGCATTCATTTTATCCCGGAAACTTCTTTGCTTTTGGTCCAGTCCAATTGAGCTGACCTTCCATGTATTGAGTGTTGTCTTTCCCTTCACCCAAAGCAGTTCTTATCTACTGATTAATCAATAAAAAAACCCTCTCCCACCCTCCCTCCCTCCCCCCCTCGTAACCACAAAAGTATGTGTTCTTCTCAGGTTTACTATTTCTCAAGATCTTATAATAGTGGTCTTATACAATATTTGTCCTTTTGCCTCTGACTCATTTCGCTCAGCATAATGCCTTCCAGGTTCCTCCATGTTATGAAATGTTTCAGAGATTCGTCACTGTTCTTTATCGATGCGTAGTATTCCATTGTGTGAATATACCACAATTTATTTACCCATTCATCCGTTGATGGACACCTTGGTTGCTTCCAACTTTTTGCTATTGTAAACAGAGCTGCAATAAACATGGGTGTGCATATATCTGTTTGTATGGAGGCTCTTGTATCTCTAGGGTATATTCCGAGGAGTGGGATTTCTGGGTTGTATGGTAGTTCTATTTCTAACTGTTTAAGATAACGCCAGATAGATTTCCAAAGTGGTTGTACCATTTTACATTCCCACCAGCAGTGTATGAGAGTTCCAATCTCTCCGCAGCCTCTCCAACATTTATTATTTTGTGTTTTTTGGATTAATGCCAGCCTTGCTGGTGTGAGATGGAATCTCATCGTAGTTTTAATTTGCATTTCTCTAATGGCTAATGATCGAGAGCATTTTCTCATGTATCTGTTGGCTGCCTGAATATCTTCTTTAGAGAAATGTGTGTTCATATCCTTTGCCCACTTCTTGATTGGGTTGTTTGTCTTTTTGTGGTTGAGTTTTGACAGAATCATGTAGATTTTAGAGATCAGGCGCTGGTCGGAGATGTCATAGCTGAAAATTCTTTCCCAATCTGTAGGTGGTCTTTTTACTCTTTTGGTGAAGTCTTTAGATGAGCATAGGTGTTTGATTTTTAGGAGCTCCCAGTTATCGGGTTTCTCTTCATCATTTTTGGTAATGTTTTGTATTCTGTTTATACCTTGCATTAGGGCTCCTAGGGTTGTCCCAATTTTTTCTTCCATGATCTTTATCGTTTTAGTCTTTATGTTTAGGTCTTTGATCCACTTGGAGTTAGTTTTTGTGCATGGTGTGAGGTATGGGTCCTGTTTCATTTTTTTGCAAATGGATATCCAGTTATGCCAGCACCATTTGTTAAAAAGGCTGTCTTTTCCCCAGTTAATTGACACTGGTCCTTTGTCAAATATCAGCTGCTCATACGTGGATGGATCTATGTCTGGGTTCTCAATTCTGTTCCATTGGTCTATGTGTCTGTTGTTGTACCAATACCAGGCTGTTTTGACTACTGTGGCTGTATAATAGGTTATGAAGTCAGGTAAGGTGAGGCCTCCCACTTTCTTCTTCTTTTTCAGTAGTGCTTTGCTTATCCGGGGCTTCTTTCCCTTCCATATGAAATTGGTGATTTGTTTCTCTATCCCCTTAAAATATGACATTGGAATTTGGATCGGAAGTGCGTTAAATGTATAGATGGCTTTTGGTAGAATAGACATTTTTACTATGTTAAGTCTTCCTATCCATGAGCAAGGTATGTTTTTCCACTTAAGTATGTCCTTTTGAATTTCTTGTAGTAGAGCTTTGTAGTTTTCTTTGTATAGGTCTTTTACATCCTTGGTAAGATTTATTCCTAAGTATCTTATCTTCTTGGGGGCTACTGTGAATGGTATTGATTTGGTGATTTCCTCTTCGGTGTTCTTTTTGTTGATGTAGAGGAATCCAAGTGATTTTTGTATGTTTATTTTATAACCTGAGACACTGCCAAACTCTTCTATTAGTTTCAGTAGTTTTCTGGAGGATTCCTTAGGGTTTTCTGTGTATATAATCATGTCATCTGCAAATAGTGATAACTTTACTTCTTCCTTGCCAATCCGGATACCTTTTATTTCTTTGTCTAGCCTGATTGCCCTGGCTAAGACTTCCAACACGATGTTGAATAAGAGCGGTGATAAAGGGCATCCTTGTCTGGTTCCCGTTCTCAAGGGAAATGCTTTCAGGTTCTCTCCATTTAGAGTGATATTGGCCGTTGGCTTTGCATAGATGCCCTTTATTATGTTGAGGAATTTTCCTTCAATTCCTATTTTGGTAAGAGTTTTTATCATAAATGGGTGTTGGACTTTGTCAAATGCCTTTTCTGCATCAATTGATAAGATCATGTGGTTTTTGTCTTTTATTTTATTTATGTGATGGATTACATTAATGGTTTTTCTGATATTAAACCAGCCTTGCATACCTGGTATAAATCCCACTTGATCAGGGTGAATTATTTTTTTGATGTGTTGTTGGATTCTATTGGCTAGAATTTTGTTGAGGATTTTTGCATCAATGTTCATGAGGGATATAGGTCTATAATTTTCTTTTTTTGTAATGTCTTTACCTGGTTTTGGTATCAGGGAGATGGTGGCTTCATAGAATGAGTTGGGTAGTATTCCGTCATTTTCTATGCTTTGGAATACCTTTAGTAGTAGTGGTGTTAACTCTTCTCTGAAAATTTGGTAGAACTCTGCAGTGAAGCCGTCCGGGCCAGGACTTTTTTTTGTTGGGAGTTTTTTGATTACCGTTTCAATCTCTTTTTTTGTTATGGGTCTATTTAGTTGTTCTGCTTCTGAATGTGTTAGTTTAGGTAGGTAGTGTTTTTCAAGGAATTCATCCATTTCTTCTGGGTTTTCAAATTTGTTAGAGTACAATTTTTCATAATAATCTGAAATGATTCTTTTAATTTCATTTGGTTCTGTTGTGATGTGGTCCTTCTCATTTCTTATTCGGGTTATTTGTTTCCTTTCCTGTATTTCTTTAGTCAGTCTAGCCAATGGTTTATCAATTTTGTTAATTTTTTCAAAGAACCAGCTTTTGGCTTTGTTAATTCTTTCAATTGTTTTTCTGTTCTCTAATTCATTTAGTTCAGCTCTAATTTTTATTATTTGTTTTCTTCTGGTGCCTGATGGATTCTTTTGTTGCTCACTTTCTATTTGTTCAAGTTGTAGGGACAGTTCTCTGATTTTGGCTCTTTCTTCTTTTTGTATGTGTGCATTTATTGATATAAATTGACCTCTGAGCACTGCTTTTGCTGTGTCCCAGAGGTTTTGATAAGAAGTATTTTCATTCTCGTTGCTTTCTATGAATTTCCTTATTCCCTCCTTGATGTCTTCTATAACCCAGTCTTTTTTCAGGAGGGTATTGTTCATTTTCCAAGTATTTGATTTCTTTTCCCTCGTTCTTCTGTTATTGATCTCTAGTTTTATTGCCTTGTGGTCTGAGAAGATGCTTTGTAATATTTCGATGTTTTGGACTCTGCAAAGGTTTGTTTTATGACCTAATATGTGGTCTATTCTAGAGAATGTTCCATGTGCGCTAGAAAAAAAAGTATATTTTGCAGCAGTTGGGTGGAGAGTTCTGTATAAGTCAATGAGGTCAAGTTGGTTGATTGTTGTAATTAGATCTTCCGTGTCTCTGTTGAGCTTCTTACTGGATGTCCTGTCCTTCTCCGAAAGGGGTGTGTTGAAGTCTCCTACTATAATTGTGGAGGTATCTATCTCGCTTTTCAGTTCTGTTAAAATTTGATTTATATATCTTCCAGCCCTGTCATTGGGTGCGTAAATATTTAATATGGTTATGTCTTCCTGATCAATTGTCCCTTTTATCATTATATAGTGTCCTTCTTTATCCTTTGTGGTGGATTTAAGTCTAAAGTCTATTTTGTCAGAAATTAATATTGCTACTCCTCTTCTTTTTTGCTTATTGTTTGCTTGATATACTTTTTTCCATCCTTTGAGTTTTAGTTTGTTTGTGTCTCTAAGTCTAAGGTGTGTCTCTTGTAGGCAGCATATAGATGGATCGTGTTTCTTTATCCAGTCTGTGACTCTCTGTCTCTTTATTGGTGCATTTAGTCCATTTACATTCAGGGTAATTATAGATAAATAAGTTTTTAGTGCTGTCATTTTGATGCCTTTTTATGTGTGTTGTTGACAATTTCATTTTTCCACATACTTTTTTGTGCTGAGGCGTTTTTCTTAGTAAATTGTGAGATCCTCACTTTCATAGTGTTTGACTTTATGTTAGTTGAGTCGTTACGTTTTTCTTGGTTTTTGTCTTGAGTTATAGAGTTGTTATACCTTTTTGTGGTTACCTCATTATATACCCCTATTTTTCCAAGTAAAAACCTAACTTGTATTGTTCTATATCGCCTTGTATCACTCTCCATATGGCAGTTCAATGCCTCCTGTATTTAGTCCCTCTTTTTGATTATTGTGATCTTTTACCTATTGACTTCCATGATTCCCTGTTATGTGTATTTTTTTTTTAATTAATCTTAATTTGTTTGTTTTTGTGATTTCCCTATTTGAGTTGATATCAGGACGTTCTGTTTTGTGACCTTGTGTTGTGCTGATATCTGATATTATTGGTTCTCTGACCAAACAATATCCTTTAGTATTTCTTGTAGCTTTGGTTTGGTTTTTGCAAATTCTCTAAACTTGTGTTTGTCTGTAAATATCTTAATTTCGCCTTCATATTTCAGAGAGAGTTTTGCTGGATATATGATCCTTGGTTGGCAGTTTTTCTCCTTCAGTGTTCTGTATATGTCGTCCCATTCCCTTCTTGCCTGCATGGTTTCTGCTGAGTAGTCAGAACATATTCTTATTGATTCTCCCTTGAAGGAAACCTTTCTTTTCTCCCTGGCTGCTTTTAAAATTTTCTGTTTATCTTTGGTTTTGGTGAGTTTGATGATAATATGTCTTGGTGTTTTTCTTTTTGGATCAATCTTAAATGGGGTTCGATGAGCATCTTGGATAGATATCCTTTCGTCTTTCATGATGTCAGGGAAGTTTTCTGTCAGAAGTTCTTCAACTATTTCCTCTGTGTTTTCTGTCCCCCCTCCCTGTTCTGGGACTCCAATCACCCGCAGGTTATCCTTCTTGATAGAGTCCCACATAATTCTTAGGGTTTCTTCATTTTTTTTAATTCTTTTATCTGATTTTTTTTCAGCTATGTTGGTGTTGATTCCCTGGTCCTCCAGATGTCCCAGTCTGCATTCTAATTGCTCGAGTCTGCTCCTCTGACTTCCTAGTGTGTTGTCTAATTCTGTTATTTTATTGTTAATCTTTTGGATTTCTACATGTTGTCTCTCTATGGATTCTTGCAACTTATTAATTTTTCCAGTATGTTCTTGAATAATCTTTTTGAGTTCTTCAACAGTTTTATCAGTGTGTTCCTTGGCTTTTTCTGCAGATATCCTAATTTCATTTGTGATATCATTAAGCATTCTGTAAATTAGTTTTTTATATTCTGTATCTGATAATTCCAAAATTGTATCTTCATTTGGGAAAGATTTTGATTCTTTTGTTTGGGGAGTTGGAGAAGCTGTCACGGTCTGCTTCTTTAAGTGGTTTGATATGGATTGTTGTCTCCGAGCCATCACTGGGAAACTAGTTTTTCCAGAAAATCCGCTAAAAAAAAACTGCAGTCAGATCCCTATCAGAGTTCTCCCTCTGGCTCAGGCTATTCAGATGTTAATGGAGCCGCCTGCGTGCAGTCCAAATCCCTGTGGGACGGTTCCCCGGCTCGGATGCTGCTCTTTCTGCTCCAAGATCAGTCACTGCCTCCCGGGGACTTCTCCTAACGGCTGCGTCCCACGCCGCCCATGGAACCGGCTAGTCCCCCTCCCGGGGTTAGTTCAGGGGGGTGGAGCCGCTCTCTGTGCTTGTGCCGTACCTGACTGGTACGCTGGCTCCAGGCTCTGGAAACAATCGCTGCTTCCCCGTATTAGTTCGTTCTCCGTCTCTAAATCTGTGTTTGTTGTTCAGGGTTCGTAGATTGTTATGTATGTGATCGATTCACTTGTTTTTCCGTGTCTTTGTTGTAAGAGGGATCCGAGGTAGCGTCTGCCTAGTCCGCCATCTTGGCTCCGCCTCCCCGAGGCTTGTATTTTTATTATTTATACATTTAAGTACTTTCATCTGCACTTTTACATTCACTTATCTTCATTACTGGACACAATTTGAAACATGAGCTTGGACAAAATCAGTATAATAACTTTGCATTGTATAGGTACAAATAATATATATGTTATTTATACATTATATAATACATATTTATAATTATAAATAATATAAAACAAGGATAAATATTATATAATAGACAATATTCTAACATTTGTATCTTATGATTAAAAAATGAAATGGTGTAACTTTTGTACCTATTTTCTCCCAGTTCGTGACTTGCTCTTTCTTTTCTTAATAGTATCTGTCTTTCAAAGAGCATATGTTTTTAATTTTGATGACATCAAAGAACCAATTTTCAGCTTTGTTAAATTTTTCTATTTTTATTTTTATTTTCTATTTCATTGATTTCTGCTTTTACCTTTATTCTTAGTTATTATTTAATTAGCTCTTCTTTTTTTTTTTTATGTCTAGCTTCTTAAGGTGGAAACTTGGATCACTGATTCAAAACCTTTCTTCATTTTCTAATATATCCATTTAAAGCTTTAGCTGCATCCCACAGATATGTTATGTTTTTATGGTTATTCAGTTGAAATATTTTCTACTTTCCCTTGTGATTTCTTCTTTGGCTCACGGGTTATATTTATGTGATATATTATTTTAAGAAGCCCTGGTGATGTAACAGTTAAGCACTCAGCTGCTAGCCAAAAGGTTGGCAGTTGAAATCCACTCAGGGACTCCATGGGTGAAAGGGCTGGTGATTTGCTTCCATAAAGATTACAGCCAAGAGAACCCTATGGGACAGTTACGCTCTGTCACATACGGTTGCTATGAGCTGGAGTTGACTTGATGGCACTCATCGACAACAACAGCATCACGTTATATTATGTTGTTTAAATTCCAAATATCTGGGGATTTTCCAGGTATATTGGTTTTATTAATTTATCTTTATTAGTACTTAATTAAATTCCATTATGGGTCAAGAACTTACTCTATAAGATTGCAATCTTGGAAAATTTATTTAGACTCACTTCATGGTCTAGCATGTAGTGTCGTTCATATCTTCTCCCTCCTTAATAATTTTTTTGTTGACTTGTTCTATCAATTACTGAAAGATGAGTGCCAAAACCTCCAGCTATGATACTGGATTTGTCTATTTCTCCTTTTACTCCTTGCTTCGTGTATTTAGAAGCTCTGTTATTTGGTTACCTATAAAAAAATTTTTTTTTAAAATATATTTATGATTGTTAGGTCTTCCTCATAAAATGACTCCTATCGTCATGAAATGTCCCTCTTTATCTCTGGTAATATTTCTTGTCTTGGTGCTTGACTGCCTGATAATAAAACAGTTCCACCTTTCTTATGCTTACCGTTTGCTGGTATATTCTTTTCCATTCTTATACTATCATGTGACTTTATCCTTAAATTCATGAAAATTGATCATATTAGTTTTAAGTTTACCATCTTGCTATTTGTGTATCATTTGTCCCTTCTGTTTTTTGTTCCTCAGTTGCTCCTTTCCTGCTTTTTGTGGGTTAATTATTTTTAGTATTCTAATTTATTTCCTATATTGACTCCTTAGCGACACATATTATTATTATTATTTTAGTGGTTTCTCTGGTGCCAACAATATGTATCCTTAACTCATTTAAGATCTAGAGTTAATATTGTTCTACTTCATACTTCATTTTTCACTTTCCACACCTGACACTTCCCATTTCACTCTTTTCACCTCATAAATGGAAGAACTTTAAAACAGTTGAATTCTGTTTACCCACCCGGGTTTTTTGTGCTATCAATGCCATATATGTTATCTCTACATATTTGTAATCCATAATTTAGAATATTATTATATTTGTTTTAAACAGTCTTTTTAGGACTTTAATAGAAATCAGTACAAATCGTGTGCCAGCCTCACAATTGTTGCTCTGTTTGAACCCTTGTTGCAGCCACTGTGTCAATCCATCTCTTTGAGGGTCTTCCTCTTTTTCAATGACCCTCTACCAAGCATGATGTCTCTCTCCAAGGACTGCTGATAATATGTCCAAAATATGTGAGACAAACTCTTGCCTTGTTTCTAAGGAGCATTCTGGCTGTACTTCTTCCAAGACAGATCTGTTCGTTCTCCTGGGAGTCCATGGTATATTCAATATTATTCGCCAACACCATAATTCAAAGGCGTCAATTCTTCTTCGGTCTTCTTTATTCATTGTCCAGCTATACATGCATATGAGGGGATAGAAAATATCATGGCTTGGGTCAGGCACACCATGGTCCACAGAGTGACATCTTTGATTTTTAATACTTTAAAGAGGTCTTTGGCAACAGATTTGCCCGATGTAATACGTCATTTGATGTCTTGATGACTGCTTCCATGAGCATTGATTGTAGATCCAAGTGAAATGAAATCCTTTACAACTTCAATCTTTTTTCCATTTATCATGATGTTGCTTTTGGTCCACTGGTGAGGATTTTTATTTTCTTTATGTTGAGGTGTAATCCATACTGAAGGCTGTAGTCTTTGATCTTCATCAGTAAGTGTTTCAAGTCCTCTTTACTTTCAGCAAGCAAGGCTGTGTCATCTGCATAATGCAGGTTGTTAATGAGTCTTCCTTCAATCCTGATGCCGTGTTCTTCTTATAGTCCAGCTTCTCGGATTATTTGCTCAGCATACAGATTGAATAACTATGGTGAAAGGATACAACTCTGACACACACCTTTCCTGACTTTGGATCATACAGTATCCCCTTGTTCTGTTCAAACAACTGCCTCTTAATCTATGTACAGGTACCTCCGAAGTACAATTAAGTGCTCTGGAATTCCCATTCTTTGCAATGTTATCCATAGTTTGTTAGGATCCACACAGTTGAATGTCTTTGCATAGTCAATGAAACATAGGAAAACATCTTTCTGGTATTCTCTGCTTTCAGCCAAGTTCCATCTGACATCAGCAATGATATCTCTCATTCCATGTCCTCTTCTGAAGCCAGTTTGAACTTCTGGCATTTCATTGATGTACTGCTGCAACTGCTTCTGAATGATCTTCAGCAAAGTTTTACTTGTGTGTCATACTAATTACATTGTTCAATAATTTCTGCATTCTGTTGGATCACCTTTCTTTGGAATGGGCACAAATATGGGTCTTTTTCAGTGGGTTGGCCAGGAAGCTGTCTTCCAAATTCCTTGATATAGATGAGTAAGCACCTCCAGCACTGCATCTATTGGTTGAAACACCTCAAATGCTATTCCATCAATTCCTGGAGCCTTGTTTTTCACCATTCCCTTCAGCACAGCTTGGACTTCTTCCTTCACTACCATTGATTCTTGATCATATGCTACCTCCTGAAATGGTTGAACGTCGACCAAGTGACTATGTATTCCTTTCATTTTGTTTTGATGATTCCTGAGTCATTCAATATTTTCCCTATAGAATCCTTCGATATTGCAACTTGAATCTTGAATTTTTTCTTCAGTTCTTTTGGTTTTCTAACTCTAGGTCTTTGCACATTTCATTATAATACTTTACTTTGTCTTTGGCAGCTGCCCTTCGAAATATTCTGTTTAGCTCTTTTATACAATCATTTCTTTTGTCTTCTTTAGCCACCCGATGTTCAAGAACAAGTTTCAGAGTCTCTTCTGACATCCATTTTGGTCTTTTTTTTTTCCTTTCCTTTTTTTTCTTAATGACCTTTTGCTTTCTTCATGTATGATGTCCTTGATGTCATCCCACAACTTGCCTGGTCTTTAGTCATTAGTGTTCAATATGTCAAATCTATTCTTGAGATGGTTTGTAAATTCAGGTGGGATATACTCAAGGTCATATTTTTGGCTCTCGTAGACTTGTTCTAATTTTCTTTAGCTTCAGCTTGAACTTGCATATGAACAATTAACAGTCTGTTCTGCAGTCGGCCCTGGCTTTATTCTGACTGATGATATTGACCTTCTCCATCATCTCTTTCCACAGATGTAGTCAGTTTGATTCCTGTGTTTTCCATCTGGTGCATTCCACATGTAGAGTCACTGTTTATGTTGTTGATAAAAGGTATTTGCAGTGAAGAAGTTGTTGATCTTGAAAAATTATATCATATGATCTCTGGGATCATTTCTATCACCAAGGCCGTATTTTCCAACTACCAATCCTTCTTCTTCGTTTCCAACTTTTGCAATCCAATCACCAGTAATTATCAATGCACCTTGATTGTATGCTAGATCAATTTCAGACTGCAGAAGTTGGTAAAAATTTCCTCATCTTTGGCCTTAGTGGTTGGTGTGCAAATTTGAATAATAGTAGTATTAACTGGTCTTCGTTGTAGGCATATGGATATTATCCTATCACTGACAACATTGTACTCCAGAATAGATCTTGAAATGTTGTTTTAGCGATTAGTGCGACTCCATTCATCTTCATTTTGTCATTCCCAGCGTAGTAGACCATATGATTGTCTGCTTCGAAATGGCTAATATCCATCCATTTCAGCTCTTTAATGCCTAGGATATTGATCTTTATGCAGTCAATTTCATTTTTGACGATTTCCAATTTTCCTAGATTTATGCTTTGTACATTCAGTGCTCTGATTATTAATGGTTGTTTGCAGCTATTTCTTCTCATTATGAGTCATGCCACCTCAGCAGATGAAGGCCTCAAAAGCCCTACCCTATCCATGTCATTAAGGTTGACTCTACTTTGAAGAGTCGGCTCTTTTCCAGTCATCTTTTGAGTGCCTTTCAACCTGGGGGGCTTATCTTCAGGCACTATTCCAGACAATGTTCTGCTGCTATTCATAAGGTTTTCACTGGCCAATTTTTTCAGAAGTAGATGGCCAGGTCCCTCTTCCTAGTCTGTCTTAATCTGGAAGCTCCAATGAAACCCGTCCAGCATGGGTGACCCTGCTGGTATTTGAATACCGGTGGTGTAGCTTCCATCATCATAGTAACATGTAAGCCAACATAATAAGACAAACTGACAGTCGTGTGGGGTCTAGAAGGAGGCTAGAAGTCTGAATTCAGGGTACCAGCTGTAGGGGAAGTATTTTTCTCTCTGTCACCTCTAGGGGAAGGTTCTTGTCTCTTTTTGGCTTTTACTTCTCAGGTTCTTGTTGATCTTCATGAGGCATGGCATCTGTCTTCCCCCATCTGTGCTTGCTTGTCTCTGTGCCTAATCTACTCTTTTTATATCTCAAAAGCGACTGGCTTAAGCCATAATTTACACTGATATGATCTCATTAACATAACAAAGAAAACCTTACCCTTGAATGGGATTACATCCACAAGTATAGAGGTTAGGATTCCAACACATATTTTTGGGGGACACAAGTCAATCCATAACAACCACATATTTACTTTTTCTGGTGTGCCTCATTACTTTCTGTATATCCAACTTTCATTTCCTTCCGACTAAAAGACATTCTTTAGCATTTCTTTTGAAATGCAGGCCTGCTGGTGACAAATTCTGTTAGCTTTGTTTTTAATCAAAATGTCTTCATTTCACTGTATTTTTTAAAGGTTATTTTCAAGGGATCTAGAATTCTCAGGTGACACTTTTTTTTCTTCATTTTAGCATGTGAAGTGCTGCTGGAAGCTTCTGAACAAAGAATTTAAATGTATGCAATTTTGTTATTTGGTCAATTTTTTTTTCCTCATGCTAAAATTTGTATTGTGCCAATTCTAACCATAACCAGCAACCATAATCAGGCACACCTTCTTACTCATTTATTCAAAAGATATTTATTGAGCTCTAACTATATGCTTGTTTTTTTTTTTAACTATATGCCAGGCATTGTGCTATCTGCTGTTTCAAAAGGGGAGCATCAAGATGCAGTATATTTGGATAATCTTTATAAGTGAAAATAACAACTTACAGTGACTGACTATAGTATCTAGTATGGAGCTGACACTCTGCACGTTGATTGGCTAATATGTATATTTTAGTGGTTGATTTTGTACCATGAAGTATGACATCTTTCTTCTGTTGTCCTTAGCCAAGTGTCCTTGAGATCATCACTCACCATCAGTCAATATAGTTTGATATTAAGACCTTATTTTTACTCATTTTGTGATAACCTCTAAGCTTTGGACTTTTTGAGGGTGAGAATCATATTGCCCTAAAACCTCTACTACAATTAGTAGACTGCTATAAACTCAGGGGGAATTCAGTACGTCTTTGAGGTTGATGAGAATGGTGTTACTGACCTGGAGCAGAAGGACTTCTGAAGAGACACCAAATGACTTACGTAAATAAATGTTTAAAAGCACTTGACATTTTTGCATTAGCGAGCCAGGTAGCGTGAGGGTCTCCCTTCTCAGCCTTTTTTTGTCTCAGCTCATATATCCTTCTGTAAGTCTTGTTTTCACATCCTTTTATTTATTTTCATTGCTTTCTTCCGGATGGTCTCCTTGTGTCTCTTAAACATTCTGCTCCCAAATGGTGTTGGCATCCCACTGATAATAGTATGGATTCAATCAGAACCCAACAGAAACATTTACCCCACATTCCAAGGAAAAAAAAATCAGTTCCTGGGGTGTAATTGGCTTCTAAGCAAAAGACGGAACCATCTGCCCAAAAGGGTGAAGGTAAACAAGCCACTTAAAACCTTTAAATGGATGGCTCAGCTTGCCACTAAGCAGGCTGTGCATGCAAAGTGGAGGAGAGGAGGACCTGGAGCAGTAAATCTTGAGATGTATCACTGATTTGAGTTAAATGGAGTGGAGAGATGCTGTGTATCCTCACAATGAAGTAGGCTCCTCAAGGAGCACAGGACTGTTTAGAGCTCTTGAGAGGTTTATGGGTTTCTCTACACCAGGAGGTGAGGCAGGTGCTTAAAATTACTGAGGTGTATCCTAACCAATTACAGATCCCTAAAGTGAGAAGCTCTGATCAGTTGCATTTGGAAGATGAGCTGACAATTAAACTGTCAGGCCAGGCAAATGACAGACTGAAACATGGAGCCTCATCAGTCAAAAAATATTTATACCAACCAAATTTGAAATAACATTGTCACTCCTAGAATATCCAAACATATACTGTCTCTCTCGATATAGAGAACAGGCCTGGTAGGACCTCTTCATTACACAGCCAATTAGCATTTTAAAAACTAGCAGATCCTAGATGCAATCCCTAGATGCAATAGGGAAAGAAGAGGAGATATGGAAACTTCCGGGAGCTCACACAGACCACATTTTCAAGAGGAGCAACAGTAGTATATATTAAGAGGGCCACTGATGTTTTCTTGAAGTGCAGGAAGTTGAGAAGTTGTCCCTGGGTGGTGCAAACCATTAATGTGCTCAGCTGCTAACCGAAAGAGTGTAGATTTGAGTCAACTCAGAGGTGCCTTGAAAGAAAGGCCGGGTGATCTACTTCCAAAAAATCAGCCAGTGAAAACCTTATGGAGCACAATTGCACTCTGACACACATGGGATCTCCATCCGTAAGTGGAATCTACTCAACAGCAACGGGTCTGGACCAAGTTGAAAGAACTTCTGTCTAAGCTTCTTACTGCAAGACAACCGGAGTTTGAAGGGGTCCTTTCCAACCAGACTTTGCAATTCCTTGAGGAACATGTTGACCTCTTCTCTAAACGCATCCTGGAATTTTCTCTTTTGGCCTCGTAGAGCTGCCAGACTTGATTTCCTTGTTTCTGACATGCACATTTTGTTGACTACATGGAGAACTCCTTGAATAGCAAAGACATTCAAATCCTGAAAAGATGTCCTGCGTGTGGGGCAGGGCTAAATGCCATTGTTTAGTTAAAAATTATTGCTTAGAATAATTGAAGTATCAGAGCAACTGCTGCAGGCTTAAGGAGATTTATACTGCACTTGACCTCTGAAGAGCTCTCCTTTTATGAGGTTTCAAGGTCCCTGAGATGCCTGGAGATAGTACAGTTTTCCTAGTTACAGGAAAAAAGGTTTATAACTAAGCCTGAGGTAGGTTTAAATTTTGGATCTCAGAACTAAATTGTATATCCTTATTCACTCCCACGAGGGACCCTTGGAGCCCTGTACGTCCTTCAGGTAGGATTTGCTGTATCAGGACGTTAGTGGTGGTTTTGAGTTTTCGTGGCTGTAGGCCCCGTGTTTTCCTAGAGATTATCATGGATGTGGGCCGGGGATGGGGGGATGGGGGGTGGGGGGTGGGGGTGGGCTGGTGATGGCCAAACAAAGAGTCAGATGTTGGGGTGACAGGTGAGTTGGAGACAAACACACACATTCTGAAAAGGTGCAAGAGAAGCAAGTAGACTTTTTGGTTTGTAGTATTTAAGATTTCATTACTGTGTTAAGCTTGGAATAACATCTGTGGCTTTACATCTTTAACTCAGAAAATTACTGCCACCTTCCAACTGAATTTTTTTTGTTAATAGAATCCCTTAATGCATCTCTTAGTAGGTCCTCTAGCAAAATGGAAATCTTATCTGAAAAATAATCTCAATGCAGTCTACAGCTTAATGTGTATTGGAATTATCTATTGATTTTGCTACACACTGGTCATGTTTTCCCTACATTTCTCCGATGAAGCTGAAGCAATTGTTTAGGTGGAAGTTCTCTCCCCCCACATGAGGTATAAATGTTTTTAAGGCTTTTCTAATGTTTGCATCTATAGTAGTAGTAATTTTCATCATTCCTTCCATTTATCTAGCTGCTGACAATCCAACTCTGTGTGTGATTTAGAGCTGACAAGGAACCATGACATTGCCAGGCATAACAGAACGGGCACAAAAAATTTTGGATACTGGAACAGGCAGGGGCTATTTCATTTATTAATTCCCACTTACAAGTGACAACAATTGTTTATCTCCCTTAAAAATGAAGATGGTGTTGTTAGTTGGCGTCGAGTTGGCCCCTGACTCATGTGACTGTGTGCTCAGTGGAAAGAAGTGCTGCCTGGTCCTGTACCATCCCTATGATCAGGTGGCGATCAGACCATTTGATCCATGGGGTTTTCATTAGCTGATTTCTAGAAGTAGGTTGCTAGGTCTCTCTTCCTAGTCTGTCTTAATCTGGAAGCTCTGCTGAAACCCATTCAGCATCACAGTAGGACACAAACCTCCGCTGACAGATGTGTGGTGGCTGTGTATGTGCTGTGCTGGCTAGGAATCGAAGCTGGGTCTTCTACAGGGAAGGCAAGAATGAAGACAGTTCCGTAAAGATCCTAGAATATGGTAACACAGACATAGTATGGCAAAAGCTGAGTGGAAAATGCAAAGACTCAGGTTAAACGTTGATTTCTTTTTCATAGTCTAAATCAGCGTTTTAATTTCACTTATTTATTTTTTAAAAGGAAGGCATCTTTTATAACCCACGGTCAGACTGTTACTGTTAAGTTTCCATTACATGGTAACTGGCCAAACCTTGTTAGTTACTTTGGGCTGAGCATAATGAAAAGTTTCTTCATCCCAGGTTAAAAACTGGTCTCGGCTGTGTGCGCCTAGCATGTAGAGAAGTAAAGGACTGATAATTATCCAGTTAATTAGGTCACTGTAGACTGCCAATGTGGATAGTCTCATATGGTGCTGAGGGAGAGAGGAAAAAGAGTTTAAGGGTCTCCCGGATGGTGGGATCACAGTCAGAAAGGACAGAGGCAGAAATTGCGAAGTAACGTCTGTGTAAGGTCGTGTTTTAGGTCTCCCACGCCTTACTCGGGGAGGTTTATTGGCCTGCAGATCCAGGTCAGCCAAGCCCTGAGAAGTAAGAGAAGCTTTTTGACTTGGCTGGATTCCCGTAGAGGGCTGAGGTCTCCTGTGCTGGTAATTCATGTCAGTTCTCTGAACAACCTGCCTTTCTGCCCTGGTCCTACAGCCTGTGAGGAATTTTTTTTTTTTTTAATTGTACTTTACATAAAGCTTTACAGAACAAAGTAGTTTCTCATTAAACAGTTAGTACACATGTTGTTTTATGACATTGGTTAACAACCCCATGACATGTCGGCACTCTCCCTTCTCGATCTTGGGTTCCCTATTATCAGCTCTCCTGTCCCCTCCTGCCTTCTAGTCCTTGTCCCTGGGCTGCCCCTTTAGTCTTGTTTTGTTTTATGGGCCTGTCTAATCTTTGGCTGGAGGATGAACCTGGGGGGTGACTTCATTACTGAGCTAAAAGGGTGTCCAGGGGCCATACTCTTAGGGTTTCTCCAGTCTCTGTCTGGCCTTTTCTTTTGTGTGTGTGAGTTTTGTTCTACATTTTTCTCCAGCTCTGTCTGGGACCCTCTATTGTGATCCCTGTCGGGGCAGCCAGTTGTGGTAGCTGGGCACCATCTAGTTGTACTGGACTCAGTCTAGTGGAGGCTGTGATAGTTGTGGTCCATTAGTCCTTTAGACTAATCTTTCTCTTGTATCTTTAGTTTTCTTTATTCTCCCTTGTTCTTGAAGGGGTTAGACCAGTGGGGTATCTTAGATAGCTGCTCACAGGCTTTTAAGACCCCAGACACTACTCACGAAAGTAGAATGTAGAACATTTTGTTTATACACTATGTTATGCCAATTGAGGTAGATATTCCCCGAGACCGTGGTCCCCATAGCCTGTTCAACCAGTATATTCCTATCCACTGATCTCTGTTTTTCTGTTTGAAACCCATAGCCTTTGTCTAACTTCCTGCTTGGATTCTGACTCAGTTCTCCAGGGAGATCTTTGATTATCAAGTGTGTGTGTGTGTGTGTCCATTAAGACTACTTTGATGACCAAGGTAAGCGTCTGACCCAAGCCATGGTCTTTTCAATAGCCTCATATTCATGTGAAAGTTGAATAATGAAATAGGGGACAGAAGAATTGATACACTTGAACTGTGGTGTTGGCAAAGAATATTGACTATACCGCACACTGCCGAAAGAATGAACAAATCAGTCTTAGAGGAAATACAACCAGAATGTTCCTTAGAAGCAAGGATGGCAAGACTTTAACTTGCTTACTTGGTAAAACATTGCTAGTTATTTCAGGAAAAGACCAATCTGTGGAGAAGGACATCATATTTGGTAAAGTGGAGGGCCAACAAAAATGAGGGAAACCCTCGGTGAGGTGGACAGACACGGCGGTGTAACAATGGACTCAAGCATGCCAACGATCATGAAGGTGGTGCAGGGCTGGGCAACGCTTTGTTTTGTTTTACGTAGGGTTGCCATGAGTTGGAGCTGGCTCAGTGGCAACTAACAACAACACTGTATGCCTGTTTGCTGACTTACTAACTTAGCCCAAACACTCCATTTTTCATATTTTCTGGTTCCCAGTTTTGTGCCTTCTATGAGTCGGAATCGACTTGACGGCAGTGGGTTTTATATACCTCAAGGAGCCCTGCTGGTTAGTGGTTAAGAGCTTGGTTATATTAACCAAAAGGCCAGCAGTTGAATCCACCAGCCACTCCTTGGAAACTCTATGGGGCAGTCCTACTCTGTCCTGTAGGGTTGCTATGAGTCAGAATCGACTCCATGGCAACAGGTAGTAGTATACACCCCAAGGGAGTCCCTGGGTGGCACCAGTGGTTAAGCACTTGACTACTAAGTGAAAGGTTGGTGGTTCGAATCCACTCAGAGGCACCTCAGAAGAAAGACCTGGTATCTGCTTTTGAAAGGTCACAGCCTTGAAAACTGTGTGGAACAGCTTTACTTGGCCACGCATGGGGCTGCCATGAATTGGAATCAACTCAAGACAACTGGTTTGGTTTTTTTTTGGTGTACACCCCAAGAATCCAGTGCTGACAGTGGAAATGCTGAGCAGTTGTGTGAGGTTATGACACCTGTCCTCTGCCAGCCTCCTCTCCAGGTAGGTCCACTATTTGCAAAGCAAGTATCTGAAACATCTTTCTCCCCATTTCTGACTGGACTTCTTTCCCTCTATATCCCTGGACATATGTCCTAACTAATAAGCACTGTATATCTGAAGGAAATGAGATGCTTTAAGCAAGATCTGAATTTTAATAAAGCAAACGCCATTCCTCAATTTCTGGAGAGAAACCAGTGGGGCCTCTGTCCTGTCTGATGAGAAGCAGGTACAGAATAAGCTGCTCTTATCAATGCTAAGTGCATCTCTTACTGAAACCCGAGTGTGCTGAGTTTTATAATACCATGGTTTGATGGTAAATGCAAATGATAAAGAGAACATTATGTGCACTTCATTAAAAAGCGTGTTGCTGCTCACTCATAACTAATGATAAAGAAGTGCCAGCTGAACACTAATTGCCAATACGTGAATGAATCAGCCTCCAGCGGTCTCTAGGACGTTCTGGATACAATCGAAAATACATTAGACTCTCACCAGACTGTGCTAGGACTCCATACTAAGAACCCTTTGTTGACACGTGTGTAATGATATGCCCAGAATAGTAGGAACAATGTCTTGGCTTGAATGAGATGTTGATATTGAAAATGTGCATAACTGTTAATTTTGGGAGTGTTTTTTAAATATGAATGCCATGGGAGTTTCCCATTTTCCTACAAACCATTCCTTGATAGAGTTAATTTTTGTCAGGGATTTTCTTTTTTTTTAATGATTCTTCCAAGACTCTCCAAAACTTATGCCAGAAACTTTGTTTTGGTTTTAAATGCCTATAAGTAATTTAGCTTCTTTAATTAAAAAATTCCTAATAAAGCTTAGAGTACATTTTTCATTATTTTCCATGCGTTTTCTGCCTCCTGTAGGTAATTATGGAGCCCTGGTGGTGCAGTGATTAAGAGCTCGGCTGCTAACCAAAAGGTTGGCAGTTCGAATCCATCAGCTGCTCCTTGGAAATCCTATGGGGCAGTTCTACTTTGTCCTTTAGGGTTGCTATGAGTCAGAATTAACTTGATGGCAACGGAGATTTTTTACTACTTAATATTAAGAACTCATATTGACAGCAATGGGTATGGGAGTATTAAAAAATTGCCTATTGAATCCTATGGCTCTTAGTTCTATCTCCTATAAATAAACCTCTGGGTGTAAATTTTCTATCTCCTGTGGTAGATTTACATTTTTCCCACTGGGTCCCGGTTTGTCATCTTCTATAAAGTTTCCAGGTCATAATTGATGGGCTTTTATAGATGTCCAATTCATTCAATCAGTTTCACTTGTATAGAGAGAATCAATCGCCGGCATTTGGTAGACTAGTGATACATAAAAATCCTATAATAAAGTATGGTATCATCTCTCTTTAAAAACGAGCAATGAGGCATGACGATTTGTTTCTAAAGCAATAATCAAGAAAGAGGGCCCTGCATTTAATTCATTATGTCTGCCAATAGAAAGAGCAAAGGAAAAATAAATGTTTTCACCCATCTGAGTCAACTTCAAGCCCCAAATTATAGGTTTTTGCTACTTTGACTTAATTGCTATCACCAAGAAGCACAAGTCGCTGTGATCGGGTATCTTACAGAATATAAAGCACTAATCCTTGACATTTGGGAAAGTAATATAATTATCATTGCCCCAACCTGAACTGAATTTTTTTAAATACCAGAAATGAAGACAAAACCAAACCTTGGGAAAGTTAAATGAAAATCGTGTTACCAAAAGACTGTCTGTAATAGATGATAAGAACTTAAGTCATGCCCTTTCCCGGTATTCACATTTATAATAAGTAACGGATATTCTTATTAACATCAGGACTTGGTTAATTTGAAAGTTATTCTTTCTTAATATAAAAACTTCAGTCATTACGGTCAGGTGGTAGTGGTTGGAAAAAGGGCTGGCTGGGCCCCAAATGGGCAGGAGGAATGCTGCTTGAAGGGTCATGAGTAGTCCCCGGGGGGTGGACAGAGGTGTTTGGGAGTTGGGGTAGAGGAAGAGGAATCCTGCCCAGTCTCATTCCACATCTGTGCCCCAAGGTCATATAGGTTGGGAGCCATGCATCTTGGGGTTGTGTTCCGACTCTGTTCTTGCTTTTATTGCCATAGTTTCACTCGTTTTTCATCATTTACTAGTTTTGTAAAAAGTGTGAAATATTTCAAGTGTGCAGAAAAGTTCATAAAACAACATCATGTACCCACCCCACAACTTTCACAAGTCTTATATTTTATCATGGTTGCATTAGATTCAGTTCTTTTTTTTAAGAAAGAAAACCTCCTTGTATCCCTGGAGGAGTTTCTAGAGGGGAGCAGGGTAGGACTTGTCCATGTGCATCTCCCATATTTGGTCCATCCCCTAGGGGCTTCACAGCCATGGCAGGGCATTTCTCCTGCTCAGCCGGGGATAGTTCCGGGGCAGCCAGTCAGCCAATATTCTTCTTCTTTTTCCAATTACAGTTCAGAGGCATTAAGTATATTTACAATGTTGTGCAGTCATCACCACAATTTATTTTCAAAGCTTTTTATCACCCGGAACAGCAACTCTGTACCCATTAAGCGGTAACTTCCCATCCTTCCCGCCCACCCTGCCCCTGGCAAACACTAATTTACTTTCTGTGTCTATTCATTTGCTTATTCTAGACATTTCAGTTAAGTGAAATTATACAATCTTTGTCCTTTTGTGTCTGGTTTATTTCATTCAGCACGTTTTCAAGTTTTGTCCATGTCATAACATGTATGAGAACTTCATTTCTCTTTATGGCTGGATAGTATCCCTTCGTATGGATATACCACATTTTGTTTGCCCGTTCACCTGTTGATGGCCTCGCGGGTTGTTTTCACCTTTTGGCCATTATGAGTAATGCTGCTATGAACATTAACGTACAAGTATCTGTTTGAGTTCCTACTTTCAATTCTTTTGGGTATATACCCAGGAGTGGAATTGGTGGGCCACGAGGAAACCCTGGTGGTGTAGTGGTTAAGTGCTACAGCTGCTAACCAAAGGGTCAGCAGTTCAAATGCACCAGGCGCTCCTTGGAAACTCTATGGGGCAGTTCTACTCTGTCCTATAGGGTCACTACGAGTCGGATCCGACTTGACGGCATTGGTTATTTTATTTTTTTTTTGTGTGGTAATTCTATGTTTAACTTTCTGAGGAACCACCGAACTGTTTTCTGCAGTGATTGGCTGTACCATTTTATATTGTCACCAGCAATGCATGAGAATTTCGATTTCTCCACATGGTTGCCAACACTTATTATTTTCTGTTTTTTTTTTTTAATAATAGCCATTGTAGTGGGTGTCAAGTGGTAACCAGTCAATGTTCTTAACCACCCTGGGTGCTATTTGCAAATCCCTCATTATTAGTGAGGCTGAGCATCATTTCATATATATTTGGCAACTCGTCTGTGTTGTCTTTTTTCTTACTGATCTGTAAGAATGAAGAATCCTTTATCCTTATATGTATAGGAGCCCTGTTTGGTTAAGCACTTGGCTGCTAACTGAAAAGTCTGTGGTTCGAGCCTACCAGCTACTCTGAGAGAGAAAGGAGTAGTAGTCTGCTTCTGTAAAGATTACAGCCTTGGAAACCCTATAGGGCAGTTCTACTCTATCCTGTAGGGTCGCTGTGAGTCGGAATCAACTCAACGGCAATGGGTTTATCCTTATATGTGACAGATACTAATCCTTTGTCTGTTAAATGAGTCCCACATACCTTCAGCTGTAGCTTGTTTCCTAACTTTGTGCACAGTATCCTTTTTTGGTAGACATTTAAAGCTTTAAAGTGTTTCACTCTATTAGCCTTTCCTTTTATGGCGTATGGTGTCTGAGTTCCTTTAATTACAGGCTAGTGAAGGACAAGGCTGCAGATGTGTTGGGCCCCTGGTCTGGGCCTTTCTCTCCCTGCGAGGTGTTCATTGATGTGCCATCTGCTCTGAACAGCCCCAAGGGAGCGGCAGCAGAAATGTCTGATTATTACCGGAAGTCTCTGATTATTGCTTTGAGGAGTTGAGGCTACTGTATCTCCAGATTTGGCTTGAGGCAGAGGTCAGGAATCCCATGCTACCCTCGTTGCTCCAGGACACTGGGAGAGGGCAGGATTCTCCATCCATTTCTTACCAGAGAGGGTCTGCCTCCTGGCTTGTTCCCAGAGCTACCCCCATTCTCCTTCTCAGCTGCCTGCTACCCCTCCCCAAAGCCACATGGTTCCTTAGTGCCAGAGCTGGGATTCAGACCCCAGCTTGCCTCAGGACCTGGGCAGGCATGGTTTGGGGGCCCAAGCTTGCCATTTGGGGGTTCCTGCAGGTTTCAACCAATAAAAGAGAAGGCAAAGTTCACTTTTTAAAAGTGATAAAAAAGATCCAAATGTCCGTGGGAAAAAGCTTTTATGAAAAACAGCCAAGGAATCTGTACTGACAACATGAATTTCTAAGCCAATCCTAAGAAATCCATTTATGCAATCAGCTGATGATTTCCTTCTTTCTCCTAAGTGGCTCTGGGCTCAATTCAGACTGCACCTTCAATAGAAAATCCTATAGCCTCGAATCAGTGCTTGGTGCCAGGGGGGCTTTGGGTGATCTTTCTGTCACTCAGAAAGACCTGTCACTCAGAAGCACTCATACAGCTTTGATATTGCAGGGACCTTCTCGTCTCACCCCTGCTTGGTGGTGGATCTGCGTGAAGACAAAGATTTTGTGTCTTATTAGCTGGCTTGCCCTAACAGGCCCAGCCGAGTCGTGGGGAGGAGGTGTCAGAAATTACCAGCCCTTCCCAGAGCACAGACATGCCTTGCATTTACAAGAACCAGCAGCCCATCCTCCCTGTGGGAGTGCTCTGGCCTTGGTCTGGTACCTCCCTGGCCTTTTGTATTCACGTGGCTCTCTCTGTTCTGGGTCTGAGGGCTGCCCTGAAGTGTTACCAAATGAGCTAGGGTGTTAATAATGTTGTTGTTAGGTGCCGTTGAGTCAGTTCTGACCTTATGTACAATAGAACAAAACACTGCCCGGTCCTGCGCCATCCTCACAATTGTTGCAATGTTTGAACCCATTGTTGCAGCCACTGTGTCAATCCATCTCTGTGAGGGTCTTCCTCTTTTTCAATGACACTCTACTTTACCAAGCATGATGTCCTTCTCCAGGGACTGGTCCCTCCTGATAACATGTCCAAAGTAGGTGAGACAAACTCTTGCCATCCTTGCTTCTAAGGAGCATTCTGGTTGTACTATTTCGAAGACAGATTTGCTCATTCTTCTGGCAGCCCATGGTATATTCAATATTCTTTGCCAGTACCATAATTCAAAGGCATCAGTTCTTCTCCAGTCTTCCTTATTTCATTGTCCAGCTTTTGCATGCATATGAGACGACTGAAAGCACCCTGGCTTGGGTCAGGTGCACCTTAATCCTTAAACTGACATCTTTGCTTTTTAACACTTTAAAGAGGTCTTTTGCAGCAGATTGGCCCAACACAATGTGTCATTTGATTTCTTGACTGCTGCTTCCACAGGTGCTGATTATGGATCCAAGTAGAATGAAATCCTTGACAACTTCAATCTTTTTTCCCTGTATCATGATGTTGCTTATTGGTCCAGTAATGAGGTTGTTTGTTTTCTTTATGCTGAGGTGTAATCCATACTGAAGGATGTAGTCTTTGATCTTTATCAGTAAGTGCTTCAAGTCTACTTTCAGCAAGCAAGGCTGTATCAGCTGCATATTGCAGGTCGTTAATAAGTCTTTCTCCAATCCTGATGCCCCATTCTTTATATAGTCCAGCTTCTCAGATTATTTGCTTAACATACAGATCGAATAAGATTGATGAAAGAATACAACATGATGTTAATAATAAAGAGCCCCGTGGCACATTGGTTAGGCACTTGGCTGCTAGCCAAAAGGTTGGTGGTCGAACTCACCCAGTGGCTCTGTGGGAGAAAGACCTGGCAATCTGCTCTCATGAACGTTACAGCCAAGAAAACCTTCTGGGGGCAGTTCTACTCTGTCACATGGAATCTGAGTCAGTTGAGTTGCTATGAGCTGGATCAACTTGTCTGCACACAACAAGTTAGTAACAGCAGCGGTAATAACGCATCAGTATTGGTTCGTTGTATTGGTCCTTCATGGTTGGCTGTATCGTTGCTACCCACACAGCAGGTGTCAAGTGCTGAGGAATTTATGCCCCTTGGGAGCAGCCCTCCACCAATGACTGATGGGCATTGGTGTAAAAATTTGATTTTGCTTCCAGTAGGTAAAAAGAAATTTACATTTATCAAGAACCTTCTGTATGCAACTTTTTTTACATGCAACATCTCTTCGAGCCTGCATTTTTTAAATAAACTTTATTCTAGGACAGTTTTAGATTAGAGAAAAATTGTGAAGGTAGTTGCCATGTGTCCCACACTGTTTCCTCTATGTTAACATCTTATATTAGTGTGGCTCACTTGTCACAATTAAAGAACCAATATCGATACATTATCATTAATTAAATTGCATACGTAATTCAGCTTTTTTATTTTTCACCTTATGCCCTTTCTCTGTTTCGTGATCTCATCCAGGATGCCACCTTACATTTAGTTGTCACGTCTCCTTAAGCCGTTCTTGGCTGTGACCGTTTCTCAGACTTTCCTTGTTTTTGATGACCTTGATAGTGTTGAAGAGTTCTGGTCAGGTATTTTGCAGAATGTTCCTCAGGGGGGATTTGTCTGATGTTTTTCTCATGATTAGGCTGGGACGATGAGTTTTTGGAAGGAAGATCACAGAAATAAAGTGCCGTTCTCATCACATCATATCAAGTGTACCCCCCATTTTTACTGACAAGGAAACTGAAGGTCAGAGAAGTTCAGTGATCTGCTCAAACCCCAGGAAGGTCAAGTGCCCATTTGACCCTGGATTTTCCTGGTCCCCAAGTCCATGTTCCTTTCACTCCATAATGTTGCCCTCCCATGGGGCTGAAAGGGGACAACCAGATCCCAGAGGGGTTGTTCCTCCCTTGAATAGCCACCTCTTCCTGTGTGTCCTGCCCCTTGCCCATCTCCTTACTGGTATGGGTGTTTAGAGTTTTCTGTGTGGGGCAGAAGGGATGAGAAGGCAGAGAGGTGTGTCAGAGTGGAGATGGGGTATCAGAGCCCAATGAAGAAAGCCAGACATCCACTCTGCCCTCAGTTCAGTGTCGACTCCCTACAATATTGTGTTTAAGATTACAATGCCTCTCTTTCTCCCTCTTCTCTGGTTTCTGCTTTATTTGCTCCTGACAGCTTCCTCCACAGGACAATCTCCATCAACTCCAGGCTTACCTGCACCTTTCAGCTAGAATCTCAAAGGGAGAAAGGTCCTCCCTCTGCCAATATCCACCTTACTCCCCTTTCTAAAGATCTCTGATCATGCAACCTTTCCTGGACTAATCGCTGTTCCCAGGAGGTTCACCCCATTATGGTGGAGGAGGCAGGGCTTCTTGTTTGACAACTTCACAAAATCATGCTCACTGGGGATGGATTAGAGCTGGTGGTGTGCTTGTAAATGTTTAACAATCTGCTCTGGGCTGGGCGGCCTGATTTGTTTGCTCATTTCTGTGGTATAAATATTCCCATCAAGGTTGATTACAAGCTACCAACATGGTATCGGTGAATGTAGAGTTAGGAAGAGATGCACAGTAGCACGGCTCGCCGTTATATAGTGATTTCTTGTTATATAGTATTTCCATCGTACAGATGTAACAGACACAAATAACTTTAAGAGCATAGATCATAGTAAAAGGTAGTCAAATAATTAGGAAATGACGAGTTTTTTCTAATTCTTGCCTTTGTTTTTCTATAGTGTTTTTAACTGTAAGTTTATATACTTTAATTTTTAATTATCATTGTGTTTAACAATTGACTCACAAAATTCTTGATACAATTACCTTTCCTGAGCTGGTACAAGATAGGCCCAATACACCGCTGGTTAGAACCCAAGGGGCAGAAAGAGAGAGTGGCATGTTTACCTGGTGTTATCCCTCTCACTGCCCAGTGGGACAATATTAATTCTGCTCATGAGTGCTACTTCAGGTGGCTCATCAAGTCTGATGGCTATTAATACCTTAACACTCCAGGTCCTTATAGGCACTCTGACCTATAGCCACTTGCTTTTGAATAGTTCATTGTCAAGTAGAGCTCAGATGTGGAATAAAGCATTATTAGCCTTTGGTTATAAAGGTGCCAGAAAACCCATTGCTGTTGAGTTGATTCTGACTCATAGTGACCCTGTGGGACAGAGTAGAACTGCCCCATAGGGTTTCTAAGGCTGTAATCCTTGCAGAAGCAGACTGCCAAATCTTTCTCCCGTGGAGCAGCTGGTGGGTTCAAACTGCCAACCTTTTGGTTAGTAACTGAGTGCTTTAACTACTGCATCACCAAGGCTCATGAATAAAGGTACAGTTATTATAAATACCTCCTAAAGAAAGAGTGTTACTTTACTTCAGTCTTAAATGCATTTCAGAAGGTTTGAACCAAGAGGAAACATAATCATTGGTCGTTCCCAACTCATTATCAGGATGGAAAGTTGCCAGAACCTGGTTGGTGAAGGTCTGGCTTTTTGAAACCTAGGAGGCCATGATACTACCCTTTGAAACTGAGGCAGCCCTGCTTCCGATGCTCCTTCTAATAGTTCTGGTGATCTCTGAACTGCTCCAGAGATGATCTTTTTCTTTTCTTGGCGGACAACAGATATAGCTCCTATGGCCTGATTCCTGCCTGTAGGATTCTAGGAGGTAGACAGTTTTCTCTCCTTTCGTTCCTTCTCTGTCCTTTTTGGTCTAGCTGATGGGTTTTCTGCTGTGATAGCTGGTTTTATTCATCAGTCACAGGCTTAATTTCTTTAACAAAAGATGGTGTAGCCATGTCCCTGGTGAAAATTCTGGGACACGTGTCCTTAGTTTGTACAACACAAATCTTAAAAAATTTTAAAGTTTTGTTTTCATTTTGCATAGTTCATTTTTAAGTCCATCTCTTTCACATTTTACTGTAAGTGGCAAGGACAGACCACACAGCCCCTTTAAAATCATGTTTAGAAATCTCCTCAGCCAAATACCCAAGCTCATCACTTATGAGCTCTACCTTCCACCAAACATTTGAACAGAATTCAGACAAGTTTTTGCCACTGCATAAAAAACATTGCCCCTCCTCCGTTGCCCAATCACATGTTCATTGTTTTCTTTTAAAGCCTCACTAGAAGCACATTTAAAGTCCACATTTCTAGCAACACTCTGTTGATGGTGCCATATGTATTCTGATAAGACAATAGAGACTTTCAGTATGGCTCCCCTCACTTCCTTCTGAGCCCTCACCAGAATTGCCTTTGACGTCCATAATACTACCAACAATCTCTTCAAAGGCAATCTAGGCTTTTACTATTAGACACATGAAAATTCCTCCAGCCTCTACCCATTACCCAATTCCAAAACCACTTCCACATTTTAGGTATTTGTTAGAGCAGGACCAAATTTTGTCTTAGATAACTAGAGCTGCTGTAACAGAAATACCACAAATGGGTGGCTTTAACAAACAGAAATTTATTTTCTTACAGTTGAGGAGGCTAGAGGTCCAAATTCAGGGTGCTGACTCTAGGGGAAGGATTTCTCTCTCTGTTGACTCTGGGGGAAGGTCCCTGCCTCTTCAGCTTCTTTTCTTTGGTGATCTTAATGTGGTGTGGCATCTGTCTTCCCCCATTCTACTTGCTTGTTTGCTTAATCTCTTTTATATCTCAAAAGAGATTGACTTAGGACACACCCTACACTAATACTGTTCATTAACATAACAAGGAAAACCCATTCCCAAATGGGATTATAACCACTACAGGGGAGAGATGCAATGAATTACGTAATATGACCCTTGTAGCCATAGACTGACTCCCACAAAATGATTGGGTGGGACTATGCAAATAAGATGCTTTTGGCCCATCAACGGGGTTGGGCAGCTTGCTAATAATGTGGAGGTAGGACCATGTAAATAAGGTGCATGGGACCCTAACAAGAGTATTGGTCAGTTTTGCCATGCTGCCAGGGTTAAAAGAGAGCCAATCTCAAAGCAGAGGGGCTTCACTAACACCAAGAAAGGAAAGCCAGGAGTGGAGCATATCCTTTGGACCAAGGTCCCTGTGCTGAGAACCTCCTAGACCCAGGAGACAGAGAGAAAGCTGTAACACCAGAGATGGTGTAAGACGATGAGAAGCAGTGGTGGAAAACAGCAGCAGTGTAACTAGTAGACCAGTGTGAGATGGCACGGTAGGCTTCCCGGTCCACAGAGCAAGGTGGTTACAGTGGGTATGTTGATCCACAGAGCAAGAGAGCTGAGTGCCTTTGGGCAGGAGGACTCCTGGTGGAGTGGAGCGCCTCTGGATACTTATTGGCAGAGCTAAACAGCTTTGTAACACTTGACCACGCAGGGCAGAGTCCAGGTCGAGGGGTCCAGGGACCGAGGGAGAGGCCTGCCAGCAGGTACAGCCAAGAAGCTGTCCTGATCCAAGAACTGTATCCTGAGTTGTTCCTGATCCTGAATTGTAACCTGCTACTTCACTAATAAATCCCTAATCATGAGTATTGTGAGTTCTGTGTGGCCATTGCAGCAAATTATCGAGTCCAGCAAAGAAGTAGAGTGGACAGTGGGAGGGACACCTGGTGTTGGAATTTGTAAAAAGATTGGAGAGAGGAAGTATGTCTGACCTCCCCCTCATAGCAATCAGCGTGATGTTAACCTTGATTCTTCCCCCTCATGAAGTTAGAGGAGATCAGATGTCCCACCACCATTTTTACAAGGGGTTAGAATTTATAACACATATTTTTTGGGGACACAATTCAATCCATAACACCACTCTTCTTGAATTTAGTGTGCAAGAATAATCTTTTGCAGGCTCCTCTCACCCCACCCCTGAAGCTTCCTCCAGCACAGAAGGGGCTGAGGCTGGAGGCAGGGAGACCAGTAGGGAAGCTACTGCATCAGTCCAGGTGAGATGACAGAGGCCTAAACTTGAGCATGGCCTTGGGTTGGAGAGAGGTGTGTGATGGTGAGCTTGAGCCAGAGCAATGACCCAATGGCCTAGCTTTCAGCTGAAAGAACTCATGACAGTGATCTGTAGGCTTAAAAAATGTAAGTTATGACAGTATGAGTGTACTTTATATTCACGTAGATTTAACACATTTCTTGGGAAATGACACTTAAAGACAAGAACTGAGGTAACCTTATTTCATGACAAAAGTCAGATCAACCCCCCTCACTATGCAGCATAAAAAATTCACTTGTACATTGTGGATTGTATGTACAAGACTTGGATATGCAAAACACGAGGCAATATTTTACTGTAGGTAAAAAAAAAAAGCAATATCTTTAGTAGGTAAAGTTAAGAGAGTTTGTGGCTTAAAAATTTAGTGCAACATGGAGGAACCTGGAAGGCATTATGCTGAGCGAAATTAGTCAGAGGCAAAAGGACAAATATTGTATAAGACCGCTATTATAAGATCTTGAGAAATAGCATAAACTGAGAAGAACACATACTTTTGTGGTTATGAGGCTGGGAGGGAGGGAGGGTGGGAGAGGGTTTTTTACTGATTAGTTAGTAGATAAGAACTACTTCAGGTGAAGGGAAGGACAATACTCAATACACGGAAGGTCAGCTCAACTGGACTGGACCAAAAGCAAAGAAGTTTCCGGGATAAACTGAATGCTTCAAAGGTCAGCGGAGCAAGGACAGGGGTTTGGGGACCATGGTTTAAGGGGACTTCTAAGTCAATTGGCAAAATAATTCTATTATGAAAACATTCTGCATCCCACTTTGAAATGTGGCATCTGGGGTCTTAAATGCTAACAAGCGGCCATCTAAGATGCATCAATTGGTCTCAACCCACCTGGATCAAAGGAGAATGAAGAACACCAAGGTCACACGATAACTATGAGCCCAAGAGACAGAAAGGGCCACATGAACCAGAGGCTTACACCATCCTGAGACCAGAAGAACTAGTTGGTGCCCAGCCACAACCGATGACTGCCCTGACAGGGAGCACAACAGAGAACCCCTGAGGGAGCAGGAGATCAGTGGGATGCAGACCCCAAATTCTCACAAAAAGACTGTACTTAATGGTCTGACTGAGACTAGAGGAATCCCGGCGGTCATGGTCCCCAAACCTTCTGTTGGCACAGGACAGGAACCATTCCCGAAGACAACTCATCAGACATGGAAGGGACTGGACAGTGGGTAGGAGAGAGATGGGATGAAGAGTGAGCTATTTGTATCAGATGGACACTTGAGACTGTGTTGGCATCTCCTGTCTGGAGGGGGGATGGGAGGGTAGAGAGCGTTGGAAGCTGGCAAAATTGTCACGAAAGGAGAGACTGGAAGGGCTGACTCATTAGGGGGAGAGAAAGTGGGAGTATGGAGTAAGGTGTATATAAACTTGTATGTGACAGATTGACTTGATTTGTAAACATTCACTTGAAGCTCAATAAAAATTATAAAAAAAAATTTAATGCATATACAGTGTGTGGGCTATCTCAGTAAATATAGGGCTGTTTGGAGATGATTAGTTACCTAGAAAATATTTAGTAAAGGTCAGCACTTACACACGAAATCCATTTTTGGAGACTGCAATCAAAGAAAACTCCTGAGGCAATTTGCTTAAAAAACAGTATTAATGCAACAAAGCCATATTGCTTTCTTTTTGAGTTGGCTGAAATCATCAAGCTATTTCTTCTACTGTAATTGAGTCATCTTTTCATCTAGAGAACAAAGTGGCCAGACAGGGACCAACCTAAGGTATGAACTCAGAAAGGGCACCCAGTGTTTCTGCCAGAAGCAACCCAGCTATAGCTAAATAATGTTAGCATGCTCTTTACTTAGGAGAAGTTGAAGGACAAAAGAATAATCCTTTAGTGCCTTTGAAAGACTGTTGAAAGTCTTTTTAATGTCAGTCAGAAGCACTACAATGTACATCACTGTACGCTGCCAAAAAATACCCTTTGGATGCACCCTGGAACTATCTTTACAAAGTGAAATCCTTCTTGGGAATTTGGAAATAAATGTACCAGCAACATCTATCAGATCAGTGACTGAATTTTTTTAAAGTGGCAGGTTCACCTTTCCTCAAATCTTATTTGCACCCAACAAGTAAATAAATTAGTGTCAAATTTCTGTTTTCAGTTTTGACTTTGGGGTCCCAGTAAATTCTGCTTCTACAACAACCTGTTTGGATACGAATATGCTAACATGCTGCCTTATGTACCTTATGCCACAATATTAAGTATACAGTTTATGATGGACATTGGTTGGTACCAGGCAACGTGTTAGAACTTTACAAGCCTTCTCTCAGGAAGATACATGAGATATTTCATAGCGGTTAGGTGTCACCTAAAGTCAGAAAGTTTTGGTTTTGAGCTTTGAACCCGACTATCTCACCCTAGAAATTGTGCTCTTAGTTACTGCCTTATAGTTGCCCTATTAAGCAACAAGAATACCCAACATATATGATGTTTGGCAAAGTGATGATGCTGGCTTCATGGAATGGCTTGGAAAGCATTCCCTCCCCTTCTGTTTTTTTGGAAGAGTTTGTGAAGAATTGCTACTAATTCTTCTTTAAATGTCTGGTAGAATTCATCAGTGAAGCTGTCTGGTGGGTAGTTTTTAAATTACTGATCCGATCTCTTATTATAAGTATATTCAGATTTTCAATTTTTTTTGAGTAACTTTTGGTAGTTTGTGTCTTTCTAGGAATTTGTCCATTTCTTCTTAGTTACCTAATTTGTTGACACACAGCAGTTCATAGTATTCCATAACAGTCATTTTTATTTTTGTAAGGCTGATAGTAATGCCCCTCTGTCAGTCTTAATTTTAAAATAATTTAGCTCTTCTCTGTTTTTTTTGCGGGGGGGGAGGGGGTCATTCCAGGTAAAGGTTTGTCAATTTCGTTGATCTTTTCAAAGCACCAACTTTTTTTTTTATTGTAAATATATAAGGAATGAAACATCTTCACATGTACAATTCAATGACATTAATTATTTTTTAAAATTATTGTTACTAAATTAAGCCCTGACCTCTCGACTGCATTCACCAGGAATTTAGTCTCTTCAACTTGGAATGACTGAGAGATGCTAGCATTCTCCTGGCCCCTTGTTTAGGAGCTGAAGGGAGAAGAAGCCCTGTCTTATTGGCCACACCTGTCCATAGTAGGGCTTCCATTAAAATGAACTTGGTGGGAGAGGGTTGGGGCTCAAGTGCCACAGGCTCTTGCTGTTCCGAGTTTTAGCAGATTTTCTTGAATAAATATTTAATTGCTGTATGCCCTAGGACAGTTTTCAGAAACTTAATTTTTTTAATCGTTTTCACCAGTCATTCTTGCTTTGCTGGGGCGTGGGTCTGTGAAGCTGCTCACGCTGACATCCTAGAAAGGAAACTCCCCAGGACTACCCTTACCATCTCCATTTTATGGATGAGAAAACCGAGGCACAGAGAGGCTAAATGACTTGCCTAAGGTTGCACAGTAAATGCCAAAGCTGGGATATGAAGCCTTGGGGTCTGACTCCTGAGTTGGCACCGGGCTGAAAGGAGGAAGTTTATGCAGGTTCTGGCACACCCACACCTCCAGGAGGAGGAGAGGATCGGGAGGGGACAACTCTTAGGCATTTTTATAAAATCCGTAATGACCACCTGGACACTTCTGTGTGCTGAGCCTGTGCCGTATCATGCCGACGCCCTCTGATCAGCCCGAGGCATCCTCAGGGGGTCCCTGCACTTTCTTTCTGGCAGGCAGTGGGAATGGATTCTGCCTAAACTGTGCTCCCACCCCTCCACTGGATACAAATCACCACACGGATTTTTCTCTAATTGACGCCTTTGTCTTTGAAGTCAGGGATTCAGGCTGAATGGCAGGTGGGTGGGTCTGAGCTTTCCTGTAGCCCTTAACTGATGATCTCCTTCTGAGATGCCTCCCACTCAGGCCCATCTCCCAGGGCTTGCCCCGGGCTTCTCATCATCAGAAATGTCCCTTCCTGTGCTTTGTTCCCTCCCTCCTAGGCCCACAGCCTCCTAAGAGAGCTTGCCGATCTGATCAACTGAGTTGTACTATTGTGAGTGACACATTGTAGACTATTCAGTAGCACTCTCCTGGAGACTTACAACCTTAACCCAATGGAACGAGGCCAGTGATGAGAACCTCGAACGATAGTGATTGCTGGGAAAATTTTTTGGGTAGACAGAACCCAGTGGCATCAACCTGCCTCCCAAATCCTATTTCTGGCTGCTTTATAGCACCACTTGGATATCTAGTAGCCATCTCAGCAATTCGTGCACAAGGCTGGTCTCTTGATCTCAACCCCAAACTACTACTTCCTCTGCACTTCTTATTCTTAACGTCTCCCTTCTCTTCACCACCAGCATCAAATTCATCAAGTTCCTTCTAAAACATGTTCCAGATCTCCTACCCTCCAGCTGCACTGCCACCAGTACTGCAGGGCACCACCACCTGGCATCTAAATCACAACTGTAGCCACCTAATTGGTTTCCTCACTTATACTCACTCCTGTGGGTCAGATCCTATTCCTTCCCTGTAAACAAGCCTTTACTGGCTTCCCATAACATTTAGAACACGATTTCAACTTCTTACCATGGCGTGAGGTCTTACAGCATCCAGCCCCTCCCTAGTTCTCCAGCCTAGCCCTGCCTTGCTCTTTCCTTGCTGTCCCATACCTTACTTGCTGGCTTCTACCCCCACTGGTCTTAGTTCAGTTCCAATGCCAAGGTCTTTGCACTTGCTAGTCCCGCTGCCTGAGCAGTAGGCAGAATGCCTCCCCCCCCTGTGATCATGCCCTAATCCCTGGAACCTATGAATATGTTGCATGGAAAAAGCGACTTTGCAGATATAATCAATGTTGTTTTTAAGTGCCATTTTGACTCATAGTGACTGCATGTGACAGAGTAGAATTCCTCCATAGGGTTTCCTAGCCTGTAAACTTTGTGAAAGTAGATTGCCAGGTCTTTCAACAGTTTGGTTAGCAGCTGAGCCCTTAACCATTGCTCCACCAGACCTGAAAATAGGGAGCGTAGTCTCATTATCCAGCTGGGTTCAATCTAATCACATGAGCCCTTAAAAGCGGAGAAGTTTCTGCAGCTGGAGGCTGATTAACTTCAGAGCGTGAGAAGGACTTGACATACCTCTGCTGGTTTGGAAATGGAGGGGCAGTGGATGAGAAATACAGGCAACTTAAGGAGCTAAGAGAAGCTCCCGGCTGCCAGCCAGCAGGGAAACAGGGACCTCAGTTCTGCAACCTGAGGAACTAAGTTCTGCCAACAACTTGAGTGAGTTTGGAAGTGGGTTCTGCCCCAGAGGCTTCAGATACGAGCCCGGCCAGATGCCAGTTTGATTTCGGTCTTGTAAGACCTGGAGCAGAGAAATGAGCAGAGCCCACCTGCATATTGATCTACAGGACTGTGAAATAATACGCTTGTGTTGCCTAAGCTGCTAAAAAAAAAAAAAAAAAAAAAAAGCTGCTAAGTTCGTGGTAATTTGAACAGCCTGGAATGCCCTCTTTCCTCCTCTACTATTTTACTGGATGACCCCTTCTTTTGGGCTCAACTATTCCACGATTATCCCATTGAAAGTTCTTTCATGGCATCCTATTTTTTCTTCCTAGAATTAATCACAACTTGTCCTTATGTATTTGTTGAGAGCAGGGCTTCAAACCAGTTTGTTCTGGGTTCAAACCCCTGCTAAGAATTTGCCTTTCCACCCCCAGATACACTGAATCAGAATCTACACTTTAACAAGATCTCCAGGTGATTCTCACGTATAACAAATTTTGAGAACCACTGCTCTACTAGTGGTTCTCAGAATTGATCTTTAACCAGCAGCTTTAGCATTGGTTGGGAACTTGTTAGAAGGGCAAATTCTCTGTAGGGGTTCAAACTGGGATGAACTGGTTCAAAGCCCTGGTTGAGAGGCAGGCAGCATGGTACGGGGGGCTGGTGCGGTGTTCACTACGAAGGCTCTGGAGTTGCAGGGTTCAAACCTAGCTCATTCTACTTTTGTGATGTTGGCTGAGTTAACCTTTCTATGCCATTTCTCTAAAATGGGCATAATAAAGTAGCTCAGAGGGATGTTGTGAGAAATAATGTGCAAATGTCTATAAAACAGAGCAGTGCTTAGCACATAGTAAAAAAAAAAAATCCAATAATTGTAGCTGTTATGAATTTGTTAAGTGGCCTTCTAGACCCTGGGTGGGTAAACTATCACCTGTGAGTCGAATCCAGCCGCCATCTATTTTTGTAAATGGAGTTTTACTGGAATGCAGTCACATCTATTTATTTATGTATTGCCTGTGGTACTTCAGTGCTACTGGGGCAGAGTTGAGTCATTATGACTATGTGGCTTTGGCCCTTTACTGGGCAAGTTTGCTCTAGACTGTAAGCCCCATGGGGGCTGGGACCACATCTGGTTTGTTCATCTCTGTATACTTAGTTGTTAGCACACTACCCAGCACATAGTAGGTGCACAGTGCAGCAAGTTGAGAGAATAAAAGGTGAATTGCGTGTTAAGGCAGTATTGCCTATTCAGGTATAAAAAGAAGGTGGAATCCGCCCTTGCTTCCCCCAAATAACGTTACGCCCTCGTGCCAGCACTGTGCAAAGACCTGCTGCTCTGGAAGCAGTTAACTCAATCACGATTCTAACCCCACTCTTTAATGCTGCCTAACCCGCTTCGTGAATTCTCTCCTGCGAGGGGGTCCCGGGCTTTAACAGCAAATGCCATTTTTACTTCCTATATTAAAGCTGCTTTGTAGCTCTAGTTAACCAGCCCAATGGACTTTGGCCGTTAATCTCCCAGATCTTTACCTGAGCTGGGTTGCCTGGGATGTCTTAGATGTCACAATGTCAACAATCAGTAGGAGCAGGAGCACACACTGTGCTTTAATGAAGCTTCACTATGAACTTTAAATTGCCCATGAAGAAGCCCAAAGATTCAGGTATTTAGTGCCTGAAGTTTTCATCAAGCACATCTGTTTGGTATACATCAATGTCTTCCCTGCAGCTGTGTTTTACAGGGCCGGCTCACTGCCATCCATCAGATATTTTCACATTTCTATTCTCATACTCTTTAATTATCTCACGGAGGATTTCAGAGAGTTTTTAATGATCAGATATATTATACTTGTAAGGAAATCAGGTTATCTTTTCCAGAGGTGAAAAGACAGCTGATTACTAATTGAGCTGTTTGCCATCAGGATCAACTGTGTCAGTAGCAACACAGTTGGTATGAGAGGGGGAGGCTGGCAAGTCCTCCTTCTCAGCATTCCTCCACTGATGCCTGAAATCCTACCATTGGCTGATAATCCCCTTGTGTTATGCACTGTCTGCTTCAGGGCCATTTTTTCTCTTTATTTTTTCCTGAAAATATTTATTAAATATATATTTTATTTTTGGTGGCAACATACACAACCAAACATACCTATTCACAATTCTTACATGAACAGTTTATGCAAATATTTCTTTGCATGATAATAAAGGTTTCAGAATTTCATATTTTTTTTTCCTGGAATGGTTTGGGCAGGTAAAAGCAGAGCTATGAGAGTTGGGGTGCTTAAGGAGGCAGACTACGGTTGGGAGATCTGAGGAGAAGAAACGGGGACTATCGGATGGCTTTGGCTAGTTCGGGTCGGTCTGGTTGTGTAATCACAGTGGGATGGTGATGTTTTTCAAAGGTGAAAACTAAGATGTCTTTGTGTATGTAAACTCCACTCAGGAAGGCCAAGCATCCATTTCAGCCTCAAAACTGCTTTTATGGTCTCACTCTCCTCTCACCTGTAGTCCAGGTGAGCTGAAGGTGAGTAGTAGAGTGTCCACCTGTTGCTCCCCAGGTCACCAGGCCAGAGGCCTCATCATCCTCCAGACTCTGACTCCTCTTCCTTGACGGTGGGTCAGTGAGATGACAATATTGCCATTTCAACTTGAAAACCTTGATTAACTGACCTCAGAGCACATAAAACCTCCGTAGTTACAGTGCAGGTACCACCTAGTTATTTCACATACGTGAATGTCCTCAATCCACCCAAACTTTTAGTCCATAAGCGTCTTTATCCTTAAGATGGGCATTATAGTAATACTTATTTCATAATGGATTGTAAATGTTAATATAGTCTCTGATATATGTGTTTGGCTGTGTACATAGCCACCAGTTACAATAGTCTCTGACACATATTAACTACTTAATGAATGTTAGCATTTATTACTACTACCACTGTTACTATGGCTACTATTATATATGGTAAAACCTGTGAAAGCTGGAACCAGTGTAAGGCGGAAATCTGTCACAGAAGGAAAACTAGAATATTTTCCACTAAATAGAGTGATAGAAAAGTGGTGGCTGCGTCTTGTCAAAGGTGGAAAACTTGTGAGACCTGAAAAAAGTCAATCTTGTTGAGTTCCAGCTCTCACAGGTTGCACTGTAATTTGATATCATGCTTTTTTACTTTATTTTATGAACATTTCCCATGTCTTTAAATTTTGGTGGCTGTTTTACTATCTACTTGTTTGGTTAACTTTTACTGTTTTCAGTCCAATATTTCATCATTTTAAGTAAAATTTTAATAAATTTTTATATAAATCAGTGTAAAAATGGTATGAGGGTAGGAGTCTGAGATCCTCTAACTTTACAAGGGGGAAGGAGAATCAAAATCAACAGCCCAAGGCTGACTCCTATGAGGTGGAGGTCAGACGTGCCACCTCTGTCCGCCGTCTTTACCAATTCTGACACCAACCGTCCCTCGTACAGCACTCTCATTTCTCTGCTGGGTTCAATATTTCATTGCTATGGCCACACAGAACTCACAGACAATACCGATGATTATGGGGTCTTTTAGGGAAGTAACAGGTTACAATTCAGGTTCAGGAATGCTCAGGATACAGTTCTTCCATCACGAAAGCTCTTCCCAGCTGTGCTTGGAGGCACGCCTCTCCCTGGCCCTTGGCTTCTGCCCGAAGGTACTCAGCTTTTTCTCCCTGTGGGGTGGGAAGCCCACCACACGGCGTCTCTAACACAGCTTCTTGCTACCTTCAGAGTTAACAGCTCTGTCTCCTGGGTCCAGGGGCTTCTCAGCACAGGGATCTTAGGTCCAAAGGATGTGGTGCCTCCTAGCTGTTTTTCCTTGGTGATGGTGGGATCTTCTCTTTCCTGCCTCTGGGGTGGCTCGTTTCAAGCCCACCAGGATGGCAAAATTGACTAATTCCCTTACTGGGCTACAATTACCTTGTCTGCACAGTCTCACCCAAATCGCCTGGGTGGGAGTTACAAGACCACGGTGAGAAAGGTCACAAGAAAGTGATCCATCACACTGCAAAATCATACTAATTTTAAAAATAGTTCAATATGACAGATTCGTGGAGGTAAAATTACTGGGTGAAAGAGTATAATTTTTTTGCAGAGTATTTGAAAATGTTTATCTGACCTTCCTTATTAACACATACACACACACACACAAATAAAAACTTTGCCAATTTGAGTGGCAAGAATTTTCTTATAGTCTTAATGTGCATTTTTTTATTACTACTAAAGTAAGATATTATTTCAAAATATTAGGTATTTTTAATTCTTCACCTTTGACTTGTTTATATTCTTGCTCATTTTTCTATAGTTTTTTTCTTAATTTATAGGAGTGCTTTATATAGTATAGATTTTATATATTTATTATAAATTTCAATCATTTGTAGTGAACTTTCTCTCCACCTCCCCCTAATTTCATGTTGCTAATAGGAGCTTTTGTTGTCTAGCAGTTTTAAACTTTTATGTAATCTAATAGGTCAATCTTTTAAAGCTCTAGGTTTTGTACGTTTCTTTACTCTGCCAAGATTATGAAAACATTGTTCTATAGTTTCTGATACCATTTTTATAACCATCTGGATTTTGTGCTGTGTACTGTAAGATTGATGTATTATGTTTTCACAAATGGATATGATTTTCAAATAACATTTATTGAACAGTCTGTTTCATTCCCGCTGATATGAAGTCACTGATTTCGGATATGAAATTCCTGTGAAGACACGGGCCTACTTCTGACCTCTCTTGTGGGTTCTGTTGTCTATTTGATTACTGCCGTCCCAAAGTCACCTTGTAGTATTTGCTATAGCTTTATTAGCATATCCGATACAGAAATTGCTCCTCATTTTACTGGAAATTCTTGGGCATTTTCTATATAAAGTTTAGTATTAGCTGGATAATGTTTTTATCATGATGTTCGTAGTGGGTTTCTGGTAGATAATCTTTATACAGTTAAACTTCTTTTGATTCCAAGATTGTTAAGAGTTTCATTAGAGTGCTCACTTCAGCAGCACATATACTAAACTTGGAACGATAGAGAAGATTAGCATGGCCCCTGCACGAGGAGGACAGGCAGATTCGTGAAGCGTTCTGTATTTTTAGAGTGTTGACACATCGCAAGGTTGGCAACCAATGTCACAAAACAATTTGTTTATTAACTGTTCAATGAGAAACTAATTTTCTCTGTAAACTTTCACCTAAAGCACAATTAAAAAAAAAGTTTTATTACAAATATGTTTTGAATTTTATTAAACATTTTTGTCACTTATCTCAATAAGTCTTATTTTTTCTTTTTTAGCTTGTTAATTTGGTAAATTATATCAGTAAATTTAATGTTGAACAATTCTTTTCTTCTTGGAAAAAGTCCTCCTTAACCATATTTTAGTACTGTTTCCATACACTTCTGTGTTCAATTTGCCCGAATTTAAGATCACTGCATCTATATTCATCTTTGAGATAGTCCTCTGGGGTAGTGCACGCCTCTGCCTTCTGAACACATGGTGGATGGCATTTCTTGGGCCCCTTGGGGTTGAGTTGAGCCGTATGACTGACTTTGGCCAATGAGTTGGAAGTGGAAGTAATATGTCTCACTTCTAGCTAAGTGTCTTTTTTGCCACTGTTAAGATGTCCAGGTTATTTTTCCTCCTTTTGACTCAGTGACCAGCATCATTCAAGGCCATGAGCAACTGTGATAAGAGTAGCTCCCTGCCAACCAGCAAGACATGTATTGTGTATCATTAGCAAGAGATAAACCAAAGTTGTTTAAACAATGGTGGCAAACTTTTCTGTAAAGGACCAGATAGTAAATATTTTAGACTTTGTGGGCCAAGAGGCAAAATCAAAGCTATTAAGCGGGTACTTGTATGACAAGAGAGAGAACACATCTTTTTTTTACTGATGAACTTCAAAATACGATATTTTGCAAGGAGCCCTGGTGGTGCAGTGGTTAACGAAAAGTTCAGCAGTTTGAACCTACCAGCCACTCCATGGGAGAAAGACGTGACAGTCTGCTTCCGTAAAAATCTCAGCCTTGGAAAATCCTATGGGGGCAGTTCTACTCTGTCCGTGGGGTCCCTATGAGTTGGAACCAACTTGATGGCAACAGGTTCGTGGTTTGGGTTATTATTTTGTAATACAGGTCTACTGAAGAGAAGGATAAAACTTTCTTTTTCTGTGACAACATTTTGCTGAATTGGAATTCAGAGTTGGAGTTCAAAGTTAGTGTTCACTATCATATTGATTGCAAATTTTTGTTAATGCTGGTCCGTATGAGATTTTACCTATTTCAACTTTTAAAATGTCTTTTCACAAAGATGTTGTTAGGTGCTGTGGAGTTGATTTCAACTCATAGTGACCCCCTGTGACGGAGTGTAACTGCCCCAAAAGGTTTTCTTGGCTGTAATCTTTCCAGGAACATATCACCAGGCCTTTCTCCTGCAGAGCAGCTTGGTGAGTTTGAACCGCCAAACTTTTGGTTAGCAATTGAGTGCTTAACCATTGTGCCACCAGCCTCCTTATAACCAAAAACCAAACCCTTGTCCATCGAGTCAATTTTGACTCATAACGACCCTATAGGACAGAGTAGAACTGCTCCATAGGGTTTCCAAGGAGTGGCTGGTGGATTTGAACTGTTTACCCTTTGGTTAGCAGCCATAGCTCTTAACTACTACGCCACTAGGATTCCAGGGAACCTTATACCCAAAACCAAACCAAACCTGTTGCTGTCGAGTTGGTTCTAACTCATAGTGACCCTACAGGTTAGAGTATAGCTGCCCCGTAGAGTTTCCAAGGAGTGCCTGGTGGATTTGAACTGCAGACGTTTTGGTTAGCAGCCGTAGCACTTACCTACGATGCTGCCAGTGTCTCAGGTGCTACCAATTACGGACATCAATCCGTAAGCATATGATTTTGATTGAGCGTAGTCCTCGCTTGGAAGGCGTTTATAGAATTCTATTAGATTCATCTCTTGCTATTTGCTTTTTCTGCAAGTTCTAACATTGCAGATTAATCACTTCCAATGGAAGGGTAGGTAGAAGCTCCTCTGTTGCATTGTTAAATTAATTTTGAAATATAAAAATTTCCCTTTCACTCACACAGAGGTCTGAAAAACCCTGCTGGGAGTGTAGTTGGAGCTTGGAAAATATATCTGCTACAAACTTGTGTTGTCAATGGAGATCTCACTTGTTTTAACTTTTGACAGTACAGGATGCGTACAAAGCAGCTTGACAGGACTTGTAATTCAGTGTTAGTTGTCCTCAAGAGGATTTTTATTGCATGTAAGTTTCATATATAAGTGCTATTTTTCCTTGGAATCTTATTTAAATTTCTTAAGATATATTTTCAAGTCTGCAGCAAAAGCTAATTCCAGAGCTGCTCAGTGTTCAACAGTAGTGGTTGAGGGGAGTTCTTTCAACCAGTAAAAAGGTAAAAACCATTATTTAGCTCGTAGGCCATGTAAAGACAGGTGGGAGGCCCAAAATAGCCTGTAGGGTGTTTGCAGACTCTTGGTTTAAATCACTGAGCTATTAGGATTTTAATTCCTGCTCTGTATGTGTGTGTGCATGTGTGTACGTGCTTTCTTGTTTGATACCAGAGCTAGCTTTGAAGAATTAACTGGGAAATTGAAAATTAATTTCTGGAGTTTTTCTAAAAATTCCAAGTTCGTGTAGGTAGTGTGACGATATTAATATATGGAAGTTTATTAGAAGAGTCAAGAATTCTAAGAATATAGATTTCTGTTTTTTTGTCATTAATTTCTAATTGTACTGCTTTGTGGTCAGACATGTCGATTGTATACTTTCAGTTTGGGAAATTTCAGTTCTGTTTTAATGGGCTGTCTATTATTGTGTATCAAATTACCTCAAAATTTAGTAGCTTAAAACAACCTACCATGAGGGTCAGAAATCTGTATGCGTCTTAGCTGGGTGGTTCCGACTCAGGATCTCTGAGGTTTTAACAAGTTGCCAGCAGGACTCCAGGCACCTGAAGGTTTGACTGGGGCTGGAGGATCTGCTTCCAGGATAGGTCACTCACGTGGGCTCAGTCCCCCGGCCGCCTGGGCGAGTCGTATACCATCACTTCCACCTTATTTTACTCTTTAGAAGGGATTCAGTCTAGTTTATACTCAGTGGGAGGAGGACAGCATGAGGGTGTGATCATCAGGAGGTGGGGGTCACTGGGTGCCATCTTGGAAGCTGCCTACCACAGTCTGGTCCACGGTCAATTTTTAGTACTGTGTCACGTGGTTTGAAAAGAATGTTGAAATGTGTTCCATGTAGATCCGCTAGCTCTAACTTGTCAATTGTGTTAAATCTTCAAAAATAATTTCTTGTTATTGCTTGCTTCATCAGTTGATTTTGGTCTGGGATAAGGTCTATTTTGATGACTGTTGCATGTGCACGTGAAAAGAATATATTTTCTAAGTTTTTGGTTGGTGTGTTCTATAAATGTTTGTTTACTAATGTTATTCCAGTCTTCTATATCCCTGCTGATTTTCTACTTGTTCCATCAATTACAGAGAGGAATGGTAAAATCTGCAACTACAATTGTGGATTTGCCTATTTTTCCCTTTAGTTCTGTCAATTTTTGCTGCATGTATTTTGAAACTCTGTTATTAGGTGTGTCACATTTAGAATTGTTATGTCATCTTGATGAATTGACTACTTTATCACTATGAAATGATTCTCATTTTCTTTGTAATGCTCCTTACCTTGAAGTTTACATTGGCTGGTATGAATATAACCATGCTAGGTTTCTTATGCTTAGTATTTTCACAGTGTTATTTTTTCCCATCTTGTTACTTTCTACCTGTCTTTATATTTAAATTCCATCTCTAAGAGCATAAAGTTGGATCTTAATTATGCATACTAACCTCACGTGGTAACTTCCACCCAGATGTCATTGTTCAGAACATGACAGCTGAGCTCTTAACCACTGCACCACGAGGGCTCCATTCTAGTGGCATAAAAGTTGGGAAATGGCTTTTAGTAGCTGGGCACATTGTTGCCCTGAATAAAGCTGAAGTTTTACTAGTAGGGTAGAAATGGGGAATAGATACTGAGTAGTCAACTGGCAATCTCTTCCCCAAAGGCATAAAGATTCTTGATAATTACATTTTTTAGGTGACTTATACTTTTATCCATAAAAAAATCATTTTTCGACTTAATGCTTTGGACTTTAATTATAATTTGTATGTTAATATTGCCATACCTGTTTTCTGTTTTTGCCAGATGTGTGTGTGTGTGATAATCATTTTGTTTTACTCTCTTTGGGTAATTTTAAAAAAGGGTAAACAGTATAAAGTTGGATTTTATTTTGTATTGACTTTTAAACTGAATTGTCTTTTTTACATAGACTTTAACATACCGATGTTAAATATGGTTTCTGATATGTTTGGGTTTCTTGTTCTGTCTGCCGCTTTGCCAAAGTATCCTCCTCTTATTTTAAGACCACAATAACTTCTTAAATATTTCTGAGAAAGTAAACTAGAATTTCTTTTGAAGTACTTTTCAGTCCTCAAATTATTTCCCTAAGTTGACTGGCACTGCAGTTTTGTTAGTAGGAGGGCAACACCTCAGGAGGGAAGGATTTTACCTCTTTGGTCTAGTGTGCTTGCTCAGAGGGCTCTTGTAGTATGCAGAGCTTGCTATACCCCTAAGGGCATACTATCCAGAATATATAAAGGACTCTTTCAATTCAACAACAAAATATAAATAACCCAATTTAAAAATTGGCAAAGGACTTGAATAGAATTTTTTCAAAGACCGTATACAAATGGCCAACAAGCACATGAAAAGATGCTCGACATCATTAGCTATTAGGGAAATGCCAATCAAAACCACAGTGAGATACCACCTCATACCCACTATGATTATCATGTTGATTTTGACTGTTTGATTGAAATAGACTGCTTTCCCCAGTATTTATTAATAATTCCAGAGCTTTATCTGCTTTCCTTTTCAAGCAATAGTATTTGCTGTAAGTTTATACATAGAAGAAGTGTAAAGCTGGGGAAATTTGTATCTGTTTTTGCTTCTCCCATATGAATCAGAAAAAAAGCCAACATTAGATTTAATGGGAAATCATTTCAGTCTGAGTCAGATAACACCTCGACTCTAAAAGGCAAAATTTCAGAGTCACTGTTTAAGTACAGATTAAAATAGAGGAGGGTTTGATAATTGCAGGGAACACATTTAAAGTTATGAACTAAAATGGAATAGTGTCAAAACTATTTTCATTTTGTGGCAACAAAAAACCAAAATATCCCAAATACCCAAACCCACAGCTGTCGAGTCAATTCCAACTCATAGTGACCCTGTAGGACAGAGTAGAACTGCCCCAGAGAGTTTCCAAGGCTGTAAGTCTTCGTGGCAGCAGACTCCCGCATCTTTCTCTTGTGGAGCTAGTAGGTTTGAACTGCCAAACTTTTGGTTAGCAGTCGAGCTGTTAACCACTGGACTACCAGGGTTTCTTTTTGTGGAAGCAGGATTCTTTAAACTCCTAAAGACACAATTAGGAAAATTGCAACTGGAGAGCTTTACATTTACATCAGATTGTCCATCTTCTTAAATACATTTATAAATATAAAAATTACCACTGGTAAATAAGTAACAGAAGCAATTCCAAGTGTTAGCATCTTCAGTAATATTACTGCAGACAGGAGGAGAGGGCCTCTGGGTTCCTGCTGGCTGTGAACGCATCCCAGTTAAAAGTATTCTTGGCCATGGTTTCAGAAGTGACCAGTCCTGGGGTAAATCCCATCTCTATCAGGCCCTTGTATTTACATAGTCCAACTGACTCTGCTAGTCTTCACCTTCTAACAGGGGCAGGAGGCATCCACGGTGATTTTGATTAATAAAGCAACAGCAGATAAAATCTAAATTGAGTTTCATTAAAGTTTATGTATTTTCATGGAGAAGTCTAGATCTAGGTGATTATTCTGTAACTCCAAATCAGAGGCCTTCCTCTTTGTTATAAATGGCCTCTGTGCTCATGCCACTATGATACTGCCAACTGACTTTAGAAACATATTTAAATTATATTAAGATTCAGGCTAAACTGGGGCACTCCGCTCAAATTCTTGGCAGGCTGTATTTGTTTATTGGACTCTAGGGCAAGTCTCCTTGGCATGATAGGGCAGTTGGAGCAGCTGCCCCCATGATGAGCCCTTTGCTTTCACTAGCAGAAGAGACCAAAAGCAGCACAGGAGAGAAATAGCCAGGCTCCAGGCCAGATTCTTCCATGTGCTGCTTTTCATACATTATCATTGGATTTCATACCCTTCGAGACTTGAATTATAAATTTTAGGAAGGTCTTTCTAAAACCATGAAGACCAAGAACACGAAAGTTCTAGCGGGCATTTGAATTTCTCAAGTGTGGCTATGTTGATCATAATTATGAAATTCAAGCATATGAGTGGTCAAAGCTGGCTTTTAAATTATGAAAACTCAAGGTTTACACACAGAAAAAAAATTTTTTTGATTATGAGGGAGGGGAGGCATGGGGAAGGGACGTCACTAACTGGATAGTAGACGCGTTAACTTTGGTGAAGGGAAAGAGAACACATAGGAGAAGTCAGCACAACTTGACCAAGGCAAAGTCAGAGAAGCTTCCTAGACACACCCAAACACCTTGAGGGACCAAGTTGCTGGAGACCATAGTCTTGGGGGACAGCTAGTTAAATTGGCATAACAGTTCATAAAGAAAATGTTCTATATCCTATTTTGGTGAGTAGCGTCTGGGGTCTTAAAAGCTTGCGAGAGGTCATCTAAGATACACTTATTGGTCCCATCCCATCGGGAGCAAAGGAAAATGAAGAAAACCAAAGACAAAAGGAAAATTAGCCTCCACCAGCCTGAGCACGGAAGAACTAAATGGTGCCCGGCTATCACCACCGACCGCTCTGACAGAGACCACGGTAGAAAGTCCCAGACAGAGTGGGAGAAAAAATGTAGAACAAAAATCAAAATCACACCACACACACCCACAAAAGACCAGACTTACTGGTCTGACAGACCAGAGGAACCCCTGAAACTCTGGCCCCCAGATACCCTGCTAACTCAGAACTGAAGCCACTCCCAAAGTCCACTTTTCAGACAAAGATTAGACAAGCCTATAAAACAAACGATAACATACATGAGGAATGTGCTTCTTACAATCAAGTATGTGAGACCAAATGAACAACTCCTGCCCAAAAGCAAGACGAGAAGGCAGGAAGGGACAGGAAACCTGGATGAATGGACACAGCAAGCCCAGAGTGGAAAGGGTGAGAGTGTTGTCACATTGAGGGGATTGCAACCAATGTCACAAAACAATCTGTATAAATTTTTGAATAAGAAACTATCCTGCACTATAAACTTTCACCTAAAACACAGTAAAATTGTTAAAATAATCATGACTTAGGTTTATTAAATAAGTCAAGTCCAATCTACACTGATGAGCGTGTTGAGCATTCGTAAAGTGCAGACCAGAAGCCAGCATGATTCAGTGAATGGCCCGCCTGCAGGAAATGTTTGTGCTCCCGGACTCTGGTTTTTAGCCCTGTCCTGCCACATTTTCATAAGTCAACTGGATGAGATGAGAAAATCATTATTTCATAGGAACTCATTCATTCCTTCATTTACCCATTCATTGCTGACCTGGGCAGTGGAGAATCAGGAGTTCAATGTGGCTCCTGCCCTCCAGGAACTACCATAGAGCCGGGGAGATGGATATGGAAATGCATTACTAGAGGACAGTGCAATAAATACTGAAATGGAGCCACGTACCAACGGCCACAGGACTGCAGAGAGGGAGGTGAATCAGGGAGGGCTTCCCAGAGGAGGCAACATTAAGCCAGTGCCTGCCTGAGGACTCTAGGAAATTAATTGAAAATTGAATAAAAGGGTATGTAGTTTTTTTTTTTTTTAGATTCATAGAATGACCTAGAACAACTTTAGAGTTTACTTCATTTTATCAATGGGAAAACTGACTCAAAGTGACTTATTCGAGGTGACACAGCCAATCAGTTTCAAACTCCATATTCTGTGCTTAGGAATCTGACAAAATTTGACTTTTCGCTTTCAATTTTTGCTCTGTGGTCTTTCTGTCATTACCAGAGTGATCTCATGAGATAGAGTCCTGGAAGCTGGGGTGGGGGAGTCTAGCCTGAGCTCAGAATGGAGGATTGGAGCATGACTCTAGGTCCCTCTAGCCCCCAGTGCCTATGATTTAAAGGGGTTTTCATCTGTCAGCTCGTCTGGAAGAAGACTGAGCACTGGCAACACTGGGACACCAAAAGGCTTACACTCTCTCCTTTGGGAATTATGGACCACTGCAGATTTTGGAGGAGAAAAGTGGCAGGATTCAACATATCTGTCCCAAAAGACTGTGTTCATTTAAGTCAATGTAACCACTGAAGAAATGACTCTGATACAGAAGAATTAAATATATTAAGTGCTTTTGTAGTAAAAATCGCCTGTTGCCAAAAATGATTTCGAGCATCACTGGATGACTTTTAGCAGCCTGCTTTCCTGAGGCCTTAAACACTTTCAGATTGAAAAGTTATAGATATAGAAAAATCATATATGTAAAATAGTACATAACTACATATAAGAATATAACCATATTAAAGCTATGTGTAACTACCTATATAAAAAGCTATGTAGCTACATATAAAACTATACATGTATGTGTGCGTGTGTATGTGCATATTTTGTTCCAGAAGACCCCATATTTAGGTCTCCTGTACTGAAAGCTGTGCTAGTCTTGTTCTGTGCAGCTGTCTTCTCCAAACAGAATGAGTTATCGCCTTGTGCCCAGTGCACAGGAGGTCGCTGTGTCCCTTGAAGCAGTCATTGAGAATTTGGTTCTGATGTTCTCTGTGTTGCCCTCAGGCCACACGTCCTGGGGTGTGGCAATGGAAGAGGTCTTGGACCTTGGCTAAGAAACAATTTCTAACTGTCCGCATCTTGGTTTAGAGTCCAATGTCCTGGCCACAGCTGGCTGCATATTCCTGTGGTTACATTCTGGTTAGGTTGGATGTGGAAGTGTGAGCAGCAAGGACAGTGGTCAGCAGTGGGAACCAGCCCACTAGTTCACCCAGGTCTCCAGCATCCACACCATCCACTGGCATTACTATATCTGGACAAGTCTTGAGTCTTGAGAGGGCATAATTCCTGAGCCTGAGGGGCTTTGAATTTATACCTATGGGCCTAACTCATTTATTTGGTAAACTTCTTAGTGACGTATAACTTGCATACAGGTAAGTGCACACATTCTAAATGTACAGCTCAAATTTTCCCTAAGTGAGAAAGACAACACGCAATACAGGGGAAGTCAGCACAACATGACCAAGGCAAAGTCATAAAAGCTTCCTAGACACATCCAAACACCTTGAGGGACCGCGTTACTGCAGACCATGATTTCAGGGGGCATCTAGGTCAACCTGCATAACATAGTTCATGAAGAAAACGTTCTACATCCTACTTTGGTGAGTAGCATCTAGGGTCTTAAAAGTTTGTGAGTGGCAATCTAAGATACATCTGTTGGTCCCATCTCATCTGGAAAAAAAAAAAAAAAGAGCAGAGGAAAATGAAGAAAGCTGAAGACACAAGGAAAATATTAGTCCGAAGGACTAATGGGCCACATGAACCACAGCCTCCAGCAGCCTGACCCCAGAAAAACTAGATGGTACCTGGCTACTGACCACTCTGACAGGGATCACAAGAGGGAGTTGGGGACAGAGCTGAAGAAAAATGTAGCACGAAACTGAAATTCACACACACGCACAAAAAAACAGACTTACTGTTCTGACAGACTGGAGGAGCCACTGAACTATGGCCCCTGGACACCCTGCTAACTCAGAACTGAAGCTGGTTCCAAAGTTCACCTTTCAGCCAAAGACTAGACAGGCCTCTAAAGCAAACAAGAACACAGGTGAGGAATGTGCTTCTCAGTTCAATCAAATCTATGAGACCAACTGGGCAACTTCTGCCCAAAAGCAAGATGAGAACACAGGAAGGGACAGGGAAACTAGATGAATGGACACAGGGTGGAAAGGGGGAGAGTGTTGTCACATTGCAGGGATTGCAACCAATGTCACAAAACAATTTGTGTATAAAATTTTCAAGTGAGAAACTAATTTGCACTTTAAACTTCCACCCAAAGCTCAAATTAAAAGAGAAAAAAAAAAAAAATCCCGAAGTGAGCTCAGCCATTATTGAGCACCCAGCTCAGGAAAGAACATTACTATCCAATTTGTGTCTCCTCAAGTCACCACCTGCCAAAGGGCAGACACTTTACTGACTTCTAACAGCACCGATTAGAATAGTTTCATCTGTTTTCGTACTTTATGTAAATGGAGCACGCACTATGGACTCTGGTGTCTGGCTTCTCTCATTCTGTATTAGTTTCATCCATGTTTCACGTGGCTGTAGTTTGTTCATGTTCACTGCTCTATAGTAATTCACTGGTGAATATTCATAGCAGTCAATTGATCAATTCTATTACTGATGGCCAGGTACTATCCATTCTGCTCTGGGAGTGTTTTCAAGTTGTGAGATATTACAGGAAGTGCTGCTGTGGACATTATTGCACATCTTTTGACGAACATAGTATACTTTGAAGCAAACCTGCTGCTGTAGGGTACAACTATGATCAACTGTAGTAGAAAATGCCTGGGCTAAATCTCGTGGAGGCATTAACATGACCCATCAGTAACTCTAAATGGAAAGGGAGGGAAGATGAAAAATATGCTTGAAGAACTGAGTTCTTTCCTCCTCCTTTCTCATTGCACAGAGCTTTCCATCCATTCTGCTAACAGCTTCTGAGCACTTAACTTACTGAGTGCCGGGGCCTTGATGTGCATTGTCTTGCTCAGTTTTTCCAATAACTATGACTCAGGTGCTATTTTAGATTTCCATCGGACACATAAGAAAGCTGAGGCTGCCAACGGTGGAGTCAGGTCTCAGACCCAGGTGGTTTGAGTCCATGCTCTTAACTCTAATGTATATTTTTGCCTCCTAGTCCACCCATGCTAGTCAATTAAAAGAGCCTGTGAGTCTCGTTACTTGAAAGTCTGGGATTTGTATGCCAGTGGGGTTCCCTCTTTACATTGCATTTCCAAACTTCCATGTGTGTCCATGTGAAGATGAAGTAGCACTCAGGGTAGGTTGTTTTAATTTAGCAATTCATTCTGCATATGCTGACTTTATGTATATACACACACACACATATATGTATATGTGTATATATGTATATGTACGTGTATGTATATATAAAGAGTTTAAACTGGTGATGTGAAGCCACCTGGATTTTTCTTCCTGCCATCAATTTTCCTTTCCAGCCATCATCCAGTTTCCTGCACAGAAACTTTAGGATGATGGATATTTAATTATAATACCAATTTCATTGCTTAACAGCACATGGGTGAAAGGAAGCCTTCACCTGCCCTCTGCACCTTTTGGCAAATTTGCCTTATGGTATTTTGAGCTGGGAACTGAAAAGATAATTACCTCTCTAATAAAGTTTATAAAAACGACTGCAAATATTTTGGTGGTGCCTATTTAATGATCAGGCCACTGAAGGGATTTGAGGAGTCAGGCGAAAGTCGCACTTTTCTTGATGTAATTAAAGTGAAATTATGCTTCAGGCTTGTTTTCTATTAAAAGTTTGCAAGATTTAGCAGACTGTAGTATTCTGCAATATCTCATACTGCAGAAGAGTGTCCACATGCTACTTGCAAATGAGACTAACTTATGTAATCTGTGCTTAAAAAAAGGCAGCTGATTCATGAGAGAACCTTAGGATAGGGTAGCCCAGTTAAGGGAGTGTCTCTTGGGGAATGTCTCGTGTGGCAGATTCAGTCCAATTTCCTGGCCAATGAACAGCTGACAGACCGTATACAGAACCCTGGGTTGGGAGCCCTGGAGTCTAGAAAATAAAGAAGAAATGGTGTCTTCCTTCAGAAGGTTACATTCTATCTGGGGAGACAGGTGTGGAAAGAACTAAAGGTAATACAAGGTAAAACAAAGTGTGTCATAATGAGTCCTACAGATGCCAGATCTTCTGCCCTGCCGGCACCCCTTTCTGCATGAATATGCCCCACTGCCTCTGGTAGGGTTTACCCAGAAGCAGGTCTTGAGATAACGGTGTGACTTCAAGTAGTTTATTTTGGAAGGTGGTCCAAGGAGCCCTGTCAGGGAGCAGGAAGAAAGACATGTAAAGTGGTTAATAAGAGCTGTGCCACTGAGCAGGTTAATGTCATGGGTACCTGGAATACAACTCTGTTGGGGAATTATGGGGCAGCGTGAAGAGCACCCCATATTGTTAACCCAATGGAGAGCCAATAACCAAAACTCAAACCTGTTGCTGTTAAGTCAATTCCAATTCATGGCAACCTCATGCGTTACATAGTAGAACTGCTCCATAGGGTTTCCTCGACAGTAATCTTTATGGAAGCAGACGGCCAGGCTTTTCTCCCATGGTGCCACTGGGTGGGGTTGAACCACCAATCTTTTGGTTAGTAGTTGAGCACAAGCCATTTGTGTCACCCAGGGACCCTTGAGGGACACTAGAACTGGGTAATTTACCAATTACCATCAGTCACTGGTTGAGAGTGTTTTTGGGGACATCATGCACAGCTGGCCTCCCATGTAAGGCAGCCAGAGAAAGTGCTCAGGGGAGAATTTCAGGTGTTGGCAGTTGGGTGTCATTAGGCTGGTGTACACAGGAGTGGTGAGTGGACGGGGATATGGTCAGGGCCCCCACAACCCCTGATGAAGGGTAGCCCTAGATGGCCAGGCTGGTCTTAGGACACTACCCAGTAGCCATGGTTGCCTGGACCTAGGATGTACCAGATCTAGGAAGAAACAACATTGGAGGGTGAGAAGGTGAGATTCTCTTTTGAGAATGTGAATAAGAGGCACAAAGACATGTTGAGATGGTGCTGGGCATTTGTCTTCCAGGAGGTGGGAGTTAGAGAAGGCACTGCAATAAGACAGAAGGCTAGGGGTCACATGGAATGTGGATGGACACTAAGAAGCTAGCGGAAAACGCCAGTGTGGGGGAGGGAAACAGGCACATGGGGTGGGGAGAGGGAGGGTAGGAGTGGAGTGGGGAGAAGAGGAAGGAGGGGGACCTGCTCCAATTGGGTTTACACTATACTGGCTGGCCTGGGGCTGCAAAATGGCTACCAGCAGCAACCAGTGCCCTCTCATCCATCCGGTGGGAGAGAAAGTGTCAAACATTTCTTCACATCTCATTTGCTTGAATTAGGCCATATGCCCATCTCTTATAGGACTGCTGGAGCCAGGGGAGAGAGCTGTGCTCAGTGTTTACACACAACAGGGCCCATCTTGGAGCTGGTAGTACCCGGTTCCCATCCAGTTCCAAGGCTTGACTGGAATAATGATATTGTTCGATAATTTCCACATTCTGTTGGGTTACCTTTTTTTGGAATGGGCAGAGATATGAATCTCTTCCAGTCAGTTGGCCAGGTAGCTGTCTTCCAAATTTCCTGGCAAAGAAGAGTGAGCACTTCCAGCACTGCATCCATTTATTGAAACATCTCAATTGGTATTCTGTCAGTTCCTGGAGCCTCGTTTTTCACCAATGCCTTCAGTGCAGCTTGGACTTCTTCCTTCAGTACCGTTGGTTCTGAATCATATGCTACCCCCTGAAATGGTTGAACATTGACTAATTTTTTTGGTACAGTGACTCTACATATTCCTTCCATCTTCTTTTGATGCTTCCTGCATCATTCAATATTTTGCCCATACCAAAAAAACCAAAACCAAACTCATTGCCGTTGAGTCAATTCTGACTCATAGGGGCCTTATAGGACAGAATTGCCCCAAAGGGTTTCCAAGGAGTGGCTGGTGGATTCAAATGCCAACCTTTGTTTGGAATCCTTCAATATTGCAATTCCATGTTTGCGTTTTTTCTTCAGTTGTTTCAGCTTGAGAAATGCCAAGCGTGTTCTTCCCTTTTGGTTTCCTAACTCTAAGTCTTTGCATATTTCATTATAATACTTCTTGTGCTGCCCCTTGAAATCTGTTCAGCTCTTTTAAAAATCATTTTTTCCATTTGCTTTAGCTACTTGACGTTCAAGAGCAAGTTTCGGAGTCTTTCCTGACATCCATTTTGGTCTTTTCTTTCTTTCCTGTCTTTTTAATGAACTTTCGCTTACTTCATATATGTCCTCCGCAACTTGTCTTTGGTCATTAGTGTTCAATACCTCAAATCTGCTCTTGAGATGGTCTCTAAATTCAGGCGGGATATATTCAAGGTTATTTTTTTTTGGCTCTCGTAGGCTTGTTTTAATTTTCTCCAGCTTCAACTTGAACTTGCATATGAGCAATTGATGATCTGTTCCATAGTCGGCCCCTGGCCTTGTTCTGACAGATGACATTGAGTTTCTCTACCATCTCTTTCCAGAAATGTAGTTGATTTGATTCCTGTGTATTCCATTAACTATGCAAAGGCATTTGACTGTGTGGGTCATAACAAATTACGGATAACATTGTGAAGAACGGAAGTTCCAGAACACTTAATTGTTCTCATGAGGAACCTCTACATAGACCAGGAGGCAGTTGTTCTAACAAAACAAGGGGATGCTACATGGTTTAAAGTCAGGAAAGGTATGTATCAGGGTTGTTTCTTTTCACCATACTTAATCAGTGTGTATGTTGAGCAAGTAATCTGAGAAGCTGGACTGTATGAAGAAGAACATAGCATCAGGATTGGAGGAAGACTCATTAACCACCTGTAATATGCAGATGACACAAACTTGCTTGCTGAAAGTGAAGAAGACTTGAAACGCTGATGAAGATCAAAGACTACAGCCTTCGGTATGGATTTCATCTCAACATAAAGAAAACAAAAATCCTCACAACTGGACCAATAAGCAACATCGTAAGAAAAGATTGAAGCCCTAAAGTTTCAATTTGCTTGAATCCACAATCAATGCCCAAGGAAGCATCCATCAAGAAATCAAACGACCCATAGCATTGGGCAAATCTGCTGCCAAAGACCTCTTTAAAGTGTTCAAAAGCAAAGATGTCACTTTGGGGACTAAGGTACGCCTGTCCCAAGCCAAGGTATTTTCAATTGCCTCATATACACGAGAAAGCTGGACAATGAATAAGGAAGGCTGAAGAAGAATTGATGCCTTTGAATTATGGTGTTTGCAAAGAATATTGAATATACTATGGACTTTCAGGAGACTCTGGTGGCGTAGTGGTTAAGTGCTACGGCTGCTAACCAAGGGGTCAGCAGTTCAAATCTGCCAGGTGCTCCTTGGGAACTCTATGGGGCAGTTCTACTCTGTCCTATAGGGTTGCTATGAGTCGGAATGGACTTGATGGCACTGGGTGTTTTGGGTATGGACCTTCAGAAGAATGAACAAATCTGTCTTAGAAGAAGTACAGCCAGAATGCTTATTAGAAGCAAGAATGGGAAGACTTTGTCTCATATACTTTGGACATATTATCAGGATGGACCAGTCTTTGGAGAAAAACATCATGCTTGGTGAAGTAGAGCGTCAGGGAAAAAGAGGAAGACCCTCAATGAGATGTGTTGATGTGGTGGCTGTAACAATGGGCTGAAACATAGCAGGGACTGTGAGGATGGCACATGACCAGGTAGTGTTTCATTCTGTTGTACACAGGGTCACAATGGGGTGGAACTGACTTGACAGAACCTCACAAAAACAACCGCCACCCTGCAGGATCAGCTCATACCCACTTTGAAGTAAGAACCATAAAAATGTGAGGAAATGAGATGTTTAAAACTTTTGTGTGTTTGTGATTTTAGAATGAGTATCCATTGGCATTTCAGCACAATCTTCTGGTTCAGGTCTCTGTTGAGACTTTCTTATTTGCTCTTGTCAGGATCTCACATGCATTCTTTCAAAGTCCCAGGTGTCATAGAAATCATGACTAACGGAATGGAGTTCTTAGATAGTGTAAACAGCTAATGCCCTTACCTGCTAACCAAAAGGATAGAGGCTTGAGTCCACACTGAGGTGCTTTGGGAGAAAGGCCTAGTGATCTATTTCTGAAAAACTAGCCTTTGAATACCCTATGGAGCATGGTTCTACTCTGACACATGTGGGGTTGCCATGAGTTGAAGTCCAACTGGGTGGCAACTGGTTTAGAAATGTAGACATCCTCTGTGGGACAGTGAGCTCTTCCTAGATATAAGTGGACTTTGGGAGGGGTTTTTGGAAACTGCTTGTTGTATTCTCATAAGTAGTTACCAGGCCCCAGAATAGTCTAAAAAATCTCTGCTTTCCAAAGACCAGGGAATAATTTGTTTTTAGCAGATCAAAGGGCATCAGACTCTCATTGTGTGGAGCAAAGAGTTCTGAAAAAGACGCAACTCCAGCCCTGGTTTTATCCCTGACCAGCCTTACTGGTTTGGGCAAGATGCTCAAGCTCTCAGTGCCCCACTTTTCCCACATGAAAACAAAAGCGATGAACTAGATTTCTCACATGCTTCCCAGCTCTCGGGTGTGATGGTCTATAATTCTAATGTCTTACTTAGCCATAAAAACCTCACCTAGGAGAAGCTGAGTGCTGAGTGAGTGCAAGACATGGGCTGTTTTATACACATACCCAGGGAGAGAGAACAAAAGGGCAATATGGAAAGACATAGCCCATATGTTCCTCGGTGCATTAATGGTGCAGCAAAATTACAGTGTCTGCATCTGTCTAGAAAAAATATATTTCACTGGCCAAGGAGCTAATGCATCTGAAACAGATTTTCAAAATTGTCCATATGAGAAACCTGTTATTTATTCCTGAGGACTTGGAAAGGTACCCATTACCGACCAGTGGTGGGGGAATTATTACTATTAGGACATCCATTAGGAGACATTTGAGGCAATGTGCTCAGCAAGGCTCTCATTAAGTTGCTCAGATTTCAAAGATGTTGTATAGAAAACAGTCTCTTGGAATGTTATCATCCCTTCCCCCTTCTTTTGGTCATAATATGGCCCCCAAATGATTAATCGTCTTTGGAGAAGTCTCTGGTATGGTTATCACACTCCTAGTTTGGATCTTATAAAAATGGGCATGAAATAGTTAGGGGTAAAAGAATAAGCCATTGCACCTGTGGGTGCGATTAATCAAATAACAAACCCACCAAAAAAACCCACTGCCATTGAGTCGATTCTGACTCATAGCAAGCGTATAGGACAGAGTAGAACTGCCCCATAGGGTTTCCAGGGCTGTAAATCTTTCCAGAAGCAGACTGCCACATCATTCTCCCGTAGAGTGGCTGGTGAGTCCAAACCACTGACCTTTCAGTTAGCAGCTGGGTGCCTTAACCACTTGCCCACCAGGGCCCCAATCAAATAATAGTAAAGGTATCATGAAGTCTATGAATTCTTTGTTGTTGGGGTTGGATGTTATCTGGAAGTTCACCTCTTGCCCAGGATCAAGGATCTAGAAAATAGAATCTTCTCAAATGGGAAGCCGCTGAGTGCAATGGAAGTCCTGCATTTTGCAAAACTCCCATTAGCAGTGTCCAAAGCGGTAGAGATGCTTGTGGTTGCCAGTTGAAACGGGGTTGCTGAATCTACGGAAAATACAATTCTTGATGACTTTGTACTTAAGGTCTAAACTTTGAGCAATCAAAGCCAGAGAGCTGGAGCATTCCTGATAGTCATCATGAAAAACCTAGCTATGAGGAAGGGACCTTGAACATAGGCCAGAATGATACATAGGTCACTTTCATCCATTCATTAAGTCATTCAACCAAATGGATAGATTCAATTCCAGGTATACTGGGTTTGAGGTTCCTCTAGTACATCCAAAGAGAGATGACCATAGCTATAAAACAGCTACTACCTTTTATGGAACACAAACTGTGAGAGCAAGTGTAATGGAGCTGTGAGGTCAAAGCTTATTGAACATTTACTCTGGGCCGTGCAATATTATCCCCATGTTATGGATTGAATTGTGTCACCCCAAACTATGTGTTGTAAATCGTAACCCCTGTAGTGGTTATAATCCCATTTGGGACAGGTTTTTTTGTTATGTTAATGAACAGTATTAACGTAGGGTGTATCTTAAGCCAATCTCTTTTGAGATGTAAAAGAGATTAAACAAGCAAGCGAGAAGCACAGATGGGGGCAGAGAGATGCCACACCACATGAAGATCAGCAAGGGGCCAAGGAATGCCAGGCCTATGGTGCCGAAAAGAGACAAGGACCTTCCCCCAGAGCCAACAGAGAGAGAGCCTTCCCTTAGAGCCAGCGCCTTGAATTCAGACTTCTAGCCTCCTAAAATGTGAGGAAATAAATTTCTGTTTGTTAAAGCCATCCACTTGTGGTATTTCTGTAACAGCAGCAGTAGATAACTAAGACACCTCATTTCTCAGAAAAGGTAGACCTATAGAGGTTAAATAGCTTGCCCCAAATCACACAGCCAGGAAGGTGGCAAACCCAGCTGTTAAAAAACAAACAAACAAACTAAAAAAAACACCTTTTGTAACTTGCTATTCTAGAAAGTTTCAATCCTATAGAAAAGTAGAGGAAATACAGTAATGGACTCTAAAGTGTAGCATCACCCAGCTTCCACAATTATCAGGTCATCTTGTTTCGCCTATATTTGCCACTGGATTAACCACACATCATCTGTCAACATTTCAGTGTCGTCTCTAAAAGACATGGACTTTAAAAAACAAAACCCCAATGTCATTGTAATTATTTCCCCAAATTAGTAATTTCTTATCAGCAAATGTCCATAGCACAGATTCTACATTGTGTCTTAATTCTTTAAAACTTTGTTCAAACAAGGGGCTAATAAGTTCCAAACATTCAATAAGCCGATACACCTCTTGTCTATTTTAATCCACAATTTCCCGCCTCTTTAGAATTGTTTGTTGAAGAAACACGATAATTTTCTTCTCCACCCCACAACCCCCAGCTCTTTTCTTTCCCCATAGGGAACCACTTTCAAGTGCTCACAGTTTAGCCTCTAAGACCTGTGTGTGTGTGTGCACAGACACATACATAAAATCTTATTTTTTAATCAGTATGTCTTGGTAATCTCTGTCTGCGGATATAGATCCAGCTAATCTTTTGAAAAGGAGCCCTGGTGGTGCAGTGGTTAAGTGCTCCACTGCCAACCGAAAGGTCAGTGATGTGAACCCACCAGTCACTCCGTGGGAGAAAGATGTGGAAGTCTGTGCGTGAAGATTTACAGACTTAGAAATCATATGGGGCAGTTCTATTCTGTCTTACAGTGTCTCTAAGAATTGAGATTGACTTGATGGCAATGGGTTTCTAATACAAATGACTACATGGTAATTCTGTGAGATGGGTTGGCACATCACAATGTATTCCTATTGAGGCAAATTTTGATTTTTTTCCCCCTAGTCCTGAATCTGGAGCATAGTTTAGAGGGCAAGGCTCAAAATTTTTCTGTTCTGCTGTCATGGACACAACAGAAGTAATAAGGCACTCTACAAATGCTAATGATTATCCTTTACTAAACATTTTCATACCTCCTTTCTTGTTTACTCATCATCCAGAATGTTGACGTGGGAGTTAAAAATCCTTATCCTACTGCTTGGAAAATAGGTTTAGTCCAGAAACAAAAATTCAATTTCAGAATGATTAGTACTCTTATCTATTTTAAACATCTATCTACCCAGTCATATGAAATTGCCAATATTTGTTCATTTTTGACCTATAAAAATGAAAAAACTTTATATGCTTCAACTAGCAGTGTTTCTGACCACAAGGAGCAACTTACACTAGGACAACCATTTATTTTCCCTAGGAGTAGATAGGCTAGCTATTTTACCTAGTAATTTGGAGATAGAATTTTATGAATTAAAATGACTGAATTGCTGCATTTATCTCCTAGAATTAAATAATAATTTTGAAGTGCTAGAAATGCATAAAAATAATTGGTACTTGACTAGCTTACTCTTCCTGTAACCGTGACCTCTCAAAAGGGTCACAGGCTAAGTCCCCATCTATAATATGGGGGTGATAATGCCTACTTTGTAGAATATGTTTAGTCTTACATCAGTGGAGAGTCAATATCAGGTAGTTATTCTTATTTCATGAAAATTAATGGCAATGGCAAACACCCAGGTAGAATACTTAAGAAACCCTAATAAAACAGTAAAATCTGGAGATGATGTTTTGAAAAATAAACACAACAACCTTGGAAAAATGGCCTTGTGCTTCCAGAAGATGTCATGGAACAGAAGAGTTGTGAGGTGGTGGAGAGAATATATCACCATATATTCAGCTGTCTGACCTTGGACAGGGAGTAGACTTGTCCTCGGGTCTCTTCCCATTGCAGACTATGTTACGGTCAGATTCACAGTATCTCAGAGGGTCACTGTCGCTATTAAAGTAAATGAAAACAGCAGACAGAGTTTCATCCAGGAATTCAAACCAGTTTGTTCTGGTTGGATCCCATACTGAGAATTTGCATTTCTATCCCAGATATACTGAATCAGAATCTACATTTTAATATGATCCCCAGGTGATTCTTATGCATAACTTCCTGGGAACTGGTTAGAAATGCAAATTATCAGCAGGGGTTTGAACGAGAACCAACCAGTTTGAAGCCCTGGTTTCATCTCAGCCACTACTAGTCTTATTTCCCTATCTCTGGAACCAAGTCAAAACCTAATGTTTTTCCTTGAGCTCTGAGGCTTAGCATATTCTATCCCAGTAATATTAATATATTTAGTAATGGAAAAATACAGTTAGTCTAGTTTAAGTCTGAATTGCCAGTTAAAGGAACTCTACTGTAGAGGATATAATTTAAATCAAACCTCAACAGATCATGATAATACAAAAGCTTAAAAAAAAAAAAACCTTTTGAATAGATGAAATTCTTGAAAGATGGTAAAAGTATGCTAAGAGTATTATTATTCATAGACTTTTCTAGAGACATGATTAAAAATGTTTCAAATGATATTAATGTTGAGGCCTGAAAGTGGTCGAGAGGTAAGAGGTGGTGGATGTAGAAATGGGACATATTTATGTACTAGAACACATTTATTTTTTTTTAAATAATTTTTCTTGTGCTTTAACTGAAAGTTTACAAATCAAGTCAGTCTTTCACATATAAACTTATATACACTTTACTACATACTCCCATTTACTCTCCCCCTAATAAGTCAGCCTGCTCCCTCCTTCCAGTCTCTCCTTTCATGACAATTTTGCCAGTTTCTAACCCCTTCTACCCTCCCATCTCCCCTCCAGACAGAAGATGCCAACATAGTCTCAAGTGCCCACATGGTGCAAGTAGCTCACTCCTCATCAGCATCTCTCTCCAGCCCATTGCCCAGTCCAATCCATGTCTGACTAGTTGGCTTAGGGAATGGTTCCTGTCCTGGGCCAACAGAAGGTTTGGGGACCCTGACTGCTGGGGTCCTTCTAGTTTCAGTCAGACCATTAAGCCTGGTCTTTTTTATGAGAATTTGGGGTCTGCATCCCACTGTTCTCCTGCTCTCTCAGGGGTTCTCTGTTGTGTTCCCTGTCAGGGCAGTAATTGGTTATATCCAGGCACCATCTAGTTCTTCTGGTCTCAGGATGATGTAGTCTCTAGTTCATGTAGCCCTTTCTGTCTCTTGGGCTCATAATTACCTTGTGAGCTTGGTGTTCTTCATTCTCCTTTGATCCAGGTGGGTTGAGACTCATTGACGCATCTTTGATGGCCGCTTGCTAGCGTTTAAGACCCCGGACGCCACACTTCAAAGTGGGATGCAGAATGTTTTCTTAATAGATTTTATTTTGCCAATTGACTTAGATGTCCCCTGAAGCCATAGTCCCCAAACCCCTGCCCCTGCTTTGCTGGCCTTCGAAGCATTCAGTTTATTCAGGAAACATCTTTCTTTGCTTTTGGTTTAGTCCAGTTGTGTTTACCTCCCCTGTATCGAGTGTTGTCCCTCCCTTCACCTAAAGTAGGTCTTATCTACTAACTAATCAGTAATAACCCTCTCCCACCCTCCCTCCCTCCCCCTTCTTGTAACCACAAAAAAAAAAAAAATGTGTTCTTCTCAGTTTAAACTATTTCTCAAGATCTCATAACAGTGGTCTTATACAATACATGTCCTTTTGCTACTGACTAATTTCACTCAGCATAATGCCTTCCAGGTTCCTCCATGTTATGAAATGTTTCACACATTCATCACTGTTCTTTATCGATGCATAGTATTCCATTGTGTGAATATACCATAATTTATCCATTTATCCGTTGATGGACACCTTGGTTGCTTCCATCTTTTTGCTATTGTAAACAGTGCTGCAATAAACATGGGTGTGCATATATCTGTTCGCGTAAAGGCTCTTATTTCTCTAGGATATATTCTAAGGAGTAGGATTGCTGGGTTGTATGTTTTTTTTATGTTAGTTCTATTTCTAGCTTTTTAAGGAAACGCCGAATCGATTTCCAAAGTGGATGTACCATTTTACATTCCCACCAGCAGTGTATAAATGTTCCAATCTCCCCACATCCTCTCCAACATTTATTATTTTGTGTAGAACACATTTATTTCTTAATGAAGGCTTGCAGGTAGTTTGAGAAAATCTATCAGCTGTATATGTGTGTGTATGTGTGTTGTATGTTTCAGGCTCTGGGTTTTTATGAGCTGGTTTTCTTTCCCTATAGAACCATCCAGTCCCTGACTTATACCTTAGGATCACCTCCTTCATTCCAGTCTCTTCCCTTTCCAACCTATTGTTCACACTATTGCCAGATGACTGTAAAACACAATTCTGATCCCATCACTCCCTGGTTATGTGGCTCACCAATGCCTACTCAGTCAAGGCCTTTCACCATCTCTCAGTATGGCAATGCTGGTCCTCCTCGAACATGGAGCCAGACTGCCTTTGTTAATATATGTGGAGGGCATAGAACAGTGCCTGGCATACAGAGAGGGCACAGTAAGATAAAGCTGAGGTGATGAGCTGGCTCTGGCCTATCTTCCAGTGTCTTCTCCATCACAACCTCTCCCATATAACCCCCCAGGATGGTTATAAACACTCCCTAGCTGCTCGGCAAGGAGCACTGGTAGTGTAGTGGTTAAACACTCTGAAGCTAATCAAAAGGTCATCAGTTCAAGCCCACAAGCCACTCTGTGGGAGAAAGATGTGGCAGTCTGCTCCCCTAGAGATTTATAGCCTTGGAAACCCTATGGAGCAGTTTTGCTCTGTCCTGTAGGGTCACTATGAGTCAGAATCAACTCGACGGCAACCTGCTAGGCACTGTGCATTTATTATTCACTTAATCCTTATGATAGTCCACGGAGTTAGGTTCTCTTACTAACCCTACTTTTCAGAGAGTGCTGGGGCTCAAACCTCGTTAGAATCACTTTTTAATTAAAATTTATCTTTTATTAATTTTTTTAGGGTGAAGCTACTGTGCATGTCGAGTTGCAACCACCGAGTTAGGTAGCTTGCGTACGGTTTTCTCAGGTCATGAGCAAGTGGTGGCACTAGGATGGACGGCAGAGCATGGCTGATTACTAGTTGTTCTGCATACATGCTACCCATTTCAGGCCCTCATATCTCTGCAGGTGCTGTTCCTTTTACTCCATGGACACCCCAAACCCTCACTTCTTCACCTAATGGAACTTTTTCCATCTTTCAAATCCCAACCCATGAGTCTCCTTCTTCCCAGTTTATAATAGTCACACCTCATTTGGTGGCCACTGCTGTCGACACTGGGCACACATCACGTTGCCCTCTAATTTGTTTACTAGCCTGGCCCTGCACCTGGGCTGTGAGCTTTTTGAGGACAGGCTGGTCTCATGCCTCTGGAGCCCCAGCATGTTGACTGGCAGAGAGTAGATGTCAAGAAATGTTTAGTGTGATGTTTGAATGTGAGGAACATAATGTCACTGAACTTACATGTAAAGACTGTTGATTGTTGAAATGACAAATGTTTTGCCCACCATAATTAAAAAAATGTTTAGTGAATAAACAAACAAATGAAAGAATCAATGAGTGGTTTTAAGTCAAGTCCTACCCAAAGAGTAATTGGATATCTGTTCAGAGTCCTTAATCTTCCCTCTATGTGATTTAAAATTTTTATTCTTTCCTTGTAAGTAAATGACCCAGCCCTACTTGTTGGATTTTTTAAATCGGAGAGGAGTTCTAAAGACTTGTTTCGGATAACATCAGATGCATTCTCCTCACTTAAGTTTTTCAAGGTCAAATCCTTAAATGTGCTTTTAGGAAATGGATCTGAAGTTCCACTTTTCCTTTGAGTCTTTGAACAGAGGGTGGGGCAAATGAAATGCAGTTTCTTACCATGTTATTCAAGAAAAAGTCTGAAAGTTTTTGCTCTTTTCTGAGAACTCCAGAGCCCCAGAGAGAAGGGCAGTTGAACCTCCTAAACAAGAGCAGAGGTTCAGGAGGAAGAAACGTTGAATCTTTGACCGGGAGAACTGAAGACCATGTTGGCATTTTAGCGTGTGCTCTCTAGAGTTACTTACTTTACTGCTCTCTGTCCACAGGAGGGTCAGCAGTGTTCTGTGGCCCTTAAACTTTGGTGAGTTACTGACTCAGGAGCCTTTTTAGTCAAGGTGAGCCCTTGCAAAGTTAAGATGTCAACTCTGGTTGGAAAATCTAGTTAAAACACTCCATATACCCAAAATCAAATCTCCAAGATGACTAGATTATTTTTGCTTTCAACTTGAAGATGATTTATTATTATTATTACTGTTATTATTATTTCGTTAAGGAGGAGGAGTTGGAGCAGGGACATGGAATGATTACTATTTACTGTCTGAAAGGGAAATTATATCGTGTTCAAGTTTTCATCAAGAGAACATGATTCTTTATTGTGTGTGAAATCACTAAGGATTATAGTTTTGACGTGGTAAAGAGTATTTTCTTACAGTGTTGAATATTCACTTTATAAAATTACCATAAACTATGAATAAAGATTAACAGGGATGTTACGATGGTTATCCTCTCAAATCCTCAGTGTCTGTTTGTTGAAAGTAGATTATTTTAATCTCTTAATAAGTTCTAATTCTTCTAATAAAACAAGGATGTTGAAAAAGAGCAGCTTGAGATGAGTTTTAAATAAATGGTTCAGTTTTTTGTGAAGGTTTTTAAAGAATGATTTTGTGGAGTTCAAGTTTAAGAATTTATTATAGCTCTCCAGTGCCATTGTGGGTATTGATTTCTTTTCCTGCATCAAGACACCTTTGGCTGGTTTCATAAAACCCACTGGAGAGGTTTTTAGAGCAGGGAGACATGCAACTTGTATTCATGGGTCTCTACAGGTAAAGTCATTAAAGATCTACTAGGTATAGAAAAGTCCAAATTTGGGTGCCTAGCCATCCCAAACTTTTCATGGGCCCATTTACAGCTGTGTGGTTTAGGCCTGAGTACACATATTTGGTCTGAAAAGTTCTTCATGACCTGTTTCATATTGATTTTTCTTTTTATTTCTTTTAGGGGAGTTGACAATTATTTCCTAGGTGAGTAATGGTAACTACCAGACATATACTTCTTGGTTTACATTGAGCTCCATGAGTTAGTGTCTTCCCACTAGGAGACTGGGGCCAATTATTCTTTCACTTTATGGCTCAAGCACAGTGGTTTCTTGAATTCCGTGGAAGACATAAGAAAGACCGAAGGAAGGGCAGTTTCTGTTGGTAAAAGTGTTCTCCATATGTTCTGAGTAATGATTCAGAAAGTGTATCTCAACCCAGAGCACCTTCTCCCCACCATTCTCCACCCAGATGACTAATGTGCTTGCCAGGGAAGATAGTCTCAGTCTCAGAATGGGTTTCTTGGATTTCTGTCAGTCATAATATTTTGTAGTTCTTTTGGTCACCTTTCTCATACCAAGTGTCTTCCTGTTTTTTCGGTCAAACTCCTGGGTTAGGCTTTTCTTTCCATATAAATTCTTTCTAAGATAGTAGTTGCATTAGCATTTCCTTCTAGAAATTTCTAGTCTTTAATCAGTAGTGCAGTATTAAATAACGTCTAGTTTAGTGATCAATAGTAGAAAACTGGCTCATAACTGTAAGATTTTGAGAACAGGGATAATGCCCTCTTTAGCTTTGCTTTCCCAATGCTTTACAGAGTTTCTAGAAAACTTTAGGGACTAAACATAGTTTGCTGAAACAAAGAACAAAATCTCATTACATTTCTAAAACTGTTTTTGAAAGATAACAATAGAAGTGAAATAGAAATATTACGTATGTGGGGATTTTATCTTCAGTATGACAGAATTCGTGGCGGAAAGTGTGAAGCATATTAGGTTCCTTATTCCATCTTCCCACTCCCTTCTTAAATTCTTTGCTAAAGAAGAGAAATATAAGAGGAAATTAGTCAGAGGTTGGCCCATTTCATCCCCACATTTGGGCAGTAGTATTCCTGTGAAATACAGGGATATGACTAATTGTTACAGGTTTAGATTTCCCATGTGTTGAATCATGTTTCCCAAACAGGAGGAGGCTGAGAATGTGGCAACCACCAGAGGACTGTGTGGGTTCCTGTGCATAGCACTCACCTTTGTAATTGAGGTTGAGGGAATAAAGGGAGGGTAGGTTTTATCTTTCTTTCAATGTCAGAATTTTAGATATCTGCTTTTTTGGGAATGGGCAAGATTCCTTACAAGGACTATTTTAGGTTTTATTTTTTTTTTAAACACTGGGACTTTGCACTAGTCATTTAACCTGTCTGAATTGAAAATTTTTTTCTTCAGTTTTGGTGAAAGACATAAAATTTATATGTTTACGTTGTCGTTAGATGCCGTCCAGTCAGTTCTGAGTCATAGAGACCCTATGCACAACAGAACGCAATACTGCCTGGTCCTGCGTCATCCTCGCGATTATTGTTATGCCTGATCCCGTTGTTGCAGCCACTGTGTTAATCCATCTCGTTGAGGGTTTTCCTATTTTTCACTGACCCTCTACTAAGCATGATGTCCTTCTCCAGGGACTGATCCCTCCTGATAACATGTGCAAAGTATGTGAGACATAGTCTGACCATTCTTGCTTCTAAGGAGCATTCCGGCTGTACTTCTTCCAAGACAGATTTGTTTGTTGGCAACATTTGTTTGTTGGCTACAGATGGCTACATTAGATAGGATCATCATGAATCCTTTTATTCAGTAGCTTAAAAAAATAATGTGACTGTTGTTTTTGTAAAAATTACATAAACTGATTGTATTTAAAAAATCAGACAACAGAAAAATACAAAGATGAAAGGTAAATAGCTTACTAAAAAAACCTCACCACCCAGAAATAACCAACTTTCATTAATATTTGATGGACTCCATTCCAGATCTCTCTCAGTGGACAAAAATGGCTTGAGAAAAGTGAAATTATAGAATACTTGGTTTTTATTACAAAACTATTAAATTTCATCTTAAATTTAACTGAAGAAAAATAAGTGAAATAAAGTGAAAAGAATTGCTGGATTTCAGAAACATCTTTCTGTGCCACCACTGACCAGATTCTGATGACCCGCTGTGGTGCCGCACAGTACCTTGTCTAATGCAGAGGCCTTACGAATATTTGTTGAACGAGTATATGAATATGTTTCTGTATTATTTATTTTTGGGAATTGGTTTTTCTCAAACCAAGATAATAATTCAGCGTTGCATGGCTTTGAACTCAAGGTTGATTTTGTATTTGTTCATGGATTATTAATTCTTTCTCAAACATTTATTGATCCCTGATTATTACTCAGGCAGCATGCTAAGGCCTGGATACATGTCAATATGCCTTCCCTTGTCCCCCCATCGCACCCCCTAGTGATTTACCCTAGGCCTGAAGCCTCCTGCTAGGCCTCCTTTGCCCCTCTTCAGCCTCATATTTGGTTCATCTGCCCCTGGCTCTCTGATTCCAGCCACACTGGCTTCCACTCTTCTCCTTAAATACCCCTTCTTATTTTTTTATAAAGAGGTTTTCAAGTACTACATTTTTACGCAAATAATGCGCACTTTCTATGTTTGTTTGCCAAATGCACTCTCCCCAGGTGAGTGCCACTATGCCAACTTTTTTTATGCATTGCTATAAAAAAAATTAGCATAGAACGTTTACAAAAATACCTCATGGGGGGAGGATGTATTTGGCAAACAAACGTAGGAGGCACACATTATTCAGGCACACAGTATTTGTGTAAAAATACAGTAGGTCACTCCTTTCATTGAATGCTCTTTTCTAACCTTTTGTCCAGCTCCTCTTTCAGCTCAAACATCCTTTCCTGAGGGAAGCCTTTTAGAACTTTCTAGAATAAACCAGATATCTTTATTGTACACCCTGCACTTTTTGTTTGTAAGATTTCATGGTGTGTAATTACACATCTAAGGAGCCCTGGTGGTACAACCATTAAGCAGTTGGCTGCTAACCAAAAGGTGGGTGATTCAAATCTACCCAGTAGGTTCCATAGGAGAAATACCTGGTGATCTGGTTCTATAAGGATTATAGCCAAGAAAATCCTATGGGGAAGTTCTACTCTGTCACATAAAATAGGGTTGCTAAAAATTGGATCCATCCTTGGGTGGTGCAAATGGTTAACATGCTTGACTGCTAACTGAAAGGTTAGAGGATCGAGTCTACCCAGATGCTCTGCAGAAGAAAGGCCAGGCGATGTACTTCTGAAAAATCAGTCATTGCAGAACCAGCAAAGTTCTACTCTGACACACGTGGTGTCACCATGAGCCAGACTGGTTAATTATATATCTCTTTGTACGGTTATTCAATTGTCTTTTCCCCCAACTAGACTCTAAGGGCTCATGTGTGCAGGATGCCTGGGTCCTTAGCATCATATCCCTAGTGTCTCACAAGACTTGGCCGTGTAATAAGTACTCAATAAACATTTAATTTTTTAGGTACTCTTTAAAGTGTTAAAAAGCAAAGATGTCACTTTAATGACTCAGATGTGACGACCCAATCCATGGTATTTTCAATTGCCCCGTATGCATGTGAAAGCTGAACAATGAATAAGGAAGACTGAAGAAGAATTGATGCCTTTGAATTGTGTTTGCGAAGAATATTGAATATACCATAGGCTTCCAGAAGAATGAACACATCTGTCTTGGAAGAAGTACAGCCAGGATCCTTCTTAGAAATGAGGATGGCGAGACTTTGTCTTATGTGATTTGGGCATGTTTTCAGGAGGGACCAGTCCCTGGAGAAGAGTATTATGTTTGGTAAAGTAGAGGGTCAAGAAGACCCTAAATGAGATGGACAGTCCCTGGGGAAGGACATCATGCTTGGTAAAGGGTCAGTGAAAAAGAGGAAGACCCTCGATGAGATGGATAGACACAGTGGCTACAACAGTGGGTTCAAACATAGCAAAGATTGTGAGTATGGCGCAGAACCAGGCAGTATTTCGTTCTGTTGTACAAAGGGTCACTATGAGTCAGAACCAGCTTGACAGCACCCAACAACAACAGGGAAGGGAAAATATCTCAAACCATGAGCTTAAAAGTAGATTAGATATAACTGGGAAGAGAATTACTTAACTGGGAGAAATAGCTGAGGAAATTTTCCAGGATGTAGTACAGACAGTAAATAGAAAGAGAAAGACTAGGAGATGTGAAGCAGAGATTGAAAGTATGCTGAGTCTCCAGTAGGAAAAACAAAAAGTCTGCACAATCAGACATCAACATAGGAAGACTTCAGAAGATGAACCTCAAAGAAGAAATCATAAAAGCTACTGGATATAAAATATAGGTTATCAACAAAGAATGACAATCGATAGTAAGCTTCTTATCAGATATAATAGATGCCAGAATAAAATGGAATGATAGCTTTAAAATGCTGAGGGAAAATAAGAGCCAACCTAGAATTTTATACACAAACTAAAACTCAGGGGAGATGATGAAATAATGACATATAGGTATAGGTATGCAGGAGCCCTGGTGATGCCGTGGTTAGGAGCTCAGGTGCTAACCAAAAGGATCTGCAATTTGAATCCACCTGTGACTCCTTGGGACCCCTATGGGGCAGTTCTACTCTGTCCTATAGGGTTGCTGTGAGTTGGAATCAACTCAATGGCAATAGGTTTTTTGGTTTCATAGGTACACAAAGAGCATTTGCTACTCAGAGAACCTGTTGAAAGGAAATGTCTGAAAGATATTTCCCTCTTGTTGAAGCACAATCCAGAAGGAAAGAGAAAGATGTAGGTAGAATTTGATGGGGAACTTGATAAGAATGTTGGTATTTCTAGATACAAGTTGGCTTGTTGTTGGGCGCCATCAAGTCAATTTTTTGATTCATAGAGACCTCATGTGATAGAGTAGAACTGCCTCATAGGGTTTCCTAGGCTGTAATCTTTTTTTTTTTTAATCTTTATAGATGCAGATCGTCAGGTCTTTCTCCCAAGGAGCCATTCGTGGGTTTGAACCTCTGACCTTTTAGTGACCAACTGAGTACTTAACCATTACACAACTAGGGCTCCTTACAAGTTGGCTTAGAAAAGAGGAATTAGTGGGGATTTAAAAACCAAGATGAAACTAATACTAGCAAATACATCATGGAACAAAGAAGTTTGGAATTAAAACATTTTAACTACTTTATGGAAACCCTGGTGGCGTAGTGGTTAAGAGCTACGGCTGTTAACCAAAAAGTCGGCAGTTTGAATCCACCAGGCGCTCCTTGGAAACCCTGTGGGGCAGTTCTACTCTGTCCTACAGGGTTACTATGAGTCACATTCGACTTGACAGCAACAGGTTATTATTACTATTTTTTAAACTATATTATTTATGAGCAGGATTCAGATACCGATTACCTTTAGATTTTTTTTTTTTTTTTTATACATACTGGAAATTTAAGGGTAACCTCTGGGATAATAAAAATAGAAAGTGTAACTTCTAAAACACAAGAAATGAAAATTTAATTGCAAATTTTAATTGAAGACAGAAAAAGAGAAAGCCAAAAAAGAAAAAAAAACATAGTAAATAGGAAAAAAAGATTATAGAAATTAAATATCAGTAATCACAACAAATGTAAATAGATTAAAATTCCATACTAGAAGATAGACACTAAATTAAAAAATATATACAATGCAGCTTAAGAGAGACATCTAAAATATGACCAGTACAATTAAAAGGAATTGAATGGATGCTTATATATCAACATAGATAAGTTTAGAACACAAAGTTGAGTGAAAATCCCAGTTAACAGAATGATACGGTGAAATACGTTTATAATATAGTACTGTAGTTATAGTGGAAACTCTGGTGGCCTAGTGGTTAAGAGCTATGGCTGCTAACCAAAGGTTGGCAGTTGGAATCCACCAGATGCTCCTTGGAAACCCTATTGGGCAGTTTTATTCTGTCCTACGGAGTAGCTATGAGTCAGAATCAACTGGACAGCAAGAGTTTTGGTTATAGTTACAGTATAGCCTTGCTCTCAGGTTTTACTTATGTATATTTCAAAGTATTCAAAATACAATATACCCGCTCCTCATTTAATACCGACTGTCATGTTGTGTCTTGTTAAAAAAAAAAAAAATTTTTTTTTTTTGTCTTGTTATCCAACATTTCACATTTATGACAACAGTAAAAAAAGCTACCTATTATTTTTGCCACAGATTTACGTCTGGCAGGAATGTACTGCCAAAGTATTAGCTTGGGGCCTTGCATGTCCTGCTGTGTGCCCCTCTGGTAACTATGGGTATAATAAACTTACTTTTCATCATCTCCCTGACTCATCTTTCCCTCCTTGCCCCTGCGCTGCCATCCTACACTCACATTCCCATTGGCCAAGGTACCTCCGCTGGTGCAAGCAGTTATTGGTTAAAATTGCTGTCTGTCTTTGACAGGTCAAGTTGCCAATTGCCTGACTCTGGGTTGCTGGGAGACAGAATTTTGCCTAGAAACGATGGCTCTTACTTGCCTTTGGCCATGGTGCCTAGGGTCTGCTTCCTAGAGATGGTCCAGGAGATTCGAGTTCCATCTCCACAGCTGGCGATCATGGCTACTCCTTTGGCAGCTGCTTTGGCCAGAGCCTTGGTCAGAGGTCTGCAGAAGTGGGGGTTGGAACTGGTTCAGAGGGCGGAGGGCATCTGGGGGAGTGGCTGGGCACTGCCTAGAATCAGCTGGTTCTGTAGCCCTGAGGTTAATAGTCCTTCCTTGGAGTGAACTTTGGAAAAGTGGGTGCCCACAGTGGGGACTCATTTCAGACAGGGACTCTCGGAAGTGCAGTGAGGGGTGGCAGGGCCAAAGAGCATCTGTTAAGTGGGTGCTTGTCGGGATGGGTTAGGGCCATGGTTCTGAACCAGCATTTTAAACCTCAGGGTAGCATCTGGGGCTGTGTGGCTAGGGGTCTTCATGGTTTTATACTGTCCTCCCCAGGCTCAGGGTACTTATGGGAGTGTTTACAGCCCCATCCCAGTACAAACCTCTCACAGAGTCTTTGTGGCAGAGTTGGGGACTAAGGGGTTGGTGCCAGCTTGCATGCTCACCCGCCCTGGCCCAGAAGGCGCCCTGTGAATTTGGTGGGGAGGGCAGGAAGTGGTGGGCAAGGTAATAAAAGAAAAGTAGTGGGGTCCTTGAGAATGTGCCAGTGGAGGGGACAAGGGCTCCAGACGGCCTTTTAAAACCGCTGTGATCGTTGTCAGGATATAGCTCTTGGATGGCACTTGCCAGTTTATTTACCTCGCTGGGGTGCCGGGCAAGAGTAATGCTGCTATGATGCTTAAAGTTATGTGTCAGCTTGGCTGGACCATGATTACCAGCAACTTGGCAATCGTGTAATGATATAGTCATCCTCCATTTTCAAATAATGCTGGTTTTTGCGTAACGACCTGGTCTTTGGAACTTAACCATGTCAGTAAGTGAGGAGTGGGCATATATTGTTTATAACCAAAAGCAGTTGCTGTTCGCCCATGGCAATTCCATGTGTATCAGAGTAGAACTGTGCTCCATAGGGTTTTCGATGGCTGATTTTTCAGAAGTAGATAGTCAGGCCTTTCTTCCAAGGAGCCTCTGGGTGGACTTGAACCTCTAGCCTTTCAGTTAGCAGCCAAGTGCATTAACATATTCACCACCTAGTGACTCTATATTGTTTATATATATGCTCAAACATATATATACTAAAAATGTAAAAATGTAGATGGCAAAGGGACACACCATCTTTAAGGCCATGGTTGTCTTTGGGAGAAAAGAAGGGGAATGAGACCTGGAGGATACCACGCATGTTAGCTGTATCTGTAGTGGTTTTTCATGTAAACAATCCAGAGAAAATATGGAAAAATGATAACATCTATAAATGATCTATGCCAGGTACATGACTGTCTTAATATATTTCTGTATGTTTGAAATATTTCATAGCGATATTTCAAAGCCCTAGAGTGATTCTTTTGTGCCATCCATAGAGTAGATGATCTTATGTCCTCCTCCAGTTATAATTTTGCTCAAGTCCGTGCATTATTTGAGAAGCGCCTTGATGGAGCTTATGTAGACACAAGCCTCTTTGTATTTCTGGAGAAATTCCTAAGAATTTCGGGCCACGCAACTGCTGAAGACCTAAAGGGAGCATTTTAATCTTGGGTTGTCACGTTGAATTGGTGGCTTCTGTCCGAGCCATCTGTTCCAGTCGTAGCACACCCCGTCCCATCCTGCGTGCCTGGCAGGGTCTCATCCCCATCATTATCCTTGAAACAGCTCTAGATTGGGATTTTAAAAATTTCAAATTGGATGTGTGGGAGGAATTGTTGGAGGGTGAAAGGCTCTGGATGACATGCTTTCACCCCTGGCATTTTTCATGGGGGAAGAGATGGTGGATGTAAAAATATAATTAGATGATGCTTCAGAGTTTGGCCCCATAGAGCTTTTTTAACCCCCTAGCAGAATTTTTTTAGCAGAATTATCTCCATTTCTTGCCAATGTGGTCTTTTCAGTTACTCTTAATATCTCGTCCAGAATTAGAGATGGAGGAAATAATTGGGTCGGCTCATCTTTGCTTTGCCAATGCAGGTGTTTTCTGACAACATGTTTTCCATGGCGGTGCCCAGTTCTCAATAACAAGCCTGTGCACTGAGCAATTATTTTGATAGAAGAGAGAGGACGGTAAACAGTGCCTGTTCTGAGCTATGAATCCCTTTGCATCACAGCTGTAATGCACAGCATCTTTGGGGAAACAAGTGGGCTTTCACATCTGCTTCGAATACCCTTGACTGAAACTCCCTTGCCAATTAGGAGTGAGAAGGATCTGGATGTCTTGGGGGATAAATAGAGCTTCAGATTGCCTTGTTTTTAAAGTCTTAGCTCTAGACAGACATGGCTTAGCCAAAGGGAACAGTATAGCCATGTTGTTGTTGTTGCGTGCTGTCAGGTTGATTCCAACTCATAGTGACCCTACGACAGAATACAACTGCCCTAAAGGGTTTCCTAGGCGTAATTTTTACGGAGCGGATTGCCAGGTCATTTCTCCTGTAGAGTTGCTGGTGGGTTTGAACTGCTGAACTTCCTGTTAGCAGCCAAATGTTTAACTGCTATGCCACCAGGGCTCCCCGGTATAGCCATGGCCTTAGATATTTTAGGGCAGTCTTTCTTAGTCAGTCCAACCTGTGGTCAAGGTCCCTGGGCAGTGCAAACAGTTTATGCTGGCTACTAATCAAAAGGTTGGTGGTACAAATCCACTCAGAGGTGCCATGAAGAAAGGCCTGGTGATCTGTTTCTGTAAAGGTTATAGTCAAGAAAACCCTATAGAGCAGTTCTACTCTGTAACATGTAGGGTCACCGTGAGGTGGAATCAGCTTGATGGCAATGGGTTTGGTTTTTTGTTTGTTCTGTGGTCCTCATAGTATTTGTCTAGACAATGGTCCATGTAAGGATAATTCCTTCAGTAATGGAACCAGCCTCCTTCAGTCATGGGTTAGGCGCCTCTTATCACCTTATTGTTGTTGTGGCGAATACCACTGCTGTGTTGTAATGACCTGTCGACTTGTCTTTCCCACGAGACTGAGTCCCTTGAGAGTAGGCATTGTGTCTTGTTTGTCCTTCTTTCCCCAGGGCCCTAGCACAGCGCCTGGTACATGACTGGTGTTGTGAGAATATTCCTGAGCAGATGAATTAAGCCTTGCTCTTAGGTCTTATGAAGGAGGTGCCCTAATCTGTAAGGGGTGCCATGGCCAGGTGGCACAATAAGTACTGGCAAAGAACTTAAGAAAATACACTAATTCTGTAAATCACCTGCTCATTCAGTGAGAATTTGAGTATTTTCTAGCTAGTAAGACATGGTGCAAGGAGCCCAGGTAGTGCAAGTGGTTTGTGATTGGGTGTTAACTGAAAGGTTGATGATTGAAATACCCGGTTGCCATCTGGAAGAAAGGGCTGGCAATCTGCTTCTGTAAAGATTATAGCCAAGAAAACCCTATGGAGCAATTCTACTCTTTAACACATGGGGTTGCCATGAGTAGGAGGCCACCTGGACAGCAGCTAACAATAACAACAAAGACACGGTGCTAGAGGGCACAGGGGTACAGAAGAGAAGACATGTCCCCTGTCCTACAGGGCAGGATAGAGAGAAATCAAAGAACTGGAGTAATGAGATGTGATGCTAGCTGGGAATGCTAGCAAGAATGTTTAAATGGACAAGAAGTTAACAGTAATTTTTGGTAAGTTCCTCATGTATTTGTTTAGTTAAGACCCCCTCTGTTGGAATTTTGGGGAAATAATGAGTAGTATGCCTTTCCCCCTTCTTTCATTTTGAAAAATATTTCAACATGTATCTCTTAAAAATAAGAACACTTTCCTATATACCACAATATGATTGTCAGAGATAAGAAAATGGGTACAATTCATATTCACTTCTCTAGATGTCCAAATAATATCCTTTAGAGCTGTTTTTTTTTTTTCTTCATGTATTGCATTTATTTACTATGTCTCTGTAATTTCCTTTAATATAGAAGTTTTCCTGTCTTTCATGACATCAATACTTGGAGAGTCCTGGCCAGGTGTTTTACAGAATGTTCTACAACCTGGGCTTGTCTGCATATTTCCTTATGATTAAACCAAGCCAAACCAATCGCAGTTGAGTTGATTCCAACTCATAATGACTCTATAGGATAGACTAGAACTGCCCCAGAGGCTTTCCAAGAAGCAGTTGGTGGGTTCAAACTGCTGACCTTTCGGTTAACAGCCGAGCTCTTAACCACTGTACCTCCAGAGCTCCTCCTTATGATTACGTGGAGTTAAACTTTTTCTTAAGACTATCGCACAGGTGATGTTGTGTCCTTCCTATTGCATCACATCAGGAGGCACATGCCAGCTTATCCCACTATAACCCATTGCCATCAATTCGATTCCAACTCATAGCTACCCTGTAAGACAGAGTAGAACTGCCTCATAGGGTTTCCAAGGCTGTAATCTTTACAAAGCAGACTGTCACATCATTCTCCCGTGGAGCAGCTGGTGGGTTCAAACTGCCAACCTTTTGGATCACAGCCAAGTGCTTAACCACTACACCACCAGGGCTCTGTTCCATTATAGGTAATGGTAAATTTGATCACTTAGCTCTAATGTGGTTCACCAGTTTACTCCACTGTAAAAATACCATTCTCCCTGTGTAACTAATAACCTGTGGGTGATGCTTTAAGACTGTGTGAATATCCTGTCCTCAATAAGCATTCACCCAGGGATTCTAGCAACTGTTGCTGATCCTCGCCTAAATCAATTTTTGCATTGATAGTGGACAAACAGTGATTTTCTATTTCTATTCTTCTAGGTTTATTAGCTGACATTTGTCTGTAAAGAAGAACTACCACACTTATTGTTTTAAGTACTATTATGGATTAATGGATCTACTATTCTTTTTGATGCTCGATTTGTGCCAAAGCTGGCCAGTGGAGCCACTTTAAGCTGATCTCTGTGTGCTTTTGATGTGTCCCATTTGTTCTTTAACCACACGTCCTTGTCTTCTGCAACAACAAGATGGTACAGGCTCATCTTGTCCTTTCCCTGCCCCAAACCTGCAGTCAACCATTTTTCCAAGAAGCCCTGGTTCCTTTTATTGGAACAAGAACTGTGTGCCAGGCATATTTATTTTTACTACAGCATCTTTGATTCTGGGACCTTTCAGTAGACAGAGCTAGGGGAAGATGTATATTTTAACTCAAGTTTATAGTGATACCTCTAATTCATATCAAAGATCATGGAGATGGTGCAGGACCAGACAATGTTTCCTTCTGCTACGTGTAAGGTCACCATGAGTCAAAGCTGACTTCACAGCGATGGACAAGAATAACAATGCAAATAGAATGCTGTAGAGTTCTTTTCATTCTGTATTTGTATCTCCCTTCTCCTTTTTGATAACTCTGGTTCCTCCAAGATCAATGTTAATTTGTTGTATCTTTTTAAATACACAAAAAGTTTCAGAATTACTACACTCATGTCACTAACAAACCTACCAAGGAAAGTACAAAAACAAAAAAAATTTTTTTTTTGACAGCACTGCTTTTTATTCTTGGAATATATCCCATTAAAGATGTGTAGTCAGAAGACTGGGCTCAAAAATTACTTGACTTAATTCTTTACGCTTGTGGCTGTGTCATCGATTTGATATATGGTAATGTTGCTTCTAATTGTATTCAATTTTAAGATTAGTTTATTTTTTATCCCATTTATTTAATTCTGAAAATGAAAAGCTGTTGCAAAAAAGTCAAAGCTATATAAAAAGCTATATTCGGAGACACCTCCCTTCCATCTTTATCCTTTCTACCCCTATTCCTACTTACTCCATAGGTAATTGGTTTTATTAGATTCTAGGTTATTCCTCTTATGTATGTTTGGGTTTTGCTCTGGTCTGGCTCCTGCATTTGGCTCAGTCATCATCTGATCTCTGGTTCTCAGGACTTGAGCCAGCAAGCTAGACTCAAGCTTGCTGTAAACTGCTACAAAAAAACCTCTTTAAAGTGTTGAAAAGTAAAGATGTCACTTTAAGGACTAGGGTACGCCTGACTTAAGCCATGATATTTTCAAAAGTCTCATATCCATGCAAAAACTGGACAATGAATAAGGAAGTCTGAAGAAGAATTGATGCCTTTGAATTACAGTGTTGGCGAAGAATATTGAAAGTACCATGGACTGCCAGAAGAACAAACAAGTCTGTCTTGGAAGAAGGACAGCCAGAGTGCTCCTCAGAGGCAAGGATGGCAAGACTTTGTCTCACTTACTTTGGACATGTTATGAGGAGGGACCAGTCTCTGGAGAAGGACATCGTGCTTGGTAAGGTAGAGGGTCAGCAAAAAAGAGGAAGACCCTTGATGAGATGGGTTGACATAGTGGCTGCAACAATGGACTCAAACACAGCCATGATTTTGAAGATGGCGCAGGACCAGGCAGTGTTTCATTCTATTGCACACAGAGTCACTATGAGTTGGAACCAACTCGACAGCACTTAACACAAACAACATGTTTGTTTATGTAAAACAAAGTAAATGCTTAACGTGTGCGAGTGTGTATTTTTCCCTTTACTCTTAATAAAAAGTAGCATACTAAATACTATTCTTTTGAACCTTGCTTTTTCCATTTAACTATAGATCCTTGATGTACCCTGAGCAGGGCTTTGTTTTGACCCCCTGCTGAGAATTTGCATTTCCACCTCAGATACACTGAATCCGAGTCTACATTTTAACAAGATCTCAATTGTGGATTCTGATTCAGTATGTCTGGGGTGAGAATATAAATTCTCAGCAGTGGGTTGAACCAAACTGGGCTGAAGCCCTGACCTGAAGTTTATGCATCTACTCTTCCGTGCATGGGCATTTGGGTTATTTCTAGTATTTTGTTAAATAAACTACACAGCAATGAATGACCTTTGCATAGCTATTTCTTACTCATAGAGGTAGATTCTCAGGGTAAATTCCTAGATATGGAATTTCTGGGTTAAAGAGTTATCTGCTTGGATTCTGAGACAATTGAAATAGAGAAATCAGGTGGATAGAGAATAAAATGTCAGCTTAATTATTCTTAGAAAAGTTGGAAAAGTGGCTTAGGTACCCAGGAATGATGGGTTTCTTATTCTGAATCCCAGAATTAGGCAGCCTCAGTCACCTAGCCCCATCACCTGTCTGTCAGTTTGTCATACTGTATGGCTTTCACGTTGCCATGATGTTGGCAGCTATGTCACCCACATTTCAAATACCAACATGGCCACCCATTCATTGTTCATTAGCCAAAAGATGAAAACAACCCAAGTGTTCAACAGATGAGTGGGTAAACAGAATGTGCTATGTTCAATCATAAAGAGAAGTGAAGTCCTGATACATGCCACAAGATGTATAAACCTCGAAAACATTATGTGGAATGAAAGAAGTCAGACACAAAAGGACAAATATTGTTTGATGCCACTTATGTGAATTAGTCAGACTAGGCAGATGCGTGAAGACAAATGTTCACTACTGCTTACCTGGGGGTGGGGCAGGGAGGAAGGGAAGTGAAAGCTGAAGGAACTCTGCGTTTCCTTTTCGGGGTGATGAAAAACTTGTTGGAAGTGGATAGTGGTGATGGTAGCACAACATGGTGAGTGTGTGTAGTTAATAGCACTGAATTCCACACTTAAAAATGGCTAAAATGGCAACTTTTTTGTTATCTATATTTTACTGCAATAAAATTAAAAAAAAAAAAAGAACACCTAACAGGTACACTGTAATCAAATTGTGATCCTGGTACCAAAGTAAAATAACTGTTACAGAGAAAGTAAACTTGTTTATGACTGGTGGAGATGTGAGAAGAAAATGTAATTTATTTTTTTCATGCCATTCATAAGTTATCTCTAAAAAATCTCTAGAATGCCTTTAATCAGAGTGTTTTTAAAGCCACTCGGCAGAATTTTGCCATGTCCGTGTCTATTGTTGCTTTTTCCACACATAGTTGAGTCAACAGCACATATGTGAGCCTTCACAATCTATATCACAATGAAAATGATTTGACCATGTCAGTTATGTGGAGGCTCCATGCTTTCTAGGACGGTTGGACTGAGGGCTCTGTGAGAATAAAAACCTTGCTCATTTGTGTATGTTCCTATCCATAGCAACAAGCCCAGAGCTGCCTCTTCCTAGGTGCTAAATCGATACTTGTTGAGTGGCTGATCAATCTCTGAAGCCTGGTACTCTCTTAACCATATATATGTAAGTACCTACCTACATACCTAATTTACCTATGTAGATCTACCTATCCCAACCAAGAGAGATCTACCTATACATCCACTAGTATATTCCTTACTCTGTTGAAAGTGCCTTTCACATGTCCATACATTTGATTCTCACAATCTTATAAGGTCAGTACTCTATCATTCACATTTTACAGATAAAGAAACTGAGACAGAGGTCACACAGCCCGAGGTCACACAGCTAGTGAGTTGTGGAACTAGCATAGCCTTGTGGTATTTTTAAGCCTCAGCACAGTCCGTCCGTCTGTCCGTCTGTCCGTCCATCCATCCATCCGTCCATCCGTCCATCCATCCATCCATCCATCCTTACAAAGGCTGTCTGTTCTCCAAGTCCAGGTTCTTATAACATGGGAAGAAGTGGAGTAGTATAGTTTTTTTCCTTTTGTACGCGTTCTCTAACCTCAGAATTCTAATCCAAGCTGAAGACGGGAAAAGTGAAGACCCAAGAAAATTGAACTGAGTGTGTGCATGCGTGTGTGTGTGTGTGTGTGTATGTGTGCATGTACACTCCATGAGAGGGCCTAATTGAGAGAGGGCAGAGAGACCCAGCAAGAGAAACCTTAGGATCTCAACGGGAACTTTGCAATGACTCTTTCTGGTAACATACTAGCAAGACTTTTCTGACATTTAAAAAATTCTGTTCACGTGTTTTTGGTGATGGCATTCCCCTTGAAGGGGAAGATTAAAAATATAACATAGCTGAAAATGCTCTTGAAGCTGAGGGAAAGTATTTAACATTTAATAAATTCTGACCCTTGAGCGTTAAAGTATATGTCAGTGACCGTACATATTAAATCTGATTTTGGTTTTCTGTTTTTTTTTTTTTTTTGTAGCATTAATCATGGTGACATTTGGATTTTAAGGAAAAAATAATTAAGACAAAAAACAGGAGCGGGTGGCCCTAGTCCATATTCCACTTTCTAAAACTTTCTGTGGGTAAACTTCCCTTAACAGAGATGGCTTGGTTTTGCTGATGGTGTACTTTCAATAATGAATAATTCAAAAGAAGGACAGAGTGGGTGTTAGCTGAAGTCGGGAAAAATATCTTTGAAGTCCTGGGCCTTCCGAAACAGCCATCTCGCTACACCAAGCTTCTCTAAGGGAAAATGGCACTGTTCTTAGGCTAATGGGAAGTAGTGGCGTGATCAGTGACGTCCTTTTCTTGGAACCCTCAGATGGAGTTTTGCCACCTCAACCTCTCCATGTCACTGCTCTGGTATCCGGAATATTGTCAAAAAAAGAGTGTCCAAGGGGCCAGGTTTTACAGGGGAAACCAGCAATCCACCTGAAGGGGTGCCTGTCTCTGTTGCGCGGGTCTGAGAGGAAAACAGAACTGAGAACTGACGAGACGTCATTTTCTCCAGCAGACGGTGCAAGTGTGAATTCCAGCTCTCTATGCTGTTTCCCAGTTTCTCCATGCCCAGAGTGAAAATGTTCTTGCCTCCTGGATTCTGGGACAGGTAGGCAGCCAGGCTCGCTGGAGGAAAGCTGATGGGGAACGTACGTCCTTAATCCAGAGGCTTAACAGCTGTCTCCATTAATTAGGGTGCATAAAGCTGCTCCTATTTAGTCCCCCTGCCTTGTTGCAAACTCCCCCTTGAGTGGTTTCCTTGTATGGAGTTGCAACACAGGAACAGAGACGGAGGTGTGTTAAGTGTATCAGGTGGGTGGATGTCCCTCTCCCCACATGCCCACTGCCTCCACCTCTGCTCCCCGGTCCCTGTTCTCTCAGCCCTGGGACATTTTAGCAACCTTGCAATTCGATGAATTTGTCACTGACTTAGAGGAAATGGCAGGGGTGGTGGGTGCTCGAGGGGTGGGGGCAGGAAAAAAACGTTTACCCTGTCTTCTGAAGCAGCTGTGTTTAAGTCGGCTGGATCTTCCCTTCCCCTAGTGAGCATTTGGAAAAGTGGAGTGTCTCTGATTGTCACAGGACTGGGGTGGGGGGGGCACTACTGGCACTAGGTAGCCAGGAACCAGGGATGCAGTATGTCCTGTCATGTGGAGGACAGTCTTATAAAATGGAGACATGTATTAGTTTCCTATTGCTGCTGTGACAAGTGACCACACATTACTGGCTTAAATCAACACATATTTATCAGACAGTTGAGAAGATCAGAAATCCTATATGGTCTCACTGGCCTCCCATCAAGGTGCCAACAGGGCTATGTTCATTCTGGAAGTTCTATTTCCTTGCCTTTTCCAGCTTCTAGAGGTTGCCTGTATTCCTGAACCCATGGCCCCTTCTTCCATCTTCAAAGCCAGCAGTGTAGCACCTTCAGATCTCTCTCTGAATCTCTGACCTCTGGTTCTGCTGTCAACATCTCCTTCTCTAAGCCTCCTCCCCTCTTTCCATTACAAGGACCCTTGTGATTACACTGGGCCCACCCTGGTAATCCAGGATAATCTCCCCATCTCAAGATCCTCAATTTAAGCACACCTGCAGAGTCTCTTTTGTCATGTAAAGTAACATAGTCACAGGTTCCAGAGACTACAACGTGGACATTTTTGAGCACCATTAATCTGTTTCAAAGAGATGGATTGACACAGTGGCTACAACAATGGGATCAAACATAGCAATGATTGTGAGGATGATGCAGGACTGGGAACTCTTTTGTTCTGTTGTACATAGGGTCACTATGAGTTGGACACAACTCAATGGCACCTATCCACAACAAGAACAACAACAATGCGTCTCAAACCAAAACCAAACACTTTGCTATTGAATTGCTTCCAACTCATAGGGACCCTATAGGACAGAGTAGAACTGCCCTATAGGGTTTCCAAGGCTGAAATCTTTACAGAAGCAGACTGCCACATCTTTCTCCTATGGAGTGACTGGTGAGTTTGAACCACCAATCTTTTGGTTGGCAGCAGAGTGCTTAACTACTGTACCACCAGGGCTATATTAATCTGCCGAGTACACATAAAACAAAACAAACAAACAAACCATTGCCATTGAGTCAGTTCTGACTCATAGCAACTCTATAGGACAGAATAGAACTGCCCCATAGCATTTCCAAGGCTGTGAATCTCTACAGAAGCAGACTGCCACATCTTTCTCCTGAAGAACCGCTGGTGGGTTTGAATCACTGACCTTTGGGTTAACGGTCAAGTACTTTCACCACTGCACCACCAGGGCTCCTGCTCCATATTCCAAAACCTAATTTGAACTTGATTGGCTACAACTGAGGTGATGTTCTTTTCTTTCAGGTGATGGCAGGAGCCTCATGTCTTATTGGCTAAATAGGCCTGATGAGTTGGCAAGGGCTTTTAACCACTGTAGAGGTAATGGTGGGAATGTTCTGGATCAAACACGAACTTCCCAGCCTCCCAGGACTACATTGGAATGGTACTGATCATCCTTAAGTACTCCTTCTGCCCCATCTTTCTTTCCAAAGAACCAGTAGTGGGCCTTTATATTTTTCAAGTCTCAACAACATTTCTTTGATTTGAGACTCCACAGTATGGCCCGATTGAATTTCTTATTCCTCCCTGGGACACCTTCCATACCCTCCCTTCATCCACCAGTGGCCAGCAGGCCAGTTTCCTTACTGACTTCATTTTCATCACTACTCAGTCACTTCCTCTCCATCTATTTAAATTTTACTTGTCAAAGTGGGTTGTTGGTGATTTTTGTTTTCTTCTTTTTACTTTGTGTAATGTCCAAGTTTTTATTTTTCCAACAAGCACTTCAGCAATTAGAACCTCCTTCACCAAATTCCAATGATAACAACCAAGCGCATCCTACCTGCCTCCCATGATTTAACTCAATTTCCGTTTCTGGTATGTACCATACCCTTTCTTCATGCTCCACTGGATCTTACATTCTACCTCGGCTATAGCACACATTCATTCACTCATGCATTGCAGCAACTATCCCTTGAGTGCCTGCTGTGAGCTAGGCCCTTGCTGTCACACTTCATCCAACTTATTTGCTCACACTTCTGCCTTCCCTTGCAGGCTATCAGTACCATGTGAAGTATAAATTCATGCAGACTGAATCCCTAAAAGCTATGTCTACGCATAGATATCAAGTTTACTACTAGGCAGGAGAAAACACATTTTCTAGGAGAAAGACAAAATTGATAGCTGCTCACAGAGGTGGCATGCTGATTTGATGTGTAATAACATGACTGTTTAATTGCCTCATGGTTGGTATGGAAGTGTTGTGCTTGAAATATTCATCTGGATTTTAGTTTCTCTGCGTAGATGTTTTCGTATCACTTTCTGAGGTTGGAAAGATCAGCATGGCTGTTAAGACTCTGGTCAAAGCGCCAGGTGCTGAGACATTGATGTGGCTCTGGGTGAAAGTCAAGCTCATAAATGCTGTCAGGGATTCCATCCAGCTCAGCTTCCAGCTCCAACCCTCCCCTAGGTGAGCCCTTTGTAGATACCTGGGGTCCATCTGACCTAAGAGAGTGGGAGCTCTCTCCAGCAGCCTGGACCATTTGGGACTTACAAGGGCTGAGGCCTCCCAGCAGAATCCAACCCAGTGGGACTGACCAAGGTCTCAAGACCCCAACTCGGTGAGCAACAATTGTCTCTCTAGCTTTATGCCTTAATTATCCTACATGCTTCATCCTCCCTAGACTTACTGATTTGGTTCTTGATCTCCATCTGTGGCCTCTCATCAGCTCACATGCTACTTGCCTTGTCTTCTGTTACCTTCCCTTCTGTCTCCCCCACTCCTCATCTCATCTCTCCTTCAAACTTCTACTGAGAAGCTACTCATGTGTCAAGCAAGCTGTTTGATAGGCAGTGAATAGCCCAATAATTGATGATTGATTGATTGATTTATCAAATAGGTATTGAGGAGTTGCTATGGGATAGACATTTGGTCTAGCATGCCCAGAGGATGGGAGATGAGAGAGAATGGCAAATTTGAAGACCAAAAAGAAGCCTAGCATGGATATACATAGAGAGGGAAGGGGGCCAAAAGCAAAACCAAACCCACTGCCTTGGAGTTGATTCTGACTCATAGTTGGAAGGGGCCGGTGATGATAAATCATGCAGGAGGTGTGGGAGGTTGTTCAGGTTATCATGACTCAGTATCAAAGAAAACGTGGTCCCTAGTGGGCTAGAGGACTTAGATCTCAGATGATATTCATAGGTGCCATGAGGCAGGAATTCCCAACTCTGCCTGAGGGAGGCATTGCTGAGAAGGGACACTTTGGCTCCCAGAATTATGATTTTTCTGGCATGGGTCCAACTGTTTACCTTGCACAGGGACATGGACCCTCAGGATGGACCTGGTCACTCCGACTGGACCTTTGAAGACTTGCAGCAAAAGAAGTCAAAGTCTGGCTTGGAAGCAACGATAATAAATATAACAAAATGTGGATAACTTATATGTATTGAGAATCTCTGGTGGTGTAGCGCTTAAGTGCTATGGGTGCTAACCAAAAGGTCGGCAGTTCGAATCCACCAGATGCTCCTTGGAAACTCTGTGGGGCAGTTCTACTCTGTCCTATAGGGTCACTATGAGTCGGAATGGACTCGATGGGAGTAGGTTTGGTTTGGTTTTATATGTATTGAGTGCTTCTGTACCAGGTGTGGTGCTGGGCACTGTATGTGAATTATCTCGATAAATCTGCACAGCCACCCTCTGAGGTCAATGCTATTATCTTCCCATAATGGATCACAAATGGAATCTCATTGTTAGCTGCTATTGAATCGGCCCCTGACTCATGGTGACACAACGCACAATGGAAAGGAACACTGCCTGGTCCGGCGCCATCCCAGTGATTGGTTTTGGATGGGACCACTGTGATTCCTAGGGCTTTAACTGGCTGATTTTTGGAAATAGATCACCAGCCCTTTCCTCCTAGTCCATCCCAGTGAATAAGCTCCACTGAAACCTGTTCAGCATCAGAGCAACACACAAACTTCCACTGACAGGTAGGTGGTGGCTGTATCTGAGGCAGGTTGATCAGGAATTTAACTTGGGTCTTCCACAGGAAAGGTGAAAATGCTACCACTGGACCACCACTCAGTGGAGGCTCCGCCCAAACCAGAGCCATTGCCGCTGAGCAGGGTCTGAGTCATAGCGACCCCACAGGGCTTCCAAGGCTATAAATCTCTGCGGAAGCAGACTGTCAGCTTTCTCCCACGGGGCGGGCAGCTGCTGGTTTTGAACTGCCTGACCTTTTGGTTTGCAGAAATGGAGGCTCAGGAGGGGCTAAGAGATCTTCCAAGGCCACCTGGCTAGTTAGCAGGGACTGCCTCACTTCGGAGCTTGAGATCTGAAGGGCAATGGTCAGTTTTAGGGTACGGGAGTTCCCTGTGATTAAATGCTCAGGATCTGAAAAAATGAACCAAGACTAGGAGGGACCCAGTCCCAAACCTTGGGCCAATGTATCCAAATCTGAGGGCCTTGGGCCCTCTGCTGGGACCCATGTGATGCCCACCTTCTGTTTCTGCCATTTCCCAGCTGCCATGGCATCTGCCCCGGGCTATACCCTAGTGGAGGTAAAGGTGTCCACTTGGTGGGCTCAGCCCATGCCCACAGGATGCTTCCTTGAGGAACCCCACTAAACTCACCAAGATTTGAGTTCTGTGTCCTAGACTCTGGATGCTAAGTCTTTGGAGCTTGGCATAGCTCAGGTAAAGCTGCTTCTGTGTCACTGGTGAGTCACCAAGCACTGCCCAGCACCTGCATGAAAACGACAAATCACAGTCCTTACTTAAGGTTGTTATAAATGGAGTCCCTTTGGCACCTTTGGGAAAAAGACCAGTTGGCAAAGCATGCTATATTGGAGCTGTTCTGCACTTAGAATGCTTAGTGCAAAATTAATGGACCTAGTTAAAAGAGATCTCCATAAAATATAGATGACCACAATCCCGAGGGTGGAAACGGAAAGTGATCATTACAGCTGCGGTCTGTTATTTACTGAAGGCTGTAAGTTCACAAGACACTTTGCAAAACGTATAAAAAGATGAGGTCCCTGGCCCCAAGGACCGCCGGCCGCACTAAGACAGATATCGCAGAGTGTGGAAATTCACACACACTGCAACCTGGGAGCATCATCAGAAATGGGCTTCAGGCTGGAAGGCTAACCATGACTGATGGGTTTAAGGGAAGTATTTAAAGAGGATTAAGACTGATGACCTGGGAAGAAAGGCATAATGTTAACTTAGAGTGAAAAGGAAATGTATGTATGGCTTGAAGGCCTCAGAGACAAGGGGCTATATTAAATGTCATTAAAAGACGAGTAATCAATGACAATAAATGCTTGCATCTATTAAAATGCAGCAGGAAGCCACAGGCTTGGGGAGACACGGATAGCTTCTGTTCTACTGATCAGATTACCTTGACTGTATTTTCTCTAGGGGCAAAAGCTTCCACAATTGGAAAGCCTGTGGTTAGGCATTTGGGCCAACTTTGTAGCCTGAGGGAAGAATTTTAGACAGGGGAGTGGGCAGTGGTTAACACACCCCTAGAAAACACCCCCACATACTGTGCTTCTGTACTCAAAGTCCAATAAATTATCAAAGGCCTCTCCTGCCCCTCTTCACTTACACAACATCTGTATTCTAGAAATTTTGAAAAATAAACTTGTGCTTAAACATGCATGACCTGAAGCTGTCAGGCATCTCTAAATTTTATTGTAAAACCTCAAAATGTATTAATTGTGGTTATCATTCTCTGCTTAAATCCACAATACTATTTTGAGAGGAGCTATTTTCTAACAAATTCATATTCCAAGGCATGGGCTGGGCTGGTAGATCATAACTTCACTCCAGCTGAAATCTCTACTGTATGTGGAAAAAAGGGGAAGGGAAAACTCATTATTTCTCAATGCTTATTCGCTTAGGAAAAATGTGCTTTCTACTTTCTGGTCACGAGGTTCTACCCATTGGCCTATATCCTGGCACAGTGAACTTTGTCTCCAATTGAGAGTGGGGTTGGAAGCATTAATATGTTTCAAGAACTCAGTGTGGAAATGGCTATGAAGAAAAAGGTGCTGGCAAGCTCTGCCCCTATAGATCATCCTCCCACATGTGTGCACACTCTGCTACAAGTTTTGTGGGGGCAGGTGGGGGTCTTCTCCTCTGGTGGTCTTGAAGGTGGTTCAGATGCTGGTCATGACTCCCCATGGCTGGGAGGTTAACTGACTACTAGTTATAAGTGATTCTGGTTTTCTTCCTTTCCCACCCTTCTCTCTCTTCTTTCTTACCCCTCCCTCTTCACTCTGTCTCTCTCCTGTTTCCCTCCCCCATATCTTTCGTCCTTTTTCAGATATTACAGTTTGGGGTATATTTTTGATGGCTTTGGGAAGGGGTTGTGAAAGAATAACTGGAGAATGAAGGGAGAGAACAGCCTGCCAAGGCCCAGGGAAGATCTCCATGGCAAGATCAGTTTGACCACGTAGAGGACCTTTGTTTCCTAAACCTAAACATCTTCAGAGGAAAGCAATTGACCCTCCCACTTGCTCCAGAGAGGCATGTAACCAGAGAGAATGAAATATCATGAGAGAGCCCCACTTGCTCCCTAGGCCCAGGGCTAAGAGTGGGCAGACCCTTCAGCCTACAAGAGCAAGAGGAGAGACCTCTTAGCCATCAGTGCTCGATAGCAAGTGTGGCACTGGCCTTACCCTGGAGACCAAACACAGGACTGAAAGGGGCCTCCTCCCCACCGGCGGAGGGGGAAGAAGTCTTGGATTTTTCCCACTAGAAGCCACTAAAAATCATCCACATACGTGTTTTGGATCTTTAATAGGACACCTGTCCTTTCTTGAGTATCTCTTCATCTTCTACCACGAAGGAGGGGTGCCAGAGTGTGAACTTACCGAAATCTTAAGAACCACTTCAATACTGTATCGTTTAGATACTGTTATGACTGATAATTAGCCACTGAAGCCACAATGTTTCTAATGAAATAAGGAGTCTCTAATACTCAATATTAGGGCCCGGTTTCCTCTCTGTGCATTAAAAACAGTTTCGGTAGCTCCGTAATGTTGTTTTGAGACATTCCTATCAGATTACTTTGTCAAGATTGTTCCAAATAGTCAAAAGTACCTGACTTCAATTTCTAAAAGCTACGAGAGCCAATCTGTTTTATGCAATCAGTAATAAGGGTGCTGCCCTTATTTCTCTGAGCTTCTACCAATTAAGTGTTTGTGAAACTTCAGGGATGGATTAACGGTTAGAAACGAAGTGTCTTTTTTGTCTTGCTTCTCCACTTCTCCCAGCCAGCCAAGCAGTAACTGCCTGTCCCACCCTGGGACACCTGGGCATATAGCCCTGTGTCGGGGGACAGCCCCAGCAAGGAAAGACCCTCACTGTGCGTCCTGGCAGATAACCCGAAGAACTGACATAGCCTTTCCAGATTCATGCATCCAGGGAAATTTACTGACACAGGCAAGCAGCTGCTCTCCAGTGGCAACTGGCTGGAGTATTTTCCACAACCACCTATCAAGGGACCCAAGCTTATATAACCGTCCCAGCTGGGACCAAGGCCCATCATTTTCTCCCATGTCCTTGGGCAGTCAGTGTCCCCAGGGACTTCATGTCCAGGCCCAGACGTTTTCCTTCTTGTTGCTAAGGCGTGCTTTGGCCTTGGCTTCTGGCACAGTTATGCCACTCCTGGCCTTATACCTTAGCCCGAGTCCCTCCCGAATTCATCCCCAGCGTGCTTGGGGAAGAGCAAAGCTGATTCCATTAGGGAGGGGATGCATATAGCTGAATAGCATTACCCTACACCCTGCCAAGCCGGAAGAGGGCTGCTTTGCAAAGAGGCCTGACCTTTCTGCTCTGGCCGACTACATGAGCTTCCTATTTATTGTTGCTGTAATGAATTAGCACAAACTGAGGGGCTTAAAGCAACACATGTATAGCATCTCACAGTTCTGTAGGTCAGCAGCCCGACACGGGTCTCACTGGGCTAAGATCAAGGTGTTGGCAGGACTGTGTTCTTTTCAGAAAGCTCTAGGGAAGACTATTTCCTTGCCCTTTCCCGTTTCTGGAGGCTGCCTGCGTTTCTTGAGGCCCCTTCCTCCATCTCAAAGCCAGCTGAATCCTCTTTACATCGCATCTCCCTGATCCTCTCTTTTGCCTCCTCTTCTTCCGCTTTGAAGACCTTGTGTAATTAGATTGAGTCCATCTGGATAATCCAAGATAATCTTCCCATGCCAAGCCAGCTGATCAGCAACCTTAGCTGTAAATGCAACCTTGATTCCCTTTGGCAGGTAACCTAACATATTCACAGGCTCCAAGGTTAGCGCATGGACATCTTTGGTGGGGGCATCATTCTGCCAACAACTGACCTGATCCTGCCCGTTGATTGTCTCCATATCCTCCGTGCTGCTCACTCTGACTCTGCAGGGCAGCCAGATTCTCCTCTTCTGGGCGGGGGTCAACCTCTTCTACCTGGCAGGAGAATCCGCTCAGACGTAGAGCTGGAGTAGCTGACCCCAGGAAAGCAGGGCTAACCTGAAGAGTGCCTGGGTTTGGAGGGGCGGGTGGGAGGGCACAGAACTAGAAATGGGGGTTCTGGGCCTTGGTGGGAAGGCGGAACCTACTGCATGTGGGTGGTGCTCTTGCTAGGTCCCTGCCGATGGTGGGGGCTCTCTCCTGGGTCCCTGCTGAAGGTGGGAGCTCTCTCCTGGGTCCCTGCTGAAGGTGGGGGCTCTATTGGCTGGGAGATGGCCAGCTGCCGAGGCTGTGGTGGGGGCGGTGGGAGTGTGGGGGGCAGTCTGGGGCTGCATACACCACCAAGGTAATCTGCAATGCTGAGGGCCCACTGGTGGCTAATTAGGACCTCACTGTGCTGGCACCGAGCCAGCAGTGCCAGCCTCCCCATCTGTTCATGCAGACCCACACCACGGCTTATGCAAATGACTGAAAAGGCACCGGAAACGTTTGGGCTCTGAAGTTCAGACTGACAGCAGTGTCACCCGGGAGGATAATTTACTTAACTCTGATGACTAGGGGCTGGGCATTCCCCTTTCCCTCACACAGGAAAGCCTGTTGTTGGCTGAGATTGATGTTTGATTTTTCCTTCCATACTCTCATATCCCTGAAGGTGACAAATAGTCTTTTGGCAAATACTGAATCTTCCTGAAATCATGCTGACTGTGGCCTAATTTTCTCCTCACACTGACAGGATCCCTGCAGCATGGATTGATCCCGCTTGTTTACAGTGGGGTTAGCGATTAATTTTAATTAAATTCTCCTTTTAGAATTCAGCAGAATGTGTTCATTTTGTTCCCTTCTCTGAGCATTCATCAACTTGTTAAGTAATTTCTTTTAATCTATAGGCCCCACTTAGCTTCTCTCTGCAGACCCAGAGAATTGAGTGAGAAGTACAGTTCATTTCCAAAAACTTGACTCACTAATTTTGAATCCTCACACCCAAAGTTCAAAGAAATTATTCAATAAGACTATACCATCTTTTTTCATTTTGCATCTGAGACTTCAAAAATTGGCTGACAGTTTGAGGGTGAAAATGCTTTGGACTAGAATCTCGTTATTGAGCATGGTCATAGAGATCACCTGGTTCATCTTACCTCATCTAAGGCTTGCGTTCTCTCTTTCAGATTTTTTTTTTAAGTCACTGATTCACAGACTTTAATGTGAACAAGAACCACATGGAGAGTTTGTTAAACCTGGGTGTTGCAAATAGTTAAGCGCTTGGCTGCTAACCAAAAGGTTGGAAGTTTGAGGCCGCCCAGAAGTGGAAGAAAGGCCTGGCGATCAATGTCTGAAAAATCAGCCATTGAAAACCCTGTGCAGCACAGTGTTACTCTGATATACATGGGGTCACCACTGGAGTCACAGCAACTGGTACCCTGGGCCCCACCCTCAGAGTTTCTGACTCAGAAGGTTAAGATGGGGCTCAGAGTTTGTAGTTCTAACATGCACCCAGGTGAAGCCAATGCTATTAGTCCGAGGTCTACAGTCTGGGTAACGCTTTTCTAGAAAGAATGTTTCCAGATAGCTCTGAAGAGGGGAGGCTTGAGGGGTGGTGGGAAGGAAGGCAAGGTGAGTCTATTTTACCAGACATTTCAATACCACTAATGTTTGACTGAGGTGGCTACTTCGGGCGAACAGTCGGCAAGAGACACAAGACATTGTGCCCCCAAGAATAGGGGGAAAGGAGAAACAGCTGAACTAATAAATAATTAGATAAATACACAAAAACAATGAAAAGATGGATAAACACCATATAATTCTTTACTAGCCCAGTTTTTCTCTATCCATGATAGAAAGAACTTTTGGGTAACATCTGTGTTTTTTTCTTAAAGTCTTTGAGAAAGTAATCATTGCCACGCGTGCTGTATCCTCACCATTGTCCAAAGCTTTCCAGTTAATCCAGGTTCATTTAAGTTCATCTGTGTGCGTTGCCTTTTTCCTCTAGGCTTCTTCAGTGAGCATACTTTGGGGAAGAAACTGAACTTCGTTAGAAAACATAACTACCTCATAAAATTCCCTCCAACGTAGGTAAAATTTTAATTGGCTTAATTTTCAGAAGTGCCTTAAAGAAATCCTTTTTTTTATCACCAGTGGATTTCAGTAAACAATCTCCTGCTTCTACAGCCCAGTTCTTATAAAAATTTGGAATCTGGTTTTGCCATATTTCTAAGGCAGATATGGTTGGGATGGCAGGGTGCTCTTTCTAAGGTTTAATATTAATAAGTATCAATGAGTATCTATGATATGCCCAAGCAAAAGTTTATGCATTTAGAGAAGGTAGTACCCTGTTTTTTTTAATATGCTTAAGATTTGAATTGCAAGTGGATTTGTGAGGATACAAGTATTTATAAAACATTTTGTTTACTTGATAAAATATTTCACCAAATGCTTTCTTCAAGTAGAAAAACACTCGTTGATTATTTAAGGCCCAATTTAATTTTCCAAAATTGAATAACACTGTTTTTGGGAAAGACACTCTTGTGAAAAATGAGAGCAGGGCATCTGGGCAATCTGAGACAGAACAGGTCAAGGGAAAAACCTAATTGTGAATTTATGGAGTGTCAAGCTTTTCAGTTGGTTGGCCTTGACTCTACACCATTTTTTCTTACACGGCAACAGTTTGATGGGGCATGTACAACTTGAGAAACAGGCCTGGTTGTGACCCGATGAACTGGGTAGGAAAGTGCTTGGAAAGTTTGCCAATGATGTGGGGACTCGATGAGAAATGAACATAGAAAATAAAGAGAAGGGAGAAGAACATAGAAGGTCACATCTGCTTGAAGAAACTGTTGGGAAAATTAATGATCCATATGATGAATTATGGCACAGTTTGCTTGAATTTGAAGCCCAATTTTAGTTTTCTTTCCTTAAGGAGGAAAGTTTATTATCTTTAAGCGTGATCCCAGATTTTCAAAGCCATGGTCTGCAAGGCTTTGTATAAATGCCCCATAGGGCTGGGCTGTGAGGATAAGTAAGCAGGACTCTTTAGCCCCAGGGAGGAGTTTCTCAATTCCTGCTGCTTCACTTCTCAATTTTCTCTTCCCTCTTTTTTTTTTTTTTCTCTGGAGCAGCCATGTCTGGAGCGGGAAGCTTCTTCTGGGGTCTAACTATTCAGTGGCTGCGATATAATTCCTATTAGAATGTTAAATGCTCATTGACCCCTTTCTTCTCAGCTCTCAAAGAATAAATGGTGACTGCCCATAGATCTGGGACTCGTGGTTTTTGACTTGTGGCGGAAAGATAGAAAAGCTGTTATCCGTGCTTGATTCATTTCACGGCCCAGCAAGACCACAGGTGCCTCACCTCCGTGTTGCTAATTCCAGTCACACCACCAAGGTGCAGAGTGTGTGTCAGGCTTACCAAAGAGAACCGGAGTGTTCCTAAGGTGAGCCGAGGGGCAGCAGCTTCAGAGACTCCTAATAAACGGGGGATGAACTCTGGTTCTCCCATATTTATCTCCTGCGGGTTTACCTCATGTCCATTTCTCGTCTTTCCCTTCCTTCTCTCTCCACTACCCAGCTCCTACCCATGCTTTGGGGTTCATTACAGATAGAGCCTTTATGACACCAGCAATCCACCCCCACAGAACTAAGTGCCCTGTCACACTGAGTCACCCTGAAATTCTCTCACGTATCTCTAGTGCAGCAGTAGCCTCACTGGTGTATGTTGTTTGCGTTTCTGGGTTTCTAGTTCATAGCACAATGCTTGGCGTGCAGTATGGGCTGAATAATTGTGATTGAGCGGACCCATTCATCTACGTTGAATACGTAGAACACAGATCTCAACCCACTCCTCCTTCACTAAACTCCCATTCACTTGATCTTGCCTCCCCTTAGGTACCTGATCTGCCTTGTTTCTGGTTTCTAGTAGGGAAAATGCCATGTGCCTTCTTTAAATGCTTTATCTCCCCTAATAGACTCAACAGGAGCCCTGGTGGCAAAATGGTAAAGTGATCAGCTTTTAACTGAATAGTCGGCAGTTCAAACCCACCAGCGAGTTCACAGGAGAGAAGACCTGGTAAAGAGCTCTTGTAAAGGTTGTTGTTGTTAGGTGTGGTGGAGTCTGTTCCAACTCATAGGGCCCCTATATATAACAGAATGAAACACTTCCTAGTCCTGCACCATCCTCGAAATCGTTGTTATGCTTGAGCCCATATGTTGCACCCACTGTGTCAATCTATCTCATTGAGGGTCTTCCTCTATTTTGCTGACGGTCTAGTTTACCAAGCATGATGTCCTTCTCCAGGGACTGGTCCCTCCTGATAGTATGTCTAAAGTGTGTGAGACAAAGTCTTGCCATCCCTGCTTCTAATGAGCCTTCTGGCTGTACTTCATCCAAGACAGATTTATTTGCTCTTCTGGAAGTCCATGGTATATTCAATATTCTTTGCCAACACCATAATCCAAAGGCATCAATTCTTTTTCAGTCTTCCTTACTCATTGTCCAGCTTTCACATGCATATGAGGCAATTGAAAATACCATGGCTTGGATCAGGCTCACCTTAGTCCTCAAAATGACATCTTTGCTTTTGAACACTTTAAAGAAGTCTTTGGCAGCTGCTTTGCCCAGTGCAATACGTTGTTTGATTTCTCGACTGCTGCTTCCATGGGCATTGACTGTGGACCCAAGTAAAATGAAATCCTTGACAACTTCAATATTTTTTCTGTTTTTGATGATGTTGCTTATTTATCTAGTTGTGAGGATTTTTGTTTTCTTTATGTTGAGGTGTAGTCCATACCGAAGGCTGTGGTCTTTGAGGTTCATCAGTAAGTGCTTCAAGTCCTTTACTTTCAGCAAGGAAGGTTGTATCATTTGCATATCGCAGGTTGTTAATGCGTCTTTCTTCAGCCCTGATGCCTCATTCTTCCTTATATGATTATTTGCTTAGCATACAGATTGAATAAGTGTGGTGAAAAGATACAACCCTGACTTACACCTTTCCTGGTTTTAAACTATGCAGTATCCTGTCGTTCTGTTGGAACAATTGCCTCCTGTTCTATGTATAGGTCCTGCAAGAGCACAGTTAAGTGTTCTGTGATTCCCATTCTTCGCAATGCTACCCATGATTTGTTTTTGCACAGTCAATAAAACACAGGTAAACATCTTCCTGGTATTCTCAGCTTTCAGCCAAGGTCCATCTGACATCAGGAACGATATACTTCGTTCTACGTCCTCTGCTGAATCTGGCTTGAATTTCTGGCAGATGTACTGCTACAACCTCTTTTGAATGATCTTCAGCAAAAGTTTACTTGTGTGTGACATTAATGACATTGTTTGATAATTTCCGTGTTCTCTTATATCACCTTTCTTTGGAATGGGTACAAATAAGGATTTCTTTCAGTCAGTTGGCCAGTTAGGTGTATCCCAAATTTCTTGGCATGGAGAGGAGTGAGCACCTCCAGCACTGCATCCATTTGTTGAAACATCTCAATTGGTATTCCGTCAGTTCCTGGAGCCTTGTTTTTTGCCGGTGTCTTCAGTGCAGCTTGGACGTCTTCCTTCAGCACCATTGGTTCATAATCATAATCTACCTCCTGAGATGGTTGAATGTCAGCCAGTTCTTTTTGGGACAGTGACTGTGCGTATTCCTTCCATCTTCTTTTGATGCTTCCTATGTCATTTAATATTTTCCCCGTAAAGCCCTTCAATATTGCAACTCGAGGGTTGAATTTTTTCTTCAGTTCTTTCAGCTTGAGAAATGCTGAGCGTGTTCTTTCCTTTTGGTTTTTTATCTCCAGGTCTTTGCACATTTCATTATAATACTTTGTCTTCTTGAGCCTCCCTTTGAAATCCTCTGTTCATCTCATACACGATCATTTCTTCCATTCGCTTTATCTACTCTACATTCAAGAGCAAGTTTCAGAGTCTCTTCTCACATCCATTTTGGTCTTTTCTTTCTTCCTGTCTGTCTTTGTCATCTAGTGCTGCCATAACAGAAATACCGCAAGTGGATGACTTTAACAAAGAGAAATTTATTTTCTCACAGTCTAGTAGATTACAAGTCCAAATTCAGGGCATTGGCTCCAGGGGAAGGTTTCTCTCTCTGTCAGCTCTGGAGAAGGTCCTTGTTCTCAATTTTCCCACAGTTGAGGAGCTTCTCAGGCACAGGGACCCTGGGTCTAAAGGATGCGCTCTGCTCCAGGTGTTACTTTCTTGGTGGTATGAAGTCCCCAACTGTCTGCTTGCTTCTCTTTCCTTTTATCTCTTAAGAGATAAAAGGTAGTGCAGGCCACACCCCAGGGAAGCTCCCTTTACATTGGATCAGGGAGGTGACCTGAGTAAGGGTGGTGTTACAATCCCAGCCTAATCCTCGTCACATAAAATTACAATCACAAAATGGAGGACAACCACGCAATACTGGGAATCATGGCCTAACCATGTTGATACATATTTTTTGGGGGGACACAATTCAATCCATGACATCCCATTCTTTGGGCCCCCAAAAATCACATCCTTGTAACATGCAAAACATATTCACCCCATCATATCATAGCAAAAATCTTAACTTGAAGTCCAAAATCCAAAAACTCCTCTTCATCTGTGAAATCTAGAATACAAGTTATCTGCTTCCACTGGTACAATGGCAGAACAGGCACAAGCTAGACATTTCCATTACAAATGGGAGAAATTAGAGGGAAAGAACGTGTAACAGGCATCAAGCAAGTCAGCAGAACACATTACATTAGCCCTCAAAGCTTTGAAAATAATCCTCTGTTCTCTGAGACAGTTTACACAATAGCCCTGCCCTCTAAACTCTAGATATTGGCCACACTCTGGATTCTGAGTGGAGGCCCCTTGGCCCTGGGCTTCAACTCTGCCTTCTAGGCCCGCTGGGACAGGAACTGTACTCTGTTGGCTTTAGGCACACTATCCTCCTAGTCCATCTGAGTGGCAACTCCACCCTTAGAAACACCAGAGGCCATGGCTCCACCCTTTGGAACCTCTGAGGTCATGGCCATACCTTTTGAGACTGAGGCAGCTCAGCTTCTTGTGTTCCTTGTCTCTTCAGCTTCTTTTTCCTGGTTCCTTGGCCTCTTGGTTCCTTGGGCCTCACGCCTGCATCTGCCCTGCTGGGGCAAGTGTTCCATAGCTCAGTAGCTCCACTGGTAACTGCCTGGCAGCACCGCACTCCTCCAGGAAGCCTCCTGCACACAGGCACTCAGCTCTCTTGCTCCAGTGCCATTTTGCCCCGGTCTCCTGGTTCTGCTGCTGTTGGTTCTCTGCTGTTGCCACTTCTCTGCTTCTGCGCATTCTCTGCTGTGTTGGTCCTCTGCTGCTTTCACAACTCTATCCATTCACAGTTTCAAAACTGCTTCCACATTTTAGGTGTCTGTTAGAGCAGCACCCCACTCCTGGTACCAAATTCTGTCTTAGCCATCTAGTGCTTCCATAACAGAAATACCACAAGTGGGTGACTTTAACAAAGAGATATTTATTTTCTCACAGTCTAGTAGGTTAGCAGTCCAAATTCAGAACATTGGGTCCAGGGGAAGGATTTCTCTCTCTGTTGGCTCTGGAGGAAGATTCCTTGTCATCAATCTTCCCCTGGTCGAGGAGCTTCTCAGGCAGAGGGACCCCAGTTCCAAAAGATATGCTCTGCTCCTCGTGCTGCTTTCTTGGTGGTATGAGGTCCCTAACTCTCTGCTTGCTTCCCTTTCCTTTTATCTCTTGAGAGAGAAAAGGCGGTGTAAGCCTCACCCCAGGAAAACTCCCTTTGCCTTGGATCAGGGAGGTGACCTGACTAAGGGTGGTATTACAATCCCACCCTAATCCTCTTCACATAAAATTACAATCACAAAATGGAGGACAATCACACAATACCAAGAATCATGACCTAACCATGTTGATACATATTTTTTGGGGGGACACAATTCAATCCATGGCACTGTCTTTTTAATGACCTTTTGCTTTCTTCACATCTAATGTCATTCCACAACTCATCTAGTCTTTGGTCAAATAGTGTTCAATGTGTCAAATGTATTCTTGAGATGGTCTTTAAAATACAACTTAAGGTTGTATTTTGGCTTTTGTAGACTTGGTCTCATTTTCTTCAGCTTCAACTTGAACTTGATGTGAGCAATTGATGGTCTGTTCTGAAGTCAGTCCCTGGCCTTGTTCTGACTGATGATATTGAGCTTCTCCATCGTTTCTTTCCATAGATATAGTCGATTTGATTCCTGCATATTCCATGTGTATAGTTTCCATTTATGTTGTTGAAAAAAGGTATTTGCAGTGAAGATGTTTACAGTCTAGAAAATCCTAAGGAGCAGTTCTACTCTACCCTGTAGGGTTGCTATGAGTCAGAACCAACTTGCTGGCACACAACAACAACCATGGTGTCACTGTTCTTGGCAGGATATCAATCTCTCTTTCATGTCCCGCAATGACTTACACATACAGTGCTCTTAACGAAAATTAGCTAAAGGTGTGCGTCAAAGAAAGCATTGAATGTACGTTTCTCCTACCTTGTTTTCACAGCACCTCATCTGATTTATTTTTGCATTGTTCTCATTTCTATAGGATCTGAATATAAATAAACATATCCCAATGCTTTTTTAAGCTTGTACTGGAATCTTGTGCCTTTCTGGAAATTCGAAACAAGTTGTTTTGCTCCTAAGTATAAGTGTTAGTGGGTTGAATTAAAGAAAGGGCTGGCAGTCTACTTCCAAAAAAACAGCCTTTGAAAACCTTGTGGAGCACAGTTCTACTCTGACACACAAGGGATTACGATGAGTTGGAGTTGACTCAATGGAAAATACAATGAAACTTTGAAGAAAACATTAAAAATATTTTGCTGGAGTCTACCGGGCTTTAGTAAAAGAGGAAAAAAAATCTTAATTTTGATGAGTAAATATCCAGAAGATGAAATGGTCAATTAAGCTTTGATCAAGGAAATTGGTGGTGGTGACTCCATAGCAGGGATGTGGATCCATATCAGTCCTAGTGGTTCTGTTCCTCTGATGAATTCCTAACTGATTCACTCCTAATTTTTTTTTTTTTTTTGGGTAAATATTTCATTGTGTTTAAGGTGAAAGTTTACACAGCAAATTAGGTTCCCATTTAACAATTTCTACACAAATTATTCAGAGATATTGATTACATTTTTCACAATGAATCTTTCTCATTCATTCTGTTCTGATTGTACCATTTCCAGTACTCTAATTTCCCTGCCCGCCTTGCCTTCTTATCTTTGCTTTAGAGTAATTTTTGACCGTTTGGTCTCATATACATAATTTTTTTTTAAAAGGAGCCCATTACTCACAGGTGATATTCTTTATTTTATGAGCCAGTCTGTTATTTAAGTAAAAGGTGACCTCAAGGGATAATTTCAGTTTAAGGTTTAAAGAGTACCTCACGGTGATAATCTTGGTGAGTCCTCTAGCTTCAGCCAATCCAGTAAATCTGGACTTTTAAGAATTTGAGTTCAGTTCCACCTTTTTCTCCTGTTCTGTCAGGATCCATCTATTGTGTCCTTGATCAGAATGGTCAGTAGTGGTAGCCAGGCACGATCTAGTTCTTCTGGTGTCAGAGTAGATGAGGCTGTAATTTGTGTAGATGATTGGTCCTGTAGACTTCTTTCTTCTCTGAGTTTTTGGTTTCCTTCTTTCTCTTTTGTTCTGGATGAGTAGTGACAAATATTTGTACCTTACGTTCTCAAATTCTTAAGGGTAGTTTTAATTAAGTCTCATGTACATAGTTTTTATCATATCCTTAATTATTAACATACAGATAAAGATAAACTTTAAAATATTTGTATTTAAATTCTACCTAGGAGTAATTCTCTTTCCAAATTTATCAGTAACCTTTCAAGAAATGAAATGAAATGATTGAACATTAAGCTTCTGCAGATAGTTTTTGCCAGGAGATGGAGTTCAAACAAACAAATACAATGAAAATTTGAAAAGAACATCACAGATATTTTGCTGGAGTCTTCCAGGCTTTAGGAAAAGAAAAACAAACAAACAAAAAAACAACTTAATTCTGATGGATAAGTATCCAGAAGTTGAAATGGTCATTTAAGTTTGGGCCAAGGAAATCGGATTCACTGGGTTATAAATTGAATGGAGAATTGTTTCAGAGATCTTGGGAAACGAATGAAGCAAACCACATTCCTTGTGATCAGAAGGCTGAACTAGAAAGAGCTTCTTATCCAGCGATTGGAAGCGAAGTCACAGCTGTAGCTGAAAGTGCAAATTTAACAATGACTATGAAGCCAGAGGCTCAGAGTAAGGGAGGTTGAATCAAACTTCCCTCTTCCTTGGCTGATTGGGCCTTCTGGGGTCCATAAGAAGGGTTCTAACAACCCTACTGAGGAGTCCCTGGATGGTGCAAACATGCCTGGCTGCTAACCAAACTGTTGGAGGTTTGAGTTCACTGAGAGATGCCCCAGAAGAAAGGCCTCGGGGTCTATGTCTGGAAAACTAGCCATTGAAAACCCTTTGGAACACAGTTCTACCTACTCTGACACACTTGGGGTCGCCATGAGTTGGGACTGACTTGACAACAACTGGTAACAACCCTACTGATCCTTCTGTCAAGGATAAAAAGTCAAAAGAAGGTGAAAAGTAATGTTCGCTGGACTATTTTCCTCCCCACAATATCTCCTATGGAGAAAGCTTTACAAAGTCTTGCTTCTGATAAGCCTCACAGAAACTGGATTGGAAATGCAATAATTCATGTGCAAAACAAACTTCTTCGAGCATTTCACCTTCTTTCTCCAGCTGTTGTTAATCTTGAAGCGCCTGTTTACTAGGTACCATCTGCTGCCTCCCAAAGTCCCTTTGTCATCTGTGCCCTAAGACTTCCATGGCCTCAAAGCCAACAAGAAGGTGTCACTTCTTTGTACTGAGGCCAGGATACAGCTGGACCACGGTAGTTCCCACTGATCAAAGCATCTCAAGATGTTTTGATTAACACAAGATCCCATGATATCATCTCCCATCAAGTTGCATCAACCCTGATGATGAACATAGCACATGTGTAACCATCTAGTGTCATCCAAATTTGACAAATGATCACATGAAGAGCCCACAAATAAAACAGAGTAAACCTGGTGGTACAGTGGTTAAGTGTTTGGCTGCTAACCAAAAGGCTGGCAGTTGGAATCCACCAGCCACTCCTTGGAAACCCTATGGGGCAGTTCTACTCTGTCCTGTAGGGTCACTGTAAGTCAGAATCGACTCAATGGCAAGGGATTTTTAAACCTTGTCTCACTGCTAGCCTTACTAAGTCATAGTTAATCTCAAGTGTCTGGAAGCCAACTGACTGGATATACTAATTGACCAGACATCCCCCCCCCCCGCACATTTTTCTTCACTTATTTAACAAACTTAAGTGTACAAGTATGATAGTCATTTTGCAGATAAGGAAACTGATGGGCTGAACTTGCCCAACGTCAGACAGCTACTCAGTAGCAGATCTGGATTCAAACCCAGACACCCTGGTTCCAGAATCCATCTCCTGTGGGTGAGGAGAAAAAGCAAATCACGATGAAAGCAAACATCAAGGCAATAGAGCTCTGGTTTAAAAATACGTGACTGCTTTGGAATTGATTTACTTTAATGTGTTTCCCTTATGAGCTACAGTATCAGAATCAATAATAATATTATTATTTTAGCTAATACTTATTGAACCCCTGTGATGGGCCAGGAAATGTGCTGTTTTCCCATGTGTTTGTTCACATAACCACACCACACCCACGGAGTCATTTACTATCTTTATCCCTATTTTGCAGATTGCAAAACTGAGAATCACAGAAAGATAACAATTTGCCCAAAATCACACAGAGAGGAAGTATGAAGAACCACCATTGGAGCCTGGTCTACCTGCTTTCGGAGCCCGTGCCACGCACGTAACCACTACAAGAAATCAAAGAAAAACAGGCAGTCCTGTACTTCTACACATTCTTCAAAAATGGGGACAGTGTTGGAAAGAGAAGGGCCATTGGCCTTTGTAAGGGGCATCAACAAGAATGGTAGCACTACTCTTCTGACCAGGAGGTTTTGGAATGTACAAGGTCTGGGATCTCCAATGGAACACTGTGCCAAGGGGTAGGGACCTGGAGATCACTTCCGCTGGGGACTGCCACCTGGGCAGATCACCGCCTGCATTCTCTGCTGAAGTGGCTGGCTGTGGCACCACCGTTCATTCACTCATTCATTCATGGAGCACAGACCAGGCAAGGTTCCAGGCACTGGAGATACCTTCCTTTGTAGGTCTCTTTTGAGGACTAAATGGAATAATGCAAGTATTAAAGGCTTTTTTTATAGTGCTTGGCACATTGTAGGTTCTCTACAAATCTACTGATTAGAAGCACCTGGAGAAAGTTTCCAAATTACATGTCTGCTAGATTGAAAGAGTATTAGACACCAATTAGAACTGCAAGATGGCCTCACAATAGTTCCTCCGGGGGTAGGTCCTATCATCTCCATGTCATAGTTGAGGGAACCGAGGCATAAAGTGGGTAAGTAACTTGCCAAAGTTTGCACAGCTTCATAAAAGACACACCCCCATAGCTGACTGAGCAAGGGACAGTCCAGCTTCCACTAAGCAGGTCAGTCTAGCTTCCACGGCTGGGAAACGTAAACTTACATGGAGATTCACAAGTAGGAGTGGATGGTGGCGCTGAGTCGCTTTGTAGCTCTCGGAAAGGCCTTAGGAGCAGATGCTTGGACCCTGGCTGCTCATTTCCTGGAGGGCCCTGGCTCTGGCCTTCCCAAGCCCTGGCTGCACAGTTCTGCCTTTGATTCTGTAAGCTCCTTAGTCTCCTTCTAGAAAACTTTTTCCTTTTGTTGCTCAAGTTAGCCAGAATCAGATGCTTTGATTGCAAACACAATAATCTTAATGAGCACAGCCTCTGCTGAATTAGAAATTTGGAGGATCGGCCTAGATATTTAATTTTAGGAGAAGGCATCCTGAGTGATTCTGCCCCCATGGTTAAGTAACAAACACTGCCCAAAATGATTGAGAAGCTACGTCATGCATATTTAAAGATTCTTAACTGAAATAGGATGTCTCTGCACAGAGTCTGACTAATTATTTGCAAAGAAAATATATTGGTCTTGCTCGTAAAAGCTCTGCAGCCTGTATGACTATGATTCATTTACAGGACTCTGCCCTTCTTCGAAGGAAATGCCCTTTGAATCTGTGGAGTTTAGCCTGGCCGTGGCCTGCCCACTGCAGTTCAGAGCAAAACAGGCCTTGTGACATCCACCTATTTAGAGAGAAGAATTACTGGCTGCAGGAGAGGCTAGTATAGCAAATTAATTCTTTGAGGTTAAAAAACAAAACATCTTAGAGGTTTTAGTACGTGTCTGAGTCCTCAGTAACTCACTGCACAGAATATATTCAGGTGGAAAACCTGTTGCCGTTGAGTCAATTACAACTCATGGTGACCCCATGTGTTACAGAGTAGAGTTGCTCCACAGGGTTTCCTTAGTTATAATCTTTACGGAAGCAGATTGTCAGGCCTTTATTCCACGGACACACTGAGGGAGTTTAAACCTCCAAGCTTTAAGTTAGCAGCCTATCACAAACAGCTTGTGCTACCCAGGCTCCCACGTATTCAGGTAGCTAGACCAGGTGACTTGGTAGTGCTTTGTGCTGGTGGATTTCTGTGCCTGATAACATAGCAGTGCTGGACTACATGGGTGGTCTAGCACAGTCACTTACTCCTCACTGTCCATCACATGCCTCCCCCTGTCCAAGTGTCTCCTGGCTCTCTCGCAGTTAGATTTGTGGTTCAGCCAATAGGTCATTAGCAGAAATGATAGCTGTCACTTCTGGGCTGGAGCGATTAAAGGCCGGCATGTGATCCTCCAGCTCTTGCCCCCCTGTCTCAGTGAAGAACCCACGTGCTGAGATGGCAGTGTCATCTATAGGAAGCTGTCTGGATTGCTGAGTCACTGCAGAAAGGACAGCTGCTCAGGAAGGTCCCCAATCCACGGTGGACTCTATCATCAAGAAATAAACCTTTGATGAGAACTTGATTTTTTTTTAATCACTTTCCGGTGTTATTCTAATAGGGTCAATAAGCCTATATTCCCCAGATCAGGTTTTCTAAATCTTGGTTCCACTGACATTTTGGGGCAGTCAATTCTTTGTTGTGAGGGGCTGTCCCATACATTGTAGGATTTTTAATGCCAGTCCTGGCCTCTACTCACTAGATGCCAGTAGCATTTCCACCCCCTCCTCCCAGCTGTGATAAACAAAAATGTCTACAGTTATGGCCACGTGTCCCCTGGGGGGCAAAATTGCCCCCAGTTAGGAACCACTGCCCTAGATAATGAAAGGGCTTTATATTCTTTGTGCCATTCGACCGTCTTTGGCTACAGCAGATCCTACTATTACTTATATACTACTCCAGGGGATAGCACAAAGAACACTAGGTAAGTCAAGAGATCTGTCTTCAAGCCTAAGAACTCGGGCAAATCACAAACCTACTGCTGTGTTCTTTGGTTGCAAGCAACAGAAACCAGGTGATGGTCTTAAGCAGGAAAAACAGGACTTGCTAGGAGGAGGCTGGGAGGGGTACAGAACAGTCTAGAAGGATTAAAGCAGTCAGGCCACATCAGAAAGCTCAGCAGCAGGCCTGTGGGCTTCTCCTGGGCTCCAACAGCCTTCAGCCTTAGGGTCCTCTGCTTGATTCAAATTTCTGGGAGACAGAGGCTAGATTTTCTTAGTCACGACCGTCTTTTTAAGCTTAGGGTGAAGGTGGCGGTGGCAGTGGCAGTGGCAGCAGTAATGGTGACATAGAAGCAGAAGCAGCAGCGAGGTACAGGGATTAACAGCCTCACGAAAACCAAATGTGATGTGGGAGCAGGTTCCCGGGGGAAAGGGAGACACTGTTATAAGAAGAAGAGGGGGAAAGAGGCTGGGCAGATAGGAAGAGCAGAGGTCTACGACAGGGCCTGTTTCTGTGGTTCTAGAATGCAGATGGCAATACCTGCTCTGCTGGCTTCACAGCCTTTCGAGGGTCAAATCAGCTGAAAGTGAAAGCAGTTAAGTATCAAAGAGGAACCTCGCGGTATCAGAAATGGGTGTGAGGCAGGGACTCGTGCTAAGCAGGGCCGTTGCCGTGCAACAATAAGGCAGGACTCTGGTGCGTGTTCAGGCCCTTCCCATTCCTGTGGTTGGTTACAGCCAGAAGCTGTGGTTTTCAGATGGTATTTTATGGGAATCTGGGCTCTTTAGGATGAGAGGAGCATGAGAAATTTGCATCTGTTTTTTCCCTTCTTCAGGTCTCAACATCAAAGCAGAGGACTATAACGAGTCAGAACTAGGCAGAGCAATTTTGTACTCTCTTTGGAAACCCATGATCCTGTCCTATCCTGCTTGTTTCCATTCTGTGGGGTACAGTCAGGGATGGATTACCCAATAAACAAGGTACGCATGGGCTTACTTGTGCTTACTTACTAATCTGTAGCACACAATTGCACCACATCAAAGACCCGTGTGAAATTGTGTGCTACAGATTAGTAAGTAAACACGAGTAAGCCAATGCGTACCTCGCTTGTGGGTTAATCCAGCCCTGGGTATGTATAGTACACAAATGGTGCTTATAGAAAAATGAGAGCTTCCTAAGATATGCCCAAGCTAATGCCTTGTGATAAAAGAGGGAAAAATAAAACAAAGACAGCAAATGGCAAGAGGAGGAGCAAATTTTAACACAACACTAAATCCTGAAAGCTATGGAACTTGATGAACTCAGAAAAACTAGGAGTCAGGGGTGGGGAGGCTGTAAGAATGGAACATTGTGACCTCCGCCCTGAGTCTGATTTGGGTCAATGCAGAGCAGAGAATTTTTACCCCAAATCTATTTGGCTCAAGACTTACAGTGGGCTCTGTTTCTTGACAATGATAAAATTAAATAAATGAAAGTCCTCATTGTTGTCTCCAAGGTAGAAGAGGCATAAATCAAGCCAGCATCAGCTTTTCCCAAACCCTAAATGTATTTACATGCATTTGGAGCGATCACTTTGATTCAATTGTGCTCTGTCACTCACCGGTAATCCCATCAGCCCAATTTCATGTACATAAACCTGGAACTCTGAGGAGGATGTGTTTTGTAAATCCATTTAGCTGCAGAGGCAGACAGGAGGCCATCACAGTAAAGCTAAGTCTGTGAAATGGTGTTAAACATCACACCACGGGTGCTTGATCAATGTATTGTAGAGGCAAAGTACAACTGTTGTTAAAAGACATCACGACTAAGGTATGTCAGGGATAGGGCCTCTCAGAGAACTAGGATTAACATGATGCCATCTGAGGCCTTTGATTCCTTAAATCCTGGCAGGAGATTTCCTGGGAGAGAGAAAAAAAAAAGTTCAGTGAAAAATGGGAAAGCTAATATTGCTCATTTTATAGTCAATATCATTCATTTTATACCTCAGTTACCAGGTTCATTCATTCACCCATTCGTTGAAGGAACGCCTATTAAGGACTAACTATGAACTAGGTGCCAGGGATTAAAAAACTGGCAGGGGGCCTGCCCTCAAGGAGCTTATGGTCTAATGGAGCAGATCAATACAGGTGATCTGGTAAGCAACGTAAGCAGAGTGCTTATGCTGTGAATTGGATAATCTGCCCCTGCATACAATAAGCGCATGTAATAGCTTTAGTTATTATTACATCAGTAACAAGGCGATATTATAAACACAAGCTATGGCTGTGTCTGGAGGACTCAAAACCCTGGCTGCAGAATTTGCAAATATTGGGGATTTTCTGGATATCTTTTGGTCATTGATTTCCAAGTTAATTCCAGTGTGATCAGAGAATATAGTTCGGACGACCTGAATCCTTTTAAATTTATTGAGACTTATTTTATGGCTGAGAATATTGGTAAATATTCCATATGCACTTGAGAAAATGTAGATTCTGTTTTTGGGTAGAGCGCTTTATAAATGTAAATTAGGTCAAGTTTGTTGATAGTGTTGTTTGGATCTTCTGTATCCTTATGGTTTTCTATCTACTTGTTCAATTTGTCTCACCTTGTTGAGAGAGGGGTATTTAAATCTCAAAGTAACTGTGGCTGTGTCTGTTTCTCCTTGCAGTTCTTTCAGTTTTTGCTTCATGTATTTTGAAGCTCTGTTATTAGAGGCATACATGTTTAAGATTGTTGTATCCTTGATGAACTGACCTCTTTATTCCTGATAATATTCTTGGCTTTGAAATATACTTCAACTGATAATAACAATGCCACTCCAGATTTCTTTTGATTAGAGTTAACATGGTATATCTTTTTCCATCCTTTTCACTTTTAACCTTTTGATGTCTGAATATTAGAGTGTGTGTGTATATATGTGTGTGTTTGCTTCTTTTTTTCTATGCAGCATATAAATGGGCCTTGCCTTTTAAAAAATCCAATGTAATAATCTCTACCTTTTGATTGAAATATTCAGGACTTCCTTTAACATTTGTTGTAGTGTGGTTCTGCCAGTTATACATTCTTTATACTTTTGTATATCTGAAAAAGTCTTAATTTCACATGTGCTTTTGAAAGATATTTTTGCTGGATATAGAATTCTAGGTTGACAGTAGTTTCTGCACAGTCATGTACTAATCACTGCTGAGCTAAGTGCTCAAAAGAAATCTCCATAGTTCTCTTTCTGGGAAGCTCTCTCTTCTCCAGTACTCTGTCCTATGAACTCTAGCTGCCTTGGTCTCCCTAGACTCTCAGCTCTGTCTCTTCCAGTCAGGGAGTCAGCCAGGCTCTGTCTGGTATCCCCCAACCTGCACAACGGCCTGGAGTCTTTCTCAAGGTAGTAAACTGGACGATTGTAGGACTCGTCTTGTTTGCTTCTTGTCTCTCCAAAATCACTGTTCTTTATTGCTTGATGTCCAGTGTTTTGAAAAACATTATTTTTTATATCCTGTTCATCTTGTTTGTTTGATTTAGAAGGGAAAGAAAATTCTCCCATTATTCCATCTTGGCCACAAGTGTAAGCTCCATGCTGCAGAATTTGAATCTCATTCTATAAGCACCATGGATGCATCAAACCAGGGGAATGATAATCAATCATGGGTGTCCAGAAGGTAACTGTGTTTGGAGAAGAGACTGCAGAAGGAAGCCAGAGATAGGGAAGTGCTTGCAAAGCCCTCACAAGAGGCAATGAAGACTCAAAAAAGGTGTGGATTTGAGAAACTCTAAAATCCCAGTATGGAAAGTGTTCCAAAATTAAGTACAAAAGTCCAAGCTTGTACAATAGAAACACCACGCAAAGTAATATGTTAATGATTTACGCATTTTGTGTGTCTCCTGACAACACAAATTGAAGGTTGGATTAAAGTAGAGATTGTATTTCCATGGTGCCTCCTACAATACTAGGTGCCAAACACCCTCAGAATTGGGGCCTGTGGAACTCAACAGAAGCATCCTGAAAGGCTGGGGAGTCTGTGGACTTACACAACCTCAGAGGGCTTCCAAATGGCTGTTCTTGTTTGGACAACATCTGAGCATATTTCCCGTGAGAAATCATAATGTTTTATTCATGTCCATTTGGAAACTTTGTGAATAGCAGGGAATATTTTAGGGCTTTAGAAAGCAAATCTCCACATGTGCTTATCATAAAGCCTTTGAGTTTTCACATCACTTTGAAATGAGAGTATTTCTCTTCCGACCACAAAGTCTAAATCCAGCTGAGGTCTTTACATTTGAACATTGTGTTTCCCCGAGTTACTGATGTGCTTAATGCTAATAACATATTTAGGATAATAAAGTAAGGAATAAAAATCACAAGGTGTAGCTGAATAAAATCAGTCTTGAAAAAAATGTACCATTACCGTTTTGAGGAACTTGGGCTTCAGTAGAATCTCTTTAAACTCCATGTGGGAATTCCTTGTTCAAGGAACAAAGATTGAGAATATTAACAAGTCATGTCCGAAAAAAGCTATTAGGGACCTCTGAGTGTTCATTGCTCTGTGGGAGCAGTTCTCACCCCCACAAATGTGGTCTTGGCAATCAGGAATGAGAACAGTGGAGAATGGTGGGAGTTAGAGCCAATGGCGGTATACTGGCTTCCTCTCAGGTAGAAGACTGGGGCCAAAGTCAGGTCCTCACCTTGAATTACTTTAGGTTTCAGAATGGTTGGCAGGCCCTTCCCCAAGATTCTGATACCCATTAGAGGACCTTCAGGGAAGTATAAGCACACACACACACACAAACAAAACCCATTGCCTTCGAGTTGATTTGGACTCATGGCAACCCTGAGTGTTAGAGTGGAACTACTCCATGGAATTTTCTTGTCTGTAATCTTTATGAAAGCAGCTTGCCAGGCCTTTCTTCCGTGGCACTGCTGAGTGGGTTTGAACCACCAACCCTTAGGTTCATAGTCGAGTGCAAACCATTTGCATTACCCGGGGCTCCTGCATGTACAAATTCCCTTCAAAGTGAATGTGGATCAACAATAAAAAGACTTGCCTTTCCAGAAGCTTAAATTTAATCAAGATAGCTTGTTATTTCTTAAATATTTGAATACAATATAGCTACTGGATTATTATTTTTATTATGAGGAGGGAAAGGGTGAACAAGGTGACAGAACAAGGAGGAAGAACAGAGAGGCCTGGATAAACCAGCAAACATAGTCAAAAGGAAATCCCAAATCTGTAGTAAGGGGGCTGAAAATATAAGCCTAATCAATACAAAACAATGAGCGTTTTGTTTGCTACTTTACAACATTGCCACAAAACTGCCATCACCTGTAGTGTTTTTTTGATGCTGTATGGTAACCTTGCTCCCCCGTTTTTCTTGGAATGGTGCTGACATCCCCTACTCACCCCTAAGGAGCCCTGGTGGCACAATAGTTCAGCACTTGCTGCTAACTGGAAGATCGGTGGTTCCAACCCACCAACAGTTCTGTGGGAGGAAAGGCCTGGCAATCTGATCCTGTAAAGATGACAGCCTAGAAAACCCAGGGCAGTTCTACTCTGACCTATAGGGTCGCTATGAGTTGGAATTGACTTGACGGCACACAACAACAACAACAGCAACAGCACTCATCCCTGCTGAAGCCCTCGGAAACATCATATTTGAAGGACGACAGGTTAGACCACAGTGGTAACGGTTTTGGCTGCTAAAAGGGCCTTTCTAGTCTTCTCATTCCTTGGGGACCCTGCCCCAACTCCTTATCCAACCCCTGCCATAGGAATGGGTATCTGACCCAGGCTGGCCAATCAGGGACTCCTTTCCTTATGAAAATATTGATTGATATAGGATGGGCACATGACCCCACTAGGGCCAACAGTAGTCTTCCCTGCGTGGATAGATAGATGCTGGGAGAGAGAGAGTTTCTCTTGCCACTGAAGTTTGCCAAGCTGGTAAGATATAATTGGAGTTGCTGGCTGAATGCTGTGGAGGGGAAGAAGGATGCCACTAGGGAAATATGAACAGTGGAATCACAACCTGTTTTTATAATTTTGTTAAATACCCAAATGAGGCCTGTTTCCTCACAGATGAAGAAATTTAGGGATTAATCTTTTTTTTTTTTTTTTAACAGATTCTTAATTGTAGATGCTTACTTTTGAAGTGAGTATGCTTTCTATCATGTGAATTAAAATTATCATACAATTCCTTTCCAGCCCTCCTGTCAAAATGACAAACGGCCCATATCAGAGAAGTGCCAGCTGGCGGAGACTATCAGCTAGTAATTTCAGCACCACCAGGAAGGGTGGTGGCAGCGGCTGCTGCTGTTTCTTTCTCCCTCCAGGAAAAGGATTTCTCTGTGGAAAATCTTCCCCTGATATCCTGTATACATGGGTAGTTCTAACAAGAAGCAATTCTCTTAAACAGTTGGCAAAGTTTAACGGAAATTGGCTGTCCTTCCAGTAGTTGGGTGTTCTTCACGAATTGTGTTAGCTGGGAAGAAAACAGAAATCTATAATTTCTGAGAAGCTGGAATTGAAATCATCCTATCAGTGTGGGTTTGGCCAATTCCATTACTGAGCAAAGCAGTGAGATAGTGTTTACAATTTGGCTCAGTTTTCACAGATTAGGGATGCTGGGCATGTAGGCTGGGGTTTGGATGCCCAAGGAGAAGGGAGCCCTGGAAGTGTCACAGGAAAGTCTGTATGGCACGGGAGGAAAGTCACAGATTCACTCTCTCCTCTGGCTCATCAGAGACCAGGAATTTTGTTCTGCCTTTCCAGGCATCTTCCTTTTCCTGGTTTGCTGAGTGCTTTCCTGGGAGGCCACTGAGAATACACTGCAAGCCAATTATCAATAAATAATTGTTATGAATGAGAAGGGTGAATCTCTCTCTCAAATGTGTGCATGTGCAAGTGCACACACACGCACACACTTTGGTGGCATTTTTTAAAAAATAATTTTTATTGTGCTTTAAGTGCAAGTTTACAAATCCAGTCAGTCTGTCACATGTAAGCTTATATACACCTTACTACATACTCCCATTTACTCTCCCCCAATGAGTCAGCCCACTCCCTCCTTCCAGTCTCTCCTTTTGTGACGATTTTGCCAGTTTCTAACCCTCTCTACCCTCCCATCTCCCCTCCAGACAGGAGATGCCAACACAGTCTCAAGTGTCCACCTGATACAAGTAGCTCACTCTTCATCAGCATCTTTCTCCAACCCATTGTCCAGTCCCTTCCATGTCTGATGAGTAGTCTTTGGGAATGGTTCCTGTCCTGCGTGGTGGCATTTTTTAAGTGCATATGAAGAAGCGTCAGAGAATTTGGAAGATGTCATCAGAAGCATCTAATATAGGAGTTGACTAACTTTTTCTTTAAAAGCCCCAAATAGTAATTATTTTTGGGTCTGCGGGCCACGCTGACTGTGTTGCAAGTACTCAACTTTGCCATTGTAGTGCAAAAGCAGGCATAGACAATATGCACATGAGTCATTATGGCTGCGTTCAATAAAACTTTATTTACAAAAACAGGTGGTGACATGTCTTGGCCCACAGGCCTTAGTTTTCTGACCCCTGGTCTAGTCCAGTGGCCTGGGTTAGGCAACTAAAGGTCAGAATAATCTGTTGTTGCTTTTAGGTGCCATAGAGTCGATTCTGGCTCATAGCAACCCTCCGTACAACAGAACGAAACGGTGCTCGGTCCTGTGCCATCCTCACAATCCTTGCTATGTTTGAATGTGTTGTTGCAGCCACTGTGTCACTCCATCTTGTTGAGGGTCCTCCTCTTTTTCACTGACCTTCTACTTTAGAAAATGATCTACCTGGCCACATACCTAGTAACTAGCAGAGCTGAGACCAGGTTCCAGAGTCCTGAATCCCAGTTGATTCCATTTCCACTGTCTCAAGGTGCACTGCGTTTTGCTCTTAAAACCTAGCAACTGCTTTCCTGGAAGGAGTCCCTGGGTGGTGCAAACGGTTAAGCACTTGACTACTAGAGGAAAGGTTGGTGGTTCGAACCCACCCAGAGACACCTCAGAAGATAGGGCTCGCAATCTTCCAGATGGTCATAGCCTTGAAAACGCTATGGAGCAGTCCTATTCTGCACACAAGTTTGCTGTGAGTTGGAATCGACTAGATGGCTACCACCACCACCACCAATTCTCCTGAGGGGCTACGAGCAGGCACTAGGGATGAACTCTTAAAAGCAGGTTTCTTAACTTAGGTTCAGGGCTGCCACCTGGATGCCTGTGGCTGTGCTCCCTTGAGTGCACCACATGTTGGGGACCGAGCCACATGTTGGGGACTGAGGCACAACATAGGCACAACATAGGCTTCCAGGGAGACCCCAGCCCCGTAATGCCAGCTCTAACATCATCCCTCCCAGGTGACTGAGAACTAATGCTGTAAAAAACGTCTTGTACCTTCTTATCTAGGCCAACTTCGAAAACCACAGTTAATTCTGAAAACGATTCTGCAAAATCCTAGAGAGGGGGAGAATGTGGCCTTCTAGTGGAATTAGGAATATTCAGGACATTTTTCTTAGCCTGACTTCCCTCTTCTTATCTCAACTTTCTCACCACCACCCCCAAAACATCATCTCTCAGTTGTTTTCCCTATTTGGATAGTCAGACCCGCTTATCTCTATACCCTAATCTTTGTTTAGCTTGCCAGGAGCATTAATTATTTTAGCCTTGTCTCATGAATCACACTCCCCTGACTGAATCACTGGCTTAACTTTGCACTGAATGTTCTCTGATTCACCTGTATTCCAAAAGGGGAATTTAAACTGTCAACAGCTATAGGAAAAGACTTAAAAGCCTCATGCCTCCTCTTTCCAAATATTGGAGTTTTGTCTTAGGAAAGACTTAAAATATATTTTATTAATTTAATAATGTGCAGGTAAAATTACATCCAAGGAAGCCATTTGATGTCTCTTCCAACATAAGCTAAACAGGGTTGAGAGGTCATTAAACCCAACTCTGCTGCTAATTTGTTTAGGGTTGTTTGGCCATAAAGAACAGAAATACACCCAAGATAACTTAAGCAAAAAAACAAAAGGTACTTTATTGCAAAAAAAAAAAAAAAAAAAAACTGGGAAAGGACTGCAGAAGTCCAGCGGGGTATCTACAGGGACTCAAACCAGGAACTAGGATTTTGGGACCAAGGTTACCTTCAGGAACTCTCTGGGGACCCTGACACTTGTCTCCTCTCCTCTCTGCAGTTTCCAAACAAACTGGACACAGCCTGGTCCGGAGCTTATGTCTCCTGACTGGGCCCATCCTCCATGCTCTTTATCAGTGTTTGTTAAACTGGCCCTGTGGAACCCCTGGACTCTGCAGGGGTGCCATAGAGCATCTCCAAATACTCAAAAGTTTATCCAAACCAGTAAAGATATAACCCAAAAGGGGAACCCCTTCATTGTTTCCCTTGCCTTTATATGTTGTGGTTCTATTTAAGGGAGGCATTTGAAAATGGGCCTGCTGTCTCTGTCATGCTCCATGGAATCAGGGCTGAGAAGAACTGATCAAAACAAATAAATTTATAGCAACAACTGTAAATTGTGGGGCGATTTTTTGGATAATTTATTTGGAGGCAAATGAGCTAGTCATCTTATTTGCCTTTCAAATGTATTTCCCTTAAAACAACACATGATACAGGCGAGGTCAGCACAACTGGACTAAACCAAAAGAAAAGAAGTTTCCTGAATAAACTGAATGCTTCAAAGGTCAGCGTAGCAGGTGCGGGGGTTTGGGGACCATGGTTTCAGGGGACATTTAAGTCAACTGGCATAATAAAATCTATTAAGAAAACACTCTGCATCCCACTTTGGAGAGTGGCATCTGGGGTCTTAAACACTATCAAAGCGGCCATCGAAGGTGCATCAGTTGGTCTCAACCCACCTGGATCAAAGGAGAATGAGGAACACTAAGGACACAAGGTAATTTCAAGCCCAAAAGACAGAAGGGGCCACATAAACCAGAGACTACATCAGCCTGAGACCAGAAGAGCTGCGTGGTGTCTGGCTACATCCGATGACTGCCCTGAGAGGGAACACAACAGTGAACACCTAAGGGAGGAGGAAAGCAGTGGGTTGCAGACCCCAAATTCTCATAAAAAGACCAGACTTAATGGTCTGACTGAGACTAGAAGTACTCTGGTGGTCATGGCCCCCAGACCTTCTGTTGGCCCAGGACAGGAACCATTTCCAACTCTTCAGACAGGGATTGGACTGGACAATGGGTTGGAGAGGGATGCTGGTAAGGAGTGAGCTTCTTGGATCAGGTGGACATTTGAGACTATGTTGGCATCTCCTGCCTGGAGGGGAGATGAGAGGGTAGAGGAGGTTAGAAGCTGGCAGAAGGGACCTGAAAAGAGAGAGTGGAGGGAGGGAGCGGGCTGTCTCATTAGGGGGAGAGCAATTGGGAGTATGTTTTTTTTAGCAAGGTGTATACAAGTTCTTGTGTGAGAGACTGACTTGATTTGTAAACTTTCACTCAAAGCACAATAAAAATTAAAAAAAAAGATGCATTTCCCTTTAGTTGAAGACAAGAGTGTCCCTTAGTTTACTTGGCCTCTAAACTGGGGCAAAACAGATGCCTAAAGCAGAGGTTGGCCAACAATGGTCCTTGGGCCAAACCCAGCAGCTACCTGTTTTTGTCAATAAAGTTTTATGGGAGCACAGCCACATCCATTTATTTACGTATTGTTTACAGCTGCTTTCCTGCTCCAACAGCAGAGCTGAGTAGCTGTGACAGAGGCTATACCAGTTAACTAGCAGCCGTCAAGTCAGCGCTGACTCACGGCGACTCAGCGTGTCTCAGAGCGGAACCGTGCTCCATAGGGTTTTCAGTGGCTGATTTTTCAGAAGTACATCACTAGGGCTTTCTTCCGAGACACGTCAGGGTGGACTTGAACTGCCAACCTTTTGGTTAGCAGCCAAGCATGTTAACTGTTTGTACCACCAGGGACTCCTGAACTGTGTTCTAGCTTTTATTTTAATATTTGAATAAATTAGTTCTTATGTCAATACTAATGATAATGATGTTGATATTATTTGTATCCTGGTTAAAAAAAAAAACTTATTGCCGTAGAGTCAATTCCAGCTCATAGAGACCCTATAGAATAGAGTAGAACTGCCCCATGGAGTTTCCAAGGAGCAACTGGTGAATTTGAACCACTGACCTTTTGATTAGCAGCGGAGGTGTTAACCACTGCACCACCAGGGCTCCTGTATCCTGGTAGTCATCCTCTATTGAACACCTCTTAGGAGCCCAGCATCTGAAATACTTTATCTCCTTTGACCCTCGAATCAGAACTGAAGAAGTCAAGACTATACTTCCTATTTTACAAATGAGGGAACTGAAACTTAGGGAGATTAAGTAACAAACAAAATCATTCATTCATTCAACAAATGTATACGGACTGCCTATACGTGCTTCGTGCTGTGCTGGGTGTACAGTGGTGAGCAGGTAGGCGTGAAGCATGGAGCTTGTTACTCGAGTTGTTAGGTTCTGTCGAGCTGACTTTGAATTATGGCAACCCCATGTGACAGAGTAGAACTACCCCATAGAGTTTCTAAGGAGCAGCTGGTGGGTTTGAACTGCTTACCTTTTAGTTAGCAGTTGAGTGCTTAGCCATTGTGTCACTAGGTGTCCTTTGTGTTGTAGTAGAACAGCTAGGTTAACAAACAGATTAACTGATTAACAAATAGATTAATGAATTAACAGATTGTTTTACTCATCTAGTGCTGCTATAACAGGAATACCACAAGTGGATGGCTTTAACAAAGAGAAATTTATTTCTTCACATTAAAGTAGGCTGAAAGTCCAAATTCAGGGTGATGGCTCTAGGGGAAGGCTTTCTCTCTCTGTCAGCTCTGGAGGAAGGTCCTTCTCATCAATCTTCCCCTGGACTAGGAGCTTCTCTGCCCAGGAACCCTGGGTCCAAAGGACTCGCTCTGCTCCCAGTGCTGCTTTCTTAGTGGTATGACACGTGCATTTTTGGGGGGGACATAATTTAATCCATGACACAGATTAACGATTTCTTAACAATTAACAAATAGGTAGGTTAATAAACAAACATGTAATTCTAAAGTGTGATAAGCGCTCAGTGGGGAAAAGACAGGGTGCTGTGAAGAATAGCAAGAGGTCACAATTAGTCTGTGGCAGCCTGGTCCCCATGCTTGTCCAGACTCAGTGAGTCTGGCTCTGAGGTCTGTGTTCCTGACCATCTTGCCTGTCTGTCCTTTCTCCCTCAGTGATACAGCATAGCCGAGAGTTGGGTGGGGCTTTGAGATCCCCTGGTCCCGCCCAATGTGTCTTGCAAGATGAAAATCAAAAGCATTTTTTTTCTTCACAGTCTTTTTTAGGTATAATTTTTTTATATCTACAGTATTTCCCAGAAGCCTTTTCTATTGTTTTTTTTTCTTCTCATTTTAACACATGAACAAGTCCCTCTTTCTCCCTCCTTCCTCCCTCCCTCTGTCTTCCTCTTTACATTATTTTATTTCCATTAGGGGATGTAATGAATTGAATTCAACTCTGCAAATATTTATTAAGGCTTTCTGGGGCTTAGCAGAGTGCTCTCCATAAATATTTATTAAATAAATGAATCTTCTAGACTTAAAAGAAAACAAATTTAAACCAGACAGCATCCTTGTCCTCAAGAGGTTTCCCACTGGCTGGGCAGACTAACACCCAAACAGCTCCCACAGTCCAGAGCAGGGAGAGCAGGCGCTGACAAGGGAGGTTCACTCAGTGAGGCTCTCCAAATAGTCTACCTTGAGAAATTCCAGAGATGGGGCTAGCTTTACAATTCCACAAAAAGCTCACGTCACTGTTCAGCTTATCCGGCCAATTCATCCTTTAAAGCACTGATTTATGGTTTGTCACTAAGCTATGTCTAATGGTCTTTTGACTCAAGGAAATTTTTTAACAGCTAAGATAAGGCTCTGCAGGTCACGGCCCATGACTGATTGACAGTTCTGTTCCCAGTGGCAGAAATTTGTTTGGGTGGTGTTGAAGGCGGAGTGAGGAGAGGTGATAAAGAAGGAAGAGGAGTGAGCTCGTGGGTGTGAAACTTGCTCGGCTAAGTGCAGTCGACTTGGTTGTACACTCACGGTCCCCAAAGTCAACAGTTTCCATTTGTATCATCAGCCCTCCAAAGAATTTGATGGATATATGCAGGTGAGCCTGTAATCTATGGCATTCTCCATGGAAAGCACATTCTATCATTAAAATCGGCATCCCCTTCACTCTGTGCATGTTAGGTGCTGTCAAGTTGCTTCTGACTCATAGTGACCCTACATACAACGGAACAAAACACTGCTCAGTCCAACGCCATCCTCACAATTATTGCTATGTTTGAGCCCATTGTTACAGCCACTGTGTCAATCCATTTGTTGAGGGTCTTCTTCTTTTTCACTGATCCTCTACCTTACAAGCATGCTGTCCTTCTCCAGGGATTGGTCCCTCCTTATAACATGTCCAAAGTATGTGAGACAGAGTCTTGTCATCCTCACTTCCAAGGAGCATTCTGGATGTACTTATTCCAGGACAGACTTGTTCCTTCTTCTGGCAGTCCATGGTATATTCAATGTCCTTCACCAACACCGTAATTCAACGGCATCGATTCTTCTTCGGTCTTCCTTACGCGCATTGTTAGCTTTTGCATGCTTATGAGGTGATTGAAAATATCATGTCTTTGGTCAGATGCACTGCTGTGGATTGAATTGTGTCCCCCCAAAATATGTATCAACTTGGCTAGGCCATGATTCCTAGTATTCTGTGATTGTCCGCCATTTTGTCATCTGATGTGATTTTCCTATAAATTGTAAATCCTACCTCTTATGATGCTAATGAGGCAGGATTAGAGGCAGTTATGTTAAATGAGGCAGAAGTCAATGTACAAGATTAGGTTGTATCTTAAGTCAATCTCTTTTGAGACATAAAAGAGAAAAGGGAGCAGAGAGACATGGGGACCGCATACCACCAAGAAACAAGAGCCGGGAAAATAGCACATCCTTCGAACCCAGGGTTCCTGTGCTGAGAAGCTCCTCGACCAGGGAAGACTGATGACAAGGACCTTTCTCCAGAGCTGACAGAGAAAGCCTTCCCCTGGAGCTGCCACCCTGAATCTGGACTTCTAGCCTACTAGATTGCGAGAGAATAAACGTCGGTTAAAGCCATTCATTTGTGGTATTTCTGTAATAGCAGCACTAGATAACTAAGACACACACCTTAGTCCTAAAAGTGACATCTTTGCTTTTTAACACTTCAAAGAGGGCTTTTACAGCAGATTTGCCTAAAGCAATATGTCATTTGATTTTTTAACTGCTGCTTCCATGGGCGTTGACTGTGGATCCAAGTAAAATTAAATCCTTGACTTCAAACTTTTCTCCGTTTATCATGGTGTTGCTTATTGGTCCAGTTGTGAGGATTTTTGATTTCTTTATGTTGAGCTGTAATCCATACTTAAGGTTATCGCCTTTGACCTTCATCAGTAAGTGTTTTCTAAGCCATCTTCACTTTCAGCAAGCAATGTTTTTTCATCTGTGTATCGCAGGTTGTTAATGAGTCTTCCTCCAATCCTGATGCCCCGTTCTTCTTCATATAGTCCAGTTTCTCAGATTATTTGCTCAGCATACAGACTGAATAAGTACGGTGAAAGGATACAACCCTGACACACATCTTTCCTGATTTTAACCCACTCAGTATCCCGTTGTTCTTTTTGAACAACTGCCTCTTGGTCTACGTATAGGTTCTGCATGTGCACAATTAAGTACTCTGGAATTCTCATTCTTCACAATATTATCCATAATTTGTTATGATTCACACAGTCCAATGTCTTTGCATAGTCAACAAAGCACAGGTGAACCTCTTTCTAGTATCCTCTGCTTTCAGCCAAGATCCATCTGACATGAGCAATGATATCCCTGGTTCCTCTTCTGAATCTGGCTTGAATTTCTGGCAGTTGCTTATCGAGGTACTGCTGCAAACATTTTTGAATTATCTTCAGCAAAATTTTACTTGTGTGTGATGCTGTTGAGTCAGTTCCGACTCATAGCGACCCCTATGTACCACAGAAAGAAACAGCACCCAGTCCTGCACCATCCTCACAATTGTTGTTATGCTTGAGCCCATTGTTGCAGCCACAGTGTCAAACCCTCTCGTTGAGGGTTTTCCTCTTTTCCGCTGAACCTGTACTTTACCAAGCATGATGTCCCTGGGGGACTGATCCCTCCTGACATGTCCAAAGTATGTAAGACATAGTCTAGCCATCCTTGCTTCTAAGGAGCATTCTGGTTGTACTTCTTCCAAGACATGTGTGTGACATTAATGTTTAAAAAAAAAAAACAAAAATCTATAGCTGTCAAGTCAATTCCGACTCACAGCAACCCTATAGAACAGAGTATAACTGCCCCACAGGGTTTTGAAGGAGCACCTGGTGGATTCAAACTGCTGACATTTTGGTTAGCAGCCAAACTCTTAACCACTACGCTGCCAGAGTTGCTGATATTAATGATATTGTTCAATAATTTCTGCATTCGGTCAGATCACCTTTCTTTGGAAAGAGCACAAATATGGATGTCTCCCTGTTGGTTGCCCAGGTAGCTGTCTTCCAAATTTCTGGGCATGGATGAGTGAGCACCTCCAGCACGGCATCTGTTTGTTGAAACATCTTAATTGGTATTGCATCAATTCCTGAAGCCTCATTTTTCACCAATGCTTTCAGTGTAGCTTGGACTTCTTCCTTCGATACCATTTGTTCTTGATCATATGCTACCTACTGAAATGGTTGAACGTTGGACAATTCCTTTTGGTACAGTGACTCTGTGTACTCCTTCCATCTTCTTTTGATACTTCTTGCATTGTTCAAAATTTTGCCCATAGAACCTTTCAAAATTGCAACTTGAGGCTTGAGGTTTTTCTTCAGTTCTTTCAGCTTGAGAAATACTGAGCATGTTCTTCCCTTTTGGTTTTCTAACTTCAGATCTTTGCACATTTCATTATAATACATTACATTGCCTTCTTGAGCCACCCTTTGAAATCTGTTCAGCTCTTTTACTTCATCACTTTAGCTGCTCTATTTTCAAAAGCAAGTTTCAGAGTCTCTTCTGACATCCATTTTGGCCTTTCCTTTCTTTCCTGTCTTTTTAACGATCTTTTGCTTTCTTCAAGTATGATGTCATCCCACAGCTCATCTGGTCTTCAGCCATTAGGGTTCAATGCATCTAATATATTCTTGATATGGTTCTGAATCCAGATGGTATATACTCAAGGTCATACTTTGGCCTTCACGTACTTGTTTTAATTTTCTTCAGCTTCAACTTCGACTTGGTTATGAACAATTGAGAGTCTGTTCCACAGTTGGCCTCTGGCCTCGTTCTGACTGATGATATTGAGCTTGTCCATTGTCTCTTTCCACAGATGTATTCAATTTGATTCCTGTGTTTTTCATCCAGTGAAGTCCACGTGTATAGTTGCCATTTATGTTGTTAAAAAAAAGGTATTTCCGATGAAGAAGTCATTGGTCTTGCCAAATTATATCACGCAATCTCTGGCATCATTTCTGTCACTAAGGCCATATTTTCCAACTACTGATCCTTCTTTGTTTTGAACTTTCCCATTCCAATCACCAGTAATTACCAATGCATTTTGATTGCATGTTTGATCAATTTCAGACTGCAGAAGTTAAAAGTCTTCAATTTCCTCTTCTTCGGCATTAGTGGTTGGTGTGTAAATTTGAATAATAGTTGTATTAAGTGGCCTTTCTTATTAAAAAAAACCAAACCCGTTGCCATTGGGTCAATTCCGACTCATAGCGACCCTATAGGACAGAGTAGAACTGCCCCATACGGTTTCCAAGGAGCTCCTGGGGGATTCGAACTGCCGAGCTTTTGGTTAGCAGCCGTAGCTCTTAAGCACTATGCTACCAGGGTTTCTGTCTTCCTTATAGGCATATGGATATTATCCTATCACTGACAGCATCATACTTCAGGATAGATCTTGAAATGTTCTTTTTGACAATGAATGATGCCATTCTTTTTCAATTTGTCATTCCTGGCATAGTAGACCACATGATTGTCTGATTCAAGATGGCCAATACCAGTCCATTTCAGCTTATTGATGCTCAGGATATTGATCTTTATGCATTCCATTTTATTTTTGATGACCTCCATTTTTCCTAGATTCATACTTTGTATATTTCATGTTCTGATTATTAATGTATGTTTGCAGCTGTTTCTTCTCATTTTGAGTCATGCTACATCAGCAAATAAAGGTCTCGAAAGCTTGAGTCCATCCACGTCATTAAGGTTGACTCTACTTTGAGGAGGCAGCTCTTCCCCAGTCGTATTTTGAGTGCCTTCCAACCTGAGGGGCTCATCTTCTGGCACTATATCAGACAATGCTCCACTGCTATTCATATGTTTTTCACTGGCCAGTTTTTTTAGAAATAGACTGCCAGGCCCTTCTTCCTAGTCTATCTTAGTCTGAAAGCTCCACTGAAACTTGTTCACCATGGATGACCCTGCTGGTAGTTGAAACACCAGTGGTATAGTTTCCAGCATTACAGCAGTATGTAAGCCATTACAGTATGACAAACTGACAGAAGCGCCCTTCACTCTAGCTCTACAAAACTCCCTGCCATTCTCTTAACATGCCATTCTTTCTTATAAACTCATTTCTCCAAAATGTGTTTGTATCCCAGGTCCTAACCATGGTCTTCTCTTTTGGGTACCTGCAGGCGTTCTAACAGGCCTTGCAGCTTCCTCTCCCGCCTTCCACAGGCCCCTCTCCTCCACCCAGCAGCTAGTGTGATCCATATAAAATATAAATCACAGTGTTTCTTCCAGAAGACTGCAAAATTAAAGCAAAACAACCACCACGAATAACCCTCCAATTGCCTCCCAATGATCTTAGAGTAACACCAATTCCTTATGTGGCTTCTCCCCTTGGCTGTCTGTAGCCAGCCACTTATTCTTCAGTGTTTATGTAATATGTTTCCTTTTTTCCTGTGATGCTGAGATCCCCATTACCAAATTCACAGAACCACAGTGCTTTGGAGCTGAAAGCCAGAACAGAAATTCAGAAATAATTTCATTTTTCTTTTATGAGTGACTTAAGCCATTTATAGTACATTAACAATGTTTAATGATTATATAAGCTTTAACATTTTTTCTTACTATGAGGAAACTGAGGCCCATATGCCTTGCTCAAAGTCACAAGTACTTAGAAGCAGAAGACCAGAAACTTAACCAAAGCCTACACTCATACTCCTCCCCACTCTTGCTCTATTAATTAACAAATATTGAAGTTATGATGACTTCTTTGCCCTTTCTCTCATTTCCTTGGGTTCTACCGGGAAATTAATCTGAGAAGCGGAAGCACTATGACCCAAACAGTATTTAATTATCAGTGGGAAAACTCACAGTGGCCTCTGTACCATGGAAGCTTCTTTGCTTCTAACCTTTTCAGATGCGCAGCCAGAATAAACCCTGGTTGGGCCCATGCAACCATGGTTAGTTACCTTCTTGACCTTATCCTGGAAAACATCATAAAGGCATGTTTTCTAAGTATTGTGTTCAGGGAATGGTTAGGATATAAGGTTTCTGTCAAAAAGCACTTGAATGGTCTTTAAACAAAGGATGCTAAAATATGAACTGTCTGCTTAGGATCATAAATATTTACAAGACTGATGTTTGATGATTTTTTTATATTAAAGTAGAAAAAACAATTTAGCTGCCATTTAAGTGTTTGGAGAGGAAATTATCTTTGCTTTTTGGAGACAAATGTGTTTGCAATACCTCTTGTCATTGATTGTCTCTTCGGTAACCTCTAGGAAACTTCCAGATTGAGGCAGAGACAGATATCATTAATATTTTGAAAAAATGTGCTAATGAAAAATAGGTGACTATCAAGAGATCTAAGTTGTGTTTTAGAAGGATCACTGTCAGGGGACTGACAGGTACTAGGCAGGGCAAGACTCAGTCCAGAAGCACAAGGTAGGAAATGATGACTGCAGTCCAGAGGAGAGCCCAGAGTGGGTTGGAGCATTGGGATGGAGATGGGAAAGGACTTGAGGCACCTTCATAATGGGATTTCAGTAGGCAGAGGGGAGTTGAGCTGATTGAGGAAAAGGGTAAAATAAACCTGGATAGTCCTAGGTAGTGATCGTAGCTTCAACCTGGGAGGCTGGTCTAGAAACAGGGGCATCCTGCTAACTAGGAAGAAATTAAATCTAAACAGAGTTTTGATGACCTTCAGTCCTTTCTAAGGAGACGTTGTGGTGCAATAGTTAAGTGCTGGGCTGCTAACTGAAGCTTGGTGGTTGAAGATCTGTGGGATTAAAGACCTGCTGATATTCTCCCATAAAGACTATAGCCTAGAAAACCCTATAGGGCAGTTCTAATCTGTCACATGGAGTCACTATGAGTTAAAAAGTCCACTCGACAGCACACAGTGGAGAAGTTACGGCCAGAAAAAAAAAAAAAAAAAAAAAGAGGACTTTTGTTTCTTTATTGACTTTGCTAAGGAATGGAATGGAGCATGGTCAGCATTACATTGGAACTGCTCTTCTCATTCCTATGTTTACTCCATTGTTGCTGTGAGAACCATTTTGAGTTCTCAGCCAAGATGGCAGAGGAACTTGACTCAAGATGGGCAAATAGTGTCTTCCCTGAGATCTTAGACTGGAAGAGCCCTCCCTCACTGTCTTCCAGTCCAAGATCTCAGGGAAGATGCTGTTTGCCTATCTTGATATCTCCCTCTCTTGATGATGGGAATGTAAGATGTAAAATTTGAAGAGCTGCTGGCAGCCATATATGTGGACCAAGGGTAAAGGAAGCCAGTCTGCAGTGGAAGACATGACCTAATGAGGCAGAACAACAACAAAAAAAAGCAGAGATGAAATAGCAGAAAGGAGGGGTTCCTGGTGTACAAACGGTGTAGGGGAGGTGTCTGACCTCGTTTAACTTCACAAGGGGGAAGGAGGTCCGAGATCTACAGCCCAAGGTTGATTCCTATGAGGCAGAGGTCAGACACACCTCCTCTCTCTGCCATCTTTTCCATTTCTGGTATCAACCATCCCTCCCACAGCACTTTCTCCTTCTTTGCTGTGTTTGATAATTCACTGCAGTGGCCACATAGAACTCAAAGACAATACCCATGATTACGGGGTTTATTAGGGAAGTAACAAGTTACAATTCAGGTTCAGAAATGCTCAGGATATAGTTCTCCCATCAGGACATCATCTTCTCAGCCGTGCCCGCAGGCACACCTCTCTCTGGCCCTTGGCCTTTGCCCTGCTCAGGCAAATGTTACAAAACTCTTTTAGCTCTGCCAATAAGTGCCTCAAGGCATCCTACTTGGCCAGTGAGCCTCGGCCGGAGGGCACTCAGCTCTAGCTCTGTGGGTCAGCAAGCCTAGCTCCACCGAGTGCCCAGAGGCACTCTACCCCACCAGCAAGCCACCTGTCCCAAAGTGCTCAGCTTTCTCAATCCGTGGACTGGGAAGCCCACAGCACTGTCTCCTGCTGTCATCTGCCTGTCTCCTGGTTCTGCTGCCTCTGCTGCTGCTGTTTCTCTGCTGCTGCTTCTCGTTGTCTCACCATCTCTGGTGTTACTGTTCTTTCTCTGCCTCCTAGGTCTAGGATGGTCTCAGCGCAGGGATCTCAGGTCTAAAGGATGCGCTCCATTCCTAGCTATTCTTTCTTGGTGGTGGTGAGATCCTCTCTTTCCCACCTCTGGGTTAGTTCATTTTAAACCTAGTGGGATGGCAAAATTGACCAACTCCTTTGGTGGGCCACGATTACCTTATTTGTGCAGTTTCACCCAATCACTTGGGTGGGAGTTACAAGACCATGGTAGGAGGGGCTACACAAAAGCAATCTACCATGCCTACCACACCTGAACTGGTTCTGTACCTGAGGCTGGGCTTCTTATAAATTATTGTGGTATCACAGGATCTTTTCCAATAAAACACCCATTTTGTTTAAGCTAATTTGAGTTTGAATTCTTTAGCAACCTCTATTTGGCAGGCAGAATCTTGGCGCCCAAAGATACCCATGTTTTAATCCCCAGAATTTGTGCCTATGTTATGTTACATGGCAAAGGAGTACTAAGTAACAGATGGAATCACAAGGTTGCTAATCAGCCTACCTTAAAATGGGGGAGGTTATCTGGGTGTGCCTGGTGTAATCAGCACGGTGTAATCAGAAGTGGAAGGAAACCAAACCAAACCAAACCCGTTGCCGTTGAGTCGATTCTGACTCATAGTGACCCTATAGGACAGAGTAGAACTACTCCATTGGGTTTCCAAGGAGCTGCTGGCGGATTTGAACTGCCAATGTTTTGTTCATAGCCGAGCTCTTAACCACTGCTCCACCAGGCTCTAAAAGTGGAAGATGGAGGCAGAAAAGGAGGTCAGAGAGATGGGAGGAAGACTCGACCAACTGTTGGCTGATTTTGAAGATAGAGGAAGAGAGCTATGAGGAATGCAGGTGGCCTCTAAACCAAACCAAATCTGATGCTGTCGAGTTGATTCTGACTCATAGCGATCCCACAGGTGGGATCCAACCACTGGTGGATTCAAACCACTGACTTTTGGTTAGCAGCTGAGCTCTTAACCACTGTGCCACCAGGGCTCCTAGGTGGCCTCTAGAAGCTGGAAAAGGCAAGGAAATAGATTTTTTCTTTGAGCATCCAGAGGCAACGTAGTCCTGCCCACACCTCGATTTTAGCCCTGTAAGACCTATATTGGACTTCTAGTCTACAGAGCTGTAGGATAATAAATTTGCATTGTTTTAAGCCACCAAGTTTGTGATAATTTGTTATAGCAGTATAAGAAACTAGTATACTCTAGCAAAGGAGCCCTGGTGGCACAATGGTTAAGTGCTCGGCTGCTAACCGAAAGGTCAGTGGTATGAACTCGCCACCACCCCATGAAAGAAAAGGCCTGCTCCCATAAAAATTACAGCCTAGAAAACTCTATGGCGGCAGCTCTACTCTGTCCTGTAGGGTCGCTATGAGTCGGAATCAACTCGACAGCACACAACAACACTCTAGCAACCTTACAGTCGCTGAGAACATCTCTTCCTTCAATGTCTCAAACTTTAAAATTCCTTTCTCTGAACACTCCTCTTCATTTTTGCTCTTTGGCCTCACCAAGCCCCGTAACTATTCTTCATATTCCTCACTCTCCCTTCACACACCCATGTTTCGTTTTCCTCTTAATTATGTAAATCTCTTAGAGTGGCTGGCACATGGAAACGTATCCAATAAGGTAGCAGTAATAGTAGTGGTTTTTATTGTTGTGATCTTACCTCTCCAGAAACTAGAATGATGCCTGTCGTATAAGTAGTTTCTTAGGGAGCATTTGTGAAATTGAATTGAAAGCATGTTGCCAAAAAAAAAAAAAAAACTTTATAATTTCTGGCAAGTTTTAATTAAGGAAAACATTAAGATATTAATTAAAACTGGTCAAAGAACCCTTTTAAGTTCAAATTGTAAGGCCGCATCATCATAGATACCTTGTATCTTTGGCTCATTTCTTTTGGAAAAGTCAAATCTTTGATCTTCATCCTTCTCCTCTGGCCTCTCGTCTTTAATACAAAAGAGATTGGTTTCCGCCCTGTGCTGTTTCAATTAAAAGCTGAAAACTATGCTTCTTAGAAGATGAAATAAACCCTTCAGTGCTTACAAATTGTTTAAGAGCTGCCTCTCCTTTATATTTAGCTGACCAAATTGTATGTCTTAGGACCTTCATATTGATTTTCTTTTCTTTAATATTTTAAATGAGCAAGATAACTCATAGCTCAAAAGACTGACAAGCCTTTCCTTCTCTAGGCTTTTTATTGCTCCCCGAAGTTAATCTATAACATCTTTGTCATAAATGTGGGACCTGTCATACGAAGAACCTGAGAGAATGCAGAGTGTAATTATTATCAATAGCTACCAAAGTTTTAAAATAAGATGAACATTTTATTAACATTTAATTCAGAGGTCTGAGTGAGCACACTTTAAGTGGGATTAGCTTAATTTTCCAGGGTTTTAACGAACAGCTCACTGAAATGAGAGGAGGTATACTGAAGTTGTGGCCAGGCTTGGGGGCTGGAGCTCAAATCTCAGTTTGACTTAACTTGGAATCTTAAGCAAATTGCTTCACTTTCTGATTTTCTGTTATTTAAAAAAAAAATTGGAAATATTTTAAATACAGGATAATATATTTGGCATCCTTGGGTGTTGCAAGTGGTTGAATGTTCAATGACTAGCTGAAAGATTGGTGGTCAAATGCATCTAGTGGTGCCTTGGAAGACAGGCCTGGAAATCCTCTTCTGAAAGTTCACAGCCTTGAAAACCCAGTGGAGCACAGTTCTCCTCTGACACACATGGGTCAGAATCAACTTGACAGCAACTAACAACAACGACATAACAGACTCGCCATGCAACTTTACCAAATATTAATGTTTTGCCATATTTGTTCCAGATCTTTTTTTTTTTTTTTAAAGAAATAAAACAATGCAGACCTATGTAAAACCCTCTGTGGGACCCCCTCTTCTACTTCCTCCTATTCCTTTCCCTCTCTCTACAGAGTATCTTCTGTCGTAAAGTTGGTGTATATCATTCTGATGCTTGAAATAATTAATCTCACCTGTTTTTTTAACTTTGCATAAATGCTATCCTACTGTGCACATCATTTTTGCAACTTTTTCTTTTCCTAACATTTTGAGATTTATTCACATTGATATAGCTCTTGTTTACGTATTTGAAATTCTGTGCAGTTTTCCATTATACAAATATGACAGTTCATTTTTCCATTCTCCTATTGATGGGATTTTAAATTGTTTTTAGTTTTTCACTATTAGAAACAATGTTGTAGTGAACATTTTTCTTTTTTTGTACATCACTGTCTTAGGCTGGGTTCTCTAGAGAAGCAAAACCAGTGAAGCATATATATATACATATGGAGAGAGCCAGAGAGTGATTTATATCAAGGAAATGGCTAACACTGTTGTAGAGGCTGGAAAACTCAAAGTTTGTGGATCAAGTTGGATCCTTCTCCCAACTCATGGAGCTGCAGGGGCTGGCAAACCCAAAATCCAGACCGTGGAGGCTGATGAATCCCAAGATTGGTAGGCAAGCTGTTAGCTCAAGTCCCAAGAACCAGAGGTCAGATGAACGGGAGCCAGCTGCATGATCCAGAGTGAGCCAAAGCCCATGAGCCTTGACAGAAAGTCCACCTGCATTGGATGCAGGCCATGCACCCAAGGAAGCTCCCTTTCAACTGATTGGTTACTCACAGCAAATCCCATCTTGGAGGTGATCATGTTACATCAGATCTCATCTTGGAGGTGATTGCATCGTTATGTGACTGCCAGAGTACATCATAACTGTCAAACCACTGAGAATCATGGCCATGCCAAGTTGACACACAACGTTAACAATCACAGTCACCTTGAGGGCAATGTTTCTAGATTAGAAACATAGTTATGAAATTAGCACATGTATATCTTCAACTCACCCCAATCTTGTCACACTCCTCTCCAAAATGATTGGCCCAGGAGAGTATTAAGTCCTGTTTCTCCACATTCTCACTGTTTCTGTGATCCTCAAGATCTCCCTGAGGTTTGGTGATTGTATAGAAGGACTTAGAGGACTCAGAAATAGTTATACTCACAACTCTGTTTTATTAGAGTGGAAAGATATGAAGCAGAATCAATAAAGGAAAAAGGCACATTGGGCAGAGCCTGAGGGAGACCAGACGTGAGCTTCCAAATGTTCTCTCTCAAAGGAATGCACAGGCTGTGCTTATTCGTGCAGGAACTAAGTGCAGAAAAACATGTCAAGTGTTTTATGTCCAGGAAAGTTAACTTGAGCCTAAACATCTAGAGTTTTTACAGAGGCTGGTCATGCGCACCCATCTTGTCTTTGTGACTAGCCACAGTTGCTGAAACTCCAGACCCCCGGAGGAAAGTAGGTGGTTACCATAAATCACAGTGTTTGCACAAACTATCTAGACAAGCTGGTCTAGCATGATTCATGGCTCCAAGCATAAAACACCCTTATCAATTAGTAGCATAGGGAACATTCCAATAGTTCAGTTCCCAGTCACACAAACAGGCTCTCCTGCAGAATGTAGAAAATTCTAGCAATTAGGCCTGCTGAACTTTCTCTTGCTTACTCGCCATCTTGGTGTTTTCATTTGAAAGTTCCAGCCAGTTTAATGAGCACTTTAATTTGCATTTTCTTGATTACAAGTTAAGCTGAGTAGGTTTCTTCTTTTGTGAATTGCCTGTTCATATTTATTGTTCACGTTCCTATTAAGTTTTTTGTCTTTTCCTTATTGATTTACAATTGTTTCCACATTTCAAATATTAATCCTTTGTTGGATATGTGTGTTAAAAATATCGTCTCCCTGTCTGTGGGTTGCTTTTTCCTTCTATTCTTAGTTTGGTAAGAGTTTTTTCTATGAATAGGTATTGAATTTATTGAATATTTTTTCTTTATTCATTGGGATAATCTTACCATATTCTCCTTTAATCTGTTGCTGCATTAGATTATATGTATAGATATTCTTATGCTGAACCATCCTTAAACTCTTAGGATGAACCCTAGTTGGCCCAGATGTTTTAATAAGTGCCTGTGTGTATGTGTGAGTATGGTAGGGCCAAATTCAATTTTCTTATGTTTCATTTAGCATTTGTGCATCAGTGTTCATAAATAAGATTAGACTATGATTTATTTTCTTGCCCTGTTTTGATTTCAAGGACTCATAAAATGACTTGAGTAGCCTTCTCTCTTTTTCTACACTCTGGCATAACCTGTATAAGGTTAAAAAAATGCACTGTTAAACCTGCTTGACCTTACTAGGGCTCGCTTTCCCTATAGGTCAAATGAAGGTGACACTGGTACCAACTTTGTGAACTGTTGAGGAGAGAGTTAACGAGATAATGTTCGTGGTAAATCCTTGGCACACATGTTGTGCACAGTAATTGACCATTGTTACTGAAGCTGACACCTATTTTGAAGGACTTTGCAGTTGTTGATGCCCGAAGTCCTGAAACTCTCCTCTTTTGAGATTTTGCTGAAATTAGCCTACAGCCTTAAAGTGAGAAGCATCTGGTGTAGAGGAAAGAACACTGATCAGAAAATCTGGCCTGATCATTAATTGTTTGGGTAATTTTGGTCAAAATACTTAATACCTTCTTTTCTGTTTTTGAAAAAGTAGAATAAGGAAGTCTCCACTGCTCCCTGTGCAGGGTCAACGTGAGGAAAAGAAAACATTCTGGAGAGGTTCTCTTTTGGAAAAAAGAAATCTCTAAACCCCACAAAATGTTCCTAAGAGGAGTTGATGTTCTTGGTGGGAGCCAGCCATCTCTCTGCATGAAGGAAGAGACTTGTCAGTCACTTTGTCCCTATCTACTTGATTCCACCCTCTCAGCAAAAGGAGATACCTTATCCCAAGATGACAAAAAGGACTTTGCCCATTAATAGAGCAAGTATATTTAATTTGTCTTTCAAAAAATGTCCAAGTTGACTAAGAACAATATTTGATATAATAAGTGTTAATGTTTACTGAGAAATTCCTGGGCGGTGCAAATGATTAACACACTCAGCTGCTAAACAAGAGGGAGGAGGTTTGAGTCCACCCAGAGGTGCCTTGGAAGAAAGGTTTGGCTATCTATTTCCAAAAAAGTCATCCATTGAAAACTCTATGGAGTGCAGTTCTACTCCGACACACATGAAGTTGCCATGAGTCAGGATCGACTCCATGGTAACTGGTTTGCTTTGGTTTCTAGTGTTCCATTCAAGGCACCCTGCTGAGGCCATTACATGTATTCTGGCAGCCTTCTGAGTCCAGTACTGTTGTTATCTTCATGTTTTAAATGAGGACACCAACACTTGGAGAGATTAACTTGTCCAAGGTCACAGAAATTCAGACATTTAATCCTTAAACTTATTTCCCCAACCTGACCAAGCCACAGATTTGCCAGAGAGTAGCTGATAGAAATTACAGAAAATTTCATTCAGTTATGGGTGGACCACTATTGACTGATGACCTACTATCTGCCAGGTGCCATGCAGGATCCTCTCATATATATTAACTCACTTGACCTTGGCCTCAACCCTGGAGAGAAATAGACAACTGAGCTTATCCAAAAGGTTCTAAAGCAAAAGTTCAGGCTATTTGTCCCAAGTACTCATTGTTCTACTAAAATAATGGGGGAGGGATGGGCAATAAAAACATAGTGTACTGTTAGTAAGAAATGAAGGCGCCCTGGTGGTGCAATAGTTAAGCACATGGTTGCTAACTGAAAGGTTGGCTGTTTGAACCTACCAATGGCTCTGCAGGAGAAAAGACCTGGTGATCTGCTCTTATAAAGGTTACAGCCTAGGAAATCCTCTGGATGAGTTCTACTCTGTCACATGGGGCTGCTATGAGCTGAAATCGAGTCAACGGTGCTTAACAACAACAATGGTAAAATATGAGTGAAGACACTCACCACGACTTAGCTTTGTTAGAAATTTGACACACAAAATATGACAGTAACTGTGCAGCCTGCTCTAAAGGTCAATAGATCCTTCTCTGGCATTCCTCCAAGCTACAAGGACTGATTAATGGGCCTCATTAGCCAGTGTAATCGGGTGTTATGAGAGCAGCAGCTTCTGCCCTGATGGGCTTAACAGGAGCCAACCCAAATCCACTGCTCGGCGCTGTTATTAATGAGACTCACAAAAGTTTTAAGGCACTTTAAAAAATTACAACCTAAGCTTTCTTCGGGCTGGTTAGAGGAGAAATGAAAACAAATTGGGCTGTCAGAAGGGGTAGCTCTTTACGACTGGTATAAAGGATCCAGAAGAAGTCATTATCTCTGCCTCAGAAGCCTTCCCTGTTCAATTTCTTAACAATGGTAATGAGGAAAATTAATGAGGAAGGAATGGCTTAGTAATGATATATGTCATCTCAAATCCATTTTATCCCACAGTGCCAGGATGTCCGAAGGTCTGGCAGGACTGCTTCTAGAAGGCAATTCTTCGAGAAGCCACTGACATTTTAATTGCAATTTGTTTAAAATAGCACCTTGCACTTAACTAACTTAATTTCTGGGTCCATCTCTTTGGCCTTTCAGAGTGACCTGCACATAATGTCTTTGGAATCAGCACTATGATATATGCTGTCATCAGTGTTGGCCTCATAAGCTTCTGGAGGTGGTAGACCTTGTTTGACTTGGCTCTGTGTTCCTTAGTTTTAGAGGAAAGTTTACTGAACACATATTAATGTTCCTGAATGGAAAATGAGTCTAGTGCCCACTGTGTGCAGAATAGGATTGGTACCACATGGGATAAAAGGATGTGGAAGACACTGTTCCTGCCCTTCAGAAAGCTGATCATGGAGAAATAAGGTGAAAGACCGGTCCCATGTTACATGCTGTTGCCTTTTTTTGGCTGGCTGGTCATGGCTGCTGGGAACGCTGTGTTGAGAAAATGTTGAGACTTAGCCTGGGATGAGTGGGAAAAACCCTGTGACCAAATGCAATGTCTATCATGGGTGAGTGGGGGAGGAAGGTAGCATAAGTGCTATATATTTTCCATCCCTGACTCAAAGAGCAGTCATAACTGTAAAGCAATATAGCAAGTGTCCAGGAGCACAGGGAAGAGATAAATAATATTTGATGGTCATTCAAAAGAAGGTGGGCATACCTTCTTAGGTACTCTTCAGTGCTATGTACAGACAGTGGCTGCATCCTTGGGAAGGAGACGGGCATCAACCACACAGCCGATGGCTGGTTGAAGGGGATGCTCCTGACAGGCAGAGTTTCTTTGTGGTCCACCTTGTAACTGTCCACACGCCAGCTTACCTGCAAACACTCCTTGGCCTTTGGCCACTTTGTTGTTGTCGTTATTAGTTGCTGTTGAGTTGGCTCTGACTCACGATGACCTTATGTGTAAAAGACCTGAAATGTTGCCTGGTCCTGTGCCATCTTCACGACTCACTGCTATGTTTGAGTCCACTGTTGTGATTATTGTGAAAATCTGTCTCATTGAGGGTTTCCCTCGTTTTCACTGACCCTCTACTTTACCAAACACAATGTCCTTTTCTAGCGATAGGTTTTTTCTGGTGACATGTCCAAAGCAAGAGAGTCCAAAGTAACTTTCTAGAATCTGACATATAGAAGAGCTTGCCCTTTAAGAAACAAAGAGGTTTTGTTTCTCGTGCCCAGAATGCAGCTTGGAGAAACACCTCCAAGTTTATTGATGGTGACTCCACACACTAAGAGGTCACCATGCCACCAGCATGTGGAATTCAGAGCCAGACCGACATTAAACCATAAAATATTTCATTTTCCAAAATGGCATAAAGCTTATATAAATGCTGAAATAGAAATGGCCTTTTGCTGAATTTGGTGATTTCTTCTATCTCTCTGGGTGGCCTGCTTTGCTGGGGCCCTGGACATGTCTTTAATTTGCTTACTGGATAATCCAGTCCTGTGGGCCCCCTTTCGGACAGCCCTGGGGGTGGAGGCGCAGGAGCACCCCTTTGGGCCAGGCTACAGCCATGCCCGTATTCACTCCAGTTTTTGGCTGCTGTACTCTAATCTCTGAAATGTACACTTTATAGGCACTCACACTGATGCGGCCCCCAGTGGTGTCTTTCTCTGCCCTCATAGACAGTGAGGGGATCACCAGCAGAATCGACAGAAGCAGGGTCTCAGGAGATGCCCGGCGCCCACATGGAGCTACGATTTATCCTGACACCTCTGCTTTTAGGGAGCTGAGGTAGCTAGAGAAGGGCTTCTCAAGGTAGTCGGCGGCTTCTCGGCGCAGTCCCACCCAGCATTAACGCCATCCTCGAGTTCTCAGCCAGCCCTAAACAGACAGCTTGTTAGGTTGAAACTAGGCATTCGGGAAATTTCTTGGCTCTAAGTAATTCCAATTGTAGCACTCTGAAAAAGATAGATTTCTCTCCCTAGATATCAGCAAATATAAAAAGTTGGTTTCATCTGCCACTACATCCTTGAATACAGAGGTCATTAGTAGCCTGCCCTTCTCACATCCGTTCCAGGGAAGGACAGTGTCTGCGATGCCTTGTGAGTACCCTTCCTGGTGAGAGGGAGCTGGCCAGGCTGAACAATGTCAGCTTTCCTGATGCTAATAAGACTCATGACAGAGACATACTCCTTCAGTCCATCAAGCTCAGCACATTAAAGCCATCCTTGCTTGGGTGTCCTGCTCTAGATAAGAATCTGGGAATCCTAAGGCACATGGCACAGCTTCTGCCCTCGCTGGGCTTCTCGTCCAGAAAGAGAAAGATGCCTAACCAGTATCTACGACAGAGTGTAATCAGCACTGTCAGAGTGGAATTTCTCTCTCTCATATTTCGTAATCTATCCATCCGGGGGTCTTGTTGACTGAATTTCCAGCATATTCTGAATCTGACCTTCTCTGCTCAAAATCTTCTGCAGTCTCCCTACTTCACTCGTCATAGAAACCCAATGGGCATAGAATGGATGACCAGGTGGCCCGTAGCCTGCTCCTATTGCCTCCTGGAGCTCCATGTCCTGCTCACCGGCTCACCCACTCTGCCCAAATGTCACCTATTCAATGAAGAGTTCCCTGATCCCCATTTTAAATTGGAAGCCCCCTCCCCACCCTTGGGCTCTAGATCCATCTTTTCCTGCCCCATTTTCCCCCATGATGCTTATCACTGGCCAGCCAACTATATGCCATTTAGGTTTATGTTTATGGTCTGCTGTTCTTACTTGCAACATCACCTCCACGCTGCAGGGATTTTTGTCTGTCAGCTCATGGATGTGTCCCAGGGCCTGGAGTGGTGCCTGGTACATGGTAGAGCCTCAGTGAATGTTTTCTGGATGAATGAATGAATGAATGATGCACATGTTGCTGTCGGAGGAGGGGGTGACTGTTCCAAGGGGCTAGCTGAGGGGTGTTGCTCATGAGGATGTGCCTTCACAGCTGGGGGTTCTCCAGGTAGATGGAGGGTGGAGAGGGACAAGAGGTAGGCTGCTTTCCAGGCAGTGAGACAGCAATTCTAAAGGCACAGGGGCCTGGAAGAGTGAATTCAGAGAATGTACTTGTTACAATGACAACTTTATGACATTTAAATGTGCCTGTCCTTGGACTCTTTAATCTTAAATGATTCATCATATCCTTATGAAGCCTGATGTTTTATAGGCCACAGCTGAATCTGAATCAAAATTACTTTGGTTTGCAACACTGCTCTGAAAACCAAATTCCTATCAGAGGATTGAAATTCAAAACCTGGAAAATCAGGGTATTCTCAGCTACCTTAGACTGAGTCCTAAAATATTCAAAAGCATAAATCTATAAATCCAAAGCTGGGTAGCTAGAAATCCAGAGGCTCAGATTTACTGATATTATTCTGTCTCACAAGGAAAAGTTAAGGTGTTTGGTTGACATGGACATCTCCCCACCTACAACCAGAGAGTGGAAGCTTGTCGAGTTTGCTAAGTTCTATTCTGTATCTCAGAGTAATTAACCAGATGCCATGTGAAATGTTGGCTTGACTTTTCACCCTATGAAGGTTCAAATATTGTAGATGAAGTAATACCATCCAAATTTCTTTAGAGTTAGAAAGAAGATTCAAGAATTCTATCTGAAATTATAAAAAAAGAAAAAGATGGTAACAAAGATGCCGTGTGGCTTAGTAGAAAGAATACTAGATTTCGAGTTCAAAGCCTGGGGTTAAAATCCCGGCCCCACCTGTGTGACCTTGACCAAATTACTTCACTTTTCACAACCCAAGTTGTCTCAGTTACAAACAGTAGTTTTTTTGTGTGAAAAGGCCCAGCATTTCAAAAATTATTAGTGAAATCAGAATCTGGAAGTTACAGTTCAGGCAAACATGCACGAGCACTTTGTAAATAAAAAAAGAGGTTAAATCTATCAAATATTAGTCAAAATGATGGAGTGCAAAGATTACAGAAAGAGATGACAGTGGCTACAGAACACCATTTTGCATTTTCTAATGTTATTGATGAAGTTGGTATTCATTACAACAACACTGATTCACTAGGGATTGAAAAGGGATGCCATATGCCTTGCTGCGGGAACCAAGTCATAATTCATTACTGTTAAAATAAAATCATTAGGGTGACATATTGCCAACATAAGGAACACAGTCACAAATCTCTAGAAAAATAAACAGCTCATAAGCAAGCCACCATTGGTAGGAGTGGCTGAGTGATTATGGTATCGTGATTCATTCTTTATCCCAAAGGCATCACCAGGCACTGGATGAGGAAAACAAGAAGAAGAAAGCTTATGTTTAGGGAGAAATGACAAAAGTGCTGTGTCCTTAACTGACCTGCTATTTTTAATCTGTGTTGGACACTTGTCATTCACTTTGGTTGACCAGCATCCAAAGTCCCTTTCTATGTTCAAGGAGGAGTTCCTGGCTAGTGTAAATGGTCCCTGGCTAGTGTAAATGGTTAACGTGCTCTGCTGCTAATCAAAAGGTTGGAGGTTCCAGTCTACCCAGATGCACCTCAGAAGAAAGGCCTGGCAATCCGCTTCTGAAAAATCAGACATTGGAAACCCTATGGAGTGCAGTTCTACTCTGACACTCACGGAGATGCCATGAATCAAAATTGACTCAACAGCAACTGATTGGTATGCTTGAGGGATCCTCTACCTTGTGTGGCTTGGAAGGAGGCAGAGTCCATGGGGAGAGGATGAGAGAGCCTAGCCCTCCCTCCTGAGGGTCTCAACAACAGAGAATAATCTCTGGCTTTTCCCCCATCTCCAGGGTGTGGAATAAAGACCAGTTCACAACTGTAGAGTCTTTGGAAAATATTTTTCAGAGTGCTCAGGTGGGCAAGACACCTGGATTTACATGGTTGTGTGAAGCTGCACATTGGATTCAGAGAAACGTTGGATTCACACTGGCTTTTGATCGGGTGTGACTTGCAAGGGAATGAGTGACAGGAATTGCACATAAAGCGAGATAGATAATGCAGATGAAAGTGCTTTGCAAACTGTGAAGTACTAGAAAAACTTTGGTTCCTTTAAATAGTCTGCCCTCCAGGGCTATTTACAGACCAAATGAGACAGTCCATCTGAAGTTGCTTTGTGATAGCAGGTGCTGGAAAACATGGTGGAGAATGGAATGCTTCATCACCTTATAGTGGGATAGTGAATTGGAGCTGCTGTTTGGAGAACAAATTGTAAACCTTTAGGGAAATTGAATATGCACTTACCCTAAGACCCAGGATTTCTACCCCTGATATATTCAAGGGAAATTTATCACATACACCAAGAGGCTTGTACAATGTTTATTACAGCATTGTTTTGAATAGCCAAGGGTTGGAAATAACCTAAACAGCCAGCAGTAAAAGGAATTGACAAATGTGGTAAATGCGTAAAATGGAATATCAAACAGCAATTAAAAATAATCACCCACCTTTTAATCAAGCAAAGGACAAAAAAGCTCCAACAGAAAAAAATAGGCTAAAACTTGAAAAAGCACTTTACCAAATGACCAACACACATATGAAAAAATTCTCAGTGTATTGGTCATCAAAGAAATGCAAATTAAAGCCATATTTTACAGCTACAAGATTGGCACAAGTTTAAGGCTGATAGCATCAAGCACTGAAGGAGGTGGAGCCACTGGAATGCTTCTGCTGTGCTGGTGGGAGTGCAAATTGCTGCATCCACTTCGGATAACAATTTGGCATCATCTAGTGAAGTTGAAGGTATGTGAACTTGACACCGAGCAATTCCACTTTGGGACATAGAGACATGTTTGCATATATGCTTGAGAATGTTCATAGCAGCTATGTTTGTAATACGGTAGTAAAGAACTGGGAACTACCCAAATGTTGGAGAATGAGGAATGAGTGAAGGATGCTCAGATATGAAAATGAATACACAATAGTTACAAGCAGCTGCAGGAATGAATCTCACGTACATAATGTTCAATTTTAAAAAGTTGCTGAAGATGCCAATGCTTATCGCAGCACTATTCACAATCGCCAAAAGGTAGAAACAACCCAGATGTCCACCACCAAATGAAGGGAGAAAAATAAAAAATCTGGCATATCCATACAATGGAATATTACTCAGCCATAAAGAGAAAGATCTGATATGTGCTACGACATGGATAAACCTTGAAAACATTATGCTAAGTGAAAGGTCATGAAAGGTCAAGTATGTATGACCTCGTTTATATGAAATATTTAGAATGGGCAAATGTATAGAGACCAAAGTTTTTAGGGGTTACCAGGGGTGCATGGAAGGGAGAAGTCGGGAGTCCTTGCTTACTGGTTACCGAGTTTCTGTTAAGGATCATGCAAAATTTGAAAACAGGTAGTGGTGATTGTTGAACAATATGGTGAATGTAATTAGTGTTACTGAATTAAAAATGGTAGAAATGGTAAATGTTTTGTGATATATATTTGACCACAATAAAAAAAATTTTTTAAGCAGCTGAAAAATACATGAAGTATAATTTCATTATGTAAAGTTTAAAAGCATGCAAAACTATAAAGAATATATTATTTAGGGGTGTGTGGTATGTATGATGAAGAAAAAAACCAAAAACTAAACCTGCTGCCATTGAGTCGATTCTGATTCATAGCGACCCTACAGGACAGAGTAGAACTGCCCCATAGAGTTTCCAAGGAGCACCTGGCAGATTTGAACTGCTGACCTTTTGGTTAGCAGCCGTAGAACTTAACCACTCCACCACCAGGGTTTCCTGATGAAGAAAGATAAGAAAATAATGAGCAAAAATTTGGGATAGTGGTTACCTATTGGGGGAGGGGAGGTTGATCGGATCAGGTGGGGCACCCTGGGGTTTCTATGGAACTGGAAGTCTAACAGTAGGAGGTGGGTCACCAGGTGTTCATTTTATTGTTAAGCTTAATACTCTACATATGTGTATATATACACACACATAAATGAATATATATTAAACATATAATACTGAACAAAAAAAAGTAAAAAGGGAAACGAAATATCCAGCATGATCCTATTTGTGAAAAAAAAAAAATAACCCATGCTAATAAGTATTGTTAAGGATGTCTATGAATGTAAATAATGTCATAGAGGGCAGCTCTGTGTGAAATACATAGGAGTGTATTCATGTAGTAGAATGAGAATGGGATTAGGAACAGGGGTGAAGGGGACAAAAATAAATAGAATTTTGAAATACTGTATTAAAGATAAATATACGGCTGTTCGTGGATTCTTGATGCTAGTCTACCACAAACTGACTAGAGGGAGTTATACTGCTAATCCTATGCATCTGAGATCCAGAAGGAAAATAAAGCTTGCTTTGTAAACTGAGCTAATCAAGATCAAGTGTTAATTATTAAAACATGTTTTGCTTGTCGGTTGATTAATGGTCACATTATAGACATACAGTAGAAAATAAGACTATTTGCTAATTTGTCTTGAATCCTCCATTATGAATCTGTCCCAAACTGAGATGCATACTTAATTTCATTCTTTTCACCTCATTTAAGATGAATAAGTTATAAGGAATAGCAGGGTTGATTAAAGATACAGTTCTTTGTATGGTTATTGTCAATTAAGCTACCAGCTTTGGGAGCTCTACATTGTTTTGACCTTCTCATATCACAATCCAACATTTTTTTTCATCAAAAATATGTCTCAGATAAGTCCTTTCTCTATTTTCTCAGTCATAATCAGTTATTCATTATCAATCACACACAAACTACTAGTGTGGCCCCTTTGCTGATTGCTCTGATTGTAGCTGCTCTGTTCCCAAATCCATCATTCTCAAGGTTGTTAAAAAAAATTCAACATTAAGGTTTTCATTCTAACAAACCTTGGAATAATTAAATAATAGTCAAAACGATAAGATGAAAAACTTGAAAAAAGTTGCAGCAATTGGAAAGGAAAAAAAAAAGTTTCCTTATTTTCAGAAGATATTATGGATTTAGAAAACCCAGGCAAATTAAATGGAAAGCTATTAGAACTAATAAGACAAGTCATCCAATGGAGTGGCCAGGTACAAAATCAATATTTTGTATCAATATGTGTATCAGTATTGCTTTGCTATATGCCAGCAATACATTAGTTAGGAAGTATAATGGGAAAACATGCCATTCATAACAGCCGCCCTTGCTGGCGGTTGGTGAGGATCCTTGTCTGAGCCCAGAGTGTCACCAGATTTCTCAGGAAAACAATCCCATTCACTTTTGGCCCTTTGCCTTGTTATAGTGAAATATTAAATTTACAACATCTCATGAAATGGGGAATCACATAGACATCCAGGCAAGTGGGATGCTAAAGTATTCTAGCTCGCAAGGAGCAAGGGGGCTTTTTATTAGGTGAAGCAAACAAAGGATGGTGCTCACAAGCTCGGGAAATGCAGAGTGAAGATTTACAAGGGGTTGTCAAGTTACAAACACGCCCTAAACTTTCTTAACATAAACTTTTAACATTACTTTTTTATTTCCTGCTACAACTCGACTAAGGCAATGTTTCTAAAGCGAGCTGTGTAAACATTTTTGATGTGGAAGTTTAGTGATGAATTGCAGGCCTCGCCAAACTTAACTGAAGTTTTTGAAATGTAAAAACAAGCATTTGGTTAAAAGTAAAAAAAAATTTTTTTTTTTTTTTTTTTTTTACTTTTAGGAAAGAATTAACCCTAAATCTGAAGCTTTTTGAAATGTAAACATTGCTTGTCTGGCTAAGAGTGAGTTAGGGCTCAAGCGCAGTTAAGATAGCAAGTGAAGTAAAGCCTTTTGAAGTGTAAATATCCTCCACAGGCACAGGGTAAATCTTTATTTAGGTTAGAAGTTCTGGCTTTTGTTTTTCAAGCAGTAAATCTTGACAAAAACCTGAATGATTTCTTTAGAAGAGTAGAGAAGAGACATAGTCAGGACATATATGTGGCAGATAGCCTTTGCAGACTCTACTGCAGAAATGAACATCTTAGTTTAATTCAGAATGGAACTTCTTAATTTAGGTCTAAAGTCACCTAATTTAGATATGTCAGTACCTCAGATCCTAAAACTTACATACACACCCTCCAATCCTGGGCTGGACACTGTCCAAAGGGCTCGGCAGGAACAGATGCCACCGGAATTTCTCTACTGTCCTTGACTCATTTTTCCTACAAAATTTAAGCTCTGTGACATTGCCTGCAGTAGAGAAATATTTTCCACTCTCTCAATGCAGCTTCAGCTACTTGGGGTCCTATTTCCAGTTTGGAGGGCTGTATATTTGCATTGCTAAGAGGCCCATTTGACTGATTGTTTCAGAAAAAAAATGGAATAGTCTCCTCCAAAGGTCTATTGAAGTCTTTTCCTCTTGCCAAGCAGAAATGGCTTACCATATTTTTACCCAAATAATGCATGCTTTATATGTTGTTTGCCAACCACAACATGTAAAAACAAATTGGCATAGCGGCACATATGAAAATACCTCGCCTCACAGGTGGAGGGAGGGAGGGCGAGGTTGGCAAACAAACTTAGAAGGCATGTGTTATTTGTGTAAAAATACGGTGCTTAGAGCTCTTAAGTTACCCAAACCCAAACCCACTGCTGTCAAGTAGATTCCGACTCATAGTAACCCCATAGGACAAAGTAAAACTGCCCCATAGGTTTCCAAGGAGTGGCTGGTGGATTCGAACTGCTGACTTTTTGGTTAGCAGCCGTAGCAAGTCGTAGCTCTTAACCACTGTGCCACCAGGGCTCCCTTAAGTGACAGACTTTTTTTTTTTTGCTTTAATGTTTCAAAAAGCAATGTTGTTATTGTTTGCCACTGATTGATTCTGACTCATAGTAACCCTATATGAGCGAGTAGAACTGCCCCACAGGGCTTTCTTGACTGTAATCTTTATGGGAGCAGATTGCCAGGTCTTTCTCCCACAGAGCAGCTAGTGAGTTTGAACCACCAAGTTTTCAGTTCACAGCCGAGCCCTTAACCATTGCACAACAGGGTGCCTTCAAAAAGCAATAGCTCTGGGTAAAATTCTCTACGATGATAGAAACCTAAGAGTCATGACTGCTGCGGTTGAGGGCTGACTGAAAAAGGGCGAGAGGGATCTTTCTGGGGTGATGGAAATGTTCTTCTACATTTTGTCTGGGGTGGTGGTTTCACATGTGTCTACCACAGTCAAAAGTCACTTAATTGTCAAAGATCTGTGGATTTTATTGTATGAAAATCATACTTCAATTTTTTTAAAAAAGCTTTAGTTTTCAAAAGTTACGGTATATCAAAATTGCCTTAGAGTCTTCTAAACATGCAGATATTTATCCCAGAGATTCAGAATCAGTGGACCACAGATGAGGTTGAACTAAGCCGTGTTTTTAACATGCACTAGTGGTTTTTTTTTTTAGGAGTTTGGCTGCTAACCAAAAGGTTGGCAGTTCGAATCTACCGGGTAATCTTTGGAAATCCTATGGGGCAGTTCTAATCTGTCCTCTAGGGTTATGAGTCGGAATCGACTCGATGGCAAGGGGTTTGGTGTGGTTTTTGGTCTGGGTGGTTCTTTCACCACACTCAAGGAACACTGGCTTAAGGTCTGAGTTCCAGCCTGGGTACCCAGTGTGGCTCTTGGAGTTTACAGGCATAAGCATCTGCTGGACTGGCTTCATTTTCCCACGGAACCTCCGACCCTGCCGGCACCCATCCACCGGAAGCTTGTACAAGCACATTCTGGTAACACAGGCCTAGAGTCATTGGCCACCTTTACTCCAAGCAGAATGCCTTGGCTCTGTCAGAGGAATTGAGCTGCCTGCAGGAAAGGTGATGTCGATTTGCTGTGAAGTTCCAGAAAATGCTGATTTCAGAGCAGGTAGTCCCTACCATAGGTAAAATTACTTTACTTTTGAAGTGAGATTTGTTGGCTACTGCCAAACTCCCCCCTGAATCATAAGTCTTCCTACTTTTCCTCTGCCCATGACACTCAGCTAGAAATTTCTACTACTAGAGTCACTGGTGTAGGAGGCAGAGTATCTTTATAGTAGATCCCTGTTGGAATGCAGAATAGCAAAGTGGCAAAGAGCAAGAAGAGGTTACAGAAATTAGAGGCAGAAAGGGATGCTGGGTAATCTAAATAAAAATACTCAACATAAGACAAGAAGTGATTTCCACACAGTGGACCAGAATCAGCAATAGGGCCTGAATATGGAAAGAAAATGGGTTAAATTACCCCTAATGTACCCCTACTGGGGAATTGTACATGTCCTGGGAAGAAGAAAAGATTATAAAGTAAAATTGAACGCTTGTGCTTCCAGGAGCCCAAGCAATTGAGCTAGGGGTCTCTATTAGTTATTTAATGTTGTATCACAAATTATCCCAAAACTTAGCAGCTTAAAAAAAAAAAAAAAATTTAAGGTAGAGAACTTGAAGCACTTACTGATGAAGATCAAAGACTACAGCTGTCAGTATGGATCACACCTCAACATAAAGAAAACAAACATCTTCACAACTGGACCAATAAGCAACATCATGATAAGCGGCGAAAAGATCGAAGTTGTCAAGGATTTCATTTTACTTGGATCCACAATCCACAGCCATGGAAGCAGCAGTCAAGAAATCAAACAACATACAGCATTGGGCATGTCTGCTGCCAAAGACCTCTCTAAAGTATTAAAAAGCAAAAGTATGACTTTAAGGACTGAAGTGTTTCTGACCCAACCCGTGGTATTTTTAATCACCTCATATGCATGTGAAAGCTGGACAATGAATAAGGAAGACTGAAGAATTGATGCCTTTGAATTATGGTGTTGGCAAAGAATATTGAATATACTGTGGACTGTTGGGAGAACGAAGAAGCGCAGCAGAATGCACCTTAGAAGCAAGGATGGCAAGACTTCTTCTCACATACTTCGGACATATTATCAGGAGGGATCAGTTCCTGGAGAAGGACATCATGCTTGGTAAAGTAGAGGGTCAGTGAAAGAGAGGAAAACTCTCAACGAGATGGATTGACACAGTGGCTACAGTGATAGGCCCAAGCACAGCAATGATTGTGAGGATGTTGCAGGACCAGGCAGTGTTTCGTTCTGTTGTACATAGGGTCGTTATGAGTTGGAACCAACTCGACGACATTTAACAACAACAACGTTACCTCAAGTTTCTGTGAGTCAGGAATTCTGGAGCAGCTTAGCTGGATGGTTCTGGCTCAGAATCTGTCATGAGTCATGGGTTTGTAGTAAAGATGTCTGCTGGGGCCACAGTCATCTGAAGGCTTGATGGAGGCTGGAGGATCCACTTCCAAGGTGGCTCACTCGTGTGGCTGTTGGCAGGAAGCCTCAGTTCCTCACCACATAGACTTCTTCCCAGAGTTGCTGAGTAATCACAATATGACAGCTGGCCTCCCCCAGAGCAGGTGATCCAAGAGAGAGAGCAGCAAGGAGGAGACCACAGTATCTTTTATGACCTAGTCCTGAAAGTCATACACCCTCATTTCTCCCACGTTCTGATGCTTAGAAGAAAGTGACTAAGTACAGCCCATATTCAAGGGAAGGACAATCAAGTCCTACCTTTCAAAGGGAACAGTATCAAAGAGTTTGTGCAAAACTAGCACAGGGTCTCACCCCTTCCTCACTCCCCACAAAGAGAAAAAGAGAGAAGAAGAAAAACGAGAAGGAATCTATCTACAGCTTAGACTGAGAAGTAAAGCATTTGAATTAACTCTTACACACCTTACACTCACACTTATTATGAGTCAATAAACCCCTTTATTGTTGAAGGTATTTTGAGTTAGGAATTCTCTTCTCACAGCTGAAAACCCTCCTAGCTGCTACGGAATGCAGTGTGTAGCGGGGCAGGTAGGCTGGAGGTCAGAGAGGCTGAGCTTTGTGCGCAGGAAAGGAGACCTCATCACCAGCCTAAGGGACTCACTGGGTCATGATTGGCCTGAAGCCGTTTGTGGTCATTTTATTCCCCTTGTCAATCGATTGATTTAGGCCAGTGGTTCTCCAACTTGAGCATCAGAATCAGCTCCACTCTGGGGTCTCTGATTCAGTAGTTCTGAGATTTTGCATTTTTAGCAAGTTCCCAGGTGCTGCCAGTCCAAGAATCATATTTTGAGAACTGATTTAGGCCAATGAAATGGTAGACAGGGCAGTCTGTTAGGGAGCTTTGGGAAAAGACTTCCTGCATCTTAAGGTGATACAAAAAAAGAGGTGTGCTTTGCTTCTTTTTTTGTTTTTCTGCCTTTGGATGTTAGTGTGTGAAAATGTGCTGCAGGAAGCCATTCTGTGTCTGTGAGGCGAGTGGATCAACAAGCTGGGCTGGCAGAGCAGAAAAATGGCCAGAACCTCGGTGTTTGATGATGTCACCATGTTTCTGAATCGTCTAGCCCCAAAGCTTCTTACTGCCGCAGTTCTTGTATTGTGAGATAATAGGTTTCCTTACTGTTCAAGTCATTAGGAATTGGATTTTCTGTTTTCTCATCCAAAAACAAAAAAAGAAAATCCAAGCTGATTCAGTGTACAAAATTTTAAGCCTTATGATGCATGTTGAAGCACTGTCTTCCTAAAAGCTGTACCAATTTTCGCTCCCTCCGGTGGAGTGTCAGTGCTTACTCCCCGACCCTTGTCAGCACTAGGTAATAGCGTTTTAAAACCCTGTGCCAGCCTGACAGATGGAAAAGATAGCTCCGTGTTAATTTGCATTTCCATAATTACTAGTGAGATTGAAGATGTTTTAATGCCCGTCCTTCTTGAGGCAGAAGCAGTGTAGACAACAGGAGACTGGGCCATAAACGTAGCGTCTCCCTCATCATCACCATTAATGGCTTTTGCTTGCTCAGGTGGAACTGAACATTTGTGACTTAGGCTGTTAACTCGGATATAAGCTTGGGTTCACCCTTGCACTTGGCGGAAACTACTTTTGGGCGCAGCTTCAAATCTGTCCTTGAGTCTGGCAAAAAGAAGAAGCCTGTCCTTGGGGTTTATCTATTTTATCTTTGCCTTTGGCTCTTTTGACTAGAGAAGTACGCTTCCACGGCTGCCATTTTTCTCTTCATCAAAGTGGTCAAGAGTGTAAACTGTGCTGACTCAGGTTCCCTTTCTGGAGATGAATTAAAAATTCATTCTAAAAGCAGGAGAGAACCTCAGACAGGGCATTACTCCCCAGAGCGAACCAGAGTGGGTCACTAAGGGCCAGGCGCACGTCCGGCTGAAGACAATTGCTCAAGGCAGGCTGTTTGTAGGCGACTTTTTTTTACCTCTAGCATCTTATGTTACAGTGATTGCATTTTAGAAATAATATTTCTGACCAGGATGGGCGGGGGCCTGGATGTTGATGTAGTTTCTGCCAGAACTGTCAGAATTCTTGCTCAGTGTCTGCTCCTGTTGTATTTCTTTTCTCTTCCATTTATATTTGCAATTGGAGGTGGTTTGGTGAGTAAAAAATCATCTAAGAAATGCGGTTCTTCACTGAAGAGGCCACGCTGTCAGGTTGAATAAGCCACAGCGAGGGCATAAACTGTGTTTTCCTTATCCATATGCCACACACAACACACACGCACACACACGTCGCCTCACACACAGAATATATGTACACACCTAACACAGGCACACAGTGCCTCACACACAATATGTATATATACACACCTAACATACACACACGCTGCCTCACACACACAATACGTATACACCTAACACACATGCACACTGCCTCACACACACAATACATACACACCTAACACACATGACCCTCCTCACACACTATATATATACACACACACTCTGCCTCACACACAATATATATACGCACTTAACATACACACACACTGCCTCGCACACAAAATACATACACATCTAACACACACATACACTCTGCCTCACACATACACAATACACACACACTGCCTCACGCATAATACATACACACCTAACAGACACAGACTCACACACACAATATATATATACACACCTAACACACATGCACTCTGACTCACACTCAATATACACACACATCTAACACACGCACATGCTGCCTCACACACACAATACATATACACCTAACACATACACACTGCCTTACACAATACATACAAACCTAACACACACACACAACACAACATACACACACTGCCTCATGCACGATACATACACACCTAACACACACACATTACCTCACACACTCAATACATACACACCTAACACACACACTGTCTCACATGCATAATACATACACACCTAACATACACAGTTTCACACACACATTACACACACCTAACATACACACAGTTTCACACACACATTACATATACACCTAACACACACACTGCCTCATACTCACAATACATGCACACCTAACACACACACACAGCTCAGACACAGTGCTCAAAACTGTATGCTGAGTGACTAAAAGTACAAGGCTTTATCTCTGGACATAGCCATTCTCCCACTGATGTATAGTATGATGAAATCTCTGTCGTTGGCACAATTGGAGTGAAGCTTCCTGGCTTGCTCAAATAATTCAGTTACAGAGGTTTTCAACAACAATCATGGAAAACTGGAGCTTCAGCCTGGCCAAAAGAATGTTGCTGGGTGGTTTCTTGTCAGGGATGAAGGCTCCTGGACTGGCTGTTTCAAGAAGGCTCACGGGATGCATCTGCTGATTTTACCCGTGATCAAGAACCTGGCCATTGCCTGTGTGAACTGAGCCCCTGATTTGTTGAGACTTCTGGAGTGTCTCTTCCAGGGGTGGCTTACCTTGACCAAGCAAAGGGATCCTGATTTATAAAAGCAAAAGTTCTTACTAATTTACATTGAGGGGTGCTATAGTGAAGGGAGGGGCCCTGGGGGGGGGGGGAATGGTTCATAACCTACTTAGAAGTTTAAATCCACCCAGTGGAACCTGGAAGAAAGGCCTGGAGATCTGCTTCCAGAAAATCAGCCATAGGAAATCCTATGAAGCACAGTAGAACTCTGACACATGGGGTTGCCATGAGTTGGAATCAACTTCATGGCAACTTTTGTTTTTTTAAATTATGAAGTGAGATCAGGCAATTGAATCCTGTGGCCAGAATGTCCTCTCCCTAGGTGAGGGCCCCATGGGAAGCCAAATTATCATCAGAAAATTGTTTGTCAAATAGGAAAGCTAAAGAAGGACATGTCAGGCAGGGAGAAAAGCACCTGAGAAGCAGAGAGGTCTGAGAGAGCATCACCTGTGTGAAAGGCTACAGAGTTACGGCAGGATTATTGGCAGATAACGGACCAACGTGGGAGCGGCAGGAAGTGAAGCTGGAGAGAAGAAGGCAGGAGCGAGATCATGAATGATGAGTCTCTTATGCAAAAAATTTGGAGTTTCATCCGTGTTGTCCTCCCCACTGAAAGAAGATTTTTCTTTCTTTTTGTCTATTTATAAAAGCAATAATATTTTCTAAAATGTTCATTATAGAAAATATAGACAAAAACAACACAAAAGTTATCAACCATTCCTTCCACCAAAAAACAATCTTATTCCTTAGTACTTGCTCTTCTGTGTACTTTTTGAGTCAACCTTTTCATTTAATGATATATTCCTGTAAAAACTACTTGGGGCCATGTCTGACCTCCTGCAACCCCACAAGGGGAAGGAGAACCAAGGTCAACAGCGCAAGGCTGACTCCCATGAGTTGGAGGCCAGACAAGCCTGCTCTCTGCCATCTCTACCAATTCTGCCATAGCACTCTCTACTGGGTTTAATAATTCATCCAATGGCCCCGCAGAACTCACAGACCGCACTCACAATTACGGGGTTTATTAGGGAAGTAACAGTTACAATTCAGGCCCAAGAACACTCAGGATACAGTTCTTCCATCAGGATAGCCTTTCCCCAGCTGTGCTCACAGGCATGCCTCTCCCTGGCCCTCAGCCTCTGCCCAAAGGCACTCAGTTTTCTCTCTCCGTAGGTGGGGAAACCCACTGGGCAATGGCATGATCAGACAATGATATGGATTGAATTGTGTCCCCCCCCAAAATTATGTGTTGGAATCTGTCTTAGTCATGTAGTGTTCCTATAACAGAAACACCACAAGTGGATGGCTTTAACAAAGAGAAGTTTATTCTCTCACAGTCCAGTAGGCTAGAAGTCCGAATTCAGGGTACCGGCTCCAGGGGAGGGCTCTCTCTCTCTGTTGGCTCTGGAGGAAGGTCCTCGTCATCAGTCTTCCCTTGGTGTGGAAACATCTCAGTGCAGGAACCTCAGGTCCAAAGGAGGCACTCTGCTCCCTGCGCTGCTTTCTTGGTGGTATAAAGTCCCCGTGTCTCTCCGCTCACTTCTCCTTTATATCTTAAAAGAGATTGGCTTAAGACGCTACCTTGTAGATCCCATCAATATAACAGCCGATAGGATTTACAACACATACGGAAATCACATCAGATGGTAAAATGGTAGACAATCATAATTGTACAAGCGAATCGTGACCTAGCCAAGTTGACAGATATTTTTGGGAGACACAATTCAATCCATGACAGAACCCTAACCCCAAAACCTGTGATGTAATCCCATTTGGGAGTAGGATTTTCTTTGTTATGTTAACGAGGCTATATCAGTGTAGGGTGTGTTTTACACCTAATGACTTGAGATACAACAAGAGTGAATTAGACACAAAGAGAAGTAAGCGCAAATGGGGTAAGACAGATGCCACGTGGAGATCTCCGAGGAACCAAAGAACACTGGAGCTAGAGGAGCTGAGATAAGGATTTTCCCCCAGAGCGGACAGAGAGAGAGACTTCTGTGTCCTGATTTCAGACTTCTAGCCTCCTGCACAGCCTAGTAAAACTACATTATCAGTTGTCCTAGAGAAAGAAAAAATCAAAACGAGCAAGTCAACCACCACCACCACAACAAAAAAAGCCTCCCGAACTATGAGAAGATGAATTTCTGTTTGTTAAAACCACCTACTTGTGGTATCATCTGTTACAGCAGCACCAAGGAACTAAGACGGATTGGTAGGTGTGAGAGATAAACCAGAAGAGGCTGAGAGAGAAGGCAGGAGGCTTGATAAGTGGATGCCTGAAAGAGTCCAGCTGGCTGTATGAGGCAGAGTTGGTGAGATGGGGATGGGAGTGGAGAAGAGGGATGGAAAGAGGGTAACAAGACTGACAGGCTTCGCTTACTGATTGTGAAGAGCAAGGGAAGCGAGGAATCCAGGAGTATGTGTGTGTTTCCTTTTTTAATCTGTCCAATGATCAAGCGAGAAATGTTTTCCCATCATCTTTCCTGTTTTGCTTTGACCAGCAGGAAGCTCGCGGCTCAGTTAATGATCAGTAACAGTATTTATATTACTTGTGCCCTGGTGACACAGTGGTTAAAGCATTTGGATACTAACCAAAATGTCAGTGGTTTAAACCCACCAGCTGCTCTATGGGAGAAAGATGTGGCAATCTGCTTCTGTAAAAACTACAGCCTCGGAAACCCTATGGGGCAGTTCTACTCTGTCCTGTAGTGTCGCTATGAGTCAGAACTGACTTGACAGCAGTAGGTTTTCTTTTTGGTTGTGATGGTTGACTTTCTTGTTTTGATTTTCTTTTTCTCTAGGACAGCTCTGATATGTCATTTTACTAGGCTGTGCACAGCATAAAGGTCAATAGCAAATAAATACAACCTGGCTCTTAGTCTTGGCAAGTCCTTTCTCCACTGGTGACGTGACCCCAAGGGGAGAGGAACCGCAAAGGATCTGGATCACAGCCAGGCATGATGAGGAGGAGGGTTAGGGATTTGAATGGAATGGACTGACCCCCACTCTCAAAGGTAGACTGGTTAGGCTTTTTAAAGAATTTAAATTTTTACAACTTAATTCAGCCGAGCAGCCCTTTCCTCTTCCCTCACTGTTCCCCTTTACCAAAGAACCAGTTTCCCCAATTACTGACAATTCTCTGAGACGTTTTGGCATTAAATAAGTTCATTGGATAGCTGATCTTAGTCCTCATCTTACCTTAAGTGGTAACTTTGTATTGGCACATTTCAGATTTCGTTTCATTCAGTTTGATTCTTGTGGGAGAGCCCTCTCCTGCACTGCTCTCTTTTTTAATCATCTTCGTTTTATTTTCTCTTCTTCTTTGTGAACTCTGGAGACAGAGCAAGGCTCAGCCTGTTGCTGAAGTGCTTGGGGCTTGAGACTGGGGAAGCAGCTGTTTGTCCTGAGGCAGTGGTAGGATTTCATTCTTTATTTCCTTTTATTGAAAACTGCCTTTTTTTTTTCTTCCTTTATTAATGTTATCCTTGATTTTATTTTCAAAATTATGAAAACTGAATTGAATTTCCTTCCAGTGAGCCTTCTTCCTTTCTCTCCTTTCCTCCTTCTCTCCTTCCCTTCCTTCTTCCCTCCCTCCCTACTTTCTTCCCAGCCTCCCTCCCTTCTTCCCTGCCTCCCTCTCTTCCTCCCAACTAACCATCCACCCTTTCACTTACCCACCCTCCATTTCTTATGACACTTGCTGTGCTTTACCTTGGATCTTTCATGTTTTCATAGGAGGGAGATGGACCAACTCGATTTTTAAGAGCATTGTATGTACCCTTAAAGAAGGGCTAATCCCAGCCACTCAGCCTTATATGTGCTTCTTCCCTGGTCCAGCCTGATTTTTCTGGGCTTCATCAGGCAAAATTGTTGTGATACCTGATATTTGCATTTCACCATACCTGTTAATTCAAGTAGGAGTTTCTGGGTGTTACAAATGGCTAAGTGCTTGGCTACTAACCAAAAGGTTGGCAATTCAATTCCATCCAGTGGTGCCTTGGAAGAAAGGCTGGTGATGTACTTCTGAAAAAATCATCTATGGAACACGGTTCTACTCTGACACACATGGAGTTGCCATGAGTCGGAATTGACTTCATGGCAACTGGTTTGTTTTTTTTTGTTTATTAATTCCACTGTCGAAAATCAGCAGTTTATTATTTGCAAATAGTGCTTCAGACAGAATTTTTGTGATTGTCTCCCAGTGTCAGATCAGGAGACTATCCTAGAAAATGTGTATATCATTGCTCAGACGATCTTCACACTGATGCATTGATGGTTGAAATGAAAATATTTCATAGTTTTTCTAAGATTTCTCATTAGCTTGTAAAGTGAAATAAAAAAAAAAAAAAAGAAAAATTCAGATTTTAAATATAAGTAAGCTCTGACCAACCTGGGAAAATGTTAAAATTTTGTGAAAGAATATTTGGAAATTATGTTATCTTTTGAGTCGCTCATGAATCTTAGTTACCTGACATTTTGCTTTTACTGACTCGGTCAAGTGTCTGTCTGCGATGGAGGAGACAAACAAACAGTAAAAATAGCAAATATTTAAAATAAGGGAAGCAATTTGTCCAGGTTAGGATGGTATATACTTACTGGCAGAGTCTCTAAAGTCATTCTGTTTTTAAACTCATCTTCTAATGATTTAATTCCTTAAAAACATGGACAAATGTCTTAAGCTGGTACGTGTTCCCAAATATTACCCTGTTACAAAGATTTGTATTAGTACTTTTTCAGACGAAGAATAAATCGTTAAATAGAAATAACTCCAAGTTATTAAAAAAAAAAAAAAACCTGCAATTTTCTGGAACATTCCGTGAGCAAGCAAAAAAGTGTTTTAAGTTCATTCTTGAGAGCTGTGGGAGGCAGGTTTTGTTTTCCTTAAAGGCAAATCATACAGGTGAATGTAAGTTTAGGCTGTCTTTGTAATAGTGAACTTTTTATGCAGATGAAAAGGGCCCACTTACTAATTCAAAAGAGAGAAATAGGTTTTGGAAGGAGCAGAGAAGTTTTTTTTCTGAGACAATGCCAATATGTTGAGTACTGACTGGATCAAAAGACGGTGTCTTTCATTGCTCAGCAGGAGGCTGAGGGAGAATCACCAGTGGGAAACTGAAGATGGAAGAGGCTGGTGATGTTTCTTTGATTCTCTGAGAGTCCAGAGGCGAGAGCGATAAGCAGGCATTCCCTGTTGTAGGCATTTGCCAATTTATGCCCCATGTTGAAATAAATCTCCAGAAGGACTAAGCGTAGGTGAGTGTATTATTAAAGCTAATTAAGTCACTCTGAATTATAGCTTATCCAGGGCTTTATCTAGCAGAAGGACCATCATAAAGTCCAGGGAAGACAAACAGATGAGGATTATTTAAGCAAGGAGTTAGTTCCACCTTTTTTTTTTTTGCTTTGAAAACAAGCCCTCCTGCCATGGATTTAATTGTGTCCCCCCTAAAAATGTGTCACCTTAGCTAGGCCATGGTTCCCAGTATTGTGTGGTTGTCCTCCATTTTGTGATCTGATGTAATTTTCCTATGTGTTATAAATCCTAATCTCTGTCTGTGTTTAATAAGGCAAGATTAGGTTATGTTAATGAGGGTTAGGGTGGGATAAAACACCCTTACTCAGGTCACAGCCCTGATCTGATGTGAAGGGAGTTTCCCTGGGGTGTGGCCTGCATCACCTTTTATCTTAAAAGAGATAAAAGGAAAGAGAAGTGAGCAGAGAGAAAAGGACCTTATACAACTAAGAAAGAAGCACTGGGAGCAGGGTGTGTCCTTTGGACCTGAGGTCCCTGCACTGAGAAGCTCCTAGACCAGGGGAAGATAGAGAATGAGGACCTCTGGCCAGAAACAAGAGAGAGAGAAATCCTTCCCCCTGGACCTGGCACCCTGAATTTAGACTTGGAGACCCCTAGGCTGTGAGAGAATAAATTCGTTTGTTAAAGCCGTCCACTTGTGGTATTTCTGTTACGGCAGCACTAGATAACTAAGACACCTGCCAGAACACCAGGAATTATTAAGTCCCACCAGTGCTTGGTCTCTTAGTAGTTCTGCATAATAGCTGTCTGACCAGTGTTCATCATGGAGAAGCAGGAACTGATTTTCTTGCCTGTTTTTTTTAATTGCATTTTCCAAAGAATTAAACAAGAAATTAATGGATAGCAAACATTCTGTTGCATTCTAGTCACAGCTTAGATATGAAATCCCTTTTTTTAATTTTTTTTCAATTCCAGTACGGCAAAACCATTGATATTTGAGGGACAGGCAGAAGCAGATTAGTGTCTAGGCCCTAAACAATAACTACATAATGGCTTGAAATGAAAATGCAAGTTAAATATCATTATAATAAGAAAAGGGAGATAGAATGAACCCGAAAGCAACTTCCACAGAAAAGGTAATTTAAATTAAAAAAAAAAAAAAACACAGCCAATTTGAGGAGGAAATGAGCAGGAAAATGGTTTTGGAACCAACACACTTGAAAGTGATATTGTATCAGGTTTATGTGTGTGTGTGTATAAATGGATAATTTAGCCAGTGTGTGTGTGTGTGTGTGTATGTGTATGCATGTGTGTGTTCTTGTTGTTGTTTGGTGTCATCAAGTCTATTTCTGACTCTTAGTAACCCCATGTGACAGAGTAGAATGGCCCCAAAGGGCTTTCTTGGCTGTAATCTTTACGGAAGGAGATTGCCAAATGTCTTAGTCATTTAGTGCTGCTATAACAGAAATACCACAAATGGATGGCTTTAACAAACAGAAATTTTTTTCCTCACAGTAAAATAGGCTAAAAGTCCAAATTCAGGGCGTCGGCTCCAGGGGAAGGGTTTCTCTTTCTGTCGGCTCTTCAATCTTCCCTGATTGAGGAAATTTTCAGGTGCAGGGACCCGAGCCTGAAGGACATGCTCTGCTCCTGGTGCTGCTTTCTTGGTGGTATGAGGTCCCCTACTCTCTGCTTGCTTCCCTTTCCTTTATCTCTTGAGAGATAAAAGGTGGTGCAGGCCACACTCCAGGGAAACTCCCTTTACATGGGATCAGGGAGGTGACCTGAGTAAGGGTGGTGTTACAATCCCACCCTAATCCTCTTAACCACAGGCAGATTAACACATAGGAAAATCACAAAATGGAAGACAACCACACATGGCCTAACCAAGCTGAAACATATTTTGGGGGGACACAATTCAATCCATTACACCAAGTCTTTCTCCCGGGAAGCTGGTAGGTGGGTTCAAACCTCTGACGTTTTGGTTAACAGCTGAGTAGATAACCTTTGTACCATGATGGATATATATATTTATGTATATAAAGTTACAAATATATTGATAAAATGAATGAAATGGAAGACATGGTTAATCAAATTATTTTTTTATGATCCACGTAGCTCGCCAAATAATTCGCTTGGCTGGATTATGGTGTGGGGAAAAGATTCGGAATATATCCTGGGTTCTGCTATGTCTCAGCCTTCCATACTCTCCTGTGTAGGCTGGACAGATTCATCCTTCCTCATACACTGCTTGATTTGAGTCAGAATTTCCAAAGACCTCACTGGGTTCATTTCTCACTGTTAAAATGTGGATGGAATTCTGAAGAAAGCTTGTAGTAGGGGAGAAAGAGCTGAGATAACAAAATGAAATTCCGCCCAGTGCTTTTTCTTCAGAGATTCTGTCGTGGTTTTTCCCTTGAAACTTACTTTCTGATACAGAAATGCAGAGCAGGCCCCAAACAGGAACGCAGTTGAGGCAGCCAATAAACTTTCTGTGCAGGGCGTTTACTTGAAATACAGCATAACAGTCAGGACCCATTTTCTTTTAAGTGAAAATAAATAGCCCAGGGGTTTTAATTTCTTTGTTAGGAGATCTAGTCTTACATTTGCCATCACCACCAACGTGAAAGAAAAACCTTACCAGAAGGGAGCTGACTGAAACCCAGGTTGTATTTTAAATAAGCGTGTTAATAATTGCCACCGAGGAGACAGGCTCAGAGGTGAGGAAAGGTCTCCCACAGCAGTCATGGGCCCTGACCCCTTAGTCCCCCTGCTGGGGAAGGAGAAGAGGCTCCTCTGGCTGATGAGCTGGGAGAAAGACCAGGCGTCTCTTGGCACCAGTTTGCCTTTAGGGAGGGTGTGTTCTGTTTTACCCCCCTCTGCTGGGGAGTAATGGTCTCCCACCATGAAGAAAGTGGGCAATTGCTCAGCTCTGCTTGTGCCTGGTTCCTGGGTGATGCAAAGAGTCAACATGCTTGGCTGTTGATGGAAAGGGTGGGGGTTTGAGTCCATACAGAAAAGCCTTGGAAGAAAGACCTGGGAATCTCCTGGGAGATCAGCCATTGAAAAGCCTATGGAGCACAGTTCTACTCTGACACACATGGATCAACATGAGTCGGGGTTTAGTCATGACAACTGGCTTGGTTTCAGTGGCCAAGTTTAATGCTAAAGTATTTGGACCCTTGCTGTGGCTGCACACGAAAGCCATGTCATCCAGGCCAGCGTTTATCAGTAACAGGGAGGAGTAGAGCTGCCATTTTTATCTCCGATGTTGGTCATTTGGGTCTTATTTTTCAAATAGTTCCTAATGCTGAAGTAGAAGAAAAGGAATGTCATTTATTAACTCCCTAAAGTCCCAACAATACCAGCCAACAGTTCTTGAGCGCTGTACCAGCCAGGGTTTCCGGTTGAACGCAAAAGAAACCTACTCTGGTTACTTACAGCAGAAAAGGAATTTATGGGAAGGAGATGAGGAAGCCCAGTGGGAAGGCTAGAAAACTATATTTGGGTAAAGGCCTGGAGCAGGGGGAGCTGACCCTCAAAAGTCAACCACACTTCCAGCCTGGTGACAGTCCCCTCCTGCTCCATTGGCCCTGCAGAACAGGACGCATCCCTGCCTCTGGACCTGAGACACAGCCACGGCCACCAGGACGGAATGGAGTTTACACTGCCTCTGCCTTTTCTCTTCACTGACTCCTGAGTCCCAAGACCAGGTGGGAATTGGGTGACTGAGCTCAGGTCACACTTCAGCTGCCTTTGATGACTTGCATCCCAGCAACCCTGAAATTGAGGAAAAACATTACAAAAGTTACCAACAAGGAAAAATCAACCAGTAGACCTTGCCAGGGCTGTGTTATCCCATTTAACTGCATGGCTACTATTACTTTACCCATTTTATGGATTAAGACATAGAGCTTTAGAAAGATTATGTGACTTGCCTCAGGCCACACAGCTGAGAAGTGGTGGCTTCAAATCCAGATCTGACTCCAAAGCCCAAGCACTAAGCCACCTCATCACCTGCCCCCGTGATCTTATTTTCATTCAGTAAATTTAGGGAGACCCTTTTTTATTACATGATTGGAGCCCTGGTGTCTCAGTGGTTAAGAGCTCGGCTGCTAACCAAATGGTCGGCAGTTTGAACTTGCCAGCCACTCCTTGAAAACCCTATGGGGCAGTTTTGTTTTGTCCTATAAGGGTTGCTATGAGTTGGAATTGAATCAATGGCAACATCTCCTTGAAGCTTTTCAACTTACTCTTTTTTTTTTTCTTCTAACTTGGCAATAGCATTTTCTCACCAGACATTGTCAAAATCTTTTCACTTTAATCTGAGGATATGCATGTATATATATTTTTCTTTTTTCCCCCATATATTTTAAGTTTTTGGATCAAGAGTATTCCCTCCTCCGCAAGAGACAGAAAGGGCCAATAAACCAGAGACTACATCAGCCTGAGACCAGAAGAGCTAGATGGTGCCCGGCTACAACCGATGACTGTCCTGACAGGGAACACAGCAGAGAACCCCTGAGGGAGCAGGAGAGCAGTGGGATGCAGACCCCAAATTCTCATAAGAAGACCAGACTTGATGGTCTGACTGTGACTAGATGGACCTGGTGGTCATGGCCCCCAGACCTTCTGTTGGCGCAGGGCAGGAACCATCCTCAAAGCCAATTCTTCAGACATGGATTGGACTGGACAGCGAATTGGAGAGGGATGCTGGTGAGGAGTGAGCTTCTTGGATCAGGTGGACACTTGAGACTATTTGGCATCTCTCGCCTGGAGGGTAGATGAGTGGGTAGATGAGTGGGTAGAGGGGGTTAAAAGCTGGCGAAATGGACATGAAAAGTGAGAGTGGGGGGAGAGAGCGGACTGTCTCATTAGGGGCAGAGCAATTGGGAGTATGTAGCAAGGTGCATATAAGTTTTTGTGTGAGAGACTGACTTGATTTGTAAACTTTCACTTAAAAACTTTCACTTAAAGCACAATAAAAATTAAAAAAAAAAAAGAAGTGTTCTCTCCTCTGTGTTGCCTAATCACCCTTCATTGATTATCTGATGCTAAGGGCTTGCCATGCAACCTAGTGAGATGAGGGGATCAGAGTTTGTAAATCAAAGTCTAACACACACACCTCAGGAAGTCTAATCATCACAAAAGCTCCCCTCCAAGTCCTGAAACCACCTCCTTCCTGGCTTCTCACACTGTGGTTATGTGATGTGTCTGAGAGATTCCAATAGGAACTTACTCTCCTGAACATGCCTGAAAATGTCGTAGATGGAAACAGTTATGCTTTAATTAATTCCCTTGATATTATAAAACAGGGTTAATTTTTTTTTAATCCACTCTGCATTTGCCTCCCATGTGATTTTGTCTTCCATTTGCTTATCACTGTTTTTGAAATTGGGTACTACTCAGGAAAAACCTGTATGGGAGGAGACCGAGCCAAAGATAACAGGGTTTGCCCCCTGAAAAGGTCATCATGTTCCTCTGAGCTCTCAGACGTGTTACGTGGAACCTGGACGTCAGCCTCCCAGAAAGGCTGGTGCTCTCTTCTGTAAGAGAGCCAACCACAGTTCTCCACAGAGGAAACCACTGCACCAGCGCTCTGCCCATAGGTGTCAGAAGTGAGACGTGGAGGCAGCACCTGCCAATCTTTGAGCAGAAATGGCTGAGTGGGCACGACAGCAGGTCACAGGCTGGGGAGATGGTTCAATCTGCTTCTAAAACTTCAAAACAGCTATAATCGGGGGATAGAGTCAAGCTTGAAAACTGTGAAGGGGGAGTGAGGTATTCACTTTATTAATGAGTCAAGTAGACTCACAAAATGGTGGCTTAAGCAGGTGGGGGGGTATTTTTCTTATCTAAGGAGAAATCCACAGGTGGGAAGTCCAAGGCTGGAATGGTGAGTCCAAAAGTCATCAGGGACCCGGGCTGTAATATCTTTCTGTTCTATTATACTTAGCGTAAGGCTTGGAATCTTAAGGTTAGCCTCATGGTCACAATCTCACTGCTGGGGTGGCAGCTATCACATCCAAGTTCCAGGGAAGAAGAAGGGGAAAAGGGGCAAAGGGTGCATATCAATTGAGTTACTCCCCACCTCCATTTTTAGGGAACTTCCCAGAATCTTCAACTCCTGCCATTTACGTAACAACTTCTTCCTGCTTATGTCTCATAGACCAGAACTTGGTTGTTCATAGATGGAAACATGGCTACTCCTATCTGCAGGGAATGCTGGGAGATCTAGGTTTTTTGTTTTTTAAAGCTGGATACATTGCCACTTGAGAAAATGTTACTCATTAGGAGAAAGCAGAATACTTTGATGAATTTGCCAATTTTATCTTCTTTCCTGGTTGTGTCATTTATAAAATTATCAAAACATACCCCTGACTTGCAAGGTTTGCCATGAGCTGGCCTCTGCCTGCTTCTCCTTTGTGGTAGACTATTCTCTCTCTCTCAGTTCCGTCCACACCAGCCTTCCTCTGTTCTTTAAAAACATTTAGCGTTTGCGCTGACTGTCCCCTCTGCCAGGAATACTCTTTCCAGATCTTTGTGTGTCTCCTTAAATGTCACTTCTTCAGAGAGGATGTCTCTAAAAACTCATTGCCATCAAGTTGATTCTGACTCATAGCGACCCTGGATGACAGAGTAGAACTGCCCCCGCAGGGTTTACAAGGAGTGGCTGGTGGATTCAATAAGCCGACTTTTGGTGAGCAGCTGAGTTCTTAACCATTGCACCTCCAGGGCTCTGAGGATGTCCCTAGTTGCACAATTTAAAGCAGCCTGCAGTGAAAATGCAGATTCCTGGGCTCACCCCTCCACCTGAATCAGAATACCTGCATTTTGAGCAAGCCCCCAGGTAGTTCTGACGCCTAGTAGAGTCTGAGAATTACTTCCATTTCATGTTTTCAGTAGAGTGCTTGTGTTTTTTTTCTGTTTAGCAAACCTCTGCAGGCTGGGCTGAAATGAATTATTTTAGGTTAAATTTCCTAGGGTATTGGTGGTTAATGATTCCCTTTAAGCTTTCTTTCCCCTTCAGATCCAATTTGGTGGAGCCAGTTGAATGATCTGAGTTTGTGTAATTATCTGGAAATTGGCCTCCCATTCTCTCCTTGAGATGGATGTGGGGGAGTGGAACAGTGAGTGGAAGGCTCCATCTGAGGCTGGAAGAGTTTCCTGAAAGCCCAGTGCCTTCATGGTCAAGGGCACACATGTATTGTATTCCCATTGCTTACCGGCCACAGGTCTTTGTGGACGTTTCTTTCTCTCCCTGTTCAGAGCTGCTTCGTTTGAGAATTCTCAACACCCGAAAGCCCAGATCCTGTAGTCTGTGTGTGAATACCCTGTTTGTTTAATGTGAGATTCAATTTACTTCAATGTACTGTGCATTTATGGTGTATGAAGAAGAATGGGGCATCAGGATTGGAGGAAGAATCATTAATAACCTGAGTTATGCAGATGACAAAACCTTGCTTGCTAAAAGTGAAGAGGACTTGAAGCACTTACTGATGAAGATCAAAGACCATAGCCTTCAGTATGGATTATACCTCAACATAAAGTAAACAAAAATCCTCACACTTTGACCAGTAAGTGACATCATGATAAACAGAGAAAAGACTGATGTTGTCAAGGATTTAATTTTCTTGGATCCACAATCAACGCACATGGAAGCAGCAGTTAAGAAATCAAACAATGCACTGCGTTGGGCAAATGTGCTGCAAAAGACCTCTTTAGGGTATTGAAAAGTAAAGATGTCACCTTGAAGGCTAAGGAGTGCCTGACCCACACCATGGTGTTTTCCTCATATGCATACGAAAGCTGGACAGTGAATAAGGAGGACCAAAGAAGCATTGGCGCCTTTGAATTGTGGTGTCGGCAAAGAATATTGAACATACCACGGACTGCCAAAAGAACAAACAAATTTGTCTTGGAAGAAGTACAGTCGGAATGCTCCTTAGAAGCAAGGTTGGGGAGACCTTATCTCACATACTTTGGACATGTTGTCAGAAGGGACCAGTTCCTGGAGAAGGACATCATGCTTGGTAAAGTAGAGAGTCAGTGAAAAAGAAGAAGACCTTCATCAAGATGGATTGCCATAGTGGCCGCAACAATGGGCTCAAACATAGCAATGACTATGAGGATGGTGTGGGACAGGGCAGTGTTTCATTCTATTGTACATGGGGTCTCTATGAGTTGGAATTGACTTGACCGCACCTAAGGACAACAACAATGACAGTATATACCGGCTTACATTAAGCAAGGCTTGCATGGGCTTCCTTGTGTTTACTTATTACTGTGTAGTCAACAATTTCCTAAGGGTTTCACCACATCTTCGATGTGGTGGAAAACAGGTGAAATTGTTCACTACACCTTAGGAAGTATGAACAAGTAAGTCCGTGCCCACCTGCTTATTGGGTAATCCAGACCTGATTAGATGACTAATTATAGTGCAAGCAAGCGATAAATGGAGGTACCAGCAACACTAGAGGAGTGATGCACTCATGGGAAGGAAGGGCTGCTCAGAGGCATTGCCATTGCTGCAGGGTGGGGAGACGGGACCAGTGGTCCTGACATCAAATGCAATGCTAAGGAGAGAGCAGGAGGAGGGGCAAACGTGGAAGACACCCTGCATGGGAGATGTGCGTCTGCATTTTTGTCATAGGTTGAGCTTACACGTTTGAAGATGGTGGGGACAACTTTGCTTTGAAAGGTCCAGTCTCAGTACCTGGAGCACAAGGATGTGGAATGAGCACCATCCAGCGTGCAGCCAGCTGTGTTAACCAGCACTTGGACCAGCTGGTCTTGGATCTACTCCTCACTGTCATAAGCAGCAGCGTGGTGCCCACAAAACCCAAGGGCTGACAAGTGGGGCAAGAGAAGCAATGCTCCCAAACCCAGGTTAATCACATCCCAGCTTAACCCTCTTATTTGCCATAAACTCAACTGAACATCTGAAAATCTTGTGACCCCTCCCGCCAAGTACTCAGGGCGCCAGTGGTGTCCCATGTGCTCTGGGGTTGCAAAAGGGCTCAGTGTCATCTTGGCTTCTGGGGCTTGAGATGGCAAGAGTCGTACGTGGTCACGGCACTCACACCTGCTCGCATTACAGGCTGTGATGCTCACAGCTTCCCATTGCTGCCTGCTGGAAGGTCCTCTCTTGGTCAGATTCTTTTTCCCTTTCTGGGACCTACTTGCTCAGCCTTTTGTGGTCAAGTTCTCTGGTCCATTATTACCTCCACTGAGGGTAAAATGTACCTACAAACCAAAAACAGAACAAACCAAAATGATACATGTTATTGTTTTTGTGTGCCGTCAAGTCTATTCCGACTCTATAGGGCAGACTAGAGCTACCCTACAGGGTTTCCAAGGAATGGCTGGTGGATTTGAGTTGCTGACATATTGGTTAGCAGCCCAGCTCTTAACCACTGTGCCACCAGGGCTCCATAGGTGCACACACATGCTGTCAAATAAAAACATACCCAGACTTAGAGAGGTAGAAGCTTTATCCAGAAAGAAAAGGGGAAAGGGATTATCGTAATAGTGGGGGGAGGGGGCTGAGCAACTATATTAGGAAGATCACTCCAACCATCACATCTGCAAGTGTCCCCAAGAGCTAGGGAAAGGCGAGTTCTTTTATAGAGATTGTGAGTAGATAAGCCTAGAAAACACCCAGGAATGGGAATGGGATGTAAGAGTGTCACCATAAAATGGTAGATCAGAGAATGTTCTATACTGAAGCCAGCCTATTCTCTGGGAGGGGCCCTTAAAGAGGGGTAGCATGTTGGCTCACACTGAGGGTGAGTCAGAGCGCAAGGACTTGGGGGAAGCAGAGAAGCTTAACCAATGTTTGGTGGACAACATTGTGTTTCTGATTCATCACTAGGGCACAGGCAAATCAGTTACTCATTTATGAGGCAAGGAATGAGAATTTGGAGGGTCCATGTCTGGCACCTGTGGGTCTCATCTAAGTCATATAAGAGGGGTGATTATTTGCAGCAAGCTCTTTTCCTGAACACAAAAGATGATGGTATTTAACCATCACTATTTTTTTTTTATTGTCCAGTATCACAAGTTTCAGGTAAAATTCAATATCATCAACACAGATGTGCAAATTACACGATCTATGTAGGTGGCCCAACTCTCAGAAATCCATGCCTACAACCCCGGGAAGCACACCATCATGTGTTACTTGGGGCTGGCTCGACAACTTTGTGATTAGTTTCAGCTGTGCAAGGTATACTGCAGGTACTCAACTTTGCTGGTTCCAAGCACTTTCAAACATTATAATAATGTGCTTGTTTTAGCTGGGAATTTGTTGGTTGCAAGTAACAGGGACCCAGTGAAAACTTGGTCAAGTTAAAGCTGAAAGCATTGGTTAATGTAATGTAGAAGTTCAGGGGTAGAGCTGAGGTTTCCAATGGCAGCCTTTGGACTTTGCCTTGGTCTCCCAGCTCTACTTCCTCTCTCTTCCTCTATTCTCAAGCTGGCTTTCTCTGTGGCAGCTAAATTGACCAATGTCAGCTCTAAGCCAACCTGGTCCTTGTAGCCCCCAAACCCAAGCAACCAGAATAAAATATCTCAGAAGGATTCTGACTGACCAGTTCTCTTCGGACTCATGGCCATCCTTGCAATCAACACTGCGGATGGGCAAAGTAAATCTGGGTCATGCCTGCCGCTACAGGCCAGGAGAGACAGTGCAATCAACATGGCCACCAGGACCACACAGCAGGATAGACAGGAACTTCTACAAAGGAAGAGGTGATGGCTAGACCATCCATGCCCTCTTTAATGTCTGCTTTCTGTCTTCCAAAGTAACAGATGCTTCCAGTGTTTGAGGTGAGTGCCTGATATGTTTGAGTAGCATATTTCTGATTCCATTACCTCGCTTTCAAAGTGACTTAGCCCTCTGGAGGGTCTCAAGGTTGATGGCACACCTGGCTTACCCACAGACCCGAGGGCTTTCTACCCAAGGCCCCTGCCCTGCCTTTGAACTCTACTATGGCTCCGGGCAGGGCAGGGCAGGCATTCTTCCCGATTGTCCAAATGATTTTTCAGCTTCAGTCCTGTTAACCTAATGCTACCCCTGGAGACACTGAATAATGCCTACCAGAATGTTACATCTACCTGCTTAATTTCCATTTGAGAGATTTATGTATGATGTTGGGCACATTATTGCCTGTGTGTGGGCACTCAGCAGTGTTTGTGAATTAAGATTGATTACACGGATGGCCACCTACACAAATCGCTTAAAACCCATTCATTCCTCATTGGCACTAAGCTGTTTGATGGATATCATCAAAGGCAAATCAGGAAGAGCTACCAGCTCATTTCAGGGAGGCTGGGAACATGTTGCTCTTAGCATTTCTACATGATGGATCACCTGGTGATGTGTTTCTCCAAGTGTGCTCCCGATACCACCTGCTCCCAGTTACCTGAGGAATTGGCTTAAAATGCAGATTCCTGGGGCTCAGCCAGATCAACTGAATTAGATTCTTTGGGGATGGGGCCCAGGAATCTGTATTTTTAACAAGCTCCTCAGTGTTTCTTATGCACACTGAAGTTTAAGGACCCTGCTCTGGAGTTCCCCATGCTGCTCTGTGGTTACTTTATGGAGTGGCAAAAGGCAAGTGGAGGCTTTCTGACTGATCACTGACAGGCGAGTGGCTCACTTTGTTGGGGGTCCACAGTTAAGCTTGCAAAATCAAGGGATGAGGGAGAAAAGTTTGTATACGCAAATAGGACTGGGTTAGCACTTATTCCCTGACGGGAATTGGACCATGAAGTATTTCAGGATCCTCCAATCAGGTCAAGGGGGGAGAAGCCAAAAAGCCCTGAGTCAATGACAGCCCCGCTTGGCAAACTTGATCATGCGTCTGAATCACCTGGAAATCAAATCCTTTGCTGTCCAGTCGGTTCCAACTTATAGTGGCCCTATAGGACAGAGTAGAGCTGTCCCATAGGGTTCCTCCAGGTGATTTCAGAGCCCTGGTGGCACAGTGGTTAAAAACCTGTCTGCTAACCAAAAGGTCAGCAGTTCAAATCTACCAGCCAATCGTTGGAAACCCTATGGGATTGGCTGGTAGATTTGAACTGCTGATCTTTTGGTTAGCAGACAGGTTTTTAACCACTGTGCCACCAGGGCTCTGAAATCACCTGGAGGACTTGTTAAACCCCAGGTTCCTGGGGTCCATCCCCAAAGATCCTGATTCAGTAGGTCTGGTGTAAGGCCTAAGATTTTGTATTTCCAAAAGGCTCCTGGAGACCCTGGGTGGTGTAAATGTTTAATGTGCTTGGATGTTAATTGAAAGGCTGGAGGTTGGAGTTGACCCAGGGGCAACTTGGAAAAAAACCTGGTGATCTACTTCCTAAAAAAAATCAGCCATTGAAAACCCTATGGAGCACAGTTCATGGGGTATCCATGAGTCACAATCAACAACTGCTTTTTTGAGAAAGGCCCTTAGATGGCACTGATGCTGCCTTCAATAGTAGGTCACCTTCCAAGCAGGGAAGTATGAGGGGGCAGTCAACCTCTAAGGGAGGTCAGCCCCCTCCCACAGCATACATGTACACACTTTTCTGGAGCTCTGTTGGGGGTCAACAAGAGGATCTGACACTTTCTTACTTTGTGCCTGCCACCATGCTTTCATACCTACAGTATCTTGTCTCAACCACGTTGTCTGAAACTCAGACCCATTTTCAACCCCTGTGCTCTGTTGCCTCAAGGACCAACAGCTGGGACCAGGTGTGAGGTGAGGATGCAATTTGTGATGAGGGAATAGGGAGTCTGGGGAAGCTCTTGTCTCAGATGGGATACCTCTTCTTTTGGAGACCTTTCTCTCTCTGTTTTTGGCCTTATCTCTGGACTTGCTTTCTCAGAATGCCCTTACTGGAGAGTCAGGTGTCCCTCCTTAACATGAGCCCTGCCCACCCCATCTCCTTGTTCCATAAGGGATAAAGTTTGTAGAGCAGAGGAGTGAAGACCTCAAAGTACATGGCAGAGCTCACAGTCTGCATGGATTTTAGACCAGGGAGATGTCTTAGCAATCATTTCCGGGGCAGCTCCTGTCCCAGTCTACCTCGTTTGTTGATTTCAGATGTTGTAATTGCTCTCTGCACTTTACTTTCCCCCACTAGGCTTAGATGCAGCCTCACAATCCTTTTCAATACAACACCGAAGCAGCCAAATCTTGATTTATTTGGAGGAGGCTTATTTATACCCTAGATCTAATCTAGCTTCGGATTTCACTGGTGGAGGCTCAGGGAAGAGAAGCGATTGCTCAGGGCGTAGAGCTAGGTCTGGGAACCCTGCGGTCTTATTTCTGGCTCTAAGCCTGAGGTTTTGTTTCTTACCCTAGTAAATGGGCCGTTTTATGGATATTTTACATTAAGCTTGGAATTGGAGCATAAATTCTAAGAGCTAAAATAAAAATTTTATGGAATATAATCTTTTCCCGTATATGCCCGAAAGTGTCGTACGTGTTGTCAAAATTGTAAGTATGTAAATAACCCTTATTCTTTTTTTTTTTTTTAAATAACCCTTATTCTTTTGCTAAGTGGTAAATCTAAAAATTGAAAACCTGCTAACTTTCAAGAATAATTAGCAGAGTAGGAGATTCTGCAGTATCTATGGTAGGATTGTAATCAGGGGTTCATTTATTTCACTAAAGGAAAAGGAACAAGAGAGGTGAATTTTCAAATACTCAGTACCTGGCATTTGCAAAGAATAGACATAGGGTGTGTATCACTTAAGGAGCCCTGGTGGCACAATGGTTAAGTGCTTGGCTGGCTAACTGAAAGGTAATTGGCTCAAAGCCACCAGCTGCTCCATGGGAGAAAAAATCTGACCATCTGTTCCCATAAAGGTTGCAGTCTAGGAAACCCTACGGAGCAGTTCTCCTCTGCCATGTAGGGTCACTATAAGTCAGAGTTAACTTGACGGCACACAACAACAACGTGTAACACTTTGTTGGGCCCTCATCTCCCACACCATTTTGATCTGCTGTTGTTGCTGGCTGCTGTGTTAGCCTTGACAGAATGAAGCTGTCTAGTCTTTCATCTTACCCATGACCAGTAGTGGATTGGACCGTTGTGATCCATAGGGCTCTCATTGGCTGGTTTTGGGGAGCAGACCCCCAGGCCTTTCTTCCTAGCCTATCTTAGTCTGGAAGCTGGCTGAACCTGGTTTGGCATCATAGCAACATACAAGCCTCCACTGACAGGTGAGTGGTGGCTACGCATGAGCCACATTGGCTGCGAATTGAACATGGGTATCCTGTGTAGAAGGTGAGAATTCTACCACTGAACCATGATGCGTACCCTTGCTATTATTCTCACTAAACCTACAGTTCTCACACTGGGGAGTTGCATTTGTTATCACGGTTAACCTAAATGGATGCAGTGTCATGTCCAAGATGGTACAATGGCTAAGTCCAGTGCAGAAGTGGGAGAACTGTACAGAGACCTCTCATTCTTCATGGAGTCCCATCAGCTTCCAGGTTCTTGGGCTGAAAGCTGCTATGTCTCCTTCCAATTGTTATTAGACATCAGGAGGAAGAATTTAGAATAAATTCAGTGGAGGCTATTCCCATTGGAGGTGACAGGAAGTCTTTGTAGCTGAGAATCCTGTCACATGCATGATATATCATCCCTCTGCTAGCGCACATTTTTTAAAAAATGTACTTTAGATGAAGGTTTACGGAACAAACTAGTTTCTCATTAAATAATTAGTACGCATATCGTTTTGTGACATTGGTAACCAACCCCATGGCATGTCAACACTCTCCCTTCTGGGCCTTGGCCTCTCAATCACCAGCCTTCCTGTCCCCTCCTGCCTTGTAGTCTTGCCCCTGGACTGGTGTGCCATTTAGTCTTGCTTTGGTTTATGGGTCTGGCTAATCTTTGGCTGGAGGGTGAACCTCAGGACTGACTTCATTACTGGGCTAAAAGGGTGTCCGGGGGTCATACTCTTGGGGTTTCTCCAGTCTCTGTCAGGCCTGGTCTTTTTTTTGTAAATTATAATTTTGTTCTACATTTTTCTCCAGGTCTGTCCAGGACCCTCTATTGTGATCCCTGTCAGAGGAGTCAGTGGTAGTAGCCAGGCACCATCCAGTTGTGCTGGACTCAGTCTGGTGGAGGCTGTGGTAGTTACGGTTCGTTAGTCCTTTGGACTAATCTTTCCCTTCTGTCTTTGGTTTTCTTCATTCTTCCTTGCTCCAGATGGGGTGAGACCAGTGCAGTACCTTAGATTGCTGCTCACAAGATTTTAAGGCTCTAGATGCTACTTACCAAAGTAGAATGCAGAATATTTTCTTTATAAACTATGCTGTGCCAATTGAGCTACATGTTCACCAAGACCATGGTCCCCTAGCCCTCAGCCCAGTAATTCAGTCCCTCAAGGAGTTTGGATGTGTCTGTGGAGCTTCTATGACCTTGCCTTGGACAAGCTGTGCTGGCTTCCAGTGTTGTGTATACAGTACAGCTCTTCATTCTCGTTGAAGCCTCTCCTCACTCTCTCCCTCTCTCTGTAGTTGGTATTTCTTTGCCAAGCCCTCCAGCTGGATTAATTTTTAACTTTAATAACATGGTAAAGAACCTAGAGTTATTTTTTTCCAGAGAAGTTGTCTAAAGTAGGCTTTGTAATTTTCATTCGTGTTTACCCATAAGCAAGCCATCTGCTCACTCATCGTTGCTTTTGGAATTTTAGCCTTTGCATCGGAAAAAATGCTGGGATTAATTTGAACTTCAGGGGTGATTAGGTCGATAAAATGCATGTGTGTTGCTTTTCTGTTGAAAGTAATAAGAAGAGGAGAAAACTGGAAAATAAGGTGGAAATGTCCTAGAAAATTAACTCAAAGTAGATTTGTTAAAAATTTTGTAAGGTTATTAAGGTACAGTTTCCCAAGGCAACAACTTGTTTTCTTCCTGAACAAGAGAAATTTTGAAAAAGAAACTTCTTGTTGAAGAAAACATAATTTCTGACCTTTTTCTCATTTGTTGTCTTTCCAATACAATGCCTTTTCATTATCTCTACAGACACTGAGGGACCAACTGGGAAAAATTTGTAGGATAAGGCAATGAAGGTCTTACACATAGTCTCTTAAGATTTTAAATTCACATATAGCGGTCATGTATTAATAAATACAAATAGATTCCTTATTTAGACTGGAATCATTTGGATAGAATTTACCATCAAGATTGGAAAACCGTGTTTTTTTTTTCTTCTTCCCTTTAGATGGAAGTCAGACTTGCTCTGAATCAGCCACTGAATTGTCCCACAATACGTGGGTTAGTTTATGCCTTTCAAACTTCTTTCCCATCCATTATATCCTTGGATCTTCTCAGCAACTCTGATTCACGTAATGCAGCGATTATTTTTTCTCTGTATTTTACAGATAAGGGTCAGTTCTCTACATTTTACAGAAATTTTTTCTCTTTTGCATCCAGTAGTGGCAGGGCTGGAAAGTCAATTCAGATCATCACCCCACTCATCTGTTGATAACAAGCGTTAGTCCATGCTCTGGGCTGGCCGCCGGCCTGGGCACTGGGTCACAGGCACTGGAGCGGGTCCTTGGCCTCAAGGGACTCTCAAGGACAGGAGAAGATCAAAGCGCTCAAACTATGTGAAACTATGGGCATGCGAGGGTTTGCTGATTGATTGTGTCCCACAGGAGTGGAAGTTCTTACCATGCTCCCCCAAGTGATCTTCTAGCTGAGGCTTGAAGATGAGTGGTATTAACAGGGTGGGGGATTGGAGGGTTTGAGAAGTCGGAGGGCAGAGGGCAAAGGAAAAACTCATAAAACCAGACCTGTTGCCTTCTAGTTGATTCTAACTCATGTGACCCCATGTGTTATAGAGTAGAACTGTGCTCAGTAGGGTTTTCTTGGATGTAATCCTTACGGAAGCCGATTGCCAAGCCTTTCTTCTGTGGTACCACTGGGTGGCTTGAACCACCAACCTCTTTGATTAGTGGACAAGCACAAACCATTTACACCAGGGGGACGAAAATACCCTATGGTTGGGAACATGTGAACAGCCCAATGTGGCCCTTAACCCACAGCTCTGTGCTTTTTGACGACTCTTATTCACCCAAAGAGGGAATCACCATTGAACTCAATTTTATTTTGTTGCTGCTCCAAAATGAACAATGGAGTTGGAAACTCCTGGGAACTGGAAACCCTTATTGAGTTAGGAAGAATGATCGTTGCGGGGCCAAGCCACATGGCTAGGTTGGTGGCTCTTGTGAACGCTGTCAGTGAGGAAAACTTGTCTCTTCGTTACCTTTCAGTTCAGTTTTGTGTAATTTTCTTTGACATAAGAAGGTAAAATCAATCCAGGAAAAATATTGGGAAAATCGAGCTTGTCCTTTTCATTAGTACATCAGTTTACATAATAGATGTTTACTGATGGCTTTATGGCAGGGCCACAAAAAAAGTTATAAATGGTATTTTTAGATTGTAATGAAATCACCATGAAGTTCTTTTGGTTTAATATTTCCCAAGCAGCAGGTGATAAAATTCAAGAGATCAGTGTGTGCAATTTTTCCGGGCTCTGCAGGAATGATTAATGGTTTGGCCTTGATTTGAATTGGGAAAGAGGGATAAGGAAAGACCAATTATGGGTGAACTTGGACTTCATTACCCGTAGAGCAAACACTAAATCCAGGGCTGTGCTGGGAAAGTGTATGAAGGCAAAGGAGGGGACAGAAGGATTGGGAGGGTCGCCCAGTCTGGGCTGGTCAGCTGCCTGTGCACCAATGGTGCTCGCTGTGACAGCATCGTCTAGTTGAGTCGATACTACAACATATATGCCTGGCCTTATTAGCAGCTCCATTTGTTTATTTTTCAGATTATAAAGGTATACATCCTCCTGGTTAAAAATCCACTCATTATGTAATGTCTGATTTGGAAAGTGAGATTCTCGGTAATCACCACCTCCCTCCCCGGTCTCGGAGAAAAATGCCATTAACACTTGGGTATTCGTTTTACAATTGTTTTCTGCCCTTATATGACCACTTATTAACAGAGGAAAGATCAAATTATACGTCTGGGCTTGATTTCTGATCTAGTCCCTCTATGCATTAAAAAAACAAAAAACAGTAAGACAGCCCACATGGATTGGGCCTGCCTTGATGGCAGGCGTGTCCCAGCTCAGTAGCTACTCTTGCCCCCACATCCAGCACCCTCCAGCCAGGCCTCTTCAGATGCCACAGTAGAGTTGTTCGAGAATCAGGTTTTTCTTCAAATGGAGTCAGTTAAAAACCTCTGGGTGTGAGGCAAGACACTCGCCAAGAGGCCAGCCTGTCCTTGCTGTGTTGCCTGCTGCCCTGGGCCCTTACCTGGACTTTGTGTCTTCCAGCTTAGGGAGACCAAAGAGTGAAAAGAATCAGTGTGTATTCTGGAATCCATGTACCAGTGTCAAGTTTTTTAACCTCACAAAGCCTAGTTTCCTTGTCTGTAAACGGAGATAATAATAGTACCTATGCCATAAAATTGAGCTGGTGAGAATTAAATGAAATCATTTATGCAAAGCGCTTGACCTCGTGCTGGTCACGTTGTAAGCTCCCAGTTAATGTCTGTGTATATATATCTTCTTACTCGGTGTGCAGGCTCCGTGGGGAAAGGAAACTGGCTGTCTTTTCCCTGCTATATCCCTACTGCTAGCGTCCCCAGATGCTGCAAATGGTTAACGCACTTGGCTGCTAACTGAAAGATTGGAGATTCGAGTCCTTCCAGAGGCACCTCAGAAGAAAGGCCTGGCAATCTACTTCCAAAAAATCAGCCAGTGGAAACCCTATGGAGCACAATTCTACTCTGACACACATGCGGTTGCCATAAGTCAGAGTTGACTCGATGGCAAACGTTTTGTGTGTGTGCGTGTGCACATGCATGCATGTGTGTGTGCCTCATTTCTACCTTTCAGATCTCAGGCAAATTCCTCCCCTGGCCAACTCCCAGCTGGTTTCATACCAAGAAGACATTATAGGTAACGTGGTCCCAACTCAGCCAAGCTGGACTCAGTCAAGTGAACCACTATCCGAAACCAATACCTTGTGGCTATTGGAATAAAACCCTCATTTCTGTTATCAAGCTGCTAATGAATCCCATGGCTTTTTGCCAGGGTGTTCAGAATAGTTTTCAATAGGCACCTATACAGAGCCAGAGCTCCTTACCCCAGCCCCGGACAGACAGGCTCAGTGTCCGTTGTGCGGGGCCAGAGTCTTCGAGGGTAACGACGCTGCAGCTTATAAGCTGTTGTGTCGATCAGGGTCTTCCTGGATTTCTCTGGTCTATAATTGGCTTTTACTGTTGTGGGCTCTGAGAGTGTCAGAAATAATGAGGTGACGTTTGGATCTGACATGGCATCATTAGAGAACCGGTAATGCAGATTACGAACACACATTCGTGTAAGGGAGAATCATAAATCAAGCGGAAAATGCTGGAGAAGTAATGAGGGTTGAGCCCAAATATATACTCTTCTTGGTGTAGATTAACGCCAGCAATCGATAATTCATGACCCCATCCTGCTGTGGCTCATAGTTCCCCCACTGAAGTAACATTTCTCAGGATGATGGAAAATCCCACCATGCCTGTCTTGGTTAGGAAGTCTGAAGATCACTGGTGTCATGGATAGGGTTGGGTGGAATGTGATTAGTTTATCAGGAGTGGGAGACAATGGCATATAACAGCCCAGCTTCCCGAAAATGAAATTATCTCAAACACAGTCTTATATGCCTCTACACCAATTTCAGAAATATCATGGTTTTTGAGAAAAAAATTATTTAGCAGTTTGTAACAGTCATTAAATTACTGTGGTTTCTGAGTGAGCAGCATCCTGCCCACCCCCGAGAAGCACTGCAAGCTATGTTTTACACACTCAGGAACCAACAAGGCAAGTGCTTGTCTCTGGCCTTAGAAGTGCTTTCCTCATGCACTGAGTATTTATGAGAGTTTGCACAGCTCTGCTCCTTAGGGCATTCAGAACTCTTAGTGCCATAGTTCACCAGTCAGCAGGTGATTGGGAAGGGAGGTGGGATCAGCATTTGCAGGTTGCCGGCTATGTGCCAGGCTTTTCCATACAAAGAGCAGAATGTCAACCCAGATCGGGTGGTTCCAAACATCGTATCTTTTACCCCCACCATAGACCCCAAGCTCGTGCACTTAGTACCCCAATGACAGTCACAATATCCAGTGCATTTAGGGAAAATGGAATGTCTATCAATGCTGGTTCCTGTCTGTCTCGGCCTGTCCCTCTCCCTCTCTGCCTCTATCTCCATCTCTATCTCTGTCTGCCCACCTTGTCTAAAACTCTCTCCTTAATATATATATACACACATATATATTAACTATATATATATGTACACGTGTGTGTACGTGTATAAACTATATACATTAACTATAAAAACTAGTGTACATATATATGGAAACCCTGATGATGTAGTGGTTAAGAGCTATGGCTGCTAACCAAAAGGTCGGCAGTTCGAATCTACCAGGCGCCCCTTAGAAACCCTGTGGGGGAGTTCTACTCTGTCCTGTATGGTTGCTATGAGTCACAATCGGCTCAACGGCAATGGTTTGTTGTTCGTTTGTATGTATATATCTATCTATCTATATACATATATATATACACACACATATATATATTTGTTGCCAACTCAATGGCACCTAACAACAATAGTGTGTGTGTGTATATATATATATACACACATATATACATATATGCTTTTGTTGTTGTTAGGTGCCATCGAGTTAGTGTCCACTCATAGCGACCCCATGTACAACAGAATGAAACACTGCCTGTTCCTGTGCCATCCTCACAATCATTGTTACGCTTGAGCCCTTTGTTGCAGTCACTGTGTCAGTCCATCTTGTTGAGGGTCTTCCTCTTTTTTGCTGACCCTTCAGTTTACCAAGCATGATGTCCTTCTCCAGGGACCGGTCCTTCCTGATAACATGTCTGAAGTACACGAAACGAAGTCTCACTATCCTTGCTTCTAAGGAGCATTCTGGCTGTGCTTCTTCCAAGATAGATGTGTTTGTTCCTTTGGCAGTCCTTGGTATATTCAAGATTCTTTGCAAACACCGTAATTCAAAGGCATCAACTCTTCTTGATACCTTTGCTTTTGAACACCTTAAAGAGGCCTTTGACAGCAGATTTGCCCAATGCAACACTTCATTTGATTTCTTGACTGCTCCTTCCATGGGTATTAATTATGGAACCAAGTAAAACGAAATCCTTGACAACTTCAACCTTTTCTCCATTTATCATGATCTTGCTTATTTGTCCAGTTGTGAGGATTTTGTTTACTATATGTTAGGTTTCAAAGATGTGGTGAAAAACAGGTGAAACTCTGCACTACAAATTAATAAGTAAGCAGAAGTAAGCCCGCGTGTACCTTGCTTATTGGGTAATCTGTCCCTGCCTGACATATTACTCCCCTGAAGCAATGAAACGCAGAACCTGGGGAAAAGGACAATTCAGGAGAAACAATATAAAGCATCTGAAAGCGTTGCACCATTGCTTGGCCAACATGTTGGGAAAGGGTGGTGTCCAGAGGAATATGTGACGTGTGGTGACACATGATATGAACTGCTGTCAATGGCCTAAGGCACCACCCAGGCTCCACCTAAGCATGGTGGATCCTCTTTTATGGGACTCTTTTTTTTGTGACCCCTGTTTGCCCCCTCCCAGGAAGTACGAAAGGATCATAGGTGAAGAGGAGGGAGGCATGAGAGAATGAGGGTGAAGAAGAGATGGTAGAAGATATAGGCACTGAAAGATTCACAGTTATTGTCAAAATATATCAGCTCCCAATCTGGGAACACATGCTAAAATTGCAGAACTATTGACAGACTGATGGAAGGAGACCTTTGTGTCCCCCCCTCCCCACGCTGCAGACACGCTGTTTGTCTTTCTCACCTGAGGCCTTGTCTGCCTGGGCACCTGCCTGCCTTCTGACATAAACACTCCACGCTCTGACTTCCTGATGGAGCTTCTCATGGTGGAAACCCAGTGGAAGTCCAGTTGATGCAGTCCATTGAGGGGCCTCCCAGGACATGGTGCAGGGTGGAAGAGGGTGGAGATTAGATCTGGAGGAGTCAGTGGAAACTATCCAGACACGAGCTGAGGTTCCTCTCCTGGTGTGAGGTTGGGGTGATGAGGGCTTGCCTTGCCCATGTCATGGGCTGAGGAGGAACAAGCTCAGAAAGTGGGTAGGTGTCTATGCTACCAAAAAGCCTATTTGCAGCCAATGAATGAGTGGACTCTCCAGAGCAATTTCTAGCTTTTCAACCAGCAGAATAAATTTTGGTTTTGCATGGAAAAAAGAAAAGGAAAGCAATCTAGACCATTTTGGGTACAGAATTAAGGGAGTCCCCAAATCTTATAGCTGAGGCTAGTTGTATGACCACAGAGAGTTGGAAAAATTCTGGAGGAAAAAAACAGAGAGTGACAAAAACACTGAAAAGACAACTGATGTTATTAAGCTATATAACTAATTCAAGACAATCCCACCTGATATTAGATTTAATAATCTAAATATTTCAAACTGATATTAACTCAAAGCATTGTCTCCTTTTTTGGTGTAAAATATCTCATTTGTGAGAAATGGACTTACATCAGCAGATTTCTCAGTAATATTGCACAAACTTTTTTTTTTCTTTTCTCTTCTTGACAAATGAACTCAAAGGTGATATACAGAGATGTATTTTTTGCTCAAAGGCATTAAAACATATTTTCATGGGTAAGTCAAATGAATCATTACATATTAATTTGTACAATCAGATTTATTGAGGTTTCTGGAGCTATTAGGGGTTTTCAAACATATATTTAAAAACTGGATCATTTCTCTGATTTATTGAGAAGTAATAGTCTATAAATACAAATTTGTTGTTGTCATTAGGTGCCACCAAGTCTGTTCTGACTCATAGTGACTTCACACAAAACGCTGCTCAGTCCTGTGCCATTCTCACAATTGTTGTTATGTTTGAGCCCATTGTTGCAGCTACTGTGTCAATCCATCTTGTTAAGGGTCTTCCTCTACCGACCCTCTACTTTACTAAGCATGATGTCCTTCTCCAGGGACTGATCCCTCCTAACAACATGTCCAAAGTAAGCCAGGCAAACTCTCATTATCCTCACTTCTAAGGAGCATTTTGGCTATAAAAGTTTAGGTGCCCATTAAAAATAGATTTGAGTCCTGTAATCTGAAAATGACTCAGTTCTTCATACCTCGTAATACATCACATTAGCTGGCGGTGTGGAGCCATTACGATATTAATGTAGATTTGAGCAGTAATAGATGTATTCTTACAGGAAGGTTAAAAGAACAAGATCTGCTTCTAATGGCTCTTGGAACCACTTAGAGCAAGACAATGCTTTGATGGTGTATTTTTAAACATTTGACTAATGAGATTATCAGATTTAAAAATCATTGATTTCTGGGTACTATTTTTTTTTTTTAATACCATTTCCTGTAAAATATTATTTAAAAATGTAAGCGTCGAGAACAGCCAGATGAGGCTATTTTTTCCTCTTCTATTTTGTAGACAGCCAGGCATCTATGAAACGTAAATGTTAATGAATATTTGCTTGGGGTTCCTAATAGACTATGCCACGGAATCTCCATTGTGCCCTTCTTGAGATGGATGGACGCTACAAGGAAAAAGGACAACCGAGCCTACGGGAGCTGTGTAGGGAGGATGGTGGAGAGAGCAGTGGGAAGACAGATGCGTCACTGACTAGAGTCTGTGCAGCACTGAGAGGATTTAGCCTGAGGGCGCACTGAAGCTCTAATAGCCTGCTGGTTCTCAGTTTAGTTTCTTCTTTCTCCTGTTGGTCTAGTTAGTTGTTTCCCACAGCTGAGGGCTGTCGAGGTGAGCCTGCTTTTCCAGTTTCCCATTATAAATTTAACGTGGGTAAAGCAGTGCAGGAGGAGTCCCTTGGTGGTGCAAACAGTTAACATGTTCAGCTGCGAACCAAAAGGTTGGCGGTTCAAGTCCACCCAGAGATGCCTCAAGAGAGAGGCTTGGTGATCTTGCTTCTGAAATATCAACCATTAAAAACCCTACGGAGCACAATTCTACTCTGACACACATGGGGTCACCATGAGCGGGAGTCAACTCAATGGCAACTAATTTTTTATAGCAATACAGATGCCCAGGCAAGCACTGTGGGATGATTGCAAGTTCCTCCCTCCTGTGCTTGGTTCAAAAACAGCACAAGGTTGGAGTATTGGGACCCAAACTCTGCTGGGTCCGAGCACATTTCCAGAGGGCTTGAAAGTCGGCAGTTCGAATCCATCAGCCGCTCCTTGGAAACCCTATAGGGCAGTCCTACCCTATCCTATAGGGCTGCTATGAGTTGGAATCAACTCAACGGTAGCAGGTTTGGTTTTGAGGGGATAAAATACGTTGACTTCCTTCTGGCAGTATGGAGCGCCCAGACCCCTGGTCCTTGGCCTCAGCTCATTATCATCATCTGAGATGTTTTAATCATTATCCATTCCTGGCCCTGTACCCAAATTTACCGAATGAGAATCGCTTGGGACCAAGGCTTGACTGACCTGGACTGAGGAAGGGCTGGTGGAGTCTCTCACTCCTTTCTATCAAGCTTAGAGCCCCAAGTTATTCCTCAATAATTCACCTTCCCAAAAAGACAACTCCCAGTAGGCCATTTGCCCAAATGTGTTTATCTGAGGGAGGAGGTTTTGCATGGAGAAAAGGTTGGGGTGGGGTAAGTCTCAGACACAGGTGGTCCTGACCCAAGCCCATGGACTGTACTCAAGCCCTATGGAGAGAGAGGCCATGGGAGAGACTGAGGCCATGAGGGACACTCATGCCGTGGCTTTGGGCACGTATGTGGGAGCATGAGAGAGTGTGAGGATGAGAAGATACCCCCACCTATGCGTGGGGCACAGCATGGCTGCAGAACAGCCCCACATTGGCCCAAGAGGGATGGTAGCGTTGGGAAAACAAGAGACTACCCCCTCAACTCTGACGTTAGTGTCAGCACTGTGGACACTGGCCTGCAAGTGGCAAGACAGAAGAGAGGGCAAGAACTATTGTGAGCATATTGAGGATGCCCTGGTGACTCTTCAAAGTAGGTGTTATGGGTTGAATTTTGTCCCCTCACGAAGGTATGTAGGTGACCTTGTTTGGAAATAGAGTTTTTAATGATGTTATCAGTTAACATCAGGTCACACCAGAGTCCAAATCCCATCTAAGAGGCGTCCTTACAAAAAAGGAGAACAAACACAGAGACTAACAGAGGAAGGGTACCACGTGACACTACAGCCGTAAGCCAAGGAACACCTGTAGCATGAACATGGAAGGGGAGAGTTCCACCACTGACCTACCACTGCCCTGCAAGTACAAATGGTGTTGAAAAAGGAGCTGCCCAAAGCCCATTCATTTATCAAGTCAGATGGCGGTTGTGCAGGTGAGCGTTGGACGAACCACTGTAAAGGCTGAGGGGTCTCCTGGGAGGGGTACTTTATGGGAATCAATCTTTTCTTTCCAGTTGAACTTGACAAGCCGGCAAAGGGAAAATGCATCATTAACATAAATGGATTCTGGGCATCCGAGGTTTTTTTGTCCAATCGTTTCTAGGAGGGAAATAGTGTTTCCTTATCAACTCACTGGCCATGCATAGCAGTTTCTGTGAGATAAACGCTTAACATGACTCAAAAACATAAAGAATGTTCTGTCTGGTACCATTAGCAATTTGGTGGGATTTATCCAGTCTTGTAAAATATTAATTTTCCTCTGTGTATTTGGACAGAACAATGCCATTTCATAGCTTCAGCTTCCTTTTTTTTTTCCTTAAATGATATCACACACATTTTTTTCAATGTTTCAAACACACTTAATTCTTTCCCCTTTCATCCTTGGGTGTTTTTAAATTTAGAATCTTCAGAGTGAGGGGTATGTCCTTAACCTAAATTTTCCTAAATTGTTTTATGAAATTGAGAACCCGATGTAATTTTGGTAATTCACATCATCAATACTTTCTTGCTACTGCTGTGACAAGGCTGAAGAAGATTCCAATTACTTGAAGAAAATTATGTCATTTGAAGGAAATACCTTGCCTTATACAAAATCCCACGCCATAGTTTTCTCAATCACACTGCTGACAGATTATGTAATGCATGTTTCAACTCTGACAGTGTTCCACAGAGTCAATTCTTCCCTTAGTGATATATAAATTATCTTTTTTTTTTTTTGCAAAGGAAACAATTTGTGAGGTCTGTGACCCTGGGTGCACATGGTGTCTAGCCCTCTTACCCCAGAGATGAACACTCTGGGACCCTGCCAGGGGATAAGACATGTTCAAGACCAGCAACAATCAGAGGTGGGCCAGGGACTAGCACCCAGGTCTCCTAGCTCCATGATAATGGGCTATTGATTTGATGCTACCAGTCAGGGCCTAGTAGATACCTTTGGTCACCATCCGTCTGTCAGTTTGTCTTACCATTGTGGCTTGCATGTTGCTTTGCAACTGGTATTTTGAATACCAGCAGGTTCAGCCATGGTGGATGGGTTTCAGTGGAGCTTCCAGGCTACAACAGACTAGGAAGAAAGGCCTTATGGTTTACTTCCAAAAACTAGCTAATGAAAACCCTATTGATCACAAGAGAATATTGTCCAATATAGTGCTGGAAGATGAGCCCCCTAGGTTGGAAGGCACTCAAAACATACAGTGGCCAAACAATGGACTTGAACACACCAATGATTGTGAAGATGGTGCAGGACCGGGCAACGTTTTATTCTGTTATACAGTGAAACTTGTGACAGTCGGAACTCTATGGGACTGCCTAGCTTTTCCAGGTCTCACAAGTTTTCTGTCTTTGACGGGGTGCAGTCTTCACTTTTCTATCACTAATTTTAGTGGAAAATATTTGCGTTTTCCTTCTCTGACTGGTTTCCACCTTACACAGGGTCTGGGTTTTGCAGGTTTACTGTACATGGGGTCGCCATGAGTTGGAGCCAACTAGACACCTTTGGGAAGGATGTGTCTGTCTGCCCCTCCGTCTGTAAATTCCCCACGGCATTTTGCTCTAGCAGCTTGAGGTCTGTATCTTGGTCTATGGCTGGTTAAACCGAGAACAGACTCTGGACTCAAGCTGGACCAATCAGATTCCTTCTCTTTTGGGAAAAAAAAAAAAAAAAAGGAGAAATAGAAGTAGGACATGGAGAGGCAAGTCATGTTAATGGTAGAAATTTAGAAAGAAAGGCCTCTGGCTCATCGGCTTTATAACTCTCCCGGCTCCTTTCTTCTCCATGAGACACCCACATGTCCTTCCAAGAATTTCCTTTCGTCTTTCTCTCCCCTCACATCTTCCCTCTAGAGAGAGTTGGTCTATCACTTGTGACTCCAAGAAACTTCCCTTACACGTGGTGGTTAGGGTAGGGAAGAAGGCCCTCGGAAGCCTGTGGTGCCCCTTGCCTGGCTGGGATCTTTTGAGTCCTGAGTGCTCCTGGTCCCCAAATCTACTCTACAGAGGTCATCTGGTAGAAAGATCATGGTTCCCCAGCTGGTCCCACCTCATCTGCATTCTCTGCCCCGAGTGCTGGTTTGGGGGATGTAGCCCTCTGCTTCCCCTCCTGGCAACTCTGGTCTCTACCTGGGGTTGGGAGAAGCAGATGCTTGCAGGAAGGGCCTAGACATCTGCTCCAACTGGGATCCTTAGAGGCCCTGCTGGGCTGCTTTTATCTTAGGCTCCCCTTCTATCTAGGTGGGGCCCTGTTGGCTCAGTGGTTAAGAGCTTGGCTGCGAACCATAATGTTGGCAGTTTGGATCCACCACCTGCTCCTCAGGTAACCTTCGGGGAAGTTCTGCTCTGTCCTACAGGGTTGCTATGAGTCAGAATTCACTCAGCGGCAACAGGTTTGGGTTTTTTTTTGGTTTATCTAGGTAGTGCAAATGGTTAATACCCTCAATTGCTAACAGGAAGGTTAGAGGTTCGAGCCCACCCTGAGGCACCTTGGAAGAAAGGCCTGGCATTCTACTCTGACTGACACACTGGGGTCGCCATGAATGGGAGTTGACTCAACGGTAACTGATTTTTTTCTGTCTGCCATCCACAGCATTTTCCCTTCAACAACATCTTGCCTGTGTGTTAACGTCTTTAACGTTTTAGTTCTATGTAATGACAGACTAGAAGAATCTTATAGTCTCCCTTTCTCTGTAATTTCCAAATATTAAAGACTGAATTATGCATTTCTAAGGAGAAGATAATGATCTATATCTCCAATATACACTAATGGACTCCACAATTAATATTTAATTAGAATATTTTCTGGACTCTTTCCTAAAACATTTTAACTTAATTTTAGGCGTAAAAATGTACATTTTTTTTCTTTGTGGCTTCCGACTATTTTCTGCTCTTTTTCAGTTCCTTATGTTATCGGAATGTGATTAATTGGACTGTCACTATTGCTTGGTTGTTAGGTGCCATCGAGTAGATTCTGACTTACAGTGACCCCACAGGACAGAGTAGAGCTGCCCCATCAGGCTTCCAAGGAATGGCTGACCTTTTGGTTAGCAGCTGAGCTCTTATTCACTATGCCACTAGGCCTCCAGTTTTAGCTTTCTCTTTTGGTAAGTCTAGAAAATCTTTCAGCAATTTCACTAATGAGATGTGAAAATTTTTAAAAATGTGCATGAAAAAATTTATCGGGAATTTCTCACATGTATCAATCCTCTCGACCCCAGGAGTTTCTATGGATGAGGCCTTTGACAAATTGTTTCCGTTTCCATTGAGGAACTAAGTTGGAATCATTGCTTAATAATTTTGTAATTCCTCCAAGTGCATATTTTTGTAATCCTGTTCTTCATAACCAGCAATAAACCTCTTCAAATAAACGAAAAGGGGGCCTGAAGTGCTTATTGTAAAAAGCTATGAAATTGTTGTTGTTAGCTGCTGTAAGTTGGCCCCCTCCTCATGGTGGCCCCATGAAAAATGAAATGAAACACTGCCCAGTCCTGAGGCATCACCATGATTGATTTCAGATCAGACCGTTGTGATTTGCAACGTTTTCATTGGCAGATTTTCAGAAGTAGATCAATAGGCCTTTCTTCCTGGTCCATCTTAGTCTAGAAGGTCCCCTAAAGCCTGTTCAGCATCACAGCAACACCCAAGCCTCCCCTGATAGGTGGGTGGTGGCTATGCACGAGGTGCATTGCCTGGGACTTGGACCAGGGTCTCCTGCATGGGAAGTAAGAGTTCTACCACTTGTGCCCATATGAAATAGGGAGCTTGGATTTTCTTTCAGAGCCAAGCTTGGGATGGGGAGAAGAACCCCAAGAAATAAGAGTTAGAAAAAAAGCAAAGCAAGGTTAACCTCTGGGGCCCGGGGAGAAGGAAGAAAGGCCCTTGTGAGGTTAGAGAAGATGAAAAAGAGAAGAGAAGAGAAAACAAGAGACATTGGGTGCCCTGTGGAGCCCCCAATGACTGCTCTGACACCCTTCTGAGCCCAGGTGACTTTACTGCCTAAGACTTCCCAGGTGAATAAGAACTTTAGCTCATTATTGTAAGTCCCTACCCAATGGATATAATGTGTTTACTATGGAATTGGTGGCCGCGCTGCTCACCCCGGAGTTTCATTGTACAGCTCCCTTGACAGGTAACCTAAATGATCTTCCCAATTATGTCAGGCAGATAATTTGATTTCTGATGCTTCATGCAAAACCACCGGCCCAGGGCTCAGCCCTGTGTTTTGTAAAGATCCATCGTTATCCCTGCCCCTTGTCACTCTTGTCCTGTGGCCAGCAGCCAAGCACACCTGTGTTCAAACCTGCAACCTCCGGAGGCCCAGAGAGACGAGCATCATCAGTGAGTGTCACCATCCCAGAGAGCTGGAAACTTGGGAACCTCTATGCCAGAATTGCAATTTATAAATCAACAGGCAATCGATGTTTTTAATTTTATCATTGATTTACTTTTCTTTTTTCTTACAAAATTAATGCACATCGATTGTTAAAAATTCACACCTGACAGAAGAGTAAAAAGGAGCCTTCCATTCCCCAAACTTCCTCCCTTAGTCCAACACACATACGATGCTGATAGTTTGGTGGGTGTTCTTCCAGATTCTTACCCATGCCCGTGAATACATGTGTGTGCATATGTGTGCACACATGCACACACACACATTTCCAGGACTTTTGTTCTTATTATTTCGGCAAAAAATGGGATAATGCAAGGCATTACCGTGGCCCTCAGCAGTATACCATGGCCACCCTACATGTTGGCATATGTTCTACGACTGACCTCCATTCCATCATCTCAAACCTGTTGCAGTCCGGTCAATTCCAACTCATAGTGACCCTATAGGACAGAGTAGAACTGCCCCACAGAGTTTCTAAGGAAAGGCTGGTGGATTCGAACTGCCAGCCTTTTGGTTAGCAGCCAAGCTCTTAACTACTGCACCACCAGGGCTTCTCTGTCATCTTACTATGCCTTGATTCATTTAACCAGTCCCTGTTGATTGATATTTGGGTTGCTTCTACTTTTTGTTATTTGATTATTCAATAAATATTTATAATGTATTTATTAAATGCCAGGCTCTGTTCTAGGCCAGGATTCCTGTCCTCATGGAGTTTGTATTCTATTATAAACTGTGCAGCAATGGTGTCCCCTCCTTGACTCCCTGGGCATGATTTTGGGGTATGGTGCTCAGAGAGCTACTGTGTCAGAAAGTGTAAGGATTTTCCATTTTGATGTTATTGTTGTCAAGTGACACTGAGTCAACCTTGACTCATAGCAACCTCATATGACAAAGTAGAACTGCCCCCTAGGATTTTCTAGGCTGTAATCTTTATCGGAGTCAGATCTTTCTCCTGTGGCACTGCTGGGTGGCTTTGAACCTCCAACCTTTCAGTTAGTAGCAGAGCCACTAGGTTGTGCCACCAGGCCTCCTTACATTTGGATGTGCCTTGCCCAAAAGCCACATATTTAAAATTCTGTCATGATTTCTAGGTAACAAACCCATAACTATGTTTTCTATTTTTATTTTCTTGTAAAAAGAGTGAGTTTCCTTTTTGGAATCCTGTCTCCTGTGAATCAGCGTGAAAGAGGCTGTATTTTAATCAGAACTGATGAAAGAATAATTGAACTCATGATGGAAGAGATCTTTTGTCTGGGAAACACCGATGGAATTTCTCAGTGGTATTTTGGCTCCTTTCCTTCTCAGCTGATGTAATTTAACCACCATTTTGAAGCTTCCTCGAGCATTGAAGTATCTGGGGACTGAGGGCAAGTCTACAATGAAAACCGACCTCTTTCTAGAACTTCTAGAGCTGGGGTTTCAGCCTTTCAGCAGTGAGTGATTTTAGCTGACTTTGCCAGGTTGAGTCATGGAATAACCTTCTCTGGAAATGAAAGATTTGGAGGGAGAGTCCTGCTAGAGTTCCTGGTCCCCCCAAATGAACCGATAGAGTATACATTCATTTAAATCAGACCTATACTTTAAATACAGTGTCTTTCTTTTGCCAAGTGATTTCTGACTTAATATTTCAATGTTTTCAGCATCTCTGGAAATAGAACTGAGTAACTGTGGCAATTGGCACCTGCACAAATGCTAAGAAACCAGGCTAGGTTTAAAGAAAAATGGGCAGCAGGTCCTGGGTAGACTCAGGTCAGAGTTTCCCAATGCCTGTTACTTAGATCTTCTGAGACCTCTGCTAGGGGCGAGCGTGATGCTGGGGACAGGCAGAAGAGGGGCTTGTTATATGGGAGACAAGAGCTCTGAAGCCAGAGACTTGGGTTCAAATACCAGAATGAACACTTACTATGTGGCTGTAGACACATTATTAACCTCAGGTCTCAGTTTCCTCATCTGTAAAATTGGTTAATAATACTGGACCCCACAGGACTGTTTTGAGGATTATGTAAATTTCTGGCCACAAATCTGTGTTCGGATATGGGTTTATTCCCTGTGTTTAGCTGTAGGAGGAGGCTGACTGGGCCAGACAGCAGGGAAGGAGGGGGCGGTAGGGAAGTGATTTATAATCCACAGTCACACACACTGTTGGAGTCATACAGACCCAGGTTGGAGGCTCTTGGCTACATGGCTTACTTTCTGCGGACTTTGGCCGAGACATTCAACCTCTTTGAGCTACTCTTTCCTGAGTCCATCAGAAGGTGATAACGGTGCCCACCTCTGAAGGATGTTTGTGAGAATTAAGTGAGCTAATCCCTAGATGGTGTTTTGGGTTGTGCCTGGCATGTAGACCTTAAACCTTAACCTTAACACATTGCCATTGAGTCAATTCTGAATCATATCAACCCTATAGGACAGCAGCAGAATTGCCCCACAGGATTGCCAAGGAGCAGTTGGTGGATTCCAACTACTGAACTTTTGGTTGGCAGTTGACCTCTTAACCACTGTGCCACCAGGGCTCCATAAACGATAATGATCATTCTCAGCATCCTTCTTGTGGTCGTTGCTGCCACACCCATCCTTTTTACTTCTGCCTGAGTTAACTTGAGTTGGGTTTTAGTTGAATAGCTCCATGCCCATCTGGCATATTGAATAAGAGAAAAAGAGCTCTTTTATGTTTTGTTGACATCATTTTTTGATCTTCAACAAGGTGCCTTGAGAAGCTGCGAAGCCTGTTGGCTAATTTACTCAGAAAGGACACTAGTCATGCTGAAATGGAAACCATTTCTTGGCATCCATCCTCCCATGTTTCAATGGACAAATCAGTGCAAAGAACCCCACTGGACAGATTCATCTAAGTTGCTTGAGGAGAATTTCCAAGCAGTGCTGACTGGGGACAGGTCCATGCAGTTCTTTCCCTCACTATCGTTGTAGCCGTAGGAGTTGTTCCACTGAGATTGTTTTATGACAAGCTGGGTGACCATTAACGAGTCCCTTTAACAAGTGGACTCTCCTTGCCCTTTTGGTGTACAACGTACAACTTCAATCCAGTGTGTACATAGGCATGTGCAAAGGCATTCTTTTCATTCATTCATTCATTTGACAAATGTTACTGAGTATCTGTCAAGTGCCAGGCACTGATCTAGGTGACATGAACACAACAACGAGGAAGAAACACGGTGCCTGCCCTATGGAACCGAGAATGTAGGAACTGAGAAACATTCATCCAAGCATCACGTGATGAAACATGAAAATGGAAACTAAGTGCCAGTGAGGAGAGGCACGGGGTACCAGAAAGCCTGTGACTGGGGATCTGACCTACACAGGAGGGAGAGGGAAGGCTCTGCTGGGGAAGTGATGCTGCAACAGGGCTGGGAAGGAAAAGGCTGAGCAGAGGTTATACATAAAATGTCAAAGTGTAGGGTATGTTTGGAGAAGGGCAGATTGTGGGGGGCTGCTAGGATGCAGGACGTGCGGATGGGGAGAAAGTGAGAGAAGAAGCAGAAATCAGAAAGGGCCAGACTCTGGAGAGCCTTGAACGCCATGCTCAGCAGGCCAGACTTGATTCTACAGATGGCTAGAGCCGAGATAGGTTTCTGAGATGGCGAGTGGAAGGACTGTTCCCATACTTTAAGGAAGATGACTCAGGTGGCAAGGTGAGGAATGGGTTGGAAAGATGAGGCCTTAGTTAGAGAAGAATTCCCAGGCCTAGGCAGTCTTCAATATTTCCTGAAACCAGCTAGCAATAGGACCCACACTTGGCACCCAGTCAGAGATGTGGCATCTGCTCACAACGAGAATTCAAACCTCAAACTTAACTCTGTCAAAGGAGGCTGTGAGGGCCCTACCCAGTCCAGGCAAGCCTCACAAATAAGCTGCTATGGGCAGGGAAGCCGAGGTCACCCTGTGCTTCAACAGACCCGTGAAGCCTGTTTCAGGAGAAGGCCCAGGAACAGGGGGCAGCCAGGCATGAGACAGCCATGCTGCTTCAGCGAAACCTCGACTCTCAACGGGTACTCCAGGAAGCATATAATGGACACCGCCAAAGTTATGACATGCTCCAGACTCTTCTGAGAGCTTCAGAGTTTGAGGGTTTGTCTCTCTGACTACTACATGTGAGTCAGGAGTGCCATTTGGTTTGAGTGGTGAGGTTGCTAGTGGGATGAGAAGGCAGCTTCTCATCCTACCTTTGGATCTAAGCTGCTGCTTCCTCCTGTTGCTGACCACAGTGGCAGGTTAAAAATGAAAGTGAGAACCTCACCTCATAATTATAGAATGCAAATTGGATCAACAAAGACATGCCATCTTTCACCCATAACTTGGAAAAGAGTAAATTATAAAGTTAGGTGTTGCTGGGATGGGGAAGGGGTGTGGTGTGTGATAGTCTACTCTCAGTATTGTTGGTGGGAGCGGAAATGTTTGCAGCTTCTTAGGAGGGTAATTTGCAATTTCTGTCAACATGTTTGTTTGTTTGTTTTAATTGTACTTTAGATGAAAGTTTACAGAACAAATTAGTTTCTCATTAAACAATACACATATTGTTTTGTGACATAAGTTGCCAACCCCATGACATGTCAACACTCTCCCCTTCTCCACCTTGGTTTCCCCATTACCGACTTTCCTGTCCCCTCCTGTCTTCTTGTCCTTGCCCCTGGGCTGGTGTGCCTATTTAGTCTTGTTTAGTTTTATGGGCTTGTCTAATCTTTGGCTGAAGGGTCAACCTCAGGAGTTACTTCAGTACTAAAGGGTATCCTGGGGCCACACTCTTGGAGTTTCTACAGCCTCTGTCAGACCAGTAAGTCTGGTCTTTTTTTTTTTTTCTTGTGAGTTAGAGTTTTCCACATTTTTCTCCAGTTCTATTGGGGATCCTCTATTGTGATCCTTGTCAGAGCAGTCGGTGGTGGTAGCCGGGCACCATCTAGTTGTGCTAGACTCAGTCTGGTTGGGGCTGTGGTAGTTGTGGTAAATTAGTCCTTTTGACTCTGTCAACATGTTTATGCACATGCAATGTTGACCCAGGAATTGCTGTGCTAGGAGTTGGCTCTCTGGTTATGCTTACAAAAATTTGCTAACTTTTATGTGCAAGAATGCTCATTATAGCAAAAATAATAATAATAATAATAATAAAAAAACTGGAAACACCTGGATGTTTTTCAGTAGGAGAATGGATAACTTAATTATGCTCATCTATTACTACATTTTTTTTTTTTTTTTACTACAATGGATTGGGATATTTATTCTGGGATAACTGTACTGTTGGTGAAAGTATAAACTGGTACAACCACTTTGGGAAACTGTTGATTGGACTCTTCTGAAGCTGGGGTCTTTTCAATTACCTCATATGCATGTGAAAGTTAGATAAGGAAAAAGGAAGACAGAAGAATGGAAGCATTCAAACTGGTGCTGGGGAAGAATATTGAATGTACTGTAGACTGCCAAAAGAACAGACAAATCAGGCTTAGAAGAAATACAACCAGAATGTTCCTTCTAAGTGAGAATGGTGAGACTTCACCTAGCTTACTTTGGACATGTCACTAGAAGATGACATCGTGGTTGGTAAAGGAGAGGGCCAACAAAAATGAGGGACAATTAGATGGATTAACACAATTGCTGCAATAATGGACTCAGACTTATCGGTGATCATGAAGGTGGCACAGGACGAGGCAATGTTTCATTCTGTTGTACATTAGGTTGCCATGAGTTGGGACTGACTTGACAGCAACTAACAATAACAACACTAAGGCTGGACAAATGCATGACATGTAGCACAGCAGGTCTGCTTCTGGGCGTATACTCCACAGACATGCATGCATGTAATCCCCAAAAGACATAATAGAATATTCCTAGAATCTCTATTCATAATAACCCAAACTGGAAACAATACAAATATCCAACAAGAGTAGATTGGATCAATCAATTGGGTAATAGTCATACTATTGGAATAAACCCATTGCTGTTGAGTTAATTCTAACCTATAGCAATCCTCTAGGACAGAGTAGAACTGCCCAATAGGGTTTCCAAGAAGAGACTGGTGGATTTGAATTGCCCACTTTTGGTTAGCACCTGAATACTTAACCACTGTGCCACGAGGGCTCCACTATTGGAATAGTGTACTTCAAAGGAATGGAAAAAAAAGGCTCCATTCAACATGGATAAATCTCACAAACATTCTGTTGAGTAAAAGAAGCCAGACACAAAGGAGAATGTAATGGTACAAACTCTATAATTCCAGGTGTCTGAAGTTCAAAAGCAGGCAAAATTAAATGATGGTGATGAAAGTTATATAGTGGTTCCTTTGCTGGGGTAAGTAATGACCAAGGGAAGTGGTGGATCAGTGGTAGAATTCTTCCTTCCATGCAAAAGACCCAGAAAACGCACCGCGTGTGCAGCCACCACCCATCTGTCAGCGGGGGCTTGTGTGGTGCTATAATGCTGAACAGGTTTTAGCAGATCTTCCAGGCTAAAACAGACTAGGAAGTCCTACTTAGGAAAATCAGTCAGTGAAAACCCTGTGGACTGATCATGGGGATGGAGCAGAACCAGGCAGCATTTTGTTTAACTGTGCATGGGATCTTTAAAGTGTTAAAACGCAAAGATGTCACTTTGGGGACTAAGGTGCACCTGCTCAAGCCATGGTATTTGCAATCACCTCATTTGCATGTGAAAGCTGGACAATGAATAAGAAAGACTGAAGAAGAATTGATACCTTTTGAGTTATGGTATGGGCAAAGAATCTTGAATATATCATGGACTGCCAGAAGAACGAACAAATCTGTCTTGGAAGAAGTACAACTAGAATGCTCTTTAGAAGCAAGGATGGCGAGCCTTCATCTCACATACTTTGAACATGTTATCAGGAGGGACCAGTCCCTGTAGAAGGACATCATTCTTGGTAAAGTAAAGGGTCAGGGAAAAAGAGAAAGACCCTCAATGAGATGGGTTGACACAGTGACTGCAACAGTGGACTCAAGCATAACAATGATTGTGAGGGTGGCACAGGACCAGACAGTGTTTCATTTTGTTGCTCATGGCATCACTATGAGACAGAACTGGCTAGGTGGCACCTAACAACAACAAGAGTTGGTATGAGCTGGAGGCCAACTTGACAACAACTAGCTACAACAGCTGGGATAGTAATGACTAGAATAATAATGACCGGGATAGGGTATGAGGGAGCCTTTTGAGGTGTTAAGTAACAGTTTAGTTCTTTATAGAGGTAGTGATTACATAAATGCATTTACTTTGAAAATTCATCAGTCTCTATACCAATAATTTTGGTACTTTTCTCTATGTATGTGATACTTCAGGAAAAAATGTACTTAGAAAACAAACAGAGATGTATGTGATATGAAACAATCTTCAACATATAGAAAGGCAAAACACCAAGAACAGTATATATCACTTAACCCCAACAGAGTTTCTTAAAACGATATGCAAATATATGCAGTCACATGCATGAATATTTTACTGGAAGGATGTGCAAGACATGTTGATCCAGTGATCTTTCCAGAGGCTGGAAGAGAGCGATTTTTTTTTTTTTTTTTTTAATTATAAGGCTTTCTCTGTGTCATCTGAGAGTTTTCCCCACCTTGTGCATGCATTGCCTTTTCAGAAATAATACGAAGTGGAAGGCCCAGCTGGAGGTGGAAAGGCAGCTGGTAGACGCTCCCTTGCACTCACCTTCTTTGCACTTGAGCACCAGGAGCCCAGGATGGAAGAAAACAAGCCCAGGAGAGCCACTGGCTGGGACATCCCTGATCCTCCCCGTGGAGAAGGCCACTCCACCACAAGACATGGGGCAGACTGAGCCCTGCACTTACACCTTAGAATGAACAAAGCACATTAGCCTGAGGCTCCAGTTTATGGGCGACCCAGTCCATTTCATTTTTATAGGCCAGGTTTTAGAATTATTTACTCTTGTTTTATACAGTCATTTTAATAATAGAAAGAAAAGTCTACCATCCATTTACTGAGGTACATTGCCAGGGAGAGTGAAAGAGGAGGAACCGATGACATTTTTTGACATTATCTGTTGTATATTGGTTGTTGTTGTAAGGTGCCACCGAGTCGACTTTTAATTCGTAACAACCCCATGCGATGGACTAGAATGGCCCCATAAGGTTTTCTAGGCTGAAATCTTTAGAGAAGGAGCCCTGGTGGCACAGAGGTTAAGCATTCGACTGCTAAGTGAAAGGTTTCGAGCCCACCAGCCACTCTGCAGGAGAAAGATGTGGCAGTCTGCTTCTGTAACCCTATGGGGTGGTTCTATTCTGTCCTACAGGGTTGCTAGGCGTAGGAATAGACTTGATAGCAATGGGAATCTTTATGGGAGCAGATTGCCAGATCTTTCTCCCCCAGAGCTGCTGGGTGGGTTTGAACCGCCAACCTTTCAGTTAGCAGCTGAGCTCTTAACCATGGCACCACCAGGACTCCTTGTTGTATATTTAAATGCCTGCACATCATCACTGGACTTTGCAAAATAAAGTTTCCTGGAGGGGGTAGTTCGGGCTCCAAGATGTTTCCTGGGCTTTCCAATGACTCAGGGTGGTGGTGGGGGGCGGGGGGAGGCTGTTTGCATTACACCATCATGAGGCACAGCCGACTTTCTTCATAACCTGTGTGACAATAGAGCGGGGCCTGGATGTCCACTAAGTGCCTTCTTAATAGAAGACAAGACATTCTTCAGATCTGAGCTGTTTGGTTCAGGGAGTTGTTTTGCTAAAAGTATATCAAACCAACAGGAAACAAAACAAAACCTTCTCCTGGAAATTCAAGGAGCATGTTGAGTGACTGTCCCCAAGAGCTTTTCCAGCATTTCACGCTGTCAATAGCCTCAGGAGAAATGAGACAGACACTACTTCAAAACCACAAGGAAAGGGTGTTATTGAAATAGCTGAAGACTAAGAAGTTTGCATTTGGTTCAAAACTTTAATTTCCCTTTGGAGCAGCATCAGTAACTTTAAAAATAAAGTATTATGATATGAGGAAAAATCAAATTTTTAAAATAGATTTCGAAGATGAGATTGGCAAGGGGAAGAAAAACATTGCTTAGACAAAAACTCTTCATTGTAATGATGGTCAATCTGTGGGATATAACGTTGTGGCTTCCCTGAATGACTCCATCATAAACTTAGTTCTAACTAGATCCTACCATAGTCTCCAGCTGCAGCTCTGTGCGATGCTTCCTTTAGGATGGTTAATGACAGCCGGCATCCACCAAAAATCCAGGGTAGAGCTAATGCTCAGATGGGGGCTCTTTCTGTTAGGAAGGATGTGCTCATCTGCTTCGTTTGGGGAGGCGTAAACCCCAAGTAATTATCGTCTCTCTAATACCACTCAGCAAGGAGGGTGTCTAACCGTCGTTAATGCCTTTTGGTGTATGTGCTATGGCACCAGCACTGTGATGAGCATGTCTGGAATTAATTCAATGTGACGTGGCATCCTTGTCATTTAGCGCTGGTTAATTTCTTCGCTCCAAACGAGATGCCCCAGAGAACACTTCCTATGTAAATGTTTCACACGGAGGAACAGATCTGGCATCTGCATGTGGATGGGAGCTGGAAAATGCCATAAAATAAGTTGCTATGGTGTGCTGCGATTCAGAGGGCATCCTATGTGCAGCCTCAAATAGCAACACCCCCAACCTTACGAATGAAGTCAGGATGAGATGGGCAGAAGGCATTTGATACTTGGGCCGTTGAGAGAGCAGATGGGTGCACCACTAACCAGACCTCCTGGCCTTTCAGAGCTGTTTTATCTGGAATTGATCTTATTGGTGGTGAGAATGACACAATGGGCCTATTAAACCACAAACAAACCAAACTCGTTACAAAACCGTTGCTCCGACTCATAGCGACCCTACAGGACAGAGGAGAACTACCCTGTAGAGTTTCCAAGGAGCGCCTGGTGGATTTGAACTGCTGACCTTTTTGGTTAGAAGCTGTAGCTCTTAGCCACTATGCCACCAGGGTTTCCACGGGCCTATTAGTGAGTATAAGTTAGACTAATGTCATAATGACTGTCTGCCGGTTCTTTTAGGAATTATACCAAGACGAACATAGTGTATGCTTTTTAGTAGGACAGGCTGGGGACAAATCATGATTCATTTTCATGTGCAATTTCACCAGCTGTGAGTTTTTTTCCCTCACTTACGCATCTGATGAGCTGTAGTTTGCATCGTTTCCTTGTTTTTATTAACCTTGTTTTATTTTAGACTGAGTAGTTTTGTTCACTCACTGACTCAATATTTTCCCAAAGAAGAAAGACAGATGGGCAGACACTTGCACGGTTTAGATCCATAGGCATTAAACCAAAAAACCCATTGTTGTTGAGTAGATTCCAACTCATAGTGACCCTATAGGACAAAGTAGAACTGCCCCATAGGGTTCCCAAGGAATGGCTGGTGGATTTGAACTGCAGACCTTTTGGTTAGCAGCTGAGCTCTTAACCACTATGCCACCAGGGCTCCACATAGGCATTAGGAGGGAAAAAAATCCCTCATTCCGCATTGGGCATTTCCAAGGTCACCCTCCTGGGTCTTACTGCCATGGCTTTGCACTTGCTGTCTTCCTAAGCAGCCCTCTCCCCATGAGGCACGGCTAGGGAGTCCTGCTCTTCCTTCAGGATGTCTCCCCATGAGTCTTCCTGGCCTTCACAGGACATCTATTCATTCAGAAAACCTTTGGAATGAGGTCACAGGCCCTTGCTGGGGCACTGAGGAAACCATGGTGAAAAGGGCAGATCCAGTGCCCACCTTCTAGGAGCTTAGAGTTCGGCAAGGGAGACAAAAATAAGTAAACAAACAAATACAAAGAATTAAAAAAAGCGATAGGTGATATGAAGAATGGAATCCTTGTGTGGTACAAACAGTTAATATGTTTGCTGCTAACAGGAAGGGTAGATGTTGGAGTCCACCCAGAGGCACCTGGCAATCTGCTTCTGAAAAATCAGCCGTTGAAGACACTGTGGAGCACAGTTCTATTCCTACACACGAGGGTTGCCCTGAGTCGGGGTGGATTTGATGGCAACTGTTCGTTTTTGTTTTTAATGTGAAATAACCAGATGCTAAGATGGAGAACAAGAGAGGAACTCTTAGACAAGGAGGTCAGCAGAGGCCTCTCTGAGGAGGTGATTCATAATCTGACCCTTGAAGGATAAGAAGGAGCCATCCCTAGGGTCAGGGAAGAACATTTCAGACCCTGAGGAAGTGAAAGGGAGGAGCTTGGTCAGTCTGAAAACTGAAGAAAGCCAGTAGGACTGGAGACAGCATGGACTAGGGGCTCCCCACTCTGTGCTCTCAGAACCTTCCCTGTTTATTTCTATTAGGAGGCATGCTCTAGTTCCCTAAATTGGGTGTGTGCATGTCTGTGTCCAATCTTTGTGTTCCAGCCATCTGCTGTCCCCAGCACTTAGCTCCCTACTGGGGACACAGTAGGTACACAGTGCATGTTTGTTGAAGGAAGGTGTCAATGACTCAATGGTCCTGCTGTGGTGGATACTCATGTACTTCTTTATGAATTGCTCTTTTTATAGGATGCTGTGGGGTTTGCAGGTCCTGTGGGTGATGGCATCAAGGGGGTGTTGTGGGTTTTTTTTTTTTCTGGGATGGCATCAAGGAGATGTGGCGGGTTTGCAGGACCTCAGGGCTATGCATAGAAGGCCCGTGGTATCACAGTTTCTGATTGCTGGAGGTCCTCTTTGGCATTCTCACTAGGTACAGCATTGCCCAAATGGTGTTTCATGGTTGGTGTGTTGATAGGTCCACCTGAAATCCTTGCAGTAGTTAATTCTGACTGCTTAGTAACACTGCAATGCCTAGGGCTTAACGCCGTAAATGAATTCCATAGACAGCAATATCACTGTTGTTGTTAGCTGCTGTCAAGTTGCTTCTGCTTCATGGTGACTCCATGCACAACAGAATGAAACTCTGCCCAATCCTGCACCATCTACACAATTGTTGGTGTGTTTGAGTCCATTCATGCAGCCACTGTATATTTTGAGTGCCTTCCAACCTAGAGGGCTCATCTTCCAGCACTATGCTGTTAGGTGCTGTCCAGTCAGTTCCAAATCATAGCCACCCTACGTACAACAGAACGAAACACTGCCCGGTCCTGCACCATCCTCACAATCATTGTTATGCTTGACCCCATTGTTGCAGCACTGTGTCAATCCATTTCCTTTAGGGTCTTTCTCTTTTTTACTGACCCTCTACTTTACCAAGCGTGATGTCCTTGTCCAGGGACTGATCTCTCCTGATTACGTATCCAAAGTACGTGAGACTAGTCTCAACATCTTCACTTCTAAGGAACACTCTGGTTGTACCTCTTCTACAACAGATTTGTTTGTTCTTTTGGCAGTCCACGGTATAGTCAATATCCTTCGCCAACACCACAGTTCAAAGGTGTCAAATCTTCGGTCTTATGCGTTATCCAGCTTTCACCCGCATATGAGGCGATTGAAAACACCATGGTTTGAGTCAGGTGCACCTTAGTTTTCAGGATGGCATCTCGGCTTTTCAATACTTTAAAAGAGGTCTTTTGCAGCAGATTTGTCCAAAGCAATGCGTCATTTGATTTCTTGGCTGCAGCTTCCTTGGGTGTTGATTGTGGATCAAAGTAAAATGAAATCCTTGACAACTTCAATCTTTTCTCTGTTTATCATGATGTTGCTCATTGGTCCAGTGTGAGGATTTTTGTTGTCTTTATGTTAAGGTGTAATCCATACTGAAGGCTGTGGTCTTCTATCTTCAACAGTAAGTACTTTAAGTCGTCTTTACTTTCAGCAAGCAAGGCAGGTTGTTAATGAGTCTTCCTCCAATCCTTATGCCTGTTCTTATTTATATAGCCCAGCTTCTTAGATTACTTGCTCAGCATACAGACTGAATAGGTATGGTGAAATGATACAACCTGACGCACACCTTTCCTGACTTTAAACCATGAAGTATTCCCTTGTTCTGTTCAAACAACTGCCTCTTGATCTATGTGCAGGTTCCTCATGAGCATAATTTTCTGGAATTTCCATTCTTTGCAATGTTATCCATAATTTGTTATGATCCACACAGTTAAATAACTTGGCATAGTCAATAAAACACAGGTAAACATCTTTCTTGTGTTCTCTGCTTTCTGCCAGGATCCATCCAACATCAGCAACCGTATCCTTCATTGCACGTCCTCTTCTGAATCTAGCTTGAATTTCTGGCAGTTCCCTGTCGATATACTGCTGCAGCCACTTTTGAATGATCTTGAGCAAAATTTTTCTTGTGTGTTGTATTAATGATATTGTTCAATAACTTCCACATTTGGTAAGATCACCTTTCTTGGGAATAGGCATAAGTATGAATCTCTTCCAGTCGGTTGGCCAGGTAGCTGTCTTCCAAATTTCTTGGCATAGATGAGCGAGCACTTCCAGGACTGCATCCATTTGTTGAAACATCTCAATTGGTATTCCATCAATTCCTGGAGTCTTGTTTTTTGCCAATGCCTAAATTTTTTTTTTTTTTCAGTGCAGTTTGGACTTCTTCCTTTATTACCATTGGTTCCTGATCATATGCTACTTCCTGAAATGGTTGAACATCAACCAATTCTTTTTGGTACAGTGACTCTGTGTATTCCTTCCATCTTCTTTTGATACTTCCTGGATCTTTTAATATTTTCCCCATAGAATTCTTCAATATTGCAACTTGAGACCTGAACTTTTTCTTCGGTTCTTTCAGCTTGAGAAAAGCTGAGCGTGTTCTTCCCTTTTGGTTTTCTATCTCCAGGTCTTTGCACATGTTATTATAATACTTTACTTTGTCTTCTCCAGCTGCCCTTTGAAATCTTCTGTTCAGCTCTTTTACTTCAGTATTTCTTCCTTTTGCTTTAGATACTCAATACTCAAGAGCAAGTTTCAGAGTCTCTTCTGACATACATTTTGGTCTTTTCTTTCTCTTCTGTCTTTTTAACGACCTCTTGCTTTCCTCATGCATGATGTCCTCGATGTCATTTCATAACTTATTTGGTCTTTGGTCGTAAGTGTTCAACTGGTCAAATTTATTCTTGAGATGGTCTCCAATTCAGGTGGAATATACTCAAGGTCATACTTTGGCTCTCATGGACTTGTTCTAATTTTCTTTGGTTTCAAGTTGGACTTGCATATGAGCAATTCATGGTCTGTTCCACAGTCAGCCCCTGGCCTTGTTCTGACTGATGATATTGAGCTTTTCCATTGCCTCTTGCCACAGACGTAATCCGTTGGATTCCTGTGTATTCCATCTGGCGAGGTCCACGTGTATAGTCACCGTTTATGTTGGTGAAAAAAGGTTTTTTTAATGAAGAAGTCTTTGGTCTTGCAAAATTCAATCATGCAATCTCTGGCATTGTTTCTATCACCAAGGCCACGTTTCCCAACTACCAATCCTTCTTGTTTCCAAATTTTGCATTCCAGTCACCTGTAATTATGAATGCATTCTGATTGCATGTTTGATCAATTTCAGACTGCAGAAGTTGGTAAAAATGTTCAATTTCTTCATCTTTGGCCTTAGTGTTTGGTGTGTAAATTTGAATAATAGTCGTATTAACTGGTCTTCCTTGTAGGCATATGGATATTACCCTATCACTGACAGCGCTGTGCTTCAGGATAGATCTGGAAATGTTCTTTTTGACGATGAATGCAATGTTGTTCCTCTTCAAGTTGTCATCTCTGGCACAGTAGACTATATGATTGCCTGATTCAAAATGGCCAATACCTGTCCATTTCAGCTCACTAATACCTAGGATATTTATGCATTCCATTTCATTTTGGTCAATTTCCAGTTTTCCTAGATTCACATTTCATTCATTCTATGTTCATATTATTAATGGATGTTTGCCGCTGTTTCTTCTCATTTTGAGTCATGCCATATCAGCAACTGAAGGTTCCGAAAGTTTTACGGTCGCCATTAAGGTCGACTCTACTTTGAGGAGGCAGCTTTCCCCTAGTCGTCTTTTGAGTGCCTTCCAACCTGAGGGGCTCATCTTCCAGCACTATATCAGACAATATTTTCCTGCTATTCCTAAGGTTTTCACTGGCTAATTCTTTTCAGAAGTAGACTGCTGAGTCCTTCTTCCTAGTCTGTCTTAGTCTGGAAGCTCACCTGAAACCTGTCTACCATGGGTGACCCTGCTGATATTTGAATACCAGTATCGTATCTTCAAAGGAGTATTATTAAGTGTTCTAGAATTCCCATTCTTCACAATGTCATTCATAATTTGTTATGATCCACACAGTTGAATGCCATTGCATAGTCAATAAAACACAGGTAAACATCTTTCTGGTATTCTCTGCTTTCAGCCAAGATCATCTGACATTAGCAATGATATCCCTTGTTCCACATCCTCTTCTGAAACCGGCTTGAATTTCTGGCAGTTCCCTGTTGATGTACTGATGCAATCGCTTTTGAATGATCTTCAGCAAAATTTTACTTGCATGTGGTATTAATGACATTGTTCTATAATTTCTGCATTCAGTTGGATCACCTTCCTTTGGAATAGATGTGAATATGGATCTCTTGCAGTGGGTTGGCCAGGTAACTGTCTTCCAAATTTCTTAGCATAGATGAGTGAGTGCTTTCAGCGCTGCAACAGTTTATTGAAACATCTGAATTGGTATTCCATCAATTCCTGGAGCCTTGTTTTTTGCCAATGCCTTCAGTGCAGTTTGGACTTTTTCTTTCAGTGTCATTGGTTCTGAATGAATCAAGGAAAATCGGAAGTTGTCAGAAATGAAGTGGAATGCTTGAAGATCAATATCCTAGGCATTAGGGAGCTGAAATGGACTGGTGTACTGGCCATCTTGCATTGGACAATCATTTTTATCATTATCCTGGTTCAAAATCCTATTCTGGAGACAGTCAGCACAGGCTCAGCTCACATTTCCAACTATCTTTCCTCTATGTATGCATATGCATTTGATCGTTTTCCTATTGTCTTTTGAACTGGATTTTATTTATCCATCTCTCTCTGGACCAATATCTCTACTGTTAGTAAAAATTATAAGCTCCAAGCTATTGTTTCCTCATAAGATTTTAGGAAATGACGCCACAATGCTTTCTTGCCCAACACTGACAATGTTAGAAGGAGGCTTATTATGATTTGAGAAGCTAATTACTGATGCCCAAGCAATGCAAACAGCGTGGATGAGAGGGGCCTCCATGGGGAGGAAGGCAGCTTGAATTACGGTCATGAAGATGAAATTATAAATGAGACAAAGGGTTTTCATGCATAAAATTCATCCTTATAAAGGGAAATTGAGAAAATGTAATTGGAAAAGAAGAGGCTTGAAAAGGTTTCCTTTGTCTGAGTGAAACACTGAGCATTGTGTGTTATGGTTGCTGGGTGCTTAATTACGGTTTAAATGGATGGATTGGTGGACGGATAGCAGGTGCGTAGATGGACGAACAGGTGGACAGGTGAAAAGGTAGAGAGTTGGATGCATAGGTGGGTGAGTGGATTTATGGATGAGTAGATGGATGGGAAAGAGCCCTGGTGGTGCAGTGGTAAAGCACTCAGCTGCTAACTGAAAGGTCAGAGGTTCAAACCCACCAGCTGCTCTGCAGGAGCAAGATGTGGCAGTCTGCTTCCATAAAGATTTATGGCCTTGGAAACCCAATGGGGCAGTTCTACGCTGTCTTACAGGGCTTCTGTGCATTGGAATCCACTCAACGGCAGTGGTTAATAGTAGATGGGTGGGGAATGGATAGATGGATGGTTATGTAGTTGGGTGGATGGATTAAATCAAAAGGATCACACGACTTTTTGACATTAACTTACCTGGAGCTCCACTCCTCTGGCTGTAATGTGGCCCAACAGACCCTCGGAAATGGCCCAAACGATCTGAGGAGAAGGCTGTATTTACCACTGGGCACCCATCTTCCCCAGGGGAGCACTAGGCATGACCATTTTGGGTATACACCTACGAGTGGAATTACTGGGTCACATAGCGATTCTATAACTTATTGAGGACTCACCAATCTGGTTTCACAGTGGCTGTACCGCTTTATATTCCCACCAGCGTTACATAAGGGCTGCATTTTCTCCACAGTCTCACCAACACTTCTGTTTTTAATAATAACCATCCTAGTAGGTATCAAGTGGTATCTCATTGTAGTTTTAATTTGCATTTCCCTAATGACTAATTATGGTGCAATTAATCACTTTTGTGTGTGGTCTTTCTAGCTATGGTCTTCTAACGCCCACCCAGGTGACTGAGCAGGATTGTGTGATAAGGTAATTGTGGCCTACCAAGGGGACTGGCCGGTTTTGCCTTAAAAGAAAGCCAATTCCAGAGCAGAGAGAGGAGTCCACCAACACCAAGAAAGGAGAGACCAACAGGAGATGGTGTGGTGGGCTTCCCAGCCCACTGAGAGAGGAAGCTGAGTGCCTTTGGGCAGAGGCTGAGGAGGGCCAGGAAGAGGCATGCCTGAGAGCATGGCTGGGAAGAGGCTGTCCTGATGGAAGAGCTGTGACCTGAGTGTTCCTGAACCTGAATTGTAACTGTTACTTCCCTAATAAACCCCATAATTGTGAGTGTGGTATGTGAGTTCTGTGTGGCCACTGCAATGAGTTATCAAACCCAGTAGAGAGTGCCGTGGGAGGGATGGTGGGTGTCAGAATTAGTAAAGATGGTGGAGAGAGGAGGCATCTCTGGTGGGCCAGCCTTGTGCTGTTGATCTTAGCTCTCCTTCCCTCTTGTGGGGCTGGAGGAGGTCAGATACTGTCACCAAGCTGTTTTTATACTAATGATATTGAGCACCTTTTCAAGTGCTTATTGGCCTCTCATGTATCTTCTTTGGTGAAGTGTTTCCTCAAGCCCTTTAACCACCTTTTAATTGGGTTCAGAGTTAACTTTGAACTTTAGATAAACAAAAAAAAATTTTTACTTATAAGTACGTCCCAGGTATTGAATGGGACATACTTATACTATCAATAAGAAAGAATAGAAATATAGTCCCCAAATTAAGAAGACAGATCAATGGTACAGCCAGAGTCATAGGCGTTCTAGAAAGACATTTGGGATCCTCTACTGTTCTGGTGACTGCTTAATTTTATCCCTCACTGGTGGGGAAGGCATTCATCGATCCTTCTGGAGTTGAGCCATCTTGGCAGTAATGCCTTCCGCCTATTTTTGTCACTACCACGACTCTCTATGCTATTATTTCTTCTTCCCCATAGCTTCTGTGCACTTGGCATTGCTACCAAATCACGGTTTCCATCACCTTTTTGTTACTACTCTCTGCCTTTCAGAAGGGAGCAAGTAAACGCTTAATTTCCGTATGTCAGGATGGTTCTTTGCTTGGCCAACAGTGAAGGCAGCGCAAGTTTCTTAGGTTTGCAATGTAAACTGCTCCTGATCAAATTAGCACATACATTAGCCATGCTGTGAAATAAATACCAAGCAGCTTACATTGGGAATCAGGAATTTACCAAGTTACTTCCTCATTAAAGGAGAAATCACCTTGAACAGCTACAACAGGCTTGGCGAAATTAGCATTTTAAAACATTTGAATGCATTCTTCAATCTTTATGCTTTTGTAGACTTTAATGAAGTAAACATAGAAGGAAAAAAGTTAGTAAAATATGAAAAGAGAGAAATTAGGCTGAATGCTAATCCTTTAGCAGAATTAAACACAAATGCCTCAAAGGTTTTTTTTTTTTTTTTTGTTTTTGGCCTCAAAGGTATTCCTGGGCTGCTTTACAGAAAATAACTAAATAATTAATTCACTTTTTGTATCCTCGTGTGGCAGCGAGTGCCAAATCTCTTTAAAATGTTGTAATGTTTGTTTCTGAGTTTCTCAGGAAAGTTACATGAGTAAGAGCTTTTCCATGACAGTGTTCTGATTCTCTAAAACATTTATTCCTATTATTTAGAGGACATGAAAATTTTGTCTTGGTGGACCATGCAGCAAACCCAGGCCCTGGGAGTGGGTTAGGTTCAAGAGAAAGGGGCAAATTGTTGTTAGTTATAGTAGTTTTTTTTTTTTTTTTATAGTAGTAGTATATATAGAGTGGGCTCCGACTAATGGCAGCCCCAGGTACATCAGAAGATTCTGACTCATAGCTACCCTATAGGGCAGATAAGAACTGCCTCATAGGGTTTCCAAGGAGCGGCTGGTGGATTCGAACTGCCAGCCTTTCAGTTAGAAGGCATAGCTCTTACCCACTGCACCACCAGGGCTCCTAAGGAATCCCAGAAGCATCATGAAAGGAATCTTGGGAGTGTATGGGGCTCGTTACCTGGCCTGAATCTTTTACTTATGGCAATGCAATCATTCATCAATGAATGTTTATGAGTACCTGCTCTGTACCAGGTGCTGAGCTTGGAGCTGGGATGATTTCTGGTCAGCATGCCAGGCTTGATTCTTTCGCTTTGGGGCTTGCATTCTAGTTGGAGTGATGGACAATGGCTGAGTGGAAAGAGCAGGTGTTGAGAGATGTTATGAAGGAAATAAAGTGGTGGGATGGAGGTCAGCAGAGGAGACCTGCCTACGTAGGACAGTGGGCCAGTCTCTCCAGTCTCTCTGAGGGGATTGTAGTTAAGCGGAAGCCTGAAGATGAGGTGGGCAGAGCTGAGGAGGGGGAAGGCCATTTCCAGTAGAAGGAATGCTGTCAAAAGCCCACTCAGGGAGCTGGGGTAGGAAGGCAGGTGTGGCTGAGATAGAGCTGCCAGGAAGAGGAAGGCCCAAGACCATGTGGGGGCAGGGGAGAGTGTGTGGGTGACAGCCCTATGGATTTTATTGGTAGTGAGACCGGAGGTGCCATTGGAGGGTTTTAAGCAAGGAAGTGACATAGTCTGATTTACACTTTTAAACTTTTGCTCTGATGTCTGTGTGGATAATCCTCTCACCCCTCCTCTTTGCTTGGGAAGCAGGCTGAGGACACGGGTGTCCCTCATCCCATAAATGGGAAGCTGGTATCTGGTCAGTCAGCACAGAACAGCAGGCACAGGGAGGGACTTTGCCACTGATTGCTGCTCGCCACAGTGGTCACTGCCGGCACCAAGTCCTGAGGAGACTCAGAAGGAGGGGAGGATGCCATGTCTCACCACAGCCTAGACTCTGCCTTAGCCATCTGCCATTATACTTCTGGGGGAAGCCCTGGGAAGAGAGCCATCAATCAGGTGACCTCAGGAGCCAGAGCGCCAGGCCTTCAGGAGAAGAGAGGTGAAGGGAAAACAACCCTCCTCGTTCTCTTCAGTTCTCCATGATGAGGGCCCAGAGGAGAAAGCCTGAGGGAAGGTGCAGTCTCTCCTCCCCAGTGAAGTAACCAGGGCCCAACTCACCATTTGCGCCTCATCTTCTCCCCTAGTTCTGAAAATGAAGTGGAAATGGCTCCTGGCACCCAGGCAGGAGCATTGTGGAAAGTGGATTAGGGGATAGATCCTGAAGTCTGAGGGTGCTTCCCATAGCAGAGGGGTTAGCTACCGCCTTGTTGTTGTTGATAGGTGCTATTAAGTCGGTTCCGCCTCATAGTGACCCTGTGTACTACAGGACTGCCAACTTAGAAGGGTTACATTTCTTACTCGATTCTCATATTATTTTTGAAGAAGTAAATTGGAACAAAACTATAGGGACAGAAGTCAGATCATGATGGCCACGGACTGGGCGTCGGGGAGAAGATAAACTACAAGGGAACATGAGACCACCTTCCAGCCAAGCAATACACAAGCACTCAAGGTCATGAAACACGTACAGACTATTGATGGGACACTAATTTGCTCTGTAAACTTTCACCTAAAGCACAATTAAAAAAAAAAAAAGAAAAGAATAACTGTGCAGGGTGGGATTAAAATAATAATAACAATAATGTCCTGTATCTCAGTTGTGGTGATGGTTACATGACTGTATACCTTTATCAAAACTCATTAAACTGGACACCTAAAAAGGGTGAATTTTACTCTATGTAAATTATACCTCATTACACCAGAATTTGAACAATAATGGAAAAGTAAATTGGCATTTTATGGGCAATGGAATTATGGGTCATTTCTGTTCTTGTTCTTTTTTGTATTAAAAAGCAGACGAGTGAATACGATTTAAATGCCCGTTTGAGTGGTGCACTGAATCACCCTTTTCTCCAGTGTTACAGGCTTTGTAGGGTTGGCAGTTACAGGACAAGTTGGCAGATCGTCTGTCATCCCTGTGTCATTAGAACCCTGTGATGTTGATATCCAGGCTGCACTGAGGAGCTCCAGTATCAGGGAGCGTCTGGCTGTGCTCTGGTTCCCAGAAAGAGGCAAGTCACTGCCTGGGCACGTTCCAGACATGGCATTCAGCAGACTGGAGAGAAGCCCTCCAGGGCACCTTCCAGGACTTGCTTGCTGTCCACCTCTGTAGGACTGTGAGCTGTATCAGTGTGCAGGAGGTACCCCTGAGAAGGTATTGTCCTGGTGCGTATTATCTAGGACCTTCGAAAAGTGGTCATTTTATTTTAGAAAATAATTTGCACAAAGGTAATGATACCATTTTAACCAGGATTTAACAAATATGACTCTCTGTTTCCCTCAACCGATTAAGTAGTATATGAACTCAAGTTATGGATGTTAAAGTTTCTGAACAATAAAGGTCAGTACTCTGGGGGTCAAAGCTGAAATGCCTGTTTGCCTATTCCGGTACAACCGAAGTGGTATAAATTGGCATTTGAGGCCCTCTGTTTTTTTTTTTTTTGTTATCCCCCTGGTACCATTTTCTCCCACTGCCCTTATCATCCTTAATGCTGGAATGCCAATAAGCTTGTTTCAAATCTCCGTCATTGCCTCAGGCTTTTTCCTTTGTTTGGGATGCCTTCCTCACGGTTTTTTGTCTACTCTTACCCGTCTGTTTCCTCCAGGAAGCCTTCTGGGGATTTCCCTGCTGAGCTATTGCTCTTGCTAACTGCCACCTGGTTGGCTCCTGACTCATGGCGACCCTATGCAAAATGGAATGAAACTATGTAGCCTTGTGCCATCCCCACAGTCTGTTACAGATGGGACCGTTGTGATCCACAGGGTTTTCATTGGCTGATTTTCGGAAGTAGATCGTCAGGCCTTTTCCCCTAGTCCACCTTGGCCTGGAAGCTCTGCTGGAACCTGCTCAGCACCCTAGCGACATGGAAGCCTCTGCTGGCAGACGGGTGGTAGCTGTGCGTAAGGTGCAGTGACTGGGGACTGAATCCAGGCCTCCCACATGGAAAGCAAGCATTTTACCACTAAACCACCGATGCCTGCCTGTGGCACTGTGCAGGATACTATTCCAGGGGGGTACAGTGCTCTTTTACTTTTTTTTTATTTTTTACTTAAAAAAATCATAGCAATCGATGACTATATTCTCATTGAAAAAATTCAAACCGTGCAAAATTATTTAGGGAAAAAAAAGCCAGTCTTCTTTCTCCTCCTCTGAAACCACAGATAAAATTTGCCGAATAGTTTTCCAAAACTTCAGGAACTTTTCTTAACCTGCATTTATACCTCTGTGTGTGTGTCCGTGTGTGTGTATGTGTGTGTATGTGTATGTATGTGTGTGCATGTGTGTCTCTGTATGTGCATATGTGTGTGTGTGCATATGTGTGCGTGTGTGTGTGTGAGCGCACGTGTACATGAGTATGTACACACAGCTCTGGTTTCTTTTCTTTTTAAAATATATATGAAGAGGTCATTCTGTATTTGTTATCATAACTACCCTGTGAAGCATGTTATTAGTCTATTCAACAAATGAGAAAAACAGCTTTAAAAAAAAAAAAGCTTACTTGTCAAAATCTCCAACTTTAATGACTAGTCTTTGCGATGCTTTAGTCATAAATTATAATGCTCTAGAAAACGAACCCTTGGAGCCACTTTATTTTTCCTGGCAGTTTTATGGGACAATTCAATATACAGTCATGTGTTACTTAACATCCACAATACGGTCTGTGAAATAGAACGTTATGTGATTTGGTTGTTGTGTGAGCACCGTATTACAGACCGTCCCTGGGTTACGAATGCCTGACTTATGGACAGTTCCTACTTAAGAACCAACTGCCATAAAGACTTTTTTATTAAAAATTTGAGTTAAATACAATGGTTCATAGTAATAAAAGCACACACTACTTTGTGACCTTTGGGAAAACATTGTGCAGTTTAGAAGTGTTTGTAGCCCTTAACCACTACCCACCAGGGTTTCCTTTATAGTCATAGGAAGATAAAATATATACAATATACTAAGACAAACATTGGACTAACTGACGCTAAATAAGAACCACATGTACCTGTTCTGAGTTACCTACAAATTCTACTTAAAGACCGACTTAGGAACGGATCTCGTTTGTAACTTGGGGACTGCTTGTATACAAGAGAAATGTGGTCTATGTGTTGTATACGGCAGCTGTTGCATTTGCTAAGCTCGGTTATGTCCACTTCGTCCCATTCTCCAGTCAGGATTTCTCAACTCTTTCATAACCACTATGAGTTGGAATTGACTTGACAGCAGTGGGTTCTTTTTTTTTTTTATTATAACCTTATGGGACCATGGACGTATATGGGGTCCGACGTTATGCGTCGCATGACTATATGTGTATCTATACATCTCTATGTTGCTGTCAGGTGCGTTGAGTTGATTTTGACCCCATGTGACAGATTGGAATTGACCCAGGGGGTTTCCTAGGCTGTAATGTTTATGGGACCAGATCACCAGGTATTTCTCCCATGGAGCAGCTGGTGGGTTCAAACTGCCAACCTTTGGGTAGTAGCTAAGCACTTAACCATTGCACCAGCAGGGCTCCTATCTAGACCTAAAAAAATCCCTTGCCGTCGAGTCGATTCCAACTCATAGCCACCCTACAGGACAGAGTAGATCTGCCCCATAGGGCTTCCAAGGAGCGCCTGGTGGATTCAAACTGCCAACTTTTTGGTTAGCAGCCATAGCTCTTAACCACTATGCCATGACAGTTTCCTATCTAGATAAAAAAAAAAAAAAAAAAAAAACCACAAAGATCAAGATATCTCTAAATAAATAAAAACACACTTCTTTCTCCATTTAGCTATTAAAAAAAAAAAAGTATTTTTTGAACCAACTGCATTCCAGGGCAAAGGCTAAAAAACAAACAAATCTTTTTTTTTTTTTTTTTTTAAATACAAATCCTGAGTAGTGGGAGGAAAAGTAAAGATGGTTTTCATGGCGTTTTCCTGTTCTTGTTTGCCAGCCTTCTGAGCCTTTTATCCTGTGGCTGGTTTTATAGAAGTCCTCCAAAGAAAGTACACCCCTCCAGGGCTGAGTCGGCCAGTTTTTCTCATGAAATCTTTAACTCCAGGGTAATCTTGTTCTTGGAATTTTCCAAATGTGAAGGGTAAGGTTGCCATAGCAACTAATGTAAACGGACAGCTCCTGTACTGGGATGAGCAGCTGTCTGGAACATCCTTTCACTGGGGCTGCCTCATCATCTCTGCAGCTGTGACCTCAGCGGGGCTGTTCAGGAGCTCGAGTCTACATTCCAGCCCTAATACAGGTCACATCTGAAGCCTACGTCGTGTTGCAACCTCAGGACAGAGTCAGGATGTGGTTGTATCTTCTAGCATCTTCACCACGGCTTTTATTTGAATCATCATAGTAGTTGCCAGATACTTGCATGATGGTAGATGAGTTTGCTCTCTCTCTGAAGAGATGAATAAAATCTTTTTCTAGATCCATGGGAGTATGCAGAACCAAAGAAGAATACGGATAAAGCTCCTATTTCCTGACAAGATGGACTGCTCAGTAACACTACCCTAACCAAAAGACCAAACCCACTGCCGTCAAGTCAACCCCGACTCACAGCGACCCTAGAGGACGGGGTAGAACTGCCCCGTAGGGTTCCCCAGGCTGTGATCTTTACGGAAGCAGACTGCCGCATCTTTTTCATGCACAGTGGCAGATAGGTTTGAACCACCAACCTTTCGGTTAGCAGCCAAGTTTTTAACCACTGTGCCACCAGGGCTCCTAGTAACTCTACAGGAAATTAAATTTCCCAAAAGTTGGCATGAGGTAGGGAAAAGAACATGGACAACGGTTCATTTAAAAAATATTAATCAAGCACTGTTACAGATTGAATTGTGTCCCCCTCCAAAAGACGTGCCAGGATCCAAACCCCTGTACCTGTGAAGGTGGCCCTATTAGGAAATAAGGGTTTTTCTTATTTAAGAAAAATATTTCTTATTTAAAAAAATTTTTATTAATTTGTTATGTTAATGGGGTCTCACCTGAGTCGGTGGGTCCTAAACCTAATACCTTCTGTGTGGCATCTTAGGTAAGAAAGACATGGAGAGGCGTGTGCGCGCACACACACACACACACACACACACACACATGAGAAAAGACCACACAACGAACCATCTACAAGCCAAGGAATGTCAGGGAACACCGGAGGCTACTGACAAGGAAGGACCCTCCTAGAACTGATGCCCTGATTTGGACTTCTAGCCCCCAAAACTGTGAGATAAGAAATCTCTGTTCTTTAAAGTCACTCATTTGTGGTATTTTTGTACGGCAGCATTAGGTCACTAAGACAAGCACCCTCTATGTGCCAGACACTGTCCTAGATGCTGGGGATTCAAAGCGCTGGGGTGGACGGTCTCAAGCTAGTGCCTTGCCAACTGTGCATGTGAACAAGGGTGCTTTATAACTTGCTCAGGGATGTTTTTGATGGAGGAAAGGTGTCCAGGGCTTGTCTAGCCTGATGCCTTTTACACAGTAGGTGCTTAGCAAACGTTGTCAGTGACAATAACGAAGGTGGGGAGCAGCAGGCTGAGACAGAATTAATGGATTTTAGAGGTCAGTGACTCCAGGCAAGTCACTTTGCCTCTCTGAGCCTCCTTCATTTTAAAAGTGGGAATAGTGGTATCTCCTTCCAGAGTTGTTGTGAGAATTTAGTAAGACAATGTCCCTGGAAAGTCTAGTGTAGAGCCTGATACAGAGGAGGCTCTCTGAAGTGTCTGTAGCTAGAGGTGAGATTGTAGAAGATACGCGTGGAGAAGTCAACTGGGGCCAGGTCATGCAGGCCCTGTGGTTAACCATTTCGGGTTTACTCCTAAAAGCAGGTAGGGAGCCCCTGGAGGATTCTAAGTGACAGAGGAACAGGCTCAGCTCTGCCTTTTTGGAAGCACACTCCACTGCAGCCTGGAGAGCAACCAGGAGCTGGGAGGACAGCTGGCAGGCTTTTGCCACAACCCAAGTGAATCATGCTGATAATCCATGCAAAGAAAGGAGCTAAGGAGGACAGAAATGGGTGGACTCAAGAGCTACTTGGAAGTCAGAGTTAACGGGTCATGGCATAGTGGTTAAGAGCTATGGCTGCTAACCAAAAGGTTGGTAGTTCAAATCTACCAGGTGCTCCTTGGAAACTCTATGGGGCAGTTCTACTCTATCCCATAGAGTTGCTAAGAGTTGGAGGCAATGGGTTTGTTTGTTTTGGTTTTGGGCACTCGTTAGATATGGGTGGGGAGATGAAAGAGCTATTCAAATGTAGAGAAGTCTAGATAACACCCTGATTTCTTGCTTGTGCAGCTGGGTGGAGCGTGGTGGCTCCCTTTGAGATGGTGAACATGGGAAGAGGAGCTTGTTTGTGGGACAAGAACTGAGTTGAGCTTTGGATTTGAGGTGTGGGAGGCCTGTGGGCCAACTTGCGGGAGATGTCCACACACTCTGACCAAGCCAACAAGCCCCAAAGGAGAATATGGTTCTGCAAACAAGTCTTTAGAGTCTGCTGAGTGTCAGCCTCACTAACTGCATTCCTCACTGACCCCACAAATACTAACCGAGAACCCCCCTGTGTCCTGGACCCTGGCACATGGGCACACAGGTGAAGAAGACAAGTCTGGACCTGCTGGAGTTTCTTTCCACATTGGGAGACATGTAATGAACATGTGACCAGGGTGCAAATAAGATCATTCCAGACTTTGAGAAATGGAAGCAGAGGGTTGGAGTGTTTAGAGTACCTGAGGTGGATGGGTGTGATGTAACTTTGGACAGGGTGGTCAGGGAAGGCTGAAGAGGTGACAGCAAACTGAAGGATGAGAGACCTCATGTAGTCTCCTTGAGCCTGGTTTAAACATCTGCAAATGGGATAAGAATGCTTTCCTGTGTCCATAAAGGTGACTTTGTTGTTGTTGTTAACTGCCATCAAGTCAGTTCCAACTCTTGGCAACCCTGTGTATATAGACTAGAACTGCTCCATAGAGTTTTCAAGGTTGTAACCTTTTAGAAGCAGATCGTCAGGCCTGTCTTCCAAGGTGGCTCTGGGTAGGTTTGAACCACCAACCTTTTAGCTAGTAGTCCAGTGCTTAACTGTCTGCACCACCAGGGACTCCTAAAGGCAACTTTAAGCTACATAAACATGAGACGTTTCTATCAAATGAGGTCTCTCTGGAGGCTTAGGGAGGTGTGGTGCTGTCCTGGTGTCCCTGATGGTGCCCAGAAGGAAAGAAGGGTGTTTGCCCAGCAGTTTCCTTAGATTCAAAGGTCCTGGCCTGGGGAAGAGACAGGCTTTGACCTCAGACTCTTGTCCCCACAGCTCCCAACTCCTCCAGGACTGAGGGCTGGGGCCTTGGCTGCACCGAGCCTCGTGGCCACAAGAGGGCTCACAGCTCACAGTCTTGGTGTCCAATAAGCTCTTCCATGTTTGTCCGTCACAGTTTCGTTGAATGGAGCCCAATCCTATAATGTTCGAAATTGCTATTTAATTCTGAATGATCATTGGACAATTCTAAGCACTTCTGTGATAGCTAAACATTAATTTTAACATCTAAATTTTATAAATGTTTAAATGTGTTGCTCATGCAGAGCTATTCAGATGCAGATGATTAAGTCAAATGATTGAGTTTATAATTTTCTGGAAGTTTTTCCTCTGAAATTAAATTTCCCCCATTAAACGTTTCCTTTGTTATCACCCTCGATAAGCTATTCAGTTCATATTCACGATGGTAATTATTCTATCTCCACAATACGCACGTTTCTGCCTTGGTTTCATCTCCCGAATTTTCGTTAGGTACCCAGAATGCGCACAGCGTCCTGCTTGAAGCTTCAGCATCTGATCCTCTTGTGTCAAACTGGGGATAAACAAAAAGCTGAATCCGTAATAAGGGAGGAACTTTGGGAGGCTGGCAAAGCCTGTCGCTGGGCAGTGGGCTTCACAAGGCCATCTTCAGGCAGGGAAATTTGGATGCATGTCCAGCCTTTGTTTAGATAGAAACAATCCCATGGTCATGGTGAGTCATTGGGCTGATAGGAAGTCAGCAGGTGGGCGTGGGTTCCTCGTCCTCTGAGTAAGTCACGCAAAGGGCGGTACTCAAGGTGGTCATCATCATTAGCCCCGATCATTCTTCGCTTGTAAGAACCTTGTCAGCTGGATGCTACTGGGGTCTCAAAGTCTTAGAATCCTCCAGAGTAGAGGAGGCCTTTTCATAAGGCTGATGACACTGACTCCCAAGGAAAAGGACTTTGGGAGTTGAATTTTTTTTTTTTAATTAATTTTTATTGCACTTTAAGTAAAAGTTTACAAATCAGGTCAGTCTCTCATACAAAAATTTACACACACATTGCCATACACTCCTAATTGTTCTCCCTCCAATGAGACAGCACAGTTCTTCCCTCCATTCTCTCTCCTCGTGTCCATTCGGGTAGCTTCTGACCCCCTCTGCCCTCTCAACCGCCCTCCAAACAGGAGATGCCAACATAGTCTCATGTGTCTACTTGATCCAAGAAACTCGTTCTCCACCAGTATCATTTTCCATTCCCTATTCCAGTCCAATCCCTGTCTGAAGAGTTATTCCAGTCCAATCCCTGTCTGAAGAGTTAGCTTTGGGAATGGTTCCTGTCCTGAGCTAACAGAAGCTCTGGGGACCATGGCCTCCAGAATCCCTCCAGTCCCAGTCTGGACCATTAAGTCTGGTCTTTTTATGAAAGTTTGGGGTCTGTATCCCAACTCTCTGTTGAGTTCCCTGTCAGGGTAGTCATCATTTATAGCTGGGTACCATCTAGTTCTGGTCTCAGGCTGATGTAGTCTCTGGTTTATGTGGCCCCTTCTGTCTCTTAGGCTCATAATTACCTTGTATCTTTGGTGTTCTTCATTCTCCTTTGCTCCAGGTGGGTTGAGACGAATTGATGCGTCTTAGATGGCTGCTTGCTAGCGTTTAAGACCCCAGACGCCACTCTCCAAAGTGGGATTCAGAATGTTTTTTTAGTAGATTTTATTATGCGAATTGACTTAGACGTCCCCTGAAATCAGGGTCCCCAAACCCCTGCCCCTGCTACACTGGCCTTGAAACATTCAGTTTATTCAGGAAACTTCTTTGCTTTTGATTTAGTCCATTTTTGTTGACTTGGGAGCTGAATTTTTTAAAACTTTAAATTTCTAGTGAAACAGAGGCATGTTGGCTCCCCTCTATCTTGGTTTCCTTGCTAACTGTTTTTGTTCTTCAGCATCTAGGCTAGCTGGGCTTTGGGATCTCTGTTTACCTGGCGCAAGGGTATAATTGTTCAAGTCAGCTGCGGCAGCCCGGTGGACTTGTGTTGTTATTATTTGATGGAAGAAGGCATCCTGCATTGTGTGAATCTCCATAGTAGAAAGGCTTCTGGCAGAGATTCTAGGAAGCCAAATGGGACCTTGTTCCTGGCCCAAACGCAGCCAATCTGATGTTCCCACATGGGGTATGAATTCTGAGAGTGTGACATGCCAATGAAGGGACACCGAGAGGTGCCTCAGAGCCATGGTGGCTGAGTCCAGGGAGAGGGTGCATTTGGGTATCCAGGAGCAACGTCCTAACTGGATTCTTCTTCAGGCGTGACCACAGTGTATTTTCTGCTCCTTGGACCTCAATTGTTGTTGCTTGTTTTTGTCTTTTGAGTCTGGCTCTTTGTCTTTTCTATCAATTCTGTGAAATTCACCTGAAGAATTGCCAGTCTACTTAAGTTAGCTAGATTTGGTTTCTGTTCTTTACAACCCAGACCCCCGATGCAGCTACTGATGTAGCAGTTCTTCTTCGTCACCTCTCAGTTCTTTTTTCTCCCATCTGAGATTGAGTTTTCTCTGTGTGCACCTGCTGTGAACCTTAGGGGCAGCTCCAGCCTGCCTCTGTCTCACGCACATCAACTCGTGCAGCTGAAACCAGAGCATTTTCCCAGCATTTAGTGAACCTCCCAGCCAAGACCTGCCCCCCGGCTCTTCTTGGTTAGCTGATCATCCCCAGGCCAACTTCTGCTTCCTCTTCCTAGAAACACAAAGCTTGGGAGGGCGAATTTTCAAGTCGAAGACCCTGGATTCCACTCCAGGCTCTGCTATTTACTTCTGTGTGTCTTGGGGCCTAATTCTTAACTTCTTTATGTCTCAAGTTCCTGATCTGAAAAATGAGTATAATAACGGTATATAGCTCATAAAGCTGCAATAAGGATTAAATTCATCAACATATGTAAAGCACCTCAACAGCGTTCTGTGGCAGTCATAGGTATGCATGCTAAGTACAAAGCATAGTTTTTCAACACATTATTCCCTAAGAGGGACCTTAAACTGTATACTGTTATGGCATTAAATAGCACTGACCCACAAAACAAGAAAGTTGTTCTTTTTACCGTTACAAGTATGTCAACAAGGAAGTTTCAGTTTTATGCTTTTGTCTTTTGTTGTTGCTGTCGAGGCAATTCTGGCTCATGGTGACCACATCTGTGCAGAGTAGAACTGCTCCATAGGGTTTTCCAGGCTTGCCAGGCTTGTCTTCTGAGGAACCTCTCGGTGTGTTCGCACCACCAATCTTTTGGTTAGCAGCCAAGCGCTTTAACCACTCTGCCACCAGGGCTCATAAAGAAGGGGAAGGAGGTTGGAAATGGGGATGTTGGGGCCACGAGGCAGATGGGATAAGGCACCTGGTGTGGGGGGCTGTGGAGTCAGGCAGGTCTGGGGTGCACTTCTTTGCTTCTTACTGGCCAGACTTTGACACAAGACCACACTGTCTGAAAACAAACTTCGTCTACCCACATCTTGCCTCAGTTACTAGTTTTCTTTAGAACATTATTTTGTGCCTGGGGACTTCACTCACCTGGGGACATTATTTAAAAAGCAAACCCAGACCCTGCATTTCCAGAGGTTCTGCTTCCACAGCCATCTGCATTTTTAATACCCAAGCAAGGTGGTTCTACTGCCCAAAATTTATGCACCACACTTCGAGAAATCCCTCTTCCTTCTCTTTTTTAAAGGGGGGTGTCCCTTTGTCCTTATTGCTTCAGAATCATCTGTGTACCTCTTCGCTGGCACGAAAGCCCCACTTGAATGGAAGAAAGTGAAAAATGCTGCCAAGTAGGTTATGAGTAATGGCGTTAAAATGAAGAATGGGTTTACAATGTCGTGACGGCTTCAAAAACATTAAGACATTTTCCCTGTTTGAGCACTCTCTCATATTAGGAAAAATTACAATTTGCCATTAGGTTATTGGGAGGAAGCTAGGTATGCCAAAAATCTTTAGCTAAAAAAAAGAAAAAAAAAGAGCTTTTATTTTTCTTTATTAAAAAGTTCAACTCAATATGAATTTCCTTGCCAAATTTTGGAAATTGGAAGCCTAAAATATTTTGATATTATAATCCAGTTTTTGTTTTAGTTTTTTCCCCCTTCTTCTTGCATTCAGTGGAAAGTCTGCTCTGTGACTCGTCCAATTTAAAAAAAGTCTGTCGCCAAGAAATAACACCTTGTCAGCAGTGGACAATGAGGAGGTGAACCATGAGAATGCAAATACTGAGCATCATAACATGGAAAACAGTCTGAGCTTTGAAGGGCGCTGTGAATCACTGCCGCACATGGTTCTCGGGTTGCGTAAAGACATCAAGATGGAAAATTCTTCCACCAGGAGATTTTACTAATAAAAAGCTGTGACTCCTTTCCCCTTTGGCCCCCATGTCTTGTCTGCTATTTGGAGAGCTGGCAAGGGGCTGTTGTCATGTTGCCTAAGTGATACTCAACGTGAGAAGACCTGAGTTAATGGCTAGACCCTTAGAATCAGCCACCACGCCCTTAATTCTTGAGGTGGAATTCTCTCATGTATCCCGTCAATTTAAAAGTTCTCACATTTCTTTGTACAGGGAAAGATGTAACAAATTCGGTAGGTGGGTTGCTTTTTTTATTTTTTCTTAATTGAGCGAGACCTAAAAATTCTATCAGGATGATTGGAAACCACAGGAAATAGCACCAATGCTGATAAAGATGATGATAAAGGTGGTAATCTTACTGTCTACCTCGAGCTCTTGCTTTCAACGTCACTCGCCTGTGTCGCATTTGCTTCCTTTACAGAAAGTAATCAAAGGGTCAGCAAATCCACCATGGGGAGACTTCCAGTGAGTTCTGTCTGATGGGCAGTGAGAGGCTAATTGTCTGACAGATTCATGATGTAGAGGATACAGGAGCCCCAGGTAGCGAAGACCCTCCACAGAGGCGGGGCTTGTTTCTGAGCAACTTGTAGGATCCTCACCCCACCCCCACAAATGTCAATTAATCTCTCAGAACAGGAAGGGATGAGAACCTTAGCACTGCGCACCTTGTGTTTCCGAGGCTGGGTCTAGAGAGAAGGGTTATCAACGTATTCCCTTTGAAGGGTGGGTTTTTCAAAGTCATGGAACTCTCTGTGGAGGTGGTGGGTGGTCAGACCACAGCACCTGCTTGAAAGGAGGCTTTCATTCTGGTTGTGGCCCCTTCAGGGGGCTGCTGCCTCATTCCTCACTTAAAGCTGGCCCACAGAAGCCCCCCACCTTGCGCAGGTCTCCCAGGAGGTTGGCCTGTTTTCGAATTCCGGTTTTGAAAAGGGCTTTGAAGATAAAAGGAGGCATCTGCTGCTCACACTGCAACCCCCTAACTTAACTAGTCTTGGAGCCTCTTCCTAAAACCAACCCCCTCCCGTTGTAGTGGTTCCGGAGCCGTGGACTGTGATGTTGCTGGCCGGGCCACCTCCGCCCCTCCTCTGGGAGTGTGGCTTTGCTAACCCACCAAGAGACACTTCCCCACAGGAGAGCAGTGGGACGCGGACCTCACATTCTCATAAAAAGGCCAGACTTAATGGTCTGACTGAGACTAGAAGGACCCCAGAGGTCTATGGACCCCAGACCTGTTAGCCCAAGACTGGAACCATTCCCAAAGCCAACTCTTCAGACAGGGATTGGACTGGACTATGGGATAGAAAATGATACTGGTGAGGAGTGAACATCAGACTACGTGGGCAGCTCCTGTCTGCAGGGGAGATGAGAAGGCAGAGGGGACAGAAGCTGGCTGAATGGACATGGGGAATACAGGGTGGAGAGAAGGAGTGTGCATTAGGGGGTGAGCAACTACGAGTACACAGCAAGGCATGTATAAGATTTTGTATGAGAGACTGACATGATTTGTAAACTTTCACTTAAAGCAGAATAAAAATTAAAAAAATAAAATTAAAAAAGACACCCCCCCCCCATTTTTCTCCTCCCAAAATGGTCCTTTCAGCCCTTCAGCCATTTCTCCTCTTTGGGTCTGAAACCAATCTAGCTTGCTCAGAGTGTCTGTGATGAGGAGCGTAATAACATACTTACCCAGCCCGGCCAGCATAATCCAGGTCATTGAAAGATCCTTCTGGATCACAAACCTAATTATCTCTCATGATTCTTGTTAGAAGTCTTTCAGGAACCACCCTGCACCCTTATGCAACTTTTAGAAGAGGAGGTACCAAACATAATGCAGCCCTTTCTTGATGACTTGTGACAGGTACTCACAATTAGGCTGTGCAAAGTTACAGCGAGGTTACTTCTGTCGTCCCCCGAACGCTGTGACACAATTGCCACGTGTCTGTCTAGCACTTTCTCTGTCTAATCCACTGTGGGATAGAAAATTGAGTAATCGATTAGTTAGCATCATACAAAAGAATTAATGAGTCTGGAACTTGGTAGAGTAATAAAGGGCAAAGTTTGTGAAGTCACACAGCTCTGGGTTTGAGTGATGAATTTATAGTTTACTAGATGGAAACCCTGGTGGCATAGTGGTTAAGTGCTATAGCTGCTAACCAAAAGGTCGGCAGTTCAAATCCACCAGGTGCTTCTTGGAAACTCTATGGGGCAGCTCTACTGTGACCTATAGGATTGCTATGAGTTGGAATCGACTCAACAGCAATGGGTTTGGTTTTTGGGTTTAGGTGACATCACAGGCTAGTTACTAAATCTCTCCAAGCCTCAGTTTGTTCATCTGTAAAGTGGGGATAGTAACAGTGCCTTTTTCATAGGGGTAGCGTGAGAGTCCCATGAGATAATGTAGGTAAGGTTCCTGGCACACTAAATTGTTGGCTGGTATTGAAATTGGTGGAGGTGGTAACCAAAAAACCAAAACCACCGCTGTCAAGTTAATTCCGACTCACAGTGACCCTATAGGAGAGAGTAGAACTGCCCCCTAGAGTTTCCAAGGAGCACCTGGCAGATTTGAACTGCCGACCTTTTGCTTAGCAGCCGTAGCACTTAACCACTATGCCACCAGGGTTTCCGGTGGAGGTGACAGAGGACAGCAAATACTGTTAGGGCCCTGCCCATGATGACCCCACCCATACCCTTGGGTCTTCACCATTTCTGTCTGCTGGTCTCTCAGCTTCCAGCTGCAAGCAACTGCAACTTTTTGTTTGTCTGTCCACTGTATCTGCTTGGCCAGAGCTCAGGGAAAGCCAGACGTGCCCAGGAGTTGGCTCCCAGCCTCCCAGGAGTGGTTCTCAACCACCGACTGACAGGAGTTGGTGGATGAAGACCCCAGGTCCTAGGGCTCACGGTGAGGCATAACTGCAATTATAGATGCAAGCTACCCTGTCTGTGGAGCTCCCCTGCGCAAGGGTCTCGGCTGCTGTCGGCTTTCCTCCCTTCCTTGTCACAGTTCCTCACCTCCTACTTGGCTTCCTGGGTCACCTCCTCAATAAACCACAAGCACTCGGGGCCTTGTCTCAGGGTCAGCCTCTGGCCAGCCCCAAACTCAGACTTGGCTTCGACTCACAGATGCTGCCTTGCTGTCTCTCAGCCCACCCTCCCCCTTTTACCCTGCAAGTTGTTGGGATTGGGTAGAGGAGTAATCCTGTTTTCACACAGATACAACCAACACCAAGCCTGATGCCGTCAAGTCGATTCCAACTCACAGTGATCCCGTGTGCCAGAGCAGAACTGTCCCAGAGGGTTTCCTAGGCTGTAATATTTATGGGAGCAGATCTCCAAGTCTTTTCTCCCTTGGAGCAGGTGGTGGGTTCAAACTGCTGACCTTTCAGTTAGCAGTCGAGCACTTACCCACTGTGCCACCAGGGCTCCTTTCACATAGGTAAGTGGTTACAATAGTAACAACGGGTTTTAAGATCGTGCTTTGCTATTCCAGTAGAGTCTTCAATTAAACTATTAGAAGCATGAAGAGTCCCTGGGTAGTGAAAATAGTTAAGTGCCTGACTACTAACCAAAAGGTTGGTGGTTTGAATCTACCCACAGGCACCTCGGAAGAAAGGCCTGGCAATCTACTTCTGAAAGGTCACATTTAATGAAAACCCTACTGAGAGCAGTTCTCCTCTGACACACGTGGGGTCGCCACGAGTTAGCATAGGCTCATTAGTTTACTGGTTAGAAGCATAAAAACAACTCCAAAAACCAAACCTGTTGCTGCCGAGTCAAGAAGCATGAAAGGTGGGTAGTAATTGCTTTCAGAATGGAATCATTAATGCTATCTAATAACCACAAATCTGGGACAAGGAAGATGCAGCAGAACCCGGTGAGAAAAGCAAGCCCTGCCTCCAGCAGACTGTATTGTCCTGATGGACAGCCGCACAGTTTGCACAACATGAATGACCATCCAGTCACCTGTCACTGCTCCAAGGACTGGTCCAACGTGACAAGGGCGGATGCAGGGAGACACCCCCAAGCTCAGTCCTCACTCATGCATTTGGTGCCAGGAGACAGCCAGAAGCCAGAATTTTAAAAACGACCAGTGCCAAGGGGAACACTCTTAATCACTGCCACCTTAATGCGAAGACCAGACCCATGCAGAGATGCAAGACGGGTTCTCTGCCCAGAGTTTGCACAAAAATGAGCTATGTGGCTGCCCCAGTTCATGCACCGGGAATCTCCGATCTGGTAAGACTTAGGGTACCACTGCGACAGGTGTAGGTTATTTGTTATTACAGTTTTCAGGTGGTTGAAATATATTTAAAAACAACACCCATTTGAGGATAGCTCCTGAAGCAGAACCAGGTTTGCAACTACCACCTTCTAGCACTGCAGAAAAGCCAGCCTCTTTCTCCTTCACCCTACCAGCACCAGGGAGACAGACAGATGGACACAGAGGCAAAGCCAAACTGCAGAAGAGGCAGGCTGAGAGTCATCAAGGTGGCTTAATGGAATGAGCCCTTCAACCCATCAACTCGGCTCACGGTTGCAGAATTATTGCTGAAATAATACTTGCTGCTACATGTCCCGAGCACTGGCCATGTGCCACCCACTGTTCTAAGCACATGCATGCTTCATCTCACTGGATGCCCCAGATGCTCCGCGAGGTAGGTATAGCTCTTATCACCATTCTATGGTGATAATAATCTTGGAAGATGTATTTCCCAACCAGCCTGGTGGAATAAGAATTCTGAAAACACCGTCTGTTTTCAGGGCTACCCATGGTGGACAGGTTTCAGCGCAGCTTCCAGAATAAGACAGACTAGGAAGAAGGACCTGGCAATCTACTTCTAAAAAAACAAAAAAAAAATTGGCTAGTGAAAGCCTTACGAATAGTAGCAGAAATTGTCTGGTATAGTGCCAGAAGATGAGCCCCTTTGCAACAATGGGCTCAAGTGTAACAACAATTGTGAAGATGGTGCAGGACCGGGCAGCGTTTTGTTCTGTTGTACGTAGGGTCACTATGAGTCGGGACCTACACAACAGCACCTAACAACAACAGCATGGAAACTGAAGCGCAGAGAGGTTAGGGCACTTGTCCAAGGTCACACAGGGGCAGAGTTGTGGTTCGAACCCAGGTCTGTCAGGCTGCAAAGGCTACATCAAGACTACATCCCAAATCAGCCTAATAGCAAAGGGTGTCCTCTTTCTTGTCACTCCATAAACTGATAAGCTGCTTCTAATAGCACAGATGAGAAAGGCTAAAAATGAAGGACTTTTCTCTCTGGGAATCAGTGTGTCTTTTTGTCTACATAATGCTTGTGGGACTTGGTGAAAATTGGTGAAGAATTACGTACAATCACATTTCCTATTTTTAAAGCAAGCCATTCTATGCCCTGGATGGTGCAAATGGTTAAGCCCTCAGCTACTAACTGAAAATCTGGTGGTTTGAACCTACCTGGAGGTACATCGGAAGAAAGGCCTGGCAACCTGCTTCTGAAAGGTCACACTCTTGAAAACCCTATGGAGCACAGTTCTACTCTGCACACATGTGGTTGCCATGAGATGGAATTGACTCTTTGGCAACTAGCTTGGTTTTTCGTTTTGGTATCCCCCACAGAGTTCCAATGTCCCCAAAGTTTTCTCTACTCACAACTCTTTGGAACAGTAAGTGTTTGCAATAAAAACAGAAATAAATATCCTTTGACTGAGAGATTTGCGAACTAATTGGGTGATCTTTGATTTCCTTGATTTAGAGTCAAACAGTGAACAACTGAAATTCTCTCTGGTACTTCCAGTGGGTTTCCTGGAACCAGGAAGACTCCTCAAGGTCTCGATTTGAGACCAAGATCAAAACTATAATAGCAGCTAAGAGATCTTTATGGAGAGACTGAGGCTCAGAGAGATTGAGTCAAGTGCCCAGGGTCCTATGGTGGCAGAGCAGGGGTTGGAAGCCAGGCCAGGCAGACTCCTAGAGTGCGAGGCATGGAGGCAGGGGACTAAATCACCAGCTCTTGGACTAAGGGGTCTGAGGTAGTTGATGGTAGTTGCAGGGATCTCTGGGCAATGGCAATCCTGGTCAACAGGCAGGCAGCAGAGATTTGGTTTCAGGGTTTAAATACATCCCCAGAAGGGGTCTGAGGTAGTTGATGGTAGTTGCAGGGATCTCTGGGCAATGGCAATCCTGGTCAACAGGCAGGCAGCAGAGATTTGGTTTCAGGGTTTAAATACATCCCCAGGTGGTGGCTAGGGGTGCACAAATAGAATTTCACCCAAGAACATAGTTGGGTCCTCCCGCTGGGGCAGTAAGCACATTAAACAATATATTCCACTGGCCTTTGACCTCTTTCTCTATGTGTCTTGGAGATTGCTTCTTCTTCCCACCTGCTTTCCTATATGAAGAGTGATGGCCAAGGTAGGTGGGTTTCCAGATTCTGGTCCAGTAGGCTGTGTCAAGGGAAGGGCTCCTATCACAGCAGGAGTGTGTGTGCTCCCTGTGCTGGACAGTGGCCTGAGCTCAAGGCTCTAGCTTGGGGAGCATGTGGGGACCTGGAGACTCACACTAGCTTGCTATCTATCAGTGTTAAGGGTATAAGGTTAATTCCTCCACCAGGGGTGGATTATTGAAGTCAGTCATTCAATAAGCTTACTTTGCTTACCAGATCATCTGTAGTGAAAAATTTCATGTCAGTTCCACCACATCCAATCCTCAGTTGGAATCAAATCAAGTCTCTGTTCATAACTCCCTTCACGGGAGTTACCAGGGAGTGGACATTAGAGAATGAGGGCCATGGAAGTGCTGTCGTTAAGTGCTTGGCTGTTAACTGAAAGGTTTGAACCCACCAGCTGCTCTGTAGGAGGAAAATGTGGCAGTCTGCTGTATATAGATATACAGCCTTGGAAATCCTATGGGGTACTTCTACTCTGTGCTATAAGGTCACTATGAGTTGGAATTGACTCGATGGCAGTGGGTTGGTTTGGGGGAAATGTTAGGGACATTTCTATGGCATCAGGAGGAAACAATCAGAGAAATCAAGAACATTGATTTGATAGTCTTGCCATTCTACAAGACAAACGACATGGACTCTTCAAGATTTCAATGTCATAACATGGAGGGGCAACTCAAAAGGGCTGAAAAGGCATAGTGACTAAATGCAATATACAGTGAAACCTGTGAAAGCCAGAACTCAATGGACCACCTTGTTTTTCCAGGTTTTGCAAGTTTTCTGCCTTTGACAGGGTGCAGGGTGCTACTCTTTTATTGCTCTCTATTGGTGGAAAATACTTGAGTTTTCCTTCTCTGACAGGTTTCTGCCTTACACAGGTGTGGGCTTTCGCAGGTTTTACTGTATTTAATCAGATCTTATATAAACTATAAAATGCATTTGGGAGCCATCTGGGGACATTCGAATATGGACTGGATGTTAGATAATGTTAGGGAATTATTAATTTTTCTTAGAAGTCATGGTATTTTGGTTACATAGGAATTGTGGTTATGTAGGAGATAATAATACACAATGCATAATAACATAACACAAATTATGGTTGTGTAGGAAAATATCCTTAGGAGATCTACACTAAAGTTATTGGGGGTGAAGTGTCATGATGTCATGAGCATGCTTACAAGTGATTCAGGAAGGAAATGTATATAGAGACAAAGTTATACACGCACACACATACATACATATTCAGACCTATTAACATACACAGCAATAGGGAGAGAGAGAGAGAAGAGAAAGAAAATGAATGTGGCAAAATGTTAATAACTGATGAATCTAGGTGAACATGGAGGCCTGTTCATTGTGCTATTCTGTAGATTTAAAATATTTCAAAATAAAAAGTCAGGGGAAAAAACAGACCTAGATGATTTAAATTCCCATCCATGCTAGTCTAGACCCATCCCCAGTATTTGTGTTCCTGCTGGCGACCAGATACAGGTCCACTCACCTGCTTTCCCCAAGGGTCCCTGATTTCCCCAAAGGTCTCTGTGTCCCCCAAGGGTACCTGCTTTGGAGATGGCTCTCTATAACTGAGGGTGCATCTAGCTGCCCCGGCCGGCAGACCAACTGGGGCCTTCCTTGACCTATGTACGTCTGCTTCAATTCACCAGGACACATCCAAAAAAAAATCACCTGGGTTGTTTGCATGGACTGACCTTACTTCATCTGCATTCTGCTTTTCCCTGTATATGCGAAATACGTTGTCGGTGTTTAGACCTAATGATCATGGAACTTGAAAGGGGGAGAGGCTGTTACCTTACTGCTTTGACAAATATTGGGAAGAGGGAAGGCATGGCGCCTGTTCTTATTAGCACCCTTTGTGAATATCATCTTGTGAACATCACTTATTACTCAAGTGTCAGAATGGCTTGCATCCTAGAAAGTTATAAAATGGACCTGTGAATCGAATAAGGAGATGAGCTTCAGGTAAAGTGGGAAGGGGCCAGCTTTCCTTTTGTCCTGCTGACATCACTCCCTTCTACTGGCCTCCATGGACAGTTCCTGGCCAGCCAGAGGCAAGGAGGGAATGAGTGACTCCTGGGTAGAATTTTATTCCACAGCTGGTGGCTAGACGGAATAGCCACTCTCGCAGTCCTCTTGCCAGTGACTGGGCCATTTTGTATGGCATTTAGTCATTAGCTTCTTGCCTTGTGGGTGCTGATCTTGTTTTCTTGACTAAACCCTTGTGTCCTCTATACTTTCTGTATCCCCCACATTTCCCTGGATGGTGCTTGATACATGGTAGATATTTAGTAAATGAGATAATTAATACGATAGATTTTAAGGATTCGATCAGGTCACAGGCACAGAAAAATCCAAATCAAACTGTCTTAAACAAAAGCAGGAATGTAGTGGCTCAAATCTCTGGTAAGTCCAAATAGCTTTATGCATTGCCTCAAGGGCTCATTGATGTCAACAGGACCCCATCTCTCACAAAGCTTATCTCTGCTCTCCTCTACAGCTTAATTCTCAGGGTCTACTTGGTGGCAACATGCCAGCTCCAGGCCTACATCTTCCAAGGTCTAGGTCCAAAAGAGAAGAAAAGGGGGTCATTCTCGCAGTGTACGCGAAGTGGCGTTGCATCTTATTGGCTCTAACTGGGCCACGTGTCCATTTCTGAACCATCATGGTGGTCAGGAGGATGTGCACCCCAATTGGCTGGGTCTGGAATCCAGAAATGTGGTCACCTCCACTGGAAGCACAAGATCTGAGGGCGGGGAAGGGTGGTTCCCAGATGAAAATGAAGGGCTCTCAGCAAAACGAAGGGAAATGGATACTAGAGAGCAAGAGCAATAGATTTCTGCTACCTCTGGATCAAGACACTTCAAGAAAGTAGGCATTGAGCAGCTGGCCATCAAATGCCAATACATTGGTTGGTCTGAACTGGTCATCTTCATGCTGATTGGATCTTGGGAATTTTGTATAAATGTGGCTAAGGTCACAACAGAGATGGGGCAAAAAAATGTGGACTGAAGAGGACAAAGCCCTGTGGATGCTGGTCCTGGGATGATGGGCCATTTCTTTCCCAAGGAGAGCTCTAGTTATGGACAGCATTTTAAAATGTCAGCCTTCAGGGACATGTGCCACCTCAAATCCCAGTTGTTCATGAACAGAGAATTCCATAGCTTTGAGAATCACAGTTGGAGAAGTTGGTCAGTAGCAAGGCAGATTAGGCAATCTTTATTCCCAAGATGGTGGCAATTTTATGTTCCATGTTGACAAAGCCTGTCTCACTCCAGGCCACTTCGCTTTTCTTTTGTCAGGTATAGGAGCTCTAGCTAGGTTGGGTATTTTGGTGGCTAAGTCAGATGGCCAGTTAGACCTGATTTTAAGTCTGGTCATGGGAAAAAATTTCTGTCACCCAATGTGAACCATAAAAAAGATGCTGTTCAATGCATCCAGGGCCTGAGGCTGGAATCACTGCTTAACAGAGCTTACTGGAGCCATAGGTGATCTGATCAGATAGTTGCTAAAGTAGAATGTCTTAGTTATCTACTGATGTTGTTATAAGAGAAATACCACAAGTGGGTGGCTTTAACAAACAGAAATTTATTTTCTCACAGTTAGGAAGCTAGAAGTCCGAATTCAGGTTCCTGGCTCTAGGGGAAGGCTTTCTGACCCTGTCGGCTCCAGGGAAAAGTCCTTGTCTCTTTGAGCTTCTGCTCCTGGGCGATCTTCATATGGCTTGGGATCTCTCTTCCCCTATCTCTGCTCTCGTTTAATCCCTTTTATATCTCAAAAGACATTGATTCAAGATATACCCTATACTAATCCTGCCTCATTAACATAACAAAGACAACTCATTCCCAAATGGGATTATAACCACAAGCATAGGGGTTAAGATTCACAATACATATTCTGGGGGGAAATAATTCAATTCATAACACAGAGGTTCTTGACTTTTTTTTTTTTCTATGAAGCTTTTGGAGAATCAGGTGAAAAAATATGAAGCTCTTATCAGAAAAACAAATTTATACTTCAAAACTTACAATTTCTAGGGGTTTCACGTACCTTTTCAAATCCCAGGAGCTCACGAATAGAGAACTCCATAGCTTTGGGAGTTATAGTTGGTGAAGTCGGTTAGTAGCAAGTCAGATAATCACTAGACCCCTCCCAAAAAACAAACCAAACTCATCACTGTTGAATCAATTCCAAAAACAGTGACCCTATAGGACAGAGTAGAACTGCCCCATAGGGTTTCCAATGAGCGGCTGGTGGATTTGAACTGCCGACCTTTTGAATAGCAGTGAATTCTTAACCACTGTGACACCAGGGCTCCCACTTGTCCCAGTAGGGAGGCAATTTTATGTTCTGAATCAGCAAAGCCTGTACATTTGCTGGGCAGTATGTTTGGAAATCCAGGAGATTTGTGCTATTGGCCACGGGAAGTGTTGTCTGGGGTCACTGTGTGTCCTGGTGTATGTATATCCATCCGTCACTGCTCTAAGCACATTGCCTCCTGCAACAGATTCTTGATCTCATCAAGGGAGAAGTAAGAGTGGAAAAGACGTTTTTTAGAAGTTTGGGCTCCAAGATGCAGTCTTAATATATATTAACTCGTGAAATTCATCAATGTCACCTGCGCCGTGATAGAAACTAACATGTGCTGTCTGCTTGAAGCTCAAGTGATGAATGGGCCTTAAGACAGGTGAACTTCACATGAACAGGTGTTGCTGCTAGGTGGAGTTGTGGAGTCATCTCTTTCTCAAAGTCCTTGTTTGGACAAAGGGAGAGAGGGGGAAAGCCCGATCATCTAGAACTGTATTTAGCAGAGTCTCCCAATGCTTGAGGTTCACGCATGCATTTGTCCTTGCAGCAAATATTAATACTGAGTACTGTGTGCCAGGTATTCGTTTAGGGAACAAGCAGTGAGCATAACAGATAAAGTCCCTGCTCTAATGCTTTCTAGTGAGATGTATCCACGTGGTGGCATTGGAAATCTGCCCTCCAAATACCAGTTCAGTTCTGACTCATAGCGAACCTACGTACGACAGAACAAAACACTACCCTGTCCTGCCTCATCCTCACAATTGTTGCTATGTTTGAGCCCATTGTTGCAGCCACTGTCTCAGTCCATCTCGTTGAGGGTCTTCCTCTTTTTCGCTGACCCTCTACTTCATCAGGAATGATGTCCTTCTCCAGGAACTGGTCACTCCTGATAATATGTCCAAAGTGCGTGAAACCAAGTCTCACCATCCTCTCTTCTAAGGACCATCCTGGCTGTACTTCTTCCAAGACAGATTTGTTTGTTCTTTTGGCAGTCCACGGTATATTCAAGATTCTTTTCCAACATTATAATTCAAAGGCATCAATTCTTCTTTGGTCTTCCTTATTCATTGTCCAGCTGATGCAATTGAAAATACCATGGCTTGGGTCAGGCGCACCTTAGTCCTCAAAGAGACATCTTTGTTTTTTAATACTTTTACGACATCTTTTGCAGCAGATTTTCCCAACGCAATACAGCATTTGATTTCTTAACTGCTGCTTCCGTGGGCGTTGATTGTGGGTCCAAGTAAAATGAAATTCCCGACAACTTCAGTATTTTCTCCATTTATCATAATGTTGTTTATTGGTCCAGTTGTCAGAATTTTTATGCAGATTATCTTTTCTGGGTTTTTTGGCCATTCATTTGCATTTTTTGAAGTGCCTCATATCCTTGTCTATTTTTCAAAATGAGTTTTTGCTTATTATTGATTTGCAGGGATTCTTAAAAAATTTATTCTGAATAGTAGACATAGATATCTTCTCCTGATCGCTGATGTAACTTTCCATTTTCTTTTTTTTAGTTAACTTTTCATTTTCTTAACAGTGCCTTTTGAAGAATAGATTTTTTAATTCAGATGAAGTTCAATTTATGAATTTCCTTATTTATAACCGTTGCTTTTTGCATCGTAAGAGATCTTTGTCTATATCAACTTTGTGAAGATTTCTCCCTACATCTTCTCCCAGAAGCTTCATGATACTCGCCTTTATGTTTATATTATATCTCAAATTAATTTTTGCTTGTGGCATGAAGTAGAGACAGAAATTCACCTTTTTTTCATAAGGATACACAGTATTGCTTGTTGAAAAGACTATCTTTTCACATTGAATTGCTTTGACACCTTTGTAAAAAACAAATTGTCCATTTGTGTGAGTCCACTAAATTATTTTTATTTTCTCCACCCATCTCTCTTGGGTCCTGCTCTGTGCTAGTAGACACCAAAGACCCAGATGAGCCAAGATTCAACAGGATGCCACTAATCAGCATTGTCTGTGAGTGGGGAGACTTGGGGCCGGGGCCTGGTCCTGGCCCCGGGCCCTGGCTCCCTGTGGGGTCTTGGTAAGGCTCTGGATTTCTGAAAAATGAAGGAGCAGAACTGTGGTTGTTGATAGGTGTGTCGAGTTGGCTGCAACTCATAGTGACCTCACAAATACCAGAACAAAATGTTGACCCATCCTGTGCCATCTTCATGATCATTGCCACGTTTCAGTCCATTGTTTGAGCTATTATGTCAATCCATCTCACTGAGGGAGCAGAACTAGAGGACTAGAATATATGCTGAGTACGAAGGCTTTTTTATTTTTCTTTCACTAAAGTTCTAGGATTCTAATTTGTGCCACACTATCTATGGCAATGATAATTGAATTGGTGGCTTCCACAAAAAGATTTCTTTCTTAGATACAGTGAGAGAAGTGACACTCTGGCTTTTCATATGATAAATTTGAAAAGAATAGGAAAATCCTACTACGAAAGAAAGTTCCTAACTTACAGCTTTCTGAAAAACATATTACTATCTTTCCCTGAAAAAAAAAAAGGCTTCCTTAAGACATTTTCCCTTTTACCTGAATAACAACTACTCTAAGGATCTGAAAGGGTTAATTCATCCCACTGTGCTTTACCTCTTTCCTGGAAGCAGAAAATTTACCTTTTATTATGCAGAGTGTGTCTTAGCTCTATCATTGTTGGGTCTAGGGCCCTATCCTCAGAGGTCTTATAAATACTACTGTTAGAAAGTAGATGAAAGAACTGAGAATATTTAGCATGGAAAAGAGAAGGCCAGGGATAGAATCCATTAATCTCTCTCTTTCACATTGTAGAATAACTGAAGGACTATAACATGGAAGAATAAAACAAACAAACAAAAAGCCAAACCCACTGCCATGGAGTCGATTGGGACTTATAGCGACCCTACAGGACAGAGTAGAACTGCCCCATAGAGTTACCAAGGAGTGCCTGGCAGATTCCTACTTAACCACTACGCCTCCAGGGTTTCCATACAAGAATAGGCAATAAGTTTATTCTGTGTGGCCCCCAAAGCTGGATCCATAGATGTTAAGTCCGTTTCTACTCAAGCAACATCAACAAACAGAGCTCTCTGGGGATGTAATGAACAATGAGTGAGTTCCTCATCCTTGGAGGTCTTCGAGCACACAGAGATTTATTGAAACCCTTGTGGAAGACATTCTTGGTTCAGGTTGTAGTGACCTTGGTGACCTCTTCTGGAATTCCTCTTGGATCCTTTACAAACATCAGCAAGTTTGTACCAGGCAACCACAGTGGGAAGGCTTGGATGTGTTTCTACAGGTGATAGTCACCATGCTACCTGCCTCCCTCCAGGACATACAGCAGCAAGGTAGGTGTCACTGAAATACAAAGTGTAGCTGCTGGAAATAAGATTATACGAAATTGCTACAAGTTTGTGTCTTTTGAAGATGGCTTTGGTTTTTGGAAACAACCAAAAGTCTGGTCAATATGGGATCATCATGCTGGACAATGCTGTTTGGTTTATATTCATGTTGTAAAATATATATATATATATATATATAAACATAATATTTGTTTGACATTTTTTACAGGTACCAGTGACACCAATCATGTTGCACAACCATCATCAATATCCACTGCCAAATTTTCCATCACCATAAACAGAACGTTTGGGGTTTAAAACAAAATCCAACACCATAGGCATGACTACAGAGAGACAAAGTTGATTTTCTTGGCATGTCTGTAACTCAGTATCAGAGATTTTCCCAAAGTAGCACTTTGAAAATGTGTGCACCCACAAAAGCACTGGGGGAAGCCATGTTTGTTTGAGTGCCTAAATCCTGAAATGATTTTTCTAAGGTCAGTCTCACACCTGACAGTTACAGTACTCGTGCTCAAACAGGGGATCGCCATGTTTATTCCATTTCCTGTGACGGCATTTCTGAGGCTACTAGAAGACCTGGCCCACACTTCCTTCACTGGAAAAATCACTGCATTCCATAGGAGTCTCATAAAGACTGACAGGGGCTGCCTTTATCCTACATGCTCTTGCTTCTTCACTCCCTTGTGGGCACCTCTAACTGCTGGCACAGCAACATGGTGCTTCTGGGGGGCTCCGCCTGCTTGGCGCACACTCACAGCTGGATAGCTGCTGGGGCCACAGCTCCTAGAGCCAGCCACCTCCAAACACATAGGGGTGGCTGCCCGCCGAAGGTCCCAGGGCACCCAGGATGCCATCGGAAGTCCCTTTCATGGGGAATAGAGACTATCTGCCTTTCAAGAGGAACCAGTCTTAAATGATAAATTCTACGAGAGACAGCCCACGAGAAATCCTGATCCAGGCTTATGCAATAAATGCGTCTTTGGCCTTTTCTCCATAGCAGACTTTGATAAATGGAAAAAGGAAGATGACAGGGTGGCAGAAGGGAGTGGAGAAGGAAGAGACCAGAGAGCTGAAGACAAGGGTCAGGGATGGCACTGTGCCAAAAAAAAAAAATTTTTTTTTTTTTTTAGCTTTGTTTAAAGGCAGTTCTGCAAGTCTGTATCGACAAAGGCAGAAGGTAGGAAGCCTTACCATGGAGCACCCAGAAGAACCCTCCTTTACTAGTTGAAGATCCTGGGGTCGGACAAGAACTCAGACAGGCATGCTAGTCGTCTTCACTCTGCATGGTTGTGGCACGGAAGGTGGTACTCCTGCCCTTGGTTGTTTGCCTCTCCATTAAACATCTACCCTACTCCAAAGTATCGCACTCCTTTTGTGGGTTCACCTTTCCTCCACTCTCAGGCTAGGGGCTTTAGGTGAGGGTTCTACTCACATTGTAGGGATGAAGGATGTGATCCAAGTCTGAGACCATCAGTCCATCATGATTCTCTGGCCACAGTGATTGGTTCAGGGCTGCACAAGGTCAACGGCACTCAATGAGACTTTTGCTGGGAGTGCTGGGGCCAAGGCAGAGTTCTATCCTGCCAGATTTGACCTTGAGAGGATGGAAAACTGGAATTCTTGCTGCCATCTTGCAACCGCCTGGAACCTGAGATTGAAACTAACACAGTGGAAGGCAGAGCAGAGTTCTAAAGGACCAAGTCCTGATGACATTACTTGTACCCTGAATCCAGCTGTGCCTGAAGCCAGACTTTCCCCTGGACTTTTCATTTTTGTGAGCCATTAATTCTTTTTTCTTAAGTTTGGGTTGAACCTTCTGTTGTTTGCCACCACAGGAGTTGTATGCAGTTGGTAGGCGGGAAGGAGGTGGGGTAGGATTTGCACTGACGTTGCAGGAAGGTGTGTTGCAGGTCACCATAAGGACAAGCTTTCAACAGAGCTGTCTGAAGAGGGTACAAGCTCCATCAAGGGTGGATTCCTTCTCCATGTCAGGATTTCTATCATGCAGTGGATGGGGGTAGTATAGAATAAATTTAAGCATCAAATAGGGCTTTGAACTGGGCAGGTCTTAAGATCTATGTGTTTTAAAGCCTCTTCTTAATAACTTGGAGTCCCTAGGTACTGGAAATGGTTAATTGGCTTGCTGCTAATAGAAAAGTTGGTGGTTTGAGTTTACCCAGAAGCACCTAGGAAGAAAGGCCTGGCCACCTACTTAGGAAAAATCAGGCATGAAAACCCTACATAGCACAGTTCTACTCTGATACACATGAGGTCACCATGAATTGGAATCAACTTGACGGCAATTACTCTGTTTTTTTGGTTTTCTTAGTGACTATAGAATGCCCTTTTAAATTCCCTTTCAAGGCAACTCCAACATAAGAAGAAATGATAATGTTGTACAAAGATTTTAATTTGTGGTCCAGATAACAGACCTTGGTAAGCAGGACTGCCACATCTTGGTCCCTACTATTAACCTTGGTTTGTCCTTCTGCTCTGCCAGCAAGGTCAATCCTCTATGACCTCCAAACCCTTTCTATTTTCTGCCCCACCTGGACTCACATTCTTACCTGCACCAAGAATCCTCTCCCTTTCTGTGTGTCTACTTTGTCTTGCAAGGGTTAACTATGGGGCAGTGGAGACCATCCCCAGAAGGATGACTCCAGCTGCTGACCTGAGTGGCCCAGTTTTCTGAACCACTTCTTTGGGACTTATTAATTCTGCTTTGCCTAGTTCCCTGATGTTCCTTTGTGATTCTTTGGCTCCCCAGCTTCTCCAGGGCAGAGCTGCATGAAGAATCCTAGTATCCAGGACACAGGTCTGCACAGGGCTGCTCCCAGTTGATGCTTATAGGTAAGGGCTGTTTCCATATCAGGGGCTCTTGACAGTATTCCCTTCTGGGTACAGCGATCTGGCAGTTTCAGATCTAGGTCATTAGAATTCATTGCCGTGACTGGGGTCTCTTCCATTCTCCCATCCTGACAGATGATGGGAAAGCAAAGCCAAGCTCTGGTGGACTCTGGCACAACATCTTAAACCCTAGACCACTGGTGAGGGTTGAGGGGCCTTTGGCTCAAAACCTGAGAATGAGGCTCCTGGTCCTACCTGGTTCCTGAGGTGACTGAATGCTATACCAGCGACCCTGAGTGCCTGCCTGCAGCAGGGGGAAGGGAGGAGGTGTGTGCTGGGGGGAGGGCAGTACCAGGTGCTTTCCGCCCAGCTCGGTGGCCCCAAACTGTTCTGTGCGGGCACACTTCAGGTTCCAGTCCTCAGGGGCCGCCTGGCGCTGGTGGCGCGGTGGGAAGCCAGCCTCGCCTTTGCCTTCAGTCTGTGCCAGGGCTCTGGAGACTGGTTGGTGCCTCCGGAAGGCAAAGGGAGCCCACGAGTGATCTCGGGGGAACTTCCTAGAAAAAGGAAATAATTTCAGTTGCAAAGATGTAGGGAGGGCAAAAGACAGGAGGGAGCGCTCCTCGGCACGGACAGAGGGTGCTGAGACTGCCCTGCACGGGAGAGAATTCCCAGCGCGCTCAAATACTCAGCCCACGTGCGTTCGTGTGCCAGGGAGCCAGAGCCCCGGAGAGCGAGCGGTAGAACGGGGCAACACAGAGCGTCCGCAGGCGGGTACCCTGCGCGCGCTGCCTGGACGCCGAGGCCAGAGGCCGCCCACTGGCGGGAGCGGGGCGCGCGCAGGGGCGGCAGCAGGGCTTCCCCGGTGCCCCTCCCCCGGCCGCACCGAGAGGCCCAGGGCGTGGGGGCGGCGCCCGCGACAGGGAACCGGGAGTCCCCGAGGCGCCCCAGCTGCGCGCGGCGGACACGGGCGCGTAGCGTCAGGAGCCACCGGGGCTGCAGCCCGGCGCCCGGGCCCGAGGCGGAGGTCGGGGCTGAGCCCTCCCCGCGCCGCCCGCCCCGCCGGAGCCCGCCCCCGCCCGCGGCCTGGAGCACATCCCGCCGCCCGGGGTCTGGCGAGCCAGCGCAGCCGAGCTGCGGGAGCCGCGAGAGCACCAGCCGCCGCCGCCGCCGCGGGAGCCGCTCCGGCCGCACCATGCGCGAGCTGGCCATCGAGATCGGGGTCCGAGCCCTGCTCTTCGGGGTCTTTGTGTAAGTAGTGGAGCCCCGGGGACTGGGGCCACGGACGCGGGAACCCACGACCACCGAGCCTCTCTGCGCCCCAACTTTGTTGGCGCCGCCGCGTCTCCCTGGTGCCTGGATCCGAGGCCCCCTCCCCGCCTGGCTACGGGATGTGTCCTAGCGGACCAAGAGAATCCGTCCCCTTCCCCGCCTGGGTTCCTGGCGCGGAGGGGCGCGCTCGGTGGGACCTGCTTCCGCCACCGCTCTGCCCCCGCTCCGGGAGCGGGTCCGGCCGCCGCTTGGCTCCGCGCTCCCCGCCCGGGGGACTCGGCACTGCTCCCTGGACTCGGATGCGCATCCTCGCCCAGGTCCTCTGGAAGTTTCTCCTCCGGGGTGGTCACCGAGACCCGACGTTTCAGTCCTTACTCCTGGCGCTGTCTCCCCGTCACCCCCACGCTGTGCCGGGCTCAGGCTCGGGCTCGGTCCCTCGCCAAACCCTGGTTTTGGCCGCCTGGGTCCGGGTGACGTTTCCCCAGGAGGCGTTTGCAGTACTTCTGCGACTGGAAAACTGTTGCTGCAGAGGCTTGGGAAGTCGGGGCCGCTGACCGGTGTGGGCTGGATGCACTCGGGGCTCTGTGGGGAGTCCATGGCCGCTTAGGGTGCGGGGTGGGGGCGTCAGCAAAACGCCCGAGCGGCTCCCAGCGGCTGGCCCCTGGGAACAGCGATCCCGGAAAGGTGGGGCGGGGGGCGCTGCGCAGTTGTTCTTGGAGATGCCGGAGCCTCAAGGCGCCCCAGGGACCCGCCGCCCACCGGTCTCCCGGGCCCAGCGGCAGGGCGCTGTCGAGTCTTTGCCGTTCACACCCGAGCCCAGAACACCAGGTCAGACCCATCCCACTATCCGCTGGGATCTCCCGCCACCTGGGCGGCCCACGCCTGCTCTTGTCTCACCTTTAGCCGGTCAGGTTCTTTCTCCTCCTCTACCCCAGGGCTGTGTCCTGACACATTTTAAATATTCACGTTGCGTGAACTTTGTGGATAAGCCAGATTTTTTTTTGAAAAGCCCAAAGGAGCCATTCTTAACAGAAGGCCCCTCTCTGGGTTCCTGCCCCGCATCGAGGTGGTTTGGGCAGGTTTGGAAAGCTGTGTCTGTCTAAGATGCCTTCTGTTTTGCAGCCCTGGGTAGACGCATGGAAAAGAAATGCCCTTTCTTGCATGTTTTCCTTTACTAGGGATTACATTCACCCAGAGCGTTTGTTCGTCGATCAGAAAGGGCGACGAGCTCCTCCAGATGTGGGCGAACCCCCCTCTCCCGCGCCTCGGAGGAACACTAGTTTATTCACTGGAAATAGGAGCTGGAGAGCTTGAGTCGGGTGTTGATGCATTTGGGAAAACAGAAAACGCTTCCCTCTGCTTACTCTCTTTTCCTACCTTTGGAATGTGCGTTAAAACTAGCATTTGCTGTGTGATCAGATGGGGACAGTTTCCAGTTGGCAGAGAGGCTAAACACCATTAAATTATGATGTGATAGAAATAATAAAATAGTGCGTGCAGCGCACAGCAGAATTTAACATTCTTTGGGCAAATGTGTCAATAGCAAGGAAGTAAATGAGATAGGATCGTAGGCTGCCTGATTTGATCACTGCTGAGAACTCTCAGATGAAAAAGGATCCAATAATATGTAAAATATTTATATTGTTTTCAGGTTTCCCTCCAAATTTCCACTTTCAAATGTACTATGGTCTGTGTAGGGGATTTGAAAAGTTGGTAATTTGCCTTTTATGTGCTTCTTACTTTCCTCCAAGGATGCTGTGTAGAACCTAGACAGGGAGTTTATAGTTTTTTTCTCCAGACTTCCCCTTTGCCTTATTTAATGGGTGATCTGCTGTCGCCTTCTCTAGAGGGAAACACTGGAAAATTGATGGCATTTTTGGACGATTCCCTGATTGCCTATCAACTTGGGAAATGTTAGCAATGTGTCCAACTTTGGCTTTTTTACCTGCAAAGAGCAGCGTTGCTATGGGTGTAGAACTCCCTGTGGGGAATCTTGGATGTTCAAATGTGTTATCCAGCACATAAGATTTCCAGAAGGACGAACTCTGAGCTCCCCGATACAGATGACCCTTTGTTTTTCTCAGATGAGCTTCTGGCTCAGTGACAGATGCTGATTTGGGGGAAGGTTTATTCTTCCTTTTGCCAGGACTGGCTGGATGGTATGAGCCAATGGGTTATATCCATCTCGGACCATGAAGATGGTGGTCGCAGCAGCAGGGCCTCACTCTGGCTTGTTTGGGCAGGCCGAATCTGATTTCTCTGCTGCAGTGTGCAGCTTAGCCAGAATAGCTCACCACTGAGTTGTGCTGGCTATTTCTACCCTATTCTTCAGAATCAAGGGAATAATCATTTGGGGAGTACCTTACTTCTTTGCCAACTTGTGGCTTCAGAGAAATATCATCTGAAGATGACCTTGTTCTCTGACCACATTTGCTCTGCATGAGAGTGGGGACCCCACCACCCATTGCCTACGTGCTCCATGTAGATTTGAAGTCAGAACTCATGAAATGCATTTTGGACCGGTGGGCAGTGGGAATGTAAGCTTTCTCGTGCCAACTCTTAAGGAACCAGTTTTCCGTTTGCAGACCAGGCGTGGTGCTGAGTTTTGTTAATTCAGGATTCTGAGAGGACGTTCTCAAGGCAGCCCCCATAGATCAACCATAGGGTGCTTAAGGCCTTATGGGCAGTCTAGTGTAAGGACTTCAAATCACTGGGAAGTGAATTAGCAAAGAGTAATGCAAATTAGGACTGCACCTTCAGCGTAACCTAACCGGAAATAAATTGGTTACTTTTAGTTTAGGAAAAACTATAAGTATGATGTGGAACTTTGAGGCTGCCTTTAGTGCTATGAAGCTTGCAGGCTGAGGGGCCCTTTGCCCTTTTATGGGCTGGAGGCTGGGGAGGCAGAAGGAGACGCACCGGTGGGACTCTGCTCTCCTGCTGCCACCCAGGACCCCAGGAGAGATGCTGTGAGTGTTTCTGCAGATGCCAAAGCAGTCCTGGACCTTGTTCAGCAACATGCAGTGAGGAAATGAGGGGCCAGGCCACAGTCCCCCAGAACAATGGCATACACCTACGGCTCACTACTTCCATTTTACTGTTACCACCAATATCAAGGAGCCCCGGTGGTGCAGTGGTTAGCCGTTTGGCTGTTAACCCAAAGCTCGAGAGTTCGAATCCACCAGCCGCTCCTTGGAAGCCCTGGTGCAGTTCTACTCTGTCCTGTAGAGGGTCGATATGAGTCGGAATCAACTGGACGACAGTGGGTTTGGCTTTTCCCTGGTGGCATAGTGGTTAAGAGCTTGGCTGCTAACCAAAAGGTCAGCAATTCAAATCTACCACTGGCTCCTTGGAAATCCTGTGGGGCAGTTCCACTCTGTCCTGTAGGGTCGTTATGAGTTGGAATTGACTTGATGGCAGTGGGTGTGGTTTTTTTTGGTTACCAATATCAATAGCTAGCATTTACTGAGGGCTTATTATGTGCCGGGCATTAATGAAGGCTCTCACGTATGCCATTTAATCCTTATACTAACCTGATGAAGGGGCACATTGCTATCTCTGTGTCAGGGATGAGGAAGCTGCGGCACAGGCGGGTTAAGGACTGCCCAGGTCACAGAGCTAATAAGGGCAGGTCTGAAGCTGAACCTAGATGTGCCAGCTGGAAAGTCTGTACTCTCCGCTGCCTGGCTGTACTGCTTTAGAAAAAGGAGCAGCCAGTGTCGGCCCAAGGCTCACTGTGTGTGAAGCACTCTCCATGTGATCTCTCTTTTAAACCTTGTTTCATTTGAGGTGAATACTGTAAATCACCCCGTTTTACAAATACGGAAGCCAAGGTTTCAAAAGGTTAAGTAACTTGCCTGAAGACACCAGCCAGCAGGAGGTTGACACCGTGCCCCCAATCCGTCAGCCACTGAAATAGATTGCTCCCAGCACTGGGCTTCCAGACTGGAGCAAAAGTGACTACATCTTATAAGCAGTCCCCTCCTATGACCTGTTCTTATCCAGAGAAGCAAACGCACATTTTCTGGGGTAATGTGTGGGAATGGATGGATGTCACTTTAGTTCTGTAATCAAACTATCGTAGGATGATACCTTGCTGGCAGAGGAATGGTGGTTCACATGCCCCCAAAAATGGAATTTGGGCATACTGTGGATTTTGAAGGGTCTTTCTTGGCTCCTGGAGCCCAGAGGGCAAGCTGTGGGGGTCAGTTGCTGGCAGGAACACCATGGTGGTATTAAGGAAGTATGGGGTAGCACACGGTTTTGTCCATCCCTCACCAGGACATGGAGACTTGGTTTCAGTTACTTTGGACACATTGTCAGGAGGGACTAGTCCTAGAGAAGGACATTATGCTTGGTAAAGTAGAGGTCAGCAAAAAAAAAAAAAAAAAGGAAGACCCTCAACGAGACGGATTGACGCAATTGCTGCAACAATGGGTTCAAACAGCAACTATTGTGAGGATGGTGCAGGACCAGGCAACGTTATGCATCTCTGTGAGTCAGAGCTCACTCGATGGCACCAAACAGCAACAACTCCAGAACATCAGTGAACTAGGAAAGGTGTTCATTTGTAGCCCTGCAGCAGGGGCCCTAAAAAGACAATGATGATCTGAAATGCTGGCCATAGAGGGAGGGTGATGTGCCTCTTTCACTTGCCAGCCTGGGTTCCCTGGGGCCCACCCTTCCTCCTTCTCTCCCTGTGTCTCCCTGGGTGTGGGTCTGCCCAAGTCACAGAGCCAAGAGTGCTCAGGAAGCCAGGGTGCTCAGGCAGTGGTGTTTGCCTCGCCTCCGGTCAGTGCAGCAAGCTTCTCTGAGCACTTCCTGTGCAGGAAGCCTGGACCAGGTGATGCGGGAGGAGGAGGAGGGAGCCCCGCTGGCCTCCACGGTGCTCACTGTCCAGCAGAGCAAGCACGTGGTGGACCGTGACTAGTTATTCCGTCTGTGCAGTTACTTGTTTTGAAAGTTTTGCCTCCAAATATTTCTCTTTTATCATTCACTCATTCAATAGGTACTTATTTGGCACCTTGCCTGGGTGGTGCAAATGGCTTGTGCTTATTTACTAACCTAAGTGTTGGAGGTTCAAACCCACCCAGTGGCACCATGGAAGAAAGGCCTGGCAATCTGTTTCCGTAAAAATTACAGCCAAGAAGACTCTATGGAGCAGTTCCACTCTGTAACACATAGGGTTGCCGTGAGTCAGAATCGGCTTGACAATGACAGGTCTTTTAGGTGCAGGTGGAGTCCCTGGGTAGTGCAAACGGTTAATATGCTTGGCTGCTAACTGAAAGACTGGAGGTTTGAGTCCACCCAGAGGTGCCTTGGAAGAAAGCCTGCCAACCCACTTCTAGAAAATCAACCACTGGAGTACATTCTACTCTAACACACATGAGGTCTCCGAGAGTTGGCAACTGGACAGGTTTTAGGTGCAGGTACTTCCCTCTTCATGACTAACTTTAGTAGGTGTAATTCCATCCAGACACAGGGAAACCCGGTGCTCTAGCTGGTTCAGTGGGCTGCTTGAGGGTGCTGGATGTCAGGTAGGGTTTGAAATATTGACAGTAGACCCTTCATATACGACCCCTGGTGGCACAATGGTTAAGAGCTTGGTCTTCGTTCGTTAGTGTTCATGTGTCAAATCTGTTCTTGAGATGGTCTCCAAATTCAGGTGGGATACACTCAATGTCATATTTTCTTTCCGTGAACTTGTTTTAGTTTTATTCAGCTTCAGCTTAAACTTGCATACGAACGGGCAATTGATGGTCTGTTTCACAGTCACCCCTGGTGATTGGAATGCGGAAGTTGGAAACAAAGAAGAAGGATTGGTAGTTGGAAAATTTGTTCTTGTTGATAGAAATAATGCCAGAGATTACATGGTAGAATTTTTGCAAGACTATTGACTTATTCATTGCAAATACCTATCCAATTTACACATCTGAAATAATTTTACTTGCTCTCTAGAAACAAAGAGAGTTGTCTGAGGTTAAGTGGTATAATGAAAGATCATGGCTTTGGACTAGGCAGGTTTTGTTTGAATTTCAGCTGTGCCACTAACAAGTTGGTAAAAATCTCTGCACCTCAGTTTCTTCATGTGGGAAATAGGGATAATACTTGTGGTGCCATGGATCACTTTTGTGTGGCCTTTCTCGCGGTGGTCTTGTAACTCCCACCTAAGTGATTGGGTGGGACTGTGCACAAGGCAGTTGTGGCCCACCAAGGGGATTAGTCAGTTTTGCCATCCCGTTAGGCTTAAAAGAGAGCCAATTCCAGAGTAGAGAGAGGATCTCACAACCAAAAGAGAAGAGCACATCCTTCGGACCCGGGGTCCCTGTGCTGAGAAGGTCCTGGAACCAGGAGACTGAGAGGCAGAGCAGAGACAGAAAGACAGCGAGACAGAAGAGCTGTAACACTGAAGATAGTGAGAAGCACTGGCAGAGAAACGGTGGCAGGAGAGACTGGCAGGAGACAGTGCAACAGAATGAATAAGCCGTGTGCCTTTGGGCTGAGGCTGACTGGTGGAGTGGGGTGCCTCTGGGCACTTATTGGCAGTGCTAAAAGAGCTTTGTAACGCTTACCTGAGTGGGGCAGAGGCTGAAGGCCAGAGAGAGGCATGCCTGTGGTGTGGTTGAGAAGCAGCTGTCCTGATGGCAGAACTGTATCCTGAGTCCTTCCTGATCCTGAATTGTAACCTGCTACTTTCCTAAGAAACCCCATAATCGTGAATATAGTCTATGAGCTCCGTGTGGCCATTGCAGTGAGTTACTGAACCCAGCAGAGAAGTAGAGAGTGCTGTGGGAGGGACCTTTAGTCTCAGAATTGGTAAAGATGGCAGAGAGAGGAGGCACATCTGACCTCTGCTTCATAGGAATTAGGGCCGTTTATCTTGGTCCTCCTTACCCCTTGTGAAGCTAGAGGAGGTCAAATGCCACCCCATGCCATTTTTATAATACTTCACTGGAATTTTTTTTTTATTTTATTTTGTTGTTGAGAATATACATGCCAAAACATACACCAGTTCAACCATTTGTATATGTACAAACTTTATTGGATTTTATTAGATAAAGTGCTTTAAGTACCTGTGGCACATACAGCCATAATTAGATGTCTTCTCCTGCTCTTGTTAATCTCTATCACAGATATGTAGTGTCTAAGAAAGGCGGTGCTGCAGAGTGGCTTTGGGCTTCAGGTTGCCTGGATTTGAATCCTGGTTTTGCCACTCGTTACCATGTGAGCCTTTGGGCAAAGTGTTGTACCAGCTTAAGTCTTTGTTCAGTTCAACGCGAACATTAACACTTCTCCTGAAGGTGAGGCTTATGAGTATTAAACCAGGCAGTACTCAGCTCATTGTAGGTACTCAATAAATAGTAATATTGTTATTATGAGTGTATATAATGTACGCTGGAGACAAAAGCTAGTGATTTCTTATTATAAATGGTTTACTACAGGATGTCTGTAAAATCGTAAGCTCCTTTAAATAAATTTCACATAACCCCTTTTACCTCCCCCGAAGTGAGGTACGTAAGTTGCTTTGGGCTGATTTAATGAGTTGTTACCCCCACAGCAGCATGAGTGGCTTGTTCTCTGGTGGGATGGGGTGGTCTCAGTCTTGTAATTTCCCAGTGGTGACTTAGCCCTTTACAACACTGATCTGATGTCATCGAATCAAAAGTGGTATCAGCGTAGCTGCGTGAGATAACATATAAGGAAAATGCTGGGTTGCCATCTTTTCCTTCAGAGCCTGCTTTCATCATGTCAAGTTCAGGTGGAAGCCATGTCCACAGAGTTTTTTCCATCAGATACCCTCTCCTCCCCCGTGGTGCTTGCTAGAACAGGTGGATCCCAGTGCTTTTCCTCCTCTCCGGGGAGGACTTTTGCCTTGTCATCTGATAAATGGAGCACTCTTCTGCTTGAAATATTATTTGCCACGGTAAAATGAGTCGGCTGTACCCAGAACTTTGAGAATAGATGATGTTTTCCCACAGGGAGATAAATGCTTATAACACTGCGAAATCAGATCATTAGTTCCCTAACTTGTGGGTAAAGTTATCTCAATTAGTTATAAAGATTATGCATTTTACGACCCACGCTAGACTCATAAAAGCTGTGTAGCTCTATTTTGCTAGGATAGTGTTTTTAAATATAAAAATTATCTTAGTAATATTGCTGCTTGAAAAAAATATCTTGCTGCTCTGTGGATGAGTTAGAAACACTGTTACAGCGAGCAAGTCCATCCAGACAAGACAGATGCCTGCCCACTGTCCTCATCATTCAACTGAAAGCCACAAAGGTGTTAAGGGGAGCCTTTGAGATGCCTAAGATGAGTGAGCCGGAAGCTAAGAGAGACTAGGATCCCAGGGCCGGCTTAATCACATCTTTCAATATTGTGACTGTGAAAAATTGACCTACACAGCTGAGGGACTAGTTGTTATTCTGTCTCTGCCGAAGACAAAGGAGGGAGAAATAGGGTCAGAAATTGTAGGTGCATTTAGGGTGGTTTTCAGAAAGGTAGCATTCTGCCAATCAATGCTAGAGGCTCCTTCTTATCCAAAGGGGTGCTGATAAACGTTTTTATTGATGTATTAGGCTGAACCACATAAAATTGCTGATATTCAACTGTTTTGACTTACAAAAATGGCAGTTTCATTTAGTTCAACCTAAAAATAACGTACACACAGAAAAGTGCACTATTCATAATTCTTCAGCTCCCTAGGCACCCGCCATGATGTTTTTCAGCAACCCGGAGGGTAGCCACCACCCTGACTTCCAGCACCGTGGTTTGGTTCGTCCGCTTTTGCACTCTGTGTGGTTGGAATCCTACAGCAGGTACTCTTGTGTGTTTGTCTTCTTTTGCCTGACCTGCTTCTGCAGTTCACCTACACTGAACGCACTTGTAGTTTGTTCACTGTCAGTGCTGTAGAGCATTTCATCGTCTGCCTCTCCCCTGCTTTATTTACTCATTTTGCTGTTTATGGACGTTTGGGTTATTTCTTGTTTTGGGCTATTAAGCATAATGCTGCTATTCTTGTCTTTTGATGAATATATTTGCAGTTTCTGTTGGGTCAGCGTGGAGCCCTGGTGGCGCAGTGGTTAAGAGCTATGGCTGCTAACCAAAAGGTCGGCAGTTCGAATCCACCAGCTGCTCCTTGGAAACCCTATGAGGCAGTTCTACTCTGTCCTATAGGGTCACTATGAGTCAGAATCAACTCTACTGCAAGGGGTATGTATACCTAGGAGTAGAAATGCTGGGTCAGTCATCAGAGATTTTCAGAGAAGGATTTGGTTTCTCTTTGTGCCGCTGTAGTTCTAAAGAGATACCTGGTCTATATCAAGACGAAGGGAGACTTAAGCACAGATGAGAGAGCTGAGCCTTGAACCAGGATTTAGAATGCACGAGGGAGGCATTGTGAATACTTGTCCAAGTCATTGAGAAAAAGAGAAAGCCAGTATGCATGCATGTATAAACCAAAAACCAAACTCGCTGCCGTCAACTCGATTCTGACTCATAGTGACCCTATAGAACAGAGTGGAACTGCCCCAAAGGGTTTCCAATGAGCACCTGGTGTATTTGAACTGCTGATCTTCTGGTTAGCAGCCATAGCTCTTAACCACTGCACCACCAGGGTTTCCCCATGTGTGTATAGGTATCTTTTAACTGACCTACATCTCCTCCCTGGTTACAGGAAGGCTGAGTGGGGAGGAAGGGAAGGAGACTCACTGAAACCCACCACGTGCCAGCTCTGTACTAGACACCTGCCACGTTCCACCATTTGACCTTTGCAAACTCTCGTAGGAGCTGTGGGTGGTGTTGTTCCTATTTACAGAGGTCTGAATTCATGCCCTTCATGTTCAGTGGGCTCCTACTAATCAATAAGGAAAAAGAGCTCTTCAGTTAAAAAGAAAAAATGAGCTAGGAATATGAACAGGGAACTCACAAAGGGAGAAATACAAAGAACTAACCCAACTTTAAATGTGTGATTTCAATAGAAATGCGAGAGATACATCTGAAAACAGAACAAAACTAAGTAACAGTGAGTATAGATTAGCACAAGAGTCCCGAGGTGGTGCCAACGGTTACCACGCTTTGCTGCCCACCGAAAGGTTGGAGGTTCAAGTCCACTCAGGGACCTCAGAGGAAAGGCTGGCAACTACTTCTGAAAAATCAGCCATTGAAAATCCTAGGGAGCTCGGTTTTACTCTGACACACATGAGGATGCCATGAGTTGGAATGGACTCAACAGCAGCTATTTTTTGGTTTGATTTTATAGCACGAGCTTTTTATGTTACAATGAAAGATTAGGTGATCGTTAACATTACTTATGTTGTTGTTGTCAGGTGCTGTCGAGTTGGTTTCTACTGATAGTGACCCTGTGTACAACAGAATGAAACACTGCCCGGTCTTGGCCATCCTTATAGTCATTGTTATACCTGAGCTCATTGCTACAGCCACTATGTCAATCCATCTCCTTGAGGGTCTTTTTTTTCACTCACTGTCTACGTTAGCAAACGCGATGTCCTTCTCCAGGGACTGGTCCCTCCTGATAACATCTACAAAGTGTGTGAGACGAAGTCTCACCAACCCTGCTTCTAATAAGCATTTTGGCTCTACTTCTTCCAAGGCAGGTTTGTTTGTTCTTCTGGCAGTCCATGGTATATTCAGTATTCTTCACCAACACTGTAATTCAAAGGCATCAAGTCTCCCTTGGTCTTCCTTATTCATTGTCCAGCTTTCGCATGCATATGAGGTGATTGAGAACACCATGGCTTGGATCAGATGCACCTTGATCCTTAAAGTGACAGTTTTGCTTTTTAACACTTTAAAGAGGTCTTTTGCAGCTATTTATTGATGGGAAGATATCCATAAATTGTGGTTACGTAATAAAAGCAGTTTACAAAAGAGTACGCACGAATGCTCTTCTAGTGTGGTGATATAATCAATTTGTTCCTTTATTGGAAGGAAAATGTCTATAAAGACAGACATCAAGATCTTACTGGTGGTTATTTCTGGCTCATGGGATTATGTAATATTATATAATATTTGCTTTTTTCTTTATACTATGTATTGTCTAGCTTATTTTATAGTAAGCATTTATTACTTCCGTAGACAATCAGATAATTAATATAGATGTTTCCTATTGTGGGGAAAAAATAAAAACCAAAAAAGCTAAGGAAATATCCATAGGTAGGATAGTGGGTGATTTTTAAATGAGTACTTTAGAAATATCTAAGCATGAGTCAAAAGACAACCTTTCTGCATTTTACATCAACTAAAATATTTAAAGAAAAATTAGAAAGTAACAATTAGCACCCAGAACGTGCAAGATTGTGGTGAAACAGATGTGATCAGCTGTTGCAGGTAGAATTGTAAACTGGCACAACCTTTTTGAAGAGTAATGTTGCAATTTATAAACAGGCATGAAATAATTCCTGCCCTTTGACTTAGAATTCCTGGAAAAATGTGTTGAGGCACCAATGTAAGAGAAGCAAAAGATGTGTAAAGATATTCCTTGCTGTGGTCTGTGCTCAGCAAAATAAATACATGTGCAAAATAAAAAAATAAAGAAAAGCTCAAGTGGCCAACATTTGAAGAATGGTTTGGTAAATTATGGACACAAAGTAATATATAGCTATCAAAATCATCATTTTGGTGAGTGAATAAACAAAATGTGGTACATACATATAATGGAATACTGTACTAAAAACAAACAAACAAACCCATTGCTGTCAAGTTGATTCTGACTCAAAGTGACCCTATAGGACAGACTAGAACTGCCATGTAGGGTTTCCAAGGCCGTCATCTTTACGGAAGTTGACTGCCACATCTTTCTCCCGCGGAGCAAATCGTGGGTTTGAACTGCTGACCTTTCAGTTAGCAGTTGAGCTCTAAAACACTAAACCACTGAGGCTCCTTCAGTAAAATACTACTCAGTCTTGAAGAGAAATGAAGTCCTGATACATGCCATAACATGGATGGACCTTAAAGACATTGTGTTGAGTGAAGTAGGTCAGTTACAAAAGGACAAATATTGTATGACCTCACTTACATTAGATCACAAGAACAGGCAAATGTGCAGAGATCGAAGTTGTTAGGGGTTTCCTGGGGTGGGAAGGAGGGGGCAGGGAAAATCATGAAGAGACATGGTGAAATTTTACCATGTAAGGGTTAAAGAAAAAAGCACAACACAAAAATGTATCTCATAATTGCAACTATTTGAAATATGCCTGATTTGGGCAAACCTTAGAAAGGATTACACAAAAGTGAATGTGATCGAAATGAGTCTGTTTCCTCCTCACTTAATATTTTTGAAGATTATTGAATACTTAGAAAAATACAAACAATACAAGAAGTATAAGGCTCCTTGAACTCCTGCACCTCTCTGCCAACTCCATCCTTTACACTTTTCAAAGTTAAATTTTTTACTTGCTTATATTTGATTAAGAAAAACACTGAAAACATGCTTTTATATAGTTTTTTGTATTTTCTAATAGATCTTGGAGGTATTTTTTATCTGTACAGATCTGCTTCATTCCTTTTGCTGGCTGTGTGGTGTTCTGTTGTATTACTGTTGTTAGTTGCTACTGAGTTGCTTAACGTCTGGTGACCTTATGTTTAACAGAAGGAAACGCTGCCTGGTCTTGCACCATCTTCATGATCTTTAGTATGTTCTGAGTCCATTGTTGAGGCTGTTGTGTAGTACCCCCCAACCCAGGGGACTCATCTTCCAGCACTATTTCAGACAATACTTTATTGTAATCCGTAAGGTTTTCATTGGCTAATTTTCAGATGTGGATTGCCAGACCTTTCTTCCTACTCTGTCTTAGTCTGAAAGCTCTGCTGAAACTTGTCTACCATGAGTGAACCCGCTAGCATTTGAAATACCAGTGGCATAGATTCCAGCATCATAGCAACATGCAAGCCACCACAGTACAACAAACTGACAGACAGGGTGGTGGTCCATTGTATTCGCCATCATGGAATTTTATGATGTTTTCAATTTTTGCTACGACAAACAGTAAACTGCAATTGTGCATATATTGTAGTTACCTCTTCCAGTATTTATTTAACTTTTATAAATGAAATTTCTGGGTCAAAAGCCATATGTGTTTGAAATGTTGATGGGTAGAGCCAAATTGTCTACCCAGAGGGCTGTACTTCCGTTTCACCAAACGTGTCGAAGTGCCTGTTTTCTAAATCATTTCCGATGCTGGGTATTATTCATGTTTTATATGTCTGCTGTGGGGGGAATATTATCTAACATTTGCCTTAATTTTCATTTCTCTTTAATGTTGAAGATCTTTTCACTTGTGTATTGGCAGTTTGTATTTCTTTAGTGAACTGTTGATTCCCTTTAGCCATGCTTCTGTTGGATCTTTGAATTTATCTTATTGGTGTACAGGAGTCCTTTGTGCCGTGTAGGTATTAGTCTTTTCTTTCATACTTTGCAAATATTTTCTCCTCGTCTATGGTTGTCTTTTAAGCTTCTTTGCAATTTCTGTTATTGTGTGCATGTTTTAATTTTCATGGAGCTAAATTGACCAGTCTTTCCCTTTAGATTTCAGAGTTTCTCTCTTAATTGGGAGGTCTTTCCCATCTAAAATAGGACTATTTTCCCATCTAAAATAGGACTATTCTCCTGTATTGTCTACTATTTTATTCTTTTGTTCTTTAATTTTAATTCTTTAAAATACTGGAAGTTTGTTTTCTATTTATGGAGTGACGTAGGGGATTTATTTTTCCCTGAAATTCTTTGCCAGTTATGTAATAGACCATTATTTTCTTTCTGATTTATTAGATACAAATTTCTATAAATCCATGGGATTGCTTCTGGATTCTATCTGATTATCTATGTCCCTGGTTGTGGCTCCACGTAACACTTTAATTATTGTAATTTTATAGTGTATTTAGATATTTTGTAGGCAAAATATCCCCATCCTCTACCCCCATCCCTGGGTAGGAATATAAAACCAGTTACTGTTGAGTTGACTCCAGCCCATGGCAACCCCATGTGTGTCAGAGTAGAACTGTGCTCCATAGGGTTTTCAATGGCTGATTTTCTGAAAGTAGATTGCCAGGTCTTTCCTCCAAGGTACCTCAGGGTGGACTCGAACCTCCAACCTTTTGGTTAGCAGCTGAGCATGTTAACTGTTTGTGCCGCCCAAGGACAGCACAAGGGTTAAGACAGCAGACTCTAGAGCCAGGATGCCAGAGTTCAGAATGTAAATCTGCAAATATACTAGTTACGTGAACTTGTGCAGGTCGTTTTTTTTTTTTTTTTTTTTCTGTTCTTCAGTTTCCTAGTCTTAAATATGGGCTAATAATAACTCATACTAAAATAGTTTTATTGTATTGAGATCAGCGACGGGCTTATGTAATTTCTATGTTTTATATTTGTTACAGTTTTCTTTGTGGCCACATACATAGTTAATTTTTGTATATTCACATAGTTTACACATAATGAATAGTTTCTGTTTGGTGGGTACAGAGATCTGAGTATATTAAAATAACTTAGCTGTGCTGTTGAACTCCTTTATGGTCTCACTCAGTCTTTTAATTTGAAGATACATCATCCCTTTTAAACTGCATAATTAAGATGTTCATATATTTTTGTTTTTTAGTGATAACTAATATTTTGTCTTATTCATGCCTACTTATTCTGTGTTTTTGTATTGTGGTGCTGGTTTTTTTTTTTTTTTTGTGTGTGTGTGTGTGTGTTTTTCTTTTTTGATGCTTTTTTCCCTTGGCAGTTCTACTGTGTCCTATAGGGTTGCTATGATTTGGATTCGACTCAATGGCAATGCTTTTTTTTTTTTCTGTTTTAGGTTCTTGTTTTTAGCAGAATGTTCAAGTTTTCTTTGCTCCTCTACTTTTTTTTCTTTAATCTTTTGGAAATCATAATTCCTATGTCTGTATTTCTAGTTAATGTTCTTAAATTTTACCTGATGAATTGAACCTTATTTATCGTTATGAAGTTTCTGTCTTTATTGGTGATATTATTTCTCGCCTTGAAGTCCACTTTATCTAATATTTATAGTCACGTTGTCTTTCTTGAGATTAATGTCTATACAGTATATCTTTTTTTATCCTTCTGTTTTCAACCTGTGGTTTTATATTTCAAAAATGACTCTCGTAAACAACATCTAGTTTTATCTTTTAATTTTTCCAGTCTGGCCAATTTCTGCATTTTAGTTGGAGTGGGTGAGCCATTTACAGTTAAGATAATTATTGAAATGAAGACATGTTTTTAGATTTACCCACGTAGTTACCATTCCCAGTGCTATTTATTACTTCTTTCAGATTTAATTTTCCATTTGAAATTATTTCCCTTCGGCCTGAAGAACCTCCTTTAGCATTTCTTACAGTGCAGGTTGGTGGCAATGAATCATCTTAGCTTTGGTTTGCCTGACAGTGTGTTTATTTTGCCTTTATCTACTTTTTTTTTCTTTATCTGATTTATTTGAATATAAATCTTTTTTGTGGGGGGAGATTGTTTTTTAATTTTATTATGGTAAAATATATACAACAAAAATTTTATCATTCTCATTCTTTTTAAGTGTACAATTCAGTGACATTATTTACATCCACAGTAGTGTGCCATCATGACCACTATTTCCAAGTTTTTCGTCTCCCCAAACAGAAACTCTGTACCCCTTAAGTGATAGCTCTCACTCCTCCCTCCCGCCAGCCCCTGTGATCACTAACCAACTTTCTTTCTATGCCATTTGCCTATTCTAGGTATTTCATATAAGTGGGATCATACAATATTTGGACTCTTGGGTCTGAGTTATTTCACTTAGCATGATGTTTTTAAGATTCATCCATGTTCTAACATGTATCAGACTTCATTTTTCTTTATGGATGAATGATATTTTGTCATATGGCTGTACCATGTTTTGTCTATCCATTCATCTGTTGATGGTCGCTTGGCTTATTTCTATCTTTTGGCTATCGTGAATAATGCTTCTGTGAACATTGGTCTACAAGGATCTGTTTGAGGCCCTGCTTTCAAGTCTTTTGGGTACCTAGGAGTGGAATTGCTGGTTCATATGATAATTCTATGTTTAACTTTTTGAGGAACAACTATAGTAATTGTTTCTAATTTTCCATGGTAATTGTTCCCTTTTACATCTCCACCAGCAATATATAAGGGTTCCAGTTCTTCACATCCTTGCCAGTATTTGTTATTTTCTGTTTTTCTGATAATAGCCGTTCTAGTGGGTGTGAAGTTGCCTTTATTTTGGAAAGATTTTTTGGTTGGATAGAGAATTCTAGGTGGACAGTTGTATTCCTTTCAGTACTTCCTCAGTACATTGTCTTGTCGATTCCATTGTATCTGATGAGAAGTCAGCTGCCATTATTACTGTTGTTTGCCTGAATGTAAATTGTTTTTCCCCTTTGGTAGCTTTCAAGACTTTCTCTTTATTTTGGTTTTTAGCAGTTCGACTATAATGTGTCTAAGTTGGTCTCCTTTGTAATTTTCCTGAGTGGAGTCATTGAGATTCACGGAGCTGTGGTTTGATGTCTTTCAATGAAGTATTCTTAGACATTATTATTATTATTATTACTTTTAATATTTCTTCTGTCCCATTTGCTCTCTTTTCTCTTGATTCTTCAATTATACATATATTAGAGAGTTTGATATTGTTACTTGATCTTGGATGCTTTGCTTTATATAATTTTTCACCTTTTCTCTCAGTGTAGTTTAGTTTAAGAAAATTTCTATTGATTTATCTTTGAATTCACTCATTCGTTCTTCTGCTGTGACCAGTCTGCTGGTAAGCCCATGCAATAAATGGTTTATTTCAAATGTTAAATTTTTCAGCTTTAGAATTTCCAGTTGGTTCTTTTTTGGAGTTTCAGTTTCTCTGTTGACGTTTTCCATCTGTGCCTTCATTCTGTTCATCTTTACTTACAGTCTTTTAATGTATTTATAATTTTACAAGATAAAAGGGCATAGCAGAAAGGCTGTTTCTTCTAATCCCCAAATTGGAATGCTCTGTGGATCATATTTTTTCTCTTGTATTTTCCTGCTCCTTTGCATGTCTAGTAATTTTTTTATTGTATATTGGACATTGTGAAGCATACATTGTGCAGATTCTGAATTGTTACTGTCCTCTAAAGAGTGTTGAGTTTTGTTCCTGCAGGAAGTTAATTTACTGTTGGATCACCTTAATCCTTGGGACCTTGGTTTTAGGCTATGTTTGAGTAAGTCTATTTTGGTTTTGCCTTTGGTCCTAGGTTGTATCCGTTAGTTCTTGAATGTAGTTCTTACTCCTATGGTTTGGCCCCTTTGAGGTTTCAGTGGAAAACCTGAGTTATTTTCCAAGCTCTTGTAACTTGGAGAAATTTCACCTCCACACTGTCTACTAGCGCTGGCTAGCTGCTGAAATCTCTGCTTGGCTCTTTAGACTTCATCTATTACTTTTCACTGGGGTTCTTGGAGTCTTGCCCTATGCATTGCAATTTCTGAGTTAGCCAATGATTTGAAGGAAATTGGTACATTGACTTGGATTCCCCCTCTGTTGCTCCCTCCTTTACAAGTAAGTTCCTTTTTGTTGTACTATTATTCTCATCTGCCCATTTTTTTTTCATACTTTTTTTTCCTACTACTTTGGTTTTCTGATGGTACCCTTTGAGGCTCTTCAGCCTGGCTGTGGATTCATGTGCATGTCTTCATTCTTTTCAGTGTGTTTTGAGAAAAAAGAGACAAAACTGCTTGAGTTCCATTAGCCGTCTTGAATTGGATATCTGTTTTAAAAGATGTCCAAAGAGTTCTCTTTGACACAGTGTTTACATTGTTTATATACAAAGATATGTTTTAAAAATTTTATGAACTTTTACTTTCACCCATGAACATTTTTATGAATTTTCAGAATCATCATTCAAATGGCCACATCTTTGCCTATCAAAAAAAAAAAAGAACCACCCACTGCTGTCAAATTCATTCTGACTCATAGTGACCCTATTGGACAGAGTAGAACCGCCCCGCAGAGCACGTTTCCCATCTTCATGGGAGCAGACTGCCATGTCTTTCTCCCATGGAGCAGCTGGTGGGTTTGAACTGTCAACCTTTTGGTTAGCAGCCAAGTGCTTTAACTGCTGTGCCACTAGCAGTTCTACCCATTTTTAAGACTTAGCTCAGAATTTCCTTTCTCTGTGATGTCTTGCCTGATCACGTCATCCTTGAATAGATGTGTATAATACTCAGGACAGAATTATATAGATGTCTTACATTTATCTTTTTTTTTCTAATGAATGAAATACCTGATTCCTGGGTGTATTTGTGTTTTAATTCAGTCTTGTGAACCAATGAAAAGATCTTCAGGCACGTAACAAGGTCGTATTAAAATTGGGCTTTTAAAATACAAATACCTTATTTATGAAAAACCACTTGAAACAGAGATGCTTTGCTTTGCTTTTTCTTGACTCAAGTATTCCTTTTACTGTATGCTGAAAGTAGCAGACTGGGATTGCTTGGTTCTTGGATTGATGATGATGATAATAATAGCTAATATTTATTGAGTACTTACTATATTCTAGACAGTGTGCTAAAGGCTTTTAATCCATTTATCCATTAAATCTTCAAGCATCCCTATGTGGTAGGAATTTTATAATTCTCATTTTTTGGATGAGGAATTCAAGACTGAGGGAGGTTAAAGAGCTTACCTGGAGTCATACTGTTAATAAGTGAGATGACGCTGTTCTGAGTGGAAATTTTAAATTGAGGGCTTCTAGAGTTGGAACAGCTCATATCCTGGTTGGTGGGGGAGGAAGGTGAAGGGACTGGCAGTGAGGCTTTCTGATAACTGAATGACCTCGACAACCACAGTAAAATCACAGACGTGGGGATCAGCGTATACTGTGCAGTAGAACTAGCTCCTGACATTTCACCGGAAGGCACCACAGAGCGAATTAGCGTATACCCACATCTGCCCTGGGAGTGTCCTCAGGGATTGTCTCATCCATCCCCTCCCTTGTTACTTCGTAACAGTGAGTCAAAGGCCGACCCAGGGACTTACTCAGATCCCAGCTCTTCAGCAGCAGAGCTGGTCTTAGAACCTCAGTCTGTTGACTTTTGGCCCCAGGGGCACACTGTATGGTGTCCTCTCCTGTGCTCTATACATGGGCCCTGCACGTTTGGGCTTGCCCTTTTCCCATCCTATTGGGATCATTGTCTTTCTACGCAGCCTTTGTGAGGCAGCTAATTGGGGGAGCTGCTACCTATTAAAACAGCCCCTCGTTAAGAGGGTCGTCTTGACGGTTCCCTTCGCTGGTTGAACTCTCTGCACCAGAGAGGGGTGTTTGGCAGGTCCAAGAGCAGCCTTGAGGGATACAGGGAACCGGAGGCTGCAGTCCTCCCCTCCTCGTGGTCTCCCCGGCCTAAGGTTTCCCGTGGACTTTGTTCTAAGCACCGGGGAGGGGGATGGAACCTGAAGTTTGGGGGGGGGGTGGGTATTTTGGAGGTATTTGCTCTGTAGGGTCTCTATGAGTTGGAATTGACTCAACAGCAACGGGTTTTTTTTTTTGGTTGCTCTGCAAAGACTGCCTTTGAAAATTGGAGGGCCCCACGTGTCCCACTGAGAACACCTCTGTGGGCAGGATGTTGGCAGATGGTGACGTGTTGCTTGCTGTCTTTGGTTTGGTTTCCTCATCCTGGCAGCAGAAGGGGATGCCATGTGGGGTCAGGAGAGTCCCCTCCCCTCATGTAAGACAGTGTGACCTGACTTCCTTCATTGAGGCTCTTCGGCCTGGCTCTGGGTTTATGTATATGTCTTCATTCTTGTGTCCCTGTTGCCAGGTACCGGGCCAGGCACTGGGAGCAGAGATCAATGATGCCCAGTGTCTGCCTCCTTTTCTCACGACCCCAGCTCATGCTGCCGGAGGATAGCAGGCCCTAGGAGGTTGGGGTGCAGCTGGGTCAATCTTGCTGGCTTGGGGGATTGCCGAGGCATGACGACTTGTCAGGAAAAGTTGTAGGGATGCAGGGGAGTTGGGGAATTGGGTGGGAAGAATGGCAGTCCTCAGATCTAGGAGAAAAAAAGGAGCTGGCGTCATCATGGACAGACTTTGCCTGGGGCCAGCTGTACCCTCCTCTTTACCAACCTTGCTGCTGGCTTTGCCAGAAATAATAATAGCTTGTTTTTTAGAGTACTTATCATGTGCCTGGTGCCATTTTAATGCTTTCTGTGCAATTGGCTTATCTAATCCTTAAAACAGGAGTTATCGCGTGGCGCACATGGTTAAGTGCTCAACTATTAATCGAAAGGTTGGTGGTTCGAATTCACTCAGAGGTGCTTTGGAAGAAAGTCCTGGAGATCTGTTCCCCAAAACTCAGCCATTGAAAACCCCATGAAGCGCAGTTCTACTTTGACACCCAGAGGGTTGCCATGAGTGGGAATCGACTTCGCAGCAACTGGTACTAATAAAATAATAATCCTTATAGCACTGTGATGTAGATGCTGTTATTATTCTCACTTTGCAGATTGGGAAATTCCAGCACAGGGAGGTGAGTCAGTTGCCAATAAACAGCAGAGGTAGAATTGGGATCCAAGTCTGCTGGCTCTAAAACGTCTTTGTTCCCATTGCCCTGCCGCTGCCGTTGGGGGGATGGATTTGTCTTGAAGCACCCGCTCCCTGGCCTCTTGCCCGCTGTGCCCTGGCCACAACAAACTTATATCCAGATGCCCCGGAGCTGAGCGGTGAAGATCCTAGCGTCTGCAGCCAGATGGCCTGGGCTGAACTCCTGCCTCCACAGCTGCAGGGGTCACTTTAACCTCTCCTTCCTCAGTCTGCTAATCTGCAGAGTGGCGATAAGAATCGTCCCCCCCGGATGGGGCTGGCAGAGTGGCACCAGGCATGCGGAGAGCACGCCATAAGTGCATGCCACTGTATTCACTGGTGCCATTTCTGAGTCCATACTCTTCGTCTCACCCTCGTCTTTGGAACAAAACATCTTTTTCTGTGTCTTTCCCCACTGGTCCTCCTGCCAAGCTGACCTTGTCTTGCCTGCGAGAGCTGCTTATTTATAAGAATTATATGTCTCAGTTCCCCAACATTGCCATCCCTTTCTTTAACAAATGGAACCTCTCCCCGTGTGTCAGCAGGCATTGTTGGAAAACAGTGTCTGCCTTAGAATAGCCAACATAAAAGCATCAAGAGTCGTGGACGAAGCTTGATTAATTATCTGTGTACTTTATGCTGAAAGCATGAATCATGGTTTCCATTTTCCTCTCAAAAATGTGAGCCGCCTGCTTTGAATTAATCCAGGAGAGCAGTGTTTTAAACAATCTTCCTGCTGCTGGGTCAGCACTTCGAATTACGGCCTGAGGGTTTTCTTTTGCCTTCTCAGATCATCTAAAGGTGTGCCAGATAATTTGTGGATTACATTTAATTATTTCAAGTTAAAGGCAAAAGAAAAGAACTTAGTAAAGGTTGTGCTCTAGAAAGAACCTCCTCCCCTTCAGTTTTTGGCTCTGAGCAATGTGTTTGGACACACACCCTCTGTTTTTGTGCGGGCTGTGCTGCAGATCACCTGGCCCTTGCCTGGAACAGGGAATCAGAGCAGGTCTGGCTCTGGACTGAGCTGGGTTCAATTTCACACTGAATGGAGTCAAGTTCTAAATACAAATCAATGTCAGATATAAATAAGTCCGGGGATAATTTATCTGGGTAGCCTTGGGTTATGAAAGCATTTACTGTGCTCAGCTGGGAGCTTCTTTTGAGAATGCATCTTGTAGTTACCTCCACTGCAGCCTCTCCAGTCCCCACCAATACATGCCTGCACATGGTAGGTGCTCAGAGAATATTAAGGGAGCAAATGAATGAGTGGCTGGGAGGTGATCTCAGAGCACCCATCTGCCTCATGGAGGAAGGGGCTCATAACTCTGGAGTCTCCCGGGTCTGCCTGTAGGAAGACGGGGGTTGACACTTGTCCTACAGGAGTACAGATGATTCCAGAGGAGAAGTTGAGGAACGGCGTGGCTCACTCAGGGAGACAACTTTCTTCCACAGGAAGAAATGCAAAGAGGAAAAGGCCAGGTGTTGTGTCAAGATGGAGTTCCTGGGCAGTGCAAACAGTTAATGTGTTCAACTGCTAACCGAAGGGTTGGGGGTTCGAATCTACCCAGAGGCACCTCGGAAGAAAGGCCTGGCAATCCATTTCTGAAAAATCATCCCTTGAGAACCCTATAGAGCACAGTTCTGTTCTGACACACATGGGATTGCCAAGAGTTGGAATCAACTCGACAGCATCTGATTTTTGTGTCGAGATACCGTGTGGATTTGCAACTCTGATAGCGCTTGTTACCCCCGGGATGGGTGACCATGGTCTCCCTGCAATGTACTTTATCTTTTACAGGCTGTGCAGGGTAGGACTGAGCAGTGAGGGGATGAAGTGACAGAGTTTAGTGGGTATGTGTGTGTGGTTAAACATCTAGACACATGGTGGGTCCAGGTCCGCTTCCCCCATCAATGTCTGTGCCCTGAGCTGACCACCTGACCTTCTCATGAGGGGCTTTTCATGGACTCAGCACCCCCTGCCCAGCTCCCCTGCACCTCTTCCCAGGAATGAGCTGTTTCCTGTAGATGACCTCTTTAAGAACCACAGCTTTTAAAACAAGTTATCTTTGCTATAATTCTTTCTTCCTATTTAAAAAAAATTTTTTTTCTTTTTAGATTATAAAACAAATACAGGCTTAATGCAGGAACCTTACACAACACAGAAAAATTGGAAGAAGATGAAATTATTTACTATCCTACTACTCAGAGAAAGTCACAGTTAACATTTTGGTTTGTGGTTTTTTGGTGTTTTTTTTTTTCTTTCCTATATCGTACAACCTGATGGTGTAGTGGTTGAGAGCTATGGCTGCTAACAAAAAGGTTGACAGTTCGAATCCACCAGGTGCAACTTGGAAATGCTGTCCTATAGGGTCGCTATGAATTGGAATTGACCCGACAGCAATGGGTATATCATACATACAAAAAAAAGATATGCTTTATCCAACTTCTACTTTTATAACCTTCCATTTTCACTTGGCATTCCAACTTCAACATTTTCCTGTGCCAATATATACTCTCCCCCAACTTGTGTTTTTAAAAACTGCAACAGAGTCCTCTTGTCATTTTGTGCTGTCTAGTCGATTCTGACTCATAGTGAGCCTATATGACGAGCCCTAGTGATGCAATGGTTAACTGCTCAGTTACTGCCTGAAAAGTCAGAGGTTTGAACACACCCAGCGGCATCACAGGAGAAAGACCTGGCGATCTGCTCCCATAAAGATTAAACCCATTGCCAGTGAGTTGATTCCAACTCATAGTCATAGACAATGACTCATAGTGATCCTATAGAACAGAGTAGAACTGCCCCATAGGATTTCCGAAGAACGGCTGGTGGATTTGAACTGCTGACCTTTTGGTTAGCAGCCGTAGCTCTTAACCACTGCACCACTTGGGCTCCCCATAAAGATTACAGTCTAGGAAGCCCTCTGGGGCAGTTCTTCACAGTCTACTAAATGAAGACAAATAATCAGCCTGCTGGTGCTGGACATTTGTAGGCTGTCTCCAGGTTTAGCTGATGTAGATAACAGGGTGATGAACATCCTGGCAAAACATCGAGGCTTACATCTCTGATTATTTACCTAGGCTTCAATCCTGGAGGAGGAATTTCTGGGTCAAAGGGCCAAATTGCCCTCCAGAAAGGTTGTACCAATTTACGTTCTTCCTCTCTACTGAGTGATCTGGCAGGTTCTCTTCACTGATCCCCCTGAAATGTTCTTTGCTCAAGAAACCGTCACTGAACAACATCCTGTCCCCTGTCTCCCCACCCCCTGCTCACTCTATCACATTGCCCTGTTTTATTTTTTCAATTATAATCTGAAATGATGCTCCCTGTTACTTATGGGCGTATCTGTTTATGGTCCATCTCAGCTGACCAGGTTGTGAGCTCATCGAGAGCAGGGCCCTTACCTGGCCGGGTCACTGGTATCCTTGAGTGCCTTTCCACCACTCCACAGAGCCTGGCACTTCTCATGTGCAGGACGTGTTTGATGAATGAATAAATACTTACCGAGGCCATCAGTAACACTTGGTATCATGCATTAAAAAAAAAAAAAAAAGTTGTTACCTTTATTCTAGGGGGCCCTGGGGGGTGCAAACGTTACGTGCTCTACTCCTAGCTGAAAGGTTGGTGGTTAGAGCCCACCTGGAGGCACGTCAGAAGAAAGGCCTGGTGATCCGCTTCTAAAAGGTCACAGCCTTGAAAACCCGTGGAGCGTAGTTCTGCTCTGACGTACATGAGGTCGCCATGAGTCAGAGTCGGCCCAACGGCAACTAACGACACTTTCGTTCTACAAGGATTACAAACAGAATCTAACCTTTTGTTGGCAATGGAATAGCCCTCATTTTTTTTGTTGTTTTTTCTCTCTCTCTCTAGAAAGGCTGTGGATAGTATGCTTGGCTAAAGCAGGTTACTTACACATTTCCAATTTGCAGCGGCTAATCTGGGTGGTGCAAACTATTAATATGATAGGCTACTAATGGAAAGGTTGGAGGCTCGAGCCGACCCAGAGGTACCTCTGAAGAAAGGCCTGGAGATCTATTTCTAAGAAATCAGCTACTGAAAACCCTATGGAGCACAGTTCTATTCTGACATGCGCAGGTTGCCGTGAGTCAGAGTCCACTGGACTACAAGTGGCTTAATCTGCCAAGGCTTTGAAAGGAGATAACCACGTCATTAAAATTGTGTATAAAATAAGAGTGAATAGGTTTGGCCCCGGGGCCTGCATAGCTCTCCTGAGTTGAAGTGCTTGAGTATTTCCCAAGCCCAGGGACATCTGTGGGTGCTCCCTGGCTCTTGCAGAGGGCTGGTGTGGATAGTTGAGTTCTGGGTGAGTGAGGTCTTGTGGTTCTGTTACTGCACGTGTTGGCACCCTCCAGCCATGGAAGTATGCCCTCCGGCTAGTCCGGTAGTTAGAGGTCGACAGGGAGCATGTCCAGGGAGTGCTGGCTGTGGCTGGCTCATCTGCGGGACACTGTCTGCGGCCAGGCCTCAGGACTTGGTATCTGACCTCCTCTGTCCAGGGTTTTTATCAGCAACTTGAATAAAGACATAGAAGGTGGGCTAATCAAATTTCTGAATGACACAAAACCCGGGTGGAAGGCTCATATGTAGGATAATAGAATCAAGATTCATAAAACTCTTGGCGGGAATGATGGGTTTGAAGCTAACAAGGTAAGCTGTAACAGGATTACTTGAGAGGGTCCTGCAGCTCACTGAGCAGAGCCAGGACCCGTCACGGACAGGGCAGCCGGGCCAGAGGCAGCTGGGGACCAGAGACCTGGTACCAGCCTGCGAGCTTTCAGGGTGCTAATGTTCAAGTTAATTATGACTTGTTATTAGGTGCTGTCGAGTTGGTTCCAACTCAGCGACCCTATGTAACAGAACGAACCACTGCCCAGTCCTGCGCCATCCTCACAATCATTGCTACCTGTGAGCCCATTGTTGCAGCCACTGTTGAGCCACTTCCTTGATGGTCTTCCTCTTTTTCACTGACCCCTACTTTACTAAGCATGATGCCCTTCTCCAGGGACTGGTCTCTCCTGACAACGTGTCCAAAGTAGTTACACCTCATATACTATTAAGGGCAGTGGAACATGCAGATATAAAGAATGATAATTGTCTCATGGAGTCCTGGTGGTGCAGTGGTTAAGCTCTTCTCTGTAAACCAAAAGGTCGGCAGTTCAAATCCACCAGTTGCTCCTTGGAAACCTTATGGGGTCGCTATGAATCAGAATTGACTTGATGGCAACTTTATTTTTTTTAATTGTCTCATAGCTTCAGCTCTGCCCCTTCCTGTCTTCCTTCTCCTGGGACCACTTTCCTCAGCTGCACCTTCCCCCTCCCCCTAACTCCTGCTGAGTTCAGGCCCCCTTGGGCCCTGGCTTTCTCTGGGGAGCTTTCCAGGAGCCTGCGGGGTGGAATGGGTTAGGCTTCCCTTCCCTGTGCTCAGACAGTACCCTGCTCTCCCCTCATTATGTTAGCTGTCGTCCAGTTGGTCCCCGACTCATGGCAACTCCGTGTACAATGGAATGAAACACCGTCTGGTCCTGTGTCATCCCCATGACCAATTTCAGATTGGACCATTGTGATCTGTAGGGTTTGTTTGCACTGGCTGATTTTTAGAAGTAGATTTCTAGGCGTTTCTTCCTAGTCTGTCTTAGTCAGGAAGCTCCACTGAAACCTGTTCGGCATCATAACAACATACAAGCCTGCACAGACTAACAGGCGGTGGCTGTGAATGAGGTGCACTGGTTGGGAATTGAACCTGGGTCTCCTGTGTGGAGGGTGAGAATTCTACCACTGAACACCAATGCCGCCCTCCCATTATAGTGTCACCGAACTGTGTGGCCATTGTGTTTGATCACGTGTCTTCTTGGACTGAGAACTCCTGGAAGGCGGGGACTGTGTCTGCCTGCAGCCTGCACCCCAGCAGTGGCACAGTGTGACTTGCACAGAGTAGGCACCCAGTGGATACCTTTGTTGGTGGTGTGACCCTTCCTCAGTATGGGGGAGGGCTCTGGACCCCACACCATCAGATCTTGTACCCTCCTAGGCCACCCAAGCAGTGGCAGGTCTGCAAACCTTGTTCTGTGGGGAGCAGGTGATGGGATTATGAGTGCTCAGCCAGAAATAGAAGAGACACAGGTGAGGATTGTGTCAAGGAGGGAAGGGCGTGGAACATTCTGAGGGTGTCCAGGCAGCACAGGGGGTGTCAGGGAGAGGGGCTGGCTTGGATGATTCGGTTCCTTGGCTGGAAGAGCTTTACAATGGTCAGAGCTGTCCCACCACATAGGGGCTGCTTGCTTGGGAAGAGTCAACTCACTAGCAGCGAATGCTGAGCTGTGGAGAGGAGTGTTGAATTGGAAGAGAGGAGTTGGAAGATATTAACAACCACACCGTCAACTGCTCACTCTTCCTGGGCTCTCCCTGATGCCAGGCATGGGGCTTGGTGCTCTTGCCTCCTCCCTCAGGCACATAAGGACATGAGCCTTTGTTTAAGGTTCCCTAGCCAGTAAATGGGATCCTTGGGTGGCACAGACAGTTAAGTGCTCGACTTTTAACTGAAAGGTTAGCAGTTTGAATCTACCCAGAGGCCCCTCGGAATAAAGACCTGGTGATCTACTTCTGAAAAATCAACCACTGAAAACCCTGTGGAGCACGGTTCTACTCTGACACACATGGGGCCCTCATGAATTGAAATTGATTTAATACCAACTGGGTTTTTTTTGTGTGTGTGCGTGTTTTAATTTTATCCCCATAGGTAGAATGACTCTGTTTTGTTGTTGTTGAGAATATACACAGCAAAACATACACCAGTTCAACAAATTCTACATGTACCACTTAGTGACACTCATTACATTCTTTGAGTTGCGCAACCATTCTCATCCTCCTCTGAGTTGTTCCTCCCCTATTAACATAAATTCACTGCCCCCTAAGGTTCCTGTCTAATCTTTCAAGTTTCTGTTGTCAGTTTGATCCCACATAGGTAGTTCTTAAAAGAGCATAATGCTTAAGGCAGACATTTTTTACTGGTTAAGCTAAACTATTGTTGGGTTTTAAGAAGGCTTCAGGGGGTATTTTTGGATTAAGGTTTAAAGATTATCTCAGGGCAATAGTTTCAGGGGTTCATCCATCCTACATGGCTCCAGGAAATCTGGAACCCGTGAGAATTTGAAATTCTGTTTCTACATTTCTCCCCCTTTGATCAGGATTCTTCCACAGAATCTTTGATCAAAATGTTCAGTAATGGTGGGTGAGCACCATTCAGTTCTGGTCTCATGGCGAAGGAGGCAGTTGTTGATGGAGGCAATTAGCCACATATTCCATATCCTTCTTCTATTCCTGACTCTCCTTCTTCCTCTGTTGCTCCAGGTGAATGGAGACCCATTGTTGTGCCTTGGATGGCCACTTGCAAGCTTTTAAGGTCCCAGGCACTACTCAACAAACTAGGAAGTAGAACAGAAGCATTAAACATGTTATTAGGCCAGTTAACTGGGCTGTCCCATGAAACCATGACCCTAAACCTCCAAACCAAGGTACCAGATCCTGTAAGGTTTATGGCTGTACATAAGCAGCCTCAGCAGCCACTTTTTTTTGGCCATTGTTGTAAATATATGTATCACACAACTTTCCCCAATTCAAGTTTTTACAGGTGTACAACTTCTTGACAGTAATTACAATAATTGGCTGTGCAGACCTACCCTTAATCAGTGTGATATTTTCATCACTGTTAACCCCCCTTTCCCTCTCCCTCCCAACCCTGGTAACCACTAATAAACTTTGTTCTCTAGACATGTGCCTTTTCTTATTTTTTTATATAAGTGAGGTTGTACAATATTTGTCCTTTTGTAAGTGACTTATTTTACTCATAATGCCTTCAAACTCCCAACCATAGTGTAGCATGCATCCAGACTTCATTTCTCCTACCGGCTGAGTAGTATTCCATTGTATATATGTACCACATTTTAATTATCCGTTCATCCGTTGATAGGCATTTAGGTTGTTTCTACTTTTTGGCTATTGTGAATAGTGCTGCAGTGAACATGGGTGTACAAGTCTCTGAGTCTCTGCTTTGAAGTGTTTTGGGTATATACCCAGGAGTGGAATTGCTAGATCATATGGTAGTTCTATTTTTAGTTTTTTGAGGAACCACCACACTGTTTTCCACAACTGTTCCATTTTGCATTCCCACTGGTAATGGATAAGGGTTCCAATTTCCCCACATCCTTGCCAACATGTTATTTTCTGTTTGTTTGGTTTTTTTAGTCATCCCCTTGGTAGTGAAATGGTATCTCATTGTGGTTTCGATTTGCATCCCTCTGATGGCTAATGACGCTGAGCAACTTTTCATATGTTTGGTGGCCGTTCGAATGTCCTTTTTGATGAAATGTCTATTTAAGTCCTTTGCCCATTTTATGATTGGGTTATTTTTCTTTTTGTTAAGTTGTTGAAGTTATATATACATATACGTATACATGTACATGTACACGTACACGTACACATATACATATACATATATAGGTTATTAGATTCTTGTTGGGTATTTGGTTTCCGAAGATACTCTCCCAGGTGGTAGCTTGTCTTTTCACTTTTTTGGTAAAGGCTTTTGGTGAATAAAAGTATGTAACTTTTATGAGGTTCCATTTATTTATTTTGTCCTTTGCTGTTTGTGCTTTTGTTATTATATTAAATAATCCATTGTTGAAAACTGGGCCTGGCAGCTTTGCATGGTTTGGGTTTTTTGATTGTTTTGTTTTTTGGCTAGTAAGTAGCTAATGCAGAAAATTTGCTCCCAGGCAGTCCACCATCCACAGACTTCTGTTTCCACTTGCATGTACAGACCTTGGTTCCACTTGTTTGCTATACAGTCTTTCCCAGATTGTCTTGTTCCCGCTATGAGGGCAAGGGCTTTATCTCTGAAGGTTCCTGATGCCAGGGTTCTACTGGTGGTTTGTCAGCACCTCCTCCAATCTCTATGTCAGGTGGTTTTTCTAAGTCTGCGGCTGCAGGATTTGTGTCTGCCTTGGATAGTCCTTTTCTGCCTCCTCTGTTAATGTTTTCAGGTTGCCAGCTGACCCTTCACTACTCTCCAATAACAACTCCCTCACCCTGCCCTTTTGAATTTGCTACTTGCATTGGGCATGACAGCAAGTAGCCAAACTTGTCTGCATTGTTAATGCACAGCCGTTAGTCTTCTGTGGACCTTGAGGTGGTGTGGAATGATGGGAAGAGCTCTTGGACTGGAAATTGGTCCCCCTGGGCTTGAACCCTCGCTGCCGCTCTCCAGCTGTGTGACTATGGTCCAATCACTTAACCTCTCTGAACTTCAGCTGTAACATGTAGACTTAATTTCCAACTCCGGAAAGCACTTGGCAAAGGATGGCTAGCATTCCCATCTGCTTTTGAGTTCTCAGTGGTGTTGCTGGTTGTTGTGGTTGTTGGAAATATGTTGTCCAGATATTTCCATGAAAACCAGTTGACTTGCCATTTCCACATCGTGCATGTGTGGCAGGTGGCACTTCCCCTGCCTAGTGGTCAGGAATCATAGCTCTCCTGCTATGAGGACTGACCAGCAATTACAAACACCTGCATGGAATAAGGGCCACAGAGAAAGTTTAGCAATGTGATGTAATAGTGACTGAGCAGACACTATGAAGCTTTATTTTGTCTCTTTTTCATACGCATGTTTGCATGTCATATAAATAACAAAAAAAAGGAGAGAGCACGTAATCTTTTTTCCTTTGACCTAATCATTGCAACTGGTCAATCACCATGAATGGTCAGTGTGGTCGGCAGAATAATGGTCTCCCAAAGATGTCTATGTCCTGATTCCTGGAACCTGGGAATATGTTACTTATGTGGTGGTGTCATGGATTGAATTGTGTTCTCAAAAAATAGCTGTCACCTTAGCTGGGCCGTGATTTTCAGTATACTGTGATTGCCCACCATTTTATGTGATTTTCCTATATGTTATAAATCCTATCACTATGATGTAATAGGATGGATTGTTGTTGTTGTTGTTAGGTGCCGTCGAGTTGGTTCCAACTCGTAGCGACCCTATGCACAACAGAATGAAACACTGCCCAGCCCTGCGCCATCCTTACAATTGTTGTTATGCTTGAGCTCATTGTTGCAGCCACTGTCAATTTACCTCATTGAGGGTCTTCCTCTTTTCCGCTGACCCTGTACTCTGCCAAGCGTGATGTCCTTCTCCAGGGATTGATCTCTCCTGACAACATGTCCAAAGTACGTAAGATGCAGTCTTGCCACCCTTGCTGTTAAGGAGCATTCTGGCCACACTTCTTCCAAGACAGATTTGTTCGTTCTTTTGGCAGTTCATGGTATATTCAATATTCTTTGCCAACACCACAATTCAAAGGCGTCAGCTCTTCTTCTGTCTTCCTTGTTCATTGTCCAGCTTTCACATGCATATGATGCGATTGAAAATACCATGGCTTGGGTCAGGTGCACCTTAGTCTTCAAGGTGACATCTTTGCTCTTCAACACTTTGAAGAGGTCCTTTGCAGCAGATTTGCCCAATGCAATGTGTCTTCTGATTTCTTGACTGCTACTTCCATGGCTGTTGATTGTGGATACAAGTAAAATGAAATCCTTGACAACTTCAATCTTTTCTCCATTTATCATGATGTTGCTCATTGGTCCAGTTGTGAGGATTTTTGTTTTCTTTATGTTGAGGTGTAATCCACACTGAAGGCTGTGGTCTTTGATCTTTATTAGTAAGTGCTTCAAGTCCTCTTCACTTTCAGCAAGCAAGGTTGTGTCATCTGCATAACGCAGGTTGTTAATGAGTCTTCTTCCAATCCTGATGCCCGTTCTTCTTCATATAGTCCAGCTTCTCGTATTATTTGTTCAGCATACAGATTAAATAGTATGGTGAAAGAATACAACCCTGACACACACCTTTCCTGACTTTAAACCAATCGGTATCCCCTTGTTCTATCTGAACAACTGCCTCTTGATCCATGTAAAGGTTCCCCATGAGCACAATTAAGTGTTCTGGAATTCCCATTCTTCGCAGTGTTATCTCTGGTTTGTTATGATCCACACAGTCGAATGCCTTTGCGTAGTCAATAAAACACAGGTAAACATCCTTCTGGTATTCTCTGCTTTCAGCCAGGATCCATCTGACATCAGCAATGATGTCCCTGGTTCCATGTCCTCTTCTGAAACCAGCCTGAATTTCTGGCAGTTCCCTGTTGATATACTGCTGCAGCCGTTTTTGAATGATCTTCAGCAAAATTTTGCTTGTGTGTGATATTAATGATATTGTTCTATAATTTCCACATTCAGTTGGATCACCTTTCTTGGGAATAGGCATAAATATGGATCTCTTCAGTCAGTTGGCCAGGAAGCTGTCTTCCATATTTCTTGGCACAGACGAGTGAGCACCTCCAGCACTGCATCTGTTTGTTGAAACATCTCAATTGATATTCCATCGATTCCTGGAGCCTTGTTTTTTGCCAGTGCCTTCAGTGCAGCTTGTACTTCTTCCTTCAGTACCATTGGTTCCTGATCATTGCCACCTCTTGAAATGGTTGAATATCGACTAATTCTTTTTGGTAAAATGACTCTGTGTATTCCTTCCATCTTATTTTGATGCTTCCTGCATCATTTAATATTTTCCCAATGGAATCCTTCGCTATTGCAACTCGAGGCTTAAATTTTTTCTTCAGCTCTTTCAGCTTGAGAAACGCCGAGCGTGTTCTTCCCTTTTGGTTTCCCATCTCTAGCTCTTTGCACATGTCATTATAATACTTTACTTTGTCTTCTCGAGAGGCCCTTTGAAATCTTCTCTTCAGTTCTTCTACTTCATCAATTCTTCCTTTTGCTTTAGCTGCTCGATGCTCGAGAGCAAGTTTCAGAGTCTCCTCTGACATTCATCTTGGTCTTTTCTCTCTTTCCTGTCTTTTCAGTGACCTCTTTTTTTTTTTTTTTTTTTTTTGCTTTCTTCATGCGTGTTGTCCTTGATATCATTACACAGCTTGTCTGGTCTGCAGTCACTAGTGTTCAATGTGTCAAATCTATTCTTGAGATGGTCTCGAAATTCAGGTGGGATATATTGAAGGTCATATTTTGGCTCTCGTGGACTTGCTCTGATTTTCTTCACTTTCAGCTTGAACTTTCATATGAGCAATTGATGGTCTGTTCCACAGTTGGCCGCTGGCCTGGTTCTGACTGATGATACTGAACTTTTCCATCATCTCTTTCCACAGATGTCAATTTGATTTCTGTGTGTTCCATCTGGTGAGGTCCCTGTGTATCATTGTTTATGCTGGTGAAAGAAGGTATTTGTAATGAAGAAGTTGTTGGTCTTGCAAAATTCTATCATTCACTCTCTGGCATTGTTTCTATCACCAAGGCCATATTTTCCAACTACTGATCCTTCTTCTTTGTTTCCAACTTTCGAATTCCAATCGCCAGCAATTATTAATGCATCTTGATTGCATGTTCGATCAATTTCAGGCTGCAGCAGCTGATAAAAATCTTCTATTTCTTCATCTTTGGCCCTAGTGGTTGGTGCATAAATGTGAATAATAGTCGTATTAACTGGTCTTCCTTGTAGGTGTATGGATATTATCCTATCACTGACAGCATTGTACTTCAGGATATATCTTGAAATGTTCTTTTTAACAATGAATGCAACACCATTCCTCTTCAAGTTGTTATTCCCAGCATGGTAGACTATATGATTGTCCAATTCAAAATGGCCAATACCAGTCCATTTCAGCTCACTAATGCCTAGGATATCAATGTTTATGCGTTCCATTTCATTTTTGACGATATCCAATTTTCCTAGATTCATACTTCGTACATTCCAGCTTCCGATTATTAGTGGATGTTTATAGCTGTTTCTTCTCATTCTGAGTCGTGCCACATCAGCAAGTGAAGGTCCTAGAAGCTTTACTCCATCCACATCATTAAGGTTGACTCTACTTTGAGGAGGCAGCTCTTCCCCAGTCATCTTTTGAGTGCCTTCCAACCTGGGGGGCTCATCTTCCAGCACTGTATCAGACAATGTTCCGCTGCTATTCCTAAGGTTCTCACTGGCTAATGCTTTTCAGAAGTAGACTGCCGTGTCCTTCTTCCTAGTCTGTCTCAGTCTGGAAGCTCAGCTGAAACCTGTCCTCCATGGGTGACCCTGCTGGTATCTGAATACCAGTGGCATAGCTTCCAGCATCACAGCAACACACAAACCCCCACAGTACGACAAACTGACAGACATGTAATAAGATGGATTAGTGGCAATTATATTTATGAGGCCTACAAGATTAGTATCTTAAGCCAATCTCTTTCAGGATATAAAAGAGAGAAGCAAGCAGAGAGACAGGGCAACTTCATACCACCAAGAAAGCAGTGTCAGGAGCAGAGCACATCCTTTGGACCCGGGGTTCCTATGCGGAGAACTCCCAGGCCAAGCGAAGAAAAGGACCTTCCTCTAAGGCCAACAGAGAAAGCCTTCCCCTGAAGCTGACACCCTGAATTTTGTCTTGCAGCATACATGACTCTGAGAGAATAAATTTCTCTTTGTTAAAGCCATCTGCTTGTGGTCTTTCTGTTATAGGTAACTAATACACATGGCAGAAGGGAATTAAGGTTGCGGATGGAATTAAGGTCACTAATCCCCTGAGTCTGAGATGGAAAGGTTATCCAGGTGGGCCTAGTGAAATCACAGATGTCCTTATAAATGGAAGAGGGAGGATGAAGATGAGAGTTAGAGGGAACTATGACATTGGAAAAACAGAGAGTTGAGATGTTGCTGGATTTGAAGATGAACGAAGGGGCCATGAGCCAAGGAGTGAATGCAGGTGGCCCTTGAAGCTGGAAAAAGCAAGGAAATGGATTTCCCCCTTGGACCTCCTTCCAGAAAGGATTGTGGTCCTGCTGGTACCTTGATTTTAGCCCAGTGGGTGCTATGTCAGACTTCTGACCTCCAGAACTGTGGGACAGTAAATTGGTGTTGTTTTAAACCACTGTTTGTCAATTTGTTATGGCAGTGATATGAAATTCAGAGTCTATTTTTAAGCTGTGCCTTCCCCCTGAACTGTAAACTCCTCGAGGGCAGGGGCTGTGCCCTGTTTAACTCTGGACCCTGGTGCCTAGCACAGCTAAACTTTTTGTACCTGCTCTGGAGGTGAGCCTCTGAGTTAGGGCTGGAGGGATGCCCCTTCATTTCTCTTCCCCAAACCCGATCCCTTGTTTTGATGTTGCCCATTGGGAATGGCCTGCAGGCCTTAGGGACCTGCTACCAGCCCAGGCCCACCTGAACCTGGATAGGTGGCACAGAGTGAGAGAGCACTGCTGTTGGCTCACAGGCCTCCTTAGAATGGTGTCCAGTTGAGTAGAAGGGCATCCTGTTGAGTAGAAGGGCTGATGGGTGGAGCTAAAGCATGCCGATGTTTTGTGATGCCAGATATGATGCATCTGTTGTCATATTTTAAAAAGGACCATTGTTGACCCAGTCAGCAGGGAAATAAAGGCAGCAAAGTCAAAATGAAAGAGAAAAACCAAATAAAAGAGGAAAGAAGAAGAAAAGGGAAAAGAAAATAAAGAAACGGGTCCTGTTGTCCTCCCAGGTAGCTTTCTGCCTGTCTCTTTGTACAGTGGCTCTAGCAGTGGGCCCAGCCTGGCTGCCCTGAGAGTCTACTTAGTTGATCTGGGTGGGGCAAGGGCAGGGATATTTTTAACAGCTCCAGAGTGGGACATGCAGCTGGGGCTGAGGACCACTACCCCAGGGTGCTGGGTCCTCACATCAGAAGTTCTCCAAGCTCTAAAACTCATTCAGTGGAACTGCATAGAGAGCACCCAAGCAGCCCTCTCATTTTACAAATGGAGAAAGCAAGGCTGAGGGATGTAAATGCCATCTTCAAGGTCACAGAGCACTTGGTGGTCAAGATGAGACCAGGACCTCCTTCTGAGATTTCTCATGCCCACCATAGTTCTTGCTGGTGCTGCCAACAGCCTTAATTCAGGACAGTCCCACCAACTTTGATCTGTGAGTGGCTTTCTTTGAATTTCTTTAGAATTTTCTTGATTCTTCTTAGATGTTTGTTTAAAAGATCATCTGACCCTTGATATGAAACATGGACGCTCTGCCTTCTCCATCTGTCTCCACCTTTGCCTTGATGAGGCAGTGCCACTTAGCGGGTATGAGCTCTGGAATCACTCATATGAGGTCTAGTTGTACTAGACTGGGTGACAGCCTCACTCTGACTCTCTGTAAAATGGGCGTATCAGTTGGAGTGCTACAAATTGAGCCAGTGAGTGAGTGAGAGAGAGAGAGAGGTAGGTAGGTTATTGACTGATTTTTAAGGAACCGTTGTTGTTAGGTGCCGTCGAGTCAGTTCCGACTCATAGCGGCCCCGTGCACAACAGAACAAAACACTGCCCAGCCCTGCACCATCCTTACAATCGTTATGCTTGAGCCCATTGTTGCAGCCACTGTGTCAATCCACCTCTTTGAAGGTCTTCCTCTTTTCCACTGACCCTGTACTTTGCCAAGCATGATGTCTTTCTCCAGAGACTGATCCCTCCTGACAATACGTCCAAAGCATGTAAGATGCAGTCTCACCATCCTTGCTTCTAAGGAGCATTCTGGTTGTACTTCTTCCAAGACAGATTTATTCATTCTTCTGGCAGTCCATGGTATATTCAATATTCCTTGCTAACACCACAATTCAAAGGCATCAATTCTTCTTCGATCTTCCTTACTCATTGTCCAGCTTTCACATGAATATGATGCGATTGAAAATACCATGGCTTGGGTCAGGCGTACCTTAGTCTTCAGGGTGACATCTTTGCTCTTCAACACTTTAAAGAGGTCCTTTGCAGGGGATTTACCTAACGCAATGAGTCTTTTGATTTCTTGACTGCCGGCTCCATGGCTGTTGATTGCGGATCCAAATAAAATGAAAATTATTTAAGGAATTGACTAATGTGATTGTGGGAGCTGGTAAGTCTGAAATTTGTAGGGCAGACCAGCGGGCTGGAAACTCAGGAAAGGGTTGATGTTGCAGTCTTGAGTCTGGTATTTCTAGGGCAGGCCAGCAGTCTGGAAACTTGGGCAGGATATCCATGTTACAGCCTTGAGTCAGAATTCCTTCTGGAAATCTGTCTTTGCTCTTAAAGCCTTTGGCTCGTTGAATGAGACCCACCTACATTACTGAGGATGGTCTACTTAAAATCAGCTGATTGTAGATGTTAATCACATCCCCAAAACCCTTTCCCAGCAACATCTAGAGTAATGTTTGCCTAAACAACTGGGCCCCATAGCCTAGCCAAGTAGACACATGAAATGAACCATCACAATGGGAATAATAACGGTGCCTGTGTCATAGTGATTGTGAAGTCGAACAGATGTGTAATGCTTTTAAAGTACGTAGAGCAGTGTGTGACTCATACAGGTTCTCATATGTTATAAATAATGTTATTGTTTGAAATTTCTGTTGACATAGGGAGGAGAATGATTGATGGATGTGTTGTTCACTGTAACTTCTTGTCTTCCTTTGGAATGCACCGGGTGGTGGCCAGCAGCAGCCACTCCATGAGCAAATGGAATGAGTCCTCTCTTATGGTTTGGGAATTGTGAGTTTCCATGTGAATCTGGGGTGCGTGGAGCTTGTTAGCTTTGACTCATTGGGCATTTACCCCTTACTCTGTCTTGAGGGCAGCCTGCCTGGGACTGCCTCCCGTACAGAGACCAGGCTCTGTGCACAGAGCTGGACCCCCTTTGCTTACTGCAGAATTCAAAGGAATCTGCTTTCTCCTTCACTGTCTCCATTACATAAAAATTTTCCATGCAAGTAATTGCAGAACGGGGTAACAAGGAGGATAATGGAGGGAGATAATTGTGGATAAATCAGCTTGATTACACTCTTTCCCAAACTTGATTATCCAGATTTGCAGTGCTGTGCAAAACCTCAAAAGCCAATTAAGACCTTTAACAATAACGCCTGCAGATCCTGGGGAAGTCTCGCTCATAAGCCTAGTAGGTCTGCCAACAGGTTGCACATGAAGAGAACAACTCTTCTGATTTTCTGTATTTCAGTGAGCAAGCTGGGGAGTTTTATCACTCTGTTTTTAAGCAGAGCGATTACATGTACAGGTGGCAAAACACCAACCATTCCACTGATTTGGCTTATAGTGATTTAGACTCACCTTTGGTAATTTAGGAGACCCTGGTGGAGTAGTGGCTAAGCATACGGCTGCTCACCAAAAGGTCAGCAGTTCAAATCCACTAGGCACTCCATGGAAACTCTATGGGGCAGTTCTCTGTCCTATAGGGTCACTATGAGTTGGAATGGACTCAATGGCAATGGGGGTTGGTAATTTAGGAAGCCCTGCTGGCGCAGTGGTTAAGAGCTATGGCTGCTAACCCAAAGGTTGGCAGTGCGAATCCACCAGGTGCTCCTTGGCAGCCCTATGGGGGAGTTCTACGCTATCCTGTAGGGTCACTACGAGTTGGAATTGACTCAACAGCAATGGCTTTGGTTTTGTTTGGTTTGGTAATTTAAGGAGTCCTGGTAGTGCAGTGGTTAAAACAATTGACTGCTAACCGAAAGGTCGGTGGTTCGAAACCACCAGTGGCTCTGTGGGAGAAAGATGTGGCAGTCTGCTTCCGTAGAGATTTACAGCCTTTGAAACCCTATAGGGTCGCTGTAAGTAGGAATAGACTTGACAGCAGTGGGTTTGGTAGTTTACAGTGTGATTGTTCCGATTGGTGCCAGTTGTACTGGGTACTGATTCGTTTCAAGACACATTGATACCATTTGTAGAATAAAAAGTCAAAGGACTGTGGGAAATCATTGAAGGCAGAGACGCGACAGTTGATTTATTTAGCGGCATATTATTAGCCCTGTTTTACCAGTACTACTTGGCCTTCTTTAAACTCAGTTTCTTAATTGGCAAAATAACCTTGTAGGGTTGTGGTAAAGTCTGAGGAAAATAAAGTGTGTCATAATTCGGTGTTTGGAATGTAGGCAGTGTTCCATCACAGTCTCATTCCCCCTTGTTTGGGAGGAGAGGTTTGCAGCATTTAGACAGGAAGAAAACGCTGAAGTCTTCTGGTCCAGATCCTCAATGAGGAAAAATGAGGGACAGAGAATGATTAAATGACTAATTCAAAGTCACAGAGCTGGTTTGGCAGCTAAGCCCAGATGAGACCACAGGTGTCCTGGCTCCTAGGGTTGGTGGTAGCCACTTGGGACTGAATTTGTTTCTGGTGCCAACAGAAAATCCATAGCTACCAGCCCAGAGGCAATTAGAGCCCCAAGACAGGAGGGGTCATGAGAACTGAGGGCCGGAGAAGTCCATTTGGAAAGACCTCAGAAGTTAAGGGCTGGTATAGTCCTGGGGCAGAGGTGGTCCCCACTGGGAAGAGCCTGAGTCCCAAGATGGCCTTCTGGAGCCTACATTATTCAGGAAAGACCCAGAGGAAGAGAAGAGGAGCTTGACAAAGAGAAAGTGAGCAGGGACTCAAGAATGGAAGGGCATTTCCCCCAGAAGCCCAGGACCAGTACCAACCCCTTTTGAGTAGAGTCACACTTTATAAAGCATTTTCATGTTGATTTTCTTATTTGAGCAATTCTTCCAAGTGGCCAGGATGTCCGTGCCTGTGTAATGAATGAATGAATAATGAGTAAAAGCTAATGCTTACTAAGTCTATGTGGTATGTGCCAGCCATCTCATTTATAATCATCGTTTTACAGATAAAGAAACGGAGGCACACAGAAATGAAGTGATTTGGCCGGTGTCAAACCCAGGGAAGCAGATTTCAGAATCTGAGCTTTTAATTTAACTACCTTGCTGTACTGCCGATGAATGAATAAGTGAATGACTTTCCATTTTACAGATGAAGAAGTAGCAAAATCGAAGGGTGAGGAACTTTGTTGCAATCACAAAGTCATCAGTAGTGGAATGTAAAGCTTAGTCCAACTAGCTGCTAAGGAACAGCAACCGGCATTCCCCATACTGCCTGGGTCTGCCCCAGGGCCCTCCCATCGCCTGCTCTACTGTGTCAAGTTGTCTTCAGCCCACACATTGCCCTCGCTTCCACCTCATTGTGTTCTTGCCCCACATTTAGAATAATGGGTACGGTGGAAACAGCCCAGATTAGGGTCAGAAGACCCGAGCGTGAGTTCTAGTTTTACTGCTTGTTAGCTAAGTGACCTTGGGCAGGAAGGTCACTGAGCCTCAGTTTCTCTGTCTGGAAAAAGGTAGATGACTTTCCGCTTTTCAGTGTTGAGCTGTGCTTGAGATACAGAGTGGAAAAGCACCTAGGGTGCTTCTGGCAGGTAGGCAGCACTCGGCAAATGGTTAGCTGGCCCTCCCGTCCTCTAGGTTCCTCTGAAGAGGACATCTCAGTGCGTGAATACGAGCAGCTCCGGTGGTCTGTGATGGACCAAACCCAGGGACCTCAGTGAGAGCCATGAAATGGGGGGTTTCCGTCACTCAGGACAGACGACAAGGTGTGCGTTTGGTTCTTTCTTTAGGGGCTCAGTGGTGCTGGTGGTGGAGAGGATGGTTAGACAAACAGCTGCTGTTTGTCTGGGTGAGCCGATTAGTCTTAGTCAACCACTCAGCAAGCGAGCACCCAGTAAAGGCCTGGCTCCCAGGGAATAGAGATAGGCTTGTCCACAGGAGGTGCTGACTTCGGAGGGTGGGTCCCAGGGTTCCTACCAGTTACCACTTTCCTTCCAGTCGATTCCAACTCATGGCAAACCCTTGTGTGTCAGAGCAGGACTGCACCCCGTAGAGTTTGAGTGGCTGATTTTTCAAAGAAGAAACCAGGCCTTTCTTGTGAGTCACCTGTGGGTAGGCTCGAACCTCCAACTTTTCAGTTAGCAGCCGAGCGTGTTAACCGTTTGCACCACCCAGGGTATCCTCAGGAATCCTAGAGGCTGTTAAATATGCCTCCCACCCAGCCCAACCAATAATCGGTCTGAAGCAGCCACGGAGAGGGAAGCACAAATGTCCCCAGGCAGGACAGGAGACAGGGTGACAGGCATAAATGGGTGCGGGAGGCTGGCTGGGGAGGAGCACAGGGTGAGCATTCCTCCAGCCAAAGCCGGCAGCTGCTTCTCAGCTCCTCTGACGACTGTGGCCACGGAGGAGAGCAGGCCTGAGGTTGCCAGCCGGAATTTTTCAACAGAGGCCAGAAATTCAGATTTTGACTTAAGGGTGCCTGGTTTTTAAATAGTGGCCATGAATTACATTTTTTTACAGCCCAAACCAAACATATCAGCAGGCTGCCGAGGGCAGCAGACCGCCGAGGGCAGCTGGCTGCCAGCCTCTGGTTTAAGGTTCCATGTGTCAGAGGGTTGGATCTTTATTGAAACAGCTGCCATGTGCTTGCTTGTTCAGGCATCCATTCAACAATATTTGCTGAGCACCTACTCCATGCCAGGCATTGTTCTAGGCTCTGGGGGTACAGCTCTGATCAGAAGCAGCCAGGAATCCCTGCTGGCCCCTTGGAGCTGATGTTCTGCTGTGTGGCCACTGCATTCTGCCTCACACCCCTTTATCTTGGCAGCAGTGATGACCTGGTTGTTCACCATCTGCTACTTAGGAAGATTTTGAGTGAGCAGCTACAGACCTGGCCACTCCTCAGAGGAAGGGGAAGCTTCTGCCTTCTCCTGGCCTCAGCTGGCTGCGGTGCAGGCTGGTGGCTCTAAGCAGCTGTATTCCTGCGTCTTATGTCATATTTATATGTCGACCTTGTCCTGTGCCCCCCAGTGTCAGCCTCTCATCTGAACACTGGCCTTGTCCAGTCCTTGGCCTTCTGACTTGTGGTTGTTCTGTCTCATGCATCCAACTCTTCTTACCTACTAGCCCAACCAAAGACCGTCCTAGGAGGAAATGGCCTTATTACTCCAGGTGTGTGGGCTTCTGAAGGTATTTTAGTTATCCAGTGCTACTGTAAACAGAGATACCACAAGTGAATGGCTTTAACAAAGAGAAATTTATTCTCTCACAGTTTAGGAGGCTAGAAGTCTGAATTCAGGGTGCCAGCTCCAGGGGAAGGCTATCTGTCTCTGTCAGCTCTGGGGGAAGGTCCTCGTCATCAATCTTCCCTGGTCAAGGAGCATCTCAGCACAGGGACGCTGGGTCCAAAGGGTGTGCTGTTCTCCTGGCTCTTATTTCTTAGTGGTATGAGGTCCCCGTGTCCCTCTGCTTGCTTCTGTCTTTTATATCTCAAATGAGATTGACTTAAGAAACAACTCAATTTTATAGATTGAGTCCTGCCTCATTAACATAGCTGCCACCTATCCCACCTCATTAACATCATAGAGGTAGGATTTATAACACGGAAGACAACCACATCAGATGATAAAATGGTGGACAATCACACAATATTGGGAGTCATGGCCCAGCCAAGCTGATGTGTTTTTGGGGGACACAATTCAATCTATTACAGAAGGTGACTCATTTCGTGAGTGAGCTAACCTCTTTCCAGTTTCTCTCTTTTCTTCTGCTTCAGATTTTCTTTTCCTGCCGCTCTTTCTTCTTTCTGACTTTCTTTTTTCTTATTACATTTGCCGTTGTCACCCTGTACTGAAATGAGTCGAAGTTAACAATACTTTTCAAGAGTAGGCACTTGCTTTCGCTGACAAAGCACTTCATTTTGTAGGATTTTAATGGCCCAGGAACCAAACCAAAAACCAAACCCACTGCCATTGAGTCAATTCTGACTCATAGCGACCCTATAGGACAGAGTAGAACTGCCCATAGGGTTCCTAAGGCCTTAATCTTTATGGAAGCCAAGCCAGTGCCGTCGAGTCGATTCCGACTTATAGCGACCCTACAGGACAGAGTAGAACTGCCCCACAGAGTTTCCAAGGAGCACCTGGCGGCTTCAAACTGGCAACCCTTTGGTTAGCAGCTGTAGCGCTTAACCACTACGCCACCAGGGTTTACAGAAGCAGACTGCCACATCTTCCTCCGAGGAGTGGCTAGTGGTTTGGCAACTGAGCGCTTAACCACTGTGCCACCAGGGCTCCAGGCCAAGGAACACAATAATTTTTAAAACCCTTTTGTTTTGGAAATTTCAAGCACCCTTCCCCAATAATCAGTATTTTTTTGTTTTTTATTTGTTCTCTTACATGCTCAGCCTCCCCCCCACCTCACCTTTTTTTGGTCAAGCAAATTCCAGGCATGGAATCGTTTCATATGTAAATACTTCAGTATATGATTTTAACTAACCGCAATATCCTTTGTGACACCCACTGAAATTAACAATTTTCATTTGAGCCATCACCAGAACAAGACTCACACATTCTATTTGGTGAGCAAACTTTTTAGGAATGATTTTTTTTTTTTAATTTGGAACTTTTCAGTGATAAATTGTGTTAATGCCCTTTGCCGAGTGCCTCTTGTGGGGCCCGTCCTGATCCTAGGGTGCCAGCCTCTGCAGCCTGGGTTTATGGAGACCGGGCTTTTCTGTTTCAGCTCAGGCAGCTGAAACATTTTCAGTTTTCCATTGTTTGCTTCCAGTGGGAAGGATCCCTCCGCAGAAATGTTTGGAAATAGTTGCGCTAAACGTTGGGACTTCTGGGGTGATGCATTCTTACATGATAACTTGTTATTATTATAATAATTGTTACCTTTGTCTTCAGAGGTAGCCCACTACTCCACCTCAGGGTAAGTCCTGTCCAGAGGCAGGTTGCTGGTTCACAGACAGATAATTCATCAATATGTTCTCTTGATAGCCTCACTCCACCCACTGTTCCCAGGACTAATGAAAAATACGATATGCCTCCTCCCTGCCCAGAACTGAGCGGCCAGCTTGCTGCCCACGTCCGATGCCCGTTTGTAAGCGTTTTTCCTCTTGCAAAGGAATAGTGCAGTTAAGAACCATGCCTTACATTTTGTTTTTGCTTAGAAAGCTTCTTTATCATGTCTTGTTTTTTTCTCCTTCAGATTGCAAGGTTCCGAAGTGACTTTCTGGATCGTTGTTTGCTCATGGAATGGCCAGATGACGAGTGCTTGTTGTTGGTGCTCTTCTGTCTGATCTCCCCCCACTCGTCCCCAGTCTCACTGTTCCCAGTCATGTTGTCATCAGTGTCACTAATACTCGCGTTTGCAAGAGCAGCAGCCACCTTTTATTGAGGCCGATGGTGCCCAGGTGCTTTGTCGGATCCTGACACTTATTCACAATGGCCCTGGAGGGTATAGCCATCAGGTGTGTTTGAGGGGAATGAAATCTCAGAGAGGTTAATGACTTTTCTCAGACTTCTCAGCTAGGGAATGCCAAAGCAGGGATCAGAACAAAGGCTAATTGTCTAAGTTCGTATTCCAGTATAAAAAAATCCAAACCTGTTGCTGTGGTGTCGATCCGACTCTTAGTGACCCTACAGGAGAGTAGAACTGCCCCGTAGGGTTTCCAAGGAATGGCTGGTGGATTTAACTGCTGACCTTTTGGTTAGCAGCTGAGCACTTAACCACGGTGCCACCAGAGCTCCATTGCAGTAGTCTTGTGTCATTTATGGTTCAGAAGGATGTGGAGGTCTGTGTCTGGTATGTGACTTTAAGGCCCCTGAAGTCATAAGCCATCTTGAAAATGGTCTTTTACCAAGGCTTCTGGATTCAGGGTTGCTGCAGATCCATGGGGTCTTTTAGGTAACGATGAGACTCTGGAAAAATGGGGAGACTCTGGGGCTTCGGGAACTTGACTTTGAGTCAGAAGAGGCAAGGGACAGTGGCACCCATGTCCTTGGTTGGGACTTACTGTTCCTGCTTGTGTGGTGTTGGGTCGGCACTCTTTGGGGTTCCCATCTTTGGGCTGATGAGTCCTTTGCCACATTCTGTATGAGGACAGTGATAAATACATACCCTGGAACTTCCTTAGAGGATTGGGGCCCCTTATGGTCCTTGGATTGGAGGCATTTCACAGGTCCAATGACCGAGTCCCTAGGCTCAAAGACATGGCTCTCAAAGCAGAGTGGGGTGGCAATCTGATGCGTAGATGCTGTTCTGATGCCTGCGACTAAAGACCTTGCCATCTCATTCCGCAATCTGTTGTGACTGAGGGTCCTGGGACTATAATCTCCACAGTTGGAGGACAGCAATCCTGGTGCAGTACCTGGAATGTGGCAGGCACTCAGTAAGTACTTGCTGAATGAATAAACAGCTGGCCAAGGTGATAGTCGCCGGCTGTCCCCTGCTGCACCCCTTCTTGTTTAACGAAAAATGCATGGTAGGCTGCTGAAAGTCAGGCTGAGTGATGAGAACGGGACCAGCCACCAGGAGGGCGGGAGTGTACACGAGTGTGGATGCGTCTGTCACTGGTCTAGCAGCTACCCCAACTGGGCCCTGTCTGGGGATCCTCAGAGGGCAGGTCATGTTCTTATTTTGTGCAATGCCAGCCAGTAAAAGGTGCGAGAACATTCGATGGTGAAGGTGTGTAACCCCTGGAGTTGCTCTCACTGCTCATAGGTGAAGATTCAGGGACCAAAGGAAGGGAGGCAGGCCATGTGGTGATTTGGCATAAAAAAGCCACTGGCAACCAAAGTCTGCCCGAAGGAAAGACATGTTTGGTTTTCTGTTTTTCTTAGACTTCATTCCTCTTCTAGTTTTCTGCTGGCTTTTCTTTCCATGTAACCATCAGACTCCCTCTTCTCCGCTGTAGTTAATTTCGTTTTTTTTTTTTTCTCCCTGCAGGTCAGTAAATGGCTTACCTTACACTCACTTAAATTCTGGCTTGGTGTGTGTGTGTGTGAGAGAGAGACAGAGACAGAGAAGGAGAGGGATGTGGATTCAAAACTCAATCCGGAGAGGGTTTAAGCATCTATAATGTGCATGCGTTAACAGGAGAATTGCTCTGTAAAAAGCTAGAATAACATCTTTCTATTTTCATAGTGTATGTCTTCTGAGTTCTTCCACTGTCCCATCAGAGACATAAGGCGAAAACCAGTAGCACTGTCCCTGCTTTGCCAAGGAGAAATTAAGATACTGTAGACTAAGACAGTCGTCTGGTTCAAACAGTGAAGAGATAGAAGCAGCATGTCATAAATCGAAATCAAACAGCAAGTTACCAGTTTGAACAGTTGCAATTTTCAGGAAAGAAAAGGATATGTTTACTTTAGTACTAACTCTGTGCTTTTCACATGGAAACATTTTGACTTACGCAGCTCAGGCTTTTTAGTTTTAGTTCTAACGTCTCTGTTAAGTGAGGTGACGGCATTGACAGTAGTTAACATCTGGTGAATGCTTATAACGGGGACCGGAAACCAGCTGCTGTCAAGTCGGTTGCGACCCTGTGTATATCGGAGCAGAATGGTGCTGTGCTCCATGGAGTTTTCAATGGCTGATTTTTCAGAATTAGATTGCCAGGCCTTTCTTCTGAGGCACCTCTGGGTGGACTCGAACCTCCAACCCGTTAGTTAGCAGCCACACACTTTAACTGTTTGCACCACCCAGGGACTCCTACGTGGAGTTGGTTCTTCAGTGGCTGAAGTTGGGAAGCACTGGCTAACATCCACTTTATTTCCCTGAGAGTTGTGTGTCTAAACTGTAGTGTACATGACAGCCCCTGGGCCAAGAGTCTGCATTTTAACAAGCATCCAGGAGATGAGAGTACCCTGGCGCCTTGCTACGCTGGTGTGATGCATGGACTAGCGGCCTCAGCATCACTGGGGAGCTTGCTGGAAGTGCTGGGCCTCCCTGGATCTGCTGTGTGTTGCCGTGTGGGATCTGTGTCCACAAGACCTCAAGCGGTTCCTGGGCACTCTAAAGGCTGAGAACCACTGACCTAGCACACTGCTGGGAGCTGTCGGTGCCTGTTGACCCCTCAGAGAGCACAGGCAACCCCTTTACTCCTTACCTAGAAGCAGGGTTTCCATTTTTCATGGTTTCCAATGCACTTCCCAAGGGCTCATGGGAGTGGGAGAATGTTTCCAGGCTCGAACGAGCCCTCAGTTTTGGATTGAATTGTGTCTCCAAAAAAGTCATGTTGAAGTCCCTATCCCTGTATCTGTAAATATGAGTCAGTTTGGAAATAGGGTTTTCTTTTGTTATGTTAACAAGGTCATACCAGAGTCAGGTGGGACCTAACCCTAATCCCCTCTGAGTGGCATCTTATAAAAAAGAGCAGAGGAGACACATGGGAGATGGAGGGACAAGCCCAGAAATGCTGAGAACTGCCAGCAGCTACTAGAAGCTGAAAGAGACAAAGAAGGACTGTGCCTTCAAGCTGACACTCTGAACTCAGACTTCTAGACTCCAGAATCGTGATGAAATAAATTTCTATTCTTTAAAGCCCCCGTTTGTGGTATTTTTGTTATGGTAGCACTAAATAACTAAGATCCCCCTCTCTTGGGAACACCCCTTTGCTGTCTCCAGAACTTTCCATTCTGCCATATGACCGCGTTTGCCCTGCTTGCTTTGTTAAGACCTTGGTCCCCTGAGCAGCTGTCTTGCTGTCTGGATTCTCTGAGCTGGACGCCTGTGCCGGGAACGTGGCTAGAGGAAGAACATCTATTTTTCTTGGTCCTGCCACTCCCAGAGGATATCATTTGCTTGGCAGATGGGATCTGGCTGCAGCTCCTGGGACGTGAGGTGGGGTGGGTGCCTGAGGAGAGTAAAACCTGGGCAACAAGGAAGGGAAGGAAGGAAGGTGTTCAGAGGTGGGCACAGGTCCCTGGCCCTGTGGCGGGCGATATGGGGTTAAGGTTGTGGCATCTCTAAGAGTGTGGGCTCCTATGCCGTTAGAGTGACCGCACTCGTGTGTGGCAAACGGTCTTTCCAAAGAGGGCTGCAGTGTGTCTCTCCTCCCACATGCTTTTCTAGAAAGGGGGCTTGCCATTCCCCATCCACAGGTGGAATATCCCCTCCCTTGAATCTGGGCTCAGTAATGAGTCCCTTATAACCATGTGGGTGCTGTGGAGGTGACACTGTGTGACATCTGAGGCTGGGTTAGAAAAGGCCAGTCAGCTTCTGCCTGGTTCTCCTGGGACACCATTTTGGGGGAAGCCAGCTGCTGTAAGAAGCCTGGCTGCTCTGAGACCATGGTGCTGGGGAGTCCACATGTGGGTGTTGCCGTTCACAGCCCAGCTGACAGCTGTGTAATTGTTTTGGGTTGATTAAAAAAAAAAAAAACAAAAAACGAAGCCTGTTGCCATCCAGTCGATTCCAACTCATAACAACCTATAGCACAGAGTAGAACTGCCACACAGGGTTTCCAAGGAGCGTGGAGCCCTCAGATGATTGCAGCCCCAGCCGGTGTCCAGCTGCTGCAGCCCCAGGAGAGACCCCGAGGGAGACAGTCTGGCTGAAGCCTCTTTGATTTTCTAGTCCACAAAATGGTTGTTTTAAGCCATTAAGTTTTGGGGCAATTTGTTATGCAGCAATGATAACTGGAGTAGTCTGGAAGCTTCAGTTACACAAGGACATAATACAGTCTCATAATTTTTTTCAAATAAAACTCATTTTCATTCCTTTTATGTAGAATGTTTTAAAAACACTTCCAGGCAGAGTATCGATTGTCACAAAATCAAACAAAGAACAAGCCCGCAAACTGGTAAAAGTGTGAGAGTGGAAGCTAGAATAAAATAATAGTTTCTATTCATGCTCTGCTAGGCACTCTACATCTATGCTTTCATTTTCTTTTCATTCCCACTTGGGAGATGTGCCCATTTTACAGATGGGGGAACTGAGGGCTCAGAAATGTTAAGGAACTCACAGAGAGTCTGAGCTGGGATGTGAGTGCTGATGAGTCTGACCCCAGAGCCTGGGCCTGCAGTGGGTAGGAGAGCTGTTGGTGAGGAGAGTTAAACCACTGGGTCTCCGCTCCCTGTGGGTACGAGTGCAGATCCGGTGAGTTGATTCTGACTCACAGCGAACCTACATGACAGAGCAGAACTGCCCCATGTTATGGAAGCAGATTACCAGGTCTTTTTTCCTGCAGAACAGCTGGTGGGTTCGAACCGCCAGCCTTTTGGTTAGCAGCCAAGTTCTTAACCATTGCACCACCAGGGCTCCTTAGAGATTATCTTATTTTAACGCATTTCTCTCCTGTCCCAACCCTTTCATTCTCTGCCCCCTAGTGGTGGTGCTGATGGTGGTATAGGGTATCATAAACCCACCCAGTGCCGTCATAGAGGAAGAGAATAGGCCGGTTCTTTCCCCAGAATTGCTAACCATTCTCTCACTCTTGTTCCAACCCCAGGGCAGTTGGCTCCCAAAGACTGCTGCTGGCCTTTGCCTTGCCCCAGTCTGAGCCTCTAGTCTGCACTTCAGCCTCCAGTTGACGTTCGTTGTTAGTTGTCATTGAGTCAGCTCCAAATATAACAATATCATGTATAACAGAACCAAAAGTTGCCTGGTACTGTGCCATCTTCATGATCGTTGGTGTGTTTGTATCCATTGTCACGGTTATTGTGTCAGTCCATCTCAATGAGAGTTTCCCTCACTTTCATCGGCCCTCCCCTTTCCAAGCATGATGTCCTTCTCCAGCAAGTGCTTCATCCCAGCTAACCCAAAGTAAGCGAGTGGAAGTCAGACAGTATTCTGTGATCCATAAGATTTTTATTAACTAATTTTCCTAAACAGATTGCCAGGCCTTTTCTCCTAGTCTCTCTTAGTCTGGAAGTTCCACTGAAACCTGTCCACCATGAGTGACCCTGCTGGTATTTGAAAAACCGGTGGCATAGCCTCCAACATCACAGCAGCATGCATGCCAGCACAGTACGACAAACTGACAGACAGGCAATGGAGTTCACTTTGGAACCCCAAATTCTTAGATTCTTTGTAAGTTGGCCTCACACTATTCCCTCGTACCCAGAAGTGGTCTTGCTGGCAGATGGCCACAGAAGAGTCCATGACATCTCAGTGGTTTCTTCCATCTCTCCCCAGTTTGAACTGGCTGAGAACCATCAGGAGGGACAGCCTGTTTCCCTTCCCAACCCCTGAGGGCTGGGTTCTCTGCCCGAGGGTGTGCAGGGGCAGGCCTTCTTGGGAGCAAGGGCAACAGCTGAGAGCTCGGACCTCATGCATCTTTCTTTGTTTTGTTTCAGGTTTACGGAGTTTTTGGATCCGTTCCAGAGAGTCATCCAGCCGGAAGAGATCTGGCTCTATAAAAATCCTCTGGTGCAATCAGACAACATACCGACCCGCCTCATGTTTGTAAGTACCATGGCTGATTTGCCTCTTCTCCCAAGTAGGAACCAAATACATTTGCATCTCTGCCTTCTATCCCTGCTGAAGATGGTGGGCAGCCTGGAAGAGGCAGAAGGTGAGCGGCCCATCAGATTAAACTTCAATTCCAAACCAGGAGGGGGGCTGCTTGGTTAGGTGTGAGATAGCAATTGCCCAACACTTTGGGAAGGGGAGAGGCCAGCTTACCTGGGCTGTGTGGAGTTGTTTCCAAATATTTCCAGTGAGGGACGACTAGAAGCCAGTGACCTGATTTTCCTATCCCCTCTTTCTTTAAGGATAAGCCTCGATTTTCCCAAACTAAGACACAGTAGATAGGCCCGGCAGCCACTCTTCTTGGTGGATAATTGGTGGTTCAGCGGTAGAATTCTTGGTTTCCGGGTAGCAGACCAGGGTTCAATTCCCTGCTAATGCGCCTCATATGCAGCCGTCACCTGTCTGTCAGTGGAAGCTTGAGTGTTGCTATGATGCTGAACAGGTTCCAGTGGCGCTTCCAGACTAAGAAGGAGTAGGAAGAAAGGAGTGACAATCTACTTTGGAAAATTATCCAGTAAACACTAAGGATCACAACGGTCAAATCCACGATTGATCATGGGGCTAATGCAGGACCAGGCAGTGCCTTGTTCCGTCATGCATGGAGTTGCCAAGAGTCAGGGGCGAAGTCCACGGCAACTCACAACAACAATTTCTGGTTTTAGCTGGTCAGTTGCAGACCAGAGGACCACCCTCTGACCCAACCTCCAGGCAGTATCTGTGTCTCTCTAGAGTAAATAAGCAAGAACCCAAGAAGCTGGCAAGCGTAGTGAGATTATTTTTACCTCCACATCCCTGCTGCCTGACTGTGGCAACATTTTATGCTTCACTTCCTGGGAGCCAGCCATTTGGCTGAGTGTTTAAGAAAATTATCTCATTGAACCCTGCTAAACATGGCGGTGGGGAAGATGGCATCACTGTCCACACTTTGCAGGAGCAGAACTGCCCCTCAGAGAGATGAGGAGACTTGCCCCAAGTCACACAGCTAGTAGGTGACTCAGCCAGGATTCCAGTCCAAGCATCTGGCTCTGGAACCGAGAGCCCAACCCAGAGGCAAAGGAGAGTTGGGAAGAGAGTCAAGGCTGCCTTGCAGATGGGACCTGCCTCCTGGAGAATTGCCATCAGAGCTTCCCGCAGCACTCCCTTGTCCCAGAAGAATAAGGTAGCTTTTGGAGGGACAGTACTGCAGCATGAAGGTTGTTCCTGTTCATGAGCCGTTGTGTCTCATGCCTCTGGGAACTGAGATAACCCTTCCAGAAGCTTCCCTTGAGCACTCTAGGAATAGTTTGTGTTTTGGAAGAGATGCCTCTTGTTCCATGGAAGAAATCTTGTTAATTAAAAGGAAAGACCTTTGTGTCTGCAAACTCCCTGAAATGCTTAGAACGCCCCATGAACGTTAAAGTATTGTTTTAGTTGCTTTTTTAAAAATGTAGGTTATTTTATAATTTTATAAAAATATGCACAGAAAAACATTTCAACAACTTGTACATGTACAATTCAGTGACATTGATTACACTCTTCAAGTTGTGCAACCATTCTCGCTATCCTTTTCCAAATTATCCCACCACCGTTAACATGAACTCACTCCGCTAAGCTTCTCTAACCTTTCGAGTTGCTGTTGTCAGTTTGATCCCACATAGATAATTCTTTAAAAGAGCACAATGCTCAAGGCAGACATCCTTTACTAGTTAAGCTAAACTATTGTTTGATTCAAAGGAGACTTCAGGGGATAGTTTTGGTTTGAGGTTTAGGGTTTAAAGATTATCTCAGGGGAATAGTTTTTTTTTTTTTTTTTAATTGTGTTTTAAGTGAAAGTTTACAAACCAAGTCAGTCTCTTATACAAAAACTTATGTACACCTTGGCGTATACTCCTAGTTGCTCTCCCTCTAATGAGACAGCACACTCCTTCTCTGCACCCTGTATTCCCGTGTCCATTCAGCCCGCTTCTGTCCCCCTCTACCTTCTCATCTCCCTTTCAGACAGGAGCTGCCCACATAGTCTCATGTGTCTACTTTATCCAAGGAGCTCTCTCTTCACCAGTATCATTTTCTATCCCATAGTCCAGTCCAATCCCTGTCTGAAGAGTTGGCTTTAGGAATGGTTACTGTCTTGGGCTAACAGAAGGTCTGGGGACTATGACCTCTGGGGTCCTTCTAGTCTCAGGTGAACCACTAAGTCTGGTCTTTTTACAAGAATTTGGGGTCTGCATCCCACTGCTCTCCTGCTCCCTCAGGGGTTTCTGTTGTGTTCCCCGTCAGGGCAGTCATTGGTTGTAGCCAGACACCATCTAGTTCTGTCTCAGGCTGATGTAGTCTCTGGTTTATGTGGCCCTTTCTGTCTCTTAGGCTTGTAATTACCTTGTGTCCTTGGTGTTCTTCATTCCCCTTTGCTCCAGGTGGGTTGAGACCAATTGAAGCATCCTATATGGCCGCTCGCTAGCATTTAAGACCCCAGATGCTGCTCTCTAAAGTGGGATGCAGAATGTTTTCTTAATAGATTTTATTATGCCATTTGACTTAGATGTCCCCTGAAACCATGGTCCCCAAACCCTCTCCCCTGCTACGCTTGCCTTTGAAGCATTCAGTTTATTCAGGAAACTTCTCTGCTTTTGGCTTATCCCAGTTGTGCTGACCTCTCCTGTATTGTGTGTTGTCTTTCCCTTCATCTAAAATAGTTCTTATCCACAGTCTAATTAGTGAAAACCCCTTTCCCCCCTCCCTCCCTGCTCTTCTAACCATGAAAGAATATTTTCTTCTCTGTTTAAACTATTTTTTGAGTTCTTATAATAGTGGTCTCATACAATATTTGTCCTTTTGCAACTAATTTCACTCAGCATAATGCCTTCCAGATTCCTCCATGTTATGAAGTGTTTCATAGATTCCTCACTGTTCTTTATTGATGCGTGCTATTGCTTTGTGTGAATATACCATAGTTTATTTATCCATTCATCCATTGATGGGCACCTCGGTTGCTTCTATCTTTTTGATCTTGTAAACAGTGCTGCAATGAACATGGGTATGTGTATATCTGTTCATGTAAAGGCTCTTATTTCTCTAGGCTATATTCCAAGGAGTGGGATTGCAGGATCGTATGGTAGTTCTATTTCTAGCTTTTTAAGGAAGCACCAAATCAATTTCTAAAGTGGTTGTACCATTTTACATTCCCACCAGCAATGTAGAAGTGTTCCAGTCTCTCAACAGCCTCTGCAAACATTTATTCTTTTGTGTTTTTTGGATTAATGCCAGCCTTGTTGGGATGAGATGGAATCTCATTGTAGTTTTGATTTGTATTTCTCTAATGGCTAATGATCATGAGCATTTCCTCACGTATCTGTTACCTACCTGAATGTCTTCTTTAGTGAAGTGCCTGTTCATATCCTTTGCCCATTTTTTAATTGGGTTGTCTTTTTGTAGTTGAGTTTTTGCAGTATCATGTAGATTTTAGAGATCAGATGCTGGTCAGAAATGTCATAGCTAAAAACTTTTTCCCTGTCTGTAGGTAATCTTTTCACTCTTTTGGTGAAGTCTTTGGATGAGCATAGGTGTTTGATATTTAGGAGCTCCCAGTTATCTAGTTTTTCTTCTGCATTGTTAGTAATGCTTTGTATTATGTATTAAAAGTATGCTGTTTATGCCACGTGTTAGGGCTCCTAACATTGTCCCTCTTTTTTCTCCCATGATCTTTATCGTTTTACATTTTGTATTTAGGTCTTTGATCCATTTTGAGTTTGTTTTTGTGCATGGTGTGAGGAATGGGTCTTGTTTCATTTTTTTGCAGATGGATATCCAGCTATGCCAGCACCGTTTGTTAAAGAGACTGTCTTTTCCCCATTTAAGTGACTTTGGGCCTTTGTCAAATATCAGCTGCTCATACATGGATGGATTTATGTCTGGATTCTCAATTCTGTTCCACTGGTCTGTGTAGCCGTTGTTGTACTAGTACCAGGCTGTTTTGACTACTTTGGCGGTATAATAGGTTTTAAAATCAGGTAGAGTGAGGCCTCCCATTTTGTTCTTCTTTTTTTAGTAACGCTTTACTTATCCGGAGCCTCTTTCCCTTCCATATGAAGTTGGTGATTTGTTTCTCTATCTTATTAAAGAATGTCGTTGGGATTTGGATTGGAATTGCATTGTACCCATAGATGGCTATTGGTAGAATACACATTTTTACAATGTTAAGTCTTCCTATCCATGAGCAAGGTATGTTTTTCTACTTATGTAGGTCTCTTGGTTTCTTGCAGTAGTGTCTTGTAGTTTTCTTTGTATAGGTCTTTTACGTCTCTGTTAAGATTGTTCCTAAGTATTTTATTTTCTTCTGGGCTACTGTAAATGGTATTGATTTCCTCTTCGATGTTCTTTTTGTTGGTGTAGAGGAATCCAACTGATTTTTGTATGTTTATTTTGTGTTCTGATACTCTGCTGAACTCTTCTATTAGTTTCAGTAGTTTTCTTGAGGATTCTTTAGGGTTTTCTGTGTATAAGATCATGTCATCTGCAAATAGAGATACTTTTACTTCTTCCTTACCAATATGGATGCCCTTTATTTCTTTATCTAGCCTAATTGCTCTGGCTAGGACTTCCAGCACAGTGTTGAATAAGAGTGGTGATAAAGGGCATCCTTGTCTGGTTCCCAATCTCAACGGGAATGCTTTTAGACTCTCTCCTTTTAGGATGATGTTGGCTGTTGGCTTTGTATAAATGTCAGGGCAATAGTTTTGAGGGTTCATCTAGCCTCAATGGCTCCATGAGAATTTGAAATTCTGTTCCGTATTTCCTCCCCCCGCCCCCACCTTTTTGATTAGGATTCTTCTGCGGAGCATTTGATCAAAACATTGAGTGATGGTAGCCTGGTTAATTGCTTTTTAATAATTACTTTTGTGCTGCAGAATAAACTGGGTTTTTAGAAACCTCAAGGGGATTGAAAAATTAGGGTGGTTGTGAGAAGGGTATTACCTAAGACCTGAGAATTAAAATTGGACCTTTCCATTTCAGCTCTAACTCAGGTCATCTATAAATCCTGGAAATAAAGAACTCAGAGTGTGTCTAAGCAGTTTCCTCTAATGGCTTTAATAGGAGGACGCTTCTATTTATCACTTGCCTCCATTCTTCAAAGACTTCACATTTCATGTAATGTAAAAGGCAATTTGGAGCTAAATGTTCACCTGGGATATAGTGAGAGATTTGTGGCTGCATCCTGAATTTATGAACAACGGATTTTTTTGAGATGTAGATACAGATATTCTGGCTACAGACACACATTGGATGGGGCACACTTCCGATGGGTGGGAAGGAGGCAGTGAAGGAAGGAGTTATTTGCTGTTGTGGTTCTCAGATTACATAAGTGCATTCAGCCACAAACCCTGACTCATACCCTCTGATCTCCTAATGAAGTATGTTCAACTTTTTATTTTATTAATAGTCCTTGATGAATTTCTTTCATTTTACCACCAGATATAGTGTGATTCCATAATCACGCAAGGAGGGCAGAAGATAAATTTACAATACTTTTAACATAAAGATGACAAATATTTTGTTGCCATGTACATTAGATTGGTTCCCTCAGTTTTATTAGAAGCTCCAATGGAAAATATCATGTGTCTGCTTTTGATTCTTTAGAACCTTCAGATGTTTGTAGGAGAATGTATAATGAATACCAAAACCAAACAAAGCTAAACCCAGTGCTGTTGAGTTGATTCTGACTGATAGCGACCCTATAGGACAGAGTAGAATTGGCCCATAGAGTTTCTAAGTAGCACCTGGCGAATTCAAACTGCTGACCCTTTGGTTAGCAGCCGTAGCACTTAACCACTGCACCACCAGGGTTTCCTTGTAATGAACAAAAAAAAAAATTTTTTTTTTATAGGACGTATATATTTCACTGATAATTTAAAATAGCTTGATTTCCTTAAAAGTCTCAAATTTCATTATTTAATGCATAAACAAAATCTTGGAATCTTTTTAATTTTTGTCTGGAATGTTTTAACGTAAAGGCAGAGTTTCTAATTTTCTAACAAAGGTGCTTTTTAAAGGCACCTGATATTCCCCAGATGTTTCTTTAATGGTTAATTAGCAACTCTGGCAGGTGTGTGTGTTATCCCATAATCTCAGTGGAAAAACCAAAACTATAGTGAGATTAAACAACTCGTGCAAGGTTATACAACCTTAGTGGCTGGACCAGGATGTGAGCCCTGCCTGCCAGAGTGCAGACCCTCACTGGTAGCCATTCTGCTGCCCTGCTCCTTGTGCACTCGGATGAGATGGAGAGGCGGTGAGTAGCATGCCACATACAGAAGAGCAGGTGGGGAAAAGCACAGACTCAGAAAAGCAAGGGGTGTGTGGACCCAGTGAATGGAAGTTTGTTTGGCATATTCGTAAGGGCAAAGGCGGCAGAGTGAGGTAAGGATAAAATCAGACTGTGGACAGCTTCAGGTTAAAGCGAAAAACCAAACCAGTTGCCTTCGAGCCAATTCTAACTCATGGCCACACTGTGTGCATCAGAATAAAACTGTGCTCCATAGGGTTATTTTATTTATTAAAATACTTTATTGTGTTTTAGTGACAGTTTACACAGCAAATTAGTCTCCATTTAACAATTTCTACACAATTTATTCAGTGACATTGGTTACATTTCTCAGTGTGTGCCAACTTTCTCATTATTTCCATTCCGGTTGTTCCATTTCCAGTAATATAGTTTCCCTCCCTCCTTGCTTCTTGTCTTTGATTTTGAGTAAATGTTGACCGTTTGGTCTCATAGGTGATTTTTTAAAGGACCATATTGTTTACTTTATGAGCCAATCTGTTATTTAGCTAAAAGATGATCTCATGGAGTAGTTTTGGTTGAAGGTTTAAATATCTCAGGGCAGTAGTCTTGGGGAATCCTCCAGTCTCAGCTAGTCCAGTAAGTCTGGACTTTTTAAGAATTTGAGTTCTGTTCCACATTTTGTTCCCCTTCCATCAGGATCCATCTACTGTGCTCCTGATCAGAACGGACATTACTGATATCGGGGCACCGTCTAGTTGTTCTGGTCTCCGGGTAGATGAGGCCGTAATTCACGTAGACTATTCCATAGTGTTTTCAATGGTTGATTTTTCAGAAGTAGATCGCCAGGCCTTTCTTCCGAGCATCTCTGGGTGGACTCAAGCCACCAACCTTTTCAGCTAGAAGTTGAGTGCATTAACCTGTGTACCACCCAGGGACTCCTCAGGCTAGTTAGTTATTACTTAATCCGACAGATATTTGTGAATCTCCTGCTCTGAGCTGAGTGTGGTGCCAGGTGCTGGGATGCCCAGCCGGATGAGACCCGGTTCCTATTCTATGCGAGACCTGGACACGAATGCAGGCAGACAGCTTGCCATTGCAGGAGAGCTTTTTTTTTTTTTTTTTAAATTTTGATTGTGCTTTAAGTGAAAGTTTACAAATCAAGTCAGTCTCTCACAGAAAAACTTATATACACCTTGCTACATACTCCCAATTGCTCTCCCCCTAATGAGACAGCCCACTCCCTCCCTCCACTCTCTTTTCGTGTCCATTTGGCCAGCTTCTAACCCCCTCCACCCTCTCATCTCCCCTCCAGGCAGGAGATGCCAACATAGTCTCAAGTATCCACCTGATCCAAGAAGCTCACTCCTCACCAGCATCCCTCTCCAACCCATTGTCCAGTCCAATCCATGTCTGAAGAGTTGGCTTTGGGAATGGTTCCTGTCCTGGGCCAGCTGAAGGTCTGGGGGCCATCACCACCGAGGTCCTTCTCACAGAAGAGCTTTTGAAGAACAAGCAAGACTCCAGTGGGGTCTTGAAGGAATGATAGGCATTTGCCAATTTCTTTGGTTTGTTTTTAAAATGAAATCCAGCCCAGACCTACCCTTTGCCCTGTCTCTTTTGCTGTGGCTGCAATCTGTCCAGAAGATTTATTCTCATAGAATAGTTCTGACACTACGTTGGAGTAGGGTTGCTTCCTGGGAAGACAGAAATAGAGTCAGTTTGGGGGAGGATGGAGGGAAGAGAGACAAAGCTGGCTTGTGATGGACAGTTTAATTTTTCAGCGCTTTTAAGAAGTCCTAGATAGTTCTTTTTCTGGTGACAGATGCAATTGTTTAGCCACAGCAGGGCCTTTTCAGGTGTCTGCACGTCCTGAAGTTGTCTTCATCAATCTGCCACACACTGTTCTGTCAGATGCCGGAAATTAAGGCTCTTTGGGCCCATTGTCTCACTGGATGTGGATGAACCCAGTGACAAGTTCTTCTCTGCCTCCCATCCTAGCATCTGGCAGCTCTGACCTTGATCCCTTTCAGTTGTTAAAATTTCTTGGTGTGCTCTTGCCCCTCCCCCTGCAGGCACAGACTTGCTGCTCCTCATTCTGCGGTTTTCCGGAAGCATCCCAGACAGCCAGGTGCCATGCATTAACATCAGGGGAGGTCTCACTTTCCAGGTGTGCCAGCTCGTCCGTGCTGGTTTCACTGCAGATGCCCTGGGTGGGGCCCTTCTTGGAGATGCTGGTCATTTAGGGCATGGGCAAGGCGCCTGGAGAATTAGGCCCTCCGCTGTCCCTGACATCTTCCCTGCACTAGAAGGTACCTGTTATGCAGACCTAAGGGCACAGGTGGGCTTGTGCTAGCAACACTTTACCCTCATTAGTCTGGCAAGAGGGTCTTGGCACCCTTTTCCTGGTATAGTTGGGGTCATTTGTCAACAGTTTTTCCTGGGAAATAATGAAATGGTAGCCCATGGCCAGCGTGTGTTGGATGCTCACTTCCTGTGGGCTCTGTGGGTGGGCGGTTGGTGTGGGCTCGGAAGTGGACTGCCTGGGTTCAAATCCCAGCGTTGCCACTTACTAGCATATGAAAGCACTTAACTTCTCAGTGCCTCAGTTTCTTTATCTGTGAAAAAGGGGCTTTAAGAACATCTCCCTCTTGAGATGTTGAGAACATCCAATGGGGTGACAGACAAACAACATTTTGCTTAGTGGTGGTACACAGTAAGCATTCAATAACTGCTGGGGAATTTAGATCCTGGCAGCAGTGCTTTGCTCAAGGTCATAGAGCTGGGGCTTGAACGCAGCTCATCTTTATCTGAGTCTCTCCCACACACTTCCCTCTGCAGAGCTCTGGCTTCCCAGACTGTGGAATAAGCATCATGCAAAACCAGCTGTATACCGGATCCTGCTGCATGATACTTATAATGTATATGCAATACATTATATAAAAAATATATATGAATTAATTTCATTATATAAAATTATAATAATAACCACATATATTATCTCATTATGTGGGTGCTGTGTAATACATTAATTGGTAATTTACAAGATGCTGTTTATAAGATCTTTCTCAGCCTCAGTTTCCCTGTCAGTAAAATGGGCTGTTGGGCTAAGGAGATCGCTGAGATTTAGGACTCCAGTCCAGGCAGCATGGCAGCCCAGCTTGGGGGCATCCTGCCCACTGTGTGCCTTGTGTGATTCATGTACCTCTCTGAGGCCTAGGTTTCTTATCTGTACAATGGAGATAATGTGTTCACCAACAGAGTTGTTAGAAAATTAAACAAATATGAGGAAAGCCCCTGTCATAGCTATCTAGTACTGCTATAACAGAAATACCACAAGTGGATGGCTTTAACAAAGACAAATTTATCCTCTCACAGACCAGGAGGCTAGAAGTTCAAATTCAGTGCACCAGCTCTAGGGGAAGGCTTTCTCTCTCCGTCAGCTCTGGGGGAAGGTCCCTGTCTTCAATCTTCCACTGGTCTAGGAGCTTCTCAGCGCAGGGATCCTGAGTCCAAAGGATGCAGTCGCCTTCTGGTTCTTCATACTTGGTGGCATGAGGTCCCTATCTCTCTGCTAGTTCTGCTCTCCTTTTATCTTTTGTGAGATAAAAGGTGATGCAGGCCACAACCCAGAGAAACTCCACTTACGTTAGATCAAAGCTGTGAGCTGAGTAAAGGTTTTGCATCCCACCCAAATCCTATTTAATGTCACCTAATTTTGCTTCATTAACCAGAGACAGAAATCAGAATTTACAACATATAGGAAAATTAGATCAAATCACAAAATGGAGGACAGCCACATAATACTGGGAATCATGGCCTAGCCAAGTTGACACATATGTTGGGGGGACATAATTCAATCCATGACAGCCCCCTACCACATATTAGGTGCTTACTGCCTGAAAGCTGTCACAAACATTTGTACAGCTTATCCATGTCACAAGGAGCACTGGTGGTGCAGTGGTTAAGCACTTGGTTGCTAATCGAAAGGTTGGCAGTTCAAACCCACCAGCCACTCCAAGGGAGAAAGATGTGGCAGTCTGCTTCCATAAAGATTACAGCCTTGGAAACCCTGTGAGGCAGTTCTACTCTGTCCTGTAGGGTCACTATGAGTCGGAATGCACTCGACAGCAATGGGTATCCATGCTGCTGGATAAGAGTCTGTACCCTCCTCTTCCAAGTCCAGAGAAGAATGATCACCATATTTTACCTAAAGCTTCCTACTTTCTAAGGTGAGAACTGCTGTAACATTGTGGTTAAGGGTACAGATTGTGATTTAGGCAATCTCAGTGTATGTCCTGTGGGAGAAAGATGTGACGGTCTGCTGCCATAAAGATTTACAGCCTTGGAAACCCTCTGGGCAGTTCTACTCTGTCCTCTAGGGTTGCCGTGAGTCAGAATCAACTGGACAGCTAGTTTTGTGTGTGTGTGTGTGTGTGCTTTAAGTGAAAGTTTACAATTCAAGTCTCATAAAAAAAAATTATACACACATTGTTATGTGACCCTAGATGCTCTCCTTGCAATGTGACAGTACACTCCTTCTCTCCACCCTGTATTCCCCGTGTCCATTCTATCAGCTCCTGTCCCCCTCTGCCCTCTCATTTCACCTCCAGACAGGAGCTGCCCACATAGCCTCATGTGTCTACTTGAGCTAAGAAGCACACTCCTCACCAGTATCATTTATGTCTTATAGTCCAGTCTACTCTATGTCTGAAGAGCTGGCTTCGAGAATGGTTCTAGTTTTGGGCTGTCAGAGAGCCCACGGGGCACGACCTCTGGGGTTCCTCCAGTCTCAGTCAGACCATTAAGTCTGGTCTTTTTACTAGAATTTGAGGTCTGCATCCCACTTTTCTCCTGCCCTGTCAGGGCAGTCATTGGCAGTAGCTGGGCACCATCTAGTTCTTCCGGCCTAAGGCTGATGGAGACTCTGGTTTATGTGGCCCTTTCTTTATCTTGGGCTCATATTTTCCTTGTTTTTTTGGTGTTCATTCTCCTTTGCTCCAGGTATGTTGAGACCAACTGATGCATCATAGACGTCTGCTTGCTAGCTTTTAAGACCCCAGATGCCATTCACCAAAATGGGGTGTATAACGTTTTCTTAATACATTTCATTGTTTTTTTGGGGGGGGAGGGGGTGATGGTGTATATTCCTTCTTTACCACTTTTTAGCTATGTGATCTTCAACAGGTTGCCTAACCTCTCTGTTCATTAGCTTCCTACTGATTAAGCAAGGATAATAACACATTGCCATCAAGTTGATTCTGACTCAGAGCAACCTTCTGGGACAGAGTAGACCTGCCTCACAGGGCTTCCAAGAGCGGCTGGTTAGCAGCCAAACGCTTAACCACTGTGCCATCAGGACTCCAAATAAGGGTAATAGTAGAGCCTATTTCATAGGGTTGCTGTGAGGATTGAATTAGTTTATTTACATAGAGTGCCTAGAACAGTGCTTGGTACTTAAGTTCTCAGTACCTGCCAGCCTTTGTTTTGTTAACCTAGGTATGTGTATTCAGCAGTCCAGTACTCACAACAGGTGAGGAAGGTGCAAACACAGAACGAGTTCTGTACTTTCCCTGCATCCCAGAGCAGCCTTTGGCTGAGTGAATTGTTCTGGTCTCTCTCAGATCCCTTTTAATAAGCACCAAGGATTTGCTGTCTTTCTATAGTAGACTCATTCCCAGGGTTTTGTTTTGTTTTTAAGCCAAGGAAACATTAACTCAAGGAAAAATAATACCAGGGGAAATCTTGCCTGGAATTTCTGGTCTTCCATCTCTATACCTGCCTGGAGGCAGAATAGCCACTCCTTGCCTCCATGTCTCTGTGTCCCTCTGCATTTTCTCCATCAGCTCGGCTGGCAGAACAGCAGCTTCCAACGGCTTTCATCAGAAGAGCAGGAGGGGCATGAACTGTATGTAAGGCTGTTTGCTGAGTGAAAGTGGGGGGCTTAGTCTCTCTTCACCCCTCTTTGACTCAGCTCAGAGGCCCTGCTGCCCCAAGAGGAAATTAAGTTCCAAGTGTGCTGACCTTTGGATGTTATCTCTGAATTCCAACTTTTAGTTAAAAGATAATCTGAATAAGAAAGGGGGGTGATAAGAGTAAATGTGTCTCTGCCTATCCTAAAAAAAAAAAAAAAAAAAAATTTTTTTTTTTTTTGCCTATCCTGGTTTGACAACTGTGCTGCTCTAGGGTATGACAGATAGGTGTCCAGGAGTTAAAAATGAGACTAGATGCTGGTAGGACGTTTTCCTTGCTGCTGCCCCAGGGTGGGTGCTTTGTCTGACTTTGAGAGCTGCATTTCCTTGCCTGTGAAGCTCATGAGGTGGGGAGCCTTGGGCCCCCTGGGAGCATTTTGTTCTAGTCCTTCTACTGCTTAGCATTGGCCCAGGAAGTAGTAGTTCAGTGGTTCTAGAAAAGGTACTGTTATATATCTAGCTAGCAAAGCTGTGAACTGGGCTAAATTAAGTCCAACATGGTTGGGAAAGTGAGGATTCAATTAGGAGCAGGAGAGCTGAGTCAGGGAGCAGTGCTAAAGAGACCCCTTTGGCTATTAAGCTCTCAGGACCACCCCAGTGCTAATGGCTTCCTATCAAGACACACAGACCTTGAGACAAAGTTCTCCCCTGTGGTGCCTCCAGGTACTGTGTGGTCCACACACTCCTGCTGGGGAATTTGTTCCTGAGCCTCTGCGAGCCTCATAGGAACAGCCTTCCCAACTTGGATTTTTTTTTCACCTGGGGTCTAATTTCTGTCTACCACCATCTGTCTGTCAGTTTGTCATACTGTGGGGACTTGTATCTTGCTGTGATGCTGGAAGCTATTCCACCAGTATTTCAAATACCAGCAGCGTCACCCATGATAAACAAGTTTCAGGGGAACTTCCAGACTAAAACTGACTAGGAAGAAGGGCCTGATGATCTACTTCTGAAAATGAGCCAAGGAACACTTTATGGATCCCAACAGAGCATTGTCTGACTCACTTGCTTTGGACACGTCATTGGAGGGATCAGTCATTGGAGGAGGACATTATGTTTGGTGAAGCAGAGGGCCAGTGAGAGTGAGGGAGACCCTTGATGACATGGATTGGCACAGTAGTCGTAGTAATGGCCTCCAATATGCTGGCGATCGTGAGGATGACGTGGGAATGGGCAGTGCTTTGTTCTGTTGTACATAAAAGGTCAGAGTCAGAGTCAACTTAATGGCATTCATGCATCTATTTGTCCATCTGTCTCTCCATCCATCCATCCATCCATCCGTCCATCTGCCCATCCATCCATCCGTCTTTTTCTGTCTATTCTAACTACATATCAGCTAGGATGATCTTGTAATGCCTCTTTTACTACTGTTTTTCTTGTCTTTAAGTTTGGACTTGTTGGTGGGGTTGCTGCAGGGTCTTTCGCTATTTAGTGAGTGCCTACTATTTATCAGGAACTGGGCTAGTTTCTTATATTTGAGGACTTGTGACCAGTCTATATATGGTGTTTAAATTGAGAGGAACTGGGGTCTTAAAAACCTGTGAGCAGCCATCTAAGATACTCCACTGGTCTTACCCCTTTGGGAGCAAGGAATAATGAAGAAAACTAAACATACAAGGGAAAGATTAGTCCAGAGGACCAATGGACTACATCTAACACGGCCTCCACCAGACTGAGTTCAGTATAGCTAGAAGATGCCCGGCTATCACCACTGACTTCTCTAACAGGGATCACAATAGAGGGTCCTGGACAGAGCTGGAGAAAAATGTAGAACAAAATTCTAACTAAAAACAAAACAAAACAAAACCCAGACTTACTGCTCTGACAGAAACTGGAGAACCCAGAGCATATGGCCCCTGGACACCCTTTTAGCTCAGTAATGAAGTCACTCCTGAGGTTCACCCTTCAGCCAAAGATTAGACAGGCCCATAAAACAAGATGAGACTAAAGGAGCACACCAGCCCAGGGGCAAGGGCTAGAAGGCAGGAAGAGACAGGAAAGCTGGTAATAAGGAACCCAAGGTAGAGAAGGGAGAGTGTTGAAATGTTGTGGGGTTGTTAACCAATGTCATAAAATAATATGTGTACTAACTATTTAACGAGAAACTAGTTCTGTAAACCTTCATCTAAAGTACAGTAAACAAACAAACAAACAAATTGAGGCACAGGAGGATGTAAGTTGGTAGGCATGGTGTTTGGGAAAACAAGGAATTTTTCTGCTTTGACCAGATCTTTGGCAGTCAGTGAGCAGGGCTTCAACTATCCGTCTGTAAACACTGGATGTGTGAGCTGAAGCTTGGCGTCAGTGTTTCTAATCACCAGCACCAGCACCGTTTGAGATGCTTGTTAAAAACTGTAGGTTCACAGACCTGTCATATCAGCCTCTTGGAGGGAATAGTAACAAGCCCTGCAGTTATTAAGGTGTGAGAGCAACAGATTTGCCGGGACTGTTTCTCACCAGGGAATGTCGTCTTCTGCTGTGGCCTGCAGGGAGTTCTTGCCTTCTCTGCTTCAGCTCTGGGTCTCCCCTCTTGTAGCTGCCCTTAGCAGCTGTGCCCTCTGTGGGGACAAGACTTGCTACTTGACTTTTAAACAGTCTGAGTCATTCAGGGCCACACCTGAAAAGGTGGATCATCAGACTGGTTACCGCCACACTCAGTTGGAAAGAAATGGTGGCAAGTGAGAAGAAGGGCGCTCTTGTGTCTCGTCAACAGTCTCTGAAGACAGTTCCCAAAGAGCACCACCAAGATTCCTGGCAGCCTGGTTGTGTGGGGCATCTCAAGTTATTTTTTAAAAGACCATACTAATTGGGATGAATTCAGGCTTTATAAAAGAAAAGCATCTAATTATCTTCTAACCCACCAAAATTATCTTCTAGCCATGCCTTATTAACCCTGAATGGGTAAAGTCCTATTAGGAAGCCCCTCTCCAAAATGTGATATCATGTTGGAGCACAAATGAAGATTTCCAAAAGCGTGAACCCTGTTGGCCAGTAGTAACCCCTCTCCCAACTGCCAGGTCAACTGTGGATTTGTCAGCTAATCAACCATTTCTGATACTGTTATCCTGAGAAGTTATAATTAGAAGGAAGTAACATAAATGCTTTTTTTTTTTTTTGGTTTTTGGAATGTTAAAAATATCTACTGATTATGGAATTATGGTATGCCGGAATAAAGACTTGTGTGTGGGAGGCAGAAGACCTGGTCTCCAAACCCTGGTATTGCTACTCACCAGTCACCAGCTGTGTATCTTTGGGCACATTGTTTAATCCCCAAGCCTGAGAAAGCAGGTCCAGAGCCACGGTGAGAATTTAAAAGGCTCCTGTATTTGTGGGTACCTAGCACAGTTCCTCTGTCATGGTAGGTTTTCTGTCTGTTGCTGCGTCTGAATTCCACCAGATTAACTCATTAAGCATTTAGTGAGCCTCTGTATGCTTCTGGGAGGGAAGGGAACAGAGGAAGGGAAGAGGAGAAACTTTATGCAGAAGAAGGGTTAACCTCTGCCTTGCAGAAGAAATGAATATTCAATGAAAGAACACCAAAAGAGAATGAATTGATTGAGTCTAAACAAGTTGCACACGCTGTTATGTTGCTGGAGAGATGGGACTGAGAGGCCAAGAGTTCCTTTGCCCTTCTGCAGAGGAGAACCTGAGGGGAGTTACTGGCAAAGATGAGTCATGATGATTATAGACTATTCTTTTCTGTTTAAAAAGCTGCCACTAAACGTGGCTCCCAGCAATTACAAATCAATTATAACCTACAATCAGACCTTCACTTTTTCAAGTCTGCAGAGTCTTTAAGTACAGGTATAAATTATCCTCCTTTGTGTGAGGTGAGGAGTTCAGGAAGACCATTCAACTTGTGAGTCTAAATGAAGCTAACTGGAACTAGCGATCAATCAGCCTTTCTGATGGCAAACTGATGTCCTCATAAGGGATTATTTGTTATTTCTTCCAGGCAATTTCTTTCCTCACACCCCTGGCTGTTATTTGTGTGGTGAAAATTATCCGGCGAACAGACAAGACTGAAATTAAGGAAGCCTTCTTAGGTAGAGTATTCACAGTTCCTGCTTTCGGGGATGGGGCTGAATTTAAAAACAAAACTCAGTTGCACCCAACTGATTTTTTCTCTTGGTCAAATTAAGCTTGGGAGAAGCAAGGCAAGATGAACTTGAAGCCCAAAGAAGGGCTAATGTGCAGTTGTTAACAATGGGATTGGCAGTAGCTACCCGCTACCGCTGTCCATTGTGCTGAACACATTTCCAAGATTCATGCTGTGCAGGCACAGCATTGCTCTTGATGCCAAGACAAAGAGAATCTGAAACTTTGTCACCACCAGGTTCATGGCACATAGTCCCATTAGGGGCAACTCAGAAATCAACCACAGGCTCCTTTGACAAATCACATTGACTAGAAGCAAAGATGGGCAAAGGCAGGTATAAAATAAAAGAGAAATTGGGAACAAGCCCAGACTTCATCATCCATTTGGGGAACCTTTTAGCAGTTAAAGAATGGTTATTGTGTAAAGCCTGGTGGGATCTTTCTCGTTGATTATAACACCATTGTTATAACTTCTCCCTAAGCTAATCCATATCTGCAAGTGACAAGAGCTTAACATTTTGAGGATTAAATCAGCTTTTCTCATCTGCCTGTTATTCAAATGCTGAATAAATGGCAGTAGTAAGAGATAGCCAAAAACGTCTCTTGTTTAACAACCAAAATAAAGTAGCCTATAGCTGGGTTTTCAGCTTTTTGATCATTGGGAAAACGGAATCCCATTTATCTTTTTGACACCTCACATAGAAGTTACCCACATCCTCACCTGCATTGTGATTTTGGTGCGTTGCATGGATTTGCCATTAAGGGAAGCAGTGCAATCTGGAAGAATGCGATTCCTCACTAAAGGGCATGTTCGTTCATTATTGGGCAAAGAGGAAATGAAAATGTAGCAAAATACGGACCTCCCCTTTCGTGGTAACGGGGCAAGGGTGAGGGTTACATCTGGGGTATGAAGGGCTTTCCACTCTGAAGCTGCACAGAGAACATTTATTATATAACCTGGCTTTAGCTCTGCTCTGCTAGTTAAAAAGAACAGGAACCCCTCTCAGATTAGTGCAAACAAATTAGGGGTTTAATTACAGGGCTATAACAAGCAGTCTCACAGATGCTCGAGAATGGGGGGAAAAAAGTACAGAAGGGCTGCATGGGGACCAGACGAGGGAGCTGGACCCTCCGGAGTGGGGACTCCCCCCTCGGCTCCAGCCCCCCTTCCCCTGTAATATGTCTTCCTGTTCTCCTCACACGCCCTTCTCCATTCTCCCTCCTGAACGTCATTCCTGCTGCTCCATCCCAGTGACTTATGGGAGGCTTGGAGTTGCAGTGGTGCCTGCTTCCCCCCCAAATCCGTGGGACTGTTCCCACGCCCACCACAGCCTCACCATGTCTCTGGGTCCAGGCTTCCCAGACAGGACTCTGGTCTAACTCGTTTCTTAGCCTGGACACAAAGGCGCGTGTCTCTGCCCAGTCTGTAGACGCTCTCAGGCTAGCTGTGCTCCCTGGGCAGGTCACCTGTAGGTGGCGGGCTTTGTGGACATGTGGGGTGGGGCTCCTGGCAGGTAGGTCAGTTTCCCCAAAAAGGGAGTAGTGCCCCCCACATGGCTTGAGCAGCCAGGCAGCGTTTGGACATATATCACTGTGGTCCCTAAAACGTCCTGTTGGGAGTCCTCTCAGTTGGGCTGGAAGTCCCTTCGCCTCAGTGTTTGTCCTAGCTGCCCCCTGGCACCGAGGCCCCGGATCTGTTCTGTGGGTAAGAATTGTCTTCCATGGTTAGGGTTACGACTTAAGGCCAGTCCTTGGAGTCGGGTAGTTTTTAGGGCAGCAAGTCGCTCATTGTTACTTGTTTTAGACCTTTTAATTCTCCACTAAATCGCCCTTAGGGTGACATTTCAAAATTGAACGCCATACTCTGCCTCTTCTATGTTAACGCGGAAAGTGGAATTATTGATGTTCTGTTTCCCTAAAGAAATGAGAGCCTGCCTTGTGCAAATGTGAAGAGCCGCCTGTCTTGCAGAGTTGTCATTTTTTTTTTTTTTTTTAAATCACTGTTTTGGGGAAGCCATGGAAGGGAGGCGAGTGGAATGATTTTTGAAAACCGAAGACAGAAAACTGGGTGTAGTTTTTCTGATGTTATCTGGAACCCAGAATGTTTTCAGTGACGGTGGTTTAGTTCTCAGGTCCCTTCTTTACTCAGGCATCTTCAGCAGACTTTAAGTAAGGTTTTTAAAGCTGGATCCCAAAGTCTCCCCTTACCTGCACGTACCTAGCGCTGGGCCACCTCCAGGTATCCGGTGTTGGCTGATAGGACGGACACGTGCTCCAGGTGGCATCTGGCTTTTTAGGGATTTAGGCTGCTGCCCAGCCAGGCCTGTGTACTAGAGAACTCGACTTGGAAGTGCTATGGTGCTGAATTTCCCAACATCAGAAATAGCAACGCAAAGCCCTCTAATCCCCTAGAATGCTTATCACGAATGCGCCCTCAATGCATGCCATTGTAGGCCGGCTCCACTTTCTAATTCTGACATATTGATTTGAGTTTCTTTACTAGACGATCTGGTTTGTCTTTCTGACTCTTCTCCAAGCCTGCAGTGTCGGGATGCTGTAGAAAAAAAAAAAGCTGTAGACATGGCCCTTATGAGCCAGGCCCACTGGGCTATTGTTAACCAGTACGAGCTCCTGACGGAGACCCTGTTTCCTGCTCGTCCAGCCCTTCCTTCTGTCTCAGCCCAGCCTTCTCTCTGCCAGTGAGAGGCCCCTGCATTGGCCCCTGGGGGGTTGTGCTATTCAGACGAGCATATTAATCAGCTCAGTTTACCTCCAGAATGCAGAGACCACTTCCACTCTAAATAGCATTACTCCCATTTCCCACCCTTCTCTACCCACCTCAAGCTTTTGGATCCGAGAGTGAAGTTGCCAGCCGTTGGTGGGTACATCCCATCCACGTATTTTCTAGCTCAGGTACTTGAAATTTTTCCAAGGAGCTGCTTTGGGCTGTACAGTATGCCAACCAGATTCAGAAGGCTGAGGAAGTGTACAGTGTTCTGGATCGATGGAGCAGTCAGTCTATGAAGTTCACTAAGATTCATGGGGACAGTAGGAGCTTAGCTAGAGATGCTTGTTCCCAGAGACCTTATCTGTGCTGAGGTTGTGTGAGGACCAGGAGAAGAATGAACCCAGCGCCACCAGGAAAACGCAGCAGGGAGCCTGGTGGAGGAGCCCTAAGTGGGAGAAGAGCACAGCCATTCAATGCCATGTCACAACCCAGTTATTGTCATGACAGCCTAGCCTGGCGCCAGGGGACAGTACAGGGAAGATGGCCTAGGGAATTATCCCTGCTCTTGGCTTTTGGGAAAGGAAGGGTCTGTGTGTGCAGAATGTAATCAGAGGCTCTTTCTGAGCTTCCCCAGGCTTGGTTTCAGCGTATGCACCCCAGCTGCAGGCTTGGTGTCCTCATGGCAGCGCCGTGCTGCTGCGTCATGCTCCACTGTCACCCCGTGGCCCATCACTCCTTTGCTGCCACTCTCTGCTATGGCAACTTGTTCTCCACCCCACACTTGGGTGATTAGTGTCCCTTTGACAAAGGTATTCACTTGAACTTGTCCCTCCATCCTCTCTGCTTCTGACTGCTTGTTATAAGCAGATGGATTTTGTCCCCTTCTCTGTGGCCTGATATGGCTGTGCCTTAGTGACTGTGCTAGCCATTCCCCAGTACTTTCTACTTGTAGAACAACATATTTGTCTCCCTTATGGCCATCAAGTGCTTGAGGCAGCTCTTCCCCAAAAACGCCCCTCTGCTGCTATACACTTACCTCAATCTCGGCGAGTATTGAACAGTTAGTATTTGCCTGAGGGAGATGGTAGCTCACATGCTTTATTATTCAGCAGAGCAATGGAAGGGGCAGCAGTAGGTTTAGACTGTGTATGCAAGGCACGTGACCTTCTGTCACATTGAGGGGAATGGCTCTGCCTTGGCACACTCTTGATAAGCCACGGAGGAGGTGTGCGAGGTCCTTGTGGGAACAGTTCTGTGATTCGTACCATGTGCACCCTTCGAGTGATCCCTGCTTCATCTAGCAAAGGCCTTCCAAGCTGCTTGGAGAAAGGCTCTGTGCTGTAGGTTTTAAAATAATGAATTCCACAAGCTCCTGCTGTTTTTAAGTGCTTAAAAACAACAACAACAAAAAAAAACCAGCAAACCTTCTGCAAAACCAGTGAGGCTTTTGGACTCAGCCTTCCTTGGAAACAGAGATCTGTATGATAACAAGTGGCAGCTGTGGGTGGGTGATTGGTCAACCCTGATGTAGTCTCAGGGTGGGGTGTCCCCTTCTGCAGCGGGATTCCAGCAGAAGCTCCGAGTAGAATGACGTCTGAGAAGGTTGCCAGGAGGAAATAAAAAAGTTATGTGTCTTTCTACCAGTAAAGGAAATTACACATGCTGTAGTATTAAATCTGTCCCCATCAGGCCAGGATATGATGAATGGACTTCATTTGAAAATTTCAGTCAAGGAGGAGAGAGAAATTTCACGTCATAGGGGCCAGGAATTTTATGAGTCACTCTCCATAGGCCTATCGTAATTATATTTTGCCCTAGCAACGCAGAGTTCCTTCAGTTTTTTTAAGTATTGGTTTGGATTCTGAGGTCATGAATTAAATAGTATTATAATGTAACAGTGATGATGATAATGATGCTTTTCTTTTGAGAGTCAGCTGGTTATTTTTCTATCTGTTGGTTTTGTTTTTCAGCCGTGTCCTTGGCTCTTGCATTGAATGGCGTCTGCACAAACACTATTAAATTAATAGTGGGAAGGTAAGTTCCAAAAAGAAGCAAATGGTGACTTAGACTGTCCAGGTCGTCTGTGTGGGAACCTTGCATAGTGACCAATTACTTAGGCTCTGGCCAGAGAACACTGGATGGAACAAATTTGGGTATTTATATTTTCCTTTAAACAGTTGTCTTTCTGGGATTTATGACCTGAGCGCAGATCTTCCTTCTCCTTTGAATTATGAACTCACTGTTCTACAAAGCAGGAGATCAGTAGTCAGGAAGCATCTACTGACCATTCCTCTTAGGGGCCAGTTGGTAACCTGGTGACCATTGCTGTCATCAGGCCTATCCACTGCTGCCCAGGTCCTCACCAGACACTCACTCACTCGTCAGTTTGGGCCACTAATAAATCAATAGGATTACATATTTATCGTCCTCTTTGGCATAAGAAGCACAGCCTGGCATTTGAAGTTGAGTTTACAACACATTTCTTACTCTCTTCTCTGTGTATCTTGCCTCCTTCCCAACTGCCTGGTGGCGAGCCATTCCCAAAGGGGTTAGCAGTTAGAAAGACCTCAGGTCCAGACTGACTTTGGCCCTGACTAGTAGCTCCCTTGGACAAGTTAGATCCCCCCTCAGGAGCTCAGCACTTTTTGAAGATCTACTTGGTGCAGGATGCTGGCCAGGCGCCTGGGCAGGTGAAAGATGGACATATATTGGGGAACACGTGACCCAGTCCTGCAGTGTTCCTCCAACTGGGTGTGCTGAAGAGTTCCCATGGGGGCTGAGAAAATGCTGATTCTCAGGCCTCGGTCCTGCGAGGTTCTGTTGCAGTAGGTGGACAGCCACATGTGGAGAAACACTGGGCCAAATGGGAGAGATGGGACACAAGTGTCTTTGAGAGATGAACAAGGGCCCTACCTAGATCCCTGAGCTGGGAGGGCAGGTGACCGATAGGTGCAGGTAAGGGCTCGGTAGGCATTCAGCACACATTTGTTGAATCGTGTGACCTGACCAGCCCTCAGGCATCTGTCTCAGAGTCCTTACTTGGGTGAGACAGTGAAGCTTGGGGCGAAGTGTGTGGCAATGAGAATCCAATTGCTGGGGCTTAGAGCTTGCCTTTGCTACTTTTTGGTTGTATGTGACCCTGGGCAGGAACTTTATCTAAGTCTTATTTTTCTCACCTGTAAAGGGGCTGCCTCAGGGTTGTCATAAGAAACAAATGATATGATGCAGGTGAAGTGGTTAGCACTGAGTCTGGTACCTGGGGAATCCTCAATAAATGTTATCCATGATTGCTGTGGGTAGCTCAGCTTCAGGGCCAGGTTCCATCTCACTTCTTCTGGAGGTCTCTCCCACGACTCAGACCAGAGATGCCAACCTGGGTAATTGGGCTCTCCATCACAGTGCTGAGCTTTCATATCCTCTTCATGAGGTTAAATGTGATCTGCTGTTTGAGAAAGGGCAGATGGCCACCCAGGTACAGGATATAGGGATATAAGGAGGCTGGAGTCTTGGATCCTGGAAGCAGCCCCTGAGTTGGCAGAGCATTAGAGGGGCCAGGAATTACCCTTTACTCTGCCGGCCCTGGGGTTAGGTACCTTCCGTAAGGCAACTCATTTAATCCTTGGGACCTCACCTTTGGGTAGACGTTGATTGCCCCCTTTTACCAATGTGGAAATTGAGGCTTGGGGGAGTGACCTTCCCAAGGTCACAGATTAGTCAGTGGCAGAGCTGGAGTTCCAATTCAGGTATTGCTGACCCCAAAACCTGAGCATTTCCCAAGCCCACCTCATCTAGAGTATTCCATGGGGAGGCCCTCTTTTGATGGCAGAGGAGGCTTGGAGAAGTAGGTGGGGCCAGCAGGGAGTGGCGGGGCAGCTTGGGGCTCATTTGCGATGGCAGCATTTTATAGTGAAAATGTCCATGGTGTCTTTTGTAGACCTCGCCCCGATTTCTTTTACCGCTGCTTTCCAGATGGAGTGATGAACTCGGAAATGCACTGCACAGGTGACCCTGACCTGGTGTCCGAGGGCCGCAAAAGCTTCCCCAGCATCCATTCCTCCTGTAAGTTCAGTGGCTGGGTTGCTCATCAGTTCCCGGGGCTGTATTTTCCGATCGCTTTCTTTGGGAGTTTAGGCGGAGAGAAAAGTGTTGGTATATGAATGCTGAGCATGGTTCATTTTTCTTCACTGTGGAGTGGGTGGCTTACAGACAAGATATTCGATGGGTGGGAAGAAGCCTGGGGAGGAGATGTCGGAGTTTACAGAACATTGTACGTGTTGCTTTCATGTGCTTGGCAGAGTGCAGTGTATGGCACTTCACCCTTTAGCACGTGGTTGGGGAACTAGAACAATCCATGGGGATTTGCCCGTGTTCCCTGGGACCTGATGTGCTTTTCAGTTCAGTGTTTGCTCAAGTTTATTCCTTCAATTAAGGCATTTTGTCACACACACACATGCACACGCATTCACACCAATATATAGTTTGATGATGGGTGTGTGAGTTGGCACTAGCCTTAAAGCAAAGACTGAATGTATGCATCGGGAGCAATGTGGTGTAGTGGAAAGAACACAGGTCCTAGAGTGTTACGAACATGGGTTCAAATCGTGACTCTGCCACCTATTAGCTCTGTGATTCAACCTCTCGGTGTCTCAGTTCCTTCTGTATAAAATGGGAATACTTATCCTCCGTTACAGTGTTGGTGATTAAAATAAAGGATGATGGTCGTTAACATTTCTGGAGCATCCGCCGTGCCAAATGTTTCAGTACGTTATCTTATTTAGTCTTCTCAATATATGTGAAGCACTTACAGTGTCTGAGTGCTATATGATAGACTTTAATTAAACAGTAGTTGTGCATATGGTTATTTATTAAGAGATGAAATTCCCAGAATATTCTGGTTCTTAGCTTCATTTAATCCATAGTTTTTTTTTTCCTTTTTCTTTTTTCGTACATTGGGTGAAGGTTTACAGAACTAACTAGTTTCTCATCAAACAGTTAGTACACACACTGTTGTATGATATTGGTTAACAACCCTAAGACATGTCGACACTCTCCCTTCTCAACCCTGGGTTCCTATTACCAGCTTTCCTGTTCCGTCCTGCCTTCCAGTCCTTGCCCCAGGGCTGGTGCACCTCTTTAGTCTTGTTTTGTTCCATGGGCCTGTTCAGCCTTTGGCTGAAGGGCGTAGGTGTTTATGGAGTGACTTAGGTGCCAGGTTCTCTGCCAAATGTAGGGACATGAAGATAAATAGCTCAGGCTCTGGGGAGTGCCCAGCTCATGGCAGAATGCACACCTAGGCTGGTTGTTCTTGAGATTCTTGCAAAACAACCATGGCCACAGGCCACTGCTTGGGAGATTCCAAGTCCTTGATACCACACAAATTTGATTGTCATTTACTGTTGGCAAGCCTGTTACCTCAATCTTTTTTTTCTTTTTATAAATACTTCAGGCACACCTTAATAGTGACTTGATCAAGGAGTAACTGGATGCTCTTTCCTGGAAGTGGTTGTTGGACAGTTTGCTCACAGCCATTGGAAGTGAGCACCTGTCACCCACAAGATGTTGGGGTGCTCAGGCACTCTAAATGCACCACCGTTAGCCCACACAATAATGCTGCAATATATGGGGAATTTCCATTTTACACCCAATGACACTGAGGCTCCATCAGACTCAGGAACTTGTCCAAGGTCACTTAGCTCATTTTCACGCCAGGCTCGGACACCATCGTGTCACAGGGCTTTTGATGATCAGATGCAACCAAGTCTTCAGAGGCCACATTAATTTAAATAAATAACTCACTTTCTCCTTTGGTTTGTCAGAGGTGTAGATGGAACCATTAACACTTAGTGGGAAGGATTCGTGTGTGCTTCTCTAAAATGCAGTATGAGGTTAAATGTGGCAAGGAGCTCAGCAATGCATGAAGACATAGCATTCAGGGTTCTGGGAGCTTCGGCCACTCCAGGTACTTAAGACAAAACATTCATTTGGAATTGCTTTTTTCTCTCTGAAGTCACGTTTTAAGTGAGTTTGTCTGTTCTAGAGAGGATAGAAGTTCCTGGCTGGAGGAATTCTTGCCATATTGAGTTACTGTTGCCTATTGTCAGGTATTCCCACGCTGGCAATGTTTAGACCAAAAAACCAAAACCCGCTGCCGTTGACTCTATTCTGAGTCATCCAGACAGAGTAATAGTGACCCTGTAAGACAGAGTAGAACTGCCCCATGGGGTTTCTGAGAAGCACCTGGTGGATTTGAACTGCCGACCTTTTGGTTAGCAGCCGTAGCTCTTAACCACCACACCACCAGGATTTCCACAATGTTTAGAGGTACCTGTAATTGTACCCATCTGGGATCTGCTCCGATCAGCTCTTCTTCTGTCTCTTCTCAGGCTGAGTCAAGTTTTCAGCTTTTAGAGTATGTGCTGTCCTCCCAAAGACTTGATGCTGAGTTTTAAGGGGCTTCAAAAATTAAAAGTTAGAAATTACACCCTATGTGAAAATCTTAATCCTGGCCTTTGGAATGGCTGACTGAGGACTGCAGCACAATTTAATATCTACTCTTATATTTGAGCTTATGAAGGAAATAGTTCTCACGTGAATACATCAAGCTGGTAGGCTGCTGACCCGGAGAAATTAGAGGCCAGGCTCTACAAAAATGTTTATTTTAGATGCCCGCCACAGCCCAGTGGGATTCTGGAGGGCTTCCGTCTGCAGACTTGTCAGATGCTTAGCTGACATCAGAGTCGTGCTAGACAAGCTTTTTGACAGGGACTGTTATTGTCTTTGGCTTAAGGTGCTACTTAACATGTTAACAATTTTTACTGGCAGACCCAGAATCCTCCCAGCTTCTAGGCTTTGGTGATGGTATTTCCATCTGCTCTCTTTCCCCTCTTTATGACAGGTCAGTGATTGGCATGAAGGGCGCTGCCATGTCCACTTAGAAAAACCACCGGTGCTATTTTCTGGATTTCTTATTGTGGCTAATTAGGAAGCCTAGTCGTTGGCTTGGCCCTTTGTTCCTCAGAGGGGATGATCATGGGGGCCTCCCATGGTGATACAATCTTTCTCTCTTAAAAAAAAATCAATTTTGTAGACTGGGCTTGAGAGACTGGACAGAATAATTCTGGGCTAAGGGGTCTCCTAGGACCAATTCCCCATGCTAGGTAAAGACGGTTGTTCCATCCCTCTGGTTACAGATAATTGACAACTGGGATGCAGTCAGAGTGCTGTATCATCCTGCAGAATCGTTGGTTTTCTTTGAACTTAAGAACAAACATGGATTCTTTCGGAAACAAAGCATCTTGTTCTCAATCTACCACAAGCGGCCAAACAGCATTCACCTGAAGAACTTGTATGGCAAGTTGTTGGCAAACAGCATGGCCCCGTGGCTGCGTTCTTATAGGACTTGCTCTGTGAGGCAGCCTAAGCCACTCTTGGTTGGAAAAGCAGAGATCACAGTTTCAAAGAGTGAGTGATTTCCTTCAGAGTTAGGAGAAGGTTGGATTTAAAGTGGAGACAGGCAGTGTAGCTTCCTCAGGGTGCTGAAAGCAGGAATTATGCTGAAAAGGGAGTGGTCTTTCATAGCATAAGCTCTAAGCTGTATTTTTGATTGGGTCTTGATTCGATTTCCAGACAGAGAATAGATTTCAGAGAGAAATATAGGGAAAAAACTGTTAATGCCAAATCAGACATATTAGGAAATTTCTTTCCTGTAAAATTGCTGAGGATGGCTAAAATGACAGTGGTGTTCAGGGGTTGGCAAACTACCACCTATGGGCCTGAATCTGGTGGCTGCCTGTTTTGATAAATAAAGTTTTATTGGAAAACGGCCATGCCCATTTGTTTACAAATTGTCAGTGGAGGTTTTTGCTCTACCATGGCAGAGTTGAAACTTTTTGTGTTTGAAAATGTCTTTATTCGCTAGCTGGGTGTAGAATTCTAGGTTGGAAATCATTTCCACACAGAATTCTAGTTTACACTGATAGCATTCCTTTGTTTTGTTTTCTCTTTCTAGAACTTTTTAGGATCCTTTATCTCTGGTCATCTGAAGTTCCACAGTGATGTGTGAATTCTTTTTTGTATTCATCGTTCTGGCTGCTCAGTGGATCCTTTTCATCTGGAATTTCATGCTCTTTCCCTCTGTATTCTCTGTTCTTTCTCTTGGGAACTCCTATTAGGGCAAATATTGAACCTCCTGGATCAGTCTTATCTTTTTAATATCTTCTTTACAATCTCTCTCTTTTTTTTCCCCTCATCTCTAGGAGATTTTCTTAATTTTATCTACCCACCCTTCTGTTGAATTTTCATATTTTTCATTTCTCAGATTTCTTTCTTGAACTGATTTTTTTTTTAATTAATACCATCCTGTTCACTGCCATCCCCCCACCCCCACCCCCAATATCTCTTACCTTCCTTTGTTTGGCGATCTCATCTGCTCCCTGCCATCTGCGCCCTGCCTTCTCTTCATTTTTTGTGTTTTGGTATCTATCTTTCATGAGGGAAGCTTGTCGTAAATATCTGGCGATTGGTGGCAATGTGTTCTTATGGAAGGTTGAAGCACTAAAGCTAAATGGGCGGAATCCTTATGGCTTCATTGAAGAAGAATTGGAAAGAGAGCTGGGCTCTTCACAGGTTACCCTGAGTACTAGCGTCTGGCCTTTCTTCTGAGGCTGTTTGATGCCCCGTAGGTGGCTCCTCCAGGCTCCTGCCTGGTGTCTGTGTGCCCGGCATTCTGGGAGCTGTGCAGAAGGGGTTCTGGGTTCTCATGGGTCAGCTTGCAGACTTTGACTTAGTCTCCCTGTTTTCAGGCTGGTTTCTCAGCCCTGTCCTCTACTTGCCCGCTTTACCCAAGTCCAGAGCTGCGGGCGATTTAAGCTTCTCTTATGGCTATCGCTTTCTGCATCCTGCCTAAGGAAGCTGTTTCCTCCCTTAAGTTGCAAAAATATCCTCCTATGATTCCTTCAAAAACTTTATAGTTTGGGGTTTTGAGGTAGAGTTTGAAGTTCATCATTTTTCCATATCGATATGCATTTTTTTTTTTTGCACCATTTGTTGAAAAGACTTTCCTTTCCCTGATTGAATTGCTTTGGTGCCTTTGTGAAAAATTAATAGACCATGTAAGTGTAGGACTGTTTCTGGACTCTGCTTTTCATTCGTCTGTGTGCCTGTTCTTATGCCAGAACCACGCTGTATCGATCAGTGTTGCCTTATGGTCAGTCTTGAAGTCACGCACTTTAAATCTTTGTTTTTTTCTAAGTTGTCGTGGCAATTGTAAGACCTTTAAGGAAACCCTGGTGGTGTAGTAGCTAAGTGCCACGGCTGCTGACCAAAGGGTCGGCAGTTCGGATCTGCGAGGGGCTCCTTGGAAACTCTATGGGGCAGTTCTACTCTGTCCTGTAGGGTCACTATGAGTCAGAATCCACTTGAGAGCAATGTTTTTTTTTGCGGGGGGTGGGGGGCTATGAAGTGGTAGCTCAACCTGGTTTTGATTTGCAGTTTTCCTACTGACTAGTGATGTTGAACATCTTTTCATGTGCTTGTTGACCATTCGTGTATCTTTGGGGAACAGTCTGTTCAGATCCTTTGCCCAATTTTAATTGGGTTTTTTTTATCTTTTTATTATTGAGTTCTAATAGTTCTTTATAGAACCTAGATATAAATTCTTTATCACATATGTAATTTGCAAATATTTCTCCCCCACGTGGATTGTATTTTTGGTTTCTTGCTGGTGATCTTTGAAGGACACAAGTTTTTAATTTTGATGTAATCCAATCCCCCCTCCTTTTTTTTTTTTGTTGCTTATGCTTTCGGTGTCATGTATAAGAAATCGTTTCCAAATCCAAGGTCACGAAGATTTATGCCAGTGTTTTTTTTCTAAGCTCTTTATAGTTCTTTTTAAATCTATTTAAAAAATTAGCTTTTGCCTTAATTTTCTCTATTTTTGTTCTCTTTTCTTTTTTATTGATTCTCGCTCTTATCATTATTTCCTTGTTTTTTTTTTTATTTTGGGTTTAATTTGCTCATCATTTTCCATTTTTCTAAGTAGGAAGCTTAAATCATAGTTTTTAAGTCTTTCTTACTTTCTGACATAAGCATTTAAACCTATAAATTTCCATTTAAAACCTGCTTTGACCATAAAAAAAAAATTTTTTTTTTTTTTTTTTTTTACCATACTCCACACACAAAAACTTTTATTGTGCTTTAGGTGAAAGGTTACAGACCAAATTAATTTCTCATTAAACAATTAATATACATATTGTTTTGTGACGTTGATTGCCAACCCCATGACGTATCAACACTCTCCCCTTCTCCACCTTGGGCTCCCCATTTCCATTCATCTAGCTTTCTTGTCCCCTCCTACCTTCTCGCCCTTGCCTCTGGGCTGGTGTGCCCATTTAGTCTCGTACACGTGGTTGAGCTACGTATATTATTGTTTTATCTTTGGCTGAGGTGTGAACCTAAGGAGTGACTTCAGTAGTGAGTTAAAAAGTTATCCAGGGGCCCTACTCTTGGGGTTTCTCCAGTCTCTGTCAGACTAGTAAGTGGTCTTTTCTTGTGAGTTAGAATTTTGTTCTACATTTTTCTCCAGCTCTGTTTGGGACTCTCTATTGTGATTCCTGTCAGAGCAGTTGGTGGTGGTAGCCAGGCATCATCTAGTTGTGCTAGACTCAGTCTGTTGGAGGCTGTAGTAGTTGTAGCTCGTTAGTCCTTTGGACTAATCTTTCCCTTGTGTCTTTGGTTTTCTTCATTCTCCTTGCTCCAGACGGGGTTGGACCAGTAGACATGTCTTAGATGGCTACTCATAAGCTTTTAAGACCCCAGATGCTACTCATCATTTTCTTTATAAACTATGTTATGCCATTTAAGCTAGGTGTCCGCCAAGACTATGATGCCCAGCCCTCAGCCCAGTAATTTGGTCCCTCAGGGAGTTTGGGTGTGTCTATGAATCTTCCATAACTTTGCCTTCGTCAAGTTCTGCTGGCTCCCCCAGTATTGTGTACTGTCTTAGCCTTCACCGAAGTTACCGCTTACCTATTGTCTAGTTAGTGTTTTTCCCTTCTCACCCCTCCCCTCCCTCATAACTGTCAAAGAGTGTTTCTGTGTGCAAAACTTTTCATGAGTTTTTATAATAGTGGTTTCATACAGTATTTGCCCTTTTGTGATTGACTTATTTCACTCAGCATAATGCCCTCCAAATTCATCCATGTTGTGAGATGTTTCACAGATTCATCACTGTTCTTTATCATTGTATAGTATGCCATTGTGTTTATGTACCATAGTTTGTTTATCCTCTCATCTGTTGGCGGGAACTTAGGTTGTTTCCATCTTTTTGCTATTGTGAATAATGCTGCCATGAACATGGGTGTGCATATGTCTGTTCATGTGATGGCTCTTATTTCTCTAGGATATATTCCTAAAAGTAGGATTGCTGGATAGTATGGTATTTCTATTTCTAACTTTTCAAGGTAGCGCCATATCATTTTCCAAAATGGTTGTACCATTTTGCCTTCCCACCAGCAGTGCATAAGAGATCTAATCTCTCCACAACCCCCCCAACATTTGTTATTTTCTATTGTTTTGATTCATGCCAGTAATATCATGGTGAGATGGTATCTCATTGTAGTTTTGATTTGCATTTCTCTAATGGCTAGCAATTGTGAGCATTTCTTCATGTGTCTGTTAGCTGCCTGAATGTCTTCTTTGGGGAAGTGTCTGTTCATATCCTTTGCCCATTTTTTAATTGATTATTATCTTTTTGTTGTAGAGGTGTTGGATTTTCCTGTAGATTTTAGAGATTAGACCTTTGTTGGATATGTCTGTCATAGCCAAAAAAATTTTCCCAGCATGTAGGTTCTCTTTTTATTTCCTTTTCATAGTTCTTTTTATTGGTGTATAGAAATCCAACTGATTTTTGTATGTTTATCTTGTATCTTTCTACTCTGGGGAATCTTTCTATTAGTTCCAGTAGTTTTCTTGCAGTGTCTTTTGGATTCTCTATGTATAGTATCTTATCGTCTGTGAATGGGAGTAGTTACCAATTCTTCTTCGTCACAACTTTGGATGCCCTTTATTTCTTTTTCTTGCCTTATTGCTCTAGCTAGGACTTCCAGCACAATGTTAAATAGGAGTGGTGATAAAGGGCGTCCTTGTTTTGTTCATGTTCTCAGGGGTATATTTTCAGTCTCTCTCCATTGAGAATGATGTTGGCTGTTGATTTGGTATAGATACCGTTTATTATGTTGAGAAATTTCCCTTCTATTCCTACTTTATTGAGAGTTTTTATCAGGAATGGGTGTTGGACTTTATCAAATGCCTTTTCTATGTCAATTGAGGTGATCATGCAGTTCTTTTATTTATGATTGATTTGTGACTGTTTGATTTTCTAAAGTTGAACCATCCTTGTATACCTGGTATGAATCCCACTTGGTCGCAGTGTATTATTATTATTATTATTTTTATATGATGCTGAATTCTATTAGCTAGAGTTTTGTTGAGATTTTTTGCATCTATATTCATGAGAGATTGATCTGTAATTTTCTTTTGTTGTAGTTCTTTGCCTGGTTTTGGTATCAGGGTTATGCTGGCTTCATAGAATGAATTTGGAAGTATCTGTTCCTTATCTATGTTCTAAAGAAGTTTGAGTAGTATTGGTACGAGCTCTTCTCTGAATGCTTGGTAGAATTCTCCAGTGAAGCTATCCGGGCCAGGATTTTTTTTGTTGAGAGTTTTTTTTTTTTTTCCTTACCTTTTCAATTTCTTGTCTTGTTATGGGTCTGTTCAGATTTTCTATCTCAGTTTGTGTTAGCTTAGGTAGGTAGTGTGTTTCTAGAAATTTGTCCATTTCCTCTAGGTTTTCAAATTTGTTGGTACTCCACAAAATCTGATATGCTATATTTTCATGATTATTCTCTTCAAAATATTTTCTAACTGCTCTTGTGACTTCATCTTTTGCCTATGGGTAATTTAGGTGTGAGTTGTTTATTTTCCAAATATTTAAAACTTTTCTAGCTATCTTAATGTTACACATTTAATTTAGTTTACTGTGAATATGTTACCGCAAAACAGGGATTTGAGCCGCCTGCTGCAAAGCCAATACTGAGACAGGGTAAGGTAAACAGCAAGGGGGCCTTGTTGTATACTGGCATACAAGAGACAGAGGGGAATGGGCTCCTCCAAAGTCTGTCTGTCTGCTGGAGACCGACTGGAGGGTTTTATAGGGTTAGGGCTTAGGCTTAAAGAATCTAGAGAAAGGCAGTTCCCCTTTGGCGGTGGTGGTGGTGGGGAGGGGGTATGTTGATCACATTTCAAACATGTTGACCTTCTGTGGGTATTCTTTAGAGGTCTCTGATGCCATCCTGGTTTCAGTCACAAGATGGGTCCCCATTGTCTGGTTGTCTCGTCCCCGTTCTTATTGATCATTGTTCTGCTCATTCAAGAGGAACACAGGTTGATTTTAAACTTGATGGAATCATGGTGGACAGGAGAGAGAAGGGAGGAGACAAAGCACAAATCTCAAAATCACCAGGGTATGCAAAAGCTAATTATGCAAGCCATGTAGAAACAATGCTACAATACTCAGGACGTTAGGCCCCTACAATCTCTTTCTCACGCTGCCCCTTTCAAATAGAGAATGTATTCTATAAGATTTCAGTCTTTTAGAATTTACTGAGAGTTGTTTTACTGCCTAGTGTATGGTTACCTTGGTGAATGTTCCATGTGCATTTGAAAGAATATCCTTCCTTTGTTGGATGTAGCCTTCCAAATGTATCAATTAGGTCACAGTGGTGTCATCCACAGATTTCATGCTTTTCTTGTCTCATTGTTCTATCAGTTATTGAGAGTTGGGTTTCAAAGCTCAACTACCAATATAGATTTGTCTGTTTCTTGAGTTTTGCTTCATGTATTTTGAAGCTCTGCTTGTAGGCACATACACATATATTATTATGTTTTCTTGCTATTTTGACCCTTTCATCATCGAGAGCAGAAATGCCTTCTGCTCTTCAATCTATCCCTTCCTATTTTACAATATCAGATCATGTGGATGTGAAGTTCCTGGGATCAACAATTGTGAAACATTTTCATTACTGAGCCCTTTCTTGGCCCTTGGTGTTGGAATGGTCTTGAATTATAAAATAATTGTTAGAGAGACTATTTGTGTGGTCTCCTTTTATCACTGTTTCAAACCACTGGCTTTTAACAATCTTCCAAATTTGAGCCCGGAGATTATTTGAGAGGTTAGAAGTATTCCAAATAAAGAAGAAATTAAAAACTACCACATGTCTTCTGTAATAGACATCTTTTGGGATATAGGATATGGATGGATAGATGGATTAATGGATGGATAGATGGGTATATAGTATGAATCAACACTGCTTCATAATCCTTCCTCTGGAAATTGTCCAAGTCTGCAGAGGAGGGTGTCCATCCTCAGTTGGAGCCCTGCCATAGAAATGTTATTTTTTGGGTTAAGAATCATCAGGCCCTTTCTTTCTGTTTTTTCCGATTCATGTCTAGTATGTATATTCTTTGCTTGGTAAGGTAGAGGGTCAGCGAAAAGGATGAAGGCCCTTCGTGAGATGTATTGACACAGTGGCCGCAACAATGGGCTTAAGCATAACAATGATTGTGAGGATGGCTCAGGACCAGGCAGTGTTTCATTCTGTTGTACATAGGGTTGCTATAAGTTGGAACTGACTTAATGGCACCTAACAACAACAACATGCATATTCTTAGAACCACTGTGTTTTCTTTTTCCTTTTGGATAGAACTCATAAACATATATGTTATTCCCATGGGGATCTTCCACAGACAACATTTCATTCCAGGCTTGCTTCCTTATGCCTCCCAGTGGGTCTGGGGGCCACATTTCCCACCTTTGTCGATACCTACTTGGAAAATGCAAACACATTTGAACGTTATCCTCAGCCAACATAATTAGGAAGTTAAGTCTGATGAAGGAAAATGAAACAGATCAGTTCACAGCCAAGTCTGTGTGGCCTTTGGATGAGTCAAACCAACCTGCCTCTCCTTCCATCAGCCTCTGGAGTATGTTAATTAGTGGTAAATAGCATTTCCTTCTATGCCAGCAGTGGATTTAGCACACTGGGGATGTAGAAGTAGAAAAGGCATCTCATGCCTTTGAAGAGTATGACATTCTAGAATGTTCATGTCAGGTCACTTTGCAGCTTAAAATTCTTTAGTGGTTGCCAGAGCATCTAAAGGAAAATCCAAACTCTTTAACATGTCTCAGGCGCCTGTGAGGTTTGGTTCGTACCACTTCTTCCACCTCACGCCTTGCTTTCTACCCCGTTTGCTGTATTCCAGCCACACTGTCGTTTTGACGTTAATGAAAATGTTTATTGAACATGTAAAACATGTTAGGCCTATGTTAAAAACTTTAAAAGTGTTATCTCACTTAATCCTCACAACATCTGTGAGGTCAGTACTGTAATTAGTCCTGTTCTCCAGATAAGAAAACGGAGGCTCAGAAAGGATAATCATTTGCTCACAGCCACACAGCTGACATTTATACCCAGATCACCTGACTTCAGAACCAAACTCATGATTTCAGAGCCTGACTCTTGACAGCTCCCTCAACATGAGACATTCTTTCCTCTGTTTGCCTTTGCGCCGCCCTTCTCTCACGTTTCCTGTATGTTGTCAGAACCCACCTTTCCTTCAGCCTTCACTGTGCCATGCCTACCAGTTTGATTTCCAGCCACCTGCATGTCTCTCTCTTCAGGGCTTCTGCTGTGCTCACAGCAGACTGGACATGTGGGGAATAGCCACTCACCCTGTTCCCTGGAGCAGCCCTCAGCCAATGGTTAACGGAAGTAGGTGTATAAATACCCCCTCTCCCTTGTCCCTCACGTGGGACATCTCTGAGGTGGGTGTCCAATGATGTCTCCCAGAGTTCCCCAGCTCTAGCTGTTCACAGTGGTAACTTGCTTTTCATCACACCCTTTGTTGGCCTCCTTCCCAGCCCTGTCTCTCTTCCCCACTGATGTTTCCTGGGATCATCTGCCTAATAACCTACTTGCACTTGAACCCATACTGGGGTTTCATTCTGAGGGAACCCAGACTAAGACATACCATGGTCAGCTCCTTATCCCTTGGATTTCAGCTTAACTGTGGCCTTACTAAAGAAGTATGCCTGAAGATCCCTCGCATTATTCTTTGTCATCACGCTTAGTTGAGTCTGTGATTGTCCCATTTGTTCACCTGTTTGTCTGCTTCTCCCATTAGCTTTTAGCACCATGAGGGAAGGCACCCTAGCTGCCTCAAGGACCAACATGTTCCGAGGGCCTACCTCAGCTAATTGCTCATAATAAACTACAACTCCAAATGGGTTGCTCTCAGGTTGGTTCCGACTCATAGTGACCCTGTGGGACAGAGTAGAACTGCCCCATAGGGTTTCCAAGGAGTAGCTGGTGGATTTGAACTGCCAACCGTTTGATTAGCAGCCAAGCTCTTAGCCACTCATAATAAGCCAAAACCCTAACCCATTGCCATTGAGTCAATTCCAACTCACAGTGACCACTCATGATAAAGGTATCCCCAAATATTTATTGAACAAATTGATTTGTTGGTTTAATTGAATAAAAACTGAAGCTATATTTATGCTACAAATGTATGTTCAGAACCCCAAATTCACCATTGACCCTTAGTTCATGGAACACCCCATACCTTCATTTGGTTATTGTAGAGAGAGCATTGAGCAGGGAGGGTGATGTGGTCCACTCTTCTGAGTGCCAGTGACACTTTCCTCCATGGCTGGGCACTCTTGGGCAGTGAACAGTCTGAACAACCATCCTTGGCAATCCTGATGGACAGAAATGGACATTAAACAGATAATAATACAAACACCTATGTAATTATAATCCTGATGCATAACTAGTAGGAGAAATGCAGAGTGCTGTAATAATTAGTGTCTCTAACATGGTCTGAGGCATCAGGGACAATTGGTTCTGAAGGAAGTGTGGGGGTTGACTGGGTCAAGAGGGGTGAATACATTTCTGACTGGAGGAGCATCAGGTGTACCTGGCTGTCATCACAGTGTGCGTGGAGGAGAGGCCCAAGGTGAGCTGGAGACGGAGGAGGGGCTAGACATGTAGGCCATTGTAAGACGTTTGGATTCTTGGCCTAAGTTCCGTTTGCATTCATTTTTTCTTCTTTCTCTGCATATTTATAACCACGTGTTTTGGGGTGGCAAAAGAATGCCATTTTAAGACCTACCTTGGGAGCAAAAGACAATATATTTGCTTTTTTAGGATTGTTAAATTGCTCTACATAAATTATTTTGTATACAGATGCATTTCTATATGGGTCATGACGTGAAGAGAGAGATTATTTTCAGATTCAGACAGGCCCGAGTGGGAACTGGCCCTGTTACTTAATAATGACATGACCTTGGGCAAGTCAGTTCTTGACTTTGCCCTTCAGTTTACTCGTTTGTAAACTAGGAGTTCTAATCCCTACCTTTCAGGGTTTGGGAGAAAATGTGATGGGGTAATTTAGTCCGATTCTCCCTTGAGATTAGAGAGGGCTGGTCTCTGGCCCCTGTGACAGAGAAGGGAGAACAAGAATGAAACAAAGCTTCCTTTCCTGACAGTTTCTGTTTGGATGTGGTTGTTCTAAGGCAGCACCCCAGCAGCCCACCAGTCCATCACTCCAGTTTCTCTCCCCACCTAACAGTGTTTGTTCAATTACTGCATTAGTAATAATTTCCTCTACGGTATGTGTTTGGCTGTAGGATTTGGGCCATAAATTTAGGCAACACGTTGCTTTTGCACTCGGCTCCTAACTGGAAGGTTGGGGGTTCAGACCCCCAGCCGCTCCACAGGAGAAAGACATAGACGGTCTGCTTCCGTAAAGGTTATAGCCTTGTAAACCCTGTGGGACAGTTGTTTTCTGTCCTGTAGGGTCGCTATGAGTTGGAATTGCCTTGAAGGGCAGTGGGTTTATTCCTTTTGCAGTGGTTTTCACGTCCACACTGCCAGTATTAATTTGATTCTAAGTACAGATCTATAAACTCCGGAAACTCAGTGTCTTGCAATTTTTCAAAGTAAGAAAAAAAAGAAAAGTGTTTTTCTGATCATGGCCTGTTGTGTGTTTAAGAAGAATGGTGTGTACTCAGCCATAAAGAGAAATGAAGTTCTGATCCATGCCACAGCATGGATCAACCTTGAAAACATTATCCTGGATGAAATAAGTTAGCCACAAAAGGACAAGTATTGTGTGATCCCACTTACATGAAATATTTAGAAGAGGCAGATGCAAGTAGAGCAAAGTTTATTGCTGGTTACCAGGGGTGGGAGGGAGGGGACGGGGAGAGGCGTTGTTTAGGAAGCATTGTTTCTGTGGACGGTGATGGAAAATTTGACGGTGGATATTGGTGATGGTTGTGCAGCATGATTAATTAGCATAACTAAACTGTACAGGTGAAGAACCTTGAGTTGGCAAATGTGTTATATCTTTACAACAATAAAAAAGTTTATACCTAATTTTAGCTTGTACATAAAAAAAGAAGACCTACGGAGTGCCATTTAGATCTTTCTTGAAAATCAGCGTGCGCTGCAGAGAGCCCTCCCTTGAACTGGGCTCTGGCCATGGTGCAGTCTAATAGCTCGGTGAGGGCTCTTTACTGCCAGCCTCAGACTCGGGAGGGGGAGGCCTTTTGAAGGTTCATTTCCAGAAATGTGTGTTTATGGTCGCACCCACACCTGCAGAGCTCCCAGAGGCAGGGATACCCAGAGTTTGGTCAGTGCATTTGTTGGCTGAGGCGTGGCCCAGACACAAGTTGCCGAGATCAGAGCCTACCTTAGCCCAACCAAAACCACAAACCAGTTGCCTTTGAGTTGATTCCTACTCATGGTGACTCCATGTGTGAACTGCTCGATATGGTTCTCAATGGCTGTGACCTTTCTGAATGGGGTTCCTAGGTTGCACAAATGGTTAAATGTGTGGCTACTAACTGGAAGGTTGGAGGTTCGAATCCACCCAGCAATCTGCCTCCAAAAGGTCACAGCCATGAAAACCCCATGGAGTGCAGTTCTACTTTGTAACACATGGGGTTGCTATGGTTTGGAATCAACTCGATGGCAACGTTTTTTTCACCTTTTGGAAGCAGATTGCCAGGTCTTTCTTCTGAGGCATCTCTGGGTGAATTCAGACCTCCAGCCTTTTGGTTACGAGTTCAGTGTGTTAACCATTTAACCACCCAGGGGCCTTCTACCTTGGACGGTTGGAGTTAAAGTCATTACTTGCAGTTTCCTCCATTGTATTCATGGAATGATGGCTAACACTGAAGGTTGGAATTACAGCCAGTTCTCTACGTGAATAGCGTAATTTATGGAGCTCAATTTAGGGATGCAAAGGATGCCTCTGGGTGCAGCTAGGCAGGCTGTCTTAAAAAGCTCGAGGCTGTCTGGGAAGTGCTGTTTGCTGGGCCTCCTCCAGTCCATATATGAGAGACAAGATCTGGAATGGCTCTGCGTGGCTTTAAGAGCTTATCACAGAAGGAGAAGACTGCTTCCCCCAGAAGGAGCAGAGGTGCTATCGGAGGACTTGGGCCAACCGTGGAACTGTGTGAGCCTCAGCAAGAAGGGACTTTGTGAAAGTACGTTCAGTCCTTCCCATGCAGACGGCCTGTGCCTCAGCTCCTCAAGTGCTACTGAGTAATTAACCGGTAAAAGCTTTTCATGGGGCATCAACCACCACAAAACCCACTGCAGAGTGATGCAAATGGTTTCATTCTAGTCCCAAGCATTAGGAACAACTGGATCCTTAGTATCGGCAAAAGACCTCATTTTCAAAACCTTCCAAAATCCTTTTAAGCATTTGTAACATTATGTTGGGTGGGGTTTTTCTTCTCCTAGAGGCAGTCTGTATGCTTCATTCTTCAAGATATTGCTTACAAGATGTGTCAGTCATAGTTGATCATGTGCGTGGTAGATGGAGGTTATGAAAAATATGGTACCTCTCAGATTGCCCCTGTCAGCCAGGGCAGGGGCAGGTGTGGGTGGCAGGGCTGGGGCAGCTTGGTGGGGATGAGCTGTGAGGAAGAGCCAGCAGGACCCACTGACATCTGAGATCTGCCTGCTGCAAGTTGAGCGAATAACATCACAGCAGTCCAGAAGCCAGGAGGTCCTGGGACACTCAGGGAGGGAAAGGCATTTCATCGGCACCAACATCTTCCTGAGCCTTTCTGGGAACAATCCAAATGTTTATCCGTAGGGGAAGGAGAACAACTAAAAGGAACAAAAATGACTGATACATAAAACGTCATGAATGAATCTTGAAAACATGATATCTTAGGCTGGGTTCTCCAAAAAGGCAAAACCAGTCAACTGACTGGAAGACTATACGTATACACACACACATATATGTAGAGGGAGACAGATTTATATCAAAGAGATGGCTCACACGGTTATAGAGGCTGGAAAGTCCCAAGCCCAGGGGTCAGGCTGGAGGCTTCTCCTGACTCTTGTAGCTGCAGGGGCTCGCGAACCCAAGATTGGCAGGTCAGACAGCAGGCCTCTGGCTCACAGGCTGTGGAGGCTGACAAATCCCAAGATTGGCAGGGAAGATGGCAGGGAAGATGCTAGAACAAGTCCCAAGAACTAGAGGTCAGATGAACAGAAGCCAGTGGCAGGATCCAGAACTAGCAAAAATCCGTGAGCTCTGCCAGAAAGCCCACTTATATTGAATACAGGCCACACCCCCAAGGAAACGCCCTTTCAACTGATTGGCTGCTCATAACAGATCTCATCATGGAGGTGGTTATATTATATCTTATCTCATTATGGAGGTGAGTACATCATTACATAGCTGCCAAACTACATCATAACTGCCACACCACTGAGAATGTCAACCAGCCAAATTGACATACAACCTAAACTATCACACATGACGTTGAGCAAAAGAAGCCAGACACAAAAGAGTAACACGCTATATTATTCTACTTATATGAAGTTCAAGAACAGTCAAAACTAGTCTGTGGAATAGGAATCAGAGTGCAGTTGTCCTGAGTGTGGCGGTGGTAGGAAGACTGGAAAGTGGCAGAACATTTTGGAATGATGGAAATCTATATCTTGATTAGGGTCTTGCTGACACAAGTATCTGTGTCTGTCAGAACTTAATATCTGTGTATTTTACTGTATATAAATTTTATCTCAGTAAGAAAAATGAGATCAAAAGCAAGAATGTTCTGATATCACAATATTGCTGTTCAGGTATTAGGGAATCTCAAGGCTATTTAAAAACAGCATGGTAATTGACGAAGGCTTTTGTATGTGATTTATTTTAACTCAAAAATAAAACCAAAAAAATCCGTTGCCGGTAGCGATCCTATAGGACAGAGTAGAACCGCCCCATAGGGTTTCCAAGGAGCAGCTGGTGGATTTGAACTGCCGGCCTTTTTGTTAGCAACCAAGCTTCTGACCACGGCATCACCAGGGCTCCAACTTGAAAATAAGCAGGTTATAAATTGTGATTACATTTAAGTATTATTTGAAGTCACATTGTGATATAACTGGGTCCCCTGAGATAAGTCGTTGTCCTCTGATACAGTCACTCATACCTGTAGACTCCTAGCAGATCTTCCCTCTTCCAATTTTGCTTATCTTTGGGCCAGTACTGCAGCAACCAATGGATTCTTCTACTTTTCTCTCTAAAACTATTCGAATAAAATTCAAATGGCTTGACCTGCTGCATGTGCTCCATAAGGCTCTGTAAAATCTAGCCCCTACCTAACCTTTCCAGCCCCATCTCAAACCACACCCCAGCCACATTTACCCCCCAGCAGTCCTTGAGTGTACCCAGCTCCCCCTCTTCAAGGCCTCTGTTGCTCCCCACCTGGGCACTCTGTCTAATGCTTTTTGTATAGCTAGTTAGTTTTCATCTTTCAGGTTGAGATAAAATGGTGTTTCCCCTGCCCCCATCAACCACGTTTTCTTCCAAAAGTATGTTTATTCCTGACATTTCCTAATACTCCCCCTTCCTAACACTTTTTCAGGGCTTGTAATTATTTCTCTCTCTAGATTCATGGGGCCAAGAACCAAATCTGTCTTGTTCATCATCTCATTCAGAGGTGAGCACAACACCTGGCTTGGCACATAGTAGGAACTCTACAAGTATTTGTTAAATAAATGGCTTGATCGTAGAACTTTCAACCCTATAGCCCCAGGTGGTGATGATGATGGTGACGTGTTGAATAAATGTGCGTATGTGTTTCAGGTGACATGCATATATTTTTCTAAATCTGGCAGGCCAGATTCCTACTTTGATGAAAACTGATATTATTGTAGGGAATGAGGAGCCTTTCTCTAAGCTCAGGCATTTGGCTGCTTCGTTAGATGACCTTTCTCTGAAGCCCAGCTTCTCTACCTGACGGATGCAATACTGGAGCTGAAGTCAGGATAATACGTCATTATACCCCTCTGGGTAAAAAATTGGAATCTGATTTTCTTCCAAGGCTTTGATATTCTCCATCCTCACTGTATCACAGTTGGCCATCAAGAAGAGTGTCTTGGGAAGCTTCTGGAACTTTATCATTTAAATTCATCAGGAATTTTTCCTGTGTTCCATATGCACAGACTTTTGTGCTTATTCCCAAGAAAGCAGCCTGTCTAGGTCGAGGGAGTGACCAGATGGACCATTTTGACTGAATTGACAGGTGGCTTCTTTTCTTTAACTGAACTGACTGAATGCATGACCTGATTTGGTACCACAAGACCCAAAGCCACTTTCACCCCTGAGCTTCAAACTTCCCCAAAGCTCCAGGCATGCAGCAGTGATCAAAAAGCCATGTCGACTCTGCTGAGCTCTTTACAGAAGCGAGCGACAAGGACTGGAGCTGATGGAATCAATGCAGAAGATCTTTGAAGCTGCAATGCAGGTGGCTGGGGCTCCGTTACTAACGCTGTCTTCTTTTGCTGTTTGATACAGTATAAATAAAGCTCGCTCTCGTTTGAAACGGTCATGGACATGGGGGTTTTCGCTGTCTTAGTTACCATTTTCTGATCCTTTGCAGTTACGAGATTGCACGGGGAAGCCAAAATCAGCATGCCACAAAAGAATGACCACCTCCAAAACTAACCTCCCCTCAAAAACCCAAACCCCACTGCCATCAAGTTGATTCTGACTCATAGCAACCCCATAGGGTTTCTAAGGCTGTAAATCTTTGTGGAAGCAGACTACCAGGCCTTTCTCCCGTGGAGCGGCTGGTGGGTTCAAACCGCCAACCTTTTGGTTAGCAGTCGATTGCTTTACCCACTGCACCACTGGGGCGCCTTCTCAAAAAATCCATTCCTGCCAAATCCTAGTGGGGGCCACTCATTCTTGCTCAATCTCACTGACTTGGGGTGTTCCTGTATGACAGTACAGTGGAATCGCATTGCAGATGAATGACAAAATAAAACTGCATATCTTGGGAAATCGATGTGGGATTTCATGAAGTCAATGGAAGTGACGTTGCAGAACTGATGGAATTACAGGAGAGCCTACCGACAAATGAGGACCTGGTAGTTAGACCAGCAGCAGTTGGGGAGGGGCCAGTCCATTAGGATGATGCCGGTAAAGTTGCTTCAGAAGAAGGCAGGCTTGTTGAATATCAAGGAATTCAAATGTGTAATTGAGGAAAATTGAATACTACTAGCATTTCTGTAAAAAAATAATTATCCTCTTGGTGATTTTGAGGAGCGCTGGTGGCGTAGTGGCTAAGAGCTCAGCTGCTAACCACAAGGTCGGCAGTTCCACTCCACCAGCTAGCTGTTCCTTGGAAACACTATGGGGTGGCTCTATTCTGTCCTGTAGGGTCGCTATGAGTCGGAATCGATTCTTTGGCAATGGGTTTGATTTTTGGTTTTTTGGTGATTATGAGATGAAAGTGTTATATTATTTTGTACTTTTATTTTCACAATAGTGTCAAAAACAATCAAAGCTAGATTTATTTGTTCTAAAAATTAACTTAGTGGCAGTTGTGACCCCATTGTGTTAAATATAAGACAAAATCAATTTCTTCTTATAAATTTTGATGTGATTTCTCAAATGAGAGTCTCAGTAAAATCATTTTTGCACTATTTAATATGAAATGCTGCTGCTGGTTTTGAGTGGACCCACGTTAAGGGACCTTTTGCTGTCAGTGAAGTTGTCTGTACCTGAGAGTAACCTGGGTCCCCTGTACCTGGGGCCTTCTGTTGCCTGTGGGTGTCTGAGATGCGCAGGGAGTCACGGAGAGGTAGAGAGACATGTCTGAGTAAACTGGTGCAGTGGCCTGAGCTGGGAGCCAGACTTGGCCATTCTCCTTATGTCCCCAGACCTACCCACCCCCAGGTCCATGGTAACCGGCTCTGCCTGTCTGGCTGGGCAGTACATATCTGTTGTTCCCTCTCCCAAACCTGCCTTTGGGAGGTTATGGGAAGGCTGATAATCTCCCAGCCACTGTTAGGTTAGAGTAAGTGGCAAATTTGGGGCTGGGAATGATGGGAAATGGGGCATGTTACCACTGAGTGAGAAATGAACCAAAGAGACCGGAAGCAAGCGGATCCCAAGTAGGAAAGCACTTATTTTTGCCTTTAGGGTAAGAAGTAGTCACCTTTCTACCCCCGTGTTAGTTACTCATGGTCAAGTCAGCCATGACTCATGATGGCCTCATATACAACAGAACAAAACATTCCTGGTCCTGTGTCTGCCTCACTGTCATCAGCTAATTCAAGTTTATCGTTTGGCTGCCGTGCAAATCCATCTCACAGAGGGACTCCCATACCCTTGCTGGCTGTCTACTTCACCAAAAATGATGTTTTCCGCTAGAGATTGATCCCTCCTGGTGACGTGTCCAAAGCAAATGAGTTGGACAGTGTTCTGTTGTGATCCATAGGGTTTTTATTGTCTAGTTTTCACAAATAGATTAACAGGCCTTTCTTCCTAGTCCCTTTTAGTCTGGAAGCTCCACCGAAACTCGTTGACCATGGGTAACGCTACTAGTATATAAAATACTGGTGGCATAGCTTCCAGCATCACAGCAAGATGCAAGCCACCACGGTATAATGAACTGACAGACGAGTGGTAGTTTTCACTCCCACAGTTAGATTAAAAAAAAAAAAAATCGTCTTTATACTATCGTTGATCTTCATAATGCAGGCTCTTCTCAATTCAGCTAACTTCTTTCCATAGGGTTTGATCACATCCTACATTTTCCTTGCATTGTACACAGTGTGTGTGGGACTGCTCAGGTGGAAGGGACCTTGACTCCCTCACAGCACCAGAAGGACTTTATTCAGCATCTCTCTCTTCAATCCCTCTTAGCCAGGTCACCCTCTAAGACTTGGAACAGACATAAGACCAGGCTCTCTGCTAGGTTGCCATCAGTACTTTTTTAGTTTAGTTGTTCATTCAGCTACCCAAACTCCAGAATAGCCCCTGTTGCTCCACCCATTAAGGTCATCAGGTGTGGCTTTGGCAAGCACCATATGAAATCAGTACCCACTGGGATGGGGTGTCATGCCAAGACAGAGAGTGCATAGGAGTTGGGGTCTGCCTAACTGAGTGCCTGCTTGAACAGTTGAGTGAATGGATGTAATTTTGAGTCCTGTATCTGTCACTTATCAGCTGTGACCTTCAGCAGGTTACTTGATGTCTCATTCATTCACCCAACAGACATCTATCGATTGCCTCCTGGGTGTCAGGCACTAAATGAAGTGTTGGAGAGACACAGGTGAATAAGGCGGCATCTGTCCTGAAGGAGCTGCAGGCTCGAGGAGATAAATGTAACCCGGGCGGGCTTCTTGGAGGGGAGTAAATGCCTGTAAACTGGGGGCCTCAGTTGTGACTGTAGTTGCCCCCGAGCTTTTGTTCTTTAGGCCAGTGGCCCCCCTCTCCCCTCCCTGCCTTAGGAAAGTCAGGGTGGTTAGGAGATCACCACACCCCATTCTTTGGAGTTCCTAGGTGGTACAAATGGTTAACATGTTCGGCTGCTAACCAAAAGGTTGGTGGTTGAGTCCACCGAGGCATGCCTCGGAAGAAAGGCCTGGCAATCTACTTTGGAAAAATCAGCCCTCGAAAATCCTGTGGAGCAGTTCTACTCTGACACACGTAGAGTTGCTGTGAGTTGGAAGCGGCTGAACAGCAACTGGTGACCGGTTTGCTTTGAATATTCCAGGGACCAGTGTCAAAGGTTTAAGGAATTCCAGTGCGTTCTTTCAATCTTTTTTTTTTTTACGGATCAGGGTAATTCCTGGCATCAGGCTTCTGGCACCTTTCCTGTTATCCATGTTTTTGCAGATTCCTCAAAGTGTCCCAGACACTATAGTCCTGGAGATGTTGGCTCATTTACAGCTAGCAGGTGGCCGACAGCATCCCTGATTTTTCTGATGTTTGCTCTCTTCTTTCTCGTGTTGGAAATCACAGTGGCAGTGCAACAGTTATGTTTAACTTCAACTATTTCCGACCAAGTATCTGTTTGTGGGTGTAGGAGAGTACCAGTTCTCCTGTCTCTGAGCAACACGAAGCATATGTTCGTATTTCGTGGGCAGGACTCCCAGTGGTGTGGACATGTATGCCGAAGCTAAGCCTGCCATTGGCAATGGAAGGAACACAGAGAAAGTTCAATCTCCTGTTGAGTACTTTGAGCTAAGCGTAGAGGCTTTCTACTGACTGTATATTAGCACCGAAAATACAACAAACATTTATTGAGTGCTTACTGTATGCTGGGCAGGAGCCAGATGTTCTACATGTATTACATCACGAAATCCTCAGGAAAACCCTATGAGGTTGTTGCTGTTTGGTGCTGTCACGTCAGTTCTGACTCATAGCAACCCTGTGTACAACAGAACGAGACACTGCCTGATCCTACGCCATCCTCACAATTGTTGCTGTGTGTGAGCCCATTGTTGCAGCCATTGGGTCAATCTATCTCATTGAAGGTCTTCCTCTTTTTCGCTGACCCTCTGTTTTACCAAGCATGATATCCTTATCTAGGGACTGGTCCCCCCTGATAACATGTCCAAAGGACATGAGAGGAAGTCTAGCCATTTTTGCTTCTAAGCAGCATTCTGGCTGTACTTCTTCCAAGACAGATTTGTTCACTCATCTGGCAGTCTGTGGTATATTCAATGTTCTTTGCCAATACCATAATTCGAACAGAGATGCTCTTATTACTCTTTTACAGGTGGGACCCAGAGGGTTAAGGATCTTGCCCAGGACCACAGAGCTAGCAAGCAGTGAAGCTAGGATTCAAACCCAATCATTTTGATGCTACTTTGCATAAATATTTACCTATGTTATATCTGAGTCAAGGAGAGCTGCTGGTGCAGTAGTTAAGCATTTGGCTGCTACCCACAAGGTCGTTGGTTCAAAGCCACTAGCCACTCTATAGGAGAAAAGACCTGGTGATCTGCTTCCATAACGATTAACCCAGTGCCGTCATAATGATTACAGCCTTGGAAACCCTATGGGGCACTTGTACTCTGTCCTATAGGTTCGCTATGAGTTGGAAGTGATGCAACGACAATGGGTTTATATTCAAGTCAAGGTGTTGTACTCCATGAAGAAATCTCGTTTTGATAATTCATGCAAGAAGTTGCTGTTTTCTTCCTCAAAAACTTTGTAACGGAAGTATTTTATTTTATTTTCATGTTTTTGGAGCATGTTTTATTGCTCATGATTTTCAAAGAAAATAAGCAATCCAGGTCCTGGCTTAGCAGTTTTGTCAGACCCTGTGGAAGCCATACAAAACATCAGAACAAATGGCCCAGAGTCGCAGGTGCGTTTTATAATGAACAAGAGAAAAAGGGGTGAAGTCTGTCTTTTCACCCTGAAGAAATAGCTACGTTAGAAAAATGAAATGGCAATGAAGTTTGCAATCCATCCTGGTGTGAGATGTGTAACCGGCAACCTGGCCAGTTTCATTTCTTCTGTATTTATTCGCATTGCAAGCCTTGAGTGTTCCCTGGGCTATCTCTTGCTAAATCAGTGTTTTCAGAATTCTCAGTGGCTTGAATCTGCAATTTGAGAAATCAATCAAGTGCCTCGGGAGAATGCCATGTCTTATTCTACCCTGAGCCTCCAAGTGCCTATTGTAATTAAATGTTAGTTGGAGTTCATTGCCCTTGAATAACGAGGTAGGCTTCCTTTGTTGTTTTTCTTTGAGGAGTGTTGCTTCCATTTTCTGGTTAAGCAAACCACTGTTGTCATAAAAATGCCATTTAAATTCCCCATAATTAAAATACGTAGTGTCTCCTAAAATGAAATCCAGTGCTTTAGTGTGTTGCTAAAGCATCCTGGTACCCTAAGATGGAGCTTTTATAGTCACACTTTTTGCCATTAAAGGAGACTGGGGCTGGAGGAATCAAATGACTCGTTGCATTGGGCAAATCTGCTGCAAAAGATCTCTTTAAAGTGTTAAAAAGCAAAGATGTCACCTTGAAGACTAAGGTGTGCCTGACCCAAGCCATGGTGTTTTTAATCACCTCAGATGCATGCGAAAGCTGGACAATGAATAAGGAAGACCAAAGAAGAATTGATGCCTTTGAATTATGGTGTTGGTGAAGAATGTTGAATATACTATGACCTGCCAGAAGAATGAACAAATCTGTCTTGGAAGAAGTATGGCCAGAATGTTCCTTAGAAGCAAGGATGGTGAGACTTTTGTCTCACATACTTTGAACATGTTATCAGAAGGGATCAGTCCCTAGAGAAAGACATCACACTTTTAAAGTAGAGGGTCAGTGAAAAAGAGGAAGACCCTCAAGGAGGTAGATTGACACAGTGGCGGCAACAATGGGCTCAAGCATAAAAGCAATTGTGAGGATGGCGCGTGACTGGGCAGTGTTTCGTTCTGTTGTACATAGGGTCACTATGGGTCGGAACCTACTCAATGGCACCTAACAACAACAACAACAACAGGGTTGGAAGAAGGAGCCCTGGCGGATCAATGGTTAAACCCTTGACTGCTAACTGAAAGATTGGTGGTTCGAACCCACCCAGTGGCTTTTCAGAAGAAAGCCTGGTAAACTGCTTCCATAAAGATTACAGCTAAGAAAACCCTATGAAACAGTTCTACTCTGTAACATGTGGAGTGGCCATGAGTTGGAGGCCAAGACAGAGACCAGCTCCGCAGCAGCTAACAATCGCACCAACCCCCTGAAGCCCATTCACCCACATAGAGGATACTCAGATGAGCACCTTGTGCAAAGTAATGGTTGCTGCCTGCCTGGTTGTTTCTTGAATGTGCACATTACCGGTCAAATCTCGCCATCAAGTTGATATCCTGCTAAGTCCTCGGGAGGTAAAATAAAATTTTTTCATTAAAATATCATCTACATCTGAATCTTGCCCATCCTCTCGGTTCCCCCAGTGGTATTGCTGGGAGAGGTCATTTCTTCCTTTGGAAGCCCTTTTTTTATGTTTATGTTTCAGGTCATTGTGGCATACCGTCAAGGCTGAAAAAAGGAAGGTGTCCTGGGGAGCTGGACCTCCCATAGGTTAGGATGCTCTGATACACCAAAGCACTCCCACCTTTGTGACTGCGCACGATTCTCTCCCGGGAGAGGAGCAACGTCACGGTTAGGATTCCTAATAATCATTTTTCAGCAAGCAGTTCAGGGTGTTTGGGGGGGCCAGGTAGCTCCTGTCATTTAAAAATCGCTAATCCTCCTTTGCTGGTGCCTCGCTCGCCTCCTCTAACTGCTGGTTCCCAGGACTGGTACTCTGGCAGTTTGACAAAAGGACCCCACCTTCTTTCCCCAAAGTCCAGTTTCCTCCCTCTTGTGGTGCTTCCTCTGCACTTGGTGTGCATTGTGCTTAAGTTGGTTCTTTTTTTTTTTTTTTAAGAACAAAATCCTCTTTGAAGATGGAAACTGGGGTCACACAAGGAATTTACACTCTGCTTTTCTCTGTTTGCATTTCCTGCCTCTGACATTTGCTTTCAGGCTAGTTGTGAGCTTTTGGGCTCTTTTTCCTTTTCCCCACTGCTTCTTCTCAGACAGGGCTCTGAAATCCTGGTGCGTGGAATCTCACTGGCACAGGAACTTAGGTATCACCCGGGTTAGAAGCAGGGGATGGAGGACATGCCATTTCCTGACATGCACATCTTTCTGTCCCCAAGGACCTTGGCATGGTGTCAGTACTTTGTGGGATCCAGTTATGCTTATGGAATGAATAAATTTCCCTATATGGCTCAGTCAGTGTGTGATGGGTGCTGGGTCCTCGGGCTTCAGTGGTGGCCATGATAGGCACATTTCTACTGGGGAATCAAAACCAATAGCCAGATGGAGAACAATGTTATCATACCTGCAGATATACGAAGAAAACCTGGGATTTTAGCACTATTTAAAAATAATTCACTTCATCTAAATTATCTAAAAATAATTTTACTCTATTTAAAAATAATGAAGTGGCTGCATTAATCTTAGGTAAATAATTTGACCTCTTTGAGCCTCTATTTCTCATCCATGAAATGGGCCTAATACGTATGTCGTCACGTTGTTCTGGGAGGGAGTGAGGTGAGGTAACGAAAGGTCCTCCCAATTTCCACAGTGCCTGGAAATTGGGAGCCACTCAGCACACGATTGTCTTCCTTCTGATGGACATGTTTAGTACCTGCTCAGGTGTCCACAGTTTCCTCTTCCTTCTTTTCCAGTCATTGAAACATCACTCCTATCCACTCCCCAGGCCCTTGGGATCTTGTATGGCTTCCCTTCTATCACTTCACCTTATCTGATGGCTCTGAGAGCGGCACACCTTGTTTGCTGGGTCAAGCCCAGACTTCTGGAGGCATTGTAGGAGAATAGGGAGATCTCTGTTCTGAAGGCCACAGGAGGATTCTGGGATCATTCTTGTAGGCAGAGCCCAGAGAGGGGTGTAGAGGGTGGATGTAGTGAGCAGAGAATTCACTAGTCCTTAGAATGACAAGTGTCAGCCTGGCTAAGATACTCATTTTGTTTTCTTTTTTAATGATAAGTTGTATTCATTAGTGGGGTGCAAAAGATTAAGTGCTTGACTATTAACAGAAAGGTTGGCAGTTTGAACCCACCCAGAGGTGCCTTGGAGGAAAGGCCTGGAGATATGCTTCTGAAAAGTCACAGCCTTGAAAACCCTATGGAGCACAGTTCTACTCTGCAACACATGGGATCACCATGAGTTGAAACCGACTCATTGGCAACTGATTTGGTTTGGTGTTTCGGTTTATAGTCAATAATATTCGGTCATTAGGAAATTTCTCCTTCAAAGGAGGAAAAAAAAATTTCTACAGCTCATGGAGAGAATTTGGGTCCATAGTTCATCCTAACACAGTGATGCATGTCTCTGGGGAGCCTTAGGAGACAAGCTGTGTGATGGGTCACTTAGCCCAGGAATGGCCTCATATCTGATCCCCACCCCCCTCAAAGAATTCCAGGCATCCTGCAGAGTGAGATGAGAAGATATCTCCACTGGCCCAGTACACTAAATCTTCAACTTTGTGAAATTTATCAGCTCACATCTACTGAGAGCCTCCCCAAATCAAACCCATTGGCATCGACTTGGTCCTGACTCATAGCCTTTCTTTGGACTGAGTAGATCTGCCCCACAGGGTTCCCAGGCTGTAATCGTTATGGCAGCAGACTGCCACATCTTTCTCCTGTGGAGCTGCTGGTTGGGTTTGGACCACTGAGCTTTCCTTTAACAGTTGAGCGCTTAGCCACTGCACCACCAGGATGCCTTCTGAGTCTCAAAACCAAAAAATCCATTGCCACCAAGTTGATCCCAACTCGTAGCAATCCTATAGGACAGCATAGACCTGCCCCATAGGGTTCCCAGGCTGTAATCTTTATGGAAGCAGACTGCCACATCTTTCTCCTGTGGAGCTGCTGGTGGGTTCAAACCACCAACCTTTCAGTTGGCAGCTGAGCACTTAACCACTATGCCACCAGGGCTCCTCTGAGAGCCCAGGGGCTGTGAGATATAGGAGCCTGAAAACCTGGCCCTAGAATTCTGTTCAAGCGAACTTGCAGCAGTGTAACTAGCTGCAAAGCTGCAAATTACTCACGTAGATGTCGTGAAGGCTTTTCTTTCCAAAATGCAACTTGATGGAATGGAGGCTGTACGCCGCAGCTGCAGCAGGCAGAGTGGCCTCTGTGTGCCAAGCACCGTGGTCCGCGTCTTACAGTGTCTCATTCACTCACCCTCATGGTAACTGTGAGGCATGTGCCATTAGCCCTATATATAGATGAGGAAACTGAGGCCTTGGAAGGTGAGCTTACACTGAGCACCCTGCTCTGCTTTACAGGCCCACTTCTTAAACAGCACACACTCTGCCTGCTGTCAAGTGGAGTATTTAGCCCCCAAGTTGGCAGCATAATTGAATTTGTTGTCACTATTGTTTTAAACAAAACCACCCCAAACATATTGAGTTCTTCCTTGCTCTCATGTGGGGAATAGGCACACAGTGACACAGTGACGCGTGTAGTTTCAAGCTCAGGCTTAGAAGGTCGTTCAAACAGTAGATTCTTAGAGCTGGAGGGTGGGACCTGAGTGAGGTCTCAGAGTGGCAGCCGGCACATCTAGCCCTCCCAACCGGAAGGTGAACTTCATTTAGTTTGCACTGTTACTTTTTTATTGCGATAAAATATATACAACCTAAAATTAGCTATTATATCCATTTTCAGGTGTGTGATCACTGGCATTAATCACAGTCACAGCGTTGTACAGGCGTCACCTCTGTTGCTTTCTGTAACGTGTTCATTGCCCTGAACAGAAGCTCTGTGCTCACTAAGCGATGGCTCCCCATTCCCACTCCCCAGCCCCGGTAACCACTCATCTGCTTTCTGACTCTTAGGTTCCTATTCTAGATAATTCGTATACATGGATTTATACACTATTTGTCCTTTTGTGTGTCATTTACTTCATTAATAATTCGTCAATTATAATATTAAAATAATGATTAATAATGAACCTTATTTCCAGGTTCATCCATGTCGTAGCATGGATCGGAGCTTCATTCCGTTTTATGGCTGAAAGAGTATTCCATTGTTTGGACAGACCACATTCTGTTTATCTAGAAACCCTGGTGACCCAGTGGTTAGGAGTACGGCTGCTAACCAAAAAGGCTGGCAGTTCGAATCTACAAGGTGCTCCTTGGAAACTCTGTGGGGCAGTTCTGCTGTGCCCTGTAGGGTCTCTGTGAGTCCGAATTGATTCCGCAGCAGTGGGTTTTTTTGTATGATTTTTTGTGTAGTCATCTGTGTGGACAGTTGGGCTGTTTGCACCTTTTGGCTGGGCTACAGTGAACATTGGTGTGCACATATTAATGTTTTTGATTAGTTGTTGACATTTCAAAGTGGAGAAATTTCCCGTAAATACCAGGATTTTCCTCTTCTCTGAGAAGATCAATCTTCCAAGGACACAAAGTCCACATTTCCTCGGGGCAGGCGTTAGCAGGAGCTGAGGTGGCTTGTCTTTTAGACAGGAGAGTGCTCTGCAGTTTACTTCCTTACCACCCCCAGTTGTCCCCCCTGGCATTGATGTCGGGTAGCTGTTGCCATTTATCGTCCAAGTGAGCCATTGCTTTCTTCTAAAAGGGAAGCTATTCCTGACATTCCTCAAGAGTTTCTAGTAGTAGTGGAATGAAGGCAGATAAACCAGGAGGGTTTTCTGTTGCAAGAAAGCTCCAATATCCAACTGGCTTTACTTACGTTCACTCCCTGCCTGACCCCCATGGGCATGACGTGGTGGTTCCCTGTGGTCCAGCCCCTCATTTTACAGAGGGAACTGAGGCCCAGAGAGAGAAACGACTTGCCTGGGATCATGTATTCAGTTAATGACAGAGCCACATTGGAACCTGGGACCCTGACTCTCAACGCAGTGCTTCTGCTTATAAACAGGCTTGGTAGGTGCTGGGCAGCCATGCTTGCTTCTCTGTTCTTGGTTTCGGGTGGTCTTGTGGAGACTCACTTGCATCCCCCTCAAACACCTTTCAACATTAATATTTATTCAACCTCCTAGTATTGCTCTTTTCCTTCCTAGAGAAGAAATAAACTCTTTGAATGTCACAACATGGAAAGTTTGTACAGATTGTCTCCTTAGGGCACAGTTATATTTTTGGTGTCAGGAATGGTTTGTTCTCCTGTGGAAATTTATTATAATTAGCAAAAGTGAAAAAAAAAAATGAAAAGCTGTTTGTCCCTCTGGTTCTTATCTCGTTTACCCTTAAAACTTTTTTATTTGTTTTTGGTGCCAATTTTCTAATTTCTTGTGATCATTAGGCTCTAAAGGTCTTCCTCTGGTTTAAATGCTAACTCGGGATGAGAGAAAAACCACATTATTGGACCCAAGCTAGCTTAGTAAATAGACCTTTCTCTGCAAGGAGAGAGCTGTAACCCGTGGTAACTCATGGATGCACCCAGCGAGAAAACTCAGCCGTTTCTGTTCAGTGTCACCAGGCAGGCAGAGAGCCCTGCTCACAGGATGCACCTGGTATCACCTCCTGTCACCCTCTGGTTTTTATTATGACACTTTGCTTATCTACTGTCATCGGCAGCAGCAGGGTGAGCATCGAAAGTGCTAAATGTGGGTGGAGAAACCCCCATCTTTCATCTTCTTCCTGGTTCAGGGGCTCCAAGAGGCACCTTTGCTTTTCACAGCTAAGTTAACATATAAATATTTACAGTCAGCTGCTTCCAGCCAAGAAAACCTGCCACCCACCTGGAAGCAAGGGGCTCATACGCCCTTCCCTCCTGATCACTCTGTGCACTTCCTTTCCATCAGTGTAACATGGGCGTGAGCAGTGGCGGATTATCCAATAGGCAAGGTAAGCAAAGTGCTTACCTTGCTTACCAGATCATCTGTAGTAAACAATTTCACATTTTCTGTCTCTCTCCCAACCCCACAGCACCTCTCCACAAAAAAACATGTGAAATTATGCACTACAGATTAGTAAGTAAGTACAAGTAAGCCTGTGCTTACCTTGCTTACTGGGTCATCTGCTTCTGTCCAGGATTGTAAATTTTGAAAAGAGGCTTGGATTCTGTAGGGAGGTGCTGTGGGGTTGGGAGAAAGACAGATGCCAGCCATACCTAGAAGCAGAATCTTTGATGTGGTGCAAATCTTGATGTGACGAAACCCATATGAAATCGTTCGCTACAGATGCGTAAGCACAGGTAAGCCCGTGCTTACTTTGTTTCCTGAGTAATCCGCCCCTGGGTGTGTGCGTGCATGTACATATGTGTGTGTGAATGTAAGCGCACATGTGTGCATGTATGTGCATGCATGTACACATGTGTGCGTGTACAATCTACTTCCAAAAAATTAGCCGTTGGAAGCCCTATGGCACCCAGTTCTGCCCTGACACATGTGCGGTTGCCATGAGTCGGAATCGACTTGATGGTAACGTTATTGGTGGGGTCACCATGAGTTGGAATCAACTCAATGGCAACTGGTTATTGATTTATAATCCTCTTCTTACAAAACACCCGGGGCCCTGCCTGTGCTTTGAATGTTCATTTCCTGTTTTTTTTTTTCCAAATCCTGCTGAAAGCTCTGTCCGTGTTTAAGGGGAAAGACAGAGTCAGCTGGACCAAACAGCATCTAACACTGGAATAAATGGTTTTACAACCGTCCTGTGTCTCATGTGGAGCTCTGGTGGCTGAGAGCTCCACTGCTAACTGAAAGTTCGGCAGTTAAATCCACCAGCTGCTCCTTGGAAACCCTATGGGGCAATTCTACTCTGTCCTGTGGGGTTGCTGTGAGTCGCATTTGACTCAATGGCAGTGGGTTTGGTTTTGGTTTTTGTGTCTCAAATGCATGTTTTCTTTGAGGATATCGTGTGGCTAGAATTAAAAACACTCATTTGCTATTCTTCCTGTTTTCTTTTTCTCCTGGATGAATTACAATTTCAGCCCTGATGTTTAGGATCTCAGATCCGGGGCAGCGGAGATTGCACGCTGGCCCCCAAGCCCCCCATTTCACAGCAGAAAAGCTGTAGGGTCATATTAACTCAGTGTGGCTTGGTAGAGCTGAGTTCCTGCTGGGGCAGTTACTGGAGAAGCAGGCGTGCAAAGGACCAGCCTGCCCGTGCTCAGACATGCCCGGTGGGCCAGGAGGAATCACCTGGGGAGCACTTTGTCAAAAGATTAGGTTGGTTCAATAACTGTACAAGTGTCAGTGAGAAAACGACAGGCACTAGGTTTAGCATGAAATCAGAGCTGAAGCAGCCAGCACCATCCGGGCCTCCCAGCACGTGCTCAGGATGGACAAGGGAAAAGCCGTTTGCCTTTGAGTCGACTTTGACTCACGGTGACCTCACGTGTGTCAGAGTAGAACTGTGCTCCGTAGGGTTTTCAATGGCTGCTTTTTCTGAAGTAGATCGCCAGGCTGTTCATCCGAGGTGCCTCTGGGTGGACCTGAACTGCCAACCTTTTGGTTGGCAGCTGAGCACTTCATTTCACTGAAAAGTGAGAGTATTGCAGGAATGCTTTCAGAGTGCTGCCCGAAGGTCCAGTAGAGTGTGTCCAAGAAGGCGAGCTGCTGCCAGACTCTCACATGGTCTGGGCCATTGAGCTCAGCCTTTAAAAATCCCCTCGAACCCCTCCTCCTCAGAGAAGCAGATGCTTCAACACTTTGGGGAAAGAATACATTTCACCTGCTCTCCAGAGAATGTGCCAGAGCCTTCAGGTGCTAAAGGTGGTCCATAACAGAGTCCCTGGGAAACAGGGAGGAGATTAGGTGTAGCTTGTAACGACTGGCCTCAAACCAGCAGCCCGAGGTCTTGACCCAGGAGGGTTTTTGGCAACCCCTTTCCTTATCCCTAGGTTGGTGCAAACTATTAAAGCATTCAGCTGCCAACCAAAAGGTTGGCAGTTCGAGTCCATCCAGAGGCACCTCAGAAGAAAGGCCTGGCGATCTACTTCAGAAAAAGCAGCCATTGAAAACCATATGGAGCACAGTTCTACTCTGACACACGTGAGGTCACCATGAGTCAAAGTCGACTCAAAGGCAAACGGCTTTTCCCTTATCCCTCCTGAGCACATGCTGGGAGGCCCGGGTGGTGCTGGCTGCTTTGGCTGGGGCCACCTCTGTCCTAAAAGTTTCCAGTTCATTTTTTCATGGGGACATAGATTAGATGGATAGAGTTGCTAAGCATCTAATTTGAATAAAGTCCGGTACTCCTCCCTAAGAGCCCAGGAGGCCAAAACCAATGGGAGCCAAGTGTCCAGTGTCGCCGCCTGCTCTAATACCTCCCGTAAGAGTGTAAAGGAGTAGAAGGAACGGAGCAAAGTGGGTGACGTGGGGAAATTACGAGCCCATTGTGCTTGCTGGGATGGTGGCCAAATGGTGCCACTTGGGAAGGCCGTGTAAATCACTGAGTCCCCTTGCATCATAGCAAAGGATCAGAGCAGGCTGGCCAGTTCAGGCCCTCACTTCGTCTTTCAATGAAACCTCAGCCTGGGTCGGCACCGCTTTGCTGTTTGCGTGCCGTCCTTTATTCCAAAGTGTTTCAGTACACACACCATGTTTGTAGTTTCCTATGTTTGCTTCACTTTATTTCTGGGATAAACTTGGTTTAATATTTGATTTAAAAAAGAACAGGAAGAAGACACGTTATTAACCCATTGCTGTCGAGCCGAATTCTGACTCATGGCGCCACATTCTTAGCAGATGTAATTTGAAAAAGCTGCAGGTTATTCATTCTTACATACAGTAGCCGTGCACAGGGTCACTGTGAGTCGGGATGACAGCAAGAACATAGCTGTAATTCTGTTGAACTTGCACTTTTCACTGAACAGAATATTCTAAGTATTGCTCATGGTTGCATCATAGTCCATGACATGGAAATGCCACAGGAGCCCTGGTGGCACAGTGGTTAAGAGCTCAGTTGCTAACCAAAAAGGTTGGCAGTTCAAATTCACCAGCTGCTCCATGGAAACCCTAGGGGGGCAGGTCTGGGCAGTTCTACTCTTTCCTACAGGGTCGCTATGAGTCTGTAAGTCAGAACTGACTTGAGGTTAACCGGTTTGGTTGCTTATATTGGCTCCTGTTATTGGTCACTTTCAGTTTTTCCATGATTGTAAATAACTTTGAGCTGAACATCTTCTAGTTTTCTCCCTGTTTTGTATTATTTCCTTAGGACGAACTCTGAGATCTGTTGTAAAGGTGATGAGAATGTTTTAGGCCAGGGCTTCTCGAACTTCAGCATGCATCCAGATCACATGTGGACCAGGTTGAAATGCAGGTTCTGACTCAGCAGGTCTGGGGCCGGCCTGAGAGTCTGCATTTCTGACAAGCTCCCATGTAGAGCTTGATTCTACCAGCTAAAAGCAATGGCCGCTGCTCAGGCCGTTGGCCATCGCTTAATGGTGTTGGTATCCTGGCATTGTGAGGATTTACAAGACCCACCTTACCAGCTGATGTGTGGGCTGGTTACCTAGGAACTCTGCCCCTCGGGATTGTTTCTAATCAACAGGAAAGTTTTGAGTAGGCTGGCAGCCAGAGGAGGTGGAAACCAGCCCCTGCCTTCAACAGAAGCCTCTCAGGCTGTGGTTCTCGACCCTGGCTGCCATTACAGACACCTGGGAGCTTTAGAAAATGAATACAGGTGGGTGCCGGGACACTCTGGACCAGTAGAAGCAGCATCCCTGGCAGTGATACCTGGCTGCCAGTATTTTTTTAAAAACTTCCCAAGTGTTAAAGGTAACTCCACGGTTGAGAACCGTTGTTCTAAGTGCACAGAAAAAAAAAAAAATTTTTTTTTTCTGTGCACTTAGAACAACAGTTCTCAACCGTGGAGTTAAGACCCCCCTAAATCTCACTGAGTGCCAACCATGTTTTAAACTAATTGGCTGAAAAGCTCAGAGCTCCATATGTGATCGAGTCCCAGCGTGCCTCTCTCTCTCTTTCTCTCTCACACACACTTTCTCACTATTGCTCTCTTTTATTTAATAAGGCCTAGATTATTTCCCCCAAACCAATGATTCTACCAGTTAAGACAAATTGATTAGTACGTTTTGGTCCTTTGATCGGGGCTACTTTGAAGCTTTAAAATATATATATATATCTTCCAGTTCTGCTGGTTCCCCCCCCGCCCCCCCACCACCGATCTTGCCTTCTTATGGTAGCCCCAAGCCCCCTGCCCATCTTGGTCACATTACCCAGTTTTACTCTCTTCATAGCACATCTCTGTTTGATACGATCTGAGTCTGCATTTGTTCTCTTGCTTGTTGGCAGTTGTCTCTGCTTGTCTGTGAGCCTCAGGACAGCAGCAATCCAGGTCATCTAGTCCACTGTTGTGCCTCAGAATATTGAAGATCAATTAATCATTGTCCAAGAGTGTGATTTTGATATCATCTTAGAGTATTCTCAGGGTCTACATCCAGACTGGGCTCCAGGATCAGTTGTGTGGTGCTAGACAAGACACGTAACTTCTCCAGCCCCCGTTTCCCCATAGCCCACCCCTAGTCAGGATGTAAAGGTGAGGACACGCCCCGTATATAGCTCCCTGAGCATCTTGAAAGAAGGGTATTCTGAATAGTTTGATGAAGATCATTTGATTGTATTGTTACCTGCCCTGCTCAAGAGCCTCTGATGGCTCCCTACCACCCACTGAATAAAACCAGCTTCGTAATTCGGTCCCTGCTGATCTGCAACGAGCATTCTCTGCCACTTCTTGCCACCTGAAGCTGCCTATCTTCAGCTATATTGAACCAGCTTCCCTGCTGCAAAGCCCCCAGTCCTATCACTGCCCTGCGCTTTGGGCACTCACACCCTCAGGCTGGAGGCCGCCCTCCACCTTGTCCATCTGATGCTTGCTTATTCCATCCTGTGGGAAACCAACCATGGGTGCCTCCTTTCCTTTCTCCCTTCTTGCCCTTCGTATGCACATTTTTCTATTAAAATTATCTATAAGGTCACTGTGAGTTGAAATTGACTCAGTGTCATCGGGCAAACAGTGTACAGGTATAGGGTCACCATGGGTCGGAATTAGCTTGACAGCAGTGGGTTTATTAGTGTGGCCAGGACCTTTAACCAGACTGGGAGCTCCTTGAGACCAGGTAGCATGTATATGTCTTTTATTTCCCATTCCTAGCACAGTGCCTGCCTAGTACACAGTAAGCGCTCATGAAATCATTGTTGAATGAACGAGACAGAATAGGCTTTGGTCACATGCAAGCCTGAAAGGTCATTCTCATGGTTGAAAAGTTCCTACCGATGTGGTTCTAGCAAGAGCACAGATTGACTAGCTGGTGCCTGATGCCAGTGTGGCCTTGGCCCCGGGGGTGAGCAAGATGGCGGGCAGGACGCACAGGACACCCTGTGCCCCTCACCACCCGCTCGAGTAACACCTGCTCTTTCTCTTTGCCAGTTGCCTTTTCTGGCCTCGGCTTCACGACGTTCTACTTGGCTGGCAAGCTGCACTGCTTCACCGAGAGCGGGCGGGGCAAGAGCTGGCGGCTGTGCGCTGCCATCCTGCCCCTATACTGCGCCATGATGATCGCCCTGTCTCGTATGTGTGACTACAAGCATCACTGGCAAGGTGAGTCCTTGTCCAGGCCCCCCACCCTTGCAGCGCCCCATCCACTTCCTCCAGGAGCAGGTGTAGACTCAAGCGATGTAGCAGACACAGTTCCAAAGCAAATTGTGTGTTCAAGTGCATCCGGGCCTTTCTGCTGCCCGTGCTGGGGCAAGAACAGAGCCCGTCCTCCCCTGGCGTGCTCACAGAGACTCTGCCCACCTCAGACCCTTAGATCTCCCTGGCCGGGGACCCAATTGTGCTTTCCCAGTTGGATCACTTGCCTCTGTCCTCCGACTGGGTGCCAAGTGGCTTTGGGTCCTTTTGCACATCAAATCTACCCTACAAGGACATTTCTTACCATGGATGCTTTGCCAAGGGGTGTGTCCAGCTGAGAGATGAATTTCAGGAATGTTCTGAGCAGCAGCCACAAGGCTGGGAGGAGGCTCACCTATTGCATCAGTCCTTTGATATTCGTAAAGAACACAAAATAGCATGGAATAGTCGAGGGACTTGTCCTGGGAATCTAACCAACCATGCTGTGTCTCTCTGCAGATAAATTGCAGCTCACAGCTCTCCTGGAGACAGCCACCCTCTCCATGCAGACAGGGAGCAGACAGGTTGCTACTGGAGATATGGCCTCCACAGGGCAGTCCTCCTATAACCTTGATCAGTCCCTGGGAGCTAGGACCCCAGCTCTCGGGGGTGAGTCTGGAGTGGTACCCAGGAATCTGTGTTAATAACAAGTAAGCCTGTTGTTTCTGATTACATCTGGGAAGCAGTGGTAAAGAGCTCCACTGTGTGAGTCATCACTAAACAAAGCAAATGAAATGTCCTGCCTCTCTAGCCCAGTGGCCTTCCACCATCTGTCCATGGCCCTGCACCTCCTCTCCTGCCCTGCCACCCTGCAGCCACCAGGAATTGTTCCCCACACCCTTCCTTCTGTCTCTGCAGCAGCTGCTTTGTGGGACCTGTCTTCTTCCTAGTCCTACAGCAAGCAAGGCCAGACGTGAGGGGGCTCCTCTCTGGGACGCCTGCTCCCCCATTATCCCAGGGGCCTCATGCTCCTCCCAGCAGTTCCCAGCTTTTTCCTGCTCTTTAGCCAGCCTCTACTTTACCCACCACCCCCTGGAGCTCATGCTCTAGGCATGATGGTTCCCCAGCAGCAGCTTGGAGCTGGGGGTTAAGGACTGGGGAAAAGAAGTGGGAGCATGGTCTGGACAGGTGGCTGCATCAGGTGCCCATCAAGGTCTTGAGCCCACCTGTAGGGGATGGGAGGTAGAGGGCCACAAGGCTGGGCCCAGAACCCTCCCAGTTCTCTGTTCTATCAATGGCTTGGGGAAAGTTCTGGATCCTGTGAAGCTACATCCTGAGAGGGAGGGAGACAGAATCTCTGAATGAGCAGCAACAAGGCATGCCCATTGCCTCCCTGGAACCGGGAATACGTGCTGCCCATATGGCTAGGATGTTTCCCCCATGAAGAATATATATATATGTATTTTTTTATTATTGAACTTTAGATGAAGGTTTACAGAACAAACTAGTTTCTCATGAAACAATTAGCACATACAATGTTTTATGACATTGGTTAACAACCCCATGACATGCCAACCCTCTCCCTTCTCAACCCTAGGTTCCCTATTACCAGCTTTCCTGTTCCTTCCTGCCTTCCAGTCCTTGCCCCAGGGCTGGTGCACCCCTTTAGTCTTGTTTTGTTCCATGGGCCTGATCAATCTTTGGTTGAAGGGTACAATTCGGAAGTGACCTCATTACTGAGCTGAAAGGATGTCCAGGGGCCATACTCTCAGGGTCTCTCCAGGCTCTGTCAGGACAGCAAGTCTGGTCTTTCTTTTTGAGTTAGAATTTTGTTCTACATTTTTCTCCAGCTCTGTCCAGGATCCTCTAATGTGATCACTGTCAGAGCAGTCAGTGGTGGTAGCCGGGCACCATCTAGTTGTATTGGACTCAGTCTGGTGGAGGCCATGGTAGATGTGGCCTGTTAGTCCTTTGGACTAATCTTTCCCTTGTGTCTTTAGTTTTCTTCATTCTTCCTTGCTTCCAAAGGGGCGAGACCAGTGGAGTATCCTAGATGGCTGCTTGAAGGCTTTTAAGACCCCAGACGCTACTGACCTATCTCCTGTGAAGAATATTATGGGTAGAATCACGTTTTATGGACTTCCCCTCATTTAGCCCTTGTGAACCACAATTTCTTCTTCTGAACCCAGGACCAGTAACCCCCAGATACGTCCCAGAGCTCTTTCATAGGCTCAGGGAAATACTGACCTTGAATGACTTTGTAATTTGAAAACACTGCACATATGCAAATTGGCATTGCTGCCGCATAGCACATTGCGTCCAAGGAGGCACGTGTTGTGTTTCCCAGCAACTGATGGAGAGGCAGACAGATTTTTGGAGCATAGTCTCTTTGTAAGCTATGAGCCCCCAGTTTCCACTTTTACTCAAGCACTTTGGATTTGGGGAAGGATCAAGAGTCTCAGAGTCAAATCAATTTTTGCTTTATATTGGAAAGTAGTAAGAACCTTTGTGTAGTGATCTTGTCCTGAAAACTTTCAGATGTGAGGTTGGCCCATCTTAAACACTCTTTAGCCCTGGCCTGTGCTGTTCCTCATCACCTAGGTGTAGCAGGTGAAAGAAGTCCGAATCACAGTTCTTGGCTTGATGGAAATGGCAGGTTCATGGACACCTGGTGCACCCAAGGCTCCGGTGACTGGGGCTTCAGACCCATCCTATGCAACGGGCACAGAGAGGCGCTTTGAGCAGAAGACGGAGAATATTACTGCTCTGTGGGTTGATGGGAAAGAAGAGCTAGAGAACTGATGCTCAGTGTCATTTAGGGCCATGCTCAGGGGGCAAACCAAAAGTGTGACATGATAGACTTCAGCCAAAACTGAATATGCATCAGTTGGCATGGACCATTGATGTGACCCAAGTAGTGGCTCAGCTGTGTCATTGTTCAGATTATTTCCTGGTGAGCCAGGAGGGGAGTGTGCCTTTCCTTGAGCCCTCTAGTTAGCAATGAGTGTGGTTTACTTTACCTGCTTTCCCCTTCATGTGGCAGGACACCTGGTTGAGGTAGATAACTCTGTCACCTTCTATACCAGTGGTTCTTAACTGGAGGCAACTTTGTCCTTCAGGGGACCTTTGGCAATATCTGGAGATACTTGTTTGGTTGTCACAACTGGAGAAAGTGCTACTGGCGTTGATGTGTAGAGGCCAGGGAGGCTTCTCAATATCCTGCAATGCACAGGATAGCCTGCACAACAGAGAATTCTCCAGTTCCAAGTGTCAATAGTCCCAGGGTTGAGAAATGCTATTCTACACTGTACCACGGTTCCATCCATCTTTCTCTTGTTACTACACGTGAAGAAGCAGCATCCCAGTTCTGGGGCGGGAGCATGTATTCATTTAATACTCAATAAGGGAGGAAGCAAGGAGGCCTCCAAGGTTTCCAGCATGGAGAAGCAGATGGATGGTGATGCCATTGACTGGTGCATAGGTGGGGAGTGTACCTGAGAACATACTTATTGCTTTTCTCTGGTGGACTAAGCTACCCAGCGGCCGTGGGCGGGGCCCCCCATCGTGAGAGAGTTCATGGGGTGCCCTGTGGTATCAACAAAGACAAGTACCCTTTCATTATAGACTTTAGTTAACTACATTAATATTATGAGATTTTTATGATGCATTTGAACTGATTCAAGTAACTGTGCCTAATGTGGAAATACATTCGATTAGTCAACTGCATGCTTATATCCAATAAATGGCCCATAGTCTTAAATGCCCTGATCTGTCCATTACCGTGCCTGTGTTCTGTCTCATCTTCTGTTATCGGCACCCCTCTGGGCTTTTCCACCTCCCTAGCTACATGCCGGATACACAAGTCTGTTGTTCTATTAAGTGAGGAAAGTGCAGAGCACAGGCCAGGGCCTAGGGAGGGCCACGTGAAACACTTAGTGGAACTTCTCCAGAAATGAGACCAGCTGGATCAGTACTACATCGGCCCGTGGCTCATGTCCCCATGTCTGTGACATGCCGGTTTTCAGGTCCACTGGAAGCTGGGAAATGTCACAGGTGATGCTAACTGAGCCCAGTGCCTCACAAAGAGCCTCATCTTTGTGACTCACCATGTGTTTTCAAGCACTAAAATGTGTGGAATGCCCACGCTAGGGAAAACACAAGTAGAGAGAACAAGTGCCAAGAAAGCAGAGCATGTCATTAAATCAGGTTCTGCCTCTACTTACAATTTTGTGTGGTTATGGATTCTAGCCCGTGGACGGGTACAGCCAGGAGTGAGAGGGATGTGTTTGCTCCATCGCCAGGCGTAATAACACCCCTCGAGACCCTGTATCTGGATCCAGGCTTTCCTCATGTAGCTCCAGTTGTTTGGGATAACCTTTAACTGACACTGGTTTCCCTAATCATAGGTGATGTTAAGGAGCCTTGGGTACCCATGTGGTGTTTCATCATAACAGTATCTCCCTCTGAATGTAATCCAGAAAAGGGGGTCTCAAGGAAGGAAACAGTCATTAGTTCACACCCAGGCTGAGGTTGGAAGCCTCCCTGTCAGTCACATATGCCATTGTGTGATCTGGTGAAAGTCTTTCAAGATGGCCGCCACTGCCTTTGTCATGTTTACTGACTGGGTTGTGATGGACATGTGATTTGAAATGAATCTTCAGGAGATTGTCAACTCTGCAGATGGTGTGTTTTGGGGCTGGACACTGTGCTGGGCTGTGCAGGTGCCACGCAAGGTGTCTGACCTCTCAACAGTCTGGCAGAGGCTGCTCCCTTTGGAGAAACCCTTCCATCGAGGCCTGATGGCTTTTTGAAGTGCCCAGCTCACTCATAAGTTCTCTCTTCTCTCTCTCTCACACACACACATACCAGTGAGGGACACACAGTGTTGTCAGCCAGCCCTCCCTTGGGCTGTCAGAAACAGTCTCTAGATGTTCAAAATTAAGTGACTTGAAAAGGAGTCCTTGGAACTATATTATTGTTCTCACCAAAACCCCACCAGCCCTGCATAAAACAAAAACACTAAAATTATCCTTCTGACTTGCTTGGCCCCAGTGAACTGATCTCACCAGTTTTCCTCCTCAGTCAGCTGTCCCATGCAGCAGAGTCCATACACACATTTATCATGAGCTACAAAACGCAGCTCCCCTCAGGAACCTGTTGACTGTCCCATGAGTCCACTCATCTCTGTATTCACATCCACGGCCCCCCTCAGGAGTCTGCAGCTTCCAAGTCACCCTCTGCCTTCAATCAGAACCCGCTAGATAGGAAGCTTTGGTCCTGAGAGAGGCTATCTCAGTCAGAACTGTCTTCTTTCTGTCATCTCATTAGTCCTGGTCTGTCCCTATTGCTTAGTTCCCAGGGAAGATGGACATGGGTTGCTCCCAAGTCTCATTGACAGCCTTACTTCATTTGACTCCAGGGACTCTCCCCCTCAGCTTTCTGTGGTTTTCTCTGGCATCTCCTGGTAGCTCTATGTTCAAAATATTTCCAGAATCCAGCTGCCTCTCCACGCCACCCTGGTCCAAGCCACCATCATCTGTGCCTGGATTTCTGCAAAAGCTTTCTGACAGCCTCCCTCCCTACGCCATTGCCCCACCACACCTCAGCCAGAGTGAGCCTTTACAGCTGTGAGTCCACGCATGTCACCTCTCTGCTTAAATTCTTGGTGACTTAAATCCTTGGTGGCCCCTCATTTCATTCAGCATCAGACCCTGGTTCTACGATAGCCTGCAAGATGCGGTCCCTCAGTCCCTCTTTGACATCATTTTCTAAATACTTGCCCTCCTTGCTCACACTACCCCACCCCCTCAGACTTCTTGCTGTTCCTTGCACATGTCAGACCCATCCCTCCTCAGGGCCCTTGCACTGCCTCTTCCCTATACCTGGGATGCTCTCTTCCCAGATGTAGGCATGGCTCCTCCCCTTCCCTTCTTCTGATCTTGGCTTATGTGTCAGGCTTCCTGTGATAGCCGGCCCACTTAAAATTGCAGCCCACATCCCATGCTCCCTGTCCCTCTCCCTGTGCTCATTTGCCACCTTCTGATAAATTAATTTATTTTATGTTGAGTTTTTATCCACTAGAACAGAGGTCAGCAAACTTTTTCTTCAGTAAAGGGCCAGATAGTCTCCATCCCAACTGCACAACTCAGTGTGAAAGATCGATAGAGATGATACATAAATGAACAGGCTTAGAAAATTTGCTGATTCGTGCCGTAGACTATAAGCTTCCTGTGGACAGGGATTTTTGTCTCTTTTGTTCATGTGGTACATAGTAGGTACTCAATAAATATTTGTTGAGTGAATGAATGAGTGATTTGAGTGAAATCTTCTCTTACTAGTATCATTTTTTCTTTGTACTGGCTTTACTAAATTTAACCTTATTCTCTGCACATTCTATCCATTTAAAAAGAAACCAAAGAATTTACATTTTAAACATTCATTCTTCATTCATTCATATGTCTCTTGTGTCTGTGTGCCAGACAGGTGCTCTGCTGTAGGCATGGTATTGGGTAGGACAGATGTGGCCCCTGCCCCCCACCCCCAAGCTTACACTCTTCCGGATAGATCGTGGTTTCCCCCTTCCCTGTCATTTCTCTCATAGAAACTCAGAGTCATGAAAACAGAAAGCTTCGCTAATATTAGAGCCTCTGGGGGCTGGGTGGGGGGAGGCGGTGGGGAGGGACAAAAATAACCTCGTGGGGTTGTTGAGCTTGCCAGAGCTGATTTTTGCCTTAGTATCTTTGTCTGTCTTGGCCTTTAAGACTGTAGATTCTTGGGATGGCGGGGACTTGTCTGATTTATTCAGTTAATGTCCTAGGACCAGGTAGCATCCCTGACACCTGATACATGTGCAACACACATACACTGAATGGATAAACCCGATGCTAAGTAAGGAGACAGCGGTATTTTGCATTCCTGGGGCTCTGAGATTCACGTGTTTTCCTTTGGAGCCCTCCAGTTGCATGCTACCATATCTGGAGTGAAGTTAATCCCATGCGATTTTTGTCTAATAAAGTCCTACTTGCCCCCCACCCCCCGCTTTTCTGTCAGCACAAGCCCTGTAGATTCCAATGTGATTTCATCAAAATAACACAGCCCACTCAAGGCACTTGGTGACAATCTCCTGCATAAAGTAAATCATTTTTTTGATCCCATTCACCACCTTTGTAATAAACAATACTCCCAATGACTTTGCTGAGAAAATGGCTTGAATAGAGGTTGCATTGCCCTCACTGCCTCTGATAATCCCTGAAGCATCCAGGATATCACGTCTCACTCATTCCCTTAAATGGGAAAACAGCATCTGCAGGACCTGTCATTTCCTTTCGTGCTGCTAAACCAGTAAGCCTAGCAAACACATACTTGGAATGGTTTGATGTCTTTTGGTCAATGATCCACCTAATGAAATGCCGTGTTATAGAAATTAGAAAGTCGAATGGTGTCATTTGTAGGTTTTGCTGTTTGGCCTGTTCCATAGTCATTGGATCAAATGCAGGTGTTGTGGATCATTTTAGAGGCTAATCAAATAACATCCCATGGAGCTGTTCCCTGGGGTTAAAGGAGAAACAAAACAATAGTGCAACTCTAAGACCTTGAGCTAGAAAAAGCCCTGGCACATTTTATAGGCTGGTAGCCATAGGCTACATGAAGAGCTTCCCTATTTGAGGAACTTCATTTAATCACAGAAATTATGGCTTATGGCCCTGCTCAAGAATTCATGGTACATATTGCTTTCCCGTTTCTTGGGTGCCAATTTTTTTTAAATTCGTTAGAAGTGTATTTAAAAAGCTACAAAAACCAACCCATTGGTACCAATTACACGTCCATGCTAAATGAATTGGGACTCTAGATTGCCTACTGAGTTGTTGTGTGAGGAGAAGGATGGGGAAGGACCAGAAAGCCCCCGGCAGTTCTGGAGCTGGATGTGAGGAACAGAATACGAACAATAGTGATGGACACTTCTTTAAGTTATTTTGTGGCATACTCTTAAGAAGCACTGTGTCATTGAATCATTGTCACAACTCAGCGAAGTGAGTATTGTTATTTTCATTTGAGAGAGAAGGAAACAGACTCAGAGAGATGACGTGAGTGGTCCTGGTAGGGGCTGCAGTATCTCAGGTTGAGGATTCCTCAGAATGGCAGATTCTTAGGTGGAGGGTGGGGGCAGGTGCTACCTTTCCATGGCCCCAGGTTCCACTACTGGGAGGGGGAACGGGTCTGCTCCCTGTAGCCTGGAGGAGCCTGGGTTTCACTGCTGTCTCTCAGATCCTCCTCCCCTCCTTCCTTGATGGCTCCTCACCAGGGCTGAGTTGATACTAACATGTTTTGCTTGCCTTTCTGCCAAATGGAGACACACGGTCACAGTGTGCTCTTCGGTCATTTAAATTTGAGTCTATAGAGAGGAAGCAGTGACAATTATCTAGTCTCTTCCTTTTGCCAGTTGCAGTAACTTTTGTTTCTAGATGTTTTATCCCAACCAAAGATGTGACCTGTTTTCTAAATGTGCGTTAGCACAGTTTCCTAACAGTCTGAGTACTTGACCTCAGCAGGCTGCCTCTGGGGATCAAAGTCCCTGAACATTAACATCAGAAGCCACCTTAGCCATATGTCCTTGGTCAGTGTTCTTACATTACTGATGAGGTAGCTGTGGCCTAGAGAGGGGAAGGGGCTCGCTCAAGGTCACACAGGACAGCAACCAGAACCTAACCCCTGAATTACTGTGCACCTATTCATTCATCCACATCCCTCAACAAATTTAATTCTGCTCTGAGCAAGGTGTTGTTGAAGGTATTGAGAAATCACAGCCACGAAGATAGGCACAGGCCCTGTCTCATGGAGGTTAGTATTGAGTGTTAAGTATTATATTAAATGCTAAACAAATGTTATATGTTAATGTTAAACAAATGCACAGTGTGCCTGTGATTTTGCATTCTGATTGCAGGGGGGTGAGTATCAAAGTGTGTATCTGGAAGATTTGGTCTAGTCTGGAAGTCAGGGGAAACTTCATTACACAGTGGTGTTTAGTTAAGCTTCAAAGAATGAGTCACAATGGAATAAAGGAGGGGAGGGGATTCTTGAGGATGGAACAGCAGGTGTGGAGCCCTGGAAGGAGAATAGCAGGGCATATTTGAGGTACAGATAGGAAGACTGTGGCTGCGGCAGAGGGAGTGAGGGGAAAGGACATAGGATAGCTGGGAGGGTCAGCAGGGCCAGGTGAGCAGTTTTGGAGGCCATGGGTACTTGGTCAGTTTTCCAAGAGCAGTAAGAAGGATTTTAAGCAAGGAAATGATCTCATCCATTATCACTTGAAAAAATATTATTAGCTGCTGTGTCCAGGTTCCAGGTGTCGGGGCAGTGAATTGGCACTTGGTCTACATGCAATCAACATTTATGCTGCCATTACAGAAGGGTATAAAAGAGCTTTTTCTTTTATTTATACTTCTTAACCTGTTTTGCTACTGCGTATAAATAAAATTACATATCCTAAATTGGAAACCCTGGTGGCATAGTGGTTAAGTTCTATGGCTGCTAACCAAAGGGTTGGCAGTTTGAATCCACCAGGCACTCCTTGGAAACTCTATGGGGCAGTTCTACTCTATCCTATAGGGTCACTATGAGTTGGAATCGACTCGACGGTGCTGGGTTTGGTTTTGTTTTGGTATATGCTAAATTACTAAATTTATTTTTTAAAAAACTTAAAGCTATTTATTATAGAACTTTTTACATTATGAATAGCCAAAGGTAGAAGCAATTCTATGAGAGATAATGAAATACAAAAGTATTGTCCCTTTCCTCAAAAACTATTCTGCTAGATCTACATGGATCCAGAATACCTATAACATGGCCACAAAAAGACTGATGAGTGTAGTGCAAATATTTCCGCATTAGACTGTTTCCTTGAAACATACGTTTCCTTGACAGCCTCTTGAAATTAACACAGGGAGTTAACTTGTGACAGCCTGAGGTCCTTACACAGTAGTATTTTCTGGGAAGTGTTTGGAAACTTGCCACCATGAACGTTGACCGGTCAAGGAGAACCTTTGCACCTCACCTGAACCCAGGTAGATGCACCTTCAGCCCATGGGCCTGCTGCCTTTTGAAGGCTGGGACATAAGAAATTCATGGTGCTGTTAAGCCCAGAACCTGCCAGGGTCCAAATAGCCTCACAGAACAGCACAGGCTGTGGGGTGGCCAGCTGACCTCTCTGAGCCTTAGTTTCTTTGGTAAAATGGAACTAATGCTACCTGCCCAGAGGAGGTTTATGAGATTCAACAATATATGTGAAAGTGGTAACCCCCAAATAGAATATTGGTTTAGCATGGCAGCAATCTTATCAAGAGCTCAACATTTCTTTTGTTAGGGGCAGTTCTCTGTTGTGCTAGGACCTTTTTGGTCAGAAAACCTGTAAACAAACAAACAAACAAACAAACCCATTGCTGTGGAGTCAATTCCAACTCATAGCAACCCTCTAGGCCAAAGTAGAACTGCCCCATAGGGTCTCCAAGGACTGGCTGGTGGATTTAAACTGCTGACCTTTTGTTAGCAGCCATGCTCTTAACTGCTGTGACACCAGAGCTCACAGTTTAAAGCACAGACACACTAAATAAGGGCTTTTTGAGTGAGTTACTTTCGTGGGGTACCTGTAGGGCTACAGTTGAATGCACTATTTGGTGAGGGACCGCTTTGTAGTAGAGGATCCTGACTTGCCTGCAGATTCCTCCTCCTGCCTCACGCCATCTTTTGCCCCCCAAACTGCTAGGATCTACAGCCCCTTAGAGGGATCAGGCCCCCTCACCATCAGAGGTCTGTGGATATTGCCAATCCTTGTGGATTGTAAAATGTTTGATTCACTTTGTCTGTGACTCAGAAGGTTCATTTCATCCCTGGGAAACCACTTACTGGGAGGCAGAGACCGGCATGCCCACTGGGTTTCTATGGCTCACCAGTCACATCACTGGGCTCCAGTGAGAACTTGCTAAACAAAAAGAAATTACAGCCCCTGAGCATTTTTAGATTCTATTGAGATGGCTTGAATTTTTCTTCCAGAATTTAGAATTGATTTTCAAAATCAGGAGCACAAATGTGGGTTCTTGTAGTGCTCGGGTAGGAGTTAAATAAGTAATGGGGACAAGAGAATAAACGCATACTTAAAGGGATATTTAAGTGCTAGAAATGATGGCATCTTGCAGGGGCCTTAAGGATTTATGCCTCCAGTTTGAGTTCTATTTCTTGGTCTTTTGAGGGGCCCTATAAGCAAACCGGAGCCCTGGTGGCACAGTGGTTAAGAGCTTGGCTGCTAACCAAAAGGTCAGCAGTTAGAATCCACCAGCTGCTCCTTGGAAACCTTATGGGGAAGTTCTACTGTGTCCTATAGGGTCACTATGAGTCAGAATCAACTTGATGGCAATGGTTTTTTTTTTTTTTTTTTTTTTTTTAATAAGCAAACCAGGGAGCAGTGGCTGTTCCATGGTAGAATTCTCACTTTCCATGCTTGGAAGATCCAGGTTCTGTCCCAGGCAATGCACCTGATGCATAGCCACCACCCATCTGTCAGTGGAGGCTTGCGTGTTGCTACAATGGAGCTTCCAGATGAAAATGGACTAGGAAGAAAAGCCTAGAGATCTGCTTCCAAAAATCAGCCAGTGAAAACACCACTAGGGCCACAGTAGTCTGATCCTCAACCAATCATGGGGATGGGCAGGACCAGGCAGCATTTCATTCCATTGTGCATAGGGTTAGCATGAGTTGGGGGCCAACTCAACAGCAATAAGCAACCAGTTACCGGAGCAGGTGGGAAGAGTTTTCTGGAAAACACTACTGGTTACATCTGAATGAATACTAACATGTTTCTTCTGCTCTGCTTTTTCCCACCTAGATTCTTTTGTTGGTGGCGTCATTGGCCTCATTTTCGCTTACATTTGCTACAGACAGCACTACCCTCCTCTGGCCAACACAGCTTGTCATAAACCGTACGTCAGCCTCCAGGTCCCGACCTCAGTGAAGAAGGATGAGAGGTCCACACCAGACAGTGCGCCCAGCATGCCTCCAGAGGGCATCACCGAAGGCCCCGTATGACTAGTATCTTGGGAGAATGGACACTTAGCCCTGGGTACACCTGCCACCCTGATACCATAACACCATAGAAAAGGTTTTCTGTAGTGTGTTTCTCATCAGTTTTTTCTCAAAGTTATCTTTCTGCTTCCATTTTGCCAACGGTGTTCCTGCTACTTTGAATGTTTACTTTCACCTTTCTTGAGTTTGCAAGGGAAGGACACCAGGAATCCTCTCTGGGAGACAGTGGAAGGAGGCTGCTAGTGTGGGGTGGGTGTCACTTGGCCAACTCCCCTAAAATGTTTGTTGTATCAGCCACCTTCCTATGTTTTCATGGATGTAAGACATAATAAAACTTCCCACCTGGAAGACTTGGTGTTGGCCATCCCATGCAGCCACGGTTGTTTGGGGGTGCAGTAGGTGTTGTAGGTGAGACAGGCTTGAGAAGCCAGCCCAAAGCCAGCTCTGTCTGCAGGTCATGCCAGGTGCTGGACTTAGAAGCAAAGGCTCAGGAGCTTTCTGCACCGTGAGCTTGTTATAGCATATGTCTCTGAAATGGAGTTGAAACTGGACCTACAGTCTTTGCATTTCCAGGGCTTTTTGAGTCATTGACTCTAGAAGGAAATGAGCTGAGTAACTTCATGCATAGACCTTCACCAAATACAGTGAAACTATAGACACATGAGTGCAAGTGGGAGAGGGGGTCACTGCAGGTATCTGTGGGACTCAGGTACCATGTCCTTCTTCCCACACTTACAGCATAGGTTGGAGAGCCAGTTCTGAAGCACAACCACTTGTCCCCCTGTTCTGACCCTGTCTTAGTCATCTAGTGCTGTTATTACAACAGAAATACCCCAAGTGGATGGCTTTAACAAAGAGAAATTTATTTTCTCATAGTCTAGTAGATTACAAGTCCAAATTCAGGGCGTCAGCTCCAGGGGAAGGCTTTCTCTGTCTGTCGGCTCTGGAGGAAGGTCCTTCTCCTCAATCTTCCCGCTTCTCAGGCGCAGGGACCCCCATGCCCAAAGGACGAGCTCTGCTCCTGGTGCTGCTTTCTTGGTGGTATAAGGTCCCCAACTCTCTGCTTGCTTCCTTTTCCTTTTATCTCTTGAGAGATAAAAGGTAATACAGGCCAGGGAAACTCCCTTTACACTGGATCAGGGAGGTGGGCTGAGTAAGGGTGGTATTACAAGCCCACCCTAATCTTCTTAATGTAAAATTATAATCACAAAATGGAGGACAATCACACAATACTGGGAATCATGGCCTAACCAAGTTGACACATATTTTTCGGGGGACGAATTCAATCTATGACAGACCCTTCTGTATGAAAAACCCTCTCACAGACAGAAAAACCAGTGCCTTGGGGCCCATCCCAAGGGGGCATGGAGGATGGGAAGACTTGACTTAACTTCTGTCCAAAGTCAAACAGTTTTTAAAATTACAGTATTTACACCAGCAAACACCTTTGAAAACAAACGTACATTACCTGTGACTGGCCCAAGGTCCAAAGAAGCAGCTTCAGGTAAGAGTTTTATCTCTTTTCAGATGCGAGTTTTGCTGAGCTCTGCTGTACCTCAGGGCTCCTCAGGTGGTGGCCCGTATCCCATTCCTGTCTTGCGGGAAGTGTTCCAGTGTGACAGAGCACAGTTGAAAGTCCAAGAAAAACTTGGACTCTGGCTCAGCTCTTTGCAAGGTTTAAATGTGGCTGGTTGATACACCTGTTGTCGGTATACACCTCCTTGCCCAGCTCATTCTTTTCAAAGCAGTGAGCATTCCCTCCATTCTGTTCTGAACGGCTGCACCATGTGGTTCTCCAGATTCCTAAGCCTGCTGTGAGGTGATGTATCTTTGATGTCCAAATGAATGTCACTTTCTAGCAGTTAGTGTAACAGACTGCGTTTTGAAAGACCCAAGTGGCCGTGTAAATCATCTGTTGAATATCTCTGGCCTGGATGTGCCAGTTAGAACTGTCAGGATGGCTTTGATCAGCCCTCTCCGCTGCGGGCTAAGCCCTGGAGTGCATGTACCACCTCTTGAAGACGTTGTTAAATGAGCCCAGAGCAACGCTCTGTGGCCACGGTCTTTCCATCCTTCTGCAGCCATGGTCCTTCCAACATGGTCCTTCAGGCACAGAGCCATGGAGGACAGGAGTGGAAGGCTTGAATTGACTTCCCTCCAAATCAAACCATTGATTTTTTAAAATTACATCTGGTATATTAGCAAACAACTTTGAAAACATGTGAGTTACTTTAAAAGCTTATTGCTGTTCTTAGTTGTCATTGAGTTGATTCTAACTCATGGTGACCCCATGTGTACAGAGTAGAACTGCACCATAGGGCTTAGCAGATCACCAGGCCTGTCTTCCAAGTTGCCCCTGGGTGGATTTGAACTGCCAGTCTATTGGTTGGTAGTCGAATGCTTAACTGTTTGCACCATCAAAACTAAGTCATAGCAATTCCCAAAATACCGTCTTCAATCCAGAATTTAAAATTCATATAAGGTTGGAAAATTAAACAACATTCTGATTTAACTAAACATTCTGTAATTTTCAAAAATAAATCCAAAAATAAAAATACAGAAAAAGGATCCTTTGCTGTGTTAGAAAACAATCTGATATAGCCCTTACTCTTCTATAACTCTAGTTTTACCCACACTATGCAACAGCAAGTAGTAAAAGATGAATCCCTGGGTGGCACAGATGATTAAGCGCTCAACTCCTAACTGAAAAGTTGGTGGCTCAGACCCGCCCAGGGGCACCTCAGAAGAAAAGCCTGATGATCTGCTCTTGGAAGGTCACAGCCCTGAAAACCCCGTGGAGCAGTTCTACTCTGACACACATGGTCTCCAGGAGCCAGAATCAATGTGACTGCAACAGGTTTGACGATGGTTAACAACTCCATAACATGTTAACACTCTCCCTTTTCAAACTTGGGTTCCCCATTACCAGCTCTCCTGTTCCCTCATGCCTTCTAGTCCTTGCCCCTGGGCTGGTGTGCCCCTTTAGTCTCGTTTTGTTTTATGGGCCTGTCTAATCTTTGGATGAAGGGTGAACCTCAGGGATGACTTCATCACTGAGCTAAAAGGATGTGTGGGGCCATAGTCTTGGGGTTTCTCCAGTCTCTCTCAGGCCAGTAAGTCTGGTCTTTTTGGTTTGGTTTTTAAGAAAGCGAAAGGGTTGTACTTCAGTTAATGATGACTTAGAATTCTGGACCATGAAGTGTAAATTCAATATAAATACTTATATTTAAAGACAAATGGCCAAAAAGGACTGTGCAAGTTACAAGGAATAGCATTGTTAATGCTGATGATTAAACTGAGAGCCCTAAGACAGGCCATGTAAAAGCTTGATTAAAAAGTAATTAAAATTACAGAGGACATGATAACATGAAGCTTATGGCAGGATCCTGAGCAGCTATAATGAACAGTGGAAGCCAGTTCAAGAAAGGCAGGCATGTTTGTGGGTCTGTGTATTTTAATTCCGTGCTCTATTAAGGTGAAAGAAATGTTAACATCATAATGCACCAACAAATGGCCACGAACGAGGGAGTTTCTTCCTCAGCCCCTGATCTTTTTTGGATGTGGTGGTGGTGGTGTTGTTGTTGTTAGGAGCCATGGAGTTAGTTCCGACTCATAGCTACACTATGTACAACAGGACGAGACAGTGCCCAGTCCACCATCCTCACAATCGTCATTATGCTTTAGCCCATTGTTGCAGCCACTGTGTCAATCCATCTCCTTGAGGGTCTTCCTCTTTTTCACTGACCCTTTACTTTACCAAGCCTGATGTCCTTCTCCAAGGACTGATCCCTCCTGACAACATGTCCAAAGTATGTGTGATGTAGTCTTGCCATCCTTGCTTCTAAGGAGCATTCTGACTGTACTTCTTCCAAGACAGATCAGTTCGTTCTTTGGGAAGTCCATTGTATATTCAATATTATTCTCCAACACCACAGTTCAAAGGCTTCAGTTCTTCTTTGGTCGTCCTTATTCATTGTCCAGCTTTCACATTCATATGAGGTGACTGAAAACACCGTGGCTTGGGTCAGACACACCTTAGTCTTCAAGGTGACATTTGGTTGTGAAGGCTTACTAATTCAGACTCTTTGACAAAGCCAGTTGCACACAGCCTGAACCCTGCAGGAATGGAACAGGCAGAGGTGGGTGGTGGTCTCTGGGCATGGCCACATGGAATGGGAACAGCAGAGTCTTGGAATGAAGGATGGAGCATGATGGGAAGGAAGGCTGCAGTGATGCAACATGTCTTCTGAGCTCTGTAGACTTGGAAACTTGATGACGGCATTTCTCCTGGTGATGATGGGTTCTAGGGAATGGACTTCGCTTACCTTACTTACAAGAAACTAACTTGCCAACTTGAATGTCCTTAGTACTTACTTCCCAGTAACACATAGAACCCAGCCTAGATGCTATGATCTGTAAGTCTTCTTTTCCTTTGCTGAGTGCACCTGCTCAGGGTTCATATTGGAGACCCGCAGTCACAAAGTCAGATACCTGGAGGGAGCAGGAGAGGAAAGTAGTGGATGAGGCAGGCCAGGGACAGTGTTAGTGGGCAATGGTGAGACCATGGGGAACATGAGGACACACCAAGGGAAAAAGCTCTGAGCCTCTTAAGTTCCAGGTTGTTCTTGCCAGGTAGGAAGTCAAGCCCAGTGTTGTCAGATCTTATTTTTTAAAAAGAAGTAAAAAATCTGTAGTTTTGTAAATCACTTGATTTTTACTTTGGCATCTGTTTCCACTGAGATGCTTTAGGACGCAAGTAACAAAACACCCAACTAAGAACAGTTCAACCAATAACCTGTTGCCATCAAGTTGATTCAGACTCATAGTGACCCTATAGGACAGAGTAGAACTGCCCCATAGGGTTTCCAAGGAGCGCCTGGTGGATTCCAACTGCCGACCTTTTGGTTAGCAGCCCAACTCTTAACCACTATGCCACCAGGGTTTCCGAAACACACACATATAAGGGCAAAAATACTCCCCAAAGAAGCACTACATGTTTAAAATCCATGGTATTTCATGTCCTAAGACCTAGGGAAGTGGTTTGTGTTTGTGTTAAACCAGGGACAGAGAGCAAGATGAAAGCACCATGTCAGACCTTCCTCATCTAAGCTGCTTTATTTAGCTGGGCATTTTTTGTGTGTGTGTATGTATGTGTCAGTGTTTGGAACTGTGGAATGCTGAAGACTTGGGGAACATTCCAATGTAGATTACTACCTGTCAGGAATTCTCTGAGATTTCGAGCTGGGGTTTGCATGGTGGACAAGGCTAGCTATCATCAATGCAATGCTCCCTAAAGTCCTTGGGAACAACCGTCCACATCTCAGGAGCTGTGACTGATGAAGTTAAAGTTCTTCTTTAGATGCTGTTTTAGTTACAAGCAACAGAAAGCAACTCTAGTTGAAAAAAATATGGATGCACTGGGAAGTTCCGGGATGGCTCACAGGACTGAAGGAAGAGTCGAACAACTATCTCAGGAAGGCAGGGAACTGGGGGGTTCTGAGGACCCCAGCAGTAGGGGACTGTATTCATCTTCTCTAAGAGATGGCCATTAAGGTAGCTCAGCTCAGTTCCTACATCAGGCACAAGACTGAGATCAATTCCCCTAGGCCAGGTGTCCCCCTCAAGAGCCTCAGTGTCTGTATCTGCAAAATGGAAACAATGCCAACCCTATAGGACCTTTTAGGACTGTCTCTGATCAAGAGTATATCAGGCCAGAAGAGTTGTAACTATTGCAGAAATCCTGAGTTTCTGAGAAATAGATAGAGCAAGCTCCCTAGCATTATAGAACTTCCTAAAGAGAAAAGGATCATTCTAGTACAAGCAAGGAGAGTGTCATCGGTAATACTGTAGTGGCGATCAAGTCTTAAAGCCCTAGCTGAATTATAATCCCTCCGCTAATTGCTGCTGCCGCTAGTAGACAACTGTACAATTTATCCTCTTAGGGAGCTCAAGCTCCCACCATAAGATTGAGTTAATATTACTGTAGAATTCACTGTGTTGGTTTTTATAAGAATTAACTGAGAGGTGTTCAGCCTAAGTCAGATGTTGCTGAGTCACCAGCTGTGCGGGAGAGAACGGCCCACCACACACACAGGCAGCAAAAGCAGCTTCAGGCATTATAGAGAATGACCAAACCAAAACCAAACCCAGTGCCATCAAGTCGATTCTGACTCATAGCGACCCTATAGGACAAAGTAGACCTACCCCATAGGGTTTCCAAGGAGCGCCTGGCAGACTGGAACTGCCGGCCCTTTGGTTAGCAGCCGTAGCACTTAACCACTACGCCACCAGGGTTTCAGGCCCCCACAAAAAAGTCTCGTGGGAAGCAGCCCAGAAGAGGAACAGGAAAGGGGCAGGGAGAGCCTCCAGCAATCCCAGTAAGAGGGTCAGCAGAACCCACAGATACTTGAATTATTGGAGACAAGTGTGAAGTTAGAAGAAAACCCATGAAAAGACTCAAAGGCTTGTGAGCATCTTAAGGACAGCAGGGTGTTCTGTGCATATGGAAACAATTCAGGCAACCCAAGCTTGTACTCACCTGTATACCAGGTGTAAAAGGTATCCTGGTGCTAGAGAGGGTGATGTGTTTGCAGAGAGGGGCAGGACTGGCTTCAGTGGAAAGGAGATTTCAGGAAACTGAGCTGAGACTAATTTAAAAATGGGTGCCAGACCCCCCTTGCATACGCAGCCACACATGCGCACGTGTGCATGTTACACAGACACACATACACACACTGTCACTCCAGAGACTGTCTGAAGGTGGGCCGTTCCTGGATAGTTTGAACTATGCCTCACCCTACTTGAAGCAGACTTTGTAGAACATTCTGCAGCTATTCATCCTGCCCGACTGGCCCTATGTCTGCACCCTGGAGCTCAAGAAAGCTCCTCCAACTCATGACTCACTGGTGATGGCTCAGAGGGGTGAAGGGGCTCGGGGCAGCCTTTTGCGATTTACCTGGTAAGGTAGCATCATCACAATAATGTATGGAATCCCATACACGTAAATGATGGACTCTGAGCTGCACGGGCTTGGGTTCAAATCCAGCTCGGCCACCTGTTGGGGCAGGTTACAAGCAACTGAAGATGCGTATGATGGGGCTGTGGTGAGGATGAAATGAGAAAGTGCGTCTGGAGAGCTTAGCACAGGGCTCGGCATAGAATAGGTGCTCAGTCAATGTTATGGATTGTTATTGTTTAACGTGATCTGCCACTGTGTCGTGAAGCTTAGGATGTTCTACATAAGTGGATTTTCCAGAAAAGTGGCCTCAAAACCTTGGAGATGTGGAATAGAAGACAGAAAGGAGCCGCCCTGAGTGCCTTCCACCTGCCAGCTCACTGATCCTCAGAACAGCTTTAGGAGAGGCACTATTGCCATCCCCAGTTTATAGATGCGGAAAAGCAGACACAAAGAGGTTCAGAAACACGCCCTAGACTGCCCAGCCAGGGGACAGGGGCCTGAGATTTGAACCCAGTCCATCTTTCCCAGACCCTGCAGTGTTGATGATCACACACAGTTCTTGTCAGCGGTGAACTTCCTTGTCCTTCTCCTGCCTCTGTGGTCCAAAGCCATGTGCATCTGGTCAGCTGCTCCCTGTGCGAGTCCTTGTCACAACAGAAGAGGAAAGCTGGAGTTCTTGTCCATCTAAATTGCTATCTTCCTAGATATTGCTGACTTCCCTCTTCTGCCGTCACCTTCCCCCCAGTGCTCCTTGTCCTGTGGGTGGTCTAGGACTTTACTGTCATTTTAGTGGAGGTGGAGGAAGGGGTGGAGATAAACACGTATGTTCAGCCCACTGTGTTACAGGTTGAATAAAGATCCACTCTTGACTATGTGCACCTTGAGAGGTGGTATGGATTGGATTGTGTCCCTCCAAAAGATATTTGTCTTAGTTATCCAGTGCTGCAGAAATACTACAAGTGGATGCCTTTAACAAAGAGAAAATTATTTTCTCACAATCTAGAGGCTAGAAGTTCAGAATGCCAGCTCTAGGCGAAGGCTTTCTCTCTCTGTTGGCTCTGGGGGGAAAGTCCTTGTCATCAATCTTCCCCTGGTCTAGAAGTTTTCAGTGCAGGAACCCCAAGTCCAAAGGACGCACTCTGCCCCTGCCACTACTTTCTTGGTGGTATGAGGTCCCCCTGTCTCTCTGTTCGCTTCTCTTTTATATCTCAAAAGAGATTGCCTCGAGATACAACCTAATCTTGTAGATTGAGCCATGACTCGTTAACATAACTGCCTCTAATCCTGCCTCGTTAATTTCATAGAGGTAGGATTTACAACATGGAGGAAAATCACATCAGTTGGCAAAATGGTGGACAATCACACAATACTGGGAATCATGGCCTAGCCAAATTGATACACATTTTGGGGGGACACAATTCAATCCGTGACAGATATGTTGAAGTCCTAATCCTTGTTCCTGTGCATGTGATCCTGTTTGGAAAGGTCTTTCAAAATGTTAAATCAGTTAGGTTAACATGAGGTCATACTGAAGTAGAGCCAAAACCAAACCAAACGCGTGGCTGTTGAGTGGATTCCTAATTCTGTTTGAGGGGTGTCCTTGTAAAGGAGAAGAGACAAAGAGACAGAGAAAGGCTGCCATGTGATACTGCAGCTGCAAGCTAAGGAACCTGGAGCTACCAGAAGCTGGGAGAGAGGCAGGGGACAGATTCTTCCTCAAGGCCTCAAAAGGAAATCAACACAGCTGACACCTTGACCTACTCCAGAACTGTGAGACAATGTGTTCTTATAAGCCACCCAGTTTGTGCTGTTTTGCTGCAGTAGCCCTAGGACTCCACTACAAAGGGGAACTTTATCTGTTCTGTCCCCAGCACGAGGACCCCTGGTGGTACAGTGGTTAAAGCAATAGGCTGCTAACCAAAAGGTGGGTGGTTTGAACTCACCAGCTGCTCCTCGGGAGGAAGACGTGGTAGGCAGTCTGTTTCCGTAAAGATTTGTAGCCCTGGGAACCCTATGGGGGCAGTTCTGCTCTGTCCTGTAGGGCAGCTAAGAGTCAGAATAGACTCAGCAGTGGGTGGGTCTCCAGCACTAGAATGGTACCAGAGCTTAGTAGAGGCTCAGTATTTGTTGAAGGAATGAGCATTAAGAACAGAGAATAGAGCCTTGCTCCTTCATTTTGTCTGTCATGGTTTGCTGTAGGCTGAGATTGCGTTAATAGCTGTTGTTCCAAAGCAGGAGGACACACTCCCCGGACAGGAACAAGCAGGGGAAATGGAGGCCCTTCTTTATAAACTGGAATCTGGGGCCTGGGAAACCACAAGCGGATGGAGATTTGGGGAGCAGTGGGGGCTGGGAGGACAGAAAGCCCAAGCTGCAGGTCCAAGCTGGGTTTTAGGAGAGTTTGCTGAAGACCTTTCTGGGCTATAGCTGAGTGGCTAGCCCAGAGGCCTCCCAGCCCACAGGGATGTCGAGGTGCACAGCTGGCCTGTGAGTGTGAGGCTGGAGGATGCCAGGGAGGCCCCCGAGGACTGCACTGTGGAGGGAGGAGGCAGCAGAGCAGATGAAGGCTGACTCCCGAGATACTGACGGAAATCCTGCTTATTTCCACGTCCTCCGTCTTCTGCTTTTGCACCTTGGGGTCAAAGGCCAAGTGGACTTGGAGGACTATATCTGGTGAGTAGGGAACTTTGTGTGGATGGGAAATTTTGCACTGCAGTATTAACACAGGACTTTCCTTTGTGCACGCTCCTCTTCTGCGCACTGGCCCAGCGCCACTCTTGTCCCACTCTGTGCCTCCCCTCCCCCCAAAAGAGGCTAAAGTCATGCTCCAGGGGCTCCCTGAGGTGCTCCCTTCACTCCCTGACATACGACCAGCCAGCTGGGCTGCCTTCACCCAGTTCCAACCTCAGGGCACCCCCCAGCCTGGATGAAGACTTCCCAGGAGCCCTATGCACAGCTCAGGCTGGGAGGTCTCTGCTGCAGCCTCACACTGGGGCCCCTCTCTGACAGTGGGGGCCCCTCCCGATGGAGTGTTGGCACCACAGATGGCCTGTGTGTCCTCAGTGGGTGACCACCAAAGACATGGTAGAGGGAAGTGACAGCACCTCTGGACCACAGTGGCATCCGGGTCTCCAAGCTTACCCAATCCAGGAGCTTCAGGCTTAAAGAGAGAGCCCGGATCTTACCCCAGACCAGGACTTAGAACCAACTCGTTCTGCCTGCTGAGAATTTGCATCCCCCACCCCCGGATATACTGAGTCAGAACCTATAGTTTAACAAGCTCCCCAGGGGATTCTTAAGTATAATAGATCTTGAGACCCACTGCTGTACTAGTGGTTCTCAGAACTGGTCTCTCGTCAGCAGTAGCATCACCTGGGGACAGGGAGGATTACCCAGTGAGCAAGGTACTGCAAGGGCCGACTTGTGTTTACATACTGTCTGTAGTGCACAATTTCACCTGTTTTTAAAAGATGTGATGAAACCCATGTGAAATTATGCATAGTATGTAAACACAATTAAGACCATTTTGGTACCTTGCTTACTGATTAATCCACCTCTGCCTGGTAACTTGTTAGAAAAGCAAATTTTCCGCAGGGGTTTGAACCGGAAGGAACCAGTTTGAAGCCCTGCCCCAGCCTGGACTCTCACTGTGGTCTGACGGCGTACCTTGTTCCCTTTCTTCCAGGTGCAGTGTTTCTCAGAGTAGAGTCCTCAGGTTACCCGCACACCTGGAGGGGGAGGGGACAGCTTATCCAATTACTAGTTACCCCCCCCACATCTGTTAGTTTGTCATACTGTGGGGGCTTGTGTGTTGCTATGATGCTGGAAGCTATGCCACTGGTATTCAAATATCAGCAGGGTCACCCATGGCGGACAGGTTTCAGCTGAGCTTCCAGACTAAAACTAAGAAGGACCTGGCAGTCTACTTCGGAAAAGAATTAGCCAGTGAAAATTTTATGAATAGCAGGAGAACATTGTCTGATATAGTGCCGGAAGATGAGCCCCTCAGGTTGGAAGACACTCAAAAGACAACTGAGGAAGAGCTGCCCCCTCAAAGTAGAGTCAACCTTAATGATATGGGTGGAGTCAAGTTTAAATAGAATCATATATGTGGTATTTTGTGTTTGACTTCTTTCTCTTTTTGAGAATCATCCATGTTGCGTGTAATAATATTTCATATTTCTTTATTGCTGAGCAGTATCTCATGGTATGACTGTACCATAATTTGGTTATCCATTTATCCACTGAAGGACACTTTGAATGCCTCCAGCTTTTGGCTGTTATGAATAATGCTGCTATGGATAATAGCATAGATGATTTTGTGTGGGTATGTGTTTTCACTTATTTGTGTAAATGCTAGGTGCAGAATGGCTGGGTCATATGGTGAATGTATGTTGAACTTTATAAGGTATTACTATACAGTTTTCCAAAGTGGTATACCATTCGCATCCTACCAGCAGTGTATGAGAGTTCCAGCTGCTCCACATCCTTGTCAACAATTGGTGTTGTAAGGCCTTTTAATTTTAGCCATTATTGCAGGTGTGTGGTGGTGTAGTGTTGTGGTTCTAATTTGTATTTCTCTGATGACTAGTGATTCTGAGCATCTTTCCATGTGCTTGTTGGCCAAAGTTATGTATTTTTAAGCATAAATAATGTATTACTTCTACAGTGGCTTCCTATTGCACTTAAAAAATCCTCACCCCAGCATGCATGGCCCTGCATGACTTGGTTCTTTCTCCCTTTCTAACCTCATCTGGGCTCCCCATCCTTGCTCACACTGGCCTCCTGTCTGTTCATTAAATTAGCCAAGCTGTTTCTCACCTTTGCACTTGTTGTGCCCTCTGCCTGGATTTTATTTTCAGATTCTATTTTATTCATGGAGGCCCCTGGGAACTCTGGTGTGACTGGAATGGCACAGGACAGGGAATTGGGTGTTCTCTCACTTTTAGCCATGTCACCATGGGTCAGTAACCTTAAACTTGACGAATCATCAATTTTTACCTACAAAATGAAAAACATGCCAACTTCACTAGGAAGAATGGTAAGAATAAAACAAGTTCATTAATTCAGCAGGCTTATTAAGCACCCATTCTATGCTAGGCTCAGTGGCTGGCTCTGGGGACCTGGTCATCAATGAGACATGAATGAGATCCCTGCCCCCTAGAGGCCTACACTCTAGTGATGGCAGAAAAGGGGTGGGGACCAAAACTTGGATGACATAATTGTGACATGAAGGAAATAGAAAAATGTGTTAGAAAAATAACTGTGGAGGGGGAGAGGAAGGGAGGAGCTGACATGGGAGGGAGGTGACATTTAAACAGAGAACTAGAGGAGGAGGAGAAAGAGCCAGCCTGGAAGAGCTTCCTGCCCCGCCCCCAACCATAGTTATTTTTCTAACACATTTTTCTATTTCCTTCATGTCACAATTATGTCATCCAAGTTTCGGTCCCCACCCCTTTTCTGCTGTCACTAGAGTGTAGGCCTCTAGGGGGCAGGGATCTCATTCATGTCTCACTGATGACCAGGTCCCCAGAGCCAGCCACTGAGCCTAGCACAGAATGGGTGCTTAATAAACCCCCAAAAAACAAACCAAACCCAGTGCTGTCGAGTCAATTCCCACTCATAGCAACCCTATAAGCCTGCTGAATTAATGAACTTGTTTTATTCTCACCATTCTTCCTAGTGAAGTTGGCATGTTTTCCATTTTGTAGGTAAAAATTGATGATTCATCAGGTTAAGTTTACTGACTCACAGTGACATGGCTAAAAGTGAGAGAACATCCAACTCCCTGTCCTGTGCCATTCCAGTCACACCAGAGTTCCCAGGGGCCTCCATGAATAAAATAGAATCTGAAAATAAAATCCACGGTCCTTTCCTTCTTATATGATATGGAACGCTTCTTCTCCTGAAAGTTTATTAGAAGGTGCAAAGCTAGCTCATTTGAGATGTTGGGGGAGAGGCAAAAATAATAACACCAACCAAATCCAGTTACCTTGAAGGTGGTTATTTGCATTAAACAAAGCAAACCAACTAATTAAGCAAAAATACTCTTTTCTTAGCCTAATATTGACCGTAACACTGGTTTATAAACTGAATGCTCCAGTCCCTTTACATATGATGTACTTTATTCCAATTCCATTCACAAACGTCTGTCAAGAAGCTGCCTATCGCACACTTGGAGCTACAGGCTTGTGGACCAAACACGCCAGCAAACCAAGAGGCATTTGCCAGAATGGCCAGAAAAGGAGGGGCCAAGGGAGCTTCTAAACCAACCCCAGAAGTGCTGTGAGAAAGCAAATTCAAAACACCAAGTGCATGTGGAGAGGTGCCTGAGGATTGAGGGCAGGCAGCAGATAGCAAAGATACTCTGAGTGGCTGCGCCTCGAAGCAGGTTTGCAATAAGATAGCACGTTAAATGAAATCATTCTTTTCCCAGGGTGCCTAAGTGGGAAGCTATGACTTTATTGTGAAATTAGTTAAGCTTGAGGAGTGACAGACAGAACATTTAAAGTATGGTTCAGCACTGGTGTGTTCTAACTCCTCTGCATGCTTGCTTAGTGGTTCAGTCTGTCTCTGTGTCATTTGGCATGTCTTTCGGGGTCCCTGTGAATCATTGTATGTCTGTGACTTCTCTCATTTCTCCCCTGCCAGCGTGTTTCTGCCTCTCCTTGTGCTTCTCTCTCTGTGTCTCCCTCTCTCTCTCTCTCTCTGTCTCTCTGACTTGCAGCCACAGTCTCTGGCTTCCTGGGCTGCTGGGTGCCCAGTGTGGCAGGCTCCTCCACACTGAAAGCTGAGCTCTTTTTGGGACAAAAGAGCACTGCAGAGAGAAAAATCCTTTTGTGCAAATGCTATCTCATTATCCTAGACTGGAGAGAGAACCTCTCAAACTTTCTCTAAGAAAGACCTTGAAATTTTTAAGATTATCTTCCCACTTATGTCTTCCCACTCCCCCCCTCCCCAGTAAAGGGTAGGTAAATAGTGCTGAATGCTCATTCATGCTACTTTCATGTGCCATGGAAGGTAGGATAACTATTGAGATATTGCTTTGGTTCTGCCTTGGCTGTTGAAAGAGAATCAGAGAATGAGGGTCTTTGCTGTCCTGTTCTCTGGGTGTTTCCCTCCCCCAGGCCTGAGCTTTTAGCCCAAGAGGCATTTGCTGCACTGGGAGGGGACTTTGCTAGCAGAACTTGCTGTCTTGAGAGCCTGAGGTCCCTGACAAGATAATGATGGGGGTTCCAGAGGGGCAGAAAGATGGAAAGGGGTTTTTGGGGTGGGGAAGGAAAAAATAGCACAAGTCTGTGTGCCAAGCTGTAGTTTAGGCACTGGGGAGACATCAGCAAAGAAAACAGACAAAAATTCCTGCATTCACAGAGCTTCCGCTGGGAAGGGCACAGAGGACTAGTGGGAAGAGTTATGGTCCTCTGGGAATGTGGGAGGATCTCCAGGAGAATGGGAAGGGGGTGTGTGACCTGTCTAGAGAAGTGGAACCCCATGTCTCGGGGCCCCCAACCTCAACAAAGATTGATTGACTCAAAAGGGCAGCAGACTTTCTGGACCCTGCAGAACCATGTGGGGTTAGGCAGTGAGTAGGTTGGTGAAGAATGAAAATCACCAGGGCCTCTTCAAATGTTCTCTGCCTGAGACCCCAGAACCTTTCTCTGATGCTGGGTGGGGAGAAATCCAAATTCACTGAACTTGAATTTCTTGCCACCCCAGTGAGGTTCCAGTGGGGACTCGGAGTCAAAGTTAATTTGATTAAAAAAAAAAAAATTAAATAGCTTGACAGGTCCATTTAAGTTCGTAACCGCCAAGTCTTATCCAGATATGATGGGATATGTGTGCTCAGTGGTCCTGTCAAGGGGGCTTTCTATTGTTCTTCAGAATATTGCCCTCTGTGCACAAATATTTTGCTGGCTCAAGTCCATGCTTCATTGAAAAGTATAGCTGAGCAGGTAAGAACGACAGCTATAGAAGTTTTCAGATGTTAGCTCAAACACAGGGTTGTATCTATAGATGTACATCCCAGCTCTACCATACCACTAAGCAAACATGTAGTCTTATGCAAGTTACCTAGATTCTCTTACCCTTGGTTGGTTCATCTGTAAAATGGAAATAATGATAGCACTCACCTCAGAGGGCAATTTGAGGATTAAATGAATCAATGCATGTAAAGCACCTAGAAAAAGTCCCTGGCACCTAATAAGTACTTGAGAAATATTGGTTATTATTTTTACTATGTCTTGCAGACTAATATTAGAGAAGGGAACTATTGTTTACTGATCACCCACCGTGAAACTTTGAACTAGATGACATCTAGAGTTCTGTCCTTCTCTAAATCCCACTGACATGGCTCTCTCACATGGCCTTAGTGTCCTTTCTGATCTGCCCTTTCCCAGCAGTGGGTAAAAGCTATGATTGCGAATTGGACTGACCAGACAGTGCCTTAACACTTTAAGGAGAAAGATCTGAGGTTCACAGAAGACCAATCAACAACCCGAGTCATGCATCGGGGAGAAGATAGAATTGGTTTTGCGTTGTGTATACTGCAGCATTGTCGGCACAGTTCCTGAATACATCTTCCTATTTTGGTACCGTGGGCTCTCTAGTAGGTGGTGTAACTCACCCCAAGGAGTGAGTGACTTACTTGGTAAAAGAACTGAAAAGAACAAGAGTGAAGAAGATATTGAAAGAAAGAATTCTCAGAATAGAAATTGCCAGAGGGTACATAAACTCTGAGTTTATGTTGTGATGGGCATATTCGATGGCCCTTTTGCTGCCTTCGTTTTTGGCTACCAGGGAGGGATAAAGGCACTGGTGTCAAATAGGCCTAGAGCTTGGGACTGGACTATACAAAATAGTGGGGGAGGGGTAATTATCCTTAATATACACACAGTCTTGACTGACATGCATTTGTAGGGTAGACCTTCAACCCCTTCAATCTCTTTGAGTTGGATTCCAGAAGTATAAGTGGGTAGTAGATCCAAGATGGCTTTGTGATCATAGACAAGCCTCAGTCTTCTCATCTGTAAAATGGTAATGACACCAGATCTACCTAACTCACGGGATGGTTGTTGGGCTTATATATGAAACAATGAGTGTGAAAGCTTAGACATGTGACTGGATAGATTTCTTGCTCTCTCTCTCTCTCCGCCTCCTTTATGCCCTTGTATCTGTAGTCAGGCATTTGTGGAATGAGTGGCTGGGATAAGAGTGGAGTGTGTAGTCACAAAGCAGGATATGGAGATTAAAATGGCACCCTTGGCCTCCTTAGCATCTGGTTCTCAGACATAATGCCAGCCAAGCCTATGCTCAATAGGCAGGCCTGGTACCTTCCACTTGAAATTGATCTGCTGCCAGAGAGTCATGAGACCTCTATGCTTTGTAAACATCACCTCAAATTCTTCCATCAGCTGAAATCACCACATGGTGGAGATTTGCCTCATGGGAATTGCTACATCTGTAGGGGTGACTAACGAAGATTGTACACATCGCGCATATCAACCGTCAATGCTGTCTGTGATCTTCAGAACAATCTCTCCCAGTTGTTTAACCTTAAGAGTAATGAACACTCGGGAGAGGCATCAACATGCGTAACAGACTTAGAAATGACAATCACCAACACTTCCAATGAAATAGAAAACAAGAGAGACATTTCTACAATTTTACGAGTTCATGTTGGATGCTTACCTCATAAATGATGAGTCATAACAGTGGTTTTACTATTACGAGTCAGAAAAAAAAAAACGTAAAAACTTACAGGCTGTCAAGAATAAAGACAATTATTATACATTTTAAACATTATCAATCCTCAAAAAGGCTGACTGACTGCTAATGAGGATAAATTTATTTCTAATTGTTTTTGATAATCTCATGCTTTTTTCCTGAGAGAAGGCCAACTTGGGAGCCATAGTTTCTCAGTAATGGCCATGGTCAAAATAATGGCTGGAAAGAGCTGTCCTAATCTGTTACAGAATCCCCCAACTGCAGGGGTTTGGGGCATCCAATAGGATGAAGACAAATGAAGCTACAGTTTAGTATTATATTTAGGAGTCCTTTGACATTGCAAAACTTTGACCCCTCCCTCCAATTAATTTTGTTAATCTGTGGTTTTTACCTATTTTTTGTCCTGTGCCTTTTCCCCTTGATAGCATTCAACTTTTCTTGGGAAACTACTCATTCCGCCCTCTGTCCATGGGGTAAGTGTGGGGCTGGTCCCACCCCAGCTTCAAGAGGTGAGCATGTGACCTAGCCTGGCCAATGAGAATAGCACATACCCTTGACCTTTGTGATTGGGGGAGAGATAGACATGTGACCCACAGCAGGCCAATCAGAACTACCGAGATTCAATTCCAGGACTTTTGTTGGAACCATTGAATAAGAGAAGTTCTCTTTGCCTGGGGTTGCTGTGAGAATGGAGCAGAAACCTGGAACAGCTGCAGTCATCTTACCCTCAGAAGAGGAATCTGCTTGTTGGTGGAGCCCGTGAGAAGAAATCAGAGCCGAAACATGGAGAGAGTGAAACTGATGATGCCATTTGTGGGCCTGAAACCAGCCCTGCCTCTGGCTTTTCAGTTACGTGAGCCAATGAATTCCCTTTTCATCTTCAACCTGGATTAGTTAGATTTTGCATCTTATGCAATAGAACAAAACCGAGACGGCCTTCTGCGAGGGCCAGTAGCAGTGAGTCCAAGCCCTAAAGCATAAGCAGTGCTCACTCCTCCCTTCTCACTGATTTCCTCTCTTGTGTGGGAGTGTATCTGAGTCTTGCATTTCTTTCATGACAGTTTCATTTTCTCCTGGCCCCTCCCTGCTCACCTCCGGCCCTCAGGCCAGCCATAGCACTCCATTTGTCCAGGTAATATTGGGAACCTGTAGAGGGAACTTTGTTATTCAACTTTCTCCCTCATTAGCACACTGTTGTTGTCTTGGGAGACACAAGCTGAATGCAGAGCATAGTGCTGGGCTTGTTTGAATTCCAGGGCCTTCTTTCGTCAGCCTGAGTGTTTGTGTACATTCAGCTGGGCTGCAACTCCAATTTCTGTCTCATGGCTCAGAGCCACAACTTTACCCTGTTATTGACATCCATTCTGTCATTTTGGAAAATGTAGAGATATGGCTGTGCAGTTTCCCCAAATATGGGTATATAAGTCAATAAATAAACATACGTTTAAGTCCACTCTTGCTTTGATGTGATCTGAGGGGAAAATGCTGTCTTTGTGGTTTGTTTCTCATAGATACAAGAATAAAGTAGGATAATACACACTGTCAGTATCACAAGCAATAAAGAAGCACATTAAAAGCCATTTGTAAATTATTTTTACAACCACCATGTTCACTTTCCACGAAGGGTTGTAGAGGTTGGCTCCTCAAGTGGAAGGCAGATCCAACAGCAGGCAGATGGGGAGTTTCCAGGATCCCAGTTTATGTTTATGAAAAGAGAAGCACCACGACTTAGTGGGCGACGGAGACCCCAAACTTGGTGTGCATTCAGAGGCTATGCGTGAGGATGGGAACAATTAGGACGCTTATCCAAAAGCCTCAGTAATGAAATCCATTTGCTTCTGTGTGCCTGTACTTAGGCCGAATAGTTTGTCATCTGAATTGAACTAAGTAATTGTCCTGACTTTTAGCTCTGTTTTGTGCTTGGAAGAAAGTTAGATGTGTCCTGAAATGGAAAGCTGAGGCTTGGGTCTGGTAGATATGACAGTCTGGAAAAAATAAGAGCCCAAAGCAAACCTTTCACCAGAATTCCCTGGGTAAATAGGACCTAAGATCCTATTTTTCTGGGACAAGTAAGCACCCTTTTATAGGAGCAGATTTGAGCCTGGTACTTACAGAGCACGGTGGACAGCAGTGGAGGCAGGAAAACACTTGTCATTTGTGGTTTGACACCTGCTGGTGTTTCTGAACCGTATTTCCAAATTGGATATTTTTAGTAATAAAGACAAGAGAAGGAAGGAAAGGGGAAAAAACAAAAAAGCAGAAAAGGAAGGGAAAGAAAAAAAAATCGAGGGGGTCAGACTTCTATGGCAGTAAGTGGTTAAGCGGTCGACTGCTAACCAAAAAGGTTGGTGGTTCAGACCCACCAGCCCCTCAGAGGCAGAAAAGATTACAACTCAGGAAACCTTGTGGGGCAGTTCTACTCCATCCTATAGGGTCACTATAAGTTGAAGTGGACTCAACAGCATGCAACTACAACAACAATATCATTGGCTAGAGAAGAGAATACCTGGGGTGGACCTGGCCTGGGGAGTGTTTGCAAGGGTTGGAGCAGATCAAGAACCGTCATTTCGAAATCAGAGTAGACATTTCTGGCATGACAGGAAGAAAGAGTAGAACCAATCAGTAGGAGAGAGACTCCAGCTCCATTTTAAGAACTCTCTTAATAAAGAAAGAGACTTCCAGGAGAGGTAGTGAGCCACCTGTCTGGAAGTTTCAAGCAGAGACAAAATAAGGTGTGATGACAAGGGAAAAAGCTAGATTAGTTAACTGCTGAGATTCTGTGTTTGACTCTCGGACATTAAAAGGTGTTCTTAATAGGACGCCTAGAAGAAGCTCAAACCCTTTTGGACCCAATAACTCACCAGCTTAGGGAGAGTTCAGAGGAGCAAACAACCATGGCAGCAGCACCAAAGCACACACCAAGCACTGCTTTACGGTGGTGACAGGTGATGATTTTCCTCCAAGAACCCCCCAGGGAGCAGTAGTAGGTAGAGGTTAAGTCCCAGGCATTTCCCCTCATTATCTAGTAAATAACTTGAGCGCCTTTCTAAATAGCGTCAATGTGCAGCCCCGTTGGCCGTCAGCTCTGGAAAGCTCTCAGAACCTAGTGAGATGGTTATAAAAGTCACTCAGTCCCAAATTGTGCATGGTCATTGTTGGCCAGCGTGCTGCCGCCCACACAGGCTCCTGAGTAAGAGGCATGACAGAAGCCACTTATCCCCAGGACTTGCAGCATGACAGCACTGGAGATGGTTGCATGGCCTGCAGCTCGGTGAGCTTGGCAGAACCTGGGAGTGGACACACGTCCTTGTTAGGATTAGAGGCTTGCTTTAGCCCCCAAGTAAACCCATGCAGTCTTGTCTCTGCTCTAAAGTGTGTGTGTTGGGAGGCGAGTGATATTAAAAGGCTTAAATTTGAATTGATCTTTTTTTTTGTTTAATAGAGCTAAGCAAATTCTAAGTTCCCCAAACTACCATTTGAAAGCCCAGATGGAAAAATCCTCTTACCACCTGTTCTTGGCACATTCTGCTCTGTCTGTGTACATGGTGCCAGCCACTTTCTGCAGGCAGTGCCAGGTAGCTATTTGTAAAATCATAGTCATTGAACGTTGGCTCATTTTTTAATGTGCACAACGTTAAAGAAAATAATTTGACATAACTTCCCAAGAATATAAGAGAAAACCAAGGTACTATCCAGAGAGACTCTCACTTTTGCATTTTCCTACTTTCATCTTCTATGAGCCTGTCAATATGTGCTCTGTGGGGTTCTCGTTCTTTGGCAATAATTCTCTGTAGGCATAGGGGTGGGAGATTGGGGAAGTGGAGATGAGAGGCCCTCTTACAAAACCTGTTGTTGTTGTTAGGTGCTGTTGAGTCAGTTCTGGCTCATGACAACCTTCTGTGTAACAGAATGAAATGCTTCCCGGGCCTGCACCATCTTCACAAACATTGCCATGTTTGAGCCCGTTGTTGTAGCCACTGTGTCAGTGCTTTTTGTTGAGGGTCTTCCTCTTTTTTTCGCTGACCCTCTACTTAACCAAGTGTCGTGTCCTTCTCCTGGGATTGATTGGTCCCTCCTGAAAACAAATCCAAAGTAAGTCAGATGAAGTCTCGTGGCCATCTTCTCTTCTAAGGAGCATTCTGGCTGTACTTCTTCCAAGACAAAACCCAGAGGGGCTGAAGAAGAAAAGGACATATCAATGCCCTGGAGGGAATTTGTCTAGTATTTATTATTCTCACGTGCCCTGGGTAAACAGCTTTTCATTATCTCATTCAAACAAGCCCAGCCTTTGGCTCTTCCAAGTCAGAGGCTGTCAACCTGCCTCTGCAGACTTTTTGTAAATGTTTAGTTAATTAGATGTCAAGCACCGCAGGTGGGAGACAAGCATAAGTGCTTCATATTCTGTCTGACAGGAGTAAAATTGACCACTAATCATGAGAAGGGGAATTTGGTAAAAGACAAAAACAGACCTGAGGATTTAGGTTCCTGGTCCCTGTGTCTATGGACCAATTTTTCTCCCATTTCGAGTCCCCTTTTTCTTCTTGTCGTGTACAGTAATTTTCAGTTGGATGCTGGATACTATAAATGTTACCTTGTTGAGCATCTGGAATTTGTTGCCTTCCTTTAAAGACAGTTGGACTTTGCTTTGGCGGGCAGTTATTTGTAGATCTGTTTGGTCCTTTGGAGGTTGCTTTTTTTTTTTTTTTAAAGCTTTGTTAGAGCGACCCTAAAGTAGTCTTATCTAGGGCTAGTTTAGCCCTAAGGGTTCCTGGGTTGTGCACTACAAAGATGTAATCCTTATGAGATCTCCACTACATACCCTGGGTATTCAATGTGGTCTTTCTACTCTGGAATGGTGGGACATCTCTCAGCTCTGTGTGAACTCAGGTAGTTTTACAGCTCACAGTTTCCAGGTGGTTGTTCTTTAAGCAGACCTATAGAGTTTCACCCTAAACATGCATATCCTTATATTCAACCAGAGACTCAAAAGGACACCTGTGGAGACTTCTGGAGCTCTTTCTTTATGTAACTCCTTCCTCTGCAGTACCCTGCCCTGCAATGCTGCCACAGTCTCCCTGAGCTCCGGTCTCATCTCCTTGATTCAGCAACATTGCCATGCTCCCTCCATGTGAGATCCTCTTCCGTGCACTAGGATCTGGAATTTGCACTAGGATCTGCAATTTGCCTCCAGGCAGACAGCCAGGGAGGCTGGGGGACTCACCTCATTTACTTCACTTCTCTCAGGGATTATGATCTTGGGCTGCTTATTGTCCAACATGTAGAAAATAGTTGTTTCATATATTTTATCCAGTTTTCTAGTAGTTCCTGGTGGGAAGATAAGCCTGGTACCAGGTACTTTGTCATGGCCAGAAGTGGACGTTCCCAGGTTCTTAGTCTGGATGCATCTGTAAGTTATTTCTGCTATCAACAGTCCATTAGATAATAAACAGTCAAATGGAAAAAACAGGATGGGGGAGGAGATTGTAATCCAATGGGAAAAGAGTCATGTAAACAAGGTCACCTTGGGGGAGAACAGTAGAGATGTGTAGGCCCCACGGGGGTAGGTGGAGTTTATCTCTGAAGCTTAGTTTTAGTCCTTTATTCTGATCTTCCCTGTCTGACTCCAACACTGTTACCCTTCTAAGCCTGGCTTGCAAACTCCTTTCTCCCTTCCCATATCAGTACTGACCCACCCTTGTCCCTGTCATGCTCTCTGATGGGTAACAGCAGATGCTAATCTTGATCTAATAAGCCGAACTGCACTATGCATTTCTTTGTCCTCAATGTCCTGAGCCTGAAGGCTGATGCCTTCATGGTACAGGGAAGGCCAATGGGAGATATTAGTGTTAGAGGCAGTTTTTCAACTCTTCAGATCACACCAAGCAGGCAATTGTGAATGTCCTCAATCCCAGCTCCATAGCTTTAGTCTATTCCCTTTCCCAGCCCCCCAATCAGGAAGACTCCACTTGTCCTCTCTGTCCACCCATATGCACCTAGTCTTAAACTCAGCTCCAGCCCATCCCCATTGTAGGTTTGTGATATCATGTGCGCCAGGTTTCTTGCTTGGGTGTATGGTTTCTTGCCAGAAAGACTGCAAGTTTCTTGTCTTTAGCATCATGCGCCTTTCAATATGTCCCAACCTTTCTCTTTTATCAGTATATTTTAGGGCAGTTTTTGAGTTTTATCCATTACAAAAAGCAGAATTACAGACCTGGTTGCTCCTAGAACCACTTCTTGCCTTGGGGGCTCTCCTGACTGGGGCCTGGGGTGTTGCCTGTGCAGTTTTTCCTTTGCTTGAAGGGCGTACTCTAACACAATGAATTTCTGTGGAAGGTGTTGCCCTGTTCTAATACGATGCTAGCTTCTTGCTGGAAGGGGGCGATTGGTGCTGCTGCTGTTGTCTGCTTTTCTAGTATGATGCATTTGCATCTGTCTTTTCTATAGCAGTTACATTCTTGCTGTAGGCTATTCCAGTGTGAGAGGAATTTATTAAATCAACTTTATTGAGGCATAATTTACAGCAATAAAATGCCCAGATTTTATGTTTATAATTTTATGAGTTTTGACAATGTACGCATCTGTCTAACTACCACCCCAATCAAGATACAGAACAGTTATATCACCCCAGAAAGTCACTTGTTCTCCTTCAGAGTTCATCTCTTTCCTGCAGGCAACAACTGATCTTAGTTCTATCACCAGAGATAAATTTTGCAGATTCTAGAGCATCAGATCACAGCAACTCATAGCGATCCCATGTGACAGAGTAGAACCGCCCAGGAGGGTTTACTTGACTGTAATCTTTACAGGAGCAGATCGCCAGGTCTTTCTCCCACGGAGCCATTGGGTGTGTTCAAACCACCAACCTTTCAGTAAGCAACCAAGCGTTTAACCTTTGCACCATCAGGGCTTGCTATGAGTCAAAATCGATTTGACAGCACCTAACAACAGCAACAACAGAGCATCATACAAACGGAATCGTACAGAGTGCACTGTTTTATGGCCTACTTCTTTTGCTCATAATGTCTGTGAGCGTCATCTGTGTTGTGGTATCCTCAGTTATTTTATTGCTGTTACTTTTTATGGGAGTGTATTCCATTGTTTGAAAATATCACAATTTGTTTATCCATTCACCTGTTTGGACATTTGGATGTTTCCAGTTCTTGGCTATGAACATTTCTGTTTATGTATTTTTGTTGATATATGTTTTCATTTCTTCTGGGTAAATAGAGTAGAATTGTTGGGTCTTGAGATAAGCATATGTTTGTTTTTACATTAAAACAAACAAACAAAAACAAAACTTTTCAGTGGGTTTCCAAATTGTTCGTACCATTTTAAACTCTACTAGCATTTAAGAATTCCAGCTAATTCCACATCCTCAGCAACACAGCATTGTCAGCCTTTTTAAATTTTAGCGATTCCACTGGGCATGTATTGGTATATCATTGTGGTGTTAACTTGTACTTCCCTGATGACTAAGGATATTGAGCATCTTTTACAAGTACTTATTAGCCTTTCATGTACCTGTGTGGGTGTTCAGTATTTTGCCTATTTTTAATTGTTTTTCTTATTGTTATTGTGTTGTAGGAGTCCTTTATCATGCATACATATTGCAAATAATCTCTTCCAGTTTGTGGTTTGCCCTCTTATTTTCTTAACAGTGTCTTTTAAGTAATATAAGTTTTTAACTTTGATAAAGTATAATATATCAACTTTGTCCAATGGTTAGTGCTTTTTGCATTCTTCTAAGAGACTTGTGCCTTCTCCAACACGGCACATATTTTCTCTCATGCTTTTTCCTAGAAGTTTTGGGTTTAAATCTAAATTCATGATTAAGATAGAGTCTGTGATTCTAAATCTTAATTGATGATTCATTTTGAGTTTTTGTTTAATAACTCTATACTGTGAATTTGATAACATATATAGAAGAAAATATAAAACAGCAATAGCACAAAACTCAAGAAGGGTGAGTGGGAATGGGGGGGGTGGAACTATACAGTTTTAGCTTATACCTGAAGTAGTATAATGTTATTTGAATAGCCTGTGATAAGATAAAGATACATATTTTAAATCCTAGAGCAACTGTTAAAAGAAAGAGAGATATAGCTAATAAATCAGTAAAAGAGATAAAACAGAATACTAAAAATAATAGCTAATAAGTCAATACAGGAGATAAAGTGGAATACTAAAAATACTCAGTTGAGTTAAAGGTAGGCAGGAAAGAAAGAACAAATAACATAGTGAGAAAATAAAAAACAAAAATTAGGATGGTAGACTCAAAACCAACCATATTAATAATTATATTAAGTGTAAATGGCCTAAACATTCTAGTTAAAAGGATAGAATTGTCAGAGTGGTTAAAAAAAGTAAGACTGAACTATACGCTACCTACAAGAAATTCACTTTAAATATAAAGGTAGCTAGGTTAAACATAAAGGATGAAAAAAATGTATACCACGCAAACACTAGTCATAAGAAAGCTGTAGTGGCTATATTAAACTGACTAATAATAAACTGACTACCTTAGTTACTTAGCGTTGCTATAACAGAAATGCCAAAATGGATGGCTTTAACAAACAGAAATTTATTTTCTCAGTCTAGGAGTCCAGAAGTCTGAATTCACAAGCCAGCTGTAGGGGATGGCTTTCTTCTTCTGTCTGCTCGGGGGGAAAGTCCTTGTCATCAATCTTCTCCTGATCTAAGAGCTTCTCAGCACAGGGACCACAGGTCCAAAGGATACGCTCTGCTCTTGGCTTTTCTTGCATGGTGGTACTGAGGTCCCTCTCCTCTCTGCTCAATTCTCTCTTTTATATCTCAAAAGAGACTGACTCAAGATACAACCTAATCCTATAGATTGAATCCTGCCTCATTAACATAACTGCCTCTAATCCTGCCTCATTAACATCATAGAGGTTAGGATTTACAACATATAGGATAATCATATCAGATCACAAAATGGTGGATAAACACACAATACTGGGAATCATGGCCTAGCCAAGTTGATATACATTTTGGGGGGCACAATTCAATCCATAACACTAATGATGAAATTATTTGCTGATGTGGTATGACTTAAAATGAAAAGAAATAGCTGCAAACATCCATTAGTAATCAGAACATTGAGTGTACGAAATATGAGTCAAGAAGAGTTGGAAGTTGTCGGAAATGAAACGGGATGTATCAAGATCAATATCCTAGGCATTAGTGAGCTGAAATTTATTCTTAAAGCAACACATTCAGGTAGGTACACTTAATATCTGCCTTTTAAGGGTGAGGAAATGGAGTCTCCATGAGTTTAAAAACCTTCCCAAGATCACACAGCTGGTGAGAGGTAGCCCCAAGAATGAAAGACAGGTTTATGTGACAGTGGTCTTACTTACTATTCTGGAACATTTGGGAAGCTTCAGTACTTCCTCTGTAAAAATAAGGATATGAGTTCAAGGTTGACTGAAGCCATATTCTAGAATGGGAATAACTGGAATGGAAAAGATACTGTACATAAAACACCAGCCCAGAGCCTGGCCTTGCCTGCAGCAGAGACATGGGGAGAGAGGCACAAGAAAGAATGACCCCAAGTGCTAGGCAGTAAAAAAAAAAGGGCCTGTTAAAGGTGCATTCTAGCAGGGGCCTATAGACCTTGGGCATGTGTGTGTTAACATTGTCTCTTGGTGCCATCTACCTTTGCTATGTCTGGTCTGAAGTGATAGGCAGGTGTGTAAATGAGTGTGGGAGTGGGTAAGGTGGAACTGTGGCAAAGAGAGCAAGAGCCTTCTAAAGAGTCAGCAGCAACTGGCCTCAAACCCCCTGAACCCCAGAAGGAATGTGGACCTGGCATCGCCAGATCTGATTTTTCAAGAGATGCCAGTGTTCTGGCTTTTAAATAAAAATCTCACTTTGGCACTAATTTAAACTTTTAAAGCAAATACCCTGAAGGCTGAATAAGACACATCTGTGGGCTGGCTTTAGCTCATGGTGGCCAGTCAATAGTCTTGATCCAATGTGTTTTCTGAGGACATTCCAATAATCAGAACAAAAGTGCTTTTCTTATCCTTCAAATTCCTTTGAGTCATGATTCTCCAAAACTGTGTGGACAGCAGTGGGTTGGAAGTAATATTTATGTTGGAATGGAAAACTGATGGTGTTTTTCTCTTAGAAGACTCCAGAACAGAGGACAAGGTGATTAATCTTATTAGTGTTTGTTTAAAAAAAAAAAAAAGACCGACGAGCACCTCTGGAAGACAGTTCTTTTGATGGAGACCTTGCCACGTGTGTGACACCAGCCTGCCAGAAAAGTCCCATCAACTAACACCAAACAGTGTCCTCATTGCAGCTACTCAGGAAGGAAAGGTGATCGCACAGCCACCCCCTCACTCACAGGAAGGAGAACGGAGAACTCCACAGGTGATGATGACCAGATAAGGGCTCAGGGTGTAACATTACAGATCCACTATGTCTAATATTAAAGAGAAATACTTCATTGTTGCTGGGAAGTATATGTGATGAATTATACTGTTGTACTCGTAGTTGGGGGAGGGTGGGACTTTTTCTTTATTTAAAAGAAAGAACAAAAGCATGAGCAACCAAAAAAAATTAGATAAATTGGTATTCATCAAAATTAAAAACTTTTGTGGATCAGGGAACATATCAAGAAAGTAAAAGAACAACCTAAAGAATGGGAGAAAATATTTGGGAAACATATATTGGGTAAGGGCTCAGTATACAGAATATATAAAGAACACCTACAACTTAACAACAAAAAGACGAACAATCCAAATGAAAAAATGGGGCAAAGAACTCGAATAGATATTTCACCAAAATAATATGCAAATGCCAATAGCCAACATAAAAAGATGCTGAACTTCATTAGCCATTATGGAAATGCAAATCAAAACCACAATGAGATACCACTTTACCCCTGCTAGAATTGCTATTATCAGAAAAGTAGAAAATAACAAATGCTGGTGAGGTTATGGAAAATTGGAACCATTGCTGGTGGGAATGTAAAAGGTTGTTGCTATTGTGAAAAACAGTTTGGTGGTTCTTCAAAAAGCTAGACCTAGAATTATCATTGTTGTTGTGTGCCATCGAGTGGATTCCAACTCGTAGCTAGCCTATAGGTGAGAGTAGAATTGTCCCATAGGGTTCCCAAGGAGCAGCTGGTGGATTTGAACTGCAGATCTTTTGGCTAGCAGCCTGAGCTCTTAACCAATTTGCCACCAGAATTACCATATGACCCAGCAATTCCACTCATAGATAATAAATCCAAAAGACTTGAAAGCAGGGACTCAAACAGATACTTGTATACCAATGTTCATAGAAGTATTATTCACAATAGCCAAAAGGTGGAAATAACCCAAGTGTCCATCAACAGATAAATGGTTAAATAAAATGTGGTATATCCATACAATGGAATATTATTCAGGCATAAATAGAAATGAAATTCTGATGCATGTGACAACATGGATGAACCTTGAAAACACTATGCCGAGTGAAATAAATCAGACACAAAAGGACAGATATTGTGTGAAGCCACTTACATAAAATATCTAGAATAGGCAAATGCATAGAGACCAAAGTATATTAGTGGCTACCAAAAGCTGGAAGTAAGAGAGGCTGCGGAATTATTGCTTAAAAAAAGAAAGAAGGAAGAACAGACTAGGTCAGCGCTTCTTCAACTTTCAGGCGCACACGAATCACCTAGGGAATATGGTTAAAATTCAGATTATGATTCAGTGGGTCTGGGGTGGGGTCTGAGAATTTGCATTTCCAACAAGCTCCCAGGTGCTACTGGTCCCAGGACCACACTCTAAGTTACAAGAGACTACACATACTTGTACCCGTGGCCGTCGAGTCAATTCCAACTCACAGCGACCCTGCAGGACAGGGTAGAACAGCCCGATAGGGTTTCCAAGGAGCGCCTGGTGAATTTGAACTGCCCATCTTTTGGTTAGCAGCAGAGCTCTTAACCACTGTACCACCAGGGCTCCTACAAGAGACTAAACCCAAACCCACTGCCATCGAGTCGATTTTGACTCATAGCGACCTAAGCTGACATCAATTGTGAATTTTGCTGATACTCATAAGCACTTCTCATCTTCCCCAACCCTTCCTCCCAAGGGGTGCCTTTCTGTAATGACACAAACCCCAGGCCTCTGGTTAGAACCTGGTCTGGCCTGGCTCAGGCTCTTGCCTGTCTATCTCTCCCAGCCCCAGCCCCCAGCACCCCCCACCAACCACCATGTTTAATCTGTTGCCAAGCAGTGTCAAATTCTACCTCCCCAGTGTATCTGCTGGCACTCCACCTCGCATGTCTTGGTTTCTGCCACTGGCATGGGTTTTGTGCTTCCTCAGGAGTCCTGGTGGTACAGTGGTTAAGCACTCAGTGCTAAGCGAAAAGTTGGTGTTTGAACACACTAGCTGCTCTGTGGGAAAAAGATAGGGCAGTCTGCTTCTGGAAAGATTACAGCCTTTGAAACCCTGGGGCAGTTCTGCTCTGAATTGATGGCAATGGGTTTTTCAGGTTTAATTGTTCTCTCTGCCCTGTCTCCTCCCGCTCTCATTCAATTTAACCAAAAAACCAAACCTGTTGCCCTTGAGTTGATGCGATCCTGACTCATGGCAACCCCATGTGTTACAGAGTAGAACTGCTCCATAGGGTTTTCTTGGCTGTAATCTTCAGGGAAGCAGATCGCCAGGCCTTTCTTCCAAAGTGATGCTGGCTGTATTCAAACTGCCAACCTTTAGGTTAGCATTTGAGTTCAAACTGTTAACACCACCCAGGGACCTATTCATTTTAACAGAGCTGCCCAGTCAACCTTTCTGAGCTCTGTTCACAGCACTCCCTGGCTCAGGAGTAACCCCAGCCCACCTTTCTTACCTGTCCCTTCCCTGCACACCCCTGCAAGCCTATCTCCTCCCCCCTGCAAGCCCATCCCTGGTAATGCTCCCACTAGCTTTGTCTAAGCTGATTTTTCTTCCCAGAACAGGCTCCACCCTCTCATTCATCAACCTCACACCTCCAGGGCTAGCTCAGCCTGATGAGACCCATTGACGGGTTTTGTCCCCTTGTATACTTTTTTTTATACTGGTTTTAGATTTCTGCCTAGCATCACTCCCAAGCAGCGCTCTGTCCCTCATTCTGGGCCATTGCCTGGAAATCTCTCTGCAACCTGATTGTCACCCCAAGTTAAGGAGAAGGACAGAAGGGCAGGGGCCCATTCTGTTACCTGGAGGCAGCCCGGTTAAGAAATTGCCCCTGCTCCGTTTGAGCTCTCCTTACTACGTTCCCTCCCCCAGCCATGTTCTTTGAATGCCCAGTGCTTGGGCTTGGTGTACGCCCTTTGCATAATTATAGCTTCTCTGTCTCTGCCCTCTGAAATAATAGTCCCCCATGTCCCACCTCCTCCCATACACAGAGCAATGCCCACCACTCATCTTCCAAAACAGCAATCCTTGTCTTTTTAAAGCCAGCCCTCCCCTGTGTCTCCGAGCCCACTTCTTCTCTCTCTTCTCCTCCCCTCTCCTCTGTTCATGTACAGCCACGGTCTCTAGACTTCAGTTTTTCTTCCCATGTCCTCTCTCCCTACTTCTGCTAGAAGAGGACACATTTGCTATTTCTGGAAAAGTAACTTGCCCTTTCCCGCCTCCCCTTAACAAGCCATGGACTTAGGTTAGGTGTTCAGCCAACTTCTAACAACAGCTCCTGATAACAACCTAAATTTATCCAATACTTACCTGCCAGGTGCTCTGCAGCAGCCTCTCATTTAAATCTTATAGCCCCATGGAAATCCTTGACAACTTCAGTCTTTTCTCCGTTTATCATGATGTTCCTCATTGGTCCAGTTGTGAGGATTTTTGTTTTCTTTATGTTGAGGTGCAATCCATACTGAAGGCTGTGGTCTTTGATCTTCATTAGTAAGTGCTTCAAGTCCTCTTCACTTTCAGCAAGCAAGGTTGTGTCATCTGTATAATGCAGGTTGTTAATGAGTCTTCCTCCAATCCCGATGCCCCGTTCTTCTTCATATAGTCCAGCTTCTTGGATCATTTGCTCAGCATACAGATTGAATAGGTATGGTGAAAGAATACAACCCTGACGCACACCTTTCCTGACTTTAAACCAATAAGTATCCCCTTGTTGTGTCTGAACAACTGCCTCTTGATCTATGTAAATGTTCCTCATGAGCACAATTAAGTGTTCTGGAATTCCCATTCTTCGCAGTGTTATCCATAGTTTGTTATGATCCACACAGCCGAATGCTTTTGTATAGTCAATAAAACACAGGTAAACATCCTTCTGGTATTCTCTGCTTTCAGCCAGGATCCATCTGACCTCAGCAATGATATCCCTGGTTCCATGTCCTCTTCTGAAACTGGCCTGAATTTCTGGCAGTTCCCTGTTGATATACTGCTGCAGCTGTTTTTGAATGATCTTCAGCAAAATTTTGCTTGTGTGTGATATTAATGATATTGTTCTATAATTTCCACATTCGGTTGGATCACCTTTCTTGGGAATAGGCATAAATATGGATCTCTTCAGTCAGTTGGCCAGGAAGCTGTCTTTCATATTTCTTGGCATAGACGAGTGAGCACCTCCAGCGCTGCATCTGTTTGTTAAAACATCTCAATTGATATTCCATCGATTCCTGGAGCCTTGTTTTTCGCCAGTGCCTTCAGAGCAGCTTGGACTTCTTCCTTCAGTACCATTGGTTCCTGATCATACGCCACCTCTTGAAATGGTTGAATATCGACTAATTCTTTTTGGTGTAATGACTCTGTGTATTCCTTCCATCTTCTTTTGATGCTTCCTGCGTCGTTTAATATTTTCCCCATGGAATCCTTGACTATTGCAACTCGAGGCTTGAATTTTTTCTTCAGTTCTTTCAGCTTGAGAAACGCCGAGCGTGTTCTTCTCTTTTGGTTTTCCATCTCTAGCTCTTTGCACATGTCATTATAACACTTTACTTTGTCTTCTCAAGAGGCCCTTTGAAATATTCTCTTCAGTTCTTTTACTTCATCAATTCTTCCTTTTGCTTTAGCTGCTCGATGCTCAAGAGCAAGTTTCAGAGTCTCCTCTGACATCCATCCTGGTCTTTTCTCTCTTTCCTGTCTTTTCAGTGACCTCTTGCTTTCTTCATGCATGATGTCCTTGATGTCATTCTACAACTCGTCTGGTCTGCAGTCACTAGTGTTCAGTGCATCAAATCTATTCTTGAGATGGTCTCTAAATTCAGGTGGGATATACTGAAGGTCATATTTTAGCTCTCGTGGACTTGCTCTGATTTTCTTCAGTTTCAGCTTGAACTTTCATATGAGCAATTGATGGTCTGTTCCACAGTCAGCCCCTGGCCTTGTTCTGACTGATGATATTGAGCTTTTCCATCATCTCTTTCCACAAATGTAGTCAATTTGATTTCTGTGTGTTCCATCTGGCGAGGTCCACGTGTATAGTCGCCGTTTATGTTGGTGAAAGAAGGTATTTGCAATGAAGAAGTCATTGGTCTTGCAAAATTCTATCATTCGCTCTCTGGCATTGTTTCTATCACCAAGGCCATATTTTCCAACTACTGATCCTTCTTCTTTGTTTCCAACTTTCGCATTCCAATCGCCAGTAATTATCAATGCATCTTGATTGCATGTTCGATCCATTTCAGGCTGTAGCAGCTGATAAAAATCTTCTATTTCTTCATCTTTGGCCCTAGCAGTTGGTACGTAAATGTGAATAATAGTCGTATTAGCTGGTCTTCCTTGTAGGTGTATGGATATTATCCTATCACTGACAGCATTGTACTTCAGGATAGATCATGAAACGTTCTTTTTTGACCATGAATGCAACACCATTCCTCTTCAAGTTGTCATTCTCAGCATAGTAGACTATATGATTGTCCAATTCAAAATGGCCAGTACCAGTCCATTTCAGCTCACTAATGCCTAGGATACCGATGTTTATGCATTCCATTTCGTTTTTGATGATTTCCAATTTTCCTAGATTCATACTTCATACATTCCAGGTTCCGATTATTAATGGATGTTTGCAGCTGTTTCTTCTCATTTTGAGTTGTGCCACATCAGCAAATAAGGATTTCATTTTACTTGGATCCACAATCAACAGCCATGGAAGCAGCAGTCAAGAAATCAAAAGATGCATTGCATTGGGCAAATCTGCTGCAAAGGACCTCTTCAAAGTGTTGAAGAGCAAAGATGTCACCCTGAAGATTAAGGTGCGCCTGACCCAAGCCATGGTGTTTTCAGTCGCATCATATGCATATGAAAGCTGGACAATGAATAAGGAAGACCGAAGAAGAGTTGACGCCTTCGAATTGTGGTGTTGGCGAAGAATATTGAATATACCATGGACTGCCAAAAGAACGAACAAATATGTCTTGGAAGAAGTGCAGCCAGAATGCTTCTTAGAGGCAAGGATGGAGAGACTGCGTCTTACCTACTTTGGACACGTTGTCAGGAGAGATCAGTCCCTGGAGAAGGACATCATGCTTGGCAGAGTACAGGGTCAGCGGAAAAGAGGAAGACCCTCAACAAGGTGGATTGACACAGTGCCTGCAACAATGAGCTCAAGCATAACAATGATTGTAAGGATGGCGCAGGACCAGGCAGTGCTTCGTTCTGTTGTGCATAGGGTTGCTATGAGTTGGAACTGACTCAACGGCACCTAACAACAACAACAGCCCCATGGAATACGTTTTACTTCCTGTCCCCACTGCATAGAGGAGAAAGTTGAGAAATAATCCCCTTAAAGTAGAAAATGGCAGAGGCACAATTCTGATCCAAACCAGGCCACTTGGAATGCAGCGCCAGCGGTGGGTACTGCTCCTCACCCCATGCCACCAGCGACCACCTAACGGGAAATCCACGTCAGGTGTGTGGTCACTGGCTGTTTCCAGTTCCAGCTGCAGAGGACTTGTGTCAAATGTAGGCTTACTTTATCACTTCACCTTAGCAATACCCAGAGACAGTACTCGTACTTTCAGAATTTTGTGAGGATGACAAAAGGAACCATTGGAAATGAAATTCCCGTTATAGGATAAGCTCTATTTCTGTTCTTACATTAACTTAAGCATATGTGGGGAGCCATTGTGTGGCACAAATGGTTAACATGCTCAGCTACTCATCTAAAGTTTGGCGATTTAAACCCACCCAGAGGTGCCTCAGAAGACAGGCTTGGCAATCTACTTCCTAAAACTCAGTCATTGAAAACCCTACGGAGCACAGTTGTACTCTGACATTCAATGGCAACTGGTTACTGGTTAAACACAGAGGTAGCAAATTTCAAATGCTGTGCAGGTTTAATGAGTTTTGTTGCAATCTGTACCAATTTTTCCTCTCCATAGTTGATGAAGCCTGAGCCCGAGGTGTTGAAGGCTCGGCCTCTGCTTTGGCCTTGGTCACCCTCTTCCCTCACCCTCCTAGTTCCAGGGCTGCTAACCTCTCTGCCCATTCAACGCCTGCCCCTGGCCTGACTTTGCCCTGGCATGGAATCCGATGCCCTCAATGCAGAGCTCTGACAGGTCCAGCCTTAGCACCTCTTAGCTTATCAACTATTTTTCCACACCATTGGCACTGCAGCTCCTAATGACTAATCCGCAGGTCCCTGCTGTGGAAGCAACAGCCAGAGGTGTGCTCTGGGGCGTCTGTGTGCTGACGGTCATGCCCTGTGCCAGTGCCACCAGAGGAGGGCTGTGGCTTGCTGGGGACTTCACGGGGAATGAATCTCTCCTAGTTGCATGCTGCTGATGGATGAACTCATACAGTTGAATTATTGCTGTGGTTAGTGACTTAGAGATTGGTCAGAGTCAGACCCTGCAGGAACGTCTGTGGAGACTGGCAGCAGAATAGGGCGGTCAGGGGCCTGGGCTGTATCGTGAGTCTTTTCCCAGAAAGGTGCCACAGCCGGGCTGTGCAGGAAGGAGAGCTGGAAGGGGCTGTCTCTAGACTCCCCGCCTCCTAGAAGATGGGTCTCTGGAGCTTGATCCTCTCTAAAGGCGTCCGTGGGCATCAGCTTGGTCTTCTCCAGGGCCATTTCCGGTGTTGTTAGGTGAGTCCCATCCAGCCTCCCAGCTCATCTTTCACTTGAGGGGGTTGTCCCAGTCTCCTGCACACCTGAAAACTGGACTGTGCTTCCTTCCTGCACCGGTGGAAGAGCCCCTCTGCAAAATGTGCATTGGATTTTTTCCTGTTTAATGGTCAAACTCCCTGAAGTGTAATAACTTCTTCCTTCCTATCCAATGCACTTAGACAACAAATTCCTCCCTGCTACCCTTCCCAAGCTCCATGGGCCTCAGTTTTCCAATCTGTAAAACTAAAGGAGTTGGCCCAGGTGGATTTGAGGCCTGGCGTTCTAGCTTCCTTAGTGTCACTGTTTTAACTTTGCTGACAGGCGCTAGCCCACAAGATGCTTTTATGTAAGCCATAAAAAGGCCCCTTCCTCCAGGAAGCCTGGTGGGGCAGTGGTTAAGAGCTCTGCTGCTAACCAAAAGGTCAGCAGTTTGAATCCACCAGTCACTCCTTGGAAACCCTATGGGGCAGTTCTACTCTGTCTTATAGGGCAGCAATGTGTCAGAATCGACTCGATGGCAATGGGTTTGGTTTTTTTTCTATTTGATCCTCCAGAACAGAGCCTATTCCGGGATTATCCATGGCCTGGTAAGCAGACAAGGGTGGATTTCAGCCCCTCTTTACTCCTTTAGCCAGATACCCTTGTGCAGTGAACAACCTGCCCAACCATTTGTGCCAGCCTTGTTTTCCAAATGCCAGCAGGGCATGCACCTGCAAAGAACAAATAGGCAGTAGTTTATAGTCTTCGTGCAGGACTTTTGTCCTCAGCCAAGGGTGTTCCCCCCACCCCCCAGGGGACTTTTGGCAATGTCTGGGTACATTTGGTGGCTTAGTGGTTAAGAGCTCGGCTGCTGTCATGGATTGAATTATGTCCCCCCAAAAATGTCTGTATCAGTTGGGGTGGGCCATGATTCCTGGTACTGTGTGATTTTCCTATATGTTGTAAATCCTGCTTCTGTGATGTTAATGAGGGAGGATGGGTGGCAGTTGTGTTAGTGAGGCAGGACTCAACCTACAAGAATGAATTGTGTCTTGAGGCAATCTCCTGAGATATAAAAGAAAGAAGCGAGCAGAGAGACAAGGGGACCTCAGACCACCAAGAAAGCCGTGGTGGGAGCGGAGTGCGTCCTTTGGACCCAGAGAGAAGCTCCTAGTCTGAGAGGAAGATTGATGAGAGAGCCAACACAGAGAGAAAGCCTTTCCCTGGAGCTGACACCCTGAATTTGGACTTTTAGCCTACTTCACTGTGAGAAAATAAACTTCTCTTTGTTAAAGCCAGCCACTTGTGGTATTTCTGTTATAGCAGCACTAGATAACTAAGACAGCTGCTAACCAAAAGGTCAGCAGTTTGAATCTACCACCCGTTCCTTGGAAACCCTATGGGAGCAGTTCTGTTCTGTCTTACAGAGTCACTATGAGTCGTAATTGACTTGATGGCAATGGGTTTGGTTTTTTGGGGTTTTTTTTGCAGACATTTTGGTTGTCACAACTGGGGGCAGGGCTGCTACTGGCATCTAGTGGGTAGAGGCCAGGGATGCAGCTAAACAGCCTACAAGGCACAGAACAAAATTTTCTGGCCCAAAACATCGACAGCTCTGAGGCTGAGAAATCCTGGTTCAGAACATTAGCCACAATAATGAGACTTTGCAAAAACAAAAATCAGTGCTGATTCAGGAAGTCGTAGCAAAAGTTCAAATTTGTTAGTAACTTTAAGAGTTATTTCTAAACAATATATTTGAACCCCTGTCTCTTTCTGTGCCTCTTTGCTTGCTGCATGCATTTCCTTCACCTTTGGCAAGAAGACTGAACTCTTGTTTGGGAAACCCAAGAAAAAGCCTGAAGATTATGGCTGCTAGGAGCGATTCCCTGTGTTCTTTCCTTCTTGTGCCTTTCCAAGCTTATAGAAACCCCAGGTTTAAATTGTAGGTTAAGATTACCAAGAAAATTTTTAATTAGTACTTAAGATTTTATGCTGTGAATGAAACTATAAATTAACCTACAAGTGAGTCTACAATTTGAATATTCGCTCTACACAAAAGCGCTAGGTAAAATGCTATTTTAAATTTTTAAACAGTAGTTGAAGGGTAATTGACCTTCTGTAGTATTTGGTGGTTTATTATTGAAATTACATGTTTACATAAAGGGAAATATGGATTAAATGGAACTTCAAATTGTAAAATGGAAATCAGGTTGGCTCCTCACTTGTTTAGGGAAGCCTGTTGGTGCAACGGTTAGACACTCAGCTGCTAAAAGGTCAGTGCTCGGACCCACCAGCTGTGCTCCACTGAAGAAAAGACCTGGTGATCTGCTGCCATAAAAATTATAGCCTAGGAAGCCCTAAGGGGCAGTTCTACTCTGTCCTGTAGGGTTGCTGTGAGTAGGAATTGACTGAACAACACACAACAACATTCATTTGTCCAGGTTGGTCTTGCAAAAAAACATTCAAGAGTCAGCTTCCACTAAGGATATAGAAAGCAACACGTAAAATGAGAAAAAGGCAGATAATCTACAAGGCACCTAAGCGAACCGAATTCTAAAGAGGGACAGGCCCCGCCAAGAGAGATGGTACACACAAGCTGTGTCACCTCAGGGAGAGCCCAGGGCACTGGGCAAGGAAACGGCTGCCCTGTAAGTAGGTAGAATCATTAAAGCCAAGTGTGGGCTAATGCGTCTGTTTAGAATACTTGCCACAAATATTCTAAAGTATTCTAAGTATTCTAACATGCCACAAAGGATGTTCATGCTTACGAGCTCTTTCCCACGGGCCTCCATCACTGGCTAGTGAGAAGGGGTAGAAGCCAGGCAGGACACTGGAGACAGCCTCCCTAGGTAAGGCAGTGTGGGGGTGATTGGTGACTGTGGGGCAAACACGCACAAGCCCTTCCCTTCCCCAACCCTTCCCTCCTATGAAACAAAAGCCTTAAACTGTGGGGAGAGGGAGAGGGAGCGACAGACCCTATTGCCCCCAGGCATAGACAAAGATCAACCGTGCCAGAAGAAAAACAATTGCCCTTGAGTCAACTCCAACTCCTGACGACCCCATGTGTGTCAGAGTACAACTGTGCTCCCTAGGGTTTTCAGTGGCTGAGTTTTCAGAAGTGGATCACCAGGCCTGTCTTCCGAGGTGTCTCTGGAGGGACTCGAACAGCCAATCTTTTGGCCAGCAGCCGAGCTTAGGGAATCACCAGTTCCTCTTTTTCTGCAGTACCACGGATTCACTCTGTGGACAGTGAAGATGCAATGGGCGTGTGTTCCCAGCTTTCAGATGAGGTGTCTGCTAAGTGAGAATTAAAGCTGACCAGGAAGGAGCTAAGTTATAAATGCTCCCCCGATGACTATGGCAGTGAGTCATCAGTTCTGGTGTTTCATTATACCCCATCATTTGCAAGCCTACATCCTTTAAAGGGACTATACTCCATTCTTATTCATCCCCCTCTGGCTAGTCTACTATATGCCCGGGGCCATCAATTATAAATGGCCCCACAGGCATCTGAAGGACATTAAAGACAGGTGGTGATAAACCAGCCAGTTCCTTGGCCTCCAGCACGGGCTGTGTGGAAGGCTGGGTCTGGAGACCACCATCATCCACCTACAACCTGGGGGTATTGGGCCAATGCCATCGACCAGCGTGACTGGAGCCCAGGTGAGTGCACCGCTGCCTCGTCTTTATGTGCCTGATATAGACCAGATGAGCAGTTCTCCTTTCTTCCTAAAATAATGGGAAGAAAATAGAAAATGTGTGTGTGTCCATTTGTGTTTACTCCTTTTTTGTCACATTTGATTAACAAGGGCAAACCAGAATCACACAGGTGTTGAGGGATGACTTAGAGGAAATTCTTAGCAGGCTAAGCTTGTTCTTGGTGTTGTCATCCTATTCTTTTCTCCCTTTCTCATCGCCCCTACAATACTCCTCAGAATCCTCGGACAAATATGCCTCAGCTTTCACTTCCCTACTTGGCTTATGGCAACAGGTGTGCTTACGTCCGTCATCAGGTATACAGGATGACTCTCTCTCAGGATTCGATTTTATAATTGGTCAGTCTGCTAAATGCATTCATACAGTTTAATTCTGCAAACATGAGCCCCAACAGTTCTAGGCACATTAAGGGCTTAAAGAAATAGAAAAATTGGTCCCTGCCCTCTGGGGACTAATCTCGTCCAGCAGTCCTCACTGGCAAAGACACATCAGAATTATCTGAAAAAAAAAAAAATATCTGAAGGACTTGTTAAATCGTAGGTGGCTGGACCCCACTGCCAGAGTTCCTGAGTCAGCAGCTCTGGGTTAGGGCCTGAAGATTTGCATTGCTAACAAGTTCCCAGGTGATGCCGCTGCTTCTGGTCAGGGAAGCACGTCCTGAGTGGCACTGATCTTGTCTGAGACACACGTAACTGTAGGTGCTGAGGGAAGGTGCGTGATGAGGTTGATTTCTTGATGCGTCATTCCAGAGAACATGACACCTTTGCATGCTCACAGGGGCCTTCTGGAGATACAACCATCCAGAAGAGATTTTCAGGATGTACGTTTAGACACTGCAGTAAACCAAGGAAGAGGGGTCTGGGGGTGGACGGTGACTTTGGCATTGCTGAAACCCACTCATGTGACCATCTCCGCGAGCTTAGCTTGTACTTGCTATGCCCCAGAGCAAGATTAGAACATCTACATGAGAAAATCGTTGCCCCTCTTGTTATTGGATAATCCACTTTTTCATTCTTCTTAAGTGAATGTTTTAGAGGCATTGGGAAGGCCTTTCAATAAGCAATGACAAAACAACAAGGTAAAGACACACTTATTCAACCACTATGTAGTAATATGTTGCCCGGAGGAGGCATGGAGGACAACCTAGGTGTCATGAATTGAATTGTGTCACCCAAAAATATGTATGTATATCAGTTTGCCTTGGCCATGATTCCCAGTATTGTGTGACTGTCCACCATTTTGCCATCTGATGTGATTTCCCTATGTGTTATAAATCCTATCACTATAATGTAATGAGATGGGTTGATGGCAGTTACATTGATGAGATCTACAAGATGAGATAGTGTCTTAATCCAATCTTTTTTGAGATATAAAAGGAAGAAGTGAGCAAGAGACGGGGGTACCTCATACCACCAAGATAGCAGTGCCGGGAGCAGAGCGTGTTCTTTGGACCTGAGGTTCCTGTGCAGAGGAGCCCCTAGACCTAGAGAAGATTGATGACAAAGACGTTCCTTCAGAAGTGACAAGAGAAAGCCTTCCCCTGGAGCTGATGCCCTGAATTTGGACTTCTAGCCTACTAGACTGTGAAAGAATAAATTTCTTTTTGTTTAAGCCATCCACTTGTGGTGTATCTGTTATAGCAGCACTAGATGACTAAGATACCAGGGATGAGAAGCCACCACGTTGCCAGCTCTCTGCTGAGCTCACAGGCTGGTGGAGGGACCTCCAGGAAGCCAGAAACTGTAACACAAAGCAACATCTGAGGCATGCCGACTATATCCCTATGTTTATTCGTTCACGTGCTCCTCAAACAAATGAATTATTATCATTATTACCATCATTTATCTTTAAAAAGCATTATTGAGCACCTAACAGAGGGGTTGGTATTTTAAACATATGTATTCTTGGGGTTCACCCTGCGAGATTATGAGCCATGGGTCTGGGGTGGGACCTAGAAAACTGTGTTTGTCAGAAGATGCCCCAGATATCAGTGATGAGCCAGGGTGGGGGGACGGGGAGACAGCTGAGGGAGCAACAGATGTGGATTTTAGAATCAAAAATCACATCTGAGATTTTCTTGAAATCCAGAGCTAATGCGTTTTAGCCTATCTGAATCAGAACAAAATGCCTCACACCTTTGTTGATTTAGAGCGCAAACACTACAAGAGTTACTTTACGAGCCCTTCATCGTTCCCAAATTCACCGTGTTATTGCTGAAATAAGGCGATTTAAAGATGGAAAATTAAGATTGCTTTCCAGATGACCTGCTTTCATTACTGGGAAAATTTTCATTGTGGGAAAATGATCAAAAATACTATCCCAAGGAAATGCCATTCCCTAAATATGCATAGTTTGGTTACTATCATTGATTCCAATCTTAGCTTACTCTAAAAGCTGCCTCTATCTGTGGAGTTACTACTCTGTGCAAGGCTCCGGTGTAGGAGGCAGGGAGCTTAACAGCTGTAGGAAATACAAGAAAACAGGAGCTACAGGCCCTACTCAAAGGCGTTTGCAAGCTGGCTGGGGAGATAAGACTAAAACACATAAGTAAATTACTAAAGATCCAAGGCCATATATGCTGAGAGCAAGTCAATGGTGTGAACAACACAAATGACAGGGATTCAGAAGAGGGATGGAGAGTCATGTGCTCAGCTGGTCAGGGTGGGCTTCATGGAGGAGGTGTGTTCTGGGCTGGCCTTGAAGGCTGAGTGCAGAGTTGAGGAGAGAGACTCCTGGGGCAGGGGGTGGGGTAGACATGAGTCCAGAGGAGAAAACATATGAGACATGTTCAGGAGACAATGGCTAGTTTGACGGAAGGTCCTTACTTGAGACTGGACAAGATGTTCAGGAGGGGCCATGGAGGATGGTTTAAATCAGCAAGCAGAGGGGCGTAGCTGATGAATTTTGATTAGGTTAGGGAAGTGGCAACTGACCATAGAATTTGGGAAAGCTTATCTAGAGGAGGAGTGTCCATTGGATTGGGAAAGCAGCGAGACCACTTAAGAGGTTATTGTGAGCTGGCAAATCTAAGGAATGAGATTCTGAGTTAGACTGTGGGTTCCAGAGCTGATAAGAAAGGAGAAAAGAGCAGGGCTCTAGGAAGGTGGTGGCCAGCAGAAGGAGGGGAGAGGCAGTGCCCACTGAGGTCTTACATAGGAGTTGTTGGGTGAATGAGGGTGCTGCTGGCAGAAATTGGGAGGTCAGGGGAGCACGCTGGTTTGGGGAGAAAGGAAAAGATTTCTGTTGCAACCTTGTTGAGTTTGAGGAGAAGGAAATGCAGACAAACAGCTGGAGATGTAGGACTTGTGTAGGAGACAGTATGAGACTTTGGAGCTCTCCTCATGGAGATGAATTTGGAAGCCAAAGCTCTATGAATGAAGATTCATTCATTCAACTCTTTAGTAAGTATCATTTACCAGGAACTTCAGGAGGTGCTGGGGATACAGTGGAGAACAAGAAGACAATTTCCTTGTGCAGCTTATATTTTATCGTGGGAAGCTGACCTTAAAAAAAAAGCAATTTAGCCAAGATGTGTAGGGAGGAAGCTGAGAAAGTGAGCAAGCAGAGAACACCCCATATTTGTTGTTGTTAGCTGTTGGTGAGTCAGCTCCTGACTCTTGGCAACCCCGTGAACAACAGAATGGGATGCTGCCTGGCCCCGTGCCATCCCTATGATCAGTTGCAGATAGAACCGTTGGGACCCCTAGGCTTTTCATTGGCTGATTTTCAGAAATAGGTTACCAGGCCTTTCATCCTAGTCCATCTTAGTCTGGAAGCTCTGCTGAAACCAAACCTGCTCCACATCATAGCATAACGTTATCCCCTGTCAGACAGTGAGGGCTGCACACGAGGTGCATCGGCTAGGAAGCAAACCTGGGTCTCCTGCATGGCAAGGACAATCCTACCACTGAGCCACCACTGCCCTGCATCCCATACGTAGGGGGTAGGAAAAGAGAGTGGAAATAGTATGGGAGCCAGGGTTGTTCTGAACTTTAACATGCAGGAGAGGAGTCAGGGGAAGCTAGAACTCACTTGACCTGCCCAGGGCCTCTCTGGGACCCTGCATAGTCTTTGCATGGTACTTGTGTGTTTAGCAGAGGCTGCGCAACCTCACAGGCAGCTGCCAGCCCACTTACCTGCATAGTCAGTTCCAACTTTCGATTGAGGGTTAACTGAGAAATCTGTGTGACTGTTGTCTCCATGTGTGCTGCCTAAAAGGGGGTGGAAAACAAATCGCTGACTGTTAAGCGCTCAATGTTAGCCCCGTGCATTTAAAGGGAATCGACGAAGCTGTTGAAAAATGAATCAATGGTGTTGTCCATAGCAGTTCCTCCTGGGGCCCAATAATTCCTTCAGAGCAGCCCAAGAGGCTTTGTGATGAAAGCAGCCTCGTGTTGCCATCCGCTAAATGTGGCCTCTCATCGCATTGCCCCTCTCTGAGCAAGAGGGAGTGATGTTGATGTGACTGGTACTTACACATCAGCCAATTAATAATGATGGCAGTGAGCTTTGCTCTTGGTCTGAATTCTGCATGCATTTGTAACAGGGATAGACATAAGTGATGGATTTTAGTGCCAGCTCTTGCCCTTGGCACAGCCAGCGTTTACCAGGCTCCTGGGCACACTGGACAGCAGAGAAGAAGGGATTCTCGGGGGTGTCCAGAGAGCCCTGCCTCTCTGCAGCCTGTGTGGCTGAGTCCCTGCCCACACCTCTCCTGTGGCACTTGGCCACAGGAAAGCGATGATTACTTGTCTGGCTTCCGTCCTGGTCTTGGAGTTCTTAAAGCCAGGGACTGTGTTTTATCAAACAATGTCTGTTCAGTACTTAGTATGTATATAGCACCTGGTACCCAGGACAGGCGCTCACCAAATGTTTGGCTCATGTATGAAGCCCAACTGGATGCTTCTCATGATGGAGCGCTGGGCAGCGGAGGAAGCCACTGGCAATATAAAGTGGTCAAACCCACCAAAGGCATCCTGGAGAATAATTCTTTCAGATTGCAGAGCTATATTCCAGTTCCCCTGGAGGATTAGATGAATGAGAACGTACATGCATCTGCAGGAAGATCTCAAGTGCTCTGCAGACCCAGGTTGGAGTAGCTTGTAAAGTCCTGCTCGGAAACTGGCAGAGAGTCCAGGAAGTAAGTGGGTCATCCGTGCATGAAGGCTGCTGGGCTTACCAGGACTAAGCACCATGTAACACCCAGTGACTCCAGGGACAGCACAGGCACCTCCAGGCCTTCTAGCTTCCCTTTTGTTTGTTATTCTAACTTCTTTCCACAACGTGGAAATAACTCTGCTAGAGCTGTGTGCTTACCCCAAGGCCAGGCTCTGAGTGGCAGGAGATCAAACAGGTTGGAGGGCGAGAGACTGGGGGGAGGAGGGTCTGCCTAGGGCTTTATAGTAGGGACCCTGAGTTACCCAGGAGACTTTAGGGAACTGAGGCAAAGCACAGTTTCATGTTGAGGGTTTAACAGAAAAGAAAACACGAAATCAAATGCCCCTCCCCTAGATATATCTTCCGCTGCGTCTTGGGCAAAGCAAAGGTTCAGCTCAATTTACTGTGCCTTTGGCATCCATTTCGAGACACCCCAGATACTCTCACTAAGTGATCTGTTGATGTGTTTAGTCTCTTGAACATTGTAAGGCAGATATAAAGAAGCTATATATTTTTAAAAGTTTTTGTAAAAGTTGGTATTTAAAAACAAAACAAAGGATCTCTAGGTAACGGTAGAATGGTGTATGGACTGGATTTGTTGCTTACAGATTAAAAAAAAACATTTAGATTTAACACAATAAGGGAGGTAAGGAGTAGGGGCTCATATGCATTGGAAGGAAGGAATTGAAGGGCAATGGGACAGTCAGCCTCGGGAAAGGACAAACCCACAGCTGAGCTTCAGGGAGCTCAGAAGAAGGAACTCTGTCCTCAGGTGGGTTAAGCCGAGATCATCAGCTGGCTCTGGCCTATCTTCCAGTCTCACCTCCCCCATGAACTCTCCCCCACGACCCCCCATCATCTTTATAAACACTCTGTTAGCCAAGGAGCCCTGGTGACGTAGTGGTTAAGCACTCTGCTACTAACCAAAAGGTTGGCGGTTCAAACCCACCAGCTGCTCCGCAGGAGAAAGATATGGCAGTCCGCTTGTGTAAAGATTAACAACCTTGGAAACTCTATGGGGCAATTCTGCTTTGTCCTATAGGGCCGCTATGAGTTGCGATTGACTTGACAATAACGAGTTTGGTGTTGGTTGCCATCACAATGACTTAACAACAACTGGCTTCCTTCTTGTGTGATTCTGCCCCAGAGTTGGAATGAGGGCAGTGCCTTGGTTCCAATCAGGTTCCCTCCCTTGGCCCAGATAAGAGGTCATTGTGGTGGGCAGTGCCCCTGCCCACATCAGGGCAAGCTCTCCTGGTAGAGAGGTGGGAGGAAGAGTGGGGGAGTGCAGAAGAAGGAGGCTACAGTCCAATAGGCCTGGGTTCAAAATCCAGATCTCCACTGATCTTGGCATGGCCATGGGTACATATGCTGACCATCCCAAAGATTGTGGAAAGATTGTGCAACGATAATGCTTGTAAAATGTCTACTATAGTACCTGGCATGAAAAAGCTTCTCAAAAATGGTAGATTCTAATCATAACTTATCACAATCATAATCATAGCTTTAATCATAAGATTATGGAGTTTCCGGGTGGTGCAAACATTTAACTTGCTCAACTGCTAGCTAAAAGGTTGGCAGCTTGAGTCTCCCCAGAGGCACCTTGGAAGAAAGCCCTGGCGATCGACTTCTAAAAATTAAGCCATTGAAAACCCTGTGGAGCACAGTTCTACTCTGACGCACACGGGTCGCCATGAGGCAGAATAGACTCGACATCTGATTGCTTAATTGTGAGAACAAAAATCACCATGAACTTCCATTTAAACCAAACTCTCCACTGCATAGATTCCTGGCTCATCAGGGCTTTACTTTTCTAACTTACTTTTAACTCCTTGAGTTTAACGGTAGCTTCCTAAACACATTCTGGATCACAAACACAGCTGTTTCAGGATTCTTTTAAAGTCAAAATGGTTAAGCTGACGAAAAGGAGAAATTGTTGTCTTGCAGTCATGATGTGATTTACACAGAGAAGGAGCTAGCTCTGGTGGTCTGCGCACCCCCTGGGTCCCAGCTTCCATGTGGGGAGACTTCAGGCATGCCACTGTCCTGGGTTTTAGTTTCTTCATCTGTAAAATGAGGGCTTTGAACTGCATGCCCCAAGTAACAATTAGCATCTCTATCCTGGTTTTCAGGATGCAGAGTTCTCAGCATCTGTTATGACATTGGATTCTTCAAGTGTAACACTCCATCATTGCATGAACTTGATGTAAACCTCTGCAGCCCACCATTAATCAACGAGAACGGCTGATGTCTTGCTGTTCCAATGGTCCATGGGCATATGTGTTAGCACCATTCTTCTCCATAGACCTGCAGATGCGACAGCCTCATCCCTGTCTCATGGGAAAGTGGCTGAGACAAAAAGGAGCTGAGCAAGACACAGCCCTGGAGATATCGGTCTGAACTAATTAGCTATCCATGCATCCCTTTATCCAGAAAGGAGGCACTGTTGTAATATCTTTACCTTCCCACCTCATAAAAAGTAATGGATTCCTTCACAGCAGGATCTGTTTTACTTTCCAGGATGGAGAACACTTAGCACCTAACTCCCTGCTCTTTATAAAAATTAAGCCTACCCTTGTAGCTTTGTACATCCCTAAATTGATTGAATTGTGTTGCTCTTGTTGTTGTGTGCTGTCAAGTCGATTCCAACTCATAGCAACCCCATAGGACAGAGTAGAACTGCCCCATAGGGTTTCCTAGGCTGAAATCTTTACGGGGGCCGATGGCCAGGTCTTTTCTCCTACATTGGGCCACCAGGGCTCCTAGATTGAATTGTAGAGGTGGTGAATAGTATATATGAACTTGCCCTTGGAGACCATGGATATATAATTCACATGGCTCGTGGGTCGCCTCTGTGGGTGTGTATTTCCTCTTCAGTGATCCTTGACACCTCAGTTCTTCATTCAGTTCTCATACATTAATGGGTTTTCACTTTCCTCTGCCATTATCTTTTCAAGACAGTTCTTACTCACCTGCTTTGAGTCATAGTTTTGAGGGGCTGCAAGGGATCATAGACATCTCCTTCATTAACCCACGTTAATCGAGTTTCCGAGAGGTTAAGTGAATAAGCCAAGGTTATAGGACTCAGAATTCAGGTTTCCTGACACTGTCCAGTGTCCTTTACGCTTTGATGCTCTGCCCACAAGGAAGCCTGCAAGAACATTCTTTTATTATCTCTGGTGTCATTCCATGAACAAATACTGACAAAGAGCCAGAGGCACGAAAGGGTGGACTGGTGGTGAGAAGGAACGGGAGGGAGGACGGCATTATGAAATAAGATGTGGGCTATAAATTGGGAGAGGAGCAGCGACAACCCTCTAATAAAGGCTCACTTTGTAAAGCCCTCGCCCAAAACAGTGCCATGGGATGGAAACGATTTCAGCCTCAGCTTTCTTAAATTTCAGCAATGCGTTTTCTATCTGCTTCTGAATCCCAGCTAGACGTTTTCAGGCCTGTGTGGTGTTTGAAACTAGTTAGCAGAGCACTAGGCTGAGAGTTACTTCGTGTACGCTGTGTTCTCCCGAACATCCGAATGGTTGTTGCTGACAGTTGTAGAGTGGGCTCACACAGAGTCCAGCATCCAGGAGGGCCTCATCCCTCTTTCTTCCCCATCAGTCAAACTCTCTGGGGATGCTTTAGTGACCCTGGGGTCCTGAAATAGAACTCAAGAGTCCCTGGTTGGTGCAACTGGCCCTTTGTTCTGTTAGAGATGAGGCCGACTCTTGGTGGCCTTTGTTCTGTTAGAGTTGAGGCCGACTCTTGGTGGCCTCGGCTATAACAGAGCAAAACATTCCCCAGACCTGGCTGTTTCCATGGTCATTGGTATGTTTGAGCCCATCGTTGTGGCTGTTGTGTCAGGCCACCCTGCTGAGAGTTTCCCTGGTTTTCGCTGACCCTCTACCTTACCAAACATGACTCCCTTTTCTAGGGATTGGTCTTTCCTGATAACATGTCCAAAGTGAGCAAGACGAAGCTTTGCCATCCTTGCTTCTAAGGAGTGTTCTGGTTTTTCTAAAACCTTATGGACAGCAACCATCCTACCAGAGATGTGTTATTTCTCCTCCTGGGCTAGTATGTGGGGTCATCACACAGCAGAGAGAGACAGCACCAGCCAGTCCCATCCTGGTCTTTCAAGGAAGGGGCAGAGAGGAGAATGAGCTGGGATGTCTCTACCCACCCCAACCTGAGGGCCCCAGCTCAGGGGGAGTTTGTCGCAGGGGGGGAAAGCAAAGGAAGAGCAGGACAAGTCCTCCTTCTTTTGCCTAAGAATTATAGGGTTTGCACTTTGGAAAGGTCCTATAAGGAGCTCCAGTGCCTTCACTACAGCAGGAATTTCACCATCCAGCATCCAGGAAGGTCTCATTTGCCTTTCTTCCCCCATCAGTCAAACTCTCTTGAGGATGCTTTAGTGACCCTGGGAGCCTGAAACAGAACTTGAGAGTCCCTGGGTGGTACAAATGGTTAACATGCTTAGCTGCTAACTGAAAGGTTGGAGGTTCGAGTCTCCCTAGAGGTGCCTTAGAAGAAAGGCCTGGTGATCTACTTCTGACAAATCAGCCATTGAAAACCCTACGGACCACAGTTCTACTGTGACACACATGGGTCACCATGAGTTGGAGTTGACGTGATGGCAGTTGATGAACTAATGTTTTCTCTTAGGGGTTGTAGAGGAGCCCAGGCTTCCAAAAGGAACCACTTTTTGCAAAGTATAAACTTTTACAAGCAATACAAATGCTTTGGATACTTAAAACATTAAAAAAACACTTATAATCAAACTCATTACATTGAATACTCTGATCCTGCAGGGACACAGCTTGAAACCTCACTTTAAATAAAACAATTTGTTTACAACTATCATGCCTGCTAATGAGGAAAGAGGCAGACCACAATTCCTAGGAAGGCCAGGTCAGCCCAGCAGGGAGCTTTCCATTAATGCCCCAGGCCTGGAGACAGGAGACCTCTCCTTCAAGGAGGGAGCCACTGAAATTGGGAGTTCTTCCTTCTCTCCCACCCCTCCCAGCCATGGCCCAGGGCACTGCATGGCCCTCCCCAGCGGCATGATGCAGAGCTCATCAGACTCTGCAGTCCTATGGACTTGAATCTACTTACACCTCTGCAACCTGGGGCAAGTCACTGGACCTCCCTGCTCAATTTCTTCCTCTACAAAGTGGGAGCAATTTATGAACCTTGCAGAGTTGTGAGGACGAAATGAGATGACGGCTATTAAGTACCAGGCAGAGTTCACATTCAGGGATTGGCATCTCTTACTGTAGTTTAATGAGCAGAGGTCAGCAAACTTTTTTCTGTAAGGGGCCAGATAAACCAAAACCCATTGCCGTCAAGTTGATTCTGACTCAATGACCCTGTAGGACAAAATAGAAGAGTCCGTAGGGTCTCCAAAGCCGTAATCTTTATGGAAGCAGGCTTCCACAGCTTTCTTCCTTGGAGCGGCTGATAGGTTCAAACCATTGACCTTACAGTTAGCAGATGAACACTTAACCACTGCACCACCAGGGCTTCTAATGGGCCAGATAGAAAACATTTTAATCTTTGGAGACCATATAGCCTCAGTGATGACTGCTCAACTCTGCCCCTTCAGTGAAAGCAGCCATAAAAAAGCCGAACCCATTGCAGTAGAGCTGATTCTGACTCATAGTGACCCCATAGGACAGAGTAGAACTACCCCATTGGGTTTCCAAGGAGCACCTGCTGGATTTGAACTGCCAACCTTTTGATTAGCAGCCAAACTCTTAACTGCTGCACCACCAGGGCTTCCAAATATGATATGTAAACAAATGGATGTGGCTGTGTGCCAATAAAACTTTATTTACAGAAACAGGAGTAGCTGGATTTGGCTCCCACAGGCAGATCCCTGCCCTGGAGGATGAACGACTAAAGGGAGAAAAGAGGCCCAGTGAGCCCCCATTGCGTCCAACCCCCAGGCTGAAGCACCAGTTTGTGAGTGGCCCCCTGGAATCCCCTATCCCCAGAAGAACTAGAGAATTAGAGCAATTACAGCCCTGCTGACACCTTGGTGTTGGACTTCTAGCCTCCAGAACTGTGAGAGAATAGATACCTGCTGTTTTAAGTCACCCAAGTTTGTGGTCATTTGTTACGGCAGGCCAAAGAAATGAACACAAACAACCATCCTAAATATTGTATGATGTTGCCAATGACAAATTGTGAAGCCAAAAGAAATGTTTCTACGTTATCAATCACTAAAAAAAAAAAGTTGATCAATCAAGCCAGAGTAAAGGTCGAATTAACTTTTTATTTACTTTACAGAAAATGGCATAAAGTCATTGTCACAGGAAGAGGAGATCAGAGAATAAGTAGTCAAAAAATCATAGGAAAGATATAGCAGCCAGGCAGCTTATAAAATTATTGTGCTATTTTTCTGGACATTGATACTGTTTGTGGTCTTTGCCAGAGTTGTAAAATTTGAAATTTGTTGTAATTCCTTTCTTTATTCTACTCATAAACTTTATAATCATATTTTATGTACTTTTTTCCTTAAAGAGAGCTCAAACATTATATGAGCTTTAGGCCCCACAAAACTTGGACCTGCTGGGACCTAGGAAACCTGGACATGAAGTACCTGCTCCTGCCTGTGCTGTATACTCTGCCGGAGTTGCTCACAGGTATTGAACCTGCCCATGGAAAACAAGGCACTTGCCCGCGCACCTAAGATTCTCCCTGTGATTTGAAGGTGCTTACAGATGGGCCTTTCCATCTAACCCCAAATTTAAGACTTCTGGCTGAGGCAACTACACATTCTGTTCTTGTCTTCCCAAATGATACATCACAGTATTATTGGATTTTTTTCTTTTTCCTTAAAGAAAAAAACTTAATTTACTATTGCAAGAGTTGATGAGGTGCCAGAAGGCATTTGGTCCTCACGGGGGAGTTGTCTTCACAGTCTGCAACTTTTCTGTGCCATCAGAGGGCCCCTCCGGCAGGCTCACCAGCAGGAAAGAGACCTCTAGGCACCCCGGGTCTTCTCCGTTTCCCTGTCTTGAGCCCACACGTCCTAGTTTTACTGTCTTCAGCCATTTCATTTGGATAGGAGAGGGGGGAGGGAGGTATTAGGCATTTGTGCTCAAGCTAGCTTCCCATCATTCTGGTTTTAGTTTTTAACCCATGAAGTTGAACCACTTATACTTATTGAAGTAATTTTCACATGTTTGTTGCCAACTGTGTCATCTCTTATCCTCTCCTTTCTGTGGTGTTTTTAGATGGGGCGGGGGAGGTGCTGTTGGCTTCTACTTCCTTGGATCTCTCTTCTTTGACATACTCCTCGTAGTATGTGTGCCTTTGTTTTCTAGGGTGAATCAAAGTGGTGCATTCTGTTTTTAAGTCACATAAAGACTATTTAACCTCTGATTTCTGTCCTTATGAATGTCAAGAACGAACCACATTTTCTGACTTCATCTAATATAAAAAGAAGAACTAAGCATGCTTTGACTCATGTCTTAGGCTGGGTTCTCTAGAGAAGGAGAATCAGTTAAGCGATTAAACACATATATAGAGAGATTTATATCAAGGAAATGGCTCACGCAATTGTAGAGACTGGAACATCCCAAGTCCGTGGGTCAGACTGCAGGCTTCTCCTGATTCACAAAGCTGTGAGGGCTGGCAAACCCAAGATCAGCAGATCAGACAGCAAGCCTGTTGCTCACAGCCTGCGAAGATCAGCGAATCCCAAGATCTGAAGGCAAGACTGCAGGTAAGCTGCTAACTCAAGTCCCAACAACTGGAGGTCAGACGAACAGGAGCCGGCTGCAGGATCCAGAGCGAGCAAAAGCCCAGAGTCTTGCCAGGATGGCCATTTATATTCAGTGCAGACCACACACCCAAGGAAACTCCTTTTCAACTGATTGGCTACTCACAACAGATCCCATCACGTGGGTGATTACAGCATCACACGACTGCCAAAGCACTGAGAATCATGGCCCAGCCAAGTTGACACACGATCTTAACCATCACAACTCATTTCATTTATGCTTTGGGGATGTAACTTGGAGATTTTTTGAAATGTTCTTATTCAAATTCCTCACATTTTCTTTTAGAGAGGCCATCTTCATCATTCCTCAAGCCACTTCTCTGAATTTTCCTGGATACATCCTCTTTGCTTCTAAGTTCCTTGAGATCAAGCTCTTTTTGAATCTGGGTGCAAAGCCTCCCTTGACATTCATTCCTTGGCTCCAGGAACTCAATGGCGTATTGGGGTGGTTGTTTGCATCATTTATCCTGGTGTTGTCTGTTTGTGGTCTCCCCAAGGGAGACATTTACTGCCCTGCTTTTTAAAAGGATCTCTGAAAATCTGAGGCGCAACAAATAAAAAAAATGACACCTAAAATTATGAAGTCTGGTGTCCAGGAGTAATAATTGTTAAATTTGTGTTAAATTTATGTGCTTCATTTTTTCACCAAGCCCATCAGTGACTTATCCAAAATGGTAGACCTGGCATGGGGCCTGGGCATCTGTGTATTGTTAGAAGAGATTCAGGTGATTCTGAAACCACCCGGTTGAATATCTCCATTCATTACCTGACAGCAAGTGTTGCCCTTCACTTATTTTCTACTTCTTACTCAATGGTGAACCCTGTGAGAGCAGATAAATATTCTGCTTACCTGCTGAATTCCTTGCAGTGTCTAGCAAAAACCAAAGCCATTGCCGTCGAGTTGATTCCAACTCATGGTGATCCTGTAGGACAGAGTAGAACTTCCTCAGAAGGTTTCCAAGGAGCAGCTGGTGGATTTGAACTGCTGACCTTTTATTTAGCAGCCAAGCTCTTAACCACTGCATCACCAGGGCTCTATCTAGCAAAAGGGCCCGCAAATAGAAGGTGTTCAATAAATAGTTGTTGAATTAAGGCAGGAGAAAAACTCCCAGTTTCTCCACATCCTTGCCAACACTTGGTATGGCTGGACTTTTTAATTTTAGCTATTCTAATAGTTGTATTGTGGTATCTCATTGTGGTTTTAATTTGCATTTTCCTAATGACTAATAAACACAATCATCATTTGACAGTGGTTGTGAGAGTCTTGAGGGAAAACTGCAACGGGTGTGAGGTTGTGAGCTAGGGATCAACCCTCAGCTATTTGAGTGTCGTTTCTCTGCAAATCTCATTAGCAAAATGAGTTTCCAAAGCCCACACACATCTTTCCAGTGGATTTAATCTTTGAATTGGGCAGTTAGGAATAATTGGACCTTGAGTTATACTCAGCCTCTTTTGTAGTCTAATGATCTTCATTTGGATATGGATAAGCCTGGGTATTTCTCTGAATTGGGTCCTTTCTAGTTCAATGAGTTTATGGGTGTTCAGTAGATTACTAAGCTCTCCTGCCCCCAATTCCACCCTCATATTCCACTTGTGTCAAACTTTACCAGGGAATATGCTTTCTCAACAAGAGGTACCATGGAGCTGTTCTCTTAAGCAGGGTGAAATCTTGCCTGTGTGTCATAATGTTGATAACAAAAGACAGCTGAAGATGAGTGGGGAATATGAAATTTGAGTCATAACTCAGGAAAAGAGAAGAAGGGACATAGAAATTGCTCATCTTGCGTGGTACCTTCAGGCAAGTACTGCTACATTGCAAAGTGGTTCTGCTCATCAAGGTGTAGGGCTTTGCTATCTGTCAGGGGGAACAGGAAGCCGTGGGTTGGTTCTCTGAGTCTGAGGGGAGACAACAAGATAGATTACGCTGCATCCAGAGTCTTCTGTTGCTCTTAATATGAATTTCTTACAGCTCACTAAGAGGAAGGAAGGGGATTACAGGTGGGGGAGAGACAATATAACAGAAAACTGACCTGCCACTGGTTTTTCTAGTTTCCATTTAATCTACTTCATTTAGGCTTTGGTAATGCCACTTGGGAATTTTTTTTTTTTTTTTTTTAGTTTTTATTCAAATTTCTCATATTCATTCTTTGATAAAGGTCATCTTCATAATTATAGTTTGCTATTCCTTGGTCAAAATGAAAATTCCATTTCTCATTTCTCCAAATATTTAAAATATTTCTCCACTTGTGCCCAAGAGAACCATGAACAAAAATATGCTAATGTCCCTTGGGGATGTTTGCAGGAAAATTGGACATTGGTGTTCCCAAGAGCCATTCCCAGCTACCTCCTCAAGAAGGACCTCAGTGCCAGGGAGATAAAAACACTTCTTTGTAGAGTCCCTTGCCTCAACTTTTTCTCTGAACCAGGCAGTTTGGGCCTTGACAGTGTATTATTTTGTGCCTTCTGTCTACTCTCCTCAGCCAAATTGTCGTATCTCTCATACCCCCAAAATGTCTAGGGCTACACTGAGCTTACTGACTTCTTAGGCATAGAACCCTTTATCACTGAAGCGATTTTGCAACTGCTTTCTTTCTCATCCCTAAAGTATTCTACTGCAAGCATTTATTTTTAAATAATTTTTTAAAAATTGCTGATGGAGTTTGTGAAATGGCTTAAGACAATGTGGCATAGAGGCATGGGACCCGTTTATCCTGGAAAAAGGATCAGGCCATCCCAGTTTGAGCCTGGGATCCAGCCCAGTTTGAGCCTGTGGCCAGAGAGGAGCAGGGAGATGTGGCACAAACATGACCACAGGACTGCTCTTTGAGTGTCCTTGAAGAAAGAGGAGGAAAAATGGCAGATGCTTCAAACGTGGCTGCTCCGTTGCCATTGAGTTTATTCCAGCTACGTGTAGAAAAAGTCAAATGGACCCCAGATTCTCAGGAGGCTAATGAAACATGCCCTCCTCTGCCGCCTTTGTTCTTGTCTGAAAATCAGCTTTGTTATACATAAGACTAGGAGCCTGGTTTGTACTCATCTACTAACCTAAAGGTTGGTGGTTGGAACCCACCCAGGAGCTCCACTGAAGAAAGTCCTGGTGAATTGCTTTTGTAATGATTATAGCCAAGAAACCCCTATGGAGCAGTTCCACTCTCTGTTAACACACAGGGTCACCATGAGTAGGAATTGACTTGACAGCAGTGGGTTTTTTATTTTTTTATTTGGTACGCATAAGATAATTTCTTTCCCAGTTCCTCTCCCAATCCTTCATTCATGGTATCTGAAGAGTTTGAGGCGGTCTCCACTTTCCAAATAAGACTATCTCATCTACTGAATTGCATCCAACGCCGGTCTAGGATGGTGACTTGTGCCATCAGCATCATCTTGGTTGTCATGAACGTTTATTGAGTAACAGACCCAGTGCTAGCATCTAGGAGCACCTTTTCTAACTACTACACAACCCTAAGAGATACATACTATTATCACCCTAATATCATGGGGGAAGTTAAGTTACTTGCCCAAGATCGCATAGCCGGTAAAGTGCAGGGTGAAAATTTTATCGCAAATCCACCTAGCTCCAAAGTACAGGGTTTGAAGCACCATACTGTGGCACCTCTCATAGTTTCCTAATGATCCCTTTATGGATTTGTCACATGATGTGACTCACATCCTAATAAGCCAAACGTCTTTCTCTGTCTGGCTATGACAGCAAATTCATCACACGTGCCTTCAGCTGGCTTCTCCAATTCTCCTTTGTCGTAAGCACAATTTGCCTCCAAACCAACATTCTTATCCTAGAAAGATTATGCAGATCACGTCATATTCCTTTTCTAAGGTCCAAAGAAGGAGCCCTGGTGGCATAGTGGTTAAAGTGCTCAGCTGCTAACTGAAAGATCCGTGGTTCAAACATATCAGTCACTCTGCGGGAGAAAGACGTGGCAGTCTGCTTCTGTAGGGATGACAGCCTTGGAAACCCATAGGGCAGTTCTACTCTGTCCTATAGGGTTGATGTGTGTCAGAATTCATTTGGTAGCAACAGATTTGGTTTGGTTTTTAAGATCCAAAGAAAATAAAAATAAAAGAACATACCCACAGCTTCTAACACTCTGACAGTACTTTGTGGCAGGACACATGGGGTCTAAGTGAATCTCGTCTCAGACAATTCCCTGGTTCAGTCTCTAGATGTACAGCCAACTTGCAATATTAGATTACATGGCCTGCACCATGCTGTAATCATTTTTTAAAAAATATCAAATGCCAAAGGTTCCACTTCTATCTTGATTTGTGTTGTAAATGGCTCAGACTATTTAATTATTTGCCATCATCTTTATTGATATATCTTTAAAACTTTTAGTGCCATTTTAGGGACAGAGCTTGTCATTTGATAGAATACTATGACTTGTTCTCTCTCCAAAGAAAGGCTAATTATTTGGGATGTGTTGATGTAGTTCTCTCATTTTATATTATGAAGAATATTCACGACTAGGCTTTCAATAGCCAAACAGAACACATTAAATTTTGCTCCCAGGGATGAGCTGTGACAGGGTCAAACTTCCAATTAAGATCTTGTCTGCTCTTAAAAATGATGATGTTTACTTCCCCCCTGCAAGAAAGGTTCCAGATGGAAACTGAGATTTACAAACGATGAAACTGCTCCCCGATTCGTTTCTTCAGGGATGGTACTTAGCTCTTGCTAAGTCTTGAAATGTTCAGAAGATGTTTGTTTGGATCTCTTGAAGATTTATAATACTGCTAGCTAATGTCCGTCTTCCTCTCTCCCAGATCTGGGAGGCGTAAGTGAACATTTTCTCTGCTGAAGCATTTGGAATGGGTAATTGCTTTCACGCCAGGCATTTTGGCAAAATCAAATAATAAACAGGGTCTTAAATTCTTTGTTTCCCTCCAAGTTTCATGAGCTTAAAAGACTTTCCATGGAGAATTTTATTTCTTATGCTGAAACTTTAATAACTCCATTAAGGCTCTTGCTTTGCTTTTGATACCCAGCTGTGTATATTTGGGTGTGGAATGTAATTTTCTCTGGCCACAGCTAGGAAGAAACTCCTTAAGATATTCAATTTTTTCTAAAGTGCGAAACATAAACAAGCTTTTTGTTGAAACATAATGGGCATTTATCGACTACTTCTGGCATCTGCAAGCTTTTTCTGTAAAGGTTCAGATAGCAAATATTTTAGGCTCTGTGGGCTATGTATTCTCTGTTGTAAGTACTCAGCCAGTGAACTGTGAAAGCACCTACAGACAACACTAACTGAGAGTGGCTGTGTTCCAATAAAACTTTATTTAGGGTTGGGTGAAAACTGAATTCCATATAATTTTTACATGTCACAAAATATTATTCTTTTGCTTTATTTTCCAACTATTTAAAAACATAACAACCATTATTTGCTCATAGGCCATACATAAAAGAGGTGGTGGGCCAGATTTGGCTCATGGGTTGTAGTTTGCCAACTCCTGTATTAATTCATTGCCTTAAAAAATATTTATTGAGCAGCTACTATATATGAGGGAACAAAACAGGCATAATATCTGCCCTTATATTGCTTATGGAAGGGAAAACTATTCAAAAAATTGTAAACAAGTACATTTTTAAGTTTGGGAAAAATAATAGCTTATTTTTAATCATGTTGCTAGTATTGCCCCCAAAAGTCTTAGCCATAGCAGTTCCCTAAAGTTATTTCTGAGTATCACTAAAAACCAAGGAGTATTTGATTCAAGGTTATGAGTAGCTCTGTACTGCAGAAACACAAACTATATTTCTATCTATAAAATTCGGGAATTTAACATCTCTCCCAATAGGCTCCTACTAAAGAATGTAAGCTCCTTGAAAATAGGGCACTGTACTTGATGTGTATCCCTCTCATAAGCAAAGTTCAGGCCAATGGAAACAGGCCAGTGAATAACAGCATTTAGATCTCTTTAGAACTGCATTGTACAATCTGGCAGCTAAGGGGTCCTGGTGGCTTGATGGTTACGCTCTTGGCTGCTAATTGAAAGTTTGGCAGTTCGAACCTACCCAGTAACTCCATGGGAGAAAGAACTTGTGATCTGCTCCCATAAGGATTACACCCTAGATGCGAAGAGGAGGAGCCAAGATGGCCGAATAGACAGACGCTTCCGTGGAGCCCTCCTTACAACAAAGACCTGAAAAAACAAGTGAAACGAGTATATTTGTGACAAGCTGGGAGCCCTGAACATCAAAGGCAAGCTTAGACAATGAACTGAGGGGCAGTGGGAGGAAGAGACCATTCAGGAGTAGAGAGGAGTTACGGGACCTGAATGGCGGGGAGCCCTCAGGCACCATTCCCGGAGCAACAGTGGCGGCGGCAGCGGCAGAGGCAGCGGGCTGGTACTAACGTTCAGCCACAGTTCCCTCAGGGAGAAGCAGCAGCCACACAGCCCACTCATACCTCCGGAACCTGAGGAGAAGGGCGCTCTCGGCAAAAGCTAAGTACTTGCATATATTTTCCCGTGCCCCCCCACCCCCACCCCCAAGCCGGCTTCAGCGGCTGAATCCCTGGGCCTGAGATAGACCCTGGTGAGCACCTGGAGCCGTCCACCTGGCCTTGGGGAAGGGAAAAAATTACAACTGGGGGGAAAAGATAATTTACTAGCTCCATTAACTGGGGGGAGCTCAGGACAGAAGCGGCTCCTGTTCAGGCATAAACTGCCCATGGACCTCGAGCACCTTTCCCTTCTGCATGGACCTCTGTGGGCCTATTTCCGGAGAATAGGCCCTTGTTGGCAAACTCCAACCATTTCAGCAGTGTGGTGGAGAGGTGGGTGTTTGATGTCTGACATTGCTTTGCCTATTAAACAAGGTCCTCACCTACCCACAACAGGGACCTAAGGACTGGTGGCTCCACTTGGGTCACCCAGCCACCTGCCACAGGGGTCCAGGGATAACCGTAGCCTCCCAGTCCTTACAACAAAAACTTTGGGTGCCCGTGGTCCCTCTGTAGAGCCCACCCACAAGCACGCTCTAGGGAACAGAGACACGTTTTCCTCAGAGACACTTGGGGGTCGGTTCTCAGTCCCCTGCCTTGTTCAGAGTGTGACCCCCTGCTCCAATCAGATACGGGTATATACTCCAATCACCCCTGCCCCTCTAAGACTGTAGGACAGAGCCTGTACCACACACTTGATATCAGCTACCTGGAAACCTGAGCTGAATTCATACAAGAAAACTGAATGGACTCCTAGATGATATACCTGATAACAGCTCTAGCCAGCTGGGGACAGGACACCAGAGCTCCAAAGGCAAAAATAATCAAGCTAGCTCACTCAAGCAACCCATAGGGGTATACCAAAACAAAACAAAGCAAGCAGCTACGACACAGTAAGCAAGCATAAACTAATACAATAACTTAGAGATGGCTCGGAGACAACAGTCAATATCAGGTCACATAAAGAAGCAGGCCATGATCACCTCAACAGGCTCTCAGAACAAAGAATCCAGGGATCTTTTAGCTGAAAGTGCATTCCTGGAATTACCAGATGCAGAATACAAAAGCTTAATATACAAAACCCTTCAAGACATCAGGAAGGAAATGAGGCAATACGCAGAACAAGCCAAGGAACACACAGCTAAAGCAACTGAAGAAATCAGAAAGATTATTCAGGACCATAATGAAAAGTTTAAGAAGCTGGAAAAATCCATAGATGGACAGCAATCAGAAATTCAGAAGATTAACAATAAAATTACAGAATTAGATAACTCAGTAGAAATTCAGATGAGCAGAATTGAGCAAGTTGAAGCTAGGATTTCTGAACTAGAAGATAAATCACTTGGCATTAATATATTTGAAGAAAAATCAGATAAAAGAATTAAAAAAAAATGAAGAAACCTTAAGAATCATGTGAAACTCTATCAAGAGAAATAACCTAAGAGCGATTGGAGTATCAGAACGGAGGGATAACAGAAAATACAGAGAAAATTGTTGAGGATTTGTTGGCAGAAAACTTCTCTGATATTGTGAAAGATGAGAAGATATCTATCCAAGATGCTCATCGAACTCCACATAAGATAGATCTTAAAAGAAAGTCACCAAGACATAATCAAGCTTGCCAAAACCTAAGATAAAGAGAGAATTATAAGAGCAGCAAGGGATAAAAGTCACCTACAAGGGAGAGCCAATAAGAATAAGCTCCGACTACTCAGCAGAAGCCATGCAGGCAAGAAGGCAATGGGATTTATTTTTAAAATAAATCCTTCAATATTTAAAAAACTGAAGGAAAAAAATTGCCTGCCAAGAATCATATATACATCAAAACTGTCTCTTAAATATGAAGGTGAAATTAAGACATTTCCAGAGAAACACAAGTTGAGGGAATTTGTAAAAACCAAACCAAAACTACAAGAAATACTAAAGGGTGTTCTTTGGTTAGAAAATCAATAATATCAGGTATCGACCCAAGACTAGAACACTGGGCAGAGTAAGCGGAAGTCAACCCAGACAGGGAAATAAAAAAAAAAAAAAAAGCAAGATTTTAGAAAAAAAAAAAAAGCCCAACACAGGGTAACGGTGATGTTATTACATAAAAGAAGACAACATTAAAATAAGGAGGGACTAAGAAATGCAATCATACACCTTCAATATGGAGAGGAAGATATGGTGATACAAAGAAATAAAAGTTAGTTATAAATTTAGAAAAATAGGGGTAAATTATAAGGTAACCACAAAAGAGACAAACTATTCTACTCATTAAAATAAAATACAAAGGAAAAATACAGACTCAACAGAAACAAAATCAATAAAAACAAATAGGAGGAAAGGACAATATACAAAGAAAATCTACTCAGCACACAAAATCAAGTGGGAAAAAGAAGCTGTCAGCACATGAAAAAAGACGTCAAAATGATAGCACTAAATTCATACCTACCCATAATTACCCTGAATGAAATGGACTAAATGCGCCAATAAAGAGACAGAGAGTGGCAGAATGGATTAAAAAACAAGATCCGTCTATATGCTGCCTACAAGAGACACACCTTAGACTTAGAGACACAAACTAAAACTCAAAGGATGGAAAAAAATATATCAAGCAAACAACAATCAAAAAAGAGCAGGAGTGGCAATATTAGTTTCTGACAAAATAGACTTTAAAGTTAAATCCATCAGAAAGGATAAAGAAGGATACTATATAATGATTAAAGGGACAATACACCAAGAAGATATAACCACATTGAATATTTATGCACCCAATCACAGGGCTGCAAGATACATAAAACAAACTCTATCAGCATTGAAAAGTGAGATAGACAGCTCCATAATAATAGTAGGAGACTTCAACACACCACTTTCGGTGAAGGACAGGGCATCCAGAAAGAAGCTCAATAAAGACACGGAAGATCTAAATGCCGCAATCAACCAACATGATCTCATAGACATATACAGAACACTCCACCCAACAGCGACCAAGTATCCTTTCTTTTCTAGTGCACACGGAACATTCTCTAGAATAGACCACGTATTAGGTCATAAAGCAAGCCTTAGCAGAATCCAAAACAAATGAAATATTACAAAGCATCTTCTCTGCCCATAAGGCCATAAAAGTGGAAATCAATAACAGGAAAAGCAGGGAAAAGAAATCAAACATTGGAAACTGAACAATACCCTACTCAAAAAAGACTGGATTATAGAAGACACTAAGGATGGAATAAAGAAATTCATGGAATCCAATGAGAACAAAAACACTTCCTATCAGAACCTTTGGAACACAGCAAAAGCGCTGCTCAGAGGCCAATTTATATCAATAAATGCACACACCCAAAAAGAAAAAAGGGCCAAAATCAAAGAACTATCCCTACAACTTGAACAAATAGAAAGAGAGCAACAAAAGAAACCCACAGGCACCAGAAGAAAACAAATAATAAAAATTAGAGCTGAACTAAATGAAATAGAAAACGGAAAAACAATTGAAAGAATTAACAAGACTAAAAGCTGGTTTTTTGAAAAACTCAACAAAATTGATAAACCATTGGCCAAGCTGACAAAAGAAAAACGAGAGGAAGAAAATAACCCGAATAAGATATGAGAGGGGTGATATTACAACAGACCCAACTGAAATTAAAAGAATCATAACAGATTACTATGAAAAACTATACTCAAAAAAATATGAAAACCTAGAAGAAATGGATGAATTCCTAGAAACACACTGCCTGCCTAAACTAACACAAACAGAGGTAGAACAACTGAATAGACCCATAACAAAAAAAGAGATTGAAAAGGTAATCAAAAAACTCCCAACAAAAAAAAGCCCTGGTCTAGATGGTTTCACTGCAGAGTTCTACCAAACTTTCAGAGAAGAGTTAACACCACTACTACTAAAGGTATTTCAGAGCATAGAAAAGGATGGAGTACTACCAAACTCATTCTATGAAGTCACCATATCCCTGATACCAAAACCAGGCAAACACAAGACACCACAAAAAAAGAAAATTATAGACCTATATCCCTCATGAATGTAGATGCAAATATCCTCAACAAAATTCTAGCCAATAGAATTCAACAACATATCAAAAAAATAATTCACCATGAGCAAGTGGGATTCATACCAGGTATGCAGGGATGGTTCAACATTAGAAAAACAATTAATGTAATCCACCACACCACATGATTTTATCAATAGATACAGAAGAGGCATTTGACAAAGTTCAACATTCATTATGATAAAAACTCTCAGCAAAATAGGAATAGAAGGAAAATTCCTCAACATAACAAAGGGTATTTATACAAAGCCAACAGCCAACATCACCCTAAATGGAGAGAGCCTGAAAACATTCCCACTGAGTTTGGGAACCAGAACAAGAATGCCCTTTGTCACAACTCTTATTCAACATTGTGCTGGAAGTCCTAGCCAGAGCAATCAGGCTAGATAAAGAAATAAAGGCATCCAGATTGGCAAGGAAGAAGTAAAAGTATCTCTATTTGCAGATGACATGATCTTATACACAGAAAATCCTAAGGAGTCCTCCAGAAAACTACCGAAACTAATAGAAGAGTTCAGCAGAGTATCGGGATACAAGATAAACATACAAAAATCAGTTGGATTCCTCTACACCAACAAAAAGAACATCGAAGAGGATATCACCAAATCAATGCCATTTACAGTAGCCCCCAAGAAGATAAAATACTTAGGAATAAATCTTACCAGAGATGTAAAAGACTTATACAAAGAAAACTACAGTACACTTCTGCAAGAAACCAAAAGAGACTTATATAAGTGGAAGAACATACGTTGCTCGTGGATAGGAACACTTAACATTATGAAAATGTCTATTCTACCAAAAGCGATCTATACATTTAATGCAATTCTGATCCAAATCCCAAGGACATTCTTTAATGAGATGGAGAAACAAATCACCAACTTCATATGGAAGGGAAAGAGGCCCCAGATAAATAAGGCATTACTGAAAAAGAAGAACAAAGTGGGAGGCCTTACTTTACCTGATTTTAGAACCTATTATACCGCCACAGTAGTCAAAACAGCCTGGTACTGGTATAACAACAGATACATGGACCAATGGAACAGAATTGAGAATCCAGACATAAATCCATCCACATATGAGCAGTTGATATTTGACAAAGGCCCCAAAACAGTTAAACGGGGAAAAGGTAGTCTTTTTAGCAAATGGTGCTGGCATAACTGGATATCCATCTGCAAAAAAATGAAACAAGACCCATACCTCACTCCACACACAAAAACTAACTCAAAATGGATCAAAGACCTAAATATAAAATCTGAAACGATAAAGATCATAGAAGAAAAAATAGGGACAATGTTAGGAGCCCAAACACATGGCATAAACAATATAGAAAACATTGTAAAGGAAGTAGAAGAAAAACTAGATAACTGGGAGCTCCTAAAAATCAAACACTTATGCTCATCCAAAGACTTCACCAAAAGAGTAAAAAGACTACCTGCAGACTGGGAAAAAGTTTTTAGCTATGACATTTCTGATCAGCGCCTGATCTCTAAAATCTACATGATACGGCAAAAACTCAACTGCAAAAAGACAAATAACCCAATTAAAAAATGGGCAAAAAGTATGAATAGACACTTCACTAAAGAAGACATTCAGGTAGCTAACGTATATGAGGAAATGTTCACGATCATTAGCCATTAGAGAAATGCAGATCAAAACTACAATGAGATTTCATCTCATTCCAACAAGGCTGGCATTAATCCAAAAAACACAAGGAATAAATGTTGGAGAGGCTGTGGAGAGATTGGAACACTTCTACACTGCTGGTGGGAATGTCAAATGGTACAACCACTTTGGAAATTGATTTGGTGCTTCCTCAAAAAGCTAGAAATAGAACTACCATACGATCCAGCAGTCCCACTCCTTGGAATATATCCTAGAGAAATAAGAGCCTTTACATGAACAGATATACACATACCCATGTTCATTGGGCACTGTTTACAAGATCAAAAAGATAGAAGCAACCGAGGTGCCCATCAACAGATGAATGGATAAATTATGGTATATTCACACAATGGAATACTATGCATCTATAAAGAACAGTGAGGAATCTGTGAAACATTTCATAACATGGAGGAACCTGGAAGGCATTATGCTGAGTGAAATTAGTCAGTTGCAAAAGGACAAATAGTGTATAAGACCACTATTATAAGAACTTGAGAAATAATTTAAACTGAGAAGAAAATATTCTTTCGTGGTTACGAGAGGGGGGTGGGAGGGAGGGTGGGAGAGCGGGATTCACTAATCAGACAGTAGATAAGAACTACTTTAGGTGAAGGGAAAGACAGCACACGATACGGGGGAGGTCAGCACAATTGGACTAAATCAAAAGCAAAGCAGTTTCCTGAATAAACTGAATGCTTTGAAGGCCAGTGTAGCAGGGGCAGGGGCCTGGGGACCATGGTTTCAGGGGACATCTAAGTCAATTGGCATAATAAAATCTATTAACAAAACATTCTGCATCCCACTTTGAAGAGTGGCATCTGGGGTCTTAAACCCTAGCAAGCAGCCATCTGAGATGGGTCAATTGGTCTCAACCCACCTAGATCAAAGGAGAATGAAGAACACCAAGGACACAAGGTGATTACAAGCCCAAGAGACAGAAAGGGCCACATGAACCAGAGACTACATCATCCTGAGACCAGAAGAACTAGATAGTGCCCGGCTACAACCGAGGACTGCCCTGACAGAGAACACAACAGAGAACCCCTGAGGGAGGAGGAGATCAGTGGGATGCAGACCCCAAATTCTCGTAAGACCAGACTTAATGGTCTGACTGAGACTGGAAGGACCTCGGTGGTGATGGCCCCCAGACCTTCTGTTGGCCCAGGACAGGAACCATTCCCAAAGCCAACTCTTCAGACATGGATTGGACTGGACAATGGGTTGGAGAGGGATGCTGGTGAGGAATGAGCTTCTTGGATCAGGTGGACACTTGAGACTATGTTGCCATCTCCTGCCTGGAGGGGAGATGAGAGGGTGGAGGGGGTTAGAAGCTGGCAAAATTGACAGGAAAAGAGAGAGTGGAGGGAGAGAGCAGGCTGTCTTATTAGGGGGAGTGTGTAGCAAGGTGTGTGTGGGTTTTTGTGTGAGAGACTGACTTGATTTGTAAACTTTCACTTAAAGCACAATAAAAAAAAAAATGATTACAGCCTAGAAAACCCTATGGTGTTGTTATGTACCATCAAGTCAATTCTGATTCATCACTACCCTGTAGGGTAGAACTATCCCATAGTGTTTTCCAAGGAGCAGCTTGGAAAACCCTATGAGGGAGTTCTACTCTGTGACGTGGGATGACTGTGAGTCAAAAGCAACTTGATGGCATCCAACAAAAACAACAGCTACTGGTGGCTATTTAAACTTAGATTGAAATTAATTATAATTAAATAAAATTTTAAATTTAGTTTCTCTTTTTTATTAGACACATTCAAGTGCCCAGTAGTCACATGTGGCCAGTGACTACTGTATTGGACAGTACAAGTGTAGGATGTGTCTGTCCTCACAGAACGTTCTCTTGGACAGAGCTGCTTTAGAACATAGGAAGGCCTTTCTTCCCTCTGCTGTTGCACTGTAGTGAATTCATCATGAAAGTATAGATCTGTAATCTGTCCCTCCCTCGAAACAGACAAGGGGAAACTAGACACAAAGCCAGAAGTTCGTGGACATCTACAAAAACACGAGGTAATAAGGTATCTCCCGCAAGCCCCAAATACACGTGGATGAGACAAACCTCCCACAGCCATAAGACCTGTCTGTGCTTAAAGAAGGGGCGGTGTGATGGTTCTTTTTTGTGTGGACTTTCTCACCATGGTCTTATAACTCCCACGAGTGATTGGGAGGGACTGTGAAAATAAGGCAATTATTGGTCCACCATCAGGATTGGTCAGTTTTGCCTTAAAAGAGAGCCAGTTCCAGAGCAGAAGAGTGGATCTCACCACTAAGAAACAGCAAGGAGTGGAGCATGTCCTTTGGGCCTGGGTTCCCTGTGCTGAGACCCTCCTAGACCCAGGAGACAGAGCTGTAGCGCTGAAGACGGAAAGATACGGAGGCAGGAGAGCCTGGCAAGAGACAGCATGGTGGGCTTCTGGCCCACAGAGTGAAAAAGCTGAGCGTCTTTGGGCAGGAGGCTTGGTAGCGGAGTAGGGTGGCTCCAGGCACTTGGTGGAACTAGGTTTGCTGGCCCACAGAGCTAGAGCTGAGTGCCTCGAGGCTTACTGGTGGAGTGGGGTGCCTCCAAAAGAGCTTCGTAACACTTACCTGAGCAGGGCAGAGGCCAAGGGGCCAGAGAGAAGTGTGCCAACAGGCACAGCTGAGAAGAGGCTGCCCTGATGAAAGAGCTGTATCCTGAGCATTCCGGAACTGAATTGTAACCTGTTACTTCTCTAATAAACCCCATAAGCATGAGTATTGTCTGCGAGTTCTGTGTGGCCACTGCAATGAGTTATCAAACCCAGCAGAGAAGTAGTGCTGTGGGAGGGAGGGTTGGTGTTAGAATTGGTAAAGATGGCGGAGAGAGGAGGTATGTCTGACCCCTGCCTCATAGGAATCAGCCTTGGGCTGTTGATATTGATTCTCCTTCCGCCTTGTGAAGTTAGAGGAGGTCAGACGCCACCCCCATGCCATTTTTACAAAAGAGGAGGAAAGCAATAGGAAATCTGAAGGTCCCAAAACAGAAGAATCCTAAAGTACCCAACAGGTATTCGCTGGAAGGCAAGGCTGACCAGTTTGAGAGCAGTGGATAAACCCGAGAGTGATTGAGTATAAGTGGTCCCAGGCAAGTTCCGAAGGGGATGAACAGTCTACACAGACTCTTGAAAACTACTAGCCAGGGCTTTTTTTTTTTTTTTTCTTTTTTAACTGTTAGGTAAATTAAAAATTTTATTTTTATTCATGATACATATTATTAATGGATATAAATATAACAATGAATTAGAAATAATCTACATTTTTCTGTTTTTAATTATACTTTGGATGATTTACAGAGCTAGTTTCTCATTAAACAATTAATACACATACTGTTTTGTGACACTGGTTGCCAATCCCACGACATGTCAACACTCTCCCCTTCTTGACCTTGGGTTCAGGGCAGGGCTCTTTTCAAGGGCATAAACTCCCACTGAGGAGAAACACCTGGGAGAGGAATCAAAATGGAGCAGGATATAGACAATGGAGAAACAGGAGAAAGCCCAGATAGCAGTAGGGAAGACGGGCAGAGCCAGAAACATTCAGAGAACAAGCCAGCACCTTTTTGAAGACTTGAAACAGAAACAAAAGAGGAAGCTCAGAAGAAATGGCAAAATGAAACTAGTGTCTAGGGCTGCACACTTGGGTTAAAAACAAACAAAAAAAGAAAACATGGAAGTGGTTACTGTAAAAGGCAGGGTGGAGAGGGCTATGCTTGGAAAGGGGCCTGAGGAGGAGCTCTGGGTAGTTGGCCAAGTTCAATTTTTTGAGCTGGCTGGTGGCTGCAAGGGTGTTCACCACATAGTAAATCAGTAAGCTATAGGTTTGTTTTGTGTGTCTCTCTAACTACAGTATTTAATTTTTAAAAGATGATGATAGTGCTTATTTCAGAGAGGCTGACTTACCTCATGTGTCAGGACAAGGGACTCTATCTCCTTTGCTGTTGTCAGGTGCTATGGAGTCGATTTCAACTCAGAGCTACCACGTATGACTCTCATAGCAACCCCATAGGGTTTTCTAGGCTGTAACCTTTATGGGGAAGCCCTGGTGGTGTAGTGGTTAAGTGCTGTAGCTGCTAACCATAAGGGCTGGCAGTTCAAATCTGCCAGGCACTCCTTGGAAACTCTTTAGGGGCAGCTCTACTGTGTCCTATAGGGTTACTATGAGTCGGAATCGACTCGACAGCAATGGTTTTAGTTTTTTAATCTTTATGGAAACAGATCAAAAGGTCTTTCTCCCCCAAAGCCCCTGGGTAGGTTTGAATGGCCAACCTTTCAGTTAGTACCCAACCGCTTAACCATTGTGCCACCAGGGTTCCTTCTAGCTCCTTTAGGCCCAATTAAGTCAGATACTAGGAGCCCTGGTGGCTCAATGATTAAAGCCATCGGCTGCTAAGCAATAGATTGGTGGCTTGAACCACCAGCAGCTCCACGGGAGAAAAGACCTGGCTAACAGCTTCCAAGAAGATTATAGCCTGGGAAACCTATGGGGCAGTTCTACTTTGTCTTACAGGGTCACTAGGAGTCGGAATCAACTCCAGGGCACACAACAACAATCAGGTCCTGGGAAGGGGCCCAGGTTTGCTATTAGTTAAAGGATTCCCCAGGTGATTGTAATGTGTAGCCAAGATTGAGAAGTATGGGCCACACAGTGGTTCTTAAGTTGTGGTTCCTGGACCAATAGCTTTCGGATCACCTGGAAACTTGTAAGAAAGGCACTGTCTTCGCCTATAAACTTACTGTTCTTGTTAGGTGCCGTCGAGTTGGTTCCACTGACTCATAGTGACCCTATGCACAACAGAACAAAACGCTGCCTGGTCCTACGCCATCTTTACAATTGTGGTTATGCTTGAGCCCATTGTTGCAGCCACTGTGTCAATCCACCTCGTTGAGGGTCTTCCTCTTTTCCCCTGACCCTGTACTTTGCCAAACATGATGTCCTTCTCCAGGGACTGATCCATTTTAACAACATGTCCAAAGTATGTAAGACACAGTCTCGCCATCCTTGCCTCTAAGGAGCATTCTGGCTGTACTTCTTCCAAGACAGATCTGTTTGTTCTTTGAGCAGTCCCTGGTATATTCAATATTCTTCACCAACACCTCAATTCAAAGGCGTCAACTCTTCTTTGGTCTTCCTTATTCATTGTCCAGCTTTCACATGCATATGATGTGATTGAAAATACCATGGCTTGGGTCAGGCGCACCTTAGTCTTCAAGGTGACATCTTTGCTCTTCAACGCTTTAAAGAGGTCCTTTGCAGCAGATTTACCCAATGCAATGCATCATTTGATTTCTTGACTGCTGCTTCCATGGGTGTTGATTGTGGATCGAAGTAAAATGAAATCCTTGACAACTTCAATCTTTTCTCCATTTATCATGATGTTGCTCATTGGTCCAGTCGTGAAGGATTTTTGCTTTCTTTATGTTGAGGTGTAATCCATACTGAAGGCTGTGGTCTTTGATCTTCATCAGTTAAGTGCTTCAAGTCCTCTTCACTTTCAGCAAGCAAGGTTGTATCACCTGCATAACGCAGATTAATGCGTTCTTATATATATATTATATATAACGCAGGTTATTAGATATGCAAATTATCAAGCCCCCCCTCACCTACTGAATGAGAAACTTTGTGGGGTGGGGCCCTTGTTTTAATAAGCCCTCCAGGCGATTCTGAGGCACACTCCAGTTTGGAAACCTGTGGGTCCCATCAAACAGAGCTTGCTCCTTCCATTTGTCAAAGGCACACACCTGTGCTGGGATGAAAAGGCCAAAGACTCTAGAAAGTGCTAGGAGTGGCCAGGAGCTTAGACTGAATTAATCTGTAGAGAGAGTCCTCGGGCCGCCTTCCTGGGACAGCAAGTACTGGAAGTAATGCAAATACATGTCCCGGAACTTTTCCAATTTTGACAGTCCGGTGGGTCCTCTCTGCCCTGACGATATGATAAGTGGAGATGATGATCGCTTTAGAGCAGGCCTATTTTCAACTCCAAGCTGCTTCCATTACAGAACCTTAATCTTAATAGTAATATCTCTGAAATATGTATATAGATTTAATGTGCTGAAATAACCCTCTTAGAACAAGCAAATAATAACAAAAAGCCAACATGAATCTGTGCCCATTCTGGCTCTTACGGTGGGCCCTCTCTGAGCCCATTAGGAGGTGAGCACAGTAGAAATTCAGATCCCATTGGCTTAGGGTCTTGGCCAAAAAAGCCATTTCTTTCCTGCTTGTAAATGCTGGAGCAGGTTTTCTGCAGCCTTCATTTGAGCAGTATGTAGGTCGGCAAGTCCAGAAATTGCCATTTCCTTCTTCCAGTCCCTTTTGGGAAAGCTGGCTCTAAAATCAGTCAACATCATTCCATCTGATTATTTGAAAAGGGAGATCTTTTGCAACAGTGATGTCAGGGAGAGAACATTGCCTTGGTGCCCCGTATGACTCGCCAGCAAGGATTGGATGTGCCTTGTGGAGCGTGCATCAGGGAGGCCCAGGCTTTGTGCTATTTCCTCAGGAGCTGGAGAGATTTCCTTGGATCCATTAGGAGATAAGAGCTCCTATGGGTCCCCACTCTCCTGCCATAGCTTTCTTTCTTTACCTGAGTCAGAGCAGGGCTCGTAAGCTCCAGCTGATGACTGTGACTACTTCATGGCACCTGCAGGCCATGGGATGCCCATTCCAGAAAGGATCATAAAAGAAATCAGGGAGACAAATCACTTTCTCCAGAATCATCCACACCTTTGTCTTCCGATCCTGTGGTCAGGGCTATTACTTACATCAGCACATGTTTACCAAGTGCCTAGAGGGCGAAGATTGCACTAGGGTCTATGGATACAGAGATGGACAGAGACGGTCCTTGGCCTCAGGGATTGTGCAGTCCAGGGGGCAGACAGGCAGTACACAAGAATAATCCGGTATGATCTTTGCTTGGTGCTAAAATGTGCTTTAGTTCAGAAAGAATGAAGAAGGGCCCCCCTGGAGAAGCAGGGGGGACTTCACAGAGGAGCCAGGCTTTGAGGTGAGACTTCAAGAGAAAGGGTTGTCTTGCGGGGCACACAAGTAGTGGGAGGGTGCTGTAGATAGAAGGGGCAGCCGTGACCAAGGTTTGGTGGTGGGGGGCAGCCTCTATTCCTCTGCCCCAGATTGTACCAATGTGAACCGCAAGCAGGGATGGATTAACCAGTAAACAAGGTACGCAATGGCTTAGTTTTGTTTACTTACTAGTCTGTAGTGCACAATTTCACCTGGGTTTCATCACCCCCTTGAGTCTCTTCCTCCAATTCTGATAGTCCGGCTTCTCAGATTATGTGCTTAGTATACAGACTGAATAAGTATGCAAGGTAGAGAGCAGCTAAGAGAATGGACTAGAAGGCCCTGCAGCTGAGTTGAAGAGTTAAGTTTTAATTCAGCAAGCAAGGGGAAGGGGAAGGGGGCGGAGGGGATCTTAAAGGATTCTGAGCAAGGTCAGAACATGAAAATAATTGTCAGAATTATTATTACCACTTATGTATACCTAAAAAAACTTGTTGCCGTCAAGTTGATTCTGACTCACAGCGACCCTACAGGACAGGTTTCTTTCCAAGGAGCACCTTGGAACTGCCAACCTTCTGGTAGTCAGCTGTAACACTTAACCAAGGCACCACCAGGATTTCCACTCTAACTAACAGGTGCTAAAGGAGTCCTGGTGGCACAATGGTTAAATGAGGGAGCAGCAAATTTCAAGAGGACTAGGGCTTGATGAAGGAGCCTTGGTGGCACAGTGGTTAAAGCACTCAGCCACGAGCCCAAATGTTGGCAGTTCGAACCCACCAGTGGCTCCATGGGAGAAAGATGTGGCAGTCTGTTCCCATAAAGATTACAGCCTTTAAACCCTATGGGGCAATTCTGCCCTGTCCTACAGGGTCACTATGAGTCAGAATCTACTGACAGTAATGGGTTAGGGCTTGGTGGTGCAATGGTTAAGCCCTTGGCTGCTAACTGAAAGGCTGGCTCCACGAAAGAAAGATCTGGCTATCTGCTTCCATGAAGATTACAACCAAGAAAATTCCACGGAGCAGTTCTGCTCTGTCACATGGGGTGGCCATGAGTTGGAGTTGACTCAGTGGCACCTAACAACACCACCATCATGTGCTGGTTAAATCTTCCAGTAACACTATGAAGTGGATATTAACTCCTCATTCTATATACGAGGAAGTAACTTCAGAGGAGGTGAGCAGCTGGACTAAGCTTGCAAAGCTAGAAAGCAGCCAAGTCCTGACTGAGACCCAGGCCAGTCTGAGTCCAAAGCCTGAGCTCCTAAGCCCTGTGACGGTTTGGAGTACCAACGGAGGGCAAAAGACTAGAGTGTGAGGGGGCTGCCACAAAGAAGGGTAGTGGCAGAACTGAGTTAGAGCTAATGATGCACAAATACAGTATTTTTTGGTAAAAATTATGTCCCATTATGCAGAAATCCTCGACGGCAATGGGTGGTTTCCTTGTATGCAGAAATTACCTCTACGACACTCATTCATTCATTCTACCATGTGCTGGGCACTGTGACCAAAACAGACATGGCTGCCCTCAGCCTTTCCTCAGAGCTTACATATTAATGGAGGATTCAAATGTTAATCAAGTAATAAGAAAAAGTAAGATTTATATTAAAAACTGTGACTTGTGCTCTGAGGTCAAGTTATTCTGAGCTTTGAGAGCATATAATGGGGGAATTCAATCTAGAGAAGGGAGGTGTTCTGATTTAGAGGGGGGAGGGGGACCTGATCTAGAGCGAGAGGGCAGAGAAAGGCCTCCCTGTAATCAGATGTGAAGAGTGGGCAGGTGTAAAGGAGCTGAAAGGTGGCCCGATCAGGCGGGGAGGGAAGGATGTTCCTGGAAGATGGAGCTGCGTGCACCAGTGCCCTGTGATAAGAAGGGTGATGGTTATTGAGAAACAAAGAGAGCTAGAGTAGCTAAAAGCAGGTGGAGAGAGAGGCGGAGGGATTCAGATGGGAGAGGAGGCTGGAAGGCAGGTGGGGCTGTTCCCTGAGAGTCTTGCAGCCATGTAAGGATCTGGGCCTTTGGATGAAAGCACTGGGCCTCAGCTTTAGTGCACATTGGGGTCGCCTGGTGAGCTTTCAAAAATGCTGATTCCTAGGCCCTGCCCCTAGATGTTCTGATTTTAATTGGTCTGGGGTGCTGCCTAGGCATCAGGATTTTAAAAGGCATTCTGGTGATTCTAATGCGAAGACAAGCTTGAAAATTACTGAATTAAATGTTTTAAGCACATGTGTGTGATCTGATTTCCGTTTTGAAAGATCACTCTGGCTGCTGTGTGGAGAACGGGTGGATAGGGCTGGGCGAGGGGAGGTCAGTTAGGACCCTAAAGCAGAGTCCTTGGCTACCAGAATCTGCAAGGGCAACTCATTGTCCATTATCGTGGCCAACAGCATTTTGTTTGTCTGTAATTGTTAGAAAGTCGTGAGGGATACTTCCGCTTCTATTTTTCTCTTTTAATTTTTGAAATAATAAGTCTAATCTTCTTACATAAAGCTTAAAGCAGTTGGTCAAATTTCTGTTCATTGGGATAAGGCAGGACAAGCCTTCTCTCTTCTACATGACAGCTTGTCAATAGTGGAAGACAATGATTATGGTGCCTAAGGTCACCATTTTATATGCTAGATGCTTAGATATAACTATTTCTCATACCATGAGTTCTAGATCCTTCCTCTGAGTGTATTCTAATTTGCCCTAGTCCCCTTAAAATTTGCTGCTTTTTGGCTACATAATGGGTTCTTTTTCTATTTTATTTTAATAAGCCACTTCAACTGCTAAGGAAAAATGCTGAGAGAGAATATTGTGCCAAGTACAAAGCTTTGATTTTAATAAATTACCCAATTGTTTTCTAATAATAAATGATATTTAAATGACGTAAGAAGGCGCTTTAAATTTTTACTCTTGACCTTGGAAAGAGCAGAGGTCAGCATTTGAAATTCTGACTTTCCTATCGATTCCATATGCTTTATTAATATAGTTTCTTTTTGGCAAGAAACTGGAAGCTACAGAGACTCTTTCCGTTGGAGAATACGACTCAGCACAAAAACAATCTTTTTTGGTTTCTCTCTTTTTAAGCATTGAAAAACGATATTCATCTGCATCACTAGCATCTATTTATTGAGTGGTTACTGTAGCTGGCATTGAGGTAACCACTTTGGGTATGCTAGTTATTTTATTTAATCCCCATCACAACTCAAGAGAGAGGTGTGGTTGTTATCTTCATTTTATAAATGAAGGAGGTGGGAGAGTTAAAGACTACCCAAGATCACACCACTAGCAAGGGGTAGACCAGGACTCCCATCCTGAAAGTCTGTCTCTTTAGCAAAGGATGCATGGCTTCTAGTCTGTGTGCTTTGACTCTTACCTTTAAAAGCCAGTTAGATGTTGTTCGTTGCCTTTGTGTTAGCTCCAACTCATGGCTACCTTATGTTGCAGAATGAAACCTTGCCCTATTCCTGCGCCATCTCCATGGTCGTTGGTATGTTTGAGTCCATTGTTTTGTCAGTCCATCTTATTGAGGGTTCTCCTTGTTTTCGACCATATTCTACTTTTACCAACCATGATGTCCGTTTCTAGTGATTGGTCTTCCCTGATGACATGTACAATGTAAGTGAGCCAAAGTTAAAGAGTAAGGGGCAGCTTGGGCCCATATTCCTTCCAGAAATTTTCCCTGATAACCTTGCCTTTATGGCTACACCCTTCTCTGAATGTCTTAGCACTTGTCTGTACCTGTGGAGTCAAATAGAATAGGGCCTATGACATCCATCATCACATGCATTTATTGAGCAATGAATTATTGACTCTTTATCTCCGTGTGGCTTTTTTCTCTCCACCTAGACTGTAAGTTTCTTGGGGAAGGACTATGTTTTATGGGTCTTTGCTTTCCCATAGTGCCTATCACATTGTTCTCCATTTATGAGTCAATCAATGTTATGAATCAATTAATAAACAAATCCAATAATTAATCCAACAATAAAATATCAATCAATGCATGAGTAAATAATGAATCATTTATTTCCAGTAGCCAGTTCTAGAACACATAGTATATAGACCACGGGAAAACCTCTGGAAAGCTAAAAGCATAGAGGCAGAGGGACTGAGTATTATAGGCTTTGGAACTATACACTCTGGGCTCAAATTTCAGCACTGCCACTTGCCATCTCTGTGACCTTGGGCAACTATCAGCCAAGTCATCTGTAAAATATGGGTAATAATGTAATACCTAGCTTGGAGGATTATTGTGATTATTAAATGAGGTATGTAAATCCCTTAACCTAACTCCTGGCCTACAGTCACATTCACGGAAGTCATAGCAATTACTATCATACCAGTTAGCTGAATCATGCTTTACTGTTTATCAAGAGCTTTCATGAGCGTTATCTCATGTGATTATTGACATGTGTGTATTGAACACTGCGATGTGCAGGCACAGGCGTGGTCCTAGACATCCAGAGGGGAACACATAGGTGTGGCCTGACCCCCACAAAGCCTTCCCCATGCAGAGTGGGATCTGTCTGGCGGGAGGAGTTCTCCCCATTCTATAGGTGCAAACAGGGAGGCTGAGGCACATGACTGGGGCCGGCCATCTGGTTTTCTGACATTTGAGCTATACTCTGTCACTACCTTACAGGACCCTCTCACGGTGGAAACTGTGTGGGATGTGTTATTTCCAAACTAGGGACGTGGTGTTCATCTTAAGTACAAGCGGGATACTAATTTAGCTATAGTCATTAGCTTTTTTTTTTTTTTATTAACTTTTATTAAGCTTCAAGTGAACATTTACAAATCCAATCAGTCTGTCACATGTAAGTTTACATACATCTTACTCCATACTCCCACTTGCTCTCCCCCTATTGAGTCAGCCCTTTCAGTCTCTCCTTTCGTGACAATTTTGCCAGCTTCCCTCTCTCTCTATCCTCCCATCCCCTCTCCAGACAAGAGTTGCCAACACAATCTCAAGTGTCCACCTGATATAATTAGCTCACTCTTCATCAGCATCTCTCTCTCACCCGCTGACCAGTCCCTTTCATATCTGATAAGTTGTCTTCAGGGATGGTTCCTGTCCTGTGCCAACAGAAGGTCTGGGGACCATGGCCGCCCGGATTCCTCTAGTCTCAATTACGTATGGTCTTTTTATGAGAATTTGGGGTCTGTATCCCATTGGCCTCCTGCTCCCTCAGGAGTTGTCTGTTGTGCTCCCTAGCAGGGCAGACATCGATTGTGGCCGGGCACCAACTAGTTCTTCTGGTCTCAGGATAATGTAGGTCTCTGGTTCATGTGGCCCTTTCTGTCTCTTGGGTTCTTAGTTGTCGTGTGGCCTTGGTGTTCTTCCTTTGCCTTTGCTCCAGGTGGGTTGAGACCAATTGATGTATCTTAGATGGCCGCTTGTTGGCATTTAGGACCCCAGGCGCCACATTTCAAAGTGGGATGCAGAATGTTTTCATAATGGAATTATTTTGCCCGTTGACTTAGAAGTCTCCTCAAACCATGTTCCCCAGACCCCAGCCCCTGCTCCACTGACCTTTGAAGCTTTCATTTTATCCCGGAAACCTCTTTGCTTTTAGTCCAGTCCAATTAGGCTGACCTTCCTTGTATTGTGTGTTGTCTTTCCCTTCACCCAAAGCAGTTCTTATCTACTGATTGATCAATAAAAAACCCTCTCCCTCCCTCCCTCCCTCCCCCCTTTGTAACCACAAAACTATGTGTTCTTCTCCGTTTTTTCTATTTCTCAAGATCTTATAATAGAGGTCTTATACAATATTTGTCCTTTTGCCTCTGACTCATTTCGCTCAGCATAATGCCTTCCAGATTCCTCCATGTTATGAAATGTTTCACTGATTCGTCACTGTTCTTTATTGATGTGTAGTATTCCATTGTGTGAATATACCACAATTTATTTACGCATTCATCCGTTGACAGACACCTTGGTTGCTTCCAGCTTTTTGCTATTGTAAACAGAGCTGCAGTAAACATGGGTGTGCATATATCTGTTTGTGTGAAGGCTCTTGTATCTCTAGGGTATATTCCGAGGAGTGGGATTTCTGGGTTGTATGGTAGTTCTATTTCTAACTGTTTAAGATAACGCCAGATGAATTTCCAAAGTGGTTGTACCATTTTACAATCCCACCAGCAGTGTATGAGGGTTCCAATCTCTCCGCAACCTCTCCAACATTTATTATTTTGTGTTTTTTGGATTAATGCCAGTCTAGTTGGTGTGAGATGAAATCTCATCGTAGTTTTAATTTGCATTTCTCTAATGGCTAATGATCGGGAGCATTTTCTCATGTATCTGTTGGCTGCCTGAATATCTTCTTTAGTGAAATGTGTGTTCATATCCTTTGCCCACTTCTTGATTGGGTTGTTTGCCTTTTTGTGGTTGAGTTTTGACAGAATCATGTAGATTTTAGAGATCAGGCGCTGGTCTGAGATGTCATAGCTGAAAATTCTTTCCCAGTCTGTAGGTGGTCTTTTTACTCTTTTGGTGAAGTCTTTAGATGAGCATAGGTGTTTGATTTTTAGGAGCTCCCAGTTATCTGGTTTCTCTTCGTCATTTTTGGCAATGTTTTGTATTCTGTTTATGCCCTGTATTAGGGCTCCTAGGGTTGTCCCTATTTTTTCTTCCATGATCTTTATCATTTTAGTCTTTATGTTTAGGTCTTTGATCCACTTGGAGTTAGTTTTTGTGCATGGTGTGAGGTATGGGTCCTGTTTCATTTTTTTGCAAATGGATATCCAGTTATGCCAGCACCATTTGTTAAAAAGACTATCTTTTCCCCAATTAACTGACACTGGGCCTTTGTCAAATATCAGCTGCTCATACGTGGATGGATTTATATCTGGGTTCTCAATTCTGTTCCATTGGTCTATGTGCCTGTTGTTGTACCAGTACCAGGCTGTTTTGACTACTGTGGCTGTATAATAGGTTCTGAAATCAGGTAGAGTGAGGCCTCCTGCTTTGTTCTTCTTTTTCAGTAATGCTTTGCTTATCCGGGGCTTCTTTCCCTTCCATATGAAATTGGTGATTTGTTTCTCTATCCCCTTAAAATATGACATTGGAATTTGGATCGGAAGTGCATTATATGTATAGATGACTTTTGGTAGAATAGACATTTTTACTACGTTAAGTCTTCCTATCCATGAGCAAGGTATGTTTTTCCACTTAAGTATGTCCTTTTGAATTTCTTGTAGTAGAGCTTTGTAGTTTTCTTTGTATAGGTCTTTTACATCTCTGGTAAGATTTATTCCTAAGTATTTTATCTTCTTGGGGGCTACTGTGAATGGTATTGATTTGGTTATTTCCTCTTCGGTGTTCTTTTTGTTGATGTAGAGGAATCCAAGTGATTCTTGTATGTTTATTTTATAACCTGAGACTCTGCCAAACTCTTCTATTAGTTTCAGTAGTTTCCTGGAGGATTCCTTAGGGTTTTCTGTGTATAAGATCATGTCATCTGCAAATAGTGATAACTTTACTTCCTCCTTGCCAATCCGGATACCTTTTATTTCTTTGTCTAGCCTAATTGCCCTGGCTAGGACTTCTAGCACGATGTTGAATAAGAGTGGTGATAAAGGGCATCCTTGTCTGGTTCCCGTTCTCAAGGGAAATGCTTTCAGGTTCTCTCCATTTAGAGTGATATTGGCTGTTGGCTTTGTATAGATGCTCTTTATTATGTTGAGGAATTTTCCTTCAGTTCCTATTTTGGTAAGAGTTTTTATCATGAATGGGTGTTGGACTTTGTCAAATGCCTTTTCTGCATCAATTGATAAGATCATGTGGTTTTTGTCTTTTGTTTTATTTATGTGATGGATTACATTAATGGTTTTTCTGATATTAAACCAGTCTTGCATACCTGGTATAAATCCCACTTGATCATGGTGAATTATTTTTTTGATGTGTTGCTGGATTCTATTGGCTAGAATTTTGTTGAGGATTTTTGCATCTATGTTCATGAGGTATATAGTCTATAATTTTCTTTTTTTGTGATGTCTTTACCTGGTTTTGGTATCAGGGAGATGGTGGCTTCATAGAATGAGTTGGGTAGTATTCCGTCATTTTCTATGCTTTGAAATACCTTCAGTAGTAGTGGTGTTAACTCTTCTCTGAAGGTTTGGTAGAACTCTGCAGTGAAGCCGTCCGGGCCAGGGCTTTTTTTTGTTGGAAGTTTTTTGATTACCATTTCAATCTCTTTTTTTGTTATGGGTCTATTTAGTTGTTCTACTTCTGAATGTGTTAGTTTAGGTAGGTAGTGTTTTTCTAGGAATTCATCCATTTCTTCTAGGTTTGCAAATTTATTAGAGTACAATTTTTCGTAGTAATCTGAACTGATTCTTTTAATTTCATTTGGTTCTGTTGTGATGTGGTCCTTCTCATTTCTTATTCAGGTTATTTGTTTCCTTTCCTGTATTTCTTTAGTCAGTCTAGCCAATGGTTTATCAATTTTGTTAATTTTTTCAAAGAACCAACTTTTGGCTTTGTTAATTCTTTCAATTGTTTTTCTGTTCTCGAATTCATTTAGTTCAGCTCTAATTTTTATTATTTGTTTTCTTCTGGTGCCTGATGGATTCTTTTGTTGCTCACTTTCTATTTGTTCAAGTTGTGGGGACAGTTCTCTGCTTTTGGCTCTTTCTTCTTTTTGTGTGCGTGCATTTATCGATATAAATTGGCCTCTGAGCACTGCTTTTGCTGTGTCCCAGAGGTTTTGATAGGAAGTATTTTCATTCTCGTTGCATTCTATGAATTTCCTTATTCCCTCCTTGATGTCTTCTATAACCCAGTCTTTTTTCAGAAGGATATTGTTCATTTTCCAAGTATTGGATTTCTTTTCCCAAGTTTTTCTGTTATTGATTTCTAGTTTTATTGCCTTGTGGTCTCAGAAGATGCTTTGTAATATTTCGATGTTTTGGACTCTGCAAAGGTTTGTTTTATGACCTAATATGTGGTCTATTCTAGAGAATGTTCCATGTGCGCTAGAAAAAAAAGTATATTTTGCAGCAGTTGGGTGGAGAGTTCTGTATAAGTCAATGAGGTCAAGTTGGTTGATTGTTGTAAGGCGGTCTTCTGTGTCTCTATTGAGCTTCTTACTGGATGTCCTGTCTTTCTCCGAAAGTGGTGTGTTGAAGTCTCCTACTATAATTGTGTAGGTGTCTCTCTCACTTTTCAATTCTGTTAAAATTTGATTTATGTGTCTTGCAGCCCTGTCATTGGGTGCATAAATATTTAATATGGTTATGTCTTCCTGATCAATTGTCCCTTTTATCATTATATAGTGTCCTTCTTTATCCTTTGTGGTGGATTTAAGTCTAAAGTCTATTTTGTCAGAAATTAATATTGCTACTCCTCTTCTTTTTTGCTTATTGTTTGCTTGATATATTTTTTCCATCCTTTGAGTTTTAGTTTGTTTGTGTCTCTAAGTCTAAGGTGTGTCTCTTGTAGGCAGCATATAGATGGATCGTGTTTCTTTATCCAGTCCGTGACTCTCTGTCTCTTTATTGGTGCATTGAGTCCATTTACATTCAGCGTAATTATAGATAAATAAGTTTTTAGTGCTGTCATTTTGATGCCTTTTCATGTGGGTTGTTGACAATTTCATTTTTCCACATACTTTTTTGTGCTGAGACGTTTTTCTTAGTAAATTGTGAGATCCTCATTTTCATAGTGTTTGACTTTATGTTAGTTGAGTCGTTACGTTTTTCTTGGCTTTTATCTTGAGTTATGGAGTTGTTATACCTTTTTGTGGTTACCTTATTATTTACCCCTATTTTTCTAAGTAAAAACCTAACTTGTATCGTTCAATATCGCCTTGTATCACTCTCCATCTGGCAGTTCAATGCCTCCTGTATTTAGTCCCTCTTTTTGATTATTGTGATCTTTTACCTATTGACTTCCATGATTCCCTGTTATGTGTATTATTTTTTTTTTAATTAATCTTAATTTGTTTGTTTTTGTGATTTCCCTATTTGAGTTGATATCAGGACGTTCTGTTTTGTGACCTTGTGTTGTGCTGGTATCTGATATTATTGGTTTTCTGACCAAACAATATCCTTTAGTATTTCTTGTAGCTTTGGTTTGGTTTTTGCAAATTCTCTAAACTTGTGTTTATCTGTAAATATCTTAATTTCGCCTTCATAGTTCAGAGAGAGTTTTGCTGGATATATGATCCTTGGGTGGCAGTTTTTCTCCTTCAGTGCTCTGTATATGTCGTCCCATTCCCTTCTTGCCTGCATGGTTTCTGCTGAGTAGTCTGAACTTATTCTTATTGATTCTCCCTTGAAGGAAACCTTTCTTTTCTCCCTGGCTGCTTTTAAAATTTTCTGTTTATCTTTGGTTTTGGCGAGTTTGATGATAATATGTCTTGGTGTTTTTCTTTTTGGATCAATCTTAAATGGGGTTCGGTGAGCATCTTGGATAGATATCCTTTTGTCTCTCATGATGTCAGGGAAGTTTTGTGTCAGGAGTTCTTCAACTATTTTCTCTGTGTTTTCTGTCCCCTCTCCCTGTTCTGGGACTCCAATCACTCGCAAGTTATCCTTCTTGATAGAGTCCCACATGATTCTTAGGGTTTCTTCATTTTTTTAAATTCTTTTATCTGATTTTTTTCCAGCTATGTTGGTGTTGATTCCCTGGTCCTCCAGATGTCCCAGTCTGCATTCTAATTGCTCGAATCTGCTCCTCTGACTTTCTATTGCGTTGTCTAATTCTGTAATTTTATTGTTGATCTTTTGGATTTCTACATGCTGTCTCTCTATGGATTCTTGCAACTTATTAATTTTTCCACTATGTTCTTGAATAATCTTTTTGAGTTCTTCAACAGTTTTATCAGTGTGTTCCTTGGCTTTTTCTGCAGTTTGCCTTATTTCGTTTGTGATGTCTTGAAGCATTCTGTGAATTAGTTTTTTATATTCTGTATCTGATAATTCCAGGATTGTATCTTCATTTGGGAAAGATTTTGATTCTTTTGTTTGGGGGGTTGGAGAAGCTGTCATGGTCTGCTTCTTTATGTGGTTTGATATGGACTGCTGTCTCCGAGCCATCACTGGGAAACTAGTTTTTCTAGAAAATCTGCTAAAAAAAATATGCAGTCAGATCCCTATCAGAGTTCTCTCTCTGGCTCAGGCTATTCGGATGTTAATGAAGCCACCTGACTGGTACGCTGGCTTCAGGCTCTGAAAACAATCGCTGCTTCCCCGTATTTGTTCGTTCTCCGTCTCTAAATCTGTGTTTGTTGTTCAGGGTTCGTAGATTGTTATGTATGTGATCGATTCACTTGTTTTTCCGAGTCTTTGTTGCAAGAGGGATCCGAGGTAGCGTCTACCTAGTCTGCCATCTTGGCCCAGCCTCTCCCCTTCGTCATTAGCTTTGATTTGTCTGATGTTAAGTAAACCTGAACAAATACGACACAGTAGAAAATTAAGTAGTGTTCAGTTCCTCAGTGTATTTGCTGTTAATGAGTAAGTGTGAATGCCATCTCATAAAGGCTGCAAATTTATCATTTGGATGTTTATGTCAGGATTGGCAGGAAAGATAAAATAGTAAAGCAAGCTGCTTAAGATAGTCTATTCCAGTTCTACTGGTGAGGTAATTTGTTTTTCAGTAGCTTTTAGAAAAATCTCACCACCATCATCTTCTCCCACCACCATTAGCCCATCAGATGAACTAAAATATTTTCTTCCTTTTAAAATCTTATTTTAATTAGTAAGTCACATATGTCTTGTGTTCTTATGTGGGTTGGTTTTGATCTTTAGTCGCCTCTCTTTATGATCTAGGCCACTCTGTAGATGATATCTATCCACAGTTATATTTGATTTTAGCAAATGACCCCGGAAAATTCTCCGAATTTAGATTCAGATTTTTTTTTTAACTTTGCCAATTTGGAATTTTATTTCTGCCTAAGCTCTGAATAGGCAGTGTTTATAACTTCTCTCTAGCCAGCTCAGATACTAGGGTCTAGGAAATATGGGTTATTATCCTTGAGGAGCCCTGGTGCCACAGTGGTTAAAGCATTCAGCCACCGACCCAAAGTTTGGCAGTTCAAACCCACCAGCTGCTCCACGGGAGAAAGATGTGGCAGTCTGTTCCTGTGAAGATTACAGCCTTGGAAACCCTATGGGGCAGTTCTACTCTGTCCTGTGGTAGCTATGTGTCAGAATTTACTCAATGGCAATGGGTTTTTGGGGGGCTTGGAGGATTTGCTCCATTTTAGTGTGGGCTGGGTGTCTTAGTTATCTAGTGCTGCTATAACAGAAATTCCACAAGTGGATGGCTTTAACAAAGGGAAATTTGTTCTCTCACAGTCTAAGAGGTTGGAAATCTGAATTCAGGGTACCAGCTCCAGGGGAAGGCTTTCTCTCTCTGTCGGCTCTGGGGGAAGTCTTTGTCATCAATCTTCCCCTGGTCTAGGAGCTTCTCAGTGCAGGAAACCCGGGTCCAAAGGACATGCTTCCCTCCTGGTTCTTCATTCTTGGTGGTAGGAGGTCCCCCTCTCTCTCTCTGCTCACTTCTCCCTTTTATGTCTTGAAAGAGATTGACTCAAGATACAACCTAATCTTATAGATTGAGTCCTGCCTTATTAACATAACTGCCTCTAATCCTGCCTTACTATTTACAACACATAGAAAAATCACAGCAGATGAGAAAATGGTGGACAGTCACACAATACTGGGAATCATGGCCTAGCTAAGTTGACAGACATTTTGGGGGGACACAATTCAATCCATAACACTGGGGTAAGGAAAAATAGCCCTTGTGGTACTAGGGATATTCGTACACTGAGCTATAACCCTGCCCCACTAACTATCACGGATAATTCTACTTTTCAGAGGTAAATATTTTGTGAACATTTTAATCCATTTCCTTCCAGGATTATATAGTGGACTTTGGAATAATTCTTTCTATATAGCTAAAAAAGCGTTACTCTTATTGGTGAAAATTAGAAAAAAATTTGGGAACTCAGCAATACAGCCTGGGGGTGTGTAAATTAATATGACCACTTTGGAAAACAATCTAGAAGTCAGAAGGAAAGTTGAATTTGCACAAACTCTTTGCCCCAGTAATCCCACTTATAGGTTTTTGCCCCCAGAAAAACTGACATGAGTATACCGATGATATATTGAATTATTTTTGGAACATCATTCAAATTTAATGAGCACCTACTAAGTTCTAAAAATTTAGGAATATGGCAAAGCCCATTCCTTTATAAAGAAGCCTTGGTGGTGCAGTGGTTAAAGCACTTGACAGCTAACTGGAAGGTTGGTGGTTTGAAACCACCAGTGGCTCCTCGGAAGAAAGAGATTTACAGCCTATGGGGTCACTATGAGGTGGAACTGACTCAACCGCAACAGGTTTGGTTTTTCTTGGTTTTGAGGGGCCAGAAGTCTGATGGTTGCTACTCAAGAGTTGTACCTGACTGGATGCCAGCATTTCTAGTTCTGTCTCGTGTTTAAGCCTTCATGTTCAATCTCAGTGAAGAAAGGAGGGACCTTGGCTGTCCTCCACTCAGTTGGTATTTCCAGCACACAATGCAGTGCCTGGCACACAGTAGGCACAATAATTATTTGTTGAGTGAATGATTGGATGGGAGCAATTTAAGAAGTCTTAAAGACCTTGTATAGCTGTAGCAAATAAAAAAAAAGGAAGAAAGCTTCACTGTTTTGGTTGGAGGCTGAACACTCCTCAGTTGATGACTGAGAGAGCAGAGAGACATGGTGACTTTTCCCAACATCTTCCTCAGATTTCTTTCCCTAAGTGTTCTGCTGTAAATTGCCATGAGACACTAATGAATCCAGGCCACAGGTCTTCAGAAGCTCCTGCCCCTGCTGAATTCCTCAATGCCTGCTCCCAGTCTGGGTGGCTGCCTTCCTCACAGGCCACAGTTTGTGTGGACATCCTGTACAACCTGCATAAACAAAATCTGCTGGACTCAAGCCCTCGGGCAGGCAGCAAAGCAAGCACCACTCCGTGAGGCGGCCTGCGTGAGGTGGCTGGGGTTCAGTCTGTCCACTGAGTCTACTTGGCTCATTATTTAAATGCACCCCCTTCCCTGCATACTCATGCGCACACACAACAATAACATCCCCATCTATGCCCTACCCAGGAACCTAGAAAGAGAAACAGAAGCAGCCCAAGCCTAGGGGGGCTGTGCTGTAGTGGCCAGGCAGGGAAATGCTTAGAAACTATCTTAGGGAAGGCAGAGGATCTTGCGGAATCCCGAGGTGGAGAGTAAGTACATTCACAGGGAGTAGCCTGTTCTGGGCTGGCCTCCTGCTCTTTGGTTTCTTCAAACCACCCGTGAAGGGTCTCCAGAGATTCCAAGGAAGCCACATCTACTTGTGGACGAAGGCTGACTCTAGGGTGGGTCTTCGGTGGGAACCTCCTGAAGGAAGGAATCGGCCCCATGGGGGTATCTGGACTTCCTTCTGCCCAAGTTCTGGAGCTGGCTTGGCATTTCCTTCTGAAGAATAATGCAGATTTCTCCAAAATATTTTTGCTCTAAAGACCAGTTTCTCCAGATATCAAAATGGATGCCAAGGATAGGCCTCTTTCCAACAAAGGTAAGATATCCTTATGGTATGAGGGGCCTACATAGCCCGTGAGACTGAAGGAGAGAGACTAAGCCACAGTGATTCTTCCTCCCCAGTCCCGGCCACCCATGGCCCTGTGCTGGGTGTTCAGAGCTGCTGTAAGGAGGCCACAGCAAGTGCTCAAGCCAACAGAGGCCAGCGGCAGAACAGAGGTACAGCTGAGACAGCCTGGAGCCTCAACTCTTGGTAAGAACTCGGTCCGAGCACCCGTCAAATTCAGCAACACTGGCCTCCAGTCTTCGTTCTTCTGGAGGGATGAAGAAAAGTGTGTCCCAGAGCCCACAGTTGTCTGAGTGCATGAAGAAAAGTTTTGTTCTTAGCTGCCGTGGAGTCAGCTCGACTCATGGTGACCCACAAATAATGGAACGAAACACTGCCCGATCCTGTGCCATCCCCATGATGGGTTGTGAATCGGACCACTGTGATCCACAGGGTTTTCACTGGCCTATTTCTAGAAGTAAATCATCAGGACTTTCTTCCTAGTCCATCTTAGTCTGGAAGATCTGCTGAAACTTCTTCAGCATCCTGGCAACACGGTAGCCTCCACTGATAGACAAGTAGTGGCTGCACGTGAGGTGCCTTGGCTGGGAATCAAACCCAGGTCTTCCCCATGGAAGGCAGGAATTCTACCACTGGCCCACCACTGCCCCCTTGTAGAACTTATAGTGAAACATGTATATGTAAATATATGTAAACATGAGTGACACAGATGAAGTACAATGGGTTTAAAATGAAGACAGCTGACTTTTGACTGGTACAAGAAGAACTTTATGGAGGAAGCTGAGCTGACGCTTGAAGGATGGTCAATTTCAGTGGGGGAGAATCGTGTTGAGACGAGCAGAATTGTTCCAGCTGGCAACAGCTTAAGCAAAGGCACAGATTCTGGAGTGGGAGCATAAGCCCACGGAAACAGAGACTGTCTGACACAGCTGGAGCGCTGGATTGGTGGAGGGAACCTATAGGTGGTGATGGGTCAGGTGGAGGGGACAGGTGACTGTTTCACATCTCATCATGGGAGGTTGGTGCAGGCAGGAGAGGATATACTTGTTGCTCAAAGGATGGGGAGCCACTTCCTGTGTGTCTGGTTTCCCTGGCCTCCAGCACATTCACCAGGCAGGTGGCCTTGACAGATGGGATGGAGGGACCTGCCCTTGCCCATGAGGTGATAAACTGAGTTTCTGCTTCAGCTGGACAGCCCTGGATACACTCTCATCCTGTCAGCCTCAGTGTTCCTCAGGTTCTTCTGTGCTTTCCCGCCTACCTCCCTGCTTTCCCCCACTCCACCCCCACCCCTCTCATCAGCCACGGAAACCTCTGGGCCTGATTTCCCCAGGTAGGTCCAGCCCCTAGCTTCTCAGTTTCACAGCTCCAAGCTCTTGCCACACTGAAGACAACTTCCCTTCTGCTCTCAAGCTGGGCTTACCCCAGGGCCATCTAAGTCACAAACAGATCCGGGCTGGTTTTCTTCCCCTGGGGCTTTGGGAAAGGCTTGAAACTGAATTTCAAATTCTTTTCCTCTCCTACTTTACATGCAGGTGCGGCCATGACCTGGTTTTCATTTTGAGGTAATTTTCCACCCCCTCAATATATTTTTTTTTCAATATGAATATACTCTATTTAGAGACCTAATACCAAGCTGCATCTAAAAATACAAGAAACTAAAATTTTGAAGTAATTTGAAAAATTTAGGAGTGTAAAAACCTTTTTATTAGCATCTTGCTAAGTTTTTTTCTAAGCAGCTGTTATTTAAAAAACTAAAAGTTTTTTTTTCCATGTTATTATTTTTCTTTGCAGGATTTGTCAACATGTTGATATCTGTCCCAATAGGAGCAAAGCTTGTGTGCAGGTTTGAGCCTTTGCAATAAAGCTGTCTTGCAGTTTTCAGTTACCAAAATATTGCCGTGGTCGTTATGTAAACTGGTTCTGCTAGCAACCTAATGCTTCCCATTCTGTATATCTCTGTATTGTCCACTCCTCTCTCCCCACCCATCCTTTCCTTCCCCTCCATCCACCCACTCCTCCCCCTTAATCCACCCACTCCATGGTAGACAGAATCTTGGTCCTCCAAGGATGGCCGTCTCCTAATCCCTGGAGCCTGTGAACGTGTGAGGTAACATGGGAAAGGGGTATGAGGGTAGCAGATGGAATTAAGGTTGCTAATCAGCTGATCAAGGAGCCTCTGGTTGGCACAAATGGTTAAGCACTCAACTACTAGCCAAATGATTGGTTCTAACCCACCCAGAGGTGCCTTGGAAAACAGGCCTGGAGATCTGTTAAGGAGCACAGTTCTTTGCATTCATGGGGTCACCATGAATTGGAATTGACTCAATGGCGACTACCAACAACAACATAGTTGTTGACTTTAATATAGGGAGATTATTCTGAATCATCCAGGTGGGCAGCATTTTGTTCTGTTGTACATGGTATCACTGCGAGCCAGAACCAACTGGATGGCACCTAACAGCAATAAACCAGATAAACCAAACCCATTGCCATTGTGTCGATTCCAACTTCTAGTGACCCTGTACAGCAGAGTAGAACTATCCCATAGGGTTTCCAAGGAGCAGCTGGTGGATTTGAACTGCTGACCTTTTGGTTAGTAGCCAAATGCTTAACCACTGTGCCACCAGGGCTCCCTAACAATAGGTGGGCCCAATGTAATCCCACGGATCATTAAAATGTGAAAGAGAGAAGCAGAAAGAGAGTCAGGGGGAATGTGGCTACAGAAGAAAGTCAGAGTGATGGCCTTAAAGATAGAGGAAGGGGCCTGGAGACAAGGACAGCAGGTGGCCTCTAGAGGCTGGAGAAGGCAAAGGAGTGGATTCTCCCTGAGAGCCTCCAGAAGGAATGCAGGCTATGGTCAGTGAGGATCAGGATGAGTAGGCCAGACAGAGAATGAACCTACGGTGACCAAGAGCTAGCTCTAGCTTAGGCGTGGAGTGACCCTGAACACCCCCTCTTATTGCTGCTACTTCTGGAAAACATCATACCCAGTGCCGTCGATTCCGACTCATATCGGCCCTATAAGACAGAGTGAAACTGCCCCATTGAGTTTCTGAGGAGTGCCTCGCGGATTTGAACTGCCAATCCTTTGGTTAGCAGCCACAGCACTTAACCACTACACCACCAGGGTTTCCGGACAATCATAGAAGCACTGAATTCTACAGATCATCTCCATAGGGGTTACACCTCAAGGTGTGTTGTAGAAGTGGAGAGTTAATGGGTGTTTTACACACACATGCACACACCCAAGGTTCTGTGTTCAGCTAAGTTTCAGAAAGCTATTTTACAGAAAGTTAAAAGATTCCTGGAGGGCGGAGCCAAGATGGCGGAATAGACTGACGCTTCCGTGGAGCCCTCTTTACAACAAAGACCTGAAAAAACAAGTGAAATGAGTATATTTGTGACAAGCTGGGAGCCCTGAGCATCAAAGGCAAGCTTAGACAACGAGCTGAGGGGCAGGGGAAGGAAGAGACCATTCAGGAGTGGAGAGGAGTTACCGGACCTGAATGGTGAGGAGCCCTCAGGCACCATTCCTGGAGCAACAGTGGCGGCAGCGATGGCGGCAGCAGCAGGCTGGTCCTAGCGTCCAGCCACAGTTTCCTCAGGGAGAAGCAGCAGCCACAAAGCCCACTCACACCTCCGGAACCTGAGGAGAAGGGCGCTCTCGGCAAAAGCTAAGTACTTGCGTATATTTTACAACGCCTCCCCGCCCCAACCCCCAAGCCAGCTTCAGCGGCTGAATCCCTGGGCCTGAGATAGACCCTGGTGAGCACCTGAGCCATCCTACCGGCTTTGGGGAAGGAAAAAATTTGCAAGTGGGGGGAAAAGATGATTTACTAGCTCCATTAACTGGGGGAGTTCAGGACAGAAGCGGCTCCTGTCCAGGCATAAACCATCCGTGGACCTTGAGCACCTTTCCCTTCTGCATGGACCTCTGTGGGCCTATTTCCGGAGAATAGGTCCTTGTTGGCAAATTCCAACCGTTTCAGCAGTGTGGTGGAGAGGTGGGTGTTTGATGTTTGACATTGCTTTGCCTATTAAACAAGGTCCTCACCTACCCACAACAGGGACCTAAGGACTGGTGGCTCCACTTGGGTCACCCAGCCACCCGTGACAGGGGTCCAGGGATAACCGTAGCCTCTCAGTCCTTACAACAAAAACTTTGGGTGCCCATGGTCCCTCTGCAGAGCCCACCCACAAGCACGCTCTAGGGAACAGAGACACGTTTTCCTCAGAGACACTTGGGGGTCGGTTCTCAGTCCCCTGCCTTGTTCAGAGTGTGACCCCCTGCTCCAATCAGATACGGGTATATACTCCAATCACCCCTGCCCCTCTAAGACTGTAGGACAGAGCCTGTACCACACACTTGATATCAGCTACCTGGAAACCTGAGCTGAATTCATACAAGAAAACTGAATGGACTCCTAGATGATATACCTGATAACAGCTCTAGCCAGCTGGGGACAGGACACCAGAGCTCCAAAGGCAAAAATAATCAAGCTAGCTCACTCAAGCAACCCATAGGGGTATACCAAAACAAAACAAAGCAAGCAGCTACGACACAGTAAGTGAGCATAAACTAATACAATAACTTATAGATGGCTCAGAGACAACAGTCAATATCAGGTCACATAAAGAAACAGGCCATGATCACCTCAACAGGCTCTCAGAACAAAGAATCCAGGGATCTTTTAGCTGAAAGTGCATTCCTGGAATTACCAGATGCAGAATACAAAAGTTTAATATACAGAACCCTTCAAGACATCAGGAAGGAAATGAGGCAATACGCAGAACAAGCCAAGGAACACACAGCTAAAGCAACTGAAGAAATCAGAAAGATTATTCAAGAACATAATGAAAAGTTTAATAAGCTGGAAAAATCCATAGATGGACAGCAATCAGAAATTCAGAAGATTGACAATGAAATTACAGAATTAGATAACTCAGTAGAAAGTCAGAAGAGCAGAACTGAGCAAGTTGAAGCTAGGATTTCTGAACTCGAAGATAAATCACTTGGCACTAATATATTTGAAGAAAAATCAGATAAAAGAATTAAAAAAAATGAAGAAACCTTAAGAATCATGTGGGACTCTATCAAGAGAAATAACCTACGAGTGATTGGAGTACCAGAACAGGGAGGGATAACAGAAAATACAGAGAAAATTGTTGAGGATTTGTTGGTAGAAAACTTCCCTGATATTGTGAAAGATGAGAAGATATCTATCCAAGATGCTCACCGAACTCCATATAAGGTAGATCTTAAAAGCAAGTCACCAAGACATATTATACTCAAGCTTGCCAAAACCAAAGACAAAGAGACAATTATAAGAGCAGCGAGGGATAAAAGTCACCTACAAGGGAGAGCCAATAAGAGTAAGCTCGGACTACTTGGCAGAAACCATGCAGGCAAGAAAGCAATGGGATGACATGTTTAAAAAATTGAAGGTAAAAAATTGCTTGCCAAGAATCAAATATCCATCAAAACTGTCTCTTAAATGTGAAGGTGAAATAAAGACATTTCCAGATAAACACAAGTTGAGGGAATTCATAAAAACCAAACCAAAACTAGAAGAAATACTAAAGGGTGTTCTTTGGTTAGAAAATCAATAATATCAGGTATTGACTCAAGACTAGAACACTGGGCAGAGCAACCGGAAGTCAACCCAGACAGGGAAATCTAAAAAAAAAAAAAAAAAAAGCAGGTTAAAAAAAAAAAAAAAGCCCGACACAGGGTAACAGTGATGTTATTATATAAAAGAAGACAACATTAAAATAATAAAGAGGTACTAAGAAATGTAATCATACACCTTCCATATGGAGAGAAAGATACGGCAATACAAAGAAATAAAAGTTAGTTATAAATTTAGAAAAATAGGGGTAAATAATAAGGTAACCACAAAGGAGACAAACTATCCTACTCATCAAAATAAAATACAAGGGAAAAATAGAGACTCAGCAGAAACAAAATCAACAACAACAAATATGAGGAAAGGACAATATATAAAGAAAATCTACTCAGCACATAAAATCAAGTGGGAAAAAGAAGCTGTCAACACACAAAAAAAGACATCAAAATGATAGCACTAAATTCATAAAAAAAAAAACTAGTGCCATCGAGTCGTTTCCTTACCTACCCATAATTACCCTGAATGAAATGGACTAAATGCACCAATAAAGAGACAGAGAGTGGCAGAATGGATTAAAAAACAAGATCCATCTATATGCTGCCTACAAGAGACACACCTTAGACTTAGAGACACAAACAAACTAAAACTCAAAGGATGAAAAAAATATATCAAGCAAACAACAATCAAAAAAGAGCAGGAGTAGCAATATTAATTTCTGACAAAACAGACTTTAAAGTTAAATCCATTAGAAAGGATAAGGAAGGACACTATATAATGATTAAAGGGACAATACACCAAGAAGATATAACCACATTGAATATTTATGCACCCAATCACAGGGCTGCAAGATACATAAAACAAACTCTATCAGCATTGAAAAGTGAGATAGACAGCTCCACAATAATAGTAGGAGACTTCAACACACCACTTTCGGTGAAGGACAGGACATCCAGAAAGAAGCTCAATAAAGACACGGAAGATCTAAATGCCACAATCAACCAACTTGACCTCATAGACATATACAGAACACTCCACCCAACAGCAACCAAGTATCCTTTCTTTTCTAGTGCACATGGAACACTCTCTAGAATAGACCACATATTAAGTCATAAAGCAAGCCTTAGCAGGATCCAAAACATTGAAATATTACAAAGCATCTTCTCTGCCCATAAGGCCATAAAAGTGGAAATCAATAACAGGAAAAGCAGGGAAAAGAAATCAAACACTTGGAAACTGAACAATACCCTACTCAAAAAAAACTGGATTATAGAAGCCACTAAGGATGGAATAAAGAAATTCATAGAATCCAATGAGAACGAAAACACTTCCTATCATTGGAACACAGCAAAAGCGGTGCTCAGAGACCAGTTTATATCAATAAGTGCACACACCCAAAAAGAAAAAAGGGCCAAAATCAAAGAACTATCCCTACAACTTGAACAAATAGAAAGAGAGCAACAAAAGAAACCAACAGGCACCAGAAGAAAACAAATAATAAAAATTAGGGCTGAACTAAATGAAATAGAAAACAGAAAAACAATTGAAAGAATTAACAAGACCAAAAGCTGGTTTTTTGAAAAACTCAACAATATTGATAAACCATTGGCCAAACTGACAAAAGAAAAACAGGAGAGGAAGCAAATAACCTGAATAAGAAATGAGAGGGGCGATATTACAACAGACCCAACTGAAATTAAAAGAATCATTAATAGATTACTATGAAAAACTATATTCAAACAAATTTGAAAACGTAGAAGAAATGGATGAATTCCTAGAAACACACTACCAACCTAAACTAACACAAACAGAGGTAGAACAACTAAATAGACCCATAATAAAAAAAGAGATTGAAAAGGTAATCAAAAAACTCCCAACAAAAAAAAAGCCCTGGTCTAGATGGTTTCACTGCAGAGTTCTACCAAACTTTCAGAGAAGAGTTAACACCGCTACTACTAAAGGTATTTCAGAGCATAGAAAAGGATGGAGTACTACCAACCTCATTCTATGAAGTCACCATATCCCTGATACCAAAACCAGGCAAACACAAGACACCACAAAAAAAGAAAATTATAGACCTATATCCCTCATGAATGTAGATGCAAATATCCTCAACAAAATTCTAGCCAATAGATTCAACAACATATCAAAAAAATAATTCACCATGAGCAAGTGGGATTCATACCAGGTATGCAGGGATGGTTCAACATTAGAAAAACAATTAATGTAATCCACCACACCACATGCTTTTATCAATAGATACAGAAGAGGCATTTGACAAAGTTCAACATTCAGTATGATAAAAACTCTCAGCAAAATAGGAATAGAAGGAAAATTCCTCAACATAATAAAGGGCATTTATACAAAGCCAACAGCCAACATCACCCTAAATGGAGAGAGCCTGAAAACATTCCCACTGAGATCGGGAACCAAACAAGGATGCCCTTTATCACAACTCTTATTCAACATTGTGCTGGAAGTCCTAGCCAGAGCAATTAGGCTAGATAAAGAAATAAAGGCATCCAGATTGGCAAGGAAGAAGTAAAAGTATCTCTATTTGCAGATGACATGATCTTATACACAGAAAATCCTAAGGAATCCTCCAGAAAACTACTGAAACTAATAGAAGAGTTCAGCAGAGTATCGGGATACAAGATAAACATACAAAAATCAGTTGGATTCCTCTACACCAACAAAAAGAACATCGAAGAGGAAATCACCAAATCAATGCCATTTACAGTAGCCCCCAAGAAGATAAAACACTTAGGAATAAATCTTACCAGAGATGTGAAAGACTTATACAAACTACGGTACACTTCTTCAAGAAACCAAAAGAGACTTACATAAGTGGAAGAACATACCTTGCTCATGGATAGGAAGACTTAACATTATAAAAATGTCTATGCTACCAAAAGCGATCTATACATTTAATGCAATTCTGATCTAAATCCCAAGGACATTCTTTAATGAGATGGAGAAACAAATCACCAACTTCATATGGAAGGGAAAGAGGCCCCAGATAAATAAGGCATTACTGAAAAAGAAGAACAAAGTGGGAGGCCTTACTCTATCTGATTTTAGAACCTATTATACCGCCACAGTAGTCAAAAGAGCCTGGTACTGGTACAACAACAGATACATAGACCAAAGGAACAGAATTGAGAATCCAGACATAAATCCATCCACCTATGAGCAATTGACATTTGACAAAGGCTCCCAAACAGTTAAATGGGGAAAAGACAGTCTTTTTAGCAAATGGTGCTGGTATAACTGGATATCCGTCTGCAAAAAAATGAAACAAGACCCATACCTCACTCCATGCACAAAAACTAACTCAAAATGGATCAAAGACCTAAATATAAAATCTAAAACGATAAAGATCATGGAAGAAAAAATAGGGACAACGTTAGGAGCCCTAACACACGGCATAAACAGTATAGAAAACATTGTAAAGAACATAGAACAAAAACTAGATAACTGGGACCTCCTAAAAATCAAACACTTATGCTCATCCAAAGACTTCACCAAAAGAGTAAAAAGACTACCTGCAGACTGGAAAAAAGTTTTTAGCTATGACATTTCTGATCAGTGCCTGATCTCTAAAATCTACATGATACTGCAAAAACTCAACTGCAAAAAGGCAAATAACCCAATTGAAAAATGGGCAAAAGATATGAATAGACACTTCACTAAAGAAGACATTCAGGTAGCTAACAGATATATGAGGAAATGTTCACGGTCATTAGCCATTAGAGAAATGCAGATCAAAACTACAATGAGATTTCATCTCACTCCAACAAGGGTGGCATTAACCCAAAAAACACAAAATAATAAATGTTGGAGAGGCTGTGGAGAGATTGGAACACTTCTACACTGCTGGTGGGAATGTCAAATGGTACAACCACTTTGGAAATTGATTTGGTGCTTCCTTAAAAAGCTAGAAATAAACTACCATACAATCCAGCAATCCCACTCCTTGGAATATATCCTAGAGAAATAAGAGCCTCTACACGAACAGATATATGCACACCCATGTTTATTGCAGCACTGTTTACAATAGCAAAAACATGGAAGCAACCAAGGTGCCCATCAACGGATGAATGGATAAATAAATTATGGTATATTCACACAATGGAATACTAGACATCGATAAAGAACAGTGAGGAATCTGTGAAACATTTCATAACATGGAGGAACCTGGAAGGCATTATGCTGAGTGAAATTAATCAGTTGCAAAAGGACAAATATTGTATAAAACCACTATTATAAGAACTTGAGAAATAGTTTAAACTGAGAAGAAAACATTCTTTTGTGGTCACGAGGCGGGGGAGGGAGGGAGGATGGGAGAGTGGTATTCACTAATTAGATAGTAGATAAGAACTACTTTAGGTGAAGGGAAAGACAGCACAGAATACAGGGGAGGTCAGCACAATTGGGACTAAACCAAAAGCAAAGAAGTTTCCTGAATAAACTGAATGCTTTGAAGGCCATCGTAGCAGGGGCAGGGGCCTGGGGACCATGGTTTCAGGGGACATCTAAGTCAATGGGCATAATAAAATCTATTAAGAAAACCTTCTGCATCCCACTTGGAAGAGTGACATCTGGGGTCTTAAACGCTAGCAAGCAGCCATCTAAGATGCATCAGTTGGTCTCAACCCACCTGGATCAAAGGAGAATGAGGAACACCAGGGACATAAGGTGATCATGAGCCCAGGAGACAGAGAGGGCCACATGAACCAGCGACTACATCATCCTGAGACCAGAAGAACTAGATGGTGCCCGGCTACGGCGGATGACTGCCCTGACAGGGAACACAACAGGGAACCCCTGAGGGAGCAGGAAAGCAGTGGGATGCAGACCCCAAAATCTCGTAAGACCAGACTTAATGGTCTGACTGAGACTGGAAGGACCCCGGTGGTCATGGCCTCCAGACCTTCTGTTGCCCCAGGACAGAAAACATACCCAAAGCCAACTCTTCAGACATGGATTGGACTGGACAATGGGTTGCAGAGGGATGCTGGTGAGGAGTGAGCTTCTTGGATCAGGTGGACACTTGAGACTAAGTTGATACTTCCTGCCTGGAGGGGAGATGAGAGGGTGGAGGGGGATAGAAGCTGGCGAAATTGACAGGAAAAGAGAGAGTGGAGGGAGAGAGCAGGCTGTCTCATTAGGGAGAGGGTGGTTGGGAGTGTGTAGCAAGGTGTGTGTGGGTTTTTGTGTGAGAGACTGACTTGATTTGTGGGCTTTCACTTGAAGCACAATATTGTTTTTTTTTAAAAAAAAAAAGATTCCTTTACCGCTGGACGTTTTGTAGCCCTTAATTTGCTCATTTTCTCTCTGGGATGCTAACGTACTGGATATACATCCTTAAAAACAAAACAAAAAAAAGAATGGAAGGAAACTGTAATCAGGTAGACCTCAGCATGCAGGAGGGCAGAAGCTTATTGAGAGCCCTTGATCAAACCTTTCAATGAGATGGCTCTCGGCGGAGTCGTTGAGGTGGAAACCAGTGGAGAAAGTCCCTCTGTTGTCTCCGGGACCCCAAGTGTCTGTCGAGTGCTTCCGTGGACTCAGTGTGCACTTCTGCCCCTGTAGCCTGAGCAGAGATCTGGACACTGGGGGCCGGCTTCCGTCGGTAGAGTGATATTAGCTCCTCAGTCATACTCACTTCCAAGCCCATGTCCCCCCGCTCCCAGCCTGCCTCCTTTGTTCATTTCTTGCTCTGTGGCCACTTGTGTTTCTGCAGAAATAATGAGGACCCTGAGGACTTCAAGCTCTAAAAGCTGGGATGGATTCAGAGTGTGTGTCACTAGGCAGAAAATCCCCAAATGGTATGGTTGCTGTCTACTTCCATTCAGCCAGAGGCATACTTAAGAAGTGGTGGTTTACGCCTTTAGCAAGGTGGGGGCTCCATACCTTCTTGCTGTTTGATTGCTGACTCTGTCACTGGTTCCTGGTCATTTTGGCCTGGGAAGAATAAAATGGTGTTGGTCTGAAACAGAACTTCCTCTGTGAGAGCTATTTATAAAATCCAACCAACAAGCACCGGCCAAGCATTTGTTCAAGTAACCAAAAACCAAACCCATTGCCATCGAGTTGATTCCGACTCACAGCGACCCTATAAGACTGAGTAGAACTGCCCCATGGGGTTCCCAAGTACTGGTTGGTAGATTTGAACTGCTGACCTCTTGGTTAACAGCCAAGCAGTTAACCACTGCGCCACCAGCACCCCTGTTATTTTGTTTCTCTTAAGCCTTCCCTTTGTGCAACTATCCCTCCTCCACTTGATGTGATTCCAAAAGCTACTTAAAATTCTCATAGGACTCGGAAATGGGGGGAAGGCTTTGGATGGGGGAGAGGGTGGCTGTGGATAGAAGGACAAATGGCATTTTCAGAAAGGGAAGGGCAGCCAGGATATCCTGGTTGGGACACACAAGGTGGGCGGAGGCCTGAGGGAGGAAATCACACACAAGGCCTGAAACAGTGCCTGGGACCTTGCCTCCTAAGCGGTGAGAGGGCTTGTATTAGATACGATGCCCACTCTGTAACCCTGGTCTCCCGAGTGGACAGCTGTGTCTGATTCAGCTCTGTGTCCCCTAGCATAACCACTTAGCTGGGGGTCAACAAATGTTAAAAGCATCACTAAATCATAAACAACCACCATCGGTTTCTCACACAGTATGTGTGTTCTAGAAGCGGAGTGTTAATGGATGTTTTACACACACATGCACACATGCAAGGTTCTATGTGCTTAAGCACTTCTAGCACATTGTCATCACCATCACCTTGATTCTCAGATACCCTACGTGGTAGGAATTGGTGTCATCTTCCCTGCTACACTGATGAGCAAAGAGGTGCCAAAGAGCTGGAATCACTTGCTGGAGGGCACAAGAGCCACGTGAGGCAGAGACAAGCAGAACCTGGGTCTCTGAGTACAAAGTGAGTGCTTTTGACCACAGGCTTTGGAATGAGCAGGTGGAAGGAGATTTCTGGGACATAAGGTTGGGTCATAAAGTTGGGTGGGAGGGTAAGTCTCATCCTTCACCCAGGTTAGAGGTCTACCCTGAAGCATATGCCAGAACCTCTCCTCAGCACCCTCTTTTGGAGATACTCTTCTTTCTAGAATTATAGCACCTGGTGCCCTGGGCACGCTGCACACCTTTTTCCATCTTAAACCCACCAGACAATCACATGGTGTTTTGTGCTCAGGCCTGTCTGAGACCTGGAGAGGCAGGGTGAGGCCAAGCCCTTCCTTGTTTTCCTTGGGAGCCAGAGCTCCTTGGTACTGGAACACTGGGCCTGGGTGAGGTCTTTCTAGAAGGAGCACTATCAAAAAATGCCTATCTGAAATACTGATAGATGGTTTTATTCAATATCCACGCAGTATATTTTAAAGTCAATATTTTCAGCAGCAAAGGTCAAAACAAAATGTAGGAAAGCTGCGATTTCTACCTTCAGACTTAATACTGCTGGCCAGCTAGCAAACATATCTTGCGTTGCACAAATACAAATCCAGCAAGTCGTTTTTCCTAACTAAAAATGCAGCAATGACAATCAAAATGTTACCATTTTCATTTCACCGAGTCAAATAAGGGTGTGGAGACTTTGACAACAGGGTCATTTAATTTGTCAGTGGGTCTCATCTGCCTTTGAGACATGTTGTTGTTGTTGTTAGGTGCTGTCGAGTCAGTTCTGATTCATAGTGACCCTATGTACAATGGAAGGAAACACTGCCTGAACCTGCGCCATCCTCACAGCCGTTGCTATGTTTGAGCTCATTGTTGAGGTCACTGTATCTATCCATCTTGTTGAAGATCTTCCTATTTCTCACTGACCCTCTGCTTTACCAAGCATGATGTCCTTTTCCAGGGACTGGTCCCTGCTGATAATATGTCCAAAGTACATGAGACTAAGTCTCAACATCCTTACTTCCAAGGAGCTTTCTGGCTGTACTTCTTCCAAGATAATTGTTCTTCTGACAGTCCATGGTGTATATTCAATACCCTTTGCCAACAACATATTTCAAAGATGTCAATTCTTCTTCGGTCTTCCTTAATTATTGTCTAGCTTTCCCATGCATATGAAAATCCCCCCTCCCCAATGTTTTCCTTTGTTATTTTCATCGAAACTTCAGTTTAATTTTAGTTTCATTAAATAAAAAATAATTAAAAAAAATAACTTTTACTTTCATTTTATTAAAACTTTTAGTTCATTAGAACTTTTTAGTTCATGAAGGCCTTTCCCTAAACCAAACCCAAACCAAACCCACTGCCGTTGAGCCAAGTCGATTCTGACTCATTGCAACCTGTAGGACAGAGTAGAACTGTCCCATTGGGCTTCCAAGGCCACAAATCTTCATAGAACCAGGCTGCCACATCTTTCTCCTGCAGAGAGGCTGGTGGGTTCAAAAAGTGGACCGTTAGTTAGCAGCTGGGTGCTTAACCAGTACGCCACCAGGGTTCCCTGTCCTTTTCCAAAGGGAGAAAAGTTAAACATGCTGACTAAAGCCCAAAAGATGTGACAATGAAATGATAACCAGGAGTGGTCCTCTCATAGATAAGTTGAGGATATAAAGTAGATTTTTCTCGTCTTATAAAAGGAGACAGTGGCAGAAGACTAATGTGTTCCACTTTTTAATTTGTATCACCTTTGGAGGGTAAGGGTTCCCTGCTCTGCTGTGTTCGGCAGCTAGTTCCTATTTGCTAGGGATGGAGAGAAAATGATTTTCAAACAAATCTATCTCTGCATTTACATTTCTGAGCTTGCATCCCGCTCCTACTTGGAAATGTATTTAGTGCAAGAAGATGCTGCCAAAACGAGTTACATGAATGTATCTGCCTGGATGGAGGTGTTTCTGATAGAGCAATTATGTATTTGCCTAGCCTGAACATTCATTCCCCTTCCATCAGGAGCCTCTTTCATTGTGCTTGCAACATAGAAGATGTGAGATTGGCTATCTCCGCTCTGAGAACAGAGGATGTGTTTAAATTACATAAAAGATCCTTCAGGCCAAGGCATCTAGACTGACTTCACCAATAGGGAACCAGCCAGAGGAAGGAGTTAGCTTCGGATCACTCACCATCTCAGGGCAAAAGTATCTCCTCTTCCTATTATAATCCTTCTCATGTAAATGAGTCCACTGCATCTCATCTTAACGTCCCATCCGATTGTGTGGCATCCTCATGAACAACAACAAAAAATGTAACGAGGAAAATAGCAGTCAAGTATGTATTCTTTGTTTCTTCACAGGGCCAGGAAATAGTACAGTGTGATTCCATTTTTAAGAACTTTTAAATTATAGCCAGGAGCACGAATAGGGTCAAAACAAATTGGTTTGGGGGACAATAGAAAATCTCCGTTTTGTAGTTATCATGCACTTGGCAAATTGTTCCATAGTGCTATCAAAATTAGATTTCACTGCTCCAACTCAGGCAGTGAGTGTTCTCTGGCTCCTGCAAGCTGGGATCCTAATAGAGTGCGATTTGATTTCTTGCAATTACAGCTTAGAGACACTGAATACAAACTGGTCATTGGTTGCCTTCATCAGGTGACAAATACTAAAGCCCGCAATGCATTTGGATGATATAAGAGTCAGAAACTTTGATACACTTAGATGTAAAACATTTTCGCATTGCTTTTCCTCTTCCTTTTTTGAGAAGTTAGTTTTAAGATAAAAGCATGCACAGAGTTTAAAAATCAGGTAGCACTAATACTGGCATAAATACACTGACAGCCAGCAAAGAGACATCTATACATGCAAATATCTCCATATAGCCCTTTCTCACTCCTGTGTACCAATAAGACTCTCTTCCTAGAGGCAGCTACTTTCAACCCTGTTAGTTATATCCTAAGGAGCCCTGGTGGTGCAAGAGTTAAGCCCTTGACTGCTAAATCACAAGGTTGGTGGTTTGAACCCACCAAGCAGCTCCTTGGGAGAAAGACTTGGTGATCTGTTTCCATAAAGATTACAGCCAAGAAAACCCTATGGGGGCAGTTCTACCCTGTCACATGCGGTTGCTAAGTCGAAAATCCACTCAACGGCACCCAACAACAGCTATATCCTGTATTGGTTTGCTTCTTCTTGAAATCAACAATCATCAATTTAATTCAATTTGATGCACAATCCACATTAAGAGCGGCACCATAGGGCAGGGGTTACAACCCTCTTAATTGCCTAAAAAGAAGGATCCTGACCCACCAGCACATGGGCAGGCAAGGGAATGATCTGTGTTGTCCACTTGGCATCATTCTGCCTAACAGCACTGTGGAATTCTATTTTTTGGAAATGGGGATGCTTGCCTCTTCACTCTTGGGTGCCATTTTGGGGGGAGCATCAGAGTGCTTTCTACTTAGGCCCACCAAACCAAACCAAATGAGTTGAGTCGACGCCAACTCATGGCGACCTCATAAGTGTCAAAGTAGAACTGTGCTCCATACGGTTTTCAATGGCTGACTTTTCAGAAGTAGATCCCCAGGCATTTCTTCTGAGGTGCCTCTGGGTGGATTCAAACCTCCAGCCTATTGATTAGTAGTCAAGTACGTTAACTGTACCTTCCAGGGACTCCTCTAGGCCTGGAGCCACCTTTTTATCCAAACGCAGCCCCTCAGCATCCTTTCCCCAGGCCTCTTGTCTTGAGCTGAGCAACATAAGGACAGGTAGAACCAGCAGAGTGCCCTCATCCCAATGCTGGTGCTCGGGGGTGACAGGAAGTTCTCCCTGCTGTAACACTGGGACTCGTCTCCAGTTCCCAACCGTTCTGCCTGTCCCTTTGGCAGGGACTTCTAGCTCATTTTAGCTCATTCAGTATCCTTCTGCCTCATTTACAACTCTGATTTAACTGGGGGTGACAATATACTCCTAAAAGTAGACATTTCTCCCCTTCCCTTGCCATGTGCCGTAGTTCTAACTAATATGATGCAAGCAGAAGTTGTTGGGTAGACTTTCTAATAAGGTTTCTGGAAACGGGTGCCCCGCCTCTCATGCGTATTTATATCTTGGCCTCATTAAGGGACGACTCCTGGCGGGGGACAGATGGCTTTATTTCTCCCCCCAGCCTTGCCCATGCTGGCATGTCCCAGTATAAGAAAACAGACTCGAAAATATTAATTTATCCAAGAGATAATCTGACTCATCACATGGCAAAGTGTTTCATTTTACCCAAAATACTATTCACTTGGTTTCTCCAAATATATATTCCTCCCTCACTCAGTTACATCTAAAACAAAATTTCAGAAGCCTTCTATTTCAACACTGTGTAGTGGTGAAGAACTTGGGCTCTAGACCTAGACAGACCTGGATTTGAACCGTAGATTTGCTATTTTCCTCAGGCAAATAATATAACCGTTCCTAGCTCCAGGCTTCTCTTTGGGAAAATGAGGACAAAAATACCATTACTTCAGAGTCTCATTATGAGGATGGAACAAGGTAACACTCATCAAATGTCCGTCTAGTAGTAAATGATGAATAATGTTAGCTATCATTATTATCGGTGTTGTTCATCACAAAATGCGAACTATCCATCACTTGATTCAGGCCAATGCATACAGTTGGAGATTCCATTTCATTTACTCCAATAGTTTCCAGTTTTCTATTTGCATTTGCTGAATCACGCTTGCATTTTATCATTCTTACTTTCAAGTCTTATAATCCTGACTGCCCCTAAGTTACTGCAAATACCACTGTTGATAGAACTTCCAATTAATAGTAACTTAGGAGAGATAGGAGTTTTTTTTTTTTTTTTTTTTAAATGGAGATTTTAAAAAAAGAAACAACAGTTGCCGTCAAGCCCATTTTAAGTCATAGTGGCCCTACAGGACAGAGTAGATTCCAAGGTTGTAATCGTTATGGGGGCAGATCCCCAGGTCTTTTCTGGCAACTGCGTCGGCCCTGGCTGGGCACCCAGGTCTAAAATGCCCTTGATTACTTCCTGCTTGGAGTTTCTGGCTTGTGCAAACAGATAAGTGCTCAACTACAAGCCCAAAGGTTGATGGTTTGAACCCACCCAGTGGAGCCTCAGAAGACTTGCTTCTTGGAGATCTGCTTCTGAACGGTCACAGCCTTAAAAACCTATGAGTAGGTCTACTCTGCACACACAGGGTCGCCATGAGTCAGAATTGTCTTGAAGGCAGCTAACAACAACAATGACACTTCCTGCTTGCTAGAAAGGATTCTCACCCCACCATGGCCTTCCCAGTATGCAGGGCCAGGTGAGGTGTGGGTGGAAAGTGGGCTCTGTTTCCCTCAGTAGTGAGGACTCACACATGAGTAAGTGGACTATAAAAATAGATGTGTGACATTGGCAGTGGCTCCACGTGTCTCTTATATCAGCCTCACGGGTGCCCTTTACCTTCTGGGTGGTGAGATAACTCGGGACTGACAGCAGGAAGCCTCCTGTGTGGCTGCTCCCTGACCTCACCTGGTGATCTCAAAAATCCATGCAGGGAAGCACTGTCTCCTGCTCTGTGAATACCCCTTTCCAGCTAAAAACAAATTGGCTTCTAGAAGATAGTCATGGAAACAACAGGCAAATCATCTGTGTGCTGTGCCTCAGAGCAGGAGCCACTAATGAGTCTAATCCATCCACCTTCCAGGTGCCTTAGCTGCCTACACCACCCGCTCAGAGACACACAGCCCACGCAGTCTCTCTCTCTTTGGAGGTCCATTTGTTTACCTGCGGCTCCAACAAAGCCAGCTTCCCAGATGGCATTTCAAATGATGGAGTGTTCCAGAATGCTCTATGCCAATAAAGCAGGCTTAGTAAATGTGCGAGATGATTGGGGTTGGCGTTGGTGGATTCAGAGCGTGCACCCAAGTTGTAGGGTCCTCTGCATTTCAGGCAAATGTTACACTCCTCCGCTTCAGCCAGGCTTATGAACACTGGAGGTATGATTAATGGGAGGTTCTGATGACAAGTAATTCCTTAGAGGTGCGCCAAGACCCCTCCTCCCTCCATCTTGGGCTAAAGTACAGAGAACGTAGCATTGCCCTCACCCTCTGTTTATAGTTTAGGGTCTGTGGTCTCTCAGCATTGATTTCCTTTCACCCTGATGAGAATTTCAAGTAGAAATCTGTCCGTACAGCGTGTGATATAGTTATCTACTGCATAGGCAGTGGCCTGGAGTCTGGAGTCATCATAGCTTTAAGATGAACTGCCTAGATTGCCTGGTATTCCACATCTCCTCACAACCACCCTGTTGAGAATACAATAGAGGAAATTAAAATTAGCTCCCTATTAGGACAGCTGGTTTCAGCAAATTCAGTCCGTTAAAAAGAAAGAAATGGATTCATAACTGATCCCTCATTCAGCCAGAGGATTTAAAAATTTTTTCCAGAATGACTAAGGCTAACAATTTTTGCAGGTTCAAAAGCAGAACTCCATTTCACATACTGTCCTGAGTTCACGCTAGATAACCATAGTGTCTGTAGTTCCACTGGATGGGTTGGACGTGCCCTTCTGTAGCACCAACTGTTGACAGGACCCTTTGAGAACAGCTGGAAGCTGTGGGGATCAACTGGAGTCAACAGACAGTATTCTCATAGTCGTTCTATTGCCTCTGCTGTGGGTAAAACATCCATGTGCCACAGTGTCAGGATAATGTGTCCATCCTATGTGAGCCATTTGTGCCAGATTGTAGGTTCTCACATCCTTCACCTTTCCCCCCACCATCAGTGTCCTTGTATCTGTCCCAACCCACCCAACCTGATTCTCCAACTTCCAAATTTTTGTTAGGTGCTGTCGAGTCAATTTTGAATCATAGCAATGCCATGTGACAGAGTTCTCTAGGGTTTTCTAGGCTGAAATCTTTATGGGAAGGAGCCCTAGTGGTACAGTGGTTAAGTGCTCACCTGCTAACCAAAAGGTTGGCAGTTCGAACTCACCAGTAACTCTGCGGGAAAAAAGACCTAGTGATATGTTTCTCTAAAGATTCTTGTTAGGTGCCATTGAGTGGGTTCCAACTCATAGCAAACCTACGTACAACAGAATGAAACACTACCTGGTCCTGTGCCATTCTCATAATCATTGCTATGTTTGAGCCCATCGTTGCAGCCACTGTGTCAATCCATCTCATTAAGGGTCTTCCTCTTTTCTGCTGACCCTCTACGTTACCAAGCATGATGTCCTTCTCCAGGGACTGGTCCCTCCTGATAACATGTCCAAAGCCTCGCTTCTAAGGAGTGTTCTGGCTCTAATTCTTCCAAGACAGATCTGTTCGTTCTTCTGGCAGTCCATGGTATATTCATTATTCTTTGCCAACACCGTAATTCAAAGGCATCAGTTCTTGTTTGGTCTTCCTCATTCACTGTCCAGCTTTCGTATGCATATGAGACAAAAACACCATGGCTTGGGTCAGGCACACCTTAGTTCTCAAAGCAACAGCTTTGCTTTTAACACTTTAAAGAGATCAATTGCAGCAGATTTGCCTAATGCAATATGTCGTTCTTCTCTTGACTGCTGCTTCCATGGATTTGATTGTAGATCCAAGTAAAGTGAATTCCTTGACAACTTAAATATTTTCTCCATTTATCACGATGTTGCTTATTGGTCCAGTTGTGAGAATTTTTGTTTTCTTTATGTTGAAGTTTACTCCATACTGATGGCCCTAGTCATTGATCCTCATCAGTGTTTCAAGTCCTCTTCACTTTCAGCAAGCAAGGTTGTGTTATCTGCATATCACAGCTTGTTAATTATGATGCCCCATTCTTCTTCATATAGTCCAGCTTCTCCGATTATTTGCTTAGCGTACAGATTGAAAAAATATGGTGAAAGGATACAAGCCTGACACACACCTTACCTGATTTTAAACCACACAGTATCCCCTTATTCTGTTTGAACACTTGTCCTTTGGTCAGTGTACAGGTTCCGCATGAGCACAATTAAGTGTTCTGGAATTCTCATTCTTTTCGGTGTTATCCATAATTTGTTATGATCCACACGGTCACGTGCCTTTGCATGGTCAATAAAACACAGCTATAAATCTTTCTGGTATCATCTGCTTTCAGCCAAGAGTCATGTGACATGAGCAACCTCTTCTGAATCTGGCTTGAATTTCTCGCAGTTCTCTGTTGATGTACTGCTGCAAGCACTTTTGAATGATCTTCAGCAAAATTTTACTTGTGTGTGATATTAATGATATTGTTCAATAATTTCCACATTCTGTTGTATTGCTTTTCTCTGGAATGGGCACAAATACGAATCTCTTTCAGTCAATTGGCTAGATAGCTATCTTCCAAATTGCTTGGATTAAATGAGTGAGCATCTCCAGCTTTGTGCCCATTTGTTGAAACGTCTCAACTGGTATTCTGTCAGTTCCTGGAGCCTTGTTTTTCTCCAGTGCCTTCAGTGCAGCTTGGACTTCTTTCAATATCATGGGTTCTTGATCATATACTACCCTCTGAAATGGTTGAATGCCAATCAATTCTTTTTGGTACAGCGACTCTGTTACTCAACGTTTTGCCTATAGAATCCTTCGGTGTTACAACTCAAGGCTTGAATTCTTTCTTCAGTTCTTTTGCATCTATTTTGGCCTATTCTTTCTTTCCTGTCTTTTTTTTTTTCTTTTTTAAAAATAGCTTTATTGAGGTATAATTGACATACAATAAACTGCATGTATTTAATGTGTTCACTTGGATAAGTTTTTTTTTTTTTAATAATAATTTTTATTGAGTTTTAAGTGAATGTTTACAAATCAAGTCAGTCTGTCACATATAAGCTTATATACACCTTACTCCATACTCCAACTTACTCTCCCCCTAATGAGTCAGCCCTTCCAGTCTCTCCTTTCGTGACAATTTTGCCAGTTTCTAACCCTCTCTACCCTCCCATCTCCCCTCCAGACAGGAGATGCCAACACAGTCTCAAGTGTCCACCTGATACAAGTAGCTCACTCTTCGTCAGCATCTCTCTCCCACCCATTGTCCAGTCCCTTCCATGTCTGATGAGTTGTCTTCGGGAATGGTTCCTGTCCTGGGCCAACAGAAGGTTTGGGGACCATGACCACCGCGATTCCTCTAGTCTCAGTCAGACCATTAAGTCTGGTCTTTTTATGAGAATTTGGGGTCTGCATCCCACTGATCTCCTGCTCCCTCAGGGGTTCTCTGTTGTGCTCTTTGTCAGGGCAGTCATCGGTTGTGGCCGGGCACCATCTAGTTCTTCTGGTCTCAGGATGATGTAAGTCTCTGGTTCATGTGGCCCTTTCTGTCTCTTGGGCTCATAGTTATCGTGTGACCTTGGTGTTCTTCATTCTCCTTTGATCCAGGTGGGTTGAGACCAATTGATGCATCTTAGATGGCTGCTTGTTAGCATTTAAGACCCCAGACGGCACATTTCAAAGTGGGATGCAGAATGTTTTCATAATAGAATGATTTTGCCAATTGACTTAGAAGTCCCCTTAAGCCCTAGTCCCCAAACCCCCGCCCTTGCTCCGCTGACCTTTGAAGCATTCAGTTTATCCCAGAAACTTCTTTGCTTTTGGTCCAGTCCAGATGAGCTGACCTTCTGTGTATTGAGTATTGCCCTTCCCTTCACCTAAAGTAGTTCTTACTACTAACTAATCAGTAAATAACCCTCTCCCACCCTCCCTCCCTCCCCCGCTCGTAACCACAAAAGTATGTGTTCTTCTCAGTTTATACTATTTCTCAAGATCTTATAATAGTGGTCTTATACAATATTTGTCCTTTTGCCTCTGACTCATTTCGCTCAGCATAATGCCTTCCAGGTTCCTCCATGTCATGAAATGTTTCACTGATTCGTCACTGTTCTTTATCGATGCGTAGCATTCCATTGTGTGAATATACCACAATTTATTTACCCATTCATCTGTTGATGGACACCTTGGTTGCTTCCAGCTTTTTGTTATTGTAAACAGTGCTGCAATAAACATGGGTGTGCATATATCTGTTTGTGTGAAGGCTCTTATTTCTCTAGGGTATATTCCGAGGAGTGGGATTTCTGGGTTGTATGGTAGTTCTATTTCTAACTTTTTAAGAAAACGCCAGATAGATTTCCAAAGTGGTTGTACCATTTGACATTCCCACCAGCAGTGTATAAGAGTTCCAATCTCTCTGTAGCCTCTCCAACATTTATTATTTTGTGTTTTTTGGATTAATGCCAGCCTTCTTGGAGTGAGGTGGAATCTCATCGTAGTTTTAATTTGCATTTCTCTAATGGCTAATGATCGAGAGCATTTTCTCATGTATCTGTTAGCTGCCTGAATGTCTTCTTTAGTGAAGTGCGTGTTCATATCCTTCGCCCACTTCTTGATTGGGTTATTTGTCTTTCTGTGGTTGAGTTTTAACAGAATCATACAGATTTCAGAGATCAGATGCTGGTCGGAGAAGTCATAGCTGAAAATTCTTTTCCAATCTGTAGGTAGTCTTTTTACTCTTTTGGTGAAGTCTTTAAATGAGCATAGGTGTTTGATTTTTAGGAGCTCCCAGTTATCTGGTTTCTCTTCGTCATTTTTGGTAATGTTTTGTGTTCTGCTTATGCCTTGTAGTAGGGCTCCAAACGTTGTCCCTATTTTTTCTTCCATGATCTTTATCGTTTTAGTCTTTATGTTTAGGTCTTTGATCCACTTGGAGTTAGTTTTTGTGCATGGTGTGAGGTATGGGTCCTGTTTCATTCTTTTGCAAATGGATATCCAGTTACGCCAGCACCATTTGTTAAAAAGACTATCTTTTCCCCAATTAACTGACACTGGGCCTTTGTCAAATATCAGCTGCTCATATATGGATGGATTTATATCTGGGTTCTCAATTCTGTTCCATTGGTCTATGTGCCTGTTGTTGTACCAGTACCAGGCTGTTTTGACTACTGCGGCTGTATAATAGGTTCTAAAATTGGGTAGAGCGAGGCCTCCCACTTTCTTCTTCTTTTTCAGTAATGCTTTACTTATCCGAGCCTCTTTCCCTTCCATATGAAGTTGGTGATTTGTTTCTCCATCACATTAAAAAAATGACATTGGAATTTGGATAGGAAGTGCATTGTATGTATAGATGGCTTTTGGTAGAATAGACATTTTTACTATGTTAAGTCTTCCTATCCATGAGCAAGGTATGTTTTTCCTCTTAAGTAGGTCCTTTTTAGTTTCTTGTAGTAGTACTTTGTAGTTTTCTTTATATAGGTCTTTTACATCTTTGGTAAGATTTATTCCTAAGTATTTTATCTTCTTGGGGGCTACTGTGAATGGTATTGATTTGGTGATTTCTTCTTCGATGCTCTTCTTGTTGATGTAGAGGAATCCAGGTGATTTTTGTATGTTTATCTTATAACCTGAGACTCTGCCAAACTCTTCTATTAGTTTCAGTAGTTTTCTGGAGGATTCCCTAGGGTTTTCTGTGTATAAGATCATGTCATCTGCAAATAGAGATAATTTTACTTCCTCCTTGCCAATCCGGATGCTATTTATTTCTTTGTCTAGCCTAATTGCTCTGGCTAGGACCTCTAGCACAATGTTGAATAAGAGCGGTGATAAAGGGCATCCTTGTCTGGTTCCCGTTCTTAAGGGAAATGCTTTCAGGCCGTCTCCATTTAGAGTGATGTTGGCTGTTGGCTTTGTATAGATGCCCTTTATTATGTTGAGGAATTTTCCTTCAATTCCTATTTTGGTAAGAGTTTTTATCATAAATGGGTGTTGGACTTTGTCAAATGCCTTTTCTGCATCAATTGATAAGATCATGTGGTTTTTGTCTTTTGTTTTATTTATATGGTGGGTTACATTAATGGTTTTTCTAATATTTAACCAGCCTTGCATACCTGGTATAAATCCCACTTGGTCGTGGTGGATTATTCTTTTGATATGTTGTTGAATTCTATTGGCTAGAATTTTGTTGAGGATTTTTGCATCTATGTTCATGAGGGCTATAGGTCTGTAATGTTCTTTTTTTGTGATGTCTTTACCTGGTTTTGGTGGCTTCATAGAATGAGTTAGGCAGTATTCCATCATTTGCTATGCTTTGAAATACGTTTAGTAGTAGTGGTGTTAACTCTTCTCTGAAAGTTTGGTAGAACTCTGCAGTAAAGCCATCCGGGCCAGGGCTTTTTTTTGTTGGGAGTTTTTTGATTACCTTTTCAATCTCTTTTTTTTGTTATGGGTCTATTTAGTTGTTCTACTTCTGATTGTGTTAGTTTAGGTAGGTAGTGTTTTTCTAGGAATTCATCCATTTCTTCTAGGTTTGCAAATTTGTTAGAGTACAATTTTTCATAATAATCTGATATGATTCTTTTAATTTCAGTTGGGTCTGTTGTGATGTGGCCCATCTCGTTTCTTATTTGGGTTGTTTGTTTCCTTTCCTGTATTTCTTTAGTCAGTCTGGCCAATGGTTTATCAATTTTGTTAATTTTTTCAAAGAACCAGCTTTTGGCTTTGTTAATTCTTTCAATTGTTTTTCTGTTCTCTAATTCATTTAGTTCAGCTCCAATTTTTATTATTTGTTTTCTTCTGGTGCCTGATGGATTCTTTTGTTGCTCACTTTCTATTTGTTCAAGTTGTAGGGACATTTCTCTGATTTTGGCTCTTTCTTCTTTTTGTATGCGTGCATTTATCGATATAAATTGGCCTCTGAGCCCTGCTTTTGCTGTGTCCCAGAGGTTTTGATAGGAAGTATTTTCATTCTAGTTGCATTCTATGAATTTCTTTACTCCCTCCTTAATGTCTTCTATAACCCAGTCTTTTTTGAGCAAGGTATTGTTCATTTTCCAAGTATTTGATTTCTTTTCCCTAATTTTTCTGTTATTGATTTCCACTTTTATGGCCTTGTGGTCTGAGAAGACGCTTTGTAATATTTCGATGTTTTGGATTCTGCAAAGGTTTGTTTTATGACCTAATATGTGGTCTATTCTAGAGAATGTTCCATGTGCGCTAGAAAAAAAAGTATATTTTGCAGCAGTTGGGTGGAGAGTTCTGTATAAGTCAATGAGGTCAAGTTGGTTGATTGTAGTAATTAGGTCTTCCTTGTCTCTATTGAACTTCTTACTGGATGTCCTGTCCTTCTCCGAAAGTGGTGTGTTGAAGTCTCCTAGTATAATTGTGGAGGTGTCTGTCTCACTTTTCAGTTCTGTTAAAATTTGTTTTATGTATTTTGCAGCCCTGTCATTGGGTGCATAAATATTTAATATGGTTATATCTTCCTGGTCAATTGTCCCTTTTATCATTATATAGTGTCCTTCTTTATCCTTTGTGGTGGATTTAACTTTAAAGTCTGTTTTGTCAGAAATTAATATTGCTCCTCCTGCTCTTTTTTGCTTGCTGTTTGCTTGATATTTTTTTTCCATCCTTTGAGTTTTAGTTTGTTTGCGTCTCTAAGTCTAAGGTGTGTCTCTTGCAGGCATCATATAGACAGATCGTGTTTCTTTATCCAGTCTGAGACTCTCTGTCTCTTTATTGGTGCGTTTAGTCCATTTACATTCAGCGTAATTATAGATAAGTATGTGTTTAGTGCTGTCATTTTGATGCCTTTTTATGTGTGTTGTTGAGAATTTCATTTTTCCACTTACTTTTTGGTGCCGAGACGTTTTTCTTTGTAAATTGTGTGTTCCTCATTTTCATAGTATTTGACTTTATGTTTGCTAAGTAGTTACGTTTTTCTTGGTTTTTATTTTGAGTTATGGAGTTGTTACACCCCTTTGTGGTTACCTTAATATTTACCCCTATTTTTCTAAGTAAAAACCTAACTTGTATTGTCCTATATCGCCTTGTATCCCTCTTCATATGGCAGTTCTATGCCACTTGTATTTAGTCCCTCTTTTTGATTATTGTGATCTTTTACATATTGACTTCAATGATTCCCTGTTTTGAGCTTTTTTTTTGTTGTTTTTTTTTAATTAATCATACTTTGTTTTTGTGATTTCCCTATTTGAGTTGATATTAGGATGCTCTGTTCTGTGACCTTGTGATGTGCTGGTATCTGATATTATTGGTTTTCTGACCAAACAATTTCCTTTAGTATTTCTTGTAGCTTTGGTTTGGTTTTTGCAAATTCTCCAAGCTTGTGTTTATCTGTAAATGTCTTAATTTCGCCTTCATAGTTCAGAGAGAGTTTTGCTGGATATGTGATCCTTGGCTGGCAGTTTTTCTCCGTCAGTGCTCTGTTTATGTCATCCCATTGCCTTCTTGACTGCATGGTTTCTGCTGAGTAGTCTGAACTTATTGATTCTCTATTGTAGGAGACCTTTCTTTTATCCCTGGCTGCTTTTAAAATTTTCTGTTTATCTTTGGTTTTGGTGAGTTTGATGATAATATGTCTTGGTGATTTTCTTTTTGGATCAATCTTATATGGGGTTCGATGAGCATCTTGGATAGATATCCTTTCATCTTTCATGATGTCAGGGAAGTTTTCTGCCAACAGATCTTCAACTATTCTCTCTGTGTTTTCTGTTATCCCTCCCTGTTCTGGGACTCCAATCACATGTAAGTTATTCTTCTTGATAGAGTCCCACATGATTCTTAGGATTTCTTCATTTTTTTTTAATTCTTTTATCTGATTTTTTTTTTCAGCTATATTGGTGTCAATTCCCTGGTCCTCCAGATTTCCCACTCTGCATTCTAATTGCTCGAGTCTGCTCCTCTGACTTCTTATTGCGTTGTCTAATTCTGTAATTTTATTGTTAATCTTTTGGATTTCTGAGTGCTGTCTATCTAAGGATTCTTGCAACTTATTAATTTTTCCACTATGTTCTTGAATAATCTTTTTGAGTTCTTCAACTGCTTTATCAGTGTGTTCCTTGGCTTTTTCTGTAGATTGCCTTATTTCATTTCTGAGGTCATCCCTGATGTCTTGAAGCATTCTGTAAATTAGTTTTTTATATTCTGTATCTGGCAATTCCAGGATTGTGTCTTCATTTGGGAAAGATTTTGATTCTTAATTTGGGGAGTTGTAGAAGCAGTCATGGTCTGCTTCTTTATGTGGTTTGATATCGACTGCTGTCTCCGAGCCATCACTAAGATATTGTAGTGATTTATTCTATATTTGCTCACTGAGTCTTATCTTGTTTTGTTTTCTTTCAATATACGTAAGTGGGCTACTGGATTGAGCTGTCTTGATTGTTGTAGCCCTTGACTCACTTATGTCCTATTACCAGCTGGTTTGGGCTGTTACCAGATACATAAGCCTGAGTCCATTCACTATTCTTGAGTAGAATCTGATTTTGGGTCCACCACTAGAGAAGTAGTGGTGATAGTTGTGTGCACCAGACCTTAGGCCCCCAATGGAAGTACCTCTACAGATTGGTAGGTATCACCCTCCTTAGACCCCTAAGGCAGGAGGCTAGGTGGTCTGGGGGGAGCTTCAGCCCTCAGTTCCCTGTTGTGGGTCAGTGAGGGCTCTGTTGAATACGCAGAGATATCAGACCTGGGAAACTTGTCTTTCCAGTAAATCTGCTGAAACAATTGCAGTCAGATCCCTATCAGAAATGCCTTTGCATTATAATAGCCACCTTGTTCCCTGTAGGGATGAAAGCCCCAGACTGTGGATCACATATGCTTGGATGGAGATGGTTCTGTGTTTTTAGTCCAATTAGGGAAGGATTTTTGGTCCCTGGGTTTTTTGTAGTTGCTTCTCTCAGGCCAGAAGAATGGGTTAGGACAAGACCAAAAAAAAAAAAAAAAGGAAAACAAAAAAAGAAAAACTGAGGAGCAGATCTCCCTCTGGCTCAGGAAATTCCAATGTTAATGAAGCCACCTGGGGAGGGGAGGGGAGGGTTCAGATAAACAGGAGAGAGTAGCACCCCGGAATATAGACAAAGTTACTTATCTTGGTTGGGACTACTGTTTTATCTGAGATTCCCAAGGGGTGCGTCGTCGACTGTGTGCACTGGCTGGGTAGAGATTGCCCCCGAGGGTCAGGCCCGCGTCCCGTGCTTGCGCTGTCTCAGAAGCCGCAGTTAGTTCCTCCGCTCCCAGTCCAAAGCCCAGCGTCAAGGTTCCCTGGCTGGGACGCTGCACTCCTGGCTTCAAAACCAGTCGCTGCCTCCCGGTGACTTCTTCTCCTGTCAGCCGCATCGCTGCGTTGCCTGAGTGCACGGGCTGGGCTTCCCCCGAGGTCAGTTCAGGGGGCTAGGGCTGTGCCCCATCTTTGCACCGTCACAGGATGCTGTGCTCAGCTCCCCTGCACCCAGTCCAAAGCCCAGCGCCAAGGTTCCCTGGCTGGGACGCTGCACTCCTGGCTCCAAAACCAGACGCTGCCTCCCGGTGACTTCTCCTCCTGTCAGCCGCATCGCTGCACTGCCTGTGTGCACGGGCTGGGCTTCCCCCAAGGTCAGTTCAGGGGGCTAGGGCTGCGCCTCGTTTTTGCACCGTCTCAGGATGCTGTGCTCAGCTCCCCTGCACCCAGTCCAAAGCCCTGCGCCAAGGTTTCCTGACTGGGACTCTGGCTCCAGGCTCCGAAAACAGTCGCTGCTTCCCCGTGGTTGTTCGTTCTCAGTCTCTGTCACTCAGGTCAACTCTTTAAATCTGTGTTTGTTGGTCAGGGTTCATAGATTGCCATGTATGTGATCGATTCACTTGTTTTTCCGAGTCTTTGTTGCAAGAGAGATCCGAGGTAGCGTCTACCTAGTCAGCCGTCTTGGCCTCTTTCCTATCTTTTTAATGACCCTTTGTTTTCTTCATGTATGATATCCTTCACATCATCCCACAATTCATCTGATCTTCAGTCACTGGTGTTCAATGAGTCAAATCTATTCTTGAGATGGTCTCTAAATTTAGGTGGAATATACTCAAGGTTGAACTTTGGCTCTTTTGGACTTGTTTTAATTTTTTTCAGCTTTGGTTTGTACTTGTATATGAGCAGTTGATCGTCAGCTCTGTAGTCAGCCCCTGGCCTTATTCTGACTGATGATATTGAGCTTCTCCAGTGTCTCTTTCCACAGATGTAGTCAATATGATACCTGTATATTCCATCCAGCAAGGTCCGTGTGTATAGTCACCTTTATGTTGTTGAAAAAGGTATTTGCAATGAAGAAGTCATTGGTCTTGAGAAATTCTATCATGTGATGTCTGGTGTTGTTTCTATCAGCAAGGCCATATATACACATATTTTCCAACTACTGATCCTTCTTCTTTGTTTCCTACTTTCATATTCCAATACCAGTAATTATCAATGCATGTTTGATTGATTTCAGAATGCAAGTATTGGTGAAAAATCTTCAATTTCTTTATCTTTGGCATTAGTGTTTGGTGCGTAAATTTGAATAATAATTGTATTAACTGGTCTTCCTTGTAGGTGTATAGATATTATCCCATCACTGACAGCCTTGTATCAGGATAGATCTTGAAATGTTCTTTTTGACAATGAACATGATGCCAAAAAAAAAAAAAAAATACCCATTGCCATCAAGTCGATTCTGGCTCATAGTGACTCTATAGGACAGAGTAGGACAGGGTTTCCAAGTTGCAGCTGGTGGATTCTAACTGCTGACATTTTGGTTAACAGCTGAATGCCTAGCTACTGGTGCCACCAGGGCTCCAATGTGATGCCATTCCTCTTCAATTTATCATTCTCAGCATAGTAGATCATATGATTTTCTGATTCAAAATGGCCAATACCAGTCCATTTCAGCTCACGAATGCCTAGGATATTGATTTTTATGCATTCCATTTCATTTTTTGATGACTTCGAATTTTCTTAGGTTCATACTTCACACATTCTACCTTCTGATTATGAATGGGTGTTTGCAGCTGTTTCTTCTCATTTTGAGTCATGCCACATCAGCAAATGAAGGTCCGAAAAGCTTTACTTCTTCCACATCATTAAGGTCTTCTACTTTACTTTTTTCCGCATCATTAAGGTCTACTTTGAGGAGACAGCTCTTCCCCAGTCGTGTTTTGAGTGCCTTCACATCAGAGGGACTCATCATCCAGCACTTGATCAGACAATGTTCCATTGCTGGTCATAAGGGTTTCACTAGCCAATTTTTTTTAGAAGTAGATCATCAGATCCTTCTTCCTAGACTGTCTTAGTCTGGAAACTCTGCTGAAACCTGTCCACCATGGTGACCTGGCTGGTATTTGAAATACTGGTGGCATAGCTTCCAGCATCGCAACATGCAAGCTACCACAGTATGGCAAACTGACAGACAAGTGGTAGTCCATAAAGATTACAGCCTTGGGAACCCTATGGTGTAGTTCTGCTCTGTTCTGTAGGGTCACTGTGAGCCAGAATTTACTCAGAGGCAATGGGTTTGGTTCAGGAGTTTTGCAGATTGCCAGTTTTTTCTCGTAAAAAGACACTGGGTGGGTTCCAATCACTAAGTCGACTTCATTTTACTGATTAGGATACCAAAACCCAGAGACGGGAAGTGATCGAGGAACAATATAAAAATGTAATAAGAATGGAAGTTTCCATCCTTCTGATACAAAAATGTGTGTGGGGAAGACATTTGGGGATGTCCGTGCAGTCTCAGATCCCTTGGAATCACCCCTCTCCACAACTTCACCAGTGCCATGCACACATAAGCACAGGTGCACACTTATACTGGAATCAGCCCCCATGTTACATGGCCAAAAAAATTTTTTTTCAGTCCTACTTTGGACTATATTGCAGTCCCACTATGATGGGACAATGTTTTGTTCTTTCATACATAAGGTTGATCTGAGTTGGAGCAGACTCAACGAGAACTAACAACAAATGAGCCCCATTATGATTCTGCTTAGGCTATGCCAACTCATACCATAGATCAAGCCATTTCTCCCATAGCACAGCTCCTACAATCAGAGAGAACTCAATGGCACAGCTGTCTGGGAAGGCTTGTCCGTCATCTCACCAATGCTATAGGTGATAGGCCAATAAGTAGCAGTTTGGCCAACTGGACCTGAGATGAAATCTCTTCGGGATACAAATGGATGTGATAAATACCCCCTCGTGGGTGAGAAGCCCATCGCTTATTCTGATTAATGCTAGAAATGCAGTGGGGAAAAGAACACATTAAGAGATTGCTAGACAATCAGTGATGAGCTTGTAAGGTCAAGAAACCCAGGGAAAGGAGTAGAGTGCTGAAAAAGATGGGCTGGCTGGGGACTCTTGCTGTTTTGCACACTGATTACCAAGAGGCATTAAGGATGCAGAATGCTAATCAAGCAACTTCCGGGAGAGCAAAAATCTCTTCCTGGTCATACTTGGTTAAGGAGAATCTTTTCACCTATAAGAGGTAATTGAATTCATTTTTCCAATTCGGGGTAGGGAAGAAGAGAGAGAGAGAAACAACCAGGATATAACCCACTAACGTTTGCAAATATTTCATGAAATTATTTCTATTTTGCACAGTTTACAATCAAAGAAAATCTATATGTGCTCTTAATTTTTCTAGCAAGAAAATATATCTTGTTGAAGCTCTTAAAACTTGCTGAATTCAGTTTTCAGAGGATGATTTTAACAAAGCAGTGATAATGATAATAATTATACTACTAATAATTTTCCTTTTAGTACTTTGAGGATCCAAATCAAGACCAGCTAATGGGGACAGTCTTTCTAAACTCTAAAACACTATATGAATGCAAAGCTTATTCTGCCACATAGTCGTCGCTTCTTCAGTGTGCTCCGTGTGCTAAGAAACTAACGCAAGGGTTTTTTTGTTTTTAAGGAAAATACATCAGAGTTTCCACAAAGGCAGCTTATATGTGAGCATGTGTCTCCCAAAAACAGAGCTTTATTTTCCTGACGGGATTCTAACGGTTAATCCTAGTAACTCCCACACAGGTAGAGAATCACAGGAAACTGTCCTTGGTGTTTCGGTTTAATGAAAAGCCAACATGTTCCCTTAAAGCAGCGGTCCTCCCACGGGACATGTGGCAACGTCTGGAGACATTTTTAGTGGTTGCAGCTGGGGAGGGAGGCAGTTTGCTACTGGAGCCCTGGTGGCGTAGTGGTTAACAGCATACTGCTAAACATCCTACAGTACACAGGGCAGCCCTCCACAACAGAGAATGACCCTGCTCAAAGTATCAATAGTACCAAGATGGAGAAAGCCTTCCTTAAGACACAGAGCTTTTGCCCAAACAGTACTGGCTTAGCAAAGCAGCAGAGTCCTGGCAAGATGGACCCGCACCCTGAGGAGCAGTCCAGTTTGCTGGTCTGTGATCCAGTAAATGCAAAGAACAGTGTCATGGGGAAAACAAACACAAGGATCGATAAGTGCTCCTGAGCTATACCAGGTGTGACAAGGCAGCCAGCAGGGAACATGGAGACACAGACATTACTTAAATGAGACGCCAGCTTGGGAGGAACAAATTCAGACAGACAGAGGATATTGTTGCAAAGAAGAAGGCTGCCCACCCTCTGTACCAAAAGGGACGTGGACTCCCTTACCCTGCAGGGATAATTGTTAACACTGGCAAAAAGTGGGAGGTGCTGAGATGTCCAGACACCACAACAGGGGCAGGGCAATGGTGTTCCTTTTGATACAGCATTTGTTGAAGGTGGCGTGCAGAAAAAAAGACTTAAAAAAAAATTAGATTAGCAAATTCCGCATTTTTAGGGTTGAAAACATTCCTTCCAAGGGAAGCTGCAAGATCAACCTAAAAGGAAAAAGTGTAGTCTTAGGTTTAGCTGTAGAGACTTCTCAGAGGCCCTGGAACTTTCAATTGTGTCTTGAAATAAAAGACCCAGCAAAGAGGAGGAAGTTGAACAGGCTTTTCCATCAATGATCTGCTGAGTCAAGTTTGTCCATCTCGAGTCCCAGTCTCCTAATTTGTAAAGTGGAGATTGTTGGGCTAAATTAGATTAAGAAAACTTGTCGTGAGCCACAACATTAAACAAGAGAAGTGAGCCAGACGTAAAAAACAAGCAAGGCTTCATCTTCAGCCCATGCCTGCACCAAGGGCTTAAGTCAACCTGATCTTGAAAAGGCCCCAGCCAGCTGCAGAAGCTCCCTTTATGATTCCATAGTAGAAACGCTCCAGGCAACTTAGAATTAATTAGGTCAGATCTTTAATCATTAAGAAATTGGAACTCTGGAACTTGCAAAAAGGAGAAAGAAATGGTCCCAGGTCCAACAGCGGCAGAGTAAAACGACACGTCTACCAACAGAAAGCAAAGGAATAGGCTCGTTCTATTATGTGCAGCTTCTTCAGACTGTTCCCACTGTCAGAGACTCAGACATCGAAGGCCCTGGGCCCCAGTAGCCCATCAGTGAAAGGTTCCCCTAAGTACCAGAAGGTCCCTGCAGTTACCACAGGGGACCAGGTGATTGGTGAGCAACGACACACACCCGTCAATGTAGAATGGGCTTACTTATTCTTTCAACTCTGGCTTTTGACTTTTGAACTACAAAAGCCTGTATACTCTTCCAACTATACTCAGAGCCTGAAGGTAAAAATAAAAGCATGAAAAGGGAAATGACAATCTACTAGGAAAGAGAAATGGACAAGGCTGGGGAGTTCTACTTCTGTTAAAATGGAAGTAAATCAAGATGAGCCAGGAGATCTGTGGTCAGTCCCCTCTATAGGCCTCTTTACATTCATCCTAAAACTGATGAGTTTTCCTTTCTAATTAGATACAAACTGAAACTGTAAATTGTGACTATCATATAGTAAATCCCACCAGGATCTCTGTGCACCCCCTCTGAAGTATACATTTCATGTTATGGCTCTAAATGGAACACCTGCTGCTTGCAAGGTTCCTTCAAGGAAACTTTACTCCAGAATTGTTGCCAGGAAGACAGAGCAGGACTTGCCCACTGAGCTACCTCAAATGAGGCAGGGCAGTTGCCATTTGTCACACACCTCTGGTATCATCCACCATCCTCTCTCCATTTCCTAAAAGGGAAGGGAGCCTAGTTCTGTTGGAGCATGTAAAAATTTTTTTATCTTGCTAGTAGAGGACTGAAACCTATGTAGAAATAGTTAGAAGTTGAATTATATTAATTTTATTGAGAGAAAAAGGAGGGGCAGTAGAATTATCTTTTGACTGTTTCCCAAGTTTCTTGGTGTATTGGAATTTTCTTCTCTTTGCTTATTTCGAAAGAGAAAAAAATCATTAGATGGCCATAACAGCATATAAAACAAAACACAGGAAAGGGCCAGGGAGTTTGATAATAGGTCAACCAAAAGTACTCATATTGAAACATAAAGGGAAGAAAGAGGAAGGGGAGAAAAAACAAAACAAACAGAGCTTCTTAGACCTGTGGGACAATATCAGATGTTCTGTCGTATATGTAATTTGAGTTCTGTAAAGAGAAAAGAGAGAATGGGCAGAAGACATACTTGAAGAAATAGTCAAACTACGTAAAACTGATGAAGGTAATCAGCCCACAGTCCCAAAAAGCTCAGCAAATCTCAAGCAGGATAAATACAAAGCAAACCAGATGTAGTCATATCATAGTCAAGGTGTGAAAATTAAAGCTGAAAAGCTTTTAACCTGCAATTTTACATTCAATAAAAATAACCTTTCAAAAAAAATGTGAAATAAAGATTTTCTCAGATTAACAAAAGCTGAGTTTGACTCCAGCCGGTCTGCACATGTACAAACAATAATTTCCTTAAAAGACTATTGACCATTTAAAGCAAAACCAACGACAAGCTGTTCTAAGACTTAAGGCATGTGTGGAAGTAGAGTGTAGGACAACACGGAGAGCAGAAAGGGGGGTAACGACAGTGTATTGCTGTAAGGTTATTACGCTGTCTATTAAATAGTGTACTATTTTCTGATGGTACACTGAGAGAACTGGAAGATGTACGCAGCAGTCTCTAGAACAACGCTCCAAGGATAACCTACAGACAGATGGCTAAAAATTCAATAAAAAACCAAAGCCAAACCCCTGCTGTCGAGTGGATTCCAACTCACAGAGAATTGGAATCCAGAGTAGAATTGTCCCATAGGGTTTCCAAGGAGCGGCTGATGGATTCGAACTGCCAACCTTTTGGTTGGCAACTGAACTCCTAACCACTATGCCACCAATAAAAACCAAGGTCTCCAAAAATTCAATGTTTTGTTATTAGGTGCCGTGGAGTTGCTTCCGGCTCATAGTGACCCTGTAGGACAGAGCAGAACCACCCCATAGGGTTTCCATGGAACAGCTGGTGGATTCAAACTGCCAGCCTGTTGGTTAGCAGTCGTAGCTCTTAACCACTGCACCACCAGGGCACAATAAAGAAGGTAAAATAATGTAGTAAATAATATGTGATTTTCCTGAAAGAAGGCTGGAAAGTAAAAATAGAGAAACAACAAATTAATAATATATATATATATATATTTTTGTATAAAAACAAATACTGAAATGAAGTCACTCCTGAGGTTCACCCTTCAGCCAAAGATTAGGCAGGTGAGACTAAAGATGCACACCAGCCCAGAGGCAAGGATGAGAAGGCAGAAGGGGACAGGAAAGGGGGTAATAGGGAACCCAAGGTCGAGAAGGAAGAGTGTTGACATGTTGTGGTGTTGTTAACCAATATCATAAAACAGTGTATGTACTAACTGTTTAATAAGAAACTAGCTGGTTCTGTAAACCTTCATCTAAAGTCCAATAAGAAAACAAAACAAATACTGATATGGGAGACTTAAACCCAACTATATCAATAATTGGACCCTGGCAGTGCAGTGGTTAAGAGCTCAGCTGCCAACCAAAGGGTTGGCAGTTTGAATCCAGCAGGTGCTCCTTGGAAACCTTATGGGGCAGTTCTACTCTATCCCATAGGGTCACTATGAGTCGGAATTGACTCAATGGCAACGAGTGGCTAAGGTGTTTCATGGGGTGGGACTAAAGGGCCATCTCATGAACCCAAGAGGGAGGAAGATAGCCTTGAATTCCACCCCAGAAGCCACCTTAGGGAATGAGTGGCAGAGTCAAGACAGCATCTAACTGGAAGGCAGGACCCACATGGCCAGTTACAACAATAACCACGTGGCTGTGGGTAATTCTAGTGACTTCTTGGATCTCAGTAGAAATACACCTTAAAGGAAATCTTGAGGTATTTAGCTCAGTTCTAAAAGCTGTAACCTTCTGATTAATTGGACTTTTCCAACCTCTAACACCCTGAATTCTTATCGTGACTTTGGTCTGAAACTTCCACAGAGGCTCCTATCAATAAGTTCTGCTGCTATTTAAATGTTCTGCATGTGTTAGAGTGGATATTTTCGGGAGGCTAGGAGTGTCTGTGATGTTCCGGGTAATGTAGTAGATGGTCTTTCTTCTTCTTAGAAGCGTCAGCTAAATTAATTTGTTCTCATCTGCACCCTTCCCTTATGGCCGTGAAGGGTGCTTGCTGATAAGGATGTGAAAGTCCACGCTGTTGATGCCAATCTGCCCTGAATTCATCTCTGATTTCCCTGTGTGTAGAGGGGAACCTTCTGCTTGATGCCCTGGGAGCTTCCACTTTTCTTATTTAGATCCTAGCAACGTTCACTAAGGGTTTAACATGCATTGCAGTAAAATGTCAGGGCGAAAGCCCCAGAGGTGAAATGGCCATCACAACTAGTTTTTGAAAATTAGGTTTTCAAAATTCATTCATTCATTAGCAAAGAAAACTTCTGTCGAACAAAATAATATGTTGAGCCCTGCCCAGGTCACAAAGCAGAAGGAAATGGCCAAGGTTGCAGGGGGCTGGAAACCTACCCCCATCTTTCCTCTGCCGCCCTCTACCGCTCCTGAAGTTCCCCCAAATATAGTGTGAAAACCATTGATCCAGGCAACTCAGTCACTCATTGATTTGATGAGGAAGCTGAGACCCAGAGAAACAAAGCTTTTTGTCTGTGACCAGGCAGCTGATTAGGACAGAGCTGGAGTTCTTGGTCCTGTCCTTCTATGCATGGGCCACCCCCCTCTCTTCAGCTAGCTGCCACCACCCTTGCTCAGCTCGCCTTTTTCACATGGCTCCCTACCTTTCCCTGACAAGCCGCCATGCTTTCTAGTACACCTTCCTTGTGTGGGCCTTCAATGCTGTGGGCTTTTGGGCTGAATTATTCCAGAAGGAATAGAGAGATGGAAGGAAAAAGGGAGGGAGAAAAAAAAGTCAATAATTTTTAAAAGGTTCAGAAAGCACTAAAAATTCAACGATCTCTGTCTCTCAAACATCTTTTTCTTAATGCAACGTATGATAGTGATGATACGTAATGTGATAGTAATGTTTGATGATTGACAATTCGGGGGCTTTATTCTACGGTCAGACTTGGGTCAGTTTTAAAAGTGAAATTTTGTCTTAAAGAAAATAAGTCCTTTATCAAAATTATCATGATCTCTCTGAAAACCATCAGAGGACAGATACGTAAGAATTTGAATGAAAATTTAAACTCCAAATTACATCATTAGTAACATACCCCTGCAGGCTACCAGTACGCGGTGGCAAGACATGCATCACTGCCAGGAGGTTATGAAAGGAAGAAAACGCAAACGTTTTACAGTCTGGTAAATTATGGAAATCTATCAGGCTGATTTAGTGCTGTGCCCGAGAGAGACCCAAAGCCCTAAATATGTAAGCTGCTTGTATTTGGCTTGAATGTGCCAGCTCATAAGATGGTCACCCCCAAGGTTCACTTCTGTGCTTCCAAAACCCAAGGATGGCAGAGACTCATCCCATTCCATTCACCAGATTCTCCATGAGCCCCTGGCATTTCCCACTTCTGTGTACTTATGGGAGTCCTTGGGTGGCACAAACAGTTAATATACTTGGCTACTACTTTAAAGATAGGAGGTTTGAGTCCACCCGGAGGCACCTCGGAAAAAAGGCGTGGCAATCCACTTCTGAAAAATCTCAAAAACCAAAAGCCAGACCCATTGCCATCAAGTTGATTCTGACTCAGAGCACCCCAATAGCCACTGAAAACTCGGTGGAACACAGTTCTACTCTGACACACATGGGGTTGCCATGAGCCAGAATCAACTCAACAAAAACTGGTTTGGTTTGGTGCGATTAGGACTAGTATTGGCCAATAGATTCTAAGAGGAAATGGCAGGTGTCACTTCCAATCTCAGGCGTTGAAAAGCAGGGTGGGTCTCCATGCCCTTTCTCCCATGGACGCTGTGGTAGTTCTATATGGAGATGATGGAACCTCTGTCACCCTGGGTCCCTGAATGAGTGTGTGTAGCAAAGTCTTATCCCAAGCCATGTTGGGCATGTAGCATGAACAAGATATCATTTGTATTAAGTCATTGAGTCTTTGGGGTCCATTTATTATTGCAGCATAACCTAGCTATCCTGAGTCATCTTGCAGCGCTTTGCTTTTCTCTACATTCCGTCTCAAGAAGACCAGTTTTTACTAATTATTGATTGGCTTCAGACCGAAGAAGCAGACATGTTTTGTCTGTAATCGGTATCCAGGTTTGGTCAGTTCTTTGGAGTAATGTTGAAAATAGTGAATTCCAAGGTAATATAGGGTCACCACGAGCCGGAATTGACTTGACTGCAGCGGTTTGATTTTTTGGGGTTCAGGCATACTTGACTCATGCAATATCTAGCGTTAGAATCTCCTGGGTTCAGCAAAAATGAAAAGTGTTATTTGTCCTGTGCCTAGTCTGCTGAAAAGACATCCACTCGGTTTTGAATTTGGGTTATTCTACTCTTCAGGTTTAGAATTACCATTTCTTAGTTTAGAGTTCTCTGCTAAAATCCAATCTTAATCTTTATGGATACAACTGTAGTTACTTTAAATGTTTGCCTTGCTAGGCCTGTTTCTATTGTTGGTTGTTGTTGGTTTTCATTCATGAAGTCTTACCTCCTTAGGTGTCTGATTATTTTTAATTGTGTGCCAGACATTATATTTGTAGAATTGTTTGTGGAAATAATTTGAGGAGCAAGATGATAATATCTTACTTGTTATTGTTAGGTGTCTGAAGATATCATCACTCAAAATATCCTTAATTCAATTTTAGGGATGAGGGTGATTTAAAGATGAGATGTACCAGGAGGCTGTACTTCCGGTTTATTTTTACTCCTAAAGTATAGCCCTTTGGATCCCAGCTGAAACCTCATGCGGCTGTTAGAAGAGTTGCCAAGGGTCTCGGCATCTCAGCGATCTATCTCCTCTAGAACCGACATGTGATCCTGGGGGAAAGGCTGTCCCAAACACTGGACAGACCACCTGGGCCTCTGTCCACCCCAGGATCTTGGCTTCACTGTCTTGTCAGCTGTCTGCCTTCAAGTAGATTTTAAAAACAATCTGCCCAACTTTTCTAACTGTCCTCAGCAAGACAGTTAGTGTTACTTCGGCTGCCATTACTAAAAGCATAGGTTCTGTGCTTCCTTTTTGAATTCTTTATACGTGATGTTGAATGAGCAGTTAAAAAAAAAATCCCCTATTAGTCTTTTTTAAAAGTATTTTAATCAGTTAAATTGAAGAAAATCCAATGATTTCAAGAAAATCATTTAAACTTCTATTTCCTTTTGCAACTACTTAATTTGTATGAGCCAAAGATTTTTCAAAACTGCAAACTGAAACAATGCATGGAAAATAATTAGATGATGAAATTCCTATCAGATTACATAAATCCTAATGTCATCTATTTTTCTTACTCAGAGGGTCTTTTTGTTCTCACTGATCCTCTTTATAATAAATGATTTTATGCATTTGGACAGATAAAATAACTATAGACCAATAAAACTTCAATTTTGTTTTTTAGTTCCAAGAAATTAATTTTGAAAATAGTATTCCATGCTCATAAGTTTGAAAATCACTGACCTAATGAATCTAACCAGGTATCTTGAGCTAAAGAAAAACATGTTTGTTCCAGCTGTTAACACACCAGCTGTAACAAACGAGCACTGTATTGGGAGCCTTCCTGCACCTTAACCCAAAGCAAAGATGAATGGGAATGCCAAGCTCCTTGAAGGAGATAACCTTAAATCAGAGGTTTCCCGCTGGTAACTTGGGGGCCAGATATGTTTTGCTTTTGTACCATGTTTTTAAGTCTTCCATATTTGTTGCTAACAGTTTTAAATTGGGAGGTTTTGCATGTAACAAAATCCATATTCCTGACTTCTCTTGGAAAATTGAAAGACGTACACTAACATTTCCCACGTGGCAATACTGGGTTGGAGAATAATAGAGATTCTCCCCTCCCCCTATTAGAAGAGACAGTTACTCCCCATTCACCACACCTGCCATAAAGGTTAGGTATTCATTTATGCTGCGCACCTGGCCCATGAAGACATCGTAGTCTGTGACCCCTGTCCTAAACCCCATGGGTTTAGGGGGCTGTGCATCTGACAGGTGACCTAACTCTTATGGAATCATAGGATTCTGGGATGTAAGAGCTGGGAGGTGCCTCAGAGATGATCTAACGTCACCCTCTCGCCATTTTGCAGGAGAATGGACCTAAAGAATGCCCTCAGCTGGTATACAGGCAGCCCCAGTTTACAGATGAGACCCGTTCCTAAGTGTGTCTTTAAGCTGAGTTTGTAGGTAAGTCAGAACAGGTACATACAATTCTTATTTAGCCTCAGTGATTGAGAGCTACAGCTGCTAACAAAGACATTGGGAGTTCAAGTCCACCAGGTGCTCCTTGGAAACTCTACAGGGCATTTCTACTCTGTCCTTTAGAGTCACTATGAGTCAGAATCAACTTGATGGCATTGGGTTTGGTTTTTATTTTTAGGTTAGTGCAAGAAAGTGCCCTGATGGTGTAGTGGTTAAGAGCTTGGCTGCTAACCAAAAGGTTACAGCTTAAATCCACCAGCTGCTCCTTGGAAACCCTGTGGGGGAGTTCTACTCTGTCCTATAGGGTCGCTATAGTCAGAATTGATTCAACGGCAACGGGCTGGGCTTTTTAGTTTTTAGCGCAAGAAAAGGCTTCGAGCCTTTTCAGTGATTCAAAAGCTGCGCTTGCACTGAGTGGCGGTGACTGTGGTGAAGAGTTTGTTGGGAGTACGGGGTTGGTTCAGTCCTTTCAAGGTGACAGCGAGTTTACATAACGTTAAAGGGCAAGTACAAGTTGTCTGTAAGGGGGACTTTCTTAACTGGGGACTGCCCGTATTCCAAAATGGTTCCTACAATGTTGTCCGAAATTCTTACATATTTGTCCAAAAAAAAAAAAAAAAATTTTTTTTAACTCCACTGCATTGACTTGGTTTGAAGAGGGAGACAAGTTTGACAAGCCTCTCTTCTTAAGTCCATCGCACAAAAAATAAATCCCTTTCTTCTTAGCTTTTCCCAGGAATGGCACGGTGGGATTTGGTTCATCCTGCTGGACCTAAGTAGGAGTTTTTTTTGTTTATTAGAGTAGCTGCCCTGGCATGCTCTGTTCCGCAGAAAATAAAAAGCACTTCCAAATAAATAGGGCTACTGTGTACAAATTAGAGTGCAGGAAAGGATGCTTCTCAATGGTTCAGCTGTTTTATGACAATCAGGCCACTTAACATACAGTATGGGTAAACACTAGTCCCCATCTACAAAGGGTTTTTCTAAATTTATAGCTTCTAAATAGCCATTAATTTTGCTACCATATGGGTCACAAGAGGCAAACTGGTAAATCTGTCATCTGCCGTGGCTCGTGTTTTCCTGTATGCGTGTTTATGTCCCGAATCCATGTGTATTTCCACCAGGGTACAGCTCATCGCCCCCAAAAGCAGGCTGGTGCGTGAGAAGGAATCAGTGATAGCTGTGCCCACCTGCTCCTGATAAATTCTGGCTCCTTGCTTTTGTAAGGTAGAACCAAAGGAGATCCTGATTCTGCATATTATTCGTATAACAAATTATTGTAAAAATTGATGCACAATAAAGCTTGACCTTTAAGCAGCCAGTGCTTTGCATCGAATTCAGTGCATAATGATTAGGCCTTAATCAAAAGCCATTGTGAAACTCTTTCTTTTCTTCTTTTTCTTTCAGAACTACAATCAGATTGCATCATTTCCCATGATGATCTAATAACAGCCTAAAGCATCCCCTTTAGATACTAGCTGCTAATTTAGGGTTCTCATACAGTAAACATATAATGTACCTCGTGCACAGCCACCACCCTTTTGTCGGCGGAGGCTTGCACGCTGCCCTGATGCTAAGACAAACTAGGAAAAAAGGCTTGCTGATCTACTTCCCAAAATCAGCCAATGAAAACCCTATGGGTCACGATGGTTCTATCCCATTGTGCATAGTGTTGTCATGAGTTGGGGCAGACTCAATGGTAGTTAACAACAACCAGAACACAGTAAACATTAAATCATTCTGCCCAGTATATTTGTCCCTGACTATAATTTACATGCCACAAGTGCTTGGTAAAATAAATATAACAAGAAACTTGACCATCCCTATACCAAGGAGAGTGGGGTTTATACAGTCCCTGGCCTAACCCTCCAGATGTTCTGACATTTCATATTAGGGGGCTCACTTTTCTTAAAAGAGAGTTAAAATGTCTTGTAATTCAAATTGTATTTTACAGTTTGCCAAGTGTTTTCACATCCTTTGTTTTACATTTTTTAAAATGTACATTAACCCTGAGAAATAGTTATTTCCATTTCCTAGTTAAGAAACTGTGGCTCAAGAAAGTTAGTGTCTTGTCAGAGAACACAGTTTGTAAGAGCTGAGTTGGGTTCAGGCTCTCGTTTTCCACACCCACCCTGCAGCCCCAAGTACAATGTTCCTTCTTCCATACTGTTAGGGATTGAATTGTCTACCCCAAAAGCCTGTTATAAATCCTAACCCCTACAGGAAACCTTGGTCGCTGGTGGTTAAGAGCTATTGCGAATCCACTAAGAGCTCCTTGGAAACACTATAGGGCAGTTCTACTCTGTCCCACAGGGTCACTATATATCTATCTATCTATAGATTACAGATATAAATAGAGATGATATAGGTAGATATAGATATATGGTGGCTATGAGTTGCAATCCACAGGCAATGAGTTTGGTTTGGGAATGCAATCCGATTTTGTTATAGGGTTTTCTTTGTTATGTTAATGAAGCCATGTCAGTGTAGAGAATGTCTTAAACCTAAAGACTTATGAGATATAAAAGGAGGAGATTAGGCTCAGAAGCAAGCAGGGATGGGGAAAGATAGATGCCGAGACATGCAGAAAAGAATGCTAGAGAAGCTAATGCGAGGATGTTCCCCCAGAGCCAGCGCCCTGAATTCAGACCTCTAGCTCCTAAACTGAGAAAATAAATTTCTGCTTGTTAAAGCCACCCACTTGTGGTATTTGTTACAGCCGCATTAAGAAGCTAAGACATATATCGTGTTGCCTGGTATTTCTTCACCCACTGGCTTTCACAGGCCCTACTCCAGGGCACTCTCAAAGCACGGGTGTGCACTGTGCCTTGTTTATTGCCGTCACCGTTCTGCCATTTTAAGGCAATCGGTAGTGTGCTGGGTCTTACTCCATGACGACTCTGCCTCACGTGGATGAATGCCTGGATATCACCCCCAAGTGCCACCGGTCAGGCAGCCACGAGTGCTCATCCTTGGTCAAGGTGAGTGGAGGGGCCGGTGGTGAGTTCGGAGAGAGAAGGAGGCTGCTCTTTCTTTATTAGTAGCTCAGAACACTTCTAAGTTGTCTTATTCAACTCAGTACCTTTCCTTTGCAGCTTCTTCAAAGGACAAATTAAATTCCTACAAGAACGTCTTTAAATAAACTATACTTGTGTTGGCTTCCTTGCGTTTGCATAGAAATTAAAGGAAGAGAGTATTTTTGTTACAAAAATAACTTCTTAATAACAGCTTGATATGAACTAATTGCTTGCATGGCTTTGCAAGCCATGGCAGGAATTATTACGTTAATTGTGCACTTTGGCTTCTGGCATGGGCAGACTTGGATGGGGGCTCAGGCCCCAGGAGGGCCCCGTGGTTTTCATCTTTCCAGATAAGTAAACTCAACACCCTCTTTGTGTTGAGTATGAGCACGGGATAGGCCTTCCCCTATAAATTAAAAAAAGATTTACATTTAGGTGGTGCAGTGGTTAAGTGCTCGGCTGTGAACTGAGAGGTCAGTGGTTCAAACCCACCAGTTACTCCGCAGGAGAATGATGTGGCAGTCTGCTTCCATAAAGATTACAGCCTTGGAAACCCTGTGATGCTGTTCTACTCTGTCCTATAGGGTCACTATCAGTTGGAATCATCTCAATGACAACAGAATAATAACAATAATAGCTACTGTGTGCCAGACACTGGGCTGAGTGTGCAGTGAGTGGACATAGACTCTGAAGCCAAGCTCTCTGAGTTTGAATCCTTCCTTGTCCACTGACTAGATGTGTAACTTTGGTTGAGTTATTTAACCTCATTATGCCTTAGTATTTGTGCCTGTAAAATGGGACTAACAATAAAAACCATTGCCACTGAGTCAATTCCCACTCATAGTGACCCCATAGGACAGAGTAGAACTGCCCCCATAGGGTTTCCAAAGAATGGCTGGTGGGTTTGAGCTGTCGAACTTTTACTTAGCAGCCAAACTCTTAACCCCTGCGCCACTAGGGCTCCTAATAATAGCACCTACTTTATTTTAGCTTGTTGTGAAGGTGAAATGAGTTAGTACATGTTGAATGCTAAGGACAGTAAGGGTAGATAGAGATAGATAGCTATGTCAAGTTGATTCTGACTCATGGTGGCTTTATGTACAAGAGAATGAAATGCTGCCCAGTCCTGGACCTTCCTCACAATTGCCAGCATGTTTGAGTTCATCACTGTGGCTATTGTGCCAATCCATGTCACCAAGTTCTCCCTCGCCCTCACTGGCCCTCTGCTTCACCAAACAAGATGACCTCCTTCAGCGATTGATCTCTCCTGATGACATGTCCAAAGCAAGCAGGTCAGACAATGTTCTGTTGTGATCTATAGACTTTGCGTTGGCTAATCTTTAGAACTAGATTGACAGGCCTTCCCTCCTAGTCTACCTTAGTCTGGAAGCTCTGCTGAAAGCCGTTCACCATGGATGACCCTGCTGGTATTTGAAACCCCCATGGCAGAGCTTCCAGCATCATAGCATATGCAAGCCACCACAGTACAACAAAGTGACAGACAGCGGTGGGCAGTGAGAGTATAAAAACCGAACCCATTGCCGTCGAGTGGATTCCGACTCATGGCAAACCTATAGGATAGAGTAGAACTGTCCCAAAGAATTTCCAAAGGGCGCCTGGCAGATTCGAACTGCTGACCCTTTGGTTAGCAGCCATAGCACTTAACCACTATGCCACCAGGGTTTCTGAGGGTATATAGTCAGCTTAATACACAGAAGTTATTATTGCTGTTGTAATGATGATGAGGATGATGGTGTTGAGTCTTCTAGCCACTCTGAGAGATCAGAAATAGATTAACCCTTTTATCCCAACTTCAGGAAACTGAAGGCTTGGACAAAGTCAAAGATCACCAAATCAAAACAAAAATCATTGCCATTGAGTTGATTCCGAATCATAGTGGCCCTATTGGACAGAGTAGAACTGCCCCATAGGGTTTCCAAGGAGTGGCTGGTGGGTTTGAAATGCCAGCCTTCTGGTTAGCAGCCAAGGCTTACAGTAGGTCTTAACCACTGAGCCACAGGTAGTAAATGGCTGAGCAAGGAGTGGAACTGATTTATTTGCTTAGGACTATTCACATCAACTGGCCAAATCAGCCAACCCACTGCCCAAACTAGTCAAACAGCCAGTTGGCCAAGGACACTGGGGTGTGAAGAGTGAGGGGCAGGGGGTCGGGAGGGATGAGTTGGGTGCTGTCGTCCAATGGACAGTGGGTGTGAGCAGTGAGGGGGACGGGGGGCGGAGGAATGAGCTGAATGGTGTTGTCCAGTGGACAGTGAGTTTGGAGCCAGAAGATTTTTGTCCAGACTCTGGCTTTCTTTTCACTTTCTCAAGTTAGCTGACCTCCCTGAGTTTCAATTCCTTCTTCTGTAAAGTGATCCCTGATCTAACCCATTCAGTGAGATTGTTCTGGGAAGTGAAGACATGGTACATTCAAGAGCATTTTGTAAATAAAATGCCATATGAGATTCTACTCATTGTATTTGAGATCTTACATAATTGTTTTTACTTTTTTCACTCAGTTGTTGATTATACCGACTCAATCGCCTCCTTTTTCTGTGCCATGTAGATGGAGTCCAATAGTTTACTTAACCCATAAGTGCACAATTGCTTTGAAAGGAAGCTTGGGAAATACCTCAACCCATAAACTTGGGGGCCCTGTCCCTTTCCCCGCAGGGAATATACAGTGTATTTATACACCATTGATTGCTTGAATCATCAAATCATTCATTTCACCTTTCAAATAAATGTTACTTCTTTCTGTGTGCCAGGCATTGTGGTGGGTAATAGGGTGATAATGCACCATCTTGCCCTCAGGAGGTTAACCAACCTCATGAACAGACAATTACAATCCATTCTGTTAAACGTAAAAAACAAAAACAAAAAACAGTTGTCATCAAGTTGATTCTGACTCATGTCAACCCCATGTGTTTGAGAGGAAAACAGTGCTCCATACAGTTTTCAGTGGCTGTGATATTTCAGAAGTACATCACCAGGCCTTTCTTCTAAGGCACCTTTAGGTGGACTTGAACTATCAATCTTTCGGTTAGTAGCTGAGCATTTAACCATCTGTGCCATGTAGTGTCAGATAACTGAAGTGGTATCAAGGAAACATTTATTTGGGAAGGGAATTCACAGAGAGCTTCCTTGAAGAAGTAGCATCTAAGCTGAATCTTAATGGGAGGGGGAAAAAAAGTTATTAGTTGCTAAACATATGGAAATGCTTTATGAACCTGCAGGGACAGGTGGCAAAATGTGGGTGATGCTATGACCTTCCTGTAAACTCTAGCCCTAAAATGGCTGCAGAGAACTGATGACTTGGCTGAGAATGTCCTTCGATAATCAACTGACTGTCTTAGTAGAGATGTTTGCAAACCTGGTTTGTTTAATGTGTGAAGTTTCCACAGTGGGGTATTTGCCTTTAAAGGGTGGACAGAAACATTTTCCTGTCCTCCAACGACCATAAACAAGCCCTCATATTTATGTTATGCAGCTCCGTGCTGAGGCTGAAGATAAGAGTGAATTCGGATGAGACTGTTCCAGGCACTAAAACAAAATGAAGGGAATAAGATAGCATCAGATCAGAATTCATGGGAGCAAGTCAAACGTACATCTCTACCTACTAAGGAATAGTCTCATTATCTCTTTAAAAGATTTTTGAGTGGGAGCACCATAACAGTATTTTTCCATAAACACCATTAAAATGCAGTAAAAAAAAATTGTGTTTGCACCAGTTTGAGTGTTTTTGACTTCCCTAAAAGCAAAGGCCTCAAGCTCTTAAGTAGGATGGAGGGCGGATCCCAGAAGGGATCAGAGCAATGACAATGTCACAAGGGTCCATTCCATAGTTGTGTCCAGCAGAGCCCCTCTGGTTCCAGTTTGCAGGCTTAGAGCTGGTTAGACAAGTGCTTGATCTTAGGGTGTTAGCAGGCTGAGAGTAGTTTGTCAATGTAAGGTAGGGAAAGGTACTTCCTAAGACTTGTCAGAATCTACTTGATGGCAACAGGTAAGGCTTGACAGCAACTGACAACAACAAGAACAGCCAAGGTGTGGGGAGGAGGGTGCTTACCTACTGCAGGCTCAGATCTTAATATTGGCCCTGTAAGTGTGGCTAAAAGGGAGCTCTGGTAGCAAAATGGTTAAGTGCTCAGCTGCTAACCAAAAGGCTCATGGTTCAAACCCACCAGCTGCTTGGTGGGACAAAGACCTGGTGATCTGCTCCTGTAAAGATTCTAGCCTTGGAAACTCAGTGGGGCAGTTCTAATCTACCACATAGGGTCGCTGATGGCAAACGACAAGAACAACAACAAAAAGCTGCTATCAGGAGCCTTGGTGGCACAAACAGTTAAGGGCTGGGCTACTAACAGAAAGGTTGGAACCCATCGAGCAGCTCCACCAAGGAAATACCTGGAGATCTGCTTTTGTAAAGACTACAGCCTAGAAATATTCTATGAAGCAGTTCTGTTGTGTTGTGGGGTCGCTATCGGTTTGAATCAACTCAATAGCACCCAGCAAGTGCCACTAGATCCCTGGCATCTGGTTGTGTGTATGAATTTATCCTCTGAATATTAACATCCATCATTTGTGTTTGTTTCGTAGTGAGTGGTGTGTGGACAAATGCTGTAACCATTATGAAGAAATCATCATTTGTGTTTGTGTTGTAGTGGGTGGTGTGTGGACAAATGCTGTAACCATTATGAAGAAATTGTAGTAATAATTGTAGAAATAATATATGCCTTGAGTTGGGGGAGGGCTGCTAACTGAAAGGTGAGCCGTTTGAATCCACCAGCAGGTCCACAGGAGAAAGATGTGGCAGTCTGCTTCTTTAACAATTACAGCCTTGGAAAAACCCTATGGGGCAGTTCTACTCTGTCCTATAGAGTCTCTATGAGTCTGAATTGTCTCGGGGTAGTGGGTTTGGGTTTTTTTTGGTTTGAGTTAGGGGACGTGAGCTCTGGACATGTTTGCCATTTCGGTGCGCCATCTAGTGGAGAGAGGAGACATTTTCGGATGAACAAACTATTCCTCAGTACTCTCAGAGGTACTTGGAAAGCAAACAAGTTCATCTGGGTGCTGGGAGTATTTCAGCGTAAATAGCCTCAGTGGCCCCTCTTCTAGAGAACTACGCCACTCTGTCAGGCAGAGTGTGTTTGAAGTTACTCTGAATCCACCAGTGGGAGTGAAGCTTGTCTCCCCCCCATGCCCGTCTGTGAATCAGCACTATCTAGTCCTAACACAGTGGCCGCTGAAGCCAATTTAAACTGGGTCTTGAGGAAGCGTCAGAATGGACCTAGTCGAGAACAGACTAGAACAGGGCAAAGGGGCGGGTGTGGGAAAGGCTGGAGGATATGAGGAGCCCACCGAGCTGGACACAGTGCTGCACGTGGCTGGAGAGGGAGGTTCACAGGTCCCCTGGAAGGGCGGGCTTGGACCAGCGTGGCCGTCGCTGCCAGGTGTTTGAACTTTACACTGAGGAGCTGCTGGAAGGGGTTAGGCAGCAAGGTGGTGGGAATAGAGGGCGTTCGGCGTTTTAGGACAGCTCTGGTGTCTGGCAAGCAGAGGCCCGCAGCAGGACTCTGGTGGGTTGGGTCTTAGTGGCCCAGCCTGGGGTGGACACAGGCCAGGGTACAGACACAGTGAGGGGAGGGCACACGGGGTGCAATGAGGGTTTAGAGATGGACCCCACAGACGGGCTGACCGCTAATGTGGAAGTTAGCTCCCTGAGGCACTGTAGGGTCAGTGTGGGCGCTGCCCCAATCTGTGGGCAGATGTGGAACAGCAAGTAGGGGTGTGGTCTGATCGCCTCTCTTCACAGGGAGGTAGAAGTGTCCACCAAAGAGGAAGGGAGTGGCGTGAGTAGGGGGCTGGAGGAGAGCCGAGCGGGTGAGGGGCTCTGACGAGTGGGAGGATCGCCAGGTTGTACTGCAGACCCTTCTGAGACTGGACATGTGAGGTGGGCATCCGTACAGCCGGGTCCGGTGAGGCGGGCATCCGTACAGCGGGGTCATGCCATTTTTCCTGGTTCCACAGGGCTGCCAAAGCAGAAGGAAAAGGTGATGGTTGCCAGGATCCCAGAGGGGAGTAGGTACATTGACATCATCACCATCCACCCTGTCCTTTGTAAGGAACCATTAACTACAGTCCAACTCTTCGTACTGGTCCCAGTTCGTTCACCTACAGAGACTAGAACAGTCTCCACCCAGCTGACCTCAGCTCGTGGCACCCCCTTGTGTGTCAGAGTAGAACGGTGCTCACAGGGTTCTCACAGGCTGATTTTTGGAAGTAAATCACCAGGCCTTTCTTCTGAGGCACCTCTGGGTGAACTCAAACATTTGATTAACAGCCAAGCTCATTAACCCAGTGTACCGCACAGAGACTCCCAGCCACCTACAAGGTGGTGCTACCACCCTCTCTAAGCCTCAGTTTCCTCACCTGGAAAGTGGAGATAAGAACAGAATCCCATAATCAGTGTGGGTGAATACAGAGGTCTTAGCAGAGAGCCCAGTGCATTGCAGGTGCTAAGCTGACGGTAGCCATTAGTGTTTTCAGGCCTGCGCATGTCTCAGAACAACCCATGTACGGCCTATAGAGAAGGAAGAACTCACCTCACAGTTCCAGAATGTAGCACTTACTCTGTCATTTGTACAAAGCTGGCACGTGATGTTTCTACCACTTTTCTCTCTCTTTTTTTTACTTTTGACTACTGACAATGGCAGGAACTTTCTCATTCTGAATATCTAGACATGTTACATTTAGCCTTATCCACCCCCTTTACTCGGTAGCCACATATTTTTGCACTGAGGCAATCTACAAAACTGAAAAATAAAATTCGATCTTGGCTCATTTTGTGGCTAATTAACAAACTTCTCCAGGCTCTTCATGGGGAAAAAAACAAAACTCCTCACTTCGTTTTGTATGTATCTGTTTGGTTGGGAAGAAGGGATTACTGTAATTAATGGCAAATTTTAAAATACCAGCATGGCTTGGAGATAGCAACTTCCAGACAAGGGCTTGAGTCAGAGCCTGGGAGATGATAAAATGTTTAGCAAATGTAGTTTATTTAGTAAAGACAGAAAAAAATATGAGGAAAGTCAACATACAGGGATGCGAGCTACACACCAGCACAAAAACTGCAAGCCACAACTCCTGAGTGCTCTGCTGGTTACAGTGGGTTCGTAAGTGTACTAAATTGATATAATTCTACCAAGAAAGGGGTAGGTCTTTTGCCCAATGAGATGTCTACCCTACTTGACTTCTGGGCATTGTTCGGATTTCCACTTTTCTGACTCATGGTGATTTTCTCAGGTGGTGCAAACAGTTAACACACTCAGCTACTAACCGAAAAGTTGGAGATTCAAGTCCACCCAGAGGCACCTCGGAAAAAAAAACCTGGCAACCTACTTCCAAAAAATCAGCCATTGAAAACCCTATGGAACACAGTTCTACTCTGACACACGTGGGGTCGCCATGAATCGGGGTCAACACAGTGGCAAATGGAAAAAAAAAAAAAAAGGAAGGAAGAAGACGACTTTGGAAAAGACTTGAATTTCTAAAATCATTAGTCCTGATTTACTAAGCCCTGTGGCATCCTGAAGAAGTAAGACTTGGAGATCTCTTAAATTTCCCAGAGCTCTGAGGCTTGCTCCCAAATAGAGGAATAAATCTTTTTTTTTTAAGTCCATTTTGGGGAACAAGCCAAAGAAGGTTCAGGAGAAAAGAACTCACTGAGAAGGCATAAGCTAAAAAACTTAATACAGATAAGGTGAAGGATGAGGCTGAAGGACTGGAAATAACACCTAGAAAAGCTACACTTCATCGAGTTTAAAGTAAGTGCTTTTTCCTCTGGCTCGTGAGTCACTGGCTCAATAAACAAGAAGCAAAGAGAGAGAGGCCCCTGGAGCCGGACCCAGCATGTGCAGGAGCCTAGCATCTGCAGGGCGCCTGCACCGGAGTGGGAGCAGAGCTGGACTCTCAGCCAGCAGACATGGAAGTGAAGCCACACATTCATCAAAAGGCTCGAATCCAGAATCCAGTGTTGCACAATCCTTTTCCTGTTATCGCTCCCTGAAGAGTCTTTAAGGAGCCCTAGTGGTGCAATGATTAAGCGCTCGGCTACTAACTGAAAAGTTGGCCAAACCTACCCAGCAACTCTGAGGAAGAAAGACCTGGCGACCTGCTCCCATGAAGATTACAGCCTAGAAAACCCTATGGGGCAGTTCTACTCTGTCACGGGGGGTTGCTATGGGTCAAAATCAACTCAGTGGTACCTACAAACAACACGGAGGCCCTGGTGGTGCAGTGGTTAAGTGCTCAACTGTGAACCTAAAGGTCAGCAGTTCAAACCCATCAGTTGCTCTGCTTCCATAAAGATTACAGCCTTGGAAACCCTATGGGGCAGTTCTATTCTGTCCTGTAGGGTCGCTATGAGTCAGAATGGACTCAACAGCAATGGGTTTGGTTTTGGTAAGGAGCCTTTTAAGGTCCCTAGGTGGCGCCAGTGGTTTGTGCTCAACTACTAACTCAAGGTTGGCAGTTTGAACCCACCCAGCAGCACCATGGAAGAAAGACCTGGCCATCTGCTTCTGTAGATTACAGCCAAGAAAACCCAAGAAACTCCCTAACACGTGGGGTTTCCATGAGTCAAAATTGACTCCATGGCAACGAATTTGGTTTTGGGTTGTCTAAAGAGCCTTTGAAGACATTTTTCTTAACCACCCTTCACCATAAAATTTTAATACCAACCGTGTTTATTACTGTGGCCCTTAGGAGGGCTACAAACCATCATAATATCTAGGATTTTTGCCCCCAAGAACCAATTTTCACTCCTGGGGGGGGGATACAGGGACAAATGATATAAGTATCCCTAGTGTGATGATTCTCCGTGGGCAATGACTCTCCGTGGTTTGGCAGTTATGATGTAGTTTGGCAGCTATGAAATGATGTACTCACCTTCGTAACGAGATCTGATGTATTGTAATCTCCTTCATGATGAGATCTGTTATGAGCCGCCAATCAGTTGAAAGGGAATTCCCTTGGGGGTATGGCCTGCATCCAACATAGTGGACTTTCTGGCAAGACTCACTGGTTTTTGCTTGTTCTGGACCCTGCAGCTGGCTCCGCTTCATCTGACCTCCAGTTCTTGGGACTTGAGCTAGCAGCTTACCTGCTGATCTCAGGATTCATCAGCCTCCCTAGCCTGGGAGCCAGAGGCCTGCTGTCTAACCTGCTGATCTTGGGTTCACCTGCAGCTACGTGAGTCAGGAGAAGCCTCCAGCCTGACCCAAGTACTTGGGACTTCCCAGCCTCTACAACCATGTGAGCCATTTCCTTGATATAAATTTCTTATATATATATTTATCCATTTCACTGGTTTTGTATCTCAAAGAACCCACCCTAAGACACCTAGGTACTTACTATGCATATGGCACTTACATGCATTGTTTCAGGTACTGTTATTATTTTATGTATTATTCATGTAGTATTCCCATTTGGCATATGAGGCTTAGAAGGGCTGAGTAACTTGTCCCAGGACAAAATGGAAGGATTCAAACCCAGAGCTGCTTGACCTCACAGCTTGCTCCCTTAAACACTTCATTCCTGCTCAAGTGGATGCAGGCCTTCTCTTTGGCCGCTCTTTCTGAGATGTCAGACCATTTCAGTTAGGATGCAGAAAATAAGTTCTTTGTAGTCAGGGTTCATGGGACCATCACTGGTGCGGAGGGGCTCTCTTTCCAGCAGCAGTGAAGACAGACCCAAAATTTACTATCTGGCTGAACCAAATTACACTCCCACCAGCAATGTCTGAGCATTCCCATTGCTTAACAACCTTGCCAAACACTTTGTATTATAAGTCTTTTTAAATCTGGATCATTCTGCTGAGTGTATAGTAGTATCTTGTTGAGGTTTTAATCCATTTTTCCTAATAAGTAATTATACTGAGCATCTTTTTATATGCTAGAAACCCTGGTAGTGTGGTGATTAAGTGCTACAGCTGCTAAACAAAGGGTTGGCAGTTCGAATCTGCTAGACACTCCTTGGAAACTCTATGAGGCAGTTCTGCTCTGTCCTATAGGGTCACTATGAGTCAGAATCAACTCCACGTAATGCGTTTTTTTTTTAAATATGCTTACTGGCCAGGTAGATATCCTCTTTTGTGAGGTACCTGTTGAATTCTTTTGCCCATTTTAAAATTGGGTGGTTTGTCTTTTTCTTATCATTTTCTAGGAATTCTTTATATATTCTAGAAATTACCCATTACCTTAGAAATATTATTTTAAATTACAAGCTGCTGAAATTTCTTGCCCCCCCCCCCCACTTTGGAAATCAGAGGATTTTTGCAAATACAAACTCTCATGCACAGAAGCTTACTGCCCCTTGCTGCCAAATGATAAATTCTCTTAATGGTTTATAAATGAGTAGTTTGCCCTTTGGGAGGGAGGTGAGGGCTCATGGTTTATATGAGGACCTGGGCATAGTACGAGACACTCCCTGTACTTCATAACCACCACCTCTTCGTAATGGCATCATCTAGGTTTTGACAAGTAGGGAGAAGAAAGTTTTAAAATAAAATGATCAGTTCTGTAGTTAGCTCTTCTGAGCCAAGAAATTATCCAAGTCATTCATTTTAATATAGTTGATTCATTTTAGATGAATCATTTTAGCCCATAATAATATTATTTATTATTATTAATAATAATTAGTTAATTATTATTATAGCCTCTGATTATCTTCCTTGTACCAAACACCTGATTAGGCATATCATATACTTTACTCCATTTAATTTTCATAACAACCCTTCAAGGTAAAGATGAGGAAGCAAAAATCACAGACAAGTTAAGAAATGTGCTCAAGATTACAAGCTAACAAAGATGGGGCAAGATTTGAACCCACATTGAACTTCAAAGCTCATGCCCTAAATGATACTTTTAAACCAAATGAAATTTACAAATTGTCTATAGCTAAAAGCGGAGTCCCTGGGTGGTACAAATAGTTAATGTGCTCAGCTGCTAACTGAAAGCTTGCAGGTTCAAGTCCACCCAGAGGTGCCTTGGAAGAAAGGCCTGGCAATCTACATCTGAAAGATCAGCCACTGAAAACGCTATGGAGCACAGTTCTACCCTGACACACACGAGGGTGCGACAAATAAGAGTCCATTCAATGGCAACTGGTTTTTTACAGCTGGGAGTTAACTTTAAAAAAAAAAAAAAAAAACCTCCCCATTCTTTCTGCGGCTTGTGCTATCAACTTCTCTTTCCAACAGAGTGACTCGGAGTTTGTGTGCTGTGACTACATTTAGGACTCATGAATTTCCAAGTCAGTTTTGAGGGCGACAGCTCAGTGCGACTGGTGAGCAAATGCTTATTTAAAGGTTTCCTGCCTGGTGGCTGAGAGTCAGCCATTCCCTCCCCTCCTGCCCAGGTACCAGCTCCTGAGTGAATCTGAATGCTGGTCTCTCCCTTTGGGGTTTCTGCATAAAGGTGTTTGTCTCCAACAAACACAGTACCTCATTCTGTTCCAACTGTCATTATGAGCTAGAATTTTCCTGCCAATTTGTTATAATCATCATAAACCAATTTTTGTGCTTCCCAAACTCTTTGCCCCAGGGGAGATGAAATTCAAATGAAGGTCATGTATGTTGCAATTTCTGGCACCCGTTAAACTAGGCTTCCTCTGTCTTGTGCAGTGTAGGAAGGAATTGGTTCAGCTCAGTAATGTACGGCAATATTATGTATGCTCTGTTTTGTAGTCAGGTTGTTAAGCAGATTAAATGAGCTAATGTGTACAAAAGTGATGCATAATGTTGGTGAAAACAGAATCTATTCTAATAAAATATAGGAATTTATAAGTGAAGAATTAAACAGATATAATGCATTTGGTAAGAGATTTCCTGGAGGTAAATTTCTTAGGGGATATTTTGTACTTTAAGCTTCACTGGTAAAAATAAAACGTGTTAAGAGTATATAACATCCAGCATCGTAGTACAATCGGTTAAGCACTTGGCTGCTAACTGGTAGGTTGGAGGTTTGAGTCCACTCGGAGGCTCCTCAGAAGAAAGGCCTGGCCATCTACTTCTGAAAACTCAGCCATTGAAAACTCTGTGGAGCACAGTTCTACTCTGACACACATGGGGTCACCATGAGTCAGAACCAATCCAATGGCAACTGGTAACATTCAGCATGACATTGGAAGTGACAGATGGGATAAGGAGACAGAGGCTGGGGAGTACCGGGGAAGCACGGGGTCCCAGTAAAGCTGGACTGCTCAGCTCCCACTCCTAGTTACCTGAGTTACAGGGGTCTCCTTCTAAAGTGAATGACGTCATCGTAAGAAAACCCACAAGAAAAGTAGGTCCATCGTATTCAGGGCTCAAGCATCATGTGTTTGTGAGACGGCCATGTTAAGGAAAAGATAGATGAAAATTGGGATGGATTCAAGTAGCGGGTATTGACTGGGATCACATGGGAAAGGACTCTATGATTACTGAAAGGGTCATCCAGACTCTGTATAGGGAGAATGTCTTGGGCAAGGTACTGTCTCCTGCTGCAGTGTTACGTCCAGTGTAGATAACCCAAATGTTCACACAACCACCTTGCCCCACCTGTCCTGCTGGTTGCTGTTATCCTGTGGAAGGAACTCCAGCTGGGAGATGGAAGAACTTTTGTCAGCATGCTTAAGTTATTGTTGTTGTTGTAGGTGCTGTCAAGTTGGTTCCGACTCATAGCAACCCCATGTACAACAGAACAAAACACTGCCCAGTCCTCCACCATCCTCATAATCGTTGCTATGTTTGAGCCCATTGTTGCAGCCACTGTGTCAATCCATCTCATTGCGGGTCTTCCTCTTTTTCAGTGACCCTCTACCAAACACGATGTCCTTCTCTAGAGACTAGTCCCTCCTAATAACGTGTCCAAAGTACATAAGACAAAATCTTGCCATCCTTGCTTCTAAAAAGTATTCTGGCTGTACTTCCTCCAAGACAGATGTTTTCATTCTTCTGGCAGTCCATGGTATATTCAATATTCTTTGCCAACACAATAATTCAAATAATTCCTCTTCAGTCTTCCTTATTCTTTGTCCAGTTTTCGCAAGAGCATGAGTCAATTGAAAAGACCTTGGCTTGGGTCAGGTGCACCTTAGTCCTCAAAGTGGTATCTTTAGTTTTAACAACTTAAACAGGACTTTTGCAGCAGATTTGCCCAATGCAGTATGTTGTTTGATTTCTCAACTGCTGTTTCCATGGGCATTGATTATTAGCATTTGTTAAACCTACGGTCTGCATTTTTTTTCTCTGCCCTTTTCTATGCCTAAGGAGTAAGGTCAAGAATGCCCAGAGGGAGTAGATATAGGAGTCAACAAAAAAGGTTCTGTATTAAACAGAGAAGAAAATATTCTTTGATGGTTATGAGACAGGGGAGGGAGAGGGGTTTTCACTAATTAGACTGTAGATAAGTTTTATTTTAAGTGAAGTGAAAAACAACACACAATACAGGAGAGGTCAACACAACTGGACTAAACCAAAAGCAAACAAGTTTCCTGAATAAACTGAATGCTTTGAAGGCCAGTGTAGCAGGTGTGGGGGTTTGGGGACCATGGTTTCAGGGGACATCTAAGTGAATTGGCATAATAAAATCTATTAAGAAAACATTCTGCATCCCACTTTGGAGAGTGGTGTCTGGGGTCTTAAACGCCAGCAAACAACCATCTAAGATGCATCGGTTGGGCTCAAACCACCAGGAGCAAGGAAGTGTGAAGAACACCAAAGATACAAAGTAATTATGAGACCAAGAGACAGAAAGGGACGTGTAAACCAGAGACTACATCAGCCTGAGACCAGAAGAAATAGATGGTGCCTGGCTACAACTGAGGACTGCCCTGACAGGGAACACAACGGAGAACCCCTGGGGAGCAGGAGAGCAGTGGGATGCAGACCCCAAATTCTCATAAAAAGACCAGATTTAATGGCCAGACTGAGACTAAAAGGACCCCAGAGGTCATGGTCCCCAGAGCTTCTGTTAGCCCAAGACAGGGACCATTCCCAAAACCAACTCTTCAGACAGGGATTGGACTAGACTATGGGATGGAAAATGATACTTGTGAAGAGTGAGCTTCTTGGATCAAGTAGACACATGAGACTATGTTGGCATCTCCTATCTGGAGGGGAGATGAGAGGGCAGAGGGGGCCAGAAGCTGGCCGAATGGACAGGAGGAGAGAGAGTGGAGGGGAGGAGTGTGCTGTCTCATTAGGGGGAGAACAATTAGGAGTGTATAGCAAGGTGTATATAAATTTTTGTATGAGAGACTGACATGATTTGTAAACTTTCACTTAAAGCACAATAAAAATTAATAAAAAAAGTTCTGTAAACTATAAAGAGATGTACAGATGTAAATTATTATTATTATTTCCCAGTTGGTCATCTTTATTCTGTTTCTTGTATGGGGGTGCCTTAGCTTCATTCATTCATGGAATATCAACCTAAGAATGGCCTGTAGAGATTATTGATCATTCATTTGCTTAGTACACATTTTCTGTGCATACACTCTGTGCTAGACTTAGGGCTAAGCCCTGGTCATACAAGAAGTAAGAGTGTCATGGCCCTCGAGGAGTTCACAGTCCAATGGGAGAGAATAACAAGTAAAAATGGAATGTAGTAGGACATCTACAGTGATAGAGGAATCCCAGGGTACTCTGCGAGCATAGAAGAAGAGTATTCAGTTCAGATAGGGGGTACCAAACCAAACCAAACCCACTGCCGTCCAGCTGATTTCAACTCATAGCGACCCTATAGGACAGAGTAGAACTACCCCATAAAGTTTCCAAGGAGTAGCTGGTGGATTTGAACTACTGACCTTTTGGTTAGCAGCTGTAGCTCTTAACCACTGCGCCACCAGGACTCCATACTGAGTGGTAGTTGGTGGGAATTACACTGTTCTGAAGGCTAAGTAAGAGTTACCCAGGCAGAGAAGTGAGAAGATATCATTTCAGGCAGGAGATGGAGACACAAACAATCGTTGAGCCAATGGTTTAGACTGGCTGGAATGAAGCACATACGCAGGCAAATTGTCCAAAGATTAAATCTGGGTAGGTTGGCAAAATATCATGAATGAAAGACGTTATGGCTCAAGTTAACAACTTTGAGCTTGATGATGAAAACAGACATAAGCCACAGAAATATTTTATGGTAGAAAAGACGACATTGAGTTGGTTTTTAGAAAGATTATTTGGCCTGAAACATAGATTCAGAAATAAAATCAGGCTGGGGAGGAAGGAATAATTCAGGTACATGATTGGTGAAAGTCTGGATTAAGGTATTAGCTATAGCAGTGGGTTTGCAGAAGAGCAAACCAAGTCATGAGATATTTACAAACTAGAAGCATAGAGAAAAATAGCTAGCCTATGCTCTGTGTTTCCCTGAGAAATGATTTTCCCTAAGCAAACTCCTGGACTCTTGTACCCTTTGCATTCTATCACTCCTTCAAAGAGATAGAACGACTGGTGTAATTAATGAGTTTGGGAAGAATAGCTCAGCTCAGCTCAGCTCTCCTTCTCCCTCGGGAGATCCTGTCCACTGAGAACACAGATTCTCCTCTGCTTCTCCATGCTCTTAATCTTACCTGGACAGGTAATCCATGCGAGATGCCCAGCTTGCTTCTATGACTGAGTGGATGAACTGAAGGTCACGTTCAATATTTCCAAGCCCATTTGGTCAACAGACCTAAAGCCATGTCTTCAACCGAGCCTCTTCCAGAAATAAAGGTAACATTTTGGCCCAATCCGCTACTCTTGTTTTGTTTTTCAATTTTCTCAGGATTATGGCTGGAAAGAGCACTATTTAATGGCAATTCTCCGTGAGTTGGAATGAAATCAATGGCAACTGGTATTTTTGTGGATTTTATTTTCCATTTGGATAGTCCAACAATGGCATGATTGATAGAGGTGGTGAGTGTGTCTTAGCCATCTAGTGCTGCCATAACAGAAATACCACAAGTAGATGGCTTTAACAAAGAGAAATTTATTTCCTCACAAGTAAAGTAGGCTAAAAGTCCAAACTCAGGGCGTCAGCTCCAGGGGAAGGCTTTCTCTCTCTATCAGCTCTGGAGGAAAGTCCTTGTCCTCAATCTTCCCCTGGTTGAGGAGCTTCTCAGGTACAGGGACCCTGGGTCCAGAGGACACGCTCTGCTCCCAGTGCTGCTTTCTTGGTGGTATGAGGTCCGCAACTCTCTGCTTGCTTCCCTTTCATCTCTTGAGAGATAAAAGGTGGTGCAGAACACACCCCAGGAAAACTCCCTTTACCTTGGATCAGGGAGGCGACGTGAGTAAGGGTGGTGTTACAATCCCACCCTAATTTTTTCGACATAAAATTACAATCACAAAATGGAAGACAACCACACAATACCACGAATTATGGCCTAACCAAGTCGATACACATATTTTTGAGGGGACATAATTCAATCCATGACAGAGTGAGAGATGGGACGAGAACATTACCCATTTTCTTCTTCGGCTTTAGCTAGTCCTGGGTTCCCATGCAAAAAGATGGGGAAGCATTACCCTGGGTGGGGAATACAGGGGGAAGAAGAGGTTTGGGGGGAATGATGATGATGATTTTAGGTTTGGCCACAGTGCGTTCCAAGCGTCTGTGAGCCATCCAAGTAGCTACACTCCTTAAGCCGTCCCCTTCCTTATGTTAGATCCATCCCCCTTCTGTGCACTCCACCATACTCTCTGCCATGTCTCTCAACACGTGTCAGAACATGTACCTGCAGTTGCCTGCTTACCTGCCTGTGAGCTCCCCATGGCATCATCTGTGGTTTTATTTCTCTCCACCTGTAGGGACTAGATCATTGCCAAGCACCAGCAGTTAGTCATACTTGTAATCGTTAAGGTTGAATGTCAGTCTTGGCTGGAACATGACTCTCAGTGGTTTGGCAGTTATAATGTGGTCTGGCAGTCATGTAATGATGTGATCACCTCCATGATGAGATTTGATATAATGTGATCTGCTGTGAGTAGCCAATTAGTTGAAGGGGAGTTTCCTTGGGGATGTGGCCTTTATCCAATATAGGTGGACTTTCTGGCAAGGTTTGTGGGCTTTTGCTTGCTCTGGACCCTACATCTGGCTCCTGTTCATCTGACCTCCAGTTCTTGGGACTTGCACTAGCAACTTGCCTGCTGTCTTCCCTGCTGGTCTCCGCAGCCTGGGAGCCAGGAGAAGGCTCCAATCTGACCGACAGACTTGGGACTTTCTAGCCTCTACAGCCGTGTGAGCCATTTCCTTGATATAAATCTCTCTATGCACACTTATATGCTTTACTGGTTTTGCTTCTCTAGAGAACCCAGCCTAAGACACTTGTTGAGGGAATGGATGAATTTAATTAACTTAATCACACCAATGTGTCAGTTTCTATGCTTTTCTTCACCCTGGAATTATTCGGCAAAGGAAGGGCCCAACAGGTGGGGAAAATGCTTTATCTGAGGGATTGCTTCTCCTCTGGCATCAGCAGCTTCCTCCGCTCATCTGTCTTCTCCCCTGATGAAACTCCTAGTCCCCACCCAGTATCTGTATGCCCCAGAGTCCACAGTTTAATGTGACTATTGCCACCTTCTCCACTCCTGTTGACCCAGAAATGCAGCTCTCAGCCTTGTTCTAGTCCTTGTCAACAGCCCTCTGGAGCCTGCCAGTAGGCTGTATCCTGGCTGACAGAGTCATCCCCAAAGAGACACCAGTCATGGAAGTACCACTGACAGGGGCTGAAACAAGGAAGGACATGTGCTCTGCTGACGGCAGGAAGGCATCATCAGCAATCGTTTCTACCTTCAGGGCCCCGAGAGGTGCTGCAGCAGAGCCTGAATGACAGTGTGGAGATGCCCACACTTCAGGGGTAGAGAGAAACATGTCCAGAGAGGCTTTATGTGCTGGAAGAGAATCCTAAGAAAGGGAGATTTTTTGCTTTGTTTTAATCAAACCATATGTGCAGAAAAGTGTGTTAAAACACGTGAACTGTTTAATGGTCATAAACCCAACTACGACCAAGGCCAAGAAACGAGATTACCTGCCTCTAGGCTTGTGTGCCCTTTCTAATCACAACCAATCTGTCAACTCTCGTGGGTGTCATTTCCTTGGCTTTCTTCATAGTTCTCATACCTTTCTGTGCCCCTCCGAACAATGTGGTTTAGGTTTCCTTGCTTTTGAATTTCATAGGATTGGAGCCATACCACGTGTGTTCTTTCGTGATGTGCACCTTTTGTTCAACATTAAGTTTGTGGAGTTCATTCATGGAGGTGCGTGTAGCTGTGCCTCATGCTTCTGGATACAACAGTATCCCATTATGTAACTATGACGAAATTCATCCATTCTTCCAACTGTGGTTCGATGGACATTCAGATTGTTTTCATTTCTGGATCATTAGGGATGTGTATCTTCAAGTTTACTACAAATGCCAAGCTCTTTTCCAAAGTAGGTATGCTTTTTTACAATCCTGTTAGTGGATTCAGAACATTAGAAAACAAACCAGATACCATCAAGTGGACTCCGACTTATGGTGGCCCCATGTGCGTCAGAGCGCAACTGTGCTCCACGTGGTCTTCAATGGCTGCTTCTTTGGAATTAGATTGCCAGGCCTTTCTTCTGAGGCATCTCTGGGTGTATTTGAACCACCAACTTACTGGTTAGTAGCTGAGTGCTTACAATTTGCATCACCCAGGGACTCCAGAACATTTAAAGGGACCCTAAAATTCTAACTGTAGGACCCCAAGATAACCCACATTGGCTGGAAACAGCTTCAGGTAGTCCTTGGAGCTCACCTCACCCCTAGAAATGTGGGCTTTTGGTCTCTGCTTTTAGAATTTAACTTTATTCCCCAAGGATGGAAGAGCATCGTACCTTACTTGTTAGCCAAAGCATCGCTCATCTAATTTGGAAAGGCACAAGGACAATTTAATAGCTTTTATAGAGATACTTTCCCCTCTAAAGTTGTAAATAAAGAATAGTATTCTTAACAAGAAAATAAAGAGAAAACTGAAGGCCTAAAATATTTCTATGATTTCTTTCATGGGTGCTGCTCCCTGCATCTCTGCTGGGAAACAGAGCGTTCGAGTGAGATAGTCCATTCAGGGTCTGAACTAAGTGGCTCTTGGTGCTCAATAGTTATAATAGGATGTTGCTCTTGTTGTTAGACTCATAGCGGTCACTGGGAGTCAGAACCCGCTCGACAGCAACGGGTTTGGTTTTATTGTTTCTAAGTCCTGTCAGGTAGATTTTTACCCATAGCGACCCCATGTGGCAGAGTTGAACTACTCCATAAGGTTTTCTAGGCTGTAATCTTTATGGGGGCAGAGCCCTGGTGGCACAGTGGTTAAAGCACTCAGCTGCTAACCGAAAGGTCAGCAGTTTGAACCCACCAGCTGCTCCTCGGGAGAAAGATGTGGCAGTCTGCTTCTGTAGAGATTACAGCCTTGGAAATCTTATAGAGCAGTTCTTCTCTGTCCTATAGGGTCACTATGAGGCGGAATCAACTCCATGGCAAAGGGTAATGTTTACAGGAGCAGATTGCCAGGTCTTCCTCCCATGAATACCCAACCTTTTGGTTAGCAGCGGAGCACTTAACCATTGAGACATGAGAGCTTTTTATAATAGAGTAAGATAAGTAAACAGTATATCCTGAGAAATTTAGTGTTATGCCTGCTTAGGGGATTTTTCCAAGAGAAAATATAGCTTTGTTTTTTATCCTTTTTCCAGAGCTTGGGCAGAATCAAAGATCTTACATGATAGAAAAGTTTTACAGAATTCTGTCTTTTCTTCAAGTAAACAAAGCAACCAGCGTCTACCCACTCATTTTCTCTCCCTGGCCACTGTATCCTCAATACCTAGCGTTGTTGTTGTTGTGAGCTGCCCTGGAGTCAGCCCCCAACCCGTGGTGATCCTATGCACAACGCACAATGGAACAAAATGCCACCCAGTCCTGCCCCATCCCCATGATGGGTTGTGGATCAGACCATCGTGTTCCGTAGGGTTTTCATGGGTTGATTTTCAGAAAGAGATTACCAGGCCTTTCTTCCTGAGTCCATTTTAGCCTGGAAGCTCCACCGAAACCTGTTCAGCATCATAGCAACATACACATCTCCACTGACAGATGGGTGGTGGCTGCACACGAGATGCAATGGCCGGGAGTCAGATCCAGCTCTCCCGCTTGGAAAGCAAGGGATCTACCTTTGAACCACCACGGCCCCCACAGCTAGGCTAGATCTTCCATGTGATAGGTGCTCAGTAAAAGTTGAATGGCTGGATAAAGGAGTTCTTATACTTTTGAAATAAGAAGAAATTTAACAAAAAGAAGGAATAAATTCTGTTAAAAATTCTTTCCTTTAAGACTTCATCCCATCCAATTTATTGCCCCCACAAAAAAAATACTACCAGTCTCAAGTAATTTTACCAAGTCACTTTTATGAAGAAATATTTATTCAAGACATAATTAGTATCCTTCTAAACATTGCTCATTAAGTGCTGTCAAACCAAAACCTGTTGCAGTTGAGTTGATTCTGACTCATAGTGACCCTGTAGGACAGAGTAGAACCGTCCCATAGGGTTTCCAAAGAGCAGCTGGTGGATTCTAACTGCTGACTTTTTGGTCGGCAGCCGAACTCTTAACCACTGTGCCACTGGGACTCCAAATTCTGTCAACAGAAAGCAAAAAAGAGATTCAGCCCTACCAAAATCCTTCCCCAGTCTATTCTGATGAATATTCTTCTGTGTGATTCCTGAAGTTATTGTTCGGTGTCTGGTGATATCACTGCCCTGCCCCCCCGCCCCAGGATAATAAAAATACCTTTCCAAGTAGAAGTCCAGACTATGGGAAGTATCACAATGGAGTTTTAATCAACCCTAATGAGCAGCTTTTTTTTTTTTTTTTAATGAGCAGCTGATAACAATGAAGGGAATGTCAGCTAGGAGGGCAATAAATCCTCTCCCCTTAATACATGTTTGACAGAAAAGGACCGCGTGATGTCTCAGAGCTGTGAGCTTACAAATTAACTCGGGAGCTGTCTCCTTGATTGATACTGCAGGTGATCAGATAATCGACCAGGCATGGGCTGATAATTAGATAATTTGGGCTAATTAGAGGAGTACCAATGAGTTGAATTCATGTGAAAACTGTGTATAAAAGCCCTTGCAGAGAATTGGCAGATAGCTGGAGAGATGTAAAGGACATGGTAGCGAAGTTACACCTTCTCGTTAATGAATCATCCCCTTATCTAATGAGCCATGCTCAGAAACATCAAAGGCCTGGAAACTGCCCAGGATGGTTTGTAATCCCACATCTAATGGTCCAGGAGAGAGTTTGGGGAAAAAATAGTGGAACCAATATTCCAAGAAGGTCTTTGTGTTTTGCATTCAGTCACCCCTGAAGTGTGACATGAGTATAGAATGGTCAGATTTTCTTTGGAAATAAGAACTTAAATTGAACAAGTTTTCAGAAATTAGGTCCCAGTGAGGGCTGATTTGATACAAAGGATCACATTCTGGATGATTATAGGTTCTTCGTGTACTTGGAAAGATACCAGTGATCTCAAAGGTAAGTAAGGCATCACGCCCGTTCCAGCTCACTCTTACGCCCCCTTCCGCCTGCCAAAATGCATACTATTCTGCTAAGCTATCAGCGTGCTAAATGCATGCTATCCCCTTCTTATGTACCAGTTGAGCCAAAGAAGGTATCCATGAGGGCATTGGGGTGGGGGGTGGGGGGCAGTAAAAACCACCTTGAAGATTCTGCCTCTCTCTCTTTCCCATTGACCCTTTCTCTCCCACTCTCTTTCCCAATGCCTCCCCCTTTCTCTTTCTCCCTTCCCCTTTAAACCTTACAGCCACACAGTAGCATTCAACATGCTGCTTAGCGCATAGTTCGTATCATCGAGATGCAAAGCTCTTACTTTACTTTTATTTTACCCCTTTAAACCACACCCTCCATTCACTTCCCTACATAAATGACCACTCTGCTAGATTTAAATTTTTTAATCTACTGTCTGTGTTTATTTAGATATCATCATCCAAAAAAAAAAAAGTATACAGACAGTCCCCAGGTTACGGACGTCTGACTTATGTACAACCCACTAGTTATGAACCAACCTTGGTAAAGCCCATCATATTAAAAATTGGAGGTACATACAAGGGTTCATAATAGCAAATGGGTGCTACTTTGTCACATGCATCAAAACATTATTGTTATTATGGTATTATTATGTTAACGATGTTTCAGTGTTTCCCGAAGTATCTCTTTAATGTTTTTTATGCATAGAGAGGTATACTACATACTTTATACTAAGACAAACATTTGACTAACTGGACTTGGGTAGGGACCATACCTAACTGTTTCAACTTATGTACAAACTCAATTTAGAGACAGATTTAGGAACTGAACTTATTCATAATCTGTGTAGTTTTCATATTTTGTTACTATTTACATAAATGGCATGGGGCTATACATCTCATTGTTTCTTACTTTCTTCGTTTGACACTGTGTTTTTGGTATCTAGCCCCATAGCTGTGTGTCTAGTTCATGAGTTCTGATTGTTGCGTAAAGTTCAATCACATTGCCTCTAACCTGGTGGGGGGCAGGAAATGCATCCTAGATAGTCTTCTTATGAATTGTAGACATGGGAAACATGTTTCTCTTGTCTATCAGCAGCTTTTAGCTTTTCCTGTGATGTCTCTTGACGAGCTGAAGTCTTTAATTTTGACACACAGTCCATCACTGTTTTCTTTATGTCCTTTGTTCAAAATCAAGGTCACAAAGATCCTCTTGCCTTTTCTTCTATCATCTTTATACGCCTGCATTTTACATTTATGTCCTCAATCCATCTGGAATTTTTATATAGTGAACGGTAGAGATCCAGCTTTATTCTCCTCCATATGGTGAGCCAGTTTTCCCAACATCATTTGCCCAATAATCCATCTTTTTCCACAGATGTATGGTGACATCTCAACCATGTATCTGATCGGCATGGATTCACGGATCACTCTCCGGGCTCTTCTGTTGTCCGTTGCTGTGCTGGCAGCGGCTGGTCTTTATTACTCTAGTGTTGTGACACGTCTTAATAGTTGGTAAGGTAATCCCTCCACATCTCTGTTTTTCTGTTTAAAACATGTCTTCCCTGTTTGTGAAGTTTTATCCCTCAATTTAAATGTTGATAATCAGCTTGCCAAGTTCCACTCAAAAGCCTACTGGGATTTTGCTTGGGATTTCACTGAATTCACAGATTACCTTAGAAAGAACTGATATTTTAGCTGTCCCATTCAGGATCATGGTATATGTTTCTACTTATCCAACTCTCCTTTAATGTACCTGAATAGAGTTCTAGTATTTTCTCATGAAGGACCTTGTATATTCTTTATTAATGATGAGATCCTTTAGTATTAGGGCTATTTTAAGTGATTCCTTATTTTCTATTATACTTTCTAATTAGTGACTAGTGACTACAGATTCAGAAGAACATTATTGATTTATATATATATATATATTTTTTTTTTTTTGTGAAGGGGTGTCTGAGAACCTTGCTAAACTCTCTTATTAGTTGTCAAGAGTTTATCCTATTAATTCAGATAGGGTTGTTATGCAGATGGTCATGCCATTTGGGAATAATGACTTTTAAATTTTTCTTCTTTTCTCACTCTTGGTCTCCTTCCATACCTTTATTTACTCCTCATTTTGGGAAAGTGATTGAACTGATGACTGACTTAAAAAGAAATGAGGCCTATGTAGCTCAGGCCTTTCTGTGTATCCCCTTTGGGTGCTCACTGGCCCACAGACAGCATACCTTGAGTTCTGTTCCTCCATGTTGTCCGTTACCCAGAGAGGCAGCATAACTGTCTGTCTGCGCCGGCAGCTCACTTGGCTGGCTGACCCAAGACCATTTTTCAGTATCAGCTTCAGCCGTTATACTATTTTTATTTTCCTTTACTGTACTAATCTTTCTCTCAATTTATTCTGACCTAGTGTAGTGGAAAATGGTGCTACTTATTAGCCCCTTAACACCTACACATCTTCCAGTATTTATACCTCTTTTTTACGTTTTCTTGTCTTATTACAGTTGCCAAGAGCCCCAGATTCATGTTGATGAGTAACTGCAATTGTAGGTAAGCTAGTCTGTCTTCAAATCTTAACATAAATGTGTCTAAACTTTCTATACTGATTATACTGTGTGTTATAGGAATTTGTTATAAGAATTGCCGTATGAAGTTCCTGTCTACTCCTACTTTCCTGAGACTTGTTATAAAAACTGAACTTAATCAAATTATATTTTTGTTTCTATAAAGACACTTATGTCATTTATTTTAGTCTATGAATGAAGAGACTTTTAGCTATGATTTTTTATATCAAATCATCTATTAATTTATGTGATAAAAACTTCTTGAAGATTCTGTATTTTTAAAAAAAAGTACTTTTGGATTTGGGTGGCTAATATTTTATCTAGAACATTTGTATCTATGTTCATAGGTAAAATGGCTTATAATATCCTGTTTTTATATTGTCATTATCTTGTAATAGAAGCAAAATTTATTAATCTTAAAACAATAAATAGGGCAACTCACTCTTTCTATTACATAGGACAACTTATATAATATAGGGGTTACTGTTATTTAAATATCTGGAAGAGTTTACCTGAAATAATAGAGATCAGCGCCTGTAGCTTTAGGGATAGGAGAGTTTTAATTATCTTTTGTCACAATTTATTTTATTGTTATTGGCCTAGTTGGGTTTTAACATTTCAAAATTTTATCTATTTGCAGAAGTTTATCCATGACATCTAGATTTTCAAATTTATCACTGTATTTTTGGACACAGTATTTTTTTTCAACTCTTGGATTGCTCTGAATATTAGAAATCTGAATTCCCTGTCAGGTAGTTCTAGTGCCTTTTCTTCAGTCATCTGGTGTTTTATTTTGGATGCCTACTGGACCCATGGAAACCCTGGTGGCGTAGTGGTTAAATGCTATGGCCACTAAGCAAAGGGTCGGCAGTTTGAATCCACCAGGCGCCCCTTGGAAATTCTATGGGGCAGTTCTACTCTGTCCTGTAGGGTCGCCATGAGTCAGAATCGACTTGACGGCACTGGATTTGGTTTTTTTGGTTTACTGGACCCATCCTGTCCTGTTTTTTTAATGTTTTGATATTGTCTGCTGTCTTTGGGACATTCAGTAGTTATTTTAGTTTCTTGATGGTAGATTTGTTTCGTCCTGCTTTTTTGTTTTATTTGGTTATGTCTGAGCGGGGCGGGGGGGGAGGGGCTGTGCGTTCTTTGCTGTTTGCTCATCTATAGTTGGCATACTTTCCATGTCCTTGTCAATGGGAGAGGCCAGTCATTCAGCTATGGTGCAGTAGGGCAGGTCCGGCTGAAGGGGAGGGGCTGGGATGGGTTGTTTTTGGCAGGTAGTGGGGCCGACAGGGCGGGCCAGGAATCAGTGCTGGGCAGGTTCCAGTAGGCCATGCCTGTGCTGCTTGGGGGTGTGATGTTCAGTGGACGGTGCAGGTAGGCAGGAAAGAGAGGGAGGTTGTGATGTGTGAAGCTAATATGAGTATGTGAAAGAGGAGAGAGAGGAAAGACAGGAGCCAAAAACAAACAAGCAAATAAAGAAAGAAAGAAAAAGAGTGCTAAGGGAGCTTGCCATTGGCATGGAGAGATAAGAAACTGAGAAATGTAGAAAAGCAAAAGGGGAAAAAAAATAACTAGATAAAAATTTGGAAAAGGAAAGCCCCCAGAAGTCCCGGAGTCTCACCGTTGGGGCTGTTAAGACCAGGGAAGTGGCTCCCAGGCTGTGCACTATAGCCTGTCTAGAGGGGGCATAGATGTCACACAGCGCCAGGTATTCAGGAGACAGGAAAAGAAGATAAGTGTAGAGAGACGAGAACTGAGAAATGAAGAAAGGGAAAAACAGAGAGGAAAGAAAGAAGAAAAAGAAATGCCCCCAGGGATTCCACTTACTGGGCAGGGCAGACTGGGGGAGTGGCTCCTAAGCCATGCGGTGCAGCCAGGCTAGAAGGGGCTCCCAAGCTTCGAAGAGAAGAAGAAAACAAACAAAGCAAAACAAAACAGTACAAAGCAAACCAAAGGGGGAAAAAAAAACCCAGGGATCCCACCCGCGTGGTATCACAGGCCAGGGGAGTGGTTCCCCAGTCATGCGTGGCTTCACAGCCTTTTAAGGAGAAGCAAAGATGGCACACGGAGCCAGGCGTTTCAGAGAAAGGAGGGGGAGTTGGTAGTAAGCACAGAAAAAAATCAGAAGAGACAGAAAGAACCAACACCAGCACTGGGGCCTGCCAGCGTGGGCAGGGCGAATCCAAGCAGCCAGAGGCCAAAGCAGCTGCCTCCCGGCCAAGAGACTGTAGCTGGTGGGAAGCAGAGGAGGCCAAAGGTGGGGGCATGGGGGGCAGAAGTGGGGTAGGAAAGCATATATCACTCCTTACTGGGTGCTCTGTCTCCTGCTGGGAACTTGGTGAGCTCCTTGTCGGCGGATCTCCAATGTGGGTGGGGCAGATCCAAGTGGCATGGACTCTGCACTTCCCAGCCGGCCCAGCCACCACAGCCAGCCAGCAAGCTCGGAGGAGAGCAACGGGGAGAGCATGCGGGGGTGGGAGAACTTTTATCGCTGGTTATTGGGTGCTCTTTCTCCTGCTGGGAGTTCCGTGAGGCTGCTTTCCCCTACTCTCTGTCTGCCCATCCCTGACAGGAGTCCAAGATGGTGGATCGGGCTGTGTTAGCTCGTGGGGACTTCGGCTTGTATCTCTCCTCGCTCTCTGTCCTCTGTCAGTGTCTTATTTCATTTGATGCTTGGCTGAGTTCTTTATCTCTTCATTTGGCACTTCAGGTTCCAGGAATGATGTTTGTCTCAGTTTTACTTAGTTTTTCCGGTCATTGTTGTGGAGGGACAGCATGGTGCTTCTGTCTGTGGTGCCATATTGGCGGGAAGTCTGGACATAGTTTTTTTTTTTTTTTAAAGAAACTTTTAGAAAAAAAAAGTTTAGATTTATAGAAAAATTGTGAACATAGTACAGAGAGTTTCCATATACCCCACACCCAGGTTCCCTATCTACATCTTAAACAAGTATGGTGCATTTGTTAAAACTAATGAATCAATATTGATACGTTATTGTTAATTAAAGTCTATAGTTCATTTAGATTCCCTTAGTTTACCCCTAATGTCTCTTTTCTGTTCCAGAACTCCATTCAGGACACCACATGACATTTAGTCGTCATGTCTTCTTAGGTTTCTCTTGATTCTGAGAGTTTCTTTGACTTTCCTTGTTTTTGATGACCTTGACAGCTTTAAGGAATACAGGTTAGCTATTTTGTAGAATATCCCTCAATTGGAATTTGTTTGATTTTTTTCTTTTTATGACTAGACTGAGGTTATAGGTTTTGGGGAGGAAGACCACAGAGGTAAAGGGTTATTTTCATCGAATCACGTCAAGGGTATCAACATAGTATCCACATGACATCACTGTTCACATTGACTTTGGCCATGTGGCTGAGGTACCATTTATTAGGATTCTCCACTGTAAATCTATGTCTTCCCCCCTTTCCATACAGCAATTTTTGGACTTGGGGAAGTTATGTTCAACATCCTTGAGGGTGGAGTAACTATATGAATTATTTGGAATTCTTTGTGGGAGATTTGTTTCTTCTCCATTTATTTATTTGTTCATTTATTTACATCAGTGTGGACTCATGGATATTTATTTTATGATTTAGTTATGGTATCATTTTATGATTTTATTTATTCCAAGTACATTGGTCGGTAGTTCCCCCTTCTCATTCTGTTCCGTGTTTATTTTCCATGTTCTTTTTTCCCAATTAATTTAGCCAGAATTTGTCTATCTTATTAATGGTCACAGAGCTAACTTTGCTAATTACTGCGATTGTTTTCTTTTCTTTGTCTCATTAATTTCTGCCCTTATCTTTATTGTTTCCTTCCTTCTTGTTTCTTTGTGCTGACTTTATTTCTGCTTTTTATTTAACTTCTGGAATTGAATGCTAAACTTACTTGCTATAATATTTTTCGTTCTCTGATATATGTAATCAAAGATTTAAATTTCCCTCTAAATATTGCTGTGGTTGCATCCCACAAATTTTAATACGTGGTGCCTCCATTGTCGCTTATCTCCAAGTTAACGCCTATGCCTTATGGTTTTCTCTTTGCTCTAATGGCTATTTAATAGCTATTTCCCACCAACCCCAGACATATGGTACATTTTTTAGTAATACTTTTGTTACTCATTTCTAATTTGGTTGCCTTACAGTTAGAAAACATAATATTGATTTTGATTCTTAGAACCTATTAAGGCTTCTTTTGTGGCTCACTATATGATGTTATGGAAACCCTGGGCGTAGTAGATAAGTGCCATGGCTGCTAACCAAAAGGTCAGCAGTTCAAATCCACCAGGTGTTCCTTGGAAACTCCATGGGGCAGTTCTACTCTGTCCCATAGGGTCACTATGAGTCGGAATTGACTTGACGGCAATGGGTTTGGTCTTGGTTTTTATATGATGTTATAGGAGCCCTGGTGGCACAGTGGTTAAAACACTAGGCTACTAACCGAAAGACTGGAGGTTCAAACCTACCAGCTATGGGAGAAAGGTGTGGCAGTCTGCTTCTGTAAAGATTACAGCCTTGGAAACCCTATAGGACAGTTCTACTCTGTCCTTGAGGGTCACTATGAGTTAAAATCAACTTGACAAACAAATAGAGTATTTGTTCTGGATTGTCATGCTATGCTTTGATTTTTGTAGGGGCAAGGTAATAGGAGATCATTGCATCCCAAAACCCAGACCCGCTGCCGCCAAGCCGTTTCCACTCATATCGACCCAACAGGACAGAGTAGAACTGTCCCATATGGCTTATAAGGAACAGCTGGTGGATTTGAACTGCCGATCTTTTGGTTAGCAGCTGAGCTCTTAACCACTGCGTCCTAAACAAAAAATCAAATGTGCTAATTCATTTGTTGTTGTTGCCATCAAGTTGGCTCTGACTCATGGTGACCTTATGTATAACAGAACGAAATATAACCCAGGGCTGCACCGCCTTCATGGTTACTGATATGTTTGAGTCCATCGTTGTGGCAAATTCATTTACTCACCTTCCTTTCTCTTTCCTGAATTAATCTCTTTACTTTCTGCAATATTTCCTCTAAAGAAGTCCTGAACGTGTTAAACATTTTTAGGACTTGTGTACCTGGAAATATCTTTACCTCACAACCATACTTAAATGATAATTTAGCTGTATATAAAATTCTAGCTTCGAAGATGTGTACTTTTACATTTAAAAAATATTACTGTATTGTCTTCTTTCAGATGATGTTACTAATATTTTCATTCTTTCTGGAACATGTCTTAAATGAAAGTTGGTACTTTTCCTTCTGCTTTCCTTATCTCTTAACTTTTCTCTCATTCTTTTCATCTCTTTAGCTCTTTCTGGTCCCCTCTGGGAGACTTCCTCAACCTGAAATGCCAGCTCACTAATTTATTCTTTGGCAGTATCCATCCAGTTATTCATCTCATCTGTTGAGTTTTTCATTTCAACATTTATATTATTCATGCCCAGGATCTCCCATGGCTTCTTGTTCATAACTGTTTGTTCTTACTTCATGTTTAAAATATTCCTCCTTCCCTTTCTGAAGCTATTTATTAAACTTATTTTCAATCTCTACAGTGGCAATTGCTCATTCTGTTGCCCCCCGGGGGTGTGCGCTCTGTGCAGATCTCATTATCTTTGGCTGCCGATACATGGTCCCAGGTAACGTGTACCTGAGGGAGAGGCAAACACGTAGGCTGTGAGTGTTGGGGTGGGGAGAGTACACCAAGCTGGACGGACTCTGGTGTTGTGACCAGGAATCGGCCACTCCCAGTTTGCTTTCTCCTTCCTTTCCCAGGGAATCTTCCCCTCAGAAAGCCTTGGCTGTCCCTCTCTTCTTTGGAGGTATGGGGCAGTGAGGAGGAAATCTTCAGGGCCTGCCCAGCCTCCCTGCCCTTGTTATCACCCCAGAAGGACTCCAGCACTGCCCCCAGTCACCTGGCTGCCTCTGACCAGGGCTGGGCTGGGCTGGGGAGGTGCTTTGCCACTGATGTCACAAGAGGTCAGGGTGGGAGAGAGAGAGAAAAGGTACATTCATCCAGCCCTGCCAAGCATGCCTCCCACCTATGGCCCTGGGATTTTCTGCTATAGACTGTCGTTTTCCTCCTACATAAGGCTCCAACTACTTCCTATCTTCCCATGGGTTTTTCATAGTTTGGGTGTTAAGTGTGGGATCCACTCACATGTACTTTCTTTCTTTCCCTAAAATCTCCAAAATTGAGTTTGAGGAAGGGAGACAATGGCTTATGTTAGTTAATTTGTCATGTCATCCAGAACTGAAATCACTTGTAAAGATTCTGAGTATCCTTGATAATGGGGAACCACAAGGCTTTTGTCCCTGTTAAATAGCACAATGTCTAACACACAGTAGGTTCTTACTCAACCTTTCTTCAATAAATAGATAAACTCTTTTAAAGATATTTTAGATGATAGGTAAAGTCACTCTTTTATTTTCATATTTATCTTTATGCTTTGCTTAAGAAAAATGCTCTTGCTTCAGGTGGTCTAAAAAGAGAGACCGATTGTATTTTAATAACCTAATCACAAGGAAAGCCCCCAAAACAGAGTAAATAGTGCATATGCAGATACAAGGCTTGGGGGATTTGCAGTTAAATTTACATTCTTCTTTCTGATACCTAAGCTTCTCTGGCTCAGGGATCTATTTCCAGGCGACATGTTGTTACATTAATACAGGAAGATTTCTGACATTTAGTAGTGCTATTATTTTCACTTATTCAGGACAATACCTTCTTCAGAAGAACTCAGTATGTTTTACAAGAGCGTACAGAATGGCCAATAATCCTTTCAGCATCACAAGAAGGTACATAACACTGAAGAGGAAACGATTGAGAACTCTGTCTACTGCGTAAAACAACAACAACAACAAAAAAAACCTATTACCACTGAGTTGATTCTGACTCATAGCAACCCTCTAGGATAGAGTAGAACTGCCCCAGAGGGTTTCCAAAGCTATAATCTTCGTGGAAGCAGACTGCCACATCTTTCTCCTGCGGAGCGGCTCTTGGGTTTGAACAGCCCACCTTTTGGTTAGCCGCTGAGTGCTTAACCACTGCACCACCAGGGCTCCTTTTCTACTGCATATTACCCTTTAAAGGAGGAGGAAAGAAGAGAAGGAGGAAAGGAGGGAGAAGAAAAAGAAAAACAAGGAAAGGAAAGACAGACAATAGAAAGACAAACGGCCCTTGCCTCTAGCTCAGCTGTCGTCTATCCCTTGAACTTCTTCCCGGTCCCACACTGCACCTCCGTTCCATAACTGCCTTGGGGTTTCTGTTTACTTTAAATGGGCTCTCATGGCTGCTCTGCAGTCTCCTGGCTTGCCTCTTCGGGAGTCTTCATACATGTTTCACAATGGCACTCCTGGGACCCTTTTTCTCTCTCCTAACCCCCTTCCTGCTTCTGTCTGAAAACAAACAACAACAACAAAAGTCCTTTTCTGTGGAAATTGGAGCTGCCCACCAGATCTTCCCCTCCTTCCCTCTTCTTCCCCAGACAGCATCTCTCTCTTTCTGCACATCCATCATCGTCTCTCCCTTTGGTTGCCAGAGGGTCGCTTTGTCACTTCTATAATGTCATCCCCTCCTCCTCTTCATTGTTGCTGCCTCAGCAGCCTCTTTTCTTTCCTCTCTTTGTTAATCAACGCCTTATTTGCTGGTCAGCTGATGGATACCAACTACGTACGTGAAGCACAGCATTTCACAAGTCATAATATCCAATGAACTGCATACTATGATTACCTGTATTTTACAGAAAAGGACTTTGAGGCTCAGAGAAGTTAAGTGACTTTTCCAAGGTTGCACAGCAAATAACTGGTGGATCTCATTAGCTCCTTCCCTTGGCCTTGGAACACGGGCATATTTTGGCTGTAAGTAAATAAGAGAATAAATGAATCCCCTCCTCTGTGGCATCATTCTATTTCTCTTCTGTCTTTCACTGCCAGCATGTCTGTCAAGCAGATGGGGACCTATGCTTCCATTTCCTCCTCAGTCAAACCTGCCTTAAGGCCTTGCCTTCGATTCCTGCGCTCTGTCACTCTTCTGAGGTTAGTGTAACCTCTCCAAGGTCAACAATGGCCACCTTTCCTTTAGATGAATGGCCTTTACAATCCTTCTCCTTGACACATCCATGGCTTTTAACGCTGTCATTGATCTGTCTTTGAAGTTTCAGCTTTCAGCTAACATGGCTCATTAAGCAATTTGCATGGTCACTCAGATGTGGTGTGAGATAGGATGGTTCTGTACAGATGGGTGGGCTACTAATAGGTGCCCTAAGCCCATGACCAGGAATTTTAATTTTCTTTGAGGGTCAAAGGGATGAATTATCTTGAGAGTGGGGAGGGTCTTTTATAGGCTTAAGACCCTATTTTTGCAGGAAAACAAATTATTTGCCTTTTCTGAATGATATCTAATAATGTATGGTGACCCTATATATACACAAATATTACACTTAAGGGCTTAGATAACTATATAATATTTACATATGCAATAAAATATAAGTTACCCTGATAATACTACAAGGATTTTGTCTCATTCAAGGCAGTGAGGAGGAGATGAGTGGGGAGGAGTTGCTGTCTTCTTTATCTAATGATTCAGTAGAAAATTTGACTCTTCCTGGGGATATTTTATATATAACTTCGCCTCTGAGATTCTCCTGATTACTCTCATAGGGGTACAGCTGTGAACATCACAGGATATTTAGTTTTTCTGAAGATTTGCAGTTTCTAAAATGAAAGAAGTAGTTCAAATAAAATAATTACAAATTTTGTTCCTCTGGGACATGGATCCCAGAAAGTAGGGTCTCTGATTGATTGGAAGCATAGAAGCCTGCAGCTAAACACACCCAAGAGAGCTGGCTTGGCAGATTTCAAAACAGATGATCTACTTCGCATGTACATAGAAATGTGCAATGTCTAAAGTATGTTCACACAGGTGATCCCATCTGCCTTCTCACAATTAGTTGGGTAGGATGGGGATTCAGATCCCATTTTATAGATCAGGAAAGAAAATTTCTGACAATCAATAGTATTCGATCAAGCCTTGGTGAACAGTGGAATCCCTAGGCAATGCATACCTTTAATGCAGTGGGCTGCTAACTGAAAGGTTGGAGGTTGGAGTCTACCCAGAGGCACCTTGGAAGAAAGGCTTGGTAATCTACTTCAGAAAAAGCAGTCATTAAAAACCCTATGGAGGATGGCTTTACTGCAGAGTTCTGCCAAACTTTCAGAGAAGAGTTAACACCACTACTACTAAAGGTATTTCAAAGCATAGAAAATGACGGAAGACTACCTAACTCATTCTATGAAGCCACCATCTCCCTGATACCAAAACCAGGTAAAGACATCACAAAAAAAGAAATTACAGACCTATAGCCCTCATGAACATAGATGCAAAAATCCTCAACAAAATTCTAGCCAATAGAATTCAACAACATATCAAAAAATTAATCCACCATGACCAAGTGGGATTCATACCAGGTATGCAAGGCTGGTTTAATATTAGAAAAACCATTAATGTAATCCACCATATAAATAAAACAAAAGACAAAAACCACATGATCTTATCAATTGATGCAGAAAAGGCATTTGACAAAGTCCATCACCCATTTATGATAAAAACTCTCACCAAAATAGGAATTGAAGGAAAATTCCTCAACATAATAAAGGGCATCTATACAAAGCCAACAGCCAACATCACTCTAAATGGAGACAGCCTGAAAGCATTTCCCTTGAGAACGGGAACCAGACAAGGATGCCCTTTATCACCGCTCTTATTCAACATTGTGCTAGAGGTCCTAGCCAGAGCAATTAGGCTAGACAAAGAAATAAAGGGCATCCAGATTGGCAAGGAGGAAGTAAAAATATCTCTATTTTCAGATGACATGATCTTATACACAGAAAACCCTAAGGAATCCTCCAGAAAACTACTGAAACTAACAGAAGAGTTTGGCAGAGTCTCAGGTTATAAGATAAACATACAAAAATCACTTGGATTCCTCTACATCAACAAAAAGAGCATTGAAGAGGAAATAACCAAATCAATACCATTCACAGTAGCCCCCAAGAAGATAAAATACTTAGGAATAAATCTTACCAAGGATGTAAAAGACCTATACAAAGAAAACTACAAAGTACTACTACAAGAAATTAAAAAGGACATACTTAAGTGGAAAAACATACCTTGCTCATGGATAGGAAGACTTAACATAGTAAAAATGTCTATTCTACCAAAAGCCATCTATACATACAATGCACTTCCAATCCAAATTCCAATGTCATTTTTTAATGTGATGGAGAAACAAATCACCAACTTCATATGGAAGGGAAAGAAGCCTCGGATAAGCAAAGCATTACTGAAAAAGAAGAAGAAAGTGGGAGGCCTCACTCTACCTGATTTCAGAACCTATTATACAGCCACGTAGTCAAAACAGCCTGGTATTGGTACAAAAACAGACACATAGACCAATGGAACAGAATTGAGAACCCAGATATAAATCCATCCACATATGAGCAGCTGATATTTGACAAAGGCCCAGTGTCAGTTAATTGGGGAAAAGATAGTCTTTTTAACAAATGGTGCTGGCATAATTGGATATCCATTTGCAAAAAAATGAAACAGGACCCATACCTTACACCATGCACAAAAACTAACTCCAAGTGGATCAAAGACCTAAACATAAAGACTAAAATGATAAAGATCATGGAAGAAAAAATAGGGACAACCTTAGGAGCCCTAAGGCATAAACAGAATACAAAACATTACCAAAAATGACGAAGAGAAACCAGATAACTGGAAGCTCCTAAAAATCAAACACCTATGCTCATCTAAAGACTTCACCAAAAGAGTAAAAAGACCACCTACAGACTGGGAAAGAATTTTCAGCTATGACATCTCCAACCAGCACCTGATCTCTAAAATCTGTATGATTCTGTCAAAACTCAACGACAAAAAGACAAACAACCCAATCAAGAAGTGGGCAAAGGATATGAACATGCACTTCACTAAAGAAGATATTCAGGCAGCTAACAGATACATGAGAAAATGCTCTTGATCATTAGCCATTAGAGAAATGCAAATTAAAACTACGATGAGATTCCATCTCACTCCAACGAGGCTGGCATTAATCCAAAAAACACAAAATAATAAATGTTAGAGAGGCTGCGGAGAGATTGGAACTCTTATACACTGCTGGTGGGAATGTAAAATGGTACAACCACTTTGGAAATCTATCTGGCGTTATCTTAAACAGTTAGAAATAGAACTACCATACAACCCAGAAATCCCACTCCTCGGAATATACCCTAGAGAAATAAGAGCCTTCACACAAACAGATATATGCACACCCATGTTTATTGCAGCACTGTTTACAATGGCAAAAAGCTGGAAGCAACCAAGGTGTCCATCAACAGATGAATGGTTAAATAAATTGTGGTATATTCACACAATGGAATACTACGCATTGATAAAGAACAGTGACGAATCAGTGAAACATTTCATGACATGGAGGAACCTGGAAGGCATTATGCTGAGCGAAATTAGTCAGAGGCAAAAGGACAAATATTGTATAAGACCCCTATTATAAGATCTTGAGAAATAGTATAAACTGAGAAGAACACATACTTTTGTGGTTACAAGGCGGGGAGGGAGGGTGGGAGAGGGTTTTTTACTGATTAGTTAGTAGATAAGAACTGCTTTAGGTGAAGGGAAGGACAATACTCAATACATGGAAGGTCAGCTCAACTGGACTGGACCAAAAGCAAAGAAGTTTCCAGGATAAACTGAATGCTTCAAAGGTCAGCGGAGCAAGGGCGGGGGTTTGGGGACCATGGTTTAAGGGGACTTCTAAGTCAATTGGCTAAATCATTCTATTATGAAAACATTCTGCATCCCACTTTGAAATGTGGCGTCTGGGGTCTTAAATGCTAACAAGCAGCCATCTAAGATGCATCAATTGGTCTCAACCCACCTGGATCAAAGGAGAATGAAGAACACCAAGGTCACACGACAACTAAGAGCCCAAGAGACAGAAAGGGCCACATGAACCAGAGACCTACATCATCCTGAGACCAGAAGAACTAGTTGGTGCCCGGCCACAATCAATGACTGCCCTGACAGGGAGCACAACAGAGAACCCCTGAGGGAGCAGGAGATCAGTGGGATGCAAACCCCAAATTCTCACAAAAAGACCATCCTTAATGGTCTGACTGAGACTAGAGGAATCCCGGCAGTCATGGTCCCCAAACCTTCTGTTGGCCCAGCACAGGAACCATTCCCGAAGACAACTCATCAGACATGAAAGAGACTGGACAGTGGGTAGGAGAGAGATGCTGATGAAGAGTGAGCTACTTGTATCAGGTGGACACTTGATACTGTGTTGGCATCTCCTGCCTGGAGGGGGGATGGGAGGATGGAGAGAGTTGGAAGCTGGCAAAATTGTCAAGAAAGGAGAGACTGAAAGGGCTGACTCATTAGGGGAAGAGCAAGTGGGAGTACGGAGTAAGGTGTATATAAACTTATATGTGACAGTTTGACTTGATTTGTAAACGTTCACTTGAAGCTCAATAAAAGTTAATAAAAAAAAAACCCTATGGAGCACAGTTTTACTCTGATGACACTCACACGGTCACCATGAATCAAGGTAGAATGATGGCAACTGGTTTTCCATGAGCAGTAAAGGCAGATGCAGGGCTGAGGCCCAGGCACCTGACCCCTTATTCAAAGGCTATGCTGTGTCTTCTTCCAGCCGATTGTATGCAGATGGGCTGTCAATGAGGGAGTAGACTGGTGCAGGAACACAGGCAACCAGAGGCGTTCAGTTCACAAATATTATTGAAACTGTGCATGGAGGAAGAAAAGTTAATTCCCAAAGAAGTAAATACCTATAAAGTTGGTGTTAGAGGGTGGCATTATTTTGCTAAAGGGACATACTTGCAACATGTTTCATTCTTGACAGTCCTATTATGAAAGCCAGTTGGTATTTCCAAGTGGAACCTCACACCCACCCCCATCATCTGAATTTTCTACGTAGACAAACTCCCCAAGGGCTAAATGGAGTCCTGTGGTATCTGTTGTTGATGCTCAAGGGCACTTAGGTATCACCTAGGTGACTTCATTTCACTGATTCGGATACCAAAACCCAGAGAGTGAAAGTGATCGAGAAACAATATGAAAATGTAAGAAGAATGGAAGTTTCCATATCTTCTGAGCAAAACCATGTGTGGAGAAGACCTTTGGATGGTCAGTGCAGTCACAGATCCCTGAGAATCACCTTCTCCCTCCGTTAAATGTGAATGAACACACATGTGCTGGAATGGGCCCTGTGATGGTTAAGATTGTGTGTTAACTTGGCTGGGCTAGGACTCTCAGTGTTTTGGCAGTTGTGTAATGCTGTGATCACTTCCATGTTGAGATCTGATATATGATCATCTCCATATGGGATCTGCTGTGAGAAGCCGATCAGTTGAAAGCATGTTTCCTTGGTGTGTGGCCTGCATTGAATATAAGTGGACTTTTGGGCACTCAGGGGCTTTTTGCTTGAGTTGGATCCTGCAGCTGGCTCCTGTTCATCTGACTTATGGTTCTTGGGACTTGAGCCAGCAGCTTACCTGCGGTCTTACCTGGCAATCTTGGAATTCATTGATTTCATTTTCCATGAAGGCTGTGAGCAAGAGCCCTGCTCTGCTAATCTTGGGGTCACCAGCCCCCTGTAGCTACGTGAGTCAGGAGAAGCTTTTTTCTTACCCCACAGACTTGGGATGTGCCAGCCTCTATAACTGTGTGAACCATTTCATTTATATAAATCTCTCTCAATATATTTATTTATACACTTAACTTATTTTGCTTCTCTAGAGAACCCAGCTTAAGACAGGCCCCCAGCAGCTGTGCATCTATAGTGTGACTCTGTTCTTCTGGCCATAGGCTATTGGAGAGGTGAGGACACCTGATCCAAGCTGGGCCAATCATCACCCTCTCTGGAAATGAAAATGAGAGCCACAGTGGATGGGATGAGGAGCAGAGTAATATGGACATCAAGGCTCTAGAAGAAGCGCCCACGAAGTCAGGCTGTAGGGTTTCCTACTCTGTTCCCACCCTTCCTGAGCTCTGCAGCATTTGGCCCTTCCTTTGACTTCTGGAGATACCTCAGTATCCTGCCAATGATTCCATTCTCAGCTTAAGCTAATTTGAAGTGAGTTTCTGATATTTGCAACCAAAATATCTCAACAAAACTGTGAGAGAGCTCCCAGGAAAATGATAAACACCCTCTGCTAATTCTCGTTCTTCATCTCCATGAAAAAAAAAAAAAATAGATGAAGCTAATTAAGTGCTGGTTGATGCCAGGCAATCAATTTAAAACATAAACGATCAATTTACACAGGTTTATACTAATAAAAATGTGATGTTTTTCTTGGTAAGTTTTTTACAGCCACTGTGTCAATCCATTCCCTTGGGGGTCTTCCTCTTTTTCACCTTCTACTTAATCAAGCATGATGTCCTTCTCCAGGGACTGGTCCCTCCTGATAACATGTCCAAAGTACATCAGACAAAGTCTCGCCATCCTGGCCTCTGAGGAGCATTCTGGCTGTACTTCTTTCAAGACAGATTTGTTCGTTCTTCTGGCAGTCCATGGTATATTCAGTGTTCTTCGCCAATACCATATTCAAGGCATCAATTCTTCTTTAGTTTTTCTTATTTATTATCCAGCTTTTGCATGCATATGAGGTGATTGAAAATACCATGGCTTAGCTCAGGTGCACCTTAGGCCTCAAAGTGACATCTTTGCTTTTTAACACTTTAGAGAGACACACACACACACACACACACATGCATGTATCATGTACGCGCACACCCACACATACTACTCTATTCTCGACTAATATCTAGAAAATTAGTTGAATTATCAATTGTGGAATAAGAGGGCATTTTACAATTAAAGTTTATTTTTATTTTTATTATAAAATACTGAATATTTATTGTGGAAAATTTGAAATTGAGTAACAATTATGTGCCAGGCATTATGCTAGGGATCCTTACCTGTATTTTCTCTCCTCCTAACTATAATTCACAAGGTAAATATGATTGCCCCTATATAGGGATGACAAACGCTGTGTGCATGCACACATATACCCAAGCCATTAAGCCAAACAAAAGTTTGTAGTCTCGACTAAACATAAAAAGTGTATGGAAAAACATGATGATTAGTCGAAAACAATTCAGAATACTTCAAATCATGTGGAGCAAAAGTGGGCAGGAAAAGAAAGCTTATTTTGGAGAATCTCTTCAGATTAATGTTCTGCAGTTGATATAAATAGGAAACAGATTCTAAACACTTCTGCTGTATTTGTTTAAAATGAGCAAGAGAGAGGGAGACCTCTAATGTAGTTGCTTACACTCAGGCAGACAGGAAGTAGCATGGTGGCATGGAAAATAAAAATTCTTGGGCAGCTTTGATTGATGTAAGCATGCTTTGCATTGTTTAAGAAGGTGCACTCTTGTCAACAACTCCATAACTGAGCTGTCAAAAGGCAGTTCTCCTACAAAAATGTTGCGTGATGCTTATCTCCTCTAGGATGTGAGCAGACACTGTGTGCTGCATGCCTGTGCAGAAGCCATCAGGGGAATTCTAAGGGCTCCCTCACGCAGATGGTTCAATTGACATTTGGGGGCCATTTCTTTTAATTTTTTTTTTTTTATCTCACAAGTAAACTATGTTCATTGTAGAAAAGTCTGACTTATTAACTAAGAAAAAATGACAGAGAAAAACTACTGTTGGTATCTGGATAATGTTCTTCTGCACTTTCCCCTGTATCTGTCTATACACAAATATAAACATTTTACAAAAGTGAGGTCCCAGTATCCTGTAACCGGCTTTATTTTACCTAACAATATGTTGTTAGTATTTTAGCATTGTTTGGAAACAATTCTCCACAAGTCTCACCTGCCAGCAGAGGCACTTTCTGCCTTTGTTGCAGACCAGCTTTTCAAGGATATTGCTTAGAGAACAGTCATGGAGGATGGAGGTCATGTTTCCTCCTGGTGCAAAGAGCAGACTGCTTATTGTCCATTATAAGAGACCTGGGTTCCTTAAGCTCAGGTTCCTCTCCTGTAATGCAGCCCACTGTGTGTGCAGATGTCACCTGACCCCCTTTATGTTGCTTTGTGGGAATTGCGGCTTGAGGAACTGGCACCCCACCCCCTCCCAAAAAAAGCTGATGTCCTGACTACTGCTGTTGCTGTGAGTAACAAAGCCTTTCATCTCTGACCCAAGAATCTTGTGTCTTCTCCCAGCATCCATTAAACTGTGTCAGGCTTGCTAATTTACCAGTGGAATAAAATCTCAGGCTCTTCACTGTTTCTTGACAATTGTATCATTAAACATAACTCAAAATAATCATTTTTAATGGCTGCATTTTAATGGGTATACCGTAATGTCTTTGTCCAGTTCCCTAATTTCTGGATTCTTAACATGTATCCAGTTCCTTGTACTTGAATATAATACTCAAATACAACATGTTTATACATTCATTCCTATAAATGACGATTTTCTGGATAAAGTTTGGATAAGATTTTTGAAAATTGAACAAATGTTTACTCTTGATGAAATGCAGATTCGATAATGATTAAGATTTTTCTGGCATTTAAAAATTAATTTCTATCAACTGGTCCTCGAGGTCAGGCCTCAGAAGGGGAGGACAGGTCAGCCAGCAGAGAACAGGATGGGCCCAGGTGACAGTGTCCAGTCATACAAGGCTTGCTGTGAAAGTAAGAAATCCAGAAAGATGCTGTGTGCTCAAAAGTCTACAGAGAAAGTTCTCACCCTAGCATTCCATCTCTGCAATTTGACTCCTAGCTAACGTTATGCTCATGCACACAAGACAAGGCCAAGGCCAAGGCTTGACAGACTAAAGTGGTAATGATACAATGAGCCACACTTAGACTTACACAGTTTAATACTTACACGGACAGGAAAAATGAATCAGAGTTCAGGGCACTGACTTTAGGGAAAGGCTGTGTCTGTCACCTCTGGGGGAAAATCTTTGTGTATTTCAGCTTCTCTTCCTCGGTTCCTCAGTGATACCCAGGTGGCATTGGTCTTTTCCCATTTGTGCTTTCATTACTTCTCTGCCTAATCTGCTCCTTTTATATCTGAAAAGTGATTGGTTTAAAACACACCCTATGCTGCTATGGCCTCCTCAACATAATAAAGAAAACCCTAATCCCAAATGGGATTACAGCCACAGATATATCCATTGCTGTCTAGTCAATTCCGACTCTTTTTGACCCTGTAAGACAGCGTAGAACTGTCCCACAGAGTATCCAAGGCCATGATTTTTGGAAACCCTGTGGGGTATTTCTGCTCTGACCTATAGGGTCTCTATGACTCAGATCAACTCTACAGCAACTTGTTGGGTTTTGGATTAATCTTTACGGAGGTGAACGGACACATCTTTCTCCTGCAGAGCTGCTGGTGGGTTTGAACTGCAGACCTTTCGCTTAGCAGCCGAGTGCTTAACCACTGCACCACAGGGCTCCTTTTCACAGGCATAGGGTTAGGATTTACAACACATATTTTGGGGGGACACAATTCAATCCATAACGAGCAGTAAGCGGAAGATGACCCGGTAGCAGCACCTTCCAAGCCTCCCGTCGGCTCCTGTTTTGGGACGACCACAGGTGTTCTGCCCAGACTCACATTGGCTGTGGTTCACGCCATCATCAGGCTGCAGTGTACCCTGTCTCTCTGTTTCCACCCTAAAAACTGGGCTCTGCAGAAACACTGAGGCACAGAGATTTAGCCCTTAGGGGCTTTGGAGTTGGGCAGAGGTGGTTATGAGCCTCAGCTCTGGCCCTTCTCAGCGGCTTTTGTAACTTTGGGCAAGTGGCTTCATTTCTTGGAGCCGCCATTTCCTCACGAGCAACTGGGGAAAATGGGGGGATCTGCCTCCTGGGGTGATGGGGGTGGATTTAATGAAACAAGGTACTGAAGAGCTTATTAGCATGTGGGGCAACTAGCAGGAATTCATTACAGTAGCTCTCACGACTGTGATTAAAGCTTGGCCCCCACACACCCTGCTAACAGTGGCAGCTGTGATGGCTGCTACAGCAGAGGTTTGGGTGTGCTATGATTATTGGGCAGTCTCCTCGCTTGGGAGAAGGCGCACGTTATACCCACGTCTCCGCCAGCATTCAGGAGGCAATTGTTGCCACGGGAGCCGTAACACCGAGAGCCTAATGTGTTCCTGTCCCAGCCTCGTGTTTAAGGATATGCAAGAGTTCTCTTTGTCTGGGAATAAACTTTGAAGATAAATGAGCTAAAGCAACGAACCAAGGAATAAAAACTCTCCGTCTTTGACTGTCACCTGCCCAAGGATGATGATGGTAACACCCTTAGATATAAGCCCTAACCTTGAAGAGCACTGAATGGCTATCAGCTAATGACCTTGGAAATCCTGAGGACCACACACACACAGAAAATCAAACTCATAAGCATTGAGTTGATTCTAAGTAGAACTGCCCCACAGGGTTTCCAAGGAGCAGCTGGTAGATTTGAACTGCCAACTTTTTAGTTAGCAGCCAAGCTCTTAACCACTGCACCACCAGGGCTCCGAAGACCACACAGGAGCTTACCAAATGGTAGCGTTGTATAGAGTCAAGCGCCATTTTCCTCTGATCTTTAGGAAAACTGCACTGCTTTAGACTCAGTCTGAGCTCTGGGCAGCATATTGACATTGCTCCCCTCCAGCCCTGCTTCGATACCCTGAAAAAGTAAGACAAATGAAGCTGCTAAAAATGGAGTTATGTATCCCAGCTCATTTTCCAATGGCCAGCATAACCTTCTGTGAAAATATCTGCTCAGTATTTGAAAGTGTATGTTTCCCCCACATCTCACAACGAAATACGGCTCGGGAAGCAGAGCTCCACAGTGCTTTTCTTTGTGCTGACAAACTGAGAAGTCTGAGGTGTTCATTTTCCCCAGAGTCAGAAAAAGCACAACCAGTCATGAAGTCTGAGAATGGCGCAGTTGACTGATAACAGCCAACAGTCGTGCCTATACATTCCCGTTTCACCAGTTACTCAGCTCTTTTTTAAAGGCATTATTAAGCTTGTTAGAGAATCACAAGGGGAATCCGTTTCATTAAGCAACTAAACAGTTAGACCTCGGAGTATTTAAAAAGATTACAGGCAGGTGAATCGTGCTGCCAAGTGGCCTGTGAAATGTGTCAGAGAGCAAAACGGATGGAAATTAAAATGTCTACAAGTCTTTCTAGATTGTATTTTTGTTCAAATTACTGTTAATTGGTAATTTGCCTATGTAAGATAGTCATCATAAAAATATTTTATATAATATAGATGTAAAAATTTTTTATTGTGTTAGAATATGTATAACATAAAATTTGCCATTTTTACCATTTGTAACTGTACAATTCAGCAGCAATTCATTACATTCGCAATGCTGTGTAACCATCGAAACCAAACCAAACCCAGTGCCGTTGAGTTGATTCCAACTCATAGCGACCCTATAGGACAGATTAGAACTGCCCCACAGAGTTTCCAAGGAGTGCCTGGAGGACTCAAACTGCCGACCCTTTGGTTAGCAGACGTAGCACTTAACCACTACGCCACCAGGGTTTCCCAACCACTATCTATTTCCTAAACGTTTTCATCAACCCAAACAGAAACTCTGTATCCATTAAGCAATAACTACATATTCCCTCCTCCAGCTCCTCATAACCTCTAACCTACTTTCTGTCTCTATGCATCTGCTGATTCATAGATATTTCATATAAGTGGACTCATACAGTATTTGTCCTTTTGTGTCTGGCTTATTTCACTCAGCATAATGTTTTCAAGGTTCGTCCATGTCACAGCAGGTATTAGAATTTCATGCCTTTTTTATGGAGGAATAATATTCCATTGTATGGATAGACCACATTTTGTTTATCCATTAATTTTTTGATGACACTTGAGTTGTTCCTACCTTTTGGCGATTGTGAATAGCGCTGCAATGAACATTGGTGTACAAGGGTCTGTGTGAGTCCCTGCTTTCAAGTCTTTGGCGTACATACTCAGGAGTGAATTGCTGAGTCATGTGGTAATTCTATGTATAACTTTTTTAGAAACTGCCAAACTGGTTTCCACAGCAGCTACGCCAATTTAGGTTCCTGTCAGCTTTATAATGTACATATCACGAGATATAACTACTGTCAATATCTTGCTTTAAACTTTTCAAAGTTTTACCTAGTACCTGGTATCTGTCTCCCCTTGTGTGTGGCACTGTGTCTATTTGCTATTTTTATAAAATACCCCTCAGAAGGGACTAGGTTTAGGACCCACCCTACACCTCTATGCCCTCATTAACATAATAGAAGAAACCCCGTATTTCCAAACAGGTATAGGTACAGAGGTTAGGACTTCAACATAAGTTTAGTGGGGACACAGTCAATCCATGAAAACCTGTTGCCATTGAGTCTATTCCAATTCATAGCACCCCTATAGGACAGGATAGAACTGCCCTGCAGGGTTTCCAAGGCTGTAATCTTCATGGAAGCAGACTGCCACATCTTTCTCCCACAGAGCGGCTGGTGGGTTTGAACCACTGACCTTTTGATTAGCAGCCAAACACTTAATCACTGCACCACCAGGGCTCCTTAATAAACCCCAAATCAGAGCTTTTGTGCATCAGCTGGCCAGGAAACCGTTTGAGCTATTGCGTGGTGGTGCTCCCGATCAACCACCAGTGGGATGTTGGTTCTGTCATTATCTTTCTGTATCAGTGTATATTAATGCAATTTACTGCATTTTAAAATTGTTAAGTAAAAACTAGTGAAAATGAAAAACTAAAGGTCTTACATTAATGGTAAGAATTATCAGTCTTCTGAGTGCATTGCAATTGAAACAAAGACGGCAAGCACCAGCATGTTAACAGTATATTTGATTTTGAAGAACATGTACAAAATGGAAAGAAAAATATTGTCAATATTATTCTATGCCTAAAAGGCAGGTCCAGGCAGAAATTTCATAACTTATCTTTATCTCCCAGAGAACAGAAGCCTTCTTCCAAAATGTATTGTTTACTTTCACTTTCCAGACATTCAACTGATGCCCAAAGGCAGGTCCTGACTGCCCACCTCTCCCAACAGTAGGAAAGCTTTCAGAATAATCACGGAGCCAGTGCAGAGGGCCAGGGTCACAGAAGTACCAGCTCTGCAGACGTAAAGCAGTGCTGATTTCTGCAAACTGCCCCAATGCTGAGATTCTACCGTGTCCCCCAAAACTCTCTTATCACTAAACGCCAAAGGACTGTCCCCTGAGGACAGACGGACTAGGCACAGAGAAGGGAAAGAGGCCAGGTTAAGAGTATGAGAAGAGAAGCTTTGAAGCCAGTAATCTGCTTTAGGATGGAAACACCTTTTTACTTCCTCTCAGGGGTGAAGACAGCAGGACCAGAAGGTATATGAGAACTGCGCTCCACAGGAACGAGACAGAAACACCTATTGTGGGCCTAGGCAGCCTAACACATAGTCAGTGTTCACTGGATGTTGAGTGACCCCCTTTCATCAAGTAAAGGAAGCAAAAACAGTGTCATGTATTGTTTTAACATATCTGTGGTCTCTATAATCTTTTCACTTTTATCTACTCACTTCTTGTTGTTAGCTACTGAGGTAGCCCCCAACTCATAGCAGCCCCACGCACAACAGAATGAGACGCTGACCAGTCCTGCGCCATCCCCACGACTGCTGCTCTCATCAAGGGGAACTGACATTTGTTGGTGAGGCCACTGCATATGGTTATGAAGAAACTATGTGAATGGCATCCCTGGGTTTGCACAGTGAGCAACCCATGCAGCTATACGCGGCTGTCCTGGCTGTTGGGTACCTCCTATGTTTATGGTACTGGGCTAGATACCATCACATAACATTATCACATCAAATCCTCCTAAGACCTCTGTAAGATGGGGGTTACCCCATTTCACAACTAGAGAAACAGGCTCAGAAAAGTTGAAGAATATCCCAAGATAGGATCTCACAACCAGGAGGCTATCAGACTAGCTCAGCTTCCTGCCGAGCTTTCTCAATTATCCCGGAGAGCTAGGAGTTGAATACAGTAAAATGCAGGCTGACCAACCCCCTCCAAAATTGCAAAGCGTGTGCAGTATACTCACTGTGTAACCCTCTCTGTGTCTCATGTTGGCTATGAGAACTGCCTCTCTTGAACTTTGGGGAAGATTCTTGGGTTCTTCAATCCAGGATGTGTGCAATGAATCACAAACTCCCATTTGAATTGTATTTCCTGTGCTAGCTCCAGAGTTTTTCCTTCCTTCTCTTTCATTGCCTGTTTCCTTTTCATCTTTCCACGAGGGGGCTGGGAGTCCCTGCATTACTTGTTACTCAGTGTCCTTCACAGCTGGGGCTGAAATCCTAGAACTGAGCTGGTAAAGCTTCAAAACAGAAAAGGAAAGACCACTCTGGGTCAAAGGGGAAGAGACTGGTGAGAATGCCTCCAGGACACAAGCACAGAACTGGAAGGAAAGAGGAGAGAGAAGTGCCAGCCTCACCCTTTCTACCTGCGGAAAGAGGCGCTCAGGGTGGAGAAGCGTGCTCCTTGGTGCCATTTGTAAGCCAGAGGCAGGGAGGTGGCAGAGGCAGGCATGAGGGGGCAGAGGAGCTCATCCCTGGAGTGACTTTTCCAAGGCAGAGGGCACATGGATGGCTCATTGTCATGCCTGCCTGCTGACTGTCCCCAGGGAGCCTATCTACGTGCACTGTTCTATCTCCCCAGCATCCTCTTTCCTGGGGCTCCACACTAGGCAACACTGATGGCATTTCTGAGATCTCAACTTGAATATCTTGCTATTTCCTTGAATTCAGTGCATCCAAATGGAGTTGGCCAAGCACCTCTCCTGCCTTTCTCATTCCCTACGCTGGAGCTGCCATTTTCCCAGCTGAGGCACACGTGTGCCTCATCTGCAGGGCGAAATGTACAGCTCAGGGCTAGAAGGAATGGGAGACAGAGCAGTTGGGGGTGGGAGGCACTGGGGGAGGAGCCTGGGAAGCCCCTGGGAGCCCAGGGATGCTTTAGCTACATAGGGAGGAGGAAGGGGCTGGCGGGGGGCGGGGGGAGAGGAAGAGGGGTCTGTTGGGAACAGCAATAAAATAAATCACAGTGATAGGAGTAGTAGTTTTAGTGGTAATAGGTAAAACAGCTGTTGACCTTGACAGTGCTTGCAGTATACCAGGCACTGTCCAAAGTGGGGAGCCCTGGTGGTGCAGTGCTTAAGCTCCTGGCTGCTAACTAAAAGGTTGGCCATCCAAACCCATCAGATGCTCTGCAGGAGAAAGATGTGGCAGTGTGCTTCCATAAATATTACAGTCTTGGAAACCCTATAGTGAAGTTCTACTCTGTCCCTATAGGGTCTTTATGAGTTGGAATCAACTCAACAGCAATGGGTTTGGCTCCAAACACGTTCCAAATATTAGCTCAATTAGCACTCTCAACAGCCCTAGGAGGCAGGTCATATCCCCGTCCCCACTGTACCGGTAAGGACACTGAGGCACAGAGGGAAGACCACAAATCCTAACTCAGCACTCTACTTTTTTATTATAACAGCATGAGTTATTTATTTTAAAAAAAGGAAAAATTTGGTAATGGATGATGGCGATGGTTGAACAATAGGAAGAATGTAATTAACATCACTGAATTGTACATGTAAAAAATGTTGAAATGTTATGTTACATAAATGTTTACTACAATTAAAAAAAACATAGATTCACAAAAAGTGGCAAATTAAAAAAAGAATATTGAAAACACAATGGGCAAATGGGTAACTAACACCTGCTCCCAGCCCATGTCAGGAAAGCTCTGTGCTGTGTGGCCAAGTGCCCAAGAGGCTCTGACACCAGTGCCTGGAGGGAAGGAAAGGCCTTTGAGTTTCAGCTGAGGATGAGGCTGAACCTAGTGAGAGAAGCTGGAGATGGCCCAGACTGAGAGGAGGGCAGGCTTTTGGGGGGTCTCCACCCATGCTGGAAATGTGGGTCATCTTGCACGAGGCCCACTGCTGGGTCATGGCTGCAGGATGCAGCTCCTGTGACCCGGGGCACACTGGGAAGGGCCACACGGGGGTGACCAGGTCACTCCGTGGAGGCTGTTGCTATGGCAAATGTATGCAAGGAAGCAGAGGAAGCGAGAGGAAATCCTCTCTTCCTGATTAAAGACTCCCCAATGTGGCCTCCACAACATCTTGTCTGAAGGGGAGTGCACAACCCCACTCTTCATTTCCATGGGCTCCTCCTCTGCTTTCTTCCATTTCAGAACCATAGAGACTGTTTGTTCATGATCCCTCTTGCCCCCTACATATATCATAGCGGCCATGGGGGTGAAGAGGAGATAAAATTGGAAAGGGGAGTTGTGGCTCTAGTTGGGTGGCTTTGGAAAGCCAGGCCTGGGCAGTTATAACACCTTAGCCAGAAAATGGGGTGACCTGAAGGTTTTCTCACTGGGAGTGACATGCACAGAGCTGTATCTCAGGAGGATGTTTCCGGGAGAAGAATTTAAAGAGGCTTACAGTGAGGAGGAATGGGAGTATGAGAGGGCTGTTGTAATGGTCTAATAAGGAAGGAAATCCTTGATTTGGGGTGAATAACCATGAGAATGGAGAGTGGTAAGGTCAAGATAAATAAGGTAAGTTGAGACTGCATCCTGTGGATGGAGGGCTAGGAGTAAGGGAGAGGGAGAAACCAAAAATTACCTCAGAGCCAGAGTTAACAGCTACATGGCTGAGGGACCCGGTAGCCACATACTCGAGCACAGCAGGCTGGTGGGGTCCTTGGCAAAACGGAGCCTGCCTCTCCCTCCTCACAGCCCCTGTAGACACGCCTGTTGTCCCATATACCAGAACTGGTATTTCAGGAAAATCTAAAGTCTCTTGAATTTTAAAGATAATAATAATTGCTAACACTTATGAAGCACTCAGGGCTGAGGGCAGAGCCATGACAGTTACTGTACTCTGGGGTGAGAGAGGGAAAGATGAGAAGTGACGGAGACAGACAGGAACTATTCAGAAGTAGGAGGCAAACAGAAAAACATCAGTGAAGATGCGAGTGGAAGGGAAGGAAGCGGTGGTCAGCGGTGCCACCTCATGGAGGTGGACAGGCAGGTGACTGAGGAAAGGCTGTCGTCAGGGACCTTCCAGAGAGTAACTGCAGTGGAGGAACAGCATCTGAGGACAGAGTGCAAGGGGTTGAGAAGAACAAGGGTGGAGAAACCCCAGACGCAGTGGGCGTGAACCTCTCTGCTAAAGTTTGGCCGAACTTCTTAGCACTCTGAGACTCACATTCCAGCCCCATTGGCATCACTAGCTTCAGTGAATACTTCCCGTTAGTCCCGCCCCCAGATGTCCACGGCCTCTTCCTTTCCCTGCTCAAGGTCATTATCAGAAAGAAGAAAGCCGCTCAATTGGGCTCTTCTGTGTAAATTTTCATCGAGAAGAGAAAATCGGCAAAACTGCTGAGTTTATTCCAAGGGTAGCCGGCTCCAATCCTGCTACAAAAATGAGCTTCGCCTGACTCCCCGGAGGTTGAGGTAGACAGGAAGCTGCGTCTCCACAGAGTTACACGGAGGTGGGAACCTGAGACGTCTCCGCTACGACTGCATTCTCTGGTGAGAACTGCAAAGAAAGATCCTCTTTTCTTCATGTTGTTACTTTACTCCAAGGCTGTTACTTCTGAAAGAGTGAAGGAATATCCCTCCTGAATAAACAGACATTAAAAAAAAAGAAAACCAGTTGCCATCAAGTGGACGCTGACTCATGACAATCCTACGTGTGTCAGAGTAGAACTGTGCTCCATAGGGTTTTCAATGGCTGGTTTTTGGAAGTATATCACTAGGCTTTTCTTCTGAGGTACCTCTGAGAGGACTCAAACCACCAGCCTTTCAGTTAACAGCTAAGCGCTAAATAGACATAAAGTAAAAAACAAAACAAAACCCGTTTCTGTGGAGTCGATTCCGATTCATAGTGACTCCATAGGATAGAGTAGAATTTTCCCATAGGGTCTTGAACTGCTGACCTGTTGGTTAGCAGCCAAACGCTTAACCACCAGCCACCAGTGCTTCAAAGAGACGTGCCAAAAACCAAGCCAAACTGTTGCCGTAGAGTTGATTCCGACTCATAACGACCCTAAAGGACAGGGTAGAGCTGTCTCATAGGGTTTCCAAGGAGTGCCTGGCGGATTCGAACTGCCAACCTTTTGGTTAGCAGCTCTAGCTCTTAATCATTAGGCCACAAGGGTTTCCTAAGGACACTTTTTATTCACTACTATACAGTAGAGGTTTGGCCCAGAGAGGCGCTCTCAGATCTACCATGGGAAGGGAAACTGACAGCCCCTGCAGTTGGCTGAAGTCAAGTTTTACTTCCCACTGGCTGCTCCAGCCAATGATGGAGCACGTCAAGGCCACTAGGCAGGCCCATTCTTGCCAGACCAGGACTCCACTTGCACAAGATTTTGGATTGAGGACTCCTGTTGGCCTTGCTGAAACTTTTCTGGAACTGCAGTAGTCTGCCACCCAGCCTCCCTTCCTTCTCCGGCTCCTTCACGGGGGTCAGACCTGCATGGCCAGCTCTCTCAGCCTCCTCTGGCTCCCGCCATTTTCCCTCACAGGTGTTTCCCGTAATACAGCCCCTCACAGCAAATCCCATCTTGGAGTCAGCCTTTAGAGGAACTGAACTAACACCTACAGCTTAGTAGAGGATTAGCCGTTCAATGTTGGGCATGAGGAGGGGAACAGCAGATTTGGAATCACCAACCCTGGACTAAACCACATATTGGCTTTCTACCCCCAGCCTGTGAAATGGAGAGGAAAAGAATAATGTCGATGGATGCTAATAATACAGCCTCACAGGCTGTAAGTATCAGATATACTTTATAAACAATAAAAAACTTTACAAATGTTATTAATATTGATAAATAATGAAGATGATAAGCTCTCAAAATGTAATTTGTTGTCAGAAACCAAGTGGAAGTGATATGACAGCTCTGAGGATGAATTCTGTGCATGGATTCTCTCTCTACTGTTGTAAAATAAAACGAGAAACTGATTTCTACTAATGCAAGAGTTGAAGGAGAAAGGCTTAGGACATTGTACTGGTGGGTGTGAAGTTGATTTTCAGTAGATACATTCTTGAAACCTCTTTCTAAATCAGTAACTCTCCTTTCTTTCTCTCTCAACAGCTGGTGTAACCTATGCCAGGTGGAAGACTCTCCAGGTCTTTTTAAACTGTTCAGGAGTCTTGACTGGACCCTCTTCTTGTCCCATAGCATTCTGTGTTCTTTCCTGAGTCGTTTTCATCCACCTCTGTTTAGTAACACTGATAAACTGATTTACTCGTAGGGCAAAGGTCCTCCAATCAAGGAAGTTCACAGGGCACTTTCCCAAGATTCCACAATGAAGGTTGATGATCTCAAGGCCTGGGAGATGGTTTTGTCAAGACTACTGGATAATGTGTGACTTTGTTGCCATAAGACTGGCCAAGTCTGCTGACATTTTGCGGTGCCTTTGAGATCCCAGTGGACATTCTTTACAAGCCTTTAGTCTTTAGCCTGAACCTTCAAGCTTCTCTACACACCCCATCAGGTAACTCACAGCTGCCCTCCGCTTTCCTCTTTGTTTCGGTCTTCACCTGGAGTTCACAATGCCCAGTGTCCTACGTTAGCTTTACTGGTGAAACAATTACTGGGCAAGGGTGTTCTGCTATTGTGCTTCCAATGTATTCTTACTCATTGCTATTGACATTTATTCATCCCGGAAATATTTATCAGCCACCTACTGTGTGCCAGGCACTGGATAGCCACAGGGACAGAATAGTAAATGAGAGAAATACATTAGCCTATCTTTCACAGAACCATTGCCTGGTTCCGGAAAGAAAACTGGACATATAAAAGCAGAAAGGCCGCTGAATGTCATTTCCAAGGAAGTTCATATGGAGAGCTGGGAGAAAGTACAGCCAAAGGAACCATCCTAACATAGGCCTGGGGTAGTTAAGCAATTTGCTTCTTGTTGCTGTTGTTAGTTGCTGTCAACTTGACACCAACTCATGGCAACCTTATGTATAATAGAATGAAATGTTGTCCAGTCCTGCATTATCTTTGTGATGGTAATATATCTAGGCTGCTGTTTAAAACAACAGAAATTTATTCTCCCACAGTTCAGAAGGCTGAAATTATGAAATCAAGGGGCTAGCAGGGCCACGAAGGCTCTAGAGAAGAGGATCCTTCCTTGCCTTTTCCTAGCTTCTGATGGTTGCTGGCAATCCTTGGCCTTTCTTGTATTATGGCACTCCAATCTCTGCCTCCATCATTACATTGCCTTCTTCCCAGTGTGTCTCTATCTCCAATTCTCCCTTGTAAGTTACTGCTATTTAAGGTCTACCTTTATCTAGTATAATCTTACTTTAACTTGATTATAACCTATCTTTCCAAATAAGGTCACATTCACAGTATCAGAGGTCAGGACTTCAACACACCATTTTGGGGAACACAGGCGAACCCACAGCAGATCATATAGCCAGCGAATGCAGAGCCAGCGTTAACCGTCATCAAGAAAAGCAAAAGCAAACCACCACCAACAATAATGACTTTTAAAAATATTAATCCAACTTCTTCTCCTGCCTTTCTTTTAGCGAAACAATTGCTCTTCCAGGTTAACGTTTTGGTGGAGTAAAACTTCATGTAACAGAGAACGTGAACCTTAGTTACACTTTGTTATAATGCCCTGTAGAGCACTAGGGATGGTACATTGTCAGAAACAAAGCCTTATAATTGGCTGATTACCCACTCAGAGGCCAAAGAATAGTGCAAGAGATGGTGTTTCCACATCCTTCCACAGAGAACCCAACCTTGGTACATGCCTGGGCTTCCCGTTTCCCTCCAGTTTCCATCCCATTTCTTGCCACCATGATCACCTGAGATCCTTTCACCTATGAAGGTCCCTGACTGCACCCTAAAAGCAAATGTTGAGTCTTGAGGTTCTGAGCTTCACTCTAGGCTCCATCTGGAGAGGAAGTGGCAGGCACAAATTTGAAGGAAGACTTGACTCCTTCAGATATTTCAAATTGGGGTTTTTGGAGGATAAATAAACTATTCTCTAGCTACATTTTCCTGCTTAATTCTAATGTATTTTTTATCCCACTCTCATCTCCCCCAAAACAGTTGCCAATCTTTTTCTTAATCTTGCTAAAAACTCTGAAGAGCTGTGCTGGAAGTAATGGAGGTAGGGAAGAAAAAGGGGAAAAAAGGGAAATAAATCCACCTTGCCGCATCTAGAAAGTTCTAAGCCTTGGTAGATAATGAATTAAAGTTATACAACTTATTTAAACATTCCTCTACGTGAGAGAGAGCTTAAAACCCCAAGAGACTTCTCTGAACTATACAGACCCATTCCAAAAACACCCACTGTCGTTGAGTCAGTTCCAACTCATAGCAGTCCCATAGGATGGGGCAGATCTACCCCATAGGATTTCCAAGGCTGTAGTCTTTACAGAAACAGACTGCCACATCTTTCTCTGGCAGAGCCACTGGTAAGTTCGAAGCAGTGACCTTTCAGTTAGCAGATGAGTGCTTAATCAATCTGCCACCAGAGCTCCCTGAACTACACAGAAGGGGTTGGGGGAGAAAAAAAAATATGTTCTGATTTAATTCCTACATTACAATGAAAGCAGTTGTCCTGTGTGTGGCATGATTTTTCCATTATCTTAATGCATCAGTTAATGATGATTCTCAGAACCCATTCATGCCATTACAGGAGCCGACACGTTAGATCCTACCCTCCACCCCATGGGCGCAGATGCAGCTTTACTGCAGGGGTGCTTGTCTTCCTCCCATCAAAGCCTCGTCAGCACCAGCCATTGATTGGGCAGCATATGCCAGCCTGAAGGGGCAAAGCAACTTCCGTTTCCCACATGTGGGTTCCTGCCCCCATTACCTTTCCGTTTGTAATATCGCCGTGGAGGCATCCCATTCAGAAGTGCCCATTGTGCTGATGATAGCTTATGGTTGGCTCTTTGGTACCACGGGCAGTCAGAAATGCCAGGTGGTCATGCACTGCACAAAACATTGGGAAAACCTCCCTCTGTGTGAGAAGAAGCATGATTTTTAATATGTAGACATTTTCAGATTTTATCCTTCCTCTACCTAAAACAATTCCAGAATAGCCAACTTGCTCTTTTTCTGTCTTTCAACCCCTCTCCCTGCTTTCTCAGAGTAGAAAGGGCAAAAGCCAAGCAAAGTCTCATCAGAAGAGAGGTGTGAGCAGAAGAATATACTCCCCAGGTAGTTTCATGGGGACGGGGAATATGTAACTGATCAAATGGGTCTTGAGAAAGGGCCAGAGACTAAGATGGCAGGGACAGAACTATATGGTTGAGAGAAAGAGAGAGTGCTTATGGCATAGAAGAGTGAGAAAGCCCTGTATATTTGCGGTGGCAGAGAACAACAGAAGTCACAGAGTTGTTGGGGACTCTGCCCTCAGAGCCCAATCAATGGTTGAGAGAGATCTAAGTAAAATGGAATCGCCTACCAGTGTTGCAGTTCTTTAGATGGGATACTCTGAAAGTGGACCTCATGATTCCTAGCTTTATAAGCAGAAGATTTTGCTTCCTGGCCACTCTATGTCCATCTGTCATCCCGACACTGAGACTAGTTAGAAGGGATGAGAACATAGACTTAACAGGCTTTCAGAGGATGAAGCTGAATTGGAGATAATCTAGTCTAATCTCCCACTTAATTCAGGAAGCCTCCTTCTGCTCCCCACCCTCACCTCTGCTTGAAGGCTTCCAGTTGTGTGTACCATAGGTCCCATTTAGAGCCAGTCTGATTATTGTAAAGTTCATGCCTAAAAAAAAAAAAAATCATGCCTGGTTATTGTAAAGTTCAAAAGACCTGGCTTCCAAACTTTGATGAGTGTTGAGCTCTTGATCCCTGAGTCTTAGGCCCCTCATGTGGAAAAGGGTCATAACAGTTCCTTTCTCAGAGTATCTGTGACGACCTAATGACACATGGATGTGCATGTGCTCCAGAAAGGACAATGCAGATTCCAGCCAAGAGTGTAGCCTCATGGCTCAGTGTCCTTGACCAAATACCTTGTCAGTCCAGTGGGGAAAAAGGAGGTCTGCTGTGTAAATATAAATAAAAGAAGGGATTTGACATGGTTTGGGTTTTAAAGTACAATGTGGTAACATCCAAATACCCATGCCTGTTTCTCGTTGCCTTTGAGTCGATTCCAACTCATAGCAACCCTATAAGATAGAGTGGAACTGCTCCATAGGGTTTCCAAGAAACAGCTGGTAGGTTCAAACTGCTGACCTTTTGGTTAGCAGCCAAGCCCTTAACCACTGTACCACCAGGGATCCTCCAAATAACCATCTATATTCAATTGATATTAGGAAAGTATCGTCAAAGAGCCATATAAACCGGGGGCTGGAGAACATTGGAAATCCTATGTTACTCTAATCAAAATCATTCCATTTACAGTACTTCTTATTTCCTAGTTTATACATGCTTTTTGTTTAATGAGCTTGGCACCTACGTAAGAATATATATTGAAAATTGGGAGTCATGGAAAAGCTGAGAGTAAAATAGAAAAAAAAAATGATTCCAAGAAAAAAAATAAAAACTCAAAATATTAATTAGAGTGAGGGAACAAGAGGTGAGTTTTCTTTTCTTCCCACATGTCAAATTTTTCTAAGTTCCAACCAGGTGCCGTTGAGTCGGTTCTGACTGATGATGGCCCCATGTGCATCAGAGTGGAACGGTGCTCAGCAAGGACTGATTTTTCAGAAGTATTTTTATATTACAGGACTTTCTTCCAAGGTGCTTCTGGGTGGACTCAAACCTCAAGGCTTTTGATTAGCAGCTAAGTGCATTAACAATTTCTGCCTCCCAGGGACTCCGCAATAATGTTATAATACCTTACTAATAACAACAAAAATGTGACATGACAAAATTCAGAAAAATTCCTTACTAACTTCATGTGAGATGTGAATTCTTTCATCTTTCACTGCCTCAGGTTCTTCATCTCAAATCAAGGGAATTCAAATAGGTGGTACATAAATAAATAAGGTCCTTTCTTAGAACAACCCTATTATTCCAGAATGTGAAAATTTCACTTATAGACACTAGGTTGTCACCCATTCAAAAAGCCTTCACCTTCACAGTCGGATGATTTTCCACAGAAAAATCACACATTTGCTTAACAACTATATATATCTTGCTCAAAAATAATAAATAAAAGAATGACAGATTGATGTTTTGAATCTTGGAAATGTCTGACTAATAGAAGAGCTATCAAATTGTGCCTTTGGCTATGAGAAGATTGATGATATTACACAGCACATTTATGCCTGGATTACCAAGTGAAAATTGGCACCTCTCAGATGAGATAACGTCCTTTGAGTCCATCCCTTTCCTGGCGTGTAAGGCTCCCCATGGTCTTTGGATGCACAGCCCGAATGCTCATTTGTTTTAAGGTAGCTGTAGTTGCTGGGGTCTGACCTGAACGTTCCTGCAAGCCATTAAAAAAAAAAAGAGTGAAATGCGGTGACCACATACCAAAGTGCCTTTGAAATTTGCATACTTCTTAAATATCAAACTACATCTCCCAGGAGAAGAAAAGAAGAGGAAAAATGAGGTGGAGAAAGAGCTTCATGAACAGCAGGTGTTAGTCTAATTTTAAAATATAATTTACATGAAATATTACATGCTTCAAAGGAAAAATTAAGAGAATATCTAAAAAAAAAAAAAGATCTATAGTAAAGCTTAAAACCCCAAAACCAAACCCATTGCTATCAAGTCATAGCGACCCTATAGAGCAGAGTAGAAAGCTGCCCCATAGGGTTTCTAAGGAATGCCTGGTGGATTTGAACTGCCAACCCTTTGCTCAGCAGCCATAGCTCTTAACCACTATGCCACCAGGGTTTCCATAGTAATCCTTAGAGGGTTAGATTTTTGTTGGCTGACAAAAGGATAAAAATACAATATTTGGAGTCAGACAGACCCATTTGCTAGCTCTGGGGCTAATTACTTAAACCCTCTGATCTTCAGTTACTTTGTCTGTAAAATTGGCATGTAATAGGCTCTTTTCTACTTCCTCAGTAACCTTAGCTGTTGTTAGGTGTCTTTGAGTCGGCTCCAACTCATGACAAACTCCATGTACAATAGAAAAAAACAGATCTTCACAATTGTTGGTATGCTAAAGTCCATTGTTGCGCCACTGTGCATTCTGAGTGCCTTCTAACCTAGGGGCTCATCTTCCAGCACTATATAAAACAATATTCTGATGTCATCCATAAGGTTTTCATTGACTGTTTTTCAGAAATAGATGGCCAGGTCTTTCTTCATAGCCCTTCTTTGTCTGGAAGCTCTGCTGAAACCTGTCCACCACGGGTGACTCTGCTGGTGTTTGAAATACCAGCGGCATAGCTTCCGGCATCATAGCAACATGAAAGCCACCACAGTATGACAAAATGACAAATGCGTGATGGCAGATAACCTTAAGTGTCTTGAATTGTATGATAAATAGTTTATAAAATCTTTGCAATATAGTGCTTTTTTCATATTTCCTTTGAAACATTTTCTAGTACATGATAGCAATAAATCTTGATCTTAAGCTGAAAATCCAAAAAAAAACAAAAACAAAAACAACCATTGCTGTCGAGTTGATTCTGACTCATAGCGACCCTGTAAGACAGAGTAGAGCTGCCCCATAGAGTTTCCAAGGAGCACCTGGTGGATTTGAACTGCTGACCTTTTGGTTAGCAGTCATAGCACTTAACCACACCGTGAGGGTTTCCAAAAATCCAAATAATTCCTTTAAAAAACTCTTTGAAAGAACCTTACTAACAATAATTTGACCAGAAATTTCTATTCCTTCTGCATTTGAACATGGACCCTAGCCAACAATTTATTATTAAAACTTTCTGAGTTGTCAGCAATAAAGAAGTGGAGAAAATGGGTTGAAAATACGTATCTGCACACAAAACCTTAAAAACCACTTGATTTGCTTTTCGTTTTTGTTGAATTCCATCAACATTATTTTATTTTATTTAAGATAAAAGATGTGAAAACTCCATTTTCTGAGGGAGAATGAGCTCCTCTAGGTCGTTAGTAGTTACAAAGGCGACGTGTATTTCATTATCCGAGACTGACTAAGAATTTACTTTCTAAGCCATCCATTAGTGAGGAATATTGGCTGCACATATTAGTGGCTGGGCGCCACAGACAATTCACATTTAAAAGCACATTTTCGCTTCTCAGAAGCACTTTGAAAGTGATTGTTTTGTTTATGCTGACAACTCTTGATGTTTTGAGCCTCTTACTAATCTTTTCTACCACCCTATAGGATGGGTCTGGGATAGCATGGAGTAGAACTGCCCCATAGGGTTTCCAAGGAGTGCCTGGTGGATACAAACTGCCGACCTCTTGGTTAGCAGTGGTAGCACTTAACCACTATGTCGCCAGGGTTTCCCCAACATAATAAGGGTTCGGTAAATACCTGCTGGCTCGTTGATGGACATTTCAGCCATACAGGAGGGAAGAGCAGCTTCATGACTGGCCAGCGGAGGGCGCTGGAGGGTAGAGTGACCTGCTTGTTCCCGGTTTTCAAGCTGAAAGTCTCTTGTCCTGGGAACCCCCTCAGTCCCAGGCAAACCAAGATGGTGGTCACCCTCATGGGGGAGTGCCTTTGTGCGCATCAGAAGGAATCCAGGCAGAGTTAGAACATGTGATGCGAGGCCGGTTGTATGCTGCACCTTCACAGCACACGGAGGAAACAATTCAAAGAAAAAAAAAACCAGAATGCTTCCTCAAGTAAAATTGGGAGTTGCTTCAAACCACGGATGCAAGCTGAGCAGACCATTCATTCATTCACTCAATCACTCATTCACCAAATGGGCTTCTACCTTGTGTGCCGGGAACAAGGATAAGCAGATGAGCACATCTCAGTCCCTATGTTACTGGCACCTCTACGCCTTTAATTAAATAAGGTTCTTGCCTCTCACTGGTCATGAATGAACAGGTAAGGCATGGAGAGTTTTCTACACAAGCAAAGCTTTATTAAAGAGTCTTGTAAGTGGAAATGAGAAGGGCCTAGGCAATGCTTAATCCCATCTCCCAGAACAAAGGACTTGCATGGGTTTTAAAAATTCCTGGCGGGGTCGGGGCGGGGGGCGGTATTCATGTTTATTCAGAGGCATAGATGGGGCTTTCCGGCAAATGGCCTGTTTTGGGTGGGGATAGGTTAACTAAGGTACACGTGCAGCAGCTTTTTAAGATGGCTTTAAGACAGCTCCTGTCCCGGAGGCTTCTGGGATCAGTAGCAGGACTTATTATGGGGTGTTGCACCTGCACAGTCACCTGTTCCATGAGTTCAATTCCCCGGCTGTGTCTGCAGCCCCTCGTGGAAGGGTCACACAGCAGTCACAGGTGGATGTTCTGGGCATGTCCCTGCGGCTGGTTTCATCTGGCTGCTCCTGAAAGGCAACTTTAAGGAAATTTCCAGGCTATTTTCTGATACCTTGCCCCACCGTTCTGGGGAATGGCTTTGTTTCTACATCCTGGCCCACTTCCTGTTACTTTGTTACCTTAATTTGTTTATGTGAATTGCAGATTTGGGGGCCCCTCTCTTCCCTGTCTTACCTGCACTCAGAACTCCAAGTGGGTGGGTGGTGGTATTGATCAGTGGTCATGCCTTGAACTCAGGTGCCACCTCCATGTCCTTGGCCTAGGAGGGACTGTTCTCCCACCCACACCCCCACGCCTGGTGTTCTGTAGTGCTCCCACCCAGCTCCTCCTACTTGAAAAAGCCTTCTGGGGTAATTGCAGGATCAGCTACACCTATAAATTCACTTTGCTCCTCATTGGTATTCTCTCTCTCTCTCCTTTCCTCCTTCCCTCCTCCGAAGACATGAATTATATATCCCACAGGCATGTATAATTAAAGAAAATTAAATCTAAAGTATCCTCACCCCATCAAGCTCCTGTTTATTTACTCTCTGTGCTCACTGCTTGCTGTTAGTACTCTTATTGATTATAGCTTATACCGGGAAGAACAGGGTAGAAAAATTAGTTGCTGCTGATAACACAGGAAACAGGCACCTGAAGCATTTATTGTGCACCTGCAATATCCCCTCCACTCAGTACTATGAAGGACACAGACATGTCCCCTTGTCACAATAGCCAAGGACCCACCAGTAGCCCCAGGCCCAAGGGTATAGCTACTGCAAGAAGAGCAAGGCCCCGGGCCTCACCTGGCTCGCTCTCTCTCTGTCCTGAATCCCCAGGACTTATTTCACGTTCCACTTTCTGATCAGCCCCTGATCCAACACGGGATATGGCAACACAGCTGTGCTGATGTGGCTTTTTAGCTTTGGGAGACATTTAATGGCATAGCTGTGCCAGTGATCCTGTCAAAATGTGAAGTCACTGCTATATATTACCAACTCTTGTGTACAGCAAATGTGCAGTCTTCATTTCTTCCCCATCCCTGCCCCCTTCATTGGGGGACACTTTATTCTTTTTTTTTTTTCCTCTCCTTTATTATCTACAATTCTTTTGAAGTATGTTCTTTTATTTAGTGCTTCTTTCTATAAATCTATTAGAATGGAATTAATCTCTACGGGTTTATGCCCTGCTTCCATAAAGTTGTTATAAAGTCGGTTATTGATGTTACATATAATTTGTGTATACTACTGAGTACTGGGAGAGCCGTTAGACATTTATTTGAGGTGCTTCTCTGCAATTTGACTCGACAGCAGTGGTTTGGTCTGCAATTTGGAGTAAAGAATAGCTGCCCGAGTATACAAGACAGGTGAGGGGCTGGTGAGCTGCCCTCTACTGGGTGAAGGGGTAGATTGGGATGGTTTGTATTTTGGGCATTCTGAATTTGTAGGACCTTCCAGGACTTTTTTTTTTAACGTCAATTTCTTAGAGCCTCAGTTTGATTAACTATAAAATGGGCATGACCACACTTTCTGAAACAGGGAGACCTTAAGGAGAAAATGAACACCAAGGTCTTTTGAACCTGCATGAGAAGAGCCTGAAAAGAAACTGGACCGGACTTGGTTTGGTCTTGCCTCACCTAGCTTAGCACTGTTCTACCTGTGGTGTCATTTGAGGCAGGAGAATTCAGAAATAGGATGTGCCTGGTATAGGAATATCACCCGGGTCTCTCCCTGAGAACCATAGGTTCAATTCACACCCTGTATTTTTTTTTTTTTTTTAGGTGGGGTTGAGGTTCCTTCCCTCTGTCAGTCATCTTAAGAGGAGGTCAGGCCAGAGAATGAGGGCTTGGAAGGGGAGCCTTGGACTCAGCTGAAAGGGGAGAAATAGAAACCAACCACCTTCATCATTTCCATCTACCCAAGGGTCACATGGAAACATCTGGGAGCTTTCAGGTGGTCAGGATGGAGGGATGCCCTGGTAAGACAGGCTGGGTTATTAGTTATTCTCTGCCTGTAATTCCCTTCCATGTCCCTCAGACCATCAGGAAGGACTTTCACCTGGTTTGACTGAGGAGTCTAATAGTGAGGGAAGCAGGACATAGATTTCTGCAGTAACCGTCCCCACCGGCCACCTCAAGCCTCCTCAGCTTTATAGTGACCTCCTAACCATCAGCATTCTCATTAAAACAGCCTCCTCGGGGTTAGAAGACTAAGTCTTGTTTGTTTTTGAAAGCCAGTTTCATACTTAATTGCAATCTCCTTGAGCGACTGGAGCCACAAGCCCAGGCAGCTCTGGGACAAAAGGAACCGTGATACCTTACTTCCGCACAAACCTCCCCCGGTGCAGATCTTAGGGGGCTGGTGAGCGGGAAACATGGGGGGTTTGGAGAAAGCCACCTCCCTAAGTGACTGCCTCCAGCACAGTTGCCCTCTCTCCTTTTGTTACTCATCTCTGCCAAGCTAACTCTTCCTTTAGTCCCACTAAAAGCCCAGTTGCCGTTCAGTCAACTCCAGCTCATGGTGACCTCATGTGTTTCAGAGTAGAACTGTGCTCCAGAGGGTTTTAAATGGCTGATTTTTTAGAAGTAGATCACCAGGCCTTTCTTATGAGGCTCCTCTGGGTGGACTCGAAGCTCCTACTTTTCCGTTAGTAATCCAGCACTTAACCGTGTGAACCATGCAGGGAGTCTATTAAAACCGAAAAACCAGTTGTCGCTGAGTCATCTGGACTCATGGCATCCCATGTGTTTCAGAATAGAACTGTGCTCTGTAGGGTTTTCGATGGCTGTGATCTCTTGGAAGTAAATTGGCAGGCCTTTCTTCTAAGGGACCTTTGGGAAGATTTGAACTTCCAACCTTTCATTTAGTAGCTAGGCACTTAGTTATTTTTGCCACCTAAGGCCTCCTGGGAGTTTGTTATTGTCAGGTGCCATTGAGTCAGTTTCGACTCGTAGATAACCCACGTACCCACGTGACGGAGTAGAGCTGTGCCACAGGGTTTTCTTGGCTGTAATATTTGCGGAAGCAGATCACCAGGTCTTTCTCCTGCAGAACAGCTGGGTGGGTTTGAACCACCGACCTTTCAGTTAGTAGCTGAATGCTTAACCATTTGCACTATCAGGGCTCCTTGAAACTCTGTTGTTGCTATGTGCCGAGTCGATTCCAACTCACAGTGACTCTATAGGACAAAGCAGCACTGCCTCACAGGGTTCCCAGGTTGTGATTTTTACAGAAGCAGACTGCCACATCTTTCTCCCATGGAGTGGCTGGTGGGTCCAAACCACTGAACTTCCAGTTAGCAGCCACTGGCTTAACCACTGTGCCACCGCTGCTCCTTGGAGCTTTATTGTTGTTGTTGCTAGTTGCCATTGAGTCAGTTCCAACTCATAGAGACGCTGTGCTCAATGGAACAAAACACTGCCCTTTTGACAGTCCATGGTACATTCAATATTCTTCATCAGAGCCTTAATTCAAAGGTGTCAGCATGTCTTTGGTCTTCCTTGTTCGTTGCTCAGATTTCACATGCATATGAGGCAGTTGAAAGTACCATGGCTAGGGTCGGGCACACCTGAGTCCTCAAAGTGATAGCTCTGCTTTTTAACACATTAAAGTGGCCTTTTGCAGCAGATTTGCCCAATACAATACTAAGTCATTTGATTTCTTCACTGCTGCTTTCATAAGCATTGATTGTGGATCCAAGTAAAAGAAATCCTGACAACTTCAATCTTTTCTCCATTTATCATGATCTCGCTTATTGGTCCGGTTGTGAGGACTTTTGTTTTCTTTATGTTGAGGTGTAATCCATACTGAAGGCTTTTGATCTTCATCAGTAAGTGCTTCAAGTTCTCTTGACTTTCAGCAAGGAAGGTTGTGTCATTTGTATAGCAGAGGTTGTTAATGAGTCTTCCTCCAATCCTGATGCCCTGTGCATCTTCATATAGTCCAGCTTCCCGTATTATTTGCTCAGCATACAGATTGAATAAGTATAGTCAAAGAATACAACCCTGACACCCACCTTTCCTAATTTTAAACCATTCAGTATCCCCTTGTTCTATTTGAACAACTGCCTCTTAGCGTATGTACAGGTTCCTCATGATCACAATTATGTGTTCTGGAATTCCCATTCTTCTCAATGTTATCCATAATTTGTTATGATCCCCACAGTCAAATGCCTTTGCATAGTCAATAAAACACAGGTAAACATCTTTCTGGTATTCTCTGCTTTCAGTCAGGATCCATCTGACATCAGCAGTGATATCCCTCATTCCATATCCTCCTCTAAACCTGGCTTGCATTTCTGGCTGTTCCCTGTCCATGTATTGCTGCAGCCATGGAACTCTATTGGACACTTCCTAAATCAGTTTAAGTAACAGGAGCTACTGCCATTTATTGAAAGTTTCCTCTGTGTCAAACGCTAAGTAAAACTATTTATGTACATAATTTCGTTCAATCCTTACAGCAACTTTGTGAGATAGAATTTTTTATCCCTATTTTGTAGAGGAGAAAAGTGAAGGCCAGAGAAGTTAAATAATGTATCCAGGGTCAGACAGGGAGTCTGGAGTCAAAGTAATCTTTTGGCTCAAAAGCCTGTTATTATCCTTTCTGCTAAAAAAAGATTAAGGATTTTCCTATCTCTAATAGACATTTAGACTAATGGAGAAAGTTAATCTGTTAGCTGGTTTTTGGTCACTTTTTATTTTGATACAATTTCAAGCTTAGAAAAAAATGGTAAGACTGTTGCAATAACTCCTATATACACTTTGTCCAGATTCACCAACTGTGTAGAGAGACAGAGAATTTTGTTTTTTCCCTGAACCATTTGGGAGTAAGCTGGACACCTAGTGTCTCTTTACTCCTAAATAATTTGGGGTATGTTTCTTAAGAAAAAGACACTCTCTTTTTTAAACCACAACCCAATGATCAAAATCAGGAAATTTAACATTGGTATGATATCGTTCTCTGACCAGAATTCACACTCAGACTTCATCGATTGTCCCAGTAATGTCCTTTTGGCTACTTTTCCCCTCGGATCAGAATCCAGTCCAGAAGCACACGTTACATTTAGTTGTCATGTCTGTTTAACCTGCTTTAATCTACAACAGCTGTCCAGAATTACTTCATGGTTCACTTTGACATTTTTGAAGAAGAGGGGCCAATTATTTTGTAGAATGTTCCTCAATGTAGTCTTTCTGATATTCCCTCATAATTAGATTCAGGTTATGCGTTTTTAGCGAGAACAACATAGAAGGACTTATTGTCCCTCTCAGTGCATCGTATCGGCTAGCTGCTTTAAAATAACATTTGTAGGAATACACAAAGTCATCATACCAAGAAGAATTAGTCGATGTTCAACCATTTCAAGAGGTAGCATATGATCAGGAATCAATGGTACTGAAGGAAGAACTCCAAGCTGCTCTGAAGGCATTGGCGAAAAACAAGGCTCCAGGAATTGATGGAGTATCAATTGAGATGTTTCAACAAAAGGATGCAGCGCTGGAAGTGCTCACTCGTCTATGCCAAGAAATATGGAAGACAGCTTCCTAGCCGACTGACTGGAAGAGACCTATACTTATGCCTATTCCCAAGAAAGGTGATCCAACCAAATGTGGAAATTATAGAACAATATCATTAATAGCACACGCAAGCAAAATTTTGCTGAAGATCATCCAAAAGCGGCTGCAGCAGTATATCGACAGGGAACTGCCAGAAATTCAGGCCAGTTCAGAAGAGGACGTGGAACCAGGGATATCATTGCTGATGTCAGATGGATCCTGGCTGAAAGCGGAGGATACCAGAAGGATGTTTACCTGTGTTTTATTGACTATGCAAAGGCATTCGACTGTGTGGATCATAACAAATTATGGATAACACTGTGAAGAATGGGAATTCCAGAACACTCAACTGTGCTCATGAGGAACTTTTCCATAGATCAAGAGGCAGTTGTTCAGACAAAACAAGAGGTGGTTTAAAGTCAGGAAAGGTGTGTGTGAGGGTTGTATCCTTTTACCATACCTATTCAATCTGTATGCTCAGCAGATAACCCAAAAAGTTTGACTACATGAAGAAGAATAGGGCATTAGGATTGGTGGAAGACTTGTTAACAACCTGTGTTATGCAGATGACACCACCTTGTTTGCTGAAAGTGAAGAGGACTTGAAGCACTTACTGATGAAGATCAAAGACCATAGCCTTCAGTATGGATTACACCTCAACATAAAAAAAATGAAAATCCTCACAACTGGACCAATAAGCAACATCATGATAAATGGAGAAAAGATTGAAGTTGTCAAGGATTTCATTTTACTTGGATCCACAATCAACAGCCATGGAAGCAGCAGTCAAGAAATCAAAAGACCCATTGCAAAGGGCAAATCTGATGCAGAAGACATCTTTAAAGTGTTAAAAAGCAAAGATGTCACCTTGAAGACTAAGGTGTGCCTGATGCAAGCCATAGTATTTTCAATTGCATCATATGATGTGAAAACTGAACAATGAATAAGGAAGACCAAAGAAGAATTGACAAAGAATATTGAATGTACCATGGACTGCTAAAAGAACGAACAAATCCATCTTGGAAGATGTCCAACCAGAATGCTCCTTAGAAGCAAGGATGGCGAGACTACGTCTTATATACTTTCGACATATCAGGAGAGATCAGTCCCTGGAGAAGGACATCATGCTTGGTAAAGTACAGGGTCAGCAAAAAAGAGGAAGACCCTCAACAAGATGGATTGACACGGTGACTGCAATGATGGGCTCAAGCATAGCAACAATCATGGGCATGGCGAAGGACTGGGCAGTGTTTCATTCTGTTGTGCATAGGGTTGCTATGAGTCAGAACCGACTTGTTGGCACCTAAACAACAAACAACAACACGACTTTAGCCAAAAATATTTGCAGGTTACAAAAGTAAGAAGTCTTTCAAAAAACATTTCTGGGCTTGAAATTGACTCCAGTTTTTAATATGAAAAACAAAGTGAAGAGTGGAAGTAAAGATTACCATAAATACAGATTATAATAACTGTCATGATGATGGTTATTCTGGTTTTTCACCTCTGTGTAGATAATAAATGTTAACTCAGCCTAGCCACTTGAAAGACTAGAATGTACAAGTTAGTGATGGATGAGAAAAAAGAGTAGATACATTAAGCCATTTAATTGCGCAAGGTTGTTTAACTTCAAGGCATCTGTTGTTCACAGTAGAAGAATTGATTCGTTCTTCTTTCTTTGTCTTTTCATCTCAATTCCCATTATAAGTGTTTCAGCGAGAGTCTTCAGACTGTCATTGGCAGGGCCTCCGAGACTGTGTGAGTTGACGGGGTTTGCTCAGAGTTAGCAGCAGATGCTTATTATCTCATTTTATTCAAATGATGTTATTATTGTAAGATGTAACAGCAGCAACCCAAACTGTCATTGACAATCTCATATTTCCCTTATTAAAGAAACAGCTGTCAAAAGGATCCAAGTGAGCTGAACAACTAACACATTTTGGAGAAATTATGTTTTTAATCAATCACTTGCCCAAAGCCTTGGAAGCTAATATTTGGTTTATAGTTACTCCAACATAATACCATTTAGGAACTTTCTTTCGTCATGAGGTATCTAGTAATTTCTCTGGTTTTTATTCTTTTGCTATGGCCTTTACAAGAGCCTTTTTTTTTTTTTTTATTGGAACTGCAGAGTTTTACAGAGGGACTTTCCAGCTCACCAGCTCCCACATACACAGATGAAGAAACTGTGACTCAGAAAGAACAAGTGAATTTCCCAAAGGTAAACAGCCACTTAATGGCTGAGTTGGGCTGGAAGCTCTTGTTTCCTGATGCCCCAGGCCGGTGTTCCTCACGTCCCCACCTTAACCAATCTATTTCTTAAAAAGAAAGATGGTCTTTTCTAAGAAGACAAATTGTAAGGAAGAGACAGCATCATAAAATACTTTTAACAAATCACAGGAATGAATACATAGCAAAGGCCAGACTGTAGAAGAAGTGCAGGAGAAGTTTCCATTCCTGGAGATGATGGAGTAACTGCTTCCAGCTTTGCCCTCCTGCCACGAAGAATTAGAAAACGGAACAAAATAGGTGAGGCAATAGTTCCCATGCATTGAACGGCAGACGGACCGGCCTGTGACCCTGGAGAGGAGAAAAACACAGGAGAGGAGGCCAATGTCTGCTCTGAATTTCTGCAAGGGAGGAGTTTTCCACCCACAGAAGAGAGAGAGGGAGCCCTGGCAGGCTGAGAAGGGAGAGACTGCAAACACACTTCAAATAATGCGTAGATGAAAAGAGAATTCACATGCAACGAGAAAATATTTTGCACTGAAAAATGATCATGAAAACACAACATACCAAAACTTGTAAGATTCAGCTAAAGAGAAATGTATAGCTTTACATCTTAAATCATTGACTTGAAAACTTTCTTCTTTTGAATATGAGTTTCTACATCATGAAAATAGGGGGAAAAAATGTGCAAATTAAACCCAAAATGCGGAGATGGAAGGAAAGAAGTAAAGATAAGAGCAGAAATTAAAGAAGTACAAAGTAGACAATAAAGAAAATTAACAAAAACAAGAGTCAGTTCTTTGAAGAAATGGTGACATGGATAATCTCGTAGCATGAATGATTGTACCAGCTGAGGATTGAACAGAGAAGCAGAGCCACTGTGAGTGATAGAGAAAATTGGATTTATTATAGGAATTTGACAAGATGCAATTGGAAGAGCTGGTTGAGCACTCAGTGTGACTCAACTGCTCCTGTTTGATGTTGGATCTGAAGCCTACAGGGCCATCAGTCAGAAGCAAAAGGTGGACATGAAGTAGGAGAGATCAAGGACACAGTGGGATCCATGATGACCAGCTGGAATGCATGAGCACATCCTGGACCTTGCCTTGGTCTTTCACCAACTCTAACTATCCAACCTCAATGTCACGAGTGAACCACTGGTGCACTTGGACATGAAGCTGTATGTACACCTGGCCCAGATTTCAGGGAAGCTGATGTGGAGATCCAGTGAGAAGTAGAGCAGCTGCCAGGCTGGCTGAAATCCCCAGCACATAGGTGATCCAGTGAAGAGGCAAAAAAGTGCATAAGCTCAACAGTATCTGCTCCTACACTGGCCTCTACTTCACTTCTGCCTTCCAACCTCATGTAAATTTTTCTTGGAGCCAACCCTGACCCAGAACCCAACAGGGGCCGAAATTATGGGAAATGTAGGTTTGCTTAGGCAGGTACGGACACAGACCATAGTCGCCACCCTGATGGAGAAAACGCAAATGACCAGTATCAGACTTGAAAGAGGGTAGATCACCACGGATTTTATAGATATTTATAAAAACAAGCTCAGGTCTGTTCTTTGCTTACAGTCAAATTTTCCTAGTTGTGTGTGCTCCCAGGAAAAAGAAGGTTTACGTTAAAAATAATAATTGTGATTAAGTCATTAGCCACTGCACAGTAAAGGTTGGAGAGAAATGAGGATAACATTTCTGAAATGAAAATCGGTATATCCATAATACTTTCAAGCAGAAAAATGCACACAACCTTAAGACCCCATTCATCGCCCAAATGACCATTTTTTGCCTATGCTCCAGCCCCTCCATTTCCTTAGGATGCAGGTTCTTAGCCATTTATAGTTAGGAATAGATGACATTCTTCAATCTGCAGAGCTTTTTGGCAATAGTGATCATGAGAAAAGGGTCCCATGAACTGGTTTCTACTTTATCTGCCTGTACGTAAAGAGCAGAGCCTGCAGAGAGCAGCTTTCCCAGAAGGACACTAGAGCACCGTTGGAACATTACTTGTCATCTAAGTTGCTAGAAGCCCTGCCACGTGACATCCTGATTTATCTCTTCCTCTACTGCCAGTGAAGACTTAATTTACGTAGATATCAAGGTGCCTTCTCAGAGCCTTTACCTTTAAAAAATACCTGGAGAAATCAACCACAGTCTGGATTTTTAATGGTGGAATTTCAGGCACTATGGAGCCTAGGTTGGGGGAGATTTGGGTACTATGGGGAGAATTTTCAGATTCTGCTCAAAATCTTACTTTCTCCCTCTAGCCTCCCCTCCTTCTACTTCCTTCACCACTTAGTGAGAATCTATTCTGTGCCAACTATCTCATAGGCAGGTGGCTTAATGCCCACCCTATCCAGAAGTTTAGCTTGATGTCATTAGCTCCCTGGTAGAATGTTTCCTTCTTTCACCATTTCCAACAGAGCTCTTGTTCTTGACCCCAGATAGACCTGGGATGCCAGTTACCAGCCTGACCATGTCTGCTGCCACATTTCATGTCTCTGGCAGAATTTATGATGGGGTTTGTTCAAACAGAGAACGCTAAAATGGCTCTAGAGGAAAGGGCTTCTCCAAAGTCCCCGAGTCATAAAGCCATCGTCCACAGAAGAGTATTTGTCACAGATCACAAGACTTCTAAGAGAGAGTGCCATTAAAGAGGGGAGTGTTAGATGTGACAGGCTGTTGGGCAAATGCTCTACTGAGAATACAGTGAGAGATTCTATGAGCCGTCTCTTCCTCCCAGAATTAATTACAATTTTAAAGCCTGACAGCTTGATTTTATATTGCAGTTTTCTTCAATTAAATCCACTTTTTTTTTAGTCTCACTTCATATCGTTCCACTAATTGGTTTCAGCATCTACTTGTGCCAATTGCCACCACTATATTGCTAAGAAAAAATTAATTAATTAAAAAACAAAAAAGCTGTTCCACTAAAGGAAAATTAAAGATGTATATGTATCCTATCTCATACTGCCTCTTAGTTTTCGAAGGCAATGGGTACCAGAAGAGAGGTGGAAATATTTCTTCAGCAAAATCTAAAGATGTCCACACTGGAAATAAAATTTCACAGTGTGTGGGAAGCACTGTCAAGCAAGGATGCTTCTAGCACCTTGGAGTCATTCTTATTCAACCAATTCATACTGAGCACCCACCATGTGCTAGACCATATTATAGATGCTTCCAGGTCTAAGCAGGATTAGCCAAGTCTAATCTGGACCCCGTCATGATGATGGCGCAGGACTGGGCAGTATCCATGGTGAGGTATAAAGCCATTTTGGAGCAGATCCTCCAAAGCCATGGCTCCTAAGTGACTGTCAGTATCGAACACGTTGGTACATGGAACCTAGAGGCGAAGCACCCAGCCTTCCCAAGAGAGCAGCCCCCAGCTTTCCAAAGATGGCAGAACTATTATTCACACTCATACTGTGTATTTGTGGCAGCTTTTTCCAGGAGAGTTAAAATCATGGTAGCCTCCAGTGAGCAATTATTTCCTGATGTTCTTTCAGTAATTGTTGGTGGCAACCATATTACCTACCACTGCCTCACAATCTTCTGTTTTGAAAATAAGGGTAACTCAGGGAAAAGCATAGGAAGTGAAATAAGGCAAACATTCTTCTGTTTATTAAACCACATTAAAAAACTCCTTTGGACAAGACTTAGTGGTCTGACTGAGACTGGAGGAACCCCAGAAGACATAGCGCTGGACTCTCTGTTAACCCAGAACTAAAACCATTCCCGAAGCCAACTCTTCAGACAAAGATTAGACTGGACTTAAAAGAATAGTCGTGAAGAGTGTGCTTCTTAGTACAAGTAGATACAGCAGACAAATGAGCAGCTCCTGTCAGGAGTCGGGATGAGAAGGCGGAAAGGGACAGGAGCTGGCTGAACGGACACGAGAAACCTGGGGTGGAAAGGGAGTGTGTGCTGTCACATTACAGGGATTGCAACTAGGGTCACATAACAATATGCATGTAAATTTTTGTACGAGAAGTTAACTTAAGCTCTAAACTGTCACCTAAAGCACAATTAGAAAAAAAGACTCTTTTGGTTAGAACAGGCCTGGGTTAAACTCATGTGCTTCTGAAAACAAAGTTAGCAGGGAAGTGCCTCTGATTCCTAGCCACCTACCGGTGTGCGAATGAGGCGCTGGTAGTTCAGCCGTTGACGCTCACCTACCACGAGGGACACCGGGGTTCGATCCCCAGCCAGTGCACTTTATGCACAGCTACTACCCGTCTGTCAGTGGAGGGCTGCATGCTGCTATGATGCTGAACAGGTTTCTGCAGAGCTTCCAGACTGAGACAGACTAGGAAGAAAGGCCTGGCGAACTACTTCCAAAAATCAGCCACTGAATATTCTATGGATCCCAACGGTCTGATCTGGAACCCATCGTGGGGATGGCACAGGACTGGGCAGGGTTTCACTAGTTGTCCACAGGGTTGCTGCGAGCTGGCAGCTGACACGAAGGCGGCTGACAACACACTGGTGGCAGAAGGGTTTACAAGCCCACTTGTACAGGTGAGAACAGTCAAAGGAGGCTCTTAAAATGAGAGAGGGGTTTGAGTTGGCTGTGTCTGCTGGTGGCCAATCCAGATTCTGAGAACCTAAAGTTTCTGGAAGGAACCCTGGTGGCACAGTGCTTATCAAGCACTCAGCTGTTAACCAAAAGGTCAGCAGTTTGAAACCACCAGCCACGCTGTGGTAGAAAGATGTTGCAGTCTGCTTCCTCTAAGATGAAAAAAAAAACAAAAAACCAAACCCACTGCCATCGAGTCAATTCCAACTCATAGCGACCGTATAGGACAGAGTAGAACTGCCCGATAGAGTTTCCAAGGAGCGTCTGGCAGATTCGAACTGCCAACCTCTTGGTTAGCAGCTGTAGCGCTTAAACACTATGCCACCAGGGTTTCTTCCTTAAAGACTACAACCTTGGAAACCCTAGGGGGCAGTTCTACTCTGTCCCATAGGATCTCAATGAGTTGGAGTCGACTGGACTACGGTGGATTTGGTTTTTGGTTTTTGAACCTTCCTGGTGATGCCCCCAGGCCACTGGGAGGAGCTGTGGGAGGTAGCCCAGGGGCAGGCCGATAGACTGCAAAGTTCCAATCCAACCAACAGGGGCTTGCCTTTCATTTGTCTGACACATCAGTGTCCCTTGGGAAATTATATGTAAGGAAAGGGCTCCATAGCCTTAAAAATCATAGAAAACCATTATCCTGTCATCTGCTGTAAGTGGCTAGAGAGCACAGCTGATGAAATATTCTGATCCGCCCTCTTGGGACCAACATAACTTAAAGCAGCAAATATTTTGATGAATGAAAAAGTAAGACCCGGAATGTAGCCATCACTCTCATTATGTGGGCTTCTTTTGTTTTCATGTCTGTTGTCCCTCAGGTCCTGTGCAGAGGGGGCGTGCTCCACCAAGAGGAGAAGTGTGCTCTGTCCTTGTCTGTGGTCCCTCACGCTCTCCCAGCCAGCCTCCCAGGCTCAGGGAAGCATAGCCAGCACAGCATGGCCCCAGGGTACTTGTAGACAGTCATGTCCATACGTCCATGGAGGTCTGCATAGCGTAGCCGCTCCTCAGGTTGGTAACACACTGCTTTTATTGCTGCCATAAACCATGATTTAGTGGCTGGAGCCCTTAACTGTGACTTTTTTCTTATTCTCTCTCTCAGCCCATGAGCCAGTAAGGGATGGTTTTGGGGAAAAGTTAAAAAGAATATGCATCCAATGGGCTTTGCAAAATGTTTGCTTCACAGTGATGGATAAAGCCATATTAGAACAGACCCTCAAAGCCACGACTCCTGGGTAGCTGCCAGGGTCGAACATCTTGATGCCTGGAACCTAGAGGTGAAGCACCCATCCCTCCAGCAGAGTAGGGGCCTGTATGAAAATTAGAAACAAAGTTACCATTTACTGGGTACTTAGCATGAGCCAAGGAGCCCTGGTGGTGCAAGTGTTGTGATCGGCGGCTATCCAAAACATTGGTGATTTGAACCTACCCAGTGTCTCTGCAGAAGAAAATCTGATGAACTGCTTCTGCAAAGATTACAGCCAAGAAAACCCTATGGAGCAGTTCCATTCTGTAACACATAGGGTCATCATGAATCAGAATCCACTTGATAGCAAAGGGTTTTGTTTTTTGTTTTTGTTTTTTTTTTTGGCTTAGCATGAACGAGGCCTCTGTAATTTCTCAAAGCCTCTCTAGTTTTCATAACAATCTTTTAAATTAAGTATTCCCATTTTATGGACAGGACACGGAGGCTCAGTGAAGTAAATTACCATCTCCAACTCACCAAGCTAGTAGGTGGCAGGAGCAGATTTGAAATCCAGACCTACCTGACCCTTTCTTTTCCTGCTTCCAACACTACAATAGTGTTTGCACACCCCCAGGGTCAGGGAACTCAGTGCTTCCCAGGCAGCATAGCTGTTTGTGGACAGCACTGACGACTAAAGAAGTGTTTCCTGTTGAAATGAAATCCACTGCCTGTTACTTGCAGCTAGAGCCTTTGAATTATGGTGTTAGAGAATATTGAACATACCATGGACCGCCAAAGGAACGAACAAGGCTGTCTTGGAAGAAGTACAGCTGGAATGCTCATTAGAAGCAAGGATAGCAAGACTTCGTCTCACATACTTTGGACATGTTATCAGGAGGGACTAGTCCCTGAAGAAGGACATCATGCTTGATAAAGTCGAGGGTCAGTGAAAAAGAGGAAGACCCTTGATGAGATGGATTGACACAGTGGCTACAACAATGGGCTCAAACATAAGGATTGTAAGGATGGTGCAGGACCGGGCAGTGTTTTGTTCTGTTGTACTTGGGGTTGCTATGATTCGGAATTGACTCAACAGCACCTAACAACAACAGAGCCTGCATCCGCCCTTCATAGCCACGCAAAGTCAACCAAATTCTGCTTCCACAAGCCAGCCTTCCAGGTATTTTAAGAAGGATCATGAAACCTAGTTTCCTCTAGTCTCCTCTAAGCTGAACATCTTGGACCATAGTGGGTTCAGGAGTCAGGGTGCCAGGTTCAAGTCCACTCTGCCACTTACTACCGGGTGACCTGGGAGGGATTTGCCAAATTTTCTCATTGTCAGTCTCATCTGTAAAATAGGATTAAAAAAAAATTAGCACCCACTTATTGGAGTGTTTATGAAAATGACATGCAATAATGTGCAGGAAGTACGTGGCACCGTGTCTAGCACTCAGCAGGAACTTAACAAGTGACAACTGTAATCGTTCCTCGGGGCTTCCAGCTGCCTAACCACTCTGTTTCTCCTCTTGGCCCTGTCTTGTTGATCAAGGGCCCCCTTGGAGTGTGATGTTGGAACAGAATGCACAGCCCCAGGTCAGTCTTGGGCAGCAGGATCATCACTTTTATTCTGAATGTGATGCTTGTATTAATATGGCCCGAAGATGCAGCCTCATCATGCTGCTAACTCATATTGAACTGGGAGTTAATGGAAACCCCTAGATCTTTTTCATTCACCCTCCATGACCTCCTAACTCAAGGAATCTCTGAAGTTGAAAGCCGAAGAGAAGCCTTGCATGAGCTGACAGCTGCTGCAGCCGAGAGATGGCTAAGTGGGCATTCGTTATAGGGCACTTCTCCACTTTCGCATGTACTTGAAATTCTCTGCGATTTTAAAAAAGAGGAATTTACAGATTTCCTGTCCCTTCCTGCCTTCTTGTCTTTGCTTTTGGGCAGGTGTTGCCCACTTGGTCTCATATACTTGACTGGCACATAGTCAGGGGGGTCAACTAAAGTTTATCGAGTGGATCGATGGATTGATGGATCTGATAACCCTGTGGATGTAAAAGCTGGAAATCAGAGACATTAAGGACTTTTCCTGGGTCTCATAACCAGCCAGGATTAGGATGTCTGTCTTCAACCCTGAAGAAGGAAATTAGCATTTATCCCTTTTTTGTCCCAGGTCCTGAACCAGAAGCTTTACCTCTCTTTTCTCATTTAATCTTCACAACCAACCTATGCTGACAAAACTGAGGTCCACATGCCACACAGAAATAGATGGTGAGGCTCAGCTCTGAGCCCAGACTGGCCAGACCACACTGGCTCACTCCAGCTCTGTATCAACAAATAGTTCTCAACGTAAAAACAAAAAACAAACAGAAAAACTATATTGTTTCAATAATAACAAATAATTTTTTTTTTTTTTAACACTTAACAACTATTTAGTATGTGCTAGATGCATGCGGAAGAACTGGATTTGATTCCTGGCCAATTTACCTCATGAACGGCCATCACCCATCTGCCCGTGGAGGCTTGCGTGTTGCTATGGTTGTGAACCGGTTTCTGCAGAGTTCCCAGACTAAGATGGACTAGGAATAAAAACCTGCTGATCTATTTCAAAGAATCAGCTGATGAAAACCGCATGGATCACAACAGTTTGATCCCCTTATGCATGGGGTTGCCATCAGTTGGTGTTATGGATTGACTTGTATCTCCCAAAATGTGTATCAACTTGGCTAGGCTATGATTCCTAGTATTGTGTGATTGTCCACCATTTCGTCATCTGAGGTGGTTTTCCTATGTGTTGTAAATCCTATCTCTATGATGTTAATGAGGTAGGATTAGTGGCAGTTATGTTAATGAAGCAGGAATCAAATCTACAAGATTAGGTAATGTTTTAATTCGATCTCTTTTGAGATATAAAAGGGAGAAGTGAGCAGGGAGACATGGGGACCTCCTACCACCAAGAATGAATGAGAAGGGGGGAAGTGCATCCTGTGGACCTGAGGTCTCTGTGCTGAGAAGCTCCTAGACCAGGGGAAGACTGATGACAAGGACCTTCCTCCAGAGCTGACAGAGAGAGAAAGCCTTCCCCTGAGGCTAGCAGCCTGAATTTGGACTTCTAGCCTCCTAGACTGTAAGGGAATAAATTTCTCTTTGTTAAAGCTATCCACTTGTGGTATTTCTGTTATAGCGGCACGAGGTGACTAAGACAGTTGGGTCAACTGGGTGGCCATTAACAACAACAAGATGCTCTGCTAAGTGCTTTATTTACATGGATCAATTCACCTAATCATTACAGCAATGCCATGAAATGAAGAAACTGAGGCAGAAGAAAATTAAATGCTTTGCTCAAGACCACCTGGTTAATAAGTAAAAGAACTGGGATTTGAACTAGGTGACCTAGCTCCAGAGTCTATATATACAAGAATCAGCATTTAAACCCAGGGTCCAGAAGTATCTGTTTCATGCCAGCATCTTCCAGAACTATTTTGCCCTTGCTTTCCCATTTATGTTTCTGTCCCCAGGACCTGGCCAAACTCCTTTTTTTTCATATCATAAATGATTGTTTCATTTCAAATTATATAAATGAAAATTGCCTGAGTGATCATATTTTCACGGTAATTAGTTTGGTGTGCATCAAACATAACTACTGTTCAACCAAGGGTGTCAGTCTCAGTTTGCTTTCTCAATGCCCGGTCCTAAGACCTCTAAAAGAGACGTGGCTGGAGGAAAACACACTCTACAGGGAAGATGGATGAAAGTGTCGTTTGTATTGATTTTGGTAACACAGCCAGTTAAGAACATCTTCAATTACCTGGTCCCAGGGGTTGTGTTTGAATTAACCAGATCTCGGTTCCTCTCTCTACTGGAATACTTTCTCAATTGATTTCAATTGAATCAATAGACAAATGTGCTTCTAAGCGATAGATAATGCTTGTTAGGTTAGAAGATTCCATAATTTAAGAGAATAAAATATTTTCATTGCCTATTCCACCTATAGCAGTGGTACTCAATCAGGGGAGACTTTGCCCTCCAGGAAACATTTGGCAATGTCTGGAGACGTTTTTGGTTGTCAGAACTGGGGACAGTGCTACTGGCATCCAGTGGTTAGAGAGGCCAGAGATGCTGCTCAATGCCCAGCAGTGCTGAAGAGACCCCCCCCATAAAGAATTACCAGGTGCAAAGTGTCAATGCTGCTAAGGTTGAGAAATCCTGATTTGCAATAATACCAAAAGATTATATGTATGTTTTAATTTTTTTTTTTTTTTTTGCTTCAGGTGAAAGTTTGCAGTGCAAATCAGTTTCTCAATAAAAAATTTATACACAGATAGTTTCTGTGACATTGGTTGCAGTTCCAGCAATGTGCCAGCACTCCCCCCTTTCCACCCTGGGTTCTCTGTGTCCATTCATCCAGTTTTCCTGTCCCTTCCTGCCTTCTTGTCTTTGCTTTTGGGCAGGTGTTGGCCATTTGGTCTCGTATACTTGACTGAACTGAGAAGCACAGTCCTCACCTGTGTTATCATTTGTTTTATAGGCCCGTCTAATCTTTGGCTGAAAGGTGGGCTTCAGAAGTAGCTTCAGTTTTGAATTAGAGTATCTGGGTTTTTTTTTTTTTTTGGGAGCCATAGTCTCGGGAGTTCTTCCAGTCTCTGGCAGACCAGTAAGCCTAGTCTTTTCTTTTGTGAATTTGAATTTTATTCTACCTTTTTCTCCTGCCCTGTCCGAGACCCTCTATTATGATCCCTGTCAAAAAGATTATTTTTTTAATAAAGAAAATAGTGCAGAGGGAAAAAAAGTTGTTGAGTTCACAATACAGAAATCATTTATAAGAATAGATTGACATTGGTACCCGCCATAAGAACAAACTCATTGAAATGAGTTATAATGGGTCATGATTTGGTTAAAGACTACAACTTCAACAAGGTTGTCAATGCCCAGTGGAAGCATTTCTAGCCCCCCTTTACCTGTAGCAGTATTGCACAACGGTCAATCACTGCCATGTTTCTGGGATGCAGATAGATCCATTTTCAGATTCCTTGAAGACAAATGGAAAAACAAATTCAAGGATAACATGTAACTCAGTCTTGGCATTGACATAGGAATGATGGAAGGAGACTTGACTTTTACAGTGCAAGACAACAGAACATTCAAGTGAATGTGCTAACCACCATTAATAAGCTGTGCATCTTTCGGTAGGTCCTTTAAGCCTCATGCCTCAGTTTTCCCCACCTCATAATGAAGTAGTAGAAAAACAGCTGAGATGTTAATTATTTTCAAATAAAACATGCCAGCTCCCTGTTAAGTATAAAATGCTATTTATTCTAAGGAAGGTTTTACCAGGATATTCATTATTGTAAGAGAAAATAGGCACCCCAAGGAACCATAAGAAATTGCCCAATAATATTTGAATTCTTAATAACGAGCCCTAAAATAGCTATGCCCCAGTCAATTTGATCCAAGGCTTAGTCATTCTTCTCTAATCAAATACAATTATGTGAATCAAATGCTCCTAGTAATATCCTGAATTAGAGAACAGCACCGCACCTGGAGCCTTCTCTGTTACCCACAGAACAGCATCGCTCTGAGAGGCAGGAACGGTTGACTGAGCTCTGAAATGAGACTGAAGGGACAAAAATAGGAATGGAGAAAAAGAAAAATGTATGAAACAATCTTTCAATTAAGTACAACCAAACAGAAGAAAAGAGGCATATAGGTCAAAATCTGGGGTAGAAAATCCTCTGCCCTTATGGTTTTCTGACCTTACACAAGGACATGATTTTACTAAAAAGAAACCTGTATCGAATAATTAAAGGAGTAGATATAGAAGGGCAAACTATGAAAAATATAAAAGGCAAGCACATTGCCCCCAATAAATATCTTTGATTAAATAATTTGATTCACTTTTCTGAGTTATACGGAATCAAAATCAGCTAGAACTGCACTCCTCTGTAAAGCTAAGTTACATTCTATTGTTGTGTAGGATTTTAATCTTAGAAATTAATCAAGAGGTACTCAGGTGTAACATACATAAACTCATTTAGTTTATTACAAGGTAGTCATAGCAAATAAGACCTTACAACATTCATTTAGAATCAGAGAATCAGAATTAACAATTGCAATGTTAGTGCAATGGTTAGGGTCCAAATCTTTAGACTTCAGGTTTTTATCTTTAATGAGAGGTCTTGTGAGGAAGGCTTAAACTTGGAGGATGTCCATCGTAGGTAGGGTCTGAGGACGGTGGTGGCGGGCAGTCACAGCAGGCTCTTGGTCTTCAGAGAGAGTAATAGACTAGAGAAAGAGCCCTTTGCATCTGCTTTCTCTCAGGATTGTGCAGGCTTCCATGTTGCTGTGATGCTGGAAGCTATGCCCCTGGTATTCAAATACCAGCAGGGTCACCCATGGTGGACAGGTTTCAGCTGAGCTTCCAGACTAAGACACACTAGGAAGAAGGACCTGGCAGTTTACTTCGGAAAAGCATTAGCCAGTGAAAACCTTAGGAATAGCAGCAGATCACTGCCTGATAAAATGCCAGAAGATGAGCCCTTCGGGTTGGAAGGCACTCAAAAGATGACAGGGAAAGAGCTGCCTCCTCGGGATAGAGTCGACCTTAATGACATGGATGGAGTCAAGCTTTCGGGACCTTCATTTGCTGATGTGGCACAACTAAAAATTAGAAGAAACAGCTGCAAAAATCCATTAATAGTGAGAATGCGGAATGCATGGAGTATGAATCTAGGAAAATTGGAAATTATCAAAAATTAAATGGAACATATAAACATCAATGCCCTAGGCATTAGTGAGCTGAAGTGGACTAAAATTGGCGATTTTGAATTGGACAAGGATTTTTTTTTTTTTTTTTTTATGGTCTACTGTGCCAGGAATGACAACTTGAAGAAGAATGGCGTTGCATTCATCGTCAAAAAGAATATCTCAAGATCGATCCTGAAGTACAACCCTGTTGGCGATAGGCTAATATCCATACGCCTACAAGGAAGGCCCCCCATGTGTCTGTCAGTTTGTTTTACTGTGGGGGCTTGCGTGTTGCTGTGACGCTGGAAGCTATGCCACTGGTATTCAGATACCAGCTGGGTCACCTGTGGAGGACAGATTTCAGCTGAGCTTCCAGACAAAGACTACTTTGGAAGAAGGACCCAGCAGTCTACTTCTGAAAAGCATTAGCTGGTGAAAACCTCATGAATGGCACTGGAAGATTGGCCTTGGTGATAGAAACGTTGCTGGAGATTGAATGATATAATTTTGCAAGACCAACAGCTTCTTCATTGCAAATACCTTCTTTCACCAACATAAACAGTGACTTTTTTTTTTTTTTTATACACATTGACCTCACCAGATGGAACACACAGGAATCAAATCAACTACATCTGTGGAAAGACATGATAGAAAAGCTCAATATCATCAGTCAGAACAAGGCCAGGGGCCAACTGTGGAACAGACCATCAATTGCTCATATGCAAGTTCAAGCTGAAACTGAAGAAAGTCAGAGCAAGTCCACGAGAGCCAAAATATGACCTTGAGTATATCCCACCTGAATTTAGAGACCATCTCAAGAATAGATTTGACGCATTGAACACTAGTGAATGAAGACCAGACGAGTTGTGGAATGACATCGAGGATATCATACACGAAGATGAAAGGAATATACAGTCATTATACCAAAAAGAATTAGTTGATGTTCAACCATTTCAAGAGGTAGCATATGATCAGGAACCGATGGTACTGAAGGAAGAAGTCCAAGCTGCTCTGAAGGCATTGGCGAAAAACAAGGCTCCAGGAATTGATGGAATACCAATTGAGATGTTTCAACAAACAGATGCAGTGCTGGAGGCGCTCCTTGTCTATGCCAAGAAATATGGAAGAAAGCTTCCTGGCCAACTGACTGGAAGAGATCCATATTTATGTCTATTCCCAAGAAAGGTGATCCAACTGAATGCGGAAATTATTGAACAATATCATTAATATCACATGCAAGCAAAATTTTGCTGAAGATCATTCAAAAACGGCTGCAGCAGTATATCGACAGGGAACTGCCAGAAATTCAGGCCGGTTTCAGAAGAGGATGTGGAACCAGGGATATCATTGCTGATGTCAGATGGATCCTGGCTGAAAGCAGAGAATACCAGAAGGATGTTTACCTGTGTTTTATTGACTATGCAAAGGCATTTGACTGTGTGGATAGTAACAAATTATGGATAACATTGTGAAGAATGGGAATTTCAGAACACTTAATTGTGCTCATGAGGAACCTTTACATAGATCAAGAGGCAGTTGTTCAGACAGAACAAGGGGATACTGATGGGTTTCAAGTCAGGAAAGCCGTGTGTCAGGGTTGTATCCTTTCACCGTACCTATTCAATCTGTATATTGAGCAAATAATCTGAGAAGCTGGACTGTACGAAGAAGAATGGGGCATCAGGATTAGAGGAAGATTCATTAACAACCTGCGTTATGCAGACGACACAACTTTGCTTGCTGAAACTGAAAAGGACTTGAAGCACTTACTAATGAAGATCAAAGACCACAGCCTTCAGTGTGAATTGCACCTCAACATAAAGAAAATGAAAATCCTTACAACTGGACCAGTGAGCAACATCATGATAAATGGAGAAAAGATTGAAGTTGTCAAGGATTTCATTTTACTTCGATCCACAATCAATAGCCACGGAAGCAGCAGCCAAGAAATCAAATGACACATTGCATTGGGTAAATCTGCTGCAAAGGACCTCTCTAAAGTGTTGAAAAGCAAAGATGTCGCCTTGAAGACTAAGGTGTGCCTGACCCAAGCCATGGCATTTTCAATCACATCATATGCATGTGAAAGCTGGACAATGAATAAGGAAGACCGAAGAAGAATTGATGCCTTTGAATTGTGCTGTTGGTGTGGAATATTGAATGTACCATGGGCTGCCAAAAGAATGAACAAATCCGTCTTGGAAGAAATACAACCAGAATGCTCCTTAGAAGCAAGGATGGCGAGACTGTGTCTTACATACTTTGGACATGTTGTCAGGAGGGACCAGTCCCTGGAGAAGGACATCATGCTTGGCAAAGCACAGGGTCAGTGGAAAAGAGGAAGACCCTCAATGAGGTGGATTGACACAGTGGCTACAACAATGAGCTCAAGCATAACAACGATTGTAAGGATGGTGCAAGACCGGGCAGTGTTTTGTTCTGTTGTGCATAGAGTTGCTATGATTCAGAACCAACTTGACGGCACCTAACAACAACAAGGAAGGCCAGTTATCATTCAAATTTATGCACCAACCACTAAGGCCAAAGGCGAAGAAACTGAAGATTTTTACCAACTTCTGCAGTCTGAAATTGATCAAACATGAAATTAGGATGCATTGATAATTAGCGGTAATAGGACTACGGAAGTTGGAAACAAAGAAGAAGGATTGGTAGTTGGAAAATATGGTCTTGGTGATAGAAATGATGCCAGAGATTCAAGGCAGATTCAGAAGAGGATGTGGAACCAGTGATATCATCGCGGACGTCAGATGGATCCTGCCTGAAAGCAGAGCGTATCAGAAAGCTGTTTTATTGACTATGCAAACCCATTTGACTGTGTGGATCATAACATTACAGATAACATTGCGAAGAATGGGAATCCCAGACCACTTAATTGTGCTCATGAGGAACCTGTACATGGATCAAGAGGCAATTGTTCCAACAGAACAGGGGATACTATGTGGTTTAAAGTCAGGAAAAGTGTGCTTCAGGGTTGTATCTTTTCACCCTACTTACTCAGTCCGTATGCTGACCAAATAATCCGAGAAGCTGGACTAGATAAAGAAGAATGGGGCGTCGGGATTGGAGGAAGACTCAGTAACAACCTGTGATATGCAGATGACACAACCTTGCTTGCTGAAAGTGAAGAGGACTTGAAGCAATTACTGATGAATACAAAAAAAAAAAAAATTTTTTTTTTTTTATCAAAGACCATGGTCTTCAGTATGGATTAGACCTTAACATAAAGAAAACAAAAATCCTCACAACTGGACCAATAAGCAACATCAAAATAAATGGAGAAAAGATTGATATGGTCAAGGATTTCATTTTACTTGGATCCACAGTCAACACCAATGGAAGCAACAGACAGGAAATCAAAAGCTGCATTGCATTGAGCAAATCTGCCGCAAAAGACACCTTTAAGGTGTTAAAAAGCAAAGATGTCACCTTGAAGACTAAGGTGCGCCTGACCCAAGCCATGGTGTTTTCAATTGCCTCATGTGCATGCGAAAGTTTAGATGGTGAACCAGGAAGACTGAAGAAGAATTGACGTCTTTGAATTGTGGAGTCGGTGAAGAATATTGAATATAACATGGACTGCCAAAAGAATGAACAAATCTGTCTTGCAAGAAGTACAACCAGAATGCTCCTTAGAAGCAAGGATGGTGAGACTACGTCTCACATACTTTGGACACGTTATCAGGAGGGATCAGTTCCTGGAGAAGACATCATGCTTGGTAGAGGGTCGATGAAAAGGCATAAGACCCTCAAGTGGGTGGATTGACACGGTGGCCGCAACAATGGGCTCAAACATAACAACAATTGTGAGGATGGCACAGGACCCCGCAGTGTTTCATTCTGTTGTACATAGGGTTGTTATGAGTCGGAATCGACTTGATGGCACCTAATAACAACAACAACCACCTCTCAGTGAGTAAGCAGGAATTCAGGCTGTATACTGAAATTCTCACCTTGGCCTTACACGATAAAGGCCAGTGTGATGGCAAAGACTAGTATGTTATGTCTTCTCTCCAGGCCCGGAGATTAGCCGAATGCAGCAAATTTTCTTCAAGATTAGAGACTAGGAAAGTTGTTTAGATTTCTGTCTCAACCATTAATTTACAAAGATTAAGAATATTGTGTTTTCTTTTATCACAGCATGCCAGGCCAAAGTCAACTTTAAGGTTGTTTATGTTCTTCGCATACTTCACATGCTTCTATGTCTAAATTCAGAAATTTTCTTAAAAAAGCTGCTAACCAAAAGATTGGCAGTTGGAATCCACCAGCCGCTCATTGGAAACCCTACGGGGCAGTTCTACTCTGTCCTATTGGGTCGCTACGAATCAACTCGACAGCAATGGGTTTGGTTTTTGTTTGTTTTGAATGACGGATAGTTAGAGAGCCTCACAAATGTAGACATATTTCTGTTTCTAAATTCAAGCTATGAGTGCTTACATATAAGTATTTTGAAAGCATGATGGTGACTTATACCTTACGGGATTTGAGAGCATCATGAACATACAGAACAAGGCTTCCAGGGGCAAAGGACTCCTCTGGATGTGTAAGGAGATTCACTTTAAGAACTGAATGCAGCACTGGGGCAATGCTGTTCTATATTGAATGAAATCAAATTTGGGGGATATTACACCAAATTAGTCTTCTGAAAGCACACACCTGATTTGCTTAGTTTCTTCACCACGCTCGTACTCAAAAGACTCCAAAGCCAGCAGAAGGGTCTCACAGAGCAAAGCCAGGTCCCTCCTCCTGGCATCTCCAGCCCCTTCTTTTCTGGCATTTCTACATCCTTTACTCTTGTATACGATTTTAGGATCAGCTTGACAAATTCTATGAAAAACCTTGTTAGGATTTGTATTAGACAAGCATTGAAATAATAAAGGTGATATGTCTTCTTTACAATATCAAATATTCTGGTCTATGAACTGGTCTTTAGATCTCCTACATCTTTCAATAAAGTGTTGTTGTTGTTGTTTTAATTTTATCTGCAAAGTTCTGTTACAAATATGAAGCTTAGTTTTGTTTTTTTTTTTTTTAACTTGTATTCTCTAATTGATAGTTCCTGGGGTATATGAGTGCTATCAATCTTAGTATATTGATCTTATGTCCAGGAACCATACAGGACTGTCTTATTTGTTCTAGTTGCTTTTCTGTAGATCTACTTGGATTTTCTATGTTGATAGAAATATCGTCCAAAAAGAATGGCTGTTTTGTTTCTGCCTTTGAAATTCTTGTGCATTTTATTTCATTTTCTTATTTTACTACTGCACTGACACAAAATCTTTAATACAATGTTGAATAGAAGCAGTGATCGAAGCAACGTGGCTCAGGAGTCTCTGGATGGCACAAATGGTTAAGAGCTTGACTACTAGCTGGAAGGTTGGTGGTTTGAACACACCCAGAAGCGCCTTGGAAGACAGACCTGGTGATCTGCTGCCAAAAGATCACAGCCATAAAAACCCTAGGGGGAACGTCTACTCTGCACACATGAGGTCACCATGAGTCAGAATCAATCTGGACGAGTAACAATAACAGCAATTAACAGTAAATCATTCCAGTAATGTTACTCTAATGCTTTTTAAAAAAACAACAACATTGCCATCAGTTCATAATGACCCCCACAGGACAGCGTAGAACTGTCCCATAGGATTTCCAAGGCTGTAAATCTTTATGGAAGCCGATTGCCACATCTTTCTCCCATGGAGTGGCTGGTGGGTTTGAATCACCAACCTTTTGGTTAGCAGCCCAGCACTTAACCATCGCACCACCAGTACTCCCTCTCTATAACACTCACCAAAAAACCAGACCTGTTGCTGTCGAGCCAATTCCAACTCATAGCGATCCTGTGGTGGATTCGAACTGCCAACCTTTATGGATAGCAGCCATAGCTTTTACCACTACTCCACCAGGGTTTCTAAGCAGGGAGTGGGGACTTTATACTGCCAAGAAAGCAGCCACAGGAGCAGAGTGCGTCTTTGGACCTGAGGTTCCTGCACCGAGAAGCTCCTAAACCAGAGGAAGATTGATGACAAGAACCTTCCTCCAGAGCCAACGGAGAGAGAAAGCCTTCCCCTGGAGCTGACACCCTAAATTTGGACTTGTAGCCTCCTAGACTGTGAGAGAATAAACTTCTCTTAGTTAAAGCCATCCACTTGTGGTATTTCTGTTATAGCAACACTAGATAACTAATACAATAAGTAACATAATTTTTTATGATAAATGACATTTTCTAAAACAAAACCAAATGGAGCGTGTCTATATAGTAGATATTTATACTTATCACACCTTACCTCCGAGTGTTTGTTATACCACTTTGTGTTTGATAAGAACTTATAACACCTTTGTGCTTCTATAGCCACACATTTTACTTCTGTTACAAACCACACAAGACATCGTTATTATTTTTGCTTTAAACAGTCAATTTCCTTTTAAAGATATTTAAAAAATAACAACAACAACAAAATAAACTTTTAGAACTAACCCACATATCTATCACCCCAGGACTCTGACTGCCAGGCTTTGAGTTTTGAAGCCATTTTTTAGCTTATTTATCAATGTGCACAGAGGCTGTGATTGCTGCATCCCAAGGAAACATGCATGAAAACAATGTGCAAATTCTAAAATGTTTGGGATGGCTTCTGCTGCTGGATCTTATACAGCCTTCACATTTTAGATATTCTTACCTGACTGGCTGTAGAGGAAGCAGAGAAGAAATCTTTACTTTGTCGTGTTTGATTAGTTTCTTCTCTTACCTTTCTAAACATAGTTGAATCAGGGAAAGAACTGAGTTGGCCTGCTGGGGCCCTGGGTCACAGTCCCGATTTCCACAATTTCCTTCGGGTCCCCAGCTCTGAGTGACTAATTGCTGTTATTCCACATTCTCTCCCTGCCACGTGTCCTGCACCCCAAAGTGAGAAGCAGGTGGGAGGAGAGATGAGGCATCCAAAAGGAGCATAGCGATGCTGCCCCTTACTTCCCCAGTTTCTACCCTCCCTGGACTGGGGTCTCTGCCTTTCCCAGAGTCTTCTCGCCTTCATCATCAGAAAAATCACCAGATCGGAGACCCTGGAAGCATTACTCTTTGTCTTCATCGGCCTTCTCTCTCTCTCTCCCTCTCCTCTCTACGCATTGAACATTGTGGTAAGCCCCCTTCTCCAAGATCTCCACGTCCCAATACCTGGAATCTATAAATGTGTTACCTTCCACGGCAGAAGAGACTCAGTAGATCTGATTAAGTTAAGGGTCTTGAGATGGGAAGTTTTATCCTGGATTATCCAGGTGGGCCCAATATCACCACCCGTTAAAATTGCCACATCTTACTTCTGTGGAGTGGCTGGTGGGTTCAAGCTGCCTATCTTTTGGTTAGCAGCTGAGCGCTTAACCACTGCACCACCAGGGCTCCTTAATGTCATCACAAGGGTCCTTCTGAGAGAGAGGCTGGAGAAGTCAGTCAGAGAAGGCAGTGTGACAAAAAAGCAGAGAGAAATGTGAAGATGCTAACTGCTGGCTTGGAAGATGGGGACGGGCCGTGAGCCCAGGATGCAGCTGTAGAAACTGAGAAAGGCGAGGCACCCTGAAAGCCTCTGGAAGGAGGGTGGCTCTGCCAGCACCTCATGAGTTTTGGTCCAGCAAAATTATTTCAGACTTCTGACCCACAAAGCTGTGAGAGAGTTAATTTGTGGTTTTAAGCCACTAAGTTTGTCATAATTTGTCACAGCAGGCATAGGAAATCACCTGAAGCAACAAGCAGTGTATCTGGTGAGACCAATGCTCAGAAGAAAGGCCTGAGCTCAGGAAAGACAGGTGTGGTATTCCCACGAGGGACAGTTGAAGCCACCACAAGTGATGCTCAGGTGACCCAAGCACGGCTGGATACTGGAGAGCAGCCACAAGGTGCAGACAATGGAAGAAAAAGAAGGATGGAAAAGTAAGGAGAGTGAAGAGATGAGTGTGCAGAAGCCAACGAGAAGAGTCAAGGGGTTGGCTTTCCCTCATTCTCCCTGGGCTTTAATTTCCCCCACTTTCTTGGGTGTTAATGGGTGGTGGCAATGGGCCAGCTCAGCAGAGCGTTAAAAAGGAAAATGCCCAATCCATAGAGACATAAAGTAGGTCAGTGGTTGCCAGGAGCTGAGCAGAGGGGAGAATAGGGTATGAAGCTTCCTTTTGGGGTAATGAAAATGTTCTGGAACTAGATGGTGGTGATGACAGCACAGCTCTGTGACTACGCTAACCACTGAACTGTACACTTTAAAATGGTAAATGTTATATCTCAATAACAACAAACTAATAAATAAACAAAAGCAGAAGAACTGCCGGAGTGGCTTTCATTCAGTGTAGCAGAACCTAAGAGGAGCCCAAGTCCTCCAAGCCCACCATGTCCCTTCCCACTAGCTGGCTCTTGCCATCTTTGCTCCTCATCTTTCTTAAAGCCCCCTCTGTGGCTCTCCCTCATAGAGGAGAGACAAGTGAAAATGAAGGGCAGGATGAGACATGTCGGCTAGAGAACTCTTAGCATGATGAAGGTGTTTCTGCTAGACTTGGTGACAGATTTCCACCAAACGTCAGCCAGATCCTTTGGGGGTGACTTCAAACAGCAGGTGGTAGTTGCTAATTAGGAAGGAAAGCATGCTGTAGTGATATCAAAACTGTATAAAGCAAAGCCAAATATTTCACTAATAATCACTCATCAAGTAGGACAGATGGTATGGAGCAAGCACCCACTGAGCATCCCAACAGAGGCTGCAGGGCAAATGTCCACAGAAAACGTCAAATTTGACACCCATTCAAATCTCGATGGGAAGATGTGGTTGGAGTCCCTAGGCTCTGAGACTGAGTTCAGAGACGAGCTCTATCTTTGTCCAGTTCCCTAATCACACTTCTGTAAGGCACTAAGTGCCTCAGTTTTCCCGTCTGTAAAATGGATATCCACCACCGTCTGTTAATTTATTGCCCTGTGGTAACTTGTGTGCTGTGGTGATACTGGAAGCTATGCCACCAGTATTTCAAATATAAGCAGGGTCATCTAAGGTGGACAGGTTTCAGTGGCACTTTCAGACTAAGACAGACTAGAAAGAAAGGCCTGGTGATCTACTTCCAAAAATTAGCCAGTGAATACCTCATGGATCACAACAGAATGCTGTCTGACTTCTTGCTTTGGACATATCACCAGGAGGGATCAGTTGCTGGAGGAGGGTGTCTTGTTTGGTGAAGTAGAGGGCCCACAAGGGCATGGGAGTCCCTCAGTGAGATGAATTGGCACAACAGCAAAAACAATGGACTTGAACATGGTGGTGACTGTGAGGATGATGCAGGACTAGGCAAGGTTTAGTTCTGTTTTATTTAAAACAGGGAGATTGTCTTTTAGGACTAGGTTGCTAATGATGTAGTATGTGGCACAAATTTTTGAAAAATGGAGGGAAAACCTATTCTGAACCACAATGGTTCTCAAAATTAATTGTACATAAGGATACTGGAAACCCTGGTGGCATGTGGTTAAGAGTTTGGCTGCTAACCAAAAGGTTGGCAGTTCAAATCCACCAGGTGCTCCTTGGAAACCTTATGGGGCAGTTCTACTCTGTCCTACAGGGTTGCTATGAGTCGGAATCGACTTGATGGCAATGGGCTACGGGCTTTAAGGATCACCTGGGGATCTTGTTAAACTGTAGATTCTGATTCAGTATATCTGCGGCAGAAAGGAAAATTCTCTGCAGGGGGTTGAACCGGAATGAACTGGATCAAAGTCCTGCATTTGTCAAAATTGTACCTTGTTCTGAGATTATTTCCCTGATCCTGATGTTTTCACAGACCCATGCTAGTGACTTCTGTGAAAGAGTTTATCGTGGTTTCTCTATTAGCTGGATCAGTAATCATAAAACTTGCTTTCAGGGGATTATTTCAAGATCATATCAAGTAACACAAGAATCCTTTGGGGAGGTGTTCCCACAAACTTCTTCCAACCTGACTTCTAAACAGCAGCAACAGCTGATTACGGTGGGCAAGGGGCCTTCTCTCGCCCCTCCTTTTCAGCTCTTCTAAACTGAGCTACACTCTTGAAGTTCACCTCTGCCTCTCTTCACTGTGATCTATCCTGGATGGAGCCTTTCCTCCGGCAACACAGATGTGTTTTAGGCATGATTCAGCCATAACTTTCTAAACATACTATATTCATTGTCTTCAGTGTAAGGGAGAGTTGAGGAATTGTTCCTACTCTTCTGAAGTTATACCGGTTGCCATTGAGCGGGTTCCGGTGGTGACGTCACGTGCTGCAGAATGGAGCTGTGTCCCACAGGGTTTCCATGGCTGTGGCCTTTTGGAAGCAGATCGATGGGACTTTATTCTGAGGCATCTCTGGGTGAGTTGAACCACCAACCTTTTGATTAGAGAAATTTATTTCTTCACAATAAATGTCATGGATTGAATTATGTCCCCCCAAAAGTGTGTGTATCCATTTGGCTGGGCCATGATTCCTGGCATTGTGTGATTTTCCTATATGTTGTAAATCCAGCCTCTATGATGTTAATGAGGGAGGATGGGCAGCAGTTTTGATAGTGAGGCAGGACTCAGTCTACAAGATTGGATTGTGTCTTGAGGCAATCTCTTGAGATATAAAAGAGAGAAGCAAGCAGAGAGACAGGGGGGCCTCATACCACCAAGAAGGCAGTGCCGGGAGCAGAGCATGTCCTTGGATCTGGGGTCCCTGCACGGAGAAGCTCCTAGTCTGGGGGAAGATTGATGAGAAGGCCGATAGAGAGAGAAAGGCTTCCACTGGAGCTGATGCTCTGCGTTTGGACTTTTACCCTACTTTACTGTGAGGAAATAAACTTCTCTTTGTTAAAGCCATCCACTGTGGTATTTCTGTTATAGCAGCAGTAGATGACTAAGACACCGTGTTACAGAGTAGAGCTGCTCCAATAGGTTTTCTTGGTTATAGTCTTTGCAGAGGTAGATTGCCAGCCCTTTCTTCCTCAGTGCCATTGGGTGGGTTCAAACTGCCAACCTTTAGGTCAAGGGCAAATGATTTGCACCACCAGTTAATGACTGGATGGAACAGTACTCAGTGATAAAGAGACAGAGAAGTGCCAGTGCTGGGTCCCATATCCCTTTTTCCGTATATAACAAAAACATCCCCAGGACGATGGTCGGGTATATTGTAGCAGCACTGCACCTTGCTCTCTCTATCTCTCCCTCTTCCTCCCTCCTTCCCATGTTAACTAGCGTTGTTCCAGATGGTGTTGTTCCAGCCTGAGTCCCAGAGTGAGGGTGACGTACAGCAGAGCCCACAGCCAACCCATGATGGACATATCGTGCAAACAGGAAATAAGCTTTTTAAGCCACTGAAAAGTGGGGGGATGTCTTAGGCTGAGTTTTCTAGAGGAGCAAAACCAGTGAAGTATATATATGTAAATATACAGAGAGATTTATCTCAAGAAAATGGCTCACACAGTTGTGGAGGCTGGCAAGTTCCAAATCCATGGGTCTGGCATCAGGCTGGAGGCTTCTCCTGACTCACATGGTTGCAGGGACTAAAGAACCCAAAATCTGCACGTCAGGCAGTATGCTGCTGGCTCATGTCCCAAGAACCAGAGGTCACAGGATGACGAGTCAGATGCAGGATCCAGGGAGTGAACATTCATATATATTGCAGACAGGCCATACCCCCAAGGAAATTGATGGGCTTTCAACTGATTGGCTTTTAACTAACTGGCCTTTCAACTGATTGGCTCACATCAGATAAAAAAATGGAGGATGATTACATAGTATCTGCCAAACCATGAGAATCATGGCCTTGCCAAGGTGACACACAACCTTAACCATCAGAAGGATATTTGTTACTTCTGCAAGACTTAGCATATCCTGACTGATACAACCATGAATTTCATTCTCTAAGCCTGACCCGTAAGCCTGTCTCTAGCCCCAACTAGGATAGTGCCTTCTTCATAATCCAGTTGCTGCCGAGTCAACTCTGACTCACAGTGACCCCATGTGTGTCAGAGTAGAAATGTGCTCCATAGGATTTTCAATGGCTGATTTTTCAGAATTAGATCACCAGGCTTTTCTTCCGAGGCACCTCTGGGTGGACTCAAATCTTCAACCTTTTGATTAGCAGCCCAGTGCATTAACCATTCGCATCACCTAGGGACTCCTTCTCCATAATAAATCTCAATAAATAGTTGCTGAATGAATGCATGACTATTGTAGAATAGGAAAAAATATTTTTCTCCTGGAATTCCTGATGTCTAAAACGAGGACATTGAGAAAAAAGAGCTGTTTGGAAGGGTTCTCAGCCCTGGAAGGAGGGAGGAGGGGTGTAATGAAGATAGCACTTTTCAGTTCTCCCTTGAGTCTATTCCCACCCTCAATCCAACTTCCAATAAGCCAGGGTGGGAGGGAAGTTATGGAGGAGGGTGGAAAAATGGCAGAATCCTGGTTTTGACCTAGTGGCTCAGGGGACCCAGTACTGTGAAAGACCAAAGGAGCCTTCAATCCATTTTACGGACTCTGCCATACTGGCTTTTTTTTTTTTTTTTTTTTATTAACTTTTTTTGAGCTTCAAGTGAACATTTACAAATCAAGTCAGTCTGTCACATATAAGTTTATATACATACATCTTACTCCTTACTCCCACTTGCTCTCCCCCTAATGAGTCAGCCCTTCCAGTCTCTCCTTTCATGACAATTTTGCCAGCTTCCAACTCTCTCTATCCTCCCATCCCCCCTCCAGACAGGAGGTGCCAATACAGTCTCAAGTGTCCACCTGATATAATTAGCTCATTCTTCATCAGCATCTCTCTCCTACCCACTGTCCAGTCCCTTTCATGTCTGATTTTTTTTTTGCCATACCTTTGAGGGCTGGGTACAATCCAGAAGAGGAGGAGGAGAACCTATCTCACGGCCAACACCGAATTTCCTACCACTCTGGTTGGTGGGAGCTCAGAGTAGATAAAATTTAATTTAGAAAAATAAAAACACTGTGAAAATTCTTACGTGCACAGGTGTGAGTGGTATTTATACCCACTACACATTCATTGATTGAACCACGATGTACCTTCCACTCTTATAAGGTGAGCTTCAACATACTGATGTCCCCTGGCCCATCCCTCCACCCAGCTTCCTTTCCTCTGTTGACCAGCAGGTCCTATAGGACAGACACTTCTTCCCATAACCCACAAACAGTATTCAATGTAGTGGGTCCCTGCAGTGCTGCAGCCATCCTCTGATCTTGGGGTTCGGGGGTGAGGGGATGGATGAAAAGTAGGCAAGAAGAGCCCGGAAGAATGAGAAACTAGAGGAAGAAGGCCGATTCACAAGCCAGCCCTCTGGAGACCACCTGGGCTTCTCTAGCACTCCAGTAGGACATCTCGACTCCATGGTCTGCATTTCTGCCCCAGTGATTCCCGGCCTTCCCCATTCAGAGGTGGGGTCCTTACGAGATTGGGTTATAACCTGTCAGATTTGCCACCCACAAACAGAAGGGAGTATACTTCAGCCAGGGAGAGGGAGAACTCAGGATCTGTGGCAAGGAAAAACGGAATGCAGTGGAGGAGAGAACTCCATTACAAACTCTCAGAGTAGCCAGACTCATCCATCTTCCTTTTCTGCTTGTCAGGGTTCCTGTCAGAGCATCTTAGCCTGCAGCTGCCACCATCTCTGTAAAGGGAAGATTGGCGCACCCACGCACTTCCTTCTGCTCTTTTAATTGCATTATTAGAGGGTGATAATGTCCTACATCAACTTCAAAAAGTGCTATTTTTTTTGCATTATTCATGTCCTCCAGGCTGGGAGGACGGCGGGAGCCCACTCTTTTTCACAAACCTTCACCCTGGTTGTTTGCTCTTTGTCTTTCGTGAATAGTTATATGCACCAGTCCACTTTTCCATGAAGGAGCCCTGGTGGCGCAGTGGTTAAGTGCTTGGCTACTAACCAAAATGTTGACAGTTTGAACCCATCAGCCACTCCGTGAGAGAAAGATGTGGCGGTCTGCTTCCGTAAAGATTACAGTCTTGGAAACCCTATGGGGCAGTTCTACTCTGTCCTATGAGGTCACTATGATTCCATGACTAGTCTAAACACTGTCATACACTTTAGAGCTCTCTGTTGCTTTGGTGGTTCTGTGGTAGAATTCTCATGTTCCATGTGGGAGACCTGGGTTCCGTTTCAGCCCATGCACCTCATGTGCGGCTACCACCCATCTGGCAGTGGAGGCTTGCGTGGTGCTATGATGCTGAACAGGTTCCAGGGGAGCACTCAGGTTAAGATGGACTAGGAAGAGAGGCCTGGCTATCTACTTCTGAAAATGAGCCAATGAAAACCCCACGGGCCACAACTGTCTGAGCGCCAACCCATCATGGGGATGGCACAGGACCAGGTATTGTTTCACTGTATTGTGCATGGGGCTGCCATGAGTCAGGAGCCAAACTGATGGCAGCTAACTTTTTTTTTAACAACAACAACGATCTTCCTAAAAGCCATCAATATTAACCAGAGAATTTGATTTTGAGTTCAAAAGAGAAATCAAGAAAAGCAATTCTAAGACCAAAACTGCAGAAACTACAGTGTTTTCTTTTACTGCTTGTTGTTTGTGTTTATTTCCCCAGATAGAGCATGCTGCAGAGGGAAGCCCCGTTCTCAACCCTACACCCTATGGGAAGTCATGGAAGGTCGTGAGGCAATTACTACTTCTAATTAAAGTCTGTGAATAAATCTCTTCTCTAATAGAGTGTATGCAAGGTTATCCTTATAACAAAATTATTTTCATTTCTTTACTTTCTGACATGCCCTGTCGAGTGGAAGGAAGAAAAAGGGGGAGGAGTGCAACTAGCACACCCTTAACCCTCCAAGCCCCTCAGCTCTTCCTGGTTCAGGACACAGCTTTACCAATGCCGGTGAATAATTGTAGAGCTTGGGTATGCTTGTGCTCTGACAAATGTGTGATGGTCAGCCAGGTGCGATGCGGGAAAGAGGAGCCAGGGAGACCAGGAAAAGTAAGTAGGTTTATTAGACTCACGGTTCCCAGAGGTAGGGAGACACAGCATACCATGGCCCAGGGTGACACAGATGGCTGCACCTGGGGTCAAGGTAGCAACAAGCTGGAGTTGTAGGAGAGGAGTTATATATGGCAAGCAGGGCGGGTTACCTAGGTTGTGCAAGCATCGTGGGGATCAGGCATTCTGAATAGGTCTGCACGCTCTTGGGGCTTACGGGCCTTCCTAGTTGTTGAGTGCCTGTCCCCGGCCGATTAGGATGGGTGACAGTGGTCAAGGGGAACCTGATAAGGGGGCTGGTTGGAGAGTGGACTTGATTAGCTGCTAAAAAGTCTCAAAACTGTGCCAAGACAGCATTTTAAGAAAATCGTATTTCAGGTTGTAGTAAAAATGTTTTTCAGGTTTTCCTTGAAATCTGGTTGTACCTATGGGGCTGTATCTGGCCCACTCGCAGGATGTTTGCCAAGACAAAGCATGGAAGATCCCCAGCTTGCTGAAGCTCACGTTACGAACATGTTTCAGCTCTGCCTGACACCGACAGATGGCGCTAGTCGTCCCTTGTGCAGAGAAAGAACTGAGGGCCCTATGAGCACCTTGTAGGAACCTAACCTGTTTATTTCCCAGAATACAATCCTTCAGGTACCACCTCTGCCATACAAATGATGAGTTAATATTGTTCCACATTTTTAGCTTAATTAAATTTGTGTAATAAATGATGAGAGGAAAAAATCAATATCACTTGCCAGAAATAGCAGGAATCCATAAAAATGAATCCTAGGCAGATGCGGCTGCCTGCCAAAGGCTCTGAGTCCTGGCTGCGTTCTCTCTGTGTTAACAAGGACATTGACAGAGTCAGAAAGTTCCTGTTTACATCCAACCGAGACTTCCTCCACGAGGCATTCTAGAAGATACGAAAGAGAACTGAAAACGGAATTACCTTCTCACTGAAACGCCATGTTATATAATGCTACGTATGCACCAACTAGAATAATATCTGCCAAAATCACCAGTAGTGTGCATCTCATTTTTGAGAAACACCATCTCATCAGCAGCATTGTTATTTCCATTTTACAGATGAGAAAACAAGTGGAGGAGCAGGGATTTGAACACGGGCAGGTCGTCCTCCCAGAGGGTGAAGGGGAACGCTGATAGTCTGTGATGGTCACCGTCAGTCATTGACTTGGCTTGGTGCCTCAGTGTCTCTCAATCCCCATCATCCAAAGCTGGTCTCCAGCTCCATCGACACTGAATACAGCTCTTCCAGTGGGTACTTCCTCAATGGCCAAGGGACAGAAAACCCGCGTCAGATCAGCCTGAGCAAAAATTGAATTTGTTGATTTCAGATGCACCCTTATTTTAGGTACCACTGAGGCAAACAATGCTGCTGAGTAAAGTATGTCAAGCTGTCGATCGTGAACAACATTCAATTTCAGAAATGTTAAAAACGTGAAACGTATGGGACAGGATGTTAGTAAAAAGGCATAAAAAGGGCCTCTGGAAATTCTACCCTCAGTACAGGCAGCAAAGAAACTGGCCCAAATTGTCAGAATCAACTTCTTCAGAGCTCTGGGAATTAAACAAAGGCTTGCAGCAACCTGGGGAGCATTTATTCTAGAAAAGCGGCGGAATTTTGGTAAAATGGTGAGCTTTGTGGCATTTTAACTTGCTCTATTCCCATCTCCCACTGTCCAGCTCCACAGTGTCCTTGAAAAATAATAGCCCACGTTCTGAGGGGAGCTTGGGATCCACCAGAGGAAGCAGAATAAGGCTGGAGCACTTCCAAAACCTTCTTTCCAAGAACTGTCATTATTTCATCTGTCTCGTGGTTCTCTGGAAGATCCCCCTGCTAAGCTGTCTGTGTTCCACCTGACTCAAGCCTGCCCAGGGTGAAAAGCCTTTTCTCCAGGAGGCATTGTCGAAAAACAATTACAGCCTAGGAAACTGTATGAGGTGGTTCTACTCTGTCTTATACGTTTGCTATGAATTGGAATCAACTCCACGGCAACGCGTTTGGTTTTACAGGTTTAGCTTTGTGGCTACCTCAGGCGGTAAATAACAGTTGGAGCAAACAGTAGACTAAGCATAAAGTTCAAAAGGAAAAGCTGAAGAACGAAATGTCCACAGGGACTTTCAGAAGTTCCAGCACATTCCTGGGCATCTAGGATCTGTGCATGGATAGGACTGTGTGCCTGCCCAGGGCTGTGCTCATGGCTGGAAAAGATCTGCGAAGGTCCCAACCTCTTACCTCTGCTTGGCCTTGAGACTCTGCACAAGTAAAAATTGACAGCTAAGGCAGACTTGTCAACTGGCTGACCCAATACCCACACAGAGCCCCCCACAAAGACTGAGAAATTTATTGGTTCCAGGCATTTAAGGAAATCTCTGTTCAATCAGTAACTAACCACTAAGATAACTGAGGGAACTCTGGTGGTTAAGTGCAACAGCTGCTAACCAAAAGGTCGGAAGTTCAAATCTACCAGGCGCTCCTTGGAAACTCTATGGGGCAGTTCTACTCTGTCCTATAGGGTTGCTATGAGTCGGAATCGACTTTTGGCAATGGGTTTGGTTTCTTCTTTTTTTTTAAGATAATTGAGCAGAGACGGTCAGGGGCTGCACATGACAACGAATACAGACTTTACAGAATTAGTTCAGAAAAGTCATTAAACAAACAACTACAACAAGCAGCAACAACAAACACTGGGAATGGGGGAGAATCTGATTTTAAGACTTGCCACGTTACATGCTCTAAAATGTCCAGTGTTCGACAAAAACTTGCAAAGAAACAAGAAGTATGGTGCATGCACTGGGGAAAAAGCAGTCAATAGAAACTGTCAAGCCCAGGCCTTAGAGAATGACTTGGAAGCTTTGGAAAACAGCCTAGCAGTTCCTCGAATGGTTAAGCATAATGTCATCGTATGACCCAGCAATTCTACACCTAGGTATATACTCTAGAGAAATGAAAATGTATATTCACACAAAAACTTATACAAGAATGTTTATAGCAACATTACGCATAATAGCCAAAAAGTGGAAACAAGCCAAATGCCCGCCAATGGTAAACAAAATGCGGTATATCCATTCAGTGGAATACTGTTCAACCGTGAAAAGAAATGAAGTCCTTGTACATGTTGCAACGTGAATGAATCTTGAAAACATTATACTGAATATGTACAGTGTTATTCCATTTATATGAAATATCCAGAATAGGCAAATCCAGGGAGTCAGAATGTAGATTAATGGTTGTGATGGGCTGATGAGAGACAGGAGTGGGGAGTGCTTTCTAATGGGTTTTTTTTGGGGGGGGGGTGATGGCAATTTTCCGGAATGAGATAACGTTATGTTGCAGGAAGGACTGCTGATGGTGCAGTGGTTAAGATCTTGGCTGCTAGCCAAAAGTTGGCAGTTCAGATCTACCAGCCACTCCTTGGAAACCCTGTGGGGCAGTTCTACTCCATCCTACAGGGTCACTATGAGTCAGAATAGACTTGATGAAAATGGATTTGTTTTTGTTTTTTGACTTATGGTTGCACAAAGGAGCCCTGGTGGTGCAGTGGTTAAGTGCTTAGCTGCTAACCAAAAGGTTGGCGATTTGAACCCACCAGTTGCTCCGCAGGAGAAAGATGTGTCAGTCTGCTCCCATAAAGATTACAGCCTTGGAAACCCTACAGAGCAGTTCTATCCTGTCTCACAGGGTTGCTATGAGTCGGAGTTGGCTCGACAGCAAAGGTTGTGGTTTAGTGGGTTATGGTTGCACAGCCTTGCCAATAAACCGAAAACCACTGACTTGTCAAAAACCAAAAGAGTGGGACAGGCCCAGGGCTGCCCTCGCTAATGGTTGGACCAGGGGCTCCACAGCGTCATAGGACTGATCTCTCATTCACAGCTCTGCTTTCCTGCGGTGGCTTCTCTTTCCTTTGGTGGCTTTCTCCACCCAGTGGCTCCTGCAGCTCCAGGCTTACATCCTCCCAGCTCTGAGTCTGGCCATAAAAGAAATTCTCTTTTCTTGACATTCCATGCAAGTTTTAAGCTTGACTGTTGGTTGAATGGGCCCATGGCCATCTCCTAACCAGCCATTGTAATAGGTGGAATATGCTGATCAGCCTAGACCTGGGTCACCTACCCACTCCAGTAGCTGAGGGCAGGTGGGGAGGGACTTGGCCACCTCAGGCAAACCACAGGCACTGGGAGTGGGGATGGGTTGTGCCCCAAGGAAAAATAGGGTGTTGTTACCAAGAGCAGAAATGGACATTAACCAGGCAAAAACCAACAGAAGTTGAGTAACTAGCTGTGTGACCTTGCATAACCCTCTGTGCCTTAGTTTCCTCATCTGTAAAATGGGAGTGGCAGAAATATCTGCCTCCCCAGGTGGTTTCAAGGATGGAATGAGTTAAGTGACAGAAACCACTCAGAGCGTAGCACGTGCTATGTAGTGTTAACTTCTCTTATTTTCTGCAACATCATCTCTTCTTAGAGTCTATACTCAGCTTTGGTTATTTACTTCCTCACCAGAATGAGGCTTCCTTTAGTTGTCAGCAATTTTTTGAATGCTCTTTAGCAACAGCTCTTGGTTTTCTGCATAAAATGACTCTAAAGCATTTTGCAGTTTCTACATAAAAAATTAAAGCAATAGTAACAACTGCAACAGTAATTGCTACTAGATGACGAGGACAGAGTTACAACTCTGAGCAGACTTGCTCCAGACATTCTTAGTTTTAAAAGTATCCTGCCACCAGAATCTGGAACCCCAGAGAAGGGAGGCCCTAGATCAGGAATCTAAGCACCTGGACGAGGAGAATGTTGAGTCTGCTTCTTCCTGCAGTTCCTTGGAGACTCACCCCGTCTCCACGAGAAAAGAGGCCATTTGTGATTCTCATTACCACCAGAGCCTTGTTTTCTTTACTGGGTGATTGTGGCGGAGAAAAAAGGCAGAACTCTGGGTCTACACACAACATGTTGCATTAATGCTTATTTTTAGAAATAAACAGCCCAATTAAACCCTGGCAAAGCTTTCTTCTACCTGGACAACCAGCTGAGAACATATAAATTGAATTTCACACCCATAGTACAAATCTATCCTTATAATACAGTCCCCCAAAATACTTCAAACGATTTTGTGCAAATAGTGTCTGGGATATGATTATATGACACAATTGCTTTGGGGGAGGGGCAGTAGGGATGAGGGCATCTCACTAGCACTGTCAGCCTTGCCACAAGGCGATTTATGAAGGGCAGTGGCAGCCCTGAAGACAATCAAGGGAATAAATGTGTATTTTAATGTGATTTGGAAGGCACTGCAATAGATCTAGCCTGGATAACCCACTGCTTTCATTATGGTGTGCTTATGGTTAAAAGACAAATACCTGAAAATTAAAAAAAAAAAAAAAAAAGGCCTACCTGTTATTAAGAGAGAAAAAGATATATAACAACCTCCCAAACTAGGGTTTGTGTAGGTGCCTTAAGGCTCAACAACATCGATGGGCTTGTAGGAGCTTCTCAGGCAGCTGCTGGTGTTGGGGATAAAGATTGCCTCTAGGTACCTAGGAGGCAGCCCAGGTGTGCCCTTTGCCCAGGCCCACCGTCTCTCCTGGTAGGGAAGGGAGAACGAAGGCGGGGAGTAGTAAACCAGCTGCTGTCAAGTCGGTTCCGAGTCCTGGCGCCTTCATGTGTGTCGGGGTGGAACTGGGCTCCACAGAGTTTTCAGTGGCTGATTTTTTGGAAGTAGATCACCAGGCCTTTCTTCTAAGGCACCTCCGAGTGACCTCAAGCCTCTAACCTTTCAGTTAGCAGCCAAGTGTGTTAACTATCTACACTACCTATGTGAAGGTAGGGAAGGTAACTCCTAATCTGTAAACATCCTCCAGAGACCCGCCAGGAAACTCTACCAGGGGTGGCAGAAAGGAATCTATCAGAGCCGAGCAGGTTTTCAGCCAGCTCCCAACACCCACCGCCGAACATATACACAGGGTCACTGGAGGAGGTCTAACCTGCTTCCTGCCAGCAAGATCTTATGCAAATTACTTTACCTGGCTGAGCCTCAGTTTCCTCATCTATAGAATAGGCATGGGTACTCATGGTGTGCTGTGAGGATTAAATGAGGGGGCGATGTGAAATAGTGAGCACAGTACCTGGATCGTGAGTGTTGGCCCCCACCTGCTCCTCCTTCCTGGCACAGAAGAAGGGAAGAGTCTCGGTTCCTCCTCAGACAGCAACAACAAACCATCATGGCCAAGGACGGCTGTTACCAAGGAATTCATAACAAACTCAGGAGTATGTTTCTTTTGAAAAGAACCACACTCGATTTCTCTTTAGTGTACTTCTAGTATTGAGAGAAAAGCGGAGAAGACAATGCCCAGAGACCTCAGTGCTAGCCTCACCTCTCCCTCTAGTTTGCTGTGTGACCTCCATGCCTCCTGGTCAATCTGTGGCCTGGTTACCTGGACAACTGGATCCTCTCCGTGGCTCCCAGCAGCGACGTTGGCTGACTCATTCTCCTATGGGTGAGGCTCTGCAGAGTGAACTTGTTGGGGATTGTCTGCTTGAACCCCTTCCTTCTTCTTGAAATGTTCTCCCACCCCTACACACATACAACTATGTGGGATCCCTTATGTTATCATGAGCCTGGCTTCCCCTGACCAAAGATGAATCCTCCAGGACCTTGATTGACCCAAATTGAGTGACTCAAAGTCCTTCTAGGATTTGTTCTGGAGTTGAGAAAGAGCAGTCGGAAGCAATGAAATATAGCTCAAAAGATGCTGGCAACCATGTTGCCAGCCATTTTGGAAAACAGGCTGCGGTGTGAGAGAAAAAGTCAGCATCCAGAGAGCCGCAGAGAAGGGAGACACGGGGAGGTCCAGAGGCCATCAATATTTGAACTGCTAGTTCCAATTGTCCCTGCAGTTTAGATGTTTCCTTTCTTGGATTCTGTGAGCCAAGTTTTCCCTTTTCGCCAAAGCTAGTTTCAGTTGGGTTTCTGTCACTTGCAACCCAAAATTGTGACTCTCGCCCTCTGACTCTAAGTGTCTATTTACGGATCTCCTAACCATCCCTCTGGACTCTCTAGTTGGTGCAAACAGTTGCTGCTAACTGAAGGGTTGGAGGGTTGAGTCCACCCACCAGTTTCTAAGAAGAAAGGCCTGGCCATCTATGTCTGAAAAATCAGCCATTGAAAATTCTGTGGAGCACAGTTTTATTTTGACACTCATAGGGGGTCGCCATGAGTTGGGATCGACTCAACAGTAACAGGTTTAACTGTTCTTCATGTTTATTTGGAGTGACATAGTTTTTAATATTTTACAAAACCTACTCTTATACCACAACCGGAACGGTCCTTAGAAGCAAGGATGGCGAGACTGCGTCTTCCGTACTTTGGACATGTTGTCAGGAGGGATCAGTTCCTGGAGAAGGACATCATGCTTGGCAGAGTACAGGATCAGTGGAAAAGAGGAAGACCCTCAACGAGATGGACTGACACACTGGCTGCAATAATAGGCTCAAGCATAATGATTGTGAGCATGGCAAGGACCAGGCAGTGTTTCATTCTGTGGTACAAAGGGTCACTATGAGTCGGAACCAACTCGATGGCACCTAACAACAACAACACTCTTAGGCCCATAGCTATGAGTCAAAATCAACTCAGCAACAGTGGGTTTACTCTTATGCTACCCTTGAAATTCAGCTTCTTTTGCAACGTGCTGTTGCCTAGGGGAAAGACTGGAAGTTCCTCAGTGGAATATAATCCTAACCTCTCCAGGGCTGACAGGTACTCCATCCGTGAGGGTGTAAAAGTAGGGACATCCAGAGAGCATATCCATGCCACCCCAGGAATTTGCTGTTTTCAGTTATTGCCTGTAAGCACAGAGTTTATTACAGAATTGATCTAACTTTCTGAAAAGAGAGGGCACAGTAGCCAGTTTGAAAATATTTGGGCAGAAGAAAAAGTTAACCAAGACTTTAGGTTCTGGTGTTCCGCATTCTGACAAGACTGGGCAGGGTTACCCTGGTGGCTTAACCCTTAGAGGAAGCTGAGTGTTTTGTGAAGCATCAAAAACCCAGTGTTTCTCAAAAAGTTCCAAGACAAATCTTGTTTCCTGGGCAACAGCTTTACAATAGCTGTCTTCTGGCTGGCTCCCCACAAATTAATCACGAATATAAATGAAAGCGCTTCTCAAGGTAAGTGGCTGCTGCCCTGACCTCTGAGCGCCTGTAATGCTGGTCCAAACAGGGTCTGCCAAGTTCAAATGCAGTGGGAGCCTATGCTGCCTGTATGGGAGCCTGGTTAGGAAGCAGTTCAATGCCATCCTGACAGGAAGTCTGGTCTGCCTGATATGCTTTCAGTGTCAAAGCGTATCAACTTAAATGCTGTTGGCTGCAAGGAACAGAAAACCAGCCTAAGCTGGCTTAAACAATTTAGAAAGCCATTGCTTACATAAGAGGAAGTCCAAAGGTAGGGTGGGCTTTGCATTGATTGATATCATTAAAACGGTTGCCAAGGAGTCAATTCCAACTCATGGTGGATGACCCCATGTGTGTCAGAGTAGAACTGGGCTCCACAGGGTTTTCAATGGCTGATCTTTTGGAAATAGATCACCAGGCCTTCCTTCTTAGGTGCCTCTGGGTGGACTCGAACCATCAACCTTTCAGTTAGTAGCTGAGCATAGAGTGCGGGTGTATTTCTCTGGTTCTTTCCTTCTTAGTTACTTGTCTTTTCAGATTAAAAAAAAATTTTTTTTGGTGGTATAAACTTTTTCTTTTTTCAGAAAAACCATCCATTTCATTTAACCTTCCAAATTTATAACAGACTAGTGTGTATGGCCCTCTTTTACGTTTTGAAATATTTCCGTTATTAAATCTCTTTTTGTTTTATTTTATTTTTTTCAATTTTCCAGAGGATAATTGATTTATCATTGTTTTTTTATTTGAGAGAAGGGTCCTTTGATTTATGAATTACACTCTTTTTTTTTTTTTCCTACTCCATTTCTATTTGCCTTTATTCTATTCCTCTATTTTGGGGTAGATATTTATGTTTCCTTTCTAATTTAATCATTTTATCTTTTTCTTTTGTAACAATAGAAGTATTTAAATGAATTAGTTTTGTCCAGTCCAACAAACATGTATTGAGGGACGACTATGTGACAGGCCTAGAGCTGGGTCAGAAGGGCACAAAACGAATAAGACAGGAAGATGTGTCTTTAAGAGGGCTGGTGGAGGGAACTGATACATTAAAAGATACTTTTAAAATAATATAAATACAATAGCTATCTTTAGATGGGATTGACAGTGATTTTTTTTCTCCTCCATACATTTTGACATTTACCTATGCTTCAGTGATACATTTTTAAATTTTACCAACTTTTCATTTGTGAACACTTGCTATTTATGTAATCAGAGAACACAGAAAACATACCTTTTTAAAGAAAAAAAGTAAAAAGCAGTGGTATGTAGACTTGTATCTGGAGATTCTAAAAGACCTCCTAGAGAAAATGACCACAGATCTGAGTTTTACCGGGTGAGGAACAAGAGCTGGTCAAAGAAAGGCACGGAAAATATTCCAGGTAGAGGAGACAGTATAAGCCAAGGTGCAGCGTTAGGAGGAAAGAGGCCTATCCCTGCTGGACTGTAAGCTCCAGGAAGCCCGCCTCCAGGCCTGCCTGCTTCACTGCTGTATCCCCCATAGTGACGGCCCAGTGCACTCCACCTGGCCTGTGGTGCTAGACTTAACAGGTACTCCAGGAACCCTTGTGGAACACTGATGATGATGATGGATGAGGCAGCGGCTGGAGGGGCAGGGCAGTGGGCAGGGAAGAGGGAATTTCCCTGGAGAATAGATTTGATTCATGGGGGTCATTGGGAGCCCCTGTGGTTTTCAGACCATAAAAGAAATTTTTACCGTACCTGTTGTTGTTGTTGTTGTTAGGTGCCGTCAAGTCGGTTCCGACTCATAGCAACTCTATGCACATTAGAACGAAACACTGCCCGGTCCTGCACCATCCTTACAATCGTTGTCATGCTTGAGCTCATTGTTGTAGCCACTGTGTCAATCCAGCTCGTTGATGGTCTTCCTGTTTTCCGCTGACGCTGTACTTGGCCAAGCATGACGTCCTTCTCTCCAGGGACGGATCCCTCCTGACATGTCCAAAGTATGTAAGACGTGGTCTCGCCATCCTTGCTTCTAAGGAGCATTCTGGTTGTACTTCTTCCAAGACAGATTTGTTCGTTCTTTTGGCAGTCCATGGTATATGCAATATTCTTCGCCAACACCATAATTCAAAGGCATCAATTCTTCTTCTGTCTTCCTTATTCATTGTCCAGCTTTCACATGCATATGATGTGATTGAAATATCATGGCTTGGGTCAGGCGCACATTAGTCTTCAAGGTGACATCTTTGCTCTTCAACACTTTAAAGAGGTCCTTTGCAGCAGATTTACCCAATGCAATGCATCATTTGATTTCTCGGCTGCTGCTTCCATGGCTGTGGATCTAAGTAAAATGAAATCCTTGACAACTTCAATCTTTTCTCTGTTTATCATGATGTTGCTTATTGGTCCAGTTGTGAGGATTTTTGTTTTCTTTATGTTGAGGTGCAATCCATACTGAAGGCTGTGGTCTTCGATCTTCATTAGTAAGCACTTCAAGTCCTTTTCATTTTCAGCAAGCAAGGTTGTGTCATCTGCATAACACAGGTTGTTAATGAGTCTTCCTCCAATCTCGATGCCCCGTTCTTCTTCATATAGTCCAGCTTCCCGTATTATTTGCTCAGTATACAGATTGAATAGGTATGGTGAATGAATACAACCCTGACGCACACCTTTCCTGACTTTAAACCAATCAGTGTCCCCTTGTTCTGTCTGAACAACTGCCTCTTGATCTATGTAAAGGTTCCTCATGAGCACAATTAAGTGTTCTGGAATTACTGTACCTAGCACTCTCTATTTTAGAAGAAAAGGTACTGTTCAGGGGTGAACAATTCCCCCAGTGTAAAAACTGATGTATGTTATCACTTCTTTGAATCACTGAACTTCACATCAAGGTGCCCACTAACTGCAGTTGTAGGTTCATGAGCCCTCATGCAAATGCTGCAATACCAATAAAACTCCAACGTGAACGTACTGCTACTTATAGACTGTGCTTATGGGCCAAATAAAGCAGAAAACCAAGGGATTCCTCAGTCATAGACACCATAACTGTCTTCAGTAATGGCTGCTCCATTGGTCTGTTCTCTTCTGGCTCTCAGCAGTAGTAACTCAGCTCCTCTACCCCAGAGCTCCCAGAGGGCACTCCGATATGAAAGACAAGACTCCAAAATGGAACCTTTTAACATCATTGCCATTTTACTTGATGGCAAGTTATGGTAGGAACTAAAACATTTTATATATGTATATATACACATTTATCTTTAGCTCCTACCATTTTATACACACACACGCATAAAATCACAAATACAGATTTCCATTCGCTGTACTGCGTCTCCATAAACAGCACTTTTATTGAGCCCACCAAGTTTTATAGGCTGTCCCTTTCTACAATGATGCAAGAATCCTAGCGGTTTTCCCTTTAAAAATATTGTACGTGAAATTAAGCCTGATTCCTACAGAGAATTAATTTTGTAACCACTAGATTCTGCCATGAGGAAGATTAATTGCTGTTTTCCTTCTCTGCTTTCTACTGAAACCCTATATGCAAATAAGACAAGTGTGAGAAATGTGGCAGGTAGCAAAGTCAGATATGGCTTCCCTAACTAATTTGGCTGGGGACCCCTGGGCTTCACACTTCCCCTCAAAAGAGCATGCTTCAGCAGCAGGAGCCAAGTTTACAGTCATGGGGTCTTTTGCTGATCACCCAGTGAGGCCTGTGGTGAGACACATACGTGGGTTTGGCAGCTGTCTCTGCTGCCTGTACCCGCCTCCCACGTGTTGAGTTAAATGATGGTCCTAATGGACCAGAACCCTGGCGGTGCAGTGGTTAAGCACTCGGCTGCTAACCAAAAGGTTGACAGTTCATAACCCACCAGCAGCTTCCGGGGAGCAATCAGCTTCAGTCAAGATTAGCCTTGGAAACCTATAGAGTCACTATGAGTCAGAATCCTCTTGATGGCAATGGGTTTGGTTTTTTGTTTGTTTTGTTAACAGACCAGAACAATAGGAGGAGGCTGGGAAGCCCAAGCTCGCTGTGGGAGGGGCCCCCAACTAGAAGTATGGTTCTGTGAAATAGTTCACACTGCACAGATGCCCCCTTGGGGAACAAAAACAGGCCAGAGAGAGGAGCGGGGTTAGAGGGAAGGCGGGATGACACTTCCTGGACCCGGCACCCACTAAGCTCCAGATTGGCAATCACCTGTGAACTTGAGAAAGAGTTACTTTCCTTGAGCTTCTGTGATTGATGCCTGGCCTAGAGTCAGAGGCGCCATCCCAAATGCAGAACACCGGCCTGTCAAATGGTCCACTGGCACTCAAGGGATAAAACGTTAGTGCATTTGTTCCACAAATAATGTTGTTTCAATATTCAAGAAATGTATATACCAAACGAAGCACAGATGGTAAGTTTGGAAAGTATTTCCAAATGATTACGCTAGATAAGGGAGCAGAAAAAAGGTGAGTAAAAGTAGCTCTTAGATTATGATCTCAATTTTATAAAAATAAGACATACATGAGTTTTTTAAAAGGAAGAATATAGTCACTTAAATGAAGCCCTTATTACTGGTGATAATATAATTAATTTTTTTGCATTTATGCTTTTCTGAACTTTCATATTTTCTATAATAAGCATTCATTTATTTTGTAATTTAGGAAAATTTAATCATTAGAAAAATTGTTCTATTCACTCTTGAGAGTTATCTTAAGAAAATAATTTAATAGATTTTTTTAAAAAGCTGTAAGTATTAAGGTATTTACTATAGGTTTATTTTTATCATTAAAAGTTGGAAACAAATGTCAACTAATAGTAAAGTAGTTAAATAAGTTGTATATCTACTCTACCAAAATGAGACAATCCAAATGATAACTATGATGAGCCCCGGTGGTACAGGGGTTAAGAACTTGGCTGCTTACCAAAAGGTTGGCAGTTTGAATCCACCAACCGCTCCTTTGAAACCCTATGGGGCGGTTCTACTCTGTTCCATAGGGTTGCTGTGAGCCAGAATTGACTCCATGACAATGGGGTTATATAAACACGATTATGATAGATTCCCCCACGTGCCTGTCAGTTTGTCATACTGTGGGGGCTTGTGTGTTGCTGTGGTGCTGGAAGCTATGCCACTGCTATTCAGTTATCAGCAGGGTCACCCATGGAGGAGAGGTTTCAGCTGAGCTTCCAGACTAAGACAGACTAGGAATAAGGACCATCAATCTACTTCTGAAAAGCATTAGCCAGTGAAAACCTTATGAATAGCAGTGGGACATTGTCTGATATAGTGCTGGAAGATGAGCCCCCCAGGTTGGAAGGCACTGAAAAGATGACTGGGGGAGAGCTGTCTCCTCAAAGTAGAGTTGGCCTTAATGACGTGGATGGAGTAAAGCTTTCGGGACCTTCATTTGCTGGTGTGGCATGACCCAAAATGAGAAGAAACAGCTGCAAACATCCATTAATAATCGGAACCTGGGATGTACGAAGTATGAATCTAGGAAAATTGGAAATCATCAGAAACGAAATGGAATGCATAAACATTGATATCCTAGGCATTAGTGAGCTGAAATGGACTGGTATTGACCATTTTGAATCGACAATCACATAGTCTATTATGCTGGGAATGACAACTTGAAGAGGAATGGTGTTGCATTCATCATCAAAAAGAACATTTCAAGATCTATCCTGAAGTACAGCGCTGTCAGTGATAGGATAATATCCACACGTCTACAAGGAAGACCAGTTAATACGACTATTGTTCAAATTTACGCACCAACCACTAGGGTCAAAGATGAAGAAATAGAAGATTTTTATCAGCTGCTGCAGTCTGAAATTGATCGAACATGCAATCAAGATGCATTGATAATTACTGGCGATTGGAATGCGAAAGTTGGAAACAAAGAAGAAGGATTAGTAGCTGGAAAATATGGCCTTGGTGATAGAAACAATGCCAGAGAGCGAATGATAGAATTTTGCAAGACCAATGACTTCTTCATTGCAAATACCTTCTCTCACCAACATAAACGGCGACTATACACATGGACCTCGCCAGATGGAACACACAGAAATCAAATTGACTACATCTGTGGAAAGAGATCTTGGAAAAGCTCAATATCATCAGTTAGAACAAGGCCAGGGGCCGACTGTGGAACAGACCATCAATTGCTCATATGCAAGTTCAAGCTGAAACTGAAGAAACTCAGAGCAAGTCCACGAGAGCCAAAATATGACCTTAAGTATATCCCACCCGAATTTAGAGACCATCTGAAGAACAGATTTGACGCATTGAACACTAGTGACCGAAGACCAGATGAGTTGTGGAATGACATCAAGGACTTCATGCGTGAAGAAAACAAGAGGTCACTGAAAAGACAGGAAAGAGAGAAAAGGCGAAGATGGATGTCAGAGGAGACTCTGAAACTTGCTCTTGAGTGTTGAGCAGCTAAAGCAAAAGGAAGAACTGATAAAGTAAAAGAACTGAACAGAAGATTTCAAAGGGCCTCTCGAGAAGACAAAATAAAGTATTATAATGACATGTGCAAAGAGCTAGAGATGGAAAACCAAAAGGGAAGAACACGTTCGGCGTTTCTCAAGCTGAAAGAATGAAGAAAAAATTCAAGCCTCGAGTTGCAATAGTGAAGGATTCCATGGGGAAAATATTAAACGATGCAGGAAGCATCAAAAGAAGATGGAAGGAATACACAGAGTCATTATACCAAAAAGAATTGTCGATATTCAACCATTTCAAGAGGTGGCATATGATCGGGAACCGATGATACTGAAGGAAGGAGTCCAAGCTGCTTTGAGGGCATTGGGAAAAAACAAGGCTCCAGGAATTGATGGAATATCAATTGAGATGTTTCAACAAACAGATGCAGCGCTGGAAGTGCTCACTCACCTATGCCAAGAAATATGGAAGACAGCTTCCTGGCCAACTGACTGCAAGAGATCCATATTTACGCCTATTTCCAAGAAAGGTGATCCAACCGAATGTGGAAATTATAGAACAATATCATTAATATCACACGCAAGCACAATTTTGCTGAAGATCATTCAAAAACGGCTGCAGCAGTATATCGACAGGGAACTGCCAGAAATTCAGGCCAGTTTCAGAAGACGACGTGGAACCAGGGATATCATTGCTGATATCAGATGGATCCTGGCTGAAAGCAGAGAATACCAGAAGGATGTTTGTGTGGATCATAACAAACTATGGATAACACTGCGAAGAATGGGAATTCCAGAACACTTAATTGTGCTCATGAGGAACCTTTACATGGATCAAGAGGCAGTTGTTTGGACAGAACAAGGGGATACTGATTGGTTTAAAGTCAGGAAAGGTGTGTGTCAGGGTTATATTCTTTCACCATACCTATTTAATCTGTGTGCTGAGCAAATAATACAGGAAGCTGGACTATATGAAGAAGAACGGGGCATCAGGATTGGAGGAAGACTCATTAACAACCTGTGTTATGCAGATAACACAACCTTGCTTGCTGAAAGTGAAGAGGACTTGAAGCACTTACTAATGAAGATCAAAGACCACAGCCTTCAGTATGGATTGCACCTCAACATAAAGAAAACAAAAATCCTCACAACTGGACCAATGAGCAACATCATGATAAATGGAGAAAAGATTGAAGTTGTCAAGGATTTCATTTTACTTGGATCCACAATCAACACCCATGGAAGCAGCAGTCTAGAAATCAAAAGACGCATTGCATTGGGCAAATCTGCTGCAAAGGACTCTTCAAAGTGTTGAAGAGCAAAGGTGTCACCCTGAAGACTAAGGTGCGCCTGACCCAAGCCATGATATTTTCAATCACATCATATGCATGTGAAAACTGGACAACGAATAAGGAAGACCAAAGAAGAGTTGACGCTTTTGAATTGTGGTGTTGGCGAAGAATATTGAATACACCATGGACTGCCAAAAGTACGAACAAATCTGTCTTGGAAGCAGTGCAGCCAGAATGCTCCTTAGAGGCAAGGATGGCAAGACTGCGTCTTACATACTTTGGACATGTTGTCAGGAGGGATCAGTCGCTGGAGAAGGACATCATGCTTGTCAGAGTTCAGGTTCAGCAGAAAAGAGGAAGACCCTCAACGAGGTGGATTGACACACTGGCTGCAACAGTAAGCTCAAGTATAACAACGACTGTAAGGATGGCGTAGGACTGGGTCGTATTTCGTTCTGTCGTGCATAGGGTCGCTATGAGTCGGAACCGACTCGACGGCACCTAACAACAACCCCAACAATGATAGATTGTCCAAAGGCTAACAAAATGTATGCACGTTATGCAACTATGTAAAGTATGTCTGCATTTGGATAAGAACTAGGAGACAATATGTAAATATAAAAATAATTTCATTAGCAAATGAATTTTATAGATAAATTTTTCTTTTTAAAAAATATATTGCTATATTGCTCTTCATATTGAAGAGCAGTCAATGGAGGTAGTCTCAAAGCCCTTTTCTGTACAGTCTAGGGCGCTGGAGTCCTCTGAGCTCATGCTGGTACCGAAACCTGTTGCTGTCGAGTCGATTCTGACTCATAGCAACTCACATAGGACAGAGTAGAACTGTCCCATAGGGTTTCGCAGGAGCGACTGGTGGATTCCAATTGCCGAGCTGTTGGTTAGCAGCAGAGTTCTTAACCACTAGGGTACCTAGGCCTCTTGATTCATTCTCTCCAGACCCCAGGCTTCTTATAGGCCGACTCCGAGTTACAAATCAGTCATTTGCCCCGGACAGAAACAAAAGTATGACCCTCAGAGATCCAAAAAAAAAAGTAACAGGCAAATTCACATTTGTCTTTAGTCGAAACAACTGAGGTTCCGGTGAAAGACCAGACATGATCTTTTAACCTGTTAGATTGTCTGACAAACCTAGCTCTACCAAGGTCTGGCACGTTAAGAAAGTGAATAGAATCATTTTTTTTTTTTCCATAAGTAGTGATTACACACCAGAAACACCCTTTTGGATTAATCTAATTTATGAAAAGCTATTCCACGAGCATAATGTTAAGGCATCGTTTATTTGGACTAATAACGTTCTGATTAAGTAACAAAATAAAAAAGTCCTCTAGCTTAGTGTTCCTTTAACACACCCAGTGACTGCGGAAACACACGCCCATGGGATCCAAGTGGCCCAGGAATGAGACATGCCAGGAGGTCAGCTGGTGAGCTTTGTGCTGCTGGAAAGAGAAACAAGGGCAGAATGGGTGGCTGGGGGCTGAAGGGGCAGACCCAGCTGCCCATCCTTAATACTCAGGATGATGTCAATTACAGTGGAGGATCTAGGGCAGGAGTGTGGCAGTGGGGTCACTCAGGGTCAAGTGTCCCAGCTCTAGAGGACTCACCCCTCCTAACATCCCCGCTTGTGGCTGAGTTTACAGTGAGCAGGGCTCTGCCCCTGGTACAGGGGGTGAGCTAGAGGTTAGTCCAGCAAAATGGCCTACAGTTCCAGACTGGCCTCTGTCCTCCTGACAACAGTAAAAACCCCTACACCCTGCCAGACACTCTACTGCATGCATTGCCTCATTTAGTCCTCACGGCTACCTTACCAGTTATTAGTCCCATTGTACAGATGCGGAAACTGAGGCTCAGCAAGCTTCTGTTACTTTCCCAAGGTCACACAGCAACTAACGGATTTGGACCCAACACCCAGATCACCTTGCTCCCAGCCTGGTGTTCTTTCCTCTCTCTTATATTAATTACAATTTACCGATTACATACTTTAGTTTGGCACCTTACATATAGTATGTCCTTTAACGCCTATAATGATACCATGGCGTGTTACTTTTGTCCCCATGAGCTTGCTAAGGCCCCACAGCTCAGAGGTGATGACAGTGGCGTGTGGACGGGGGATGTGGACTGCACCAGATCACAGTGTCAGAAAGGTGACACCAAAATGACTGTTTAAAATTTTTGTGCAGTATTTCAGCAGAAATTTATTATTTTTGTAGTTAGTGATAACAAAAACATTTTTCATAAGCCCATCTTACTGTATCAATATACCTACAAGGCTGAAACTCTATGCTAACTTATTTTTTGAACCTTCTAATGCCCTCTGGTCAGAGCTGTCATTATTACGCAATTATAAAGAGCGGTTTCATCTGCAGGAAGTACAAGTACGCGCTGTTGTTTACTGCCAGTGCCTTTACGGTCAACCACTGTGTCACATTTTCTGGTGTTTTAGCTACAATATTGTGGTAATTAGTATTTGTGAACCTATATTAAGAACTTTTTTTTTTAGAATGGAGTAGTAATTAAAGGAAAAGAAGAAAAATAAAACAGGCCTCTGCTCAGTTATGAATAATGTTGTAACCAATACTGTTATAATTCAATGTAGAAAGATTTTACAAAATGACATTGTTGTTAGTATTCATATAATCTAAGAAATATTACATTTAAGGAATTTACAACTATATTTAGTCAAGATGTTCACTAAGCGCTGAAATGCTAGTGTGTTTATCCCCTTAAAATCCTCATTTTAAAGCTGGCCACTGTGGTTTTGGTACCTGGTGGCTGATGCAGCAAATCCAACTCTACTTTTATCCGAATCCTTATTACTTCTTCTCTTGCAAGTCTCACCTTACAGAGGAAAATGTTTTTCTTCAAGTTCAGGGTGGTATAGTTTAGAGGGACCACCACTGTCATTGAAAACAGGATGCCCAGATTTATGCCCCAGCTCTCTCGGCAAGTAATAAGATGCTGTAGGAGACTAGGTGCTGCGCTAGGCTTTTTAAATATACTATCTAATTTAATGCTTTTAATTATGTGGGGATGGTGTTAGGGATTGAATTGTTTCCTCCCCAAATATGTATTGAAATCCTGGTCACAGGCAGTTATGATTTAACCACGTGATTGAATCGGTTGGCCTGGGGTAGAGCAGATTACTTTCCGTGATGTAAACTAGTGTAATATAATCCACTGGTCAGTTGGGGTCATACCCGTGTAGGGTGGATCCTAATCACTTCTGAGTTATAAAAAGAGCAGTACAAACTGGAGCAGACAGACACCACGTGAGGCTCGTCTACGATCCGAGACAAGCCAAGGAACCAAGGAATGCCCAAGGTTGTCGACAAGGAAGGAATTGACAAGGCTGAGCTCCTCATTTAAACTTTCAGCCTCCAGAAATGTTAAGAAAATAATTGTCTGTTCTTTAAAGCCACCCACTTGTGGTATTTGTGTTATAGCAGGTAGCACCGGGTGACTAAGACAGATTGTTCAACAAGGCCGAGTAATCTGCCCAAAGTCACAATGAATGCCCTTCTATCACTAATACTAACCTTCCATGACTCCCTATGGCCAGAAGAAGAAAGCTCACGGTGAGGACTGAAGAGTGAAAAAGGCTTAGTTCACTGCCTAGAACATGGATAAGTTCTCAATAAATGAAATCCGGTGTTAGTAATCACAGGGCACCCAGAAGCCTCTTCAGGACCACCTTCAGTGTGTGGATTTCACAGACTTATGCACACAGAAGCACGTGGGCTGGAAGGTATTTGGACCAGTGTGAAGGTCACGTGATGCTTACTTGTGCGGGACTTGAGAACCGCCCCAGTGTGCCCAAGTTGCTCATCGTTAAGTCCTGCCATTTCAAGTTGAAATGAAATAAAACAGACATCAAAAATAAACAAACTATAAGAGAAAAAAAAATAACAAAATAAAATAAAACAATCCAAGGCGAATTCCATTATTTCTGGGAGCACATCCAGTCTCAAACAAAAGTCAGCATCAGAATTGTGTTCCCTTTGCTTTGCACAATCAGGCCACAACCAGGCCAGGGCTATCTTCTTTTATTTTTTGAAATAAGACCTTGACCACAGCTCTTGACCTTATTGGGAATGTGTGCTCAGCCAAGTGCCTTGATGTTCCTGCTGTCACCCACAGAATGGGAGGAAATTTTCACAAATCATATACCTAATAAGGGATTTGTACCTAGAATATACACGACTGTTATGATGCAATAATGAAAAGACAAATAATCCAATTTAAAAATGGACAGAGTCTAAATAGATACTTCTACAAAGAAGATATACAAACTGCTGATACGCACATAAAAACATACCTAAAATCACTAGCCATCAGAGAAATGCAAGCCAAAACCACAATAAGACACACTGCACACCCACTATGATGGGTGTAATAAAAAAGACAATAACAAGTGTTGGTGCGGATGTGGAAAAATTGCAACCCTCATACACAGACTGTTGGTGGGAATGTAAGATGGTGTAGCCTCTTTGGAAATAGCCTGGCAGTCTGGTTAAAAACAGTTACCCTATGAGTCATCAATTCCACTCGTAGGTATGCATCGAATAGAAATGAAGAGATATAGCCACACAAAGATGCGTACATGGATGTTCACAGCAGTATTATTCATAATAATAAAAAAGTAGAAGCAATCCAAATGTCCATCAACTTATGGATAAATAAAATGCCGTATATCCACACAATAAAGTCCTGCTACATGCTACCATATGGATGAATCTGGAAAACGTCATGCTAAGTGAAGTGAGCCAGACACAAAGGACCATATATTGTATGATCCCATTTATGTGAAATGTCTAGAATAGGTAAGTCTATAAAGGCAGAAAGTAGATTAGTGGTCACCTAGGGCTGGGGGCACTGGGGGAAATGGGGAGTGACTGCTAATGGGTCTGGGGTTTGTTTCTGGTGTGATAAAAATGTTCTAACATTGATCATGGTGACATTGCACAACTCTGTGAAAATACTAAAAACCACTGCGTTGTCCAATTTAAATAGGTGCATTGCATGGGGTTTGTATTTCAATGAAACTACTTAAAAAAAAAAAATCCCAGGCTTCCCAGGCACCTGGAGTTCATTCCAACTGGCCTGTGGATTGTGATTGATCATGGAAAGCAACGTGGCGTTGTCAGTAGTTACAAGCCTGAGTTTCACAAGCAGGCACATCTGGGTGCCCACCCTGGCTCTGCCTTCAAATGGTCGTGTCTACCTTGGGGAAGTCTGTGAGCCTTAATTTTGTCCTGTACAGGATACCTGTGATAATGCACTCTTAGAGTTTGAGTGGATTAAATGAGATGGTGCCTATAGAAGGTTTATCATAGTACCTGGCACTCCGTGACTGCTCAATAGTAAGCTATTGACTTCATCATCTTCACCCTCACCATCTCCACCCATGCTGGGGCAAACCTATCTGCCAACTTACCAGTGACATTGGAAAGTTTATTTACAAATTCAAGTGGTTTATTCAGTCAGATATATATTTTTTCCCTCTGTCCTCATCCCTGCCCCAGCTTCAACCAGAATAGGAATCAGAAATGCTACATGCTCTTGTCTCCACCAACTTCAAAAGAAAGGGAAACAAGGTTGTCCTTGTTCAGGGAAGCAAAGGATGCCACAGTGGCAGATGCCCCGAGCCCACACTGCCAGGCTGTGGCGGTGATGTCATCAGGCATGAGGTGAAATGGTAATTTTTCAGGAATAAAGAGGCGCATGGGCTCTGTCGTATTAAAGACATTGACTGTGTGTCCAATATTCTCTCTTCCACGCTGGCCAAGACAGATGCTACAGAGAAGGCCATAAAAATCCATTAACATACTTAATTGCACACTCTTGTACCAGGGGAGACACATTGTTGTCCCAACCCCTGCTGGTTATCTGTCCTTGCCCTGAATATTCAATATTCCTGTCCTCAAGGTAGTTTGCAGATTTAAACTAATTAGTTCCTCCTCCTTCAAGAGGCATTTTCTTACCTGGGAGATGGAAGACCTATTACCTGCCGCCCTCCCCCATCTGTGAGCTCTTGCATTGAATCCTCACTGTCACCTTGTGCCTAGTTGACCTCATTTAATGAGCATTTTGAGCTCCTGTAGCATCGATCATTTATTGAGCACCAGCGGCATGCCAAGAAGGGTGGTATTGGGGAGAAGGGAAGACTAGGATTTGGTTTCTTTTTGAGAGGAGTTCTAAGTCTACTAAACAAAAAACAAAAAGTGAACCCAAACCCATCACTGTCAAGCTGATTCTGACTCATAATGACCCTTTACCACAGAGCAGAACATAGGGTTTCCAAAGAGCAGCTGGGGGATTCAAACTGCCGACCTTTTGGTTAGCAGCCGAACTCTTGACCACTACATTGCCAGGAATCTAAGTATACTCCCGTTGCCATCAATTCCGACTCATAGCAACCCTATAGGACAGAGTAGAACTGCCCCATAGGATTTCCAAGGAGTGGCTGGTGGATTCGAACTGCTGACCTTTTGGTTAGCAGTGGAACTCTTAACCACTACATCATGGTTACTTACCAGACAGGCATGTTGGTAGGTAACAACAAGGTGAGGGGATAAATATTGAATTAGCACGGAAGAGGGGCTTTTCAGAGGTCAGTACACAGAACTTCCACTTACAGCTCTTTGACCTGAATTTAGTCTCATGGCCTGACCTAGTTTTAAGAGGAGCTGGGAAATGTAATCTTTTAATTGAGCAGCAATGTTTCCAGGTATAAATTGCCAGTTCTGTCCCTATGAAAGAAGGTATGGAGAATGAATTTTAGGAGGCAATTATCAATGTTTTTATCACAGGAGGTATCAAAGATTCTTTAAAAAAAAAAAAAACATTGCTGCCGAGTCAAATTCCAACTCATGGCGATGCTGGAAGACAGTTTAGAACTGCCCTGTAGGGCTTCCACAGCTCTAAATCTTTACAGAAGCAGACTACCACATCCTTCTCCCGAGGAGCAGCTGGTGGGTTCGAATTGCCAACCTTCCAGTTAGCAGACGAGCTCTTAACCACTGTGCCACCAGGCCTCCCAGAATTTTAATAGGGGAGTGATCTACTTAGATCTGTGGCTATGGGCATCTCTGAAGAAGACTGAAAGCCTCATTAGGGAAGGGTGTGGGTAAAAAGAAGGTAAGCCACACAGCAAGTAATTAAGGGGACAAATAAGAGCCAAAAGGTGTTCTTTGGCTTTAACAACTTGGAGAATACTGGATGTGATCTGTGGGAAAGCTGTTTTTCAGAAGTGATTAACGTGCATACAAAGACCCCTGACGGAGAAATTACCAGTATTTGGTTCCTTTTGTGGATCAAGGAGCCAACAATCTGTTGCAGGAGAGAAAGGTATCTGCAAAAATCATTGTTGGAAAGGAATAGAGTCAAGTACTGTAGCAAAAGAGTATAAACCAAGTACTGAGAAGAAAGGAGGGGGAGACTGACTCCAATTTGGAGAGTGGAGAGAGAAGAAACTGAAAAACGAAAGCCACTTCGACAACAGGTAAGGTGGCCTCAGGTTTTGTTGTTGCTGTTGTCAGGTGCCGTCAAGTCGGTTCCAACTCATAGCGACCCTATGTACTACACAATGAAACACTGCCCAATCCTGTGACATCCTCACAATCGTTGTTATGCTTGAGCCACTGTATCAGTCCATCCCCTTGAGGGTCTTCCTCTTTTCTGCTCACCCTTTACTTTACCAAGCATGATGTCCTTCTCCAGGACTGGTCCCTAATGACAACATGTCCCAAATACGGGAAATGAAGTCCTACCATCCTCACTTCTAAGGAGCATTCTGGCTGTACTTCTTCCAAGGCAGATTTGTTTGTTCTTTTAGCAGCCCATGGTATAGTCAATATTCTTTGCCAACACCATAATTTAAAGGCATCAATTCTTCTCCGGTCTTCCTTATTCACTGTTCAGCTCAGTCCTCAGGTTTAGGGCTGTATCTTCACCAAGTGCAAGGGAATGTTTCCAAGACCTCAGGTCTCTACTTTTTGGAAATTGTTTACGTTCAGACCGTTCATTTAATTCTCTTTCTCCATTTCATTTAATTAATTCCCATTTTTTTCATGATTCTGTAAAGTCTATGAGACAGGGGCCTTGTTCATCGCTACACCCTTGAGGTCAACAACAGTGCCTGGCATTGGTAGGCGCCCAACGTCAACTAATCAAAGGCAGGAAGGAGAATTGGGACATTTATCCCTTTCTTTTCACGATTTCCAGCAGGGCACAGAGCCAACGCAGTGTCAACCTGAAGAAGAGACAGGACTGGAGGTAGCAGCACGTGTTACCGACAAGCACTTGCCCGGACCTGCGCAGAGCGGCGAGCGGCCAAACCTGGAAGCCGCAGAACCTGAAGGCAACGGAAGCTGGCGCGGCGGAATCCCGAGGCGACGGAACCCTGAAGCGATGGAATCCGAGACGACGGTACACGTGGGCGGTGGAACCTGGAATCCAGCGGAACCCGTCAGGGGCGCCCACGGGGCCACCCGGACAATGCCTGGACGGAAACGCCGCGGCCTCCGCTTCCTGGTTGCCGGTCGGCGCGGAGGGCGGGGTTCAGGCTCTGCGATGTTGCCCTACACCGTGAATTTCAAGGTGTCGGCTCGCACCCTCACCGGGGCCCTCAACACCCACAACAAGGCGGCGGTGGACTGGTGAGGGCGACGTGCTCGAGGCCGCCCAGGCTCGGCCGAAGTTTGTGAGGGGAGGGAAGGAAGGAGAGGTGTCACCCGTTTGGCTCGTTATGTCTCGCCAAGACCGGGTGCCACCCTCTACGATGGAGACTTTCTTTTAAACGCTGTTGCTGTTGTCGTTATAAAAGTCATAAATGGCGCACGTGGAAATGTCCGTGTGCAGACACATCTGGCCCCTTCGGCCCTTCCTTGTTGCTCTTCGCTGCTCTCCTCGCGCCTCCCGCTCGCCATCCCGTTCCCGTCGCCCCTCCAGCCTCGGGGCCCCTCCTCCTGCCCTCAGCCCCCGTCCCGCTTTCTCTCCCCGGTCTCTTCCCCTTCTCGTCTCCCTCTTCCTCACCTTGACTCATCCGACACTGTGCCCTTCATCGACGTGCCAGACCCTGCGTCTGTCTGTCCTCACACCTGTCCTTCGTCTCTCCTCTTTCTCTCCTGGATCTTCTGGAGGACGCTCGCATCCACAACAGCTCGTTTCTCTTAGTTTTTATCTTTGCACTGTAGAAACAACACTGCAGCTCTGAAAAATTAATAGACACATGCTCCTGATAATGCTGTCAAAAGAACTGAAACCTCCTTTGGGGTCCAGTGTTTGTCTTTTTATCTGGTTGAAGCGGTTACCACTAGCCACAGACACCCATACGGCGTCCCGCACTTTGTGGATGCTAAGGATTCAAAGTTGAATAAGGCCAGGCCTGTGCCCCCAAAGACAAGTACATAGACGACTCCACCAGTTCTTTATACATCCTCGTGGCTGTATGTTCATGTCTCTTAAAACCTTTTTTGCAGAATGGAAAATGAATTCCAACAAGCATTCATAAGCTGAGTTAGACCTTTTATTTCAACGAGATGATGTAAACTACTGGCCTCTGGGCTTAAAATAATAATTTTGTTAATGGGAGTACATTTTAATTAGATTTGTCACTTATCTAGGATGCTTCTTGACAAGAGAAGTTAAGTCTTGCTTTTTTATGTATATACTTTAAATTTTAACGTTACTGTTTTGTTAGGGGCTGGCAAGGTTTAATTGCTTATGGATGTCATTCGCTTGTGGTAGTGATCGATTCAAACACGGCCCAGACTCTTCAAGTTTTAGAAAAGCACAAAGCTAACGTTGTCAAGGTAAGTCAAAGCCCACCTTGATCCTAGTACATTATATTTTCTTTTCTTCGGTTTCAAATATCACTATATTTTCATAAAGTTATTTGTTTAAAATGTTGAATAGCTTTTAAACATAATAATCCTTTTGGGGCGGGCTAGCATTTCCAAATGTATGACTTAGTGTGAATCCAGGCTGAGCTATGAAATACTAGTTCTTGGGTCATTTGAAAGCTGATAGAAGACACTAATTCTGCCACTTACTGTGCCACTTATTTATCCACTAGTTTTGAGCACTAGTGTGCTGATGAAAGCCCTCAGGTAATTACTGTGTAGTGAGGAGGACCAAAAAGAAAACACACAAATATTCACAGTATGATAGGTGAGCCATGTATGACATGCTGTGGGAAAACAAAGGAGCAACATGTCACCTAGTTGTGGGGATTAGGGGAGGGTCACAGAAGTCTTTCTAGTTTAGGGAGTAGTTAAACAGTAGTTAGCCAACTGAAAAATCAGGGAGCATTGCAGGCAAAAGGAAGAACGTAGCCAAAGGTAACTAGTTCTTTATGGCTAAGATGGGATGCATTTGAAGGAGTGGTAAAAGAGGCAGCCAGAGAGGTTCACCTACCTAAAGGTTTTATGAGACTACGAAGGAGTTTGGATTTTGAAATAGGAGATTGATAGGACCATATTTACATTTTAGAAGAAAGGCACCCTGGCTGCAGTGGAGAGGATGTGTTGGAGAAAGGAAAGACTGAAGGCAGGGAGATCATTCCGTAGTCTTTGCAGTAATTTTGGCAGGAAATAAGGCAGAGGCATGAAGGAGAGTTACTTAGGACTTTTTTAGGAGGTAAACTTGATAGCTCCTAGTGACCAATTTAAGGGAGAGGCAAAGAACAGAATGACTGCAGAGTTTATGGTTGCCACTGTAGGAAATGAGTGTGAATTTAATCAGTGAGTTTAAGTTTTCAACATGTGCTGAGTCTGAGATGCCTGGGGAAATTGAATCATAGCGATTTGATGTTTAAGATCAAGGTTGGAGATAGAGACTTGAGGTCATGATATTTGGGGAGAGGTGGAATTGTGACAACTTTATTGAGATATAATTTGTACCTACCCTAAAATCCACCCATTTAAAGTGTACAATTCAGTGTTTTTTAGTATATTCACAGAGTTGTGTGACCAACACCACGATCAACTTTAGAACATTTTCATTACCCCCTAAAGAAACCCTGTGTCTTGCAGTCACCCCAGTCCTCTGTATTCCTAGGTGATCACTAACCAGTTTTTGTCTCTGTAGACTGATTTGCCTATTCCATACATTTCATGTAAATTTCGTAGAATATGTGGTCTTTCGTGACGGGCCCTTTAACTTTACATGCTTTCAAGGTTCATCCATGTTGTAGCATGTATCAGTAGTTCGCTCCTTTATGGCTGAATAACATTCCATTGTATGAATTTACCACATTTTGTTCATTAATGATCATTTTGATATTTCCCACTCTTTGGCTATTAAAAATAGTGTGATGAGCATTAATGTACATATTTTTCTATGAACGTATGTGTTTCTTTTGAGGTTTATATATTATACTATATGTTTTGTGATTATATATATATATATCCAGTTGATTCCAACTCAAAGCAACCCTGTGTGTGTGTGTATACATATATATATATGTATACACACACACACACATTCTTATAAGTGGGATTATGGGGTCATATGGTAGTTCTATGTTTAACCATTTAAGGAACTGCCAGACTGTTTTCCAAAGTGGCTACAGTATTTTACATTCTCAGCAGCATTATTTGAAGGTTCCTATGAGTCAGAGGAAACCCTGGTGGTGTAGTGGTTAAGTGCTGCAGCTGCTAACCAAGAGGTCGACAGTTCAAATCCGCTGGGTGCTCCTTGGAAACTCTATGGGGGCAGTTCTACTCTGTCCTGTAGGGTTGCTGTGAGTTGGAATCTACTCGACGGCAGTGGGTTTTGGTTTATGAGTCAGAATCGACTCGTCAGCAATGGGTTTTTTTTTGGAATGTTGCCACATCCTAGACAACACTTGTTATTTTCCATTATTTGATAATAGCCATCCTAATAGGTATGAAGTGGTATCTCACTGTAGTGTAGGTTTTCATTTCCTTTTGGCTAGTGATGTTGAGCATCTTTTCAGAGTTGTATAGTTTTAGCTTTTGCATTTATGTCTTTAATCCATTCTGAGTTAATTTTTATATATGGTGTGAGGTAGGGAAAACTACAGTTGATTTTTGTATATTGACCTGTGTACTGTGATCTTCATGAACTCACTTATTAGACCTAGTAGTATTTTTGTAGGTTCTTTGGAATTTTTTTACATAGACAGTCGTGTCACTGCAAATAAAGACAATTTTTCATTTATAATCTGTACGTCTTTTATTTCTTTTTCCTGCAATGTTACACTGGCTAGGACCTCTAGTACAATGTTTAATAGAACAGTGAAAGCATTTGGTCTTTCACTAGTAAGTCTGATGTTAGGTGTAGGTTTTTTTTTTTTTTTTTGACAAAAATGCCTTCTGTTTACCTCTTTTTTTTGTAATTAGCCATTTCTGGAGCTTTCATTTCTTTGTATAGATCCAAGTTTCACCTTAGTATTATATTTCCTTTGCCTGAAGAACTTTCTTTAAATTCTTGAGGTACATGTCTGATGTTAGTTGATTCTCTCAGCTTTTATCTGAGAAAGTCTTTATTTCACCTTGTTTTTGACAGATATTTTCACTGGGTATAGAAGTCTGGATTAACCTTTTTTTTTTTCCTATTAGTACTTTGGAAACCGTGGTGGCATAGTGGTTAAGAGCTATGGTTGCTGACCAAAAGGTCGGCAGTTCATATCCACCAGGTGGTCCTTGGAAACCATATGGGGCACTTCTACTCTGTCCTGTAGGGTTGCTATGAGTTGGAAATGACTCGACAGCAACAGGTTCGGTTTGGTTATTAGTACTTTAAAGATGTCACTGTGCTGTCTTCCAGCTTGTGTAACTTCTGATGGGAAAAGTGCTCTAATTTTCATCTTTGTTTCTTTGTATACAGTGTATCTTTTTCTGTGTTGCTAACTTCAAGATTTTTTCCTTGCCATTGGTTTTCAGGAGTTCGACAATGATGTGTCTAGGTTTTTAGTGTTTTTTTTTTTTTTTAAATATATACCCTTTTGGGGGGTTAAAAAAAAAAAAACACACATATATATACACACACTCATCAGAAATATATACACATACACAGATACACATTCAAACATATACATGTATTGCATATATGTACATGCACATATATATATACACATATTTTACTAAATTTTCTTTTTGGCCTGAAGAAAAGCTAAGTTTATTATACAGTAAAACTGTAGGCTTGTTAACACTGAAGTTCAGAAAACGTTCCTGTTTCCCTTTTTCATGGTTACCTATTGCAGTTGGTTAGCTTACTTTCCCACCTCAGCATTACATGTGTGGGTATGCATACACACGCTGGTGTGTGTGCATGTGTTTATGTGTGCTTATGTTTATATGTATGTGTGTATACACATATATGTCTGTGTGTATATATATATGTATGTATATATTTGAAGTCTTTGTGGTGTTTAAGTTCATTTGTTGAACACCAGCTTTGTGTACCGTCTAATATCTGGGGATAGAAATGTAAACAAAGCCTGCCCTGTGCAGCTTACAGTCTGTGGGTTGGTGATAGGTAAATACATTGATTGATTGATTACAAATTGTCTGGTGAATGCTTTGAAGAAAACAAGGCAGGTGCTGAGATAGGAAGGCCCTGGCATATGGCAAGGACTGTGTACTTTATTCCTTTCTGTGTCGATATTGACTGTTCAGGAATTTAACCAGCTGCTGGTGTCCTAGAATTCTTGTGTTCTTTATTTACAAATTCTATTCTTGTGATTTTTTTTTTAGAGGTATGAAGGGATACAATTTTTTTAGGAAAAAAAACTTGCATTTTTTCCAATTTTGTAAAAGAAAAATAACCCAAGTTTTGTGTTTTTTTTTTTTCCTAATTTTCCCCCAGCAAAGTTTTTTCTATCCATAAGTCCTTTTCTCTTAGTTGGGAGAATAGAATACAGAAGAACATTTTCTTTAGCAATTTAGGATTTTAGGTGTTCTATGAGCCCTAATGGCACAGTAGTTAAGAGCTCAGCTGCTAAACTAAAGGTTGGTAATTCGAATCCACCGACCACTCCTTGGAAACCCTGTGGGGCAGTTCTACTCTGTCGTATAGGATTGCTATGAGTCGGAATCGACTCAATGGCAATGGGTTTGGTTTTTTGGTATCATAATTAAATTTTAGGAAAATGAATTTCCATGGCATTCTGGAGCTTTTAACTTGAATTTCATAGATTATTAAAGCTAGGCATCATTTTTTGTATCTTAAAGGCAAGGACTTTGTGGTGTTTAAAAAAATATGAACTACAACTTTAAAAATATACTATAAATAATAAAAATGTATAACTTTCAAGATGGAATCCAGTTTCCTGTTTATTCATACTAAATAATATTCTTATAATGTAATTTTTAAGTTCTGGTTGTTTTGGGAAAATTACGTTTCATTTCATCTGCTGCGAGTATTTACTTGATTTGATTTCTTCTTGATACTAGGTCAAATGGGCCAGGGAAAATTATCACCATAACATTGGCTCACCCTATTCCTTGCGCTTAGCTTCTGCTGATGTCAACGGGAAGATCATCGTTTGGGATGTAGCAGCGGGAGTAGCTCAGTGTGAAATCCAGGAGCACACCAAACCTATCCAGGGTGAGGAAAGTCAGCTCCACGCAGCACGTGTGCCGATTCACTGACTCTCGGAGTTGCCTGTCACTTTTTGTTCATTTGATTTCATCACTTCCCAGTTAGCTCTTCCTGTCACCCAGTCATCTGTTCTTGATGATTGCATTGAGCCTGTTTTCTGAACTGAAACTGACTTTCTTTTATCAGTACATCTCTGGTCATATTTCCTAATAGCTCATTTGTGCTTTGGCAACACACGTTAACATCAGCCTCTGTCAAGTTGCATCGTGAGAAAAATTAAGCTGTTACAAGCCATAAAACTTGACTGAACTGCTAATTCGAATTAACCTTTGGTGCTTTCTTCTATTCACAGAGATGATCAAGATTTTATTCTCATTTTTACATAGATGGTTGGTTGGTTTGTGTGTTTATTTATTTATGGTTCTCACCTAAAGCCAGAACAGTATTCTTTAGACTCAAGGGTTTTGTCTGAATAGTTTCCTCAGTTATTTAAAAAATATTTACTGAGTACTTAATGTATGCTAGGTATTGAACTAGATCTTTATCTAGTGTGTTGTAATGAAAAATCATGAAAAAACAACAAAGTCCCAATTAGTAATTCCACAGAACCATCTTTAGGAGAGTCTTTGACATGTTGATTTTATAAAGTTTTAAGTAATTATTAATGCAAATTGCTTTTTTATTTTCTCTGAAGTTATATTTCAAATTGCTAGAAAATTTCAAACTTGAGATTTTAACCAGACAGCTTATTTTTATATAAAGTTAACTTTATTAATACAGCCTTCTCACAGACAGACACGCACATGCACACATACACACACATCACATTTTGGAGGGATTAAGATTTTAAGGACCACGTTTTTTAAAAAAAACAAATATTAAGGGCAAATTAGCAAAGTTTTTTGAAGTGGATGGTTTCTGGATTTTACCTTTATTTGCTTGGTCTTTGCAGATGTGCAGTGGTTGTGGAATCAGGATGCTTCCCGGGACTTACTGCTGGCTATCCACCCGCCAAATTACATTGTGCTGTGGAACGCAGACACTGGCACCAAACTCTGGAAGAAGAGCTATGCAGATAACATTCTTTCTTTTTCTTTTGACCCTTTTGATCCCTCACACTTAACATGTGAGTAGTATTTGCTGGTGTAAAATAAGGAAAGCATTTATAATACAGTTAGTGTTGTATACATAAGTCATATATTTGTATGTTACGTACCTAATACGTTAAAATGACTGAGCAACGTGGAGAAGCACATCTAGTCCATGGATCTGTAGCCCCTGTATACAGATACTAAATCACAGCCCACACCATTTGAGAGTAGTTTGATAGTTAGAAGTCTGAGTCAGCAAGCTTCACCTTCACTGTGTTCAATTTGTGAACAGAATTAGACTAGCCAGGGAGAGAGTTGCTGTGATACTGTAATTCTGGCATAATTAAATTTGTTTTTCTTGAAACACATGAAGAACTTGAGTTAAAGGTTTTATTTAGTCTATGACCAAATTAAGTTCTTCCTTTTGAAAAAAAATTATACTAATTTATACCATTAGTTGAGTTCCATAAATAGATGCATGTAGTTAAGGAACAGAATAAGCCCAAGGGGATTTTTTTTCTTGCAGAGGTTGTTTTTACCGGTGTGTTTTTGCTATTTTACTGAGCGACCAATCTAAAAATTAGACTTTTAGAAAGATATTTTTGTGGTTAAATTATTTAGAATAACCTAGTTTATTCAGTCATCCAGCAGATAGTCCTTGAGCTCTTAGACTACATGTCAGGCCCTGTTCTGAGGCCCTGAGATCTACCAGTGAAGCAAGACAAGGATTCCTGCCTTCACAGAGTTTCACTCGTAAAAAGGAAGACCAGTGAAGCAAGACAAGGATTCCTGCCTTCACAGAGTTTCACTCGTAAAAAGGAAGACTAGGTACCACTAAATGTGGTGCCACCTGCCTTGAATATTTTTGTTAGACTTAGCAAGCCATTGTTGCACCCTCACTTTGTCCCCTAAATGTAAATAGAAAAGGACACTTTTTACACAATCTAAGACTTAATCTGTTGCTTAAGAAGAAAAAGGAAATGTATCTAGACTTAGTAGCTCATGATAATCATAAAAACTTTAGTATAGCAAAACAAATATTTGAACTCAGCTAATTATCATATGTAGAACCTCTTATATGCGGGCCTTTTTTTTCCTCTGTAAATTTTTTATTCTGAAAAGTCATTGAAATTTGAAATTATGGGATGCAATAAGAAGAGGTTTTTTAATGAAAGTTCGTGCACTGAGTTTATTTAAAAGAGCAAACATTTGTTCTTTCTGCCAGTAACCTTCTGGTGTCTTTGATATAAAACAGTAATGAGGATGCTGAGCTTGGAGGCCTCTGATGAATTGTGATGGACCACGTGTTTCTGCTCGGCTTGGGGAACATTCCCACCGTGTTTGGAGCACAGAATGCTGCCAGTTCTATGTTACTGTTATCCTTACCTTGCTCTCAGAATTGTGTTGGAAGAAAACTCCGTGCCAAACATGATTAAACTTTAATCAGAGTTTTGTTTCTTTCCATATAGTGCTCACCAGTGAGGGTATTGTGTTCATCTCCGACTTCTCTCCATCCAAGCCGCCCTCTGGCCCCGGGAAAAAAGTATACATATCCAGCCCACACTCCAGCCCAGCTCATAACAAGCTGGCTGCAGCCACAGGTGCCCAAAAGGCACTTAATAAAGTGAAAATTTTAATCACTCAAGAGAAACCTAGGTAAGTTATAAGTGCAAAATGAACACCAACCTTCCTCTGTTTACCAGATATGATAATATCCTTTTAAGAAATGTATTAAGATTGATTTCTTCCTCATCACACCCTTTCTCATTTCTATTTTTGGATTTATGAAAGAAAAAATATTCTTCGTAGCCTCCTTAGTAGAGGAGATTGAGCATTTAACATGATTTTTGTTTCCATTAGTTTTGCAGAATTGCCCCCACTGATTTTTATAGAATAAAATTTTTGACTTCTGGTTTTATTTTTGATAATATGAAATGAAGATTCTAATGTTGAGGCTGTTGAATACACTAAATTTCTGAGACGGCAGCTGGGTTTTCCCTTCAGATACATCTCCCTGACTTAGATGCAGTCCTGTCTCATTAACCGGTACGTTATGGGTGATTTTCCCATGCAGGTGAGCACGTTTCCCCTCCTGGTTAAGGACCACGGTTCTGGGGGAAGCCCTAACTGCATGACTGAGAAATTTCCTTAATAGCACTCAAATTTCTGTCTTCTAATCTTTAAAATAGGGTTTTAAGGCATTTCATAGGGTGCTGTAAGGATTAATACACGTAATAACCTAAGTACTTAAAATAATAAATGCTGGCTATTATTTTTTTGAGAAATTGCTACTGAATAAAATTCTGTTATAAGTGATTAATTGTGTGCATTAGAAGTGGTTTTCTCTTTTACCTAGAGCTATGATTGTTCTGACGTTTTTATCCTGCTGGCTGGTGTTTTGGCCTCTGTTTTTATAGTCGTTATTTTTGATGAGATAAGATTTGATTTGTGACACTGAAATTAGATGATTGTTTGTGTAGTTTTTTTTTTTTTTTTTTTGGTGTCTAGATTTTGTGTATAACTATCTGAAAAATATATGGTAAAAATATAAATTGCTTTGTAAATGCATTCTGAATTTGTGTGTAAATTTTGTGTACTGAATCATACACTGGTTGAAAACACTAATTTATTCCCTATCTTCTGCCGAAATGGTTTAAGATTGCTCCTTAAATGTCTTAGGAGAACTTTCTAATTAATTTTCATCGATTTCCTATTATAAATAATTATTTTATAGTATTAATAGTTTTATAAGTTATAATCTATATGTGTCATATTTTCTCTCACATGAATCACATATGCATCTTGAGTTTTTAGAAAATAAATTATCTTTTCAATTAGAACTGCTCTGGGTGCTTTCACCTACATTATTAAATGTAATCTTACTACAATCTTGGGTAGTAATACTTTTCACATTTTGCATATGAGGAAACTGAGTCCCAGATAGTTTTAAATGTGTTACTCAAGTTCCCCCAAGTGGGAAGCGGTAGGGCCAGGATTTTCATGCAATCCAAGTCCTTCTCTTTCTAATCCTCTAGATTTATTTTTAAATTTCAAAAGCTTTTAATAAAGCTTTATAAAAAGAAAATAGTGCATGATTATTACATCTATTCCTGGTGGTAGATAATATAAAAATGGTTGTGGTTATATATAACCGTTAATCACAAATAGCAAAATGGTTTTCTGAGATTCTTTGAGTCTCTTGCAATCCTCATGTAGTTGGACCAATCCTACTTGCTCTGGAGGAAATGCTGTGATATAAATGAGTAAATACACGACTTTGTTGAAGACTGTTTCGCCACAGCTTAAGAGTGAATGAGGGCAGAGTAGAAGCACCATTGGATTCAGGGACCGGGAGCTGACCCTAAGTAGAGATGGGGTGGTGTGCCCCTCAGTTTCTAGTTGAGAAAACTGCAGGTGAAGAAGGGGAAGTGACTAGCTCAAGGCCGTGCAGATAGTTAGTATCATTGACTCATAGTCCAGCTGCTTAAATACCTTGAATGTTTTGTTTTAATCCTGAGTCTTCATTTTAGTGGTCTGTCTAGATTTTTAATTACAAAACAAAAATAAAACTACTGCCCTTTGAATGCCAGTTACTTGTACTTGTTACATCTCATATCACAGACATAATGCTTAGTGCTTTGCTTTAAATTTTTCAGAAATATAAAACACTGAAGACTATACCCAGTGCATACAATATTTTCATTATAATTTGGATTTTGGCAGGTAGTGGCAGTCTAAGTTTTGAATGCTAGCCTGCACTGGCCATTTCAGAAAGTAGTTGTACCTTCTCATTGACAGTTTTTAATGTGGAAAGTACAAAATTCAATACTTGGTTAGCTGTTTCTTGTGCGAATGATATGTTTGACTCGTTTCATGATGCCTCAGTAAATGTTTACTTTTTTCAGTGCTGAATTCATAACTCTCAATGATTGCCTTCAGTTGGCATATCTGCCTTCAAAGAGGAATCACATGTTGTTACTCTATCCTCGAGAGATTTTAATCCTTGACCTTGAGGTGAATCAGACAGTGGGTGTGATTGCAATAGAGCGAACAGGAGTTCCGTTCCTACAGGTACCTGCAGTTTGTAAGTTACGTTCCCCGAAGTTAATTACGACTCAGCTCTTATCAGAGATAAACCCTAATCTTGCAAAAGTTCTCTGTTCTACTTCCTTTTTTTGACAATCTTATTTTATATTCCTTATCTTCCTGTACTTTCGATTGGTTCAGTTTGTCCTGGAAATTCTTTTGACTATCAGGAGATATTACTGAGCTATTTAAGTTATATCAGTCAAGGCAGAGTTTTGGATTACATACAAATTTTTTAAGTGTTCATTTAATATTATGCATTTTTTTTTGCCCACATCCCCTAATTATGAGTTCTGAGTATCACAGTATACACTCTATTAATCTATTATGTTTTTAAAAAATAAATACCTCTATTTAAGGTAATACCCTGCTTTCAGCGTGATGGTTTATTTTGCCTACATGAAAACGGTTGTATAACCTTACGTGTTCGAAGATCTTATAATAGTATTGGCAGCACTTCAAATGAGGAACCAGGTGAGTTCACAGTATTATTAATTATATTTTTCTTTGGAATTCTTTTATAAGGCTTCATGTAGTAAATGCCAGCCAATCCACAGAGTTAATGATTATCCTAGCCTTGAGAAAGTATTAGGAAATGGTTTCAATAAAAGGCATAAAAAAGTACCAGCCCAAGACTTCTTTAATTTCTTGGTCTTATATAATTTTTTTTTTTTTTTTATAACAGTGTACCTCCTGTATACAACAAAGAAAGTAATATTTTCTAATTCCTTCTTGACTGTGTCCATGGGCCAAATCGCTGTTACCATTTTTTTTTTTTTTTTTGCAAATTAGTCTTCAGCACAAGTCCAACCTTGTATATTGTCTTGGTCATCTAGTGCTGCTATAACAGAAATACCACAAATAGATGGCTTTAACAAAGTGAAGTTTATTTTCTCACAGTGTAGTAGGTTATAAGTCCAAATTCAATGCGTCGGTTCCAGGGGAAGGCTTGCTCTCTCTGTTGGCTCTGGTGGAAGGCTTCCCCTGGTTGAGGAGCTTCTCAGATGCAGGGACCCCGTGTCCTAAGGACGTGCTCTGCTCCTGGTTCTGCTTTCTTGGTGGTTTGAGGTTCCTAACTCTCTGCATGCTTCCCTTTCCTTTTTATCTCTCTCTCTCTCTCTCTCTCTCTCTCTCTCGAGAGAGAGAGAGAGAGAGAGAGAGAGAGAGAAAGAGAAAAGGTGGTGTAGGCCACACTCCAGAGAAACTCCCTTTACATTGGATCAAGGGATGTGACCTGGGTAAGGGTGGTGTTACAATCCCACCCTAATCCTTTTAACATAAAGTTACAATCCCAAGATGGAGGACAACCATAGAATACTGGGAATCATGGCCTAACCAAGTTGATATACACATTTTTGGGGGGACATAATTCAATCCATGACATATATCTTTATTATTACACCCCTTTGGCTTTTCCCCTCTGCTTTGAGAGTTTCCATTGTACGGTGACATAGGTTACTAAGTCTCCAGGGCATTCTGTTATCAGTTACTATCTTATCCTGGACAATAGAAGTAATGTTTTTGTGAAATGATGTACTCTGTAAAGGCAAAAATGATTTCACATCTCTTGTGAAGGACAGTTATTTTTAGGTTTATCATAGACCACTGCAAATTATGATGGTCTGCAGTGTGATGTTCTTTATAATCATGTATCACCTTTGATCCTTTTTCAATTTTCTTCATTTTAAAAATATTAAAAATAAGCTATCTTGAGCATAGTTGTTGAGAGATTAAACTTTGTATGTACTGTTGTTAAGTGAATTATCTTTATTTTCTGGAGACATTGGTAATAATTTAAAAAAGTGAAGCCATTCTTGACAGATCTTGCATTAGTGAGGGAATGGTTTTTTTTTAGTTGGGCTTTTATTTAAGTTGAAGCAGATAGTAGTGATACTGATGTGGTTGCTTTCTGATATTTGAAAGAAAACACTTTTATGTTAAGACCCAGACCCTGTTCAGGAGCTGACCTATGACTTACGAAGCCAGTGCGACGCGATCAGGGTGACAAAAACTGTTCGTCCATTCAGCATGGTGTGCTGTCCTGTCAACGAGAATGCGGCTGCCCTCATAGTCAGCGACGGGAGGGTCATGATATGGGAACTGAAGTCTGCTGTTTGTAATCGTGGTTCCCGGAACAGGTTAGTGAACCGGTAGGATCTCTTTGTGTTTTCTTTTTCCTCTTTTTTTTGTAATTACCAGAAGCATTTAAAAATATTTTTAAAGTGATAATTAAGGCTTTAGGTTATTACAGAGTTATGTAACCTATGTTACCTTTGGGTAAGATTAATAAATATTATAAAAATAGACAGGATGCCATGATCTGGAATGAACAGTTTGAATGACTGACCTATGAGGCAGGTTTCAAGTATGTAAAACCATCTACTTCCTGTGCGTTTGCAGCAGCTCTGGAGTGTCACCTTTGTACTCCCCGGTGTCTTTCTGTGGAATCCCTGTAGGAGTGCTGCAGAATAAGCTGCCCGACCTTTCGTTAGATAACATGATTGGTAAGCTTTTGCCTTTCTCTCACCTGCATGTTAGTTATGCTTTTTGAAGGACTAAACGAATAGAGTCACTAATTTGCAGTTACTATAAAGTCAAAGTAATACTTGAGAAAACTAAAATGTAAAACCATTCTTTCCTAAATAAGTCAGAGGAGTATAAAACATTTAAGCATAAAGGTGCCTGAGGAAGCATAGATAGGCTTTATAGTTGTTGGAATTAAAAAATGTTCAATTATGAGGGACTCTGTGATCTCAAGAAAGAGAGGAAATTAGGCACCTGGATCCTCGGTCTGTGTTCCTCCTGAGCCAGGCCCCACTACCACTGCCTCCATGCTGCTACCCCCTCAGCCAGGAATTGAGTATCCTCGCCTCCTTTCCTTCTTTCTGCTGTTCATAATTCAGAATGCAGCTCACGTGTTGCTTTCTTTATCTTTCAAGCCTGATTTAGATATTCCTTTTTTGGTCCCTGATAGTTATCAGCTGTATTGCATGTAAGTGTGCCTTTACTTGTGCACACAAGGGCGGGGACGGTGTTTTATTCAACTTTGTATCCCTCAGCATTTGGCACAGGGCCCGGCACATTCTAGCTGGTCAGTAAGGATTTGTTGAAGGAATAAAGTAACTGAGCAATATTAGAAAAATTATTTTAACCTTTTTGCATGTAAATTTCCTTATTTTCATGTTTGAGGTTCTTTTAACAAATGTTTATTTGCAGATAAGATATTGTGTCAAAGTTAAATTATTATGGGGACAGTATATGTTAAAGAAAGAATGAGGAGCTGTGATTTCAGATATTATACAAGTTGAAATTGTAGGGTTGAAATGAGTAAATATACCAAACAATTTTGATGTCTGATTCTTTTAAAATTATGGTTTCTTATGGTTTATAAGGTATTTTCTATATCATTTATTCTTCCGTAACGTAGTTGAAAATGGATATTTTTCAGTAGGTTTTTCTAAATGCTATATAGATAATATATTAGAAAACACATTACCTTATTAATTGTCTTAATCAGAGTTAACACTTATTGAGTGCGTAATACTATGCTAGGCCAAATCATCTATGTGTTTCCTCCCCACAGACCTGCAAGTTAGGTAATATTATTATCTCCATTTTATAGATGTGGAAACGGAGGCCCAGAGAGATTAAATAACTTCCCCCAAATCACCCAGTCAGTAAGTGGAAGAGCCAAAATGTGAACCCCACCATCCTGGCTTTGGAGCCTGGGCCGTTAGCCCTGAAGTGACTTCCAGCCCTGGCTGCTCTTCTCTTGTCCTGGGCAAGACCCAGACCTCTCCAGGCTGTGGATTTCTCATGGTCCCTGCCAGTTGTACAGTCCTTTTATTCCATGGTGCTAACTTGTACATTTAAAATTCTTTCTAGTCACCCTTCAGATGGAAATCCACATGAGGAAGTTTAGACTCACGTTTGTTTTGTAAAATTCATTCTATCGATAACACAATTCTGAGTTAATTGACCTTGTCTATACTTAATATAAGACATTAAAGTGAAAAGAATTACAAACAGACATGCAGAACTAATCAGTAGTATGAAGCCTGTAAGAGGTTGAAATTTTATGCTGTAAGAGATATAAATTACACTCTTTAAGAGACAAAATGGTACAGATTGTAGAGTAGTTCTTGACAACGTAGTTGATTTAAAAGTATTAAATAAAGCTTTGTTACTTGAAAACATTTTAATTAAAACTTTTAATTAAACTTTTAGTTTGAAATTCAGCATGTGCTTAGTGATAATTGAAAACAATTCAGTTAAATACAGAGGCCTAATTTATATTCACTGGGTAAAGGCTGCTGCTTATTAAGGCCTAATGTGTCTTACTTTGTGAATTGCCTCTTATGGAAGAAGCTTAAAGGAAAATGTGGCCATTTCCAGCAGTTAGCACCAAGCTAATAGGGTCGGTATACATTAGGCGCTCCTTGGAAACCGTATGGGGCAGTTCTACCCTGTCCTGTAGGGTCGCTATGAGTTGGAATGGACTCCACGGCAACGGGTTATACGTGGTGCCTACCGGTTAAGCTTCCCATTCCTTTATGTCCCATTTTCGGTACTAAATTTAGGCAGAAAGATTGATATCGATTGTATGGCTAATCTTAAGGGGTTATTTTAATTGGATTAAATTAATGGCCACTTTTTCTACCGTATTTTATGCAAATACAGCCCGCCTCCTGTATTTGTTTCCCAGCCGCTCCTTCTCCCCTTGAGGTATTTTTGAAATAGCCACTATGCCAGTTTTTTTCACATGGTGCTGTTAAAAAAAATTGGCATAGCATGCTTATAAAAATATCTTGTGGAGGGAGGGAGTGAAGGGCACACAAATGTAGAAGGGGCAAGTTATTTGTGTAAAAATACGATACATATCTTACGGATTTAGCAAAAATATTTTTATTAAAACTTTACAGCCTCATTAAGTTATATTCATAATCCCATCACCCACTACTAATAATTATTTACATTTTCCCTTTCACAGTGTAAATATGTGGGTGTATATACTTTGTGTATGTATGTATAAACATATATACACACATATTATGTATTTTTGACATGTTAATCTCAATATTCAATAGTGGTTTATAAAAAAAAATTTGTGTAGCTTTTTTTAGTTAACAGTCTTAATTTCTTCGTGCTCTTCATTTTCACATCGTGTTAGATTTTTTTTTTTATTGGAGTCATTTTTAGTTTGAGACTTGATAATCTAAGTATTTGAAAGTAATGCCACTTAACTATTGACAGTAACAGTTTATATTGTGTTTATTCATATTTGTATATTATATATATGTAAAGTATTGTAGGAAACCCTGGTGGCGTAGTGGTTAAGTGCTAGGGCTGCTAACCAAGAGAGCAGCAGTTCAAATCCGCCAGGTGCTCCTTGGAAACTCTATGGGGCAGTTCTACTCTGTCCTATAGGGTCGCTATGAGTTGGAATCAACTTGACGGCAGTGGGTTTGGTTTGGTTTTTGCTTAAAGTATTGTAAAGCTTAAATTTTATATTTACATTGACACATTAAGAAGGTTTTGTATCAGAAACCATAAATGAGTTCTTTGAACGTACTGTTTGTCGGCACTAATTTTATGTGCTGTTTACACAGTCCATCAGTTAGAAAAGTTACCGTCTAGAAAGGCAGTGAAGCAGAAGTGTGTTGCAGCAGCATCCAGCTGCACAGAAGCGCTTCTCTAACCCAGGTCCTCTGGATCTGTTCTGAAGCCTAGAGGACGGAGTAGAACTGCCCATAGAGTTTCCAAGGAGCACCTGGTGGGTTTGAACTGCCGACCTTTTGGTTCGCAAGCGTAGCCCTTAACCACTACGCCACCAGGGTTTCCACCAGGAATTTTGGTTAAAACATTCTTTCCTAGAAGACATAGGTCCCTGAAGTCTAGATAGCAGTACTCTGGAGTAAACTGTCTTTAAGGTATTAGGAAATGTGATTGAAATCCAACTGCCAGTTACAGAACCATTGTGTCCCTAATGGCTATAGTCCCCTCGCATGCTATATTACAGTTTTTTTCTAGACTTAAAGTGTATTCCCTTCAAAAAGTTTCTTTAGATTTTTAAAGTCAGCGTATGTTATAATTAGTATATTGTATTTTTTATTACAAATCAGGGCAAAGTGCAATTGCTGGAGAAGAACCTCCCAAAGGCTCCATCCTGCAGGAAGTCCACCTCAAGTTCCTGCTGACAGGACTGCTGTCAGGACTGCCCTCGCCACAGTTTGCTATCCGTATGTGCCCACCACTGACCACAAAAAATATCAAGATGTATCAGCCCTTGCTTGCTGTTGGTGAGTATTTGACCTGTTCTCTTGATTCTTCATGCCTGTGTTACACTTCATAAGTCATTTAGGTTGCCTGGTTATTAGAACACCCAGCAGCACCACAGAAGAAAGGCCTGGCAATCTATTTCCCTACAGAAAACCCCGTGGAGTGCAGCTGTACTCCGTAACACATGAGGTCACCATGAGTCAGAATCAACTTGATGGCAACAGGTTTTTTTTTTGTTTAATTACTAGAAAACCTTTTAGTTGAGAGTGCTTGAAGAGGTTAAGTACAAAATACTATTCGTCAGATATCATTTCTCTTCATTTTGTTTACCTTTTCTGTCCTTTTCATCTGCCTTTTTGTTTATTTTCGATCACAGTAATAGCTCATCTACCCGAGGCCAGAGGGTAATGTCCCTGCTGCTGTTGCTCTGTGTCCCAGAGTTTCAGGAGGACCGTTCCTGTGATGCTGAGTCCTAGACCTGGTCTTTTCTTTGATAACCCCAGTCGTTTCCTGTTGGTGGCATTTTGTAGGGGGCCTTTGTTAACTAATAAAGTAGTCAGAGTTAATAGGTTTACAACAGCAGTGTTCTTCATTTTCTAAGAATTATATCATCAACATTGTTGAAAATGGCTGTCGTCTCTACAAACTAAGATTTGCCCTTTGGGCTAAAATTGGCTATTTTTTATGCTGTAGATAGAAAACTTAGTCTGGGTTTCAACTTGCTGACACGTTAATTTCACAGCAAAGTTAAACCTAAGATTAAAACACATGCTGCAGTATTTTTGGAAAATGGTCTACTTGTTTGAACATTTCAGACTTCTTCTTATGATGGTGTTGGTTGGCTTCTGGCCACGTGATTTATGATTGCTCTTTTTTTTTTTTTTAAATATGAAAACGTGACCACATTTATCTTGTCATCAATATGTCTCTGTTAGTTTAATGACTGATTATTGACTTCTAAAGACTCATTTGGGTATTAATATTTGGCAGTAATATTATTTTCCCATTTTTTCCATTACTGTCCTCTGAAAGTGATTTGAATTTTAAGGTTCAGTGGTACTAGGGCCTAGACTAATATAAATGTTCAGCTTCTTTCTTTAAAAACTGCTGATTCATATTAAACCTTTTTTGGAGGCTTTAATTAGGATTAATCAGTGTACATATATACATATATAACATATATGTGTGTGTGTGTGTGAATATACGATGTACATTATAATACCAAAAAAAAAACCCAAATCCGTTGCTGTCGGGTCAATTCCGACTTACAGCATCCCTACAGGACAGAGCAGAACTGCCCATAGGGTTTCCAGGGATTGGCTGGTGAATTCAAAGTGCCAGCTTCTCGATTAGCAGCCAAACTCTTAACCATTGTGCCACCAGGTCTCCAATGTACATTATATATAGCTGTATAATAAGAAGTTTGTCAAGGTCTGAGATTTCCGTTGTAGAATAAGCTATCTTATACTGGCATATGTCGTTAGGTACCATTGGTTCCGTTCTGACTCAGCGACCCCATGTGACAGAGTAGAACTGCCACATAGGGCTTTCTGGGCTGTAATCTTTTTGGGAGCAGATCACTGGGTCTTTTCTCTCTTGGAGCCCCTGGGTGGGTTTGAATCACCAGCCTTTTGAATTGTTCTTATGCCCGAGCCCATTGTTGCAGCCAGTGTGTCAGTCCATCTCGTTGAGGGTCGTCCTCTTTTTTGCTGACCTTCTACTTTACCAAGCATGATGTCCTTCTCCAAGAACTGGTCCTTCCTGATAACATATCCAAAGTACATGAGATGAAGTCTCACCATCCTTGCTTCTAAGGAGTATTCTGGCTGTACTTTTTCTAAGACAGATTTGTTCGTTCTTCTGGGAGTCCACGGTATATTCAGTGTTCTTCACCAACACCATGATTCAGAGTCACCAGTTCTTCTTTGGTCTTCCTTATTCATTGTCCAGCTTTCACATGCATATGAGGCGCTTGAAAATTTAGAGACTTATTTTATATCTTTCACTTTGTTATTACAATTCCATAAATTCAATACACAATTTGATATTCAGTGTATACCAGGGGATTGAAAATACCAAATTGCCAGTTGCCTGGTATACAGTGAATATCAAACTGTGTGTTAAATTTATGGAATTGCAGTAACAAAGTAAAAGATGTAAAATGAGCCTCTATATTTGTTTTGCAGAGTCACTAGGGAAGAGAAGCAGAGTTCATCTATAAAATGACTTATCCTTGTGGTAACCTTAGAATATTAGATCATAGTCTCAACATTGTTAAAACCGCATAATGTAAAAATCATTGGATTATTATAAACACCTGTTTATTTAAAAATCTTAGTAATTCTTTAGCTACTTTTTCAGTACCAGAGGTATTACTATGGAATAAATGATAAACATAAACAAGTATAATACTGTGTTTTTCTGTAATGTTTTTGTAAAAGTTTTCTGGAGATTTACTCGGCAGGTATGCTAAAATTGGAATTTGTCTAGCGTTACCCTTCCATTCTGTTGCTTTGTGTGAATCCATGAATCCATTTAAATCATGTGCAACGAGGAAGCAATTGTCCAAACAGTTCCACCGCTCACTGTTCTTGCTTATAAAAACATTGTAAAGGACTGAAACGTTACTTTCTTAAGTATACCCATGTCCCTTTTAATTAAGTTTTAGACACACTACCTGAGACCTGTAGATATAATAATACCTACAAGTGATAATTTCAGCAATAGCAGAAGTAGTGAGTTAACTAACCACTTACAGTGTGTTAGGCGCTGTCCTGAGTTCTTTACATATGTTTTCTGATTTAATCTCCAATAAGGAGGTTTTGTATTATTGCTGTTTTCAAGAGACAGAAACAGTGATTTAGCTGGGCAAGTAACTTAACCAAGAGTATAGGGAAAAGCCAGGGCTTGGACCCAGGCCTCTTAACTCTAAAATCTACAGTTAACCACTGTAATTTATTATCTCCTTATGATTTATTTAATATAGAGGCAAAGCAAAACGCAAAAGCCTTGTAAAGAAAAATTAAAAATCTGGTTAATGAGCTCTGCTAGGTTGCCTTTTTGAGGACTATGGTAAACATTGTGAATCTCAATAAAGTATAAATTCCCAGGTGTGGAAAGCTTTGGGAAAGTGTTTCTTCAGATTTTATGTGTATCAAGTTAGGTCGTGAAGTCTGTCTGTGACAGTTTATTCCTGGAGTTAGGTATAATTACAGAGCACCTGCAGTTACGCCCAGTTTTGATAAGGGGAAGGAAGATCAGAGAAATTCACTTTTTTTTTTTAAACAGGTAACTCAGCTCCCTTTTATAAAAGATAAATAGTATAAAATGATTAAAACCTTGAGAAAGTTTTTTTTTTTTTGGAAAGATCCAGAAGCCCCGCTCAGTTAACACTCTCCTGTTGCATCCTTTTGCCAGGCACAGGTCACGGCTCTGTCCTGGTGTACCATCTCACCAGCGGGCTGCTGCACAAGGAGTTAAGTGTCCACTCCTGTGAAGTCAAGTGAGTATGTCCTTGTGACCGTAGTTCTTATCTTAGCTGAGATCACAGAGGTAGGAAGGGTCAAATCTCAGAGACTTTTCTACATTGAATACTCTGCAATGGTGTTTGAGAGTTGTCTGATTATTTGACTGAACACCTTGAATAATAAATATTCTTGTCCAGCTAATGGATACATTAATCCGGGATGAGTCCTAGCTTTATAAAGGATATTGTGCCATAGAGAATGTTTTCTGTTGATTTCTGCATCTTATTTACTATTTGACCCCTAAGGTCCACGCTGTTTTCTCACCAGAAATCATGTGTTGCCTTGTTCGGGTTTAGTTTGCTTCTCTTATAATGAAGACCCATCGGTAGGGCGGCCCATGACAAATTTAATTAAGTTGTTTTAATTGTTAATTAATCTTATTCATTTCTTTTTTAAAACATCATCAGAAAAGAACCAAAACAATGTAGCATTTAATCTTTGACTCTGAGACATGATCTGTTTCGTGAGTGCGCCTATGTGGAGATGGGTGGGAAGGCTCAATGGAGAGAGGAGCACCCCTTGCCTTGTCCATACATATCTGCTCCCTAGCAGTATTTTACTGGGCGTGTGGCTGTTTTTCTGTGTTGTAAAGTTACACGTGTGTAAATTTATTAAATGGTAGTTCTTCATGGTCTTTTAACTGAGGTATAAGAAGAATCATCTTCTGTCCTCTACACATGACATAATTATAGATTTCGTATATATGTTTAAATGTTAGTGAACTGTTAGTGAACACCTTATTTATCCTGACACATTTCTGAGTGGGGAAGGGGTAAGTGTCAGAACTCTTCATGTGAACGAATACCTTGCCTTATTCGATCAAGTGCGTTGTTTTGTGGCATAGCCCATGTGAGTGTTTATTACTGCCCCATGCTGTGCCATCCAGTATCCAAACACATTTACCTGGAGCAGTCATGTCTTCCAAAGCTTTGGGCTTTTTGCAGGGCAGCAGCTCAGGTACCTGGACCCTTCCCAGCTGTTCATTTTCTTTCCTCTGTTAGAGTGTCTGCAGTTTGCCATCCGGGCACTGCTCCCAGTAACCCCTGCTGCCATGCAGGTATCTCCTCCCTTTGTTTTCTTCTCCCTTGGCATTTCCTTGGCTTCTGTGTTTGGTTTTCCCTTTTGTGGCCAACACCAACCAATCAGAACTCTTCTTTTAATTGATACTTGTTCAGGTGCTAAATATTAATACTTTACATGCATCATTTCATCGAATCCCCACTGAACCCTATGAGGGAGGCCTGGTTACTATTCCCAATTTATATAAGAAGACACTGAGAATTGGAGAGTCATCTGTGAAATAGGTAGATGGAACTCAGTCCGGGCTTTTCTGAGTTCACACCCTGAACTCTTTATTTTATACACTTATGTAGCACATGTGCTGGGTCTCCAGCCGAAAGTACACCCAGGTCGGGAAGAAACATAATGGCAGTAAAATACGAGTGTGGACTGAGCCTGGGTTCACGCTAGGAGTTTCAAACATCCTCTGAAAAATCAAGTACTTCTCAGTTGTTGTCTGAGCGCTGAAGTCTTTAATAAAGACACAATAGCGGGTTTATCAGCAAGCAATTGATTTTAAGTAAGATTGGTTATCTTGAATCAATTAGCCAGGTCATAAGTATCAGTAAACACATGACTTAGACATGCTATAATAATATTCATGGTTGAGTAGCATTGACATTTGAAGCGTTACCTGGGATACCAAGTAACTCCAAGAGACCTACTCAAACAGGCTGGTGTTGTAAATGATCACAGAGATACACTCCATTTTTTTACATGAATTTTCCCTCTTAATTGCCATTTTCAATGATAATCCACTTTTATATCCAGAAATGATGTCCAAGAGGATGCTAAAATCCTGCTGTCTTTTTGTTTTAGTTAATGTAATTATAGTATCACAATTGAAAGCTATAATAAAAAATTCAGATGTGTTATAGAAGCTACTGAAATTATTAGCAATAAACGGAATACATTATAGATTTTCACATGCAAATAAAAAAGCCAGCTTTGAGAAAGTTTGTTTTCTCCCTTGAACGGAATATGTTTTTTCCAAACCACATAATCACAAGTACTTGAGTCTTAGGCATTCACGTGGCCAGGGACGGCCTAACCGAATAGTTATGTATGTGTTCTTTTAAACCATGGGTTTTTTAAGGTGTTATTTTTTGAGCAGTTTTAGGTTATAGAAAAATTGAGCAGAAAGTCCAGAGTTGGCACTTACCCCCATCCCCTGTTAGTATCTTGCAATCCTGTGGTACATTGGTTACAATTGAAGAGCCAAGATCGATACATTGTTACTGCCTAAAGTTCATAGTTCACTAGGGTTCCCTGTTTGTATTGTGCACTTCTATGGGGTTTGTCAAACGGATAATGTCATGTGTACACCTTTATAGTTTCACCACCCTGAAGGTGCCCTGGGCGCCACCTGTACACCCCTCCCCCTCCCCTAAACCTCTGTCAGCCACTGATCATTTCACTGTGTGGAGTCATACAGTGTGTATTTTTTCAGACTAGCTTCGTTCACTTAGCAGTGTGCATTAAGCTTCCTCCTTGTCTTTTCATGGCTTGATAGCTTTTTTTTCTTTTAAATCACTGTACTCCATTGTATGGATGTACCACAGTTTGTTTATCCTTATACCTATTGAAGGACGTCTTGGTTGCTTCTAATTTTGGGCTATTATGAACAAAACTGCTATGCACATTCATATGTAAGCTTTTATGTGAATATACTTTCTCATTCCATTTTGGTAAGTACCAAGAAACATGATCGCTGGATCACATGGTAAGCCTGTGTAAAAATGGCGTGATGGAGCCATCTGACCTCCTCTGATTTCCAAGGGGGAAGGAGAATCAAGGTCAGTAGCCCAGGGCTGATTCCTGTGAGGCAGAGGTCAGACATACCTCCTCTTGTCCACCATTTTACAAATTCTGACACTAGCGGCTCCTCCCACAGCGTTCTCTGCTTCTCTGCTGAGTTTGATGATTCATTGCATTGGCCGCGCAGAACTCATAGACCATGCTCACAGTTATGGGGTTTATGAGGGAAGGAACAGGTTATAGTTCAGGATCAGAAATGACTCAGGTTACAGTTCTTTGGTCAGGAGACCCTCATCTCAGCCATGCCGGCAGGCAGACCTCTCTCTGGCCCTCAGCCTCTCGGCCTGGCCTCTGCCCTGGTTGGGCAAGTGTTACAAAGCTCTTTAGCTCTGTCAGTAAGTACCCAGAGGCACCCCACTGCATCAGCAAGTCTCCTGCCCAAAGGCACTCAGCCCTCTCGCTCTGGATTGGCAAGCCCCACTGCGGCTGTGTTGTGCGGGTCTCCTGGTTCCTGCCATCTCGAGCCACTGTTGCTCTTGCTGCTGCTGTGCTACCATCCCTCACTGTCTTAAGTGTTACAGCTTCTCTCTCTGTCTCCTGGGTCTAGTTGGTTCTTAACGCAGGGATCCCAGGTCCAAAGGATGATTTCCACTCCTAGCTCCTCTTTCTTGGTGGTAATGAGGTCCCTACTTTCTACCTCGGGGATGGCTCACTTGAAGCCTAGCGGAATGGTAAAACGGACCAGTCCCCTCATAAGGGTTCCATATACCTTATTTGCATGGGCCCACCCCCATGGGCATTGTGTGTAATTTATTTGCATAGTCCCACCCTCACAGGAGTGCCATATACCTTATTTGCATTATTAGCAAACTTTCCAATCCCTTTAGTGGGCCACAAGCACCTTATTTGTGTATTTCCACCCAGTCATTTGGTGGGACTTATAAGACCATGGCTAGAAAGGCCATATTAGAACTATCTGTCCTACCACAGCCTGTGTGTAACTTTGTCCTCCACAGTGCCTCTGTACATTTTACGTTGCCACCAGCCAGGAATGAGGGTTCTGCTGCTCTACATCCTTGGAAACATTCAGTGACTGGCGTTTCGGATTTTAGTTGTCCTAGGCGTAGAAGTGAAGAGACTAGATCAGGGGTTGGCAAACATTTTCTGTGAAGAGCTAGATAGTAAATAGTTTCGGCTTTGCAGGCCATTCAGTCTCTGTCACAACTACTCACCTCTGCCCTTGTAACACGAAAGCACCCATAGATGATGTATTTTTAAAAATCACTGCTCATCAGTGGTGATGAGCAGCTGCAAATGCAGCAGAGGTTTGGCAGGGATTGCCTCTCAACTTGCCTCTATTACCTTGTAAGCAATGTGTCCTCTGATGGCTTTGAGAGTCCATGGTGTTGTCGGTGTGGCCCCCTCCAGTTTTCATTCTCTGCAAGCTGTGATGGTGTACAGTCTCCAGGTAGGTTAGTGGGGAAAAAAGGTGGAATCACCTGAGACCAGTCCCACGTAAAGAAGACTCCCAGGTGTCAGGTTTTTAGGTGGTTCTCTTCTCATAAGTCTTTCTCTTCGGTATTTCTCTTTTGTGCTTTTCCCTAATTGATAGATCATTTAGAATTTCATCCATTTCTAAACCAAACCTCCTACTTCATATTCTTTGTTCTTGGAATTTCTGCTCCCTAACCAACTAAGAAGGAGCCCTGGTGGCACAACGGTTAAGAGCTTGGCTGCTAACCAAAAGGTCGGCAGTTCGAATCCACCAGCTGCTTCTTGGAAACTCCATGGGGCAGTTCTGCTCTGTCCTGTAGAGGTTGCTGTGAGTTGGAATCAACTTGATGGCAGTGGATTTTTTGGATTTTAACCAACTAGAAAGGGGCCCTGGTGATGTAGTGGTTAAAGCGCTCAACTGCCAACTGAACTGTTGGTGGTTCAAAACCACCAGCCAATGCGAGGGAGAAAGATGTGGCCTTTTGCTTCCGTAAAGATTACAGCCTTGGAAACCCTGTGGGGCAGTTCTACTGTGTCCTGTAGGGTCGCTATGAGTTGGAATTGACTCTGTGGCAGTGGGTTTGGTTTTTTTGGTTTTTAACCACCTAGAAGTTTTTATAAAATTTGATAAAATGCCCAAGTATACCCAGCATTAAGCAGTTTGCTCAGAATGATGCCCGTATGGCTTATTTTTTTCAGAAACTCTGGCGGCATAGTGGTTAAAAGTTATGGCTGCTGACCAAAAGGTTGGCAGTTTGAATCTACCAGGTGCTCCTTGGAAACTCTGTGGGCAGCTCTGCTCTGTCCTGTAGGGTCGCTATGAGTTGGAAATGGGTTTGGTTTTTTGTTTTTGTTTTTTTAAGTAGTTGCAGTTCTTGGAAACTATTGTGACTCTATCCCTGGCCAGATTTTAAGTCATTTTACTGCTGCCGTGAACCCTAATAACAAAACCAACCTGTCATTACATGGGGAGGTAAGAGTTTTAATTAGAAATAATTTCACATGTAGGATTTTTATGGTAATGTAATGCCTGGTGGCACGGTGGTTGTGCACTTGGCTGCTAACCTATGAAAAGCCAGTGATTCGAACCCACCAACCGTTCCACGGGAGAAATGACCTGGCAGTCTGCTCCTATACAGGCTCGTTATAAGTTGAAATCGACTTGATGGCACACAACAGCAACAAATCCCTAAGTAAAAGGTCACCTTAATATTATTTCTTATTTAACTTGTGTAATTAAAATTTAGATCTTAGCAGGAAAATCTTTTATTTTTTCAAGTAAATTTCAAACAGAAACAGGGTATTAATCTTTGTTTAATTTCTCTCTATAGAGGTATTGAATGGACAAGTTTGACTGGTTTTCTTTCTTTTGCCACCTCAACACCAAACAACATGGGATTAGTGAGAAATGAACTTCAGTTGGTTGATCTTCCAACAGGTTTGTGTATTTAGACTGTTAAAAAGATTTCAAATGTAGTTTGTCATATTGATCAAAGATGCTACTATTTATAAAACATGTTCCAAAGTACTTTCTTCCACCTTGGATTTTTTTCTTGTATTTTTACATATTCATTTTCTTATTCTGTAATAATTGCCCTAGAAATCCTCATCTTTGTTATATGGAAATTTTGTTAAAACAAGGGCATGGTACAACGGAATATCATTAACCTGAATAGACAGATTGTTAAAAAAAATTTGCCAGTTACTACTTTTAAGTGCATTGTTATATATTACCTAAAGATACATTTTAAAATAAATCTTTGTATTTAGACTTCATTAGAGTCTCTGTTAAAATTTTTGACCTTTGTAGAAAACTCTTCAAAAACTTTTAAAGGTTTATGATTGTTTTAAAATGCTCAAATTTGAAACTTTTGATAGTCCCTGGTTGACTGAATAGGGAAACTTATTTTTGGAGTTTGAAACCTTTATAATAGGAAACATTTCAATGAAGTATTTTGTTTGAAATTGTTAAAAACCCAGAACCCATTGACTTTTAAAATAAATAACTTGAAAACATAATAAGGTGAGAGTTTCTAATTATAGCATATGTGATGATGTCAAATAGATTTTTAACAGAATTATGGTGAATTTCTTTAAAACGGTGTGGCAGTATGAGCCTGTGTGGATGATTTTAACCAATAAGATGTGTGTATAACAAATAAGGCATATGGCTGCTTCATTATGCTCTCATAGGTGTGTCATTCTTACCTAATAGAGTATGTTACTGAACTTTAAGGAACCATCCCCACCTGTAGTTCAGTGCCACCCTAGTCCCATTGAAAGTGACCTCCCCAGTGACCCTTATCCCCAGATCCCTGATTTGCCAGCAAACTGGCACTGACTCTGTCTCTAGTTCCGTAGTAGCCCAGGGATAAAATGCTGTTCTCTGGTACCACCCACTAAAAAACAAAAGCCAAAAAGCCTGTTTGTTTTTTCTAGTCAGCTTAAGTTCAGGAATGTTAGATAACTTAAAACCTTTCTTTTACAGATTTATTTTTGAGAAACAAACTTGTTTTGTAGTAGTTACTATTTGTGTTGTAGTAGTAAGTGGAACACTTGAGTTCGTAGATTATAGGCTTACAGTTTTGTTTCCGAAGGAGGGAAGCAGACTAGTAGAGTCAGGAAAGACTTGGGGGGACTGGTGTATAACAGCGAGCATAGTGAGAGTCAGCTTGATGGCAGGGAAGAGCAAGGAGCATGTAGGCCTCGAGTTGTGTTTGGATTATTGAGTATATTCTCTCTCAAAGGCTGAGAAAAGGTATCCAGATATATTTGTTCAGACATAAGGTAGAATTTGCATTTTTTATTCAGAGAAAAACCATTTAGCTTCTTTGGCAGCTGACTCAACGAAATCTTTTACAGTGTACATGAACACTGTAGTTATCACTTCCCAGTTTTTTTATTTTTTTCACTTGCTAGTTTTAGCTTATAGAATCTTTTTGGTAGAATCATATCAAAATATTTGAGTTAAGTGTTTTGCACATAGGACAAGAAATCATTTTTTTTTTTAAAGAGTATTTTTTCTCACTAGTTAGTATTTGTAAACATGGAGATGTGTGTATTACCTTAAAACGAGTACTTCTTACAGTAGATAGTTGCTTTACTGTGCTTTGAAATTTTTGAATTGATATTACTGGGTTAAAATTGAATTATTTGAAAGAAACTCTCACCTTATTTGTGAATTATTTGAAAGAAACCGTTCCTTCAAGAAACTCTTCATAGATAAAAGTACACTTCATAAAATAGATATCTGAATACAAGTAGTATATTACTGGGCATTAGCTTTTAGTGCCTTTTTTGAGAATTGCTTTGAATTTAGATTATTAGAAACAGCTAAGAAGCAAACGAAAGAATGAATGGGAAGATAGAGGATAGAATTGATCAAGTTAGTTGGCATGGCTTCTTGTTTCTTAAATGTTTTATGTGCTATTTCACCTTCTTTGATGTTTACAACTAAAGGTAGGAGCATCGCTTTTCGCGGTGAACGTGGCAATGACGAATCACCCATCAAAATGATTAAAGTATCTCATTTGAAGTAAGTGATGACAGCCAAAAAAAAAAAAAAAAGCACCATGGTGTTATAATGGAATCTCATGAATGCTTTATCTTTCAGTAAGTGATAATATGCTAGAATGAATATAGTTTCTTAGTGATAGCAGATGGTGATGTATAGCCATATCAGAGGAAACATTTTGATCACAAAGCTAATTTGCTACCACTTTTAATTCCACACTTCTGAAAAGACGAGTTGGTAAAACCATTAACCCCGTTTGCTCCACTACAGCTAAGTTGATGTAAATGCGCATCGTCCACTCAGAAAATGTTCCTCGTCATCTGATGAAGTTCCCATGGCATTTCCACCACCGTATGGGTTTACTGAGTGAAAGAACTCATATTCTTTATTTATAATTTAGATCCATTTACTTCTAGCAATTTTTTTAGTGTTTTTGTTCCAAGGGAAAATATATGTAAAGTAGAATTATTAAAATGAAAACCAATCAGAAGAACAAAGAAATAAGTCATAAGTTCTCCAAAAGTTTTCAAAATTGTTTTGGTTTTTCTAGAATCTTTGTGTTCTCATATAAATGTTAAAGTCATCTTGTCAGTTTTTACCAAAAAAAGCTTTCTGGGACTTTGATTAGGATTAAATTCAATTCATAGATAATTTGAGAAAGAATTGACATCTGAAGTAATATTGGGTCTTCCAACTCATGAACATGGTATGTCTCTCCACTTATTTAGGTCGTCTTTAATTTCTGTCGGCGGTATTTTGTAGTTTTCACTGTATAGGTAGGTCTTATGCATCTTTTTTTTCTTATTTTTTAAATTTCAGTTTCTAGCTATTTGTTACTTCTACTCTGAAATACAATTGATTTTTGAATATTGATTTGTATCTTGTGACCTCATTAAACTTAATTATAGTGCTATTAGCTTTTTTGTTGATTTCTTGTGATTTTCTATATAGGCAATCATGTTGTCTGCAAATAGACATTTTTGTGTCTTTTTTTTTCCCAGTGGTTTGCCTTCCTTCACTGACTAGGACCTCCAGTACAATGCTGAATGTGAGTGATGAGAGCTGATACCCTTGCTCTATTGCTGGGTCTTACAGAGAAAGCATTCAGCTTTTCAACACCAACTCTAATGTTAGCTGTAGATTTTTTTTTTTATTGATGCTTTTTTTCAGGCTGAGGAAGTTCTCTTCTCAGTTTGCTGACAATTTGTGTCATAAAGAGGCATTAAGCCTTGTCAAACGCTTTTTCTACATTTATTGAGATGATCATATGTTTTTTTGTTTTGTTTTGAAGTCTGCTAATACGGTGAATCACATTGATTTTTAAATGTTGGAAACCAACTTTACATTCTTGGAAAAACCCCACTTGGTCATGATGTATTTCCCTTTTGATATATTGCTAGATTTGATTTGCTAATATTTTATAAAGGATTTTTGCATCTATGTTCATGAAAGATGTTAGTCTAGTTTTCATGTAATGTCCTTGTCTTTAGGTTTTGGTATCAGGTAATGCCGATCTGATAGAATGAGTTGTGAAGTATATTCCCCTCTTTTTTTTTCCTTGATGAGTTTTTGTAGAGTTGAGACTATGTGCTCTTTAAATATGAAGAATTCACTAATGAAGCCACCTGGGCTTGGAATTTATGGAAAGTTTTTAAATACAAATTCAGTGTCTTTCATGTATAGGGTTCTTCAGGTTATCTGTTTTTCGTTTGTTTTGTATTCTTTTTTAGAGTGAGATTTGGTAGTTGTTGTCTTTCAAGGAATTTGTTGATTTCACTGAAATAGTTAAATTTGTTGGTATAAACTTGCTGTTCTCTTATTATGCTTTTAATGTCTGTATGATCTCTGGTGATGTCTCTTTCATTCCTGATATCAGTAAATTATGTTGATCAATTTTATTGATCCTTCGAAAGAAACTGCTTTTTATTTCATTGATTTTTCTGTTTTCTATTTCATTGACCGCCACTACTAAGTTTTTATTTTCTTCCTTCTGCCTACCTTAGATTTAATGGGCTCTTTTCTGTTTTCTTAAGGTGGGAGCTTAGATGATTGAATGAAGATCTTTAAAATTTAATATAAACATTGAATGCTGTATAAACACTACTTGACTTTTGTTTTATTCTACAAATTTTGATAGAGTATGTTTTTATTTTAACTTAATTCATGTTATATTTTCTTTCCATTGGAATATTTATAGGTTAAACTTCAAAATATTTGAGGGATTTTCCAGGTATCTTCCTGTTGTTAATTTCGAGCTTAATTCTCTTGGGGTCAGAGAATATATCTTATATTATTTCAGTTCTTTTAAATTTAACGTGATTTGTGATTAATGGCCCAGAAGATGGCATATCTTAATGAATGTTCCATGTGCACTTGAAAAGATGGTGTATTCTGTGGTTGTTAATTAGAGCATTCCATAAATGTCAATCAGGTCAAGTTGGTTAATACTGTTATTCAAGTTTTCTAATATTCTTGCTGATTTTCTGCCTGTTTTTATATCAGTTATTGAGAGATCAGTGTTGAAATCTCTAAGCTAATTGTAAATTTCTTTATTTCTCTTTTGAAGAATTGTAGTTCTTGCTTTGGGTATGTTGAAGCTGTGTCACTAGGTGCATGCATATTTAGGATTGCTATGTCCTTTTGATGAATTGACTCTTCTTTTTATAAAATATACCTCTTCATCTTTAGTAATATTCTTTGTTCAGAAGTCTGTTTGCCTATAGTAATGTAGCCATGAGAGCTTACTTTTGATTAGCGCTTACATGGTGCATTGTTTTCCATCCTTCCACTTAACCTATCTGTATCTTTACATTTAAAGTTGTTTTCTTGCAGACAGTGTACGATTGGGATGTGCTTTCTATTTGACCTGACAATCTCTGTATTCTAATTGCAGTGTTTTAGTTATTCACGTTTAATGCACTTATCAGTATGGCTTGTGTTTAAATCTGCCACGTTGCTGAATTAATACATCTAAAACAATTGACTGCTTTATTCCTCCCTACTTCAAAACCTTTAGTGATTCACTGTTCACTGAGAAATAAATCCTGATGTGCCCTAACATGTCATTTAAAGCGTTTTATAATGTGACCCAAAATTATCATTTTAGCCTTCTTTCCCATGACTGCCTTCAGATACTCTGCATTTCAGGCACTGTGTTTCCCCAACACCCTGTGTCCTTTCCTGTCTTTTCGCATTTACACATTTGTAATTCTGTCTGGGATGCCATTTGCTTTTTGTCAAAATTAACCTTCCTTATCACAGTGAATCTTTTTAGCATTAACCAAATTCTGCCTTATATTATTCGTGCATATACTTTTATATGCATTTATATTAAATATAATAAAAAGTGTAATATATTGCATTTGTGTCATCCATCACAGTTTATTAAATTTTTGGTGTGTGCTATTCCATATTAATTTTTAACATTTACAGCATTTAATGAGATATATAGGACAGATATGATTAGCACCATTTTAAAGATAAGTGGAATGACACTCGGGAAGGTCACATGGCTTATTTGAGGCCACATAATTATCAAGTGGCAGACTTGGTCCTGAGCGGGAGTATTAAGTCCTCGGACGCACCAGGTACAGGGCTCTTCCTGCTCTGTCGCATTTCTTCAACGCAAGTGATTGTTTACTGATAATTTTCTAGTTCCTCACAGTGGTTATGTATAATCCAGGCTCAGTTCATGTTTGTTGAATTGCATTCATTGACTTCATTCAGTAGTTCCTCCAGGCTTGACAGGGAATAAATAAACTGACTTTTGTTGAATACCTATTGTGGTAGGATGATAGAAACTATAGTTGTTTTTTTTTTTTTAATTTTTGCCATAATCTACTGTTATGAATTGAATTGTGTCTCCCAAAAATGTGTGTCACCTTGGCTCGGCCATGATTCCCAGGATTATGTGATTGTCCACCATTTTGTCATCTGATGGGATTTTCCTGTGTGTTATAAATCCTACCTCTACGATGTATTTTTTTTTTTTTTTTACTGGGTTTTTCTATGATGTCCGAGGCAGGATTAGCAGCAGTTATGTTAATGAGGCAGGACTCAACCTACCAGATTAGGTTTTATCTTGTGTCAGTCTCTTTTGCGATATAAAAGAGAGGAGCAGGCAGAAAGGAGAGGGACCTCCGACCACTCAGAAAGTAGTGCCAGGAGCAGAGCACATCCTTTGGACCTGGGGTCCCTGAGCTGAGAAACTCCTAGACCAGGGACCTTCCTCCAAAGCTGACAGAGAGAGAAAAAGCCTTCCCCAGGAGCTGGCACCTTGAATTCGAACTTACAGCCTGCTAGACTGTGAGAATAAATTTCTGTTTGTTGAAGCCATCCACTTGTGGAATTTCTGTTATAGCAGTACGGGACAACTAAGACACCTACGTACCAATCCATTGAGTTAAATGGTGTTATTCTCAGGCCATATATGAGAAAATTGAGCCTCAGGAGCATCAGTGTAAGTGGTAGCGTCAGGATTTGAACCTATGCCTTTTCTCTTCTGAGCTGGTTTCCTAGCCTAATTATATGAGGATATATGTGCTCTCAAAGGTCATCTTACAGCTTTACCTTCTTATGACTGTTAACAAGAGGAGTTAAATGTTAGTTTAAATTCTGTGGGTATAGAACGTATCCTCTGAGTTCTCTAATTTATTGAGCTTTTTGTGCTAACTCGTGGTCAAAATTTTGCAAAAGGGCCTTATTTAGTGATTTTGTTTATTTTAGGCAGTATTTGGCAGTTGTATTCAAAGATAAACCCTTGGAGTTATGGGATGTTAGGACTTGTACCCTCCTTAGAGAAATGTCCAAAAATTTCCCTGCAATAACTGCTTTGGTAAGTTATAATTTAAGAACGAAATCATTTATAATGTATGTAATGTGGTAAATGTGTTTCTTTAGTTTGAATTGAAATCATTAATGTCATGTATTTTCTTGTTGAAAACAAAATGATGTAAATAAATGGAGATAAATCTTATTTTCATGAATGAGCTTACCTAATATTAGTGCAATTCTAATCCAGATTTCATTTGGATTTTTTGAGGAATATGAAAAACATATTTTAAAATGTTTATGAATGATTGAGGTTCCTGAATAGCTAAGTCATCCTTAAAAACGGGGAGTAAACATAAGAGGTGAGGCTGGTGCCCATCTGCTAGATATTAATGCATATTACAAAACCATAGTAATAAAAACAGTGTGGTATTGGCACAAGAACAAAAATGGACCAACGTAATAAAGAGCCCAGGACTAGATCCGTGAATATTTGGGAAAGTAATATACGATAAAGTAACACACAACTCAACGGGGAGAGGACAGATTGTTTACTAGACAGTTTTGGGGAAACTACCTCACTACATGGAGGAAAATACTGGATCCCTATATAATATCACATACAAAGGAGGCTGCCACCAAGACTAAGACCTAAATGTGAAAACATAACACTATAAAATTAATACAATAAAATATAGAAGAATATTTTTGTGACCTGGCAGGAGAGGACATCAGAAACTCAAACCAGAAAGAGAAAAAAAAAAAAAGAATTTGATCACTTCCAGCTTAATGGTTTTTATTCAATGAAGACGCCATTGTCAAAGTTAAATATAGAAGAGAGATTGGAAAAAGAAATTTTCCAATGTCTGACAGAACCAAGGGAGGGGAACGCCTACAAATCAGTAATGAAAAGATAGGAACCCCAATGGAAATGTGGGTAAAGTATGTGAAGAGTTAATGAATGGCAGAGAAACCAGAAAGGCCCATAAGCATTTGAAGAAATGTTCAACATCATCAGTTTTTAGAAGTGTGTAAAGTGAAATAACCCTGATACACCTTTTAGACTAGCAAAACTAGAAAGCCAGTGAGCAACAGTCCGAGGTTTAGGAGTCCTCGTGCACTGCAGGGAAGAATGTAGACCAGTGCCGCCATTCTAGGGAGCAAACTGGCAATACTCTGGCAAACACAGACTTATTCTGTGCTCCAGCTGTTAAGCATCTGCTGGTAAAGGACGTTTTACGAGGGTATTGACAGCAGTATTGTTGGTTATGATGAGAGTTTGGAGACAATCTGGGTGTCATCCGCTGAGAGAAGAGACAGATTAAAAAGTGGCAGCTGTACCCATGGAGCATTCCAAAACATCAGAGATAGGACTAAGGTGCATCATGTTGAGTGGAAAGTGTAAGACACAGAGTGAGATGCGTAACAGCGCTGTTGATGTAATCACAAATGCACGCGCAGTAACTTCACATTAAGAAAGAACGTACTCATATGGGAAAATATTGGTTTAAATGCATTACAGTTAGTGGTAGTATGAGGGACTAAATAAATAAAGCAAGAGGATTTTGTGGACCTATCCATGAAAATGGGCCACGATTGGAGGGGCATGCTTGTCTCAACCCTGTGCACCTAAGGGGGAGGTGGAGAAGGAGAGGCTTGTCTCCATGGGAGTAGGAGACAGCAAAATTGCGTTCATTCATTTCGTTTTGTGAATCAAAGCATCAAAAGGTTAGACCTCTCAGAAGTTTGCCATTAAACTTTTATGTTATTCAAATCTGCTACCTCAAGCTCCAATTAAAATACCTGTATATTTATATAAATAGGTAAAGCCTAACAAAAACTTTGTGACTTCTGTGTAGTAATAATAAGTAATACTGGGCATAGATTTTCTGGAAGGATGCTTTGACAGAAAGAAACCTGGCACTTGCCTTGGTCTGTCTTGTGTGCAGGAGTGGTCACCTTCTCACAACTTGAAGAGCCTGAGGAAGAAGCAGCTCGCTACCCGAGAGGCCATGGCCCGACAGACCGTGGTCTCAGATGCAGAGCTGAGTGTAGCCGAGTCATCTGTGATCAGGTACAGTGCACTGTTTCCTGCCATTGTTGTTTGTAATGTCATTATCATCGCTGGGGGCTTAACAAGTGCCATCCAGAGGCACCTGCTTTTGAACATACTTTGTTTCGTATTTTACTGTACACCCAGATTACTGAAAAGTTACTTTTATTATTGCATTGCTTCCTGCAGTCAATAATGTATGTAGTTACATCTACAAAACAGCATTCATTAGCGAATACAATTATCCTTGGTGCTCTTCTGTTCCATAACCTTCAGCTTCTTAAATTCAAGTGAAGGTAACATAAATATACAGGCAGACCATATTACCGTTTGTGGACGCCAAAGAAAATGGAAATTCTGAATTTAAGTCCTGTCCCACCAGTTTTACAAATAAAAAGCTTCAAAGGTAGTGATGGGTTGATGTAAGGCATCTCTTCTGCTGGTCAGTGTTCTGCAGCAGAAACAGAGCTAAGAGGATTCTTTCCTGGGTCCTGCTGTAGGGGGCAAACTGTCTTTCATTGTATGACTTTTTGAGAGTGATTTGTGTTTTTCTGTTATTGGTTGGGGAAAGATTAGTTTCAAACTTTTTTTTTTAATGGTTTTGGACCACCTATTAACGTATTTGGAAACCCTGCTGGTGTTGTGGTTAAGAGCTACTGCTGCTAACCAAAAGGCCAGCAGTTTCAATCTACCAGGCACTCCTTGGAAACCCTACAGGGCAGTTCTACTCTGTCCTATAGGGTCGCTATGTGTTGGAATAGACTTGACAGTGATGGGTTTGTTTTTTTTTTTTTTAATTAATACATCTCTATTTTGGGTGAGTTAATTAATTATAGGCAGCATTTTAAAGAAAGAAATATCTTTATCTTATTTTTCTCTGTCCTAAAGCTTGCTGCAGGAAGCAGAAAGCAAGTCTGAACTCAGTCAGAACATCTCTGCCCGGGAGCATTTTGTGTTTACTGATAATGACGGCCAGGTTTATCATCTCACTGTTGAAGGCAACTCGGTCAAAGACAGTGCTCGGATTCCACCAGATGTGAGTGCAACCCTGGATTAAATCTTAATCAGGAATCCTTATCAGAGATCTTGTTGGTTCCACATCTAGTGAAGCCACAGTTTAGTTGGGAAGCTCTCTTGGAAAACTTTAATGTCACAAGCTTTACTATTTGAGAGAGGTTATCAATGATTAAATGTATACCATACTGCTAGAGAACAGCATTGTACCTGTTTTAATTAAATACTTACATTTGCTACTCATTTTTATCCCCACAATAATCCTTGAGGAATTATCTCCATTTTGTCTCTCACGAAACTGAGGGAGAATAAGTAATTTCCCAACGTCACACAGCTTGGTTATATGGCAGAGATGTGTTTTAAACTCAGGTCATTGTGTCTGACTCCACTATCTGTCTTCTATCCATTTCAAGCTTTATCCTGAAGGATTTGACTTACAATCTAGTATTATTTTGGATAGTAGTAATCAGGTTGTAACTGTAAAGAGTATTATTAATATTTACTAACTTCTGTGTATCGTTTTCATGGCCTCGTGGAGTCCTTTAACTAAGGCTTTTGAGTTAGTAGTTTGTATCAGCATGCATGTCAAAAGCTGTTATTAACAATTTTTATTGACTAATGCAGATTGCTATGATGGTTAAATGTATGCATGAGATGATTTAAAAATATATATATGTACACACATATATGTTTAAAATTGCCATCTAAAAATGGAACTTTTAGTAGAATGTCAATCCCCATATTTTATAGGTAGCTTGGGGTCTCACAAGGTCATAATCAAAATGTCAGCTGGGGCTGGAGTCATTTGAAGTTAAATGGCCAGGAGGATCTGCTACCAAGGTGGTGGCCCGCTCACATGGCTGGCAGATTAACACCAGTTGTTTGTGAGAGGCCTCAGTTCTCTGCTTGGACCTCTCCGTACAGCTGCTTGCATGTCCTCACAACATGGCCACTGGCCTCCCCCAAAGCCAGTGAGCCAAGAGAGAGCGAGAAGGAAGCGTCAATGTCTTTGAAGGCCTAGTTTTCACATTATCCTATTGGTTACACAGATGAACCCTTCATTGTGGGAGATGACTACAAATGGGCATGAATACCAAAAGGCAGAATCAACGGGAGCCTCTTAGAGGCTGGCTTCCACATTTTACCAACTAAAAGCGTCCCCCAAACAGCCTTCACCACTTGGAAAAGTAGAAGCTAAAATGTGGAAGTGTTTTTCAACTGTAACAGACAGTAGACTTTCATTTTTCTTATTACATGGAGGAAGCTATATATGCGACTCGGTAGGTCTGAATCTGTGGTCTATTTTAAAATATCTCTAATATTGCCAAAAATTGCCAGTAGTTTGAAAGGATAAAAATAATAGTGTAAGTGTGAAAAGTTTTATGTTTTATAGGTATTTGTAATAGAAAAGTAACTTTAAGTGTGTAGAAAGAATATAGACTTAGGGTTCCCGTGTAGAGTAACTGACCTTTGGAAAGTCAGCTTGCTCTGCCTTTAGAACCTGGAGGGACCCCATCTGAGCTCTTCTGGCGCTGCTCTGAGCCCAGGCCCTGTGTTTTCTCATCACTTCCTACTTGAGATTAGAATGTAGAAACAATTCAATAGAGTTCGCGTTCTAATTTTTGAGATAGCAGTTTAAAATTTATGGACATTGTGGCACATGAGTCTTTTTTTAGTGCTTCCTTCAGGATAGTTGCATCCCACAGCTTTTAAGGTCCCATCTCTATTTGTGGAGACCTGAAGTCAGGATATGGCAAGTCTCTGTTCTTCCTGTCAAAAAAAAAACCCCAGAAACCTACTCCCATTGAGTCGATTCCGACTCATAGCAACCCTGTAGGGTTTCCAAGGCTGTAAACCTTTACAGAAGCAAACTGCCACATCTTTCTTCCACGGAGGTGCTAGTGGGTAAGAATTGCTAACCTTTTGGTTAGCAGCCAATCAATTTAACCACTGCGCCACCAGGGCTCCTGCTCTGCCAGCCAGACCCCTTTAATTCACAGCCAGGAGTCACTTTCTCCAGGAATGACCAGGTTAGTAAGGATCCAGCCACCAATGAATTTAGTACATACCTTAGAGCAGACTATTTTTGGGGAAAAGGCATTGAGCATCTACTATATAATATGTGGGAAATCGGTTTGGTTAATTATTTTTATTTTATGGAATTAATGTTTTCTAGTGACTAATGTTGAATTCAGATAGAGATTTTTTTGTTTGTTTTAATCCAATATTTGTCTTACTCCCACTCTTTCAAATGTAAAGTATTAAACATTCATTTTAAGTTGAAACTTTTCCTCTTCATTTCATCCCTAGGCGACGTATCAATGTCAAATGAGAATACTCTGCTGAGCTGGTGCTTTGCCTTTGTTCTCCCCTCAGGGTCATTTCGAGCTGTAAGGCAGCTTGCTTTGTGCCACATCCTCTGAAGGCACCCGGGTAGCTCCCTGTGGTTGGTTTCCCGTCGGTAGATACCTGGCTAGGAAGGTCTGGTCCATCTACTCAGGTGTATTAATATATCACATCCTAATTCTACGCTGGTATTGCTTTGGTTTCTGGGATAATTTAAAGTTTAGTACTCTAACTTTTAGAAGTTAGAAAGTAAGATTATAAAAGTTCTCAAGACTAAAAAGTAAATTTAAAGACAAATTCTTAATTAAACTTTCTGGTAGTATGGTCAGGGCAAAAAGAAGTAAGATTGTCTTGGAGTGTTGCTTCATATTACCCAGAATTTCATTTTTTTTAAATAACTTCTAGGTTTTTTTTTTTTTTTAATTGAATTCATTATAATAGTATTAATATTTAATTCAGTTTTTCTTTTGTTTCCTGACTGCCACTAGGCCCTGGTAGTACAGTGGTTAAGAGCTCAGCTGCTGACCAGAAGGTCTGCAGTTGAAACCCACTAGCCAGCTGCTCCTTGGGAACCCTGTGGGGTAGTTCTACTCTGTCCTGTAGGGTCACTGTGAGTCAGAACTGACTCGATGGCAATGGGTTTGTTTGTTTTTGTTGTTGTTAGTCTATTAGTGGTCAACTCGGCAGACTATTGGAGCTGTCCTACTCCTTCTGTGGATGCATGAAAGACTCACTATATAAGCATCCTGAGAGCAAAACACATGAATTTTTATATTGTACTCTAAATAAATGGCAAAAACAGGATTTCTGTCAATAAGCTGAGAAATAAGTGAGCTGTAAAATTATTATGTAATAGTTGGCATGTATTGACCGTTTACAACATGGCAGGCCTTGCTTTACGGCTTTATCTGCATAAATATGATGACACCGATAGCAGCTCCTACAGTTTCATGCTGTCACCCCGTTCCGTTGACGATACGGCCACGACTCAGAAAGGTGAAAGGAACTGGCCCCAAACACACAACAGTTGAAGTGGCAAAGCTCAGATGACAGCCCAGGCCCCTCAGTCTGCACTACACCCCACCTGCGCCTTAGCCAGTGCCGCCTGCTCCCGTCTTCACCCCGTGGTAGATGCACGGCCATGATGGGGTGTTTGCTTTTTTTGTACTTGATTTTCCTATATGTAACTTTCTTGCAAAGCTTTCTGTGAACTCAAGTTGTGCAAATGCCTTTAATCAGCAGCCTCTCTTCTGTAAAGTTCCAGAAGGTACTAATGCAGCTCTGGGTCCTTTTATCAGTGGAAAAATTGCTGTACAATTAGCCCTGAAACAGCTTTGAGTTCCCTCGAAATGGATTTATTTATCCTTTCGTGGTGCTTTTTTTTTTTTTTTTTTTTTTCGTGGTGCTAGGTAAGTTAGACAGGATGGAGAAGTTAAAGACAAGACCCATCTCTAGAAGGGTGTCTTTTCCTTTTATTCCTCTAAGGTATTTCGTCCTCAAAAGACACTCTTCCTCTCTAAAACTATCTCAAATAACTTACTGTCTGTCAAATTGAATTCTCCTGTTTCTTCAGAGTTTAAATTGATACGCGTGTAGCTCTTTCAACGCCGAGGTCTGTGAGAGTTTGATGGCATTCATGCTGAAACAAAACCCTTTGTAATGAAATCTTACCACAATATATTTATGACTTCATTATGGCCATTAAGTAGCAGCATTTTTGTTGTGATGTTTGTGTGTAGTCAGCTTGTGTTTGTTGTTGTCGTTTTCCAGGGAAGTATGGGCAGTATTACCTGCATCGCTTGGAAAGGTGACACATTAGTTCTTGGCGATATGGACGGAAATTTAAATTTTTGGGATTTGAAGGGCAGAGTATCCAGGTACGAGCCAAGAGTGGAATTTTATTTGGTTAAGGAAAAGCGCAACCTTTTGATTTGTATAAACATGGTTCCATTGGAGGCTGTGACTTGGAAAGTGTAGTTTGGATCAGTAGACGTGGCCAAGTATAGTTTGGCCCCTCAGGTCCCTAGTCACCCGAATTTGGAAGGAAGGACTTCTTGAACTGCCCTGGGTCAGTCATGGAAGACTGATCTGCAGGTGGTCCGTGTAGAAGAGCAGGGACACAATTCCTGCTGTCATCCAAGGACAGATCCTTTCTGTCACACGTCCCTATCCAGGAAGTGAACGATTCTCGCTTCATCAGGCCTTGAGAGAAACGGAAATAGGATAAGACTTGGAACACTGTTTCCACTGCCTCTGTTGCACCGAGTATCTTACTGGTTTTCTGGCTTGTGATTTTTGTTTGTCCTCAGAGGGATACCTACACACCGAAGCTGGGTGAGGAAGATTCGCTTTGCCCCTGGTAAAGGAAACCAAAAACTAATAGCAATGTACAATGATGGAGCTGAAGTGTGGGACACCAAAGAGGTAGGCCTGCTCCATGACAATGAAATAGACATGCGCTGCTGCTCACCTGGACTGTGGGTTTAAAATCCTCCTGATTTAGAAATGAAAACTACATAAGGGGTTTGCCAAGTTATTATGGCAAATTAGTTTCTCCTTTTTAAAAAATTTTACTTTTACAATATTTCTCTTCTAACGATGATAGCACAACAGATGATTTTTTATGTTATCGCTGTCTTCCAGACATTTAAAACGTGTCTGCACAAGGCTGCTCAGTTCTCAACTGGCAGTGGGCCTTTGCCGCAGGCACTGCATTTCCTTGACCATTTGATTCAGAATAATAAACAACTTCCTTTTCGCTTTGAAAGTGACAATCAGACTTACTCTTGAAGGTTCAGATGGTGAGCAGTTTAAGAAGTGGAAGAAATGTGAACTTTCAGATACTGGATGTGGACTGGTGTACGTCAGATAAAGTGATCTTGGCATCGGATGACGGATGCATCAGAGTCCTGGAGATGTCGATGAAGTCCACGTGTTTCAGGATGGAAGAACAAGAGTTAACCGGTACGGAACCCTAGCGAGAGGGTGCTTTGAAGCTTGTCTTTACTTGGCCACAGGCTGCTGTCTTCCGGGGATAGAGCTGTTTCACTTAGCTCATTTTCAAAGAATCTGAGTTTAAGAATACATGTTAGCTTAAATCTTGAGTGTTTCTGTCCCTGAGATACTGTCCTCTTTGTGACTATGGATGTGATTCATCCCCTAGCTCAGGTTTTATAAGTGCCCTTTCTTTACCCCCTTCTGAGTGGTTTGTCAACAAGAGGAAAGAACATGGCACTCATCAGAGGCCATGAAGCTAGTGAGGAGGGCTGCTGGTTTTTTAATGATGATCTGTGCACCTTTCGCAGCCGTTGATCGTTGAAAAGGCACTGCGGAGAGTGTCCCGAGCATCAAGAGTTTTGAAGCCTATCTTCCAGCTTGTTAAATGGCCAGTCAAAGCAAAATTAGATGATTCTAGTATCTTGCCTCTTTTTGTATGGTTGTTTTGAGATTTATTTTACCAAAATGAAAAATACTGTAGTAAAAAGAACCTCACATGTGACTTTAAAAAGAAGGATGGAAGGATTGTGAATGCGTCCCTCAGTAAGCGTGAAAGGCAGGCTTGTCCGATGGAACGCAGTGTTCATCCTTGGAAGATGCCGGTGAGGGAGGGAGGGAGGCGGACATTCTGGCCCAAACCGGCTGAACAGGGAGCGTCCTGCAGTAAGTGTGGCTCCAGGCATACCCGCAGTGTGCGCTCAGGGCTGTCTGAGCTGGGAGAATTTCCCCAAGACTCCTGTTCAGTACTTTACTGAACGTCAGCGTAAACTCTCAGAATGGCCTGGGAACAGTTCTGGAAATTGCCTTTGCCCTTACAGAGATAGCACGTGGTGCCTCCAGAGGCAGGAAGGGTTTGAAAACCTGCCCCTTCATGTGGTGTCTGTGTTTTAGGCACTACCAAGCTTCTTCCTAACGTTGGCTGGGCTGCCTTTAACTTTTGTCTCTGCTGACAACTCCACCCCTGCCACTATACCTGGGTCCCACCGCTTCTTAGCTACAGAGCTGTGATTGCCATTGAGGGGAGCCGTGCAGTCCCATGTCTGTCCCTGGGCACTGGCTGCCCCGCGGAGGGATCAGGACCTCCTCCCAGAAAAGGGTGAACATTGATAGGAATTTTCAACCTGAAGTTATTAAGGAAAAGTCTTTTTTTAATTTAGTTACTAGTTCTAAGCAAAGACATGTGCAAATATAATCTCAGTGTTTGAAAAGCTTTTCTTTCACCTTTAATTTAAAATTTGAAACTAAAAAGCTCCAAAGCCAAGGTAGCTTGTTCTTAAATTAAACTGACTACAGAATTGGAGCTCGTCATATTAAACCGTGTTTAACACTGTACCTGAATAGTTGGCCTGTAGCCAGATTTCAGATTGCGCTTTTAAAGTTTTTCTAATTAAAAAAAAAAAAAAAATCATTTCTACCCAAGTCTTCTTTGAAAATCTTTACTGGTGCAGTCTCAGCCAGAAAAGGAAAAATTTTAAAAACAATAATAGGGAAAGGTCAATAAAATTGTGCATACATTTCTCAAATTGAACTTTAACTCAGGACAGCACTTGATAAATGTTCAAGACTGAAAGGTTGTGGTGGCGTAAAATGCGGAGGTAGGAAACAGATGCCTGTGTTTACCTCCACATACAGGCAGTCTGGTTTTGGGAAAATACGTGTGATATGGTTCTATTCTGGGAAATCAGACTTTTGGCTTTTCGATGTGGGATAAAAATAAAATCAGCTAGAATCCTATGCATCGATACAGCAGTATTTAATTATTTTCTTCAGTCCTCCTCGATAACAATTAGAGAACATGATAATATATTGTCTCATACCTGTCCATTTTTATCAAACAGCTTAGATAGCCCGCCTTCCTCCTCTTCCTCCTGCCACCCCCAGTAAAGGGAGGGTCAGAGAGACCGAGGAGGTCAGAATCCATTTCCGAGCCTGAGAACCCTTCTTGCTTGCAGCCTAATCTCGGTATCCTTTTTAGCAGCATCTGAGAGAATCAAGAGCATGAGACTTGTTTAGTGACATTCACGTGTTGCGCAGTTTCCGCCAGCTCTATGTAGTGCATTGATGTGCTTTCGGGGGCTCGCTTAGCTTTCTCTCCAACAGTCACTGCTGAACACGTTTTTTCTAAGTGAGCATGCATAGAAAGAAACCTTCTGAAGGCAGGTTTGTGTGTGTGTGTGTGTGTGTGTAGAATGTATGTGTTTGCTTATTTAAAAAAAAAAAAATCCAGAGATTAATAAATTTTTATCTGTAGGAAGTGGATAGAAAGATGGAGGGTATGGGGATGGGAATGAACTTCTCTGAGTATGCCTTTTTTAATAGGTATAACTTTTGAATGACTTAATTGTATACATTCAAAGATACAATGAATGCAGTGACTCCTAAAATTGAATACAAGAAACAATTGAACCTTACTGTATAACAGTTGGTAACATAACCAGGTACATACACGCACGTACACACACAAATAGTTCAGTAAGTTTTATCTTTATTTTTTTTCTTAGGAAACTTCCGTGCTTTTCTTTGGTCCAGTTGCGCTAACTACCCCTATATTGTGTGTTGTCCTTCCCTTCAAGTAACTTTTAAACACAGAACCCTGACTATATACCTTTAGAGGTTTATATGCTAAGGACAAAAAGAACTGTAAAGAAATTTTAAACTTTACTGAAGTAGTCGACGGTGGTACTAGTAATTTGATTGCGACTCATAGCGACCTATAGGACAGAGTAGAACTGCCCCATAGGGTTTCCAAGGCATAAATCTTTACAGAAGCAGACTGCCACATCTTTCTCCCACAAAACACTGTTAGGTTTGAACTGCCTACCGTTTGGTTAACAGCTGACCACTTTAACCACTGTGCCTCCAGGGCTCATACGCAAGGATCATTAGTGGATGCTAAGTCATTGGGTAAAAGCATGTTCAGGTCTAGGAAATTCACTGTCTCACAGTGTCTCCCCGACATGTGACTAATTTTAATGAGGGAAGGGTATCTTTGTAGAGAGCGTCCTGGTGAATTCCACCTTAACTGGATGATCCAATTCAGTGGTACCTGTAAGGAGACAAACTAAGGTGTCCCTTCGGATGTGGTGCAGGGGGAAGTACATGGTATCCCCTGTGCAGTGTTCTTGTCAGAAGTGACCCACCTGAATCTGGCCCTCAGATTTATGCATGGTTCCCTGCTGACACCCCTGTAAGCTGTCTGTAGCAGTATAAAACTACATTTAAAACAAACAAACCTTTTTGTCCTAGAGCCTGTGTGGTGCCCATATCTCCTTGTTCCCAGGGCCTCCCTGGCCTTAAAAGCCTTCTTACTACACCAGCCTTGGAATGGACAGTGTTCTTTGGACATTTCTCAAGTGTAAGTAGTGCCCATTTTTGTTTTCCTGCCTTCATCTCCTTGGAGTTAAAGGACGCCCAGGAAAATCAGCGGTGGCCTATACGCCAGGGCTTAAAATTAGTGGAGCTAAGCCTCAAAACCAGGCTACGGCAGAGGAGGCAGACAGACTAAAAGGATCAGCCTCTCTTTCGCATCTGTTTCTGGGGTCTTTTGGCAGCGTGGGTGTGTGGTGAAGCTGTGAAGACACAAACTTTTGTCTGGTGGCTGTGTGGTTGTCCTAAGGTCTGAACTGGAGCACGTCACCATTAGGAAAAGGATGAGTGTGGACGGGGCTGATGGAGGCCAAGGGGAACTTGGGGGCCAGGACTCATTCTTTTTGAAAATGACATCGTTGGGCCGCTTTAGAGGTTTATCATGTTTTTATAAATCTCAGTGCCTGCCTTACTGCAAAAAAGTATTTGCAGAAACTATAATTAGTGGTTATTGATTGAATCAACAGATGTGTACTGGGCTTATACCATGTGTAGTGCCCAGGTAGGCATGGGGTAGGAAAGTTAACATCATGATGCGGTGAGGTCTATATTCCCCAAGAATGGTCTATTTAGAAAAATGAATTCTGCAGAGGAGAATGAGCATATTCTTTTAGTCATTGCTGAGTTTCTCATTTTGTTGTTGTTGGGTGCCATCGAATCAATTCCAACTCACAGCGACTCCATGTGACAGAGGATTGCCCCATAGGATTTTTGTAGGCTGTAATCTTTATGGGAGCAGATCACCAGGTCTTTCTCCCTCAGAGCAGCTGGGTGGGTCCAAACTGCCAATTTTCGGTTGGTAGCCTAGAGCTTAACTGTTGCGCCAGCAGGGCTCCTAAATTCCTTATTTAAATGAATCTAAATCTGATAGTTTTTGGAGTCTGCTAATAAATTTTCTGGTTTCTTGAAAACCAGAGCCTGTCTTTACTCATCCCTATGTCTTGACTCAGTAAGATAAGAGCAGACATGAAAGATGATTGGTGGGGTGGGTCCCTGAGTGGACTGTTGCTATTTTAGTCTATAACCAAGCTTTTAACCAAGGACTCCAGAAGGCCGTTTTCTGTGTTAACATGGCCCACAACTTTTTTCTGGTGAAGGAATAAATGATTTTAAGTAAAGAGATAATGAACTCATTCAAATTTTTTTCTATGCAGTGATTATCCAGAAAATGAAGAAATAAAGAATCTCCTTCAAGAGCAGTTGAATTCATTGTCAAAGTAAGCACTGTAAGCATACCTTATTAGAAGATAGAAATTTAAGAAAGAAAAGTATAATAGTGTAGGTTTTTTAAAAAGAAAGCGAGTTGCATTTTGGAAAATATTTGTGGCCCAAGGAGACAGCATTCTGTTCATAGGGGTTTGTTTTCCTTTAGCATTTTTGAAGGTGTTTTTGTTTAATATGACAGTGACAGAGCATCTGTCTTCAAGGAGGTCATAAGGACCAGCTTGCCCTGGTCTGGATGGAGTCAGGGAGAGCGAGATGCTGCGGGGGGTTGGGGGGGGGAGGCGGGAGGGGGCATCCCCACTCGTCCCTGCTGAGCCACACGACTGTCAGCTCTCCTCAGTGAGCCTGCTCTGTCGGGCTGTGCGTGCGCAGTTCTAGCTGACAAGTTAATGTGCTCCCTAGAGCCTGGAGCATTTTCAAACTATGAATTGGGAATAATGTTGCAAAGGAAGTAGAAAAATATGGATGAGCAGGGAGTGCTTGGTGAAACATAACAAGTTCTGTCACACACAAGTCGTATATTTAATAAATTAACCATAATAGAATGTTTTATTGATCCCATGTTCAAAATAGTTACTTGATTGTGTTCTCCATCCAAAGATTAACATTGATGTTTCAATGAAAAACTGCAGATTTAAAGACTGCCTTCCCCTCTAATTTATGATTTTCTTATATTTGGCTGTTTTCAAAACACCAATTTATAAAAACACTAGGTTTTGAATAGTTTAACAAATGAATTCTGAGTACCATCTCCTCTGAAGTATATACTGTTCCTGGTGACCAGCAAAATAATGATCAATGATGGCACCCTCGTTTGTATACTTAGGAAACTGTTCATATTTTCAAAATACGAGTCGAACTGTTCCAAGACCGTAAGCCCAAATCGGCACCTTCTGGCCTCCTGTGGCGGTTGGGAGATACTGCATCTCTAGGCATGAAACACCGGAAGCCCTGTTATGCTTGCATAATTTCAGGGCCGTGGCAAAGGCACTTTTCTTTTGTTAGGTATAAATGTATCCTTTGAGAGGAACTTTCCCATTCCAGAGCGTAGTGATTGAACTCCTTGTATTATTGTTTAATTCAAAATGGTCACCCTTCTGTTGTCTGGATTCCTGTCTGCAGTGACGTAAAGAAGCTCTTACTTGATCCAGAATTCACCCTCTTGCAGAGGTGCCTGCTTGTTTCAAGGTAACACCGATAGAAGCTTCTCTGCCAGATAGAGAATTTCAAACTTGATCATTTCTCTAATGAGCGGTTTTAGTTAAGGCCGAGCTCTTTCAGATTTTAGAAAAAGATCTCAGTTCACACTTTAGATTGGATTTACAGTTAATTTTGCAGGTAGTTAATAGACATAGGAAACAGATTAGGAAGGTGAGATCTAGGCCTTAAGGCTATCTTTACTGAAAGGGCTTCCTCCTACCAGCTTTTTTAAAAATGTGTTTTAAAACAGCAGACACAAAGGGTGCGTATTTAAGTGCACTCATAAGTTCCATTTAAAAGCAGTAATCTGTGCTGTTTGACTCTAGTGTTGTCAGTGACCGCCCCCTCCACTCCTAGAGAGTAGGTAGCAATGTATTTTCTCATCTTATCAAGCCAGTTACCCCAGAGGAGCTTTTTCCTAATGCGAAAGGTGTGCTAGTGACAAGCCAGGTAAATAATCTGCCCAGGCTTCAGTGTTGCTCTTGACACAAACGAGTTGATCTTAACATGGACAACTTAAGACTTGTTATAGTAAGACTTAATCGTGTTGAACGTAACACGGAGCAGGGAGATGTTTGGACCCGCAGGGGCCCTGTGCAGTCAGGCCCTGTGTTGTTGGAGACCCCGTAGCAGGGCTGAGAGCTTGGTTCACCCCTGCCAGGCACCAAGCCAGTGTCCCAGGTGGTCTTTCTAGAGGCAGCACTGTGTCCCTAGTCCTTCAGGCTACTCTAGGAAGCCCTGTCCAGGCCAGTGCGTAAGCACCACTGTAACGGACAACACCCTTCTCAGGCTTTATGGTGATGAGTCGGAGCTACACTTCTGGACGGTGGCTGCCCACTATCTGCACAGCTTCTCCCAGGACAAGTCAACCACCACAGCAGCGGCACAGGAGGCTACCCATCGGGAAACCGTGAACAACCCCCTCGACATATGTTATGATATACTCTGTGAAAACACCTATTTTCAGGTACTACACCTTATGCATTAAAACCCTTAAAGCTACCATCTTGATTACTTATACCTTTGTAACTATCATAAATTTAGGTAACTTTTCCACTAAGTTAAGGTCCATGTGATAGAAATAAGTCGCTTGGCATATTAGCATCAAAAAGGTCTGACTCAGGACTTGAAAAGCTCATGAACAAATATTTCATTCACTTGTTTTGAATTTACTATTCTGAATTTATAAAGGTAGCTTCATAATTTTTTTAAGCTTCAGTAGAGTACTTCAAAGGGAGCCCTGGTGGCTCAGTAGGTTAAGTGCTTGATTGCTAACCGAAAGGTCAGTGGTTCGAGCCCACCAGTTGCTCTGTGGGAAGAAGATGAGGCAGACTGCCTTGGAAGATTATAGCCTTGGAAGCCCTATGGGGCAGTTCTATCCTGTCCTGTAGGGTGGCTGAGTCGGAATCGACTGCAATGGATTTGGTTTGGTTTTTAGAGTACTTAATCCATAGGGCTTTTATTTTATCTAGTTCTATTCAAGTGCCAGTTTTTATAAGCAGACACACATGCACAGAAATGATATTACATTTCAACTTTTTACCTTTCAAATTCTTATTCATTTGTTGGGTTTCTATAGTGTCGATTCTCTAGCAAGTTCAGAAGTCAAATAATATTTATTAAAATGACTTTATTAAGTAATTAAATTTACATAATTCAACATCTTGTAATCCAGACTCAGGCTTCTTTTGTTTCTCTTCTCCAGAAATTTCAACTGGAAAGAGTTAATCTACAGGAAGTGAAACGGTCAACTTACGATCACACAAGGAAATGCACAGACCAGCTCCTTCTGTTGGGTCAGGTCTGTGTTTGGCGGGGTTGCTAGCTGATCAGTGTTTCTGAGCACCACACACACACAGCATAGCGTTTTCCCCTGTAGTGTGTCTCCTTCCCTGAAAGTGTAAATCGAGACTTTCTCTCAAAAGACTACCCACAGGTCTGTAAGGAAGCAGAAGCATATGGTTAATCGGCTTGTACCTTTGGCTTTTGCAATGTAAGACGAAGCCCAGCTATTCGTTTTGGTGCCTGAATTGACTGTGCAAAGCCAAAGGGAGCAGTGACTTGAGCCAGGGTCTGAGCCAGACTGGTTTCATGTTTGTCTCGGAGCAGCAGGGCAGCACCTTGTTCAGGTTTGTACATGAACATGAAGCGTTCAAGGGCAGTTCTTGAAAATGAAGTCTTCCTTCAGGTACAAATGTCAGTATTCCATATTATGGGTTAAAAAGGGTTCTTTTGGAGGAAGATCTTCTCATATTTAGAGGAACCGTTTCCCTTGTTAGACGGACAGAGCTGTGCAGCTGCTGCTGGAGACCAGTGCAGACAACCAGCATTATTACTGTGATTCCCTGAAAGCCTGCTTGGTCACAACCGTCACCTCCTCAGGCCCTTCTCAGAGCACCATTAAGCTGGTGGCAACTAACATGATTGCCAATGGCAAGTTGGCAGGTGAGGCATACTTTGTGGGTATATTCGTTAATACTCTGGAAAACCAGACCTGTTCCCAGGAAAGAATTTCAGGCAAGTGATTTTGGGGAGATTTTTTTTCTTTGTTATATATGCTCAAGAAAAAATCCAAGTTATTACTTTCTAGTGACCATATAATGTAGTCATCCAAAACTGTTTTTAACAGTGAAGGGGGCACTACTAATAATTATACCAGGACCAAACCAAAACCAAACCCACTGCCAGTGAGTCAGTTCTGACTCACAGCTAAAACTGTACCAGGACAGTAGGCGTGAATCATACAATCCTGGGCAAACCAGAACGATGAAAGCCAGCAAGTGAGCTGCGCTTTATCTCACAATTTTTTAGGCTCTGTTTATACATCTGACGTGGATTTCTTGAGTGGTAACATCGTGGAACTCAGTTTTGATATTTGAGCCGGGAATGTCTCCAGCAGGTGTGGCATACACGGGGCTGGGCCAAGCTGTGGAGGTTTGACTTAGTGACTTGACAACGAGGTGAGCTGCTTGTCACCAGGGCTGCTGTTCTCTCCTCCAGAGGGCGTGCAATTGCTCTGCCTGATTGACAAAGCCGCAGACGCCTGCCGCTACCTGCAGACCTACGGCGAGTGGAGCCGGGCCGCCTGGCTTGCAAAAGTAGGTCACGTCCAAGGGCCTTGAGCGCTGGGGATGAAGGGCCAGTGTTGGCTTTTGCTCTTGAGTTGGGAATGTTTTCTGGCCTGCAGAGTTGTTCTGCAGACGTTTCCTTGCAGCTCTCCCCTCCTCCTGTTCTTTATGAGCGTAAATGACATTTCTTCGTATTGAAACATGGAGGTTGCTTTGGTGGTGATTTAGTGGTTGCAGGTGCCTCCTCTCCGAGCTCGGCACCAGCTGGGAGGTGTTTATCGGTCCCTGCATCCTGCAGGCCTGGGCCGGAGTCACCGCTGTTCACATTGAGCAGCAGCTGCAGGGCAGAACCTGGCGTTTGTTCCAGAGGAAGTATCCCATTTTGTTTGAATTGTTTTCCTGTTTTTTTCCCTCTCCATTATGCAGGATGTTTTTTTTAATGTGGCATCTTTCTCAGGTTCGTTTAAACTCCGAAGAGTGTGCTGATGTCTTAAAGCGGTGGGTTGACCATCTGTGCTCTCCACAAGTCAATCAGAAGTCAAAGGCCCTCCTGGTCCTTCTCTCCCTGGGCTGTTTCACCAGCGTGGCCGAGACGCTGCACAGGTACACCCCAGGGTGCCCCGGGGGCTGCCGGGGGCCGCTGAGGGGCCACCGGGGGCTGCCGGGGGGCGCCGGGGGGCTGCTGAGGGGCCGCTGGGGGCTGCTGAGATGCATTACTTCACACTAGCTTCAGGTTCTTCCAGTGGACGGTGGTACTCAAAGAGTGGGGGCAGAGTGTGGAGGAAGTGCACTGCAGGTTTATTTAAAAACTGAAAGGAAAAGGGAACCATCCATGCTGATTAATTCTTCATTTGGTCTAGGAGCTGTGATATTTTCCTACTAATGCGCTAATTAAACCCAGCAAAACCAAAAGAAAAAAAGAAAACTAAACCGGTTGCCATCGAATCAATTCTGACTCATGGCTCCCCTCTAGGACAGCGTAGAACTGCCCCATAAGGCTTCCAAGGAACAGCTGGTAGATTGAACTGCTGACATTTTGTTTGGCAGCTGAGCTCTTACCCACTGCAGCACAGGTGCCTATTAAAGTAGGCTTTTAAAGAAGTCTTAAGGGAGTCAGGGCACTTCAGCCTCCAGAAGGCAACTAAGAGGAACCCCAGAGGGCAGTAGGAAGGGGATGGAAAGGGGACGGAAAGGGTGGCAAGGTGGAGGTGCCCCCTTGGGAAATCTTGAGGAGCAATACCCATCACTTTATTCTGGTGCATTTTATTTATTTAAAACTAAGGTAGGTTGAGGCAGATGTGGCAGAATATTAATGACTAATGTGTATTTATCATATCTCTGTAGATTCCTGTGTGTTTAGATTATTTCACTTCTTTTTTTTTAAGTATTTAAAAAATCTCTGGCGAAAAAAAATCTTGGGGTTGGGAGAGACAAAGATGAACACAGATATTTTCCCCTTTCCCTTATAAACCACAGCTAAGGAAGTGCGAGGACCTGACATAGCACTCAGGTTTCCAGGGGACATGTGTTCAAGTTTTTATGTAGAAATACAGTGTAAATACCAAGACCTAACCTTACTTTGGTCTCTTTGGCAGCATGAGGTACTTTGACAGAGCAGCCTTGTTTGTGGAAGCTTGTCTGCAGTATGGGACGATGGAAGTCAATGAAGAGACAGATATCCTTTCCAAGGGTGTTTATGCTGAGGAAGAAGGAAGTGCCATGGTGGGTTTTAGAATTCCTCTTTCTTGTGCTGCCTAGGCAGGAACTGTGTTATATTGAGGAAGACCTGGATTCTGATTCACCAAAGCCAGGAAAGAGGGAGAAAGAGAGGGGAAAGATGGGGAAGAAGCCCGCTGCCTCACTGGCGTTTGCAGGAAGGAATGTAGAGGGTAAGGAACCATAGTTGTGTAATATTGGCTTGAACTTCAGGTAAAGATAGAGGGAATAATGTAGGAGAGGTTAGAGGGCTACTTCTTTCACAAGTACTATTTTGGAGGAATGTGTTCTGTGGCATAGTTCTATGTATTTCTCTGGAAAATGTATACTGGCATAAATAAAAAAACTCTCCCTGTTACCCACAGCGAGGAGCCTAATATGGAACAAAATACAGCACCTCCAAGACATGTCATGCAGGCAAGTCACTGTGGTCCCCCTGTAGCCAGGAACACTTTATTTCTTCTCGTCACCGGAGTCACATTTTTTATTTGGAAAGAATGGGCTTGAGAATACAGCTCCCAGTTCCTCTTGTGTGCATAGCCCTGTTCTTTCTCACTGCACCTTTTTCTTGTAGTGTTCCACTGTAGCCTCATTTTACGGGCCACCTACTTGCTTTTGTCTTTTGTCTACATTGTTTACAGAATGTTAAACTTAAGTCTAAACTTAACCAAGATCTTATAGCTCGTCCCTGGTAAAGCTGACATGGGTTTAAAATAGCCATGTCAAATATCAGAACACAAAGGGACAGGGCTGTCTAAAAACTCACCCCCTAGATATTTAGAGCACCTGCTTTGGGGCAGACCCTCATCAATAACCCCTCGCTGAAGCTCTGTCTACTCAGAAACAGGTTTTACTTCCATGGTGCCATCTTACTTTTTCCCGGCTTTAGTTGAGTGTAGGTTATGAGAGAAGCTGGGGGATCGTCATCAGGTCTTCTCCTTGAAGAAGCAGCTTTGGGCTCAGCTGGGTATGAGGTACACTGATGTTACCATTGAGAGGATGCCTTTCCCGGAGAGGAGGCCTGTGCGTTCCTCCATGGCTGTCCACCAGGTGGTTCTGCTCTCGGCCCCTCTTGAGGAGCCTGGCGGAGCTGACTCCTCCGTTCCTGTGAGGAGTACGGTCGCAGCCCTTTCTGCCCTGCTGTTCCTTAACTGTGGTTTACAGAAACTCATCTTTGCTATCTATGCAGATTATGCCCGGAGTCTGAAGAACCTGGGTTTTAAGCAGGGAGCTGTTCTCTTTGCTTCAAAAGCTGGAGCAGCTGGCAAGGATTTATTGAATGAGCTTGAATGCCCCAAGGAAGAACGCAGAGGAGAGTGATGGGCTAATATATGCCAGGAACACCTGACCTTGGAAGCAGGGCGGGGCAGCAGTTGGTCTGGTGGTGGTCAAGGTCCCAGTCCAGTGGAGGAGGCTGAGGCCACCCCTTCGAGCGCACCTTCTCAGGCAGGGCCTGGCGAGCTGCGTCTCCACCATGTCTCCAAAGCCATCTGTGCACAATAGTACATGAGCATTTACAGCGTTTGCAGCAAGTCCTACATCCTGTATTTACTGCAGAGAAAAACGTAAACACTTCAGATTTTGAACGTGTGTAACATTTTATACATTTTAGAAGGAGAGCTTTAAGAGTCCCTGGAAATACTTTTAATTTTTTTTTTTTTTTAATTAAAATTTAAGAGACTGAATTGCTTTTCTCCTGGACAGATTGAAAGATGTTTGAAAAATCTGTAGTGAAATAGGCTCATGAGAGCTCTCCTCCCGTTGGTGTTGTGCCTGTGTGCGGACGCTCATTTCAGTCGCAGGCGGGGCAGACAGAGTTGAAAGGTGGTCGGCCAAAGCCTTCTGTGTTTTCTTACCTTGAAAACGCAGCACTGTTACCGTGGTTTAGGCAGTTGCTAAATTTTGTTGTTTCAGGCCCATGAGCTCAAAGAGAGTTTTTAAGCTTTATGTTTTGTTCCAGGGTGTGGGGTCTTTGATATTTTGAATTTTAACCCCTTCTGTGATGCATTACAGTAACCTCATTTTTGAAGTCTCTTTGTGCTTTCATTTCTCGTCTGTGTTGTCCGAATAGCTGAAATACATGTGATGTGACTGTTATAAATTATTGCTAAGAATTTAAATGTTAGAACTTACAAAGGTGAAAATAAAGATTCCGTCCAGGCCTTCACGTCCCGTGTTGTTGTGTGTGAGGCTGGGTGATCTTCTGACCCCTCAGGAGTCAGCCCACCTTCCCCAGCTCCAAGTCCAGGCTGTGCCTGCTGTATCCAGAGAAGCCGGGCTGTAGGAATTCCGACAGAGCACAACAGGACTAAATACCAGGGTACGTGCTAAGTGCTTCGCAGTGGGCACAGTTGACAGGCTCAGAGGGACTTGCTGGGTACAGGACACCATTCTAAGCAGGGACAGAGCGGTGACACCATACTCCCCATAGGATTTCTGGAGCACCCTGCATCGCAGGGCCATGGGTAACCCGAGGGTCTAAACCTTGCAGGGTGTCAGCACCTGAGCCGCAGAGGCTGCTCCTTTCCAGAATACAGCTGCAAGGGCCTCTTTGAGCTGATCTGACCCTGGTGACGCAAAAGGATTTAATGTCTTCTGCCAGAGACAAACTAAATCCTCTGTATACACAAAGGTGGGATTTATATCATCGAGCCATTTTTTTCAGGCCCAGAACTTTCATTGTTGTTGTTATTAGGTGCTGTCGAGTTGGTTGCAACTCATAGTGACCCTATGAACAACAGAACAAAACACTGCATGGTACTGCACCATCCTCAGAATCATTGCTATGCTTGAGCCCATTAATGCAGCCACTGTGTCAGTCCATCTTGTAGAATCTTTCTCTTTTTTGCTGCCCCTCTACTTTACCAAGTATGATGCCCTTCTCCAGGGACTGATCCCTCCTGATAACATGTCCAAAGTATGTGAGACGCAGTCTCGCCATCTTTGCTTCTGAGGAGCACTCTGGTTGCACATCTTCTAAGACAGATTTGTTCGTTCTTTTCGCAGTCCATGGTATATTCAGTATTCTTGCCAACACCACAATTCAAAGGTGTCAATTCTTCTTTGGTCTTCCTTAAAAGTTAAAGATTTTTTACCAACTTCTGCGGTCTGAAATCGATCAAACGTGCAATCAAGATGCATTGATAATTACTGGTGATTGGAATGCAAAAGTTGGAAACAAGAAGACGCAGGAGTTGGAAAACAGCCTTGGTGATAGAAATGATGCTGGAGATTGCATGATAGAATTTTGCAAGACCAACAATTTCCTGTTCCAAATACCTTTTGCAACAACAAAAATGGCAACTGTACGCATGGACTTCACCAGATGGAATACACAGGAATCAAATCAACTACATCTGTGGAAAGAGATGATGGAGAAGTTCAATATCATCAGTCAGAACAATGCCAGCGGCCAGCCGCAGAACAGGTGATCAATTGTTCATATCCAAGTTCAAGCCCAAGCTGAAGAAAATTAGAGCGAGGCCACAAGAGCCAAAATACGACCTTGGGTATATCCCAGGTGAATTTAGAGGCCATCTCAAGAATAGATTAGACTCATTGAACAGTAATGACCGAAGACCAGACAAGTTGTGGAATGACATCAAGGCCATCATACATGAAGAAAGCAAACAGTCATTAAAGAGACAGGAAAGAAGGAAAGAAAAAAAAAAACACCAAAATGGATGCCAGAAGAGACTCTGAAAGCTGCTTTTGAATGTAGAGAAGCTAAAGCGAATGGAAGAAAAGATGAAGTAAAAGAGCTGAAGAGAAGATTTCAAAGGGAGGCTTGGGAAGACGAAGTAAAATACTATAGTGAAGTGTGCAAAGACCTGGAGATCAAAAACCAAAAGGGAAGAACACACTTGCTATTTCTCAAGCTGGAAGAACCGAAGAAAAAATCAAGCCTCAAATTGAAATATTAAAGGATTCTCTGGGGAAAATGCTGAACGACGTAGGAAGCATCGAAGAAGATGGAAGGAATACAGAGTCACTGTACCAAAAAGAATTGGTTGGTGTCCAACCATTTCAGGAGGTAGCATGTGATCCAGAATGGATGGTGCTGAAGGAAGAAGTCCAAGCTGCACTGAAGAGAATGATGAAAAACAAGGCTTCAGGAATTGATGGAATACCAATTGAGATGTTTCAACAAATGAATGCAGTGCTAGACATGCTCACTTGTCTATGTCAAGAAATTTGGAAGACAGCTACCTGACCAACCAACTGGAAGAGATCCATATATATGCCCATTCCAAAGAAAGGTGATCAAACAGAATGTGGAAATTATTGAACAATATCATTAATATCCCACACAAATAAAATTTTGCTGAAGATTATTCAAAGTGGTTGCAGCAGTACATCAACAGAACTGTCAGAAGTTCAAGCTGGATTCAGAAGAGGACGAGGAATGAGGGATGTTGCTGATGTCAGATGGATCCTGGCTGAAAGCAGAGAACACCAGAAAGATGTTTACATGTGGTTTATTGACTATGCAAAGGCATTTGACTGTGTGGATCGTAACAAATTATGGATAACATTGTGAAGAACGAGAATTCCAGAATACTTAACTGTGCTCATGAGGAACCTGTGCGTAGACCAAGATGCAGCTGTTTGAACTAAACAAGGGGCTATTGTGTGGTTTAAAGTCAGGAAAGGTGTGCGTCAGGGTTGTATCCTTTCACTGTACTTATTCAATCTGTATGCTGAGCAAATAATCTGAGAAGCTGCACTGTATGAAGAAGATGTGGCTTCAGGATTGGAGGAAGTTGCATGAACAACCTGTGATAGGCAGACGACACAACCTTGCTTGCTGAAGTAAAGAGTACTTGAAGCACTTATTGATGAAGATCAAAGACCGCAGCCTTCAGTAAGGATTGCACCTCAACATAAGGAAAACCAAAATCCTCATAACTGGATCAATAAGCAACATCATGATGAACAGAGAAAATATTGAAGTTTTCAAGGATTTCGTTCTATTTGGATCCACAATCAACGCCCATGGAGGCAGCAGTCAAGAAGTCAGATGACATGTCTTGGGCAAATCTGCTGCAAAAGACCTCCTTAAACTCTGGAGAAGAATGTCACATTGAGGACTTAAGATGCGTCTGACCCAAGCCGTGATATTTTCATTTGCCTCATATGCATGCGAAAACTGGACTGTGAATAAGGAAGACCAAAGAAGAATTGATGCCTTTGAATTATGGTGTTTGTGAAGAATATTGAGTATACCACGGACTGCCAAAAGAACGAATAAGTCTGTCTTGGGAAGAAGTACAGCTAGAGTGCTCCTTGGAAGTAAGGATGGTGACTCTTTGTCTCATGTACTTTGGACATATTATCAGGAGGGACCAGTCCCTAGAGAAGGACATCCTGCTTGGTAACGTAGAGGGTCAGCTAAAAAGAAGAAGACCCTCAACGAGATGGGTTGACACAGTGGCTGTGACAATGGGATGAAACATGGCAATGATTGGGAGGATGGCACAGGAACAGGTCAGAAAGTCAAATGCTGGCAGGGGTCAGGCAGTCATTTGTGTGAGTGAGGCAGAGGAGCAGTGGTTCTGCCCACCCCGTGTGAAGGTGGAAATCCCATGGCTGCCAACTCACAAGAGGCAGTAGCAGCTACTCCAGTTCCCGCTGACTGTTGGCAGGAAAAAATTGGGCCCAGAAGTGTCAGATTTTGTGATCTTTCCAAAGAAGTTGGAAGTTTGAACAACTACATGAAATACCCAGATTTTTAAATGTTGGGTCAAGAAAAATTCAGTGCAAGCCAAACAAAATACATCTGTGGGCCAAAAGCGGCCCTGGCACCAACAGTTTGTGACTTCCATAATTCTGAAAATGAGAAAGCATCAGCATAACGCTTCATCCCCTAGCTTCACGGTGTTAATAAGCAAGGAAAGCTAAAGTGTGCTCACCACGTTGAAGCATTTTGGCCCAACTGCTATCCAGGCCCCATGTGGACTCGCTTGGGCTTCTAGATGTACAAGTGGCCCAGATGTTTCTGACTCATTCCTGGTCACCTGAACCTCACATGTCAATTAAGGTAAAGTTGTACAACCACACAACCTTTGTTCAATAGAGTTGGGGTCTGGGCACCTGAGATTTGTGTAATGCCCCAAGTAATGTGCAGTTAAGCCTCAGTTTATTTTGCTCATCATTGAAGAGGGAAAGAAATGTCCCTCTTGTATCAGAATGGAGGCTAAGAATGGATGCACCCATGGTGGACCCCCGCCCCATGTCCCCAGCGGCTTAGAAAGAGCCATCTTCCCAACACAGGTGTGTCCACCTATCCACAGATATTTTGGACCACTCTCTGGGCCATCACGGGGAGTAAGAGAACCCGGGATGGCATCCTTGACCTGCCACTTGCTAGCTGGATTGGGCACGTCTCTCTGAGATTCCTTTTCCACACTTTTAGCAAGATGCTGATACTGACAGGGATAAAATGCAGATTTCTGCAAGCAGTTGTGGTTAGCTGCCATGGAGTTACTGACTCATGGTGACCCCGGGCACAATAGAAGGAAATGCAACCCAAAGCCATAAAGTGCAGTGCACCTGAGTTTGCTGTTTTTTTGATTCTCCTGTCCCTAGAGCTCTCTGTGTCTCCGTCCTCAATGCTGTCCCTCTGCTCCTTCAGCAGGCACTCCCATGCTGCTTCAGACAAGCAATTGCCCTGGAAGGCATTTCTCCTTCAGGCTTCCTCCTCCCTCACTCCTGCCTTTGTGGTTCTGGGGACAATTAAGAATGAGTTCAACGTTTAGCTGCAAAGATGCAGAGCCCTGGGTGAAGGGGCCTTGTCTGTCCAGAGTCCAGGACTGGTACATGGCTCAAAGCGCTCACTGACTCCATTGTGCAGAACACTTTGGTCTCTGTTTCTATCCTGGGCCCCTTAAACGTGCCATCAGGGAGGTGAGTGGTTAGGGGCACCCCAGTCCCAGCCTCTCTGTCCTCCTCCCAAACTCTAGCCAGCCCTGGCTTTCCCAGTGGGAGTCTCCCTCCAGTCTGTCTCCTCTTTCAGCCTCTGCTCAGGCAGGGTCCCCACTGCCCTCCTCTCCTCCAGCCCTAAACTTCCAGATTCCTATTTCATGCTCTTCGGCCCTTAGGACATCATTCTCTCTGTAAGTGTGTAATGATTTTTCACATATAAGCCCTAGGGTGCTGCCACTGCCTTCTGAAAGTGACCGGATTTTCAATAAGAAATAACCCCACAAGTGATCTGACATATTGCCACCCACGAGCTGGCTTCTGCCCACCTCCCCTCGGGGCAGGCAGATGACAGGGTGCCATTAGGGGAAATGAACATTGGACGTGCCTGGAACTATTGCGACATCTCTCCTCCTCCCTCCCAAACTTCCTTTTCCGTTTTGACTAGCTGGTTAATGGCCCCACCAATCACCTGGCCAATCCAGGTAGTATCCAGAAGGCATCCTGCACCCTTCCTGGGGCTGGGGTGGGCTTTGGAGAGGAGGGACTGTGTCTCTCTCAATTAAAAATGAGAGCTTATTATTCTCCTATCCCCAGCCCTCCACTGCCTCCCTACTGTCTTCAGGATGAGGCTCCTTGGCAGGGGGAACCAGGCCACTGATGAGCTGGTTTCTGCCTACCTCTGGGCCCTTCCATAGTGCCATCCCCACCCCCACTTAGTGCTCCATTGGATGCCTGTCTCCTGGGGTGCTCCTGGAGGCCCAAGCAGTGCAGTGGGCCCTCTTACGCCGCCTAGAGGCAGTAGAGTCTGTTACTGCTTTTCTGGAGGGCAGTTTGGTGATGTGTATAAAGTCTTTAACGTGTGCATGCTTTGGCTAAGAAATTCCACCTTTAGACATTTTGTTTGGGAGAATGAGTTCAGATGTTTAGCTGCAAAGATGTAATTGAGTGCACTCACAATACTGACTTTTCCAAATGTGGAATTGCAAACAAAGTCATCAAACTTTAATTTTAAAGGCACCCAATATGATAAGAAAGTATTTCTCCTCTGGGCTTCTGTTTCCAAAACATAGTAAAATAGAACCTTATTGACTATGCAAAGGCATTCAACTATGTGGATCATGACAAATTATGGATAACATTGTGAAGAATGGGAATTCCAGCACACTTAATTGTGCTCATGAGGAACCTGTACATAGACCAAGAGGCAGTCATTCAAACAGAATGTGGGGCTACTGTATGGTTTAAAATCAGAAATGGTGTGTGTCAGGGTTGTATCCTTTCACCATACTTATTCAGTCTGTATGCTGAGCAAATTATCCGAGAAGCTGGACTATATGAAGAAGAACGGGGCATCGGGATTGGAGGAAGACTTGCTAACAACCGGTGCTATGCAGGTGACACAGCCTTGCCTGCTGAAAGTGTAGAGGACTTGAAGCACTTACTGATGAAGATCAAAGACCACAGCCTTCAGTATGGATTACACCTCAACATAAAGAAAACACAAATCCTCACAACTGGACCAATAAGCAACATAAGATAAATGGAGAAAAGATTGAAGTTTTCAAAGATTTCATTTTACTTGAATCCACAATCAGCACCCAGAGAAACAGCAGTTAAGAAATCAAGCAACACATTGTATTAGGCAAATCTGCTGCAAAAGATCTCTTTAAAGTGTTAAAAAGCAAAGATGTCACTTTAAGGACTAAGGTGCACCTGACCCAAGCCATGGTGTTTTCAGTTACCTCATATGCATGTGAAAGCTGGACAATGAATAAGGAAGATCAAAGAAGAATTGATGCCTTTGAATTGTGGTGTTGGTGAAGAATGTTGAATATACCGTGGACTGCCGGGAGAACAAACAAATCTGTCTTGGAAGAAGTACAGCCAGAATGCCCTTTAGAAGAAAGGGTGGTGAGACTTCGTCTCACATTGTTTGGACACAATCATCAGAAGGGACCAGTACCTGGAGAAGGACATCATGATTAGTAGAGGGTCAGTGAAAAAGAGGAAGACCCTCAATGAGATGGATTGACACAGTGGCTGCAACAATGGGCTCAAGCATAAAGATTGTGAAAATGGCCCAGGACCAGGCAGTGTTTTGTTGTTTTGTACACACGGTCACTATGAGTCAGAAACAACTGTTGTTGTTAGGTGCCGTCGAGTCAGTTCTGACTCACAGTGACCTTGTGCACAACAGAACGAAACACTGCCCGGCCCTGTGCATCCTCACAATGATTGTTATGCTCAAGCTCATTGTTGCAGCCACTGCGTCAATCCATCTCATCAGGGGTCTTCTTCTTTTCCGCTGACCCTGTACTTTACCAAGCATGATGTCCTTCTCCAGGACTGATCCCTCCTGATAACATGGCCAGAGTATGTGAGATGCAGTCTCGCCATCCTTGCTTCTAAGGAGCATTCTGATTGTACTTCTTTCAAAGCAGATTTGCTCGGTTTTTTCGGTATATTCAATATTCTTCACCAACACCACGATTCAAAGGTGTCAATTCTTCTTCGGTCTTCCTTATTCATTGTCCAGCTTTCACATGCGTATGAGGCGACTGAAAACACCATGGCTTGGGTCAGGCATGCCTTAGTCCTTAAGGTGACATCTTTGCTTTTCAACACTTTAAAGCGGTCTTTTGCAGCCGATTCGCCCAGTGCAATGCATCATTTGATTTCTTGACTGCTGCTTCCATGGCTGTTGATTGTGGATCCAAGTAAAATGAAATCTTTGACAACCTCAGTCTTTTCTTCGTTTATCATGATGTTGCTTATTGGTCCAGTTGTGAGGATATTTTCTTTATGTTGAGGTGTAATCCATACTGAAGGCTGTGGTCTTTGATCTTCATTAGTAAGTGCTTCCAGTCCTCTTCAGTTTCAGCAAGCAAGGTTGTGTCATCTGCATAACGCAGGTTGTTAATGAGTCTTCCTCCAATCCTGATGCCCCATTCTTCTTCATATAGTCCAGCATACAGATTGAATAGGTATGGTGAAACGGTACAACCCTGATGCACACCTTTCCTGAAGTTCAACCTTGTAGTATCCCCTTGTTCTGTTCCAAGGACTACCTCTTGATCCATGTACAGGTTCCCCATGAGCACAATTAAGTGTTCTGGAATTCCCATTCTTCACAATGTTATCCATAATTTGTTATGATCCACACAGTCAAGCATCTTGGCATAGTCAATAAAACACAGGTAAACATCCTCCTGGTAGTCTCTGCTTCCAGCCAGGATCCATCGGACATCAGCAATGATATATCCCCGTTCCACATCCCCTTCTAAATCCGGCTTGAATTTCTAGCAGTTCCCTATTGATGCACTGTTACAACTGTTTTTGAATGATCTTCAGCAAAATTTTACTTGTGTGTGGTTTTAATGATATTGTTCAATAATTTCCACATTCTGTTGGGTCACCTTTCTTTGGAATGGGCACAAATATGGATCTCTTCCAGTCAGTTGGCCAGGAAGCTGTCTTCCAGATTTCTTGGCGTAGACAAGTGAGCATTTCCAGTGTTGCATCAGTTTGTTGAAACATCTCAACTGGTATTCCGTCAATTCCCAGGAGCCTTGTTTTTGGCCAGTGCCTTCAGTGCAGCTTGGAGTTTTCCTTCAGTACCGCTGTTCCTGATCGTATGCTACCTCCTGAAATGGTTGAACACCGACCAATTCTTTTTGGTACAGTGACTCTGTGTATTCCTTCCATCTTCTTTTGATGCTTCCTGCGTCATTTAATATTTTCCCTTTTGAATCCGTCAGTATTGTAACTCAAGGCCTGCATTTTTTCTTCAGTCCTTTCAGCTTGAGAAATACGGAGCGTGTCCTTCCCTTTTGGTTTTCTATCTCCAGGTCTTTGCACGTCATTATACTTTACTTTTGTCTTCTTGAGCCGCCCTTTGAAATCTTCCGTTCAGCTCTTTTACTTTATCATTTTTTTCCTTTTACTTTAGCATATGATCAACATTCAAGAGCAAGTTTCAGAGTCTCTTCTGATATTCATTTAGGTCTTTTCTTTGTCTTCTTTTTGATGATGTCTTGCTTTCTTCATGTATGATGTCCTTAATGTCATTCCACAATTCTTCTGGTCTTCGTTGTGTGTCGGTCATTAGTGTTCAACACATCAAATCTATTCTTGAGATGGTCTCTAAATTCAGGGGGATATACTCGAGGTTGTACTTCGGCTCTCGTGGACTTGTTTTAACTTGAACTTGTACATGAATTATTGATGGTCTGATCCACAGTCAGTCCCTGGCCTTGTTCTGACCAATGATATTGAGCTTTTCCATTGTCTCTTTCCACAGCTGTATTCGATTTGATTCTTGTGTATTCCATCTGGTGAGTGTCCACGTGTATAGTTGCCATTTATGTTGGTGAAAAAAGGTATTTGCAGTGAAGAAGTTGTTGGTCTTGCAAAATTCAGTCATGCAATATCCGGCATCATTTCTTTCACCAAGGCCATATTTTCCAGCTACCTATCTTTCTTCTTTGTTTCCAGTGGTTGCATTCCAATCACCAGTAATTATCAGTGCATCCTGATTGCATGTTTGATCAATTACAGACTGCAAAAGTTGGTAAAAATCTTCAATTTCTTCATCTTTTGCCTCAGTGGCTGGTGTGTAAATTTGAATAATAGTCAATTAACTGGCCTCCCTTGTAGGTGTATGGATATTATCCTATCACTGACAACGTTGTGCTTCAGGATAGATCTTGAAATGTTCTTTTTGATGATGAATACAAGACCATTCCTCTTTAAGTTGTCATTCCTGGCATAGTGGACCATAGGATTGTCTGAATCAAAATGGCCAATACCAGTCCATTTGAGCTCACTAATGCCTAGGATATTCATCTTTATACATTCCGTTTCATTTTTGACGATTTCCAATTTCCCTAGATTCATACTTCATACATTGTAGGTTCCGATTATTAATGGATGTTTGCAGCTGTTTCTTCTCATTTTGAGTCATGCCACATCAGCAAATGAAGGTCTCAAAAGCTTTACTCCATCCACGTCATTAAGGTCAACTCTACTTTGAGGAGGCAGCTCTTCCCCAGTCAACTTTTGAGTGCCTTCCAACCTGGGGGGCTCATCTTCCAGCACTATATCAGACAATGTTCCGCTGCTATTCATAAGGTTTTCATGGGCTAATTCTTTTCAGAAGTAGACTGCCAGGTCCTTCTTCCTAGCCTGTCTTACTCTGAAAGCTCAGCTGAAAGCTGCCTTCCATGGGTGACCCTGCTGGTATTTGAATACCAGTGGCATAGCTTCCAGCATCACAGCAAAACTAAGGTCCCCACAGTATGACAAACTGACAGACGTGTGGGGGAACCAGCTAGATGGCACTTAACAACAGCAACAAAAACCCATTGCCGTCAAGTCGATTCTGACTCATAGCGACCCTATAGGATGGAGCAGGACTGCCCCATAGGGTTTCCAAGGAGTGGCTGGTTGATTCTCACTGCTTACCTTTTGGTTAGCAGTCAAGCTCTTAACCACTGCGCCACCAGGGCTCTGTAAAATAGAACAGACATAGCTAAATGACCAGTTTTCAAACTAGACTGCACATCAGAATCACCTGGGGGGCTTATTAAACCACCAATTGTTGGGCTACACCCCAAGAGTTTCTTATTCAGGAGGTCCTGGGAGGGACAAGAGAAGTTGCATTTCTCCTAGGTTTGTAGGTGATGCTGATTCTGCTGGTCCTGGGACCAGAGGATTCTGAGTCAGCTGATGGGGAGGTGGGAGTCCCACCGAGTTTCTGTGTGACCCGAGGAAATCACTGCCCATTCTGATCCCCAAGTTTTTAGTGAGTTAAAAGATAACCTCTCAGAACGTGGGTCTTTAGTAGTGGACCATGCGTGGCATCATCATGTGACAGCCAGCAGGGGGCAGTAGAGATCAGGAAATGAATCTCAGATGCCAAAACGCGGACACGGAACTCATCAAATTCAGCCGTCTACTGTTTACCAACACCTGTTTGGTGACTTAGCACTCCAAAACCATTAGCCAAAGGAACAAGAAATTTCCCGATCCATTCAAGCTCTTCTCCGTGACTAGGAGAGGTGAACTGATGCCTTATTAAGAGTCGAAGTTTATTTCTTAGAGTCAGATACTTAGGAAATAATCTTTATAGCCCCTCTGTTTGCACCGGGGGAAACCAAGGCCTGTAGAGGGAAACAGCAGCCCACGGTAGCACACTGGCAGCAGATTTAGGACAACAGGCAGGCTGCTTTGGTCTATCCCACTCGACATTGTACATTCCCTCCTGGAAGAGAGTCAGGCCCAGGGAAACCTGTGGACCAGCTGTCTCCCATGGTGCTGCAGGTAGTGGGACCTCTTTGGTGCAGAAGGACACGAGTGGTTTCCTGAGTTGAGTCCCATGAGTTTAGAGCCCCCTCCATGTAGAGCTGTGGAAGGAGTCTCCCCTGCAAATGTATGACCCCAAGGCCCCAAACATCTGTCCCAAGACCGCAGGCTGCATCTCTCCGGTCTTCAAGCACAGAGCCCCTCCCTTTTTCTAAGCGTGGGTCAGCACCTCCAGGGATCCTCATACAACAAGTTGGGGGTCCAGCCCAGGAATCTGCATGTTATTCAGATTGCCCACGGATTCTGAGGTCGGTCTTCCCCAACCACGCTTGGAGAATGACTGGTGTGGAGATTAACCCAGGAGAGTGGAGATAAGTGGCCTTGGTAGACACTGGAAATTATCAGTCTGTGTGCTAGGAACAAGGAGCCCTGGTGACGCAATGGTTAAGTGCTCGGCTGCTAACCGAAAGGTCGTGGTTCAAACCCACAGGCTGCTCTGAGGGAGAAAGATGTGGCAGGCTGCTTCATAAAGATTACAGCCTTGGAAACCCCATGGGGCAGTTCCACCCTGTCCTACAGGGTCACTGTGAGTCCGAATCGACTGGATGGCAGTGGGTTTGGGTTTTGATACTATGTACTGCCTACGCCCACGGAGGAGGGTTACATGGCTTTAGTACCTTCCCTCAACCATCTCCAAGATTCCTAGTATCTAGGGGGAGCCTGGGACCAGAGTACAAACAGAGGATCCCGAGCGTATTTCTGCACACCACTGGGGTTGTAGCACACACACACACAGGCACAAGGTCCCTTGCGGTACAATAAAGAGCTGGGGGTGCAGCTCAGTCTGAACGTGAGGGCTGCCACCTGCGACTGCTGACGGGGTTGGGGGGACGGCAGAACTCGGGACCAACTGCAGCACAATCACACCGGGCATGTTGGGGGAGGCTGTTAAAAATGCGGCTTTGTGCGCCCCACCCCAGGCCTTCTGAATCCCTGGAGCCAGGGATCTGCATTTTAACAAGCCCCCAGAAGATTTGCTCTCTCTTCAGGTCTGAACACAAATTTCTTCAGGATGCCCTTTCCAAAATGGCCACTAATTCCAGGACTTCTTCACCACAACCCCTCGTTTAACTCCCTTTTGGCCTTTACTACAGTCAGCTTGTGTTTGTACTGTTGTTGTTAGGTGCCCTCGAGTCTATTTTGACTCATAGAGACCCCACGTGACTGAGTAGAACTGCCCCATAGGGTTTTCTAAGCTGTAGTCTTCACAGGGAGCCCTGGTGGTACAGTGGTTAAGAGCTCAGCTGCTAACCAAAAGGTTCGTAGTTCAAAACCGCCACCCTTTCCTTGGAAACTCTATGGGGCAGTTCTACTCTGTCCTATAGGGTCATAACTTGACGGCAATGGGTTTGGTTTTTTTGGTTTAATCTTTATGGGAGCAGATCTCCAGGTCTTTCTCCTGTGGAGCTGCTGGGTGGGCTCAGATGCCAACTTTTTTTGGCTCGCAGTGAAGCGCTTCACTGTAGGACCACCAGGGCTCCTTGTGTATTTACTTTACTCATTACCTGCTCCCCCTCTAGAGTGGCTGGCGCATAATCGATATTTGCTGAATCCTGAATGAGGCCTCTTCCCACAGGGGACAATGGGCAGGCGGCTGGTGGAGAAAGAGTGCATGTGAAAAGAGGGGGGTGTAGGTAGGAAGCCGCTGAGCCTGGAAGACCCAGCAAGGCTCCCCGCCCCAATCTGGGAAGCTCTCCCATGATAAGGAGAGAAGAAGAGAGACCAAGAGCCCTCAGAGCTAGGGCGGCTGCCCTCCTGAGTTAGGAGCCAGAGCTCAACCCACTTCCTGGGGCTGGGTCTGTACAGGTAGAAGGAAGAGGCCCCGGTGGGATCCTCAGCTGGGCTGGCCTGAGCCCCGCGGCTGGCGTTTGCAGGAAGCCTCCCTTCAGAACACTCTTGTACGTACTTGCTCTTCTGGCATGCCGTGAATTGTTTCTTGGCTGCCTTGTTAGGAGATTAAGCTTTCTTTAAAAAAGATGAAAAAAATCTCTCGCAAAGGTTTGACTAGCGCTGACCCCCAAGGAGGCAGTAGCAAGAACTGATGGGCACTACATTTGTCTCATTAATCTTCTTGTCAACAGACTTGTTCTTTGCTGGTGCCAGCCCTGACATCATCCCGCAAGCTCGCCACGCTGGTTCATACCCAACTACGACGGCTGCCTCTGACCAGCCCTAAGCTCACCAGCCACCCCTAAAACCCCACCTCTGTGTGGCTGCTGCTGGAGATGTCGCCTATCCTATAGTTAGAAGGGGGCTCAGGGAATCAGCTTGAATTAAAGGTGGGTGGAGTCCCTGGGTGGTGTAATATGGTTAAGCGCTGTACTGCTGGCCGAAAGGCTGGAGTTTGCCCAGAGGTACCTTGGAAGAAAGGCCTGGTGATCTACTTCAGAAAGGTCACAGCTATTGAAAACCCTACGTGTAGTTCTGCTCTGAAACTCATAGGGTTGCCATGAGTGCCATGGATTGCAATTGACAGCAACTGGTTTTTTAAAAAACATGGAAAATTTGGGGGATCCCTAAGCTGGTAGGATCCTGGTTCCTTAACAAGACTCAGAGACACTGACCTTGTTCTTCTTGGTAAACTTTGGGGGTTCAGTTTCCCAGGGCAAATTGCTATTGTCCTAGCCGGCTTCTACTCTAAAAGTGGCCCAGAAAGTCTGGACTTCGAGGCTGAAAAACCAAATGCCTTCGGGGCCCAGGTGGGGGAATGTAAAGAGGCTGACTTTGGAGGGCACGGTGGTCAAAGGGTGAGTTCAGGTCCTGTACACAGATTTGAATTTCCAAAAACACTCTGCTGCCCAACTGTGGGCTCAAATGTGTCCCCCTGGTGGCCATTTTCTACCTTTGTTGTTAGGTGTGTTGGAGTCAATTCCGACTCATGGTGACCCCATGTGCGACAGAGTAAAGCTGCCCTGTAGGGTGTTCTTGGCTGTACTCTTTATGGAAGCAGATCGACAGGTCTTACTCCCTTGGAACCACTGGGTGGGTTCGAACCACCAACTTTTTGATTAAAAGCCAAGCAGTTAACTGCTTGTAGCACCAGGGATCCTTCCTACCTCTGTATGGGGAGTCTTAACCTCAAATATCCATGTCTTCATCTCATCCGGGTCCTCCTGTGCCACCCGACCTAAAAGAGGTCCTGCCTTCCGATTTCCTTGTCAGCCACGTCACCTGTGATTACCTTCAGAGCACTGATCACCATACATGTCCATCCTGCCTATTTCCTGATTTATTGCCCGTTCACCTACCAGGCTCCCTAACCAAGGACTCTGTGGATAAAACTTGGGGTATCCGTGAACTTGGGTGGGCGACAATTGACATCATCATTTTCACTAACCTCTAATTTAAATTTAACTTTTTTTTTTTTTTTGCCAATTATAAGTATAGGCGACAAGCCTCAGTGTGTTAGAAGTCCCTGTGATTCTGCGCCGTCTGTTTTCACATCACTTTACACTTGGCGCAGCTCTCTGGGTATGTCCTGTGCTCAGTGCTATTTTGAAATTATACTGCAGTTTCTAGACCGGTTTGGTTTGCTGAGAAGGGGGTCCAGGGGCTTCACCAGGCCGGCACACAGAGGCCCCCAGGTCTGTAAGCCGCCTCTTTTATCCTCTTCCGCGTCCTCAGCATTCACCTTGGGCCCCCGTACACAGTAGGTGCTTAGTGAGTTTTTGTTGAATGAATGAATGAGCCACAGAACAAATGAATGAATGGTACTGTGAACTTTAATATGAACTTGCCCAGGTCCAGGGACCCATGCAGTCCCAAAGAAGCAGAGGTTCCCAGGACCCTTTGCTCCCCTCCCCCAAGGCCCGCTGGAGGTGGAGGCTGGGGGTCTCGCTCCCCGGCTTCGGAGCTCAAGGTTGACCAAGGAGCCCCCGCCAAGCAGGGCCCCACCGGGACATCCCGTTTGCGGCTGCAGCCAGCCGACCCATGACCTGCGCTGGAAACCAGGGTTTTTCCCAAAAGGGCGCCGTGGCCCAGATCCACTCTGGTCCCGGGAGGTCGGAGCAGGAGGCCTCGGAGCGCTGTCCGCGTCGGCCACGCGATGGCGCTGTGCGCGCGGCCGCGGAGCCTCCGGGCCTCTCACACCAGCTGCCGACTCTAGGCTCCGGGATCGAGGTTGGGAGGTTCGGTCCTAGGCTCCGCGCGACCTCCGGGCTCGGGCCTGGAGGACCGCTGGCGGGCCGCCTCCCGCCCGCCGCCGCCCGGGTGAGGTTAATCAGCAGCCGGCCAGTTAGCCATCAGGTCCGCGGGGCCGTTAATCATCCCTGGGCGGGAGGCGTGGGAACGCGGGCGGACGGGCCCAGGCACCTCGAGGGCCGAGTCGACCGGGTTCTCGCTTCCCTCGGGGCAGAACCCCAGGATCCAGGCTTTGAGACCCCTAAATCACTGCACACGCCCCATGGCCTCACAGGGTCATAGCGAGGGGGTCACGCGCCCTGTCTTGGGTGCTAATTCGTCCCTACCTTTCTTTCTATGGCGTCCTGGTGGCCCAGTGGCTTAAGAGCTCGGCTGCTAACCAGAAAGTCAGCCTTTGGAATCCACTAGCCGCTCCTTGGAAACCCTATGCAGTTCTACTCTGTCCTATAGGGTCGCTATGAGTGAAAATCGACCGCAACGGGGTTTTTTCTCTCTTTGCAAAATGGGGATGATAAGGGACTCCATCAGTTGTTAGGGTGGCTGTGGAATTTTGTGACAGGCGCGCTGAGCTCAGCACTCTGCCCGGAACATTGCACATAAACAAACCAGAAAACAAAAAAACAAAAAACCCAAACCTGCTGCCCTTGAGTGGACTCATGGCCACCCCATGTGTTACAGAGTAGAACTGTCCTCCATAAGGTTTCATTGGCTGTGATGTTTACGGAAGTGGATTGCCAGGCCTTTCTTACGTGGTCCTGCTGAGTGAGTTTGAACAGCCAACTTTTAGGTTAGTAGTACCGTTTTCACCACCCAGGGACCTCCATAGCAAATAGCCCATGCACGTTGACCCTAATTGTCCTTGCGTGTGCAGTGTGGGAAGTCAGCAAACACCAAGGCATCCTGCCACCTCGGATAATCTGTTATGCCCAGGCCTAAACGCCTCTGCCAGAGACGGGACCCCGGGTCACGGTCTCTTGTTTCTTTGAGAGAATTCGGGCAGCAGAGCTGGGAATGGGAAACTCAAGTGGTGGGGAGCCTTCATCCGAATCTTCTAAAAACGCAGAGCTTTGCTCTTGGGAAACCGGTTTCTGGTTAGAAAGAAGGTGCTCTTGAGAGCCAGGAGGCTCGGCTGGCGCTCAGGAGCGTGGGTAGGCTCAGCCTCGCGCCTGCGTCTGCGCTGCGTCCTCCCGGACCTTGGTGTCCCCGGCGCACCAGCCGTGGCCTGTCACTGTATGAGCGGTCACTGGGGCGTGCAGGCTCTCACCGGCCCTCTCTGAGTCAGGCAGGGACCAGGGTGCCATAATTATGAGAGACACATCAGGAATGGAAATTCCCGTGGTTCCCAGCGTAGGACGGTTCATTTGGCGCCTCAGGACAATTACAGGCTGAGGGAGTGTGAAAGAGCCAGTGTTCTTACTTAAAGGGTTATCAGTTTAATGAACTGCTTATGAAGTGTTAAACGAACTCGAGTGTAAACGCCGCATCTGGGCCTGGGTCTTATTCGTAGACTTCAAACTGGGCAGTTGGTGTTTTGAAAATGCCAATTAATAGTGTAGAAATCAGAATTTCTAATGGGGAGGCAGAACATTCTTTTGTGATATTTCCCTAAACTATATCAAAACGTATCTAAAACACACACACATTCACACACAAACAATACAAACGCGAAAACTTAACGGATTAAAAAAAAATTTTTTTTTTAATTAAAGCAGAAATTTGCTGCCATATTCTGTGCTGTTGCCTGATTCGGCCTATTTTTGCTGGGGAAAAGCATGAAGAGTTTTAAAACCAGAGGAGTTGATCTAGGAAATTTGTCATTTCTACCCGTTTTGTCCAGGCCGGAAAATGGACAGGCTTCAGGAATATTTACTGTGTTTTCATCAGAAACACATCCAAGCTACCCCTAGAAGCGATGACGTTGGAGCTGGGGCGAGTGGAAATATGGTGAAATTGCTTATTTTCCTCCAAAATTCATATTTTTCTTCTTTGTTTCCTGTTAAATCATTGCCACTCATTAGCAGCCATATTTTTGCATTCTATACTCAGCAGAATTTTCTCTCCCTGACCCCATTCCAAATTAAACTTGTAAGTTTCCAGGAAAAGTCGAACAAATGTTTAAGTCAGTCAGAAGTGAAAACTAACGAGAGGAAGGAAAAACAACTTTCTTCTTCTCTTGTACAGCTCTTGCTTTTTATCTGCTTCAGGCTTGGGAAGACTTTTATCGCTAGGATCTAAGGGGACAGTTCACAAAGCCAGAAGGCTCAGGGAAATGCAAAGATGTCAACTTAGTGCCACCGGAAAGTTCTGACAAACGCTGGTTTCAGGGACAACAAGGCAGAGTTGGAAGGTTTCCCTGCAGGATTCTGGATGCACTGTCTATCACCGTTACACTGGCTTGGAGCCGGGAGGGTGTCCAGTCCAGTAGCCTAATTTTACAGATGGTGTGGCAGAATTCCAGAAAGTGACGCAGAGCACCCAAGATAATTCAGCGATACAGTCACAAGTCGGGCCCATACCCTTGGCGGCGTGTTCTTGAATGAGCAGCTACCACTCTCACTTATGGGTGTTCCTCTGCCAGGGTGCAATGTGTGTGTTTGCTTCCCGGCCAAGAGCAAGGGATACCCTTAATAAGAAGAGGGCGACCCTAAAAATAATTTCCTTTCTGGGTGGCCCAGCAAAGACCCAAGCTCTTTGTTCACTCTGTTCTCGTTTTCCAAAGCAAACGCCAGCAGGAGCAGGGAAAAAATGGAAAGAGCAATTTTCTGGGGGAAAGCCTTAAACCTGACTGTTACCATGGGAAGACAATGCTGGCTGCTCAGGCCAACACTGTGTACAGAGTAGACCTGCAGTAGCTGGAAATGATCCTTTCAAGAAAATGTTGGTTGCTCGGCCCAGCCTAGAATATTTTTAGAATGAAAAAAATGACAAGTATTATACTGTTGGAAGGAAAAAGGGGGGGGGGAAATGATATTATAAAATGTCAATAGCCAAATCAAAACATCAACAGATGGAGCAATATAACAGAAGGTCTCAATGGAGACTCTAATGAAGACATCCTTCTTCTCGTTTTGTGCCATCGAGTCGATTCCAATTTGTAACGACCCTATAGGACAAAGTAGAACTGCCCCACAGGGTTTCCAAGGAGCAGTTGGTGCATTCGAACCGCTGACATTTTGGTTAGCAGCCTGAGCTCGTAACCACTTCACCAGAGGAAAGGAAGATCAGCCAATAAGTGATGCTAGGACAAACCACATGGAAAAAATTAGAGATAATCCCTAGTTCTCCCCAGACACCACAATAAATTCCACATGCATTTAAGAGTTATGCAAAATGACAAAAATAGAAGACATAGGTAAAACTCAGATTCAAGAGAAGGATTTCATACATGTAAAGGCTTAGAAATAAGTCAAATAGTAAAAGATCATTAGGTTTGAGTGTAAAAACTTTAAAACTTGCAGGTGTCAGCAACACTGGGAAGCTGTTTCTGAAAAGTATCACAAAGAATCTTCTTTTTATGGGCAAGGCAACTGCAAACACAGGGAGAGCAGTGTTAACATGACAGTGCAAAACAGACGAAGAACTCAAGGAAATAACAAAAATACAAATGTTAAACAACCATCTCAAATAATTCAAATTTATTCATCAAAAATATACATCAAGCCAACGATGAAAACCCAAACCCATTTCCCCCATCAAAGCGCTTTACAGGGTGTTTGGTAAGACGTGCACCCTTACGCGCTGCTGGTAGGAGTTTACAGCTGATAAACACTTTCGGTAAAACAATTTAATAATGTTAATCAAGAGCCTTAAAAAGGGTCAGAACCTTTTGTTACATTATACTAGTTCTACAGACGCATGGCCATCAGATAAACTGACACATTTTTAAGGAAGACAGTCAATGTATTGAACAATTAGACAAAATTAGGAAAGACAGGAAATGTATCTGGCAACTAGAGTTGCTATTGACCAAATGCTCAAATATTATGCAGCCATTAACTCTTTTTTTTTTTTAAGTGTTAGGCTATGACTATGATACAATGCTAAGTGAATGACTTAGGATATAAAACTTAAACATACAGCCTATTCCAAAGAATGGGAAAAAAATACCAAAAAGTTTCCAGTGATTCTCTCTGTGTTACTGGGGATTGAGTGTAATTTTTATATTTTCCTTTTATATGTTTATATTTTCCACAACTAAACATTAATTTATGCTAGGAAACAAGTTGTTGAATATAGCGTAGCCACTTCATGCAAACTCTGTGGTTGACTGGTGGGGGCAAATATTTTTTCCAGGGAGTGGGTGGGAGAGAGATGTGGCAGTCGACTTCCGTAAAGATTTACAGTCTTTGAAACCCTATGGGGCAGTTCTATCCTGTCCTGTAGGGTCGCTATGAGTACAATTGACTCAACAGCAACGGGTTTTGTTTTGTTTTGTTTTGGGGTTGATTCTCACAAGGCAAGCTCAGCACTCTCACCAGCTTCTTGTCTAAAAGTTTGTTCTGCACTTTTCAAATCCCTCAGGGAAGGTCCTTCTAGCCTGCTTAGGATGGCAAGTCTTCAAAACTCCGAGAGCTATAGACGGGCTTGTCCACAGCCATCCGTACATCTACCTTGCAGAAGGTGAGGGCTTTCTCCACTCCATCCTTCTGTAGTGATTTTTTTCTGAAGATACTGTCAAACTAGGAGCCCCTTAGGGTTGGTTAGAGGCTTTACTGCTATTTGCCCTCATGAAGCAGAAGGGCCCTGTTCTACACCTTGGCCAAAGCTAAGTACGGATTTGCTCCACAAATCCCAATGCTCCTGGCTCTGGGGTCCATCACAAAAAATGGGGAAGGAACTTACACGCTGCTTGGGAGCTCCTTGCCCTTCAGAGGCGCCTTCTTTGAGGGCTTGCCCTAGTGCTACGCACAGGGGTGTGTGGAGCCAGCTCCTACTGCTCACGAGAGCTGATTGTGCCTCAGTTTTCTCATTTGTCATAATTTTGCTATGAAGGTAACTCCTAAAGCTCTGTGTTAGGATTATATTCAGCTGTTTGTGACAGAAAACCCCAAACAACTCTGGCCTATCAGAGATGTGTATTCCTATTACCCATAAATAAAGGGCAGAGCTAGGCAGTCCAGGGCTGGTATGTTGTCCATGGTGTCAGGAACCCAGGCTCCTTCTAACTTCAGTAAGTGGCTTCCACTCAGTGGCCCGAGATGGCCCCTGGAGCTTCAGCCATCAGGCTCTCACCCCGGTCAGCAGAAAGAGGGAAGAGAGAAACTAGAGGCAAAGGGGCCCCGTTTTATATCGTATTGACCAGCCGTTGGTCCCATGGCCACGCCTAAATCCAAGAAAGGCTTGCTGATGTAGTCTCCATACTGGGAAGTCATGTGCCTAGCTTAAAGCTCGGAATTCTAGAATTAAAGTGAAGGGAAAAAGCAGATATTGGGGTACACGACTTGAAGCCTGTGTCCTAAGTGCTTGAAATAGTGCCTGGTAGTTGATGAACAGAAAAACAAATATAGAATACTACCATTATCAGAGTCCCTGGATGGTGCAAATGGCTAAAGTGTACGGCTGCTATCCGAAAGTTTGGTGGCTTGAGTAATCCAGCATCACCTCCGAAGAGAGACCTGGTGACCTACTTCTGAAAACCCTATGGAGCCTAGTTCTACTCTGACACATACGGGATTGCCATGAGTTGGAGCTGACTGGGTGGCAACCGGTTTAACACTGTTACCAGACTCTGTCATATTGAAGTCTGACACACACCACAGACCTCACCGTCATGCTCAGAGCAGTTCTGGTTTACTTTGGTGCTCAGGTTGTCCTTCTACTTTACAGAGTAGCAACAACAATTAAAAAAAAAAAAAGCAAAAGCAGGCATGAGAATAGACTGACTGAATCCCATATTCCTCGGGGAGAAGATCATGGCACCTAAATGGTGCCAAAGGCATTGACTTGCTGTAGCTGCAAGGAGAGCCCTGGGGAGACTATTAGAGCAGCAGCATCTCCAGGGGAAATGTCTCCTCGGCTAAAGGGGGCTTCAGACAGATGTGTCAGCTTGGATGCAAATGGGAACAGTTCTGGTCCTTCCAAAGACAGAAAGGGTGGCATGCCACGGTAGCTTCTCCAGCTTCCCAGCTCCTGGGGGAGGGTGAAGGGTAGGGGAAAGCAGGAGGGGAGACAGATGGAGCCTGTGGGAAGGCTCAGACACGGAGGAGGGATTGCTGCTCTGGAGATTCTCTCCCTAAGGCTTCGGCTGCCAGGGACAGCAGGTGAGTGGCTGGCCCCGCCCAGCTTTGAAAGACAAATGAGGCCATGGCCTGTGTTGTCCTAACCTTTTCCATCTGACACGCTGGTCACCTTGCTGGGATGGGAGGCAAGAGAGGCCCCCATTGCCCCAGCCCAGCCATCTCGCTCATAAAGGCTTCACTCACTCCAAATATTGTCATATAAATGTCCCTATGCCACGACAGCACTGTATCAGACAATGTTCCGCTGCTATTCTTAAGGTTTTTACTGGCTAATTCTTTTCAGAAGTAGACTACCAGGTCCTTCTTCCTAGTCTGTCTTAGTCTGGAAGCTCAGCTGAATCCTGTCCTCCGTGGGTAAAGGGTATGTCTCTCTAAAATGAGCCTTGGTTGCAAACTGATAAGGTCGGCAGTTTGAATCTGCCAGCTCCTTCTTGGAAACCCTGTGGGGCAGTTCTACATCCTATAGGGTCACTATGAATGAGAATTGACTCGATGGCAATGGATTTGGTTTGGGTTTATGTATCTTTAATCCTGTCAGTGATAGCATAATATCCACACACCTACAAGGAAGACTAGTTAATACGACTATTATTCAAATTTATGCACCAACCACTAATGCCAAAGATGAAGAAATTGAAGATTTTTACCAATTTCTGCAGTCCAAAATTGATCAAACATGCAATAAAGGTGCATTGATACTTACTGGTGTTTGGAATGTGAAAGTTGGAAACAAAGAAGAAAGACCAGTGGTTGGAATACGCAAGCCTGGTGATGGAAATGGCTCTGGAATCGCATGCTAGACCAACAACCTGTTCATATTGGAAATAACTTTTTTCAACAATATAAATGGCGGCTATACATGTGGATATTCAGAATTGTCAATGGCAGTCTATTTCAGCTCACTAATGCCTAGGATATTGATGTTTATGCCTTCCATTTCATTTTTGACAATTTCCAATTTTCCTAGATTCATACTTCGTACATTCCAGGTTCCGATTATTACTGGATGTTTGCAGCTGTTTCTTCTCTTTTTCAGCCGTGCCACATCAGCAAATGAAGATCCTGAAATCTTTACTCCTTCCATGTCATTAAGGTGGACTCTACTTTGAGGAGGCAGCTCTTCCCCAGTCATCTTTTGAGTGCCTTCCTACCTGGAGGGCTCATCCTCCAGCACTATATCAGACAATGTTCCGCTGCTACTCATAAGGTTTTCACTGGCTAATTCTTTTCAGAAGTAGACTTCCAGGTCCTTCTTCCTAGTCTGTCTTAGTCTGGGAGCTCAGCTGAAACCTGTCCTCCATGGGTGACCCTGCTGGTATCTGAATACCGGTGGCATAGCTTCCAGCATTACAGCAATATGCAAGCCCCACAGTATGACAAACTGACAGACATATAGTCTACTATGCTGGGAATGACAACTTGAAGAGGAATGGTGTTGCATTCATCCTCAGAAAGAACATTTCAAGATATATCCTGAAGTACAACGCTGTCAGTGATAGGATAATATCCATATGCCTACAAGGAAGACCAGTCAATACGACTATTATTCAAATATACACACCAGCCACTAAGGCCAAAGATGAAGAAACTGAAGGTTTTTTATCAGCTTCTGCAGTCTGAAATTGATAGAACATGCAATCAGGAGGCATTGATAATTACTGGTGATTGGAATGCAAAAGTTGGAAACAAAAAAGGATCTGTAGTTGGAAAATATGGCCTTGGTGATAGAAACAATGCCGGAGATCGAATGATAGAATTTTCAAGACCAATGACTTCTTCATTGCAATCAACGTAAAGGGCAACTATACACATGGACTTCACTAGTTGGAACACACAGGAATCAAGTCAACTATATCTGTGGAAAGAGACAATGGAAAAGCTCAGTATCATCAGTCAGAACAAGGCCAGGGTCCGACTGTGGAACAGACCATCAATTGCTCATCTGCAAGTTCAAGATGAAACTGAAGGAAATCAGAGCAAGTCCGTGATAACCAAAATATGACCTTGAGTATATCCCACCTGAATTTAGAGGCCATCTCAAGAATGGATTTGACGCATTGAACACTAGTGACCAAAGACCAGAGGAGTTGTGCAAGGACATCATACATGAAGAAAGCAAGAGGTCACTGAAAAGACAGGAAAGAAAGTGAAGACCAAGATGGATGTCAGAGGAGACTCTGAAACTTGCTCTTGAACGTCGAGCAGCTAAAGCAAAAGGAAGAAATGATGAAGTAAAAGAACTGAACACAATATTTCAAAGAGTGGCTCTTGAGAAGACAAAGTAAAGTAATATGATGACATGTGCAAAGAGCTGGAGTTGAAAAACCAAAAGGGAAGAACAAGCACAGCGTTTCTCAAGCTGAAAGAACTGAAGAAAAACTTCAAGCCTCTAGGTGCAATAATGAAGGATTCTATAAGGAAAATATTAAATGATGCAGGAAGCATCAAAATACGATGGTAGGAATATACAGAGTTATTATACCAAAAAGAATTAGTCGCATGTTCAATCATTTCAAGAGGTGGCATATGATCAGGAACCGATGGTACTGAAGGAAGAAGTCCAAGCTGCTCTGAAGGCATTGGCGAAAAACAAGGCTCCAGGAATTGACAGAATACAATTGCGATGTTTCAACAAACAGTTGCAGCACTGGAAGTGTTCACTCATCTATGCCAAGAAATATGGAAGACAGCTTCCTGGCCAACCGACTGGAAGAGATCCATATTTATGCCTATTCCCAAGAAAGATGATCCAGCCAAATGTGGAAAATTTCAAACAATATCATTAATATCACATGGAAGCAATTCAGGCTGGTTTCAGAAGAGGACATGGAACCAGGAATATCACTGCTGATGTCAGATGGCTCGCAGCTGAAAACAGAGAATACTAGAAGGATGTTTATCTGTGTCTTATTGACTATGCTAAGACATTCGACTGTGTGGATCATGTGGATTATGGATAAAGCTGTGAAGAACAAGAATTCCAGAACACTTAATTGTGCTCATGAGAAACCTGTACATAGATCAAGAGGCAGTAGTTGGAACAGAACAGGGGATACCACGTGGTTTAAAGTCAGGAAAGGTGTGCATCAGGGTTGTATCCTTTCACCATACCTATTCAGTCTGTATGCTGAGCAAATAATCCAAGAAGCTGGACTATATGAAGAAGAATGGGGCATCAGGATTGGAGGAAGACTCATTAACAACCTGTGTTACACAGATGACACAACCTTGCTTGCTAAAAGTGAAGAGGACCTGAAGCACCTACTGATGAAGATCAAAGACCACAGCCTTCAGTATGGATTACACCTCAACATAAAGAAAACAAAAATCCCCATAACTGTACCAGTAAGCAACATCATGATAAATGGAGAAAAGATTGAAATTATCAAGGATTTCATTTTACTTGGATCCACAATCAACACCCATGGAAGAAGCAGTCAAGAAATCAAAAGCTGCATTGCATTGGGCAAATCTGTTTCAAAGGGCCACTTTAAAGTGTTGAAAAGCAGGGATGTCACCTTGAAGACTAAGGCGCACCTGACCCAAGCCATGGTATTTTCAACCACATGTGAAAGCTGGACAATGAGTAAGGAAGACCGAAGAAGAATTGACACCTTTGAATTGTGGTTGTGGCGAGGAATATTGAATATACCATGGACTGCCAAAAGAACGAACAAACCTGTTTTGGAAGAAGTACAACCAGAATGCCCCTTAGAAGCGAGGATGGTGAGACTGTGTCTTACATACTTTGGACATGTTGTCAGGAGGGATCAGTCCCTGGAGAAGGACATCATGCTTGGTAAAGTGGAGGGTCAGCAGAAAAGAGGAAGATCCTCAATGAGATGAATTGACACTGTGGCTGCAACAATGGGATCAGGCATAGTAAGGATGGCGGAGGACTGGGCAGTGTTTCTCTCATTTGTGCATGGGGTCACTGAGTCAGAACCAAGTTGACGGCACCTAACAACAGCAACAACAACATACTTGTGGATATCACCAGATGGAATACACAAGAATCAAATTGACTACGTCTGTGGGAGGAGACAATGGAAAAGGTCCATATCAGTCAGAACAAGGCCTGGGGCCAGCTGTGGAACAGGCTATAAAATGCTCATATGCAAGTTCACACTGAAACTGAAAAACATTAAAACAAGTCCGTGAGAGCCAAAATACAACCTTGAGTATACCCCATATGAATTTAGAGACCATTTCAAGAATAGATTTGACACATTGAACATTAGTGACCGAAGACCAGACAAGTTGTGGCATGACATCAAGGACATCATAAATGAGGAAAGCAAAAGGTCATTAAAAAGACAGGAAAGAAAGAAAAGACCAAGACGGATCTTAGAACAGACTGAAACTTGTTCTTGAACGTGGAGTAGCTGAAATGAACAGAAGAAATGATGAAGTAAAAGAGCTGAACAGAAGATTTCACAGGGCAACTTGAGAAATCAAAATATTATGATGACATGTGCAAAGACCTGGAGATAGAAAACTGAAAGGGAAGAACACACTCAGCATTTCTCAAGCTGGAAGAACTGAAGAGAAAATTTCAAGCCTCGAGTTGCAATGCTGAAGGATTCTATAGGCAAAATATTGAATGATGCAGGAAGCATCAAAAGAAGATGGAAGGAACACACAGACTCACTGTACCAAAAATAATTGGTCAACGTTCAACCATTTCAGAGGTAGCATATGACCAGGAACCGATGGTACTGAAGGGGGAAGTCCAACCTACACTGAAAGGAATGGCAGAAAACAAGGCTCCAGGAATTGACAGAATACTAATTGAGATGTCTCACCAAACAGATGCAACATTGGAAGCGCTCACTTCTCTATGCCAAGAAATTTGGAAGAAGGCTGCCTGGACAACTGACTGGAAGAAAGCCATATATGTGCCCATTTCAAAGAAAAGTGATCAAACAGAATGTGGAAATTATCAAACAATGTCATTAATATCACATGCAAGTAAAATTTTGCTGAATAGTTCAAAAATGGTTGTGGCAATACATGGACCACGAAATTCAAGCCAGATTCAGGAGAGGATTCAGAACAAAGGATATCATTGCTGATGTTGGGTGGATCTCAGCTGAAAGCAAAGAATGCTAGAAAGATGTTTACCTGTGTTTTATTGACTATGCAAAGGCATTTGACTCTGTGGATCATAACAAATTACGGTTAACATTGCGAAGAATGGGAATTCCAGAACACTTAATTGTGCTCCTGAGGAACCTGTACATAGAACAAGAGGCAGTCATTCAGACAGAGCAAGTGGATAGCCGTGGTTTAAAATCAAGACAGATATTTGTCAGGGTTGCATCCTTTCACCATACTACTCAATCTGTATGCTGAGCAAATTAATCCAAGAAGCTGGACTATATGAAGAAAAATGTGGCGTCAGGATTGGTGGAAGGCTCATTATCAACCTGTGATATGCATTTGACACAACCTTGCTTGCTGAAAGTGAAGAGGACTTGAAGCACTTACTGATGAAGTATGTATTACACCTCAACGTAAAGAAAACAAAAATCCTCACAGCTGGACCGATAAGCAACATTATGATAAACAGAGAAAAAATGACTTGTCAAGGATTTTCGTTTTACTTGGATCCACAATCAACGCCCAGGGAAGCGGCGATGGCTACAACAATGGGCTCAAGCATAACAACGATTGTGAGGATGGCACGGGACCGGCCAGTGTTTTGGTCTGTTGTATGTAGGTCGTCGTGAGTCAGAACTGACTCCATGGCACCTGCCAAGAACAACAAACCAGCATTTCTCAAAGTGTGGCCTGGGAAACACTGGGGGTCCCCAAGACTCTTTCAGAGGTTTCACTAGGCCAAAACTATTTTCATAACAATACTAATTTGCCTATTTGCCTTTTTCACTCTTATTCCCTCCTAAGTATATGGTTTTCCAGAAGTGATGTGACACATAGAATCATAGCCTAGTGGATGCAGGAGCAATTACCGTCATCCGTCTGTCGTCTACGAAAGCGGACATTAAGGAGTCACAGAAGTGTAAAACAGTGCGACTTCTCAACTAATATATTTGTTTTGAAAAATGCAGTTGTTTCTTGTAAAAACATATTATTTTTCTTACCCTGTAATGGGTTTATTATGTTATTTTAAACAAATTAATAAAAAAAAATATGAAATGTTTCACAGTTTTCATTTCTAATACAGCAAATATCAATAGGTATAACCGAAATAAACAAAAGGTCTTTGGGGTGCTAAATGATTTTCAAGATTTTATAAAGGTTCTGAGACCAACAGCTTGAGAATCACTACTCTAAGGAAAAGCGTATTTTACACGCATTTGCACTCAGGCACGCACATTTAAAAGTACATTGTGTTTTTGTTGTGTGCCATCGAGTGGATTCTGACTCATAGGGACCCTATAGGACAGAGTAGAGCTGCCTTGTAGGGTTTTCTTGGCTTTAATCTTTATGGGAGCAGATTGCCAGGTCTTTCTCCCATGGAACTTCTGGCTGCATTCGAACTGCCAACCTTTCGGTTTGCAGCCAAGGGCTTAACCATTGCACCTCCAGGGCTCCTTTTACTTCCTTTGTTGTGTGCTGTCAGGTCATGGCAACCCTATAGGATGGTTTCCTAGGCTGAAATCTTTATGGAAGCAGATCACTCCCTCGGAGTGGCTGGTGGGTTTTAACTGCTGACCTTTTGGTTAGCGGCCGAGCTCTTCACCGGTGTGCCACCAGGGCTCCTTAAAAGTACATTACTGCCAAATATTCTTTCATACCTTCAGGCCAGGGGTCAGCAAACTTTTTCTGCAAAGGGCCAGACAGTAAATATTTTAGGTTGCGTGGGCTATAACAGCTACACAACTCTAACATAGTAATGTGGCAGATTTTTTATAGACACTGAAATATGAATTTCTTATAATTTTCACTTCATGAAATAATATTATTATGCAACCTTTTCCACATAAATACGTTAATAAATTAGATAATATCCTTGTTTTCTAGTCTTTAGTTTGGGAAATATGATTACCCATATTACACCACCGTTTTCTCAATGCCATCAATGGCCTTCAAATTGAGTGGGTAGTGAAAGGTCGAGGGCATTTGTTTGGAGTTTGTTTTTCTGTGAGGGGCATGTAAGCTGGTTGCTCCTGTCTCAGAGAGCTGCCTACAAGGATCAAAGGCAGGGCAGGGAAAGTACTGGTTAAAAAAGAGGAAACTGAGAAATTCATTAGGCTGAACTAGGGTCCAAATTGCGTAACAACCTCTGACTTTTTTTCATTCATTGAACACTCACTGTATCTTTTTAAAAAAATTTTTTTTATTGTGCTTTAAGTGAGAGTTTACAAATCAAGTCAGTCTCTTATACACAAACTTATGTACACCTTGCTGTGTACTCCTAGTTGCTCTCCCCCTAATGAGACAGCACATTCCTCCTCTCCACCCTGTATTCCCCATGTCCATTCAGCCAGCTCCTGTCCCCCTCTGCCTTCTCATCTCCCCTCCAGACAGGAGCTGCCCACATAGTCTCATGTGTCTACTTGAGCCAAGAAGCTCACTCCTCACCAGTATCACTTTCTGTCTTATAGTCCAGTCCAATTCCTGTCTGAAGAGTTGGCTTTGGGAATGGTTCCAGTCTTGGGCTAACAGAAGGTCTGGAGACGAGGACCTCTGGGGTTCACTGTATCTATTGAGTGCTTACTATGTGTCTCACCACCCATCTGTCAGTCTGTTATACTGTGATGGCTTGTGTGTAGCTATGATGTTGGAAGCTATGCCACCTGTATTTCAAATACCAGCAGGGTCACCCATGGAGGACAGGTTTCAGCGGAACGTTCAGACTAAGACAGACTAGGAAGACAGGCCTGGCGATCTACTTCTGAAAATTAGCTGATGAAAACCTATGGGTTTTCAGAATATTGTCCGATACAGTATAGAATAGTGCTAGAAGATGAGTTGGAAGGCACTCACAGTACACAGTGACCATAACAATGGACTCAAGCAGACCAATGATTGTGGGGATGGTGCAGGACCAGGCAACGTTTCATTCTGTTGAACACGGGGCTGCCATGAGTCAGAGCCAACTTGATTGCAACCAACAACAACTACTCTGTGCCAGAGCATTAACAGTTCAAAGATTCAAACTTTGAATTATATTTGCTATCTAGGCTTTCTGGAAAGCGTTTTGGAAAGGTTGCATATGGTCCGTGTTCCATAGACAAGATGTCTGCAGTCTGAGAGAATCACACATGACACACATATAAATACTGTCAGCATCAGAAAAGACCTCAGAGTGAAGGTCTCACTGGTGGGCTCATTCTGGAGGGCGTGGGGCCGTGTGTCCCTAAAAATGTCTGACTCTGAGAGTTCAACTCTTATGGTTTATCCAGATAAAATCATCAGGCAATGAGTGACTGTTTATGTCCAAGAATGCTCATTGAAAAATTGTTTATGATGGACAACTATGCAGTCATTGAGAATAACGAATCAGATGGATATTTATTGATATGAAAAGAAGTTCATAAAGTGTTATAAAAAGTGAAATTATAGCCAAACAACACAAACACCATGATTCCATCTTTATAAATAGCTATAGCCCATTTATGGTACACGATAGAGATATATTCGGTTTATGATATACATATATTAAGTTTCTGGATAGAAAAAAATCTGGAAGGCTTTATATCCATAATATACCATGTCTGGAAGTTTGGATTACAGATGAATTTAATTTTACTATTTGTATTTTTTAGTATTTTCTAAGTTTATTTATAATGAGAGCACTATCTTTATAATTAGAAATACATAATTTTTAGAATGAACATTTTGGGGGATTTTTTTTTTTTTTTTTACTGTATGCCAGGCACTGGGCTAAGTGCCTTAACTCATGAATTTTTATTGCAATTCTATGAAATACTTATAATACTTGTTTATGCCTTACAACTGATAGGAGCCCTGGTGGCGCAGTGGTTGAGAGTGGCTACTAACCAAAAGGTTGGCAGTTCGACTCCACCAGCTGCTCCTTGGAAACCCTAGGGGGCAGTTCTACTCTGTCCTTAAAGGTATAAAAATAGAAAGTCTCAAGATACCCTAGCCCAAGTGCCCTCATTCCATAGACTTGGGAGCTGAGACTCGGTGCCGTAGACCCCAGGCCTGGGCCTTGAGACCAGCTCCCCTCCACACGCCTTCTGCCACTCTGGGAGCTGGAATCACAGGCAGAGGCTTTGGCCTGAGAACCCATGGCTCAGCAAAGTGCTGAGGCTGGATGCTTTCCAGCCAGGGCGGCATTCCTGGGGCTTGGCCACAGGGACGGGGCTTACAGATTCAGGCAGATATTTGTCTGTCTCCTTTTTTGTTTTTAAAAGAAATCACCACTGCGAAACAGGGTCGATCTCACTATTATCTGGTTTTCTTCAAAGCCTGAACAAAAATGAGCTGCTGCTATTTATTGATGCGGGGTCTGTCTGGGGAACGAGGTTCTCAGGGAGCGTGTGCTCTGCCCAGCCCAGAGTCCACCCCCAGCATCCAGCGAGGGATGAGCCCAACAGAGAGACGTCAGCTCTTTGGTGTGAGAGTTTCTGAAGCTAATGTACCCTTTGGAACACTGTTAGTTCCCCAACCTGCATTTTTCTAACGGTCAACCATCTAGAAATGACCAAAGGTGGCAATGAGAACCGAGTTCAGGCTCTAACGCTTTCTATCTGGCGCCTCCCAGTATGCTTGACACATCCTCAGCTTTCCAGCTTTCTTTTTGCTCTACTGCTAAACCTGTTGCCGTTGAGTCATTTCTGATTCATAGCGACCCTATAGGACAGAGTAGAACTGCCCCATAGGGCTTCCAAGGAGCACCTGGGGGATTCGAACTCCTGACCTTTTGGTTGGCAGCCGAACTCTTTACCCTGCGCCACCAGGGCTTCAGTCCACTACTAGGTGGTACAAATGTTTTGCCCTTGAATGCTAACCTAAAGGTTGTCAGTTCAAGCCCACTTGCCTGTTCCAAGGAAGAAAGACCTGGCAATCTGCTTCCATTAAGAAAACCCTATGGGGCAGTTCTCCTTTAAACACCTGGGGTGGCCATGAGTTGAAATTGACTCCGCAGCAACTAAGAACAACAATTTCAAAGCTGCAGTGACCGCCAGGTTTGAGGCCAGAGGACTTCGTGCTACATTCTAGCCTGGTGACCCTGCATAAGTCCCTAACCCTTTCTGGGCCTCAGTTTACCCATCTGAAAACTTAGATCTAAAAATGAGGTCATTTTTTGATTTGTTGACTGTTAGAAAAACACAGGGTGGGAATCTAGCCATGAAGGCCAGTCCTAAAGACTGGACCAGGCTCCTTCCTGCTGAGGTGTCCTGCCTCTCAGGATGCTGAAACCCGGACAGTGGCTTTTGTGCTGTTGAAGCAGGGATCCAGAGGCCAGGGCTAACGTGCTGCTTGGGATTTCAGCATCCACAGCTTAGGCGGGGAGGCATTTCTGGGGGCAGGAGTGGGGCAACACGTCGCAAAATCACATACATATGGGGCCCCCTGACCTACAGAGGACAAGCCAGGGCCCCCTTGAAGGCCAGCCGACTGGAGCGCCTCAGAAAGGAGGCAGAATTATGCATGGTTGAGGGAGGATGGTATCAATGTCAGTTTCATGAGAATCCATCCTAAGAGCCCTGATGAACTTCTCAGTCACGGTGCCCCCTTTCCTCCTGCACTTCAGAATGCCCGAGGCGACCCTGAGATCAGAGAGCGCAGCCTGGAAGGAACCTGGGTCTGGGGAGGGCTTAATTAGCCTCTCCTGGGCAGCCCTGTGCTGTCTCTCTCGGCTGCCTCCGTCCCAGGCCTCACGCTCCAGGCAGGCGTCTGGCTACCAGAGAATTCCAAGCAGGAGCCGCTCGCCTTGTGAACCTGCTCGCCTTCGTCCCTTCTGACGCTCACATCTGGGTTGCAATCAGGCCCAGCCGGGAGGGAGAGGGGGCCCCAAGCCCCCATCACCTGCCTCTGTCTGAGCAGCCTGTCGGGGCTGGCCCGGGGGGGAGGTGCCCACAGAATGTGGAGGGTGGCAGCCCAGGCGAACACCTGCTTGGCCCAGCCCGGGGTCAGGGGACTGCAGGCTGCAGGTGTGTTTCCGGGGGCAGCTGGCTGGGGTGGGCTTTGAAGACACCTGGGGTTAAAGGGGCCTGTTCCCACACATGGAGTTACCAGCTGCAGGCTACCAAGAGACCAGAGCTGCAACGACCCTGGGCATGAGCCCCTCTGGGCAGATGGCACTGCCAGCTAAGCACAAGCCAGGGTCCCTAGAATAACTTTGGGCTCACACCACATCAAGGAGAAGAAACTGCACAATCATGTCTGAGCAGTCCCTTGAGAGGAAAATGCAAGCCTGCGTATTGATTTCTTGATTCTCTGACTTCCTGGTGGGCTAAGGTTTGGGGCTGTCGTTGAGTTCACGGCTTCAGGTGCGGTACTGTACCCTAATGGAAACTCACCGCCCTCTCTCCTGGAGAAGGGGGAAGCTTGGAGGGGTCATTAGTTGGGCACTGAGGCCTGCCCAGGGAAACAAATGAAGAAAAGGGAAGTCACACCTCCCTGTCCCCATCCCGCAGGCCCACTCCGCAGCCAGGGTGGAGTGTCCAGGTACTAGATAGAACACAGGAAGAGGGCATGGAAAAACGAAATGCAAGTGAATACATGTCAAATTCAACCTCTACAAAACACAAGACTACGTCTAAAAGTCCGCCATCACTCCACTTCAAAACACCAGTTGTTGTTCAGTCACTTCTGACTCGTGGTGACCCCATATGTGTCAGCGCAGAACTGTGCTCTGTAAGGTTTTCAGTGGTTGCGTGTTTGGAAGTAGATTGCCAGGCCTTTCTTCCCAGGTGCCCCTGGGTGAACTTGAGCTGCCAAGCTGCCAACTTCGGGTTAGCAGCTGAGCACTTTACCACTTGTGCCACCTAGGCATCCCTCACTTCTCCAATAATTAAATAAAAATGCATTTGAATGTTAAAAAAAAAAAAATTGATATAATATGGAGTGAATCCCTAAAAATTAGTGCTTGGGGCCCAAGGAGCACTTAAAATATTCCTGCATCCCAAAGAAACACAAAAGATGGAACAAACATGCATCTGTCCTATCACAGAAGCCCTGTGATGTCACACAGACCAAGGACCCCAGTGGCCTGGGAGGCACGCCCCAGACGGGGCCTTGCCTCTTGGCTTTGGGGTTAAGCTTGTTTGTCCGAGGGGTCCTCTACGCTCACACCCCCAGACCCCTCTACACTTGTCAGGCTCACGTTCTGAACCTGGGGAGGAAGCCGAGCGGCCTGTGTGTGGGAAGCTGGGCTGCAGAAATTGGCTTTCTTCCTTGGCAAAGAGATGATGGGAGTGTTTGAATGAGAGACTCAGCGCTGTGTCTCTCCTACCAACCGAGAGCAGGAATCCTGCACCCAGCTTTCTCTCCTTTGCTTAGAGGTTCTCTTTGTGCTCCCTCTGTTCCGAACCCTGCTACGCTTCTGTTCTGTTGTCAGGATAGACTGCTTCCTAAGCAGGTGGAGCAAGGACTAGGTACTCCCCACATTTGTGTTTTAACAGGTATTGAGTGAGTGAATGCCCACTCCGTGCCTGGTCTATGAAGTCCCTGGGTGGGGCAGACTCAGTTAAAGTGCTCAGTTACTAACTGAAAGGTTGGAGGTTTGAGTCCTCCCAGAGGTACCTCAGAAGAAAGGCCTGGAGATTTACTTTCAAATAAATCAGCCATTGAAAACTCTATGGAGCACAGTTCTACTCTGACACATACAGGGTTGCCATGCGTCAGAACTGACTCTGTAGCATCTGGTTTTCTTTTTATGGGGAGCTTTTTCTACAGAGGTAATCCCGCAAGGGACTGTGTTCTGGGTTCTGGGCAGCAGATGGAAGATGGAAGTGAGGGAAAAAAGGGAGGCCCCTTCTACTGACAGCGTTTGAGTGACATCCCCACTACTTGTCATCCCCAGCCAAGAATGGGTCAGCCCGTGATGCCTGGTGTAGCTTCTCTGTCCATAAACCAGGAGAGGCGTGCGTTTTAGAGCCCCACTTGGGTTTCGGCCTGGACCAGCGCCAGTCAGAAACCCTCAGGCCTTGCTGTTCCAGCTGTGGTCCCATCAGCAGCATCACCATGGGGCTCATAGAAATGCAGGCTCTCAGGCCCCACCCCAGACGAATCCAACTTCTATAGCTCACCAACACATCAGGAGAGCCCTGGACCCAGGGTGGCCTCTGCCAGGGACCCTCTCACTCCCATACTGCATCCACGGAGGACCAGGCAGAGATAAAGCGAGGACTGCCCTCCAAGCCCCAAGCAAGCCTTTGGCATGGGCTTTTCAGTTTTGCAGGCGGGAGGCCCGGGAGGAACGGGCTCCACTTAGGCCCACAGGGTTGGGTGGAGCTTCAGGAAACAAAACAACCCAGGAAAGCAGGTGAGCTCGTGCCTGCAGGCAGGCAGCAGGACTTCAAGCTGCAACAAGTTGTGTGTGTTTCACTGAGGAGGCGACTGTACCTGTCAGCACCCACATTATCCACGATTATCTGGCTTTTCATTCCATTAGGCTCTGGAGACGGCGCCGCCACACAGAGTTCATCAGGGCGAAGCCCCTGGCTCGCGCTGGGAGAGAACAGTATCCACAGATGCAGAGTCCCCCGTTTGCATGTGTGGAGGGCTCCCAGGCAGCCAGAATAAGACCCCCCTTGGGAGGAGCCTTGTCCAACCCCACCTTACCTCGGTTGCGCTGCGGTCACAGTGAGAGCTTCTCATCTTGTTTAGGGCCTTGAGCATTTGAAAATAATAAAAAGGAAAAGTTTTGAATTAAAATTTATGGTTCAGCCTGCCTGTCTGGGAGGAGCTGGCTTAGTGGGCACGCTGACGCCAGGCAGGCTGCAGGGGCTGGGAGAAATTAGACACCAGCATCGCTGGAGTGAGCAGGGTCTCCTCTCCCACCGCCCAGCCGTGGGCCCTCTTGGCCAGTGGCTGCCAGCTCTGGTTGCTCGTTGGAGGTTCCATGGAGTGCTTAAAACAGGCTGAGGCCTGGGCTGCACACAGACCGGAATCCGAATCTGTGTATGGGGTGGGAGGCAGTCTCTGAAACCATTTTAGAGCTCAGCAACCAACCGGTTGCCCTAGAGCTGACTGGGCTCATGGTGACCCCACGTGTGTAGAGTAGAACTGTGCTCCGCAGGGTTTTTGATTGCTGTGACGTTCTGGAAGCAGGCCATCACATCAGGACTTTCTTCTGAGACATTTTTGGGTGGGTTCGAACGAGGGGTGGATTATCCAATAAGCAAAGTAAGCACGGGCTGACTTGTGCTTACTTACTAAAATCTGTAGTGAACAATTTCACATGAGTTTCACCACACCACATGAAAGAGAAATTTGTGTGAAACTGTTCATTACAGGTTAGTAAGTAAGCACAAGTAAGCCTTACTTGCTCGTTGGATAATTCACCCCTGGTTCTAACCACCAACTTTTTGGTTAGTAGTCACACGTTTAACTGTTTTCGCCACCCAGAGACTTTAACCCATAGTCGTTGAGTCGATTCCGACTCGTAGCGACCCTGTAGGACACAGCAGAAGTGCTCCCTTGGGTTCCCAAGGCTGTAAATCTTTACGGAAGCAGACTGCCACATCTTTCTCCCCCTGATGGGTTTGGACCACCTGACCTTTGGGTTAGCAGCTGAGTGCTTAACCACTGTGCCACCAGGGCTCCTTATCAAACTATAAAGGGCCCAAAATGTATAGAGTAGGCTATTCTGACAAATTCCTTTGCAGTGGCCAGCAGCAGCCCCCTTCCTTGTCTCTGAATGACACTGGGCATGCCAATTTACATAGGGGTATATCGCTTTCAGAGAGCTCTTTGAAAAGCGAAAAGTGTATCCTTGATGTAAACTTTTCAAGAGAACACACTATTCCAGCCATGGGCCGCTCCCTCATTGTGGGTAAAGGAGCAAAGCCACAGTCAGTGGCCAGCTGGCCATTCTCAACATGAGTGAGGCTGGAGCTGTTGTATCTGTAAGCCAGTACAATTTGGGGGATTTCGTTACGTGAATAATTCTGATGAGCACAGAAGGCCTTCTGGGTGTCTCTGGGCACACCCAGCTCTCCTTCCCCTAAATGGAGACCCTGGTCACAGCCCTGGGTCTGTCCCGAGCAAGTGGTGTGATCTTGAGACAGTCATACAACATCTTTTGGCCTCAAATTCCTACAGGAAAGACACCATGAAAACGCTTCTTCCAGATTTGTTATCGGTGACTCTGAAGGACTAGTTAATGTTTTGACACTTGACCTCAGTTTTCTATGCCTTATCTTTTCACACAGCAGTGTAGTGCCAGGGGGGTAGCCCCAAATTTTAAGTCCAACAGCTTCGTATTCTTGGGCAAATTGTTTTCTCTCTCCAAGACTCAGTCTTCTCATCTGTAAAAGGAAAGTTGACCGCACAACGTTGGGTACATCACCTAGCTCACAGTGAACCAAAAAAACCCAAACCTGTTGCCATCGCATCAATTCCGACTCATAGTGACCCTAGAGGACAGAGTAGAACTGCCCTAGAGGGTTTCCAAAGAGTGGCTGGTGGATTTGAACTGTGGACCTTTTGGTTAGCAGCTGAGCTCTTAACCACTGTACCACAGTACTCAATACATCTAAGTGTTCCTCCTTTCTCTTATCTCTTGGCAGACTGAGCTCTTTGAGGCGTCCTTCTTTGCCTCTCTCATTCCCTAAACCTGGAGGGTGAGAATCCCTGGAGAAAAATCCCCAGAGGTGTACATGAATGTTCTTAGCACCATGATTCATCATAGCCCCAAAGTGGAAACAACCCAAATGTCCATCAACTGAAGAACGGATAAACAAAATGTGGTCTATCCATATAATGGAATATTATTCAGCTATAAAAACAGATGAAGTACCAATTTATGCTGCAACGTGGATGAACCTTGCAAACATTATGCTGACTAAAAGAAGCCAGGCACACACGACCACCTATTTTATGATTCCTTGCCCAGAAAAGGCAAATTCATAGAGACAGAATGTGGATTAGTGGTTGCCTAATCTACTGGGAACCCTGGTGGCATAGTGGTCAAGTGCTACAGCTGCTAACCAAAAAGATGGCAGTTCAAATCCACTAGGAGCTCCTTGGAAACTCTATGGAGCAGTTCTACTCTGTCCTATGGGGAATCAACTTGACAGCAACGGTTCTGGGGTTTTGTTTGTTTGGTTTAATCTACCGGAAGGCTGGAGGGGATGAAAATGTTGCAGGGTGATAGTTAAAGGGTACAGGGTTACTTTTGGAGTGACAAAAATATTCTGGAATTAGATAGTGGTGATCGTTGTACAACTTTGTGATTGTAGGAAATGCTACTAAATTATATACTTTAAAACGGTGAATTGAGTGGTATGTGGATGACATCTTAATATAAAAAAACTAATCCCTCGGTGGATGCAAAAGGGTGAGTAGCCCAGAGCTGGCAGCTGGGTGGAGGGGCACTACCACAGTAGCACCTCCTTCTTGGCCCCTCCAGCCTTACCTTGCTTGGGTCTCCTCCTTAATCTCTTTTCTGTTGCTACCACGTGACTGGCCGGGGGCGGGGGGGGCCTGGGGGTAGTCACTTGCTGCTTAGCCGAAAGGAAATGGTTGTGATTTTGCAAAGATCACTTTATTAAAAATAAAAAGGGCCAGGTAGGGTGGGATGGATCATAGTAATGTAAATGCTCAAAATATAAAGAGAATAAAATTAGGAAGTGTTCCGGATCTCAGATTCCTTACCCTAAAGTTGCCACTTTGAGGACTAACCCAAACCATGGTGTTTTCAATTGCCTCACATGCATGTGAAAGCTGGACAACGAATAAAAAGGACCAAAGGAGAACTGATGCCTCTGAATTATGGTATTGGCAAAGAATACTGAGTATACCATGGACTGCCAGAAGAATGAACAAATTTGTCTTGGAAGAAGTATAGCCCGAATGCTCCTTCGAAGTGAGGATGGTGAGACTTTGTCTCACTTACTTTGGACATGTTATCAGGAGGGACCTGTCCCTGGAAAAGAATATCATGCTTGGTCAAGTGAAAAAGAGGAAGACCCTCAAGGAGATGGATTGACACAGTGGCTGCAACAATGGACTTAAAGATTGCAACAATTTTGAGGATGGTGCAGGACCAGACAGTGTTTCCTTCTGTTGTACACAGGGTCACTACGAGTCAGAGCCGACTCGACAGCACCTAACAACAACAACAACAAAGTAGCCAGAGGCTCAGGTCAACTCAGGTCCTTCCCACCCCCTCATCCCCGAGAAGGGAAACCAACCCTGAAATCCCTATTTGGAGGCTCTGGACAACTCCCTCCATTCCTTCTTCCCTGCCATTCTGGGCCTGGGCCCCAGCTGGTCACGGTTTGGTGAGAACGTCTGGCAATTGGGTTGATGGTGCTCTCAGCAGAGAATGACACTTTTCTCCCCTCCAGCCCAAGGGACAAAGGCATTAGTGGGAGTGGGGGACATGCATGGAGACCCCCAGCTCTTCCACCCTCCCTCCCCAGAGAAGGAGATGCTCCTTCCTCACAAAAACAAACAAACAAAAAACCCAAACCCATTGCCGTCAAATCAATTACAACTCATAGCAACCCTATAGGACAGAGTAGAACTGCCCCACTGGCTTTCCAAGGAGTGGCTGGTGGACTCAAACTATCAACCTTTTGGTTGGCAGTTAAGCTCTTAACCACTGCACCACCAGGGCTCCGACAATGCTCGGCAAACACCTGTTGATGAACTCACCACCCAAGCTCCCAGAAGCATCATAACTTCCCCCTTGCTTCCTGGGAACGTGTAGCCTCCTTAGCCCATCTTCAACTCCTAGGTTCAAAAACCACCAGTTCAATTGTTAGAGCATCTTAGGAATGTGGAGAAACATTCGTAAGTTTCTCTTTCCTGCTTTTGCTTACATGGTTTTAGATTTTAAGATCAAATAACACATTGAAGGCCAAATCTTTGGGTGAGTTTAGATTGGTCTCAACCCCTGTTGGCCTCTATTACATGGCCAACTTGAGCTGATGTGTAGGGAACAGCCCACCTGTTTCCTCTGGTGTCTCCCATAAAAGGTGGCGAATGGGTACCACTTTGGGGTCCCCCCCAGGCAGAATCGCCATCACCAGTCGGGGGCGGGGGTTGCTTTTCCTTGCCAGACCTCATTTACCTCCAGAGAGACGGGGGAGCTGGTGTTATCTAGAGAGAGTTTGGAATACAGGAATGAGGCTTTCCTCTTTCCTCGGAGCTTTAGAAGCTTATTTACAAAGCCCTCAAGTTCCGGGGTTTGAAAGGGCTCCCAAAAAGACATAAGATATTCTCAAAGCAATCCAGGCCCTAGTCAATATTTATAACCAGGGGCTTCAGCTCAGGTGGCTTCATGAGTCTATTTGAGCTCCACTTAACTGCTGTACATTGATCATCTATGGGAGACCTTTCGCCCGTTGGCTTCTCTTGCTTTATTATACTGGGCAATTGGGAATACACTTAACCTTCAAAGGCTTAACTCGTGCCATTCAAAGGAAAAATGTCCACCTTATTTTTAAGCCCTATCTTGTTCCCCTGCAGTCTGAATAAACATTACTCAAGAGCCAGAGTTACTTAAGCATCAATCATTTCCACTTCAAGGAGAAGGTAAAGGGAACAAAGACGTAACACCAGAAAAAGACTGAAATTTAACCTCCTCCGCTGTGTGCTTTCCGAGCCTGTTCAGATGAGTTCTTCAAAAAGAAGCCCCAGAGAACTGATGTTACCTCAGGTTCACTCAGGGAGTGTTCTTGAGTGTGAGGCAAGCCATCCTGGAAGCCCCCAGGCAGGCAGTACGAGTTTGCTCTTTGTCCTCTTTTGAGTCTTTTCCACAAAACTCTTACTCTTCAAGGGACCCTCCCTCAGACGAGAGGCCTCTGTCTCCCACCCTATCTCCCTCCAAGACGATTCTCTGTTCACGACCTTCCACCTGGTCTTTCTCTTCCTTCCTTTGCTTCCACTCATCCACTGGGAAAAGACAATTACCCTCTCCAGAAAAACCAGCCTCAGAAGTCTCCACATTCTCAAATCTCGTTAACTCCCCCCACCCAAAACACCAAGCCAGTTTGCCATCAAGCTGATTCTGACTCACAGCGGCCCCATGTGTATCAGAGTAGAACTAACGGTATTCCATAGGGTTTTTTTTTTTTTTAATAATTTTTATTGTGCTTTAAGAGAAAGTTTCCAAATCAAGTCAGTCTCTCACACGAAAACCTATACACACCTTGCTACACACTCCCAATTACTCTCCCCCTAAAAAAAAAAAATTTTTTTTTTTTTTAATGAGACAGCCCGCTCTCTCCCTCCACTCTCTCTTTTCATGTCCATTCCGCCAGCTTCTAACCCCCTCCACCCTCTCATCTCCCCTCCAGGCAGGAGATGCCAACATAATCTCAAGTATCCACCTGATCCAAGAAGGTCACTCCTCACCAGCATCCCTCTCCAACCCACTGTCCAGTCCAATCCATGTCTGAAGAGTTGGCTTCGGGAATGGTTCCTGTCCTGGGCCAACAGAAGGTCTGGGGGCCATGACCACCGGCGTCCTTCCAGTTTCAGTCAGACCATTAAGTTTGGTCTTTTTGTGAGAATTTGGGGTCTGCATCCCACTGCTCTCCTGCTCCCTCAGAAGTTCTCTGCTGTGTTCCCTGTCAGGGCAGTCATTGGTTGTAGCCGGGCACCATCTAGTTCTTCTGGTCTCAGGATGATGTAGTCTCTGGTTCATGTGGCCCTTTCTGTCTCTTGGGCTCGTAATTACCTTGTGTCCTTGGTGTTCTTCATTGTCCTTTGATCCAGGTGGGTTGAGACCAATTGATGCATCTTGGATGGTTGCTTGCTAGCATTTAAGACCCCAGATGCCACTCTTCAAAGTGGGATGCAGAATGTTTTCTTAATAGATTTTATTATGCCAATTGACTTAGATGACCCCTGAAACCATGGTCCCCAGACCCCTGCCCCTGCTACGCTGGCCTTCGAAGCATTCAATTTATTAAGGACACTTTGGGTTTTTTTTAGTGGGTCTTTGCTTTTGGTTGAGTCCAGTTGTGCTGACCTCCCCGGTGTTGTGTGCTGTCTTTCCCTTCATCTATAGTTCTTATCTACTATCTAATTAGTGAATGCCCCTCTCCCACCCTCCCCGCTATCGTAACCACAAAAGAATGTCTTCTTCTCAGTTTAAACTATTTCTCAAGTTCTTATAATAGTGGTCTTATACAATATTTGTCCTTTTGCAACTGACTAATTTCACTCAGCATAGTGCCTTCCAGGTTCCTCCATGTTATGAAATGTTTCACAGATTCCTCACTGTTCTTTATTGATGCATAGTATTCCACTGTATGAATATACCATAATTTATTTATCCATTCATCTGTTGATAGGCACCTCGGTTGCTTCCATGTTTTTGCTATTGTAAACAGTGCTGCAATAAGCATGGGTGTGCATATATCTGTTCATGTAAAGGCTCTTATTTCTCTAGGATATATTCCAAGGAGTGGGATTGCTGGATTGCATGGTAGTTCTATTTCTAGCTTTCTAAGGAAGCGCCAAATCGATTTCCAAAGTGGTTGTACCATTTGACATTCCCACCAGCAGTGTAGAAGTGTTCCAATCTCTCCACAGCCTCTCCAACATTTATTATTCTGTGCTTTTTGGATTAATGCCAGCCTTGTTGGAATGAGATGAAATCTCATTGTAGTTTTGATCTGCATTTCTCTAATGGCTAATGATAGTGAACATTTCCTCATATATCTGTTAGCTACCTGAATGTCTTCTTTAGTGAAGTGTCCATTTATATCTTTTGCCCATTTTTTAATTGCGTTATTTGTCTTTTTGCAGTTGAGTTTTTGCAGTATCATGTAGATTTTAGAGATCAGGCACTGATCAGAAATGTCATAGCTAAAAACATTTTTCCCAGTCTGTATATATATATATATATATATATTTGTAGGTAGTCTTTTTACTCTTTTGGTGAAGTCTTGGGATGAGCATAAGTGTTTGATTTTTAGGAGCTCCCAGTTATCTAGTTTTTCTTCTACATTCTTTATAATGTTTTGTGTACTGTTTATGCCATGTATTACGGCTCCTAACATTGTCCCTATGTTTTCTTCCATGATCTTTATCGTTTTAGATTTTATATTTAGGTCTTTGATCCATTTTGAGTTAGTTTTTGTGCATGGAGTGAGGTATGGGTCTTGTTTCATTTTTTTGCAGATGGATATCCAGTTATGCCAGCACCATTTGTTAAAAAGACTGTCTTTTCCCCATTTAACTGTTTTGGGGCCTTTGTCAAATATCAACTGCTCATATGTGGATGGATTTATGTCTGGATTCTGAATTCTGTTCCATTGGTCCATGTATCTCTTGTTGTACCAGTACCAGGCTGTTCTGACTACTGTGGCGGTATAATAGGTTCTAAAATCAGGGAAAGTAAGGCCTCCCACTTTGTTCTTCTTTTTCAGTAATGCCTTATTTATCTGGGGCCTCTTTCCCTTCCATATGAAGTTGATGATTTATTTCTCCATCTCATTAAAGAATGTCCTTGGGATTTGGATCAGAATTGCATTAAATATATAGATCGCTTTTGGTACAATAGACATTTTTATAATATTAAGTCTTCCTATCCATGAGCAAGGTATGTTCTTCCACTTACGTAAGTCTCTTTTGGTTTCTTACAGAAGTGTACTGTAGTTTTCTTTGTGTAAGTCTTTCACATCTCTGGTAAGCTTTATTCCTAAGTATTTTATCTTCTTGGGGGCTACTGTAAATGGCGTTGATTTGGTGATTTCCACTTGGATGTGCTTTTTGCTGGTGTAGAACACTCCAACTGATTTTTGTATGTTTATCTTGTATCCCGATACTCTACTGAACTCTTCTATTAGTTTCACTAGTTTTCTGGAGGATCCCTTAGGGTTTTCTGTGTATAAGATCATGTCATCTGCAAGTAGAGATACATTTACTTCTCCTTGCCAATCTGGATGCCCTTTATTTCTTTATCTAGCCTAATTGCTCTGGCTAGGACTTCCAGCACAATGTTGAATAAGAGAGGTGATAAAGGGCATCCTTGTCTGGTTCCCGATCTCGATGGGAATGTTTTCAGGCTCTCTCCATTTAGAGTGATGTTGGCTGTTCGCTTTGTATAAATGCCCTTTATTATGTTGAGAAATTTTCCTTCTATTCCTATTTTGCTGAGAGTTTTTAACATGAGTGAGTGTTGAACTTCACCAAATGCCTTTTCTGCATCAATTGATAAAATCATGTGATTCTTGTCTTTTGTTTTATTTATGTGGTGGATTACATTAATTGTTTTTCTAATGTTGAACCATCCCTGCATACCTGGTATGAATCCCACTTGGTCATGGTGAATTTTTTTTTGGATATGTTGTTGAATTCTATTGGCTAGAATTTTGTTGAGGATTTTTGCATCTACATTTATCAGAGGTATAGGCCTATAATTTTCTTTTCTTGTGGTGTCTTTACCCGGTTTTGGTATCAGAGATATGGTGGCTTCATAGAATGAGTTTGGTAGTATTCCATCCTTTTCTATGCTCTGAAATACCTTTAGTAGTAGTGGTGTTAACTCTTCTCTGAAAGTTTGGTAGAACTCTGCAGTGAAGCCATCCGGACCGGGGCTTTTTTTTTGTTGTTGTTGGGAGTTTTCTGATTACCTTTTCAATCTCTTCTTTTGTTATGGGTCTATTTAGTTGTTCTACCTCTGTAGGTAGTGTGTTTCTAGGAATTCATCCATTTCTTCTAGGTTTTCAAATTTGTTTGAGTATAGTTTTTCATAGTAATCTGATATGATTCTTTTAATTTCAGTTGGGTCTGTTGTAATATCGTCCCTCTCATTTCTTATTCAGGTTATTTGCTTCCTCTCCTGTTTTTCTTTTGTCAGTTTGGCCAGTGGTTTATCAATTTTGTTGATTTTCTCAAAAAACCAGCTTTTGGTCTTGTTAATTCTTTCAGTTGTTTTTCTGTTTTCTATTTCATTTAGTTCAGCTCTAATTTTTCTTATTTGTTTTCTTCTGGTGCCTGTGGGTTTCTTTTGTTGCTCTCTTTCTGTTTGTTCAAGTTGTAGGGATAGTTCTTTGATTTTGGCCCTTTCTTCTTTTTGGATGCGTGCATTTATTGATAAAAATTGGCCTCTGAGCACCACTTTTGCTGTGTCCCAAAGGTTCTGATAGGAAGTTTTTTCATTCTCATTGGATTCTCTGAATTTCTTTATTCCATTCTTAATGTCTTCTATAATCCAGTCTTTTTTGAGCAGGGTATTGTTCAGTTTCCAACTGTTTGATTTCTTTTCCCTGCTTTTCCCGTTATTGATTTCCACTTTTATGGCCTTATGGGCAGAGAAGATGCTTTGTAATATTTCAATGTTTTGGATTCTGCTGAGGCTTGCTTTATGACTTAATACGTGGTCTATTCTAGAGAATGTTCCATGTGCACTTGAAAAGAAAGGACACTTGGTTGCTGTTGGGTGGAGTGTTCTGTATATGTCTACGAGGTCAGGTTGGCTGATTGTGGCATTTAGATCTTTCGTGTCTTTATTGAACTTCTTTCTGTACGTCCTATCGTTCACCGAAAGTGGTGTGTTGATGTCTCCTACTATTATTGTGGGGCTGTCTATCTCACTTTTCAATGCTGATAGAGTTTGTTTTATGTATCTTGCAGCCCTGTGATTGGGTGCATAAATATTTAACATGGTTATATCTTCTTGGTGTGTTGTCCCTTTAATCATTATATAGTGTCCTTCCTTATCCTTTCTGATGGATTTAACTTTAAAGTCTATTTTGTCAGAAATTAATGTTGCCACTCCTGCTCTTTTTTGGTTGTTGTTTGTTTCATATATTGTTTTCCATCCTTTGGGTTTTAGTTCGTTTGTGTCTCTAAGTCTAAGGTGTGTCTCTTGTAGGCAGCATATAGTCGGATCTTGTTTTTTAATCCATTCTGCCACTCTCTGTCTCTTTATCGGTGCCTTTAGCCCATTTACATTCAGGGTAATTATGGATAGGGATGAATTTAGTGCTATGATTTTGATGTCTTTTTTTGTGTTTTGTTGACAGTTTCTTTTTTCCACTTGATTTTATGTGCTGAGTAGATTTCTTTATATATTGTCCTTTCCTCATATTTGCTGTTGTTGGTTTTGTTTCTGCTGAGTCTCTATTTTTCCCTTGTATTTTATTTTGATGAGTAGAATAATTTGTCTCCTTTGTGTTTACCTTATTTTTTACCCCATTTTTCTAAATTTAAAACTAACTTTTATTTCTTTGTATCACCGTATCTTCCTCTCCATATGGAAGGTGTATGATTACATTTCTTAGTCCCTCTTTATTATTTTAATGTTGTCTTCTTTTATATAATAACATCGCTGTTACCCTGTTTTGTTTTTTTTTGGATTTACCTGTGTAGGTTGACTTCTGGTTGCTCTGCCCAGTGTTCTAGTCTTGGGTTGATACCTGATATTATTGATTTTCTTACCAAAAAACTCCCTTTAGCATTTCTTGTTGTTTTGGTTTGGTTTTTACAAATTCCCTAAAGTTGTGTTTCTTTGGAAATGTCTTAAATTCACCTTCATATTTAAGAGACAGCTTTGATGGATATATGATTCTTAGCAGGCAATTTGTTTCCTTCAATTTTTTAAATATGTCATCCCATGCCTTCTTGCCTGCATTGTTTCTGCTGAGTAGTCCGAGCTTATTCTTATTGGCTGTCCCTTGTAGGTGACTTTTATCCCTCGCTGCTCTTATAATTGTCTCTTTATCTTTGGTTTTGGCAAGCTTGATTATAATATGTCTTGGTGACTTTCTTTTAAGATCTACCTTATGTGGAGTTCGATGAGCATCTTGGATAGATATCTTCTTATCTTTCACAATATCAGGGAAGTTTTCTGCCAACAAATCCTCGACAATTTTCTTTGTATTTTCTGTTATCCCTCCCTGTTCTGGTACTCCAATCACTCGTAGGTTATTTCTCTTGATAGAGTCCCACATGATTCTTAAGGTTTCTTCATTTTTTTAAATTCTTTTATCTGATTTTTCTTCAAATATATTAGTGCCAAGTGATTTATCTTTGAGGTCAGAAATTCTAGCTTCTACTTGCTCAGTTCTGCTCCTCTGACTTTCTACTGAGTTGTCTAATTCTGTAATTTTATTGTTAATCTTCTAAATTTCTGATTGCTGTCTGTCTATGGATTTTTCCAGCTTATTAAGCTTTTCATTATGTTCCTGAATAATCTTTCTGATTTCTTCAGTTGCTTTAGCTGTGTGTTCCTTGGCTTGTTCTGCGTATTGCCTCATTTCCTTCCTGATGTCTTCAAGGGTTTTGTATACTAAACTTTTGTATTCTGCATCTGGTAATTCCAGGAATGCACTTTCATCTAGAAGATCCCTGGATTCTTTGTTCTGAGAGCCTGTTGTGGTGATCATGGTCTGTTTCTTTATGTGACTTGATATTGACTGTTGTCTCTGAGCCATCTCTAAGTTATTGTATTAGTTTATGCTTGCTTACTGTGTCGTAGTTCCTTGCTTTGTTTTGTTTTGGTATACCCCTATGGGTTGGTTAAGTGAGCTAGCTTGATTATTTTCGCCTTTGGAGTTCTGGTGTCCTGTCCCCAGCTGGCTAGAGCTGTTATCAGGTATATCATTCTAGCAGTCCCTTCAGTTTTCTTGTATGAATTCAGCTCAGGTTTCCAGGTAGCTGATATCAAGTGTGTGGTACAGGCTCTGTCCTACAGTCTTAGAGGGGCAGGGGTGATTGGCGTATATACCTGTATCTGATTGCAGCAGGGGGTCACGCTCTGAACAAGGCAGGGGACTGAGAACTGACCCCCAATGTCTCTGAGGAAAACCTGTCTCTGTTCCCTAGAGCGTGCTGGTGGGTGGGTTCTGCAGAGGGACCATGGGCACCCAAAGCTTTTGGTTGTATGGACTGGGAGGTACCAGTTATCTTTGGGCCCCTGTCTCGGGTGGCTGGGTGACCTGAGTGGAGCTACCAGTCCTTAGGTCCCTGATGTGGGTAGGTGAGGACCTTTTTTTAACAGGAAAGCAATGTCAAATGTCAAACACCCACCTCTCCACCATACAGCTGAAATGGTTGGAGTTTGCCAACAAGGACCTATTCTCCTGAAATAGGCCCACACAGGTCCATGCAGAAGGGAAAGGTGCTCAAGGTCCACGGATAGTTTATGCCTGAACAGGAGCCGCTTCTGTCCTGAGCTCCCCCAGTTAATGGAGCTAGCAAATTATCTTTTCCCCCCAGTTGCAAATTTTTTCCTTCTCCAAGGCCGGTAGGACGGCTCAGGTGCTCACCAGGGTCTATCTCAGGCCCAGGGATTCAGCCGCTGAAGCTGGCTTGGGGGTGGGGGTGCGGTAAAATATACGCAAGTACTTAGCTTTTGCCGAGAGCGCCCTTCTCCTCAGGTTCCGGAGGTGTGAGTGGGCTGTGTGGCTGCTGCTTCTCCCTGAGGAAAGTGCGGCCGAGCGCTAGGACCAGCCCACCGCTGCCACCCCCGCCGCTGCTACCCCCGCCACTGCCACCCCCGCCACTGCTCCAGGAATGGTGCCTGAGGGCTCCCCGTGATTCAGGTCCGGTAACTCCTCTCCACTTCTGAACGGCCTCTTCCTCCCCTTGCCCCTCAGTTCATTGTCTAAGCTTGCCTTTGATGCTCAGGGCTCCCAGTTTGTCACAAATATACTCATTTCACTTGTTTTTTCAGGTCTTTGTTGTAAAGAGGGCTCCACGGAAGCATCTGTCTATTCCGCCATCTTGGCTCCGCCTCCTCCTCCATAGGGTTTTGAATGGCCAATGTCTATAAAACACAAGATTACACCTAAAAGTTCACCATCACTCCACTTCTACAAAAACCAGTTGTTTTCTAGTCGGTTCTGATTTGTGGTGACCCCATGTGTGTCAGAATAAAACTGTGTTCTGAAAGGTTTTCAGTGGTTTCGTTTTTGGAAGTGGATTGCCAGATCTTTCTTCCAAGTTCTGTCTGGATGGAATTGAACTTCTAACTTCAGTTAGCAGCCCAGTACGTTAACCGTTAACCGTTTGCACCACCTAGGAATTTCTGTTACCTCCACAGGTCTCTGTTTTTGGCTTTGAGATGCAAACATCCACCTGCCTCTGACTCACCTGGGAAGCTTGTTAGCATACAGATTTCCTGAGCCCTATGCCTGGCACTCTGGGAAGAGGGCCAGGGCATCTGCGAACTCCTCAGATGACCCTTCTGCCCTCTGGCTTTGGAGACAGAAAACTGTGCTGGGTTCCATGCTTTGCCCTTTACTAGCTGCATGATGTTTTTCAACAGCTTCGTTGAGATATAACTCACAGACGTATACCATACAATGCACCCACGTAATGTGTACTGTTCAATGGATTCCAGTATATTCAGAGTTGTGGAACCGTTAAAAAAAAAAAAAAAATTACTACGATTTAATTCCAGAACCTTTTCATCACCCCAAAAAGAAACCCTGTACCCTGGAGCAGTCATTCCCCATCCCGCAGCCATGCCCCACCCCCAGGTGATGACTAACCTGCTTTCCATGTCTATAGATTTGCCTACTTCAGACACTTCATACAAATGGAATCCTATAGTATGTGGCCTTTTGCATCTGGCTTATTTCACTGAACATAACGTGTTCAGGTGTACGTATCAGTAATGCATATCTTTTTAAGGCTGAGTAATATTCCATTGCACGTATATACCGTGTTTTATTTATACTTTCTTCCATTGGCAGTTGTTTCTTCCTCTTGTCTATTGTGAATAACACTGCCATGAGCATCGGTGCACAAGTGTCTGCTGGAGTCCCTGCTTTCAATCTCTTGGGTATATAGCCAGGAGTGGAATTGCTAGGTTGTATGGTAGTTCCCACTGCCTGCTTTCCTCCTTGATGCTGATCTGGCCCCAGAGAACTACACCCTCCTTGTTGGTTTCCTTTAACCCTGCCCGCACATCTGTAAAAAGCTCCTATTTAGAATCACTCTAAGTGTTTCATCTGCCTCCTGCCTGGACCTGGACTTGCGGATATAAGACTGCAGACCCTAGTGAATCCACAAGGTACCATCCCCTCTAAGGCTGGACTCCCATTGTGGGAGCAGGGGACCCTGGTGAATCAACAGGTATCAACCCTTCTAAGGCTGGACTCCTATTGTGGGAGCAGCGGACCCTGGTGAATCCACAAGGTATCATCCCTTCTAAGGCTGGACTTCCATTGTGGGAGCAGCTGCTTTTAATGTGGGGTGGGTCCTTCTTGCGAAAGTACATCTGGGAATCTGGAAATGCGAAGCAGTCCTCTGCAAGGAAGGTCAGCTCCTTGCAGCAGCCTCTGCTGGCCAGAGCATGGCATGGAGGCCAGAGCAGGGGCTTTGGTGCACAGGTTCTAGTTGCTTCTGGAGCAACACTGGGGACATGCCTCAGGTCATTGGGTACTTCTGCACTGGGGGAATGAGGATGGTCTGTTCTGTATTCTCCTTTGGGGCAATGGAGGGGGGTGACAAGTCATCTCACGCCACACTCTGGCAATCTGCCCAGACGAAAGGTAGATGTGGCCTGGGCAAGGTTCCTGGGTGGTGCAAAGGGTTTGTGCTTGGCTTCTAACAGAAAGGTTGGTGGTTGGAACCCACCCAGCAGCCTCATGGAAGAAAGGTCTGGTGATCTGCTTCCATAAAAGACAACAGCCAAGAAAACCTACGGACCACAGCTCTACCCTGTAACACATGGAGTTGCCATGAGTGGGAATTGACTCCATAGCAGTGAGTTTGGATATTCGCTTTAATGGTCTGGGTGGGAGGTTAGGAGACAGACGCAGGAGGAGTCCAGCTTACCAGACACCTCTGGCTTGCTTTCTAGGTTATGTGCAACCCCTTACTAGGCCAGCTTTACCCCTGCTCTCTCTGCGACTCAAAGACACCAGGCCCTCCCTGGCTGGTTGGCCAGCTGGAAGTCCTGCTGCAGGCTGACATGACACCCCCAGGCAGTGCCTTATCAGCATCCTCCTTCCATTTCCAGAAATTCTCTCTCCTCCTAGGCTCAAGTTCAGACCGATCTCCCCACCTTGTAACTCCCTCCTCCCGCCCTTCACTCCGTCTTTGCCCCATCCCCCCTCATTGTCATTGCTGACCTTAGTCGGTTGCATTCCTATTTCCTCGACCTTGGCTATGAGGGCCAACCCCTCTGCTCCACTACAGATGGATCCTCCCCAGATTTCAGCTCCGATTTATGAGCAGAAAACACTTGCTTTTAGACGTTCTCACAGCCCATCATGCTTGTCTACTGCAAATGAGCCAATGCATGCTGCCTACAGAGGGGCGGCTGTTCATTGTCCGGGGGCGTTTATCTCAGTGGGACACAAAGATTGGGGTGTCTGCCAGCCCAGCTCTTTCTCAACATGCTGGAGAGGGGTACACTTCACTCACCTAGAAAGGCTCCGAATTTATGGTGCTCTCAGATCAAAACAAGGTCACAGGAAAATTGGCTGCCCCCACTGTGAGTCCAAAGTGATTTCCACTAAAATAGGTAGAGAAGATGGAGATCATGGAGAAGTGAATTTTGAATTTAGTGTCTAGTGCTCCAGCTTCTAAAAATAGCCTCTCTCCCGGGATCTGACCTTGGCTTTCTCTTTTGGTTGTCTCCTTTGAAACTGTGTAGACGTGTCTTTGTGAAATTTCTTCCTGCTTGCTACCAATTCCCCACCGCGAGTCAGAGCACACTTCAAATGCAGCATATCCCAAACTGAACTCATTCGTTCGTTCATTCATTCATCCATTGTGCTCAGTTGGTCACCATCATCTCCAAACTGCTCTGCATCCTCACTGCTCCCCCACCCCGAGTTGCTGGCACTGCCATTCCACCTCACCTTGGCTCTGAACCTCCCAGTCTTCCGCATTCTCATCCCTTTCATTTCCCACCCCCAGCAGACCACAACCCCCAGCTGTCTGCCAACGGTTCTCTGCTTCCTGGCTTTCCCTGCTCCAGTCTACCCTCGAACCCAAAGCCTGAATTCTGTGAGGCACCACTCTGGGCCCTCTGCTCCTGCTACAAACGTTCATTCATTATGGAGGAAATGTTGACAACTCATCTCATTCTTTGTGCATCTGACATTTCTTGAATATATATTATGTGCTGGGCATGATATTTGGGGCTGGGATTATAATGTGACCGAGACCCCCAGGTGCTCACAATTCAATATGAGAGACAAACATGACACTGCACCATCAAATGGAAAGCTCTGTGATGGAGCAAGTGTGTACTCTGGGCAGGGATGGGTTATCCAATCGACAAGGTAAGCACAGTGCTTACCTTGCTTACCAGATCATCTGTGGTGGCCAATTTCATATCAGAGATTCTGCTTCTGGGTATGGCTGCCATCTGTCTTTTCCCCAACCCCCTAGCACATTCCTACAGAATCAAAGCCTGTTTTCAAATTTACAATCCCTGACAGGGGCGGATGACCCAGTAAGCAAGGTAAGCCTGGGCTTACTTGTGTTTACTTACTAATCTGTAGAGAACAATTACACGTGGGTTTTACCACTGTGTGAAACTCATGTGAAATTGGTCACTGCGGATTAGTATGTAAGCACAAGTAAACCCGTGCTTATCTTGCTTACCGGGTTGTCTGCACCTTACTCTGGGACCACAAATAAGGGCCCTGACCACAGACACAGGTGTCGGGAGGGCCCCCAGTACTTGCAGGATCAGGTCTAGATTCCTTAGTGTGGGGGCAGGGTTATCCACACTGGGCCAGCTTCCCTTCCAGCCCTGGCCCCCAGTCTTCTCACATGTCCCATGAACCAGCCACAAAGGACTCCTCCGGCCTCTTCCCAAAGACGCCAGCATCCTCCGACACCTGAACATTTTTGCTCATTTTTCTTTCTCCCTGGATTATCCTTACTCCTCACCTCTACCTGTCAAAATCCTACTGAGTCTTCAAGAGCCATAAAACACTACCTCCTCCCTGATGCTTTCCCTGGTTTCCAGATTCACACATAATCTCCTTTTTCTGCCCCTTTCTCTTTCTACATGGTACACAGCAATGGTCTGTATGCTTCTTATTGGTGGCCTTGAACCCAGCGGGGGCAGGGACCACATTTGTATATCTTTGAGAACCCTAAAGGACTGCCTTCCATAATGCTCTGTAAGCAGTAGAAGGGTGAGCTCAGGAGAGGGCCCAGCAGGACGGTCTTCCCAGCTACACTGAAACCCTGATGACCCCGCACGGTAGATTCAGACTGCCCTATGGATACTGCTGCTTCATTGTGCTGGGATCCTCTAAGCCGTTTCCTCCCTCACTAGGCCCAGACAAAGTCAAGGGTGAGTCCCATTCATCTTTGTGTCCCTGGAGCCTTGGCTGGCAACTTGCAGGTCCTCCTAAACATTTCCTCTGCCCGACCAAGTCCAGGTCATTCTGTCTTTCACTTAACCATGTGTACTCTTTAGTACGAAGTCCCTGGGGGTCGCAAATGGTTAAGCACTTGACTACCAACTCACCCAAAGGTGCCTCAAAAGAAAAACCTGGCAATCTGCTCCTGAAAGCTCACAGCCTTGAAAACCCTGTGGGGTACAGTTCTACTCTGCACACTTGGGGTCGCCACGAGTTGGAATGAACTCAGTGGCAACTGGTTGGTCTTCAGCAGTGTGAGACTGAATTAAAGCTCTTGCAAGTGTAAGGGCATTTTGTTATTTTTCTAGGTCCACTGCTCGCTGCCATCCTTCTCAATCCATCCCTATTTCTCAACCTGCTGGCAAACCTTCCCCTCCTAACCCCGCTTTATTTGGACTGGCCAGCAGCCCAATCCATATGACCTCCCTCCCCTCCCCTCCCCTTGCACTTGAGCCTCTCACCTTGACTTTGCTTTGGAGAAAGTATAAGGGGCTGGTTTCCTCCGTCCCCTTGAATCATATTCTGTAATCTTGATCAGCATTTTTATTTCATGTGGTAAGATGTTCTGCCTTGGAGTCTGACTTCTTTGGGGGAGGGGAGGGAGTTGGAAAGAGGAGTGTGGATGATGGCTTATTTTATTATGTGTGATGGCCACGGGGTAGACAAGCAATCCGTCAAGCTGGAGGCTGGGGGTGGGAAGGGGGAGAAGGACACTAAATACCGTAAAGTCACAGTGCAAAATATTTTTCAAGGAGACATCAAAGCCTTTTTCCATAGTGTCTTGCCTTGACCCCATTTCACACTGGCAAAACACAAACTCAAATTAGAATAAAAAATACCAGGCCAGCTCCATTTAGCTAGTTGGGCTGCTGGGCTAAGTGACTGGTTTTATTAAAGTCACCAAGTGCAAACATTCCAAGATTTATTTTCCTTGCTTATAATTTTTTCTGCCTTTCCACTGGTGGGCTGTTTATTTCTAATGATTTGGTAGGAAAAAACACTCGCTCATACCAGTGGAGGTCTTATATGCCAAACAGCAAGAACATATTTTACTGCAGAATAAAACCCCTGCAAAACAGGCTCCGGGGGGTCGGCTCAACGGCCAGTTTACAAGTGTAGTACAATTGACGCCATTATAATTAAAAAAAAAAATTAGTTCCCTGCAACAGTCTGATTTTTCAGGGCAAAGATCTGAATCTTTCTCTTTGCGCGTGAATATCCCCGGACTGGAGCAGAAACATGGAGGGTGAGTCATAGACCAGCTCTGGGCTTTAAAGACTAACGCAGATCCTATAAATCTAACCCACATTCTTTCATAGGGAATGACTGACTTTTATGAAAGCCAAGGGTTGTAAATCTGAAACCTAAATAGCTTACTTTGCAGCAGATAAACACAGATTTATTTATTGACTGAGCCCTAACTTAACCCTTTCACGGCACCACTGAGGACTTGGTGGCAGGGGGTGGGGGATATATGGTTTCTGGGTGACACAACTACTAACTTAAGGGTTGATATTTCAAACTTACCCAGCAGCACTGTGGAAGAAAGGCCTGGCTGTCTGCTTCTGTAAAGATTACAGCCAAGAAAACCCTGTGGAGCAATTTACTTTGCGTGCATCGGGTTGCCATGAGTCAGAGTCGACTAGATGGCCATGGGTTTGGTTTTTGTGGTTTATAGTGGGGACTGCTCAGACCCAGCACTGGTGTTTCTCCCTAAAAGCTGAAGTGTGGATGGGTCGTACCACATGACTATCTTCAGGAGTCCGGGTTGGAGAGACATAAGGAGTGTGTCTTTCTGCGGCCAAGGGCGCTTCCTACTGGTCCACCTCTGCCTGGTGCACCTTGAACTGCTGGGAGATGGCATTTAAAGGACAGTTTCCAACACACAGGAGCTAACGTAGAAGGGGTTTCTGTGTGGGTGCTTGTATGTGAGCCGGGGCCAGCCTCGGCTTCTGATCCCGAGATGTGTGCCCCTGGCAAAGCATCAAACCTCCCTGGAGAAGGACCCCAACCTTCTCCTCCACAAAATCGTGCATCTCATATGCTGTGACGATCAAATAGGATGCTTAATAAAGTGCTTAAAAAAAAATTTTTTTTTAGCACAGTGCTGGCCCATGGGCAGCACTCAAGACCTGCTAGCAGTATCTTAGCACTATTAGAACTATGGTTAGGTAGACCAGGCTTCTCAAATGCACACAGCAGTTCCCTGGGGAGCTCACTAATATGCAGATTCTGAGGCAGCTGCCTGAGACTGAATTTCTACCAAGCTCCCAGGTGATGCCAATGCGGCTGGTCCCTGAACACACCGTACCCTTTCTCTTTCAATTCTCAGCACAACGCTTTGCCATGTGGCCAGGTCAAGGAATCCTACTGGGGTTGATGTTACTATCATCCCAGCCATCAGCTTGATTCTTGGCAAAGCCACAGGTCTCACTGGGTCTCGAAACCTCCCCAGCCCAACGTGTGCTGCCACATTCCTCGCTGCAGGGCCAGCAGGTCCTTGGGTTGTGGTGGTGGCCCAGGCTTGATGTCCACTCTTCACTGCCTCCTGTCCCTCCAGCCGCCTCCTCATGGTTGCTGGGCCTTGTCTCCATGGGCCTGGCCCGTGGTCGTGCAGCCCCTTTTAGCCTCAAGCTTCTGTGTTTAAACAAGTCACGCCCTGTGTTGCCGACCAAACTTTAAAGGGAAAAAGGGCCCGCCAGCCAGGAGGGAGGGAAGGGCGTCTATCATTTTTATGTGGCATTTCAAAGGAGGAGGCCCCGCACAGCCTGGAGACAAAGGCCTGCTCTGGGCTTAATGGAGACCTGGGTTTTAATCATTAATGCTTAATACTAAACCGGCTCGAGGAGGCCCCGCAGGGGTCGGAAGGGTGCCCCGGATGCCCTGGCTCAGCCCTCAGGTGGCGGGGGTGCCACAGGGGTTGGATGGCTTCAGACCCTTGCGGGGTGTGGATGTGTTGGGCCCTGGGCCTATCCTCGTTAATGGGGGGCTTCCGGTTGAAGCTGAGTGTGGGGGCCTTCTAGCTGCAAGAGCCTGGGAATCTAGAACTTAGTGTGTGGGGACAGGGGGCACATTCATGGGCACGTAGGGGCACCAGATGGGGAAATGGGTCCTTCACACCCACTTACCTTGTCCTGGACAGGTGGGGACATTAGCCTCTCTCTAGACCAGACCTGGGTTGAGTAAGCAGCCCAAAGCCATGCTCACTTGATCTATGGCAACCCTGGGAGTCCAGTGCAGCAGGATAGGCCCCAGAGCCAGCTCCCCCACGTGCCTCCTTCTGCTGTGCCTCCTGTGGTGCCCCCACCCTGCTCATCTCCCTCTTCTCCCTAGGACTGAATTTTCAACTCTGACCTTGGCAGTCCTCCCATCCTCTCAGCCTCCCACCCACCTGGCAGGCCTTCCCCCACACTCAGTGCCCCTAGCTCTCCACCTTATCTTATTTTAATCATTTACCTGAGGCTGGGAATGAGGCGTCTCCTTCAATGTTTTCTCAAGTGCTTGACAAAGACTTGCATCACACAGAGAGAAAGTCATTTCCTTTCCAACTGTCCTCCAAACCTTCTGATGACAAGGAGCTGAAAGGACAACCAGGTGCAGGCCTCTCAGCCTCTTTAGCACTTGTTACACCACCTTCTTCACAAGGAGGAGCAGGCCCTGGGCTCAGAGCCATTAACAGGCCAGGCATCTGGCTAGAATAAGCACTGTACGGTATTTGCTGCATTTCTGTACTTATTTTTAACTTATTTTTGTGTTGAGGTTAGCACTGTAAGTGGTGTTAAATTGAATGTTAACCATGAGTCGATAACGACTCATAGCGACCCCATGTGATGCAAAATAGAACTGCACTCCCTGTAGGATTTTAAATGGCTGTGATCTTTCATTAGTACATCACGAGGCCTTTCTTCTGAGGTGCCTTTGAGTGGATTTGAACCACCAACTTATCTGTGCCACCCAGGTACTCCAAACTAGATGTTAAGCTGGGTGAATTATCACAAACTGGACACCTTATGAAATCAGCACCAGGATCAAGAAACTGAATTATCACCCACAGGATTGCATTAGCCCCTGCCCAGATTCCACAAAAAGTGCTCTGGTGATTTGATGGCAAGAAACCAGATACTTTAGGACGAAATACTTGGTTCTATAAGTGAATCCCCGTAGAATGACCTCATGGTCATCCAAACACCAAAGCTGTTATAGCTCATGGTGGAACCCATGGCATATATGAGGCTATCTACCATGGGATCCCTGTGGTGGGCATTCCCTTGTTGTGGATTAGCCTGATAACACTGCTCACATGAAGGCCAGGGGGGCAGCAGTGCATCTGAACATAGACACAATGACAAATACAGGTTTGCTCAAGGCTTTGAAGACAGTCATCAATGACCCATCACATGAAGAGAATGCTGTGAGGTTATCAGCCACTCACCCTGTAAAGCCACTGGACGGAGCCATCTTCTGGATTGAGTTTGTCACGTACCATGAAGCAGCCAAGCACCTTCGCCCAGCGCCCTCAGCCTCACCTGGTCCCAGTACCACTCTTTAGATGTGACTGGGTTTCTACTGGTTTGTATGGCACTCTTTATTTTCCTTGTCATAAAATGTTGCTTGTTTGGTTATCAAGAGTTTTTTAAGACAAGAAAGAAGAAAAAGAGGGACTTATAGATCTCTTTAAGACCTAAGATAATAGGCATGAAAGGTGAGACCATCCCATTTAATTTAACCACTATGGTTCAAGTTGTGGGAAGATTCTCCTCCACATCTGGCAAGAGCTGCGCCTGTTCTGATTCCCCCAGATATTTTACTGTTGGTTAATTGTTATGGTGTTAGTTAACCCATTCTACCCTAATGAGGAAGAATCCTCTGTGCTTTTTGATAAATTCTTTCTCAATATTCCTCTTCAAACGAATAGTTCCATTCATCAGATCAAAAAGGCAAATGCATTATAATGACATGTGCAAAGACCTGGAGTGAGAAAACCAAAATGGAAGAACATGCTCAGCATTTTTCTCAAACTGAAAGAACTGAAGAGCAAATTCATGCCTTGAGTTGCAATAGTGAAGGATTCCATAGGCGAAATATTGAATGATGCCGGAAGCATCAAAAGAAGATGGAAAGAATACACAGAGTCAACTCTAGCAAAAAGAATTGGTTGACGTTCAACCATTTCAGGATGTGGCACATGCTCAAGAATTGATGGTACAGAGGAAAAAGTCCAAGCTGTACTGAAGGCATTGGCAAAAACAAGGCTCCAGAAATTGATGGAATACCAATTGAGAGTTTCAGCAGGTGGATACAGAGTGGAGGTGCTTACTCATCTATGCCAAGAAATTTGGAAAAACAGCTACCTGGCCAACTGACTGGAAGAGATCCATATTTGTGCCCATTCCAAAGAAAGATGATTCAAGAGAATGTGGAAATTATCAAACAATATCATTAATATCATTCACAAGTAAAATTTTGCTGAAGATCATTCAAAAGTGGTCGTAGTAGTGCATCAATATGGAACTGCCAGAAATTCAAGCTGAATTCAGAAGAGGACATGGAATGAGGGATATCATTGCTGATGTCAGATGGATCCTGGCTGAAAGCAGAGAAAACCAGAAAGATGTTTACTTGTGTTTTATCGACTATGCAAAGGCATTCAGCTGTGTGGATCATAACAAATTATGGATTAAATTTTGAAAAATGGGAATTCCAGAACACTTAATTGTGCTCATGCAAAACCTGTACATAGACTAAGAGACAGTCATTTGAATAGAACATGGGGATACTGTGTGGTTTCAAATCAGGAAAGGTGTGTGTCAGGGTTGTATTCTTTCATCATACTTATTCAATCTGTATTATTCGTTGGAGAAGCCAGACTATATAAATAAGAACAGGGCATCAGGATTGGAGGAAGACTCATCAACAATCTGCGATATGCAGATGACACAAACTTACTTGCTGAAATTGAAGAGGACTTGAAGCACTTACTGATGAAGATCAAAGACTACAGCCTTCAGTATGGATTACACCCCAATATAAAGAAAATAAAAATCCTCACAACTGGACCTATTGGCAACTTATTAGCAACATCATAATAAATGGAGAAAATATTGAAGTTGTCAAAGATTTCATTTTACTTAGATCCACAATCAACAGCCATGGAAGCAGCATTCAAGAAATCAAATGATGTATTGCATTGGCCAAATCTGCTGCAAGGGACCTCTTTAAAAAGTTGAAAACCAAAGACGTCACTTGGAGGACTCAGGTGTGCCTGACCCAAGCCATGGTATTTTCAATAGCCTCATATACATGGGAAAGCTGGACAATGGACTAGGAAGACTGAAGAAGAATTGATGCCTTTGAATTATGGTGTTGGCAAAGAATATTGAACATACCATGTACTTTCAGAAGAACGAACAAATCTGTCTTGGAAGAAGTACAGCAAGAATGCTCCTTAAAAGCAAGAATGGCAAGACATAGTCTCACGTATTTTGGACATGTTATCAGGAGGGATCAGTCCCTGGAGAAGGACATCATGCTCGGTAAAGTAGAGGGCCATCAAAAGAAAGGAAGATTCTCCATGAGATGGATTGACACAGTGGCTGCAACCTTGGGCTCAAATGTAGCAAACGATTATGAGGATGGTGCAAGACCAGGCAGTGTTTTGTTATGTTGTTCATAGAGTCACTATGAATCAGACTCAACTTGATGGCACTTAACAGCAACAACAACAGCCAGGGATATAAGGATGCATTATGTTCAAGGTATTATTCTCATTTTGTAAATCCTGAAAACTTCTACTTCGATGATGACTTCTGTATAATTTCATAACTGGAAAAATAAAGGAAACTCACTGGAGCCTCAACCTCTTGATTTGAAAAGATCAGAAAGCCTGATGTTGTCACTGTGCATTTTCAGAGACATTTTCCATATAAATAAAGTGCATTCATTTAGGGGGGAAAACCCAGAATTATCAGCTCCCAGAAACCCCTAGCTTGCCTTTGTCTAGTCATTCCCTTCATCCCCCCCCTCCCCAAAAAAGGGCTAACCACTCTCCTAGCTTCTAACAGCATAGGTTAGTGTTACCTAATTTTTGCATGTCAATTATATAAATGGAATCTCCCCACGTCTGGCTTCTTTTGCTCACCTTCGCATGTGTGAGATTCATCCATGTTACTGGGTATAGTTGTGGATCATCCATTCCCATTGCTGAAGATATTCCTTGTATTAATTTTCATGGCAACTTTCCATGTGTAGCACATACAAACTGGTTTTCCACTTACCTCTCTCAACATACCTACTTTTTAGAATTCTTAGAGAAAATCATAGATTATGAAAAAAGTGAAATAATAGTACAGGGGGAACACAGGGCAAAAAATAGTGAAGATGGTGCACAAGTCCTGAAGATGTGGCATCCTTTCAGATTCAGGAATTCAGGGCAATGGGGTTTCTGACCCTGGACCCCCATGCCTAGGTTGGGCCAGTTTTAACTGTCAAACAGGAGCTTAGTAAAAACTCCTGGCTCACCTTTTTATCAGGTCTCTTCCAGGCCAGGCGCCATGGTCACATCCCCTGCTCGGAACTGCCTGGTGGGTCTCAGGAGGACACAGGGACCCAGCAAACACACGCACAAGTGGGCTCAGAACCTCTCCCAAGTCCCCCCGGCAGCAGAAGGGTGTGGGCGGGCCCAGGCTCCCCAGCACACCTCAGTGACCTTTCCCACCTCCCTGGGAAAATTCCTCAGCAGGAGATAAGATCCGTGTCATTAGGACCTTGTCATTAGGGCCTTGTAGGAGTCCTTATGCCTGGGAAGCAGGGAAACTTCCTATCTGGCTTGAGCCAAGGGCCTCCCAGGACTGTCTCCATCTGGAGTTTCAGCAAACCCTGCTCTGGCCTCAGAGCTAATGGCCCCACTGAAGCCCCCCAGCTAGCTTCCCTGCTGAGAGGGAGACACTTCTGGAAACAGCACCAGGCCAGGATCCCCAGGAGGCTAGATGCAAAGATGCCAAGAGAAACCCGAGCCCCTGCCTCCTATTCAATTAGGTGTCGAGTTCCATGTTTCTTTCCCAAGAGAGGAAAAGCAATTCACAAACACAAGCGATAGGTGATACTGACTTGTTTACCTTCAGATAATGCTTTGAAAGTCTTGTTGACTTCGTTAATCTCAGAGATCTGATCACCCAGCTGTTGATGGCCCGCACTTGGAGGTCAGAAAGAAAGACCTCTGTTCTCTTCCTGCAAACCCAGGTTTAAATCTCAGCAACCCTGTCACTTCATAGATGGGTGACCTTTTGCAAGTCCCTCAACCCCCCTCAACCTTAATTTCCTGGTCTGCAGCGCTGAGGAAATAATCCATTCCTTGAAGGGAAGGGCCGAGGAGAGGATTAAATGGGCCACTTCGGTCCGGCATTCAGCGCAGTGGCAGGCTAGGGAGGGCTCAGTGAGCGGCTTTGGTCTCTGTCTGGAGAAAAGGAAGAGATGAAAAAATAAAGGATAACCTCAAACCCAGTTGCTTGGTGTTTAACTCCAGTTCTTGTCATTCTTCATTCAAGTTGACGTTTTCCTTTGAACAGAAGAGAGAAATCAGAAAAGAGGCATATCTCTGTCATGCCAAGGGTGAGTCTGTTTGGTTTAGAATCTCAGGTCCACACACAGTGTGGTCCTTGGGGGCTTGTTTATTTCCAACACAGAGGTCCCCAGGGAGGGCAACCGGTCTGCACTCAGCTACTAACAAAAAGGTTGGCGCTTCAAATCCACCCAGCCATGCCGTGGAAGAAAAACCTAGCTATCTAGCCCCCACGTGTCTGTCAGTTTGTCATACTGTGGGGGCTTGCGTGTTGCTGTGATGCTGGAAGCTATGCCACTGGTATTCAGATACCAGCAGGGTCACCCATGGAGGACAGGTTTCAGCTGAGCTTCCAGACTAAGACAGACTAGGAAGAAGGACCCTGCAGCCTACTTCTGAAAAGCATTAGCCAGTGAAAACCTTATGAATAGCAGTGGAACATTGTCTGATATAGTGCTGGAAGATGAGCCCCCCAGGTTGGAAGGCACTCAAAAGATGACTGGGGAAGAGCTGCCTCCTCAAAGTAGAGTCAACCTTAATGACGTGGTTGGGGTAAAGCTTTCGGGACCTTCTGTTGCTGATGTGGCATGACTCAAAATGACAAGAAACAGCTGCAAACATCCATTGATAATTGGAACCTGAAACGTACAAAGTATGAATCTAGGAAAATTGGAAATCAACAAAAATGAAATGGAAGGCATAAACATCAATATCCTAGGCATTAGTGAGCTGAAATGGGCTGGTATTGGCCATTTTGAATCTGACAATCATATAGTCTACTATGCTGGGAATGACAACTTGAAGAGGAATGGTGTTGCATTCATTGTCAAAAAGAACGTTTCAAGATCTATCCTGAAGTACAACCCTGTCAGTGATAAGATAATATCCATATGCCTACAAGGAAGACCAGTTAATACAACTATTATTCAAATTTACGCACCAACCACTAGGGCCAAAGATGAAGAAATAGAAGATTTTTATCAACTGCTACAGTCTGAAATTGATCGAACATGCAATCAAGATGCATTGATAATTACTGGCGATTGGAATGTGAAAGTTGGAAACAAAGAAGTAGGATCAGTAGTTGGAAAATATGGCCTTGGTGATAGAAACAATGCTGGAGATCAAATGATGGAATTTTGCAAGACCAATGACTTCTTCATCGCAAATACCTTCTTTCACCAACATAAACGGTGACTATACACATGGACATCACCAGATGGAACACAGAAATCAAACTGACTACATCTATGGAAAGAGACGATGGAAAAGCTCAATATCATCAGTCAGAACAAGGCCAGGGGCCGGCTGTGGAACAGACCATCAATTGCTCATATGCAAGCTCAAGCTGAAACTGAAGAAAGTCAGAGCAAGTCCACGAGAGCCAAAATATGACCTTGAGTATAGCCCACCTGAATTTAGAGACCATCTCAAGAATAGATTTGATGCATTGAACCACCAGTGACTGAAGACCAGACGAGTTGTGGAATGACATCAAAGACATCATGCATGAAGAAAGCAAGAGGTCACTGAAAAGACAGGAAAGAGAGAAAAGACCAAGATGGATGTCAGAGGAGACTCTGAAACTTGCTCTTGAGCTTCAAGCAGCTAAAGCAAAAGGAAGAATTCATGAAGTAAAAGTACTGAACAGAAGATTTCAAAGGGCCTCTCGAGAAGAGAAAATAAAGTATTATAATGACATGTGCAAAGAGCTGGAGATGGAAAGCCAAAAATGATGAACACGCTCGGTGTTTCTCAAGCTGAAAGAACTGAAGAAAAAATTCAAGCCTCAAGTTGCAATAGTGAAAGATTCCATGGGGAAAATATTAAATGATGCAGGAAGCATCAAAAGAAGATGGAAGGAATATACAGAGTCATTATACCAAAAAGAATTAGTCACATGTTCAACCATTTCAAGAGGTGGCATATGATCAGGAACCGATGGTACTGAAGGAAGAAGTCCAAGCTGCTCTGAAGGCATTGGCGAAAAACAAGGCTCCAGGAATTGATGGAATATCAATTGAGATGTTTCAACAAACAGATGCAGTGCTGGAGGTGCTCACTCATCTATGCCAAGAAACATGGAAGACAGCTTCCTGGCCAACTGATTGGAAGAGATCCATATTTATGCCTATTCCCAAGAAAGGTGATCCAACCGAATGTGGAAATTATAGAACAATATCATTAGTATCACATGCAAGCAAAATTCTGCTGAAGATCATTCAAAAATGGCTGCAGCGGTGTATCAACAGGGAACTGCCAGAAATTCAGGCCGGTTTCGGAAGAGGATGTGGAACCAGGCATATCATTGCTGATGTCAGATGGATCTTGGCTGAAAGCAGAGAATACCAGAAGGATGTTTACCCGTGTTTTATTGATTATGCAAAGGCATTCAACTGTGTGGATCATAACAAACTATGGATAACACTGCAAAGAATGGGAATTCCCGAACACTTAATTGTGCTCATGGGGAACCTTTACATAGATCAAGAGGCAGTTGTTTGGACAGAACAAGGGAATACTGATTGGTTTAAAGTCAGGAAAGGTGTGTGTCAGGGTTGTATTCTTTTACCATACTATTTAATCTGTATGCTGAACAAATAATCTGAGAAGCTGGACTATGTGAAGAGGAACGGGGCATCAAGATTGGAGGAAGACTCATTAACAACCTGTGTGATGCAGATGACACAACCTTGCTTGCTGAAAGTGAAGAGGACTTGAAGCACTTACTAATGAAGATCAAATACCACAGCCTTCAGTATGGATTGCACCTCAACATAAAGAAAACAAAAATCCTCACAACTGGACCAGTGAGCAACACGATGATAAACGGAGAAAAGATTGAAGTTGTCAAGGATTTCATTTTACTTGGATCCACAATCAACAGCCATGGAAACAGCAGTCAAGAAATCAAAAGACGCATTGCATTGGGCAAATCTGCTGCAAACAACCTCTTCAAAGTGTTGCACAAAGATGTCACCCGAAGACTAAGGTGCTCCTGACCCAAGCCATGGTATTTTCAATCGCATCATATTCATGTGAAAACTGGACAATGAATAAGGAAGACCGAAGAAGAGTTGACGCCTTTAAATTGTGGTCTTGGTGAAGAATATTGAATATATCATGGACTGCCAAAAGAACAAACAAATCTGTCTTAGAAGTACAGCCAGAATGCTCCTTAGAGGCAAGGATGGCGAGACTGCCTCTCACACACTTTGGACATGTTGTCAGGAGGGATCAGTCCCTGGAGAAGGACATCATGTTTGGCAGAGTACAGGGTCAGCGGAAAAGAGGAAGACCCTCAACGAGGTGGACTGACACGGTGGCTGCAACAATGAGCTCAAGCATAACAATGATTGTAAGGATGGCGCAGGACTGGGCAGTGTTTCTATCTGTTGTTCATAGGGTTGCCATGAGTCGGAATCGACTCGACGGCACCTAACAACAACATCTACTTCTAAATGGTCACAGCTACTGAAAACCCTATGGAGGGCAGTTCTACTCTGAAACACATTGGGTCACCATGAGTCAAAATCACCTTGACGGCAATGTTTTTTTTTTTTTTAATCTCTCATTGAAGCTAGGATGTTTCTAAAAGGCTATCTCAGCACCCTCAATGAAGGTCCCAAAGCAGAATTCCCACAATATTTCCTTCTGCTTACACTTCGTGACCAACCCCTCCAGTGACCCCCGAGCCCTGGCAACCACTGATCTGCATCCTGTTCCTATAGTTTTGCCTTTTCCTCAATATTATATAAGAATAATTTTCCTCAATAATATATAAGAAGCCTTTTGAGACTGGCTTCTTTCTCTTAGCATTATATATTTGTGATTCATACAAGTCGTTGTCTATATCAATAATTCTTTCCTTTTTAGTGCTGAGTAGTATTCCACTGTATGGATGTACTGCCATTTGGTACATTGGATTGTCACCATTTGGAAGACAAGAGTTATTTCTAGTTTTTTGGCGATTATGAATAAAACTGCTATGAACATTTATGTTCAGGGGTTTGTGTGAACACAAGTTTTCATTTCACTTGGGTAAACATCTATTGGTGGAACTGCTGGGTCATATGGTAAGTATATTTTAACTTTTTAAGAAACTACTAGACTCTTTTCCAAAGTGGCTGTAACATTTTGCATTCCCCCCGGAAATATTTGAGAGTTCCAGTTGTTCCCCATTCTTCTCAGCACTTAGTATGTCAACTTCCTTCCTGCCTCCCTCCCTTCCTTCCTTCCTCCCTTCCTTTCTTACTCCTTTCCTCCCTCCCTCCCTCGCTCCCTTCCTCTTTCCCTCCCTCCTTTCCTCACTCACTTCCTTTCTTGTAGTTTAAGATTAAGGTGGTGTAGACACTTCTCAGCCCAAGCACACAGAATGGGGACACAAGTGAGCAAGGCTCTATGTGGAGGCAGGGGAGAACATTCCTTAAGTCCAAGAAGCATTCCTCCATTGGAAGTATGGGAAAAGTCCGGGCTGTGGAATCAGACCCCTGCTCTGATCCCAACTCTGCTATTTTCTGGCCAGGGGACCTTTAGTGAGTCCCCTCTTCTCTAAGCCACACTTTCGTCACCCACAACAGAAGGGGGAATTATAACTGTCTCCGAGCCTGGTGGTGAGCAGTTAATGGCATAATTCATGTGAAACAGTTCCACCAACTGAGATGTGTGAGAACTACAACTTCTTTTCCTTTTTTCTAATTCATTTTTGCATCCCTTTCTCTGTAGGAAATGTTTTGGCACAGGCCCTACCTCTGGGGATTTGTGTTAAGGTCCAAGTGCTCAGTAAATGTCAGCAGTTGGATTTAAAGGTTCTTGGTAAAATTGGCTATTGGAGGCTCCAATGTGCTTGTACATGATTAGAAGACTGTCGAGGGCTGTGGGAAGTGGCCACCGTGATTATTTCCCAAAGATCTCTGCTGTCCCCACCATCCTGACTTTTTCCACGGGTGACCCAAGCTCAGCTTCTCCACATACATTCTCAAGGAAACATATATATGTTCATCAAGATGAGCAAGGCCATGTCTGCCCTTTGGAGGGGTTAGCACGGACCAGGGGAGACAAGGTGAGTAGAGAAATAAGTTAAAAGGGGGTCTTCTCACCATAGAATAGGCCAAGTCAGGCAGTAAGTGATCTCAGAGGAGGAAGACCGACTACCAATCAAAGTGTTTCAGATGAGGAGGTACCATATGAGCACCTTTAGTCTGGGAAGAGTATTCAAGGCAAGGGAAGCAACATAAGCAAATGTGGGAGATGCAGAAGGGAAGAGCATTTCCTGAGAACCAGTATGGAGCTGCATTTGGCTGGCACACAGCAAGAAGGAACGTAGTAGAGAGGAAGGCTGAGAAGGCAGCCATGGGTGGCCTTGGATGCCAAGCCGAGGCATGTGGACATACTTCCTTAGGCCATGGTAAGCCAGAACCAGCTTTTAAGTAGGAAGCTTTCTGATCTAAATTGAATTTTTGGAAGGCAACTCCAGCATCTAGGAGGCAGGACTAAAGAGGGAATAGCTTCAGGCAGGTGGTCCAGGTAGGAAGCGAGGACGATGGCTGGGAGAAGAGGAAAGGAGGAACAGGTTCAGGTAGGGATGGAGTGAGAGGGGTACAGAGACAGTGGGGAGGTGAAGCTGATGGCACCTGGTAGCTGATACAGCTGGTGAGGGCATGAGCTTGGGCACAGAGAAGAGGTAGAGTTGAAGAGGTTCCTTTGCTATTGGTCATTGTATTAGTTTTCTATGGCTGCTGTGACAAACTACCACAGATGTGGTGGCTTAAAAAAACACAAATTTATTATCTGAGAGCTCTGTAGGTCAGAGGAGCCCTGGCGGCACAGTGGTTAAGAGCTCAGCTGCTAAACTAAATGTTGACGGTTTGAATCTATCAGCTACCCCTTGGGAACCCTACGGGCAGTTCTACTCTGTCCTATTGGGTCACTATGAGTCAGAATCTATTTATGGCAGTGGGTGTAATTTTTGGGGTTTGGTAGGTCAGAAGTCCAACATGGGACTTACTTGGCTAAAATCAGTGTGTCGGCAGGGCTGTGTTTCTTCGAGAGATATAGGGAGGATCCTTTTCCTTGCCTGTTCTAACTTCTAGAGGCTGCTGGCATTGCTTGGCCCACCGCTCCCTGTCCTCCATCTTTACAGCCAGCAACTCCTTGGCCTTTCTTCTGTACTCGTGTCTCCCTCTACCCACAGCCAGGAAAGGCTGTCTGATTTTAAGGACCCACATGATTAGATTTGGCCCACCTGGATAATCCAGGGTCATGCCTCCATCTTAAGGTCTTTAACCCAATCATTTCTGCAAGTCCCTTTGCCATGTAGGTGGCATACATATTCACAAGTTCCAGGGATGAAGGAAACTTTGGGGAGGGGGAGCATTGCTCTGCCCACCAAAGTTACTTAGCCTCGAGCTCCAGATCCAGGCAGGAATACCTCTCACAGTGTAGCCGATGCCTCCTTGGGGGTCCCTGTGTCCCCTCTGAACTTTCTGACCAGGCCCCTTTCTCCAGGCATTCAGCCCAAGCCCATCTCCAGCTCCTCCTTTCATGACTAACTTGATTTCTTGTCTTGGTTCCCTTCTCTTCAGCTTCTGCTCTCTTCCCCACCTCTCTGTCTCTGCCCAATTTTCTGCTTTGCATGTTGCTATGATGCTGAACAGGTTTCAGTGGCACTTCCAGACTATGTTGGCCTAGGAAGAAAGATCTGGCAATCTACTTCTGAAAACCAGCCAATGAAAACCCTATGAATCACAAAGGTCCAATATGCAGCCTATCATGGGGGGTGGTACAGGACCAAAACAGTGTTTTCTTCCATTGTGCATGGGGTTACCATGAATCAGGGCCTGTCTTGACAACAACACTAATGACTTGACTAACAACAACACCAATGACAAGACTGGCAGCTGGCTACCAGCCTCCTTGCCCTGTTCTCCACCAGCCAGCCTCCTGCCATCAGCAATTTGGGGTGTAGAATGGATATTCTTTGGGGACCCTTGAGAGAGCTGGGAGGAAACCAGCTTCCCTGTACCCCCACTGTTGAGGGGGAGTGCCTCCTCAGCCGCCTGGTGGGTGTCTTTTGCAGGCAACTCCTCTTCTTTGCCAGGGTGGGGCTATCGCTCTGACGGCTCTCAGGACCTGCCACGCGCAGAAAGGAAGCGCTTTCTTCATCTCCACGTGGTTGCCACAGCCTCCAAGGCTGGGGCACTGAATGTATATTCAGAATTCACCAGCATTCGAAGGCCTCTTAACTAAGGAGACTGTGCTCCCTCCCTAGTCAGCACCAGGCTGGAGCTTCCATCTGTTCTCAGAGCAAGCACAGATCCGAGGCTGTTTTGTTTGTCAAAGCCTCAAGAGCAAGAAATGCGGAATGAAAGCAAACAGCTCGGCCCTGACCACAATATCGTATGGTGTTTGTCCTCCAGCTCCACACGGGACCTGGCCTTGCCCTGTACACGCCCCGGGGCAGCCAGGGCCACATTCCAGGCTCATGTGGGCAGCTCAGCCTGAGGTGGCAAAACAAACACAGATGGTGACTCTGCAGAGAAGAGCTGCGTGGGGCCTCTGGGCCCGGGGTTATTTGAAGAACTGTGGGCGAGACCATGGCACTCTCCCCAGAGTTCCTGCAGCCACAGCATTCCTGGCTGTGAGGACTGTGATGGGGACAGCCACCTCTCCCGGGCCACCTGCACCTTGCTCCTGTAGGGACCCTCAGCTCCAGCCAAGCCAGGCACCTGTCACCCCTGAAAGCCTTGCCTTCTCCCCCGCATGGCTTTGCTCACCATCTCCCCTTGGTGCTGTTCAGCAAACCTCCCCAACCCTTTCTGGCCTTCCTGGTCCAGTGCAAGGTGATGGGGCCATGGAGATGATTCAAATACAGTGACAGCACACCTGGACCTCCCGGTGACGGAGACAGGGACTTACACCAACTAATATGATGCAATGAGCTGAGGGCCATGGTGTGGACACCCAGGGCACTAGAGAGCAAGCAATCAGGGGAGGCTTCCTGGAGGAGGAGAAACCTGAGCAGAGTGAGGTGGTCAGCCAAGCAAAGGGAGTTAGCCGAGGGCATTGTAGGCAGAGGGGCGGGTGGAACACCATCTCAGGGAGTCCATCTTTGCTGGATCTTCTCACCCTCAAACCCAACCCAGACACCTCTGTGTAGCTATGTGTTTGTTTGTCTCATTGGCATAAGAGGGCCATGTTAGGGGGTGTGTGTGCCAGGTGAGTATGTGTATGAATGTGGGTTAGTATGAATGTGAGTGTATGCATGGGTGTTTGTGTGTATGTATATGTGTGAGTCCATGAATGTGTGTGTGTGACAGTGTGTGAGTATACGACTGTGTGTGTGTGTGTGCAAATTGTGTGTGTGAGTGTGAATGCCTATAAGTGTGCGAATACATGTAAATGTGTGTGTATACGTGTGAGTGTGAATGTGTGTGCATGTGAGTGTGTGAATGTGTGTGTGAGGGTATACATGTGAGTGTGTAAAGAAGTACATGTGAATATGTGTGTACAAGAGTGTGCGTGATAGTGTATGTGTGTGAGGGTATGTGTGAAAGTGTGTGTATATGTGACAGAGTACATGTATGAGAGTATGTGTGTGTGAATGTGTGAGTGCGTGACTGTGTCTATGTGTATGTGTATTTGTGTGCAGGAGTATTTGAATGTATCTGTGTGAATGTGTGTGTGTATGAGTGTGTGTGGGTGTGCGTGTGGTATCTGTGACCCCCCCACCCTCTGTGTCACCCCCACAATGACTGCACCCCAGCTTGCTAAGCACACAGAGATGACTGTGTCCGCAGCACAGCGGATGAAGCCTCCAGCCCGGGCACCTCAGTACTGCGCTGCCCTTCCCAGATGTGTCTCCTCAGCTGTGAAGTGCAGATAAGGCTGGCATCTCAAGGCTCTCGTGGTGACTCTGTAAGATGATTGACAAGTGCAAAGCATTTGCAAGGGCCTGGCATACAGCAAGTGCTCCATAAATGTAGCTATTATTCTCGGTGACAGTGTAATGCTCCCACAGCCTCAGTGCCAGGCGCTAACTGTAGTGCTAGAGGCCTCAGGGAGCTGTGGAAAAGCCCCACTGGAGGGCCAGCCTGAGGTGAGTGCCGGACCAGCGCCGCTCCCCTGGGCTGCCGCCCAGCATGGACCTGTCTTCTGTGATGTTGCAGCTAGCCCAGCACCACTTGGAGCTTTCCCAGGAGAGTGATCTTGCTGCTGCCCCCCTGTACTCCAACCCAGCTCTCAGAGCCCCCACTGGCACTGGGCTGAGTGAGGCTGGCCAGGAAGAAACCCCACTGGGCATCCTGTGGGACCTAGTGGGCTGGAGGCCCTGGAGCAGACCTTGTCACTGGCCAGGAGGCTCCCTGCCCTTCTGCCCCCCAACACCGCCTTGCTCTCCAGTCTGGCGGCTGCAGCTGCAGGATGACAGCTGCCTTCTCTGTCTGGCTTCTCCCAGCAGGTGTGGGCAGAGCTGCTGCTTTCTCTGCCTGGCCTCTCCTAGTGCTGGTGTGGGCTGAGGTGCTACCCACACCTGGCCTCTCTGAGCAGGTGTGGACTGAGCTGCTGCCTTCTCCGTCTGGCCTCTCCCAGTGCTGGTGTGGGCTGAGCTGCTGCCTTCTCCGTCTGGCCTCTCCCAGTGCTGGTGTGGGCCAACCTGCTGCCCACGCTGCCCCGGGGACTGCCTTGGCCACTGCCCACTTTGCTGCCGAGCATCTCTGTTACCCAGGTTGGCGGGGCGGGGGGGAGGCTGGCAGCCTGACCGAGGTCACGATAAGGAACAGCATGTGCTTGAAGCTAGTGCAGTTCCAGAAAGAATTGACAGGCAGGTTTGCAACCCTGAGACTCCAGGGTTGCAATTTGCCTCCCAGTGGACAGGACTTCGCCCGGCTCCTCTGAGTGCCAAAAGCAGAAGCACCAGAGGCGAGGGGTGCCTCGCCATATGCCCTTCCTGCCTGGGTGGGTGGAGGGGTTAACGCCCCTTCAGGGTTTTTATTGGCCACCAACAGAGTGCACGCCTACTACGACCTGAGAAGCAGAGGCAAGTCCGGGCAAGATGCAACACTAAAACCTCATTGTTAGTTTTCAGTCTCCTACGGCACCTCCAACAAAGCCCATCAGGGGGACAGAGAGCCTGTCCCCCCTGCGCTGCTTCCTGCTGCCATTGGTGTCAGTGGGGGCCCAGTCCACCCACACATGATCCCGGGGGTGATGATGATCCCAGGAAAGGGGCTGAAAGGGGAGTGAGGACAGCAACCGGGGGACAGCCAGAGACACTCCCCTTCCTCCTCCCCAGCCACTGAGTCTTAGAAAAGAGCCCACGCACTGAGGCCAGCCCCTTCCTGGATTTGTAATGCACCTCCCTCCTTCTGTGAGCAGCAGTCCCTCTGCAGAGTGTGGAATCATCTGGACGCTTCTCCTCCCGACTGCCGGCAGCCATTTTTGTAGCTCGAAATGACTAAAGCCTCTGTTTCTTCTAAGTGAAGTGCCAAGACACTGGGTCTTGAAGGATTTGCCCTATCCTTCACTGGCCACTTTCACCTTCAATGGGTTTTTCTCTGATGTTCCACTTGAACGTCGCTTGGCCTGTCGGCTGGTGGGGGGAAAACACTTACTGCTGTAGAGGGCATGGGCGTGGGCAAGGGTGCTGGGAGTGGGAGGGTGCTAGGAACTGATATTTATTAAGCACGAACTAGGGGTGGTTATGGAGTCCCTGGGTGGTGAAAATGGTTAAGTGTTCGGCTATTAACTGACAAAGTTGGCAGTTTGAATCCACCCAAAGGCACCTTGGAAGAAAGCCCTAACGATCTACTTCTGAAAGTTCACAGCCATCGAAAACCCTGTGGAGCACAGTTTTACTCTGACACACGTGGAGTCTCCATTAATTAGAGTCGACTAGATGGCAAGTGGTTTGGTTTGGTTAGGGGCTGGTCGTTTGAAAAATCCTTCACCTTTGGGCCATACAACAGCCCTGCAAGATATGCCTTATTTGCTCTTTTCATAAATGGGTAACTGAGGTTTAGGGAGGCGGATCAACCTCTCAAGGTTCCACAGTGTCAGTGAAGACCCAGAATTTAAAGTCATGACTGGCTGACTCCAGAAGCCACAGCTTTCATGAATACCTTGTTCTGCCATTCTGCCAATAGCCTAGCAGGTATCAAGTATCAGGAGCCTTTATGCAGGGCCAGGCGCAGAGCCAGTGTTCAAAGCATAACTGCTAAATGAGCAAAGCATGAGTAAGTGAATGTATGAATGAATGAATGAGTAAACGAGAGAACAAAGCTTCTTTGAGATCATGGAAACCAGTCCAGGAGTTTCCCTCTGTGACCTCATGCTCAAACGTTCCCACCCACAGCTTCTCGAACCTGAAAGCTGACCCAGCCAAGTTTGCCCAGTTGATAAGGTCACGCAGCTCACCTGCACCTCTTATCTGCAACCTGAATCCAAACAAGAAGCTGGGCTGGGATAAGGCCAAGGAAGGCAATGCCTGGAATCATCGGTAGACTAGGGTTAGCTGTCTAATCAGATGCCACGAATACATATTGCGCACCTACTATGTGTCAAGCTCTGTGCTAGACCCCGAGGGTGAGATGGGGAACCAGACAGTGTCTACCTTTCTGTGGCTTGTAATCTACTGGAGAAAGCACGCGAATGTTAGAGAAGCAATTACAAATGGGATGAGGGACATGAACAGGGAGAGGCATGAAGCCAGGTGGTCCCAGCAGACCTTCTGGGAGACGAGAAGGAGCCAGCCAGGAGTCAGCAATGGAAAATTATCTACCTCTCTTCATGCTGGCATCATTCTAGAGTACCAATGTGCTTTAGTTTTTGTTTTTCCTGTTCCTGGTCAAAATGGGCTCCCCACAAGCCACCTCTCTCCTGAACACAGAGGCGTCTCCCTGTTCCCTGAGCTTGAGCTTAGCTTTTTCTCCATTCCCACCCTGTTCCCCAGAAACAGTGACCCAGCCCCACACTTCCCACCCAGCTCTCCTGTGGGCCTTCCGCTCTCCTCTTCGGCAGATGTGGACTGTGACCTGCTCAGGCTGGCCTACTGACCGCCTGCTATGGAGTTGGTTCTGACTCACGGTGATCCGTATGTGTCCGAGTAGAACTGTGCTCTGTAGGGTTTTCAGTGGCTGAGTTTTCGGAAGCAGATAGCCAGGCCTTTCTTCTGAGGCACCTCTGGATGGACTCAAACCTCCAACCGTTCAGTTCGAAGCCCAGTGTGTTAAATGTTTGTACTACCCAGGGACTCCTTCAGGGACAGAAGGAGCAGCAAACCAGGCACCTATGGGCCAGCTTTGGAGCCTACCTCCAACCTTTAGTATTATTTCTGTGGGGGAAATGTGTTCTGAGTTCCAAAGAACTGGCTTACACATTGTGTGAAAACAGAGCGCATTTGCAGCAATGGACAGACTACCTGTGGCTTTTAAACACTTTTTTTTTTTTAAGCCACAGAAACCTCTGTTCAAATAATATCTTGCATGCTAGCTCAAGATGTAAAACAGGTTTTAAAATGAATAGGTCCAGTGGAGGTTGAGGGATGGAGGTGGTCTAGAGACTTCCTGGCCCCTTAGGGTCCTGCCACGCATGGTCTCAACCTCCCACCCTATGCTATTGTCAGCTGGGACGTCTGAAGACCCGCTGAATTACTGAGTCTAAGTGAATGGCAGTGTATCGAATACACGGGGCTGTTTAAGACACATAAGATTTGGTTTGGCCTTTGATTGAAGGCTTTTGTCTTATCCTGAATATGCCTCTACTTCAACAGAAGTGATCTTTTTTTTACAGTAATGGCAGGTTAATGGGGTACTCCACTGAACCCCAAGATATTGCCCATGTTGCTTTCCACGGATCAAACAAGGCAGATCAAAGTAAAGATTTTCAAAATTCTCTTGCAGGAGAGAATTCCTCCAGGCAAAACTTTGAGGTTTTCACAGTCCTGAAATCTAAGCTTGACTTTCTTCTGGCAACAAAAAAGATCCCTTTATTTGTGCCAAGCAGAGATATATTTCTTCTCCGAAACTATTTTATAGATTACGCGTCATTTTCTGCTTTCCTTTTTATTCTTGTAGTAATTATCTTCCTTTAAGAAAATGTCTGCACAGCGTATAGTGGGCATGTTGAGGCAGATAAGCACAGCGAGCTAAGCCAGCTGGGAGCAGAGTGGTTTCTGTAACCCTTCTAAATCCCAGGACCCACGTGGTTAGATCTCGGGGCGGTGCCACATTCAAAGAACTAAAGTCTCACAGCCAAAAAAGTAATTAAAAAGGAATTCCAAACCTGGTCTTCTCGAAACTGTAAAGAAGATCCAAATTCAGAGTCTGCCTTAACAGTTTCTTCCAGTGGTATGTCTCACCATGTTCTAAATTACTCTCCTTGTTAATGTCTGATTTTGCGTAGTACAAATAGGTTATCAAACGAATGCACTCTTTTGGCCTGAACCAATCAGCTCAATGGAGCAATATTTGGTTGTTACATTACTAGTGTCCAGTAGCCCATAAGGCAAAGGAAATCTGACCCCAGTATCAATAAGAGAGATATTATGATCACTCTTTCTCGTAGGACAAAGGAGAGACCATGTATCCTTCTATAGGCACGTGGTTAATACATTGCATCTAAGGTTAAATAAAGTAGGAGAAGTTATCACTCTGATAGTCCAATGAGAGGCAGATGCTAGATGGTAACATTATAAGTCCCTCCCTTTGCTGTGATAACAGGAAATAGTGAATGTGTGGGATCCTGACAATGACTGGGATGAGAAATAACTCCTGAATTTGTTAAAGACCAAAAAACAAAACAAAAAAAAATACCCAAACAAACCAAACAGAACACACCTGGTGCTGTCGAGTTGATTCCGACTCATGGTGATCCCATGTGTCAGAGCAGAACTGTGCTCCCTAGGGTCGTCAATGGTTGATTTCTCAGAAGTAGATTGCCAGGCTTTTCTTCTGATGTGCCTCTAGGTAGACTTGAACCATCAGCCTTTCAGTTAGGAGGCTAGTGTGTTAATTGTTGGCACCACTCAGGTACTCCACCCCTAAAAATCGGAAAAGTTTTCAGAAAACAACTCAACTGAAAAGGAAATCCCTATGAACAGCTTCTAGACCACAATGTTATTTCTTTTCTTTTTTAATATTCTATTGTTTTATGTGAAAGTTCACACAGCAAATTAGGTCCCCATTTAACAATTTTTACACAGATTGTTCTGGGACCCTGGTTACAGTTTTCATAGTGTGTCAGCATTCTCATTATTTCCATTCTGTTTGTTCTGTTTCCGTTTGCTGTCTCGTCTTTGCTTTCGGGTAAATGCTGATGGTTTTAGTCTCATACAGTTGATTGTTTCAGGGAGCACATTGCTCCTGGGTGATATTATTTATTTTATAAGCCAATATGTTATTTGGATGAAAGATGACCTCCAGGAGTAGCTTTCAGTGCCAAGTTCAAAGGGTATCTTAGGGCAACAGTCTCAGGGATTTCTCTAGTCTCTATTGGTCCAATAGGTCTGGACTTTTTTAGGAACTTGAATTTTGTTGTATATTTTTTCCCATGCTATCCGGGACCTTCTATTGTGTCCCTGGTCAGAAAGGTTGGTGGTGGTAGCCAGGCACCATCTAGTACTTCTGGCCTCAGGTTAGAAGAGGCTGTGGTTTGTGTGGGCTATTTAGTCCTGTGGATTAGTTCCTTCTTTTAGTCTTTGGTTTCCTTCATTCTCTTTTGCTCCAGAGGAATAGAGACCAATAGTCATATCTTAGGTGGCCACTCACAAGCTTTTAAGACCCCAGATGCTACTTACTAAACTAGGGTGTAGAGCATTATCTTTATGTACTATGTTATGCCAGTAGACTAAGTTGTCCCAAGAGACTATGGTCCTAAGGCTTTTTAACCCAGTAAACCAATTCTGCAAGTCGTCTGGATCTGTCTAGGAAGCCTCCATAACTATACCTCCTATGTGCTTTATTACGTATGTGGATAGGTACACAGCACACACAAATGTGTATACATATGTATGCCTACAGACACACCTATACGTGCACATGCACGTACTCACATGTGCCTTCTTATACATGTGTATGCATACGTATCTACCCGTGTAACCACACACATGGTTTTTGGTCATTACTGTTGTTGCAACAATGCATATCTTATAGCATTTGCGAAAGTTGTCCCTTTTTCTCATGTACTTCTTAGTGTCTTTCTTTACCATGGTCAGGCTGTGCAGACAACCCATACTTGGTATTGCCTTTCCTATCACCCAAAATAACATGTATCTACTACCTAGAAAGTGATTTCCCCTTCTTCCCCCTCCCATTTCTGGTAACCATCAAAGAACATTGTTTTCTGTGTGTTTATCTATTCTTGACTTTTTTTTTTATAATAGTGGGACCATACAATATTTGTCCTTTTGTGATTGACTTATTTGGCTCAGTGTAATGTCCTCCAGAGTCATCTATGTTATATTTCACAGACGCCTCATTATTCTTTATAATTGCTTAGTATTCCATTGTATGTATGCACCACAACTTGTTTATCTATTCATCCATTGATGGGCACTTAGGTTGTTTCCATCTTTTTGGTGAATAATGCTGCAATGAATACAGGTGTGCATATGTCTATTCGTGTCACTGCTCTTGTATCTCTTGGATATATAGCTAGGAGTGGGATCGTTGGGTCATAAGGTATTTTTATTTCTAGCTTTTTGAGAAAGAGCCATAACGTTTTCCATAGTGGTCGTAACATTTTACAATCCTAGCACCAGTGTATAACAGTTCCAATCTCCCCATAACCCTGCCAGCATTTGTTGTTTTCTGTTTGTTTTTTTTATTGCCATTTTTACAGGGGTGAGATAGTATCTTATTGTACTTTCGATTTGCACCTCTCTTTTTTTTTTTTAACGGCTAACCAGGAAACCCTGGTGGCATAGTGGTTAAGTGCTATGGCTGTTAACCAAAAGGCCAGCAGTTTGAATCTATCAGGCATTCCTTGGAAACTCTATGGGGCAGTTCTACTCTGTCCTATAGGGTTGCCGTGCGTCAGAAGACGCAGTGGCAAGGAGTTTTTAATGGCTAATGATCATGAGCATTTTTTCATGTATATGTTGGCCGCCTGAATGTCCTCTTTGGTGAAGTGTCTATTCGTGTCCTTTGCCCATTTTTTGATTGGATTGTTTGTCTTTTTGTTTTGAGTTGTTGAAGTTTTCTATGTATTTTAGAGGTTATACCCTTGTCAGATACATCCTTGCCAAAGACTTTTTTTTTTTCTAGTCTGTAGGTTCTCTTTTTAATCTTTTGGTGAAGACTTTCAACGAGCTTAAGTCTTCAGTTTTTAGGAGGTCCAGTTTTCTAATTTCTCGTCTGTTGTTTGTACAGTTTTAGTTACATTTGATAGGCTACTTATGCTGAAAATTAGGTTCCCTAGTTTTGTCCTTATATCTTACAGGAACTTTATAGTTTTAGCCTTAACATTTAGGTCTTTGATCCATTTCGAGTTAGTTTTTGTGTACGGTGTGAGGTATGGATCCTGTTTCATTTTTCTGCAAGTGGGTAACCAGTTTTGCCAGCACCATTTGTTAAAGAGACTGTTTCTTGTCCATTGAATGGACTCCGATCCTTTGTAGAGGATCAGCTGCTCGCAGATGGATGCTTTACTTCTGAATCTCAAGGCTACTCCACTGGTCTGTGTGTCTGTCATTAAACCAGTACCAGGCTGTTTTGATTAGTGTGGCTGCATAGTAAGTTTTGAGATCGAGAAGTGTGAGACCTCCTACTTTGTTCTTCAATATTGCATTAGTTATTTGGGGCTTCTTTCCTTTCCAAATAAAACTGGAGATTAGTCTTTCCATTTTGTTAAAGAACGTTGTTGGGATTTGGATTGGGATTGCACTATATCTATAGATCGCTTTGGGTAGTGTTAACATTTTCACAATGTTAAGTCTTCCTATCCATGAGCATGGAATTCTTTCCCATTTACCTAGGGCTCTTTTGGCTTCTCACAGTGGTGCTTTATAGTTTTCTTTGCGTAAGTCTTTTACGTACCTGGTTAGGTTTATTCCTAAATATTTTATTCTTTTGTAAATGGTATTGCTTTTTTGATTTCCTTTTCAGAGTTCTCCTTGTTAGTGTAGAGGAACCCAACTGATTTTTTTGTGTTGATCTCGTACCCTGCCACTTTGCTGAATCCTTCTATTAGTTCCAGTAACTTTCTTGTGGAGTCTCTGGGATTTTTTATGTATAGGATCATGTCATCTGTGAATATGGATAATTTTACTTCTTCCTTTCCAATTTGGATACCCTTTATTTCCTTTTTTGCCTTATTGCTATAGCTAAGACTTTCAGTACAATTTGATTAAGAGTAGTGTTGAACAAATATTGCCCTAATGTTGAATAAAGGGCATTCTTGTCTCATTCCTGTTCTCAAGGGGAATGCTCTCAATCTTTCTCCATTGAGAATGTTGGCTGTTGGTTTTGCATGTTGTTGTTCTTGTTAGGTGCCATTGAGTCGATTCTGACTCAAAGCGACCATATGTACAACAGAATGAAACACTGCCCAGTCCTGCACCATCCTCACAATTGTTGTGCTTGAACCTACTATGTCAATCCGTCTTGTCGAGCGTCTTCCTCTTTTTCATTGACCCTACTTTACTAGGCATGAAGTCCTTCTCCAGGGACTGGACCTCCTGATAAAGTGCCCAAAGTTTATGTGAGATGAAGTCTTGCCATCCTTGCTTCTGGTGAGCCTTCTGGCTGTACTTCTTCCAAGACAGATTTGTTCCTTCTTCTGGCAGTCCATGGTATTTTCAATATTCTTTGCCAACACCATAATTCAAAGCCATCAATTCTTCTTTGGTCTTCCTTATTCATTGTCCAGCTTTCACGTGCACACGAGGCAATTGAAGACACCATGGGTTGGGTCAGGTGCACCTTAGTCCTTAAAGTGACAGCTTTTCTTTTTAACACTTTAAAGAGATCTTTTGCAGCAGATTTGCTCAATGCAATGTGTCTTTTGATTTCTCGACTGCTGAATCCATGTGTGTTGATTATGGCTCTAAGGGAAATTAAATCCTTGACAACTTCAATATTTTCTCCATTTATCATGATGCTGCTTGTTGGTCCAGTTGTGAGGATTTTTGTTTTCTTTATGTTGAGGTGTAATCCATACTGAAGGCTGTGGTCTTTGATCTTCATCAGCAAGTGCTTCAAGTCGTCTTCACTTTCAGCAAGCAAGGTTGTGTCATCTGCATAACACAGGTTGTTAAAGAGTCTTTCTCCAATCCTGATGCCCTGTTCTTCTTCATATAGTCCAGCTTCTCCGATTACATACAGATTGAATAAGTATGATGAAAGAATGCAACCCTGGTGCACACCTTTCTTGACTTTAAGCCACGCAGCGTCCCCTTATTCTGTTCAAACGACTGCCTCTTGGTGTAAGTGCAGTCCCCTCATGAGCACAATTAATTGTTCTGGAATTCTCATTCTTTGCAATGTTATCCATAATTTGATATGATCCACACTGTCAAATGCCTGGTTTTGCATATATGCACTTATTTATGCTGAAGTATTTCCCTTCTATCCCTATTTTGCTGAGAGTTTTTATCAGGAAAGGGTGTTGGATTTTATCACATGCCTTTTCTGCATTGATTGAGATGATCGTGCAATTCTTTTCCTTTGGTTTATTTATGTGGTGAACTACATTTATTGATTTGCTCATGTTCAACCATTCTTGCATCCCTGGTATGAATCCCACTTGATCATGATTTTTTTTTGATACGCTGTTGAACTCTGTTGGCTAGGGTTTTGCTGAGAATTTTTGTGTTTGTATTCGTGAGGGGTATTTGTTCTGTAATTTTCCTTTTTTGTGGTGTCTGCCTGGCTTTAGTACCAGGGTTATGCTGGCTTCATAGAATGAATTAGGGAGTATTCCCTTCCTTTTCTATGTTCTGGAATAGTTTGAGAAGAATTGGTGTCAACTCTTCTCTGAATGTTTGGTAGAATTCTCTAGTGAAGCTATCCGGGCTGGGGCTTTTTTTCTGTTGGGAATTTTTTTTTAATGACATCTTAAATTTCTTCTTTTATTGTGGGTCTGTTCAGATTTTTTACCTCTATTTGTGTTAGTTTAGGTAGGTCTTTCATTTCTAGAAATTTGTGTATTTCTTCTAGGTTTTCAAATTTGTTGGAGTATAATTTTTCATAATATTCTGTTTTGACCAGCTTTATCTAAGTTGGCTCTGTTGTAATGTCACCCATTTCATTTTTTATTTAGGTTATTTGCATCTTCTCTCTTTCTTTTTTCTTTGTCAGTTTGGCCAGTGCTTGTCAATTCTACTGATTCTCTCAAAGAACCAACTTCTGGGCTGGTCGATTTTTTTTTTTCTGTTATTTTTTCTGTTTTCTATTTCATTGATTTCTGCTCTGATCTTTATTATTTCCTTCTGGTAACTGTGGTCGTCTTTTGCTATTCCTTTTCTATTTATTCAAGTTGTAATGTTATTGATTTTAGACCTTTCTTCTTTTTTGATGTGTGCATTTATTGCTATAAAATTATCTCTGAGCACTGCTTTTGCTTGTCCCAAAGGTTTGGGTATGTTGTGTTTTCATTCTAAGAATTTTTTTGGTTTCTTTTTTAATTTCTTGTATTACCCAATAGTTTTTAAGTAAGGTGTTATTCAGTTTCTATGTATTTAATTTTTTTCCTTGTTCTTTTGGTTATCGATTTCTAGTTTGATAGCATTATGGTCAGAGAAGATGCTTTTTATTATTTCAATGTTTTAAAATGTGTTTATTGATGTTTGCTTTGTGGCCTACAACATGGTCTGTTCTGGAGAATGATCCATCTTGTTGGAGAACAATGCATACTGTGCTCCTGTTGGATGGTGTGTTCTGAATACGTCTATGAGGTCGAGTTGCTTGATTGTGTTATTTAGATCTTCTGTATCTTTGCTGAGTTTCTTTCTAGTTGTTCTGGCCATCATCAAAAATAATTTGTTTAAGTCTCCTACTATTAATGTCGAACTGTTTCTTTTTTCAGTTCTGTTAGAGTTTATTTTGTGTATTTTGGAGCTCTATCATTTGTTGCATAAATATTTATTATTGCTATGTCTTCTTGGTGAATTGACACTTTAATCATTATATGATGCCCTTCTTTGTCTCTTATAATGGATTTTGACTTAAAGTCTATTTTATCAGTGACAATTATTGCCACTCCTGCTCTCTTTTAATTGCTGTTTGCTTAATATATATTTTTTCCATCCTTTGATTTTTAACCTATTTATGTCTTTGTGTCTAAAATCTGTCACTTGTAGGCAACATATTGATGGGTCTTTTTTTTTTTTTTTTTTTTTCTCATCCATTCTGCCCCTTGACTGGTGCAGTTAATCCATTTACATTCAGTGTGATTATCAATAGGTATGAATTCACTGCTGCCGTTTTGTTATGCTTTTTTGGAGGGGGGGGGGTGTGGTGTTAATGGTTTCTTTGTTCTGCTTAATTTTCTGTGCTGAGTTATTTTTGTGTATGGATTTTCTTTTCCTATCCTTTGTTATTGTGGTTTTTGTGTTTACTGAGTCTTTTTGATTTTCTTCTTCTTTATTTTGATGAGTAGATTTATTAATTTTCTTTGTGAGTACTCTGAAATTTACCTTTATCTTCCTAAACTTAAAAGTCTGATATATCTTGATATGGTCTTGACTTCCTCTCCATATGAAATCCCAGAACTACACCATTTATTCCCCCTTTTTGTTTTGAAGTTCTCGTCGTTTACAGCTTAACATCTCTGGTTCCCTGTTATCAGTTTTGTAGCTTTATTTTACTTTCATGAAGTCTTTATCTGGGTTGGTATCTGGATGATGCTACTGTGTGTCTTTATCTCAGGTTGTTGTCCGATGACATTGGTTCTCTGTTCAAAGGCCTCCCTCTAATATTTCTTGTATGGTTGTTCTGGTTTCTACATACTCCCTTAATTTTTGCTTATCTGGGAGTGTCCTAGTTTTGCCATCATTTTTAAAAGACAATTTTGCTGCATATATGATTCTTGGTTGGGAATTCTTTTCTTTCAGGATTTTATGTATAAGAAATCAGTACTTAGTCTTATTGGTACCCCTTTGTAAGTGATACTTCATTTTTCATGAACTGCCCTCAGAATTCTTTCTTTGCCTTTGGCTTTGGAAATTCTGATTATGATATGTCTTCGTGAATTTATTTTGGGGCCTATCCCATATGGGGTTCATTGAGCTTCTTGGATAGAAACATTCTCATCCATCTTTCGTGATATTTGGGGAGTTTTCTGCCAGTATATCTTCAAAGTTTCTCCCTGTCCTTTTTTCTCCTCGTTTTCTGGAATTTCTATTACAGGTAAATTATTTCTCTTGATGGTGTCCCACATAACTCTTAGGCTTCTTCATTTTTCCTCATTCTTTTTTCTGATTTTTTCTCAAACAAATTAGTGTCAAGGAATTTGTCCTCTATTTCACTGATTCTTTCATTGATTCAGTTCTACATCTACATCCTTCCATTGAGTTATCCATTTCTGATATTTTATTGTTACTCTTCTGGATTTCTAGTTGTTGTTTTTGTATGGTTTCTAATTGCCTATTTAGTTTGTCATTTTGTTCTTGTATTATTTTCCTGAATTCTTCCAGGGTTTTTTTTTCTGTGTTTTCCTTGATCTCTTTGAGGAGCCTAAATATAAAGCTTTTGAGTTCCTTGTCAGGTAGTTCTATCACCATTTCCTCCTCAGGAGTGTTTTCTGTCCCTTTATTTTGCTCACTTGTTTGAGCCATCTTATCTTGTTTGTTCATATGATTTGTGGTTGTCTGCTGTCTCCAAGGCATTAAATTGTTAATTTATTTATGTTTTTCTTTATTGATTGCATGTTTGTTTTGTCCTGATTCTTTTGCTTTGTTTTGTTATGATATATCAGGAGTTTTATTTCTTCTCTTTCTGTTTAGAATGTCTTTCTTCCTTTGCATTATTTTGTTTGCTGTTGTTGTGTGGTACTGGTCTATATGTGACTTTAGTGGTGTTGGTTGACTGAGTGTGATTTCTTCTCACTAGTGGGAAAGATGAGTCACTTTCACATGTGAGTCCCCTGTAGTTAGGCTCGTATTTCTTCCCTTACAGGATTGAGTGAAGGTGGGAGAGGAGGTTTTTTCCCTGATATTGAGTAACAAGTGTTGACCGGTCAGCGTCCTTCCACAGCCCTTGTGGGCCCATGGGGTCCTTCTGGGTTGGTGCTAGCAGTTAGAGGTCAGGGAAGGACTTCTCCATAGCCACTGTGAGGGAGAGTTACCCAAATAGACAGGATAGACCCTCTGTGCATGCATGAATTGGTGTCTCAGTAGGTGACGGGTGATCAAGGGGTTTCAGTGCATGTGCATTTGGCCTGCCAGAACTACCTGGGTGCAAGATGTGTGATGTTGCAGCCGGATGGACATTGGATGAGGACACTAGGATCTTTCATTTGTCAATTGGTAGAGGTGCAGATTAAGCCTGTCAGAAAAATGATGGGCATGGCTCATGAGGTGATGTGCCTGTCCTGCTGGTCACTGGGTGTGGGTACAGGGAGTATTCTCACTGGTTGCCAGGTTATGGATGCTGTGGGAACATGCTGCCAGTTGCCAGGTGGTCAAGATGGGGGTGTACAGGTCACCATTCTGTGAGCAGATGGTGTGGGAGCTTGCATTGCTGGTTGCTGGGGGGGGGGTCATGCCACTGGTCACTGGGAGGACAGGGGGGGCTGGGGGGGAGCATGCTCCTCCAGTCACTGGCATGGGCACTGAGGCAGTCTCCACAGAGTGCAGCTGGTGATCAGGACCTAAACCTGACCTAATGTGATGAGGGGAGGTGTTGTCTGGAGTCCAGTCAGATGGGGGATCTCCAGCTGCCACTCCACAAATCTCTCCTCTGTGGGTATCACCTGCTCAAAGGACCAAGGAACACTGCTGGTGAGTAGTTCTACCCCTATTTACTGGCTCCTTTCCTGCTCTGTAGTCACCTGGATCCCTGGAGCTTTCACCAGCCTTCCTGCACTTTCCCTCCTTAGATCTGGTTCACGTTCTGCTCATCTTGCTTCACTCTGGGTTTGTCTACCCAGTATCTCTGTCTTCTATTTGGAATTCTGTGAAGTTGCCTTCCTGTGTTCCTCACCTGGGAATGCTGCTCACTTTGTCTCAAGATGGCCACACTGAGCTGGGCCAGCTGGCAGGGTGCCTATAATCTGTACATTTCTTCTTTCACTGTTTTCATTCACTTTCTCCTTCCATTTAGTGTTTGATCCAATTCTTCATCCTTCTGTTTGCTGCTCAGGGTTCCTACATTGTCATCTGTATCTGTTTCAGCTGGTTTCTTGAGTCTTTGCTGTAGAGAGATAGCATGGTGCATCTGAGTAAGCTGCCATCTTGGGCTGTCTCCCGCACTGTTATTTCCTTATAATTCCTTGTAAAATGAGGCTTTGTATGTAGCAGAACTGAAGATATAAAAGTGTTGACAAAAAAGTCCCTGGCTTAAAAAGCTCCTGCTCTGGAAGGGGGGTCATAGTCATAGACAAGAAGAGAAGTGATCAAAGAGAGAACTCCTGAGAAATCCAACCTCTGTATCAAAAGTATATCTAAGAAGATAGCGGACTAGGTAGACGCTACCTCGGATCCCTCTTGCAACAAGGACTTGGAAAAACAAGTGAATCGATCACATACATAACAATCTACGAACCCTGAACAACAAACACAGATTTAGAGACGGAGAATGAACAAATACAGGGAGGCAGCAACTGTTTTTGGAGCCTGGAGCCAGCGTCCCAGTCAGGTAACCTTGGCCCCCAGCTTAGGCCTGGGCCCAGGGGAGCTGACGGTGCAAACAAGGGGCGCAGCCCTACCCCCCTGAACTCACCCTGGGAGGGGGCCCAGCCAGTCCCCGTGGGCAGCGTGGCGACGCGGCTGGTGGGAGAAGTCTCCGGGAGGCAGTGACTGGTTTTGGAGCCGGGAGTGCAGCGTCCCAGCCGGGGAACCTTGGCGCCGGGCATTTGACTGAGAGCTGTCACGGCGCAAGCACAGGGCGCAGCCCTACTCCCCTGAACTAACCCCGGGAGGGGGCCCAGCCTGTCATCAGGGGTGGCGCTGCGAAACGGCTGGCAGGACGAGAAGTCCCCGGGTGGCAGCGGCTGATTTTGGAGCCGGGAGTGCAGCGTCCCAGCAGGAGAACCTTGACGCTGGGCGTTGGACTGGCAGCGGAGGATGTGACCGCGGCTTCAGCAGAACAGACCCTCGGGGGCAATCTCCACACAGGCAGCACACATAGGCGACGCGCCCCTCGGGAATCTCAGATAAAATAGTCATTCCAAGCAAGAAAAGCAACTTTGGCTATATTCCGAGGTGCTGCTCTCCTATTTCTCTGAACCCTCCCCCACCCTTCCCAGGTGGCTTCATTAACATTGGAATTTCCTGAGCCAGAGGGAGAATGGCTCCGGCTCCACAGGGGCTTTGCTTCCCCCACTTTTTTTTTTTTTTTTTTTTTTTTGGTCTTTTCCTAACCCATTCTTCCGGCCTGAGAGAAGGAACCACAAAAAACCCAGGGACCAAAAATCCATCCCTAATTGGACTTAAAACACAGAACCAGCTACAGCCAAGCATATATGATCCAAATCTTGGACTTTCACCCTTACAGGGAACAGGGTGGCAGTTATAATCCAAAGGCAATTCTGATAGGGATCTGACTGCATTTTTTTTTTTTAGTGGATTTTCTGGAAAAACAAGTTTCCCAGGTCTGATATCTCTGCTTATTCAACAGAGCCCTAACTGACCCACAACAGGGAACTGAGGGCTGAAGCTCCCCACAGACCGCCTAGCCTCTTGCCTTAAGGGTCTAAGGAGGGTGACATCTACCAATCAGTGGAGGTACTTGCGTTGGGGGCCTAAGGTACAGCTGCAGTGCCCTCCAACCAAGGTGCTATAGGAATAGAGACACACCTACCTCACTGACACTTGGGGGAACCCTGTCAGCATCCTGCCCCCCCGGAGGGTGAACCCCAGCTGCTAATAGAATCTGATGCACACAACTATCACCACTACTTCTCGAGGTGGATAGGTGTTAGGGTGCAGCACACACTTCATGACCCAAAATCAGATTCTACTCAAGAATAGTGAATAGACTCAGGAATACATATCTGGCAACAGCCCAAACCAGCTGGTAATAGGTCATAAGTAAGTCAAGGGCTACAACAAACAAGACAGCACAATCTAGTAGCCCATCCATGTATATTGAAAGAAAACAAAACAAGATAAGACTCAGTGAGCAATTACAGAATAAACCACTACTATTTTTTTTTTTTATATCTTAGTGATGGCCCGGAGACAGCAGTCGATATCAAACCACATAAAGAAGCAGACCATGACAGCTTCTACAACCCCCCAAACAAAAGAATCAAAATCTTTCCCAAATGAAGATACAATCCTGGAATTATCAGATACAGAATACAAAAAAATAATTTACAGAATGCTTCAAGACATCAGAAACGAAATAAGGCAAAATGCAGAAAAAGCCAAGGAACACACTGATAAAACAGTTGAAGAACTCAAAAAGATTATTCAAGAACATAGTGGAAAAATTAATAAGTTGCAAGAATCCATAGAGAGACAGCATGTAGAAATCCAAAACATTAACAATAAAATTACAGAATTAGACAACGCAATAGGAAGTCAGAGGAGCAGACTCGAGCAATTAGAATGCAGACTGGGAAATGTGGAGGACCAGGGAATGAACACCAACATAGCTGAAAAAAAATCAGATAAAAGAATTTAAAAAAATGAAGAAACGCTAAGAATCATGTGGGACTCTATCAAGAAGGATAACTTGCGTGTGATTGGAGTCCCAGAGCAGGGAGGGAGGACAGAAAACACAGAGAAAATAGTTGAAGATCTGCTGACAGAAAACTTCCCTGACGTCATGAAATACGAAAGGATATCTATCCAAGATGCTCATCGAACCCCATTTAAGATTGATCCAAAAAGAAAAACACCAAGACATATTATCATCAAACTTGCCAAAACCAAAGATAAAGAGAAAATTTTAAAAGCAGCCAGGGAGAAAAGAAAGGTCTCCCTCAAGGGAGAATCAATAAGAATAAGTTCAGACTACTCAGCAGAAACCATGCAGGCAACAAGGCAGTGGGATGACATATAGAGAGCACTGAAGGAGAAAAACTGCCAGCCAAGGATCATATATCCAGCAAAACTCTCTCTGAACTATGAAGGCGAAATTAAGATATTTACAGATAAACACAAGCTTAGAGAATTTGCAAAAACCAAACCAAAGCTACAAGAAATACTAAAGGATATTGTTTGGTCAGAAAACTAATAATATCAGATACCAGCACAACACGAGGTCACAAAACAGAACGTCCTGATATCAACTCAAATAGGGAAATCACAAAAACAAACAAATTAAGATTAATTAAAAATAATAATAATAATACACGTAACAGGGAATCATGGAAGTCAATAGGTAAAAGATCACAATAATCAGAAAGAGGGACTAAATATAGGAGGCGTTGAACTGCCAGATGGAGAGTGATACAAGGCGATATAGAACGATACAAGTTAGGTTTTTACTTAGAAAAATAGGGGTAAATAATAAGGTAACCACAAAAAAGGTATATAAAAAAAAAACAACTGCATAACCAAGATAAAAGCCAAGAAAAACGTAACGACTCAACTAACATAAAGTCAAACACTATGAAAATGAGGATCTCACAATTTACTAAGAAAAACGCCTCAGCACAAAAAACTATGTGGAAAAATGAAATTGCCAACAACCCACATGAAAAGGCATCAAAATGACAGCACTAAAAACTTATTTATCTATAATTACGCTGAATGTAAATGGACTAAATGCACCAATAAAGAGACAGAGAGTCACGGACTGGATAAAGAAACACGATCCATCTATATGCTGCCTCCAAGAGACACACCTTAGACTTAGAGACACAAACAAACTAAAACTCAAAGGATGGAAAAAAATATATCAAGCAAACAATAAGCAAAAAAGAAGAGGAGTAGCAATATTAATTTCTGACAAAATAGACTTTAGACTTAAATCCACCACAAAGGATAAAGAAGGACACTATATAATGATAAAAGGGACAATTGATCAGGAAGACATAACCATATTAAATATTTATGCACCCAATGACAGGGCTGCAAGATACATAAATCAAATTTTAACAGAATTGAAAAGTGAGAGAGACACCTCCACAATTATAGTAGGAGACTTCAACACACCACTTTCGGAGAAGGACAGGACATCCAGTAAGAAGCTCAATAGAGACACGGAAGACCTCCTTACAACAATCAACCAACTTGACCTCATTGACTTATACAGAACTCTCCACCCAACTGCTGCAAAGTATACTTTTTTTTCTAGCGCACATGGAACATTCTCTAGAATAGACCACATATTAGGTCATAAAACAAACCTTTGCAGAGTCCAAAACATCGAAATACTACAAAGCATCTTCTCAGACCACAAGGCAATAAAACTAGAAATCAATAACAGAAAAACTAGGGAAAAGAAATCAAATACTTGGAAAATGAACAATACCCTCCTGAAAAAAGACTGGGTTATAGAAGACATCAAGGAGGGAATAAGGAAATTCATAGAATGCAACGAGAATGAAAATACCTCCTATCAAAACCTCTGGGACACAGCAAAAGCAGTTTATATCGATAAATGCACACATACAAAAAGAAGAAAGAGCCAAAAGCAGAGAACTGTCCCCACAACTTGAACAAATAGAAAGTGAGCAACAAAAGAATCCATCAGGCACCAGAAGAAAACAAATAATAAAAATTAGAGCTGAACTAAATGAATTAGAGAACAGAAAAACAATTGAAAGAATTAACAAAGCCAAAAGCTGGTTCTTTGAAAAAATTAACAAAATTGATAAACCATTGGCTAGACTGACTAAAGAAATACAGGAAAGGAAACAAATAACCCGAATAAGAAACGAGAAGGACCACATCACAACAGAACCAAATGAAATTAAAAGAATCATTTTAGATTACTACGAAAAATTGTACTCTAACAAATTTGAAAACCTAGAAGAAATGGATGAACTCCTGGAAAAACTCTACCTACCTAAACTAACACATTCAGAAGTAGAACAACTAAATAGACCCATAACAAAAAAAGAGATTGACATGGTAATCAAAAAACTTCCAACAAAAAAAAGCCCTGGCCCGGACGGCTTTACTGCAGAGTTCTACCAAACTTTCAGAGAAGAGTTAACACTACTACTACTGAAGGTATTTCAAAGCATAGAAAATGACGGAATACTACCCAACTCATTCTATGAAGCCAACATCTCCCTGATACCAAAACCAGGTAAAGACATTACAAAAAAAGAAAATTACAGACCTATATCCCTCATGAACATAGATGCAAAAATCCTCAACAAAATTCTAGCCAATAGAATTCAACAACATATCAAAAAAATAATTCACCACGATCAAGTGGGATTTATACCAGGTATGCAAGGCTGGTTTAATATCAGAAAAACCATTAATGTAATCCACCACATAAATAAAACAAAAGACAAAAACCACACGATCTTATCAATTGTTGCAGAAAAGGCATTTGATAAAGTCCAACACCCATTCATGATAAAAACTCTTACCAAAATAGGAATTGAAGGAAAATTCCTCAACATAATAAAGGGCATCTATGCAAAGCCAACAGCCAACATCACTCTAAATGGAGAGAACCCGAAAGCATTTCCCTGGAGAACGGGAACCAGACAAGGATGCCCTTTATCACCGCTCTTATTCAACATTGTGCTAGAAGTCCTAGCCAGAGCAATTAGGCTAGACAAAGAAATAAAGGGCATCCGGATTGGCAAGGAGGAAGTAAAGTTATCACTATTTGCAGATGACATGATCTTATACACAGAAACCCTAAGGAATCCTCTAGAAAACTACTGAAACTACTAGAAGAGTTTGGAAGAGTCTCAGGTTATAAAATAAACATAGAAAAATCACTTGGATTCCTCTACATCAACAAAAAGAACACCGAAGAGAAAATAACCAAATCAATACCATTCACAGTAGCCCCTAAGAAGATAAAATACTTAGGAATAAATCTTACCAAGGATGTATAAGACCTATACAAAGAAAACTACAAAGCTCTACTACAAGAAATTCAAAAGGACATACTTAAGTGGAAAAACATACCTTGCTCATGGATAGGAAGACTTAACGTAGTAAAAATGTCTATTCTACCAAAAGCCGTCTATACCTACAATGCACTTCCGATCCAAATTCCAATGACATTTTTTAAGGTGTTAGAGAAACAAATCACCAACTTCATATGGAAGGGAAAGAAGCCCCGGATAAGCAAAGCATTACTGAAAAAGAACAAAGCAGGAGGCCTCACTCTACCTGATTTCAGAACCTATTATACAGCCACAGTAGTCAAAACAGCCTGGTATTGGTACAACAACAGGCACATAGACCAGTGGAACAGAATTGAGAACCCAGATATAAATCCATCCACATATGAGCAGCTGATATTTGACAAAGGCCCAGTGTCAGTTAATTGGGGAAACGATAGTCTTTTTAACAAATGGTGCTGGCATAACTGGATATCCATTTGCAAAAAAATGAAACAGGACCCATACCTCACACCAAGCACAAAAACTAACTCCAAGTGGATCAAAGACCTAAACATAAAGACTAAAATGATAAAGATCATGGAAGAAAAAATAGGGACAACCTTAGGGGCCCTAATACAAGGCATAAACAGAATACAAAACATTACCAAAAATGATGAAGAGAAACCAGATAACTGGGAACTCCTAAAAATCAAACACCTATGCTCATCTAAAAACTTCACCAAAAGACTAAAAAGACCACCTACAGACTGGGAAAGAATTTTCAGGTATGACATCTCCGACCAGCGCCTGATCTCTAAAATCTATATGATTCTGTCAAAACTCAACCACAAAAAGACAAGCAACCCAATCAAGAAGTGGGCAAAGGATATGAACACACACTTCACTAAAGAAGATATTCAGGCAGCTAACAGATACATGAGAAAATGCTCTCGATCATTAGCCATTAAAGAAATGCAAATTAAAACCACGATGAGATTTCATCTCACTCCAACAAGGCTGGCATTAATCCAAAAATCACAAAATTATAAATGTTGGAGAGGCTGCGGAGAGATTGGAACTCTTATACACTGCTGGTGGGAATGTAAAATGGTAAAACCACTTTGGAAATCTATCTGGCGTTATCTTAAACAGTTAGAAATAGAACTACCATACAACCCAGAAATCCCACTCCTTGGAATATACCCTAGAGAAACAAGAGCCTTCACACAAACAGATATGTGCACACCCATGTTCATTGCAGCTCTGTTTACAATAGCAAAAAGCTGGAAGCAACCAAGGTGTTCATCAACGGATGAATGGTTAAATAAATTGTGGTATATTCACACAATGGAATACTACGCATCGATAAAGAACAGTGACGAATCTGTGAAACATTTCATAACATGGAGGAACCTGGAAGGCATTATGCTGAGCGAAATTAGAGGCAAAAGGACAAATATTGTATAAGGCCACTATTATAAGATCTTGAGAAATAGTATAAACTGAGAAGAACACATACTTTTGGGGTTACGAGGGGGGGAGGGAGGGAGGGAGGGAGGGAGAGGGTTTTTTACTGATGAATTAGTAGATAAGAACTGCTTTAGGTGAAGGGAAGGACAACACTCAATACATGGAAGGTCAGCTCAATTGAACTGGACCAAAAGCAAAGAAGTTTCCGGGATAAAATGAATGCTTCAAAGGTCAGCGGAGCAAGGGCGGGGTTTGGGGACCATGGTTTAAGGGGACTTCTAAGTCAATTGGCAAAATCATTCTATTATGAAAACATTCTGCATCCCACTTTGAAATGTGGCATCTGGGGTCTTAAATGCTAACAAGCGGCCATCTAAGATGCATCAATTGGTCTCAACCCACCTGGAGCAAGGGAGAATGAAGAACACCAAGGTCACACGACAACTAAGAGCCCAAGAGACAGAAAGGGCCACATGAACCAGAGACCTACATCATCCTGAGACCAGAAGAACTAGTTGGTGCCCGGCCACAACCGATGACTGCCCTGACAGGGAGCACAATAGAGAACCCCTGAGGGAGCAGGAGATCAGTGGGATGCAGACCCCAAATTCTCATAAAAAGACCATACTTAATGGTCTGACTGAGACTAGAGGAATCCCGGCGGTCATGGTCCCCAAACCTTCTGTTGGCACAGGACAGGAACCATCCCTGAAGACAACTCATCAGACATAAAAGGGACTGGACAGTGGGTAGGAGAGAGATGCTGATGAAGAGCGAGCTAATTATATCAGGCGGACACTTGAGATTGTGCTGGCATCTCCTGTCTGGAAGGGGGATGGGAGGATAGAGAGAGTTGGAAGCTGGCAAAAATGTCACGAAAGGAGAGACTGGAAGGGCTGACTCATTAGGGGGAGAGCAAGTGGGAGTACGGAGTAAGATGTATATAAACTTATATGTGACAGCCTGACTTGATTTGTAAACGTTCACTTGAAGCTCAATAAAAGTTAATAAAAAAAAAAGTATATCTAATAGTTTGAAGACTCAAATAAGACTAGAAAGGTATAAAAACAGAGTAATCAGAATGCAGGCACAAAACAAGGAGAGACTGAGTCTGCCTGGAGGTAATGAGGATCAGGGAAAACCACACCTAGCAAAGAGGAACAGGAAGGCCCTTCCAAACTGAGGGAATAACATAGACAAAGGCTTGAGGGTAGGATTGTGCCTGGTGGGTTCTGGAAACTTGTAAGTAGTATGTGAGGCTAGAAGGCATGAGAAAAAAGACTGGGCACAGATGTAGGGATTTGCAAGGTGTACTCGGAGGCCAGAAACAGAGTGTCCTGGCTGGAAGAAAAGGTTAAGGGTAAATGAACAAGAAACTAGCACTGACACTTTCTCCTGTGTAACAGAGATCCCCAGTTAGTAGGTTGGACTCAATCACAAAAACCCAAGCCTTACCTGCCAGATCCCTAGGTAGGCTGCCACCTCCACAAAACCCTTCCTCCTCTGTAGTTCAGAAAACAGCTCAGATATCAAAGACTTGACTGTTAACAGAGGTCCCATGTGTTGAAGGTTTCTAGGAAACAAAAAACAGCACATTTTAATCAAAGACTGGGAAACTGGGGAAGGCGGTGGAACCACAACAGGTATATGATTTAAGGGAAGAGTCACCTGGCCACTTGTGCAGCTCAGACCCAAGTAGAGAGAGAGAGAGGCAAGACACCAAGAGGAGTGATCAGAGACAGAGAAGCCCAGGAGAAATTCAACCTCATTATCAAAATTATATTTATATAATACAGTGAAACCTGTGAGAGAACCTCACTGGGACTTCAACATTCTTCCGGGTCTCACAGGTTTTCTGTCTTTGACACGGTGCAGACATATCACTCTTCTTTGCTCTCTGTTAAGAATCGTACCTCATAAACACCAAAAAAATGTTTCTTTCTGATTATATAGGACTGGAAAAGAAACTAAACCATTTTTTAGGATTTCCATGTTTATTCAATTATGTACCTATATGTATGTACATACATGTGCATATAGTATTGAAGCAAAGATATGGGTAAAATTCACTTTTACTTGTGCTTCAAACTATTTCTGGCTTTCGCATCTGTGCCTCTTCATATTTGGGTAGCAACACCAATGATTTTCTGATTCCATCCACATCTCAAAGGTTCCAGCTTTCAGAGACTATTTATTGTTGTTGTTAGGTGCCATTAAGTCAGTTCCAACTCATAGCAACCCTACATACAACAGAAAAAAACATTGCCTGGTTCTGAGACATCCTCACAATCATTGTTTTGCTAGAGCCCATTATTACAGCCAATATGTCAATCTATCTTGTTGACAGTCTTCCTCTTTTTTGATGACCCTCTACTTTATCAAGCATGATGTCCTTCTCTAGGGATGTGTCTAAAGTGTATGAGACAAACTCTTGCCATCCTTGCTTCTAAGGAGCATTCTGGCTGTACTCCTTCTAAGATAGATTTGTTCGGTCTTCTGGCAGCCCACGGTATATTCAATATTCTTTGCCAACACCATAACTTAAAGACATCAATTCTTCTTCAGGCTTCTTTATTCATTGTCCAGTTTTCACATGAATATGAGGAAATTGAAAATATCATGGCTTGGGTCAGTTGCACCTTAGTCCTTAAAGTGGCATCTTTGCTTTTTAACACTTTAAAGAGGTCTTTTGCAGCAGAGTTGCCCAATGAATGCATCATTTGATTTCTCAACTGCTGCTTCCTTGGGTGTTAATTGTGGATTCAAGTAAAATGAAATCCTTGACAACTTCAATCTTTTCTCCGTTTATCATGATGTTACTTATTGGTCAAGTTGTGAGGTTTTTTGTTTTTTTTTTTATGTTGAATCTGTGAATCTGTGCTGAAGGCTGTGGTCTTTGATCTTTGTTAGTAAGTGCTTCAAGTCCTCTTCACTTTCAGCAAGCAAGGTTGTATTATCTGCATATCATAGGTTGTTAATGAGTCTTCCTCTAATCCTGATGCCCCTTACTTCTTCATATAGTCCAGCTTCTCTGATTATTTTCTCAGCATACAGATTGAATAAGTATGGTGAGAGGATACAACCCTGGCGCACACCTTTCCTGATTTTAAACCACGCAGTAGCCCCTTGTTCTGTTTGAATGACTGCTTCTTGGTCTATGTACAGGGCTTCCCATGAACACAATTAAGTGTTCTGGAACTTCCATTCCTCCGCAATGTTATCCATAATTTGTTATGATCCACACAGTCGAATGCCTTTGCATAGTCAATAAAACACAAGTAAACATTTGTCTGGTAATTTCTGCTTTCAGCCAAGATCATCTGACATCAGCAATGTTACCCATCATTCCACATCCTCTTCTGAATCTGGCTTGAACTTCTGGAAATTCCCTGACAATGTACTGCTGCAATCGCTTTAGAACGATCTTCTGCAAAATTTCATTCATGGTGATATTAATGATATTGTTCAATAATGTCTGCATTCTGTTGGATCCCCTTTCTTTGGAATGGGCACAGATGTGGACCTCTTCGAGTTGGTTGGCCAGATCTTTTAAATTTCTTAGCATAGATGAATGAGCACATCCAGCACTGCATCTGTTCATTGAAATATCTCAGTTGTTATTCTGTCAATTCCTGGAGCTTTATTTTTTGCCAGTGTCCTCAGTGCAGCCTGGATTTCTTCCTTCAGTACTATTGGGTCTTGATCATATGCTGCCCCCTGAAATGGTTGAATGTTGACCAATTCTTTTTGGTACAGTGGCTCTGTGAATTCCTTTACACAGGAATCATTTAATGGAAAATATTTGAGTTTTCCTTCTCTGACAGGTTTCTGCCTTACACAGATTCCAACTTTCACAGGTTTTACTATAGTTTGAAGACTCCAAGAGACTAGCTAGCTTGATATGAAAACAGCAGTGTCCACTTCCACACTGTCCATCTTCTTACCCAGGAAGAAGCTACCATTTTCAACTATTTTAGGGTGATTCTTTTGGTATTTACCGCGTTGTCTCTAAATAACTTGCTTATCTACTTCTTAATTCTCTCCCCCCACCACACACACCAATTTTAGGCATAATCTATTGAATTCACACTATAAAATATAAAGGCTTACCTCTGTTTCAACCTACCTTACGTGCAAACCCATCATTTACGTACCCATACCCATACACACACACACACACACACACACACACACACACAACGCATACACACCCTATAGTTAATTCTTTCTGTGTTTTATAGTTTTCTTAGTTTTCTAGGGAATTATTAATTAGACCACAGGCAATGGTATAAACAACTCAATATATGTATACATGCATTAGGTATTTTGTCACTTGTCTATCAGTTTGTCGTACTATGGTGCCTTGCCTGTTGCAGTGATGGTCGAAGCTATGCCATCGGTATAATTCAAATAGCAGCAGTGTTGCCCATGATGGGCAGATTTCAGCAGAGCTTCCAGACTAGGAAGAAGGAACTGGTGGTCCACTTCTGAAAAAATTAGCCAGTGAAAACTTTTTGAATAGCCGTGGAACATTGTCTGATATAGTGCCCAAAGATGAGCCCCTCAGGGGAAGAGCTCCCTTCTCAAAGTGGAGTCGACCTTTATGACATGAATTGAGTCAACCTTTCTGGACCCTCATTTGCTGGCATGGCATGATCCAAAAAGAGAAGAAACAGCTGAAAACATCCATTAATAATTGGAATGTGGAATGTACAAAGTATGAATTTAAGAAAATTGAAAGTTGTCAAACTGAAATGGAACACATAAGCATCTATACCCTAGGCATTAGTGAGCTGAGATGGATTGATATTAGCCATTTTGAATCAGATAATCATATAGTGTACTATGCTAGGGATGACACATTAAAGAGGAATGGTGTTGCATTCATTGTCAAGAAGAACATTTCAAGATCTATCCTGAACTGCAACTGCTGTCGGTGACAGAATAATATCCATATGCCTGCAAGGAAGACCAGTTAATACGACTACTATTCAAATTTGTGCACTGACCACTAACAACAAAGAGGAAACTGAAGATTTTTACTAACTTCCGCAGTCTGAAATTGATCAAACCTAAAATCCAGATGCATTAATAATTAGTGGTTATTGGAATGCAGAAGTTGAAAACAAAGAAGGAATAGTAGTTGGAAAACGGCCTTAGTGACAGAAACAGCCCCAGCGATCGCATGATCGAATTTTGCAAGACCAACCACTTTTTCATTGAAAATACCTTTTTTCACCAACATAAACTGCAGCTATACACGTAGACCTCACCAGATGGAATACACAGGAATCAAATTGACTACGTCTTTGGAAAAAGACGATGGAAAAGCTCAATATCATCAGTCTTAACAAAGCTAAGTGCCAACTGTGTAATAGACCATCAATTGCTCATAATCAAGTTCAAGTTGAAGCTGAAAAAAATTAAAACAAATCCACAAGAGCCAAAGTATGACCTTGAGTATACTCCACCTGAATTATAGAGGCCATCTCTGTAATGGATTTGACTCAATGAACATTAATGACCAAAGACTAGACTAGTTGTGGGAGGACATCAAGGACATCATACATGAAGAAAGCAAGAAGTCTTTAAAAGACAGGAAAGAAAGAAAATACCAGAAAGGATGTCAGAAGAGACTTGGAAACTTGCTCTTGAAAGTAGAGTAGCTAAAGTGAAAGAAGAAATGATGTGTAAAAGAGCTGAATGGAAGATTTCAAAGGGTGGCTTGAGAAGACAAAGTAAAGTATTTTAATGAAATGTACAAAGACCTAGAGTTAGAAAATCGAAAGGGAAAAACATCATGCTCGGCATTTCTCAAGCTGAAAGAACTGAAGAGAAAATTCAAGGCTTGAATTGCAATGCTGAAGGATTCTACGGGAAAAACATTAAATGACGTGGGAAGCATCAAAAGGAGATGGAAAGACTGCACAGAATCACTGTACCAAAAAAAATTGGTTGACTTTCAACCATTTCAGGAGACAGCATATGATCAAGAACCAATGGAATTGAAAGAAGAAGTCCAAGCTACACTGAAAGCACTGGTGAAAAACAAGGCCCCGGGAATTGACAGAATAACAATTGAGCTGTTTCAACAAATGGATGCAGCACTGAAGTGCTCACTAGTCTATGCCAAGAAATTTGGAAGACAGCTGCCTGGCCAACTGACTGGAAGAGATCCATATTTGTGCCCATTCCAAAGCAAGGTGATCCAAAAGAATGAGGAAATTATCTAACAATATCATTAATACCACACACAAGTAAAATTTTGCAGATCATTTGCAAGTGGTTGCAGCAGTACGTCAACAGGGAACTGCCAGAAATTCAAGCCAGATTCAGAAGAGTTTGTGGAACGAGGGATCTCATTGCTGATGTCAGATGAATCTTGGCTGAAAGCAGTGAATACCAGAAAGATGTTTACCTGTGTTTTATTGACTATGCAAAGGCATTTGACTGTGTGAACCTATAAGCAACCTCACAATAAATGGAAAGGCAATTGACGTTGTCAAGGATTTCATTTTATTTGGATCCACAATCAAGGCCCTTGAAAGCAGCAGTCAAGAAATCAAATGATGCATTGCATTGGGCAAATCTGCTGCAAAAGACCCCTTGAAAGTATTAAAAAGCAAAGGTGTCACTTTGAGGGGTAAGGTGCACCGCGATAAAAAAAAAAAATCATCTTTTAGGAATGGGAAAGCTGGACAATGAATTAGGAAGACCAAAGAAGTATTGATGACTTTGAATTACGGTGTTGGCAAAGAATATTGAATACACCATGGACTACCAGAAGAAGGAAAAAATCTCTCTTGGAAGAAGTACAGACAGACGTACAGCTCCTTAGAAGGGAAGATGGCTGAGACTCCTTTTTTTTTCTTTTCTTTTTCTTTCTTCCCACCCTCCCTCCCTCCCTCCTCTCGTAACCACAAAAGAATGTCTTCTTCTCAGTTTAAACTATTTCTCAAGTTCTTATAATAGTGGTTTTATACAATATTTGTCCTTTTGCAACCGACTAATTTCACTCAGCATAATGCCTTCCAGGTTCCTCCATGTTATGAAATGTTTCACAGATTCCTCATTGTTCTTTATCGATGTGTAGTATTCCACTGTGTGAATATACGTAATTTATTTATCCATTCATCTGTTGATGGGCACCTTGGTTGCTTTCATTTTTTTTTTTTTGCTACTGTAAACAGTGCTGCAAGAAACATGGGTGTGCATATATCTGTTCGTGTAGAGGCTCTTATTTCTCTAGGATATATTCCAAGGAGTGGGATTGCTGGATTGCATGGTAGTTCTATTTCTAGCTTTTTAAGGAAGTGCCAAATTGATTTCCAAAGTGGTTGTACCATTTGACATTCCCACCAGCAGTGTAGAAGTGTTCCAATCTCTCCACAGCCTCTCCAACATTTATTATTTTGTGTTTTTTGGATTAATGTCAGTCTTGTTGGAGTGAGATGAAATCTCATTGTAGTTTTGATTTGCATTTCTCTAATGGCTAATGATCGTGAGCATTTCCTCATGTATCTGTTAGCTACCTGAATGTCTTCTTTAGTGAAGTGCCTGTTCATATATTTTGCCCATTTTTTAATTGGTTATTTGTCTTTTTGTACTTGAATTTTTGCAGCGTCATGTAGATTTTAGAGATCAGGCGCTGATTGGAATGAGACTTTTTCTCACACACTTTAGACACGTTATCAGGAGCAACCAGTCCCTGGAAAAGGACATCATGCTTGGTAAAGTAGAAGGTTAGCAAAAAGGAGGAAGACCCTCAATGAGATGGACTGACACAGTGGCTACAACAATGACATCAAACATATCAATGATTGTGAGGATGGTGCAGGACTGGGCAGTGTTTCGTTCTGTTGTACATAAGGTCACTATGAGTTGGAATCAACTCGACAACACCTGACAACAAGTATTTTGTCAGTTTTATCTTGAAGAAATTTATTCTAGAGCTTCTGAGCTCCAACCTGGACTAGTTGCCTCCTCCTCCTTGGGCACGAAAGCTGGACTGGAGCCACTCTTCTGCTTCACCCTACAACTTTCCTTTGCCTCTCCCTTGTGTTGGATCTTGCTTTCTATATCCTGTCTTCCTCTTTTTTGGTTTCTCATGTTTTATTTTCTCATGGATTAAGTTCTCCGTGATCATTCTCCTTTTTAGCTTTTACTTGGCTATTCTTACAAGTTTATTCTATTAAATACATTTTTTCAGTAATTTGGGTAAGTTAAAAAAAATCCCATTAGAATTGGGGTATACTTGCATTACTTTTATAGAATCCTTCAGGGGCACAGGCACTTAAATAATTATTTCAGCCTCCTGGATAGATCTAAGTCATCCAGCCTGCTAAAGTAATTGTTTACTGTAAAAAAAAAAACCCGTAAAATTGTCCTAACTTCCCATCTCACAGCTGATAGAAATCCCAGGTTGCTTCCCGGTGGCTCTGGGGTTTCATGGTAGTGGAAGGGTTTGGTGTTTATTTTTCCCCAAGTCAGTTCCATATTCCTGCTTCCATGGAATTCCCTGTCTCAGCTCTGACTCTGACCCCTGCACATCTATACTCTCTCCAGTCTACAACATGTCACTGGAAGCCACCCTGATCTTTCACTGGCACTAATTCAAGGTTGTGAGCCCTATACGCATAGTGGTTACAAGTCTGAGCCCTGGAATCAGGCTGTCTGACTCAGTAGCTAGAGGCCACGCTTGCCAGCTGTGCATTTGGTCAAGTTACTTAATTTCTTTCTGCCTCAATTCCTCATCTGTAAAGTGGGTAGATAGGATTTTTGTGATAATTAAATGACATAAAGCCATTCATGTGCTTAGTGCATTGGCTGCAAAATTAGCACTTAATAAATATATCATCATCATTACTGAATGTGCAGTGACTATAGAAATGCGTTATATTATCATGCAGCACAAGTGACTTTAAATTGAATATTAAACCAAACCATTCGCCATCAGGGCAATTCCAACTCAAGGCAACCCCACATATGTCAGAGCAGAAATGTGCTCCGTAGAGTTTTCAGTGGCTGATTTTTCAGTAGATAGCCAGGGCTTTCCTTCAAGGTGCCTCCAAGTGGACTTGAACTGCCAACGTTTAGGTTAGTAGCTGAGAGCGTTTAACCGTTTGCACCAACCAGCCACTCCAAACTGAGTATTAGACGTGCTTATTCTCCTCCTACTTGCCCTCTTATAAAAGTTCCTCTCTTCTTTAAGTTCCAACTGGGCCCTTTACTTTGATCTCTTCCCATCTCCTTTTTAGGAGTCCCTGCATGGCACTCAGCCATTAGACAAAAGGATGGCAGTTCAAACACACACAAAGGTGCCTCAGAACAAAGGCCTGGTGATCTATTTCCAAAGAGTCACAGCCTTGAAACTGCTGTGGAGCGCAGTTCTGCTCTGCATACCTAGGGTCACTGTGAGTCACAATCTATGACAATTAACAACAAGAACAAGTCTTAAAAGTCCTATTACTTGTTCTGTTATAGGAAAAAAAAATCTCCCCTCGTTAAGTTCCAGCTGGGCCCCGTACTTTGATCTCTTCCCTGCTTCTCTTTGGTTTACTCCCCTCTCGCCCAGTTGCGCTATCTTACCTCCTGTCCGTTACGACAAGGCGCAGGACTTATCTTTCCCCAATTAAACCAGCCATCAGGGCGTTTGGCTAAAGAAAAATGGTTTTCTCTCCCAAGAGAAATTCTATAATTGACTTTTACAGCTCAAAAACTAACAGTTATTTTTTCTCCACTTACCAAAGTTAAGATAACTTATCTAAAAGGTACACTACTCCATTTTATCAACTCTCCTTTGCTGTCCATCAATGGAGTTTTCTAATTTTCTCTACGAAGTGCATGTCTTGTTGGTTATTTTTATATAAATTGCTGTTATAGAATTTTTATTTATTATATTTTCTAATTGGTTATTGTCAGTGTGAAAGAACGTTATTACTTGTATCTTTGTTTTGAAACTGTTCATGTTATTGTGGTCTCATACGGTTTCTAATAGTGTTCAGTTCATTCTCTTGGGCTTCGCGTGTATATAATCCTTTTATCTGAAAATAATGAGAATTTTTTCTTCTTTCAAATATTTACGCCTCTTGTTTCGGTTTATTGCACGGATTTGAGAGATCCTATATAGCAGTGAGTATAATGGCTCACTGATATTGATGAATTCAGTTGCTAATATTTTGTTTAGAAATCGTAAGTGAAATGAGGCCTGGAGTTTTCTTTTTGGAATATCTTTAAGAGATTTGTTACAGTGTTTTGCTGGGTTTAAAAAACAATAAAAGAATCCAGAAGCAACTCATCTTTCTCTGAGTTCTGAAACAATTAAATAACATGTATGTTATCTATCCTTTGTTGGTTTGACCAATTTAAGCTATCTGGCCCTGGCCCTGCCCCTTCCAGGAGTAGCCCCTTGACACTGTCTCAGAGCCTATTTTAGGTTTTCTTTCTCTTCTAATTATTCATTTTCTCCATGTTTTCAAATTTGCAGTTTTACACACAGTACTCTCTGATACTTTAAATTTATTGTTTCTGGAAAAATTATCTATTTTCTTCAAGTTTTCAAATTTATTTGCAGTTTTCCAGAGTATTCTTTGATACTTTAAAAACTTTCCCCTGTATCCGTGGCTATCTGCCCTTCCTTTTGCCTCATTTTGGATATTTGTATTTTTTCCTTCTCTTATTTCCTCCTTGATCAAGGTGGGTTATGACGCATCTTTTTGTTTTATTTTTTTTAAATAACCATCTCTTGAATTAACTAATTGATTCTACTGCCTTTAGGTTTTCTAGTTTAAATTCAATTACTTGCTTTTATATTTATTAATGTTTTCCTTCTGATTGAGGCTTGAAATTCTTTTCCTAAATTTTTGAGTTCGGCAATTAATTGATTTCATTTCATTCTTTCTTGTTGAGGAATGAGAGAATTTTTTTAAATGATAATTTTCCCCCCAAGGACAACTTTGGCTTCAGCCTGTATATTTTAGTAACCAGTAGTCTCATTGGTCTCATTGGTGTTTTAGCAAATAGGTCTTTGAGAGAGTGCTCTATGTCCTGTTCGGTTGGGAAGGTACAGTTCATTTCTATGTCTGCTATTTAGTTCTAGATTTATTGCATTTTGGTGAGAAAATGTGATTCTTTGAAAAATGCTGAGGTTGATTTTGTGGCATAAAGTGGACTTACTGCCTAGTATAGAGCAAAGTTCTAAAAATATTTCATGAGTACTTGAAAAGAACTGAAATTCTCTAATATGTTATAGGTGATATATATACTCATATGTCTCACATATTTTGTATATACACATATATATGTATGTATCATTAATTATACTATTGAGATAATCTCTTTGCCTACATTTTACCTTCTTGATCTGTCAAGAACCGAGAGAGATGTTGAATTCTGTTTTTTTTTTTTTTTTAAACGTTCATCCTTTTTGTTTATCTGGAGTTTATCATGCAAGAAAGGAGCCCTGGTGGTACAGTGGTTAAGTACTTGGCTGCTAACTGAAAGGTCAGTGGTTTGAACCTGCCAGCTGCTCAATAGGAGAAAGATGTGGCAATCTGCTTACGTAAAGATTACAGCCTTGGAAAGAAACCCTGTGGGGCAGTTCTACTCTGTCCTATAGAGTCAATATGAGTTGGAATTGACTAGACGGCAATGGGTTTATCATACAAAAGAATGGCTCTCCTTTGGTAGATGCCTGATCTTGGGAGTTACTTTATTTTTTGTGTCTATGAAATTTTTTAAAATTAGCACTTCTTGCTCTTAAGATGGAACAAAAAAATCATAAAACAGCAATATAATAAAAGAGGATGTAATGGGAAAAACAGTGGTGGAATTCCTTACCAAAGTGGCTGAGGCAGGTAGGAGGCATGACTCAAGGTGGGGCTTAAACGATGTCCCTCAGACCACAGTTTCTCTGTCTCTCACCCCTTGGCTCTTCCTTGGCTTCCTCTTGCAGTAGTCCAGACCTCACATGGTTCTCACATCCCTCTCACTTCACAGTCAGTGAGATTTTCCTAGAATTCCAATGAATATCTCATCTCAACCCATTGGCTTTGTTTGAGTCACATGCCCATCTCTCAACTAATTAGAATAGCTGGGGAAAATGCAATGTGCTGATTGGCTTAAGGCTGGATCCTTCAACCCCAGAACCAGTGATGGAGTCAGCCTCACCAGAACCATATGGAGAGCAAGGAAAGGGGTGGTTCTCTAATGAAAAGCACTGGGGGGCAAACAGCAAAAGATGCCCTTTGTCTCTGAAAGGCAGGGGCTACATCATGCTGCTTCCAGTGCATCTGTGTAGCTCTCTGGCACTCTTGGGGGATAGCTTTAAGGGCTTTTGTTTTTGTGTCCATAGTGGAGATGACCATATTGATTTGGCTGAACTAAGTCTGGGCCAGGCCATGAATAACTGGTACTCAGGATGCTGGAGCCACAGGCTTATTTTTAATGTCCTTCAGTCTGTACTTTCATGAAATCATGAAAAAAGGATTTCACAAAATGCTCATTCTAAATTTTCCAAGACTGTTGATTATTTAAGGTCTCTGGATGGTGCAATGGTTTGCACCCAGCTACTAACTGAAAGGTCAGCGGTTTGACCCCATCCAGCAGGGCTGTAGAAGAAATACCTGGCAATCTGCTTTCATAAAGATTACATCCCCACTGCCAAAAAAAACAAAAAACCGTATGGCGCAATTCTACTCTATAACACATAGGGCCACCATGAGTTGTAATAGACCCAATGGCAATGGGTTTGGTTTTTGTCTTTATGTTAATTATCCAAGTATCTGTTGGGAGGCACAGAGAAGACATCCCTAAGGTAGGGGTCAGTGGGGTAGAGGATCTTCATTTCTATGTAACTCAAACTCAGTGTCTTGGATATTTTTTATGACCTCCCCAGGAAGACGAGAAGCTGGTACAACAATACTCTTGCCAACTCGCTGAAAAGTTTATCGTAGTTAGCCACACAGCTGGAGCGCCTCACCCGATTAATATCCTTGGACTAAACAGAGTCTTCATTTTATGGCTGTTATGAAACTGTATTCTTGGAACAACGACAAACTCTGACGCCTCTAAAATCATGGCCAGCCGAACCCACTTGTGTCATTGGGGTTGGCAATAAAAGCAGGTTGGATATAGAGCAGATACACCTGCCTCCCAGGCATCTCTCAGGTGCCAAAAGATAGACCGATTGTGTGGACCAAGCTCCAAGCTCTGGGAGGAAAGGAATGGAATCCCCTTGGGAAGTTAGGGCCTCAGGGAGTATAGATCAAATAAACTCCCTTCTGAGCAGGCTGCCCTTCCATCTGACAGTGAAATGAAGCAGTCTTCTTGGACTATGAATATGGAGAGACCTTTAGCCCCGCCCTAGTCAACACATGAAAAAGTATATGATTCTGGCAGGGACCCATAGAGAAGAAGGCTCTAGACCAGGCCATATGCACCTTGTCAGTTCTTTAATAAAATGGAGTTTCATTACCTTGGCCCTGTCATCATTTTTATCTTCCCTGCTGCCTGTTTTCTCCATCTCCTGGACTTGGAGTGGGTTGCTGGGTTACCTGAAAAGAGATAGATTTTTCAAAACAAAATACTACATTGCTATTACTAATGTCACATTTATACAGTATCTCCTCTGTGTCAGTCACTATGCTAACTGCACTATATACATTATCTTGGCTCCTCGCAATAACTCTCTAAGGAAGGTTTCATAATGACCATTTTAAATATGAGAAGATTAAGGTTCTGTCTTGTTAATTTGCCCAAAGTCACACAGCTCTACTCGATGACAGTGGAGTTTTGAAAAGAAACCAGCCAATGCGAAACACTGAGTTTCCTTCCACCACCAACAATAGCTGAAAAAAAGGCATTTCCTTCAAACCGATACTGACAAAATTTAGCCTAATTCCATTTTTATCTCTGATTCTAAATTAAGCAGCCCCAGTGGCATTACTAGCTTAATCCTTGAGGTAACTGTCAGAGGGAACCCAGTCTTCTCCATGCATAACCACTCCACAGCAGCCTTCCAGAACCTCCCACAGGGGTCCTTCCCTGAGGCCATGGCAAAGAAACTTAATAACAAAATCTCCCCCACTCCACCCCATCGCAGCAGCTCTGTCCAATGTTTGCCCGGCCTCTCTCTTGGCAATGCCAAGGTCTCTAGGCCACCAGAGCAAGTCCAACTTGGGTCTGGACCTGTGGCCTGACTCTGTTGTTTGTACTTGGAATCAAGGCAAAATGCTAATAACTGTTTTGCAATTTTACATCTTGGTGCAAGAACATGGTTGCAACAGGCTGTTAAAAAACCAAGAGCTGTCAAACCCATTGTGGACTGAGGAGTTCATGCAGGAAGCTGGTTGGGTTTCTGTCCTGGGAGGGAGGAAGTGGGTTCCTGTGAGGCAAGGTGCCCTTGGTACCTCCCCGAGGATCCCCCCCGGGGCTGCAGCTGTGGATGTGCCCTGGGAGAACTACCTCTCTTTGTGTGTCTTCAGGAGGATTGGGGTTGGGTTTCCCATTCTCCAAAGATGAGGAGAAAGAAAGGAACTGCTTTCTGTCAATGAGGTCCTGTATTTATTGCTGTGGTAATTTCTCCCTCCCTGAACACGTGGTTTTTAAGAGCCATTCCAAAGAAGCTGTACCCAGGATTTGGAACTGGCGTCTGAAAATATTGTCTCTAGGGCAAAACTCATAAAACCACCAATTACTATGTAGATTCTTTTTGGCCCTGTCGCAGGCTTTATATATGGGGCACATCCTCCACACCTCCGTCCCTCAGCAGCTGGGGGAGGGGTCCCTTTGCTCCCTCCTTTATTCCCTTTAAGACGTGAAGCATGAAGAGTGCTGTACCACCTCAGTGGAACACTTCAAGCTCCTCAGAAAACAACTGATTAAAAACAATTTTCCCACAGTGATTGAGCTTTCCAAAATTCCCACATATACCCCTTTTCCTTCTCTCCCCACTCCAGAACCTGTGCCCTTTTAACTCTTTTCCCCCATTAAAAAAATCCCACCGATCTTCTTGTTCCGCCACTCCCCACTTCCAACATAGGCAAGTTCTTCATCCCACTTCTGCTCACAGCCTTCCCAGCTCAGTGGTGGGGGAAGCGCTTCCCTGCTCCTCCAGGTAAAGGGAAAGACATGCAGGTCAAGAGAGGTATTTTATTTTACTTAATTCCACTTTTTTAAAAAAATTGTGCTTTGAGTGAAAGTTTACAAGTCAGTCTCTCATACAAAAATTTATATACACCTTGCTATATACTCCTAGTTGCTCTCCCCCTAATGAGACAGCACACTCCTTCTCTCCACTCTGTATTCCTATGTCCGTTCAGCCAGCTTCTGTCCCCCTCTGCCTTCTCATCTCCCCTCCAGATGGGAGCGGCCCACATAGTCTGATGCTCACTCCTCACCAGTATCATTTTCTTTCTTATAGTCCAGTCTAATCCCTGTCTGAAAAATTGGCTTTGGGAATGGTTCCGGCCTTGTGCTAACAGAAGGTCTGGGGACCATGACCTCTGGGTCCTTCTAGTCTCAGTCAGATCACTAAGTCTGGTCTTTTTACTAGAATTTGAAGTCTACATCCCACTCTTCTCCTGTTCCATCAGGGATTCTCTGTTGTGTTCCCTGTCAGGGCAGTCATAGGTTGTAGCCGGGCACCATCTAGTTCTTCTGGTCTCAGGCTGATGTAGTCTCTGATTTATGTGGCCCTTTCTGTCTCTTGGGCCCATAATTACCTTGTGTCTTTGGTGTTCTTTATTTTCCTTTGCTCCAGTTGGGTTGAGACCAACTGATGCATCTTAGATGGCTGCTTGCTAGGAATGCCCAAAGTGGGATGCAGAATGTTTTCTTAATAGATTTTATTATGCCAGTTGATCTAGATGTCCCCTGAAACCATGGTCCCCAAATCCCCTCCCTCCCCCCACTACACTGGCCTTCGAAGCATTTGGTTTATTCAGGAAACTTCTTTGCTTTTGGTTTAGTCCAATTGTGCTGACCTCTTCTGTATTGCGTGTTGTCTTTCCCTTCACCTAAAATAGTCCTTGACTACTATCTAATTAGTGAATACTCCTTTCCCTCCATCCTTCTCCCCTCTCGTAACCATCAAAGAATATTTTCTTCTTTGTTTAAATTATTTCTTGAGTTCTTATAATAGTGGTCTCATGCAGTATTTTCCTTTTGCATCTGACTAATTTCACTCAGCATAATGCCTTCCAGGTTCCTCCATGTTATGAAATGTTTCACGGATTCCTCACTGTTCTTTATCGATGTGTAGTATTTCATTGTGTGAATATACCATAATTTATTTATCCATTCATCTGTTGATGGGCACCTTCGTTGCTTTCATCTTTTTGCTTATTGTAAACAGTGCTGCAATGAACATGGGTGTGCATGTATCTGTTCGTGTAAAGACTCTTATTTCTCTAGGATATATTCCAAGAAGTGGGATTGCTGGATTATATGGTAGTTCTACTTCTAGCTTTTTAAGGACATGCCAGATCGATTTCCAAAGTGGTTGTACCATTTTACATTCCCACCAGCAGAATTCCAGTTATTTTATTTACATTATTTAATTTAATTTTTATGTAATTTAATTGAATTATTATGTTTTGTTAGTTTAGTTAAATTATGTTTTATATTACTAATTTAATTTATTAATTTCATTTAATTTTATGCTCTGCTAGGTTACTTTATGTTTTTTCATTTAATGTTATTTAATTTAACTTTATGTTACATTATTTATATAATTTATGTTATTCAAAATAATTTAATTATACTTTATATTTATTTTACTTACATTTAAATTTAATTTGAATAACTTATTTAAATTTTATTTTATTAATTCAAATTTATTTATGTTATTTAATTTTATTTAGGTAACTATTTTATTTATATAATTTAATTTACTAATATTTGATGTTATTTATTTTATTTTATGTACTTTATTTTATATAATTTTATTAATTTATTCATGGTGTCAAATAAACTTTGATTTGTGTAATTTAATTTAATTATATAGCTTAATTTAATTGTATCTATTTTATTTGTTGTTATATTATTTTTGTTATTTAATTTAATTCATTTACTTTATTAATCTAATTTAATTTAATTATATTTCAGGTTGTTCTATTTAATTATACTAATTTTTAATTTAATTTACTTATATTATTAAATATAATTTAATAGTCATTTCATTTAGTTTACTTGATTTTATGTGTTTTATTTTTGTTGTTTAATTTTGTTCACTTTATTTTACTTATTTAATAAATTTATTTTATTTAAAAATAAATTTATGTTACTTAATTTAATATTTGTGTTATTACATGTGTTTCATTGAATTTATTTATTTTTAATTTAATTCAATTCAATTAATTATTCTGTTTTATAGATGTTCTTTAATTTAATTTATATTATTTTATTAAATACATTGATTCATTTATTTATGTTATTTAATTTTAATTTAATTTATGTTATCTTGTGCATTTTATTTAATTTAGTAAAATTACTTTATTCATGTTATTTAATATTATTTTATTTAATGCATTTAAATTAATCTTGCTAATTTCATTAACTTATTTTATAGGTTTTTAACACTTAATTTTATATTTTTTTAAATGAAATTAATATCTATGTTTTTAAATGATTTTTAATGCAATTTAATATTTTATTTATGTTATTTAGTTCAATTATTTTATTTTACTTATGTAATTTTATTTCATTTCATTTATTTTTATTACATTTATCTAAATAGTTAATATAATTTAACATATAATTTAATTGTATATTATTTCATTTATTTTCTTTCCAAAATTTTATTTAATGTATATTATTTTGTTTCTATTATTTTATTCATTTACTAAAGTTTTATTTTTACATTTATTTCATTTATGTAAATTAATTTTGGAAATCCCGGTGGCATAGTGGTTTTTAAAATTTTATTCATGATATTTTATTTGTTATTTCATTTTATTATTTTATTTAGTTTAATTTTATATATGTAATTTAATATTATATTATTTTATTTTTACATAGTAATTTATTTTAATTAATTTAACTTTATATTATTTCACATTACATTATTTTGCTTATTTTATTTTATTAACAGAATTAATTTAATATTGTATATGCAATTTAATTTGTTTGCTTATTTTATTAATTTAATTGTTATTTGACCATTTTATTAATTTAATTATTTTTATTTAATTACATTTTATTTATGTAAATTAATTTGATTTTATGTGTTTAATTTATTTCATTTTATTTATGTTATGTAAACATAAATAACCCTTCTTTCAATGTGTTGTACTGTGGTAACTTGGGTGTTGCTATTATGCTGGAAGCACTGCCACTGGTATTTTTAATACCAGCAGATCAACCATGGCAGATTTCAGCAGAGCTTCCAGAGTAAGACAGACTAGGAAGAAGGGCCTGGTGATCTACTTATAAAATTAGCTAATGAAAGCTTTACAGATAACAACAGAATGTTGTCTGATATAGTCCTGGAAGATGAGCCCCTCAGGTTGAAAAACACTCAAAATACAACTAGGGAAGAGCTGCCTCCTTCTCCAAAGTAGAATCAACCTTAATGATGCAGATGGAGTAAAACTTTCAGGACCTTCATTTGCAGATGTGACATGACTCAAAATGAGAAGTAACAGATGCAGACATGCATTGGTAACCAGAATGTGTCAAGTATGAATCAAGAAAAACTGGAAATCATCAAAAATTAAATGAAGGAGGCGGGGCCAAGATGGCAGACTAGGTGGACGCTACCGCGGATCCCTCTTGCAACAAAGACTCGGAAAAACAAGTGAATCGATCACATACATAACAATCTACGAACTCTGAGCAACAAACACAGACTTAGAGACGGAGAACGAACAAATAAGGGCAGACAGCGATCGTTTTCAGAACCAGGAGCTAGTGTACCAGGCAGGTGACCTTCGGAGCCCGATCTGGGGCAGAGCCCAGGGGGGCAGACGGCACAGACAAGGGGCCCAGCCCTAGCCCCCGAACTCATCCCGGGAGGGAGTCTAGCTGGTTGGTGCGGGTGGCATAGTGGCGCAGCCGGTGGGAGAAGCACCCAGGAGGCAGTGACTGATCTTGGAGCAGGGAGAGCAGCGTCCCAGCTGGGGAGCCATCCTGCCGGGAGTTTGGCGGGAAGCGGGTGGGGCGTGAGCACGGGGACCAGTTATATTTCCCTGAATTGACCCCGGGGGCGGGCCCAGCCGTTCCTGCGGGCAACGCCCACCCAGTTCGTTGCGAGCGGAGCGGCGCGCGGGAGGGAGAAGTCCCCGAGAGGAAGTGACTGGTCTTAGAGCGGGAAGAGCAGCGTCCCAGCTGGGGAGCTGTCCCGCCGGGATTTTGGCAGGCGCGGGCGGAGCGTGAACGTGGGGATCAGCTCTATATTCTGAGGTGCTACACTTCTAGCTCTCTGATCCCTCCCCCACCCTCCCCAGGCGGCTCCATTAACATCCGAATACCCTGAGCCAGAGGGAGAATTCAGATAGGGATCTGACTGCATTTTTTTTTAGCTGATTACCTGGAAAAACTAGTTTCCCAGTGATGGCTCGGACACAGCAGTCCATATCAAACCACATAAAGAAACAGACCATGACAGCTTCTCCAACCCCCCATACAAAAGAATCAAAATCTTTCCCAAATGAAGATACAATCCTGGAATTATCAGATACAGAATATAAAAAACTAATTTACAGAATGCTTAAAGACATCACAAATGAAATTAGGCTAACTGCAGAAAAAGCCAAGGAACGCACTGATAAAACAGTTGAAGAACTCAAAAAGATTATTCAAGAACATAGTGGAAAAATTAATAAGTTGCAAGAATCCATAGAGAGACAGCATGTAGAAATCCAAAACATTAACAATAAAATTACAGAATTAGACAACGCAATAGGAAGTCAGAGGAGCAGACTCGAGCAATTAGAATGTAGACTGGGACTTCTGGAGGACCAGGGAATCAACACCAACATAGCTGAAAAAAAATCAGATAAAAGAATTAAAAAAAATGAAGAAACCCTAAGAATCATTGGGACTCTATCAAGAAGGATAACTTGCGAGTGATTGGAGTCCCAGAACAGGGAGGGAGGACAGAAAACACAGAGAAAATAGTTGAAGAACTCCTGACAGAAAACTTCCCTGACATCATGAAAGACGAAAGGATATATATCCAAGATGCTTATCGAACCCCATTTAAGATTGATCCAAAAAGAAAAACACCAAGACATATTATCATCAAACTTGCCAAAACCAAAGACAAACAGAAAATTTTAAAAGCAGCCAGGGAGAAAAGAAAGGTTTCCTTCAAGGGAGACTCAATAAGAATAAGTTCAGACTACTCAGCAGAAACCATGCAGGCAAGAAGGCAGTGGGATGACATATACAGAGCACTGAACGAGAAAAACTGCCAACCAAGGATCATATATCCAGCAAAACTCTCTCTGAAATATGAAGGAGAAATTAAGATATTTACAGATAAACACAAGTTTAGAGAATTTGCAAAAACTAAACCAAGACTGCAAGAAATGCTAAAGGAGATTGTTCGGCCTGATGACCAATAATATCAGGTACCAGCACAATACAAGGTCACAAAACAGAACGTCCTGATATCAACGCAACTCAAATAGGGAAAGCACAAAAACAAACAAATTAAGATTAATTCTAAAAAATAAATAAATAAACAAAATAATACACATAAAAGGGAATCATGGAAATCAATAGATAAACGATCACAATAATCAAAAAGAGGGACTAAATATAGGAGGCATTGAACTGCCAGATGGAGAGTGATACAAGGCGATATTGAACGATACAAGTTAGGTTTTTACTTAGAAAAATAGGGGTACATTAATAAGATAACCACAAAAAGGAATATCAATTCCATAACTCAAGAAAAAAGCCAAGAAAAACATAACGACTCAACTAACATAAAGCTAAACAGTATGAAAATGAGGATCTCACAATCTACTAAGAAAAACGTCTCAGCACAAAAAAGTATGTGGAAAAATGAAATGGCCAATAACTCACACGAAAAGGCATCAAAATGACAGCACTAAAAACTCATTTATCTATAATTACGCTGAATGTAAATGGACTAAATGCACCAATAAAGAGAAAGAGAGTCTCGGACTGGATAAAGAAACACGATCCATCTATATGCTGCCTACAAGAGACACACCTTAGACTTAGAGACACAAACAAACTAAAACTCAAAGGATGGAAAAATATATATCAAGCAAATAATAAGCAAAAAAGAAGAGGAGTAGCAATATTAATTTCTGACAAAATAGACTTTAGACTTAAATCCACCACAAAGGATAAAGAAGGACACTATATAATGATAAAAGGGACAATTGATCAGGAAGACATAACCATATTAAATATTTATGCACCCAATGACAGGGCTGCAAGATACATAAATCAAATTTTAACAGAATTGAAAAGTGAGATAGACACCTCCACATTTATAGTAGGAGACTTCAATACACCACTTTCGGAGAAGGACAGGACATCCAGAAGCTCAATAGAGACAAGGAAGACCTACTTACAACAATCAACCAACTTGACCTCATTGACTTATACAGAACTCTCCACCCAACTGCTGCAAAATATACTTTTTTTTCTAGTGCACATGGAACATCCTCTAGAATAGACCACATATTAGGTCATAAAACAAATCTTTGCAGAATCCAAAACATCAAAATATTACAAAGCATCTTCTCAGACCACAAGGCAGTGAAGCTAGAAATCAATAACAGAAAAACTAGGGAAAAGAAATCAAATACTTGGAAAATGAACAATACCCTCCTGAAAAAAGACTGGGTTATAGAAGACATCAAGGAGGGAATAAGGAAATTCTTAGAAAGCAACGAGAATGAAAATACTTCCTATCAAAACCTCTGGGACACAGCAAAAGCAGTGCTCAGAGGCCAATTTATATCGATAAATGCACACATACAAAAAGAAGAAAGAGCCAAAAGCAGAGAACTGTCCCGACAACTTGAACAAATAGAAAGTGAGCAACAAAAGAACCCATCAGGCACCAGAAGAAAACAAATAATAAAAATTAGAGCTGAACTAAATGAATTAGAGAACAGAAAAACAATTGAAAGAATTAACAAAGCCAAAAGCTGGTTCTTTGAAAAATTAACAAAATTGATAAACCATTGGCTAGACTGACTAAAGAAAAACAGGAAAGGAAACAAATAACCTGAATAAGAAACGAGAAGGACCACATCACAACAGAGCAAAATGAAATTAAAAGAATCATTTCAGATTACTACGAAAAACTGTACTCTAACAAATTTGAAAACCTAGAAGAAATGGATAAATTCTTGGAAAAATACTACCTACCTAAACTAACACTTTCAGAAGTAGAACAACTAAATAGACCCATAACAAAAAAAGAGATTGAAACGGTTATCAAAAAACTTCCAACAAAAAAAAGCCCTGGCCCGGACGGCTTCACTGCAGAGTTCTACCAAACCTTTAGAGAAGACTTAACACCACTACTACTGAAGGTATTTCAAAGCATAGAAAAAGACGGAATACTACCCAACTCATTCTATGAAGCTACCATCTCCCTGATGCCAAAACCAGGTAAAGACATTACAAAAAAAGAAAATTATAGACCTATATCCCTCATGAACATAGATGCGAAAATCCTCAACAAAATTCTAGCCAATAGAATCCAACAACACATCAAAAAAATAATTCACCCTGATCAAGTGGGATTTATACCAGGTATGCAAGGCTGGTTTAATACCAGAAAAACCATTAATGTAATCCATCACATAAATAAAACAAAAGATAAAAACCACATGATCTTATCAATTGATGCAGAAAAGGCATTTGACAAAGTTCAACACCCATTTATGATAAAAACTCTTACCAAAATAGGAATTGAAGGAAAATTCCTCAACATAATAAAGGGCATCTATGCAAAGCCAACAGCCAATATCACTCTAAATGGAGAGAACCTGAAAGCATTTCCCTTGAGAACGGGAACCAGACAAGGATGCCCTTCATCACCGCTCTTATTCAACATCATACTTGAAGTCCTAGCCGGAGCAATTAGGCTAGACAAAGAAATAAAGGGTATCCAGATTGGCAAGGAGGAAGTAAAGCTATCACTATTTGCAGATGACTTGATCGTATACATGGAAAACCCTAAGGAATCCTTCAGAAAACTACTGAAACTAATAGAAGAGTTTGGCAGAGTCTCAGGTTATAAAATAAACATACAAAAATCACTTGGATTCCTCTACATCAACAAAAAGAACACCGAAGAGGAAATAACCAAATCAATACCATTCACAGTAGCCCCCAAGAAGATAAAATACTTAGGAATAAATCTTACCAAGAATGTAAAAGACCTATACAAAGAAAACTATAAAACTCTGCTACAAGAAATTAAAAAGGACATACTTAAGTGGAAAAACATACCCTGTTCATGGATAGGAAGACTTAACACAGTAAAAATGTCTATTCTACCAAAAGCCATCTATACATATAACTCACTTCCAATCCAAATACCAATGTCATATTTTAAGGGGATAGAGAAACAAATCACTAATTTCATGTGGAAGGGAAAGAACCCCCGGATAAGCAAAGCATTACTGAAAAAGAAGAAGAAAGTGGGAGGCCTCACTCTACCTGATTTCAGAACCTATTATACAGCCACAGTAGTCAAAACAGCCTGGTACTGGTACAACAACAGGCACATAGACCAATGGAACAGAATTGAGAACCCAGATATAAATCCATCCATGTATGAGCAGCAGATATTTGACAAAGGCCCAGTGTCAGTCAGTTGGGGAAATGATAGTCTTTTTAACAAATGGTGCTGGCATAACTGGATATCCATTTGCAAAAGAATGAAACAGGACCCATACCTCACACCATGCACAAAAACTAACTCCAAGTGGATCAAAGACCTAAATATAAAGACTAAAACGATAAAGATCATGGAAGAAAAAATAGGGACAACCCTAGGAGCCCTAATACAGGGCATAAACAGAATACAAAACATTACCAAAAATGATGAAGAGAAACCAGATAACTGGGAGCTCCTAAAAATCAAACACCTATGCTCATCTAAAGACTTCACCAAAAGAGTAAAAAGACCACCTACAGACTGGGAAAGAATTTTCAGCTATGACATCTCAGACCAGCGCCTGATCTCTAAAATCTACATGATTCTGTCAAAACTCAACCACAAAAAGACAAAAAACCCAATCACGAAGTGGGCAAAGGATATGAACACACATTTCACTAAAGAAGATATTCAGGCAGCCAACAGACACATGAGAAAATGCTCCCGATCATTAGCCATTAGAGAAATGCAAATTAAAACTACGATGAGATTCCATCTCACACCAACTAGACTGGCATTAATCCAAAAAACACAAAATAATAAATGTTGGAGAGGCTGCGGAGAGATTGGAACTCTCATACACTGCTGGTGGGATTGTAAAATGGTACAACCACTTTGGAAATCCATCTGGCGTTATCTTAAACAGTTAGAAATAGAACTACCATACAACCCAGAAATCCCACTCCTCGGAATATACCCTAGAGATACAAGAGCCTTCACACAAACAGATATATGCACACCCATGTTTATTTCAGCTCTGTTTACAATAGCAAAAAGCTGGAAGCAACCAAGATGTCCGTCAACGGATGAATGGTTAAATAAATTGTGGTATATTCACACAATGGAATACTACGCATCGATAAAGAACAGTGATGAATCTCTGAAACATTTCATAACATGGAGGAATCTGGAAGGCATTATGCTGAGTGAAATGAGTCAGAGGCAAAAGGACAAATATTGTATAAGACCACTATTATAAGATCTTGAGAAATAGAAAAAATGGAGAAGAACACATACTTTTGTGGTTACAAAGAGGGGAGGGAGGGAGGGAGGGAGAGGGTTTTTTATTGATCAATCAGTAGATAAGAACTGCTTTGGGTGAAGGGAAAGACAACACTCAATACAAGGAAGGTCAGCCTAATTGGACTGGACTAAAAGCAAAGAGGTTTCCGGGATAAAATGAAAGCTTCAAAGGTCAGCAGAGCAGGGGCTGGGGTCTGGGGAACATGGTTTGAGGGGACTTCTAAGTCAGTTGGCAAAATAATTCTATTATGAAAACATTCTGCATCCCACTTTGAAATGTGGCGTCTGGGGTCCTAAATGCCAACAAGCGGCCATCTAAGATACATCAATTGGTCTCAACCCACCTGGAACAAAGGCAAAGGAAGAACACCAAGGTCACACGACAACTAAGAACCCAAGAGACAGAAAGGGCCACATGAACCAGAGACCTACATTATCCTGAGACCAGAAGAACTAGTTGGTGCCCGGCCACAATCGATGTCTACCCTATCAGGGAGCATAACAGACAACTCCTGAGGGAGCAGGAGACCAATGGGATACAGACCCCAAATTCTCATAAAAAGACCATACTTAATGGTATGACTGCGACTAGAGGAATCCCAGAGGCAATGCTCCCCAGAACTTCTGATGGCACAGGACAGGAACCATCCCCGAAGACAACTCATCAGGCATGAAAAGGACTGGTTAGGGGTGGGGAGAGAGATGCTGAGGAAGAGTGAGCTAATTAAATCAGGTGGACACTGGAGAGTGTGTTGGCAACTCTTGACTGGAGGGGGGATGGGAAGATAGAGAGAGAGGGAAGACGGCAAAATTGGCACGAAACGAGAGACTGAAATGGCTGACTCAATAGGGGGAGAACAAGTGGGAGAAGGGAGTAAGATGTATGTAAACTTACATGTGACAGACTGATTAGAATGGTAAATGTTCACTTAAAGCTTAATAAAAATTAATTAAAAAAAAAAGAAGGAAATGATTTAGACAATGTTAAAAAAAAAATTAAATGAAATGCTTGAAGATTAATATCCTAGGCATTAATGAGCTGAAATGGACTGGTATTGGCCATTTTGAATCCAACTACAATATGATTTACTATGCCAGAAATGACAAACCAAAGAGTAATGGCATTACATTCATTGTCAAAAAGAACATTTCAAGATCATCCCTGAAGTACAACACTTTAATGATAGGTTAATATTCATATGCCTATAGGGAAGGAAGGAAGACCAGTTAATACAACTATTATTCAAATTTACTCATCAACCACTAATACCAAAGATGAAGAAATTGATGATTTTTACCAATTGCTGCAGTCTGAAATTGATTAAACATGCAATCAAGGTGTACTGGTAATTGGAATGCAAAAGTTGGAAACAGAGAAGGATCAGCAGTTGGAAAATACAATTTTAGTGATAGAAACAACACTGGAGATTGCTTGGTAGGAATCTGCAGGACCAATGACTTATTCACCAGAAATTCCTGTTTTCAACAACTATACATGCGGACCTCACCAGATGGATGACATAGGAATCAAACTGACTACATCTATGGAAAGAGACAATGGAGAAGTTCAGTATTATCAACCAAGACAAAGCCAGGGGCTGACTGTGGAGTAAACCATCAATTGCTTATATGCAAGCTCAAGTTGAAGCTGAAGAAAATCAAAGTCCACAATAGCCAAAGATTGACTACATCTCACCTGAGTTCAGAGACCATCTCAAGAATAGATTTGACATGCTAAACACTAATGACTAAAGATAAGAAGAGTTGTGGGATGACATCAAAGGCATCGTATGTGAAGAAAGTAAAAGGCCATTAAAACACAGGAAAGAAGGAAAAGACTAAAAGAGATGTCAGAAGTGACTCTGAGACTTGTTCTTAAGTGCAGAGTAGCTAAAGTGAATGGAAGAAATGATGAAATAAAGGAGCTGAACAGAAGATTTCAAAGGGCAGTTCAAGAAGACAGGGTAAAGTATAATAATAAAATCTGCAAAGACCTGGAGTTAGAAAACCAAAAAGGAAGAACATGATCAGTGTTTCTCAAGCTGAGAGAAATGAAGAGAAAACTCAAGCCTCAAGGTGCTATATTAAAGAATTCAATGGGCAAAAAATTGAACGATGCCGGAAGCATCAAAGAAAGATAGAAGGCATACACAGTCACTGTAACAAAAAGAATTGGTTTCCTTTCAATCATTTCATGAGATAGCCTATGATTAAGGACCTCTGGTACTGAAGGAAGAAGTTCAAGCTGCACTGACGCCATTGGTGAAAAACACAGCTCTAGGAATTGGCAAGATACCAACTGAGATACTTCAACAAATGGATGCAACACTGGAAATGCTTTCTCATCTATGTCAAAAAATGTGGAAGACAGCTACCTGGCTAATCAACTGTGAGAGATTCACATTCGTACCCATTACAAAGAAAAATGATCAAATAAACGGAATGTAGAAATTATCAAACAATATCATTAATATCACATGCTAGCAAATTTTGCTGAAGATAATTTAAAAACAGCTGCAGCTGATTCAGAAGAGGACATGGAATGAAGGATATCATTGATGATGTCAGATGGATCTTGGTCAAAAGCAGAGAATACCAGAAAGATGTTGACCTGTGTTTTATTGACTATCTGAAGACATTAGACTGACGTGGAACATAACAAATTATGGATGACATTACGTAGAAAGGGAATTCCAGAACACTTGCTTGTGCTCATGAGGAACATGTACATAGACCAAGAAGCAGTCATTTGAACAGAACCAAGGGGATACTGTATGGTTTAAAATTGGAAAAGGTGTGCATCAGGGTTGTATCCTTTCACTTTATTTAATTTCTGAGCAAATAATCTTAGAAGCTGGACTATATGAAGAAGAATGTGGCATCAGGATTGGAGGGAGACTGATTAACAACCTGCAATATGCGGATGAGACAACCTTCCTTGCTGAAAGTGAAGAGGAGTTGAAGCACTTATTAATGAAGATTACTAGTGTTCAATGCATCAAATCTATTCTTGAGATGGCCTCTAAATTCAGGTGGGATATACTCAAGGTCTGTCAGTTTGTTTTACTGTGGGGGCTTGAGTGTTGCTGTAAGCTATGCCACTGGTATTCAGACACCAGCAGGGTCACCCATGGAGGACACGTTTCAGCTGAACTTCTAGACTAAGACACATGAGGAAGAAGGACACGGCAGTCTACTTCTGAAAAGCATTTAGCCAGTGAAAACCTTATGAATAGCTGTGGAACGTTGTCTGATATAGTGCTGGAAGATGAGCCCCCTAGGTTGGAAGGCACTCAAAAGACAACTGGGGAAGAGCTGCCTCCTCAAAGTAGAGTCCACCTTAATGATGTGGATGGAGTAAAGCTTTCAGGACCTTCATTTGCTGATGTGGCATGACTCAAAATGAGATGAAACAGCTGCGAACATCCATTAATAATTGGAACCTGGAATGTATGATGTATGAATCTAGGAAAATTGGAAATCAACAAAAATGAAATGGAATGCATAAACATCGATATCCTAGGCATTAGTGAGCTGAAATAGACTGGTATTGGCCATTTTGAATCAGAAAATCACATAGTCTACTATGCTGGGAATGACAACTTTAAGAGGAATGGTGTTGCATCCATCATCAAAAAGAACATTTCAAGATCTATCGTGAAGTACAACACTGTCAGTGATAAGATAATATCCTTACACCTGCAAGGAAGACCGATTAATACGATTGTTATTCAAATTTATGCACCAGCCACTAAGGCCAAAGATGAAGAAATTGAAGGTTTTTAGCAGCTGACTTCAGGATCAATGCAATCAGGATGCACTGATAATTACTGGTGATTGGAATGCGAAAGCTGGAAACAAAGAAGAAGGATCATTAGTTGGAAGCTATGGCCTTGGTGATGGAAACAATGCCGGAGGTCGAATGATAGAATTTTGCAAATACTTTCTTTCACCAACACTTGTTGTGTTTATACACATGGACCTTACCAGATGGAACACACAGGAAAAAAAGCAAAGATGTCACCTTGAAGACTAAGGTGCACCTGACCCAAGCCATGGTATATTCAGTCACATCATATGCATATGAAAGCCGGACAATGAATAAGGAAAACTGAAGAAGAGTTGATGCCTTTGAAGTGTGGTGTTGGCGAAGAATATTGAATATACCATGGACTGCCAAAAGATAGAACAAATCTGTCTTGGAAGAAGTGCAACCAGACTGCTCCTTAGAAGCAAGAATAGCGAGGCTGTGTCTTACATACTTCGGACATGTTGTCAGGAGGGATCAGTGCCTGGAGAAGAACATCATGCTTGGCAAAGTAAAGGTCAGCAGAAAAGAGGAAGACCCTCTGTGAGGTGGATTGACACAGTGGCTACAACAATGAGCTCACACATAACAAGGATTGTAAGGATGGCACAATACTGGGCAGTGTTTTGTTCTGTTGTGCATAGGGTTGCTATGAGTCAGAGCCAACTCGACGGCACCTAACAACACAACAACAACAACATTAATGAAGATCAAAGACTACAGCCTTCAGTAAGGATTACTCCTGAACATGAAAAAAACTAAAATCGTCACAACTGAGACAATAAACAACGTCATGATAAAAAGTGAAGAAATGAAGTTGTCAAGGATTCGTTCTGCTTGGATCCACAATCAATGCCTATGGAAGCAGCAGTCATGAAATCATATGATGCATTGCATTGGGCAAATCAGTTGCAAAAGACTTCTTTAAAATCTTAAAATACAATCTTAGGCACTCTGATGACTAAGGTACACCTGACCCAAGTTTTTCGATTGCCTCATAAGCATGTGAAAGCTGGACAATGAAAAAGGAAGATCAAAGAAGGATTTATGCATTTGAATTATGGTGTTGGTGAAGAATATTGAATATACCATACCGTGGACTGTCAGAAGAACAAACAAATCAGTCTTGGAGGAAGTACAGTCAGAATGTCTTTAGAAGGGAGAATGGTGAGACTTCCTCTTGCTCACTTTGGACATGTCATTAGGAGGGACCAAACACTGGAGAAGTACTTCATGCTTGGTAAAGTAGAGGGCCAGCGACAAAAGAAGGAAAACTTTCATGAGATGGATTGACACAGTGGCTGCCACTATGGGCTTAAACATAGCCACAATCACGGAGCTTGTTTAGTTCTGTTACACAAAAGGCTGCTATGACTCTGAGCTGACTCAATGGCAACTAAGAACAACATCACTTCTTAGTTGCTTCCCTCTCCAGAGTTGTGTCCTTTGTCCCATACCTAGCACAACACTCATTCATTCCATAGACATTCCGAAGTGTCTCCTACCCTATATGCCAGGTGCTAAAGATACAAAGATGACTCCAACAGCTCCCGCCTTCCCGGATTCTAGACTTCGTCATCGTGTATTAGTCACCTGTGTGTCTGCCTTAAGGCCAAGGATAGAGTCTGAGGAGTATTTTTGCTTCCAGCTCCTGACAAAAGACCTGGCTCATGAGAGTTCCTCGGTAAATGTTGGTGAATTGATGTGGTATCTAATGTAACAGTGGGTGCTATGTATAAAACCTTTGGTGCGTGAGTGTTCTGATTTAATGATGATTTAATAAAGGCACGACTGCCTCATACAGAGAATTGCTAGAGGAATTAGAGACTTTTTTTCTCCACATTAGGAAGCATGTGGTCATTCCTTATGCAATAAGCCAGGAAAAACTCATTTAATTTTTTCCTCATTATTTTTTTTGACTAGGCTACATACAAACATGGTTCAAAATGAAAAAAAAAGTGCAAAGAGGCATGTAATTAAAAGTCTCCCTCCCACTCCTTGCCCCAGCTCTCATCCCTAGTGTGAGCTGCTGCTCCCAATTTTCTTGTGTGTACTTTCAGAGATATACTATGCATAGACAAGCATATGGTGTGTGGGGGGGGGGTATACACACATATATGTATACACACACACATATGAGGAGCTGTTAACTGAAAGGCCAGCAATTCAAACCCATGAGCTGCTCTGTGGGAGAAAGATGTGGCAGTCTGCTTTCATAACGATTTACAGACTTGGAAACCCTATGGGGCAGTTCTACTCTGTCCTATAGGGGTTGCTGAGTTGGAATTGACTGAACAGCAGTGGGTTTGGTTCTGGTTTTTATATACATATCTGCATCCATCTGCCCCCCACGGAAGGCGGTGTATTATATATACTCTTCTACCCTTTGCCTTCCTCATTAAATGCTATATCCCAAGCCCTTTTTCATATTTCTGCATAGATAACATTCTCATTTTTAAATGGCAGCTTAATATTCTGTTATGTGAATTGTATCATAGTTTAACCAGTCCTCCATTAATGCACATTTAGACTGTTTCCAAACATTTGTTTTATTACTAACAAAGCCACAGTGAATAATCATATATATATGTGTGTGTATATATATGTATGTATGTATTATTTTTCACATCTACAGCGCAACTGTAAGATAAATTCCTAGAAGTGAAACGGCTAGGGTAAAGGGTATATTCATTTTAAGTTTGATGTTGCCAAATTGCTCTCCACAGACGTTGTGCCAATTTTCACTCCCACAGCAATGTGTGAGAGTTTTTTATCTTACTGTCCAGGCAAGAGAGAGACTTTTAAAATCAGAAGAGAAAACGAAGGCAAAATGGTGTGATGAAATAAGAAGGAAGCTTGGCATAACACATTGCATATCTTCAGGGCCTAAAAACTTACTAATTCAGACCCACAATTTTGATCCTGAGCTTCCTGGGCACCAAGACAAACATAATCATTTAAAGAATGTACATTATTAATAAGGCAAAAGAATACTTAAGAAAATCAGTGATTTTTATGGCTTTCAAAGCTAAGAGAAATTAACCACAAAAAATTGTCAGGAAAGGAATTCCAGAGAATGTAATAATGTCCTCAACAAGCTTCCTAAAATTAAAGAAATAGTAAATGTTTGGGACTATAGGGCTATTATTCTGTCTCCCCAGAATGCTTTGTCTTTTAAGAGCACCACTTTCCTCTGAGAACCACTTCCCTGACTCGGCATGGCCCTGGTAGGGCTATCGATGACTGTGCCCCCTGCCTTCAGCTGTTGTTCCGCAGCAAACAACACCAAGACTCAGAGGCTTAAGGGCACAGGTGCTCGCTTTAGCTCACAGGTCAGCTGGTCGATGAGTTAGTTTCTTGCCCAGCCTGGGGGTCATCTGGTTGTTGGCAAGGTCCACTGGGGCACTTGGCTCTGCCCCATAGGTCTCTCAGCATGCTAGCCCCAGGCACGGTCTCCTGGCATAGCACAGCCCCAAAGGTGGAAACAGAAATACCCAAACGCATCCTCAAGCCTCTGCGTGGATCACATCTACCCACATCCCATTAGCTGAAGCAATCACACGGCCAAATTCAGAATCACAAGAGTGGCAAAGAGACTCCTCCTACTAGTGGGAGGAACTGCCAAGCCATATGGAAAAGAGTGTGTATTCAGGGAAGGGTAAGAAATTGGGGCCATCAATGCTTTGGTCCACTGGGCTAGGCAGGTGATTTAGCCTTGGCCAGTTTTAGTTCACATCCTCTCAGACAACTGGTAACCCACATGGTACTCACAGAACCCAGTGGCCTTCCCTGTACTGATACATCATGGGAGAAAGAAGCTCACTCCCCCCTGGGCTGGTTAACTGAGGCTTCTGGTAGCCACACTCCCCACTGCATAGACCAGGCTGCTTGGTGCCGGAGGGAATGAGACCAGCATTCTGAGTAGAGACGAGTATGGATAGGACACGTGCAGAAAGAAAGAGCCAGACAGGGCTGAGTCCCTGCAGCTCTCCCTTTGTGTCTCAGGTTCCCTCAGTATCCAAACCAGCCACTGGAGCCTATGCATTTTCTTGGCTATATCAGCTGGTATGGAAGTAACACGGCCCAGAGGCAGTCTGCCTGGATTCAAAGCCCAGCGCCATCACTGAAAAGCTGTGTGATCTGGAGGCAGGTTACTTAATTTCTTTGTGCCTCCATGTTTTCATTTATAAAATGGGGATAATGATAGTCTTACCACTCGGGTTGTTGTTAAAATATGAAGGTACTTAGAACTGTGCCTGGCACATGAATGTGTTCTAGATATTTCATGTTTAGGTCGGTCTGAATTGTATTTCTGTCACTGGCAATGGAAAGATTCCAGAGCAGTAGAGAGAATCCAGGGGTGCCATCTCAGTTGGATTTGATGGGAAGACACGGCTACCTCACATGGCAGCAGAGACATTCACCTGCCTCCCAACTGCCAGATGTACTAACCGAGAAAAAACAAGGCACGTGTCATTAGCTGAGATTAGTCCTAACCCGTGATTGGCCTGTGAGTGCGTCATCCTGTAATTGGAAGAATTTGTACTTGAAGACAATGTTCATGAGCATCAGTCCCTGGTCCAGAAGCAGGGCTAGGTTTGCCTGGGTCCAGGACCCAGTGGGCTCAGCCAATTGCTGCAGGAGCTCATGAAACAGATCAGAATTTTCTCTGCATCCAGCCAATACTGGGCTCCTGATGAGAAACTTGAGGCTGTAACAGCCTGACATGCAGGCTCTGCACCCATCGTGGCTCCCAGCAGCCCAGCCAAGCCCTCTCTCCCTCCAGGCCCCCCATCCGCCTTGGTCTGCTCGGGGAACAACAGGGTACAGTTTGGCTGACTACAGTCGGACTGCAGGCAGGGATAAAGTGGAGCATTGTGCTGGGCTTGCAACATCTTTCCCTTTCCTAGTTCCTGATGTGTTTGTTACCCGGGATCAGGTCTGAATGTTCTCTTTGTCACAGACCTTCACGTGCTGAGGTGGGTTTGCCTTCTCAGTGGCAGGCCGGGGTTAAATAAATACATTAAGGCAACATACGTGGCTTGACACGGGACAGCCTCCATAATTCAAGGAGCTCATGTGGCAAAAGTGGAGCCGCCGTGGATTTAAGTTCCTTTAAAGATGCATTTTTTTGTTTGTTCAGTTTCCCTGCTGGAGGCAGGGGTAGCCATGCGCTGATTCAGCGGGTCATTTTTCTCCGGCAAGCCTGTCTGATAGTTTCTAAATCCTGTGCAGACGAACAGAGAACATGACCTTCAGCCAGTTGCAGGATACCGTGCTGACATCACCGCATAAATACACACTCCAAAGAAAGCCATGATGAAGTTCAGCGCTGATTTTTACCGCTTCTCCAGTGCACTGGCTGCCGGCTCCTTCGTCCTGCCGCTCTACTAAACTCAGACTATTTAGAACTGTGCTGTGTCGCCCCCAGAGACTTACATAAACTAAAGCAGGAGAATGTTTTAATGCCACCAATTAGCTTCATGTGTGAAATTATGACTCTGTACGGTACTCAGTAATGCCAGCATTGTACACACTCTCCCCTTTTTGTCCTTACATACAGTTTTTGTTCTCAAATGTCTATTTCAGACAGTGTTTTCAAAGTAGAAAATATTTCTATTTCAACGCCAGCATATAGATCCAAGACACTAAAGAATGGGTGAGATTGTGTGTTAAAAAAAAAAAAAAAAATTGAATCTTTGCTCATTGACTTTTCATTTTCTTTTTTAAAGCAGAGATGAGTTTTTTTTTTTTTTTTCTTTCCCCTCTAAGTATAGCAGGGGTTCTCAACCAGGGGCGATTTTTTTCCCCAGGGGGCATTTGGCAATGTCTGGAGACATTTTTTGGTTATCACATCTCAGGGAATGTTGTACCACCACCTAGTATAGTAGGTAGAGACCAGGGATGATACTAAGCATCCTACAATGGACATTCCCTACTACAGAGATTTTTCTGGTCCAAAAAGCCGATAGTGCAGCGGTAGAGAAGGCTGGAGAGCCATCCAGGGTCCCAGACCACTTCAGTAGCACGTTCTAACAGGTTGTTTGATGGTAAAACTCTTGAGATACATATGCAAGTACTAACCTTACCTTCTAGCAAACTTACAGGCTGCTAGATATGGTATTGTTTCAAAACCTTCATTCCTCACTTTTCCTAAGCAGATGACCATAAGACACCTTATTGATGAGGCTTTCCTGGCTGAAAATCCAAACAGCAATGAGAGCTGCTCAGGTTTTTATTTTGAAATAATTTTAAACTCACAAAGAAGTAGCTAAAATAGTGGAGTCCCTGTGTACCTTCACCCAGCAACGACAGCATCTTACACAGCTGCTGTATAACATGAAATCCAGAAAACGGGCCTTGTTGCAATACTATTAACTGAATGATCACCTTATTTGGATTTTACCAGTTTGCTCCAGTTTTAAATAACAAAATATTCCAATGAATATTGAAATGTTGTTGTTGGGTGCAGTTCAGTGGATTTTGACTCATAGCTACCCCATGTGACAGCATAGAGCTGCCCCATAGGTTTTTCTAGGTTGTAATCTTTAAGGGAACTGATAGCCAGGTCTTTCTCCCGCAGAGCTGCTGGGTGGGTTCAAACCACCAGCCTTTTGGTTAGCAGCCAACTGCTTAACCCTTGTGTCACCAGGGCTCTCTCCCATATTCAACTTTATTGTTCTAGAAATCCTTTCTACGAAAAGCAAACCAACGCCAGTCTTTCTACTCCTAAATGATTCTCATTGCCCAAATGCTTCAGATGCCAGGAAAGGGAGCCATGGTAGAAAGAATTGGCCTTTTTCTAGTTAACCTCCACCCTCTTCAAAACAAGGACCCAGGTGGTACTTTCTTGCTTGGATTCCTTTCCTATTGTTTTGCAATTTGCCAGCCTACAAGTCCTCCAAAGGCCGCTGTGACACCCCCTTAGCAAGCCCAACTACTTTCTCAACCTCCTGGCGTCAGCGGAGTGTGAGGACAGCAGAGGTCTGGGCACTCTCTCCAGACCTTTACCTGCCAAGGTGTGAGTGTGTGTGTGTGTGTGTGTGTGTGTGTATGTGTATGCCTGTGTCTGTGCTTGTGCGTGTGCATCTGTGTGTATGTGTCTGTGTCTCTGTATGTCTGTGTATGTGTGTCTCTGTGTGTCTGTGTGGGTGTTTGTGTGTCTCCGTGTTTAAAGATTCCTTTAAAAATAAAAGTGGAGTACTGTGCCCCTGGGCTGTCCTGGGGGAAGTCCCCATCTTTATCTTCGGAGCCCCCCTCCCCCCTTCAACTCCCCCATCACCTTCAGATTTAGTGATGATGCCATGAGATGCTAAGACGCTGCCTTCACCCTCAGCCTCCTTCAAGAGATTCAGGGAGGAGGGTGTGTGGGGACACAGGTGGAGTTCTGAAGCTGTTCTCACCACTAAAGGGGAAAAACAACACTAAAAGTTGGCCAGAAGAGCTAGTCGCAGGGGAAGCTTTTCGCATGGACTTTCAGCACGCCCTCAGGGAAAGCCAGCAAGCAGTGGGAGAAAGCCCCGGACTGTGAGGCCAAATAGTCAGCTCAGGGCTGTAGCCAGTTCAGGGCTGCACTTTCTAACTGTGAGAACTGCGGAAGGTATTAAAGCCCCACTTCAGTTTCTTTTTCTTCAGTTTCTTACCAGGAAAACGAT